>NC_142518.1:22290000-27290000 GCF_057876585.1 Rhinolophus sinicus | reverse complement strand
ATTATTTTTCAAAGTACATTTTAAGATGAGATTTAAATGGCACGTTTGAAGAATATACCCAATATTATATATGGTTTTCTCCTAATGTTCAAGAAATATTATAAAATCAACTTATAAATTCTTGTAATTTCCTTTTCTCTTTATTAATTTTTATATTAAAGTTTTAACGCACAATTAGGTTTATGATACAAATTCTCTTGCTACTTTTCCATTAGATTTTTTCTTTATATTATACTTACTTTTTAAAAGGATTTTTATTGAAATACAGCTAACATACAATATTATATTAGTTTCAGTGTACACCATAGTTATTGAGCATTCATATACCTAAAGAAGTGATCACCGTGATAAGTCCAGCAACCATCGAACACCATACCACGCTATCACAATATTATTGACTATATTCCCTATGCTGTACGTTACATCCCACAATTTACGTGGTATTTTTTGTTGTTGTTTCTTTTTCTTTTTTTTATTTAATTAAAATTTATTGGGGATGATAATGGTTAGTAAAACTGCACAGGTTTCAAGTGTGCAATTCTGTAATACATCATCGATATATCACATTGTTTGTTCACCACCCAGCGTCATTCTAACACTCTCATAGTTATGATTTGTACCCACCCTGAATATTTCATTTCCTGCTATGATCCATCTATCAGCCTTGGGTACTCCCACACCAGTAATTCTGAGCCCTGCAACTGGTAGAAACTTTACAAACACATTATTTTTTTGGTATGTATCTAAATGTATGGTTTGTAATCCCAGCCAAATACAATACAGTTATATTTGAATTTTCTCAGCTGTGTCTTCCTTTCCCTCTAGCAGTTATTTCAAACCACTGTGTCCCTCTTCAAACCTACTGTATCTCCTTTTCTCAGATGAAAATGTAAACAAAACTGCTCTTAATCACAAAGCCTCTCTACTTAACCTAAGAACTTGTCTACTTTTTATTTGTTTTCTCTTGCCCCTCCTGTTCATGGCCTTTCCTTCTACCTCAACTCTGATCCCAGTCCTTCCAGAGCCTTAGCCCATCACTTAAACCCTCCCTCCTTTTTTGCTTTCACTCCTGCTTAACCCAGCTTCTTCCTTCTGCTGATACACATGCTTACGTCTGTTCCATATGAAAATGCTGACTTCCTTGAGCCTGCAACCAACTTTTACTAAGTACTGGCATGTCTCTCCTCATCACAGCCAAAGTATTCAAAGGGAATTTTACATTAGGTGACACTATGTTCTTAATTTTTCTCAATTATTTCATATCAAGAGCATGAAGAGATGAAAACTCCGATAGGTTAGTAACAGTGTTCAGCTTCCGCATTAATCAAAAAATAATAAATCTGCAATGATGACAAAATACTATTTTTCTCCAATCATACGAGTATTGATGGAGATTAAAGAGAATGCTACCGGTCAGGGCTTATAAGGCTCAGGAAAATAGGTAATGTCTGTAATGTACTCCTGATGGTAGCATGAATTCCAACAGTATAACCATTCTGGAGAGTAAGTTGGTTATTTATATCAAAAACTTAACATATGTATTCCTTTCAGCCCAACATTTGAACTATATAAAATAGATCATAGTAGTAGCAGTAGTTTTAGTATTAGTAGTAATAATAGTTGAAAAGATACAACTAGTAATGTCCAATATTAGATTTAAAATGTATTTGACAAAACTCATGAGTTGATTTTTATTTCAGACTCACATTATTTGGTCATTTAATAAAAAGTGATCAAAGACTCCACACACTGTAATTTAAAACCATGCAACTTCAATATGACATGAAAAAAAGGACCAAGCTTGATTAGAGCCAAAATTTAATCCAAATATATTATTTATAAAGAAAATGGAGGAAACAATATCAGAACACTAGAATTTCTATAAACTTTTAATAAGCATTGGCATATTTGAATAATAATCATAAGAATCTTAAAAGTCTACTAATTTACATGTTTAGATTTACAGATAAAATTAGAAGAACTTGAAATCTAATTTCTAATTTCTGATTCTGGCTCCACCATTTTATTTACAAGCTGTGATTTTTAGCCAAGACGCTTCATCATTCACACCTTATGTTTTCTCTTTTATAAAATGATGCCGCTGAGCTAATGGAGCTCTAAAGTGTTCACTACATCTAAAATGCAGAGTCTATGATAAAATAAGTTTGATTAATAATTACAAAATAACAGGTAAAATATAAAAAAAAATCAACTTACTTGTTAGTAACATATTGATTAAAACTTCTTCCTTGGTGGGATTTTGGAAAGGTATAACAACAGGTGAATGAGAATGAATGTATGCGGTTGCTATGTCCATTTCTAGAGGCTGGGGATATAGTCCTACTCCAGATAAGAGGAATTTCCATTCTTCAAACTGTTTAAAGATAAACATTCATAACACATATGTTATAATTGCATCCATTTTATTTGCAACCCTTAATAAATGTAATACATGTAAAAATTTTTGCAGATAAAAATGTTTTGTTGTTAATATTTAACATACACTGTTTTATATTTTCTTCCTTTTACCAATTCCTTTTGATTTTATTGGGAAAAAATTGATCAATGTGTTTTTACACTGATAAAAAGGAGGGTACAAGACCAATATTCAAATATTAAACATATTTCAATGCATATAAGGTTATGTGTAGCAACATTAAAGAGATATCTTAATAGAAACCTTACATTTCTGCTCAAGGTATTTCATTATTTTTAAAAGTTAACTTGTCTAACAAACTGGGTACTAAACACTGTACAAAGTTTCCAAAATCTTAGGGTGAATTTCAAATGAAATTCATATAGGTACCACATGAAGTGAGAGAAGGTGAGGCACGGATTGAAGTCCCATTACAAGGCAGTTTGTATAGCTGCATGCCATAATATTTAATTTTTCTGTTAGCACATGATGTGGAAGAAGGGCTCAAAAACTATGTGGAGATCGAATGTGACCATCGTTTTTAACTATGCTTCATAAGCCTGCAAGGCTCTGTTGGAAATGTTCCCTTTATATTCACTTAGAATAAAAGTTCCGTAAGAGTACAACAGACTGTGACTCAGTTCTGCACTGAACGCTCTGCTAACGTTGTGGATGAATCACGAGGTCATTAAATAAAAACCAAAAAACAATGACCTAGTATATAATCTCTCCAACTACATAGAAGTTTCCAAGCCCAAATTCCAGGAAGAAGAGGTAAACTTGCCTTAAGATTGTTTCAAAGTGGCACCGGTGGAGACAGGAAATCTATAAAATGTTGTCTCTTAGTAGGATTAAAGGCAAGTTTTATCCGCATAGAGATTCTACTTGCATAATATAAGCTCACTATATTTTCACTTACGATATCCTAACTTGATTACATGTAATTAACTGACTGGGTTCAACTACATTAACAACTGTTTTATGTAAATTACTTACTTTTTGGCTACTTAAATAAATCCTGGATGGCAGAAATGAGGTTATTCTGAATGAGCCAAACTACAAAAACAAGGTTATGTTTTCATGTTTTGCCAAATACCCTGGAATACTGGCGCTTCTAAGTTAAACCACATCCCACCACTACTGAACACTAGTACGCAACAACTGCCCTAGCATTGCTTAAATTACCCGCCCTGGGTTCAGAGAGGGACATTCAAAAGCATCCCAACAAACATGTGCATTAAGAAAAACAAGGAACATTTTTGTTAGCCCATCTGTATCTCAAACTTCTTTGAAAGGAGACACCGTCAAATCTTAAACATCCAACCCCAATGTTTCTGAAACATAAAACAAGTGAAGGTAAAAGATAGTAACTCTGACTTGCACACTGAGCAGAGTTCAAGGGTACTGGAGTTGTCTAAGAATTCAAGTTTTCCACAGACACAGGCTGCAGAATCATAGACTCATGCTGGGTAATAAAACCACCTTGACCTTGTCTTCTTTCCTTCATTGATGCTATTCTGTCCTTTAGATGCAGCAAGCCACACAGTCAAGTACAAATGAAATAAATAATGTCAACTACTTGGAAATAGAACAACTGAAAACCAAGAAAAAAAATCTCAGAACATAACGTTTGGTACCAAAGAGAAGTCCAATTACCACATTTGCCGCTTATAATATTATTCCTCTTATTGTTATTGATATGCAGTAACAATCTCATTTAGAGAATCTGACAGTATAATGTGAGTTCATGCTCTCTGCAGTTGTGATATCTTAACGATATTTATCTTAGGATTCAAAATCTGCACACACAACTTTGGCCTAGGGTTGTAGTCTTACAATGCAGAGCTCTGTACATGGATCCAAATCAGAAACACATGAAATAGATAAAAAAACTACAGCCATTTCCTTAAGTTCAGCAAAGAGTAGCAAACAAGTTTAATAATAGTTAAAACTTACCCCATAAGAATTGCCATTACTAGATTTTAGATTAATCAGTTATTCAGTTGTACATGTCAGTTCAAACATTTTTATCAGTGAAATCAAGAGAGGGACAGAAATCTATATGAGTTTTTCCCTAACAGTTACTGTAATTGTAAACTCATAGACTTAGAAAAGTAAATCCTAAAATTTTATTTTAAAAATTATCTTTCTTAGATGCCTACACATATATAATATATACTGTATTTTCAAAAGTTCATTCAATTGATACTTTAAGATGAACTGGTTTTGCTTGCAAAGAATGTTGACTGGATGAATTAAATAAAAGAGGAAGACTCGAATGATTCAAAGATGAAAAGGAAAGAAAAAATAAAGTCAAAAAAAGAAAAAAGGAATGGCAAGAAAAATCACAAAGGTTAGGGCAGTACATTGAAAAGATTGAAGGGGTCTGGACCCCGTAGCAGAAAGAAAAGATGAGTGATTGAAGTCTAACCACAGATGAATCCTTGGATATTTGCTACAACTCAGAAGATGCTTAGTGACTGAAATCAAGCACCAGTGTAAAACTGATTTACAAAAGGTTTGATTTGATTACTTACTTGTTTGAGTTCTTTTGTGTTTGATTAAGAATTTCACGTCCAACTTCTAGGCTAGGATTTTCTAAAGCTATTAAGATGGAGAATTGATAATTGCTCTGCTGAAGTGCCAGATCATCCTTGAATAGATATAATTTCTACCAGAAATGCAAGCAACTAAATTGTCACCAATAATTAAGTATGATGAAGGGGCTAACCCTGCTATGAAGCACTGATTTGAAAGACCTGCCTTGTTAAAATTATTTTTGTAAAAGAAAATAATCTCCATTGTACTTTCCCTTCTGTATGAGAAGGATTACTATTTCTTTCCTTTAATATTTTTGAGTTAAGTGTACTTCCGTAATATTGCTTCAGGTCATGTATAAGTTAGTAATCATGTAGGAAATTTAACAGCCTCAGTTTCTTTTTTCTAAAGGTAAATTACACATTGTTTCGGAAAAGAGGACACTTTAGTCACCACAAGTCCCGCACTGACGTTGGGACAACTGTATTATATGTGATTCCACTGCATCACACATGACAGATTTTGTGAGCTCCTTGGTGCCAGCAATTTGGCATTTACATTAAAATACCTGTTTTAAATCTGGGTGTATATTCTCCTTCATTCAAGCAATCTAAGGATTTAAAATGCCTTCTTTAAATGCCCACACATTCATGATGTATACTTCATTTCCAAAAGTTCATTTAATGAATAGTTTACAATAAACTTGTTCTGCTTGCAAAAGATGTCAACTGGATGAATAAGAGTTACTTATTTGTTGACACTGAAATGTAATGAACTTGACTTGGTCCAAGAATACTCTATCATACCTGAGCACAATGGAAGATAATACAAGCTTGATGACCAGTTCTTCCAAGACCGGAAGGATGAAAATCAACAGGTACCTCTTTGGTGGAGAAGGGAGGTATAGTTAGCTGTGTAAAATTAGAAGAAAAAGAGAAATAAAACAATGAATACTTTTGTTCCAGTCAGCATCTCTGTGTACTAGGTAGGGTATATATAAGATGAGAAGCAAGTTTTTTATATCATTATTTACCTTGATAATCAATCTATGCTTAATTATTGAAGCATTTATGGGTAATAATTATTTTCAAATCCTTACGTAAACATGAGTACAATGCAACAAAAACAAGAGTAAAATTATATACATATATATCTTTCCATTTATTATCATTAACATTGTGTGCTCCTAATTTGTTGTCACCTATAAATTTATTTTTGAGTTATTTCCTAATATTGAAGTTAGTTGCCTATTTCACACTTAAGAATATTTGATAAATGTATAAAAGAATGAATGGATTAGAAACACATGGTTGGAAATGTGAAAGCAGAGTCCATATTCTTCATTACGTAATGTAAGGTGGCATCTGCAACATACTGTATTAGTTTTCCCTTGGACCACCATTTACATTCTTCCGTAAAAGTAGTGATGTAAAGGATATGAAGACACCACTGCCTAATGAGAAATTTCAGTTATTTGTAAACTATATTCTGAACATCATATTCCATTTAATTTATGGAAAATATAGTGTCAAGTAATAAAGCACAACCAGTTTATTTAGAATTCAATAAGAGCATGAATCTAGCATATGTAATTTCAAAAATTTATATGAACATATTGGTTTTTTGATAAATTAAAATTGGGGACATACATATATATATATATGAGTATATTATAAATTCTGTTTTTAAATTTTAGACATTTGAAACCTTATTAATAATTCAAATGCTAATATTCTACAGTGTCCCAAAATCAGAATTGAAAAATGCTCTAGTAGTGATAGGTTACTTGGCTTTCTGAGTATACTTACTGGTGACTGGTTAGTATCCAGGACAAAATTGTCAGGATTATTGTTTGTTACTTGCAATTCTAAGGTTTCATGTGTGGTATTAACTAAAGAAATCTTCTGAGTGAGATACCTAGAAGGGAAAACAAAGCTAGTAAACTTGTTCAATGATAATTTTATAAGCTTGACGATTGTTTTAGGTTGACTTGCATCCCCCAAAAAGATGTATTGAAGTCCTAACTCCAACTTCCCCAGAGTGTGACCTCATTTGGAAATACAGCTATTGCAGTTATTAGTTAAAATGTGGTCATACTGGAGCAGGGTGGCCCTTATCCAATATGACTGCTGTCCTTATAAAAAGACAATATGAAGACAAACAAGATGGCCATATGACAATGGAGGTGGAGATTGGAGTGATGCATCCAGAAGGCAAGGAACAACAAGGAGTGCTGGCAAGCACCAGAAGCCAGAAGAGGCCAGGAACCCTTATTGGTTTCAGAGGAAGCATGGTCCTGCTGAAATCTTGATTTCAAACTTCTAGCCTCCAGAACTGTGAGACAATACATTTATGCTGTTTTAAGCCACCTAGCTTGTAGTACTTGTTATGGCAGGCCTAAGAAACTAATAGAATGACTTGTGTGAGTTTCAAAACAAGAATAATCATGTATGAACTAATGACATTTTGCTAAATTGGGTAACTCCTGATTCTCTACTTTTGACACCAAATGGTATCACACATTGAGTATTGGAATATATTCCAGTTTTAGGACCAATGTTTATCTGCTATTTTATAACTGCTAAATCCAGACAAAAAAGGTAACACAGTCTAGAAATAATAACAAAGAATAATCAATTCACAAAATTCTGTCTATTATACTGAGAAGATCCAAACTGATGATGAGTAAATAACCCCCATAAAAATGTGGTTGGTATTTATGCTCAAAGCAAAGAATAATCAAAAGGTTTCATAATTCTCAATCCACCGTACTTTCTAATGCCTTTTGATATACAGCATCAAAATTGTCATCCTGTAGTAAGGCAAATCAAAATCACACTGAGATATCACCTCAGACCTGTTAGGATGACTACCATTTTTTTTTTATATAAAGTAAGATAATGTGTTGGTGAAGATGTGGAGAAAAGGGAACAGTGGCACACTGTTAATAGGAATGTAAATGGTTACAGACACTATGAAAAACAGTACGGAAGTTTGTCGAAAAATTAAAATAGAACTACCACATGATCCAACAATCCCACTTCTGGATACACAGACAAAGGCAATGAAATCAAAGAGATACCTACAATAGCCAAGATATGGGAACAACCTAAATGTTCATCAGTGGATGAGTACATGAAGAAAATATGGTATGTTTTCCTTACACCTCAAATATTATTATCAGCAAATCTCATTAGCTCTACTTTCAAAAATACACCATAAATTGATCACTTCTCACCACACTCACTGTCAACACTCACGTCCAAGGTGCCATCACCTTGGTGCTGAATTAGTATAATGACCTCCTAACTGATGCTTCTCTCACATCGCATACAGATGTCAATTCCAGAAAGATTGTAGATCTAAATATGAGAGATACAGATAATACATTGTCTTAAAAATAACATAGAAGTTTTTAATGACCCTGGAGTATGGAAGAACTCGATAAATTAAACTACATTAAAATTAAGAATTTAATTTCATTCAAAGACTCCATTAAGAGATTGAAAAGGAAATTCACTGTTTAAGAAAAGGCATTTGCAACCCACAAAGGTTTGTATCCAAAATATATAAAGACCTGTAAATTATAAAGGAAAATATAGGCAAACTAATAGACAAACAGTCAAGGAACATGAACAGGCACTTCATAAAAGACTAGATCAAAATGGTCTATAAGCATATGAGAAGGGAGTCAACCCAGTTAGTCATAAGGAAAATATATAAATTAAAAGTACGTTGAGGACTTCACACACACCACAACGGCTAAAATTAGTCTTACAATACCCACGTTTTTTTAGGTTGTAAAGCAACCACAATTCATATATGGCTCGTGGAAGTGTAAATAGGTAAAACCAATTTCAAACTCTGTCATTATCCACTAAATTTAAACAATATTATATTCCTATGTTTATATACAGTAGAAATGAGCACAGATATGCAACAAAAGCACATACACTGTTATAAACAATGTTTTTCATAACATACCAAACCTAGAGAAAAACCACCAAAGTCAATAAACAATAAAAAGGAAATTCTTTTTGCAGAAAATATAATAAATGAAGCATGGCACATAGAACAACATGAACAGAGGTCAGGTCACTAAAGACCAACTATCATTTTAGAGCCTCACATGTAAATATGAGTAAAACAAGCATTAGAGAAAGTTTATAATAGGAAAGAACAAAACCAAAACCATACACATAAAGACAAAGACCAGGGCCTCTTAAAATGACCATCCATGTTTTAAGGGATATGAGAGAAAATGTTACAAACATGAGATGAGAACAGAATGTTGTATTTTGAAAAACCAAAGGAAAAATCCAAATAACATGTTGATAGCTGACAAGAAAATTCAACAAACAGATTGGAAGATAAAATTGAGTAAATCTGTCTGAATACAAAAAGACAAATGTCAGGGAAAAGGGCAAAACAAGGTAAGAAAATGAAAATGTCGGCCACTAAGTTTTAAATCCAAAGCAGAGGTGTTGTAGGAAGAAAAATGAAAGAAAATAGATAGCATAATTCGAGATTTCCAGAAACAAAATGTCATGTCTTTCCACATAGAAAGAGAACCCCGGCTCCCTGGAAAAACGTATGAAAATAGAGCCACACCGATATATATCAGGAATTTTAAGGACACCAGGTACAATGAAGTACCGTGCAAACTTCGAAGACCATAAGGATCCAGGACAAGGTCTGGTTAAAACAACAGTTATTATCAAACATGTTTTAATATTATGTGACTTCTCATTATACCCAGTATGACTTAGATAAAAATAAATTAAATTTAGAAAATATGTTCACAACGAAAACTTAAAAAGAAAAAGGCTAGTGCTTTTTAGTGGAATGATAAAAACCATGATTGTAAAATTAGTTGAACCAAATGTTTTCACAAAATTGTCTTTACACTTATTACTAATTGTTTACACACATAGTTTTCATGTAGTAATGTGTATTAATATATTTTTAAAACAAGAAAAAATACATAAAACTAGAAATTAAATTGTAAATAACATATAGTAGATACTGCTGATGCCTCATCCAGCTCCCCCAGAAGATTTTTACCAGCTCTCTGTCCCCATCCCCCAACTTCTACATGCTTGCTATTGGTCTTCCATCTAAGACCTTCAGAGATTCCCCCTGGGTCCTGGAGCCTCTTCACCCTTACAGCAGATGTGTCAAGTAGTTTATAGCTCATCCCAAGGAAGCTTCTAGTGACTAGTATGGGTGTTCAAAAACCCAGCATCTTGGCATCCAGACAAGACAAACTCTGAGATGTAATTTATGCTCCAGGGCTTTCTGCAAGATCAGATAAAGTCTGGGAGTGTGCCTGCAATCACACCCTTGCTTAGCATCTTCCCTTTTCTTATCTCACTTCCCCTATTCTCTTACTGATTTTTCCTATAGGCATTACTTCCTCAATAAATCACTTGTAGTGATGTTTTAGCTGGAGATCTGGTACTAGGAGAATTCAACACTCTTCTGGTGTGCTAAGAGTGAGAAATTAATGAAAATGCACTGATTTGCCAAACTAGCAGAAACTGTGATTTGACGCCAGACAAGTAATAGGAACTCAGCCACCTAAATATAAACGGTCACATCTCAAGGGAATATAATATTAACCAAGGGACCAAGTATTCTCAGTTGACCACCGTTCTGCTTACCCTCTGCTTTGCCTTGACCAAACTTTAGTCAGCCTTCTCTCTTTCCTACAAGTCTCTGAACTATGCTTGTTCCCAAGCCTGAGCAAGCACACACAAAAAGGTGGAACATGCCTCCTTTCTCAGCTTTTCCTGGAAATCAGCTTACCCCGTGAGATGATTTTCCTATCAGTTCCCACAGGCCATTTTCCCTTCCTTGACTAGCTTTCCCTCCAAAGATTCCGCTGATCTCTCTCTGCTTGCCCCTCCTTTACTCTATAAAAGAAGAAGCTATTTCTATTTGGCTTTGTGATACTTGCAGATTTCTGAGATCCTAATATTGTTCCCACTGCACTAGTCCCCCTCCAACTATTTCTACAGTCCCTTTCCCTCCTTTACAATAATCAGTTTGAATAATCTCCTTACTAAGTCCTGACTTGTTTTTCTTCCACATAAGTTTTCCATGGGGTAGTTTAATTATCAAACCTTCTCCAGAAAAGAAAATCAGTTAAAAACATACTCATGTCTTATTAAAAATATTAAATGAATTTAACAATACTTTTAGATAAACTTTTTTTCTTCCATGAAATAATTTTATGTGTTAAATAAAACTTACTTGCCAAGATCACATTTTATTTCTGGTACTGTGGTTGGTTTTGGCAACTCAACAGTAAATTTCAGTAAATACCAGAACTCTAGAGCCTTATCAGGTTGAAAAACAATGCTGGTGGAGAAAATATACAAAATCTTATCAGTCATTTTGGTTTGCATAATAAATTTAGCAGAAAACAGAAACCCCAAACACAGTATTTGACAACTGCTCTGCGACACAGTCTACTCTCATTGTAGATACATTTTTAATGTTTTCATTTTTGGTGAGAAAATCACTTGATTATTCAAGAAAAACAGTGCCATCATTAATGCCTGTGTAATAAATGTCTGTCAAATCAATGAAAAACATTTAAACATAGTTCAAATATCTTGCAGGAGCTACAACAATAAAAATCCTGCTTTTAAACTGTGATTTAATCAAATTAGTTTGTTGAATTGAACAAACTATATATTTTCTATATATATATTTTCAAACTATATATTTTCTAATTGAACTAACATGTATATTTTCGTGTGAAGGCTATCAAGTGACATGCAGCTCTGGAGAGCTTCCTTTATAATCAGCATGTGCTCATCTATGGGGGAGACAGAGAGCGAGCATGTGGCAGTCGAAAAGAATAACTGGGCTGGTATCCCGGCTCTGTCATCTTTCATTTGTGCGGACATGAACAAGTCACCTCACTTTTTGAGCTTCAATTTCATCATTTATAAAATGGGAGCAATCTTCCCTCCTCTCAGGGGAACTTTGAGAATTTTATGTGTGTTTTTATGTCCATGCCCCAGTGATGATAACAGAGTAAGCAGTCAGTAGGTATTACCCAAAATTGTGACTTCTAATGTACGCTGATAAAGAAAATTCAAGATTCAATCTGTGTTCACAAAGCCTCCATAATCACACTGGGAGAGGAGACGAGCCCATATTTATAATGGTAATCTATCAAAATAGTTTCTTTTATAATGTTATGTTCTTAGTTTCTTGCTTCGCATTATCAAATTTTTTCTCCTTTAAAATTTCACAAGTATATTCATTTATTCATCACCCATTAAAATAAAAATTACCCTAACTCTGAAAAAGCATATAAAGTAGCAAAAGGCATTTTCATGGAATAATGGGATGCAATACTAAATTTAGTCTTTAAAACTATAATAAGTAAATGGGCTATAACTTTAGAAACAAATAAAGTTGATTATTTTACTATAAATTAATTGATTTAATCATGAACATAGAGGCTATGTAGTTGTGTGTGCATGCATCTGAATACAAAGTACTAAGAAAGCTTTTCATAATTATGCTATAAAAACACTTGTCCTTGCATTGCTAATACGTGTGTATGCTTGTAATGTGTATGTGTGTGTGTATACACACACGGACCCGGACTTATGATGGTTTGACTTACAATGGTTCAGCTTACCATTTTTCAGCTTCTCAGTAGTGCAAAAGCAGTATGCATTCAGTAAAAACTGTAATTTAAATTTTGAACTTTGACTTTTTCTGGCCTACAACTGATACTCTACAGTATATTCATTGTATTAGATGATTTTGCCCAACTGTAGGTTAATGAAAGTGTTCTGAGCACATTCAATGTAGGCTAGGCTAAGGTATGATATTCGGTAGGTTAGATGCATAGAATGCATTTCTGACTTAGTAATATCTTCAATTTACAATGGGTGTGTTGGGACATAACCCCACTATAAGTTGAGGAGCATCTGTGTATATATTCAGCATAGTATACCTTTAATATTTTGTATGTCCTCCAAGTGGATAATTTGCATTTAATTGAGAATATAAAATATAAACTAATTTCATCAAGAAAATTGGAAGTTTAACCCCTAATCCTTGTGTAAACATTTTTACTTGATTCAATTATTTGCACCTAGAAAAATTTGATTAGTGAAAAGTGAAATGAAAGAGGGTATATAAAGAACAACTTAGGAATTACTTAATTTGAAATTCCAATAAATAATATTTTTGCATTGGAGAAAATAATGCTAACTCTAAATGAGTACATTTTACAAATGAATGGTATTAAATAGAGCTAAAACTATGAGCAAGTATAATTTGAATGATTATAGCATGTAAATAAATAATCATTTTAAAAGCTTAATTTCAAAGGATTAACAATAACATATAATGCCATATTGAAACCATACCTTTCATCTCTACAGCCTGTAGTTGCTGGAGAATAACATACAGAATAGCTGATACGTTCTTTTGGACGCAGTACGAATTCCTCGAGTCCACTAAGGGCAGGATTTGTTAACTGCACTTTTAAGAAAACAGTTTCTTCTTTTGCATTACAGAGAGGTATTTCAAAGCAAATGCTCTCCTAGAATTACAGAACAAATATAACCAGCTCTTAGTATCAGCGTAGAGTCATTGTTCCAATGAAGCCAATACAAAAAACACTTTTATACAATAAACATAAGGCCATATGTTTTGTGTCCTCGATCCACTATTGAACGTGTCTCACTGATTTTTAATCTTTTGTTTTCCTTGATTAGTCTTGGTAAATGGTAACATTATTATTATTTTTTCAACAACAAATACGCTAAAAGATCTATCTAGCTAAATGCTAAGGACTCTGTGAAATTATATTTAAAATATATTTTTCCTCAGTACCATTATGAATATGCAGTCCGTTTATCAATGTTTTCCTCTAGCAGTAGTACGCAAACTTCAGCATGCAGAAGAATCACCTATAGAGGTTATAAGCACAGAGTATTGGCACCCTGCCTCAAAGATTCTGATTCAGTAGATCTTGGATGGAGCCTGAAGACTTCAATTTTGAAAACACTGGCTACTGCTGCTGATCCAGAGGGCATATACCCTGTTTCCCCGAAAATAAGACCTAGCTGGACCATCAGCTCTAATGTGTCTTTTAGAGCAAAAATTAATATAAGACCCGGTCTTATAAAATATAAGACCACATATAATAAATATAATATAATATAATATAATATAATAAATATAATATAATATAATATATACCGGGTATAATGTAATTAATATAATATAATACCGGGTCTTATATTAATTTTTGCTCCAAAAGATGCATTAAAGCTGATTGTCTGGCTAGATCTTCTTTTCGGGAAAACAGGGTATTAGTAGCTCTGTACACTGGCATCAAGTAGTAAGGACAATCTGAACTAAGAAGTCAAACTATACTAATGATACGACTACCTTCCTGTTTAGATTCCTTCTCTCTCTTCTAGTTTCTCCCGTCGTGCACCTCTGGCTACACACTCAGCCCTGGAAGGCACTATTCAAGTTCTAAGATATGTCCTGATCCTCATTTTGACCCGTCCTGGCTAATAACTTATATTTCATTCTATGACAGCTGTGATTTCCACTCACATAAAAGCCATCAACTGAAGCAAATGTGTTAAAGGTGAATAATAGATAGAATGTATCTCAAGCTTAAAAAGACCAGTTGTCTATAATGCCTTAACCCAATGAAAAAAGAGAATGTTGCACATTTCAGTCATAATTTAATGATTGGTAATGGATGTACTTTAGGACATGGAGCTGTTTTGAAATTTATCAAATCACATTACAGGAGTGGCAAAAAACAAAACAAAACAAAAAAAAAAACCCAAACAAAGAAACAAACAAACAAAAACCTTGATACTAAGCTGGTGGGGAGAGTGGTGATGGGGAGACAGTTATTCACAAAACATATCTTCAACACAGACATTGTAGCTTCGTCCATGTAGCAAACCTTTGCTTCATTACATCTATATAAATAAATGAGTGGATAAACATTACATTTTAGGGGAATGTAAATAGCATTTAGTGTGGTGAACAACACCTGGCAAGGAAACATGGAAATCAAGAATATATACAAGTTTATAATTAGAGTAGATATAATTTATTGTAAATCAGATTTTATTATAAACGCAATGGAGAATGGCCATCTACAATAGTTTCAGACGATACTAGAATCATGGATTCCAAAAATAAATGGGCATTTAAATTCCTGCAGTGAAATATCCAATGCTTGCAATTATAAAGAAGGAAAAATAAAAATGTAAAATGCAAAAAAAACCAACAATGGTATTATGTCACAGAGTTTACTATTTCCTAGGCAACCTGACACATTTTATAAGACTGGTACAGAACTTGACCTCCTAAGAACTTTCTAAGGGACAAACAAATCAACAACTAAACCAAAGGAATATGCCAGAACAACAAGTACCAACAACCATATATTGGCCTAGAAATGTTTCCCAGGTCTTTAGACAGAAAATTGGCATGAGATATTTTGGACTAGACATTTGTCCTGGTCTATTATTCATGTATTTTCCAGAGAAGGTGAGTGTCAGTTTAAGACAATGCTATAGCTTCTTCACAGAAGTAAGAATGCTAAGACCGGCGTTAAACATTTTCAAAATGTTTTAACCACAACCCAGATGAATCATGTTACATCATGATCTAGCCCATATACACACACCATGGAAGAGGAAAAAAAAAAGCTTCCCAAAACAGTCCCTACTCTTACATTATGTGATACTGATACTTTCTATTTGTTCATTCTATTTCTTTAAAAATTTAAACAATGCTCATTTTGACCCTCACATTTTGAGAACTGTATAGTGAAAAACTCTGGTCTAAAGAGAAATAAAGTGCTAGAATATCGAATTGCTTTGTGTCTTATCACACATAACTTTGAACAAAAAATAAGACAAAACTACCTTCAATCTACTGTTTCTAGTATGAACCATGTCACAGAAGCATGCCCTAGTGTAATAAGCATGTCAGGACATTCTACAGTTGGCCGAATCTCAAGAGAAGGAAATAGGAATGGCAGCCAAGAGGCAGTTGTGTCACAGCTCCTCTTTGACACATTCATGGCAAATAGCACTACCTGATCACTTCACTCTTGTCCAGTAGATCTGGAGATCTGGATGCCGCCTCAAAATCCTTCACAGAGCAGCTTTCTAGACAGCAATCATCAACGGCTTAGAGCTACTGACACTAAGAGTAGCACTACAAACTCTAGAGAATGTCTGCAATTTAATTCTCTGAAGTCTCAAAATCAGCAAAAGACCCAATAAGAACGAACGTTTCATTAGAGTAAAAAATTTCAAGTTGTCAATGAACTGTTCTGTATTTCTAGTGTAGTAAAATATATGTCAAATTTAACTTTAACATTATGAAAATAATTTCTAACTTTCATCATTGTTTGAATATTATTTTCTTCCAATTTAAATAGATAAAAATCCCTAAATGACACCTTTAAAATACGGCATTATATGGATAACTTCTAGTAAATATCCATCTGCCAAAAATATTGTCAAAATTATTTTGGACAGGGTTAATTATTTAACTATCTATATTTCTTAAGGCTGTAAAAATTAGATATTTCTTTAAGTACTTGATGCATTCCGCAAGTTAAAGAGGAAACTTTTTGTCATTTATCATTTTATAACATGAGCAAAATTTGTAAGTTTATTCTCGGAAGACCTCCTTTGTGTTATTGATATAATCCAGAAATGTATAACTATTTTGAGCAAATAACATACATAAATATGAAGAAGTCATCTGAAAAAATGGTTAATAGTCTCATCTAAGGTATTCCACCATCCCAATTCCATTTTATGATAAATAATTCTTAGTCATCAGGAAGTACAAAGTCAGGTGAATTTCTGTTAATTTCTGTGGAAGTGATGTGTGTCACCTCTATAACAAGATGACTAAGACACTAGTGGAAATTCTCATCTGTCTCTTTTCTCTTTCTCCACCTATATGCAGGATGATGGAACCATATAATATGGGAGGAGCTTGGCTCCCTGGATCATAACATGAAGGATGCCAGCCACCAACCAGAAACAAATGCACCAGACTGTTACAATTATTAAAAACTTTTACGGCGTTAAGCCATTGAAATCCTGGAGTTGGTTGAATACCCTAGAAATACCCTAACATATTTAGTGAGTCCTCAATAAATAGCATAACAATGCCTTTCATAACATGGGGATAGAATTATCTATGGTTCCCAGGTTTGTGTCTTTATTTGAAAATCTGAGACAATAGAAAAACTTCCCATGATCTGTCCTATTTCAATTTTATTTTTGTTTTCTAACTCCACGAGAATGTGAGCTCTGTGCAAATTAGGGGCCTTGTTTGTATTGCTCATCATTGTTCTTTAGCATCTAGAGTAGTGCAGGGCATACCAGAGACAATAAATATTCATTAAGTAATAAAACATGCAATTTATAAGAGGCTTTATATATAAATCTAATTATTAATATCTGGTATTCTGGATAATCAAAACTTTAAACTAACTAATACAGCAACCATATGAAAATCTGACTCAGGAGGTGTTTAAAAATCTCAAGTTAACCCAGGCTACCCTCTTTTATGAAGGTTATTGAGTAAGGATGGCAGCCTCAGAAGGGACAAACACAGTGGGTTAAGTTACCATTTGGTTACCAATTCACACATTTTCCGAGCAGGAACAATTTAATTCACTGAGTATTCGCACTGAAAACTTAGTATTTCCTACTGTCACTGGGTCAGAGTAAATAAAGAATATGCTTTTTGCTCATAACAGTTTAATGTAGTCAATGACAATTCAACATACGCTAGCAGGAAGTATTTTTCACCATATCCTCTCCCAGAAGATAATCATGAGTTCATTATAAAAGGATTGTTTCTGAGGTCCAAAGCACACAATAATATTAATATAAGCATGGTATATTATTGAAGAAGTCTTCAATTTTAATTTTATTCTATTTGAAAACATTGCCAAGTCAATAAAGAAATTGTTCCAAAGGCTATTTTGAAATGTAGCATATAATTTGGAGGAAGTGATAACTCTAATCTGTTTCAGTAATTTTCCTAAATTGAAAAGTCAGTGCCAGCAGTTCAGAACTCAGAGGAACCAGGTAGACAGCTATAAACTAGAAATGTCATTGCCATGCCTCTGCTACTGCCATCTGCATGTCATGTCACCGTACCTACAGAAATGATGCCTCCCACCCCCATCTCCAATCCTCTGCCATCCAACCTGAGCCATACAGAATGCAGAGGTGCAATTGAGATGGGTGCTAATACCAGACCGGGGGTGATGTGGGGGTGAGGCTGCATTGATACCGTAGGCCCCCAGGCGTTGTGAAAAAGCCAGGAACTCCTGTAGCGTCTATAGGCTTGTTCATGTAACCATGTGTGTGTGTGTGGGGGGGGCTATGAAATTTATCTAATTGCAGGTACTGACTCCTAGGAAGTACCTTCCTGCATAGCTAATGAAGACAGATTCTTTCTTTCTCTATATAAGTATCTATATAGAGAGATCTATCTAACTATATCTATATCTACCTATGGTATAGCAATGTATGTATCTTGTGATTTAACACAAAATAGGCCATGAGATATTTTTGTAAAACTCCCATTTAAGAATTTTCCACAACTTGTCAAGATACATTCAAAGCAAAATGCTTATTTTTCCTATGTTAATACTTCATGAAGAAGAAAAACTTTCAGTACCATGTACAACTCCCATGACCTATGATCTATCAGCCAGAAAAATAAAGAATATGAAAATATAAAGGAAAGAAGAAAATACATAACAAAATGAGTATCTAAAATATGTCACATTATGGAGGATAAAATTTTAAACTAAAAACTTACGGAAAATAGTTGGCAACTCACATACTATGCTGTTTTGTCTTAATGTTTTATATTTGACAACAAGTGGATTAACAGTGTTTTTCAATATGCTCCTCCCTTACTATTATAGCTTGTGGAGAGACTTCTGGGTCTCACCATTAACAATATAGTGAATTTAATTGAAGGCTGATTATAGAACAAAAAAATAAGTCAAGAAATGGTCATGCAATTATTATTGACAACAGAACAAATATTATGAAGACTATGACTGATCTAACTTAAAGCACATAAAGTTTTCTTCTCACACTTAAGTATTGTTTCCAGAAAATATTGCTCATTGCTATATACTGGAATTATTGTAGTGGGAAGACAGTGCATGACTCTCATTAAATTCCCACAGCCAAGCTATATGACATACGAGATTTTTGAGTTCAAACAAAATGGAACAGCAGATACTACATGTTAAAATTTCCAAGAGAAATCGTAAATATTTTATACCAACAGAGAATGAACTATTCACAACCAATTATTGTTTATTGTGAATATAATCTACTTTTTGGAACATGCTGTAAGAAATAACCAAATTTATGTGCCTCGAAGGTGCCAATATTTCTTACACAAACCTTATTTTAGAGAGATTCTGACCATTCATTCATCTCTAGGGAAGATATGGAAATTGGGTTGAACGTAACAAAAGCTGAGAAGCAGACAGAAAATCAGAGATGGCTTACTGTCTTGAAAGCTCTACTGCCACATCTGATACTTTAAAGTTTAAGGAAAATATTCCTGAAAAGTTTAGCAAAAACAGCAAATGCAGTAAAAAAATATTAGGAGACAATATATAGGTGAGGATAACAGTTTTAACGTACTTCTGAAAGTATTCGGAAAGCATCGTCTTCAAGAAGTGCACAAAGGTTTATTTGGTGGAATTATTTAAAATAATCCATACCATCTCTATCAACTAAATCTTCATGTCCGTGAATTAAAGAGCACTTAAGTTCTTACCATAAAACTCCTATTGCTATTAGAAAGGTGAGAAAACGTGTAAGTTGGCAACAACATCACTTTTATTAGTAGCCTATTATGTGGATAGAGTTAGCCGAAAAAGACTGTACTTCTCTACCAATCTCAGTTGGAAGTGAACACTTAATTAGTATGGTACACCTCTGTACAGTGACAGAGCAATCTAGTTGATGATGGCAAGGTTTGCTCCTGCATTGTAATGAAAACTACTTAATTGAATGGGGGGTCAAAACTTGCATTTTCATCTATGTAGGCCTTGACAGAAAATTATTTCAAAGTCTTTATGAATGAAATAACTATGCTAACTATTCACAGTAAAACATAAAAGCAATAGCAGAATTGATAATAATCAAAAGTAATACACAAATAAGAAGAGCTACAGGTATCCTACTATGGTATCAAATTAGGATTAAATGATAATAATGGAATTTATTACATGAGGCGGGTCAAGCCCTTTATGGAAAATGGTCAAGGGCCACTATTTGAAAGTACATTATTCATGAAAACAATGCATTCCCAAAACGGTATGTGCAAATTTTAATTTTAAAAATGAAAACAGTAATCAAAACACATAGATCAATGGAACAGAATAGAGAACACAGAAATAAATCCGTGCCTATACAATCATTGAATCTATGACAAAGGAGGCAAGAATTTACATTGGGGTAAACACATTCTATTCAATAAATGGTGCTGGGAAAACTGGACAGATACATGCCAAAAAATGAAACTGGATCACCTTCTTACGCCACATACAAAAATAAACTCACAATGGATTAAAGACTTAAATGTAAGACCTGAAACCATAAAACTCCTAGAAGAAATATAGGCATTAAACTCTCAGACATTACCCTTAGTAATATTTTTACTGACATATCTCCTCGAGCAAGGGAAACAAAATAAAAAATAAAAAAATGGGATATCAAACTAAAAATTTTTTCAAAGCAAAGAAAACCATCAACAAAACAAAAAGACATCCTACTGAATGGGAGAAGATATGGCCAATGATACATCTGGTAAGGGGTTAATATCCAAAATTCATAAAAAACTTATACGACTCAACAGCAACAGAAACAAACCCATTAAAAAATGGGCAGAGGACCTGAATAGACATTTTTCCAAAGAGGACATACAGATGGGCAACAGACATATGAAAAGATGATCAACCTCACTAATCAACAGAGAAATGCAAATAAAAACCACAGTGAGATACCGTGTCACACCTGTCAGAATGGCTATCATCAAAAAATCAACAAACAACAAGTGTTGGCGAGGATGTGGAGAAAAGGGAACCTTTGTACACTGTTGGCAGGATTGCAAATTGGTGTAGTCGCTGTGGAAAACAGTATGGAGGTTCCTCAAAAAATTAAATATAGAACTACCTTATGACCCAGCAATTCCACTCCTGGGTATCTATCCAAAGAAATCCAAAACACTAATTCAAAAAAATATATACACACCTGTTTACTGCAGTGCTATTCATAGTAACCAAATGTTATGGAAACTCCTGAATGTCCATCAATAGACGACTGGATAAAGAAATTGTAGTACATTTATACAAAGGAGCATTACTCGGGCATAAAGAAGAACGAAATCTTACCATTTGTGACAACATGAATGGACTTAGAGAACATTATGCTAAGTGAAATAAGTCAGACAAAAAGACAAATACCATATGATCTCGTTTGTATGTAGAATCTAAAGAACAGAACAAACAAACACACAAAACAAAAATAGATTCATAGATACAGAGAACAAACTAATAGTTGCTAGATGGGAGGGGGGTTGGAGGGATGGGTGAAAAAGGTGAAGGGATTAGGAAGTACAAATTGGTAGTCACAAAATAGCCACAGGGGTATAATTACAATATGGGAAATATAGTCAATAATGTTGTAAAAACTATGTATAGTGTCAGATGGGTACTAGACTTATTGGGGTGATCACTTCATAAATTATATAAATGCCTAACCACTGAGCTGTATACCTGAAACTAATATAAAATAATATTGAATGTCAACTATAATTAAAAAGTATATAGTCACGTCCATTATTCTTATAGTCATGTGATGTAAAGTACAGCATAAGGAATAGAGTTAATAATATTGTAATAGCTATGTACGGTGTCAGACGAATAGTAGACTTGCTGGGGTTTTCACTTTGTAAAGTGTGTAAATGTCTAATCATTATGTTGTTTTGTACACCTGAAACAAATAAATAAAATAAATAAGTAAATAAATATGAAAACATACTTGAAGACAGCGGCAGCTTCTTTTTACTTTTTGCTCAGTCTTCTTACATAGTCACATAAAGTACCCTGATGGTGTGTGTTTCTCAACCTCTGTGACAATCTTTACCATGAGAAGTTGAGTTTGAAAATCTCAATTTCTATCAATATTTTCTTGAAAGGTTAATAACTCTTTCCAAAAAAGGGGTACTTTATGTGCTATTTAATGAGAAGATTTACCAGTTGTCCGTCTGTAAGTAATTTTAGAATTGCATCTATTTGGGGTGATTTGTGTTGCACATTTCTACTCAGCTCTACCCCTATTTTAAACATAAGGCAGCCAATGGCCCCCTTGTTGAGGTGCCACCTCATGGTCCCAATTTCTCCTGGACCAATTAAAAAAAACTTTTTTTCTCCTATGCCCTGAAAGAGATGACTGTTAATCTAGTAATCATTCCTATGGTAAGTTAGTTTCATAATTAAAATTACGTCATTTAAAAATAACCTTTAAGAATGATTTTATTCTGCAGTGATTAACAGGGTCACGGAAATAGGACATTTTCATTGAGTGAGATAACCCTATCATCATCCTATGAAATCGTTTTCCACTCAGAAGAGACTGCTCTTGCAATCTACTTGAGTGCATTTCAATAGTTCAACCATCTATTCTCTATGGTTCAATGGAAACTTACCCAGAAATCAGATAGACAAATAATTGATTTATAGACTTAAAGTGTTTTACATCTTTTCGTATTTTCTATTTGTTGGAGCAAAATTCAAGATTCTAAACAATCAATTGTATGAAAAAAATCTATCTTCACATTTAAAAATGCAAATAACCTTTATTATAGATCTAAATATTCAAGTACTAACAATAGGAAAATTAAATAGAATTAAAACATGGTTAATAGCAATTAATACTATGCTCATGTTTCATTTAAACTAGGATTGTCAATACTTTATTTTATTAAATAATCCTGGACATAGATTTATAACACTTAATTTACATAAGACTATCCTATTCTTAGTCATTGTTATTTATCTAAAAAAAAACAAAACCTTTTTCAATTACAGTTGACATTCAATATTATATTAGTGTCAGGTGTACAGCATAGTGGTTAGACCTATGAGGTCTTTTATGTAACCTATGAGGTGATCTCCCCAATAAGTCTAGCACCCACCTGGCATCATACATAGTTATCACAATATTACGACTATAGTCCCTATGCTGTAATTTACATCCCCATGACTATTTTGTAACTACCATTTTGTACTTCTTAATCTCTTCCCCTTTCTCACCCAGCGCCCCAACCCCCTCCCATCTGGCAACCATCACTTTGTTGTCTGTATCTATGAATCTGTTCCGGTTTTGTTTGTTCATTTGTTTTTTTAGATTCCACAATGAAGTGAAATCACATGGTATTTGTCTTTCCCTGTCTTCCTTGTAACTATTATTTAAAACTCCAAATCTATGCCAGTTGCTGCTAGTGAAAGGCCTACAGAAGAAATCAGTACTATATCGTAAGAGTCTAGAGAGCCCAGTGCTGCTTTTATCGTCCGAGTGATGGCAAGCACGTAGGCCAAGGTTAAGCTGGCTCTAGTAACTCTTGAAATATGCAGGTAGAATGCTAATCAGTGATGCTACTATAAGATACCATACAACTAAAAGATCTTTTCAATAAGCATTCAAGGTATATATTACTGGATTTAAAAACAAAATTGCTATAATTAGAGTAATTAACCCCACTAGGCTTATTTAATATGGATCTTTTTAGGGACAGCAATTTAAGTACACAACAAAAAGCCCTGTTTGCACAAAGACAGAGTCTATGAACATTTAATGAGCTCTTACCATAGCAATACATTTCATTTCAATAACGTCTACAGGTTTCCCAGGATGGATATGGATCTCAAGATCATACCAGACATGTAACGTGTCACTTTCTGGAAAATAAACAAGAAAGCACTTTTTAATATAGGCTTCAGAACACCATACTTAACCTAAAATTTGAGAAACATGAACAGATATCATTTTCAAACTCTTTCTGATGGACTCATTTGTCAAGAGCCCTGAGGGGAGGTTAAAGAGGTAATTTCATCACAGTTTGTGAGCGATAAGCCGAGCCTCATCCTGTATGACCACGGAAATGCCCTGGAAAAGCTCCCTGCTCTGTGCTTTCCCCAGTAACTTCAGTTCCCTGCTAAAATAAAATTATGGATATTTTACTTTTAAGAATTAATATCTCAAAATAAAGAATAATCAATCCTTCTCCCTCCTAATGGTCAAAACATTCACATATTGCAGGCAGAAATATCTAAATACAGTATTAAAATTCACAACGGTACATTTCTAGCACCGTAAGAATCTAGTCTAAAGACAAAGTCAGGAATAGTTCATGAGCTTTACGGTTTCTTGGGAGGGTGAGAAAGGATCCTAGTGATTTCCTACAAAGAAAGCTGCAGTGGGGGTAAACCGGAACTCTGGTCTACCACAGATCTGTGTAGCAGGGTCTGTAATGGCATCAAACCCAGGTTGTTTCTATTTGTTCTCATCTGTTCAGCTTTTCATTTTGATATTCTTTATTCTTCAGCATTAACTGAGTTTGGGGTTTAAGATGTCCTCCAGTTTCAGTTAATTGTATGAATTTTCATATCAGTATTGTCAAGTTTTAAAGATTCCCAAAACTGTATTTGACTAAATTACTTAGGTAAATCACTAGCCTCCTTGGGGCTTATTTTCCTCATCTATGAAATAAGGGGCCCAGACCATGAAATTCTCAGTGTCTTTCTCTTCTGAAAGAGAAAGTATCTTGTTTTCCATTGCATTGTATTATATTATATCGTAAAGCACTGAATGCCATTGTATGGTACTGTAGTGTAGTGTATGGTATTGTAACTTACTGTACTACACTTCACTGTTCTGCAACGTAATATATTGTATTATATTGTATTCTGCCCTAGTCTGATACTTCAGCTGTCAAGGAGCACTTATCAAATTAATGGAGCTGAGAACAATTCAGATATTCCGAGACACCAGTAGTGAGAAGGAGAAAGAGAGAGATCTAGGTGAGTACTTATTACAAATACCTGTGAGAAGTTCCTGAGGGAAATCTTGCCTCCACATTTTGAATTGCCTCCTGTGCTTACTTATTTTAGATACCAATTAATTATGTTAAAACCATTAATGCGCAAAGAATAAGTTATCAAATTTATATTGATGTTAGATTACTGAGGAAACCGCTGCTCACGTTTGTATTGGCTGATCCTTATATTTTATGAAAGAATTTTAAATGCTTTTATGACATTTAAATGTGACATCTCATTAAATGCTTTTATGACATTTAAATGTTTCATCTCTTAAAATGAAAAGTGTTTCCCCTTCTAGCTCATGTATATTTTATGGATTTTTCCAATCCTTTAATTCACATTGAACTCACAGGGCAATAATTTGAAGAGAAAACAAGTCAATCTAAGAAGACTGACTGAATGCTCCATGATTCTGGGTTAGTGCAAAAAGCAGTAGAATAGTCTGGCCATCTGTGGAATGGTACTGCATTAGTCAGGATTCTCCAGAGAAACAAAACCACAGGCAGAGGGGGTCGGGAGTGGTGTGTGTGTGTGTGTGTGTGTGTGTGTGTGTGTATGTTTCTGTGGGTATGCAGTTTTAGCAAGTGGCTCACATAATTGGCTTGGTAAATCCAAAATCTGTAGGATAGGCCGATAGGCTGGAGACTCAGGAAAGAGTTGCAAGTTTAAGTCTAAAGGCAGTATACTGGTAGAATTCCTTCATGGGAGGGCAGTCTTTGTTCTATGATGACCTTCAGCTGGATTGGATAGGACCCACCCACATTATGGAAGGCAATCTGCTTTTGCAAAGTCCACAGATTTAAATATGATTCTCATCCCAATTCACCTTCACGGAAACACCCAGAATGTTTGACGTAATATTTGGGCACCAGGGCCGAGCCAAGTTGACACATAAAATTAACTGTCATAAAGACAATAACACCTACTATTTGTAATTGTTGTGAATACTACATAAAGAAATGTTGTGATGTAGTTGACTTAATTCCTACAGTGCTAAAAATGTATACTGCATATGAATTCATTGGTTAGAGCGGGATTAGTGTTGCTTTATTGAAGAAGAGAAAAACAAAAATAATTAATAAGCATTGGTTAAATACAGGCCTTAAACATATTAAAACTTTTTTCTAATTATAAATTCAATAACATTCACTATAGTAACTTGAGAAATTCCTGCAAAACTTAAAGAAAATGGAAATGATTCATCATCTCATGACCAAGAATACACTACATCATTTTTTTTTGTATAAAATTCCAGACTTAATATATCAATAAAGACATAGATATATAGATCTACATATACATATATAAATACACTGGGGTACACAAATTATATATAATTGATATATCCAAAGACCAGGGGGTGCCAAGAAATGTATACACATTTTAAGAAATGTTAACACTTTGGTCAACGTTGCTCAAGCAGTAGTTCGCTGTAATCACAAGTGTCTGGACGCTGATGGTAACCATTTTGAGCACCTCTCGTAATTGCAGAAGTCAAACGTGACTTGTATTCATCTTTTGTTATCAGTATATATTGAGTGTTAAAATTTTAATACAGTTTTCCTTTCTAAAATGTGTATACATTTTTTGGCCACCCTCGGTATATATGTGTACACATTTCTATCATTCGGATAATATTCACTATTAAAATTTAAGTTTCATCACTAGTCCTTAGGGAAATGCAAATTAAAACCACAACGGGATATAACCTCACACCTGTTAAATGGCTGTCATCAAAAAGACAAGAGATAAATAGTGGCATGGAAGTGGGGAAGAGGGAACCCTTGTATACTGTTGGTAGGATTGCAAATCATATAGCTACTATGGAAAACAGTATGGAGGATCCTCAAAAACTTAAAAATAGAACTACTTTACATTACATTACATTATAATATGATGGTGGGATCTGTTTCTTTGAAGTATCCTGACTAAATACAAACTCATTTAATAAAGACTTCTTCTTGGGTATACGCTTGTCTCCACAACTTTGCTCCTAGAGACTCACTCTTCTCTTATGCCCTTACTAGTAAACCATAAGAAAACTCAATCCCCTCTTATGCAGGAAATCTGCCTTGTTTATACCCATGCTCCATCATCTCATTTTCGTTTGAATGTCTACTAAAACGATATGTTTAATAACATTCAAATGAAGTTTTATAATATAGGGAAGTTTTATAATACAGTAAATATAGCATTTGCTTTCTTTTACGTATAAGGAACATTGCCATCGTAACTTATGTTGATACAAAGCATATTTAAAGAAAAAAATTATACACTCATTAACATTTATCAGAAATTTACTGTTGCTTTTTGATTAATAACAGAAATATAAGTAAAGTTTTTCACTTAAGAAAGAGTAGGCAGCCTTGGAGCTGAAGGATTATAATCTGTTAATGTTAACACTTTGTAAGCAGGCATTTTCCCGCCTATGACGAGTTTACTCGTTTCCCGCAAAAAATGTGTTAATAGCAGTACAAATCCAGAAAGTAAACTATATAAAGTTAATCCTGAAATAATACAGTAAAATTTTGACAAATACATACAACACACATTTCTATATGTGTTATGAATGTAAAGTACCTATTAATTTAAAAGTGAATGAGGGCTTATGAAAACTGATCATGAAACTTTCCATAATAATAAATTTACCTGAGTCTTCCTCATCAAGCATTTGGAATAGTTCTGATCCTGATTTCCCATAGAAGGGTAGTATATCTTGATTTTGATCTTTATCTTCATCTTCATTTTGATCATGATCTTGATCTATGTCTTTCTTAGCATCATCATCTTGTGTGTTTTTAATGGAAAATGAAATTCTACCTATAACACATAAGTATAAAATGTCAGATTAACCAGGGATTAGTTTCCTAAAATGAAAGGTCAGTTTCAGATATTAAAGTAGCTCTACCTTAAAACAAATAAATATTAAGCCAAACGTAATTATAAGTCCTAATATTAGAATTAAATCTGATGGAGGTGCAGAACAATTTAATGGAAAGGTCAAAGAAATTTTTTCAAAATCTCCATTAAAATGATAATTTTCAAACAGATTTCTTATAATAATTAAGAAAATTTGGCCAATAATAGAACGGTATCAGCTCTCAGAAAACTGAATGAATGGAGAGTGGTTCAACATACAAAAAATAATCAATGTAATATACCATATTAACAGAATGAAGGGAAAAAAAAAACACATGATCATCTTGATTGATGGATAACAAGTATTTGACAAAATTCAACAGCCTTTCATGATAAAAACACCATAGGGATAGTAGAGAAGTTGCTCAGTATGATAATGGCCGCATATGAAAAACCCACAGTTAACATTATACACAGTCATGAAAAACAAAATTATTTTCTCTAGGACTGGTACAAGACAAGGATGCCTGAATTTGCCATTTCTAGTCAACACAGTACTGGAATTTCTAGCCAAAGCAATTATGCAGGATACAGTAGTAAAGGCATCAAAACTGGAAAGGAAGAAGTAAAATCATTTCTGTTTGCAGATGATATGATCTTATATGTAGAAACCTTAATGATTCCACAATAAAAATGTTATACCTAATAAATATATCCAGCAAACATATAGTATACAAAATCAACACACACAATTAGTTAAATTTCTATATACTAGCAATGAACAATTTGAAAATGAAACTAAGAAAACAATTCAGTTAGATAAAGCCATTATTTGGATAAACCTACATATGGTAAATAATATGTGTGCACTGAATAATAAGGAAACCTGATCAGTATTTCAAATACTAAGAAATACTCCCCAAAATTGAAAGTATACATGCTCCATTCTTTCTCATTTCAGTCCATTTATTTACTCAGCATATTTTTTCTTCCTCCAAGATATCCATTTAAACATTATTACATTTTTATTATCCCTTAACAAAGAGAAATTGGACAAGCATTTGAAAAAAATTCAAAAGCTTTATATGACTATAACAAGACCATAAATTATACACCGGAATGAGAAATTAAGTATTTATCTCAAAAAAAAAAAAAAAAAAAAGGGAAATAGATGAAGAGGACTATGGAAGCAATTACAGGTCAATTCAGTAGCTTATATTTTAATTGAAAGAACACTTTTAAACAATGGATCTTAGTCAAAATTACGCCACTAATTTATACTTAATTTTTTCCAGTGAAAAACCTTTTCCTTGGCAATGTAATTTTAATTTTATTTCTAAACAATTGCATTTCTAACTTGCATATTTATTTTTGTTATTAATTAGCTACAGTAGGAGACCAACAGTCAAATTCTTATAAACTTATTGAAAGAACATTAGACTCGGCAACCTGACTGTCAGCAATGAACCTTCAAACCAAATGCAGTAAATAGTGATTATAAAAAGAATGTTTCAAAATATGGTAATTTTTTCCATAGTACCGTGTTTCCCTGAAAATAAGACATAGCCGGACAATCAACTCTAATGCGTCTTTAGAGCAAAAATTAATATAAGATCTCATATTATATTATATTGTATTACATTACATTATATTACGTTATAACAGGTCTTATATTATAGTAAAAAAAGACCAGGTCTTATATTAATTTTTGCTCCAAAAGACACATTAGAGCTGATTATCTGGCTAGGTCTTATTTTCGGGGAAACACGGTATATGTACATGTGATTAGTTTGTTCCCTAAATTCCTCTATTCTGGCTGGGCCCAACCAGTCCAAAAGGGAACAAAGTAAATAAAAGCTTGAAGGTTGGTGCTTGGGTTTATCAGAGTTGGAAAAGTATAGGTATTAACAGAAATAGTAGTGGTGAGCAAAAGCAACTCTCTAAGATGCAGCATCATTGATTTAATAAAGATTTTCAGTTTGTCTGAAGAGAGTGTTACAAAAACATCGAATAGGACTAGTAATTATAGCTATTATATTTTCAATAGCATAAGCTTTTATTTTGACAAATGGAGTTTTTTCTCTGCTAAATACACTAAGGGGTTGATTTTTCAAAATCCTTGTTTTAACATTCAATAAAAAACATTTCTCAGTATATAAGTCCTTTTATAAAATTAGGAATTGTTTTTCTCTAGTTTCATATTATCTTGTAAATGTAAGTATCAGACTCACGTTTAAAGACTGAGAGCAATGTGATTTTATATTAATGGTTTTCTTTTGGAAAAGGATGAAAAACCACTTATTGAATGCTTACTCTGTGTTAGGTATATGCTAAAATTTTCCAATTCAGTGTCTATTTAACCTTTTTAATAAACATACGAGTTAATTAGTCATTAGACTTATTTGAAAGCCGAGCAACCTGGGCCATAGAGAAGGTTGGGCAACTTACTCCAGGTCACACTGCTAGTAAGTGACAAAGGCATACATATTTCCCTGGCACAGAATATGGGAAATGGCATGTGAAGTCATGTTTGAATATCACCAAATATACTACAGAATAAATAGGATTTTGATTGGAAAAATAGCAAAATCATTCACACATTTCCAAAACATTTATTTTGACCTAAAGCAACAGATCTCAGATAATGATCATTGATCACTTAAACCATTTCATGCCTTAGAAAACCTCCAAAAACAAGTTTCCATGGCAACAGTTAAATCTGGCAAAGTTTTGACCTCTTTACACTTGGTCCCCTCACACCCACTCTGCTCCTTCCACTGGCTTCATGCTTCACCACTCCCTATCGCTAATGAGGAACACTCTTAAGGAATATCTTTCTAGGACTGGGCTATTGTCAACTTGTGAATTTTTTGGAGGCATATTAATTCCATCAAAAAGCTTTTTCATAAAAATTTGCTCTATGCGCATTATATTACACATGATCAAATTAATTTTAATTGTTTTGTTTCTCTATCATACTTCTAAAATCTGAGTAGCAAGACTAAAGATGAAAGGCTAAGGAATCTTCCGCTAAGCCTCTTCCTACTTCTATCTTTTTATTTGTTTATTTTAACCTTATTTCTAACTTACTTTCTTTTGTTTTATTTCCTCTTCATTAGGAACCAAAAGGCAAGGTGGAAAAACAAAATTATGTGGATGATAAAGAACAGAGATAAAGCAACCCACTGCTGTGGCCACATCTGTCTTTATTCTGTGTATAATACAGTTTGTCTCCCACTCATTTTAAGCTCTTAATCTTTATAAAACGTATACAATTGATCCTTAAACCAGGAGGGGGCTGGGGATGCTGATCCCTCACACAGGCATAAACCTGCGTATAATTTAAGTCATTTCTCTGCATCCGCAGACTTCCAACCGAGAATCAAATACACTGTTTTCAATCTGTAGTTGGTTGAATCTTGCAGATATGAAACATGGAGACAAGGAGGGCCAACAGAATATTTACTGAAAACAAAAAAGCTTATAAGTAGACCCAGGCAATTCAAACCCATGTTATTCAAGAGTCAACTGTAGTAATTTAGCACCCAACTGTAGTCTTAGAGGCTCCATTTTTTTTGTATTATATTTGTATTATATTTTGTTCTTTCTGTAACATAATTATGACATGAGTATAACAGAAGACACTAAGAAAGTAGGGTAAGATTAGTAAAATCTACAGGGTCAGATTTCTATTATAGAGGATAGTTGATTATGTTTCAGCTTTAGCGAGAACTTATACTTTCATTACTAGTGGCAAAATGTTAAAGTAGTGTGATAGTCTAGATTGCCATTAAAACCACCTGCTTCTTCCTGATCCACATAGAAAAGGGACAAATTGAATTTCATTAAAATTAAAACTTCTATAATTTAAAATGTATATGTATATCAAATCATCACATTGTGCATCTTACATAAATACAATTTTTACTTGTCAATTATACCTCAGTAAAGCTAGAAAAAACAAAAACTCTGCTATTCAACAGACACTGTTAAGAAGAGTAAAAAGAAAACCACAAATTGGGAGAAAAAATTTTAAAGCACGCATCTGATAAAGAACTTGTATCCACAATATATTAAAAAAAAAACTCTCAAAATTCAACAATAAGAAAACAAATAGGCAAAAATTTGAAAAAGCATTTCAATAAAGAAGACATAGATGACAAACAAGCACAAGAAAAGATACTCAGCATTATTATTGATTACAGAAATGCAGATTAAAACCACACTGTAATGGCACTGCACAAGAATTAAAATGGATAAAATTGAAATGACTAGCCCTACTAAGTATAGTCAAGAAAGTAGAGAAACTGGAACTTTCATACACTGCTAGTGGAAATGGAAAATGGAACAAGCTCTTTGAGAAACTGGCAGTTTCTTTAAATATTATAAATTCAACTACCAGGAGGCAAGTCCAAGATGGCGACATAGGAAGACCCTGAACTCACCTCTTCCATGGAAACACTGAATATACACATACACATAGAACAGTTCCTCCTGAAGAAAAACTGTGGGCTGACTGAACAGCTTCTGCACAGCAAACAAGAGAGAAAGGTAGGAGAGACAGAGATGTGATAATCCCAGAATCCCCACACCAACTGAGTGACCTGCATTGGGGAGAGAGATCACTGAGGGGCCGGTGTGGGCAGGCTCACCTGCTCTGGGGCACAGTAATAAAACAGCTATTTAAAGGGCATCTAGACTATACATGACAAAAAATACATTCATAACAATAAATTATTTATAATAACACCTATAGCTGAGATTCTTAAGTAAAAGTCTTACATGAGAAAAGCCAATGACCTGCTAAACTATGTTTTCATTTTACTGTAAATAAAATACACAAATTCTTTTGACTGGTAAAAGGGGGTGGGAGGAGAGGGAGGGAGGGAGGGAGGGAGGGAGGGAGGGAGGGGGAGAGAGAGAGAGAGAGAGAGAGAGAGAGAGAGAGAGAGGAAGAGAGAGAGAGGGAGAGAGAGAGAGAGAGAGAGAGAGAGAGAGAGAGAGAGAGAGAGAGTTAGTTAGTTAGTTTTATCTTCTCATCTTCTCAATAACAATGCTATCCTTATCTTGGTAGTTCAAAATTCAGATATAAAGGGCCGGCCCGATGGCTCAGGCGGTTGGAGCTCCATGCTCCTAATGCCGAAGGCTGCCGGTTTGATTCCCACATGGGCCAGTGGACTCTCAACCACAAGGTTGCCTGTTCGACTCCTCGACTCCCACAAAGGATGGTGGGCTGTGCCCCCTGCAACTAACAAGGACAACTGGACCTGGAGCTGAACTGCACCGGCCACAACTACGATTGAAAGGACAACAATTTAACTTGGAAAAAATCCTGGAAGTACACACTGTTCCCCAATAAAGTCCTGTTCCCCTTCCCCAATAAAATCTTTTTTTAAGAAATTCAGATATAAAGATTTTAACCAGAATATCATGGTGGATTCTGTCTACTACAGACTTCTTCCAAAAGCAACCTGAACTTAAGTGAGTGTTGTACCAATTAAATGTGGGTCTCATGGCAAACACTTGAATTGCAAGAGTGTTTTCCTTCAGCTTAACAGAGTATATGCAGTTTTCAAATTTATGCTTTCCTCCAAGTTTGTAAATCTTTCTTGTTCTCATATTTTACTGCACTCCTGTTATTATACTACTAAGTAATTCAAACAATATTTTAGAAACAATTTTATTTTTGAAATGTATTGCTTCCTCCATTCAATACTGACTAGACGCCTACTACTGTACGCCAGGGCTGGTCTGGAGGCCAATGCTGGCCTGACAATCAAAGGACAGATTATCTTGTACTAAAGCAGAAAATGCAGTATACGTCATCCCTCATTGATCTATTAATATTAATGAATTTATCTCTAGCCAATTATCTGAGTGTGACTTGAGAACAGAATTAATACTTATTTTGATTTGGGGGTCAAGGGCAGGAAGAAAAGTTCTAGTGCTCATAAACCCTCAAGGGTGACACCATGCAGATGGCAAAGCTGTCGTGAAATATCTGAGCATAGGCTGCGTGGGAAAGCAGAGATGGGAAAAGCAAAGAGAAAAGCCCAGAGAAGCACGAGAGGAGCCAAGCAAAACCAATTTATTTTCTCCACAGAACCTTAAGGCCCTGCTTTTGCAAACCATTTCTTTCATCTAAAAGAGAATGAAAATGCTTTGTAGCAACCAACACTTATTTTGAAAGACCAGTGGCATCTGATTGTGTGTTTTTTTAATGTGGATATGAATTTAATTTTTAAAATTATGTTGTAATACTTCTGTTATTGCACAAAAATGCAACACACATCCTTTTTCATTGTAAAAGGCTCAAGATATTTAAATAAAACCTTCCAACATCTTAGAAAATGGACTCAAGATATTACATAAGTATGTAGAGTAAAAACCTGGAAGTTGAAAACTGACTGCTCCAACTACATTAGATTTTTCTTCAAGCCCTACAATAACTAGTTTTTATGCTTCTACAACTATGGGGCAATCCACCATGGTGGTGGGACTAAGCCAGCAAGATCCAAAAATTCAACTTCAGCCAAGGTTTTGATAGCACCCTCCCTGGCATTTTCACTGAGACAAACCAGGGCAGAGTGGGGACAAAAGAAGCACCAAATCCCCCCACCTATCTATATATTGTTAGGGAATTTTTAAAAATGGGAGTTAGTACATTAACTAAGAGTGATAAACATTAACTGAGCGCCTATTAAATGAGCACTTTTCATATATTCCCATTTAATGTCCATAATCACCTTGAAAGGTTAAATATTATCTATATTTTATATGTAAGAAATCTGACATTCGCTGAGGTTAATTATATTACCAAGGTTGCACAACCCAATGATATAAATAAAGGTTGAAGTCATGTTTGACTTCTGAATGTATGTAACATAATAACAATAAAATAGAAAAGAGCAAAGTAAAATATGTACAGTTTTGCCATTGCAATATGGTAGTTAGTGTGAATATACTGCCCAAGCTTTAAATGAAAAATGCAAATTTAAATCACACGACTTTTGCTCAGATTTACATTTTGAAAACACACATGACAGGGAATGTTTCTCATCATAGCCAATATTTGAAATAAAATTCTGAACTGAATTTGTATTTCAAAGATGACACCCGGTAATACATTTCTCTCTGGATAATTTATCATTTCAGAAGAGTAGCAGGATGTCAAGTATAAAAACTATTTCTATCTTGTTTAAACATAGGCCTAACGTAAAAACTTTATTGTGCACACGTTAAACATTCTGTTCTGACATTAAGCAGAAGTTGATCAAAAAGAAATTTTAAAATGTCTTTAGAAAAGCTGCCTAAAAGCTTGATTGCAATTGTTTAGACAAGGCTTTCTTGTGCCAATGTCATAAGAGATCTCATCCCAGTGTATGAACTTCCAAATTGCAAATGTGCAGAAATGAATTCGAGCTATAATTCACAGTTGTGTTGAACTGAATTAATACAATCACTTTTCAGCTAGTGAAAAGCATTTTTGGCTGCTATTGAAAAAATACAAGGTAATTGTTGGCTATGTCAAAATTAATCATTGCTACCGATTTACTGGAGCTACCAGCTTATCAAGTCATGAATAATAAGAGAGTTTCAGACCATCATGAATGTTCAGAGTAGAGACAAAATTTACCAATATGATTGGAAACCACCTTAAATATGGGTTCTCAATATTTAGTTTTCTAATGTGGACTAAACAGTTAAAGCACCTTGGTGACTGCATTGGATGGACTATGTCCACGTAGTGTTCTGTAGTATCTAAAGACTTGACACTCTAAGTAAATGCTATATGGAAATTTTCCTTTAAAATTAAAAAAAATTTAATGCAATATAATCGACTTATAACATTAGTTTTAGGTGTAAAAATATTCGGGTGTATAATGTTTGGACATCATTTTATCCACCAGGCCACGATCAACGTATTAAATTATTTCAGTCTGATATTAGTTCATACATTTAAATGACTCATATATAATTCAATAAAAGATTCTTGCTATTGGTTTTCCCTGTTATACTTCCATCAACTCTATGGACAAAGGTAAGATATTCAACTACCTGACTTTCCCCTTCCTCTTCCCCCACTTTTTTGAGGGAGGTCACAAATAAATGACATTAATGATTGTAATAATTTCTAAAGATGGTTTCCTTAGAGATGAAAGTATATTTGTTGCTCACAAGTAGAAGTTCACAAGAGATAATTATGAGGACCCATACTTATGTTAAAAAAAATCAACTTCACTAGTTAACAATGAAAGAAAACACATTTAAAAATACTTAGAGATTACCATTTCTACAATATGTTGGAAGCGATGTTCAGAGAATCCTTTCCCAACTGAAAATTTGAAGTTAAACACACATACAAACTGAGAAAGCAGAAATCCACCCCAGTGAGTCCTCACTGGAGATGACATTTGTTCTGGAATATGAGTTACTCTGTGCTGTCCTGGAGTCTTCACTTTTGGGGTCATAATTGGGAATCAGAGAAGAAAATCGTTGGCTAAAGAACCCACACTTGCATGATTTGGGGCCCAGATTTCACATTATGTTTTTGTACCACCAAACCCAAGTTATTTAGCTTTGTAATTCTAGACATAGAAAAGGGACTCTAAAGGTATCCCTACAAGTATAGACAGTCACCTGTTTGTTGTTACTAAAATGTGCTTTTAAAAGTTATAGTATGATCCTGATATTCACGAGCTGGAGGGTGCTGAGCTGATTAGTGTGACATCCTCATCAGGAACTCAGAACAGTTATACCAGAGACATAGGTGCTCTCTGTAGATTACTAGAGAGCAACTGGAGTAAATTATTAGAAAAAAATGATATATAATGCATGATTATACCATCTCTAAATCGCATCTGCGGTGCATATTATACTATAATCAAAATTAATTTAAGGACTATTGTTATCAAAGTATATGTAAAACACTGAGGCCTAAGCAACTTCACCTAAATATTTGTCTTGTGCAAAAAATAAAGCTTCTACCTGAGACAAATGGAAACTTAGTTGCATATTTCACTACCACAAATAAGCAACCGGCCATTACTGTAGTTCTATCATTTGTTATACACTAATCCTGTAATGATGGACAAGAATATTAGGTTTTTGCATTCTAACATTTATCCAGAACAGATAAGTCATTTTCTGGTTATTAAGGAGAGAATTAAGTCATCATGTTTTAATGCATTCAGTCATTAACACATTATTTCTGGCATGCCTTCATGGTATTTTTGTTTGTCTGTCTGTCTGTTTTCCCTTAAGGCTCCCTATTTTTGTATCCAGGTTGATTGAGTCAATATTTTTCCACTTTTCTGAAATTCATTGACATAAAAAGATAATTTTGAAATCAAGGAAGAACTGGGCTTTCCTTCCCTAACCAGTAAATCTATACTACTACTTGCTTCTCTCTCACATTTAATGGTATCACCTGTCTTAGAGTTGCTTAGTATCAAAAGTACATTTGACTCTCTTCTCTCCCTTATCTCTCCATGTCCAACTTTATCAAATGCAGCTGTGGTGGACCATATCATCCATTTTCAGGAATGAGGGACTTATTTCTGTAGCTACTGGGAATGATGCTAGATAGAAGATGACCATCAGGTCAGCTCTCTTTAGGCACTGCCTTGCTTAAAAAAAAAAAAAGCCTCACGCAAGGTCAAACCTCCTTCCACATGTAGCCCACTTTCAATGACTGAACACAGCAGTAGAAAGGCCCGGTCCTCTCTTCCGAATTTGGGACAAGTCTGACGGGCCATCTTAGCTTCAGAAGCCTAGTGAGTTGACTGAACCCTTCACTGGGCCTGTCAAGAAGCTCAGCTTCTCCCGGTGGTCAACATACTGGCTTACGTTTCCTTCTACAAGTGTTGATCACAACACATTCCCTAATACATGTCCGGTATGCTAATCTCCCACCTCGGCATTGGATTTCCTGGAAAGCAAAGCTGTTAGAGCATCATTTTCCCTTTTTATTTCTCTTGAAACTGCCCCTCTGTTTTTTAACCCACTATGACTAGCTTAGTTTGGTCTGCCCTTAATCTCATGTAAGAATGATCAATCGTAACTTTTTGTTCCATGACCAAATAGGCAGTCAAATCAAACTTCCACACAGGCACACTTGAAACCCGAATGTAACGCACTGCCACTTAATGTGAAAATTCCAAATTTATCCATTTCTCAACATTTCTATCTACCAATCAATATGCTGTGCTACCCACTTTAGGATATGATCTTAGTGCCCCACTAAAATCCCCTCTGCAGAGTCCTATACACACCAATGGTGTCGTCTGACTTTTCCAGGAGACTCTTCGGACCTAAGAACAAACTTTAATCAATGATGGGAAGGAGTTAGTGGATAAATACCCCACTTCCTTGCCTTTCTGTGTGACTATTCTCTGAGAAGCTACCCAGTGAGGTTACCCAGGTCTTAGCAGTAATCTGGTAAGTAGCTTTCATTTTTTTGACTTTCTCCCTTCAGCCTCTTACAGTAAGTCCTCATTTAACGTTGTCAGTAGGTTCTGAGACTTGAAGCGAAATACGTATAATGAAACCAATTTTACCACAGCCTAACTGATATAAAGAAGAGTTAAGTTCTTACAGTACCTCATCAACATTATAACAAAACATTATTCAAGGACCTGCTGTACTTCCCCATTCTCTCAGAATGAATCCTTTCATCATGTCTCAGATACACTATTTGCAATTAAACTCTTCTCAGGTTTTGCGTTGGGGAAAAGAGGCACAAATAATATTAAGAACTCATCAACCAGAATATTGCTAAAGGCTCCTACATGATCTCTTGGGTTTAACTGCCCTCTCTTGCCCCTCCTGTCTTATCTCTTACCTCCAGATTTCTCTTTCTAAATCTCAAGTCAATTGTTGCCCCCTCAGAAATCCTCAATGGCTCCCACTGCAATAAGAAGTGAAAGAAAACTCTGCCCAACAAAGTCTGCCTATATTTCTAACTGTATGTTCTTATACATTCACTACCACACACACACTCAGACACAGCCCTCTATTTATAGAAAGTGCTTTCTCTGTGTTTACAATAACTTTGTTTCCTCTGCCGGAATGCCTTCCCCATTATACTGGCTGATAAATCCCAGCTCATCCTTTGAGGTCCAGATCAAAGCCGTTATTCCTTAGGTTCTCTCAGGCACCCTTCTCCACCACCAACACCACCTGTTAGGGTTAATATTTCTCACTACCATGCTCCCCAGTGCTGTTTAAACTTGGTACATCAGAGTGTACTTTGTACTGAGATGATTTATGGATATATATGTCTACCACCAGATATGAATCCCTACGATTAGGAGCCATATCATATCTATCTTTGTATCCAGTGGTAATATTCAAACTAATTAACAAACCTATATTCCAGCTCTCACTAATCAGAAAGAACACCTGATCAAAGTCCTGAGGTACCCTGATGAGCTATGTGTTAACCCTTTATTTGCTGCTGGATTGTTGGAAAGTCTAGGGGCTTGGGGGGAGGGGCTGTGGTGGCTACAGCCATTAATTCAACTCTATGGGAACAGTTAGACTGTAGTGGAGCACAAATCATTGAGTATTTGCCAACATATAAGGAAAAGCATCTGTTACAATACTTTAACAAACATAATTGGTTGAATGGCAATTTTGGTCGTAACTACTATGCTTATCAAGGCTTCCCAAATTATAAGCTTTTTGTGAATAACTGTTATATAATTAAAAACAGAAATGAAAATGAGCACAATTTTTTTTAAAGACCATTAATACACACACACATATACAGAGATATACTTCTTTACACACACAAATAGTTAACATTCTCATATATATATGTGAAAATTTTATAGTCTAGTTTTCTTTATATTGTATCAGATTAACAGCTATTCAGAAGCAATTATATTTAACTACTTAAAATATTGTAGCCACCTTCCAATAGTAACATCAATAAAAATGGGATTAGCCTTCTTTATAGGCTCAGTTTCTCCACATCAGAATGGCAACCTTAATTCAACTCTAAGGAATCACGCTGAGAACGATCATGATCATGTCTTGCAAATATTTTTCAAAATTCTGAAGCCTGCAAAACCTCTTGTATAGCCAGCAACATATACAAATTCAGCCTCACTTAACAATGTACCGAGTTGCCTTTACCTTCCCCAAATTCTTCCTAAAGTCCCTCAAACCAATATGTTAACAGAGTATCTCACTAGTGAAAATATTTACTAAAAACTTATAGTCTCCAACAAAAACAATGACTATACAAAGGAAAGATGTATTAAATCTGACTATTTAATTCTCCTTAGCTCTATTTCCATAACTTTTAAGAGTCTGATTCATGGACAAGAGCGTCTGTTTTGTTTAAGGGAGTCATAAACATTCTTAATTCAACCATGTTCTACAGTTTGAGGTTCCTCTTATGCTCCTTCTCATACATAGCAGAACTCACTGCCTTTCATAGAACAGGAAACTGAGTCTTATTATGTTTATCAAAAATAATAATGGCAATTCTGCATGACTTGCTGTCTTTAACAAAAAGTTAGAATTCTAAAACTAAAAAAAAATTCAGCATTGGGACTATCATTTGATGATTAAAATGAAAACTGAAATTTACATTTCTTAAAATCAGTTTAAATTTTCTGAATTACACAGAAAATGGCAAAATATGGTACTTTATTGAAATGCTGGGAATAGGCTCACCATAGCTCAAAATCTACCTGTCACACGGAGAATTATTAATGGGCTTTCTAAAGCCAAAGGTCTGAAAAGTGATGGGAAGATTTCAGAAGATGCTAACAGCTTTGACTGTGGTGATATTTGAGGTCAAGCCCAGTAGAAGCAGAGAGTGGAGGTGGGCAGGTTGGCTCTTCCATCACAGCACATTCTAGTACAGTGGTACTAATTGAATCATTGTTTACCATTCTGAAATTTCCCTTCCGCTTGTTAATAGGATTGACATGCAGTGTACGATCTCTGCACTTTCTTCTTTGAGCAGCTTTCTATATCTTCTATGTTAGGTATATACCTTTCCTAAAACATTCTTTATCGAAACAAGAAAGAATGAGAGGCTATTACTGTATTTCCAGGACATGCAAGATTGCTACTAGGTGTATCCTTTCTATATTTCTAACTTGTATCCATTTACTCACCTTATAATAATTTCCTCAGCAAGATCCAACTACCATGGGGCATTTAATTCTCTGCCAAATATGACAAGTATTCTTTTGATGCACAGCCTCTTGCCCTTCCCCATTTATCTTCTATACTTTTCACCCCCCACCTTCAAAAGCTTGCAGGAATAACCCTTACTCTTATCCCCAAGAAAGCAATTCGTTCAGGGACCATCAAGATAATTTGTATAAATGAATGCTTCATTAGACACACAGTAAGAAAACCTGACATATACCAAAGATTGTAATCTGTTTACGTATCAATTAAGTGCATTTATGTTTTCATTATACCCAGTCCTGTAAGCAGACATTCCCATAGGATGCTGTCTGGTTGATAAATATTGGTATAACTATTTGAAAGTATCTGTCACAATTTTAAATGTAAATTCCCTTAAATAAATATTTCTACTTCTAGGAATTTTCCCCACAAATTCAAATAAATGGCCAAGAGAGTATAGCACTAGACATAAAATGTATGCCCCAAAGCTCTAATTATTTAGAAAGCTAATGACTAAAATGGAAAACTAAATTTCCTTCTGGGTCATTTATTAGAAAGGGGAAATATAAATTACATTTATATTTCTTCTTTTCATGTATCTGTCCTAGTAGGGTAGTTAATAAGATTTTATTAATGGTTTTGTTACCTCTGAATACACCACGTTTCCGAGAGCTTATGCACAGAATATACGGAACTGTACTCTCAGGGTCTATGGTGATGTGTCGATTTCCTGACACTATTGGAATATTTGAAGATACCTAGAAAGCAGAATTCAAAAGCAACAATTACAAAATGTTAACATTTACATGAAATTAGTGTAACAATCTGACGCACAGAAAAAACGCAAATTTAATTTAAATACTTCCATTAAAACTATTCATTTCTAAATGAAAAGCAAATAAAAAAAATTGATACATACAATAGAACAAAAATCTGAGACCTATGAAAAAATAGAACAAAGGAAATGATTCTTAGAAAAAGAACAATGTTTATTTTCTGTTGCTACTTGTAGCATGATCATTGATACGTAGACAATCTGAGTATCTTTTATAGGCCATGCACCATTTTCATTTATTTATTTATTTTTTAATTATTATTTTTTTAAATTAAATTTATTGGGGTGACAATTGTTAGTAAAATTACATAGATTTCAGGTGTACAATTCTGTATTACATCATCTATAAATCCCATTGTATGTTCATCACCCAGAGTCAGTTCTTCCATCACCATATATTCGATCCCCCTTACCCTCACCTCCCCCCCCACCCCCCTTACCCTCTGGCAACCACTAAACTATTGTCCGTGTCTATGAGTTTCTGTTTCTCATTTGTTTGTCTTGTTCTTTTGTTGTTTTTGGTTTATATACCACATATCAGTGAAATCACATGGTTCTCTGCTTTTTCTGTCTGACTTGTTTCGCTCAGCATTACTCTCTCAAGATCCATCCATGTTGTCACAAATGTTCCTATATCATCTTTTCTCACTGCCGAATAGTATTCCATTGTGTATATGTACCACAACTTCTTTATCCATTCATCTATCGAAGGACATTTTGGTTGTTTCCATGTCTTGGCCACTGTAAACAAAGCTGCAATGAACATTGGAGCACACGTGTCTTTATCTCTAAATGTTTTCAGATTTTTTGGGTAGATACCCAGGAGAGGGATTGCTGGGTCATACGGCAATTCTATTCGTAATTCTTTGAGGAACCTCCACACTGCCTTCCATAACGGCTGCACCAGTCTGCATTCCCACCAACAGTGTATGAGGGTTCCTTTTTCTCCACAACCTCTCCAACATTTGTTACTATTTGTCTTGTTGATGATAGCCATTCTGACTGGGGTGAGGTGATATCTCATTGTGGTTTTGATTTGCATTTCTCTGATGATTAGTGATGTTGAGCATTTTTTCATATGTTTATTTGCCATTTGTATGTCCTCTTTGGAGAAATGTCTCTTCAAGTCCTCTGCCCATTTTTCAATTGGGTTGTTTGTTTTTTTGTTGTTGAGTTGCATGAGTTCCTTGTATATTCTGGATACTAGCCCCTTATCGGAGGCACTGTTAGCAAAAATCTTCTCCCATTCAGTTGGTGGCCTCTTTATTTTGTCAATGGTTTCTTTTGCTGTGCAGAAGCTTTTAAGTTTCATATAGTCCCATTCGTTTATTTTAGCTTTTACTTCCATTGCCTTTGGAGTCAAGTTCATAAAATGCTCTTTGAACCCAAGGTCCATAAGTTTAGTACCTATGTTTTCTTCTATGCAGTTTATTGTGTCAGGTCTTATGCTTAAGTCTTTGATCCATTTTGAATTAACTTTGGTACATGGTGACAAATAGCAGTCCAGTTTCATTCTTTTGCACGTGGCTATCCAATTCTCCCAGCACCATTTATTGAAGAGGCTGTCTTTGCTCCATTGTATGTTTTTAGCTTCTTTGTCAAAAATTATCTGTCCATATTTATGTGGTTTTATTTCTGGGTTCTCAATTCTATTCCATTGGTCTATGTGTCTGTTTTTCTGCCAATACCATGCTGTTTTGATTATTGTGGCCCTGTAGTACAGGCCAAAGTCAGGAAGTGTGATACCTCCATTATAGTTCTTTTTTCTTAAGATTGCTTTGGCTATTCGGGGTCTTTTGTGGTTCCAAACAAATCTGATGATTTTTTTGTTCTATTTCTTTAAAATATGCCATTGGGATTTTGATGGGGATTGCATTGAATCTGTATATTGCTTTGGGTAATATGGCCATTTTAACTATGTTGATTCTTCCAATCCATGAGCACGGAATGTCTTTCCATTTCTTTGTGTCTTCTTCAATTTCTTTCAAAAATGTCTTATAGTTTTCAGCATATAGGTCTTTCACATCCTTGGTTAAGTTTATTCCTAGGTATTTTATTCTTTTTGCTGCAATTGCAAAAGGAATTGTTTTTTGTATTTCTTTTTCTGAGATTTCATTGTTAGTATATAGGAAGGCAATGGACTTTTGTGCGTTGATTTTGTAGCCGGCAACTTTACTGTATTCGTTGATTGTTTCTAATAGCTTTTTGGTGGAGTCTTTAGGGTTTTCTATATATAGCATCATGTCATCTGCAAAGAGTGATAATTTAACTTCTTCATTCCCAATTTGGATGCCTTTTATTTCTTTCTCTTGCCTGATTGCTCTGGCAAGGACTTCCAACACTATGTTGAAAAGCAGAGGTGATAGGGGACATCCCTGTCGTGTTCCTGAACGTAGAGCAAAGGGCTTCAGCTTTTCTCCATTAATTATGAGATTAGCAGAGGGCTTGTCATATATGGCCTTTATTATGTTAAGGTATTTTCCTTCTATACCCATTTTATTAAGTGTTTTAATCATAAATGGATGTTGTATCTTGTCAAATGCTTTTTCTGCATCAATTGATATAATCATATGATTTTTGTCCTTTATTTTGTTTATGTGATGTATCACATTGATGGATTTTCGTATGTTGAACCATCCTTGTGCCCCGGGGATGAACCCCACTTGGTCGTGATGAATAATCTTTTTAATGCATTGTTGTATTCGATTTGCTAGAATTTTATTTAGGATTTTTGCATCGGTATTCATCAGAGATATTGGTCTGTAGTTTTCTTTTTTTGTGCTGTCCTTACCAGGTTTTGGTATCAGGGTAATGTTGGCCTCATAAAATTAGTTAGGGAGTACTGTCTCTTCTTCAATTTTTTGGAAGAGTTTGTGCAGAATTGGTATTAGATCCTCTTTGAAGGTTTGGTAGAATTCACTAGTGAAGCCATCTGGTCCCGGACTTTTGCTTTTGGGAAGGTTTTGGATGACTGATTCAATTTCGTTACTGGTGATCGGTCTGTTTAGATTTTCCAGTTCTTCATGGTTCAGCCTTGGAAGGCTATATGTTTCTAAGAACTTGTCCATTTCTTCTAGGTTGTTGAATTTGGTGGCATATAGTCCTTCATAGTATTCTTGGATGATCCTTTGTATTTCTGTGGTGTCCGTGATAACTTCCCCTTTTACGTTTCTGATTTTGTTAATCAGTGTCTTCTCTCTTTTTATCTTAGTAAGTCTAGCCAAGGATTTGTCAATTTTGTTAATCTTTTCAAAGAACCAGCTCTTTGTCACATTAATTTTTTCTATTGTCTTTTTGTTCTCTATTTCATTTATTTCTGCTTTAATTTTTATTATTTCCTTTCTTCTGCTGACCTTGGGTTTTACTTGTTCTTCTTTTTCTAGTTCTTTAAGGTGTAACATGAGGTTATTTATTTGGGAGTTTTCTTGTTTCTTGAGATAGGCCTGTAATGAGATAAATTTCCCTCTTAAAACTGCTTTCGCTGCATCCCAGAAATTTTGGTAGGATGTATTTTCATTGTCATTTGTTTCTATGTATCTTTTGATCTCTCCTCTAATTTCTTCTTTGACCCAGTCCTTCTTTAAAAGTATGTTGTTTAATCTCCATGTATTTGTGTTTTTTCCCGCTTTCTTTTTACAGTTGATATCCAATTTCAAAGCCTTGTGATCAGAGAATATGCATGGTATGATTTCAATCTTCTTAAATTTGTTGAGACTGATTTTATGTCCCAATATATGGTCTATCCTTGAGAATGTTCCGTGTACACCAGAAAAGAATGTATAGTCTGATGTTTTAGGATGAAGTGCTCTATAAATGTCAATTATGTCCATTTCATCTAATGTGTCATTTAGGGCTACTATTTCGTTATTTATTTTCTGTTTGGATGATCTATCCATAGCTGTCAATGATGTATTTAAGTCCCCTAGTATAATTGTGTTTTGGTCAATTTCTCCCTTTAGTTCTGTTAGTAGTTGCTTGGTGTATTTCGGCATGCACCATTTTCTTTATGCAATTTGATGTAAAAAAGATGAACCATTTCAACGAATTTCTGTATCCGTATTAATACAGCATATACAGACTATTTAAGCATCATTTGACCACAACCGTGGTTAAATCCATCTTTCAGAGTACTGGGTAGTTATATCTCACCACTCCCACTACCCAGGCAAAGACTAATCTATTTTGCGTCTCTATAGATTTGCCTATTCTGAACAATTCATAGAAAATAAATCATATAATATGTGGCGTTTTGTGACTGCCTTTTTTTCACTTAGCATATTTTCAAGGTTCATCTATGTTGTGACATATATCAATACCTCATTTCTTTTATTGATGGATGATATTAAATGGTATGACTGACACATTTTGTGTATCCATTCATAAGTTGATGGAAATTTGGGTTGTTTCTACTTGTGTTTTGAATAATAATAATTCTGCTATGAAAATATGTGCAAGTTTTTCAGTGGACATATATTTTCATTTCTCATGGACATACATCTCGGAATGGAATTGCTCGGGCATATGATAACTCGATGTTTAACCTTTTAAGTTGCTGCCTTCCAAACTATTTTCCAAAATAGCTGCACCATTTTTCTTTCCCACCAACAATGTGTAATGGTTCCTATTTTTCTACATCTTCTCTCAAATCAAAGTTCTTATTGTCTTTTTGATTATAGTCTCCTAGTGAGTATGAAGTGGTGTCTCATTGTGATTTTGATTTATTTCCCTTAATGACCAATAATGTGGAATATCTTTTCATGTGCTTATTGCTCATTTGCATATCCTCTTTGGGAAATGTCTATTCAAACTCTGCATATTTTAAAAACTGGGCTACTTGAAGCCAAGGTGATTTACTGCTATGTTTTCTTCTATGATTTTTAGTTATACCTATTAAATTTTGGTCTACGATCTATTTTGACTTTACTTTTGCACATGGTATGAGTAAGATCCACACATTCATTCTTTTGTATGTGACTATACAATTGCCTCAGGACCATTTGTTTAAAAAAAACAAACAAAACACTATTCTGTCTCATTGAATTCTCTTGGTATGTTTGTCAAAAATCAATCTGCCATTATTATGAGGGTTTATTTCTGGACATTCTATTCTATTCCATTTATCTACATGTCTACCTTATGCTAGTACAACATTTTCTTTAATATTACAGTTTTGTAGTTAAGGGTTTGTAGTAGGGTTTAACATCAGAAAGAAAGAGTCATCCAATTTTTTCTTTCCATATCACAAGATTGCTTTGGCTGTTCTGTGTCTGTTGCATTTCTGTATGAATTTTAGGATTTCCTTGTCAAATTCTACAAAAAAGTCATTTGGGATTTTGATAGATATTGTGTTGAATCAGTATATCAAGTCGGGTAATATCACCACATAACAATAGTAAATCTTCTGATTCATGAGCATAGGATGTCTTCCTATTTATTTGAAATTTATTTAATTTCCTTTAATATTTTATAAATTTCAGTGTACAAGTCTTGCCCCTCTTTTGTCAAGCTTGTTCCTAAGCATTTCATCATTTTTGATGCTATTGTAAATGACTATTAAATTCATTTTGGATTGTTCATTGCTAATATATAGAAATGATTGATTTTTGTATATTGATCTTGTATCCTGCAAATCTTCTGAACTCATTTATTAGTTTTGATAGTACAATTAGTAGATTCCTTATAATTTTCTATTAAGAAGATCATGATATCTACAAATAGAGATTGTGTGATTCTTCCTTTTCAATGCAGATGCTTTTTATTTTTGTTCTAACTAATTGCAGTAGCTAGTACCTTTCAGTACAATATTGAATACAAGTGGCAAGAGTGGAAATCCTTATCTTGTTCCTGACCATAGGCAAAATCATTCCCTGTTTTATTATTAAGTATGATGTTAGTTGTGGGATTTTCATGGATGCCCTTTAGCGTATCTCAAGCACACATGAAATATTCTCCAGGATAGGCCATGTCTTAGGACATAAAAGAAGCCTCAATAAATTTAAAAGGGATGAACTCATATACAGTATGTGTTTTTAACAATAATGTAACTAAATTAGAATTCAAAACTGAAAAATACTGGGAAAATCCTGAAATAGGTGGAACTTAAAACAACATAGCCCTAAATAACCAACATGTCAAAGAAGAAATCCCAAGGGAAATTATAAAATATTCTGGGCCCATACAGTGAATGATTCCTTGCTTTTATTGTACTTTTCAACCCCAGAATATTTTATAATTTCTATATATCTATTGATATGATCTGTTATTGAAACTTTTCATTGATTCTTCAGCAAGATTCCTTTTCATGCATTGAACACAGTTACAAAGGCTCCTTTAAAGTCTTTGTCTACTTATCCAACACGTGGACCCCCTCAAAGTAGCACCTAGTAACTGCTTATTTTCCTGTGTATGGATCACTTTCCCTTTTCTTTGTTTTTTTTTTCCCTTTGTCTCATACATTTTGTCGCTCTTGTTGAAAAAATGGACATTTTATATAAGGTAGTATAGCCATTTTTGAAATCAGATCACTACCATCCCATGGTTTGTTTTTGTTGTTTTGTTCTTTGTTGGTTTAGTGACTTTTCTGGACTACTTCTATAATTTCTGCATTTGCTGTAGTGTGTGCCCACTGAAGTCCCTGCTTAGTTATCCTAGTGGTCAGCAATCATTTGTCACAGGTTTCTTTGAATGCCTGGAAACAATACATCATGTGCCCTTTGTCTAGGAGCACTGTATATGTATTGTGGCATACTTTCAGCACTCAGGCAGTTTAGATCTGCCTTAGCCTTACTTTCCAGCTCACATAGTGCCTCTGTGTCAGCCGCAATTGAGAGAAACTGGCACCCTCTCAGGTCTTTCCTGGGCAAGCACACAACTCTGCACGAGAACGTAGCCTGCATGTTCCCCAGGGATATGAGAGCTTTTAAAATCCCCTAAAGACATCTTATTCCCCAGATCTTCCTTTCAAGTTTTTGGCCCAACTTTTCCTGGCTATACACAACTGTTATTGCAGCCACAGGCAACTACAATGTTAAACAATAACTGTTAAATATTTTTGGCAAATGTCCTGAGGAGAGAAATGTCAGGAAGACCCGGAACACGTGAACAATATTATTAATATTTTAATGAATTAGCATTTAATTAATTTAATAGGTAACATCTTTAATTACAGAAAGAACCTCAACGAAAATGTACACTCTATAAGTAAAATAACCAGATTCTTCAGTTTTATTTGTGACAAAAATAAAATGATAGAAATAAGACTTCAATTATTGTTGTCTGTGACAATAATTTTGTTATGGATAAAATTCCACTTCTACATTTTATTAGATAAATATAGTTAATATAGCATAATTTTTATTTTTAAAAGCCTACATTTTAAAAAGTGCATTCATTCTAAATAATAAAATATTAAAAACCTGTAGACGTCATCTCTGCCATGACAACAAAATGAAACAACCACTGTTAGGAAATTACAGATTTTTCCTTAACCTGTTTTCATCAAATCCTTAAGACAAGATTCCCTGTTCACCAGTAAATTCTGGAAGAGGAAAGGGAGTGGTGGAAAAACAATTTTTTCCCTTATTTATTGATAGCAAATTGAAGTAGTCATAATTTTTTCCTCCCTCCCTCCCCTTTCCTTTGTTTTAAATGCTACCCATTATGTTTGTATCTGTTTATTAAACAAATCTTCCTTAAAAACTATTATGTGCTTGATAACTAATATTTATGGTAGGTATAAAACTGTGGCTACAAGAGGCATGCCCTTTTCTCACAGTTTACAATCTGGTGGAGAATAATGAACAGGTAATAGCAACATGATGTGGTATGTATGATGGTGGAACAGGCACCAAAATACTGGGGAAGCACATGAAAGGCATCTAATCTAGGCTTTTGGGAATAAGGAAAGATTCTTGGAAAAGCTGGCATCTAAGAGTTACCCTAGAGAATAAAAAGGAGTTAGACACAGAGAAATGGAAAACAGGGAATTGAGCAGAGATTTCAAGACTGCAGCAAAAGGAAATGATGTAAATGATATAAAGGTCTAACTGTTGCTGGAGCCAAAGTAGTGAGATATGAAACTGAGCAGATAAGCTTTTGAAGGGCAGGGAAAGCCACTTCAGGGAGTATGGACTCGATGCTGAAGAGATGACATTGAATGGTTTTAGTAGGCGAATGAGAAAATGAGATTTTCATTCATAATATTCACTCTTTTTGTAATCCAGCAAGGAAGAAGAAAAGCAAAACAAGTGTTTTTCAAGATTACGAAAAAAAGAAAAAGTAGCAGGTAAGCCCAGAGAATTTCCAAACTTTGGCAGTGCCCTCTAAAAATGAATTCAGGTACCCCTGATGGCTAGATATTTGAAACTTGCTTCAAAGATTCTATTGGGCACACAACAATTTGTAGATAAATCTGGGAGTGGGGGTGGAGACATTTATTTTAGGATTGGCTGAAACAAATCAAGTAAGGAGTGCTAAGTACAAAACTTCATAAACAATAAAGAGGTAAATAATAATGCATTTCTTCACATTTCCACTATTATTTACACTGGTAAATGACAGAATATACTTTTGAAATTTTGTACCTCTGGATTTCACATTAAATGTTAAACGCTGTTTAAAAATTTTTTTGAAAATATATTTTATAATCATGTACAATTTGTTCAAGTAAAAATACAAATGACTCAAGTAGATTTTAATATGTTTTGTAATTATATGCTAATACTTAAGACACAAAACTTGTTTGGTGCTAATTCAGCTTTATAATCACAATGAATTTAATAGCTGTTAGACTAATAAAAATAGAATTCTAAACATTCTTTATGTGACATGGCTTCACCTAGTTAAATAAAATTAAATGTTTTTAAAATTTCATATAATTCAATATACTCCTGTTGAAAACACTGTTATACTGAAGAAGAAAAAAATCTTACCTTAAATGTTACCTTGGTCTTTGTATAATTGGGCACCATTATGGTTCTATTTTCCGTGATCCCCACTTGACAGTTTATAATGAGGTCTTCCAAGGCCAAGGGTTTTCTGCCAATCCCTTTTAAGTCCATGACACATTGTATACCATCTATTTCATTTTGTAGAATAAATTTGCCCTATGAGAAATCAGCCAAATTTCAGCTATCCAGGAGTCACAGTTCAGTGCCAAACAACTTCTGCTATCCTATTAATCTTGAATCTGATTAATGACATGAACTTTCAAGGAGGTGTTACCCATTGACTTTTCCAGTTAATGTACAAATACTTCTAGTAAATGAATAAAGATGAATTTCCTGTGAAAACCTCATTATTTCTCTTTACTTTCTCCGAGTACAGAGTTTATATAGACATTCTAATACATAGTGTGTTTACATCCTTGTCAAAGAAATATGTCTTCAGAAAGTATTTTCTGAAGCATCAACTTCCTTATTGAATAAAAACAAAAGGAGCAAATGATCTTACTTTGTTAAACGTGTTATGTAAAAATAATCTAGACACATGAGTAAGTACTGGCAGCTAATGACATTGTGACTTTCAGAATGTTTATCCCTGAAGTTAAAACATTTATTAGAGTTTCAAGCAGAGTGGACACTAATAATCAAATTCATGAAAATATAATGTTCTGCCAAAAGATTTACAATAAATTATATAGGTTAATATCACACATTGGTTTATTGACAAATTAATACTGGGGGGAAATATCAATGAGTTCATACCACAATCTCACATTCCATTACAGGTTTGAAAGTGAGAGGATACTGCACTGTTTCACCTGGTCCAACATGTAAAATAGAAGGTCCATAAAAGTATTCTCCTTCTATAATAGCTTGACATTGCCATTCATTGTCTGTTGTATTAGTCTAAAGCATGAAAAAAGGTAGAAGAATATCAGACAGATGTTCTCTACGAAGTTGAATTACATCTTAATTCTTGGTGCTTTTCATAAAATTATATATTGTATTTTTAATTGTATTTCTTAAGAATCAACACTTGAAAGTCATATTTGTTAAGAACTATCAAAAACATGAACAAAAGACACAAGGATGACTATATACACCCTTTCAATGTCATACGGTAGCATTACCTAATAGATTGATCCATGGTACTTAATATCTAAAAGAATATTCCTTTGTTTGTCTAATTATTTTTAAAACGATAAAATGGCCTTGGAATTATACATTCTACTTCTAATAATAGGTAATAAAAAGTGTTCTAACTGCTTAGACAGCAAAGCTTACATACCTCATCAGAGCACATTTTTGCACTCTGAGCAGACTTCTGTTATATCTTTAATAATTAAACAAACAAACAAAAAACACCATTTCTCAGCCTAAAAAATTCAAAATTCCTTACAATTATATTACCTTCCCCTATGCTGTATTATCACTTTGAGTAATAGATATCCAAGTTACAGCCAATCATTGTTCTCTGTGCCTATGAACCCATCTAGTAAGTGTCAAGACTATAACTGAATTTGGAGCACAGTGATCTGAGAGACCGTAACTCTGCTTGGTTTAGCCAGGAGGCATGGCTTTTGAGTAGGAATTTGATGATAGGTTAAGGAAGTTGTAGTTAACTTTGTTAAGCAAAGATATCCCGCAGAAGTGATTAATCAGATGAATAACAAGTAACACTAATATTCAGGAATAAAACTCAGACATCAATGTAGAGAAACAAATGGCAACAGATAATGCAATTAGGAATTGGTAATAGTTCCAGACAAGAGGTTTGAAGGACTCTAATTGAGGGGGTGGCAGTTGGGATGAAGAAAAGTACAAAATATTTGTACTTACTATTGGAATATCCTGGGTAAGGACTTTAAACGCTGGTGCTTCAAATTTTAACAGGGCCTGTGGATGTACCTCATTTACCACACCTTCAATGTAATAGAGACGCACATCATACAGTGATGTCAACAATATTTTACAAGGGTAGCGTCCAGGTCTAACAGGAAAAAATTGTACAGGAACTGAAAAACATCCATCTGGAACTATCAAAAAAAATTAAAACATAGTTTAATAATTTTAAATGGCATAAATCCTAAAATTCATTTTGGGGTAAAGCAATATTTAATATTATTATCCTTAGTTGTATAATCTAGAAGAAACTAGGTTATAGTGAGGTAACACACTAACCCTAAATCTCCAGGGCACAATAGGCAAGTGTATTTATCAATGACAGAATATGTTCTGTAGAGGTTAGAGGAAGGTCTGCTCCATAAAGTCACTCAGGGACCCATGCTGCAAAAGATACTACTATCTTGCAGCAGTACCATCAGAAACACCTCTCTTCCTTTGCTGACAGGCCAGGGGAAGAGGAGTGACTAGAAGTTTGCCCAAGGGCTTTTGAAAGCTCAGCCCAAAAGTAACACACATTACATGTAGTTGACCAGAACCGGTCACATGGCAGCTGAGAAATAAGACAGACATATGGAATATTTGGTAAGCACTAATGTCTGCCAAATTTCCATAACTTATGGGTGCTCTGCCCCATAGCAATCAAAATAATTTGCAACTTGACTAGCAGATAGAAGTATGTTTTTCTTAGTAACCAAGGGAAGCACAAAGAGGTATGTACATTAATACTTCTCATATCACCCTTTTATACCATATACCTTAAGTTAGTAGCTAATATAATTTCTCATGATGGGCAGGCTGTCTATGCTGGTCCTTTCCTTTTAAGCAATACTACTTTTTCTTAGAAGGTCACCATTTTCTTACTCTCCATGAAATGAGGAAATAGTTATAAAAATCTCTCGACCCTAGATTAAGATGCAGTATAACAATATGATACAATTTCACTGCTAATCCCAAAGTATTTCAGAAACAGATAAAAAACAAATAAAAAAAATGTTTAGGGCCAGCCCGGTGGCTCAGGTGGTTAGAGCTCCATGCTCCTAACTCCGAAGGCTGCCGGTTCAATTCCCACATGGGCCAGTGGGCTCTCAACCACAAGGTTGCCAGTTTGATTCCTCGACTCACGCAACAGATGGTGGGCAGTGCCCCCTGCAACTAAAATTGAACACGGCACCTTGAGCTGAGCTGCCCCTGAGCTCCCGATGGCTCAGTTGGTTGGAGCGCCTCCTCTCAACCACAAGTTTGCCGGTTCGACTCCCACAAGGGATGGTGGGCAGCGCCCCCTGCAACTAGAAAATGGCAAATGGACCTGGAGCTGAGCTGCGCCCTCCGCAACTAAGACTGAAAGTACAACAACTTGAAGCTGAACGGCACCCTCCACAACTAAGACTGAAAGGACAACAACTTGAAGCTGAACAGCACCCTCCACAACTAAGATTGAAAGGACAACAACTTGAAGCTGAACGGCACCCTCCACAACTAAGATTGAAAGGACAACAACTTGACTTGGAAAAAAGTCCTGGGAGTACACACCGTTCCCCCAATAAAGTCCTATACCCCTTCCCCAATTAAAAAAAAATCTTAAAAAAAAAGAAAAAATACTACTAAGGGTAATGTCTGCAAATATACTCCGTATTAAAAAAAAAAAAAATGTTTAGAAGCCTAATTCTGCAAAGAAGTTCTCTGAAACCAACAAAACAAATCAAGCTTATCAACCAATGGACCAGAGAAGTAGTATGACAGTAATTGGCTATCGTTTTAATTCATTCACATTAAACCTCAAATGTTAAAAATGTAAAACCTATTTTCAAACACACTGGAAGTCTGCATGCAGAGAAAATCAGTCACTACTGCGCAAGAACATTAACTGCTTTAAATAATTTTCAAAGCAAATTGAGGGTCTGTATGTGTGTGTTATAATTACATATTATGTGCTACATATTATTAAAATATCTATATTAACTGTATATTATATGGCATACGTTGCATTCGATATTGCTGCATGTCATATATATTATGTATAATGTTATATACTGTGTATTACAACACACTAAAAATGGATGCCATTTGAAATCTATATGACATCTAACCAAAGTCCAAGATTCTCGGCTGGTCGAAGGAGGAAATAAAGGCTGTCAGAATGTTATTTTTATTCCATCCTTTTCAAGTACAAATCTAATTTTAGAATAAAATTTTTTCTTGTCAAAAAGGACTCTAGGCATATTCTGTCATCTGTCGTTCAATCGATTACTTTCATTCTGAGAGAAGTATTAGAATTGTGGCAACATCATTAGAACAAACCAGGTAAGGTAATGATTTGATCAAAATCTGTTGCTTTATTAAGAGAAATAAAGAAACCTCATTTTTCCTCTGCATGCACAGACTAAAATGAAAATATTTAGATTAAGTAATTTAAATAACATTAAAGTGCTTAGAATAGGAAATTTAGGCAACTCAACAGTAATTATTATTTTCATCAAAGATAATAACTAGCTATTTAATAGTAAAAAATAATTGAAATGCACACATTCAAGGATAATGCCTCTACAAAAGCTTTGTTATATACTGTTCCCTTTTCCCTAAAAATATTCATTTCCTAATGAAACTGAATCTGAAAGTCAAAGTCAAGGTCATTCCTAAGTATACATTTTCCTATTCATTAAATGTTTTGAGTAAAAACCCTAAGGAATGCACAGTGCCAGCCCCTCTCCCTTACAAGTCCAAAATCAAATCCATCATAAAGTCGACCTCATAGAAAATATGGTTCTATTTTTGAAGATGTTTTGGTAAAACAATGTTTCTTTCTTAAACATCTCAAATAATTGAATTGATTCATGCCAGAAACATGAGTAGGACTATTATCATATATTATCAACAAGAAGTCGCTTTTGGATTCAGGTATTCATCAGACAGTATCCACACTCCCTCAGATGTAAAATAGCAGAGGTAGAAATTATCTTGATTTTTAGAAACTTGGTAATTTTACTGGCCACATGGTGCCACCATACCATCATTCTCTGTTAGGGACATGTTTTCTCAAAGTCCTTTCCAATTCCGCAATGTAGCAGATGCCATCCATGCCCTGCCATGGCCCTTTCTGCATTTAAATCTTCCTTGTAGGTCAATGGCTTTATGGAAAACTCTGACTTTGTCCTTGAGAACTTTCTCTGGTCATAGGAGGGAGCTCAGCCCTCACATGGATCAGGCCAGAAATGACAGTTAACGTCTGCAGTTGCCGTCCTCAACAAATAACGCATCATAAGGGCGGAAGAGTAACCCACCTTTTTTGTCTTTTGGTTGGAGTATCTGAGTGAATGCTACACTAACTCCTAGAGATCCCCAGTGAAACTGAGCCCAAATTGCTAACATTGGCAACTGTTTATTTACACTCACTGAATTGGCTGCCTCTCATTGCTGCATCTCATTCTCTCACACTTCTACCTATGGTTCCTGAAATCACCTCTCAAACTATTGATCTCAAGACCTGGTCTCAGGGTCTGCTGTTGGGATTCCCCAACCTAACACATGCCCTTACACACAGGAAACAGAGCTTCTTGTCCTGGGTCTCCTGCTTTCCAGAGACTTACTCTGAATCTCCTTTGGCATTGTCTCTCTACATATGCAAGGAGTATATCGGCCCAATGGCACAATCTACATGAAGTCCAGCCCCATCCATGTTCCAAGTTCATGGGATGCCATAATTCACAATCCAAAGTGCTTTGATCCCATTTCCAGTGTTTGCACAGGACTCTTCCCTGTGTCAATCCTCCCGATGGAAAACTCCTAGAATTGAAGCATAACTAAGAGGTGGCTATCAAAAGGAAGATGTGGACCAAGGTTAATTATGTGGCCTGAGTTACCCACAAATTTGTACACAAGAGCCATTATGGTACGTTACAGTTGAAGGAAGGAAAAGAACAGGGTGGTCAGCGTCCAGCTACCTTGCACTGTCATATTCTACTGCAAAATTCTGAAGAGGCCAAGAATTCTGAATTCAGACTTGCTCTTCCAAGGTGGTATTAGTTATATTTGTCAAGATGAAATGACAGAACGTGTTCTATTTAAAAATCTGTTTGATTACTTTAACAATTTAGGCATATGATATGTGGGCTTCCATTTGTACTTTTGACTTGGGCATCACAAATAGTTAGGGACATTCTGGACCTGTCCCTTCCGTCCGTATTCCACTCAGATGTCCTTTTCTTTACAGGTGACCCTGGTAATTGTGGCAGTTGCCAGGGTTCCATAATTAAAGGTAACTACATATATCCAAATTGATCAGATTAAAGTTACTGAAGAAAATAAAGGAAACTAAGAAAGAATCTAATGAAAGCATACTTAATTTTATATAACATTAGACACTGGACGAAGTCAGTGTGATCTATAGTTTTTGAAATAAACCATAAAAATATGCTATGCTTAGATCCTAGATCATTAATTCGGAAAATCAGTCAGTATTGCTATTTTGGTCAGCTATCCCTGCATAACAAATTATCCAAAAACCTAGCAGTTTACAAAAAAACTTTATTTGCTCATGATTCTGTGGCCTGACCTCATTTGGGAAAGCTTATCTGCTTCATGTGGTATTTGCTGGACTCACTCATGAACTGGAACGTCAACTGGAAATTCTGTCCATGAGCTTTCCAATTTCCTATGAGATGAGCCTAATATTTTTCATACAGTACAAAAGAATTACCAGCAGCAAAATAATGAAAGCCCTAATGTACAAATGGTTATCGTACATCTGCTTCCTTCTCATTACTTAATACTTGGCGAAAGCTTGTCACATAGCCCAAACCAGATCAACAAGGGAGGGAAAACTACCTAAAATGTGTACAGGCAGATATGATCCACTTGGGCTTTTACTGAAACAACCTACCTTGTCTTAACTACAAAGGAAGATACATTTATTAAACTGGTGAGGTGACAGATGCAATCAACTGAGAGTTAAAAATCCTGTTTTCTAACTTTAGTTCCTCTCCTACATTGTGTAACCTTGGGCAAAGAACTCAGATGTTTCTTTCTTTCTTCTTTTTTTTAGAATGCAATTTCTTAATCTGTTAAAATCAAAGATTGAGATTTGATCAGTAGTTTTCAAGCATTTTATTTTTTGGTTTGGGGGTCCTGTGTCTGAACACTATCTAAGACAGAATCTCAATATAGAAAACAAATTAGCCTAGAGTTGATCTGGTTGAAATAGGAAGAGAAGCTAGAAGCTCCAATTCATATCTACAACCCCCTGTAGCCAAACCAAAATACTTTACAAGAATGCTATGGCTCTATAGAATATCATTTGATTAATTGATTTCTTAGGTTTCTTTCTGCCTTAATATTCCATGATTACATGAAAGTATATCACATATGTGGAAGAGACTAAATAATATAGTAAATTCATCATTATCTTCTATAGTTAAGTATATTATTGGTAAGCCATAGTCAGAAGCTCTTAATTCAGAAGATGAGATATCAAGAGAATGAATAGCTATGTTTACATGAATTCATTTATATTAATGAATTTACAATAAATAGATATTAATTTGTTCTAAATTCATGTATGAGTAATTATATTTTCAGATAATTTTTTGGCCTATTTGCTAATCCCACTTCCATCTACCATGTTTCCTCGAAATAGGACATAGCTGGACCATCAGCTCTAATGCGTCTTTTGGAACAAAACTTAACATAAGACCCGGTCTTATTTTAATATAATATAAGCCCGGGACTTATATAATATAATATTAGACCGGGTCTTATATTAATTTTTGCTCCAAAAGACGCATTAGAGCTGATGGTCCAGCTACGTCTTATTTTCGGGGAAACACAGTACTACTGGAAAGTTTTAGCGTAGATTTTCTTTTCTATTCTACAAGTAAAAAGACAAATCATATTCCAGTTGGAATTTTACCCATTTTAATTACCTAATGTTTATTGGCACGTCTATGTCACAAATACTCTGGTAAAGTAAGTGATAGATTAATGGTGTACTAACAATTGCTCATTACTGAGTTTCTTCGTTTAATATCAAAAACATGAAGTGTGCCATAGACTTCATATAACAAAGAAAAACATTCCGCAATTAGAAATTTTAGAGTGTGCTTAATGTATTTCGTAAAATGTTTTCATTAGAAGTGTAGTATAACATCATCCACTCAAGAAAAAACGTTTTCTGAAATGGTTTAGCTGCTTAAATTGTCAAATGTATTATACTATTCAATAAAAGAACGATAACTTGAAATGATAAAGAACCACACTAATTATGGACAAATTCAATTTTTGAAATATTGGTTAAAATGGGTTTTTATCACTTCAAAAGAGGCTGAACTACTTTGTTTTTCTATCACCAGGAAGATCTACAATGATATAATATTTAATGTTGAAAGGAAAGAGAAAGCTAGGAAAAGATAAGGAAAGAGATAAAGGAAATTAAAAGCAAGGAAGAAGGAAGATAAAAATAAAGGACGGAAGTAGGAATCAAGAAAGGAAAAGGAGAGTTGGGGATGCTAAGAGAATAGCACATGACCTTTTTTCCCTAACCAATTCCAAATGGCTGAGATGCTGGACTTGCCTCCCCATGAAGTTTCTAAGTATCTACAAGCAGGAAAGACTGGTGAAAGGAAATACGTGCACATCCTTACAGGTGCCCTACAGCACAGGAAGGAGGCCACAGAAAGATATCAAACTGCTAAAGGAAGCCAATGACAAGAATTGCCATTTTTTTTCCAGCACAGACAAGACAGGCTGAATAGGTACAGGAAAACCTAATCTTATTGCGTCGGTCAGTAAGGTAGGGCCTCACCAATGTTCTGTCTGCTTGATCTCTTAATTATTGAGATGTACAGTAAAATCTCCCACTCTATGGATTTCTCCTTCTATATCTGCCATTTTTTGCTTTGTACATTTTGAGATGTGGTTGGGGGGGGAAACAGTTTGAAATTTTTCTCTACATTGGATTATTCCTTTTTAAATCAATACATTTGCTTTACAGTCTATTTACTCTAATATTAAAATATTTATGCCAGCTGTTGTTGTTTTTTAATTTTTACTGGGGAATATTGGAGAACAGTGTGTTTTTCCAGGACCTATCAGCTCCAAGTCAAGTCGTTGTTGTTGTTTTTTTTCAATCTAGTTGTGGAAGACACAGCTCACTGGGCCTTGTGGGACTCGAACTGGCAACCTTGGTGTTATGAGCACTGCGCTTTAACTACTGACTCAACCAGCCGCCCACCAGCTGTTTTTTGATTAGTAAATACCTGGTATAGGTTTTGGGATATTTTACCAAGTAACTTTGTAAACACCATAAAGCTGCATTTCACTTTCCATTGTGAAAATATCAACTTTTATAGTTTCATCTGTCTGTATTTATCGTGATTAATATTTGTGTTTAATATCTTGTTTTGTGCCTTTCTTTACCCTATCCTTTCTTTAGCTCTTCTCTGTTCCTCTATTCTCTTAAGCTCATCAATATTTCTTTATTTCCTTTTATGCATTTCACCGGTTTAGAAATTATACATTCTATCTCCGTATTTTTCGGTCTGCCCAAATATTCAACATTCATTATGTAAAAATATCTTAAAATAGTTCAAACCTCTTCCCTAAAACTACAAGCATCTTACATGCCTATAAAGGCAATAATTCAATTTCCTTCATCCATAAGTAGATTCTCCATTTGTTCTTTTAGCAAATATCTGTGACTTAAATTTTCTCAATTTCATTGTTTGATTGAAAACATTTTTATTTCAACTTTACTCTTGAGTGATAGTTTACTGGGATTTAAAATTCTAGAATTATAGTTCATTTGCTTTAGCACTGTAATGCCGTTGTCTTCTGTCTTCCATAGTTACTGTTGGTAATTCTGCTTTCAGTATAATTTTTGTTCCTTTGAAAATAATGTCTTTTCCTGCTGTTGCTTTTCAGAATTTTTCCTCTTTGCCATGTCCCTGTTGCACTGTAAGTCATTTAGGTGTGAATTTAGGTGTCACTCTTTTATCTTCTAGCATTCAAAACATTATTTCTGCCTTTTCTTTTGTTGTTTGCTCCTATAAATAGCAGAGGGTTATCTTTCTCAGGTGGTCACTTGTACAGGGTCTTATTCCCCTTTCACTTTGCAGTTATCTCTCTGATCTAAAAGTGGAGGCAGCTCAATGCATACCTTTGGGCCAATTTCCTCTATCAAACAAGCATCCATTTATTAGATGTAGGGAGGATATTTTCTTATATCCACTGGCAGTTTTCAAATAATCTAGGGGAAATTTTACACCTTAGAAAATTTCATTATTTTCCCATTAATGGGTTAACTCTAATCAGATCAATAACACGCACCACAAACCACTTGGACTCTCTCCATCTGTCACTACCGCCAGACCTCCACGCTACATTCCATACATCCTTGATAAAATGATGTTCCTCCACATTTCCCCCGCCAGTCACAGTTATTTTAACTCCAGGGAACGTGTCTTTTCAAGAATGATTCAAACAAAGAAGTTATTAATAAAGGGCCACCTTGGAAAGTATTTCACATATATTCATTCATTGGGATGATATTTGAAAACACCTACTATGTGCCAGGATGTGTGCAATGAGGAAACAGCTTCCCAGTTTTCTGGTAGGTACAAATAATACGTTTCTGAGAAAAAGGCAGATCGTGGGACTAGACTGTTTCCTCTTTACATGAAAATTATGTTTTAATTGAGCACGAGTCTGTGGAGGCTATTAAATGTGTTTTTCAATCAGGCTACAATAGCTCAGTAATTATTGGGAATTCCTTATAGGATTTATGTAAATGGGTGGTTGTTATCTTTCCTTTCCATTGCTATTGAATTTTTGAATTTCTGTATGTCTTCATGGATCATTTAATGGAAAATTACGAGAGAGACTAACATGGAGTTGTAGCTTGCCAGTATTTTAACTAAGAAGTTTTCTTTTTCATATAATTTTGAAGAAGATAAAATTTCCAAAAGAAAAGAACTAAAATAAGATTTCACTTTCTAATTAACCCCTCCATGGGGAAGGAAGCAAGGGATTGCTGACAGCAAATTAACTTTGTGTTCTGCATTTCCAATTCTGAATACCATAAACTTTCTCTAATTGTCTAATATTAAAAATAAAATCTGTTTTGAACAGAGTTGATTTTTAAGTTCTTGTAGATTGATTTACTAAGTGTACAAATTAGTTTGAATGAGCTGTTAACAAGCCAATAAACAGCACATTCTCTAGGACTTAAACTAAGGGAAAAGGCTTATACAATTTTTCATTAAATGCCTCCCTAAATGTATTATTCATAGCATATGTTCACTATTGAATATCTACAGAAAGAATAAGACACTGTTTAAAAGTCCACATTTTTCCAACAGAGATAGTAAGACAGTGGTAGACAAAAGCCAGATTTGAGAAGTTGAGAACTAGTCATGCAAGAATAGAAACTGCAAACACAGATCTCTCTCTTGAGAAGTGTGTTTGCTATGGGAAAGGTTTGAATTTCTTCAGTTGTTGAAGCTTGAGAAAATTTGGGAGCCAAAAGTAAAGGAACTACTCTTACAAAAGATGGAGCTGTAATAAATGATCCCGCAGGGGATGGTGAGCTTTGCCCCCTGCAACTAGAAAAAATGGCAACTGGACCTGGAGCTGAGCTGCGCCCTCCACAACTAAGACTGAAAGGACAACTTGACTTGGAAAAAAAGTCCTGGGAGTACACACTGTTCCCCAATAAAGTCCTGTTCCCCTTCCCCAATAAAATCTTTAAAAAAATAAATAAGTTTTTTAACCTTTAACTCTAATATTCCTTGTCTCAAATTCTAATAAATGTTATTTAATAAAGTAAAATGCTTATATCCTTCTACTTTTCATTAATTTAAGTCCACTGCCTAACAACAGAATGTATATTGTTTAGGGTATGTATTTTATTTGACCTGCTACTATCTTGAGTTAGAACACTCTGTTTTTGTAAACTTACTTTGTTTAAATGTATGTTGAAGGAAGCAAAAACGGAAACTTGGGCTGAAAGCTTCCTCTATAAACTTAAATACACAGGAAATCAAGTTAGATGTGAACCATGACAGGCCGATTGCATTTTACAAGTTTTATGCATAATCTTTTAAAAATTGTTTGCAGTTCTATCTTTTCTCAATTTTCACAATCATCTTCCTACTAAAATATTTAACAATTGATATAAAATAAAAATATTAGCCTTAGAAAAATATCTGAATTTTAATTGCAAATAACTTCACAGTTATTTATAATTAAATGGCATCTTTAACATTCCAGTCTTCATTAGTGTTTATTAAGACTATACTTTGAGTTTCATGTCAAGTCTATGCTATATATTCTTAGTCATATGTTTTCTCAGAGTGAATTCTTTAAAATGTGAATTACCCTATATATACTATATATCGACTATATTAATGTTAGTTTTATTTGTAAACAATTTCTGGATGAATGCTTCTCTATCAATAAAATTTATCCCATTGTATTATAAGAGCTACTTATCTGTTAGTCCTTCAAATGGATGAATACAGTAATTTTTATCATTTTTCCCAAAGAAATTGATGCTCAATAGTGTTGCTGAATGAACAACTGAAAATGAATCACTTGGACTGACAACCCTTGCTGGGTTTATAATATACATAGCCCTATCCAGTTATCTCAAAAGGGAATAAAAATTATCAAAATAAATTATTCATTTCAAAATTTAATAGCACATTGAAAAGCTGGAGGTAATAATGTTTTAAAAAAAAAGACAAATTATCACGAGAGGTCTCAAACTGACAGGTGGGGAGCCAAATATGCCCTTGCAGTTGTTTGGCTGGTTCAAGCTTTTATTTTTATTTTTTTGAATTTCAATATTTAGACAGCATCTACTCTCCAGTTTGTCATAGGCTCCATCATCCCTACTGCCTTCGACCAGATCTAATTCATAAATCCTTGTTACCTGCTTGGATACTGAGCATTTGAATTGGAGATCTCAGATCTCCTAGGAAGGCAAAGTGAACAGATTATCCTGTACCTTATAATTTTTAACTGTAACTTCAGATACAGAAATATTTTGTCGTTAAACACAAAGCCATAAGAAAACATCAAGTGAAAATTTAACAAAACCAAAGTTAGCAACATAACTTAGAATCCATGACGCATTGTAGGAACAGTCCTAGTAAAAGAATTATATTCCTATATTATCTACCAGCTTGAAAAGTGAAAGAAAAATGTACATTAATTTTAATACGTTAAATTATTTAGTCACATTTTTACATCTTATTGGTATTTAATAATGTACATTTATTAATATTCTATTAAATTTGGCTTAGTCCTTCCTGAACACAAAGACAGACTAAAAGGACACCAGGAAGCCAAGAGTAAATACTCAACTAATAAAGGCCCTAATCCAGCTCAAAGATGAATTACTCATAAATGGTAATTCACTCCTCTGTCAAGAGTGACATCAGCATCCCTCCTATCCATTAGGGCCAGCCAAAGCCTCAACTCCAGCACAACTTCTGTAACCAAGTTCATTGTCAAAGCAAGCGCTCACCTTTCTCAAAGCGCACTTATTATCTTCATCAGACAACTACTCTTTAACAAAGACAGGTCTGCAAATTTTAGCGCCAGGATTTAGCACACAAATTCAGTACAAAATTTAGATTACTGTGATGTGGTATGTTGGTTATTTATAACACAAAATATTATTCAATAATTGGTATTTATGTAGCTGAACTATTTTTTCAATTATATTATGAACATAGTATTAAGTAGAGAAATCTCTTATTTCTATTGTATAATTTCACAGTGCCTGTGAAGGGGCTAGATATTGCAATCCACATGGTACTGATTACCTGTTTTCTTTGTAGGTTTAAGTCTTTTAGCTTGCATTTCTGGATACTGAGGAATGTTGATTCTCTTGGGGATACGAAAATATTCTGGTAGGCTCAGTTCTGCTTTGTATGAAATAGACTTAGGCTTCTTTAACTGTGAGGTATTAAAAAGCATAAAAGTCTGCAAATAAACAGAGAGTAAAATTGGAATGCAGTTCTCTTACCTGTTACCTCCAAAATACAAAATATAGCATTAACATTTAGACTCCATATTTGCAGGAAAATCCACCAAGGGACTGAATTTGTTCATTTCTTTAAACACATTATTTAACTGGTGGAAGACAACACAAACACGTTTCATAGAGTTAATGGACTCATCCTTTATTCAGACATGCGCAATATCCCCAGCTCTAACGCTATCAGTGTTGAGGAATTCATTGCCTCAGGAAGAAACCATTGCATTGGTGAACAGCACTGAGAAAGTGCTTCCCTCCTCGAGTTGAACCCTGTGTACCTTAACATCTCCCTATCAGTTCTAGTTCTTATTAGCAGTACAATCAGGGCCCTCTCTTTTGCTAAGGACAATTTTGTGTATGTGGGGGGGAAATACATACCGGGGTGCCAAAAAAATGTATACAAGTGGACACTTTGGTCAACGTTGCTCAAGCAGTAGTTCGCCATAATCAGAAGTGTCTGGATGCTGATGGTAACCACTTTGAGCACCTCTTGTAATTGCAGAAGTCAAATGTGACTTGGATTCATCTTTTGTTATTGGTATATATGAGTATTCCAATTCTAATAGTTTATCTTTCTTAAAATGTGTGTACATTTTTTTTGGCACCCTCTGTATATATAAAACTAGGCCCTGCCCCTCCACAGATCTCCAAACATCCCTTTTAAGTACGTTTGATATTTTTAGTCCTTTTAACTATTACTTATATAATGTGCATTACAACTCACTGCCATGCATATGCTGCTTAAGACACAATCGAATTCAATACTCTCCTTCCTAAAATGGAACACCAAAGACAAACCCAGCTCCCTGAGTGTGAACCAAGCAATGCAGACCACAGAGATAGGCAATCATTTATTTTGCTCCACTGCCAACCACAGAGTACTGCCCAATGGTTAGAGCAAGCATTCTTGGAGCCAGACTGCCTGCAGTTATACCCCAACTCTAAGTAAGCTTGGCCACCTTATTAACCAAAGACACGAAAATCTTCGTTTGTAAAATATGGGTGATAACAGTACACACTGCCTATGCCTGGTGTATTCAAAGTGTAAGCAAGTGTCAGGTGCTTGGAACACATTTTAAGGATTCATTAAACGTTGGCCATCATTATCATCATTGCCATCACTATCGTGTCATGGTCATCATCATACTCTTGATCATATCATTACTCATCAAAAATAAATGTTAGTGCCTTTAGCAATTATCGCACTCACTGGGTTCATTATCTATAAAATCCACAAGGATTTTTATCTACAAAATCACATTTTCCACCTCCTTTATTCTGGCAATTCAAACCATGCAAATGCAGAAAGTGAAGTTACTTCATTTATACTTTATCGTTGTTTGAGTTTGGTTCCTTTTTCTAGTCATTGTGAATAAACAATCTGTTCACATCAGCAACTAGTTCTTTATCTGACATGCATGTCATCTGCCTTCTATATTGTCAAGTCATTCAAAATAGTATGTATTGACACAGACTTTCGTCTTAACCAAACTCTAGTCAGTCTCCTCCAAGCTCTCTTCTCAACTAGGCCTCAACCTTGGCATACTAAAACTGCCGATTCTCAGCATAAATCACTTAGTCCACTCCCTTCCATCATAAACACACACTAAGAGACTTTGAACAAGCAGTGACAGTTTTTAACAGTTTAAGGCCGTATCTCTAGGATGCTCCCAGTCCCCCTTAAAGTGCCTACCTGAGGAAGCTCAATGCTGCCAGGAGAACACATAGTATGTTCCAGCCAAAACCTGGTAATAGGCAGATAGGCCCCTGAACCCATTCTTACAGCAGTTACTTGAGAAAGCTTCTAATTATAAATCCTTTCTCTCCCCTTTTGAGATGTCAATCTTCTATCACCCAGAACCGTCTTCACAAGGACCTCAGAGCCCTCTCTTTGAAAAGCAAACATTCAAGGAGATAATGCTCCCAGCCAGGTAGTACCTTGAGCTAACTTGCATCAGTACCTCCAGTAATAAATATTCCAGAAGTTTGTTTCTCCTGCAGATAAGCATCAATTAACACACGAATATCACATCCACCAACCCCCTTCCACTTCTTGTAAATGTCCACTTCCCTAACTCTGCTCAAACCCCCACTGAGTCTCCCTCCTCATTTTGTCATCCTCGCTTTAAAACTCCCAGTTGCTTCTGCACAAATTGAAGTAGAGTTCAGTTCATGCTGGCTCCTCCTCCCTGCTGTGATAGTTACTGAATAAAATCTATCCCCTTATTGCTTTAACTGCTAACCAGCTTTATCTTTCAGAGTATCAACAGGATTACTTCAGGATCTGGGGTGTACTTAAATTAAACAACTACAGAAACTTTCCCTTTACCCTTCTGAATCTTCACCAAGGAAATCTTTTAGATTTCCTTTTTTAAACATATTATCAAATTTCAAAATTCTGATGATTTTTCCTGCCATTTATCTCAGAGCGCATAGCATGGCTTTTAAAACATAAGCATGAGCAAGCTAACAGAAAATATAAAAAAAAAACCGTCTAAGCTCTGAATCTTTCCAGTACCATTGAGTATATCATTAGAATTGGTTTATTGACGGCCAGCAGCATGTGAATTCAACAAACGAATACTAAGTGGTGAAGCGTCAGAAATTCATGATCCTAACAAAAGATCTTGTCTCTCACAGTATATAAAGTAGATATGTCATATTGCTATTACCCTATAAATATTTCAAAAATTTAAAGTGCATACTATCGTGTAATAAAAAATTAGACATGTCACTTTTCTTTGGTAGAAAAGTGATTGCATTTATTCAATTAGATTTAGTTTTGAACAAATATATTTCAAGGATGATTTCAGATATTATTCATTGCACAGTTATTTAATGCTATAAGAGAGCACTCTAGACTTTTATTTATTCCACTATACAATTTCACAGTAGGAAACTAAGAAGTGAACATATGATCTACACAGGGCAAGGAAAAGAGTAAGAGGTTGGACTATGTGTCTTTGAGTGTCTTTGATTTGTTTTCCAGCTTTAAAAGACAATACTATCTCTACCCTGAACTGGGCTGTAATATCTGTCCAGTCACTGATGGCAACTTAGGTCTTTTTATGCCTCACTCATTCCTTTTTTTGTATTATAAGTGTAATCCTTTCTTCTCTACATTTCTCCATGGGGTCATCAAAATAATTTGAAAAGTGCACATAAAAGTATTTGGGGGTAAAAAGTATAAGACGTTATAAAAGGAGAAAGTATTTTAAAAATGTATCTTGTTTACTATTCTGTTGCAAAAAGTACTCGAATTATTGTATTTCAGGAGTACACTTGGACTTGAAAAGAAACCTTTATGACTAGATGTATATAAGTACAATAAGATGTATCTGTAAGTTCTGATTTGATGTAGCTCGTTTTCTTAAACTGATACATTCAACCTTTCCGTAGTAATTTTCTATACTTAGAGTGTTTTTGCTAAAACAAAAAAAATGCATGATATTCACAGAATTCAAAGAAAATAGTAATCTTCGGGTGCAAAAATTTTCAATTTTTAAATTTAGAGACTGCTTAAAACATTTCAAATTTAATTAAAAAAAACCCAAGGTTTATTCATAAGTAATAATAATAATTATAATTATCATAATCATTGCTATTTCCACCAACAAATTCAGAGAAGGACACACATATAAATATCCATCCTGCAAATGTGGGAAGGAAACAAGGATAAGTAAACAAGATGACTTTGTGAAAAGTCAGACTATGAGGCAACCTGGATAGACATCAGCCTATACAATGAGGACTTGAAGTTGAAAGTGTCATTTGTTGTTCAGGCCCATGTTCAATTCAGTTAAACAATGACAGCACCTCTCACACACAAGACATTAATGGGTAAACAAAAAACATATAGCAAACATTTTTAGATTTCTAGGAATTCATGTCCTAGAGAAACAGGTACATATAAAAATAAATCTTATACAAAACATAATTTGATAAATATAATAATAAAAACAAAAAGTGTGCTGGGTTCCAGAGAGAAAGCTAAAAGAAGAGAAAGACAGAAACCATATACATGCATAAATAATAGAAGGAAGATCCATGGGTAAAATCCATCTCCCTCAAGCATTTTTCATTTAAATAAGTGTTTTGACAAGAGGGAAGCATGAAGAAAATGAATTTTAAAGGGGGGGGGGAGAGAGAGAGAGAGAGAGAGAGAGAATGATATGATAGGCTTAAAATTTGAAAAGGAACACATATTGAACATTTTTACTGTAATAGTGTACTGAAAATTGACCATAAACTTCCCAAATTCACTGTTCTGTACTAGAAATAAGCATTTTGGTATGAGCTGAAGAGAGCCATCAGCTTTTTAGATGCAGTGTGCATGGGTCAGTCCAGAGGGCATCATAGCCTCAGGCCTTGATATTTTTGAGCTAATCAAACCTTAAAAAATTCAGGTCACCCATAACCTATCAGCATTAATTATTAAAAATCTGTGCTTAGGGCCGGCCTGGTGGCTCAGGTGGTTAGAGCTCCATGCTCCTAACTCCAAAGGCTGCTGGTTCGATTCCCACATGGGCCAGTGGGCTCTCAACCACAAGGTTGCCAGTTCAACTCCTCAACTCCCACAAGGGATGGTGGGCTGTGCCCCCTGCAACTAGAAAACGGCAACTGGACCTGGAGCTGAGCTGCGTCCTCCACAACTAAGACTGAAAGGACAACAACTTGAAGCTGAATGGCACCCTCCACAACTAAGATTGAAAGGACAACAACTTGACTTGGAAAAAAGGCCTGGAAGTACACACTGTTCCCCAACAAAGTCCTGTTCCCCTTCCCCAATAAAATCTTAAAAAAAAAAAAAATCTGTGCTTAGACTCTATTGATTTTAGCATTCTGACACATAAAAGCAAAATCATCCCTACAATGCCAAGTATTTTGTTGTAATATATGCAAATGAAGGTAAATCTTAAACAACAAGGATGAAAACATTTATCATTTATTCCTACATTGAACAAAGATGTAGTTACTGCCTTTGGCACAGCACACACTTTTCTAGGCACTGGTGATATGAAAGTTAACTAAACAAGTATCTTCTCACAAAGGCCCTTGCTGGAGACAGACATGAGTAGATACATATATTAATTTCAGGTGGTAAATGCTATCTATAGAGAAAGTTGAAGAAAATTTAGGGTTTGGAGATTGGCTGGTGGAACTAAGATATATATATCATATATATAAAGCATATATATATATATATATCATATATAAAGCATATATTTATCATATATATATATATATATATATATATATATATATATATACACACATATTATATATATATATGAATGAATTGGTAAAGCAGAACCTCATTGGCAGCATTCTAGCAGACCGGAAGCAATTGAGGGAGGCAGACTAATATCTAGGAAAACTAACAAAGAAAGCGCACGGGCCATTGGGGTGCATGCCTGGTTTGTTTGAAAACCAGAGGCCTACACTGAGGGAGTGACATGAGTGAATGGGTTCCAGAGGAGAGGCTGCAGTCAGGGAAGGAGGTTGGAATGACCAGGAGGGTCATGGAGACCATCCCAAGGGTGATGGTTTTTGTTCTGACACGAGCTGGCAAGGCAGTAGAGGAGCAACGTGAAGAGGTCTACACTTAAAAAGACCCGTTTTGGCAGCTTAATGATGACTAGACTGTCCCTTCTAACAATCATAAAACAGAGTTCAAGCTGTAGTAATAGAGTCTATACTTCCAGCCATAGTAATAATAACAACAACGCCATACACCAGGTAATGCATATACCAGGTAATACGCTAAGCATTTTACATAATTATCTCACTTAGTTTCCATAAATTATAAGTATCTCCAGATTCAAAATATAAAAATTGAAGTTTGATGATTTTTAAGGAACCATTCCACAGTCAGTGAGGACAGTGTAGAGTCTGGATTCTCAGCCTGGTAATCTGACCCCAGGGACAATCCTCTCTGGATGCACAGCACAACATTCTGGGTCACGTTTAGAACATGTCCCAACCCACCCACTCCTCCTCCAGAGATTTGTATTTAATTGTTCTGGAGTGGGGCCTGGAACGTTAGTATTTTAAGTTCTCTAGGGCATTCTACCTTGCAGTCAGAATGGAAGACAACTGTGAATTAAGCAACTACACTGTAATGCCTAAAAATAGTAGTATACTTAGTTACTACTAATTTAGTAATTACTGCTAAAATTAGTAGTCATGTTAAAATTAGTAGAATGCTCTTTCAGAATTATTATTTTATTTATTTTTTCAATTACAGTTGACATTCAATATTGTATTAGTGTCAGGTGTACAGCATAGTGGTTAGACATTTAGATAACTTAAGAAGTGATCCCCCTGGATAAGTATAGTATGCATCTGGCACCATACATAGTTATTATAATATTACCGACTCTACTCCCCATGCTGTACATAACGACCCCATGACCATTTGTAACTACCAATTTGTACTTCTTAATCCCTTCACCTGGGCTCACCCAGCTCACCCTTCACCTGGGCTCACCCAGCCCAACCCCCCTCCCATCTGTTAACCATCAGTTTGTTCTCAGATTTATGATTTAATGAAGTAAAAAAGAAAATAGCTACTGAGCTGTCTTTCTGGGGAAAACCAACATTCATCATTTTTCTATGTAGAAATGTTATGAGTAAGCAACAGCTCTGTATACTGTTAGAAAGTAATTCAAGTGCGCATCATCTGTCTATTCCCACCTCGGTCCTGGTCAGCCCCAGGATGGCGATGGCCACGCGGATACTACTGCTTTCCAGGGTGCGTGTGATACACCTTCGCCGATACTCTATTTCCGACATCTGATGCTGGGCTGCAAAAGCCAAAGCCTTTTCCTTGGCTTCATTAGTCAGTGGCAATATAAGGTCCACATTCAATAACTGATAGGGCATGCATTTCAAGAATAGAACTGGCTCTTTCTCCATAAAAACTGGGGGAAGCAAAAACATGACTGCAATGACTATTTATGCCCTTGACATTGTTATCCAGGATGAACTTGGGAGGTTTGAAACACAAAACTGTGGCCTTCATTCAACAGAGTAAAAATAAATAGGTAACACATTTCTCGTAGTCCTAATTCAATAACTCAAGAATAAGTCATCAGGAATTAAAGACATTTTCCTGGTATTCTCTAAGAAGAGTTCTAGTCAAATGGTTCTTTCATAGAAACATCATCAATATGCTCAAAATTCCAAGACCATGGTGCTCCTATCAGTGATATGAAGGTAGGGGGAGTAGAAATTAATGTAAAGAAAGACATCTGTCAATGACTGACAAGAACTATTACCTTCTTTCACTAACAACCTTATACTTTAAACTAGAATGTGGGGTAGAAATCCAGTTTATATTACAATATACAGAATTTGAGAGTGTAGTGATTTCCAAATTAGTTGGGAAATGGAAAATTTGCTGCGTAAATACTTTGAATGCTAAATTTCAGTATTTATCTGAAAACTAAACAATAAAGATTTTAAAAAGAATCACCAGCGACATTCTCTTAATTGTTGAAATAGTGCTCTAGTCAAGGGATGTTGACATCATAAAGTTAAAAGGAAACCTTCCAAAATCTAATTATGTATTGGAAAAACTTGCTATGAGGATGCTTACGTAACTATATGAGAAACAGTTCCATCCTTTGACATTATAAATGAAATAAAACATATGTATACTCTACCGTCTTTTGGAACATTGCTGTAGTCACGTGAAGTTGAAGAATTCACTGGAAGGAAGTCAGAAGGTAAGGGGACCATACCTTTTCCTTCCACGATGTATATTAATTCTCCAATCTAAAACATAAGCACACAATAATATTAAATTGTAAAAGTTCGGAAAAAATTAGGATAAATCTTTCAGCTTTGAGAAAAATCTGCATGCTCTAAAAACATGCATGCATTGTGCATTTCCAGGCAACATAAACCCTAAATGAATGGAGAAGGGTAAGGTCTAAATATAGCTCTACCACACTGTGGGAGAAACTCTGTATGCAACAGAGCAGGAGATGGATTAAGAACTTCCCAGGATGGCACTGACAGCTGTTGATCTTTACAACTACAAATACCCATTATAGACTGCTAGCTTAAAACAAATAAACAACCAAGCAAGCAAGCAAGCAACTTTTTCCCTTCATTCTGCAATTTATTGTTGGAGGGGAGTGACATCATTTTTGCAGGGTCCCTAAGTGTCTGAGTCCCTAAGTGTCTATATATATATTTTTAACTTTTATTTATTTTAAGTGTGTTTTTCCATGACCCATCAGCTCTAAGTCAAGTAGTTGTTTCAATCTAGTTGTGGAGGGCACAGCTCACAGTGGCCCATGTGGGAATCGAACTGGCAACCTTGTTGTTAAGAGCACTGCACTCTAACCAACTGAGCTAACCGGCCGTCCCCATCCCAAGTGTCTATATTTTAAAGTGCAGGTTTTCTAAGTGTCCTTCGATGGATGACTGGATAAAGAAGATGTGGTCCATATATACAATGGAATACTTACTGTTCAGTCATAAGAAAGGATGAAATACTGCCATTTGCAACAACATGGATAGATCTTGAGATTATCATGTTAAGCGAAATAAGTCAGACAGAAAAAGTCACACTCATATGTGGGATATAAAACTGAGAACAACAAAGGAACAAGACAAACAAACAAAGAAACAAAAACTCATAGACACAGACAACAGTTTAGTGGTTACCAGAGGGTAAGGGGGAAGGGAGGTGGTAGAAGAGGGTAAAGGGGGTCAAATATATGGTAATGGGAGGAGAACTGCCTCTGGGTGGTGAGCACACAATGCAATATATAGAAGATACAGAATTGTACACTTGAAACCTATATAGTTTTATTAACCAATGTCACGCCAATAAATTTAATAAAATTTTAAAAAAAGAACAGGCAAAATTAATAGATTGTGATATAAGTCAAAATAATGATTACTTTAGGGGAAGGGTGTTGTTATTAACAAACACAACAAATGCTCATTAGGAAACAAATAATGCTGCCTGGACCTCTCTTCCCCCACGTATCTGCATAACTACCTCTCTCACCTTTAAGTCTTTGTTCGAATATCACCTAGTCAGTGAGGCTTACCCTGACCACCCTATTATAAATCGCAATACACACTCCCCAAATCCTGATCCTTTTTATCCTTTTTGACTTCTTCTATTATACCTCTCACCTTCTGAAATACTCTAGAATTTACTTAGCTATTATATGTTTTGCTTACTACCTGTGTCCCCTTGCTAGAATGTAAGTTCCACATCCAATTGCCGGTCTGTGTGGGGAGTATAAAGACCCAGGCCCCTCACCCCAATTCAGGGCATCACGATAGGTTTCCCCCTCCCCAGAGCTCCTCATGGGATCCACTGAGGCCTTCGTTACTACATCCAAACCCAACTTTTCCCTGCGCCCAGTCAGGCTTCCCTCACTCCCCAAAGGTACTGATTTCCAGGGAAGTTCCCAATAAATTTCCTGTATGTGAATTACAGTCTCACAGTCTGTTTCCTGGAGTACCTGAACTGTGACACTGCCATTCACTGAAGCAGAAAACAGGTGAGATCAGGTTTACTGGGGAAGACTCATGCATTCAGATTTGGACATGTTACCTTTGAGGCAACTTTGCTGTATCTAAGAAATAGCAAGCAGGCAGTGCATACATGAGAAAACAATAGATTTTTCCCTCAAGGTGCTCACAGTATCATCAGGAAGATATGACATGTTCTCCAATAAAAAAAAAATCCATTATATCACATAAGATTACTGATGAAGTGTTGGCAGGGTCCAGAGGACATCAAGAAAGGCCTGGAGAGGATGACATTTTTTTGTATGCGGTCACTGAAGGGGGCAGAGGCAGAGCAATGTGAGAGAGGCCAGAAGACAAAACCCCTGGAGCAAACAGTGGGAGCAGAAACCAGCTCAGTTTGAATGGAGGGTCAGGGGTGATATATTGTAGAACTGTACACTTGAAATTTACATAGTGTGATTAACCAATGTCATTGCAATCGATTTAATTTAAAAAATAAAGTACGGGTTTTCAAAATGAGCACTGAGGATCTGAAGATCTTTTAGAATAAGTAATTAGGTAAGCAGTACAAAAGTCTAAACAGAGAGAATAATACAGAGAAAAACAATAGGGGTGGACAGGCCTGGTTTTAATCCTGAGACTGTCATTTATTAACTTCTAAGCCTCAGGCAAGTTTACTACATCTCTGAGTTCCGGTTTCTTCCTCTGTAAAATGGGCTGAAAAATATTCCGTCATTTTAGGAACTTAGAGATTAAATGAAAAGGAAGGGGAGAGAGGGAGTTTCAAAAGACATATCACATAATCACAATGGGCGAATATTATGTAGATGTTGATTCTGAAGGGTAGCAGAATATGTCATCTCAAAATAGGGCTGTAGGAGTTCAGGACACGTCATCCCAAAATATGCCCCTTTGGTATATTGATGACTTTGAGCTGTAGGCACTTGAAACACAGCAAATGCATGTAAAGGCTTTATCTGGACTCCCCTTACCTGCCTAAAGACAGACCTTCCAAAAGGAACTCAATTCTCATAAATCACCTCCCTGGGAGTTTCATCATCCAAGGAAGATTGACTCTTACCACAGAAGAAGAAACTACAAGTTGAAGCTGCACCTAGAAAAACTTTGTCACCAACTATATCTCCCATCTATTCTTCTAAAGGCACATTCATCTTGCTGAAAAATCATTCTCTTTGAAGCGACCCATATCCCCTCTCCACTTTCCCTATTAAGATTGTATTTAAGCCTGAATTCTAAGCCACCTCAGGAAGTTACTCAGTTTTCCCTGGGTCTCTCCCATGTACACATGAGGTATACATCTGAATAAATTTCTGTTTGTTTTTCTCCTGTTAATCTTTTATTATGGGGTAGGGGTGGAGTGGAGATCTCAGCCAAGTGCACAGAGGGGTAGAAGAATAATTGCTTTTCCTCCTTTACAATTCAAACAAAGAAACTCAAAATGAGATGACAGAAAAAGCATACAAACAATCATGGGGCAATGAGGGAAATATGAACAATGCCCAGATGTTTGATGCTATTAAGAAAAAAAATTAAGTTTTTAGTAGTAATGGTATCATGGTAATATCAAATTTTTTTGTTGTTGTTATAGAGACAATTATTGAATTATCTGTGGATAAAATGATGTGATGATTGGGATTTGCTTCATTATAATCATGAAACATGTCTGCCCACGCACTGTTGAAGCTGAGTGAAGGGTACCGGGGGTATTTACTGCAGTTTTATTTCTACAACTGTGTGTATTTTATATTTTCCATAATAAAATTTTTTAAAAAAAATGCTTACACCTTAAGAAGTAGAAGGATTCTAAAGATGTGAGCATTACATGAGGTAACACATATTAGGAACCTAACCCTTTGTCTGGCACTTGAGACATCCACTTAAATGGAGCGGGGGCCATTCTGGAGAGCAGGCTTCCCAAACTTTCAGGTGCATGTAAATCACCTGAGGATATTATGAAAACACAGATCTGACTCAAAAGATCCAGAGTGAGGACAAGACTTGAGAGGATCAATGAAAAGGAAGACTGGTAAATTTAGGTTTAAACCACACAATAAAGAATTCTGCACCAGAATGGGCTTGTGACAAGAACACAACTGACCACTAGGAAAGCAAAAGGAAACAAACCTAGCTTCAAAGCTGGCATTGTAACCGGTTTGAACCGTCCCACAATCTTAAAACAATATTAACTGTACGCTTCAGAGACTATTCCAAAGATCTCCTTGAGTATAAAATGTGTGTGTAAATAATATAAAAGTAAATTCATTACATAATAAAAATACATATTCCAAAATATTGTAAATACCTTAGATAAAAAGTGAAATGGCAAAAATTGAAAATTAATCTTGAAACAAAAGAATAAATGATTTCTGATTGTGAGGTCAACTTATTTATAGCTTCATTATCCCTCCCCAATTGAGATTTGTTTATAACAAAATTTTATCCTTTACTTTCATCTGATAACGTTCCATAGGATTTTATTACTTACAATCCACAATTATCTTTAGTTTGTGCTGATAAAAGAAATATGGAAAACTATGACTGTTTTAAATTGTTCAGCTTTTAAATCTATGCACTATTGTTACTAATGAACACATTATATGTAATTGTCATATACTAATTTTTCCTAAACAGCCATGTAGTTTGCAAACATAAATCCAAGCTAGCAATCTGAAATGTGCTTTCTCTCTGTGTGTGTGTGTGTGTGTGTGTGTGTGTGTGTGTGTGACTATAAATACAACTGAGTGATCAATACTGAGGTAAAGTTTTCAATAATAATTCAAATAGAGTACAATGCTTAAGTTCAACAGAAACTGGAGGAAACAATATATTAATATTCACTTTATTTTAACTTTTTTCTCATCCTTATTTTTACCTAAAAATCAGTTGTTTTACCCAAAATATAGTATTCATAAGAAATTGTATTTGGTGAGTACAGAGTTACCATAATTGCATGTTTCTAAAAATTTGTACCTGAATGGAACTTGATCTATAGCTGTCTATTCCATGAAAATTAATACCAACCCATGGGACCTGACGCAAAAGGAACAAACTGTTATTTGCCACAACATTTTTCTTAAATATATATTATAAACAGCTTTCTAAACATTGGTTAGCTAATTGAAATATCAGTAACTCTATTCAATTACATTTAAATCCACATATTACATGGACAATGTATTATTATTTCTCAAAAAATTATTTTGTCTGATTTGTTCACTTTCAATATGTTACTTTTATTTTAAAAAGTTAATATCAATGAAAATAATGCCTGTTTTGCCTGAGTCAGAAAATTATTCAGGAACGTCATCTGTAGTATTGTCTAATTAGTTCCCTCCACTTTTCTTGAAATAAAACCAGGCCAGGGAAGAAGTACAAATGCGAGAAAGAACTCATTTATAAGGAGAGAAACCCCTTACATTCCAAGTCTGGAGGCTGTGACAAGGGAAATGAAATTATATGACACATAACAGACACTTTTCAATGTGAGCTATTACATTTCTTTTCTGCTCTTAATTTCATATATACCAGTGGGCATGTTTACTTGGATTTTTATTATATTTTCCAGAAATATGCCACAGCCCATTGTCAATTGTAAGAAACCTTCACAAAAGATGTTTTGTTCTTTCTATGGATCAGGTTAAATGCAGTCCTCAAATAACACAGTTTCATGCAACTTTACAAGAAACCCAATTGTTAATGACCCAGAAAGGAGGAACACAAATACTGAATTGGCAGGAACGTTTTAATCTCAGTTCTGCCACTAATTTCCTGGGTAATATTGGACATGCCACAGAAGCCCTCCAAATACAAATAACCTCAATCTTAAAAAAAAAAATTAAAAAGCATTTCTAGACAGAAAAATTACCATGTTGTTTCATAGATCTTAAATTATACTTATCTTATTTTCTTATCTTGGGCCTAGATCTTGCTATGTTTTGTAATTTATTTGTTTGAATTGGCTGAACAACAGTATATTATTTTGATGGCTACACAGGCATATGACAGCTAAGCTAAAATTCTAAACTGTTAAATTTCTTACACTAGAGAGAGATCATTAATCATTGTAGGTGACTATTTGATTTTGCCATAGTTGTAATGTGAAACTGACCATTCAGAGTAATCACTTTTCTTTTAAAATACCATGTTTCCCCGAAAATAAGATCTAGCCAGACAATCAGCTCTAATGCGTCTTTTGGAGCAAAAATTAATATAAGACCCGGTTTATATTATATTATATTATATCATATAACACCTGGTCTTATATTATAGTAAAATAAGATCGGGTCTTATATTATAGTAAAATAAGACCGGGTCTTATATTAATTTTTGCTCCAAAAGATGCATTAGAGCTGATTGTCTGGCTAGGTCTTATTTTGAGGAAAACACGGTACTATTTTTCATAGAATGATTTAGCTAGGAGACTCAGTAAGGGAAAGAAGAAGACATATAAAAAGGTTTGTAAGCCTGCACTAAAAAGTTCAACTTCCTTAACACAATTTTAACACAATCTTAATTGCATGCCTGAGAGATTATTCCACAGACATTTTGAGAAGGCAACATATATTTAAATGGCATAAAATATGAACTGATTATTTAATAAAAATATACGGTATGTTGTAGGAAAAGACCTCATCCATTAACAGGAAGGTGGGCCTAGACTCTAGAAGTCATTGTGGCAGTGAAATCAACAATCTCTCTTCTCCTTTGTCAACACATTTTCCAAAACAGTTTCTATTCAAATTTTTTTGCCACCAATTTGCTCTGCAAGTAAATGAAAATTTGCTTCCCTTCAAGTGTGAACATCACTCAAACTGTCATTAAGATTGATCTTTGTATCAATATTCTTTACAATTCTCTCTTGTGCCGTTCTTCCTTCCCCCAAAGCCAACATCATTACCTCTTCTTTCACCATTGCTTCTCACATCCTTCTCTCTGTCCTTACTGCTAGTAAAGGAAAAGCAGAGAGCAGTATGGAACGGTAGCAAGTTGAGGAGTGTAATAGATTGCAAGTCTCCTAGCCAGTCTTTCAGTCTCCAGTTTCTATCTCCAACTCTTAATTTACTCTGTTTTGACTCTATAGATGCTTTCTAAAACAAAGATGAAATCAAATCATGCCTATGCTCAATACCTTCCATTGGGTTCCTGCTTTCCACAATAATAAAATTTAATTATCCAACTTAAAATTCACTACTATCCTCTTTATCGGTCTGACCTATCCATCCAACACATTTTCTGTCACTTCCAACAAACCATTGTCAAAATCAGCAATTCAAGTGTCCCTGATTTTCATGCTTAGCTATTTTGCCTCATGTTCTTAAAATGTTCTGAGCACACTTCTTCCCTGTCCAAACACTGTTTTACTGGCAAATTTCTACTTGACCTTTTTGACCAAACTCCTTTATTAGCCAATTATTCCTGCCTCTGCTATTATATAGAAATGCATTATTCTATCCATTCTAGAAATGGTCACAATCTGTCTGGCTGTGTTATAGAAATTAGTGGAATGTTCCAGGACACCATGTACACAAGGAGAGATTATGCCTTGCAACCAGCATCTTGGTGAGGGCAAATGAAATGTGACATGTTGTTTTAAAACATGAAAAATGAAGTAAACTACCATCAAATAATAGTACCTCCAGCTATAGAAATAACTTTCATAAAACTGAAGTTAGTTTACCTAAATGAAAATTACATACAGATTTTAGCATAATATAACTTGATGTTTTTATCTTTACATGCAATAAAATTAAGCACAAATCAGTATTATTAAAATCTGCATGCCTGATTGAAAAAGTTGCAAATTGATTATAGAATATTTAAATACACACATAATAGAGATTGCCAGCTTAATCTCTACATCAGCAGAAACAGAAAAATACAAAAGACTGAGGGAGAATGAAATGAGTGATAGTGCAAAAAGTAAGATGAGTGGTTCTATTCATTTATGAAAACATAGGGGAGATGGCCAGAGTGACACACAATGTATTTAACAACTGGTATTACCATAGGCAGAAAGTCAAGACAAAGCTTCGTGCTTTGCAGTGTCTGTGTGCCTTGTATGGGGGTCTGTCAAACTCTCCTCCCAACAGATGCAAATTCTCCGTGACCGGGTGGTGGGTCATGATTTAATCTGGCCCCATCCACACAGAGAAGAAATTTCTTTGGATTTTTGGCATTTGAAAGTATGAATTTTTAGGGCTTTTGTGGGTTTTTCCCTAAGGTAAGAATTTCTATGAACATTGATGGAAGTTTTGTGAAACTATTTCTACTTGCAAACAGCTGTTATATAACTCATTTCATTTTGTATTTGAAAGTTCGACTGGAATAGCCAAAGTGAAACAAATGGTCTTTCCTTGATAGCAGTGTTAGTAGAAATGTTTCTGTTTTACACATGGCAAGCTATCAAATTGAGGCCTAATTAGTTTTCAACAGGTGGTTCTTAATGGCAAAGCAGTTATCACATTTAATAAGAATAGGAGCTAACTAGGTGGACTTGGATGTCTGATTATCATTTAAGTGTGTAATTGCATTTCAATACAATTAGCAATACAATTGAATGTATAAATTAATAGATGTGATTGTAATTCAATGCAATCTTTCATATTAAGGACATTATTTCTCAACTGATAGCAATATAATTTTGTGATTATTTTTCTTAATATTTTTTCTGACAAGGACAAAATATATGTAATCAAAGTCATGTTTTAATAAATTGAGATACCAAGTGTAGGTATATTTTGATTAATTTAGATAAAATTTATGGAAACAAATATTAATGTTCCAATAGTCTAATTTAAAGAATAAAATCAACCTCCTTACTATGCTATTAAGAATTAAACCCAGAGTTTGTCTATGGGTATATTATCAATTGATATAAATGAGGGATTGTGAAGCATTTGATCAAAGTACTGATTCCTATATTACAGTTATTATTTTTCACAAATTTTTATATATATAGCGGAATTCAGTTAAATCCTGAACTCCTTTACAGGGAAATAAAAAGCAAGATTTAGTATTACTATGAAATAGCGTTTTCTTCCTAAATGGTAATTTTTAGTGTAAAATTAAACTATGCTTTACATTATTTGATAGGCTGCATTATTTTTCACATGTAAATGGTCTTATAGACACCAGGTAAATACAATACCTCTTTCTAATTACCATTACAGTAGTACCTTGGTTTTCGAACGTCTCCGTTGATGAACATTTTGGTCTACAAACACCATAAACCCGAAGTAAATGCTTCGGTTTTCAAACACGCCTTGGAAGTCAAACATGTCACGCGGCTTCCGCTGAGTGCAAGATCCTGAGGCCTAGCTGTCAGCTGTTTTCGAACGTTTCAGAACTCAAAGGGTCTTCCAGAACAGATTACATTGGAAAACCGAGGTACCACTCATTTCACTGCATATGCATTTAAAATACTGCATAATTGGTACATAATTGATATATTTGGGGGCTATTTCCTGGGGGTTATAAATTCCCTCTCCTCAGGTCAATACACTGCAGTGTCTTTCTGGAAAGGGATAATGCCATAAAACTTTCCCTCTGAAGACAATCTGTCTTTCTCTCTCTGTCTCTGTCTAGCTCCCTCTTCCCCTCCCTCCTTTCCCGCTCTTGGTCTCTCTCCTTTGCTTGCTTTAAAGAAGCAAGTTGCATGGATCCCAGAACCACTAGGAAGTGAATTCTGCCAACAACGTGAGAGAAGTTGGAAACAGCTCCTTCCTCAAATGAAGCTCGGAGAACCCAGCACTGGCCAATCCCTTACTGAAAATGACAGGCCTTGAGCAGAGGACCCATCTAAGTCATGTTACATCTCTGAGCCACTGAAAATGTGTGTTGTTTTATGCCGTTCAGTGTTTGGTCATTTGTTAGGAAGCCACAGATTAGTACAGACAGCGGCATAGCAAGGTCAGGCATGCCTTCCCTCTACTCTCATGGAACTTCCTTATGCAGCCATTATAAAATGTACCCGCGACTAGTGTAATGCACTCTGCTTATTCTTGAGGGTAAGCTCTTTGTTTAGCTACCAGAGGGCTGAAATTATTATCTCGTACTATTCTAAAGTCTTCAGCTGCCATCTAGTTGCCTGTACTAGTCATTCCATTAAAGTACCATCCCGAGATGAAAGCACACGGCACAGTTCTGTTCGCACCTGTTTGTTGCTGAGCAAAATGATGCAATAGCGTGTCCGCAAGTCAAAGGGCAGAAAGAACAGCTCCAGGCTTGAAGATCCTTCCACTCCCAGGTAAAGAGTATGTGACTTGCAGAAGAACTCTCTGATGAAGCTGGACTTAATTGCTGCCAAAACATGAAGCAATTTATTTACCTATCATTTCATAAGTGCTGTTCAAATAAAGTGGCTTTTTCAATTAGTCATTACAGTTTGGGGATGAAGAAACAAATGTTCAATGCCTTAGCACACAAATTTAGAAAGAGAATACACACATTTGTTAATAAAACTATGGGTGACCCCAATGCAAGCTTGAGATAATTAAAAAAAGGTATAATTATGACGTCCTATTAAAGATGCCTTAATACATGATTTCTTCACAACGGGGACTTCACTAGTTTTTAAAAATTAGCTTATATAAACACATATAAATAGCAAAGTGCTCCCTGAAGAAATTTCAAAATTTGGGGGGACTACATAATGGTTCACATTACAGGGAGTGACAACATGAAGCAGAAATACAGTATATATAATCTTTTTGCTGGTTTTAAAACATGTCCACAAATTCTTCAACATTGCCTTAAATGTGGTGACAAGGTGGGCCAGTCTTAGGGAGTTGATCCTAATGAAGAGTATGCTAGAATGGAGCAAGTCGAGCAGTGTGACTTCTGACACCAGATCAAAAAATGTAATACAATTTCCTCCTAATTATCTCTCTTCCCGGTTTACTTGCTTTTAGAATCAAGCTACTATCCTGTGAAGAAGCCTAGGCCACATGAGAGGCCATATGGAAGTGTCCAGGCCAATAGCCCCACCTGGAGTCCCAGACGAAAGGCATTCATCAGACATGTGAGTGAGAAAGCCTGTGGGGTGACACAAGCTCCAGCCTCGATCTGACTGCAACTGCAAGTGTCACCTAGCTGAGGCCAGTCACCCCAGAAGTATGACAGATATTAATCATATTACATTTTTATTGTTTAATGCTACCACATTTGCGGTAGCTTATTCTGTATAGCTATAGATAACCAGAATATTCCTTTATCTACTTTCCTATCTATCATTCTATCCATATTTTCTAAATCTATAGTTATTTCACAAAACAAAGCAAGCTGTGTTCTCCTTACAATTTTTTATTTTTATTATTAGTTTCAGGTGTATCAAACAACATAATGATCAGACATTTACACCCCTCACAAAGTGATACCCCAACAAGTCTACTACCCATCTGATATCATATAAAGCTGTTACTATACCATTGACTATATTCCCTATGTTGTACTTTACATCCTGTGACTACACACACACACACACACACACACATTTATTTAATTATAGGTGACATTCAATATTATTTTATATTAGTTTCAGGCGTAATCCTTATAATTTAAAATATGGTGATACCTGTCACCTAAATAGGTTTAAGCAGTTCAGAATAACCCAAAAGAAACATAAAGGTGATTTATCTAAATACACCCATTGTACAGGTGAGGAAACTAAGACCCAGTAGTGAAAGGAAAGATGTGGGCAGAGTCCTCCAAAGGGTCATGCACAGAAAAGACTGAGGACCAACACTTGGGCCTCCCATTCAGCCAGCAATCCCCAGGGTTTGCTATTCTGTCTGTAGTTTCATTTGCTATTGCACTCTGTACATAAAAATAAGACATGAAAAGAAATAAAAGCTTTCATCTGAGGTACTCACAGGTTTTTAACTCATTTGGGACATCAGAAGAGCCCTCACCAACATCATCTTCTTCGCTACTCCCAGCATCACTATCGTAAATAAATAGAAAAACGTCAACAAAACAAACAAATCTCAAAAACAATTCTCTATATTAATTAAATCTTACAGATCCTTAAAAATTATGGCTACCTACAATAAGATGTGTGAAGACCATAGGTTTCTTTCATATATCATGTTATGTTTATAGTCTTTTAGAAATTTTAAAAATAAGAGAAATGAAAAAAAGCAATGTAGCAATCATCCATATTTCCATCAGCATTTTTAAAAATTTGGTAAAAACAATTCCTAAGTACCATACAGAAGTAAACATTTGATAATAATAATAACCAAAATCCTGACACTTAAAAGCAGATGGTCTCAACTTAGGACTATAAATCTACTTTCTCCAAAAATGGCTCCAGATCTTGATGTCTTAAAAAATTTTCTTCTCTCAGCTTATTTTTTCCACATTTGCTTCTTTCTCATAAAGGCAGAAGGAGATGTGGGCAGCTGTTTAATCTCTGGTTGCATTTTTGAAGATTAATTAGGAGATCATAGCCTAAAGCAATTGCCTCCCTTGAAAGGTTCCAAGTCTTCCAGAACTCATCAATTTTCCCCAATTTGCTCTTCACTTAGTATTCACGACTACTTCGCTCTACAAGCCGTTAATTACTATCTGGGCTCTCAGATATTGTCTGCCTGATTTTTTTTCTGAGAATACAACACAATCATATTTTTTCACCTTGTCATCTGCTTTTGACTAAATTTGATACAGTAAAAATATATTGACTATTTCCAAGTAAAGTTCTTTTAATCATATCTATGCCATTTCTCCAGTCTTTTCTTTACACCAAATTCTTCATAAGGCTATTTACCACATCTTATAATTATTCTCTACTTCTACTTCACAGGCATTTTGATTAGCAGTTTAAGTAATACCTTTTCTTTGAAAGTGAAGAACATTTAATATGTTATATAATTCGAGCATTTGATAGATATTTTAAGGCTATCACAGATATAATAGATGAATATTTTAGCATTTACAAGGGAGACTATATGGAGAGTTGGGAAAAAAAAACCCAACAAAAATGCTTATTTTTCAATGTACAGACCCAGTGCCATGTCTTTGACAATGGAGCTCTGGGTAGAATGCCTGATTAAAATCCTTAGGTAATCTTCAAACCTCATTTTGTTCCATACTTGCAATTTCTAGCCATTCAGTCATTTTTTTTTTCATAGTGAATAGAAAAGCAGAGTAATTTGGGCTTCATCTCCTTTTTCTTTCCTTTACATATTTTGTTGGAGAGCAGCTAATGAAAGTACTTTTTCAATAAATCAGAAAGTTGGCTCATCCTCAAAGGAGACTCTCAAACCCAGTAAAATTGAGTTACCTGTACTATTTATGGTAAAGACAGACAGAAAATATTTGCAGACCCAGGAATTTTATTAACTTGTTCAAAAGCTAATGAGTATCATGATTAACTCAGAGACATCAGAAAAAATTAAATACAATAATCTGGCTCAAGAAAATTCTGTTTTACCTAATCAATGTTCTTGAGTTTAGAAATTCAGTGATAAACCCAACTTGTTTACAGAACCCGTATCTTGCATGTTCGAAAGACAGAAAACAACTAATTTACCTGTTTGTTATTCCCCACACCTCAGTCCATGCTATCATTTTCATTGATGCTCATGGATTATTGTTGAAGTTATGGCAGAGGGAGCATGTTTAAACCCTTGGTCTTAAGGAAGAAATAGCATCCAAAGAGGCTAAAATTGTACAAAATACTATAGATCAAGTAGCAAAATATTTTCTGCTAATTTAGTAGTGGGGCCAAAATCAGGGAATAGAACCTACTTTTGAGGTGTGAAGGATGACATTCCTTTGCTCCTCTGCAGTAGTGGCATGCAGCTTTTTGCGAGTGAAATAATCAAAATGACATCGAACTGCTTCTACTCAGAGCATGAATAATAAATCAGCCCCAAGAATGACTTCCTACTCAAGCCTTTCCCAGCAGGGAACAGCTACTCCTGGGCCAACATTCAGGGCTGTGTCCATACCAAGTAGCAAATTATCTGGTTCAAGTCAAGTTTTTATGCACCATGGGAAGGAATGTAAGAGGATCAATTTTTAGATTTATTCCGTCTTCCATGTGTCCGAGAGTTCTTAAAAAAAAAGGGGGGGGGGGGGAACCTGGTGGCCATCTGGAGGGCAGTAAGAATGGGTGTTTCCTGTTTTTAGTACCACTTTGGCCCGTGAGCAGTTGAAGAGTCTCTAAAGCAAGGGGTGAAAACCTGAAGTTCAAGGATAGAAAGGATCTGTAAATTTAAATGGGAAAACATTTTACCTTGACTTCCAGTAACTCTTAACAGCAATTTAAACCAAACCACAGTAGTATTGTCTGTACTATGACTTTGTCTCCAAATAATCACAGATATGTTTTGCACATATCTTGAGCTATTATTTATGTTCATTATCGTGTTTCCCTGAAAATAAGACCTAGTGGGACCATCAGCTCTAATGCGTCTTTTGGAGCAAAAATTAGTATAATACCCGATATTATTATTGTATTATACTAATATTTGCTCCAAAAGATGCATTAGAGCTGATGGTCCCACTAGGTTTTATTTTCAGGGAAACAAGTACTACTTTTAAAGTACGATAGTTATTATCTCCACCATTAGATCTCATTATATATTGTGCTAATGAAGAAGTATGTATTTTCATATATTACAGTTTTTAAATATTTTGATAACCTACTGGAGTATTAGTTTCCTCTATGCTATAGAGTGAATTGTGTCCCTCTTAAACTCATATGTGGAAGCTAACTTCCAAAATGACTGTATTTGGAGATAGGGACTATATGAAGGTAATTTAGGTTAGAAATGAGGTCATAAGGGAGGGATGATGCTATAATAGAATTAGTGTCCTTGTAAGAAGAGATACCAGGGAGCTCACTCTCTCTCCATGTGTGCACAAAGTAGAGGTCATGTGAGTACACAGCCAGGTGGCTGCCACTCATAAGCCAAAAACAGAGGCCACAGCATGAGACCTAACCTTGCTGCCACCTTGGACTTCCAACCTCCAGAACTATGAGAAATACACTTTTGCTGTTTAAGCCACCCGTTCTATGGTATTTTGCTATAGCAACCCAAGCAGATTAAGATACTATGTAATCCTTGTATTTTACTTTGTGTATTTATAAAACACTACTCTGTGAAGTATAGTAGGCTTCATCAGACAGCCAAAGAGCCTGATGACATTGAAAACAGGTATGAAACCCTAATAGAGAGCAAGAGGATTATGGCAGATTGTTACTCTTAGTGTATAGCCTTCGATTCTCTCTGCTTTCCTTAGAGACTTGCCTAATTCTATTAGGTTGGTGCAAAAGTAATTGCAGTTGAAAAGGTTAAAAATAATTGCAAAAATCACAATTACTTTTATACCAACCTAATGATTGGTACTAATTATTCAGTGTAGTAGAACGAAATATTTTAAAATCATACATCTCCAGGATCCAGCCTTTTGGGGTTTTTAGCAAAAATCAGTACTCAGAAAAACATCTCTATTGGGGTCTTCTTTCCTTTGGGGGGCTATTCTGGGCCAAGCTATTCTGGGACACAGCGATGAATGATGACGCCCCTAAGCTCATGTAGTATACAGTCTGTCATGCACAGTAGTTCTGCAAGAAATACAATGATAAACACTTCAACACCTTTTCAACCTTAATTCATATTCTCCTCTAGTCCATATGGATAAGTATATGTCTTGTACTTCCCCTGACCTGTCCCCCACCTGACTGCTTCTGTAACCCCCTCTTCCCACGCTCCTTCTATACTTGTACACAAGTTCTCCCCCTTCTCTAGATTCTGGCCATCAAGCTCTTCTATTTCAGATGCCAATTGGTATATGATAAAGGAGAACACCAGAGTATAGTGTATGCGTGGAAAACAAAAGTGCTTAGTATCTATTATTCTCCTTAAATGTCTTCTCCTTTGTAAAGACCTCTATAAAAAGATAGTGATACTCCTTGCCAATCAGCTCGCAGAGCATTGTTTTTTTGTTGTTGTTGTGTTTTGTGGGTTTTTTTGTTTTGTTTTGTTTTTGTATAACATATACTACTAAATATATTCTGTCCTAAACAATTGCCTCCATTTGTGTAGATATTTTTTTTCTTTACTTGATGGTGGGCTCCTTGAGGATCAGAACTGTGGTTTATTTATCCCTATGTTTCTCCAGTACTAAGAATAGTGTTTGCGGTGCACTTGGTAAGAATTTGTTGAATGATAAATAATTCAATGTCGCTGGAAAAAACTAGCTAGTTCTATCACTGTAGGAAATTATTTACAAAGTGCTCATTTCTGAGCACTCCTGATACGTCATTCAATTTAAAAGTGTGGCTAAAATCAGTCCGCTGTCCTGATCCTTCCTGATAATCCTTTGAAGATAATTAGAATAAAAACTTCCTAACTCCTGTTGCTTATGTACATGGAGCATGTTCCCATAGTAAAATGTGTGAAGAATATAAAGTTTGATCATCCATGTGGTTTCAAATGTGCTGCTGTAGAAGTATCTGTTGCTTAAGAGCAGCAGCTTAGAGATAGTCATTTTTTTATTTTAATGGGAGACTATCATTTTTATGCCACCTGAAAGATAATTTCAGCACTTCACTGCTCATTTCAGAAGACAAAATTTATCATTTGGGGACATATTGGCTGAAGTGACTCTGAGGAGTATAAGCCAGGTCATGCTGCAGTAACAACCCCATATCTCAGTGGATTAACACAACAGTTCATTTCTTGCTATCACTAACTCCATCCTAGGTGGAGAGGATGCACTCAGAGATCCATTTCTATATGTGCTTCTCTAATCATTGTGGCAGGGAAAGGGAACAGGATAACAGCTCAAACGGTCTTAACCCTTTCACTGTGTTAATTGATTTCAAGTTACTTTTTCAAAATGTGTCAAAAATCCACAAAAAAATCAAAAGTTGATATTTTAACTATTTTATGGATATGTACTTGAACTCTGCAGTAGAGGGAAAGGTTTTTTTGAGCTTGTAGGGTAAACTTGAACACCAGTGGAGGTAAATATTCATTCGGATATATCTGAATGTCACAGCAAAGGAGTTAATGCTACCACTTGGAAAAGGCATTCAGCACTTCTCCTCACATGCCATTGGCCACACATTAACTTCAATTATCACTGGGTAAGTGTAATATTACCATGTGCCTAAAAAGAGGACAATAGGGATATATTTAAAAAGCTCTTAAAAATAGACAGTTTAAGGAGATTTTTTTAAAAACCTTTTCTTGTTCTATTATGTTACCTTCCTGATTAAACCTAGTAAGCAGACCAGGATTATATTGAGACATTGTTATGCTTATTATATGGTGTATTACATACAAAAGTGAATCATAGAGATAAAACACCAGACTTCCATTCTGGTCATAGTTTAAAATGCATATTCTACAATTTGTGTCTGGGAATCTATGCGAGACAAACATTAGAGAGAGTTTTTTTCTTTTTTAAATAAAACAGGATGTATAATATTACTAAGTATTATTTCATTAAGACATTGAAAGATCAAAGGTCCTCATTATGCCAATGGAGCTGGACTGAAGAAATATTAGGTAACTGCACTATTTGGAGATAAAATGAGTCTCTTTCGTGTCCCCTCATGGTAGAAGCTGATGGTTGCCTATCTGATCAGTAAACACTGGCCTTTTCCTTCTCACTGACAAAAACCCTCATTTTATTGTAATGTGTATGTAGAGAAAAGCAGTTTCTCAATTTTCCTTCCAGCTACTTTCAGTCACCTGATTAAGATTTGGCCAATGGGCTACAAGCAAACGTGCTAGGATACTTCCCTACCAGAGAAAGGGCACGCTCTTACCCTTGTGCTTCCTCCTTTTTGCTACCTATTAAGTGGGTATTTAGCTGATCCTTGAGAAAGTGAACAAAGACTTGCCTGCTACATGAACTAGAGCCTGGAGATATTATACAGTAAGCAGTCGGAACCCCAGACAGAAGAGCCACAGTAACTGCTTCTAATAAATCTCTTCAGAATTGTCAGGAAAAAGAAAAACAACAAACAGCCTTTTTGATGAACTTGAGACTGTTCTATCTCAACTCAACATATGGACTTGGGGCTCAGCATTCAATCCATACCAGGGCTGAAATGACAAACCAAGGGCTAGCCCTTCTTGAGAAACTATGTAGCTTTTGCCTTTACAAGCACCCCCCCCACCCCCCCACCCCTCTTGATTTGATATGGGAGACAGTCTTCAGAGAGGTGTACAGGAGAAGTCCTCCATCCATTAAACTAATGGCTCTGAGTTATTCTTTGAGAGTTAATCGGAAGAAGCCTGACTACTCTATGTTGGATCATGTTCTCCCTGATGCAACACTCAATGGTATGGCATCTTTATATTCTTTTCTCAGAGGAAGACTTGAGAGAAGAAATAAGAACATGTCATATTATAAATACAAATGGAAGAGACTGCATGAGAAAAAATGATCAATAATTTTTGAAACCATCGTAGACACTCTTCTAAAGCCGTACTTCAACCTAAGTTGACAATTATTTTCGATGAGTATTTCCAAAGTTTCCTTTCCTTCCAAAATTAAATTATAAATGCTTTCATACCACTCTGCTCATTCCACTTTGTTTTTTATTTGAAGAACATAACATAAAAAGAAGATGGCTTTACCTGTAGCTTGAGAATCTATTGCTTCAATAGTTTTAGAATTCTGGGCCTAATCAAAACCACTTCAGAATATTGCATGAAGGAATATCATGTTAAAATTGGGGATACAGAGTTCCTATACTGCACTCCAAACTGTGAAAATAGACTCAATTTTTCATTAAACTGATCTAACTTTGTTCCTTGTGCTCACACATACCTATAGCACTGCTTTGAGATCTGACTCTAGTTTAATACATGTACTATAAATTATTTGCAGTTAATGTGAAGAAATTATTTCAAGGCCATTCAGGCACAATCTATGATCACAAAGCTTCCCAATCAAGAAGCAAGGGGCTGAAAAGATTAAAATCTGGGGAAAATGTTTAATGAAGTTTATTTTTTTAGCAATACTAGCATTATATACTATAAAGAAATTAACATAAAATGCCTACAATACTCTATTCTTATGGTATCTAGAATGTTGTCTTATAGCTCAATGTATTAATTCATATTTTATTGCTCACAAAAGCAGAATGTGAAAGGAAGACTTTGAATGCCTTAGTTAAGCATGAAATCAGCTTTCAATAAGACAAATGCAATAAGACAAAAATGATTTCTCCTTTAAAAATTTTTCTCACAGAAAAACCAACAAAGAAATCAAATGTTTTATAATAAATGCAATTCTTATAAACTAGCAAAATTACTGGCTTAAATACAATTCACTTTTGGAAACTAACCAATATCATTTTAATCTAAGCAAGATCTGCGCCATCACTTTCATGGTTTCTGATGACTTTAACATTGGAAACTCTTGTGGCATCAACATGGCCAAATCTTTGCCTCCTGGGATTTTTTTTTTTTTTTTTTTTTTTTGCATCTGAATGGATGACACTGATACTATCAAGCATTACACAGAAACAAAGGTACATGCATTTCATTAATGGATACCTGCATTATTTTCTTTCTGCCTGACTTTCTTTAACCTTGGTAATTATTTTTATTCTACATCACTTTAAATAGTTATTCTATATAGTTGACCCTTGAACAACATTGGGGGTGTGGGGTGTCCACCCTCATGCAGTCAAAAATCCACATGTAACTTCTGATTCCCTGAAAACTTAACTACCAATAGCCTGTTGACCAGAAGCCTTACCAACAACATAACCAATTAACACATATTTTGCATGTTGTATGTATTATATATTGTATTCTTACAATAAAGTAAGCTAAAGAAAAAGGTTACTAAGAAAATCATATGGAAGAGAAAACACATTTAACAGTATTTTTTGAAAAAAATACTCCATGTTAAGTGGACCCGCACAATTCAAACCCAGTTGTTCAAGATCAACCGTAGTTTAAAACAGAGAAATATAAAGAAATCTAACTTAAAAGAATTCTGCCTCTCTATTCAGAAGTCAATGTTTCTTTCTAAACTAAATATAGACCTCATAACATAGGTAGAATAAGCTTAAATACAGTAGATACTCATTATCCATGAATGCCATTATTTGCAAATTCACCTTCTTGCTAAAACTGATTTGTAATCCACAAATCAATACTCATGTGGCTTTAAGAGCTGTTTGCGGAAATGCACAAAGTGGCAAAACGTTCCAGTCACTGGTCAAGCCAAGTTCCCAGCTGAGGTCACACAAGGTGACGCTGGGCTTTTTTGTTTCAGTTCTCATACATATATGACCAGAGGATGGAGATGGTAGAGAGCAGTACAGAAAGAAGGATAAGAAACTCCTGCTTTGGGGCTAGGGGGACAGGGTCTGAAACCCTTCTCTGGTACCTGCTAGTGGCACAGCCTCAGACAAATCATTTAACACTTCTGAACCTCAATTTCTTTGTGTCAAGTACAGAAAGTAGAATCTATTAAGACGGATTCTTTTTAAGATTTACAATTATAATCTATGTGACTGTATGTATTTCTCCTAGGAGTAATGGTTCAGTATTCATTAATTGAACATCTGCAGCAATTTCATAGATCCTGAGTACCATGATCATGTGCATATTTATTCAACTTTCATGCACGTAAACCTAGTACCACATAAGAGAATAAGTGTGACTATTATAAATTATATATAAATTACATAGTTCAAATAAAGGAAAATTATTATGTAATTATATAAAAAGTTTACTTCAATTTGTCAGAATTTTTCCTCAGTAATTAAAAGCACAGAATTTACAGACATTTACCCGTGCTTCCTGCGGTTGGGGAATTGTCCAGACGCAATTAATTGAGATGTCAGAGAGATAAATTTTGAGGATTCCACCAACATGATACTAAAACCAATGAAAAAAAGGATTATTTTGGATCCTACTGTAACAAAAGTCAGATGAGCACAAACATACTTCTTTTAATTTTTTTCATCATTCATCAAATATAATTAGAATCTGAATAAATTACAGTTCAGAAAGTCAAGTTCTCATTCTGCAACTCAAAACGTAGATGTTAGAAAGAAGAGAAAAATCTGAAACGGAAATATGTAAAAAATAATATTCTTTTATGTGGAAAGGCAACTCTGAATTCTCATGAAAATTTGGAACATAAATGACCACCCAAATTATATTCCAGAAACAATGAGTAAATCACACATTGGACTTAATGCATTGTTAGAGCTGTAAATATTTAATAATTTCTAATCCTATTTCCAAAAAAGAGAAATGTTTCTTTTAGGAGTGGACATGAGATGTGGGTACCTAGTTAATCAGTGATTTAATAATTATGCCATCCTCTGGAATCACACAGAAATTTACTCCATCTTATATGATAATGCTCTTATGATATGATAATTTATTCAAGAAACAGTTTGAGAGATTCCATTACATGTTAGGTGTAAGACTAGGTGCTGGAAAATACAAATGTGAGTATGTTATCCTCTCTACCTTAGGTTGCCCACACTGTAGTTGGAAGATAGTGTGGAAATGATATTCTAGCAGTAGGTGAAAGATGTCATGAATAACCATGTCAGGAATGAATGTCTAATTCTACCTGCAGAGTTGAACAGAATCTGCATAATACTGTTAAGAACAAATTTATCCAAACTTGATTTGTTAAAATAAATCTTTTTTTTAAATTATGTAACAGTTATTAAGATCTCACAATAGCTCTACAACAAAAAACAGATCAATAATAAAATTAATCAAACGTTTCAGTCTTGAAACACATTCACAAATACAAACACAACTGCATATAGAAACTAAAATGCAAAATATACATATGTCCTAATGTTAATATAATGAATGTTAACATCAGTTTCTGTCCTTTTGTTTGAACTTGATATTTCTGATGCTTTCATATAAGCGTTGTAAGGAATTATATGACTATTTAATACTAAAAGCTTTTAAACAAGATTAACTGCAATAAAATGTAAACTATGAACCATGTAAAACATGTATGTATCAGACTACTTGATTTGCTTGTATCATTGTAAAGTTAGAGATAAGCAAATGTAGGAAGAATTCTTCTCCAGAGCATAATTCAAATTTAAAGTCAGGCACTGAATTCTCATTTAAATCTCATAAGATTATGAGGCAGAAAAATTTACAATGTTTCTTTATATTTTTATCTTTATATTCTTTATATTTTAAATCCAAAGTGAATCACTGGGCCATGTTATTTTGGAGACAATTTGTTCTGGTTAAAAAACAATCACAAGGATAATACAATTTGATACACAAATAAAAAGACTAAACCAATATAATAAATATTAAATTTTTCATATACTATACATGTATGATTTTGAGATAAAATATGGTTGTTTGAAAAGTCCCTGCTTAATTATAGTAAACATGCTTTCCTTAAAATAGACACATTAATTGTAAACATGAAATACAAATTGCCATTAAAATGGACAAAAATCCTATTTGATTACTGCAGTTTCTAAAGCAGTTGTATGATCATCATCTGGAGAGCTTGTTAGGCAGATTCTCAAGCTTCGATTTGCGTGAATTCTGACATAGTCGGTCTGGCATGGGTTCCAGGAACCTCCACCTAAGAAAGCTCCCCCAATGTTTTTTAAATGGCTTGTCTACCGATTAAACTTTGAGCAATCCTGACTTAGACCAGCCCTGGTCTAACATTAATGTACAAGCAAATACTCTGGAGATGCTGTTAAAGGCAGATTTGACTCAACTGGATTGGAATAGGCCTGATAGTCTGGTTTTCTACAAGTTCCCAGGTGCTGTTGATTTGGCTGATCCAAGGATCACACTTTGAGAAGCAAGAGTCTAATTTAAAACAAAAAGCATCCTTTAAACAATAAAACTAGGATAGCAGGAAAAGAAAGCCAGGGAATGGCAGAGTTAGACCCACCATATATTCACCCCTTTATAAAAGCTTACAAACACACTGGAAAAAAATTGTCAAATTAACTTTTTCTGAACTCTGGTTAATTAAGAAAAAGCTTGCAACAATCTGATCAGTGTTTATTCAAGAAAAACAGCCAAACATTGGTAAAAGTAGTAGAATCTGTAGCCTTAGGCCTGTTATGTTGCAACTCCCATCCTCCTCTGCATAGCTGGGCAGTAGCCTTGAAAACTAGCAGCCTTGCAACCAAGGTAGTTGTAAAAACCCACAGGCTTGCAGCCCCATGAGGGGACATACTGAGATTAGAGCTCTTCTAAAACATCCAATCCCTAGGCATGGTTATTGTTTAACCTGTCTTGCAGCTCCCTGGAAAAACTCAATTTGCAAGGTGTTGTCTTTATTTGACCTGACTCAAAGGAAAACACATATCCCCAGGACGTTTTTTCTGAAACAATCAGTAGCAGTTGTACTGAGGCTGCTACAGCAGTTGAATCAAATAAGAGCCTGATAAAACATAAAGGGAAGATCTGGGGAACAAGGTGCCCGTAAGCAGGGCTGCAGTAGCTAGCTAGATCCACAAAATATATCAAAGATCTTCAACTCTACCTACGACAGACAATGATGTCTCACCAAATAAAGACTATGAATAAAGAGAAATTATACAAAAGAACCAATTATAAATTCTCGACTTAAAAAGTACAATACTTGAAATAAAAAATCACTAGAGGGACTCAACAGCAAGACTGAGGTGGTAAAAGAGCCAGTGCACTTGAAAATAGGTCAAGTAAAATGATTAATTCCAAAGTATAGAAGAACATCAAATAGAGAATATCAAAAAAAGAGACTGAGGGCCGGCCCGGTGGCTCAGGCGGTTAGAGCTCCATGCTCCTAACTCTGAAGGCTGCCAGTTCGATTCCCACATGGGCCAGTGGGCTCTCAACCACAAGGTTGCCAGTTCAATTCCTCGAGTCCCACAAGGGATGGTGGGCTCCGCCCCCTGCAACTAAAATTGAACATGGCACCTTGAGCTGAGCTGCCGCTGAGCTCCCAGATGGCTCAGTTGGTTGTAGCGCATCCCCTCAACCACAAGGTTGCCAGTTCGACTCCCACAAGGGATGGTGGGCTGCACCCTCTGCAACTAGAAACGGCAACTGGACCTGGAGCTGAGCTGCGCCCTCCACAACTAAGACTGAAAGGACAACACCTTGAAGCTGAACTGCACCGTCCAAAACTAGGATTGAAAGGACAACAACTTGACTTGGGGGAAAAAAAAAAAAAAGAGAGACTGAAATTATTAAAAGAGCCAAATGGAAATTCTGGAGTTGTCAACTACAATGACAGATATGAAAAAAATCACTAAAGCAGTTCAACAGTGGATTTGAGGTGGCAGGAAAAAAAAAAACCACTGAAGATTAATAGATTGTAATCTGAAGAACACAGAGAGACACAATAAAGAAAAAAACAGTCTCATACATACATAGTGCACCATTAAGTGCACCAACATATGTGTAATGGAATTACTAGGACAGTAGAAAGAGAAAGGAAAAGGTAAACAATTTGAAAAATGAGGTGGGTAAACAAAGCTGGAGCCACCATGTGCCCTGATTTCAAACTATCTTACAAAGCTATAGTATTTAAAACAGTAAGGAATTGGCAATAAAAAGATATATAGATTAATGGAACAGAAGACAGCACAGAAATAAACCCACACATATATGGTCAATTAATTTACAACTAAGGAGCCAAGATTATGCAAAGGTGTCTTTTCAATAAATGGTGTTGGGAAAACTGGATAGCCACACGCAAAAGACTAAAACTTGACCACTATCTTACACTATACATGAAAATTAACTCACAATGAACATGAACATAAGACCTGAAACCATAAAACTCCTGGAAGAAAACATAGACAGTGAGCTCCTTGACAATGATGTTTTGAATCTGACAGCAAAAGCAAAAGCAACAAAACCATAAATAAACAAGCGGGACTACATCAAACTAAAATGTTTCTATACAGCAAAGAAAATCCTCAACAAAATGAAAAGACAACCTACAGAATGGGAGAAAATATTTGTAATCATATATCCGATAAGGGACTAATATGGAAAATATGTGAAGAACCGAACAACTGAAGAACGTATATGTAGTATATAAGGTGTGATCAACAAATACAGTAAATGTTTAAATAAAAAAAATTGTATTACAGTAAAAGACACATTGCCATTAATCCCCCTCAAAACACTTCCCTTCGTTTCGAACACACTTATCCCATCGTTCTTGCCACTTTCTGAAGCAGCTCTGGAAGTCTTCTTTTGTGAAGTCTTTAGTTGTGCTGCTGTTGTTGCCTCAATCTCCTGAATCTATTCAAAGCATTTCTTCTCATGGTCATTTTGACTTTGGGGAAGAGCCAGAAGTCACATGGTGCCAGTTCCGGTGAGTAAGGTGGATGAGGACACACCGTAATGTTTTTATTTGACAGAAATTGCCGTACCAGAAGCGATATGTGACACAAAGTGTTGCCATGATGGAGGATGAAGTAAGGATATTCACGAAACAGGACTTCCAAAACTGCTTCAGAAAGTGGCAAGAATGACGGGATAAGTGTGTTAGAAGCAAGGGGAAGTATTTTGAGGGGGATTAATGGCTATGTGTCTTTTACTGTAATGATTTTTTAAATTTAAACATTCACCATGTTTTCTGATCACACCATGTACATACATATGCAGAGGGTGCCAAAAGCTGTATACACACTTTAAGAAAGGAAAACTATTAAAATTGTAATACTCAATATATACCAATAACAAAAGATGAATACAAGTCATGTTTGACTTCTGCAATAACAAGAGGTGCTCAAAGTGGTTACCATCAGCATCCAGACACGTCTGATTACGGCGAACTACTGCTTGAGCAATGTTGACCAAAGTATCTACTTGTACTGCTGCGCATGCTGTTTCGAATTCTTCACACAGTACGATGTGTCTCAAACTTATCATGAATGCATGCAATTGTTAGTCATGCTGGAGGTTCTGTTACATACTCACACCTCCATTGTCGCTGTACTTTCACGATGTTCTCGAATTTAAAATACCACTTCAAAATGGTCTTGTGCTGCTCGAATGACAACCGTGCTTCCACCATTTTCTTTGACTGTCCTGCCTGTCACGTGGTAATGCTAGCATTCATCTGATTAATGCAACCTTTTGAGCAAATGTCATACTACACATTGCTACCGCAACTCAACTCTGAAAAGTAATACATAGATAACATCTCTTAAAATGTGTATACATTTTTTGGCACCCTGGTGTGTGTGTGTGTGTGTGTGTGTGGGGATACATGTACACATATGGACATATATATATATACATATATGTGTATATATATCCAATTTAAAAACAGGCAGAAGATCTGAATAGATTATTTCTCCCAAAAAGACATACTGATGGCCAACAGGTATATGAAAAGATGCTCAACATCACTAATCATCAGGAAAATGGAAATTAAACCATAATGAGATATAACCTTACACCTGTTAGAATAGCCATCATCCAAAAATCAACAAGTACTGGCAAGGATGTGGAGAAAAGGGAAGCTTTGTACACGGCTGGTGGGACAGTAAATTGGTGTAAGTATTATGAAAGACCATATGGAGGCTCTTCAAAAAATTAAGACTAGAGCTGCCATACAACCCAGCAATACCACTTCTGGGTATTTATCCAAAGAAAACAAAAACACTAATTCAAAAAGGTATGTGTACACCTATGTTCCTTGCAGCATTATTTACAATGGCCAAAATATGGAAGCAACCTAGGTAACTATCAATAGATGAAAGGATAAAGAAATTGTCATATATATAAATATATATATATATATATATATATATATATACATATATGTATGTATATATGTGTATATATATATACACATATATACATACATACATGGCAAAAAAAGTATACACATTTTAAGAAAGGAAAAAAATGTATTAAAATTGTAATACTATATAGCGATAACAAAAGATGAATACAAGTCACGTTTGACTTCTACAATTACAAGAGGTGCTCAAAGTGGTTACCATCAGCGTAATTTTAATACAGTTTTTTCCTTTCTTAAAATGTGTATACATTTTTTTGGCACCCTCTGTGTGTGTGTGTGTGTGTGTGTGTGTGTGTGTGTGTGTGTGTGTAATAAAATATTACCGGCAATAAAAAGATATAAAATTTTCCCATTTGCAACAACATGGGTGCACCTAGAGGGTATTATGCTAAGTGAAATAAGAGAACGACAAATACCATGTGATTTTACTTATATGTAGAATCTAAGAACACAAAACAAATAAACAAATAAAACAAAACAGAAATAGACTCACAGATGTATAGAGAATACGCTGATGGTTGACAAGAGGCAGTGGGGGTGAAGAGATGGGTAATAAAAAAGAATTAAATATTGCCATTTGTGACAACATGGATAGACATCAAGGATATTATGCTAAAAGAAATAAGTCAAACAGAGAAAGACAAATACGGTATAATCTCTCTTATATATGAAATCTAAACAAAACAAAACAAAATACCAGCTCATAGATACAGAGAACAGACTGGTGGTTGCCAGAGGTGGGCATGGGATGGATGGGAGAAATGGATGAAGAGGGTCAAAAGGTAAAAAGAAAGAAAAAAAGGGAAAAATTAAATACAAGTATTTATCTTACTTTTCGTACATGAACCATAGCATTGAATAACCAAATAGATCATGGGAAGTTCTCTTTATAAAAATATTCCAACTAATATATTTCATATACTAGCAATGATAGAGATGGGATATCACTATTTTGCAACCCCCAATGAATAATGAATATACGCATTGGTTAATGGCTGCTAACATTTCAAAAACAGACAAAAAGATTTTACATGCTTCCTGATAAAAGAATGTATCATTTCCATGTCAAAGGGATTGAACATGACCCTAACCATGCTGCTGTATCTAGCTGCCAATTAGCAAACCAGACAACTTACAAAAGAACATGTGAAGCTGCAGCATGAAAATGAAATTGGCAAAATCCAGACTACTGGCAAATGCATGTCAAAGAGCCCATGTTCTTCAACATATGATTGTAAGGAAAAGAGATGGTGAAGGAACCTGTAAATCATTTAAAAGCCACATGAATTTTTTTTAATGGGGAAGACTAAACTCCAGTGCCCTGAGATGCACACTTGTGCATGCCACTTTCCTGATTACTATGAAAGTCAAGACAGCAATTTCTCCAAGGAGGAAAGAGGAGATACAGAATGGTGTGCAAAGTTCTTTTTCTTGACTCAAATACAAATATATTTACCCTATAATAGTTTATGCTATGGTACATTTGTATTTCTGCCAAAAAATAGAAATAAAAAAATGAGATGGTTGAGAGTGAACCTGGATTGGGCTGTGAAAATCCAGGAGGTAACATGAATCCATAGGAACAAATAATGGAAAACAGAAATAATAAATAAATGGCTTAAATATAATGAAAACTATAAATATATACTGTCTGTTATGGGCTGAATTGTGCCCCCCCCACCCCAAACTTCGTATGTTTAAGCTGCAACTCCTAGTACTCCTACCATGTGACTGTATTTACAGATAGAGCCTTTAAAATGTGATTAGGTTTAAATGAGGCCGTTAGAGTTGGCCATACTCCATTCTGGCTGGTGTCCTTTCAAAGAGGAAATGTACACATACGAAGAAACATCAGGGATCTACACATACAGAGAAAAGACCATGTAAGAACACAGAAGGTAGCCATCTGCAAGCTAAGGAGAGAGGGCTCAGAAACCCAATCTGCCAACACAGTTGATCTTGGACTTCTATCCTCCAAAACTGTGACAAAGTAAGTTTCTGTGGTTTAAGCCACCTCACCTGTAGTACTTTGTTATGGCAGCCCCAGAAAACTGATACTGCCCTTTCTTCTCTCAGCTTTCTTAAGATTATAAAAATTACACAAAATAAAAAAAATTCACAAATATTATAACATTATTAATTATTGTAACACTATTGATATAATATGTATGACAAAAATACCACAAAAAAGGGGAAAGGAAATAGAGCTATATAAGAGTAACACTGTGAGTCTCAGTAGAATTAAGTTAGCATATATCTGAATCTGATTATGGTAAGATGAATTTGGTAAACCCTAATGTAACCACTAAGGACATAACTCCAAAAATACAGTTAAAAAGTCATTTTAAAAAATTAAAATGCTGCATTAGAAAATATTCACTTACTGTAAAATAAAGCAGTTATGGCAGAATAGATGAACAAAAATAGACATGAAATATATAGAAAAATAAATAGAAGTAGGCTGATGTAAATCGAACTATATCAGTAATAACATGTCAATGCATTAAACAATGCAATCAAAAGGTAGCAATTATAAGATCAGGTTTAAAAACAAACAAAACAAGATCCAACTATATGGTTTCTACAAGAGATACACTTTAAATTCAAAGATAGAAATAGACTGAAAGCAAAAAAACAGAAAAACATATATCATGCATACAACTACAAGAAATCTAGGGCAGCTATACTAATACCAGACATAATAGAATTTAAAATAACAACAAAAAACTGTAGATGAAGAGAGACATTTTATAATGGTAAACACTTTCAAACTCATTTTAGTATATCAACATTACCCTGATAGCAAAGCCAGACAAAGATATGACAAAAAAAGAAAATTACAGACCAATATACCTGCCGATCATTGATGCAAAACATCCTCAACAAAATATAAACAAATCAAATTCAACAGCACATTGAAAGGATCACATACCACTATCAAGTGTGATTTATCCTGAGCTGCAAGGATGGTTCAACATGCAGATATCAATAAATGTGATATACTACATTAATAGGTTGAAAGATGAAAAATCATATAATCATCTCCATAGATACAGAAAAAGTATTAAACAAAATTCAACATCTTTTCATGATAAAAACTCTCAACAAACTAGGAATAGAAGAAACACCTCAAAATAATAAAATTCATAGATGACAAGCCCACCGTATTAACATCATACTCTATGATGAAAACCTGAAAGCTTTTCCTGGAAGATCAGAAACAAAACACAGATGCTCACTTTCATCACTTCTATACAACATAGTACATACAGGAAGTCCTAGACACAGCAAGAAAAATAAAAGGCATCAAAGTCAGAAAGGAAGAAGTAAAATTATCTCTGTAGATAACATGAACTTAGGTATAGAAAAGGCTAAATACCTCCCCCAGCCGCCCCACACACACAAAAATGTTAGAACTAATAAATTCAGTAAAATTGCAAGATGTAAAATCAGCATTAAAAAGTTGCTTTTTTATACACTAACAACAAACTATCTGAAAAGGAAATTAAGTAAACAATTCTATTTACAATAGCATGAAAAAGAGTAAAATACTAAGGAATAAATAGAACCAAGGAAATAAGAAGCTTGTACACCAAAAACTGTACTACATTGGTGAAATATTTTAAAAGACACACAAAAAGAATGGTAAGATGGTCTTTGTTCATAGATTGGAAGTCTTATATTGTTAAAATGTCCATACAAAGTTGAGGATGAAATGGGGAGTTGTATAAATTTTCAATTATGCAAGATGAGTAAGTACTAGAGATGTGCTATACAACAAAACAATCTTCAGATTCAGTGCTATCCCCACCAAAATCCCAATGACATTCTTTACAGATAGAGAAAAAAGCAATCCTAAAATTTATATGGAACCACAAAAGACCCAGAATAGCCAAAGTGATCTTGAAAAAAAGAACAAAGATAGAGGTATCACACGTCCTGATTTAAAATCTATTACAAAGCTACAGTAATTAAAACAGTATGGTACTGGTATAAACACAGACATACAGAATAAAGAATAGAAGACCCTAGAAATAAACCATCAACTGATCTTCAACAAGGGTGACAAGAATATACAATGAAAAAGGAGAGTCCCATCAATGAACGATGTTGGGAAAACTGGATAACTATACACACAAGAGTAAAATCAGACCCTATGTTACACTATACACAAAAATCAACTGAAAATGAATTAAAGACTTAAATTCATTAAAGACCTGCAGCTGTAATTCTCCTAGAAGAAAACATATGGGAAAAGCTTCTTAACATTGGTCTTGGCAATGCCTTCTTGGCTATGACACCAAAAACACAGGCAACAAAAGCAAAAATAGACAAATAGGACTAGATCAGACTATAAAGCTTCTGCACAGCAAAGGAAACAATCAATAGTTAAAGGCAACCTATGGAGTGGGATAAAATATTTGTAAACCATTATCTGATAAGGGGTTAACATCTAACATATATAAGAAACTCCTATAATTCCATAATTAAAAAACAAAACAGATAACCCAATTAAAAATGGCCAAAGAACTTAACTAGACATTTTTCCAAAGACAACAGAGACGGCTAACAGGTATATAAAAAGGTGTTCAACATCACTAATAATCAGGGAAATGCAAATCAAATCCATAATTAGATATCACCTCACACCTGTTAGGATGGCTGTTACACAAAAAGCAAGAGATAATACATGTTGGTGAGTATATGGAAGAAAGGGAGCACTGGTATGCGGTTGGTGGGAATGTAAATTGGTGCAGTCATGATGAAAAAACAGTATGGAGGGTCCTCAAAAAATTAAAAACAGAACTGCCATAACATACAGCAATCCCACTTCTAAGTATTTATCCAAAGGAATTTAAATCAGGATCTCAAAGAGATATCATCACATTCATGTTCACTGCAGCATTATTCATAATAGCCAAGATATGGGAACAATCCAAACCCAAATGTCCATCGACAGATGAATGGATAAAGAAAATGTGTGTGTGTGTGTGTGTGTGTGTGTGTGTGTGTGACAGTGGAATATTATTCATCCTTAAAAAAGAAGAAAATCTTGCAATATATGACAACATGGACGAAACTTGGGGACATTATACTAAGAGATATAAGCCAGTCTAAGAAAGACAAATACTGTATGATTCCATTTCATTTACATGAGGAATCTAAAATAGTCAAACTTCATAAAGCAGTGAATAGAATGGCAGTCACAAGGGGCTGGGAGGAAGATGAATTGGGGAGTTGTATAAAGTTTCAGTCATGCAAGATGAATAAATCCTAGACATGTCCTATATAACATAGTGCCTACAGTTAAAAACACAGTATTGTGTACTTACACATTTGTTAAGAGGGTAAATCTCATGTTAAGCATTCTTACTACAAAAAAAAAACACAAAGAAAAGGACCACAAGAAAAGTTTTGGAAGTGATGGATATGTTTATTACCTTGATTGTGGTGATAGTATCATGATTGTATGCATATGTCCAAACTAATCAAATTGTATACATTAATCATGTGCAGGATTTTTGTATATTAATTATACTTTAAAAAAAAAAACAACAACACACAAAAAAATAGAGAATATCAAGGAAACCAAAATAAGGTTCTGTGAAATGATCAACAACATTGACAAACCTTTACCTATTGACAAACCTGTAATTTACCTAGACTGATCAAAAATAAAGGAGAGGGGAAAAAAATAAAGGAAAGAACAATCAAATTACTAAAAAAAGGCGGGGGTGGGGGGTGGAAACAGGGCTATTACTACTGACTTTCCAGGAAAAAAAAAAGAATTATAAGGGAATACTATGAAAACATCTGTGTCAAAAATTAAATAATGTGGAAGAAAATGCACAAATTCCTAAAATGGTACAAACTAGAATACCAAAACTGTTTCAAGAAGAAATAGGAAATCTGATTAGGCCCATAACAAGTAAAGAGACAGAATTAGTAATTAAATAAACTTCCCACAAAGCAAAGCTCAGAACCAGATAGCTTCAATTGTGAGTTCTTTCAAAGAATAATCAATCCTTCATAAATTCTTCCAACAAACAGAATAGAAAAGACCATTTCCAAAATCATTCCCTGAGGCTAGTATTAATGATACAAAATACAGATAAAGTTATCACAAGAAAAGGGAATTACACTATTAAACCTATGATTATAAATGCAAAATACTAGCAAACCAATCTTACAACATGCAAAAAAATTTCAGAGCAAGTAATAGTTGCAGTCTGAAAAACAGAATTTGAGAACCACTAATCTGGTAGACAGATTAGTATGGGAGCTAATCCCTTCTCTGTTAAATCTACACTGGGTTGCCTTTTTTGTTCAAAGTAATGTTCAGTTTTCATAAAAAATGGTCAAATCTGGTCATTGTGCCACATATAATTTGGGGAAAATACATGAACATTTTTACTTTATTTTAAAGTACTTTTAATAGGAGATTATTAATAATAACTAGATCCCAATCATTTTTGTAACTGTAATACTAAAACTAGGTCACTTATTGTTATACTATTTATAACATCAAAAGAATTGGCATTACATTTCCTTTCTTACTATGCTATTATTTTTAAATTTTAAAAGTTAATATATGCCTCATATAAAATATTGATTTTTAGAAATTTTGTGATTTGTTTTAAAATTTTGAGATTATATGTCCATTGACTAAATTTGAGGGCCACAATTCACGAGGATGGAGTCAAATTACCCCAATTAACAATTATGTCCTCTTCCAAGCCATGCACCCCTCCCAAGAAGTAACAATTTTAATTTGATCTGAGATAAATCATAAAGTAACAATAACATATTATGATGTTTTTGAGAAACATAAAACTTTAATATTCTACCAATTCCTGGAACTTTGAAATTTTCTTTTAGCTCTTCCACTATAATACAAGGCTAAATGTGTTTGATCCTGATTTCCTCTGAAGAACTGCAGTCAGTCATTTGGTTCATTTCAGGGCATATTTTAATTCTAGATTAATGTCACATATTTCAACATGTTTTGTCCCTTACATTTCAATATAACTTTATTAAAAATATAATCAATAAAATTCTCCCTCACTGAACTTGGGACCCATTAATTCACCAATAACTGTTTTTAACGAGATAATTTTTATTTTGTCGACAATAAATGATATTGTTAATAAGAAACAACCAAAATCCTACATATACAATGATTTTTAAAACTGGGAATGATCAAATATTAATAAGTATACATACAACCTACGTTCTCAAAACAAATATTATGGTGAGGATCTGATTTGTAAAGCTGGTGGGAAGAATTCATAATTTAAGCAGTATATAAGATATCATTGTCCATATTCTCCCTTAACATGTAAATTTATAGAAATTTTTCTAATGTGACATAAAATAATAATTAAGCATTGCATTCTCTTTTCATCTCAAATCTATACTATTGTTATTAGTTGCTATTGTTATTAAATCTTAAGACACACAAATGCATACTTAGTCTGCAGTTTTCATCAACCATGAGACCTTAAATAAAAATGAATTTTCTGCTTGAATCAATATTTCACTTTTAAAAATTAACAGATGGAATAAAATTAGAAGTGAAAAAAGTCTATTAATTATAATTTTTTTAATTTAAAGGACAGTAAATCTCAACAAACAGAAAGCTGACAGACAAAATATATAAATTTGATATCATCAGCCTTAGCTTTGTATAGATCAGATAGCATTTCAAGGAAAATTGACTGACCTTCATTATTTGTTCTATTTTCAGCTGATAATGCTTATAAATTTATGGCGATGTCAATACATGAAATTCCTCATCAAAATAGAAGTTCATGTTGAAGAAAATTACATATTTCCCTTAAGGCTGGATATGGCTAATTGCAATGAGTTTATACCAAAACAACAACTTACTTGAAATCCCCAGCAATATGGAAAGGATTTTTAACCATCACTGTCAATTCTGTCCATTTATAACATGGGGAATTGCACTGCATAGTACCCTAAGATAAAATAAATAAATAAATAAATGGTAAGAACAAAAAAGAATAATCAGAATTCTAAAATATATGTTTAAAGTATCTAAAAACCTGCCCATTTAAATATTACAATATTAATTTATGTAAGTCCCCTTTTCCCATAGTGTACTGCTAAAATCTGAGAAAGAATAAAAATAGATTTCACTTCATCACCAATCCATGGTACTGCGCTAACAACTGACCTCCCTGTCACATCAGTGTCTCCCAAATTGATTTCCTTAAAATATGTTGTTAATGACTGAGCATGATTTCACATTTACAAATTAAGTAGTCATATATATATATATATATATATATATATATATATATATATATACACCTAATACATAACGAAGAGGTAGGTGTGTGTGCACACAGATGTGTGAGTGCACGGATATCTGTGTATGAGTGTGTGAGTGTGGAATGCCTGTGTTTACAATGAGGTGGCTACACTGACATATTTGTATTATAATAAAAGCACGAATATAAAATTTAAAATTCAAATTACCCAAAGGACATCCATAGAGAACAGATTCTAGGAATTCCACATTTTCAAACTTGATCATGTTCTTCTTTTATGACTCATTATTATCCAATCTGCCTCCTGGTGACTAAGACCATGAGTAGGCAGATGAACAAGTAAACAGAGCCTCATGAGCTTTAAGTGTCAGCTTTTCTGGCCCAGAGCCACGTTGATGACAGGCTAAAACCATCCATGTCTCTTAGATACACGTGGCAAAGCAACGTTTTGTTTCAGACAATTTGTGTGAGAGGGTTGGGAAGTGTAAGAGTTCATTATTCAGGAGACAATCAGAAGACCACACACAATACACATCTCAGTGACAACACAATGCCTGCTTCCTGTTCTGGGCATCATTCTCTAATAAGCCAGTCTGTCCATGTGAACATCTTAATGCTCTCCTCACGCAACTGGCCCTTACTAGAGTCATTCTCTTTACTTCCTACTCATGTCACTGCACACTTAAAATTCTTTATAACTTATACGGAAATCTGGCAACATAATAAATTTACTTCTTCTGTACTATAGATGTCTGGTAGAAAATGATATTTAGACAAAATAACAACTACAAAGAGTCAGCCATAGCAATGTCACAACCATGTTATAGAAATTTTGAAACTCCTTCTCCCCCATCCTTTGAGATAAAAACAGAACCCCGGAACATTATCACCTCTCAATAAATGCCAATCTTAGTATTATTTTTACAAGGGATTCGATCGGCAGGACACGCCAGATAAATTGATGAATGTTTGTATCAGAGAAGAGAAACATTTTCTTTACCATGTAAACCACCAATCCTTCATTCAAACAAAAACAGACTCAGGCCAGGTTCTGCTTTAACTTAAATCACAAGTCTCCATGGCAGAAGAGTATGTAAGTTACTGTGTATAATGAGCGAGTCTTTCAAGAAAAGCACAAATGTATAGTAATCCTAAAAATATGACCTTAAAGGAATACTTAATACAAGTCCTTTCAAATCCTATTATGAAATCGGAGACTTATTTCTACAGAATGAGAATCATAGTAAGAATATCATTCATGAAGCCAAAAATGGAGCAAATGTAAGTACACACACGATCTCCAGGAACAAGAGCTGCCAGAAGATAAAACTTGGAAGAACAGCTGTGTTTGGGATACTCCATGACCTGAGAAGAGAAGCGAAGACATACAAAATCGGTAAAATTTACTTACAATGGCTTTAAAACTGCGGACTTTACCCTTAAGAGTAAAAGTCAATGTAGTGCCTCCTATTGATTTCGCAGGTTTTGAAATTAATATTAATGAAGCTTCAGCAGGATAGAGGAAGCGACTGGTGAATTTTACAGTGATAGTGATTTCATCTCTATTTAATAAAAGAAAAAAGAAAAATATTTTATTGAAAAAGACAATTAACATGCATCTATTCATTGTAGACTTTGTGCCCAGTGCCTACACTCTGCAATATACTCACTTATACAATAAAATTAAAGACTGTTGCAGATCTCACGAAGCCTACAATCTAGTTATTGTTATCAGTTAAAACATCTTGATCTATCTGTATGTCCTCTTTGGAGAAATGTCTATTCAGGTCCTCTGCCCATTTTTTAATCAGATTGTTTGGTTTTTTTGGTGTTAAGTTATATGAATTCCTTACATATTTTGATATAAACCCCTTATCGACAGACATATAAAAGATGCTCGATATCACTAGGCATCAGGGAAATGCAAATTACAACCACAATATATCACCTCACACTGTCAGACTGGCCATCAAAAATAAATCAACAGATAAAAAGTGTCGGCGAGGATGTGGAGAAAAGGGAACCCTTGTGGACTGTTGGTGGGATTATAAATTGGTGCAACTATGGAAAACAGTATGGAGGTTCCTCAAAAAGTTGAAAATAGAACTACCACATGCCCAGAAATTCCTTTTGTGGGTATTTATCCAAAGAAATCCAAAACACTAATTCAAAAAGATATATGCACCCCTATGTTCACTGCAGCATTATTTAAAGTAGCCAAGATATGGAAGCAACCTAAGTGTCTATCGATAGACAAATAGATAAAGAAAAGTTGGTACATCTATATAACGGAATATTACTCAGCCATAAAAAGAATGAAATCTTGCCATCTGCAACAACATGGATGGACCTAGACAGTATTGTGGTAAGTGAAATAAGACAGACAGAGAAAGACAAATACCATATGATTTCACTTATGTTTTGAATCTAAAAAAATAAATAAATGAACAAAACAGAAACTCGTAAATACAGAGAACAAATTAATGGTCACCAGATAGGAGAGCGTTAGGGTGATGGGTGAAAAAGGTGAAAGGGACTAAGAAGTACAAATTTCCAGTTATAAAAATAGTCACAGGGATGTTAAGTACAGCATAGAGAATATAGTCAATAATATTGAAATAACTATGTATGGTGTCAGATGGGTACTAGATTTATTGGAGTGATCACTTCATAAGGTATAATCACTGTGTTTTAATGTCCAATCACTGTGTTTTACACCTGAAACTAACATAATATTGTATATCAACTGTAATTGGAAATAAATTAATTTTAAAAATAAAATATCGCGATCCAGACTGTAAGATCTAAAGTTAACTTCCAAATGTACATATAATCTACCAAATATTGGGTTTTCTAATAGCTAATCACAGAAAATCATATATGTATTTTTATGTGACTTTCACAGGACATTCTGTGCTATGGTTTAGGCAAATTCTTAGTCATGTAACTGGTTTTTGTCACATAGGAAAAAAATGAGAAAAACTAACAATTCAAAAAATTACTTAAAGGTGTGGCTGAAAATAAAATTCAAATCTCAAATCAAACTAATGGTAGCTAAGTAGCATGATTTTTACTAGCAAGACATACATAATTAAAAGAAGGAAGGAAGAAAATATGTCCATTTCCATAACCTTCAACTTGGTCTAAAACACAGTAAAAAGGCAGAGTCGATGGCCTCGGAGGAGATTTCATTTCCTGGTTTGAAGGCAAATGACTGTTCAATGGCATCCTGGCAACCTTGCATGACAACACATACACCACATATGCCAGGCTTAACTATTGTGGATGTAAGTCTTGGCAAAAAGCCCAGTGATCCTCCTGTAACATAAGAGCCTGGGGGCTCAAGACACGCTGCTCCAAAAACATTTCTAACTTGCCTCTCTATGTCCCCTGAGAGGCTATCCCCAGACAGTTTCTCACTGCCATGGTCCGTGATTAACTTCCTGATTAACTTTGTGGTCTCTGGCCAGCCCTTCAGCTAATTGTAACATAAAGAGTCTCCACTGTGAGAGTGTGAGAGTGAGAGCACCCATCAACTCCCCCTCTCCCAGGCACGCTGCACGTGGACCCACATCCCTGTGCAGTGTCTGTGGAGCCCAGCACTGCTCAGTCACACCTGCCTGTTAACATGACCACCCACATATCAAGCCTGCCTGGGTACCCTGTCCACCAAATTATCAAGCCTGCCTGCTAATATGCTCACCCGGTTTTCATACGTGTCTGGTAGCATTCCCACTTGGGTATCACGCCTGCCAAATCTCATGCCCACCCAGCCCACCTGGACATCATGCTCTCCCAGGTATGATGCCCTCCCGGGTAGCACACCTGCCTGGGTGTCACTGGCCCAGGCCACTGCAGCAGTAGCCAGGCCCCCCCTCCCACACATGGCTCCTGAGCCCAGCCTGCTGTGTTCTCTGTGTCTCTGCCTTCCTCAGCCGATGACGGAGGCTTTGAGAGTGGTGCCTACAACAACAGTGCCATCACCACCCCTCACCTGGACGTCTTGGCCTCCCGCAGCCTGATCTTCCGCAATGCCTACACCTCTGTCAGCAGCTGCTTTCCCAGCTGTGCCAGCCTCCTCATGGGACTGCCCCAGGTGAGGGCGGCAAGAAGCAGGAGCAGGGCACGGTAGAAGGAGAGCCCCCGCCCTGCTCTCTCCTGGGGATGCGCCCATCTTCCCTGGCCCACTGCCAGCAGGGCTAGGGGCTCCGACTACCCACATGTGAGCCCGGCCCCCTGCTCTGAGTGACCATGAGCAAAGCACTTACCTTTGAGCACCTCAGTCTCGTCACCTGTAATAAGGGGTCATTTGTGGGATTATTATGGGATTGGCCGGTTATACTTTATATGTATAGCACGTGCCAAGGTGCCTGGCGCGCACTTGCCCAGTGTTAACTCCCATCATGACACTGTCCCAGGAGCTCACATGACGATGGAGCTGCCATTTAAGGCACTTATTCTGTTTTTATTGCGCTAAGAAATACACACATGAAATTTACCACATCAACCATGTGTAAGTGCACAGTTCAGGGGCACGAAGCACACTCAGTGTTGTGTTACCCTCACCCCCATCCATCTCTGATGAGGTCGGAGGCTTGCTACCTAGTCCCCTTCAGGGTAGAGTTACAGGCTATAAAACTACCATGTTTCCCTGAAAATAAGACCTAGCTGGACAATCAGCTCTAATGAGTCTTTTGGAGCAAAAATTAATATAAGACCCGGTATTATATTATATTATATTATATTATATTATATTATATTATATTATATTATATTATATAGACCCGGTCTTATAGTAAAATAAGACCATGTTTGATATTAAGTTTTGCTCCAAAAGACACATTAGAGCTGATGGTCTGGCTAGGTCTTATTTTCGGGGAAACACTGTAATGAACTCTAAATAAGCAATGGTTTTCATTGTTTCTTTACTGGCTGAAATCTTTCAGCCTTGCCTTGTCACAAGGGAGATAAATCTTGGGGAAACTTTACCCTTGCTTTTGCTCTGTTTTTTAGCATAGTTAGCATTATACATCATACCACAGTTATTCTTAGTACAAACTATCACCTATCGCCTTTCCTTAGGATACATATTTGGGAATGGAGATGGGAGTAGATACTCTCAACGTCAAACTTTGGCTCAACTTCCCTAGAACCTTTGAAGAATTCTAGGGAAGTTGAATGGGTAAATTTAGGGAGCAGCAAAGTAAAGTGAATGAGGGACTTGCAAATCAATAGAAATGTTCTCAAAATTGCCTTTTAGAGAAAATTACAGCTCGCGTCTAGCAGGAGTGAGGATGCTTTTTATTCAGATATGTCATCACTAATAGCCTCAATTTGTGCAAAAGGATGTCTTCTTGGCTATTATGAAAAAGCTCATGGACTTGAATTTAAGTGACTACAAAGAATATCTGAACTTGAGATCTTTTTCTAGGTGTAATCGGCTCAAACTCTGTTAAAATACTTGTGAGTGATTTAGGATTTTTCTAGATATTCTAAAATTTATCATTAGATAAAACCATTCCTTCATTCAATTAATATTTATAGAGAATTCATAACGTTCCAGGCACTGTGGAGGTTTTGGGGATATAGTAATTAGAAAAAAACATACTATTCCTGATCTCCTGGATTTTATATTTTATAGGACATGATAGGCATTAATTATGTCGTCACAAAATAAATGTGAAAATTACAAAGTATATACGTGCTATAAAGTGGTACGAGAGCACATATTGGGGAGTACGATGTAAGTTTGAAGGGTCAGAAGAGGTGATATGGTAAGCGGGATGCAAAGGATGAGAATGAGTTAGCTAGAATGAGCAGGGGAGGAAAGAAAGCACCCAAGGCCCCTGATAGAAGGAACTATGATGTGTTTGGAGAACCAGTGGTGTTGAAACTTAGAGAGGAAGGTTGTTAGTGCTGCAAGATAAAGCCAAGAGTCAGCCATGAAAAGTCACATGGATCATGCCGAGATACTCAGTTTATATCATAATGGTGATGGAAGCTGTAGGAAAATTTTAAGTAGAAGAATAACATGACCAAATTTGCATTTTAAAAAAATCACTGCCATTCTAATATAGAGGATGAATTGCAGAGAAGCCTTTAAGGAGTCTATTGTCACAGTTCAGTTTAAAAATGATGGTGCATTAAATTACGATGGAAGAAGTGGATAAGAGGAAAAGATGACAAATTTAAGATACATTAGGTAAAATCAATAGCACTAGGTAATGAATCACATCTCCATGGAAGTTGATGAAAAAAGATTTTCAAAAATGACCATAATCTAAATAACAGGCACTTAGTAAATGAATTTATACATTTATTTACTATATGAATTTATACATTCATTTACTATAGTTAAGTCCCATGAAACACAATGTAAAATACAGTATCCCTTTCATGAGGCCAATGGCTGGTTCTAGGACCATGAAGATTTTAGCACCTCTTGAGTATAGATATTTCTTTTCCAAATTCTGTAGTCATATTGAAGCATGTAAGTACCCAGGATTCCTTCCTGAATGTGTTAGAAAGTCAAAAACAAATGGGTAGTCTACCTCAGGTCTTGTTTTAGGTCTCCAGATATGTATATAATTAATTATAGGTTTTACCTTAATTTTCTTTATTTTCTTTTTTTTAAAAAAGTTTGTTGGGGTAACAATTGTTAGTAAAGTTTCATAGGTTTCAGGTGTACAATTCTGTGATACATCATCTATATGTTACCTTAATTTTCTTACCTTTCATTTTCTTTTTGTTCCAACTGCCTCCTCATTAAAAAAAAAAAATCCCTCATAGTACATGTACCTCATAAACTACTTCAGTTGGCTTTCAGAAAAGATGGAGAACAAATATGTAACACATCAATGTCAGTGCCCATATGGCTCAAAAACAATGAGGGGGGAAAAAAGAAACAAACAAACAAAAGAAACAGAATGATTTTTTTCAAAGTATACTTTCACATTTATGACAGCCACTCTATGGTTATAGCTAAATTTAGTCATCAAGTTAGATGGAGAAAGAAACACATTTGTTTATATGCTGGTATAGCTGTTTAATCTTTCTATGTAAATGATATCTGTGGAAATTTAAATCCACAGCTGGCAGAAAGAGACGTTATTAATTGTGATTTAGACAGAATCTAAGACAGGATGTGATATATATAGATAATTATATAATATCTGATAATGACAAAGTTATAGATCGTTTTTCCTTAAGAAAACAAAATAGTTTTTGAATCTTATTCGTAAAAACCAGAGACTATGAAATTAGTCTAGCTAAAGAGATACTTAAAGAACCACCTAATAATAGCATTCAAGCCTACAAAATAAAACACATCCAGAAAAGTATATAATTGTTTTCCATATACATTGAGAATTAAGCATTACATATTCTGGGAAACCTTCTGCGTTTTCCCCAAGAACATTTAGGTGGCTTCTTGTCTCCATGTTCCTCTAGTTCTGTATACACATCACAAATAAAACAATTATCAAATTATATCCTCATTGAGTATTTGCTTGCATGGCACTCTGCTAGATTGTAAACACTTGTTAGTAGTGTTGATATATTTTCACTCATGAATCAGCAGCACTTTGAATTTAGGGAGGCCTGGGTGGGGGGTAGCAAATACGTATTGACTGCTTCTTATAAGTTCCAGTTAAAGTACTAGGTGTTTTACATATATAACTACATTTATTACTGACAACACTGTGGGTAAATATTTGATCCATATTTTCCAAAAAAGAAAAATAAAGTTGGATCCTAGAGTTAGAACATGTCAGTATCAAAGCCCAGCACGTAACTGTTAAACGCCATGACAGAAGGGTTCTAGGTCACAATGATGTTTGAAACTCAGATTCATTGCTTCTAAGAGAAATTTCATTAAAATTATAACAAAGGAATTTTTTTTTAAAAAAAAAGCTACTGGAGGAAGCCATCAACGAGAATCTGCACAGAGGCTAATAAACAAAGATGCCATGTAGCCTCCCGGAGAAGCCATTTCCAGAAATGTTTATTTGCATGGAGGGCAAAATGGGGTTCAGACAAAACCTACTCTTCCTAAGGCCCATATAGAATGTCAGGCAACTGGGCATGAAAGCAGAATGTTTTTCACCCTAAACTGAAATCTGCCAATTGAGAAACCTGAGCATACACAGACTCACAATTTACTTCTGTATTGCCATATGATTATATATAAATGGATAAACAAGTATCACAAGTCAGGAGAGTAAACCCTTCAACATGAAACACTGAAACGAAGAGAAACAAACATAACAACGGACCTCAAAGAAAGTAAAAATAATATAGGTACTAGATGAGAATGTAAAAATCAGAGACATTTATGAAAACATTATGACCCCAGTTTAAGATCACGATGCTATGAAATAAGGCTACTCAATGAAAAAGAAAGTGTTCTTATAAATATATGAGATTATCTATCTATCTATCTACCTATCTATCTATCTATCTATCAATCATTTATCTACCATCTATCCATACACAATGACTATGAATGGATGGAGAAAAATGGCAACATTGGGGGTATCTTTTACGTATGATTATTAGTCTTTCACTATTTTCTTTATACTTTCATAGTTTCTAAGTTTTCTACAATGAGCACATAGAGCTTTTATAATTAGAAACTATATATAATATGTATTGTTTTATATAAAAATTTAGCACACACTACTTCCAGTTTCCTGCAGGACAGAGAAATGTACTACATAAACAACTTATTGTCTAATCCATATGGCCAACCTGTATGAAACATAAACTAAAATGTATACACAAATGAGCTGCTTTATGTTGTGAGAAATTTTTAACAAAATTGTTGAGGAATCTCAGCAACATATGAATAATTTATGCGTGTGTGAGTGATATATATATCTCAGTTGAAAACAAATCCAGGTCACTTTTTTATAATTATAATACACATTAAATCTCTTGGGTTGATATGTTCAATGAAGTAAAATTAAAACCAAACAAAAATGCTTACCTTGGATAAACTGTCACAGTATTTCCTATTTGGGAGAGGGAGAACTCATCAGCATCTCTTCCAATAATTGTAGCATTATACACTAAGGTTTTCGTTTTTGAATTTTTCAGTAGAATCTATGTTGCAGAACAAGAGAATATAAGTAAGATCATGCATTTTTAAAACATACAATTTAACATTTCTTATTTTTATCAAAGAGAATTATACATTTTAATCATGAACATATCTGTTCCTAATGTACACTAACTGGAGAAAAGCAGACTCCATATTTGAAGACAGCATATATATCGTTTAGCAGAAGTAGGCAGGGCGAAGGAGCTTTCAAGCAAGGAAATGAGATGTGAAAACACCTGATCATCAAAGATTTGAAGTCAAGAGTTAGCAACTGAATTTTACTCTTACTGCAAAGGAACACCTTTGGAGAATTTTAAACATAGAACTCACATAATCCAATTTACAAAAAGGATACGCTGGCTGCTCAGTGTAGAAAGTTATATGGAGTGTAGGTTTAAAATTAGAGGTCCAGGCTGGAAATGATAGTGACCTTGTTTACAAGCAATACCAGTATAGCTAGGTTTTGGCTATCCCTTCCTTCCGGGTGCTGAGATACAGCGAGTATTAGAAAATGAGTTTCTTAATTTTTAGAGAGTATTCCATGAAAAAATGTGAGTATATAAGTGTTTATGTAGAATATATTGGGGATTCAAAAAAAAAGCACACAACTTAGGAAGACACAACGTTATCATGGAATGTACTGACTCAAAGGAGGGAGAAGACCTGAGGGAAATGGATGGTTGGCCAAATTAGAGTTACAAAACGGTGACTGTACTTAGGCAGTCCAGGAACTATAGTCACAGATATTTGAAGAGTTAATAATTAGCATTATGGGTGGTTGTAGGGCATCATAAGGAATATGGTAGAGATTTGTTGAAAGATAAAATTAACTACTTTTATATTTCAGTGAAAACTTTGGTAACTACCAGGACAAGTATGTGTTGCTGAAGAGGTTCTACGTTCAGTTGCCCCAAGGATTTGGGGGTCTCATGTTGCTCACCTACTTACAGATATCAGTTATAATGGGAGCAAGACTACTCTAGCATGTTACTTTTATTGTACATATGTATGTAAATATGCATGTGTGCACCGAAAGAATTAATTAACAGTCCATGTGATTTTAAGTCCCAGAGAGCTAATTTCCATTTCTGAAAGGAAATGTTAAAAATAATAGATTCACTGTGCACTAGTATTGGTTTATTGTCCTAGAACTTCCATAAACAGCCCTAAGACCTTAAGGAAGCCATTCATTCTCATTATGTCATGTCATGTATGTATGACACAATGGCACTGGGCTCATCTGTGGTCAGATTATTCCACCCAACGTTAGGCTTTCATGGAGGGATGGTGGGTGGTAGATGAAGAGAAGGGAAAGCTGTTCAAGGGAAGGAAAGACAGCTTTGGAGCGGCAACTCCCATTTTGCAATGACAGTCATTCTTTAACTATGATGCTTCTTTGTAAAGTATGTTTCAAAAGGGGGTGGTAAGACTTCAATAGGTTTTAAAAATATCTCAAAAAACTCACTGCATGCTACTTTTTTCATTGATCACTATATGGTTTAATGGTTTCAGTGTTCTGTTTCTATGAGTAACATACAGCTTCAGAAATACTTTTTAAATTATAGTAGCCATTTCTTGAGATTGTTCTTTATTCTGGAAGGTTGAGAGGGTTGATGAGAATGACATGTTATGACTTAAGCACTGCCAGTTATGGTGTTGATGCACAGGAGCAAACTATGTCTAAGATTCTCAGCAACTTCCAAATCAGTGATTTTTCTCAAATGAAATTTTAAATCAAAGCTTGTTGTCACTGATGTTTTATTTTGCATTTATATTTAATTTTTATTGTTTCTTTCAAAAGATGCACCTTACATTGGTGAAAAATTAAAGCTGTGTCTGCAGAATGCCATCTATAATCATAAGGTATGAACAATATTTCTAGTAAAGAGTTAACAATGGAAAGAAATCATGTTTCCATTTTAATATGCTTTAATTTGATTTTAACATCACAATTAAAGTTTATGTTTAAATGTGAGCTTATGTTAACTACTTTTTTCAAATAACAACAATTAAATGGCATAAAAAGTACAACATAGGGGCAAAATTAGAAAATTAGAGAACAGTTAGTTATTAACCGTAACAAATCACTGCTTAATCTAATTCAGATTCCTCCTATCTTCCGCAGGCTTAAGCAAAACATTTCAAACTCTTCAGAAATTTTATTTTGAAGTCAGAAGTCCTCTCCAATATAATTACAGCTCTAGGCCCTTGCATATCATTGCAGTTAGGGAATTATCATAGTAAATACTGTTTTAAAAAATTCTCTAAAGTGGTTTATATCTCCTTTTCTCACAAAAAAGGGACAGGAATAAAATTAAATACAAGGGATTATATCTCAATATTTGCTAACAAAAAAATCAGAAGGAGTGACTTTCCTTTCCCTAAATTAAGCCCTTTACACTTTGAGTGAAGAACCTGAGTTTTTCATGATTTTTAACTGAATCCTTAACCAACCATTGCTCATGTTGTTACAGAGCATACAGTTATTTTTTCAAAGAGGTTGCAACTACAAATCAAACATCACTGGGACATATATTTTGAAGACCAAATATGGACAAGTTTTGCATTAGAAGTATAAAATTACCCTCCACCCAGAAATATGAGGAGTACATAAAACAGCCTGAGGAAAAGAAATAAACATGATCTCACCAAAACAGTACAATAACTTTTGTATAGAGTAAGATTCTATCAGTCCCTAGTGTCCTGAGAAAGAAGCAAGGAGACCACCTATAAATCTTGTTGAAGATTTTATGAAAATGAGAAGAAAAAACAACCCTTGATACATATAAGCAATTGAAAATTGTATGGTAGAAGGTATTTCACAAGTGTTCATATGAAAGAAATTGTTGCAAAAAACAAACAGAGGTCAGTGATCCTTGACAAGATATTTCTCAAAGAGAACACTTGCAAAATATGGATATATTTATATATATTTGTTATGGTCACAGGACTCAAAATTTCATTTTCAATTTTATCTGAACATTAAAAAATTCACTGTTATACATTTAGCAGCTCCGCCATACAGAAAATCCTTCAGTGGGAATTAGGTGGTCCTGGTCAGGAGCACTTCCATTATTACTTCCCTTTCTATATCCTCACTTGAACAACATCCAACTGGATGTGTAAACTGCTCCCTAAAGGAAAGCCAAACACATTCAGATCACATGTCTCCACTTACACTGTCAATCCTCTAGTGCATGAAATAGATCTCAAGTGGCCTTGAAAGATGGGACCTTCCAATGTGCTCAACTTTGATCCTCCACGTCCCCAAACCCCATTCCTCAAATGAAGGTGTCATCATTTCACTGTAAGTAGTGATTATTATGAAGCAAAAATTGCCCCTTTCACTCTGTTATACTGTTGCTTTAGAAGGAGCAACACTCGCTAAGGTCTATTTGTTATCATATTGATACTTCTGTTAATTTTCAGTTGGAAAAGAAATATCTAAAACCCCTCTTAAGTGTTTAACTCCATGTATAGAAATAGTCTTACCGATTGCATTACGGTGTCATGTAGAGAACACTCAAAGGTGACCACCTTCTTGGGGAGAAATGTAGGGAGTCTTTCATACATATAGACACAAAGCATGAGCAACAGGATTGGATTAGGGTCACAAATGTCAGAGGCCTAATGTCAAAGAAGAGAAATATAAATTAGAGGATATACAGATAAAATACATAACTAGAGCTAAAGCATAATATATCGATTGTTGAAATACTTCAAAACTTTTTTAAATGTTACTGCTTGACAGTGACACTGAAATGTAGACATAGCAAATATTGCTGTGAATGTGAAGAACTTGACCTAAGTGTTAAAAGATGAATGAGATGTGTTCTAAGGATAACAATGATCTCAGAGCCTCAGACTCCATAAAAGCTAGCCAGAGGTCAGAAAAGTACTATGTACTAGAAATACTATGCACTATGTACTATGCACCAAAGTACTATGCACTGGAAATACTGACTAATGTGACTAAGACATCATCCCTGAGTTAAAGTATCATAGAATGCAGTCAAAGAAAACTTGAGAAGTAGACAAACTACTTAGGTAAGAGATGCCAAGAGATTTGCAAGCAAAATCCCAAGGGAGGAGACAGCACATGAGATGACCTTAAAAACTGCTTGGATTTTAAATAGGTTGTGTGTGCTGTGAGGAAAACGGTATATTCTATCAGAAAGACAAAGAACTACAGGGCAACGAATGACATAGGGGAGTATAGTGTTCATTTGGAAAGAAGTACAATTTGAAGTACATAAGGTGAGAAGGCACAAGTGTAGATGGAAAAAGACTAAGAAGTGCCAGGGCCACGTTGTGGAGGGCATGGATGCCAGGGTGAGAGAAAGAACACAACAGTGGCAATTCACACAGATCCAGCAGAAGGTACTTGGGGAAATCCTTCTCCCAGAACAGACAAATTATAGTAAGGCAGAAAATGTAATTATACTGATAAGCAAGATAAATTAGTGATGGCTGTTGAAATATATTTGAGATAAAATACAGACTACAGGGGATTCACAGCAGAGACCCTCAACATAGCCAGAACGTACACTGAAGCTAAAAGGCAGAGTCAGGAGCAGAAGCAAGGATTCTATCAGTTTATGTAGTGCCTCCGATCTCCTAGAACAAGGTGGAGGTAAAGAGGGAGAATTAATTATTCATGACAAAAAAGGACTGGGATTGGTCTGAGGCAAGGATTCAAAGATGTAGAACAAACAACTGTCATTGTCAATGTACAGGGAGCTCGCTACACTTCCATAAAAGATCTACTATGACTTAATGGCACACAGTCAAGTTAGCAACTGCAAAGGAGCTGGGCCAGGCCTGGAAATGCAAATAGTGCAAGAGCCGAGGATAGCTAATGTGTTACAGTAGTCTGCCCTATCTGCGGTTTCCTTTCCCACAGTATCAGTTACCCACGGTTGACTGCAGTTTGCAAATATTAGAAGGGAAATTCCGGAAATAATTCGTAAGTTTTAAATTGTGCACTGTTCTCAGTAGCTTGATGAAATCTCCCTCCATCCTGCCCGGGATGTGAATCATCCCTTTGTCTAGCGTCTCCATGCTGTATACACCACGTGCCATTTAGTAACTTAGCAGCCATCTCAGTTACCAGATCAACTACCACAGTATACAGTGCCTAAATCCAAGTCACCTTCATTTTACTTAATAATGGCTCCAAAGCACAAGAGTAGTGATGCTGGCAATTCAGAGAATCCAAAGAGAAGCAGTAAAGTGCGTCCTTTAACTGAAAGGTAAAAGTTCTAAACCAGAAAAGGAAAGAAAGAAAAACAGTACGCTGAGGTTGCTAAGATCTACTGTAAGAACGAATCTTCTGTGCAATTGTTAAGAGAAACACAGAAATCCATGCTAGTTTGCTGAGACCACACTGATACAACTTTCCTTACAGTATATTATTATAATTGTTGTTTTATTATTAGTTATTATTGTTTATCTCTTACTATCCATAATTTATAAACTTTATCCTAAGTATGTACGCATACGTAGAGGAAACAAAACATAATACATAGTATATAGAGTGTTCAGGCATCTCCAGTTTCAGACATCCCCTGGGGGTCTTTGAAGCATGTCTCCTGCAGATAAGGGGGGACTACTGCAAGTGGAATGAAGGCAGCAGTTACCAGAAATCTGGCAGCAGTTACCAGAGAATAACGATAGCCAATCTGATCATCTGCTAGTCCACATTTCCAAAAAACATTCTTTTCCTTCTTTGGAAGAAGGGTTTCTTCTTCCTTGTTTTGTCAATAAGCAGTAAGGCTTACCAATAAAGGTACCGGGGGAGGGGACTGTTAATAAAAAATAAGGGACCTAGCCTGCCTCAGTAGGGTAGAAAGATGCTATTGAGGATGATTTGAGGACAACTAAGAAATAGACCAAACTTGCAAGGTTTCTCATCAGTATTCTGTGGTCCCACATTTCTTTAAGAAGGACAATGGTAATCAACAGATGTAGGAAAATTAATTAAGATAAGAACAAACGAGAAAATGAAATACAGAGTTTAATTCCCACAAAGGGAAGAATATGACCCTGATGGGCCCTGTGGCATGGGCTGGTCTATGGGTGTGATCGAAAGGGAATTTCCTTTATGTGAATTCTACACTTTATATGTCTAGGGTGCTGGGAAAGGTGTATATTGGGGAAAAGGGAACACTAACGCCAAAACACTCTGGGCTCAAGTGTGAGATCAATAAAAGTCTCTTGAACATTGTTTTAATGACTACAATAAAAGATATAGACAGCAATATAAAACTATTCCAAAAGCTCATCTTTGAAATTCAAATCGTATCAGATAAAAAAATGTTTATCTTAATGGAAAAATATATGTAAGGACAAAGATTAAACTGAAAAACCAGAGAAGAGAGCATTCTTAGCTTTCTTTATGATAAATTTCAATGAAAATAATTTAAATTACAATTTACACTTCAGTGTAAAGTACACAATTACACTTTAGTCAATCCTAGGCTTAAAAAGCCAAATATTAAATTAAGAATTAAGTTAGGTTTCCTTAAAACAAGATTTTCACGTGCAGTACCTTTCAAAGACATCATCATTACTTTCTCTCTCTATAAGTCTAACCAAGAAGAACTTCAATTATCCATTTTTACTTCTAATGACAGTATTTGCTACTGGACTAACAAAAGATAGGGAATTTAACAAACAAACAAAATTCGTAATAGAGAAAAATGCTGGAGTAGAAATCTGGTAAACTAAATCTATGAATCTGTTTTGGTTTTGTTCATTAGTTTATTTTGTTCTTTAGATTCCACATATAAGTGAGATAATATGGTATTTGCCTATGTCTATGTGTCTAATCCCAAGTTTCAACTAAGGCAACCTAGTCACACATTCTTCTTAATGTATGTCATTTGTTCAGATTTGTTAAAAAAGAGACAACAGGCCCAACGTAGAGTCAGTCATTTATGCTAAGTCACCAAACTGAGACTTAATATTAACTTAATTACAGTTGCAGCCTCTCCCAGGAATGTAATCTTAACCAATCAGTCTGGAATTTCCTAGTGAGTCCATCTGCCTGACAGACCCCTGCCATCCCCCAAAAAAAGGTGACCTTGCCTGAAGTAATCCACGGTTTGCTAGTCACTTCCTTGTCCTGCCTCCTTCTGCCTATAAAAACCTATTTTGTATAGTTCCATGGAGCATGCTGCCCAATTCATGAATCATTGAATAAAGCCAACTAGATCTTTAAATTGACTCAGCTGAATTTTGTTTTAACATGTTCTACATGCTGTTTACGCCATATCCTCTGAGAAAACACCTTCCTCTTTTACTACAACCAATCCGAATCCTACCCATTCTTCAAAAACCGACATAAGTCCTGCCTCCTCCACAAAGTCTTTGGTGGACCAATCTAGATCACACTGATCTCTTCTTCCTTTATGTGAATTCTACACTTTATATTTTTGTACACATTGACAATTAAATGAGAATATTATGTATCATTTAACATGCATGTATCTTTTTTTTTTTTTAATTAAATTTATTGGGGTGACAATTGTTAGTAAAATTACATAGATTTCAGGTGTACAATTCTGTATTACATGTGATTTCACATGCATGTATCTTGACAATTCAATGAGTTTCTATATTCTTCAAAATCAGGAATCATTTATTACACTTTTTCATTACTCTAAAGTAACAAAGGGCTCAAAAATGTTAAGCATACAACATATTTTTGATTATTGCTATTGAAGACTTAATTTAAACAGATAGATGGAATTGTAACTTGGAGGTCCAAATGTAGTAAAAATGTATATTGCCATTGTGATCTCTACATGAGAAGTTATTTTAAGCCAAAGTGAAATGTTTTGTTTTTTGCTACTAAATTAGAAAACGATAATACAATATATTCAAACAACTCTGCTCCTGTAATTTATTCTTAGAGCTCAGTAAGGTTAATAAAGCATTAATTCTTAGAGTTTTAAGAAAACTTGGACCTATCACTAGAACTTTCTTATTATGTATAGTTGAATGTACATAATTATACACATTTAATAATATCCAGAATCTCTGAAGTTCTATTTCAATTTTCACATTTTTAGCAAAAGACTGTTTCAATGTAGATTTAAAATTTGTGAAGAAAGGAATATTATAAAGGAGTCAACTAACATTTTTCCAAAGAGGACATACTAATGGTCAACAGGTATATGAAAAGATGCTCAACATCACTAATCATGAGGGAAATGCAAATCAAAACCACAATGAGATATCACCTCACCCCAGTCAGAATGGCTATTATCAAAAAGACAAGAAATAACAACTGTTGGAGAGGGTGCAGAGAAAAGGGAAGCCTTGTACACTGTTGGTAGGAATGTAAATTGGTGCAGCCATTATAGAAAACACTACGGAGGCTCCTCAAAAACTTAAAAACAGAACTATCATATGATCCAGCAATCCCACTTCTGGTATATATCCAAATGAAATGAAATTAGTATCTTGGAGATATCTGTACTCCCATGTTCATTTCAGTGTTATTCACAATAGCCAAGATATGGAAAAAACACCTAGGTATCTGTGAACAGATGAATGGATAAATGTGGTACATACTTACAATGGAATATCGTTTAGTCACAAAAAAGAAGGAAATCCTGCCATTTGTGACAACATGGATGAACCTGGAGGACATTATGCTACATGACATAAGCCAGACATAGAAAGACAACTTTTGTTATCATTTCAATTATATGTGGAATCTAAAAAGTCAAACTCAGAACCAGCGAGTAGAACGATGTTTGCCAGGGGATGGGGATGCGGGAAATGGGGAGATGTACGTCAGAGGGTACAAACTTTTGGTTATAGGATGAATCAGTTTTGGGGATGTACAACATAACATGGTCATTATAGTTAATAGTGGTTATATCCTTGAAATTTGCTAAGAGAATAGATCTTGAGTTTTCTCACCACACACAAAAAATGGTAACTACATGAGGTGATGAGTACGTTAATTAACTTGACTGTGGTAATCATTTCACATTATAGATACATGCATATATATTATATGATGATATTGCATACCTATACAAATATCACATCAGACAAAGTAAATACAGATAATTTTTATTTGCCAATCATACCGAATAAAGTTGGGAAATAAGTAAGAAAAGAAGAAACCTATAAAATATTTATAGGATGTGTGACAGAAAGGTACCCACCTGTATGCCCACGCTAAAGCCAATTTCACGAAGAACAGTCACAATAATCATTGAATTGTGTAAACAGTGTTCAGAACTTGTTGGGTGTGTGTACATATTTACAAAATGAGTCTCAATCTGGAAAAGACAACAATCAAACCTTTCAGTAATGGAATAAAAATGACTGCTTTTGAACTGTTCCCTGTAGTTCAGCAAAGAATTGTTTAAATATTAACATTTGTCAGTAGTAGATTACTGTAGTCAAAATACAACAAATAAAAAGGAAATGTTAGGCATGCAGATTCAGGAGTTACTTAAAATCCAAACATTTAAAAGAATCGGTTTGCAGAAAATACTCTGTGAGTTTTAATTACTAAGTTCTTTCAAATAATAGAAAACCAGTCTGCATGAAAGTAACTCTTACCAAAAATGGGCAATAGGCTCCCAAAAGTGTGGCTAAAACAAGGCCATCTGAAAGGTCTTTGTCAAAATTTACTATCCATCTCTCAGAGGGCATATCATCTGTATCACCTGTTCCAAAAAAGAGAGTAAATATAACATTAGTTTTACTTTTATAAAAAGATTATCTTATGAAAATTTGAGCAACAGTCAAAGAAACATTTGCCTTTGTTTGGAAAAGGAAAATCCTATTACTGTGGTAATAAAAACAAAATTTAAACCTCAGAAGCTTAATACCAGGAAATACATTTGGAAGGTTTTATAAGCAACTGCAAGCTGTTGCCTTTATTTCTTATTGGAATCACTTTGACGAATATACTACCATGTAGTAATAGAAGAAACATCGAGGATTTCCAGATTACTTATTCTGTTGATTACCCTGGAGTTTAAATGTTTGATCATGATCATCAACATGGGTAAGGAGATTCAGAAGGCATGAGTTACTTGTAACTCTAAAGTTTTAGTGCCAGTTTCCCAATTTGTTACAGAAACTCTCCACATGTAGGGCAAATATATGAAAGGGATTGGAGACTTATGGCTTAAAGGAATCAGAATTGACCTACAAAAGATCACACAAGATGGAGGAGTAATACAAGGCATTCTCAGTCATGGAAATTACTACGCTGAGACTAAAACAAAAAGTGAAAGTATGTGGATATTTAGTAAATATCTGAAACACTGTCCTATATTAGGGAGGTAGGGAAGGTGATTTCAACATCGGAAATCACTGCAATGTTCAATGGAACATTTCCTTGTTAAAAACTTTTCCAAAAGGGCCTAGATTCTTAATGGTTTGAGATGATTTCTTGTCTGAAAACGAGGGGGGAAATTCATAAATCTTGATTCCCATTTTTTTGGGAAGAGGAAACCATGATGGGTATGTTCATGACATGTATATTAATTTCATAAACTAGGATTGCTTTACATCTGGAAATGGAAGTCTAAGTTTTCTCTGGAACCACAGATGTCCTGGCTACTTCACAGAAACAGTGTCCGGTATTTTTTCATCTGAGATGCTACAACATTGAACGTTCCTATAGGATTTCTATAGCATATCATTGCAAAATCCATCTAGCAAACAAAGATCCCCAGGAATTTACAACTAATACATAGCAAACAACATTCTGCACTAATTTTCAAACTATTTTTTCCTGATAGAAATGTCTAAATAACTGTACATTTGATACAAGATGTGATACAATCAAAGTAATGATTTTAAAATGCACATTTCTAGTTGGCTGAATAATTATAACTTAAATATGCTTCTCTTAATGTATATTTACCACTCATGGCCTTTAATAAAAGGGTCTCACGTTTGTAGCCAAAAGTCATTTTTCTATGAACTAAAAGCAATACTAACTGTAACCTGAAAAAGGCAATTTACTAGCCTTTTAAGTTGATAGTCAATCAGTCAGCAGTGGATGTAGAACATGTCCTCTAAATATCCCATCCTCATCTACTACAAACATTAGAGAAGGGACAGAAATTCCCCTAAAGCAGTTTAACATCTTGTGGAGAAGAGACAACACCCATAACAAGAAAACGACTAATGAAAAATCGCCTAACCAGAAGCTAATGAATAGATAACAATATAGCAAAAACTAAGTGTTATATTGTTACTATCAACTCCACCAACTGCAATCCAGCATTACAGGATTCATTATGACCTTCCCCCCTTTCTTTATTTCTAACTTCTTTCGTCAACAGTTAAAAACCTAGCTGTCATGATTTACAATATATTTACTTATCTGTTCAACCTTAGTATACATATAGAGTACTTTCAGAATTGCAAACCCATATTCCTGCAAGAAAGTAAATGTGCAATGCATGTATAGTTCTTTTTGTCTTTAGTTCTTTTTTTAGGGTTAAATTTGATTTTTTTAAAGATTTTTATGAAAATATAGCTAACATACAATATTATATTAGTTTCAGGTGTACATCATAGCTATTCAACAGTACCCACCTGGCAATATACAGAGTTATTACCACATTATTGATTATATTCCCTATACTATTGGGATGTTGAATTCCAGCCCCTTTCCCAGGGATGGAGGTGATATATGATTTTTTTTTAAAGTTTCTTTTTGCAGCTGCAATGAGTTTTCATGAGGGCCCTAAGGATTACAGCATGCATTGTCCTTCTCCCCATAGATGAAAGCTTTTGTTCTATATAGGAGTCTACGCAAATTGCTTGCCCTTGGTCCAGGTCTGCGGTATAGGGGACATATTCTCCAGCCTCACTCCAGTCAAGTTTGTGACCAACCAATGAGATTTGTGGAATAAAAACCTGCAAGAGGACGCATACTCCCCCTATAACTGTGCCCCCAGGGACTTCGTGCTCTCTCACTAGTGAATACTTGGCCTTTATCCATTCACCAACCATCCTACCTCAACTTTTATCAGTGTCCAGCTGTCTCTACAAGTAGACAATTGCTTTCATCCCATTTCTTCCTGTGAGCACCTGCTCCTCCTTACATTTTGGGCCACTTTGTTAGCCCACAGGCTCAACTTTCTAGGGGAGCTTAAAAAAACTGAGAATTGATTGTTGGTACGGCTTCTGCTGTTGTAACAACAGCAAAAGAAACAAAGCTCTTTCCACTCTTCTGCCTCTGAGTGGTAACCAGTGGTACCTATTTTTGTTCAACCCATCACATTTGGAACTGCTCTGATACTACTTGTCAAGCACCAGGTGCTATGGGCTATTGCTGCACCAACATTGCTCTCAGTATGAACAGGATGGAAATAATCCTCCAAGACAATGTTGGGAAGAGGTAAGGACCAAACTCCAAAGCTCTTCTCTCATCTCTGATTCCAGCCCTTGTCATTCATACACAAGGATGCTGCCAAGTAAGACTCCACCACGGTTGACCACAGCCTTAGGTACGCCAAGGATTTTCTCTGCTTTGATGTTAGCTCCTTTGATCTAGGCTACTCTCTTGTCTATGCTCCTTCTAACATTTGCTACCCAAAGTGTGCCACGACAGCGCAACTAAAGACACTCATGAAAGAGGACTTTCAGAACTGCTTCAGAAAGTGGCAACAAAGATGGGATAAGTGTGTGTGAAGAGAAGGGGAGTATTTTGAGGGCGATTAACGGCAATATGTCTTTTACTGTAAAAAGTTTTTTAAACTTTAAACATTCACCATATTGTTTGATCATACCTTCTATATACAATGTTTATGATTCTATTTCTTAAACTATTTTTTCAGTTCATTGAGCAACTAAGGGTTCCGACCACAAAGATAAGAGTATTTTAATTAATCAACTTGTAAAGATGTGAGTGATAAAAAAAAAAATTCTCACCTGCCACTTAAGAGACCACACTCATAGTTCTAAGACCCATGTAGCTGATTTCCTTCTTTCTATTAGAATGTAACTGACATGCTAGAAGGGATTTGGGCTCTTTTGTTCTCTGCTGCATCTCTAATCCCTAGAATAGCACTGGGCATATAAATTGGTGCTTAATAAATATTTGTTAAACAAATGATATTTTTAGTGGCTTCTGTTCATGTTAGAATTTTTAAAAATCAATTATCATGCCAAACTCAGATAAAGATTATCTTATTCTTTTTTCAAGTTATTTTATAGCCTTTTTAATACTTAATACCTTTTCATACATTTAGAATTCATTTTTGGTATATGGTATATAGTACAGTTAACTTTACCTTAATTTAAAAAGTGTCAATTAACTGACCTAGCAATATTTGTTGAATGAACTAATATTTATTGTGACTTTTGAAATGTTACATTCATCATCCTAAATTCTGAGATCCCTGTTATGTTCGATGCAATTGTAAATATTCTTATGATTCTTTTAAATAACTTAAAAAGTATTTAATATTTTTCTTTGCAATATTTTCTTTGTAACTTTTTCTCTGAATTATTTTTTTTTTCCAAATTTTGTTATTATAATGCCAACCCTGGAAACCTAGGAAGTGAACAAAACATCTAATTTTAGAAAAATATGGTAGTGGACAGGGGTAGTGGACATATATTAAAGTATAATAAAAAGAAAAAGCTAAAGGAAAAATTTTACAAACTGAAAATACCGAATGTGCAACATCATTAGTCACTAAGGAAATGCAATTCACAACCAGATAAAATATTTCACACACACCTAATGACTATAGTAAAAAAGACAGTCACAAGCATTGGTGAGGATGTGTAGAAATCGGGAACTTCATACATTGATGGTGGGAAAGTGAAACGGTGCAGACACTTCAGAAAATTATTTTGAAATGTCTCAAAATGTTAAGCATGCAGTTATATGATCCAGAGATCACTCCTGTATAATACTCAAGTAAAATGAAAACATATGTCCACAAAAATTTTTACATCAATGCTCACAGAAGCATTATTTATAATAGCCAAAAAAGTAGAAACAACCCAACTATCCATTAAATGATAAATGGATAAACAAAATGTGGCATAGCCATACAATAGAATATTTCTTGTCAATGTATGAACCAAGAATAAGTGAAGAAAAGTCTCAAATATATTCTATTATTCCATTTATACCCAGAATAGGCAAATTCATAGAGACACAATGCTGATTAGTGTTTTCCTGGTGCTGCGGGAGTGAGAAGTGACTGCTAATCGGTGTCTTATATCTATTATGGGATGATGAAAATGTTCTTAAAAAGATTGTGATGATGGTTGCACAATTCTATCATATTGAAAACAATTGAATAATATACTCTAAATGGATGAATTTTATGGTATAAGAATTATATCTCAATAAAACATTAAAATATACTTTGCATACAACTCAGTGATTCCACTATATTTTTACCTCAGAGAAATGAAAATATGTCTATAAAAGACTTGCATACAAATGTCCACAAAGGCTTCATTCACAATAACCACAAAATGCAAACAACACAAATGTCTATCATTCAGTTAAGGAAAAAGAAATTATAGAATATACGTAATAAATCCAAGAACATTCACCAAAGTCAATGAATTCAAGACCAAAAAGAAAAAAAAAGTTTTCTCTCTCTGTGCATTAATTTATCATCCCTCTTATTATATTTGTAAAAAACCTGACACTGACTTCATGGTTCTTGACCTTTAATACTCCAGTCAATACTGAGTCAGTCAATAGTGACTCAACATTGAGTCAGATAAGACAATACCTGGTTACATGTTTACATGTTTACATTGTCTACTGCCACAATGAGAAAAGAGTTAAGCTATAGATTATTAGCACACTGATTTTAATATTGATTATTTAAACTTAGTAAATGCTAGGAAATAATGGTTGATAACCATTTTTCTTAAAATATATGCTCTCATCCATTTACAAATGTAAAATGGTACTGAGACCAATTCCACTGTGTGTGTGGAGGGACACCTCCCCACCCAGCACACAGACACACACCACCACCACCATCACTACCACCACCAAGCAATGCTTGGGTCACCAGCTGGGGATCCCACAATGTCATCTCAATTCTGACACAATCTACCCAAAGATCGCATCAGATTCCACAGCTAAAAAGCTCAATCCCACAAGATCACCCTCTACTTCAGCGGCCAATCACAAGCCCAGTTTTAACACCTGTTTTTCTGACCAACCTGCTATAGATTAGACGTTCCAAGAACCCCCTCCTTGTACTTCAGAAAGATATGATAAAGGACACAGATGACCATGCAAATGGAAGAGATGTGTAGGGCAAAGCATGTGGGAAGGGGCACAGAGCTTCCATGTTCTCTTGGGGCACACCTCTGCCTCCACATCTCCACATATTCACCAACCTAGAAGCTCTCTGAACCCCATGCTTTTGAGTTTTTAAGAAGGCTTCACTACATAGGCATGATTGATTAAATCCTTAGACATTGGTGATCAATTCAACTTCCAGGCTCTCTCCCTTCCCTGGAGGTCAAGGGGGTGGAACTGACAGTTCCAACCCTGCAATCCCAGGGTTGGTTCTGCTGGCAACCAGCCCCCATCCTTAGGTGACCTAGTGGCTTTCCAAAAATCATCCACTAACATAAAAAAAGATACCTTTATCTTTCTCATCACTTAGGAAAACCCAAGGTTTTTAGAAGCTGTGTGCTAGAAACTGGAAGACCAAATATGTATTTCTTATTATAATTCACAGTATCACAAAATGTTAGTAGTAGTTAATGCCAATAACTTAAAATTTCTTACAGGCCCTAATGCTTCATTTCAAATGAAGTCAAGTTTCAGGCATAATTCTTAATACATTCTATTTGGTAGTTTGAGTGTGTTAAAAAAAATTCAACTTGAGTAAATCTGAAAATCTAATTGGCTTTATTAGGTAACTCATGAATCAGGCAGCATCCCATCTAGCAATTAGAAGGGTGCTCCACAAGAGTTGAACAAAGTGGAAGGTTTTTACAGAAAGAAGGGTAGGGCAAAGGAGTTATTGACAAAGGAAAAGGAAGGATTACTTGGTCTTCCTTGAGGAAGGTCTTTTTGAGAGGGAGGAGAACCAGAAGGTTTTTTTCATGCATCTAGACCCTTCTCTCTATAGGGATGGAGAGGGCCCATTTGACAGAATTACCTCATTGATGTACATTAGAAAATTCCAGACTGGTTGGTTAAGATTATGTCTCTGGGAGAGGTTGAAACTGCAAGTATATCAGGTATTAAATCTAAGTTTGGCATCAGGGCTTTTAGCAGGAGTGATACCATTTTGGGACTGTGGTTTAGCAAGTGAAAAAGGGAAAAACAGCTCCTGTCATCTGAGAGCTTGCCTGGTATCATCAGCGGGGCGTTGGTACTAGTAGGAGCGGAGCTGATACTCACAGCTAGGTCACGTTATTCTCTTAGTGGACATAAATAGTCTCACAGAACAATATCATACCAGGTCACTCCAGGATGAAGTGAGAGAAAACAATATAACATAATCTTCCCTTAGCACAGACAAAAACAAGCTCATTGTGTAAATCACAAAATACCAAACATCCCCCTCTCCTGGCTACTATGAGTGACCACTGTTTCTTTACCAATGAAAGAATTAGCCTCCCTGTAGTCCTCTTCCCTCTAGATAAGTCTAGATAAGACTTATCTAGTCTTACCTAGATAAGTCTAGATTAAGTCTAATGTCTAGATAAGACTTCCCTCTAATGAGTCTAGATGAGACTTATTATTACTCAATCATAGGATTTCCACTGTCCCTAACAGCATATAACCAAGGCAAATCCCTGTTTCCTTGAACCTTTCCCCAATTTACCTAGCCAATGTACAAATACTATAAAATCTTTCATAATATCCTTCCCTGTGAGACACCCCATGATTCTTCATAATGTATGGTCTCTCTTCTCAATGAGCACTAAAAGGAATCTGGTCAACTACAGATGTGTTCCCAGTGGTCTCTGGGTGGAAGGCGTTGACACTGAGTGGGTATGAATATGAAAGAGAGAAAGAATGTGGTCTGGCTGTTGGTAAATTTTCAAATCCTTTCTTTTCCAGTACACATGGTTATTGCCTTGGTTCACTTTGATTTAATGAACCACACTGCTAATCCATTGAAAATGGTTTACTTTTCTGTTCTCCCATTTGTTTGATTGCTTAGCATTTCTCTGAATTTAGTGCTGAGCTTCACACTAATCATGACTTCTACATATTGACTGACAGTCACCTTCCCAAAGTAAAACATTCTAGATGTCACACTAAAATGTCAGATTACATCATTTCTACTGTCTGTGTGCACTTCAATCTTGCAACATTAGTGATAAATATTTAATGCTAAACATTAACGGGCTAATTTGGAAGTTCTGGAAAAATATAAAGTGGTTTTTTTTAAAAAAGTAATGACTGTTTTCTGGTTTAATGAAATTGAAAATTAGATATTTGAAATAAACAATGCATTAAAATATAAGGCCTCAATACCACATTAATTTTAAGAATAGATATCATTACTAAAAGCCCAATATAATCTCCCAAACATTTACTTTAAAAAATAAAATCAAGGGAAATTTTAGATAGTCATAAAAGATAAATTTTGCCAAACACACTTATAACTCTGCTCCAGTAAAAGAAATAGAACAAAAACCAGTATTTTCATTCATAAGAACTATAATTGTAACTGCATGAAAAAAAACACTGAAATAAGCATAAGTTTAAAAGACATAATTTGTAGAACAGAGCTCCTTTCAATAGACAGTTCAAAATACTACAATTTGGGGGAGTTTGTTAAAACTGGAGTCAAATGAAAGTGCTCAGTCCTGTCAGAAATTAAATTTACATTGCAAAATAGTCTATTGCTGCTCTCATAATTACCAGGTGATTACAGGATGTAAAATTTCCATTAACGATCAACTATAGCATTTGAAACATAGGGTGCAAAGGAATAACACAGAGCATGGAGGGTACTTTATCATAGGCATGATCTACTGAGGAAGATACTGTCACTAAGGTATGAAAAACTGTTTCATCAGTGAAAAAATGTTAACTGTAGTGTTAAAGATAAAAGCGCTTAAGCACATACAATAAAATAGCTACCTGGAACAGAAGGATGAGTATATAAAAGTAAATGTACCTCCTGGCAAGTACTAAAAAGGTCCTCTATTTAAATGAGACAGGTGTACACTTATCACAAGAAAATTACTTTTTGACTTTTACAACACTTAGAATAAATCCCCATGTTATGGTTTTAGAAACACAGGATGAGTTTTTTTTTTTTTTTTTTTTTTTTTTTTTTGTTTTTTTTTTTTTTAACTGTGGCTCCCAGTAACTACCTATAGTTTGGAAATGTATAATAACTTTATCAAACTTTGATTGACTGCCATGCACCATGTACTCTTGGGCAAATTCATAGAAAGTCCAGGGTTAGCACATTTCAGTTTGCTCTTGGTGCGAAATTCAGGTGTGCTGATCAAAAGCACATGACTTCAGTGCAACTTCAATCCATGGACTTGCTGCTGGCAGACCAAATGCCCATTTTATCACAGCAGTTGATAAACACTAACTAGAACTTGAAGCAAACATAACCAGTCAAAAAGCTCTTAGGGAGGATTTGGGGCTTATGGAAGTACTCACATTCTATGTAATCCTGAGAACCCTACACACAAGAATCCTAAAGGAAGAACTCCATGTTTATAATAAAGCTCTATGGTTCTAACATCCTCTTTCCTTAACTTTATTTTCCCTTCTATAAACACCCCTCCATCTTGGCATACAGAGTGTGCACATGGCTTGCCATGTCTGCATGCACAAGATTGCAACCCTTTCTTTTTCCCGAATGAATCCTTTATGGTGACGAAACAGCTAGTCGGTATTATTTTTCAGGTGACAGAGTCACCAGCTCAGCCATCTCCCACGATTCTTCAAGGCCAATAGAATGAAGTCCCAAAACACTGTCCTGATATTCAAAGTCCTGAATGGCTGGACCTCTGAGTCAACTAATTTCCAGTTTTACTGCATGATACTCTCCAACATGCCTTCTGCTATCAAGCGGAAGCCTCCCTCACTTGTCACATCCTTCCAAGGTCCATCATTGCAAAGAAATTCTAATGAGAGAAATGTATCAGACCTGCCCTAACGAAGGTCGAGTTGCTGATAAAAAGACCTCACCAGATATGTAATATTGAAACAATCTGTTCTCTTGGCTCCACTGTTAAACTCTCAAGAGTTTCTGGAGAATCCATAAACAACTAAAAAGTTCTTTATTTGTTGCCCTATCGAGGTGATCAAGGACAGACTGTCTGTGAGGATGATGCTGCAAGCTGCCAAATGATTAGCTTACCCAGAAAATGTGAAAGCAAGGCCCACTGTCTATTCTCTGCAATGTTTTCTCCTTCACTATTGAATGGTAATTTCACAGGGCACAGAATTCTAGGTTAGTGAGTCTTTTTCTCTCAACACTTTAAAGATATAATGCCACTCTCTTCCTGATTGCATGATTTCTGACAAGTTGGATATAATTCTTATTTTTCTTCCTCTCTATAAGGTGGCTGTTCTTTGGCTTTCCTTTGGCTTCTTTAGAATTTTTTTTCTTTATTTTAGATTTTTCTACATTTTGAATATAATATACCTAGATATATAGGTATTTTTTTAAATTAACATTTATCCTGCTTGGTATTCTCTGAGCTTCCTGGATCTGTGATTTGATGTCTGACATTAATTGGGGGAAATCCTCAGCCATTATTACTTCAAAGGAATTGTTGTTTAAAGGAGGGATTTTTTGGAAATGTAACTGGTGAACAAATATTCTGTGACAAGTTAAAAGCACTAATGAAAACACTTTTTGTGACACTATTGTCTATTTCTACTACTTTAGTATGTATCAGACACACGTGGAGGTCTTACTAAAATACAGATTACTAGGCTTCATCCTCAGTTTCTCAAACAAAAGGTGTGGAGTATAGCTCTATCCATCTAACCTTCACAAATCCACTGCACCAAGCTGTTAAGAATTGTCAAACCTCACCAATTAAGTAGGGGTAAGTAGAATAAGTGTCAATGTTGAGAAGTAAAAACCTGGGGCTCTAACCATGACTTTTTCTCAGTCTAAGTTAACCTAAGTGAAATCTTTTACAGAGCTTCTCCTAATGGACTTCCACAGTTACTAACCACAAAACTTATACGTGGGTACTGAAGGTGAAAAGTGCCTCCTTCAAACGCAACCATTCAAACTGACCGCTGCATTTGTACTAGAAAGTAAAAATTGTAAGCTAATCTATATTCAATGATCTGGAATAGGGTAGAAAAATGTATAAGACCTGAACGTGTCTTTTTATTCAGTCATTTATTCATTCACTTATTTGTTCAAACAGTATTTGGTAGTTATTTTGAAAAAAATGCTAGTGAGAAAAACAGAGCAAGAAAGAGAAGAACTGAAGGATATGCTATTTCAGAGAGGTCACTGGCAAAGCTTCTCAAAGTGATATTGAAGCAGGGACTTGAGTGAAGTGGAAAAGGGAATCATAAAGTTATCAAGGAAAAAAATGTTCCAAACAGAAAGAATAGGAAGTACAAAAGCTTTTTAAAACCCATGGCTGCCAGTAGTTTAAAAAATAGCAAAGAGCTAATATCATACTCAATGGTGAAAAGCTGAATGCATTTCCTCTAAGATCAGGAATAAGACAAAGACGTCCACTTTTATCACTTTTATTCAACATAGTATTTAAAGTCCTAGTCAAAGCAATTAGACAAGAAAAAGAAATAAAAGCCATCCAAATCAGAAAGGAAGAACTAAATAACTATCCCTATATTCAGGTAACATAATACTCTATATAGAAAACCCAAAATACTCCACCAAAAAACTACTAGAATAATGGCATTCAGTAAAGTTGCAGGATACAAAATATAGAGAAATCTATTGTATTTCTATACACTAATCACAAATAATCAGAAGGAGAAAATAAGAAAACAATCTCATCTACAATTGCATAAAAAAAACAACTTAGGAAAATTTAACTAAGGAGGTGAAAATCCTATACTCTGAAAATTATTAAGACATTGAAAAAAGAAATCGAACAGGATACAAATAATGGAAAGATATACTATGCTCATGAATTGCAAGGATTAATATTATTAAAATGTCCATACTACCCAAGTAAAATATAGACTCAATACAATCCCTATCAAAACACCAATGGCATTCTTCTCAGAACTAGAATGAATAATCCTAAAATTTGTATGGCACCACAAAAGACCACAAAAAGCCAAAGCAATGTTGAGAAAAGAGAACGAAGTGGGAGGTATCATGCTTCTTGATTTCAAAGTCTACTACAATGCTACAATAATCAAAACAGTGTGGTAGTGGCACAAAAAACAGACATATAGATCAATGGAATAGAACAGAGAGCCCAGAAATAAACCCTTGCTTATGTGGCCAATTAATATATGACAAAGGAGGCAAGAACATTAAATGGAGAAATGACAGTCTCTTCAATAAGTGGTACTGTGAAAACTGGACAGATACATGCAAACAACTGAAACTGGACCACTTTTATACACCATAGACAAAAATAAACTGAAAATGGATTAAAGACTTAAATGTAAGACCTGAAACCAGGAAACTCCTAGATGAAAACACAGGCAGCAACTCTTTGCACCAGTCTTAGCAATTATCTTCTTCGACATGCCTCTTCAGGCAAGGGCAACAAAAGGAAAAATAAATAAATGGAACAGCATAAAATGAAGAATTTTCTGCACAGCAAAGGAAACCATCAGTAAAATGAAAAGACAACCTACTGAATAGGAGAACATATGATACACGTATATGCAATAACAGGTTAATGTCCAAAATATATAAGGAACACATAAAACTCAACATCACACACACAAAAGAACATCCAATTAAACAACAGGCATAGGACCTGAATAGACATTTCTCCAAAGAAGACATACAAATGGTCAACAGACATGGAAAGATGCTCATCACTAATCATCATGGAAATGCAAATCAAAACCACAATGAGATAACACCTCACACCCGTTAGAACAGCTATTATCAAAAAGTCGACAAAAAATTAGTTTTGGTGAGGATGTAAAGAAAAAGGAACCCTTATAACACTATTGCTGGGACTGTAAATTGGTGTAGCCACTATGAAAAACAATATAGAGATTCTTCAAAAAATGAAAAATAGAACTGCCATATGACCCAGCAATTCCACTCTGGGAATTTATCCAAAGAAAACAATAACATTGATTCAAAAAGATACAAGGACCCCTATATTCACTGTTGCATTATTTACCATAGCCAGGATATGGAAGCAAACCAGGTGTCTATCGATATATGAATGGATAAAGATGTGTATATGTGCAAAAGAATGAAACTAGACTGTCACCGTGTACCAAAATTAACTCAAAATGGATCAAAGACCGAAACATAAGACCTGAAACAATAAACTGCATAGAAGAAAACATAGGTACTAAACTTATGGACCTTGGGTTCAAAGAGCATTTCATGAATTTGACTTTAAAGGCAAGGGAAGGAAAAGCTAACATAAATGAATGGGACTATATCAAATTAAAAACTTCTGCATGGCAAAAGAAACCATCGACAAAATAAAGAGGCAACCAACCAAATGGGAGATTTTTGCAAACAGCAGCTCTGATAAGAGCCTAATATCCAAAATATATAAGGAACTTGTACAACTCAAAAACAAAGAAACAAACAATGCAATTTAAAAATGGGCAGAGAACCTGAAGAGACATTTCTCCAAAGAGGACATACAAATTTCCAAAAGACATATGAAAAAATGCTCAACATCACTGAGCATCAGGGAAATGCAAATAAAAACCACAGTGACATATCACCTCACACCAGTTAGAATGGCTATCATCAACAAGACAAATAGTAACAAATGTTGGAGAGGCTGTGGAGAAAAAGGAACCCTCATACACTGTTGGTGGGAATGCAGATTGGTGCAGTCACTATGGAAAGCAGTGTGGAGGTTCCTCAAAAATTAAGAATAGAATTACCATATGACCCAGAAATCCCTCTCCTGTGTATCTACCCAAAATATCTGAAAACATTTATCCATAAAGATATATGTATTCTGATGTTCACTACAGCTTTATTTACAGTGGCCAAGACATGGAAAACAACCAAAGTGTCCTTCCATAGATGACTGGATAAAGAAGTTGTGGTATATATACACAATGGAATACTATTCTGCAGTAAGAAAAGATAAAATAGTACCATTTGTGACAACATGGATGGATCTTGAGATTATTATGCTAAGCAAAGTAAGTCAGACAGAAAAAGTTGAGAACCATATCATTTCACTGACATGTGGTATGTAAAACTGAAAACAACAAAAGAACAACACAAACAAATGAAAAAACAAAAGCTCATAGACACAGACAATAGATTAGTGGTAACCAGAGACTAAGGGGAGAGGGGGGTGATAGATCAGAGTAAAGGGGATCAAATATATGGTGATGGAAGGAGAACTGACTCTGGGTGGTGAAAACACAATGTGATATACAGATGATGTATTGCAGAATTGCACACCTGAAATCTATGTAACTTTACTAACAATTGTCACCCGAATAAACTTCAATTGAAAAAGTAATAAAGTAGACAGAAAAAAAAAAGATGTGGTGTGTACACACGTACACACACACACAAAAAAAAAATGGAATATTACTCAGCCATAAATAGAATGAAATCTTCCCATTTGGGACAACATAGATGGAAGTAGAGGGTATGATCCTTAGTGAAGTCAGAGAGAGAAAGACAAATACTGTACGATTTCATTTACATACGAAATATATATATAAAAAAACAACAAGCAAATAAACAAAATAAAACAGAAACAGACCTACAGATATAGAACAAACTGATGGTTGCCAGAGAAGAGGTTGGGAATACAGGCGGAAAAAAAAAAAAGAATAAAGAGTCAAAAAATTTTTAATATGAACAGCAAAGGGGCCAGTGCCTATATTATTCTAAAAAATGCAGGAAACTCTTTAAAATGAACTTGTATGGACCATTCTCTTGGTAAAAACAGAACAATAATAATTTTATAACAAACGAACATATTAATTTCTAATATATGTACATATTTATAACACTGGTTAAGGTGTTACTCCTCAGTAATCAAATTATTTGCACCTTTATATTTTTAAATGGACCAAATACATTTTTATAAGATGTGAATCTTATTAAATTACAGGTTCAGTCAAATTGTTCTAATTGTTCTACTGTTCTCTAATACCAATACATCAATATATCTCTTTCAAGCTTGATGTCACTATGTTTGCTAAAGTAACGGTTTTAAGGTAAGAGGCACTGTAATTCAAAGTGTAATTTTAAGCATACTCCTAATCTTTCTTACTTCTAAAGTTTAAATTCTGAGGGTTCAGTATAAAAAATAAACCTAATTATTATATGTTAAAACGCAACTCCTTATGAACATAACAGGTTTGTATGTACTTGGAAGAGGGGAGCTAAACTGAAGCCAAAGAAACAACCAACATGTATATTTCTTCATCATGATAAAACAATGCTTATGATGAAGAAAAAAAATACATGGTTATACTAGCAAATGGGATGACTTTCAAAGAGTTTAATGCTGTTGGGGTAGAAACATAGAGCCTCATTCCTCAAGAGCAGAACCAAGGAGTGTCCTCCTGCACACTGGAGCAGGTCTATGAATAACCTCTTGTCTTGACATACGAGGTCTGACAAAGAAGTTCGCAAACTCATCCTAGAAAAAGTGCTATATACCTCACTGCCGAATACCACTATGGTCACCTTCGAAGTACTCCCCTTGGGAAGCTGTGCACCAAATGCCAGCACCTAGTCCACCCTTCAAAGCAATTTTGGAACTCTTTTTCTGGAATGGCCATCAGAGCTGTTGTCATCTTAACCTTAATGTCCTGAACATCATCAAAATGTCTTCCTTTCAATATTTCCTTTATCTTCAGGTAAAGAAATAAGTCATTGGGGGCCAGACCAGGTGAGTAGGGAGGGTGTTCCAATGCAACAATGCAGTTATTTGTTTACTGGCTAAAACCTCCCTCACAGACAGTGCCGTGTGAGCTGTTGCATTGTCGTGGTGCAAGAGCCATGAATTGTTGGCGAAAACTTCAGGTCGTCTTAACTTTTTCACGCAGCCTTTTCAGCACTTCCAAACAGTAAACTAGTAAACTTGGTTAAACTGTTTGTCCAGTTGGTACAAATTCATAACAAATAATCCCTCTGATATAAAAACAGGTTAGCAACATCGTTGCAACAAGTTTGGGGACTCAACTGTCAGACCTCGTATGAACCTAATATGACCCTCCCCCCACAGGAAGCATTACTGTACTTAGTGATTTCCAACATGACTGGCACAAGGACATGTAAGATATTGTCTAGTCCATTTTCACTTGATCTCAACTAATTATGTACAAGGTTTGAGCAGTATCACTTCAATTTAATACTTTATAGAGCTGAAAATGCTAGCAATGATATTAAGAAGGCTACCATGCATTTCTAGAGCATCTCTACATGATTTTTATCATTTATTCTTCAAAAGAAATTGAAGAAGCATCTTTTCTTTCCATTTTACATGTAAGGAAACTGACCTTGAAGATGGTAAGGAACATGCTTTTTGCGGAACAGAGCGTAAGTGCTGTAGTCATGTCTAGAATCCAAGAATTCTGAGTCCTATTCCAAGGCTACGTAAACACTGTCATACTACAATTTGCAATAATTTAGTTAAAGAAAATATTTCTCACCTTTGTGAATGTTTTTCCATATAATGTGTCGGGTATTCTCATAATTTGTGTTCATCCAACTAAGCAAAACCCTTTCAGGATTCGAATATATGTTGCTGGATTTAAAATAAGGATTGACTTTTGGTGAATTTCGCATATATCTGGGAGATGAATTATTTCTGGGACGTGTTACAACCCGGGAAAGTACCAGAACCTGAAATTGGGTAAAGGAGAGAAAAATAACATTTATGAGACCCGAATGGCAAAGTGAAAATTTGAAGAGTAAATGAAAAAATATGACCGATAAAATATGGCAGGCATCAGTATTAGTATTTTCTGGTTTATTACATCCATTCAAGAGTAAAAGAACAGATAACTTCTAATGCTCATTTTCAGTTTCCAACTTTTTGTTTCCATAGCATCTAGTCTATAAGGTACCAAACTATGTGATTTATAAACAGCAGCTTATTACCTAAGGATTCTGGCCACCAATTTCCAATGTGTGTTTGTGTATGTGTGTGTGTGTGTGGCAGTAGGTGTTTCCCCACAAAACCAAGCAATTCTCAAACACCAGTAGAGCTTCCAAACATTTAACTCAATTCTGATATTATCTACCTGGAGATAGCATCAGATTCCACAGGTTGAGTGTTCAGCCTTCCAAGACTGTGCCGCCCACCCCATTAGTTCAGATGCCCATCACAAGTCCAGGCTGTTTCCTATACTTCCATCCCATCAACTATCCACTGGAGGTTCCAAGACCCGTTCCTTAGCAACCCAGCTGAGATGCCAGTTGCAAGTTCAGGTTGTCACCTATACTTCTGACAAACTAGCTATAAATCAGAGGTTTCTACGACCCCCTCGTTGGGTTCTGTTGATTTACTACAGTGGCTCACAAAACAGAGAAACATTTTATTTACTAGATCACTGGTTTATTATTAAAGGACATAATTCAGGAACAAGAAGATGGAAGAGATGCATGGGGAAAGGGCACAGAGCTTCCATGTCTTCTCCAGATACACCACTCTCCCCAAATCTCCACATGTTCACCAACCTGGAAGTTCTCCCACCATGTCCTTCATGGGTTTTTATGGAGACTTCATTACATACACATAACTGAACAAATCAACTGAGTCAACCTCCAGCCCCTCTCCCATCCCAGGAGGTCAGAGGGGCAGGAATGATAGCTCCCACCCCTTTAATTACATGGTTGGTTCCTCAGGTAATCAGCCCCCATCTTTAGGTGGCTTAGGTGAAGTCTAAAACCCACCTTATTAACATAACAAAAGATAATCTTTATCACACTCTAATCACTTAGAAATCCCAAAGGATTTTAGGAGCCAGAAATGGGAAGGAAGACCAAATATAGTTCTTATTATAAATCACAATAATACATAATTACATACATTGAGTGCTATCCAATCCTTATCATATACACTTTCAGTTCCACATAATTTTTGCTATTATATTTGGCTTATTAGTTTTCAATAACAGATTTTTTTTAAATTATTATTTTAACCTATTTTTTCCAATTGGCATAGAAAGCACAATTAATTTAAGTAGGAGTCAACAAAAGTCAGATCAGATTTAATTTTTCAGAAGGTTACATTTCCATGGAACAGATTGTTTAAGTGGAAGGATATAAATAATAAACATATTTCAAACATACCATAAATGTTTATCACCATAATAAAACTTCTTGCAGTCATTTAAGTCTAAATGGTATTAAGACCACAGATTTGTTGTGAAAAGAATATAATTTCACTCCACAAGGTAAGAATTACAAAAAAAGAAAAAATATATGTTTAAAAGGAAGGAAGAGAGAAAACAATTTAAAAAGAAGCATTCGAGCTTGTTAAGCAGCAGCTCCTATTAAAGAGGACCACAAGGTCCTCCTGATTTGGGGGGTGAAAATATGAGCTTCAGTTAAGACAGGTGGTGGAGAGAAACCTCCAGGAAGAAACTGAGGCTACAGGAGAGTTTCCTGGTGGTAGAAGACACAGCATGAATTGAGTCTCGGCTCTAAAGCCACAGCACACATCATCCATGGGGATCACGGCCAGGGGTTCCAGGAAACCTGACATGTACCTGTTCCTAATTTAAAGATGAAGTCCGCAGGCCCAGAATGCCCGGTTTTCCTTGTCTTCTAATTCTCACTATCCGTAGTGGCTTGTGGCTTCTTAATCATCTTTATCAAACCTCTTTCCCTCTCAGCCTATGTGCTAGTTTTTCTCCGAAGATCCCTCCTCTTTACTTCAAAGAGCAAAGGATGACATCTCAGTGAGAACACTGCTGTGTCCTACCACGTGGCCAAAAGCTCTTGCATCTGCACTTACTTTTCTTCCTTCTCTAGAGCCACAATAGATGAGCTATCCCTTCTCTATACTACATCAGGCCTTCTCATCTTCTTGGGGACAGTTCTGCATCAGTTGTCCTTTTTAGCTTTTGGATCTTTAACTTCTCCCTCTGACATGTTCCTTTTCAGCAATATCAACACATGCTCACTTATATGCTCAGCTTTTAGGGGGCTCTCCCAAATTTGAACTCCCATTGCTTCTTTTATCTGTTCCCTCTACCAGTTACAACTCTTGAGATGAAGTTTTCTACCCTCACTGTCGCCACTTTCTTCCATTAGTTTAGCTCATTGAACCAAGGCCCACCTAATGAACATCCCCAGTCATCACTACCACCATGCTCTGAAAGTGCTTCTGGCATCTTTGTTGTCCAATGCAGCAGGGAATTTTTAATCATTATCTTAAGCAACCTCTCAATTTCATCTGCTACTGTTCACCGTGTCCTCCCCCAAAGGCTCGCTTTCCTCCTTGTTCATATCATAAAGCTATCTTTTTGCCTGTTTTCAGACTCATGTGCAGGACTCTCTTCCTTTGCCTATTTAAATACAGGGTTTGTTCAACATCGGATTTCTAACCTATGCCATTGTGTTCACTCTATAGCTATGTTCTCCCAATTTTATCCCTTATAGACCACAAAATGTACATTAAGAAACCACACAGATGACCAATTTTGGTGATTCAAAAATAAAGGTCCAACATAGTATTTAGAACATTATGTTAGAGGTGGTAAAAAGAAAAACTACAGCTTCATGTCAGTGAGATGAATGATATTGTTATAATCTCTGTCCAGGTATCTATATCTATTAGATGATGAACATATTGACATCTCTATCACTTCATATATTCAGTTAATTTCTTACTATTTCCACAAACTGAGAAAATCCTAACTTATAAGTTAATAGAATGGGTACTTAGTTTGTTACAGATGGTCAGTCCCACCATGAAGCCAGAAATTATACAGATATTTTTTATTAAAATCTACTTTCCAATATCAATCAAATGCTAAGTTAGTTGATGAGCACTCAAAAGCAGAAAGTAAAAATAACTCAACTTGGGAAATAGCATTAAAGGCATTCATCTTTGGGAAAAGTTTCTTCAGCTTTCATTGCCAGGATTTCGATAACCTTTATAATGTCTTTGTGCAAATTAGAAAATGGCACCTTCTCTGAGAGAATGTCTTCTTTGCTCCCTTATTTAAAAGTAAAAGGCCCCCTTAACTTTGATGAGACACAGCTTAGACCCCTGGTCTTAGCAATAAGGTAGGCTATTTAGAAGTACAAATTGTTTGTTACACAGTAGTCATAGGGATATAGAGTATAGCATAAGGAATATAGTCAGTGGTATTGTAATAACTACGTATGGTGTCAGATGGTACTAGGTTTGCTGGGGTGATAGATGGCAGGAGGGTTGGGGGACAGAGTGAAAAAGGTGAAGGGATTAAAAAGTACAAATTTGTAGTTATACAATATCCATGGGGATGTAAAGTAAAGCATAGGGAATATAGTCAATAATACAGTAATAGCTATGTACAGTGCCAGGTGGGTACTAGACTAGTCAGGGGGATCACTTCTTAAATTATACAAATGTCTAACCACTGTGCTGTACACCTGAAATTAATATAAAATAATACTGAACGTCAACTGTAATTGAAAATTTTAACAAGGGTGGAAAAAGGTGAAAGGAAATAAGAGGTTCAAATTTCCAGGTATAAAACAAATAAGTCACGGGGATGTCATGTACAGCATAAGGAATATAGTCAATAATATTGTGATAGCGTGGTATGGTGTCAGGTGGTTGCTGGACTTATCATGGTGATCACTTCTTTACTACATAAATGTTGAATAACTATAGTATACACCTGAAAATAATACAATATTGTATGTTAGCTAAATTTTAATAAAAATCTGAAGAAAAAAAGAAGAATGTAGGCTGGATTTCAGCACATAATCATCAACTCAGCTGTGCAGAAACTACAGAAACATTTTCAGCTTATCTGTCCATCCAACAACTGGATAAACCTTTCCTCCAATAAATCTTGGGGGAAAAGCCAAGCTTTAGATGCTTCAGTAATTTGTACCACATTAAAAATCATGATACTCAAATCCTATAGGTTATGTCCAGTATTTCCAAGACATGGAAAGCATGGCTTGGTGCATCATTTGAACTTGCCACTTAAAATAATGGAAATGACATATATATATATATATATATATATATATATATATATATATATATATATATATATATATATCATCAATGCTATGAAGATATTATTTTTAATCTCATTCCTATAGGGAAAATTCATGTGAGAGTGGCCGTCCCTTCATCACTAGCATGTCTCAATATTGGAAAGAAGGATCTTGATTGAATTCACAGAGATCACAATAAAATTATGTAACTCAGTAGCCTTACTTTGACAATATTTACATTTTTTTCTATTTCTTTTAAAACTGAATTCAGAACAGAAGCATATCTTTTTAATCACCCCTATTTCCTATGAATAACGGTTCATTTGCAAAACCCTTTCTTGTTGTGACCAATGGCTCATTCTCTATCAGTATCAACCACCAATGGATTTTTCTCCAGGCTACATTACAAATTAGTCTTTAAATGACAAAGAATGAATCATACCTCCTAAAGCATGGGCTCTCACTGATAAAGAGAATAAAATGTCATATACCGGGGGTGCCAAAAAAATGTATACAAGTGGACATTTTGGTCAGCGTTGTTCAAGCAGGAGTTTGCCATAATCAAAAGTGTCTGGACGCTGATGGTAACCACTTTGAGCATCTCTTGTAATTGCAGAAGTCAAACGTGACTTGTATTCATCCTTTGTTATTGGTATATATTGAGTATTACAATTTTAATACAGTTTTCCTTTCTTAAAATGTGTATACATTTTTTGGCACCCGCTGTATTTCGTTCACATATACTTATCACACATAACGCAAAGAGCTGCTCATATGTTCCCTATCAATGGTTATAGCCAACAAAACGTGCAATATTTGCTATTACCTGCGAGAATAATTGTGTTTCCACACTGATGCCACTGATATTATGGGACATAGTACAAAGCTATTTAATAAAATAATTTCACCAATTCTGCTTCTCTCCAATCATATTTAATTGACTCAATTTTAAATATTCCTCAGAAATATGATCGCTTGTGCTATTTTTGTTTTCTATAGAGGTATGCAATTCTGAATAATGCCTCAGTAGAACCAGTGTCTTGCCTGTTGTTAGCAACAAATACTCCAATTTTATTGTATAGGGATTTTGAACTGGTTCAGGGAAAATATGTTTAACCTTAAAGATCACTGCTCTTTGTTTCAAAACATCAAAATATTTGACAGAATTGTGCCACTATTCAAAAAACCACTTTAATGATAGACAGTATACTGGGAACAAATTAAAAAACAGATTAATTAAAATTATTATTCAAGTTTTTATTTCTGATCATTTTCCAGATTCTTCTATAAAAATATTACATTCATTTCTTTCGGTACATACAGATTCATCCTTTATATCCACATGAGATTCCTATTTATAATTTATGTTTAGAACACCATTCTGAGTTTGAGTGTTTCTGTTACTGTTTTTCACCTCTTATACTTCAATGACCTACTTTTTAGGTGTTTTTGTGAAAATTTTTGTGAATTGGGAAAATAATGCAAGAAAAAAAGCAACTATTAATCATGTAAATTTAACAAGCAATAACTAAATGACACAAAATTAAATTGAGTGAGACAAGCTATATCCTATTATCTAAACTATTAGCCAGGAAGAACTGACAGAGGCAGTCTCAGAGTACATGCATGGCTCCTAAGAATTTGACAGTAAGAACCTAAAGGGACTTGTGTGAAAATCATACTCTTTTATTTCTAACTTGTGAACTCATCTCAACAACACTGCTTGCTTTTTCAAGTGGAATTGCCAATCCACTTCTGATTTGATAGAGCACCTAGAGCTACCCATGCTTTAAACACAATACATGGAGAAGCACAGCTCTGCAGATGATCTAACTGGGCAATCTTATTCATTCCTGTGAGTTTATCACCGAATCAGTGAAGAGTCTGAAATTTGTGCTGCCACCCAGATCTCTTTCCTGACTAAAGGACATACCCACAGGGTAAACACATAGGGCACCATAATACAGCAGGACCAAAATTAATTTATCATGCTCTCTTGCTTTGTCCCACCCTTCACCCCCAACAGAATCCTGCTATTATCCCTTCTCTTCTATTTCAGTGACTAGGATCAAATTCTACTCAGAAACCCAGGCTAGAAATCCACTGTCATCCTTGACCTCTCTATCGCTTTAACCCCATCTTCTAAAAAAAAAAAAAAAAAAAAAAAAAGACACAGTTATCCACCAAGTCCTACTGAGTTCCACTCCTAATATTTATGAATGCTGCCCCTTTCTCATCTTTCCCGCTTCCACCAACATTCCCATCACCAGACACTGAAATACATCCCCAGTTTCCATACTGTACCACAGTGATTTCTCTGGACTGCAAAGCTGATGATGCCAACTTTATGTTTAAAACCCTTCAAAATAGCTCTGTCATGACATTGTGCTAAAATTCATAAAGTCCAGATTCCTTGGTTTGGCTTATAAAGTCAACTATGATCTACGTAATTTCTCACTGGGACCACAGTTCACTCCTTTTACCCACAGCCACACTGTGTTTACTTCCCAACATGTACCATGTTCCATCTAACCTCAGGCATCTCCACACTGAATTCCCTTTGTCTTGAAAAATGCTATTCCCCTCCACTAATAAAACTCATCTACCACCTCCTTCACATAAACTTTACTCTCTCTCTAAACTATGCCCAACCTCACCTGGCAAACTCCTACCATTTCTCAGGGCTCAATTTAAACTGATCTTCCTAGATACCTTCCCTGAGGCACAAGAAAGTTAGGTTTCTCTCTGTGTGCACTCCTCCTTAGTTCTTTAGGCTTACCTTGTCATACCATTTGTGATACTTCCTTGCAATTCAGAAATTTCTTGAGGAGACAGACTATATCAAGTTGCATCCGCAACTTACAAAAGAGGAAAATGTCTTCCAAATCCTAAGTTGGGCTAAGAGTTATAAATAATTAACCAAGACAAAAACAGGATTTCTCCTCTTGATACTCAGCAAGAAAGACAGGCCAGGTTGAGGGGGAAGAGGAGCAGAGGACAAGTAAGTGGGAATCATGTAGCAGAAGGAACTCTCCAGAAGGTAGGCCTGGGTAGCTAGTTGCAGTGGAGGCTTTAGATTGCCAGAGGGCAGCAAGAATGCCCTGGGCTCAGGGGCCCCAGCCGAGAACAACAAGAAATAAACCTTTCCTACATCTGATGATGTTTATATGGCCAAAATCAGATGATCTTGGAAGAAAGCAGGTATATGGCTATGAACCTCAGTTTCCTCAACTCTAAACTGGGGATTACTAGCTGTGGAGACTGAATAAGATAATACATAAAAAGGCTTTTTTAACAATGTCTTACATATACTACTCACTATTTAGCTTGTAATTTGCCCTTTCCTTGGAGTGACTACCGTGTTTCCCCAAAAGTAAGACCTAGTCGGACAATCAGCTCTAATGCGTCTTTTGGAGTAAAAATTAATATAAAACCTGGTCTTATTTTATTATAATGTAAGACTGGGTCTTAATATAATATAACATAATATAATATACACAATATATACAATATATAATATAATACCCGGTCTTATATAAGACTGGGTCTTATATAATATAATACAATATAATATAATATAAGGCCGAGTCTTGTATTAATTTTTGCTCCAAAAGACGCATTAGAGCTGATTGTCCGGCTAGGTCTTATTTTCGGGGAAACACGGTAATTGCTGCCACTATTTAAAGTTATTTATTCCTCATTTTAACTCCCTGTCCTATAGCTCACCCTGTCTGTGGTTGCAACTTGTGAAGACAGAGCAAAAGCCTCCACTGGTAGTGAACAAGATCTATAGTGACACACTTGGAACCTAAGAAATTAATTCCAGAACTGACACCAGTACTTGTTTAAGCATTAAAGATATCGCCTGTGAAGGTACAATTTGTTATGCTAATTTACCACATGCAACTTGGCATGAAGTCAACTGGAGAATCTCATCAACACCTGGTCTTGCCTACAATTATATGACTCCTAGTGAATCTCTCTCCAGAATAACCTTACAAGAGACTACTATGTCTGTAACAGTGAAATGCTCGGCCTCTCTGACTTCATCTTGTTCAAGCCTGCTTTGTTCCCACAGCCTTGAGGTTAATAGCTGCTACTTAGTCTCCACATAGACACGCTAATCATTAGAAAATTCTGCTTGCAGCTTGAATTTTACAAAAACAGTGCTAAAAGGTGCCTCTCCCAAGAAGATAACAGATGTACAAAAAAAAAAAAAGACTGTTTATCAAAGATTTACAGGAACCTCAGAACTGGACTTACATCAACTAGAGTCAATAGATTAAGGACAAATAAGTTTCGCAATCTCCCCCAGCCCCCTACTGGCCCCCAGATGTCTACAATCACCTCTTGCTCCTCCCATTTGCCCCTTCCTTGGACATAAAAGAAGCCTGAATTCTGTACTTTCTCAAGGTTCTTTAGGATGCTTGTCCACCATCTTCTCAGCTTCCTGAATTTCTGAACAAAGTCGCTTTCCCTGGTCCAACACCATGACACTCAACTTATTCACTGTTCAGCAATACGAGCTTGAACTCGGTTCCATGCATTAGAGGTGGAGACCATAATTTTCACCAACATCCATTCTTTAATCTTTTAGTATCGGAAAACGCCTGCAGCTACCAATTTTAGAGATGGCAACTCTCAACTTCTCTTAAAACTAGGTGGGATCATATGACTAAATTTTGCTCAATGGAATGTGAAAGGGAAATGGTGCATTTTTCAGGCAACACCCTTAAAAGGTATTTACTTGTCCTGTACTACTTATTTGTTCTTCCTTGTTCTGAGAAACTGACCCAGAGATGAAAGCGTAGCATCAAGGATGGAACTGACACCCCACTACCTCTAAACCACTTACTTCTCCACAGTTCCATGAGAAAGAAGAATAAAAATTCTATCTTATTTGAGCCACTGTATTTTTAAATCTTTTACAGCAACGTTACTTATACCTTAACTAATATACTCTTCATGTAAATCAACCCAAAAAACCCAGCAATGAACAAGACTGGAAATGTTACCTTGTATATCTGAAGGAATACATCTGTCCATACCCGTTTACTACAGGCTTCAAACATCCTCTTATCTGTAACAATGCAATGCTTTTCCTCAGGTATGGAGGAACACACCGGCAAGGTATTAGGGGAAGACTTTAAGAAATAAAATATAACAACATTAATTAAATTGCAAGGTAAATGTAAGTGCAAAGTTTTAGCTACTTTGTTAGCATATAAGTTTTTTTCTTTTTATAAAACGTATGCATGTCCTTTGTATTATTCATCAAGATCTCTAATTCCTCATGTGCTAGACATAGAATCTATCAACACAGGTAACTTTCTGGAACTCATAGCCCTTTATTGTGGTCATAATATTTATTCATTCAATGCACCTACCAGCTCACTTTGTGGCATTAGTGGCAGAATGAGATGCAAAGCTATTCTGTACTCTGAATCCTGAAAAGAGCTGCACCCTTTGCATTAAGCCACAGGAACTCAGCAAGCAGAGTGCCAAAGAACAGGCCTCTGATCTCCTACGAATGTCATGTGGTGACTGTAGTTAACAGTACCACAACTAAAGCAGAGTTGCCTCAAAGCTGGCATGCATCTTAAAACAACAGGTTTCCACAAAAGGAAATGTATAATTTGAAAAAAACCTATGCATATCTTGCTTAATTACTCCCTATTCTCCCTTAAAACAGAAGAAGGGAAGTGGCAAAGTGGTGGGGAAATTAAACCAATATTTTCTTTGGAAGACATATATTCTAAAAATTTAAGTAAAAATTTACATAACCACAAACCATTCTTCATTTTTAAATTCCCTAAAAGAAGCAATTACTTATATGTTTAAGAAAACCATGTAATCATTTCTGCCTAGTCTTCACAGAGATTTTTAGACAAATACGAATATATACCAGGGGTGCCAAAAAAAAATGCATACAAGTGGACACTTTGGTCAATGTTGCTCAAGCAGTAGTTTGCCATAAACAGAAGTGTCCAGACACTGATGGTAACCACTTTGAGCACCTCTTTTAACTGCAGAAGTCAAACGTGGCTTGTATTCATCTTTTGTTATCAGTACATATTGAGTATTACAATTATAATACAGTTTTCCTTTCTTAAAATGTGTATACATTTTTTGGCACCGTGTGTGTGTGTGTGTGTATATAGGTCATCCAGAGAGGCATAAGCCTTAAGTTATTTCATAAATAAAAAAACAAGGATTCTAAAATGAAATCTTCAAGCAAAGACCAAAAAACCAGTAAATTAAATAACTGCACAGTTATTCCTAGAAATGACATTCCCTTACTGTGATTTTAATCCACTTCTTATAATCTTCCAGGTCAAACAGAAATTCTGGAAACACATGAGGCATATGTGCTCCTTGAGCACTAAAACAAAAACAAAATCCACATTATTATACTATAATATGATCTGTATATCGTTGCATTTCAATTTCAATTAAATTATTGCAGTGTCATATAGTTTGTCTATTGAATTTTGATTTTAAAATTTATGTAATTAGTTTTTAAAATTTCCCTTAACAATGAAATGTTTTATATGATGTTTCCTCTAGAGAACCAATTAATGAGAAAGAACTTACTAAATGCCTATTACCCATCCAAATCTATACTTATAGGTTAATGGAATATAGACAGTTACATGACTTGGCCCCTATTGTCAAGGCATTAACCATTTTATTGTTGTTATAATATTACAAAATTTGAAAATATCTGGAAAAAGTTTGAATACAATAAAACATCTAATAAATGGATTAGTCACCCAATGTTCATTGAATGCCTATAACCACGTATGCATATATATATATATATATATATATATATATATATATATATATATATGACTTCAATGTAACATAATCCATTACTTATTTTTCCAAAAAGGATACCCAAAAATTGTGGCCTCTTTGATTATATAAACTTGTAGAGGTATAGCTGAAGCAGCAAATATCTATATATGTTATTTTATTCATTTAAAAACATGTATATACACAGTTATATGTATATAACTTATCACATATAAGACTTTATAATTTTTTCACTGTCAAATTTTTTGAAATATTTTCATCTAAATTTTTCATGCGCATGTCTATCACCACCAGAACCACTTTATAGATATTTAATACAGTTTTGGCAGGAGTGTTTCCTAGTGGGGTTTTGGGTGTTTAGGTCTAACTCATTTAGCGAGCATAGACCCCGCCCCACTCGCCATAAGCATTTAGCAGAGAAGACTGCCACATCTAGGACTCCACTCTGGAACACCCTCAGCAGTTTGCAGTCCTGTAACTACCGAGAAGTGGGATAAAGAAAAAGCAGAAAGGAGCCTGAAGATGATTCTGAAAGCTCAAACCTTGAAGACAGCACCAATGACTCTGAGAAGAGAGAAGTAATGGAGGGAACCCTAGTGGGGGTAGAAGCAGTGAACACAGTTCAAGAGTTACTAGGTTTGACACGGCCCTGGGCCAGTTGAAGCTGGTAGAAGAAATCATGCTGTATACATAGTTTCTTTGTTTGGAAGTGAAACATTATCCCTTCTCTTTGATTTTCACATATTTCCCGTCTGTATATACATATTCCTATGAACCTTCATTATATTGGAATTACTATAGGTTTAAATAAAATCTAATTTTAATAGCACACCACCCCTTGGACAAGTAGCCAACCTAAAGCCTATGTAAGAACTCAGTGAGATAATGCCCCATTAAGATGAAAACCTAGAGAGTGGAACAAAGATAGCTCAGAGACATGAAGAAACTGGAATACTTCCTTGCATTCAAAGCCAAAACAGGACCGCAGGAAGATATGATCACTTCTATAAAATACTACTGAAAGCCTAAGGGAAACTATCAGGGAACAATTAAAATGAGAGCTACTTGAGGACGGAGAACACATGATATTCATTTGAGTGTTCCATAGTGTCCAGCAGAGAGTAAGCCCTCAGTAAAAAGTTAGTGAAAGACTGCATTTTCGCATTGGTAAAGACAAAACAACAGGCCCGAAATGCTAAGCCCCATATCACTAAACCAAGACCTAATTCAAGTTTTGGCTCACCCCGAAATGGAATCTTAAACTGTTCAATCAGAATCGGCAGATCAGTATTAGTTAGGCAATCTGCCAGTTAGACACTTGCCATCCCCTAAAGGAATTTGACCTTGCAATAACCAATCTGTTTTTCGTGTTGTGGGGGTGGGGAAGAGGTGGGGAGAATTCCCCTTCTTCCTTTTTAGGTTCATTGGCTGGTCTAATAATCAAATTGACATAAGACAGATTAATAGGAGAAAAACGAATTTAATTATGTATCTGCACGATCCCCACAAAGATGTGAGACTCCCAGGCAGTCAGTAATTGAGGCTTACTTGCCATCTTGAGCGAAGGAGAAGGGGGTAAGGGACTGATGCTTCAAAGGAAAGAAAAGTGGTTTCACAGGGAGATGAGAACAAATGTTTGGTAAGCACATGCTTGCCCTACCATGCAGATAAGTTTCTGATATAAAAAGCTATCTCTGGTTGTAGCTCTCTTTCTGGGACAGGCTCCCTATCTAAATTCTTTTAGACAGTTAACAGACAAGTAAAAAGCTCTACTTTTTTTTTTTTTTTTTTTAAGATTTTATTATTGGGGAAGGGGAACAGGACTTTATTGGGGAACAGTGTGTACTTCCTGGACTGTTTTTTCCAAGGCAAGTTGTTGTCCTTTCAGTCTTAGTTGTGGAGGGCGCAGCTCAGCTCCAGGTCCAGTTGGCATTGCTAGTTGCAGTGGGCGCAGCCCACCATCCCTTGTGGGAGTCAAACCGGCAACCTTGTGGTTGAGAGGACATGTTCCAACCAACTGAGCCATCTGGGAGGCTCAGCGGCAGCTCAGCTGAAGGTGCCATGTTCAATCTTAGCTGCAGGGGGCGCTGCCCATCATCCCTTGCGGGAGTCAAGGAATTGAACTGGCAACCTTGTGGTTGAGAGCCCACTGGCCCATGTGGGAATCGAACCGGCATCCTTCGGAGTTGGGAGCATGGCGCTCCAACCACCTGAGCCACCGGGCCAGCCCCTAAAAAGCTTTTCTTGAATTTCCAGGGTCTCAACTTGCCTGCAGCTCAAAACAATCCACATGCCAAAGTGGCACATTTTGGGGTGGCTGATTCCACTCCCCCTCATTGCCCAAGTACAACTCCCTTGTTCTTGCTCTCGTCTGCTTATAAAACCTCTTGCCTTGTATAGCTCTTCATAGCTCCTTTCTACCTGGTAGATTGGAATCTGTCCAATTCATACATTCATGCAGTGTTGAATAAAGCCAGTAAGATCTTTAAAATTAGTTCAGTTGAATTTTGTTCTTTAACAGCATTTTACAGATGCTGTTATGAAGTGAAGAGTAGCAGAATATGCCACCCCAAAATATGCCTCTTTGGCCTACTGATATTTTGAGAAACTATAGGAGAAGTTCAGGAAACAGAGTAGAAATTACCCTTTTGTAAAGGAAATCAACATTTATAAAGGAAATTTACATTAGAAAAGAGGCCTGTACCTGGAAAAGAGCTATTACTAAGAGATAACTTTTTTACCTGAGAGACTTATCTGCATGGCAGGGCAACCAACTGTTTAACAAACATTTCCAGGGTAAGGGGGATCAAATATATGGTGATGGAAGGAGAACTGACTCTGGGTGGTGAACACACAATGGGATTTATAGATGATGTAATACAGAATTGTCACCCCAATAAATTAAAAAATAAATAAATAAACATTTCCTCTTGTCCCCATCAGACTTCCCTGAGCCCCTTTGAAGCCCTAGACCCCTATCCTTTCCCTTAGCTGAGAATGTTATATAAGCCTCAATTTTCTGCCTGCCTTTTGAGTCTCATATCTTTATGGGGCTACCATACTTATATATGTAATTAAAAAAAATTTTTTTCCTGTTAATCTGTCTTTTAGTCTCAGTCAAGAACCGAGAAGGGTAGAGAAAAAATTAGTTTTCCTCCCCTACAAGAGACGTGTTTCTTTCTTTTTACTTTGAATCTATCTGAACACCTAACTTCATCAGTCCTTAAGACAGTATTTACAATTGGTTTTTGTCAATAAATTTTATGTCTTGTCAGTAGTTTTATAGAGTGTCGACTTTCATAATTGATTTTACTACACATTTACATGCTAGGCTTTCTATGTGCATATTTCTTCTAAGTTTACAGAATAGAACAAAATAAAATTAGATGTAATGAATTATTAAATTCTAAATTTAATCTCCAAAAATGAGTTTCTCATTTATTGCACAAAATAAATATAATCTCATTTTTACAAAAGGCCAAACTCACTGTCTCCAAATTTAAAAGGAGACGCTAATGAGATTTATTATTATTTTGAATTTAGTACACTTATTTCCATGATGAAACATATGCATGTATCTTGGAGTAACGGCCCGATTTTACTGCCACATTCTAAATGTTGAAGAATTTTATCAGAACCAACACATCCTGATAGTCATATATTTGCTGATAAAAGAGCAATACATTTGAATGGCCTGGCTTTAATGCCAAAATCATTCTTCCATACCTGCATCCTCATACTACAAAATGTCAAAACAGAAATCTCCCACGTTAATGTCAACACTACTGGGAGCCGTGCTAACAATAATGCGATAAGAATCAACGTGACAATCACAAGTACCATAGAGTTTAATGATGCTACAAGAAAACTGACTTCTATAATGCACAAAACATAAAGATTGACTTAAGTATCCAAACCTCTGTCTATTGTTCACAACTGATATTCCATCAGATTTCAAAAGCACAACTAATTTTCTAAAATAAAAATGGCATTAGAATTTTTGTCTTATTGAATTAAAGCATTTACTTTACTGAATCAACCAAGGACCAAGACTAGGAAGAGGTAAAATGAAAAGTCATGTGCTTTCGATTTTAAATTTATAACAATTGAAATAAAGTTTCCATTTATCTAATAAATATAAAGACAGAGTTGAATACTGGTATTCTGGCATTCTTTATGTCAACAAGACATTTATGTCTACAAGAAGAACAGACTTTTAAAAAATATTCTATTTCAATGATAGTGATATCATGAGTTAGTTTTCAGTGTGTCACTAATGGTTACCATGTTGGAATAATTTAAGGAAACATTTCAGCATATGAAAGCCATTGGTTATAATTTATTACACTTAATCATCATCGTTATCATCATCACTATCATCTACCATGTATCATGTAATACACATTTTATTATTACTAATTTTTTTATCAACCAAATTTGAGAATTATAACCCTCAATTTTATAGAAACTGAAATTGGGGCTTAAACAGGTTAAGTACCTTGTGTAAAGTCACAGGAATGCAAAAGAGCTAGAATTTAAGCCTTCATCTACCTGATTCAAAAGCCATGCTCTTTTATCCCAGTCAGTGCACGCTCCCAGAACCACTCCTTAAATTGTTCCTTTGAAATATTTTCATGCTTTCCATTAAATAAGATATCATAATGGACATGCATAAGTAAGAAGAGTATAGTTTTTAAAGATAAAAGAAATAAAATCACAAATGAAATTGAATCGTACTTATAAAGAGAAGTGAGTTTTTTACCCTAAGTGAATTCACTTTGGTAAATAAAAAATTTATTTAACGATCAATGGAATTAGAACGTAAAGTTATAGTAATTTTATATTACATAATATCTGACATTACAGTTTCACTGTAGGGTACACGGTGTTTACATTCTATTTAGTTTTATATTATGGAAATTATAAATCAAAAAAAGTTTCCGTTTTCAATGAAAAGTAATTGCATCATAAAAATAATTATTGGCTATAAACAAATAAAATTATATCAGATGATAATAGGCACTGTATTGATCTGCTCAGACTACTGTAACAGAATACCATAGACTTGGTAGGTTAAATAAGAGAAAATTTATTTTCTCACAGTTCTGGAGGCCAAAAGTCCGAGAACAAGCTGCCAGAAAATTCAGTTTCTCATGAAACATCTCCTTCTGGCTTGCAGGTGGCCGCCTTCTCGCTGTGTCCTCACACATTTCCTCTGTGCTAAGAGAGTACAGGGGAGGGGAGGGATGGGGAGAGGAGAAGAGAGGACAGAAGAGGAGAGGGAAGGGGAGGGGAGGAGAGGAGAGGAGAGGAGGTGGAGGGGGAGGCAGAGGCAGAGGCAGGAGAGGAGGAGGAGGAGGAAGAGAAGAAGGAGGAAGAGGAGGAGGAGGAGGAGGCGGAGGAGGAGGAGGAGGAGGAGGAGGAGAGGAAGGAGAAGGAGGGAGAGGAGAAAGAGGAGGGAGGGAGGAAGGAAGGGAGGGAGGGAGATCTCTATTGTCTCTTCTTTTTTTAATAAAGGCATCCTCTTATCAGCTTAGGGCTCAACCTTTATGCCACCATTGAGAGTCATTATATCCTTAATGGTTCTATGTCCAAATAGTCACTATGAGAGTAGGGGCTTCAACATGTGCATTTTGGAGAGACACAATTCAGTCCATAAGAGACACAAATGATAAGAAACATTAATCATATTATGTCAAATACAGCAATACAAAAGTTATTGTAAAATATAACATCCAATTACACAGTATTTGTTATAATACAACATACATGGCATTGTTATGGGCTGAACTATGTCCATCCAAAAGTCGTATGTACCATGTTTCCCCGAAAATAAGACCGGGTCTTACATTAATTTGTGCTCCAAAAGGCGCATTAGGGCTTATGTTCAGGGGATGTCAACCTGAAAAATCATGCTAGGGCTTATTTTCTGATGAGGTTTTATTTTCAGGGAAACACAGTAGAAACCCTAGCCGTCAGGACTTCAGAATGTGACTATTTGGAGTTAAAGCCTTTAGAAGGTGATTAAGGTCAAATAAGGCTGTTACAGTAGACCCTATATCTAATCCAACCTGACTGGTGCTTATAAGAAAATGAAATTTGGACACACAGAGAGACGCCAAGGGTGTATGCCCACAGAGAAAAGGCCATGTGAAAACAAGAAAGAAGGTGGCCATTTGCAAGCCAAGGAGAGAAGCCTCAGAAGAAACTCAATCTATCAACACCTTGATCTTGGACTTCCAGCCTCCAGAACTGTGAAAAAATACGTTCGTGTTGTTTAAGCCACCCAGTTGGTGATATGTAGGTATGGCAGCCCTAGCAAACTAATACAGGTATGATGGATTAATGCCTTAATGAGTCAAGTTATTTTTGAGTTCATAGTTTAATATGATAAAGTGCAATGCATAACATTCATAGTACCCACCCTAATTTTCCCCAACTTGACTCTCATTGGTTATATCTTCCCTCCTGAAATGCAAATGTTTCACTTTTTCTTCTTTTATCCCTTAATTTTATATTGCACAAAATTTTCCTCATTCCTATGAGGCTGTCCTGAGACCCAATTTTAAAGTTTTATTCCTTTTAGCACAGGAGCTCAAAAAGCAGAGCTCTGTGAAATAAAATGTTAATAAATATTTAATGACCATTAGACCCATTCTGAGCTATCAGTGACCCTGGGTGTTAAGAGATGCCAGAAGAATTAAATGCGGTTCCCGCCCTCACATACTCAAAAATTAGTGGGGTACAATGACTCATGAATAAGTCAGTGGTGTGCTATTTTCCTTAACTAATAGAATCTTTCTCATTTTCCTACCCAGATTGGGTACAGAGGAATAGGGAGAAAGTGCAGACTTTAATCTTCATACATCTTAGTCTCTTCTGACCTAAATAGTCTCTTTATGGTAATTCTGAGCTTTGCGATAAACAATCAAAATTTCAGACCTCTTCTACCCACCACCAGATGGCATCTGCGAAGAAGTAAATAAATCTTTAACTTCACGTTTCCACACTTTCATGAGTCACTTCCGAAGCCATTTATCTCATCCTTGTATTTTTAATTTGACATTATTTTATAAAGGCAGAATCTCCAAATTGTGTAAGGCCTCTTGGGACATGGATCATCCAAGCATTTGGGCTAACCTGAAGTAGGTGCGAGGGACTCTTGTACATGTACGTGAAGCTCTATGACTACTTTTCTGGATCCTCAGTCTCTTTGGCAATCCGTCCCCCACCCCCCACCCCACGACAGCTGCCACCTGAAGCCTAGTTGCCATGTTGGCATCTGCTGCTGTGGCCTGAGATGGGGACCCTATGTCTTTCCTCTTAGCCCCATCAAGGACCAAGAGGTCCCTCATTACTGACTCAGCCACTCCCCAGTCCTCATGCATTTGTCATTCATATTGTGACTTCACAGCCAGCCACCCTGTGGCTTCTTCATTTGCCAACCCAGTATCCCCCATAACAGGCTGCCTCGGTCTTCATTCAGTCACTTTCAGTGACTTAGAAACTTCTAGATCTCTTCCAAGTCATAAGAAACTCAAGGTAGTTTTGGCTATTACAATGATAATGAAAGTCTAAGAAATAAAGAAAAAATATTTGGATCAGTACATCAAAATATTTTGATGTCTAAATTTTAAGACTGTAGTATTGCTAGGGACTGAAAAAGTCTAATTAGAAATTTTAAAAACTAAACACCAAATCTTTCATTGGCATTCTCGCTATAAGTGTCCTCTTGTTACCCTCCATCCCCACTCCTGCTAAGGTATATAAATATCTCTGGCCATCTATGGAGTAGATTCCATACATGAATAAGCCAAATATAAAAACACAGTAATATAAAATATATTAACCCTAATGCATACATAATTCCAAGTAACAAATACTATTTTAGTGGTACAGGAGCATGGAAGATGGAATAATAATACTAGCTGTGAATGTGGGGATTTCCAGTGGACTAGGATACTGCAAATGTAGGCAAAAGAAGTGCTATGTATTCACCAACAGTCCCCTGACAACTTGAATGAGCATTGCTTTTCCATTTCTTGCCCACCTGCCATTTAATCTCTGCAGAGGAACACAGACATTGTGATGACAAGTGTTTTCCTATACTTTCTATCCCCATTTGTGGAAACTTTCACCTGCCTATTATTTGAATATTAAAAGATTTTAACTATGCAGATGAAAAGTTCACAGTACCCATAATTTAACATCATACTAACAGTAATGTGAGGAATAAATTTATTGGTTTCACCCCTTTTTTGTTCAATGGATTTATATATTTGCCTTATATGAGGATTCTCAAAATGAGGTTATGGACCAGAAGCATCAGTATTACTTGAAACATGTTATAAATGCAAATAAGTATCATCAACTCTGAGGGTAAGGACCAGTAATCTGTTTAACATGCCATCTCAATACCTTAAATGCATGATAAAGTTTTAAAGTGATTGCCTTAGATTATAAATTCAATAGGTCATGAAGTACTTTATTTTCTGTTATTTTTCCAATATATGTATTAGAGGGTCATGTATTACTGTGGAAACTTAGTAACTATTTTATAAAAAGACAAATAATATCACAGTTTATTTAGCTATCTACCTACCCATCTGCTTAGTTATCTATCTATCCAAGCCAAAATTACGTTTTTAAATCAGCACATCCATGCTCTTACCTGAGAAATTCAAGAAGTAAAGTATACTGCATATGAAGTTGAGTCACCCTTTCAGTGGAATTCTCAGGTAAAGATTGATCTGACTTCACTCCATCAAGGTCTCTTCCACTCAAGTGACGTATCACATCATAAATGGTTTTATTGTATCTTAAAAACTCATTCTCTCTGGAAATTCTTTTGCGTGATGAGTCTGAGCTGATTATCTTTTTACACACATCCCTATGGAAAGACAATTAAATTTTTTTTTTAATTTTAAAATGTGATGTTATAGAAATAAATGTTCAATGAGTAAATAAAATTCTATATAAAATCAAATAAGAAATTACGAAATTCATTTAATTCAGCTACTTATTAGCAAAAAACAGATTTTTTAGTAACTCCAGAGTTTTCCAGTATCTTATTTTAAGCACATATCATTATGTAATGTTGCTATTGTCAAATATGTAAAATTACATTGTGATTAAAAAATTTAAGTGCTTTGGATAAACAGTATAGTACAGGGATTATATCCTGGACCTATCACCTACTAGCTGAATAAGTAGGACAAGTTATCTAAACTCACTGAACTCAGTTTTGTACACTATAAATTGGAGATAATAATTCCTATAATAGTTTTCAAGATAGATTTCAAACATTCATCATACTTGGAATTACAAATTTACATACATTTTCTCAATATTTGTATTTAATACACAGAAGGGCACATCCTACATATTAGCCTCACGAGTGGGGATTCTCATTTTAAAGATAAAATCCAGAAACCTACTGTTCTCATATATTTCTCTGTAATTAAATAAGATAATGCAATCTCTATTTCCTGATACCTCCCCGCACCAAGTTGTGATGCATGCTGATTTTTAAATGGAGTAAAAAATTCCAACCAATTCTTGTTGTCTACACTTTATCAAATATCTAATACTATACTATTTGCTTGCTAGAAATCAGAGTCACAAATGTATCACTAGCTTAGATGGACAAATAAAAAGTGACCAAAGGGCCATTTTGAATGGCAGTTCTCCAGTTTGGTGGCTAATAGGTCTGTATCACATACTATAGGATACATGTATCCTATACATGTATCACATTGATGTAGGTAAGGGTTTGACTACCTTACCTAAATTTGATTGCTCAAATCCTGGTTCTGCCACTTACTCTGTGACTTTGTGGAAGTTACTTAACCTTTCCTCTTCAAGTTCCTCATAAGTGATATATATATAAAGGGTGCCAAAAAACATGTATACACATTTTAAGGAAGGAAAAAAATTGTATTAAAATTACATTTGATGGTAACCACTCTGAGCATCTCTTGTAATTGCAGGAGTCAAACATGACTTGTATTCATCTTTTGTTATCGGTATATACTGAGTACTACAATTTTAATACAGTTTTTTTCCCTTAAAATGTGTAAACAGAATTACAACATAACCAGACAATGACTAAATAAGAAGAAAGAAACAAGATGAATGAATGCAAATGGAAAGAAACAATAAACAATATAAACAAACAAGGGCCCCAGATATTACAGCTGTAAGATACAGATTTTAAACTAACTGTATGTACTATGTTTAAAATTGAGAATTGTGTTACTGAATTCCTCATATAAATGATATAAAAAAGACTAAATGGAAAATTTAGAAATAAGCAAATCCCGTAAGTAAAGCTATGAAAGCAATGAGTTTAACAGCAGATTAAATCAAATAAAGAGAATTCATGTATTGGAATATAGGCCATAGGAAAGAATCCATACTGCAATATAGAGGGAAGAAAGATGGAATACAGAAAAGTGAACAAAGAAGGAGAGGAGCCCAAAAGAAAGGGGCAATCACATAATCTGAAAGAACAGTGGCTGAGAACTTTCCAAAATTGACAATAAAAGTCAAACCACAAATGAAAAAAAACACTATCAACCCCTATAAAAGTAATCACAAAGAAAACTTTTCTAGGCATGTCACAGTGAAGCTCCTAAACACCAAATATAAAGACAAAATCTTAAAAGTGTTCTAAAAAAGATAATACCTTTAAAGTGTAAAATTAGAACTTCAATGATTTCTTAATAGAAACAATAGGCGATACTAGAAAATAATATATCTTAAATATGCTGAAGAAATAACTGCCAGCCTAGAATTCTATACAAAAAAAAAACACACCAAAAAAACAAAAACCTATACAATTAGAATAAAGGTGAAAAATATAACTATTTTTAGAAACAAATACAGAAATCTGTTACCAAATGACCTTAATTAAAATATCTAAAGAGAATTATTTGAAAGGAAGAAAATCATCTTACACTGAAGATCAAAAATACAAAAGGAATGAAGAACAATAAAACTGGTAAATGTATGAGCAAATACTGACTGATTAAATAATAATATCTGAGATATATGTATACATACATACAGAGGGTGTCAAAAAGATGTATACACATTTTAAGAAAGGAAAAAACTATTAAAATTGTAATACTCAATATATACTGATAACAAAAGATGAATACAAGTCATGTGTATACATTTTTTTGGGCACACCTGGTATATATATATATACATACACACATACTGTGTTTACCTGAAAATAAGACCTAGCTGGACAATCAGCTCTAATGCGTCTTTTGAAGCAAAAATTAATATAAGATCCGGTATTATATTATATTATATTATATTATATTATATTATATTATATTATATTATATTATATTACATTTCATTTCATTTCATTTCATTACATTATATACATTATATAAGACCTGGTCTTATATTATAGTAAAATAAGGCCGGGTCTTACATTAATGGTCCAAAAGATGCATTAGAGCTGATTGTCCAGCTAGGTCTTATTTTCGGGAAAACACGGTACACACACACATATATAGTATATAACAACAATAGCAAATGACAAAAGGAAAGAAAATAAAGTTAAAATAGCATCTATTCTTGCTACATCAAACAAGAGAATAAAATTATGAATTAGTACAAGGCTTTAATTAGTTAAGAATGAATGCTGTATTGTCTAAGGTAATCATTAAAATACCTTAGGCATGTCACAGTGAAGCTCCTAAACACCAAATATAAAAGTTTAAAAAGTGCATTTAAACTTCTAAACTATTAGAAGATGAATCAAGAAATAAGAAAAGAATGTCTAACCAATCCAGAAGAAGGCAAAAGAAAGAGAGAAAGGGAACACAGGCAGAAAAATAGAATTTAAAAACATTGTAGATTGACATTCAAATGTATAGTAATTACATTAAATTTACATGAACCATAAAGTCAAATTAAAAGACAAAAGTACTTTGTAAATACTAACCAGAAGTGATGTACCTATATTAATATGAGACAGCTTAGAATTTAAGGCACAAAGCATTACTACATACAAAGAAAGACATCCCATGTGCATAAAAAGGTTAATAAACCACACAGGTGCTACAATTGCACATTTGAATGCACTTGGTACAACTTAAAATCATATAAAGCAAAAATGACTGAATTAAAAAGAAGTAGCCAAATGTACAAATATAAGTAAAGATTTCAACAACTTTATCCCAGCAATTGATAAATAATTCAAAAATCAGTAGATATATATACACATAATTTAAAGAGTATAATAAGCAAACTTTGTTTAATGTACATACATGAAAAACAGCTTTCAATAACTACAAAATACACAATATTTTCCAGTTGAAATATTTATAAAAGCTAAATAAATGCTGGCCAGTAAACAAATGTCAAAAGTTTCAAAGAGGCTAGTCTCTGGCCTCAATGAAATTATGCTAAATATCAACAGTAAAATCACCAAATGCAAGCTTCTAAATGACCTTTGTAAAATAAAGCATATTGAAAATTAGAAACAAGTATGAGTGGGATAGAAATAATATATTACATATAAAAATATGCAATTCAGATAAAGCTAAACTTAAAAGAAAAATTATAGTTTAAAAATTCAATCTTTTCATTATGAAAACTCATGACTACCAGAAACAAAAATTAACTTTATAAATTGGTAAGGAGTTTCTTTAAAAAGCATACAGTGAACCTCATACTTAATGAAAAATGTTGAAAGGTTTTCACCCTAAGATTGTGATTAATAGGAGGATGCCTACTATTCAGTATTTAACTGGAGATCCTAGCCAATGTAATAAGACAAGAAAAATAAATCAAAGATATAAGGATTGAAAAGAGAAAAAAGTGATTATTTGCATATTATATGTTTTTACAATGTACAAAAATAATCTACTCATGAATTAAAAAATCCAGACACAAACAAAAATGCAAACCGTATGATTATTCCTATATGGAGTTCAAACACTGATAAAACTAATCTTTGATGTTAGAATTCAGGAAAACAGTTGTTGCCTTAGAAGGTGGAATAGGACACAGGAGGTAGGGGGCTTGAGGGATGCTAGCAAGGAGATGGAATAGAAGTGTGGACTAGCACTGATAGGTACTGGAAAAACCCACTCTTCCCAGATGAAGTGGTATTTCCAGTATGATTTAAATGATCATGTGATCAGTTAGAGATCTTCCCAGTGGTGTGTGGAGAAAATGTTAATTCCCACAATTCATCTAATTTGAAGTGAGTGGACTGTAATCTTTACTATATTTCCTCTGATGACTTCTGAAACATAAATTGTGTTTTGTGATATTTTTCAACAGCTATTTCCATCTTTTGGTGATTTGGGAAAAGGCTGAAAATAAATAATATCTAAGGGCCTCTAAGAATTGAAAACAGACTAATAATTAATCAATTAAAGGTAACCACAAATAATTTCTTTGGTTTCTGCTATTCTGCCCAAATATATCTCAAATCAACAAATGAAATGAACTGTACTGCCGCACTGCTGTGAATTGGTATTTGTAAAGAGTGAAATTACCTGAGCTAACACACCAATAAAGCAACGTTTCTGACAATCTGTATCTTCAGGTTCAAGAAAGGTGATGCATAAATATGTCAAAAAATATTCAGTGTTAGAAAATGAAATTTTTTGATAACCACACCATAATTAACTCCACTTTTCAGGTAATACATTCTGTATTGGATGACTCTCCAGATGGGGGTAACTGCATGTAAGATCAGGGAATTCTACTTTCCCCATTAACATACATGACACTTCACTATAATTTATTGCTTGCCCAGGAGTTTAAGCTTCACTTGGTCTGAAATCCTAGATTTATCCTGTAAATATTAGGATTACAAAACTTCCCTCAGTTCTAGACTACTACCATGTTTCCCTGAAAATAAGACCGGGTCTTACATTAATTTTTGCTTCAAAACACGCATTAGGGTGTATTTTCAGGGGATGGCTTATTTTTTCACATTCAACAATCTACATTTATTCAAATACAGTCATGTCATCTTCTTCTGGAACATCGTCATAATATATTAAATGCACATAACATCTGGCTGATGATCTTAACTGGGGCTTATTTTTGGGGTAGGTCTTATTTTCGGGGAAACACGGTATATTCTTCATCTCCCTGAATTGATGTACCTAACCACATGTGCTTGTAGTGTCTAGCCTAAAGCCAAAGACCAAAATGCCAAATGGTGGAGTTCATGTCTTTCAAATGTTAAAAGTTTCCTAAATCTTAATCTGAACCCCCATAATTCACAAGTGGGATGATGCTTAAAAATATTAGTTCTGGGGGTGAAATGCTCAGGTTCAAATCCTGGCTCTGCTATTTATCAGGTGATTGACTTTGGGAAAGTTATTTATTCTCTCCATGCCTCAGGTTCTCATCAGTAAAATGGGGCTAATGATAGTATCTACCTCACAGGGCTGTTATACAGATTAAATGAATTTCTACCCACAAAGCACATATAATAATGCCTTGCTCGCAGTAAAAGTCCAATACATATTACCCATTATTATTAATAAAATATCATCACAAAATTATTTTTAAAGAAACAAGGTAAGAGATATTGCAAAGCAAGTTCAGTATGACAGACTATTAGACCACAATAATGAAATCAATAACAGAAATGATGAGTCATTAAGTTGGAACTATCAGAAGATAAATGGAAGAGGAAAACTGTAGAAAACTATGAGAATGAAGGGTAACTTCCTGTTCAGGATAATAAATTAAGCATACGTGCTTTTCCTCTCTCCATTTCAAAACATACCTGAAATGTCAGAAAGGTTGGAGAAAGGGAATAAACCTATCACAAGACTGAAATTGGGAAAAGGAGCATTATTATATTAGAAACTTTGAAGAATATCTATAAGACAGAGAATGGATGGAATTGTACTGAGGAATAAATCAAAATGGACTACATAGCAGTAGGCTACAGGGGGAAAGGAAGCCATTTTCCCTAAAGGACTATAAGAGAGGTGCCAAGTGTAGAATCAGCAGATACAGAGGGAGAAAGCGACCTGTGGTACAGTAATTATGATGATTACTATACATGGAAGACATATTTGAGAAGGCATGCATTCAACACAAAAACAGGATGCTATTATCACAGAAAAAGACAGAAGGAAGGAAAGAAAGGAGGGAGGAGAAGAGGAGACAGAGAATAGATCGGGAGGGAAGGAAAAAATAGAGAAACACAGAGTTCTTACAAAACAAAAATGTACATACTAATTTAAAATTGTTATAGAAGACTGAAAGAGGAAGTGAAGATCTACTAGTATAAGAAAGCAGAAGTAGAAAAAGATGAAAACCAAGACGTAATTGAGAGTGATATAAAAGATCAGACATGCAGATACACCGTCATTCTAAAATGAGATTAAGGAAGAAAAAACAGAGAAAACAGAGAAATAGCAGAAAAAAAATACAGGAAAGAACAGTTAAAAGATGAGTTTTCTAAATGAAAGGGCCCACTGAATGTCAACTATATTAAATGATATAAGAAACCCCATGCTCAGATTTTATTTCAATAAATCACAGAATACATTAGCAGAGAAATGGGAACCATAAAATAATTCTGAGAGAATGAACACAGTACTCACAAAAGATGACATCAGTCTTATTAAAAACACTGAATGATTCCAGATGATGGAGCAATATAAGAGACACTGAGGAGGGAATTCAAGAATTGACAATAATACATGATGTTGGAAGTTATCTTCTTAGCCTGAGAGTCCGTGAGCCAAAGATTCCAAATTAAGAACTGGCACTGAATAACACTGTTACTTGGACAAAGTTTATCTTTAGTCAAAGTTGTTTCGCTGTGGGCAGCTTCCTTCCCAGGGCTGGGGAGGCCCCCATATTCCTCTAGAACTGTCCTTCCCCAGATAGCACCCCATGACTTAGGCTGTTTCTCATTTACGTATCAAAATAACAAAGTACTGGAATCCATCAGGTAACAACCAGACTGACAATGTAACTCATTAGTGGGAGTAAAATGAAACACACACCAGAAAATCACCCAAAATTAGAAGAGATTTTAAGAAGCTTGTATTATTTGATCCAGTGACCCCACCTCTGAAAACCTTCCTCTGTAACATCCAGAAATGTCTGTTACCATTTATAAACAGATATGTTTAATCTTGCTATAATTTACATTAAGAAAATATAGAAAAAAGTAACATAAGTAAATACCCAACAATTAATGTAAATAGGCAAGTAAATAATCAGTGAATGCAATAACATATTATACAACAAATTAGCAATCATTATGATAAAAATATAGAAAATTAAAATTAAAATCAAAGGCTCTATAAAAAAACAACAAAAATGAGAATGCTTAATAGCAAAAATTCTGGGATGTAGCTAATGTGGAATAAAGAGATAAATTTATAGACCTAAAAATAATTAAGCATACAATTTAAATTTAAAGGAAAAGTAAATTATAAACAAAACAGCATTAAATAATTTAGAAAATATAGAAACAGACAAATTAATCCAAGAACTTGTTATATTAGAAATAAAAGTAAAGTGTTGTTATCTATAATCAAGAGAAAATAAAATTGTAAACAAGGAAAAAATTATAAATACAAACAGTATTAGTAGTCACAATGGTTAAATAATGAATTTTAAATGCCCGATCAATGATCTGCACCAAAATGAAATCATTACAATTTACTCAAAATAGGTAAAATTTTCAGTAGAACAAACACCAAAACAGGGAACTGAAAAGTTCTAACAATAACTTTCCTCAAAAATTCCCCGGAGTCAGAAGATTTCATGACCAAGCTGGTAAATTTTCAGGGTATCTACCACATTAATTTTCTCTGACTACAGACAAAGATGAGCTATTAGCCAATTTATTCTATCAAGCTGATATTGTCCTATTAATTTAAAAAACTGGAAAAGTTAACTTATAGGAATAACATGTAACCTAGCTCACTCTTGAAAATAGATGTAAAAATTCTAATATAGCCCTTCTAGCTAGAGATTAGCATTCGCCCCATGTGTTAGCAAGTTCCCCAGGAGAACTGGAAAGAAAGGAGACAGAGAAGCTCTAATGAACACTATACCACCAACGCTGTAATAAGGGAGATGCCTAACTTCCTGTTTAAATTAACAACAGCATTAAGTGGCTTGACATAACCAATGCAATTTAATTATTTTAGACATGCTGAGTAATACAACAACACATGAAATAGTGAAGTAAATGTATTGTCAAAGAGAAGATAGTGTCAAAGAAACTGTTCACTAATACTACTGTCTACTGGATGATACCCTAGATCTAGGGTTGATATTTCTTTTATTTATAGAGAGCTATGGCATTTCCACTTTTTCAAGTTTAAAAGGGCTTTTCCTACCCACAGTTTACCCTTCGTACTTGACAAACGAGGAAACTGAGGTTCAGAGATTTTCAGTACCTGCCTAAAATCGCTGGATGCTTAGAGAAAATGAAATAGTGCGCCTATACTAAAGAAATGTACATTTGCATCTTTTTGCTTTTCTTATTAGCCTCCTCATAATTTATCAGTTTAGAATAAATTATTTAATATTGTATTTCACTTTGAACAATCCCAATAAATAGATATTTTAATATATAATACAAAGCAAGGGATTTAGAGAAACATGTAACTGTTACCTTCTTATAGTCTCTGGAATAGAGAGAGAATGGGGTCCTTCCGACCAGCCGAAGAGGGTGAACCAAGTCTGAGCAGCATTTACAGCTTTTTGAAATAAGTCATATGCCTTCGTTCCTTCTTCAGGAAAAAACTGCTCATTTTTCTCCTGTTTTACCATTGATCTAACACCTTCTTGCTTTGACGTTTCACTTTTGCCCAAATTCAATTTTTCAGGTATTATTTCCGTTCCTAAAATTCACATTTTTTTGTAAAAAGGGTTATTTGACCATAGAGTAAAATATTCTGTCAGCTACTGCTATTTGTAGGTAGAGACATACAGCGCATTGCACAAATTATTCTATGCTCTCAAAGAAATTGAGTCAATTTACTGTTACCTTAAAGAAAATAATAGATTTATTTTCAAATACTCACTAGAAATACTTTAGAAATAAATGAATTTCAATTTTTAAAAAATCTTAAATTTTCTTCTTGCCATAATGGTATGTGAAAACTGTCCCCAAATGGAACCTTTCATTTCCAATGATATATGTAAAATAGTTTAATAATTCTTTAGCTTTACTTGTTAGAATTGCATCTTAGCTGAAAAACTTACAGAAACAAAACATTGGCTTCAGATTCAAAATGGCTTTCGACCCAAGTGAAGCATTGCAATACAAAACATTTTTGAATTAGAGAAATTTTCAAGAACATAAAATGATTTTATCCTTTTTTCCCCAAAAAAATATCTGCTTATGTAGGGGAACAAGCACAACTCATTTAAAAACCTCGCAATATTTAATTTGGTTTGGTCCATTCAATAAAAAGAAAATTTTCAATACTACTCATACCCAGAGAAAGGAATATCTGAACAGTTAACTGCAAATAATACTCTCAAATTCACATATTTATCTGTGTTCATCTCTTTCTAAGACAGGCAACATTGGATCCAGTTAGATAATTAGGAGACAAACCCCTAGTTTGGCAGTTCCCAAACTGTGGACTGACGGAATCTGGGATGTCACAGCAAATTCAGAGGGACCCTGTAGGATATTTCACATTTGAGTTAAATATAACTACAATATCTGCTGGCTATCACATGAACTACTATTGTTAGGTTTTTGGACCAAACCACTTGCTAAAGGGAACTGCTTAGGACATATTTTGGCCTAGAGGAAAAGTACTGAGATACTACACATTCTGGGAACGAAAAACATTAGAGACTCTCTACTTTAGATCATTTGAGAGAGCTCCCCAAACAGATGACCCACTTAAAACTAAGGACAAATTCATGTTTTCTTCATGGATTTCTTATTACTTGCAAAAACCCAAGTTTTTAATGAAATAATTTTAAACAAATCATGTTATGGACTGGGTTTCAGCAATACACTATATATTTGCCACATACCAATAAATAAACTCTTTGCAGGCTCAGCATTGCTATATTTAGAAGGACCAAGAGAGGATGATCCAGCTTTTCGGGAGGGAAACGAAATATTCTTTCCAGTCTTGACAAGGCTGCCATCCTTATCTGCAAATGACACATTGGATCATAGTAGGTCAATGATCTACAAGAGTATCGAACAAGCATTTGTAAATTCACTATTAAATTATTGCACCTGAATTTCATATATAAAAATCTATATAATAAATGTGTGTGTATACAGAGGGTGCCAAAAAATGTATATAATATACATTTTAAGAAAGGAAAACAGTATTAAAGTTGTAATACTCAATATATACCGATAACAAAAGATGAACACAAGTCACGTTTGACTTCTGCAATTACAAGAGGTGCTCAAAGTGGTTACCATCAGTGTAATTTTAATGCAGTTTTTTCCTTTCTTAAAATGTATATACCTTTTTTTGGCACCCTCTGTATATACACATACTGTGTTTCCCCGAAAATAAGACCTAGCCAGACAATCAGCTCTAATGCGTCTTTTGGAGCAAAAATTAATATAAGACCGGTCTTAAACAAGATGTAATTCTGTTCAGGAAAGCATGGCCTGTACAGTTAGAAAGATCTAATTTGAAAACTTGGCACCACAGCGCCTGAGCTGTTAGACCATGGGTATCTTATACAAGTTGTCTGAAACACATGTTTTTATCCATAAAATGAAACCAAAGGTTCTAAAAGCTCATGATTTTGCTGTAAGGACAATTTTATGAGCAATAACACATATAAATATGGTGGTATATACTAAGTTTCTTCCAATCTTTCAGTAAAAAGCCATTTAGAATTTGCCAGAGAACCTTTACCCAGTTGGTGTGCATGGCTCCAGAATGTTACGCCACTATAGACTTCACAGAAGTGAGTCTTTGGGAATTCAATGATAGAATGGTTCATTGTGAATGCATTAGGTAGGATCTTTTCAATTTACCACCAAACTGTAAAACGTTCCTACGTAGTTGAATACAAACCCACATCTGTACCCTTCAAATAAAGTTACTCATATAATGATTTTTTATTTGGCACCTTAGCTATAACAGGTAAATCACACGGCTTTACTTTTGGATATATTTAATATGTTTTAAGATTTCACCTTTATTGATCATAATATACCCTAGAGCCGGTAGCTACTATACTAAGTATGTAGCCTCTGAGGTCTCACAAATTTGGTTAGAATCCCCTGTGACAAGCTGCTCAACATTTCTATGACTCAGTTTCTTAGTCTGTAAAGTGAGATCAATAAGAATATCAAACTCGGGGTTGTTGAAAGGATGAAATGAAATAAATTATGAGGCGCCTAGCAGAGCACCAAATGCCTGGAAAGCACTAAGTATATATTATAAATTATTATTATACATATTTCTGAAGACCTTTTAGAATATTTAAGAATCATGATGTCTTTCTATAGTAATATTTACCCAAATGGATGCATTATTTTCAACCCATATATTTCATACTCAATTATCATTCAAACATAAAAACTTTATTCATTTTTCTCCTTTTAAAGAGACAGCAATATTTTGTATAGTACCTTCTCATTTTCTGGGAGGATATTGTGAAAAATATAAAAGAGTGATAAAGCAATAATAACAACAGTGATAATAGCAATAATAATGAAACAATAATAACACCATTTTCCAGGTATTTACGGTCTGTGAGTCCTCACAAAAGCCTTTTGAAATAGATAAACAGGCATTGTTAGCACCCCGCTACACCCCACCAGGCACATTCTGTTTAATAACAAATGTCTGAGGAGCTGAGAATTAAAGATAAAATCATATGGCAAAATGGTGAGGTTGAAACACAAAATAGAATTTCCACCCCATTCTGTGACTCTTCATCCATTGTTCTTTCTATTGTGTATTATTGGAAATCACCACCCACCCTATCCACTATATTAAAAAATAATTAAAAAATAACACCAGGATTAGTCAGGAAAATCTTTTAAATTTTGAGAATGTGTGTAAAATTTGTAATACATATATATGCTCAGAAGGAACAGTCAGAGAGGTGAGAAGAGACCCAGGGAAGTATTGTATGTGGAAGCCCAGAAAGTATGATGAAAGTGTTGGGGGGAAGAGAGGCAGTGGGGGAGAGAGACAGTGAGAGAGTACAGTCAACAGTATAAACTGCTGCTGAGTAGTGCAGGTACAGCATACAACGAAAGAATGCTTCTTCCTCACCCGACATTTTTTTCTGGTTAAAGGGAGCCCTAAAAGCCTGGTTTCCTTTGGTATTTTTCTTCGTCTCTCTAAAAAACTAAGTGATTTATCTGGTTGGTAAGTTTGGGAAGAGCAAATCAGGCATGCCTGGCCTGAATCCACCCTCTTTTCCTCTTTGGGAATGAACCTGTCCACTGAGAGAATACTGTCTCCTGTCCTCCCTGTTGCAAACCTCCCCAAAGCAGCTAAGAGGGAGGCAGAAGCTGAAGGGCAAGAGTAAGCCAGGTTAATTGATTAAGCAAGGTCCCTGGCGAATGGAATTCAGATAAAGAAATGGCCTAAGTCAGGAGAGAGTCTTGTCTCCCAGCTTTGGGACAGGAGAGACAATGGGTTCCATTGCATGCTTGGTATTTGGAAGTTCAGAGTATTCCTGCCTGATGGTCTATTTCTTCTGAAAAGTCAGAGAAAAGGTCATCCTCTGAGCCTGAGGCAGAACATGACTGAATAGGTTTCATAGGTGTGGTAAACATGTGACGAAGCAAATGGAGAATGAGAAAATTCGTTAAAAACACAGAAAAGAACTCCGACACAGCACTGAAACTTAAGGCTATGACAGTCTATACAGATGGAATTTTTCCTACTCTCCATCCTTTCTCCTCCTCTGAAGACTGACTCCATCAATCATCCTCTTCTGTCTTGTATTTCACATTTCTCCCTGCTTAGTAGCTCCTCTTCAGTTTTTCTTAGCTTCTCTCACCATTTTCCCTGCAGCAACTCCCAGTAGGTCTACTGTCCCCTCTCCTTCCCACTTAACTCATCTCACATCCCAACAATTGCTCCCTTTCTAAATCACTGATCCTCAAAAACCACAGAAGGCCCCTCCTGTTACAGAACAAAGGGCACAGTGGGGCAGCGCCATCCCTACACTGCCTGCCTTGTCTCCCATCACACCCCCATACTGTTACTATACTGCCGTTCCCCAAATCATTCTGTCCAAGATAGTCATTTGTCAAGCTCTCCACAAATGTAATCTCTTCTATAAAGACATGGCAGACCCCCAACATCAGCATTAACCTCTGCACCACCCCAACATTCCCAATATTTCAATTCACTCATACACCAAACTCTTCATTCCACCTTGTTTGTATGAGTGTATTTATGCACCTTTCACTGGACTGTCAACTTCTGGATTTAAGAGACACTGCCATATTCTACTCTCAATACTAAACATGGCTCCTGACAATGACAGGAGTTTAATCAACATATGTTAATTTTAAAGTCATTTTACTTCTAGATGACAGCCTTGGATAACAAGAACATGTACAGTTTTGAAAGTTAGAGAGAAAATAGTCATATACCACTTACCATTCCTTAAAACAATATCTTGCTTATCATGATGAAGTGCCATATAAGGGTAAATAGTAAGAATGCAGTTGTCTGCTGCTGCAATAACTGGAAGTGAAAACCTAAAAGTGAAAACATTGCCTTTCAATAAAATAAAATTTTCAGATGCAGTAAATATAATACAATAAAATATTTTTTTAAGTATCCAGGATGCCTGTAAGGATCAAGACATGATTTATTCATCATTTTTCTTTCCACCTACTTTGTTTTTCTTAACCACCTACTGTATCTACTTTAATAGTTTAAGAATATTTACCTTTAAAGCTTTTAACAGAGATGGTCAATTTCACTGTCAAGTGTGCTCCAGAACACAGCTTGTAAGTACACAGACTTATAACCAGATTCAGGAAATTTTACAGTTGATGGAACCTCAGAGTTAATTTATGCACCTTCTTCTTCTATAGCATCCCTGACAAAAGGTATCTAACCTCAGATGACACTATTCTGGAAACACTACTAGGGTGACAGTCATGACTCAGAAACGACCCATTTCATATCTGGAGAGCTGTAACTTCAGACATTCTGTTTCAGAGCAAACGGAACAAAATCAACAGTCTAATCCTTATTACATTCCTTCAAATATTTAAACACAGCATATCTTCTCTAAGGCTTCTCTTCGGATTCTCAACATTTAGAACGGTCAAGGGTTTTTTCAACTGCGAGGTCGCCAAATATTTCACACACCATCTAACTTTTTTAGATGACCTTTTGTTTTGTGTTTGTCCTCCTTTAAATGTGTCTAAGAACTGAAAGCAATTACTATGAAAGTTATTCAACCAATAGAGAGTAGTACTATTACCTTCTACAACTCACATATATTCTATTTTATGAAAGCATTGTGCAATTGTCTTATCTTTCTACTAGCAACAAAACACTCTTAGATTATATTGAGCCTAACTTATGTGACTACTTTGTCCTAGTACTACTGACTTTTTAATAGAAGCACTATATTTAATATCTGTACCACTAGCACATTGCCTTACTGGTTTTAGTTCTGCACTGCAGTAGTGCATCAAGATAATTTTAGTCTTCAATCAGCCATGTACACACACACGCATATATATATATATATATATATATATATATATATATATATATATGCCATACACCATATATCTTTCTCAACATCCAAACAGCTATTATTATCTTAGTCCTATTTGATCATTCTCTACACTACTGGATTCTAGAAATGAAGGAACTACATGCTAGAGAAGGTAAAATCAACAAAAAAATCTAAATTAGAAAAAAAAAAGTAAGTCAAGTAAGAATGTATATGTCTACAGCAGATAATAACCAATAAAATGCAAATTATATCTTTACAAACCATAACTTTGATATTGAATGGCATGGTGACCACACATAGTTCATTAAACAAGGTGTGAAAAGTCGCATCATTCATCTCTCTGATCCTTAGTTGGTGGATAATTGATACTCCACTTACACATCTCTAATTCTTTCCCCATCAATAGTGAAGATTAAGAGACTCTTATGTCTCATCACTTTAGGAATGATATTTGAAGCTTCTATGTTAAATCTGTGTGATAAATGGCCTGGTAATTACTCTATATTATCACTTTGCAATAGTGTATGAAGTACAGTGATGGCCTGTCAACACTATGTCAAACACCATGAGAAATATTATATTATTTATATCTTTCTCATCTTAATTAAGGTTCTCCTCTTATCTACACTATTTATAGGCAGATCTTACATTCTAAAAGCAGCCCTGTTAAACATGGTTTTAATTCACAGAGAGTTGAGCAGAGCAAGAAGAGGCAGGGCTACAGGGTGTGGTTTTTGGAAGCTTGTCTCTTTAGTGTGTCCCAACTTTTCTTCATAAGGCAGCTAAAATATTATAAAATTATGTGTTGCGAAAACTGGCAGTGGCTATGAATGGTTAAAGAAGAGCTTACAGCTAACACTATTCTGGATTAATCACCTAGATTCCTATTTATAGGACTGAATAAAGTGATAAATGGGAGGAGAATAAAATATCTGAGTCAGCCCTTTGAAAATGTTTTTCACTTTAAAACCCACTACCCACCATCACCATCAAAGACAAGTGCTTGTCGCTATCCATATAGTATTTAAATAAAGACTTACAAATAATGAAATGACTTTGGATGACGGTATTTGCTTTAGTATTACACAAAACAAACATCCTTGAGCAACCTTTCCAAAATTGCTTATCCACACCTATTCACGTTTCCCATCTCAATCATTGCTAGCAAAATAATTCACATGTAACTTCATTTACACACAAAAAGGGTTAACTGATATGTTTATTTAAATACCGAATGCTCACTACAGATAGTACTTTTATGTTAGTTAGGTCAATTGATAGGACTCAATCTGGTGCTGTAATGTGTATTTGTAACCATCAAGGTCATCCATGATGTGGTGAGACAAAAGAATCTCTCCATCACAAGTGAGGACATCAAATGTCATTTTGTTAATCTGTAATAAAGTTGCAGAGTTTGGATTTATTTATTTATAAGAGATCAAAACAGACTGAAAAGATTATTGATGATAATGTGATTGTCACTTATTTGATTTTCAATATCCTTTCTTGAGTGGAGGGAAAAGGAGTCAAGTTGCAGCAGCTCTTCTGGGCATTGCAGGAACCTGCAATATGTTACCTGCAGCCCATCAAGACACTGCTATTTCTGAACATTAATAATTCTAGCAAATATGTGCTGTTTACCAATTTAGTAACCTTAAAAACATTTGAGGTTGATCTAAATGCGCATAAATCCATAGAAGTATGCTTCACCTGTGAATGTATTTCACTGATTTGCAAAGGTAAGGGCAGAGAATTCTTCTTCAAACACATGAGAGATCCATAGATATTCATCAAATATAGAAATATGTTCGTTTAGCAAATATTTTAAATATATATCAATTCTTTTTACAAGAATCATCTCATTTTTAGTCTGCTCAACAATCTGAAAACAATCCTGCAACTGATGTAAACTATTTTTTAGATCTCAAAATCACTCTTTAGGGGCTACTTTCACAATTTGAAATCATTAACATTGATTAAAATATATCAATATATTTTATTTTCAATTCAGTGTTCATGTGGAAAACTACTATAGCTGTCAGCACAGTTTAAAATAGGGTCTCCAGGAAAGAACTGTGGCAGCCGACCGCATGGGCATGTGACTTCTAGGGACTGTGAGGCCCAGCCATCAGGCAGGTGCCTGCAACCACTCAGGGAGAGACAAAGGGTACACTGGGACTTCCTCTAAAATGAAACATCTCTAAGCACGGTTCAATATTTGCTAAATGAACATATATTTCTCCAACCAATTATCACTGGCTCCAAAGAGATTGGGGGTAAAGAAGAAAAAGGAGGAAAAGAGAGAAACTACATCATCTATGATTAACTTTTCTTTCTTCAACCTGCATAGTGTTAAATGCAGTATGATTTTAATAATCTCAGAAGACATGGTAAATAGCATCTTGGAAGTGTCTGAGCTTTTGCAATTTCTACACAAATTTTAAACACCACCATTTTGCTACAAGTGAATGGTGAGCAAATCATAATTATGAATATTTTTCTGGTTATAGTTTACTATAATATACTGGTATTATATGTTTGGATTAAATATAAATAAACATTCTACTTTATAGTAGAGACTGTACTACAATCCTGTGATTTGGTTTAACAGATCCACTATGAAAATAATGTTCTTCATAGAATGAAGGTGCCATTCGTTAGAAGCAGCCTTCCACGAGACTAGGTCGAGGAATAAGAAACAGATGATTGTATCAGAACAAAGCATGGCCGCTTAGAAATTCTACTCCCCCATCACTGCCTATTCTATCTATATATACAAGACCAAAAAAGTTGGAAAAATACATGGTGCTATGCATAACCCAGCCCCCCAAACCACGACAGACAAGGTTTCCCATGCAATATTCCAACACTGAGTATTTCTAATAAATGTTTATTGAAATATTCTTGAGATTGCCCATAGCCTGACTTTCAGCAATAATGATGCTAAAATTCTAGATTGCTCATTGTCAATGGGCAGCAGATGGTGCTAAGAATGGAGTCTCCAAAAGATGAATAAGTCTAAATAACTGCTCTTTTTACCATAAAAGGAAATTTGAATACCTCAAAAGTTGCTTCTCGCTATGTGGTAATATCCCTTACATACTTATTTTAAATATCTAAATAACCCAGAAAGGCACATAAAGAACAGATACAACTTACACTAGAGTTACTAAGGTCACATTGCCAACCTACATGCTTTAATGCTCCATGTGGTTGGACTCTGGATCTGATTCATTCTCTAGTCTTCCTTATGTGATGCAGTTTCTTACCTTTCAAAAACAGTAAGATATCTCGAAGAGGCATGCTAAAAACACTTTTAAAAATACTAGAAACAGACCCAAAGTTGCCAGGCATACCCTACACAAGGATCGAATTGTGCACTGAGTAAAACAATAATTAGGATCAGCTTTCACTATCCCTCATTTCCTTTTTATTGGATTGAATGTTTTTAAAAAATAAGGCTGCAATTTAAATGATTGTCCTATTATTTTAATGAGAGTAAGCATAACAAGTTTTATTATGCATCAAAAATGTTTTTGAACCCATAACAAGGTTGATAAAATGCTACTGTATATACAAAAATGTTGTTTTAAGCACTAAATCTGCTTGCTTTTCCTTTCCCTCACTTTAATTCACACTCTTATGTTTCAAATTTACCAATGAAGAGTGAACACGTGAAACCCCAGGCACTTCACCCTCAACCCCAATAAAGGCAGAACCGCACGCAGGCTCTCCCGCATTCTCTCGCTCACTCTCTGTCTCTCTCTATACTGGTCACCTCACTGTGTGGACCCACGCTTGCCATTGACCCTTCAGGACTTGTCATTAGTAAACCTTGTTTTTTCAAAATTCCCTGATGGTTGTTTTTGAGGCACATTTTGCAATCCTAACAAAACCCACAAGGGCCAGTCCAGCCACAACAATGGCTCTGAAAGAAGAAATGTCTGTAAGGGCTCTGCCGTAAGTACTATGCCCCAGTGAGTACCCCCGGCATTTCTAGGCAATAGCATCACTACCTATAGTCTGACACCACCCCAAACCAAATAGTACAGGATCCTTTCAATTGTGGCTATGACAGCATCAACCCTTTAGTTACTAGGTCTAGAGTGGGTCCAAGGTCCAGAAGGAGTGTTTGAGGCAGATCAGGCACCAGGTATGAGCACTTAGGACAGTGGCTGGTTATCAACTAGCAAGGAAATATTTCAAGATTGTATCCACTGGCAAGGACGTACCACTGTGTGCCAGCCAATCAGCAGCTCTGATTTTAGTTCAACCTCCCCTACCAAACATCCTTGTACTGCTCTTACTATGCACTTCCAACTGGTCATTTAGAACATAATGTGTGGTTTCATTTGCATTAATACATCAAAATCTTCATATTCATGGTGGATTATATACCACATGACATAACGAAACTTAAAGATAATTTCATTCAGTTTACTTACTAAACTGACCATGTTACAGCAATAAAATCCTAGGACTTGAAAAGGTAAAGGGAAGCAAAGTTGTGTGATAGAGATAATGCGACATGATCTCAAATCTAGGTTCTTTCACTCAACAGCTGGATGGGGGTCCAAAAGATCAAAACACTGTAGTACTTCAAGTTCCTCTGCTGTAAATTTGGAATTATACTTTACAATGTAGATCTCTTAAACAGATTAAGTTAGATAATGTACTAGCAAACTAAACCAAACTTACTCTAAAAGAGAGATGGGTATACAATCTAAGGATTCTCACAGGAACCCCATTTTCTAGTGGTAATGTTATTTCCTGCCAAATATTTACCAGTGGCCCACTGTTTAATCCCTCCTGATGACATTTGCCCTGATTCAGTCTTGAAGGTCCAGTGTTTTACCAATTTTACTGTGCATCTGAATCACCTGAGCAGTGTTTTAAAATACAGATGCTGCTGATTCCTCAGACTAGAAATTCTATGTTTCCAACAAGCTCAACGTCTTCCCAGACTAACAAAGCATCAAATGGGAACCTGTAGGACATACAAATGTGCAGATCCCACTGAAGACGTACTAAACCATAACTCTGGAGGTACAGCCCAAGCTGTAACCAGCACTGCAGGTGAGTCAGATGCAGGGTAAAGTTTGAGAGCAACTGTTGAGCGCCAGGGTTCTCAACTCTGAGCTCCCATTCGAATCATGTGGGGAGCTTTTTAAATCTGCAATGCCTAAGTCACCTTCCAGACAAATTATATCACAGTCTATGAAGGCTGGACTGAGGCCATATGTACTTTTTTAAACTCCCCAGGTGATTTCAGTGTCCAGGCACGAGAGCCACAGCTCTAAAGGGAAAAAAAAGCAGCTGATATCTGAATAGCACCTACCCACATCTATCTAGTTGATAAATGAGTCATTTGGATTTCTTTCATTTGGCTTCAATTTTAATTTTCAATTACTTGTGTTAGCTCTCTTATAAAACAGTTGATTTTTTTCATTTGCTCTAAAGTTATTCAAATTAAATTTGGGTACTAAAACCTAGGGAAGATAGAATTAGTTTTGAGTATAATGGATATGTGTTAAGTACTTGTGGGATTTTAAAAAAAAAAAACTATATGAAGAAAAAAATGTATGGAGGACCTCAGAGTTCTGACATACCACAATTCTAACTATGAACTCTCAACTCGTGTTGGCTGTTTTAACCATGAGGCATGGCTAACTCATGTTAACCTCCTGGTTACCTGGAACATGCAGTTGAAATCAACCCTTGATTCCACAAAACCCTGTGTTTGGGTTTAATCATAGGAAAACATTAAGCTGGTTTTGGCACTCTTAGGATTTCTATGAAGTTAATCACCCAAAGCCATAACTTTCATTCTTTGCAAGATCTAGTAAAGTACCAGACAGTGAACTTGTAAAACAAGAACAAGTGACAACACTTCATTCTCATAATGACAAGTTCCCTCAGGATATAACGTTCCCTTCTCCTCAACCTACAGTGGAAATCATGATGCAAAATAGGGGATTACAACATTCTGGCACCTCTTAATCTATTTGATCTCTGTATAAATTCCCAGATAATATACATCTGCAAACATAAGAACAAATTTCAATTCTGAAGCATAATATAAATGATTTGGAGATTATCCGAAGCAATTTCACCCCCATGATAACAGAATTCCTGCCCCTACATTGTTACCTCATATACCAAAAATAAAAATAAGGGAAGTCAGGAAGAAAACAGCTGAATTGATGAGGACATAAGATAATAAGGTAACCTAGAATAGGGGTTGATGATTCGTAACAGCAATGAAAGGAATTATATTTTCTATTGCATTCTTTGACTTCCTCAAAAGCCATTCTTAATATCACTTAAACTATTTTATAAACAGACACAAAAATCCCTCATAAAACCATAAACTTCTAAAACAAGACATATTGCATTTCAATAAACATATGCTTGTTTAATTTTTTGTACGAAAAGAAAATACATATTTTAATTTTATAAGGAATATGTGTTTTCCACTTTGAAATTTTATTGATTTGAAACATGTACTTTCAAAGGAACATTTTAGCAGTTGCTTTGATACTGGATTTCAATTTATTACATTGATTTGAAGCCTTGTGCCAACACTATTATTTTAAAATACCTAAAAAGAGTTGTACATATGTAAAATACCTAAAAGAGTGGTATAATAATAAATTTAAGTAAAAATCATCTTCTGTAGAGTTTACTGATGGTAGTTGTAACACAGACTCTTCCAGTAAAACTGTAAACATTCATTTATTTATGTTATAACCATGGAGACAATTTATGAGTTTCTGTGTCATCAATAAATTAATATTATCAATAAAAATAAATACTATGCCAGTTTTTATTGGGTATGCTTTAATTACTACCATTACTATACATCAAACATGGAATTGTGTGTGTGTGTGTGTGTGTGTGTGTGTGTGTTTGTTGAGAGAGAGAGAGAGACAGACTTGAAAAGCAGCAGGAAAATATACCATTTCTTTTACTTATTCTTTGCAAAGTTTATATATGACATATGACAGTGTTACTCTCAAAAAAGTACACGTACAATAAAAATTTCTACATGATTCTCTACAATCTAAGTGGTGTTAAAACAAGGTGACTACTAAGGAAATAATCTTTGGAAATGGAAATTTCATTGAAACTCTTGGCTCCTCCACTTAATATCCGAGTGAACTTGGACAAGTTTTATCACATTGTGGGCCTCAGATACTTTTTCTGTAAAATAGAGATGAAGATCTAAAAGCATCCACATTCCTGGCTGTTGTGTGGATCCCATGATATTTTGCCTAGGACCTAGGACCTGACCCGTATAATTAATAACCGCTGACCTCCTGCTTCCTGTATTTATCCAAGCTTTGATTTCCACAATGAAATGCCGGTGCTCCTTCTATGTTGAACTCATGGATACTTCAGCAGAGCATGTCAGACTCTCCTAACCTGCTACTGCTGCAATTTTAGCATCATCTCTCAGTTCTGCCTTGCCAATAACCATCAAAACACAAACGCCAAAATTATCCTCCAAACATGAGGCTGCTTCATCCTCCAAACCTATCACATGTTTTTACCACTTGTAATACTCTACCCACATCACCACCCCTTCCATGGATATATACAACCTCCATCCCCAGATTTCCTGGGAATTTGGGGAAAAGACAAGCAGGGTGTACACCCTCTGAACTGAGGGCACATGAGTGGACAGAGGACCATTATCAGTGGCAGCAGACATACGAGCAGGAACAATAGCAGCTATAATTTTAAGTGTTTGGTCAGTTGAACCAATCCAAGTATGACCAAGTCTAAAGAAGGAAGCAAAATTCAATGCCAAGCATGTTAGCCACCCCAGGGGAGCCACAGTATGAAATGGTCTTATATAAGAAAAGGAAAGCAAAGCATGAAGAAATGAGTGTTTTATTTTTTACTGTACTTCAATATGAACACACCGGGAGCAATAAAAGGCTTCAATTCAGGACAAACACTGGCAAGCGTAATTTGTCCTTTGAGATTTAATTCAGGAGCCTATGTAGCCATCCCCGATTTCCCCAGCACCCAGGATATTATTAGTAACTCCTTTTGTGTTACATTTTCTATTTGCCTCTGTTGACACCAAAGAGTACATAAAAAACTTAATTTAGAGTCTCCCTTGCTGACTACCCTGACCTCCATCAAGGAAGGGCCCCTTTCTATTTCATCTTTGCTTATTCAAACTCTTGGGCAGAGCACACAAGGATTACCTACAAGAATAACAAATGGATGAAAAGCAAAGAAAGAGCCAAACTTATTTCCAAGAAAAATTCTGAGGCGAAAGGGAAGCTCTGGAGGAATTTCTTGCTGGAAGATCTTATTTATCACAATGGGATTAGAGGTGGAATGCCCAGAGAGAGAAAGGCAAGGACAGCTTTGGAGTGTTGAGAAGAGAAGGAAGATGGTCATACACACTAGAAACTAGAAAAGGAGTTAACAAGACATCAGGAAAAGAATTTGCCAGTATTATGGTTCCAGAGAGTGCTCAGGATTTGGCTCCTTGTTAATCTGGGTGCACGAAAAAGCCTTTTGTGGCCCATCTATGATTTTCAAACTTTCTAAATTAGTTCCGATAGCTCTACTTTATGCCAAGCCTCCTGAGGGTTGAAAAGGAGTTTAGTGGAAAGTAAGGTAAGAAGGGCGGTGTAATTCAGGTAAGAGCAAACAAGTCTGGAGGCTAAAAGGAATCACACAACAACAAAAAGGAAAGACAAGAAAATCATCAAATACAGCACCCTCCTCCTTCTAGGAACTGTTTTCAGGTCTTCTTACCAGTCCATTTGCTAACCAAACCTCACTGCACTGGTGAAGTCTGTTTGTGCTCCCCTTAGAGGCAGTAATACCCCTGTTCCAGTGACAGGATAGGTAGATAGACAGACAGGAGAAGGAGAAGGAGAGACCTAGCCCCAGTTAGGAGGCCACTTGCTGCAGCTCCTACTTGGGTCCAGACCCCTTGCAGCTGCCCTCACTTAGGGCACGGATGCTTTACTGGGCCAGCAGGATTCCAGGCCGACACATACCCCTAAATCAAAGCGATGTGTTGTTAGAAGTCAGAGAAGGGAGGAAGACATCGCGCTTATCAGAGTATACATCCTGCTTCTCAGGACCCTTTTAGTGAGCTTCTCAAACAAATCCTGAAAAGAAAATTGACAGAAACTGCCTTGAGAACCAAAAGGGAGGACTGGGCACTCAGCAGAAGAGGAAGAAATAAAGAGAAGGGAGAGGGGGATGCAATTCTACCTATAGAGATAAAAATCCTCACACAATGTAAAGAGAGGCCTTTACAATCCCTCTCTTGGGATTGGTCCGTTCCACATCTTGGAGTGTATCCGCCTTTACTAATAAACTTACTACCCTATACCTGCACAAAAACGCTGTCTCTCGACTGAATTCTTTCCCTTGAGAAGACAAGAGCCAAGGCACAGCATCACAACCCAGTTAACACTAGAAGCCATCCAGTTCATCTATTTCCTTCCACACCCTGTTAATGTGGTCTGAGACTTCATTACCTTTACGATATTCATGGATACGTTACTCATGATTTTTACTGGTGAGTTCCAAGGTGGTCCTTACGTAGTACTTTGGGCAGAGTGTGACTTTATGGACTAGAGCAAAGGAAAGTTCAATTTTAATGGATAAGGTTAGTAATGTACAGAATGTCTCCCAGGACAGAGTCACAGAACTCAGTGCTTCATAGGAGCCAAAAGTAACGCCATTAAATTGTTCTAAAATGTCAACAAAAGATGGACTATTAGCATCAAGAGAAAAATGGGCATTTGAGAGGTTTAACAGATTTTATGCATCAGGGTCTACAAGAAAGAGACATGCCAGCTGGAGTTCAGGAGAACTCCATGCACGACATTCTGGATACAGCCATACTTCAGTTTGGATGCAACATTCCAGCAGCATCTGTTTCTCTCCTGTCTCATTCCTAACACATCAATCAATCCTCTGACTAGGAATAAAGATACTACACAGTAATAACCTCACTAAAAGTTAATAAATTATCACCTAGAATCAACATACTGACATTAATCTTTAGTGTACAATTTACTCTATGCTGCTTCTCACTATAAACATTTTTAACAAACTTTATTGCTCTACGCATTAGCCTTCTGTCACTTGGTGAGTGAAATCATCTCAGGGTATAAAAGTGGAATTTCTGGTCCTAAGAGGTAAGAAATCCAAAAAAACATTGTTTCAGAAAGATGTATTTGAATTTCTCTGAGACTGTTAAGGCAACATGTAACAAAATCATACTGTTTGGAAACTCGTTGTGCTGATGTTTCTGATTTTCATTTAATACGTATTTAGCACTTCCTTGGGACCAATTCCTGCCCAATTACTCAATAAGCATTAACTCAATGAAATTCTCATGATCGCAGATAAGATCAGTTATCTCCATTTAACAGATGAGGAAACTGAGAGCCTCAGAAGATTCAGTAACTTCATCAAAGTTAACTGAGCCAGGATTCAAACCCACACTGCCTGGATCCAGTGTGGGTTAGGCTGGTGACTACTATTATGCTGTTTCTCATCAGAGCAACAATGCATTTGGAACTTTAAGAAAATCTTTATATCCAAAGTCATTATTTCAGATGTCTCTCCTTTAACATTTTACAATAGTGCAAAATATAAACCTTTTTATTCTTCGCTGTCAGATACAGAAGAACCTACATTAAAATATCTTACCTGTTACCTATGTCATCACAGAAAATTACACTGGTAAAAAATGACACAGGTTTAGATGATTTGAAACCGATGCGGCAGGAGAGCTCAGCGTTAATTCCCCTGGGAGAGCCTGGGATGGCTCTGCCTCCTGGAAACGTCACAGAAAAAAATTGCATGACCTCGCTACCATCAGGAAATCTTGCCGATGGACTCTTCACGGATAACACTGCATTGCTGTTTAAAATTTAAAAACAAAAATATTTAGCTCAAAATACATGCAAGTAACTGGCTTTAAATGTGTTTTCCTCTGTTTTTTGGAACAATAGAAAAAGTAAAACAACAAGTGTTTACAATAATATGCCCAATTATTAAAGACATCATCTCATTTTTCTCCACTGGATATATGGTTGTGCCCCATTATTCCTAATACTATTTAGTTGGGCTTCTCTCTTTTTGTTCCTCATCAACTTCTTTGTGTTCATGTCCATTGTATCAGTTTTTTCAAAGAACCACCTGTTAATTTCAGTGAGCCTATGGTCTATATATTTGTTTTCTGTCCTTCAACTTCTATTCTTTTTCATTTTATCTTCCCTCTACATTTCTTTGGTTTAATCTACTTCAAATCATTTTTTTGTCTAATATCAGTATTTAAAAATATTTATTTCCATCTAAGTACCATTTTTGCTGCATTTCATAAGTTTATTTACTTATTTATTTTTTGCTTAACCACTGGAATTTTGGTGTTTATTTAATACAACAGATGCAGTTAACTTTAACAAACATGCAGGCCTGTTTGTCTAACAAAAACAATAGAAGTCACAGTGGCTGTTTTAAGTTGAGTCTTCAATTCTAATATTCAAACACTGCTTACAGTATTTGATTGTATTATACGTGATTCTCAATGAATGTTTTCATGTTTTGATATATAGTATTTTAAGTCTTTATTTGCAGAATTCAATAAGATATATTCTCTGACTCTATAAAAGTGTGTTTTTTTTAACATTTCCAAATGTATGGGAGATCTTGTTAATATTTGCTTAATTGATTTTTAGTTTAGCATTATTATCAAAGTATATATTCTATGTGATATCAACTCTTTAAAATTTGTTAAACCTGAACTATAGAATGATACACTTTCAGTTTTTGTAAATATCCCAGGTATGATTGAGAAAAACTTGTACTCTAATTTCAAGGTTTGGTATTTTGTAATACTATTTGAAGATTATTTTAGTATTTTTAATAATATAGTATCAAGTAAGTGAAGCTTTTAAATATCTTGCTCAAATCCTCCTTATCCATACAAATGTTTTTGTCTTCTGGACTCATCAATAATTGAGATATGTTTTGAAATATCCTAAGTAATGAAGGACTAGTCAATTTTCTTGTTATTTTAATTTGGGAGTTATATATTTTAAAACTAATTGCACACAGAATTTTAGAATTCCTATAGTTTCCAGGTGAGCTGCATCGTTTATAATTATTTAATGACTTTTCTATATTAAAAATATGTTTTACCACTTAAAGGTTACCACACCTGAAATTAATACTGCTATCCAGCTTTCTTCTGGTTATGCTGATATCCTTTTTTCTTTTTTCAAAATTAGTTTCAGGTGTACAAAACAACATAACGATTAGACATTTACACACCTCACAAAGTGATGACCCCCCCCCCAAGTCTAATACCCATCTGACATTGTACATAGCTATGACAATACCATTGACATACGCTGATATATCTTTTGGTAAGATTTTACTTTGCTGATTTTCAATTGAGTGGTTTGGTTCCCCGGAGGACCTGTAGCAATGCATGGAGACATTTTTCTTCTGTTACAACTAGGGAGCTGTGCTATTGGGGAGAGACCAGGGAGGTTGCTAAACATCCTACAATGTTGGATAGCCTCCAACAGAAAAGAATTATCCTCCTCAAAATGGCAACAGTACTGAAGTTGAGAAACCCTACTTTCCTTCAATCTTTCTTTGTCCTTATGTTTCATATATACTCCTTTTAATAGGCAATTTAATTTTTTTCTTATTTACTATAACATTCTTTTAACTAGAGTAATTTATTTACATTTTATTGTATTACCCAACTATTTAGAGATTTTGCCACCATTTTTGTTTTAGTTTTCTTTTACTTTTTAAAGTATGAGTCTTTTTCTCTTACCAAGTTAACTGAGGTTTTGTTTCTCTACCGCTAGTCGCTTGTTTGTTTATACAATCTTAGGTTTAGTGGATGCCCTTACATTTTTACCACATACACTTTTAAACAAAAATTTCTCAGTTATATTTGGTTAATTTTCAAATATATATTATATAATCCCATGTTAATTACTAAGTTTTTATAATGCTATCTTTTAAAAATACATTATTTATATTCTGTATCTGATAATTCCAATCTCTGAATTATTTAAGAGTCTAAATCTCAAGATGGTTTTTTGTGCTGACTAAATTATAGAGTCTTTCCTCCATGTGAATTTTGTGATGCCTGATACTGCGCTCATGTACCGTTGGTAGAAATATGTGGAAATTGAAATAGGGGCCCAAATGGAGGATGGCTTCATTTAGAGAAGAGGTTCACGAGGTGTGGTCCATGGCTCGGCAGCATCAGTATCATCTGGAAACTTATTAGAAGTACAAATGATTATATCTCATTCCAGGCTTCCTGAACCATAAATTCTGGGAATGGGACCCAACAACCTGTTTTAAAAAGTGATCTAATGTGTACTAAAGTTTCAGAACCACTGAGATGGAGAAGATTTGCTCGCTTCTGCTGATAGATAGAAGGACTTACTCATATGGAACCATTTTAGCCTCTTCCATTGTTCCTAGATTAATCCAGGAATCTGAGATTAAATTTTCCTACCTTGAAGTTGTCCTGAGATTGAAGAACAAGCCTGTATTCGGCATGGTATTACAGCTCACCACTCCTCCTCTGCTTTCAGCTTATAAGTATGTATTTTTTTGGTTTGATTTGATTTGAGCCCTTTGGAGGCCTACCATACTTCTCAGAAGCCCATCAATTAAATAAACACACACACACACACACACACAATCTACCTGTTTTGCAGTGTGAGGGCACACAACGTACCGTGTTTCCCCGAAAATAAGACCTAACCGGAAAATAAGCCCTAGCATGATTTTTCAGGAGGCCATCCCCTGAACATAAGCCCTAATGTATCTTTTGGAGCAAGAATTAATACAAGACCCGGTCTTATTTTCGGGGAAACACGGTATGTAGACCAATATAGTACTGGGGTTTGGGCTGTTTATAATTTTATTTTTTTATGAAAACATGCATTCAATTAAGTGTATGCACGAGTTAGGCAAAATTCCAAGATGGCCCCCAAGAGTCCTGTCTCTTCATGTACAAACGCTGTATAATTCCCAACCCTTGGGTGGCAGGACCTATGAATGTGATGAGATACCACTTTGGTGATTAAGTTATATTACGTGGCAATGATAAAGAGACTTTCCATATATAATTAAGGTCCCTAATCAAATGAATTTGAGTAAAGCAAAAGGGAGATTACCATGGGTAGATCAGACAAATACAGGAGATCTTAAAATAAGGTTTAGAAGTCAGAGACAGAGAAGTCAGAAAGATGGTTTACTTCTGCTTTGAATGAGTAAAGGTCCATGGTATGAGGAGGAACCACAAGGCCAGGACTTGAGGGTGGCCTGTAAGATCTGAGAGTGGTCCCAGCCAACAGCTAGCAAGAAAATGACGTCTTAGTGCTATAACCGCAAGGATAAATTCCACCAACAACCAGAGAGCTTGGAGGAGAACTGAGCCTCAGCTGAGACTGCTGCTACAACTCATGCCTTGATTTCTGCCTACTGAGACCGTGAGCAGTGGATACAACTGAACGGACCCAGACTCCTGACCCAAAGAAACTATGAGATAACCAATTCATGTTTTAAGGCACCAAGTTTGTGGTAATTTGTCACACCGCAATAGAAAATTAATACACTGAGTTTTTAAGCTTGCTTCTTATACCGTGAAGAGAGACGGATCAAAAATTTTTATAAGAAAATTAAATGACTAATTATGAGATAACTAAATGGGATTTTTTTGGTATTTTTAACTTGAATATACAGTTAAACACTGTAATACTTTGTTCCAACTATAGCAACAAGTCAGACATTGCTTATGACTCATAAAACACAAATACAAACAAAAAGCACATAAGGAAAATATGGTAAATTCACATGAAGCATTTACCTGAAATAACTTTGAGGTAAAATGGTGATATCCATCACAGCTGTTACATCCAAAGGAACAGGGGTGAAAAATATGAATGGAGGTTTAAACAATAACGTAGGTGATTTTACCTCTCCAACCAGATATAACGTTTGATAGCAAAATGGATTATCATTTAAACGTAAAGGAATATTAGCTGTGTATTTTCCAAGATGATCTAATTGGAAAAAAATTAAGTATTTTAGATTAGTTCACACACACACAAAAAAACCAAATTTACATAGTTTAAACCTTACTAAATATTAAAATGTACTATGAAGTTACAGCTCAGTGGAGCAGAATAGACTGCCCAGAAATTGGATTTATCCTACCAAGGAACTTAAGACATGTAATGAAAAGTCACTGATATAAAAATCTTTCAAAAGCACACTATGTCTAAAAATAGAGCAAGTCTCCTTAAAGCAGATTCATTATTATGGAAAAACACATATACCTTAAGGAAACAGTGGAACAGGACTTCTTTTTTTTATTGTTTTCTGTGCCTTAATAGGAGCAAATCAACTCCTTAGTATAAGAATTATGAAGATGAGGTCACATAGACCTCTGAGATCTAAGTTTTATAAATGTGTTATAGGCATGTTTAATTTTTTAAGAGTTAGGTTGGGATCCTAAGGAGGAAAACCACAGATTTGACCACTTTGGCTCAGCTCCATACTGAAAGAAAAGTTAAAGGAAATGTTTCTTATTTCCTTCTAGATTGTCCAGTCCATTTCATCTGGATATAAATGCTAATAGAGACATAAAGGAGAAGCTCTGTATAGAAATACAAATGGTGGCTTTAGCTGAACTAGCTTTGTTCTGCTTCTTTCAGAACCACACATAGTAGAAACTGAGAAGAAATACACAGAAATACATAATGAAACCTAATTATTTTTACAAAATAAACTTCAGAATACAGAAAATTATTTGATGTATTCTATATTTTCAGAGTTCTAAACAGAGGTAATAAAAGATGAAACTTTGTTTTAAACCTAATCACAGTATCCTATGTACTGTTTCTCACACATAAAACTAAAGCTATTATATAACAGCATGCTAATAAATGTAAGACATTAAGTTAACACAACACAGTGCTAATAGAACATTATTAAAAGAGAGAACACATAGCTCAATGAACTCTCTAAAAAGCTGTAATAGGTTTCTTATCCTGCCTTTTTTGTCGATACCATAGCCAGTTGCGGGTATTTTATTTAGATCGCTACATGTATAAAACACTAGCATCCCAAAAATTCTGATACAAGTAATTTACTGAGGGACTGCTCTCAGGAGTAAAGGGGGAAGCAGAACAGGGCCACCCGAGACAGTGGTGGTAGTGAAGCTTAAACACCTAGGCATCTCTACATGAGACATCTTCCTTCAGCCAAAGGCTGTCCTCTGGAGAAGGAGAAAGACGTAACCTATCAAGAGTCAACACCCACACGTGACAGATGGATAGAAAAGTCCAGTCATGGGAATCTGGATGGGCCCAAAGAGCACATACAACAGGTTACAATCCTAATACTGCTTCATAACTAAGAAAAATTAGGAAGAATAACAGGTAAGTTACTATAATACCCTTTTAAACAGAAAAATAGTTTGGAAATGGCATTTGGTATGCTTATCTAGTTATAGCACATAAACTATAAATGGACTGAAGCAGATGCTTTAAATTAGAGATAAATACTAGTAGTACAGACTTTCTCAAAAATAAAAAAAAATCTTCATAGTTATTTATTCAAGCACCTTCGTGCTTCTCCTTTATTCTGGTCTGCTTAAAAATGTTAGCTGTCAATACCCTCACGTCCTGAAGCTCATTACCAGAAAAATTCCATGTTTTCATGCTGCAGGGATTCTCATGTTGAGAAATTTCTAGGGTTTGTGCACCCTGGGTGTCAGGCTTAGAAACATGAGGCTATTTCCATGAGAATAAAGAACACGCTTATTTAATGGGAGTAAGAGTCTAGACAAATTCGATTCAAGAACATTGATTCAGATTCAGAAGGAATTGGAGATTTGCTTAGAGACCACTGTGAGTCACCTGTGATACCATGTTTCCCGGAAAATAAGACTTACCTGGACAATCAGCTCTAATGCATCTTTTGGAGCAAAAATTAATATAAGACCAGGTATTATATTATACAAGATCTTATAGTAAAATAAGACCAGGTATCATATCATATCATATCATATCATATCATATCATATCATATCATATCACATTACATTACATGAGACCCAGTCTTCTGTTACAGTAAAATAAAACCGGGTCTTATATTAATTTTTGCTCCAAAAGACTCATTAGAGCTGATTGTCCGGCTATGTCCTATTTTCGGAGAAACACGGTATCACATCCCCAGCCTCTGTCCCTGTGGCAGTCCAAGGAAAGGACAATAAAGGCAGAGTTAAAAGTAAAACCACCTCACTAAAACTCTTCAAAGCACTGAGAATATAAGGGAGCCCTTCTAGATGGCCAGTATAACAGGGTCTAGCCAGAGTACACCTGCCCCACCTGAGGTGATAATAATGGCAAAATGTGCATCTACAAGGCAAAGGAAATAGAAGGGTACATAAAGGCCCTGACCATGGCTTCAGATAAAAAAAGGCTTACTCCACAGTCAGATTACAAGAGGAGAAAATGGTAGCACGAAAGTATAATCAATCATCAATGCCTGCCAGAAAACAATGGCAGATGCTACAGGACAGCGCAAAGAACAAGGCCAAGATCTCACCAGGTGGAACTGGAAGAAATCTTAAGTCAATGAGAGACCCACGTTCCTCAAGCGGCTGGGAGAAAGGAAGCAAGCTGCTTTCTGTGCTGCTTATTACCCTGGCTTTCTAATGCTCCTATGACCTGGAGATGAGAAGTTATATTAATAAAATGATTGGAATCACATACATGGGAAGCCATGTGAAAAAACTAGAGAATAGACCAGAATTAAAGCAAAGGGGTCCTGTCTAGTGTGGAAAAACAGATTTTGAATTGAAAACCAAAATGATACTGTTGAAAGTTGTCCAAAAAGAAACTGATTTGGTCTACCAGGTTTGGTTTTGTTTCAAAACAAGTGACTGGAAGAATTGTTAGTTATATGAAACACAGATGTGGAGTAACACCTCTTGTTCCCACTTTTAAAGTAACTTTTATTTTACTGGGATAAGAATACTTAATATGAGATCTACCATTTAAACAGATTTTTAAGGGTACATTAGAATATGTTTATATATAGGCACAATGTTGTACAGCAGATCTCTAGAAGGATCTCATTTTATCATCTTGCATATCTGAAATTTTATACACCTTGATTAGCAACTCCCCATTTTCCTCTTCCCCAACCCCTAGAAACTACCATTCTCTGTTTCTATGAGTTCAACTATTTTAGATCTCTCATATACCCTGTTTCCATGAAAATAAGACCTAGCCAGACCATCAGCTCTAATGCGTCTTTTGGAGCAAAAGTTAATATAAGAGCCAGTCTATATTATATCATATCATATCATATCATATCATATCATATCATATCATATTATATCATAATGTATTATATTATAATATATTAAAGACCCGGTCTTACATTATAGTAAAATAAGACCGGGTCTTATATAATGTTATATAATGTTATATAAGACCCGGTCTTATAGTAAAATAAGACCAGGTATCATATCATATTATGTTATATTATATCATAATATATTATATAATATTTTATTATACCCAGGCTTTTTGCTCCAAAAGATACATTAGAGCTGATTGTTCAGCTAGGCCTTATTTTCGGGGAAACACAGTAAATAGAATCAAATAGAATTTGTCTTTCTATGACTGGCTTATTTCTCTTAGCATAATGTTCTCAAGATTCAATCATGTTACATACAGCAGGATTTATTTCTTCTTTAAGGCTGAATAATATTCCATTGTTAGTATATATCACAGTTTCTTTGTCCATTCACTTATTGATAAACATTTAAGTTTCCATATTTTAGTTATTGTGAATAGTATCACAATTAACATGGGAGTGCTAATATCTCTTCAAGGTCCTGATTTCAAATCCTTTGGATAAGTAACGAGATGAGGGATTGCTGGATCATACAGTAGTTCTATATTTAATTTTAGTAAACTCCACGACTGTTTTCCAAAGTGGCTGCACCACTTTGCATTCCTGTCAACAGTGTACAAAAATCAGAGATTCTCCATATCCTTAACACTACTTGTTGTCTTTTGTTTTTAGATAATAGCCACCCTAACAGGTATGAGGTAGTATCTCATTGTGGTTTTCATTTTCAATTCCCAAATGATTAGTGATGTTGAACACCGTCTCATACACCTGTTGGATATCTATATGTCTTCTTTGGAGAAATATCTGTTTAATGACTTAGCTCATTTTTAAATTGGGACATTATTTTTTTTTTGCTATTAAGTTGTAGGAGTTCCCTATATATTTTTGGATATTAACCCCTTATCAAATATATAATTTGCAAATATTTTCTCCCATCCCCTAGGTTTTCTTTTCACTTATTTGTTTCCTTTGCTCTGAAGAAGTTTTCAGTTTGAAGTACTCCCGCTTGTCTATTTTTGCTGTGTTGCCTGTGCTTTTGGTGTCATATCCATGAAATCAGTCAAGACCAATGTCATGAAGCTTACCCTCTATGTTTTTTCATTATAGGAGGTTTTACGATTTCAGGTCTTATGTTTAAGTCTTTAATTCATTTTCAGTTGAATTTTGTTTAGGGTATAAGGTAAGGGACTAATTTAATTCTTTTGCATATGGATATCTGCTTTGCCCAACACTATTTATGAAAGTAACTATCATTTCCCCATTGTGTATTCTTGGCACCCTTGTCAAATATCAGTTTACCGTATATGTGTGGATTTATTTGGGGGCTCTCTAGTCTGTTCCATTGGTTTATATGTCTGTAATTTTTCCGGGCCACATTATTTGATTACTGTACTGGCTTTATATTTTGAAATCAAGAAGTGTGATGCTTCAGGTTTATTCATCTGTTTCAAAGCTGTTTTGGCTATTTGGGGTCTTTTGTGGTTCCATGTGAATTGTTTTCCTATTTCTATAAAAAAAATGCCAATGGGATTTTCATGGGGATTGCACTGAATCTGTAGTCACTTTGGGTAGTATGGACATTTTAACAATATTGTCTTCTAATCCATGTACATGGGAAGGCTTTAGACTTGTTTGTTTTTTCTTGAATTTCTTACATCAATGTCATGTAGTTTTCAGTGTATAAGTCATTCACTTCCTTGGTTAAGTTTACTCCTAAGAATTTTATTCTTTTTGATACTACTGTAAATGGGACTGTTTTCCTAATATCCTTTTCAGATGTAGTCATGTGTCACTTAATAATGGACATATGTTCTAAGAGATATGTTGTTAGGCAATTTCATCATTGTGCAAATATCATATACTTACACAAACTTAGATGGCATAGCCTACTATACATCTAGGCCACACGGTATAGCCTACTGTTCCTCGGCTACAAGCCTGTACACCAGGTTACTGTATAAAACGACATGAGATTAAGTCACACACAAGAGAAAATGATGCAATTAAGAGACATGGTAAAAACGAGATGGATGAGGCTGCTGCCGGCATAACACAGCATACTGTTTTACAGTACACTTTTTTAATAAGCAGAAAGAGTACACTCTAAAACAATGATAAGAAGCATAGTGTAATAAATATATAAGCCAATTACATAGTCAACTGTTATCATTATCAAGTATTATGTAGTGTACGTAACCATATGTGCTATACTTTTATATGACTCTCAGCACAGTAAGGTTCCTTTACCCCAGTATCACCATAAATATGTGAGTAATGCATTGCACTACAACTTCACATGTTGACTTTGTATCCTGCAACTTGAATAAATGTAGCGGGCCAGCCGCCACGAGTCGAACGGTTCCTGACAAGGGGAGTGGGAATGAAAGAAGGCACTCACACTTTGATGATGGCGATCGCGGACCCCAGTGTTCCTGGAGACGCTGAGTTTATTCTGTCCCCAGAATTTATACCTTCTGTGGACGTGCAGTTTAACAAGTACAAAAATGCATTACCTAGTTAACAGTGAATCTTTAACTTTAACACAGGAGACACAAAATTTACTGAAACTCCCAAATGTAATTATCTTATCAATAGCCCTGATAGGCATCAGCCTTCTGTTCTGGGAACTGGCCACTCCCACCACATTCCTGAGCAGCATGCAAGCTCTCTCCAGATGCAGGCAGAGACAATTGCTTCAGGGGGAGGAAATAGGTTAAGTATAAACTGAGCCATTAAGGCTTTAAAGTTAACTGCAACCATGGCTCCCCACAAATAAATTTATTAGTTATAACAGGTTTTCTGGTGGAGTGTTTAGGGTTTTCCCTGTATAAAATCATGGCATCTGCAAACAGGGACAACTTTACTTTATCTTTTCCAATATAAATGCACTTTATCTCTTTTCCTTGCCTAACTTCTCTGGCTAGGACTTCCAGCACAATGTTGAGTAGAAGTGGTGATAGTAAGCCTCCTTGCCTTGTTCCTGCTATTAATAGTAAAGCTTTCACTTTTTCACCATTGAGTATGATGTTACTATGGGCTTTTTATATGTGGCCTTTATTATGTTCAGGAAATTTCTCTCTATTCCTAGTTTTTTGAAAGTTTTTATCATGAAAGAGTGTTGAATTTTATCAAATGCCTTTTCTGAGTCTATTGGGATGATCGTGTTATTTTTTACCCTTCATGCTGCTAATGTGGTTTATCACATCAACTGATTTGCGTACGTTTAACCATCCTTGCATCAGAGGGATGAATTCCACTTGATCATAGCATATGATCCTTCAATGTAGTGTTGAATTCAGTTTGCCAGTATTTTGTTGAGAATTTTTGCATCTATATTCATCAAGGATACTGGATACTAGTTTATTTTCTTATGCTCTCTTTGTCCAGATTTGGTATCAGGGTAATGCTGTCCTCATAAAATGAGTTTGAAAGTGTTCTCTTCAATTTTTTGGAAGAGTTTGAGAAGGACTAGCATTACTTCTTTAAAGATTTGGTAGAATTATCCAGTGAAGCTATCTGGTCCTTGGCTAGTCTTTGTTGATAAATTTTTAATTGATGATTCAGTCTTCTTAATAGTCACAGGTCTGTTCAGCTCATGATTTTTAAAAGATATCTTAGAAGGAAACAAATGCTTCAGTTTCTAATGGAAGATAAGGACCAAACACTGAAAAAACCTAAAGTAAGATACAAGTGTATGTTAAATATGTAATTAATGTCCAGGTGATGTTAGTGGAAATGGTGGAACTAGGACCTCTGAAAATCCAGTCCTCCACGAAAGCAGCGACAACACTGGGAAAAACTGGCAAAATCAACATTTTCAGAACTCTAGATATTAACCAGAATCTTGCAATAATCCAAGGAGCATTTATTTAAGAGAAATTCATAAACTTCAGTAATAACAGTAAGCTCTACGTTGTTTTAACTTGTCTTTTCCCATCTGCTCTCCTTAGCTCTGTGTATCCTTAAACCAGCAGTGTCTCTATCAAGGTAGGCTAAAACCCAGCAGCCTAGCAAGCAAGTGGAGGGAACACAATGGGTTTTGGAGCTTTCCAAAAAGCCCCACACCCAGAAAATTTTCACTATTTGACCACTCTGATAGCTCCCGGGGTGGGAGGGAGGGGAAATTCATTCTAACAGCTTTCTTTTATTTTATCTAACTCAGAGATCACTCAATAGGAATACCTCAGGGTATTTATTAAAACAATTATCATACATTGTTTAATATCACAGCTTGTTTAATATCTGTGGCATTGATAACATTTTTGGCAAACAACAGGCTGACCAAAACTTAAAGGAAAAACAGAGAAATTAGATATTCAATAGAGAATTTCAAAAGCTCTGATTTATTTCCTGTATACATAACCAAGGAAGACCTGTGAAAATCCTAATTTCTCACCTCTGACTGACCTAGAGGTTTTACACAAGAAATAAGTGAAGGCCAAGGCAGAGTTGTAAATTGCTTGAGTGTTCATTACATACCCCAACACATGTACAGAATTTCTCAGCAAAGGATGGGCAATTTATTGATTTAAAGCATAAGGAAATCACTGTTAATCATTAGGTAAGAACTAAATTAAGAGACTTTAGTGGCCACACAAGAAAGGAAATACAGACCTTACAGAATTAGTTCTGAAATGCCACTAAACAAATGAACAGTAACATTAATAACAACAAACAAAAAATTGCAACAACTGCTGAGTGAAGGTAAGGTTCTCATTTCCATAGTTGGCATATTATGTTATTTATAATGCCCCGTTTTCGAAAATAAAATTTTGACAGTGTGCACCTGATGCTGAATAGTGATGGGTGTCGACTATGGTTTAATATACATATGTTATATAATATATACATATATTATATATATTATATAACATATATAGTCATGGGATGCGGAGTGCAGCACGGGGAATGGGGTAAGTGGAACTGTGGTGGCTATGTGTGATGTTGGAGGGGTGGTAGATTAGGGGAGGGGGGTTGTCATTTTGTGAGGGGTATAAATGTCTAACTATTACATTGCTTTGTACACCTGAAACTAATAATAAAAAAGAAAACTAAAAAAACAAAAATAATAAAATAAAATTTTGAGACACACAAAGAAACAAGAATGAATGATCCAAACACATAAAAAAGGCTGTAAACAGAAACTGCCCCTGAGAAAGTTCCAAGCATTAGACATATATACAAATGTGTATATATATATATATTACATATAAATAATGGCATTGAAATGCACAATAACTGAAATTAAAAATTCACTAGAGAGATTCAAAAGTAGATTTGAACTGGCTAAACAAAGAATCAGCCAACATGAAAAAATGTTGGTTGAATTTATCCAGTCTGAGAAACAGAAAAAAAGAATGGATGAAGAAAAATGAACAAAGCCTCAGAGATCTATAAAACACCATTATGTATACCAATATAAAGCAAAATGAGAATCCCTGGGAGGGAGAAGAGAAAGAGAGGCAGAAATACTATTTGAAGAAATATTGACCAATAATACCAGAAACTAATGAAAACCATTAATCTAAACATGTTAAGAATTTTAATGAATTCCATGTAAGAGAAACTCAAAGTGATTTACCCTCAGATACATTTGTAAAACTGCCAAAAGCCAAAGAAAAGAAAGAATATTGAAAGCAGAAAAAGAAAAGTGACTCATTATACAAGGGATCCTTAATAATATGAACAACTGCTCATCAAAAACCATGAAGGCCATGCAGTGTGAAGACATATTTAAAGTACTGAAAGAAAAATACTCAACCAAGAATTCCATATCCAACAAAATTATCCTTCAAAAATGAAGATGAAATTAAGACATTCCCAGATAAACAAAACCTGACAGACCTCATCATTAGCAGACCTTTTCTATAAGCAATACTGAAGGGGGTCTTTGAAACTTAAATAAAAGAACACTAGAAAGTAACCTGAATCACAGAAAGAAATAAAGAGGTAAAGGTAAGTATGAGTAAATATAAATAATCACATAAAAGTAGTTTTATTTGTAAGTATTTTCATTGACTACCTGATTAAAAAGAAACTGTATGAAGTATTATAAAACTCTGTTGATGGGATTATATTGTGCAAAGTTGTCATTTGTATGATAGTAGTACAAAGGAGGAGGATGCTATATTGCAGCAAAGTTTTTATATACTATTGAAATGAAGGTGGTATTAACTTAAATTACATTTTAAGGAGTAAGATGTTAGTTATATTTTCTATATAGTTATATATGGGAAACCACTAAGAAGATATCTCAAATATTTATTCTGGGGAAAAAAAAGGGAATTTAAATGCTAAACTAAATATCTAATGTAAAATCCGGCAGTCACAGAGGCGAGATAAACAAAAAATTAAGATATACAGAAAACAAATAGCATAAAGGCAGATGTAAATTTTTTCTTATCTTACTTCATCAGTAATTAATCAGTAAATGTAAACTGATTCAATAAACCAATTAAAAGTCTGAGATATGCAAAATAAATTTTATAAAATGATCTACGTGCATGCCATCTACTGAAGACCCTCTTTAGATTAAAAAACACAATACAATTGAAAGTAAAAGGATGAAAAAATTATATACATGCAAATAATAACTAAAAGAGAGCTGCACTGACTATGCCAGTAACAAACAAAATAGATATTAAGTAAAAATTGCTACTAGGACAAAGAAGTGCATTACATATATTGATAATAGGACAATTCATCAAAAATATATAACAATTATAAACATATGCACCTAACAGAGCCACAAAGGACATGAAGCAAAATCTGGTAGAACTGAAAGGAGAAATTATAATTCAATAATAACCATTTGAAACTTCAATACTCCACTCTCAATTGTGGACAAGACAACTAGGTAGATCATAAATAAATAAACGACTTAAAAAGCACTATAAATGAACTAGACCTAAAAGATATCTATGGAACACTCAACCCTACAAGAACAGATACTTCTCAACTGCATGTGGAATATTTCTCCAGGGAAAGTCATATTCTAGGGTACAAGGTAAGCTTCAATACATTTAAAATGTATTGAAATCATACAAAATATGTTCTGCGACAACAATGGAATAAAATTCGAAATCAGTAACAAAGTGAAATTTTGGAAATTCTCAAATATGTGGAAATTAAACACCACACTCCCAAATTACTAAACATCAAGAAGTAATGGCAAGGGAAATTTAAAAAAATAACTTGAGATGAATTAAAATGAAAATAAAACATACCAAAACTTATGGGATACAGCTAACGCAGTGCTCAGAGTGAAGTTTAGTGTTACAAATGCCTATATTAAAAAAGAAGATAAATTTCAAATCAATACCTAACTTTGTACCATAAGAAATAAAGAACAAGTAAATAACAACAAAGCAGAATAGAAGACGTAATAAATAATAGAACAAAAATTAATTGAATATATAGGATAATTTTTTTTAAATTAATAAAATAAAAACTTGATCTTTGAAAACATCATCAAATTAAAAAAAAAAAAAACCTTTAGTAAGAATGACCAAGAAAAAATGAGGAAGATTCAAATTACAAAAACCATGATATAAAAGGGAAAATCACTAATCACTTTACATAAACTTAATAAAAGGATTACAAAGGAACACAATGCATAGTTGTATACAAAGAAGTTAGATAACCTCGATGAAATGGACAAATTCCTACAAAGACACAAACTACTTAAACTGACTCAAGAAGAATTATAAAATCTGAATAGACTTACAAAAAAGTATTGAAGTAGCAATCAAAAAACTTCCCACAGAGACTAGCCAAACCCAGGTATCTGGCTTCATCGGTTAAATCTACTAAACATTTCATGAAGAATAAAAATCTTCACAAAAATAGAAATGATGGAATACTTCCCAAGCCATTCTTTAAGACCAGGGTAACAGAAATAAGTACTTCTGTTTATGACCAATTGATTTTCAACAAGGATACCAAGACAATTCAATGGGGGAAACGATATTTTTTTCAACAAATGGTGCTGGGACAAGTAGATATGCCCATGCAAAAGAATGGGATTGGAGCCCTACCTTAGGCCATATTAAAAAATAACTCAAAATTGATCATAGATCTAAATGCAAGAGATAAAATTATACAACTTTGGGAGAAAACATAAGAGTAAATAACCATGACCTTGGGTTATAAAATGTTTTCTTAGATATGACACTATAAAGCCCAAGTGACAAAAGAAAAATGAGATAAGTTAGACTTCATCAAAATTAAAAGATAATTTTCATCAGTTGTCATAATCAGAAGGTGAAAAGACAAATCCCAGAATGGAATGAAATATTTTCACATTACATTGTGATAAGGGAATTTTACCCAGAATATATAAAGAACACTGACAACTCAAAAAGACAGCTGAATTTTTAAATGGACAAAGGATTTGAATAAACACCTCTCCAAAGAAGATACACATATTTACAATATGCATATGAAAATATATTCAACATCATTAGTCACCACAGAAATGCAAATAATAACTACAATAAAATATCACTTCATACGCGCCAAAATTGCTATAATAAAAGAAGAAGGGTTGGTGAGAATGTGGAGAAATTGGAACCCTCAATCATTGCTGGAACCCTCAATCATTGCTGGAATAAACTGTTACAGTTGCTTTGTAAAACAGTTTGGCAGTTTCTAAAATGTCAAAATAACAAATTATCCTAAGATCCAAGAATTCCACTCCAAAATATATACCCAAATAAATGAAAACATGTGTGTTCCTAACTATTGTATTCATAAGGGACAAAAACATAGAAACAATCCAAATGTCCATTAACTGAATGGACACTAAATGTGCATGAATAGACAATATGTGATATATCCATACAATTATTTGGCAATAAAAAGGAATGAAGTACTGATTCATGCTACAACATGAACCCTGACATTATTACACTATATGAAAGAAGCCAGTCACAAAAGGACGAGCATTGTATGATTCTATTTATATGAAATGTCCACAGTAATCTTATTCTTAGAGACAGGAAATAAAGTAGAGGTCAACAGTGACTGAATGGAGGGGGAGATGGGGAGTAACTACTAATGGGTATAGGCTTTCCTTTTTCAGGTGATAAATATGTTTTAAAATTAAGACTGTGGTGATCATTGTATAACTGAGGATATCTTAAAAACCATCACGTTGTATACCTTTAAAAGGTAAATTTTATGGTGTGTGAATTAAACTTTAATAAAGTTCTTATCTAAAAAAACAATACTTTAAAAACTAATGTCATCTGAGTGTACACTTTGTCTTTCTTAAGGTATCTAATTTAAAAATAGAAGAATGTGAGGCAAAATAGAAGGCAACTTTTTCTTCTAGTAGTCTCATCTTCTTAATCAGCAGTAAAACAAGTAAGAAAACCAGAAAAGGAAGGCACACTTCCTCTGGAAATAATTACTAAGGAAAAGTTCTGAGGGCTGTATTCAGTAACACGTGAGCCAGGAAAAGGAAAAACTGTCTGCACTAGATGGAAATAAATAGTGGCAACCAAAGGGTCAAGCAGATGCTATTCCAGTTCCAACTCAAAAGGCCTCTATAACTCAACTCCAACTCCCAAAGGTTCCAGTCTCCACCCAGCTGTTTGATCCTGAAAAACCCAGCACTGTTATCCAATCTGCTAGCTTTGATCTGCTAGAGGCTTCCTCACACTAACTCAATGCCTTAGAGATGGAGAAGTCTCCAGAACTGATTAAGAAGACAGAAGGATTGAATGATGTATAATCTTCCACAAAACACACTAGGTGGAAATAAAATTCCAAATTATTTCAGCAAATTCTTGAGACATTGAGAGCAGAAAGAAATTCTTACTATTGACTTTTATTTTTTCTGTGGATAAGTTCACTGATACTGTTTCCCCTTAGAACTGATAGGAAAATCTATTTTTAAATAGGAATTTTCAAAGGTTTAAAGATAATCACATATAGAATAGAAATAGGATGTATAGTATGTAGAACAAAAACTTGATCGATACATAAAATTTAAGAAAAACAGTAAGAAAATATGAATAAAATATAAAATAAAATTGCTTGAAAATGAACAAATATATAACATAAAATATGAATAAATTAAATTCCCCTCTTAAAAAATCACATTTTAGGCTTGCTCAAAAACATAAGCAAGGTCCTTTGGTTTGTTGGAATTTATTCTAAACTTAAAAGACACAGATTAAAAATAAAGCGATATATCAGCCAAAGGCAGTAAAAGGGAAGACAGTGGCAATGTATCACACAAACGGCATTTAAGAAAACAGAATTTTGTAGGGAAAAAAACATTGTTTTAAACGTATATACTTTTTTATAAAAGATACATTAGACATAAACTTTCTATAACATCTAAATATACAAAGCAAAAGTATTGCAATCAAAATTTTAACAAACTGTCATTGTTTTCAGGGACAGACTGCAGTAACAATTATAATGCAATTGGAATATAAATGCAATATAATTGTAATATAATAACATTACATTAACAGATACAGGAGGAGAATAGGGAGTAGAGAGGGGGAAGAGGAAGAGAAAAGATATAAATATTGTAAATGAAGAGACAAATTTATTAGTTACCATGATTTGATATTATAAACTATTTACTTAGAAAACAATGTAGAATGATATTTGAAAAAATTCCAGATCAAACCGAGAAGTTTAGTACAGATACATCAGATAAAATATAAATACATTCTTTTCATACAGTGATAGTTAATTAAAAAGAATGGAAAAATTCTCATTAGCAATAATGATGCATATAAAATAAAACTTCAATTTCTGGAAAAATATGCTATTCTTTAAATGAAAAAACTCAATGATGTGCTTTTTTCTATTAACGGAAACTGGAAAAAATAAACTACAGTTCGTTTAGAAAAGTAAATGTGTAAGAACTACCATGAATTTTTGTAATAGGTATTTAATGAGAGAAAATCTGTCATACCAATTATAAAAGGATACAATAAAACTGTTGTAATTAAAAAAAACAACAGAAATGAAGTTGAACTATAGGTAAACAGAGATGCTAGTCAGCTTCCCTCAAAGAAAGCAATCCAAGAGTACAAGCCAGATGCTGCAATGCCTTTTTTCATCTAGCCATGGAAGTCACAAACCATCACATCCATCGTATTGCATGGGTTATATATCAGACCTATTTGATGTGGGAGGGGACTACAGGAGCATGAAGACCAGGAGGTGAGGATCACTATATGCCATTTTTTAGGATGGTTACCACAAAATTCTAGTAAGAAACTTCTTAAAACTGTTTTAAGAACATGTAACAAATAATCTAAACTTTTGTATACATGATAAAATAGTACATGAAAAACAAACTTAAATAACAAGAAGAAATATAGGGAGAAGTACTTACTTGGACAGAAATATATCGAAATACTACACTCTGTATGTGGTTGTAGAATCCCACTGAGTGCGCTAAGCTTGAATGTGCCATCTTTGAAAAGTTTTCCAGTCTTACTAATATCCAAAATCCACCGTACATCTCTTGATGTAAAATTATGTAAAACGAGATCCTGTTAACACACAAAAAAGAAATTTATAAACATGACAATATACAATATAAAATTTAGTTAGCATTAACACCAACTTGATGGGCCTATGTACAGAATCAAGCAATTAAAAGTGGTAATCATAGATAGAATGTTTTAAAAGTGATATTAGGCAAACAAAGAGGTATGCAAATATGTTCACAGTTTATTAACTATGAAAGGTACACAAAGGATAGAAAATGAGGTAAAAAAAATCAAACTTGTGATGCTGGCTAGCAAAAATGCAGAATAACAAAACCTTCATTCACGACTGTGAGAATGCAAAATGGTACAGTCACTTTGGAAGAAGAGAGTTTGACAGTTTCTTATGTCTACCGTATGACCCAGTAATCCCACTCCTAAGTATCAGTTTAAGTGAATTGAAAATTTATGTTCATGTGAAAATCTGTATGTGAATGTATAAAAAAAACACTGTAAAAAAAAAAAAGATTTCCTTCAACTAATGAATGGATAAACAAAATGTGGCACACAACCATACAATGGAATAAAATTTAGTGATAAAATAAGGGAAGTATTAATTCATACAAAAAGATAAACGAATATTAAACATATTTTACTAAGTCAAAAATGGCTACTTATTATGTGATTAAATTACCTGTCATTCTAGAAATGTAAAATTATGCGGATGGAAAAAAAATCAATGATTGCCAAGTGTTGGTGGGAGGAGGAATAGCTGACTGCAAAGGAGTTACACAGAGAGATTTTAGTGTAAGGAAACTATTCTGTATGGGACTGAAGTGGTAGATAAATTATTCTATACATTTTTCAAAACCCATAGAACTATAAAGAGTGAACTTAAATGCATGCAAATTTTAAACAATCAACCAAGATGTTAGGGATCCCAGGACAGACTGTAGGTTATGACACTTTATTACAAATGTACAAAATAACCTCACTGATGTTAGTGGGGGTGCAGAGGAACAGCCTAGGTAACTTTGGAAAACTATATTTTTGACCGGAAACTGTAAAGTCAAACACAAAAAGTTACTCTTTATAAAAATGTACTCGAATTGGTAAATGTGTTAGCACTTCTAACAGGCTATAGGTTAAAAATTCTGAAACTTTTTTACTAGCGCACGAGGGTTAAACAAATAACTAAATAAATAATAAATAACAGAGGTCAGATTTCTAATTGTCAGAGAAAGGAGTTAAAAATAAGCAAGGGAGAAAGAGTGGAATTAACTTTGTGGTCTTGGATTATTGTCACTGTCAGAGATAATCAGTTTGAACTCATGTTGAGAGGGAGAGGGAGAGGGAGACAGAGATAGAGAGAGAAAGAGAGAGAGAGAGAGAGAGAGAGAGAGAGAGAGAGAGAGAGAGAGAGAGAGAGAGGGAGAGAGAGATGAGATGACAGAGAGATAGATAGACAGACAGACAAACAGACAGATAATTATAGACATATGTGTATTCATGGGTTAGTATACACACAAGTATTTCCTGGCTCTATTTGTCAAATGGGTCTAGTACACGTGTCACATCAGTAGCACCTAGCACACCTGGTGCAGAGATCTTGGCTTCTAAATACCATTCTGCCATAAAATGTACTGGTGTTTCTTGGAGAAAATGTTGATTCAAGTAAAATAAAAGATGAGCCTGGGCCATTTATAGTGCCAGAAAATAAGAGAATGCTTAAAAATAATAATGATGAGAGAGTATGTTAAAGGTCCAATCTAAGAGCTTCCAATGACCAAAGTTGAAACAATTTTAGCAACAAAATAAGTAATGTAACAATGGGTTATAACTGAAAGCATAAATGTATGGGAGACCATACTGATATAGTATGCAAATACATACATACATACATACATACATACATACATACATACATACATACATAGAAGAAAGGAATAATTTTTCTTACAGAAAAATTCCACGTAATATTCCCCTCCAGAAAGTGGAGTGTGACACTATACCCACTGAGTACGGGCTAAAATTGACAACTCATTTTTGAAGTATAGATTGTGGAAGGGTAAAAATAATTTATTCAACTTTACAGTGGATATACTTGGCACATATCACCAGTGATAAGTCATGTTGATATCATGTGCTCCCTTAACGTGATGTGACAAAAAGGACATTTTGCCTCCCTGACATTCTTCCTCAAAATCCATGAAAAATAAGAACCCAGTCTAGTCAAGTGGAACACATCACACAAACCAAAATTAAAGAGTATTCTGAAAATAATGCCAGACCAGTCTCTTTAAAATTGTCAAGGTCATAAAAAAATTAGCAAGATTGAGAGTCTGTCACATATCAGAGGAAACGAAACGAAATATGGAATCCTGGATTGGTCCCTGGGACAGTAAAAGGATATTAGCGAAAAACTGGTAAAATCCAAATAGAATCTTGTAGTTAGTTAATATTGTACTAATGTTAATTTCTTAGTTTTGAAAATTGTCCTATGGTTATATATGGTATTAACATTAGGAAAAGTTGTGTGAAGAATACAAAGAAACTCTCAGTACTGTCTCTGCAATGTTGTGGTAAATCTGGGAGCTAGGGGGATGACGTGTGTAGATTCATCTTTTCGGTGTGACGTACTATTAAATTAAACCTTAAACTGAGGTTTTTATTAACTTTACTCTTCAAAAATTTGAAGGGTATAGAATGATCCATATAATTGTGACAAAAAAATAATGTACTTTGTTTCTTTCTAAAGCTTGATTGTTTTAAAATATTTAGAATACAAAAATAAGTAAATTTTATTCCGGATGTCTCTGAGTACTTAAGCATCTATTTAATAATTGTATACTCTGTAAAAAAGTTCATTTGCACCTCATGAAGAAAACAACACCTTTTAAAATAGAAGGTGGGCACGAAATCGTCCTATTTGAATGCCTCATTTTTCTCATTCTGAAATTAAGGAAGTGGTATTAACTATTCACACTTTCTGTATCCTATCCTACGAACAGTACTGATATAGTCAGCTATAGAGAAACACTTTAGGTTCTTTAGTATTGTTATTTTTCTTCATAATTTTATCAAAATAATATATGTACACAGGTTACACAAATAGCTCAAAAATGCTCTAAAACAGCTGTCCCACTCAACTCCTCATCCACAGTTCTGCTTCCCAGAAGCAACCAATTTTAGCCAATTCTGATTTGGATTTTCTCTACTAGTTATACCTTATTCTAAAATGTGACATTGATATGCCTTGCTTTAGGTTATTTATGGCTGCCATAACAAATTACCACCAACATCCTGGTCTAAAACAACACAAATTATATTACAGTGTTGTAGGTTAGAAGTTCAACACAGATATTACTTGACCAAGATCAAGGTGCTGGAAGAAATTATGATACTTTCTGGAGGCTCTAGGGAAGAATTTCTTTCCTTGTCATTTCATTACCAGTTTCTATAGGTCAGACACATTCTCTGGCTGGTGGCCTCCTTCCACTATCTTCAAATCCAGCAACACTGCATCATTCTGCCCTTCTTCTACCATCACATTTCCTTCTGATCACAGTCAGAAAAAGGTTCTGTTTTTAACCACTTGTGTGAGGAGCTTGGAACTACCTAGGTAATCTAGGATAATCTCCCTTGCTCAGGGTCCTTAATCTTAATCACATTACACATCAGCAAAGTAACTTTTGCAATATAAGGTAGTATATTCACAAATTCCGGGAATTAAGAATTAGACAACTTTGGAGGTCATAGTTAGTACTACCACATGACTATTTCACAATTTATCAGATTCAGATATTGCATCTTGATTGCCCACTAGTAAAGTTGAGGATTTAGTTCATTTGCATTACATCCACTCCTCTCTTCACCTTCCAATTTTGGATATTTATATTAATTCTTCCATTGGCCACCTGGTAACTTTAAGCAATGTATTTATATCTCTAGTTCTTTTTCTGTCAACTTTAGACAATTCCCTTTAATTACCCACTATGTGAGTTTCACTCTTTCTTCTATTATTCTGAACCTTTCTGTCAATGTAACCTTCACATACACACATACACTGTACATATTACACACATCATTTTACATATAATACATTACATATGATCACATTTTAATTCTGCTCCATAAACATATTAACACTTCTCTGTATTATGTGTTTTATTCTGACTCTGTAATTATCATCCATGGCAAATCCAAGTAGTGTATTAGTGTCACATTTCCTTCTCTGTGGGGCCAATGTGACATCTTTGCCACTCAAAAGACTAATATAAAATAATATTGAATGTCAACTGTAACTGAAAGAAAAGGTCTTCCTTTTTATGCTTCAGTCACATTTTAATTTCAGAAGAGACCTTTTATTGTCCTCTGACTATAATTTCATGTACATTCTGCTATTATTTTATGGATCTAATGTTAAATATTTTCTTCAGATAAATGTTCTTTAAGCTATAGAGGTTCAAAATTTATTGTAGGAAAAGGAAAACTATAGATACAAATTTCTACAATGTATGCATGAGCTTCCTTCTTAGGCATGTCTTTCTTTTCTTTCTAGATGGATTCATAATTAGAAGAGCGGCAGAGCTATCTAGTAAGAAAAAAGAGATTACCATAGAAGTCACTTTATTATATACCTAGATTTTTTTCAATTTTTATTATTACCTCTAGCCACATTCACTTACCTGTATGGAACATATTTCACATTAATTTTAATCATAGCTTCCACTTGTACAAGGAGAGAGGTATAATTTAATTCTATTTAAAATAATTTGAATAGTTCTATCAAATATATGCATATATAAAAAATGGTTTTGTATGTGTTTGTATACTTGGACAATTACTTCTGAGAAATATGAGGTATATATAACATATATACATACTTCAGAGAAATGAGCGATATATTACATATGTTTGCAAGTTACATATGCATATATATATATATATATATATATATATATATATATGCATGCAAGTTCTCTAAAAATGAAAGTAGTCTTATAACACATGCTTCATAATAATAAACTCAATAAACTACAAACCATAATCAGAAAAACAGTTGTAAACTGCACCAATTCTCTATACATACCTCAGTTTTTGTGACCTTCTTATGAGGCGTCATCGTATATGATGGGATTTCAAATATAAAATCAGTGCTGGATAACCTCAATGGAACTTGCACTACTATGAAACAAAAGTAAAGAGACTGATAAAATATAACAGATACAAATTCATAGATAATTCTTCCTGTACTTTTCAACATGCAACAATAAAATATACAATTATTTTCTATATTTATATTCCCAACAAGACAAAAATAAATAAATTTTAAACATTTTTAGTGTATCTTGGTTTTCAGCACATCCATAAAGTTCCAATTTTGTATTTTAAATGGTAATTAATTACAAGTAAAATAGAAAAATTACCCTTGAGACAATAGAATACAGAATATAAGAAATATTGAGCTGAGGAAAAAGTAAAAGTTAAAAAGATCCCCAAACAAGAGTTTGCCCAATGTAGTAGTGAAGTGAAAAGAAACACAGAAGCTATTGTCTGTGTGTATGAGAAACACCAAATTGTACACCTGAAACCTATGTAAATTTACTAACACTTGTCACCCCCCAATAAGCTTTAATTAAGGAAAAGAAAGAAACACAGAAGCAAAAGTTATGGGAACGAAGGGTATAGATAGATAGATAGATAGATAGATAGATAGATAGATAGATAGATAGATAGATAGATAGATAGCATATCATAACATTCATACATGAAAAAGAAAATGGCTATTCTATTGAAGACTAGAATTGATAAAATCTGTTAAAAAAATACACTAGAGAAGATATTATTACCTGATTGAAAATCCTATCTTTTTTAATCGTTTTATTTTTTAGAGCAATTTAGATGTACAGAAAAACTGGAAGGTGAAGAGATTTTCCATATACCCCCCTTCCCCCACCCCACATGCACAGTGTCCTCCATTATCAATATTCTCCATCAACCAGTGGTGCATTTGTTACAATGATGAACCTACAATGACACATCAGTATAACCCAAAGCCCACTGTTTACACTAGGGATCACTTGTGGCACTGTAAACTTTATGGGTTTGAACAAATTTATAATGACATCTATCCACCATTACAGTATCACACAGAGGCGATTCATTGCTTTAAACATCCTCTGGTCTGCCTATTCATCTCTCTCTCTCAACATCCCCTGGAAACCACTGATCTTTTCATTGTCCAATTTTGCCTTTTCCAGAATGTCATGCAGTTGAAACGATACTATATATATATATATATATATATATATATATATATATATATATATATGTATGTATGTATGTATATGTATATATATAGACATATAGACGTATATATATACATATATACACACACACATATGTGTGTGTGTATATATATATACATATATATATACACACACACATATATATATATATATATGTGTATATATATATATATATCCTTCTGGGTTTGGCTCCACTTAGTAATACACATGAAAGGTCCATGGGATCTGTATCAATAACCTGATAGCTCATTTCCTTTAAGCATTAACATTCCACTGTTGATTAACATTCCACTTTGTGTACCAAAGTCTATCCATTCACCTACTGAAGAACAGAAAGGTTGCTTCCAAGGTTTAGCAATTATAAACAAATCTGCTTTAAAACATTTGTGTAGAGGTTCTGATGTGAACGTAAGTTTTCAGTTCCTTTGGGAAAATACCAAGGAGCAAGATTTGCTGGATTGTATGGTAAGAGCATGTTTAGTGTTGTAAGAAACCATCCAATGCCCTCTTCCAGCGTACCAGTATCATTTATCATTCGCATCAACAATACAATTTCACTAGCAATTGCAGTCCCACCAGTTCCCATTGTTCCACATCTTCTCCAGCATTTGGTGTCAGTGTTCTGAATTTTGGCCATTCTAATAGATGTGTAGCAGTGACTTATTATTGTTATAATATGCATTTTCCTGATGACGTATGATTTAAAGCATTTTATATGCTTTTTTTTGCCATTTGTATATCTTCTTTGGTGAGGTGTATGTTCAGATCTTTGGCTCAGTTTTTTATTTGTTTGTTTGCTCCTTGAGTTTTTGAGTTCTCTGTATATTTTGGATAGCAGTTCTTCCTCAGATGTATCTTTTGCAAATATTTTCTCCCAGTCAGTGGCTTGTCTTTTGGGGACTTGACTGTTTTTCACAGAGAAGACATTTTTAATTTTAATAAAGCCCTGCTTATCAATTATTTCTTCATGGATCTTGCCTTTGTTGTTGTATCTAAAATATCATTGCCAAACCCAAAGTCACCTCGAGTTTTCCTATGCTATCTTCTAAGAGTTTTCTAGTTTTGAATTTTATATTTAGGTCTGTGATCCATTTTGAGTTAATTTTTGTGAAACACTGTAAGGCCTAGATTCATTTTTTTTTTTTTTTTTGTTATGTATGTCCAGTTGTTCAGCACCAAATTTTGAAAAGACTATCTTTTCTGAATTGTACTGCCTGTATTCCTTTGTCAAAGATCATTTAACTACATTTCTATTACTAGGTGCTAAGTGCAAGTATTATTGACAACGTAATGCGAGAACTATAGAAACAAAATATAGTATAGTATAGACTAGATTTAACTTTTCTGAAAAATACTTAAGCATATATAATAAACTGCAAAGCCAAAGCTTTTCAAAAGTATGGCTTACACAGTGCATTGATTTTATACCTGAATATTTGGAGAAAATGAGAAAATAAATATTCAAAAAATATTTCAAAATTTGAATATACTTATCCTTGTTTACATGTACTTAGTCCTTTAGCAACCTATCCCTTTGGAAAAAAATATTTTCTAATATAAAATTTCCATCCTTTCATTGTACAGCCAATGCACTTTATTTTAATAGTTTAAATTGTAATGTAATCATTTTAAAACTGCCCACAAAATGAATAAAGTACTAAAATTACCTTTTTTAAAAATGATATCCTATTTTTTAAAGCAATGGTCATGCATCTGAGATTATAACTCTGCTATTAATCAAAATTCAAACTCACAGACTCACAGTTTAAGTGAAACACACAGCAATTATATCTAATTTTACTTTCTACTATTTGTATTTTTAAAAAATATATTTTGATTTTTTAAACTTAGCTTAAGTGTAAATATATGGTTTATGCACATCAATTGAATGTTTCATATTACATACCAGTAGCTTGAACAAAACACATTCGAATAAATGGTGTTGTCTTTGGAGTCATAGCAGATTCTGATAAGTGACACTGAGTATTAAGTTCTGGAGCATCGGAGCAATTAATTCGAACTTGAAAGCTAAATTCATATGTTGCCACCTGACAGACAAAAAATACATTACACATGTGACTATTTTTGCTATAAGAAATCTGTGATACAATTTTTATTGTACATGTAAAATGTACAACTTGATGATTTGATATACACATGCAAGTACATGATGAAATAACACCACAATCAAGTTAATTAACATATCTATTACCTCACATAGTCTTCTTTTTCTTTGTGAATGTGTGTGTTTGTATGTGTGTGTGAGAGAGAGATAAGAACACTTAGGATCTATTCTCTTAGCAAATTTCAAGTATAAAGTACAGTATTGTTACCAGAACTACCATATTACCCAGCAATTTTACTTCCAGGTATTCATCCCAAGGAACTGAAATCACAATCTCAAAGAAATACCTACACTCCTATGTTCATTATAGTGCGATGCACAATAGTCAAGATATGGAAATAACCTAAATGCCCACCAAAGGATGAATGGATAATGAAAATGTAGTATTATAGATACATGCAGTGGAATATTTTTCAGCTTCAAAAATAAAAGAAAATCATGCCATTTGCAACACCATGGGTGAACCTGAAGGAAATTATGCTAAGTGAAACAAACCAGACACAGAAAGACAATGTATGATCTCACTTATATGCAGAATCTGAAATAGTCAAATTCATAGAAGCAGAGAGTAAAACAGTAGTTACCAGTGGTGCGGGGAGGAGAAAATGGGGAGATGTTGGAATAGGGGTACAAAGTTTCAGGTATGCAAGATGAATACGTTCTGGAAAGCTAATGAGATACTACAGATTTAGCAAAACAGCAGATTAAAAATAGACAGCTTTCCAAAAAGAAAATTATTTTGTAACATTGAAAGTAAATTTTTCAAAATATGAGTTGGTTTATTTTTCTAAAATAATTCCAGAAATAATTCTTAAGAATAAAAATATAAAATTTAAAAATAATTTCTATTAATTCAAAATGGACCAAAGGCATAAATATAAAATCCAAATATATAAACCTTATATAAGAAAATATAGGAAAAAATATCTTTGTGATCCTTGGTTAGGCAAAGATTTCTTAAATGTAAAACCAAAAGAACCATCTATAAAAGAAAAAAAAACGATAAAATTGTACTTTATGAAAATTCAAAACATCTGTTAAAGATAATGTTAAGGAAATAAAATTATCAGCCAAACACACATTTCTGACAAAAAAAAAAATCCAACTTGTATCCAAAATATATAAAGAACATTCAAAGATCAATAAAAAACCTAATGAAAAACTAGGTAAAAGATTTGAAAGACAATTCATAAATGAAAATATACACATGGCATATTATCACACGAAAAGATGTTTAACATCATCAGACATTAAGGAAATACAATCAAATGAGATAACACTTCACACTTATCTCAATGGCTTAAACAAAATTGACACACTGCAAGACAACTGATCCTGTCTAAAACATCCATGGACACATGTGGTCCATGACAAAAGTTCCTTGAAATTTGGCTCTGTCCAAAAACTCCATGCTTAGAAAACATCCCTGGGTTCAAAGAGCCCATAACATTTATTTCTATTTTTGGTTTACAGGAATAACACATAAAAAATACTACATGTTTAATCAGTCCAATAATTGTGTTGTGGCTGTATTGCCAATAATAACACTTGTTGCCTCAGTAGCCTAGCTGGTAAAGGCACATGGGATTAAGTAGGGTGGGTCAGGGTTTGAATCTTGCAGAAGAGAGAGATTTCTATGAACTATGGACCAAATGTCTCCGTGGATGTTTTAGACAGGACCAAATGTCCACTAATTAGATGGCATTACCAAGTACTGATAAAGATATGAGCACCTGACACATTTATACATTGGTGATAGAATGCAAAAGTTTACAGTCATTTTGGAAAACAGTTTTCCAGTTTCTTAGAAAATTAAATATTTACTTAATATAAAGCCCAGAACTCTCAACCCTAGGGATTTACCAAAGAGAAATGAAAACTCCTTCATACAAAAACTTGCATGTAAATGTTTATTGTGGCTTTATTCATAACTGCCAATACCTGAAAACAAGCCTAATTCCCTCCAAATAGTAAATGGATAACAAACTTTGCAAATTCATACAATAGAATAATTTTTAACAATAAAATAGAATAATTCATAGAATAGAATGCAAAATAGATTAAAGCATAATAATATGGATGAATTTCAAATTCATTATTGTGAGAGATGCCAGTCTGGAAAAGCAATATACTTTATCATTTCATTTATGTAAGTGAAAAGGCAAAATTATACAAACACAATGAGATCAGTGTTTGCCATAAACTGGAGGAGAGGAGAGGCCGACTACAAATGGGCACAAGAAAAATTTATGAAAGGTGATAGAACTGTTCTCTATGTTGATTTTCATGTTTGCTATACAACTGTATAATATGCCAATATTCATATAACAGAAAGAAAACTTTATTGTATCATATATTGAAAATAAACGAAATGAAGTTAAAGCTAACTCCTTAGCTCTGATTTTTATATATCTGGATTCAAAATCTAAAACAGACTAACAATATAGGCATGTAGTCAAATGAATCATAGACGAATGAATACTTAGAGCTTCATGTCATCTTGGCAATTATATAGTGCTAGCATTCATTTTTAAATGAAGAATGTGGTTCATCCTTGATTAAAAACAGCAAAAACAAACAAACAGAAAATGAGTTTGCATCAAAAATGAGAAAAAGAGCCAATTTTGATGTTTAGGGCCCACACCAAAATGAAAAAAAAGGATGACATTAGTCAAATGGTGGACAGCCAGCTCCAAATGCCCATCCCTCCATACAAACATTGAAAAACAAGCAAAAGCTGTCAGCATCAGCACCAACTTTGTTAGAACTCTGGAAAACAGTCAAAGATTTACAGCAACCAAGTGAATACTGAATCAAGAAAAAGACAACTTGAAAACAGCTGGAAAGCTTTGTGGCACTTGCACTTGCCCTTGTGCCTCTCCCTTCCTGACACAGTGGCAATCTTGAAGATGGTAGACTGTGGCCCAGTGTGGGACCCTGGTATCTGGTTTTGGATGGAACAGAGCAGACCTTATTCACCAATCATTGTGTCTATTCTAACCTGTTGGGGGCTACCTGAAGAACTGATGAGAGGTAGTTGTCTTTGTTTTGCCTGACTTCAAACTCACTCGGGTCAGAAAAGCAGTGAACATTGCTCAAAAATATTTTCAGGCAAACAAAAAATTTGTAGCCACATCGGACAGATTATGGTGGAGACATGCAAGCACAGCCTAAAGCCTGGAAAGAGAAGCTGAGGACAGAGTTTCTTTGAGAAATCGGGGCATTCAAAAGCACCCATGTGTACTGAAGAATTTAGAAAGCCACGAGCATGCAGAGGGCAGGATATGTATGCCAAGGGCAGGATATGTGCTAAGAAAAGACCTGAGGAAACCCTTTGTCTGATCTCTAGGCTTAGTGCAATCAGGAAGTAAAGGCTAGAACAGAGTTATAAATGGCCTAACTGCTGAATAAGTATACTGGCACAGAGTCAATCCACAAGGAAATCTCTATGAAAACATTAACTGAATACAAGCTAAAAGAACAGAGATTTCATGAACCACACACAGCAAAGAATACATTCTTTGCAAAAAATAATTTGTAAAAGTCACTAAAAAAAAGGGGTAAGTAGAGCCTTCAGTAATCAAGAACAGTAAATCATGGGAAAGGCAGACAAAATCTGATTTCCAGAGTTACCAAATTATAATAATCAAATATCCAGTTTTCAACAATAAAAAAATCGAAATGCATACAAAGAAACAAGAAAGCATGGCCCATTCAAAGGAAAAAAATAAAATGACAGAAACCATCCCAGAGGAAGCCCAGGCATTGGACCTACTAGACAAAGATTTTAAATCTACTGTGCTAAATATGCTCGTGGAGCTAAAGGAAACAAGAAAAAGAAGAAAACCATAAAATTATGTATTTTTTAAATGAGAGTATCAAGAAAGAGACAGAAATAATAAAAATCAATGAAACCAAAAGTTGGTTCTTTGAAAAGACAAAAGAAATGGACAAAAGTTTAAGCCAGACAGAAAAACAAAAAAGTGTAAGACATGAATAACTAAATAAAAAATGAGTGTGGACATTACTATCAACCATACAAAACAAGGGATTCAAAGAGAATTTTATCAATGATTGTATACCAATATAGTAAATAATCTAAATGATACTGACAGATTCATAAAAAAACAGAAATTACCAAAACTGACTGAAGAAGAAACAGAAAATATGAACAGACCTATAGAAGTGGAGAATGATTTAATAAGACTTCCCAACAGAGAAAACTTTAGGACCAGATGGTTTCACTGGTAAATCGTACCAAAATTTAAAAATTAACACCAATACTTTTCAAACTCTTCCAAAAAAATAGAAGAGGGAAAACTTCCTAACTTATTCTATAAGGTAAACAGTACTCTGATATCAAAGGAAGGCATTACAAGAAAAAAATTAAAGAGCAATATCCCTTATGAATATAGATGATACAGTCCTTAGGAAAATACTAGCAAACCAAATCTAGCAGCATATTTATAAGCATTATATACCTTGACCAAGTGGGATTTGCCCCAAGATTGCAAAGGTAATTCAACATACAAAAATTAATCAATGAAATACTCCATATCAATTCAATGAAGGAACCCCCACACACAAACACACACACACATACACATACAGTATCATGTCAACTGATACAGAAAAAAAACATTCAACAAAAATCCTATACCTTTTCATGATACAAGCACTCAGAAAACTAGGAATAGAAGAGAACTTCCTCAGCATGCTAAAGAGCACTTATGAAAAACCCAAAACTAACATCATACTTTATAGTAAAATACTGAAAGCTTTCCCCTAAGATCAGGGAAAATACAAAGATGTCCATTTTCACCAATGCTATTCAATATTGTACTAGAAGTTGTCACCAGAGCAACTGGGGTGGGGGGGAAGGGTGTGAAGGAGGGATACAAGGCATTCAGAATAGAATGGAAGGATTAAAACTGTATGTATTTGCAGACGAAATGATGCTATATAAAGAAAATCACAAATCATCCACAAAAAAGATAGAACTAATAAATCATTCACCAAAGTTGCAATGTACAAGATCGACAAACAAAAATCAATTGTGTTTTTGTATGTATACTAGCAATGAACTTTCTGAAAAATAAACAATTTTATTCATAATAAAATCCAAGAGAACAAAATTCCCAGAAAAAAAGTTACCCAAGTTGGTGACAAACTTGTACACTGAAAACCACAATTCACTGTTCAAAGTAATTAAAGAAGTTCTACATGAATGGAAAGGCACCCCATATTCACTGATGGGAAGGCTTAATTTTGTTCAGAAGTCAGAACTATAGTAAGTAATCTACAATGTACTGCAATCCTTATCAAAACTCCAATGGCCATTTTTGCAAAAATGGAAAGGCCAATCATTAAATTTGTAAGTAATAGTCTCTAAATAGTAATAGCTAAAACAATCTAGAAAAATGAGAAAAAAATTAAAGGACTCACATGTCTGGATTTCAAAACTTACTATAAAGCCACAGTAATAAAAAACAGTGTTATACTGGCATAACAACAAACAATACATAAGTGGAACAGAATTGAGAGTCCAGAAATAAACCCATACATCTACGGACAATCAATTTTTTGCAGGACCTTTCAATGGAGAAAAAACTTAAACTCTTATTTTATACCATATACTTAAATTAACTCAGAATGGATTAAAAACCTAAATGTAAGGCCTAAAACTATAAAATTGTTAGAAAAAAAACTTATAAATGAAAACTTTATGACACTGGACTTAGCAATGATTTCTTGGATATGACACCGAAGCAAAGGCAACAAAGATAAAAATAGACAAATGGGACTAAATCAGACACAAAAATATGTGAGCATCAAAGGAAATAATCAACAGAGTGTGAAGGCAATCAATGAAATGGTAGGAAATGTTTGCAAATCATATATTTGATAAGGGATTAATATCCAGAATACATAAACAACTCCTACAACTCAACAACAAAAATTCATCACCCAGTTTTAAGGAAGAACTTAAATGGATATGTCTCCAAAGATGATATACAAATGAACAACAAGCATATGAAATCACACTCAACATCACTAATCATCAGAAAAATGCAAATCAAAACTGCAATAAAATATAACCTCACATGCATGATCATGGCTACAATAAAAGAAAAAAACAGAAAACAGTAAGTGTTGGTGTGAATGTGGAGAAATTGGAACCCTTGTGCCCTATTGGTGGAAGAGTAAAATGGTGCCACCACTATGGAAAACAGTGTGGAAGTTCCTCAGAAAGTTAAAAAACAGCTACCATTTGATCCAGCAATCCCACTTCTAGGAATATATTCAAAAGATTTAAAAACAGAGTCTTGAAGAGATATTTGCACACCCATCTTCATAATAGCACTAGTGAAAATAGCCAAGAGGTGGAAACAAAGCAAATGTCCACTGACAGATGAATGTAGTATAAATATTATTCAGCCTTAAAATGAGAGAAATCCTGTCCCATGCTACAACATGAATGGTCCTCAAGGACACTATGCTAAGTGAAATAGTCCAGCCACAAAAGACAAATATTGTACCATTCCACTAAAGGCATCTAAAGTAGTCAATTTTACAGAAACAGAAAGTAGAATGGTGATTGCCTGTGTATAGAGTTTCAGATTTGCAAGATGAAAAAGTTCTGGAGATTTGTTTCACAACAATGTGAATACAACACTACTGAACTGTACACTTAAAATGGTTAAGGTGGCAAATTTTGTTACATGTTTTTTCCATTAAAATATGAAAATCCAAAACACTGTGCTAAGTGAAAAAATCCAGACACAAACGCTCAAATAATATCTTTTATATAAAATATCCAGAATAGATAGGTCCACAGAGAATGAACGCAGATTGGTGGTTGCCAGTGGCTGGTGGAAAGAGGGATGGGAAAAAACTAATTGCTTAATGGATAAAGGGTTTTACTTTGAAGTGATGGAAATGTTTTGAAATGAGATATAGGGAGTGGATATACCATACTGTAAAGGCAATAAATGTCACTAAATTGTTTAATTTAAAATGGTTAATTTCATGTTATATAAATTTTCTCTCAATAAATTCTTTAAAAAAATAAAGGAAATCAATCAAAAGTTCCCAGAAATTCCCCCAAGCACCCACAATTTGATGATCTCAAGGTTCTATAGGAATGAAAAAAAAAAAAAAAAACATGTCTATTTTTGCAAAACAATTGAGAGACTATATTATATTAGGTCATATGTGAGATTATTCTATTTATTGAGATTGAACAGCTTAATCATTCTTTCTACCTAATATTCTCCTGTCCTTTAGATGGATGCCTCTGAAAGACAAACAGCTCACTCATAAATTGCAATGGCCTAAACCTTTGAATTCTAACTAGTAATTTTCTCCCTCAACCTGAGCTCATCAATTAAAAATCGAAGAACCAGGGGGAGGGTGTGTGTGTGTAGGATTTGGAAGTAGCGCCAGCCCCAAATATCAATTCTGGAAATTGTAAATTTAATGAATAATACGAATTTATTAGAAATTTAAAATTATTTAAAAATTCACATATGAAATAACTGAAAGTCCAACTGAAGTAAATGTCAGTGCTGAAATATTTATATATGTAAAAATTATTACTATGCTTCAAGTTACATTATAAATATGAAAATGATCAAAATTCATTTTTCCTAAAGACTCATTTATTTATTTTTAACTAGGTACTGCTTCTTTTATTAAAACCTAGCATTATTTATGTTTAAAATAATTTTAAAACATCAATCTTGCAACTTTCTTGGTAAGTTTCTAGAATTGGGGAGCAGGACAATAGGCAAGAATGGCAAATGTTTTAAATGTAGGGAAGGAGAGTAACAGCAGCACTGACATATCTGAGTTTCCAAGATCACGACAAGAATTGACGGTTTCAGAGGTACATACTCGTATACCTGTGCTATACTCAGAAAGCTCATGCTTCAAATAGAGCTAAATAATGAAAGGGGTGTACTGAGAACTCCGCTCATGCAGATTACTTGGGTTTCCGTTTTGTTTTTATGTATTAACTGGCTGCATCGGTCTGAAAGTGTCCCCGCCCCACCCAGCTCTACCCCAAATTCACATGTTGAAATTCTAATCCCCAAAGATGACAGTATTAGGCAGTGAGGCCTTTGGAGGTGCTTAAGCCATGAGTGTGGCGCCCTCATGAATGGGATTAGTGCCTTATAAAAGAGACCCCACAGAGCTCCCTAGCTCCTTACACCATGTGAGGACACAGCAAGAAGTCTGCGACCCAGAAAATGGCCCTCACTTTACGATGCTGACTCAGCCTGCAGAACTGTGAGAAATAAATTTCTGTTGTTTATAAACTACCCATTCTGTGGTATTTTGTTATAGCAGCCCGAACAGACTAAGACACTGGTCATACCACTGCCAGTTCCATCTCTTGTCATAGACTGCTTTTGTACATAGAAGCATAAAAATATCATGGCATGTTTTATTTTCATGAATGTTTCATTTACTTTAACAAATAAAAGCAAGCACTCATTCCCATGGTAATCTATTTCTGCAGTGACACCAGGACACAGATGTCAAGGAGTAAATTGAATAAAGATGTATTTCAAGTACATATACTACGTGCCTTCATATTTCAGTCCTTGAAAGAAAAACAAAACTTTGCTTTATCTTATTTCCCCTGGAATTTCTCATTATTAATCGTCAGTAACTAGTTATGTTTAGTCTCATTTCTATTTCACCTCTTCTAGTTTGTCTAGGTTTATTTTCTTTGAGTATTAACATAAATCAATACTGTCTATCATGTATTTGAATAATATGCATATTAATTTTAGGCTACTATTTTATTATTTAAGACTATATATACTATGGACTCATATTTTAAAGTCAAATAATACTGGCAGTGCCAAAAAAATGTATACAAGTGGACACTTTGATCAATGTTGCTCAAGCAGTAGTTCGCCGTCATCAGAAGTGTCTGGACACTGATGGTAACCACATTGAGCACCTCTTGTAATTGCAGAAGTCAAATGTGACTCGTATTCATCTTTCGTTATCGGTATATACTGAGTATTACAATTTTAATAGTTTTTTCCTTTCATAAAATGTGTATACATGCTTTTGACACCCTCTGTATCTAAAAGTATGTTTCCCAAACCATCATCCTCCTCTGACTGGGATGGATAAAGACAGGTTCCCAATGGAAGAAGCTGAGGGGAATGGAGGAGGAAGTCAATGGAAATGTGAAGACAAGGAACTGAGAGGCCAGGGTTCTGGATGGACCACCATATGGACACTGAAATCAGTCAGAAAATGAAAGGAGTGAGGTATAGGATACACAGTGAGCCTGGCTGGTAGCAATGTCCAGAGACTATTACTCTGAGTAAGAGGAAGTGGTAAAATCACATACCAGAAACTTGAAAGCAGCAGCCATTTTTTAACAGATAAAGACCATCTAGAAAAATCAACCCAGGGAGCACGACTTCCAGAAAGCATCACCTCTACAGCCATGCTCAGACCCACAGGAAAGGCTTCTATAAGCAGCAGTGCCTTAGAGAAAGCCATGTTCACAGTATGAAGAAACCATGAAGGAAAAGGAAACCCTAAAAAGTATCACGGACTTATGTAAGGGTAGGGATTCTAGAGGACAGAGGGCAAGGGAAAGAAAGCCAGGTGCAAGGGAGCTCAGAGCCAATAGGGGTGAGAATCTGTTCACAGAGGGCTCTACTTTGGGAACGACAGAAGCGACTTGTGATCATGACAGATTAACTTCCGACAGTCACCGGGTCCAGGGCTGGGTCCCAAAGTCAGTGATAATACCAGGGGAAGACTGGAGTAATGAGAGAGGTTTAACACAGAGCATGACTGTGGGCTTCATTCAAGAATGTCCGATGTTGTTGTTAATGATGATGATGTTGGAAATTACCAAGATAATTAAATGTACTGATCTCAGCCCTTGATTGTCTTTTATTTGAAGTATGAGGCCTTTCCCCTGCTGGAACATACAAGCTTTTAAAAAAAATACTGCGTGCTAAACTCACAGAGCTTAGAGTCGATCCCTGCCTTCTCTAACTGCCAATTGTGTGCATGTGAGAAGTCATACTGGACTTGCCTTCTCTTAACTCACAACTTCAGACAGTTTACATAAGTTTGTGTTTGTACCCAAAGTAGCCCCGTAATTATTCAGAATGCAAAATTGAGGGATTCCGTGAATTCTTTATCCATGTAAGTCTTATCCCCTCAACAAAACTGTAAGGATATAAAACATCTTTTACACAAAAACTCAGTGCTACATGGGGGAAAAAAAAAAAAGGATGAGTGCTATCATTGTGAAACCATTGAGGTGTCTAATGAAGGAGGAAAACTTTTGAAAGTTTTGTGATGTGTGCCATTCTAAGTACTTTCCTAGATGTTGTCATTCAAACAGAGGAATACCTCAGGTGGGAAAATGATATTCTGATGAAGAAAAGATTACAGGGGCAGCCGGATGGCTCAGTTGGTCAGAGTGTGAGCTCTTAACAAGGTTGTGGTTCAATTCCCACATGGGATGGTGGACTGCGCCCCCTGCAACTAAAGATTGAAAATGGCAACTGGACTTGGAGCTGAGCTGCGCCCTCCACAACTAGATTGAAGGACAATAACTTGACTTGGAGCTGATGGGTCCTGGAGAAACACACTATTCCCCAATAAAAAAAAAAATTTAAAAAAAAAAGAAAGAAAAGATTCCAGTCCCCTGGCCAGTGTTGGTAGACAAAAATGCTTATGACTAGAAAAGCGGCAGGTGACATTCAAATGTCCTCTATTTTCATCCTCGAAGGATCTTTCCTGGTTTCCTGAAAGAAAGATTCTAAATCCAGAATAACCACCGTGAAATGTTTACCCAAAGCTTGCATATCCTTAAAGGGCAGGCAAAGGTTGGCTGAAAAAGAAAAGAGTGAACAATTCTCCCTCACTTGCCAGAGCTTTAGGGAAACTATAGAGCAGGAGAGATGAGAGCTGCAAAGAGCAGGAGAGCAACTGAGGCATGAAGATTAACCAGCCTGTGGTCACAGGGCAGAACGTAGGCCATTGTAGCAGGAAGAGTTAGGGTAAAAATAGGAAAAGATCTAGATCCGTGCTGTCAAATACACTTTCTGTGATGACAGAAATGTTCTGCACTGTCCAATAGCCATGTGTGGCTACTGAGAACTTGAAATGTGGTTATTTTGACTAAGAAAATACATTTTCAATTTTATTTAATTTTAAATAATGTAAGGTTTAACTGAAATATCCAGATATTTAAGTACCCATTAGCATAATTCTAAATACTGGCCCATAAGACATGTGAGTGGCCCACAAAGAAAGGAGGGGCTTGGGTGACTTAGTGTAAACAAACAGTGCAGCCATGATACCAAATACAACTCAATTGCCCACCAGCACTTTTATGGCACCCAAACCAGGAGCAGGAAGGGAAGGGTTACAACTGGAAATAAATCAAGTCCTTTACTGCTGATTTCACATTTTCCTGCTACACAGGTCAACCAGGGGAGCACCCACTGGCTATTTACATCTACACACACACACACACACACACACACACACACACACACACACAAAGACAGACAACTTATGGATAACTATAAATATAATGGAGGACATTTAAAATGACTGGAAACCAGAAAATCAATCAGTCTCACTGGCACAAATTTATGGAGCAAAATCTCACAGGGCATGCTGTCTCTTCAGGGTTTTTTATGTTCTTCTCATTGTTGCACTGAATTACATTCCAATACAGTAAGTAAATCTCCATTTAAAATCCCCAGTAAATGTAGAATGATTCAAAATCTTAAGCAATGTGGAGCACTCCAGAGAACTATAAATATATATTACATATTTTAATTTTATAATCAATTTTTAGAATCTACAATCTAAACATTAAGAAACAGATTTACAAGTTTTCAATTGCTGACAGTGTTCAACAATAAATTGGACTCAAAAAAATGAAAACATCAAATTGCATATGAATCTTCCCAAAAAGTCACAGATTTAAATTGACATATTTTTTCTAATTTTTAGTGACCCTTAAGTTAAATGGATGAACAATAACATTAAACAGTATATACTTCCATTGTATAAAAATATAAAATCATAATATAGATTTATTAAGAAAAGATATAGGGCCAGTCCGGTGGCTCAGGGGGTTAGAGCTCCATGCTCCTAACTGTGAAGGCTGCCGGTTCAATTCCCACATGGGCCACTGGGCTCTCAACCACAAGGTTGCCAGTTCAATTCCTCGACTCCCGCAAGGGATGGAGGGCAGCGCCCCCTGCAACTAAGATTGAACACGGCACCTTGAGCTGAGCTGCCACTGAGCTCCCAGATGGCTCAGTTGGTTGGAGCACGTCCTCTCAACCACAAGGCTGCCGGTTCAACTCCCGCAAGGGATGGTGGGCTGTGCCCCCTGCAACTAGAAAACGGCAACTGGACCTGGAGCTGAGCTGCGCCCTCCACAACTGAGATTGAAAGGACAACAACTTGACTTGGAAAAAAGGCCTGGAAGTACACACTGTTCCCCAATAAAGTCCTGTTCCCCTTCCCCAATAAAATCTAAAAAAAAAAAAAAGGAAAAATAAAAATAAGAAAATAAAATAAAATTAAAAATTATAAAAAGAAAAGAAAAGATATAACTTGAAGTTAACATACTTAAAAAACTACTATAGATTAAATTACTGCACAAACTTATTAGTTTTCTTCCCCTTATTGAAAAGTGTCTGCATGTGTGCATACTTCTATGTACATGTAAGATGCAGGTACTTTGAAAAGCAGCATTCCCTTCCCTCTACCATTGTATTCTCTCTCTCTCTTTCTCTCTCTGTCTTATACACACACACACACACACACACACACACACAAATCCAGATGCCAATAATTTTCAATTCTCTAATTTGTTCCTTTTACATTTACCTCAACACAGCTAACTAACCTACATAGAGTATAATAAAACAAGCCTCAATAAATTTAAATTATTTAAATAATACGAAGTATATTCTGCAATCACAGCAAAATTATATTAAAATCAATAACAGGAGGAAATTTGGAAAATTCACAAATAGGTGGAAATTAAACAACGCTGCCTAAATAACCAACGGGTCAAAGAAAAAAACTACATAAGAAATTGCAAAACACTTTAATGAATGGAAATGAAAACACAACATACCAAAACTTTGGGGATATGGATAAAGCAATCCTTAGAGCGAATGTATAGCTGTAAAACCTACACAGAATAATAAGGAAGATCTCAACTCAATACCCCAACCTCTCATCTTAAAAAACAAGAATAAAAAAGCACATTAAACACAAAGCAAGCAGAAGGAAGTAAATAATAAAGGACAAAGTGTAAATGAATGAAAGGATCGAAAACAGTACAGAAAAATCAACAACATTAAAAGCTGAATTTTGAAAATATCAACAAAATTGACAAACCCTTAGATAAACTGACAAGGATGAAAAAAGAGATGACTCATTAAAATCAGAAATGATAGGGGGGACATTATATACCTAACAGAAATAAAAATAATAAAAGAGACCACCATGAATAATTTTATGCAAACAAATTAGATAATCTAAGTAAAATTTCTCAAGAAGAAAAAGAAAATCTGATCATCTTCATCCGTGAAGTAGCTGAAGGTGGTCAAAAGGTACAAACTTCCAGTTATAAGATAAATAAGTAATAATACATAAGATAAAAAAGTAAATTACTGGGAATATAATGTACAGAATGGTGACAATAGTTAACAAATATGGTATTGTATACTTTAAAGTTGCTAAGAGAGTAAATCTTTCTTTTTTTTTATTTGGAGAAGGGGAACAGGACTTTATTGGGGAACAGTGTGTACTTCCAGGACATTTTCCAAGTCAAGTTGTTGTCCTTTCAATCTTAGTTGTGGAGGGTGCAGCTCAGCTCAGTTGTCCTTGCTAGTTGCAGGGGGCGACAGCCCACCATCCCTTGCGGGAGTCGAACTGGCAACTTTGTGGTTGAGAGCCCGCGGTCCAACCAACTGAGCCATCTGGCACTGGCCCATGTGGGAATCGAACCGGCAGGCTTTGGCGTTAGGAGCACGGAGCTCCAACCGCCTGAGCCACTGGCCCAACCCCAAGAGAGTAAATCTTAGAAGTCCTCATCACAACAAAAAAAAATGTGTAATTGTGTGGTATAGGATGTTAGGTATACTTAGTGTGGTGATCATTTTGCATTATGTACATATATTAAATCATTATGTTGTACACCTAAAATTAATACAATGTTATATGTTGAATATATCTCAATTAAAAAAGAGAGAGAAAAACAGGGAAACTTGCCTGGAAGAAGTACTAGAGAAAATTATTAAGACACAGATGGGGTGAGGGGCAGAACAACTGGCCTTACTTTTCTCAAGGGAAGCAAGAGAACTGACTCCAAAAAGAAAGAAAGTTCCAAAAGAGAGGAAATATAAATACTAAAGGAATACCAGGCCATTTCAGAATGAGAAACAGGAAACTAAACATTCAATGGGTTCTATCCAAAGTGGGGCATAAGACAGAGGAAACTCATGTGAAATCTGTATGAAATCTAACAGACAATACTGACAAAAAAAGAACAGAGGAATGAGAAATAAGGGAAACTCTTCTTTTGTTCCGGAATGGTATAAATTTTTACTGAGAAAAATACATGCAGATTCTCTTAAAGTCTGCCCATAATTTCACCTGACACAGAAATGCTATTCATGTTCAAAACTTGGGATGGCAGATACCTTATATCAAATAATATAATCACACTATTGCCAATGACATGAATTTAATTTTTTGAGGTAAAACAGAGTATCATCTATTTCATACAAGATAATGTTTCCCAATAGTCTACAAAATCCTGAAAAATATTAATTTCTTTTCTTTCTTTCCATTGTATTATGGATTCTTACTTTATTTGCTTCTACAGATACCCGGGTAGATATAATTAAAGGCCTAAGCATCTACAAATTATCCCACAAATAAACTTAATCACAGAAGAAACATTTTGACTGCAAATTTCTTTCTGTGGATATGGAAAATGGAACAGAACACAGATTATATAAACATGGTCAGTGACATTTTGGTCACTGCAACTTTCTGAAATTGCAGATTTGAATACTAATGATTAGGAGGAAAGTCATAAGCCTGAAAAACTGCTATGAGAATGTTGTGTCCATAGGGTAAAGGAATATATACTATTCTTCATCATGTTTGGATTCCTAACATGGCATCATGCAGGCCCAGTGGGTCAGGAGACTGAGGACATAACACTGTACTGTCCAAGTTCCACAGCTCACCAACAGCTGGCCTTGACAAGTCACTTAGACTCATTGTGCATCAGCTTCCATGACTAGAAAAGGGGTGAAGAAAATCTAAGGTCTCAATGCTTGTCATATTGGATTCATGTGAAAATAAATGATATTGCATATGAGGGCACTTTATAAACTCTAATTACTATATAATTATCAATTAAAGCATTGTTATTATAACTTAGAAAGAAATGAAAAATTTTAATAGCTCTATAACAAGCAAATCGATAGAATAATTTAAAAGTATGACAAAGAAAAGCTCAGGACAAGATGACTTCAATGGTGAAATATATCACTTATTTAAAGAAGAATATAATCCTTCACAAATTATTTCAAAAATAAAAAAGGAGAGAACATTTCTAAAGTCATTCTAAGAAGGCAGTATTACCGTGACACCAAAATCAGACAAAGATAGCTGAAGAAAACCATAGACCACTATTCCTTATGAATATAGATGCAAAACCCCTCCACAAAATACTAGAAAAATGAATCCAGCAATATATAAAAAGGATTACATCCCATGATCAAGAGGGATTTATCCAAGGAATGCAAAATTGGTTTAGTATAAAAATCAATCAATATAATGCACCATATTAATAGGATAACAGGAGAAATCATGTAATCATCAAAATGGATGTTTAAAAAAATGACAAAATCTTAACATTTTTTCATGATCAAAATTCTCAACAAACTAGGCAAAGAAGGGAACTTCCTCAACTTAATAAAGGGAATCTAAAAAAAAAAACATACAAAAGCAAAAAAAATAACCAACCCACATTCCCAACATCATATTTAAAGGTAAAAGATGTACACTTTCCTGCTAATGTCAGGAAAAGGATAAAGATATTTGCTCTCACTACTTCTATCCAACATTGTACTAAAGGTTCTATAAATGAGGCAGTAAAAAAATTAAAAGGCATCCAGACTGGAAAGGAATAAGTACAACTTTGTCTATTTGCAGATGGCATGTTCTTGTATATAGAAAATTTTAAGGAATGTAATGAACTATTAGAACTAATGAATAAGTTAAACATGGTTGCAGAATACTAGTTCAATATTTAAAATCAACTGTTTTTCTATATACTTGACATCAACAATTTAAAAATGAAATTAAGAAAACAATTCCATTTACAATATCATAATTATTCATACATAAATTTACTGAAGAAATAGGAAATTTCTATGCTGAAAACTATAAAACACTGCTGAAAGAAATTAAAGAAGCCCTAAATAAATGGAAAAACATCCTATGTTCATGGATTAGAAGATTTAATATCATTAAGATGGCTCTACTCCCCAAATTGATCTAAATATTATTCATAACTCTTACCGAAATCCCAGCTGGATTTTTTTGCAGTAATTGACAATGTGATCCCAAAATTCATATGGAAACGCATGGGACACAAATTTGCCAAAAATATTATGGAAGGAGAATAAAATCGGTGGACTCACATTTTCCAATTTCAAAAATTACAAAAAGCTATAGTAATCAATTCATTGTATTATTGGAATAGGACAGACATATAGATCAATGGAACTGAAAGTCCAGAGATAAACTGTTACACCTATGTTTATTTTAGACAAGGGTGCCAAGGGAATTTAACAGGGTAAAATAATCTTTCCAATAAATGGTGCTGGGACAAATGGACATCGGATGCAAAAGAATAAAGGTAGCCTCCTACCTCATACCATACAAAAAAATAACTCAAAATGGATCACAGACCTAATGTAAGAGTTAATACTATAAAATTCTTAGAAGAAAACAGAAATCTTTACAACTTGGGTTAGGTAACAGGTTCTTAAATATGACACCAAAAAGCACACAAGTGATGAAATAGATATATTGGACTTTTGTCATATGTGTCTTTTATATTGTCAAACAATAGTACCCAGTATGAAGAAGATGTGAAGAAAAGACAGCATGGTGCCACACTAAGATGTAACCTTTCTACTGTAACTCCAGGGTCAAGAATAATGCAAGATATTTAGTAGATGCCAAATGAATATTTGTTGAATGATGATTACTGACGGAAATATAAATAGATACAAGTTTTCTGGTAGCAATTTGGACATAAGTACTTATAATTAAAATGCAAATAAACTTTTCCTCATCGATTACAATTCTAAGTAGCCAAAAGAAAACAGAGTAAGTTCTCAGAAATACATGTGCAGGTTTATTCATTGCAACTTAACTCATTCATTGAATACTTATTAATTGCCTGATGTATACAAAAAATATACTAACGCTTCAAATGTAATATTGAACTAAATATCATACTGTTTTCCTCCTTTGAATAATATGATTGATGGCATATAGGTATTTAACCAGATTTTAAAATTTACATCATTCTGGATTAAAATTTGTATTAAATTAGTATTACAAAGGTATATCCCAACAAGGCCTTAAACATTATATTGCTTCACAGAAATTCAGGAATAAGATAAGCCAAGAAAATAATTTGACCTTGTTCTGAAAATTTTAAACAATGTAATATGGTAAGAAAAACTGGTAAAAATTATAATTATTAAAATGGAAGAGACAAACAACAATATTTGCAGTCTATTAAAGTATTCCTGAAAAATCTAAAATAAACAGAAGGATAATTAAAGTAACAGTTTTACACCTCATCAATATCATTTATTTTCAACATATAAGAGCATAGGGCCGGCCCGGTGGCTCAGGCGGTTAGAGCTCCATGCTCCTGACTCCGAAGGCTGCCGGTTCGATTCCCACATGGGCCAGTGGGCTCTCAACCACAAGGTTGCCAGTTCAATTCCTCGAGTTCCGCAAGGGATGGTGGGCTGTCCCACCTGCAACTAGCAACGGCAACTGGACCTGGAGCTGAGCTGTGCCCTCCACAACTAAGACTGAAAGGACAACAACTTGAAGCTGAACGGCACCCTCCACAACTAAGATTGAAAGGACAACAACTTGACTTGGAAAAAAACGCCTGGAAGTACACACTGTTCCCCAATAAAGTTCTGTTCCCTTCCCCAATAAAATCTTTAAATATATATATATATATATCATAAAGAAATATATAGAACTTATATATATATATATGTTCTTTATATAACATATATCTTTATGTTCTATATATAGAACATAAAAATACATAAAACCCAAACAAAACAGCATAGAAATATCACTTCAAAACATTTCAAAAATTTTTTGAGCACAAAATACTTTCATAAAATAAAAGGCATATCTTATTTCTGAATAGGAAGTTCAATTTTATATAGAAATCACTTTAATTTTTTTTAATTTAATGCAACACAAATCAAAATCCCCACAGAACTTCTAGCAATAAACTTGAGAAAACAATTCCAAAGTTTATCAGGAAAAATAAAAGAGAAGAATGACCAATAACTTCTTTAAAATAAAAGAATAGAGGTTACTTATCCCACCAGAGTTAAAAGAATTTTAGTGCCAACTGGGCCCAATTATTAGCAAATAAATCATTACTGTTGTATGTGGTTTGTTATGCAAGAAGAATCAGAGAAATGCAATTTAAAATGCATCTTCCACCTATCCGATTGTCTGAACATTATAGATGCATATATATGTATATATATGTGTGTGTGTATATATATGTGTGTGTGTGTGTGTATATATATATATATGTGTGTGTATATATATACACACACACACACATATATATATATATATATATATATATATATATATATATATGTATATATGTATATATTTGATGTAACCTAGTTGTACAAAGAAAGAACACAATTAGCAAAATTTTGCACTGTTACTAGCAGATAATATAACTGGCATAGACTTTTTGGAGAGCAATTTGGCAATACCTATCAATAGCCTAAAATGTGCAGAGAGTATAACCCAACTATTCCACTTGTAGGAATATAAGAAAAATAGACAATGTGAAAGCAAACTTTTATCTACTAGGATATTTCTTACAAAATGAAAACAAATTTTAAGGATACAATAAGAAGGATTACTTAACTACAACAGTATATCCATAAAAGAATACAATATATCATCCCTAAATAATGAAACTATTTAGAATGCTTAATGACACAAAAAGCAATTCATAATACTTTAATTGATATACTCAGTTAAAAAATTGCAGGCTAAAAGTAGTTCATAAAGTAGTATTTCATTATAATTATATGTGTAGAAATACAGGTATAAAGAGAAGGGAGAAAAACAAATACCTCAAAATATAACTAGAGGTCACTGTTAAGTACTATAATTTATTTAATGTTTGCATTTTCTTTCTGCTTTTCTAAAATTCCCATTTAATCTTGGCAATAAACTTGAACAATCAGGTAGAGAATACCACTGATATGCAAGACTACAATGTAAGTTTATGCTGACAATACCTGCCACTGGTAGAATATGTGAGAGTTGAATAGGTTTTGAAAGACATTAGAATACTCTAAAAATTAAAAAGATAAACATCCTCTGAATCTCTTCAAATAATTACACTTTTTGTCTGAATAAGACAAATTAGAGATTGCATTATTCAACAAACAATTGTTAAAGCCTTGACAATATTTCATGCAATTCAAAATCCTTCGATGAAAAGATAAAAGGAAAATCTAAATATTTGTATTCTGATATTATCTGATAGTCTAAATTAGACCAAAGAAAAATATTCCAAAGGTGATTTTCAAAAAAAAGCAAAGACGTTCTCTCTCTTCTTGATAATCTTTCTAAATATCACTGTTCATTAATCCAGAAGAATAATTACTTTACACCAAACCTATGGAAATTGAATATAGTATAGTATACATCTGAGTACAGTTAATGTTGTGTATAAAAGAATTCTCATTTTCTTTAATGTCAGAAAAGTAACCTTGGCTACCTCATCCACTACACTTGTCTAAAACCAGAACAGACATAAGAGTGAACTCTGTAGACAATATCATTCCATGTGAATCACATACAAGGTCAGACAATTAAGTTCACGAACTCATCCTAGAAAAAGTGCTGCATACCTCATTGCTGAATGTCACTACAGTCACCTTCAAAGTACTCCCCATGGGAAGCTATGCACTGAAGCCAGTGCCTAGTCCACCCTTCAAAGCAATTTTGGAACTCTTTTTCTGGAATGGCCATCAGAGCTTTTGTCATATTACCTTTGATCTCCTGAATGTCATCAAAATGTCTTCCTTTCAATATTTCCTTTATCTTCGGGTAAAGAAAGAAGTCATTGGGGGCCAAATCAGGTGAGCAGGGAGGGTGTTCCAATACAGTTATTCGTTTACTAGCTAAAAACTTCCTCATAGACAGTGCTGTGTGAGCTGGTGCATTGTTGTGATGCAAGAGCCATGAATTGTTGGCGAAAAGTTCAGGTTGTCTAACTTTCACACACCCTTTTCAGCACTTCCAAATAGTAAACTTGGTTAACTGTCCAGTTGGTACAACTTCATAATGAATAATCCTTCTGATATCAAAAAAGGTCAGCAACATCGTTGCAACAAGTTTGTGAACTTCACTGTCAAACCTTGCATGCACAAACCCCACAAAACATATCATAATAATGCATTATCCCTTAAGAAGGCAAAATTAATCCTTAGCATTTTCTTAAATGTAAACATGTCCTCAAACTTCACTAAATAAGTGCTATCATTTTTCTTAAACAAGATTTGAATATCGGTAAACTATGTAGTTTAATTAACATTATTAAAAATGAATTATTAAAGATAGCACTTAGCATTGAATACCCTTTCTTATTGTGTTATTATTTTCACTTAGTTCATTCTGTTCTACACCTATTGGGCACAAGTCATCGTGCTAGTTATGTTGGAATACAAAAAGTGTTTTGACATAAGAGTCATACTGTAATTGCCATATAGAAGTTCGATTCTCATATGGGAGCATGTGGCAACATGGGTAGAGAGAAGCGCTCTCATCACTTCTGTGGCAGAACCTCTGAAGCCAAACCATACCAGAGATTACCCTTGAAATTTTGCCCTTTTGCCTGGGCACATTCCAGGAAAGGTGTTTTCTTTAATTCCATTTGTTTATTATTGTTGTGGTGGTTTTGAAATCACTAAATATCAAGGGACACTATCAAACTGGTATCATAGTAACCCCACTTAAATCTTCACAGCACATCTACAGTAACATCAGGTAGTGATTCCAAGAGCATTAAGTATACTACCCTCAAATATAAATAGAAAGAACATTCTGGCTCAAATATAAGGGATTTGTGGGTTAGCCTCAACTTCCCTCTCCTTTATAACATGTCACATCTTAAATTTTCTAGAGAGTATAAATGGGACGACAAGGCTATCAGTTCTTTGTGTGTGCCCTGTGCACCTCTTGAGACACTCTGCAAGCATGAGCCAGACACCTCTAGCAATCATTTTACTGAACTAAATAAATGGTATACCCAGGCATGCTCAAAAGTGAGAAAAAGACCCACTACAAAAAGAGCTTAGGTGATCTTTGATAACTTCTTGGTTAGGATTTATCTGTAACTCCACTACTCTCCAGTAATATCAGTAACAGAAAGTTGAACTTACTTCTTTAGGAGAAAATGAAATGCCACATTCCAGAGATTCCTTTTTCTCTAACTCGAAATAATATATATCAGGAAATGCAGGGTCTGTGAATTGCCCTGTAAGACAAGAAAAAGTACATGTAAAAGGAAAAAAAACAGAGAGAGACAGATACAAATCTATAATATCATTATTAAACGTGGAAATGAAACATTGAGAAACCTCATCAATATGTTCATAACTATCAAAACGCAGGGCTGAAATATCTGTGCAGGGCTGCGTACGGTTGCTGGGTTAAAATATCACTCTTAATAACAAGATTTTAATCAGCAAAACTGATATCCAAACATGGAACAAACATACAATCAGCAAAATAGATAGTAAACCCACGTTTGGAAATCTCCAAAGTTCAAGAAGCATATCACAGTCCTATTCGAATGAATAAGGAAAGGAATAAAAGTCAAGGTCAAGTAATTGACTGAATCCTAGTTCTGAGAAAGTTGGGAGACACTCTCTTCAGTGAAAATGGAGCAGGGAAGACCCAGACCTCCTGTGATGCCTTAAAAGAGTCCAGAAAGAATAGAAACACAATTTTATACCAGGAAACTTTTTCACAAAATAGAATCCCTCCAGATATTAAAGCAGTGGGTGGAGACACATAAACCATTGTCAAGTAGTAATGCAAACTTCAGGTTCAAAAATTATAGCCATTTAAATGAACTTCTAAAAGTTCCTGAAAGATCAGATGTTAGAGTAGAACCTGTGTCCTCATGTGAACAATTTTAAAAAATCCTTTTTCCTCCCTAGAGTTTTCTAATTACTCCAAGGAATGACAATAATTTCAATTACCTCTGTCTGAAATGAACTTCAATAACTCATTCCACCCTCGTTCATTCTACTCAATTTCATTCACCTTGATGTATAATGTAAAATCCATTAAACATACAAACAAAACCCATTAAGTTTATATTAATACAAGCATTGTTGGTGGTGTGGGAATGGATATACATATTATACAGCAAAGAATATTCACCTAGAATGGATATGTCTAGAACATAGAAAACATAACAAAAAAGATGGATGAATAAATCAATATTCATAAATATATTTGGAGTATATGTAAACATAGTTTGTAAAAAGCAATAATCCGAGATAGCTTCAATAAATATTTCTTGAGTGCCTATAATGTACACAGCTCTATATTGGACAATTTTAGTAGAAAACAAAAACTACAAACGCAGCCCTTGACCTCATGGAACTCGCAGTGTGCTAGCGGAGACAAACGGGTACACGACCCTTTTTTAATACAAGGTGGATATTGCTTAGCACTGTAATAAAACTTACACATTGTCCTAAAGGACAAAAGATTAAGAAAATAATTTCAACCAACTGCACGGAGGTGGGGATGGGCTGCCTGACTCATAGGGCCTGGGACGTTGAAGCTAATTTATAAAAGAAGGCAGGATCTCAGGCAGCAGGGACAGAAGAGGAGGAACCATCTAGAAGGGAAGCCCAGCACTACTGGGAGGAAACGCAGAACAGAATGTGGGTGCAGTAGAGAGAGCCGATGGAGCCTGTAATGGGAGAGTGCCTGGAAAGACAAGGTGAAGTCAAACTCAAGTGGATCTCAACCTTTCCTCTCCCATAGGTCACTCTATCAAATAATCCCAAAGCCATTATGTGAAAAACAAAGTCTAAATTGTCAACGAAGGGCACATATGTGTTCAAATATTTATAATAAGATATATTTTCAGGGCATTTTAAATATAAACTTTATTGCAAATGGTTAATAATTATTAAGATCAACCTATGTACCTCCTAGACTGTGTCTGCAGCAGGCCTCTGAGCAGCACTGCTATTGGAATAGGGAACCAGCAAAGCATTTCAAGCAGAAGGGACATGTGATAAGATCTATGCTTTAGGGCAGGAGTGTCCAAACTGTGGCCCGCGGGCCAACTACAGCCTGCAATCCATTTTTAATTGGCCCACAGCAAATCCCAAAAATATATTTAGTTTACTTAAATAAACCAGGTGAGGCAATACGTACTTCACCTCAAGTGAGTGGCCCAGCTGTTTGTGTATTTTACCGCATATGGCCCTTGGTAAAAAACGTTGAAAAAAGTTTGGACACCCCTGCTTTAGGGAGACCTCGCCCTGCAATAAGTATGAGTAGAAAGGCTTGGAGGCAGAGAAAGCATGTGAAAATATGATGCAGTGGCCTAGAGGGGAGACATGAGCTAAGAAGACTAAGGCAGAATTGTGGCACTTTGCAGAGTAGCTCTGTGGAACAACCAAGAAGAGCCTATGATCCATTGAACAGGTACATGAATGTATATGGGGCAGTCTGGGAGAGTGAAATGTTAAAGCAACTAAAGTTTCAACATCCATTTTTTTCTTTATATGAATATAGATTTCACATACATTTCCAACTGCCTACTATTATCATTCCTGGGCTACTCCTCAAAAACAGCATACTCACCTAAACCTGCTCTCTCTACGTTCCATCAACTATGAATTGTACTTTCAGTCACCTACCTCTTAGAGTCGAAAATCAGGAGTGATTCAAGCCTTCTTCCTTTTCCTTAATACCCATGTCCACTTGGTAGCCAAGTCAGAGCATTTCTAAATTCTCAGTACCTTTGTACTCTCCTCCTTCCCGTCCCCAGCATCACCGCCTGACTTCATGCTCTCATCACTTCTCACCTGTATGGCTACAACACCTAACTGATCTCCCTGTCTCTGACTCTGGTCTTACCCTTCCCACACCCGCCTTTTCCCCCGCCCATTCTCAACTTTGCTCCCAAAGGAAAATTCGTGAAGTGTGAACCTAACCCCACCATTGCCTGGATCTAAATCCTTTAACGGTGCTGCCTAACCTCTAGGATAAAAGTCCAGAAAAGACCTTTAGAAACCTGGGTGTCACTTGCCCTTCCAGTCCTGTCTACCTATGCTGTCGATGTCTCGAACTTCTTACCATATTGACTCATTTCTAGGCCTTTACTTGCATCCTTCCACCTATCCCCTTTTCTTGTGTAGCACCTCCTCATTCTTCAAGACTCGGATTACACATGAAATTCTCGTTATTGCTGATTCTTGGCTAGTTTTCCTGAGTATATGCTCCCTTACCACCATGCATTGACTTGTCTTATTGCATCTCCCACGATATATGGCAATTATCTGATTCTCTGTCCATCTCACCTACTGTTATAGGCGGTCTCCATTTGTCACTTAGATTCAACAGCCATCTTTCTCTGCTCCGCTCTGTCCTAACCTCTATAGACTAATTCAGCTAGGCCTCCTTGCTCTTCTGCCTCTGCTTTGGTTCAAACACAGGGAGACAGCAGCGGGATATGAGAGGGTAACAGGTATTTATGCTCAGGGCTCCAATAATAACTTGCTTCCTCTTGCTCCTGCAGGCCTAGAGGTAGTAGTGGCTTCCATCCCTTGGTTGCTTTCAGCTTGGCTCACATCTCCATAGATGATTCCTTCATTAAACCCTCTTCAGTTAAACCCTTTTAGTGCGTCACCTGTTTACTACTGAGACCCTGACTAATAAACTTACTGTTCACTTCTTGAGAAAATGCAAGATATCTTTTTATTTTATAGACTCAAAGTTTAGTAGCTAGCCTATAATTGGCATTCAACAAATATGTATTGAAAAAGAAATGATTAAACCAATGCTCAGCAAATATTTTTTGTAAGGCTCCGGATAGTAAATAGCTTAGGTTTTGCAAGCCATATGGTTTCTATCACAACTATTCAACTTTGCCAGTATAGCAGGCCAGTGGGCCACAAACAATATAGAAATGAGTGTGCCTGTGTTCTAATAAAACTTTATTTATGAAAACAGGTGTCGGGACAGATTTGGCCCACAGGCCTTAATCTGCCAAACTCTGGAGTAAACAAAAGAAATGCAATTGTAAAGGTGCATATTTTTTAAAACTTAATTTTAACATAAAAATACCTAATACATGAGTAAACAATGCAGAGAGCTCTCCAAAGACATTTATCTGAAATTCATGAGCAAATAAAACTAGCAATTCATAATTTTGTTTTCATTTATAGTATATACTTATATATAACATACCTATTTACTATATTAAATCAACTAATAAGCACAGTTACATGTCATGCATTACCAAAGTGTTATGATATTAATATTGATGTATTTCTAGAAATAAAACTACGATGGGTTACAGTATAAGAAAAACATGCACTGAATCATTAAAAATAGTTAAGAATAATTCACTTTTACTTACAGTATTTTTTTAACGATACCTTTGAGCAACTTAAAACTGTTTTACAATAATATCATTATAATATAAAATATATACCTAATTTGTCTTTAAAATCCATTGAAAAACCTTCAAAGCCTTGTAGATTAAATTCCACTCTGGCTCGTGTTACACCTTTGTTGTTTACTACACATGGGATAACCTGGGTAGTGCCAACATAGGTGCCATTGAAGAGAAATGTGTCCTAAAATTTTAAAAAAGTAATAATTAGAAAGTAGAGTAATAGTTTATGAGGATAATGTAAACTAAAAGTTATACTGTAAGAGAGTAGATCTTAAAAGTCCTCATCATAAGAAAAAAAAAATTGTTACTATGTTTGATGACAGATGTTAACTAGACTTATTGTGGTGATCATTTCGCAATGTATACAAACATCAAATCATTATGTTGTACACCTGACACTAACATGTTATATTTCAGTTTTACTTCAATAAAAAAATTAGTTATGTTCATTAAAGACATTAACTGCTCTATAAAAATTAGTCACATTTGCCTTCATCCCCCACCTCTGATATGTAATCAATTCCAAATCCAATTAATTCTTCCTCTTCACTTCTTATCCTTATTTCCATTGTATGAAGTTAGTAACTCATCACTTTTCATTTCATTTCTAGATTCTGACTTTTTCCAATTCTCCCCTCCAAAACTAAGTCACAATTAAACTTATTGAAAATATGACCACATTGCTTCCTGTCTTAAAATTTGACAATTCTCCTCTATCCAGTGGAGAATGTCCTAGTTCATTAGCAGGGCTCATAAAGTTCACCATGACCTTCCCCTGCCTCATGTTCCAGCCTCACCAAGCTTCATTCTCACCCTATCACTTCACAATTCAGCAAGCTGCATGACTTGTCATTTCCAGCCAATACCTGACACTTCACCCATCTGTATCTTTATCAACATGTCCCTTCTGTCAGGAAGGCCTTTCTATAACTTATAATTGTCTGATAAAATATGCATCCTTCAAACCCCAGTTAGATAAACCACAATTAATTATACTGCTGGGGATTACTTACTTCCATTCCTTATATTTACTTACATTATGACATCACAAAGTCCATTTATTTGTTTACAAATCTCTCTCTCCTAGTGGAGCTTAAGCCTGATTCATTCTGCATCCCTAGCACCAATTAGGCTAACTATATAAGGAATATTTATTGAATGCATCTTAACTTTAGCTTATAGGCCAGGCATGTGCCTATACCACAAAACTCTGTAGGATTCCTCTTTCTGGTAGAGTTATACCCTACAGTTCCTTAGTAAAAGAATCACATATAACATTACAAGAGAAAGGGGCAATAGTATCCTAATGTTAAGGAAAATACTTCATTAAGGTCAACTGGCCACTATTTGTTTCACTTAAAATATCAACCCAGTTGTACAGGTGAAATCTGTAAAATCTAAAATGGGTAATAAAAATTTGATGTTTTGTAAATGTAAAAAATCACTCCTCTAATCCCATTCTGGCATTGCCCATATGCTCATTTAAATAAAATGTCCTAATTGTTAAGACATATAGTCAATGCCATACACGTATTAAATGCATTGCTGACAATACCTGGTGATATTAAAATATTGTTTTTAAAAGGCAGCTAGGCAGCTATGTTTAAAATGCATCATCGTTAGGAAATATTCATAAATATATATGAATGCAAAATCCTATAAATTACTTACATAGTTGTACCATAACATGCAAAACCTACCACAAACGTCTTTAGGATTAGGAAACAGAGTAGTAAGTCTCGATACATGTTTAATATTGTTTAAGGATGGGCACCATAGCAACGAAAAAACACTCTGGATACTATAGCGTTTAATCGCCTGAAGTCACCATAGTCTCAGACAAGCTAGCTTAGTAGCTTTATGTCTATCCGGACTTACCATGCCCTTCAGTACTGAATAAAATAAAGGTTAGAAAATTCTAACTTAACGCCAGACCCTAGAATTGTAGTATGCCATTAAAGTGCAGACCTGAGGCAACCAACAGCCTTGTCAATTTCTGCTCAATTTAGTTCAGCACCAGAATGGTGCTAGGTGCTGGGGTATTACTGAAAAAGAAAAACAAAAGTGCAAATAGCCTGAAAATAATTGCTGGCTATTTAGCTGACAATTGCTAAAATGAAGATGTTTCCAAAGTTGAAGATGTTTGTAACATCTTGTAAATGTCACAATGGAGGCGCATATGGGCCTGCTTGGAAGGATCAGAAGTTTCTTTGGGTAGATGAGACCAGATCTAATTCCTGAAAGGCTGGCCCAAAAAAAAAAAAAAAACATGCATGCAGATCACTCTACGAATTATAGAACAAAATTTTATCAGGGTACAAAACAAAAGAAAATGCAATTGAAACCACAATGAGATATCATTTTATACTCAATAGATTAGTAAACATCAAGTCTTATAATACAATTTATGGAGCAACGGAATGTGAATCAATGGAAACTTGAGAAGAAAATATGGAAATTATCTTGTGAAGTCAAACATGGACATATTTGACGTCTCAGCAACTCCACTCCTAAAGAAACTTGCATATGTACCTCAGAAGATACACGCGTATGAGTATATATGAATGTTCATAGCTATGGTCTTTGTCATAAGAAAAAGCGGAAAATACCTAATTGATGGACAATGGAATGAGTCTACAAATTATAGTATCTCTACACAATTGACTATTACACAGCAGTAATAATGAATAACATATAGCCACGCACAACTTAGATGAACTTTGGAAACATAATATTCAATTACAAGCGACATACCAAAGACAGTACGTCTTTGTTATAAAGCTCAAAAATGAACAAACTAAACTAAATAATGAATGGTTAAGGAATACATATATATCTGGTACCCAATTAGAAAAAGTAAAGAGATAATAATCACAAAATTCAGGAAAGTGATTCTCTCTTCAAAGGGGTAGGATGACAATAAATCCTGCAGATGATTTAATGGTACTGGGAGTGTTCCAATACTTAAAAATTCAGTGGTGAATTCTCAGATGTTTATTTAATATTCTACTTCATCACTTATTTAGATTACATACATTAATTTATATGTGTCAAATTACTACATCATTAATTTAATGGGCTGACTAGGGACACATAACAAATAAATCACCACACTCATAACTTGACTACACAAATAGGTAACACTCACCGGACTGATTTCGACATCAGCAATTTCAACAGTTCCACCAATCCCGAAGTCTATGGTTTTTGCACAGCGAATAGAAACCTTATTCAGGAGAGAGATAAAATTCTGTAGAAACCACATTAACATATCCTCACATACTGCTGAAGTATTACCTGCATTTGTGTACCATTTTATAATTTACATAAGCATAACATTATAAATGTCACAAGATTTATCCTGGCAGTTGTGATCACATTTCTTATTATGCAGAATTGATATTCCTAAGAGGAGTGAGTGTTCAACACTTAGAAACCTCCACCACAAATGGGACCAGCTGACAGTTTGTGGATTTGACTACAGAATTCTACCCATTTGACTTGACATCACTGCCTCAAACTCTCTGTGGTTTGTATTTACCCTTTTATGTTTACCTAATTTCAATGGATTATTAAACTTAAAACAGGAAACTGAATGAAAACATACTTCTTCCCATAGAATGACACTAACATCCACAATGACTTATAATGAGAGCAGATAAAATTTGCTAACTATATGGCCAAGTATAGAGCTAAATACATTATCTCCTTTCTAATCCTCAGTATTCTGTGAGGTCACTCCTATTAATACCCTAAATTCCAAGTGAAGAAAATTAAGGCTTAGAGGGGCCAAATATTTTGCCTTTTTCTCGAGGACACAAAACTTGAAAGCAGCAGCAGCAAAACTTGAACCAAAGACTATCTGAACACTCAACTGTTTCCAGGAAAATTAAGATAGTGAAATAAGAATTCAGTGGTGTAACTCCTTGTTCAATTTTGCATACTTAGCATCTTAAAAAGGTAAGCTTTGTAAAAACAGCATACTCCTCTGAAAAACAGTAGAAATATGGCCACTAAAGTACAGAAAAAAAACTTGTACTTTAGTGGCCATATTTTTTTTATTTTATCCAGAATACTATATTAAAAAATACTTCCCAAATTTCAGACCATATATCACTTAACTTATAAACATCTTTCAATACATATTGCTTTATAGAAGTAAGATACAATTCCTAGGTTATTTATTTTGGGCACCAGGCAAACTGATGTCTATTACATGAAACTAAATATTATTTAAAAATTAACTGTTATGGGAAATTGAATGATAAAAATGAAGGCTACATAGAAAGCTATTCATTTTGACCTGATGATAGTGTACACAATATTTTTTTAATGTGAGTACATGCACACAGTTGACCATCACATTGAAGATCAAGAGTATTCTATTCCATGAGTTTATAATAAATAAAATTTATTAAAGACTGGTTTTACATGTTTGATGTATTCTGCTTAATGAACACAGAGATATCTCTAAAATCAAGGCAATATCTTTTCATTTACATAATTCCAAGAACATTTAAAATAGTAAAACATTTGATGTGTGCTATAAAATACAGCATTTAACACCATACAGAATTTGCCTATCATTCATATAGTCACTAAAGCTATTTAGAATTAGCCTTCCAAAACTGATTATTTTTTTCCTAAGGTATCTGATTAATGCCATGGGAAAAAAATCCTTTGTGCTATGACTAGTGAGGGCTTATCACAAATTAGATAGCAAATATCATGTCAATTTCATGTGAAAATGCTTCATGTTAACAAAAGGTATCCATTCCAACTTAGAAATTTCCATCACCAACTTTCACCAAAAATATTTTCTACAAATCCTCTGGCCAAGTTCTGCTACCCATTTTTATAATAGATGAATGATATAGGTAAGGTTGCTTCTTTCTTTAGGTCTCTAAAAACTGCACTTCTTTAGAGTTAACTGCTAGAAAAATAACAGAAATTTTAAAAGTTACTCTTTAGTATAACATTAAAACCTATTTTCATTACAAGAAATCATTAAAACAAGTTTTCTAAAACTAAACGTGTACATTTTATAGCATGATACCTACTACATGTATCTTAAAACACCAAACAAATCCATATAGATATATATAAGGTGCAAACACAAGTAAGTATAAATATACCTTTGCTCTTGTATCAAATTGCTCTAGCGTGGTAGGTGTACAGGAGATATTGAGAACAGTTAATCCCCCATATGGAATTATTCCTTCCGATGGAACAATATTAATCATAGGCAAAAGACTCTCGTCACAAACCTGTAATTGAAAATTTGCAGAAATGCTACATTGTCTTTTCAAGTTACTGTTCCAAAGCTTTCATAGAAAAGCTTCCAAACTACTACATAGAGAGAGGACCTCCAGGCACAGGGCATGAGATGACTCTGTAATCAATTTCCAAACACCAGATGCACATGAAGTTTGAACTTCAACAAAGATTTGCACCCCTAACACAGCAAACAGAACATTCAATAGCGGCATCTTCCAATTCAAACAGGAAGAAGAAGTTTATTGTCTGAAGTGTTTTGAAGACTTTGCAAAACTTACAAGGATGAGATATATCTCTTAGAGAAGCTGCCAAAGTTCTCAATACTACTTTGTTTGCATCTTACCTAATCCTAAAAACTGAAAGCAAAGTTAGTGGGGAGGCAAGATGATAAAGTAACCTCCTCTTCTTTATTATTGCTTTGATAGCCTAATGTGTAAACTATCATTTGACGTTCAAAAAAGTAATTTACCAAAGGATTTATGGTATGGTTTGTCAGAGGTGAACTTAAGCCTATCCACCATGCTTTAAGCCAGAAAATTTTAAAGAGAAATTGGTTAAGCTATTTTGGGGGGAGGGAATAGCCTTCACAACTAATTTTGAAGCAACAGAGTACAAAAGGGTATTCTCATTTGCTTATTCGAGCAGAAGACCACATGTAAATTTACAGCTAACCTCTATTGTCACTACTGGGAGATCTTAATAGATTTTTCAGTAAAAAAAATCTCTATCACCACTTTAAACACCCCTACCTCACAATTTAAATCAGGAGCAGCAACTATAAATACATCTTTAAAATGGTCTTGATCTAGGTCTCAGTTGCTACCATAACAGTCCAGATGACAGAGTGAAAATGAGGAGTAAAGGAAAAGCATGTAATTAAACATGGAAATGTAACACCGACAATGTATTTTTTTAAATGTTGTTTTCTTCAAATCATCTATCTTTTTTTCAATAAAACAAAATAACAGACAAACAAAAAAGGGTAAGAAGAAAGACAGAAACTAAGGAAGGGAGGCAGAGAGAAACAAATTTTATGGGAAATTAAAAGGACAAAGCAGACGAAATGTACTCAGATAAATCTCATGTATCTAAATATTAGCATTAGCAAATTTATAAAGACTAAAGTATTAATGCCATTATATTCGTGGCAAAAAATTAATTCAAATTATTATGGGATCTGATCTAAATAAGATTCCAAGATTCTACATCACCTTGAAATAAGCATGTTTTTGTCCTACATTGTGGAGACGGACTCTCTTCCAGTTTGTTGTACCTTGAGGGGTATTACTGAAGATTACCTTTGGCTCCAAAAATAAGACCTCAGGGTGACCAGGCTAATAAGAGGAAGAAAGGGAAAATGTAATTGAATAATAGTAAACATTTTTTTTTAATCCCTACCAGGGAACCCAAAATTATTTCAGCTTCATGGAAATTTCTAAAATATGAGGTGTTACTCAGACTTTATGGTGTGATTAAGAGAAAGGAAAGTTGAATGGAATATTTAAATTGAACTCCTAAACTGAGGGAGGTGGGGAGTAAAATTAACTCTATGGAGGAAGTAAATCTAAAACTGAGAATCATGTAGATTAATCACTGAAAGAGATGTAGGAAATCATCTACCCAACTACGTACAGGGTGTTACCAGGGGCTACGAAAAACGAAAGCGTTCAAGGGTTACCTAAGCATCGGAAATAATATGCCAAGTGAGATTATCCAGGTGTGCTTCTACTAGAAGTCTTCTCACAGCACTTAATATGCTGATAATGGACACTTAGCTTATCTGAAAATGGGGAGGTAGTTTACTGCGATTCATAGAATTAGTTTGACACAGGACCTCCTCATCAGATCCCACCCAAATCACTGCACAGAACTAGTACATCATTAATCACTTTATGGAAATGTTTATATTATCCCCCCTCCCATTTTAAAGGAAAGCAAACAGTAGCCAGGGGCAACTAGAACCCAAGTTTTCCAATTCCTCATAGAGTGCTCTTTACACCAGACCCTATTGTATTTATCTATAATATATTATTTGCTATTATCTTAGGAGGTTTTGGTACATTATTATTTGAAGAACATGACATGGGTAACTGGAACAATAATTTTCAAACAAAGCTAACAGAAGTAAAATGGTCGCCCTTCATGAATTAACGACAAACTTGAAATGAACATTTTATTTAATCACTGCATGTTCGTCTATCTTTACTTTCTTAAAAGCCACATTTCACAGTTAATGTAACTTTAAGGGCTTCAAAAATTTACCAAAAAATAATCTGATTCACTATTCTGATTATCTCAGAGTTTAATTCTTAACCAGTCCTAGTGTAGGGAAAGCAGAAAGCAAATTTTATCAGAGGGTAACAGCGAAAGCTGTGGAGGCAGATCGATGTGAGTATAAATTCCAACTAGGACACTTACTGCATGTGTGAACTTGTATTAATGAACCACTCAAATCCTCCATTTCCTCACCCATCAATTGAGTTATTAGTACATGCCTAGAGTTGTTGTAAGGTTTAATTAAATAACACATGAACAGCATTTAGCATCGTGCCTGACACAGTAATTACTCAATAAATGATACCTATTATTAATGCTAAGTCTACATTACTAAATTGCTCATCGTTTTATGTTAGAAAAAATACACATAGGATAAGTATGTGGGCAAATTTATTTTAGTAAATTTGTCAAACACCAAAGCAGTGGGAGCCAACAGTGGAAAGACCCTACTGAATTCTGACTGCCACTTGCCATCATTAAAATGGATGAATCTCTTATCTCTTAAGGCTATAAGCTCCTTCATAGCTGACATATGTAAAAGCATGATCATGGCCTGGAGATAGAGATGGATTTAGCAAAAAAGAATTGGCTTTTGTTAAATTACTAAGAACACTGGGAGGGAAATTTGGTACACAAGTAGATTCTTAGTGATTAAGAGGCATGATGGTAAGGTTTTCTGCACCCTATAACAGAAAGTTAAAGCTACATATCACAGCTTTTACTTTATTCACATTTTGATTACAAGAAGTATATTCTACAAAAATAAGAATTTTCCATATGTCCTTGCTATGTAAATTACATGACCCATTTCATACTGAAATATTATTACTAGAATACTAAAATGCAATACAGTATGGCAAAAAATATAATTTTCTCTCTTTCTTTGGTGTCTATTAATAAAATAATTTAATTTCAAGAGGGTCCCATAGTATTATATTATTTACAGTGGCTCTAACACCAATCTATTATTGTTGACACAAAAGTCTTGGATTTCTAAATATAGAGAATTAAGATAACAACACATGTTTTAGCAGTCTTCATTTGTGGTAGAGAAGTGGCTTCAAGAAGATGCTAAAATAATTTAGTTAACTAAGTATTGTATGCAAAATCCATTTTTACTAACATAGTATACATATCTGACTACCATCCACATATATGTATATCCAACCAATTGCCCTCAAAATAAAAATGATATTCAAGGGAAATCATTACATGTGCAACACATTTTAGTGTCATCGTGTTTCCTTCATCGACGTGAAGAATAAATTCTCCCTTTTCTGGAGAACTGAAACCCGGCTTCCATGTCACTTCACATTCCAATGAGCAAAATGGCTCAACAGTGCCTACAGAGGATTTAGAGAGAATAAGACAGTTACCACATTTTAATTTTATTTATTTTTTAATATCCAAAATAAGAGCTGGCATACAAATGTAATAATATTACATAACAAATTATTTACATTCAACTCAAAATACAGAGAAATGCTAGATGAGAGATTATCAAATAAGTATAGACCTACAGTTTGATTAAAATCTAAAATGTATACCTTATTTTCCAATTTTAATAGGCAGCTCAAATATTTGACAAAAAGTGTACCAATATTTAGCAAAATGTGTTTCCCAACACTCCGAAATACATATTAACACTAGACACTCATTCAGTTTTTATAGGGAGGTGTTACCAGACACTTTTTATTTTCAAATGTTCACATCTCTAGAAATGTAACTTCATAATGTAGCTATAAGTAATTAATGCATTTCTATAATTCAAATGTATGGCAAATCCAGGAGGTATCAGGCATATTCAGTGTGAGCTGCTTTATCAGTTTAAATTCATCATCTCCTTTGGAGTAAGAAAATAATACTTGATGGAAAGAATGACTCTGAAGTTCTTCCTTCATGAAGAGAGGATCACCTGAGATTCAAGGGCGCAGGACAATGAACAGGGAGATGAATGACCATCACAAACTTTGCCTTGGGTCAGGTTGACTCTCAAGTGATGGTAGTTTCCTCAATCTTAAAAAAGATACAGTGCTTACCTCCTAGGGACCATGAAGGGAGATTAACAACACATGTCAAGGGGTTAACATAGTGTGTGATGTTGTTAACACTCTTGAATGCCAACATGACAATAGGCACAGTAATTTACATAAAGAAGAGAACCTGGTCGTGGGAGAGCTAACAATCTAGTGGGAGTCTATCAGGATTATATTTATCTATAAGTAACAAAAAATTCTGCTACAGTGGGTTAGGCAGATAGGGGTTTATTTATCTTATGCAATCAGAAGTCCATGGACAGGCATGCCAGGGCTGCCATAGCAGGTGGACAAGGCCTTCAAGGAGCAATGCTCATTCTCGCTTCCCACACACCACCATTCCGTACTGCATGGCCTTCCTCAGTGTGGAAAGGTAATAGAGCAAGACCAGTTAAGGGAGCACAATTTCTAGAGTCAGACTCCCTGGTTCAAATTGCAACTCTGCCACTTACTAGCAGAGATCTTGGACAAGTTATTGACCCTATGTAACAATTTCCCCACACATAAAATAGGGGAAACCATTGTATCTGACTCAGAGCATTGTTGTAGGGGATTAAATAAGCTAAGATATATAGGTAGAAGTACTTCAAACAGTGCCTGGAACATAGAAGGAGGATGGAACTAAAAAAAAGAAAAACTTCTGTCTATACCTCATTGGCAAGAAGCTTAGGAAAAAAGATTTCTAGATAAGAACATTGCGTCCCCATTCATCTCCCTGTTAGGAAGGGGAATGGATACCAGATATGGGCTTAGCAACAACTTCCACAATAGGAGATGCACATAAACTAATAATTCTGTGTTTCCCCGAAAATAAGACCTAGCCAGACAATCAGCTCTAATACATCCTTCGGAGGAAAAATTAATGTACGACCCAGTCTTATATTACATTATACCCAGTCTTATAGTGAAATAAGAGCACATATTATATTATTATATTATTATATTATATTATATTACATTATATTATATGATCCAGTCTTATATTATAGTAAAATAAGACCGGGTCTTATATTAATTTTTGCTCCAAAAGACGCATTAGAGCTGATTGTCCAGCTAGGTCTTATTTTCGGGGAAACACGGTTGTAGATGACGTAAGAAATACACAGTGGGAGCTGAAAAGAAGGGGAGGGGAGCTTAAATTAGCCCAAGAAAGTGGAAAAAACTTCATTTAAGGAGATGGCCTTTGAGTTGTGACTGAAGGATGAGCAGGAACTCTGGAGGAGGACAAAGCTGGGGGAGGTATAAAAGTCAAGTGACAGTGCTGGAAGAGAGTGATACGTGGAGAAGACTGTGATGGAAAGTAACTTCGATATAGAAGATTCGATATGATATATAAAGACACCTGAACAGGGAACAGGAGAAATAAATTGGATGGCTGGACTGAACAAGGCTGGGATTGACAGGGGAGGTAGTACAGATGGCCAAGGAGAGAGAGAATTGAGAAAGATAGTGAACTGACTGAAGGCAAGCTTGAAGACTGAATGGACTTTAAGGGTTCCATGAAGTTAAAAAAAAAAACAAGGATGGAAACAGGACAAGCAGAAACATGAATGACACCTAATGAAAGTGTCAAATTAGAAGCCAATTCTATCTTAGAAAAGATCAATCCACTCTTATATTCTCCCCTTACAATACCCACTATCCAAACAAAAACCCCAAATATATCACAGCTTAAGAAGAAAACACAATCACAACATAAAATTTAATTTAGAACTATTCATTTTAGTTTACAAAAATATAGGGAGAGATATGATTAAATGCATTATCTGAGATGCAAACCCAACATAGCAAAAGGGACAAAACTTGATAAAAATTCATTTTCTATTCATACAAAGAATCAAAAACAAAATTGAGTAATTATTATATGTATTCTGAGCATCAAAAGGAAAGTGACATAAGAAAAATCTATGTATATAATATAAATTATGCATACTTTCTTCAATGCTTTCCAAAATAGATTTGAGTACTGCATCATTTGTGTTCTAAAAAGATCGAAAGTACTTAAAGACTAATGGTATTACTCATATTCCAAAAAACACTGTATTTGGAATTAAATGTCTTTGTGCTTTGATTTAAACAATCCTTTGAGGTGTTATGAGCAACCCAGAGAAAATAAAAATACTAAAATATCCCTTGTACAAATAAGTGCTAAAGATCATGAGAAGCATTAACTGGCATTCCAATTCGTAATACTGTAATACCACTTCTCTTTTGACAAATTCAGCCAGCATCACTGCATTTCCAAGGCAGCCACGGGGGTAAAGCACAGCGCATTCAGCCCTACTTAGGAGGAAGACATACAAGGAAAAGTGTCTGTACACTACGCCTTTCAGACCCTTAGTGTCATGTCATGTCCTTGATCAGAACCAGAACCTACAGCTAGGACACAGGTAATATAACCAGCACTGTTTGATATAAGTTCAAAAAAATAAAAAACTGGAGATTTATCTAGAATCTCGGAAATGTACGGAAATATTTTATCTTTCTCCTCTGATTATTCACTCAGATTTTTGTCTAGATTGGGGCAGGAACCAGTATTACCAGTATTAATAACAACAACAAAAAAGAGCTTAGTCAAACAAATCAGCTAAATATTAATGGAAGTATACCTCGAATGCTTAATAAATTATAATCTGGATTGTGTTAAATCAATCCAGGTTAAGAAAAGAGTAAATAAAGCTGCATCAATGATCTCCAACACCAATGAAGAGACAGTCCTACTCTTCCACTTGTTAAATTTGTCAACATCCCCACCTGTATCCACACTAAAAAAAAGTGAATTTAAATGAACACTTAAGCATGTGTATAACACTCCATGTTACAAACACTGGTAGAGTTAAATAAAAGTCATGATTTGGAAATGACTGATACAAGAAAATACACCTAAGGCATGATTTCTACAAACCAGGATTCCTCTGTGATCTGAAGTATAGTCTATTTACGTCACAAAAGAAGACTATTCCTAAATTAGAAACACAAAGAAAAATTGGGGCAAGGGGAGGGAAGAAGGACTGGAAGAAAGGGAAGAAAACAGGGAGCAAGGAATTGATAAATGGGGATAGATGGCAAGAAGCATGATAGGTTGTTATTACTCTGCAGAGACTTTGAGGGGGGGAAAAAGTCCACATAGAATTAGCAAATTTTCCTAGTTAAATAGCTATCAATTTATTTGGCACCTACTCATTGCCAGTCATTATGGAAGTTTTCCATGCAGTTAATCTTTCAGATATAGTAGTCTCTTCATTTTACAGATAAGGAAACTAGTGCTTATAGAGTACTTTTCTCAAGATCACAAAGCTAGTGAAAAGCTATGGCTAGTTTTGAAATCAGGTCTGACTCTAAAGTTTGTTTTAAATTCCACTCATGCAGAATTGGATGTCAGCTGGTTATAAAGCACCACACGAGTCAGATACAAGGACCCAGATCTTTCCATCTAGCTGCAAAGTCTTGACCTGTACATGACATGTGCAGAAAACAAAGATACCGTATTGATCTTTCAGCTTCTAACTTGCCATTTTATTTCTTTAAATGATAGCTTGTGTCCTCATGAGATCCTCACAGGACATCACTATGATCTGCCAAGGCTACTAGATAAGTGACAGTTTAGCAGGTACCACGGCTCGTTTTGTAACATGTACCTTATGTAGAATTGTCGATTGCAGAGAATGGAAGAAGCAAGGTTAAGAGGATGGTTACCAAATACAAAGAACCATCAAAATTGTAAGTCTGAGATTATTTTCTATTAATTAAAAAATCCCTTATTTAAATGACAGTTTTAGGTTCTTAATTTTATTAATTAGATTTTATTACCTGGATTAAATATTGACTATAAAGAATTTGTGGGTTCTCCTAAAATAATTTACAATCTAACAAAATGTTAAGTCATTTAGAATCATATCTTACCATCATTATCAAATTAAAACTAAACAAAAAGATACTGAGTTCATCAGTATCTGTGATGGTTAATTTTATTTGTCAACTTGGCCACACTATGGTGCCTAGTTTTTGGGGCAAACATCAGCCTAGATGTTGCTGTAAAGGTATATTTTTATATGAGATTAACATTTACATCAGTAGGCTTTGAGTAAAGCAGATTGCCTTCCACAACGTAGGAGGCCTCATCCAGTAAGCTGAAGGTCTTAAAAGAAAAGACTGAGGTCCCTCTGGATTCAAGACTGTGCCACATCAATTATTCCCTGCTCTCCAGCTTGCCAGCCAGCAGGCTTGCCCTTCAGATTTCAAACTTGCCAGCCCACATAATCATATAAGCCAATTCCTTAAAGTCTCTCTCTCTCTTTTTATATATATATATATATATATATATATATATATATATACATATATATATGATACATATATATATAAATATTACATATATGATATATATGTTTTTATATATTTTTATATATTATATATGTTATATATATTTTTTATATATATAAAAAGTATATATATATATATATATATATATATATATATATATATATATGGACACACACATATATACATAAATATATGTATATATATTTCCTAAATATATATGTAGGTGTATATATGTATGTGTGTGTATATTTATATTTATACTTATACTGCCCATTGTTTCTATTTCTCAGGAGAACCCTAACACAGGATCCATATTTTTAAATCTAATTTATGTATGTAAAAACAAATGCCCAGATGACCATATCTGATTTACTTGTATGTTCTTAGCACCATTATACAGTACATACTCAATAAATGATTACTGCCTAACTACATGAATAAATAAATGTCTAAGTCAAACAAATAGAATAAACTATTACCTTTCGCTGGACGAATGAAAAATCCTATCCCTCTGCTTGTGCTTACTGGCTGCCACTCAAAGTGCACAAAATAATTCTGACGATTATGCAACGTAACTGTCTCCCTAAAACATGTGTTCAGCAAGAACTCCTGTGGTCTCAATACTAACTCCTTGGAAGACAGCTCAAGTCTTACTGGCATGATTTCCGCCATCACGAGGATATGCCCACCAGGTATATTGTTTACTGTAAAAGTAAAAGATCTGTAACACAACAAAGGCACCCAAATTTAACTGGTATTAAGTACTTGCAATTATAGAATTAAGTTACATGTAAAAATGCGTAATATACTATTGACCAACATCCACAATTCTTAGTAAGCAAAACATCAAAATAACTATGATAGACTATGACTGAAATATGAGTCTATAAACCTACAAATTGATACACATATAGTTTCTATGTTTGGAGATATATAATACATATTATATATAATATATACTATAAATAATATATATCATAATATTAATATATAGTTAATTATATATTAATTAATTGACCAATTAATAATAAATATTGACCATATATTAACATTAACATATAGTTAATTATAGATTAATATATAATTCATACATAGTATATTAATACACTATAATATCTATAATATAAATATATAATATACACTATAAATATAATATATACTATAATTATTGAGGCAAAGAAAAACATTCTATAAAAGGGCATTTTGATTCTAGCAAACAGAAATTTAAAAATAAATCCTACTTCCAAAATTTTCCCGCGGTAGGAGATTCAAACACCACTGACATATGTGTACTGGCTGTAGGCGGTATTACACATGAAAACTGCTTGGTTTTTTGAAGTTCTTTCAAATTAACATCTAACTGGATCAAAATATGCATAGGTAGCATATTAACAATATGTAGTTGTTTATAGTTTGTGGAGTTCACACAAATATCACCAAAATTAAGGACAGCGGGTCCTAAAGAAATGAAAGGTAAATTATTAAAGGTACATTACTAAGTTTAATGTTGGCGATGTGTTCATTTTTTTTTAATTTTCATACTATATTTTGATCAATTAATTTATAAAAATGGTACTTAGAAAAATATTTATAATATCAGAAATTATTAACCAAGTTTTTATCTAAATGTCCATTATTTGATGTTTAAAGATTATTGGCTAAAATTCAATATAATTATATTCTGATTACATGACAAGATTAATAGCACTCATAGCTCATATGAGTACATGTATTTTCATACTCCAATACCCTCTCCATTCCCATCAATACATTTATGTTCACTTATCCAGAATCTACAAAAACTGTAATTTTCCCTTGACACATTGCTTAAATTTTCCCCTTTAAATGCCTAAAGTTTTTATATCACAACAATTTAAGTAATTATGTCTTATCCTTTTTTTTAAACAGCTTGATTTAACTACAATTGATATACAGTAAACTATACATGTTTACAAGTGCAGAATTTCCTGTGTTGACATGTCTACTGTGAAAAAAATCACCACAATGAAGGGTGGACATCCATCACTCCAAAAAGCTTGCCTTTACGTTCTCCCCCTCCCACAATCCTCTGAATTCTCCCTTCCCAGACAACCACTCTTCTGCTTTATGTCACTGCAGATCAGTTTGCATTTTCTAAGGTTTTATATAAGTGGAATAATATAGCATGTCCAGTTTTTCTCTGATTTCTTTCACTCAGCAAATTCCCTGGAGAGTCCCTCAAGTTTTTTCATGTGTCAATAGCGCATTCCTTTACATTACTAAGTAGTAGTCCATTATAGGTGAATGTCTGTCTATTCACCTGTTGATTGATACTTGGATTGTTTACAGGTATTGGCCATTATGATTAAAGGTGCTAAAACATTTGTGCACAAGTATTTATTAGAACATATACTTTTATTTCTTGTGGAAAAATATCTAAGAGTGGAATGGATGGATCATACCATAGATGTATGTTTAAATGTATCAGAAACTAGCGAACTGTTTTAAAGTGGCTGTATGATTTCACAGTCCCACTAGTAGTATATAAAATCCCAGTACCCTCACATTTCCAGCAACAACTGAAATGGTGAGTTGTTTTTTTGTTTTTGTTTTTTTAATTTTAGTCATTCTAATAGATTTGTTGCATTGTGGTTTTATTTTGTGTTTCCATAACAACCGCATTTTCTCTCAGTTTATGCTTTGTTTTTATCCTCTTATCAGCACCTTTTGAAGAGCACAAGTATTTAAAGTTGATCAATTCCAATTTATCTATTTGTTCTTTTATGGTGTTTTAGTCTCATATCTAAGACATTTTTGTTTTCCCCATGAGCACAGATATTTTTTCCTATGCTTCCTTCTACAAGGAAGCACATGACTTATGATCTATTTTTATTTAGTTGCGGTATGTGATGTAAGATCCAGATACAAATTTCATTTGTTTGTTTGGTATGTGGCTCCTACGTTCAGTACTACTTATTGAAAAGACTATCCTTTCCACACTGCATTGCTTTTGTACCTTTGTCAAAATTCAGTTGTCCAATATGTGTAGGTCTACTTCTGAACACTCACTTATGTTTTATTGGTCTATGTGTCTATATTTATGCCAGTACCACACTGCAGCTTTATAACAAATCTTGAAAGCAGGTAGTATGTTATCTCCAACTTGTTTTCCTCTTTCAAAATTGTTTTGACTATTCTAATTCCCTTTGCATTTCTATGTGAATTTTTAAATAAGCCTGTCAATTTCTACAAAACATCCTGATGGACTTTTGACTGAAATTGTGTCAAATCTATAGAGCATATGGATCGTTTTTGCCTATCTTCTGCATCCGCATAATATTTTGAACTTACAGAAGACAGTTACAAGAACTGTTTAATGTCCTTGTCTGATAATTCTAACGTATGTATCAATACTGCAAAGGTTTAACTGATTAATTATTCTCCTTATTAGGGGTTGTTTTGCCTGATTCTTTTTATGTCTAGTAGTCTTTGTTTGGATGTCAGATATCGCACATTTTACCACATTAGGTGCTGGATATTTTTTGCATTCCGATAATTATTCTTGAGCTTTGTTCTGGGAGAAAGTTACTTTGAAACAGACTGATCCTTCCAGGTCTTGTTTTTATGAAAGCTACCTGGGTCCAGAGTAGTCTTCTGAACAGTAATAATTATTCTCCACAACTGAGGCAAGAACTTCTGAGTACCCTGCCCCAATGCCCTATGAATCACGAAGTTTGTTCTTTCTGTCTGCTAGGTGAGAACTTTCAGTCACTATTCCTGGCCTGTGTTGAGTACTGGGTGATCCTATAATCTTTTCTAATGTTTTTTTTCCCTCTAGCTTTACGTAGTTTCTTAATACCATTAACTAATAGGGATCTAACTGATATTTAAAGAACATTCCATCCAACAATACCAGGATACGTCTTTTCAAGCCACATGAACCTTCAACAAGAGGGACCAAATCCAGGGTCAACCTTAACTGATCTTCAAAAATTTAAAAGAATTGAATCCATGTATGTATGTACTGTGATCAAATAGAATAAAACTAGAAAACAATAACAGAAACAGAAAAATCTTAGAATTGAAACACACTTCTAAATAATTCATGAGCCAAAGAGAATGTTTCAAGGAAAGTTAGATGACATATTGAACTGAAAAAAATTGAAAATATATAAGGATATGCGGGTGTAGCCAAAATACTCCTTAGTAAAAAATTTAGAAATTTGTAGCACCAAGTGATTATATTATGAAAAAAAGGTCTTAATCAATAATTTAAGCTTCTCTCTCAAGAAACAAGGAAAAAAGAACAATAAAAAAAAATCCGAAGTGAACATAGGAAATGATAAATAAAAGAGAAGAAGTCATTGAAATTAGAAACAGAAAACCTATAGAGAAAAATCAATGAAAGCAAATGCTAGTTGTTTGAAATGCACAATAAAATTGATAAACCTCTACCAAGACTAAAAAAGGAAAATAAGAAGACATAAATTTCCAATGTCAAAAAGGAGAGAGGCTGTATCACTGCAGATGCTGCTGACACAGATGTTATAAGGATAATTTGAGAATGCTACAAATAACTCTATGTATATAAACATGACATCTTAAATGAAGGGGATCAATTCTGAAAAAAAAAAAAATCCAAGCAACCAAAACTCTCCTAAAATACTGTAGATTATCTGAATAGTCCTGCAACTACTAAAGAAATTGAATTTGCCATTAAACATCATCTGAAAATGAAATGTCCTTACTCAGATGGTTTCTCTGAAGAATTCTAACATACAAAGAATTCTACTCAATCTCTTTCAGAATATAGTAGAAGAGTGAACACTTCCTAACTTTCCCAACTCAGTTTAGGAGGCCAACATTACTCTAATGCTAAAACAGACAGTACAAACAAAGCAAAAATGCAGACTAATGTGTTTTATGAAAACAGACGCACCATTCTGTATTATGACTTATCAATACCATGAAGTGGAGAAAAAGGAAGTTGTCATAAAACCTACAGGTACATAGATAATAGAGAAAAATACAGATTGTGAAAGAGGAAGGGGAAGAGAAATAAAGATAGAAAATATGGCTAGAGAAACCTAATTGCAAATCCACTCGCTCGCACTAAACATTTGAGCAATTTGATTAAGGTGTTTCACCTCTCTGGGCTTCACCTTACTCATCTCTAAAATGGAAATAAAAGTGGTTACTTCATAAATTATTTTTCAATTAAAGGATTAAATGATATCATGTTTATAAATTGTTCAACACAACGTCTGGCTTATAATATGCATCCATAAAGTAGCTTCAAACCAAAATGACTGAACTTATGCTGATGAAGCCAGCAATACTTTGCACAACTTCCATTGTAATGCGCACTCCTTCAACAGTATTCACTAATTGATTCAACTGATCTCCAAATGCTTGGTTTTCTCCTGACAATCACTTCAATTTTTAAAAATATCATAAATATAGAGCAAAATTTTCTGAAACTACAATCTCCTTTGACAGTCCCAGTCCCTGTACCATGCAGAAGCTAAAAAAGCAGCTATCAGATGTAGAATAAAAGAGTGACCCTTAAAGGGGAGGAGACTCTGTGACCCCAAAATATGCCATTTGAGCTGAAGACAATCAAGACCCAGCAGACTCAAGAAAAACTTTTACCTCTCCCTTACCCACCTGAAAGAATTTATATAGGGAGCGTGGCTCAGAGAGAGCTATTACCAGAGATAACTTTTATCTGACTGATCTGTCTGTATAGCAGGGCACACGTCCAATTACCAAACATCTGCTCTTCTTGTCCTATGAATTGCCCTCCTCCCCTTTGAAGCCCCAGGTCCCATCCTATTTCTTACCGCAGGATGGCATATAAAACTCAACTGCCAAATTGCTCTTAGATCTCATATTGTTATGGGGCTCCCATGCGTACAAAATTAAATTTGTTTTTCTCCTATTAATCTGCTTTATGTTTCCCCTACACCCTTCCTGCCCCTTTCATTAACTGCCGCCTCCATACATGCTTCCTCCAACTGATCCAAAATTCCCAACATTAAAGTTGCTGAACTTGTAAACAGGGGTCCTCTCCCCAGAGGGCTTTTTTTAAAACTGCCCAGGGTACCAGGTGAAGACAAGAAATTGGTGGAGGAGTTGTAGAAGAGGCACCAGACACTGTTTTCAACCTTTGCTTCTTTTGCATCTGTATAGATCTGCTTATACGAGGTATGACAATTAAGTTCGCAAACTTGTTTTCAATGATGTTGCTAACCTTTTTTTGATATCAGAGGGATTATTCATTACGAATTTGTACCAACCGGACAAACAGTTAACCAAGTTTACTATTTGGAAGTGCTTAAAAGGCTGCGGGAAAAGTTAGACAACCTGAACTTTTCGCCAACAATTCATGGCTCTTGCATCACAACAATGCACCAGCTCACACGGCACTGTCTGTGAGGGAGTTTTTAACCAGTAAACAAAGAACTGCATTAGAACACCCTCCCTACTCAGCTGATCTGGCCTCCAATGACTTCTTTCTTTACCCGAAGATAAAGGAAATATTGAAAGGAAGACATTGTGATGACATTCAGGACATCAAGGATAATATGACGACAGCTCTGACGGCCATTCCAGAAAAAGAGTTCCAAAATAGCTTTGAAGGGTGGACTAGGTGCTGGTGTTGGTGCATAGCTTCCCAAGGGGAATACTTCTAAGGTGACCATAGTGATATTCAGCAATGAAGTATGTAGCACTTTTTCTAGGATGAGTTCGCGAACTTAATTGTCCAACCTCATATGACCACTCAATCAACAATTTTGATGACGCAGAGCATTTAGCACTCAATAGTAAAAGGTAAGTTACTGGGGCTATAAAGCCCATACTACCTATCACATGCCTGGCACAAAACAGAGACATATTAAATGATATTTAATCATCTCTCACTGCTTTGCCTCTGACCTTGCACTTCTTTGGATGTCACCTTTAATCTGGATAATATTAGAGTTGTATTTGGTATTTTATGTGCTGGATTCTCCCTAGGGGACCACCCTAAGCTTCCCTAAGAGAAAATGCAAACTCCCTCTTCAGACCCGTATAGCCATTATTTCTTTAACCATAATCATCCTGTAATGGGCTTGGTGAAAATGACACAGGAAGGGACAGAGTGCAACACCCGTGCAAAGTTAAGGAGTTGTCACTTGTTTCCTAACTCATGCATAGGGTGTTATCAAAATAATAATGACCTCAATGGCAACCATTCAGAGACAGTCAACATCATACCTGAGGTTTCAATACTGGTTGGGGCAAGCAATAGACCGAGGAGCCAGAAATACTAAGACAGAAATCCAGAAACAAGACTGACAAAGTGAGTCTTAACAAGATCCTACTTATAATACCCACAAGAACCAAAGAATCTTGAAAAAGAAGAGCAAATTTGGAGGACTTACACTTACAGATTTCAAAACTTACTGTAAAGCTACAGTATTGAAGACAGTGTAGAACTTTCATAGGGATAAATATACAGATGAATGGAACAGAATCGAGACTCTAGAAATAAACCCTCACATATACAGTCAACTGATTATCAACAAAGGTGTCAAGGCAATTCAATGAGGAATGATAGTATTTTCAATAAATAGTGCTGGGACAATTGAATATCCACATACAATTATATGAATTTAGACTCTCAACTCACACCATAAACAAACATTAACTCCAAAGGAATTCTAGTCTTAAATATAAGATCTAAAAATTATGACAATTTCAGAAGAAAATGGGAAAAACATTTGCGACCCTGAGTTAACTAAAGATTTCTAGGGCATGATATCAAAAACATGATCTCTAAAGGCAAATTTTTGATGAATTCAATTACATTTAAGTTTAAAACTTTTGCACTTTAAACATTATTAGGAAAATGAAAAAAACAAAGCCATAGACTTAGAGAAAATATTTAGAAATCATATATCTGATAGAAAAAAATAACTTGTATCCTAAAATGATAAACAATTCTTACAGCTCTATAATAAGAAGGCAAATATTCAAATTAAAAATTGGGCAAAGAATCTGAAAAGACATTTCTCCAAATATAAACAAATAGACATTTCTCTAAGCAAATACATGAAAATATATTCAACATCTTAGTCACAAGGGAAATGCAAATCAAAACCACAATGAGGTAATATTTCACACCCACTAGGATGGTGTAATCAAAAAAAGAAAATAACAATTGCCAGTGAGAATGTAAAACTGTAACCTTCATATATTATTGCTGGGGCTGCAACTTGGTGCAGTCATTTTGGAAAATTTTTGGCAGTTTCTTTGGAAGTTCTACATAAATTTACCATACAACCCAGCATTTCCACTTCCAGGAAGATAACCAAAAGAAAGGAAAACCTATGTTCATGCAAAGAATTATATGATATGTGATTGTTTACAGTATCATTATTCACAAGAGCCTGAAACTGGAAACAGCTCAATGTCTATCAATTGGTAAATGGATAAACAAAATGTGGTGCTCCTGTAAAATGAGATACTACTTAGACATAAAAAGGAACAGAATATTTATACCTACTACCACATGGATGGACCTCAAAAATATTAGCTAAGTAAAAGGAACAATGTAAGAGATAACACACATTGTATGATTCCTTTGACTCGAAATGTTCAGAAAAGATAAATCTATCATGATAGGAAGCTGACTGATGGTTGTCTGGGACTAGGGGTGGGAAGAGGGAGCAACTGCCTGTGATTATGAGGGTGATGACAGCATTCTAAAATTGAATTGTGACGATTACATAATCCTGTACATTTACTAACATTCATTGACTTGCATGCTTTAAACTGGTGAATTTCATGGAATATAAATTATACTTCAATAAATCTGTTAAAAAATAAACATTACAAATGTTTTTATAAATTCTTACCAACGATTACTTGATGAATCTGTTTTGGTGTCAAATTTAAGCTGCAATCATGTTTTTCATGAAGCGTAGATGGCTTTGATTTAAGTCCTTTGAGAACCTGTGAAAAATCACATTATTCTAAAATTCACTGTTCAATATTAGCAAAAGGCAATTTAAGAGTTCTCATGACATAATCAAACGTAAAATATGGCACATGCCTTTCTGTCCCGAGCCTCTGCCTCCTTGGATTCTATCTTGTTGGTGCTCAACAGTTGGTATGGTTTAATCTTACAAGCTGCTGAATATAGGTCCTCTTCTAAATGCACATCTGACAGTGACAGTGCCTTTAGATCTGATGCTGCCTGTAGTTCTGTGTCAGATTCGTCATACAAATTCATGTCTTCCCTACTGAAATCATAATAATAACTAATTGAGGCTAAGTCTTTTGCAAAATAAAATACATCTATAAACCCAAATATTCCCCACAGTGCTTGCTATTGCTGTCCTACTGAGATCCATTTAAGCAGACTGATGCACTAATCTGCATAAAACTGCCTTCTGCTGCAGAGACCCCATTCTCAAACATCTCCTCACAGACATTAAGCCCATCCCACCACACCCTGGAACAGCTCATCAATGACTGATATGAAGCACAAAAAACAAGCCCCTTTGCCTTAAGACAAGAACAAACTGTGGTATAATTTATGCTCAAGAGGTCCCAGGCATTAGGCTGATTGTAAACTTTACTTGAAACACATCATTTCTGAGTTCCCTCCGTGCCCTATCATGCTTCTCTCATCCTGTACAGGTTTCTCCTGAAAAAGCACTCCCCCAACATCTCATGTGCTGGCATCCCTGTCTTAGGATGTGCTGCTGGGGAAACCCACCTAAGACATTCCCAAATGAAAGGTAAGAAAGTAAATAATTGCAGTTAAAGTAGTTCAAGGTTTTACTATTTGCATACATGAAAAAGTCACTTAAATCACTAAAAAGAAACTAAGGAGTAAAGAAAAAAATTCTGGTTCTATAGGCACCATGAGCCGTTTCATACTGTTTGAGGAAGTGAACTTTACCTCTTCCTTTGTTTCCGCATGTTTCTTGAAGTTTTAATGTATTCTGCATAACGGTCTTTATGTGCTTTCTTTTCCAATTTTTCAGAATCAGTATATGCAAAATCAGGATCCACATAGTTATATCTTGGAATATTTGTGAAAATCGTCCTACAATATAAGGAAGTCATGTTAACATTTACATGCATGCATTTATTTGGTCAGTATGTCTTGAGTGCCATCTATGCCAGAGAGTGGGCATAGAATGGTGAATAGGACAGATTTTAGTCGTTTCCCACATACCCTATTACATATCAAGACATTATTACACATAGAACTAGAGTGACATCTAGTTTTCTTCTTAACTGAATCAGAGAAAATCCCTGAGGTTACTGGAATTGATAGGGTAGGCAGGTAGATAGAAATGAGCAGAAGAGACCTAGCCCCGGTTAAATAAAGCCCCTTGCTGCAGTTCCTACTTGGGTCAAGGCCCAGCTGGATTCCAGGTTTTCACATACCCAAAGGGATGTGTTTACACATTCCCCCAAACCAAGGGGATGTGTTTACACATGTCCCTAAATCAAAGGGGTGTGTTTACACATGCCCCTAAATCAAAGAAACACATTGCTAAATGCCAGAGGACCAGGCACCTCAGGGAGAGAGAGAGAGATCAGTAAGAGAAGACAGAGAGGAGGCAAATCTACCCATAGAAATAAAAGCCTTCACACAATGTAAGGTGAGGTTGCTTCCCTCACTTGGGTTGGCCTGCTCCACGTCTCGGAGTGTACTTTCTTTTACTAATAAACTTCTTGCTGTTTTATTCTGCACAAAATGCTGTCTCTTAATTGAATACATTTCTTCAATTAGTTGAAGAGCTGAGGTTCAATGTTATTTCCCGGTTAACAGAATGTAATGACACCTACTCTAAACCCACTCTTGGGGAATTAGTCAAGTAAGCAATTTGGACAATTCTAGATTACAGATGGGACTAGATCTGACTGGTGTTTCCTAAAAGTTAACTGCTTTTAGATCATTGTGCTCAAAATTTTTAAAATTATTTACAATAATTAATTCTTTTGTTAAACATGATTTCTTAGTATCTCAGAGCTCAAGAAATAACCATCAACAATAAATCTATAGAGAAAAAATACTCCATAAAAGAACTGCAAACTACTTTGTATCTTATATTCACTAACTGGGTTCATGCTCTTCCTTTTCACCCACCATATATTTTCCATAAAAAAAGTACAATTATTCACACCTTCTGGCCTTGATCTACCTCAGTCCACAGCAAATTTTATTAATAATTAAGATTCTTATCCTCAATAATTATCTCATAAGCATGAAACTATTACAATAGTCCGCCCTTATCCACAGTTTCACTTTCCAGTTTCAGTTATCCACAGTCAACCATGTCCAAAAATATTAAATGGAAAATTCCAGAATTAAACAATTCATTAAGTTTTAAATTTCGGGCTGTTCTGAGTAGCACTATGAAACCTCACACCATCCCACTCCATCACACCCTGGAAGTTACTCATCCCTCTGTCCAATGTATCTAGGTTGTATATGTTCCCTGCCTGTCAGTCACTTAGTAACCTTCTTGATTATCACATCAGTTACAAGAGAGAGAGAGAAAGAAAAAAGAGAGAGAGAGAGAGAAAGAGAAAGATCATATTCACATAACTTTTATTACATTATATTGTTATGATTGTTCTATTTTACTATTAATTATAATTGTTCTATTTTACTATTAATTATTGTTAATCTCTTACTGCGCCTAAATTATAAATTAAACTTTATCATAGGTATACCCAAAGGGTGCCAAAAAAAATGTATATACACTTTAAGGAAAAAACTATTAAAATTACACTGATGGTAACCACTTTGAGCACCTCTTATAATTGCAGAAGTCAAACATGACTTGCATTCATCTTTTGTTATCAGTATATATTGAGTATTACAATTTTAATACAATTTTTTCTTTTCTTAAAATGTGTACACATTTTTTTGGAACCCTCTGTATGTATGTTTGTACAGGAAAAAACACAGTGTATATAGTTTGGTAATATGCACGGTTTCAGGCATCCCCTGGAGGTCTTGGAACAACAGGATCCGCCATGGATATGAAGGGACTACTATAGCCATACAGTCAAATGAAACTTAATCTAATATTTCTTCCTGTTTTCAACAGTTCCTCAGTGGTTACAGTAAGACAGCTTTAACTGCAGTTCAAATCTTTAAGAGGGTGAAGCAATGAGAGAGAACAAATGCTTTGTTATTCATAGAGAGCTGATATTTAAATTTTTCTTCAGGTTCTTGGAACCTTAACTACCTTTAGAACCTAGAAATAATTCCAATATCTGAAGGAAGAAAAGGAGAGACATGGAAAGGAGTACAGGGTCCCCCCTTATCCTCAGGGAATACACTATTATAGTAAATGACTGAGGTGACAAAGAACTGATTACTAACATATCTAAATGCTTATCAGCTCCTTAAAGAATAAACTTCAAGAAATACCTCTGCAGCTTTGAGTAGGTGATATTTGTTTAATGTGCCAAGTACAGGGGGCAAAAATTACTATATAAATAAAACATTTTTCCTCATTTATGTATTAAAAAAATATTTACTGAGCGCCTACTATATGCCTGACACTGTTCTAAGCACAGGGCATAGTGCAGTAAACAAAAAGTATAAATAATTCCTATCTTATTTTCCTCTCATAATTTGAAAAAATGCATTAAAAAATAAAATAGCAATATTACCAAAAATGTAACACACTGTAAAATTTCATTATTTAAACTTACTAATTGCTAGCCAGAAAATAACTGGACTAAATTTTGTATTTCCATAGTATGGATAAGTGCGAACTGAAAAAAATAATTATGGCTATGGGATAAATATGGGATAAATAGGAAATACTTAGCCTTCTTCAAAAAATTGTAACAGTTTTAGATCATCTGATTAATATTGATTTAGACAGAAATGTTAACATTAAATGAACACATTATATCTCTACGTACATATATTTGTCTAAGCATAGGAAAGAATTAAAAAGGACATATTAAAAACTTGTTTCCTACAATGGAATATTATTCAGCCATAAAAAATTGAAATCTTATCATTTGCAACAACATGAATGGACCTACAAGGTATTATACTAAGTGAAATAAGTCAGACAGAGAAAGACAAATACCATATGATCTCACTTATATGTGGAATCTAAAGAACAAAACAAACAAACAAACAAACAGATTCATAGATACAGAGAACAAACTGATGGTTGCCAGATGGGTAGGGGCTTGACAGCTGGGTTAAAAAGGTGAAGGGATTACGAAGTACAAATTGGCAGTTACAAGACAGTCATCCACAAAGGGATGTAAAGTACACCATGGGGATACAATCAATAATACTGTAAAAACTATGTATAGTGTCAGGTGAGTACTAGACTAATGGGGTGGGGAGACTACTTCGTAAATTATATAAATGACTAACCACCACGCTGTAGACCTTAAACTAACATAAAATAATACTGAATGTCAACTGTAATTGAAAAACAAAAATAAAAATAAATTGTTTCCTGCAGATACTTCTGCAGAGTGGGACCGTGTGCAATGAGCCAGAGGGAGGGATTTTCCCTTTTTATATCATACAATAATTTAAAATGGAATCTGAGTGATTTTTATGCTTCTGTGTTTTATGGTACTTGTCAAATAAAAAAGAGAAAGGCTAATGTGGATGGAATTGTAAAATAAAATAATAAGACAGACTATATAAAAACCCAGAATTTTCCAATTATCAATAATAAAACAATTATGGCCTAAAAATCAAACAGTATTGTAAGAAAATGACTATAAAATTAAGTGAGTTTAACGACTCACCAAAGGTAAAGAGACAAGTAGAGAAAGTCCAGGGAGGCACATTATCAAGTTGAGGTAGTCTACTACCATGTTTCCCCGAAAATAAGACCTAGCCAGACAATCAGCTCTAATGCGTCTTTTGGAGCAAAAATTAATATAAGACCCAGTTTTTTTTTTTTTTTTAAAGATTTAATTGGGGAAGGGGAACAGGACTTTATTGGGGAACAGTGTGTACTTCCAGGATTTTTTTCCAAGTCAAGTTGTTGTCCTTTCAATCTTAGTTGTGGAGGGTGCAGCTCAGCTCCAGGTCCAGTTGCCGTTTCTAGTTGCAGGGGACACAGCCCACCATCCCTTGCAGGAGTCAAACTGGCAACCTTGTGGTTGAGAGCCTACTGGCCCATGTGGGAATCGAACCAGCAGCCTCTGGAGTTAGGAGCATGGAGCTCTAACCGCCTGAGCCACTGGGCTGGCCCCAAGACCCAGTCTTATTTTACTATAATAGTATATATAATATAAGACCCGGTCTTATAATATATAATATAGTATAACATAATAATATAATATAATACAATACTGGGTCTTATATTAATTTTTGCTCCAAAAGACGCATTAGAGCTGATTGTCCGGCTAGGTCTTATTTTCGGGGAAACATGGTAGCAGCACATAAGCAGACAGAAAAAAAACCCATTTCAGTTTCAAATGTGTAAAAACTATTCCCGATCTAATGGCCCAGATAAAGATGCCAGCATGCCTGGGTTTCTTCTCACAAAGCATTGATTAGTAAGGTACAATTTCTTTGAGGTTTGGATAAATTTACATTGAGGTTTAACATGACTTACAATACTAATAGGGGAGGTTTTAGTTCAATTTTGGAAAGGTTATTGGAAATCTGACTTTGAGGGGATGGAACAAAGATGATAATGATGACAAGGATGACTGGTTTTTCACAATTTTATATGTTATTACTATTTTTTTTTAATCTTAGATAAATTCAAGCTCTCAACCATATTCAATGAACCTGACTACTGTGAGGACATGATACATTTCCAAAAGTGATTATTTCTATTATTATTCTAGTCTTGTCAACAGCATCTTGTAAGAATCATCTGGTAAACCTTTCACTTCTTGGCAAATACACAGCAGAGGTGATGAGAGATTAGATGAAGCAATACTGTAGCATTCAACAATCATCTCCTCTAATGTAAAAAAAAAAGAGAGAAGATAAATTGTATTGCTATTATAAGTATTATTATTCTTACCATCATTAGTTTGTTACAGCAGGATCTGATAAGACCTCTGCATATCACGTTGGTCACTGTCTATTTCCAAATTTCAGGTTTTTAATATACAGCATGTTACCTGAAATGTTTATTCTGCTCTCCAGACTTGATACTTGCAGCTCGGTCATTGGGAAAGGCAATAAGCACATCATTTCTTGTCTCTTTACGTGAGCGATGACTGTGAATGCTTGTCATGGTTGATTGAAGCATTGCAACAGGTGCGTATTCCTTTGATTTTGCCCAATCTTTGACCATAAAGCGTCCCGTAGGATTACTGATTAGAGGTAATACATCTTTGATAGAATTGGATAGTAAGTTTAAATATGTTTTTCTGAATTTCAGTTTTCCAAATAACATCTGTAAGTTAATTAATACACTAGACCACTGGTTCTGAATTAAAGCTAAATCCCTACATAAACAAACAAATTAGTGAAATTATTCATTTAACAAATGGACGTACACAAAACAACTTAGCAAAATAATGCATGCGTAAAAAATAAACATAGTAACTTGAAGGACTGGGTTGGCCTATACAAAATAAATGTTTATAGGTTAAAGACAGTTAAATATCAGCAATTACATATGGCTCAATGTATAAAAGATAATTGAAGACTAGGTGAAACAGCAGCAATAAGAAAATCCATGAAATGGTCAAAACCGGTTTACATTATAGACTCAAACAAAAAAGTAGAAGGATAAAAATAAAAAACTAAAATATTAAGTAAAGTTTACAGCTCACTAAACCAGTGTATTCAGAGTGTGAATCCTCAAAATGGCGGCATTAGCATCTACTGGGAACACGTTAGAAATGCAAATCCTTGGGCTCTAACAAAGACCTAGTTAATAATCAATGCTGGGATATAGGCCAGTGATTTTAACAAACTTTCTAGGTGGTTTTGAGGCATTCAAAAGGTAAGAACCACTAGATTAAACCACATTTGATACATACAGCAAAGCAATTAACATATTAAGATAATCCTATATTAACCTAAAAAAAAAGTAAGCATCCATAATAGCTTACCAGGACTACTTTTCATCACAACTTTATCGATATCAAGTCTGCAGACACTGTTGAAAATTAAATTTATTTCATGAAAAGGTTTCAGCGACACAGACTGAAAATTATCATCTGCCACCGGGCCAACAATCTCTAAGACCTGCTTCACTTTGAACTCTCCAAGTTGATGTGGAACGAACGAACACCTCACTTCCTAAAAAAAGAAGAAAAGTAACCAGCTGCTATAAGCTAAATGTTTCTGAACCCCCAGAACTCATGTTTAAACCTAATGCCCAGTGTGACTGAAGTAGATGGGGCTTTTGCAGTATGATTAGGTCATGAGAACAGAGCCCTCCTGAATGGAATTAGTGGTCTTATAAAAGAGGGCCCAACCGAGCTCCCTATCACCTTCCACCACATAAGAATACATGGTTTGCAACCAGAAAGAGAGCCCTCACCTCATCATGTTAGTATCCTGATATAGGACTTTCTGTTGTTTATAAACTGCACAGCCTGTGGTATTTTCTTATAGCAACCCAAATAGATTAAGAAAACAATACTGTATTGTTAGAAAATTAAAAAAAGCAAATTCAAAAAAAATATTTACAAAATTTTAGGGGAGCTAGTTCATCATGGTGACATGAAAGTGCTTTAGAAATGCCATATACCGTATTGCTAAACCTTTATGATACATATTACTGGAAAATTATTTGAGAAAAAATTAAGAACAATGATATTAAACCACTTCCAGAATGGCAGATTAAGGAGCTCCAGAAATCTACTCTTCTACAAACAGAAAAAGATCACTGGAATAAATGTCAAAATCAACTTTTTTCAGATATTTGAAAATTACCTAAAAGCTTGCAAATATTCAAGGCGTGTTTATTTAAGGAAAAAAAATGGCTGAATATCTGAAAAAATATAAGGTTCTGTGGTATTTTTACTTGCTGTAATCCCATCCTCCTGTTCCCAGTTTTGTGCTCTCCTTGAAAAACAACAGCCTTGCAACCATGGTAGCTGTGAAAACTATTAGCCTAGCAGCCAGTGAGAGAGAAGAATGTGTTTGGAGCTCTCCCAAAACTCCATCACCAGAAAACTGTCCCTCTTTGTCCTATCTGGAAGCTAGCTAAAAAGTCTATTATGAGGGCATGTCTTTAACTGACCTGACTCGGAGCTCCTTCTCTGTGAACAACTCTCCCCCCTAAAGTTTTGCACACACACGCCCTCCCCCAAGAAAAAAACATCAGCAGCAATTGTTGAAGATCACAGCAACCTGAGGCAGCATGACCATTTCAGGCTACTAACAGGCTAACCAAAACAAAACAAACAAAACAGAAAAGGGAAAGAAAAAGAAAAAAAAAAAAGCACAAAATAATCAGAGGGTATTTGCAAAACTCTGACATACTCCTGGGAATCTAGATTGTCATACACATGTGCAGGAGAGTGTATCTCCCCAGGAAAATTTTGAGAAAGCTCTAACTTCTCACTTCTAGCTGGCTTTGAGACTCTATATAATGAGGAATTGAAGACCAGAAGGAGTGTTAAACTACCTCACAAAACACTGAAGACATGCCCCACCCAGCACACTTACACATGTGCCCCTGGCAAGGCTGAGACATTAATACAAAGAATTTAAGAGAATCTCTGAAATTAACTGAGCAGATACTTGATTGGCTGCACATAACAAAGATAACAACAGAAGTAGTCAAGAAAGTCACTAAACAGACAAAACAACAACAGCAAGGATAATAAATTCTGGGGGATGTCTGATTTCCAGTTGCCAAATGATATCATTTAAAAATGCTTAGTTTTCAACAGAAAATTATGAGACACACAAAGAAATAGGAAAGTATATCCAAAACACAGGAAAGATAAAGTATATAGAAACTGTGCCTGAGGAAACCAAAATGTTGGGCTTACTGACAAAGATAATAAGTCGACTATTATATTACAAATATGTTCAAAGGACTAAAGGAAAACACATCTAAAGAATTAAAGGAAGACATCAAAATCAATGGCAATAAAAGTAAAAATAAACAAGTGAGACTATATCAAACTAAAATGCTTCTATACAGAAAAGGAAGCAATCAATAAAATGAAAAGGCAACCTACAGAATGGGAGAAACAATGGTAAATAATATAAATGATAAGGGGATAATATCCAAAATATATAAAGAACTTACACAACTCAATAGCAAAAAAACCCAAACAATCCAATTAAAAAATGGGCAGAAGGTCTAAATAGACATTTTTCCAAAGAAGACATACTGATGGCCAACAGGTACATAAAAAGATGCTCAACATCACTAATTATCAGGGAAATGCAAATCAAAACCACAATGAGATACCACTTCACACCTGTTAGAATGGCTATCATCAACAAATCAAGAAACAACAAGTGCTGGTGAGGATGCAGGGAAAAGGGAACCCTTGTGCACTGCTGGTGGGAATGTAAATTTTCACATCCACTATGGAAAACAGTTTGAAGGTTTCTCAAAAAATTAAAAATAGAACTACTATATGACCCAGCAATTCTACTTTTGGATATTTATCTGAAGAAAATGAAAACACTAATTCAGAAAGATATATGTAGGGCCGGCCCGGTGGCTCAGGTGGTTAGAGCTCCATGCTCCTAACTCCAAAGGCTGCCGGTTCGATTTCCACATGGGCCAGTGGGCTCTCAACCACAAGGTTGCCGGTTCAACTCCTCGAGTCCCGCAAGGGATGGTGGGCTGTGCCCCCTGCAACTAGAAAACGGCAACAGGACCTGGAGCTGAGCTGCGCCTTCCACAACTAAGACAGAAAGGACAACAACTTGAAGCTGAATGGTACCCTCCACAACTGATATTGAAAGGACAACAACTTGACTTGGAAAAAAGGCCTGGAAGTACACACTGTTCCCCAATAAAGTCCTGTTCCCCTTCCCCAATAAAATCTTTAAAAAAAAAAAAAAGATATATGTACACCCCCATGTCCACTGCAGGACTATTTATAATAGCCAAGACATGGAAACAACCTAAGTGCCCACTGACTTGGATAAAAAAGATGTGGTATCAATGTACAATGGAATATTATTCAGCCATGAAAAAAGAAGGAAATCTTCCCATTTGTGACAACATGGATGGACCCTGAGGGCATTATTCTAAGTGAAATGAGTCAGGGAAAGATAAATCCCATATGATCTCACATATATGTGGAATCTTTTTTAACAATGAGCTCATAGATACAGAGAAAAAATTACTGGTGGTTGCCAGAGACAAGGGCTCGAGGGTGGAAGAGGGTGGACAAGATGGGTGAAGAGGGTCAAAAGGTACAAATTTTCAGTTATAAAATAATAAGTCATGTGTATGTAATATACAGCATGGTGACTATAGTTAATAACACTATAGTGTATATTTGAAAGTTGCTAAGAGAGTAAATCTTCAGTTTCTCATCACAAGGAACAAAATTTTTGTACCTGTGTATGGTAACATATTAGCTATACTTATTGTGATTATTTTGCAATAATTTAAGTTTCGAATCATTATGTTGTACACCTAAAACTAATTTTTCATGTCAATTATACTTCAATTTAAAAATTAAAGTAAATGTGAAGACAACATCTCACAAAATAGAGAATGTCAATAAAGTATAGAAATTGTTAAAAAGAACAACTAAAGAGACAGAAATGTGGGAAACTCAGTAATATGTAAAAGTTACATAATACACTCCTATGTAACCAATGGGTCAAAGAAATCTCAGAGGAAATTAGAGAATACTTTGTGATGAAGGAAAACTAAAACACAACATACCAAAACTATGGGTGCAGCAAAAGCAGTGGTGAGAATCAAGTGTATAGCTGTAAGCACCAATATTAAAAAAGAAAACAGCCTTTAATCAATAACCTAAACTTCCACCTTGGGAAACAGAAAAAAGAAGAGCAAAGTACACCCAAACTGGAAAAAAGAAAAGAATAAAGACAAAAACAGTAATACACGAAAATAGAGAATTGAAAAGAATAGAGAAAATCCATAAACCTGCAACTGTGTCTTTTAAATAAATGATCAATGATACTAAAAAAAAATTCAGCTAGACCCACCAAGCAAAAAAAAAAAAAAGACTCAATTTACTAAATTCAAGAATGAAATAGAGGACATCACTATCACCTTTACATAAAAAAAAAAAAAAAGGAGTATGAGGAAATATGATGAACAATTGTATGCTAACAAATTAGATAATATGGACAAATTCTTAGGTGAGAACTTCTGAAAATGATTCTAGAAGAAATAGGAAATCTGCACAGCTGTAGGATAACAAGACATTAAATTAGGAATCAAAAAACTTCTGACAGAAAAGCCCAGAATCAGATGGCTTTGATGGTGAATTGTAACAAACATTTAAAGAAGAATTAGCACCAATCCTTCACAAACTATTCTAAAAATTGAAGAGGAAAGATGACTTTCAAACTTGTTCTATAATACCAGTTTTACTCTAACGTCAAAACCAAAGATATTCAAGAAAAGAAAATTACAGACTAATGTCTCTTAGGAATATGCATGCAAAATTCCTCAACCAAATACTATCAAACTGAGTCCAACAATCCAACAATACATAAAATGGATTACTCACCATGTGCAAATGCAATTTATCCCAGGTTTAAAATGTGAATATCAATCTATATAACATCCCACCTTAATAGAATAAAGGACAAAAACCACATTATCACTGTAATAGACATAGAAAAAGTATCTGAGAAAATGTAACACATTTTCACAATAAAAACATCAAAAAAACTTCGAACAGAACTTCTCAAGTTTTATAAAGGCAATCAATGAAACATACTTAAAGGTGAGAGACTAAAAGCTTTCACCTTGAATTACAAACAAGAAAAACATCCTCTCTTGTCACGTCTATTTAATACTATACTGGAAGCTCTAGCCAAGGCAATTAGGTAAGAAAAAAATAAATAAAATCCATCTAGGTTGGAAAGGAAGATGTAAAATGATCTCTATTCACAGGTAACATCTTGTATCTCAAAGAATCCACTAAAAAACTATCAGAACTAATAAAGGAGTTCAAGGTACAGGAAACAAAGTCAATATACAAAAATCAGAAGTATGTCCATACAATAGAAAATTAATTTTTAATTCATTTTAATTAGTTGACTTTTGATTAATTTTAATCAATTAGTTAACTTTTAATTAATTTTATTAATTGATTTTTAAATTGATTAAAATTAAGAATAAAATTTCATTTACATTGAATCAAAAATAAATTATGTAGAAATAAAGTTTTAAAAATTATAAGACTTGTACATAGAAACTATAAAACACCATTAAAAGAAATTTTAAAAGACATAAATAAATGGAAATATATCCAATTTTCATGAATTACAAGATTTAATATGGTTAAGATAGCAACTCTCCCAGATGTATAGATTTAACACAATTTTTATCAAAAATCCCACCTGCTGGGTTTTTTTTATTGTTTGGTTTTTTTGTGTGTTTTTTTTTTTGGGGGGGGGGTTGGGTTTTTTTGCACAAATTGGTAAACTAATTCTAAAACTCATATGAATTTTCAAGGGTCCCAGATTGCTCAAAAATATTTCTTAAAAAGAGCAAACTTGAAGGACTCACATTTCCCACTTTTAAAAATTACTACTACAATACTGATTAGTACATTGTCGTAGTACCATAAAAATAAACACAGATAAATAAAATAGAATTGTGAGTTCAGAAATGAACTCTTACATTTATAGTCAATTGATTTTTTTAATAAGTGTACCAAGATTCTGGGATAACTGATCATCTATATGTAAAAGAATAAATCTGGACCTCTGAAGAACATCATATACAATTCAAGTTGGATAATACATTTAAATGTATGAGCTGAAATTCTTAGAGAAAAACTTGGGACCGAATCTTAATGACCTTGGATATTCTACGATTACCTAAAAGCACAAGAGACAAAAGAAAACTTAGAAAAATTGCACTTAATTTTCAAACTTTTGTATTTCAAAAAACACTACCAACAAAGTGAGAAGATAACCCACAGAATGGGAGAAAATATTTATAATTCATATATCCAGTAAGGGACTTGTAATCCAGAATACAGAGAACTCTTGCAAATCAACAACAAAAGGATAACTATCCCAATTAAAAATGAGTAAAGGAGAGTTATTAGTTTTCTATTGTTGCAATAATAAATTATGAACAACTTTCTGGGCTAAAACTACTCAAATTTCTTTTCTTCTACTTCTGTAAGTCAGAAGTCTGATTCAAGTCTCAATAGACCAAAACGCAGGTTTCAGCAGTACTACATTCATCCCTGAAGGCTCCAGTGGAGAATCCATTTCCTTATATTTTCCACCATCACATTCACTGGCTCATCATCCTCCCCTTCCATCCTCAAAGCCAGCAATGGATGTTCAAATCTTTCTCACATCACATCGCTCTGATACTGATACTTTTCTTGCCTCATATTTCCACTTTTAAGGACCCCTGTCACTATATTGGCCCACTCAGATAATACAGGCTCATATTCCTATATTAAGGTCACCTGATTATCACCATTAATTCCAATTAAAACCTGAATTCTCCTTTGTTATGGTACATCACATATTCACAAATTCCAGAGATCAGAATAAAAACATTTTTAGGCACCCATTATTCTGCCTATCATAGACATGAATAAACATTTTTCTAAAGAAGATGTACAAATTCACAATAAGTGCACAAAAAGAAATTCATCATCATTAGTCATTAGGGAAATGTAAATGAAAGCCACAGTGACATTCCACTTTGCATCCACTAGATGGCTATATACAAAAAGAAGGACGTTAACAAATATGGGCAAGGCTGTGGAGGTTTAGAATGCTCATTTCTTGCTGGCAAGAGTGCAAAATGGTGCAGTCTCTTTAGAAAACAGTGTGAAAGTTTCTCAAAAAGTTAAACACAGAGTTATCATATGACTCAACAATCCCAATCCTACGTATATATTGAACATATTGAAAACCAGTCCATATGAATTTTTGGCTTTTTTTTTTGTAAAGAATGCCAATGGGGTTTTGATAGGGATTACAATAAACTTTGGGTACATACTTTGGGTAGTACAGACATTTTAAAATATTAATTCTCCCAATCCATGAACACAGGATGTCTTCCCATTTATCTGTGTCTTCTTTAAGTTGCTTTGTCAATGTTTCATAATTTTCATTGTACAAGTCTCTCACCTCTTTAGTTAAGTTTTTCCTAAGTATTATATTATTTTTGTTCCTATCATAAACACAAAAGACCCTGAATAGCCAACGCAATTTTAAGCAAGAAAATGAAAGGTGGAGGCATCACACGTCCTGATTTCAAACTATATTACAAAGCTACAGTTATCAAAATAGTATGATACTGACTGGCATTTAAAAAAAGACATAAATCAATGGAACAGAATAGAGAGCCCAGAAATAAATCCATGCATTTATGGTCAACTGGACTGCAACAAGAGTGCCAAGAACAGTCTCATTAATAAATGGTGTAAATACTAGAAATCCACACGCAGAAGAATGGAATATTATTCGGTCTTAAAAAAGAAGGAAATCCTGCCATTTGAGACATGGATGAACCTAGAGGACATTATGTTAAGTGAAACAAGCCAGACACAGAAAGACAAATACTGCATGATCTCACTTATATGTGGAATCCAAAACAGTCAAACTCAGGAGAGACTAGAATGGTGGATGCCAGAGGTGGAAGGGAGGGGGGAAATAGGTATATGTTGCTCATAGGGTACAAAGCTGCAGTTATGCAAGATGAATAAATTTTGGAGATCTAATGTACAGCATGGTGACTACAGTTAACAATACTATACTGTGTACTTGAAATTTGTTAAGAGGGTAGATCTTAAGTTTCTCGCCATAAACAAAAAATCTTAACAATGTGAGGTGATGAACATATTAATTAGCTTGTGGTGATCATTTCACAAAATATAGATCCATCAAACATCCAGTTGTTCACCTTAAATATATACAATTCCTATTTGTCAATTATACTTCAATAAAGCTGAGAACAAAATGTTGAGAATAAAATTAAGGAAATGTGGGGCAAATACAAACTGTATATTTACTGCCACATGCCTTCAGTGCACTTTGATCAAAATTTCTTAATATTTCATTTTTGTTTAATTATATATTTGGTGTCTATAATAAAAAAATACATACATAAATTAAGAAAACCTGTCCATACAAAAACCTGCTCATGAAAAAAACTTGCACATGAATGTTTATAGTACCATTATTCATAATAGCCAAAAGGTGGAAACAACTCAAATACCTGATAGTGGGGAAAAAGTAAAATGGAATAAACACTGCTGAGAGAGACACTTTTAAAATAGTCAGGAGGCGATTAAGGAAGTGGGCCCTATGCCTCCACACATCTCAGTTCTGAGCTGCTTTTAAATTGCTAAGCCTGTTGCTAAACTCAGCTCAAGGCCAAGCAATAAACAGCGTGGGGCCATAAACATCCTGGAACAACTGCTACATGGACATATATGGACTTTATTTCCTTCCTTGTAGTTTTCACCTCCCTTGTTTACATACTGAAACTAACCAATTCCTGTGAACTAGCCAGCAATCCTTCATTTGCATGAAAGAATTACATCTTGTGGTTTTTGCCTTTACAAGCGCAGCCTTTCCTTGTTCTCTCCAGAGTGCAGTTGGGTTACTACCTGAGTCTGTGTCTCTGGGATTCGTATCTTTTAAGACTCCTTAAGTAAACTCTGAATTTGTTTTATAGCCTCAGATCTTTATTGGGTAACTAACCCATCAACTGACGAATACATAAAGAAAAAGTAGGGGGCCGGCCCGGTGGCTCAGGCTGTTAGATCTCCGTGCTCCTAACTCCGAAGGCTGCCGGTTCGATTCCCACTATGGGCCAGCGGGCTCTCAGCCACAAGGTTGCCGGTTCAACTCCTCAAGTCCCGCAGGGATGGTGAGCTGTGCCCCCTGCAACTAGAAAATGGCGGCTGGACCTGGAGCTGAGCTGTGCCCTCCACAACCAAAAAAAAAAAAAAAAGAAAAGGTAGTATATCTATACAATGGACAGCAATTTGGCCAAAAAAAGGAATGAGGTCCTGATACATAATCCAACATTGATGCATCCTGAAAATATTATGCTAAATCAAAGAAACCAGACAAAGTCTCTTTATCTATGATTATATTTATATGCAATATCAAGAACAGGAAAATTCAGCGAGATAAAAAATAGATTAAGTGGGTGTCAGAGGCTGAGGATGAGAAGAGTGATAAGAATGTTCCAGAATTAGATAGTGTTGATGTTTGCACAACTCTATGAATGTACTAAATACCACTGAGCTGTATACATTAAATGTGTGAATTTTATGTTATGTGAATTATACTTGAATAAAGCTGGTATTTAAAACAAGAATAATCTCACCACACTTCTAAACAGTCAAAGGCTGTTTGACCAGCCTGTGGAAGTCGCAGTTCTCCAGTGTCTCCCACATTTCCTACTTTCACTGGTTATTAATTTGAAATTTATTAGTGCTAGAGCAATCCAGAAATGTAGAGAGTTAAAAATTATATTAGGGACTTAGTTATCAGATGTGTTTTGAAAGATGTGCATGTTACTGGAGAAAATGAATTGAGTTGGTATGATTAAGAGACCTGAACTAAAGGAAATCTAGGAAGTTGTTATAAAGAAAACGTTTTGGATAATGTGGATAATACTTGTTATTCTGTGAAGACTGATTAAATCTATCCAAATTGGGTGGGGAGAGTCATTCTAATGAAGCAGTAAGAGTTATGAATATGAGCTGCATGCATTTAAACATGTATACAATAGTTCTTGATTACAGTTGGGAAAAAGCTTCCATCGGTAACTTTATGAACCCTATCACTACGCAGTGGAGAAAAGGTGGTAACATAAAAACAGAGGTGAAACTGAAAGTGCTCATGGTTGCTACTGTTTAGAGCAGGGGTGTCCAAACTTTTTTCAACGGTTTTCACCAAGGGCCATATGCGGTAAAATACACAAACAGCTGGGCCACTCACACAAACAGCTGGGCCACTCACTCGAGGTGAAGTACGTTTTGCCTCACCTGGTTTATTTAAGTAAACTAAATATATTTTTGCAATTTGCTGTGGGCCAATAAAAAATGGATTGCGGGCCACAGTTGGCCCACGGGCCAGTTTGGACACCCCTGGTTTAGAGCAAGGTTCAGCCAATTTTTTCTATAAATAGAAGGAAAGTAAATATTTTAGGTTTTATGGGTCATACTTCTCTCTCACAACTATTTAACTTCTGCCTTTGCGTATGAAACCAGCCACAGACAACAGGCAAACAAGAGCAGAAAGTTCCAGTAATAATTTACTTAAAAGAACAGGCAGCAGACCAGATTTAGCCTGTGGACCATACATAGCCAGCCAACCCCTGGTTTGTAGGATCTGGGAAAGAGGTATGTGAGTACAGTGGTAAGAGAAAAGCAGCCCCTGACATCCACAAACTGGCCTGGCACTCACACGTATGCCTCAGTGTTTACCTCTTCTGCTCTGCACGAGTACAAGGCTAGGGCCAGTTAGTGTCATCAGTTGCAAATCTGAAACTTCTACTCGACCTTCAAGGACTGGCTCATGTGTTAACTATTGTACGGAGACCTTTCTAGCTGGCTGGAAGTATACACACTGCCCTCTGAGTTTCTATATTACCTGTTACAGATGTCTTTTAACATGCTATTTTGCATTTTGTTAAACCCTACCTGATTGTGCATGTCTTACACTTCCTTAGTGCATTAAAAAATTCTTACCGGGTGGAGCTTTGGAGGGAGGGAGGCAGCATGGTCGTCCACGCCTGCAGGCCCAACAGTGAATCAGCTGCCCCTGGTCGAGGCACCAGGGCGGGGTAGGCCACTTGAGCCCTGGGCTCCCGCTGCCATCACGTGGCCTCAGCATTCTGCTCAGCACCAGCACAGTTTGCTTCTGGCTGGAGCTACAACAACTCTGCGCACCTTCACATGCGATGTGCAGGGCCCCGCCGTCCGCATCACCGGAAGCTACGGCTATGCAGGCGCCGCCTACATGGGACCCCTAGCGGTTCTGCGCAAGTAGGTGGTGGGGCTGTGACAGCTGGACACGACCCTACTGTGCCAGCTGTGGGGCCTGTACTAGCCAATCCGGGGCTACAAGTACCTGTGCCAAGACCTGAACCTGGGCCGGAACCTATCACCTTCCCTGCACTGGAACAGCTCCTACCCACCTGATGCTGGACTATCTGATGACAACCAGCCTCCTGATGCCAGCCTAACCTCAGGCCCACCATCCCTCACTGGGCCCCAGACACACAATGCCAATGACCAATGACTACAGGATGCTACATCAGCTTCTGAAGAGCTGGAGGGACGGGGGACATGCACCTATGCAAAAGACTCAGAAACTCACCCCTTAGCCAGTACTCAGACTATAGTGGCTGCTTTCCCCATAGCACCTCACCTCACAGGAGGGCAAGGCCTGGGCCCCTCACAGGCAAAACTGCCACAACCCCTCTCTCCTGTCTTGGGTTAGCTGGCACTGGGGCGGGCACGTGGCTACAGCCTCTGCTCATGGCTCTGGGCCTCCACTTCTGCCACAGCTGTGCACTCCCGCTTGGCAGTGGGGCCCAAAGAATCTTGTACTCCCCTTGGCATCTCTGGGATTGGTATGAGTGCCTGGCTCCCACCTCCTTTTCACCTTTTGTGTTCCACTGCCCTAGACAAGGGCTCCAGGACCCATTCCGGTACCCGCCCACAGCTGGGAGTGCCAAGGCTTGGTGCTGGATATTTAAGTTTAGGGGTAGGTCTTCTGGGCATTAGATAAATAAATACTCTCTCATAAAAAAGTTCGAAGCATAACTATGTTTTGCACTTCTTTACACTCCCTACAGTGTCAAATGCTTTTACTGGCACATGAAAGGCATTTAAATAATTATGGATACTGTATGAGTGCCAATACAAAAGTATTCATAACTAGGCCAGAAAAGAAATAGTTTATAAACACTGATGCAAAAAAAAATGTAGTTTTTAATCCTCTGCAAGGCATTTTAGCAAACCTTAAAATATAAGTATGTGAAAACAGAATAAGTATCTTACCTGCATGAGTCCTTCATTAACCTGGCCACTTTGGGGATCCATTTTAAAATGTGCAGTTTTCTTAAAGTGGAACCTCACAGAAAGCAATTTGGACTGATTGTAAATGGTAAACATAACGTCTGAATGTTCCCCCATGGAACAAGGTGCAAAATTAAGGACTGTTCCTGGATCAAACTGTAGTATAAGAGGAAGTCCTGAGCCGGTCAGTGCTAACTCCAATTTCTGAAACTGATCACCTGTAAAAGCAATCGGAGCTTTTCAATATAAAAAGTGCTTTGGAAATCCAAAATATATTTGCTTAGTCCAAATAGTGTCATCTAAAAGACCTAATGAGATATTCAATCAGGTCTTCAGATATTCAATCGCTCATTCAATCTTTCGTACAACAAAACAATTGAGTGCCTTCTCTGTGCCAAGTATTCTTCTAGGCTTTAGGGATAACAGAAGTGAATATAACAGACAATATTCCTGCTCTCATCAACTTTACATTCTAATGAGGTAATACTGATAATAAAATAAAGAAATGTACAGCATTTCAGAGATGATAAGTGCTATGGGGAAAGGTAACGTAGGTGAAGGGAAGCGGAATTTGTCACCCCAAAATATGCCTTTTTGGCATAAGGACTATTTTAGGCAGATTATTTTCAAGAAACAGCAGACATAGGAAAAGCTCTGAAAACCTAGTAGAAGCCACCCTTTTATAAGAGACATTTACATGTATAAGGGAAATATCTATTTGTAAGGGTGTCTCCCCTCTGTACCAGAAAGAAACTCCTGTCAAAGGCACAGCCTGAAATCTGCATAACAACCTTACCCTTGTTCACTGTGCTTTGCCTGCTAATCTCCCATAACTGTCTCCCCACCCCAACATCTTCTTTTGTCTTAAGTTGGAGATGGTATTTAAGGTGGTGGCTTCGGCCATTTTGAAGAGTTACTCAGTTTTCCTGGGTCTCTTCCCATGTATACAGGAGTGATACATGTAATTAAACTTCTATTTGTTTTTCTCCTATCTGCCTTTATTACAGGGGGTCTCAATCAAGAACCTAGGAGAGTAGAAGGAAAAATATTTTTCCTCCCATACAACGGTAAGACAGAGCACATTATCTTGGGGCTGCTCTTTTATATTGGGAAGTCCAAAAAGGCATCTCTGATAGGAAGACATTTGAGCAAAAATATAAAGGGACTCTGAAAGAAAATCATGTGAAAATCTAGTAAAAGTACATTCCAAATAGAGAGATGAGCAAGGACAAAGATTCTAAGGCAGGAAATTGCTTGGAACTTTCCAAAAATCCTAGGTAAGATTAGATTTGACCTAATACTACCTAATCCTAGGTAGTATTAGAATGATGAAAAATGGTCACACTTAAGATACATTTTTGAGGGTAATTAACAAAATTTGCTGATGGATTGTAGAATAGGAAATTGAACACATGCTAAATGATGATGTTAAGGTTTCTTGCCTGAGCAACTGAAGTGATGGGATTGCCACTTCTTGAGACAGGCAAGATTGCAGGAAGGACAGGTTATAGGGAAACCAGGAGTTCTTTTTTGGACATGTTAAGTTTGAGCTGCGTAGCAAACATCCAAGTGGAAATGTCTACTACTAGGTCACTTAATGTATTTACAAGTTTAGAGATGAAGGGGGAAGTATTGAAGGTTTGAGGTGAAAAGGGAAGTTGTATGATACTAATCTCGTATTGTGAGAATATGAATTAATGGAGGAATGCAGCAGGAATGGGAAAAATCTTAAAGCACCAACTTGGGGTTAGTGACTATAGATGAAAAAGTGAAACCTAACAGCATGGTTTTGTGTTTTTCCTCCATCACAATTAGACCCAGAATAGGTTGAGTTTAATTTAATCAGTTAGAGGTGGTACAGACCCAGAATAGGTTGAGTTTAATTTAATCAGATTAGAGGTTTTCCACTCAGTCACTATGGGAGATGGGCCAAGATATTTAAGTGTACATGGAAAAAGGTGATTAAAATAATAGGCAACGGAATAATATAAGCTGGGTAATAAGGGAAACGTGAACTTTTGAAGATACTAGAATGAAGGTAGGAACTATGAATTGTAGGCTCTAATTGGGTGAAAGAACAGTTTTGCAGAGAGCCATGTGACTGGAATCCCCCCTCAAAATTTGTATTTCTATACTGATGCTCTCTAGCTACTCCTAGACTCTCAATTACCTTTGTGGCAAACCTAGCATCTCCATCTCTAGCCATTCAAAACTAGATTAACTTGCAATCCTTGAACAAATGTTCTGTCAATGATCAGCAGACAGAGCTCAGTATCACAAACCATAACATAAATAGTAACAGAGAAATCAATTTCTGCCCTAAGAACACAGTTCAACTCTACTCAGTGATACATATCACTGTACTGACATGCAAATCTTTTAGACTCTTGCCATGGCTCATCTTTCTGGATTGGATCCCTCACCTGCCTATATTGTTTTCTCTTTGATTTGTCTTGCTAAGCTGAACTCAAGTCTTACTCCATTTTTGCTCACTGCAGCCTACCCAGTGTTACCTAAGAATGTAAAAGAATGTAAGAATGCATCTTGACATTGGCCTGCAAAGCATACGCACGTACTAATATCCTATGACAGGATATTGTACCCTATTTACGAAAGCTCTAAGTCTTGTTCTTTGACTATTACTGTATGTAGATTCTGAGAGCTGAAGAGCTGGTAGAGATGGAATGGGTCATTTGTTCCCCTATCAATCTCTAAGAGAAAATCTAGATTTACAAAGGAGAAGAAGCCAGGGTGGTTTTTGGTGTTGTTTCATTCCTTAAATTCTAGATCATCATATTTATATAATGTCATTTTCAAATAATAAAGTCTGCTAAATTATAGTTGGAAGATCATTATGTAAATGCTTCTGAGATTAATTGTTTTCTTTACATGCCACAGAAGACATTTTAAGGTCTCTGGATTGTTTGCATTTTCATTCAATTCAATAATTATATATTTTTATTAAACTATCTCTACAAATATTGATGTCCAAACTTTTAAACAATTTAAACAGCCACACATTTAATGATTATGTTCATTTCACACTTACTTGTGATAGTTTTACTGTCATCATCTCTCAAAAATCCATCTTTACTTCCTACGGAGTCAATTCTCAAAAAGACAGCATAGTCCTGCCTATGTGAAGGATCATTGTCCTTTTTATTATCAGCAACTAGCCTGTAAAAAATTACAATCAGTTATTTTGAAAGCCAATATGATAGACTTTGTTACTTCTCAAAAGGAAGTATCAGCCAAACCCTTAAATCTATGCAAACAGATGAAAGTTCAGAATAAAAATATAACTGTCATCCATTTTCCAATATTACTTCACAGACATAGAGACTTGCCAAAAGAAGGCCACAAAATGTAAATATCCCAAAAACAAACTCATGACAACATTTGCAAGACAAGAGTAATTTAAAAACACTAAGTCATCAAGGTCCAACTCCAATGCCACTTGCTATGTAAGTGCTTTTCTTTCTATGGAGAGTTCATTGCTGGCTAAGGACTGTTCAGTTCTCTAAAATAGTCCTTCTTACCCCTGGGTGTAATTGCAAACCTCTGTTATGTAAGTTTTACTCCCATAGACTAAGTACATATTGCTAACCACATCCTTGTTAGAGAAGCAGTAATTTGGAGAACAAGACTTGGTAACAGCCAAATTTTGTCAGGAGAAAATGCAAGGATGGGAAGAAGAGAAGTAAGACCCAAAACAGAGATGGGTGACATCACAGGTCTGCGCACTGGCCATCTTTACTTGCCTTAAATAGAGGTCAGCTTTTTTAGCAATGGATACTCAAATCCGTACAGACACAAAAGGTTGATGCGAAATATTCCATAAAAATGCAAACAGAATGTTGAGAACACATTTAATTAAGACTTCAAAGCATGCTCATATCTATGAGATCTATGAGTTTATTTATGCAAGACTCTAAAAGTTACCATGCTGCCAGGAAAATGAATTCGTACTTAGAATTTAAAAGACTGTGTATGAAACGGAATCTTACAGATTCGCCAAAGAAATTTGCTGTATGAAGGTATGATGAATAAGACAAGTATAGATTGTACAAATAGAACAATTACTTGATTTATCACCCTTTTTAACACAACTCAGTTTTCAGCAGACAACTGGTATCACCAAGTGACCCTATTGCCACAGAAAGGACATTAAACATTGCCTTCTCACCAACAAGGATAAACATACTTATAATTGGATGGATTACTGCCACCCACTGCAACCTCTCAAGTGTAGCTGAAATTGCTACTACATATTTAAAACAGCATTTCCAAATATATTTTCAAACTAAGTAACCAAACCAAGTGCTCAGAATTGTGAAAAATATCCATTGGCAAAAGTCCTCAAAGTCTGTGTGAATTTCAGCAACCAAGTGTGGTTGCCCCAGCAAAACTGCTATAGGTTTAATATTCATGATACTCGGTGAGCAAGCATTTTACCTGGGTGGTAGCCCTGAATCCTCTTTGGAGGCACCTAGAACATACTGCATGCCACTGGCCATGGCCTATTTCTGCAGGGACAAGGTCTTGGTTGCACAGATTGATTTGGGGCCACACTCCAAAACAAACCCAAACTTCCACTCCCACCACCCCATTTCCACAAGATCTGGAGAGATTTTTCATTTAACATGAAGTATTTAGAACCACATTTTTAACTATCGGAGTTAATATTAAGCACGTTAGAAATTTTTAGGACCATAATAAGACAAATCCGATTTGTGCCTTCTGACAAGTGTTTTTTTAAGTTTATATGTATTTAATAAATACATAAAGTGAAATTTGGCAGAATTACAAAGAAAAAATATATGGTCATATTAGGTGAATTTTTTTAAATTTATTGAGGTGATAATGGTTAGTAAAATTACATAGGTTTCAAGTGTACATTTCTATAATACATCACCTATATATCACATTGTGTACTCACCACCCAGAGTCAGATCTCCTTCCATCACCATATATTTGACCCCCTTTACCCTCTTCTACCATCCCCCCTCCGCCTTCTAACAAGTTTTAATATTAAAGTCAATCTGATGAATATACGGTTAACATACTTTCCATTAATAAGTAACATCACAATGGAATTATTTTTTGCTTACTTTGGGCTGAAACAAAATGTAATTGTAGTCTTTTGATAAGGTAGTAACCTCCCTGAATTAGGAACACAGGAGATAAATATAGTAACATCTATGTCCTTTATTTTTCTTAAGTAGTTAAGATTATTTATCGCAACATCCGTTCTTTGGTGAATATCTGTACCCTGTAATATAAAATAAGAAATAAAGGCAAAACACAAACAAAATAAAATATTTTAAGAGGTCAGAAAATGATCATCGAAATTCCAACATCTAGAAGATAGAGACTATGTCTATCTTTAAAGTAACATACATAAATTTGATCAAAGTACATCATAAAATTTGAAGAACTTTTGAAAAATTGTTGACAGCAGAATCCCCACCACCCCATTAGCCACTTATTTATAAGAAACACTTGTCTGATTTACTTCAGCTATATTACTATCAATGTTAGCTTAATTTACTGAACTTTTTCAGGTTATCCTTGGAGACACCATGAAATGAAATCTTATCTGCATGTTGAAACATATTTAGAATAATTAAACAGCTGTTGGTTATTAGTAAGCTCAAAACAATCTGTTTCAAAACATAATACCTGATCTTCTGTTGTACTATTTACTTACCAATTCTTCTCCAACTGCATCATTTTGCATTACGGCCACCCAATTTATGGGTGCTGGGCTATTATTGTATAAAATAGCACGTTCAAGTTTTGATGTTCCAAAGAAAGTAGAACCAAAGTGTATGCATTCCACTTTTTTATTACCACTCATGCTTAACAATTCAATAATCTGCTCAACCACACGAACTTTGATATTCAAGAATATGTCTGGACGATCTTGCAGACTTACTCTACAAGATAATGAATTATACATACATATTTTAGTTAGAATTCTACATACTTTAATTTTCTCTTAAATATTTGTATACACCGAACTTTTTAAAAATGTATTGGGGTGACATTGGTCAGTAAAATTATATAGGTTTCAAGTGTACAATTCTGTAATACATCATCTGTATATCATATGTGTGTTCACCACCTAGAGTCAGTTCTCCTTCTGTCACCATCCCCCCTTACCTAAATATCTACCTTCTTCCCTCCCCCCTTTAACCTCTGGTAACCACTAAATTGTTGTCTGTTAAACAGAACTTTTATAAAATCACAGTATAATTAAAATTCAAAGAGCTAGGAGCAGTTCCTTTCATATATATGCCAGAGACTACCATGTCCTTCTGTCTGTCTGAATCTGCACAGTAGAGTGGCATACGTACAACCTAATTCATTCTCTCCAGGAAACAACAAAGTTGGGAAACAACTGCATGAATTAACCCCGAAGACAATTTATTGGTATGTCCATATCACCAATTATTTTGTAAATACTAGAGTTAGGTGGGATAATTTATATGGTCACCTCTAGTTCTAGAATTGTGAGATTCTTTTCTAACTCATTCTACTCCCCCAGGCCCAACAGCCAACCTCATCCCCATCCTAACAACTCAATTCCCTACAAAGTAAAGTATCTCAGCAAAACCCCACTCTTTGCTAAAATGAATATTCTCCCCCAATAAAACTCCACTTCCCAGACTAAATTGAATTCCCTTTTGAAATTGGCCCCCACCCCACATTTACCACCCTCTGGAACTAAATGCAATCCTTTTGAATCTTGTCCCATCGGATACCACAGACAAGTGACCAGTCCACAACCTAAGTCTTTATCTTACACCAGATCTGTCACATTGAACATGGTTGATACCATCTCTTCGCACATCTCTCCTCCTTAGCGTTCTTGACACCATAATTTCCTGGTTTTCTTCTAACTTATTGAGACTCTACCGTCCCATTCTTCTAAGACTTGGATATTTTGTAAGCTCCATGACTAACAGTATTTCTCTCCTACTCTTTCATACTCTACCTTCCTCTAAGTAATTTTCAATACTTCATGTTTCATCAACAACTTATCCACTAACAACCCTCAAGCCAATATACCTAGACAAAATTTTTTTTCTGGGACTCGAGATAAGTAAATCTAATAGGCTCCATAGTATCCTGTAAAGCAAATCCATTCCAACATTTCAAAACTGAACTCAAAATCTCCCACAGACCTGACCCCCCCTCTTACCTTCCCTTTCTATAACCAATCACTAAATCTAGTCAAATCTACCTCAATAGCATATCTCCGATCTGCACAATTTTCTCTATACTCCTAATCTGTGCCTTAGTTGATGCCTTTATCATTTCTCTTGTGCTTTATTATCATAGATTCTAGTCAGACTACCCACTCCATATCTGTACTCCCTGATTTGTTTTGCACACTACTATTAGTGTGACTGTTCTAAAATGCAAACTAATTAAGACACTCCCATCTTAAACCTTCCACAGCCTTCACAATAAAACCTAAAATCCTCAGGGCTCACAACTGTTTGTCAAACTTTTTTCTGCCTGTGACCTTCAATAAGAAATATATTTTACATTGCAATGTAAGAAACACACAAACACAAACACATACACACACACACACCCACACACAAAACAAGTTTTACAAAACATTTGCCCCGAGGGCCGGCCTGGTGGCTCAGGGAGTTGGAGCTCCGTGCTCCTAACGCCGAAGGCTGCCAGTTCAATTCCCATATGGGCCAGTGGGCTCTCAACCACAAGGTTGCCAGTTCAACTCCCGCAAGGGGTGGTGGGCTGCGCCCCTTCCAACTAATAACAGCAACTGGACCTGGAGCTAAAATGTGTCCTCCACAACTACGATTGAAAGGACAACTTGACTTGAAAAAAAAACCTGGAAGTACACACTGTTCCCCAATAAAGTCCTGTTCCCCTTCAAAAAAAAAACCACAAAAGACTTTTGCCTTGAGATGCATTCTGATATTCACCATTTCATTGTTTTAATACTGGTTGTGACCCATTATATGATTGTACATCCCACTAATGAACTAAGACATACAGCATTAAACAACGCTGTCCTATGAGGTGTTTTACAGGACCCTGCACCCTGTTTTTCTGGTCTGATCTCACATGACTCCTGACCTCCATCTTTTTGCCTCTATATTCCTCAGATGTCTCAGTGTGTTAACACTGTCTATTCACCTCTAGGAATTCAACTTCAACTTAAGGTCTTCTACTTACTCTGCCTCAAATCACTCCTTTAAGCCAGTCCATCACCAATACCTCTCTCTCTCTCTCTCTCTCTCTCTCTCTCTCTCTCTCTCTCTCTCTCTCTCTCTCCCCCCACCCCCCCAAATCACACCACTGCTCTGTATCTGGCTAATTCCTACTCACCAATAAGTGTAACTATTACCTCCTTAGTGGAGCCCCAAGTAATTGATCCACTCCTTAACCCCCACAAAATCCAAACAAGGCACTCCTGTTATGTGTACCCATATGTCACCCTCTTGTTCTTCCCATTTTTGAGTCTTTAGTGCTTGGTAAATATTAGAGATTCAATGAATTCACGTTGACTGAAAAAACAAGAAGCTAACCTACATTCAAAGGCAACAGACATATCTGAAGAGTGAAACAGAAAAGCAGAAAACTATTAAGCACTATATTAGAATTAAGAACCATAGTATACGCTTACTTTGCCACCTCCTTTACAACTCTGGGCTGATCTGCACAGAAATCCACTTTAATAATCGTTGATGACATTGGCTTTACAATACCATTACTTGGAGAAATGACAATAGGTAATTGGCCCTGGTATTCTGTTGTGAATTTACCTAAGGAGAACAAGAGCAGTGGTTTACATCTGTATCCTTACAATATTACATTCATACTCTTAGTAAGGCACAGACATGCATTACAGAGTATATGGTCTATTGTGGACCAAGAATTACAACTGTGATTAGAAGTCCAGGCTCTAGGGTCATCCAAGAAATGTGAGCCTAGTGTTAAGACTCAGCCCTCAACAATAGCTAAAACATATTGTCTGCTTACTGTGTTCAGATACTTATGCGAATAGTTTTGCACATGGTATTCTACTTAATCCTCATCATGATTCTATGATATAGGTTCAATCACTACCTCCATTTATGAATTAGGAAATAGAAATTTAGAAAAGTTGCATGACTTGTCCAAAGACACGCAACTGTTGTGGTAGATTAGATTGTTGACCCCCAACGTTTCACTCTTCTCTGCATCCTTACCATTACCCTACCATGGACAAAGTAGGTCTTCCTACCCTTTGACTTTGAGCTTGATCATGTGATTTGCTTTGGTCAACAGCATGTGGGTAGAAGTGACAACATGCCAGCTCTAACCCCAGCTGTTCTCTTGCATTTCTACTATTAAAAGTGTTTCTCTTGAGTAACTTTTGCCCCTTTGGCCTGTGCACAGAATGAGCAAATATGCAGCAGAGTCACCCAGCTGACTCACAGACCTGCAGTGAGTGAGTAACAGAACAGCCCCAGCGGCCTCAGCTTGAAGCAGAGCCACCCACCTTGAGGCCAACTTAGATCAGTCAAGTTCAAGCCAATCTGCATCCAAATGAAAAATTTTAAAATTGCCTTTTTAAGATACAGAGTTGTGGGGTGGTTTGTTACACAGCAAGAAGTGACTACTACAGCTAGTAACTAACAGATAGAGCTGGGATTTTCACCTGGATGTTTCTAACCACAGGACTCACACTTATAGCTACTGCCACTTGTCTATTGATGAATTAATGCAGTTCACACAGGGAAAGGAGAAAAGCAATGGGTTTCTAGACTCAAATCGCATATGAAAAGGAGACAACAAAAATTTTTCTTCTGAAAGAAGAAATGGTTCATAATTTATGGTTATATTTGGTGCCTATATATTTGGAGCATGCAATTCTTGAGATCAGATGCTGTCTCTTTTTTCTCTCTGTGGTCCTGGCAACCTACACAGTGCCTAACATAAAGCTTTGCTCAAAATATGTCCAACAAATAGAAGCAGCCAGTCAAAAGTTTCTTAAATATCATTATACAATGTCAACACAAATGAGCATACTGATGACATAAACAACTTTGCAAATTCCCAAGACACAGCCTTAAATCACATTTGATGACATTTTCCAAAGTTATTCATTTAACTTAGGAGAATACAATATTAGCGTAATAAAAGCACAGAAAATATAAAAAGACAATAAAACTTTGTTTTAAGTAGAGATGACCTGATGGAAAAGGCAAATTCACAGTAACAAAATGTGTCAATTTCTCTATTTTTAGAGAAGTGCTAATGACATAATATTTAAGGTTTACTTTTTTTCTGTCACAGAAGAAAACAAAAATCTGTAAATTGATATCCATTTCAAATAAATATTATTGACTCAATTTTCAAAAAAAGAAAACTATGTGTTTAGTTAAAGCTGAATCAGTGAAATAGTTTCTATACTACAACCATATTTACATAATTTGACAAGAGTTCAAATAATGTTTCAAAACCTTATTCAGAAACAACCCCACCACCAAAAGAACATTGTTCAGTCTTCTAAATATATTAAAACAGTGGTTATACAAACATTACCTTGTCTTATATAACTTTAATACCATTAGTAATCATGAAATATTTAACTGTTGTACTTTTTAAATTACTAACACCAGGAGCAACGGTATCATACTAAGAGATGGGTGTCATTGAAGGAAGGACATTACAGATGGAATTTTGTCATCAAATTTTCATTTCTTTTCAGATATGACAGTGGCTAATGTGTGGAGAATGAACTAGGAGGTAAGAGGAGACTTCAGAGAAATCATTGAGGTTGGTGTAATTACTAGGGAAGAGAAGACAATGGCCTCTTGTAGAGAGGTGGCAATGGGACAGAGAAAAGTAGAATTATTGGCATAATTAGGAGTGAATAGACAGGATTTAATAATTGACTGAGGGGGTGTGAGGTGATGAAAAGGGAGGTGTCAAAGATTTTGCCAAGTTTCTGACTTGCCCAAATACATGGTGGTGACGTTTAATGGAAAAAAGAAGTTTTGGGGAGAAGCTGAGTAGTTCAGTTTTAGACATGTTAAGTTTGAGAAACCTGAAGGAACTGCAAGGTATTGTATAGACTTCAGTGAAGTAACAGGAATGGAAGTGATGGTCTAGGGAAAGCGTGTTGACTGAGGAAACATGAAGGTCCATGGCAAATCCTAAGGAACACTCACATTTATCATATCAAAAAAGGGACAGCAGCCCACAAAAGAGAATTGAAGAGGAGGGAGGCAATAGAAAAGAGAATAATTCTAACACCAATAGTAAATATTTATTGAACACAATATATGTCAGAGAGTATGCTAAGCGTTTTATTAATCATCACCACAATTATAGAAGGCAAGCACTGTGTGCCTCTCTAATGTAGAAGTGAGGCAATGGATGTTCGGGAAGTTTCCATGTTTTGCCTAGGGCCTCCCAACCAGTCAATGTTGTAACCAAGGTTTGGGCCCTGGAAGACGTTACTCCAGGACCTGAGCTATTATTAACCATTATTTTATATAGGAGAGTGAGGGGTCATAAGAGCCAAAGTTTTTTTTTCTTTTTTTTTTTTTTTCAAGAAGACAGCAGTGACCAACTGTGTCAAATGTTGCTAATAAGCCGTGTAAAATAAACACTTGGATTTGTCCACTGATGAGACTTAGGAGAGCATACGGGATGTGAGGACATCTGAACTGTAGTTGAAAATGAAGGGTCTTTTGAACAAACCAGTATGTTTTTTTAAAAATCTGAGTTGCTCTACCTTCTCTAGAAAAGCAGCTTAGTCACTGGATGGTGAAATATACACCGTTACTTTGCCTTTGCTCCTCCAAAATACAGGTAAACTGCCTGTACTTTTATAGGATGCAACTGAAAATCAAGAGTCACATAACAAAAGCCATTGTTATTTCCTATGTATGCTTTTTTTTTTTTCCATTTTAAGTTTCCTTGAGACTAAGCATTCCAAAGACGTACCCGTCTCCACAAGTGTCCAAATGATTACATTTTGGAGACTCTTTAGAATGCTTATATGTGATTAAACAGGTTACTTCTGAGTCAGTCACCTTTTACTGAAAGCTTAATGGTTCGTTATTGAAATTCTGACAGATCACTGAAACCAAATCAATTAAACAAAGGTTTACTGGATGTCTGCTATCTGCCTAGCATGGTATTATGCATGAAAAATATATTGATATCCCATGGCATCAGTTTCCAAGAAAAGAAAAAATTTGCATTGAGAATAAGCAGTGAGTGCTTCTCTGGTTAGTTAGGGAGGATCCAATAAATTGAGCAAATTTCCTGGTTTACAGATGAAGTAGAGAGATGATGCCGATAATCAGGGAAAGGGGAAGAGTGGGTATTAAGAGCAAAAGAATGGTCATATGTTTTAGACAAAAATGACCCAAATAAACCTAAAGGATGATGAGTGCTAAGGTACCTGTTCAAACCCAGAAATGATGTGCAAAGATCACACTAGGGAATTTAAAGACTGTTCTACATAACACTGTAATACGAAAAGTCTCCTCAAATATTCAAGGATACTGAGGGAAAGAGGGAAATGATTGCAATTCAAGGCATGCTAAAATAACAATGGTTTTTGATTTTTTTGTTTTTTCAATCTTCAAAGATAAAAACTGAGACACAATAAAACCATAAAAGAGAACATGGAGCTCACCAGCTCACAGACTACTAATTGGAGACATCTTAAAGCCTCAACCATATCGCTTCAAAATGAAAAGTAAGTGCTACTTTGTACAGTCAGGAGTGAACTTAGGAAATATTCTTATAAAGGGTGAGAAAACAAAATGGAGTCAAACAACATTAGGCTAAATCCATGAATGGTTACTCCATAATGAGCTATAAAAATAGAACATCATGATGTTGTGGCAGATAAACTTTGGGGTCTACAAAACCAAATATAATAACCACAGTGACACTACCAGAGAGAGAAACAAAGCTGTACAAATTATGAATGTGCTGAGTGTGGTGTTTTTTTATGTCCTCTTAAGTTACATATAAATTTATAAACATTTGATCTTTGACTCTAAAACTATACAATATTTGTCAAATAAAATGCTTTTAAAAATTTTATTAAAATCATCTTTAGTTACTGACTCTATTTTCTGCATAAGTGTTTTTCTTCATGAAAATCCACTGTTACTCTCATGAATATTTATATATTGTGCTTGTAGGTAATAAGAACTTTATGACACTTTACAGGCACTTGCTACTGTGGCTATAAAACATACTATCAATTTTGGTAATGGTAGAAAAAATACTATTCAACTTTAAGAATGACGGACAAAGTCAACACTAAGAAAATGTGTTTCATTGATAACACCTTATTTCAGTTTGTAAAGTAACAGTAATTAACGTTTCACAGTACCCAATTATAATTTACCAAACGCAGTATTCACTACAAATACTATGCACACACAAAGTATTAATACAATAATAAAAGTCAATGTGGATTACTTTTCCTAAAATGTATGGACCCAGGTCTGAGGCTTGATTAATTTTATTTATTTTATTAAGTTAAATAGTATTAAATATTCAATTAAAACAAAACCATATATATTTTTGCATATGGAGAGCTTTTATACATAATAAAAGTGTACAATTTAGTGAGATTTTAGAATAAAGAGAAGATATGATCAAAACTTTGAAGGATTTGTTATAGACAACAGTTAAGAGAGATTTTTGGAAAGTAAAATCACAAAAATAAATTTTCCCAATTACATATCACTGCTCTAAAATATAACCAGAGTATAAAGGACCACAGAGCCCACAATCACTTGCCATGAGAGACTCTATCCTTAATATTGCAGTCAGTACACAAATAAGCCTAACATTCTACAATCCCACGGGCATCAGAAATTCAATCACTTAAAAACCAAAGCATAGAAAGCAAAAGGAGCAGCAGTCAATGAGGAACAATTATCAGTTTTATTTGTTTCCACCCCAGAAAGAAATCGGTAAAGTAACAAGACTGCTTTGTCTTAATAATTCCCACTGCTCAATAAGCAACCCCACAGAACATCCTTAGTTAGTGTAAGACAGGTTTGGATTCAAGACCTGGTTTATGTATCCAACAAGCAGTCTTAGAGAGAAATGTCCTCCCTGTCTGGAGCAAGTCCTCATTTCAGCATGGCAGACCAACAGCCTTACCACCCCGATGCTGACCCTCCAATCAGGAGTATGAGAGGATACGTGATTTTATGCCTACTGTATACCATCAATGAAGAGTGTGCATGAACACACACACACACGCCTTCATGTAAACTCTTAGGTCACAGCAAGAATCTCAAGAAATAATCCAGTCTGGAGAAGAGAGAAGCATTTATTCTTTCAACAAGTGTTAGTAAGAGCCATCTAGGGACCATTGTGTGATTTCCAAGTTGAATACAATCGAGAAAAAGAACAAGTATTTACTGAACACCTATGATAAGTCAAGTACCATAGGACAACCTTAAGTACATACATAATTAACCACAGTACATTTTATTAGCCACAGTTTATAAATCAGGAATCTCAAGATCAATCCACTTAAAGATACTCATTCCAGATCACACAGCTACTAAGGTACTAATGCCTTGGTTCTATCTCTCCGTGGCCCTAAGGACTATGTCCTTTCCATGACACCATCCTGCCTTCTATCCTCAGGTTGATCACTAGTCATCTGAGAGGCAAGTTATGTTAGTTAGAATCATAGGATGCAGGTTCATCTTTCCTGAATTATTGCCTGTAGTTATCCTATTTAAGGGCATTCAGTTTTGAGCTTTCAAATGATAGACATTTAGGGGGTGGATGGTAAATCAGAGAATCCATTAATTATACAAGGTATACATTTAAGATAGTACCAACTTTCTTCCAAAAGTGTAAGTTCATTTATATGACAGAAAGTACTTACCTGGAGCCTTGCCATGGTTACGTATACTAATCTCTTTACAATGTACTTTACTATTAGAAACCAAAGTGCCAAAATCCACTTCTGACTCAACTTCCAATTGACAGGTTGGAATCAACCTAGGGGAGGAGAAAAGAGGACTCCATAATGAATTTTAACAATTACAACCTTGTGATTAAATCCACAGGGGAACATATAAAGACATTTTTGGCTTAACTTCTTAAAAGACATTTCCGTTTCCTTACAGGTCTTATGGTGGCACATTTGTCAGTAAAAGGAATTGTGAAATAAAGACATGAAAACCAAATAATGAGACTTTTTTTTAAGAAATAAATCAGACTTTATGTATCTAAGTACGTGGTATACCCTCCCAAGTACTCACCTTGACAGGCTACCCACATGTCTCAATACTTTTTGTAGCTTAAAACACATTTAGTACTGTTTTGGAATCTCCACCTAAGCCTATATAATACATCCTTTTGACCCTTCTCAAAAAGGGTGGAACAGATCTTAACTAAGTGAAGTAGTGTGGATGATGCCAAACCTAATTAAATAAAAGCCGGTGTGATGCTATAAAATTATCATTTGGGGAGGAAAACAAGGGCTAAGCACAAAAAGATACAATTGATTTTTTCATGTGTATCTCTAATTTAAAGGGCTCACTGTAGCATATCTGTAGCATATGTTTTCATACATGTTTTAAAAATCCATTATAATCCTATATACATGTCTCATACATATATTTTACATTTGAATAATAATTTATAGTTTATGAACACCATTAAGTATATTATCCTGTTTGATACTTAAAAAACTTCCTGAAAGGCAGGTAAATATTATTATAGCTCCTATGCTACAACTGAAAAGCGAAAGAATTAAAAAGCCTAAACAATTTATCTAAGGAATTACCTGGATATAACGTTGTGAATTTAGCCTTGAATCCATACTGTTAAATTTCAAGTACAAATTACCCTTACAAACCTAACAATGATAACAGTACCAATAATAAATCTAGTAATAACTGATCTTTACTGAGTCCTTAGGTTATGTGTCAGACTTGTGAATTAAGTAATTTACTCCACATAGGATACAAATTCCAAAATATAAACACAGACATACATACATACATACATACATACATACACACAAAATGCATAAATAAGAATACCTGAACAAAACATTCACAAATACTGCCTTATGCACTGGTGGTCTGGGCCTTCTTGATGGGATGTGTGCTTATATGTGAGTGTTTGTGTATTAAAGGATAGGTATAGACATTCCAGAGATCAGCCAGGACTGACCTAAATATGCTATATCTTCTAAGGAATACTCATGTTTTTCTCATAAAGAGATTGTAATTGTTTGACAGGAAAAGGAAAGATCAGTGGCATTACTGTATATATTACATTAATAAAGAGCTAAAGAGGAACTTGCTACACAAACAATATAACGTAAAGCCTAATATTTTTTCAAACTGTTTCTCTAGGTGATGCAGAAAAGTGTCTTAAGAATAATTTCTTAAGAATCTCTCTCTCTCTCTTTCTCTGACACACACACACACACACACACACACACTTTACCTTAGTTGTTAGGACTTGGTAATACAGTAATGTATAAGAGTTTCTTTGGCTTTCTTATTGGTTTCTCTTCTATCTGATTAAGGAAAGCACTTCCAATAACATTTTACTTTTTATGTTAATAGTGAGTTCATGTTAACAGTGGTTACCAGGGGCTGGGAGGTGGGGGAATTGGTAAGATGTTGGTCAAAGGGTACAGACTTGCAGTTAGAAGATTAATAAATTCTGGGGATTTAATTCACAGCTTTGTGGTTATAGTTAACAATAATGGATTATATACTTGAAAGTTGCTAAGAGATTAGATCTTAATTTTTTTATTTTTCAATTGTAGTTGACATACAATATTATATTAATTTTAGGTGTAGCAGACGGACTAGATCTGAAATGTTCTCATCACAAAATGAAATGATAATTCTGTGATATGACAGAGGTGCTAGCTAACACCAGGATGGAAATCACATTGCAATACAAAAATATATCAAATCAACAGATTGTACACCTTAAACTCATATAATGTTATATGCCAATGATATCTCAATTTTAAAAACAGGAAAATTTTTTTTTTAATTTAAAAGTATCAAACTTACAATTTTTATATGGAGTTAAAATAAATTTATATTAATATAATTCATAAGTTTTTAAACCATGTGGATTTATGATTACAGTAAATCTATTTATACACATATCTGTATACATACTGCATACACCTGTGTTCACATGTACATATACATATATACATGCATAAATTATATACAAATTTACATACACAGTTTCTGCTGGTGATCAGTAAAATACTGCTAAGTATAAAAATGTAACACATTAGGATAGGATTCTATGGTGAGAAATGGAGTAGAAATACAAATTTGAGGGACAAAAAGATGAGGTAAATTTTTCAACTATTACCATGGTATTATTACTATGGTATTTCCATTTTACTGGATATATTTCAAAGAGGCATGTGACTATCATACAGTAACATTTATTATATATAAACAATTACCTCTTTGCAACTATTCAAACTCAAAATGAAAAACCTTAGACATTTCTAAATGCAAGAGGGACATAGCTTTTAGGGGTACATGAAAAAAAGTGTTCACAATCACTGATTACATCATTTCTCTACTAGAGCACTTTAAGAAGACCAGATAATACAAACTTCATTGCATAAATCGATTTTCCCATGTCCCTCCCCACTAAACACAACTATAAACCCTAGAAATGGTACAAGACACAAGCAAAGGAAAATGGTGAAAGGTGGAAAGGTGGTGAGAAGGAGTGGTGGCTGGTTTGGGACCCCAAGACTGGAGGAACAACACAAAAATGCAAATTAAAGCTACAATGAGATTCCAGTATTGGAATTAAAATTAAAAAATAGTGACAACAACAAACGACAGTGAAGATGCGGTAAAAGCGGTTTACTCATACGTTGCTCGCTGCAATGTAAAATGGTACAGCCACTCTGAAAAGCAATTTGCAATTTTCTTTGAAACTAAACAAGTGACTACCATATTACCCAACAACTGCACTCTGAGGCAGTTATCCCAGATAAATGAAAATTTATGTTCACACAAAACCTGTATCTGAATGTTCACAGCAGCTTTAGTTGTAATAGCCTAAAATTGGAATCAGCCCTGAAATCCTTCAACAGGTCAATGGTTCAAAAACTGGGGTATACGTATACCATGGACTACTAGTACAATAAAAAGAAGCAACTTATTAATATATTCAACACGTTGGTTGAATCTCCAGGGAATTTTGCTGGGGAAAGAAGTCAATCCCAAAAGGTTACCTAATGTATTTGAGGTGAAAAAAAATTTAGAAATGGAAAACAGATTAAGGGGTGGCCGGTTAGCTCAGTTGGTTAGGCTGTGGTGCTGGTAAAACCAAGGTTCGATCCCCACATAGGCCACTGTGAGCTGCGCCCTCCTTAAAAAAAATTTAAAAAATACAAAAGGAAGAAAAAGAAAACAGATTAGTGATTTCCAGTTTAGGGATGGTGCTTGTGAGGCAGAAGGGAGGGGGATGTGGTTATAAAAAAAGTAGCAGGAGGGATCCCTGAGGTAATAGAACTGCTCAGTATCTTGACTATGGTGGTAGATGTAAAATCCTACACAGGTAATAAAATTATATAGAGCTTAAAAACCTAACATACACACAGGAGTTTAAGTAAAGCTGTGACAATCTGAATACAATAGGTGCATTGTATCAATGTAAAATTCCTAGTTGTGGCATTATCCTACAGTATTGCAAAGTGTTACCATTGGGGCAAACTGAGGAAAATACACAAGGAATTATTTCTTATACTTGCACGCGAATCTTCAATCATCTGAATTAAAAATAAAATAGACACATAGGCAGCAATCTCTGTCTCTGTCACTGTCTCTGTCACACACACACACCCCTTCCTTCACTCCCGTCTATCACACTTTAAGGGAGCGGTGCTGGCCTTATGTTGAAATTGTAGTGAGCAGCTGGCCTCTGATGAGAGAGGGGATATTATGGGAATAAGACAAAAGCCCTGTTTTTAAAGGCAGCAGCATCTTAAACACTTCTTTCCATATATAGCATAAACAAGCAAATCTGAGTGCCAATCACAGGTATGTCCATGTGCAGAATGGACCCAAAATAGCCCCACTTAAATAAAATGTAAAATGTAAATTAAATATTTGTAATGGGTTAATAATTTGTCCCTTTCCTAACATGTGTCCACTGTTTGTTTCCTAGGCAGAATGGGATGATGAGCAAAATCAGAACTTCTCAACAACATGGAGAACCAAAATAATTTCAGATCTAAATTTAGTATACAAAAATGAAAACACACAAGGGAAAACTAAAAAAGACATATGTCTAATACCAGTATCACCTTAATATTACAATATTAATTCTGCTGCTGGTGGACAGATAGAGCTTTCTTTACTAAGTCTTTCTGTCAAAGTGTATAAAAAATATGGTGGAAATAAAATAGGATGTAAGGTCAAGAAAAAAAAAATACAGGCAGTTATTGAATGCTTTTAAGTTATCTTAATAAAAAATACCAGCAAACAGTTTAAACACCAAAATTTGCCAAAAATTTGTCCTTTAAGTTCAGCTGTAAGGAAACTATAGATACAAGCCCTATTTGCCAGGAAAATGCAGAATATGACTTTGACCCTAATTTTTATTTCAAGAGTGCTCAAAAGGTCAGCATGAAATATGAAGAATACATACCCAATGAGAGGGATCTTTATTGCTTTCTTTCCTATTAAAATAAATAGTTGGTCAAAAATGTCTTCATTTTTATTAGGACGATATTCCACTGTAGCTGTCATCTGCAGTCCAGAAGCAAGTTCTTTATCCAGATTGGTCAAAATCAGTTTGAACTTCAGTGGGAGAAAAAAGATCAAATTACACATCTTAACTCCTAGTAAGGAAATCATGTGAGCAACTGTAGTTAGGAGTGTACATTATTTGAACAGGTATATCAAGACGTAGGCAATATTCCTGTCCTAAAGGCAGACTCAATGACCTGCATTTATACCTATCAGGTTCTAGATTCTTCAGATATGCTTTTTTTTTTTTTTAATTTTATTGGGGAATATTGGGGAACAGTGTGTTTCTCCAGGGCCCATCAGCTCCAAGTCCAGTTGCCATTTTAAATCTTTAGTTGCAGGGGGTGCAGCCCACCATCCCATGGAGGGAACTGAACCGGCAACCTTGTTGAGAGCCCGCGCTCTAACCAACTGAGCCATCTGGCCGTCCCTCCGGCAGCTCAGCAGCAGCTCTTTGTCTTCAATCCAGTTGTGGAGGGCGCAGCTCACTGGCCCATGTGGGAATCGAACCCGCAACCCTGTTGTTCAGAGCTCACACTCTAACCAACTGAGCCATCTGGCCACCCCAGATATGCTTTTAACAGTAAAAGAATTGAAACTGACCATGCAATCAGTTGAGAAATATGTAAATGCTCATGGGCTCCTTTAGAAGTATCATGTACTTAAATACAGCAAAAAAGGAAGATCAATCTAATAAAAATGTTGCTGAATCATATATACCTACATAATATATACTCATACATGCATACATACATACATACATATAGCATTTTATATACTTTCTGCATGGGAACGTAGACTTTATAACTTGGAGGAAATATGAAAAAAGGAATAGACCAAAGAGAAAAAAAAAAACACTTTCGTTCTTTTAAAACATTTGCTAGACTCCAGGAAAAAAAATTAATGGGGAAAGAGAAAAACTGCTATCTGTTGAGCACTTATGATAGTCAAGCATTCTACATTATCTCAATGTACTTCGATAGTCCTATACGCCTGATATTAAGGCTCCCAGCATATAGATGAGGAAACTGGAACCTGTAGAGTTCATTAATGTCTAACGCTACTCTGGCAGTGAGGATTCAAAACACGTATCTATCTGACTCTAAAACTTAAGTTCTTTCCCCACAACCAGAAAGAGTCCCTCTCCTGAATACACAATGTCTGTAAGAAAGCAGACTATATGCCCCTTGAAATTTACATAATGTAAGCCAGGGACTACTTAAGTATCATATGAGTGATGCAGACATAAGTATCATGAAAATCCACAGGAGAACATGATTATTGTGGGCTAGGAAGAAGCGAAGTGTACTTGGCCTAAGCTTACAGATTGATGGAAAAGGTGGAAAAGAAGCAAGAAGCAAGAAAGGTGCTCCCCATGGGGGCAGGAATATTTAGACACAAGCAGAGAAAAGAATAAGGAAAATAATCTCTCCGCAGGCAACTAATAAACTAGCCTTGCTGGGCAAAGAGCTTCAATCAGTTGCAATGGAGGTCATGTCGACATTAATTATTCAGGGCTTTTCATGCCAGGCTGCTTTCAAGCAGTACTTTCTGGCCAGGAAGGATATAGAACACTGAAGTGATTTGTTGATACCAATGGTCTGAAAGCATCATACTCCAGCAAACAATGATTCTGATACCTCATAACTACCACAGTTCAACTGTCACAACCCCTCTGAAATTACAAAACAGTGAGAAAACAACAGATTATTCCCCACATAGGCCTTTGGGTGGCGGAAGTCCACATATCAGGTGTGACCATCTTCCTTTGAGGAAGCTGCATCTTCAAGAAGGAAAACCACAGCTTCAGCAGCACATGCTTATGGTCACACTGAAAGTTGCTGAGCACTCTGAGTGGTCTGCAAAGGTGTAGAAGGTACCTCTCTGCTCTTAGGAGCTTCTGAACTGACCATGAAGGGAAATTAATATTTACTGGGAGTCATGAGGATACAAGTGCAAACTACAATGAATGTCTGCAAATGCAATTCGTATCCAGTAGGGAAGAAATAATTTGCAGATATGATAAGAAAAAACTCGTTAGAGAAAATGAGAACTCACACTGACCCTCAAAGAAGGGTGGAATTTGGAAAGGGGTGATTCTTGCAGGAGGGAGAATAAAAACATGGGTCAAAAGGGAAAAAAAAGTCTGAGCCATGGGAGTAAGAGGACAACTGAATAAGACTGGCCTGACTGAACCAGAAGCCACATGACTCAGGACTGTGTGGTCAAGTGTGTATTTTCTACCAGCAACCAGTTGATGGCATGTAGCACTGCATATGGCACATAGTAGGTACTCAGTACACAGACAATGGAGGGTCTTGAGCCAGGGTGGAAGGCAAGTACTATCACTTGTTAGATTCATGTTCTAAGTAATTATAAGAATGATGAATGACAATGCTCTCTACGTAGCACTTTGTTTTTCATTTTTCCTCTTTGTTTTTCATTTTTCCTCCAAGACAATTAATGCATATTTTTGCTAATCTCTCTCTCCTACTTCCCTTTATGCCTATGAAGGATCAGGAGCGCCTATCACATCTTGCGACAAAGAGAAGTTCACACTGATAATGGATGGGCTCAGGGCTTTGGCCATCTCCTGACAAGTAGTAAGCCTGTCTGGCCATTCTCCTGTCAATGTCAAAACCTGTGGTCTAAATAGTTTTCCTTTATAACTCTAGATACAAACTAAAATAAAACAAATTATGTCATTGTTCTTCCGTCTGCAGAAAAACTAAGAGACATCCATAAAACAGTGTTTGCCCACATCTGGAATTACTGCCAGCTTGAATTGTAAAAGAAAGTATTTTCAGATATACACTCGATTGTTCAATAAATATGTAGCAAGGTAGTAAAACAATAAACTTTTTCCCTAATTATATTGTATTTGGAGGAATCAGAATACTTTTTGATTCAATGAGTAGTCAATATTCTCTTGTGATGAACTATTTTATTACAAAATAAACACATTACTATTAATAAAACAAGCAAATACAAAAACGAAGAATGCATGATTCCATTTATATGAAACTCAAGAACAGGCAAAACTAATCTGTGGTGTTAGAAACCAGTATAGTGATCATCTCCATGCGATGATTACTCCAATTACGGTAGGGAAACTTCTAGAGTGCTGGAAATATTCTGATTTGAACCAAGTGGTGGCTACATGGGTGTCTGCATATATATATATAAATTCATCAAGCTTTACTTTTGAGATTTGGGTACTTTAGTGTAGATAAACAGTACATCAATTTTCTTAAAGTGTAAAAAGTAGAACATAAAAGTCCTTTTTCTCAATGACCTCCTAATCACTACCATATATTTTTCTATGTCTATACAAACAAATATATATGCCCGTGCTCTAAAATAACAGTGAGATAAACATGAAATTCTGTCAACTTTTAAATCAGGAGAGGGGGGCTGCCTCTCAGAAGATTAATTTTGCTGATGATTAGACCTGTACTGACTCCCCCATTAGTTTCTAAATCCTATGAGTCCTTGCTTTCCTCACACCTACTCCTATAGTAGGTGCTCAACAAATATGTGTTAAAATGTGAATAACAAAACTTTCCATTAGCCCACAAGATCTGGAGTAATCAGGCACTTTATGATTCAAAGGGTAGTTAATAGAGAATTTTGTCGTTATAATTCTAGAGCATCATAAAGCTTAGATTCTGGGCTGTTGAGACAGGCATGGAATCTCCTTCCCTTCTTTCCAAACCTAGAATGAAGAAATTGGGAGGTTACAGACAAAATTTCCCCACCCTGTGTCCCAACCCTAAGCAAAAAAGAAAACAAAAACAAAACAAACAGGCGAACACACAAATACACAGAGACACCTAAATCACCGCTCCCCAGGAAACTCAATCCTGCCCCATCCCCGCAGGCGCCGGGCGCCAACTGCCCAGGATAAAGCAGGCGCCACGGTGAGAAGGCGGTTTCAGAGCCCGGCCCTCCCGAGGTCCTGCTCCGAGCACCCCTGGGTTTGTTACCTGAGGCTTGACCGGCTTCAAAAACCGAATCTTCAGGTTGATAGGGCCAAGATTGTGCACAGTGACTGGGAGGCGGTACACCTTCCCAGCTAGCGTGTCCAGGAACTTCACCTCTGTCGGAGTCACCCTCAGCTGCAGGTCCATTGCGCTTTCCGCGTCCATGGGGACCAAGGAGCCCCTGCGTACGACCATGTCCTCCGTTTAGGGAGCCGGCAAACCAGTAGCGGACTTGAATGATCGTGAACTAGCGTGGACGCCGTCGCTAGGCAACCATCGGAACGCTGCGCGCGCCTCAAGCCTAGCCCCGCTCAACGCCGCCCAAGTCTCGCGAGTGGGCGATCCAAATAGAGAATACAGGCGTCTAACGAAAGACCCCCGGCGTCACAGGTGTCACTATAGTAGCTGGAAAACATGCTACTGCAGCCTGACTCCCAGAGGGCTCTCATTTTGCTATGACCTGGCAGAATTTTGAGACGGCATTGGTGGGGGCATTTTCCTGGACCTCTCTTAAGACTAAGCCGAATGAGCAGTGAAAGTGATGTACCCACGGGCTCTATTAAAGCAGTAATATGTAACTGTAAGGGAACAATTCCATGGAAGCGGAGTCAGGGCCCCCTTAGGCGCCCAGCTCAGTTGCCTTTATTTCTAAAAATGTCATAGCAATCCCCTGGGTCTTTAATTAAAAATGCAGATTCTGTTTCAGTAGATCTGGGGCAGGGCCTAAGAATCAGTGTTTGTAACAAGGTCCCAGGTGATTCCAACAGCTGCAGGCAGTTCCAGGGACCACACACAGAGTATAGAAGCTTCAGGAACTTTGTTAACTACTCTTAAGTGTCCTCATTTGTGAAACAAAGGTGCTGCTCTGAAGATTGAAATCAAACATCATATCTAGATGAGTACCTTTCCAACAGGCCCAGATTCACACTACCCAATCCCTACTCTCTCCTCATCCTCATCTGTTGTGATGGTTAGGGTTTCAAAACATATTAGGTGAATGTTATTTCCCTGCCTTAAATTTCCCTGTATAGCATACTTCTACGGACCTCTCTTAATTTGGAGCCAAGCACTGCAGGAATGCCTTTTGTTTTTTTATTTTTAAAACTACATGGAATTCCCCACTGCATTTTATATACACAAGCGCACACACACGGTGCAAAAAATGTATACACATTTTAAGAGACGTTATCTATGCTCAAGCAGTAGTTTGCTGTAATCAGAAATGTCTGGATGCTGATGGTAACCACTCTGAGCACCTCTTGTAATTGCAGAAGTCAAATGTGACATATATTCACCTTTTGTTATCGGTATATTTTGAGTATTACAATTAATAGTTTTTTTCCTTTCTTAAAGTGTGGATACATTTTTTGGCACAATATATTACATGTGATATATATATATATATATATATATATATATATGTTGCTTTCACATAATTTTCACACTCTGAGGGGACTGGCCTTTCCATCCAGTAGCCAAACAGTTACTCATTCTTCAAAACCTAAATATCTTTGTAAAACAACCTTTCCCACAACCCTTTTAAGATTCCCACAGTACCAATATGATAAATAAGTTATTACTTCACTTTACAGTTGTCCTAAATATAAAGACATGTTTGAAAATTTCTTGGAACTGTTGTTGTCAATAATGGAAAATAGAAGTAGTGGTGTTTGTGATTATTATTTGCAAGTTCTTATGAATTGTACATTAAAAGCATCTACATTACTAATCAATGCCTGGATAGAATAGAATAGTGTTAACTGGATGGCAGAAACGTACACTAACAGAAAAATAATTCATTATTTTCACAAGGCATATAGTGAATGACAGAAAGTCACTGACTGACCTAGGCCAAAGGACACAATTTCTCTATTGTTAGTAACAAGTGTTACTGCATACAGACATTTCAGAAATTACTAAATGTACCTCAGTATCTATTTCCTCCTTCTTTCATGGTAGAATTTATAGATATGCATATGGCTATAGAAATTAAGACTATATTTTCTACCTTTTGCTGCTGGTTATGGCTATGCAAATAAGTTCTGAGCATGAGTGGAACTGATATGAGCCACTGCTGAACTATACCCTTAAAGTGCTGCCTTAAAATAATGGGAGATGCTGTCTCCTTCCTCTTATTCTGCTTTTCTGGCTCACTGGAAATATGGTGTTGGGCCATCTGATCACTGTAAGGTAGACAGAGTAGGAAGACAGAAAGAGCCTGGGCCCTGACAAAATTGCATAGCAAAGCTACCAACTCCACTGGGAGTTTTCTTGGAGAGAGAATTACAACAAAATCTTGCTTTAATCCACTATTGGTTTGAATCTCTTGGGACAGCTGAACCTGATCAATACAAACAACAACACAGGGCAGGAACTCAGAAGGGCTTATTCTCATGAAGGGGACCAGTTGTAATAATACCACTCTATTGTACTGAGCATTATAATTTTTGCAAAACCTTCATTTAGTCATCTGAAACTCGTGCCAACCCTTCCCACTTCCAAACTTCTGTGGTGACTCTGGCTTTGACCCTCATGCTCACTGGGCACAAATACCTGGTGGCAAGTAATACCTTTGGTTTCTGAGTAATTACAAGTTCCCGACTGAAACAATGAATTAAGTCAATTACCTAGTATCTCTCAGCAGATAAGGCGTCACTTGACAGTAACAGGAAACTCACTTCTGCGTCATTCTATCCTCCTACAGGACCATCTTCAGTCCTACCTGAAATGATGTTGGCACTTATAGCCAATCAGTCTCAAGAAAGACTTAACAGAGTTGGAGGACATCTAAAGGAATCAGGAAGACAAGCAATTTAAAATATCAGGACTTTCCAGTATGGAAATATGAAGGATTAGGAAAGAATTGGGCTGAATTTTATAATACTTAAATAACCAGAATGAATATAAACTTTTTCATGAAACTCTAAGACCCTGGGGATTTCAAAAAGGTAGTTTTAAAGCAGAGTTTCTCACCGCAGCACTATTGAAATTTTTCTCCAGATAATTATATTTTGTAGGATGCTGTCCTATGCATTGTAGGATGGTTAGCAGCCTCCCTGCCTTCTACCTACTAAATGTCAGTAGCACCCCGCCTTCCACTGTGACAACCAAAAATATCTCCAGATATCACTGTGTCCCCTTGGTGGAGGACACCATGGATAGCATACTATCATATCATTTATGCACTTATTTCACTCCATGATACATCTTGGAAGTCATAGCTGCACATAAAAAGTAATTATTTTTATAGCAGCATGGATTCCATTATGTGGTTGTACCATAATTTATTGAACTGGTTCACTTCTGATGCACTCTGGGTTGTTCCCAATCTTTTACTATTGCAAACAAGGCTGAGATGAATATCATCATGTGAAAATATCTATAGAACAATGTAGAATTACTGAGTCACAGGTCTATGGACCTATCATGTCCATAGCTCTTGAGATTGCTTGTATTAATCATAGTCTGACTAGCAATAAATGGGAGTACGTTTTCCCCTACATGGAAACTATTACAGTATGTGTAGTAGGCAGGATTTCTACAATGTCCCCCTTAAAGATATCCTGCACTCATTCCCAGAACCTCTAAATATGATAACTTCTCACTCCCATGACTATGTAACACTATATAACATAGCTGATCTTAAGATAGGGAGCGTATTCAGGTGGGCCTGATCTAACATTAGCCGTTCTAGGAGAGCTTTCTCCAGCCCATGGCAGAATTTGAATCACAAGAAGGACTTCCTGCATCATGGCTGTTTTAAAGATGGAAGAAACCACATGAGGAGAAATGGATGGCCTCAAAGGGCTGAGAGACAGGTCAGTGAGGAATGGTGTTGGTTCACAGCCTGAAATTCATAATTGGCCCCTGTACATGGAAGGCCAGGAAAGAACAAAGAAAGAGGCAGGCCACTACAGATTGGTAGGTAGCAGGTTTCTTAAGCGAGGGAACTTACAAACGAGGCTTGTCTTGGGCGACTGCAAGACAATTAGATATCCACACCCATCCGCCAGGATCTTAAAGTTTATACAAAGGTCTTATCAGGGTTCAGTCACCTACACTGCCCAGATGGTCTCAATAACAAATTACTATCTCAAGGCTTTTGTCGCGTCCAGCGCAACACGGGCAGAGAGGGTGCGAGAAGGGGCGGTTTGGGTTAAGTTTTTAAGAAAGAAACAGAGACTTAATGTAGTTAAATCTCTCCATAGACCAGGGGTCTCTCAGTCTCAGAGGATTGGAGCCCAGATTTGAGCCGACTGGAGGTTTTTATTGATAAGTATACAAGGGAGTAGCAGTGTTTTGGGCACGGTCTGTGAGACTCACTTATCACGTTATAGAAACAACCCAAACCAATTATGTTGATCTTCAAACAGCCGAAGCAGAAAGTCCTTGAGTTGAGGTATGCAACTCTTTTAAGGGACATATATCACATGTTGAAATTGTTTCACAGAGCTGAGCAGAGAGTTTAATATTATCACTCTCAAGACTTTTCTCACAATTAGGTGAGAGGGAAAAGTCAGAGCCAGCAGCCGCTTTTCCCAGGCAGGGGGTAGGCGAGTGTCGTGCCGGGCGACCTGTGGGGTCTCTGCTCCCGCTCCCCACACAAGAATGCAGGATATGGTGAGTCCAAAAAGGAACACCCACGGAGCCATAGGTAGGGGAGTCATACCACTATATTCTCTCTGGCGGCTCTATACTCTCAATGGAGGCTGGATCCACACTGTCCGCAAACCGCCATCCACGCTTGCCAGCCCAGCCACCATCTTCTTGCTAGCCCCCATTCTTTCTCTCTTTCCTCTGCTAGCGTAGCCACAGCAGTTATATTAGTAGCCAATGGCTCACTGGTTACAGCTGACGGCCAACTAGCCACAGCTGATGGCCATGCAATCACAGTTGATGGCCATTTACTACCTGAGCCAGCACCTGTCCATGTGAGGTCGAGAGCCTGGAAACTCCTTTCTGAGGCTCTGTCCCCAAAGCGAGGCAAGGCTCCTTCCCATATTCTTCTAAGGCAGCTTATTGGGGGTCCCCACTCGGTTCCACCTGGCTTAGGTTGTATCTCCCATGAGATATCTTACCAGTCTTTGGCTGCAAACCGTCTTTTGGGGACCAGACAGAGAGACATAAGGTGTAAATACAAGGATGGAACAGAGTCCCAGAAAGGCACAGTCTCACAGACTCTTCTTTCCTTAAGGAAAGACACTGGGGGACAGTTGGCTAGGCTGTTGTGTGACTACAGGCTTTGTCCTTGGGGCAGCTTCTAGTGCGGGCATGGCAAGCGGAATGAACATTCCAAGGAGACAGGAGGGTGTAAGGAGCCCCCCTTCCCACCCACCCACCCCCAGGGTCGAGATCACTGGTAAACTGATGTTCACATCCTCTCAATGACGTCTTCCAACATATGGGCACCACAGTTCTACAACTGCAAGTGTCATGCAAGGGACCCTGCTCGCTGCGCCATTTGTCGTGCAGGAGACCCTGCTCGCTGCGCCATTTGTTGTGCAGGGCGGCCTGCGGGGTCTCTGCTCCCACTTCCCACATAAGAACGCAGGATATGGCTAGGCCAAAAAGGAACACCCACGGAGCCATAAGTAGGGGAATCATACTAGTATATTCTCGCTGGCGGCACTATAGTCTCACTGGAGGCTGGATCCACACTGTTCGCAACCCTCACTGTGCCGCTTGCAGGCTCAGCCACCGTCTTCTTGCTAGCCCCCATTTTTCTGCTAGCATAGCCACAGCAGTTATAGTAGTGGCCGATGGCTCACTGGTTACAGCTGACGGCCAACTAGCTACAGCTGATGGCCATCCCATCACAGTTGATGGCCATTTACTACCTGAGCTAGAAGCTTCCTATGTGAGGCCGAGAGCCTGGAAACTGCTTTTTGGGGTTCTGTCCCCACAGCAAGGAACTGAATTCTGTCAGCAACCTAAATGAGTTTGGAACTGGGTTCTTCCCTCTGAGTCTTTCCTCCAGAAAGAAATGTAGCAATACTGGCACCTTGATTTTAATCTTTTGAAATCCTGAGCAGAGAATCCAGCCATGTAGTGCCCAGACTTCTGACCCACGGAAACTGTGAGATAATAAATGTGTGTTAAGTTTGTGGTGATTTATTTTACAATTGAAAATTAATAGTGTGTTATTAGTATTTTGATTTTTGTTATTCTCTTAGGTAAGAAATGATATTTCCATGCAGTTTAATTTTCACTCCTCTTACTATGATGGAAATGAACATCTTTTTATTTATTTAAATGTCCTTTGTATTTCGCTTTCTATATTCTATCTAGTCATAGACGTTTTCTTGTAATGTTGATCTATTTTTTAATCAATTATGGAAGTGCTTTATATATCAGGGAAATTAGCTTTGCCTATGATACAATTTGCAAATATATGTGTGTATCTATCTCTCTATTTTTGTTTTTTGTTTTGTTTTGTTTTTTACCTTTTTATATTCATCAAATATATCATTATTTTGCTTTATGGCTTCAGGGTTTTTAAAAGTATTATTTGTTCGTAGAAAGGCATTCCTTATGCCAAGATTATACAAAAGTTCTTCCATGGTTTTGTTGTGTCATTGGAATTAACCCCTGGTCAATCGCAAAAGGTAAAAATAATCCACAGACTCAGCCTGAAATGAGGAGAGCAAGGAAATAAGTTTATTCAAGAAGAAAGAAGCTGGTCTAGATGTTGCCGGGGCAGAGGACTGCACCTAAATTTAGGTTAGCTTTTTCTTATATAGGAAAGTGTAGGTAAATTTCCTTATGGAAGGAGATGTGACGCATAGATGAGGTCATTTGATTGACATATGTTGGTTATATAACTATTTTCTTTCTGCGCATACTCTTACCCAGAATACATACAGAAAAATCCACGGGGTGGGTGGGGGGAGAAGGCAAGCCTTTATGTTCATTCCATTCTAATTGCATTATAATTAATCTGGAGTTCAACTAACTACAGGTTTTGATAGTTAGTGCATGTGTGAAGAACCAGTTAAAACCAACTGGGTCTTATCTCCTCTTTTTATGAGGGTTTAGACTCCTAAAATTTGTTTCTAGGGGATTGAGCCTGGGTGGTTCCTGGGGAGGGGATGCAGGCCTGGGCAGTCCCCCTTCAGGTTCACTTTTATTAACGCTTTTCTGCGTCATCAGGTTTCTTCCGATGTTTTTACTTGTTTTGTTTGCAACATTTACACCTTATATCCTTGTGAAATTTATCCTGGTATAAAAGTGAGATAATAATCCAAGCTATCCCAACATCACTTATTGAATAATTTACAATGTGAATTTCAAAATATAATCCCTCAAAAGTTTCATTTAGTGCTGGGTTAGCAGCATTTAACAACTGAACATTAATTCTCTTGATAACACAGTCCCTTATATATTTTCTGGAAATTTCTTATTGAGATTCAATACTCTTGTCAAATACATTATCACTTTTGTATACTGATTTACCTATTTTCTCTTCTATTTGTATTCATAATTGTACTTCTCATATGATTTAATATATCTATGCAATTGCTCCAAATTTTATCAATAATAACTATTATCAATAATATTAATATTATAAGTTACAATAATGTTAGTAATTATTAATATTATTAGTTATAATAATTATTGTTATTAATAACATTAATACTATTAATACTATTATTTTATTATTTTGTTTCACTGATTTTTTTTCATAGTTTCAGTATGCCCTGCATCTTTGCCCTTTCACTCTATCCTACGTTTTCAATTTCATTGACCTCATTTCTCCCTTTAAGTTTATGCTTTTGCTGAAATAAAATTTGCCATTTTTTTTCTATCTTTTATTTTAGAGTTCAGTATTTGATTGGTGAACCACATAACACCAGTGTTTTAGACAATGCTAGTTTCGTTGTATAAGCTTTGTACCAAATTTTATTGGGTGTAAGATATTGATGTCTATTTAGTTATAAAATGCAACCACCATCAAATAACCACCTGATAAATGGGACTAGTTGAAGACTGAAATCAATGTAAAAAAAGTCTCAAAGTGGTGATTGTGAAAGCTATTGTTCATCAAATGATTCAAGACTCTCATTCTCCAATTCATTTATACCTCTACCCATACTTTTTTTCCTGATTGACCCCAGTGAATCCAAGAACGCCTTAGGTATTGCTTATTTGAAATGGAATAAAAAATGTTTCCAAAGGGCTTGTGAGACCGGCAAAAGAAATGAGACGATTAAAAAAGCCCCGTTCTGTAACCAAAGGGGAGGAAAAGCCTGTAAAACAGGTAATGAAAAAATCTTTTCAATTACAGATTCTAAAGGAAATATATATCTATGTATATATAATTTGACATACACTATTCATTTCAGAATGCTTTCCTTATCTATAAGTTTGTAAGTAGCTGATTTTTCATAAGAAAGAGCAAGTCTTTTTAAAAGGACACTGACGTTTTGAAACTATAGTGTGCCAGGAATTCCAGCAATGACAGTTTGCAGCCAGGCATGAGGAGGTAGGGGTGGGAAAAGGAAAGTTTTGTTTCTGTTTAAAAGTTGAAGAAAATATAACTTGTAGTGCAACCAATTCCATTATGTAAGTCAATATTGCATAAACTGCCTTTTCCAACTCTAAGCATAGAACAGAAACTCTCTCCTCTGCCCCCCTCCTTGAAGGGTGTTCGAAATTTTTCTTATTTTGTGTTTTCCTCTGGTCTCCCCAACCCTCCCACACCCTCTGCTCCTCCTTATTCCTCTTTTTATCCACTTAACCCTCAATAAACTTTCTTGCAACCAGATTTACATGCAGTTTGCATAAATGACAGACATTTCTTTCATATCAACGAAATAAAAAAGAAAGTCTGATACCAAGACTTTTTTGATGTAATTATGAAGGGATGCTATGATACATGCTAAGTAGAACAATTTAAAAATTCCCTATAAGAAAGAGAAAAGCATTGGGTTCAGAAGCTTCAAAATTTAGTTCTCACTCAATTTCCAATGTTCAACAGAAATATACATGTGTATGTGTGTGTTGCATGTACGTAGGTACACACGCAGAGAGAAAATGGGGGGGGAGAGAGAGAGAGAGAGAGAGATGAATCATCAGCTGACAAGAATATTTTTATTCAGGGTATCACACTTCAAAGCAACTTATAGACATTATTTCCTACATGTGCCATGATATGAAAACAGATTGAAGAGCACTGTTGATAGGGAATTTCTGAACTAGTGAAATACAGGCACGCACTGCATAACAACGTTTTGGTCAAGGACCAACCACATATATGACGGTGGTATACCACATAGCCTAGGTGTGTAGTAGGCTGTACCATCCAGGTTTATGTAAATGCACTCTGTGATGTTCACATGATGACAAAATCACTTAACGATGCATTTCTCCAAACATACGTTGTTGTTAAGTGGCACACGACTGTTGTTTTTCAAACTGATATGTTAATTCCTTTATATAGTAATGAGAATTAGGTGGATCTTCCCCGCCTAACTGGATTTTTCCTATAATATGCCCTTTTGACTGAAAAATTTTGTCCATTCTTGAGAAGCATGCACACGCGTGTACACACGTGCACACACACACACACACACACACACACTCTTACCCATGCATTTGATTAGAGGGGATAAAGATACTAATCAAATGCATGGATTAGTATGGTCCATGGAAAGGTGTCAGTCCATGAACACTTTGTTCCTGGTCCACGGTAAGTGCAGAAATCGAAAGAAAGAGTTTAGATACATTAACAGCAATTCAGTATTGTCAGGCCTTATGTTCTCCTCGTGATGAAGGAAAGCTTCTGACAGATATTTGACTGGATTTGCCACAGGACATCATGTTCTGGACTGTTGATGTTCCATGTGTGGTTTTGCTTCAAGCTGAATAAGCCAGATTTTGGAAATACATTTTTGATGATTGTTACTGACCTGGTCAATCTATGAAAGGGCCAAGCCACATTCCATGTAAGAATAAGATGTCCTTAAATATGTATAATCCTACTATAGAGGAGGAGGCGGGTTCTGAGAGCAGAGAGGGAAGAATTTACACTTTTCTATAGGGCGAAAAAGCAGGCCGACCTGGACTCCCAAGTAGGTGGGGCTGACTGGAGAATGCCATGGGTGAAAACTGAGCTGGCACCTTATATGGAGACTTGCTGGAATGAGGCTGAAGCTTAAGAACAGATCAAGGTCTTTGCACCCTAAAAGTGGCTTCTTTAAGAAAACAGGAAAGCATCTCCTCTCACAATAAGCCTTTGGTAGAGTCTAACTAAAAATCACAGCCTGGATCTCCTTTGTGCTGCTGGGAATTAATTCATCTGGAGCTGAACTTCAGTCTTCATGTACCCATAAGGGGTTCATTCTAACTGGCATCCATTCTGATTGGCAGGTACCCTTGCTGTACCAGAAGTTAAATATTCCAGATATCACCCTATAGCAACGTTCCTCCTTAAGGTCTTCAGAGCAGGTACAGCACAGGCTAGCTGTCCCCTCTTGAAGAATATCCTCAACCTAGACAAGAAGAATGGAAGCAAGGCCTTAGGGAAAAAAACAGAGATTTGTTTGGAGCATAGGAGGCAATATACTTGTCAATTCTGAGTAACAGGTGGAAAGGAGGTATTTTTATGGGAGATTGTCTTAGGTTAAGTTCTCATTCCACATCCAACAAGTGGTTATGTTCTGGGAATTGTGTTCTATTTGTGTGTGTGTGTGTGTGTGTGTGTGTGTGTGTACGTACATGTGCACTAAAATAACTTTGATATAAATGTTCATTTGTTTCATTGGTTCCATTATTCTTTAAGAAGAGTATATATGTCATGTCATATGTCTTTGGTTAATGATTCTGCTGAGATTCCCAGAGCTCTCTTCCTTCGTCCACTCTCTCCCCTTATGGACTTTTTTTAAGCCACAGAGATAAACTTAAAGGCCTATAGAACTGAGGTCTTCTCAGACCCTTAATTCACATCTTGGTAATAAGTAAGGTAATTATTAATATACACAACAGTTTAATAATGGTGATATCAATGCACTGAAAGAGTTATTATTCCACTTAAATGTCCATTGTATTGGGAGGACATAGAAGAGAGTTCCCTATCTTCCTTTAATTTTTATTTAATGAGATATTGCAGATGGAAGCAATCAGTACAGGAAATCAGTGCTCTTGGCAATTCAATTATAAATATATTCCAAATGTAATCTACATAATTGGGAAATATATACTATTTCTAACTAAGGCTAGCACCTTATGAAAGCCAGCTTTTTCAGTTGGAATTTAATTCCAATTTATAGGTGAGTAATGGGAAAAGTACTCAACTGGGAGGTCCCAGTAACTGATTGTATACCATAATAATTGCTACCACTTATTAGTGATCTTTTAAATTTTATTTTAAGAAATATGTATATGATACTTGTGTCAGATATTTATTTAAGTGATTTAAGAAAAATAATTATTTTAGTCTTCTATAAAATCCTATGGAGATACTGTTATTATATTACAGAAGAGAAAACTGAGGCACAAAGAATTGAAATACATTGCTCCAGGTCACATTGCTAGTAAGTTAGCAAAGTCAGGATTTGTCGCTGGATGGTATGGCTCTAGCATTTACCCTCCATAATTACTATATTATGCTGGCTACTGAAGAGAACCAAAATTTTGCTACCCTGAAGCTGCCTTTTGGGATACTGACTCTAAGCTGTGAATTAGAAACAAGATTCAGAAAGAATCTTTGAGCCTCCCCCGCCCCGCCTTAATGCCCAAGAGTTTCATACTACAATCATTGATCTATTGAATCAAGTACAAACTAGGTCCATATTGTAGCTGGACTTTCAATGACTTGTGTCAATAATGCCCTTTATTTATTTAAATTTGCTTGCACTGAATTTTCTGAAACTTGGAATTGAATATATGCTAATTAAGGAGGGTACTGCTAGCATTACTCAGGATTAATATAATGTCATGTCAAAACTTGGATAAAATACTTTGACAAATATGTTACTATTATAGAAAAAAATTTTAACAAAACGTTTGGTAAAATAAAAGAGGCCAACAAGATATAGTCTATTAATTCATCTAAATCTAAGGGTTTACAAGATTTAGATTTCCCGATTCTGGCCCCTATTCAAGTCTAAGATTGCATGTTTATTTCCAGAGGAGTATAATACAGAGAGCTTCTGGACTGAGGGACACCAGGTATTGTTGAGAGAAAAGTACTGTACTAAAAACAAGAAAATTAAGTTCAAGTTTTCATACCGAGTGCTAAAACCTCTTAGCCCTCTTACCTCTTCTGGGTATCATGGCAGCCAAGCTTATAACGGCTGGAAAGAATCTGATTAGACCAAGGGAAAACACATAAGGGTACTGCCATTGCACATTACCTTTGGGTACAGCATTTCCTTGAAACAAAAAATACTCTTACTAGATCACTGTTCTGGAAAGCCCACAATTTACAAAATGCACCTATGTATACAGAACTCTCTGCATTTTAGCGCCTCACTCTTAAATATGAGTAGGTGGTCAAGATTCTCCTATAATCTTATTTAAAATGCTAACATTACAGAGATGAAAGAAATAAGGTAAAAACAACATAGATATGAGAAATTCAGTAGAAAATTTGGAAGACAAAACTGAAGAAAATCTCTTAGAAGAGATGTCAACAAACATTTTATTAAATGAGCAAGTATTAACTATTTTAGGCCTGCAGGGCACATGGTCTCTGTTACAACTACTCAATTCTGCAGTTGTAACAGAATAGATGTGGCTGGGTTCCCATAAAACTTTATTTAGAAAAATGGGTGGCAATCCCATGGGTCATAGTTTGCTAATCCTTAGCTTAGAAGATACTTTAAAAAGCCTAAGGGATGGATAAAAAGACACACAAAAAAGATTAGAAGACATCCAGATGTCCAATAGCCAAATAACAGGTGTCCAAGAAAGAGAAAAGCAAAGTAAAAGAGGAAATAATCAAGGAACTATTCAAGACAATTTTATGAAATTTAAGGGTATGATTTTCCTGATTCAAAGGTCCCATTATTTCTCAATACCACAGATCTAAACACACCTATGATATGGTAAAAATGAGGAAATTTCAAAGAAAAGGGGTAAAGAGAAAAATTCCAAGATGCAAGCAAGCAAAAAAGAAAAAAAAGTTACACATACAAAGACCAAGAAATCAAAATGGCTTTGGTCTTCAGCAGAATATTGGATGCTAGAAAACATTGCAGCAATGGCTTCAAGAGTTACGAAAAAATTATTTAACCTATGTAAAATTTACTATTGTTTTAATGTGTAGATAAATGAATGGTCTTGTATGATAATCAAGGCCTCAGAACTTTACCTCACAGGCCCTTTCCCCAGGAAACTACCCAAGATAATGTGTTCCACTTAATGAGGCCAAAAAAAAGAAAAGTAGTATTCAGGAAACAGGGCATTCAACTCGAGAGTGTTGATGAAAAACCCCAGGATGATGGTGAAGAGATGACAGCTATGCATCAGACTTAGGAAGCATCCCATAAAGATTGGAGCAGGTCATTTATGTACCCCAATGTTCATTGCAGCATTATTCGTGGTGGCCAAGACGTGGAAAAGATGAAATACTGTCATTTGCAACAGCATGGATGGATCTTGAGATTATCATGCTAAGTGAAATAAGTCAGACAGAAAAAGTCAAGACCCACATGACTTCACTCATATGTGGAATATAAAATTGAAAACAACAAAGGAACAACACAAACAAACAAGCAAAATCTCATAGACACAGACAACAGTTTAGTGGTTACCAGAGGGTAAAGAGGGATGGGGGGTGGTAGATGAGGGAAAAGGGGGTCAAATATATGGTGATGGAAGGAGAATTGACTTTGGGTAGTAAACACACAATGTGATATACAGATGATATACTATAGAAATGTACACTTGAAACCTATATAATTTTACTAATCATTGTCACCCCAATAAATTTAATTTAAAAAATAAGATTGGAGCATGTCAGAGGGCTACAGGAGACATGTCTCCAAGAAGGCTGGGTGGATGGAGTGCTTGATGAGTTTGAATGTGTTGAGAAATTGTTTAGACGTCTGGTGGAATATATTAGTGATAAAAACATAGAAGCAAACTGAAAACAAAAAAATATGTTAACTCCTTGGAAACAATGAAAAGTTATGCATGAAAATAAAAATAATAAAATGTTACTTGGCTTAAAAGTGAAAATCATTTATTGAAATATAATATTAATATAAAAGCAGAATACTGATCCAAACAAAATTATGATATAACTGGATCAGGAGTGGTATGTGTATGTGGTGGCAAGCTGGCTGGTAAGAAATCAGAACATCATCACTTTCTAAAAAATAATGACAACACAAAATGCTAGTGAGGATGTGGAGCAGCTGGATCATTCACAAAATTTCTGGTGAGAATGTAAAATAGGATAGCCACTCTGGAAAACAGTTTGGCATTTTCTTATTAAACTAAACATGTAACTACCATATGACCCACCAATTGCACTCATGGGTATTCATCCTAGAGATACGCAAATTTATTTTCACACAAAAGTGAGATATTCACAGCTACTTTACTGATAACAGCCCAAAACTAGAAACACTCCTGATGCCCTTCAACAAGTAAATAGTTAAAGTAACTGTGATACATTTATCCCATGTAATACTACTCAGCAGTGAAAAGGAATGAACTATTGCTATACACTAGAACTTGGGAAAATACCCAGAGGATTATGGTGAGTGAAATAAGCCCATCCCAAGAGGTGACATAGTATACGATTCCTTTATATAACATGTTTAAAGTGATAACATTCTTTGATCCCTTTATATAACATGCTTGAAGTGATAACATTTTAGAAATGGAGGACATATCACTGGTTAGGTATGGGGGTGAGACAGAAGAGAGCTGGGTGTGGTTCTAAAAGGAATAGAGGAGGGATCTTTGTGGTGTTGGAACTGTTCAAGGTCTTGACTATAGTGGTGGAATACTAGAACCTACACAGGTGATAGGATTATATAGAATTAAATACACACATACACAAATAAGTATCGATAAAACTGGCAAATTGAATATTATCAGTACATTATATCAATGTCAACACACTGATTATATTACATTATAGTTTTGCAAAATGTTACCATGAGGAAAATATTACATGAGCTGTCTTCGTACTATTTTTTACAAATGCATGTGAATCTATAATTATCGTAATAAAAATTTTAATTTTTAATAAATGTTAAATAAAAAGAAAATTTTAACAATTCAAATAAAGAAAAATGTTATGAATTTCCCCACCATCCAAAAATGTTACCACTGGGATATCTGGACAAAGTGCACATGAGCTATAAGAATAAAAATTAAAAAACAAAACCACATTGTGTTTATTCACAATACTCTGGCAAGTATTACACTGTTTCTCAAAATTCTAAATCATCCCATTTTTTGTTGTGCTTTTAGAGGGAGATTTACTTTCTGTATAGCAGTGTAATTCAGCCAGACAGTGAGAAGAACATTAAGAACCCTGTAGAGACAGCGCGCTCTGTTAGAATTTGCTCACTAAATTTGTGCCAGAGAGGCAGATTGATTATCTGGTTTCCAGTCATTTCAAATGTCCTCCACTATATTTATAGCTAGCTGTTAAGTTGTCTGTTGTTTTCTTGTGGAAATGTAAATAGCCAGTGGGTGCTCTCCTGGTTGACCTGTGTAGCAGGAAAATGTGAAATCAGCAGTAAAGGACTTGATTTATTTCCAGTTGTAACCCTTCCATTCCTGCTCCTGGTTTGGGTACCATAAAAGTGCTGGTGGGCAATTGAGTTGTATTTGGTATCATGGCTGCACTGCTTGTTTACACTAAGTCACCCAAGCCCTTCCTTTCCTTGTGGGCCACTCACATGTCTTCTGGGCCAGTGTATAGAGTTTTGCTTCCCAGTATGGTAGCCGCTAGCTACATGTGACTATTTAAATTAAAGCTTAAATTAATTACAATTAAGTGAAATAAAAATTGTAGTTCCTTCATAGCAATAGACAAATTTTAAAGGCTACATAACAGGAATAAATGTTCTGCTATTTTATGTTTCTATAATTCTGCTATGAGAACAAACTATTTCCAAAAGACTCTATGACAAGAGAAGAAACTGACTAGCTCAGGTCAAAAACAAAATGAAAACTCAAATGTTTTACCCAGCAGGGCAATACACATGACTGGAGCTGAAAGTATTCTTTATTACTTAACTTCTCATTTTATTTAAAATTTTTTCAGGCTGATAGCATGAAATTTATGAGTATAGCACAACACTAGGTATAACCATCTCTGAAACTATCAATGCTTGTCAGGATCTTGGAGACTTAGGTGTGTCAGCGGTACTATTCTTCCTTTTCCCACTCTTGAAATATTTGTCATTCTTTCTTATTGTCCTCCTCCTACTTCTAGACTGAGCAAGGAACCATAGAGGAAGGGTTACAGAGTTGAATTTTTAAATTTCATTTTTAAAATAATCTAACATTGCTAGTTTTAAAAAATTAGCATGTGAATAAGAAATTTAAGTCGGTCATTAGAAGAGTAAGTCAAGTAAATGATACTTTACAGAGGTGAGATTTGGAGCTAGAACTTCTCTCCAGTCCTGTGGTTCATTACAAGGAATCAGAGAAAGGGAAAGGATATTCACCTTCATCTTTGTCCCCAGCATCAAGGCAGAGGAATAGGCTTTTTTTTTTTTTTTTTTTTTTTTAACTTCAATTGCCTAATTCCTCAATTATTAATTCTCTCAGGAGCTCGGAGTGAGGGGGGGAAATTTCCAGTGAGAGTTTGTGGATTGAGACCACCTCATATTTTAAATAAGCCACTTGTCTGTTAGAGATGAATCCCTAAATTTTGCAGAAACATACTCAATATTGGTTTTATCATACGCATCATTGTGTTGTTTACTCTTTGATGATTGTAAGATTGTTTTGTAAGTTAGATGTCATTGATTTTGAGGATTTTAAAAATATTTTTATATTTCAATTATAAAATAACATTAATATTCAGTGACTTAAAGTCTAGCATAATGTTTATTAATTTTCTGTTTCAAATCATGTCTTGCTTAAAAAATAGTAGTGCAACATTAAAGGAAATTTAAAAAGGAAAACTTTTAACTACCCACAGTCCTCTAATAAAACCTTTTGAAGTTCTTCATTTTACCTCAATCTTTATCCACTGATCACTTTAAATAGTCGTTAATAGCCTAGCCTATATACATATTCGTATATATCTTTCTTCACCCAATATTATTTTTAAAATACAGAGGGTGCCAAAAAAACTGCATACACATTTTAAGATAGGAAAACTGTATGAAAATTGTAATACTCAGTATATACCGATAACAAAAGATGAATACAAGTCACGTTTGACTTCTGCAATTACAAGAGGTGCTCAAAGTGGTTACCATCAGCATAATGTTAAAACAGTTGTTTTTTTCCTTTCTTAAAATGTGTATACATTTTTTTGGCACCCTCTGTATTTTCTCTATGTTTTTCACTTTTAATCATTTTGGTTGATGCATAAGGCCCATCAGTTTGCTATGCTAATACAACATAAATAGTCTACATCTTACGATTTTTATAAATTTATTCTTTTGTTTTTTCTTACTATAATTATGTTAGTCAGCTTCCAAGGTGACCCCCAATGATCCTCATCTCCCGAAATTCATGCCCTTATGCAGTCCCCTCCAATTGACTAGGGCAAACCTGTGACCCATGGGATGCTGTAGAGATGACAATGTATGACTTCCAGGGCTAGGTCATAAAAAGCATGGCAGCATCTTCCTTGTGCTTTTGGATTGCTCACAGCAGGAGAAGCTGGCAGGCATATATTGAGGACACATGAGCAGCCCTGTGGAGAGGCTCATGAGGAGAGGAACTAAAGCCATTTTCCAGGAACCAGCACCATCTTCCCAGCCATGTGAGTGAGTCACCTTGGAATCTGATCTCTCAGTCCAGGTCAAGCGTTCAGATGACTAGCTCTGTAGTCTCAGTCCTAAGACCTCACCAGAGACCCAAAGCCAGAAGTGAACATCTAGGCCACTCCCAAGTTTCTGACCCATAGCAACTGTGGTAGACAATAATTGATGGGTTTTGTTGGGTTTTTTAAGCCATTAAGTTTTGGAACAATTTGTTATGCAGCAATATCTAACTAATATGATTTTTTAAATTACAGATAATCTGAAATGCAGCTTTTGTTAAGAGACAAAAGTGGTAATACATTGTATTACCATTATTTATAAGATAGATTTGTTACTTCATCTAAATGCAAAGTTATGTCGAAAAATATAAGGGAGAAAGCAAACAAATATCGCAGGCATTACATATCAGACCTGAAGGTAATCACTGTCAGCATTCTGATTTTTTCTAAACATACATTAATATATACATTTTTATAAAAACATGTACATACTCAAATATTGTTTTTAAATTTTTTCTTTAACAATACATACTGCTCATCTTTGGACTATACATATACTGGGGGTACCAAAAATAATGTATACACATTTTAAGAGATGTATATGCATTACTTATGCTTAAGCTGTAGTTCGCCGTAATCAGAAGTGTCTGGACGCTGATGGTAACCACTTTGAGCACCTCTTGTAATAGCAGAAGTGAAACGTGACTTGTATTCATTTTTTGTTATCGGTATATAGTGAGTATTACAATTTTAATACAGTTTTCCTTTCTTAAATGTGTATACATTTTTTGGCACCCTCTATATATCTAAATAATTATTTTTGATGGTTCTGTATTACTCAGTTTTATAGATGTACCCTAGTATAGTTTACCAATTCTCTCTTTGGACATTTAGATTGTTTTTTGTCTAGTTAGTGTTATACCAGTACCACAATCAATTTTTTACTGACATTTATTTTCATACTTATCTATGTATTTTTCTTAAGATTAATTTCTTAGAGCTTAGAGAAAAATCATATGCATACACATTTATAGTGGTGAGAAACATTAAAATCAATTCTTATGGAGGCTATTGGGTGGGGATCTAGCAATATTTGCTCCTTAAGCTTTCCCTTTTTTATAGCACTATTTATTGAATAACATTCAGTGTCTGCAGTAATCTAAAATGACTCCTGTATGATACACTAAATTCTCTTATATACTTAGAGTCCAAATTAATTATGTGCTTTTGATCAATCAGTCCATTTAAATCCGGGTGTTTCAATTCTTTCATTTTGAACTGCAGGAACTTTATACTACTCTTTGCTATTTGTTAAAAAAAAAAAATCTTACCTCAAAGACATCTGTTACACAGATATCTTGACTCTTCTCACTCACTTACTTGTCTAGGTGAAACAGGTAAAGTATAGAATAATTTTCCGTGTTTCAAAAAAAAAAGTCTCTTTATGATTTTAAATTGGGATGAGGGAAAACTGATATATTTAAGATATCGAGTTTTTCCATTCAACAAATAGGCTTTTCCATTTTTTAAGTTTACCTTTATATTCATAAGCATTGTGAGAATATTTTTTCCATTCTTTTTTGAGGGGGAGAGCACAGCTCACAGTGGCCCATGTGGGGATCGAACTGACAACCTTGGTGTTATTAGCACCATGCTCTAACCAACTGAGCTAACTAGCCACCCCCCCATTATTCTTTTAAATTAGTTATTGCTAGTATAAAAGACAGCTTAATTTTATATGTTTCCATTTCATCTTGCATCTGGTTCCTTTATTGAAGTTCTCTGATTAGTTCTAGCATATTTTCAGTTATTCTTTATAATTTTAATTTTAATTTTAGCATATTCTTTCTAAATAGTTTATAGATCTCATATAATGATAATTGATAAATGTTTGTCTTCTTGTCAAGCATGTAGGCATCTTCATCATCGTCATCATCTCCTTTTTTATGGTTAGAATACCCAAGATTACGTTGAATCTTTGTGTTGACATCAGACTCTCTGACCTTGTTCCTGCCTGTAGGAAAATGCTTCTAGTGCTTCAAAATAACTGTGCCAGCTGAGGAAACATATGGCAAACTCAAAAGGAGTAAGACAGCTGAGTTAATTTACTACAATCTATATCCCTACCTCCTCATCTCTCATTCCACCCTCTACTCCACTCAACTTAAACCACTCTTGCAAAAGACACCAAGGGCAAATCTAGTTGACGCTTGTCAGTCTCTTTGCTAAAGGAATTTACTGCAGTCTTTGACACCATTGACCTTTTCTATAATTTATAAATACCCTCCTACCTGGGTTTCCCTAATAACCCTTTCTCCTATTTCTATCCTCTTCCCAGCTCTTCCTCCATTCATCTCACAAGAGATGTTCTCTCCCAGAGTTCTTTTATCCACTGACAGGTTTCTGGTGGAAAGTTGATAGTTTCCACCTCTGAATATGTTCAAGGGCACGACAGGTAAAAATAAAGTCTGTAGCCCGTGGACCCTTTTATCACATGCACTTCCAAGCCTGGCTTGTTGGCTCTTGCCCAAAACTTTTGTGATGAATGTTTTAGAAAGCCCAAGACCAGGGTTCGACATGGTCTGTTTCACATGGATCCGAACAACTGTTTTCACTCCAGGTTTCAGGATCCCATTCTTTTGCAATCAGTGTCCACACTTTCCCATGAGAAACCTGGCAAGCTTATGACTTTCACTGTCCTTGTAATTCAGCAACACACACTTAAATTTTGCATTTGATTTTCAGCAGCATCAGCCCCGTGACTATAAGTAAGAGCTTCTTTTAGGACTGACAAGGAAACTCTTTGATCCTTGGACTATAAGTTGAGTTGGGATTTAACAATCTTGAGTTTGTCATTTTCTCTTTGTGAGCACTCGAGTGAATTCCAAAGAATCTATCCCATATCACAGGTTCTTTCAGTTGTCATCACTGCCATTATAATCAAGTGCAGCAGCCATTTGGACTCCCAAAGTGCAAGTTTCATTTTGGCCTGCATCACAATCAAACACAAGTGATCATTTGATTAATTGTGAAGTCACCACATGCTGTTTTCCTAGCATCCCATTTCCCATTGGCAAGGGGCTCAGCACTATGGCCAAGCCCAAAGGAATGGCCAAGCCAAACTCCTATATTTGAGAGTCTATCTTCTGGGACCACTCCTGGTACCAATTTTGTATCAGTTTGGATCCAACTGAGAGGAAAACAACACAGCTTACCCTTGAACAATACAGGTTTGAATTGTGCGGGGTCCAGTTAAAGCACAGATTTTTTTCAATAAATACTGTAAATGTATTTTTTCTTCCTTATGATTTTCTTCTCTAGCTTACTTCATTGTAAGAATACAGTATATAATACATAAAACACAAAATATGTGTTAATTGACTGTTTATGTTATTGGTAAGGTTTCTGGTCAACAGTAGATTATTAGTAGTTAAGTTTTTGGGAAGTCAAAATTATGCATGGATTTTCGACTGTGCATGAGATCAGCACCCCTAACCCCCTCATTGTTCAACAGTCAACTGTAGTTTGAACAGGGAAAGATTGATACAAGGAATTATTAACTATAATGGGATTGGCATGATGATGAATTAGCTAGTAAGAAAATGAAGAAAGATACTGTGTTTCCCCGAAAATAAGACCTAGCCAGACAATCAGCTCTAATGCGTCTTTTGGAACAAAAATTAATTTAAGACTCGGTCTTATTTTACTATAATATACTATAATATTACTATAATATGATATGATATGATATAATATATTCCAGGTATAAAATAATACCGGGTATAATATAATATAATATAATATAATATAATATAATATAATATAATATAATATAATATAATATAATGTAATACCGGGTCTTATATCAATTTTTGCTCCAAAAGACACATTAGAGCTGATTGTCCAGCTAGGTCTTATTTTCGAGGAAACAGGGTAACCAAAGAATATAGAAATAGCAGATACAAGGAGCAGCCACTATGCTAAGGCTAAGACAGAGCCCACCAAGAAGTTGCCTCTCCCCACCAGGCTGAGATCCAGACCTTCTTGGAGAGGGCGCAGGCATGATTCACTTGAATGGCAAAGAATTTGCTGTGGTACTACACTAGCTGAAGTCGCTGGAAATTTTCCCTTCATGGTGAGGAGAAAAGTAGTTCATGGGGAAGTGTCTCATCAGAGACACTCTGCTACGAAACTGCTTGAGGGAGGGTGCCAGAAGAAGCTACTTACTTCTAGCTGCTTCTGGCCACCACATACTGCAAGAGCTGGGTGCTGGAGAGACTGCCTGTGCTGCAGGAGACTGATGTTGGAGAAAAAGACACAGGACTTCTAGGAGTCAGCCAAGCCAGCACACTGGAACCAGGAAGCAAAACGCTTTCTCCTGCAATATATCTCTAGTGCTCTCTGTTGACAAGGAGTCTGTGTGTCAACTGGCAAAGGTAAAATATTTAAAGAGCCCAGATTCATTTTCACAGAACAGTCTAAAAAGGTGCATTTGGAGCTGAGAAGCAATAAATTGATAACCGGCACCAGAAGATGTAACATGGAAAAAATTAACAATGCAACTGTTTTCTTCCACTGTGCTTCCTGTCTTAAAACATTGTTTAATTTTTCACCTTGAAAACGTTAAATGTGTAGGCTGTCAGTTATATGCTTTTTCTTTATTATTGTGAAAGTTTAAATGTTTAAAAGGATTTCTTACCTGAAGATTACAAAATTATGCTCCAAACTCTGTTCTGTGCCTTTAAGCCTAATTATTGTGATAATTGATACACTACACGCATAAGATTTAATCCCAGCAACCTATTTTTTTTCTTGATCCAAATGGTATCATAATCAAATTTTATTTCAGTTGAAAAACAAGATACCTGGTTTTAAACGTGAGTAAATATTTTAAAGGCTTTTCTTAGTGATTTATGAATACTTTTTGTATGGTGGTTTTTATTTTTATGTTCCAAACAGTCTTATTTATTTATTTATTCATATTAAAATATAGTTAAACTGGCAAGCTATTTAAAGTCATGGAGTTTCAATTTCCTCATCTGCAACAGAGGAATGATAATACTTACCTAATAGTATTGTTATAAGGATTAGATATATTTTATCTAAAACACCTATTAGAGTACCTGGCACATATTAGGGGCCTAATATGTAGTACTGATTATTGCTTTTTAGGAATAGTTAACATTATTATTATTATAATTAGCATTGAATTTACAACATGTGCATATAATTTTGCATCTTGTATTTTTTACTTAAAAATCACCTTTTATTATAAAAATGGTTCCTAAATGTAATTACATTGCATAGTTGTTGTTGCTAGTTGCAGGGGGCACAGCCCACCATCCCTTGCGGGACTCGAGGAGTTGAACCGGCAACCTTGTGGTTGAGAGCCTACTGGCCCATGTGGGAATCGAACCGGCAGCCTTTGGAGTTAGGAGCGTGGAGCTCTAACCGCCTAAGCCACCAGGCCGGCCCTCATTTTCCTGTGTTTTAAATGATGTCTCAAAACCATAAGATAACGTTACTCCAGAATTATATTCACTTCTTGTCCTATCTTGTACACTCATAATGCTTAAATAATATTAAGCATTTTCTACTAACAATTTGAACATGATCTATTCTCTGCAACAGCTTTAATACTTTGCCTTGAAATATTTTATTACCCATCATAGGAAATCTTATATTAGATTATTCAGCGTGTTGTCTTTTGGCTATGTCAAATTGGTTTGGCTGAAGTTCCCAGTTAGTATTTAGATACTAATCTAGGGTGTTGTTATAAAGGCGTTTTATAGATGTGATTTAAGTCCATAATCAATTGATTTTAAACAAAGTAGATTATCAAAGATAACTGGGCTGAGCCTGGTTCAATCAGTTGGAAGGCTTTACAAGCAGAGCTGAGGCTTCCCTGAAGAAGAGATTCTGCCTCAGTACCACAGCAGCTTCAGTGTATGCCTCACAGTTCCAGTTTGCCCTTCCTGATGGCCAGCTCTATTGATTTCCAACTTGCCTAGCCAGCCCCCACAATTGTATAACCCAATGCCTAGCAATGAACCTTTTAACATTAACTCCTATTGGTTCTGTCTCCCTGGTTTGACCTTGGTGTGCAATAAAATGGATTTAAAAAAAACGAAACACATAATTTTGTCTTCATAGAAGTAATATAAATGCCATGGTAGAATATTGGTAAAATAGAGGAATGATCTTGCCACTCTAACATAACCACTGTTAACAGCTCTCCCTGTGTGCATCTGTGGGTTGTGTCAGAGCTCTCATCAAAGAGCAAATGTAATTTGCTTTTTAAAAACGTTTGGACTTCCAATTCTGGAAAAGGTAAAATAGACATTATTTCTCTCTGTTCTTCCTATAAACACCACTAAAACCCCTATACATAGTACATAAAACATAGGAAGCAGACCTTCCAAAATGTTGGGGAGGATAAGGTAAATTTGCAAAGGGTCCTTGGGACTTGAAGAATGGCATGTGAGTGAATTCCTTGGGTTTTAGTTTTCCTGTTGCCTCATATGTATCCCAGACAAGACAGTGGAGAATTGCACAGCTCAGAAAAGCCAACAGGTACAGGAAAAAAAAAGTTAAATACTGTAATTACAGTTATATAACATTCTTGAAATGACAAAGTTATACAGATGAAGAGCTGATTAATGATTGTCAGGGTTTAGGGACGTATGCAAGAATGTAATTATAATGGGGTGGTACCAGGGAATTTCTTTGTGGTAATGGAGCTGTTCTGTATCTAGATTGTATGGTAGTTATATGAAACTATACATTTTTTTAAAAAGCACAGAACAACAAACACACACACACACACACACACCACAAATCAATGCATGTAAAAACCAGTAAAATTTGAATAAATCTGTAGTGTCATTGACTGTACCAGATCAGACAATTAATTTTGCAAACATCCTAGAAAAAGTACTACATACCTCATTGCTGACTGTCACTACAGTCATCTTCGAAGTACTACACTCGGGAAGCTATGCACTGATGCTAGTGCCTAGTCCACTCTTCAAAGCAAGTTTGGAAGTCTTTCTGGAATGGCCATCAGAGCTGTCGTCGTATTACCCTTGATGTCCTGAATGTCATCAAAATGTCTTCCTTTCAATATTTCCGTTATCTTCAGGTAAAGAAAGAAGTCATTGGGGACCAGATCAGGTGAGTAGGGAGCGTGTTCCAATACAGTTACGTGTTTACTGGCTAAAAACTCCCTCACAGACAGTGCCGTGTGAGCTGGTGCATTGTCGTGATGCAAGAGCCATGAATTGTCGGCGAAAAGTTCAGGTTGTCTAACTTTTTCCCACAGCCTTTTCAGCACTTCCAAATAGTAAAGTTGGTTGACTGTTGGTCCAGTTGGTAAAAATTCATAATGACTAATCCTTCTGATATTAAAAATGGTTACATTGTTGCAACAAGTTCACGAACTTAATTGTCAGACCTTGTATTCTACCAACATCGATTTCCTGATTTTGATAATGTTTTAAAATTACATAAGATATTATCATTGTGGGAAGCTAGAGAGAGGAAGGGAACACAAAACTCTGTATTATTTTTGCAACTTCCTGTGTGTATATAATTATTTCAAAATAAAAATGAAAAAAATAAAAGCATATTGCTGGTTCATATATTCAGGTCATAGCAATTCCCACTTGAACATCATTATATGTTCAAAACTAAATAGTACCAGTTTTGATTCTACCTATCTTAAGATAGTCTAGCAAATGCCCAAATTACAAAGATACCAGAAATAACCTAATGATATGTGGAGATGCAATGATATATATATATATATATATATATATATATATATATATATATATATATATATATATACACATATATATATACAATATATGTACTCGCATATACCGGGGGTGCCAAAAAAATGTATACAAGTGGACACTTTGTTCAACGTTGCTCAAGCAGTATTTCACCATAATCAGAAGTGTCTGGACGCTGATGGTAACCACTTTGAGCACCTCTTGTAATTGCAGAAGTCAAACGTGACTTATATTCATCTTTTGTTACCAGTATATATTGAGTATTATAATTTTAATAGTTTATTTCCTTTCTTAAAATGTGTATACATTTTTTTGGTATCCTCTGTATATGTAACAGAATATTATTCAGCCGTAAAAAAGAAGGAAATCCTACCATTTGTGACAACATGGATGAACCCAGAGGACATCATGCTAAGTGAAATACAAACGCTGTATGATTTCACCTATAAGTGAAAACTGAAAAAGTCGAACTCAGAAGCAGAGATTAGAATGGTGTCTACCAGGGGCTGGAGGATGGGGGAAATGGGGAGATGTTCGTCAGAGGGTACAAACTTTCAATGATGAAATTAATAAGTTCTGGAGATCTAATTCACATTCTGAAGACTATACTTATTAATACTGTATTAGATAACTTGAAATTTGCTAAGAGAGCAGATCTTAAGTGTCCTTATCACACATACACAAAAATGATACCTATATGAGGTGATGGATGTGTGTTCGTTAACTTATGATAGTAACTTCACAATGCATATGCATTTAAAATCATCATGTTGTACACCTTAAATAGATACCATTTTTAACTGTCCTCAATAAAGCTAAGAAAAAAGAGTGAAGTACAATTTAATGTTAAATTTGCGGATGTTAGAAACCTGGGCAAGATACCTAATATGAGAGAATCAAAATTCAAATTTTCTTGACAGACTAGAATAATGGGCTGAAACCAACAAGGCAAAATTTAATAATAATAATTTAAAAAACTACAAAAAAACCCAGACAAAATCCTGGCAAGATAATCCTCGCATTGTGCATTAGAGTACAGACTTGATGACCAGCCTGCCAGAGTTCAAAGCCTGGTGTCACCACTAACGGACAGTGAGTCCCTGGCAATGACATTCACCTCTCTATGCATCAGTTTCCTCATTTGTTAAGTATGAATGATGATGATGATAATGATGACCATGCTGGTGATAATGATGATTACGATGATATTTGATGCTTGCATTGGAGGTTGACTATGAAGAATAAACAAAATAATACACAGAAGGCACCTATAATTATCTCTGGTACACAATAACTTTCAATAAATGTTTCTTGTTGGTTTTGCATCTTGAAAGATTTGCACAAAAGTAAACCTTTTAAAGTCACATACAGATAAATTTGAGAAAAATGAAGAACCACCCATGATGGTTGGGCATCATCATTTCCATTTGAGCCAAACAGATGATGCCACTTGGGAAATGTAATAACTGTGATTTAACGAATGGGTTTTGGAATAGTCAGAATCAAGTCCTGTTTTGGACATTTACCTGCTGTGTGACTTTAGGAAAATTACTAAACTTCTCTAAACCAAGCCTTATTTCTTCATTTATAAAAGGGAGTAATAGTAGTGACTGCACCTTCGAGATGTTAGGAGGATTCTTAGAGATATTGCACAGACCTAGAACAGAGTGATAGCTCAGCAATGACATTGATTTTTATTACTATTACGTGACTGCTCTAAACACTGTCCTTTATTTCCAGAATACAGTCCAGTACTTGAATGTCACAATATTCTGGGGAATTTTTTGAATTTTCTAATCAAGAGAAGAAATATTTCCATTAGCTTAGTGCTAATGTCTTAGCTATGCTAAGCAATATTTCTGGAACGGCAAATCCTGTCATATCTTCCTTCGTTGACTTTTTTGCTTGCATTCATTATGTCTATTCCTAATGTTACCTCCTGTATTCAGTTCCAGTCCTTGAAACCTTTGGCCTGAACAATGGCAAATGCCTTCTAAATATTTCCCCCAGCTTTCAAAGCTAATGAATCTCAAGATGGTAGAGGGCAGGCTGGGGTTGGCTGTGAGAATCATAATTTTTCAATGGAGAGGGTTGACTGATAGATTATATCCATATAACCACTTCTGTTCTCCTCACACCAGTCAGATTCTGTCCCCATAGCATCTTTGAGCAACATAGTACGTATGTATGCATTGCACAATGTTGATGGGAATGTGTTAAAAGTCTCTTTTCATGTGCTACTGAGTCAGGCTTTCAAAAAAACAATGCTTTCAATTGTGTCTTTATAAGCTAATTAATCATGACACATTTGTTGACCACTCACTATTTGTCAGGCACACAGTAGCCTGTTGAAAAATTTGCATAAAAGTCATCCTGAGAGGAGAAAAGCACTTATATCCATTTTAATTACGAGGAAATTGTAACTTGGAGACATAACACCACTCAAGGGAAGAAGCTAAGATTCAGTGCCATGTCCGTGAGCACCGATAGCCTAGAAAAATGACTATTTCCTGTGTGTTGGATTTCATATAGTTTGCCACAAATGTATAAGATACAATCCTTGTCCCTGTCCCCCAGTTGTTTTAAAAGCAATTGGTCCATAAGCAAAGTAAACTTGAAATACACAGAATATTTAGTAGCTATTGTGTGTGGTATTTTCTTATAACCCCAGAATGAGTACAGGGACGAAAGAGACCAGTTTATCAGAGATGACCTACTGAAAAAGGTGGAGTTTGGACAGGATGTGGAAGGTGGAGGAAATCGGTTAGGCAAATTGTTAAGCAGTCTAAAAAAAGAATAGGTAAAAGCAACTTGGCAATGGGCTTGGAGGTAATGAATGTTAGGGGCTGGGAAATAAATTTAATTAGGAATTATTGAGCCATTTAATTGCCATAATTGATTAGTAAGCACTAGGGAGCCATTTCAAGATCTTCAGCAAGAAAGATTTATGGCATGTTTTCAGAAAATTAGTCCGGTAGCGAAATGTTGGAGAAATAGGGCAAAGGATGGCAGGGGCACTGGTGGAAGCTTTTATAATAAACTATGCTGGTTATCATGGTGATGGCAAGGCAAGGATACATCTGCGAGTCAGAAGAAAGTGACCTGTGTGTCCCCTTTCCTCACCAAGCGTAGTACTATTGTCATAGATGAACATCCTGTGCATTAGTTTTATATTTAACATATAGCTATGACTCACTTCAGGATTTTGAAAAATGCATCCTTATTTTTCGTGTTACAAGCTGCAGCAATCATTTCCTTCTAGTATATATTTTAAAAAGCATGGAAACCAAAGGTATTTCTGTGCCTTTGTATACTGCAGATGAATCAAAATGGCTCCAGTTGTTTACTTTGGGAACCAGAACCAAAGCTCTTAGACTAGACCGGTTTTCTACAACAAAATAGTACCATTTTGCTTTATGAAATTAAAATTTGGTTTCCTAGTTCCCCTAAATCCTATCCGTCCCCAGGCCCTTTACATGATGTCCCACTTATGTTCAAACCATAATCCCACTAATATTGTGACTATAACTTTGCTTTTTCACCCCTAGGTCACAACAGTTTGGAGGTAAAAATAATGCCATAAATAGTACAGAAAAGAGCTTGTTTACTTTCTCCCTTCCCTTTATAATTGAAGACTGTGGGTATCTAATTGACTTAAAATTCCTTCTAATTGACTTAAAATCACACCTGGTGAGGTCTGACCCTTGTTCTTTGGACTATCCTGTAGCATCTGCCATTTTCTTCTGGCATGCACTGATAACTGATTACACTTCTGTTCTGCCATTTTCTCCTCTTGTAATCTGGTTGTGATGTTGATAGGGTAGGAAGGAAGGTAGAAATGAGCAGGAGAAGGAGGGATCTAGCCCCAGTTATGAGGCCCCTTGCAGCTGCTCCTCCTCCTTGGGTCACAGATATCCTGCCCTGCAGGATATTGAAAACAAAGGTGGGCACAAACCCTTGCTCAGCAGGATATTGAGAACAACAAAACATTACAGTTTTCCCCTTCCCCACTGCCTTAGCAGGCTTTCTTAAAGTATTATGAGAAGATAGTGGGCTCTCACATGACCGTAAATCAAGAAGGTATGTCATTAGAAGAAGGAAAAATGCCAGTGAGGGAGGGGAAACATCCCACTTATCAGAATGTACATCCTGTTTCCCAGGACCATATATTATAGTTTTGCCTCCTTTTTAATGGGCTTTTCAAATAAATCATGGGAAACTGACGGGTTCACACTTACGCCCTGAGAAACAACCTTGGGAACAAGAAGAGATAGGACATGTCAGCAGAGAAAGAAAAGATACTGGAGAGGAAGAGGGGGAGGCAATTCTACCCATAGAGATAAAAACCCTCACACAGTGTAAGGAGAGGCTGCTTCCCTCTCTTGGGTCAGCCTGCTCCATGTCTCAGAGTGTACTTGCTTACTAATAAACCTTGCTCTTTTGCAACCCACTTAATTCTGTCTACTGATTGAATTCTTTCCTTCAAGAAGACAAGAACCGAAGATAAACGTCACTTCCGGTAACAATGTGACCCTCTTGTCCCATCCCAGGATCAGGACCTTGATGTCTCCTTCTATGTCCTTTGTCTTGTAAATGAAAACCTTACCACAGATATTACCTAAATGGGAGCAGGTATACTTTTCCCCCACATAACAGGCTAGAGCCTGTTGTGCTAGCCATACAAGTACAGGGCTGCATTATACAGGCATACCTCAGAGATGTTGTGGGCTCAGCTCCAGACCAACACAATAAAGCAACTATCTCAATAAAGCAAGTCGCATGAACTTTTTGATTTCCCAGTGCATATAAGAATTATGTTTACATGACACTGTACTGTGTAATAGTAGTGAAAAAGTTTGAAATATTGTGAGACTTACCAAAAGCTAACCCAGATACACGAAGTGAGCAAATGCTGTTGGAAAAATAGCACCAACAAACGTGCTGAATGCGGGGTTGCCACAGTCAATTTATAAAATAAACTGCCATATCTACGAGGTGCAACAAAGTGAAGCACAATAAACTGTGGTATGCCTGTACTCTCAGGGCTTATAGGAGTTTAACTGAAGTGGTTTTTACTTTTTACTCCCCCTTTCTTGTCCCTTCATTGGATTCCCACAGGGACCACAATGCTGGGACTGGGATGGTGTACCAGGTATGACAATTAAGTTCGCAAACTTGTTGCAATGATGTTGTGAAACTTTTTTCATACCAGAGGGATTATTCATTATGAATTTGTACCAACTGGACAAACAGTCAACCAACTTTACTATTTGGAAGTGCTGAAAATGCTGAGTGAAAAAGTTAGACAACCTGAACTTTTCACCAACAATTCATGGCTCTTGCATCACGACCATGTACCAGCTCACACGGCACTGTCTGTGAGGGAGTTTTTAGCCAGTAAACAAATAACTGTATTGGAACACCCTCCCTACTCACCTGATCTGGCCCCCAATGACTTCTTTCTTTACCCAAATATAAAGGAAATATTGAAAGGAAGACATTTTGATGACATTCAGGACATCAAGGGTAATACGACGACAGCTCTGATGGCCATTCCAGAAAAAGACTTCCAAACTTGCTTTGAAGGGTGGACGAGGTGCTGGTGTCAGTGCATAGCTTCCCAAGGGGAGTACTTCAAAGGTGACCATAGTGATATTCAGCAGTGAGGTATGTAGCACTTTTTCTAGGATGAGTTCGCGAACTTAATTGTCAGACCTCATATGTGACCCACACTGAGTTCTATCCAAATTTCCAATCCTTCCAAATCTGACCTACCGTTGTTGAATATTTCTGTGGCTACACTTTTACTCCCCTTAGAATGATTGTTCTCAGAAGCTTCTTAGTTCTCACATAAGAAGCCCCAATGTTTGGCAAGCCAAACACCTGGGGTGCACACAGCTTAGAAAATTCTCAAGCAGAGAACCCCTGCTACATAAAGATACAGATTTTTTCTTGTAATAAACTTTAGATGGTTGGAGCCTTGATAACTAGCTTCTGTAAGCATACTCAAGCAAAGCAGCAGCAGGAAGGAGCTGGGAAAAACATGTAGGTGGATTTTTTCTTTTTTTGAGAAAGTCTATGCTGGTATATGTGTTTTATTTAAAGCATTTGCCACGGCCCTTTAATATTTTATAGCCCATACAAGAATAAGCATGTTAAGTGCAACTTTCAGACTATTTTTTTTTCTATTTAAAGGAGTGGTCTAGTAACTTATTTGTTATTTTTCATAGGTAGACTAAGTTACTAAGTGATATTCAGTTTGCCACCTCTTGCATATGGTCTTTGAGCCCATCAGATTTCCATGATTGGTCATTTACATCTGCAGGGTAGTAGAATATGCGATCCCCAAACATGCCTCTTTGCCATAAGGATTAGAGTTACGTGCTATATAAAGTCAAAGATGAACCATATACAAGAAGGTGGTCTCATAAGATTACAATAGAGCTAAAAAATTTCCTATTGCCTAGTGACACCTTAGCCATTATCATACGGTTGTAGCACAAAGCCTTACTCTTTTGTGCTGCTCTCAGTCTGTTTACAGCAGTGTTATTGTCTAGAAACGCCTGGGAGCACTCACCTGGCACTGGTGAGTTTCCCACAGACATCTCCCCTTTCTAAACTAATGTTATAACTGGCAAATATCTTCTCCCATTCAACTTGACTGACCCTTGTGGTTATTATGATTGCAAGACACTCTTCAGCAATAACCATTAGGAAACTCTGAAGGAAAAAAAAAACCACAGGAGTTCATGGAGCATACAAGGCATACCAGGGGGTACACAGCAAGGTTGGAGGTACAAAGAGAGCACACATGGGCCTCAGGTTCTGCTTTTATTGGGGTCAAGAGTAGGGGCCCAGGGTTTTGTGGGCCGACTCTATTGGTCAATTAAAAACTGATAAGAACGGGAATGTAAAGCATGGGAATAGAAAAAACAAGTAGCCCAAATGGTCAGTTATTGAAATCAATCAAGATCTAAAACAAAGAAGCCTCAGGAGAGGAAGGCAGCCTGGCTCTCTGCCTAGTCCTCTGGCTTGCAGTGAGTCTATACCAGCTGCCTTCCTTGACGCCCATGCCTGTGTGAAGTGGATGCCTCTGCAATCAAAGCTGAAGTCAGGCACTTGCCTTACAAAGAGAAAAGCCACCACTTAGGGCTTCCTCTATAATTTTTCACGGGTTTGTGGTGATGCTGGTGTAAACCATCCTACTACCTACCACAATGGTAGTCCTATAAAAGTATAGCATGTACCATTACAGTAGTAGACTGCACCATCTAGGTTTGTGTAAGTACAGTCTATGATGTTTGCACAAGGAGGTTCTCAGACATTCTTCCTTAAGCAATGTATGACTGTACTTTGAACTGATTATTTTGACAAACAGCAAGCACAGGAGAAGCACTGTAAACCAAGTAGAAGTTACCATTTTGTAAGGGGTATTTACAAGGAAAATCTCCATTTGTCAGGGTGTCTCTCTAAGGATGATTCTACATCACAAGAGAATCTTATCACTGGAGAAGAGACCAACTTAGATCTGCATAACAACCTTACCCTTATTTACCGTGCTTGCTTACCTGGTCATCTCCCATAACTGTCTCCCCTACCCCAACATTTTCTTCTATCTTTCGCTGAAGATGGTATTTAAAGTGGTGGCTCGGGCCATTTTGGGGAGTTATTCCATTTTCCTGGGTCTCTCCCGTGTATACAGGAGTTATACATGTTATTAAACTTCTGTTTGTTTTTCTCCTGCTAATCTGTCTTTTATTATGTGGGGCTCTCAGTCAAGAACCTAGGAATGTAGAGGGAAAATTATTTTTCCTCCCCTAAAGTTTTATGCTTATTAAGGGTGTTACAGAAAAATCAAACTTCATTTACTTCTCTCAGGTTAAAAATACAGTTAGACTATGATTCAGCTAAACAAATTATTTTATTCTATATAAATTCCTATTCAATATAAAACTAAATATAATTCACCCACTCTTCATTTACTTACTTTTATTAAATATATGTAACTATTATATTCTAATACCTTTAGTTTTATTCAATAACAGTATTTAATTTTGTTTGACCTTTACCTACAGCCTGAACATTTTCAGTATCGACAAATGACTAGAAACTAATAAAAAATGTGTTTTAATAAACATGTTTCAGAATTTCAGTAGAATACTTAAAATTCATTATTTCAATGCTTGGATTTTACTTAAAGAAGAATGTAATTTTAAAGAATCTTTGAGGACTTATTTATGCCCTTACTTTTAAAATAAAAGTGTCACCTATTTGCATTAAGCTTTTTCCCTCAGTTAATAAAACCATAATTTTAAATACCATACTGGATCACCTCATGCATTAGGTATCCAAATAATACTTATTGTAATAGTGGAGTGATATGTGACATATACAATGGAGTTGACTTACGAACAAAAGCTAATCATGGGGATATTTGACTAAGGAGGGCATTTTATCTTTATACTCAATAGAATTCTGATTAGTGCATCAAGAAGCTGTGCTCTTCAAAGGGCTTCCCAGACTCAGGAAAGATGTAAAGTAGTACTTGAGTCACCACTCAGTCTCTCCCACTTAAGCAGAGCTGTCGAAATGTTGCACTTCCCAACATGTTATCTGCTTTGTCCCAAAACACACTGGAAGTTCTGGGTTAGCAAATTATATAGCTCACTACAGTAAATGATCATGTCACCTGTCAGATTTTTCTGATTTGGAGATCAAGATAAAAAAAAAAAGGGTTGATTAGTGTGAAATACATGCGCTGTAACTCCTAGTGCCTCTTCAAGGTAGGGCATGCTGCCCAATCATGAGGAGTGTATGTGGTCAGCTGACTGCCTCCATTTGTCAATTCTTACAGTGCTTGTGTCTCAGACATCTGGTCCTATGTTACACCCCAACAGGCAAGCCTGAATCCTCTGAATGACTGAGTCAGGGTTTAGAGGCTCAGAAATTTCAGACTGATGCTCCAAATTCTGAAGGGCCATCCAGAGCCCCTGATAGTGTTGGCCAAGGCCTCATGGAGCCTGTGTAGCTATGTTACTTTTTCCTCTGCCCAAGTCTGCTTTCTCTCCATTCCCTACACAGAAACTGATTCCTAATAAATCTCTTACATCCAGACTCTGCCTGCTTGTAGAAAACTCAATTTGTGAATATTTGGGATTGAATGTTAAACTTTTGGGGTCCCTACAGATGGTTACAAATTAGTCTTTCCTCATAGTTCAAATTTATCTTGAATGATATCAAACTCTCTCCATCCAGTCATCCATCTATCCATCCATCCATCCATCCATCCATCCATCCATCCATCCATCCAAAAGGAACCACAATCTTGCCATCCTGAAGCTGTTTTTTGGGATATTGATTTTTAAGCTGTTTATTAAGAAACAAGTCTCAGAAAGAACCTTTGGCCCTCCCCCCTTTCCTGCCCAAGAGATTCAGACAAAGAAATCTGCTTCAGGAAGGAAATCTTAGGATGCTGCCTTATCCTAATTTGAATTAAGTGTGGGAAATAAGAGGACATCGGGCAGGCGCCTTTAGCTAGACACCCCCTGTGTCCCCTTGTTTCTGAGGTGCCCAGCAAGAGTGTTCCTGCCTGTATGTTCCACTCTTCCTCAAGTACCTGTAAATCGTCCATTCTCACTTCTGAAATCCCCCTCTTTTCTCTTTTGTCCAAAATGTCTTATATACCCAATGTTGCCTCACTGTCTTTGGAATTTTCATCACTATGTGAATTCCCCGTGCACATGTATTAAAATTTTAATTTTCTCCTGCTAATACGTCTCTGTTAATTTGACTATTGGCTCAGCTAGAAGAACTTAGAAGGTGGGAGGAAAAATATTATTCTTTCTAGCCCTCACAAATCCATCCATCTTTAATCTGTGTTTGCAGTCCAAACTTCCAAGTATCCTTTATGTGCTGTGTGCTGGTCTTTGACATTAACAAGCTTCCAGCCAGATGAAAGAGATATGATATTTATGTGCAAGTTGACTATGAAATGAGAAAGGGCAGTAGTAGAGAGATTTGTAAATAAATAAACCAGATTGATGGCAAGTAAACCAGAGTGATGCTCTAAGGAGATACAGAACTACAGTGGTGGCAGTTAACCTCAGAGTTTACTATACTTTAGGGGTTTTATTTTCCAATATCCAAGGGCAGCAGCAAATGTTAGCTCCTGATCTTAAAAACACATAGACTGTGCAGACGCATGACCAATGTGCTGTACAACTGAAGCTGAAGTAGAATAATAATGTATGTCAATTATAATTAATAGATATATACGTAGCCACAGGATGGGGAGTACAGCATAAGGAAGATAGTCAAAGGTATTGTAACAGCTATATAAGATGTCAGAGGGGTAGTAGCTTAGGGGTGGGGGATTATCACTTTGTGAGGGGTGTAAATGTCTAACTGTTATGTTGCTTTATATCTATATGTAGTCACGGGAGGGGGAGTACAGCAAAAGGAAGACAGTCAATGATATTGTAATAGTTAGAAAAGATGTCAGAGGGGTAGTAGCTTTGTGAGGGGTGTAAATGTCTAACTATTATGTTGCTTTGTACACCTGAAACTAATAAAAAAAATATCCCCTGCAACTGTGGGAATCGGACTTTAACAACATTTTGTACCCACCACATAGGTGTTTGTAGATATTGGAATCTAACCTTTGCCAGTGCCTTGCAAGACATACCGCTTTCCTGTTACTACCAGATACATCTACAAGAAGAAGCCTCAGTGGAAGGAAGTTGAATTCATTTCTGCCCTACTAAAATGCAAGAAAAGGTAGTTCAGAATTCTACTTTAATGTTTGCAATGACACCTGTCTTTATTCTATTCTAAATGATCTTTATCTCAGTCTTCCATAAACTATTGGGATCCTACTGTGCTCTATTTTAGACTATATTCAAGTTGAAGAGCAGTGGTTCAATGTTTTTCGAGTTCAGCAAACGCTTTTATCCTCAAACCATTTACTAGAGCCTCTACATTAGAGTGTTTTAATTTTACTCTCTGTTGTTTGAGAAAACATATGACCAAAAATTACTCTAAATTCATCAACACTTGAAAATAAATTTTCAATCTATTAGCTACTACAGCAGGCCTTGGCATTTGTAAGGTGTTTAAAAACATGTATTTGGCAAATTGTTTGTTGTGCACAAGGACATATAGAGCCTTCACTCCTTCTTATGTTTCTGCTGCCTGTCATGTGTCCACAGCCTAGAGTGAGGAATCCATATTCACAGATGACAGAAATTGTTGGAAATTTTACCATTGTAAGTCTTTTATTGATATTGAGCAGAGCTATTTTGAATGGATTTCATTGCCATCTTATTAGAAATGTATAAAACAATGTAAAAAAATAAAATGTGTTCATTTTCCTATCGTTGGACTTACACACAATAGGAATATTGCGAGAGATTGTGTAACTTTGAAATATTAAATAAGGTAATGATGTCTTATGCTGTACTTGGTACATCATAGTTCCTGGTTAATTTACTTTGTCCCTTTCCTTGTGAGCCACTCCTCCATTACCGGGGGTCCCCAGCTGACCCCACCCTCTGCAGTCGTACTTCCTATGAAAGTGATGCCAGACCTTCTTCTGGTTACCCAAGCCTCTGTGGTCATTTTATCATGGCCCAGTTGTTCCCTTGCTTGGGTGTCAATATTCAAACATCAAGCTAGTAATTTATAACCAACCAAAATTTTTTCTTTAGCATTACTCCAACCAATGAGAACACACATTTCATGGTGAGATTTCAGATATTTGACCAGATGATTGAGGAAATAGATCTTAACAAGGGATTCTATCAGAGGAAATTCCGCTTTAACAGAGGGTTGATGGCCTCCTTTAATAATTTGTAACTGTGTTACTCTCTGCTTCTAAAAATCCCTACATGAGAATAGATTGATTCTGGGTATTTCAAACATAGCTATCCCCCTTTTTTTTATGCTCATTAAAAACACGCTGAAATCTTCTAAGAGATAAAATGAACATAACCTATAAAAATTAGCTAGTCTATGTTTTAGCTAGTTCATGGCTGTCTCCTAAAATAAGTACATTACATATTTCTAAAGAATGTCTTCATGAGAAGGAGCTTGCTGTGTTTATGTGGGCTCATGCAGTCACAGTGGGGGTTTTAGCCTTTGGTGATCAGCAGGTTGCAGATGTTGATTCACACAATATATTTAATAGCTATTGCCTCTGCTCAGAAGTCTTTGAGATTAACCATTAAAGATGCAAACAGTGGAACCGCTAATGGTTCCTATGGTTTACAAATAATTTCTCAACTCAGCTTTATTAGGCATTATAAGGCTGCATTACCATAATGATTGCATTACTATCACATACTACCATATATAGAAGTTCTACTCTTTGGGAGTTAAAGCAATGCTATTTATTGTTTGGAAGTAATCTGTATATCTTTCTGACTATTTATGATTCACCCTTATATATTTGTGTGTGTGTGTGTGTATTTTTTTTCTTTCTTAAAATATATGTACCATATATGGTACATATATTTTAAGAAAGGAAAACGTATACACATTTTAAGAAAGGAAAAAAACTGTATTAAAATTGTAATACTCAATATATACTGATAACAAAAGATGAATACAAGTCATGTGTGACTTCTGCAATTACAAGAGGTGCTCAGAGTGGTTACCATCAGCATCCAGACACTTCTGATTATGGCGAATTACTGCTGGAGCAACATTGAACCAGTGTCCACTTGTATACATTTTTTTGGCACTCCTGGTATGTACTCCTATATATAGTGTGATCACAAAATACGGTAAATGTTTAAATTTAAAAATATTTATTACAGTAAAAGACACATTACCATTCATTCCCCTCAAAATACTCCCCCTTGCTTCGAACACACTTATCCCATCATTCTTGCCACTTTCTGAAGCAGTTCTGGACGTCCTCTTTTGTGAGTGTCTTTAGTTGCGCTCTCGTTTCTGACTTGATGTCCTGAATCAATTCAAAACATTTATCTTTCATGGTCATTTTGACTTTGGGAAAGGGCCAGAAATCTCATGGTGCCAGATCCAGCGAAGAAGGTGGATGAGGACACAGCATAATGTTTTTATTTGACAGAAATTATCATACCAGAAGTGATGTGTGACATGGAACGTTGTCATGACAGAGGATGATTTACAGCAAACTTTAAAATACAACTTCTCTCAATCGTAGCTCACGCCTGACTGACTGCACCGAACAAGTTGAAACTTGTCACACACCATTATTAAAGTTCGATGCGCTGCTTCCCCTATTGTAGATCCCTGCCTTTCCGTTGGATGGCACTTGGCAGCAGCATTCGCCATATTTGCTGATCCAATGGAAAGCCTCCGTGTTACACACTGCTTCTGTATGGCAATTCCTGTCAAATCAAAACATTATGGGGCCGGCCCAGTGGCTCAGGCGGTTGGAGCTCCATGCTCCTAACTCCGAAGGCTGCCGGTTCGATTCCCACGTGGGCCAGTGGGCTCTCAACCACAAGGTTGCCAGTTCAATTCCTCGAGTCCGGCAAGGGATGGTGGGCAGTGCCCCCTGCAACTAAAGATTGAACTTGGCACCTTGAGCTGAGCTGCCACTGAGCTCCTGTATGGCTCAGTTGGTTGGAGCGCGTCCTCTCAACCTCAAGGTTGCCGGTTCAACTCTCGCAAGGGATGGTGGGCTGCGCCCCCTGCAACTAGCAACAGCAACTGGACCTGGAGCTGAGCTGCGCCCTCCACAGCTAAGATTGAAGGGACAACAACTTGACTTGAAAAAAGTCCTGGAAGTACACACTGTTCCCCAATAAAGTCCTGTTCCCCTTCCCCAATAAAATCTTAAAAAAAAAAAAAAGAAACTAAAAATGAAAACTAAAGCCATGAAAAAAACAAAAGAAAATTATGGTGTGTCCTCATCTACCTTATTCACTGGATCAGGCACTGTGCGACTTCTGGCACTTCCCCAAAGTAAAAATGATTCAGGACATTGAGGCAGCCATGACAGAGCAACTAAAGACACTCATGAAAGAGGACTCCTAGAACTACTTCAGAAAGTGGCAAGAATGATGGGACAAGTGTGTTTGAAACGAGGGGAAGTATTTTGAGGGGGATTAATGAATGACAATGTGTCATTTTTGTGTCACAATAAAAATTATTACTGTAATAATTTTTTTTATTTAAACATTCACCATATTGTTTGATCACCGTTCGTATATATTCATTAAGCTAAAAAAGTATATAAGAATATACATACATGCATACACATACAAAATTTTGCCCAAACTTAACTATGTTTAAGGAATGGTAATTTCTCAATTTTGCCCCAAGTCATTCTTGGAAAGATTATTTTAAACTGTATTAACAATAGATGACAGAATTTTCCCATAGGTACATGCTCTTGAAAAGAAAATATGTACTGCTAGATAGTAATCAAATGTGATGGTTTGAAAGAGTGAAAGTAGATGCTAATAGAGATTTTCTAATTTCTCAAATGTTATACAGAAATTGCAGTCTCTGTTTGCCTTACCAGAGTATTGGGTACCCAATAAGCAGGATGATTTATGTGAAAATAATTTCTATAAATTTACAGTTTTGATAAATGGACATATATTTTTATACATGGTGAATATTTATGGTATTCTTACATGGTCTACAGACATGTCCTAAGATCTTATTCTGCTGTAACGAAATCATTGGAAGATATGGACTTAGGCACATTTAGATTAAATTTAAAAACCATGTTAAGACACTAGATTAATTTTTTTTAAACTTTTATTTATTTTGAGTGTGTTTTTCCAGAACCCATCAGCTCCAAGTCAAGTAGTTGTTTCAATCTAGTTGTGGAGGTTGCAGCTCACAATGGCCCATGTGGGGATCGAACCCACAACCTTGATAAGAGCACCGCACTCTAACCAAGTGAGCTAACCGGCCACTCCCTAGATTAATTTATTAACACTTAGTCTAGAAATATTCATGTTCATCAACAATGACTTTTTGGCTTCAGATAACATGTAGTCAGCCTTATTGCAATGCCGGGAAGAGTAGCTGTAATTCTACTGTTGTTCCCCTCACTCAAGGATATTGAAACAAATTAATAACATTATGATAGGGAATCTTGTGAGTGTCTTTGATCTATTAAAAAGAAATAAATAAACTGAAACTCTGGAAGATTATCCCTGACTAAAAAAAAGTGACTTTTGTGGCTGGCCCAGCGGCTCAGGTGGTTGGAATGCGTCCTCTCAGCCACAAGGTTGCCGGTTCGACTTCCGCAAGGGATGGTGGGCTGTGCCCCCTGAAACTAACAATGGCAACCGGACCTGGAGCTGAATGGTGCCTTCCACAACTAAGATTGAAAGGACAACAACTTGACTTGGAAAAAGTCCTGGAAGTACACACTGTTCCCCAATTTAAAAAAAAAAAATGACTTTTAATGTCCTCACATGAGATAGAGATATTCTTTCATGTTGCAACATCATGGATGAGCTGTACTGTTATAAATATAAAAAGTACAGCACCAGCATTAAAATTCACTTGTCCCCATAGATTGACCCAACCAACAAAAATATATTAGCTATAGTAAACATTAAACATTTAAATAAACACAATAATTAACGTTTTTGTGTAGTAAAGATAGATGCAAATAATCTTGCTACCAGATATTCAATTAAGAAATGGAGAGGTATAGATAGTACAAGCTGCTTTAGAAAGCTTTCTAAAGGAAGTTTGTTTTTTGTAATAACTTTCTCTAAAGCAAGTACAGCATTCAAAGTCATTCCATTGATTTTTAAGTCTTCACTTAAAACTAGATGGACAGGAATAAGTACTTGCTTTAGATGGGTATGTTAGTGGTGTCACAGGAAAAGAGGGTCCTTAGCCTCACACAGAAACTCATGCATGGGCCAGACAAAGGAGCAAAAGTAGTTTATTATGAGGCAGTCCACTCCACAGGCAGAGTGGACTGCCCTTAGGCAAGAGACAGCCCCATCCTCCCTGCAGCTGTGGTTTTTATTAGTTAAGCTTTTTAATATGGGAATAAAGGGGAGGAATATTCCTATTATTTCCCAGATGGGGGTGGGTTTTTCCTGGAATTGGGGATACACCCTTTTTTTGTCCTTATATGGTCCTCTCTGGAGGTGTCATGGTGCTATTGGGAGCATCCTTTAGCATGGAGATGTATTATAATGATTGCATAATGTGGCCGGAGGTTATTTGTAGGTGACTTTTGTCGTCACCTTGGTTTTGGCTGGTTCTGGCTGGTCTCCTTGTCTCATCTTGATTTACTGGTCCTTTGTCTCTGACTAGAGGTTAATGGTTTTCTAGAAGACCTTGTTGGGAGGTTAATGGTTTTCTTGGAGGCCTTGCCCCCTGCCTTATCTCAGCAGTAGTGGGTTTCACAATGAATACGTTTCAAAGGGCTGACCCAGCATCTTTTCTTTTTTCTTTTTTTCTGTTTTTTGCATCTTTTCTTCTTTTTCTCCTATTTTTTACTTTATTCATCCCTACAGAGTTGTAGATCATTAATTCAAAGCAGTGTTTACAATAAGCTCTTTCTTTAACCTTTCATAGCCACAGCCAATTCTGCCAACATACAATTTTAGTCTAGCAGCCTTGAGGAGAAAGGTTTAGACCGGCAACCATATTAAGACTAGAGGGACTTGCTTCTGGAAACCACACCCTGACCCTTTCTCTTGCTCTGTCTCCATTTCTATGAATTAAAGTCATTTTCAACAGAACTGTTTTTTGAACACAAGATCTATTTTGCAATAATATATGCAAGAACATGAATTTAGTTAAAATGAGTAAGAAATACATATTAAAACAATTTCGTGGGGAAACAGCATACAAATCTTATTGACCAGATTAAAACGGGCTCTGCCCCCTTAAAGCAGATTGGTGATTCATGCAATTCTTGAGTTACTTTACAAAGAAATGACTGTGCATGTGCCACCTCTGTCCTCAGGATGACCCTGGAACCAAGAATCTTTAGTCTATAAAACTCAAGTAACAGAAATGTGGCCACCGGCACCCTTGATGAAGTGAGAGGTCCTTCAATAAGGAAGATCCAGTGCCTAGGCCAAATATGGACAAATATAGAACTGACCAACAGAACTGCCAGATTGGAATTCCTCTGTGCTTTCTCTTACCCCCTGTCCCTATACCATAAGTGGCCAAGTTTCAAAACCCTCCAATGAAAACTTGCCCCACCAGTACTACCACATGCTAACCTGTTCTCCCTAACCCTTAAAACTTATTCAGACCCCAGATCAGGGAGACAGATTTGAGCCACGCATCCTGGTGCCATAGTATTGGCTCTTATATGTGTGCCAGGCAGTGAGCCCTTGCTCGGTAATGACGGTACTTGGCATATTGTTGACAAAACTTTACAGTACTTCAGATGCCATTGGAAATGCCATTTATCACAGATATTTAATATAAAACTTCAAAATTCCATCCCTAAAATGATTCGTAAAGATAAAAGATAAAGACAAAAGTCTTTTATCTCCACTAATGAAGGAGAAAGGCTTAGAGATTTGAGATTACTGTGTTCATATCCCTCTGGTAATGAATAAAGTGATGAATAAGGAGACTGCATGCTATCTGTAAAGTTTTATTTGTGGTGTAGGGGAGGAAAAATAATTTTCCTTCTACCCTTCATTATTCTTGGCTAAGACCACCCTCCCCCCAGAATAAAAGACAGATTAACAAGAGAAAAACAAACAGCTTTTAACAACATGTATGCCTCCTGTATGCATGGCAGATACATAGGAAAAATTAGTGAATCTCCCTGAAATGGTCCAAATCATCACCTTAAATACCACCTCCAGCTAAAGACAAAAGAAAGATGGGGTGATGGGGGGTGATGGCAGTTATGGGAGGTTATCAGGTAAAGCATAGTAAACAAGGGTAAGATTTGAAATGCAGATGTAAGGCTATGCCTTTTCCATTGACAAGAGTTTCTGAAGATTTAGAATCATCCTTCTCTTCCTGGTTACAAAGAGGAAGACACTTTTAAAAATGGAAATTTCCTTTATAAGTGTCAAAGTCTCTTTCAAAAGAGTAAATCTATTCTTTTTTAGAGATTCTTCTGTGTCTGCTTTTTCTCAAAGATAATCAATTCAAAATAATCCTTAGGGCACAGAGGAATATTTAGGGGTGGCATACTCTGCTACCTTTCAAAGGTCATTATATCACTCAGTTTCAAAATTATGTTTCTTAAAACTATCGCTTGTATTTTATTGGTAGTACTCTGTTGTGTACTTACAAGTTCTTGATTGATTTACCTTACTTTTTCATTTAGATATATTTGTTTGCTTTCCCTTTTATAGCAGACAGTGAGCTTTGAGGAACTATACAAAAAGAAAGACTTTTCTAGGCCAAAGGGCCAGGGAACAAGGAAATTATACTAGGTAAAAAAGCAGGTTGGTTATGGCAAGGTAACTTTCTTCTAGGGGATGGCACAAATCCATCAGGTGGATTACCTAACTAGTGGTGATCAGGCCGTTCCTGACTGACGGGTTTAAGATTCCATTTCTGGGACAGCCAAAACTATAGCTAAGCTAAGCAATGTGTGTTTGTGTGTGGGGGTGGGGGGCCGGGTTAGCAAAAGTGACTCCATTTTAGGCCTGTTGTCTTGTTTTTAACAATACACAATTTTTGGTTAATATTTACAGACATTAGAACAATACATTAAAAATGATAAATTCTATAGCTATAAATGAAGGCAATAAATCAGAATTTTATAATAGCAGTGTAAAATGACTTACTGATTTATATAGCTCTTGAATTGCATTCAGAAAGCATGTGTTACTGATGTGATTTGAAATATATTTGAAATATCATACTTTAATTTCTTCTTACATTATTTATGTAAAAAAACACACTAAGGCATGGGAGCTCTAAAGGCAGTATTAATTCTAGCTTTGTAAGGTTCATAGGAGATTGAGAGCATCCATACTGTGAAAATGTAGGTATTATAAAAGTATATTTTGGGAATCATATTAGAACTATCATTTCAGCTGTTGACATAAGAAACGTCCAAACCGATAGAGAATTTTCATAACAGTTACTTTTAGCCAAAACTGATCATTGCTGGGAAACAACATCTCAAATGCTCTGAAGTATAACAGTTTCGCAGTTTCTTTTATGCATTTGAAATTAAGGTGGGAAAGTAAGGAAGATTACATGGAGGTGGGAGAAAGCACGGTGGGGGTTGGATTACAGGATAGTTTCTCTTGAGGGTGGTTATGTCTGTTTCAAAGGTGTGTTAATCCTAGTCACACAAAAACAATGGATAGGGCTTGCTTAAGGCAAAGATAAACCTTTTACTAAAGAAGTTAGGCACGGTGGCTCAGGTGCTTGGAGCCCATGCTCCTAACACCGAGGAACCTGGTTTGATTCCTCATGGGCCAGTGAGCTGCACCCTCTATAGCTAAGATTGTGAACAACAGCTCTCCAGAGAGCTGGGCTGCAGTGAGCTGCCATGGGCTGCTATGTGCTGCCATGGGCTACCCTGTGCCGCCGTGAGTGTCCGGTGGCCAGCATGAGTGGCCAGCAGCCATCATAAGCAGCCAGCAAGAGCTTCCAAGAGCTGCCATGAGCTGCTGTGAGCGACCGACTGCCTCAGCAGGGGGGAGCGCAAGGCTCATAATACCAGCATGGGACAGGGAGCTGTGTCCCACAGCTAGACTGAGAAACAACAGCTTGAACCGGAGTGGCGGGGCGGGGTGGGGGGGTGGTGAGGGAGGCAGAAGAAAGGGGAAAACAAAAAGAAAAAAGAAATTACAGGCCCGGGGTGTGACTACCCACCATGACTTGCAGCAGTTAGGAATTTATGATCAGATCACCCTGATCACCCTGTGTCGTTACCTTCCATAGAACCCCTTTTTCATCCACACAGTTGTGAGTCAATGGCATTGGCATTTACTGTGTACTGAAAACCAACAGATTCTTGTCATTAAAGTCTTGGTAGAAGTTAGCCAAATGATTTTGTTCAATGAACTAACTTGAATCCTATAAAATATGAACCAGCAAAAGATTAATACAACATATTTGGAAGTGAAGTTATACAAAAAGGATGTAATGAATCGCAGTAGAAGTGTTAACATAAGAATATTAACATAATTGTTTTGCACAGAAATCGATCAATCATCAGTATAATTCTTAGCTTTATATGGATCTAAAAAACTGCTATTCTTAAACAATCCCTTAGAGGAATGTAGGGAAGTTGAAGAGGGCTGCATGCATGGCCTGAAGTTTGCAAAACAGAGCCATAATAATTTCTGACTGTTTTGCTTAAAAGGAGATGTACTGATTCTGTACATTTATAATGCAGGAAACAATGAACGCATTCACTTTCTTATAATGCTGTGAAAGATATCTGGTTTCTTTTTCATTTTGTGATGCTGCTGTTCTGTACTGTGCTTCTCAGTTTTGGAACATGACTTAGCAGCTCTCAACCCTAAGAAACACTGACCCAGCTGTTTGGAGAAGCCCTTCCAGAAGACTTTACACAAACCAAACATAGAGTGTATACTTCTTATGCAGGACCATTGAGGGAAAGGTTGCTAAAGAAACAAATGTCTGCATGGTCTCAAAGTCTCATCTACAGGTCACTTGTTAATTACTAAGGGAGAAAGGTAGCTTTAACATGAAGACATCAGTTGGACACCACCATAATCAGATGACTAAACTTGGCATCACTAATAACTTGGCACTCTGAAATGTTGTGCTTCCCAGTGGGACATACTGAGAACTATACTGATGAGTCAGAAAAAGAGTTAATGAAAACAAGTCTGGGAGCTAACAGGAATAAGCCTAAAGATTAAATGATGAGTCAGAAAGAGTTAATAACAATGAGTCTGGGAGCCAACAAGAATAGGTTTAAAGATTAACCACTTAAGCTCTGAGTCCCTGGTTAACACTATACCTGCAGACTGACAAACACCAGGACAATTTTCAGAGGAAGCCAACCAGGACAATAGTTCTCAGAAGGGGCTAGCCGCAACTGTAAATGACTGCAAGATAACTAGCCCCCTGCATCTGGCATAATAAATATAAAACCCCTACATTCCCTCACCTAGGGGCAGCCATCTTCTTAGACACTGCCATGGGCATTCTCTCTCTCTGCCCAACCTTCAATAAAACTTTCTTTGCTTTCCTACTTTTCTGAGTCTTGTGAATTCCTTCACCTTCTGTGAATGACCAGGGGTTAGTTAATTCTACACCAATACATATACCATAGTACATATGCGATTTTCTTGCCAGAAAACTTTAAACTGGTTCAGTCATGAGAGGATAATAAAAACAATTAAGACATTGGCTTCAACGCTTCAAAAATGTCAAATAAGTGTGAGATTTAAGTCAATGCATCATATCAGCCTTAGCCTGATTGCATGGTGTTTTCTGGCATAGGGATTATTTTAGGCTGATTATTTTCAAGAAATGGCAAATACAGAAGTTCTGTAAATTGAGTAGAAGTTACCCTTTTGTAAGGAAGGGTCATTTACATTTATAAGGGAAATCTCCACTTGTGAGGGTATCTTTCCTTCTGTACCAGAAAGAGGGGGATGACTCTAAATTTCTAGAAACTCTTATTAATGAAGAAGACAAAGACTTAAATCTGCATAACAACCATACCTTTGCTTACTGGCCTTTTCCTGGTCACCTCTCATAACTGGCTTCCCTCCCACCCAACATCATCTTTTGTCTTTAGCTGGAGGATGATATTTAAGGTGATGGCTTGGCCCATTTAGGAGAGTAACTCAGTTTTCCTGGTTGTCTCCCTGTATACAGGAGGTATATATGTTATTAAACTTTTGCTTGATTTTTTACTGGTAATCTGTCTTATATTACAGGGAGTGGGGGTGGGGGTGGAGTCTCAGCCAAGAATATAGAAGAATAGAGGGAAAATTATTTTTCTTCCTGCACACCACCATGCTCACCCAGAGATGGGAGAACAGAGATGGGAGAACAGCACCAGTAAACTACATGCCTGCCAGGGGAAAAGGGCATAGGAGCAGAGCATCCCAAGCATTTGCTAAAATGGTCTTTCATTTTTTTTACCTCCCTCCTTCTGGAATCACTGTTCAAACCAAAATAACACATTGGATTCTACGATAGTAATGCCGATGATGTCTGTGAATAAAATGTTGTATGTAATCGAGGTAATTATTGGTTAAACACAGCTGGTCAGTTAATAGAGTTTTTGATCTACCACTCTGTTTAGCATAAATACACAATTTAGTTATGTAACAATTTCTGCTGTCATGGAATATCTAAGTTTCATTTGTAAATGGGAGAGCACAGTAAATAATTACAAATATGTGTTATCTTTCTTTTGCTTCCATAACAAATTAGCACAAATTCAATGGCTTAAAACAATAGCCACTTATTGTCTCACAGTTCTGTCATGAAAAGTCCAGCATGGCATGGCTGGGTTCTCTGCTCAGGCGCCACAGGTTGAAATCAAGGGACTGGCCAGGCTGCAATGCTCATCTGAGGCTTGGGTGTTTTCCAAAGACAATGGTTGTTGCAAGAATTTGTTTCCTTGTGGTTGTAGAACTGTTAGGTAGAAGTTAGAAAACCTGGAGAAGGAGGAGGAGTGGGATGGGATCCATACTGCCCACAGACAAAGCTCAGAACTAGCTTTGATTAACTGCCTCCAGCCATGTATCTGTTTTTACGGCAATAGATGACAAGAGGTGGTCTGGAGCAAGATAAGGGTCTGAGTCAACAGACCTCCACCCATCTTAGGAGGTCATGCCCTCCCTGGAAGAGCAGGCACCACTTTTCCTGCCAAATCAATATGTAACTCCCTCATCCCACCCAGCAAACAATAGAAGTCCTCAGGACAAGGGGACTGGCGCCTATGCCTGTCTCTCCCACCTCAGCTAAGCCCATCCTCTTCCCTGAGAATGTGTCATTAATAAACCCTGCTTGCATATTAATCAGCTTGCTGACTTTTGATTCTTCACTGCATTGGCAAGAAGAACTGAGACTTCCATAACAGAACTAAGGTCCTATTTTCCTGCTGGATGTCATGCAGGGGTGGATCTCAGCTCTTGCAGGCCTCACACTTACAAGCCATTTCATAATGTGGTACTTGATTCCCTCTTCCTTTAGGCCAGCAGGAGCATATCTCTCTCTGACTTCTGCACGTTCAGAGAAACTCTAAGTTTCGGCTTGTCACCTCACTGAGTCAGGTCCACCCAGATAATCTCCCTATTTTAAGGTAAACTGACTTGAGACTTTAATTACATCTGTAAAATCTCTTCCTAGCAGGATACAGATAAGTATTTGATTGAATAACCTGGAGGCTGGAATCTTGGGAGACCATCTTGAGAATTCTGCCTATCACAGCATACAGATGAAAATTAATACTTAACAAGGAAAAATCTGATGAATGTAAGGAAAAATCAGTGAATAGAATGATTGGTTTAAAAAGAAAACTTGAGCATGTGGAATTTGCAAAAAAATTGGAAGAAATTGAAATGGTGAAAATAGATAATGCATTCTACAAGGAAGAAATAGTTTCAATATACTTAAGATCTACCTATATTTGAGCTAAAATAGTTTTCTTAGTTCTGTGAGAGGTAAGTTAATGTATTGGTAGGAAGTTAGATTAATTTAGTTTTAAATTTAATTGATAGAATAAATCACTTTCCTTCTGTATTGTGTATTCTAGCCTCCCTCTTCCTTTCCTTCTCACAGACATACACCAGTTGTGTGTTTATGTACACATATATGTAGATATATATGCATACATCTGCACACACACACACACACACACACACACACACACACACACACACACACCCTAACTGAAACACAAAAGAAGTTTCTTTACCCGTTGATTATAAAGCTACAGAAAGATACCCAGTTGCAGAATCAGTCAGTGACTATTTTAATAAATGCATCTTTCCTATGCTCAGTTACAAAAAATCCATCATCCAATGCCTGATAGATTCCAGAACTAGCAAAACAGATTATACTCATATCAGAAGAAAGAGGAAATAGAGGTATCAAAGGCATGTTCTGGAGAGACAATGTAAGCAGAATTTGAAAATTTTCATCATGACAGTATCAATTCTCCTAAAAGGTTTGAAAGTTCAATAATGCTTTATTCAACAAGCAACTTATTATTATAGCTATCATCCAAAGAAGTGCGAGGTATGGAATAGAACCTGCCTCCAAATTAAGGACAAGGAACTGGCAGGGGAAGCGAAAAACCGATTCATTAGAGGAAGGCAATGAAATCACTAAAACCTCCATGAATCGCTTCCTTCAAATAATTATGACAGTGAGAAATCTGGATAATATGTAAGTCTATGTCCCAATGTAAATTAGTTAATAGAATAATAGTTGTAAAATTCAATGGACTGGTAGTAGTTGGAGGAAATTTCAGAACAATACTGAATCAGGGATACAAGATGAACTATTAGAATTCAGAATTTTGTTGTCAAAGCAAGGTGAAGCTCTGGCAAACAATTGACTATTTTGATCTTTGTGGTAAATCTGTTTCTGTGAGCCGTCAGTTGAATTACATTTTTCTAACCAAGGCATATTGTATTATAAAATTATCATGCCTAATGGCTTAAAAAAACTGTATGGAGAGGTAAAGCCAGAGTAATTTAATTCAGTTGACACAAAAAGAAAAAAAAATAGGTATCATTTGTAATATAAGAGCAAAATTCTAGGATGCAGATGTTATGATAGCAAAGGTCAAGAAGAACAATTTTTCAATTTCTAAGTTAATTCTTTAATAAGGTATGGTCATTAGCACTCAATACTCTACAGATAATTATAACATCTAGATTGAGTTTAAATGAATGGTTTTCATTAATTAGAGAGCATCCCCATTTCCATCCTGATGATCATAAAAAATAAAAAATGTTTTTAATAAAGCACCTGAAGTGGACCGGTCATGGTTGTTGTCTGAATTATGGCTTAATATATTTATATCATGAAGGGCTTTGGAAACTAGAAAAGGAAAAGGTTAACCAAAAACCGCAAATAATTTGAGTTATTTTCTAATTATAAATACTAAATGTAATACATTCCCTGAATAATTTACAAGCACATATAGATGTATTCTATTTGGATGGCATTTATCAAATGCCCTCATGTGGTTTACATCCAAATGAACAACTTTTGATTTGGTTAGAACAAAGTTTAAGTACCCGGTCTTCTTCATGGTATCACTGTGGACACTCATAAACTTACAAAACAACTGGCATTACTTTTGTGATTTTAAAAGTAGTACATACTCATCTGGACTACATCCAAATGAAACAATTTAGATGTTACAGAAAAATATAGGGGAAAAGTTCACCATAATGCTACCTTTCTGAAATACTCACTGTTAATATTTTAGTATTTTGGGTTATTCTTGCCTATCTGTACATGCCTATCTCTCTACATACTGCCTATGGGCACACATGGATATTGAATTTAAAAATATACATGTCTGGGTAAACAAAGTTGTTCCTCAAAGTTTTATGGAATGTTCTTCCCACCTCTCCACCTATGCTCCTCTACAAAAATACATACCATCTCATGAGGTGAGTATTTTGTTTCCCACACCCCAGATATCTTATGTCAGGAGGTGGAGTCAGCTTTCTCCTTAAACTGCACTGCCACTTCCAGACTATCTCACCTCCACCCTTATCTAAATTCTCCTATTGCATTTGGTCTCAAGCCACCTGGCTCTATTGCCCTCTACCGATCTCACTCCTGGATTCGACCAACTCAGTCTTTCCACTCCATTCACTGAATGACTAGCTCCAAATTTACTCTTGTTGTCTTCGTGCTGATTCCTGCCATACCCTGGATGACTGCAATTTTCTGGACGTTCAACGCAGTTCTCCAGTTTCTTAACTGTCAATGACTCTTATCTATGTTCTACTTCACCACCAATTCCATGTCTGTATCAAAGATCCTGTCTCCATCCAGAACTGCTCTGCTTCTGACAGCATACATTCATACTTCTGCCCTATGACACCAAACACTTGTCCTCTCACTCTCACATTGGGGAATTCACATTTTGCCTGTCCTCTGACCTTGCTTCTAACTCCATTTCTTGCCAAGTTAGATCCAGTTGTCTATCACTTTACTGACTTTTAACAGTACCTGAGACCCCTTCATTCACAGTTTTTATTCACAATTGTCTGGCAAAACCCCACCCATGGATCTTTGCAAATCTAAACATTCCCTCAGCTGCTGAGAATGGGAGGAAAAGCCCATCTGTGTAGATTGTCAAGGCCTTAACATTCAGTTTGATTGCACGGTCTCTGTATTCTAATTCAGTTTTCTCTGATTGTCTACACTTGCTTCTTCAAATTTTTAGCACTTTTATGAAATCTATTCCATCCTGCCTCAATCTCAGGGGATACCATTTTCTCTAAATTTTAGAACATATAGAGATCACTAAGCAGGAGTACTCTGAACTCCCAAATACAAAGTATAAATTGGAACCCGTGATCGATCCTTTAGCTCCTATCACAAAGCAGGGAGCTGAATTGTCTATTGCTTTAGACTATTCCTTCGCCTAATGGAATTAATCTCTTTATCTAGGGGCCTCATTTCAAATATCCTTGCTTACTCTTGACCTTCAACTTCTGCCTTCCTCCAGGCTTCTTTGGGAGAGTGTCCAGATGTGACAGCAGGAAGAAGAGAGGTGACTTTATTCTCTGGGTGCACAGGCTCATTCCCAGATAGGAAAAAGGGCTGATTCAGACCATACAGCCTCAACTTACTCTTTCTAAATTTACCAATGAGATAAATCACTCCACTTCCCAAGAAGAAAGAGGTAACTAGCAGAGGAAACTAGGCAGTTAGAGTACTTCAGCTCCCTCTAACTGGAAAGAAATGTCAGAGGTGAGGAAGAAGCATTCCTCCATTTTACTGCTATATGGAACTTGACTTCTGAGCAGCATTTGATCCTGTGACTATTCTGTCTTCAAACTCTGGGTCCCACATACCATGCTGCCCTGGGTCTCCTCTCATCTCTCTGTTTCTTCTGCATGTCCCTCATGGGATCTACTTCCTCTACCTGTCCTTGTAAATTATGTGTCAATGTGAATTCTTTCTTAGCCACTTTTCTCTTCTCACTTCCATGGTTGCAATTATAATCTGTGGCCTCTATCTCCACCCTAGATCCCTATCCAGAGATTCAGGAATCTATATTCAACTGCCTTCTGGATAGCTTTCAGTGGGTTCCCACAGGCACCTCAATAATAACATGAAACAAACCGAACTCCCCTTTCTTCCAAATGTCCCATCTCTGTCTTTGTACCTACTATTCATCCCGGTATACAATCCAGAAACCTGAGTGCCATCCTGAGCAATGTCATCTCTCTCGCACTCTACTTCCAGTCCACCAATTCCCATCCCTTTTGTCTCCTAAATATCTGTCAAATCCACTCACTTCTCTCCCTCTCCACTGCAACTATACATGTTCCGGTAGCCATAGAATCTTCCTAGGATCACCGCAGAGGTCTCTAATCTGTTCTGTTGTCGACAATGTTCCCCCTTTCCCACACCATCCTTCACACTGGGGCCACAGTGGTTTTCCTAAATTGAAAATCCAATCTTGTCATTCCCAGCCCTAAAATCTGCCCACAGAACCCCACTGCTAATTAGGATAAAGTCTGCAAGGCCCAATGGCATGGCCCCTGCCAATGACTTTGTACTCATTTCTGGATATCTTTCCTTCCACGTCAAAGCCACATTATATTTCTGTGAGTTGTTCAAGCATCTATATTTTTGTTGATGGTCTTTCTTATAACTGGGGCATTTCCCCCTACCACAACCTACACACATACAGGAGATCCATGCCTCTGCATGTAAGGATTTATATTTCCCTGGCGTACCCTCATAGCTCTGCCATTCTCCCGTCATGGCCCTTAACCACATTGTGACAAAACCTTCCTATTATCCACATCCATTCTAAATATTAGCATCTATAAGATCAGTGAGAGCAGAAATCACATCTCTCCTTTTCATCCTTATAGTCACAGTGGTTAGCACAGTGCCTGGCTTACAAAAGGTATTCAGTCAATACTATAGAACGGATAGTCTGAATTATGGACCATCAGGAAGGCATATCTTAACAATACAGTTTCATAAGGAAGTAGACTTTATGTGGAACAATGTATTCTGATTGACAAGAAATTGATTTTAAAGTAATTTAAAATTGAATAATCCTGTTGGCAGGATGGGAACTTTATATATATGAAAAATATATATGAAAAACAAATATATATATATATGAAATATATATGAAAAACAAATATATATATATATATATATATATATATATATATATATATATAATCACAATTTTACAAACACTGTCAAAATTCAAAGGATTTTCTGACTAATCCTAATGTTGTATTCTAATATATTAGGGAGAAAGATTTCAGACAGCATAATATAATGGTAAGAGCAGTAGATGAAAAGTTACAGAATCTGAATGGAAATTCTATTTCATGTGCTGAACCTCACATTTGCCAAAAGATTTCATTTTTATCTCTTAGAGCGTCAAATTTCTCACCTGTTATTAAAACTATGTGCATTGCTAGGGAGGATAGCACGATATTAATAATGTTCATTTTATTTATTTGAAGGCTTTTGTGAGGGCACACAGACTTGAAAAGTGTTATAATTATTACTTTTTCTTTTTACTATTTCTATTATAACTGTTATTGTTATTTTACTGTTTTATTTTTCCATGAGATCTTTCCACAAAAACAAATAAAGAATTGCAATACAATAAATAATATTTCTATATGAATAAAATCGTTTTTTCTTAGATTATTGGGCAAGAAGTGCATGGGTTAAAACCAATGCATTCATTTGGGGAAATAATTCTGAAGATAGACATCGTGATTCTTAAATATTTTTAAATATCTTTAGAAATATGTGTAATAATAATTACTAATATACATTTACTGTTTTCTTGGTATATGATGCTCTGCTATGTGCCTTGCACTCATTGTTTCGCTTAGACCTCCCACCATCTCTGAATTAGATAACCTTGTTGAGCCCACTTTACAGATGAAGAAACTGCATCCTAAAGAGGTTGAGAAGCTTACTCTTATAGCTACTGTGATATAGCTGGAGAAAAGATTGCTGGTCCTGTGAAGACATGGCTGTGTGCGTGCGTGTGTGTGTGTGTGTGTGTGTGTGTGTGTCTACATTGTGATTAAATCATATTTTGGTCTTGAAAATATTGTTAACTGACATATTCTCTGTATCAGCTGAAGTATTTCATTTGGATGTAAAGGTATTTGGTTTTTTATTGGGAAGTATTGGGGAACAGTGTGTTTCCCCAGGGCCCATCAGCTCCAAGTTGTTGTCCTTCACTCTAGCTATGGAAGGCAGAGCTCACTTGCCCACGTGGGAATTGAACCGACAACCCTGTTGTTCAGAGCACGTGCTCTAACCAACTGAGCCATCTGGCTGCCCCTAAAGGTATTTTTAATCTGAAGCTGTTTTTACCTCTATTGTGTCTGCAGCTAAAGTTTTATTTTGGCTGATTAGGAATGCTAAGAGTTTTCAAGATGTTTTAAATGTAGTTGAAAATAAAACTATTTGAGGGGGATGTTTTGACATACTAGTCTGATAAGAAAAATAAAGCTACTTTGCTAAAATTCATCTCTTTTCTGGGTGTTTCTATTAGATCATTGAAAAGATATATATATATATATTTAAGTGTGGTTTTCCAGGATCCATCAGCTCCAAGTCAAATAGTTGTTTGTTTCAATCTAGTTGTCGAGGGTGCAGCTCACAGTAGCCCATGTGGGACTGAACCAGCAACCTTGTTGTTAAGAGCACTGTGCTCTAACCAACTGAGCTAACTGGCTGCCCAGAAATATATTCTTTTTACAGATAGTTAATTTACTCAAAATTTCTTCTTAGAGAACATAGAATGAGTAGAATGGGATCCATTTGTCTATATATAAGTAGTAATAACTGAGAACATTTTATAATATTCAAGGAACTTTATTTGACCAAACTTACCAGTACTTAGGTGTGGCTATATTAAATGAAAATTTGAATTTGGAGGAAAACAAAACATCAAAGAAAGAAGATGATGGTTCTAAGGAAGAGGTGGAGAAAAAAGACAAAAAGGCACATAATTTTTTTCAGAAGCTTATAAATGCAGCTCAGTCCTGTTTCAATCACTTCAGCTGGCCCCAAGGACTCCATCCCCTTCCTATTCCAGAGACAATGAAAAGGTGAATATGACTTCTTCCTCCAAATCCCTTATTTTGTGTCATATAATAAAATATAATGCATTCTTTGGAATAATTTAAAACAAATATCATGAAATGCTTTATTCTAAACTGTAAATTATGAGAGCATTGTTAAGAGCAGTTTGCAAATATGCATTTGCAATTATAAATAAAACATTTGTAAATATGAATTGTTTAGCATACATGTACTTTTCTTTCTTTTTTTAAAATTAGTTTCAGGTGTAGAAAATAATGTAATAGTTAGACATTTATCATTTATATCCCTCACACAGTGATAACCCCCCTCCCCCATCTACTACCCCTCTGACATCGCATACAGCCATTACATTTCCACTGTCTCTATTCCTAATGCTGCACTCCACTTCTTGTAATTGCCACAGGGATACGAAAGTTAATTTGGGAAATGTAAACACATGTATTTTTCATTCTCTCTAAACATCTGATGATTTAGACAAGCAATAAAAAACTTTGAACTTCAGTTCCTCACTTATGAAATGAGAAAGTTGAACTATAGCTAAGGAGAATCCATTGAAACATGCCAAATTTAGAAGCTACACATTTCTGTATAAATAAAATCTCAACCTTAGATCCAGGACATAGTCATGTACAAACATAGCGGTATTAACGAACAGAGAGGGCTCAAGTTTTGACACTGTCTCCTCTTTGACTATACATTTGCCTCACTTCGTTCATGTGTTGTTTTATTACACAGCATGTCAAAGCTAGTTAAATTGCAATGGCTCTCTCAAGCCATGTATATTTGCTGTTCATTTAAACAGGAATTTAGGCCCGTTGATAGTTACAACATAGCATGTGTGGTGGGTTGGCAGAGATTCTCTACCATCATTCTCACTACTAGGGTAATCTGTCTGCACAAAAGAGGTTAGTCTTGATCACTGTAAATAGAAGGGCTATATTTAGAGTTTCTGCATCTGTTTTCAAGATCAAGCTAGGCCGAACTACTATATGTTTCCTATATACAATTCTTTTTACTTTTTGAATAAGATAAACCTACCTCCATAGAATTAATTAGTTAATATGTCAGGTTTCTACTCATATACTGTAGGAAACTAATATAGCAGGTATCTTGACAATTTAAAGACTTGGTCATAAAATAACCTTAATCTGGGATTTTATTCTTTTCAGGAATTAATTCTAACTTGAATTTTCTATTTGACTTATTGAAAATTTTACTTAAAGTAAATTTCAATAATTTACTTTCATTTCAGGGGGAATCATTCACTGGGTATTCAAAATTCATTATCTAACATTTGTGACTTATAGTCTTATTTTAAAAGTCTTGCTTTTTATAGTTATGTTTTTATAGTTTGTGCTTTGTTTGGTTTTGTTTGGTTTTGTTTTTACCTGATACAGGGGATGAGTGGGCGGAATTAGGAATATGTTATTATTATAATGTACTTGCACTACCTATGAAGTGGTACAGTGTAATTTCAAAGTGGACTTAAGGTTAATTTTAAATGTGAATTCCAAACTCTAGTGTAACCAGTAAAAAAAAATTAAAAATAAAGAAGTATAATTGATATGCTAAGAAAGTAGAGAAAAAGGAATCATATAAAATGCTCATTTAAATCCACAAGAGGTCACCTCACATCTGTTAGAATGGCTATTATCAAAAAGACAGAAATAACAAGTGTTGCTGAGGATTTGGAGAAAAGGAAACCTTTGTGCTCTATTGGTAGGACTATATATTGGTACAGCCATTAAGGAAAACAGTATGGAGATTCCTCAAAAATTAAAAATAGAACTACCATATGATCTAGCAATTCCACTTCTGGGTATTTACCTGAAGGAAATGAAATCACTAACTTGAAAAATGTTCATTGCAGCATTTTTTTTTTTACGAAAGCCAAGACAACCTAAATGTCCATCAGGAGATGGGTGGATAAAGAAAATACGGCCTATATACAAACAGTGTAATATTATTCAGCTATAAAAATAAGGAAATCTTGCCATCTGTGACAACATGGATGAATCTTGAGGACATTATGATAAGTGAAATAAGCCAGATACAGAAGGACAAATACTACATGAGGAACTTATACGAGGATTATAAAATAGTCAAACTCATAGAAGCTGAAAGTAGAATGGTGGTTGCCAATCATTCTAGGGGGGAGGAGAAATGGGAAGGTATTAGCCAAAGGGGACAAGTTTGTTACACAAGATGAATAAGTCCTAGAGAACTTTTTCTGTGTACAATGTAGTGCCTGTAGTTAATAATATTATATTATACACTTAAAAATTTGCTAGAAGGTAGAACTTATGTTAAGTGCTCTTATCCCACAAAAAATAATAATAAAGAAAGAAAGGAGGAAACTTTTGGAGATAATGGATACATTTATGGCATAGGTTGTGGTAATGATTTCATAGATGTATACTTATCTTCAAAATCACCAAGTTGTATATATTAAATATGTCCGGCTTCTTGCATATCAATTATACCTCAATAAGTGGTTTTAAGAAAAAGAAATGAAATGTTGAGATTTTCACACAAATCCTTTTAGGTTCTGTCTCATTCCTAGAGGTCATGCATGTACCCCAGGACTGCTTTTGTCAGTTCTTCTTGACCAACAGTTTACATAACAGGATATAGCTTGCTTCACCCAATCTGATTTTGTGCCATTTGATTATTTTTGCTTGTTAAATTTGCTTGTTCAGTTGCAGCTATTGTCTTCCATTATTTCCAAAATTCATCAAAAATATATTTGCCATGGTACCAGCATGGGAGAAAAGACCTTAACATTTCTTAGATCGTTTACTTGTGCAAATCCAAGACAGAACAGCCTTGTTGTCAATTTTATACACTTGAGTCAACTTATGGTGCTATAGCAAAATTTTTGTGTGCTTTTTTTTCACCTATATATCTGCATTTACTCTGTGGATTTCCAAGGACTATTGAATGCTTTACAATTATATATATATATATATATATATATATATATATATATATATATATATATATATATATATATGGCTGAAAATTTTTTCATTGAAGCACAAGAAAGATGAAAAAAGGATAATAGAAGTACTCCAACTCTGAATGTAAATAAATATAAAGAGAGCTACCACATGAATAGAAATCTAAGTCTGTATGTAAATAAAGAAGAGTATCTGTGTATATGATGAGTGTCTGTGTATATTACAGAAGATGCTAGAAAAGAAAAATATGATAGGGAATACAGTAACAAATATCTGAAAAGCAGAGTGATTTTTTTTTAAATTGAGGTATAATTGACATACAATGTTACATTAGTTTCAGGTGTATGACATAATGATTTGATATTTGTATATATTGTGAAATGATCGCTACAATAAGTCTAATTAACATCTCTTACCATATATAGTTACAGAATTATTTTTTGTTATGATGAGAACTTTTAAGATTTATTCTCTCAGCAACTTTCAAATATGCAATATAATATGATTAACTATAGTCACCATTCTATACATTACATTCTATGACTTAGTCATTTTATAACTGGAAGTTTGTACCTTTTAACTCCCTTCACCATTTTGCCACCCCCTAACCTCTGCCTCTGGAAATCACTAATCTGTTCTCTGTATGTACGAGCTTGGGTTTAAAACATTTTTGTTTGTTTGTTGTTTTACATTCCACATATAAGTTATCATACAGTATGGTATTTCACTTAACATAATACCCTCAAATTCCATCCATGTTGTTACAAACGGCAAGATTTCCTTTGAAAAGTAGTTTTAATTGGATTGTTGACTGATACCTTCTAAATATGGTCTGTCATAGACTTGTCAAATAGTGGCACAATTCCATCTAAAGTTTGACATTTTCAAACAAATAACAGGGATCCCTCTGGCAAATCAATAAAGTTTTCTCAGAACCAGTATTAAATTATGCTTTATAGAATTAAATTGATGTTCTTTGTTGCTGAACATACAGGGATGAGACCAAAACCACAGAGGCATGTTGAGAGGTCTATAAAAATGCAGCAAAAAATAAAATTAAACAAAATAAAATAACAATAGTAACACATGGATCACATTTTAGGGAAAAGCTTGCAACATCAATTCCAAAATATGATTGTAAAGAAGACAAAATTGGAGAACGCATTTCTTAAATGTCTCTGTGGGATGTCCTACAACATTTCTGACATGATGTAGAACAACTACTCACATATGATAGCAATCATTTCACTGGATGATACTTCTAAAAGGGAATGTATCTACAACTGTATGTGTGTGGTACATGTGAGAGAATTATCTGATGACATTTTGTTCTGTTTGCTATAGAAAGCCCATGATGTAAATTTTTGTCATTAAGCTAAAAAATAATTCATGATATTAACAAGAGACTTTGGAATAAATGTGGCAGAGCATGAGACACGGGCACAGTAAGGGAGAGAGCGTTCATGTGGATAAGGGAGGTGGCAACTGAAACCTTATTCACAGGGAAATGTGCACAGTTAGTTTTATCTTCCTTATTCAACATTAATGAATTAGTGAAATTGCAACTACTGTTAAATGATGGCCACTGACTTACATTTTTTTAATTTACTTTGTGAAGATATAGGCTCTAATTTCCAAATGCTGAATGGACATAATTGTTACTTATCAGTATATCATTCAGTCACAAAGCATGTTATAAACGTTGATCTCCAGCCTACGTGCTACCTGCTAAGTCATAAGTCATAAACGTATTCAAAGTTGTGCCGGCCTAGAGAACAGATGGATATTTCTATGCACAAAGATACCATCAGCTAAAACAATGTACAGTCAGGGCTATGCTCTTTCTGATAGAAGTGGGGTACATTTTTTTTTAAATTAAAGTTTATTGGGGTGACAATTGTTAGTAAAGTTAGATTTCAGGTGTACAATTCTGTAATACGTTATCTATATCTCACATTGTGTGTTCACCACCCAGAGTCAGTTCTCTTCCCATCACCATATATTAGACCCCATTTACCCTCTTCTAGAGCCTCCCTCCGTCCTAACCCTGTAGTAACCCCTGAACTATGGTCTATGTCTATGAATTTTTGTTCCTTCATTTGTTTGTCTTGTTCTTTTGTTGTTTTCAGTTTTATAAACCACATATCAGTGAAATCATATGGTTTTCTATTTTTTTTTGCCTGACTTATTTCACTTAGCATTAAAATCTCAAGATACATCCATGTTGTCGCAAATGTTCCTATTTCATCTTTTCTTACTGCCGAATAGTATTCCATTGTGTATATATACCACAACTTCTTTATCCATTCATCTATCGAAGGACATTTTGGTTGTTTCCATGTCTTGGCCACCGTAAATAAAGCTGTAGTGAATATTGGAGCACACATGTCTTTATGGATAAATGTTTTCAGATTTTTTGGGTGGATATTCAGGAGAGGGATTGCTGGGTCATATGGTAATTCCAGTCTTAATTTTTTGAGGGACCTCCACACTGCCTTCCACAGCAGCTGCACCAATATGTATTCCCACCAATAGTGTATGAGGGTTCCTTTTTCTCCACAGCCTCTCCAACACTTGTTACTATTTGTCTTGTTGATGATAGCCATTCTAACTGGGGTGAGGTAATATCTCATTATGGTTCTTATTTGCATTTTTCTGATGATTAGTGATGTTGAGCATTTTCTCATATGTCTATTTGCCATTTGTATGTCCTCTTTGGAGAAATGTCTCTTTAGGTCCTCTGCCCATTTTTCAATTGGTTTGTTTGTTTTTTCGTTGTTGAGTTGTATGAGTTCCTTGTATATTTTGGATATTAGCCCCGTTTTGGAGGGGCTGTTTGCAAAAATTTTCTCCCATTCAGTTGGCTGCCTCTTTATTTTGTCGATGATTTCTTTTGCTGTGCAGAAGCTTTTAAGTTTGACATAGTCCCATTCATGTATTTTAGCTTTTACTTCCCTTGCCTTTGGAGTCAAATTCATGAAATGCTCTTTGAACCCAAGGTCCATAAGTTTAGTATCTATGTTTTCTTCTATGCAGTTTATTGTTTCAGGTCTTATGCTTAGGTCTTTGATCCATTTTGAATTAATTTTGGTACATGGTGACAGATAGTTCAGTTTCATCCTTTTGCATGTGGCTTTCCAATTCTGCCAGCACCATTTATTGAAGAGGCTGTGTCTTTTCTCCATTGTATGGTTTTTGCTTCTTTGTCAAAAATTATCTGTCCATGTTTATGTGGCTTTATTTCTGGGTTCATAATTCTATTACATTGGTCTATGTGTCTTTTTTCTCCCAAGACCATGCTGTTTTGATTATTGTTGCCCAGTAGTACAAGCTAAAGTCAGGGAGTGTGATACCTCCAGCATTGTTCTTTTTACTTAGGATTGCTGTGGCTATTTGAGGTATTTTGTGGCTCCATATAAATTTGATGATTTTTTGTTCTATTTCTTTCACAAATGCCGTTGGGATTTGATGGGCATTGCATTAAATCTGTATATTGCTTCCAGTAATATGGTCATTTTAACTATGTTGATTCTTCCAACCCATGAGCACGGAATGTCTTTCCATTTCCTTGTGTCTGCTACAATTTCTTTTAAAAATGTCTTATAGTTTTCAGCATATAGGTCTTTCACATGCTTGGGTAAGTATATTCCTAGGTATTTTATTCTTTTTCTTGTAATTGCAAAAGGAATTTTTTTTTAATTTCTTTTTCTGAGATTTCATTGTTAGTATATAGGAATGCAATGGACTTTTGTACGTTTTGTAGCCAGCAACTTTATTGTATTTGTTTATTGTTTCTAATAGGTGTTTGGTGGAGTCTTTAGGGTTTTCTATGTATAGCATCATGTCATCTGCAAAGAGTGACAATTTAACTTCTTCATTCCCAATTTGGATGCCTTTTATTTCTTTCTCTTGCCTGATTGCTCTGGCAAGGACTTCCAATACTATGTTGAAAAGCAGAGGTGATAGGGGACAGCCCTGTCGTGTTCCTGAACGTAGAGCAAAGGGCTTCAGTTTTTCACCATTAATAATGAGATTAGCTGAGGGTTTGTCATATATGGCCTTTATTATGTTAAGGTATTTTCCTTCTATACCTATTTTATTAAGTGTTTTAATCATAAATGGATGTTGCATCTTGTCAAATGCTTTTTCTGCATCAATTGATACAATCATATGGTTTTTGTCCTTTATTTTGTTTATGTGGTGTATCACATTGATGGATTTGTGTATGTTGAACCATCCTTGTGCCCTGGGGATAAACCCTACTTGGTCGTGATGAATAATCTTTTTTAATGCATTGTTGCATTCGATTTGCTAGAATTTTGTTCAGGATTTTTCCATCTGTATTCATCAGAGATATCAGTCTGTAATTCTCTTTTTTTGTGTTGTCCTTACCAGGTTTTGGTATCAGGGTAATGTTGGCCTCATAAAATGAGTTAGGGAGTACTGTGTCTTCTTCAATTTTTTGGAAGAGTTTGAGCAGGATTGGTATTAGATCCTCTTTGAAAGTTTGGTAGAATTCACTAGTGAAGCCATCTGGTCCAGGACTTTTGCTTTTGGGAAGGTTTCGGATGACTGATTCAATTTCCTTACTGGTGATTGGTCTATTTAGATTTTCCAATTTCTGGTTATTCACCCTAGGAAGGTTATATATTTCTAAGAAAGAACTTACCCATTTCTTCTGGTTTATTGAATTTGGTGGCATACAGTATTCTTGGGTGATCCTTTGTATTTCTGTGGCATCCTTGATAACTTCCCCTTTTTCATTTCTGATTTTATTTATTAGTGTCTGTTCTCTTTTTATCTTAATGAGTCTAGCCAAGGGTTTGTCAATTTTATTAATCTTTTCAAAGAACCAGCTCATTGTCACATTAAGTTTTTCTATTATCTTTTGTTCTTTATTTCATTTAGTTCTGCTCTGATTTTTATTATTTCTTTTCTTTTGCTGACCTTGGGTTTCATTTGTTCTTCTTTTTCTAGTTCTTTGTGTAACATGAGGTTATTTATCTGGGATTTTTCTTGTTTCTTGAGATAGGCCTGTAATGACATAAATTTCCATCTTAAAACTGCTTTTGCTGCATCCCACAAATTTTGGTAGGATGTATAATCATTTTTATTTGTTTCTATGTATCATTTGATTTCTCCTCTTATTTCTTTTTTAACCTGGTTTTTCTTTAAAAGCATGTTGTTTAATTTCCACATATTTGGTTTTTCTCCACATATTGTGGTTTTCCTGCTTTTTGCATTTGACATCCAATTTCAAAGACTTGTGATCAGAGAATATGCTTGGTATGATTTCAATCTTCTTAAATGTGCTAATGCTAGTTTTATGTCCCAATATATGATCTATCCTTGAGAATCTTCCATGTACACTAGAAAAAAATGTATAGTGTGATGTTTTAGGATGAAGTGCTCTGTAAATGTCAATTATGTCCATTTCATCTAATGTGTCATTTAGGGCTGCTATTTCAATATTTATTTTCTGTTTGTATGATCTACCCATAGCTGTCAATGATGTATTTAGGGCCCCTAGTATAATTGTGTTTTGGTCAGTTTCTCCCTTTAGTTCTGTTAGTAGTTGCTTGGGATATTTCGGTGCTCCCTGATTGGGGGCATAAATATTGATGACTGTTATGTCTTCTTGTTGTATAGTCCCCTTTACCATTATGAAATGTCCATCTTTGTCTCTTGTTACCATCTTTATCCTGAAGTCTGTTTTCATCTGATATCAGTATGACTACACCTGATTTTCTCTGGGTACCATTTGCTTGGAGTGTCAATTTCCACCCTTTCACTTTGAGTCTATGTTTGTCCTTGTAGCTGAGATGTGTCTGTTGGAGCCAGCATATGGTTGGGTTTAGATTTTTGATTCAATTGGCTACTCTGTGCCTTTTTATTGATGAGTTCAGTCCATTTACATTTAGGGTGATTATTGATATGTGAGGATTTCCTATCACTCTATCTTTGGTTTTCTAGTAAGATTGTGTCTTCATTGTTTCTTTGCCTTTTTGTTGTTGTCTATTATTTCTGTGTGTTGATATTCTATGATTTTTCCCTCTGGTTCTTCTTTTATTATGTTACATATTTCAATTCTGGATTTTTTTTTTTTTTGAGTGGTTACCATTTAGTTTATGTGAAAGAACGTTTCATATTTACAGTATTCCATTTTCTTCAGCATGCTTACTTTTTCCATTCCCATACTCTCCCCCCTTTTATGTTTTGGTTGTCACAAATTATCCCTATTTATGCTTGTCGAATAGCCTCCTTCATTATTTCTTGTAGTTCAGGTCATGTGTTAGAAAATTCCCTCAACTTCCATATGTCTGGAAAGGTCTTTATTCTTCCTTCATATCTAAAGGATATCTTTGCTGGATATATTATCCCTGGCTCATAATTTCTGTCTTTCAATAGTTTAAATATTTCATTCCACTCCCTCCTGGCTTGTAGAGTTTCTCCTGAAAAATCTGATGATAATCTAATGGGCTTTCCTTTGTAGGTTACTGTCTTCTTTTCCCTGGCTGCCTTGAGGATTCTTTCATTGTCATTAATTTTTGACAGCTTCAATACAATATGCCTTGGAGAAGGCCTGTTTGGGCTGAGGTAAGTAGGTGTTGTTTGCTTCTAGGATTCGAGGATACAGTTCTTTCCACATGTTTGGGAAGTTCTCGTCGACTATTTGTTTGAATATACTCTCTGTTCCCTTCTTTCTTTCTTCTCCTTCTGGTATGCCCATTATTCTTATATTGCTTTTTCTGATGGAGTCAGAAAATTCTTGTAGAGTTCTTTCATTTCTTTTTAGTGTCAAGTCTCTTTTTTTGTCTATCCATGTCATTTCCAGATTTCTATCTTCACTATCATTGATTCTTTCCTCCATCTGGTCAACTCTACTACATAAGCTGGCTATTTCATCCTTCATTTCTTTTATTGAGTTCTTAATCTCCAGAAATTCTATTTGGTTCTTTTTTAAAATTTCAGTCTCTTTGGTAAAATGTTCATGTTCTTTGATTGTGTTTCTGAGTTCATTAAACTGCCTGTCTACGTTTTCTTGCATCTCATAGAGTTTTTTAAGAACTGCAATCTTGAATTCTCTGTCATTTAAGGCACATATTTCCTTGTCTTTAAGCTCATTTTCTGTAGACTTTTCATTGTCTTTCTGAGCTGTCTTGTTACCTTGGTTATTTATGGCAATTAATGATTTATTATTTATCTTCCTAGACATCTACAGGAGTGGGTTCTATAACAGGTTGACAGGAAGAGGTCTCTCTTTTATTTTCTAGTAGGTGTTGGTAGAATGGTTTATTTTCTTTCTGACTGCAGTCTTTTATTCTCTCTCACACTGTAGTGTTATATATTCTCTGCATTATTCTGGTTTCTCACACAATGGGGGCATTCCCAGGAACGCAGGCTTCTCCTTTGTGAATAGTTCACCTGGGTCATAGTGAGCCGCACCTGTGGAATGATGTGGATTGCTTCTGAAGTTCCAAAGCTCTTCCTGCACCAGATTCAGAGCCCATGTGTTTCACAACCTCTCTTTACTCCTGCAGGGATCCACCCAGATAGGTGGGGATAGGGGTGGGGTGGGTTATGAGAGGTGGCCCAGGACAATGGCAGCAACCACCATCACAGCCAGTCCTGCTTCCACGGCTCTCTCCCCTTTGCCAGAACTAATTGGGCTGTGAGTCCATGTCTGCAGACCACAGTTCTCAGAACTGCAAATATTCTGATGTTTTGTTCTGACACTGTTACTGTTCTGCTTCTAGCACTGGGCAGGTGGGGGCGGGGTGAGCTCTGGGAGGGTAGGGAGGGGACAGCTAGTCTCAGTGCCTAAGGCTTCCATTCTCTGCTTGGCAGTGAGGGCTTCAACCACCATTTTCAGACTTCTTCCCTCAGTCTTTGCTCCGAGGTCTCTGCTGTGAGCGTTGGGTTCAGCCGTGGTATATTCTGTCCCCTCAGCCCTGTGGGCCTTAAGCAGAGCCCTAGCAGTCCGAGTTCTTCCCTCTCCCACAGCTGCAGTAGTTCTGGGATGCAGCGAGCTCGGAGCACCGAGTTAGGTCTGCTCCTGTGCCCATTTGTCCTCATCTCCGCACTTCTCCCTTCCCTCCTTCCCCACTCGTGCAATTTGCCTACCTTTAGATGATTTCAGTAGCACACCTCTTAGTCTTGCCTGTCTGCTGCACAGGGAGTCCTTTGTGGAGTCATAGTTGTCCAATTTCTTGTAAATTCCAGGGTAGATTTCAAGAGGCTCACCTCATGCCGCCATATTTATGACATAGGGCACATTTTAAAAAATGTATGCAATGGCTCTGTACAGGTTAGTGAAGTTCTGGTAACAGAATCTAAAGAAACTTGAATAAGACTGAAAATTATTCTTCTTTGCCACTTTATCCCAAGTGAAGCCATTTTACCTTCTGCCATTGTGTGTAATAAGCTTGTCAGCACAGCTTAGCATCTGATAGTTTGGATAGTAGATTTCCATGAGAAACCTCTATAGAATGTCACTTCACATTTCATTTGACTATCTAGAACTATCTTACAGAACTACCACTCTTTTTGACTGATAATTGTGAGATAATGTTTTCTTAAGCTTACTAGTGTTGGGGAGGAAGAAATTTTACTCTACTCTTCTAGGTTATTCTGGCTGGTCTAAGAATTAAATTGATGTGAGACAGATTAACAGGAGAAAATTTAATTTAATTTTGTACATATGGGGGTTCCACAAAAATATGGGGGGGCCAAGGACAAATTGGGCAGTTGAGACTTTATATGCCATCTTGAACTAAGTAGAAGGGGGTAGTTGGACTTCAAAGGGGAGGAAGGCAATTCACATGGAGATGGAAAAGCAAATGTTTGGTAAACAAATGTTTGCTAGGCCACCTTTAACAATGGGACACAGAGTAGACTTTGATCTCTAGAACTCCTACCACACTTAGCCCATATTCTTTTCAGATATCTCTGGTGATAGCTATATTCTGGGAACAGATCCTTTATCTAAATTATTTTGAAGAGTTCTGGGGAGGTAACAAGAAAAATGTCCTATCTTCTGTTTCTTAAAAATAATCAGCTTAAATTAATTTTCATGCCTAAGAGGTACATTTTGGGATGGCAAATTTTGCTCCCCTATATTTGAAATGAAGTATGTAAAAACAAACGACTGTGGAATGATCTACAAGCTCAATGTATCCACCACCCAGCTAAATAAGTATATTCTTTTTTGAGATGCTAACAATTTCATTCCTACCATTGATATAAAGCTATTATTATTGTCATCACTATTTTTATAATAATGTTTTTTTTCTTGCTATTTAAAATTACATTGAATCTATTTTGTATTAACTACCAAAATTGGCAATCTTTGTGGCTACTGAATGCATATTAAGGGACTTAAGTTGCTAAAATTTGGATTAGGAAGCCACACGGAATGCACAACTGAAAAGTGGAGTGTGTGTGATTCAAGGCATAGCTTCTAGCATCCCACTCACTCCACACTCAACTCATTAAAAATCGTAAGAAATGGTACTTCGTGGGCATAGACCATTTCAATTCAGGAATGCCTTCAAGTCTGAGATCTTTTCAGTTTTTATTCTTGTATTTCACACTCAGTGTCACAAGTATTTATCCATGACTCAAAACAATGAGATATGGATGCTTGATCTGGCATGCAATCCTCAATTGGATTTTCATATAACTTGAATTCTGCATACTCCTATAAATTCCTTGAGTTAACATCATAGAAAGACTCCAACCAAATGTGAAGCCCTCAGGCATTCCCAAGTCCAAAAGAAAGGTCACAAACTGGCTATTAATCCATTTCCTTCTGGTCAAAATAAAACTATTCAAGATAATACTGCAGAATCAAGCCAACTATCTAAGTAGTCTAAGTAAAGGTAGAGATTTTTATTGATGATGCAAAGATAAGAATCATCACCTTTTTTCTTTGCCTTTTTATAAAACAGATTTTTAAAGTATATTTTAAAACTTGTTATTGCATGACGTCATCAAATATGGAGTAGGAGGGAGATCCAAGGATCCATCACTCCATTGAAGAGACCTATAATCTGAACTAACTGAATATAAGTAAACCTATAACAAGCAAAGAGATGAAATCAGCATTCAAATAATTTCCAACAAAGCCCAGGACCAGGTAGATGGCTTTACTAGTCAATTCTATCAAACATTTTAAAGAAGAATTAACACCAATCCTTCCTAAATTCTTCCAAAAAATAGTGGAGTGATTAATTCATAAACTTATGAGGCTAGTATTACCCTGTTACAAAAGCCAGACAAATACATCATAAAAAAGCCTACAAACCAATATCCCTTAAGAATACAGATGCAAATATCCTCAACACAATACTAGTGAAATGAATCTAGCAGGTTAAAAGGATTATATACCATGACCAATCAGGATTTATCCCTGTCATACAAGGGTGGGTCAACATACGAAAATCAATTTAATACACCATATTAATAAAATGAAGAAAAGAGGTAATTTCAATTGATTTAGCAGAAACATTTGACAAAATCCAATACCCTTATTGATAAGAAAATAATAAAAAAGGAATGGAAGGGAACATCTTCAACCAGATAAAAGTCTCCTATGAAACACCTAACAACATACTCAATCACAAAAAACGGAAAGTTTTTTCCCTAATATTAGAATCAAGGCAAAGATGCTCACTCCTACCATTTCTATTCAACATTGTACTGGAAATTCAAAGCCGGGAAATGAGGCAAGAACAAGAAATAAAAGCCATTCAAATTGGAAAGGAAAAAGTGAAACTATCTCTATTTGTAAATGACATGATCTCATGTAAAGAAAATACAAGAGTCCACTAAAAAGCTATCAGAGACAATAAAAAGTTATTAGAGATAAAGGTGAATATACATAGTTACAGTGTATGAGATCAACATACAAAATTCAGTTTTATTTTTATACATTAATAACAATATGAAAATAAAATTAAAAAAACTATTCTTTTTACAATAACATCATAAAGAATAAAATACGAATAAATTTACAATGAATGTGCAAGACTGTGTATTAAAAACTATAAGATATTGTTAAAAGAAATGAAAAAACTAAATAAATGTTAAGACATCCTATATTCATGGATTAGAAACTACATTGTTAAAATGGTAATACACTCCAATCTCCAATCTGCAGATTTCATGCAATCTCTACCAAAATTCCAAGAACCTTTTTGTTAGAAATAAACAAGGTGATACTAAATTTATATGGAATTACCAGGGATCCTGAGTAGCCAAAATAATCTTGAAAAAGAAGAACAATGTTGGAGAACACATACTCCTCAATTTCAAAACTCATGACAAAGCTATAATAATCAAAACAGTGTGGTACTGCCATAAAGTAAACACATAGGTCAATGGAATGGAATTGACAGTCCACAAATAAAGCATACATATATGGTCAATTGATTTTTAACAAGAGTGACAAAACAATTCAATGTGGAAAGAATAGTCTTTTTAAACAAATGTTGCTCAGAAAACTGATGTATATTCACATGAAAAAGAATGAAGTTGGACCCTTACCTCACATTATATATAAAAGTTAACTCAAAATAGATTAAAAATCTACATGTAACAGCTGAAACTATTAATCTCTTAGAGGAACAGGAGTTAACATTGATGACAATGTATTTAAAATGGATTCTTAGATATATTAAAGGCATGAGGATGTAAAAAATAGATAAAATGGATTTTATCAAAATCAAACATTTTTGTGCATCAAAGGACACTATCAAAAGAGTGAAAATAAAATCCACAGAGTGGGAGAAAATATTTACAAATGTATTTGATAATGATCTAGTATCCAGAATATGTAAAGAATACTTCCAATGCAGCAATAAAAGTCTCCCACAGAAGGACAAATACTGCAGGATCAACTTATATGAGGTACCTAAAATAGTCAAATTCATAGAAGCAGAAATTAGAATGGTGATTACCAGGGGCCGGGGGAGGGGTAAATGGAGAGTTGCTCTTCAATTTGTATAAGGTTTCAGTTAAACAAGATAAATTAATTCTAGAGATCTGCTCTATAGCATAGTACCTATAGTCAATAATACTTAAGAATTTATTAAGAGATTTCTTGTTAAGTATTCTTATGACAAAAAAGTAAAAAACCAAATGGACAAAAGGACATTTTTAAAGGGGATGGACAGACCTATTACTTTGATTGTGGTGATGGTTTCATGGGTATGTGCATATGTCCAAACTCATCAAATTGTGTACATTAAATATGTACAATTTTTTTGTATTTTAGTTATACCTCAATAAAGCTTGCCCCGACCAGCGGGGCATTCAACAGGGACCGAAGGGAGACACCCTGAAAAGAGAAAATAGGAGGCGCGAAGAAATGGAGGCAAGACAAAGTTCTGATCAAGCCTCAAATTTTTTATTGCAGCTACAAGATTATATGGGTTAGGGTAAACTGGGCGGGGAGTGAATGAGGAAGGAGAGAGCGGAATGAGGAAGGGGCTTTACTTATCAGAGACGTGACCTTTTAAGGGCAAACTGACTGTTCCAGGAATTAGGTCATGTGCTGCCGGATAGCATAGTTTCTCTGAGTCAGGCTCCTACAAAAGCTGCTTTTTATAACTGACAAAAATGACAATTAAAAATGGGCAAAAGACTTGAACAGACATTTCTCCAAAGAAAATACACAAATTGCCAAAAAAAAAAACCCAAACAAACACATAAAGAGATGCTCAACAGCATATATCATTGGGGAAAGCAAATAATCAAAACCACATAGAGATCTTACTTTATACCCATTAGGGTAGCTACAATTAAAAACAAAAAATGAAAATAAGGGATGGCTGGTTGGCTCAGTTGGTTGGAGCATGGTGCTGGTAGCACCAGGGTTGCAGATTTGGTCTCCACATGGGCCACTGTGAGCTGCGCCCTCCTTAAAAAAAATAATAAATAAAATAAATAAACAATAAAAATTTAAAAAGAGGCCATCATTTAAAAAAACAAAAAAATGAAAATAAAAAGTGTTGGTGAGAATGTAGAGAAATTGGAACCCTCGTACATTCCTGATGGGAATGTAAACTTGTGAAATCCTCTGTAAATTTTAGAATTTCCGCAAAAAGTTAACCATAGAATTACCATACGATTCAGAAATTCCACTCCTGGGTACATACAAAAGAGAACTGAAAACAGGAGTTCAAACAAAAAGTTGTACACAAATGTTCACAGCAGCATTATTCCCAATAGCCAAAAAGTAGAAAGAGCCCAAATGACAAATGGATAAACAAAATGTGGTATATTCATGCAGTGGAATAGTACTCAACCATAAAAAGGAATGAAGTACTGATATACTGTACAGCATGGATCAATATTGAAAATATTGTTCAAGTGAAAGAATTTAGAACACCAAAGGACACATAATTTATGATTTCATTTATATGAAAAGTCCATAAGAGGCAAATTCATAGATATAGAATACAGATTGGTGGTTATAAGGAGATGAGCAGAGGGGAGAAATGAGGACTGACTGTTATTAATGAGTATGGGTTGTCTTTTCTTGGGTGATGAAAATATTCTTGAATTGGATGGTGATGATTGCACAACAATTTGAATGTACTAAAACCACTGAAGTGTGTACTTTAAAATTGTTAAACTAGTGAATTGTTTGTTGGGTGAATTTTACCGCAGTAAAAAATAAATTATCAAAAATGTCAAAGAACAAATTCACATATGCTGGGTGTCCCTCTTAAAAAAAAAATACTATGAAGGTAACTTGCCAAACAAGTGGACGTTATTTGGCAAGGTACTTACTGCACACCAGCCCAGTATTTTTGACAAGGAGGTGTTGGAGTAAACAAGATGTTCACCATGATGAAATTATGGTTTATCATTGTTAAGAACATCTACAAACAGCAGGGAATACAGAATAATATTACAAACAAATTTAGCTGTAAAAAAAGGTTGACATTTAAAATGTGGATTTATATATAAAATGAGCTAACAGATATGAAACTAAGGTGACTATTATCTTTACTAGAAGCATTGATAGCATCTCTGTGTGTTTAAAATATGACTGACCTCACAAAAATTGATTCATTACAGATTTTGCAGAAAAATAAGCACAGTAATAAGAGATAAATCTGTAGTTCCGCATCTACAGATACAAATCAAATAACTGACTTTCTAATTATAGTTGTAACAAGTCTTTCTCTCTCTTTCTCTCCCTTTCTCTCCTCTCCCCTCCACCTCTCGTTAATGTTTTATTTTGACATAGGCCAGATAGCACGTATTACGTAAAATTTGTTCACAGCCAGAACTGTTGCAATTACATTTTTAATATCAATTTTAACATACATGTCATTAAAGTACATTTAATTATGTACTAATTAAAGAGTCCAGGTGTGTTGGCAACATGCCAGTTGGAGACACTGGATTGCATTACAAAGTAAAATGATTAGATAGCTCAGAATTTCTTTTCAGTGGACATTGTAAAATGTTATGTAGTAACATTAAAATTGGTTCTTTATGAACATTTCTCCATGGCCAAAAAACAAATATAGTTCCCATGACATAAAGTAAAAGACCACAAATCAAGTCTGTAGCCAATAAAACCATTATCTTCTGTTCATTTTGGAGTATAGCCACATAGAACTTTCAGAAAAATTACTGATGGTAATTTAGAATATACAAATAAAGGGACTTTTTAATATGTGGCATTAGTATATTCTGTGGAATCTAGCTTAAAGTTAAACCTAAGATGTGTCTTCATGGAAATAGCATTGTTTCTGTTGTTTAAATATGCCTGTTGGCCTAGTAGGTGCCAATGTAAGAATTAGTGCAAGGCCAGAACCTACAGTAATTTGACTCAAAATCTGCACCACAGACTTCAGGCATAGAATCACTTGAGAACGCCTGTGAAAATGCAGTTCTGAAGCTTTACTCAGGATGGCCTAAATTAGAATTTCTGGGCTTATTACCTGGTAATCTCCTCTTTAACAAATTTACCATTGTGTAACTTTGCACATTAAACTTTGAGAACCACTTTCCCCCCAGATGCATACAGTGCTCTTTCCTCTTCTCCTTCTTCTCCTTCTCCTCCCTCCCTCCCTCCCTCCCTCCCTCCCTCCCTCCCTCCCTCCCTCCCTCTCTCTCTCTCTCTCTCTCTCTCTCTCTCTCTCTCTCTTTCTGTCTCTCAGCACCCCTTCCTTATCCTTACTTAGTCAGCCACTAATATTAGTGGTTTTGCTGTTGATAATCTCCTTTAACCTGTGGTCATGTCCCAAATTTCATGGCAGGAGGGGAAATTATTTTTCCTTATTACAATAATTGTAAGAGAATTTTAATGTTCCTTTGAAATAAGGTGTTCGTTGATACTCTTATTAAATGAACTGACACCACATAGCACTTGAAAGAAAAGTGGATATGTGAAGCCACTAATTACATTCCCTAAAGGCCACAGGGGACAAAAGACTATAGAGGCATCTTTTTCAGCAGAAATTTTAAGGACTGGAATGTATTTTTGCTTAGACATAGCCGGGATGAGAGCTGCATGCCCAGATATGATTGCTTAGAAGGATCAATTTTAATGATTAAAAACAGAGGATGTCTTGGTCATAAATGTGTTGTAAGGAGCAAGCACTACCTACATCTAACAAAGCTATTGCTGCTACATCGTTCTCACCTGCCTTAAATATACATTGGTATAATTATTTAGCTGAAATTTTGGTTTGGCAGGCCAGGTGATGCTCTCCAACATTTTGTCCCTGTGACTTCCAATTTTCCCCTTCAACTCCTGCTTCTGACAAAAAAGCCTTCCAATTTCCTTTTGAAGTATAGGGTATTTATTATCCACTTCTTCTAGTATATTTTTAGTATCTTCTATTTCAACATAATAAAATTTTCCATAAGTAAGGAAGTATGCAAGGTCCCGCAGGGCTTAGAAAAATGAATACGTTTGTCTCTGTCCTCAAGCATCCCTATCAGAAAAATAAAATCTCGGGATGAAATATTTACCAGGAAAATATAATACAGGCATGCATGACAACGTTTCAGCCAACAATGGATTGTATATACAATGTTGCTCCCATAAGATTGTAATAGAGCTGAAAATTTCCTATAGCCTATGACATCTTAGCCATTATAATGCTTAACACAACACATGACACATGTGTTTGTGGTGGTGCTGGTGTAAACAAAGTTTACACTGAGTTGCCAGTTGTATAAAAGTATAGCACATATAATTATGTACAGTACATAATACTTGACAATGACAATAAGTGACTATGTTACTGGTTTATGTATTTACTATAATATACTTTTTTTTTTTATTGGGGAACAGTGTGTTTCTCCAGGACCCATCAGCTCCAAGTCGTTGTCCTTCAATCTAGTTGTGGAGGGAGCGGCTCAGCTTCAGGTCCAGTCACTGTTTTCAATCTTTAGTTGCAGGGGGCGCAGCCCACCATCCCATGTGGGAATTGAACCAGCAACCTTGTTGAGAGCTCCGCTCTAACCAACTGAGCCATCCGGCCTTCCCTCCGGCAGCTCAGCAGCAGCTCAGCGGCAGCTCATTGTCTTCAATCTAGTTGTGGAGGGCGCAGCTCACTGGCCCATGTGGAAATCGAACTGGCAACCCTGTTGTTCAGAGCTCACGCTCTAACCAACTGAGCTGTTCGGCTGCCATATAGTATACTTTTTATATTTATTTTAGAGTATACTCTTCCTACTTACAAAAAATGTTTGCTGTAAAACAGTATGCCATGTTATGCAGGCAGCAGCCTCATACATCTCATGTTCATTATCTCTTAATTGCATCATTTTCTCTTGTGCTTGATTCAATCTCATGTTGCTTTGTACAGTAACCTGCTGTGCAGGCTTCTAGCCTCAGAGCAATAGGTTATACCATACAGCCTAGGTGTGTAGTAGGCTATGCCATCCAGGTTTGTGTAAGTGTTCGCACAACGACAAAAGTCTAATGATGCATGTCTCAGAACATATCCCCATCATTAAGTGGCACATGCTGTATACAGAAAATACAGTGAATGCTAAAAGGGTAGAAACAAAGAAGTATAGGATTAATGGAGAGTTGCCTGGATGTGAAAATATCTGAAATGAGCCTTGGTTAGATTATTGACATGTGGGGTTTTATACGGAAATCATTTGAGGTAGAAAAATGAGTATAAGCGAAGAGCAGGAGGTAGATAAATTTGCATCCCATTTAAATGGCAGCTCAGAATACAGATTGATTAAATCATTTCACAAATATAGGAGGTCAAGAGAAATGAGATTTTAAACATCACTTAAGACCAGATTATGGAGATTGTTAGAGTTTTCTTTCAATAAGTCATTAGGAAGGTACAGGGTCAGAGCCATATTTTAGGATAACTAGTCCATTGGCAGTAAGAAGGAGAAACTGGATGGGGGTTGTAGCAAGCAGCTCAACAACTATTGAATAAGGGAATATATACTGATGTGGGACTCACAGCGGCACTGGAGACAGAAAAAAACAAATGTGGGAATGGTTATAAATTCAGATTTATGGAATGTCACCGCTGATTGGATGTAGAATATGAAAGAGAATCACCGATATGTTTGCAATATCCAGAGTGACTCACTGGAACGAGTGAAAGAAAGGAACTGATTTGGGGCTGAAGATGTTGGCCTCCATTCTGACCATGCTGAATGGACATAGAGCCAAACAGTGACATTTTGAAGGCAGGGATGACATTGGTTATTGAGATAGGTTTGGGAGTCATTTGATAGAGGCCAGGGAAAGATTCTAGGATGAATATAAAGCATGAGAATGGAAATGTTGGAAAGGAAAATTCTGAGAGGAGCGAAAAAGAAAAGACAAAGTGGTAGAAGTAGGGAGGGAATGGAATGGAAGAGTGGTCTCATAGAAGACAAGTGAAGCGATACAATGTGTGAAAAAAAGATGAAAACGGGCTGAGGAAGGTGACTATTATAAGCAAAAACAATTGCATCAAAAATCCTGATCTTGGATAACACTTCAAATTGTGGAGATAGATACAAAATAACTCAATACATGGTCTCTGCTGTTTGAAATCCAGTCAGAGAATTACCCATATACAGGAAAGAGCTACGTGTCATTCTGGGCTGTATATTTGTTAAGTCTCTAAAGCAAGTGGTAGAAATGAGAAACACTAAAGAAATCTAGAGAATGGAGATGGTCAACTTTAATGGGAAAGCTTGGAGGATGTCTCTTCAAGAGAAGAGTTGGGAAGTAGATCTCAAAAAAAAAAAAAAAGTTTAGAATATCAAAGAATAACTCACGGATCTACAGTTATTTTAAGCATACTGCTTAGTTGGATACAAGGAAAACAAACGGTTAAAATATCAGCCAGTTGACCTAGTTTACCATTTGGAAGTGCTGAAAAGGCCGCGTGAAAAAGTTAGATGACCTGAACTTTTCACCAACAGTTCGTGGCTCTTACATCACGACAGTGCACCAGCTCACACGGCACTGTCTGTGAGGGAGTTTTTAGCCAGTGAACAAATAATTGTATTGGAACACCTCCCTACTCACCTGATCTGGCCCCCAATGACTTCTTTGTTTAACTAAAGATAAGGGAAATCTTGAAAGGAAGACATTGTGATGACATTCAGGACATCAAGGGTAATACGACAACAGCTCTGATGGCCATTTCAGAAAAAGAGTTCCAAAATTGCTTTGAAGGGTGGACTAGGCACTGGCATCAGTGCAAAGCTTCCCAAGGGGAATACTTTGAAAGTGACCCTAGTGATATTCAACAACGAGGTATGTAGCAGTTTTTCTAGGATGAGTTCATGAACTTAATTGTCCGAACACACACACACACACACACACACACACACACACACACTCCAGGGGTGACAATAAAAGTGCATACAAGTGGATAATTTGGTCAATGTTGCTTAAGCAGTAGTTTGCCATGATCAGGAGTGTCTGGACGCTGAGGGTAACCACTTTGAGCACCTCTTGAATTGCAGAAGTCAAACGTTACTTGTATCCATCTTTTTTTATCAGTATATATTGAGTATTATAATTTTAATAGTTTTCTCCTTTCTTAAAATGTATGTGTATATATATATATATATATATATATATATATTTTTGGCACCCTGTGTGTGTGTGTGTGTGTGTGTGTGTGTGTGTGTGTGTGTGGAGAGAGAGAGAGAGAGAGAGAGAGAGAGAGAGAGAGATGTATCTTCATTCTGTGTTTGAAAGTTCATAGTGTGGCAATTTATTCTAAGTGTGTTGAAATTAAGAAAATATTTTCCATTTAATAAACTGACACCTGCTCACGTGAATAAGGGGCCTTTGTAATGCTTGTCAGGGCTTGCTCTTATATCCTCATCCTTCTGTTCCAAGAAGTTCATTGCATTGTATGTGGGTAAACCCTTTTAGCATTAACACTATTGTTAACACTTTTTTACTGATAAACATTTTCTCAGACCTCAGTGACAGTGTCTTCTTTAGTAATTCATGGCTGCAATAAAATGGGTTCTTTGTGATTCTTTTGGACCTTTTGCTTCAATTGCTGTATTGGATTGCTAACAGAAATTTCGTCATCCTGCAATCACCTATGTAGAGGTTCTGAGAGCAACAACAGAATATTTTGTAATATTAAGGAGAATTTCTAACAGAAATAAGTAATTTCATTTTGGTACACTCCTAGCAAAATCTGGCAATTGGTGCATTCTGAACTGTCTGTTTAAAGAACTAGTGTTCTACAAAATGAAGTATTACCCTTTACCTTATCCTTATTTTGACTTTTTTGATGAAATAGTAACTATAATTCTTATGAATGAAAACTGCTATTTTGCTATTTTCTTTAGAAGAACAGAGCTTTAAGAGTTTGATAACATTTATGTTTAATTTTATGTGCCATCTAAAGATGCCCTGACTTTCTGAATGAAATTTAAATGTTAGTTTTGTAATAGTTTGCTATAGTAAAGAATATTCAAGAAATGTATGGGACATTGTGAGAGCTTTTTAGTAATTTTATGTATTTTTAAAATCAATATGGTGTTGAAATCTTAAATCTGTATGCATTGAGTTCTTTCTAATGTGTCTAATTTTCAATTTCATTGAACTAAAAGTAATCATTATTTACAAAGAATTTTGTATTTCTGCAGAGGTTACAAGTTATTTCTTTAAATTATAGTATTAAGTATATATCATTGATGTTGCAATGGTCGGTTGCTATCACTGATGTTACAAGATTGGAATATGCATGACTCCATCTGCCTGAATCATTAGGATGTGTAATTATTATTGTGTGTAAGTAATAACGAATAAATGCATTAATAAATACTAACATTTTTAAATAAATGAGAGGGCAGGAGATATATGCAAAATCTCTACTTTTCTCTTAAGTTTGCTGTGAACCGAAAATACTCTGAAAAAAAAAAGTCTTTAAAATAAAACAGATGAGAGCATCTATTGTTATTAAAAAACTGTTATCAGTCTTATTTACTAAGATTAAATGAACAACATTAAAATTTGCCTATAATTATAGCTTGCACCTTAACTCTTTCCCCATGGACAGAGTGGGGGAAAGGGATAACAATATAAGGATAATGCAGCTAGGTACTGAAACAGGATGCTTTCTGACTCAGTTTTGTTTGAGGTCCCAAAGGTCAAGAACCAAGCAATTATACCATATAACTCAAGGGTATACAGAGGTTGTAGCTGATGAGTGGGGGAGACTGTTTCCTTGAAGAGAGTTATTCATGTGCTGTTATTCATGGGGGAGGGGAGAGGGTGTATCTCTCTCTCCTTTAGCCAAGCCAGAGAAGGAGCTTTAAGAGACCAATAGAGAACTTTACATGTGACATTTTCCAGAACCTGGGGATCATAAATACAGATATTAGAACCAATGGCTAGAAGGTGTGAGAGGGTATAGTATAGGGAGAGAAGGAGGGCTGCTTTGTTTGGGGCAGAAAAAATAATTTTCCTAGTACCCTTCTGTTGTGCGGGAGACCCTGCTCGCTGCGCCATCTGTCATGCACGGAGGCCTGCTCGCGGCACCATTTTTCAGGCGGGGCGGCCTGCGGGGTCTCTACTCCCGCTCCCCACACAAGAACGCAGGATATGGTGAGGCCAAAAAGGAACACCCACGGAGCCATAGGTAGGGGAGTCATACCACTATGGTCTCACTGGAGGCTGGGCCCACCAGACGCGCGACCTGCTGTCTGCCTTTCCGCCAACCTACCGATGGACGACTCTCCTCTACTCTCTCAACTCTGTTCCTCTTCCGCTCTTCCGCTCTCCTCGGCTCTGCTTGGCTCTTCAGCAATCCTCGGCAATCCTCGGCTCTCCTCCGTAGCCGCAGAAGTTATACCAGCGGCCAATTGGCTAACCGGCCACAGCCGACAGCCAATCAGCCACAGCCGAGCCAGCACCTTTCCACGTGAGGCCGAGAGCCTGTAAACTATTCTCTGGGGCTCTGTCCCCACACCTTCTAAATTTTTGGCTGAGATCCCCCCCCCCATAATAAAATGGCAGGTTAACAGGAGAAAAACAAACAGAAGTTTAATAACATGTATACCTCCTGTATACATGGGAGAGACCCTGGAAAACTATTTTATCAGCTTCCTTAAAATTGTTACTGGTACTGTATTTCATAAATTCCTAAATTATCCTGGAGACAACTGACCTATATACATTTGACTTTACCCACAGTGAAATATTTTAGGCATTGACAGTTAAATTTTTCTTTGCATCAGTATGAAAGTTATCTTGTGTTTTCTTCATGTAGTATTTGTCCAAACCTTATTAAGCTCATTCCAGTTATTTTCACATCGTTTTGCTATTGAAGAAGTAATTTTTTTTTAATTAGCTGTTTATTGCTGACATATTTCAGGAGTAACTCCCTGAAATAATCCAAGCTACCAACTTAAATACCTTCAGCTAATGACCAAAAAAAAAAAAAAAAAAAAAAGATGTTGGGGGGAGTTATGGGAGGTTATCAGTTATGGGAGGTTATCAGGAAAGGCACAGTAAACAAGGGTAAGAATGTTATGCTGATTTAAGTCATTGCTTTTTCCATTGATAAAAGTTTCTAGAGATTTCCTCCTACAGAAAGGGAGATAACCTTACAAATGAAGGCTTCCTTTATAAATGTAAATGTCTCTTATATAGGGTGGCTTTTACTCAATTTTCAGAGCTTCTCCTGTGTCTGCAGTTTTTTTTTTTTTTTTAAATAGTCAACGCAAAATCATCCTATGCCAAAGAAACATATTTTGGGGTAACACATTCTGCTCCCCTTCATTTAAGAGGCAGCAGCATTCCACATATGGTAGGGGCAGAATGCCTCAGTATTTTTCAGATGTGGGAAAAATCTAGTCTGATGCTCTTTGGATCCCTTCCAAGAGAACTGTCTGAAAAAACAGTGGGTCCTCAACTAAAAGTCAGTATAGGGTAAACCACCAAATGTGCAGTGGCTATGGGTTGAAAGCCTAAGAGACCAGGTGGAAAAAAGGTGTTGCCAATATCTTGTAAAAAAGTAAATGGAGGTTTCTAGTGGGTGTATCTGGGGAATCCACAAAATTCCCATAGGAAAGCAAATTTAACACTGGAAAACAGTCATTCTGGATAACCGCGGTATTATCTCTGGGCTACTTTATACACATACACGCACACGCGCACACACACACATTTTTTTTTTTGTCTTTCTTATCTCTTTATTCTACTGACACTGGAGAGCAAGTGTCAGCCACTCTAGTAGGGAGTGGGGTTGAGGTGGATGTGGGGTGAAGGGGAGGATAACAGGGTAGTGAAAGATAAAGGGGACTTCCTGCTAAACTGCAGGCTTTAGGGTCCAAGGCAGATCTCAGCTGGAGGAGAAACACTTCCATTGGAAAGATCATTGTTTATGACATTAGAAGGGACATTTAATTATTGAAATGGGATTTTCCAGAAACTGAAAGTGCGTGAAGGACATTCTATTATTTAGGAGTTACCAATAAATTTTATAGGACTTTCTGAGGTTTTACTGAAGGACAGAAAATGAAACAGTGGGTTTAAAGGGGCAGTGAGGGAAAAATGTTTTCTGATTTTACTCTGAGTATAGCCAATTCAGTACAGATGATGATGATGGGACAAAGACAATAAAGAAAATGAGTGGAGACACTACTGACAAATATTGCCTACCTCATTTTTGTCTGAGATAGATTCTGACCCTTTTTGCATTTTCTAGCTTTTAAATCTTAAAAACTTATTTATAGATGATAAAAGACACTATTTTAAGTAGGAGCACAGGTCATTGTTTTGCAAGAAAATCTTGTAGTTATTAATAGGAGAACAGAGAGCCCTGTTTTAACTTCAGAAATAATAGCAATATAATTCAATTTCATTAATATATATTTAGGACCTGTAGTGTGCCTAATATATTATTAGATCTTGATATTGATTACATAAGACATGATTTTATGTCTTCCTTCATTGATAATTTTAAGTAGAATGACCTCAAAATCAAATTTACATGTGTGGTTATATAAAGTAGTATTCAAAAGGCTATATTTACTACTTTGAAATAGTAAAATACTTAAAACATATTTACAAATGTTAACATCAAAATATTTTAAATTGTAAGAACTATTAATAATATGCATAAATAATGGAAAATATAAGTCAAAATTATAAGGGTTTGCAAATTATATGCTCATGTACCCGGGAAACTCAGAAGTAGACGTGAAAACCCATTAGAACTCAGAAGAGAACTTGGTGATTGAGAGAACTTGGTGATTGTCGTGGCTGCTCACTCGCAGGTCGTAAAAGAATTCACGAGTTGGGTAGAAATATAGAAGGAAGATTTATTAAAGTAAGAGGAGGGTGGGCAGCTGGGCATAGTCTGTTGGAAACCACTGCCAACTACTGCCTGGAGTCTTTGTTTGGTATCAAGTTTTATAGTTTCTAACCTGGATGTAAATCTCTTCAGCCTGTAGTGTAATTTTCTATTGAGTTCAGCTTTGTCCCTTGGGGTGGGGGGAAGGTTCAGTTAAGTTGGTTATCGCAACCTTTGCATATGTTATGTAGATTTAAGTTGGAGCCAGGAGTGGATCCCACACAGATGCAAAAACCTCTCCCTTAGTCACTGGGCCAGCACTGGGCTGAAGTAAATAGAAACATTAAAACTGGTCTGCATTGTAAATGTATAAGAAGCAGAATCATTAAGAGGCAAAGAAAAAAAAAGAAAGCTTTCAAAAAGTCCCAAGCTAAATTACTTGTTAAATCAAATTATACCAGAGATCCAAATCTCAAAATAGAAGATTTAGTGCCACCATTACAATCCCCCTGTCTTCACAGTGATGTTGCCATTTATCAAACCGGTAAAAATCAATAGCTCTCCTGTATGTCAGAAATAAACAGGTAATTTAAAAAAAAAATTACTACTTTAACAGCAAAATGACATAAAAATAACTAGAACAAGCTTAATAAGATTTGGATAAACACTATATGAAGAAAACCAACAAAATAACTTTCATATTGATATAAAAGAAAATTTAGCTGGAAATGCATAAAGTATTTCACTGTGGCTAAACTCAGATGTATACAGGTCAGTTGTCGCCAAGTTAATTTAGGAAATTTATGAAATATAATACCAATAGCAATTTTAATATATTTCAATATAGTTTGCTCTAATTTTGATTGAATATTCAACAAACCCATTAATTAATAACAACCAATATTTGTTGGTGTCAGGAAAGGACTAAGCATTTTACATATATTTGTTTCATTTACTCCTCACAACAAACAGCATGTGTCATACAGGGTGGCATGCGGTGTCTCACCTCCCGCTCCCCACCTAAGAATGCAGGACATGGTGAGGCCAAATGGAACACTCACGGAGCCATAGGTAGGGGCATCTGTGGGGACAGAGCCCCAGAGAGTAGTTTACAGGCTCTCGGCCTCACGTGGAAGGGTGCTGGCTCGGGTGGTGGATGGCCGTGGGCTGTGGCTGGTTGGCCGATTGGCTGCTGGTATAACTGCTGCGGCTACGGAGGAGAGCCGAGGACTGCCGAGGATTGCCGAGGAGCTGAGCAGAGCCGAGGAGAGCGGAAGAGAGGAGAGGAACAGAGTCGAGGAGAGTGGAGGAGAGTTGTCAGTCGGTTGGCAGAAGGGCTGACGGCAGGTCACGTATCCGGTGGGCCCAGCCTCCAGTGAGACCATAGTGGTATGATTCCCCTACCTATGGCTCCGTGGGTGTTCCTTTTTGGCCTCACCATATCCTGCGTTCTTATGTGGGGAGCGGGACCAGAGACCCCACAGGCCGCCCCGCCTGAAAAATGGCGCAGCGAGTAGGGTCTCCCGCACGACAGCATCATACCACTATATTCTCACTGGCGGCTGGGTTGGAGACACAGGAAGCAGAAGCCACACTCTCCGCAACCTGTCGTCAACTTCTCTGCAATCCGCAACCTGCACTCCGCCATACTAACTGTAATCCGTGCTTGTCAGCCACCATCTTCTTGCTAGCCCCCATTTTCTGCTAGCATAGCCACAGCAGTTATATTAGTGGCCAACGGCTCACTGGTTACAGCTGATGGCCAACTAGCCACAGCTGATAGCCATCCATTCACAGTTGATGACCATTTACTACCTGAACCAGCACCTTTCCACATGAAGCCAAGAGCCTGGAAACTGAACTCCTGGCTCTGTCCCCACAGCATGATTAGATATTATCATCATTATTATTAAATGTATGGAAAAACTAAAGCACAGAGAGTTTAAGTTACATTCCTGGAAACAGAATTCACAAAGAGCATACTTGGGATTTGAATTCAGGCAGTTTGACTCCAGAGCCCAGGATTTTTATCGTTGTGGGCTATTGCTTCTTTGTAATACTAATGTTAGACTTTTTTAACTTAGATCTCTGAAGTTCTCACAAACTCTCTTCCTGATAGCCAGGGAGATGTCTCATTTCCTATTTCATCCACAGCAATGTTTTTCAAACATGGAAAAATACTAAAATCACCTGCAGAAATTAAAATAATTACAAGTGCCTGGGATCTATTCCAAACTAATTGAGATTGGATCTGTAGGGTATGTTTTTTAAAGCTGTCCAGGTGATTCTGATGCACAGTGAGGGTTGCAAACCACTGACTTGTGCAAATATAGAAAGAGATGAAATTAAGCAGTCATTTCTCGGATCCCTTATAAGATACTTTACATATACTATAAATGGCATAAATATATATTTTTTGTATTTGTAATGGTATATACTTCTTATTTATTTTATTAATATTCCATGATATATACATAGGCCTAAACATTTGATTTACTTTTGGTAAAATTTTATCCCATCAAGGCAGCCCCAAATGATCTCTGATCTTCTATAGTAACCTGTAGAAGATATTCCCTGATCTTCTATAGTAATTATTATCTTAGCCATTTAGTAGCCAATTATGTAAGGTCTTATAACAATTCTTCTGTTTCAACTTGGGACAAGATTTTTTTGGTAATTTTAAAAATTGGAAAAATAACTTTGAAAAGACAATGCATACTCAATATTTAGAATTCAAAGATGGCAGAAAAGTAAAAAGAAGAATGCGAAAAATCTTACAAGGCATGATTAATCAACTTTCAATATTGACTGAACACCACTACGGGCTTTTCCTCTGCTTATGGGTGGATGGATGGAAACCTAGATTTCTTTTTCTTTTCTTTTTTTCAGCTTTACTAAGGTGTAATTAACATACAACATTGTATAAGTGTCAAGTGTACAAAGTAATGATTTGATACACCTTGTGAAATGATTACCGTACTAAGGTTAGTTAATACATCCATCATTTCACATAAGTATAATTTGTATTGTGTGTGTGTGTGGTAGGAACATTTAAGATCTAGTCTCTTAGCAACTTTTAACTATATAATACAGTATTGCTAATATATTTGTCATGTTATATATTAGATCTGCAGAGCTTATTCATCTTACAACTGCAAGTTTGTACCCTTGGACAAACATCTCCCTATTTCCCCAACCTCCCAGCTCCTGGCAACCACCATTCCACTCTGTTTCTATGAGTTTGGCTTTTTTATTTTTATTTTTTTAGATTCCACATATAAGTCAGATCATATACTATATATCTTTCTCTGTCTGACTTATTTCACTTAGCATAATGCCCTCAAGGTCCATCTGTGTTGTTGCAAATGGCAATGATAGTATTGATTAAATATGAAGGGTGGGAAATGTCAATGGTTCTCAAACTTGGATGTCTACAGAAGAGCTTGTGATATTTATGGAAAGTGAAGATTCTTATAATATATCCAAGACTTTGGTGTAAGTAGGTATTTGTAATTTTTTCAACAGTAACCTAGGTAATTCTGATGTAGGTTGTTGTCAGACCACGTGAAATCAATATGAAGGAAGAAGGGAAACAGTACTGGGTAGTGAAAAGAATACTAATTCCACCTCCCAACTGTCTTTATTGGATTGTCTGTACTTAGGAGGGGTATGGGAAAAATGGTTTCTTTGGTAGAAAGCTGGATTTCAGTTAAGTATAGTTAAAAAAAAGATGTTTCCTGGGGTTCAACCTAATATGTCCCCACGAAACTTGAATTCTAGTAAATTCAAAATCTCATCTTTAAGGTTTTTATTTACTTCATCTGCATGTTTGTTTCTCCTCTAGTGAGGATGGTAACATCCCTGGCAAAGGGAATGGTGACCTGGCCATTCTGAAAATATTATTCCAGGGTCAAGGCATTAGAGCCCATTTCACCCTCCTCCCCAACTGCCACTTTGTGTCCCAATCTGATCTCCAGAAATGTTGGGGGTGTAGTTTACCCCAATATTTAATGTCCCCTTTTAAGACACATGTTTTATCCAAATTTTCATGCTATGTTGTCCTTTTTTAGTTTGTGCTTCCCATGGGTACTTATTTTTTTTAAATATTATATATTGTAAGCCTAGGGTGAAGATAAAATATGTTTGTGTTTCTGCAGAATTGAAGACTTACGAAAAAAATTTGCTTACATTTGGGATGCTAGCATAAAAGCAAATCTTGTGTAGTTAGAACTCCAGAGAGATTTAGCTAAATCCAGAGGTATGTATTTGCATTTCAACAGAAAATGAAACCTTGGAGACATCTCTACATTGTAGAGTCCTGGGACATCAGAGCTTATCTGGCTCTTGGAAAGATTAATTTATATTCCAAAAAGTTCAAGTGAGAACTCCAGGTTTTTTCCACCCCATCTCCATAGAGCAAAGTTAGGAGGGGAGAAGGTACCTGCCTCTTGCTCCTGAATATAAGCAGAAAAAATACATTTTTCTCCATTCCACGCCTATTACAATGACTTCAAAGTTTGTAAGTGTAGGACACTTGACCTGGCTTTCATGTCACTTCAGGAGCAAAAATCAAGGTGTGACAAACAATGTGGTAATTATTTGCATTTAAGTGAATTTGTATTTTAAGTGAATGATAAATGTGTGTCTGACCCAGAACACATCATGTGAGTGTTCAGGATGAAATTAAATGACATAGAAGTGAGTGCCTTTATAACATGCATTCTATGAACATTTTATGAGATTCTTTGTTACTTTACTCCTTTGTGTTATTGCTTTGTTCATACATTTTTAATGTCTGAATTGAAAAAGAATTTTCATGGGATATTACTACAGAGTGGAAATTGAAATATGACTCCATATAAATCTACTGCATTAAAAATATGTGTTAGTATATACACCCAAGTGTGCATAATTAGAAAGTCGTCCTAGTGAGAGGTCTAGGTTTCATAAGCTGGGAGAATGAAGGTTGAGTACTTTATTAACATTACCCATGCTCTGAGAATAAATTTAAAAAGCAGAATGGCATTCATATAGATGTTGTAATACAATTTTCTATCTTAGTAGCAAAAAAGAAAGTTTTTCATTTTTGTTGGTTTTAAATCAAATATATGTGTGGCGATCTCAATAGTAATTGTATATTTTGTTGTGTTAGGGTCTCCTTTTTATAATTCTATTTTGCCTTTTACTTGTAGTCCGTACGAGCAATCATTAAAAATGTTTTTTATGCTTACACTTTTTTGAGCCCTGTGTTTGTTCTATTGGGGGAATTTAGTGATATCTAAAAATGGTTCCTGCCTTTGAAGTAATATACAGACTAATTGGGAGGCATGCAGAAGGCAAGAGTAGAATTCAAAAAAGGAAAGAGAGCCATGTGATTTAAATTTATAACCAAAGACTTTTTGATGAGGTAGGGATTATTTGGGATCTTAAACGATGTATTGGATTTGGATCAGAAGTGGAGAGAGAGAAAGACGTTTGCCAGGAAGAAATGGCATGAATAGAATATAGAGTGTGAACAAATGATATGCACTTCAGAAGTTGTGTGGATAGGTTGTTATAGTTGAAGTTTGGGATTAGAAAATTAGACATATATAGGGGAGATACTGGGTATCAGCATAAAGTTAGGAGTTTGTTATGCGGGCCTTATGGGAATAAAAACATTTACTCTTACAGCAATGGGATGCATTAAAAGGAGAGGTACTGGAGACAGAAAACACAGACCAATCAGAATGTTCTTCCAAATGCTGAAGGAGGAAAATAGTAATGATCTCTCCTCAGATCATTGTGATGGGGACTTAAAGTGAGAGCTCCTGTAGGAGAGATCACGAGGTTTGCCACACCTAGGGATCAGCTGCAAAAGGAGGGCCCAGGAAGAGAAAATATTATAACTAACTCTGGGTTTTCCAGTATTTGAAAAAGAGATTGACAATCATAGTGACAAAATAGGGCTTGGTAGAAAGCAGTTGCATATACTTACTGGAGAAAAGATGGTTTGTAAATATTTACTTTCCTCCTTGTAATATAAGCATGTTAAAGTCACTTTGTACTAGGACTGTTATTGATATTCTTTCATATTGCTATACTTGTGAAGATAAACTATATCAACTATAAACCAAGTTATTTGGAAAAATCTCAATGTTACATTTCCCTTCAATGCAACAAAATATTGGCCCTTGCCTGTGAGTGGATAAACTCCACAAGGTGTACAGATAGGGTTAAACCACACTCATGCCTTCAAAAGATCTTACAGACTAATAGTGACAAGTACATAAAAAAGGGCTGAGGCAAGGCACAGTGAATGCCACAATCAACACAGAAACAATGTGTAATGGGACTCAAAACGGTTAGAGGTCACTAGGAAAGAAACCAGAGAAAATTGCATGGGACAGTCAGTGTTTAAAATGGCCCTTGAAAATTTGGTAGGTGTCACAAGAAGCTTAAAATATCTTTGTTTAAAGAATGTAATTCAGGGGTGGCCAGATGGCTCACTCAGTTGGTTAGAGCGCGAGCTCTGAACAACAGGGTTGCTGGTTCGATTCCCACAGGGGCCAGTGAGCTGTGTCCTCCACAACGAGCTGCTGACTGGACTTGGAGCTGAGCTGTGCCCTCTACAGCTAGATTGGAGGACAACAACTTGGAGCTCATGGGCCCTGGAGAAACACACTATTCCCCAATTAAAAAAAGAAAACACACTGTAATTCAGCATACATTGTAACGTCCTCTTTTGCTTGTTCATTTCCTCAGCTATGTTGGCTCATATGTTCATTTTATGATGCAGTCCAAAAATAGTGAATGTACACTAGATAACATGCAGATATCTGAGATTTGATGAATGGAGAAATTGACAGTTACTTTAGCAGATGATCACCAAGCTTCTACCAGCCAGTTCCAATGCCCTAACTTAATCAGCCCAATTTTCCGACCATGTTAAATGGTTGGAAATCATTTAATCATCACTCTTAAACTAACTTCACCACTTAGCAAATTTCAACTATACAATACAGTATTGTTAACTACAGTCACACTGCCGTACATTAGAGCTCCAGAATTTATTCATTTTGCATAACTGAAACTTTGTACCCCTGATCTACCTCTCCTCATTTCTCTCTCCCATTCCTCACCCCACCCTAGTTCCTGGCAACCACCATTCTACTCTCTGCTTCTATGAGTTTGACTATTTTAGATTCCACCTTGAAAATAGGAACTAGCTGGATGTTGCCATTGCTGTGTCATTGTTATGTCCTGTTGTAGAATCCTGACAGCAGGAATATACAATTACTATCTAGTCACAATTTTCTTGGAAAGGCTATAAATAAAAGGGACAATTCATGTGATTTTTTTTTATTCAGCCTAGCAGATATGTTTATTCCCTGTGCAGAGAGATGGATATCAGGAAAACAAAATGAATTAACATTTATGGAGTTTGTAGTACACACAATATTTTGTGCTGTGAGGAGAGCTAAGGGTGTATATAGGTAATATACTTTTGTGCTTCAAGGTTTTGTTTTTGTCTAGTTTTTGTCATTTAGGATGCTTCTAGTCATAAATAACTGGATAGATGAGTAAAATGGTTTAAAAATAAGGAAATTCAATATATTATATGATGTGAAATCACGTGGTAGAAGGCTACATGGATAGTTATTCAGTTTCTCAACAAAATGATCAGAGGCTAATTTTCACACAGCCAGTTTTTAGCCTGCTGGCTTTATTTTAGCTATCTACACTGATAACTCCAAAATGGCTGCGGAAGTCCCTACATAGCACCTTTATATTGTTTTCACGGGACAGAATGAGTGGCATTTCTTCTTGTGCTTCTCTTTTTTCCAGGAGGTAAATCTTTTCCAAGCCCCACAGCAATTCCCCTTGCATCCCACTAGCCAGAATTAGATTCCATACTTATGGCTAAACCAGTGGAATGGAACACCACAAAAGTGGAATTCTTAGCAAAGAAGAAAGGAGCTGGGAAGGTAATCGACAGTGTTTTCTCTGGGATTCCAGTATGTCAATGGGTACTGTTAGTTACAGTTGGAGACTAGCATGAAAGTTGCTGATATCATAAAGCTACAGCACAAAATGTGTACTATGAAGCTCTTCTTGTTACTGACAAGGAAATCAGGATTCATTCAATTTAGTTGATTTAGTCAGGATCGTGTCACAGAGGTGCAGGACCTGAATCTACTTTACCAGCTTTCTACTTCAACATTCTTTCTATTATGATTATTTTCTCTATTTAAAAATTTTAATCCTCTTTTTTCACTACTCCATTAGCAAACATGATCTTTTGGGGGTGACGGGGAGACTTATACAATTGAAGTTCTTTTTGATTAGCTCTACATGAACAGGAATGGCTATGTTTTCAAAGATATTTCACATAAAATTATTGTTTAAAAGAAATCTGACTTATTTTCATATTTGACTTTTTAAACCAATGAGTGACTACAGTATAATTGCTTTTCTCTTCATTAAAATGCATCATAAAGTTATAAATGCTTTTTAATTTGAAGAGTTTTATCTGGTTTTTCACTGCATTGTCTTATTATCAAATATATTTTCCTTTGAGGTAAATAAAACTTTTTTCATTTACCAAATTATTTTATTTCCATCCTATTACGTATTTTTCATATCTGTGTTTCTGAAATAATTTTTATATTCTTAACTATATTAGTTTAAGTTGTGTTCACTGAAATGTAGTTCATAAGGCTTTTACTGTCACCAGACTTAAGCCCAGGTTGTTCTACCTTAATGCTACCTCTTACTCCATTGCACACATTTCCATAACTCCAGACTGATCTCTTTGGTTCACCCCGGGGGCTCATCCATTATGTAAGGCCCAACAGGACTACATTTCTCACTTTGAAGTTTAACTTCTCCTTCTCTTAATGGTTTAAAAGTAAATCTGAGAAGCAAACTATGTAATACATTTTAAAAATTTTGTTCTTGTCTGAAGTAATCTCCTTACATCTGTTGTCTAATATCGTCTCTATTGATTAAATGTCAGTTGGCAGAATACTGAGGAGGTATTTTGTAATCAGGTGTATCTCTCAGGTCTCCTTACATCTTACTCAGTCAGCTTTCTACCTTTCTGAGGTTGGTCACCTGTCTTTATTTCTTGCTAACAAGCCCTTTCTCCCTCCCAAGACCCTTCATTGGTGAACTTTACTGTCATTGACAAAACAAGAATGGATAGAGCCTGCTCTTCTAAAGAAGAGTGTACGAGGAAGTGTGAATTAGTGGATTATCAGAAAAGACAGTGCCATTCTCCATAAACTGCTGCCAAGTATCAGTCAAGTGTGTTACTTTCACAGGACACTTTAGATGTCCTTGGCTCTTGCACCATTTGTGTTTCCAAGGCCAGGCCTTGGTAACTTGACTATGTATCATTAAGACACAGCAGCTCCTCAGTTCATGGAAATGCAGAGAGCTCCCTGTACATTGACAGTGACAGAGCGAGTTGGGGGCTCAATGGTTGGTGATGTTTATGTCTCTAAATCCCTGCTTCACATCAATCCCAATACCTATAAAGAATTCTGTTCCACTCCCCCCCCACTCTTTTCTAAAAAATATTAGGCACTATATAGTCTAATAGAAAGAACCCTTCCTTTCTCCGAGGCTAGACAGCTTTTTGACTACAATTTACATTCTGGCTATATGTATTGTCCCTGATGTTATTCCTCTGCATTTTAAAATTTTATCTCAACTCCATTCCAATCCTCATCTATAATTTATCTTGTTTATCAGTATAATTACCTCTTCTGCCTTATTGTATCTTTCCTAGGATAAGTATTTCCCCAAAGTACTTCTGTCTAATCTGCCTGAATCGTTGCTTTTGTCATATTATTCCTTGTTCAGAAACAAAGTCCCTCATGCTGGCATTGAAACCCTCCACAATATTACTCCTGCATCTCTTGGTCACATCATTCCTTGTCTCCTCTTTCCTTATGTGTGACCCAAATGGTACTTCTTCTTTCCTGAACAAACATTATGCTTACCTATCTCTTTGCCTTATAGCACATTCCCTTTCTGATAGAAGACACCTTTTCCTTTGCCCCAAACACAACCCACTCAAAATTCTAACATTGTTCACTGCCCATCTCAAATGTCACTTCTGTCCTTGGGTACGTGCTTGAAAACCTTGTCATCTTTTACCAAATAACAGAGTAGTTTGTCTACTTGACATTGTTCTTTTACTTATTTACATATTTCTTTCAAGCAAAGATGACATCTTAGTCACTTTAATCATTATTTATAATGTACGGTATTCTCTCTGACATCTGACCTTTATGAGGTCTTTTAGACTCTGAGGTCAGTGTTATTTTTAGAACACTCCTAATTCATGTTTTAGCTCTTCTAATTTGTCTCTTAATACTTAGGCTAAGATCTTGTGATTCGTCTCAATTTACTGTTTGTTGTGCCCACATTTCAGTGTCTTGTCAAGAGTGGCATTTTTAAAGCACTGCAATTATTGCTGTACTATGTTTCAATTTTTTAAATATAACTTTAATTAATCTGTATATCCTCTTAGTTTATACTTCTTTGCAACTAGGCTACTGACATCTGTGACCCAAAGCCAATCCTGATGCTCACTGTTTTTGTCTCCATACATGCAAGTTTCCCTATGTACCTCCCCGAGAAGGGCAAGCCCTTTCATTGTACTTTCTCACCACTGTGCTGATACAGGTATGGATACTGTTGGGCCCAAAATACACATGAAGTTAAGCACTTAAGAAGCGTTTTAGCTACTTTTCCTAACCCCAAATTTACAACCTATCTGTTGTACTTCTGGGTGAAATGCTCAGAAGAGTGAACAAAACATTTTTCCTTTATTTTTAAGCTAACAGCTTTATCGAGGTATAATTGATATACAAAGAAGTGCACATACTTCATGTGCACAATTTGATGAGTTTTTACATATGCAACACCCACAATACTATCACCACAATCAAGGTAATAGACATATCCAACCTCCAATGGGTATAAAGTTTCAGTTACACTACATGAGTTAAGTTCTAGAGATCTGTCATATAACATGGTACCTATAACTGACAATATGGTATAATGCCCTTCAAAATTTGTTCAGAGGGTAGAGCTCATGTTCAGTGTTCTTATCACAGAAAAGGGGACACAATGAAAGACAATGTTTTACTTAATAATAACCACCATCTGCACTGAAATGACTGTCGTTTTATTTCCATTCAGGAAGTGACTGGTTTCGGGGACGTGGAGGATCAAAGTTGAACACATTGGAAGGTCCCATCCTTCAAGGCCACTTGAGATCTATTTCATGCACTAGAGGATTGACAGTGTAAGTGGAGACATGTGATCTGAATGTGGTTGGCTTTCCTTTAGGGAGCAGTTTACACATCCAGATGGATGTTGCTCAAGTGAGGATATAGAAAGGGAAGTAATAATGGAAGTGCTCCTGACCAGGACCACCTAATTCCCACTGAAGGATTTTCTATGTGGTGGAGTACTAAATATATAGAAATATACTTTTCAATTCACAGAAGAAATTGTGGTAATAACATTTCTATATAAATATACTCAGGTTTACAGGTGTTCTCTTTGTCTTGTTAAGGCATATTGCTTTCAATTTTTTTTACCCATTAGTTTATTATTAATATGTATGAAATATTTTCTAGCATAATTTTTAAATTACTTACCTAAAATTGTCCTTTCTAACAGTTTTTATAGTCATCAACTATATTTGTAGGTCTCTTTATACTGCTTTCTTGGAACACTATGGGCTGATATTCTATATAATAATTTATCACATCAGTGCAATTCATGTTTATTCCTTTTCTCAGGTCATTTTACTCATATTTTGTGGGTAGAAAACTAATTTTATACTTTTGTTACAAAACTTGTAAATATTTGTTTAATAATCTTTGATTTGTAATGGTCTTCTCCTTGAAAAATAATTTTGTCAGTGATGGCTTACAAGTTTTAAGTTATAAATTGGGAAAAACTACATTCTTGTCTCAAAAAGTAAAGGGTTTGGTTTATGAAAACAAAGCAAGCACCTTCACATTTTTTGCTAGCAAATATTAAGGTGCATTTTCTTGCATCAATTTTTTCCATTTTAGTTAGAAGATACAACATATATTATAAATTTTTGTCAACAGCATTTCCAAGGATAATTCTTTAAATGCAATGCTGTTCCAGGCTTTGGGTACTAACTGGCTCAGAGCTGCATTTACATTGCAAAGGGGTTTGACTTCAAGAAAATGCTTCAGAAGAGTTAGAAGTGTTCTGCTTAAGCTTATGGGTGATTAGAGAAGACTGATCAGATTAACAAATTAAGTATTATTACAGTTATTACAAGTTCTCTATTGCTATCTACATATTTGTATTTCTTCATATCATTTTAAAAAGTGATATGAATGCTAGCTAATGTTTAAACTTAATTTTTTTTTTCACAGAACACGAAACACCTTTATTACATGGATTTAGCTAGGAGGGATGATTTATTTGCCTTTCCGAGCCTTGATTTTCCTCAGATAGATCTCCAGCTCCTTGCCCTCTAGCACATAGCCAAAAAGGCCTGGTCTTGAAGCAATGCATGCAAGAAGCTTGCCCTGCTGGAAGTGCTCCTCTACAAGACTGATGATTTTGGCATTCTTTTTCCTTTCATCATATTTCTTCTGCATTTTTTTTTTGTTTGTTTTTTGTTTAAAATCTCTTCCTCCTCAGTGATAAAAATCAAATTAAAGCATATTTAAATGGAAACATGCTTTCTTTCCTCATTGACCTTTTTACTAGAAATAATGTTCAGGCTTTAAGACTATAGATGAGATTTTACAGATATAGCTTTTAATTTTCACAAATGTAGGATAAGTTTCTTTGAAGGACAAATAAAAAATAAAAAATAAATGTGACATAAAGTATCAATTACAACAAACTTTGATTTTAAATTCCATGAAAAAAAAAACTTATGGGAAACTGCTAACTGGAATGTTTGGCACAATTTGCCCCTGTGAACCAACACCATGAAATGACAGTGGCTAAGTCGCAGAATGTCATTCTTAACAACATTTTCAACCCTCTGGCATATAGAAAAATCTCAAAAAGTAGCTATTATAATTGAAAAAGTGTTTTTGTAGGTATGTGCCAGTAATGGAAACATAAAGTACTGGCCACAGAAAAAAATAGTGATCATGTTATTTAGTGGTTTTCTGATATCGTTTTTCTAAAAGTTGAACTGTTGTATTTTTTTCTTTTTAAAATAAAATGTACACAGAAGCCCAGTAGTTAAAAATAAAAACATCTTCTTGCAAAAAAGGAAAACAGACTCTACTTTTTTTTTTTCTCCTTCCCTTGAACAGGTTCCCTTCTCCTTGTCTACTTCTCACTACCACTCCATGAAATACTAGTTTGGTGGAACAGATGTATTCAATGTCTTTTTGTCATTAGACATAATTAGACTTAGTTCCTTCCTTAAGGTCTCGGTGTTGGTTATATGAGTTCCAGGGCTATCAACTAATAATAGTTCACGTTGAATCTACTATGATTTTCAAAATTTCCTTCCTACAAATGGAAATTAGTAACTTAAATCATGTTGCAGATAAATATGAGAAGTAAAATGATCTGATATCTTAATGGGCACTAGAAATAAACTAATTAATTAAAAGAAAAAATGTCTCCATTATGAATCATATTTATAGGTATTTGAGCAGCCTGTGATGGCTGCAGACTCAAATACTGTCTTGGAGTTGGGAACACTCACAACAGGATGCTATATCATGCTTCCTCCATTGGACTCTTCATATCCCCATCACCCTGTCAGTTCAAAAAGGAAGAGTACAATTTCCACAGGTTCTGAGTCAAATATGTAAATTTCTGCACCTTAGCTTAACCCTCTCTCCCAGGCAGTAGAGAAGTGATCAGTCAGAAGATACCTACTGTCTGGTGTGTCACAAACTCGGGAAACATGACACGCAGTCTGTGTTGGGGACATAATCTGCATTATTTTAGAAGACGTGTCTACACTTAGCCCTTTATCTGAACATTAGCCTAGGAAATTAGTACCAGCGTAGTCCCTTTCAAATTTCTTCCTTTTTGTAGCTGCATGCTGCCTTCCACTGCTCACTGGTACTTCTGGCCTGTCTCAACTCTGTCATCACTCATTAACATTTATGTAGCCCAGACCTCAATGGAGAGGGCCCAGTGTACATTGGGACAAAACACCCATCGCCAGCAGGAATCAAGACCAATACCAGCCATGATACATTGGTAAAGGTTCGGTGACCACTAGTGTGGTCAAGACATGTAGCTTTCCCAGAATCCATCAGTAACATTACTGGATGATACAGGAGACAGCTATACATGGTCTAACAGTAGGTGGGGGACTTCTATGGGATGGTGCATGTTCCAAGTCTTTTCATTCAGTAGACCTCCCCACTCAGGTAACCATATAATTTCATTTTTTTGTTTTTTTTTGGTTTTGTTTTTAATTAAAGTTTATTGGGGTGACAATTGTTAGTAAAGTTACATAGCTTTCAGGAGTACAATTCTGTATTACATCATCTATAAATCCCATTGTGTGTTCACCATGCAGAGTCAGTTCTCCTCCCATCACTATATATTTGATCCCTTTGATGCTCATCTACCAGCCCCCTCTGGTAACCACTAAACTCTTGTCTGAGTCTATGAGTTTTTGTTTGTCTTCTTTTTGTCTTGTTCTTTTGTTGTTTTTAGTTTGTATACCCATATCAGTGAAACCATGGTTCTCTGCTTTTTCAGTCTGACTTATTTTGTTTAGCATTATACTCTCAAGATCCACCCATGTTGTCACAAATGGTCATAGTTCATCTTTTCTTACCACAGAGTAGTATTCCATTGTGCATATATACCACAACTTCTTTATCCATTCATCTATTGAAGGACATTTTGGTTGTTTCCATGTCTTAGCCACCATAAACAAAGCTGCAATGAACATTGGAGCATACTTGTCTTTATGGATAAATGTTTTCAGATTTTTGGGGTGGATACCCAGGAGAGGGATTGCTAGGTCATACGGTAGTACTATTTGTAATTTTCTGAGGAACCTCCACACTGCCTTACATAGTGGCTGCACCAGTCTGCATTCCCACCATCAGTGTATGAGGGTGCCTTTTTATCCATAGCCTCTCCAACACTTGTTACTATTTGTCTTGTTGATGATAGCCATTCTGACTGGGGTGAGGTGATATCTCATTGTGGTTTTGATTTGCATTTCTCTGATGATTAGTGATGTTGAGCATTTTTTCATATGTCTATTTGCCATTTGTATGTCCTCTTTGGAGAAATGTCTCTTCAGGTCCTCTGCCCGTTTTTCAATTGAGTTGTTTTTTTGTTGTCGAGTTGCATGAGTTCCTTGTATATTTTGGATATTAACCCCTTATCAGAGGCACTGTTTGCAAAAGTCTTCTCTCATTGTGTTGGCTGCCTCTTTATTTTGTCGATGGTTTCTTTTGCTGTGCAGAAGCTTTTAAGTTTCATATAGTCCCATTTATTTATTTTAGCTTTTACTTCCCTTGCCTTTGGAGTCAAATTCATAAAATGCTCTTTGAACCCAAGGTCCATAAGTTTAGTACCTATGTCTTCTTCTATGCAGTTGATTGTTTCAGGTCTTATGCTTAAGTCTTTGATCCATTTTGAATTAATTTTGGTACATGGTGACAGATAGCAGTCCAGTTTCATTCTTTTGCACGTGGCTATCCAATTCTCCCAGCACCATTTATTGAAGAGGCTGTCTTTTCTCCATTGTATGTTTTTTGCTTCTTTGTCAAAAATTGTTTGTCCATATTTATGTGGTTTTATTTCTGAGTTCTCGATTCTATTCCATTGGTCTATATATCTGTTTTTCTCCCAATACCATGCTGGTTTGAATTTTGTTGCCCTGTAGTACAAGCTAAAGTTAGGGAGTGTGATACCTCCAGCATTGTTCTTTTTTCTTAAGATTGCTTTGGCTATTCGGGGTCTTTTGTTGTTCCAAACAAATCTGATTATTTTTTTGTTCTATTTCTTTAACAAATGCCATTGGGATTTTGATGGGGATTGCATTAAATCTGTATATTGCTTTGGGTAATATGGCCATTTTAACTATGTTGATTCCTCCAATCCATGAGCACGGAATGCCTTTCCATTTCTTTGTGTCTTCTTCAATTTCTTTCAAAAATGTCTTATAGTTTTCAGCATATAGGTCTTTCACATCCTTGGTTAAGTTTATTCCTAGGTATTTTATGCTTTTTGCTGCAATTGCAAAAGGAATAGTTTTTTTTAATTTTTCTGAGATTTCATTGTTAGTATATAGGAATGCAATGGACTTTTGTACATTGATTTCGTAGACGGGAACTTGACTGTGTTCGTTGATTGTTTCTAATAGCTTTTTGGTGGAGTCTCTAGGGTTTTCTATATACAGCATCATGTCATCTGCAAAGAGTGATAATTTAACTTCTTCATTCCCAATTTGGATGCCTTTTATTTCTTTCTCTTGCCTGATTGCTCTGGCGAGGACTTCCAACACTATCTTAAAAAGCAGAGGTGATAGGGGACAGCCCTGTCATGTTCCTGAATGTAGAGCAAAGGGCTTCAGTTTTTCACCATTATGAGATTAGCTGAGGGTTTGTCATATATGGCCTTTATTATGTTAACTCTAACCCTTCTATACCTATTTTATTCAATGTTTTAAACAAAAATGGATATTGTATCTTGTCAAATGCTTTTTCTGCATCAATTGATATACTCATATGATTTTTTATCTTTGTTTTGTTTATGTGATGTATCACATTGATGGATTTGCATATGTTGAACCATCCTTGTGCGCCTGGGATGAATCCCATTTGGTCGTGATGAGTAATCTTTTTAATGCATTGTTGCATTTGATTTGCTAGAATTTTGTTTAGGCTTTTCGCATCTGTATTCATCAGAGATATCTGTCTGTAGTTTTCTTTTTTTGTGTTGTCCTTGCCAGGTTTTGGTATCAGGGTAAGTTGGCTTCATAAAAGGAGTTAGGGAGTACTGTCTCTTCTTCAATTTTTTGGAAGAGTTTGAGCAGGATTGGTATTAGATCCTCTTTGAAAGTTTGGTAGAATTCACTAGTGAAGCCATCTGGTCCAGTTTTTTGCTTTTGGGAAGGTTTCGGATGACTGATTCAATTTCCTTACTGGTGATCAGTCTGTTTAGATTTTCCAGTTCTTCATGGTTCAGCCTTGGAAGGCTATATGTTTCTAAGAACTTGTCCATTTCTTCTAGGTTATTGAATTTCGTGGCATATAGTCCTTCATACTATTCTTGGATGATCCTTTGTATCTCTGTGGCATCTGTGATAACTTCCCCTTTTTCATTTTTTATTTTGTTTATTAGTGTCTTCTCTATTTTTATCTTAGTGTGCCTAGTCAAGGGTTTGTCAATTTTGTTAATCTTTTCCAAGAACCAGCTCTTTGTCACATTAATTTTTTCAATTGTCTTTTTGTTCTCTATTTCATTTAGTTCTGCTCTGATTTTTACTATTTCTGCTGACCTTGGGTTTCCTTTGTTCTTCTTTTTCTAGTTCTTTAAGGTGTAACGTGAGGTTATTTATTTGGGATTTTTCTTGTTTCTTGATATAGGCCTGTAATGATATAAATTTCCCTCTTAAAACTGCTTTCACTGAATCCCAAATATTTTGGTACGATGTATTGTCATTCTGATTTGTTTCTATGTATCTTTTGATCTCTCCTCTAATTTCTCATTTGATCCAGTCGTTCTTTAAAAGTATGCTGTTTAATCGCTATGTATTTATGGTTTTCCTGCTCTCTTTTTGCAGTTGATATCCAATTTCAAAGCCTTGTGACCAGAGAATATGCTTGGTATGATTTCAACCTTCTTCAATTTGCTGAGGTTAGTTTTATGTCCCAATATATGGTCTATCCTTGAAAATGTTCCATGTACACAAGAAAAAAACGCATAGTGTGATGTTTTAGGATGAAGTGCTCTATAAATGTCAACTATATCCATTTCATCTAATGTGTCATTTAGGGCTGCTATTTCAATATTTATTTTCTGTTTGGATGATCTACCCACAGCTGTCAATGATGTATTTAGGGCCCCTAGTATAATTGTGTTTTGGTCAATTTCTCCTTTTAGTTCTGTTAGTAGTTACTTGGTATATTTCGTTGCTCCCTGATTGGGGGCATAAATATGGATGACTGTTATGTCTTCTTGTTGTATAGTCCCCTTTACCATTATGAAATGTCCATCTTTGTCTCTTGTTACCTTTTTCACCACGAAGTCTGTTTCATCTGATATCAGTACAGCTACACCTGATTTTCTCTGGATACCATTTGCTTGGAGTGTCAATTTCCACCCTTTTACTTTGAGTCTATGCTAGTCTTTGTAGCTGAGATGTGTTTCTGGGAGACAGCATATGGTTGGGTTTAGTTTTTTTGATCCAATCTGCTACTCTGTGCCTTTTTCTTGGTGAGTTCAGTCCATTTACACTTAGGGTGTTTATTGATATGTGAGGATTTCCTATCATACTATCTTTAGTTTTCTGGTAAGACTGTGTCTCCATTGTTTTTTTACCTTTTTGTTGTTGTCTATTATTTCTGCGTGGTGGTATTCTATGATGTTTCCCTCTGTTTCTTCCTTTATTACAGTACATATTTCAGTTCTGGATTTTTTTTTTGAGTGGTTACCCTTAAGTTATATGTAAAAGAAAGTTTGATGTTTAGAGTATTCCATTTTCTTTAGCATGCTTACTTTCTCCATTCCCATATTCCAGTTCAGGCCTTTACTCTCCCCCTTTTTATGTTTTCGTTGCCACAAATTGTCCCTGTTGTTCAAATAGCCTCCTTTAGTATTTCTTGTAGTGCAAGTCGTGTATTAGAAAATTCCCTCAGCTTCTGTATGTCTGGAAAGGTCTTGATTCCTCCTTCATATCTAAAGAACATCTTTGATAAGTATATTGTTCTTGTCTCATAATTTCTCTCTTTCAATAGTTTGAATATTTGGTTCCACTCCCTCCTGACTTGTAGTGTCTGCTGAGAAATCTGATGATAATCTAATGGGCTTTCCTTTGTTGGTTACTGTCTTCTTTTGCCTGGCTGCCTTGAGGATTCTTTTTTTGTCATTGATTTTTGACAGCTTCAATGCAATGTGCCTTGGAGAAGGCCTGTTGGGGTTGAGGTAATTAAGTGTTCTATTTGCTTCTTGGATTCGAGGATCCAGTTCTTTCTACAAGTTTGGGAAGTTCTCATCAATTATTTATTTGAATATACTCTCTGTTCCCTTCTCTCTTTCTCTCCTTCTGGTATGCCCATTATTCTTATATTGCTCTTTCTGATGGAGTCAGAAAGTTCTTGTAGAGTTCTTTCATTTCTTTTAAGTCTCAAGTCTCTTTCTTATTCCATCTGTGCAATTTCCAGGTTTCTATCTTCAATGTCACTGATTCTTTCCTCCATCTGGTCAACTCGACTACCTCATCTGGCTATTTCATTCTTCATTTCTTCTATTGAGTTCTTAATCTCCAGAATTTCTATGTGGTTCGTTTTAAAAATTTCAATCTCTTTGGTAAAATGTTCACATTGTTCTTTGATTGTGTTTCTGAGTTCATTAAATTGCCTTTCTGTGTTTTCTTGCATCTCGTTTAGTTTTTTCAGACCTGCAATCTTGAATTCTCTTTCATTTAATGCACATATTTCCATATCTTTAAGTTCATTTTCGGGAGACTTTTCATTTTCTTTGAGCTGTCTTGTTGCCTTTGTTGTTCATGGCAATTAATGATTTATTGTTTCTCTTCTTAGACATCTACAGGAGTGGGTTCTGTAATAGGTTGATAGTCAGATGTGTTTCTTTTGTTTTCCAGTATGTGTTGGTTGAATGTTTTATTTTCTCTCCAACTGCAGCCTTTTATTTCTCTCACATTGTAGTGTTTTGTTTTCTCTGCACCATTCTAGCATCTCACACAATGGGGGGATTCCCTGGAAGGTGGGCTTCTCCTGTGTTAACAGTTCAACTGGGTCATAGGGCGCCTCTTCCCTCTGGTGATGCCAAGAACTTTTGAAGTTCCAAAGCTCTTCCTGCACCAGATTCAGAGCCCGTGTGTTTCAGCAGTTCTGTTTACTCTTGCAGGGATCGCCCAGATAGATGGAGACAGGGGTGGGGTGAGTTGTGAGAGGTGGCCCAGAGCAATGGTGGCAACCACCACCACAGCCAGTCCTTCTTCCACATCTCCATCCACTTTGCTGGAACTAGTTGGGCTGCGAATCTGTGTCTGTGGACCACAGTTCTCAGAACTGCAAATGTTCTGTTCGTTTCTTCTGACACTGCTTCTCTTCTGCTTCTAGCACTGGGCAGGTGGGGGCGGGGCAAGCTCTGGAGGGTAAGGAGGGGGCGGCTAGTCTCAGAGCCTAAGGCTTCCGTTCTCTGCAGCAGTGAGGGCTTAAACCACCATTTTTAGCCTTCTTCCAGGGCCTAAGACTTCCGTTCTCTGCAGCAGTGAGGGCTTAAACCACCATTTTCAGCCTTCTTCCCTCAGTCTTTGCTCTGTGGTCTCTGCCGTGATCGTTGGGTTCAGCCGTGTTACATGCTGTCTCCTCAGCCCTGTGGGCCATAAACGGAGCCCTAGCAGTCCGAGTTCTTCCCTCTCCTGCAGCTGCGGTAGTTCTAGGATGCAGTGAGTTTGGAGCACTGAGCTAGGTGTGCGTCCTGCACGGCCCCGTCTCTGCACCTCTTCCCTCCTCCCCTGCTCGCGCAATTTGCCCACCTTTTGGTGAATTCAGTAGTGAGCCTCTTCCTCTTGCCTGTCTGCTGTGCAGGGAGTCCTTCGTGGAGTTATAGCTGTTCAATTTGTTGTAAATTCCAGGGGTGATTTCAAGAGGCTCACCTCACACCACCATTTTGATGTAATTTCTAGCTATTAGTGGTAATTCAGAAATTTCCCAAGCCCATTCATGTGAATTGTCCTGGACTCTCCACCCGGATTCTCCACTTTCACTCCTTTTGGTCCTTTCTCCATCATACACTGAACTCTGGATTCAGAATGCTGACTACCCGCCTGCTCTTGGCCCTCTGGACTTGAATTTACATGTGATCTCTCTTGTGGACCCTGGGCATTGCTCTTTCCCCAGATTGTCATCCCTCAAAAAGCGTAAGTGTCATATGTGGCTTCATTCCCTGTCAACTGGTCATTTTGACCAAATCCTTGTTTCTCAAATTAAGCACTTTTGATTTCTAAAATACAAGTGTGTGTGTTTATGGTATTCACATGCATTAAGCTGTGAGACTATGAATTGGAAGAGTGTTTTTGGGATATAATTTTTGCAATATTTATACAAATTTACAATCTTCACACACTGTCCACTTTAACCCAGTTTCTACCTTGCTATCAGAACGACAGACTTTAGTCCAATAAGTCATATTAATATTTAAGTTCTACGGGCCGTCGGGTGGCTCAGTTGGTTAGAGCGTGAGCTCTGAAAAACAGGGTTCCTGGTTCAGTTCCCACATGGGCCAGTGAGCTACACCCTCCACAACTAGATTGAAGACAATGAGCTGCCGCTGAGCTGCCGGAGGGGCGGCTGGATGGTTCAGTTTGTTTGAGCGTGAGCGCTTAACAACAAGGTTGCCAGTTCAATTCCCACATGGGATGGTGGGCTGTGCTCCCTGCAACTAAAATTGAAAACGGCAACTGGACTTGGAGCTGAGCTGTGCCCTGCATAACTAGATTGAAGGACAATGACTTGGAGCTGATCAGCCCTGGAGAAACACACTGTTCCCCAATATCCCCCAATAAAATTTATTTAAAAAAATATTAAAATTTCTGTTCTGTAAGTCATAGCAACAAATGGGAAACAAATTATGTGTCCATCAGAAGGAAATGGTTAAATTAATTTTGGCACACCTATGCTATGGGAGCAGTTGTAATAGTGAAGTGTATCTATATATGTATTGTCATAGAAATTCATGTTCAGTGCATTCATGTTAAGTGGGAAAAACAAATGGCAGAATAAGATGTATATCAATACCCATTGTTTTAAAATCATAATATATTTTTATAACACATTCACATGAGAAATCCTAGAATTAACTTTAAAATAAAACACTAGATTGTTAATTGTGGCTATCTCGGAGAATGTGGCTGAATTATAAAGGAATATTATAAAGGTGGAGATTGTGATTTGCCGTTTTAGAATTTTTGCACTAAGAATATGTGCACTACCAGCTTTGTCTCTTCCCTTCTGTACTGTTTCTCAAGTACTTTTAATTCATAATAATATGCCAAAATGGTATACTCTGAACCTCTACACACAAAAGAGCTGGAGCTAGACAAAAATGCCAGCCTCAGCCGCTAATGAAGGCAGTGTGGAGGTTCCTCAAAAAATTAAGAATAGAATTACTATATGACCCAGCAATCCCTCTCCTGGGTATCTACCCAAAAAACCTGAAAACATTTATCCATAAAGACATGTGTGCTCCAATGTTCACTGCAGCTTTATTTACAGTGGCCAAGACATGTAAACAATCAAAATGTCCTTCGACAGATGATTGGATAAAGAAGTTGTGGTATATAAAGGGAATACTATTCGGCAGTAAGAAAAGATGAAATAGTACCATTAGTGACAACATGGAAGGATCTTGAGATTATAATGCTAAGTGAAATGAGTCAGACAGAAAAAGTTGAGAACCATATGATTTCACTGATGTGTGGTATATAAAACTGAAAACAACAAAAGAACAAGACAAATGAAGGAACAAAAACTCACAGACATATAGTTTATGGGATACCACAGGGTAATGGGGGGGGGAGGAGCTCTAGGAGAGGGTAAACGGGGTCTAACATATGGTGATGGAAAGAGAACTGACTCTGGGTGGTGAACACACAATGTGAGATATAGATAACGTATTACAGAATTGTACACCTGAAATCTATGTAACTTTACTAACAATTGTCACCCCAATAAACTCTAATTAAAAAAAAAAAAAGCCAGCCCCTTGGCCAGGTCAGCTGTCTGGGGTTAAGTGCAGCCATATCCCAGGTATATGAAGCCCACAGAAAATGCCCAAATTGTAGTCATCATTTTTACCTTTCTTCTTTACATGTCCTTTTAGCACTTTGGGTTCAAGGTCTTTTAATTCCAAGAGGCATTATGGAGTAGTGAGAAGAGAAATGAATCAAGAGACAGAAAGTGGGCCATAGGCTGGAGGAGTGGAGCAGAGTGAGCTCTAGAAGAATTCAGACCCGAAGTCTAGCCTTGGCTTTGTCACATATCAGACCTGTGAACTTAGGCACATTCCCAAGCTTTGTAACTCACAGGTTCTTCATCTGAGAATCTGATAAGCCCTCTCATATTTTACTATTGGAAAGAATGCAATACATGTAAAGCATCTGGCACAGTACCGGCATACCTTAGGTTTTTAATGAATGGCAGCTATTACTGCGATGATTTTGACCACCTACCCTACGACCTTCACCTAGGTGATTTTTAAAACTCCAGTGTTTCATAGAACATACAGCACTATAGGACATGGAATATCAGATCAACCAAAATGCTGCTTAGCAAGTAAACCATGGTAAATATATATCCTCCAAAGTTGTGTTCTTTAATAATAGGGAAGGAAATTCTTCTCCAGCTGGATGCCAACGTGAAATTCCTAGAATTTCTTCAACGATGAATCCCTCACTGCCTTAGCTTCTGTTCCATTCAAACCACACCTATTTTTATTAATTTCACACCCATCAAAACAATAAGCATTTCTTCAACTATGACAAATTATACTGAAAATAACCTATTTAAAATATCCCTTAAATGGAGTAGTCTCTGGCTCTCCCAGCCCAGGGCAACAAATGCTAACTCAGTGGTTTCTAAGGTATCTCACCTCAGGAAAGTCACTATTACCTTTCAAAAACTCCTTGAAGATGATGTGTATAAAAGACTTAGTCTGCAATGGCACACAGGCAAGGTCACAGGACAATATCCATTCCTGCCCCCGTGGAGATTTCTCTCTTTTTAAACCATGACCCCAAAGTAACTGTGAAGAACAATTTTCCACTCCAGGTTTTCGAGTCTAAACTCTGAGACCCACCATTTGTAGATCTGATCCCTGATCATCATGCCCTCAGCCTCTTCTTGCTCTACATCCAAATTTAACATAAGATAAAATCTCATTGAAGGAATTCCAGCTTCCCCAAGCCTCCAATTTCCTTGCCCCAGGGCATTTATGCTTGACAGTCTCAAACGGAACACCTCCACTCACTTGCTAACTTCTTCTTACACTTGATCTCTAAATATTAGAAGATAACCTAACATTATTATTACAGAATTGCCAATTTTGTAAGTAAAGGTTATAAGGGCAGGTCCTAGGCCTTACTTATCCTAGAATCTCGAGGACTAATGTGGTAATTTCAAGATAGCAAATTTTCAATAAACTTTGGGGAATAAAAGGAACAGCAAGCAAAGGATCTAATTTATCAACATTTATTGCTTACACATTCACAAACAAGTTAAGCAAATTCAGGCATATAGCATTTAAATTTATAAAACAAAAAATAAAAGGTATATGTTGGCAATAAATTGACAATCTTTTATTTGAGCTCTATTTCCTGAACCCAGCTATCTTAAAACTGATTTCTTTCACATTTCCAGTAAATGCCTATAGAAATGCCATATTATATTTTACTCCAGATGACATTTGATGGTTTTACAAATTGTTTTCAAAAACAACAAAATTCTTCCTATGAAACCTCATTAGGGCATTAAACATGTGAACAATATCATTCGTAAACTTGGAGATTTTGAAGTTAATTAAATCTACACTAAAAAACCATTTGAATAATTTGTATGTCAAAAAATAAAAGAATAAATTTTCAAGTTACACATACAGAATAGGAACACAGGCATATACATGTGCTGCATTCCCTTTCAGCTCCATCTCAGACCTAAATTCTATGAATACTAACTGCCTCTTCAAACAACGCATGAGGAAACTATCCCTGACTTCCCTAAGTGTGGGAGAAGCTGCTAGGCTTGGCGCTAAAACTGGCAGTGGCCATGGAGGTAGAGACAGCCATGGCTGAAATTCTGGCATGGGCTCTCTCTTCTTCATCTTGCAAAGCTTCCTCATACTGCGATGGGAAAGAACTTGGGTCAGTCCCATTAACCTTGGCCAGGAACTCGAGGACTTGCATCTTGGTGGTTTCAGCATGGGCCCTTGGGCCCCACAGGAATTCAAATTGCACAGGATCACTGTTGGCCACTTGCTGGTACTTCAGGTAGTTTTCCTCCACGAAAACTTTTGTGATGAGCTCCCTGGCCTCTCCAAAGATGAAGTGCTTCTTCCCAGAATATATCCCCGTCAAATTCAGAACTTCCCAGATTTCATCTTCGGTGGCACGGTTGCCATTCATGAAGATCACACCCAGGATAAGTATCAGGATGCCGGTCTTGGGTATGCCCTTTTCACCATGCAGCATCCCATCATAGGTGAGGCCAATTTTGATGAAGATGCCATAGTAGTGGTTGATGGGATCCACTTCTTTCACATCAAGGCCAAAGACCATCTCCAGACGCTCAGAGGCTCTCAGGAAGAGCTCAATAAAGTGGTCTTTATACTCCTTGGTGACACTCAACATATCTGCCATGGTTACTGGCTCTTTCATTTGATACTTGAGCAGCAGGAAATTCACCAACAAACCCACATTCTTATCAAAAGCATCTATGGGCACATTCCTGGGGTCTGGCTCAGCCTGTGAGGCCCCATCTTTCTCCTCTTGGTTACTGGAGCCTGCATACGATTTGCTTGATGAGTTGGCTCTGACAGCAGTGGAAGATGAGGGGAAACTCTGAACACCCTCAGGAGCACTAGGTATGCCAGCATCAGGAGCCCCCTCTGAATTGCCAGGCATTGTAAGATGGGAGGAGAGATGGGTCTCCTCCAGAGCCTGGGAGACCTGTGCAATGTCCAGGCCCAGCATCTCACTGTGTGAGCATTGTGGATTCTTTTGACGAAAAGCCATGACGACTTTTGTGGGTTGCACTAATGAGGAGTGTGCACAAGAAGGCAGGCACTGTGGAGTCACTGCCTAAGGGAAAGAAGGCAGATATGAGTGGCCTCAGCTGCTAAGTTCAACTGTGGTAGCTCTGATAAAAACCACCTCCCATGGATCTTTCCTGGCAGTTCTATGGGGCCTTATAAGTCTCCTGAGCTCCTGTGTCCCCCAAGAACATGAAGGAGAAATTCTGAATGTTCCTCAGGGTGCAGCCAGCCAACCAGGCTGAGAATTCTCAGGGATGACAACAGACAGATGTGGTTGGGTTCCATAGAACCATTTCTGTTCTAAAGAGAGTGGTCCCTTCAGTGCCCATTCAGGTTGATTACTAGGCATTCGATAGGGTCTAGGTCACTTCCCCCATGCTAAAAGAGGCTGTCCCCCTAAGACCAAATCACATCTCCTTTCAGTCCTTACTCTGTGTCTCCATGTGGAATCCTGGACTGCCTGGTCACTCTGTCCACTGCTGATCTCAACCTGGCCCCTTCAGACCAATACTGCCACCTCCCTTGGACCCCAGTGTATGAAGTGAGGTGTGGATACTACAGGCCATCCTTGTCTGGGACCTTCCACAGATGACTATAGGAGCAGGGTTGTTACCATGGGGTCCCATCTTTACTCAAGTGGATGGTCAGCTCTTTGCTCACATAAGGTCTGCAGCTTAACACTTGAGAGTATATAAGACTCCTTCCCTCTGACATGATGTTGCTCCCTCATACTAAGTGGTCTTGTCTCTGTGACCATTGAGGATGAATTAAGGGGGTATTACAGCCACAGTTTCTCAAGTGTGACAGCAGGATAGGGCTCTGTTGAGTTTATTCTGTTCTAGGGTGGGTTTTCCCATCAGTCTCACTTAGGGTCCTTCCCCTAATGATAGGTCCTGTGATCATACATCGCTTCCACAGAACAACCTTTTCCACCAATAGCTCAAGGAGCAAGAAGTAAGGTGGTATCTCAGCCTCACAACTCTGTTCAGGGCCTCCCAGGGATGACAGTAGGGCTAAGCAGAATTATGTTTGGCTCTTGACTTATAGGATGGGTAATTTTCTCAGTCCTCACTCAGTCTTTACTCTGGCTACTTGTCAGACCTCAGTCCCCACCTTCTGATACCTCAGGCCTCCCCTGCCAAAAAAATTCTCATTGAGACAACTGGGAAGTAAGAAATGAAATGGTCTTGTCTTGGCGTCTACACCTGAAAGCCCAGCATGGTCTGGGACTTCTCCTTTTGACATGAGTTTGCCCATCACAATAAGGCCTCACTTCCCAGTGAGCACCATGGAAGAGTGATTGGGTGTTTCATCTTGTTATCACTGCTTGGGACTTCCCAAGGGTTCCCTATGATCTGTGGAGCTACCAGTTTATGTGGTGAGTTTGTCCATCAGATATAACTCAGTGATGCCTGTCAAGGCCTGGGACTCTCCTTCCACTGAATAATCTATCTAGTCCAAACAAATTCTTCACATTCCAGGGCCTAGAGTAGTAATGGAGGAGTCTCCTCTGGCTGCCATCCCTTCCCTGGGCCTCTCAGGGCTGACAGCAGGGGAAGGGCTAGCGACCCCTCTGCCATGGGTTGGTTTATCCCACAAACCTCGCAGGTGCTCCTCAAATTGGATACAGATAGGGCACATGCCCGCTGCCATCTTTTACCCGCCTTACAATAGAGGCCCCAACTCTGTCCTAAATGGAAGTGAGGAGGCACCTCATGCACAGGACTACCAGGGCTGAAAAAGGGAGCTAGACAGTGTGCCACACCCTGTGCCGCGGGGTCTCTGGAACCCTAAGAATTTACCGGGGTCTTCCCTCGGACTCCAACAGGGCCGGGGACTCCCTCCTTTGCAGACATGACACCTCGTACCTCAGCCTGAAGGCTCACGTCCCTCAGACTCCGGAGGCAGAAATCAGACAGCAACACTTATGGCCAACGCTGCCTGGAGCCACCCGAGGCCGCCACTTCCTGGGGCCTCCCAGGGCTAGAGACGGCCCAGGCTCAGAGAAGCCGCTGCCACTATCTGAGGTGGGTGGTCTCCTCAGTCTTCGTTCAGGGGCCTTTTCATGAAGACTGGCAAATCTGAGACTTTTACCGCCCCCCTCCCCTGAACCCTCTCCCCAGCCACCTCCACTCGCACAGGAAGGCCCTGCCCTCAGTCAGCTCACCAAAGAAGTATGGCGTAGGTCACCTCCCACCCTGTCGGGGCCTCCCAGGGTGGGGTTGGGGCTCTTATCTAGTTGGCCCCCTCTTTTCTGTCGTGGGTGCTACCCTCAGTCCTCATTTGGAGTCTCACCTGACCTCTGGAAGCACAGGGACACTTCCCACTGACTAGAATCCGCGGTGCCTCAGACCGAAGTCCTCTCAGCCGCAACTGGTAGGGGAAGTCAGGGGGCGGGACTTCCGGTCACACCCATCTGTTCCACAGCCAACTGTAGGGGCGGGGCTCTGCGCACCCTGTTCAGTTTCATAGCGGAAGTGCTTGCCGATCTTCGCTCACAGTCCTCACTGTGACTTCTGCCAGGCCCTCGGATTCCTCCGTTTGCTGAGTCAATGTTGTGCCCCTCATTCCAAGGTCCTTATTGCCCTGAGAATCCTGAAGAGGAACTGAGGGGATTCCTCCGCCTGACACACTGCCTCGGCCTTTTAGGGCTGAAAGCAGATGCTGTCATGTCACATCTCTGTGAGACCCCCCGAACACACAACATTTATTCTCTGGTGTTGGTCTCCTCTGTCCTCATTTATGGGGGTTCTCTCTTTTGGGCTACTTTCTCATGATTTAAGGCCTCCTGGGAAATGCCCCATCCCAACAAACTCTTGACGAGTTTACTTACCGCAACCCTTGCAGAGCTTGGAATGGGTTGTGTCCAGCCTTAATGTGGAAGTGGAGCACAAGGCCGGCAGGGGCCAGGACAGCTGGTGGGCTGCCAGAGAAAACTCACGCTGATTTATTCCTTCTCTTCAACAGTCAGATTTAGTCTCATGTAAAATTTGTTGTAAAAAATTTACTTTGTACAGGGAAGGACTGAAATGATTTTCAAAGCCGCTGATGTTTTGAGGTTATTGACCATTGAATATGTAGAAATCATATGGGCATGATAAATATTATCTTGCTCTTTGCATTTTTCATACATCTGATTTACTTTTCTATTGTTATCTCTGGCTATGTTTTCCATTCCAGTTTTGAACAGTCTAGTGGGTTAGGCTCAGATATTCTTTTCTTGGTTCTTGGTCTTCTCATCTATTTGGTATGTATCTAAGGAGAGCTAGCTTCTTAAAATGTGTGGAGTAATTTCAAATCTTTTTGTATGATTTGGTAAAGCTTATATAAGATACTGATTAGTTTTTGCCTGATTTTATGGTGCAACTGGCCTCCAAATCTGATCTGATCTAGGTGGCTTTGACCTAGAATTTCCACTTATAATTGTTGATTACAATTTTCAGTTTTTAATGGCATTATTTCATAATTTATATTTTGTTAAAAGGTAGCATTTCCCCTGGGTATTCAAATTTAAAGGTATATTTATAATAAATAATTTTTCATAGATACTTTCAGACATATACTTTGAAGTTTTGAGATATATACTTTGTTTACACAAAACAATACAATGTATCCTATTTAACTGAGTCAGCATAGTGATTATCAATAGTTGTAAGTAGAAGCCAGACCTGATCTGATCAGTATCTGTTCCCATTTATGGGATGTAGAATGATAATTCTCTCATTTCTTTCTTTTTTTTTTTTTTTAATAAGTCTAGTTAACATTCATCACCATACAGTTTCAAAAATTTTTTTATTGTGATGAGAACTTTTAAGATCCACTCTCTTAGCAACTGTCAAATATACAATATGATACTAACTCTAGTTACCATGCTGTGCATTACATCCATAGGACTTATTTATTTTCTAACTGGAAGTTTGTAGCTTTTGACCACCTTCACCCCTCACCCTGGCCTCTGGCAACCACCAATATGTTCTCTGTATCTATGAGTTCAGATTTTGTTTGTTTAGATTCTACACATTAAGTGACATCACCTGGTATTTGTCTTTCTCTGTCTGACTTATTTCAGTTAACATAATGCCCTCAAGTTTCATCGATATTGACTTATTTCAGTTAACATAATGCCCTCAAGTTTCATTGATATTGTCACAAACGGCAAGATTTCCTTCTTTTTATGGCTGAATAATACTCCACTGTGTACATATTCCACATTTTTCTCTATTTATCCATTGATGAACAATACGGTTGTTTTCATGTCATGGCTATGGTAAATAATGCTGCAATGAACATAGGGATACATATATCCTGTTGAGTTAGCGTTTTCCTTCTCTTCGGATGAATACCCAGAAGTGGAATTGCTGGATAATATGGTAGTAACATTTTTATTTATTTTTTGTTAGTTTCAGGTGTACAAAGCAATGTACTAATTAGACATTAACACCCCTCACAAAGTGATAATCCCTCCCATCTATTACCCTTAGACATCCTATATAGCTGTTCCTATACCATCGACTATATTCCCTATGCTGTACTCCACATCCTGTGACCATATATAATATATATATATATACACACACACATATACACATACACATACATGTTTTTATTGTGATGAGAAATTTTAAGATCTACTCTCTTAGCAACAGTATTATTAACTCTAGTTTATATTATATATATATATATATATATATATATATATATATATATATATATATTAGGTTGGTACAAAAGTAATTGCGGTTTTTGCAATTATTTTTAACCCTTTAAATCACAATTAATTTTGCACCAATCTAATATTTGGTATATCATATATATATATATATATATATATATATATATATATATATATATATATCTTAGCAACTTTCAAATATACAATACAGCATTATTAACTCTAGTTAATATATATATATACACACATACATATATATTTGGTATATATGTTTAAATATAGATATTTAATTATAGTTGACATTCAATATTATTCAACTTCAGTTTCAGGTGTATAGTACAGTGGTCAGGCATCTACACAGACCATTAAGTGATCTCCCTGGTAAGTCCAGTGCCCATCTGGCACCCCACGTAATCTTTACAACGTTATTGATTATATTCCCCATACTGTTTTTCAGAAATAAATCCATGCCTATATGGTCATTTAATGTATGACAATGGAAGCAAGAATTTACATTGTGGTAAAGACAGTCTATTAAATAAATGATGCTGGGAAAACTTGATGGACACATGTAAAAAAATGAAAGTGGACCACCTTCTTATGCCATATACAAGAATAAATTCAAAATGGATTAAAGAAGGGGTGGCCAGATGGCTCAGTTGGTTAGAGCACGAGCTCTGAACAACAGGGTTGCTGATTTGATTCCCACATGGGCCAGTGAGCTGCGCCCTCTACAACTAGATTGAAGGACAACCACTGGGAGCTGATGGGCTCTGGAGAAACACACTGTGCCCCAATATACCCCAATTAAAAAAAAAAGTAGTTGCAGTTTAAAAGGTTAAAAATAATTGCAAAAACTGCAATTACTTATAACAAAATGGATTAAAGACCTAAATGTAAGACCCAAAACCATAAAACTCCTAGAAGAAAATATAGGAAATAAATTCAGACATTACCCTTAATAATATTTTTACTGATATATCCCTCCCGCCCTAGGCAAGAGAAGCAAAAGAAAAAAAATAAACATGTGGGATTACATAAAACTAAAAAGTTCTTTCACAGCAAAGGAAACCATCAATAAAACAATAAGTTATCCTACTGAGTGGGAGAAGACATTTGCCAATGGTACATCTGATAAGGGGTTAATATCCAAAATGTATAAAAAACTGATACAACTCAACACTAAAAAAACCAAACAACCCAATTTAAAAATGGACAGAGGACATGAAGAGACATTTCTCCAAAGAGGACATACAGATGGCCAACAGACTTATGAAAAAATGCTCAACACTACTAATCATTAGAGAAATGCAAATAAAAACCACAGTGAGATACCACCTCACTCCTGTCTGAATGGCTATCATCAATAAATCAACAAACAACAAATGTTGGCAAGGATGTGGAGAAAAAGGAACCCTCGTGCACTGTTGGTGGGATTGCAAATTAGTGCAGCTACTATGGAAAACTGTATGGAGGTACCTCAAAAAATTGAAAATGGAACTACCTTATGACCCAGCAATTCCACTCCTGGGTATTTATCCAAAGAAATTCAAAACACTAATTTGAACAAATATATGCACCCCTACACTTATTGAGTGCTATTCACAATAACCAAGATATGGAAACAACCAAAATGCCCGTCTATAGATGACTGTATAAAGAAGCTGTGGCACATTTATACAATGGAGTATTACTCGACCATAAAAACGAATTAAATCTTACCATTTGCAATAACATGGATGGACCTAGAGAATATTATGCTAAGTAAGTCAGACTGAGGAAGACAAATACCATATTGATCTCACTTACATGTGGAATCTAAAGAACAGAATAAACAAACAAACAAAACAGAAGTAGACTCAGAGACGTAGGAAAAATTTCCTACGTCTCTGAGAGGTTCCAAATGAAAGGGGGTTAGGATCAGGGAGAACGTGAAGGAATTAGAAAGTACAAATTAGTACTCTCATTCGTTTTTAATACCTGAAATTCTCCTATAGGTAAGAGTCTTTCCTTGTCTGCCACTTGTTTATCCTGTGGTATTGTTATAACATATTTCTAGTGTTCTCTTATAATATTTAAATCTTCTCTGCACATATATTTTATACAACAATGTTTAATTAACATCACTTATTTCTGTTTCTTTTGTAATTAATAACATATTATACAATTATGTGTCATCAGCTCTTTTGTAAGAATTGTCTTTCGTGAGTTAGTTCTACTGTCTTCTAACTTTTGAACTTACATTTATCTTCATTATTTCTTACCTTTTCCTTTAAGCTTAAATTTCCATTCCTTCTCTAGCATTTTTTAAATGTTTGGATATTTCAAATATTTTCTTTGTTCTAGAAATCTGTTTAAAGGCAATAAATATATCTATGAATACCACTTGATCTGCTTCATATATTTGGTCCTGTAGAGCATTTACATGCTTAAGATTTTACAATATATGTAAACACTACTGAGTGGAGAAAATTATCTTGTGTAAGCTGTAAAGAGGAGGAGAAAAATTTGTTTAGATGCAGTTTCAGGGTCCAGGGGTATTTTGCTGTTTTGTTTATTAATAACAGAAGAAACACAAAGACTAGTGACAGAGAATACTAGTGACAGAGTTGAGTTTTCTTTAGGAATGGAAGGACAATTTAAAAACAAAAATCAATTAACATAATTGACCAACTGTAACAGTAAGGGATTATCCAATTAGTTTAAATATATAAATCAACAGCATTTAATGCAGGAAATTGGTTATAGAAGTGACGCAGAAACAAATGGGAGAATCAGGAAGATCAATGTTTAGCAACTTGTGGAAGTAACTGCCACATCTAAACTAGTAGGACAAATAGAAGAGATGGTGCTACTGGAGCCTAGAAGTTGAGCAGGACAGGATCTGGAAACCTTTTGGGTTAATCTGATGGGGGCTGGAATCAAGGAAAGATACAACAGTTGAAGCGGAAGCCACCTGATAAAGAGAGGAAGGAGAAAAATTCTGGACACTCTCATTTCCCAGGGTCTAATGTCCTACTGGTGCCTTCTTTGGCTGAACTGGGTTAGCATCTAGATGTCGGAAACTCTAGCAATTGTATTTAATACACCATATAGAAGAGTACACAGCAAAGCTAGGGTGAAGAATGAATGTGAGGACAAAGAGGTCAAGGACAGACATACCATATCAACAGATTAAATGAGAAACATCTTATCTAAGTTGATAGAGAAGAGTTTCATAAAAGTATTCATCATTCCTTCATGATAAAAGATGTTCTCAAAGTCGACAATGGATATATACAAAAGACCCTAGAGTAAAAATCATACTTTATGTGGAAACCTTGAAAAGTTTTACTTTAATATTGAGAAGTAGACAAAAGTGCCTGCTGTTACAATTTCTATTCTACATTATAATAAAAATACTATATAGGAAAGGAATTGGAAACAGAAGTAATCAGATATAGGAACCGGGAAATAAGAAAAAATGATAGTATAATTGAACATGAATAAAGTGTATATGAGGAAAATCAACTAGAGGAAAAGTTAAATCAATAAAAACACTTTTAAATAAAATTGCTGTGAATAAGATCAATATGCAAAAATGCACTTTTTCATAGCAAAAATGTGAAGATGAAATTAAATAAAAATCAACTTGGCGATCACCTTTCATTCACCTGGCCCTGAAGATTCTATGACCCCACCCAACCCAACTTTAGGACACATCCAAGCCACTTCCAGTGGCTTTTTCATACAAACAGCCTGTACTGGCTCATGCTGCAGATTTTCCTAAAATCTCTCAAAGGTGCACAAAACCCAAACAAGCAGCATCTGGCTTCTGTGTTTCCCATACCTCTGGCTAAGCAGCTGTAAGTCCAGCACTAGTGACATCTGACCTTGGTTCACGACTTGGCCTCTCAAGGTACCTCCAAACACAGCGTGGGCAGCAGCCATCAAGGGACTGATTTGTGGCTCATGTCAGGTGGCCCCCAGCAGGGTACAGGCTGTGGGTGAATTTGGTCTGCAGCAGGTCCTCTCCCAGGAAGCCCTGGGGCTGGCATGCCCAGTGGCCAGCTTCGGACCAAACCGGAACATCACCTGATTACCTCCAAGGATGATACACCCAAAGGGCAGATTGGGCAGGCAGCAGAACCCTGCTAAAGCAAATCCTACCCTGTAGGATCAGCCCCTGAACAACTGCTCCTCCACTGTAGTCACAGCCAGTCCTCACAACCAGTCAGCCTGAGGGTCAGTTCTGACCACTGACATACAAACAGAAACCATGGCTCAACTATATCAGGAGGGTACACAAACTCACACAATGGATACACCAGAAGCACTGGGCTCTGGTGATCAGGGTGAACGTGCCACTGGGCTCCACAGGACACATACTACATAAGGCCATTTTACTAAGCCTGGGAGGCACAGCAGTCCTACCTAGGACATAGAAACAAACACAGGGAGGCAGCCAAAATGAGGAAATATAGAAACATATGCCAAATGAAAGAACAGAACAAAGTTCCAGAAAAACAACTAAACAAAATGGAGATGAGCAATGGAGAAAAGATGCAGAGTTCAAAACACTGATTATAAGGTTGCTCAGTGATCTCAGGGAAAACTTCAACAAAGAGACAGGAAACAGAAAAATGGAGATAGAAAACATAACAAAGAACCAGTCAGAAATAAAGAACACAATAACGGAAATGAAGAATACATTGCAGGGAATCAACAGATTAGATGAAGCAAAAGATTGAATCAACAATTTAGAAGTTAAGGTAGCAGAAAACACCCAATTAGAACACCAAAAAGTAGGAGGAAGAACAGTTTTGTATAAGAAATTACAGTGGAATGTTTTTATATCCATTTTAAAAGCAAAAATGACTAAAATCCTCCCTCACATTTAACACAAATTCCAATTCCAAGTGGTCAGAAATCTACTTTTAAAATTTTTACTCTGAAAATGCTCATACTTACATAGGAGAAGGGAATACCACTTTACCAGATTAAATGAAAAAAATCATGCCTAAATTGTGAAACTGGTTTATAAAAAATCAGCATTCATGCATGATAAAAATATACATTATTAAACTAGGTGCAATATATCTACAAAAACCCTACAGTAAACATTATACTTAATATTGAATCATTGAGACCTTTTACTTTAAAATTGGGAAGGAGACGAGGCTGGCTGCTTTCACCATTTCTATTCAATATTTTAATGAAGATACTACATATGGAAGTAATGGAAACAGAAAAAAATGATAGGGATTGGGATTGGAAAATAAGAAACAAAGCTAGTTTCATTAAAAGATGATTAGACTGAATATGAAGAAAATCTACTAATGATAATTTATCAAATCAATAAAAGTATTTATAAATGTTGCCAGGTATAATATGAATATGCAAAATATACTTTGTATCTGTGACAACAAAAAGTATGAAAATGAAATTAAACAATACGTAACTTGTAAATTACCACAATAAAATACCTGGCACCTATAAGTAAATAAAATTCTAAAAATGTATCAACTCAATGGAAAGTCCTCAGAACAATGAAAATTACTAGTGAAAACAGAGGCTGTTATATAATAATGAAAGAGTCAATCCACCAAGAAGACCTAACAATCTTAATATGTATGCCCTCAAGGGAGATATTAAAAAATATACAACAAAACCTGAGAGAACTGCATGGACTTGTAGACAAATCCACATTTATAGTCAAGGATTTAAACACCTCTCTCTAAGGGATCAACAGTAACAATGAAAAGGAACTCATCAAAGGTATAGAGTATATAAATATAGGATAAAGGATATAGAACTGAACAGCATCACAATCCAACAGGATACAATTAATGTTTATAGAGCACAATCCAACATAACAGGACACACATTGTTTTCCAGCACTCAGAATATTCACCAAGCTGGATCATATCCCAAGTAATAAAAAACCTTAACAAAGTTAAAGGAATGAAACCACACAATGTTCTTTGAACATAATGGAATGGAACTAGAAATCGATAACAGAAATACAACAGGGAAATCTTGAAACCATTGGAAATTAAACAACACACCACTAAAGAATATATGGCTCAAAGAGGATTTCTCAAGGTAAATTTAAAAATATGTTCAAATGAGTGAACAAAAAGTTAAAACACATCAAAATATATGGAATGCAGGTAAGGCATTAGAATTAGAAAAAAGTGATTAGAAAAGGCAGTGATTAGAAAAAAGTGTAGCACTAATTGCTTCTACTAGCATATTAGTTTTCTCTTCCTGCCTTAACAAATTACCATACTTTTGGCAACTTAAAACACAAATGCATTATTTTATTATGTTACTACTTTTACTATGATGCATCTTTTTTGTATAACTTCACTCCTAAATACATTGTATTCATCTTTTATTGGTCCACATTTTATAGGATTTAAGTTAATTTATCCAACAAAATCATTTGGCTAACTTCTGCTAAAGGTTCTATGACAAAAATCTGTCAATCTCGGGTATAAATCAGTACATAATAGATGTCGCTGATTCACAGTTGGATTGATAGTACTAGTATCATGATTCTAAAAAAGTACATTTATATTGACTATGTTTTCACAGCATGGATGTTTTCATTCTCCTATTAAACACAGACAACCAGGATTATGGGACACTGCCTTTATAATTCCTATGCCTTAGAGCTTAGCGTGTGGTTTCTTTTATATGAATAATCAAGGAAATAATTAAAGAATGATAATTCACATCTGTTTCAGATCAGAACAGTTCATTAACACAGTGTTTGAATCAAGTTTAAGAGCTATATAAATTAGTAAATCATTTTAAACTGCTATTACGGAAATTAGAATTTACTTCAATTTCATTTGTACAAATTTCATTTATTTAGTGTATTGTCCCAATGTCTGTGGAAATTTTAACCAAAACTAACATTAGAGATACTAATACTTTCTTTCAATGAGTTTATCAGTTTAATCTTAGGTAAGTAATTCTTGATGTTGCAACACTCAAACTCTTGTGATGGTATCACGATTCATTTTTTTACTCAGTAATAAAGTATCAGAGTTTTTGAAATATGCATTTATTTTTATTGAATTGAAGCACTCAAGTTTCCTGATAATGAGTTAGCTCTCACTTACTTGTATTTTAATATCCCTATGATGTCATTTTGGCCTTCAATTTCCTCTTATTAAAAAAAACAATACCTGTAGGGGCCGGCCCAGTGGCTCAGGTAGTTAGAGCTCTGTGCTCCTAACTCCGAAGGCTGCCGGTTCGATTCCCACATGGGCCAGTGGGCTCTCAACCACAAGGTTGCCGGTTCAACTCCTCGAGTCCCGCAAGGGATGGTGGGCTGTGCCCCCTGCAACTAGCAATGGCAACTGGACTTGGAGCTGAGCTGCGCCCTCCACAACTAAGATTGAAAGGACAACAACTTGACTTGGAAAAAAAAAAAAGTCCTGGAAGTACACACTGTCCCCCAATAAAGTCCTGTTCTCCTTCCCCAATAAAAACAAAACAAAACAACAACAACAAAAAAAGATAACTGTAGATACTATAAGTGTCACTTATTAGATCAATACAAAGGCTGTTTGCATCAAAATAATCTTAAAATATTGGGTCGAACCACATGAAATTGACACCTACATAAATGGCAATTTAATTTGATTCACCTAATATATGTTTCCCTAATATAACGCACACACGCACACACACACAGCCTGGCATGCACACATGAAGCCCATATTCCTTTCCCCAAGCCAAGACACACATTACTGTCTTAATTCTATTTTCCATTTCACCTCATTGCCAGATTCTAGGAAAGGAATCACACACAGCTATAAAAGGGGAAAGCCAACAACATATCTTTTAATTACAAAATAACATAAACATAAATCACTCAAAAAATTTTACGTTTACAGAAGAGAATAACCAATACAATGTAAATGGTTATAAGCACCATAATTTTGAAGCTGAATGACATGAAGAATATATATAACACATTACAGAAGTTGTGTAAAGCCTCACCATTCACCACCTCAGTCACAAACTGGGTAATAATAGCACTCAAATCTCACATCTGTAAGTCTTTACCCATCATTATTTAAGACAAGTGACCTTTATCCTTGTCTTTGAAATTAGGTTAGGGTTTAAATTTTGAAGGTTCATAGTAAATCTTTGTTACAAGGCTTTGCAATTACAGCATTTTATTGCTTTCCAATAGCATATGAAGTACTGTGATGGCCTATTGTAAATATGCTATAGACCATAGGACTGTAATAGTATTTATATCTTTCTCCTCTTAACTAAGCTTCTCTGCCTATATGTATTAATGAAAGACAGACCTTGTGTTCAAAAAGGAGTTCAACTGAATCTGGCTTTAATTCATAGAAACAGGGTCAGAGCAAGAGGAAGGGACAAGGCTCCAGGATGTGGTTTTTATGAGCAGGTCTTTATAGTCTTAATATGTCTAAACTTTCTCCACAAGGCAACTAAACCAAAAATTACATGTTGACAAAATTGGCAGAGGCTACAAAAGGTTAATGAAAAGTTCACTGTTAACACTGGTTTGGATTGATACACCACAAGTCTTCTTATAGGACTAAATAAACTCAGAAATAAGAGAAGGAAAGCAATCATGCTGGGTCAACCCTCTGAAAATGCTTTGTGTTAAGAAATCCACTATCACCCACATCATCTTCCAAAGCAAATGCTTATTACTATCCATCTACTATTTAAGTAAAAACGTAAAATCAATAGAATGATTTTGAATGACTGTGCTTGTTTCAGAGAAAGTTAGTACAGAAAAAAACTTTGTTTGGCAAGTACTATCCACACCAATTAAAAATATTTCTCAATTTAATAACAAAAATATTCACATGTAAACTTACTTACACACAAAGGGTTAATTAATGTTTCTTTATATATGCAATGCTTACTGTAGATAGTATACCTTTATTACTTAGGACAATTGATGGGACAACTGAATTTTAATTGTGGTATGGTAATGTATACCAGGTCAGACAATTAAGTTCGCAAACTCATCCTAGAAAAAGTGCTACATACCTCATTGCAGAATATCACTACAGTCACCTTAGAAGTATTCAATAATCTGGTAAAATAAGCAGGAACTACAATTTCTATGTAGCATTTGAGAAATCTGAATATCTCCCTTGTAACCTATTTTAAGTTTAAAAAGATTACCTTTGATTAATATCTATCAATATTAATTTTGATTAATTGATTAATATCTATCAATATATGTTTTTTTCCAAGAGAGTGCTGTTAGAGGAAAACACTAAAATCTATTATTAACAAAGTTCAAAATGTAGTTTCTAGAAATGAATTGTGACAAAAAGGAGAAGTTACCAATCCCTAAACATTTATTTTTGGGTAAAATCATATATACTTACAAACTTTTTTGTCTTTACAAAGTTTTATGCAAATAACTATCATTACAAACAGATACAAAGGTAAAATTTAAAGTTTAAGTATTCAGAGAGATATACAAGAGTACGAAATAGAACTGTCTTAATGCCCAAAGAGTAGAAATGTGATATGTGGTAGATTGCTCTAGTAATATGATCACTTAAAATATCTAATAGAGTCTAAAATTATTTGTGAGCTGTCTGAAACAATAGCTTTTCTTCTGTCTGCATCCTTACATCTTTAATGGTTAACCCCAAAGAATTTTGAGCACTAGGCATAAGCCATTAAATATGTTATGTGAATCAACAGCTGCATCCTGCCGGTAACCAAAAGCTAAAATTCCCACTGTGATAACATAAACTCATATCAACATAGTAAGCTCATTTTCATTAAACTATTCCTTCAAATTTTTAATGCACTTTATTTTAAGGCAGCCATCATCTAGCTAAAACATAGACTAGGTAATATTTATGGGTTCTTTCCATTTTATCTCTTAGAAGATTTTAGGATTTTTTTTTTAATGAGCATAACAAAAAGAAGTCATAGTTATGCTTGAAATACCTGGAATCTATTCTATTGAAGAGGATTTTATAAACAGAAAAGTGACATGGGCTAAGCTCAGAGCTGGCCTTACAAATTATTAAAGGAGGTCATCAATTGTGTGTCACGATGAAGCTCCCTCTGATAGAACCCTCATTAAAATGTATTTGGCCAAATGCCTGAAATGTATTTGGCCAACCATCTGGTCAAATGCCTGAAATTCCACCATGCAATGTATGTTCTCATTGACTAAGCAATGCTAAAGAAGAATATTTGTTGATTATAAATTTGTAGCTTGAAGGTTAAGTATTACTATCTAAGCAAGAGAACAGATACTCGAGATCAACTAGGATGTAAAGGAATGACTACAGCAGCTTGGGAAGCCAAGGAGATGGTATGGCATCACTTTCAGTAGAAATATGGTTGTAGAGGGTGGGATTATCTGGGGATTCCTGACCATATAGGAGTGGCTCAGAAGGGAAGTAAAAATAAAATTATCCAGGAACTACAATGCATCAAGTATAGCATAAGACAGCCTTATCTTATTTAATTTCTTAAACAGATGATCTTTTTCAGAATATTCCCACTAAATATAAGTCCAATGATAGGAAAATAGATAAACTTTGCTTGTATTCCATTGTATTGTTCCTTTCCAATAAGAGGTCAGTGAAATCCATCTAAAATGTCTCTGATCACTGTCAACAATAGACTTGCAATGGTAAAATTAACAACAGTTTTCCATCCTAACAACAGTATTTCCATGAAAATAGTCCCTGACCTCTGGGCTGCAGATACCTGAGGGGCATCAGAAACCTACGAAACAGGTTAGGTTCTGTTTTGCCTTATAGACATCAAACAGTCTGACAAATAATTTGCCTGATATGTTTTTGAACATGATCTTACGGAAGTCAATACATGATCTATAATTAATAAAATGAAGTTTTTACTTTAAAGAATTGTTGAATTTAGAGTAACTTTGATATGTTTTCTCAAAAAGCAGTAAAATGTAAGTATTCTCTGTAGAAGGTCTGGTACGTGGTTTGAGGTTAAAAGAGTTCACAGTACATGAAAATTATGAAACCACTGCTCTTCAGTTTGAATATAGTTTAGAATAGAGCATACCAGGATCTCATTAGTTTATGCAAGACTGAGACAAAAATCATTTAAAATGCATGAAAAACAGGTGTAGCTTCAAGCCCAAAAGTAGAATTCTGCTCTATCTTTTCAATTTCAGCAGGGGAGAAATGAACTTAATTTCCTGTAGTTGACACTTCTTTTTGTAGACTTTTCTCATAGTATCAAGAAAGAACTATGTCTACCAAATCACTGCAAAAGGTCAGGTTTGAATGTTTACAAACACCCACGTGATGGCTACAAAGTCCAGCTGGAGACTGACTTAATTACAGGTAATAAAGTAGTCCTTCCTTATGCATTCCAGGACCCCCAAGTGGATGCCTGAAACCGCAGATAGTACCGAACTCTCTCTCTCTCTCTCTCTCTCTCTCTCTCTCTCTCTCTCTCTCTCTCTCTCTCTCTATATATATATATATATATATATATGTATATGTATATGTATATATGTATATATGTATATATGTATATATGTATATATGTATATATGTATATATGTATATATTTATTATTATTATTGTTTATATTACAGTTCTTCCTATACATACATACCTATGATATATTTGCCAACTTCACGGATAGAAGATTCATTCTTACTGTAGAGCTTAGGAACCTCAGCAAACGATGTCTTTCCTTTCCTTATTGAGAACTTCCACCTTTTGACTTGAAGCACTTTATGGCTTCTCTTTAGCATGTCCAAATTACCAACATCACTACTCTTGAACTTTGGGGCCAGTATTACGTAAAATAAGGGTGACTTTGACACAGGAACTGCAATACTGTGGTGATCCATCTCTAAAGTGACTAATGGGCGGTTAGCATATACAGCATGGAGATGCTGGACGAAGAGATGATTCACATCGTAGGTGGGACAGAGCTGGCTGGAGAGATTTCTTCATGTTACTCAGAATGGCACACAATTTTATGAATCACTTCTGGAATTTTCCATTTAATATTTTCTGACCGCAGTTGACCATGAGTAACTGAAAGTGTGGAAAGTAAAACTGTGGATAAGGGGAGACTAATGCAGTTTTTTGATTTTTTTCAGGAGGGTGCAGCTCATAGTGTCCCATGCGGGGATTGAACCGGCAACCTTGGTGTTATTCGCACCACGCTCTAACCTACTGAGCCACCCCTTAATGTAGGTTTTTAAAGTCATAGAGATAAGGTTTACTGCTGCACTTGGAAACTGGAAAATAATCTCTTCAAATATGACAAACACTGAAGTTAACAGGTATCAAGAGAATAACAGGGAGTGTTGGTGGGTGGAAAGAGAGTTATTAAAGATAATACAAAAGCTAATCAATTTGAACGTCCATTTCAATTAATCGAATGATAAGATTTGAAGTTTTACTCACCACTATCAGGGCTTTATTTGGGAGTTTAATAAGATATAGGACATGTTATTAACAAATAAAATATAAGAAATACTCCATTAATCACAACAAACAAACCAACAAGAAAAAAATCCTGCCATTTTTGAAACTGTGTACTAGAACCAAAACATGACCTCCATTAACACAGCTTAAAGTTATTTTTTTAAACAACTAACTTTTTTAGATGGTTGCAGCAAGGTACAGAGATTGGCCTATGAATACATGTTCCTATTCACATGCATATATGATGCTTTTTATTACAGTTCTCTTTCCAAGGATTTCAGATGTCCCACATTGTCATCAGTAACCACATCCTGTTATTTATTCCATCACAAATAACTCCTTCTTTTCTATCCATCCCTTTTGTATTCATTCTAACTCCCACCACTGTAGATCTGTACTTCTTCACAATCAGTCTAGTAGAGTTTGTTTACTGCTCTTGACTTTTGCCCTTTTTCCTTTCATAATCACTTTGCACATCTATATCTTATCACTTCCATCTGGTTGGAGGGTCTGGAGGGTCCTTAAAAGCAGAAACCAGCACATAAAAGATATGGTCACAGGATGTGGAGTACAGCATAGTGAATAAAGTCAATGGTATTGTAACAGCTATATACTATGTCAGAGGGTAGTAGATGGGGCGAGGGGGGTTATCACTTTGTGAGGGGTGTAAATGTATAAATATTATGTTTTTTATTCACCTGAAATGATTAAAAAATTAAAAAAGATACTTGGAAGTTTTGACTGCAAATATGGAATTAGACGGATGGATGAATGGGTGAATGAAGGATGGATGGATGAACGAATGGAGAGAGTGTGACATCCTTATTCAAGATACATTTTTTCTACCTTCATATATTCTTTTTAAAAAATTGAAGTATAATTGACTTATGGTACATTAGTTTCAGGTGTACAACATAGTGATTAGATATTTACATACATTACAAAGTGATCGCCATGATAGGTCTATTTACTGTCTATCACCATACAAAGTTATTACAGTATTATTAACTTTATTCCCTATACTGTTCATTACCTCCCCGTGACTTATAACTGGAAGTTTATACCCCTTAATTCCCTTCACCTGTTTCACCCATTCCCCTCTCCGTCCCTCTACCAACCACCAGTTTTTCCTCTGTATCTGATCTGTTTCTATTTTGTTTTGTTTATTTATTTTTGTTTTTTAGATTCCACATATAAGTGTAATCATAGAGTATTTGTCTACATCATACAGTATTATCACTCAGCGTAATACTCTTCAGGTCTATCCATGTTGTTGCAAATGGCAAGATTATATTCTTTTTTAAGGTTGAGCAATGTTCCATTGTGTGTGTGTGTGTGTGAATATGTGCGCATGCGTGCGTGCACATGTGTGATCACATACACAATGGAACATTGCTCGCTCGCTCACACACACACACACACACACACACACACACTACATCTTTATCCATTCTTTATCCATACTACAAATTTATCCAAAGATGTAGTGTGTGTGTGTGTGTGTGTGTGTGTGTGTGCAATGGGATATTGCACACACACACACACACGCTACATCTTTACCCATTTATCTATTGATGGACACTTAGGTTGCTTCCATCAAGATACAGTTGGACTACCAGAGAAGACTGCTTTGTAGTCATCAGCAAGGACCCCAAATATGTAACATTCAATCCCTAATTGTCACAAGAGGCTGCATGAATAACATGTAACCTCAGGCTAGGTGGCTGAGATAAACATTGTAGTGTCTTCTATACTAATCAACTCACTTTTTAAAAAATGTGATAAAAAGCACCTAATATCAATTTACCATCAACAGTTTTTAAGAGTACAGTATAGCATTGTTAACTTTGTGCACAATATTGTACAATGGATCGCTAAAACTTTTTTTTATCTTGCATGACTGAAACACTATACCCATGAAAACTCATTTACCCCTCCTTCATTCCCTAGCAATCACTATTGTACTTTGTTTCTAGAAATTTGATTATTTTATATATCTCATAGAAGTGGAATCATACATTATTTGTCTTTTTTGTGATTGTCTTATTTCACATAGCACAATGTTCTCAAGGTTCATCCAAGCATATGCCAGGAATTTCTTCTTTCTTTAGGCTGCATAATATTCTATTGTATGTGTATACCACATTTTCTTTATACATTCATCCATCAATGGGCTTTTGGGTTGCTGCCACATCTTGTCTATTGCAAATAATACTGCATGAATATGGGTATGCAAATATCTCTTCAGGATCCTGTTTTTAATTCTTTTGGATATATACCCAGAAGCGGGATTGCTGGATCATATGGTAAGTTCTATTTTTTAAGGAATCTCCATATTGTTTTCCATAATGGCTATACCATTTTACAATCTCACCAACACTGCACAAAGATTCCAGTTTCTCTACATCTTCACCAAAACTTATTTTCTGTTTTTTTTTTTTTTTTAACTAGTGGCAATCCTAAGGTGTAGAGGCTGATATATCATTGTGTTTTTCATTTACATTTCCCTGATAATTAGTGACGTTGAGCATTTTTTCATATGCTTGTTGGCCATTTGTATATTCATTTTTGAGAAATCTCTATTCAACTCTTTTGGAAAATTTTTAATTGAATTGTTTTTTGTTGTTGCTGGGTTGTGTAAGTTCTTTATGTATACTGGATATTAATCCCTTATCTGATATGTTTGTGAATATTTTCTCCCTTTTGTAGGTGGCTTTTCACTCTGTAGATCACTTCCTTTGCTGCACAAAAGACTTTTAAGTTTCCTGTAGTCCCATGTGTCTATCTTTGCATTTGATGCCTGTGCTTTTAGAATCATAACTCAGAAACCATTGCCCACTCCAATGTCATGAAGCTTTTCCCATGGTTTCTTCTAGGACTTTTATACTTTAAGTTCTTACCTTCAGTTCTTATAGTCTTTAGTCCATTTAGAGTTAATTTTTGTATATGGTGTAAGATAAAGGTCTCTCTTCATTCTTTTTCATGTATATCCAGTTTTCCCAACACCATTTGTTGAAAAGACTATCCTTTCCAATTGTGTGGTCATGGCGTTATTTTCAAAGATCATTTGACCATATACACAAGGGTTGATTTCTGAGCTCTTTATTCTGTTCAATTGGTCTATTTACCTATCTTTATGCCAATACCATACTGGTTTGATTACTGTAGCTTTATAATATGTTTTGAAATCAGGAAGTGTGAAGCCTCTAGCTTGGTTCTTCTTTCTCAAGATTGTTTTAGCTATTCAGAGTCCTTTGAGATCCCATATGAATTTTAAGATTTTTTTTCTATTTCTGCACAAAATGCCAGCGAAAAAAATTTTTATGGACAATTTTTTTAGAGCAGTTTTAGCTTCACAGCAAAATTAAGAGGAAGGTATGGAAATTTCCCATATAACCCCTGCCCTCACACATGTATAACCTCCCCCATTATCAGCATACCTCACCAGAGGATACAACTGTTATAAATGACAAACCTACATTGACATATCATAATTATCCAATGTCCATACTTTATCTTACAATTCACACTTGGTGTTACATAGTCTATGAGTTTAGGCAATTATATAATATGTATTCTTCATTACAGAATCCTGGGACTCTAGAGCCTCTATAATTGTATAAGCCAATAAATTTCTTTATATATCTTTGTAGATAGAGATACAGATGATAGATACAGATATATAGTTATAGATATAGATATATAGATGTAGTTACAGTTATAGATATAGATATATAAGCACACTTTATTTTATATACACACATTCTATTGGTCCTGTTTCTCTGGAAAACCCTAATACATCACCTCTCTAATGTGAAATACCCCAAATTATAGAAAACAATAGTTATAGATAACCAATGACTACAGAATTTAAATCATGCTTTGGTTGGGAAGGGATATGTAATAGACCTCTGAAGCATCAGTAATGTATTTCCTAACAAGAGTTGTAGATGCAGGAGCATTTACTTTACAATGATTTATTAAAATATGCAAATAAGTTTAAAGTCATTTTCTCTATGCTGTTTCCAGGAAAAAAAACTTTTTAAAAAATTCAATAAACTGACAATAAACTAAAATACCCTTAATTCATATTCCTATGTAGTAGACAATCAAAATTGGCATGGATTCCACTGAGCATAAATTTAGAAGTAATTGAAAATTTCTTTGCAAATGTGAAATTATTGCTGGGGGTTCAGAATTTGGGAATTTTAGCATAAATATATCTCTACATTATATTCAAAACCAAAATTATAATCAAAAGCCATAGACAACATAAAGCTACCCTCAGTAGTAAATTAAGAAAAAAATCAATATGCCCTACCTGAACTATCTGAACAAAACCTTTTTTCTTGAAATGGATCAATAATACCAAGTAACGTGTCTGGAGGAATTTGAAATTCAGAATGTACAAACCTAGAAGCCAGGCGAAGCTACGTTTAAAAGCAAATCTAAAAGTCCAACCCATTCTTAGCTTGCACTAAGAGTGGAGTTTCCAAAATATGAAAAGTCCTCGAGTACAGATGTTCTTAATCCTTAAGGGAGCTTTGAGTACCTCGAAAGTTACTTCTCGCTATGGAGTAGTGTTCCTTAGATGGACTTAACTCACTTCACATATTTTTAAAAATATATATTTAATTCATACATCCGAGAAAGGCCCTTAAGGACCAGATGATAATTACCACATTAAAGTTACTATGCTCTTGGTAACCTGAGTGCAGGTCAAGTGGTTTAACCTGGGGTCGGAGTCATTCTCTGCCAGTCTTCATTACGATGCAGATTCCTACCTCTTTCAAAAACAGTAAAGTATCTAGCAGAGGCATGCTTAAAATACTTTAATAAGTACTAAAATCTGACCCAACATACCTAGATGCACCCTCCACAAATACCATAGTAGGAACTGAAAGTTTTTTTTAATAGCATAATTTCCATGTGAGTGACAATGTCTTATCATTCAGATGAGCAGAGAAAGGTTTATTATACATCCGAAAGTTTTATGATTCCATAACAACGTTGACAAAATGTTTCTGACATATAAGAACACAGTAAATATAATTAAGAGTTTGACATCAGATTTAAGCATTTTAAAATATATTTGTCATCAGCATAATATTCCATACTTTTGTGATACTGTGAGCATTGCTTCAGCTCTAAAGTTAGAATAGAATGTTTAATAATCACATTAATAAATGAGGTATAAATTATCATTTGTTTAACATTTAAATTCCTCATTAACTAACATATTAAAATATATGTGTAAGGTCCCATTTATATGTATTTTAAAGTCAGAAAAAGATGATATAATCTGGTACCTTAAAACCAGCAACTTTCGTATCACCAAGATTGTGCCCAATTAATTTTAAGAAAAGTCCAAGAATTCTGCTAAAACATATCTCGTCCATGAGTAGGAAAAGCACTAACTGATAACAGTTCAGAGTGGATAACTAAATCAGGCACAAGCCAGCAGTTTGTGTACCAAGGTATACACAATGGAGACACTTTAGTGACAGCTTTGCTGTTAATGACACAGAAGATTCTGAACACCAGCCAACGACAATGAGCAGGACCACTGCTCCTGATGTTATTAGAGATACAGTAACTATGTTTTTATGGAGACACACTCAAGTTTCATATGGATAAAGGGCGATATTCAGAATACTTAGCTTGCGTTGCTAATGAACACTACAATGTAAAAGGGAACTATAGGCAAAGAGCCCAGGCTGTGCCTGGCATTAACCTTAGATTACCAGGTCTTAAGGAGGTACAAAGTCCAGAGGGAGTGGGAAGGCAGCTCGGGCATCATGTGTGGGCACTGCGGACGGTGGCCAGTTACCAACTAGCAAAGAAGTATGTCAAGATTTTATCCACCGGAAATATATACCAACAGTGTGCCAGTTGAAAACCAGCCCTTAGTTCAACCTCACCTACCAAACATCACCTGTACTATTCTTATTGTGCATCTCTATTTGGCCTCTCATTTAGAATATAATATGTGGATTCACATTGATTAAAACACCAAAGTCTTACTATATGAGCAATGGATTTTCACAACTTAAAAATAATTTTATATGAGCTTCTTAGTAAACTGATCATGTAATAGCAATAAAATCCCGGTTGACAAAGTTGGCTCTCATGGTATTACAGGTTACCAACACTGAAAGTACTATATGTGTAAACCAATTTAACAATTAAAGAAACAGATGGAAGATAATGGATACAGTTGTCTCACTATTGAGTTGGGAAATGACAGAAAAGCAATGAGGAGAGGTTAGAATAATCTATGTGGTATTGGGTTAGAATAGGAGATATCAGAAAGAACTCATGTTTTCGCTTAATGTAGATAAGGATGGATACATACAGAAACATTTATAGGTATGTGTATGCATAGGGGTTAGTATACACACATGTGTCTCCTTGCTATGTCAGCTGAGAGGCCCTAGAAGCAGTGAGACGACACCCCAGTTGAAATGAGCACCCTTGGCACCTATTCTCCAATAAATAATATCAGTCTCCAATAAAAAGAACAAGGAATCTTTGGAGAAATGGCCAATTCTAGGAGTGAGACAAGAAATATACATAATGACTGTGGAACATCTTGTAGTGATAGAAATTATGGAAATTCTCAAAAATAACCAGAGATGAGGATTTGTCAAAGGGACAAAGGAGCCAACAGGAAGACGTCCCAATAGCCAAAGCTGGAACAATTTGAGCAACAAAATGTATAAAGTAGTATAAGAGTATAATCCAATGTATAAAATAAATGTCCAAGAGTCCATCATGACATGAATAAATGATTGAATGAATAAAAATAAATAAACTGAAGAAAATAGACAAATCTCCTTTTCAGAGCAGTTCCAAATAATTTACGTTAACACTCAGGCCCTTCCAAGAGGTGGCGCATAACTACCTACTCCGTAAGTGGAGGCAGAGTATGATAACTTTATTTCAAAGAGTACATATAGAAAGTGGGGGGAAAGTGTAACTTCAGTGGAGAAAGCTGACACATAGTATCTCAGGTAGGTGATCGAGGTTAACATTAACAGTGGTAAGTCCTGGTGACAGCATGTTCTGTTGATATGATGTGATGAAAATGGTATTTTACCTTAGTGGCCTTCTGCCCAAAACCTATGACTCAAGTCTAATCATAAGAAATACATCAGACAAAACGAAACTGAGGAACACTCTACAAAGCACCTGACAAATATTCCTCAAAGCTTTCAAAGTCATCAAACCCAAGGTGAGTCTGAGAAACTGTCACAACCAAGTGAAGCCGAAGGAGACGTGATAACTCAGTGTAATGTGGTATCTTAGATAGGATCCTCAAAGAGTGAAACAACATTATGGCAAATTGAATGACATCTGAAAAAAGTATAAGCTTTAGTTAATAATAATGTATCAATATAGGTTTTTTAATTGAGACAAATATGCCATACTAATGTAAGATGCTAACAATAAGAAACTGTGTGTGAGTGATACAGAAAATCTCTATACTATTTCCAAAACCTTTCTGGAAATCTAAAGCGGTTATAAAAATTTGTAAAGATTATTAATAGAAAAAATTTAGGAGGCAAAATATTGTACTAGATATAACAACACTTGATCTCAAATCTAGCTTCTCTCTTCTAAAAGCTAGCTGCAAATGCAAAAGATAAATACCCTAGTAATGTTTCTGTTCCTCTGCTGTAATCTAGGGACTTCATACTGTACAATGTGGAGCTATTGAAGGGATAAAGTCAAATAATACTTACTTTCGTACTGCATTAGCTTATATACAAAGCGAGAATTATTAGTAGGAAAATAATTTGCTATTCTCCTACTTTGCTAGGAGACCAATAATTTGCTAGAGAAGCTCAAAGAAACATTTTACTTTCTAGATCGCCAGTTTATTATAAGAGGATATAATTCAGGAACAGCCTGATGGAAAAGATGCATAGGGTAAGAGTTGGGGAAAGGACACAGAACTTCCATGCCCTCTCCAGGTTCACTACTCTCCCTAGATCTCCACGTGTTCACCAACACGGAAATTCTCTGAACTCTGTCTTTCTGGGTTTTGATAGAGGCTTCACTACATAGGCACGATTGATTAAATCATTGGCTATAGGTGATGATTCCACTTCCAGTCCCCTCTCCTCTCCTAGGATGGAGGTCAGCAGGGTGGGACTAAACGTTCCAAACCTCTACTCATGATTGGTTCCACTGGCAACCAGCTATAGTCCAATGGTTGCCTCATTAGCATAACAAGAGACAGGATGAAGACCAAGTATATATATTTCTTATTATAAATCATAGTATCACAGGGTCTCTGAAGAGTGTGATATAGTCCAATAAGTACATTAACCACAGATGAGGATGTACAGCAGAATTTAGACAAAAACTTGCATATTGAAGCTTCTGTAAGGAGAGTATTAAGACTAGAACACGAGAAACTAGAACGAAGTAGGAAGTTACAAGAATGCACACAGACTCTACTTTTGCTTCATTGTTCACTTCATGCCATAGATATTCCAACCAAGAAATTAAACATTTAAATAAAGAAAGCGTATATTTAAAGAATAGCTGATTCAAATAGGCTCAAGTGACAATTTGAGAATACAATGACACTTTTCCAAGAACACCATCCACACCTACATTGAAAGGACCAGAAAACCAGTAGCATATCATGAGGCAGGAAAACTAAGATTTTCATAAGCAACTGGTTGAACCTTCAGGCAGTGCAAAATCCCAGGCCAGAAAAACACAAAGATACCCACTAGTAGTAGAAGCTGGCCCGGCAGAAACTCTCAGACATAAGAGCACGCATAGTTTGTAGAAGCAGATTTCCCAAAAGCTTACTGCCAGAGGAAGAAATGGAAGTGTCTGTGAAGAAAAGTGACTCCATAGAACAAGATATCTCTGAATCCAAGATGTTCAGGAAAGAGCTGAAAGCTCAGCTTGAGGATACATTTGCTGAGGCTTCCAAGGAACGCAGGCCCCATGAATGCAGACAGAACTTCGCCAAACAAAAAGAAAAGGACTTTGGGCGGCCGGATGGCTCAATTGGTTAGAGGGTGAGCTCTCAACATGGGATGGTGGGCTGCACCCCCTGCAACTAAAGATTGAAAATGGCTATAGGTGACTGGACTTGGAGCTGAGCTGCACCCTCCACAACTAGATTGAAGGACAACGACTTGACTTGGAGCTGATGGGCCCTGGAAAAAACACACTATCCCCCAATAAAAAAAAATAAAAAAAAGAAAAGGACCTTGAGGTCCCCATAATGAAGCAACAAGGTTAAGTTTCAAGGGCCACTTTAGAATATTAGCAAGAGATTAAAATCTGAACTTGACAAGAAAGTCTTGATTTATGAAGGGGAATGTGTTGGATGCAAAGCCTCCTATGTCTCAGAAGCAAAAAAAAAAAGAAAATGTGGACAACGAGGTGTGTGATTTAGAGAGCGATCAGCTTATCCTACAGACAGAAATATTAAGGTTAAAAGAGAAATTATAAAAGTCAAACAAGAATGTCATAATAAAATGGAGGAGGCAGAAAAACGGTAAAAGATATATACAGGTGACACTTGAGCAACAGGCGTTTGAATGCACCGGACCACTTATACATGAATATTTTTCAATAACTATACAATTGACCCTCCATATCCCCAGGTTTTAGTTTGGAATATGCAGATGCAGAGGGCCTACTGTACGCATCGTTCTACTTTATTTTATATAGGGGACTTCGGTATCTGCAGATTTTGATATTTGTAGGGGTCCTAGAACTAATCCCCACTCAGGGATACTGAGGGACAACTGTAGTTAAGCTTTTAGGGAATCAAAAGGTATATGTGGATTTTCAATTTTGTGTGTGTCTATGGCAGTGGTGGGGGTGGGGGCAGTGTCCCTAACCCCGGCACTGTTCAAAGGTCAACTGTATTTGAAAAAGATATTACAATGAGGTGTGAAAGAAAACCTAGAAATTAACTGGTAAAAATGAAAGGCTGTGATCTGTTGTGGATAACCTAACAGTTCAAAATAGACACTATGAAGATGAGCTAAGGATTTGACAGCTAAGAGTAGGTTGCCTGCTGGGAAGCTTAGATTGCAGAAACCATGCATTGGATTGGCAAAGAGAAAGATGTCCAAGAGTATTTGCGAGCTCTTGTTTCTAAGATGACCAAAGAGATCGAGACTGAAAAGTTCTGGTCTGGATCAAGAATGCTAGATCCACTTTGGAAAGGTCATCAGAGTTAGAAACTGGGCATGTCTGCAGGGCTTGCAGTCTGCCTTTGAGGCAGGCAACCAGGCCAGGAAACTTGTTCAAACTTAACACGTTGCGTACGGCGGGGTTTAAATCCCTCATACCCCTCTGTTCTGGCAGGTTTTTAAAAGAAACTACTTTAAAATGCACTCTTCTCTTTAAAGCGTAAATGCTTCTATGTCATTTATTATTTTTCTATGAATAATAGATTCTACAACTAAAGTATTCTATAAATTATTCTATAAATAATTATTCTACAAATAATTCAATAAAATATGCAAAGTAAAAAGAGTCAACAGTAAAAACGAGAATTCTCGTTATCCGTTCTTAACGCATGGCTCAGAAAAAAACGAAGCTTCTCATGATCCGTACGCAACGTGTTAACTGAGAAAAGTTGAAGATACAAATCTCTCTTCTGGAATGAGCTAATGGATTCCAAAGCAACAAGTAGAGCATTATTAGGAAATTTTGATATGGAAATTTTGAAGAAAAGAACAGAAACATTTAAAATATACACAGAGCTCAAAATTTTAGATTTTCATGATTCTATTGTTAAGGGTTTCAACATGGCATCTCATGCACATGATCTGAAACAGAACTAGCTCAGCTAACGGGAACACTAACTCCAGATCCAGAGGTGTCCCCATCAGTGTTCATGCCCATAAGCCTAGAACAGCAAGACATGTCTTAGCTGTAGCAAGGGCCAGCTACTGTGCCATTGACACTGGACAGGTCCTCTTGCTGGCTAGACCAAAGCTCAAAGGTCATCGGTTTAGCATCAACTCATTTTCCAGTTGTATTCATTGTAGCAACTCACTTATGGTTGGACTAATTCAACGAGGGTATGGCTTGGGGGTGTGCTCATTCACATGCCATGTATCCTGCGAAGACAGTGCTCCCAAGATCCATTCAACCTCTAGGCCATCCCAGAGGCCTCTTGGAGTGGATGTGCAGAAAGGCACAGGAGCACCCTACAAGTTTACACCAAGGTCCAAAATATACTAGTGTGGAGGAAGGATGGCAAATGTTTATGAATTGGTATATAACTGTATACTCTTTTTGTATGATTTGCCTGAAGGAAAACCCACTCAGTCTGGTGTTATGGTGAGCCAATATTGTATCTCAGAGATGAAGATTTTTTTTATAAGCTCTGTCCATGCTCTGAGCTGAGATATTCTTTGTATATTCAGGATGACAGCTTCTCTCTTAGGTACAACTTGAAGACCAGTTCCCTGCTAATTCTGACAGAAACTGAGAAAGAAAGGAGAAAATTGGCTAGGATTCTAGAAGGACTCCAATAAATCCTATACAAAAACAGACTGAAAAATCAAATTGTGCATATTCTACTACAAGCCTGTGACAGTATATTGGATCTCATTAAAGCAATTCTGACACCTGTTATCAAAAATAATCTAAAGTTGCTGCTGTTTAAAAGACTGCATAAAATAGAGATTACTTGTGATGGGATCATTCAAGCTACTATTTTTACCACAAGAAAGTGTACCACACTGAAGTTGTACCCAAAGAGAAAATTACAGCCCTTCTGTTTATTGGAATAGCTGTGTTGCTGGGACCATGCTCCCTTTTATCCACACTCTTCCTTTGAGGGAGTGGAAGGAAGCTTTAATATCGAGCTCCCAGAAATAAAAGGCTGCCTACTCATCGTAACTTCAACAGTTTTAATAAGTTCTTCGACCTGTCTGTAGCAGTGAAATGCCTGATCCTTTGCTGTGAAATCCATAGAACTGAACCTTCTCACAAAAAGTTCAATGAATCTGTGGCTCTAGGAACTGTATTGTTCTGGCAATGCTCAAGAAAAGCTCTGCGCTGGGCACCCTTCTGGGTTCTTTCTGGTGAGCATCCATGAGGATGGGCAATCTCTAAGCCTGGTAAATTCCAGTGGCCCCTCAGTTATGTTCCTCTCGCTGCAATCTTTTGAAGCCCTTTATTCCATGGAGCTCAATGAGGAGGAATAGCCACTTTGCTTCAGCCACATGATATTGCACGAGGATTTACATTGAAGGTCATGCATGCAGGAGTTAATATAGCCTGCAACCTATAGTTACAGCTCTCCCCGTGTCCTAGTATACAGTGAGTTTGGCATCAATACACTATAATGATGATGTTAACACTATGGAATGTGTCCAGATCACTGGCCTGAGAAGGATAGGACCACTAAACTCTTAATGCACCCTCAACCTCCTCAATTATGAGCTTCATCGACTTTAAGAACAAGTCCTCTGGAGCAGTTCTAAGGGCGCCAGACACTTGCAAATGTAATTTGTCTTTAAGATTCCAGAGTAAGAGAGATTGTAACATTGGGGAGCAATGCTTAGAGGCCTACAATGAGCTCCCAAACTGTATCAACCCAACCAATTTTAACTATGTGACTCACACAGGCCTGGAGATTAAATGCAAGTCCTCACGGCTCTCTGAATGTTTTGCTTCCCTCACTAGAGGAAAGGCTAGGGTCTGCTCCAGCCAATTTGTTTCAGTAGGCTCATTCCAGAAAAAAAGACATAAATTTCAAGACCCTCATCGGGTGGACCAGAGATGGGAGTGGCCACACCTCTGAGAAGTGTGTCTGATTCTGACCAGGAATTTGACAAAAAGCCTCATTCATATACCGCCAAACGCTAAACTCCAGGGAAGAGCTCCAAGCCCAGCAGCCCATTGAGTTCCACCTTCCCCTAGAAGAGCCTTCTCCCACTAGAAGGCCTGGAGCAGTTGTCCCGTGACACCTCAGGCTGCCTGTTCTATGGCCTCTCATGATCACCTCGTATGTCAGTGCCAAGGTTGATGCTGAACCTTGAGTGTTGTCTAAGGAAATGTAGAATCAATTTGTAAATATGAAAAGGAAGAAAATATGTATGACTGTAATGATCAGTTTTAGGTCACATGATTCCATAATGGTAGCCAAGATCCATTCTACTGCATAGCTATGAGGTAACATGTTTGCCCTTGAAAGGCCACCATGCAGTGTGTCTTCTATTCAGAACAAACTGCGATACACAGTAGGACTTGTGCTCATCTGTACCTATAAATGATCCCATGTCTCATTTGCAGGAAAACCCTTTATATAGAATGTGGTCTCTCTGGATAATGCATCAGCCAAGGTACTTTTTCCCATTGTCTGAAACCATTTCCTAAAGCCTTAGGAAAATAATAGGAAGGTGTTTATTGTTGCCATCAACACTAGAATTTTGAAGAAAGAGTAAAGTGGAAGTTAGTTTGTGGTCTTTTTATTCACTTAGCTATTGTATGGTTAGCTGCAGAAGTCCTTCTAATAATTTATTATTATTAGTCATGTGTAGAGAGGCCCACCACCAGTGGGCCCTATACTCGCCCCCACCTCCTTACACACCATTCTGGGTCCCTTGCATGTATTAGTCCATCCTTTATCAAAATCAAGAAGTTTACCATTACTTGACATTGGAAAGTCTGACTGGATTTTCTGTTTCTCGCTCACTCTCATAGCTTTCAATTTCTGTTATAAAAATACCCATTCTTAACCAGTGAGTATCCCAGGTGTCTTAGAGGACTCCTGGGGATAAAAAGTGACCAGAGCCTGAGGGAGCCATGAAGCAGATCTTGAGACACTTCATCACCCACCACACCATGTCCTGGTCCTTGGCCTTAAATGAAGACGCCATGATTAGTAATCCAGTATTGATCATGTAGAATCATCCAACTCACTCCTCTGTATTTCCCCACTGCCCTCGGGCAGCAGTGATATTCTGCATAATATCATCCCTCCATGTATTGTATATTTAGTAATCAGATTTTTCACCTGATTTCATTAAAAGCTGGTAATTTCCAGTGGCCAGCAGATACAGATTGTTACTGTTGGCCTCAGGACCTTTGAGCAACCCTGAGGACAGTGGGGTGTCACTTTGTTAAATTTCTATTTTCCTAGGATTTTCCCTGCTCTCCCATTGGCTGACATATTCTTGGCAACACTGTGTAGGATGTGCACATACTTTGGCTGGGCACTGAGTGGTATGGGAACCATCAATTCTGTGCCTAAGACTGTTCCACACCTGGCATGTGACTGGCCCATCTGCCTCTACTGAGCCTTCTGTGGGACTGGCACGTGCTGGAGGTTCTAGTTTTTCCTTTTTAAATGTAAGCTGTGTCTTTGTAATTATTGATCATGAGATCATTTTTAAACAAGTTACTTCTCAATAAATCAGCAGACATTAGTTTAGCAGACAAGAGTTTAAGTTACTCTTTCTCCTACCTTCCACCCCTTTGTTTCTTCCACTTAAGCCACACGGTTGTCCTTCTGACATCTGTCTTGATGGTCTTACAACACGTGTTCCCTTCTCCTGAAAGCATCTTCTGCCAGATAGATCTAACTCCCTCCATTTCCTTAAATCTCTGCTCTGCTCTCATCCTCTTAAGGGACTCTCCCCTTACCACTCAACATCATACTGCAAATTATCCTCACTCCCTGGCACTCCCCGTGACTTACCCTGCTCCTTTTCTTTTCCTTTGGCCTCTATCACTTATTACATACAGTAAAACTTATGTTTTATTATGTGTACTGTTCATTGTTTATATACCCCTGCTAGGCTCTAAGCTCTACAGTGCAGGGATCTTTCTTTTGATATCTGATGTAAACTGAGTGCTTAGAACATAGTCTGGCATAGAGTAGACATTCAATAAATATTTGTTGAATGAATGAATGCTTTCAATCTTAATCCACATTGTCAGAGCACAGTGTGAAAAGAGATTTGGGTGGTTGAATTGAAAATTTGCTTTGAATGTTCACGGCTGCCCTTGACTTTGAGCTGTACTGAATTGAACATCTGGATATTCTTATTATCCAGATCCAGTGTAAACATTTATCACTTATCCAAAGCACCTGTCATTACAGACATAATATAATTTCAAAAACTCTATCTTCTCCCTAGTTGTTTTATATCGATGACTTACTTTTTAAGGAGGCATTGAAGGCTACCCGGAGACCTTCAATATGTTCACCAATTTTATCCACAATTAGAGTAAATTATTTACTAGGACACTTGCCACAAATTTTATCTCTCTAGATAGGAATCCCTGTTATCTTAGACAGGTGGATATTTCTGAGTACATTCCCTAATTCTTGAATATAGTATATTTGAGACATGTATTACAAGTTGGACTTGAAGTTTAATAGGCCAATTGCATTTTTAAGTTTTTCACATTTTATTCCTAAAATTTAAAGAATTGTTTTTTATTCTATTTTTCTAAATTTTCACAATAAACTTACTTTATTTAAATGCATAATTGACAATAGATACAAAAGAAATCATACTTGAAAACATCCAAACAACAGATTTTTTAATATAAGTAATTTCACCATGATTTAAAATTCAAAACTATCTTAATATACCACCAGTCTTCATTAGTATTTAGTAAGTTTATATTTTGAATTTCATGTCGTCTACCTATCTTTACTTATATATTTTAAATTCTCATTACAATTCTTTTAAAATTGGAATTGTCCTATGTAATCAAGTGTATTAATTCTTAGTATAATTTATAAATTCATTCTATATAAGTGCTTCTCAATAGCACTTACCCCATTGTATTATAAGAGCTATTATCTGTGAGTCCTCCAAAGGGAAGAATAGTGCAATTTCATCATTTTGCCCAAGGGAATTGATGTTCAGTAGTGTTGCTGAGTGAACAATAAGTGAATGGCTTGGTCTGACAATTCTCTGGGTTTAAAATACACAGCTCTTCTTCCATTTACCTCAAACGGGATTACAAAGTTATCCAAAAAAATTCACTTAAAATTTTAGCAGCACATTTAAAAGCAGAAGGTAATAAGGATCAAAGCAAAAATTAAAAAAAAACAGACAAAAAACAACTGAAGATGAGGGATCCCAAACAGGCAGCTGGCGAGCCTAATAAGGCCCCACAGTGATTTGGCTGGCTCAAGACTTTAATTTTTCTTTTAATTTGAGTATCCAGTCAGGGTATCTACTTTCCAATTTACAGTTTGCCCCAGGCTGCATCACCCCTACTGTTTTACACTACACTTAATTCTAACATCTTTGTCATCTACGGAGCAGCTTAGCATTTTAATGTGGGATTCCACTTCTCTGGGAAGGTCAAGTGAACAGAGTACCCTGTAACTTACAATTTGTAGCCCTTACTCTTTCAGACTTAAAAATTATATTATAGATAACATAAGTCATCCTGGAAGAAATAATACAAACTTAACAAAACCTAATTTAGCAAAAACATAACTTAGAATCCATGACATTGGATGTGAGATAGGGTAGGGGCGGGCCCTCCAAGAAAAACCACTAAATGGCAGCCAAAGACAAAGGACTAGTAAATTAAGATGAGACAAGAAAACCTGCCAGAACCAGCCAAGACCAAGATGGCGAAAAGATTCACCTTCAAGTAACCTCTAACCATATTATACAGTCACACTGAATGACACACCCACCAGCACCATGAGATCTCTGGAGAGAACCATATAAGGACAAAAAAAGGGGTGTATCCAACATTCCTGGAAAAACCCACTCCTTCTAAGAACTAATAAGAATATTCTTCCCCCTTATTCCCACATTAAAAAGCATGACTAATAAAAACCACAGCTGTAAGCAGGGTCAGGGCTGTCTCTTGCCTAAGGGCAGCCCCTACTCTGATTGTGGAGTGGACTACCTCACAAAAAATTACATTCACTCTTTTGTCTGGCTCATGCTTGAATTCTTTTGTCTGGATCACACTTGAATTCTTTCCTGTGCAAAGCCAAGAACCCTCTTTTCTGCAAATAGATATACTGTACTTTCTAGGAATAGCCCTAGAGAAGAAATTACATTCCTATTATTAGGCAGTAGTTTGGAAGAAACATTAAGGAAAAAAAAAAGGTAATTTTTGAATAGTTAAAAATAGTTAGCTACATTGTTTACATTTTATCACTTGTACTTAATAAGTTTATCAACATTAATATTAAATCTGGCTTATTCCTTCTTGATCACAACAAACAGAATGAAGGGGTACCAGGAGACCATAAGTAAGTATTCAAGAAATACAGGCTGTAGTCCAGATCGAAGATATATCACTCATAAATAACACATTGTTCTCCTCTGATATTGGTTTGCCATCAACATCCCTCCTATCCATTCGAGCCAGCCAAAGCCTCAACTCCAGCACAACTTCTGCAACTAAGTTCACTGTCAAAGGAAGAGATTTACCTCTCTCAAAGTGGACTTATTATTTTTATCAGATAATTACTCTTTAACAAACACAGGTCTGCAAATTTCAGTACCAGTATTTAGCACCCAAATTCAGTACAAAATTTAGATTACTGTGATGTAACAGGTTGCTTACTTATAATGTAAAATATCATTCAATAATTGGTATTTATGTAGCTGAACCACTCTTCAGTTATATTATGAATACCTGGATAGTAAGGTTAATCTCTTCTTTTTTAGTACATTGCAGTACTTGGGACAGTGCTAAATATTGCAGTACACATGTTACTGATAAACTGTCTTATTTGAAAGTTACCTCCTTCAGATTGAGTCAATGTACCTTGAATTTCCAGAATCTGAGAGATGTCGATTTTCTTGGGGATATCGAAATATCCTAGAAGGCTCAGTTGTATCATGTATAAAATCAACTTAGGTTTCTTCAGCTTTGAGATATTCAACAGCATAAAATACTGCAAAAAAGTAAAGAGTAAAATCAGAATTCAATTATCTTAACTTTTACTTCCAAAACACGAAAGACAGCGTTGTGTATTTAAACATCATAATTGGGGAAAAGATACACCAAGAGATTGAATTTGTTTATATCTTTAGCCAAAGTTTTATTTAATTAGTGAAAGATAAAAATAACACATTTCACAGAACTAATGGACTCATCCTTTATGAGAGATTCTTAATGTACCCTGCTCTAATGTTTTCAGCACTGAGGAATTCATTGCCTTGGGAGGGAACCGTTCCACTGATGAACAGTACTGAGAAAGTGCTTTCTTTCTTGAATTGAAACTTGTGTTCCTTAACATCTATCCAGCAGATATATTCTTTTTTTTCTTTTTTTTAAAGGAGGGTGCAGCTCACAGTGGCCCATTCTGGGATCAAACTGGCAACCTTGGTGTTATCAGCATCATGCTCTAAGTAACTGAGCTAACAGGCCACCCCCAGATATATTCTTATTAGCAGTACAGAGGGAGTCCCCCTCTTTTACTTTGTCACTAATGACAAATTAGTGAATATATAAAAACAACTAGTCCCCACCCCTCCACAGCTGTCCAAAAATCCTTATCTAGTTTAGACATTTTTATTTTCTTCAACCATTACTCATATAATGCATCCATGCACATGTTTCTCTAGATCTATTCCAGTTCAAAACAGTTCTATCTAAAATGGGACACTGCAGACAAATCCAGCCCTAAAAGTGTGAATCAAGCAGGTTAAAAGTGCCTTTTATTTTTTTTTTTCGGTTCAGGCATATGCTCAATTCAATTAAATAACAGAGCACATATCATGCACGAAACATTGAGAGACAAAAACTACATAAGAAAAGTTCTTCAAGATTTCTAGTAATTCACAATCTGATGGGCAGTACAGGTAAATTAAAAGTAAATCACTATAAAACATAATTTTATAAATGCAGTAAGTGTAGTAACTAACACAATGAGTATACTGGATTCCAGGGAAAGAGCCAAAGGGAGAGGGAGAAAAATTTGCATTAGGTACATTCATCATAAAAAGTTGGTCCTTCTACAAAATTAACTTCTTTCAACCATTTTTCATTTCAATAAAATCTCTTGACAAGAGATAAGAAAGAAGAAAATGAATTTAAAAGGAGAGAGAGAGTCTGCCCTAAGATAGGCTTAAAGTTTTAAATGGCCATTCATTTAACATGTTTTTTGTAACAGTGTACCGAAAGTTGACCATAAACCTTCCCAAATTCACTGTTCTGTAGTAGAAGCAGGCTGTTTGATATGAGCTGAAGAGAGTCATCAGCTTCTCAGAAGCACAATATGGATGGATCACCCAAGAGGGCATCAGAGCCTCAGGCCTTGATGTTTTGGTGCCAAAACAAACTTAAAAATTCAGGACATCCTTAAAAAGCCATCATTAATTGTTTGGAAGCTTTTTTTCCTGTATTGATTCTAGCATTTTCACAAATATAAAATAAATTATCCTTACAATACGAAGGGTTTTGTTGTAATATATATAAATGAAGGTTAACATTAAGAAGCAGGATGAAAAAATTTACTATTTATTCCTTTACTGAACAAAGATTTAACAACTGCCATTGGCAAAGCACACGTTTTCTAGGCACTGGTGATATGACAATTTACTAAACAAGTATCTTCTTACAAAGTCCCTTGTTGGAGATAGACATGAGTAAACACACAAATATATTACTTTCAGGCGCTAAATGCTATCTGTCATGCAGGGACTCAGGTCCCGCTCCCTGCACAAGAACACAGGACATGGTGAGGCTTAAAAGGAACACCCACGGAGCCATAGAAAGGGGAGTCATACCACTATATTCTCGCTGGTGGCTGGGGTGGAGACACAAAAGCAAACATCCGCCAGTACTCCAACAAGGGGTCTTCCTGCACCCCCGTCTCGCTGGCAGCTGGGCGAGGCACACACAGGAAGTAGTATCTACACTATTGGCAATCCGCTGGCTGCTTCTCTGCCAACCAACCAATCAACCAACGCAACCATAGCAGTTATATCAGTGGCTAACTGGCTAACTGTTTACAGCTGATGGCCAACTAGTCACAGCTGATGGCCATCTACTACCCGAGCCAGCACCTTTCTAAGTGAGGCCGAGAGCCTGGAAACAGCTCTCTGGGACTCTGTCCCTACAGCAGAACAATTTGTTTCCAATGTATTATTTAGTGAGGTAAAAAACGAAAACAAACAACCAAAAGAAGCCTGAGCTGTCTTCCTGGGAAAAAGAAAGGCTTCAGTGCTAACCCAAAATTTTTCTATGAAAAATATTGGTACTGATTAAGTAGTGACAGCTGTGCACACGGTTTTCAAGAGAGTCATTTCAGTGCATCATCTGTGCTCCATTCCCACCAGGACCTTGGGCAGACTCAGAAGGGCAATGACCACTCTGACACGACTGCTGTCCACAGGGCCTGTCATCAACCTTTGCTCACACTTCCTATCCAACATCTGTTGCTGTGCTGCAAAAGCCAAAGCCTCTCCTCGGCATCATTAGTCAGTAGTAATTTGAGTTCCACATCCAGTACTTAAAGGAGCTGGCATTCCAAATATAGAACCAGGTCTTCCCGATTAAACATTAGGGGAAGCAAAAACATCGGTGACTGCAGTGACCATGTATGTCCTTGTCATTGTTATTCAGGATGGACTTGGGAGACATGAAACATATAACTGCAATTATGGACTTCATTAAACACAGTAAAAAAATGGACAGCTCATTTCTAGTAGTTCTAATTCAGCGACTCAAGAAGAATTAGAAAAGAGGCATTTTACTGATAATATCAAATATGTGCTCTAGTCAAATGGTTCCCTCAAAGAAACATCATCAACATGCTCAAAAAATTGAGTGCGCATTGTGTTTCTAGTAGGCACTCGAAGGCAAGGGGAGTAAAAATAAATGTAAGGAAACACATCAAGTCAGAGATGCTAACAATTGTCAAAAAAAAAAATAAATCTGGACTTAGAGAAGGAGAGACTTTATTCAAAACAGTACTGAAATAGGGAGAATGCTCTGACCTTAGGCTCTGAATGAACATGACTCACAATCAAACTTAATAATGTTTTTCTTTCATAGGGAGGGATAAGCAGGGCTAGCAGGAACTACTGAAAAGACATTGGGCCAATGAGTGGGAGTGAGGAGACAGCGTGCTCAGGGCTGTCTGTTTCTCACTGTGCTCAGCTAATTCTCAGGATGAAATGTTAAGGGGGCATGTTCTGCATTTTAATGTTTAATCAAATTTGAGGGCAAGCCAAAATTCAGGGGCCTGTTGGGCAGAGAAAATCCTGTCTAAAGATTAGTTAAGGAAAGGCAGGGGATAGGTAATGGCAATAGTGAACACTTGGTGACAACTTTACCTTTTAATATTTAATGGTTTGTGGTTAATGATCAAAAAAATAGAACACAGGATAGAATTCCAGGTTACATTGTAACATATAGATTTTGAGCATATAGTGGTTTCCAAATCATCTGAGAAATGGAAAGTTCTGCTGAGTAAATAGTTTGCATGCCCAAGTTTGATATTAATCTCAAGATTGAAAATTAAAGTTTTAAAAACACCATAATCTATACTTCTTAATTGGTAAAATGTTACCAATTACATGCTATATTACATGCATGATGTACAATAAAGTTAAACGGATGCCTTCTAAAATCCAATTTCATACTGGAAAAGTCTGCTATGAGGATGGTTAGGTGACTATATGAAGAATTGTCCCATCCCTCAGCATTATAAATGAAGTGTAATATTTATAAACTCTGACTTATTCTTGAATACTGATATAGTTAAGTGGACTGAAAGAATTTATTGGAAGGAAGGTGGAAGGCAAGAGAATCATACTTGTTCCTTGGACAATGTATATTAAGCCATAACTAGACAATTTTTTAAAGCTCAGAGAGATTGTGATAAATCATAAAACAAAACTACGTTTCCTGTTAAATGGTTGCCAAGGATAACTCAGCATACTACAATAACATCCATTAATTGTGGAAAATAGGTCCTATATCAGTGGAGAAAGGTAGCCTTACCATGGTATGGAGGAAAATTTGCATACAACCAGCATGATCGAGGGGATGCATTCAGCAGGTCCCCAAATGGCACCAACAGCAACTGATCTTTATAGCTACACATAATCTCTGAAAGAACGCAAGCTTAAAATTAATGAACAATCAAAAAAGCAAACCAAAAAATTGTTTTTCCTCATTCTGTAACTTATTGTTGGAAGGTAGTGACATCATTTGGGGATGTGTCTGACTTCCCAAACATCTAGTTTAAACTGTGGACTTTCCAAATGAACATGGGCAGATATGAAAAATCTTTTATTTTTATTTATTGATTTTTAGATTTTATTGGGGAAGGGGAACAGGACTTTATTGGGGAACAGTGTATACTTCCAGGACTGTTTTTTTTTTTATTTTTATTGGGGAACAGTGGTGTGTTTTTTCCCAGGACTCATCAGCTCCATCCAAGTTAAGTTGTTGTCTTTTCAATCTTAGTTGTGGAGGGCGCAGCTCAGCTCCAGGTCCAGTCGCCGTTGTTAGTTGCAGGGGGCGCAGTCCACCATCCCTTGCGGGAGTCAAACCGGCAACCTTGTGGTTGAGAGGATGCGCTCCAACCAACTGAGCCATCTGGTCACCCTGGAGCTGAGCGGCAGCTCATTGACTTCATTCTAGTTGCGGAGGGTGCAGCTCTCTGGCCCATGTGGGAATCCAACCGGCAGCCCTGTTGCCCAGAGCTTGTGCTCTAACCAACTGAGCCACCCGTCCACCCCTGAAAAATCTTTTAGAATGAGGAAGAAGACAAGAAGTCAGGAAACTAAATGAGAGTGAAGAAATAAAACTGGGAACAATGTAAGCGCAGTAACATGATATAGAGATGAATCAATGGAGATAGACAGGTCAGGTTTCTTTCTGGTACTGCCATTTACTAGCTACTTAGATTCAGACAAGTTCACCTCATTTCTTTACTTAATTTCTGAATTCCAATTTCCTCCTATGTAAAGTGAAATAAAAAATACCTTCAGACAAGAAAAAAAATTCTGAGCTGTTCTAAATAAAATTTACAGTGGCTGGAGTGTGAGAGAAAGGGAACAGTTAGCCTGTTAATAGCTGTGGACCAGCTCTGATAAAAGACTGCTCACATTTCCTGTATATCTGAATTTAGGATGAATTTCCAGGTGGCTATTTCTGAGATTATCCAAAAGCGAGAACAGCCAAGCGCCACAGAACCAGGAGCCTCCGCTTCTTATTTACACACGAACTTCTCAGTCTGCTGCCCACAGCTCGTCCACAGGGGTCGACACTTCTTGCTTGCGGACTTGCTGCCTAGCCCAGAACTAATCCGCTTCTCCTCCAGTCCGCTTTGTCTACAGCTAATGTACAAGGTCGGACAATTAAGTTTGCAAACTCATCCTAGAAAAAGCACTACAGACCTCATTGCTGAATATCACTATGGTCACCTTTGAAGTCCTCCCCTTGGGAAGCTATGCCCCAATGCCAGCGCCTAGTCCACCCTTCAAAGCAGTTTTGGAACTCTTTTTCTGGAATGGCCATCAGAGCTGTCATCGTACTACCCCTGATATCCTGAATGTCATCAAAATGTTTTCCTTTCAGTATTTCCTTTATCTTCGGGTAAAGAAAGAAGTCACTGGGGGCCAGATCAGGTGAGTAGGGAGGGTGTTCCAATACAGTTATTCGTTTACTAGCTAAAAACTTCCTCACAGACAGTGCTGTGTGAGCTGGTGCATTGTTGTGATGCAAGAGCCATGAATTGCTGGCGAGAAGTTCAAGTAATCTAACTTTTTCACGCAGCCTTTTCAGCACTTCCAAATAGTAAACTTGGTTAACTGTTTGTCCAGTTGGTACAAATTCATATGAATAATCCCTCTGATATCAAAAAAGGTTAGCAACATCATTGCAACAAGTTTGTGAACTTAATTGTCAAAACTCATCAATCCTTTCAAAGGGTTTACATCTTTCTTCCTACTACTTGATATATAAAAACGCTTGCAAAATTCCAGAAGACTGGACATGTTGTCTTTCCTACCTAGCCACACTGCTGGTGGTTTAGACTCCATATCCCAAGACTGTTCTCTTCCACCTCCTCCTCCTCCTCCTCCTCCTCCTCCTCCTCCTCCTCCTCCTCCTCCTCCTCCTCCCCCCTCCCCTCCCCTCCCCTCCCCTCCCCGCCCCCTCCCCTCCCCCTCCGCCTTCTTCTTCTCCTTCTCCTTCTCCTTCTTCTTCTTCTAGCAATAGCCTAATAAACCCTTGAAAATAATCATGAAAAATGTTTGGCCACGATACACCATTGAAACTAGGTAAAAAAAAAAGAAACAAAAACAGCATAGGTTTATTGTTAGTTTTATCTCTATAATGTATATATTTTATACTTTACATTATAATTTTTTAAGTTCCTATGCCTTAAAAAGTAGAACGATAATAAAAATGTGGTGAGGATTACATGAGGTAACACATATTGGGAACCTAAATCTTTGCCTGGCACATACCAGGCACTTAAGACATCCATTTAAATGGAGTGGGACCATTCTTTGAGTGCAGGCTTCCCACACTTTCATGAGCATACAAATCACCTGGGGATCTTGTGAAATGCAGATTCTGACACAAAAGGTCTATAGGGACCAAGACTTGAGAGAACCAATGAAAAACAAAGACTGGACAATTTAGGTGTGGGCCCAAAGTGGAGAATCTTGCAACTGAATGGGCATGTGACAGACACAGGTATTCTACTAGAAAACCAAAAGGTATCAAATCCAGCTTTTTCCCCCATTTTTAAAATATGTATTTTTGAATTATAGCTGACATATAATATATTAGTTATAGGTGTACAGCATAGTTATTAGACATTTATATAACTTACGAAGTGATCACATCGATAAGTCTAGTACCCACCTGGCACCATACATAGTTAGTATGATATTATTAACCATATTCCATATACTGTACTTTACAGCCCCGTGACTCTTTTGTAACTGCTAATTTGTACTTCTTAATCCCTTCACCTTTTCAACCATCATCCCACAACCTCCCATCTGGCAACCATCAGCTTGTTTTCTGTATTTCTAAATTTATTTCTATTTTGTTTTGTTTGTTCCTTTATTTTGCTTCTTAGGTTCTCAAATCCAACTTTGAAGAGGGATTGTAACTTGTATAAGTGCCCTGCAATCTCAAAACAATATTAAATGCATGCTTGAGAGATTATTCCACAGATAATCTTTAAGTAGGCAATCTATTTTTAAATGGATGATGTGCAAAGATATTCTGAAAGACTATAAATATCTTAGATAAGAAGTGAAATGGTGGAAAATAAAAATTATAGGAAAACAATGTAGAAATAATTTATGTTCACAAGGTCACATTATTCCTAGCTTCATTACCTTCTTCCCAAATTATTATTTGTTTATAACATAATTCATTTGGTAGTGTGCTTCCATAGGATAAACTTTCATAGAATTTCATTAATTAATATACATAATTATTTTCAGTTCAGTTGCCCCAGGAAATAAATGTTTTTATGTAATTTGCATATAGTATACTTCCTAAGCAGCCATGTATTTTGCAGGGGACAAAAGACATTTTGTTTTAAGTACAAACATAGCTGAGTGATCAATGCTAATGATGGAAAATTTCCAACAGTAATTAGAGCAGAGGACAAATGAATCAGCCGAACAAAGCAGAGGCTTGAGACAACAGGAAGTTATTCTTTTAGGTTTATTTGAATTGTCTTAGCATCCTTATTGTAATTTACAATTCAGTTGTTTCCCCCCCGCCCCGACAATATAGTATTTATAAGCAATTAGACCCAGTGACTATAAAATTATAATTTTCAGCGGTTTTATGTGTTGCTGAAGGAAACCTGAACTGCAGTTTGTCTACCCCATGCAAACGAGTACCAAATCCCGAGAGTCGATTTAAAAGCAGCAAACTTTTACATGCCAAAATATCTTTTTCTAATATAAATTACAAATAGTATGCCAGCCATTGATTAGCCAAATTTTACTAAGATATCAATAAATTCATCTCCAGTCAATTCCACTTATTTCCATATCTTACACAGATGGTGCATTACCATTTCCCTAAAAATTATTTTATCTAACCTGTTCATTTTAAATATGTTCTCTTACTTATTATATAACAACTCTTAAAATCTTGTTTTGTTTATGTCAGAGAAGTTATTCAGGAGATTATAATCTGTAGTCTAATGTAATTATTTTTCTCCACTTTTCTTGAAAAATAATCAGACCAAGAAAAGAATGCAAATGTAATAAAGGACTGTTATAGGTTATATGATGAATAAGATCTGGGGATGTAATGTACAGCATGGTGACTATAGTTAATAACACTGTATTGTATACTTGAAAGTTGCTAGGAGAATATAGATCTTAAATGTTTTCAACACACACACACACACACACACACACACAAATTGTAACTATGTAAGATGCGTTAACTACCCTTATTGTGGTAATCATTTCACAATACATACATATATCAAATCATCATGTTGTACACCTTAAACTTACAAACGCTATATGCCAATTATAATATTTGGAAAAAAATGTTATAACGTCTGGGGAAAAAACCCAGAAATTCCTTAATTTCAAGTCTAGAGGTTGTGACCAGAGAAATGAAATTTTCTGAAACATAGACACTTATTGTGAGCTGTCCTTATTGTTACCTGTACTAGTTCCTTCTGGCTCTTAATTCCATATTTTCAGTATACATTATTAATTGTGATTACATTTTCATGGGAGAAACTAAGAAACACTCACAGAAAACATTTTGTTCATTTTGTGTATCTTGATAATTGCATTCCTCAAATAGTACAGTTACATGCAACTTTTGAAGAAGGCCAACTATTAATGACCCAGAAAGAAAGGGCACAAAATTGAATTGGCAGGAAAGGTCTAATCCCAGCTCTGTAACTAATTAGCTGGGTAACCTTGGACATGTCATGGATGCCCTCTAGATACAAATAATCTCACACTTATAAAAAGATAATGACATAGATAGATAATATCCATGTTGTCAAATAGATCTTAAATTCTACTTTTTCTCTTATTTTGAGCCTGGATCCTGCCAGGTTTTTAAAATTATTTGTTTGAATTGTGTGGGAAAATTATATGAGTTTGAAGGCTAGATAAGGTAAATGAGAACTAAACTGAAATTATAAAGTGTTAAACTGCATACCCTAGAAAGAGGCCATTAAGCATTCAAGAGGATTACTTGACTTTTAAAAAAATCATACTATAGTCTGACCAGGGCAGAATAATTGCTGTTATTTTGGAAAAATAAATCTTAATTAAATAATTAACAATAAATAGGTCAGAGAGATATGCTGGAAGACTCAGTGAGGGTGAAAGACTCAGAAAGATTTGTATGCCTGTGCTAATAAATTCAGTCATTTTAACACAATCTTAACTGCATGCCTGAGAGATAATTCCACAGACATTTTGAGAGGTTAATACATATTTAAATGGAATAACATACAAATGGATTGCTTAATAAAAATAGAGTGTGTGCTATATGACACTATCTCAGCAAATACCCATTGTACAGTTTCCTTCAAGAGTAAGTGGGTCCATAAAATTAACACTAACATGGGAAAATAGGAATTACTGTCCCTTCATTGGGTACAAGGTGTTTAAGGTAGTATTTCCAGGTGCTATAATATTAGCACCCAAAGCATGTGGAAATTTACAGACTCACTAATAGTGCCATTGATAAGAAATTCAGAGGAGAACTCCAGTAATAAATAACTACCAATTGGGTACAATGTTCTCAATTCCAGATTTTCTCCCCACATTTTTCTTTAAAAAGTATGCAGTTGGTTACTGTGGGATGACAATTTATGGTAAAAGGGAAAGAAGGGTGGCTAAAGTGGAAGAAGGCCTAGCAATGGGGACGGGATTTATAATTCGTATTATGTGTAATTTTGTGAATTTTATGGCTTTGCTTGAAACTTTAGCTTTCATGTCACCTCTCCCCAAATTCCAGCAGTCCCCATGAAATCAATAATTGTTTTCAGGTGTTTGATGGTCAGATGAGATTTCATCTTCTCTATGTTACCCACATAATTCACTGGTTTGGACACATAGGGAGGAGTGTAGCTACGAAAAAAGGAACGGTAGTAATAAACTGAAAGAAAAATCAAAGAGCGAATAGACTATGGCTTATCAATAAAGTTATGAAGAAAAAGAGAAAGCACCTTCAAATAATACTCAATGCCTTTAGAGCTAATGAATGAGTTCAGCAAAGTTGTAGGATATATGATCAACACTCAAATATTAATTGTATTCTATACACTAACAATGAACAATTGGAAAGGAAATTAAGAAAGTAATTCATTTTACAATAACATCAAAAAGAATAAAATATCTAGGAATAAATTTAACCAGGGAGGTACAAGCCTTGTATACTGAAAACTGCAAACATTGCTGAAAGAAATAAATAAGATCTAAATAACAGAGAGATGATTTGTGTTTATCTATAGTAGATACAGCGCAATCTCTACTAAAATCCCAGTATATTCTTATACAGAAATCGAAAAGCTGATCCTAAAATTCATATGAAATTTCAAGAGAACTTGAGTAGCTAAAACAATCTGGAAAAAGAAGAACAAAATTGTTGGACTCATACTTTTGACTTCAAACTCACTATAAAGCTATAGTAATCAAAAGAGTGTGGTACTGGCATAAGGATAGACATATAGACTAATGAAATAGAAATAAAAGTCAAGAAATAAACCTACATATCTCTGGTAAACTCACTTTTGACAATGGTTCCAGGACCAGTCAATGTGAAAAGACTATTCCCTTTAACTAATGGTGCTAGGATAATTGGATATCGACATATAAAAGTATGAAGTTGAACCCTTACTTCACAGCATATACAAAAATTAACTCAAAGCAGATCAAAGACTAAACTGAAAGCTAAAATTATAAAATTCTTAGATGGAAATTAGGAGTAAATCTCATGACTTTGGATTTGGCAATGATTTCGTATGCATAACACCAAAAGCACAGGCAAAAAAAAGAAAAAGTAGATTAATTGGACTTCATCAAAATTAAATTTCAGGGCTGTTGTAGGTTTTCCCTAATCTTCAAATTTCTACCAATCTTAGTGGGGCTTTTGAAGAATTGCTTCTACTTTCAAAGAGCTTTTACATAAATGGTTTTATTTTTATTTGAAAGTCTAAATAATAGCTAAAATGAAACAAATGGCCTTTCCTTGATAGCCATGTTAGTAGAAATGTTTGTATTGTACATATGTAAAGCCATCGAATAGAGGCCTAATTATAGGTTTCAACATGTGGTTCTTAATATACAAAGAAGTTACTGCACATTTCATTAGAACAAGAAGCAACTAGGTGAGCTTAGAAGTTGATCTGATTACATATTTAAGTGCATACTTGCATTTTTCAATACACTTATCAGTATAATTAAATGCATAATTAATAGATCCATTTTCATATAAGTATTCATAATTCAATTGAGAGCAGTATTTCTTATTTGATAGCAATATACATTATTTTCATGATTGTTGTTTTTCCTAATATTTTCTCTAGCAAGACAAACTATATTTACAATCAAAAGTCATAGTTTAATAAATTTAGATGTCAAATTAAGTGCAATTATATTTTGATTAACTGACATCAAAGTATGGAGTAAAATACTAATATTCCTATTGTCTGATTCAAAGAATAAAACTGATTTCATTACTATGCTATTACAAATTAACATTACCATTTTTAAGGCTATATTACGAATTAATACAACAAAGGGATTCAGAAGCATTTGATTAAACCACTCATAACATTGTGGTTTATATTTTGCACACATTTTTACATAGGAGAATTCACTTAAATTAAATGTTCCTTTAGAGGAAAAGAGAAACAAGAATTACTATTACTATACAACTTCATTTAATCAGTAATTTCATGTATAAAATTAAACTTTATTTTACATATTTAATATTCTGTATTATTTTTCATTCATAAATGATTCTATATATACTAAGTCTGGCTGATGCTTTGATTGAAAATGTGTGAGCCCCAAAGCACGTGACCCATCCAAGTCTTATCTGGACTCCTGATCTAAAGAAACTGTAAGTAAAAAAATGTGTATTGTTGGGGCCGGCCGGGTGGCTCAGGCGGTTAGAGCTCCATGCTCCTAACTCCGAAAGCTGCCGGTTCGATTCCCACATAGCCCACTGGGCTCTCAACCACAAGGTTGCCTGTTCAACTCCTCGTCCCGCAAGGGATGGTGGGCTCCTTCCCCTGCAACTAAGATTGAACACGGCACCTTGAGCTGAGCTGCCTCCCGGACAGCTCAGTTGGTTGGAGTGCGTCCTCTCAACCACAAGGTTGCCGGTTCGACTCCCACAAGGGAGGGTGGGCTGTGCCCCTTGCAACTAGGACCTGGAGCTGAACTGCATCCTCCACAACTAAAACTGAAAGGACAACAACTTGAAGCTGAATGGCACCCTCCACAACTAAGATTGAAAGGACAACAACTTGACTTGGAAACTGGAAGTACACACTGTTCCCCAATAAAGTCCTGTTCCCCTTCCCCAATAAAAAATCTTTAAAAAAAAAAAAAGTCTTGTTTTAAGCTGTTAAATCTGTGTTAATTTGTTACACAGCTACAGATAACTAACACAGATAAGATCAAGGTAAGATCAGGCATGCCTCCACTCTGCTCTCATGGGGCTTTCTATGCAGTCATTTGGAATATACTCACAATTAATGTAACTCTGCTTATCTGCTGAAGGGGTTCAGAACAGGCCTCCCCAAGATGTGCCACTTCAGCATGTGAATTATCTTGAGCTAAAGGCAATCAACACCCTGTGGGCTCATGAGAAACTTTTACCTCTCCCTTAAAGAATTTAAATTAGGGAACTTGCCCATTGAAAGAGTTATCACCTAAAATAACTTTTTATGACCTATTTGTAGGGCAGGGCAAACCTAATTACTGAACACCTGCTCTTCTTACATCTTGTGAATAACCTTCCTCCTCTATAAAGCCCCAATGTACCTTACCTCATCCTTAGCTCAGAATGTCACACACACACCTCATTTTCTCTTTCTGTACCTAAATCTCTCATGTATGTGGGGCCTCTGACTCTCTCATGTATGTGGGGTTCCCGTACATACATCTGTGATTAAATTTGGTTATTTTCTCTTATTAATCTGTTTCATGTCAATTTAATTATTAGACCAGTTGAAAGAACCTAGAAGGGTAGAAGAAAGTTTTTTCCACCCCAACACTGCCTTTCTCACTAGTCTATATGCAACTCAAGGACTTAGATTATCTATAATTCTAGAGCCTCACACAGTGCTTGACACATAGCAGGCACTCAAAAATGTCTGTTGTCAGATATTAACCACTATGCTGCGATAAATTAGGATTCTTAATGAGGCCATCATGACACTAAAATGATAGGAATGTGCTAGGAAAAACTTCATTAAAAGGATACAATGTGGTTCTTAAAAAAATGGTTAAGTTTTTTTTTTTTTTTTAATTAAATTTATTGGGGTGACAAAAAAAAATGTTTAAGTTACCATTTGCTGTCTTCAAATTTGGGGCTTCTCAGGCTGAAAAACAAAACCCAACGTCATTAATATGCTAGACTTCAAAAAATAAGAATAACCATATAACTACAACTGAAAATTAGCTTCACTGCTTTATAGTCACGTTTCCAGTATTTCTCTGGGATGAGAATAGTGGAGGCAAATAAATCTTCACAATAAAATGTGAGGCAAGTACAACTGCATGGGCTTACAGAATAATTTTTCAAAAGAGATACAGAGACCTACATCCCATCTTAACAGAATTAGTTTCACTATGTTTTAGATTCACACAATGATGAAAGCAAGCAGGGATGGTATATTTTAAGGACATAATCTGTACGCACTGCTAACTGACTGATTCACTATCACCTTTCTGAAAGAAAAGAGTGCCCAGGTAAAGTTCTTAGAAGGCCTAGTAAATTGCTTTTTTCAAATCAAAATGCATCTTTGCTTTTAGCACATAGGAAAGGAATGTTAGCTACACAGAGATTCTTAATTGTTATTAAAAGCTATGGATGTTGATTACACACTAAAAGACAAATATTTAGTTCATAGATACTAGGCCAAGTAGAAATAAGAATGATAAAATTATCCCCTAGGTTGAATTGCATGTTAGACATAAAAACATTGATAGGTTTCTAGCAGAAAAAAAAAAATTTTAAATATAAAACGTATAGAGTTTCAACTAATTTTATATATTAGCTGAAAACTTCTACTGTTATTTTGAATAAACTAATTTTGCAATGATATGTTGTGAAAATATTCAAACGTGTGGCACCTCAGGTGAAAAATTACTTAGTACTGTTCCTGTGAAGCATCCAAAACATTTATGGTTCCAAATAAAACCCAGTCTTCAAATTTCAGGTGTAAAGCAAGCCTGGTGTGTGAAGTTAGTACACACGTAAGGGCTCTAGTCACCAAATTTCCAAGATGTGGGAGACGTTTCCCCACACCAACAATTCTCCAACACCAGTTGGGTGTCCCTACAAGTAAACTAAATTCTGACACAATCTACCCAAGACATACCATCAGAAGCCTCAGGTTAAGAGCTCAGTCCTACAAGACTGCCTTTCACTTCAGAACCCAGTCGCAAGTTGAGGTTGTCGCCTGTGCTTTAGACCCATCATCTATAGATTGAAGGTTCCCATGAACCCTCTTTGGCTTTGATTCTTTTGCCAGAATGGCTCACAGGAAATTCGTTAACTCCCTAGATTATCAGCTTATTATAAAGGATATTCAAAGATACAAATGAACAGACAGATGAAGAGAAATGTAGGGTGAGGTCCTGAATAAAGCTTCCGTTCTCACTGAGTTTGGGGCCCAGCAGGGTGGCACATGGAATCATTTTGGTTGCTCTCCAAACCCCATAGTTTGGGGTTTTTATGGAGGCTTCATTATATAGGCACGACTGATTACATCATTGGCCATTGGTAACTCCTTCAAGCTCCAGTCCCTCTCCCCTCCCCGGGAATCAGAGTGGGGCTCAAAGTGCCAACCCCTCTATTCATGGTTGGTTCCCCTGACAAACAGCCCTCATCCTTAGGTGCTTTCCAAAAGTCACCTCAATAAATAAACCCATTTGTGATGGAAAGGGGCTTGTTATGAATAACAAGACACCCAGTTCACCTTCATGGCTCTGAACCAATTTCAGGAACTGAGGACAAGATACCAAATATTCCAACAAGAACAACAAAAAACGTTCCCATTTCTCTTATTGCTCAGGAAATTCCAAGGGTTTTGGAAGCTGTGGGCCAGGAACCAAGATGAAAATCAAATATGTATTTCTCATTAAAATTCACAGTATCACAACATGGGAAGGATATATTTTGTCATTTCCCCCCCCCCCTTACAGCAAATGGGATTCACAGGATTTGTGTGGATTTATAAAGATCACCCCTTTGTGTCCTTCACATTCATACAAGAAATTATCTCATCCCACTGAGAATCTAGACTGATTTGGAAACTCTAACAACTAAGATGCTTCCATTCAACTCAGGAGTAAATTTCATTATTTAAATAACCCCAACTCCCTACAAAATAAGACGGTCTTTCAGATATTTATTTAACATTCAGATGGTTTCACTTTTTCTTCTAACATATATGTAGTGAGTGGTACTTTCTGTAATTGAGAATTCCTTTTATTTTTTCATCTTGCCTTGTCTTTTATAAGTCAAATAATTCAGTCTCCCTTAAGACATAAAATTCCTCTTATTTATTCCAAGCTTTCCATATACTTGCTTTAAATGTGTGAAAATTTGCTCAACAAAGAGGGAAATTGACAATGAAACTTTAGAGTTACAAGTAATCCGTGCATTCTGAGATTCCTTACTCATTTTGATAATTACTGCTGAAATATTTGTACTCCGTGGTACTCAGTAGAAAGAGTAATTTTGCACTTCCCTTTCATTGCCATATGCTAGCCTATTGTTTAAAGTGGTTCAAATAAAAATAAAGGTTATAGTTCATGTTACTTATAAAATCTTACAGATATATTTTGATATTAAGCTTCTGCGATTTTACAGTTGGAGAAATTACATTTTATTTGTTTTATTTAAATTTATTATTTTCATATACAAGGGTGCCAAAAAATGTATACACATTTTAAGCTGGAAAAAACTGTATTAAAATTACGCCGATAGTAACCACTTTGAGCACCTCTTGTAATTGCAGAAGTCAAACATGACTTGTAATTGCATTAGTCAAACGTGACTTGTATACATCTTTTGTTATTGTTATACATTGAGTATTACAATTTTAATAGTTTTTTCCTTAAAACGTGTATACATTTTTTTGGCACGCTCTGTATATACATGCATATGTTTACATAATTTCTTAATAAGATGAAACATTTCTCTGTAATTATTCTTTGAATTTCTGAAAGGTTGATGTTTAGAAAAGAAAACTAATTCTATTTTTTTTTTTAATCTCACCTCTGTATTCCCTATGAGAAATGGTAACAAATTGTGGCAAAGACCAATTCAATGGTCTGGCTTTTATAGCACAGTTCACATTTTTGGTAAGAGCCATCATTATACAGATTGTTGCAAATTACTGAATTATTAAAATTTTCAATAATGTTTCTATGAACTGATTTGTTTCAATTTATTAATTTTCATTAAATGTCAGAATTTGAATTGCTAGCAATACTGTATTTATTCTTGTATTTTGCATTTAATGTATTAATATGGCCTAAGTGTTAACCTTTAAATACTTTTTTGTTGAACTACAAAGAAAGTTAATAAAGTAGCAATTTCCTTCTATTATTAAAAGGACTGAATATTGTGTTTCCCAGACTCTCATTTTATAGATATGTGCATAAGCTTGAATTGTCTTAAACAATATCTGTACAATTGCCTGAATGTTGTTAGTGCTTAATGTGTTATACATATATATATATATTCCAACTGTAAATAATAAAGAAGCCAGTCTGTTAAACTGTCCAGGTGTCATAAAACACATGAATGAAGCCTGAATGTTTTATTAGTATTACCAGAACTCTATGAATTTAAGGAGCAGAGTTGTATGCATATAGATTTTAAAAATCATTTCTTAATTCAGTAGCAGATATAAAATTATCGGTTTTCTCACCTTTATTTTTAACTAAGTTAAATGTGTGGAGATCTCTATAGTAATACTACATTTCATTTCGTTTGGACTTCTGAGTTATAATTCAATTCGTTCCAGTCCACAATTGCAACCATTTAAAACATTTTGTATACTTACTATATTTTGATTTTTTAAAATTTGGTTTAATGCAGATATAATAAGCTATTCCTTTGAAGAATATAAAACTCATTGCAAGTATCATATATGCGATTCACTCCTTTGCTTTTTTATAAAATTTCCCCAGATATGTTGACTCAAGATAGGCTTACTTTATTGAGTAGCCAGAAATTTAAATTTAAAAATTTGAGTATATCTTGGGTAAAATATACATATGTCGAAGATTTGATGAATAGATAAATAAGCAGTTAAGTTTGAATAATAATCAAGCTTCTGCCAGTCAGTTCCAATGCCCTAACTTCTTATCACCCTGATTTATCAACTACACTACATGGTAGAGAGAGTTAGATTTTAAAATGTCAATCTTAAATTGACGCCCCACTGGTAATTATTATTGATGCTTAGCACTGTACCACAGTAATATACTGTGTAATTCAGTGGTGTTCTTGTTTATTAATATTTAATTTCTTCTTTCTTATGTCTTCTTTGGCAAAAGGGAGGGCAGCTGGATGAGTTGCTATGCCAATGATATGTCCTATTGTAGAATACTGCCAGCAGAAATATATAGTTATTATATATTCTCATTTTCATGTAATTTTTTCCCTTTAAAACTGATTTTATTTCTTAGAGCAGGTTTAGATTCACAGCAAGACCGAGCAGAAAGCACAGAGAGTTCCCATACAACCTCTGCCCCAACACATTCACAGCCTCTCTCAATCCCAGCTCTCTATACCACACACTGGTACATTTATTACAATTGATGAATCTATACTGACACATCATTATCACCCAGAGTCCACAGTTTACATTAGGATTCACTCTTTGTGTTGTACATTCTATGGGTTTGGATAAATGTATAATGACCTGTATCCACTACTATAGTATCAGACAGAATTGTTTCACTGCCCTAGAAATCTGTGCTCCACCGATTCCTTCCTCCCTCCAGCCCCTAGAAACACTGATCTTTTTACTGTCTCCATTGTTTTTCTTTTTCCAGAATGTCATATAGTTGGAATTATACAGTATTTGGCCTTTTCAGATTGGCTTCTTCCACTTACTAATATGCATTTAAGGTTACTCCATGTCTTTTCATGGCTTCATAGTTAACTTCTTTTTACCACTGAATTTCATATCTTCCCTGTGAAATCCTGGGAAGAGTGCGGGGGAACAAATGGTCTGGCAGCTGTAAGGCAACAGTCTTCTAAAGTGATTATAACATTTTGCATTCCCATCAGCAACGTATGAGATTTGCTATCATTCCCCATCCTCTCCAGCATTTGGGCATTTGGTGTCAGTGTTTGGGAGTTTGGCCATTCGGATAGGTATGTAGTAGAATCTCACTGTTGCTTTAATTTGCATTTCTCTAATGACATATGATATGAATCATCTTTTCATATCTTTGCTATTTGCATATCATTTTTGGCAAGGTGTCTCTTCACATCTTTGGCCCATATTTTAGTGGGTTTTTTGTTTATTTTCTTACTGTTGAGTTTTAAAGTTTTTTGTATATTTTGGATAACATTTCTTTATCAGATATGTCTTTTGCAAATATTTCCTTCTAATCTGTAGTTCATCTTCTAATTCTCTTGACAGTGCTTTTTACAGACCATGGATCATGCTTTTGCTGCTATAACTACATTTCATCGCCATACCCAAGTTCATCTAGATTTCCTCTTATATTATTTTCTAGGAGTTTTATAGTTTTTTAATTTTACATGTATCCATTTTGAGTTAATTTTTGTGAAGGGTGTAAAGTCTATGTCTAGGTTAATTTCTTTGTATGTGGATGTCCAAAGTTTTCAGAATCATGTGTTGAAAAGACTATCTTTGCTCCATTGTACCACCTATGCTCCTTTGTCAAAGGGGATCAAATATATGGTGATGGAAAGAGAACTGACTCTGGGGGGTGAACACACAATGTGATATATAGATGATGTAATACAGAATTGTACACCTGAAATCTATGTAACTTTACTAACCATCGTCACCCCAATAAACTTTAATTTTAAAAAAGAAGTCAATTGATTACATTTATGTGAGTCTATTTCTGGGCTCTCTACTCTGTTCCATTGATCTATTTGTTTCTTCTATCATCAGTACCACATTGTCTTGAGTACTGTAGCTTCACAATGAGTCTTGAAGTCAGGTGGTGCCAGTACTATGACTTTGTTCTTCTCCTTTAATATTGTGTTGGCTATTTTACATTTTTTGCCTCTCCACATAAACTTTACAATAAGTTTGCTGATATACACAAAACGACTTGCTAGGGTTTTGATTGGGATTCCAATAACTCTATTAAGATAGGAAGAAATGATGTCTTGACAATACTGAGTCTTCCTATCATGAACATGGAATTTCTCTCCATTTATTTAGTTCTTTGATAGCTTTCATTACAGTTTTACAGTTTTCTTCACATAGATCTTATACTTATTTTGTTAGATTGATACCTAAGTATTTCATTTTTTGTGTGCTATTTAAATGGTATTGTACTTTTAATTTCAGTTTTCACTTGTTCATTGCTAGTTCATGCTTTCTTTAAGAGCAAAAAATTCATGGAAATGTTTGAGTCACCATAGAAGGTATGTATGCATGAAATGCATGCAGAAAGGATACCAAAAAATGAAATTAATAAGCATTTATATAGATTTTACTATACAGTATATACTGAGCTTTGGAGATATTGAAAGGTGAATAGATACTCTAACTTTGCCCTTAAAGATTTGTTTATTTTCGTCACTTAGGATTTTTCAGCCAAAAATAACAGAACACAAGAGTACAAATGGTTTTTAAAAAAGGAAATTCAACATTTATATTACCTGAAATCAGGTGGTGAAATCAGTTATTATTTAATTCCCCATCAAAATTATGAGGAATTCATTTTTGCTCAGTTATCCCAGCCTGCTGGCTTTGTTTTAGGTATGTGCATTAATAAATCCAAAAAAGCTACTAAAGTTTTTATATAACATCTTCATTCAGCTATCGCTAGTAGAAGATAAATGCCATCTCTCCTTATGCTTCTATTTTTCCAGGAGACAAACTTTTCCCAGTAGCCACATGGCAGAGTTCCCCTTACATCTCATTGCCCAGAATCGTACACCATGCTTGTGGATAAACCAGTCTTTGGTAAAGGGAATAGTGGGATTATTAGTGAAGAAGAAAGGAGAAGTGACAAGTAGGAAGGCAATCAACAGAGTCCTTTCTAGAATTATAGCATATCAATGGGTACTGCCAGTTATAGATAGGGTCTAGTGTGAAAGCTGGTGGTATCATGGAATCATTGCATATTAAATTGACCATGAATCTCATAATCATCTCCTCTCTTCTAGTCACTGATGAGGAAACCGAGACCTAGGGAAGTTGATTCAAGACCATCCATCCAAGGTCATGGTATTGTGTAGTAGCAGGACCTATGTCGTGCGGGAGACCCTGCTCGCTGCGCCATTTGTCGTGTGGGAGGCCTGCGGGGTCTCTGCTCCTGCTCCCCATACAAGAACGCAGGATATGGTGAGGCCAAAAAGGAACACCCATGGAGCCATAGGTAGGGGAGTCATACCACTATATTCTCTCTGGCGGCACTATACTCTCACTGGAGGCTGGATCCACACTGTCCGCAAACCGCCATCCACACTTGCCAGCCCAGCTGCCATCTTCTTGCTAGCCCCCATTCTTTCTTTCTCTCCTCCTCTCTGCTAGCGTAGCCACAGCAGTTATATTAGTGGCCAATGGCTCACTGGTTACAGCTGACAGCCACCTAGCCACAGCTGATGGCCATGCAATCACAGTTGGCCATTTACTACCTGAGCCAGGCACCTGTCTATGTGAGGCCGAGAGCCTGGAAACTACTTTCTGGGGCTCTGCCCCCACACTCCACCCCTACAGGCTCTCGCCTCACAATCTACGTGACAAGCGTCTTCCGCGAGGGGACCTGTGCGAGGAGCCTGGGGGTGAATGCAATATCCTGAAAACAGCCAGGCTCTCTGGGCACAGCCAGGGTTTCTCAGGGCACCACCAGTACTTCTGGGCATGGCCAGACTTCCTGGGCTTCTTAGGGTACCACTAGTTTCCCCGGGCACAGCTAGGATTTCTCAGGGCACTGCCACTCTCTCTGGGAACAGCCGGACTTTCTGGGCACAGCCAGGGCTCTCAGGGCACTGCCACTCTCTGTGGGCACAGCCACACTTCCTGGACACAGCCAGGGCTCTCAGGGCACTGCCACTCTCTGTGGGCACAGCCACACTTCCTGGACACAGCCAGGGCTCTCAGGGCACTGCCACTCTCTCTGGGAACAGCCCGACTTCCTGGACACAGCCAGGGTATCTTCAGGGCTCAGCCAGACTTCCTGGACTCAGCCAGGGCTCTCAGGGCACTGCCACTCTCTCTGTGCCTCTCGGGGTACCCTGCTGGAACAACAGCTACTCACAATCAAGGTGCTTACATATTCTCAATGGCGGCCAGTCAAGAGACAAAAGCAAATATCCCCCAGTTCCACTAACAACAGTTCCCAAACAAACAGTCAAGCGGTCCATTAAATTAGGGATGGAAGGCAATTCCCCATAGTCCATAGTCATTCACCAGGGCTGTCCTGGGGTGAAGGACGACCGTGACCTCACCCTCATCTCCCACGGAGGACTCAGCAAGCGTTACCTCCTGGGACTACAAGTCCTGCATCCGGGCTGCCTGAGCAGGAACTTCCCCGGCCCACAGGGCTGCAACGACCTTCGCTTTCTCAGGCCTGTGCTGGTTGGGGAACCGTCCACATCTTTCCACCTCTCCACGGTGCTCCATCTCTCCAGCAGCTGCATGGCTTTTCCTGTGCTGGTGGGAGAACCTCCACGGGGGTCCAGCTCTCCGGCAGCTGCTCCTCCTGGTCTTCTAGAGACTGAGTGTTCATACACACAAACTGCTCCACCGCCCTTCGGGGAGCTTTGGCCGGCACCATACCCTGCTCGCTGCGCCATTTGTCGTGCGGGAGACCCTGCTCGCTGCGCCATTTGTCGTGTGGGAGGCCTGCGGGGTCTCTGCTCCTGCTCCCCATACAAGAACGCAGGATATGGTGAGGCCAAAAAGGAACACCCATGGAGCCATAGGTAGGGGAGTCATACCACTATATTCTCTCTGGCGGCACTATACTCTCACTGGAGGCTGGATCCACACTGTCCACAAACCGCCATCCACACTTGCCAGCCCAGCCGCCATCTTCTTGCTAGCCCCCATTCTTTCTCTCTCTCCTCCTCTCTGCTAGCGTAGCCACAGCAGTTATATTAGTGGCCAATGGCTCACTGGTTACAGCTGACAGCCACCTAGCCACAGCTGATGGCCATGCAGTCACAGTTGGCCATTTACTACCTGAGCCAGGCACCTGTCTATGTGAGGCCGAGAGCCTGGAAACTACTTTCTGGGGCTCTGCCCCCACAACCTACTTTACCAAATTTCTATTCCAGCAGTTTTTCTGTTATGAGGTTTCCTCCCCACCCCCTGACCCAATTTGTTGGTTTAATTCTCTGTCTTTCACTAGTCCAGTAGCAAAACACTATCTTCAGAATGAAAAAAAATCAAAGATCTAAACAACTGATGCTCATTTTGGTTAGATTTTTAGAGACAGAAGAATTGTTATGTTTTGAAAGGTATTTCACATGAGAATCTTGTTATAAAGAAACCTGATTTATCTTAACATTTTTTTAAACATAGGAGTAACAAAAGTGCAATTTCTTTAGCTTTTTATCATTGAAATGTATCATAAGGAAAGCTATGAATGTTGTTATGAATGTTCTTTCATTTAAAGAGTTTTATCTGGTTTCTCACTATTGTCTTAATTATCAAGTATATTTTTCCTTTGAGATAAACCTTTTTTTTCCATTTACCAAATTACTGCATGATCATATTATTTTATATTTTTTCAAAGATTGATTTTTGAAAGAAGTTTTATATTGTTACCTATTTTAAGTCATGTATACTTAAAAAGGGATCAAAAGAATTTTATTAACCCCAGATATGAGCCCAGAGTATTCAGCTACTAGTTTTCCCCCTTTCTCCAATAAACACATTTCCCATCATCCTAGACAGCTTTCTTTGGATCACATCCACAGGCTGGCTCATCATACAGGGCCCAGCAGGGCTATAGTTTTCATTTTTAAATTTACCTTCTTCGGCTCCAAAAGTGAACCCGAGAATTAAATTCTTTAATTTTGGTTTTAATTTTGTTAATCTCTGAAATCATGTCCCTACATCTGTTGTCTAGTAGAGTCTCTATTGAAGAAATGTGAGACCACAGAATACTGAGGAGAAACTTTGGCATCCTGGTATATTTCTTAGTTTTCCTCAAATCATCATCACAAGCAGCTTTCTCTCCTGCTGAGGCAAGTCAGCTACCTTATTGTTTTTACTACCAATCCCCTACCAAGGCATTTTTATTGGTAAACCTTACTGCTGATTAACAAAAAGAGAGAAAGAACAAACCCGTCCTGTCTTCTCAAGAAGGAGAGGAGTTTATGAAGAAGTGTGGACCAGTGGCTTATCAGAGAGGATAGTACTATTCTCCAATAACAGCCACCAAATATCAGCATCAAGTGCATTACTTCCACATGGCAATTTAGGTCTTCTCTAACATTTAACCATTTGCATTTCCAGCCAGGCCTAGATCATTTTCAGTTGCTAACTTGAGTATGTGTCATCAAGACATAGCAGATCATCATTTTATGGAACTGCAGAAAGATGATGGCTCCCTTGGTGTCAGTGTGTGTCTTTTAATCCCCGCCTCACATCAATCTCAGTACTCCTCTGCTATGACGAATTCTTCTCCACACTGCCTCCATCCTTTCCTAAGAGATCTTAGGCACTATATACAAGGATAGAAGGAACCGCTCCCTTTTCAGATCCTGCCCCTATTTTTGGCTCCACCTTACATTTGAGCTATATTTATTGACCTTAGTGTTTGTTATTCTTCTATACTTCTGAATTTTATTTCAAATTTTTTCCTACCCTCGTCTTTTTCTTGTTTATCAATATAATTATCATTTCTACCTCATTATATGTTTCCTGGGAAAAGTACTTTCCCCAAACACTTCTGTTTGATTTGCCTGAACGGTTGCTCACATCAAGTCATTCCTTGTTCAAACACCAAGTCCCTCACTCTGACATCGAAAACCTCCATAATGTGTCCCTGACATTCTTTTGTCTTTTCACCTACTTGTCCCTCTTATCATAGGCATGATCCAAGTTGTGCTTCCTCTTCTCTCAAGAACAAGTATTATGCTTGTCGTGCGGGAGACCCTGCTCGCTGCGCCATTTGTCGTGCGGGGCGGCCTGCGGGGTCTATGGTCCCGCTCCCCACATAAGAACGCAGGATATGGTGAGGCCAGAAAGGAACACCCACGGAGCCATAGGTAGGGGAGTCATACCTCTATGGTCTCACTGGAGGCTGGATTCACATGACGTGCGACCTGCTGTCCGCCTTTCCGCCAACCGGCCGACAACTCTCCTCCACTCTCCTCGACTCTGTTCCTCTACTCTCTTCCGCTCTCCTGGGCTCTCCTTGGCTCCTCAGCAATCCTTGGCTCTCCTCCGTACCCGCAGCAGTTATACTAGCGGCCAATTGGCCAAGAGGCCACAGCCGACGGCCAACCAGCCTCAGGCGACGGCCATCCACCACCGGAGCCAGCACCCTTCCATGTGAGGCCGAGAGCCTGTAAACTACTTTCTGGAGCTCTGTCCCCACAATGCTTAACTATTTCCTTGCCTTAAAGTGCTTTATATAGCTTATACTGTTTATTATTATTATTATATTAGTTTCAGGTGTACAAAACAACATAATGATTAGACATTCATACCCCTCACAAAGTGATAACCTCCCAATCTACTACCCCTCTGACACTGTATATAACTGTTACAATACCATTGACTATATTCCCTATGCTGTACTTTACATCCCATAGGGGAATAATTATATATATGTATAATATATATGTAATATATATTATATCACACACACACACACACACACACACACAGAGGGTGCCAAAAATAATGTATACACATTCTAAGAAAGGAAAAAAGCTGTATTAAAATTGTAATATTCAGTATATACCAATAACAAAAGATGAATACAAGTCACGTTTAACTTCTGCAATTACAAGAGTTGCTCAAAGTGGTTACAGTCAGCATAATTTTAATAGTTGTTTCCTTTCTTAAAATGTGTATACTTTTTTTCGGCACCCTCATTTATATATATATATATATATATACATATGTGTATATATTTATAATTGACATTCAGTATTATTCTACTTCAGTTTCAGGTGTATAGCGCATTGGTCAGGCATCTACACAGTCTACGAAGTGATCTCCCCGATAAGTCCAGTGCCCACCTGGTACCTTACATAGTCTTTACAACACTATTGACTATATTCTCCATACTGTATGTCGTGCAGGAGACCCTGCTCGCTGCACCATTTGTCATGCAGGGTGGACTGCGGGGCCTCCTGTCCAACTTGCCACATAAGAACGCAGGATAAGGCTAGGCCAAAAAGGAACACCCACGGAGCCACAGGTAGGGAAGTCATACCATTATAGTCTCACTGGAGGTTGGATCCACATGACCTGCAAACTGCTGTCTGCTTCTCTGCCTGCAAACCAACTGACCGACTCACTAACCAGCGCATCTGCGGCAGTTCTATCAGTGGCTAATTGGCTAACTGGTTACAGCTGACGGCCAACTAGCCACAGCTGACGGCCATCTACTACCAGAGCCAGCACCTTTCCATGTGAGACTGAGAGCCTGGAAACTGCTCTCTGGGGGTCTGTCCCCACACTGTATTTCACATCCCTGTGACTATTTTGTGACTGCCAATTTGTACTTTCTAATCCCTTCACCTTCTCTCCCAGCTTATACAGTTTTATACGTCTTTATATAGTGTCTTATACAGCTTTTCCTTTTTAATAGAATACATCGTTTCCTTACCCTAAACACAACCAATTCAATATGCTAGCATTCTTAAAGGCCCATCTCAAATGCAACCTTCCCCTACAGGCTTTTATTGAAAATCTCTTGCCATCCTTCCTTCATTGCCCAACCGCCATGTGTATTTTACTGCATTATATGATTCTGTAAGACAGAGATAGTGTCTTAATCACTTTAGTGTTTCTAGAGTCTACTATTCTTCTGAGCTCTGACGTTATTACAGAGTCTGCATGATGCTTTTAGGTCCGTGTTGTACAAAGAATCCAACTCATTTATCTTTCAGTAATTCTAATTAATCTTTTAACAAGTAGGGCAAGCTCTTCTGATTTACTTTAATTTTCCTGTTTGTTGTTTCTATATGTTACTGCTATTGACAAGTAGTAACTCTTAAAAAATAATGCAATAATTGCTGTACCATGTTTTTACTCTTTATATATTTTAATTAATCTGTATAGGTTCTAAATTTATATTTTTCTTCCTAAATAGTGGGTCACTGACATTTGTAACCCAAATTTAATCCCAATGCCTGTGCTTTCTATCTACATGTATAATTCTTCCTAATGCATCTATCCAAGGTGATGTACTTTCATTGTACTCCATAGGACACTGTGCTAAAATAGGCATGGATAACTTTGGGACCAAAATACATGTGAGTTAAGCACCTAAGTTGGATTTTAGATATTTCTTTCATAAGCCCAAATGAACAGCAATTATCAATATGATTAGTTTTCTTAAAAGTGAATGACTTAGCAAATATGCTCCTTCTAGGTCCATAACTTATTAGAGTGAAAGAAACACTTTACACTTAATAATAAAAACCACTTACAATGAATCGTAGTCCTTTCTTATTCAGGAAATTAATGGAGTTTGGAGAGGTGGACAATGAGAATTAAATACTTTCGAAGGTCCAATCCTTCCAGGCTACTTAAGATTCATTTCATGCATGAAAGGATTGGCACTTTAAGGGGAATCTAGTTATCTGAATGTGTTCAGCTTTCCTTTAGACATTTACACAACTAGATTTTTTTTTTTTTTTTCAAACGAGGATATAGAAAGGGAAGTAAAAATGAAAATTCTCCTGACCAGTCACCTAATTCCCACTAAAGTTTTTTGTATATACTGGAACTGCTAAAAGTGTAACTGTATATTTATCAATTTGCAGAGGAAATTGAAAATGAATTTCTGAGTCTGGTGCTGATAACATATATAATTATGTCAGTACTCGAAAATGTCATCTTTGGTAGAGGAAATATCTTGTCTCTGTTCTTATCTGTATCTTGTCTGTATATTTTGTCAGAGTACAATGTAATGTTTTTTCAAGTTATTTGTTCTTTATTAGCAGTACACAGGAAATATTTTCTAGCATGCAATCTTAAATTGCTTATATTTATGTAAGACTATGTGGGGACAGAGTCCCAGAGAGCAGTTTCCAGGCTCTCGGCCTCACGTGGAAAGGTGCTGGCTAGTAGATGGCCATCAGCTGTGACTAGTTGGCCGTCAGCTGTGACTAGTTAGCCATTAGCCACTGATTTAATGTTGTGGGTAGCAAGTGTGGTTGGTTGGTAGAGAAATTGATAGTGGATTTTGCATCATGTGGAGCCTGCTTCCTGTGTCTCCAACCCAGCCGCCAATGAGAATATAGTGGTATGACTCCCCTGTCTATGGCTCCGTTGGTGTTCTTTTTGGCTTCACCATATCCTGCATTCTTGTGCGGAGAGCGGGAACTGAGACGTCGCATGACACAGGGCGCAGTGAGCAGGGTATGGTATCAGCCAGAATCCCCAAAGGGGTAATGGAGCAGTTTATATGTGTGAAAGGTCACCTTCAGGAAACCCGTGAGGAGTGGCACTGGGAGCAGGAAACGCAATCTGCCTGGGAGAAACGTGACTCCTTGGTTAACTGGTGGTCCTCTCAAGCCTATGGATGGCACGCCACACTGTTGGCCATAGCAGCTGTTGCTTGCTTTTTGGTAGTCTGCTGCTGCCGCCGTAGGCTCCTAGAGTTGTGGACGTCTTGCACCGAGGCCACCACCGACTCGGATCCCTGGCACGGAAAACGGGATTCCGGCCAGGTAAGAATGATGTCTGACTGTGGGCAGGAGGACATGTGGCCCCCACACGGTGTGTGGTGCCTGGTGACTACTGTTCTCGGGAGTTGATTCCCCCGTGGAGGGGTGGGAGGACATGGATGGCTCTCTGGCCAGCGTGGAGAGGGTCCTGTAGGTTCTAGCTGAGCGGTTGCCGGAGGAGGCGAGGAGTACAGCCAGCTGTCTGGGCTGGATGTTCCTCACCATGTTGCATCGTAACACGGAAGACACGCAATAGCCCAGGTTCCGGACCAGCAGCCCCGGGGGGAGGTGCTGGAAACTCGGGTCCACCTGTTAGAGGAGGAGCCCCACAGTGGAGACTGAGGTAGAGGTGGACAACAGGAGTGGAGACGATGTAGCTCCCAACCCCCATGCCTGGCCCATTGTAAAGCAAAAGGTAAAGCATGAGCAACCTTTGGGCCCCGGGGGCGTTGCTTCCAGCAACCCAGCAGTAACTGAGTTCACAACCTACACCCCTTACACTCCCACTGAGTTGCAGGAGCTGGGAAGGAGGTGCCAACTGCACCCTGGAGAGCCAGTCTCGGCTTGGCTGTTACGTTTATGGGATGAGGGAGCAGACAGCATTCTCTGCTCCCCAGGCGAGATGGAAAAGCTAGCCTTCGTGACAGTGCATCCATCCCTGTGACAAAGGTTACAGAACTGCCATAGGTTGGCCCAAGACCAGGGCAACCACTCTCTAATGGAGTGGCTCACGGCTGCGGTACGCACAGTATGGGGACAGGCTGGTGAGCTGCCAGACACTGTGAGTCAATGGCAGTCATATACAGAACTTACGCAAATAATCCGTGAAATGGGTATGAGACATGCTATTTTTAACCTCAACATGCAGGGGCCAGATGACGAGCTTTTTACTGTCAGCATGAGAGATCTGGTTTTGGATACTGCCCTTGCAAGTGCTTTTGGATCCTTGGTTGCTATTCTTACACCGTATGTAGGGCGACGGATCCATGAAGGTACAATTGCCATGGCCATTCTGAGGGATGTTGAAAGCCGGTGGCAGGGGAAGTTAAGACAGGAGGTCCGAGAAGTCGAGACCTGGAAGCTCAAATCAAAAGTAAGGGAGTGAGGTCGTGGGCCTCAGAGAGTAGCACGCACGCAGATGTGGCATGATCTCATGCCAGCGGGGGTTGATCAGGAAAAAAAAGCGACAACCCAATGCACTCTTGTTGGAACTTTGGACAGTTGTGTCCGGAACAGCAATTCCAGCGAAGCCCAAGGGGGAAGTCCGGGAAAGTGCGACCTCTGTCTCTCCAGGACTTCATGCAGCCACTTGAGGCTGACTCCTTTCAGCTTGATTGGGATGGGCCAAGGTACCCAGTCAGAGGGGATCAGCGGGGACCCGAGGCTCCATGTGGAACTGTCCATACATTGGTCCCCCTCTAATGTGCAGAGGGTTTGGGCCCTAGTTGACACCAGCACAGACTGCAGTCTTATGAGAACCCTGGCTGTGCCCAGGATATTTCATCCACCTCCAGGTTCCTCACATAGGCCCTCTCGCAGAAGACGCTCGTGGCCTAGATTGTGAAGCGAGACCCTGGAAGGGTGGAGTGTGGGGACAGAGTCCCAGAGAGCAGTTTCCAGGCTCTTAGCCTCACATGGAAAGGTGCTGGCTCGGATAGTAGATGGCCATCAGCTGTGCCTAGTTGGCCATTAGCTATAAAGTTAGCCATTAGCCACTAATACAACTGCCGTGGCTATCCTGGGGGATTGGTTGGTTGGCAGAGAAGCAGACGGTGGATTGCGGCTCATGTGGCTCCTGCTTCCTGTGTCTCCAACCCAGCCGCCAGCGAGAATATAGTGGTATGACTCCCCTATCCATGGCTCTGTTGGTGTTCCTTTTCGGCCTCACCATGTCCTGCATTCTTGTGCAGGGAGCGGGAGCTGAGACCCTGCATTACAGACTACTTCTTCTACTAGTTTTCATAAAGTCTTTGTTGGGGCCCAGAGAAGGTAGTCCCAAAATATCCCACAATCGCATATTGATTACTTCAAATTAAAACCACCTGAGAAGCAGCTGGAGTGGGAGGAACTCTCTAACTCTCCTCTCTCTCTAAATGCAGGAAGTAAATCTCCATGTGAAAGGTGCCCTCCCAGTTATAAAAGGGCTAACTAGCAATCAGACAAATGAAGGGACAGTCTTATCACCAGAGATAGAGAATCCAGAGCTGAGAAGCCTATATACACCAACCCGTTAATTTTACTAATTTACTGTCTGCGGGGACAGAGCCAGGAGTGCAGCTTCCAGGCTCTTGCCCTCACGTGGAAAGGTGCTCACTCGGGTAGTAAATGGCCATCAACTGTGATTGGATGGCCGTCAGCGGTAACCAGTGAGCCATTGGCCACTAATATAACTGCTGTGGCTATGATAGCAGAGAATGGTGGCTAGCAAGAAGATGGTGGCTGAGCTAGCAAGAGCGGTTTGCAGTTAGCACAGCGGATTGCAGCTAGCAAGTGAGGTTGGTTGGCAGAGAAGCGGACAGCAGTTTACGGATCATGTGGCTCCTGCTTCCTGTGTGTCCAACCCAGTTGCCAGCGAGACTATAGCGGTATGACTCCCCTATCTATGGCTCCGTGGGTGTTCCTTTTTGGCCTCACCATGTCCTGCGTTCTTATGCGGGGAGCAGGACTAGAGACCCTGCATGACACCCTGCATGACACTGCCCTAAGCTTCTGTTCTACTTAAACTCATTAACTACATATCCCTAACCTATGCTCCTTTGTCTTGTCAAATTCCTACAAATGTAGTTTCTTTCTGTAAAGCATATGTAAAGAGCCAGCTCCACTTCTCTCACAGAGAATTAATCTTTTAACTCTCTTGTACACAGAATAAAACTTGGGCACTTCTCCTGTTACTCTGCCTTGTGCCAATTTTATTAGTAGTCCATCTGCAAGAATTCAAGGATTGAAGGGGTAATTCCCCCTCCCCAGTGAAGGGGTTCAGAACCTCCCCAAGGTGTGCTACTTTGGCATGTGATTTTGAGCTGCAGGCAATTGAGACCCTGAGGGCTTGGGAGAAACTTTTACCTCTTCCTTAAAGAATTTAAATTAGGAGCATTGCCCGTAATAATAGCTATTACCAGAGATAACATTTTATATTCTATTTATAGGGAAGGGCAAACTTCTAATTACTAAAATTTGCTCTTATCATCCTATAAATTGCCCTCCTCCTCTCTGAAGCCCCAGGCTTCTTACCTCATCCTTAGCTCAGGATGTCAGATATACTTCACTTTACCTTTCTGAGTCTGAACCTCTCAGGTATGTGGGGTCTCTGACTCTCTCATGTACGTGGGGTTCCTGTACACGCATGACATTAGTTTTTAATATTTTGTTAATCTGTCTCATGTTGACTTAATTACTAGACTAGTACAAAGAACCTACGAGGACAGAGGAAAAATTTTCTTCCCCCACACCATCTTCAACCAAATTTATCTGTCTCTCCATGCTTTTCTTCTCAGCACACTATGGGCTGATATAATCTTATTTTGTATAATAAGTATTTTCTCACTTTGATCTGATTCATGTTAATTTCTTTTCTTTAGGCTGTTCTACATATTCTTATTCACATTTTTATTAGAAGAATTTCATTCTTATGTTGAAAACTTGTCATATTGATCTTCAAAAGTATGTTCTGGTAATATTTGTTTTAACTGTGATCACCTGGAGAAAATAACTGTGTAGTATGCAAGAGGGCATGAGTAATGCCTGATAAGGACTAAGTTATAAATTTGAAAGAAACAAATTCTTATCTCAAAGGGCTCAGATTAGAAAAAGCAAAGAATCTCCTTCCCTATTTTTTTGCTAACAAATATTAAGATGTGTTCTCTTGTATGTGATTTTATTTGTTTTCATCAGAAGATACCTAAAACTTCTACGAAAATTTCTTCATCAGTATTTACTAAGACAATTCCCTAACTGCAACGACATTCAAGGGCTGTAGCTGCTGAGGCTTAGAGCTATAATTATATTGCAGTGACTTTTCACTTCAAGATAAAGTTTCAAAGACATAAGAAGTTATGCTAGCTAATATTTAAACACAAATTTTAATTAGAAAGTAAAATTCAAATTAAAACATATTTAACTGGAAACATGCTTTCTTGATTTCTTTAGCCATTTACTAGAAGTAATGTTTGGACCTAAAGAATATTGGTAAGATTAGAGAAACAATACTTTCCATACGTTAGCAGTACACTATTTGTGGGAAAATGGAAATTATACAAATATCAGTGTAATGTTTACAATGAAAAGCTTTACGTATTTATTAAGTTTATAGTGCCAAAATTAAGATACTCTTTTCTCTTAAAATCAGATATTATGATTTACTTGTTTTTCCTTTGGGAAGTTATAAAATTCAAAACCCTACAATGGAAAGAAATCACTGTGAAAGTCAAAATTCCTTCCAAACTGATGAAGACTTAAGCAATTATGGTCTTGGCAATAAATTCATTGCAATCAACTTTCTTCTCTCTTAAGAGAAATACATAATTTTCTTCATCTCTTCAACATGAATTGTTTTGAAAAGAAATTATATGTATTTACATTCCTATAAATTTATAAGCATCATCAGATAAAGTAATTATGAGAAATGAATTTTCCTTGAAATGTTGATCTGTAGAAAGCTAAGACTGCCCTAATCAAATCCACAAATCTTGTCTTTCTGTTCATTGAAATGCAATGTCCTTTCAATATTTTAACTTATAATAGCCTAAAAGCCTTTTTAACTTCTAGTTTTATCTCATCTGTTCGCTATCAAAACAGAAATATTTAAACAGAAAATGAGCTTTTACTTAGTTCATCACAATCCATTCCAAGCATTAAATGTAAATGAGCCTGTCTTGAGATTAACAACAAAGATTTGAGATGAAAAACAATGAAATGATGGCTTATTTAATGTAAAAAATAACTTCTGTTCTTACAATTTTACATGTTGAGGGAGAAAATGGACTATGAGTGAAAATATCAAATGATACCTTAAATAATGTTTATACTATGAACTGTTTCCTTCAGCTTCAGAAATCAGGTCCTCAAGTTAATACTTGTGCTGAGACCAGGACGTTCCAAATATGTCTAATACTTAGTTTTTTATATTGTCCAGTCTTTAAATCACTGAAGATGTAGACTTTGACAGTTGCTTGTTAACAAAATCAATCATAGTTCACAAAATAAAAACTCTTGTTGAAATGGTTAATGGTGAATTTATGGGGAACCCAAGTGAAGGAGAACTGTAATTTCATTAAAGTGTAACATCGGAGTGTAGGGACCAGGAAAATGTCAGAGTTATGTGGCATTAATATAGAATTAAAATCTCCCCTTAAGTGAACTAAATGTCTGGCTGTAGTTTTTTCAGGAAAAAAAACAAATAAAATAACAAATTCAAAATGCTTAGTCTTCCATTCCAGGGTTAAACTGAAAAGAAGTCTCAAAGTTCCAGAAGTTGGGAGATTATTATAATTACATACTTATAAAAAAGGGGTAATATTTTATTGTGGCTTCACAGTTTAACTCAGACTGAGTTAAAACCATTACTTCTTATGAGGTGCATAGTTTGATAGAGGGTAAGATTAGATTTCTACTCTTTTTCCCTTGCATGAATGTGATCTGCAAACTTGGCAATGGGCATGTAAATCCAAATCCCTAAATATCAAAATTTGTCAAATCAGTATTTTATGATAAGCAGGTACTACTTTTATAATTTAAAATCAATAAAATACATTAAATAAGAAAGGAATTTGAATGCCAATTAATGTACAGATTATATTTAATGTATAACCAACATTACAACAACACATCCAATTTTTTAATGTTGCATTTCAATATGTCAGAAAATTGGTTACTATTAACAATCTCATATTAAAAGTACATGAAAGTAAAATAAAATGTCCACACACAATTGTATGCATCACAGAGCAGATCTGATCCCTTTATCAAGTTTTCAACATTACTGTAACAAATAAGGCAACTAAGGACAGATTTAGCAGAGCCAGGATTAGGTGGCCAGTTTGCTGACACCTAAGAACCCTGCCCATTCGTGTACAGATGGGTGGTCCTCAAAATATTTCTATGCAGAACGTCCACGTTCCCTGAGATTTGGGATGCTCTCTTGCTAACAGATGACAACAAATGTCTTCCATGGCTTACAAAAGAAAGTCTTAATGTCTGGAATTGTATTCTCATTTATGTTATTCTCTCATAAATTTTTTCTAAAATCATGCTTCATTCTGGGAATCCTATGGTCAGGAGGCTAGCATTTTACTTCTGACTTTCAAGTGTTGCAGTATTCTTTCACGTTTTCTTTCACTTCTTCCTTGCCTGTTGCTTTTGGGGAGAGTTTTTTAATGTGGTTGTACACCTAAGGTCCACAGTTACTTTGGCCTGTGAACTCATGTGAGCATAGGTAAGGGGGATCAGCCATCTTGTTTGCTCTGCTACTCTTGAGAAGGTACCAAGGCTCAGCCTAGTTTGTGCAAGTCCCAGGAAATTTAAGGAAAAGGAAGAGGTCATGTACCAGGGCACAAAGTCCAGGAACGAAATGAACTGCTACTGGAAAGTCCAGTTTGCTTATACGGGAACTCTTTGTACTTTTGACTATTTATCCGAAAAAAGTTAAAACATTGACTCAAAACGATATATGCATCCTTATGTTCACCGCAGCACTATTAACAACAGCCAACACATGGAACCAATCTAAGTGCCCAACAACAGACCAATGGATAGAGGAGATGAGACACAAACAAAGAAGGGAATATTACTCTGCCATAAAAAGAATAAAGTCTTAAAATGTGAAACAACATGGATGGCCAGGGAGGGTATTACGTTAAGGGAAATAAATCAGAGAAGCACAGCACCGATGTCATCTAACTCATACGTGGAACATAAAGTACAAAACAAATGAACAAAGAAAGGGAAACAGTCTCAGTGATACCGAGAACAAACTGAGGCTTGCCAGACTCAGGAGGTTTGGGGAGCCTGGTACTAAAGTTGAAGGGAAAAATAGATGCAAATTGCGTGTCACAGAAGAGTCACAGGGTTGCAACGTACAGCAGAGGGAATATATTCCATAGTACGGTAATAACTAAGTATAATGCCAGGTGGGCACTCGACCAATGGGGGCAATCGCTTGCAAAATGACAAAGTGCGCACTGACCACGCTTTACGTAAGAAATTAATACTGTACGCATGAAAATAATACAGCGTAATACTGAATGTCAACAGTAATTGGAAACTGTTTGTTCTTCACGGGCAACTCTTTTGCTCGCAGCTTTTCCTGAACTCCTTAGAAGTGAACTGCAGTAGGGAAGCCAGCAATTCTACTTCTGGATATTAATCCGTAAAATCCGAAACAGGAATTCAAAACGAGGTATGCACCCCTATGTTCACCGCAGCACCGTTTCCAACAGCGAATATATGGAAACAACCTAAGTGCCCATCAACGGACGAATGGATAGAGGAGATCTACTACACACATGCAATGGAATATTACTCCGCCATGAAAACAAGGAAACTTACCGTTTCCGACCACATGGATGGGCCTGGAGGGTATACGCTAAGTGAAATAAGTCAGACGGGGAAAGTCAGAAACCACGTCATCTCTCTTATACGTGGAACACAAAGTACTCAATACATGAACAAAGTTAACGGATCCAAGTCTCAGAGATTCAGAGAACAAACTGAGGCTTGCCAGACTGAGGACGGCTGGGAGCCTGGTACTAAAGTTGAAAGGAAAAATAGATGCAAATTGCGTGTCACAGAAGAGTCACAGGGTTGCAACGTACAGCAGAGGGAATATATTCCATAGTACGGTAATAACTAAGTATAATGCCAGGTGGGCACTCGACCAATGGGGGCAATCGCTTGCAAAATGACAAAGTGCGCACTGACCACGCTTTACGTAAGAAATTAATACTGTATGCATGAAACTAATACAGCGTAATACTGAATGTCAACAGTAATTGGAAACTGTTTGTTTTTCACGGGCAACTCTTTTGCTCGCAGCTTTTCCTGAAGTCCTTAGAAGTGAACTGTAGTAGGGAAGCCAGCAATTCTACTTCTGGATATTAATCCGTAAAATCCGAAACAGGAATTCAAAACGAGGTATGCACCCCTATGTTCACCGCAGCACCGTTTCCAACAGCTAAGATATGGAAACAACCTAACTGCCCATCACGGACGAATGGATAGAGGAGATCTCCTACACACATGCAATGGAATATTACTCCGCCATGAAAACAAGGAAACCTTACCGTTTCCGACCACATGGATGGGCCTGGAGGGTATACGCTAAGTGAAATAAGTCAGACGGGGAAAGTCAGAAACCACGTCATCTCTCTTATACGTGGAACACAAAGTACTCAATACATGAACAAAGTTAACGGATCCAAGTCTCAGAGATTCAGAGAACAAACTGAGGCTTGCCAGACTGAGGACGGCTGGGAGCCTGGTACTAAAGTTGAAAGGAAAAATAGATGCAAATTGCGTGTCACAGAAGAGTCACAGGGTTGCAACGTACAGCAGAGGGAATATATTCCATAGTACGGTAATAACTAAGTATAATGCCAGGTGGGCAGTCGACCAATGGGGGGAATCGCTTGCAAAATGACAAAGCGCTCACTGAACACGCTTTACGTAGGAAATTAATACTGTATGCATGAAACTAATACAGCGTAATACTGAATGTCAACAGTAATTGGAAACTGTTTGTTCTTCACGGGCAACTCTTTTGCTCGCAGCTTTTCCTGAACTCCTTAGAAGTGAACTGCAGTAGGGAAGCCAGCAATTCTACTTCGGGATATTAATCCGTAAAATCCGAAACAGGAATTCAAAACGAGGTATGCACCCCTATGTTCACCGCAGCACCGTTTCCAACAGCGAATATATGGAAACAACCTAAGTGCCCATCAACGGACGAATGGATAGAGGAGATCTCCTACACACATGCAATGGAATATTACTCCGCCATGAAAACAAGGAAACTTACCGTTTCCGACCACATGGATGGGCCTGGAGGGTATACGCTAAGTGAAATAAGTCAGACGGGGAAAGTCAGAAACCACGTCATCTCTCTTATACGTGGAACACAAAGTACTCAATACATGAACAAAGTTAACGGATCCAAGTCTCAGAGATTCAGAGAACAAACTGAGGCTTGCCAGACTGAGGACGGCTGGGAGCCTGGTACTAAAGTTGAAAGGAAAAATAGATGCAAATTGCGTGTCACAGAAGAGTCACAGGGTTGCAACGTACAGCAGAGGGAATATATTCCATAGTACGGTAATAACTAAGTATAATGCCAGGTGGGCACTCGACCAATGGGGGCAATCGCTTGCAAAATGACAAAGTGCGCACTGACCACGCTTTACGTAAGAAATTAATACTGTATGCATGAAACTAATACAGCGTAATACTGAATGTCAACAGTAATTGGAAACTGTTTGTTCTTCACGGGCAACTCTTTTGCTCGCAGCTTTTCCTGAAGTCCTTAGAAGTGAACTGTAGTAGGGAAGCCAGCAATTCTACTTCTGGATATTAATCCGTAAAATCCGAAACAGGAATTCAAAACGAGGTATGCACCCCTATGTTCACCGCAGCACCGTTTCCAACAGCTGAGATATGGAAACAACCTAACTGCCCATCACGGACGAATGGATAGAGGAGATCTCCTACACACATGCAATGGAATATTACTCCGCCATGAAAACAAGGAAACCTTACCGTTTCCGACCACATGGATGGGCCTGGAGGGTATACGCTAAGTGAAATAAGTCAGACGGGGAAAGTCAGAAACCACGTCATCTCTCTTATACGTGGAACACAAAGTACTCAATACATGAACAAAGTTAACGGATCCAAGTCTCAGAGATTCAGAGAAGAAACTGAGGCTTGCCAGACTGAGGACGGCTGGGAGCCTGGTACTAAAGTTGAAAGGAAAAATAGATGCAAATTGCGTGTCACAGAAGAGTCACAGGGTTGCAACGTACAGCAGAGGGAATATATTCCATAGTACGGTAATAACTAAGTATAATGCCAGGTGGGCACTCGACCAATGGGGGCAATCGCTTGCAAAATGACAAAGTGCGCACTGACCACGCTTTACGTAAGAAATTAATACTGTACGCATGAAACTAATACAGCGTAATACTGAATGTCAACAGTAATTGGAAACTGTTTGTTCTTCACGGGCAACTCTTTTGCTCGCAGCTTTTCCTGAAGTCCTTAGAAGTGAACTGTAGTAGGGAAGCCAGCAATTCTACTTCGGGATATTAATCCGTAAAATCCGAAACAGGAATTCAAAACGAGGTATGCACCCCTATGTTCACCGCAGCACCGTTTCCAACAGCTAAGATATGGAAACAACCTAAGTGCCCATCACGGACGAATGGATAGAGGAGATCTCCTACACACATGCAATGGAATATTACTCCGCCATGAAAACAAGGAAACTTACCGTTTCCGACCACATGGATGGGCCTGGAGGGTATACGCTAAGTGAAATAAGTCAGACGGGGAAAGTCAGAAACCACGTCATCTCTCTTATACGTGGAACACAAAGTACTCAATACATGAACAAAGTTAACGGATCCAAGTCTCAGAGATTCAGAGAACAAACTGAGGCTTGCCAGACTGAGGACGGCTGGGAGCCTGGTACTAAAGTTGAAAGGAAAAATAGATGCAAATTGCGTGTCACAGAAGAGTCACAGGGTTGCAACGTACAGCAGAGGGAATATATTCCATAGTACGGTAATAACTAAGTATAATGCCAGGTGGGCACTCGACCAATGGGGGGAATCGCTTGCAAAATGACAAAGCGCTCACTGAACACGCTTTACGTAGGAAATTAATACTGTATGCATGAAACTAATACAGCGTAATACTGAATGTCAACAGTAATTGGAAACTGTTTGTTCTTCACGGGCAACTCTTTTGCTCGCAGCTTTTCCTGAAGTCCTTAGAAGTGAACTGTAGTAGGGAAGCCAGCAATTCTACTTCTGGATATTAATCCGTAAAATCCGAAACAGGAATTCAAAACGAGGTATGCACCCCTATGTTCACCGCAGCACCGTTTCCAACAGCTGAGATATGGAAACAACCTAACTGCCCATCACGGACGAATGGATAGAGGAGATCTCCTACACACATGCAATGGAATATTACTCCGCCATGAAAACAAGGAAACCTTACCGTTTCCGACCACATGGATGGGCCTGGAGGGTATACGCTAAGTGAAATAAGTCAGACGGGGAAAGTCAGAAACCACGTCATCTCTCTTATACGTGGAACACAAAGTACTCAATACATGAACAAAGTTAACGGATCCAAGTCTCAGAGATTCAGAGAAGAAACTGAGGCTTGCCAGACTGAGGACGGCTGGGAGCCTGGTACTAAAGTTGAAAGGAAAAATAGATGCAAATTGCGTGTCACAGAAGAGTCACAGGGTTGCAACGTACAGCAGAGGGAATATATTCCATAGTACGGTAATAACTAAGTATAATGCCAGGTGGGCACTCGACCAATGGGGGCAATCGCTTGCAAAATGACAAAGTGCGCACTGACCACGCTTTACGTAAGAAATTAATACTGTACGCATGAAACTAATACAGCGTAATACTGAATGTCAACAGTAATTGGAAACTGTTTGTTCTTCACGGGCAACTCTTTTGCTCGCAGCTTTTCCTGAAGTCCTTAGAAGTGAACTGTAGTAGGGAAGCCAGCAATTCTACTTCGGGATATTAATCCGTAAAATCCGAAACAGGAATTCAAAACGAGGTATGCACCCCTATGTTCACCGCAGCACCGTTTCCAACAGCTAAGATATGGAAACAACCTAAGTGCCCATCACGGACGAATGGATAGAGGAGATCTCCTACACACATGCAATGGAATATTACTCCGCCATGAAAACAAGGAAACTTACCGTTTCCGACCACATGGATGGGCCTGGAGGGTATACGCTAAGTGAAATAAGTCAGACGGGGAAAGTCAGAAACCACGTCATCTCTCTTATACGTGGAACACAAAGTACTCAATACATGAACAAAGTTAACGGATCCAAGTCTCAGAGATTCAGAGAACAAACTGAGGCTTGCCAGACTGAGGACGGCTGGGAGCCTGGTACTAAAGTTGAAAGGAAAAATAGATGCAAATTGCGTGTCACAGAAGAGTCACAGGGTTGCAACGTACAGCAGAGGGAATATATTCCATAGTACGGTAATAACTAAGTATAATGCCAGGTGGGCACTCGACCAATGGGGGGAATCGCTTGCAAAATGACAAAGCGCTCACTGAACACGCTTTACGTAGGAAATTAATACTGTATGCATGAAACTAATACAGCGTAATACTGAATGTCAACAGTAATTGGAAACTGTTTGTTCTTCACGGGCAACTCTTTTGCTCGCAGCTTTTCCTGAACTCCTTAGAAGTGAACTGCAGTAGGGAAGCCAGCAATTCTACTTCGGGATATTAATCCGTAAAATCCGAAACAGGAATTCAAAACGAGGTATGCACCCCTATGTTCACCGCAGCACCGTTTCCAACAGCGAATATATGGAAACAACCTAAGTGCCCATCAACGGACGAATGGATAGAGGAGATCTCCTACACACATGCAATGGAATATTACTCCGCCATGAAAACAAGGAAACTTACCGTTTCCGACCACATGGATGGGCCTGGAGGGTATACGCTAAGTGAAATAAGTCAGACGGGGAAAGTCAGAAACCACGTCATCTCTCTTATACGTGGAACACAAAGTACTCAATACATGAACAAAGTTAACGGATCCAAGTCTCAGAGATTCAGAGAACAAACTGAGGCTTGCCAGACTGAGGACGGCTGGGAGCCTGGTACTAAAGTTGAAAGGAAAACTAGATGCAAATTGCGTGTCACAGAAGAGTCACAGGGTTGCAACGTACAGCAGAGGGAATATATTCCATAGTACGGTAATAACTAAGTATAATGCCAGGTGGGCACTCGACCAATGGGGGCAATCGCTTGCAAAATGACAAAGTGCGCACTGACCACGCTTTACGTAAGAAATTAATACTGTATGCATGAAACTAATACAGCGTAATACTGAATGTCAACAGTAATTGGAAACTGTTTGTTCTTCACGGGCAACTCTTTTGCTCGCAGCTTTTCCTGAAGTCCTTAGAAGTGAACTGTAGTAGGGAAGCCAGCAATTCTACTTCTGGATATTAATCCGTAAAATCCGAAACAGGAATTCAAAACGAGGTATGCACCCCTATGTTCACCGCAGCACCGTTTCCAACAGCTGAGATATGGAAACAACCTAACTGCCCATCACGGACGAATGGATAGAGGAGATCTCCTACACACATGCAATGGAATATTACTCCGCCATGAAAACAAGGAAACCTTACCGTTTCCGACCACATGGATGGGCCTGGAGGGTATACGCTAAGTGAAATAAGTCAGACGGGGAAAGTCAGAAACCACGTCATCTCTCTTATACGTGGAACACAAAGTACTCAATACATGAACAAAGTTAACGGATCCAAGTCTCAGAGATTCAGAGAAGAAACTGAGGCTTGCCAGACTGAGGACGGCTGGGAGCCTGGTACTAAAGTTGAAAGGAAAAATAGATGCAAATTGCGTGTCACAGAAGAGTCACAGGGTTGCAACGTACAGCAGAGGGAATATATTCCATAGTACGGTAATAACTAAGTATAATGCCAGGTGGGCACTCGACCAATGGGGGCAATCGCTTGCAAAATGACAAAGTGCGCACTGACCACGCTTTACGTAAGAAATTAATACTGTATGCATGAAACTAATACAGCGTAATACTGAATGTCAACAGTAATTGGAAACTGTTTGTTCTTCACGGGCAACTCTTTTGCTCGCAGCTTTTCCTGAAGTCCTTAGAAGTGAACTGTAGTAGGGAAGCCAGCAATTCTACTTCGGGATATTAATCCGTAAAATCCGAAACAGGAATTCAAAACGAGGTATGCACCCCTATGTTCACCGCAGCACCGTTTCCAACAGCTAAGATATGGAAACAACCTAAGTGCCCATCACGGACGAATGGATAGAGAAGATCTCCTACACACATGCAATGGAATATTACTCCGCCATGAAAACAAGGAAACCTTACCGTTTCCGACCACATGGATGGGCCTGGAGGGTATACGCTAAGTGAAATAAGTCAGACGGGGAAAGTCAGAAACCACGTCATCTCTCTTATACGTGGAACACAAAGTACTCAATACATGAACAAAGTTAACGGATCCAAGTCTCAGAGATTCAGAGAAGAAACTGAGGCTTGCCAGACTGAGGACGGCTGGGAGCCTGGTACTAAAGTTGAAAGGAAAAATAGATGCAAATTGTGTGTCACAGAAGAGTCACAGGGTTGCAACGTACAGCAGAGGGAATATATTCCATAGTACGGTAATAACTAAGTATAATGCCAGGTGGGCACTCGACCAATGGGGGCAATCGCTTGCAGAATGACAAAGTGCGCACTGACCACGCTTTACGTAAGAAATTAATACTGTATGCATGAAACTAATACAGCGTAATACTGAATGTCAACAGTAATTGGAAACTGTTTGTTCTTCACGGGCAACTCTTTTGCTCGCAGCTTTTCCTGAAGTCCTTAGAAGTGAACTGTAGTAGGGAAGCCAGCAATTCTACTTCTGGATATTAATCCGTAAAATCCGAAACAGGAATTCAAAACGAGGTATGCACCCCTATGTTCACCGCAGCACCGTTTCCAACAGCTGAGATATGGAAACAACCTAACTGCCCATCACGGACGAATGGATAGAGGAGATCTCCTACACACATGCAATGGAATATTACTCCGCCATGAAAACAAGGAAACCTTACCGTTTCCGACCACATGGATGGGCCTGGAGGGTATACGCTAAGTGAAATAAGTCAGACGGGGAAAGTCAGAAACCACGTCATCTCTCTTATACGTGGAACACAAAGTACTCAATACATGAACAAAGTTAACGGATCCAAGTCTCAGAGATTCAGAGAAGAAACTGAGGCTTGCCAGACTGAGGACGGCTGGGAGCCTGGTACTAAAGTTGAAAGGAAAAATAGATGCAAATTGCGTGTCACAGAAGAGTCACAGGGTTGCAACGTACAGCAGAGGGAATATATTCCATAGTACGGTAATAACTAAGTATAATGCCAGGTGGGCACTCGACCAATGGGGGGAATCGCTTGCAAAATGACAAAGCGCTCACTGAACACGCTTTACGTAGGAAATTAATACTGTATGCATGAAACTAATACAGCGTAATACTGAATGTCAACAGTAATTGGAAACTGTTTGTTCTTCACGGGCAACTCTTTTGCTCGCAGCTTTTCCTGAACTCCTTAGAAGTGAACTGCAGTAGGGAAGCCGCAATTCTACTTCGGGATATTAATCTGTAAAATCCGAAACAGGAATTCAAAACGAGGTATGCACCCCTATGATCACCGCAGCACCGTTTCCAACAGCGAATATATGGAAACAACCTAAGTGCCCATCAACGGACGAATGGATAGAGGAGATCTCCTACACACATGCAATGGAATATTACTCCGCCATGAAAACAAGGAAACCTTACCGTTTCCGACCACATGGATGGGCCTGGAGGGTATACGCTAAGTGAAATAAGTCAGACGGGGAAAGTCAGAAACCACGTCATCTCTCTTATACGTGGAACACAAAGTACTCAATACATGAACAAAGTTAACGGATCCAAGTCTCAGAGATTCAGAGAACAAACTGAGGCTTGCCAGACTGAGGACGGCTGGGAGCCTGGTACTAAAGTTGAAAGGAAAACTAGATGCAAATTGTGTGTCACAGAAGAGTCACAGGGTTGCAACGTACAGCAGAGGGAATATATTCCATAGTACGGTAATAACTAAGTATAATGCCAGGTGGGCACTCGACCAATGGGGGCAATCGCTTGCAAAATGACAAAGTGCGCACTGACCACGCTTTACGTAAGAAATTAATACTGTATGCATGAAACTAATACAGCGTAATACTGAATGTCAACAGTAATTGGAAACTGTTTGTTCTTCACGGGCAACTCTTTTGCTCGCAGCTTTTCCTGAAGTCCTTAGAAGTGAACTGTAGTAGGGAAGCCAGCAATTCTACTTCTGGATATTAATCCGTAAAATCCGAAACAGGAATTCAAAACGAGGTATGCACCCCTATGTTCACCGCAGCACCGTTTCCAACAGCTGAGATATGGAAACAACCTAACTGCCCATCACGGACGAATGGATAGAGGAGATCTCCTACACACATGCAATGGAATATTACTCCGCCATGAAAACAAGGAAACCTTACCGTTTCCGACCACATGGATGGGCCTGGAGGGTATACGCTAAGTGAAATAAGTCAGACGGGGAAAGTCAGAAACCACGTCATCTCTCTTATACGTGGAACACAAAGTACTCAATACATGAACAAAGTTAACGGATCCAAGTCTCAGAGATTCAGAGAAGAAACTGAGGCTTGCCAGACTGAGGACGGCTGGGAGCCTGGTACTAAAGTTGAAAGGAAAAATAGATGCAAATTGCGTGTCACAGAAGAGTCACAGGGTTGCAACGTACAGCAGAGGGAATATATTCCATAGTACGGTAATAACTAAGTATAATGCCAGGTGGGCACTCGACCAATGGGGGGAATCGCTTGCAAAATGACAAAGCGCTCACTGAATACGCTTTACGTAGGAAATTAATACTGTATGCATGAAACTAATACAGCGTAATACTGAATGTCAACAGTAATTGGAAACTGTTTGTTCTTCACGGGCAATTCTTTTGCTCGCAGCTTTTCCTGAACTCCTTAGAAGTGAACTGCAGTAGGGAAGCCAGCAATTCTACTTCGGGATATTAATCCGTAAAATCCGAAACAGGAATTCAAAACGAGGTATGCACCCCTATGTTCACCGCAGCACCGTTTCCAACAGCGAATATATGGAAACAACCTAAGTGCCCATCAACGGACGAATGGATAGAGGAGATCTACTACACACATGCAATGGAATATTACTCCGCCATGAAAACAAGGAAACTTACCGTTTCCGACCACATGGATGGGCCTGGAGGGTATACGCTAAGTGAAATAAGTCAGACGGGGAAAGTCAGAAACCACGTCATCTCTCTTATACGTGGAACACAAAGTACTCAATACATGAACAAAGTTAACGGATCCAAGTCTCAGAGATTCAGAGAACAAACTGAGGGTTGCCAGACTGAGGACGGCTGGGAGCCTGGTACTAAAGTTGAAAGGAAAAATAGATGCAAATTGCGTGTCACAGAAGAGTCACAGGGTTGCAACGTACAGCAGAGGGAATATATTCCATAGTACGGTAATAACTAAGTATAATGCCAGGTGGGCACTCGACCAATGGGGGCAATCGCTTGCAAAATGACAAAGTGCGCACTGACCACGCTTTACGTAAGAAATTAATACTGTATGCATGAAACTAATACAGCGTAATACTGAATGTCAACAGTAATTGGAAACTGTTTGTTCTTCACGGGCAACTCTTTTGCTCGCAGCTTTTCCTGAAGTCCTTAAAAGTGAACTGTAGTAGGGAAGCCAGCAATTCTACTTCTGGATATTAATCCGTAAAATCCGAAACAGGAATTCAAAACGAGGTATGCACCCCTATGTTCACCGCAGCACCGTTTCCAACAGCTGAGATATGGAAACAACCTAACTGCCCATCACGGACGAATGGATAGAGGAGATCTCCTACACACATGCAATGGAATATTACTCCGCCATGAAAACAAGGAAACCTTACCGTTTCCGACCACATGGATGGGCCTGGAGGGTATACGCTAAGTGAAATAAGTCAGACGGGGAAAGTCAGAAACCACGTCATCTCTCTTATACGTGGAACACAAAGTACTCAATACATGAACAAAGTTAACGGATCCAAGTCTCAGAGATTCAGAGAAGAAACTGAGGCTTGCCAGACTGAGGACGGCTGGGAGCCTGGTACTAAAGTTGAAAGGAAAAATAGATGCAAATTGTGTGTCACAGAAGAGTCACAGGGTTGCAACGTACAGCAGAGGGAATATATTCCATAGTACGGTAATAACTAAGTATAATGCCAGGTGGGCACTCGACCAATGGGGGCAATCGCTTGCAGAATGACAAAGTGCGCACTGACCACGCTTTACGTAAGAAATTAATACTGTATGCATGAAACTAATACAGCGTAATACTGAATGTCAACAGTAATTGGAAACTGTTTGTTCTTCACGGGCAACTCTTTTGCTCGCAGCTTTTCCTGAAGTCCTTAGAAGTGAACTGTAGTAGGGAAGCCAGCAATTCTACTTCTGGATATTAATCCGTAAAATCCGAAACAGGAATTCAAAACGAGGTATGCACCCCTATGTTCACCGCAGCACCGTTTCCAACAGCTGAGATATGGAAACAACCTAACTGCCCATCACGGACGAATGGATAGAGGAGATCTCCTACACACATGCAATGGAATATTACTCCGCCATGAAAACAAGGAAACCTTACCGTTTCCGACCACATGGATGGGCCTGGAGGGTATACGCTAAGTGAAATAAGTCAGACGGGGAAAGTCAGAAACCACGTCATCTCTCTTATACGTGGAACACAAAGTACTCAATACATGAACAAAGTTAACGGATCCAAGTCTCAGAGATTCAGAGAAGAAACTGAGGCTTGCCAGACTGAGGACGGCTGGGAGCCTGGTACTAAAGTTGAAAGGAAAAATAGATGCAAATTGCGTGTCACAGAAGAGTCACAGGGTTGCAACGTACAGCAGAGGGAATATATTCCATAGTACGGTAATAACTAAGTATAATGCCAGGTGGGCACTCGACCAATGGGGGGAATCGCTTGCAAAATGACAAAGCGCTCACTGAACACGCTTTACGTAGGAAATTAATACTGTATGCATGAAACTAATACAGCGTAATACTGAATGTCAACAGTAATTGGAAACTGTTTGTTCTTCACGGGCAACTCTTTTGCTCGCAGCTTTTCCTGAACTCCTTAGAAGTGAACTGCAGTAGGGAAGCCAGCAATTCTACTTCGGGATATTAATCTGTAAAATCCGAAACAGGAATTCAAAACGAGGTATGCACCCCTATGATCACCGCAGCACCGTTTCCAACAGCTGAGATATGGAAACAACCTAACTGCCCATCACGGACGAATGGATAGAGGAGATCTCCTACACACATGCAATGGAATATTACTCCGCCATGAAAACAAGGAAACCTTACCGTTTCCGACCACATGGATGGGCCTGGAGGGTATACGCTAAGTGAAATAAGTCAGACGGGGAAAGTCAGAAACCACGTCATCTCTCTTATACGTGGAACACAAAGTACTCAATACATGAACAAAGTTAACGGATCCAAGTCTCAGAGATTCAGAGAAGAAACTGAGGCTTGCCAGACTGAGGACGGCTGGGAGCCTGGTACTAAAGTTGAAAGGAAAAATAGATGCAAATTGTGTGTCACAGAAGAGTCACAGGGTTGCAATGTACAGCAGAGGGAATATATTCCATAGTACGGTAATAACTAAGTATAATGCCAGGTGGGCACTCGACCAATGGGGGCAATCGCTTGCAAAATGACAAAGTGCGCACTGACCACGCTTTACGTAAGAAATTAATACTGTATGCATGAAACTAATACAGCGTAATACTGAATGTCAACAGTAATTGGAAACTGTTTGTTCTTCACGGGCAACTCTTTTGCTCGCAGCTTTTCCTGAAGTCCTTAGAAGTGAACTGTAGTAGGGAAGCCAGCAATTCTACTTCTGGATATTAATCCGTAAAATCCGAAACAGGAATTCAAAACTAGGTATGCACCCCTATGTTCACCGCAGCACCGTTTCCAACAGCTGAGATATGGAAACAACCTAACTGCCCATCACGGACGAATGGATAGAGGAGATCTCCTACACACATGCAATGGAATATTACTCCGCCATGAAAACAAGGAAACCTTACCGTTTCCGACCACATGGATGGGCCTGGAGGGTATACGCTAAGTGAAATAAGTCAGACGGGGAAAGTCAGAAACCACGTCATCTCTCTTATACGTGGAACACAAAGTACTCAATACATGAACAAAGTTAACGGATCCAAGTCTCAGAGATTCAGAGAAGAAACTGAGGCTTGCCAGACTGAGGACGGCTGGGAGCCTGGTACTAAAGTTGAAAGGAAAAATAGATGCAAATTGCGTGTCACAGAAGAGTCACAGGGTTGCAACATACAGCAGAGGGAATATATTCCATAGTACGGTAATAACTAAGTATAATGCCAGGTGGGCACTCGACCAATGGGGGGAATCGCTTGCAAAATGACAAAGCGCTCACTGAATACGCTTTACGTAGGAAATTAATACTGTATGCATGAAACTAATACAGCGTAATACTGAATGTCAACAGTAATTGGAAACTGTTTGTTCTTCACGGGCAACTCTTTTGCTCGCAGCTTTTCCTGAACTCCTTAGAAGTGAACTGCAGTAGGGAAGCCAGCAATTCTACTTCGGGATATTAATCCGTAAAATCCGAAACAGGAATTCAAAACGAGGTATGCACCCCTATGTTCACCGCAGCACCGTTTCCAACAGCGAATATATGGAAACAACCTAAGTGCCCATCAACGGACGAATGGATAGAGGAGATCTACTACACACATGCAATGGAATATTACTCCGCCATGAAAACAAGGAAACTTACCGTTTCCGACCACATGGATGGGCCTGGAGGGTATACGCTAAGTGAAATAAGTCAGACGGGGAAAGTCAGAAACCACGTCATCTCTCTTATACGTGGAACACAAAGTACTCAATACATGAACAAAGTTAACGGATCCAAGTCTCAGAGATTCAGAGAACAAACTGAGGCTTGCCAGACTGAGGACAGCTGGGAGCCTGGTACTAAAGTTGAAAGGAAAAATAGATGCAAATTGCGTGTCACAGAAGAGTCACAGGGTTGCAACGTACAGCAGAGGGAATATATTCCATAGTACGGTAATAACTAAGTATAATGCCAGGTGGGCACTCGACCAATGGGGGCAATCGCTTGCAAAATGACAAAGTGCGCACTGACCACGCTTTACTTAAGAAATTAATACTGTATGCATGAAACTAATACAGCGTAATACTGAATGTCAACAGTAATTGGAAACTGTTTGTTCTTCACGGGCAACTCTTTTGCTCGCAGCTTTTCCTGAAGTCCTTAGAAGTGAACTGTAGTAGGGAAGCCAGCAATTCTACTTCTGGATATTAATCCGTAAAATCCAAAACAGGAATTCAAAACGAGGTATGCACCCCTATGTTCACCGCAGCACCGTTTCCAACAGCTGAGATATGGAAACAACCTAACTGCCCATCACGGACGAATGGATAGAGGAGATCTCCTACACACATGCAATGGAATATTACTCCGCCATGAAAACAAGGAAACCTTACCGTTTCCGACCACATGGATGGGCCTGGAGGGTATACGCTAAGTGAAATAAGTCAGACGGGGAAAGTCAGAAACCACGTCATCTCTCTTATACGTGGAACACAAAGTACTCAATACATGAACAAAGTTAACGGATCCAAGTCTCAGAGATTCAGAGAAGAAACTGAGGCTTGCCAGACTGAGGATGGCTGGGAGCCTGGTACTAAAGTTGAAAGGAAAAATAGATGCAAATTGCGTGTCACAGAAGAGTCACAGGGTTGCAACGTACAGCAGAGGAAATATATTCCATAGTACGGTAATAACTAAGTATAATGCCAGGTGGGCACTCGACCAATGGGGGGAATCGCTTGCAAAATGACAAAGCGCTCACTGAACACGCTTTACGTAGGAAATTAATACTGTATGCATGAAACTAATACAGCGTAATACTGAATGTCAACAGTAATTGGAAACTGTTTGTTCTTCACGGGCAATTCTTTTGCTCGCAGCTTTTCCTGAACTCCTTAGAAGTGAACTGTAGTAGGGAAGCCAGCAATTCTACTTCTGGATATTAATCCGTAAAATCCGAAACAGGAATTCAAAACGAGGTATGCACCCCTATGTTCACCGCAGCACCGTTTCCAACAGCTAAGATATGGAAACAACCTAAGTGCCCATCACGGACGAATGGATAGAGGAGATCTCCTACACACATGCAATGGAATATTACTCCGCCATGAAAACAAGGAAACCTTACCGTTTCCGACCACATGGATGGGCCTGGAGGGTATACGCTAAGTGAAATAAGTCAGACGGGGAAAGTCAGAAACCACGTCATCTCTCTTATACGTGGAACACAAAGTACTCAATACATGAACAAAGTTAACGGATCCAAGTCTCAGAGATTCAGAGAAGAAACTGAGGCTTGCCAGACTGAGGATGGCTGGGAGCCTGGTACTAAAGTTGAAAGGAAAAATAGATGCAAATTGCGTGTCACAGAAGAGTCACAGGGTTGCAACGTACAGCAGAGGGAATATATTCCATAGTACGGTAATAACTAAGTATAATGCCAGGTGGGCACTCGACCAATGGGGGGAATCGCTTGCAAAATGACAAAGCGCTCACTGAACACGCTTTACGTAGGAAATTAATACTGTATGCATGAAACTAATACAGCGTAATACTGAATGTCAACAGTAATTGGAAACTGTTTGTTCTTCACGGGCAACTCTTTTGCTCGCAGCTTTTCCTGAAGTCCTTAGAAGTGAACTGTAGTAGGGAAGCCAGCAATTCTACTTCTGGATATTAATCCGTAAAATCCGAAACAGGAATTCAAAACGAGGTATGCACCCCTATGTTCACCGCAGCACCGTTTCCAACAGCTAAGATATGGAAACAACCTAACTGCCCATCACGGACGAATGGATAGAGGAGATCTCCTACACACATGCAATGGAATATTACTCCGCCATGAAAACAAGGAAACCTTACCGTTTCCGACCACATGGATGGGCCTGGAGGGTATACGCTAAGTGAAATAAGTCAGACGGGGAAAGTCAGAAACCACGTCATCTCTCTTATACGTGGAACACAAAGTACTCAATACATGAACAAAGTTAACGGATCCAAGTCTCAGAGATTCAGAGAACAAACTGAGGCTTGCCAGACTGAGGACGGCTGGGAGCCTGGTACTAAAGTTGAAAGGAAAAATAGATGCAAATTGCGTGTCACAGAAGAGTCACAGGGTTGCAACGTACAGCAGAGGGAATATATTCCATAGTACGGTAATAACTAAGTATAATGCCAGGTGGGCACTCGACCAATGGGGGCAATCGCTTGCAAAATGACAAAGTGCGCACTGACCACGCTTTACGTAAGAAATTAATACTGTATGCATGAAACTAATACAGCGTAATACTGAATGTCAACAGTAATTGGAAACTGTTTGTTCTTCACGGGCAACTCTTTTGCTCGCAGCTTTTCCTGAAGTCCTTAGAAGTGAACTGTAGTAGGGAAGCCAGCAATTCTACTTCTGGATATTAATCCGTAAAATCCGAAACAGGAATTCAAAACGAGGTATGCACCCCTATGTTCACCGCAGCACCGTTTCCAACAGCTGAGATATGGAAACAACCTAACTGCCCATCACGGACGAATGGATAGAGGAGATCTCCTACACACATGCAATGGAATATTACTCCGCCATGAAAACAAGGAAACCTTACCGTTTCCGACCACATGGATGGGCCTGGAGGGTATACGCTAAGTGAAATAAGTCAGACGGGGAAAGTCAGAAACCACGTCATCTCTCTTATACGTGGAACACAAAGTACTCAATACATGAACAAAGTTAACGGATCCAAGTCTCAGAGATTCAGAGAAGAAACTGAGGCTTGCCAGACTGAGGACGGCTGGGAGCCTGGTACTAAAGTTGAAAGGAAAAATAGATGCAAATTGTGTGTCACAGAAGAGTCACAGGGTTGCAATGTACAGCAGAGGGAATATATTCCATAGTACGGTAATAACTAAGTATAATGCCAGGTGGGCACTCGACCAATGGGGGCAATCGCTTGCAAAATGACAAAGTGCGCACTGACCACGCTTTACGTAAGAAATTAATACTGTATGCATGAAACTAATACAGCGTAATACTGAATGTCAACAGTAATTGGAAACTGTTTGTTCTTCACGGGCAACTCTTTTGCTCGCAGCTTTTCCTGAAGTCCTTAGAAGTGAACTGTAGTAGGGAAGCCAGCAATTCTACTTCTGGATATTAATCCGTAAAATCCGAAACAGGAATTCAAAACTAGGTATGCACCCCTATGTTCACCGCAGCACCGTTTCCAACAGCTGAGATATGGAAACAACCTAACTGCCCATCACGGACGAATGGATAGAGGAGATCTCCTACACACATGCAATGGAATATTACTCCGCCATGAAAACAAGGAAACCTTACCGTTTCCGACCACATGGATGGGCCTGGAGGGTATACGCTAAGTGAAATAAGTCAGACGGGGAAAGTCAGAAACCACGTCATCTCTCTTATACGTGGAACACAAAGTACTCAATACATGAACAAAGTTAACGGATCCAAGTCTCAGAGATTCAGAGAAGAAACTGAGGCTTGCCAGACTGAGGACGGCTGGGAGCCTGGTACTAAAGTTGAAAGGAAAAATAGATGCAAATTGCGTGTCACAGAAGAGTCACAGGGTTGCAACATACAGCAGAGGGAATATATTCCATAGTACGGTAATAACTAAGTATAATGCCAGGTGGGCACTCGACCAATGGGGGGAATCGCTTGCAAAATGACAAAGCGCTCACTGAATACGCTTTACGTAGGAAATTAATACTGTATGCATGAAACTAATACAGCGTAATACTGAATGTCAACAGTAATTGGAAACTGTTTGTTCTTCACGGGCAACTCTTTTGCTCGCAGCTTTTCCTGAACTCCTTAGAAGTGAACTGCAGTAGGGAAGCCAGCAATTCTACTTCGGGATATTAATCCGTAAAATCCGAAACAGGAATTCAAAACGAGGTATGCACCCCTATGTTCACCGCAGCACCGTTTCCAACAGCGAATATATGGAAACAACCTAAGTGCCCATCAACGGACGAATGGATAGAGGAGATCTACTACACACATGCAATGGAATATTACTCCGCCATGAAAACAAGGAAACTTACCGTTTCCGACCACATGGATGGGCCTGGAGGGTATACGCTAAGTGAAATAAGTCAGACGGGGAAAGTCAGAAACCACGTCATCTCTCTTATACGTGGAACACAAAGTACTCAATACATGAACAAAGTTAACGGATCCAAGTCTCAGAGATTCAGAGAACAAACTGAGGCTTGCCAGACTGAGGACAGCTGGGAGCCTGGTACTAAAGTTGAAAGGAAAAATAGATGCAAATTGCGTGTCACAGAAGAGTCACAGGGTTGCAACGTACAGCAGAGGGAATATATTCCATAGTACGGTAATAACTAAGTATAATGCCAGGTGGGCACTCGACCAATGGGGGCAATCGCTTGCAAAATGACAAAGTGCGCACTGACCACGCTTTACTTAAGAAATTAATACTGTATGCATGAAACTAATACAGCGTAATACTGAATGTCAACAGTAATTGGAAACTGTTTGTTCTTCACGGGCAACTCTTTTGCTCGCAGCTTTTCCTGAAGTCCTTAGAAGTGAACTGTAGTAGGGAAGCCAGCAATTCTACTTCTGGATATTAATCCGTAAAATCCAAAACAGGAATTCAAAACGAGGTATGCACCCCTATGTTCACCGCAGCACCGTTTCCAACAGCTGAGATATGGAAACAACCTAACTGCCCATCACGGACGAATGGATAGAGGAGATCTCCTACACACATGCAATGGAATATTACTCCGCCATGAAAACAAGGAAACCTTACCGTTTCCGACCACATGGATGGGCCTGGAGGGTATACGCTAAGTGAAATAAGTCAGACGGGGAAAGTCAGAAACCACGTCATCTCTCTTATACGTGGAACACAAAGTACTCAATACATGAACAAAGTTAACGGATCCAAGTCTCAGAGATTCAGAGAAGAAACTGAGGCTTGCCAGACTGAGGATGGCTGGGAGCCTGGTACTAAAGTTGAAAGGAAAAATAGATGCAAATTGCGTGTCACAGAAGAGTCACAGGGTTGCAACGTACAGCAGAGGGAATATATTCCATAGTACGGTAATAACTAAGTATAATGCCAGGTGGGCACTCGACCAATGGGGGGAATCGCTTGCAAAATGACAAAGCGCTCACTGAACACGCTTTACGTAGGAAATTAATACTGTATGCATGAAACTAATACAGCGTAATACTGAATGTCAACAGTAATTGGAAACTGTTTGTTCTTCACGGGCAATTCTTTTGCTCGCAGCTTTTCCTGAACTCCTTAGAAGTGAACTGTAGTAGGGAAGCCAGCAATTCTACTTCTGGATATTAATCCGTAAAATCCGAAACAGGAATTCAAAACGAGGTATGCACCCCTATGTTCACCGCAGCACCGTTTCCAACAGCTAAGATATGGAAACAACCTAAGTGCCCATCACGGACGAATGGATAGAGGAGATCTCCTACACACATGCAATGGAATATTACTCCGCCATGAAAACAAGGAAACCTTACCGTTTCCGACCACATGGATGGGCCTGGAGGGTATACGCTAAGTGAAATAAGTCAGACGGGGAAAGTCAGAAACCACGTCATCTCTCTTATACGTGGAACACAAAGTACTCAATACATGAACAAAGTTAACGGATCCAAGTCTCAGAGATTCAGAGAAGAAACTGAGGCTTGCCAGACTGAGGATGGCTGGGAGCCTGGTACTAAAGTTGAAAGGAAAAATAGATGCAAATTGCGTGTCACAGAAGAGTCACAGGGTTGCAACGTACAGCAGAGGGAATATATTCCATAGTACGGTAATAACTAAGTATAATGCCAGGTGGGCACTCGACCAATGGGGGGAATCGCTTGCAAAATGACAAAGCGCTCACTGAACACGCTTTACGTAGGAAATTAATACTGTATGCATGAAACTAATACAGCGTAATACTGAATGTCAACAGTAATTGGAAACTGTTTGTTCTTCACGGGCAACTCTTTTGCTCGCAGCTTTTCCTGAAGTCCTTAGAAGTGAACTGTAGTAGGGAAGCCAGCAATTCTACTTCTGGATATTAATCCGTAAAATCCGAAACAGGAATTCAAAACGAGGTATGCACCCCTATGTTCACCGCAGCACCGTTTCCAACAGCTAAGATATGGAAACAACCTAACTGCCCATCACGGACGAATGGATAGAGGAGATCTCCTACACACATGCAATGGAATATTACTCCGCCATGAAAACAAGGAAACCTTACCGTTTCCGACCACATGGATGGGCCTGGAGGGTATACGCTAAGTGAAATAAGTCAGACGGGGAAAGTCAGAAACCACGTCATCTCTCTTATACGTGGAACACAAAGTACTCAATACATGAACAAAGTTAACGGATCCAAGTCTCAGAGATTCAGAGAACAAACTGAGGCTTGCCAGACTGAGGACGGCTGGGAGCCTGGTACTAAAGTTGAAAGGAAAAATAGATGCAAATTGTGTGTCACAGAAGAGTCACAGGGTTGCAACGTACAGCAGAGGGAATATATTCCATAGTACGGTAATAACTAAGTATAATGCCAGGTGGGCACTCGACCAATGGGGGCAATCGCTTGCAAAATGACAAAGTGCGCACTGACCACGCTTTACGTAAGAAATTAATACTGTATGCATGAAACTAATACAGCGTAATACTGAATGTCAACAGTAATTGGAAACTGTTTGTTCTTCACGGGCAACTCTTTTGCTCGCAGCTTTTCCTGAAGTCCTTAGAAGTGAACTGTAGTAGGGAAGCCAGCAATTCTACTTCTGGATATTAATCCGTAAAATCCGAAACAGGAATTCAAAACGAGGTATGCACCCCTATGTTCACCGCAGCACCGTTTCCAACAGCTAAGATATGGAAACAACCTAAGTGCCCATCACGGACGAATGGATAGAGATCTCCTACACACATGCAATGGAATATTACTCCGCCATGAAAACAAGGAAACCTTACCGTTTCCGACCACATGGATGGGCCTGGAGGGTATACGCTAAGTGAAATAAGTCAGACGGGGAAAGTCAGAAACCACGTCATCTCTCTTATACGTGGAACACAAAGTACTCAATACATGAACAAAGTTAACGGATCCAAGTCTCAGAGATTCAGAGAAGAAACTGAGGCTTGCCAGACTGAGGACGGCTGGGAGCCTGGTACTAAAGTTGAAAGGAAAAATAGATGCAAATTGCGTGTCACAGAAGAGTCACAGGGTTGCAACGTACAGCAGAGGGAATATATTCCATAGTACGGTAATAACTAAGTATAATGCCAGGTGGGCACTCGACCAATGGGGGGAATCGCTTGCAAAATGACAAAGCGCTCACTGAACACGCTTTACGTAGGAATTTAATACTGTATGCATGAAACTAATACAGCGTAATACTGAATGTCAACAGTAATTGGAAACTGTTTGTTCTTCACGGGCAACTCTTTTGCTCGCAGCTTTTCCTGAACTCCTTAGAAGTGAACTGCAGTAGGGAAGCCAGCAATTCTACTTCGGGATATTAATCCGTAAAATCCGAAACAGGAATTCAAAACGAGGTATGCACCCCTATGTTCACCGCAGCACCGTTTCCAACAGCTAAGATATGGAAACAACCTAACTGCCCAAAAGAGACGAATGGATAGAGGAGAGCTCATACACACATGCAATGGAATATTACTCCGCCATGAAAACAAGGAAACCTTACCATTTCCGACCACATGGATGGGCCTGGAGGGTATACGCTAAGTGAAATAAGTCAGACGGGGAAAGTCAGAAACCACGTCATCTCTCTTATACGTGGAACACAAAGTACTCAATACATGAACAAAGTTAACGGATCCAAGTCTCAGAGATTCAGAGAAGAAACTGAGGCTTGCCAGACTGAGGACGGCTGGGAGCCTGGTACTAAAGTTGAAAGGAAAAATAGATGCAAATTGCGTGTCACAGAAGAGTCACAGGGTTGCAACGTACAGCAGAGGGAATATATTCCATAGTACGGTAATAACTAAGTATAATGCCAGGTGGGCACTCGACCAATGGGGGCAATCGCTTGCAAAATGACAAAGTGCGCACTGACCACGCTTTACGTAAGAAATTAATACTGTACGCATGAAAATAATACAGCGTAATACTGAATGTCAACAGTAATTGGAAACTGTTTGTTCTTCACGGGCAACTCTTTTGCTCGCAGCTTTTCCTGAACTCCTTAGAAGTGAACTGCAGTAGGGAAGCCAGCAATTCTACTTCGGGATATTAATCCGTAAAATCCGAAACAGGAATTCAAAACGAGGTATGCACCCCTATGTTCACCGCAGCACCGTTTCCAACAGCGAATATATGGAAACAACCTAACTGCCCATCAACGGACGAATGGATAGAGGAGATCTCCTACACACATGCAATGGAATATTACTCCGCCATGAAAACAAGGAAACTTACCGTTTCCGACCACATGGATGGGCCTGGAGGGTATACGCTAAGTGAAATAAGTCAGACGGGGAAAGTCAGAAACCACGTCATCTCTCTTATACGTGGAACACAAAGTACTCAATACATGAACAAAGTTAACGGATCCAAGTCTCAGAGATTCAGAGAACAAACTGAGGCTTGCCAGACTGAGGACGGCTGGGAGCCTGGTACTAAAGTTGAAAGGAAAAATAGATGCAAATTGTGTGTCACAGAAGAGTCACAGGGTTGCAACGTACAGCAGAGGGAATATATTCCATAGTACGGTAATAACTAAGTATAATGCCAGGTGGGCACTCGACCAATGGGGGCAATCGCTTGCAAAATGACAAAGTGCGCACTGACCACGCTTTACGTAAGAAATTAATACTGTATGCATGAAACTAATACAGCGTAATACTGAATGTCAACAGTAATTGGAAACTGTTTGTTCTTCACGGGCAACTCTTTTGCTCGCAGCTTTTCCTGAAGTCCTTAGAAGTGAACTGTAGTAGGGAAGCCAGCAATTCTACTTCTGGATATTAATCCGTAAAATCCGAAACAGGAATTCAAAACGAGGTATGCACCCCTATGTTCACCGCAGCACCGTTTCCAACAGCTAAGATATGGAAACAACCTAACTGCCCAAAAGAGACGAATGGATAGAGGAGAGCTCATACACACATGCAATGGAATATTACTCCGCCATGAAAACAAGGAAACCTTACCATTTCCGACCACATGGATGGGCCTGGAGGGTACACGCTAAGTGAAATAAGTCAGACGGGGAAAGTCAGAAACCACGTCATCTCTCTTATACGTGGAACACAAAGTACTCAATACATGAACAAAGTTAACGGATTCAAGTCTCAGAGATTCAGAGAAGAAACTGAGGCTTGCCAGACTGAGGACGGCTGGGAGCCTGGTACTAAAGTTGAAAGGAAAAATAGATGCAAATTGCGTGTCACAGAAGAGTCACAGGGTTGCAACGTACAGCAGAGGGAATATATTCCATAGTACGGTAATAACTAAGTATAATGCCAGGTGGGCACTCGACCAATGGGGGCAATCGCTTGCAAAATGACAAAGTGCGCACTGACCACGCTTTACGTAAGAAATTAATACTGTACGCATGAAAATAATACAGCGTAATACTGAATGTCAACAGTAATTGGAAACTGTTTGTTCTTCACGGGCAACTCTTTTGCTCGCAGCTTTTCCTGAACTCCTTAGAAGTGAACTGCAGTAGGGAAGCCAGCAATTCTACTTCGGGATATTAATCCGTAAAATCCGAAACAGGAATTCAAAACGAGGTATGCACCCCTATGTTCACCGCAGCACCGTTTCCAACAGCGAATATATGGAAACAACCTAACTGCCCATCAACGGACGAATGGATAGAGGAGATCTCCTACACACATGCAATGGAATATTACTCCGCCATGAAAACAAGGAAACTTACCGTTTCCGACCACATGGATGGGCCTGGAGGGTATACGCTAAGTGAAATAAGTCAGACGGGGAAAGTCAGAAACCACGTCATCTCTCTTATACGTGGAACACAAAGTACTCAATACATGAACAAAGTTAACGGATCCAAGTCTCAGAGATTCAGAGAACAAACTGAGGCTTGCCAGACTGAGGACGGCTGGGAGCCTGGTACTAAAGTTGAAAGGAAAAATAGATGCAAATTGTGTGTCACAGAAGAGTCACAGGGTTGCAACGTACAGCAGAGGGAATATATTCCATAGTACGGTAATAACTAAGTATAATGCCAGGTGGGCACTCGACCAATGGGGGCAATCGCTTGCAAAATGACAAAGTGCGCACTGACCACGCTTTACGTAAGAAATTAATACTGTATGCATGAAACTAATACAGCGTAATACTGAATGTCAACAGTAATTGGAAACTGTTTGTTCTTCACGGGCAACTCTTTTGCTCGCAGCTTTTCCTGAAGTCCTTAGAAGTGAACTGTAGTAGGGAAGCCAGCAATTCTACTTCTGGATATTAATCCGTAAAATCCGAAACAGGAATTCAAAACGAGGTATGCACCCCTATGTTCACCGCAGCACCGTTTCCAACAGCTAAGATATGGAAACAACCTAACTGCCCATCACGGACGAATGGATAGAGGAGATCTCCTACACACATGCAATGGAATATTACTCCGCCATGAAAACAAGGAAACCTTACCGTTTCCGACCACATGGATGGGCCTGGAGGGTATACGCTAAGTGAAATAAGTCAGACGGGGGAAGTCAGAAACCACGTCATCTCTCTTATACGTGGAACACAAAGTACTCAATACATGAACAAAGTTAACGGATCCAAGTCTCAGAGATTCAGAGAAGAAACTGAGGCTTGCCAGACTGAGGACGGCTGGGAGCCTGGTACTAAAGTTGAAAGGAAAAATAGATGCAAATTGCGTGTCACAGAAGAGTCACAGGGTTGCAACGTACAGCAGAGGGAATATATTCCATAGTACGGTAATAACTAAGTATAATGCCAGGTGGGCACTCGACCAATGGGGGCAATCGCTTGCAAAATGACAAAGTGCGCACTGACCACGCTTTACGTAAGAAATTAATACTGTACGCATGAAAATAATACAGCGTAATACTGAATGTCAACAGTAATTGGAAACTGTTTGTTCTTCACGGGCAACTCTTTTGCTCGCAGCTTTTCCTGAACTCCTTAGAAGTGAACTGCAGTAGGGAAGCCAGCAATTCTACTTCGGGATATTAATCCGTAAAATCCGAAACAGGAATTCAAAACGAGGTATGCACCCCTATGTTCACCGCAGCACCGTTTCCAACAGCGAATATATGGAAACAACCTAACTGCCCATCAACGGACGAATGGATAGAGGAGATCTCCTACACACATGCAATGGAATATTACTCCGCCATGAAAACAAGGAAACTTACCGTTTCCGACCACATGGATGGGCCTGGAGGGTATACGCTAAGTGAAATAAGTCAGACGGGGAAAGTCAGAAACCACGTCATCTCTCTTATACGTGGAACACAAAGTACTCAATACATGAACAAAGTTAACGGATCCAAGTCTCAGAGATTCAGAGAACAAACTGAGGCTTGCCAGACTGAGGACGGCTGGGAGCCTGGTACTAAAGTTGAAAGGAAAAATAGATGCAAATTGTGTGTCACAGAAGAGTCACAGGGTTGCAACGTACAGCAGAGGGAATATATTCCATAGTACGGTAATAACTAAGTATAATGCCAGGTGGGCACTCGACCAATGGGGGCAATCGCTTGCAAAATGACAAAGTGCGCACTGACCACGCTTTACGTAAGAAATTAATACTGTATGCATGAAACTAATACAGCGTAATACTGAATGTCAACAGTAATTGGAAACTGTTTGTTCTTCACGGGCAACTCTTTTGCTCGCAGCTTTTCCTGAAGTCCTTAGAAGTGAACTGTAGTAGGGAAGCCAGCAATTCTACTTCTGGATATTAATCCGTAAAATCCGAAACAGGAATTCAAAACGAGGTATGCACCCCTATGTTCACCGCAGCACCGTTTCCAACAGCTAAGATATGGAAACAACCTAACTGCCCATCACGGACGAATGGATAGAGGAGATCTCCTACACACATGCAATGGAATATTACTCCGCCATGAAAACAAGGAAACCTTACCGTTTCCGACCACATGGATGGGCCTGGAGGGTATACGCTAAGTGAAATAAGTCAGACGGGGGAAGTCAGAAACCACGTCATCTCTCTTATACGTGGAACACAAAGTACTCAATACATGAACAAAGTTAACGGATCCAAGTCTCAGAGATTCAGAGAAGAAACTGAGGCTTGCCAGACTGAGGACGGCTGGGAGCCTGGTACTAAAGTTGAAAGGAAAAATAGATGCAAATTGCGTGTCACAGAAGAGTCACAGGGTTGCAACGTACAGCAGAGGGAATATATTCCATAGTACGGTAATAACTAAGTATAATGCCAGGTGGGCACTCGACCAATGGGGGCAATCGCTTGCAAAATGACAAAGTGCGCACTGACCACGCTTTACGTAAGAAATTAATACTGTACGCATGAAAATAATACAGCGTAATACTGAATGTCAACAGTAATTGGAAACTGTTTGTTCTTCACGGGCAACTCTTTTGCTCGCAGCTTTTCCTGAACTCCTTAGAAGTGAACTGCAGTAGGGAAGCCAGCAATTCTACTTCGGGATATTAATCCGTAAAATCCGAAACAGGAATTCAAAACGAGGTATGCACCCCTATGTTCACCGCAGCACCGTTTCCAACAGCGAATATATGGAAACAACCTAACTGCCCATCAACGGACGAATGGATAGAGGAGATCTCCTACACACATGCAATGGAATATTACTCCGCCATGAAAACAAGGAAACTTACCGTTTCCGACCACATGGATGGGCCTGGAGGGTATACGCTAAGTGAAATAAGTCAGACGGGGAAAGTCAGAAACCACGTCATCTCTCTTATACGTGGAACACAAAGTACTCAATACATGAACAAAGTTAACGGATCCAAGTCTCAGAGATTCAGAGAACAAACTGAGGCTTGCCAGACTGAGGACGGCTGGGAGCCTGGTACTAAAGTTGAAAGGAAAAATAGATGCAAATTGTGTGTCACAGAAGAGTCACAGGGTTGCAACGTACAGCAGAGGGAATATATTCCATAGTACGGTAATAACTAAGTATAATGCCAGGTGGGCACTCGACCAATGGGGGCAATCGCTTGCAAAATGACAAAGTGCGCACTGACCACGCTTTACGTAAGAAATTAATACTGTATGCATGAAACTAATACAGCGTAATACTGAATGTCAACAGTAATTGGAAACTGTTTGTTCTTCACGGGCAACTCTTTTGCTCGCAGCTTTTCCTGAAGTCCTTAGAAGTGAACTGTAGTAGGGAAGCCAGCAATTCTACTTCTGGATATTAATCCGTAAAATCCGAAACAGGAATTCAAAACGAGGTATGCACCCCTATGTTCACCGCAGCACCGTTTCCAACAGCTAAGATATGGAAACAACCTAACTGCCCATCACGGACGAATGGATAGAGGAGATCTCCTACACACATGCAATGGAATATTACTCCGCCATGAAAACAAGGAAACCTTACCGTTTCCGACCACATGGATGGGCCTGGAGGGTATACGCTAAGTGAAATAAGTCAGACGGGGGAAGTCAGAAACCACGTCATCTCTCTTATACGTGGAACACAAAGTACTCAATACATGAACAAAGTTAACGGATCCAAGTCTCAGAGATTCAGAGAAGAAACTGAGGCTTGCCAGACTGAGGACGGCTGGGAGCCTGGTACTAAAGTTGAAAGGAAAAATAGATGCAAATTGCGTGTCACAGAAGAGTCACAGGGTTGCAACGTACAGCAGAGGGAATATATTCCATAGTACGGTAATAACTAAGTATAATGCCAGGTGGGCACTCGACCAATGGGGGGAATCGCTTGCAAAATGACAAAGCGCTCACTGAACACGCTTTACGTAGGAAATTAATACTGTATGCATGAAACTAATACAGCGTAATACTGAATGTCAACAGTAATTGGAAACTGTTTGTTCTTCACGGGCAACTCTTTTGCTCGCAGCTTTTCCTGAAGTCCTTAGAAGTGAACTGTAGTAGGGAAGCCAGCAATTCTACTTCTGGATATTAATCCGTAAAATCCGAAACAGGAATTCAAAACGAGGTATGCACCCCTATGTTCACCGCAGCACCGTTTCCAACAGCTAAGATATGGAAACAACCTAACTGCCCATCACGGACGAATGGATAGAGGAGATCTCCTACACACATGCAATGGAATATTACTCCGCCATGAAAACAAGGAAACCTTACCGTTTCCGACCACATGGATGGGCCTGGAGGGTATACGCTAAGTGAAATAAGTCAGACGGGGAAAGTCAGAAACCACGTCATCTCTCTTATACGTGGAACACAAAGTACTCAATACATGAACAAAGTTAACGGATCCAAGTCTCAGAGATTCAGAGAACAAACTGAGGCTTGCCAGACTGAGGACGGCTGGGAGCCTGGTACTAAAGTTGAAAGGAAAAATAGATGCAAATTGCGTGTCACAGAAGAGTCACAGGGTTGCAACGTACAGCAGAGGGAATATATTCCATAGTACGGTAATAACTAAGTATAATGCCAGGTGGGCACTCGACCAATGGGGGGAATCGCTTGCAAAATGACAAAGCGCTCACTGAACACGCTTTACGTAGGAAATTAATACTGTATGCATGAAACTAACACAGCGTAATACTGAATGTCAACAGTAATTGGAAACTGTTTGTTCTTCACGGGCAACTCTTTTGCTCGCAGCTTTTCCTGAAGTCCTTAGAAGTGAACTGTAGTAGGGAAGCCAGCAATTCTACTTCTGGATATTAATCCGTAAAATCCGAAACAGGAATTCAAAACGAGGTATGCACCCCTATGTTCACCGCAGCACCGTTTCCAACACCTAAGATATGGAAACAACCTAACTGCCCATCACAGACGAATGGATAGAGGAGAGCTCATACACACATGCAATGGAATATTACTCCGCCATGAAAACAAGGAAACCTTACCGTTTCCGACCACATGGATGGGCTTGGAGGGTATACGCTAAGTGAAATAAGTCAGACGGGGAAAGTGAGAAACCACGTCATCTCTCTTTTACGTGGAACACAAAGTACTCAATACATGAACAAAGTTAACGGATCCAAGTCTCAGAGATTCAGAGAAGAAACTGAGGCTTGCCAGACTGAGGACGGCTGGGAGCCTGGTACTAAAGTTGAAAGGAAAAATAGATGCAAATTGCGTGTCACAGAAGAGTCACAGGGTTGCAACGTACAGCAGAGGGAATATATTCCATAGTACGGTAATAACTAAGTATAATGCCAGGTGGGCACTCGACCAATGGGGGGAATCGCTTGCAAAATGACAAAGCGCTCACTGAACACGCTTTACGTAGGAAATTAATACTGTATGCATGAAACTAATACAGCGTAATACTGAATGTCAACAGTAATTGGAAACTGTTTGTTCTTCACGGGCAACTCTTCTGCTTGCAGCTTTTCCTGAAGTCCTTAGAAGTGAACTGTAGTAGGGAAGCCAGCAATTCTACTTAACACAATACTGAATGTCATCTGTAATTGGAAACTTTTTTTTTTGTCATGCAAGTCAGGAGACCATGCAACAGAGTATGAAGGACACATACTACATGAGACCACCGGACACGTCCGAGAGACTCAGGTGGTCTCCCTAATATATTGAAGCAATCAGAGAATGACAGTTGGAATGAGGAAACGAAGAAACATCTTCAAAATTAAAGATCAGAAGAAACGTCTAGATATGGAACTAAATGAAACAGAGGTATCCATCGTATCCGAGACAGAGTTTAGAACACTGATGATAAGAATGTGTAAGGAACTTTTGTGGACATAAAGGACAGAGAAATCCTAAAAAGCAATGAGTTTGAACTAAAGAATACAATAACAGAAATGAAAAACACACTTGAAAGAATCACCAGTGGATTAGATGAAGCAGAGGATAGGATCGTAAGACAAGATAGCAGAAATCACCCATTTGTAACAACAAAAAGTAAAAAGTATAAAAAATAATTAAAACAGTTTAAGAGACCTGTGGCAGAGCATCAAGCACAACATTTGCATCATGTGAATACCAAAAAGAGAATTGAAGTAAAAGGGATTGAGAACATATTTGAAGAAATAATGACCGAAAACTTCCCCACCCTAGTGAAGGCAATCAACATACAAGCCCAGGAAGTGCAGAGTTCCAAACAACGTGAACCCAAAGAGGCCCACACCAAGACACATTATAGTTAAAATGGCAAAGGTTAAAGGCAGAGAATCCTACAAGCAAGAGAAAGACAGAAGATTACATACAATGGAACTGCTATAAGCCTATCAGTTGACTTTTCTACAGAAACTCTGCATGCCAGAAGGGAGTGGCAGGAAATATTCAAAGTAATGAAAAACAAAGGCCTACAACCAAGATTGCTCTACCCAGCAAGGCTATCACTTAAAATTGAAGGAGAGGTAAAGAGCCTCTCAGAAAAGAATAACCTAAAGAAATTCATGACCACCAAACCAGCATTGCAGGAAATGTTAAAAAGGCTTTTCTAAACAGAAGGGGATAACAAACTAACAAAGGAAGGCCAGAAATAGGAGTTACAAAATGGCAATAAATATGTACCTATCAACAATCACTTTAAATGTGAATGGGCTAAACGCTCCAATCACAAGACAGAGTGGCTGAGTAGTTAAGAAAACAGGACCCATGCATACGCTGTTTACAAGAGACTCATCTCAGATCAAAAGACACAGACTGAAAGTAAAGGGATGGAATAAGATATTTCATGCAAATGAAAATGAGGAAAAATCTGGGGTAGCAATACTTATATCGGACAAAACTGACTTTAAAATGAAGACTGCAATAAAAGACAAAGAAGGGCACTACGTAATTATAAAGGGATCGATTCAACAAGAGGACACAACCCTAGTAAAAATCTATACACCCAACATAGGAGCTCATAAATATACAGAACAGTTTATGACTGACATAAAGTCAGAGATCAAAGGCAGCACTATCGTAGTACTCCATGGACAATGTCAAACATCACAGCTGGCCACCAGGACCAGATACAGCAAGTTGTGAATCATGGATTAGTCTCATTCCTCATTGGCGTTCTCTCCAAGCAGTCTTCAAGGCACAAAAGGAAGCTGTATGGGTTGTGACCAACTACACAAGTGCTGCAACAGTTGAACAGATCATGTACCTTGTTCATTGTGGCGTAACAGAACCATTTACGGGCCTCTTAACTGTGAAGGATATCAAAATTATTCTGGTTATTCTGGATGCCATTTCAAGTATCTTTCAGGCTGCTGAGAAACTAGGTGAAACTGAGAAATTTAGTATAATGGTTGAAGAATGTGGAGGTTTGGACAAAACTGAAGCTCTACAAAACCATGAAAATGAATCTATACACAAAGTTTCATTCAACTTGATTGAAAAGTAGTTCTATGTAGAGGGAGATCAAAATGTGCCACATACCACCTCTGACAGCTCTATGTTCCAAGTTCAGAATGGCACTCCTGGGACCGCTGAGGCTTTAAGTTGCTTGTTGTATACCATGTTTAGTATATGTCTGTCTTACTGCTTCTCTTCTTCTTCTTCTTTTTTTTTTTTTTTAAGATTTTATTGGGGAAGGGGAACAGGACTTTATTGAGGAACAGTGTGTACTTCCAAGACTTTTTCCAAGTCAAGTTGTTGTCCTTTCAATCGTAGTTGTGGAGGGTGCCGCTCAGCCCCTGGTTCAGTTGCTGTTGCTAGTTGCAGGGGGTGCTGCCCACCACCCCTTGCGGGAGTCGAACCGGCAACCTAGTGGTTGAGAGGACGCGCTCCAACCAACTGAGCCATTTGGGAGCTCAGCGGCAGCTCAGGTCAAAGAGCTGTGTTCAATCTTAGTTGCAGGGGGCGGAGCCCACCATCCCTTGTTGGAGTCCAGGAGTAGATCCGACAACCTTGTGGTTGAGAGCCCGCTGGCCCATGTGGGAATCGAACTGGCAGCCTTTGGCATTAAAAGCATGGAGTTCCAACTGCCTGAGCCATCGGGCCGGCCCTCAGAATTCTTTTTGAATGTGGTTTGTTCTTGTAGCACTTTTTACAGCAAAACTATACTTGAACAGTTCCAAACTGTATATACTGTATGAAACTTCTTCTCAATGGGTTTCTTATTTCTATGTGGAATTTCCTATCTTGCAGGGCTCTGTAGACAGATTAAAGTCCATCCTTTAAAAAAAATAAAAAAATGTATGTTTTAGATTATATAGTTTTACAGAGAAAATAAATTTCATTGCTATATTTTAAAATTATCAAAGCATAAATTAATGGAATTCAAATTAATGAGGTTTAGCTAAGATGTTTCAAACTAGCAAGATCTGACACATTAAATTGAAATTATACATGAAATTAAAGCACATAGAACTCATTTGGGAAATGATTCATTCTTTTCTTGTGTTGCCAAGGTTCTATTAATATTTAGCACATCAAAGGACACTTTGCCACTTATTAGTTGTGTGACTTAGGGAGAATCACTCAGATTACCTAAAGCCTTTTCATCATCAGTAAAATAAAGTTGACAACTTCATGACCCGTCCTCCAACTCCCACCCCATCCCACTTCCCTCACAGGGCAACTGGAAGTATAAAACAATTTTGTATACAGCAGGGCTATATGGATTCAACTGAGTGTGTATCTTGGCTTCGGTTTCCCTGACAGCAGAGCCTGCAGCCAAGTTTTGGGGAATAGGATATTTACTTGATAGGTTATCGATGGAAAGATAAAGGAGAGAGCAGGAAGTGTCAATAAGGAGCTGGTTTTCCCTGTGGTCAATCTCCACGTGAACCCTATGTGGAATTGTACAAAATTCCCTGTGGAACTGGCTTCCGCCAAAAGACAGGAGGCTGGAGCATTTCACTACAGACTCCCATCCCCCATTGGTTGACATGTTTTCCTTGAGGGCATTAAAACCCTGGTTGGACCTATCAGCAGGCAGGATGAAGCCTTTCAGAAAAGCCGAGAGGCAATAATGCCCTTAAACTGACACTCTGGGAGTGTGCAAAGTACTGTCCACGTGTCGTTGTGGGTGAGGTCAGACGTGGGCAGCAGAGATGTGGCACAGACAGTAATAGTATCTGCTACAGTGTGTTTCACTATGTCCTTGTGAGCAGAACTGAAATTGAGCTACTGCATAGGGAGTAATAATTCACTCTGGTCCATCAATGGTTTTTTGCTTGCTGGGTTGTGCTGCAACAAAAATGCTTATTCATTCCATTCTTCAGGGCAAGGCCAGCCATCTCTCATCACTTCTCTATGATCCTTTAATTCCCTTATTTTCCTAGACAGATTCTTCTACTCTCTCATGTAGGGGGGCAGTATTTAACAAGCCCATGTTTGCTCGCATCTGCCTTTCCCCAGCCACCATTACCAAAACTGGCATTCTGCATTATGCATGTATGTAGCTTTCCACTGTTTTCCTATTTATCATATTCTGCTGTACAAAAATGTTTGAATTTTCACTTTTCCTCTCCCCACCTTGATCCACATTAGACTATGAACTATTAGAAAGCAATAGCAGTTAATTTTAAATGCAAATGATTACATTTTCTACAAGCTTCAGAATATTTTAAAAGTCTATGTGGTTGTGAATTTTAACTGTCGACTTAACTTGAACACATGTTGCCCAGATGTTTGGTTAAACATTATTTCTGGGTGTGTCTGTGAAGGGCTTTCTGGATGGGATTGCCCTCTCTGGTGTGGGTGGGCCTCATCTAATCTACTGAAGGCCGGAATAGAATAAAAGGCTGAATAAGAAAGAATTCTCTCTCTCTGCCTGACTGTTCTCAAGTTGGGACATTGATCTTGTTCTGCCTTGGGACTGACTTGGACTCAGATTGGAAGTTGTGCCACTAGCTAAATGAAATACAGTCATTAGCTGAAACTGTTAATGGACATCTGAGTAAAAGTATGGGTATTCATAAAAACAAGAGATGCCTGCCTGGATGGTGACTAAAGTGAACTAACAGAGGTGAAATATAGATGACCAATGTCTTCTTTGTCTAACTTGAGTATTTATATTATACATTTCAAAGTATTATATAGAAGTGAAACACTTTGGAAGCAAAACTGTCAATATTTACCTGGAAATCAAATATTAATTTTTTAAACAAATGTCATATTTTAAAAGTCCCTTCAAGACATACATAATGATTAAGATCACCATGTTAGCTGTATTTAATTTTTCCTTTGAAAAATTATCAAATATTTTCTAAAGAGTCATCAATATATCAATATATAGCTAAAGGAGAACATCTATCTTTTTAAAGCTATATTACCCTTCCACAGTTATGCAGTCACTATAAAGTTTGGATTTATAATCTTACCATAAGCTCTGATAATTTTAGTAATTTTAAGCATATAAGCATGAGTGAAAATAAGGATTATAAAACCATTAAAATACTACTGTCATGGATGGTAAAGCAAATAATGTCCACCCTCCACTCCCCCAGAGATGTCTATGGCCTAATCCCCAAAACCTGGGAATATATTCCTTTACACAGCAAAGGGAATTTTCAGATACGATTAAGTAAAGGATCTCAAGATGGAAAGATTATCTGACTGGGCCCAATGTGATCACAGGGGTCCTTATAAGAGGGAAGCATAAGAGTCAGATTTAGAGGAGATGTGATGACAGAAGTAGAGAGTGGAACGATGTTGCCATGGCCAAGGAATGCAAGCAGCCTCTTGAAACAGGAAGAGGCAAGGGATGGATTCTCCCCTAGCGCCTCCAGAAATGCAACCCTGCTGACCCCTTAATCTTAGCCCCATGAGACTCATTTGACTTCCAACCTCCAGAATTGTTAAGATAATAAATTCTTGTTTCAAGTAACAAAATTTGTGATAATTTGTTACAGCAGCAGTATAAAACTAATGCTGTTTCATGTAATTTAAACCTCCCATAATATAGAACTTTTTTTATATTCCTAACAATGTCTAACTCAGCTTGAGACCCTGTGCAGATATGAAATATATAATTGTTAGAATTCTAATTATCAATCACACGGTTACAAGAAACAGAGACTCACTCAAACTAGTTAAAATAAGTAGGAAATTAATTTTAGTCTTTAGGAGGAGGAGAATCTTACAAGGCCCAATGTTTAGAAGAGTAGCTGAATCTTACAGAAAATAGAAAATCATCAGGCATATAGTTTTTTACTCTCACTCTTTCACTCTGACTGTGTACCCTTCTTACCCTACCCCCCCCCCCCCGCCCCGAAGACTGCCTTACCTTTGTTTTCATTCTGCAAGCTTATCCCAGCCTCTATTACGAACTGACTTCCTCTGAGAAAACTAAAGATTTATTACCCCAGAACCTGGATTGCAAGGAACTTTAAACTTTTGGAGAGCCAGATCTAGTCTTGATTCATTATTGCAGGCCTGCTATCTGCACATACAGCCTAAAATGTCCTTATTCCAAATTCCCCAGAGAGGTTATTAAGTGCCTACACTTGGTCCAATCGTCTGTAGCCAAAGAAATAGAATCATCTGCCACAAATATGGCCACCCAGGTAGAATCTCTTATAAAAATGAATGAAAGTTGAGGCAATGGCAAAATTTGATGTGCACATATTTTATAAACATATTTACAAGGGGACTATATTTTTTTTATGTACAAAGTGTATTGTGTTACTCAGCTACAGCTAATTCATTAAATCTTAATTATGTAAATCTATGCTAAGTGTTGTGAAGAGCACCAAGCACTGGCTTGTCAAGAATAAGACAGTAGCAGCATAAATCTTTTAGTATGGAAGCTAGACATCAAAACAATGGAGCAACTTTAATTTCTCATCATAGTATAAGCCATGCTAATTAGATGACCCTGTCAAGATGCCTTCTTCAGTGGTAGCTCGACCTAAAACTATTTTCTAGGGCAGAATTAAAAGTTATTTGGTAGCCTACACAAAGCAAACCTATGCTTCTTCCTGTAAAGTAGAACATCCCTGCTCTGCAGATACAGAGTAATCATAAAATGATCCACTAATTCTCCTTCTTAATGGAAAAGATCTTTGACAATCATAATACCCAAATGCGTCACATCAGTGCCTATCATGGGTCAGAGTCAAATACTGGATTAATTTTAAACAATTTCTTTAAAAATTCTCAAGCTTTCTTCAAGATAGCTATTTTTAATCCTCATTTAATGGACAAGGAAACAAAGTGTAGGCAGCAAAACAACTTGCTCAGAGCTAAATAAGAGGAAGAATCCAAGTTTCAATCAGATCTGCCTGATCTGTGGGGGAGGAAAAGTTCCTCTGGCTGGTCTAATAATCAAACTGACATGGGATAGATTAAAAGGAGAAAATGACTGGGGCCGGCCCAGTGGCTCAGGTGGTTGGAGCTCCATGCTCCTAACTCTGAAGGCTGCTGGTTCGATTCCCACATGGGCCAGTGGGCTCTCAACCACAAGGTTGCCAGTTCAACTCCTCAACTCCCGCAAGGGATGGTGGGCTCTGCCCCCTTGCAACTAAGATTGAACACGGCACCTTGAGCTGAGCTGCCTCCCGGACGGCTCAGTTGGTTGGAGCGCGTCCTCTCAACCACAAGGTTGCCGGTTCGACTCCCACAGAGGATGGTGGGCTGCACCCCCCCTGCAACTAGCAACGGCAACTGGACCTGGAGCTGAGCTGCGCCCTCCACAACTAAGACTGAAAGGACAACAACTTGACTTGGAAAAAAGGCCTGAAAGTTCACACTGTTCCCCAATAAAGTCCTGTTCCCCTTCCCCAAAATCTTTTTTTTAAAAAAAGGAGAAAATGACCAAATTGAGCACATATGGGGGTTTCATAATACTATCATGTTTTCCCAAAAATAAGACCTAGCCAGAGCATCAGCTCTAATGCGTGTTTTGGAGCAAAAATTAATATAAGACCTGGTATTATATTATATTATACCCAGTCTTATATAGGACCCGGTCTTATATTAAAATAACACCGGGTCTTATGTTAATTTTTGCTCCAAAAGATGCATTAGGGCTGATGGTCCGGCTAGGTCTTATTTTCAGGGAAACACAGTATAAGACTCTAGGACAGATAAGGCAGTTGAGGCTTATATGCCATCTTAAGCTAAGAAGAAGGTGGGGTTTGGTTTGGGACTTCAAAGAACAGAAAAGCAATTCACAAGGAGATGGAAAAGCAAATATTTGGTAAATAAAAAGGATGATCAGCCATCCTTCCTAGGTTCTTCCCTATCACACTTAGTTCATATTAAACTACTGTTATCTATGATGATATCTCTCTTCATGGGGCAGGTCCTCCATCTAAATTCTTTTAGGGAGTTAAGGGGAAGGTAAAAGGTTTTCTTGAGTCTTTCATTTCTTAAAAATAACCAGCTTAAAATAATCAACATCCCAAAGAGGCAAACTCTGCTTCCTCAAATCCAAAGCTAATATTCTATCCCCTACATTAAACTACTCCATGTTTGTCACTGTATAATAGTTATAAGAATATAACAGATTCTCTTTGTCAGTTATAAAAAATAACTTACATACAGCTTAAAATGTCCACACTGTCATTCAATGCTACTAAACATATAAAATGGATGAAAAGCAAAAGCAAAACCAAGATCAGTATTTTTACAAGCTTTACTACAGTATATTTGCACTATTCACAAGTCACTTACTTGAATTAGAGACTTAACTATACCATCTCTCATCACTTTCAAACTAGTTCCATCTTCATCCCAGCAGGGCAATGAAATGGCTATCAGATGAAAAAGCACAGTATGTATCTGGAATATTGGCAGTCTGTTTAGGAGACTTACCTGTGCGGTAGATGTTATAACAAAGGCAAGACTGCTCTAACACTTGTGATCAGGTGCACGCAGGGGAAAATCCAGGTTTTGTGGGACTTAAAGCTTGTATGACTTGCACAGCGTCTTTAAGAAAAGAGACTATAAAATTAGAAGTAAATATTCAGTATGAAAAGGACTATTTATTGAAAATGGGAAAAGAAATCACAAGGAATTATAAAGCTTGAAAGCTGAGAAATACTGCAAGCACCACAAAATCCAGAAAAAAAACAATATAACTTCATTAACTGCTTGAGCCATCTGTGAAATGCTTTTATCCCTGATACTTCTTGCCTAGGTAAAGTTTGATTCCCTCTACATGTGGCAACGATTTTGTAGTATCATTTTCTATACTTAATCCACTTCTAATGGTTAATTTTATGTGTCAAGTTGACTGCACTAAGGGATGCCCAGATAACTGGTAAAACACTATTTCTGAATGTGCCTGTGAGGAGGTTTGTAGATGAGATTAGCATTTGAATCATTAGACTGAGCCCAGGAGGTCGCTTTCACTAATGAGGATGAGCATTATCCAATCCACAGAGGGCCTCAATAGTACCAAACGATGAAGAAAGGATGAATTTACTCTCTGCTTGAGCTGGGATATTCATCTTTCCGGCCCTTGGACATCAGTGCTCCTGGTTCTCAGACCTTCCTCAACCTGGGTCTTACACCATGGGCTCCCCTGGTCTCAGTCTTTCTGGTTTGGACTGGAACTACATCACCAGCTTTCCTGAGACTCCATCTTGCAGATGGGAGATCATGGGATTTCACAGCCTCCATAAATGCACGAGCCAATCACTCATAATAAACTTCCTTCTATATATTTATATATATTGTACTGGTTCTGTTTCTCTAGAGAACCTTGACTAATACGCCAATCATTCCACTAGCACAGTTAATCTGTCAAATATGTTTTAGTCAAGTACCTTTCACGAGTCTCTCTGGATCCACTGCACTGTGGTGCTGGCTTCCTCAGCTTCCACGTAAAGCCTTCAGTTTTACAGTTTCAGAATTGCTGAAGGATCTTCTAACCCTACTAATTCCAATAGGCTACGTTTAATTCCTCACATACTAGGACGGCAGTTTTGAAGGGTGCTTTGAATTTGTAAGAGTTTCTAAAAAACACATGATATATGAATAAAAGTTTATAAGAAATCCCTATATCTGAAATTCTTAGTAAAGGCCTACATGAGAAAAGCTTATCAAATCACATTTTGATTTGACTATAAACAACTGCTCACAACATACACAAATTCTTTTTGATTGGCCAAGCAGGAAACACACACATGCGTATGCACTCGTGAAAAGTATATCCAGGAAGTCCAAAATTCAGATATAAAGACTTTGAACAAAATTTCAAGGATAAATTCATCATGCACTAGAGGCTTCTTCCTAAAGTAACCTGAATTTATATGTAATAGACTATATACAGCCTGCCTTGCACTCCCAGGAAAAACTATGTCTCTAACACATAACCAAGAATTACAAATTAATGTTGTGCCAATTAAATGTGGGCCTCCTGGTAAACACTGAAGTTTCAGGAGTGTCTTTCCTTCAGCCTGACAGAATAGATGCAGTTGTCAAATTCATGCTTTTCTTCAAGTTTATAAATCTTCTCTGATAGTGTTCTTGTATTTTATCGCACTCCTATTACTGCAATACTGAATACATCTTTTAATATTTAGAAACAATTTTATTTTTGAAAAGTATTTCTTCCTCCATTCAATATTGACCAGATACCTGCTGTTGTATGCTACGTGTTGGTCTGAAGACAGATAACAAACAGATCATATGTAAAAACAGAAAATGCAGTACATGTTAATTTATTAACGTGAATAGATTTATCTCTAGCTAATCATCAGAGTTAGAGTTGGAGCACAATTAGTTGTATACATATCTTGATGTGAGGGACAGAGGGCAAGAAAAAAGTCTAGTGCTCAGAACCCTAGAGGGTAACACCATGAAGGTGGCTACAGCTGTCATGAAACATCAGAGCCACCTGGGAAAACAGAGATGGTAGAAGAAAAAGGAAAGTCCAAAGGGCTACAAAAGGGTCCTAGCAAACCTATTCTACTCTCATTGAAGTGCCTCAAAGCCCTGCTTTTGCAAACCATTCCTGTCCTTTAAAACAGCATGAAACGGTTTATACCAACCAATACTTGAAAGACCAGTGGCACCTGACTGGCTCTTATGCTTCTACATCTATGTCACAGACAACACAGGTTTCTTTTAACATTCAAAAAAAGACAGTATGGCACAGAGATGCAGAGCAAAGACTCTGGAGATAGACTGACATGGGTTCAAATCTCAGCTCTGCCACTGTCATGTGAATGTCAACAACTCTCTTAAGCTCTTCTGTGCTTCATGTAAAACAGAAAATTCTAGAACCTATGTCAAATGTTTTTGAGGATTTGAAAAGAACATATATATTCTTTCCCATATGTGTCCTATATAAATATTTCTATAACATGTTATATATTTATATATATTATGTATGTCTGTAATATATACCATCTATCTATATACATATTAGTTATTCTTAATAAAGGAGCCATGTGTTGTACAACAATCAGTTATTAGACAACATGAAAAAAATGAAACTGACCGTCATAAGCATAATCTGCATAAGCTTGCAAATACGATACAGAATTTTTTCAGAGCTGTAAGTGGTAGATTGTACGTTTGTACCATGCAGCTTTTAAGTCAGCTTCCAAATAGACTTTTTTCTAGTCTGCTTTATTTAAAAATTAAATGGTAAATTCCAATTAACACGGTGTTAACGTGCAAAAGTTCCTCCCTATGTGATGTTTTCAATGTCGGAAAAGACTCTGTTTTCCTACGTGAGAGTCAAAGATGGGGTGGAGATGGGCGTTAGCATATTAAATAAGTGTGATAAACAATAACTGAGCCCTACTAGATGAGTGCATTTCATTCATTCTCGTTTACTGCCCACACCTCACCCTGAAAGGTCAAATATTACATAGATTTTACAAATAAGAAGCCTGACATTTAGTGAAGCTAAGTAAATAACCCAAGGTCACACAACCAGAGAATGATATAATTGGGAGTTGAAGTCATGTTTATCTAATTGCATAAAATAATGAGGAGACCTAACTTTTTTTTTTTTTTTTTTGGTGTGTTCAGCATGTGCTGTGTTAGGGGCTTCAGAGCACTATCACCCATTGATGGCATAATAGCTAACGATGTAGGGAATATTTATATTACCATTCGATGAAAAAGGAAATTGAGGATCAGAGGGGTTGAAGAACCTGGACCAGGTCCCAGAGATAGGAAGTGGTAGGTAGGAGATTCAGAGTCTGCTTTTAATGTAACATGAGATTATAAAAAGTAATCATATTTTGATGATGGCCTTTACTTTTTCAAAAGCTACATTTTTGACAAAATATTATACATTCCTGTGACACGTAAAACAAACTAAAACTAGATTTTATTTTAAAGTGATTCATAATTGTTACAATATTGTTGGAAGGCCTGAAATAGCTTCACGTCATTTAAATGATACAAATTAAATGACAGCTTGCCCAGGTGATAAAAAGTAGTTTGACTTATTTTCAAATAGAAAGAAAAATCTCAAAGATCTTTCATTAAAAAGAAAAAAAAAGTCTTGATTTATCGACATTTTAGAAAATTATTTAAAATATATTTTATAATAGTATAAATGGTATAAGCTTATTATAAATGCTTTGTGTTTAGAAAAATTCTCAGGCCAAGTATGGTTAAAGGATACTGTCTTAAGAAAAAGGATAATGATAAAAGTCAACTGAAACATAACCTTGGCTTTACCCTAAAATGTTTTCAAAGGGATATTGTAAGAAAGCATTGAAAATCAAATTGTTTGACTTCTGAACATGTTCTTTTTGCAATAACAGTTAAATAGAAAATTGCAAAGTACAAGACGTGTAATTTTGCCATTACAATGTGGTAGATAGCATAAATATCCTTCCCAAAGTTAAATGAAAATGCAAAATTAAATGGTAATACTTTTGTTTGGCATCACTTTTTAAAAATGCACAAGGCAAGTAGTACTTCTCATTACATATAATATTTGAACTCAAATTTTGAACTGAATCTGTCATTTTAAAGATGGCAACTGGTAATAAATATCTTTCTCGAAAGTGTATCATTTTAGTGAGTGGCAGAATGTTGACTATAAAAACTATTTCTATCTTGCTTAATGTAGGCTTAACATAAGAGCAACTTTATTGTGCTCACATTAAACATTTTATTTAGACATTAAACACAAGTTGTCTGATGTCAAGCCTTTACCAAAACTGACTAAAAGCATGTCTACAATTGTTTGGATGAAGTTTCTTGTGCTGGTGTCATAAAAATAGATCTCTTTGCAGGGTGCTAACTTCTGAATTGCAAATTTTTAGGCATGTGTTTTAGTTATAATTCACACTTGTGAGAACTAAATGAATAAAATCACTTTTCAGCAAAAGAGCACTTGGAACTGTTATTGAACAAAAATACATGGTATTTGTTGATTATGTTAAATTGATCATTGTTACGTATTTTCTGGAGCTATAAGCTTAACTATTTGTTACTATGAAAGGTTGTGGGTAACAGGATTGAATTTTAGACTTCCATTTTAAGAATGTTCAGGGTAGAATACTACCTAAGGCAATATATAGATTCAACACAATCCCTATCAAATTACCAATGCCATTTTTCACAGAACTAGAAAGAAATAATCCTAAAATTTATATGAAACCATAGAAGACCCTGGATAGCCATAGCAATCTTGAGAAATAAGAACAAAGTGGGAGGTATCATGCTACCTGACATCAAATTACACTACAAGACTACAGTAATCAAAACAGCATGGTACTGACATAAAAACAGACACATAGATCAATGGAACAGAATAGAGAGCCCAGAAATAAATCCACACCTATGTGGTCATTTAACCTATGACAACGGAAGCAAGAATTTACACTGGGATAAAGACAGTCTATGTAATAAGTGGTGCTGGGAAAACTGGACAGATACATGCAGAAAAATGAAACTGGACCACCTTATTATACCATATGCAGAATAAACTCAAAATGAATTAAAGATTTAAATGTAAGACCTGAAACCATAAAACTCCTGAAAGAAAATATAAAAAGTAAATTTGCAGACATTATCCTGATTAATATCTTTACTGATATATCCCTTTGGGGAAGAAAAGCAAAAGAAAAAATAAACATTTGGGATTACATCAAACCAGTAAGTTTTTTCACAGCAAAGGAAACCATCAATAAAACAAAAAGGTATCCTACTGAATGGGAGAAGATATTTGCCAATGATACATCTGGTAAGAGGTTAATATCCAAAATTTATAAAAAACTCAGAAAACTCAACACCAAAAATACAAACAACCCAATTCAAAAATGGGCAGAGGACGTGAAAAGACATTTCTCTAAAGAGGACATACAGATGGCCAACAGATCTATGAAAAAATGCTCAACTTCACTCATCATTAGAGAAATGCAAATAAAAATCAGTGGGATACCACCATACTCCTGTCAGAATGGCTATCATCAATAAATCAACAAACAAGTGCTGGTGAGGGTGTGGAGAAAAGGGAACTCTCATGCACTATTGGGGGGATTGCAGGTTGGTGCAGCGATTATGGAAACCAGTATGGAGGTTCCTCAAAAAATTAAAAAATTGAACTACCTTATAACACAGCAATTCCATTCCTGGGTATTTATCCAAAGAAATCCAAAACACTAATTCAAAAAATTATATGCACCCCTATATTTATTGCAGCTCTATGCACAATAGCCAAGACACGGATACTACCAAAATGCCCATCAATAGACAACTGGATAAAGAAATTGTGGTACATTTTTACAATGGAGTATTACTGAAAAAGAATGAAATCTAATCATTTGCAACAACATGGATGGACCTAGAGAATATTATGCTGAGTGAAATAAGGCAGACTGAGAAAGACAAATGCCATATGATCTCACTTATATATGGAATCTAAAGAACAAAATAAATGAGCAAACAAAATAGAAATACACTCAGAGACACAGGGAAAAAACTGATGGTTGCTAGATGGGAGGGGTTGGGAATGGGGGAGAAGTTGAAGAGATTAGAAGGTACAAACAGGTAGTCACAATACAGCCACGGGGATGTGAAACACAGTATGGGGAATATAATCAATAATGTTGTAAAGATTATGTGGGGTGCCAGATGGGCACTGGACTTATCAGGGGGATCACTTCATAGACTGAATAGATGCCTGACCACTGCGTCATACACCTGAAGCTGAAGTTCAATAATATTGAATGTCAACTATAATTGGATTTATATATATATATATACACATATGTGTGTGTGTGTATATATATATATATATATATATATACACACACACACACACACACACACGTATGTATACATATACACACACATATATATGTGTATATATACATATATATATGGTACAGCATAGGGAATATAGGCAATAGTATTGTAACAGCTATGTATGATGTCAGAGGGGTAGTAGATTGGGGGGGTTATCACTTTGTGAGGGGTGCAAATGTCTATTACATTGCTTTGTACACCTGAAACTAATAATAATAATTTTTAAAAAGCAAAAACAATTGCACATACAGCACCTGTCACTCAGACACCGGACATCGACTCAGCGGCTGGGGGCCGATCTTCTCTATATTATTGCTCGTCACTTGCCTGCAGCATGAACCTGGACAGTGCAAATGTGAGGGTCCCTGTGTGTAAACAGGGACACTGGAGAGACGACTTCGGAGAGGGCTGTAACAAGAAAGAAAGAAGAGATGTCAGGCAGTCTCAACACAGCTGAATGAGGATGGCAAGATGCCAATGGTTTCCTAAAACAAAATCTATCCTGAATTAAAAAAAAAAAAAAAAAAGAACAGAAATAGACTCAAATATAGAGAAAAAACTGATAGTTGCTAGATGGGAGTTGCTAGTGGGGTGGGGATGGGGGAGGTGAAGGGATTAGAAGGTACAAATTAGTAGTCACAATATAGCCACGGGGATGTGAAATACAGCATGGGGAATACAATCGATAATGTTGTAAAGATTATGTGGGGTGCCAGGTGGGCACTGGACTTATCAGGGGGATCACTTCACACATTGTGTAGATGCTTAACCACCGCGCTGTACATTTGAAGCTGAAGTAGAACAGTACTGAATGTCAACTAAAATTATACACACACACACACACACACACACACACACACACACGGTCACGGGATGCAAAGCACAGCATAGGGAATATAGTCAATGGTAGTGTAACAGCTGTATACCGTGTTTCCCCGAAAATAAGACCTAGCTGGACAATCAGCTCTAATGCATCTTTTGGAGCAAAAATTAATATAAGACCCGGTCTTATAATAAATTATTATTATAATAATAAAATAAGACCGGTCTTATATAATAATTAAAATAAGACCGGGTCTTATATAATAATACAATACCGGGTCTTATATTAATTTTTGCTCCAAACGACACATTAGAGCTGATTGTCTGGCTAGGTCTTATTTTCAGGGAAACAGGGTATGACGTCAGAAAGGTGGTAGATTGGGGGGGTTATCACTTTGTGATGGGTGTAAATGTCTAACTGTTACATTGTTTTGTACATGTGAAACTAATAAAAAGAAGACTGTCCAGGGTAGAGATGAAACTTACCAATATGACCTGAAACCACCTTAACCGAGAGTTCTCAGTATTTAATTTTCTAACGCAGAGTAAACGAGAGTTAAAGCACACTGGTGACTGCATTACACTTGTCCACGTAGTTTTCTGTAACTTCTAAAGATTTACCACTGTAAGTAAACACTATGTGAAAATATTCTTGTTGTTGAATGTTTGGAAATCATTTTAGGCCACCAGCGAAGATCAACATATTAAATTCTCACAGCCTGTTCTTCCGCAAATAATCTACAGATTCAATACAATGCAAAATAAGTAACAAAGTTATTTTGAGGCTATCAACTGATTCTAAAGTTTATGTGGAGAAGCAAAAAATCCAGAAGAGCCAACATAATATTGAAGAAGAACAAAGTTGAAAGACTGACACTACCCAACCTCAAGACTTAATATGAAGCTACAGTAATTAAGACAGCATGGTGTTGGTGAAAAAAAAGACAAATAGATCCAGGGAACAGAATATAGATCCCAGCAATACACCCACATAAATATTGTCAACTGATCTCTGACAAAGGAACAAAGGCAACTCAATGTAGCAAAGATAGTCTCTTCAAAAAATGTTGCGGGAACTGGACAGCCACATGCAAAAAAAATGAATCTAGGGGCCGGCTCGGTGGCTCAGGTGGTTAGAGCTCCATGCTCCTAACTCCGAAGGCTGCTGGTTCGTTTCCCACATGGGCCAGTGGGCTGTCAACCACAAGGTTGCCAGTTCAATTTCTCAAGTCCTGCAGGGGATGGTGGGCAGCGCCCCCTGCAACTAAGATTGAACATGGCACCTTGAGCTGAGCTGCCTCCCGGACGGCTCAGTTGGTTGGAGCGCGTCCTCTCAACCACAAGGTTGCCGGTTTGACTCCCACAAGGGATGATGGGCTGTGCCCCCCTTGCAACTAGCAACGGCAACTGGACCTGGAGCTGAGCTGTGCCCTCCACAACTAAGACTGAAAGGACAACAACTTGAAGTTGAACGGCACCCTCCACAACTAAGATTGAAAGGACAACTTGACTTGGAAAAAAGTCCTGGAAGTACACACTGTTCCCCAATAAAGTCCTGTACCCCTTCCCCAATAAAAAAAAAATCTAACAAAAAATGAATCTAGACAGAGACCCTACACCCTTCACAAAAAATGAACTCAAATGGATCACAAACCAAAATGTAAAACAGAAAATTATAAATCTCCTAAAAATAACATAAAAGAGAACCTAAATAACCCTGGGTATAGCAATGACTTTTTAGATAAACACCAAAGTCATAATCCATGAGAGAAATAACTGATGCACGTGAGTTCATTAAAATTAAAAACTTCTGCTCTGTGAAAGACAATGTTGAGAGACTAAAAAGACAAGCCATAGACGAGAAAATATTTGCAAATGTCACATTGGATAAAGGACTGTTACCGAAAACATAAAAAGAACTCTTAAAACTCAACAATAAGAAAACAACTGAATTAAAAATGGACCAAAGACCATAATAGCCACTCCACCAAAGAAGATATATAAATGGCAAATAAGCATCTTATAAGATGCTCCATAGCATATGTCTTCAGGGAAATGGCAAATTAAAACAAGACACCACTGCACACCTATGAGAATGGCCAAAATTCAGAACACTAACACTAAAATACTGCTGAGGATGTGGAGCAACAGGAACTCTCATTCATCACTGGCAGGAATACAAAATGTTAGTCACTTTGGAAGACAGTTTAGCAAATTCTTCTTTTTCCTCCAGTTTCATTGAGATATCAATATATAACATTGATATATAACATTGTGTAAGTTTAAGGTGTACAACGTGATGATCTGACATACGTACAACGTGATGATCTGACATACGTCTATATTGCAAAACGATTATCACAATAGTTAGTTAATACTACTATCACCTTACATAGTTACTATTATTAATTTTTGTGGTGACAACCTTTATGACTTACTCTCTATAGCTCTCACATTACAAAACAGTACTGTTAACTGTAGTCACCATACTGTACATTAGACCACAGAACTTACTCACCTTATAACCTTTACCTGATGTGAAAGGGTTTTGGGGTCTTTTCTCAAAACTCTCTGCCCCTCCTCCATGTAGCATTCCCCAAAGTTTTGTTTATACCTCCGCTCCTCTCTCATTCTGCACACTGTCCCTCAAATGTCTTACCATAATCACAAATCCAAACAACAACTTGTTCCATGTAACTCCCAACCTACATCTCCAGTCCGATCTCCCACACAGAACTTCAGTTCAAAGTTAACAAGTGCCTGTTGGATACTGCCTCCGCCACACGGAGCCCTCTGCGTGCGCTTGTGACAGGGCGGCGGCAGCCCAGTGCGTGCGTGCGTGCGTGGCGGGGCGGTGGCCCAGTGCGTGCGTGCGTGCGTGGCGGGGCGGCGGCCCAGTGCGTGCGTGCGTGCGTGGCGGGGCGGGGGCCCACGGCGTGCACGCATGGCGGAGCCACAGTTCACGGCATGTACGCGTGGTGGAGGAGCAACATATTTCAACCTCTCACTTCTCTACTTCTGTTTGTATTGCAACAACTTTCCTATTTTCCGGTCTGGGAAATATTATCAGAGAGAGCTTTGACTCTCTAGCATCCAAATTCCACATTCAAGTCCTGATTATTCAGCACACTGCCTCTTCATTCAATGCAGTCTTCATTCTTAAGACAGGACAGTGATAGTAACTCAACTCATACTTCCTCTTCATGCCTTACTCAACCCCTGCCCTCTACTTCAAGGCTCCTCGTTCACCACTACAGAGTTATAAGTCTAAACCTGCTTGGATCACACTGTCAAGCTATCAGAAAAGTATCAAAGGCTGGAAAATATCTAGGATTAAAGTCTAAGCTTCTTGTTCTGGAGTTTACCATCTGGCCTCACTTACATCAAAAGAATGACCTCAAGGAAAAGACTTCACTGAAGTGGACTGATGTGACAACACCAAACTCACCTCAGGCATGGCTCCAGCAGAGGCTAGCAGAGCAGTGCCTGCCGGGGGTTTTTAACCAAGCATCTGTGGTTCCCCAGAGGTGCCCATGTATAGAATTTAGGGGGTTGGGGAGTGCTTAGCAGAATTGGGTGAATAATTAGATATTTGGGTGAATTGGTGAATAAAATGATATTTATGTCTTCACTAATGTTTCACAAAAATGTATCATATACTTCAAGTATGAATGTGGGTGACCAAACTAACGAGTAAGATGTACCTATGAGTAAGTCATCTAACATCTCAGGTACTTTTAAGTCATATAACAGCTGTGTCACACATCTTGAGATTCTGGAAACTTTGAAACTGCTCAGTCTTGTTCAATGCATTAAGAAGCACTTCTCCTGTATGACAAATACATTTCAATTTTTATTTTGACTGCACTATTTCAAAATTACTGATTTCCTTTGCATTCTTGTATATTTTTAGTTATATACAAACAGTATTCTGAGTATATTTTTTTCAGACTGCCAAAGGAGTCAGTGTCAGAAAATAAGTCCAAAACTGCTACACTACACACAGCAGGTTCTGGAAGTTGGTAACTGATAACACAGAAAAGTGGTCCTGGAGGTAGCCCTATCAGTTTAGACATTTACCTGCTTGTTGTTATTCAAATTTTCTTTTTAATGATATATTATGGCCCTGATATTCACAAGCTGGAGGGCATCAAGCTCATTAGGATGATATTCTCATGAGAAATTCAGAGCTGTCGTGCTAGAGACACACACTTTAGAAATATGGGTTCTACATAAATTATTAAAGAGCAACTGGAAAAAAATTATTAGAAAAATGATGTGCAGGTTATACCACATTATACAACCTCTAATTGGTACAAGTTCATTTTCATAATACTGCATTAGGAATAAGTTGCTTCTATCTTATGAACACACATGCTTTATAGCCATCTCTAAATTACGTTTACAAATCATATTATGTTATTGCAATCAAAATAAATGTAAGGACTGCTATTACTAAAGTACAAGTTAACCACTTAGACCCAATCATCTTTACTTAATGTCAGTCTTGTGCAAAACAAACTCCTTCCTGAGAAAAAATGGAAACTGCTATCATTTGTTACAAATCAATCCTGTAGTAATGGCCAGAACAATGAGCTTTTCGAATTATAATTTTTATCCAGACCACAGAGGTCACTTCACGGTTATGCCGAACTAAAAAATCTTAACTTGAATCATGTCTTAAAGTATGACATCATTATTTTTGCTATGGCCTTAGGAAAAATAGATTTCAGTGTGTTTGCTTGCTTGTTTTGCTCCTTTTTCTCACTGAGTAATGCTATATTTGTGAAATTAGATTCCATATTTCATGTCTAAGTCATCTTACTTAATGTATTGTTCTTTTTCTGACATGTGTTGGCAAAAAAAAAAGAAATTCTGATCTCAAAATTTAACTGGGTTTTTTATCTGATTTAAGTTAATGTTAATCGCCTTACTTAGGGTTTCTCAGCACCATTACCATATGTGCCTCTTTGTTCTTCCTCATTTCCTCATATCCAATCATCATCAGATGTACCTTTGGCAGGAACTGTTGGGCACCAACCAGGACTCATTTCCCCAGCTGTTGGGATACTGTGGAAAGATAGCTTTTGGCTGTCAACCTTCTCTCAGGGTCTCCTCAGCTGAAGAAAACTGCTTCACCCAGATCATGCCTCCTTGCAAAACCAACCAACTTCCAATGACTGACCAATACAGCGCTATAAAGACCTGCCCCACCTTCCCCAACTCAGGATAATTCTGAAGGGTCACCTCAGATGTAGTGTTCCCCGTGACATTGACTGAGGCCTCTGTTGGGACTCAGGTCAACATCTACCTTTGCTCAATTCAATATCACATCCTCTCCCCCCAGCACAAATCCTAGACACCAATAGCAGTTCCTAAGAAACATTTTGCATATTAAACTCCATCTTTTTAAGACTGCTTCCCGTAGAACCCAACCTGTGACAGAACGTGGTTTTTTTTAATTCTCTTGAAATCTCCCAGCTCCTTACTGACCTAGTTCAGTCTATCATTAACTTTCATTTAAAGTGGCCACTCTACTTTTATTCTACAGCAAGCAGGCTTTAAAATAAATATTGCTCCCAGACACATGGATTTTGATTGGAGCTCATGGAAGGCACACATTTCAACTTCACCTTGTTCTTAAAAATTTTCCCTCCTCACTCATATGCCCTCCACAGTGGTTTCCATACACAATGAAGTCCTGCATCTCTGCCTGAAGGTATTCTTTGTCATGGGAGCATACTTCGCCAACTTATGTCAGAAATATCTGGAAGATAGTATCTCAACAATGTCCCTCAAATAATGAGGTATGAGGTAACAGTGAATACATAGCCAGCTTCCTCATCCCACAGTGTGACAATTCTGAGGTATTCTCCGTAGTTTTTAACAAGGTCCCCAGTGAGGTACCACAAAAGTAACATTTATAATTCTACCTTTTATTGGCTTTCACTCTTCCGTGTCTTACTTTCCCACTTTAAAGTGTTTCCTAAGGTCGTCTTCAAATAAATTGTTTGCATTCAGATGTTTATTTCAGTTTCCATTATAGGGAACCCAACACTAGGTACTTATGCTAATAAATGATAATCTAGAATACGGGTTAATAGGTGTGTGTGCCCAATCTGGCCTACCATCTATTTTTGTAAATAACATTTTATTGGAACACAGCCACTCACATTCATTCAGATATTGTCTACAGCCCCTTTCACACTATAACAGCAGAGTTCAGTAGTCGAACAGAGACCAGGTGGCCTACAAGCATAAAACATTTACTATCTGGACCTTTACAGCAAAAATTATTTGTTACCTGATCTAAATGATTGCCAAAGGCCCTTAAATGATCTCCCAGATCTAGATGCCCTATCTCTTCATGCCCATTTGTTTTATATATTACCTTTAATAAAAAAAAATATATATGTAAGCCTATACTTATGTATATATATTTAGTAAAGTTTTCTCTTTCTGAAACTTTTGATTCATGCCTCTTGCCTCCTCCAAAATCTTCAATGGCTTCCAGGGCAATAAGAAGTAAAACGAAACTCTGCCCAACAATGTCCGCCTGTATTTCTAACTGTAAGCCACTGCATTCCTACCACATACACACTCCTGACACACCCCTCTATTCATAACTTACAGAAAATGTCTTCTCTGTGTTTACAATAAGATTGTTTCACCTGCTGTAATGCCCACCTCCATCCATGATAAATCCCAGTTCATCCTTCAAGGTCCAGATAAAACCCAGTATCTCCTAAGAAGCCCTCTCAGACCCATGCTGCTGTGATTGATCTTGTTCCACCTTGAACCCCAGCACCATGTTTAAATTTCTGATATATCATCAGAGTGTACGTTGTATTGAGATGATTTATGAATATCTATTTCTACCATCAGATGTGAATTCCTGGGAGGCAAGAACCATATCATACCCATCTTTGCATCCAGTGGTAATATTAAACATAACTAACAAGGACAGATTCGAGTTCTTACCAATCTGACAGAACGCCTGATCAAGGTCCTGAGACCCCCTACTCTCTATGTGTTAACTCCTTAGTTGCTACTGGATTGTTGGGAGATGCAGGTGCTTGGAGGAGGGGGTGTGGTAGTTAGAGTGGCAAGAGTTACACTACAACAAAAGCAGCTCTTAACAATATTTTAACAAGTAGAGCATAATTGGTTGAATGCCAGCCTTGTTTATAACTATTATGCTTATCAACGATTTCCTAATAGGCCCCCAGTAAATAAATGTTCTATATTTAAGAACAGAATGGAATATGAGCATAGCATTTTTTTTAAAGACAGCTCACACACACACACGCACACAAATGTTGATGCACATCTCTGACCAGCACAAACAAGGAAAATTTCATGTGTGAAAATTTTATACACTAGTTGTCCTGATATTTCAGATTAGTTAACAGCTGTTCAAAAGCAATTACACTTACAGTGTTTAAAAACATGTACAAATTCTCCAATAGTAATATCAATAAAAATGGAATTAGCCTTTTCTTGACTAGCTCAATTTTTCCAGAGCATAATGGCAACATTAATTCACCTCTAAGGGAAAACTCTGGGCAGAGCTACCATGATCATGTTTTGCAAATATTTTTCAAACTAATGAGGCCCGCAAAACTTCGTATGTAACTAGTAACATTTTCCCTAATCCACCCTCACTTTGCAGTGAACCCTGATTTGCCTTTACTTCCTCAAATTCCTTCTAAAATCTTCCATACAGATATGTTAAAGGAGCACTTATTTGCTTATTGTAAGTATGTCTTGAAATGTGCAGCCTCACAATTGCTGATAATGCCAATACCAAAAACAAGTTACAGAAAGGAAAAGCGTATCAAACATAATTATTTAATTCTTCTGTTCAATAACTTCTGGCCTGGGAGCATCTTTCAAGGTCATCACGAATGTTCCAAATTCAATGATGTTCCCCACAGTTCACTGTGTCTCTTACGTTCCTTCTTGTAAGTGGCAGGCCTCAGTGCTTTATATACAATAGGATACTGAGGTTCATCATTTTTTGTCTAATAATAACCATGCCGATTCTGAGGGACTTACTGTTCTTTACAATTACAAGAGTTAAACTGTAGAGCTGTCATTTGACGGTTTAAATGAAAATTGAAATTAATTTAATAAACTTACATCTCCCACATTACATGCAAAAATGGTCAAAACTATTACTTCACTGAAATATTTGGTATAAGTTTACCAGAATTCATAGTAAATTTTTGATGGACTTTGTGAAATCAACATTTTTAAAGTGATGGGAAGATTTCAGAAGGTACTAACGAGTATTGCGGTGGTGGCATCTGATGTCAGCACACTAGAAGCTGAGCAGTAAGCCAGTGGACACGTCCACTACAGTACGTTCTGTTACAGTGGCAATGAATGATGGAGCAGAGCACCAACTTCGTGTCTTTTAAATTTCCCTTCTGCTTACTACAAGTATTTTTGGATTCAGTCTGCTGTCTTTGCTCTGCCTTCTTTGATCCATTTCTCTACACCGTCTGTGCTAGATATGGGCCCTCCCATCAAATAGTCTTTGGTTTTCCCATTCTTACTCAGTTCAGTTCCTCAATTCTCTGATATCTTCCTGCTCGTCCAAACCACTATGCCATGTTAACTGTGTTCAAACTCACCCGTATCTTCCCACTTAAGTTTGAACTGGTATTTCCTCAAACATGTCCTCATTCTCCTCTTTCAGACTCAAAAGAAGGCCGATAAGACATGGATGGATCTCATAGATAATTTTAGACCATTGTTCTTCCACCATCATTTATCATAGATACTTTAAAAGTTTATAACCCAGGCTTATCACTTTGTATCGTCTATTTACTCCTCTATCACTCTTAAAAACTAAAAAAAAATCCACGATATCCAATCCCAGAATCAAGGTTTTCCATAATTGGTTTCTTACCATCATCCTTGGAAATTTAAGATGCTGTAGTAATAAAAAAAAAACTGATAGTCACCTTGGTGATTACCATGGAGTTTATGGTCAGCTATTCTAAAACTGCCCTTGAATCTCTTACCTGTTTGATCTTCTTCAATGATGCCATGGACTATATCTATCCTAGATTAACCTTACCCCTCCTACCCGTATTTCATAGATCCCATCTAATAGCAAGAAAGTAATAAATATGGGTGAACCCTAAAGTTTGTTTTGTCTAACTGCCTTTTTCATCCATGTTTACCCACATTTTTTTATTAGTATTACGAATCCCATGTTGCCCTAACATGGCCATTTAAAAAGGGCTCCTCAGATCTTTCCCTGAGCCCTTTAATTCCCAAGTCTCATCTGTTGAGCAGATGGTCTCACTTTCTATTCTCTGTGGTAATATGAAATATGCAAGATTTTATATGTGAACATTTACTGAGCCAGTTCTGGACAAGTGGTTTAAAGGGCAGAAATCCCAACACACACACACACACACACACACACACCTTCCTCAGACTAGACCTGATCTCACTCAGCATGGGTTGTAGTGACCTCACAGCTGGTGGACCTCTGAGAAACTATGGAAACCTTGCGGAACTATTTACACTCATATTTGTATCCCCAATCCAATTTATATCATTAGAACTATTTAACTTATGCGAAAGTAAACTGAACTGGCTTTTAGTAATCATTTTAAGATTCTTCATAATTGGAGTAGTATCTGTGGACTCTCCTGGCATGTAAGGCCTACAAAATACACTTCAATTTTTTTTCTCTGCCCCTACTTGTTCACATCCATTCTTATCACTCTAGATCATAACTTTATGACTTCATGGCTAGACTACTGCAAACATCTACCAAATTGATTCTATAAACCCAAAGTATTTTGTCATTAATCTTAGGTTGCTAAATGAACTTTCTAATTTTTACGTTATACTTCCACATAAAGATTTCCTGTGACTCCCCACTATTCAGTAACTGATGCAAAAAAAAAAAAAAAAAGATCACTGTCATGAGTTGACTTTTACAGCCTCAACTCCTACCATTTCCCAAAGGCTCAGTGTCCCAGTCAATTTGGAAAATTCCACATTTGGAAAACTTACGCTTGTCATTGATGTAATCTTTCTTGAGAAACCAGAGGGTAAAGTTTGCAGTAACCATGGCCACTAAATGATTAGGGTATTCTAGAAAGAGACAGAGAGGAGAAACACTAAAATTATTTTGGTAATATCTACTCAAATCTCTGATTGATGCCAAATTTAGACATGTGCAGGGTGGACTCAGTGCAAACAACTAAAGGGTAACGGTACTGAAGTTGGATTTCACAAAGTGGTCAAGGAATAAAGTTTACAATATTACTCCACCCAAGTTGACCAAATCCTAAAATAAAACAAAAATTTAACATTCTTCAGAGCAATATGTCAGAATCCAGTTTATAAAATATAAGATTCATAATATCCAGGACACAATTCAAAATTATGCATATTCCTCGACACACAAAATGAAGGAAACTTTACCCATTCCAGAGTAAAGAGAATCAATAGCCAACATCTTAACACAGATCCTGAAAATATTGGTTCAAGGTTTTAAAGAAGCTCTTCTAACACTGTTCAAAGAGGTAATGTAAAATACGGTCACAATGAACAAAATGCTAGGAAAACTCAGACGAGAAATAGAAATATAAATAAACACACACACACACACACACACACACACACCCCAAATCTAAATTCTGGAACTGAAAAATAAGTATACTAAAATTTTACTGCAAGGGTTTAACAGAAGAATGGAGATAAACAAAGGGCAGAGTCACTTAAATTGAAAACAGAAAAAGGAAAGTATGCAATCTGAAGAACAAAAGAAAAAATATTTTAAGAATGACTAAGTTCTCAACTTGATCAATAGATTCAATGAAATGTCAATCAAAATCCCAGAAATTTATTTTGTGGATATCAACAAACTGATTCTAAAGTTTGCATGGAGAGGCAAAAGATCCAAATAGCCAATACAGTATTGAAGGAGAAGAACAACATTGAAGGACTAACATTACCTGACTTCAAGAGTTACGATAAAGCTACAGTAATTAAGATAGCGTGGCACTGGTGGAAGAATAGACAAACACATCAGTGGAGCAGAATAGAGAGCCTAGAAATAGATCCCCATAAATATTGTCACTGGTCTTTGGCAAAGGAGCAAAGGCAATACTATGGAGCAAAGACAGCATAGTCAACAAATTGTGTTGGAACAACTGGACATTCACATGCAAAGAATGAACTTAGACACAGACCTTATACTCTTCCCCTAAATGAATTCAAAATGGATCACACATCTAAAGGTAACATGAAAAAATATAAATTTCCTAGAAGATAACACAGGAGAAAACCTACATAACTTTGAATTTGGCAATGACTTTTTAGATACAACACCAAAGGTACGATCTGTGAAAAATATAATTCATAAGCTGGGTTTCACTAAAAGTGAGAACTTCTGCTTTTGAAAGACAATGTCAAGAGAATGAGAAGACAAGCCACAGACTGGGAGAAAATGTTTGCAAAAAAACACAATAAATGAGTGTTCCTCCAAATATACAGAGAGCTCTTAAAACTCAACAATGAAACAAACAACCCAATCAAAAAATGGGCTAAAGACTTTAACAGACACCTTGCCAAAGAAGATATACAGATGGCAGATAAGCCTGTAAAAACAACCAGGGGAAGTCTCAATGAAGTAAGAAGTGGCTGCATTGTGGTAAGAGAGCTCTGTGGCATTTTAAATTGCTTGCCTACCATTTACCATTTGCTAAATCAGTGGCAGCCATGAACTGGGCAGCCCACATGCCTTGTGTAGCTTGTTATTGCTAGAGGGAGCACCATGAATCTTTTCCTCAAACAATTCTTGTTGTGTGCTCCTACGTGTCTGATGGCTCCCTCAAGAACCAGCTCAAGGTCTTTTCCATTTATTTCACCTCACTTGAAGCATTCCCAGGGCTGGCAGGCTTTTGCTAAAAGGATTTAAAGGCAAAAGTATGAATGACAGCCTCCTAGGGCAAGGGAGAAAAGTTTACACAAGCAAAGTTTACACAAGACATGCCAAAAACTTAGAAAGGAAGAGGCTGATAAAGGAGACTGGTGTAACAGTAAGGGTTATGAAAGCTCCTGCCTACGCCTAGGGATCAAGAAGGCCATGTGCGTGCCCAGGCCCAGAAACAGGCCAAAAAAAGGCCTGAGAAGACCATAAACTCTCAATTCTGGCTGAGCTTCAGGCTCCACTCAAGTAGGAAGTAAAGGCTAAGACAGGGTTGTAAATGGTCAAGCTAAAAGTTGAAGGAATACCCGACACAAAGCCATTCTGCAAAGACTGACACAGTACTTTTTCTTTCTCCTTCCCTTGACTCCAGGCATTTACAGAAACTGCAAAAACACAAGCTGACCTCTAAGCTAATGGAAAACAGATTTCAATGGCTATATATGATAAAGAATACAAACCTTACAAAATAGTTTAGAAAAGCCACTAAAATCAACCACCCACAAAACACACCACCAAAAAACCCTGGACAGGGGATGGAATCTAACTTCCAGAGTTATCACATTATAATATTCAAAATGTCCAGTTTTGAAAAAAATATGAAGCATACAAAGAAATAAAAAGCACAACCTATTCACAGGGGAAAAAAAAATAGAAACTGTCCCTGAGTAAGCAAAGGAATTGGACTTACTACAAAAAGAATTTAAAACAACTGCCTTAAATACAAAGTCTGACAATTACGTTTGCAATCTCACCCTAGAAAAAGTGCTGCACATCTCATTGCTGAATATCACTAGTTACCTTCCAGGTACTCCCCTTGGGAAGCTATGCACTGATGCCAGAGCCTAGTCCACCCTTCAGAGCAATTTTGGAACTCTTTTTCTGCAATGGCCATCAGAGCTGTCATTGTTGGTGTCCTGAATGTCATCACAATGTCTTCCTTTCAGTATTTTATCTTTGGGTAAAGAAAGAAGTCATTGGGGGCCAGATCAGGTGAGTAGGGAGGGTCTTTCAATACAGTTATTTGTTAACTGGTTAAAAACTCCCTCACAGACAGTGTCGTGTGAGCTGGTGCATTGTCGTGATACAAGAGCCATGAATTGTTGGTGAAAAGTTCAGCTCATCTAACTTTTTCACGCAGATTTTTCAGCATTCCCAAATAGTAAACTTGGTCAACTGTTTGTCCAGTTGGTACAAATTCATAATGAATAATCCCTCTGATATCAAAAAAGATTAGCAACATCATTGCAACAAGTTCACGAGCTTAACTGTCAGACCTCATATGTTCAAACAGCTAAAGAAAATCATGGAGAAAGAAACTAACAGAAACCAGGGGAAGAATGCCTCCCTAAAGAGAACATAATTGTAAAGAGCAATAATAAAATGGAATGAGATAGTGTGGAGGTGAAAAGTATAATAAATGAAATGAAACAATCACTAGCGGAGTTCAACAGGCAATTTGAACAAGCAGAAAACAGAACCAGCAAAGGTGGAGACAGATCTATTTAAATAATCCTGTCTGAGGGGCAAAAAATGGAAAAAATGAAGAAAAATGAAGAGAACCTAAAGTATCTGTGGAACACCACCGAGCATGCCAACATAGGCATAATGGTAGTCACAGAGGGAGAGAAGAGAAAGAAGGTCTAGGAATTCCACTACTGTGTTGAATACAAGTGGTAAAAGCAGGCATCCTTGTCTTCTTCTGGATCCTAGAAGGAATGCGTTCAGGCTTTCACCATTGAGTACTGTGTCTCCCCGAAAATAAGACCTAGCCAGATAATCAGCTCTAATGCATCTTTTGGAGCAAAAATTAATATAAGACCCAGTCTTATTTTACTATAAGACCTGGTAATAATGTAATGTAATGCAATGTAATGTAATGTAATGTAATGTAACATAATGCTGAGTGTTATATTAATTTTTGCTCCAAAAGATGCATTAGAGCTGATTGTCCGGCTAGGTCTTACTTTCGGGGAAACACCGTATGATGTTAGTTAACAACTTATTTAAATTTCATAATTTCCTTTTTTAGGACTTTTATCCTTGCTTCTTTCATCCCTACTAACACCTTCACTATCTTCATGCTGACTACCTAAATTCATGGATGTCTCATGCTGAGTTTCCCTGAATCTATTAACTTTTTCTAGTCTTTGATCTCAACCCCTAAGGCTCTTTCTAGATTATATGTTTGTTTATTGCATTACTCAAATCAGCTAACCAACTTACTTTCATCTGAAGCCATCAGTGCTCTAATCCAAAGGAAATATGGACAGTTTAAGATCTATTAAAGCCTGGTGGAGAAATAGATTTGTACAAAGATATTTTGACAATACTGATGTCACATCGTATTAGCTGATACCTACTTCCGGCCAGCTGTAATGATGTTGGCTGGCACTTGCACTTTCTATTTAGAAATTTAGTAATGTCTATTTAGTGGAGCATTAGCATCTCTGAGAAGCATTTGTTATGATTCCAAAAAAAATGCATACACGTTTTAAGAAAGGAAAAAAAACTGTATTAAAATTGTAATGCTCACTATATACCAATAACAAAAGATGAATACAAGTCATGTGTATACATTTTTTTGGCACCCCTGGTATTTCTTTATTTAACATAAGGTAAAAGTTTGCACCTATTATTACAAGATTCTGTGTCAATTCAGCCATTGAAACCTGGGAACAGAGTAACCTGTGAAACTGAGGCTTGAGAGCAGGTAAGTAGATTGTTTCAAATTATATAACTAGTATTTGATTCCAAAGTCAGTGATTTGAAATCTTTGTGATTGAAATCAAATACAGGTTAGTATCTTTTCTTATGTTTAGGTCATCTTTTTACTCTGATGAATTAATAGCAGCAGTGACAATAACATTTCACTAGCATTTATCACATACCAGACACTGGCTGAAGTGCATTAAACATACCATTGTTCTTCACTGAACAATTCCTGTCCCAAAATGAGAAAACTGAGGTACAGAGCAGTTAAGTGACTTGTCCCAGAGATAGTAAATGCTGGTGCTAGGGTTTGAATCTTTGCCTATGTATGCTGTACTTTACTGTCTGCCAAGCAAAAGGAAACTTCCTGCTATTCACTTTTATGAAGTTAATATTCTCCTTGTTTGCTCTCTCATTACGTTATAAACGTGACCCAAATTTAAAATGAGAACAATTACATTACTAATATTTCACCTTTATTAGGTTTCACATATTAGGTTCAACTATCTTTGAAATAAATTACTTTGTTCTCTCAGAAGGTCAAGATTAATGCCCTGTTAATTTGAAAATTATTATTTTCTCTGCTTTTTGTTGACAAAAATGTTATACTTTCTGGGGGTGCTATTTTAAGCATGTTACTTTTTTGCACATAATTAATCTTAATTAAATAATTTACCTTTAACCAAAATGTATAAGTATATTTTCAGTATACTTGCCTATTTTCAATTTCATCCAATTACAGAAATTCCAAAAAACACTGAACATATGTGCTATACTCAAATTCTGCCTCAATATGTGCATTTCATTTTATAGAATGAGAGGTGTGATAAAAAAATATGTTGAATGCTTAAATTAAAAAAAAATATTACAGTAAAAGACACATTGCCATGAATCCCCCTCAAAATACTCCCCCTCACTTCAAACACACTTATCCCATCGTTCCTGCTGCTTCCTGGAGCAGCTATGGAAGTCGTCCTTCATGTCTTTAGTTGCGCTGTCGCTGTCATGGCTGCCTCAATCCTGAATCGATTCAAAACATTTATCTCTCATGGTCATTTTGACTTTGGGGAAGAGCCAGAAGTCGCACGGTGCTAGATCTTGTGAATAAGGTGGATGAGGACACACCATAATGTTTTTATTTGCCAGAAATTGCCGTACCACAAGTGATGTGTGACAGAGTGTTGTCATGATGGAGAACTAAGTAAAGACCCGAAAGAGGACTTCCAGGACTGCTTCAGAAAGTGGCAAGAATGATGGGATAAGTGTGTTTGAAGCAAGGGGGAGTATTTTGAGGGGGATTAATGGCAATGTGTCTTTTACTGTAATAAGTATTTTTTTATTTAAACACACCATGATCACACCTTGTATATGGTGCTAAATTTACCATCCTACGATATTGCCCTGTGTATAAAAATATGCATAACTGTATAAATAAGATTGAGAAAACATGTTTCTACAGGAAAGGAAAAACAGAAAACATTATTAAGTAGATACACTGAAAGGGGTTTTTTAAAACTCCAAATGACTTTTCCTTCCTCACCAAATATGATCTTTCCTTTTCATGGTCACACTCTCGAGTTTCTTTGTATTCTACTTAATTGCAGGATTAAGCTCGCCATTTACAATCCTTACTTCCTCTTTTCCTGGAGAGAATGTCCTACCGTTACTGCCCCTGGATTAAGCTGCCATAATTACATAATTTAGGTTCTTGAAAAATGCCTGAATTTCAATATATCTTGTTTTATTTTTATTTATTTTTTTACTGTCCTATCTACACAGCAAAACCTTGGCCATTAATTTTTTCTCAAACACAATTTGACTCCAGCTGTCCTCACTGTTCATTTTATCATGTCTAGTGTCAAACACAGACTGTGGTACACATAAGGGCTCACCAATGTTAATTGAACAAATGAGTAAATAACTGAATAAATATTTGATTTTCAGCATTTTAGAATGGCATTCAGAATTTCTGCCCCCTAGTGTGATCTTCGTTATACAATTTTCTAATTGGACTATAGTCTCAAAGGATCCTTCAGCACCTAAGATAAACCCTTCCTGTAATTTCCCAGTGACCTCAGCATAGATCTCTGCTTTCCAGCACCCTCTTTTATACTCATTATAATATCTTGGGAGATATTATACCTCCACTCCAGACTCTTGTTTTTCCCTTTTATATCTACGCAAATTACATTTTTGAAGATAGCACATAAGTAACTTAAGACACTGGTTTAATCCAAATGAGAGCGGAAGAACAATAATGATCTTTTTTTTATTATTATGAAAGTTGTTGTTAATTTTTTAAAGGAGAAATTATATTTTCAAATCTTACTTCTAGACCCCTCACAGGATGTCCCATCTCTGCTGAGATGAGTAAATGTATTCTTTCTTACAAATATATCTAAACATATGCATAATTTAAATAAGAAATGAAAAAATAGAAGTAACCTAAGACTTAATTCCATGTAAGGAAGTTTTCCATAAACTAGGAAAAAAGTCAAGCATATCAACCAGCTAAGTATCACTGATGGCGAGAATAATTGGCTCTAATTTTAATTAACTACTATGAGAAAAATTGCACACATCAAATATTAACGATGACAACTTTGTTTTCAAATGCACTGCCATGTATATGTCAAAAAAATCAGTCACTCCTGCAAGAAAATTACCTGCTTTAAATCCTTTGTAAAACAGATTGAGGGTATGTGTTTATAATGTTTTACGTATGAAGTATATTTTATATAATGAATTAATTACATTAAACATATTAATTACATATTATATACCACATAGTAAATGCTTTCTGTTGCTATATGCATATGACTTATAATTTTATATTATATACTAACACACACTGGCAATGGATCACCATTGAAATCCATATGGTGTCTAACCGAAGCCCCAAGATTCTCAGCTGTTCTATGGGGAAACAAATAGTTACTCTTAAAGACTGTTAGAATATTGTTATTTCTACTCTATCCTACTCAAGTACAAATATAACTTAAGAACATAATTTTCTCTTGGCAAAAAAAAAAAAAAAAAAAAGACTCTAGGCATATTTTATCATCTTTGTTCATTGATTATTTTCATTTTGAGTGAAGTATTTGGGTTGTGGCAATCTCATTAGAGCACATTATAAGAAATAATTGCTTGATCAAAATGTGTTGCTTTATTCCAGGAAAAAAAAGGGCCTGATTTTTCCTGTGTATGAATAGATTGAAATGAAAACCTTCAGAATAGGAAATTTAAACAAAATGAAATTTTTATAAAAGGAAATTTAAACAAGTCAACAGTAATTATTGTTATCAAAGATAAAGAATATCTAGCTATTTCATAGTATACAAAAATGAAATGCAGAAGTTCAAATATAAAGCTTCTGTCAAAAGCTTTGCATTATATACTGTTTGTTCCCTTTTCCTTAAAAATATTCATTTCCTAATGATACTGAATCTGAAAGTGAAAGTCAAGGTCATTCTTAAGTATACATTTTCCTACTCATTAAATGTTTTGAGTCAAGACCCTAAAGAATGCACAGTGCCAGCCCCTCTCCCTTACAAGTCAGAAAACAAATCCATCATGAAGTGGAATTCATAGAAAAGGTAGTTCTATTTATTTTTTGAAGACGTATTGAGAAAATGTTTCTTTTCTTAAACATCACAAATAACTTAATTGATTCATGTATTAGGTTGGTGCAAAAGTAACTGCGGTTTTTGCAATTATTTTTAACCTTTAAACCACAATTACTTTTGCACCAACCTAATAATAAACGTAAGTAGGAGTATTATCATATATCATAAAGAAGAAGCCACTTCTGGGTTAAGAGATTCACCTGCCAGTATCTGCAGCCCCTTACACATAAAATAACAGGTAGAAACCATTTTGATCCTTAGAAACTTGGCAATGTTCTGGCCACATAGTGCCACTGTGCTACCATTCTCTGTTAGGGACATGTTTTCTCAAAGTCCTTTCCAATTCCGCACTGTAGCAGATGCCGTCCATGCCCTGCCATGGCCCCTTTGCATTTAAATCTTCCCTGTAGGTCAATGGCTTTATGGAAAACTGTGACTTTCTTCTTGAGGGCTTTCTCTGATCACAGGAGGGACCTTACCCCTCGCATGGATCAGGCCACAAGTGGCAGTTAGAGCTTGAAGGAGCAGTCCTCAACCAATGTTGGATGGAAACTCATGAGAAAATAACCCAGCTTCCTTGACCTTTGGTTGGAATAACTCTGAGGTGAATTCTTCCAGAGGTCCCCAGTGGGATTAAGCCCCTGCTGCCCACAGCTCATTACCATCCCGAACTGGTCTCCTCTCTTCACTGTCTTCCACTCCCCTACCTATGATTCCTGAGATCACCCCTTAAATAAACTGTTTGTCCTCAATGCTTAGTCTCAATGTCTGCTTCTGGGCATATACAACCTAAGACACCCCTTAGAACCAATCAAGTGAGGTCCCTGTCCTAGGCTTCACGCTGACCCGGGCCTCAGTCTACTCTTCTTCTGTCTTTGCCACTCCCACAGGGTAAAAAATCCAAGGAGCCAATGGAACATGTTCACCCACATTCCAGATACCTGTGATACAAGAATTCCCTACTAAATAGCCTTACCCTGCTTCCAGCAATTGCACAGGACTCTTCTCTGGGCCACGCCTGGTGGTAGACAGTGAGGCTTAAGGGCTAACCAAGGGGTGCCTGTTAGGGGAAAAGTGAACTGAGTTAGAACATGCTATGTGGGCTAAGGCATCAGTAGAATTCAACATGAGGTTCCCCACAATATCGGTTAGACTTCATACTATGCCCCATGTCTTCAATGTTTCTTTTGTAGTTTTCACCTATGTCTTTCCAAGCTGAATTCTGGACAGTTTGCTTAAAATTGTGTTGTCATCTGCAACTATATTCATTGAGTAGTTAAAAAAAAAAATCAGTGCCTATATTTTTCACTTCAGAGCTTCTTTTATATTATTTTCCAAGTCTGCCTGTTTTTTTAAAATAGGGTTTTTTATTACTATTTCATTTTTTTATGTCTCCATTTCATAAACGTTTGTTATATTTTATCTCACATTTCCGTACTATTTTTCTCAGGTTATTAGGGCTCTAGTCTTTCTGACTATAGGATCCAAGATTCTTCCTTTTAGACTGCTTCCTTATGTGCTTTGTAACTTTTTAATTTCTATTCATTTTTTAAGACTTTCTTCACCCCACTCTGTGCAGCCTGGACTGTACGAGTGCCTCTCTTAAATTATTTTGCTTGCTTTTACCAGTAATATTAGGGGATATCACAATCCCTAATTTTTATGTAAAGTTTTTCAATAGACTAATTTTTATGTAAAGTTCTTCATTTGGGGTTCCTGAGCCAATCAGGTGGAATAATACAAACCAAGAGTGCACGGGATAAACAGACCCCATGTTACTTCTTAGAAGATGATTTTCCCCATATAGTGGTCAGATAAAGACACAGAAAACAGTGTTTTATAAATTGATTTTTGCATTTCATCTACTCCCTTATTTAAACAAATGTACACTTATTTTAAAGTTCTGATTTTATGCAGAATTTTCAGTTACTACATTCATTTTCACATGAAACCCAAGAACTTATCTGACATTTTCTCACTGTAATTAGTGATGCAAGCCATTTAACTGCCAAAACAAACTCTACCTATTTTTTAAAAAATATTTTTATTGGGGAATATTGGGGGAGAGTTTTTTTTCCCAGGGCCCATCAGCTGCAAGTCATTGCCCTTCCATCTAGTTGTGGAGGGCGCAGCTCAGCTCTAATTCCAGTTGCCGTTTTCAATCTTTAGTTGCAGAGGGCGCAGCCCACCATCCCATGTAGGAATTGAACCAGCAACCTTGTTGTTGAGAGCTCGCGCTCTAACCAACTGAGCCATCACCACCTATTCTTGAATCTCTGACCTTCTTTCATATGCTTCTCTTGTTCCTATCATCTCTTTGTATCTTTATAAATTTTGTTTTAAAACCAATCAAATATATCATCCACAATGACAATTTTAATTCTCTTATGTGAATATGTATTATAGTCATAGCAATAGCCTGTAATATTTATTGTGTGCTACAAACAGTAACTCAAACATTCAATAAATGTGATTAACCATTATCATTACTGTGGAGCAACATTCATGCATTACTTTCCTCACAACAAACTGTAATACAGTTAATATTATTATTTTCTCCATTTTACAGATAGGGACTATAAGTCCAAAATATATTTTAATTTTCAGATAAATACAACATTAGGATGTATTATTAAATATAATGAGAGGAGGGTTTCCATTAAGCTTGTAATATTTTAAAGCCTGGTGTGGTATCCGTTCACTCCGTCATTAGGCTTTTCTTTTTTTTTTTTTTTTTTTATGGTTAGTATTTACTCTCCCATATAAACTTTAAAATTTGTAAAAGAAAACAAAACGAGTATTTTAAAGAAAATCTATGGACTTTTATATACCTAAGGCTGAAAATGGGTAAAACAAATATTCCACTCAAAAAGTTAAAAAAGGGAAGTGACATCAATGGTGAAGTAGGAGACCCCAATTCTGTCCCCCCACAACAATTAGACTGCTAGCCACGAACAAAAATAGGTCTGGGAGAGTCCAAGAATCCATTAGGAATCTTCACCAACGCAGAACAAAATAACCTGAGAATAATAGCACAAAAGGAGGAAAAAATGAACAGCTTCATTTTTGCCTGCATCATCCCATCCCCCACGCTGGCAATTCTTAGCGCCAAGAGGGAACTCCCCAGGGAGTGGTCTAAGCGACAAGCCTCCCCAGCCTTTGGGGCCTCGCATAAAGAACGCACCTCCTTTTCACCCCACCCAGAGACCGGCAAAGCTGAGATTATAGAGAATGCTAGGAACAATAAAGACGAGCAGGGAGGCCTGTATCAGCCCCACAGCAGGAGCCACGAAGGTTCCCAGTGACCCGCTCTGCACACGACCCCAGCCTCTATCGCCACTGAAGAAACCAATGGCGCATACATCCACCATTTTCTCCGGCTGGGTTTACCGTCGCCAGCCGCTTGAGTCTCTGCACACGCATGCTCCCACCAGAGCCTGGGATACTTACCTGCAGCCAGTCCATGCCTCTGTGGCTGCGAGAGTAGAAGAGACGGTCTAGTCCCTCGCAGGTGACACCAGCTACCGTGTGCGCACTTGGGCCGAGCCTCTTCCGCTGTACACATGCACTCTACCAGACGGACTCCTGCCTTCGGCCTTGTGAAAGTCCAATCTAAAATGGAAGCCGAGGGCGGAATGCGCAGGATCTCGCGCATGCGCCCTTGGAGAAACGGAAGTGAGGGACTAATTTCTGTAAAGGGCTTATTTGCAGAAGACGGAGACTTAGGCACATCCGCCGAGAATCTGGCCAAAGAACACTCACCAAGAATCTCTCCACATTTTCAAACCAATGAATTTTCTGCTTGTATTCTGGACGAACACACCTCTTCGGGCTTCTCACCGCACACCCTCCACAGACTTCCCTGTAGCCTATAGCTTGCTTTCATTTTCCCCGAACTGCAATTCCTTTGTGATTCCAGAATAAACTCAGTTTTGGGTAATTTGAGCTTGCCTCAGTTTACCACTTTATTTAGGTTGACAGACTCTACTGCTATGTTCATGCCTGTCACAAGATCCCGAAGCCACAGAAGTAAACGCCAACAGCCAAGGCCCCCCCCCCCCATCTGTCGTGGGCCCAGATTTGGCCCTATCTCCAGTCACTGGCCTGCACCACTGGGCTCACCTGCAGCTAGCTAGCTTCTCCTGCTCTGCACCTGCGCCTCGCTGGCCCAGCTCTTGTCATCGGCCTCCACTGCTGTGTGTGCGCCTAAGGCAAGACCTGGCAGTCACAAGAGTGCATATCGGCAGCCCGGGCCCACACAGCTGCCAGTGTGCCTGCAGTTAGCCCAGGCCCTGGCTGCTCCCCTGGCCCCTGTCACTATATGTATGTACGCACCGGCCACTGCCACTACGTAGGTACCTGTAGCTGGTCCCTGTATCCAAGTGTGTGCACGCTACCAGCTTGGGCCTCAACAGCTGCCTGCCCTGGTCCCTAGCTGCTGGAACTGGAGGCACTGCTGAGGAAACCAACAGCCCTTGCGGCCACTCAGACTCCCAGCATCACTCCCCATGGACCATGCAGGTTAGTTTGTTTTATTTATTTATTTTTTTGTTTTATTGAGATATAATTGACATACAGCCCTGTATAAGTTTAAGGTATGGAGCATACTGCTTGACTCACATATATTGTGAAATAATTACCATGATAAGTTTAGTTAACATCCATCTTCTCATATGGATACAAAAAGAAAAAATGTTTTTTTTCTCCTTGTGATGAGAATTCTTAGGATTTATTCTCTTAACAACTTTCACATATACCATACAGCCGTGTTAACTATAGTCATTATGTTGTACATTACATCCCCAGTGGTTATTTATCTTATAAATATGTGGAAGTATGTGCCTTTTGATCACCTTCATCCAATTTCCCCACCCCCACCTGTGGTAATCACAAACCTGACCTCTTTTTCTGAGTTTTGGGTTTTTGGTGGTTTTTTTTTTTGTTTTGTTTTGGGTTTTCTTTTTTTTGTTCCACATATAAGTGACATCATATGGTATTTGCCTTTCTTCATCTGATTTATTTCACTTAGCATAATTCCCACAAGGTCCATCCTTGTTGCAAATGGTAGGATTTTTGTCTTTTTTATGGCTGAATAGTATTCCATCACACACACACACACACACACACACACACACACACACACACATCACAAATTCTTGATCCATTTATTCATCTTAGATTGTTTCTGTCTTGGCTATTATAAATAATGCTGCTATGAACATGGGACTACAGATGTCTTTTCAACATAATATTTTCATTTCCTTCAGATATATTCCCAGAAGTAGAATTGCTGAATCAAAAGGAAACTAAATTTTAATTTTTTGAGGAACCTCCATATTGTTTTCTATAGTGGCTGTACCAATTTACATTCCCACCAACATGAAAGAAATCATCTCATTTAGAAGAGCATCAAGAACAATAAAATACTTAAGAATAAATTTAAACAAGGAAGCAAAAGATCTATACACCAAAAACTATAAGATATTGATTAAAGAAATTGAAAACAAATAAATGGAAAGATATTCTGTGTTCATGGATCAGAAGAGTTAATATTGTTAAAATGTTCATAATACCCAAAGCCATTTATAGATTGAAAGCAATTCCTATTAAAATTTCAATCCCATTTTTCATAGAAATAAAACAAATGTAAAATTCATATGAAACCACAAGAGAACCTGAATAGCCAAAGCAATCCTGAGAAAGAAGGACAGAGCTGGAGGCATCACACATCCTGATTTCAAATTATATTGCAAAGCTATAGTAATCAAAACAGTATGGTGCTGGCCTGAAAACAGACACATGGACCCATAGGACAGATTTAAGAGCCTGCAAATAAATCCCCTGCATAGACGATAAAGTAGTATTTAACAAGGGAGCCAAGAATACTCAAAGAAGAAAGGATAGTCTCTTCAATAAATAGTGTTTGGAAAACTGGATAATCACATGCAGAAGAATTAAATTAGGCCACCATAGGTGATATATATGCGTGCGCACACACACACACACACACACACACACACACACACACACACACACACACAATGGAATACTACTCAGCCATAAAAAAGAAGGAACTCCTGCCATTTATGACAACATGGATGGACCGTGAGTGCATTATATTAAGTGAAATAAGTCAGACAGAGAAAGACAAATACCGTATAATCTCACTTATATGTGGGTGGGTGGGCGGGAAGCTCATACATACAGAGAACAGATTGGTGACTGCCAGAGGCAGGGTTTTGGGATGGGTGAAATGTGTGAAGGGAGTCAAAAGGTATAAATTTCCAGTTATCAAATAGGTAAGTCATGGGGATGTAATGATTTTTATTGTTTAATGCTACTACATTTGGGGTGGTTTATTCTGCAGTTAGAGATAACCAGAACATTCCTATGTCCATTTTCCTATCCACCATTCTATTACATGTTTTCTAAATGTATAGTTATTCATTAAAACAACATAAATCTATGTTCACCTTATAATTTTAAACATGGTGATACCTTTCAACTAAATAGGTTTAAGCAGTTCAGAATAAGCCAAAAGAAACATAAAGGTGATTTATCTAAATACATCCATTGTACAGGTGAGGAAACTAAGACCCAGTATTGAAAGGAAAGATGTGGGCAGACCCCTCCAAAGGGTCATGAACAGAAAAGACTGTGGACGAACACTTCGGCCTCCCTTTCAGCCAGCAACCCACAGGGTTTGTCATTCTATCTATTGCAACCACCCTATGTTGAATATTTCACTTCATATTACTCTGTGCATATAAAAATCAGACATGGAAACAAACAAAAGCTTTCATTTGAGGTACTCACATATTTTTAAGGCAATTGGGGTATGGGAATAGCCCTCAGCAATATCATGTTCATTGCTACTCCCAGCATCACTGTCATAAGTAAATAGAAAAACAACATCAACAACACAGTCAAATCTCAAAAACAATTCTCTATCTTAACTAAATCTTGAAGATCCTTTAAAATTATGACTACCTATAATATGATGTGCAAAGACCACAGATGGTTTTTCACGTATCATTTGATCTTTCATATTGTCTTAAAGATTTAAAAAATGAGAAAAATTTAAAAAGGAAACTAACAATCGTATTTCCGCCACTTGTGATTTTAGTAAAATGATACATTTTCAATTCCAAACAATAAAAAGAAGTATAAATTTGATGATTATGAACATAATAACAAAACCCAAATCTAAAAACTCAAAAGTAGGTGCTCAAAATTTAGGACTAAATAGGCACTCTCTCCAAAAATGGTTCTAGAACTTGCTTTCTTGAAAAATTCTCTTATATCAGCTTATGTTTTCCACATTTGGTTTTTTTCTTATAAAGTTTGAAGGAGACTTGTGCTGCTGTGAACTCTGGTTGCATTTCTGAAAATTAATTACCAGATGACAGCCTGAGGCAGCTACTTCTCTTATGAGATTCCTTGGTTTTCAGAACCCATCAACTCTAGTCGAATTACTTTCAGTATTTCTGACCACTTTGCTGAACATGCTGTCAATTAATATTTGGCCTCTCAGATGCTGTTTACCTGATCCATTTTCTGAAAAAAAGAAAAAAATTGCTTATCCAGGCATCTACTTTTGCCTGAATTTGGTGCTGTATAAATATATCAACTATGTTCAAGAAAAGTTCTTTCCACAACATTTTGTTTTCTCCATTGGATTTTTATAACACTTTTTATACCACATTTTTAATGAGGTCATATACCCCATCTCATCTATTATTCTGTGCTTTATACTCACAGATGTTTTGATTGCCACTTTAAATAATACATTTTTTTAAGTAAAGAACACTTGATATTTATACGTATTTTGAGGGTTTCATATACACCTTAATTTCAGGCTGCCATAGACATAATAGGTGGATATTTTAGCATTTATGAGTGAGACCATACACCAAGTGGACAGAACAAAAAATACAGATTTTTTTCACATGCATTCCCATTGCCATCTTTTTTATAACAGAGCTCTGGGGCAGAATGTCTGATTAAAATCTACAGATAATCACTGTGGTAGGCAGAATAATGACTACCCAAAGATGCCCATTTCCTAATTCCCAGAACCTGTAAATATGTTAGGTTACATGGAAAAGGAGAATTAAGGTTGCAAATCGATTAAGGTTGCTAATCAGCTGGCTTTATGGTGGAGAGATGATCCTGGATTATCCAGTGGGCCCAATGTAAACACAAGGGTATCTAGAAGAGGGAGGCAACAGAAGATTTCATAACACAAGGGTGGTCAAAGGACATGATATGAAAAGTCATTGCTGGCTCGTGACAGGGGGCCATGATCCAAAGATTACAGGTGGTTCTAGAAGCTGGAGAAGGCAAAAAATCAGTCTTCCCTAGAGCCTCCAGAAAGAAATGTGGCCCTGACAACACCTTGATTGTAGCACAGTGTGGTCCACATAAGACTTGTTACCTACAGAAATGTAAGGTAATAATTTGTGCTGTTTTAAGCCACTAAATTTGAGATAATTTGTTAAGTAGCCAGAGGAGACTAATAAAATCTCCAAACCTCATTTTGTTCAATGCTTTCAATCTCCATTCCTTCAGTCGTCTTTAACATAGCAAGTAGAAAAACAAACTAATTTGAACTTTGTATCCAGTACTTTACCTATTTTGCTGGAGAGCAGCTAATGCAAGTGGTTTCTTGAATAAATAAAAAAAATTATCCCCAAAGGAGCCTCTCAAACCCAGGAAACTTGAGTTAACTATATTATTCATAGCAAAAACAGGTTGGAAAATCTTTGAGAACCTAAGAATTTGTATTAACTTATTTATAAAGCTAATTATTATCATTAGCATTACTTCAGAGATGCCAGAATAAAATTTGATAAAATAATTTGTCTTGGGAAAATTCTATTTTTACCTGATTGATATTCCTTAGTCTAGCATGTCAGTAGTGAACCTATCTTTTTTACAAAGCCAGTATCATATATGCCTTGAAGATAGAAAACACCTTCATTTCTACCTTCATGGATAGCAATGTTATGAGAGGATCAAGTTTTAGAATCATCTCATCTTCTATATGTCATGAGTTCAAAAAAGGGACAAGTGGCCAACTAGAGGTCAATAAAAATGGGATGTTTACTGCCTTTTGTATCAGTTTGCCTCTGGAAAATTGAGGAATATATTAAGCAAGCGTCCCTAACCTGGGGCCCCAAAACAGAGTGGATATGTAAAATTCTGTCTTTATTTTCACTGACTTTTAATTGCAATATAGCATTCCCAAACCACAATAATATTAGCCATATCTATTATGACAATGAAAGGATCACAGATATGTTTATATCACATTTCAGTTGTTGAAGATATCTTAAAGTATTGTTTATATTCATCACTACTTTGAAAGGATGGCAGTTATTCAGCCCACCATTAAATCTTAGGCATTGTGTTAATGAAGAAACACATTTTAATATAATATTATATTATTTACTTTTTGATAATCTATTGAAATATTAGTTTCTTCTGTAATCCTTGCATTTTATTTTATGTACCGTGTTTCCCTGAGAACAAGACCTAGCCGGACAGTCCTCTCTAATGAGTCTTTTGGAGCAAAAATTAATAGAAGACCCGGTGTTATATTTATTACATATATTATATTATATAAGACCGGGTCTTCTATTAATTTTTGCTCCAAAAGATACATTAGAGCGGACTGTCTGGCTAGGTCTTATTTTTCAGGGAAACATGGTATTTATGTATTTATAACACCCTAATCTGTGAAGAGGCATAGGCTTCATTAAACTGCCAAAAACAGGCTGATGGCATAAAAAAAGTTAAGAAACCCTGATCTAGAGCAGGAGGATCAAGGCAGATTACTATAATACTTGGCCTGTGATTTGCTTTGCTTTCTTTAGAGACTCTCCTAATTCTAATTGCTAACTCAGTGTAGTAAAATGAAATATTTTTGAACCGTGGCTCTCCAGAATCCATCCACCTTTGGTGAACTTTTAATAAAGATCAGGACCCCCCAAAAATCTCTACCAGGGTCTTCTTTCACTTGGCAGTCTTTTCTGGGTCTACCTACTCTGGGATACAAGGATGAATGATAAAACCTCTAAGCTATGTAAGCATACTTTCTGACATAAAATGCAGGCCTGAAAGAAATAATTACAATGCAGAATGATAAACACTTCAGTGCTTTTTGAACCATCATTCATGCTCACCTGTGCCAACCCGTGGTCCATACGTACATGTGTGTGGCTTGTGCTTCACGTTTCTTGTGCCCCATTGCTTCTGTCATCCTCTCTTTCCATGTGCCCTTTTTGTAGGGAACTTCTCTCCCTTCTCTGGACTCTGGCCATCAAGATCTTAACTTATTTTGCAGAGCACAGTTTGCATATGATACACAAAAGCAATAAGTGCAGTATATGCATGCATAAAGGGCTTACTCAGGATTTCATAATTCTCCTGACGTCTTCTTTTCTTCCATGAATTTCTCTACAATATCTAAATAGTGACATTGTTCTCCCATTAACTCATAGAGAATTGTTTTCATGTAATGTATAATACTGAATGCATCCTGCCTTGTCCATCTGCAAACTTTTGTGTATTTTTTTCCTACTGATAGTGGGTGTCGTGCAGGGTGCCAGGCGGGGTCTCAGCTCCTGCTCCCCACATAAGAACACAGGATATGGTGAGGCCAAAAAGTAACATCCATGGAGCCATAGATAGGGGAGTCATACCACTATATTCTTGCTGGCGGCTGGGTTGGAGACACAGGAAGCAGGAGCCACACTATCCGCAACCTGCCGTCCACTTCTCTGCAATCCGCAACCTGCACTCCACTGTGCTAACTGCAATCCGCGCTTGCCAACCACCATCATTTTGCTAGCCCCCAGTTTTCTGCTAGCATAGCTACAGCAGTTATGAGTGGCCAATGTTTCACTGGTTACAGCTGACGGCCAACTAGCCACAGCTGATGGCCATTTACTACCTGAGCCAGCACCTTTCCACGTGAGGCCGAGAGCCTGGAAACTGCACTCCTGGCTCTGTCCCCACAGTGGGCTACTTGAGGACCACATCTGACTTATCACAATATTTTGCCAATGCTAAAAAGAGTGCTTGAGGTGCCACCTAGTATGTATCTGTTGAATGAGTACATAACTCAATATTGCTCATTTCTGAGCATAGCTAGTTCATCGATCAATTTTAAATTGTGGCTAAAACCAGTCTTTTCTACTGTTCTTTGCCAGCCAGGTCTTTTGGGATTAATTAGAATAAAAATTTGTTAACTGTTCTTGTTTGTGCCAATGCTTCATATTCTCATAAAGTGAAATGTGTGATGAAGGTATAAAGTCTACCTCCCGTGCCACTGAAATTTTTTTTCATATTTATCTATTACTTACAAAGAACAGTTTGTAGACACAGGCCTTTTTACAACAGTTTCTATTGTATTTTTAACAATACCTGAAAGATAATTTCAGTACCATAAGGCTCATTTTAGAAGAGAAGTATCTTCTTTGGTGAAACATCATGTTGCTGTAAAAAAAAAAAAAAAAAAAAAAAGCTACCTCCAAAATCAGTGGATTCACAAAATAATTTACTTCTTGCTCATATGACATGTCCTGAGAGACCGATGCTGAGGGAGGCTCAGTTTCTACATGTACTTCAGAACATGGTGGCAGTGGAAGGGAATCTGAAAAATGGCCCAAATGTACTTCAATTTAGAAATAATGTACAGCACTTCTCACAAGGTTTTGGCCAAATAAATTATACGTTCACACATAACTTCAGCATTGGTGAGGAAGCAATATTATTACCATGTGCCTAAAAACAGAACGTGAATATTTTTTTAAAGCACTAGAAGTAATCCAATCATGGATTCCTTGACATTCATTTATTGGGATTTTTTAAACCTTTTCTCGTTAAACCTAGAGACCACATCAGGGTTTTCATTGAGACAATAGTGTTACTACATTTTAGGTTGTGTGAGAAAGTTCACCATAGAGGGACCATACAAGGACTTCCATTGCGGTTATGATTTAAAATGGGCATTCTTTTATTTGTGCCTGGAATTCTCTTCAAAGACAAATATGAAGGAGAACTTTAAGAAAAATGTGATCTTGTAGCGTTACTAAATATTATTTATTAAGACATTTAAAGATCAAAAGGCCTCTTTATGCCTACAAAACCAGATAGATGAAATATTAGATAACTTTGTACTATTGGGGACAAAAATCCTTATCGTATGCCCTTCTGGAGGAGCCTGTTGATTGCTTACCCCAATAACGTTTTGCTCTTTCCTCCTCACTGACAAAACCTTGGTTTTATTTAATCATGTGAGGAAGAGAGGGGTGTTTCTCAGTCTTCCTTCCAGCTAGGTTCAGTCATCTGTTTAAGATTTAGCCAATAAACTACAAGCAGAAGTGCTGTGTGGTATTTCTAGAATGCTTTCCAAAAGGGAGAGGGAACACTCTTATTACTGCCCTTCCTCTTTTTCTGCTGTCTAGAAGGTAGATACGATGGTTGGAGTTCTGGAAATTTTCACTGAGCCTTGAGTAAGTGCATAGGGATTTTCCTTCTGCATGACCCGGAACCTGAAGGTGTCGTAAAGCAAATAGTCAGGATCCCAGAAAAAAAGAAGAAATACTTTCGCATTTCAGGAAAATCAGCCTTTTTAGTGAACTTGAGACCACTGTATCTCAATTCATCATATGGATTTAGGGCTCAGCAGTCAGTCTATGCCAGTATCGAATGACAAACCAAAGATTTATATAAAATGGCCAGTCCCTTTTCCTTGACAAATTTTGTAGCTTTTGCCTTTGCAAGTCCCACTCTTGCCTTTGATCTGGGAGACAGCCTTTACAGAGGTATAGGAAGTAAATCTCAAGCCTTCAAACTAATGGCTCTGAGTTATTCTTGGGGTTAATCTGCAGGCGACTGACTCCTCTATGTTGGATCGTGTTCTCCCTGACTTATATTGGAACATGACTCCTTCAGTCAGTTTTTCAGCAACTTTGTTTCTTTTATCACAGGGAAAATTGAGAGAAAAACTGAGAAAGGTCAGTGTTTATTATAAGTGTAAATGTAAGAGACTATATGAGAAAGAATAATCAAATCTCGCGACCATGGTAGACACACTTTTTAAGCTGTACTTACTGAGTTGGTAATTATTTTAGATGAGTACTTCTAAGGTTTCTTTTCCTGCTAAAATTAGATTATAAATGTTTTTATACTGTGGATTCAATTTTGATTTTGACTTGGCAAATATACCATAAAAGGGAAAACTTTAGTGTCTATGGTTTCAATAACTTTGGATCTAGTTAAACACATTCTAGAACATTATATAAAGAAAAAACATGTTAAAATCTATGAGACAATTCTTCTATTGCCTCCCAAATTGTGAAAGTAGACTCAATTTTGCTGTTCATTAAACTGAGTCAACTTTTTGTTACTTATACTCACAGATACCTGCAGCGTTGCTTTGAGGTTGATTCTAGTTTAATAAGTGATACTATAAATTTATTCAAAATAAAAAGGAAAGAAAATCTTTTGAGACAACTCGTGTAAAATCTACATCACAAAGCCACCATTTATTCAAGAAGATACAAAGGGACTGGAAAGTTAGATTTCTAGAAGAACTGTTTACTAAAGAATTTGTTAGTAATATTTGATATCTACAAATAAGTTAACATAAGATATCCAAAAATCTCCTATTATGGTGTGATATGGTATGGTGTGGTACAATATGGTACAGTATGGTATTAAAGCTCAACTCATCAATTCATGTTTAATTGTTTACTAAAGCTAAATGAGAAAGCAAGGTTTTCAATGCCCTCGTTAAATATAACATATGCATTCAATCAAACAAATATAGTGAGACCAAATGGTATCTTCTTTAACAACTTTTCTCACAGAACAACCAATAGAGAAATCAAACAGCTTATATACAATCTTTGTAATTCCTTTAAAATGTTGGCTTGAGTACAGTTCCCTTTTGGAAATTAAAATGCACTTACTTTTATCTTAGCAACATTGGTCCAAGCATTGTAATGATTTCGGATGACTTCAATATTGGAAAATCCCGTGTTATCAAAATTGCCCCAATTTTTACCTGTTGAGCCTTTTTCACATCTAAAAGTATCACATAGACAGGGACAAACAAAGGTGTAAAATAAACTAACAGTATTAGCAGTAAAGGTCAATATATAAATCCATTTTATTAATAGAAATCTGTATTATTTTCTTTTACCCTAATATTCCTTAATTGTCATATCACTACCTTTTATGTCATATCACTATCTTTTATTCTGTTTCACCATCAACAGTTTTCTGTAGTTTAAAAGATATTAGAATCATAAAGCAATCTAAGTTTTAAAAACTCTGCTTCCATATTCAGAATTCAAAGATTCTTCCTAAACTATGAACACTGACTTCACAAATTAGATGGAGGATGTTTAAATATTAATGCTGTCAGGTGCATATTTATTCAATTACCATGCACATGAACCCAGTAACACATAAACAGATATTTGAGTAAAAGTGTGAATAATACAAATTAATCATTTTGAATAAATTAAAATCAACATGTAAATTTATAATAAATTTATTCGGTGTAAATCATACTGCATGCCCTCTGATAATTAAGAGTTTATAGAATACAAATATTTACCAGTGGTTCATGTGGTTAACTAATTGGCCTAGTTCAGTTAATTGTTATGGTGAAGACACAAATGTTGAGGATTGCACCAAAATGACACTGAAATAAAAGGAACAGGAGTTATTTGGAATTCTACGGCACTGAAATCTACATGACCACAAATAATTCTTCCCTCTTTTTTCTACCATCCCTGAAAAATAATTACAATCAGAACAAATTACAATTTAAGAAGTGTACATTCTCATTCTGCCCATCAAAATATATATGTTAGAAAAAGACAAAGCACAGATTCCCAGGTCCTCTTCTGGAGAGTCTGATTTAATTGGTGTGGAATGGGGCCCAGAAATTTATGTTTTAAAATAAATATCCCAAAATAGCCTTATCAGAGAAAGTGGAGAAAAAGTGAGCTAACCTAAGGAGGAGGTTTTGGGAAAGCTCATAATCTACCTGACACAGGGTTCCAGACAAGCTGCCTTTCTGTTTTGCCCTTCTGCCAAAGGCCGTTGTGCTCTGCCAATCATGCCTCACATTGTCTTGGCCACTCCTGCCAGAGGAACCACCTGAGGTATGTGGTCAAGGTTGCTTCCTGCAGCCAAGTTGTCAGGTCAGTGTCTGAGTGGATGGTATCCCGGGGGTAAGGTGTCTGAGTCTCAGGGAGCCAGAAGAAGATGCGTGGAGCCAAAGGCAAAGTAGACATATTTTATTCACAGGCCTCCTGGGATACAGCCAGGAGTTTTTATTGTTGTATACAGCTGGATGTTCTCGGGAGACAACCTGTAACTAACAGCAGCCTCATAACTCACAGCAGCCTGTTTCTCAGCAGCCCACAGAAGCCGCCTTTGGGCATGGGCCCCATAGGCCATTGTTGGCCACAGTCAGCAACACAGTACATACAGCACAGCCTAGGGTCTCTGCTGTGTCTCTGCTTCAGACTCTTTGTCTCTGCATCAGCCCTCTCTGTCTCTGCTTTAGCACTCTCTGTCTCTGCGCCAACCCTAAAATGGCTGGGCCCTTTATACCCCATAGAGACAAAGGTGGCTTACAGCCAAAGTGTTTCCATAACGATATATACAAACAACATCTTCAGGATGGACAGCGCTGGCGCGACCTTCTATCTTCTCAGACTGGTGGGCCCCGCCAGTCAAGGTCACCAGCTGGCCGGGGGGGAAGCCTAATGAACTCTATTCTCTCCACACAAGTTTTCCGTAATCATGTCATTATTCCTCAAACCAATTCTCAAAGAAAAAGAAACAAAAAGGAGGTGGAGGGAGAAGCAATAACATGTACAGGGGGTGCCAAAAAAATGTATACACATTTGAAGGAAGGAAAAAACTGTATTAGAATTGTAATACTCAATAAATATTGGTAGCAAAAGATGAATACAAGTCATGTGTATACATTTTTTGGCACCCCCTGTCGTATGGGGCGGCCTGCGGGGTCTCTGGTCCTGCTCCCCTCATAAGAACGCAGGATATGGTGAGGCCAAAAAAGAACACCCACGGAGTCATAGATGGGGGAGTCATACCACTATATTCTCGCTGGCCGCTGGGTTGGAGAAACAGGAAACAGGAGCCACACTGTTCACAATCCTCACTGCACCGTTTGCAGGCTCAGCCACCATCTTCTTGCTAGCCCCCATTTTCTGCTAGCGTAGCCACAGCAGTTATATTAGTGGCCAATGGCTCACTGGTTACAGCTGACGGCCAACTAGCCACAGCTGATGGCCATCCAATCACAGTTCATGGCCACTTACTAGTTGAGCCAACACCTTTCTATGTGAGGCCGAGAGCCTGGAAACTGCTTTCTGGGGCTCTGTCCCCACACCCCCATATACACATTCTGAAGTTACCCTATATTGCTTATTCTAAATGTTTGATGGTACAGCTATTAAAGAATAATACTCAATATAAACTGTTGATATGAATAATACAATATTTAAATATTTTGTCACAAAGGTGATAAAACAGGCCAAAGCCTTTAAATAAAAGTATAATCAAAGATTTTTTAACACTTGTTAGCACACAATGTGCCCCCATGCCCACACATACACAACTGCAATAGTTTTGTAAATCCTGACACTTGAAAACTAACATGTTCTCGCCTTTTCTTATAACCTGATGTTTCTAATGCTTTTCTGTTTGAGTTGTAAGATGTACCAAGATTGTATACTAAAAAAATGTTGAATATATAAATTAATCATAGTAAAAGGCACTGTATGAATTATACAAGACATGTGACAGACTTTCAGATGTACCTATATCACTGTAAAGTTACATTTAGGCACATATATAAGGAACTGTTCCTCTCCAGAGAGTAATTCAAATTTAAAACCAGGCAGTGAATTCTCATTTAAATTTTATAAAATTATGAGAGGGTTAAAAAAAGGCTCCAATGCTTCTTTATGTTCTGTGAATCTAAAGAGAATCATTGGGGCAATTAATTTTGGTGATAATGTATTGTGGCTGTATAATAGCCACAATTAGACATTTCAACACAAAGATCAAAATACTGAGCCAATATAATAAATATTTGATCTTTTTTACACTGAGCATATACTATCAAGAGATAGAATTGCTGCATTGCTGTTACTTCTGTTTGATAAGCCCCTGCTTAATTACAATAAACACATTTCCCTTAAAATAGATGAAAAATTCATTGTAAAAGTGAGATACAAACTGCCTGATTGAAAAAACGAAAATCCCTACTTGATGAGTACAATTTCTGAAGCAGTGGTTCTCACATTTCAGTGTACATAATAATTACCTGGGTTGCTTGTTTAAAATTCAGATTCCCAAGGTTTTACCCGCAGGATTTCTGATTAGGTAGATCTGACGTGAGTCCCAGTACCCAGCATTTAGAAAAAACTCTCCATGTGCTTTTGATGTAGGTTGTCCATGGATTCATCCCTGATAAATCCTGTCCTAGACTTGCCCTTAACTTTATTCTGCATAGGAATCCCCTAGGGATGTTGTTAAAATGCAAGTTCTGATTGATAGTTCTTGGGGGAGGGGGATCTGAGGATTCTAACTTCTTCCTTGGTGAGATCAATGCTTATGCTCCATGGATCTCTCTTTGAGAAGCAGGACTCTAAAACCTAAACATTTGTTAAACATAAGCCAAGACCCTCGGAGATAAAATAAAATAACCTATGACAAAGTTGTATTACTTACCAGTAAGTAAGTTAACTAAGAAGTTATGGGGGAAGGGGTGATTCAGGGTTTTTTAGTTAGAAAGGGGGTTACTTAGTGATTATGCTAATTAAGGATGGAAAATTACCCCTTTAGAGAGGACTCCAACAGTTCATAGGTCTGTACATATTGGGTAAAAAATAAGTCCCACTATTCGTTGGACAGAAAAGAGCCTTCAGTTAGGTCCAGTGACAATCATTCAAAGATAATGGTACTTTTTCAACTTCAGGTGGTTAGAATAGTTGTGATGAAGCCCAACATTCAATTTCATACCACACAGACAAATGCTGCTGCAGGTGGAATTTTTCCTGTTAACACTGAGCGGAGAATGTGCCCAGCAGAACAGAATGGGTGATTAGGAAGTCATATAATTTTGGTTAGCAGCTTTCTTTCCTAACTTTTCTCAAGTGCCTTCTACCGTTATTTCTGTTTTCATCTTATATTAAGAAATGGATTCAACAGTTGATAGAACTCAACGTCAATCCCTTGATTTAAAGAACAAACTTAATGCTGACTGTATTAGGTGTAAGGTGGAGAAGGAACTGTCAGCTTACTGTCTATTTCCTTGACTTGCACCAGGAGAAGTTAAGGCTCTCAAAAATGTTCATTTGGTTGAGAATATAAGATCCATGATTTCGTTCAGAAATCCATGAAATACAGATGCTATGTTTTGCTAAGTACCTAATCTTATGCAATACCAAAGACTTTAGCAAATGTTAGTATATGTAAGGTGTGGGGACAGAACCAGAAATGCGGTTTCCAGGCTCTCAGCTTCACGTGGCAAGGCGCTGGCTCAGGTAGTAAATGGCCATCAACTGTGATTCCATGGCCATCAGCTGTGGCTAGTTGGCCATCAGCTGTAACCAGTGAGCCATTGGCCACTAATATAACTGCCGTGGCTACGCTAGCAGGAAATGGGGGCTAGCAAGAAGATGGCGGCTGGCAAGTGTGGAGTGTAGCGGAGTGTGGATTGCGGATTGCGGATCGCGGATCGTGTGGCTCCTGCTTCCTGTGTCTCCAACCCAGCCGCCAGGGAGACTATAGTGGTATGACTCCCCTATCTATGGCTCCGTGGGTGTTCCTTTTTGGCCTCACCATATCCTGCATTCTTATGTGGGGAGTGGGACCAGAGGCCCTGCAGGCCGCCCCGCATGACATAAGGTTTGTCAGTAGTAATAGTTTGTAAGAAAAGTGTTCCTGCTAACTTCCTTAGACAATATCAGCCCTGAAAAAAACTATTAGGTTTGTGCAAAAGTAATTGCTGTTTAAAAAGTTAAAAATATTGCAAAAACCGCAATTACTTTTGCACCAGCCTAATATAAAGTGAGAGGAAACATGTATTTCAGGAACTTACACAACAACCGCAATGAACCTAGATGGAGGGAAGGTTGTTTAGGACTGCTTGGGGATAGAGGGTCAGGGAAGGGGCTGCAGGTGGCAAGGAGGAGGCCATGAGAGGAGAGGCTGGAAAATCATGAGAATACCTCTCCTGTGAGTTGTCTAGGCACAACCACCACCCTCCCTACATTACAGAAAAAAGCATCAACAGGCTAGAGCTCCAGATGCCTGAATCTACAAATTGTGTTAAGGAAGTGATGCAAAAAGGGACTGATAGACTCTTCAGACAATCACTCTCACCCACTCCTTCCAGGTCCCCAGAGCTGGTGAATTATAACTTTAGGGCCTTGAACTACCACTCATTTCTTTTTAAAATTTTTTATTAAAATGTAGCTAACATACAATATTATTTTAATTTCAGGTATATACCATAGTTATTCAACATTCTTATACCTAAAAAGTTATCACCATAAGTCTAGTAACCATCTGACCCTGTATAACATTATCACAATATTATTGACTATGTTCTGTATGCTGTACATTATATCCTATGACTTATTTATTTTACTGTATTTCCCCGAAAATAAGACGGGGTCTTACAGTAACTTTTACTCCAAAAGATGCATTAGGGCTTATTTTCAGGGGATGTCTTATTTTTTTTTTTATGTACAACAATCTACATTTATTCATGTACAAAAGTCTACGTTTATTCAAATACAGTCAGGTCATCTTCTTCTGGAACATCGTCATAACTCTCCAAACCCCGAATTCTGACTTGAATTTCTTGCGACTCCATTTCCTGTAGAACCATTGGCCCCAATCTCTCATGTCCAGCAATAGAGCTCTCCTTAAATGAGCACGTCTTGTCCATGTAGCCTGTTTGTAGTGCATTGCCAACACAGCTGTCAGTGATTTTATCCCATTCTTCACCCAAGTCATGACCTCTTGCAGGCTAGGCTTCACAAAGTTTCCACGCTGATTTCTTTCCATTCTATTTTCAGCGTAGTCATTGATTTCCATGCGCAAATGGTCCTTGAATGGCTTGTTTATTGCAATATCAAGAGTCTGGAGATAGGCAGTCATTCCTGCGGGAATCATTATTTCATCTATTCTTCTCTCTGCAAGGAAGTTCTTCATGTCTTTAGCGCAGTGAGTGCTAACTGCATCCCAGACTAGCAGACCTCTTTGGCCACCTCGCAAAACAAGTGGCAGCATTAAATCAACCCACTTATAACTGCTTGTGTGCACCAGGCTTTTTCAGTTTCAAGAACATAAATGCCTGAAACACATTCAACCTTATCTTTCTTGCCCTTGGTGATGATTAGAGGTGGGGCTTTCTTTCCATCCAGACGAATTGCGAAAATACAGGTAACATATGTACTTTCATAACTAGTGGAGGGAATGTAGATTGACGAGGTGCCCCTCTGATCAATTGTCGTTTGAGATCCTTGGCCCATAAACACTGCAGTTTCATCCATAGCAATCATGTAGGAGAGCTGGTATTTAGAAAAGTCCATGCCATCAACAAAAGACTTGAATGCACGTGCATGTTTAATAACTTCAGTATCTTCCAGCTTGAACAGTGTTGTTGGTCTTAGAGACAGTTCTTATCACTGAAGGAAGCCATCCAGCCAGCGTTGTGATGCTTTGAATTCTTCTGGGGATATTTCTAACTGTGGTGCCATTGCAAGGGCAAATGCTTGAATATCGGCCCTGCGCACAGGGCTTGTAGAGTTTCTGCTGAAAAATCTGATGGTAATCTAATGGGCTTTCCCTTATAGGTTATTGCTTTTTTTCCCCCTGGCTGCCTTAAGAATTCTTTTTTTGTCATTAATTTTTGACGGGTTCAATATAATGTGGTTGGAGAAGGCCTGTTGGTATTGAGGTAATTAGGTGTTCTGTTTGCTTCTTGGATTTGAGGTTCCAGTTTTGGGATGTTCTTGTTGACTATTTGTTTGAATAGGCACTCTGTTCCCTACTTCCTCTGTTCTCCTTCTGGTATAACCATTACTCTTATGTTGCTCTTTCTGATGGAGTGAGAAAGTTCTAGTAGAGTTCTTTCATTTCTTTTAACTCTCAAGTCTCCCTTCCATCTGTGTCATTTCCAGATTTCTATCTTCAATGTCACTAATTCTTTCCTCCTTCTGGCCAGCTCTATTACCTAAGCTGGCTATTTCATTCTTCGTGTCTTTTACTGAGTTCTTCATCTCCAGAATTGCAATTTGGTTCTTTTTTAAAATTTCAGCCTCTGGTTAAATACTCAATTTGTTCATTGATTTTGTTTCTGAATTCATTAAACTGCCTATCTGAGTTTTCTTGCATCTCATTGAATTTTTTTAGAACTGCCATCTTGAATTCTCTGTCAGTTAAGTCATATATTTCCATGTTTTTAAGTTCATTTTCTGGAGATTTTTCATTTTCTTTCTAAGCTGCCTTGTTACCTTGGTTATTCATGGCAATTAATGAATTATTATTTCTCTTCCTGGGCATCTACAGGAAGATTAGTGCATCTGCTGTGGAACTGTCTCTCCAGTGCTCAGGGCTGTAGATATTCTGCTCTGTATTCTGACACTGCTACCTTTTATTCTTTCCAATCCACTGGTAGCACTGGGAAGGTGCAAGGGAGGTAGCTCTGGGACTGTGGAAGGTGGGGAAAGGCGACCAGACTCTGTGGCCTTGTTTTTTGCTGGTGGTGAGGGCTGTTACACCGCAGTTTTCAGAGCCCTTCCATATTTGGGTTTTGCCCCTAGGTCTCTGCCCTGATCACTAGGTTCACCTGGGTTATGTGCTGATTGCCTCGGGCAGGATTGCTGGAGCCACAGAAACTACTGCTGCAATCTCAATCCTCCCCTTTCCTGGGACCATAGCGAGCTCCGGGCTGTGCCCTGCAGCTCACATCTGTGAACTTCTCCTTTCCCTCCTCCCTCGTTTGCCCTGTTTTGTCCACCTTCAGATGTTTTGATGTGCAAATCTCTCAGACGTGTTTGTGTGTTGCATCTGGAATCCTTTGTTGAATTATAGCTGTTCAATTTGTTGTAACTTCCAGGGGAGATTTCAAGGAGCACTCCTCACACCGCCATGTTTCTGACGTCACTCTCAACCGTTTTTCTATATATTCTTTTAGAAAAAAAAAATTGCTTTCGTCCTTAAATGTTCTTGCTCTCTGATTGTTTTCCTAAGCCTCAGTGACACTTCTCTACATTAGGCTATATTAAAGAAATTTGATTACACAAATTAAGGCCACTAGAATGCCATTTATCTTCCTAGAACATTACTTTCCTTAATAAATGATTCCTTAGAGTTCTGAAGAAAGATTGACACACTGAACACCTGGCTTGTAAGGGAGTGGTATTTACTCATTGGGATTTACTTAGAAAATACTACAAAGACTGACATCCCCAAGATGGAACAGAATTATTTAATGGTACAATGACACTCGTTTTATTGATTTGACTTGCTTTCATTTTCTAACCCTGTATTTTGTGATTGCCTTTTCTTACTGGAATTATAAAATCATAATGTTAGAAGCTGTGACAAAAATAATGAAGCCCAACTTCCTCATTTTACATCTAATGAAGCACAATCCCAGAGAGTTTAAATACTTGTTTTTACTACTTTCCAATCCAGTGCTCTGTCCAATAACCATCTTCTCTCATTGACCATGATATGTTGTTTCCCTTGGAACATAAGTACTTTGGTGAAAGGAAATGTGTGTTTAAAAAATATATGCATAAGTGAAATATTCATAAATGTTAATCATGATGCTTATAGAATAAATAGGAGTTATGTTTTATATTTATATAAGAAAACATGGCTGATGATTTTAGTTTAAATTCTGGATCTTCAGAAAATTTTTCGGAAGTGTCTGTTTTATTATTTGATATTGATTTTGTAAATACAATTATCTTTTGGGCAGCATTTATACTTTTATTATACTTCCCACTATAGAATTTATTTGAGTATATGTGTATTCAGAGCACAAGTGGAGGAGTTTTATATGCAACCACATATTCTGAGAGGTAGCCTAAAGTCAACATATAATAAAGCAAATTAGAGATAGAAAAAGTTCAAAAATAATAATAACAAATGTGTTCCTGGTGAAAACCAATGTAACAATAGATGCTCACATGCATAGAGAAAAACTGAGTCATTCAAAAGGCAGAGAACTGTGACAAGAGTCATATGATCATAGTGTACGTGTTGTTAAAAAAAAAATTCAACCAACTAAATTTGAAGATCTAATTGGCTTTGTTAAGCGATTTATGAATCAGAGGGCATCATCCCATCTAGCAACTAGTGCAGTTCTCTGAGGGGTTGTATAAAATAGAAGGTTTTTATAGGGAGAAGGGTGGGGCAAGAGAGCAATTAACAAAAGAAAAGAAAGAATTATTTTTAGAGCTGGACATCTTCTTTTGGGGAAAAGGAATGAATGGCAAGGGTTTTTAATCAAGCAGATTGCCTCTTCATTCTTAGGGTGGGGAGAGGGACCACCTGACAGATTAACTCATTGGTATTGACTAGAAAATTCCAGACTGGTTGATTAAGATTATATTTCTGGGAGGGGTTGAACCAGCAGTTAGGTTAGGTACTAAATCTAGGTTTGGTATCATGGGCTTTTAGCACTACTGATGTCATTTTGGGCCTGTGGTTTGCTCTTTAACAGTGTCCATTAAAACATGGGGAGATGGTTCCCCCTCCCCCAGCTAGTGGATACAGAATCCCAACTGACCTGGCTAAAGATGAGTATATTAATCTGTCAGAGCCTGATGTCATTAAATGTCTCTTATCAAGCCACCAGCTTTCCTTGTGGTTAATCCTATGTTGATCAAACAACGTTAATACAATTTGCTTTCCATCTAAAGAGAATGTGCTGATCAAATCATTCAGTGCAAATCTCCACTTCATTGGACAATCTTTTTTTCCTCCTAATATTATCAGTCTCTTATGACTTGACTTAGCAAATTTAGTCTTCATGATTCTGAATATTTCTGTGGTGATGGAAGGAGAACTGACTCTGGGTGGTGAAGATACAATGTGATATATAGATGATGTATTACAGAATTGTACACTTGAAAATTATGTAATTTTACTAACCATTGTCACCTAAATAAATTTAATTTAAAAAAGAAGAAATAGGAAAAAAATTTCTATAGTAATTCTAAACATTTATATGCTGTAAAACCAAGAGGCATAGATCATATTGTGGTTAATTTACCAAGTTAAAGACTTGCATGAGGCATTTTGTATACTGGTCATTTAGTTTTCTGCATGGGCAATAAAATCTTTCCAACTATTTTACTTTCAGGTTTCTAGGATAGATACTTGTTCTATTTTTTTTTAGTATGCATTTGTTTTTCATTTCCATATGAGTAATTCATAAGTAGACCAACAGTATATTTATCACTATTGTTTTATGCCTACAGTACTGTAAAATCATCCAAACTCAATGTATGACACCACGTTACTTTTATCTGAGAGCTGTGGACTGTTGTTAATCTTTTGTAAAACTTTTCCAACTTCCAGATTTGAGATTACTATTGTGTTTCCCCGAAAATAAGACCTAGCCGGACGATCAGGTCTAATGTGTCTTTTGGAGCAAAAATTAATATAAGACCTGGTCTTATATTATATTATGTTAGATAAGGCCTGGTCTTATAGTAAAATAAGACTGGGTCTTATATTAATTTTTGCTCCAAAAGACGCATTAGAGCTGATGGTCTAGCTAGGTCTCATTTTCGGGAACACACGGTAGTATTTTGAGGTTCCGGTTTATTTTTTCTTTTTTTTAAATTAAAGTTTATTGGGGTGACAATTGTTAGTAAAATTACATAAATTTCAGGTGTACAATTCTGTGATACATTATCTATATCTCACATTGTATGTTCACCACCCAGAGTCAGTTCTCTTTCCATCATCATATATTAGACCCCGTTTACCCTCTTCTAGAGCCCCTCTCCTGCCTTACCCTCTGGTAAACACTAAACTATTGTCTGTTTCTATGAGTTTTTGTTTTTTCATTTGTTTGTGTTGTTCTTTTGTCGTTTTCAGTTTTATACACCACATATCGGTGAAATCATATGGCTCGCTACTTCTTCTGAATGTCTTATCTCGCTTAGCATTATAATCTCAAGATCCATCCATGTTGTTACAAATGTTACTATTTCATCTTACCGCAGAGTAGTATTCATGGTGTATATATACCATAACTTCTTTATCCATTTATCTATTGAAGGACATTTTGGTTGTTTCCATGTCTTGGCCACCGTAAATAAAGCTGCAATGAACATAGGAGCACACGTGTCTTTATGGATAAACGTTTTCAGATATTTTGGGTAGATACCCAGGAGTGGGATTGCTGGGTCATATGGTAATTCTATTCGTAATTTTTTGAGGAATCTCCACACTTCCTTCCACAGCCGCTGCACCAGTCTGCATTCCCACCAACAGTGTATGAGGGTTCCTTTTTCTCCACGGCCTCTCCAACACTTGTTACTATTTGTCTTGTTGATGATAGCCATTCTGACTGGGGTGAGGTGATATCTCATTGTGGTTTTTATTTGCATTTCTCTGATGATTAGTGATGTTGAGCATTTTTTCATATGTCTATTTGCCATTTGTATGTCCTCCTTGGAGAAATGTCTCTTCAGATCCTCTGCCCAATTTTAAATTGAGTTGTTTGTTTCTTTGTTTGTTTTTTGTTGAGTTGTATGTGTTCCTTGTATATTTTAGATATTAGCCCCTTAGCGCTTTTTGCAAAAATCTTCTCCCATTCAGTTGGTTCCCTCTTTATTTTGTCGATGGTTTCTTTTGCTGTGCAGAAGCTTTTAAGTTTCATATAGTCCCATTCATTTATTTCAGCTTTTACTTCCCTTGCCTTTGGAGTCAAATTGATAAAATGCTCTTTGAACCCAAGGTCCGTAAGTTTAGTACCTATGTTTTCTTCTAAGCAATTTATTGTTTCAGGTCTTATGCTTAGATCTTTGATCCATTTTGAATTAATTTTGCTACATGGTGACAGATAGCAGTCCAGTTTCATTATTTTGCATGTGGCTTTCAATTCTCCCAGCACCATTTATTGAAGAGGCTGTCTTTTCTCCATTGTATGTTTTTTGCTTCTTTGTCAAAAATCATCTATCTATATTTATGTGGCTTTATTTCTGGGTTCTCAATTCTATTCCATTGGTCTGTGTGTCTGTTTTTCTCCCAATACCAGGCTGTTTTGATTATTGCTGCCCTGTAGCACAAGCTAAAGTCAGGGAGTGTGATACCTCCAGTATTGTTCTTTTTTTCTTAAGAGTGCTTTGGCTATTCGTGGTCGTTTTTGGTTCCATACAAATCTGATGATCTTTTGTTCTATTTCTTTAAAAATGCCATTGGGATTTTGATGGGGAGTGCATTAAATCTGTATATTGCTTTGGATAATATGGCCATTTTTACTATGTTGATTCTTCCAATCCAAGAGCATGGAATGTCTTTCATTTCTTTGTGTCTTCTTCAATTTCTTTTTAAAATGTCTTATAGTTTTCAGCATATAGGTCTTTCACATGCTTGGTTAAGTTTATTTCTAGGTATTTTATTATTTTTTTGTGGCAATTGCAAAAGGAATTGTATTTTTTTTATTTCTTTTTCTGAGATTTCATTGTTAGTATATAGGAATGCAGTGGACTTTTGTACGTTGATTTTGTAGACAGCAACTTTATTATATTCGTTGATTGTTTCTAATAGCTTTTTGGTGGAGTCTTTAAGGTTTTCTGTATATAGCATCATGTCATCTGCAAAGAGTGACAATTTAAATTCTTCATTCCCACTTCGGATGCCTTTTATTTCTTTCTCCTGCCTGAGCTCTCTGGCGAGGACTTCCAACACTATGTTGAAAAGCAGAGGTGATAGGGGACAGCCCTGTTGTGGTCCTGAACGTTGAGCAAAGGACTTCAGTTTTTCACCGTTATTTATGAGATTAGCTGAGGGTTTGTCATATATGGCCTTTATTATGTTAAGATATTTTCCATCTATACCTATTTTACTAAGTGTTTTAATCATAAATGGATGTTGTATCTTTTCAAACACGATTTCTGCATCAATTGATACAATCATATGATTTTTGGCCTTTATTTTGTTTATGTGATGTATCACATTGATGGATTTGCATATGTTGAACCATTCTTGAGCCCCTGGGATGAACCCCACTTATCGTGATGAATAATCTTTGTAATGCATTGTTGCATTCGATTTACTAGAATTTTGTTTAGGATTTTTGCATCTGTATTCATCAGAAATATTGGTATGTATTCTATTGTGTTATCCTTACCAGTTTTTAGTATCAGGGTAATGTTGGACTCATAAAATGAGTTAGGGAATATTGTTTCTTCTTCAATTTTTTGGAAAAGTTTGAGGAGGACAAGTATTAGATCCTCTTTGAAGGTTTGGTAGAATTCACTAGTGAAGCCGTCTGGTCCCGGACTTTTGCTTTTGGGAAGGTTTTGGATGACTGATTCAATTTTCTTACTGGTGATCTGTCTATTTAGATTTTCCAGTTCTTCATGATTCAGCCTAGGAAGGCTATATGTTTCTAAGAACTTGTCCATTTCTTCTAGGTTATTGAATTTGGTGACATAGTATTCTTGGATGATCCTTTGTATTTCTGTGGCATCTGTGATAACTTCCCCTTTTATTTCTGATTTTGTTTATTAGTGTCTTTTCTCTTTTTATCTCAGTGAGTCTAGCCAAGGGTTTGTCAATTTTATTAATCTTTTCAAAGAACCAGCTCTTTGTCACATTAATTTTTTCTATTGTCTTTTTGTTCTCTATTTCATTTAGTTCTGCTCTGATTTTTATTATTTCCTTTCTTCTGCTGACCTTGGGTTTCATTTGTTCTTCTTTTTCTACTTCTTTATGGTGTAACGTTAGGTTGTTTATCTGGGATTTTTCTTGTTTCTTGATATAGGCCTGTAATGATACAAATTTCCCTCCTAAAACTGCTTTTGCTGCATTCCAAAAATTTTGGTAGGATGTATTTTCATTCTCATTTGTTTCTATGTAACTTTTGATCCCTCCTCTTATTTCTTCTTTGATGCATCCATCCTTTAAAATTATGTTGTTTAGTTTCCACATATTTGTGGTTTTTCCTGCTTTCTTTTTGCAGTTGATATCCAATTTCAAACCCTTGTGATCAGAGAATATACTTGGTATGATTTCAATCTTCTTAAATTTTCTGAGGCTAGTTTATGTCCCAATATGTTGTTTATCCTTGAGAATGTTCCATGTACACTAGAAAAAAATGTATAGTCTGATATTCTAGGATGAAGTGCTCTATAAATGTCAATTATGTCCATTTCATCTAATGTGTCATTTAGCGCTGCTATTCGTTATTTATTTTCTGTTTGGATGAGCTATCCATAGCTGCCAATGATTAATTTAAGTCCCCTAGTATAATTGTGTTTTGGTCAATTTCTCCCTTTAGTCCTGTTAATCATTGCTTGGTATATTTTGGTGCTTCCTGATTGGGGGCATAAATATTGATGAGTGTTATGTCTTCTTGTTGTATAGTCCCCTTTACCATTATGAAATGTCCATCTTTGTCTCTTGTTATCTTTTTCACCCTGAAGTCTGTTTCATCTGATATCAGTATGGCTATACCTGTTTTTCTCTGGGTACCATTTGCTTGGAGTGTCAATTTCCACCCTTTCACTTTGAGTCTATGCTTGCCCTTGTAGCTGAGATGTGTCTCTTGGAGGCATCGTATGGTTGGGTTTAGTTTTTTGATCCAATCTGCTACTCTGTGCCTTTTTACTAGTGAGTTCAGTCCATTTACATTTAGGGTGATTATTGATATGTGAGGATTTCCTGTCATTCTATCTGTGGTTTTCTGGTAAGACTGTGTCTCCATTGTTTCTTTGCCTTTTTGTTGTTGTCTATTATGTCTGTGTGGTGGTATGCTGTGATTTTTTCCTCTGTTTCTTCTTTTATCATGTTATGTATTTCAGTTCTGGATGTTTTTTGAGTGGTTACCATTAAGTTTATGTAAAAGAAAGTTTGATATTTAGAGTATTCCATTTTCTTCAGCATGCTTACTTTCTCCATTCCCATATTCCAGTTCAGGCCTTTACTCTCCCCTCTTTTATGGTTTGGTTGTCACAAATTATCCTTATTTATGCTGGTCGAATAGCCTCCTTCAGTAGTCCTTGTAGTATAGGTAGTGTGTTAGAAAATTCCCTCAGCTTCTGTTTGTCTGGAAAGGTTTTTATTCCTCCTTCATATCTAAAGGATATCTTTGCTGGATATATTATTCTTGGCTCATAATTTCTCTCTTTCAATACTTTGAATATTTGGTTCCACTCCCTCCTGGCTTGTAGAGTTTCCGCTGAAAAATCTGATGATAATCTAATGGGGTTTCTTTTGTAGGTTACCATCGTCTTTTCCCTGGCTGCCTTGAGGATTCTTTCATTGTCGTTGATTTTTGACAGCTTCAATACAATGTGCCTTGGAGAAGGTCTGTTGGGGTGAGGTAAGTAAGTGTTGTTTGCTTCTTGAATTCGAGGATCCAGTTCTTTCCACATGTTTAGGAAGTTCTCGTCGACTATTTGTTTGAATATACTCTCTGTTCCCTTCTCTCTTTCTTCTCCTTCTGGTATGCCCATTATTCTTATATTGCTCTTTCTGATGGAGTCAGAAAGTTCTTGTAGAGTTCTTTCATTGCTTTTAAGTCTCAAGTCTCTTTCTTCTTCCATCTGTGTCATTTCCAGATTTCTATCTTTGATGTCACTGATTCTTTCCTCTGCCTGGTCAACTGTACTACCTAAGCTGGCTATTTCTTTCTTCATTTCTTTTATTGAGTTCTTAATCTCCAGAAATTCTATTTGGTTCTTTTTAAAAATTTCAATCTCTTTCGTAAAATGTTCATGTTGTTCTTTGATTGTGTTTCTGAGTTCATTAAACTGCCTGTCTGTGTTTTCTTGCATCTCGTTGAGTTTTTTAAGAACTGCAATCTTGAATTCTCTGTCATTTAAGTCACATGTTTCCATGTCTTTAAGTTCATTTTCTGGAGACTTTTCATTTTCTTCCTGTGCTGTCTTGTTACCTTGGTTATTCATAGCAATTAGTGATTTATTATTTCTCTTTCTAGACATCTACAGGAGTGGGTTCTGCAACAGGTTGATAGAATGAGGTCTTTCTTTTGTTTTCCAGTAGATGTTGGTAGAATGTTGTATTTTCTCTCCGACTGCAGCCTTTTATTCTCTCTCACACTATTGTGTTGTGTTTTCTCTGCAGTATTCTGGCTTCTCACACAATGGTGGGATTTACTGGAAGGTGGGTTTCTCCTCTGTGAACAGTTTGCCTGGGTCATAGGGTGCTGCGTCCGTGGGGGAAATGTGGAGAGCTTCTAAAGTTCCAAAGCTCTTCTTGCATCAGATTCAGAGCCCGTGTATTTCAGCAGCTCTGTTTACTCTTGCAGGGATTTGCCCAGATATGTGGGGATAGGGGCGGGGTGGTTTGTGAGAGGTGGCCCAGAGCAATGGCAGCGACCACCACCACAGCCGGTCCTGCTTCCATGGCTTCCTCCCTTTTGCCAGAACTAATTGGGCTGCGAGTCCCTGTCTGCACACCAACGTTCTCAGAACAGCAAATATTCTGTTCTTTTGATCTGACACCACTACTGTTCCGCTTCTAGCACCGGGCAGGTGGGGGTGGGGCGAGTTCTGGGAGGGTAGGGAGGGGGCGGCTAGTCTCAGTGCCTAAGGCTTCTGATCTCTGCTCGGCGGTGAGGGCTTAAACCACCATTTTCAGCCTTCTTCCCTCAGTCTTTTCTCCGAGGTCTCCGCTGTGAGCGTTGGGTTAAGCCATGTTATACGCTGCGCCCTCAGCCCAGTGGGCCATAAGCGGAGCCCTAGCAGTCCGAGTTCTTCCCTCTCCTGCAGCTGCAATAGGTTGCGAATGCAGCGAGCTCGGAGCACTGAGCTAGGTCTGCGTCCTGAGGCCGAGCGGCTCCATCTCACTTCTTCCCTCATCCCCCGCTCTCGCAATTTGCCCTCCTTTAAATGATTTCAGTAATGGGCCTCTTAGTCTTGCCTGTCTGCTGCGCAGGGAGTCCTTTGTGGAGTTATAGTTGTTCAATTTGTTTTAAATTCCAGGGGAGATTTCAAGAGGCTCACCTCACACCACCATTTTTATGATGTCATTCTCAGGTTCTGGTTTCTTAATGTTGTTGTCTTTGGTGTGAAGATACAGGTTCTAAAAATGTTAATAACTTTTTTTTGATAGATCACGACTAGTTTCCTAAACCTCCTATGAAAGTAAGACAGAATCAATATGCTTATAAGAATGAATATATTTCTTCAAGACTCCCAGATTATTTATAATAAAATTTGATGACTAGTGAAGAGCTTGTATAAAACTTTACTTGTAAAATTAAATTACACTTTCCAAGTAATGGGAATTTGTGTATTCTATACTTTGCAATTGCAATATTATGATTTACAAGACATACATATATTGGTCTTAGTCATGGTTCCTGGTTCATAGCTCCCCAAACCCTTGGAATTTCCTGAGTCATAAGAATAATGGGAGCATTTTTTGTTATAATTTTTGGTCTCTTGTCGTCAGTTCCTAGAATCACATCAGAACCACAAAGGTGAAAAGGATGTCTTGTTATTCGTAACAAACCCCTTTCCACCACAACTGGGTGTATGGTAAGGAAGTGACTTTTGGAAAGCACCTAAGGATGGCGGCTGGTTGCCCTGGAAATCAACCACGAATAGAGGAGTGGAAATTTCAGTCCCAGCCACTGATTTCTGGTTAAGGGAGAGGGGCTGGAGGTTGCACTAATAACCAGTGGTTAGTGCTTTAATCAGTTATGCCTCTGTAATGAAGCTTTAATAAAAACCCAGAAGGACAGTACAGAAAGCTTTCCGGTTGGTGAACACATGTTGATTTTAAAAGAATGGCGTACCTAGCGGCCCTGGAGACTGTGCCCTTTCCCCACACCTTGCCCTGCGCATCTCTTCCATCTGGTTTTTCCTGAGTTGTTTCCTTTTATAATAAAACAGTGATCTAGTAAATAAAATGTTTCTCTGAATTCTGTGAGCTGCTGTAGCAAATTAACCAAACCCAAGTAGGGGGTAGTGGGGACCTCTGATTTATAGCCAGTCAGTCAGTAACAACCTGGACTACTGACTGACATCTGTAGTCCAAGGAGAGGGTTGTAGGAACCTCCAATCTGTAGCCGGTTTGTCAGAAGCACTGGTAACAACTTAGGCTTGTGACTGACATCTGAAATAGGCATGTGGGGCAGTCTTATAGGACTGAACCCATAACCTGTGGCATCTGATGCTATCGCTGAGTACACAGTGTCAGAATTGAGTTGCTTGGTCGTGTATGTGTGCGGGAGGAACCTCACATTGGAATTGGGTACAGAACCCAAACAGCAATATATCAGATAAATCTTTTCTATAAGCAGGTATTAAAACATTGTCCATATTCCTCTGTTATCACTAAATCAACTATAGCATTGATGTTGGATATTCTCTTTGTGAGGGCCGGGATCCTGTCTCGTGAGACTGAAGAATGGAAACACGGACCAAGGAGAGGCGAAAAGTGTTTTTTTTGTTTGTTTGTTTTTAAAAGGATAGTTTATTGAAAGCAAAGGGTCAGAGCTCCCAAGCGGGAGGGTGTCCCGAAAGGGGGGTGGGGTGCCCAGTGACTGAGGCAAAAGTTCTTACTTTTATACCTTCCCTTGTCTGCTTGGGGAAGGGGGCTGGCTCCTTCTAATGGAATTCATCTATCAGGTTTTCTCCTGTTTGCCCACCCTAAAGGGATTAACGAACCCATTCCTATCTATCAGATCTGCTCCTTTGTCTGGACAAAACGGATTTATGAGATAATTTATAATTATCTTTATACATTAAAAGATATCTTTATAAAGATAGCATTCTCATATCTTTGTCCTGGAGTGAAGGAGACTATTCCAGAACCTGGAGTTTCAGTATTTGGCTGCCTTTTGCTTATTTCACCAGGGATCTTTCCTGTCTGCCTAACAACATTAACTAACCTGTCTCAGCATCACTTAAAAAAAAACACTTTTTTATAAAGTGTAGTTGACATACTATAATATTAGTTTCAGGTGTACAGCATAGTAATTTGACATTTATATACCTTAAGATGTGATCACCACAGTAAGTCTAGTTACCATCTGTCACCATACAAAGTTATTACATTATTGACTATGTGCCCTATGCTGTACATTACACCTCCGTGACTTATTTATTTTATAACCAGAAGTTTGTACCTCTTATTCCCCTTCACCTTTTTCACCCATCCCCCCCGGCAACAATCAGTTCAATATGGTTGCCCTAGCCACAGATGGCTGTTGAGCCCCTGAACTGTGGCTTGTGCAACAGAAGAACTGAATTTGAAATTTTATTTATTTTAATTAACTTAAATGGTCATATATAGCCAGCCACTACTGTATTAGACAGCACAGCTCTATAGTACATAATAAGACTAGAATTTTATCTTATACATGCACTGATTGAATCAATTTTAAGATAAAATTATGAGCAAATTAGAACTAACACGTATATGTAAACAATTGAGTGAAATCCTTACATGTTAAACTGATACGTCATAGTGATGTAGGTGGAGTAAGTGGCACTTTGGCCCTGCACATCACTTTGTTAACCAGTTTTCTTCAAGTGGCATTTTCTTTTCTTCCCAGGTAGCAAATTGGTAGCAGAGTGGCATCCAGAAATCATTTTAATTGCAGCAGCATTTCATGCAATTGTTGAAAAGTATTCTCTTTTGAAGGATTTTAAAAACACTTTTTTAATGGTAAATTACCTTCACAATATTCTCCTTTATGTAAACTGTAAAAAAACAACAAAAACTGAAGCATAGAAAGCAATAGTTTACCCAAGGTCTGCTGATTTTCTCAGTCAACATTTTTGTTGGATGTCTACTACGAGTTGACCCCTTTGCTGGAGGCAGTGAAGAGTTTCAAGGGAAATAAAAGATAAATTTCCTGGTCAGCTGTTTGATTTAGTAAGAGAAAAAAGAACCAAAGAAAATTACGCTATGTTGAAAACACGTATAGAGCCAATTGCAGATATTCCCATTAAGTGTTAAGTGTTTAGACTGGTAAAAGCTAAATGAAAAAGTTTCATTGAATAATTAGTATCATTAGCTTTGGGAAGTTTTTTAATGAATAAGGCAGAAGACTTGACACTGCAAAGTGAGGGCGACATTCTGGGCAGATTAAGTGGCATATTTAGTGATACAGAGGCCAAAAGGATACAATTTACAAGGGGATTGGCCTGCAGGATTGCCAAATACTGTCAAGAGCTGGATAGTCCCAAATCAAGTAGAATAAGAGACCCTTTGGTTAAAGGAAGTGTTACCAGGAAAATGACATTGAAACCTCGGCTTTTGTCTTGAAAGAAAGACTTCAATCAAGAGACAGAATTTTGTGCAGCATGAACAGCAGAAGTTCACTAGTAAAAGAGAGGACACTCCGAGACGTGGTGCGGGCTGACCCAAGAGAGGGAAGCAGCCTAGAACAGCAAGTTTATTAGAAAACGTGAGTACACTCCGAGACAGGGAGCAGGCTGACCCAAGTGAGGGAAGCAGCCTCGCCTTATATCGTGTGAAGGCTTTTATTTCTATGGGTAGAATAGCCTCCCCTTCTCTCTTATTTCTCTTTCTCTCCCTGTGGTGTCTGGTCCTCTGGCATTTAGCAATGCATTTCTTTGATTTAGGGGCATGTGTAAACATATCCCTTTGATTTAGGGGCATGTGTAAACATATCCCCTTGGTTTGGGGAGATGTGTAAACACATCCCAGTGGGATATGTGAAAACCTGCAATCCTGCTGGGCAACTGCAAGAGGTCTTGACCCAAGTAGAAGCTGCAGCAAGGGGTTTTCTAACCAGAGCTAAATTTCTCCTTCTCCTGCTCATTTCTATCTATCTACCCTATCAGAAGGATTTCTGGCAACAGGAACACCTGGAGTAATTTTAAGGGAAAAGATCAAAATGACACCAAGGTAAAGTCCTTACTGCAGGATGTGTCAAAACGTGGACAATAGAAGGGGAAGGAGAAATATAGAAGAGGAGACATCAGTAAGAATTCTTTGGTGACACTTTATGCACAGGGCAGCAGTGGAAATGGAGAAAGAAATCTTTAGAGAAGAGTCTTAGAATCACAGTCATAAAAGAAACTTTGGAGATTATTCAGTGCTCTCACTCTTCATCAAATTGTAACTATGGAAATGAAATACATATTTTTATGTACTCTTGTATTCATTAAGAGATATTTCTATGAAACAGATATAGAAACAGAAATATAAAATGTAATATATAGGTTGTGCTGATTATAGGTTGTGCTAATAGAACCATGTAGTGTCCAGAAATTTTACTGGGACATAATTCCCTTTGCCTCTGTTCAGTTCACTAAGCCCCTCTCTTTTGTCTCATCAGATACTCATAGATCATTTGACATTAAAAGCATTGGTCTGAAGTAAAAATCCTTAGATTTCCAACAAAACCAGGAATTCCCATAATAAAATATTTTAAAACTTATCATTACTATAGTATGATTTTATTTCTAAATTATTCATGCATTTATTAAGTCAAGTAATTCTCATAACATACCCTGTATTAATATTCCATTTGCACAAAAGTTAATTTATCAGTTATTATGATTTGACTTCTCCACAAAACTCAAAAGCATAATAAATACATATAAGAAAGTAATAAAATAGAAAACCTACTATAAGGAAAAGGAAAATCTAATTAAATTGTGGTAATGGTCTCTAAAGATGGCCCACAATAAATCATATGTCTTGGTATTCCTGTGCTTTTATAGTCCACTTTCCTTGAATCAGTGCTGAATCAGAGAATTGCTTTGGACCAATAAAATGCAGTAGAACTGCCTAAGCTGTGAGGCTGAGTCAGAAAAAACCTTGTGACTACTGTAGGGGAGAAACAAACTTTCCTCTACCCCGAAGGTTTTTCTGGCTGGTCTAATAATCAAATAGACATGAGACAAATGAGACAAGAGAAAATAACCAAACTTAATACATATATATGTATGGGAACCCCACATACATGAGCAAGTCAGAGATAGAAAGGAGACATGGGTATATATAAGACTTCCTGAGCTAGGGATGAGGTCAGGTGTCTTGGGGGCTTCAAAGGGTCATGGCGGGGTGATAGGAAGAGTAGAAACTTAGTTAATAGAAGTGTGTCCTGCCCTATAGATAGGTCAAAAAAGGTTACATCTGATAATCAAGGCCCCTAATTCAAGTTCTTCTTGGTAGTTAAGGTAAGGGCAGAAATTTCTCTTGAGGCTGTGGCTAAAGCTGCCTTTAGCTCAAAACAATCCCCATATCAGAGAGGCACATTTTAGGGTGACTTGTTCTGAATGCCCATCCACAATTTCTTTCCCACCCCATCCACAATTTCCTTCCTGAGATATTTGCTCTAGGTGAAGCCAGCAGTCATGTAAGTTCTGCTACCTTACAGCCACCAGGTAAGGAAGCCATGTTTCACAGTCAGAAGGTGCAGAGGGTGTGTGGGGGGGACAAGTGTATGGGAAGAGAGAGAGAGAGAGAGAGAGAGAGAGAGAGAGAGAAAGAGAGAGAGAGAGGGAGAGAAACATTTGTCCTGCCCAAAGTTCAGCTAGCCATTTCAGCTAAGTTGCAGATACGTCAGTAAAGAAGCCATCTTTGATATCTAGCCCAATTGAGCGTTTAGATGGCTCCAGCCCAGGAGTGACTGCAACTACATGAGATATCTTAAGTTAACCCACAGAATAGAAAAATAATTTTTAAGCCACTAAATTCTTGGGTGGTTTGTTTTGCAGCAATAGGTACCTGGAACATACACTAAACATAAGAGTAAACTTAGTTGTTTCAAATTTGTCTTGAGATTTCTAATATTTGAAGAAGAAAACAGAAGCGTAATCAATTATATAGTTATTAGAAATAATGGATCACCAAGTTCTTCATTATTAAAAGAAAATTTATCACTGCTAGAGAGAAAACAATATTCTAGTTCCCTTACTAATCTTTCCTACCATGGAACATTTCGGCATATTAGCAAAAATCTTGGGTAGTAGATGTGAGTAAAACAGAGCTACAGATTGTGAGTTTTGTTAAAAACTTATCTGGCAACAACACTATTTTATGTTTAAGAACTCTAGCAATAAATATTTATCAACAGTATTAATGCATGCTATTATCAATGAATGACAGCAATCCATCTTCTTTTCATGAAACGTGTAGTTGAGAACTAGGGCTTTAGATAAACTTCTCTAAGTTTCACTTTTCTATATCAAATTTTGATGGGAGCTGAATGGCAGAGAATTTGAGATTGTACTTCTTGATAGGTGCTTCTGTCTTTTGAAGGATTTTACAGCAGGTGTAGAGTTGGCATTCCATTATAAAAATTTAGATACCCAAATAACGTTATTACCTGGATGAAAAGCTCCCTGATTTCTGCATTGGAGTGGGCCACATATATTCAAAGGTAAAGCCAGTAACCAAGCTTAATATTTCAACATGTGTGAGATGGGTCAAATAAATTGATCAAGATCACATTATTAATATATGGCAGGATCATAGCACTGTAAAAGGTGTTCTAACTCCAGGATCAGACTCTCTTCTCAACCATTACAGCAGCATAGATATAGATATAAGATATATAACTAGAATATGTACACATGAATATAAACATGATTTGTATGCATATGATTTACATGCATATATGAGGTCCGACAGTTAAGTTCGCGAACTCATCCTAGAAAAAGTGCTACATACCTCACTGCTGAATATCTCTACAGTCACCTTCAAAGTACTCCCCTTGGGAGGCTATGTACTGATGCCAGTGCCTAGTCCACCCTTCAGAGCAATATGGAAACTCTTTTCCTGTAATGGCCATCAGAGCTGTCGTTGTATTACCCTCGATGTCCTGAATGTCATCAAAATGTCTTCCTTTCAATATTTCCTTTCTCTTTGGGTAAAGAAAGAAGTCATTGGGGGCCAGATCAGGTGAGTAGGGAGGGTGTTCCAATACACTTATTTGTTTACTGGCTAAAAACTCCCTCACAGACAGTGCCGTGTGAGCTGGTGCATTGTCGTGATGCAAGAGCCATGAATTGTTGGTGAAAAGTTCAGGTCGATTAACTTTATCACACAGGCTTTTCAGCCTTTCAAATAGTAAACCTGGTTAACTGTTTGTCTAGTTGATACAAATTCATATGAATAATCCCTCTGATATCAAAAAAGGGTAGCAACATCATTGCAATAATTTCACGAACCTAATTGTCAGAACTTATATGTATAGTACTAATCAGAATTTATTTGCCATTTCTCTTTTATTTAAAATTTTATTTTCTTCGAACAGAATTTTTCAAGATCTTAAAATTCCTTAGCCCCTTTAAACCAGTGATTTACTCTGTGGAATTTTTTGGAAGAAAATAATAAAAAAGATACACAAAGATTGTTATGTAAAGTGGTTCTTCACTATATAATCTATAACAGGTTTTTGTTGAAATTTAGAATTGAAACTTTAAATAAAAGAGAAATTACACACGCACGCACACACACACACACACACACACACACACACACACACATATCGTGTTTCCCGAAAATAAGACCTAACCAGAAAATAAGCCCGAGCATGATTTTTTCAGGATGACATCCCCTGAGCATAAGCCCTAATGCATCTTTTGGAGCAAAAATTAATATAAGACTTGGTCTTATTTTTGGGGAAACACAATATATATATATCAAAAAATGTATACATGTTTTAAGAAGGGAAAAAATCTGTATTAAAATTGTAATACTCAATATATACTGGTGACAAAAGACGAATCCAAGTCACATTTGACTTCTGCAGTTACAAGAGGTGCTCAAAGTGGTTACCATCAGCGTCCAGACACTTCTGATTACAGCGAACTACTGCTTGAGCTACATCGACCAAAGTGTCCCCTTGTATACATTTTTTTTGGCAGTTCTGCTACATATATGCTAAAGCTTGTATAGGAAGACAAAAGATGTGCTGTACTTTCTTTCCCTGCCTAAGGGCAATGGGCCTAGAAAACTGGCTGCAAGTGGCTGTGTGTGTGTGTGTGTGTGTGTGTGAGAGAGAGAGAGAGAGAGAGAGAGAGAGAGAGAGAGAGAGAGAGAGAGAGAGTTTGGGATAGGAGCTGAGGGCCCTAGGCAATAGGATGAGGGAAACCTTGGTTAATATGACAAATTATTTTCCTACCACACTTGTTGAGGGAATCCTAGACCTCACTATTTACACAGTGAATAAGGAAGGCTATTTATTTATTTATTTATTTATTTATTTATTTTTAGTTTTTAATTTTATCCTTTACTTAGGATATTTATCTGTTACATATTATAATGATTCTTCCAACTTAAAAAATGAAAAAGAAATTTTGGCTTTAAATGTAAACAATACACTGCTCTTATAGCAGTTTTTATTTCAGGGCATATCAATTTGTACTCCTCATAAGTGGCATGGCAATAAAAAAACAAAAAGGAAGAGATTTTTCCTCCTGCTTCCCAAATTCTTTTCAGTCACCCTAGATGACCACAAGAAGAGTTAAAGGTAAAAAGTTAACATGTACAATACATCATCACAATATTTCCCAGTTGAATTTTTTTTCAAAATAGCATTTTTGGAAAATAAAATTACAAATTAAATCCAGGATGAACAAGTAGCTGCTGGATGATGAGGAATTTAAACTTTAAAGCAAGTATGTAAGTAAATAGGCAACTTAAACCTGTAACTCAAACCCAGTAAAACAAACTAGAGGTGAAAAATCCTAATAACTTTAATTTATGATGTGGGAATACATATATATATATATATATATATATATATATATATATATATATATATATATACACACACACACCCATATATATATGTATGTGTATGTATATATATGTATAAAATATATGCCTACATTGTAAAGTGAGTGTGTGTGTGTGTGTGTGTGTGTGTGTGTTTCTTTTTGGCTACCGCATCCAAGATCAAGTAAGAAGAAAAACAGTAATTGAAACTTAGGAACTAAGCACACCTTTTAAAACAGTTCAACAAGGTTTCCTTTATATAGTGTTAGAATAAATGCTCTATAAAACTGCTAGCTGAAGCCTTAGATAAGAATAAGGTCTGCTTTTAGAACAGCACTTATCATTGGCCAAAATAGTTCAGAAAATGTTGCAGATTAAAAGATATTTAGCTTGGACTACAGTAGATAACTGAAAAATGTTTCTCAAATTTTAAAAAGGCAAAGTAAATTTTTCTCTACCTCCTAAATTTATTGGGCTTTTTGCACAAGAATGTTGTTCAAGTTTTCTGAAATGGGAACTTTGAGTTTACATTAAACATCTCTAAAATATGCACTTTTAAAAAAAAAACAATACTGTCATGAGATGCTTATGTAAAATTATCCAGATTTAGATGAAAGTAAATGAGAAACTTGAAAAGGGGAAGACTTGAACACAATTACTCCTTTCCCACATGAAAAGTACATTAGCAGAATATTTACTCAGTAAAATGAAAGCATTACCTGGTTTCTAAGGCACACCATTTATAATATCTAAAGTGGGATTTATTTGATGAACTGCATTAAGCCATTAGAACATTAGCTGTAACTCAGGTAGAAAGAGGCAAGTATTCACATAATATCTTAGTCTATAGTCAAGAAAGATATTTCAACTAAAAGGTGTCAATCCTTGCATTTGAAATCACTTAGACATTACTGATAACATATGAACGAGATTCTGTAGAGACTGACGTACAGTGCTCAGTGCTTTAGAGTTTTACTTAAACTCAGTTCTCTTTTGTTCAACAATGCCTCATTTCCACTACATAAAGCTTGGGCTCCAGTTCCACTACCCAATGCCTGCTTTACATTATGTCATACTTCGTTGGTACCACATAAATTGATTACGTAATAAACGGCCTCTCGATCACTTGGGTCAAATGTAATAGCTGGTTTCATTAACGTTCCAGGAGCAAGGGAATCCTCTCCAGTAATTCTCAAGTTGATAAATTTGATTTCCCAAGTATTCTCCATGAAAGGGCAATGGATGAGTTCAAAAATTTGTGCAAAAATGCCCAAACAAGGGTTCCCTTGGTAGATAGTCCTGGCAACTGTGACCATAACCAGACCACGGGGGAGAAGAAGCACATTTCAGTCCACAGGAATCTAGGTTGGGACTAAGAAAAAGATCGTCTTCTTTCACTAGTGACAGCAAAGTAAGGCTCGCAAGTTCTGCCCAAGTTCTGTCACATTTTGTTCCCATGTGTTGTAATAAAACCTAAGCTTGACATCATGCCAGAAGTGCTGTGGCCCCCATTCATCTTGAGGTGGTCCAAGAAAAGGATTCAGAGAATTAAGAAGTTCAAAGAACCAGTGACAGAATTCTTCTCCTCATTGACGAAACTCAACTTTTTCGGCTTTTTTAATCTTCTTTTCCCTGCTGTTGAAAGAGTCTAATGTCCTCAGAGGTCTTAACTGACTCTGGTGTTTCCTTCAATTTCAATTGTAATTGCTTTTCCCTGTAATCCTTTGCATACTAAATATGATTGTGTTTTTCAGTAGCTGGAGGTCTGATAACCTCCAGTGATGCCAAGTACTTAAGTAGGACATGACAGTGGACTTTTTTATGCCTCAGAAGTTCTTCTACACTTTGTGCGCTTATATTGCACTAATGGCAGTCATCAGACTGCACCAGGCAGTAAGTGGTGATAGTACAGCATAGGGCTGTGACCGCATCATTGTCCAGGAGGCCCAGCAGGTTACAACAACCCTCTCTCCCTGACATCTCTACCCCCAGGAAAGGAGGAGGGGCAATGCCAATAGTGTTTCTCGTTTAGGTCCACCAGACTGGCACCTTGGCCAAGGAAGGCTTTGTAAAACTCAAACTCCTCTTTGGGGATTTTGAAAGGGGGAAGTTATAACTATTTTGAGATACCTCTGTGTCTCAACAGCTATGTTTTAAACATTTAAGCAGGAGTGTATTTCCTAGGGATCAGTCCTTACAATTAGATATATTTCTATCTGTCACTGCCTTTTAGAGTTTCCCCACCCCCCACCACAGGGTTAGGGAAAATGTCGGAATACACATGAACAAACCTATAGATGCTACAGGAGTTCCTGGCTTTTTCACAATGCCTGGGGGCCTACGGTATCAATGCAGCCTCACCCCCACGTCACCCCCAGTCTGGTATTAGCACCCATCTCGATTGCACCTCTACATTCTGTATGGCTCAGGTTGGATGGCAGAGGATTGGAGATGGGGGTGGGAAGCATCATTTCTGTAGGTACAGTGACATTGATGTAGGTGATGTTAGATCTGCCGGCAGTTTCTGAATGCGGGCCGGGATCTTGTCTCATGAAGCGGGAGAATGGAAACACGGACCAGGCAGAGGCAAAAAGCTTTAAAAAGAGGATAGTTTATTAGAAGCAGGAGAAGAGGTTGCAGCTCCTGAGCGGGACGGGGTCCTGAATGGGGAGGGCCCCATGACTGAGGCAAAAGCTCTTTTATACTTTCCCTTGTCTGCTTGGGGAAGGGGAGCTGTTTGAAGAAGGGAACTTGTTTGAAGAAGGGAACTGGCGCCTTCTAATGAAATTCGCCTGCCAGGTTTGTTCTGCTCGCCCATCCTGAAGGAATTAGCAAAGTAACCCACTCTTATCTATCAGATCTGCTCCGTTTGTCAGGCCAACATGAATTTTATGATTAACCTCAAAGCCTTGTTACATTATGTCCTGGAGCAAAGGAGTGATTTCAAAATCTGAATTTTTAGGATATGACTGTCTTTGTTTATTCTACCAGGGACCTCTCTGTCTACCTAGGGACATGCTAATGCTCCTGTATCAACATGACATGCAGATGGCAGTAGCAGAGGCATGACAATGAAATTTCTAGTTTATAGCTGTCTACCTGGTTCCTCTGAGTTCTGAACTGCTGGCACTGACTTCAATTTAAGAAAATTATTAAGACAGATTAGTGTTATCACTTCCTTTGAATTACATGATACTTTAAAAAATACCCTTTGGTACAGTTTGTTTGTTGACTTGGTAATGTGTTTCAATAGATTAAAATTAAAATCGAAGATTTTCACAATTACACATCTTATTTAAATTAATATTATTGTGTGTCTTGAACCTCAGAAATAATCATATTATAGGGAACTCGTGATTATCTTCTGAGAGGTGATACTGTGAAAATTATATCTTACTAGTGTATTCAGAATTGCCGTCAACTAAATTAAACTCTTTATAAACAAAAACATAATCTTTATTTACTCCGACCCAGTGAGAGGAGGAAGTGATGAAGTTTTCAGCTCAAACATTTAATAAATTCAATTGTTCTTGCTTGAAGAAGGTGTGAACCAGCAGCTAAGTGATAAAGTTAACTTTTCTTCTATCTGAGGCAGCTCTCGTTACCTGATAAATTTCAAGCAGGAGGCAGCCTGGGTTAACTTGAGATTTTTCAACTCCTCCTGAGTGAGATTTCTCCATGGTTGTGCTTTATTATTTAGTTAAAAGTTATAATTATCCAGAATATCAGTCATGTCAACAGTTACATTTATACACACACAATAAAGCCTCTTAAAAATTGCACATTTTGTTCTTTAACAAATATTTATTGAGTGTCTCTGATATCCCCGGCAGTGTTCTAGATGCCGAGGAACAGTGATAAACAATACAAAAAAAGGCCCCTATGTGCATGGAGCTAACATTCCAGTAGAGTTAGAAGAGAAACAAGCAAAAATGATTGAAGTGAGATATTTCATGGGAAGTTGGTCTGTTCTGAATTTTTAAATGAAGTCATAAACCTGAGAATCAGATAATCTGTATGTTATGAAAGGTGTTGCTATGCCACTTATTTAGGACTTGCTAAATATATTATTTAGAGTATTTATAGCCGCTATAACAAACTCCAGATTATCTATGGCTTAATACAATAAAAGTTTGTAATAATTTTAGCAGTTTGGTTCATTTGTTTCTGGTTGATGGATAATGTCCTCTATTTTGTGATCCAGGGAGCCAGGCTCTTTCCATCTTGTGGTTTCATCACCCTTTAGGGAGTCATACATTCCTGCATATAGTTGGAGAAAAAGTAGAGAAAGAGAATTTCCACTAGTCTCTTAATCACCTTAGCATAGAGGCAGCATCCATCATTTCCCCTAACATACCATTGGAGAGAACTGGTCATAAGGTTATGCCTGCCTGGATGCAAGGGGGTCTGGGAAATGTAATTTCTGGTTGGATAGTCACTGCCCAGTGACATCTTCATATCATGAAGAGGGATCACAGATTTTTTGATGGACAGTTGATGTTTCTGCCACCTCAACGGAGGTGAGAAATCTTTAGCCTCTCATCCATTTCCAGCCTATGTATGTGATGGCTAGAGACTGGTCATTAAGAATTCTGGGTGGTGAACACACAATGTGGTATATAGATGATGTATTACAGAATTGTACACCTGAAACGTATGTAACTTTACTAATCATTGTTACCCTAATAAACTTTAATTAAGGAGAAGGAGAAGAAGAAGAAGAAGGGTTTCCTTGGAAGGAAAGTGTAGGCCTAACAATGAGAACTATATGTCCTCCTTTTTGTTTTAACCCATCACAGCACATGTGAATATGGCTGGCTTCAACATAGCCACATAAAGACAGTGGGGTTGTCTTCTTTAAGGAGAAGAAACTGACAGTTTAATGCCCATTGGCTTTTGCTGAGTTCCTGCCAATAGACTGGACCATAGAGGGAGGAAAAATGGCAAGAGCAGGAGCAAGCTGTGCTTCCACTGACATGAGACAAGGTCTTGTAGGTCAAGTGGAGTCTATCCCATGGAAAGGCTGGGCTTGGACTGTCTTGAAAGGACATGGCCCAAGATGCATTCTGCTAGAGTGAAAGATCCCAGGAGAAAGAGTCTATGTTGGGAAATGCAAGCAAGAGGAATAAAGAAGAAAACTAGAAAGTCAACTAAAGAAGATCAATCAGTACCAGTTGAGTAAACAGCCTTTGTTCTTTTACCTCTCATCCCATGTACATCTTATAACCTGAAGGAGCAGGTTAGCACAGTGATTTCAGGAGGACAGGAAGTTGGAGCAGAGTGAAAAGAGCAGGTTCTCTCTACCTTCTTTCTCACAAAACTTCTAAGAAATTAATCGATAGTCCTGGGGAGGGGGATGGGGTGCCAGGAAGTGAAGATCAGGAAAAACATTCATTGGATATGAGAGGAAAGTGTTGATTGATTTTGTACTTCTTTAAGTATCTGAAAATGGGACTTTTCTAGCATTGGTGACTATCCTGAGATCACAAAAGGGGTTAGAGAAAGGGAGATCCTGCCTGGTCTGGAGAGCAGTAGTGGGAGAGAAAAACTGTTTTCAGATTGCACTCCACCATGTTTAGTCCATCTAGTTTACCTGTTACCATGACAATAAATAACCGAGATAAATTCAGTGTAGTGGTACCAACAAAATTAATCCAGGGTTTCATTGAGAATGGCATGAAAACTGAAGCAGTGTTTTCAGGTAGAGCAACTAACAAATATACAAGCCCTCGGGACAAAATGAGCTTGGTGGGAAGGGACCTACTAGGAAGGAGCCTAGACATTCCAGGAACAGAACAAAGGCTTGTGAGGCTGGAGTTGGGACAGAATGGTAGAGGTGTGATTTGCAATCAGAGGTATTAGCAGTGCCACATCCTGTAGGACCTCAAGGGCAAGATGAGATTTTAGTCCATGTGTAATTAGGAGCCAGTAGAGGGTTTAAAGAGGGGAATAACTGGATCTAAGTTATGTTTCTATAACATGCTACTAGCTGTTATATGAAGAATAAATTGTAGGGTGCATGAGTAAGAAAATGGAGACCTGTGAGAGACTTTCACAGTCATCAGAATGAGAGTTGACAAGGTTTGGACTGGAGTTTTAGGGTGGCGATGGAGGGAAGAGGACAGTCTTGAGATCTAAATGGATAAAATGATCAAGCGTGACTTCTTCTGAGAGACATTTATTAATTCATGGGAAATAGGAGGAGCAATGATTTTATGGAGGAAATGCAGGTGAGAGGAATTACCCGTCCCTAATATCCTTCAGTTATACACACCACTCCTTTGGAGAACAGCTTGGTAGGACAAAAATACATGTAAATAGTCTATAAACACTGTGCTAGTCCCTAAGGATATTCCAGTTAACAAAACTAATATGCATCTTCATCTTTTTTAAAGTACAAATTTCTACTATAAAAGAAATACAAATAAGATTTCATACACGTTTCTACTATCACATTCTTTGTCAAAGTATTTACCCAACAGTCAAATAAAAGTACATGAAGTCCTCAGTATTGGGAAAGCAATGACAAGGGCTCATAATTAGAATATGTATACAAACAATTTATTAACTAAAATATGCATTTTCTCCTGTTTTTCATATTCTAAAATTCTTTCTTCATCCTGTGTTTTTTTTTTCTTCTGGTTACCTTGAATTGTTAATCGGTAAAACTTTCTTTGACATATAATTAGAAAGAAGGCTTGACATTTCTTCCCACCTCTAATCAAGGAGAGATATTTAAAGATAAATGGTGAACTCTTGGGATCATTATTATCAGAACTGAAATATATATATAAATATGAAAAGGCCATTTTCTTGAAAACTAGCTTTAGGTATTAACATAATTCATGTAGATACATTTATTATTCTTCATATATGAATGTGAACTCTAAGAGTATTACTGCAAACACCCAGTTGGGCATAATGCTGTATAAGGCACAGCTTGAAGAAAAATATGGGCCTCATTTTTTTTCTTTGGGCCCTCTAGAACAATATTATCCAATAAAAATAAAATGGCAGCCACATCTGTACTTTTAAATTTTCTAATAGCTGCATTTAAAAAGTAAAAAAATTAGCTAGCAAAATTAATTTCAAGAAAATAACCCAACACAAACAAAACATTATAATTTCAATGTGTAATCAATTTTTTAAAAATTATTCATGAGATGTTTTACATTCCTACTTCATATTGTCTTTGAAATTCAGTGTATATTTGGATTTACAGCACATCTCAATTTAGACTGCTCATATTTCAAGTGCTAAGAACTGATACAAAATAAACTGAGGCGTATTGAAAATTTTAAGAGTTTACTTGAGCAAAACTCAATTTGAATCAGGCAGCATCCAGTCTAGCAGATAGGAACTCTGAGAAGCTGTACAAAGTGAAAGACTTTTATAGGAGAAGGGAGTGGGACCAAGGAAGTTGTACTAGGCAAAAACCAGGTTGGTTATTACAAGAGTACTTTCTTTCCTTTAGGGAATGCAGGGGTGCATCAGGGAGATTACTTAACTAGTGCTGATCTGGTGATTCCTGATTGACTGGTGTCAATCCACTTCTGGGAGATTCCACTTCTGGGAGAACAGAAACTGTAATTAAGTCTCAGGTTGGTAATGTGGGGCTTAGCATAAGTGACTCCATTTGGGGCCTGTTGTCTTGTTTTAACAGAGCATACATCCTTAGTCCTGATGATCTCTATCTATCAGCAATTAAAAAAAAATATCCTGAATGTGTGTCTCTTTTTATTTTAAGGAGTCGCAACTTATTAACTTCTATTTTCTCTAATGGCCACATGCAAAGATCAAAGTAATTTTCCTCCTGTTGCTCCAACTTTATAACTACTTTTCTTGAGGGCGACAAAAGTTGCTGGGTAATAATTTGAAGTGGGAATAATGGTTCTCTGAGAGATTAGTTCTAATGCCAGTAAAGGTGAGTATAATTCCTATCAATCATCTGGAAGGAGAATAATAAAATTTAATATTTTATACATATCTGTACAGTTTAATATCCCTAAAAGATAGGCATTGTGTTCAAATCAGGAAACTGTAGTTCACACAGACTGTACCACGACTGTTATTCAGGCTTTCTGACTTATGAGTTCTATGGGGGTTTTTTGTTTTGTTTTATTAGAAGGAGAAAAAATAGTATAAAACCACATTTGATTCATTTATTTGTTTATCAAATATTTATAGGCTATTTCAGGAATAACATAAATTTATCTTAATATACACTAGAGATTCTAAGGAAAATAAATGTTTGCAAAGGGAAAGAAAAATCTTCATGGAACTACAAGTGATAATTAGGACATTTATTTTTAAAATAAAAGTATTTTGAAAGTTACTTTAACTTTTTTTGGGGTCCTATGCTATACTATTTTAACCTGTAATTTTTAATTAGAAATGTCTTTTCCAGTGACCTCTAAAGTCACTGTTAAATTATCAGTGATTAAAAGGGTTTCATATAGCTTTGTTTAATTTCATAACTATAATAGACATAATATTTTTAGTGCAAAAATGATTAGTTTCTTTTTTAGGGAAAAAAATCCCTTCTCTCAGTTTAATTAGTTGAAGTGAATATTAAGCAAGCAGACATTTTTAAAAGGAGATCCTCCTTTTAAAAACAAGACTATTATAGAATATAGTTTATTCAGCCTTACAATGTGTTCCTTGATTGGAATTTTTATAGCAGAATGAATAAATGGAAACCAGTTATATCTTTAATTTGTCTCTTTAACTTGCTTTTAAAATAGTCATTATTCTATAAGCCTTAAACTGTTTCCCCCAATTTTTTCCTACTACCCCTTATCCTCTGACATTCACCAGCCAAATCTTATATTCAGGTGCTCCACAAATTTCTTCTGAAAAGTTCTGAAACTTGCAAAATTCAATAGATCCATTTGTTCACATTTAAAAATAGTATCGTAATCTTTTCTGATTACTTGAATTTTTCAATTTTCTAAATTTCAGCATCTTTTGAATGTACTTCTTATTTTAAAATCTGTACTTACATTCCACAAGATGAAATATATATGGAATAGTCATTTTATGAAAGATTGTGAGAAATGGAAGCATTTGTTTTCAACAGGCAGAAATCCTTTTACATAGAATGTTAAGACAGTATGTTGGTTAAGCTATTCTTTAAGTATAAGCAAGAGAAAAATGTCGGACCCAGGAATGTTCTCTATCACTGAACCTAAAAGACACCATGTGAAGATGAAAGACATTTTCTGGAGCTACCACGTACAGTCATTATTTTACTTGTGTTTCCAAAAAAAAAAAATGGTCAAACATTTATAAACATAAATTAACAATAAAAACTCACTCATCAAAGTGAGAGGAATGTGCCATTGGTGAGCAAGCTACTAGTCAAATATTCAAACATGTTAAATATAAAGTATGGATTCTTAGAAATTCAAAAAAGTTTGTATTTGCTGTACTTCCTATGTAAGAGTTATTTATCATAAAATGGAATGGGGGCAGGATACCTTAGACAACAAGATAAACTGTTTTTGCATGTGGAATTTTCTTTTTAAATTTTATTTTCCATGTTGTTTGCTCAAGATACTTACGCATTTCTGGAGTGATATAGTTAACATAAGGGAGATGTTCCATGTATGAACTTACATATTTTTGGCTATCTCATAAAATGATGAATAATAAAATGTTCTCATTTACTTACTGAGTATAATAAATATTTTTAAAATATACTTTTTTTAGCCTTAAAATTTTTATTAGTTAGAAAAGTAGTATTTCCTAAATTAATTTAGAAGTGACAGTATTTTGGCAGATAGATACTTATTATAAACGTTAATTATTTAACAACATGGCTTAAAGGTGTGATTTAGTTACTTTTATCTATTTACACTTGGAAGAAAATAGTATTCGAACCATTACTAAATTTAGAAGTTATTTTTATAATATTATAGTTAAGTTTGACATTTTTTTAACCTTATAGAGATTTATTATGGTTAATAAGAAGTTCAAAGCTTTATTTTTATTGTGGTAAAAAATACATAATATTGTATTTACCACTGTTGAGAGTTTAGCTAACCTGCTCCATGTTATTGCTGCTGTGGCATCCATTTTGTTTGGCCAAGCAGCCTGCAGGGACCTTAAACTGACATTAGCCCCTCATGCAAGAGCATGACCTAGTCAGAAGCAGCAGTCACAAGTAAATGTAAATTTCTGATATGACTTCTCCAAAAACCTTTGTGGTCAACAGTCTCTCTTGCCTCCCAATGCCTTCCTCTTATGTGCCCCTTAGATCAGACCCCAGTGGAGCTTACCAAAAACCATTCTTTTGATTTGAATTGAGCAATTCAGCCTTAACTCAGAAACCTCAAAGCTCTCCACCCATGAACTCTATTAAAGGCATGTGCCCCAGCTCCTGTCTCTCTTTCTCTGTGTGCACTCTGCCTTGGTCTCACCATATGTCCTCTCAAGCATGTCCAGGACCTGTGAGTAATAAAGTTCTCTCTTTCATTTCCTCTTGTGATGTGTTGTTGAATCATGGCTCACCATCTGGCACCCTGAGCTCCATGTAATAAGTGTTAATTTGACAAATTCATAAACAACCATCTTCACCATTTTCAAGGGTACAGTTCAGTAGTGTTAAGTAATAATATTCACATTGTTGTGCAACAGATTTCTGGAAGTTTTCATCTTATAAAACTGAAACTCTGTCCCCACTAAACATTAATTCTCCTTCTGTTCCCCCAGCCCTTTGAATCACCATTCTATTTTCTGCTTCTATGGTTGTGACTATATTAGATACTTCATACGTAGGAGTATATGTTCTTTTGTGACTGGCTTATTTCACTTAACATAATGTCATCATGGTTCACTCATGTCATAGCATGTGACTGGATATTCATCTTTATTAAAAGCTGAATAATATTCCATTCTATGTACATGCCACATTTTCTTTATTCATCTTTTGATGTGCATTTGGGTTGCTTCTACCTCTTGGCCATTGTGAAAAATGCTGCAATGAACATGTTTGTGCAAATATCTCTTTGAGATCCTGCTTCAAATTCATCTGGATATATACTTAGAAGTGGGATTGCTGATTCATGTGGTAATTCTAGTTTTAATTTTTTGAGGAATCTCCTTAATTTTTTCCATAATGACTGCAACATTTTACATTCCCAAGAAGAGTACACAAGGGTTCCAATTTCTCTACACCTGTTCGTGTCTCCTCTGTTGATAGTGGCCATCCTAATGTATGTGAGATGATATCTCATTGTGGTTTTGATTCACATTTCTCATGTGATTAGTCATGTTGAACAACTTTTCATATGCTTTTTGACCATTTGTATATCATCTTTGGAGAACTGTTTATTAAAGTCATGTTTATTTTTTTAACTGTTTTTTAATTTTTTGTTGTTGAGTTGTAGGAATTACTTTTATACTCTGGTTATTAACCCCTTATCAGATACGAGGTGTGACAATTAAGTTCGTGAACTTGTTGCAACGATGTCGCTAACTTCTTTTGATATCAAAGGGATGATTCATTATGAATTTGTACCAACGGAACAATTCATGGCTCTTGCATCACGACGATGCACCAGCTCACACAACACTGTCTGTGAGGGAGTTTTGAGCCAGTAAACAAAGAACTGTATTGGAACACGCTCCCTACTCACCTGATCTGGCCCCCAATGACTTCTTTCTTTACCTGAAGATAAAGGAAATATTGAAAGGAAGACATTTTTATGAAATTCAGGACATCAGGAGTAATACTATGACAGCTCTGATGGCCATTCCAGAAAGAGTTCCAAAATTGTTTTGAAGAGTGGACTAGGCACTGGCATCAGTGCATAGCTTCCCAAGGGGAGTACTTCGAAGGTGACCGTAGTGATATTCAGCAATGAGGTATTCAGCACTTTTTCTAGGATGAGTCCGCAAACCTAATTGTCCGACCTCATATATAATTTGCAAATATTTTCTCCCATTCCATGGATACCTTTTCACTTTGTTGATTGTTTGCTTTGATACATATAAGTTTTTAAGTTTGATGTAGTCTCATTTGTCTATTTTTACTTTTGTTTCCTATGTTCTTGGTGTCATATCCAAGAAGTCTTTGCCAAATCCAGTATCGTGAAGATTTTTTCCTATGTTTTTGTCTACAACTGTAACAGTTTTGGGTCTTATGTTTAGGTCTTTCATTTACTTTGAGTTAATTTTCATATATGGTGTAAGATAAGAGTCTGTCTTCATTCTTTTGCATGTGGATATCCAGTTTTCCCAGCACCATTTGCCCTTCCCCATTGTGTGGTCTTAGCACCCTTGTTGAAGAATATTTGACCATATAACAAGGGTTTATTTCTGATCTGTCTATTCTGTTCCATATGTCTGCCTTTATGCCACAAGCACACCATCTTGATTACTGTTATTTTGTAATATGTTTTGAAAATAGAAGTGTGAGGCTTCCAGCCATCTCCTCTTTCAAGATTGTTTTGGCTACTGTCTGTGGTATTGCGGATTCTCTAGGGCTAATCTAAGCTATGGTGATGTTTATCAGAGGCACCCAACCTGTTTCCTGTTCCTGTCAGCATTCAGATTCAGGCAAAACTGAAACTAGTCTCTTACGCAGCCCCCTAAAAAGTCAAAATTTTGAACACTACATGTCTCACTCTTCTCTTTCCCTCCCCAGTGAGAAGGTAGGGATTGGGAATTTTATCCCAATCATGCAGTGCTGTTCTGTGGAGAGTGACTATGGAGACTAACTGCTACACGTTTTCCCGGTGGACTCAATATGGTTCTTCTTGTCTACATCTTACCTGAGGTGTAGGAATCTAACTGGTTTCTAGACTTCTCATAAAGGCAATTAGTATTGTTAAGTTGTTTCTGTGGGGAAAGGAAAGTCTGGGGCTTCCTGTTTCACCATCTTACTGACGTCACTCTGATTAGAAGCTTAAACTTTTAACTATAATGAAAAATTCCTTTCTAGTGAGTCTCTTGCTTATATAAAGATACCAGAGAATTATATTTCAGGGATTTCTACGAGATTGCAATGCTGGCAGCTCTAATCAATCAACATTGGCTGTGTGAAGGGCTGCTTTGTGAAGGCCTTTGAAGGGATGTCCAGACCCATTGATAAGAGTGAAGTGATCAGTTAGTGATATTTGCCATAGATGTGGCAAGAGTCTAAGAAGGAGCTGTGTCATAAGTGCCCCATAGCTGCTATCCTCTTTTCCTATTCTTAAGATTCAGCCAACCACAGAATGTTATAACACCTTTATAACATGAGGGCATGCTTCTGTTAGATTATAGTTCACAGAAAAAATAGTAGGTTTAAAGTGGTTTTGTTTTATTTGTGTTCAAGGCTTACAAATGATGATAATACCTAAATGAATTCTAAATTAATTCTATATTCCAGTATTTTGTTCCTTTTTAGACCAGGATTTTTAGATATGCAGGTGTCAATCCATGACTGGATCAAGCTAGCATTATGTTTTTTAAAATAGACTAGAACAAAAAAAGAATAAAAAAAATATTAGAGAACATAATGTAGGGGAAGAAGAAACTTTCCTCTACCCTCAAGTTTCTTTTGGCTGGTCGGATAATTAAATCTACATGAGACAGATTAACAAGAGAAAATAACCAAGTTTAATAACAGGTGTACATATGGGAACCCCACATACATGAGAAAGTCAGGACAAGTTCAGAGACAAACATGTTAAATGGGGTATATAAGACATCCTGAGCTAAAGATGTGGTAAGGCACCTTGGGGCTTCAGAAGGGAAGAAGGTCATTTGCAGGACTATAAGGAGAGCAGATGTTGAGTATTTAGACGTTTGACCTGCCCCATAGTTAGGTCATAAAAAGTTATTTCTGGTGATAACCCATTATGGGCAAAGCCCTTAATTTAAATTCTTTAAGGAAAAGGTAAAAGTTTCTCATCAGTGAGCCTGCAGGGTCTCGATTGCCTTCAACTCAAAAATTCACCTGCTGCAGTGGCACATCTTGGGGAGGCCTGTTCTGAACCCCTTCATTCACCTTTGGTAAGGGTAGGAATTGTTTTGTGATACCTTTTACAGTGGCGTGTGTGTATGGACTGTATCATGATGCAAAATAAATTACTCTGATTTGTGGTGAAAATATTTTGAAAATCACTGGCATTCTTACCTTTGTGAAACATCTGTAGCATTTTCTTGAACTGATAATAAATATATGAGTACTGAACCGGAACAAATTTCTAGGCCCAAGTGCATCATTTTACTTTTCTGTGTTAAACACTAGGCCAAGTTTCTAGGGCAATATATGGTTGATGATATTTGTTATTTTGGCATATTCCCTTGCTTTAGTTACAGATTTCTTTGACTATTACAAACTTCCTTGGAGGCTGAGTCCTACACCAGTTTTGTAAAGTATGCCAGGTTAGCTAGGAAACCAGTCATTGTCCAATGTTTTACATTTTACACTTTTATTTTCCTTCTTTATAATTATAAGTAATGAATATTTTAATATAGTCCTTTAAATGTCCACTTATTTTATGAATCTAGGCTTCTTACGTCTCCTGTAACTATTGTAGATAGCCATTTTTCATTGTTTTTACAATTTCAACTTATTTGTAATAAATTATATCTGCTCAAGTTGAATTGTAAACTTGTATATATCCTTGATTTCCATCTTTCCTCATCAGGTGTTATTCATTGTCCTAAATGTTGTCTCTATTCTCCTAAAATATACAACTTGCCTGCTTACTTACGTGTGGGGTAATGAAGCATATTTTCTGGTGGCTGAGCTCTCTGAAATAGCCACAGAACAAGCTGTAATGACCATTTTGAAGATATATTTTGTGAATATCTCTCCTTTCACCACCTTATTATCAACGTTGTTTTGTCACCTCTGCAATGTGATTTGATAAATGTCAAAATATCTCCTTGTTCTAAATTGCATTCCATTATCACTTCTGATTTATACGCAAAATGGCCACTCTTCTTCATTTCTTAGATGTTATGTACAACAAGTCCTTGATAAAAGTAAAATAATTCCAGCCTAATAATAGTCTCATGGAATATTGAATTAAATAAATTCTAAATTTCTTTTTCTGTCCTCCCCCTGACCCCCCATTTTGCCATTTCGCTTTCTGAGAACAAAAAGCAGAACCAGGGGTGGCTGATTAGCTCAGTTGGTTAGAGCGTGGTGCTAATAACACCAAGGTTGCCGCTTCGATCCCCACATGGGTCACTGTGAGCTGTGCCTTCCTTAAAAAAAAAAAAAAGGAAAGGAAAAAAAAGGAGAACCAAATTATATTAGGAGGATTGAACATTTCAATACCTTAAATGAAACTGAATTTCCACTTAAATTCTTCAGCAACCACATAGCACTCATTTGGAGAATAATAATTTAAATTAAAAATGTTGACAGGTGTTCATTTAGCATTTAATTTATTTGTGAAAATACACACATATATGTGTGTGTATGTGTGTATGTGTACATGGGTAATTCAATTACTTTAGTAAAATAATCAACTTTATGTGTTTCAAAATTACTTTACAAGTGATTTATTGTTATTTCAAAGTCCACAAGTGGCTTAGGTATGATTTGTACACTACATTTAATTTTATTCCATGAAAATGCCCTTTTCTAGTTTATAAGCTCTTTCAGGGTAATAATAATTCATATCTGTTCCCCTACCACTGATTTGTTATATAATCAGAACCAAGTAATTACCATCTAAATGCATGAATAAGTAACTTAATTTGTAAAATTTTAAAGGGTAAAACTATTTTGCAATATGAAGCAGGAAAATAAGGATATAACTTATTATGATAGACACTGTTTGATAAATTGCCACTAGAAATGTAGCCTTATCTCATCTCCTGTATTAGTTTCCTAGAGCTGCCATAATAAATTACCACAAAGTAGGTGGCTCAAAACAACTGCAATTTATTGTCTCACAATTCTGGAGGCTAGCTGTCTGAAATCAAGGTGTCAGTAGGGTCATGCTCCCTCCAAAGGCCTGTGGGAGAATTTGTTCCTTGCCATTTTCAGCTCTGTTGGCTGCAGGCATTTCTTGGCTTGCATCTGCATTATTGCAATCTCTGTCTCATGGTCATATTGCCTCTGCCTCTTCTCTCTGTGTTTTCCCTTCTATCTCAAATATCCCTCTGCTTTTCTCTTATAAGGACTCTTGTTGTAGTATTAAAGGCTGTTGACTAAATGGATCAGGAGGTTTTGGCTAGAAATAAATGATAAAGATTTATTCAAGTGCCTTTGGGTTTGCGAACCATAAACACAACTAGGTAATACTCAGTGTTCTGAAGAAGAAAGAAAAGCTGAGTTATTATAGTAAAACCTATATTCTTGACAAAAATCACTCCTGCATTCTTAGTTTCTGGATTGGTGTAAGATGGCAATCTTCCATATATCAGGTGGTCTAGATATAGGAACATTCTAAGTTCTTCAGAGAGTTATCTATCGTGTGTGTGTGTGTGTGTGTGTGTGTGTGTGTGTGTGTGTGTGTGTGTGTATGTGTGTGTATGTGTATACAGAGGGTGCCAAAAAAATGTATACACATTTTAAGAAAGGAAAAAACTATTAGAATTGTAGTACTCAATATGAGATCAGACAATTAAGTTCGCAAATTCATTCTAGAAAAAGTGCTACATACCTCATTGCTGAATATCACTACAGTCACCTTCAAAGTACTTCCCTTGGGAAGCTATGCACAGAGGCCAGAGCCTAGTTCACCCTTCAAAGCAACTTTGGAACTCTTTTTCTGGAATGGCCATCAGAGCTGTCGTCATATTACCCTTGATGTCCTGAATGTCATCACAATGTCTTCCTTTCAAGATTTCCTTTATCTTTAGTTAAACAAAGAAGTCACTGGGGGCCAGATCAGGTGAGTAGGGAGGGTGTTCCAATACAGTTCTTTGTTTACTGGCTAAAAACTCCCTCACAGACAGTGCCGTGTGAGCTGGTGCATTGTCGTGATGCAAGAGCCATTAATTGTTGGCGAAAAGTTCAGGTCATCTAACTTTTTCACACAGCCTTTTCAGCACTTCCAAATAGTAAACTTGGTTAACTGTTTGTCCACTTGGTACAAATTCATAATGAACAATCCCTCTGGTGTCAAAATAGGTTAGCAACATCATTGCAACAAGTTCTCCAACCTAATTGTCAGGCCTCGTATACACTGATAACAAAAGATGAATACAAGTCACGTTTGGCTTCTGCAATTACAAGAGGTGCTCAGAGTGGTTACCATCAGCATCCAGACACTTCTGATTATGGTGAACTACTGCTTGAGCAACGTTGAACAAAGTGTCCACTTGTATATGTTTTTTTGGCACCCCATTATATATATCATATATATGTATATATATATATATATATATATATATATATATATATATATATATACACATCTCAAGGCATAACTAGAAATTTCAAAAGTTTAAGTTCCTGTGCTTGTGAAAGCAAGAATAGAATTGTTTCCTCATGCCTCGGCCTACTTGATTTTAGTAATTTAGCACCTTTATTATAGTGACTCCATTTTATTTCTTCACTCTTTCCTCAAGGCCCACAGGGATAATTCAGGATGATCTCCTTATCTCAAGGCCTTAAATTAATTACATCTGCAAGTTCCCTTTTTCCAAATAATGTAAAATTCACAGGCTCCAGGAATTTGACATGGATATCATTTGGGCGGCTACCTTTCAAACCGCTGCATCTCCTCAGTGTGGTTGTATGAACTTTGTAAGCAGAGATCAAATCTTACATGTTTTTCATCAGCATACATTAAAATGAATAATCTTAACTAATATAATACTTACTGACAGTCTACTCTGTTATTTTTATTGTGGCAAGTATTTTACACATATACACACATAAAATTCCCACAGCACCGATGAAAGGTAGGACTGCATCTTCCCATTTTGTAGATGATGGAACTGAGACTTGCAGATCTTAATTTGCTCCTCCAAATTTAGACAAATAAATGGTGACAGAGCTGGGATACCAGCACAGTTCTGCTTTTGGAGTGCTTGTGCAAGCTTTGCCCTGGAGCTGAACACATGTTGATTATAAATGGAGCCCTCCAGACGTGCATGTCACTTAATAACATTCACATGAAAATATATATGCATTCAATTCAACAAACCAAATTTGATTTAATTACATTTCCTGTGTCAGTTCAGACAATGCACTTAAATTCCTTAAGTTTAATGCTAATCAGTTCACTAAATTTTCTTAAATAAGAATTAATGAAGTAATTTCACCATAAAATAAAAAAATGTTTAAAAACATATCACACTGAGCACTGAATGTGTCATAGTACAGTTATCAACAGTGTCAGTTCAGACAATGCATTTAAATTCCTTAAGTTTAATGCTAATCAGTTCACTAAATTTTCTTAAATAAGAATTAATGAAGTAATCTCACCAAAAAATAAAAAAATGTTTAAAAACATATCACACTGAGCACTGAATGTGTCATAGTACAGTTATCAACAGTGCAGTATAAACCATGTAATTCTTACAATTTTGCACATTTTATATCAAAATTATTATTGAAACTAAATGTAATGACAAGATTGTATATATGTATCTCCTCTAGATTTTCTGTTTTCTGCCTGATAATAGGTTTAAAGTTGAGGTATTTACTGAGATAGATTATTGAAATACCACAACCAACTACAATACCAGACGTAACTTGTGACCTTGGAAAACAGTTTCTTTTCATGCCAGAAAAAAAAAAAATAGTGCAATGGAGCAGTCAGCTAACAGGTGAGCCAGCAGTCCGAATCACATGAATCCAATCAGGAATTGAGATGCTTTGAAGTTTATACCCTTAATCTCAGAGTAGATTATCTCATGGTTCCAGTGGAAAGTCTAGGATCTTTTCCAGGATTCATCTCCATGATTGACCCTAAAATCCATTTCCATGTACCCCCACCCCCTAAGACTTATGAGTTCGTTGAAACTTCAGTCTTGCAGTTACTACTTCTGGGATCAATAAAAACTTGAAAATGAAAATGGCTTAAAATGTTGCTTTCATTTCTTTAATCACATTTCTTGAAGAAATATGATTCAAGGATGTTTTAAATCAATTAGACAATCAGGTATATTTTAACTTGCTTTTTTTTTAAACATCAAGGTGATTTTTTTTTCTTACTTTTTATTTATGTTTAAGTGTGTTTTCCCAGGACCCATCAGCTCTAAGTCAAGTAGTTTCAATCAAGTTGTGGAGGGCGCAGCTCACACTGGCCCGTTCGGGGATTGAACCGGCAACCCTGGTGTTACACATCGCGCTCTAACCAACTGAGCTAACTGGCTGCCCCTAACCTTTTTTTCATTGTAGTGAGAACCTAACATAAGATCTACCTTCTTAACAAAGTTCTAAGTACCTGATATATTATTAACTAGTAACCACGATGTTGTACAGCAGATTTCTAGAATTTACTCATCTTGTATAACTGCAACTTAACACTTCCCTTTCCCCTGGCAACCACTATTCTACTCTCTGCTTGTAAAAATTTGACTGTTTTAGATACCTCGTTATAAATAGAACCATGTTGTATTTATTGTGTGTTATCTTTTGTCACTGCCTTATTTCACGCAGTATTCCCACTTCTGGGTAAATCTCCACAAAAGCTGGGGCATCAGACGTGTGTAGAAGCCTGTGCAGGGTGATACCAGTGACTTGGAATGAGTTAGTGGGAGAGGGCAGGGGAGGTGTCCAGTCTTCCCTGGTGTCTGTGTAGTATCACCTTCAGCCTCTAGGTGTTCGCTGAATTAGAAGTCTGACTCACAGGTAGTACTAGCAGTTTTAAAGGTATGAAAATAGGCCTCTTTTACGGAAAGGCTGGGAGGTTGGTCTTTTTGTCCCCTCTTTCTAGTCCTGAGACCTGGAGGGATAGCCGATTGATTAACTGTTTCTTTGTTTGCTACGGTTCTGTGGGAGTCCTGAATGCAAGCCCCATTGTCTATCAGAGCCAGGTGATCTAGGGGTCTGTCCCTTGGGCCGCAGGCACAAAATGTCCTGGCTGTTTGCTTGCAGGCCATGAGAGAATTCACGAGTCAGATAGAAATACAGAAGATTTGTGAAAGTAAGAGGAGAGTCGGCTGGGCAGAGTCTGCTGGAAACTACTGCCCCGAGTGTTTGTTTCATCTTTAGTGTTATATTTTCTATTCAAGATGTAAATTTCTTAAGCCTGTAGTGGAGTTTTCTAGAGAGCTCAGCTTTGACAGTTGGGGTGGAGGAAGGTACAGTTAAGCCGGTTATCGCCACCTTTGTGTATGTTATGTAAATTTAAGTTGGAGTCAGGAGTGAATCCCACACAGATGCAAAGCCTTTCCCAAGTCACTGGGCCAGCACTGGGCTGAAGTAAATACGTAGAAACATTAAAACAAAAGATTTTTTCTTCGGAAAGTTTGGACCAAAAACGTGGGTGTACATTATACACAGCAAAATGCAGTACATATATTTTGTATAATAGTCAAGAAAACGGCCCTTTATTTGAATTATACAGTTTGAATAAAGAAACCGAATTCCGCTCAGCATATAGTACCAATTTCCCTCTGTTAGGGAGCACAGAGTATTGCAAAATTAACAATAAGCATGTGGTGATAATTTCCTTATTTTTTATTACAGTTTTGACACCTCAATATTTTAATCTTGATCACTGAGTTGTGAGCAAGAGACAGTAAAGAGAGAGATATGCAAAAGTGTACATAGATAAAATTATTTTGTTACTATATTAGTTCAAGTTTTGGAAAGATAATGCAGGGTGAATATTTGGTTATTGTACATAAAGGCATTAGAAATTATGACTGAGAATTATGAATCCTTTGGATTATTCTTTACGTTGAATATATAACTATGGCATTTTTTGGCATGTACTTGTCTTTAATTTGGATCTATTAATGTTATGGATGAAAAGTATGTATATTCATTAACCTTTGTTATTATTTCTAGACTATGTTAGCTTCTTTGGCTGCATTTAACAGTTACTACAATATGGGTAAACACTGTTTTTAAAACTGATATATTTTCTAATTCAATATGGAATAACATTTGGTCTCAAAATAGAGAATCAGGGATTACTGAATTGAACAAACTTTTTAGTTCATACATGATTATTTTTATTTTGAAACTCAAAATATTCTTGTAGCAGTATTTCTAGATTACAAAATAAAATAGATTTATTATTGTGGGTCACAGTCAGTCTGAAAGTTATAGCTTGCATGGTTAAATGCATAGTGAGAAAGCTAGATGAAATAAAATACACAAAAGGAAATTTTGCTGAGAGATAATGAGCCAGTAGTACATTTAGTTGAATGTCTACCACGTAGAGGGAGGCATGAATATGAAGTTCAAGAGGGATTTTGTAAGGTTGAAACTTGGGGAATCAATAAGGTACTTAGATTTAGCTAGTTTACAGTTTGATCCACCCTGATATTCTGTTTCCTCTTTTGTTTCTCCCCTCTCTGATTAGGAAGTCTGTTTTTTCCCCTTTCTTAAGGCTACCCATACCTCCTTAATCCATCTATTCAACAGCATCCTAACCTGAAAAGAACAATTTCTTAATCCTCAGGCGCTTGGACACTGGAATCCATTTTACAACTCCCTTGCAGTTTTTACTGGTGATGCATAAAGCCCCAGGCCGTGGTAGGTAACATTACCTTAAAACAGACCAGACCCCAGGAAGCCATATCAGACCTCTGACCTGCCTGACCGACTTCCCCTTTCCTTTGTTCTTCTTGGGTCCCTATAAAACCTTCTCACCGGTCTAAGAACAGGGAAATGGTCTTTGGACAGAAGTCGGCCATCTTTCCAGAATGCCAGCATTCTGAATAAACCTGCTTTTGTTTCCACCAACCTTGTCTCTCGATTTTGACTTTTTCAAGTGGCAAATTTTTTTTTGAGTTGAAGTCTATTTTATCTGATATATCTATAACCACCCTAATTCACTTTTGGTTACAATTTCCATGGAATGTTTTTTGTTTTTTTGTTTTTTTGTCCCTTCACTTTCAGCTATGTATGTCCTTAAATCTAAAGTGAATTTCTTATAGACAGCATATAGTTGAGTCTTGTATTTTATCCATTAAGCCCCTCTATGTCTTTTGACTTGTGAGTATAATCCATTTACATTTAAAGTAATTATTTATAGGAAAAGATTTAGTATTGCCATTTTGTTGATTGTTTTTTGTTAGTCTGTCTTTTCCTATCTTGCTGTCTTCCCTTCTGTTTAGTTCATTTTTGTAATGATATGCTTTGATATCATTCTGGTTTATTTTTTTGCAACTTCTGTAGATATTTGTGTGTGTGGTTACCTTGGGGCTTATATAAAAATATCTTACAATTATAATAGTGTACTTTAAGCTGAAAAAAATTTAAGTTCAAGTTCAATTGTAGAAAAATTCTGCATTTAACATCTCCCCTATTGACAGTCTATGTCATTGTTGTCATAATTTATAACTTCACATTGTTCATCTTGTAACATATTTTTAGTTATAGTAATGTTTAATACTTTTGTGTTTTAATTTTATGCTATTATAGAATTAAAATTGATTTACCCATTAAAATTACAGTAATATAGTATTCTGTATTTGTCTCTATTTTCTTTTATCAGTGAATTTCATACTCTTTTATGCTATCATGTTGCTGTTTAATGTTCATTCATTTCAACTTGAAGAACTCCCTTTAGCATTTCTTGTAAGGCAAGTCTAGTAGTTTTGAACACCCATCCACAGCTTTTATTTGTGTGGGAAAGTCTTTACCTCACCTTCATTTTTGAAGGACAATTTTGCCAGATATAATGTTCTTGTTTGGCAGTGCTTTTTTCTTCAAGCACGTATAATCCCACTCCCAGGTGGTCTGCAAGGTTTCTGTTGAAAGTTCAGCTCATAGTTTTATGGAGGTTCCCTTGTATGTGACAAGTTGCTTTTTTCTTGCTGCTTTCACAATTCTCATTTTGTCTTTGACTTTTGAAAATTTAATTATAATGTGTCATGGTGTGGATTTCTTTAAATTCATAACATTTGGTGTTTTTTGAGATTCTTGGATCTACATATGTATTTCCTTACCCAGATTATTTAGCTTTTCAGCCATTATTTTTTTGAGTAAGGTTTCTGGCCCTTTTTATCTCTCTTCTCCCTCTGAGGCTCCCGTATGTATATATTGATTCTGCTTGATTAGGTCCCATAAATCCCTTAAGCATTCTTCACTCTTTTTTATTCCATTTTATTTTTGCTGCTGTGGCAGACAGAATTATTTCCAATGACCTGTCTTTGATTTCCCTGATCTTTTCTTCTCCTTGATACAGCGTGCTAGTGAACCACTCTAGTTAATTTTTCAGTGCATTTATTGCATTCTTCAGCTCTATGATTCCTGTTTGGTACATTTTTATAATTTCTATATCTTTGTTGAAATTTTCACAATGTTTATGCATTGTTCTCAACCTCAGTGAGTATCTGTATGACGGTTATTTTGAATTCTTGGTCAGGTAAATCATATAACTGGTCGTTATTTTTTAAGGCTTGGTTTCTGTAGATTTAACTTATTTTTTTGTTTGGAACATCTTTCCTTGATTCTCCAGTTACCTTGATTTCCTGTGTTGGTGTCTGCACATAAGACAAAGCAGGCACTTGTTCCAGCAATCATAGACTGGCCTCATACAGGTGAAGATCTCCACCAATCAGCTCAGCCAAAGATTCTGGGGTTCTCTCCCAACTCTTTTCCTCCCCATTAAGAAGCAGGTAGCTGTGGTTTTTGTCTGTTCACTCTGTGCTGATCCAGGTGTTGGGAACCTCTGGGGTTTACTTGTCCAGACCACCATCCGTGTTCTTCCCAAGTGGCTAGACTGCACCATACCTATCAGAGCTCCCTCATGTTGCCTGTTCAGATGCCGTATCTAACATGCAAATCAAATGCCAGTTCTTCGTGCAGCCCTGGAGAAACTGGAGCACAGGACATATGGATCAACCTTTTTCCTTCCCCAGGGGGAAGCTCAGATTTTTCATCTGCTCACTCTGCTGATCTAAGGGGAGGATATGAAGATACCAGTCCCAGCCATCACCTACATTTTCCCCTGGGTGACTAGAATGTGCTGGACCCATCAGAGCTCCAAGCCTGGCAAGACAGAAGCCAGTCCTCTGGGGAGCCTGCTAGGAAATGTTGGGATCCTGTACATGTGAACCAAACCCTTTCCTCCCCTGGGTGATGCTGGGAGATAGGGAGTCCCTTCCTGATTGTATGGTAACATGCCAGGGAAAGCGACTCCAGTGAGTGGGAGTCCTAAATCTCCCTACTGGCTTTCTAGAATCTTGATTTGCATTCACCTGGGATGTAGGAGCCTTTCAATTAGTTTCTGGGTTTCTCACAAAGAGAATTTATTTGTGAATTGTTGTTTATTTGGTGTGTTTGTGAGAGGAATGAGTCTAGGGCTTCCTACTCTACCATCTTGTTGACATGACAGTTGTTTTCAATGAAATATTTTTAAAGGTTCAAAATTTTTTGCATTTGACATCTTAAATGTATTCTATTTCACGAATCCAGTAGTTTGCTGCAGTGAAATTCTTGCCTATGGTATTCATATTTCTTTCCTTGAAACCATGGAAGATACATTTACTGTGAATTCCAGTGAATTTTTTGGCAAAAATAAAGGATTTTTGATTGACTTACTGATTGGTTATATAGTACCTCAGTTAATCCTCACCATAGTCCTCTTACATATGGTAATAGAAGAAGAACTTGAGGCCAAAGAGGCTAAAATATTTAAACCACATGGTTGCTAAGTGGCAGAACTAGAAGAAAATGCAAGTTTATGTAATAATTTATTTTCTTTCCGATGAAATAGATGGGTCCCTATATGAAAAGATAGACAGAAAGACAGAGAGATAGACAGAAAGATAAAGACAAAGAGACAGAGGACACACACACACACACACACACACACACACACACAGAAAGATAAAGACAGAGAAGGACACACACACACACCACAGAACTTTTTTTTTTCATGTTTGCAAAGTTGCAAGACTATGTGAAATGCAATTTTTTTCTTACTTGCTTTTAACTTTTTTCTTTTTCTTTGCTAAGGCTGATAGTGAAGTTAATTTACACTCCTGAAGGGTATACTTACTTATGATCCTGTAACATTTGAGGTGTCAGTGGGAGAGCCAGTGGGAGATACAAATATGTACTATAGATAAACCATACACCTGCATGTGTATATGGGGGTAACCCTGACATAAAGTTTGATTTTTCTTTGTATTTTGTGATAATTACCAAAGTTTATTGAGTATGAAGTGCTATATTTTACAAAGATTGAATTACACTGCTAAATTGTAATTTTATTTTTTGGCAAGTTAATCTGGAAAACTGCATTAGGAAAAAATAATTGACTAACTTTTCAAACATGTATCACTCATTTTGTAAATGTTGATATTAAATATTATGTAGCATTTTGATTACAGCAGATACTCTAGCTCCCATTATGTTCTGATGGAGTTGCTGGCTTCTTTCACAATTTCTAAAATGGTAACTTAATCTAATACCACACAGGCTCAAGTTATTTCAGCTGATTACATTCCCACCCTGAATGTGTGTTTGAAAGGAGGCAAAGGAAAACTTCATTGCACAGTGAAAAAGCTTGTCTTACATCTATGCTTAGAATCAGTTCATTTATTTTGACATTAGCAAGCCTTCAATTTAGTTTCCCAGTGCTTTGATGTTACCATGGGATAGACCGCATACTATAGGCTTCGAACTAAGGCATATTTCTAATATTAGGGGTTCTAAATCAGCCGAAGAAATGAATCCTGACTTCCTTTTATACATCCAGCAATTCCATGTGGTCCGTGTGCTGTGAGTACCACTAAACACTATTTACCAAAGGCTGCTTTACCAACATGCAACGCGCAGGCAGGCTGAGAATGAAGAATGTGTGCAAGGCATGAATCCCATGAACATCAATCTGGCCTGGACCTAGTACACAAAGATGCTGATTCAAACAAAAGTATTGATTTTTGTTTCTCTCTTGCTTCTTTCCATGTTTGCACAGCTGATCATACCTCTTCCCTTCACCAGAGAGTTTCATCCTTCTACACTCAGAAAGGTCGTTAATCAAGCTTCATTCAACTCCCACTATACTAAGATATGATCATGTATTCTTAGACCAAGTCAAATTAATTAAATTTCAAAATCAGTAAATATTTGAATCACTACATGGCTTGAATTAAGCAGACTCTATCTAGATGTAAAAGATAGGTATAATGCCAAGTTGCTGGTATTTGTGTTAATTTTCTGGCCTGAACAGAAATACAAAAATGCAGAGGGTGTGATTTTTGCATCTAATGTTATTTTGTATTCCATTTCATCTGTACAGTATGCCTGAATAATCATTTTAAAGGACAACAATGGTTAATCATTTTTTGAACATCTCTAAATGTGCCACACACCAGCCTAAGAATTTTCTGTGTATTCTCACTACAATCCTATAAGTGGTAGGATTGTTTTCATCTTCATTTTATGGATCATGAAACTGAGACACAGAGAAGTGAAGACCAGGCAGGTAGTAAGAGGTTGAATCGAGACCTGAATGCAGGATATCTGACGTCAGCTTGTCTTCGTGGCTACTTCAAAGCTACCTGTAGTTAGCCAAGCAGCTGTAACTCTTACTGCCCATGAACATTTTAGATAGCATTTTAATGTTATTGTTATTCATTTTTACTTTAAGTCTTAATTGGGAAGAAAGTCAATGGAGGAATGCACTTTCTATTCTGGAGAACACCGAAGAGTTCCAAAAACTGCCATCGGAGAGGTAGTAGAATCAAGCATAATACAGGAGTCCTGAAAGCAGTGCAGGACCCATGGGTGACCGATGTGTCGTCTTTTCCAAAAATGTATAATTCACCTTAGGAGAATAGTTTTGAGACTAATAGATATCTGTCTTATACATGACCTGAGCCAAACATTTGAGAAATATTCTTGATTGTCCGAAAAGTAAAAAATAAATAAAATAAAATAAAGGGTAATCCTCATATAGAAGGAAAAATACAGAAGAGATTAGTTTCTTTTACACAAAGAGCTAGATCAGCAAGGTGAATCTTAATAGCTTTAGAAAATCCTACTCCAGAAGTTGAAAGTAAAATTCTTTACCAAACACAAAATAAATCAAACAAGTAAATAATCAACTCAAATCTTTTGTGGACCAGTTGAGTACTGGTGCTTGGTTTCATTCTGAGCATCTTCTTCTAAGTTGTAACAAATCTCCAAGGATTTATCTGAAGCTGGACTTGAATCAATAACTAATCCTTTCAGCTGCTGGTTCCAGACTCCTTCAACCTTTTCAATATATTGCTGTAACCTTTGCGATTTTTCCTGCCCTTTTCATCCTTGAATCATTCTGGTCTGCTTTTATTTAATTCATCTAGTTGGCATCCTTTTCAAACAAAACACAATTCATTGAAAAGTGTTAATTGAATGAAGTTTTGAAAATATATGATGTGTCAGGTAAGTGCAGACATCCAAGGGAGTTTTTAAAAGTAGAACTTCAGGGTTTATTTTTCTAGGTCTGAGTTTGAAATAACGTTTAACCATTAGGAAAAGAAAACTCAACAGATTTTATTTCTTCCCTTGATTTCACTGATTAAATGTATCTGAACTGACACGCACAACTGAGTCACTGACTAATCTAAAATCAACTAACGGCAGTGTTAGAGAAAAAGCTTTAACTGTTTCTGATGGTGCCTCTTTCCTGAACTGAGGGAAATGGCTATGGATTATTATCTGCTTCATTTGTTTCTAGTTTGGATTCATGGAAAGAGCGCTGCACTGCAAAAATCTTCAGACTAGAGTTGTTTGGTGCAGGTTTTGAATCTTGAAATTAATTTGGCTGAGACGTCACAAGTGCAGGTATCATGAGCTCAGTGTCTAAATGAGATTGCGTTACTGCATATCGGAATAAAAGGAATAGGAGTGGAGGGAGGGCACGTTAAGTGAAGGGGGTTAAATATATGGTAATGGATGGAAACTAGACTCAGGGTGGTGAGCATACAATAGAGTATGCAGATATCAAATTATAATGTTGTACACCTGAAGTTTAGATAATGTTATCAATCAATGTTACCTCAACAAATTAAAAAAAGAAAGAATAAGAGGAACAGCAGTTAACAGCTAGTATGAGACTTGCGTGTTCTCTTTGGTCTCAAACATTATATCCTGATATTTCCTTTCTTGGTTTTCAGTTGTTCAATTTTTAATTTTCAAAGAGTCGACATTATTTATTTGACACTTATTTGATTGTTTGACTCTTTACCTAAAGGTCAGAATAGCAAAATCGAGGGAAGAAGATCTAAAATCAGAAGTGCTTTAGTAACGCAGCATGAGTCTATGGTCCTAGCAGTCTGTGTCTATGGAGAGCACTGTTGATTTCCAGCAAGCTTTGACATCCTGGAGCTCTGCTCAATGTGCCAGCCAGCTTTGCTCTCTCTACTTTGGCTTGTTTTATCTTTTAGAAACATGGGAACTGGTGCCTTAACCATTTTACTGCCTCTCTTTTGGAAGACTCTGCAATTAAAATGGGCTAAAAATGTTACTTGTTTTTTTTAAAGATGCACATGCTCCTTGGGTTATTTTTTAATTTTTCTCTCTGCACCCAAGTGGATAATGTAAGCAACAGCCAGGGTATTGATGGATATTAGTGTTTTGCTGCTTATTATGTTCAATAATAGCAGAATGTGTCTTCGCAGAGAAGCACAGAAGAACACCATTATTTCAGGACATTTGGGGAAACAAGAAAATAGGACTTGCTTTTTTTTGGAGCTTGTCTCATCGCAGTGGTTTCAAGTGACCTGATTTCTGTCATCCATGATTTATTTTAAACTAGCCAAAAAGTAAACAACCATTTGTTAACTAGTTAAACCCAAGCCTTTACATATTACAAGTATGCAGATACTTAATGTGCTTCTAAAAATATCTTAAGTTATTTATGATTTAAAGTCCCTTAATAAATAGAGGCTTTAGAGACAAATTGTTGGTATTGCAATAAAGTAAAAATACGTCAAATATCTGCAACGATGGAGTCTTCATGCCAGGGCTCAACAAACTATCATTTTTGAGCATCTCTAAATGAGCCACATTGAAGGGGCAGATAGTAAATATTTTTGACTTTGCAGCCCGTATGGTCTCTGCTGCAACTACTCAACTCTATCATTATACTACAAAAGCAGCCATAGACTATATTTATACAGATAATCATGGCTACATTCCAATAAGACTATTTACAAAAACAAGCAGTGGGCCAGATTTGACCCATAGGGACTAATATGCCAGCTCCTTCCGTATCCTCTCTCCAGCAGACATTTCATTTATATGTTGTTTTATAAATGCGTGCTTAGCCATATATATATATATATATATATATATATATATATATATATATATATCCTGTGATATATGTATAGCCATATATATCCTGTAATATCATTTTTGTTTATAATCAAATGGTTCAAATTATATATATATACACATTTATGCAATTTATATAATTTTACATATATAATTTGAATATATATATAATTTGAATATATATATATAATTTGAGCCATCTGATAGTAAGCAAAAATGATGTACCATATTAAATGTCTTAGATGTTCTTGGGGGAAACCTTTAACAGAGATCAAATAATTCATAAAGCATTATATGGATACAAAAATATAGATGGATCAATATTTTACCATTAAAAATAAGTTGTGAAATAATTTATGTCTTAATTTCTCACAATTGGTTTGAAATGCTTTCTACTATATAGCTAGGAAAAAAAACAGTAGACTTACCAATCAAAAGTATGCCAACCTTTTTCTAGTTCAGAATAGTCCCTTTGAAGTAAACTCACTCTTTCAGGTAAATGTTCAGACTCAGAGTTTCTCCCCCTTTTTCCTTCATATAGTGGTGTGGATGGGAATGGATAGTAGACACTTGCGAGGGTTTATCCTGTCATGGAAGAGGTATCTTTAGATCAACAGCTGAATCCTGCTGTATCTTCTTGATCCTTGGTAGTCTTTTTTATTTAAATCGAAGGCTGGTGAAAGGCTTATGTTGTTCTCCTGTCATAGTCAAGTGCTAAGGGTTGGTCAAGCTTGATCTTAGTATGAAGATTCCCATGAGTTTGACTATAACTCCTCTTGGAATCAGGCATGACCTGGCCCAGTAGCTTTCACCAAATGGGCTCTTTGACCCATCTTGTTGATCCCTGTGCAAAATTTCCAGCCTACACCACAGCTATTGCCTATGATCTCAGTATGGCCATAGGGAACTCATGGATCTGTCCCGCACAGTTGCTACTGGAGACCCTGTAGTTCTGTTTCTAATTCCCTCTGCCTGAACTTCTACTTTTCACAGGCTACTTTTACTCTGATTTGAGTGCCATGTGTTCATAGGGTGCTCACTGTGAGGTGCTCTTCACCCAGATTCCCAAACTCCATGTGGCACAAAATTGCCTTTGAGAGCTGCTTTTTTGCAACAATTACCTTGTTTTGCTAATCTACTCATTCCCTGTCCCCTCTGAAATTCTATGTAAGGATTGGGACCAAAGAATGATACCACCCTCTGTTATCTTCTATTTCTCTATCTTGGTGTCCTATTTGAAAAGAATCATCCTTCTTTTGGTAATGAGATCTCCCTCTCTGTAATGACTTTCTCTTTTGTGTTTTTCTACGCACTATTTATGTATATTCTCATATTACGTATATTCTCATGTATATTCTCATATATTCATACTCATATTCCTTGGTGACAAAATCTGATGATGTGACCTGCATTGTTGAAGGACTGTAGGGAAACATGACTGACAAGAAGAATAAAAATGTTCAATATCTATGCCAAATGGACTCATTACAAAAAGTACTATATTAATAACTTCTCATTTAAATATTTGTAAATATCCTCCAATTTTTTCATGCTAGGACTAACCTCTCTCTTGCCGTCTTTCAACAGATAATGTGAATGTGCCTTTAAAATGCTACAGAATTCACAGAATCTCCATTAGTGGCAGATTGGTAGCAAGACTCATAATAAATTGTCGAGAGAAATTGGTGCATGCTAGCCATCTCATAGTATTTCAAAGCCTGTGTCTCACCCCACTACTCCCTGCCCCCACTACCACCACTCTCTCTATATATACCGGTATATATAACTATTTTTCCAGGGAGACAGAATTTTTTATCTCTAACATCTTTTTCCCTCCTGATACCTTGGCTATTTCCACTTTTATCAGTTATCCCAGAAATACTGTCCTTTGAAATTCAAGGAAACTTTTTCACTTTGTTTCTAATTTGTTGACTTTAAATTCTAGATATTTACAATATTTTATTCATGGTCCAGTCATCCAGCAGACAAGCATTGAAGGACTGCTTGTCCCATATGCTATGCAAGTACCTAATACACAAACCCTACCTTCAAAGATCTCACAATACAGTGGGAGAGACAAACATTAACTACAATAAATGTGACAAATATTGCAATAAAGGTATGCCTAAGCTGCCACACAATTCCAGTAAGGGAAGTAATCATTGCAGGCTTAGCAGATACAGAGAAGATCTGGAGACAGATGACATTTGAGATGGTACCTGAAGATAGGATGACTAAAGTTTGGCTCATGGAAAATGTGGGGAAAAGCCTTACAGGCACAAGAAGAGCAGGAGTAGCTATATGAGAATGATGCATCGGCCCTTTGGGGAAGAGAGAGAGAGAGAGAGAGAGAGAGAGAGAGAGAGAGAGAGAGAGAGAGAGATATTGAGAGAGAGAATTCACCATTCAGGGGGGAAGGAATAATCTTTTCAACAAATGGTGCTTGGAAAAAAAGGATATACACATGCAATAGAAGGAATTTAGAGCCTTAACTCACAGCATATATATAAAAAATAAATCAAAATGGACCAATAACTTAAATATTAGAGCTAAGACTATAATACTCTTAGAAGAAAACCTACTAACTAGATTTGGTAATGGATTCTTTGATATGACACAAAAATATAAGCAATAAAAGAAAAACAGATAAATTGGACTTTAACAAAATTTTTGAAAATTGTATATTGCAGGATATTATAAAGACAGTGAAAAGATAACCTGTAGAATGGGAGAAAATATTTGCAAATCATATATCTGATAAGATACACAAATGGCCAACAAGCACATAAAAAGATGATTGATGGCAGTTGTCATTAGGGAAATGCAGATCTAAACCACAATGAGATACTACTTCACATAATTGCAAAAATGGAAAATAAGTATTGGTGAGGATGTGGAAAGACTGGAACCCTTATAAATAGATGGTGGAAATGTGAAATGGAGCAGCCACTCTGGAAAACAGTTTAGCTGTTTTTTATAAAGATAAACAGAATACTATATGACCCAGCAATTCCATTTCTAGGTTTAAATAAAAGAGAATTGGAAAGGGATACAAACAAATTCTTGATACAAATGTTCATTGTAGCACTATTCGTAATGCGCTAGTCAAAAGGTGGAAACAGCCCAATGCCCATCAATGTATAAAAAGACAAACAAATGATGTTATTACTCTGCGGCCATAAAAGAAAAAGAAGTACTGATACATGCTACAATATAAACGAACCTTGAAAACATTAAGTGAAAGAAGCCAGACATAAAAGATCAGGTATTGTGTGATTCTGTTTTTACGAAATATCCATGGTAGGTAAATAGTACAGAAAGCATATTGGTGGTTGCCAGAGGCTGCAGGAGAGGGCCTTAGGGAGTAACCACTTAATGGGTACAAGATTTCCTTTGGCTGAAATGACAGTTTTGGAGCTAGATAGAGATGGTGGTTGCACAATATTGTGAATGTGCTAAATACCAATCAAATGTACACTTTAAAAATCATTTATTTCATTTTATGTTGATTTTACCACAATTTTTAAAAATCTTCCTGGCTGTGCTGTTTGGAGCAGACATTGGAGACCTTGGTCACACAAAGTTCTGTGCATTAAAGCAGACTCACAGTTATTTCCTAAGGAGAATTTTGGCCTCATTCACAAGAACTTCTCAAGAGGGTTGGGTTGCCTTCCACTCAGGCATAAATCCTTGTTATGCTCCTCAATTTCCACATGACGATGTGAACCCCACCTTTAACTCAAGTGTTAGTTATGGCATAGTGTCTACTTGTAACTGAACTGCTGTAATTTAGGTGATATATAATAGTTACTATTTAAGATCTGATTTATGACAGGCACTCTACAGAGCACATCATTTTCAACCCAGGACATTTTTTGGTTTCCTGTATGAAATTTATCTGGGCCATCTTCCAACTGCCAGGAACCACAACCCTTTTCCTAAGGGCTTTCTCTGGATGCCAGAGCCTGCGAAGTGTACCCAGGGCAGGAATCCTCTGAAACAGGCATTATCTTCATTTTTAAAGATGAGAAAACTGAGGAATAGGGAGGCTTAGCAACTTGCTCAAGATTATAGAGCTATTAGGTGATGTTGCTGGCATAAAAGCCCAAGACTGCAAAGCTGGGTTTCTGAATCGCTTTGCACATGGCCTCTCTAACAGGCAAAACTGTCTCATTAACTGCTCACCTAGGTACATACAAAACCTAAAATCTCTCCTGAGAAGTAATACTAGTAAATGATTAGAGGGAAGTCTTGTAATCTATATATTCCTTTAGGTGCTCTAAAATCTACTTAATGATTAAATGGAATGAGCCCAAAGCCCTGTGCCTGAATTCTACTACATCCTCCCTTAACCACACAAAGATTGCACTCAGTGAATTTCACCATGTGATGATATCACAACATCAGATGACACAGAAATATTCTAAGGGATCCATCATGATGTGTAGACAGGAATGCTAGCAAAGACCTTCTTGTCACATTGCAGTCTTTTAAATGAAAACTTCGGGAGAAATGACTTTCAGATGATAGTATCAGGAAGAGCAGTTAACCCTTTTAAGCAATTTGTTTTTATCCTGTGGAACATGATTGTGTCACTCTTCATTTTTCCCCCATGCACTGCCTGATAGAAAGACATTCCGGTTTATCCGGAGCAAGTGGCGTGACCATACTACGTCTCATTCCTGACTGTCCATGAAGTTCCTCATCTTGTTTCAACTTCCTAAAAAATGACTTGTAATTCATCTTTTCTGTGTTTTATGTCTGTGTGATACCTGTAATAGTTTTTGTACTAGATGAGGGCATAAATAAATGCACTATGAGCCAACTAGCACCATGGTTTGTTATTTCAAACCTTTTGATTGCCACAGAACCGTCCTTCCCATTGACGTGGCAAACCAGAAACAGTGGACGGTAGCTCTCAACTTCTTTTGGATTTTTCCTGTCTTACTCAGTTTAGGAACAGAAAACTCCAGGTGGGGACATGTACAGAGTATAACAATAGGGACACAGCAAGCCCTTGAAAGAACTTTCAGCTGAACATGAAGCGAGGTGATGTATAGAAAAGATTATGTTTCAGGGATCCATAGAAATCAGAGTGCCTGCCAAGTACAAAGGTGAACGGGATAGGGTGGCTGGATGAAGAGTCAAGGATGCAGCCACAAGTCATAACCATATACTTATTTCCTTGATTATCTGTTTGGGGAATTTCACTTGCATTCTGGTTATGGCATTGTAGTACGACAGAACACACTCAGTTTCTCATTCTTGGATGGCCACTAGGTGTAATCATCGATGTACATGAACCTCATTTTATATTAAATTATTCAAGTATGTCCTTAGTGGGGGAGGGAGGTGGATATGTCAAGTTATAAGTATGTGCTTATTTAAAGACCTCAGTAGACAGCATAGAACTTTGTTTATAATAACTGTATGATAATTTTTGACAATCTAGCTGGCTATAAGAATTCAGAATGCATTACTTATGTTATTTATGGCAATCACTGATGTGTTTATTAGCCTCAGCAATTAGCAAAATACCAGGAAGTTACACCATGAATCACCTGTGTAATAGGTAACCATTCAGCTATACTGTCAGACCAGTTTTCTGAAGTTCTAACTGCGAGTCTGATTTTAACAGATGTAATGTAAAGGTACCAATCAGAGTACAGAATATTACTTTTAAACTAGTGAATACTCCCATCATAACTTTATGTTTTTCTGTAATTGCCTTATCTAGGATTTTTATTATATCCCCATTTATGAGGTCAGCAGTATGCAGGAAAATAATCTCTTGTAAAGATGAATGGCGGTTATTTGTCATATTTTGTGCTTCCGGCATGCCAATCATGCTGATTCACAGTGACACAGGGCCTTAGTGCCCATAAAAATAATCTGGCATTGGAAAAGTCATCATTTGAACATCAATTACAAGCAGAACACAGCGTTATTAGTTCTGTGCAACTTCAGAATTCTAACAGCATTGGTAACTAAAGTTATGTAATTGTATCTACTGAATTATTTTTGAAGTTTGCATGAGGCACAAGAAAATAAGTGATAAGTGGACTTCATTTAAATTAAAAGCCTTTTCCCTCAAATGACACTATCCAGGAAGTGAAAAATGTCACCCACAAAATGAGACAAAATTTTGGTAAATCGTGTATTGGTTAAAGTTTGAATATTTAGAAATGAAGTTCTGATAAATGCTATAGCATGGATAATTATTAGAAATATTATGCTGAGTGAAATAAGCCAGATGCAAAAGGATAACTATTATATGATTACACTTATATGAAATATCTGGAAAGGAAAATAAATGTATAATCAGAATGTAGATTAGAGGTTACGAGGGGCTGGGTGAAGGGAGGAATCAGAATTATTGATTAATGGTTACATAATTTATATTTGAGGTAAAGAAAAATTTTGGAAATAGTGATGATAGATACACTATATTCCGATTGTAATTAATGCCAATGAATCGTACATTAAAAATGGGTTAAATGGCAAATTTTATGCTACATATACTTTATGACAGTAAAAATAAAAAACGTATAAAAAAATTCTGCACACTTTTGTGTAACAGTTCACAACCCCTTTCCTACCAAGACTACCTTCATCTTGATTTTTCCTTCCACTGGCCTGGTGTTCTTAAAGAGCTGGCTTTCTGACAAGTTGTGTTTATTAAGTAATCATAATTCACCCATTCTTATTAAGATTTGAAATTGCTCAATAAGAGTTTCTGTAGAGAGTATGGGAGCAGTTACATTCCTCACTGAGTTCCTGTGATTTCAGCTAACACACTTCACTTTTTCATGTACCTACATGGCCTTTTTAATAGGAAATGGGTGATTGATTTCTACTTGTGCTTTTAAAGTAATGACCTTCTTTCTTCCTTCAAGTATTCCCAGGGATCCAGGGTACTAAGGATCCAGGATTAGAAGCAACTGGTATATACAAGGAGCATTTGACTAGGAATAAAAAATGATATGTTCAAATTTAAGCTCTGTTACAAACAATATGGGTTTAACACATATTAAATATACCGTGTTTCCCTGAAAATAAGACCTAGCCAGACAATCAGCTCTAATGCGTCTTTTGGAGCAAAAATTAATATAAGACCCGGTCTTATATTATATTATGTAAGACCCAGTCTCCTATTATAGTAAAATAAGACCAGGTCTTATATTAATTTTTGCTTCTTTGATTTTATAGAATCAAAGGAGGAGGGTTACATGAAATCCACTGGTGGTAGATTAAGGGAGTGGGAGAAATCAAAGCTGGGAAATCTCTGGGGTTGGATAAAAGTAAATTGGAAAGACAGGTACTTCGTTTACATAGGTAGATGCAAGATAGTTAATAGTTCACTTTTTACAGCACATAGAGATGGTAATCAGGGGACAAGAATAATAATAAGGGATTCTGTAGTTTCCTGCTCTGGTCCGGAAAACGGGATTACTGACATTCCAAGGATGTCATCTGAGGTACAAAATAACAATAGACGGGCTCCCTTAAGGTGAAGATTGACTATGAAGGAAGCTTCAGGCTAAAGATGTGACTTCCCGCCATGGCCCACCTTAGTTATGAATTTTTTTATGTTCACGCCATCTTGTGTGGTTATTTTCAGTTTCCTGAGTTTGTCAGGTTTAACATGTGGTCCCTTTTCCATCCACATATGGATACGTAGCAAACTACACTCTAATAAAAAATACAACTACTTAAGTCACATGGAATCTTCACTTGTTATTAGTTTTGTAGCATTTGGAGATTTAAAAAAATATGCTGATGTCATTATATTAGTCATTTTTCATATGAAATTTAAAAATACAGGAGTTATACAAGGGCTCTAGCCGGTGTTACATAAATAAGCCAACGAAGGCCTATGCACCTTGGCTCTATGTTTACTTCTTCACTGTGGGCAAATATCATCAGCTCACAAGCCCATTAGCACCAAACTTAAATTTTTATACATCTGATTTTTAAAACTCTAGCACAAATAATCAGATTTTTAGCCATTTAGAGCTTTCCCGTTTTACATACCTCCATAAAACTGCACCCCACCTCTGCTATAGATTGATAAGGAAAAACTATGCAGCTATAAAACGCTCCAAGCCACTGCTACCCTTCAAAGTTCTCTGACCCAGAGACTTCTCCCCATGCTGTTCACACATACGCCTCCTCTCCATTCGCCTTTCCCATAGAAGTTGCCTGGCCCTTTTCCCTTCTGGGCATATCCCTGCACTGGCCTTTGGAAGGTCTCATGCGGTGAGGGACTTCCCCTTGAATGCAATCTATCAAATTGCTGCCCAAATAAATCACTATAACGTGGGAAAGGGGTTGTTACAAAATATGTATTGCCCTTGACCTCTTGTGATATAAAGTGTTCTAGTAAATCATGGCTTAGGCCAATGCTTCCCAAAGTATTGTTCCTATATTTTTCTAAGTTTTAGTGGAGGCTATTATGTACCACTCAGAAAACCCTTCAAAACTGAAGTCCAGCTAGTGCACGTACTGCTCGTTGAGAGCTCACAGATATCAGCCCTTTTGGAGAATTGTCCTTGATTGAAGAGAAGAGAACCATGGTCTGGACTTTTTTCCGTAGGCAGATTGCTTCCATTGACTGGTTAACGGAGGGATATAAAATCTTGATTCTAACTCCTCCATTTAGGACTCATTTGAAGAGCCTTTCTAGATTCAGAGCTTCACAGTGGGGTCAGCTAAGATCTTTTTGGTGATTGAATCACAGCCCACCCTCTGCTTAATCCTGCTTCTTTCTCTTTCACCACAGGTATTACTCCTAAACTTCCTGGAAACTAGTCTCCCTTTCAGTCACGCTCCCTGACATCGAACACTGTTAAAGATCATTCTAAGTGATATACAGGTAAGTATTTTTAATTTAATTGTATTATTTACCACTGCTTTTATAGTTGTAGTTTATTTATAACAGTATCTATCGTTCATTGGATAAGAGCCCAGATCCTGATGTCAGACTGTCTGCATTCGAACCCAGCTTCACTATTTAACATTCGATTACTTTAGACAAACTGTTTAAACTTTTGAGCCTGTTTCATTATCTTTAAAATTAAAATTATAATAATACCTATGGCAAACAATTCTTTGATGATGAAATCAGTGCTTTATGGTGCTTAGAAAAGTATCTAACAAGGTCAATATAAATGTTTATTAAATAAAACAAAATAATGCTAGCCAGTAATGTATGTATGAAATTATCAGATAAAAAGGGTAACATTTTCAGTGTCAGATATTTATGTAATGGATGTGGATAGTATTTAATTAAAGAACACTATAATCGGCATACAATTCAAGGGCATTATTTATATTAGAAGTTGAGTTTCTGGAATCATAATTGATGTTAGTTAAATGTGAAAGCTAACTTTTACTTTTTAATTGTTCATTCTGTTAGTCATTAGACCTCTAGAGAAGAGCACTATGTGTGGTATACTGTAGGTATCTCAATAGTAAGATCATGTCCAGAGTCTCCATCAGCTATTGCTACAAATACACTAAAAAACAAACCCACCATAAAACTGTGATTTAGAACAGCAAAACCTTTTACTAACCCATATGTGTGCGTTAGGTAGGGCTTAGATAATTGAGGTTGGGCTTTTTGTGTCGTATTTAAGACTCCACACAAATATAAAACTTGACCATCACCAATTCTGTGAGCTAGATGACAACATTTAACCTTACAGAAGAATGGGCTAGTTTCATATTTTTGTAGTACAGTGGTACCTCGGTTTTCAAACGTAATCCGTTCTGGAAGACTGTTCGAGTTCTGAAATGTTCAAAAACAGCCGACAGCTAGGCCTCAAGATCTTGCACTCCGCGGAAGCCGCGTGACATGTTCCACTTCCGAGGTGTGTTCAAAAACCAAAGCACTTACTTCCGGGTTTACGGCATTCATTAACCAAAATGTTCATCAACGGAGACGTTTGAAAACCAAGGTACTACTGTATAAGGAAAATGATGAATGCATTTTATAGAAAAAAATTCATTCCCAGATTTTCCTCTTTTGGCTAGGCGCAACAACTCATAACTGTTTGTTGCTATTTATTCTTCCTGAATTGTATTAGCTGAAATGGATGTGTTTCCTATAGCAACTGGGCAGGTACTGGGACCCCTGTCTACTCCTTGATAGAACTAGACAGCATCATTATTGAGTTACATTAATCTTCTTATCACATGTAAATGGTTTACCACAAATTCTATCACAAGAAAAACTGATAGGAGGAAAAAGGTAAATTCATCTTGTACCCAAATACTTAATTCCTGGTACATTAGCAAACTCTCCACATATGACATTGGTTCATGAGGACTGAGTTTTGAGAATGCTAAGCTCATATACAAGAAATTTTATATATGTATTGTGGGGACAGAGCCAGGAGTGCAGTTTCCAGGCTTTCACCCTCACGTGGAAAGGTGCTTACTCGGATAGTAAATGGCCATCAACTGTGATTGGATGGCTGTCAGCTGTAACCAGTGAGCCGTTGGCCGCTAATATAACTGCCATGGCTATGCTAGCAGAAAATGGGGGCTAGCAAGAAGATGGTGGCTGAGCTGGCAAGCACGGATTGCAGAGAGGCGTGGAATATGACTCCCCTACCTATGGCTCCGTGGGTGTTCCTTTTTGGCCTCACCATGTCCTGCGTTCTTATGTGGGGAGCGGGAGCAGAGACCCTGCATGAGTCCTTGCATGACTATATATATACATATACATATATATGTGTATATATATATATATATATATATATATACATATATATATATACACATATATATATATATGTATATATATACACACATATATATGTATATATATATAGTCATGATGCACACACACACACACACACACACACACACACACAAAGTCGAATAAATAAGTTCTCAAACTCATTCTAGAAAAAGTGCTGCATACCTCATTGCTGAATATCACTACGGTGACCTTTGAAATACGCCCCTTGGGAAGCTATGCACAGACGCCAGCACCTAGTCCACCCTTCAAAGCAATTCTGGAACTCTTTTTCTGGAATGGCCATCAGAGCTGTCATCGTACCACACTTGATGTCCTGAATGTCATCAAAATGTCTTCCTTTCAATATTTCCTTTCTCTTTGGGTAAAAAAAGAAATCACTGGGGGCCAAATCAGGTGAGTAGGGAGGGTGTTCCAATATAGTTACTTGTTTACTGGCTAAAAACTCCCTCACAGACAGTGCCCTGTGAGCTGGTGCGTTGTTGTGATGCAAGGGCCATGAATTGTTGGCGAAAAGTTCATGTCGTCTTACTTTCACACAGCCTTTTCAGCACTTCCAAATGGTAAACTTGGTCAACTGTTTGTCCAGTTGGTACAAATTCATAATGAATAATCCCTCTGATATCAGAAAAGGTTAGCAACATCGTTGCAACAAGTTCATGAACTTAATTGTCAGACCTCATATATAGCATGATTATTATAGTTATATATACATATGTATTCTCTCCGTATATAGAATATAGAATTTTGTATACATATATAATACAATATATAATGTAAGTATATATACACCCATATACATACATGTTTAGGTAGTTAATGATTGTTAAACAATGGGTGGATTACTTTTTAGCCATTGTCAGTTCCTTATATGTGATTTATATTTACAAAGCTCTCTATTCTTTCTCAACCCCAAAGACTCATCCCCCCAAAATAGTAGGGGTGTGAGATCTTACTAGTACCATCTATCTTTTTTCCCATTAGGAAATATCTCATTATTCATATATCCCTGTTATATCTGTCACCACACGAAAACCAGTTGTTCCATGTCGTCCTTCATTCTCTGAACTCTTATCACCAAGATCAGTGTACATCTACTTTTCTGACTACAATTCTCATCCATTTCCAAATTCTAAAACCATACCACACCATCTTCTGGAAATTTTAATCTATCATCAGAATAATCACATATAATGTTTTCTGTACCTTCTTGCTCTACCTGAAAGCTGGCTCTCCCCTGTGAGGACAGTGCTTCTCCTGCCCAGCCATTTCATGTGATGGCTCTTTTTCCTCCTATACCTTCCCTCTCTCCTAAAAACCTTAGCTTTGAATCTTAGACCATCAAACAAAATCACCTATCAAAATTAACTATCAACTTTACATCAGTGTCTCTGTCCTTGAAGGTTTTTTAGTTCCAGCTCCAGCACTACTCTTGTTATAATTCGTGGAGATGTCAATTTACCTGTCTATACTCATAAGTATCCCCAATTATCTTGCTCTTTACTCAACCACAGACACTTACTCTTGGTTTCATACCCTAGATTGAGTCATTCTGAACAATTGCAGTCCTGCCATGATCTCAACTTCAAGTATCTCAGTCTCTTACTACCACCCTCTAGTATCCCAGTTCTAGAAATTCTTCAAATCTCTTCCGTCCTGATGCCCTCATTTCACGTAATCAATTCCTCAGTCCATAATCACAATAACTCTCTTGCATATACGCTCATCTTCCTTGCTTGTCTCTCTGTCCCCAACTTACTTGATGTACTTGTAAATGGTGAGTTCATCCAAGCCTTCCTCTCTGTTCAGATGAATGTGGCTGGAGAAAAGCATGCAATCAATTAATCATAATAAAATTTACTGATTCTCAAATTAATTTTTTCAGCCTGTACCCATGTCCTAAATTTGGGATTAAAAATTTAGTCGCCTATACATTATATCTATTTGTATATCTAATAGGGACCTCAAAACGTAACATACCTCAAACCAAACTCCTGTTCTCTGTCTCTAAACCAACTCCTCCTATGGTCTTCCTTATGTCATCAGTGGCAACTCTGCTATTCTTTTTTCCCTTAGCTAATCTGTCAGCAAGTCCTGATAACTATTTTCAAAATACATCCAGAATCACCTTCTTCTTACCACCCCATCTAATTTTACCACCCTCATCTGAGCTACCATCTCGTGACTCACCTGCGTTATCCCAGTAGCCTCCTAAGTGCTCTGCTCTCTGTTTTCCTCCAAACTGTATTGTGTTAACAGCAACCAGAAGGAAATTTTAAAAACTCAAGTCAAATTAGATCTCTTCTCTGTTCTATGCCCTCCCGTGACTTCTCATTTTATTCTGAATACACTCCAAAATGACCTCCAAATTCCTACACCATTACCCAGTGGTTAGTAACATCTAATAATGTGTGTTGCTGCCTGATATAAAGCACATGAAGGTCTTTCAGATAATTGCCATGAAAGTTTATTACATACTGTTGGCATCTGAGCATGGATTTTACATATTTTATAAAATTTTCCTTTCTATTATATCTAATGACCAATTTTCTACCCAACTGAGCTCAGGTTTGAATCATACAGATTTTTAATTACAATTTATGGTATAAAGCAGGTGGGTTTCCTAGTTAATAAGTGAAGCTGCTGATTTTATTGTAAAATACAGAGCTACAGCTCTTGTTATGCAAAGATGCATGGATACCTTGCCCTTCAGAAAAATCTCTATAATGTAAAACTTAGACCCGTCTATACCTGTGGAGACTTTTTATGAATAGAACAGAAATTGAACCTATTTAAACAATTTTATGAATTGAATAGATATTGAACCTATTAAAACAATTTATAACAGTCAGGGTTTATGAAATACAACCTAAAGCACAATGCAGCTTCTCTTTTATGCTATTTTATGCAATTTGCTTAGCTTCAGAAATGCAGGTAAATATTGTAGCAGGTACTAATATCTTATTAGAGGTTATAGAATATCAGGGCTTTACAAGAGGTAGATTGGTAGATGTATGTATAAATAAGTAGAGAGAAAAAAGGGAAATATATAAATATATAAATTGTGGGTGGGTGATAATCGTTTTTTGGGAGATGGTTTTCCTTTAGTGAAATTGGATATAGTAAAATTGCCTACTGTAAATGGAAATCTAGATCTCTACTACCGTGTTTCACTGAAAATAAGACATAGCCGGACCACCAGCTCAATTGCATCTTTTTGAGTAAAAATTAATGTAAGACTGGTCTTATTTTAATATAAGACCCGGTATAATAATATAATATAATATAATACCAGGTCTTATATTAATTTTTGCTCCAAAAGACACATTAAAGCTGATTGTCCAGCTAGGTCTTATTTTCGGGGAAATACAGCAGTGACACCCAGCTCTCCCTGTCCTTCTCACTCTCAGCTAATCTTCGTTCTTCTTATTTCAGTACGAATATAGAGGTGAATCAGAGTCCAATTGTCTGGTCCTTCCATTACTTTGACCAGCCTAATATATGCATTCAGATGATTTGCCTTCTCTCCCATTATATCAAAAAACAAAAAAACGAAACAAAACTCTACGCTCTTATGGCCAGGCCTCCACTAATTCACTGAATCCCATATTCAACTATATGGAGATCTCCGGGAGCTTTCCCTTCTGTCTTCTCCATAATAACTTAGTTCCTCCTTGTTGGATTATTCCTATCCACACCCACATGCCATAATATATCTCTCTGTGTTAAGAAAGCATGCCTCCCTTTACCCTTTGTCCCTGCCAGCTACTGTCCCATTTCTCTGATCCCTCTTCATAGCAGAACAACCTGAAAGGTTGTCTACACTTACTGGCCTCACTTCTTATTCCAGTATCTCTTGAACCCTGGCTAATTCGATTTTATTCCTCTTCAGTCTACTGAGACTGTTCTGTTTAAGTTCACCAATAACTTAACACTGTCAAATCGAATCACCTATACTCAGTCCTCATCTTGCCCAACCCATGAGCTCTTTTGGACACAGCTGATCTCAAACTGCTTCTAAAACCCTTGCCTCTAGGACTCAATTCTCCCTTGATTCTTTTGTGTCTCTAGTAAGTCCTCATTTTCTTTTGCATGTTTCCCTGTCCCTGTCTTCCTGACTTCTAAGAAATCCAGTGCTCAGACTTCTGTCCTTACCTCTTTTTATCCACTCTCATTCCTGATGAGATCCCAGGAAGTCACACAGAGATACCAGTGAATTCTAAATTGATAGCCTCAGCCTCAACCTCTCTGAGAAATCCAGATTCACATATTTACCTGCTATCTCAGTATTACTCCCATGTATGTCTACAAGGCTTCTCAAACTTCCTTAGGCACTCTGCTCAAGTTTTATGTTATCAGAGAGGCCTCCTAGGCCACCTTATATTAAATAATATCCACATTACTCTCTAATTCTCTTATTTTACTTAATAGGACTATATGCATTATACATTTTGATATTTGTTTGATTTAAACCTGCCCCTCCAACACACTTTGGGGTGTGTGCTCCAGTAAAGCAGGGGATTTATATTCATCACAAAATGATAAAATCACTGTGGATTTTATCTCCAGTGCTTATTTACACTGAATAGCACCCAGTAGGTACTTACCATATTTCCCTGAAAATAAGACCGGGTCTTATATTAATTTTTTGTTCCAAAAGATGCATTAGGGCATATTTTCAGGGGATGTCTTATTTTTTCATGTACAACAATCTATAATTTATTCAAACATAGTCATGTCATCTTCTTATGGAACATTGTCATAACGTACTAAATGCATCCATCTGGCTGACGATCTTAACTGGGGCTTATTTTCAGTGTAGGTCTTATTTTCGGGGAAACACAGTAATAAATATTTGCTGCATGAATAAATAAAATCTACTTAATATATCAAATAATAATACAGTATAGAATAAAAGCATACAGGCTTTCAGTAGTGACATGAGCAAAACTGGCAGAAAAGGAAGAGAGTCTCATCCCTCTACAGAAACACTAAAAAAACAAGCAATAATGATCAAAATCAACATTATGAGAAATCTGGAAAACAAAAAATGTTTAAAGGAATCAAGGAAATGCTGAAAGAAAAGCCAACTCAAATGCAACAGAAGGACTCTGTGGTGTTTTAAAGTAGCCTTGCCATATGCCCTTTTGGGACATGTTGGCACTCTTAGAGATGGCAGCCCTTTCTCCTGGTATGATTATCTGGTTCTAGGGAAAACATAGTGGACCTTGTTACCAAGGACTGATGCATTGTGCTTGACTTTGCTTCACCTAACTTGGAATACTCTCAGAGCCAAAAGGCAACTAAGCAGAAGTTTTGAAACATTGAAAAAGAAAGAACACTCTGGTGCCTCCTAAGAGCAAAGATTAAAGTTGAGGAAAATAACCCACATGCTGAATGCCTTGTAGGAAAAGCTGGAGAGAGAATTACTTTGCATAATAAGGGCTTTGAGAAACTTCCCGTATATAATGGGCAATGTAGAAAGACGTGTTGATGACCAAGGCAAGTTTCATGCTCAAAAAAATTAAGAAGATCATAAGGTTTCACCTAAGGCTGATCTTAATGCTGAGGACAAGAAGGGAATGAAGACTAAGAGTTGTAAATGGCCTGTGAAGTGTTGAAGAGCTTCCCCAACATAATCAATCTGTGAAGACTGAGAGATTTATGTATGTATGTATGTATGTATGTATGTATGTATGTATGTATGCATTTTTGCTCCAGCATTTAATAAAATCTCTCTCAAACCACTGTCTGACCAAACAGTAAAGAACGGATAGTACATAGAACACACATGAAAAGAATACAGTCTTCAAAAAATACTTTTGGAAAGCCTTTTCAATAATTGGTACTGGGAAAATTGGAAAGCCATGAATGAAAGAATGAAACTAGACTGTTATCTGTCACCATACAGCAAAATTAACTAAAAATGGATCAAAGACCTAAACATAAGACCTGAAACAATAAACTGCATAGAAGAAAGCGTAGGTACAAAAGTTATGGACCTTGATTTCAGAGAAGAATTTGTGAATTTGACCTCAAAGTCAAGGTAAGTAAAAGCTGAAATAAATGAATTTCACTATATCAAACTAAAAAGCTTCTACATGGCAAAAGAAACCATCAACAAAACAAAGAGGCAACCAACCGAATGGGACAAAATATTTGCAAGCAACACCTCTGATAAGGGGTTAATATCCAAAATATATAAAGAACTCATACAAGTCGACAACAAAAAAATAATCCAATTTAAAAATGGGCAGAGGACGTGAACAGACACTTTTCCCAAGAAGACATACAAATGGCCAACAGATATATGAAAAAATGCTCAACTTCACTAGCTATTAGGGAAATACAAATCAAAACCACAATGAGATACAACTTCACACCTGTTAGAATGGCCATCATCAACAAGACTAGTAATAACAAGTGTTGTAGAGGCTGTGGAGAAAAAGGAACCCTCATACACTGCTGGTGGGAATGCAAATTGGTGCAACCACTATAGAAATCAGTATGGAGATTCCTCAAAAAATTAATAGAAATACCATACGACCCAGCAATCCCTCTTCTGGGATCTACCCAAAAATTCTGAAAACATTTATCCGTAAACATATTATGTACCCCAATGTTCATTGCAGCTTTATTCATGGTGGCCAAGACATGGAAACAACTAAAGTGTCCTTTGATAGATGATTGGATAAAGAAGATGTGGTACCTATACCTAATGGAATATTATTCAGCCTTAAGAAAAATGAAATACCGTCATTTGTGACAACATAGATGAGTCTTGAGATTATTATGCTAAGTGAAATAAGTCAGGCAGAAAAAAAATCAAGAACCATATGACTTCACTCATAGTGGGTTATAAAACTGAAAGCAGCAAAGGAACAAGACAAACAAACAAAGAAACAAAATCTCATAGACACAGACAACAGTTTAGCGATTACCAGAGGGTAAGGGGGGAGGTCCGATGGTAGAAGAGGGAAAAAGGGGTCAAAGGAGAACTGACTGCGTGGTGACCACACAGCGCAATATATAGTAGGTGTATTATAGAAATGTACACTTGAAACCTATGTAATTTTACTAACCAATGTCACCCAAATAAATAAAAAATACTTTAGAAGAGTCACTAAGTAAGCAAAGAACTACAACCCACATTAAGGAACAGCAGTAAACACTGAGGAGGGGAAGAATCTGGTTTTCAGTTACATCACTTTAATATTAAAAAAAACAGTTTTTAACAAAAATTACAAGTCATACAAGAAACAAGACACTGTTCAATTCATAGGAAAAAAATTAAATGAACAAAAATGGTTCCTGAAAAGCATAGACATTGGACTTAACTAGAAAAAGACTTCTAATCCTCTGTCTTAAATATGTTCAAAGAGATAAAATAAACCATGGAAAAGAAAGAAGAAGCTAGGAGAATGATATTTTGACAAATAGAGAATATCAATAAAGATACAGAAATTGTGAAAGGGAACCAAATAGAAATTCTGGAACTGAAAAATACGTTAGTAGAAATAAAAAAAAAAAATCACTAGTTTTTCCTATCCCAACAGATTTGAGGATGCTGAAGAAAGAACCAACGAACTTGTAGATTACATGTGATGATCCAGTTTGAGGAGCAGAAAGAGAGTAGAATGAAGATAAATGAACAGAGCCTAAGAGGCCTGTAGTATTCCTCAAGAGTACCAATATATGCATTACGGAAGAGGATGGAGAAAAAGTGTCACAAAGAGTCTTTCAACAAGTAATGGCTGAAAACATCCAAAATTTATTTAAAAATTATAAACCTATATATCCAAGAAGCCCACCAAATTCCAAGCTATATGAAAAATTAAAGAACATTGATAGAGAGTTGACCGCATAGGTAAATATCAAAGCCATTGGTATTGCGTTTTTGGTTTGTAAATCCTGTCTTTTTTTTCTATATACTTACTAAGAAAAATGCATAAAACAATAATTATGAAGCTATGATACACAATGTATAAAAAGTAATTTGTGGGGCCGGCCTGGTGGCTCAGGCGGTTGGAGCTCTGTGCTCCTAATGCCGAAGGCTGCCGGTTCGATTCCCACATGGGCCAGTGGGCTCTCAACCACAAGGTTGCCAATTCAACTCCTCGAGTCCCGTAAGGGATGGTGGGCAGCACCCCCTGCAACTAAGATTGAACACGGCACTTTGAGCTGTGCTGCCTCCTGGATGGCTCAGTTGGTTGGAGCGTGTCCTCTCAACCACAAGGTTGCTGGTTCAACTTCCGCAAGGGATGCTGGGCTGTGCCCCCTGCAACTAGCAACGGCAACTGGACCTGGAGCTGAGCTGCGCCCTCCACATCTAAGACTGAAAGGACATCAACTTGACTTGGAAGAAAGTCCTAGAAGTACACACTGTTCCCCAATGAAATTTAAAAAAAAATAATAATTTGTGGAAAACAAAAACAAATGATTGTTGACAGAGTTGTATAGGAGCAGAAGTTTTATATATTATTGAAGCTAGGTTGGTATTAAGTAGCACTAGAATGTTGTTTTACGTTAATTGTAATCCCCATGGTAACCACTAAGAAAATAATTTAAAATACATAGAAAAGGAAATGAGAGGGGAATCAAAGCGGTACACTATAAAAAAATCAGTTTAACCTAAAAGAAGGCAATAATGAAAGAATTGAGAAACAAAATAAAAGACGTAGAAATTAAATAGCGTAATGACAGAAGTCCTTCCTTATCAATAATTATTTTAAATATAAGTGGATTAAAGTTTCCAATTAAAAGCCAGAGACTGGCAAAATGGCTTAAAAAATACACAGTTCAACTATATGCTGTCTACAAGTGCCATACTTTAGATCCAGAGACACATATATTTAAAGTAGAACAGAGAAAAATATATTCCATGGCAATAGTAACCAAAAGAGAGCTGGTTGTTATCCTAACATCAGACAAAATAGACTTTAAGTCAAAAATTGTTACAAAAGACAAGAAGGATATTTTATGTTGATTAAGGGGTCAATTCATCAAGGAGATAAAAAAGTTATAAACATATACATACTTCACAACAGAACCCTAAAATATATGTAACAAAAATTGACAGAATTGAAGAAATAGTTCTACAATAATAGTTATTGATTTCAATACATTACTTTCAATATAGATAAAGTGACTAGACAGAAGGTTAATAAGAAAATAGAGGACTGGAATAACACTAAATCAATAAGAAAATAGAGAACTGGAATAACGTTGTAAATGAACAAGATCTACAAACATACACAGAACATTCTACCCAGCAAGAGCCAAATTACCATTCTTATCAAATGCATATGATACATTCTAGAGAATAAACCATACGTTAGGCCCAAAAACAAGTTTAAATAAATTTTAAAGATTGAAATCATGCAAAGTATCTTGTCCTACCACAATGGAAAGCTGGGAAATTCACAAATATGTGGAAATAAAACAATGCATTCTTAACATACAGGTCAAAGAAGGAGTCAGAAAGGTATAGAAAACACTTTCAGTGAATGAAAATGGAAGAAAAATATCCCAAATCTTCTGGGATTTATTAATAGCAAAAGGTCTCAGAGAGAAATTTATAGTAATACACATCTACAATAACCCAACTTTATACCTTGAGGAACTAGAAAAAGAAGAACAAACTAAATGCAAAGCTAACAGAAGTAAGGAAATAATAAAGACTAGAGTGGAGATGAACAAAATATAGAATGTTAAGCAATAGAGAGAATGAACAAAATCAGAAGTTGATTCTTTGAAAAGATCAACAGAATCAACAACTAAACTAAGAGCAAAAAAGAGAAGACTAAAATTACTAAAATCAGAAATGAAAGTGGGGCATTACTACTGACCTTGCAGAAATAAAAAGGATTTTAAGAGAGTACTATTAACAATTGTATTCCTCAAAATAGAAAAACCTAAATGAAATGGACAATTTCCTAGAAACACAAAACCTACCAAGACTAAGTCATGAAGTAATAGAAAATCTGGATAGATCTATAACTATATAGTAAGGGCACTAACTAAATCAGTAATGAAAACCTTCCCAAGAAAGAAAACCCAGGACCAGATGATTTTCCTGATGAATTCTACCAAATATTTAAAGAAGAATTAATGCCAATCCTTCTCAAACTCTTCGAAAAAATAGAAGAGGAAACACTTCCAAATTCATTTTAGAAAATCTGGATAGACCCTATAACAATAATAGAGATTGAATCAATAAATAAAAACCTCCTAACAAGGAAAAGCCCAGGACCAGATGTATTCACCAGAGGAGTCTACCACACATTCAAAGAATTGACATGAATCCTTGTCAAACTTTTCCAAAATTAGAAGTGTATGGAACATTTTATGATGCCAGTCTTCATATGGCCCTGATATCAAAGACAGAAAAAAAATGTACCAAAGAAATAAAATTATAGACCTCAAGGAATTTAAATATCCTCAAGTAATTTAAATACAAAAAAATCCTGGGAAAAAAACAAGCAAAAAACTCTACCAAACTGAATCCAGTATTCTATTAAAACGATTATGCACTATGGCCAATAGGAATTTATCCCAATAGTGTAAGCGTGGTTAAACAAATAAAAATCAATCAATGTAATATGTTACATTAGTGGAATGAAAGGAAAAAAAATAACCCATGATGTTCTAGATTGATGTGGAAAACCCACTTGACAAAATCCAACACCTTTCTTGATAATACGCATTCCACAAACTAGAAATGGAACTTCATCAACATGATATAGTGCATTTATGAAAAAAACTCACAGCTAGCATCATACTTAATGATGAGGGGCTGAAAGCTTCCCTAAGATCCAGAACAAGACAAGGAAGTTCACTTTACCATTTCTATTCAATATTATACTGGGAGTTCTAGCCAGAGCAATTATGAAAGAAAAAGAAATAAAGGCATCCAAATTGGAAAGGAAGAAGGAAAACTATTTCTATTCACAGATGAGAATATCTTTTATATAGAAAATCCTAAAGAATTCACACACAAAAACCCTGTTAGTGATAATAAATGAATTCAACAAAGTTGCAGGATTTAAGATTAGCATGTAAAAACTCAGTTGATTTCTATGTATTAAAAATTAACTATTTGAAATGGAAGGTAACAAAACAACTCCATTTACAATAGCATCCAAAAGTATAAAATACTTAGAAATAAATTTAGCCAAGGAGGTGCAAGACATATACTGTAAACTACAAAAAATTGCCAAATGAAATTAAAGAAGACCTAAATAAGTTGAAAGACATCCTGTGTTCATGGATTGAAAACTTAATATTGTTAAGGTAACAATACTCCCCAAGGTTATTTGCAGAGTCTTTGTAATTCCTAAATAATCCTAATAATCTTTTTTTCAGAAATGGAAAACCAGGTCCTACAATTCATATGGAATTAATAACGGATCTTGACCGTATGTATGCCAATATATCGTTTGCCTATATATTACTATTAGTGAAACATTAAAGAAATTTTATAACATCTCTGTTATTTTCAATATTAAGGTTTTATTATTTTTTTGGAATTTATGAACATTGAACTACAATTTCACAGGTTAGCAAGAACATATTTTTACTATTTAAAAGTATAATTAATACTAATGAAATCTTATGACCAATTCGGTGGGAAACTTTGGTTTTCCTTTTAGTTATGGCAAGCAGTTACATGCACAAACATACCACTAGATTTTTACTTAAATGAACTTACTTGTTTTAACATCATCATATCCTGCTTATAAATTGAAGTATTATAAGCAAGCATGATGTAAAAAGAATGGATAATCTTACCTATATCTTGTCTCCTTAGATTACATACAAAAATGTCAAAATATATTTTTAGTTGATAAAATAACTTTTATAAGGTTAAATATTTTCTCAACTTTATTGGTTTGAGATGCATGGTTTACTTGAATCACCTCTTGCTGTTTGGTGTTCCAAAAATATTTTAATAAACCAATCTGTTATTGTAGTATAATTAAAAAGAAGAGGTGAATTTTTATAAGCTATCTACTTAATCAGATTTGTACTTGTGACCTTTGAAATATGAAGTCAGCTACATTAATCTTTCATAAATAACTGCAAGGGAATTCATAGACTTTAAATTAATAACATAAAGTCTCTTATTTTGCTATGAATGATCAAGAATCAAATTGTTGACAAAAGTGGAAAAAGTAGTTTTAGAATCAAATGGGTCTTACAAATCTATACCAAGATTTCAGGGCTTGTATAATTTAATCACAGACACGATAGTTTATTGTGCTTTTTTTTAAATTAAAATTTATTGGAGTGACAATGGTTAGTAAATTACATAGGTTTCAAGTGTACGATTCTGTAATACATCATCTATATATCACATTGTGTGCTCACCACTCAAAGTCAGTTCTCTGGCCACACCACCCTGAACACACCCAATCTCATCTGATCTTGGAAGCTAAGCAGGGTCGAGCCTGGTTAGTACTTGGATGGCAGATGTAATATTTTATAATGTATTGTTTTTTAGAAAGTATGTTTCTTTAATTGTATGGTATCTCACAAAACAATGATGGATGAAAAATGCAGTTTATGAAGACAAATTGGAAGATAAAAGCCTTATATAGATTCTAATTAACCATATACTCTTTTATTGATAATTACTGAAAATTTGTCATTACTATAACTTACAAGATATGTTACCTTCTGCAAGTGTTTTAATCTTGCTATCTCAATTTCCCTAATTATAAAGTGGGAATAATTACAGCACTACACTCATAAGGTTTTTTTCTGATAATTAAATGAGATGGTACAAGTCAAATACCCAAAACAGAGACCAGCATATATTAAGTACTTAATACTTAGTTACTGTTACTATTAATTACTATCTGTGGTATATTTAGTAATATTGAGCTTGATAAATTTGCATTTAAGACGTAAAGATAACGTTTGGGGAAATTAAAAGAATCTTCAGTTGGGGCATATTGAACAAGAAGAAAATTTCCTTTTTTGACATTAACAGTTTAGTAACAAGTCTCACCTTTAGTGAAATGTCTTTGACACTGTATGTCTTATTACGAAGAATAAGCAAAGTATACAGCCAACAATATTTTAGTATATGAAGGAAGAGGTCGTTCTTTTTGAATTTGCTGCTGTTACACATATTTAAAAAACCTTATAACTTCTGCAACCTCTAAATATGTTGTTTTTCAAACTGTGGTCCCATGATCATTTGATTCTGAATCTCTCAGCTTCTAGTTAAAGCTGCTGGTTAAAACAGCAGCTTCCTGGACACCAGCCAGATTGAATGAATCAGAATTTGAGGAGGTAGGTCTCACCAGGAGACTCTTTTTAGCAAGCTTCATTGGTCATTTTTATACATAGTAAAGTTTGAAAAATTCTAATCTAGTATGACATAAGAAACTGTTATCAATCATTTGCGTCTGGCTTTCAAAAGAGTAAGAATTTTCTTCTTTTTTTTAACGAATAACTTTTGATTTCCATCTTGGATCAGTCAAGGAAATGAACAGTGATTACTGGCAGCAGTTTTGAGGCTTCAAATTGAGACCCAGACCTATTATCGAGTGGAAATAAATATACCAGAATTCAAAGGTTTAAAAAAGAAAAGAAATCAATGAAACTAACAAGTTTTGATGTAGTTTCTCTTCTGTAAAGTGTGATAGACCATGAGTTTTATGGTTTCTTATCTGAGAAACCCCAGTTGCCCTTTATGACACTTCCCAGAAAAATAAGGGTAGACTGTTTAATCAGGCTGATTGCTATCTTTTAAGGTGAAATGGTAATAGTGCACTTGCAATTTAGCATACCGTGATTTTTGTTTTAAAAAAATATTTTTTTGAGGTAAGAACACCTCTTTCTGTAGTTTCAATTACCCGCGGTCAACCAAACATGGAAAATTCCAGAAATAAACAATTCATAAGTTTTAAATTACATGCTATTCTCAGTAGCATGATGAAATCTGGAGTTGTCCTGCTCCATCCCTCCAGGAATGTGAATCACCCCTTTGTTCAGTGTATCCATGCTGTATAGACGCTCCCCACCCATTAATCACTTAGTAGCCATCTCGGTTATCAGATGACTATCATGGTATCACAGTACTTGTGTTCAAGTAACCCTTATTTTACTTAATGCTAAATTCACATAACTTATTACAATATGTTGTTATAATTGTTCTATTTTATTATTAGTGATTGTTAATCTCTTACTGTGCCTAATTTATAAATTAAACTTTACCAAAGGTATGTACATTGGGGGGAAAAACGGTGTATATAGGGTTCGGTACTATCCACGGTTTCAGGTACCCATGGGAGTCTTGGAATGTATCCCCTAGCAGATAAGGGGTGACCACTGTATAGAACTTTTGATGCTGGCATTCACCAAGTGATAGAATTCCTAATGAAACACTGCTATGTCTAGGGTACACTGAGTCACTTTTGAATGTGTCTCAGAGAAAGTTTTTGTACACTTTCTTTCCTTTCCTGTTCTATTCCAGCTGTAGTCTGCTATTACTTGTTATTGTCTTACCTTGGCAGTGGAGGTGATGGTGTTGCGACTAAGGGTCAGTCACAGGCATGTACCAGAGATGTGGCTTCTTGGTTATCTTGCCTTTCTAACATATAATCATCGGCTCAATGCATAATCATTCCTCTGCTCCAGGAGTCTGATTTTTACACCTATTTGATTATCTCCAATGCGATGAGATTCCCTAAGATCAACAATGTCAGTTACCCTTCTCCCCACAGGTTCGGGCTATTCCTCTGTATTGGAGCTAGATGAGAAGAATGTTGGTAGAGTTTCTTGCCCCTCCCATGTGACTGTTGCCTCTCAAAGGCCTGCACAACAGTGGCTATTTCTCAGGGCTGTTACTAGTCTTTTCTGTGAGTGCCTGTTGGGGTTTGTTAGGAAAGGACATGCAAGAGTATATGGACTCCTCTATTTTCCAGTTCTTTCAGGGGGTTCACATTGTCTCACCAGGACACAGTTGGTGTTCACCAATTGTCATTGAGTCTAGCTGAACTCTTATCGGTGTCTGAGTATGTCTATCCCAGGTGAGTACATGTACATCTCTCATCTATCTCCCTGCTGTCATGTCATGATCTTTCCTTAGATGTGGGAACGGTGACCTCAGCTCTCTGGTAGTTCAAGGAAAGCCATATAATTTGAAGTTGGTTGAGCTCTTTTTTATTGTAAGGGTGGCAGCAGAACTCCTTTCAACTGTCTAAAACCCCAGATGGAGGGAAGCCAAAACAATTATTCATATAGTTTTAGTTTTAACAGTTGGAGTGAAAATCCACTTGTCTAGCAGTGTCTTTGACAATAATGTCACATTTTTTTACTTGTAATATGCTTCCTCTTGGGTCAAAAAATATATAGCATTCACAAGTATTTTATAACTACTAATTTGTTTTCATCATGTTTCAGAAACATGTCAAAATGTTTCTTTTTAATTTTTAGAAGATAATTGATTACAGTTTCCATAGAGAGGAAGTTTAAAATTTATAATATCCAGTCACCTGATCAAAGTGCTGTAATAAAGCCTAGGTAGTGCTCCGTTGGAATTTTAATAGTAATGGTGCTTGTGTTTTCTGTAGACACTGTCTTGTCCCCAAGTGAAAAATGTAAAGTAGAAAATGTCAATCTAAAACAAAGCTCATGAGCACATAAAAATACAAATTTCTTTCACATCTTTTTTTCACAAAAATTTCTGCTCAAGGTCCAGAAAGTTATAAGTGATGTAGATGTGTTCCCTTTATTCACTTGGCTTAGTAATTATTTAACTATTAAATTAAATCTGAGGTCTTTATCTAGTCTGTGTTGGATTATAGTAGTAAAACCAAATAGTAATGTCAGTGTTCTGAAATAGATTGTGGACTAGGTATTGAAACATTTTAGCAAAGAATGCAAAGATATTCTAGTAAATTGTATCTACGATGTCCTGAAGCACATTGATGTAATGGTACAGATATGTATTATATAAATTATGTATAGCCTGTCTCCATTATTTACTTAGTAGATCATTGGATATTCACTATGTGCTTTTCCCTTTGAATTGGATCATCTTTTTATACTTTTTTATTTATATGTTTCTATTTTTCTGTATCTGTCGCCTAGGTTATAGTCAAACTCGGGGTCCTTTTTTGTTGTTGTTCTGTGAGCCATCTTTTCTCTCTGTGGGTTCTTGTCTGCTCATGTAGGTTGGGACAGATAATTGGAAAGGGACTCCAATACCTGTCACAGTGGAAATACCATGGAACAGGAATCCATTGTGATTGAGTGAGGCTTGCATTGTCAGGGCATTAATTTCTTAAGGAATTATAGGACAACATCAGTGACATAATAATTGTAACTTTCATCACATTAATTTCCAATTTAAGGCTTTAAGACAGTGGAGCTAATTATAACCAGAATAGTTTATACATTTTCCTTAACCATTCTAACCCTCTTAATTTATATCTAACTGTATCTTTAGTGTTTATTTCACATATTTATTCTAGGGCCAGAGTGTTCAATATTAACATGTAAATTTTAGAATAAAGAAACAAATATATTTCAGGTATTTGATTCTATTACAAATGTCTGACAATTAAGTTTGCGAACTCATCCTAGAAAAAGTGCTGCATACCTCATTGCTGAATATCACTACCGTCACCTTTGAAGTACACCCCTTGGGAAGCTATGTACCGACACCAGTGCCTAGTCCACCCTTCAAAGCAATTTTGGAACTCTTTTTCTGGAATGGCTATCAGAGCTGTCGTCGTATTACCCTTGATGTCCTGAATGTCATCAAAATGTCTTCCTTTCAATATTTCCTTTATCTTCGGGTAAAGAAAGAAGTCACTGGGGGCCAGATCAGGTGAGTAGGGAGGGTGCTCCAATACAGTTATTTGTTTACTGGCTAAAAACTCCCTCACAGACAGTGCCATGTGAGTTGTTGCATTGTCGTGATGCCAGAGCCATGAATTGTTGGTAAAAAGTTCAGGTTGTCTAACTTTTTCACGCAGCCTTTTCAGCACTTCCAAATAGTAAATTTGGTTAACTGTTTGTCCAGTTGGTAAAAATTCATAATGAATAATCCCTCTGATATCAGAAAAGTTTAGCAACATCGTTGGAACAAGTTCGCAAACGTAATCGTCAGACCTCGTATTGCAAATACACATAAATTTGAGAATGCTTACCAATTTTGCAGTTTAGGTGGATGTATGATTATTCATGCCGGAAGAACATAGCATAATAAATTTCAAAAGCTCTATCAGTCAATAGTATGATTACTTTTCCCATAAATTCAATTTATATTTTCTGTGTATCTGACTTAATAAAAGTATAATATTTGACATTTGTGAGGAACATGAATTATTCTGTGTATTTAGTCTCTAGTGCACATGACCCCGGAGTACTCTAGAGCAAAGCACAAAGAAAATATTATACATGTTATTGTGTGATTAATGTCTGTACAGGTAAATTATATTTTTGTTTCTCACAAGATAATTTCTCCTCCATTATATAGAAAAAATTACATAGCTACATTACATAAATATGTAATCTCATATTTAAGCTTATTTTTGAGACAATTCATTACAATTATATTTATTTTTCACAATTAAAAACATGAAAGTGTTCATTTTGTATATGGAAAAGCAATTAAAAGTAAATATTTAAAATATTTTATTAAATTCGTTTAAATATACATTAATAAGGTGCATTAGAATTAGTTTGAGTAAAAAATTACTTGAGTAGGAAAAAGTGTTTCAAGCATATAACATAAAACACATTTGTTAAAGTGTTATACTAATATTTGCAAAATTATTATAAAAATAAAGATTTTTATTGCCACAATGAGCAAATTCATGTGTCCACAGTGAAAAGTTGAATTAGTCACAATTATATTCTTGAAGCAGATTCCCTATGTACTAATCTAGTCTTCTTTAGCATAATCCATATCTTTCAGGTGCATATTTTGTGGTAGTATCTTTTTGTATATTATTTAGTAGTCATCTGTGTCATCTTGTATACTCTTTACCAGTTAGCAGTCACCCTTTTCTGAGGGGCAGAGTGTGTATGTGTGTGTGTGTGCACTCAGCGCACATATATATACTCATTTATATATTTATATGTATTCATATATTTATATACACTCCTATATTTATATATGCTTATATATATTCCTATTTTTATATTAGTTAGTTGTTTGTTTATATATAAATACCACAGGAAATGACAAGATAAAGTATACCAAGGAAGTTTTATATTTCATGACATAGTTTATTTTCGGATATCGCAAGTATGATCATAGAAACTAAGAGTCAAAGTAACTGGAAATATTTCTCTCTAGGTAACAGGTAGACAGTAATGTACAAGTCACACTGGTTATTTATTTTTTAACGTTCTGACCTCAGAACTGACAGATTGTGTGGTGTTTTAAAAAAGGAGTTCAGATAATTCTAATAAAAATGTCAATAGTAAGAGAATCACAATCATGAATATTTCCTTAAACTTTAAATTTTAAAAACAGTTTGCTGGATTTGCAGAGTGTTGATTGTCCATGTACTTTTCTTATGCAATACAACATGTGAGTAGTGTGCCATGAGCGCTCAGTTCTTACACTTGCTGTCTTCACTTAGTTGTCACACTCCCAAATGACAGTAATTAAAATTATCAATAGATTTATAAGACATAGATTGTGATTCTATCAACAGTGAAAAGAGAAAAATCTGCAATTGCAATATCCATGCCCAGTCTACTTTAATTTCATTCTTTCTCTGTATGATATCCTTTTGGTTTTAATGAATGCGATTGAGGTCATGTTTTACAGCCTTAATTTTAGAACCACAAGCTTGGATAAAACTCCCTTTAGTTAAAGAATAGAAAAGTTGACATAAACTAGATATAACGCCAAATATTTTTTTTATAATTGCACATAAGACATACATTACATGTAAATTACAGCTTTTTACTTGTAAATTTGGCATTTAATTTTGACTCCAAATAATTTAAAATATTTATTTAATTTTGCAAATAATGGAGTTTTTCACTTGAAAGAAGTAATATGCCACTAGGAAAATGGAAAACACAATATTTTGAAAAAGCCATGGGTTGTTCTTATAAATTTTGTACTTTTGTATATACCAAGATATTGATTTGGGGCATTTTCTCTCTTTAGGTGAGCATTTTGGTAATGAAATGTTTTGACCCTGGTTGTAGTAGAGTGATTTGTGTTTGTGTCAGTCATTATTTTTAGATGTATCTGATGCTGGCTGGGAAGTCAAGTTTAATACTATACTGTTTGTGTTTTGTGTAATATCAGTAAAAGGGTAAATAAAGGTTAAAGTGTTAATGGCAAGGAGATCTCTCTCTCTCCCCTTCTTATCTAAAGTGATGATTCTTCTGAGATCTGTGTAGTACTCAGCAAGCCGTATTTGCTTTTTAGCTATAGATAGATACTAATTTTAATTAGAGGAAGATCTGTTTTAAAGTTCAGCTTTCGGATTCAGGTTTTTCAGCCAAACTTCTCTGAAAGTAAATTTAGTGAGGACTGAAACCACCAATAAGCACAGAAGGACAAAATCATTTTGATTTAAATTTCAGATAGTGAACATGGGCCTCCATAATCCATTATTTCTGATATTTAGTCTTAAGATTTCTCAAAAATTAACATGATGATCTGGCAAAATCAGATCCCAATGATGCCAACTTTTTCAGTTGACTTCCAAATGAACTAAATGGGAACGAGCCTAATGTACCTTGCAAGTGAAAACCCTATAGCAGTATTTCATTAAATTCAAGGGTGGGGGAAGGCTATGTAAATATGATTTATAAAGCAAATTGACCACAAAATTGAACATGCAATTCTGTGTGGGAACAAAAATACTTCCCCTACTTTGCTTCATCCATATATATATTTTTTGTTTTACTTTGATTGCAGTTTTATCAACTCTGTTGTGATCTAATTATTTCAATGATGAAGATAAATGAAATATAATTGAAGGAGTTATGAGAGAGAAAGAGAGAGAGAGAGAGAGAGAGAGAGAGAGAGAGAGAAGTTTCAATATTTTGTAATGGTTATTTCTATTAACTAAAAATGTTCATTTTTAATAATTCAAGAAATTCCTGAACTAATATGAATTAGCTCCCCACCCCCCAATTCAATCCCACTCAGATGAGGTTACACCATAATCAATTAGGCATATGGTCTTCCATGTATCCTTGAAGGATTGAAACATTATTTTAAACAGAAAACCAGTTAGAATCATTGTACATGTTAGTTAGGAATGTACTGAAGCTGTTTTAACAGCAACCAAATAACAATGTCAAACTAAACAGTCTTATTTCTCTTTCACATGAAACCCATTGGTCACAACTCAGTCACATGGACACATCTAGCTGCAGATGAGACTGGGAGATGTCTCTTGACAGGCCCAGATAAAATTGGGGACCTTCTATTATTTATAAAGGAGAAAGAAGGAAATAAATATTGGGGAGAGAGTGAGCAGCCTCTGCCATACTTTATTTACTATGGACTTATAAAGCTTATCCCTCTATCTATATAGCTATGCAAAATGATTACCACTATAAGTTTAGTTAACATCTATCACCTCACAGTTACAAAAAAATTGTTGTTTTCCCTGTGATGAGCACTTTTAGGATCTACTCTCTTAGTAACTTTCAATTATTTTAGGCAGTAACTCTCAAATATTTTAGGTAGTAACTTTTAATAGATTCCTATTATCAGATTAATAATCTTTAGTTTACAACCTGATTAGTGTACAAGGCAGTAAAGTAGTGAGAACATATTACAGTGGTTCCTATATACCAGCATTTCATTCTACTGTTCTTTATACATACATGGAATCATTTTCCTTCATCACGATAGGTTTCCAATAGAAATCAAGGTTTGAACACTTAATCTCAGTTGTTTCACAATGAAACTTAATCAGCCATTAAACTTCATGTAATGTAGCAGGATGACCCAAACAATTTTTTCACATCTGACTGAGAGTGGCCATTCTCAGAGTACTATAAATACTATTTACCTGCTTATTTAAATCTTGTTCCATTTTTTTTCTTTTGTTTTAAATTAAAGTTAATTTTGTTCCATTTTAGTCATGAAATACTTAGGAAATTTACTTAGCCCTGGAAATTGGCAGTTAAGTATTACACATCTGAACTCTGAGGTTAATCCACTCTAATATCTGCTTTCCCTGATTTGCCTATTAATCAGTTTTTGCTATTAGTTGAAGAAAGGAGACTTACAGGATTTCATTTATTAAAATTTCGGTTTCTTTAATTATTTTACTAAAGAAAATTCTAGATTCAGGTTATAATAACATATGCAAGATAAGTGCGATTGATTTCCATCTGAATTTGAAGAAATAATTCCATAAATTAAAGAGTAATTGAGAAAGTTAGCAATAGAATATGGTACTCTTTCCATGTGGACATATTCCAATTTTGTTTGCAAATTTAAGCCCTATGTGATTAATTTGGCAATTATGTCCAATTACAAAATTAAAAGTTACTCAGACAGATTAAATGAAATAGCAAGTGTTAAAAATAACATCATTAAAATGTAAGTGTGTGACCAAATAATACTGTTTCCTTCTTTTATAAAATTTGTATTGCTAATATCTAGATGATAAATAAAAATAAAGTTATGTGATATAGCAAACTTTTTTCTGAGATATGGAATATAATTGGCTGCATATAATAGCAGATATTCTTTTCACCATTCTTTCTGCACTTTTAAGGAAAAAATAATAATAACTTTCATCTCCTCCAGTAAAGATGGGAGAATTATTCTGACAATGCTTTGTTTACTTATTTATTTACTTAAGAAGTATTTAATAGTTCCAGAATAATTAAATATTCTGACAATGTTTTGTTTATTTATTTATTTACTTAAGAACTATTTCATAGTTCCTGAACTCTACCATGTGTATCGTCAAGACTATTGTTTACAGGTAACAGCACCCACTAAAAGTCCTGTGTCCTGAGAAATGTCTCAGTCACCAGGAAGCTGGAATTAGTCACCTCATTCCTAATTCAGTACAGTGGAGTTTAGAGAAGATTACTAGTCTCAGTTTGGGATTTGACCTGCTGAGTAGACACTGATGGTCTCTATCCTAACGCACAGAGACACCAGTCTGATGGTAGGAGAGATGGGGGATGTGAGGGAAAGTGCTTTGTGTCACCAGGCACAGAAAAATATTTCGTGTAAAATAGGTTCTCAAACAGCTCTTGAAAATACAATTTTTAATGTGGTCCTAATTTTACTGCTTTATTACTTTTCATAATGAAAAATAATACTTAATGTTGAAAATAACTATATGCAAAGATTGCAGGCTTATCTTCAGCCATCATTCGCTCTGAAATATTTTTTCTCTGCACAGTGCTACCAAATTCACCAAGCTCGTTATTTTTTAGCTAAAGACACTTTAACTTGTAAATGTTCATTTTTGTTCCCTTGAAGCATGTCTTACAATACAGAAGTAGATTTGACCAGTTTCCTCTCAACTTTAATATTTTTCTCTGTCGTTATGGTACTTGAATATTTGATAAAATCAGCAGACCTCTCTCTTGTCTGATCTTCTTAGAGGCATCTGGTAATTACATGATTCCTTTCCCTTGCCTGAACTCCACGTAGGTCTCCCTGCTTGCCCTTCCCTTCCCACGTATTTCTTTCTGAAGGACAAGTCTGGCCACAACTCCAAATATAATTTTATTCTTTAGATAGGCAAAGGCAAAGCAACTATTTTCCCCCTTGAGTGTAGCTTAATTACAGTTTACTCAACACATTAAATAGTATTCGAAAGACCATGTTGTTCATGACATTTTGTACTTTCTATAGTCACTTAAATCCTTTATGGTGAAAATTAGAGCACTTCACTCTGTGGAATGGACTCTGATGGGGGTGCTAGGAATGATCATTAATCACCAATTAATTACACTCTTGGCTTACCTCATCTAAGTGTAAAACCAACTGAGAAGTAGATGTAGAAATAATGCAGATGGAAATATAAATGTTAGCTAATTATGTATAAAGATGAATTGGAAAGTGATTTGGAACTTTGGACACAATGGGCTTATTGATACCTTCCACCAAAATTGAATGTATTCACACCAAGCTAGCCAGTGGTGGACTGGACTTCCTGCAGGGAAAAACAACCTACACAAGAAGGAGGAGACAGGATGTGTTCCTGGATTCAAGTTATTGGGAAAGAAAGTCAGGGTTCTGATCACCTGCTCACGTTCCATTCCTTCACCCAAATTCACTGATCAGATTATGTTGCTTTTCCTCCCATGGAAAATCATGAAGGAGGCGGCAGGTTGAAGCTGGGTTCCCTCAACCCACCCCCCACTCCCATACTTTTCCCTTTTTTGAGTGAATAGGCTTTTCTATGGGAGTAGGAGATAAGAATCCCCACCACTCTCTTTCCATTTGCCTGCCTTCATTTTTATCATTTTCTTTCTCCCAGTTCAATAAAACCATCCAGCCTCATTAAATGAAAATGCCAGGACCCCTCTGCTCTCTCTCCACTCCAACTCCTCACACTCACCATTTGCCTACACTAACTAGAATTGATGATCATTTTAATAACCTTCATCATTCAACAATAATCAAGTGAGCATCTTTGCTGCCAGATACCATGCTCAGTCTCAGAGATGCCAAAATGAACAAAGTAGCCTGTGTTGCCAAGAGATTCAATGAACATCTATCCAGCATGTTTTATTTATGCATCCATCCTATTTAAATTAGTTGGTATTTGCCTACCAGGATATTATTCTCCTTAGATATTTAGGTTTTGTTTCTCCATGTCACTTCTATGAGATTACATATCATTCTCTGTGGGAGGAATTTCCCCTATAATTGTATTTCTTCTTCCTCAGTAACTCTTAGTCCAGGTATTCTTTGTGCTTCTCTGGGAAATACCACATTTTGCCGTATATAATGCACACCCACGTTTTTGGCCCAAACTTTCAGGGGAAAAAAATCTCATTTTAATTTTTTAATTCAAATTTTTATTTGTGTACATTTAGGTACTTGCTTTTTGTATTATAAAGAAATTTTAGCACTTATTTTTTAACATATTATGGTACAATAACTTTTATGTAACAAATAATTACAAAACACAAGAACAGATACAAGGTAGAAAAAATTTTATGTACCGGTAACAAATTTACGATAATTACACATCATAGAAGGCCAAGAACTCTTCATCGTTTCAAGTTCATCGTTAAGTTCAACAAAGCCAATTATCATATTCCAGGGTTTTATTTTGGATACGGATATTGTTATTGATTTCTAGAGTTACACTTTTAACTCATAAGCATAAATAAAAGAATTGAAAACATTTATATAGATAGAGAATTAGTACTACCCATGTATAATGTGCATCCTTATTTTTCCCTCACAAATTTCGGCAAAAAAGTACTCATTATTCACGGCAAAATATGGCAGTTCAGTGACTTTTCTCTGTGAAATGTTCTCTGTGGGAGTGGTTTTACTGTTTAACTGCATATCGGATTCATGGCTCTTCTCTCTATTTCCCAGGAGTTCTATAGATCGAGAACATTGTTCTTTGACTAACTTGTCTTTTTTCATGTGTCTGATTTGATTTATGGGTCATGCTGGTCTCAATTCACCCAAGGCCTGTCATCTTAATGTATTCTGTTTGAATGTCGTATCCAAACTCCCTTGTCATGTTTGGTCCATAATCACAAACAGGTCCTGAGAAGCCTGTCACTGGTTCTTATTGGCCTCCAGACCTTGACCCTTTGCTCTGTTCTTCCTCACTTTTTCTCTGATCAATTTACTTCATTAAGGTTTCTGTCCTTCTCAGTTTAATAGGATTGCCCTTGACAAGACTGCCAACTTTATGTGTTATGACTCTAATCTAATGGTCACATTTGTGTTCTGAGCTTACTCAATGCATAGCAGCATTTTCCCTTTGGCCAGTTGAAGTTCTTGGCTTTCGTGACTAGCTTTATTAATTTATTATCTCACTGGCTCTATTGCTGGCTCTTCTTCTCCTGATCTCTGACTCTGAGAGCCCCCACACTCCATTGCACAGGTTATAGGATATGTCCTACACATTTCCAGATGATAATACTGATGGCATCTTTTCAACAATTATGCCATGTAACAGTCCTGGTATCCTAGGTTGTGAAGTCGGAAGTCCGACATCTTAGGTTCTTCCATTTGGTCTCTGTTGGGCCTTGAGAAAATTACCTCACTATAAACTCAGTTTCTTCTACTTAATGTGGAGATAATAGTATCTGTGATGCAGGTTATTTTTGAGAATTCAGTGTGCAAATGCATGTGAAATCCTTAGAAAGTTCACGGTCCTCAGTGAATATTCCATGTTAGATATTTCCATTATTATTATTTAAAGTTCTAGTTGAGTATTCTGTGATAGTGATACACTAGAGTGCCCAACTTCCATCTTTGGTGAGTTTTCTCAGAATTATACAAAATTATATTCTATGAAAAGAAAGTACAAAAATATGATGCCTAAATCTTGGATAGAGTCTGAAATTAAATGCTAATTGCTAAAAGCTCAAGTAAAATATTGATGTTTCAGGATGTCCCTTTATTTTTCATTTTTGGTATCTTAAAAAAAAAGAAAAGAAAAGAAAACGTGTAAGAGCATCCAATGTGTGGCCACTTATCTACTTCAATTTTCATTTTGTTGCTTCCTGTGCTTGCAGCCACAGCAGAGGGAAATGTAGTTATAATGAGTTAATCAAATATCTGGTGTTTGTTTGTTTTTGTTTTTGTTTTGTTTTGTTTTGCGAACAAAGCCTGTTTATTTTTGTAACCTTGAACCCGGCTATCCACTTTACACATAATAGGCACAAATTTTTATCCATTTGTTTTTATTTATTTATTTAAATAATTTTATTTCATTTTTCAATTGCAGTTGACATACAATATTATATTATTTTCAGGTGTACAGCATAGTGATTAGACATTTATATAATTTATGAGGTGATTACCCAAATAAATCTAGTCCCCGTCTGACACCATACATACTTATTACAAAATGTCTTTTTTTTTTAAATGACTTTATGAAAGTGAAGTAAAAACGTGTAAGTGAAATACCGCTTCAAAAAGAAATGCAATTTTATAAAAATAATGAGTATGTAGATGGCATTTCTTAATTATATGTTCTAAGAAAATATCTTCTGGTAGTTTATCTATCATCCTCTATTTTCTTTGAATACCTTGTGATTTTTATCTGATTTCAAATTTGTCTTCAGTGATTCCATTCATTTCTTTTTATTTTTTTTCTTTTCTTTTTTTTTTTCTTTTTATCGGGGAACAGTGTGCTTCTCCAGGGCCCCATCAACTCCAAGTCATTGTCCTTCAGTCTAGTTGTGGAGGGCTCAGATGAGCTCCAAATCCAGTTGCTGTTTTCAATCTTTGGTTGCAGGGGATACAGCCCACCATCCCATGCGGGAATTGAACCGGCAACCCTGTTGTTGAGAGCTCACGCTCTAACCAACTGAGCCATCCAGTTGCCCCATTCATTTCTTTTATGCATATTATGTTCTGTTAAACAAATGTATATGCTTATTATTAAAGTACAGGAAACTACAGAAATTTAGGGAAATAACATGGATAACAATTTCCTTTATACTTTGATATTGATTTCTCCATCATTAAGATATTTTTGACTTTGCCATACAGTGTATTCTTACAGATTAAAATGTTTATCAATTTTATAAACAAATTGGTTATAATTCAATAGAGTTTTATTGATCACATTTAACCAAGTATTAAGTTACTGTTTTTAAAAATTACGGGCTCTACCATATTTATTAAAACTCAATCATTTTCCTGAGAAAATTCACCCAAGTAATAGGCACCCTTGGCCAACATAGCTCCTGCTGCATGATCTTTTGGCACTATGATACACACGTTAGGTGGAATAGTAATTATACAGGGACAATATCTGGATCGGGCACTTACCCCTTTTTTTCCAATGTAACGACTTTGTTGGCACATCCAAATGATTGTTACCATTATTCATATTAACATATGAATGAAATCTCATACTCTGCAGTGGTGCCTCGGCTGGTGAGGTCTTCAGATGGAGGGCATAAGAGGAGGTCATCTACATTGTAAGAGTGTACAACTATTATAAGAAAAGTTTGATAGGTCCTTAGAGACAGCCTGTCCAAATAGGTGGGGGCTATCCCTAAATCCTCGGAGGAGGACTGTCCATGTAAGCTGTGAAGCCTGGCTTTTAGGGTCCTCAAAGGCAAAGAGATATTGTGAGCTGGGATGTACATGTATCCAGAAAAAAGCATCCTTTAGATCTAAAACTGTGAATCATCTGGCATTGTCAGATATTTGGCCTGAGTGTGTAAGGATTTGGAACTATAGGATGTATAGGAATAACTGCCTCGTTGATGGCCTGGAGGTCCTGAACTAGCCTCCATTCCCCATTTGGTGTGGGAATTCCCAAGATGGGGGATTGCAAGGACTGTTGCATTCTCTAAAAAGGCCTTGTCATTTGAGACTGTTAATGATTGGTATTAGTCCTTTCCATGTTTCGGGTTTTAGAGGGTATTGTTTCCAGCAAGGAAATAGAGTGGGGTCCTTAAGATGAATGTGAACTGGGGTGGCTGTTAAGGCATGACCAATTATCCCCTGTGTGGCCCAAACATCAGGGTTGATGCTGACTTCTATCCCCGGCTGGCAGCTAGGAATATTTCCAGGGGCTAGGAGAATAATAGTTCCCATCTCATTCATAATGTCCTTTCCTAATAGTTGGGTGGGGCTTTCCATAGGCAGCCTAAGGGCTGGGAAAAATATTTAGTAATTGGCTTGCCCATTACTCCGCGTGCAGTAACCTGTCGATTAGAGAGGGTCCCTGGTTTGGAGAGGAGGACGGAGAAGAAGGTGGCTCCCGTGTCTAGAAGGAAATCGATAGATTTTCCTTCTACTTCTAGGGTTGCCTGGGGCTTGGGAGTCCCGATGATTAGATGGGGTGAAGGAGCCACGTTAGAAGCCCCGAGCCTCCTCAGTCCAGTGTGGGAGTCTGCCTGGGCGAGGCTGGCCTCGGGGGTGGAGGCCTCCAGGGACAATCTAACTTCCAGTGATGCCCTTTACAGATGGAACAGGGCTCCCATGGAGGTCTCCAGGTTGGCTCCAGTCACCATGGACATTCCTTTCTCCAGTGTCTGGACTGCCTGTAATGGTGGCAGCTGGATTTCCCCTGGGTACCCTGTTGGCTTGTAGTCTGTAGGGCAGTCACCAATACTTCCGCTTTTTTTTTTTTTTCCTCTCCTTATCCTGGGCTTCCTCCTGGTCCCGATTGTCAAAGACAGTGTTGGCTACCTTGAGTAATTGGTCCAAGGTGCCTTCAGGTCCAGTAGCCCATTTTTGTAATTTCCTGCAGATATCTGGGGCAGCCTAAGTTATAAATTTGCCTTTTAGAATAACTTCCCCTTCCAGGGTGTCTGGCCTGATCGGAGTGTATTTAATTAAGGACTCCTGAGTCTTTCTAAAAAGGCTGAGGGATTTTCTTCCAAATGTTGGCTAATAATAGACAGTTTTGAATAATTGATGGGTTTGGTACTAGTTCTCCTTAGTCCTTCCAACAGGCATGCCAGAAAGTGTTTTCTCTGTAAATTTACCATGGTTGTAGCAGGGTCCCATTGTGGATCGTCAGTGGGTACTGCTTGTTTTTCCATAGGGAATGGTTCCCGAATGGAGTCCCGTCCTGTCTATCATGATACGCTAGGAACTGATCATCTCCAAACTTTTCGGCAGCTTGTAGGGCTGTTTGTTTTTCAGAACTAGTGAGAGTCTGATTTAAGATTAACATGGCATCTTTCCAAGAGAGGTCAAAGACCTGGGTTAAGTTCTGGAAATCTTCTATATATTTATCAGGGTTGTCTGAAAACTTCTCTAGATCTCTCTTTGTTTATCTGAGTTCCTACAGGGAGAAAAGGAACTGCACCCTGACAGGCCCAAATTCCCTCGGCATTTCCTGTAAGGGAAGGAGATTTGTTCCAAACTGGGGCCCCTTTTGTACAGGAGGTCCTGGATATGGAGGGCAACTAGAGGGAGCCGGGGCAGGAGCCGGCTCACAAGGAAGGTTAGGGTATAGGGTCTGGGAACGGTCTTCTGACTGGGTACCTTTTGTAGGGGCCCCCTCTGAGGAGGAGGATCCCATTGGAGGCTCCTTTGAATGGGTCTCCTTTAGAGGAGGGAGACAAGTGACTACAGCTAAGAGAGCTGGATCAACTTTACATTTTTTGCAGAGTTCTGGGTTGTTCCTTAGAGCAAAAAAAGCCTGAACACATGGAACTTGTGACATTTGTCTTCTCATCTACAAAACAGATCTAGCTGCATAATAGTATTGTAGTTAATACTTCCCTCCAAAGGCCGAGTCTCCCCATCTTCTAATTTGTATTGAGGCCGAACCTCAGAACAAAAGAAGACTAGGTGCCACTTCTTCAGAGTCTAAGGGTCAAATTTGTCCCAGTGTATCAAGATGCAATTCAGGGGGGTGAAGGCGTGTGAGGGCTTATTGCCCACCTGGAAGGGAGGGAGAAAAGAAAGGCGTCCCTTTGCAATTCATCTCCCAACAACCTATCTAGGGCGTCCCCTAGAGCCTGACCCAAGGAGACCACACGACAGGTTGTGAGGCTGTGTGAGGAGATACGGGGTGCCAGGGTTAGTCGTGCTTACCTGGGCTTCCCAACCCATGTCCCTGGTGAGCACCGGTCCAAATCCATGTGTGTGTCCCTGTCTGAATGTCTGGCACCGGCCGCCCATGGACTGATCAAGGTAGTGGCTGGCGATTGGGTGTTTTAAAGTAGAGGGGTGTATAGCCTGACTCTGGGCGTCTTGAAAATAGATGGTGCGATTAATATAATGGTGACTTTCCAAAAAGAGGTGATTAAGGAGGGAGTATATGCTCAAGGTCTGTAAGGAAGGCACATAGAATAGGCGAAAGGGTGAGGAAGGAGGCCATGACGTCCAATGTATGAGAGGGGACAGGAAAACACATCAGAAGCCCCAAAAGACTTCAGACAAGGCTGCCTCCTTAAGGTAAAGTGAGTCCGGAATATGTCCGTTTTCCTTAAGGATTTCGCCTGACGGTGGGCAAAAACAAAGGTGTAAAAGGAAAGTGGCAAAATATTCGGGTCCCCAGGGGTGGAGTCCTAGATGAACGTGGGCTGCTCAACAGTCATTGGAAAATCGACAGTGGATGGGAAGGGCACAAAAACAACAGAGATGTTTCATAGGAATTCCAGAACACCTCTATTTGCTCTTTAAAACTAAGGAATTCCAGAACACCTCCATTTGCTCTTTAAAACCAATAGGATGTTAAGAGAAGGTAAGCTAGATGCCAGGAAATTTTATCCTGAGTGACAAGGTATGTTCTATAGAGACAGATGTCCATGTTCTTGCCTTAAGGTGTCTTGAGGCTGGCAGAGAATGTTGAGGAGGTCTCACAGGGAAGGGGCACTGGACCAACGTCTCAAGAGCTGAGGAGACATAGTGACAGGATGAAAAGAGCATTATGAATGGCGGAGATTTTCAACCGGCACCTTTACGGGTGGTCAGGCTGGGAAGGGGCCAGTGAGACCTTTGGGGTCCACCGCAGAGTAGCCACGGACAGAGCCCCTCAGTTGTCTGCAAAGGCCCGCAACCTCAGCCACGCGCTGGTATTCAGCTTCCTCGCAGAAAGGAAAAGGCAGCAGAGGAATAGGAGATTGTAGCAGAGAGGGGGTGGGAAGGCTTCCAAGCGGCACCCTACCAGGCAATCGGGTCAAGATAAGACCTAGGGAGCCTTCGGGGCTCACCGCAGAGTAGCTGCGGCCAGAGTCCCTCAATTGCTGCCAAAGATTATTCACCCTAACCTCACACCATCTTCAGGCCTCCCTCCTTTCAAGAGAGAAGGCAGTCGAACTTCTCTTAAGGCCAACATTCCCCCAACTTAGCGCAGGAGGGGATTGACCAGAGCCTTCCTTCAAAGCCTGTCCTCCGAGTCTTGTAGATTGGCAGCCACGCTATTTGCTTTCAAGTGGCTGATGGAGGCCCAATTTTGGTATTAAAGAAGATAGATTTAGAGCTTCTTATCTCTTGGGGTATCCCGGACAAGCCCCCAAGAAATGAGGTAGGATATTTCTTTATGTGTGCGCCGGGATCATGGTCTCACAGAACCGAAGAATGGAAGCACGGACCAGAGAGGTAAGGCTTTGTAGATGAGGATAGTTTATGAAAGCAAGGAGTTACAGCTCTTAAACGAGAGGATGTACCCAAAAGTGGGATGCCCACTAGCTAAGGCAAAAGGCTTTTGCTTTTATATATTTTTTGTATATCTGAGGAGAAGAGCTGGCCCCTAATGGTACACCTAATGGTACTGTTTATCAGATTCGCTCTGTTGCTCAGCTTGGAGGAGGCTTTTGAAATCACCTACTTGCCCCAGAGCATAATTGATGTTTCTGTTCTGGTAGCCCCAGAGCATAGTTTTTGTTTTTGCTCTGGTCAGAGTGAGTTATCTCAGCGCTAAGGCTTTCAAGATATGACTGTTCCTGTTCATTCTACCAGGGAATTCCTGACTGCCTGATGCCATGCCAACTAACCTGTCTCACTAGAACTGAGTAAGGGAAAAAGAGCCAATATATATACTGATTCAAAATGTGCCTTTTTAGGGGCCGGCCTGGTGGCTCAGGCGGTTAGAACTCCATGCTCCTAACTGCAAAGGCTGCCGGTTCGATTCTCACATGGGCCAGCGGGCTCTCAACCACAAGGTTGCTGGTTCAATTCCTCGAGTCCCTCAAGGGATGGTGGGCTCCGCCCCCTACAACTAAGATTGAACACGGCACCTTGAGCTGAACTGCCGCTGCGCTCCTGGATGGCTCAGTTGGTTGGAGCGCGTCCTCTCAACCACAAGGTTACCAGTTCGATTCCTCGAGTCCCGTAAGGGATGGTGAGCTGTGCCCCCTGCAACTAGCAATGGCAACTGGACCTGGAGCTGAGCTGCGCCCTCCACAACTAAGATTGAAAGGACAACAACTTGACTTGGAAAAAAGGCCTGGAAGTACACACTGTTCCCCAATAAAGTCCTGTTCCCCTTCCCCAGTAATAAAAAAAAAAAAAGAAAAAATATGCCTTTTTAGTCTTACATGTCCATGGAAGCATTTGGAAGAAAGATGCTTCCTAATAGCCACCGGGTCACCCATCAAATATCACCAGGAGATCAACTGACTGCTACAGGCGGTACATTCTCCTCAAGAAATAGCAGTCATATGTTGCAAGGGACACCAAAAAGGAAGTAATGAAGTTTCTGAAGGCAACTGATTAGGAGACCAAGCAGCTGAAAAATGCTGCCAAAATGTGTCTCAACCCTATACTAGCTCCTCTGGTTTAGGATGGATGCATAACTCAAATTAAGCCCCAACATACGCAAAAAGAACAAGATTGGGTCAAAACAAAGGGCTACACTGCCCAACCCATGGGTTGGTTACAAGGGGAGGATGGTTGTCTACACCTCCCAGCTGCCAATCAATGGAAAATTCTTAAAAGCCTCCACCAAACCTTCCACCTGGTAAGGGACAAAACTTTACAAATGGCCCAAAGATTATTCACAGGAAAAGATCTTCACAAGACTATACAACATATTCTTACATCTTGTGAAGTCTGTCATAAAAATAACACTCTGACACACCCTCACACACCCATAGGGGTACAAAGACAAGGCAAATGCCCAGGGGACGACTGGCGGTTAGACTTCACCCAAATGCCCAAAGCCAAGGGATATAAACATCTCCTAGTATGGGTAGACACCTTCACACACTGGGTCGAAGCCTTTCCTTGTAAGACAGAAAAGGCAATGGCAGTAGTTCAAGTCCTAATCATGGAAATTATACCTAGGTTTGGCTGCCCCAGGTCTTTTCAAAATGACAATGGACCTTCTTTCAGGTCTTCAGTCACCGAGGGCATATCCAAAATCCTGGGAATAAACTGTCACCTCCATTGTGCTTGGAGACCACAATCCTCAGGCAAGGCAGGAAAAAACAATGATGCTATCAAGAGACATCTTTGAAAGCTATCACAAGAAACCAGTCAAAATTGGATAGCTCTCCTCCCCATAGCTCTCCTTCGCATTTGAAATACTCCAATTAAGTGTGGCCTAAGCCCTTTCAAAATGTTGTGTGTAATGACCTCCTGATCAATTGTGAGACTATGGAATTAACATATAACCTCTTTAGCACAATTTCAACAAGCCATCCAGCAATTATCAGAAGCTCAACCCCGAGAAGATAAAAAATCCCTATTTAACCCAAGGGATGAAGTTCTTATTAAATCTCTCCCTTCTCTGTCTCCAATGCTAGATCCAGTGTGGAAGGGTCCCTACACCGTGATTCTCTCTACCCTCACGGCAATAAAAGTCTCAGAATTTGACTCTTGGATTCACTACTCTCAAGTCAAGCCCTGGACAAACACACCCCCAAAAACGGAAGAAGACGACAAAGATCCTAAATATTCCAGCCAACCCCTAGAGGACCTAAAATTCCTTCTACGTCGTACAGACAAGTACTCAGATGATAAAATTTAACTTCAAAAAAAGCATACTAAGGGGATTCATTTTTCTAGCTATAGCCTTTATTCTCTTCTTTACCGCTTCACTTCCGTGTGCTGTCCTACATTCGATACCCCCTTCATGCCATTACCTATCTTGGGGGTGGCTCTAAGATTAGGAGTAGCCTGCATTATATTCCTAAGCTACATTACAATGGGCCTCTGGAGATTCTCTGACATCTAACATACTTATACCACCTATAAGCTTAAGAGCTGTTCAACAGAGCCACTCAGTTATTACAGTAAACCTCTAAAAGATTTGAAAATGTATTTATATCAATTCCTGTTCTTTTTAGTGGTGTTCCTAAGGGGATTTTCAGATAGTCCTATACCCTTCCAAAAAAATGAAAATGTGTGGGTTTATTTAGTCAAACATATAATAAATGTATCAGATTTTTGTCTCACTGGAGGAACCTATGTAGAACAAACTTTCACCTCCTGCCTAGTAGGGGTTTGCACCCCCTTGAGTCATATAAAAAATTATACTATCGTTCAGTTTATTGATAAGCCCATATCTTATTCAGACATCTACAGTTGGGGTCCCATCAGTACCCAAAAGGACATAAGCATGTTTTCTCTACAGGTAAGAGCCGTAACTCCAGCTGATAAATGTGTTAATTTCACCCGCTGCTCCAACCAGTTTTTTAATCTTTCGGCCGGAAACAGCTTAAACTGTAGTTCTGTCACTTCTTTGAGTTATGCTAATGCACATGTCAAATTGCCGGCTGGATGGTTTCTCATTTGTGGGAAGATTGCCTAGTCTTCTGTCCCAGCTTACAGCACCGGGGGACCCTGCTCTCTCGGAAGATTAACTGTCTTTTTACCCCCAAAGCCTCATCAGATTAAACATCGCAGAGAACTCACTTTGGACTCCAGCTGGAACAACGATGTATATTTATTCAGCCCGGCTGAGTATGTATCCTTATCCCTTTTTGTAGTACCTGCTGTGACCACTGCCTTAAGTGTAGTGATTAGTCAAATAGCTTGCTGAATGGCAAAGGCCCTAAACGCTACCTCGCAAAGGCCCTAAACGCTACCTCGAACGCTATCCATGCCATGGGACAAGAGTTAGAGCAGGTCAGAGAAACAGTTCTCGAAAACAGAGCTGCCATAGATTATCTACTTCTCAGACACAATCAAGGACGTGAACAATTTAAAGGATTCTGTTGTTTCAACCTCTATGATAATTCACAGTTAATTGAAAATAAAGTTCAACAAATTCATGATATAGTTTCTAATATTAAACAAAAAACAAGATTCTTCAACCTAGTAGATTTTTCCTTCCTTACTTCTTGGCTTCCCAGTTTAGCGGGACTAGAAGAAACTTTTCTCATTTTTCTTTTATTCATTATTATAGGGATTACCTCATGCTGTTGCCTACAGTGCGTCTTGATTTGCAGACTACCCACGTTGGCTACAACGGCCTACACAACTACAACAACCTCACCTGGATTCGCTCATCTACCGGGACCCTTAGATAAACCTCTGGACAAGCCCTAGCTGCCGGTCTCTCTATGCCCCTTCTCAGCCTGAAGTAGCCAGAGCGGTCGTTGCCCCTACTCCCTAGTGGCAGTTAGGGTTTCGTCTTCAAAGGGGGGATTGAGACAGTTTAGTTAGCATGACATCAGGCAGTCAGAAATTCCCTGGTAGAATGAACAGAAACAGTCATATCTTGAAAGCCTTAGCCCTGAGATAACACACTCCGACCAGAGCATAAACATAAATTACTCTCTGGGGCTACCAGAACAGAAACGTCAACTATGCTCTGGGGCAAGTAGGTGATTTCAAAAGCCTTCTCCAAGCTGAGCAACAGAGCGAATCTGATAAACAGTACCATTAGGTGTACCATTAGGGGCCAGCTCTTTACCTCAGATATACAAAAAATATATAAAAGCAAAAGCCTTTTGCCTTAGCTAGTGGGCATCCCAATTTCGGGTACATCCTCTTGCTTAAGAGCTGTAACTCTTTGCTTTAATAAACTATCCTCGTCTACAAAGCCTTACCTCTCTGGTCCGTGCTTCCATTCTTCGATTCTGTGAGACTACGATCCTGGTGCACACATAAAGAAATATCCTACGTCATTATGTTCATCATAAAGAGATTGATTTCATTCAACAACCAGATAATTCTCTGACTTAGCTTTGATCAACCCAATCCACATAAAACCACAGTATAGATTCTGTCCAAATTAGGAACATAGCAAAAGTCACATTTCTTAATCGAGAATATGACTTTTCAAATAAAATACTGAGACTCTAACAGATCAGCTTTAAATCATAATGTAGAATGTCAGTTTATCATGATTTTTGTCAGTGGTGATTTTATCCCTCTCCCTTAGGGGCTTATATCCAACATATCTGAGTTATGGACAAGGGGGATGTATAGAGAATGAAAAATGTATTCATGTGATTCTTACTTGCTTCACCCTCTGCCCCCAGCTGATAATCACATCTCTGTGTTTACCAGTGGATATTCTTATGATCAGAATTATTATAGCCATAGAGACAGATCCCCACAGGAGGTTCAGTGCTTCTGAAACTAAAATTAGCTTCTCATTTCTTAGTTTCACATTGACACTGCCATACCCATAAAGACTTCAATAATTAAACAGAAATACATGCAGATATCAATTGCAGACAGTATTTGCACCTTAGGAAGTCAATGAGTAGCATATACAATGAAAAGGTTAGGCTGAAGAGAAATGGGGAGATCCAGAAGAGGGAGGAAGAAAATGAGGGAATGATTGATTTTATTTTTGTGGAAGTTTTCTCTCAGATTCAAAACATTTTTATATGAAGAGGGAGAAAGAAAGTTTACTCCCCAAAATACGCTTTTGTACAATCCATTTTTTTGAGGAACAGAAAGATAAAGGGTCTTAAATTTTTTCAAGTATAAATGTATACACATTTCTTTGAGAAGTAGATGTAAACTTTATGTGTTAGTTATCACAGCACAGTACTTTCATAAGGCAATATGCACTTCTGATGTTTTATGTGTTAGCTGTTTTTAATAAACATTTGAAAAGACTTTGGGCTCCATGTACAGTGACCACATGTGTGTCATAAAGCTCACAATTTTCAGAGAAGGTGCACAACCTCTGCCTCAAGCAGTTGTCACTGTTTAGGCAGCCTTCGTGTCAAAGAACCCTCTAGAAACAAATTTCAGAATATTCACAGAAAGAAACAATGACATAATAATAGTACCGTTTAGAGTCTGTGTATCTGATGAAAATCTAATTATATTTTGCTAGTTTCAAAGCTCTAAATTAGATTTTTCAGCACAGGGATACAAAAAGCTAAGTAAGGGACAGCAAATACATGCTTACAATTGCTTTTGTTTTTGCACTTAGTCTTTTTTTCCTTGAGATGCTATAATTATTAACAGTTTGATTTACTAGATATTTCTAATCGAAGTTCATCGTTATCACGTAGGAATCAAAGCAAAACAAACCTAAGCCATAAATGCCGACTAGAACTGCAAAAGATGTCCCTTAAATCTGAAAGCAAAACCTAAGATATGAATTATAGAAAGTAGCATAGTTTATCATTTAAATAAAAGAGTTGATCTATGTCAGGGTTTCTCAGCATTGGCACTATTGATATTTGGGACAGATAATTCTCGTTGGGAGCTGTCTTTTGCATTGTATGATGTTTAGCAACATCCCTGGCCTCTAACCACAAGATACCAGTAGCACCCATTCCCCCTTTTATGACAACCCAAAATGTCTTTTCTCTTTGCCAAATATCCCCTAGGGGAAGACAAAATCACTTCTCACTCCTTTAGAATCATTTATCTAGCTAAAACTTGTCAGTTTGTGCATATGCAAGTGTATCTGTAGGGTAGATTTCTAGAAGTAGAATTGCTGGATCAAATGGTAGTTTTGGTAAATATTGCCAGATTTCTTTCTAGAGGGTTGTATCATTTGGCACTGACATGGTGTCACAGAAGGGTGAATGGTCCAACTGTGGTTTGTTTTTTTTCATTTTGTTTCATATCTGATAGGTGAGGGAAAATGTCTTGGTGTTGCTTTGATTTCTATTTTCAAGCTTGCTTTGGCAGATGACTTTATTTTTCTGCTGTCAAGAAGGACACCTTAATAATATTTGTTACTTCTTTAAAGTTGTGCTTCTCAAACTTGGTCATTGTTTAGACAATTAAGGAATAAGGTTATTTTGGTCTCCCTCTATGGTCTTCAATTATTCTGTTAACTTAAAAATAAAAGGCCAAAGTGAGAGGCAACCAACATTTGAGAAAAAAAAAAAAAAAAGCAAAAGAATAGTAATTCTGGGAAGCAATGATTCAGCCAGAAACCCAAATAGTATTCTGATTAGGAGGTGAAGACAAAGATTATTTATGAGAAAGGGAAAGAAAATAATTTCATGAATAGAAGGAAGGAATTTCCATTGGTGTTAAGCCAAGGAAGGAATTTCTATAGGTGCAAATAAGCTAAGTTCATTCTTTAGCTGTACATGGTGGTGCTAATTCTAAAGAATGTCTTTAATTTTTAGTCCAATAGTCAGGATATCTGCTTTCCTGTTAGCTTTGTAAACAGTTGTTTGGAATACAACCCTTCCAAAGGTTATTTTGCCCTGTTCAAACATTCCAAAGGTTTGAGGAGTAAGGAAGTTCCCAAGGAACTTCCCAAGGAAGTTCTCTGGGATGGCCGCTCTGACTCCATTTTGAGGTGTCTCCGTTTATATAATTTTCACAACTTTTACTAGCCAATTACTTAAATCTGTTCAAATATATAAAAAAGCATATCTTTAGATTACAGCTTCTATGCAGCTGTAAAAAGGAAATAATCAGTTTATAAATTAAATAAAAACTAAGCAACCAAACCAAAACATTCACATTAAGAACACTAATTTAATGCAGACAGTGATATACTGTGAACATTTAGTCCCCACAGACAGCATGAATGTGGGACTGCCTGTTAAGGAGGATACTTGGGTGTATTCCTTTCCCTTTTCTACATAGTGCCACAGGATGTGGCAATCTGCCCTCTATTGCTGAGCCACTCTACCACTTTAGGTCTCATGAAAAGATCCATGGAAGCATCTGGCCTTCCTTGAGTGCAAAATTATCATTTACATCTAAATGCTTTCCTCCCAGAACACTCTTCCAACTGCAGAAGCATTTCTGGAAGTTTTGTACCCCAGGCCCAGGGACATGTGACCCTTCCTGCCCTGGTCAATGGAGGGGAACCCGTTTTCACCTGTGCTATTGTACTTTATCTTTCCTGAGAAGTAAGTGATAGAATTGGTGGCCAAGAACTTTCCTATTCCCTGAAACAATCAAAATTATTAATCGTGTTTTTCAATTATGACTACATTTTGACAATATAATATAAAGTATCTATTAATGTGGTTATGAATGTATTTAAAATGAACTTGGATTTCTGCCTAATTACTTAATTAATATCAGAATAATATTGAGGAAGCAGTAATAAAATCAAGCTTCAAGAAGAACATAAATTATAAACATCAATGTTACCCCATTTTATCTTTTCTTTGATCTCCATAGTTTTCTGTGTTTAAGTTTTAGTGTTTGTTCACTAAATACTAAACATTTTTATTGTGTTAATTTAGTGATATGAAATATACCAGCAACAACTAAAGGGGGAGGAGATAATATTGATAAATATGGGCAAAGCCAATGCCCATGTAATATTCAGTCAAATATGTGAGAATTTAGAGCTTCTTTTTTTAGCTTTATTTTTTTAATTCAAATTTATTGGGGTGACAATTCTTAGTAAAGTTACATAAATTTCAGGTGTACAATTCTGTATTACATCATCTATAAATCCCACTGTGTGTTCACCACCCAGAGTCAGTTCTCCTTCCATCACCATATATTTGAATTTATAGCTTCTTGGCAAGCACTTAAAAAACAATTTTGAACAATTTGCATACATGAGATTCATAATTTTCTATGAGTATTGTGTGATGTTCTGATGTATTTTAACAATTCTATTTTATGCATACATTTTCATATTAATGACTTCTGTCATTTCTTGTTCCAAATATATTTCACTTGCTTCACTGGAAGAGATACACATAAATAACACCAGTAAATATAAGAGCAATACTTCAAAATTGTGAAAAAATAAATAATTATATCAAAACCTTAGCTTAGAGTATTACATTTAGCTCTTTCTGAATGGCAAAGTAGAAAGGAAAATACTATGCATTATATTTTTTCATGGTTTGGTAAAGACAAATGCACCATTGCTTCAGAACAATGTATCCTTTTGATAAATTCTAGGTAATTTATTTATTTTAAATATTTTGAGATACATAGTACTACATAATAATGGTCAATGACCTAAAATTATGTTTTTTTATAAAAGCTGCATGAATATTATTTCCATGGCCTTTGGCCATTTTATATTGTTTTAAATCAAACTCAAAGACCGATATTGTAACTTAAATCAGTTAAGGCATCTTGATTTGGTGCAGAACTCATACAGCATTAAGTGATAATCATTCTAGAACAGGGATCAGCAAACGTTTTTTGTAAAGAGTCAGAAATAGTTTAGATTTTGTGGGTCATATGTTCTTTGTCACAACTACTCAACTCTGCCATGGCAGCAAGAAAGCAGGTATAAACAATTTATAAACAAATGGGCATAGCTGTGTTCCAATAAAACTTTATTTACAAAAACAGATAGTAGGCTGGATTTGGCCCATACATATAATTTACCTTGGAGTATATTCTGAAATACTAATTATCTTAACAATCCTTATAACTTTTTATCTGCTCAACAATACTTTACAAACTGAAACTAACAGAGAAATAAGTGCAAAAATGGAGGGGAATGGATAAACAAACTCTGATATATTTATACGGTTGAGTACCACTCTCCAATAAAAAGCAACAACCTAGTGATATGTGGATCAACATGGATGAATCTCAAACATTTCATGTTGTGTGAAAAAAACAGTACATACTGTATGATTCCATGTATACAAATTGTAGAACAGGCAAAACTAACACGGAATAATAGAAATCAGAAGAGAGTTTCCTGCGGAATGGGTATTTGACTGGGAAGGGGCATGAAGAAACTTATTTCAGTGGGTGTAAAATCTACCTCATTTTTTGAAAGTTAAAAAAAAAAGGAAAAGGTGGCTAAGAAAGGTACGTTCCTGCCAAAGCCATTCTAATCATAACAGTAATGTCAGTAACCTGGGACTGAGGTCAAATTCATAATTTAATTCACAGCTACACAGATGGTACTCATTTACATATTTCAGAAATTGTTTCACATGTACTTATAATTTGACTTATTTTGCTTTTTGTCACTGGGACAAATGCCAGAAAGGAAAGAAAGCTAATGTATCTAAAGAATTCACGGTGTGCCAGACATTGTGTTATGTGTGCTACATATGTAACTTAATTTCATAGCCAATCTGTGATATAAATATGAGTAAACTGAGACTTTAAGGAATGATGCAACTCGTCCAAGGGTACATACTGTATGTCCCATAACTCTGCAATCTATATACCGTATGTCTAACCTCAAATTCTAGTTCTTCCCAACCTTAATATAACTAGCAGTTTATCCATAGAAGACTCATAGAAATTACCATGATCATAGAATGTCATTGCAAAGGGGATCCCCTTTAAGTGTTGCTTAAAAGATGTGATGGGAAATCTTGCTAAACCTTCAATACCGGCTAGGCTGGGCCACCCCTTGAAGGGCTTACTTTAAACAAAACCCAACCTGTCACACTGGTGAGAATTCTTTTGGGGGTATTTTTTCCATGGCAGATCAGCAAGAAATCTCTCTCTGTTGTTTGCATATGAGCCCAAAGAAGTTGTTTGCAGCTTCCCCTCGTGGCCATGCAGCTTTGGCATTACAGATTACTGTCCATGTTTGGGGATCTGTGTCTCAGTGGAATGTGTGTGCAAGTCCACAGAGAAATGTGAACCTAAGAAAAGAATGTTGTACCTAAAAACCATTGCAGAAAACCATCAGCTCAATAGCTGTAACAGTCAGCAAAATTTTTTCTTTCATTTTCATAACCACCAAATTTACCATTTGACCTAAAAAGTTTGGCCGTATTCTACAGTGGGCTCTACTCTTAGCAACTCTAACAAATTGAAGTGATATAATAATACAGTGTTATGTTGTCATGTGTCTGGTGATTAGTAATTGTAACTTGATTTAAAAAAAAAAAATAGAAGTCTTTCTGAAGCAATGTCATGACACTTTGCAAGTATTCACAGAAAACATGCATTTTCCAAGTAAAGAAATTCGAGTTAAAATGACTTCACAATCTGCCGTTTCGAACAAAAAGCCTCTTGTATCATGCCTATTATCCTAATACTTGGGCTTATTTTTCGAACCTTTCCTTGTATTCTATATAAAATACTCTCAGCTGGTTAAATTCACAGGCTCCATTAGATACAAGTTACCAGTTTTTAGTAAACAAGTGAAGACTAGATAAGATGCCCTGCAAAAACATTACCCCAAACAGAAATAGTAATATAAACCGTAGCATGGAAGTTATTTCTGTAATCTCATTTCCTGCCACCTGCATTTTTAAAAAAAATTAAAACCCACCATGGCTTAGCCAAAACCTCAAGGTTTACATTTTCACCTGGCTATTGATTTAACATACTATGGTTCTCTTTCTTTGCTTTCCTATTGAGCGTTGTTTTTCTCATCTCTTAGTTTATTCAGTGTCTCAAGTCCCACTGATAATAAAGTTCATGATAGGATCTGGAAGTTTCCCATAATGTTGGTCATCACTGAGCCTGAAGTGGATAGTGTTGTTGACATGGAAAGGCTCAACTTCTTGGAGTAATTTATTACTGGCTTTAGGTTGACAAGTCAGAGAAGGTAATATATCAAGCAAAAAGTACATGGCTCGGTTTTGCGAAAGCAATTTATGCTCAACTGTGAAACAAAATTTAAGATGGAAAATCCTATTAGGTCCTTTTTTGCTGCTTAAGCCAGAGCAGCATTGCTTCTATGCTCAGACTTTATATTTTTAGCATAATCTTTAAAATATACAAAATATGGTGTCTGCAAAATGAAAACCAAAAACGTTGGAGGCAGAAGGAAGTAACTAGATATTGATTATGTAGTAAAATATTTCTATTGGTTTGGAATGGATATCCCAATCCATATTATTTTTTAACATACATGGATTTTTTCAGTAAGATTTAAATGGTCTATCTTACGAAATGCTTTAACTAAGCAGATGATTGGGTGACAAATTAATTCCATTTTCTATCTTATTTTCCTGTTCTACCATAACTGTCCTTATTGTACTTGTAATATCATTTGCTACATGACAATAACATTTCAGCCTCTCTCACGTGCATGTGGACAATATATTTTAAGTACACTTCGGTTGAATATAAATGCTCCCTGTTATTTTATATTTGAAATGCTGACTAGGAACTGATTTTATTTTAATTTTCTTCACCACATGCTAGAGGAATGATTTGTTTCTGTTTGAATAAGCCAGTTTCTTCCATGATGGGTTTTAATTGTGTCTACTCAACACAGACTGCTAAACGTTGGTGGAGAAATAAGAGGTTCCTGTCCCCAAGTCCCTCTGAATACTTCCTACAATGGTGTTGAACAAGATAGGAGAAAGTATTAATTTGGGAGGTCAGGACCTACCTTATTGATTTTCTTCATTTTACAACTGGTTTTGGCATGACTTGCCCATCTGCTTTGTGGAGCTCGGGATGGTTCTTCCATTTGCTATTAGAAATGAACTTGACAAAGGCACTAGGTCTCTGTGAATGCATTGTATGGACTGAGGTCAAAATTAACGAACAGTGAAATGTCTGACCACCTACCTCAAGGTTGATAGCACAGGCTCTCAACTTGTCATTTTGAATATATAATACTATGGTCATTAAGCCATTTTATGCCAATTAACTGCAAATATTGAAAGTTATTAGATTCTTTTTTAAATCTAAATATATTTAATGCCCTCAAAAGAGTTTTTTAGGCTTAGAGAAATATTTTTGACTGGTTTCATCAATAATCGATGTGAACCTCAGAACAAAAGTTAGAAAGTGAATACTTGCTCACTTTGAAATAGTAACAAAGAATAGTTGAAAATGGGTCACAATAAATTGTATTTATTTTTACTATAGCCAACATTGCAACCATTTGCCACTCTGTAATTTAAAAAGTATATTTCAACCACATTACTATCATTTTAGCTTGGATGCTTTTCTCTTTATATTTGAGCTAATACAATTAGTCTCATTCACTCTCAATCCACCCTACAGAGTGCCATAAAACTAATCATCCTTATACACAATTTTAAACATGTCACTTCCCTTATCAAAACATTCAAAGTTTCTCTGTTGCTTATGCAGGATAGCATCAAAATTATACATGCTGTCCACAGTACTGGCCTACTCAGATTTTCTAGGTTTCCTTTATTGTTTGAAACATATCCTCTGCTTTAGTCTATTCAGAGGATCACTATTTCCAGCGCCTGACACAGGCATCCGTCCCTTTCAGATATCTGCATTTTCTTTAGGCTCCTAAAATACCCTTCTTCCCTCCTCTCCATCTACTTAAATTCTATTTTTCAAGATTTGCATCCGATTGGATAATGCCAACATAGTGTAATCTGATCAGGAAAACCAAGAGGTTGTTTATTTTTAATCCACTTAGAGATACATTGACTTGTTTTATGTATGTGTGCATGCATTTACTTATTGAATGACTTTACTTATTTGAAGTATCTAGTTCTGAGTTTTAATGAAGGTATGGATTCCTGTAACTACCACCACAATATACAGAAAAATCTCATCATTGCTAAAACTCCTTTTTGCACATTTGTAGTTAAAAACTTCTCCCACTGTTAGTCCATGACAGTCACTAATCTGTCCTCGATCCGTAAACTTTGTTTTGTTTAGAATGTCATATCCACAGAATTATATAGCTCGTAATCTTTTGAGATCGCCTTCTTTCACTCATTATAACGCCTTTAAGATTCATCCAAGCTGTTGCATGAATGGTTTGTTCCTTTTCGTTTATGAGTAATATTCTATTACCTGGATTTACCATGGCTTATTTAACTATTCAGTTCTTAAAAGACTTTTCTATTTTCTCCAGGTCTTTGGCAATTACAAATAGAGTTGCTATAAACATTTATATACCGGTTTATGTGTGAACTTGTTTTCATTTTTTCCAGGATAAATTCCTGGGTGAGACTGCTGGACAAGGGTATGCTGAGACATATTGGAGCCCGAGAAATAAGGGCAAAACAGTAACACTGATCCTTTTTTCTCATTCAAATTTTAAAATTTTGTTCTTCGTGGATGTTTGCATTGATTTTGATATTTTAAGATATTATACTAAAATAATATTGATCTTGATTACTGAGTTTTTTGACATGTCCTTAAATTTTGGTCTTGAGGTGACTAAGTGTTCTTGAGGCATTTCACTTCAAGAACAAAAGCCTCACTTGGCTTTACGCTAGTTTTGACCCTATTGCGGGGTAGGTTTATATTTAATTTTATGGAAAACTGATATCCAGAGTGGTTGTATCGTTTTGCATTCTCTCCATTAATGTGTGAGAATTGCAGTTGCTCCACATCATTCCCAGGACTTGGTATTGTCAGTTTATTTAGATGATAATGATGATGGTTGTAATTGTTATTATTTTAGGCGGTCTAATAGGTATGAAAGGGATTCTTCTTGTGGTTTTAATTTGTATCTTCCCTAATTGCTAATGATGTTCAACTTCACTTGATGTGATTATTTTCCATCCATGTGTTTTTATTGGCAATATATTTTTAACGATTTTTTTTTTGTCAGTGTTCATGATATTGATATTTATTTTACTTTTTTTATACTGCCTATGTCTGGTTTTAGTATCAGGATAAGTATGGACTCAAAATGAGTTGGGAAGTGTTCCCTCCTCTTCTGTTTTCTGGAAGAGATTGTGTAGAATTGTTGTTATCTCTTCTTTGAAAAATTCATTAGTGAAACTATTTGGTATTCATTTTTGGGAGGATTATTTTTATTACTTCAAATTAAATGACTATAATAGATAAAGGATTATTAAGTTTTCAATTTTTTGCTTGGTAGAATTTGGTAGTTTTTGTCTTACAAGGTCAATTTCACAACAGTTGTTGCATTTAAGTGCATAGTGTATTATTCTCATTATTCTTTAAATGTCTGCTGAGCATGTAGTATCCCTTCTTTCTTTATGGATGTTGGTAGTTTGTGTCTTTTTTTTTGTTTCTTTACCAGTCTGGCTAGAGGTTCATCACATTTTTGAACTTTCTAAAAAACCAGAATTTCTTTGTTTAATTTTCTCTATCATTTTTTTCTATTTTGAATTTCATCGATCTCTGTTATCTATATTTCCTTTCTTCTTGTTTTGTGTTTATTTTGCGTTTTTTTCCTAATGTTTTTGGAAATAACATTCATCCGTGTTTTTGCTTCCATGTTGCCTTGACAAAATCCCTATAAACACATTGATACATAATATAAATTCTTACATATGTGTATATAGATAAACACACTATTTATATAAAATAACATTATACATACAGTTTCATAATCTGCTCATTTCATTTAATAATATGCCATGAACATCTGTCTGTGTCAGGTACATTTCTCCACTGTGGTTTAAATTACTTCATAGCATTTCACTGCATAATGTTTGATTCACTCTCCTTTTTGTATTGAGATAAAAATTATATATGATAAAATTCACTCTTGAGGTGAATTTTACAATCCAGTGGTTATTAGTATGTTCACAAAGTTATACAATCATAACCACTGTTTAATTCCAGAATGTCTTCATCACCCCAACAAAAAAAACATGTCATTAGCAGTCACTTCCCATCTCTCCCACTCCACCATACTCTGGAAACACTAATATACTTTCTGTCTTTAAGGATTTACCTTTTCTGGGTAAATTTCTTCCCAAATAAATGGAATCATACACTATATGGCCTTTTCCTCTGGCTTCTTTCACTTAGCATGATGTTTTCAAGGTTCATTCATGTATCACTACTGTGGGGAGCCATGGTTTCTTGCAACCCTGAACCTTGCAGACTGGCTCGGTTTCTGCCCCCATAACATTGTCTCTGCCTTATCTGAGAGGCGCCTAACGGCTGCTGAGGAATGTGGTGGAAACGGCCAGTTCCCGGACACAGAAGACTAAGGGCTTTCTGGACAATTGGTAGGTTCTGTCTCCTTGAGATATTTACTTTTGTGAGTTTCAGTGACCTTGTATCTTCTATGTCAAAGTAAGGTTGAGGCTGGAAAGATTTACTTTCGCTGAGATAATGCATATCTTCTTCGTTTAACTGCACGTACTCAAACTGTATATATTGGTTAGAGATAATAAACTCAGGGCTTCAGCATGACTGAAGACCGGCCGCATTAGCATTTGTGTGTGTCTTTTATTTCATTCCCACTCCCCCATTCAGGTACTGATCGACTCGTGGCGGCTGGCCCGTCACACACTACTTCATTCTTTTTATTGACTAATAATATTCCATTGTATGTATATCCATATCCATACAGTGGAATATTATCAGTCAGTATCAGTTGATGGACATTGGGCTGTTTCTAGTTTTGGGTTACAATGAATATAGTTGCTATGAACATTTGTGAACAATTTTATGTGAGCATATTTTCAATTCTTTTGGATAAATACCTGGGAGTGTAGTTTCTGGGTCATATGGCAACTCCACATGTAAATTTTAAGAAATTGCCCAATTTTTTTCCAAAGTAGCTACACCATTTTACATTTTATCAACAATGTGTAAGAATTCCAATAGTTTTACATGCTTGTCAACTCTTGTTATTATTTGTCTTTTCGAACATAGCCATTTGAGTATATGTGTGAAATGGTATCTCTTAGTAGTTGTGATTGCATTTCCCTAATGACTAATGAGGTTGTCATCTTTCCATGTGCTTATTGGCCAGTTGTATGTCCTTGTTAAACAAATGTCTATTCAAATCTTTTGCCCAGGCTTTCACATGGGTTATTTGTCTTTTTGTTGTTGGGTTGTAATAGCTTTTATTTTATTTTTATTTTTTAATTAATTTCAGGTATACAAAGCAATGTAATAGTTAGACATTTACACCCCTCACAAAGTGATAACCCCACCCCCGATCTACTACCCCTCTGACATCGTGTATAGCTGCTACAATACATTGACTATATTTCGTATGGTGTACTTTACATCCTGTGATTATATATATATATATATATATATATATATATATATATATATATATTAGACATTCAATATTAATCTACTTCAGCTTTAGGTGTAATAGCTTTTAATATATTCTGGATATGACATTCATTAGATATATGATTTGCAAACATTTTCTCCCATTCTGTGGGGTGTCTTTTCACTTCCATTATAGTTTCTTTAGAAGTGCAAAAGTTTTTAGTTTTGATGAAGTCCAATTTATCTATTTTTCTTGTGGGTTGTTTGAGCTTTTGGTGGCATACCTAAGACACCACTGTCTAATCTGAGATCTTAAAGTTTACACTTACTTTTCTTCTAAGAGTTTTAGAGGTTTAGATTTTATGTTTAGGTCTTAGATACATTTTAAGCTAATTTGAGTAAATGGTGTGAGGTGTTTAGTTTCCTTCTTTTGCATATAGCTATCCAGTTGTCCCAGCACCATTTGTTGAAAAGATAATACTTTCTCTATTGACTTGGCTTGACGTCCTTATCAAAATCAATTGACTATAAATATATGGATTTATTTATGATTCGCAATTGATCTAAGTGTCTGTCCTTGTGCCAGTACCACACTATCTTGATTATTATAGCTTTGTAGTAAGTGTTGAAATCAGATCTCTCGCATTTCCACATGAATTTTATGTTGTTTATGAATTTTGGCCAAAAAACAAAAAAAGCCCACTGGGATTTTGATAGAGGTTATGTTGAATCTGTAGGGGAATACTGGTGAATATTGCCACTGTAACAATACAAAATCTTCCAATTCATAAACATGATATACTTTTCAATTTGTTTAGGTATTATTTGTTTTCTTTCAATTATATTCTGTAATTTTCAGTATATACATCGCATACTATGTGATGGTTCATTGTATGTCATCTTGACTGAGTTAGGGAATGCCCAAATAGCTCATAAAATATTGTTTCTGGATATGTGTATGAGGGTATCTCCAAAAGAGATTAGCTTTTGCATTGGTAGACCGAGTACAGAAAAACACTCTCACCAGTGCAGGCGGTCATCACCCAGTCTATTGAGGGCCTAGATAAAACAAAAAGGTGGAGGAAGTGTGAATTCAATCTCTCTCTTAAGCTGAAACATCCATCTTCTCCTGCCTTTGGACATTGGCATTCCTGGTTCTTGAGCTTTCAAATTCAGGTCAGGACTTACATATATAAGACCCCAACTCTCAGGACTTTGGACTCAGACTGAATTATACCATCAGCTTTCTTGGTTCTCCAGTTTGCAGATGGCAAGTTGTGGGACTTCTTGGCCTTCATAATTTCATGAGTCAGTTTCCATAATAAATCTATCTATCTATCTATCTATCTATCTATCTATCTATCTATCTATCTATCTATCTAATCTCCTATTCATTGTTTTTCTGGAGAACCCTAATACATTCTTGTCATGTGGGGCGGCCTGCAGGGTCTCTAGTCCTGCTCCCCACATAAGAACGCAGGATATGGTGAGACCAAAAAGGAACACCCACGGAGCCATAGATAGGGGAGTCATACCATTATAGTCTCACTGGCAGCTGGGTTGGAGACACAGGAGGCAGGAGCCACACGATCCGCAACCCGCCATCTAGTTGTCTCTGCCAACCAACCTCACTTGCTAGCTGCAATCTGCCTCTCTGCAATCCGTAATCCACACTCCACCATGCCACGCTACTACACCACCACTTTGCTAGCTTAGCCGTGGCAGTTATATCAGTGGCTAATGGCTAACTGGTAACAGCAGATGGCCAACTAGTCACAGCTGATGGCCATCTACTACCTGAGCCAGCACCTTTCTGTGTGAGGCCGAGAGCCTGGAAACTGCTCTCTGGGGCTCTGTCCCCACAATAGTACTTCTGTTAAATTTTTTCCTAAGAATTTTATTCTTTTCAATGCTATCATAAATGTAATTGTTTCCTTAATTTCATTTTAGGATTGTTCATTATTAATATATAAAGATACAACTGATTTTGTATATAGATTTTATATCTTAAGTCTAGGTCAAATCATTTATTAGCTCTAATAGATTTTTTGGGTGCATTTATTAAGATTTTTTCATGTATAAGATTATGACATCTGCAAATAAATATAGTTTTTCTTCTTCCTTTCAAATCTGAAAACACTGTATTTCTTTTTCTTGCCTAATTGTCCTGGACAGACCTCTAATAAAATATTGAAAATATATAGTGAGAGCAGACAGCCTTGACTCGTTCCTGATCTTAAAGAGAAAGCTATCAGTCTTTCACCATTTAAGTATGATGGTAGCTGTGTTTGTTTATTTGTTTGTTTGTTTGTTTTCAAATAGATGCTCCTAAGTAGGGTAAGGATTTCACCATTCTACCTTTATATTATTGAGTGTTTTTATTATGAAAGAAAGGTATTGGATATTGTCAAATGTTTTTACTGCATCTAGTGTAACGATTTTCAGGATTTTTGTGGCTATATGTGTAAGTAATATTTGTAGTTTTCTTGTGATGCCTTTGATTTAGGTGACACAGTAAGATTGCCATATAGAATAAGATGGGGAGTGTTCCCAGTTCTTCTACTTTTTGGTAGAGTTTCTGAAATATTGATGTTAATTATTCTTTAAATGTTTAATCAAAATCATCTGTGAAGCTACCCGGTCCTGTGATTTTCTTTGTGGGAAGATTTTTCTAACAAATTCAAATCTTTTTACTTGTTATAGATCTATTCAGATTTTCTATTTCTTTTTGAGTCAGTTTTAGTACCTTGAGTCTGTTCTAGGAGTTTGTTTATTTCAGTTAGGTTATCTAATTTGTTGGTATACAATTGTTCATAGTATTATCCTCTTTATTTATTTAAGGTTGATGGTATTACCTTCTCTTTAAATCCTGATTTTAGCAAATAGGATCTTCTTTATTTTTTCCCTTGGTCAGTATAGCTAAATGTTTGTCAATTTCTGGATTTTTTTTTTTCCGAAGAACCAACTCTTTTTTTTTCTTTGCATGAACATTTGATTCTTTATTTTTTAATTTTATTTTTTAAATTTTTATTAAATTTATTGCAGTGACATGGTTAGTAAACTCATATGTTTTGAGGGCACAATTCTAGAATATGTCATCTACATATTATACTGTGTGCTCACAACCCAGAGTCAGTGAAGGGGTTAAATATATGGTGATAGAATCACCATATTTTTGTTTTTGTTGATTTTTTTTAAATTCCTTATCCATTCTCCATTTTATTCATTTTCATTTTAATATTTATTATTCCCTTCTTTCTGTTGTTTTGGGTTTGAGTTGCTATTCTTTTTCTAGTTCCTTAAGGTGGGAAGTTAGGTTACTGACTTGAGATCTTTCTATTAATCAGCATAGAGATTTACAATGATGAATTTCCATCTAAGCACTGCTTTTGTGGCATACCCTAAATTTAGCAAATTCTGTTTTCATTTTCATTCATCTCAAAGTGTTTTCTGATTTATTTTTTGATTTTTTTCTTTGACCTGGTAGTCATTTAACATTGTGTGTTTATATTCCACATAGTTGTATCACACATTTTCTTCTCTTAATTCTAATTTTATTCTATTGTGGTCGGAGAACATACTTTGTGTGATTTCTATGTTTTTATATTTATTATGGCTTATTTTACAGCCCAGAATATCATCTATTCTATAGAATGTTTCATATGCAGTTGAAATGAATATGTATTCTGCTGCTGTGATCAACAGAATGGAGTGATCTATAGGTGTTGGTTGGGTCTAGTTGGCTTACTGTATTGTTCTAGTTCCTTTTTGGTTTTCTAATTATTCTATCCATTATTTAAAGTGGGGCATGAAAGTCTGATTTTTGGCAATATTCTTCATTCATTTATTTAAGAAAATTACTGCACCAATTCTTTGTTCCAGCCCTCTGTTACAATTACAGCAAATATCTCATATTATCATATTTATTTCTCTCGCTGACAAGAATATGAGCTCCTAGAGAGAGCACAAGACACAATACTTAGAAGAGTAAATGGCACCTATTAGAATTTGGGAAGTATTAATTAGTGAATACATAAATTAAATGATGAAATTAGAATGAAGAAACCATTCTTGAGGATCAACCTAATTAGGATTTAAAAATCACAAAAGGAAGGAAACAAATATATATCTTTAATTTATATATATAGTTTATAACTTTTTTCATGTATTTCAACTATTTCTGCTTTAGAGCTTCATTGTCTATCTGGGTACTTATTGATTTTCATATTTAAAAAGCTATTTTATAAGTTGTAAATTAAAAATGGCCATTTGGAACTGTGAGAAGGCTATAAGTGAATAAGATTTCTCTGAACTTTGTAAATGTTCATAGCAAAATGCACATGTGATCAACTTTCAAAATGTGTGCTTTTAGAAGAACAATAAAAATGAAACAATTTTAGAAATGGGATGCAATTGGCTGGTAGGTATATGATAGCTGTGTGGAATCCTAATAGCCCCCAAAAGGTATAATCAAGTCTGAATTATTGTGGTTACCTAAGGAAAAAGAAAGACTATGATGGAATATTGTTATAGCTGTTAAGAAAATCATTTATCTATTTCAGAAGTATGCAAAGTTATTAGACTTTGTCTTTATTAAAGAACAGGATATAGATATTGCTTTAGATTATAGTAGTAATTATGTTAATTTTTTTTCCAAAAAATACTTTGGGTCAATTCATACCACATGTGGCAAACAAAACCTCAAACCATAAGATTTTTCTCAAAAATAATGAATAATATTTAGAACATGCAAAATACATTAACAGATAGGAGGCGTTTTATATATATATGCATATATATATTTATTATATTTATTTGTTATATATATGTATATATATTTATTATGTATATACATATATATATATATACATATTTATTTTAGATACATATTCATATTATTTATTTCTCCAAAAGTAAGACCTAGCTGGGTCATCAGCTCTAATGCGTCTTTTGGAGCAAAAACTAATATAAGACCCAGTCTTATTTTACTATAAGACCCGGTAATATAATATAATATAATACAAGACCTGGTCTTATATTAATTTTTGCTCCAAAAGATGCATTAGAGCTGATTGTCTGGGTAGGACTTATTTTTGGGGAGATATATATATATATATTTGTTTTTTTTTGGGGGGGAGTCATATATATATATATATATATATATATATATATATATATATATTTTTTAATTTGTTTATTGATTGATTGTGGTGACAGGACTCAATTTGTTTGGGTTAAGAAATAAGAAAATCAATTACATTATAGGTCATTTGGCAGGACACAGGCCCTTATGCTGATGATAAAAAATGGCACGAAACAAGACAGAGCAGTGACAACTACCTGGGGTGCCAAAAAAAATGTATACAATTGGACACTTTGGTCAACGTTACTTGGGCAGTAGTTCGCTGTAATCAGAAGTGTCTGGACGCTGATGGTAACCACTTTGAGCACCTCTTGTAATTGCAGAAGTCAAATGTGACTTGTATTCATCTTTTGTTATCGGTATATATTGAGTATTACAATTTTAATAGTTTTCTTACTTAAAAAGTGTATCCACTTTTTTGGCATTATCCATATTGGTCTGTATTATCCATATTGGTCTCCTTGCTTAAATTAAATGTCTCACTGATGGGTTTATGCTCAGAATGGTTACTACCCTCTGCAGTTAGTTCTAATCCATTAAGGAGAACATAATTATGTAGAAATCACGAAAAAATGGGAAAAAATGGCCATAACAATAAGGACGAAAAATCTGGATATTTTGAAGCATGTAGCTACAACACTGCTGCTCAGAGACATATCAATAATTGATCCATTCTAAATTTTGCATTGTAAGACAGTCACTATAAATTTCTAGGGCATCTAGAAACATGTGAAAAGCACAATAAGGAGGTAGAAAAATCACCTCACTCAGGTCGTGCGAAAGCGAAAAACAAAGAACAAAAATTGTCCTGCGTGTGCAGTACATCCAGCTTTATTTGTGAAACAAGGAAATAAAGGCTTATTTCTCTTTAAAAAAAATTGTCCTGTGTGAGCTGAACGTTCAAATCTAAGAAATAGTGTTACCACTACATCCAGTAATGGGTCAGGTTGCTTTTACTCATTATTTTATTTTATCATTTCTTAATTAATTAATCCAATCAATGTATTATACATCATACAAAAAATCTGAAATTTTAAGTGTGATAACTTGTTCAACCACAACCAGCACAGTGCCAAGCATGCAAAGAGATGCTTAATCAGTATACCTAGAAAGAATGAAAATCCTCAAGCACTTTGTTTCTGCAATAAGTGACAAGCAAGTAGGTGATGCCCTCAGTAATTGTTGAATATAAATTTGCCTTGGAGTACACTTAGGAAAAAAAAAGAGTTGGGTTTCTGGGGAATACTGGCATATATAATTAATTACTATTTCTAATCAGATTTTGTAAAACTCTTAAAGACACTTTTAAAAGAGAAACCATATGTTTGTTTGTTTTATGCTGTAGCAATCTTAGTCCTTATTTACTGGATAAAGCCATTAAATCTATATGTATGGAATTATTCAAAGTAAATTGTTTATTGTAAACAACAGGGTTTTTTAAATGGGTTAATCAGCTCCAAAGAAACACAGTTATGGGCATGAATGAGAGCTCTTCTCCTCCACTAATTGGTGAAATGTTCTGTATAACTTTCCCAGCTTGGTCAGATTGAAAACATTACCTTTGTAATCAGGATTGCGAAAATGAATTTCTACTTACTCAGTAGGCAGTAGATTGTACTATCCCACTTGTTTACTCTGAGAAATTTGCTTCTTGTATAGGAAATCGATTTTCTTTCATTTAGTTCTGTGTGTTCATCCGGACTACATAACACTTGGGGTTTTGCCCAGAGCCTTTGCTACTAGGAGTCTATTTTAGATGTTCTACATCACAAGTTTCTAGTGGAGGTGAAAATTAACTAAACATATTTCAGATATAGTCCACTTAAAATATAATAAATTAAGCTGATTTCATAATTTTTATGGGCCTTTAGACAAGTAAAAATTTCTGTATTCTTTCTTGGTTATAGAAAATCCATAGAGTTGAGAGTAATTGAGCTATTATATTTGTGTCCTTGTTAATTAATCATCCTATAATATCATTCTGCATGTAATTTGATGAAACAGAGCAAGCAAATAATTTCTATTAAAATAACACAGTTCCATCCTCTGTTGCCTCACTTGTGATTGCTTTTGACAGACACAATTAAGAAATTCAATCATCAGTTATAAGAGATTACAGTCAACAGAAGTCTTAAAATTCTGGATGACGCTCACAAAGGAAAACTCTCAATAAAGATCTAAAATGAAATATAGGAGTTTTCTGCAAGAATGCCATCACGATTATTTCTGGTAAGCTGAAAAAAATCATTAGTCTTATTTATCTTTAAATCTGATTGGAAACTCTGCTTGCAGTTAGTTAATTGGAGACTTAGAACACGGGCCCATATTTAGGGTCAAAAAGAGAGTAAGGAAAAACAAGCATCTCATCCTACTGAATATACAATTTAATTCAGGTGACATTAAGACTTTCTTTCAATTTTTGGGGTATCATCCTAATTTCAATAGATTTTACAGTGGTGGTAGTAGTAGTAGTAGTAGTAATAGTAGTAGTAGTAGTAATATTAGTAATATTAACATACTAATGTTAATATTTTAGAGATATGCTGAACATACTATTTTCTATGATAAGAGTGGCTATATTGACTCTTAGTCTTGCTCAGCTTCTCAGAGTAATGAACTAAGAGCTCAACCCTTGCTTTCTTTACTCCCCCACATTCATTTGTTTCTTCTCAATCCAATTCCAAGTTGACTTCCAGACTACCTTTCTACATACCCCAGGCCTTTCGAGAACACTGAGACAATTACAAATTAATTTCTTGAAATTAGGATCTGGTTTAATTTTGTATTTTCAATGAATGTCTTAATGTTTTTAGTGTCTTTGTGGTAATTTGGCTATGGCCACTGCTGGAAAATATATGACATAAGATTCAGTTTCTAATATAATAAGGTCTGCTTCCTTATGCCCTGGTATTTTTTTTGTTTCTTCGTTTTTAAAGAGAATGAAAAAGGCAAGTATGGCAAAATATTTGTATGGAAGAAACTAAAAAGAAGCAATAATTTTGTTTCATATGTACTTAATGGCTGAGCTCGTTCTTAATTAATATCCCTAATATACTATTAGGTGTTTGTTTAAAATTAGAAGCAGCTTTTATCTTTTATTTTGGTGTGTTTCTGCAAGTGTTAATTTTCAAAAGAGTCTCAAAAGAAATATGAAATAGACCCACTTCATTAATTTTCAATAAACATATTCCTAGGGGAATGAATGCAGTTATCAGGAATTCTATAATATCAGATCATATATGTCAAATGAATTCAAAATATGAAATAAAATTTGATTATTTTGCCCTGAACTCTGATAATCCTCTAATATTGAGTGAATCACTTAGAATTACCAAGTAATCCAAAAATGTCAACAGAATAATTAATAAAGATTTTAATTTTGTATAACTTTGGCTCTGAGAGTATAATAATGCAAACCTTATTTATATTGACACTGGTGGATTTAAAAAAATATACTTAATAGAAAATGGAATTTTCCTCATTAACTACATTTGGTGTGTAGGTTTCAGATGTATTTTTGGTGCATTTTAATGATTGAGTTTTTCTCATACAGTTACAATCACATGTTGCTCAGGTCCACAGTTATCTTAAGGTTTGACTAAGGTTGATGATCAAAATGGCTAACTCTCATCAGTGTCAGTTTATGCTGCTTGTTGGTTGGCAGCTCAGCTTGAGCTGTCAACAGAAGTGCCTACATGTAGTCTCTCTGTTATGCTTGTCCCAGGTGGTTGGATTTTCTACATGATGACTAGTTTCCCATAGAGTGTATATCCCAGGAGAACCAGGTGGAAGGTGCAGAGGCATTTTCTGACCTAGACTCACAAGTTAAGCAGCAGCACTTCAGCCACATTATATTGGTTACAATTAAGAAAGCGAATATAGAGCCCACCTTTCAATGAGAAAAGTATTAAAGAATGTGCAGGCATGCTCCAATGGAATATGTATGCTTATTTGAGTATCTTAAGTCTCTTCTAAGTCAATAAACTCTCTCCAGATTACTCCTGGATATTGTCACCGGTTGGAAGTCTTTCAGTGGCAAGGCTCAGATTATGGGAGGTAACATAACTGAGCTGCAAAAGGAAGAGGATTTACTTTCTCCTTACTGGTCAAATTTTTGGGGCAATCAGAAACTACTTGTTCCCCATGCTAAGTCTGTCTTTAAGTTTATTTTAGATGATCTAATGATATAAATACGCTACTGAATAGATCCAGCTTACTTTACAGCCCTGAGGAGGCTGTACCTAAGTAGGTATTAGAAAGCTCAAGTCACTCTGAAGACCTGAAAACTAGTGGGGAGTATATGAAATAGATACGGGATGGCGTGGGAAAATACGAGGCTAACCTAATCATATCCAGAATTTGATCAGCTTCCCCACGAACCAAATCAATATCTCCCTTTTCCTCAGGGATCAAGAATAATATAAGTTGTGATGAGGAAAAACCACCGTACTCTGGTGATTCCACATTTTCTTGTTTATTGGGCATGCAGGGAGGGGAAAGGAGGAGAAAAATTTGCATGCAAGCCTTGTGGTGGTGGCTAGTCTATCTCCTACATTAAATGATCTCTAAAACATCAGAGTTCCTGGGAGAGAAGGGTCCGAGGAAGGCTGTTTTAAAAAATACATTTCACTTTTATATGTTTTTATTATGAAAAAGGACCAAAGTTTGTCAAGGGATAATTTTAGGCATGATAATTCAGGGCTGCAAAGTATTCTGAAGACTTAAGTATAAACAGATAATGGAGTGCGAAGTATGAAAACAGCCCATTTACTATTTTTAATGATTTCCTTAAAAAGAAAAAGAACTGAAAATAATTTGTTTCCAGTAAAAGTCAGAGCATTGTCAAATTGAGGATATGAGCCTGCTTACGTGATTATTCATAATCACCACAGTTTTCTTGTTCCCTTGTCTTCCCTACTTATCGATCATGCAATAATAATAGTAAATCTTTGTCGCATGCCTACTAGATATTTAGCATACCAATTCAGACAATTAAGTTTGTGAACTTATCCTAGAAAAAGTGCTACATACCTCACTGCTAAATATCACTACAGTCACCTTCGAAGCACTCCCCTTGGGAAGCAACGCCAGTGCCTAGTCCACCCTTCAAAGCAATTTTGGAACTCTTTCTGGAATGGCCATCAGAGCTGTCGTCATATTACCCTTGATGTCCTGAATGTCATCAAAATGTCTTCCTTTCAATATTTCCTTTATCTTCGGGTAAAGAGAGAAGTCATTGGGGGCCAGATCAGGTGAGTAGGAAGGGTGTTCCAATACAGTTCTTTGTTTACTGGCTGAAAACTCCCTCACAGACAGTGCTGTGTGAGCTGGTGCATTGTCATGATGCAAGAGCCATGAATTGCTGGCGTAAAGTTCAGGTTGTCTAACTTTTTCATGCAGCCTTTTCAGCACTTCCAAATAGTAAACTTTGTTAACTGTTTGTGCAGTTGGTACAAATTCATAATGAATCATCCCTCTGGTATCAAAAAAAGTTAGCAACATCGCTGCAACAAGTTTGCGAACTTAATTGTCAGACCTCGTGTATATAATCATTTAATTTAATTTTATGATGATATTACAAAGTAGACATCATTCTCTCCAATTTACTTGAACAAAGATACACATACAAGCTCACATATTTATGCAATCATGGTGAAGAATGAAGTAAGTTACCAGACTTGGCAGGGTGTCCATTTAGGTACAATGCCTCAGCTCCACCCTCTCCTCTGTTAAAGAGAATCAGAGCCAGATGCTAGTTAAAGTGGTAAACACATTTTATTCAGAAACTATTACAATAGAGGAAAAGAGACTTCAACATAGAACTGAGCTCATTTGCAAACACAAGGACAAATGGGAATTTACAGACAAAGAGCAAGGCGCAGGGGTCAGTGGATGGAAAATTACTAGGAGACAACAAGGGGAGGGGAATTCTTGGTAAACTGACTTAACAGGATTCTTTCTGAAGGCATACCAAGGTGATCAGATATTAAGGGTGGGGGATCCTCCCTAAACTAACTTAGCAGGATTTTTGATTGGATTGGACTTGGCAAGGATGGATGTGGAAACCCAAGGTCAAGTCCTAGCTGAGAAGAGGGTACAGAGGAGACTATATGAAGTTTGGTCAAGGAAAGCTCCATTCTAACAGGGACACCTCTGTGTCTATCCCAACTCTAGCTTGGTGTTGTGTGAATTTCAGATTTAGGCCATTCTGATCTGTGGTAGACTAAAGAACAGATCTGCGGGGGCTGTATTTTCAAGACCAAAAGCACTGAGAAAGCTATTAAACATCCCTGTTTCATTAGCGTTATCTCCAGCATTAGCTTTGACAGATGCTGGCAGAATGGGTATCCTACTAGGCAGTATAATTTAAGGAATACTGCATGCAGGAAGAAATAATTTCTATAAATACCAGTCATCACACACCGAGGTCTGGAATTCTTCTGTCAGAGTGTCATCCTTTTGCATTAAAGTTTATTTTTAAAACCTGCTGCCCTACTCTCTTTCCCAATTGTCCCCTGCCACCCCCCCGCAAAAAAAAAAAGCACAAATCCTTAGTATTTAAACAGAAAAGCTCTATTTCCTCTGTTTCATTCATTGTGTTTCTATGTAACTTGTTGAAGCAAAGGAATCCAGACTAAAACCGTAAATCAATAAAATAGAAGAGTTACACATCACTAGGTAAAGACGGAGAATCTCCTGGAAGCCACGCCAACCCTAATTAAAATGAACTGTTGAGGCTATGTAAAAATAATCTTGGTGTGGATGTGTATAGAACTTTACAAGTTTGCAAAGGTTACCTAGTTGAGGCAGTGCTTAACAAAAGGGAAGAAAATGAGCTTTGGAACTAAGTCCAGTGGTTTTCAACCAGGGGCTATAACACCCCTCTTAGGGGCTATTTAAAAATCCATGGAGGAGTGTTTGGTTGGGTATTACAGACATTTAAAGACTCAGAGAAGGGGTACTGCCATCCCCAGGACCCCACAGATCTACTGTAGGGCAGGTACCTTCTCATTATTGCCACTCTACATGGTTCATTTTCCTCTTCACCCAACGCCAGCTTTGAAGCTCATGTCTCAGAATCTTCCACCTCTACTCTTCCTTGATATAGTCATTTTAAAGACACTGTAATAGCTCCCTCTTAGCAACTAGTTCAATGTCACTCTTTCCCACACCATCCCTGGTATGGTTCTCTATGACTTGAAATAAAGCATCCAGTACCATTGCTTCTTGGGTTGTTGTACTCTCTCCACATTTTCAACAGAAGATCAAGTCTAACTCCTCATCTCACAGAACTTGTGTCTATCACCTAGTGCAGTTCACCTCTCTTTTTCCCTTGAACAGCTGCCCTCACATCACCCTCAGAGCATCGCAGTTTCTTGGATTTCTTTGTTACTGGTCTCTCTTTCTCAGATTCCTTCAGTTAACATTTAAATACTGTAGTGCCCTGGGATATAATCTCAAACTTTTCTTCTACCCACACTCCCCCTTTCTATGTGATTTCAACAATCTAATGACTTTATCATCTATGCTCTGAAGAAACCAAAAATTGTATTTTCATTCGAAGCCTCTTTTCTAAATTCAGCCTCGTATAACCAATTATTTACTCAACATCACTATTTGTGTGCTAATATTCATCTTTATCCTAACATGCCCCCAAACAGATTTTTGAATTTCTCCCCAAAGTGGTTCTTTTTAAAGTCCTCACATCTCAGTAAATGGCAATTTTATTCTTACATTTTTTCAGTCCAACAAACTTCCAGAAAATTTTGATTCCTCTGTTTCTGTTGTACTCCTCATCTGATCCATTCGCAAATTTGTCAATGCAATCTACAACACATAAACAAAATCCAAGTGGTCTTCACCATTATTACTACTGCCATCTTGATCTAAGCCACCAACATATTCAGCCTGAATTACTGCAGTTTCTTTCCTGGTCTCTCTCTCTCTCTCTCTCTCTTTCTCTCTTCTACTTATAGTTTATTCTCAGAAAAGCCACTGATTCTTTTAAAGTATGAGTTTCCACCATTTATTTGACCAGTCCACCTCATGTATTCTTTTCTCCTGTGAGTTCCTAAAATCCTTATTTTCTGGAGCATTCATTTGGTTGTTGATATATGCTATCTTTTCAAATTATAATTGGTTTTGTTTTTATAGGTATTTGTCTCTATGGCTCATTTTCCCAAGTAGATTATAAGCTATTTCATACAGGAACCATTTGTTACACTTCTGTGCCCCATTAAGAATATGTCATAAACACAGGGACTCAGTATGTTTGCCAAATAAAAGAAATAACTGGAGGTAAAATATGCCCTTAATATTCTAGATGGAGATGCCTTAAGTTCTTGGATTTCTAATATTATGAGCATAACTCTAGCCTATCATTTTCTCCATAAAGGAGGGTAACATATAAGAAAAATTAAAATAAATCTCTTAAAACTCTCAATGATTCTGTAAGTATAGAATACATTTTCTGTAAATCTACTGAGATAAATTTTGCCTCTACCATACCCAATCTTATATTACAACTCTGCCAAGGTTAAAGATGAACTTAGCTGATTCTGACAAAGTGGAAGTAATAATGATGAAGAAATACCTGCTCAGGGGCTCAAATTGTATTTCTCTTGAAAGCTACACATTTCCTGAACCTCAATTAAAATGACTCTCCAATTTTCTCTAATGCCTTAAAAAAAAAATTGGATGAGTGTATTTTTCGTCGAGTATCCACTGAAGTCGTTTCAGAAAACCCTTTTCGTGTTTCCTCATCTAACCTATAGGAGGCCCATTCACATCATAAATCACACATTGAAACTATTGCTTCAACAGTGCATTCTCTAATGTAACCTGTCATTTTTTCCTTCTAAAAGTAATAAATTTTACCGATTGCTCCAATTTCTATCCTCTCTCACCAGCAGCAATGGCTGACATTTTTAATAACTTAATTTTTAATCTAATTTTCAGAGGAAAGCACTGATTTATAATTGCATATGGGATGACTAAGATAGAGCAATATTTTGCTAGGGATGCTCAAGGCCAGGCCAGGCTCAGTGACTTGTTACTTCTTCCCCAGTTTGTGTAATTCAGATCCGTGCCTCTGTGAAGTTACAAATCATTCTGCTAGTGCAATGTGCTTCTCATGAACGCTTGAGACTACACCAGCCATATCTGTCAGTGCCAGGGAACAAAGGTGTGTAATTGGGAAGTCAGTTTAAAAGCAGGCATGTAAAAAGATTTATCTCACAACGGAAATCTAGATCATTATATCAGCAAGTAATTGGGTCTGAACATTATAATGGCAAAACTATGATAATAGCTAATGGACTGGTAGCTGTCTGTGCGACAGGATTTTGTGCAAAGCCTAAATTTAAGATCACAACTTAGATATACATTTATAACACATCCATTTTTCTGAGTCTGGGCTCTTCCTGTTTCTTCTCTCTGGCTCTAAAAGGAGGGGATTCCTGAAGTGTGTCAGACTTGTCATCCTCTTCCCCTTCCCAGGCTGCTTGTGTCCGACTGGCATTCCTCTACCCACGGCCCTATGAGCTCTCTGAAGAGCCCTTTGTCTGCTCACGTTTCTGTCTTCCTCGTGGCCAACGGTACCCCTGCTTAGGCTTTCTCCTCACTTGACAGGGACTCAGGATTCCAGCGGAGCCTGAAGAAGCTTGCATATGTGCTTAATCACAGAGGAGACAGGAGCGGGACACTGTGCTATTGCTGTTAGGTAATGATTTCTCCCTAAGGAGTGATGACTCCTTTCACAAACAACAGGTGCTGTTGTGTGTCAAGGGCACGCAGCCACCATTCCTTAGGACGAAATCTCCCGATCCATCAGCCCCTCTCACTCACATCAAGAGAGCAGTACTTGCAGCTTCTTCCTGCATAGTGGACCCCCCTTCCCTATTTCCTAGGAAATACAGTTCTACGCTCCAGGCCCTGTCTGCTCTGCTCCCTCCTGGAAAAGTCTAAATCCTCCCTAATTCTGGTTGAAGTTTTCTCCCAAGTTCATTTAAAAGATTTGATTGCAATATGATGTGACAGAAGTTTAATAAATGATGGCTATTACTTTTATTATCCATGCATAGAGCCATCCATCAATGGTATCTTTTTTCTCAGTTCCAGGCGTAGCCTTAATGTTCTGCTTGGATTTTGTTTACAAAAACAGCAGAATGTACTAAAGAAGAACAAATTGCATCGCTTACTGACATCCATAAATATTTTTTCCGTGAAGATCCCAGATTTGGTTTCTGTGTCTCAACATTAAGAAATACAGAAGAGTGAGTCATAGTTTTGTAAAAACAGTTGCTCTTTAGAATTATACCAAATTTTAAACTTCAGCTGTAAATAACATAAAGCTTCCTTATTAACATGTTAATTTTTTAAACTTTTAATAAAGAAGCCTTATAATTCATGAACCTATTACAGCCCATGGGTATCTGAATGAAGTTCTCATATCTCTAAATCATTTGTCACTAATGCATCTGTTTTAGATATTTGGGACTTTTCAGTTCCTGTTTGGTTATTTTTCTTGGTTCTAGTTAAGATTTTTGTTTGTTTAAGTTTCTCGAATATTTTGCATATTTTTCTATTAGATTGTAAAAAGACTGGGAATTACAGATAATGAAGTCGGTTCAGAGACAGGAAACTTCCTACACTCTGATTATAAAAACATCTCAGCAAAATATTAGGAAGCATTAGGTTTCCCCAAGTCATAAACTCAATTCTTAATGACTAGATAATTAGAACCCAAAGAATACACATTACAACAGCACAATATATCCTGATTGATTGTCTATTACAACTTTAATAGAGCAATTCACTTATATTTTATATACCTTACATTTCAGAAATATATTTACGGTATTTTTTAAATGGTAAGCCGCCTTTAAATCGATAATTTAAAAACACTGCACTAGATTGAGCTTCATGAGAATGGAAACTGTCTTATTCATCTTAGTTATTTGATCATGCATCATTGCCTAGCACTGGTAATAACATGTTAAAACAATAGCAACATTGATCATGATGACCATGGTAATATTGGTTAATCCTTGACATTTTCCACATGTCAAGCACTGACCTGATGGCTATACAGGGGTTATTAAGTTCATTTAACAGATGAGAACACTGAGGTATAGAAAGGTTGAGTAAATGACCTAAAGTCATGCACCATATAGAATTAGGATGCCAGGCCAGGCCGTCCAGAGCCACAGTCCACTTTCAAACCTTCTGCCTCAATACTCAATACACATTTGCTGCCTGGATCACTGAGTCCCAACCTAAATGTGCCCTGTCTCCTTTTGTTTCACTGTTGGATTTGTTCTTGGGGTCTGCACTTTACCTTCTAACTGCATCTAACCTATCAGTTTGGATTTTAAATCCTCTCACATACAACCTCCTATGAACTCTGACTCTCCCCTGCTTTATTCTACCGAGGCGTTCCTCAACTTCTTTCACAGACTTCATCTCAAATGCAATCAACCTTGGCATGAAAATGGTCGCTGGTCACTTGAGTCTTAAATGTCACTCAATTCACTTCAGATCATTGCAACCCATCTTCAGGCCCAAGAATACTTGCCTGTAAAGTGATTTCATCTCAGCAAGTGAAAAGCTGAAGGGGAGTAAATATCACAATGGAATACTTGTAGAAACAAAAGACCTTTTTTTTGGTGTTGTCATTTTACATATAAATTTACAAATGACTGAATTTTCACTTGAATCATTTCAGTTCTTTTATAGGGGCTGCATTTTTTTCTTTATACACTATAAATATAAGATGTGGTTGAAATAATATTTAGGATTCCATTTTGTCACCTTGGGAAGAATGACACTCTTCAGTAGTTTAAAAATGCCTCCTGATTATTATTCTGTAAGCATTCCATAAAGTAACAGGTATCAGGCTCACAGCTACATGGCAGCATTTGTGTTTAACTGTTGTGCTATTGCAGCAGGATACAGCCTCTAGTCATCGAGGTGTCACAGAGAGAACAGGGTAATGATCAAATTTAATAGGGTAATATTTACACCTTTTTTCAGAAATGCTGAGCCCATTTCCCATAAACTTCCAGTTTTGGGTAAAACCTCAGGTTAGAGAACTTCCATTTGACACTGATGGAACTCTCCCCTTTGTGGGATTTAAAACCCAAATATAGAGGGTGCCCCAAAAATGTATACACATTTTAAGAAAGGAAAACCGTATTAAAATTGGAATACTCAATATATACCGATAACAAAAGATGAATGCAAGTCACGTTTGACTTCTGCGATTACAAGAGGTGCTCAAAGTGGTTACCATCAGCGTCCAGACACTTCTGATGACGGCAAACTACTGCTTGAACAACGTTGGCCAAAGTGTCCACTTGTATACATTTTTTTGGCATCCCCGGTATATGCAGAAACTACAAAGCAACATTAGTAGTACAGGTGAGTTTTATAGAAGCAGTAGTCAAGCATGATTGATGTCACTAAAGGCATTAAATGAACGAGGGAGAAAAGGTTTTGCCCAATGATCACAGATAAATAATAACAAGATTATCCTGCAAAAGTCAATTTATTTCAAATCCTGTCTTGTTTTATTTTTCTTTTGTTCAGCAAAGGAATTTTAATTACAGAATGTAACAAAAAGATTTTCAACAGCAGTGGATAGTAAGAAATTACTTCCCTTTACATTAAAGAAATGTGGAAAAAAACAAATAATGACCATAAAGTGACTTTGATATTAAAATAGTATTTTCCATAAGGTACATTTTCAAGGACTTTATTAAGTATATAGGTGGTTTGAGATAGAAATTTTGGAAACTTTTATTAAGGTATAGAGTATTGTAAACAAAAAATTGAGTCTGAAATGTTGAAGACAAATACAAGATGAAAAATGTTTTCGAATAATAAAATGCAAAATGAAGCATTCATATACAAGTCTGTTAAAACTATCATTTCATTAATAACAAAGGTGAATACAGTTTTACAAATTTCACAGGAAGGAAAAATTTCTCCATCAAATTTCACACATATATTCTACTAAGAACTTTCAGGTTAAAGACAATTTTCAAGTTATTTCTGAAAATATGCCTGTTGCCAGTGTCTATTTTCAGTAACACGGGCACAAAGAATATGTATCAAGACACAACTCTTGGTGCCAAAGTGATTACTAGACTTTTAAATCAGACACTGATTGGTCAGTACCATGGGCGGAAAAATGTAGTTACTTTTTAATGAACAAAGACAAATGTTGAATCTAGCCTGAGAAGATTATTTCTGTTTTTCATCTTGTAAGAGTTTTTACAACCCAGATAATAAAAATACAAAACTTCTGGAGCTTTGCTGCACATAGCCCTTTGCCTGCATGGATAATAGATTTAAAGTGATCGTGTTTTTGAATTTGCTTATGAAGAAATAAGGATGTATTTTCACTCTAAGGGGCTTAAATGACATGTTTAAAAAATAGATTTTCAAATTAAAGTCGTGTTCATTTTATCTAGCGTACACTGGACATTTCTAAAATTACATACTTAGGAGGTTTTATCAACAAAATCTGTGCTGGGTTTCCCAGTATTGATTTGACAATTAAATCACTGGCAGCAGAATTGAAGGTTTTATGTGAGAAAATAAGTTGGTATATAGTATAGACTGAGGACATGATTTTTGCAGTTAGTCTGAAGTGGTATAATTTGAAAAAACTTACATGGGGAATCACTATTTTGTTCATTCTATTTTTATTATGGAAAACTCCAAATATGCACAGAAATAGAATTGTTAATCTCCATGCACTCATCATCCAGTATGAACACTTATCCACTCATGGTCAGTCCTGCTTCATATATATGTCCACTCCCTTCCCCACCTTCCATATTATTTTGGAGAAAATACCAGATCACCTGAAAATATTTCCTATTAATCTCTAAAAGTCAAAAATAACCGTGATAGAACTACCACCTCTAAAAATTAATGATAATTCCTTAATATCAACACATACCAATATTCATTTCATGTTCAAATTTTCAATGGTTTTATAATTCTCATATTTTTAACCTTTATTTTAAAATAAGTATAGGCTCCAAGGAAATTTCAAAAATAGTAGAGTTCTGTAAACGCTTACCCTTATATTGTTCCCAGTGGTGACAAGTTATGTAATTGTAGTAGAATACCAAAACAAGGAAATTTACATTGGTAAAATACCATTAACTAGACTACAGGCTTAATTCCATTTTCACTATTTTCTGCATTCATGTGTGTATGTGTGTGCGTGTGTGTGTGTATTTTTAGCCAATTTGAACCCATATGTGGATTTGTTTAATAACAATTAAAATCAAGATGCAGAACTATTCCATCACCACAGAACTCCCTTGTGCTAAACTTTTAGAGTCCAATCCAACCTGATAACTTCTTGTTTATCTTTGGCAAACTTTTCACCTGTTCTCAATCTCAATATTCTTGTCACTTTGAGAAGGTCATATAAATAGAGTCACACAGTGTAACTTTTTGAGATTGGCTTTTTACACTAAGCATAATGTCCTTGAGATTCATCCAAGTTGTTGCATTATCAAAACCAAGAATCCCAAAGTCAGGGTTCAATCCTTGTCTGTCGCACTTAACAATACCATGCTGTCTCACAAGACAAATACCATCAGACGCATTAACAAGTTAAATCATTACCTAATGAATATTCTATATATAATAATCCTCATTTTAAATTGTTCATTTTTTAGTGTTAAATCAATTAAAATTTACAAACACTAGAGACCACAGATGATCATTGTGTTTTACTTGGGATAAAAAATGGTAATTTTTAAACTAGAGTTTAATTAAATATGACCATAAACAAATTTTAACAATTATATCAGTAAGCTCCATAATTTTCCTTTTAATTAAATCATATTAAGAAATTCTAACCTGCTCCCTACCCCTCTCCTTCTCCACTATTAATCAAGGAAAGGAGCATTAAATTTGAGGGACTAAAGTGAACTCATTCAGAAGGGACGTCAACATGGTGACATAAGATGCCCTGGCTTTTTGCCCTCCCCTTTAACAACAGAAGTTTGACATCCATTCACGAACAAAAGTTTCTCCATGGGACTTGTGGGATCCAGCACCATATGTCAAGGGATTCGGGAGGAGTCTCACCCATCTGTGCAATGGGTAATAGGCAGGCGGACCACCTACAGGCTGTGGAAACAGCAGAAGCCAATGAACTGGCCTGTGTCCCTCCTGCCAGTCGGAGGAAACTTGTCAAGTTCTGACTTGGACAAACACTGAGGGACTAAAGCCTTTGTAGAAGTAAGTCTAGTCTTCTCATCAGATCTTTATCCGTGACCATTTTACGTCTTTTGTCTTTAAGAAATAACTATTGTTTTACTCTAATGCTTTCCCGAGAGCTCTTGCAATCTGCTACAAGCCAGAATGCTTTGTCTTCATTCAACTGAAGGTACTGTCTGAGAGACCGACATGCGGGTCGGCCTGGGGGATCTCTGCTCCCGCTCCCCACATAAGAATGCAGGATGTGGCTAGGCCAAAAAGGAACACCCACGGAGCCATAAGTAGGGGAGTCATACCACTATAGTCTCACTGGAGGCTGGATTCACAGGACGTGCGACCTGCTGTTCGCTTTTCTGCCAACCAACCGACTCCACTCTCCAGCACAGCTGCGGCAGTTATATCAGTGGCCAATTGGCTAACCAGCCACAGCTGATGGTCAACTAGCCACAGCCGATGGCCATCTACTACCTGAGCCAGCACCTTTCCATATGAGGCCGACAGCTTTAAACTGCTCTCTGGGGGTCTGTCCCCACAGAGACCTATGCCAAGTACTATGCCAGGTGCTCTGGGGTACAGGCTTCTAACTGTATTAATAACTTTGAGATCATACCGTTGGACTGAGTAAGGATTTTTAGTGGTCTAGTTGAGAAAGCTGATGGGTTCATGAAACTGCTAAGCCAAGATCAAGTAGAACAAGAATTAGAGGGGACGGAATGACCTAAAGAAGAGTGATTACATAATTTTTATGGCTTTTTTTGTTAGGAACATTGTTGTTTCTTTAACACTGTATTTTCTGGGTTGAAGGAACTCCTTCTCTTTTCTTTATGTAAAATTCATAACAATTTAATAGATTGTACTTTTGTAAACAGAAATAAAACATTTATCTGTCTCCTGCCCAATCCCTCCAGAATTCAGAAATTATTATCGAATATTCTTACTTATGTCAATATAATCATTTACATAGATTCTATTACAGTCTATATTCCTTATAATTGGAAACATTGGTTACATAACCACAGCTTTGACTGGAGTGTCATATTTGAGAATAATGTGCATAGATTCAGATATAACCAGACAAGTTTTAAGAAATTGAGGTTGGCTTTATGGAGCCATTACAGAGTTCAGATGAATAGGAAAGGTGACTTCCTGGCAAGCCCAGGGAACTTAAGATATTTTGAGACCTGGAAAAGAGAGCAATTCACCCAACTCTATAGGTACTTGAGTTGAATTCTGATGGTGAGTTTTTGGCTTTGCTTTCTAGCCTTAAGAGACTTAAAAGTCAAATCAGATTCTTTAGAAAAAGTTCCAGCGAAGCAAACTTATAAAAGGGCTAAGAGGTCAATTATTTTGCTGCACTCATGTAAATGATCAGGCCAAATTTAATGAGACTAGATTTATTTTATAAATAAGAATTATCTTACTTTGATTATCTTTGATTAAAATGGGGGTGATTTTAGAGAGACATTTTATGTTTCAGTAGAAAACTATAACCCGCTTTTGTGCTTTTGTGGGTTTTCAGATTCTAGTCCTGCTCATTGTCTTTCACCTCTTTGTAAACTGGATCCTGCCATCTTATGCATTTTGTCAGTAATAAATGATTTTAATTTTTCGTCCTACCCTCCTGGCATCACTAAAAACTAAAACCTGACTGCCCAGATCCTTCCTGAAACTCTAGATGGTCGTGTTGCTGCCTTTTTCCTGAATCCTGCAAGCTGAAGCTAGATGACTTGATATAAACTTCAAATATAAACTTCAAATGTCTTACTGTTGCCGGTTGTGATGCTGTTCCTCGGCTCTTGTCTTCTCAACGGAAAGAATTCAGTCGAGAGACAGCGTTTTTGTGCAGGTATAAGGTAGTTGTGGGGACAGAGCCCCAAAAAGTAGTTTACAGGCTCTCGGCCTCACGTGGAGGGGTGCTGGCTCGGGTGGTGAATGGCCGTCGGCTGTGGCTGATTGGTCGTCAGCTGTGGCCGGTTAGCCGATTGGCCACTGGTATAACTGCTGCGGCTACGAAGGATTGCCAAGGATTGCCGAGGAGCCGAGTAGAGCAGAGCCGAAGAGAGCGGAAGAGGAGAGCAGAGAGAGAGGAACAGAGGAGAGAGTGGAGAAGTGTCATCGGTCGGTCGGTTGGCGGAAAAGCGGACGGCAGGTCGGCGTCCGGTGGGACCAGCCTCCAGCGAGACCGTGGTGGTATGGCTCCCCTACCTATGGCTCCGTGGGTGTTCCTTTTCGGCCTCACCATATCCTGCGTTCTTGTGTGGGGAGCGGGAGCAGAGACCCCGCAGGCCGCCCCGCCTGAAAGATGGCGCGGCGAGAAGGCCTCAGTGCACGACAGATGGCGCAGCGAGCAGGGTCTCCCGCACGACAAATGGCACAGCGAGCAGGGTCTCCCGCACGACAAATGGCGCAGTGAGCAGGGTCTCCCGCACGACAGTAGTAAATTTATTAGTAAAGGTGGATACACTCCACGATGTGGAGCAGACCAATCCCAAGAGAGGGAAAGGCCTCTCCTTACATTGTATGAAGGTTTTTATCTCTATAGGTAGAATTGCGTCCCCCTCTCCCTTCTCTCTATTTCTTCCTCTCCTGCTGAGATGCCCAGTCATCCCTTTGGGTTCTCAAGGTAGTTTCTGTCAATTTTCTTTTTAAACACTTGATCTTAGCCAAAAGGCCGAGAAGTGATTACTTTTTTTCTTTTTAGGATTTGTTGAGAAGCTCACTAAAATGGTCCAGATAAACAGGATGTATACTCTGATAAGTGGGATGTCTTTCTCACTTCTGTGGCTTTGTAGGGACGGAATCCCAGAGAGCACTTTCCAGGCTCTAGGGCTCATGTGGAAAGGTGCTGGCTGTTATTAGATAGCCATCAGCTGTAACTAGTTGGCCATCAGCTGTAACCGGTTAGCCATTAGCCACTGATATAACTGCCGTGGCTACGCTGGCAAGGGGTTGGCAGAAAAGTGGGTGGCAGGTTGCGGATCTTGCTTCTTGTATCTCCAACCCAGCCGCCAGTGAGAATATAGTAGTATGAACCCTCTATCCATGGCTCCATTGGTGTTCCTTTTCGGCCTCACCATATTGTGTCCACCCGCTGAGAGCTGGACCAGAGACCCTGCATTACAGGCTTCTAACACATCCCTTTGATTTAGGGGTATGTATCAGCATGGAATCCTGCTGGGCTAGTAAGGCATCAGTGTCCTAAGTGAGGGCAGCTGCAAGGGGTCTTGACATAAGTAGAAGTGACTTAGGATCCTGATGTATTTTCCCGGGGTGATCCTGCCGTTACTGAAGAATGGAAACGCGGATCCCGAGAGGCAATGTTTAGGCAGAAGCATTTTTGTTGCAAAAGCGTAAGACAAAAAGCGTAAGAGACAAGCTCTCCTTGCAGGTTCGCAGAGAGGGGAGATTGGAATGAAATGCCCCCGAGGACCATCAGGTTGGTGTGGGGACAGAGCCAGGAGTGCAGTTTCCAGGTTCTCGGCCTCACGTGGAAAGGTGCTAGCTCAGGTAGTAAATGGCCATCAACTGTGATTCGATGGCCATCAGCTGTAACCAGTGAGCCATTGGCCACTAATATAACTGCTGTGGCTACGCTAGCAGAAAATGGGGGCTAGCAAGAAGATGTTGGCTGAGCTAGCAAGCGCGGATTATAGTTAGCAGATTGCAGTTAGCAAGTGAGGTTGGTTGGCAGAGACAAGTAGACGGCAGGTTGCGGATCGTGTGGCTCCTGCTTCCTGTGTCTCCAACCCAGCCACCAGCGAGACTATAGTGGTATGACTCCCCTATCTATGGCTCCGTGGGTGTTCCTTTTTGGCCTCACCATGTCCTGTGTTCTTATGTGGGGAGTGGGACCAGAGACCCCCGCATGACACCCTGCATGACAGTTGGGCAAAAGAAAGATAAGGTAGAAGTGTAAGCTAGAAAAGTGGGTTTAGAGGTGGCTAGAGGAGTGTGGGCACCGCTTGTGGAGGCTTGGCAGTGGCTGCAGTAGCCGGGCGTAGGCTGGAGCTCAGGAGCTGCGCTCTTGAGAACCCTTCTCTTAGCTGCTGCTGCAGTGCTGAGTTGGGGGTGGGGGTGGGGGAGGCGGAGGGGGTGTGGTGGGGGGCGGAGCCAGGCAGCAGAGAAGTGGCGGCCTGCTCCTGGCTGGCTCACCAAAATATGCTACTGGAGAGTGGGTGCTTCTCAGTGCGATATCCAGGTTCTTGGCGTCTCAAGCAAAGAATTGAACGACATACCGAGGTAAAGTAGTGAAAAAGCAGTTTATTAGAAAAAAAAGTACACTTCAAAGAGCTAAAAGTGGGCCCAAGCAGAAAGCAGTGGCTCAAGGCCATTATTAGAAGAGAAAGTACACTCCAAAGGGTTTGGAGCCCGCAGAGCAAAGGCCAGGCTGAAAAAGGCGTGACTCGCACGGGCCTGAGGGTCTTATCTGGGATGGGCTGTTCCTTTCCAGGTGTGGGAACATCTTGGTTGATACCTGTGATTGACAAGGGGCTATTACCGTGTCTCTTCAGACTGTGCATGTTCTCTGCAGTTTGAAATTGTTAACTATGGGTGGCCCTTCCCCACCTACACCTGAGGTGATAATTTTGGCCGGCTCTGCAGCTTGAATCTCTTTGTTAGCTGTTAAAGTTACTTCCTCTGGCTTTGTTATGGTCTCCGCCTTAATCCCCTCCACTGTGGCCATGTCCCTGACTGCCTATTGTTTTTCTATCTCAGGAGCTGAAGAAAGTGGTTTCCTAACCAGGCTAGGTCTGTCTACCTACCCTGTCTTTACCACCACAACAATGTGGGCCTTTCATGAAGTTCACTAGCTCACTCACACCTTCCATGTTCTGCTCTGGGACATAACCAAGACACTAAGGTTTCACTCCACCATCTAAAGACATTTCAAACCCAACATCTAGAAATCTTGATTGGCTTCCCTCTGGGCTCAGAAACTTGGTTTATAGTCTATTCTAACCATTAATCTTTGTTTTCTTTTTGTTTCCTTGTTCCAATTTCTGCTTATCTTTTCCTTTGCAGATCTGTTACTTCCCAATTTCTAATCCAAGTCTTCTCTCCACCAAAATCAATTCAGCAACTTGTTTGTGAAACTTAAAGAAGTTTCAGATGGAGGATATGTAGGGATTAATCGTCCACCAAAGTGGTACAAAATTACTTTAAACTGAAAATATCTAAACACTCAGTAGCCGCAAAAAAAGCATCATCTATATTTAAGCAGTCTCCCCCACATACAGATGCTATTGACCACCCTCCACCCTCCAAGAGAGTTTCCTGATTGGGAAAGAACTGACTTAGCCCTGAGAAATGTGAATTAAGCTGTCCAGTTAGCATCAAAAAGCCCAGTAGAACCTTTCATGTTTTTCCAAGGAAGTCCAACCAGAGCCTTTTGTTAAATTAGCATATGTACCTTTATCTCTGGCTATTTATCAAATTACTCATTACTAGTAACATGTAAATGAGCCTTGTCTTTTCTCCTGTTAATCTGTCTATTGTCAGTTTATTCTCAGGCTCCCAACCATTTGAGCCAAAGATGGTGGAGGAAAATATTTCCTATTCCAAAATACATGTAGTAGTAATTGTTTTTATTTATGCAGTTGACCCTCGAACAGTAAGGGTTTGAACTGCGTAGGTCCACTTATACATGATTTTTTTTTTTTAATAAATACTGTAAATATATTTTCTCTTTATTATTTTCTCAATGTTGATGAAAAAACATCCAGCCTAAGAGAAAGCTTATAAGACTGTATTTGAACCAAACTGATGACAGTTGCTGGGAAGCAAAATCTCAATGGATTGAGTAAATGATCTGCAAAATGGCGGTTTGCAGCTTATTTTATGCGTAGACTCAAAGGAGGAGGTTACATGAAATCCATTGGTGGTAGAGTAAGGGGGTGGGAGAAAGCAAAGCAGGGGAAATCTCTGGGATTGGATAAAAGTAAATTGGAGAAACAGGTACTTCTTTTACATAGGATAGTTAATAGTTCACTTTTTACAGCACATAGAGGTGGTAATCAGGGGACAAGAATAATAATGACGGATTCTGTAATTTCCTGCTCTGGTTCAGAAAAAGGGACTACTGACATTCCAAGGGCATATTATCCTAGATGCAAAAAGACAGTAGGCTCACTTAACGTAAAAATTGAGCTTATGAAGGAAGCTTCAGGCTAAAGATGTGACTTCCCGCCATGGCCCACCTTAGTTAAGAATTTTTATGTTCACGCCAAACTATGTGGTTATTTTCAGTCTCCTGAGCTTGTCAGGTGTAACCTGTGGCCCCTGTTCCGTCCACATTAATAACATTTTCTTTTCTCTAGCTTTATTGTAAGAATACAACATGTAATACATATAACATAAAATATGTGTTAATCGACAGTTTATGTTCTTGTTAAGGCTACTGGTCGACAGGAGGCTAAGTTTTGGTGGGAGTCGAATGTTATATGTGGATTTTATTTATTTTCTTTTTTTTTAAAGATTTTATTGGGGAAGGGGAACAAGACTTTATTGGGGAACAGTGTGTATTTCCAGGCCTTTTTTCCAAGTCAAGTTGTTGTTCTTTCAGTCTTAGTTATGGAGGGCGCAGCTCAGCTCCAGGTCCAGTTGCCGTTGCTAGTTGCAGGGGGCACAGCCCACCATCCCTTGTGGGAGTTGAGGAATTGAACTGGCAATCTTTGTGGTTGAGAGGATGCGCTCCAACCAACTGAGCCATCTGGGAGCTCGGCGGCAGCTCAGCTCAAGGTGCCAGGTTCAATCTTAATTGCAGGGGGTGCAACCCACCATCCCTTATGTGACTCGAGGAATCCAACTGGCAACATTGTGGTTGAGAACCCACTGGCTCATGTGGGAATTGAACCGGCAGCCTTTGGAATTAGGAGCACGGAGCTCCTACTTCCTGAGCCACCTGGCTGGCCCTATATGTGGATTTTTGACTGCAGAGGAAGTGGTTTCAATGCCCTTAACCCCTGCGTTGTTCAAGGGTCAACTGTAGTTTGAATAAGGAATGTTGAATATCAGCATAAGAACTTTTAATTTTTTTTGGGGGGGTGGTAGATTTATAAAAGTAAGGAGTGGCTGGCAGTGTGAGTGTGTGAGTGAGAGAGTGAGACGTTCACAGTGTGTTGCCTGGGCCCCAGAACAGTGGACAGGCCAGAGGATCTGAAGCTCTGCTGAAGCTTTGCTTGTTGCCACAGGCATGTCTGAAAATCCCAAGTGACAAGTCTTTATCTTCTGTCTCACTGACCCCTCCTCCAAAAGCTGAGAAGAACAAAGGGCATAATAGAGGCAAAAGAGGTCAAGTCAGTGTATGTATTTGTTTACCACACTTCTATATGACACAATTTGTTTATATATTCCCTGCCCCTTTTCCTCTCCTGTAGTCATTTTGCTCCAGGGCCAGGGCTAAAGCAAATGGAAATTACGTGGTGATACCGTTCCAAGAACATAAAACAGGAACCCCCAGAATGGGAATATCATTCTGCCCTCAGTTCTCTGGCAACAGGCTGCCTGGCCATCACTGCCAGCAGTTGTATGGCCAACTGAAATCTCAGAGGGCTTGGAGAAGCATTTATGAGTAATAGGATTACATTTGAACCCCTACAGGTGAAGTGTTGGGGAAGGTGAGTTTCTTTGATAACAAGCTGAAAGGAGTATGGGCTGTTTACTTATTTTTTTTTAAATGTATTTATTTTAAATAAAGTAAGCCATGTATTTTTCATTAGCATACAGTGCATTGGATTATAGACATGATCGACTTTCTACTAACTTATTTTGTGACTCCCATTGTAAATCATTCCTTCGAATAATATAAGAAAATGAAATACTCTTTATCTATTTTGTTTTCCATTTTATGCCTGGCATCATCTGGCACATAGTAGATAGATAGATAGATGGATGGATGGATGGATGGATGGATGGATGGATGGATGGATGGATAGATAGATAGATAGATAGATAGATAGATAATAGATAGATATAGAGATATAGAGAAATAGATATATAGATATAAAATTATTATCTATAAAATATACATTCTTTTATTGCAAAATTAGTTGAAAATCGAAATGCACATAATTAGGGTTTTAAAACTAGTGTGTGTGTATATATATATATATATATATATATATATATATATATGTATATGTATGTATGTTATTATTTCTAATGAGCATTTGAAGATATTTATTTTCACATAATAATCCCAAGAAGTATATTATTCAAATTTATCAGGAAATATTCTATGTAGTAACATCATTTATGTTAAGCTATTTAAGCTAATCTATTAAAATTTTTAGGCATCCACAATTTCATACACATAATGTTCTCACTTTAAAATTATAGAAAATAGAAATTTGCATTTGAGAATTTGTTCTATAGACGCTAGTACCATTACATGTAATCCTTTTTAAAAATAATTGACATTTTTTGGTAATTGCTCATTGTGAAATAGTTCTTAATGATAGGACGTATTTGGAATGCTGAGAATCATGCCATTATAGGAACATATTAACCACTTTAATGGATAAACATTCAACTGGGCAGCAGTTTCTAATATATTAATAGTTACCTTCATCCTCAAATTTTGGACATTATAGCCATTCCTGCAGACTGAAAATGCCCGGGCCTGAGCAATAATATTTTTCACACCAAAGACAATCGTCAGTCTGCACCTGGTAACGTGGCTATTAAATTGGGAGAATAATGCTTGCCTTGTACTGCTTCCAGAAATGCTGTGCGTGTCCAATTTAGCAGCTCACTCATTTGCACTACATTTGAGGTGTGGATACAGGTCTTTCCTGTATCTCACTCATTTGTACCTATTAAATGCCAGGTAGAGCTGGTCCTTTAACTTAGTCCCTGCTTCATGAACCCTCAGCCCCTTCTTTGAACCCTCACAACAGCTCTAGGAGGAAGCTGGTATTACTTTTCGTTTTTAGATGGAGAAACAAGGTTTAAAGAAACAAATTCCTTTTCATTTTTACGTAGTAAGTGGTTGTGTAGAATTTAAAACTGGTTGTTATCTATGTGATAAAGAGCAGATGTTACTTCAGCTATAGGATAGAGAGAGATAGATAGATAGATAGATAGATAGATAGATAGATAGATAGATAGAATGTAAGACTAAATGAATATTATTTTTTGCTGTATTTAGTAAACCTAGAAGCATCAAGACCACTGTGGTAAATATCTAAACTCAGTCTTTTACTTTACTTTGAAGAGTTCACTGTTATTAAAGTCAAAATATATTGATAAAATGGTCTCTTCTTGCAAATTACTTTTTAGTTCATAAATGATTTCAAGTATAACCATTGTACTTTAGATAATGTACCTTAACTCTTTAAATTCATTGCTTTCTTTTAAAATAAAATACTACTTTTCACTAAAAGGAAAGTGACAATATACAAGACATGAAAACACTATTGTTTTTTATATTTACATAATACATATTAAATCAAAATTATTTAATTTTGCAAATATCAGGGTTGCTTAATATTTTTTATTTTTACTCAATTGTGCATCACTTTCTGTTAAATTCCTACAATTTCTACCAGACTTTTTAGTTAATGCTTTCTTCACAGTTCACATTTTCTCAATTATGAACAAATTATCAGCACTTACAAAAAACCCAACTTTCTCCTAAATATATTACTTCTTCCTCATATTCCCATCTCAAGTAAATAATGCCACATGTACCCTCACTGCACAAGAAAACATCTTTATCCTAAAACCCACCTATCACTGTGTTTTATTGAGCGGTCTGCTACATGTCTCTTAGACTCCCATCCTTCAACTCTCTCTTATCTGATTCTACGATATTTAAATTTGGGTTCATACCATATTACTGACTTAATGTAAAAGCCTGTAAACTGATGGACCAGATTGTGCTTTCTCCCCATTACCCACCCAATCTCTACGCCACCACCATATTTGACTTTCTAAAACATATGTATGATTACTTTACCCGTCATTTTAAAAACTTCCAATGGGATGTCTCTTGTCAATTGCATTTTTATACTTAACATGCTCTCTAAGTAGATTTAAAACTCCCCTAAATGAATTATATTTTGTTCATATTTTTATTTTCAAAAATATAAATTGAACTAGTATTATAAATAGTTATAGGTTAAATTAATAAAAGAATGAGTAGATAAATAAACCAAGGCTGCAAATTAACTTGAGCAGTGTTTCTGAATCTGTTAGTCACAATCTGTTAGTGGGTGGAAATATCAATCCAGATATTGCCAGTTAATACTTTTTAATTTTTTTCCAATATATTTTTTTTTAATTAAGCAAAATAGACTAGGAAAGTATTGGAGAGACTCACACTTAGTAAGGAAAAGTATTCTATAAAATCTGGTTTTGTGTGTGCGTGTAGAGGGAGTAGTGTGTGGTGTGTGTGTCTGTGTGCTGGGTCACAACATAAAGTACATTATTAAATTAGGTTATGAGAAAAAAGAACTGAGGTTCCACATCTGGCATGACAGTGTGCGGAGCTGCATAGACCCACTTACCATTGAAACTAGTAAAAATTACTTTAAAAGACAATTATTTAACATTTTTGAAAATGGCCCTAAAGGCATACTACAAATGAAGAACACTTATTCAAAGGCATCTAGTATACTATGGTAAAAATTATGAGACTCTTTGAACCAAGATCCATGTCCTTCCTTCCCTGGTCAAGCTCAGTGAGATGGACACTCCACCCTAGACCAATTCAGGCAAGAAAACAGAGCTCCCTACCCCCAGCCCCAGAGCCTAGTCATAGAGCTATGTTCCCAAGAGGGGCAGGATGTCAACATTTGTCATCCAGGTCCCAGCTACCTGTTGCTGAGGCTATGATCTGGGCATGTGTGGCCACGAGGTGAAGGCTCCCTTCTTCTGCCCGCCCCCTATTCATTGAACAAAGGCTTTACCTTGGTTATGGCACCCTTGAGAAGATGGGGACCCTGACTGCCCAGCTTGTGGGATAAAGGATCCATGCCAAGAGAAGCAAACCAAGGAGACTTGGTGCTGCTGCTACTGAGTATACTGAGTACTAAGCTCTTAAAGAAGGGTTTCACTCAAAAAGACATATGCCATTATTCCTTCTCTGCCCCAGAACCTGAGCTCTAAGATTTTCCCCGGCGATAGCGAAGCAAGCCATGGAATAGAGAGCTCCAAATTCATTCTCCAAAGAACTGACTTTAATTGAAACAGAGTTTGAAAAAGTTCATGCGTATGGGCACTCTCAAAAAAAGTGGAAGTCATGGTGAAAGATAGTTGGAAGGACATTGATAGATTCATTGGAAATATAAGCAAAATTATGGGCTGCCTGGTCTTCTGGAGAGAAACTTGGAAAGAGGCAGTTGGGGAGAGTCCTCCTTTGGTCAGAAAATACCTCAAACACAGGCCTCCATAACTATCCTTTCCAAGGGGTTAGAATTTGATTAGATTAGTTTGTGATACGATTTGGCCTCCCAGGCAATTGTTGAGAATAATAAAGCAATCAGGCAGCTGTTAGTGGTGTGAGATGCATTAGAGCTGATTGTCCGGCTAGGTCTTATTTTCGGGAAACAATGGTATTATCCAGAGTTGCTATACTATATTATCTGAACTATCGCGTTTCCAACAAAACATGAGTAATGCACAGAAACTGGAAAGTATAACTCACCCCCTGGGGGGAAAACGTATGCAACAGAAACTACCTCTGAGAGCAACCAGATGTTATATTTAACAAAGACTTTAAAGTAACCATTATATGGACAAAGAATTAAAGAAAATCAGGATTATAGAAGTAAAGAAAGATGTGATGACCATGCTTCATCAAATAGAGAAAATTAATAAAAATATAAATATTATAAGAAAGAACCAAACAAATTCTGAAGCTGAAAATACAATAACTAACATGAAAAATTCACTACAGGCATTCAATAGCACATTTGAAATTTCAGATGAAAGAATTAGCAAAGAGACACAGACCAATGGAACAGAATTGAGAGCCACAAAACTTACCCATGAATATTTGATCAACTAACATGTGCGACAAGGGAGCAAAGAATACATAATGGGGAAAGGATAGTCTCTTCAATAAATGGTGTTGGGAAAACTGGATAATTATGTGCAAAAGAATGACAGTGGACCCCTATCTTATACCATTCACAGAAATTAATTCTAAATGGATTAAACATAAGACCTGAAACCATTAAACTCCTAAAAGAAAATATAGGGAAAAAGCTCCCAGACATTGGTCTTGGTAATGATTTTTTGGATATGACACCCAAAGCACAAACAACAAAAGCAAAAATCAACAAGTGGAACTATATCAGACTAAAAAACTTCTGCATAAAGAAAGTCAACAAAATGAAGAGGCAACCTACGGAATGGGAGAAAATATATTTGTAAGCCATATATCTGATAAGAGCTTAATATCCATAACACATAACGAACTCATACAACTCAATAGCAAAATAAAAAATAACAGTCCAGTTAAAAAATTGGCAGAATAGGCATTTTTCTAAGGAAGACATACAAATGGCCAACAGATACATGAAAAGGTGCTCAGCATCACTAATACTCAGGGAAATGCAAATCAAAACCACAATGAGATACCACTTCACACCTAGTATTAGAATAGTTATCATCAAAAAGACAAGAGATAAGTGTTGGCAAAGATTTTGAGAAAAGGGAAACCTGTGTAGTGGAGGTGACAATGCAAATTAGTGCAGCCACTGTGAAAAACAGCATGGATGTTCCTCAAAAAATTGAAAATAGAACTATAATAGGATCCAAGAATCCCACTTTTGGGTATATTTCCAAAGGAATTGAAATCACTATCTTGAAGAGTTATCTGTGCTCCCATTTTCATTGCAGCATTATTCACAATAGCCATACATGGAAATAACTTAAGTATCTTGTATGGTATTTTCTCATTGAAGTGTCTCTAGTAAATGGCTGTATGTTACAACATTCAAAACCCTAACAATAAATCGAACCAGTGGAAATTCAGGGGAAAAGTTATAGAGGGCTTATTAGATTGATTTTCAAAAAAAAAAAAAAAAGATGGGAATAAGAGGGGTTGCAAGACGTCTGCTCCAAAAGAAATTAGGCTGACAGAGCACCATTTTCCTAGGCAATTTGAGGACAAGAAAAAGCAGCCTAATTGTACGTGTGCAGCACTGTGCCCTCCCAATGTGCAAAAAAGGGAAAAGGTGTTTGCAAATGAAAACAAGCCACGTATTATTGTGCTGTGTGTCCTGGAAATCCAGTAATGTGTGCTGTTCCTTGTTTTGAGAATTAACATTCAAAAGTAAAAATTTAAAAAATCCTGTCAGTGTTCCAGAAAGGAAGTTTAGGAAAGCAGATGTACATTTTAAAAATATTTTTGTGTTTTTCAAGAATGAATAACAATAGGACATTTTTATACATAGAGATAATGTCCTTTATATACAAAGCAGCTCAAATTGTTATTAAATGCATGGAATAGTCAAAATATCAACTTTTTTGTTTTTTGTGGGTTTCTGACACATTTTGAAAGAAAAACTTAAAATCAATTAACACAGTGAAAGAGTTAAAATGTGTATACGTTTTTTTGGTGCCCCCTATATATATATGGCTTTGGGACTACAGTCTCGTGCTTGTGTCCAAGGACGTCATCAATAATAACGTCAACACCACGTCAAAGTGTGAAAATGATAATGGAGAAAATGGGATTTTCTTCAGATTGCTTAACACATTTTGCTACTCTATGGCTCACTTCCTCCTTGACTCTTATTGATGGCAAGAAGTGAAAATAAGAACCATCAGTAAACTGTTTTCATATTCCACATGTTGGTGAAACTATTTAAAATAAAACACTGACTATACACATACTTAAAGGCAAATGCTATAAAAATCCATATAGATTCTAATGATCGGTATCATGAAGAATAATGTTTTGCTGCAAATTCACTGAAAAAATGTAACATACATTGGTATCTAATGGGATTAGACCCAAACAACAACAGTAATAACTTTCAAATTAGCCGTACCATTATAACAGCGTGAGTGGCAACAAGCCATTTGCTAATTTCACTTGGCTTTCTCCTATGAGAAAAAAATTATATATAGTTCAGGAAAAATATATGAATGCTACAGTTAATTACTCATGGGTTGGGTTGTCTTAACTTCTCAATGTGTGTGTACCGAGTCATGTTATACTTTCTCATAACCTTATTCTTAACAGAACTTTGAACAAACATCCCAATATGACTTGCTTTTAAAACCCAGATAAAATGAGTGTTTGTATGACTGTCTGAATAAAGCAAATCTTACAAACTGGATTGGCAACCAAATTTATGTCATTTAACTTAACCATTTGCTGTTGGCTTTTTTGGGGTAATAAACGAAGCTCTCTAATAAATAAAAAATTTATTAAGAAATAGTGTACAAATGCTATAGCTAATATGAGGCATAACTGATGTATACTTCTTTGAAAATATTGTCTTTTAACCTTCCAAATGTGTCATAAAACTGTTTCACTAAAATAATTTTATCGAGGAATACCATTTATTTGTTTGTTTGCTTGTTTGTTTTATTGGGTAACTGTGTTTAAGGAGCTATGTAATATAATAAAGGAATGTATAAAATTGCTGTTAGGTTTTTTCCAGGAACCATCAGCTCCAAGTCAAGTCATTGTCCTTCATTCTAGTTGTGGAGGGCGCAGCTCAGCTCCAAGTCCAGTTGCCTTTTTCAATCTAGTTGCAGGGGGTGCAACCCACCATCCCATGTGGGAATTGAACCTGCAACCTTGTTGAGAGTTCGCACTCTAACCAACTGAGCCATCTGGCCACCCTACCTTTTATTTATTTATTTATTTATTTATTTAGTAAGGTTTTATTGGGGAAGGGAAACAGGACTTTATTGGGGAACAGTGTGTACTTCCAGGACTTTTTTCCAAGTCAAGTTGTTGTCCTTTCAATCTTAGTTGTGGAGGGTGCTGTTCAGCTTCAAGTTGTTGTCCTTTCAGTCTTAGTTGTGGAAGGTGCAGCTCAGCTCCAGGTCCAGTTGCACTTGCTAATTGCAGAGGGCGCAGCCCACCATCCCTTGCGAGAGTCGAACCGGCAACTTTGTGGTTGAGAGGATGCGCTCCAACCAACTGAGCCATCTGGGAGCTCAGTGGTAACTCAGCTCAAGGTGCTCACTTTTAGTTGCAGTGGGCGGAGCCCACCATCCCTGTGGGAGTCCAGGAGTTGAACTGGCAACCTTGTGGTTGAGAGCCCACTGGCCCATGTGGGAATCGAACCGGCAGCCTTCGGAGTTAGGAGCATGGAGCGCCAACCGCCTGAGGCACCCAGCTGGCCCCCCTACCTTTTATTTTTATATAGAGAGATTATACATTTTAAGAAATTTGAATTTGGTCTCATAGGAAAATTTCTTCTACATTAGATTAATAACATTTTCAAACACATAGAAAATTGAAATAATTATGCAAGGAATATACATACCCCTATCACTTAGGTTCTATAAGTAACATTTACCATAGTTGCTTATCGTATTCATCTATCCACCCATCCATCTTCTTTTTAAATGCATTTCTAAATAAGTTGCAGAAAGCAAAGAAATTCCTCCCTGACGTATTAAATTTTAAGCCCTTGTACTCTTCCATAAAAGTCCCCTTTAACTGCACGAGGGTATGCAGTTGTATCCAATGGGAAATAAAGAAGTTTGTGCTCTAGATCAAGGCTAAATTTGGCCCATTATCTGTGTTATGAAACAAATTCCGTTTGGAATTTAGCCACGCCCATTTATTTACATATTGCTTATGGCTGCTCTTCTATTGTAATGGGAGAGTTGTATAGTTCTGGCAGAAACCATATAGCCCACAAAGCCTCAAATATTTACCATCTGGCCCTTTTACAGAGAAAGTTTGCTGACCCCTATTCTTGCTGAACTCTGTCCCCCAGTGCCTCTGTGACCTACAGCAAATATTTTTACCAAATTAGAATTTAGGTTTCCTCATGTACAAAACACAGAATTGGACTTACTGATCTGAGATTCTATGTCTCTCCCTCTTATTTTTTTTCAATTCATCATCTCTATATTCCTTCCTCTTGCTCTTCCCATTAATGAGTTTTGAACTTCCCTTGCCCTACTTCATGTTTATGCTTCTTATCTTCTAATTAATAATTTAACATAGATTCTGGCATGCAAACAGAATTTCAAGCTTAATTAAAATATTCTCCCAAACTTCAGGTCAGCTTATATCTGTCATGAACAAGGACTTTCGTCACAGCCGCCATCTGTAGTTTCTCTCAGTTTGATGCTAGAATTCTGACCTGTGTACAGTAAAATGTACTATAACTGTCCCCAGATTAACTCCTGTGCAATTATGGAGGCAAGTCAGAATTGTTATATAAGCATACACATAAATCATCTCTCCTAATTAGCATGTTTCCAGTAGAATGCCTGTTAGTGTTTAATATCAAATTTTGTGGAATAAACATAGTTCTCAACATAACATTTTTTCCTCCAATCTTTATATCCCTGACTCAATACAACATTTTCAAGTAAGAGAAAAAGTGTTAATGTTGTGAATTAAATGCAAAAGGCATTTTGAATTTCAATGAAGATAATTTGTCCTTTAGATATTCATGGTATTAAGGGTGGAATCACAGTCTCATACTCAGTGTGACCCATTCTCTGTCATCATCCGTTTGTTATGAGGGCATTTTCACAGAATTTAATCACATTTAGATGTTTTTGTTTAACTGAACAAGATTGTAGGGGAGGAAACAAAGGGAGAGACAGAGATTACAATGAAAGAGAATAAGCTACTACTTATATGTCAAGTATTCACCATATTAACCATATTATCTGATGGTTAGGAAAAAAATCAGGATTTGACATAGAAATATATCTATCTATTTATGGTTTCATTACATTTTATAAAATTGGGAGTTTGGGTTAGATGTGCAACATTTAAAATAATTGGAGGCCAGCCAAGTTGACCTGTATCTCCCACTGATTACACCTAAAATTTCTGGACAGAAAAGGCAACCCACCTGAGGAATGTGAAGTGTTAATAAGAGTAGGCAGATTGAAGAGAGAAATCCAAACCTGAATAATAACCCATAGTGGAAATTAATATTACTTTTTTTTTTTCCTTTTGTCTTTTGGCCTTCACCCAAATTCTGAAATACAGTACATTGTGTGTTGACAGCAAATAACACCTGTTTTTAGCCAGAGGGCAAAAACAAAAAACAAAACAAAACCCAGCTCCCTGCATATCAAAGAGTGGGAGGGAAATCTCTTTTTTTCCTCCCTTTTTTCTTCCCGCACTGTCCTGAGGACAGCCCCAGTCAGAAAAGTGCACAGATGTGGTGGCTACAACACGAGTACGAGTACTTAAAACCCCCAAGAAGAGGAAAGGGATAAAACAGGAAAAGGAGTTCCTGTTGTCCAAAGAAAACCATTTTATTTGTTTCTTTATATTTTCTCTCATCACTTTGTCCGGAAGATTTTAGTCACGTGGAATTGCACAACAGTGTGAACGTCTAGAACTCTAAGAGAACTTCACTTTCCAGTCAGAGGCATTGGAGAGTTGGACTGTGGGGGAGAAATCCCACAGAAGAGATCTGAAAAAAAGCATCTCTTAACCCTATATATGAAGCAACATAAAATTCCAGCCTGACTCTTAAGCTGCTAACGAGCAGCACAGACCCAAAGAAATGTGCCCAAAGGCTTCAAGAAATTTACCATATAAACAACTGTCTTAAAACCAGACTGGCCTCTGAGTATCGGTAGCAACTATGGTAGTCAGACCCAAACCACATAAAAGAGCTTAGAAAACTTAACTGACATTGGAACCACCATACACAGAAAGTGAGACAGAACTTGCATTCTGAAACTGACTGGGTTGATTTCCAACTAAAACAAACACACAAAAGCAACATTCTCCCCAAAATATTAACAGGCCCCAGAGCCTCACAGCACAGTATTAAAAATATCCAAGATACAATCCAGACTTACTCAGTATACAAAGAACTAGGAAAATCTGATTCAATTTAAGGGAAAAGACCATCAGCAGATGCCAGCCCTGAGATGACACAGATGGTAATGGGATTATCAGAAAAAGACTTAAAGCAGTCTATTATAGCCATGTTCAATGGAGTAATGGTGAACATATTTGAAATGAAAAGAAAAATATAAATTATCAGTAAAAAAACTTAAACTCTAAAACAGAATTAAATGGAAATTTTAGAACTGAAAAATACAATACATGAAATTTAAAATATCATTGAGTGAGCTCAATCGCAGATTGGCCATAAAGATGGCAGAGGAAAGAATCTGTGAATTTAAAGACAGAGCATTAGAAATTACACAATCTGAAGAATAGAAAAATACTGGGGAAAAGATCTGTGGAACAATAAAATAATTGTGAATGTATTTCTGTTAATAGTTTCCTGCAGAGCACATGGTTTTGGGGAAGGGATGACTGCCAATTAAGCCAATTGAACCAGACTTCTAACCTTTCAAATAATCTCTTCATAGAATTTGTACATGCCTGCCGTGTAATATTGTTCTTTAAAAATCTTCACCTCAAATAACAATTCTTTCATTTCATTAATTTAGTGATTGATTCAAGAATATTCATTTAGTACATTCTATAGGCTGCCAGAATGAATATGATCTTACATTATATATATGTAAGCGTGGTTTGAAAAGCATGCAATAATCCCTCATAGGAAGAACTTTCCATCAATTCAAAATTGAAAGGAAGCATAGGGAAATAGGGAGATCCCTACCACTGATAATGTTCAAACTTAAATTGACTCTGGCAGCAAGAATGTAAAAAAAATCCCAAGTATCAGGTAAATATTAATAGCTGGATCATATAACCATTTAAATAAATACTTACAGTTGGGATGACTTTCATACAAATATATGAGGTCAAAGATTAATTTATTAATGAGGGAACAAGTACAATGTTGAGACTAATTTAAAAGAGAAATTAAGGAGCTATGTAATATAATAAAGGAATGTATAAAATTGCTGTTAGGTTGGTGCAAAAGTAATTGCGGGTTTTGCAATTATTTTTAACCTTTTGAACCGCAGTTACTTTTGTACCAACCTAGTAGATTATATACACAAATGGTCATTGACTTACAGGGTTATAAACTGTAACTTCTGGGTTATCTTTTCTATGAATTATTTGTACCTAAAATTAAAATCTGTGATTTAACATGTAATATCATTACGTCTGGGAACTTTAATCAATAGACACTTAGTGAAACAAATTTCCCTCTCTTAAATAATCTAGGTGAACCTGTGACTTCTATGATAATGAAAGGACATTACACCACTCCCCTAGTTTCGTTTTTTCTTCTATTTTTGGATAATTCACATACACACACACACACACACACACACACACCAGATAAAATATATGTTAAGTACCTTGCAAAGCTCTAAAGCATGAGTTGAAACAAGTAGAAATATACAGTTATTTAATTTATCTGAAAATATGTTTATAAACACAAAACCAATATGTGATAGACAGAAGTCTTATATCGGACTCTGAAATTCCCCATCCCCCCCATGTACACATGCTTTCTATAATTCCTTCCCCTTGAGTGTGTGTGCAGGACTTGTAAATATGATGAAATTTCTCTCTCTGATTGGGTTACCTGGTGTCACACAGGTGAAGAGATTTTTTTTTTCCAAGTCAAGTTGTTGTCCTTTCAGTCTTAGTTGTGGAGGGCGCAGCTCAGCTCCAGGTCCAGTTGCCATTGTTAGTTGGAGGGGGCAGCAGCCCACCATCCCTTGCGGGAGTCAAACTGGCAACCTTATGGTTGAGAGGACGCGCTCCAACCAATTGAGCCATCTGGGAGCTCAGCGGCAGCTCAGCTCAAGGTGCCGTGTTCAATCTTAGTTGCAGGGGGCGCTGCCCACCATCCCTTATGGGACTCGAGGAATCCAACTGGCAACCTTGTGGTTGAGAGCCCACTGGCCCATGTGGGAATCAAACCGGCAGCCTTTGGAATTAGGAGCATGGAGCTCCAACTACCTGAGCCACCGGGCCGGCCCCCACAGGTGAAGAGATTTTGCTATTGTAATCAAGGTTCCTAAGAAACTGTCTTTGAGTTAATCAAAGTGAGGTTATTCTGACTGAGCTTGACTTAATTAGGGGAGCCTTTCAAAAGAGGATCCAAGTCTTTCATGAAGAGAGGAATTCAGAGCAAAAGAGATTCAAAATGAGAGAGAGTCTTCTGCTCTTAAAGAAGCAAATACCATGTTGTGAGCTGACTATGGAGATGGCCGCATGGCAAAGACCTAGGGCAATCTAGCAGCTGAGAGTGGTCCCCAGCTGACAGTCAGTAAGAAAATGGGGATTCTGTCTTCCAACCTATGGGGACAGAGCCAGGAGTGCAGTTTCCAGGCTCTCGGCCTCACGTGGAAAGATACTGGCTCGAGTAGTAAATGGCCATCAACTATGATTGGATGACCATCAGCTGTGGCTAGTTGGCCGTGAGCTGTAACCAGTGAGCCATTGGCCACTAATATAACTGCTGTGGCTACGCTGGCAGAAAAATGGGGGCTAGCAAGAGGATGGTTGCTGAGCTGGCAAGCGCAGATTGCAGTTAGGATGGCGGGTTGCGGACAGTGTGGATCCAGCCTCCAGTGAGACTATAGTGCCGCCCCAGGAATATAGTAGTATGACTCCCCCATCTATGGCTCCATGGGTGTTCCATTTGGCCTCACCATGTCCTGCGTTCTTTTATGTGGGGAGCAGGACTAGAGACCGTGCCGGATGCCTTGCATGACACAACCACAGGGAACTGAATTCTGCCAACAACCCGAATAAGTTCGGAAATGGATTCCTCCCTAGTCACATTTCCAGATGAGACTACATTCCAGACAACACTTTGATTTCAGTTCTGTGAAACCCTGATCAGAGAACCCAGGTAAGACATACTCATATTTGGACACTTAATCGACATAAACTGTGAGATAATATATGTAGGTTGGTTTAAGCTGGTAAATTGATAGTAATTTGTTACACAGCAATAGAAAACTAATATACAAGTTAAGAACTTTTAAGGGGCATGACTTTTTTATAAAGCCAATTACTTTAATAATTTTACTAAGGTAGTATATCTCAACACATAACAAAATAAATACATCCCAACAAGTGATTCCTCTGCTTTTTCAATATCTGCTAAAATTATGAATCATCCAGAGCATCAGATTATTTTTTCATCTCAATGCCTTCAATGAATCATACTCTCAATTTAACCTTGGGTTTAAACTTCTAACCAAATAATTGCATTTTGCACCTGTAGAAGAAAGAAAATTGTGTTTCAATTTCTGCTTGAGTTATCAAGGTAATTAGCTAACTTTTGAGGAAGATAAGATTTATTTTTTAATGACAACTGCTGTGAGTTGAGTTCCGTGGAAAGCAGACGCTGAGATGGAGTTTACCATGGAGGAGTTTAGTAAGGAGTATCTTTAGACTCAACATACATGGAAGGAAAGGGAAAGAAGCAGCATTGGACAGAGGGAGACGTTAGGCTGCAGTGTAGCCCCGAAGGCACCTTTGACCCATGAGTATCTCTGCTGCTAGAATATACCTTTAGAGTTATCTGGGGTAGGGCTGACATGGCCAGGAGTTTACACACCTATACCTACCTGATATTTAATGTAGATCAATCTGGAAATGAATGCAACCTTATAGAGTGGATTTCTGCAGTTGACGCATTTCCTTATGGGACTGACAGCCAAAGGCATTCTTTCCACAGCACTTTCAGCAGCTAGGGCATTAAGTCCTTCACTGAAGAGGTATCTGGGTGCACATCACAGCGTTCCCCACAACTATACTATTCAGACATAAGCTAGTACTAGTTTTGTCAGTAGCTGTTTCTGAATGTACTCATCTTCCTCACAAATGTAGTTCATAAAAAAAACCCCAAAAAACCTTTATAAGATACTAGGTTAGGAACTGTATCCTACAATTTATCCTTATATCCTTATATGCTGGTATTAATTTCTGAAATGTGGATCAGAGATTATGCCTCAAAATAACAAAATGTTATTAGCCCTTTAGAGATAGTGTTTATCTTGAGACAGTACAAATGCCATGTCAGAAATCAGTGATTCACCATTTTTAGGGTCTGACTTTTTAAATTGCCTATGTCTGGTATCTAGGATTTAAAAATGTGATCATGGAACTGATTATCTTAGCTTGCACTTCAGGACCCAGAAAAAAAAAAAGTACGTGAATTCATTCACAGATTGTTGTTATTGATGACTTTTAATATGTTGGTATCAAATGTTGAAACTTATCTTTCTTCATACTACTACATATCAGCATTGTTTCTACTCATTTCAGTGAAAAGAATCAACTAAGACAAGCTATGATAAATTGGATTCATTTTGAGTGAAATTGTACAATATGCTTTAAATGCATATTGGTGCATTTCACTTGGTGCATAGCAGCTGAAAAGTAGTTAATCCATAGAATTTCACATCAGTGTTAACACTTTAAAGAGCAGGATCTCAAAATTGCCGGCGGTTTTTCCAACTGTGATTCTTCTTCTGTCTACTAAAATGTATCAGAAGTGACCTTATTATGGCTGTCACTTTTGATAATATTCTCAGAAAGTTTTATTTACTGGTATTTTATGCAATTCCTGTCTGTTTAAATAAGAAATTAAAACTATTGATCTGAACACAAGCACACCATGCACCCCTGTTATTATGTTCTTTCTTTTTACAAATTGGCTTCTAATAGTAACTTCGAATTCCTGATTCTCTATAATCATTTGACTACTCATTGATTTTATTCTTGAAACATCTATTGTCATTTTTAGAAAATTAAATTAACAAGTAAAAACGCAACCAAAATTACCCAGCAAATAAACTGATTTTAGAGGCATTAAAATATCATCTTTTTATCTTGTTTAGTTTTTTTTATTTAACCCATTTTATAACTCTCTGACAGGGACTGTCAATATAGGACTGGCACTTCAGTCCCCTGATACGTTCTGTGTTTTGTCAGTGGTAGCAATGTTATTGCGGTGCAAAAGTTTACTCATTTATGATCCCCAGAGCACCCTGTCCCACTTCTCTTCTCGCTTCATATTCCATCTGCTCATTACCCACATTTGATTCAGTGTCTTGCAGAAGAATTCATTTGTCTTTTCCAAAATAGAGAAATGCATTTTACTCCAGCAAAAGTCTGATAAATCTTTTCTGGAATATCCCCCCCCCCCTTTTTAAATCAATGCTATATTGAATCCATACTGAAATCGGAGTTTATGTTTTTTCAGTAATGCCTTCCTCTCCCAGGTGCTAATATCTGCTTTCTTAACAGGGTAGGGTGTATCCTTTTGATGTTAATCACTATTCCAGAAAGGAAATGTAGTTACAGATTCTAAGTGTGATATGCAGAGGAATGTTGCTTTGTTATCACCATTAAAGTCACCATTACAAGCAACTATTTCTTGTTTTCAAATGATACTCCTCATAAAAATCTTATTCATGCAAACTCTAATGTCCTCGTGTTCACTCCCTTGCCCCATTAACCTCTGTTGTGTTTCAGACATAGAGAATGTCTTTGGCCTCTACATTGTAGACTGAGTATTTCCAACAGACTTATCACTAATACACACAGAATACTATTTCTAAAATGCTAGTGATTTCAGTCTTTTGCCTAAAAGTGCAGAAGATGACATGGTATAGATGCAAAAAGAACCTGACTAGTAAGTCAGGTGTCCTACATTTTTATTAGCTGTGTGATTTTCAGAAGATTCTTAACTGCTCTGGTTTTAGTTCCTCATCCATTGTACAGAGTGCCTGTCACAAATGGAAGTTTAAATGGAAAAAATATATATATTGTTCTTTGTAAATTATATCTTTTTACAAGCATAACCAATTATTATCACATCACATCCAAATCTCTCTAGCGTTTTTCAGAGCCTTCTAAAAGTTTTTCTCACATTATTCATCCAACATTATTTACCACTGGCTCCTCCTATATACTCAGTCTCTGTTGTCAGCAGACAAAGGTTCCTCCTATTCCTTTCCAAAATCACTATAATCATTTATTTTCATTCTTGCACTTTTGCTCATGCCTCTTGCTTTTCACCTGAGTTTTTATGTAATTTCTCCTCTGCCAATTAAAGCCTACTCATTTTTCAAGTCTCATCTTAGTAATGAAGCCTCTTTTGAATAATCTAATTTCGAAGTTTTGATACAAATCATTTTTATCTTCTTCGACACTGCATTTGCTATGCACTTAGTAATCATGTATGGTAATATTTCCATTGTTCAAAGCACTATATGTAACTTCACTTTTGGAATTGACATTCAGAATCTGCTTATGACACATTTACATATAAATGTGCGTGCGCGCACGAAACTTATTATGTTCTAACTTATTTTTGAAGTTGCCAAGAGCCTAGTTTACTTAAATATGCCTATAAAATATTATGAAAACAACTAGTTTAAATTCTAAAACATTAACTTGAAATTGGGAAGCAGATCTAAAGGCATAGCTCTTATAGTCTTTATCCAATAGATATTTATAGGTTGAGTGGTAAAATAGAAAATAACATTAGTTGCAAATTAGAATATGATAACCAACATTAAATTGCCATTGATAGTTGGGATAGAAATGGAATAGGCTTCCTAGAGGAGATAAAACATGAATTAAACGTTGAAGGATAAGAGATTGATAAAAAGGGACACATTTGAGACAGAAGGAACAGCATACACAATCGCAGGAAAATTATGGGGTGATTATGTCCAAACGTGAATATTTCTATTTGGGTATCTATATGGGAGAGTAGTAGGAGATAATTTAGTTCAATTGCAGTCATATCATGCAAAAGCTCAATTGGCAGACTATAATGTATACGTTTGATTTCTGATGGTGTTGGCTGTGGGGGGATATTAAAGATGTTTGAACAGGAGAGCAATTGAAGCAACTTGTGCATTAAGGAAGTTTAATATAGCTATGGCATGAGATTATTACCAGTGTATGGAAAGGGCACTAAATAAAGATAGAGCTTTCATCTTATAGGTCATTAGAGGCTATAGACAATGAGGCATCATCCAGAGGGGAGCTTGGGACTGAAGAAGCTGTACTGATACGAGACACCAAGTGAATATGCAGACTAATGTAGTATAGTCAAACCGGCCTCTATGTTTTTGAGTCAGGTGAGTTATCAAGTTTTCATACCATTAATAAAGAGAAGCAGTTAGTGATTTTGTTTTGTTCTTCTAGAGTTTATTCACATAATTTCTGGTGAGATATCCAGGAGAATGTAATCTGGCAGGCTTGGGCTCAAACAAGTGACAATTAAAGATTTACACTGTGTATACGGTGTATATATATATATATATATATATATATATATATATATATGTCATAACTTGAATCTTTATTGTACATCCTAGGTGAAATTGGTTTTTTTAAAATGGCAACATTTTCCAAGATGCATCCAAGGTTTTACTTCTAAGCCTCAGATGCTGCAGCCTCATTGAAATGGTTTTAGTCCCAAATAAAACAGTCAACATGTTAACCTACTGTATTACTACATTTTTAAAAAGAAATTACCAAATCCCAAAGCCAAAATATGAGTTTCTCATGGTTTCCACCTAACTTCTACTCAGTTAATTGAATAATTTAGGATCTATCACATTCAGCACTCCATATATTGGTACTAATTCTGGAATTCGGTAGATTTGTTTCTGTTACAATTGGCAACAGACCCAAACCAGACTTTATTAAGTAACAAAGTAGATTTTTGGCTCACGTTACTGTAAACTCAAGAAGCAGTTCCAGTCATGGTTAGATTTCAAATAAAAACAATGATCAAGACTGAGTTTCTTTTCATCTCTAGCTATGTGTAAGCCCCATTGCAACATTACACATGTTTGCCCAGCAGATCCAGTATCCTCCTTCACGGGGCATTTTACTACACCTGTTCCATCCCCTCAGTGTCAAGTAGATGGATACATTGTAAATGTAAATCTTGAATGTAAATCTTGAATGTGGCATGGTAAAGTGAGTGTAGTCCCAGGAGGAAACAGGAACAAGGCTTGAAAGGAAAAAACTTATTATACTCAAGGATCCCAGAAAGGGAGTCAATGCATGCCGTACAGGGCCGCAGAGGAAGCTCCAGGTTTTGGTCAGGTGGCAAAAGACAGGAGCAAGAGGAAAGTCTAGTCTAGATCCTTCATTAGAGTTTTTGTGGGTAAATCTAGGCAAAGCAGAAAAAATAGTTTAGGACTGGCTAGTTTGAATAATTACAGCAGGATTGGGGCTATTAGGGTGGTCTCTAGTTATTTGGTCCCAGGTGCTGGGATCATTTAGGGCAGAGGAAATATTGGCTTGTGTGTGAATCAGATGAGGTTGTTGGGGTTATAGACTCAGGATTGGTTGATTTGTATATGAAGAACAGCCTCTTGGCTAGACCACTTTGCTATCTCTAAGAAAGGGCTGGCGTTGGAGAGGGGGAGTCACTCTCCAGCCAGCAAGATTTTTATGATGTCAAAACATTATAAAATACAGAGACAAAAAAAGCATGAATAATTTATGAAAGCATTCCTTTTTCCCCCTAGCATTTCCTACAAAAATCCTGAGATTCACTCCATTTGCGTTTAATTTCGTCACATGCCTACTGCTTAAAATAAAAACTTTGTGCAAGGGAGTGTAAGTCTACTGTCAACGTAAATAAAGAGGTAAACTGAGGCAGGCTCAAATTATCTGAAATTAAGTTTATTTGGGAGTAGCAGAGGACTTGTGGTTTGGAAGCAGCAAGCTGTAGCAAGCTACAGTGAGTCTGTGGTGGGTTTGGGGCCAGCTGTATTTATAGGTAAAGAGCCCAAAGAGGGGGAAGTCTGGTCAGAGTCCAAGCAGGAAGTTCATTGGCTTGAGGATGGGGAGAGATTCTTAGCCTATGTTCATTGGTCAGATTGTTGGCAGACTTCCTAAGTCTGGGTCTTCTGCAAATGAGTTCTTTATGGAAATCAGTCCCTCACTTCCGTTTCTCTGAGGGCACATGCGTGAGATTCTGCATTTCCCGCCCTCCATTTCCATTTTAGATTGAAATTATTTTACAGTACTTATTTGAGTCTTCAAAGGAGGGTCAAGCCCCAACAAATTTAAAATAGGAACTGCGGACTGATGTCAGCTTCAGGCGGCATAAGATGTGCCTCTTTTTTGTACCCCGTTTTGACAATGAAAATTCGGTATCCATCCAGGAACAAAAGTGCCTCTGAGGGAATTGTGGGATCCAGAACCATACACCAAGGGACCCAAGGAGAGTCTGCCCATCTGTGTATCATGTAATAAGCAGACAGACCTTGATATGTGCTGTGGAACCAGCAGGAGTCTGTGAACCCCTCTTGGCCCCGTAGGGGAACAGCTGGAGAGCGCTAACTTGGGCAGACACCTACAGACAAGAGAGCCTTTGTAGAAGTGCAGGTTTCCCGAGGAGAGACTTCGTTTGAGCACAAAAAAATAATGAATTTGGATGCATTAGAGAGGGTAAGAGGAACTTTGCCAGCGCTGGTCGTGACCGTGACCTGGGGAGGTGCAGGGAGAGTGGTGAATGAATGCCAGGCTTCCCCAGCTTGTGTGCCATGCTGCTGAGCTACAATCACAGCATGAAATGAGCCCACAGCTCGACCTCAGTGGTTCAGGTAATTCTCTGAGAATGAGCCCTTTCATCCAACTGCCAGTTCTCTATGCCTTCTTTTTTTTTTCGTGTCAGACCTCTCCCATTCTTCCCTCTGAATGGTCTCTTGTGACTGACACCTCCATATTCTACCTGGCTCTTGATTTGATTTCTTCTTCTGACATCCTCCTCCAGTTTTCATTGTTACTTTACATCACAGTCATCTGCTCCCAGCACATCCATGTTCCTTTAGAAGGAGAGATGACACATGAAGGAGAGGGGCGCATCTTCTTATCATGCACAGGGATGATATGATTATTAGAGATCTAATTAAGAACGATTGATGTATCAGTAATGCTTATCAAACCCAAAAGCATCCGTTATACCTGTATTTAACCTCTGTACCCTAAAACATTTGTTGGGTTGCTTAAGCAGCCCTTTGATAGAGAAACTGCCTAGAGAAAAGGATGAACAGTGGGTATTTAATTTAATTTTCTATATGAACATGTGAGAGAAAGAGGAAGAAGCTTGAACATCTTTGACTAAAACAGAAACAAGGTGGAAATTGAAGCAAAGAGATAGAAACAGTGAAATTCTAGCCTTAATCCAGTGGACTAGAAGGTGTGTTCTCAGGGGACACTCTCTTGGTATTTGACATCATTTTCATGTAAAAGGCCTTTTTGTAGTGGATTTATATATGGGTCCAGAGAGAAAAGAGTTTGAAAATAAATTGAAGACAAAGAATCAGTTATAAACCATGTAAAGACCCATTGCAAAGTAGCAAATCTCCTGGAGATAAAGTGTTGACATGAAAAAGCACAGCACTATGCTGAACACGGAAATAATCATTCACAGAGGCAAACAGTTCTGAGGCTCATGCACAGTTACGGCTCCTTTGTTCTGTATAATCTATGTGCATTCATTTACTCAAAAATTATTCTTGGTAATCGTTATGTGCCCAGCATGACACAAGGGGTATGGTGCTGGTTTACAGAGCCAATTGAAACAAAGTCTTGGCCCATAAACTTGCCGTGGGCCGTGCAAGTGGAATATGATTATCTCTGCTAATGTAAATGTATGACCTCTGTGCCCATGCTTTTGTGATGTAAACCAGTGCAATGACCAATCCCAAAAGAGACTTTATAGTTCTCTTCCTATGCATTCAAATCATGACCTTCAGAATCTTAATTTGGGAAAATCTTTTTTCTTTCTGTGCTGTATCCTGTCTTGCTTTTAACTTGGTGAGACTTCGCAAACGTGTCTCTTGAGTGACATTCCTGGCTTTCGAGGCACAAGCCAGGAGAGTAATAAATTCTGATTGTTTTCATCAGCAATGATCGTCTTTGCATTTTGATCTGACACCAATGAATCCTTCTATGCATTTACCAGGCAGTAATTATTATATAGACAAGTGATGATGAATCCATTTTCAGTCACGTTGCTTTGAGGCGACCAGAGGATGTTAGGGTAGGTTAATTGGTTGTGATGTATGTCTTGTAAAAGTGATTTTATTACATGAATACTTTGAAAATTCAAACTATACATCAAGAAGATGAAGAAACAGTTACACACCATTGCTTCACATTCAATATACAATTTTTATTTTTATTTTTGTTTTACTTCTTTTGCTGTAACATGCAAGGGTCATTCTTGAATACCAGAATAGTCCATTGAGATGACTGACGTGGGGAAATTTAGCTAACTTCAATGAAAATAGTATCTGGCAGTAAGGGAGTGAGGTAAATTGATACCATAATTTCAAAAAAAAGGTGGAAACTTCTTTTGGACTTGGAGGATAATTCTGGATTCCTCTCTACACTGGTAGGCATTTGAAGTACAACCTATTCTAGTTAATAATTATTCTCAAATGCTCTCCCTAAGTTCTATCCATTATTAGAATCACATAGCAAATAACTCTCAATCTTTATTTGTTTTAGAATATTTGGGCTTTATATTTTCCCTAATTTAAAATTTTGGATTTATCTGTCTGAAATGTCCCCAGCATAGCCCAGATATCAACAAATATCTGACCCCACAGGGCTTGTGGACTTAAGTCACAAGGCACTAGAGGTGTGAAGAAGACATAAGGGGCAATGTCATTGTGTCAAATGCTCTCTGCTCCTCCATCACTTGTCTATTATTTTAATATTGGAAAATACTTAAAATTAGATCAGGACTTTGAAATGTTCCTTTGGCAGTTTTTCTTTTTTCAGTCTGATTGGCTGTCGAGTTAGGCCATGTCCACAGCTTAAGGGCTGTTGTGCAGGGGCTTTGCCCACTGAATGGGACTTGCCCCTGTGAGTTGTGGTGCCTGTTGAGACTGCCCTTTGTGTGTGCCACTTGGGGGGCTAATTGGGCTCTGCTGTGATCTGAATCCAACATCCAAGTAGTTGGTTCTGGGGCCTCTTGAAAAGGGCTCTGCTGCAGGCCCACGTCACCTACTGACTGGGACCGGCCAGGGATGTCTACCTGCTATGAGCTACAAAGTGATCATGATTGTTCGCTGCCTGTGCTAAAGTTGGAGGCACGTGGGAGAGGCCACACTGTGAACTAAGGATGGCTGCCACCAGTACCAGGCCTGGGGTAGCTCTGCAAAACTCCAGATACCCTGAAGCCTGCCGCCACCTGCTGGCTTCCTTAAGGTTCAGCTACTAATAAAACCTTGTACAGTATGCCAGTTGGGTGAGGCAGCATGTCAGGGAGTCACTGAAGTGGAAGAGTTGTGGTCACCAGGTTAATGTAGATTCAGTTTTGATGCCAGTCCTGAGCCTGGAGCTATTCACCAAAAGTCTCAGAGCACACTGAGGCCAGTCCCCGCCTACCTGGGGCTCACAGACTCCCATAGTTTTGTAAGAAAGAGTGCAATGTGGGTGGGGCTGCCTGCTTGCAAGAACGTGCCTCAGGTGTTGGGGGAGTTGGGTGGGGCAGGATCTCAGTGGAACTCAGTAGACCAATCAGATTCTGATTTGGTTGTGTTGAGGGGAAGGGGAAGGGGTCAACACAGGGAAGATGGCAACTGTCTTCCAGCCCTCGCCTCAAAGCCACACACTTCAGTCTGCCCTACCCCCATATGCCTCTGATGCTCCCCCCCCTCCCCCAGTCACCATCCCTCTGCTGGAACCCAGGTTGAATGCCTGGGAGTGAGAGTGTGTGCACAGCCTGTTTTAAGAGGATATCTGGGTTTCCCGTAGCCTTTGGTCCCACCCAGATGGTCGGAATCCCCTCTGTGTTTCACAGCCAGATGTTGTGGCGTTCATCTTCCCAGCACCAGTACTCTGGGCTGGGGAGCCTGGTGTGGAGCTGGGGTCCCTCTCTCCTCCAGGGAGAACCTCTGTGGCTGAGATATCCCTCCTGATTCTCAACCTCCACACAGAGGTTTGGGGCCAGCCTGTTTCATGTCTCCACCTCTCCTACCAGGCTTCTTCTTTATGTGCTTAGTTATAAAACTTCTGTTCAGCCAGACTTCAGACGGTTCTCCAGGTTGCTTGTTCTATAATTTAGTTGTAATTTTGGTGTGTTCACAGAAGGAAACAGACACAGTGTTTATCTACTCTGCCATCTTGGATCTCTGCATTTAGTCTTTTTCTTTTTAAAAAATGTCTTCATTTTGCCCTAACTTTTGGATTACACTTTGCTGGGTATAAAGTTCTGGGTTCATAATTATTTTTTTCCTCTCAGCCTGTTGAAACTTTTAGCTCATTTTCTGTCTTTTCTTGTTGATAATGAGAAATACACAGTTTGTCAAATTGCCATTAACACTTAGATAAACTGACTTTGCTTTATTCTAACTTTAAATTTTTTTCTTTTATTTTTGATTTCCTAAAAATGTCTCTAGATATGTCTACTATAGATATATTATGCTGTTATTATTTTATTGTTATTCTGCTTGCTATTCAAAGTGTACTGTTAATTTGAATATTTATGTCTCTCTTCAATGTCAAACAATTCTCAACAAATATCTTATCAGATATTCTTTCCTTACCATTGCCTGTATTCTCTGTATGCTGGAACATGTTTCCAAAGAGATTAATGAAATTTCAGTGTAAAGGCTCTTCAATAGATCTTGTGGGAATTTTAACTGCTCCTGCATGTATTTTCTCTTTTTATCTTTTTGCTGTGTGGTAGGTGAAGCATTCAGCGCTATTAATCAGTAATAATCTCTTCAGTGGTGTTTAGAGTTTATCTTACTCATATTATTCTTATTATATTTTTGCTTCCCATATTTCAATTTGATTCTTTTTCATATCTGCCTTATTTTATGTATGCAACTTCTCATTTAATATTTTCTTGCTTTTTTTATGAATGTTATGTCCTCATGCCTTTGAGTATCTCAACCTTGCTTATTTTAAAACATTCGTTTATTCTATAACATTTACATCATCAGAAAATAACTCCTATTCTGGTGTTTGTTACCTTGACTCTTCCTTAGCATTAGGTTTCTTCATGAATTTTAGAATCATAAATCACAGGCTTATCTAAGGGGAAAATATTTTTTGCCTTGCATTTTTTTTCTCTTTCTCTCTCTGGGCTCCTTCCTCCCTAAAAAGTTATGAGGCTACTTCCAAGAATGTCCTGGGGCCATCGATTGGGAAGCAGTTCTCATAATGAAGGCTTGGGCCTCTCCGTTGGTAGGGATATGAAGGATATGCAGAATTGGTAGTGAGCCTCAGGCTGCCCTGTCCTGAGGCTATGTCCTATCCTCAGGCTTACATTGCCTTGGCAGCCCCATGTAAGTTGTAGCCCCAGGCACTAGTTGTCAGTATTTTTCACCCTACTTTTATGACTCATAGTCCCTGGATTTAAGTATTGGGAGTCTATATCTATTTTTCCATTTCACATGGAAGCCTTCTAGTCCTTTTCCCAAAGGAGGTGAACTTATATCCCCCACTGCCTGCTTTGAAATATGGATCTTCAGCCCTATTTACAATTCCAGCTTTTTGTTTTGTCTGTGGTCTGTGAAGATGTTTATCTTATCTAAGTGTCTTTGATTCTTTGTTTTTACAATTTATTCATCATTGCCAAGTTTGTAGAGCAGAAGGGAATACATCAAAGAGGGAACATAGAATGCCATTTTTACTGGTGTCTCTAGGTTCATTTTAACTACACATCCCATTAGAGTTTTGCTAAATTAAATAATAAAGGAAACCCAACCACTTTTAAGTGCAAATGGTTATGGAGTTTCCAGAGATTGACATGTATAGATTATAATCAATTACTGAATATATTTTTGCTCTGTTCCAGAGATTTTTAACATTTAAAATATGTAAAACTTCTCAATTCAGTTAACTAGTTAAAGATATTGGAACTGGTTCCTCCTCATCAGCTGTCACTGAGAAGAGTCTTGGTCTCTACATTTTAAGATTAGTTAAGTAATTTCTTATGCCCTTTTCTGCCAGAATTAACATATTCTCACTGAATATTAAATTGTTGGATCTTTATATCTTTGCTTACAAATGAACATGTTCCTGAGTAAAACTGTTGTGGAGACTTAAAATATTGTGTTTTATGGAGATTTTAAACTGATGACCTTATTTGAAAATTATTTCTACAAGGAGACATTTCTTTTCTACTATAGGAAGCACTTTATTAATCTAAAGCAAAACAGCCAATAATCTAGTTTGTGGGTAAGGCATCCTTATGCTTATATAGATCAGCAATTGGTCAAATGAACTAAAACTACTGGGGGTGCCAAAAATAATGTGTACACATGACTTGTATTCATCTTTTGTTATCGGTATATATTGAGAATTACAATCTTAATACAGTTTTTCCCTTTCTTAAATGTGTATACATTTTTTTGGCACCCTGTATATATTAATGGATTCATTCACTCCCCTGGATCTCGGCTGAGAAGGTTCCCTAATACACCTCATTCAGGTCACTGACCACAGATGGGGAATCCCATGTCTCCAGGCAGTCAGCAGGGTCCTGCTCCCGTTGTGTTCCCATCTGCTAAGATTCCAAGGTGATGAGTCTTAACTGTTTGTCTGTTACTGATTTTGCTCTGTGCCTGAGTAAGGACTTTGAGCCCTCTTCTCTTCTCCAATGATTCTTTTTTATTCCCTGTGTAGATCAAATATTCCTTCTGTGTGTAAGCAGTTTTCACCCTCTGTGCCCTGACTCAGCTGGATCCATGTTAGACTTGAAGTTTTCTCATTGCTCCTGCCTTTCTCTCTTACCTTTGCCAGTTACTGGCCCCTCTCATTCTGCTCCATCATGCTAGCCCTGAAGATGGACCATTTGGCAATTGATGTCCTATGACCCTGTCTTATAATTGCATCCCAAAGAAGAAAACCCTTAGACGGGAATTTGAGAACATGTAGTTTGTTTGGTAGTTGATCGCTGGAAGCACCACTGGGAGAATGAGACATGAAATAGGAAGGGAAAGAAGCCAAAGAAAATATGTGTTATTGGATGACTGGTGCTGTGAGCCACTGTGGCTCACTTTTGCTGGGGATCTGTGGAAGCTGGGATAGAACATGCCTCAGTTATTCCCCTCCTTTTGCAGAGGCAAACTGCATCTGGTATTTATCCTCCAGTTCCTATCTGTCATTGCTAAGGACTGCTCCCTAGGAGCATTAACTTTCTAAAATCATTAACTTACACATGCATGAAAGACAGCCCTTAGGCAGAAATTTGTAGTGGGACATGATTGTCAGGTAATAGACAGTGAGTGTGAAGGGAGTATGAGGGAGATACTAACAGAAGCTGATGGATCACTGTCATCCCCTAATACTGACACAGAAACTTTTGACATCCACATAACGGATAGATGAGCCCATCCCCACTCCGTGTATAAACGAGGCAGTGGTATTTTTCAGACACCAAGAGAGAGTTCATCTAAAGTTATCTGCCTCATTGTTGCCTATGATTCTCTCCTTACCCATTTGTTTATCTTGTGCATCATAGCTTTTAAAAGGTAAATATCATTGGACTCTAGACCTGAGCCTCCAATATCCATGTTCATCTTCCTGCATGACCCCACAGTCAATTGGATAAAGAACAAGGAACTGACCTTGGAAAAACCATCAGATTCATTCTCTAGGAATTTGGCATTGGGACAGGAACATTTATTTTGGTATCAGCTATTCAGTTAGGTACGTTTTGGAGCTGTGAGATGGTATTGTATGCATCAGTGTATGACGAAAAACATCAATAAGGCTTAGCTTCAGGTAGAGAAACAAGGCAAATGTACAGAGTGAGACAAACTATAGATTCTATGATGTGTCTTGCTTACCAATACTATTCCAGTGGCTTGTTCACATCTCGGGGGTGGGCATGGGGGTGTCTGTCTGTTTTCTTCATCCTTGACTGTCATGTTATACCTGGATCTTTCTGACGGATTTCTCCTCTATACTCAAACTTCAGGCACTAATTTTTTACTCTGAATGAGCTTCCCAGATGGATTTTCTTCTGAATCTGTTTAAATAGGAAACACAAAAATACTGGTAGATGGGTAAGAGATATAGAAGGTTCCTTGCCTCTACATTTTACCAGGCCAAGGTCAAACCAAGTTAGGGTGAGATGATGAACTATATAACCAGATACAGAGAGAAAAAATACCAATTTAGTGCCCTATTTATATATCTTGAGAGAACTGCTTTTTAGTGGAGATTGTGGTATTTTTAGCCAAGGTAATGTCGGTATTACACATTCATAATATGTATGCCTACAATTTCTGTTATAAACACATTTTAAATATTTTTTTTTTATTCTTGTTTTAATGACTGTTTTGAAAATTTTTAAGGCAATTTTAGATTCACATGTAGTGGTAAAAATGAAGAAGTGAGATTCCGTATACCTTTTGCCTAGTTTCCCCAGTGGTAACATCTTACAAAATTATAGCACAATATCATAACCAGTATGTTGACATTGATACAGTCAGATTCAGAACAGTTCTATCATCACAATGATGCTGTCCTTTAAATGGCGAAGCATAGTTCATTCTCATTTTTACCCCCTCAAACTCTGACAACCATTCGTCTTTTCTCCATTTCTACAATTGTATCACTTTGAGAATGTTATATAAATTGAATCATACAGTATATGCCTTTTCTCACTGAGAACAACTTTCTGGAGATTCATCCAAACTGCTGTGTGTATCAACAGTTCATTCCTTTTTATTGTTGAGTGGTGTCCATAGTTTGTGTAACCATTGTCCTGTTGAGGGACATCCGGGTTGTTTCCAATTTGGACTATTATAAATAAAGCTACTATGAACTTTCTTGTACATGTTTTTATGTGAAAAAAAAATCTTTATTGATCTAAAATGAATGTCCAAGAGTACAAATGCTTCATTGTTCAGTAGTTGTATATTTAGCTTTATAAGAAGCTGACATATTGTTTCCAGAGAGGCTGTGTCATTTTGCATTTCCACCTAGTTTCTCCACATCTTCACCAGCATTTTTGTTGCCAGTTGTTAATTGTAACCATTCTGATAGGGGTATAGTGGTATTTCGTTGTAGTTTTAATTTGCAGTCTCATACCATCTAATGATGTTGAACATATTTTCGTGTGCTTGTTTTCCCTCTATCTTCTTCAGTGAAATGTATCTTAGTGTCTTTTAGTATTTTCTAATCAGATTGATATTTTAAAATTTTTTATTGGGGAATACTGGGGAACAGTGTGTTTCTCCAGGGCCCATCAGCTCCAAGTCGTAGTCCTTCAATCTAGTTGTGGAGGGCGCAGCTCAGCTCCAAGTCCAGTCGCCGTTTTCAATCTTTAGTTGTAGGGGGCACAGCCCACCATCCCATGTAGGAATTAAACCAGCAACACTGGTGTTGAGAGCTCGCTCTCTAAGCAACTGAGCCATCTGGCTGCCCCAGATTGATTCTTTTTTGATTGTTGTTTTTTTACTGCTGAGCTTGAGAGTTTTAATATATTTAATAGTTCTCTTCTGTGCAAATATATGGTTTGGTCACAGTTGTTTTCTTCCATTCTGTAGCTTGTGGTTTCATCCATTTAGTATAGTGTTTTACAAAACCAAAGTTTCTAAATTTGATGAAGCCTAAGTTATCAGTATTTCCTTTAATGGATTGTGCTTTTAATGGATTGTCAAATCTAACCATGTCAAGTTTAGGAACTTTTTGCCTAGCCCTGGCTCTCAAGCATTTTCTCCTTTGTTTTCTTCCAAAAGTTTTAGCTTTCATATTTAAATCTGTGATCCATTTTGAGTTCATTTTAGTATATGGTATGAGATTTAGGCTGAAGTTCATTTTATGTATTTGCCTCTCAATGTACAGTTGCTTTAGCATTATTTGTTGAAAAGGTAATTTTTTTTCTCCTTTTTATTGCTTGTGTTTCTGTGTCAAAAATCAGTTGAGCAACCAGCATCTTCTATATTCTTTGTACAGTAGTGCCAAGGGATTATATTTAAATCATTGCTACAAACTTGGCAAAAATGTTAGCTTTAGTGTTTAATTGTTTCACTTTTCCTGACCATAAACTTTCTCAAAAAGTATAATAGCCAAATGCTTTGATTAAATGAAGCTTAGAATCAAATGTAATATCCATAATTCTGTGAAAAGTCTTAGTTTTGCCTCAATATTTATTTCCCTCTTACATAGTCAGTAATTGCATTTCTTCTGCAGTGACTTCTTATGCTGAAATAAATGACTGAAGAATGTCTTACTGAGACAGATCAGAGTTAATTGCTAATGAAGTATTAACTCCTTGTTAAGTAACTCTGAATAAATCTGCTGACCCATAAATGTTCATCTTAAAGGAATCTAATTCATTTTCTGCCTCTACCACTTCTGCAGACATGAAACATCATCTGTATTCTACCTTGTTTCAGCCATTGCAATGCTGAGAATAACACCTGGCTTATAATAGTATGTTTTAATTTGGACAGGTGACACATTTAATAATATGTCAAGGGTACTATGTAAGGGACATATACTTGTTGAAAGAAAAATTATATTCAAGAAGATCCTCTTCTGTAAAAATTAACCCCAGGAAACAAGGGTTTGTTCCATTTCAGTGATCAGAAAGGCAGTGCTGAAAAAGCATCTTGAGGTTTCCAAAGACAAATAAAACCTGTGACTTCAGCTTCATCCCTGGGGAATTATTCCCCTGTGTGATTTTGTATCTGGGACAACTGCTCACAGAGAACCATGCCAAACTTTAGCAAGAGCAAAATGCTACACCTCAGCAGATGTCTTGGTGGCTGGAATCTTCTTGGGGTCAAGATCACCCTCCTATTTTGTGTGCCTTTGTGGGATAGTCCATTTCAGGTAGAAAATAGTTCCATCCAGTATATGGTTTGGAAATGGGGGCTGTACCTTTATTTCTGGGCTTGCATATAATTCTTGGAAACAATGATAGAGTACATGTGGCGGAAAAAATCTACCTGAAAAATATTTTGAGGGGCTGCCGGTTGACTCAGTTGGTTAGAGCGTGTGCTCTTAACAACAAGGTTGCCGGTTCAATTCCCACATGGGATGGTGGGCTGCGCCCCCTGCAACTAGATTGAAAATGGTGCCTGGACATGGAGCTGAGCTGCGCCCTCCACAACTAGATTGAAGGACAACAACTTGACTTGGAGCTGATGGGTCCTGGAAAAAACACACTCTTACCCAGTAAAATTAATTTAAAATATATATATTTTGACATAAGACATTTATTTTTCAGAATCTAAGGAAAAAATGCTGAATCTTTTATTAAGCGGAGTTCTTCCAGTAATGAATAAATCTAGCAGTTCCTTAAAAGATTGCTTTCTAAGAGTTGTATAAGTTATGATGGCAACAAGAGATATATATAGACTGTTAATTGTTTTTAAGTTGTCAACTTGTATGTTTAAGAATGGAAAGTTATTTGTTGGGATTGCATATTGGTGCAGCTACTATGGAAAACAGTATGGAGGTACTTAAAAAAATTGAAAATGAAACTACCTTATGACCCAGCAATTCTACTCCTAGGTATCTGTTCAAAGAAATCCAAAATGCTAATTCTCAACCCTAAAAAATACATGCACCTCTATGTTTATTGCAGCGCTATTCACAATAGCCCATCAAAATGCCCACCAATAAATGATTGGATAAAGAAGCTGTGGTACATTTATACAATGGAGTACTACTCGGCCATAAAAAGAATGAAATCTTACCATTTGCAACAACATGGATGAACCTTCAGAATGTTATGCTAAGTGAAATAAGTCAGATTGAGAAAGACAAATAGACAAAAAAGTAGAATAAGTATGTCAATATTGTTTGCCACACGATGTAAAGTACAACATAGGGAATATAGTCAATGGTATTATAACAGCTATATACGATGTCAGAGGGGTAGTAGATTGAGGGGGTATCACTTTGTGAGGGGTGTAAATGTCTAACTATTACGTTGCTTTGTACACCTGAAACTAACAAAAAACCTTTTTTTAAAGAAAGAATTAAAAAATAGAATGGAAAATTATGAATTATATGACTATTGAACTCAACATATGGGTCATGAATTATTACTACTTCCAAGTGTCATTTTATAATAAAAAGAGAAGTTACTAAATCTACATTTAAGCATCTCTTTCTCCTGGACACAGCATTGAAAATATATTGCCCATGTAGCACATCTAGTTGTATGACCTGGTGACTTAGGAAAGCTTTCGTTCTCTGGTAACAAATTTACACACTTTGAAATCAACCTGTCCAGAGTGTCAATTCAGCAGACCATTTTGACAATTTGGATGCATAGTCTTTTTATTTCTGATTTGAAAGATACGGTTTTAGTTAATTAAACAGATCTTAAGTATAAAGACTTGATAAATTTTTACACCCATGAAACCAGTACAGACATCAAGATACAGAACATAGCCAGCACTCCAGGAAACTTCCTTGTGCCCTCTCCTAGTTACCGTGTTTTCCCAAAAATAAAACCTAGCCAAACAATGAGTTCTAATGCGTCTTTTGGAGCAAAAAGTAATATAAGACCTAGTCTTATTTTACTATAAGACCCAGTCTTTAATAATATAATATAATATAATATAATATAATATAATATAATATAATACCGAGTCTTGTATTAATTTTTTGCGCCAAAAGATACATTAGAGCTGATTGTCCGACTAGGTCTTATTGTCGGGGAAAGAGGGTAGTAATAGTCTCCCAAATTTGGACGTGTTTTTTAACACGTTGCGTATGGATCACGAGAATCTTTGTTTTTTTCTGAGCCATGCATTAAGGACGGATAACGAGAATTCTCGTTTTTACTGTTGACTCTTTTTACTTTGTACATTTTATTGAATTATTTGTGTTTCGTTAATAACAAAGAAAGCTGCTTTCTGCAGTATCACACCAGGAGGGATTACTAACATCATAGGTGAGTAAATCCTAATAAATTCCATAGAAAAATAATAAATGACATAGAAGCATTTACGCTTTAAAGAGAAGAGTGCATTTTAAAGTAGTTTCTTTTAAAAACCTGCCGGAACAGAGGGGTACGAGGGATTTAAACCCTGCCGTACGCAACGTGTTAACTTGATATAAAAGGAATTATACAGTTTTCCCTCTTTTGTATTTGGCCTTCTTTTGCTCAGTATTACCTCTGTGAATTTCATCCATGTAGTTGCATACATCAGTACCTTATTCTTTTTATTACTGAGTTATATCCCATTGTATGAATATATCCTGTTGTATGACTATATCACATGTATTTATCTATTCACTTTTGGATGGAAATTTTTGTTCCCAGGTTTTGTCTGAGAACATCATTTTTGTGCATGCATTTTGGTACACGTGTGCACACATTTCTGTTGTGTATATAGCCAGGAATGGAGTTACTGGATCCTAGGATATTTGTTCTTTAGCTTTACCAGTTTCTATTAAACAGTTTTCCAATGTGATTTTACCAATTTACTTCCAACCAGCAATGTGCAAGAGTTCCAATTACTCTCTGAATCCCAGCTCTGACGCATATTTACTGTGTGACCTGGAGCAAGTTGCTGAATCTTTCTGTGGTGTAATTTCCCTGCCTATGAAATAGGGATAATAGCAATACCTTCCTTATAGGGCTGTTGTAAGGATTAAAATAGACGTTTTTGTTGTTGTTGTTGTTGTTGTTGTTTGTTTTTGTTTTTAAATTAAAGTTTATTGGGGTAACAATTGTTAGTAAAGTTATATAAATTTCGGGTGTACAATTCTGTATTACATCATCTATAAATCCCATTGTGTGTTCACCAAAAAAAAAAAAAAAAGAGTTCCAATTACTCTAAATCCTTGCCAGCACTTGGCATTACCAGTCATTTTAATCTGAACTATTCTGGTGAAGGTTTAGTGGTATCTCATTGAGGTTTGCACTTGCATTTCCTGATGACTAACGATGTTGAGCACCTTTTCGTATTTTAACAATCTGTGTTGAATGCAAATCTTTTAATACAGAAAGTGTTATAAAGTATATGTTTTAATTTTTCTTCATAGAGAAAAACAGCTGTCAATTTGCAAATTCCCTACAACCGTTCATTGTTTTCTCAAACTTGAAGGAAAAAAACAAACAAACCAGAATCTTGTTTTAAAAAGCCACAGGTCAGTATATAGAAAGTACTATAACTGCCAAGCTTTATCTCTGGTAATGCTTCTCTGACCTTTTGCTTTTTTTTTTTTCTTTTATCAGACAAAATAAACTTTATTATTTTTTTCTTTACAACTGCATAGTATTTCATTTTTTAAATTTGTTTTTATATTACTTTCAGGTGTACAAAACACCATTTACACCCCTCACAAAGTGATACCCCCAAGTCTACTACCCCTCTGACATCATATATAACTATTACAAGAACATTGACTATATTCCCTATGCTGTACTTTACATCCCATTAAAGTATATATGTATATATACACACACACATACATATATATCATATAACATATGTTATATATGACATTCAATATTATTATATGTTATATTTGACATTCAATATTATTCTACTTCAGCTTCAGGTGTAGAGCACAGTGGTCCAGCATCTACACAATCTATGAAGTGATCCCCTTGATAAGTCCAGTGCCCATTTTACATAATCTTTACAACATTATTGATTATATTCCCCATACTGTATTTCACATCCCCATGACTATTTTGTGATTACCAATTTGAACTTTCTAATCCCTTCACTTCTCCCATCCCCCAACACCTCTCCTGACTAGCAACAGTCAGCACTGCAATAAACATAGGGGTGCATATGTTTTTTTGAATTAGTGTTTTGGATTTGTTTGGTTAAATACCCAGGAGTGGAATTGCTGGATTATAAGGTAGTTCTATTTTTAATTTTTTGAGTAACCTCCGTACCGTTTTCCATAGTGACTGCACCAATTCACAATCCCACCAGCAGTGCATGAGGGTTCCCTTTTTTCAGCATCCTTACCAATGCTTGTTGTTTGTTGATTTATTGATGATGGCCATTCTGACAGGAGTGAGGTGTTATCTCATTGTGGTTGTTATTTGCATTTCTCTGATGATTAGTGATGTTGAGCATCTTTTCATATGTCTATTGGCCATCGGTACTCATATATCCTCTCTGGAGAGATATCTATTCATGTGCTCTGCCCATTTTTTAATTGGGTTGTTTGTTTTTTGGTGTTGAGTTTGACCTTTTGCTTTTTATATGTGCCAATCATAGCAAGTCCATTATCACACTAAGTAAATCAGTTATCTCAAAAGGTGATAATTGTTAGAAGTGTAAGGGTTGGGAGTTTAGGGTGTCATAAGATGTGTTGAGTGGCATTTTATTTGACACATATAGTAAATATTTTATACTTTTCTATTTCTGAGTCTTGGATCATAGCTGCATATGAATTACTCACAATGTATATGAATATGTGTGTAAAATATAGAGAACTGGACACATGCTACTATAAATGAACATCTATCTAAAAAGCTCTTGATAGTTCATTAAGCTTCACAATTCATTGGAGGCACATAAATAACAAAGACTATCCACATTTCTGAAAGCAAGTGACAGAGTCTCCAACTCAGGTGCTAAATGAAGACAGTGCTCCATACTCTGCCATGAACATTGAGTCAGGCGGTGGAGTTTAAATCCTTACAGCAATTAACCACACTGGGAGTTTGGCTAAAAATGCAGCCACCTCCACCCCACCAGGAGGTCTGAATCTTCCCAGGCCACCAACCACTTAACATTTGCCCACAAATGCTAAGATTGTGTCACAATTACTGGTTACATGTATAGAAATAAGTACAGCCTTAGTGCACTTGCTGTAGACTGCATGTTTGTGTCTCCCCACGTTTCATATGTTAAAATGTCAATCCCGGGGTGGCCGGTTAGCTCAGTTGGTTAGAGCATGGTGCTGATAATACCAAGGTTGCCGGTTCGATCCCTGCGTGGGCCACTGTGAGCTGCGCCCTCCTTAAAAAATAAAAAATAAAAATAAATAAATAAATAAATAGTGAGATATCATTTTTAAAAAAAAAGTCAATCCCCAATGTGATGATATTAGAAGGTGGGGGCCTTTGGGAGGTGATTAGGTTATGAAAGTAGAACCCTCATGAATGGGATTAGTGCCCATATAAAAGAAATTCCATAGGGATCCCTCATCTTTCTCCCATTTGAGAACACAGCGAGAAGATGGTTGTCTGTGACCCAAGAATTGGGCTCTCACCAGACACTAAATCTACTGAGTCTCCAGAACTGTGAGAAATCATGTTGTTTAATCCACCCAGTGTATGCTATTCTGGTATAGCAGCCTGAATGGACTAAGAGAGTGTTTTTGCCTGTTAACCTGAAAATGAAGGCCAAACTGAGAGACGACAAACATTTATTTTCTCTGTATCTCTGAATCTATTTTGTTTGCTCGTTTATTCTGTTCTTGAGATTCCACATATAAGTGAGATCATATGGTATTTGTCTTCCTCAGTCTGACTTATTTCACTTAGCATAATATTCTCTAGGTCCATCCATGTTGTTGCAAGTGGTAAGATTTCATTATTTTTAATGGCAGAGTAATAAATGTACCATGATTTCTTTATCCAATTGTGTATTGATGGGCATTTCAGTTTTTTTCCATGTCTTGGCTATTGTGAATAGCACTGAGACCCAATAGAATAGCTATTCTGGAAGTACCGATTCAGGCAGAATCACAAATAGCATTCCAATTAAGTGGCAAAAGAAAGAAGTATTAATGAGAAAGAGATGGGAGCAATTACATCAGTAGAAGGAAGGCATTTCTATAGGTGCAGATATGCTAACAGTGATGCTATTTCTAGAGAATGTTTTTGATTTTCAGTCAGGTAGTCATAATATCTGCTTTCTTGTTATCTTTGCAAACAGTTGTTCAGGATACAATGTTGCTTTAGGCCCTTCCAAAGGTTATTTTGCCCTGTTTTAACATTCCAAAGGTTTGAAGAGTAAGACATGCAAGGTACTTCCTCTGGGATGGTGGCTCTGACTCCATTTTAAAGTGGTTCCATTTATATTATTTTTTACATGCCTTAAATCAGATGAGTTTGGCTTTCATCAAAGCAATTAGTTGACGCTAATTGACAAGGCAAATTCTGGAATTAAACTTCAGTATGAGTCTGGTTGAGTCGCTTAATAACCATTTGAGCCTCCATTTCCCTCCTTGTAGCATGGAAGCTGGTAAAGCACCGTTTTCACCTTTCTTAGAGTTGTAAAGATACTTTACATTAAATAAAACTACAAAATGAAAAGTACTAGAATAATAATACGTGACCGTATTCTCATTAGACATTTTGAATTTCTAAGAATACCTGTCTCTCAGAGTAAAGTACATAAAAAATAAAATGGTATGTTAAAAATTTCTTTAGATTGGCCATTCTTGGATGGTTGTTAGCGCTAGATGGATTTACGAGGATTCCTTAGAGTCTTCTGTCCACTTTTCTGCATTTTCAAAATTCATTAAAATATAAAGTTAAAAACAAAGGTGTTCATTAAATCTGAAATAGTATACTAATATAAGAGTAGAACACTGCAATACTGTGGTTCTCAAAGAGTGGTCCTCGAGACCAGCAGTATCAGCAGCTGTCTGAGATCTGGTATGAAATGTAAATTCTTAGGTCCCACTCCAGAGCAACTAAATCAGGAACTCTGAGGGTGGGACCCAGCAGTTGGCATTTTAACATACCTTCTAGGTAATTCTGATGTATCACTAAAATGTGAGAACCACTGATGTAATGAAAATGGTGTTGGTCTGAGAGTTAAGAGATAAGAGTAGCACGTAGTAATGTTAACTATAATAAACTCAAACGAAGTAGTGCTGTAGCATCAAGTGTTACAATTCCTATCATACGTACCAATTAGGTTATCAGTAAATACACAGTAAAATAACTTTTTCTTATATTTTGATAGTAGTGAAGTCTATGGTATACCATTAAGTTGATAGAGCCATCAAAATAGTATTTTAGGGGTTAAAATACCATTTTTAAAATTTTATTATATTTATTGGAGTGACAGGTTAATCAAATTATACGTTTCAAATGTATAATTTGAAAATGTATAAACAAAAAAAAAAAAAAAAGAATTTGAGTTCAGAATTCATTGGTTTTGTGACCTTGAACAAGCCACTTACCTTCACTGAGCATTGGTTTCCTCATCTCCAAAGAAGTCTGGATCCTAGGACCTTTTGGACCCTTTCTATATCAGCCGTTAAGGATGACTCTGATACACATGACTTAGATGAAGAGATATGGTCTGTGAGAAACTGCTCCCCAGGGCTTGGAAAATTATATGGCTTGGTTGACTATCCAATTAAACCACTTGTATCTTTAATTAATGGGTTCTTTGTGTATAGCTGGAAGAGAGTTCATTTTCATCTCCAAATACAGTTCATATATATATACATTAATTTCATAAATAGAAATATATATATAAAGTTTTATAAATAGAAAATATTTCAAGTTTCTCTTTACAAAAGGCATTAGTGTTTGGATTTTACTATTAAGTACAGATGACTTAAGTTGATTTACTTGCATTTTTAAATAATTATGCATTATATTTTATACAGAGTGAGGACTTATACCTTCTAGAACTGAAATACATTTAAGAAATTTAAATCTAAGTTCTTGTTTATAACTGTTTATTGATTAAATTTTAGTATGAATCTGTAAAGTGTTTTTAAAGGAGTTTTAAGCACCACAGCTTGTCAGGAATTTGTGCAAGGCTGCCACATTCCTCTGTTCCACAAAAAAATGTTAAAAATTCCCAGTGCCATGAAACTTTGGCCACTCTGAGTTATCCTGAGTGATAACTCAGGAATAACTAGGGATATCCTTAGGGAGGGCAGAGAGTACGTGAATTGAGGTACAGAGGTTAAAAACAATTTCTGTGGTGTTCTCCCAGCAATTGCCAGGATCTTTCTGTAGCTGAGCATTTGAGAATAGTAGCTAAGTAATGAGGAACAGAAAGTATGTTGGACTTGGAAGGGTGTTAGCAAAGGCCTCATTTGGAAGCAGAAGAAGCCAGGAGCTCATTTCCTTCTCAGATGTGATCGAGCTACAAGGAGGCAGGCCAGAGCTTCCTGTGCTATCATCCTATGCAACCCCTCAGACGCTGATAGCACTTTTGAGCCTAGAAGCCAGCAGGGTGGCTCTCAGAATTGAAGCTTCCTCCTTTCAATCATTATTAAAGAGCAATTTACTGGGAAACGGAAAGTGTCATGCTGCTGGGCTCTCAGGGTTCCCAGAGTGCAATATCTAGGGCTGCAAATGCAATATCCCATGGTGGGCTATTACCTGCAGGTTTAAATTGCAGGGGGCTTGAGGAGCAACATGGCAGTGAGTTCCCTAGGTTTTCTTATCACCTCCATATATCCCAGACAGGATGCTCCAAAAGTCTCCAACCTAGTACTGCCAACAAGCACAGACGAAGAAAAAAGGAAGGAAGGAAGGAAGGGAGGGAGGGAGGGAGGGAGGAAGGAAGGAAGGAAGGAAGGAAGGAAGGAAGGAAGGAAGGAAGGAAGACTGTTTCCCCTAGCTAAAGGCCCAGAAAATGAGTAGCTTGACAATAGAAATCATTTTGGCAATAGCAAGTCTACTTCAGCCAAAAACAAGTGAAACAATGGAAAAAGCTGAAAGCTGTACCCCTCTGTCCCAGTTCCAGTGGGGCCGGGCACAAGCTGATCTCTTCTCTGGCACCCCCCACTTACCACAGAAGCAGGTGGCAGTCCTCTGATTTCCCTGCCCAGTGGTACTGGAGCTAGTCCTCTGTTCTCTGTCCATCATATGCAGATGGGGCACCGAGTCCCCTCCAGGAGTAGTTTTGGCAAAGCTAAATGGAGACCTGATATTCCATCCCCCACCAGCCAGAAGCAGGTGGTATTACCATTCTCCCTACCACCCAGGAGAGTGTCAGTGGCATCCCGCAGCAAACGGATTCTCCCTATCTTCCCAGAAGAAACAAGACTTAATGAGGTGGTAAGAAGCAGAGCTACTTAGGCTTCACAGTCCTCTCCCTGTGCCCGTGGAGCACACTGGGGAGCAAAGCCTGAACCCCCACTCACCAACAATCAGGTAGGATGAGGTGATGAGAGGTTGAGCGGACTGACCTTCTACTTCCCTCTCCTCCTATCCTGTCAGCAGGGAGCTCAGCTTCTATCCTCCCTATGGCAACAACATGTTCTATGCCCTACACTTCCCTCCACCCTAGTTGCCAAGGAGTCCAGTGAGGAGCTGAGCTCACATGTTCACTCAGAATCAACAAGGCAATAAATGTCAGTGTCACACATTTGCTGGGAAGATGTCAACAGAGGGAAGAGCTAACGGAACATCCACCTCAACTGTGTGCATTGAGGAGGTGTAAGAGCTCTGCTCCACTTTTGTAGGGGCACTGTCAGTGGGGTCCGGTGGGAAACTGAACGTGACACTGACCAGGACCTCGTGCTACACCTCCATAGGTGTACAAAACTGCAATGTAAAACTCACCCCTTATCAAAAAGTAGTTCAAAGTGGCCATGGGTTTTAATGGAAAACTTAAAACTATAAAACCTTTATGAGAAAAGAAAACACAGGAGAAAAATCTTTGGGATGAGGTCTAGGTAAACAGTTGTTCAACTTGATACCCAAAGCACAATTCATAAAAGGAAAAAAAATTGGACCTCACGAAAATTAAAAACTTACGCTCTGCAAAAGACCCTGTGAAGATGATAAAAGACAAGCTTAAGACACAGAGAAAATATTTCTAAAGAATGTATGTGACAAAGTGGTATCTAGAATACATGAAGAACTCTTAAAACTTAACAAAAACAATAAAGAAAAAAATCCACCCAATCAGAAATCGGGATAAAACATAAACAAATATTTAACCAAAGAGAATATCAGATGACAAAGAAGCACGAGAAAGATGTTTGATGTCATTAGTCATTAAGGAAATGCAAATTAAAACCACATTGAGATAGTGCTATACATATAGCTATTAGAATTCCTAAAATTAAAATAAAATAAAATAGTGGCAACACCAAAAACCAACAAGGATGAGAAGAAACTGGAATACTCCAACTTTGTTAATGGGAATGTAAAATGGTACAGCCACTCTGGGCAAAAATTCGGCAGTTTATTCTAAAACTACACATGAAACCACCATATTGCCCTACAGTTGCAATCTTGGTTATTCATCCCAAAGAAATGAAAACTTATGTTCACACAAAAATCTGTACACGAAAGTTTAGAGTAGCTTTCTTTGAAATAATTGAAAATGGAAACAACCTAGATGTCCTTCAACTGGTGAATGGCTAAGCTGTGGTATTTTTCATACCATTGAACACTTCTCTCCAATAAAAAGGAATGATCTATTGATACAGGCAAAACCTTGGATGACTCTCCAGAGAATCATGTGGAGTGAAAGTAGCAATCTCAAAAGGTTACATACTATATAATTCTATTTATATAGCATTCTTGAAATGACAAAATTATAGAGATGCATAATAGATCAGTGGTTGCCAGGCGTGAGCAATGTTGTGGGGGGGGGGGGGTTGGGAGTAATGGAACTGTTCTGTATCTTTACTGTAGTGGATATACAAACTTACAGATGTGGGAAAATTGCATAGAACCAAGTAACACTAGGGAAATCTTAGGGAGGAGGGAATACAGGGTAGTATTTCAAGAAAATAAAATGGTATAATCGTGGTCCTAACTATTCAAAAGGTGAACCTGGGACCAGCGTAATTAGCATCATCTTGTGAGAAATGCAGACTCTTTGGCTCCATCCCAGACCTACTGAATCTGCCAAATCCCTGGGTAATTCATACACACATTCAAGTTTGAGAAGCACTGGTCCTTGCTTTGTAACAAGAGTTAAAAGAACAGGTCCAAGTCTTTGGGTGCTTTTTGAGTATAGGCATTATGTCTGCCTCCTTTTTACTATGCCTTTTGCCTAACACAGTGCCTCGCACGTAGTAGATGCTCAATAAGTAGCTTTTGAATGAACACATGGATGAATCTATCCTTTCCCCAGTTCCCATGTGCCTTCTCACATTTTCCCAAGTTTGGAGAAAGGTCTCTCTTCTTAGTGACACGACCAAGTGTCCCTGAGAGAAAGAGTCTTGCATTCATGTTTGTTAAGCCTTTTTTAGTTCAACATTTCCAACAGTGACTACACAGATACTGTGCAAGTTATGAGGGACACAGATTTCACACATGCTCTTCTAGATGGTGAGCATCTAGTAGGGAAGGCAGATACGGAAGTAAGCATTCATATTTGCTGTAGTAGAGTTTATCATCTTCATCTTCTCTAGTAAGAATTTCCAGATACCTTTTCCCTCCAGAACTCTACCGTGTACTTGCAAATGAAGGCACTTGGGAGGGGAAGAAGTCATATTGGACCAAGAACAAGGCTGTGCTACTCACTGGTTATTAGGTCTTAGGCAAGTTATTCCACCTCGTGAACTTCGTCATCTTTGTCTGCAAAACAAGGATGAGATCATCTCCATGAGACTATTGAAAATATGTATTTGGAAATACTGTATCATATGAAAAGTAAAAGCCCTCTATAACTTAAATGATTTTTGTTATAAGAATATTCTGGGATTAAGTTCACAATACTCAGAGGTGGAGATGGCATTGCTATTTCTATGAATCTGATATAATATGATAGAACTCCCTTTTCAGTCTTTTTTTGTCTTTTTATTTCTTCATAGACAGATTGGCCATGAATGTTACTTTAAGGTTTAAAATTTGTAAATATTTGTAAATATCTGTTTGCTATAATAGAGTTAACAATCATCACCTTCTCTAGCAAGAGTTTCCAGCTACTTCTCCAGAACTCTATTCTGTATTCCCAAATTAAGAAGCCAGGATGTGTGATATATAATATCTCAAATAGTTAACTTCTTCCAAGGGACCTTTGAAATGTTTGGGATGCAAACATCTCTGGGCACAAACAGGCTTTAATGGTCTGGTGCAGACCACATGCAGCATAAGTGGCTTCACTCCCAGACTTGCCTGTTGTTGGTTGAGTTGATAACGAGTTAAATTGTTTCTGGTATTTCAGCTCAACCTCTAAATTCTCTTGGGATATTTTGGACAAAGATCAAGATTCTTGTATATGGATCATTTTCAGGTAGGTGTGAGCTTTCAACCCACAGAGAACTTGACTACATAAATCAATTACAGAAGGAGAAGAAGGAAATATGAGCTGTAAAATATTGACTCACAAGGTGTTTGCAAACGCCCTTGAATTTAATGTTATTGGGACCTACTTGTCTCTGATGGCTTCAACTATTGGGCAAAACTATTCAAATCGTGTTTGGTTGAGTCTTCCCTGACTTTGGTGATTATGACTAGAGATTTCTGGATCAAAGTCATAATCATATTCATGAAGACCAACCTGCATATTGATCATAAAGTTGGAAAAACAGCACTGCTTATGTATGGCAGGGTATGCCTGGGATAAAAAATATAGACACCATTGGAATAAATGAAAAGTTCAGAAAAATGCATCTGGTTTTGTATGTGGGAAAAGCCACATACAGACATGCCTTGTTTTATTGTGCTTCACTTTATTGCACGTTGCAGATATTGCAGATTTGTTTTTTGTTTTGTTTTTTACAAACTGAAGGGTAGTGGCAATCCTGCTTTGAGTAAGTCTCCCAGCACCATTTTTCCAACAGCATTTGCTCACTTCATGTCTCTGTGTCACATTTTTGGTAGTTCTCGCAATATTTCAAACTTTTTCAATTTTATTATACTGATATTCATTATGGAGATCTGTGATCAGTGATCTTTGATGTTACTGTTGTAATTGCTTTGGGGTGCCACAAACCATGTCCATATAAGATGACAAACTTAATAAATGTGTGTTTTCTGACTGTTCTACTGATCAGCCATTCCCCCATCTCTCTCCCTTTCCTCGGGCCTCCCTATTCCCTGACACCCAACAATATTGAAATTAGGCCAATTAACAATCCAACACTGGCCTCTAAGTGTGCAAGTGAAAGGAAGAGTCACAGGTCTCTCACTTTAAATCAAAAGCTAGAAATGATTAGGATTAGAGAGGAAGGCATGTCGAACGCTGAGGTAGGCTGAGAGCGAGGCCTCTTGCAACACACGGTTCGCCAACTTGTGAGTGCAAAGGAAAAGTTATTGAAGAAATTTAAAAGTGCTACTCCAGTGAACACATGGATGATAAGAAAGAGAAAAGCCTTCTTACTGATATGAAGAAAGTTGTAGTGATCTGGAGAGATCAAATGAGCTATAACAGTTCCTTAAGCCCAAGCCTAATCTAGAACAAGACCCTAACTCTGTTTAATTCTATGAAGCCTAAGGGAGGTGAGGAAGCTTCAGAAGAAAAGTTTGAAGCTAGCAGAGATTGATTCGTTGGGTTTAAGGAAAGAAGCTGTCTCCATAATGTCAAAGTGCAAGGTGAAGCAGTAAGTACTGATGTGGAAGCTGCAGGAAATCCTCCAGAAGATTTAGGTAAGGTCATTAATGAAGGTGGCTGCACTAAACAACAGATTTTCAGTGTAGACGAAAACAGGCTTATATTGGAAGAAGATGCCATCTGGGACTTTCATAGCTAGAGAGGAAAGTTAATGCCTGGCTTCAAAGCTTCAAAGCACATGTTGACTCTCTTGTTAGGGGCTAATGCAGCTGGTGGCTTGAAGTGGAAGCCAAGGCTCATTTACCATTATGAAAATCCTAGGGCCCTTAAGAGTGATGCTATATCTACTCTGCCTGTGCTCTATAAATGGGACAGTAAAGCCTGGATGACAGCACATCTGTTTACAACATGGTTCACTGAATATTTTAAGCCCACTGTTGAGAACTACTGCTCAGAAAAAAAGATTCCTTTCAAAATATTACTGCTTATTGATTATGTACCTGGTCACCCAAGAGCTCTGACGGAGATGTACAATGAAATTAATGTTGTTTTCATGCCTGTTAATGCAACATCCACTCTACAGCCCATGGATCAAGGAGCAATTTAGATTTTCAAATCTTATTTGAGAAATCTATTTTTTAAAGCAGTAGCTTCCATAGATAGTAATTCCTTGGTGGATCTGGGCAAAGTAAGTGGAAAATTTTCTGGAAAGGATTCACAATTCTAGATGCCATTAAGGACATTTTTGATTCATGATAAGGGGCCAAAATATCAACATTAATAGGAGTTTGAAAGAAGTTGATTCCAACCCTTATGGATGACTTTGAGGGGTTCGAGACTTCAGTGGAGGAAGTAACTGCAGATGTGGTGGAAATAGCAAGATAATTAGAAATGGAGCCTGAATATGAGACTGAATTGCTGCAATCTCATGATAAAACTTTAATGGATGAGGAGTTGCTTCTTATGCTTCAGCAAAGAAAGTGGTTTCTTGAGATGGAATCTACTCCTGGTGAAGATGCTGTGAAGATTGTTGAAATGACAACACGAGAATTAGAATATTACATAAATTTAGTTGATAAAGCAGCAGAAGGATTTGAGAGGATTCACTCCCAATTTTGAAAGAAGTTCTGTGGGTAAAATGCTATGAAAGCACATCGCGTGCTTCAGATAAATCGTTTGTGAAAGGAGGAGTCAATCGATGTGGCAAACTTCGTTGTTGTCTTATTTTAAGAAAGCGCCACAGCCACCCCAACCTTCAGCAACCACCACCGGATCAGTCAGCAGCCATTAACATGGAGGCAGGACCCTCCACCAGCCAAAAGCTGACAACTAACTGAATGCTGGGACAATGTTTAGCATTTTTTAGCAATACGTTCTTTTTTAATTAAGGTACACACTTTGGTTTTTAGATGTAATGCTATTGCATACTTAATAGACTACAGTATAGTGTAAACATAACTTTTATATACACTGGGAAACCAAAATATTCATGACTCGCTTTATTGCAATATTTGCTTTATTGCCGTGGCCTGGAACCGAACCCTCGATATTTCCAAGGTGTGTTTGTACTCTGCCCATAGCCCTTGATTGCTGTTAGAAAATCCCATGCATAAATCAAATTAAAGGAAAATGCCAGAGCCTTTTCATTTCTGGCCATTATTAGTGTCAGCCTGGCAATTACTGACAGCTAGTCAGAACGGTTTGTGTTCTTTGCTCTCTAAGCATTTCCTAATTATGAATAATAATCCATTAATCATGCACTTGAAACAAGTAAATTATCCAGCAGAACATCATAATCAGTTGCGTCAAAGAGCCTTCTAGGAAGATCTCCTGTGACTTTGTTTTAGCTTTCCCATTTGCACCCCTCCCCAGACACTTTCAGAAAAGTCAGTGGCTGTCTCCTAGCACTGAAAAGTGTCCATCAACAGATGCCTTTGCAAATGAAGCCACAACCTTGGAAAGCAATGGTTTGTAGTTACTTATTTATTTAAGTTTAATGTCAGCCCCATAACTTGCCAGACTTACCCTGTGGATGCTACAGACTGACAGTGATCATTTGCAAAGGACTGGTCCTTCCTTGGCAGCTACTAAAGAGCCTGACATTCAAGTTTCATCCCAGCTATTAGCTGGACCTCGTGTATCTATATGTCCTCATCATGGAAACACGCTCCCTCCAGTCATAACATCATCCTCAGTCCACTGATAAAATGAAAGTTGGTAATAATTTTACACAGAGGAGCTTTCCAATCTTCACATTTTGTAAACAATTTCTATAAACTTCCTCTTTTTCCCCCTTTCTTCCTGCCTACCTTCCTTCCTAAATTTGTGCTGACATAGGAATGCTTGGCTCCCTCAGTATGTAGCACTTCTTGCTCCCAGCCTTGCTGTCTGGGGTGCTGGAAAGAAGGTTACCTTACTGGAGGTGTCACTGGAGTGGCAGGCCCCAGAAAATCGTTCTTTAGTCAATTATTTTAATATAGCATTTCTTCTTCTCAGCATTGTTTTATTTGTATTGTCATTACCATTGGGGTTTTATTTTCTTTCATAAAGAAGAAAACAGGCAAAATATATTGATTTCAAAACCAGAGTCAGAACCACCGATAATAGCAATTGACACAAAGCCTGTTTATATGAATATGAAGTGAGGGGAAGAAGGTGAAATATTCTGTAATCAGTCGTTCTATGAAACACATTTACTGTGACCCTCCTGGGCAGCAGATGCCCTGCTAGGCTCTGTATTTTGTGTGTGTGTGGAGGGGGTGGGGGTGGGGGGGTGGAAAAATATAAATATGAATAAAAGATAGTTATCTTTATCAGAGAATTTGCACTTTATTTGATCACCAAAAAAAGCTGAAATGTGACACAGAATTGAGTCAAATCCCACATTTCAGTTCCATGTTTACTAAACTGATAATTTTTAACAGCTGAATATCCTGGGTATCCAAACGTTACTTGGCTGTATAGAAGTGATTGATGAGTCTCTAATGAGGCATCACAAAACACTTATTACATTTTTAAAATGAATAGAAAAGCTGGGGAAGCAGGAATTTAGTGTGCAATCAGGTGTAGGAGCCAGGGATGTGCCGGCTTAGATCGCCTTTGAAGAAAGAACTTGCTGTTCAGCAGCAAGGGGTACAGCTGACTGACAGCCTCCAGCTGCATTGCCTTCCGGATCCCCCTCAGCTTTCCAGAAGATGCTATGCTTTTGCTCGACAACCCCTAGTCAATGACTGTGGGATTACTGACGCCTGCTCGTTCCTGCCCAATGTAAGGGTCTAACAAACAGTCTTTGCTCCCTAGCTCCTAGTGGATTAGCTGAGACTCTGTCAGATCTGCATCATGGACTAAGGTGCTCTCTGCCCAGTCCTGCTCCCTTTCAACCCTTTTATCTTTCTCAGGCATTATCCCACAATGAGCTTCTTGTGCTTATAACTCCGTTTCCATGTCCGCTTCCCAAAGGACCCCAATGACCCACTGTATCTGCCTAAACCTGTAACTTATTTAAAGAAAAAGAGAAACAATTTTAAATCAAGGTCACAAATGGTAAAATGTCTGCAAAATTTTCTTTCCGTAGGAAAAGAAGCTTTGTTTCTTTGGGCTGGCAGGTCACTAAGCCATTGTAAATGTCTTTTGGAGGAGTTTCCACTGGCAGTCCTGTAACAAGGGAGCTTTGGTAGAGCCTGCCCCTGTCCGCTGCCTCTGGAGAAGTTAAAAATAATAATAAAATCAACTAAAAGTTTGTGTACTTTTTAGTATCAGCATGGGCCCAGTAATTTTAAACAATATCAGTAATAAAATAACTTTTCCCTTCAAGGTGAAATGCTTGCCGCGCCCCCACCCCTGGCCTTGATATGCCACTGTGCATTGTTTAAATTATAAATGTGAAATGGTCTTCATTTTAACTATTTTCAACCATGAAATCTCAAATTCTCCCTCTCATAAAATATTGGGCAAACCCTTTATCTTTGGATATTAAAATTTTGTATAGTCCTGTTTAAAACTCTAATATCACATTTATTCTTCAAAAACTCTTTCAGTTAATGCTGGGTTTGTGTGTAAAGAGAACTGGAGTGGCAGAGGTTGTGATTTGCTCCCCATCTCCCCTAAGTGTAGCTCTGTATGTGTGTATGCATGCAGTGGTGGGTTCTGGGTCTAGGATATTCTCCCTACCTTGCTCTTATGCATGTAGCTCCTCTAGGTTTGGAAACAGGGAGGAGAGTCAGGAATATAGAGATACTTGTATATAACTGCTGCCTTTTGGAGCCCTAGGTCTTGCTTTGAGTTGGTCTGATTCTGTCTGTTGTTACTAGTATGGCCAGTCAGTTCCTATAGCTCCAAGAGGTGCCCCAGGGTTTCTCAAGACACTGACTGGGAAAGCAAAATGAAACTAAAAAAGACAGAGTTGAGTCTTAATGCACAAGCTGGTGAAGATTTTCCAGAGAACAGATTAGTAAGAAATCAAAAAGCAAGTATACTTCCAGCCACTTGCTCTTACGACTACTGCAATAGGATGTGAAATAATTGGCCTTTCACTGGGGGTGAAAGAATACCCATTTAGAGTTGAGGACCCTTACATCACAAGCTTCAAGCAAAAATCAAATACAGATGCAATACAAGTATTGCAAGTTTAGTCTTAGAGCAACTGTACAAAATGATGCAATGTAACTTTTCCCAATCTTACTCCTCAAGGCCTACACTTGGGGACAAATATGTATTCAAGCATCCTTCTGATCAGATGGTGGAGTCCCCATGTAGCAAATCATGCTTCTTTGTCACCAAAGCCCTTTAATTGCATGGGTTCCTGGGAATGTTGTGAGTTTCTGGGAGTTGTAGAGTATTCTAGAAAGGGAGAGGAAACCAGGTTGAAATCAGGAAACGTCTAAGTAATCATTGCTGACAAACTCCCTAAAATTTCTCAGAGAAAGGTATCTGAATTTCTGAGATTACAGACATTTGTTGTCATTTCTTTTTCCGTTTAAAATAAATATTCAATATCTTGCTTTGCATTTTTCCTTAAATGAGCACCCTCAAGTTGTATAAACTTCAGATCCCACGAAATCTGGAGCTGCTGTTGCTACTGACCTCTTATCTTTTGCTCTAACTTCTAACTTCTGTTTTCAAACCCTTTCTCCAACCCACCCATCCTATTTAATTTCTGTTGATCTCCCAACTTCTAATTAGTAGAAGGAATGTTAAAATTCCCCAATTATTTTCTTTTTCATGAATTGGTGACAGTTCATGTAAACTGGGACTACAGATTTGACCTTCAGTAAAAATAAATATTAGTCTATGTTAAAACTGCATTATAGCCTGTTTTGCCACTTCTATTCAAAATAATATTTGAAGTTCTAGCCAGAGCAATTAGGGAAGAAAAAGAAATAAAACAAAATAAAACACATTTAAATTGAATAGGAGGAAGTAAAATTACCTCTGTTCATAGATGACGTGATCTTATATATACACAACCCTAATGATTACACAAACACATACACATCCACAAACTGTTAGAACTAATAAATTAATTCAGCAGTTTCAGGACAGAAAATCAACACACAAAAATTAGTTGTCTTTCTCTACACTAACAGTGAACAATCCAGAAAGGAAATTAAGAAAAAAAAATCTCATTTGCAATAGGATCAAAAAGAATAAAATGCCTAGGAATAAATTTAACTGGTAAGACTGAAGACTTATACACTGAAAATTAAAAAAAAATTGATGAAACACATTAAATAAGACACATACATGAAAATATATCTTGTATTCATCAATTGGAAGACTTAATATCGTTAAGATGTTAACATTACCAAAGCGATCTACAGATTCAATGTAATCCCTATGAAAATTGCAATGATGTTTTTTGAAAGAGTAGAAAAATCCATTCTAAAATTCATATGGAACTTCAAGGGACACAGAATAGCCAAAACATTTGCTTAAAAAGAACAAAGTTGGAGGACTCAAGCTTACTGTTTTCAAAACTTAACTACAAAGCTACGGTAATTAAAATAGTACTATCATAAAGACAGACATATAGATCAATGAAATAGAATAGAGAGCCCAGAAATAAACCCTTACACACAAGGTCAAATGATTTCCTCAAGGGTTCACGACCATTCAATAGGAAAAGGAGAGTGTTCAACAAATAGTTTGGGAAAAGTGGACACTCACATGCAAAAGGATGAAGGTGGACCCTTACCTTGTACCATATATACAGACATTAACAAAAAAAATGATCAAAGACCTAAACATAAGAGGTAAAACTATAACGATTTTATAAGAAAAAATAGGGGGAAAGCTTCGAGACAATGGATTTGACAATGATTTCTTTGATATGACACCAAAAGCACAGGCTACAAAAGAAAAAAATATAGATAAATTGGACTTCATAAAAATGTTTATATATATATATATATATATATATATATATATATATATATATATGGCAAAGGACATAATCAACAGAGTGAAAAGGTAACCCACAGAATGGGAGAAAATGTTTACAAACCATATATCTGATGATGGATTAAGGTCCAGAATACAGAACTCCTACAAGTCAGCAAAAACAACAAAAAGCAAACAACCCAATTAAAAATGGACAAAGGACTTGAATAGACATTTCTCCAAAGAGGATATACAGAGATATTCATGGTCAATAAGCACATGAAAAGATGCCCAACATCACTAATCATTAGGGAAATACAAATCAATTCCACACTGAGGTGTCACTTCCCATTCATTAGGATTACATTATAAAAAAAGGAAAAAAAGAAAAGAAAAAACAACTATTGGTGGGGATGTGCAGAAATTGGAATCCACAGGCATTGCTGGCGAGAATGTAAAATTGTGGAGCCACTGTGGGAAACAATATTTCAGTCCCTCAAAAACTTAAACATACAATTACTGTACAATCAAGTAGTTCCACTTCTGGGTATATACCCAAAAGAACTGAAAGCAGGAATTTGTATTTCAGTAAGAATCGAAACAGATACTTGTATACTTATGTTCATCTCAGCATTATTCACAGTAGCCCAAGGTGGAAACAGCCCAAATGTGCATAACTGGATGAATAAATAAACAAAATGTGGTATATACATACAATGGAATTTCGTTTAGCTTCAAAAAGGAATGAAATTTTGACACCTGGTATAACACAGATGAATGAACCTTCAAGACATTATGCTAAGTGTATAAGCTAGTCACAAAAAGGCAAATATTTTCTGATTCCACTTATATGAGATACTAGACTAATGAAACTCAGATAGAAGCAGAATGGTAGTTGCCAAAGTCTGTGGGGAGGAGTGAATGGGAAGTTATTGTTTAATGGAGACAGAGTTTCAGTTTGTAAAGATGAACAAGTTTTGGAGATGGATAGTGGTGACGGTTGTACAACAATGTGAATGTACTTAATGTCTTTAAACTGTACACAAAAATGGTTGAAATGCTAAATTTTGTTAGGTATATTTTACAATAAAATGAAATTAAATTATAAAAACTGTATTATATTCAAATTGATGCTTAATTTTTAAAAATGATCAGAAGTGATCTAGATCTCCAAGGTCATACCACATATGCATCAGTGATTGCCTTTCCTGCTAATTTCAGAATTATCCTATAAACAAGTTGTTGTCACGCAATTCTGATTGTTTTGTACTTGAAGAGTTAAGTTTCACTTTGCAACTTATACTTGTGATTATACAAAGCCATTGACAGTTACAAAGCTAACTTTTGTGTACACCAGAAGACACCATGGTTAAGGTAAACATGTTCATGCTAACTGCAAAGGTATATACCGGGGGTGCCAAGAAAATGTATGCAAGTAGACAGTTTGGTCAATGTTGCTTAAGCAGTAGTTTGTCATCATCAGAAGTGTCTGGACGCTGATGGTAACCACTTTGAGCACCTTTTGTAATAGCAGAAGTCAAACGTGACTTGGATTCATCTTTTATTATCGGTATATGTTGAGTATTACAAATTTAACACAGTTTTCCTTTCTTAAAATGTGTATACATTTTTTGACCACCCTCTGTATATGGCATTGTGCATCGTGTGGTCAGAGACCTGTAGAATAAATGCAGTTTGTCACTTATTTCCTAGATTTTTCCTAATCAGTCTTAGAACCATGGCTGTTTTTATACCAAGTTAAGAAAAGCAGCTTTGAAGTAGAGAAAGATAAACTTTTCAAATTTGGAGTCAGAGGGCTGGTATGAGAAAAAATGCGAGCCAGCCACCCCAAAGGGCATCCAGTGTGAATGGTGCAGTGCAATTAGGGTTTGGCTGACTTGGACTTGCAGGGAAAAGGCACTACCCAGCAATGCTGTGTAGGCAAAAATTGGGACATCAGATTTTCTTCTTTTCCTGAAAGTATTCCAGAAAAATATTTATTTTCAAACTAATGCTGAATCTTCAGTTTCTGAAAAGACTCAGCTGAAACCATTTAAGGGAGGAACCAGTAAACATTGTCAGCCATATTTCAGTAGTTTAGCTCAGAGACAACAATGATCCACATATGTATTCCCATACACATAGGAACACATACGTTCTATTCATTTTAAGCAAGCGTAGGAAATATACTTATTTTTTCATTCTTAGAACACTGATGGCCCAGGAATATCACAGACACCTTTGTTTTACCTTGTTTTTAATACATACATTCTAACACTACAACTGGCTAAAATAGTCTCAGCAAAGGAATACATGATTCTCACTGCTTACCTCCAGAGCGATGCTGGCCTGATCATAGTCACTTTGATCCTTTTCTTGATGAGTACTAGTACACAGCAACAGAGGATTCCTCTCTACTCCTTTTGATTAAGTAGCTGTTGACACTGACGTTTCTCAAGTTAGCTTAAAACGCCTCAAATTCTATGAACTGATAAAAGAATGTGGATAATTTAGCTGTTGAAATATGTCAGGATGTTTGCTTTTATTATCATTATCATCATGCATTATACATATAAACTCGCATGAACACATTTAAAGCAAAATGAAGTAAATAATACAATGGCCGGTCAATTGCATTCATGTGATTAGAAAAAGCTCTGCTTCGGGCTTTGTGTCAGATTCAAGGCTTCCCACATGTCTCATTTTTGGACACAGGTTGAAGGGACAATAGCTACCGAGTACAGATTCTTCTCATGGCAGAAATCTAAACTTTCCCAAAAGTCAGGGGGAAACACATAGGAATACCTCTTAAGACACAGGTTTGGAACTGGCAGCTTGTCACGTCCACTCATTTTCTGTTGGCCAGAGCAAGCCACATGACCAAGTCCAAGACTCAGGAAGGAACCAGTAAAAATTCTCAGTCATATTCCAGTAGCCTAGCTGAGAGACAACAAATGTCATCATATCCATTCACATATAGGAGTGGGAGATACATATTTGCTGAACAATAATATGTCAGTCATACCCATGATGCTCTGTTTCTTTAATCGTATCAAACATGTGTCTGGTAATTCCAATATGTGCAATCTTTGTGGATCTGATACTGTAGTTTAATGTTTTTATCAACATTCATTTATATGTGTGTGTGTGTTATTATGATCTTATATATCATGCAAAATAAACTGAAGTAAGTTTTAGACTTTATAGTACAATCTTCCAGAGAGAATTTCCTTTACTTCTGCTAAGTAACTGATGAGGTATTCAGCCACAGAGATTCTGAGAATTCCAGCTCCCATGATTTTTGAAGGAAGAGGCAGTTTGGCCAGAAAGACATAGCAGGCAAATTAGCAAAGGGGCCAAATATTGTCCAGAGAAAAGCTCTAGATGGGATCTGACTGCTTTCCATTTTGGGGATTCTTTAAAAACCTTTTATAAAATAACTCGGTCAGAAAGCAGAAGGAAGGAATTGCAGTGGTAATGAAGGTATAAATCAGACCATAAACTACCAGAAGAAAGTGCAAGAGATATTTTGTTGTATTGGATCTGGAAGTGGTGTTTATAATTTTCTTCCACATGGCCCATCTGCTGCAAGGGAGGTCGGAAAAGGTGCCTACATATGCAGGTTTGGTAAACAAGCAGGCAATATCTCTGATCCATGGGGTTCTAGGCAAAACAGGTTGAATCTAAAAAGTTCCTGTGAGTGAATAACTCAAACACCATGGAATAGCTTTGAGATTAATGGCTACATATCAATAATAAAGTAACAGGTTATAACGTAGTTTATAACATAGTTTATAATGACCTATGGTGGTATGTGGTAGTCACAGCTGATTGTGACAGTGGGAGGAGAGAGAGCATTTTATCCCCATACACTTATACCCTCCTCACCTGTCAACCCTCCAAATAACAACTGGAACCAAAAGAAAACCTGTGACAGCAGAGATATTACTGCAGCAGTAAACAGGAGTGACATGGGACTGTTGAAACCTCTTGGTTTTTAGCAGGGACAGTTTGGTAGGGTTAGTATGAAGTCAGATCTGGCTCTGTGGGTTCTACGTGCGGCAAGTCACCTTGGCCCGGGCAACAGAAGTTTGGGAATTGTCTCCCCAGATTTCTGTGCATGGGTGTTAGCCTCTGGCTGCCCTGTGAGCTGTCTGGCATCTGCTTCCAATGGTGGATGCAGAATTCCTCAATTGATGTTTGAGTTTCTACTCCAGACATGAGGTAGTTCCCACAGAATACAACATTCCACTAAGTGGCCTCTGACCCATATACCAGGAGTGGGATGATGCCGCTGATGAGCGTGTGGGAGGAGGGGTGGGTAGTCTTGCAGGGCTGATATGGGAACTCATAGAAATACTGATCATCAAAACCATCGTGACCTTATTTGCACACCTAGCATGCGAAGAGGGTTTTTTCTCTTACAGTTAAAATTAGAAGTTTTATTGCTGCCTGTTATGGGGAGAATGAAATTGATCATCGTAAAATATACCCCAGTTTTATCCCCCAGAATGATGTAGCTGTGTACTTCCAGTTTGCATGTCTGCTCTGGGGTTGTGATTCCCCCATAATTTCTGAGTCCTCTGAAGCCAAAGGTAGACATCTGCAGGGGCTGACTTTCTTTTACTCGGAGAGAAACTGACCTTGAACACTGTCATCAGCTAGCAAAGTAACGATCCCATTTCTTGTTGAAGCAAACTATCCATTTGCTTAAAAAAAAAATGCCCTATGAAGAAGATGGAGAAAAAAAAGATAAAGAAAAATGCCCTGAATCAAGAAGACTTGAGTTTACAAATAGCTGGTTTGTTTCTTGCACATTAGAAACATTGTTTCATGTCAGCCCTTCTTGTTTTGCTTGTCTCACAGGCTGCCAGCACCACGTGGTAGAAGAATGATGAGCCAATCATCTCTTGGAATTAATCCAGCCGAGGTCAGTTTTTATTTGTATATTCTGCTTTCCCTTTTCCCAGAATCTCCTACTTGTAGTTTTCCACAGTAATTATGGGATATTCCATCTGTGCTCAATGTGAGTTAAGAAGAGTCTGACTCACAGTGGGTTTCTTCAACTCTATGCTCATGTCCTTGGTCACATGTTCTGTAATCGTGACCAGGTTGTAAATCCTTGACTTTGTGGGACAAGGATCTCTATTTCTACAGAACCGAGCTTCTCAACTCACCCAACTACTCACAGTTCAACAGATGCTTAAGAGCCTGCACTGATTTATTACAATGAGTCATTCCTTGTCTCTGCCCTCTGAGACTTGTTGACATTATAGACATTGTAGATTGTGTAGAATTAGAAATTGGGTTCTAGAATTTGAGTTCTAGATGTCCTGCATTAAATTTTGGAAGTATTTCTAATACAGAGAGGAACAGACAGGTACTAGATGGGTTCTTAACCGAGCAATGGAAATCCAGATGTCAAATTTTCCGAATGAGATGTCACTGGTTGCTGCATTAAAATAACAAACAATTGCTCCCCATAGCCTGAGCTCTAGGCCTTCGTGGATAAAATAAGTTGCTTTCAACAAGGGCAGCAAGTTTTACCACAAATCTCAGGACTACAGGAAAAAAAGGACACTGGGACCCCTCCCTATGCAAAAAGCCGCCAGATTCACTATGTGAGCAATTCTAGTTTACTGTAAAACCAGGAAGCACTAATTGTATTCCAGGTTCTCTCTTCTCCATGCCATGGAGATGAGGCTCAGCAATTGAATCAGCCCCAAGTGAGGGCCAAGTGAAAGGGAGTCCTGTGCAGGATTCATAAGAGAAAAGTGAATGGGCCTGCATGTGTGTTTTCAGGGAGTGAGTCCCCAGAGAAGACCAGTGAAAGAGAGTTTTCCACTGCATTCCTAAGAGGAGCGTATACAGGAAGTGGCCAGCTTATGTGCACTCAAGGAATCACAGATGAGAAAAGTCATGGCGAAAGGGCATCCAGTGCAGGATTCCTAAGATGTAGGGATAGGAAGTCGCCTGCACGTTTACTCTTTGGGAAAAAGTTCAAGAAAAGGTCAACTGAATGGGATCCTAGTGACTTTTGCCACAACATAGATGGAACTTGAGATTATTATACTAAGTGAAATAAGTCAGAAAAAGTCGAGAACCATATGATTTCACTGATACGTGGGATATAAAACTGAAAACAACTAAGGAACAAGACAAACAAAGAAACAAAAACTCATAGACACAGACAATTTAGTGCTTACCAGAGGGTAAGGGGTGGTGGTGGTAGATGAGAATAAACAGAGTCAAATATATGGTGATGGAAGGAGAACTGACTCTGGGTGTTGAGCACACAATGGGATATATAGATGATGTATTACAGAATTGTACACTTGAAACCTATATAACTTTACTAACCATTGTCACCCCAATAAACTTTAATTATTAATTAAAAAAAAAAAAACCCAGAAGAAGGAAGGGTGGGACATATCCTGTATCCTTGGATGTCCTTTGTTCCCTGAATGTATGCATTCAAGGAATCAGCCACAAGATAAGGTTAACTGAAAGATCTAGGTTGGGTTCCTAAAAGGAAAGGGCAGGAAGAGGAGAGAATATGAGGGTAGGAGCACTCAAGCACATCTGTTATCAACTGACAAAGAGAATTTTTCCAGATGCCACATAGGGAAATGAGGTATAAATAAATTTCTCATTTCAAAAGCTAATTTGCAGGTCAGAAACCGTTGGGATTCTTGGAATTTTAGTTGGAACTACGCACATTACAAAAGAACTTTTTGGTACCACAGTCCCTGATCACAAGTCCTTTTTTTGTTCATCTTCCTTCCATCTTTGTGCGAGATTATTCTATATCAGAATATTCTGATTTATGCATATCTTTGTTTATAATTTTCAGGATTAAGTTTCTATGACACTCCTTAGTTCCTGTTGCTTTAACAATTGGCTAGATATATAAATATATAGTAAAGGTCATCCTTGTGTTTGAAATGCATTTCCAATAAGACCTCTAGATTTCAAAACTGACTAGCATAGGTATACATCCCAGCTCCATTACACACTGTCTGTGCAGTTTGGAGAAAGGTTTTTAATGTCACTAACACCCTATTGGTAAATAAGGATACTACTATATCTTACCTTATAGCATTATTGTGATGAATATGAATATTATGTGAAGGAGTCTGGTGCATAATAAATGCTAAATAACTATTACCAGTGATAATGATGATGATGATGATAAAGATAATTACTGTGATGGGGAGCTTGATGTCTCATGATGAAAGGCCTGGGAGTGCAGACTAAAAGGTTTTATCTAGATATAATGTGCAGTTAGATATTGGAGATGGAAACATAAAGTCACTCTGGTATTTCAGGACAAGGAGAGGATAGAGCCATGCACGCCATGAGGAACCAGAAGGATGAATCATGGCCTGGCCGATGGGTACCAGGGGTGTTGTCAGTACACTGGGGCCGTTACATAATATAGATAATACTCCAGCAACAGTGGGGCGTGGTGCTTCCAAAATCAACCAATTGTCACTGGATCTTACTCCTTGTAATTTCCACTGAAGTTCATCACAGAGACCTGCTTAAAAGGTATAATTAATAACAGCAAAGGACAGTAGGGATTTCACGATTCAGAAGAAGTACACAACTGTAGCTGTCTCATATTATCCAAATAATGCTTTTAAGAGAATATCCTGTCTTTCCAGGCTCTTTCACCTAAAGGGGCAGCACTCTGCCAGTAATCTAGGCCTTTAATGATAATGGTCCTACCTTGGTAATTACTTGGCAGTCCAATACAGAGGGGTTCTTCAGCCTTCATAGTCACTGGAAAGTAAAGGTATTTTTGGTGAGGGCTGCAACCATTTGATTTTGGCTTTTATTTAAAAGGATTCTGTCTATTAGACTCAACCTATACACCTCTTAACTGTCCTCTCCTCTGGCTTGGACATGTGAGTCTCCAATTGGCTCCCATCTCCATGCCCAGATATCCTTTTGAATACCCTCCTGACTAACCTCATCACTCCCTCTCTAGTCAAGTGGTTATAGATTCCATAAAAGCTCCATCTTGGCCCCTATTCCAATTCTCTGTCATCTCCTACTCTACGGCCCACCTCCAGCCTCCCATCCAGTCTTCCATCCAGAGATATCCAGCATCTCATTTGGGACATCACCCTGACTGCTGTCTCTCCTTCAATACTTTTAGTACAAATCCTCTCTGACATAAACATAAGATAGTAATGTAGGGTTAGCATGTATATCTCAGAATACATAAACCCATAATACATGCCACAGTGAAACAGAGAGCCTGGTACATGAGGAAGGGGAGATAGAGATTGCTACAGTTTATGTGGAATCCACCCATCAACCAGCGTGCCCAGTTACTGTTCCACCCAGCTGAGACTGGGCGTTAATCAAGAGTAACTTGAAGGAGATTGTGAAGTACATTTTATTGAAACATTACAAAAACACATATATGTAATGTACAGTAGAACAGCATATAGAGATTTGGGAGTCCAATATCAGTAGTGTTCTTGGAGGAAAATGACAATGATTGACCAGTGTTTTGGAATTTGATATATAGCATTCAGAATTAATTACTATCAGGTGTATTTTGTGTATGGATTTTTACTTCTAAAGATGGGACATAAGGGCTTTTAAGGAAATCACGGAGACTCTCAATATCACACATATTGTTCTCCTTTGATTTCTCTCAGTCTCTGTCCTGCGGCTGGATCAGTAAGTGAATAAACTCTGTTACCATTTATCTTTTGTCAGACAAGGCAACCACTGTAAAACATGATACTTGAAACCTTCCTTAAGAGGAAGGAAATGACAGAATGGTAGGCAAAGACACTTTTGAAGGGAGAGAGGAAAATGGGTTTGCACTAATAAATTATGTGTTTTTCTTAATTACGAGTATTCTGACTTCTGCCAAGCCACACTTGACATGTTTGTCTGGCTGGGAAAAGAATGAGGCAAGATTATTTGCAAAGACATTTGTGTAGTAACTGCCACTGAGCTCTTGGCTTTTGACATTTATTGTAAGGCTGAGATAAAAAGCCTTCACAATGGGATTAAATGAAGTCAAGTTACTTGAGGTCCACTTGGCCCTAGGACCAACATGCCCCCATTCTTGTGGTGTTTGAAGATTTCTGTGCCTTCACTATAAAAAAATTCACCTTGATTAGCAGTTGTCATGGTGACCATCTAAATTCACTCCAGGCATACTTTAACACACGACACGTGCTATGCTCAGTCTCTTCCTCCACGTATGTAACTCCTTGGAGGAGATCAGCCCTTCAGCCAAGCCAGGCACTGAAACCTAAGAAATGACCTCCCTTCCCACATTTGTCATGCTTGGGTCAATGAGACTGTAACAGCAAGTGAAAATGTAGTTTTTCTTATTTATTAAAAGGAACCGGTCTTGAAACCTGATTTCAGATTGCACCTCTGGTTATGTTGTGATACCTTTCTTTTCTGATTTAATTTCCTCTTCTCACAGAATATAAAGTATATAAAGTTCTCTTTTTAAAATTCTTTCCCCTACAAAACACCATTTATCCTTGTTTTGGAAGGAACATACGATGATTTCCTGTGCAGAGACAGAGCAGGGAGAGCAATTGCTTCCATGACACTGCTTTGTCCACCAGCAGTGCCCTCTTTTGTCTTTAAAAATAAGTATTTGACATGGCATTCCAATTTTTCAGTGTCTATTACAATGAAAGCTGAACAAAGTATGTGAGAGACTGAGTCATACCTCACTTCCTTGATAAAGTGAGTTGATCAAAAGTGGGAATTGTACTCCAGCTCAGAACTAACAAAAGAGAGCAAACAGGGTGAGAGTCAGGAGGTTTAGCGGGGGAGCTGTTTCTTTTCTTAATCTTCCCTAGTTAATGTTATTTCATGTATTCTTTTTGTTTCCATTCATCTCCTGATTGTCTCCATCAGTGACCATCAGCTACCCCTTACTTCTTGGTACACTTGCCTGTTGATATCCAAATCAGTGGGTGTGTTCTTTGACTCATTGCTTACGTCCTTCCTTGACATCACATATGCACCCACTGCCTGCCTAACTATCCACCAGACTTCTGGCCTCTTCCTTCAACCTCTCTTTGGTTCCCACGCGTATCTGGATCACAGAAGTCCCAGCTTTCCTTTCTAACTGCCCGGCACTGAGTCACATCCTCACTTCTCAGCCTAGGCCATTCTCAGTAAAGTTCAGGACAAAATTAACTGCTCTTAGTATCCTTTTTTCTAACCCTTTCTTCCCTCATTCTACCGTGGTTCTCCCAGTCACCAGCTGCATGTTTATAGAGGTGTGTTGTTTTTTTTTTAAAAAAAAAAGAGTCTAAGAAATCACAGAATAAAAACCTACATCCCTGCAATATTATGGATGTCTGTAACTGGAGAGAGGATTCCCTTCCCTGAGGTTAGAGCAAGAGGATTAAGAACTGATTAAATGTATAGAACTTAAATTAATTTTAGATGGAATTTACCAATAACAATATGCTAAATAAACACATTAGGAAGTCCATCAAAGACGAAGCAAACCCCTTTCATTAGGGATGTTATATGTGTATTCTAGAAGATCGATAAGGAATTGAGTTAAATTCAGATGCATAAATCATGGGATATTTTAGTGAAATATTACAGATACATTATCTAATTTTGTTTAATTGCTCTCCTTTGTAGTTTCTTTGGAGAATGTTGGCTTAAAAGGCAAAATGGAATTATTGCTTGGCACTTAATTTTTTTGAGAACAATTTGTAGAATGGACAATCGACATGATAGATTGTGAACATATGTAACAGTTATGCCCAAGTTATGCATATGAAAGATAAATACAGATGCTTCGTGACTTACGATGGCGTTATAAACTGATAAACCCTTCATAAGTTGAAAATATTGTAAGTTGAAAATGCATTTCATACACCTGACTTACTGAACATCATAGCTTAGCCTAGCCTACCTTAACCGTGCTCAGGACACACCAAAAAATACTGGCGACACAATACACTGTAGAGTATTGGTTGTTTACCTTTCGAATTGTGTGGCCTACAGGGAGCTAAAGCTCGTCGCTTCTGCTCAGCATCACGAGAGAATATCGTAATGCATATCGCTAGCACAGGAAAAGATCAAAATTCAAAATTCAAAGTACCGTTTCTACTGAATGTGTATTGCTGTGACATCATGGTAAAGTTGAAAAATCATAAGTCAAACCATTGTTAAGTAGGGGACCATCTGTACATTCTAGGATGATTTAGATAAGTTGCAAATCACAGATCCCATAATGGGGAAATTGAGGATGCTAACATATCATGTATTTGTGAGAATAATATTACAGACAGAGCTACCATGGCCCTAAAATGTGTCCCTTGCTGTGGAAAAACACTGGGCCCAGATGGACTACAGACAAATTTAATATAGCATTTTAATATCTGTTTTGGTTATCTGTAACCAACCACTCCAAACCTGGCTTAAAAAACAATTTTAACATTTCTTACAGTTCAGTGGTTGATTGGAACTTAGTGGGACAGTTCTTTTACTGGTCTCACTTAAAACTTCTTGTGCTGTTTCTGTAAGCTTGTGGCTTAGAACATTCCAAGATGTTTCACTCATATGTCTGGCTCCTAGAAGGCTGGGCTCAGGTGAGAAACCAAAATTACTGGGGTCTCTCTCTCTCTCTCCTCTACATGTTCTCTCCAGCATGACTCCTGCCCAGCGTGTCCACAAGCACAAAAGCGGAAGTTCCCATAAGCTTTTAAATCTTAGGCCCCAAACTGGAGTAATATCACTTCTTCATTCTATTGGTTGAAGCAAGAAACCAACCCAGCACTGATTCAAAGGGAGGAGACTACCAAGGGTGTGAATTCACTGGGACAGCCAATATCCAGGGCTACCTCAATGTCCTTGTTTAATTTCTGGGGACTGGCAATGCTGACTCATTTATATTCCCTTCTTTGGAGAGCTCGTCCACTTCCACAGCTTATGTATTACTTCATGGGGCTGAATCTCAGTTCTTTAACCAGACTTCTTCCCCAGTAATCTATTACATACTCCCTGTAATGAATAGTGAACTCCAAATGAATACCAAGTATGAGCTAAGTACTTCATATAAATTATTCTAATTTACTGACAGCACTGGATTTTAAAAAGAAGAAAACTGAGGCTCAGAGAAGCTCAACTTATAAAAGGCATATGGCTACTAAGAGCAGAACTGTGATTGAAACCCAGGCATATCTTTGTATAAAGCCTCTGCATGTTTTGCCAAGGTTCTGCACTATTTCGTCTCTCTCTCTCTCTCTCTCTCTCTCTCTCTCTCTCTCTCTCTCTCTCTCTCTCTTTCTCTCTCTCTCTCTCTCTCTTTTTCTCCCCCCCCCTTTTATCTCTCTCTCTCCTGGGACAAAATAAGAATCTACCTCTTTTACTTAATTTCCAAACAGAATAGTGGTAGGGTATTCTCCCTTACCTACCTATCTTTTTTTGACCAAGAAACAGGTTTGCTCTGAGGTCTGACTGATGTGTATTATATTATATAACTTGCTTTTTCTTGGGAACAAAAGAAATATTCCTGGTCCCGTGAGAAGGGCATTTTGTGTATCTGGTTAATAATGTTGGACAGGATTTTTTTCCCCCTACAGGGTAAAGTGAATCTTAGCTAAGCCCTTTTGTTACCACCTTTTTTTTTTTTTTTCATTCAGAAAGTAAGTTTCAGAGCTATCGGTCCTTTATTGACTTTATTTCTGAGAGTTCACACTATTTAAAATCACAAGACACTTTTTATTCTAGTTCTTTGATTAGACATAAAGACCTTGAGTCAAAGATATTCCAGGAGACAGTACATTGATAATTCATTTCCCAGGCAGCGGGGAATCAGTCAGTATGCAGAGATCAGCCTTAGCCTGCAAAGTCAGTCTGTGGGGTGACAATTTTCCCTAAAACTCTCATGTGTCTAGACGTCTTGTGAGCAAAGGCACTGTATATTTTCTGAACTATTTCTTCAAGGATGTTTGCATAGGCATGAGCCTTGGAAGATAGATAGAGTGTCTCTTGTTGTATCAAAGGGGAGGTTCTGGCACTTTCTTCTGTAGCAAAGACAATGTCTTCAACTGGATCGAACGGAGGGCATGCTTACTGTCCATTATAAAATGATTCAGGTTCATGAAGCTCAGGGTTGCTCTTCTGAAATGCAACCCAGTGAATATGCAGACATTTATCTGGGCTAATCTGTGTTGCCTTTGTGGAACTTGGGACAAGGGGAATGGGCACAAATCTGTTGATGATTATGCTACTAATTGTGCTGTGAGTAATAAAGTTATTTATCTGTGACACAGGAGTCTTATATTTTATGCCAGTATCTATGAAACAGTAATAAGCTAGCATATTAACTCATAAGCAAGGTAAATCTGAGACCCTTTACAGTTATTGACACAGCTGCAGTGGGAACTACAGAACAAAGGTCAAATATAAGCATATTTGTGAATCTAAGTCACTTTCCCTTTAGGGTACTCACCCTGTGGTTCAAAGAAAATTTTATGACTAATCAAGAGCTCAAAATCTGTCTTATATGTAATTTTATTAAAAATTATATATGATAGTGTTGAATTGTTATCTCATTCAAATTATTAAACTGACAATAAAGGGTAAGGTATAATTTCACCAACACATTTACCGAGAAAACTTAAATTAGTCATTGTCTAGGTTGTAATATGTTCATATTGATATCTAGGAATGAATGATTCAAGGGCATAAATAGAAGGTCAATTAACAAAAAGAAATTCAATGGACATATACATACAACTTAGCTAAATTCAATTTTATGTTTTTAGGAGAGAAAGAGAATGATAAGACAGTGAGGATGAGAGAAAGGGAGAGACAGAGAAAGAATGAGAAAAAGAGAGAGGAAAAGAATAAAAGTTCAAATAATGTGGGCAATTCAGTCCACCATTCCAATCAGTGAACACATGGCCTACAGAGAAAATAAGGTGAGATGCCTGAATTGGCTCTTTCTGTTACATTGGCTGGTCCCAGTTATGGCATGCCTCCCATAAAGTGAGCAGCTATGTGTTGAGCGTGATTCCAGTGTTTAAAGATGTGTTTTTCATAATATATCTTCTAAAAGCAAGTCATTCCCTTCATCTGGTACTGAAGTAAACAAGCAGAAACCAGCTCCCATGTGTAGGAAAAATTATTTGTTGGGCTTTTAGATAATATTTTGGCCCCTAACGTGTTACTTTACTAAGAATTTTTCAAGCATAATTTTGACTTAATACAATGACTCTCATTCTTGTTACATAAAATTTCCCTGGGCTGAGAGACTGAAAAGGGGCTGACAACTATATCAGTGCATTAAGAGTTTATCAAGGGAACTTACATATAAGGCCCATCTCGGTCAGTGGCAAGATGACATGGATATCCTTTGTGCCATGTGGCATGCGCTAACGGGTTATATCGGGTGGGCAAGATGGATAGGGGTACTGGGGCATAACCCACCCCAGATAAGAGAAAAAATGTTTGCCCTGGGGTGGGGCAATGGCCTGTTCTGGGAACCACAACAAACTAGCACACTGTGGGGCATACGGGAGGGGTCAACCAGACAGTCTGAGGGGATTTTGGGGAAGCAATCTGTTCTGACCAGGATCTAACTGACAGGTCCAGCCATGGTCACGTCATGGAATAGTCTCTCCTCCACACTTCTTAACTCTTCACACCCTTCCTCCTCAGCATATGATACAGATCTATGACTGTCTCCATCAGAGATCAATCAGCATGACAGATGCCACCCTGACCATCTCAAGTAGAAAGGGATTTAATCTAGGGAATTACAGTATTAATCATTGAAAGTGCGGGAGAAGTAAAATTCAGAGAAGTAACACTCTTGGCTTTAAGGAAATCTGGAAATACAGGAATCATGCAGGAACCACTGATGATGATATCAGTTGCCAGTAGGACTAAAGCAGGTGATGAACAGGACCTCACTCTAAGTCTAATGCAAACTCACGTTTGCAATTTCCCAAGAGTCTGTTTTTCATGCTGCTGGATCATAACAGCTTCTACTTCTCTTCTGCCTTCCAAATGACATGTGGATCTTTCTTTCAGCAAAATTTAACACTGAATTGTGTTGTCAGTGAAGTCTCAGATACAGTTTGGAAGCTTCCCCCTGGGATGCAGAAACAAATGTGAATCAGGGTGTGGATTACTTTGATTTGACACAGATGATCTGACACAGTCTACCCCTTTGACAATTCAATATTTATTTACACCCTTTTGTGTATGTTTAACTTTCAAATGACAAAAACAGCAACAGTTCCGGCTTTCATATAACGTGACCATCTGTGATATAAAGAAAATGCCTTTCTCTTCTATCCCCAGAATGAAACACTAACTCCCAATAGACTTTGCCCATTACTGGGTGATGATTTTTCCTTTTCTACCTCAGTCACAAGCTTCCTTTGTTATTTTTCTAATTTTTTCCCTTTGTTCTCACAACATGCTATTTTTATTTTTATTTTTTTAATTAAAGTTTATTGGAGTGACAATGGTTAGTAAGGTTACATAGGTTTCAAGTGTTCAATTTTGAGATAAAATTGTAAGTTTTTCTGCAATGAGTTATACAAAACAGTAGTGAAAGAGAAGATAAGGAACATAATTGATATATATATGTACATATGTATATATATATATATATATATGTGTGTGTATCTGTGTGTATATATAGTATATATATATTTCATATATGACATATGACATATATAAAATATATAATATATATAAAATATATAATACAATGCATATATAATGTATATATTGGGGGTGCCAAAAAAGTTCATATTTTAAGAGATGTTATTTATGTATTACTTTCCGAAGTTGAATTGAATTACAGTAGCAATGTGTAGTATGACTTTCGCTCAAAAGATGGTGCTAATCGAATGAATGCTAGCGTCATTCAATGTATAATATTACAATTTTAATAGTTTTTTCCTTTCTTAAAATGTGTATACATTTTTTGGCACCCTCTGTATATATGCAAACAGAATAAAACTTGCTTAGATTCTAAAGTCTTGATTTCTATAATTGGTTACAATGTTATAGTTGACATTTATAACTTTATTCTTCTTTACTTAGTCAATATCTCCTTTGCTCTCAGCTTGATCACAGTTGTTTAACTGGGGGTGTGACCCAGAACCTTTATTCCTAAAGGGTTGGAACCCTTAGAGTTCTGCCTACGTTGGGTTGCCTTCCATTAACTTTTACCACTAGACTCAGAATTGCAAAGAAGTCCTCCAGAGAATCACTTGAATTGCATACTTAATACATACTAACCTTGATCCAACTGTGTAGCAGCCACCCTGTTTCCTCTTAATAATCATAATCAATTAACACAACCAGGAGAGTAATTGTTTTTTGTCTTTCTATTAGCGGGAATGCTGAGTCCTAAAAAGGACAGCTGGCAATTTCATCTTTCACTTTATTGGAAGAATTCGTGTGACCCTAGTGGAAATATTCCTTTTTAGAGGGGAAACTAACATTCTACACCAGAAAAGCACAAAGTTACTGTGGTTGGAACCCACCTTGTCATTCATATATTATCACTGGTAAGAGTTAGAGGGGGTACATCTAACTATTAAATATAGGTACATCTTGGTGCATTACATTGTGTATTCTGGCTAGGAAATAAATGGCAGCATATATTGGTCATTGGTTCAGAGCACATACTGAGCCTTTACATGCAGACATCCAAACTCACAGTGTGTTGTCAATCAGTGGCACCACACTGAGCCTTCAATAGGCTCTTCCACAGTTTGGCCTATTTCTGTGTGTTGTGGAACACGGTAAAATCAGTGAATGAGCAGGACGAAATTCCTTTACTTTCTTTGCTGTGAAATAGATTTTACAATGTGTGTGTGGATACCATGTTGATAAATGAGGGATTCTGTAAGTCCATTGATGGTGGTAATGGTAGAAGAACAAATGACTGCTCCATAAATGATGTAAGGAATTACTTATAATCAACTCGCCACCTTGTAGGTCATTGCCCTCTCCCTCACAATGGTGCTATGTTGGCTTGTTGGCATTTGTCTCTGCTGTTGGCAGGTTGGACACTCAGAAGTGGGAGTAAATAATCAGTAGAAAAACTGAGAAATGGTGACTTATTGAAGGTAAATAGAGAGTCAGGCAGGGAAAGCCTTTTTCTCATACTTGGGGCTCTTCAAACATACGTTATTGCTCATATCCTTTATATAAAGCTCTTTCTCCATCAGATACAAAAAGCTGTGAAAAAAAAAGTTTGCATCTTCTTTCCCATTCACACCTCACTGGTTCCCAAGGAAATTGGCAGACAAAAATCCCCTTTACAATTTTACAGGCCCATCATTCTATCACAGTTCAAATAACTAGATCACATACTGTCTTCTGGCTTTCTCATATTCAAAGTCAGAAACTTGTCAAAACAGAAAATTTGAAACATGTCTCAAAATTAGGCAAATTTCAATATGTACCATGTTGGTGTTGCCAAAATAATTTCAAGAATAACAACATCAAGCAGTTCCATGTCACTTAAACTGCTGTGAATTCTTTACAAACAGTAACTAAATTAATCCTCATAATATCCTGAGGAGGTAGGTACTAAGTAACTCCCATTTTACAAATAGGGAAACGAAAGCACAGTGGTTAAGTGATTTGTCAAAGCTCACACAGCTACAGTCTGGTGGAGTTGGATTCAAACCCAGGTAGTTTGGTTTCAAAGTGCATGCTTCTGTCCTCTTAGCTAAATTTCTCACACTCAGCCCACACTGGCACTTTTTAAGTAACCTCCTTTTGAACTTTCATAATTAATCTGTCTCCTAGTTTGCTGGTGAATCTCTCTGAAAGAAAAATCAGTACTTAGTCTGAACACTGGAATTTTCAGAAGAGGTTGAAGTAAGCCATATTATATATTTTGTCCTAATTTAAATTTGAAAACTTTTTTTTTACTTTAGACATTGCTATCTTATTATTTTGCTAGTCACTATGGCTTCCAAGAAAACCTCTGATTTTATTTTGTCAGTATTCAAGTTTCTTATCAATCGATTCATCAGATATAGTCTCAAATAGAATTGTTAATTATATGCTCAAAGCCCCTGATTTATCTAGAGATTTGTTCCTCCATTTAGAAAAATTGAGCATTGTGCTGTTTTAATGGCATATTGAAGATTGTGTTACACATTCTTCACCACTCTCTGAGACTGGGTGTCTAAACAGATGTGTGATAATTAAACTGATGAAAGTGAAATAAAGACATTTCAACATCATTGATCGCATATGAGTAAATAAGCCCAGGTTTGTTTGAGTTTTAGTGTTGAGAGTTGGTTGAACTTGGAATATTAAATTAGTAGAGTAATTGATAGACTGGAAACCAAATGAATGTTTACCAGATATATAGGATAGCTTTTGTCTTCCTGATTGCTACTTTGGAGTCATTTAATCTTTCAACTGAATTCTTGGGAAGTTGAGAGAAGCAAGAAAGTCCCAAGAAATATATTGCCACATTTAGTGGTACATTCCATCCCTGCCTAAGGTCATTTGCAAACAATGTAAAGACTATGCCAGAAATATTAGTTGAGAATGTTAGTCTCAAATTGCCTATAGCATCCTGCATCAGTGGATGGTCAGAAGGAAAACTGTACTGCCAATGTAGTTGTATCTATATTTGAAGAGCAAAATCTAAATGATGCCTCCACAATGCATGGCATTGAATTACCCTCAGGTGTTTTGGCAAACCTATAATCAGAGATCAAGACTCCCTTTTTTCCCTAAAACGAGCAACAAGCTGTACCCCTTTTTTGGATTAAAAGCTATACTAGCTTTTTGAATACTAATAAAATAGTCACAGTCAACAGCCATCTGTAAACATGTTATTTTCAAAAAAATAATACTGACATTGAATCTTGGAGACAATCACACTTGACAATGGCATAAAAAATTCTTATCATTGTTGTAAAAGAGGGAATTAGGACTGATGTGTAAAAAGAACAAAGCATACCATCCCCACAGTCAAAAAGAATCCTTAAAAGACAAATAACATTAGTGTGAAAGCCTGATGAAGAGCCCAATGTTAAATATTCACTGAGTTATTTATTTGACCTAGGTTGCATCTTTGATCTACATAAATGAAGCACAATTTTCTATTTTTTCATTTTGCTGATTTCCTTTCTCATCTCTCCTTTCTGCCTCTTAGTCTATCCAAGTTATTCCCATTTTTTACTATAAAATTATTCTCTCTTCACTTTTTTCCCCTAAATCTTCTGGTGTATGACCACAAAAACCATCGTGGACACTGATTTCATTCATTTCAATGTGGTCATCACCCAAGAATTCTTCACCCTCTAGAATTTCTGCTGGTAAATTTCTAATTCTAGCTCACCTCCATAATATATTTCATTTACTATTGCTTCCAAGCCACCATTTATTGATGAAGTCACAAAAGGGAATTCGTTTCAAACCAAAGACGTTCTCTTTAACTTCAACCAGGCCATCATTGCTACTCAATTAAAAAAAATGTACTGACTGTTGTGTGATATCATATTTCTTCCATTGGTCATGCAAGACTTCTAACTTCACTAGTATCCTTATAACTAAGGATACTAGATACACAAGTACTTTTTCCTACATCCCAGCAGACACCACATCTAGACTATTCTACCATGTAATTGCTCTTAAACTTGAAACACAATGTGTTTCTTTCATTTTTCTTTTCTGTTTTCTCTGTTATTATCTTAGTACTGGCTCTCATAATTTCTATCTGAAATCCCACACATGCTGACACTAATTCCCCACCCCTTCATCATCTATTCCCTTCACTGTTCAAGAGTGAGCTCTCTAAACTGCAAATCTTGTGATGTGACTTCTTGCTTAAAAATCCTTCCATGGCACCCCATGATCTTTGGAATAAATTCATCGCTTGAGAAGAACTTACATGACCTTTCATGAGTTGACCTCTGCTAGACTCAGACTCATTGTTTTATGCCCCTTATTCCCTCTGGTCCAGCCCAACCCAGCACATTATAGTTCCTTGAACACTCCAGGTTCTCTAAACATCCAATGTTTGCACTTGCTGCTGCCCCTGCACAGATGTCTAAAACCACAGAGAAACTCAGAGAATGGACTCATTTATCACCTGAGCAAAATGAATGATCCTTAGCCTAGTCCCCTAAGGGGATTGGAAATACAGGAATACACAAGGAATGAATAGTCTAACTGGGAAGACAGGTAAATGAATGTCTATTTACTTTCTGACCTAGGAACTTTGAACAAGTATTTTGTTCTCAACTTAGATATAGCTTCTTAGAAGTCTTCACTGATTTTCTCCACACTCAGTGATGACTTGCCCCCCCTCGAAGGCTTTGCCTCACTCTGCCATTATCCTGACAAGTGGGTGCTATAGTGATCTATTCATTTACCTGTATCTCCAACTAGATTATTCATTCCTTATGTATCTGTGATTCCAGTCCCCATAGAGGTACAGACTAAGTATTACTCATTTGCTCAAGTAATAAATGAGTCCATCCTTTTAGTTTCTCTGTAGTTTTAGCATAACTCTTGTGTTTGGAGAACACCATTTTTTTTTTTTTTCCAAGAAGCAATACCAGACACCACCTGGTCCATTTCTTCATGTTTTGCAGTGGAAACATACAGAGGGGCTAAATGACTTACTAATGCCCAAAACTGCAGGGACATAAATTCTGGTATCTTCATCTGGTGCTGGCTCCACTAGACCAGGAGAACTGATATTCTTAAACAGCTCACTCGGCAACAGCAACAGGCCCAACTCTCCTTTTCCAGTATTTCTCCCAGAACCTTTGCCTAAGACTTGACCTGTGGTGATATGGATGATTGGAATTTGCCAAATATCATGAATAATTATTGTTCATACTGATGATGATTGATTGATAAAGGTAAATGTTTTCAATATGTACGCAAAGTATTGTGATTCGTCCCTACTTCTCTTACCTCAATTCCCCCACATGCCCTCTCACATCTTTTGCTCTACAAGCACCTCTTTACTTTTCGTTCTTTCAGATCTCCGTGTCTTCATACAATGCCGTGATTTTGGAAATGCTATTCCCTCTCCCAGAAATATCTTTTATCCTCGACTTCCTAATCATCTGGGACTTCTACACTCAGTTCAAACCTCACTTCCTCTGTGAAAAGTTATCTAAATGTCCCTGCCCCAAGGAGTTAGCCTCCCTATTCTGTGCTATTTACCCCAGGTATTCCCGTCTTTCCCAGTACGTTCTAAGATCGTTGGGCTGAGATATAACATCTCACTGATCCATCCTTATCTCCTATACCTATAATGATTCTAAATGCTCAATCGATCTCTTTGTAAAGAATTTCCATTGATTCAATTAATCTCTGTCATTGACTGTCAAATATATTTGATTGGAAGACTGAAAAAAATCATGATACAAATACTTAGAATATAGAAATTGTGTACTGTATGAAGAATACATGAAATTCACTAGTAATTCAAAGACCAAGAAAAGTAAAAGAATTTGAGTCATTCTGTATCATTGCAGTTCAATGAAGGGGAATGATGAATATATCAATCAGAGTTGAAGTAATACCAGTTGATAGCCGCCATGTAACCCTCAGAAGAAGCTTATGAGGGAGGTGCTATTTTTATCCCCATATACAGATAAAGGAACTGAAACCCAAAGTCACACTGTTAGTAAATGATAGAAGCAAAATTTAAGCAGAGATATTTTTTACTCTAGGACAATATGTTAAAATATTATGCTAGCTCCTGAAGGAGCTGTCTCTAAAAATAGCAAAGCAGCATTACATGAAATGAACAGAGAAGCCAATTTCAGCTTAAATTTTTTTCGTTAAGTTGAAAAGAGTTATTCTGATAGATCAGCTCACTTAGGGAAGCACCCCATTCTCCTTAAGGATACAAGTTTCAAAATAACATTATGACTCTCTCATAATTTGCTCACTTGTATTGTCACGAGTGCCTGAAAGGGCAGTCACTACATTTCAGTCTCTTCCTGAAAGTCAAGGGGACATTAACCCCTCTGTAGGGCCCTATGTTCCTGCGTGATACTCGTGACACGAGTAGGGAACAAAGTCCCGGCACACAGGTTCAGAGAGAGTGAGTAACACAGCCTTATTTGGGAGCCAATGTCCCTCCAGAGGCCAATGCTCTTGTAAGCACAGAAGGTTATACAGTATAGAATAGAATTTAATAACGAACCAAATCCCAGAGTCAGTCGGGATGGAGAAGGTTCCTGGTCCAGGAGAGACGACTGGGCCCACGATGGGTCTGAGGCGAGCTGGTCTTCCAAGGAAGAATTTCGGAGAGTCCCGGAGTATCGTGGCTTGCCACTCGCAGAGGACTCTGTCAGATAGTGTCTGGCTCAGAGCCTTGCGGAGGGTCTTAGCCAGAGCGCCCAATCAGACTACTCACAGCGTTGTTCTGGAGTTCTGCTTTTATCCTCTTTTCCTTGGACTTGTTTACTTCTTAGGTGATAACCAGAAGTGGTTTTCCAGGAGATTATTTACCTCTTAAGTGATAACCAGAAGTTGTTTTGGTGAATGTGTTTATCACTCAATTTTGTTATGCTCAGTTTCACACATAAACATGTTTACTTTCATGTATATGCTCTAAACATAAACACGTTTACTTCCACTTTACTCTTATCAGCCTCACACATGTATGGCTGTAGTCCTGTCCCTACTAGTAAACAACTTGTTTTGCAAACCTCAACCCACATATATAATATATTTTACATGATCTATACATGTATCATTCAGAATTTTGCGGAAACCAATGTCAGCAATATTCTGTCTACAATGTTCTGTCCACACTGTTTAGTTCTAAGTGTTTGTTCTCCTATGATGGGCTTTTGTGTCAGGACCTGGACTAGACTGTTCGCCACGGGTTGTTGACCCTCTCTCTGGGCAGTGCTCCTTTCATGCCTACAGATGCTGTGCCACATGAAATGAGATCACATACACTGAAGGTGCCTTGTTCTTGTCAGCAGTGATGAATGTAATAACCTATTACCTAAACTTGTACATCTGAAAATAGAACCTTGCTTGAACATCATATTGAAATCTCAATTCATAGTTAAAGATGTTGCCAGGAACTCGCTAAAGTCATTTGATGTTTGTTTTCTCTAGTCTCTATATAGCTTTACACCATTCACCTAATGTGTTCAGTGATATAGCTAAAACCAGGAAATGTAATAACCAACATATGAGCCCAGCACTACTCCCATCTGTTTGAAGTCATACTCTCCAAAGTGTCAGCTTTGACAGAATGTTCTCCACAGGGTTCTTGTGAACCTCAGCAGCTAGTGCATTGATGAAGGATGTTGAGTAAATCCCACTTACTGAATGGAAAATCCCAACAGGTTCCTAATGTCCATTAACCATATGGTTTTGATATCATTTTTTTGTCTTCTGTGCTTTTAGTCAGACAGCCCAAACTAGCCATGGAATATCACTTCTTTCTATTCTAGAAATGCATGACATAAAGTTATACAGCTTTCCAGATTTGGATGGGCATCAGTGGAGGAAATGAAATCAAAGAGTGACCATGGCAGGGCCCCAGGCTTTCCAGTCTTGCTCTCACCATTAGCAATAATAATGGGTCACTGTTGTTTGAACATGTTATGTAGATGGTTTCCCATGAAATCTGTTCCCTAAACCAACATCAAAGAGAATGAATAGTAGTCTAGAAAACCCTTGGGACAATCAAATAACCAACTAAGTGAGTAGATCATGCTACAATTCCTGGGAAAGACATATCAAGAAGTAATATGGAACCCATCATACATTAAGGAGACTTAGCTGGAAGACCGAAGAGGCCAAAACAACTGGAGTTCATAGGATTAATTACTAGAGAGGCAAATGCTGTACACAGAGAAAATTCTGAAGATCTGCAGAGTCCCCCTTCAGTAATCAGGTGAATAATGATCAGCAAACACATGTGCTGAAATTCCTTAAGACTAGAGAAAGAATCGCCTAAAGTTATTAGAGGAAACAGTCCCTGGGACTCACACAGGACTAGGAAGAATTCCCATTCCCACCAGCCAGTGTGGAAAATTGCATAATTCATGGGGCATGGAGTATTCAAAAATGCCTTGCACCAGTTGTGATTAAAAGTAGGCATAGAGTAAACACTCATCTGGTACATCTCAAAACACCTTAAAATCAAGGCCTAAAAAGATTTTTTTCAAGTAACTGTATCCAGGATACAAGATAAAAAAATACTTCAGCAATACGAACATACAAACACATCTAATACCCAACCAGGTAAAATTTGCAGTTTTGGTATGTAATAAAAAATTACCAGGCATGCAAAGAAGGTAGGAAATACAACTCACAATGAGAAGAAAAATTGCTCAGTTGCTCAACTGATACCGTGTTTCCCCAAAAATAAGACCAGGTCTTATATTAATTTTTGCTCCAAAAGACACATTAGGGCTTATGTTCAGGGGATGTCATCCTGAAAAATCATGCTAGGACTTATTTTCCAGTTAGGTCTTATTTTCGGGGAAACACAGTACAGATCCAGGAATGAAACAGATAGTAGAATTAGTAGACAGGGCATTAGAACAATTATTAAAATTGGATTCCATACATCCAAGAAGCCAGAAAAAAGATTAAAAATCTTAAGTAGAGACATGGAAGATTTTCAGAGACTCAAACTGAACTTCTAGATATAAAGATTACAATGTAGAAGATGAAAAACAAAGTGGATGGAAATATTAACATGTTAGACATTGCAGAAGAAACTGTTAGTAAACTTGGTGACATAACAATGGAAAGTATCCAAAATTAAACATAGCAGAAAAAGAAAAGACTGAAAAAACTTTAACAAAACATCAATGGGCAGTGGAACAGCTTTAAGATGCTTAATAGTTGTAAATATAATGAAAATTATAAACCCACCCATCCAAGAAGCTAAAGAAGTACGTAGAAGAAAGTTAACATGAAATGCCTAACTTTTGAAAGAATAGAGGTCTCAAATCATTGACTCATTTTCCAACTTAAAAAATAGAAAATAAAGAGCGAATAAACTCAAAAGAAAGAAAGTCACTACGATCAGAGTGAAAATAAATGAAACATAACAGAAAATACAGAGAAAAAAATCAATGAAAATAAAAGCTGATTCTTCAAGAAGATCAATAAAATTAATGTCTTCAGCCAGAGTGATCAAACAAAAGTGAAGCCATAAATTACTAATGTCAAGAATTAGATTGTTAACATCACCACACATTCAATTATTTAAAACGGCAACAAATAAATATTAAGGACAACTTTATGAGAATAAATTTGACAACTTAGTTGACAATGGGAAATTCCCTGAAAGACACAAACTATCAAAGACAACTCAAGAAATATATGACCTGACTAGCATTCTATTAAATAAATAGAAAATCTTTCCTACCAATTGGATTGCAGGAGCAGATGGCTTCAATGGTGAATTTCAGCAAATATTTTATAAAGAAACTATACCAATTCTACATGAATTTCCCCAGAAAATAGAAGATAACTGAACATACAGCAAGTCATTCTAAGAGGCAAGCATTACTCATACCAAAACTAGACAAAACACATTGCACATAAAGAAAAGCACAAGCCAATATCCCTCAAATTTAAACAATAAAGCAAATCCACTAATAACTAAAAATGATAATACGTCACAACAATTTAATGATCATCCCAGGACTTTAAGGCAGATTCAAAATTCAAGAATTAGTCAATGTAGTTGATCATATTAATTGACTGAAAATAAAAATAAACAAATTATTGCAGTAGAGAAGAAAAACATTTGAAAAAAATCCAACACCTATTCCTGCTGAAAATTTACAGAAAACTAGGAAAGGAAGGTGCAACGGACTAAGTGTTTTTGTTCCTCCAAAATTTATATGTTGAATCCTAATCCCCAATGTGAAGGCATTAGGAGGTAGGTACTTTGGGAAGTAATTAGGTCATGAGTGTGAAACCCTCATGAATGGGATTAATGGCCTTAAAACTGGAACCCAGAGAGTTCTCTGGCCTTCTTTGTGCTCTGTGAGGATACAACAAGAAGTTAGCAGGCTGCAACCTTGAAGAGGGCTCTCACCAGAACCTCGTGCTGTCATTGTGATCTCAGACTTCCAGCCAACAGAACTGTGAGAAATAAATGTCTGTTGTTTCTAAGCCACGCAGTCTATGATATTCTGTTATAGCGGCCTGAACTGAGGAAGACAGAAGGGAACATCCTCAAACTAATAAGGATCATCTATAAAAAGGCTACAGCGAACCTCATGCTTGGACAAGGCCAGGATGTCTTCCTTCACCACTTCTAATCAGTGTTGTACCGTAGGTTCTAGCCAATGCAGGGAAGCAAGAAAAAGAAATGAAAAGGCATTCTAACAGAAAAAGTAGAACTGTCTTTATTTGCAGACGACATAATCATATATGTAGAAAATTATAAGTAATCTATGAAAAAGCTACTGAATGAATAAGTCAGTTGAACAAGGAGACAAGGTACAAAGCAACATATAAACATCAATTGCATTTCTTGAAAATAATGATGAACAATCCTACATTAAAATAAAAATGCCATTTGTAATTACAATGAAATATGAGATAAGTTAATTGGGCTGTTTGTTTCCTTTTTGAGTTTTAAGTGTTATTGGCATATTTTGAATGCAGGTCCTTTATCAGATATATGGTTGGCAAATATATTTTTTCAGTCCATGATTTGTCTCTTTATTCCCTTAAAAGTGTCTTCTGCAGAGCAACTTTTTAATTTTAAGTAAGTCCAACTAATTGTTTGTTTCTTTCATGGATCATGCTTTTGATAGTGTATCTGAAAACTTATTGCTGAACCCAAGGTCACATAGATTTTCTTCTATGTTATCCTCTAGAAGTATTATAGTTTTTCATCTTATATTAAGTTTACGGTCCATTTTGAGTTTGTTTTTGTGAAAAGCATAAGGTCATTACATAGATTCATTATTTTGCATGTAGATATCTGGTGGTGCCAGCGCCATTTGTTAAAAAGACTATCCTTTTCCTTTAGGTTATTACCTTTGCTCCTTCGTTGAAGACCAATTAGCTGTATTTGTGTGTCTCTTTGTGGGCTTTATACTCTGGTTATTCACTTTGTTTGGAAAAACAAATGGCCAAATGTGAAATTACATACAGTAAGTCCTCACTTAACGTCGTTGATAGGTTCTTGGAAACTTTGACTTTAAGCAAAATGACATGTAATGAAACCAATTTTACCATAAGGTAATTGATATAAACAAGAGTTATGTTCCTATGGCATATTTCTGGTCACAGAAACATCAACACACTTCTAAAGAAAGATTTGAACCAGTTCTAGTATTAAACATTGAAATAAATGTGAGCTACACATGCATTTAAGAAAGATTGATAAAAACAAGTAAGATCATTATTTTCCAACCTGCTTAATCCAGTTCAGGGTCACAGATGGCTAGAACCTATCTCGGCAGCTCAGGGTGCTGGGCGAGCACCCACCCTGGACAAGACACAGGGTACACACACACACACACACACACACACACGCACACTCACTCACTCACTCACTGAGACTGGACACTGAGACACACCATTCGCCTCACATGCACATCTTTGGGATGTGAGAGGAAACCAGAGTACCACGCAGACATGGAGATAATGTGCAAAGTCCACACAATCCAAGAATCTGGCCAAGAACCTTTGTTTTCCTCATCAATGTTATAACAAAATGACATTGAACGAAATGTTATTTGAGGACCTGCTCTACTGGTTAATGGATTCTGGCCAATGTCTTGGCTGGGTGGTCAGAGACTTGGAAGAAACATGATTGAAAAATTGGTGACAAAGAAATTTGGAGAAGTATATGGACCTCACAGAATGGGTAAAATATGTGAAGATATTGGTGTCCCATGTGAATGCTCACCAAAGGATGACCTCAGCAAAGGATTTCAATAATCAAGTTGATAGGATTAAGTGTTCTATGGATACTAGTCAGTCTCTTTCCTCAGCTACCTCTGTCATCTCCAAGTGGGCTGATGAACAAAGTGGTCATGGTGGCAGGATGGAGGTTATGTACGAGCTCAGCAACATGGACTACCACTCACCAAGTCTATCCTGGCTGCAGCTATTGGTGAGTTCCTAATCTGCCAGCAGCGGAGACCAACACTGGGTCCCAGATGTGGCACCGTTCCGCAGGGTGATCGGCCAGCTACCTGGTGGCAGGTTGATTATATTGGACTACTTCCATCATAGAAGGGACAGGATTTTGTTCTTACTAGAAAAGACACTTACTCTGGATAAAAGTGTATCTTCCCTGTGTGCAATGCTTCTGCCAAAATTATCTGTGGACTCACAGAATGCCTTGTCCACTCATGGTATTCCACATACCATTGCTTCTGATCAATGAATTCACTTCACAGCAAAAGTGTGGCGATGGGTTCATGCTCATGGAATTCACTGGTATTATCATGTTCTCCACTATGCTGATGCATCTGCCTTCATAGAACAGCAGAATGACCTTTCAAAGACTGTTCCAATGCCAGGTAGGTGGAAATACTCTGCAGCACTGGGGCAAAGTTCTCTAGAAGGCTCTGTATGCTCAAAATCAGTGTCCAATATATGGTGCTGTGTCTCCAATAGCCGGGATTCATGGTTCCAGGAATCAAGGAGGTGGAAATGGAAGTGGCTCTACTCTCTATTATCCCTAATGACCCACTAGCAACATCGTTGCTTACTGTTCCCATGACTACACTCTACTGGCCTAGAGCTCTTAGTTCCAGAGGGAGGAATGCTTCCACCAGCAGACACAACAATGATTCCATTGAACTGGAAATTAAGACTGCCACCTGGCTACTTGGGGCTCCTCAGGCCTCTGAACCAAAAGGCAAAGAAGGGAGTCATGGTGCTAGCTGGGGTGACTGATTCTGACTATTGAGGGGAAATTGGACTCCTACTCCACAATGGAGGGAAGGAAGAATATGTCTGGAATGCAAGAGATCCCTTAGGGTTTCTCTTAGTATTACCATGCTGTATGATTATGACCAATGGCATATTACAACAACCCACATGCAGGCAGGGCTACTAATGGCCAAAACTCTTCAGAAATGAAGGTTATGTTACCCCACCAAGTAAAGAACCACGGTCAGCTGAGGTGTTTGCTGAGGGAAAAGGGAATACATAGGGATAGTGGAAGATGGTAGTTATAAATACCAGCTACAACAATGTGATCAGTTACAGAAATGATGACAGTAATTATAATGAGTCTTATCCTTATTTTGCTATGAATACGTGTGTGTACACACACATACACACACACACACACACACACACAGAGGGTGCCAAAAAAATGTATATACATTTTAAGAAAGGAAAAAGCTGTTTTAAAATTATAATACTCAATATATAATAACAAAAGATGAATACAAATCATGTGTATAAATTCTTTTGGCACCCCTTGTGAATGTGTGTGTGTATGTGTATGTACATATATCGTAGTCTTCTTTCCTCTCTCATTTCTTTATCCTGTAAGATAAGATATATTGAGTTTATATATCATTTAAATATTGCTAATTTTACATCATCATATTTAAGTTACAGGATATCAAAGAGAAGTGTAAACATTACTCAAGGACTTTACCTTCTCATCTTGGGAAGGAGTTAGTGTGTTTCAGTTATATGCAAAATAGTTATATCATATTAAGTGGAATTATGATCTTATTACTGTCTTTATTTGGAGATTAAATATATTTTAATGAGCTCTATATGGGTGCCAAATTGAGAAAGGTTGGATTTGTGATGATTAATCTTACGTGTCAACTTGACTGTACCACAAAGGGTGTCCAGATTAAACATTGTGTCCTCATGTGTCCTTGAGAGTGTTTCTGGATGAGATTAGCCTTTGAAACAGTGGACTCAGTAAATTGCTATCCCCAATGGGGGTGGGCATCATTCAATCCATTGAGCACTTAAATGGAACAAAAGACAGAGGGAAGGAGGAATTCACCCCTTTTACTTCCTGTGGGCCAGCTTGAGCTGGAACATCCATCTTCTCCTGCTCTTGGACTGGGATTTACTCCACTGACTACCGTGGTTCTCAGGCTTTCAGACTTGGATTGAAATTACACCACCAATGGTGGCAGATTTTAAAGTTATGATAGCACATTTGGCCTCACTCTATTCCTGATGGTTCAGTTAATACATACTGTTTACCATGTAGCTAGATTCTTTGAACAATAATTGAAATATATTTTTTTTTTCTAACAAGCTGTAATAGAATATAAATTTTACTCAGAAATGATTGTAGGAAACTCTAGGGATAATAAAGAGGCAATTGTGGCTCAATCTTTTCTAAGTGGAAGATTCCTCATTCTTACAGTCATTACTTGCCTACTTAATTGTATCCAAAATATCTTTAATGAGATATAAAGCTTTCCATTCCAGAATTAGAAAACAGTCTTGAGAGAGCTAACGCATCTAATTTTTAAGTAATTGAAGTCAGGGTATTTTCTGAGTGTGGGTCTAAATATGGGTAAACTAGGGGGAAAATTCCCTACTTGAATGAGAAGATCATGAACTGTCAAAGACATGGATGGAAAGGGAGGTGATGGACTACCACACAAATGTATTCTCTTTCACAATTTTGCCTGCAACTGCCTGCCAACCAGGGGGTGCTGGAGACATATCTCTTAGGATGATAAAATGCATAACCATGGAAAAACTACCTACAGAATTTTGCTCTCAAAGCACCAACCCAAACCTGAAAGACATGAGTGGCAATGGTGATGAGCGAAGAGGAAGGGGTAAGCTAGCAAAACCTGATGAATTTAAGTATAGAGAATGTTGCCCTCCCGGATTCTCTAATACCGTACAAAACTGCATGGCTTTCTTTTTTCCTTGGCTCATCTCATTTCCCTGAATATGTTGCTCCCAACATCTCAAAATAAGTCATTCATGGCTTACCTCCTAAGCTTAAGAAATGTTGGTTGGTTAAGGTCCTGCTTTTTTTTAAGTATTAATACATATTGATGAATAAGGTAGAGTAGTGATTCAGGGAGTAAAGAGGCAAGGGCCAAGAAAATTGTTCCTATAAGTGGTTCTTTGAAATACTTGGGTTCACCTACATAATAAATATATAAAACATTTAACAAGATGTGAGCTTCGTATTAGCATCAGGCCAAAGCAGGCAGAACTTCCTCCCTTCAAATGTCTCTTAAACTACATGCTCATTTTGTGAAATTTTTTCTCCTCCAAAGCCATAATTCATGTTCTATAAAAAATATTTTAATATATAAATAGGGTGTATATAATTTACTCTGGACCTGATAGCCTAGACATATGTTTCTTTTCATTTAAAAATTCCGCAGTGGCGCTCCCAAGGAGCGGAACTTGAGACAAGTATTTTATTTGGAAGCTGATCCAGGGAAACATTTTAGAGGAAAGGAGGTGACACAAGGAAGGGAGGAAGCCACTAATGGTTTGTTAATAAGGTGTTATTGTAACTACTACTAGCAATTAGAGCTCAGTCCCACTAGGGACCTCTGGCCTGCCCATGGTTCGTTTAGAGCTTCTTCAGGGGGTAATAACTTATCTTGGACACTACAGGGACTGAGCTAGCTCCAAACAAAGCCCTCAGGCAGAGAGTAGCAAGTGTTTTCAACAAGCAGCCTTTAGCATATAGATATAAGTGCCAAGGGTAGAGGGCTAGGGCATTAGCAGTATCAGTTAAGAGGCCCAAACCCAAGATGAGTCAAGAGCACAAAGACTCCCATTTCCCATCCAGAACAATCCGATGCCATGACAGAAATCTTTGAAAGCTTGTTTTCTGCAAGGGCATTCAAGAAGGTTTCTCTGTGGGAAGTATCACACAGAATGGAGATAAAGGCTGGTTACAATCTTGTACCAAATGTATTGGCATTTCTATACTGTTCAGCAGACACATACCCATTTAGGAAATTTGCTGCTCGTTAACTTTTTCCCTGACATCTTGTAGACTCACTGGAAATTTCCAGTACATGACAATTCCTGAGCCACAGGCTTGGTGCACAATAGAAGGTTATTATTCTGTATCATGGTCCACTGCTTAACCCAATCTGCCAACAGCCAGAAGGGTGGTTTTCTCCCCCACTGGTTCTCCCAGATGAAAAACTTTCCCAACATTATTGTTATTGTCTTTGTGAGTTGATTTTCCATCATGGTTGGAACTTTGTGGAAAAACAGTTTTCAGCTTTTCCCCCAACGAATGAATCTCAGTAGTGATATTAGAAAGTTCAGCTTAGATTAAACACTACGTTCTTATTGATGGAAATTAAGCATCTAACAAATGTGTAAGTGTAATTTCTCTGCAATTTGAAGACTTTTTCAAAAAATTCACACACAATTTTACAACAGGTTCACTAATATTTTGGGTACTAAAACATGAATTTTATTATAGCATTGCTTTATAAACAGAGAACAGTTAAGTGTGTTATGACAGTAGCAATGGCTGTCTTATCATTTGTAAATCTCATGGAAGTTGATCCTGGGAAACACTTTTAAGAGATTGGGAAGTAATACTAGAGATAATTTTGCTCATCAGTATTAATTTTTTGAATTTTTATGAGTTTCAGTCAAATAGAGGATACACCTAGAAGCAAGATCTCAACAGACCAAGAAAAATGCTTCCCTCATATATATTATTTTTAAAAGTTTTGAATTGTGTTACTCAGGATAGCCCATGAAAATGAATCAGATTTGAATTGTGTTAGGATAGCCCAAGAGTCTCTTTCTCATAAAAATTCTATATTTTGTAGAATGACAGTTCTGAGGTATGCATTCTCAACCTGTTTATGAACTGTCCTGATTATCTCGTGTTAAGTGAAACCAATCAGCATGTTAGCTGTAATTTATTTTGCAGATGCTCTTTATCAAGCTGAGGAAGTTTCCCTCTTTTCCTAGTTTTCTAAGGCTTTGTAATCTGAATGGGTGTTGAATTTTATCACATTTCATCTGCATCACAAAAATCATGTGATTTTCTTCTTTTCCCTATTAATATGGTGGTTTATATTGATTGGGTTGTTTTTTCTTTAATATTACCTTTTTGGTATTTGCAGTGTCTATAGTGATTCCTCCTGTTTCATTCTCGATATTAGTAACATGTATCTTTTCTCTATTTTTCATTAATTTTTATTTTATTGTCGTAAGAGCACTTAACATGAGATCTATCCTTCTAACAAATTTTAAGTGCACAATAAATACATTACTGTTGACTATAGCTAGTGTTGTACAGCAGATCTCTAGAGCCAATTTATTGTACTTAAACTATTTGCCTGTTGATTAGTAACTCTCCATTTCCCCTCCCCCAACCCCTAGTAACCACCATTCTTATCAAAAAATTAAAGAATTTTTTGAATTTGACTATTTTAGATAACTTATATAAGTAGAGTCATACAATATTGCCTGTCTGTGTCAGGCTTATTTCACTGAGCATAATATCCTCAAGGTCCATCATGTTGCCACATAATACAGAATTTCCTTTTTTTAAAGTCTGGACAGTGTTCCATTATATGTATAGCAGTAAGACCCGTATGGTTTGAGCACATGGGCAAGTGAAAGGGTGGTAAAAAAATAAGGGAGATTGATAGGGAATGGATATGTATTAAGCATACCAGGCAATTTAAATTTTATTCTTAGTTATGTCATGTTTTAATAAACCTTTAATAAGGCTCAATTTGTCTACTATTTGGTAACCATACTTGAGGGGAGCAAAACCAGAAAATAGGAGTTATAAACAATTGATGACCTTTAGATAAGAAATGATGGTGGCTTGGATTAGGGTGGTAATAGTGGATTTGGCAGAAAAATGTGGTTGGATTTGGCATATATTTTATAAGTTTGATTTTTATGGAATGGTTTTGAGAAAAAAGAGTAGTCAAAGATTTTTCCATATCTTTTCGGCCTGAATAACTTGAAGAATAGAAATCCATGTATGGAGATGGTGAATATGGTATGAGGAGTAGGTTTGGAGTATAGGCAGAGAGTAGGATTTTCAATTCAGGTTTTGTGAGCCAATAGAAAAATATTCAGATGTGGTATAGGTGTCCGCAGTTTAATGGCAGTCAAATGATATTGATTCTCCCCACACATCCTTCACACAAAACAAAACCAAGAAAACCTAAAAATATATGTATAACATCATCAAAGAGAACAAATAAAACTACACGTAATACATACTTTCAGCATTATTAGAAAACAGCAAATATGTTGCATTACAAATTACCTCCAGGTATGACAATAAAACAAATTCCAACAGAGCTTCCATTGCTAGTCCCTGCAAGTCTGCGGTGTAGAGTTCGGGAGGGGATATTTAAGGAACTCCGTGGAAAAATTGTAGAAGGACACACAGGACTTAGACAAAGCATAGATAAAAATCATCACCCTCCCCCCCAAAAAATGTAGAAAAAAGAAAAGAAAACAAAAAGAATGCAGATTGGTGCAGCCGCTATGGAAGGCAGTGTGGAGGTTCCTCAAAAAACAACGAATAGAATTACCATATGACCCAGCAATCCCTTTCCTGGGTATCTATCCAAAAAATCTGAAAACATTTATCCATAAAGACACATGTGCTCTGATGTTCATTGCAGCTTTATTTACAGTGGCCAAGACATGGAAACAACCAAAATGTCCTTTGATAGATGAATGGATAAAGAAGTTGTGATACATATACACAATGGAATACTATTTGGCGGTAAGAAAAGATGAAATAGGACCATTTGTGACAACATGGATGGATCTTGAGAGTATAATGCTAAGCGGAATAAGTCAGACAGAAAAAGCAGAGAACCATGATTTCACTGATATGTGGTATATAAACCAAAAACAACAAAAGAACATGACAAACAAATGAGAAACAAAAACTCATAGACACAGACAATAGTTTAGTGGTTACCAGAGGGTAAAGGGGGTGGGAGGTGGGAGATGAGGGTCAGGGGGATCAAATATATGGTGATGGAAGGAGAACTGACTCTGGGTGGTGAACACACAATGGGATTTATAGATGATGTAATACAGAATTGTACACCTGAAATCTATGTAACTACTAACAATTGTCACCCCAATAAACGTTAATTTAAAAAAAGAAAGAAAAAAAGAAAAGAGGAAAAAACCCCAAAAAGCAATAAAAAAAGGAAAAAAAAACAAAAACAACACAACAAAAACCCATCATCCCCAAAAGAGAAAATTTAATACCAAATGATAAAATACTAAACAAAGATGGGGATTTGGTGCTTTACAGAACTGGCTACAAGGAAGGGGTTTGAAATCAAGTGGGGTCAGAAGTAGAAGCTTCAGGAGGAGAACTAGATATACAGAGAAAGAGTGCTATACCTTGCAGATATGGTAGTGAAGAGGAAGTAGGTAATAAGAGCAGAAAATTAAAAATCCTGCAGGAAAAGAAAAAAAGGAAATAAGACATGTCAACTGACATTATCCATCACAACCAAAAACTTAAAAAAAAAAAGTATAGTCTAAAATTATTAATCCTGTGCATGAAATGAATAGAAATAGAAAGATAAAGTCACACAACAAAAATACAGTAAGAAAACAGAAAATTCAAAACAAGCCATTTCTATTGATAAGTACCCCAGTTGCCCAAAATAGAAACTCATGAAGTTGACGAAAATTGTAGCCTAGCCCTGTAAACTAAAGATTTTTATGCATGCATTAGGAGATCTTTAATCAGAAATACAAAATCTAATTACAGAAAAAGAAAACAAAACAAGGATAAAACAAGAATTGTTTGAACTAAGGACAGATATAGAAATAGAAGATAAAATTACATTAGATAGGAAGATTAAATTCCACAGTACTCAATGAATAACATTTAAATGAAAATTTAATAAAGTTATTAAAATAAACCAAGAAAAACCCAATAAAATAAATTAGCAGGAAGAAAGAAATAAAAAAGTATCAGAGAGAAAGTGATAGAAATGGAAGAAGAGATCCAAAACATTATAATTGCATCCTGGAAAAAAATGTAATACAATGGAATAGAACTAATATTTAAGATAACAATCCCATTCCCCCATCTCCCTGCCCTTGCCCCCCACCCCCAAGATCACACTGAGTACGGTGCAGTGGGTAAAATTGAACTAGAATGATCAAATCTGAGAAATACTCTAATGCAACCATTCAAGTTTAAAGATAAAGAAAAAAATCCCGTGGACCTCCAGGCAAGAAAAAGAAGTAAGTTTCAAAGAAAAGACAATTAGCCTGGTATGAAAAGTCTCACCAGCAACATACAAATGAAGGCAATAGGGAAATGGCATTTTTAAAAACTTAAGAAAGTGCAAACAAAGAATTTTGCATAGTCAAGCTTTCTGTTTAGTGAAGAGCCTGCAAAAAATAACTTTGAATGTACAGGAACACTGGGAATTTGGACCCATAAGTGCTTTTTTGCAGAATCTACTAAAGGAGAAAATTCATTCAACCAAGAGATGACAGATGAAACTTTTGCAAAAAGACATGCGGTGAGAATTCCATACATTTAATTATAGATTTGAGACAAAACCAAAGGTTAATACCTGGGTAGAAAGATAGTATTTAAATATTATGCATTCTTAAATATAGAAGAAAATTCAACTGAAACATGGGAGTAGATGGGATAAAGAAAAAACAGAATAAGATCATTTACTGTTCTACAGGTTAAAGAAAGGAGTCAAAAGGTTTAAAACTGAAATATTGGTTAGTAAATATTTAACAAGAAAAAAGGGATTAAGGGTATTTTAAAATGTAATAATACAATGGTATTTACTCTTTATTAATAAAAGTTCTTTTTTTATACCAAAAGAAATACACACCTTTTCAAGTACCAATAGCAATTGTTTGAAATGAGTCCATGAGGAGCACCAAATAGACAAAGAAACAGTATATAACATAAACACAGTAATTAAAATAAAAGATAGGGCCGGCCAGGTGGCTCAGGCAGTAGGAGCTCCGAGCTCCTAACTCCTAAGGCTGCCGGTTCAATTCCCACATGGGCCAGTAGGCTCTCAACCACAAGGTTGCCAGTTCGATTCCTCGAGTCCCGCAAGGGATGGTGGGCAGCGCTCCCTGCAACTAAGATTGAACACAGCACCTTGAGCTGAGCTGCCACTTAGCTCCTGGACGGCTCAGCTGGTTGGAGTGTGGGCTCTCAACCACAAGGTTGCCGGTTTGACTCCCACAAGGGATGGTGGGCTGCGCCCCCTGCAACTAGTAACTGTAACTGGACCTAGAGCTGAGCTGCGCACCCGCAACTAAGACTGAAAGGACAACTTGAAGCTGAATGGCACCCTCTACAACTAAGATTGAAAGGACAACTTGACTTGGAAAAAAAAAAAAGTACTTACGTGCTGTTCCCCAATAAAGTCCTGTTCCCCTAAAAAAACAAAACAAAACAAAAAAAACCCCAAAAAACCGCAAACCAAAACAAAAGATATACAGAATTGAGACCACCCATATCCATCATAGCAATAAATGCCAATGAGCTTAAATTGCTGAAAAACAAAAATATTTTCAAATTACTTCCTAAAGAAAAATCCAGGTGATAAAATAAGAGCAACACCTAAAATGCAGTGATCCAAAAAGGTTAAAAATAAAGAGATGGACCAAGATTTACTAGGAGACAATATAAAAGCAGAAGTTATCTTTGTAAAGGACACTGCAGAATCCAAGTTTAAAAAAATATATATATATATGTATATATATGTATATATATGTATATATATGTATATATGTGTATATATATATGTAAAACATGAAATAAGGAAGGGTACTTTATAATGCTAAAAGTTTTATTTCACAATAAAGATATGAATTATGAATATTCATTAAATAACAGAATAAACACATATAAAACAGATATACAGGAGATGCAAGGAGACATGGCTAGAAATACAATTTTAACAAAGATTTTAATAAATCACTCTTCGTACAAGAAATATCAAGTAGAGGAAAAAGTGAACATGTAAAGACACAAACATCATAATTAATAAGGTAGATATATTGGTTGTATATTGATTTTCCCACCCTAATAATAGAGAGACTCAACCTTTTTCTCAAGTGCTCATAGTGTATTCACAAAAATGGAATACCTAATACAGTACAAGAAAGCATCAGTCAATTCTATAAAGTAAAACTATTAAGAAATATTTTTTTGATTACAACGTCAATAAACAAATCAAAATAGAAACCATAGAGTAAAACTAAATGAAATAAAACAGAAAAGTTTTACCTCACTTGGAAAAACACTACTATTAACTCAGATTAAAGGGAAAATACAAACAGAAACTGAAGAATTTCTAAAAACAAATTATAGATAAAATCATCCGTAATGATATTTACATATCAAAAAATATGAAGTACTACTTATTAATTTTTGCTTTTTGTTGCTTGTGCTTTTAGTGTCATATCCAAAAAAAAAAATCACACTAAAACTCTTCTGCCCAGCAAAAGAAACATTCAACAACATGAAAAGATAACACGGAATTGGAGAAAAATATTTGCAAATCATATATCTGTAAGGGGTTAATATTCGAAACTATATAAAGAACTCATATAATTCAATAGCAAAAAACAAACAAAAAACCACCACCAACAACAAAAACCCCTATCTGATTGAAAAATGGGCAGAGGAACTGAGTAGATATTTTTTCAAAGAAGATATTCAAATGGCTAACAGGTACATGAAAAGATGCTTAGCATCATTAATCATCAGGGAATTGCAAATCAAAACCACGATGAAATACCACCTCATACTGTTACCAGAGAGTGAGTCCTTCTCTGCATGATGTCCAGGTTCTTGGAATCTGGAGCAAAGAATTGAATGAGAGATAGAAATAAACTGGTGAAAGAGTAGTTTATTAGAAGAGATAGTACACTTAGTACACTTCAAAGAAATAGAAGTGGACCCGAGCAGTAGAAAATGGCTCAAGGGCCCAAGGTGGCATTATTAGAAGAAAAAGTACTCTCCAAAGAGTTTGGAGCAGGCTGAGCAAAAGAAGAGGCTCGAAAGGCGCTGACTGGTGAGGACTTGGAGTTTTTATCCTTTTTTCTCAAATGGGCTGTTCCTTCCCGGGGGTGGGACCACCTGATTTGACATTTGTGATTGACAAGAGGCTATTAAACCTCATCTTTTTTAAACTGCGCAGGTGTGAGTGGTCGGTTTGGTCTAGTTGGGATCTTGTACCCATTTGTTTACAATGAAAAGGGGAAGTTTTGTACAGAGAGGGGAGGTCGTTTGGGCGGTAATGCAGAGACCTGATGTCTAACTGCCTGCGTTGTTTTCCCCTTGAGAGACATGATCCCCATAAAATCTCTATGGGAAGTTGAGGGACAGAAGTTCTGTTCTTCTGTATCTGCTTCCTGCTGGGCAGGGGCGTAGAGCTGTCCCTACCTATTGGGGAATTCACAGAACTCTCGCCCTATCTGATCTCAGATGAGAGAAAGGGGTCTCAGGATCCACCTGGAAGACCGTATTGGCTTCTTTGGTTGGGACTGGCAATCTTGCTGGGGTATCCTCTGTATCCCCAAGGCCCCTGAATGAGGAAAAATATATTTTAATTAATAAATCCCTTAGCTCTATAGAGCCTGTGGCCATTCAACCAGTCGTTTAGGTGGCCTCAGTTGTCCAGGAGCTGGGCCCAGATTGGGTTGGAAAGAACATTAGGCTTTAGTGTTTACAGTCAACAAGTATGCTGGTCTGGGGGGTCCAGAATGGCTTGGGGGATGTTGGGAAGTCACAGGCTTTTAAGTAGTTATCTGAAGCAGGGGTGAGAGACATTCTGTGATTCGGGCTAGGAGCAATCTTTAGTCTAGGATTCAGAAACTGATTAGAAGTGTAATCAAAGCCAGGGGCTAAGGAGCTAAGAAACTAGGGAAAAGGAGACATAAAATTTCTATAGTGAGGGAGGTTTAAAACTTTTGTAGTGAGGGAGCTCTCCCATATCAATACCTGTTAAAATGGCTACCATCAAAAATATAAGACATAACAAGTGCAGGTGAAAATTTGAATAAAAGGGAACCCCTGTGTACTGTTGGTAGCAATGAAAATTGGTACAGCCGCTATGGAAAACAGTATGGAAGATCGTCAAAAAATTAAAAATAAAATTATCACGATTCAGCAATCCCACTTTTGGGTATATATATCTGAAGAAATTGAAATCATTATCTTGAAGAGATATTTGCACCCCTATTTTCATTGAAGCATTAATCACAATAGCCAAGACTTGAATAACTTACATTTCCATCTACATATGAATGGATAAAGAAAATGTGATGCATATATATGGAGATGTGTATATATAATATACACAATGGAACATTGTTCAGCCATGAGAAAGAAGGAAATCCTGCTGTTTGTAGCAACATGGATGGATTTTGAGGACATTATACTAAGTGAAATAAGTCAGAGAAAGATAAATACTGTATAATATCACTTATATGTGGAATCTAAAACAGCTGTTTGAGGAAACAGTAGTGTGGTGGCTGGGGAGTGAGCAAAATGGGGAGAGGTTGGTGAAAGGATACAAACTTTCAGTTATAAGATGAATAAATTCTGGGGATCAGCATGGTGATGATAGTTAACAAGTACTGTATGATGAGTATATACTTGAAAGTTGCTAAGAAAGTAGATCTTAAATTTTCTCAACACAAAAAAGAAATGGTAATTATATGAGGTGATGGAAGTGTTAGCTAACTCTGTGGTGGTAATCATTTTGCAACATATGTGCATCCAGTCAGCCAGTTGTATATCTGAAACTTATACAATATTATGTCTCAACTGCATTTGAGCCTAAAAATGGGGTAAATTTAAAGCAGTGATCAGAGGAAGTTTCAAAGCCCTAAACACATTAATAAAAATAAAAGAATAAAAATAAGTTGCCAAATCAGCAAGCTAGATAAGGGATCACAAAGTAAATCACAAGAAAGCCCAAGTAAGAAACTAATATAAAAGCAAAAATTAATGAGAGCAGGGAAACAGGAAATGAAATTAATAAATCAAAACTTTGGTTCTTCATAAAAAATTAGTGATATAGGGGGAAAAATCATTAGTCAATCTAATTAAGAAAAAGAGAAAAGGCAAATTATATGTGAATTGAAAATAACTAATGATACAAAGAAGTAAAAACACTTATGAGACTACTTTGCACAGTTTTGAAAATAAATTTGAAAACATAGTATTGATATAAACTGTGTGCTTTGTTACCTCATTAGAAACTTCATTTGTAATAGCCTTGGAGGGATTCGACAGTATGTTAAATTGAATTGTGAATACTGTCCTTCTCCCAGTAGCCAGTTTTGTGAAGTGGAGCTTTCTAGGTTCTGATCCACATTCTATTCCTTTAAATGCACTCAGACGCTTTAATATAAAGAGTAGGGGATGACTTTCATTTAGTTCCATTCAAATATGAACTGACTGGGGACAGCTTGAATTTTCTCTCCCTCTAAATTTCTGTAGACCTTAATGAGCTCTACAAGTTACCGTCAAAATGGACTGATGATTTCTCAAAGATCCTTTCTGTTATTGCTAATGTTCTACATTTTTGTATCTGTAAGCTTTTTGTCTCTTACATTTTTGTGGACCTATTTTATAAGCTTCCCATTGTTTTTTCCCCAGCCCCAATTTATAGTTCAGTGGATTTGTTAACAGCCAGTTCATGATGAGCAGCTCTTATCGCATGGCAACTTGATGTCTGTCCCTTGGTTAGTTATTCAGTCTTTATTAGGATCCAGTAGCACCTTTCTTAAAGGAGAATAGTTTTTTGTTGTACAGAGCAGGGTTGTTCAATAGAACTTTCTGTAATGATTATATCTGAAATATTATATCTGCACCATTCAATATGACAGCCACTAATCACATGTGGCCATTGAATATTTAAAATGTGGGTAATGAGGAGTTGATTTTTTTATTTACTTTTAATGTATTTAAATTTAAGTAGCCATGGGTGACTTGTTGGCACCGTATCACAGGTATAGAGCATGGCTTTTCTCAAGAATTATGGGTCTGCTCTGTGATTGTCTTATCAAGGTCTGCCAGAGACTCTACAAAGTATCTTTAACATGCTGGGACCTCCACCCCAAATGAATATGCTAAGTCTTATATCCAAAATGGCAGGATAGCTTGTATCTCACTTTGCACCTAGTCAGAGCCTTCCTTTGTACTACATGCCACTCAAAACTGGCAGGCTTCTGAATCACCAGACAGATGGACAGCAGTACTATGAAGAGCAGAATATGTCCTGAACATACATGTCATTATAAAGTATTGTATCCCTGATAGCTAGAATGCATTGGTGCGGAAATAGAAGTGGGATATAAAATAGGCCCATCTCATCATCCTTCTAACCAATCCAGTTGTGCAATTTGTGATTCCTGCCCTACAATTTGAGGCTCTGATTGGTTAGAGACCATGGTTTCCAGGGAAGAAACACTCTATGAGGTTAATTATGAAGAGCTGGAATGCTACTGCACAATGGGAACAGAGAGGAGTATATCTCACACCAATAGCGTAAATGGGCAATTTACCAACACCAGCTCAGCAAGGGCAAGTCCACTAAGGGTTTAGCCCGTAGGGATGTATTTCTGGTTTACCAACCAGTCAAGCAACCGAAATGAGACTAAGTAGTTGCAGAAATGATAGAAATCTAGAATGCTGGCAAAGAATATGAATATCTATTGTAGCCTCAGAAGCAAGTACAGCAATGGTTGTAAAAGTCTTTGTAACTTTTTAGGAGATAACAACTGACAAAGACTAGATTTTCACCTTCACTCTCAGGATACGTACTGGAGCGGTTCAATTGATTGACTCACGCACCTCCTCAGGTTCTCTTGGCACTATATGCCACCCCTCACCCCCATCACCTGAAGACTTGACCACCTACTGATGGAAAGCCTCATCCAGCATTGTCATGGACACATCTCACACTGCTGCTATATGTTTCAGCTTCCTAGGGTGATCAAACTCTTCCACATGTCTTATAGCAGGAGCCACCACAGCTTGGACACCCCAATCCTTCAGCCCACAAAAGCTATTGCTACTTCCACCCCTTCTGGGTTTAGATGATGCCTTGCAATTATGAATGGAGGACTTTTACTTTCCTAGTAGTTTCCTGGAGAAGCTCAGTAATGCAACCTGGAGGTTTAGGGAGTTAATGTTCTCTGTGGCAAGCTTGAACCAATGTGATGCAGCAAAGAAGTAGATTTTGTTAGATAAATCCCAGTCCTTTTCTTTTTCCCCCACATATTTTCTGAGGTGGAATGGCTCCATACAGCCTCTTAGGGAGTGTTCCATTTGATTAAATGCCTACGTTTTCTTATTAAGCTGTGGCCAGTTTGATAATGTTCTATATTGTATTTGCTTTCTTTCTTGCCTCACTTCTCTTAAAAATTACTCCTTCCCTTGAATTTTACGTGCTCTCCCAACCACCAACAGTAAAATGTTAGTATTAATCTTTGTTACATGCTCTGTTTTCTAAGGAAATTAGGCTGAGATAGGGACATTTAATGATTTTGCACATGCATTCAGTGGACTGTCTATAAGACGGAATCCTGGGAAGATGAGAGAAACTTCTTGTCATAAAAAGGAACAGAAGGTCAACTGTAAGGAAAATCACAAAGAGAAATGAGGTGATGTGAGATGCATTAAACAGAAGAAAAAAAAAAGTAATGTGAGTAGCATGAAGATGGGAAATCACTCACCAGATTTAAGCATTAAGCTTCCCTTGAAATTTCTTACAGGAATAAGGAAGGATAATAAATTTGGAATATAAAATTAAGAGTGTTGTTGTTGACAGAAAGAGAACAAATGAACTACCAGAAGAGATCAGGCTGTCAGGAATCTGTCTTTTTTCTTACCTTTGTAGATTTCTTTAAAAATTCCATGCCAATATTTATATCAAGGCCAACATTATTATAAGGTGAAATAAAGAAAGTGCATGGTGTGTGACCTTGACTATTTACTTGTAAAATGAACAAGCAGCAAAGAAAATAATGGAAGTCAAAGAAAATGAAAAACATCACGCAATGGTCTTGTAGTCCTGGCTCCTTTAAAGGTTTTTACAAGTCTGTTTGAATCCTGTTTTAGGGACAGCAGTAGATAGACTAATTTCCAACATTTTATTTATAGCATAATCAAGGCAAAAAGCTCTCTGGGGCAAGAGTGTAAATATATAAGTCAAAGTCTGTGTTCTACGTGATTTTTTTCTGAAGCTTTTACATGCATTAGAATCACTCATAAAAAAATAGAAAGAAAAAGTAAAATAAAATAAAAAATCACCTGGAGGCTTTGTTATAATACATTATGGCCTCCCCCTCCTCAGTTTCTGATTTAGTAGGTTTAGGATAGAGCTGCAGAATTTGCATTTCTAACAAGTTATTAGGTGATGCTCATCCCAGGAATAGACTTTGAGAATCACTGTTCTATGTTATTTGGAGAAGTGATATTATAGCCTAATCAAAGACATAATTTTAGGAACTATGATGGTCACGGTGAAGTAAGACATTCTGTTACTGAATCTCTGTGGGAACTGTTGAAGGAACACATTTGAAATTTAAGATCAATCATGTCCTATAGAGTTTTACAATTTAATGCAAAAAATATGTTTCCACTTAATTTACTTGAATGCTAGAAAACAAATTTTTAAAAGGTGTTTCATAAGCAGCTAGCATTGATGTTGCCATTCTGTGTGTAAAAGAATCCTATGAAAAATTTTCTACCATATAAGCATGAAAAAAATTCTTATGGAAAGCCACCTGGGTGAGTTAGCTAAGATCTCTTTTGACATTTTTTCTTTCTCTCAATACTGGAAAAGAATTGCTGACACATGTATGTACCTATTACATTTTTTCTTAAAAAAACTCTAATGCCCTGAAATATCACTCTATCTATCAGAAATTGAAGAAACATTGAAAAGTTACTGTTCAAGATGTGTCATGCAGGGCGGCATGCAGGAGACCCTGCTTGCTGCGCCATGTGTCGTGCGGGGCGGCCTGCGGGGTCTCTGGTCCCGCTCCCCACATAAGAACGCAGGACATGGTGAGGCCAAAAAGGAACACCCACGGAGCCATAGGTAGGGGAGTCATACCACTATAGTCTCACTGGAGGCTGGGTTCACACGACGTGCGACCTGCTGTTCGCTTTTCTGCCAACCGACCGACTCCCTCTCCCCAGCGCAGCTGCGACAGTTATATCAGTGGCCAATTGGCTAACCGGCTACAGCTGACGGTCAACTAGCCACAGTCAACGGCCATCTACTACCTGAGCCAGCACCTTTCCACGTGAGGCCAAGAGCCTGGAAACTGCTCTCTGGGGCTTTGTCCCCACAGGATGATTAACCACAGTGATAGCAGTTGTACCATCAGATAGAGGTCTTTAAAAATTCAAATTATGTAGGAGATGATGTGAGAAAACAACTCTTCTCCATGATTCAAAAGAAAGTATGAAAAATAATGTCTAGGCCAGTTGTGGGGACAGAGCCAGGGGACCAGTTTCCAGGATCTCGGCCTCACATGAAAAGGTGCTGGCTCAGGTAGTAACTGGCCATTAACTGTGATTGGATGGCCATCAGCTGTGGCTAGTTGGCCATCAGCTGTAACCAGTGAGCCATTGGCCACTAATATAACTGCCATGGCTATGCTACCAGAAAATGGGGGGCTAGCAAGAAGATGGTGGCTCAGCTAGCAAGAGGGGATTGCAGTTAGCATGGTGGATTGCAGCTAGCGAGTGGGGTTGGTTGGCAGAGAGAAGTGGATGGCAGGTTGCAGATCGTGTGGTTCCTTCTTCCTGTGTCTCCAACCCAGATGCCAGTGAGACTATAGTGGTATGACTCCCCTATCTATGGCTCCGTGGGTGTTCCTTTTTGGGCTCACCATGTCCTGCGTTCTTATGTGGGGAGCGGGACCAGAGACCCTGCATGACACCCTGCATGACAGCAATGATCTTTACCTTGGCTGCACACTAGGCTAACATGGAAACTTTTAATAAACACAATTCCCATGCTACATTCCATACTAATTAAATCAGTCTGGGAGTGTGCATTGGTTTTATATTGCTGCATAACTGTTTATCACAAACATCGAGTCTGGAAACAACATAAGTTTGTTGTATCACAGTTTCCCATGGGGCAGGTTAATTGGGTTCTCTGATAATGGTCTTGTCAGGCTGAAATCAATGTACTACTTAGAGCTATAATATCTGAGAATCACAGTCCTCTTCCAAGCTAACTGGTTGTTGGCAGAGTTCAGTTCTGTGTGGTTATTGAACCGAGATCCTTAATTCCTAGAGGCCAGCAACTATTCCCTGCTATATGCCCCTTTCCACAACATGGCAGTTTCCATCTTCAAGGCCAAGAGGACAGCATGTGTGCTGATTTTAATCTAACTTCTGCTGTATCTGACCTATAGACCCTACTTAAAAGGGCTCACCTGATTAAGTCAAGGTAACCCACGTAATCTCCTTATTTATTAATTTAAAATCAACTTATGAGGGACATGATTACATCTGCAAAATACCTTCACTCTTTCCATGTGATGTAACCTAATAACAGAACTCATTTCATCATATTCACAGGTCTCACCCACACCAAGGGGATTAAATTATATATGCACCAAACATTGGAGTACCTAAATATGTTAAACAAATAGTAACAGATCTGAAGGGAGAAATAGACAATAATACAGTAATAGTAGAGGACTTTCATACTTCTTTTAGCAATCGATAGATCATCCAGATAGAAAACAACAACCTAATGTTGAACTTGAACCATATATTAGACTAAATGGACCTAACAGGAATTTCTAGAATACTTCATCTAACAGCAACAGAATACACATTCTTCTCAAGTACACACAGAACATTCTCCAGGACATGTCATATGATAGGCCACAAAACAAGTTTTAGCAAATTTAAAAAGATAGAATCATACCAAGTACCTTTTCTGACCACAGTAGTAGGAAACTAGAAATCAATAACAAGAGGAAAGCTTGGTAAAAAAGAAAATAGAAAGAACTCAAACAGCCTAACCTTACATTTCAAAAAACTAGAAAAAGAACAAACTAAGCCCAAAATTAGCAGCAGAAGAAAATAATATCAGAGTGGAAATAAATAAAATAGAGACCAGAAATATAATAGAAAAGATCAATGAAACTAAGAGGTGGTTTCCAAAAAAAAAAAAAAAAAAAAAGATGAACAACATAAACAAAACTTTAACTAGACTAAAAAGAAAAAGAGAGAATACTCAAGTAATAAAATCAGAAATAAAAGAGGATGTATTATAACAAATACTACACAAATACATAGAATCATAAGAGACTATTATGAACAATTATATACCAAAAAGGAGGATAACCTAGAAGAAATGGATAAGTTCCTGGAAGCATACAACCTACCAAAACTGAATCAGGTAAAAACAGAAAAGTTGAACAGACCAATAATTAGTGAAGAGATTCAATCAGTAATCAAAAACCTACCAACATGGAAAAAACCAGGACCAGATGGCTTCACTGGTGAATTCTACCAAACATTTAAAGACAAAATAATGCCAATTCTTCTCAAAATATTTCAAAAATTAAAGAAGTAACACTCCTAAACTCATTCGATAAGGCCAGTATTAACCTGATACCAAAGCCAGAAAAGAAACATTACAGGAAAAGAAAATTGTAGACCAATATTCATGATGAATATACGCACAAAAATTCTCAGCAAAATATTAGCAAACTAAATTCAATAACACAGTGAAATGATTATACGTAATGACCAAGTGGAATTCATCCCTGGAATGCAGACTAATTCAACATAAAAAATCAATAACTGTAATACATCATATTAATAGAATGACAGATAAAAATAATATGATCATTTTAATAGATGCAGAAACAGCATTTGACAAAATGCAATATTTTATGATTAAAAACTCTCGACAGATTGGGTATAGAAGGAATATACCTTGACTTAATAAAGGCCATATACAACAAACCCACACCTAACATTATACTCAATGGAGAAAAAAATTGTAAACGTTTCCTTTAAGATCAGGAAAAAGACAAGGATGCTCACTCTGTCCACTTTTATTCAATATAGTACCGAAGACCTAGCTGGAGCAGTTAGTCAAGACAAAGAAATAAAAGACATCCAAAGTGGAAAGGGAAAGGTAAAATTGTCTTTATTTGCAGATAATATGATTCTGTATATAGAAAAATACCAAAGACTCAACCAAAAAACTGCTGGAAATAAACAAGGATTTCAGTAAAATTACAAGATATAAAATCAACGTACAGAGATCAGTTACACTTCTATGCACTAATAATGAAAAAGAAATAAAACTATCTCATTCATAATAGCACCAAATAAAATAAAATAAAATAAAATAAAGTATTTAGGAATGAATTTAACCAAGGAAGTGAAAGATCTGTACGATGAAAACTACAAGACTTTGCTGAAAGAAATCAAAGAAGACACACACAAGTGGAAAGACATCCCAAATCTATGAATCAGCAGAATTAGTATTGTTAAAATCCCCATCAAAATAGCAATGGCATTATTCACAGAAATAGAAAAAAAAATCCTAAAATTCGTGTGAAACCATAAAAGACCCTGAAGAGCCAAAGTTATCGTGAGGAAGAAGAACAAAGCTGGAGGTATCGCACTTCTTGATTTCAAATTATACTATCAAGCTATAGTAATAAAAGTAAATATGGCATTGACATTAAAATAGATACATAGATCATTGGAACAAAATAGAGAGCAAGCACATGCAGAACTATGACATTGGACCTCTGTCTTATACCACTTACAAGAAATACCTCAAAATGGATCAAAGACTTAAACATAAGACCTGATACCATAAAACTCCTAGAAGAAAACAGGAAGGAAGCTCCTGGACATAGTCTTGGCAATGATTTTCTGGATATGACACCAGAAGTACAAACAACAAAAGCAAAATCAATATATGGGACTATATCAAACTTAAAAGCTTCTGCAGCAAAAGAAACAGTTAACTAAATGAAAAAGCAACTTAGAGAATGAGAGAAAATTTTTGCCTACTAAATATTGGGTAAGTTGTTAATATCCAAAATATATAAAGAGCTAATACAACTCAATAATAAAACAATCTGATTTTTAAAAAAAAAAAGGGCAGAACTGAATACGCATTTTCCCAAAGAAGATAACCAAATGGCGAACAGGTACAAGAAAAGGTGCTTCACATCACTGGTCATCAGGGAAGTGCAAATTAAAACCACTATGTGATATCATCTCACACCTTTTAGAATAGCTATCATAAAAAACACAAGAGATAACAATTGTTGGAGAGGATGTGGAGAAAAAGGAACCCTTGTACACTTTGGGAATGTAAATTGGTTCAACCACTATGGAAAACAATGTAGAGATTCCTCAAAAAACAAAAAAATAGATCTACCATATGATCCAGCAATTCCACTTCTGGGTGTATACCCAAAGGAAATCAGGGTATCAAAGAGATATATGCACTCCCATGTTTATTGCAGCATTAGTCACAATAGCCAAGATATGGAAACAACCTAAGTGCCAATCAATGGTTGAATGGATAAGGGAGGTGTACACACACACACACAGTAATATTATTCAGCCATGACAAGGGCATATGCCATTTGCAACAACATGGATGGACCTTGAGCATATTATGCTAAGTGAGATAAGTCAGACAGAATAACTAATGAAATGAGGAATACATAATATATCTGGATTTCTTGAAATTATTAGAAAGTCTTATTATCCTCCTAGCAAAACAACAACAACAACAACAAAAACTATTGGCTAAGTTTAAGTTATTTTTTAACAGGTTGATTTATCGATGAGGTGGCATTGCTGTGATAGAAATCCACCATGGGGACATTTCCATAGGCCTCTTTCCTCAGCGCTTCCCTTTTCATTTGTATCAGTGCTTTAGATGAAGCCTGAAAGATTTCCTCTACGTGTAGATCACAGTAATTGGTGTGGTATAGACTATGTTCAATATCAGAATAGAAACACACACAAAAAAAAACAAAAACAAAAACAACTTGGTAGTTGGAAAGGTGAAATAGACCTACTTTTACTCATATTTTTATTTATTTGTTTTTTTAATGCTACCGAGAAATAGTTTACACTCGAGGTAAGAAATGATTAAAGATGGAATGAATGGCCCTGAGAAGCAGTGAGTTCTCCGGCATTTGTTGGAGCCTGGTTTGATTGAAGCCAGATAGTGATTACAAAGAAAAATCAAGGACTGACAGCATGGCTTAACTAGCAGGCTTTAAGGTATCTTCCAAGTCTGAGAATGTTAAATATTTCTGAGTAGGTCATTATTTGCAACCTTGTGGTGGATACAGACCATCACAGAGCCTTGGTCTTGAAATAACTCTCCATTGTGCTGCTCCCTCACACACTCTGTCAGCTCGACCTGCAGGAGATACCGGAGTACTCCCGGGGGAGTCCTCCTATGACCCGTGCTGTGGCCGCCCCCTTCACCAGCCCAGTCTCAGCTCACTCTGGTCTGAATTCCTGACTTCCTGTTCCTCACTGAGCGCTGCACTTCTTCCCTGCCCCCTCCTGTCTCATCTCAACAACGCAGCTTCCCTGTTCTCCTTAAACGTGCCGGCAAGCTCCCGAGTCAGGACCTTTGCTTTTGCTGTTTGCTTTACCTGAAATGCTCTTCTGCCAATTCCCTGCCTGGCTCCTTGGTCAGTTCCTTCATGTTTTTGCTCAAAAGTTCCATCCCTCGCCACGCGAACTAAAATCCAACTCTCCATACCGACACTCCGTATCTCCCTCTTTTGTTTCCTTCTCTTTAGCACTTATGACTACCTAATATTCTACATAAATTGTTTTAAAATCTCATTTGTGTGTTCCCTACCAGCATGTAAGCCCCATAATTTTTATCTCTTTTGTTTTCTGCTGTACTCCTAGTGTTTAGAACAGCCTGGCACAGAGTTGGCGATCAGTTTGTCAAAGGAATGGAAAAAATGATAAAAGTCCATAATAGGACCAGCCATATTTATTAATCTTTCACTGGGGGCCTGGAACAGTGCTAAACATTTTGCATGCTAATGTGTCCCTGAGTCCTTGTTACAACTGACCTGCAGGGAACAGGTGAGGAAACTGAGGTTCAGAGAAGTCAGGTACATTGTCCAAGGTCTCACAGCTGGACAGCACTGGGCCAAGATAACATTCAAGGGTCCACAGCTCCACCATTGCCTTACTCACTAAATCAAAATCACATTCCACCTCACTCTTCTCATTGTCCTCAGCTTATTCAGAGGGTGGAGGCCCTGGAGAATTGGCCAGTTGACTGTAATTTGAGGAATTGAAGACATTTTTCCAGCATGGTTTTGGTAGATTTTATTTGGTGCTGCATCTTCAAAAAAAAATAAAAAATAAAAAAATCTCTGGGTTGCCATGGTAACGGAGAGCAGCTGCTCACAAACTGATTTCCTGCGGAGTGATAATCCTAGCTTTAGCAGGGAACAAATCTGGTAACTTGTTATGATGTGGTTGCCGGGCCAGTGCTGAAGGTTCTATTTAGACCTACATCTGATATTTTCTTTTCTCCTTTCACATTAAAAGTTAAGTAACCATTATAGAAAATTTAGAAAATTCAAAATTGCTCAGTCCAACACAACTCATTGTTATTTATTCTGATATTTATTTCTCAGGAGGCAATTCTGATTCTGCCATCAACATGACCTTGGGAAGATGTCTTAAACTTTATAAGACAAAATAAATCTCAACTCTCAATGTTGCTAATAATCATGATTTTATAAGTTTTTAGTTTTATCTTTTCAGTTTTTATCTTTGAGGATTAAAGTATTCAAATAGTCTGGTGCTTAGGGGCTTCCTAAGAATGTTTGATAGATTTCCTTCTTTTTCCTCATGTTGTCCCCTAACCTGCCATCCCACAGATGCTCCCACCCCCAGTGAGCACTTTTAGAGGTACATTTAAAATGTTTAATTATCAAAAATAATGTATAACCAATAGGAAGACAGTACTGATCTACGGAAAGCTAAAACTCTTCCCATGACCTTGGATTCCACAAATGGTAATCTTTTCAAACAAAGCCTTTTGCCTCTCTGCATTGTTAGTGCTAAGTAAATAGGGTGTCTCTATGCCTCAAGAGTCAAATCATCACCTGAAACCCAAGGGTATATGCTCTGTACTGCACTGGAATCAGAATCACCATCCCCAAAACTTATTTAGATACACAAATACCTGTCATCCTTTGCTCTGTGTTCAATATCCTCAAACCTCGGAAAGCTAGCATCCCAGTTCTGTCCCTTATTAGCTATGTGAACTTCAGTGCCTTGGTTTCCTTATCTCTAAAATGTAGATGATAATAGAAATAATTTCGTAATTGTTAAGATTACATTAACAATTTAATGAATAAAACTATAATGAACTCCACACTATAGCTGACAAATACTGTCCACACATAGGATAAACACCTGGGCCCTCAGGAGAGGGTAAGAGGAAAATCTTAGCTGCTCTCTCTCACTATTCACTATATTTTTCTTTTGCGCTTACAGACTATTTGGTCCATTTCTGCAATTTCCTAGATTTTATTTACAGAAACCCTCATTTTCTCTTGAGTCTTTGGCCCGTTTCCATTTCTTAGTGCCTACAATCGTTACTTGTATGTACCCTTAATACCACCATATATACGTGTGCAAAACATTGATGTGAATAAATTTTACCTTTTGTTATGTCAAAAAGATTTACAAAACACCTTGGAGGTTGCCACACACTGTTCCTGGCACTGGATATCTTTAAGGAGAAGGTCAGCCAAGGTTCCTCCATTTCTGAAGCTTAATTCTAGTAGGTGCTCATAGTCCTCAGTGCTCACATACTTCCTGTTCTGTATCCTGCCCCATTTACTGGTAGTCCTCTGCGTTGGGTCCCATTCTCGTAGGTTTTCGCTTTATGATCTTAAACTCAGGATTTATGCCAAATTAACATGTTTAAGAGTGATGCCATTGAACAAACATTTCATTCAGCAAACATTTATTAGGCCCCTGCTATGTGCCAAGCTCTCTGTTATCTCCTCTAGGTAACATATATTCATTCTCACAAATCCTTCGAGAAAAGAGTACTTTAACCCAAACGATATCAGTTGAAAAATTAAAGCAAGCTGGTAAAAGAAATATTTAAGTTGGGTAGGTAGGACAGGAGATAAACCTTTAAAAATCATTTTTAAGCTTCACTGGTAGACATTACTCTGTAACACACTAGATTTGTCAGCCCTTGATGCCATGTTTTGAGCTGACATGTTATGACTGATCAAAGGCATTTGGAGAAAGAAAAGAAAATGATCTTTTCTAAAGTCAAAGAACGTCATGCCATCCGAAAGCAAACAGATCAGAGACATTCAAATGGCATTTGCTTAAACTAAAATTTGTGCCAAATGTACAACAAAGAGGAGTTGTTGCCGGTGCAGTTATTAATTCTCCTTGAGGTATTGATTTAAGATATTAACTTGTTGCTAGTCAAGTATTCATTTTAGAAATGTCTCCCCTGCATGGAAATGGTGGCACATAGCACTGCAGGCTAAACTGAGCCCACTGTCATTCGGGGTTCTGAAATCCACCATACATTAAAGATTCTATCCGAGCTTCCATCCTCATAGAAAAGCTCATGAACCAGGAGCTTTTCTAATCACAATGAACACCACTTAAATGGAGTATTCACTCCATAAGTTCCACGGTTGATAGGATGAAATCACCTGGGAAAATCTAACTAATAACACTTTCTCCTAATTGATGTTCAAGTGCTACCCACTTCTTCTGTGTGATAAGACAACAATAAATTAGTGTTGTTTTATGTTTGTGTGTGATGCTCTGCTGAGACTTAGAGATTTGTTCAGACTTTCAGAATTTGTCCTTGCCAGTTAACCTCTATTAACTTTCTATCTACTATGTTCCTCAGGATCATTAACCCAGGGATCCGCAGGGATTTCTGAATATGCAAATGTCAGACTCTGTTTCCCTTAAAGCGAATGGAGGATGCCTAACTAGCCATGCAAAGGTACTCACCTTCACTGTGGTGAACCACAATATAGACATTTTCAAGTAGCACCGTGGCATTTCCTTCCCAAAGTGAGCAGTGACAGTGAATTCAGTTCATGTGCCCTCAAATAAGAACCCCCAACACTTGCCCGTGGACAAGTTAGCCTGTAAAGTGATGAGTTTAGGATCGATATTTCACGGTCGAAGTTTCCTCAGAGATGGCCGAAGCCAGCGGCATTCTTGTCAAAGTTGGTCCATCAATAAATTGCATCAGACACCCCCCTCATCTGTAAATTAGAGATGATAATCAAAGTGTTTTCTAGAGATACTGTGAAGAGGCTCCAAAGCAGAGCATACAGCGTACTCAGCCAGAGACTGGTCCACAGTAAGACCTCACAATGACTGTTTGCATTAGGGTAATTCTATATTTCAAACAATTACTAAACTTTCTCACTTCTGTTTGTTTCAATGCCTCCAACAGGCTGCCCCTGGTTCTAGTTCACTGGTGGTTAATCATGGAGATACTGGTCAAAATCGCAACACTAGGCTGACCCAGGCGTACATCACACTCATGCTGGAACAACCAAACAGGATCATTTATGTAGTGCTATTTTGAAAAATACATACAGCCACATGTAAAGCATTATTGGAATTTTAGGGTTTAGCTTTTGTTAAATGAAAAATCAATAATCTGCTGAAATATCTCTCAGAGGATTGAAAACCCATCAATATTATTTTCATCCATAAAACCGGGTAGGAGTCTTAAAATGTTTAGCTTCTGAATTTCAAAAACATCAAGTCAGAGCAAAACTGCCCAAGGCTCAGCACAGAGGGCTGACACATGTTCATGGCTTTGCCTTATCTTCTGTCTGTAACTCATCCACATTGCTTTCTGCCTTTCTAGTCAGCGAGTGTATACATGCGTTTCTCACCACTAATGTCTTTCACTTTCTCGTACGTGACAACTATAAAGGATGCCAAGTGCCTTGATCCTGCCTTAAAGAAAAGTAAAGAGTGTTTCACTTTTTAATTGACCAATGCAGAATTTAACTCGGAAATGCTCATTTAGTTTTAAATATCCAAAAGTGAGAGCTACAAAAAATGGCATGTAGTTTATTTTTTTAATATATGACTTCATTATATTTCCCAGTGTCCCACAATAATCGAAAACATGGTCATAACCATCCTCTTACGGCAACAAACGCTTATTAAATGAAAAAGGCATTTAAGAGCTTTAAGGAAAATTATTTTTCAAATTATCTTCTTTAAACCAGTTTACTGTACTTTTCTGATTTAAATAGTAGGAAGCACTGGTAACACAGTCAACTGATTTTGAGACTATTTTGGTATACTATTTTTAACACTGATTTTAAATGCATACTCAGCACTTGTTGTGGTAGTTGGTGATGTTAAAAATACTATCAAATCAGAGGTCATTTACTTGTGTGAGTTCCCTGAGCCTGAGACTTCTTTCAGAAGTGAAATAAGATGGTAGAAGGAGGAAGTGTGTTTCACTTTGTGGTTGTCACAACTCTTCGTTTTATACCTCAGGGCTTTTCCTCCTCATCTTGACCTACAGGAAGGGCAATGGGGAATGTGCTTGCAATATCATGGCCTGGAGTATTGTTGGGCCATGACGAACTGTGGTCTGCCATGGACAGATTCCCTTTTCTCCCTTAGTTCTTGACTCAGTTCCTGGCCTCTGGTTGGCTTCTACTCCTTTCTTTCTTTTTCTTATTTCAATATGAAATTGCCCAGTGCTTTCTTCGTTGGAATGCCTCTGGTCCATCTATGCACGTTCTTCTGCAATATGAAAATAATATCTCTTGTCTTGCAGAAGCATTGGCAAAATTAAACAAGGTGATGCTTAGCTCAACACTTGGTATATAAGCTCAATAAGTTACAGGTATCATGACACAGATTATCTACTCACATTACTACCAAGTCCAGTAAACCAATAATGAAAATGCAAATATCTTCTGTCTGTCTGCAACTTATCTAGATTGCACTCTGCCTTATAAGTCAGTGAGTATAGACCCGTTTCTCACCATTAATATCTTTCACTTTCCCACGCATGACAACTATAAAGGATGCCAAAGGCCTTGAATTTTATATTGAAAGAGGTTATCTGCTTTTAAATTTTTTTTAATTTTCCTTCTAATGAGTCTCCCTGAATTTGGGTCTTCCTGCTTTGTATCTTCAAGGTCTTTTACTGTCACAAAATATTAATTTAGGTTATTCTGATATCTGATTCTCAATTTCCTATTTGCTGCATCATGTGATCCTTTATTCAGTCAGAGTTTGAACACACATAACCAATTTTGTGTCACGATCTGATATGAAATTTTATTTGTAAAATGAATTTGCCATTAAACAAATTTGTGCAGCATGTCAATTTACAAGTTTTTAAGATACATCATCACGAATTGCCAAGTCTGGCACCTCAGTTGACAAAAATGAAAATCTCCTCTTTTATCTCTTTGACTTTTTTACAAATTTGGCTGTTTAAAATTTGAAACTTTTTATTGAACTATGGAATACATACAAAAATGCTCACACATTATAAATGCATAGTGCAAAGATTTTCACACTCTGAACACGTCCATGTGGCCTCCCCGCCTGTCTAACTCCTGAATGCAAGAGCGTAAGTCCTTAAGTGAGCAGTCCTCCTATTTCCCCTCCTCCTCCATAACCACATTCAGAATCTATTTCCTATGAAAACTTAGAATATCTACAGGGTCGTGCATTAATAAAGTCATGAGATAAAGGGCTGTTCTGTATTTCCACCAAGCGTCAGTAGAAAATCTCCCTTTCTTTTTTTAAAATTTATTTATTTTTTAATATTTTATGTTTAGTTATAATTGACATACAGTATTATATCATTTTCAGGTGTACAACATAGTGATTCAACATTTATCTACTTTACAAAGTGATCACCACAGTAAGTCTAGTAATTATCTGTCACTGTACATAGTTATTATGATATAGAATCTCACTTTCTAAACACGAATAATAACAATATATTGCAGGCTTTATTATTTGGATAAGAGTAAAATGCATGCAAGCAATAGCATAACGGCCATAAGGGAAGAATTGGAAGTACACTAGTATTAGGTTTTCATGCCATATGTGAAATGGTGGTAATAGAGGTAGAATAATGACTTTAAGCAATGAAATAAGTGGAAAAAAGTGGGCCCTGTTCAGGGTGTTTCTATTTTAAATCTTGAAGTTGTGTCCATCTGAAATTATTGCTTTGGGCAATCATGTGTTCTTGCAAATTTGGATGGAAAGACACTAGCTAAGAATCTGATAAATGTTTACGCAAAGAACTCAAGATAATACTTAGCTCTGCATACTTTTCCTCTTTTGGATCCTATTACTCATCTCTCCTGAGTATTTCACTAGTTAGACCAACTCTTTAACATAAAATACAAGGAATGATATGGGAAACTTTAAGAAAATTCTACATATGAAAAAAAAATTTTCTTTCACTGTAACTATTATTTTTAATCTACTCTGAGCTTGGACTAAATTTCAGGCACTTGAAATGATAGAAAATGACTAGCTGGCTGTTCAAATATTTTCTCATCTACTTGATAAAGAATGAGAAAAATGCCTCCCTTTGGGTACGTTAAGAGTACATGATTACAGTAAGTCCTTTCAGAAATAGTCTTTATAAAAAGCCAAATTCTGAATCCCTTAGGCATTTTCTAATGCTGTTAATTTTCTTATGTGATACTGTAAGTAAAAATGCATTCAAAGAAGAAAAATGGTCATATTTAAAATTTAACGCAGAGAGGAAGACTAGTTTTCATTATATAAAATATCAAGTCCTGATTTGCGTTGTGATACACTATTTTCCCTTTCCCTAAGCTATTTAAATATCTTGTGTGTTGGACATATATTATGCATGCTCAGCCATCCACCATCACCATCACAAACTTCCCCGGGACTTTTGGACTTCTAATGAGTAATACTATAAAATGTACTTCTTGGATATATTTGTGACTCAGGTTTCTGTATGTGGAAAATGTTCATCTTTAGCGAGAGGAAAGAATGAGGCCAACTCATTAAAGAAAATTAAATCAAAGACAAAAGCTGAAGAGGGATTTTGAAGTTATTCAAGAACTGGTATGCTAGTTGTTTCTGAGGACTTATATGCCTTAGGGGCCAGAAAAGCAAAGAAAAAAAAGAAGACTGTTCATTTAGGATATATCTTGGGAAAGATATAATGTTCCATAAAATTATAAAAATGTTTGGTGATCTTAAAGAAAAAATGTTAGCAGAACTGAAATTAACCTAAGTTTTTTCTCTTGAAAAAAAAGTTATTCAATACAAAAATGCACATTTCTTTTCAAGTTAAATATATATACTGGATTGTGTATTACTTACTGACTACCTATATTTGCAAAAATATTTCTCTAGTAAATATATTTTTTGTTCAGATTCATTTGTCAGTGATAAACATGAAAATATATAATGTGCATGTAGCGAAGTCTGTGTGTGTGTTTGTGTGTCTACGTGTGTGTGTGTATATATATATATATATATATATATATATATATATATATATATATGATAATTATGCAGAAATCACTGTTTTAGACTGATGACAAGCTCTTCCAAGGAGCTAAGGTTTCTATAGGATGAAGGATAAATAGTTTTTGAAAGCGGGAATTATTTCGAAGCAGGTATCTGTAATATCCGCAGGCTTTGAGTTACAGCAGGAGAAAGAGAACCATCTTCACATATGGGCGATGCACTTTACAGCTTAGGAAGTTTTCCCAGATGTAAACTCATTTGGCTCCCTTAACATTACATAAAGGCTGTCCCAGTTACAGTTGTACCCAGTTACAAATATATACAACAAATTTTACAAGTTTAGTGTTGTAAAAGAACCATTTTATTATGCCCATAGTTTCTGTGGGTCAGAAATTTGGAAAAGGCACAATAGGGAATACTTGTTTCTTTTCCATAATGTCTGGGGACTCAGCTGTGAAACCTGAAGGCTGAGGGTGAATTGATGGCAGGGGCTGGTATTATGTGAGGCTCATTCAGGGCTGGCAGAAATTGAAGACTAAGGCTGCCAACAGAAAAAAACATCTATACATGGCCTCACTTGTGACTTGGCATCCTTACAGCATGGCAGCCTTAGAGTAATTGGACTTCTTACATGGTGGCCCAAGAATCCCAGAGCTAGTGTTCTAATGAAAAAGGCAGAAAGAGCATTGCCGTTTATGACTGAACCTTAAAAACCAAGCAGCATCATTTCCATCCCATTCTATTCATTACAAGTGAGTCACAAACCCATGCAGATTAAATAGGAGGCGGACTAGAGTCCACATACAGAAAGGGTGTGGCAGTGTTCTAGAAGGGTTGGTGGGATAGGGGATATTGTTGTAGCCAGCTTTTGAAAATACAATGTGCCACAAAAGCTAAGGTTCAAAGAGAATGAATGACTTGCTGAAGTGGAGCAATAATTGGTAAAACCAACACAAGGTATTTGACTGGAAGACAACATATGTGATCTACAAATCATTGTTCAAAGTCTACAGCCAAACAAGTTAGATGAAATTGTATCGCAGCCAGAAAAAAGTATGCGCCTCAATATAGTAACAATACTTTAAACTTCAAAATTCAAAACTTTATCTCTGGTACCTATTTTTCTCATGAGGACCCTCCTTTGTCCCCTGTCTACATTAAATTCCTATATCCTGGTTGTTCTGAGCAGGAAATAACAACATTCAGGAAATATCTTAATCTAATGCAATGTTAGAGCAGATTTCCCATTACCAAGCTCATAAAATGAGATTTGCGCTGTACAATTTAATGATATCTGGTGGGACTGCTTCACAGCGGACATACATTTTTCCCTGAGGGTTTTCATCAGTACCTAGTCAATTTTTGTCTGGGGGACTGCTTATTTCTTAGCATGCTGGATCTTGGAGGTTTTTCCCAGCAGCAGGCTGAGTGTCACCAATGAGGATATATGTCTTAAACAGCTCTCTCCCATGATGGTATTCAAGATCCTGGGGGGAAAATGAGCCCTCACTAGAGGTGCAATTGAAGAAGGACAAGAAGGATTTTCCAGCTCAGTAGCTGAAGCAGATGGCTTCCTGTTCCCAGAACAGCAGCTGGCATTGCTGGGGGTAACCATGGCATGATGTTTCTCAGGTGCATCACTGATGGGGTTAGCAGTGCCCTGGCATCTGAGAAAGGGAAGGACTGAATGATAAAAGGCCATATCATGGGCCTCTGACTTACAGAAGCAGATGTGTTTTGTGCCTTGTTTATAAATTGGAGCCCACCAAATTATATGTCATTAAACCCATATTTAGGTTACTTCTGCCTTCATAAAGAGAGGAACTATATATAGTCTTTCTACCATCAATGGATGCTTAACTCACAAAGTATTAAAATGAAGAAAAGATTGTCCAAATGACTCTCTTTGTGCTCTTTTGGATGATTTCTTGCTATGGTCCTTTTGTCCCATACTTAGAATTACCAACCACATCTGTTTTGCCCAGGACACAGCTGTTCTTTTCAGGCAGCCAATATTTTTCTCAGCCTTAATAAATCCAGCAAAGCTACTGCTATTTGACCTAGACTGATGTGCAATAGCTTCCAGAAGGATAAAAACTAATAGGCATACAAAGGGCTTAACCTTTTACAAAATCCAGACGCATTGAAACATAGTAGATAAATTACATATTTGGGAATCAGTCTGTACTTTGTAATTGTCTAACTTTGCTGAATTCCTCAGTCTTGCTGAATTTTATTTCTCGTCTTCAAAATCAGTTTTAAGCATACCACAGAGAATTGCTATAAACTTTAAATAAGGAAAATATTTCAACAATTATAACATGTTCTCAAAAATTATGCATGTAGTATTTACAAATACTCAGTAACTTTGTTAAAATTGGCAATTTCTTGTTCCCACACCCAGTATGTCTGGGACTGGGTCCAGGAATCTGCATTTAACAAGAACCATGGACAACATGGATAAGTAGGACACATCACTCCATGGAGATAAAAATGAAGAACAACAATAATATCTTTAAAAAGTATAGAGAAAAACAAACACGTGCAGATATTCTTTCAGGAGTTTTAAACAGTAATGCAGGACACAACTATGAATGAACATAATTGCCACTGGACATGCTCACATGCTTTTTCTTTATAATCATAAGACATGCTTCACCAAAAAGCCAAATTTATAAACCCTGGACTCAACTTAGGTAAGCACAGCTTCCTCCTGGGAACTAAGTTGCCCCTCTGTGATCTTGTTCTATCAGACAGTGATTTCCTCGCTGACAGAATTTTGTGAATCCCCATCCCCTGGTGTAAGCTGTTGATGAAAGGTCAGACTCCCTTCAGGCAGTGACATCAGTGCCCTTGATGTGCCCCCTCCCTTCCACACACATGCACAGACATTTGCTCAGCTCTCAGCCAGCACGAGAGCTCGTGTCTGTAGTTACCATCCATTGCATGGATGCTTCCAAAGGCCCAGCTTTCTCTTCACCCCCAACTAGCTCAGCAAACTTACGTTCAATTCAGGTCACAACATTCTATTTCTCGCTTATAATGGTGAGAGAAGATTTGACTCATTGGGGGAAAAGGAAAAGAAACGTTAAATAGTAGATAGAGTCAGAACTTGATCAGGGATTGAGATTCACCACATGCAAAGTGTGTGTAATCATCTAATACAGATTTATCTCTTGCTACATAGTGCGCTCTTTACCTATATTTTGTAAATTTTTCCTATAACAGTATGAGATTGCTGTGTTCATACTGTTTTATGATGAAGAATCTGGGGCTTGGAATGCTAAGTACCAAACAGGGCCCAAGGAATCATTTTTGAGGTTATTGATGTGTTGATTGTCTGGACTGTGATAATGGCTTTACAGGTATACACATGTGCCAAAATTTTTCAGACTCTGTGTTTTAAAAACAGGCGTTTTACTTTATGTCAATTATGCCTCATAAAACCTGGAAAAAAACAAATGGAATGCATAATGTTGGAAACACAATGTTTCCAAGACTGCACTAACAGAAAACAGTACTTTATTCTTCTTACCTCTGAAATGTATGTTCTTAGTGGCCAAGCCAGGCCGTGGAGGATGGGGGAAGAAGTCACTGCCTTGCTGGAATGAAAGGAGATGGAGTGAAAAGGAAGGTGCACAGGCAGTTTGGTTTTCCTAGATTATTAGCATTTCCTCCTGATGTGCAAACCAACTTAAGGAGAAAATGAAGTCCTAACTCTGTTATTTTGATTCCAAGATGCCGTTTCATCTGCTCTGTCATTTGTTTCTGGGGATAGACATGCTGGCACTGTTGGCAGTTTCACCCCCAATGAGATCTCTTTTTTTTTCTTAATTAAACTTACAGGGGTGACATTGATTAGTAAAATTGTATAGGTTTCAAGTGTACAATTCTGTAATACATCATCTATATATCTCATTGTGTGTTCACCACCCAGAGTCAGTTCTCCTTCCATCACCATATATTTGATCCTTTTTCCCTCTTCTACCACTCTCCTCCCTTCTTACCCTCTGGTAACCACTAAGCAAACTGTTGTCCATGTCTATGAGTTTTTGTTTATTTGTTTGTCTTGTTCCTTTCAGTTTTATATCCCACATATCAGTGAACTCATATGTCTCTTGACTTTTTCTGTGTGACTTATTTCGCTTAGCATAATAATCTCAAGATCGATCCATGTTGTTGCAAATGCACTATTTCATATTTTCTTATGGCAAAGTAGTATTCCACTGTGTATATATACCACATCTTCTTTATCCAATCCTCTATCGAAGGAGATCTCTTCTCAAAGAGAAAACTCTGTGCTACAGCCACAGATCACAGCTCTACTATGGAGGCAGCTGTTAGCCAAAGAAGGTTGGCATGACTATCAGCTTTGGAAGAATCCAGAAGTAGTGCAAACTCAAAACCGCTAAGCTGTAACCTGTTAGGGCTCAGGTCTTATCACAGTTGTAACCCCAAAGCACATGTGGCGTGCAGTAGATGCTCAATAATTATGTTTGGAACAAATGATTGAATGACTCACCAATTCTAAAAATTTAAGTCCAATTGGCTCTTTTAACATTAAATTTACACTCCAAAGATATAGCACTATAGATATGGTACAATATTTGTTTTGAGAAAAGGTAGAGGTAAATATCTAAAATAAAGTGTGGAAATGATCTAAAGATTTCAATCACCTATGGTTCCCCTATGAGCTAAAATGACGTCATTTACCTCATAATCAACTTTTCTCTGCAACTGAATTTTGCAGTGACCCCTGGCTTTTATTAGGAGCTTTAGCAGACAAAAATAACATCACATTAGCTTTTAGCTTGCTCTGCTTGCTTTCCCACAAAACTCAGCTCATCATAACCTCTTTAGAGATAACGCTCCCATTTTGTAAATATTCACAATTAGTTATATATCCTTAGTTTACCAAGGAATAATAGAAGTTTTGTACACTCTAATACATTATACATTATAGGACATAAATCCAGTAAATCATGAGGTGTGCCAATATAATTTCAAAAATTAAGAAAACTTTTTTTTCTACTATCTCATTTTAAAACTGCTAGCTCAAATAAAAAGAGGAATTATTTTATTCCTTAATGATGGATACTTAGAGAAATTGAAATGCTATTTCTTCTCAGCAATTGGCCCAAGTTTCCCTTGTCACTTCTGTAGGTCACCATGTTTGTTTGTTAGATAATATTAATTCACTGAGTTTGGAGATCTGAGGCTTTTAAAACCTCTCTCTTAGCAGACAAGTTCAATCAGTATAAAAAGCACAATGAGGCATGGAATTATGTTACATTCTGCAGTAATATAATTTATTCCTTGAAACACCTAAAAATGAACAAATACATTTCTGAGGCACAAGAACGTGTATTTTACATTGTAGGCTAAGATTAATTTAGCATGACCAATAAGTTTCAAAATCATATTGGGAAAGTGCCTGTGTAAGGTGTCTTGGGTGTAAATCTTATAACATTATGAGGGAATAGAGGATACTATGGAGGAGGTAGCAAAATGGGACAGAAATCAAGGATTTCATCGTAAAGAACCCATTTCTATGAAATTAATGAGCTCCCTTTCTTTTTGGTCTATGCTGGGGAGATTTTGCCATTCTATGGGTTCTTTTGTTTTAAAAAATGTACGTATGGTACAGTTTGAACTTTTGATTGTTAAAAAAAGATAATTGAATTGTAAAAGTCTATAAAATTGCCTCTGTAATTTCTCTGAAGAAGGCTTAAAGTCTGTTTTTCTTTATTTGTTGTCTCAGTTGAATAATAACAATATTAGGCTTCTTTGCTTTTTTCCTTTGCCAATTTCCTGCAGTGAGATTCTTTCCAACTTAATTCTCTCATCTGTAATTAGCAGTAGATAACAACATCTTGATATTCTCTATGTCTCTCTGTTTTGCATAAGCAAAATGATGTGATTGACAATATGCATTTAATAATTCATTTAGGGAAATGTGAAATAATTTGCTTTATTTCCTGCCTGCCTTCCCTATGCTAACCCTCCTACCCCTTACCCAAGGGGAAAATTAAGGCAAAGATCATTCACTTTTGATGCTGAGGGGCTGCAATGTGTCCTGTGGAATGCAATTTTAGCTCTTAAGTAGACCATATTAGCATAGATGAAGCCATGGGAATGAGAAGGGAGGAAGGAAGGGGAAGGCAACTAAGAGAACCCACTTTGAAAGCACTGCAAATGAACTGCGGTGCTCTGAGTGTGTTTAATATAGCATCCTTGGTGCTGGAGTCACCAAGAGGTCGCTGAGGATGTGCAATAGGAAGTAGATTTACACCGCATGTGATGCTGATTAGAGAATAAGTTAGAAAAGAGGTAATTACAGGCTGAGGATGACAAGTTGACAACCACAACTGGGAATGCGCAAATGCACAGACAGTGTGCTAAGGCAGTGTCCCCACAGGCCAAGGCAGTGTCCCCACAGGCCAAGGCAGCTTTCCCACAGGCCAAGGCACAGAAACTCAAGGAACTCATCCCAACTCAAGCCTTTTGGGGCATGTCTTGAAGCCTAATCTTAGATCCAAACAAGTTGCCACAGTTCTATGTTTTCCTCTGGAATTACTTCTGCTGCATTAAACACAATCACACTTGACAAAGACCACGATTAAGCCAGCATTTCTAGCCTCTTGCTGAACAGCTGATTTTATTTCTCACCACTTATTTCAGTTGGCAGGTCCAACAAACAACTGAGTTAAAGAGGCCTGCCTGTGAAATTCATGAGGGAGCCTTGGGGGGTTTGCCCCTTCACCTTTCAACATCTGAGCAAATCATGCCTGTCTAGACTGAAGAGCGCCACATCAAGCTGCTTAAGAGGCTGTGTCTGCCACACTGAAAGAATCATGAGGAATTCTGGAGTTATGGTGAAATGAGCCCCATTTATAGCATCAGAATATGGAAAGGGAGGGCTTTGTTTTCTGCCTCAGGGAAAATGCTCACAATGACGTCAGGTCACCTCCTGCTCTAGTGTCCTTACTTCCCTCTAGTGTCCCAAGAGTGAGTCTCTGGTTTCTCTTCTATGAACTAGATTCCTCTCCTTTGTTCCCACCCAGTATTTTTTGCAACATTTTAATATTCACACTTTTACTAATATGTTTGGTTAGCACACGGCTTAGGAATTCATAGCATTGTTAACCTTTAAAAGTCTAATGTGGGTCTCTTTAAGACTAAATCTTTTTATTTGACTTTCACTTCCTAGAAGAAAAAAGTCTGTTAACATAGGAATCACACCAAGTATGAAAATATTAATTGTAACATATTTGTGAGATATAATATATGCATATATATCTTATAAGCTATACAAGATATGCATATAAATTATATAGTATAAGATATATAAATGTGATATATTTAGTATGTATACATAATATAGAGTAAATACAGAGGTTGCCAAAAAATGTATACACATTTTAAGAAAGGAAAAAAACTATTAAAATTATGCTGATGGTAACCACGTTGAGCACCTCTTGTAACTGCAGAAGTCAAACGTGACTTGTGTTCATCTTTTGTTATCGGTATATATTGAGTATTACAATTTCAATACAGTTTTTTCCTTTTTTAAAATGTGTATACATTTTTTGGTACCCTCTGTATGTAGTAGATGTATAATACATATATGTGATATATTTAGTATATATATATGTAAATATACACAAGAATCACATCATGTATGAAAATATTAATGATAAGATGTGTGTGAGGTATATGCATATGTATCTTATAAGCTATACAAGGTATGCATACATGTAAGGTCTATATTATAAAGTACATAAGATATATATGTATAAGATGTATATATATATGTGATATATTTAGTGTATATACATGTATGTAAATATGCACACACTTTGCTAAGTGTCTTGGATAAAAATAAAACACAGAATAAAGATTACCTCTTTGTTAAAGGAGTCTAAAAATTTATCTGGAAACGTGCATAAACACTACAATTGGGAATTGTATGACAGGGCATTATGAATGAAAACTAATTATTAGTAGAATAGTACACATTTTTCTGATGGTAACCACTTTGCCTTTGCGTATTCATATACTCATGGAAATATTGCTAACAGACTATCGTTTTTTAGAGGAGTGCGATAACCATGAATATTTTGCAAGTCATTTCTCAGTTTACTTAAGAACAAACAAGCACATCAAAGTAAAGGCATCTTTTGTCCCTCCCTACTTGGTGTAGCCATCAAACTTTTAAAACTAAGGTCTTCAAGACTTTTTCCAGAAGAAAACCTACTTTTCACTTCCCTGAAGGAGAAAAACTTACCAGGGAGTGGGGAAGGGAGCATAATTGCTGTGCGTAACCTGGAAGGGCATTGAGGTGACAGTGTCCTGAATTGGCTGGCTGTGGGAAAGGCCAAAAACAAGAATGTGGGATGCAAGGGTGCTGTGGTCATGTCTCCTGGAGTCACCCCATCTGTCTTAAAGAGTGAGCAAGTGGTCATAAGTAACCATCGGAAGGACATATTGTAGTGGGAGTTTATATTTCAGAAAAAAGGATGTCCTAGTCCTGTATTCTTCAGGTGATCCATTTATTATCTGATACTTAATGAAGTTTAGCAGGGAATATTGATCATGTTGACCCCCCAAAATCATACTATGGTTAATGTTAAACATAATATGTATTTTGCCAGCTTGGAGAAGATATATAAAATCTTTATTTTTTTTATTGTCTTAAAATATATGCAACATAAAATTTATCCCTTTATTGTTTTAGTAGTGGACAGGTCAGTAGTATTGTTGGAGGAAGTCATTGAGAGTACATGACTGCCATTTAACCCACAGGCTGGACCCAGGCTATTACCTGGGGGCTCCTCATTGCCTCCCCTGGCCTTGGAATGTACGTTCCACCCACCATTCCCACACTAGGAGCTGTTTCAGGAACTTGGCCTTGAGAGGAGAGTAAGGTGTTATTGAAACCATCTGGACTGAACTCCATTAAGGCCTTCTATATACACTTTAAGATGCTGACAGATGAGTGCAGAGATCTACTTGTCTTGCAGTCACCCAAGACAAACCTTGTTAAGTTCCCTTGCTTTTTAAACCTGCCACCTTACCAGTCCAGAGCGGTCTTCCTCTTCCTTTGGTCTCCCCTTGTCCTCTGTGTTATGGGGTGCCAGGTTGAGAACCAACAAGCATTAAGTACATTCACAGTGTTGTATAACCTTGAAACCAACAGTTAACACTAAAAGTGTTTCAGTATTAGATCGTAGAATTGAAAAATATAGCTATAGGCTTTACCTAAATGTTTCAGTTGCTTTAGTTGTCACGTAGCTTATAGTCAAAGATTAAGAAAGTATGTTAGTCATGTTCTGAAGGCCTGCCTGTAAAGCAAGCTCCAGGAAAAATGTTTAAAAGCACATTTCACTTGAAATAATAGAAAAAATATAGCTAGTTAAGCACAAAACAATGATAGATTAAACTATGGCAATGGTCACAGATGTCTAGTTTCTGCTTTTCGCTTTAAAGATAACTTCACTGACACACAGTTTTGAGATATTTTGCAGAATCTTGGTTCTTCCTGCCCAGCAACCCCTTGTGCTCACAATAGAATTTGAAGTTGCTGATGTACTGTTTCTTTGTCAAGTAGAAGGAGATAACTCCAGGGTCACCAGGAGAATTTATGAGGAATACATGCCTTTAAGATAATTGCGACCAGCTGCTGATGCCCAGAAGTCTGGTTGCACACAAAATGTTATCTGTGACTGAAGAAACGCAGACTTTCCCCTCTGTTCCCTAAAACTCCCCCTCTCTTACTCCCTAGCCACATAAAAACTCCTTACTCTGGCTTTTGGGGGAAGACAGATTTGAGAGATCCTACTTTCCGGTCCTCAGGCTTTGGCCAAATCCTATAATTCTTAATCTCCCAGCACTGGTATCTCAGTGTTTGCCTTACTAGCATATCAGGCACAAGAACCTGAATTTTGGGAAGTGGTTCATTAACAACCATAACCTCCTTCAATCTCCAGAGCTTTTTCAGCTTCCCAAACAAACTCTGTACCCGTTAAACAATAACCCCCTGTTTCTCCCTCCTGCCAGCCCTTGACAACTGGCACTCTAATTTCTATTTCTATAAATTTGACTACTCTAAGTACCTTCTATAAGTGGAATTATACAATATTTGTCCTTTTGTGTCTGAGTTATTTCTCTTAGTATAATGTATTATAGGCTCATCCATACTGTAGCACATGTAAGAATTTACTTCCTTTTAAAAAATGAATAATATTCATTATATGTATTTGGTTGGTGCAAAAGTAATTGCAGTTTTTGCAATTGTTTTTATCCTTTTGCACCAACCTAATATACACTGTTTATCCATTAATAACATTTGGGTTATTTTCACCTTTGGGCTATTGTGAATAATGCTGCAATGAACATTCTTTCACTCTATTAAATTTTAAATACAAATGAAAATTCCAATTTGTCATATAAAATAACAGGATTGATGTAAATTAAGTTCTTTTTCTTTGCTTGATTAATCATTGTTCAATTTGAATCTATTCTTTCAATGTTCACCCCATGAAGACATTAGGAACCATCTCTAAGAACGTAGACATATGTAGCTAAGTACTGTGTGTTAGACTTCCTGTATAATGGGTTTTCCAAATTAACTTGTTTCTGTAAGGATAAATAGTAAAAAAAAAAATGTGCTTATTTCAAGATTCCATCTGTAGTATTAAAACTCATCAATGACCACAGAAATTATTTAGGACTTACATTAACCAACAGAAGATTTCTCAGGATAGGAGTGAAAGGTATGAGAGCAGGTCAGAAAAATCTAGTTACTCTTCTGGCAGAACCAAGACAGAGCTAAAAAACTGCAGAAGGGAGAGGTGATCACCAAAGACCCTTAAAGAGAAATGGTCAGATCAATGTTACTGTTGATGAGATGGGCAAAAGATGATAATCAAAAATGGCAATAGATTTCCACCTCTATCCAAGATCTGTTAATGAGCTGGATTCATCCTCCTACATGGATGAACTAGAAAACACTGGCCAAAATATATGAAACAAATTTCTTAAGGTATTGAACATCAAGCAGTAAGGGATAGTGATCCCTGGACTTGGGAAACAAACTGGTTAATTTGACTGTTGATAAAATGGGCAGGGCAAAGGATGATATTGTCAAAAAAGTGGCATGAGATTTCAGAGGTTGGAATATGGGATAGGTCATGTGCTATCAAAAAAGATGGAGGCACTTATACAAGCAAGACTGGGAAGACAGATAAAGGGTAATGCTTTTTTAGTTTGGGTTTGTTTTCTTTTTTCCTGGGTTTTGTTTTTGTAAACTCCTGGGCACATTCTTCAAGTTTAGGAGTCAGATGGAGAGACCATCAAATCAATGCAATTTGAGGTCAAAGACCAGTAAATCCAGGCCCAGAAAAGACAAATTTAAAACTGATACAGAGACTGTTGACAACTGTACTTTTAAAAGGATATGAGTTCGGCAAGGAAGCTCAAACCAAAGCAACTGATTGTTAAAATGGGCTCATTTTCACTAGAGAGTCGTCAAAATGCATTTCATTCTATCTCATGCTAGGTCTTTATAACTCAAACTGTAGTGAAAGAGTGGCAATTGTCCACTGAGTTGAGGCAGTGAATAACACAGCTTGAATCCCAGCATGCCTTCAATGTCCCAAATAATAGAAGTGAAAAGCCGATGTTAAGAAAGAGTCCTCATTTGTTCTTGTTTGCAAGGTATTTTCTTCTTACCATTACCAGTGACCTAAGTAAGAAGAAATTTAACAAGCTATTAAAATTACTCAAATATTCCTACAAGAAAATTTCTTTAGTTTCAGCATGAACATATAGGCACCCCTTGCCACTAAATGTGCTCATGTCTTTATGGCTTTCATTTGTTCATTTATAGCTGGGATTTCTGCCAAGCTTTTAGTAAAATAAGACATGTTTATGACTAAGGCCGAATTTCACAGCTTCAAAAATACTTCAACTAGATACTTAAGAAACTTGATATCTGAAGCTAGATACCCGAGAAATATGCCTCTATGGAACTTGACAAGTGAAGATTTACTTTCTAACCTTTTAGTGTGTCCAGTGTGGGTATAGAAAGAGAGTCTGAGCTCAGGCTTGACAGCCGTGAACACTCCATGTCACAAAGGCCAGCATCAAGCTCTGCTATAACTACACTGGCTGGCTGGCCAGGACTGTCACAATAAAATCCCAGTGGCTTTCATGCTGCAGAATTTAGAATTTAAAGGCCATTTAAGAGAACGAACATCTGGAGAGAGTGGCACAGAGTATGCCAAGAATTCTAAGAACTTTTTTCTCTTTTAACTTTTCCACAGCCTTCATGAGACAGCAGTATGAAAAGAGCACTTCTAAGTTGGCCACAGGCTTTGGCCTGCGTGCTTTGGCAGGGAAGCAGTGCTGTTCTCTGAAGAGGACTTCGGTAAGTCATCCAACTAGGAATATATCTGATTGTCCTTTTTTTTTTTCTTCTTCTTTTGACCCAACAAAGAACAAATGGAGGTTCTTTGAAAAGGAAGTAAGAAGATGTGACTTCACTCTAAATGATGGAAGCATGTGAGTGTTTTGTTTTAAGCGGTAGTCTTCCTTAGCAAGTGAACCATAGATGACCTCTTAGAGAGTATAAAAATCAAGAGGCACCGGTGTTAAATTATCAAGAAAAATCAGTACCCCTGGTAGGGTTTATAAATGAGGTAAATGTTGCTTGGGAAGATGCGGCTATGAGAAAAGGAAAATTTAAGTAGAGACATGGGAATAGTAGTAGTTTTGTTAAGTGTCCATAGAGGTAGCTCGGATTTGTGGTGTTTCTTGGGCACCATCAGTACACTATGAAGGTTTAAAGAAAAGAACTGAGTATAAGCTTTGGAAGCCAAACAAACAAACAAACCAACAAGCAAACAAATGATTTAAAAAAGAGTACAGACATCTGTTTTTGCCGTGGTACCATTGAGCTTGCTGACTTAATGCAAATGACAGAACGTTGCTAGGCAATGCATGTCCCCATGCCAGTCAGGTAACTCTATAATTCTTTGTAGAGTACCTTTCTCTGCTTTCTGAGACTATGTCTTGTATTTTATTGTTCAAGGATGCATCATAATTCATTGCTGCATTTTTCTTTTCTTCTTTTTTTTTTAACCATTTAAGACTATAGTATCTGAAATTTATGGACTTTTCTTTTGAATTAACTGTGCATACTGTTGTCATAATTGGACTGTGAAGTCTCTTGGAAAGAAGATGGAGAGATGTAGATATCAGAGATGATTTTCAGAAGCTGATTAGGGAAATGGGGGTTAACACTGATGCTAATGCAATTTATGTGCAGATCTCCTCCGAACACATGTTTCTGGCATCCTCCAAGGTCACATGGTCTCCATATTGAAGAATTGGTCAATTTCATCTAAATAGTCACAATTATATGTGTAGAATTGTTCATCTATCCCCTAATTACCTTTTAGGTGCCTGCAGAGTCTTTAGTGATAGCCCTGTTTTATTCCTGATACTGGTATTAGATTGGTGCAAAAGTAATTGCGGTTTTTGCAATTCTTTTTAACCTTGAAAACTGCAATTAACTTTTGCACCAACCTAATAATTTGTCTCTTCTCTTTTTTCTTTATCATTTTTACTAGACATTTATCAATTGTATTGGTATTTTCAAAGAACCAGCACTTTATTTCATTGATGATCTGTATATTTTTTCTGTTTCAATTGTATTGATTGTTTTCTCTTATTTCATTGCTTCTGCTTGCTTTGGGTTTATTTTGTTCTTCCTTTTCTACTTTCTTTATGTGGGAGCTTAGATTATTGATCTGAAACTTTTCCTTTTTCCTAACATATGCATGCTGTGCTATCAGTTTCTATCTTGTCCCTGCTTTACCTGTGTCCCACAAATTTTGATATGTGGTATTTTCATTTTTATTTATTATTTTTTAAAATTTCACTTGGGATTTCTTCTTTGACTCATTGATTGTTTAAAAGTATGTTGTTTAGTTTCCGGGTATTTGGAGATTTTTCTGTTATATTTAGTTATTTTTCCTTTGATTCCATTCAGGCCAGAGAACACTCTCTGTATGACTTCAGTTCTTTTAAAATTATTGATCTTTGTTTTATGTCCCAAGATGTACTTTAGCTTGGTATATGTTTTATGGACACTTGCAATAAATCTGTATTCTGCTCTTGTTAGATGATCTATTCTATATGTATATTGAGTACTTCCTACTGTTTGATGGCATTGTTGAGTTGTATAGATTTGATAATGTTCTGTCTAGTTATTCAGTCAATGATTATGAAAGGGATATTGAAGTTTCAAACTATAATTGTGTATTTTTTATTTCTCCTTTCCATTTTATCAGTGTTTGCTACACATTTTTTGAAGTTCTGTTGTTTGGTACATGCACATTTAAGATGCCATTTCTTCTTAATAGATTGATCCTTTTATCATTATTTAATGTACCTCTTAATCTCTGGTTATTTTCTTTTCTCTGAAATGTCCTTTATCTGATGTTACTAAAATCATTCCTTCTTACCTTTAGTCAATATTTTCATGACATATCTTTTCCCATCTTTTTAGTTTCAATTTGTATCAAATTATCTTTGAAGTGAGTTTTTTTTTAAATATATATTTCAGATATTTTTTATTTATTCAAATTTATTGTTTATTAGGAATGATGGAAATAAAAAACATAATTGAATCCCATCATTATCATGATCATCATGGAAATGGCTTTAGGAGAAAACTGGTCAGATGAATCTTATTGCTTCCCATTTTCAACCAGTAAAATAGTTGCCATTGATAAATAGACAGCCAACAGTCTGTCAAGAATTCTCAAGGTATGTTCCATAATACAACATGCCTGTTCAAAGGGGAGGAAAAGACTAGGAAATAACTTATGTGAACTTCTTGATTTCATCATACAAGACAAGCACAAAAGCACCACCCATGCCTCTGAGAACATTGGACCATGCACCCTAAAAAAAGCTTTGCCTCTTTCCTCACGAGCAATCCTCCTCCAGCAGTTTAGTGTGCTTGTGTTCGTGATACCAGTTCCTTTGCTTCCTGACTGCGTCACCATGTGGCGGTGCACAGTGTCAAATGAATAAGAAGTCAACCCAGCCATCGCCATGATGGACTGTGCAATCATCCAGCTGATGCAGATGTGAGTATTCTTGGGATCTGGAAGCATTCCCTTTGCAGTGTCATAGCTACTGAAGTAGGCAGCTCGGTAGATAATTGTACCCTGCACAGATACATTAAAGCCTTGGTACAGGCCCTTAATTCCATCAGATTTGTAGAGTTTAACCAGGCAGTCACCTTTGAATTCCCTTTCAGCTCCAGCTTTGCCCACATCAGCTGCTAGACGGGTTCCGGCAAAATCAAGAGGATACACAAAACACAAGGAGGTGGCCCCAGCAGCACCACCTGATGCCAAATGCCCAGCAAAGTAGCGCCAGAACTGGGTTCTCTTGTCCACACCACCCAGTAAGATCTGCTTGTATTTATCTTTGAAGGCAAAGTTGAGAGCCTGGGTAGGGAAGTATCTGATGCCACTGGTCAGGTTATCACGCCAGAAGGACAGGACTCCCTGCTCCTTGGGGATATGAACCATGAAGTCTATAATGCCCTTGCATTGCTTATCTGTGGTGATTTGCTTACTGGCATGCTGCAATTGCAGCAGCAGTTTGACCTGCTCAATGGACACTACTGCCATCTTGGAGATGGCCACGGCCACTCCACCTACCAGGAAGTCCTTGGTGAAGGACACAGCGGCATCTGTCATATCGAAAGGAAAGAAGACACAGGCAACTGAAAGACTGGGCTAGGAACTAGCTGGGACTCCAGGCTCTGGGCTGAAGTGAGTTTCTTGTATTCAGCATTCAGCTGGGTCGTGTTTTTTAATCCACTGTAGCAATTTGTTTTCTTTAATTGGTTTATTTAGATCATTTATATTTAATGTAATGATTTTTATGGGAGGGCTTAAATGTAGCATTTTATTTTTTTAATTCCTCAGTTCATTCCATTTTCTATTTCTGTTTTCTTTTACCGCCTATCTGTAGGTTACTTGATCATTTATTGGATTTTAATTTTAATTTATTGATAGTGGTTTTGAGTGTTTATCTTTATACAGTTTCTTTAGTCATTGCTCTAGGAATCACGTTACATTTGTATAACTTATCACAGTCTACTGGTGTTATTGTTTTACCAGTTTGAGTATAGACATCTTACCTCCCTTTACCCTCCCCCACATATAACATGATTGTCAAAATTTCCTCTACATGCATTTAGAACCACATCAAAGTTTTATAACTTTCGATTCCACTGTCAAACATAATTTAGAAAAATCAAGAGGAAAAGGAAGATTTATTACATTTACTCATATTTTTTGCTTATCATTCACTTTCAACTTTTGTGATGTTCCAATGTTTCTTCTTTTATCATTTTTTTCTTTTAAAAACCTTATTTTAGGCACTCTTAGAGTAGGTATGCTGGTGGAAATTTTCTGATTTTATCATATTGTGGATTGAGAATGCTGCTTGTGTGCTGTTTGTAATAATATGAATGGGATGTCCGTGTGGTGTGTGCGTTTATGGCCTAAGGAAAAGATGATTAAGTTTCGTGAATTTTCTGTGTGCAGTTGGAAATAAGATGAGTTCTTAATTCTCAGAATGCAATATTTATGTCCTTAAGGTCTACCTGATTTATTATGTTGTTGGGGTCTTCTGTGGACATATAATTTTTTTGGTTTACTTGATCTTTCTTTTTGAAAGGTATGCTAAAATCTCCTGTTGATACTTGGTTTCCTTTACTTCTGATATTTTCAGTTTTTATGTTTCTTATGAGTTTGGTTCTCCTGAGTTATTAGGTGCATAAACCTTAGTACTTGTTTTGTATTCATTGAGAATGTCACCTTTAACATTATAAAGTATTCTTACCTGTCTATTTTAATGTTTTGTTTGAGGTCTACCTTCTTAGGTATTAGGTTTAGGACCTTTGCTGTGTTTTTATTTGCATTTACATGTTTTATCCGTGCTGGCATTAAAATATATATATATATATATATATATATATATATATATATATATATATATATATATATATATTAGTTGTCTTTTCTTTATACATGATAGTGTTATATTTTATTTTGTAAGTGAATCTTATTTTTTCTTCTTTAATTAGGAATGTTAAGCCTATTTTTTACATTGTTTAGTTATATACATGCATACATATGGTTTTGCACTGTGCCATTTATTTTATTCTCTGTTCCTCTCTCTCTCTCAAATATTTTGGATTTTTTTTTTTTTTTGGTATATAGGAAAGTTTACACTTTTGCTCTAATTGATATCATCAAACTACTTTTTAAATAACTTCTTTATTCCTTCAAATTTTTAGTTATTGTCTTTTAGTTCTGCATTATGAGCAATATTGAAATTAGCTAAAGTTATCTACTGCTCATCATCTAATATAAAGTAATATATTTTTATTCACAGTTAATAGCTATAAGCCAGTCTGTGAACTTATTCTATTTCATTTACACTCTCCTCATTTCTCTACCATTTTTTATATTTATACTCTGCCTACAATATCAGGAAGTATATTCATTCCATACTGTTCTCTCTTCCTTATAACCATAATTTTAATTTATATTTATAGGTAAAAATGTATTTAGTGCTTATGTTGACACTGCTGCAGTCATTTTGATTGTCTGAACTTACTTCTTTATTTGATTCTTCAGGAAGGGCTTGTGAAAATAATGTTCTCCGAGCCTTTATTTTTTAAAGGTGGTTTAGGTGGTATATTAGTTTCCTAGGGCTTTGATAATAAATTACCAGAAATTGGATGGCTTAAAACAACAGAAATTTATTTTCTCAGAGTTCTGAAAGCCCGAGTCTGAAATGAAGGTGTCAGCAGGGCTACATTTCTTTCAAAGGCTCTATGGGAGAATCGTTTCATGCCTCTCCTGGCTTCTGGAGGCTCCTGGTGTTTCTTGGTTTGTGGCAGCATAATGACAATCTCTGCCTCTGTCTTCATATGGCTTTCTTTCCTGTGTGTTTCTGTGTCCTCTTGTTTCTCTCTCTCTTTTTTTTAAAAAAAAAAAAAAGAAAGGCAGACTGCCACATGCAGAACCTAATTCGGATGTATCTGGAGTCTTGGAAGCTTAACTACCCTACAGAAAAACAAATCGACCTTGCGAGCTTGTTTGAAGGTTGTAGTCAGGGAGTCAGCTATTCATATACCCTTGGCCAAAGAATAGTCCTCTGTTGGGGAAGGTCATCCTCTTTGACTGAGCACACATCTTCAGGAGGGATGCACATGGGACAGTAAGGGAGGAAAGGAACACCTGCCTAGCCAGCCAGATCAGCCGACTGAACCCTTGCAGTTAATGGGGTGACAGATATCACTGCCAGATTGCCCTCACATCCAGTTTGTCTCTTATGTAGACAGTTATCATTGGATTTGGGGCCCATCCTAAATTAAGTTAGAGATTTTGAGATCTTTAACTTAATGTATCTGCAAAGACGCTCTTTCTAAATAGGGTCACATTCCTACGTACCAGAGGTTAGGACTTAGACATATTTTTTGGGGGGGCCACTATTCAATCACTACCGTACACCTTCTGGCCCCAAAACTTCATTTCTTTCCCATGCGCAAAATACTATCACACCATCGCAACATCCCCCAAAATCTCAAAAAATTACAGTATCAAGTCTAAGTCCAAAATCTCATCTAAATATCATCAGCTTTACAAGTCCCAAATCTCATCATCTAAATCAGGTATGAGTGAGATTCTGGGTATGATCCATCTGGGCAAAATTCCCCTCCATTTGTGGACCTGTGAAACTAGAAAACAAGTGATCAGCTTCCAAAATACAATGGTGGGGCAGTCATTGGTTAGACCTTCCCATTTTGATACAGAGAAATTGGAGGCAATAAGGGACGTCACTGGTCACAGACAAGTTAGAAACTCAGCAGGGAAAATTCCATTATGTTTTAAGACCAGGAAATAATCCTCTATGGCTTGATGTTCTACCCTTTGGGCCCATGGAAGCTCTGCCTTCTGGATCCACCTCTCTGGCTTCTATCTCTGCATCCACAGTTCTACACTTAGAGACATGGTTCCTTTTTCTTGAAGGATATCATGTTTGTAGCTGATTAGCTCCATCAGCCTATTTCCTGCCTGTGGAATTTTTGAAATCTGATCTCCCTCTTTCAGTTTGTCTTGTCTTTGTACCCCCCCCCCCCCTTCAGTCTGAGTTGGCAATGCTTTTGCTGATACTACTCATACATTCTCAGAAAACATTGTCATTCTCCTATGTATTCCATGGGAATCTATGCCATTACACAAGAGGATCCTCCACAACTCTTTCCTGGGTAACTCCATACCTTTCCCTGACTTCTGTTGAGATGATTGTGTGGATGCATTAATCACATGTTTTGTCTCTTCATCAGAAGGTTTTCCAGGCAATCCCTTGAGCTTCTCTCCAGAGTATGCTTTTCCAACATTTGATTTCTTAATTTTAGCTTCATTTGCAATCTGGATAGGACAAAAACCTCCCAAATCTCCCAAATCAGCAAGTACTGGTTTCTTTTTGCATAATGGTTTCTTCTTCAATGTAATCCTTTTCTCTTACATTTTGCCATAACCATCAAGGAGAAACCAGGCTATACAATATCTCACAATTACATTCGCGAACTTGCCACCATGCCCTTATGTTGGCAGCACTGTACAAACAACTCGGTAAGGTTTCATAACCTTGGTATATCGGTGTCTCACAGCTGTGTTTGTGTCAACATGTCGCGGTGTCTTGCTGAGTGGTGTTCATTATTGTTGCGTGTTTTTGTATGCTGTCGTGAGAATGTCTAAGCTTGAATTAGAGCAATGGACAAACATTAAATTTCTTGTTAAATTTGGAAAGAGTGGAAGTGAAATCAGGGACATATTTGTCCAAGTTTATGTGGATAATGCCATGAAGAAAATGGCAGTGTACAAATGGCTTAAACGTTTTTCTGAGGGAAGAGAACGTGTCACTGAGGAAAAGAGGTCAGGGCAGCCAGTAACAAGCAGAATTGATGAAAACATTGCAAAAATTTGTCGAATATTGTGTCCAAATCATCAGCTGATTGTGAGAAGCATAGTAGACCAAGTAAACATTGATAGAGAAACAGGAAAATCTTAACTGAAAATCTTGGCATGAGAAAGGTGTGTGCAAAAATCGTCCCGAAAGAGCTCACTGATGAACAAAACAAAGGATTGTCGAAGTTTGCCAAGACCTTTTAGAGAAGCAAGACGATGTTTTAGGCCATGTTATTACTGGTGATGAAACATGGGTGAAACAATACGACCCTGAGCATCAAAGTGCACAATGGAAGTCAGCCAGTTCTTCAAGACCAAAAAAATGTTCTGTCAGTCCAAATCAAGATTCAAAACGATGTTGCTGAGCTTTTTTGATATCAGAGGGGTTATTCATTATGAATTTGTACCAACTAGACAAACAGTTAATCCAGTTTATTATTTGGAAGTGCTGAAAAGGCTGCATGAAAAAGTTAGACGACCTGAACTTTCCGCCAACAATTCATGGCTCCTGCATCATGACAATGCACCAGCTCGCATGACACTGTCTGTGAGGGAGTTTTTAGCCTGTAAACAAATACTTCCCAAAGGGAGTACTTCGAAGGTAACTGTAGTGATATTCAGTAATTAGGTATGTAGCACTTTTTCTAGGATGAGTTCATGAACTTAATTGGCATACGTTGTACCTTCAACACTTTTTGTAAATTTTCTCATCTAAATATTGTATCTACTTTGCAAACAACAGACCACAACTCAACCAAGTTTTATGACACTTTATAACAAGGATTACCTTTCCTCAGTTTCCAATAATGTTACCACAGACTCAAAGGGTCTACTTTTCTGCGCATGTGGAAGCCAAAAAAAAAAAAAAAAAAAAAAAAAAGAAAGAAAGAAAACACGAAAAGGAGTTTGCAGCAAAGAAAGTAAAGGTTTATTTAAGGAGTTGGCACCAAGTCTGGAGACACAGGTGGGCCTGTGCTCTCAAAAGTATGGCTCCTGGATTACCCCTAGTCGCTAGGTTATATAAGGGAAAAATTATGAATCATGGTTACTATCATAGCTGGGGCTGTGGGCCCTACTGATTGGCCAAGGCTACAGGCAAGAAGCAGTTGATCATGGCTTCAGGTCCGATGTCAGTCATGGCATTGTTCTGTCAGGTTTCCAGGGGATATGGTCTGTGGGCCCATTCTGCTTTCATGATTCTGGAGCTGAAACATAACTGAGGCCAACGTGTTAGCTTTGTTTGATTAAAACCTTATTCTAGTTTGAGGTTTGGTTATTGTATCTTGGTCATGGTTGAGAGATTCTTAAATGAGTTTGATATATACCAGAACCTAATATTCTAAGGGCTTAATGATTAAAGAGTAAATACTATGCATACAGTATACACATAGGTAGAGGATTTGGGGAAAGAATGGAAATGAGTTATAGTTCTATCCATCTAAACAAAGCTAGCTTGGGTTAAAGTAGAAGGCATGCTAAAGACATGAAGTTCACGTGTGGTTACAATAACGTGTTTCTTATTTCCTTCTGAAACCTTATAAGAAGCACTTTTAATGTCTATATTTCCACCAAGAATCTCTTTAGGGCAATGTAGGCCTTTTCTATCACGTACCTCAAAAATCTTCAAATTTCCACCCATTATCCAATTCCAAAGCCAGTTCTACATTTTTAGGTATTTGTTACAGCAGCACCCTGCTTCCAGTTACCAAAATCTGTATTAGTTTCCTAGGACTGCCATAACCAAATTACCACAAACTTGGGTAGATTAAAACAACAGAAATGTATTCTTTCATAGTCATGGAGGCCAGAAGTCCAAAATCTAGATATAGGAAGGGACACACTCCCTCCAGAGCTCTAAAGGGAAATCCTTCTTTGCCTCTTCCAACTTCTGGTGGCTCTTAGAGTTGCTTGACTTGTATCATAAGGAAAATATCTGCCTTCACTTTCATAGAACTTTCTTTATGTGTCTCTGTATTTCTTTATGTCTCTTATAAGGACACTCATTGGATTTAGTGTCCAATCTAAATCTAGGATCATCCCATCTTGAGATCCTTTGTTTAATTACATTAGCAAAGACCCCATTTCCAAACAAGGTTACATTCACTGGTACAAGGGCTTAGAACTTGGAGCTATATTTTGGGGGCCACTATTCAACACACTACAGATTGATACATTAAAATTCCTTTGCTAACTTTTTATTTTCTTTTGAGTTTCTTAACTTTCTCATTTTCAGACATAAAGTGGAACTGTTTAGAAGTTTGATGAAAATCTCAATGTCTTTTTGTTTTATTAGTTGATCTTTTTGCCTAGATGCCCAAATAATTCTTTTTTTAAAATAAAATTATTTTAATAGAATATATCTCAGTGTTGAATATTTTATATAAATTTTCCTGGATACATAGTGTGCCCTTTCAATATATAGTTTCAAAAGTTTTCTTCTTCTTTTTTTTAATTCAAGTTTATTGGGGTGATAATTGTTAGTAAAGTTACATAGATTTCAGGTGTACAATTCTGTAATACATCATCTATATATCACATCGTGTGTTCTCAAAAGTTTTCTTGAGTTAAAAATTGCATTAAGTTTCTTATTTTTCTGTTCTATTCCTTTAATTTTCTTTTTCCCCTATATATGTATTTTGGATTTCTTTCTTATTTCCCATATCTATTACTTTCTCCAGACTCATTATATCTTTCTTAATTTATTTTTTATTTTAAGAAATTTCCTCCTTTCAATCTTTTCCTTATTTTAAGGCACTTTCCATGATGCTTATTTGCTAGTGTTTCTTGTAGTTTAATCTTCACTTCATTTAAAAAAAATCTATTTCCGTTCTGTCAGTTCACTTTCCCACATCATCTGGTTGAGTTTTCTAATTCTGATTTATGCTTTTGTTTTATTTCTTCTATATAATTTTAATGTAAAATAAGATTAAAAAATAAAATTAATTAAAATTAAATTTTTAAATTTTTATTGTATTTTTTGAAATGTTAGTTTATAGTTTTCATCTATTTTGTTGCTAAAAATATCTGGAATTTCTTCATTTAAGTCAAGAATGTAATTTTGTTTACAAAAAATTTTCTCTCAAAATTTGAGGAATTGAACAATAGATTTTGAAAAACATGTTGAGGCAATGAGGTCGATGACTATTCCAGTATTTAATGACTAAAAAATGAATAGTCACATCATGTCACAATGTTTACATATTTGTTTGTATACATAGAGAATGATTGAAAATCCAAATATCTTTTACCTAGTAAAGCATTAGAATGACATGTTGGCTACCACTATGGGCTTTCTATTCTGCAGGAGGCTTTTTAAATATACCAAAACATGATTCTCAGGAAATCAACAAAGTTATTATTTTATCCATTTTATAGGAGACACCTTTAGATTTGCAAATATTAATAACTTAGCCAAGATAACACAGCAAGCAAGTGATAAAGCTCAGATTTGGTACCAAAATCCAATCCTTTGAGCCACTCTTAGAAAGTCAGTTTCCTAGGTAATCCGCAATTCTATTACAAAGATGCAAGGTGCTATTTTCGGACTAGTATCTCTTTCTCTGGAATAGTCTCTCCAGTATCTTTGGGTGTTTTCAATTATTCTATACAAGCAGTGTCCTAGCCTCACTTAACAATATCTGGCAATGTAAGATTACAAAAGAGGTTTCAGAAGTACACATACACACACATTCACACTAAAACATAGTAATTATGTAGGTGCCTAACATTAAGAAATTTAACAGACAAATTTCAATCTTAACTGTTCAACAGCGTGTTAGTTTTACGTTCAAATACATCTTCAATCTGACCACTTCCTCAGCACTTCCACAGCTATCACGTTTAGTCCAAGATATTTTCATCTTCCGTTAGTTTTATACACTAGCCCTCTAAATGACTTCACTATTTCCACATTTTGCTGCTGTATATTTAATTATTTACACTACAGCCAAGATGATCTTTAAGAATATAGAAGAGGTTATGTCTAAAAAAATCTCTAATGGCTGCTCTAATGGATAATAAAAGGAAAGCCCTTGCACTAATCTAATTAGATTATTTGTCTTTTGTTGAATTGTAAGTTTTTTTTATGTATTCTCGATATAAGAACCATATCAGAGTTATGAATTGCAAATATTTTTCCCCATTCTTGAGTTGTCTTTTCACTTTCTTTATGGTGTCCTTTAGTACAAAAGGTTTTAATTTTCATGAAGTCCAATTTATCTATTTTTTTTCTGTTGCTGCTTGTCCTTTTAGTGTCATATCTAAAAAGGCTTCGCTTAACCCAAGGTCATAAAGATTTACTCTTATGTTTTCTTAAAAGATTACTATAATTTTAGCTCTTCACTTAGGTCCGTGATTCATTTTGAGTCAGTTTTTGCGTTTAGTGTAAGAAAGGTTGTGCAACTTCACTGTTTTGCATGCAGATACCCAGTAGTCCCAGCAACATTCATTGAAAAGACTATTCTTTTCCTGTTGAATTGTCTTGCCATAGTTGTCAAACATCAATTCACCATAAATGTAAAAGTTTATTTCTGGATTATCATTTTTGATCCATTGATCTATATGTCTAACCTTTATGTCAGGACCTGACTGTCTAGATTACTGATGCTTTAAGTTTTACAGTTGAGAAGTATGAATCCTCCAACTTTGGTTTTGTTTTTTTCCTTTTTTAGGATCATTTTGGCCATTCTGCATCCCTTGAAATCCCATATGAATATTATTATTATCAGAAATTGACAAAATTTCTGTGAGGAAAAAAAACCAAATGGGATTTTATCAGTGATTGGATTGATTCTATAGACCAATCATGAAAAATTGCCATCTTAACAATATTAAGTCTTCTGGTCCATGAACATGAGATATCTTTTCGTTCATTTAGGTCTTTAATTTCTTTTAAAAACAATATTTAGCAGTTTTCAAATATCAGTTTTATACTTCTTTTAAGTTTATTTTAAATGTTATATTTTTTAACATGCTCTTATAAATGGAATTGTTTTCTTAATTTAGTATTCACATTTTGTATTGCTAACATATAGTAACAAAATAGATTTTATATATTGATCTTGTAACCTACAACCTGGATGAAATCAATAATTTCTTAATCCTAGTAGTAGTTTTTTGTTGTTGTTTATTTGTTTCTTTTAGTGGATTCCTTACGAGTTTCTCTATACAAGATCATGTTATCTGCAAAGAACTATAGTTTTACTTTGTCCTTTCCAGTCTGAACATCTTGCCTATATGTCTAACCTTATGCCTCCAGCAGAATGTCTTCCATCACACTGAGCTGGGAGGGAGATGTAGGGAGGGAGTATATTTCAAATACCACAGACTTTCATTGTACCTATTGAAATTTGGTGGTTTTTCTTGAATATATATATATATATATATATATATATATATATATATATATAAAATTATTATTATTTTTTTTAAGTTTTTAAACTTTTATTGGGGAACAGTGTGTTTTTCCAGGACCCATCAGCTCCATGTCAAGTCATTGCTCTCAATCCAGTTGTGGAGGGCACAGTTCAGCTCCGGGTCAAGTCGCTGTTGTCAATCTAGTTGTGGAAGGCACAGCTCACTGGCCCATGTGGGAATCGAACTGGTGACCCTGGTGTTATGGACACTGCGCTCTAACCACTGAGCCAACTGGCGGCCTGAATATGTATTTTTTAATTTGATGCATGTCTTTGGAACAATTTGCAGATATTTTAAATGAATATATATATATATATATATATATATATATATATATATATATATACTCATACATACATTTTAACAGTTATGGTTGTTTCTCAAAGTTCTTCATCTCCTCAAGCCATCATACCGAAAGTCATATTGAAATACTTAATAAATTTATCTTTGAATTTATGTTTTGTGTGACCCTCCATGGGTCAATGGAGGATGTGACAGAGCTTGAAGCCTTTACTCAGATTGCCCTGCGTCTTGTTACATCCTGGCCTCTCTGGGAGAGCCTGATCCCCAGCCCTGGTGCTCTGTACCCCACACAGCCTCTCCTTCCCCATACCATTCAGCAACTGCTGTTGCCTTCCACCCCATGGGGTGTAGACCTGGAGAGGGGCACAGAGAGGGTTAGGGACAGGAGCATGCCCCACATTATTCGGGGAAAAGACACGATGATGGCTGTCTATGATCCAGGCTGTAAGTGCTACAGCCTTTTTTTTTTTAATTAAAGTGTATTGGGGTGACAATTGTTAGTAATGTTACATAGATTTCAGGTGTACAATTCTGTATTACATCATCTATATATCACACTGTGTGTTCACCACACAGAGTCAGTTCTCCTTCCATCACCATATATTTGATCCCCCTTACCCTCATCTCCCACCCCCCACACCCTTACCCTCTGGTAACCACTAAACTATTGTCTGTGTCTATGAGTTTTTGTTTCATTTGTTTGTCTTGTTCTTTTGTTATTTTTGGTTTATATACCACATATCAGTGAAATCATATGGTTCTCTGCTTTTTCTGTCTGACTTATTTCGCTTAGCATTATAATCTCAAGATCCATCCATGTTGTCACAAATAGTCCTATTTCATCTTTTCTTACCGCCGAATAGTATTCCATTGTGTATATATACCACAACTTCTTTATCCATTCATCTATCGAAGGACATTTTGGTTGTTTCCATGTCTTGGCCACCGTAAATAAAGCTGCAGTGAACATTGGAGGACACGTGTCTTTATGGATAAATGTTTTCAGATTCTTTGGGTAGATACCCAGGAGAGGGATTGCTTGGTCATATGGTAATTCTGTTCTTAATTTTCTGAGGAACCATTTCTGCCTTCCATAGCGGGTGCACCAGTCTGCATTCACACCAACAGTATATGAGGGTTCCTTTTTCTCCACAGCCTTTCCAACACTTGTTACTGTTGCTACAGCCTATTTAAAATCAACTTGGAGGGGGCAAGCCTTTTACTCACCCCTAATCAAGCAAGAACCGAGTGTGTCCCAGTGTGGATGTTCAAATCCCTTTGGAGTTGCTCATTTGTGACCCATGAGAAGTGAGATGCCTAGCTCACTTCCCTACTCTTAAAAGTCTCATTGGTTTGGCTGCTGGTGGGAGGTATAACAGGCAGCCCGTGGGTCACATGTTCACAACCTCAGGCCAGGTCTCCAGGCACCTATGGGGGTTTACACTTGACCTGCCAGTATTCCCTTAAAGGAAGAAATGTGGCATTAGTTAGCAGAAAAGAAAAAAATAACACCACCATGGTAAGTTGAGAGAGAGACCATGGAAGGAAACACTTTCATATTTTAATACCATTAAGAGCCTGTTTTTTTTACTTACAGGCCCCACATTTTCATTTTTCACTGTACCCTGTAAATTACATTTTTCACTGTACATTTTTCACTGTACCCTGTGTCTGTCTTTTGACCTTGACATGGGCTGTTCCTACCACTTTCCCTCTTTCTCTCTTCCCCATTCACCTCGTGCTCACTCCTAGTCATTCTTCAGGTCTTGGCTTAGAAATCACTTCTTCTGAGACTCTTTCTCTCCAGTTTGGATTAAGTACTGCCAAGTGCTCCAATACAGTCTCTCCTTCCTCGCTTTAATTACCTGTATTCAAGAGTCTATTTGCTTAGTTATATCCCATTAAAACTCTTGAGGGCAGAGACTGTGTTCTCGTTTATCATTGTATCTCCAGGTTCTCATAAAGTGCCAGGCATCACCTGTTTAATACATCACCATTTAATAATGATTAGATAGACAAAGAAGACTTTCAGGTTTGATGTCTGGGCTGGTTTCTGAAAGAAGACAAGGAGATGATGGGAGATATGGTGAGAGCAGTGTGCAAAGGAATAGAAGAGGTGTGGCACAGCCAGTGCATTCAGGGGGCAGCCAATCGTTCTGTGGGGCTGCAAAGTAGGGCACAAGTTCATGTGCACAAAGATGCCTTGTGCATTGTATTGATAAGATTGGACCCCATCTGGAAAGTAATATAGCACGTAAGAGGTGAAATTAGCGCATCGTACTGAGGTCAGACTGATTCTAATGTGCGAAAGCTTGGCTGTTGCAGTCACTCAGTGGAGAAAGATGAGGGCCTAGGTTAGGTCAGTGGGGGTATTCAGGAAGGAATGGAAGAGAGTGGCCCTTGGGTAGAATTTTGTGGACTTAGTGACTGACGGAACATGGAAAATGAAGGAGGAATGAGTGCAAGTGTTCTAACTTAGGTGTCTGGATGGTGGAGATGCAGTGAGTCAGGGTAGAGGCAGAGACAGAAGAGCAGGTGTGAGGTCAGAAGCATAACACAGGAGGACTTTGTTTTATGCACATTGCCTGAAGTGCCTTTGGGTGATGCCAGAGGTGAGATGGCTTAGTTTCAGCCAGAAGTACGTGGCTGTGAGGACCCAGAAGCACTGTTCGTCAAGTAGACAATGGACAAATGGGCTTGGGACATGGGTCCGGAATGCTTCCTGCCTTTTGTAACACTGCTTCTATGGGCAAACACATTGTGAGTTAAAATAACTAACTTACAAGTGGGATTTGGGGACATAATGTATTTATAAATTGGAGTCGGTCTATATTGAGATATTTAGTTGAGTATTGGGATTGACATTGAGAACAGTATAAACACACAGCACTTCAAAAATATAATCACAATAATAATGATAATAATAATAATAAAGAAGCCACACTGCAAAGACGCAGCAAAAGAAGGGCTTAGAAACTGCCTTTCTACCTCAATGTTCAACTTCATCCATCTGTCTCTGGATTTATGGTGATGTAAAGTCAATCACATACTTGTCCACACCCATGCACACATCACCCCCCCACACACACACACACACACGTCACTTGCTTCAGACCCACTGTTTATAGTCAGTTCATTCAATGTGCTAAGGTTTCTTAAACCAAGTCTTTGCCCATGCTGTTCCACCTGCTAGAATTCTTTTTCCTCCTCTGCCTGTATGCTCATCTTTCTGTCTAATCCTTACCCATCCCTCAGCTCACGTGATGCCACCACTTTCTCATAAGCATCTTCCCAGTCCTCAAGCTGACTCAGAAGATGCTCTGTTGTAGTCTCATCACATAGCACTGCAAGCACTGATATTCTTCCGCATGTCTTCCTCTCTTATCTGAGCATCTTGAAAGTCAGGATGCTTCAATGCCTGGCTTTCAATACGTATTAAATGAGTGTGTGATCCGAGTGATGCTGAAGAATGAGAGGCAATGGCTGAAGGTTAAGGAAAACCTTTAAAGAGCTCTTGGAATGAAGGAACAGAAAGTCCACAAGAAGAAAAACAGAGAAATAACAAATGTTATTCCTTGGGATAGTCCACTAGATTTCTACACTCTTTTCAGAAAAAAAAAAAAAAAAAAAAAAAAGAAGAAGAAGTATTGATTACACAAGTAGAAGCATTAGTTGCTAGAATTTTTGGGCCCAGATCCAGTTTTATTCCCCAGGAATAGAGTGTTAAATCTTCTTGTAAGGAAAGGAAGGGGCAGCTTTATCTGCTGGTCATATTTATAGGTGTTTGCACGGATGTTCTTATGACTTATTATTCATCCGTTGCTTCTTATGAAGACGCAATTCCCACCCTAACCAGGCACCAATATCCTGGGAGCTAGCAGCTGAAGGTGGAGTCACATCTACATGACTACGAAGGAAATGGGCTTTCTCTGTTTCTCCATAACAGCTCATGAACATCTGCCCACATCAGGGGTTGCTGTACCTGGTACATAGTGATCAGTAGACCAGGCACCAAAGTCTTGAGTTTTAGATCCTCGTTACCCTCACAAATGAGTCATCGTTTCATAACCACCTGTGGCAAATCAGTGGCGAAGGGGACAGCCACAGGTGATACCAGCTAGAAAAAGGGACTAAAGTGGTGGCAGGAGAATTTACTTATGGGAGTAAGTCATAGTGTTAGAGCATTTTCAGATTCAGCCTGTATGGCGTTATTTTCTCCAGCACAAGCTCCTTGAGGATGTTTCTGTCGTGCAGAAATCAGTCTATCACATCAAAATCGGCCCTTTGTGACCTGGTTCAAACACCTGTCATGCAGACGTCCCCATTTTGCTGCATAGTATTGTCAGACAAATAACTCAGCACGTTGTGCTGCTCACCACTGCAGACTATCCCCATTTGGTCAAAAAAACGAAAATGCTATTTCTGGGATTTTTTAATTCCCTCACCATCAAGATTTCTTCCTCATTCTGCTGCATTCTCCAGTGAAATTTTTATTGCTTTTGAGTTCACATATAATATTTGTTTTGGAAAGAGACCTGTAAATCTTCACATTTCACTTTAGCACCAAACTGATACTACATAAGAGGCAAATCTGCAATCAATCATATGAAAGGAAATTAAAATGAATGCTGCGTACAACATTCTATAAAATGGTTTTATCCTTCTTGTGGGGAACAAGTTAACCACATAGACCTGAATAGATGCCTAAATGGAAAACATCACAAGCAATATTCAGCCATGTATTGGATGGAAGATTGGAAGAAGAGAAAACTGCAGGATCCAAGTAGTAATTTTAAACCAAGGACTTACAGGTGAATGATCTCTCAAAGAAAAAATGATTACACCCAGATAGAAAACTGGTTATTTAACTCCAAACAAGGCTGTTTTACACTTTCTCCTTGAAGTGCAATAATATCTGGGTGAAAAATGATTTTGAGAAATGCTCCCGTGGGATAATATTAGAGTCTGTCCAAACCTTTCTGCCTCAACTAAACATAGGCTCAGTGGGTTTGGGGGACTTGCCTCCACATCTATTTTATCTCACAAAATATCAGGTTTCCCTGAAAATAAGACCTAACTAGAAAATAAGCCCTTGCATGACTTCTCAGGATGATATCCCACGAACATAAGCCCTAATCTATCTTTTGGAGCAAAACTTAATATAAGACCCAGTCTTATTTTTGGGGAAACACGGTACTTGTTATTAACATTCAGAACATAAGTGTGGGGACAGAGCCAGGAGTGCAGTTTCCAGGCTCTCGCCCTCACGTGGAAAGGTGCTCACTTGGGTAGTAAATGGCCATCAACTGTGATTGGATGGCCATCAGCTGTGGCTAGTTGGCCATGAGCTGTAACCAGTGAGCTATTGGCCACTAATATAACTGCCATGGCTACGCTAGCAGAAAAATGGGGGCTAGCAAGAAGATGGTGTCTAAGCTAGCAAGAGAGGATAGCAGTTAGCACGGTGGATTGCAGCTAGCAAGTGAGGTTGGTTGGCAGAGAGAAGTGGACAGCAGGTTGCGGATAGTGTGGCTCCTGCTTCCTGTGTCTCCAACCTAGCTGCCAGCGAGAATATAGTGGTATGACTCCCCTATCTATGGCTCCATGGGTGTTCATTTTTGGCCTCACCATGTCCTGCATTCTTATGTGGGGAGCGGGACCAGAGACCCCGCATGACACCCTGAATGATAATAAGCCACAGTTCAGTGTTTTGCACTTAAATTAAGGAACATGCCCTTTCCCTTCTGATGTTGCAAGTAGTGAAGGCACGTTGACCTTCTCAATAGAGTGAGTGCTGGCACGCTTCATTCTACTATGCTTCGCTTTATTGCACTTCACAGATATTGCATTGTTTTCACAAATTGAAGGTTACAAATTGTGGCAATCCTGCCTCGATCAAGTCTATCGATGCTATTTTCCAGCAGTATTGCTCACTTCATGTCTCTCTGTCACATTTTAGTAATTCTCATAATATTTCAAACTTTTCATTATTATTACATTTGTTATGGTGATCTGTCATCAGTGATCTTTGAAGTTACTATTGTGAATGTTTCAGGGCACCAAAAATCACACTCACATAAGACGGTGAACTTAATATTAGGTTGGTGCAAAAGTAGTTGTGGTTTTTGCAATTATTTTTAACCTTTTAAACCAAAATTACTTTTGCACCAACGTAATAAATGTGTGTGTTCTGACTGCTTCACTGACCAGCCATTCCCCCATCTCTCTCCATCTCCTAGGGCATCTATAGTCCCTGAGACACAACAATATTGAAATTAGGTCAATTAATAACCCTACAATGGCCTCTAAGTGTTCAAGTGAAAGGAAGAGTCACAGGTCTCTCATTTTAAATCAAAAGCTAGAAGCAATTAAGCTTAGAGAGGAAGGCGTGTCGAAAGCTGAGATGCTGAAAGCTAGGCCTCTAGTGCCTAACAGTTAGCCAAGTTGTGAGTGCAAAGGAAAAGTTCTTGAAGGACATTAAAAGTGCTACTGCAGTGACTACACAAATGATAAGAAAGCGAATCAGCCTTCTTGCTGGTATGGAGAAAGTTTTAGTGGTCTGGATAGAAGATCAAACCAGTCACAACATTCCCTAAGCCAAAGCCTAATTCACAGCAAGGCCCTAACTCTCGATTCAGTTCAATGAAGGCTGAGAGAGGCGGGAAAGCTGCAGAACAAAAGTTTGAAGCTAACAGAGGTTGTTAGTTCATGAGGTTTAAGTAAAGAAGCTGTCTCCATAACATAAAACGGCGAGCTGAACAAGTGGTAATGGAGAAGCTGCAGCAAGTCCTCCAGAAGATCTAGCTAAGATAATTCATGAGGGTGGCTGCACTAAACAACAGATTTTCAGGGTAGATGAAACAACCTTATATTAGAAGAAGATGCCATCTAGGCCTTTCATAGCTAGAGAGAAGTCAGGGCCTGGCTTCAAAGCTTCAGAGCACATGCTGACTCTCTTGTTAGGGGCTAATGCAGCTGGTGGCTTGAAGTGGAAGCCAGGGCTCATTTACCATTATGAAAATCCTAGGGCCCTTAAGAGTGATGCTATATCTACTCTGCCTGTGCTCTATAAATGGGACAGTAAAGCCTGGATGACAGCACATCTGTTTACAACATGGTTCACTGAATATTTTAAGCCCACTGTTGAGAACTACTGATTAGAAAAAAAGATCCCTTTCAAAATATTACTGCTCATTGATAATACGTCTGGTCACCCAAGAGCTCTATAGGAGATGTACAAAGAGATTAATGTTGTTTTCATGCCTGTTAATGCAACATCCACTCTACAGCCCATGGATCAGGAGTAAATTCAACTTTCAAGCTCTATTTGAGAAATACATTTTTTTAAAGGCAGTAGCTTCCATAGATAGTGATTCCTTTCATGGTTCTGGGCGAAGTAAATGGAAAACCTCTGGAAAGGAGTCACCATTGTAGATTCCATTAAGAACATTCATGATTCATAAAAAGAGGTCAAAATATCAACATTACCATGTTTCCCCGAAAATGAGACCTAGCTGGACAATCAACTCTAATGTGTCTTTTGGAGCAAAAATTAATCTAAGATCTGGTATTATACTATATATTATATTATATTATATTATATTATATTATATTATATTATATTATATTATATTATATTATATTATATTATATTCGGTCTTATAGTAAAATAAGACTGGAAGTTATATTAATTTTTGCTCCAAAAGACGCAATAGAGCTGATTGTCCGGCTAGGTCTTATTTTCGGGGAAACACGGAGGGTATGTAGTTATTGCCATTTTATTATTCATATTTTTTATTTTTTTTCATCTTCAAGAAGTCCCTCTAAGATTCCATGTAATACTAGTTTGGTGGTGATGAACTCCTTTAGCTTTTCCTTGTCTGGGAAGCTCTTTATCTGTCCTTTGATTCTAAATAATAGCTTTGCTGGGTAGAATAATCTTGGTTGTAGGTCCTTGCTTTTCATCACTTTGAATATTTTCAGCCAATCCGCTCTGGCCTGCAAAGTTTCTGTCAGCTCATAATCTTATGGGGGCTCCCTTGTAAGTAACTAACTGCTTTTCTCTTGCTGCTTTTAAGATCCCCTCTTTGTCTTTAACCTTTGGCATTTTAAATATGATGTGTGTTGGTGTGAGTCTTTTTAGGTTCATCCTGTTTGGGACTCTCTGTGCTTCCTGGGCTTGTACATGTATTTCATTCACTGGGTTAGGGAAGTATTTTGTCATTATTTCTTCAAATAGGTTTTCAATTCCTTGTGCTCTCTTTTACTTCTGGTACCCCTAGAATAAAATGTTGGTGCACTTGATGTTGTCCTAGAAGCCCCTTAAATTGTCCTCATATTTTTGGATTCTTTTTTCTTTATGCTGTTCTGACTGGATATTTTCTGCTACCCTATCTTCTAAATTGCTTATTCGATCCTCTGCTTCATTTAATCTACTGTTGATTCCCTGTAATGTATTCTTCATTTCCATTATTATATTCTTTATTTCTAACTGGTTCTTTTTCATGTTTTCTATCTCTTTGTAGAAGTTCTCCCTGAGATCACTGAAGGTTCTTATAACCAGTGTTTTGAACTCTGCATCTGGTAGATTGCTTGTCTCCATTTTGTTTAGTTATTTTTCTGGAGCTTTGTTCTGTTCTTTTATTTGAGACATGTTTCTTTGTCTCCCCATTTTGGCTGCCTCCCTGGGTTTGTTCCTATGTATTAGATAGGGCTGCTACATTTTCTGGTCTTAGTAGAGTGGCCTTATGTAATAGGTGTGCTGTGAGGCTCAGTCATGCAGTCTTTCTGGTCATCTAAGCTGCACACTCCAGGTGTATCCCTTGTGTGGGTTGTATGTGCCCTCAAGTGGTAGTTGAGCTTTGGTCGCTGTTTGCACATTAACACGAGGGATTGACTCTCGGGCTCATTGGTTGTGAGGACTGGCTGTGACTACAGTGGAGGAGTTGTGATACAAGGGCTGACCCTATAGAGCAGGATTTGCCTCAGCAGGGCTCTGGTACCTGACCAATCGTCCCTTGGTTATGTCATCCTTGGAAGTGGCTGGATGATACTCTAGCTTGTACTGATGCTGGTCATTCGGCACAGCCACCTGGGAGGGGACCCTCTGCAGGTAAAGTTTAGCCACAGTCCATGTCCCACCCGGGGCCACCCAGCAGAAACCACAAAGCAATCTGCAGATGGCCACCATCTGCACCATGCTTGAAAGTGCCTCAGAGGCCAAGCCATGAACCAAGACCTGCTGATGCTAGTGCTGGACTTAGGGCTACCCAGCCAGAGGTACAGGACACACTCTAGCCAGATGCTGCTTCTCTGGGTTCCATGAAACTTTGAGAGACTCTAGGAAAGTCTGCAGCATGAACCAAGGCCGGCTCTTTGTGCAAAAAAGCCACTGGAAACTGCTTGGATGTGCCCAAACGTTGGGTGTGGCAGGGTCTCAGAATCACCAGGGTATGGCGAATGAATTGTATCAGCCAGCTTGATAGAGACTCAGATATGGTGGCTGCCTGCATCTGTACGCCATGAAGGGGGAGGGGGTCAACAAACAACCAGTTGCTTCCACCAGCTCCTTTGTCCTGGAGAAAGCGGCTCCTCCAGACCTCTTGCTGAAGCCAGACAACGCAGTTCCCCCTGTATGTCCTCGTTGCTCCTCTAGCCACAGTCCCAGTGCTAGAGCTCAGAGCCAGTGACTCCATCAGTGAGTGAGTTAGTGTGTTGTCCCTTTAAGAGGAGCACCTGGGGCTCCAGCTGCCCTCCATCTCAGCCACAAGTTTTGCAACCAAAAATTATGGAGACTTCTCTCCCGGGCATTGGAGCTCTGGGCTGGGGAGCCTGGTATGGTGCTGGGACCCCTTGCTCTTTTGGGGGTACCTCTGCAGCCATGATTTCCCTCCTGATTTTTAATGGTCACATGTAGGTGTGGGACCAGCCTGTTCTGTGTTTCTGCCCCTCCTGCCAATCTCAAGGTGGCTTCTTTTGTACGTCCTCAATTGTAGGGCTTCAGTTCAGCAAGATTTCAGGTGATTCTCAATGGTGGTTGTTTTGTAATTTAGTTGTAGTTTTGATATGGTCATGAGAGAAGGTAAGCACAGCGTTTACCTACCCCTCTGTCTTGACCAGAGCTCCTGCCAAAGTTCTTATTTATCTTTTTATTTTTTGGTGTTAACCATTTTATGTATATCCAGGTTTCATCATAGTCTATGTCATAAACATACAAAGTTCCAGGTTCTTGGGTTCCAGCAGAGGGACATCAACCTGCGGGTCATGGGAGGCACATGGGGGGCAGACTGAGGTTTGTGGCCTCAGAACGAGAGCTGGAGGACAGTTGCCATCTTCCCTGCACTGGGTCCTCCTCTGGTGCAGATACATTCTTTTTTCTTTCAGCAAGTTTTTATACAAGATAAGGGAAGTCTTCAAGATAGCTTTTAAGGAGGCAGAGGAGTTAAATAATAAAAAGATCAAACTATGTAAGGACATGGATACTCTCCGTTTTATGATAAGTATCCAGTCACTGGGAGAAGAGAAATAAGTTTTATGTATTGAATATTATAATAGCTAATCTTTTTTGAATGCTTACTATAAATCCAACTCAAGGTTTATAATGAAATTCTCACAACCCTGTCAATAAGGATTTCAAGTAGCAATTCCCTTCCCCAACTTAGCAAATTGGTCTTATCTAAAGCAGAGTAGTAATCATATTGTGATATATAAATATATCAACATGATGTACACCTTAAACTTACACAGTGTTGTATGTCATCTATATCTCAATTTTTTAAAATAAATGTTTTTGAAAAAAAGTTGAAAGAGGGCCTTTAACAAAGTGGCCTAAGGATGGCCTTCTAGTCAATGAAGGGAATGGGTTGCAACAAGGCAGTCAAAGTCCATGGCCCATGGGTTTAACAGATTGCTTCAAAATCTTTAGTATTAGAAACTGTAGGATTAGGTAAAAGAAAAGAGTAACAGAAGGTGATTTAGTTAAGTGAGGTAATGAGTTTTCTCGATTAATATCAGGAAATCAAAAGGTCACAAATAACAAAACATTAAATAACACAATATGACAATACATATACAACATCATTTTCAGAAGTTCCTAGGCTATTGGGGAAGGAGAGGTGTTTAATTAAAGTTTATTTAAATCTGGTAGGTATACCATAAATAAAATTGGATATCCACTTATTTCTGTATGGGATCATAGTTCTCTCTCCTGTAGTAATCCTGGATGCCCATTAGGAAAGCCTTGATTAAACTATTGTTAACAAGCCCTAGATCTGTTTGGCCAATGGAAGCCTCCATACATGCCCAAGGGTAATTTTCCAAACCCAGTCAGATGCAGAGGGTTATGGCACATTAGCTCCTCCCAGGATAACTTCATGTTGAACGCTACAAAACCCAGCAAAACACTGTACATGGTCCTGGTCACATCCTCACTCACATCTCATTCAACTTTTGAGTGGTTCACAATGACCTGAGGAGTTTTATCTCTTCCAAGACTCAAGATTCAACTTTGCTGTATTTTCTAATTATTGCAAGTCATAGGAACAATTACTAGGGCAGATTGTGTTGGCAAATTCTCTTCAACTACCTACTTTTCCTTTATCATTTATTTTGCTGTCTCTTTTTGTTGAGGTGGTGGTGGTGGTGGTTGCAGTTTTAGAACTTCCTGTAAGATGAGGGAAAGAGTTGATGTGCATTGGCCAGATATTTTCATTTGATAAAACTTTGGTTCTAAACACCCCATATGAAGTTCCCAGATATAGGAAATATTCAACTCATTTCTCATGTGTTAGACAGATCATTAAATGAGTAGTAGATAATTCTGGGTCATAATTTTAAAAACCACTGCTATGTCTTGTTTATAATTTACCACTTTCTTGATTATAACTCCAAAAGAACTTAAACACAAGCTAGTAGCCCCCAAATTACCCTCCTTGCCTGCAGGCTATCCCCTTTCAATCTTTTAAATTAAGTTGTGTCAAGTGAAAATCATTGCTAAATGCAAAAAATAAAAGTTAAACATGTTTCCTTAAAGCACAATTTCTATATGTATGTCCACCATATATAAGGAGGAAAGTTTACATGGAAAATATAATATAAAAGAGAAAAATTAACCTTTGAGTGCTGTGAGGATATAGCTGAAGTGTGACAAAGACTAAGTAATTGAAATTCAGAGCAGCCAGTTTTGAAAAACACTTATCAACATACTCCACCCATATTGTACTTTTTGACACACACTTCTTTACAAAACCTGTTTCCTGTCCCATGTCTGTCCTTTTAATGACCATCACGGTCAAACATTACTATGCTTGAGATACAGCAGAGTGTGAAGTGCCACTAATTTCTTTAGATGTAATAATTTCAGAACAATGCATAGAGAGTAATGAAGAGCTCATTCGGTGTTATGGTGACATCTTGGCTCTCTTAGATTTTATGTAAACCTAAACTAGAGAAAGTATATTTAATGTAGTCAAAAAGAGACCTGGCCGGGGACATCTACTTGTCACAGCTCTGTCATTACCTTAATGAAGGAACTTGGGAAAAATCATTTTAGCCCCTTTCAGCCTTTTCTGCCTTGCCAGTTTCAGAAGAAAGGAAAAAGTAGAAGAGAAAGGAGTTGGGAAGGAAGCTCAACAAGAAAGCAAGGGAGAGAAGGGAGAGAAGAAGGAAAAAGTATGAAGGGAAGGGAAGTAAATAATAAGATAATAGAGGTGAGAAGAAAGAAAAGAAGAAATAAAACAGGTGTAATTGGCTGAATAATGGCCCCCAAAGATATCAAGATCAAATCCCTGGAACGTGTACATGTTACATTATATGGCAAAATCGACATTGCAGATGTGATTAATTTAGAATACATTTTTTATGAGACAGAATTTTTATTAATGACTTGACATTAAGTGGATTTGGCTGCGTTATCTCTGCTTTTTCATTTTTTTAATTAAAATTTATTGGGGTGACAACTGTTAGTGAAGGTACATAGATTTCAGGTGTACAATTCTGCAATACATCATCTATATATATCACATCATCTATATATATATTTGGGTGTGTTCACCACTCAGAGTCAGTTCTCTTGCCATCACCATATATTTGATCCCCTTTACCCTCATCTACCACCCCTCTCCCCCCTTACCCTCTGGTAACCACTAAACTATTGTCTGTGTCTATGAGTTTTTCTTTCTTCATTTGTTTGTCTTGTTCCTTGGTTGTTTTCAGTTTTATATCCCACATATCAGTGAAGTCATATGGTTCTCAACTTTTTCTGTCTGACTTATTTCGCTTAGCATGATAATCTCAAGATCCATCCATGTTGTTGTAAATAGTACTATTTCATCTTTTCTTATGGCAGAGTAGTATTCCATTGTGTATATATACCACAACTTCTTTATTCATCTGTCAAGGGGCACTTTGGTTGTTTCCATGTCTTGGCTACCGTAAATAAAGCTGCAATGAACATTGGAGTACATGTTTCTTTATGGATAAACGTTTTCACATTTTTTGGGGTAGAGACCCAGGAGACGGATTGCTGGGTCATGTGGTAATTCTGTTCTTAATTTTTTGAGGAATTTCCACACTGCCTTCCATAGCAGCTGCACCAATCTGCATTCCCACCAACAGTGTATGAGGGTTCCTTTTTCTCCACAGCCTCTCCAACACTTGTTACTATTTGTCTTGTTGATGATAGCCATTCTGACTGGGGTGAGATGATACCTCATTGTGGTTTTTATTTGCTTTTCTCTGATGATTAGTGATATAGAGCATTTTTTCATATGTCTATTTGCCATTTGTATGTCCTCTTTGGAGAAATCGGCCCATTTTTTAATTGGATTGTTTATTTTTTTTGTTGTTGAGGTGTATGAGTTCCTTATATATTTTGGTATTAGCCCCTTAACGGAGGCACTGTTTGCAAAAATCTTCTCCCATTCAGTTGGTTTCCTTTTTATTTTTTCGATGGTTTCTTTTGCTGTGCAGAAGCTTTTTAGTTTTATATAGTCCCATTCATTTAGTTTAGCTTTTACTTCCCTTGCTTTTGGAGTCAAATTCATAAAATGCTCTTTGAACTCAAGGTCCATAAGTTTAGTACCTATATTTTCTTCTACAGAGTTTATTGTTTCAGGTCTTATGTACAGGTCTTCAATCCATTTTAAGTTAATTTTGGCACACAGTGACAGATAGCAGTCTAGTTTCATTCTTTTGCACGTTGCTTTCCAATTCTCCCAGCACCATGTATTGAAGAGGCTGTCTTTTCTCCATTGTATGCTTCTGGCTCCTTTGTCAAAAGTATCAGTCCGTATTAATGGGAATTTATTTCTGGGTACTCAGTTCTATTCCATTGGTCTGTGTATCTGTTTTTCTGCCAGTACCATACTGTTTTAATTGTTGTTGCTCTGTAGTACAAGCTGAAGTCAGGGAATGTGATACCTCCACCATTGTTCTTTTCTCTTAAGATTGCTTTGGCTATTCGGGGTCTTTAGTGGTTCCATATAAATCTGATGATTTTTTGTTCTATTCCTTTAAAAGAATGTCATTGGGATTTTGATGGGGATTGCATTAAATCTGTATATTGCTTTGGGTAATGTGGCCATTTTAACTATGTTGATTCTTCCAATCCATGAACACGGAATGTCTTTCCATTTTTTTTATCTTCTTAAATTTCTTTTTAAAATGTCTTATAGTTTTCACCATATAGGTCTTTCACATCCTTGGTTAAGTTTATTCCTAGGTATTTTGTTCTTTTTGTTGCAATTGCAAAGGAGGAATTGGTTTTTTTGTTTTTTATTTTTCTGAGATTTCATTGTTACTATATAGGAATGCAATGGACTTTTCTACATTGATTTTGTAGTCAGAAACTTTACTGTATTTGTTTGTTTTTAATAGCTTTTTGATGGAGTCTTTAGGGTTTTCTATATATAGGAACATGTCATCTGCAAAAAGGGACAATTTAACTTCTTCATTCCCAATTTGGATGCCCTTTGTTTCTTTCTCTTGCCTGATTGCTCTGGCTAGGACTTCCAATACTATGTTGAACTGCAGAGGTGATAGGGGACAACTCTGTCATGTTCCTGAACACGACAAAGGGCTTCAGTTTTTCACCATTAATTATGATATTAGCTGAGGGTATGTCATATATGGCCTTTATTATGTTAAGGTATTTTCCTGCTATACCTATTTTATTAAGTGTTTTAATCATAAATGGATGTTTTATCTTGTCAAACGCGTTTTCTGCATCTATTGATATCATGATTATCATAGGATTTTTGTCCTTTATTTTATGTGGTGTATCACATTGATGGATTTGTGTATGTTGAACCATCCTTGTGCCCCTGGGATGAACCCCACTTGGGCTTGATGTATAATCTTTTTAATGCATTCTTGCATTCGATTTGCTAGAATTTTGTTTAGGATTTTTGCATCTGTGTTTATCAGAGATACTGGTCTGCAGTTTCCTTTTTTGGGTTATCCTTACAAGGTGTTGGTATGAGGGCAATGTTGGCCTCATAAAATGAGTTAGGGAGTATTGTCTCTTCTTCAATTTTTTGGAAGAGTTTGAGTAGGACAGGTATTAGATCTTCTTTGAAGGTTTGGTAGAATTCACTAGTGAAGCCATCTGGTCCCGGACTTTTGCTTTTGGGAAGGTTTCCGATGACTGACTCAATTTACTTACTGCTGATTGGTCTATTTATATTTTCCAATTATTTGTGATTCAGCCTAGGAAGGCTATATGTTTCTAACAACTTGTCCATTTCTTCTAGGTTATTGAATTTGGTGGCATACAGTCCTTCATAGTATTCTTGGATGATACTTTGTATTTCTGTGGCATCCTGTGATAACTTCCCCTCTTTCATTTCTGATTTTGTTTATTTATGTCTTGTCTCTTTTTATCTTAGTGAGTCTAGCCACGGGTTTGTCAATTTTATTAATCTTTTCAAAGAACCAGCTCTTTGTCACATTAATTTTTTCTATTGTCTTTGTGTTCTCTATTTCATTTAGTTCTGCTCTGATTTTTATTATTTCCTTCCTTCTGCTGACTTTGGGTTTCATTTGTTCTTCTTTTTCTAGTTCTTTAAGGTGTAACGTGAGGTTATTTATCTGGGACTTTTCTTGTTTCTTGAGATAGGCCAGTAATGATATACATTTCCCTCTTAAAACTGCTTTCACTGCATCCCACAAATTTTGGTAGGATATATTTTCATTGTCATTTGTTTCTATGTGTCTTTTGATCTCTCCTCTTATTTCTTCTTTGACCCAGTTGTTCTTTAAAAGTATGTTGTTTAATCTGCACATCTTTGTGTTTTTTCCTACTTCCTTTTTGCAGTTGATATCCAATTTCAAAGCCTTGTGATTGGAGAATATGTTTGGTATGATTTCAATCTTCTTCAATTTGCTGAAGCTAGTTTTATGTCTCAATATATGGTCTATCCTTGAGAATGTTCCATGTACACTAGAAAAGAAGGTATAGTCTGATTTTCTAGGATGAAGTGCTCTATAAATGTCAATTATGTCCATTTCATCTAATGTGTCATTTAGGGCTGATATTTCTTTATTTTCTGTTTGGATGATCTATCCATAACTGTCAATGATGTTTAGGTCCCCTAGTATAATTCTGTTTTGCTCAATTTCTCCCTTTTCTTCTTCTGTTAATAGTTGCTGGGTATATTTCAGTGCTCCCTGTTTGGGGGCATAAATATTGATGACTATTATGTCTTCTTGTTGTATACTCCACTTTAACATTATGAAATGTCCATCTTTGTCTCTTGTTACCTGTTTTATCCTGGAGTCTGTTTCATCTGATATCAATATAGGTACACATGCTTTTCTCTGGATAGTATTTGCTTGGAGTGTCCGTTTACACACTTTCACTTTGAGTCTATATTTGTCCTTGTAGCTGAGATGTGTCTCTTGTAGGCAGCATATGGTTGGGTTTAGTTTTTTGATCCAATCTGATACTCTGTGCCTTTTTATTGGTGAGTTCAGTCCATTGACATTTAGGGTGATTATTGATATGTGAGGATTTCCTATCATTCTATCTGTGGTTTTCTGGTAGGACTGTGTCTCCATTGTTTTTTTGCATTTGTGTTGCTGTCTATTTTCTCAGTGTGGTGGTATTATATGATTTTTCCTTCTGTTTGTTATTATGTTATATATTTCAGTTCTGGATTTTTTTTTAGTGGTTCCCATTAAGCTTATGTAAAAGAAAGTTTCATAGTTAGAGTATTCCGTTTTCTTCAGCATGCCTACTTTCTCCATTTCCTTATACTGGTTCAGACCTTTATTCTCCCCCCTTTTATGTTTTTGTTGTTACAAATTATCCCTATTTATGCTGGTCAAATAGCATCCTTCAGTATTTCTTGTAGTGTAGTTCGTGTGTTAGAAAAATCCTTCAGCTTCTGTATGTCTGGAGAGGTCTTTATTCCTCCTTCATATCTAAAGGGCATCTTTGCTGGATATATGGTTCTTGGCTCATAATTTCTCTCTTTCAATAGTTTGACTATTTAGTTCCACTCCCTCCTGGCTTGTAGAGTTTCTACTGAAAAATCTGATGATAAACTAATGGGCTTTCCTTTGTAGGTTACCGTCTTCTTTTCCCTGGCTGCCTTGAGGATTCTTTCTTTGTCATTAATTTTTGACAGCTTCAATACAATGTGCCTTGGAAAAGGCCTGTTGGGATTGAGGTAATTAGGTGTTCTATCTGCTTCTTGGATTCAAGGATCCAGTTCTTTCCACAAGTTTGGGAAGTGCTCATCAACTATTTGTTTGAATATTCTCTCTGTTCCCTTCTCCCTTTCTCCTTCTGGTATGCCCATTATTCTTATATTGTTCTTTCTGATGGAATCAGGAAGTTCTTGCAGAGTTCTTTCATTTCTTTTAAGTCTGAAGTCTCTTTCTTCTTCCATCCGTGTCATTTCCAGATTTATCTTTGATGTCACTGATTCTTTCTCCATCTTGTCAACTCTATTACCTAAGCTGGCTATTTCATTCTTCATTTCTTTTATTGAGTTCTTAACCTCCAGAAATTCTATTTGGTTCTTTTTTAAAATTTCAATCTCTTTGGTAAAATGTTCATGTTGCTCTTTGATTGTGTTTCTGAGTTCATTAAACTGCCTGTGTGTGTTTTCTTGCATCTCATTGAGTTTTTTCAGAACTGCAATCTTGAATTCTCTGTCATTGAATTCACATATTTCCATGTCTTTAAGTTCACTTTATGGAGACTTTTCATTTTCTTTCTGAGCTTCCTTGTTACCTTGGTTATTCATGGTAATTAATTCTTCCTAGGCATCTACAGGAGTGGATTCTGTAACAGGTTGATAGTAAGAGGTCTTTATTTTGTTTTCTAGTAGGTATTGGTAGAATATTTTATTTTGTCTCTGACTGAAGCCTTTTATTCTCTCTCACACTGTAGTGTTATATTTTCTCTGCACTGTTCTGGCTTCTCACACAATGTGGGGATTCCCTGGAAAGTGGGCTTCTCCTTTGTGAACAGTTCGCCTGGGTCATAGAGTGCTGCCCCCATGGGGGGATGTGGAGAGCTTGTGAAGTTTCAAAGCTCTTCCTGCACTGGTTTCAGAGCCTGTGTGTTTCAGTGGCTCTGTTTACTCCTGCAGGGATCTGCCCAGATAGGTCGGGACAGGGGCGGGTGGGTTGCAAGAGGTGGCTCAGAGCAATGCTGGCGACCACATCAGCTAGTCCTGCACCCAAGGCTTCCTTCCCTTCACGGGAATTAGTTGGACTGTGAGTCCATGGCTGTAGGCCGCAGTTCTCAGAACTGCACATATTCTGTTCTTTTGATCTGTCACTGCTACTGTTCAACTTCTAGTACTTGGCAGGTAGGGGTGGGGTGAGCTCTGGGAGGGTGGGAAGGGGGCGGCTAGTCTCAGTGCCTAAAGCTTCCATTCTCTGCTCAGCAGTGAGGGCTTAAACTGCCATTTTTACCCTTCTTCCCTCAGTCTTTGCTTCAAGGTCTCTGCAGTGAGCGTTGGGTTCAGCCATGTTATGTGCTGATCCCTCAGGTGGGACTGTGGGCCATAAGCAGAGCCCTAGCAGTCCAAGTTCTTCTCTCTCTCATGTCTGCAGAAGCTCCGGAATGCAGGGAGCTCGGAGCTCTGAGCTAGGTCTGCCTCCTGCATCCATGTGGCCCGTGTCTCCGCACTTCACCCATCCCCCCTCGCCCACTCAAGCAATTTGCCCACCTTGAGATGATTTCAGTTGCGCATCTCTTAGTCTTGCCTGTCTGCTGTGCACGGAGTCCTTTGTGGAATTGTAGTTGTTCAATTTGTTGTAAATTCCAGGGGAGATTTCAAGAGGCTCACCTGACGCCTCCATTTGTATGATGGCATTCTAAATTTAGAATCTTCAGATGGTCAGATCATCCTGGATTATCCAGGCAGGCCTAAATTTAATCACAAGTGTTTTTTATAGAGAGAGGTAGAAGGAGATTTTTACATACAGAAGAGGTATGTGGCCATGTGACCATGGAGGCAGAGATTGGGAGAATAGCCAAGGAATTCCAAAAGCTACCTAAAGAAAGAAGAAAAAGAAACAGTTTTTTTTTTTGTTTTTTTTTTTTCTAGAGCCTTCGGTGAGATCATGACTCTGTGGACACCTTGATTTTGGCTCAGAGAAACTGATTTTGGACTTCTGGCCTCCATAACTATGAGGAAATAAATTTCTATTTGTTTAGCCCACAGACTTTGTGGTAATTTGTTGCAGAAGCTATAGGAAGCTAATACAACAAGCAAGGGGCAAAAATGTATAAATATTTATATTATTATGTATTACTAGTTTGCCTGGGCTGCCATAACAAAATACCACAGACTGGGTGGCTTACACAACAAAAATTTATGTTCTCACAGTTCTGGAGGGTAGCAGTCAAAAATCAAGGTGTCAGCAAATTTGGTTTCTTCTAAGGCCTCTATCCTTGGCTGCTTTCTTGCTGTGTCGTCACATGGTCATTCCTCTGTGTGCACACATCCCTGGTGCCTCTCTGTGAGTCCAAATTTCCTCCTCTTATGAGAATACTGGTCAGATTCAATTAGGGTCTACCCTAAAAACCTCATATCAACTTAGTCACCTCTTTAAAGAGCCTATCACCAAATACTGTCACATTCTGATGTACTGGGCATTAAAGCTTCAACATATGAATTTTGACAAGACACTATTTAGTCCATAACAACACGCAAGAGTAATATATCATTTTCTCTTTCACTCATTATCTCCACTGAAATAGAAACAACATATGTTCATTCTCTTCATTCAGCAAGCATTTATTAAGCACCTACTGTGTTCCCCCAAAAATAAGACCTAACCAGAAAATAAGGCCTAGTAGGATTTATCAGGATGACATCCCCTGAACATAAGCCCTAATGCGTTTTTTGGAGCAAAACTTAATATAAAACCTGGTCTTATTTTCAGGGAAAGATGGTATTATATGCCAAGTGGCATGCTTTGTGCTGGGAATAATATGTTAAATGTGACATCATACTTCCACTCAAGGTTTTCCGAGTGTAGTTAGAATAGCACATAAAATGATCATTTCAATAGAGCAATGTATTCTAAGTACAATTCACTTAGAAGGAAGAAGAAACAGCTGTGTCTGAGGTTTGAAGGCAGTAGGGAATAAATACTGTAGAGAAGAGAATTATTAAGATGGGTCAGGAAGAGTTTTAAGATTTCACATGTGGAAGAGCTGAGGACTGCTGATCCTCTGAGATCATGTGCAAGAACGTGGAAAATAAGAAAGAGAGGAACATATAGAACTTTAAGTAGTTCAATAGAAGCTAGACTCTTGGATTCAAAAGGAGGTACGTAGTAAGAGATGAAATGGAAGTTTCCTCATCAATGCCCTATTATGCCATCCAGATATTTGCGTTTTCTTGCAGGCAATGATAGACAATTGAAAATATGAAGCAGGGAAGTGATATGATTAGATTTTCCCTGGGCAAGATAGTATGGAAAATGAACTGGTACAGAAAAAACTTGAAGTGAAGTAAGGTGGATGCAGTAAGAAAGTAAAGAGGCTAAGGGAGAAATAACAAGGGCTTCCATTAGTGGAAGGTCAGCATAATTTAGGGAAAAGTATGGATGTGAGAGATGGGAAAAAAGACAATTGACTGAATTTAGAACCTGATATAAATTAGGGAGAAGGAGGTGAACAGAATGAATTCAGTCTTACTTGCATGATAGTATCCTCACTTAGAATAAGAAATATTGTTTTAAATTGGATTTTTGATGGAACCAAACAACTCAGATTTGGACATGTTAAGTTTAAGGCACTTATAGACTATCTAGGGGACATGTCAGCCAGAGCCATATCTGTGATAGAGATTTAGATTTAAGAGTCATCAAACTATAAGTGGCTATTAATAACATTATTGTAGAAGAAGTCACTGAATTAGAAGTTGTAGAAGAAGAATGAATGCAGTGTAATCCAAGGAATTCTGGGGAAATCAACTCTTCAGATATAAACAGTGAAAAATCAAAAGTGATTGGAAGAGCTGGAATAGAACTGGAATAAAATGGTACTATGAAAAATCAAATTAAATAACATTCAAGAAGGGGATGGATTCTGGTGTCAAATGCAGAGTAAGGTCAGGAAATATAACAACAGTGTTCAGTGCATTGACAAGAGCAGCATCAATGGAGGGATGAGGGTAAAAATAATTACAGTGGGAATGAAGAAAATGGGAAAAGGAAAGATGCATTTTTACATCTAGCTTTTATAGGTTTTTGTTATACAACCAATCCATAGATACAGTATTTTATGAAATGTCTGCATCACATCACAATTATACACAAAACAAACTTAAAAGTCCCTCTTTATGATTATAATGCTAAGCGAAATAAGTCAGACAGAAAAAGCAGAGAACCATATGATTTCACTGATATGTGGTATATAAACCAAAAACAACGAAAGAACAAGACAAACAAATGAGAAACAGAAACTCATAGACACAGACAATAGTTTAGTGGTTACCAGAGGGTAAGGGGGGTGGGGAGTGGGAGATGAGGGTAAGGGGGATCAAATATATGGTGATGGAAGGAGAACTGACTCTGGGTGGTGAACACACAATGGGATTTATAGATGATGTAATACAGAATTGTACACCTGAAATCTATGTAACTTTACTAATAATTGTCACCCCAATAAACTTTAATTAAAAAAAAAAAAAGATATTTACAAAGAGGTAAAAAAAAAACAAAAGGAAAAAAAGTCCCTCTTTATGCTTCTGTCTGTATTTTCCTGCTTAGATGTAACTGTTGTAAGCAAAATGATGTGTAACCTTCTGTTTTATTTATTGTACCTTCGTGTGAATATATATATATATATATATATATATATATATATATATATATATAAAGCACATATTTGTTTTTAGAACAAAACACATTTAAAATCCATAGAAAAAGACTGACAGATTTTGCTTTATGAAATAGACATTCATATAACAAAATAATTCATAAATTTTGAAGATAAAAGACTGGGAGACAATATTTTTATCATATTCAATACATAGGGATGGATATCCATAATACACAATAAATATCTACAAGTTAAATGGAAAAGCCAAAAAATTCAATAGAAAAATCACACACACACAAAAATGTCACACAAAATTTTAAATATCAAGTATAAATGATAGATTGCCATATGAAATATATTCACCCTCATTTATTGTCAGGGAAATTCAAAATCAAAGAGTGAAATAGTTTTCACCTGTAAGATTTACAATAATGTTATAAAACTTGTTATCATCAATTCTTAGTGAAGTTATAAGGAAAAGGGCACTCTCACATAATGTTGTGATAGTATAATTGGGAAATGTTTAAAAGACAATTTTTACAATATCTATCAAAATGTTAAATACACATACATTTTGGCCCAGCAATTATCCTCCTAAAAACACACATATACAAATATATATGAACTAGAATGCTCACTACTGCATTATTTGTAGTGACAGAAAAGAAAAAGAAAAGTTATCTAGATGTATATCAAAAGTGAGTGGGTACACAAACACACACACACACACACACACACACTACTGATTCTACTAGCATTAAAGTGATAATGACGGAATGCTGTTAACAACTCTATGCCCATAAACTCAATAACTTAGATGAATTAGACCAATTCCCTGAAAGTTACGAACTACCAAGGAGAAATAGGTAACCTGAATTGTGTAAAATCTATTAAAGAAATTAAATATGTAGTTAAAACTCTTCCACAAAATAAAACTGTGTCTGAGTGGTTTCACTGTAGAATCATTACCAAAGTTTAAGGAAGAAATAAGAACATTTCTATACAACCTTTTCAAAAAAACAAGAGAACACTTCCAAACTCATTTTATAAGGCTGTCAGTACCTTAATACCCAAACCAAGCAAAGGCATTAAAATAAAATGCAACTGCATACCAGTATCTCTAACATAAAGGCAAAATCCGTAAGAAAATATCAAATTGAATCCAGCAGCATATGAAGATGAAAATACATCACAACCAAGTGGGGTTCATCACAGGAATTAAGGCCGACTCAACATACAAAAATCAATGTAATTCATCATATTAACAGACTAAATTTAAAAAATATGATTATATTAATAGATCCAAAAAATCATTAGACAAAATTCCACATCCATCCGTAATAAAAATGCTCAAAAACTAATAACAGAAAGGAGTTTCCCTTAGCTTAACTGAAGGTATTTACAAAAAAACAACCAACCAAAAACAACCTACAGCTAACATTATACAAAAGTTATGTGATTGAATGCCTTCACTTTAATACGAGGAATAGGTCAAGATTGCTTCTCTGACCACTGCTATTCAATATTTATTACAAGTACCACCTAGAATATTAAAGCAAGAAGAAGAAATACAAGGTATACAGATTGAGAAGGAAGAAATAATACTTTCTTTAGTCTCAAATATCTTGATTGTCTATGTTGAAAAATCCCAACGACTCTGCTACAAAATTCCTAAAACTAATAAGTGAGTTTAGCAAGATCACATAATATAAGGTCAATAGACAAGAGTAAATTGTGTTTCTATATACCAGCAAAGAATAAGTGGAATTTGAAATTAAAAATGATAATGTAATTTACAATTGCACTCCCAAAATGAAGTATTTGGGTACAAATATAACAAAATATGTGCAGAATCTACGAGTATATGTGAAAAACTACAAAACACTGATGAATGAAATCCAAAATTTAACTCAAAAAGAAATTTATATATATATATATATATATATCCCTGACTCTACACTGATATAAGTAAATGATTGAGTGAATGGATGGATGTGTAAGTATTATAAATAAATGGGAGGAAGACAAATCATCCTTACAGAATAACTCCAAATAATTTATGTAGATACTTCCCAGGAAGTGCTTCTAAATTCTCCTGACTCTCCTTGAGTGTGGGCTGGTCTTAGTGACTTGATGCCAAAGAAAGCGATATGGATGGAAGGTAGAGTAACTTTACAGAGGAGAAACCTGACAAATCTTTGTTTGGTCCAGGATCAAGTTTAAAATTACCAGTGATAAGTCATATTGATAGCATGTACACATTTATATGTCATTCTAATGACATTTCACTTCTTTGGTATTCTTTACAAAAACCCATAGTCCAGTCTAATCATGAGAAATCATCAGACAAATTGAGGGACATTCTGCAAGATATTTGACCAGTACTCCTCAAAACTGTCAAGGTTATGGAAAACGAGAAAAGTCTGAGAAACTGTCACAGTCCAGAGGAGATCAAGGAGATATGACAATGTAATGTGGTATCCTGGATGAGAGCCTAAAACAGAAAAAAATTTCATTAGTGGGAAAGCTAATTAAATGCAAATGAAGTATGTAATTTAGTTATTAGTAATGTGCCAGCGTTGGTTTCTTAGTTTTGACAAACGTATCATGGTTCTTAAGCTGATAACAATAGGAGAAACTAAGTGGTATATATACAGAAACTCTCTGTGGTAAATCTAAAATTATTCCAAAGTAAATTTTCTTTTTAAAATTCTAACTTCCAAACTTAAAAGTAGTCCCTAAGATTTCTGAACACATGCACATACGCTGTATACGTGTAATATACATACAGAGATACACAGATTGCTGGACCTTAGGAGGCTGCGGTAATAATTATCCTGACAGCGGCATTCCTCCTAATGGTTCTCACCTGCCTCATCTGGCAGTTCAGGCCATGGAGCTCACCACACAGATTTTTGGCCTCCTGTCTCTGTATTCAGGGGATTCATCCAAGGAGCCAAGAAGTGATGGTTTGGGCTGATAGTGGGGTTCAGCCTACTGCTGGACCCGTTGTTCTACATCTGTTCCCTGTTTTACCTGCAAAATAATTAAATTCTATACACACTCCTGGGATGCCAGAGCTTTTGAGGCCCAAACTTTCTTGCCATCTGTGTTGTCTGAGAATTATTGAGAGAGAGATTGTGCTTGGCAGGCATTCTCCGTTCTCCAAATGGGTATTTATCAATCAGCAAATTTAGTGCTTTTGAACTCTTCACTGAGCAAACATCACAACTCATTTTCCGGGCTTGGAAGACGGTTCATGTTTCCAGGAGCAGGTTCAGAAATACTTTGGGAAATGTTCTTACATGCCATCCTGCCAAATTCCCTAACAGGCAAGTATACTCACTTCCTACTCACTGTGAGGCTCTGTCCCAAAACCCAGGACCAGGAGACAGAGTGTTTGCAGCCTACAAAGAAAGGAAATCCACTACTGGAGGCACACACTTGGGTAAATAAGCCCTATGACCTAAATCAATTTGGTTGTGCACATCTATTAAGTTCTTTTTGGTACATACACAACAAGAGCAGCCAGAGGTTTGATGTGGGTTAAGAGTTGAATAGGCCCCAAAGCCTCACTTTCAGGTGATAATAAAAGCAGGCTTCGGATCAAATTCTAGCATGTATCCATTTATTAATTACACATTATCAAGAGTCCATAAAGCAGTTCATGCAGGTTGGAAGTGGCAGCTGATAACTGCACTTTTAACAAGAGTCCTACGTGATACCGAAGCACACAAAGGTGTGAAAACGCTGGCCCAAGTTGTGCGTGTGTCAGAGCGGACACCTGCCTTAGCTGCCTCCTGTATGGTCTTTGGGAGCTGGAAGAAGCCAGGGAAAAGCTGCTGGAAGGACTCCCAGGGAAGGTAACTTTTGAGGCTGATGCATCACACATGCTCTTCAGCTTTGTTCATTTTATAAAGCATAGCAATTATCTGAGGAGGTTATTTTTAAATACAGGGGTGTGGAACCCAACCAGGCCTGGTGAATCTGCATGCTTACTGTGGGAGAGTTATATATATTTTTCAAAAGCTTTATTGTTGATTCTATTGCATAGTCATTGCGAATCATTAATATTCAGCTAGCTGGAAGCCCCTTTCTATTTATCCTGCTCTAATTTTAGAGCTTCCAGCAATAGAGAAATGTTGTGCTTTTTTCCTACCCAGAGTTGCTATTAATTATCTCTGGGTTCTCAGGCAAGTCATTTAACATATGAGAACTTCAGTTTTCTCACAAGAAAACACTTCGAGCATGTGCTAATATAGATATACTAACAAAATGTTATCCCAAGTCCAGTCATTCAATTAGCCACAAGTCTTTGTTACAATATTTTCATAATAACCAAGGCTTTTCTTTATCCCAGTGTTTTTATAATCTGGACTCCTTCACCCATTGGGTCATTGGTATTAGTTGAGTCAGAGGAAGGCTAATCCAGCTGAGAATAAAGAAGTTGAATGAGTTTCTGAGTAGATTTTTTTAAACGGATAGAACTCACAAGAATTATGAAAACCTGGCATTCCAATAAACTCAGCCTTGAAGGAAGCAGGCCTAGAGATTATGCTATATGTTTTCTATTTAAAAAATTGTATAAAGATATGAGAACAGTTTCCTGTCCTGTCCTGATAAAGAGCCCCTGCTTTTGCTTTAGGGAAAGAAAAATATTTGGCAGAAGTGATCAAGTAGGTGTAATTGCGGATTAAATGTCACCGGGCTGTTTCCTAGGGCTTGTTGTATGATAGCAATCCACACAGGTTTAGTGGGACTCCAAACATAAAGAGTGGTCAGTGTAAGGCTCTTAGAGAAGTCCCCAAACTACTTTGGCATCTCAATTTAGAGTAGCAAGTTATAAGTGTACCTCAATGTGGTAGGTGAAGGAACATCCAACAGTGTCTTATACCTTTCAGAGGGATATAAAAATGGCTAAAAGTGTGCTGGAGACTTTGAGGGACCTCAGAATGAAGAAAAATGAACACACATATTGATCTGTAATAAACTAGGCACCACAGAGCAGAGGGGCATGGATGTTTGAGCCACAGAGGCCATGGATAGATGTCAACCAATAATACCACTTAAGATTACTTATTACACCCAAAGACAGTTTTTAGTTGGTTCTAAATGTTGAGTTATATATAATAACTTACATATATCCCCAAGTGCCAGCTTATTTATAAATCCCCCTGGAACCCAGATCACCTCCAGGGCAAATAAAAGGAAAGGGGAAACAGGAAATTCTTGGACTAGGAGAACCCACCCTATAAAACATTGTTTCAAACTAGAATTTACCTTCAATTTCAATAATTAAATTTTTCACTACTGAGCTGAAATGAAAGTTCAAGATCTAATTTTAGTTCAGTTACAGATGCAAACAGATAGGGACATATTTACCCTTTTGTGGTTGGTGGCTATACTCGATAAATGTTTCTCTACGTAGGAAAATTTTGCTTTCCATGTTAAAAAAAATATTTACTTATTATCAGCTATCTCTACCTTTTGATGAATACATTAGGTTTCTCTCCAGAATTTAGTACCCCCAAACAGTGAATATTTTATGCAAAACAGCTCATATAATATAATTGAATGTCTCTTTTTATTTCTTACCTGGTTTAAAATGCAAATATATAAACAATAATTATGCATCTATGTTAATGTGCACACAATGTATAAAGATGTAATTTGTGACAACAATAACATAAAAGTGGGAGGATCTGTGTAGGAGCACAGTTTGTGTATGCTATTGATGCTAAGTTGGTATTAATTCAGACTATATGGCTATAAATTCAGTATGTTAGTTGCAATTCCCATGGTAACCCCTAAGAAAATACTTCATAAATATGTATAGAAGGAAATGAGAGAAAAACCAATGTGGTACACTTCAAAAACTAAATTAAACACACACACACAAAAGCAGAAATGAGGGAGGGAAAGGAATAAGAAATCCAGAAAAACATAGCAAAATGGCACAAGTAAATCCATCAGTAATTTTACATGTAAGTGGGTTAAACTCAGCAATGAACAGATTTGAACAAAGGCTGCATATATATATGTATATATATGTGTGTGTATATATATATATGTCTATATTCCAACTATATGCTCTCTGCAAGAGACAAACTTTAGATCCAAAGACACAAATATGTTGAAATTGAAAGAATTGAAAAAGGCGTTATATAAAAATAACAAGTGAAAGGGAGTTGGAGTGGCTATAATAAAATCAAAAAAATCGACTTAAATTTTTTGTAAAAATTGTTATAGGAGACAAAGAAAGATTTTATATTGTGACAAATGGGTCAATTCATCAAGAAGAGCTGAAGAAATTAATGAAGACCTAAAGAAATGGAAAGGTATCCTATGTTCATGGTTTACAAGACTTAATATTGTTAAAATGGCAATACTATTCAAAGCAGTCTATGTAGTCAATGTCCTCACCATAAAAATTCCAGTGGCCTCTTTTGAGGAAATAGAAAAGCTAATCTTCAAACTCATATGGAATTGGATGGGGCTCCAAATAGTCAAAGCAATATTGCAAAAAAGAACAAAGTTGGAAGACTCACACTTCTGACTTCAAAATATGTTAAAAAGCTACAGTAATTCAATCAGTTTGCTGGTGGCATATTTCCAATGAATAGAATTAAGAGTTCCAAAATAAACCTATACATCTAAGTTCAGTAGATTTTTGACAGTGATGTGAAGATTATCGGCCTGTTAGGGATGCCGTAACAAAATATCATAGACTAGGTAGATTGAAAAACAGAAATTTGTTACTCACATTTCTGGAGGACGGATGTCCAAGATCAAGGTGTTGGCAGGATTGGTTTCTCCTGAAGCCATTCTCCTTGGCTTGTAGATGGCTGTCGTCTTGCTGTGTTCTCACACGAACTTTTCTCTGTGCACATCCCTGGTGTTTCTTCCTCCTCTTATAAAGATGCCAGACATTGGATTAGGGCCTCACAATTATGACTTTATTTAACTTTACTTACCTCTTTTTAAAGGCCTCTCTCCAGATACAACCCCCTAGTCGGGGTTAGGGCTTCAATATATGAATTGTGAGGGAATAATAGGTTAGTCCATAGTACCATGAAAAGTAGAAAGATTATTCTCTTCAACAAATGCTGCTGAGATAACTGGATATCAACATGCGAAAGCAAAATTAAACCCTTACCTCATCCCATATACAAAAATTAACTCAAAATAGACAAAAGATGTAAATGCAAAAGCTAAAACTATAAAATAATTACAAGGAAATATATTAGTAAATTCATGACCTTCAATTTGCTGATGGATTCTTACATAAGACACCAAAAATATGACCAACATAATAAAAAAAAAAAGATAAATTTTATCAAAATTAAAAACTTAAATTATCAAGAAAGTGAAAAGACAGCCTACGTATAGTATGGAAGAGAATATTTTCAAGCTGCATATTTGATAAGAGTCTAGTATTCAGAATATATAAAGAATTCTTATAACTCAACAACAAAAAGGTAAACAATCTAATTAAAAAATGGTGAGGGGTGGCAGGATAGCTCAGTTGGTTAGAGCGCGAGCTCTGAACAACAAGGTTGCCGGTTCAATTCCCACATGGAATGGTGGGCTGCGCCCCCTGCAACTTAAGATTGAAAATGGCGACTGGCCTTGGAGCTGAGCTGTGCCCTCCACAAATGGATTGAAGGACGACTCCCTGGAGAAACACACTGTCCCCCAATATTCCCCAATAAAATAAAATAAAAATGGTGAAAGTCTTTAATAGAAATTTCTCCAAAAATATATGAATGGACAATAAGCACATCAAAAGATGATGAACATTATTAGTCATGAGAGAAATGCAAATCAAACAATAGTGAGGTACCACTTCACACCCACTAGAGTGGCTATAATCAACAAAACAGAAAATAACAAGTGTTGACATGTATGTGGAGAGATTAAAACATTGCTGATGGGAAAGGTAAAATGGTTCATCTGCTGTGGAAAACAGTTCTTCAGAAAGTTATATATAGAATTGCCATGCACCCAACAATTTCACTTCTAGATGTATGTATACCCAAGAATATTGAAAGCAAGTAGTCAAATAAATACATGTATTTACATGTCCATAGCAGTACTATTCACAATAACCAAATGTGGCAACAGCCCAAATGTACATCAACAGATGAATGAATTAACATATGTATATACAATAGAATATTATTCATCCATAAGAAGGAATGAAGTTCTGATACATGCTACAATGCAGATGAGCCTGTAAAACATGATAAGTGATAAAAGTCAGATATGAAAGGTCACATATATGATTCTATTTATATGAAAAATTCAGAATAGGTGTATCTATGGAGACAGACAACAGATTGGTGGTTGCTAGGGGCTAGCAAGAGAGGGGAGGGTAAGCAACTGCTGAATGGCTACAGAGTTTCCTTTTAAAATAATTAAACTGTTTTGGAAATAAATGGAGATGATGGTTGTACAACATTGTGAATATATTAAATAACACTTAATTGTTCACTTTGAAATTATTATTTCTACGTAATGTAAATCTCACCTTAACAAAAATTTTAAAATCTTTGGAATCTCAGACCAACCCCTACTATAATTAGCATAATCATAACATTTGGTGGGCAGAGATGTAGCTTGTGCTACCAGTTAAAGTATCAAACTTTACTCGCTATTTTCCAATTTGCAGAGCACAGGACACATAAATGTGAATATTTATGGTAAACTCAACAATATCTAGATTTTTCTCAGTATTATTTAGGAAGGAAATTCTGGATTTTCATCTTCACCAGCTGTCTTCCTCTAGGCTACATATACTGTGGTTGGTGGGGTATTTCATATTGTCACATTAGGGTTGGTGTTTGGCCCACAGCCACTTTCTGCTCACTATGGCCTCTGCTGAGATGCCTCTGACTTTGTGATCAATCCCATCTGTTGTCTGCTCTCTATTTGATCTCTGATGCCAGATCTACAAGAGATATACGAGGTTGGACAATTAAGTTCAGGAAATTTGTTGCAATGATGTTGCTAACCTTTTTGTGATATCAGAGGGATTATTCGTTATGAATTTGTACTAACTGAACAGTTAACCAAGTTTACTATTTGGAAGTGCTGAAAAGGCTGCGTGAAAAAGTTAGATGATCTGAACTTTTCGCTAATAATTCATGACTCTTGCATCACGACACTGCACCAGCTCACATGGCACTGTGTGTGAGGGAGATTTTTGGTTTTGGGGATTAAAAAAAAAACAAAAACTTTTATTTATTAACTGTGATTTTCCAGGACCCATCAGCTCCAAGTCAAGTAGTTGTTTCAATCTAGTTGTGGAGGGAGCAGTTCACAGTGGCCCATGTGGGGATCAAACTGGCAACCTTGTTGTTAAGAGCACTGTGCTCTAACCAACTGAGCTAACTAGCCGCCCCTGTGAGGGAGTTTTTAGCCAGTAAACAAGTAATCTGTATTGGAACACCCTCCCTACTCACCTGATCTGGCCCCCAATTACTTCTTTCTTTACCCAAAGATAAAGGAAATATTGAAAGGTAGACATTTTGATGACATTCAGAACATCAAGGGTAATACGATGACAGCTCTGATGGCCATTCCAGGAAAAGAGTTCCAAAATTGCTCTGAAGGGTGGACTAGGCACTGGCATTGGTACATAGCTTCCCAAGGGAAGTACTTTGAAGGTGACTGTAGTGATATTCAGCAATGAGGTATGTAGCACTTTTTCTAGGATGAGTTTGTGAACTTAATTGTTCGACTGCCTATGTCATCCTCCTTATCTAAAACACTGAATCCCTTCAAATCCACCGAGCCTTCTTCAAATTATCTCCTTTTAGGACATTAAGAATCTCTGGATGTTCAAAATCTGCCTCATTCTCGACAGCCACCTATATTACAAGAAATTTGGGGATAAAAGCAACTCAAGACAGGCAGAATTTCCATTTTTTAATGTTTTTATTAAAGTATAGCTAACGTACAGTATTATATTAGTTTCTGGTGTACATCACAGTTATTCAACAGTACCCTCCTGGCACTATACGTAGTTATTACCATATTATTGACTATATTCCCTATGCTTTACTTTATATCCTGATGACTATTTTGTAACTACCAATTTCTATTCTTAATTCCTTCACCTTTTTCACCCTGCCCCAACCCCTCCCATCTATCACCCCGATAAATCTAGTACCCATCTGACACCATACATAGTTATTACAATATTATTGACTATATTCCTTATGCTATACCCTACATATCCATAACTACTTTGTAACAACCAATTTGTTCTTCTTAATCCTGTCCCTTTTTTCCACCCACACCCCCACACCCTCTCCCATCTGGCAACCATCAAAATATTCTCTGTATCTATGAGTTTGTTTCTGTTTTGCTTGTTTATTTTGTTCTTTAGATTCCACATATAAGTGAAATCACATTGTGTCTGTCTTTCTCTGTCTGACACTCCACTCAATACAGTACCTTCAGGGTCCATCCATGCCACTGCAGATGGCAAGAACCCGTTCCCTTCCATGGCCGAACAATATTCCATTGTATATATGTTCCACTTCCTCTTTATCCATTCTTCCATTGACAGACACCCAGGCTGCCTCCACATCCTGACCATTGTAAACAATGCTGCAATGAACATATGGATGCACACATCTCCTTGAAGTAATGTTTTGGGTTTCTTTAGATAAATACCCAGAAGTGGGATTACTGGGTCCTTCTTTGTCTCTTGTTTTAGCCTTTGTTTTAAAGTCTATTTTGTCTAGTATAAGTATTGGTACCCTAGCTTTTTTTGTTTATTTCCATTTTCATGAAATATCCTTTTTCATCCCTCTACTTTCATTCTGTGTGTGTCTTTTAATCTGGAGTGAGTCTCTTGTAGGCAGCATATGTAAGGTTCTTCTTTTCTTTTCCATTCAGCCCCCTATCTTTTAATTGGAGCATTTAATCCTTACATTGAAAGTAATTTTGATAGGTATGTAGTTATTGCCATTTTATTGTTCATATTTTTTATATTTATTTTTTCATCTTCAAGAAGTCCTTCTAAAATTCCTTGTAATACTGGTTTGGTGGTGATGAACTCCTTTAGCTTTTTCTTGTCTGGGAAACTATTGATCAGGACAGGCAGAATTTCTTTACAATTACTCCTTCCCTGGGAGCATTTCTACTGTGAGGCTGAAGATCTTGGCATTGTGGAGGAGGAAGAAACATTCCTTTACCCTTTAAGATTCTTTTGTCTCGTCTAATAATTAAATTGATCTGAGACAGATTGAGAAGAGAAAATGACCAAATTTAATTATACACATACATAAGGGAACCCTGCATACAAGAGAGGTTCAGAGACAGAGAGGGAAAATGAAATATGTATAACATTCTGAGCTAAGGATGAAGGTAAGTCACCTTGGGACTTCAGAGGGTAGGAAGGTCATTCAAAGGATGATTAGAAGAGCAGATGTTCAGTAATTAGAAGTTTACTCTGCCCTGTAGATAGGCCATAAAACGTTATTTCTGGTAATAACTCTTATAATGGGCAAGGCCCCCATTTAAATTCTTCAAGGGAGAAGTAAAAGTTTCTCATGGGCCCCCAGGGTCTTGATTGCCTTCTGGTAAAACGATTCGTATGTCAAAGTGGCATATGCTGGGGAGGCCTGTTCTGAACCCCTTCACCATATTGCACTCTTAGAGTTCCAGATGGGAATTGGGGAGTAAATCATGGCTGTGATTCTGTCTCATCATAAATTGGGAACTCTTTGGCTCTACCTAAACGTATCCCTTTCTCCAGGACATACATCAAGTAACTATTTTCTCTCCCATTTCTCTTCTTTTTCACTGAGCTACATTCCTGGCAGTAGGAAAGACCAATTCTTTCATCATTATGGGTTCTTTCAAACCTGTTGTTCAGTGCTTTTGGTTTCACCTTTCAGTATTCAAGCCAGAGCATCTGGAACTCAATAAACATTTTCCGTTCTCAAGCAGCTCAACTCTTACAGTCAAAAGCTTTGGATATCAATAATATTATGTTAGAGTTGTAAAATTCTTTGGAAATGAATTTAACTTTTTCGTTAATTGCTAATGCTAGGGAGGAAGAAGCTTTCCCTACCCTCAAGGTTCTTTCAGTTGGTCTAATTTTCAAATAGAAATGAGAGAGATTAGCAAGAGAAAATGACCAAATTTAATTACATATGTACATATAGAAATCCTGCATACGTGAGAGAGAGAGACCCCACATGCACAAGAGGTTCAGAGACAGAAAGGGAAAATGAGGTATATACCATATTCTGAGCTTAGGATCACTTTGGGGCTTTTGAGAGGAGGAAAGTCATGCAGAACAATAAAAAGAGCAGATGTTCAGTAATTAGAAAGTTTCCCTGCCTTATAGGTAGATTAAAAAGAAAAAAGAAAAAAAAGTTATCTGATCATCTCTTATGGGCAAGGTTACTAATTCAAATTTTTCTAGGTATTTAAGGGGGAGAAGTTTCTCCTGAAGCTGTGCAGTCTTGGTTCCTTTTAGCTCAAAACAATTTGCATAACACAGAGGCACATCTTCGGTTGACTTACTTTGAACCCGTACACTAAAATGCTGTATTTGTTTAATTTTGATTTCTGGTTAAGGTGGGATAAATTATTTAGATGAACTCTCCCAGTAAAAGTAATCCAAAACATTGGATAAAATTTATAAAACATCACTTTAAAAACATCCATGAGCTAGTAAAATGATGGAAAAATTTTAGGCCAAGTTTGTACTATAAGGTAAGAATCCAGGGAGCTTAGCAAAAAAACAGAGAAATTAGTCTCACCTCATTGCCACCTTAACCCTGAGCAACATTGAGCTTCCTTTATTTTGCGAGTTAGATTCTCTGATTTGCATAGGGATGATGGAAAGAGGGAAGGAGTACAGAAGTCAAGATGCAATGCCTGCCCAAGGAGGGAAGTGTGTGATCCAAAAGGGCTACATCCTACTATCAGAGAAAACCAGAATTCAACTTGTCCCCAGAGGATGCAGGAAAGTCATCTTGATGCTGAGTAGAGTGAGAGAAAAAAAGAGAAAGAAAAAAAAATCAATTGTATATAGCCATAAACAACTAAGGCAAAAAGCATTATAAGAAATATAGTTAGTTCATAAAGATAAATGATTCATTTCATCAGAAAGATAAAATAGTAGCATAGTCTCAATGCATGTGTGTGCACTCATGTGCATGGGCGCACGCCCCCCCCCCACACACAGAAACACACACACACACACAAACTGTCAAAAACATACAAAATGACAATGAGCAGTGTATAAACCCCATAATCATTGTGGTAGATTTTTACATACTCTTCTTTTGGTAACAATCACAGACAAAAATATCAAGATATAGAAGATGTGAACACCATTAATACATATGGCCTAATGATTGTGTGTGTGTGTGTGTGTGTGTGTGTGTGTGTAAATCACTTCACCCAACAAGAGTGCAATACACATTTTTCCTTAATTAAATTTTATTGGGGTGACAATTGTTAGTAAAGTTACATAGATTTCAGGTGTACAATTCTGTATTATATCATCTATAAATCCCATTGTGTGTTCACCACCCAGAGTCAGTTCTCCTTCCATCACCATGTATTTGATCCCCCTTACCCTCATCTAACACTCCCCTCCCCCCTTACCCTCTGGTTACCACTAAACTATTGTCTGTATCTACGAGTTTTTGTTTCTCATTTGTTTGTCTTGTTCTTTTGTTGTTTTTGGTAAATATACCACATATCAGTGAAATCATATGGTTCTCTGCTTTTTCTGTCTAACTTATTTCGCTTAGTATTATACTCTCAAGATCCATCCATGTTGTCACAAATGATCCTATATCACCTTTTCTTACCACCGAACAGTATTCCATTGTGTATATATACCACAGCTTCTTTATCCATTCATCTATCGAAGGACATTTTGGTTGTTTCCATGTCTTGGCCACCGTAAATAAACCTGCAATGAACACTGGAGCACACGTGTCTTTATGGATAAATGTTTTCAGATTTTTTGGCTAGATACCCAGGAGAGGGATTGCTGGGTCATATGGTAATTCTGTTCGTAATTTTTTGAGAAACCTCCACACTGACTTCCATAACGGCTGCACCAGTCTGCATTCCCACCAACAGTGTATGAGGGTTCCTTTTTCTCCACAGCCTCTCCAACACTTGTTACTATTTGTCTTGTTGATGATAGCCATTCTGACTGGGGTGAGGTGATAATCTCATTGTGGTTTTGATTTGCATTTCTCTGATGATTAGTGATGTTGAGCATTTTTTCATATGTCTATTTACCATTTGTATGTCCTCTTTGGAGAAATGTCTCTTCAGGTTCTCTGTCCATTTTTCAAGTGAGTTGTTTGTTTTTTGTTATTGAGTTGTATGAGTTCCTTGTATATTTTGGATATTAGCCCCTTATCGGAGGCACTGTTTGCAAAAATCTTCTCCCATTCAGTTGGTTGCCTCTTTATTTTGTCGATGGTTTCTTTTGCTGTGCAAAAGCTTTTAAATTTTCCATTGTATGTTTTTTGCTTCTTTGTCAAAAATTATCTGTCCATATTTATGTGGTTTTATTTCTGGGTTCTCAATTCTATTCCATTGGTCTACATGTCTGTATTTCTGACAATACCATGCTGTTTTGATTATTGTTGCCCTGTAGTACAAGCTAAAGTCAGGGAGTGTGATACCTCCAGCACTGTTCTTTTTTCTTAAGATTGCTATGGTTATTTGGGGTGTTTTGTTGTTCCAAACTAATCTGAAGATTTTATTTTTGTATTTCTTTAAAAAATTCCATTCGGATTTTGATGGGGATTGCATTAAATCTGTATATTGCTTTGGGTAATATGGCCATTTTAACTATGTTGATTCTTCCAATCCATGAGCACAAAAAGTCTTTCCATTTCTTTGTGTCTTCTTCAATTTCTTTAAAAAATGTCTTATAGTTTTCAGCGTATAGGTCTTTCACATCCTTGGTTAAGTTTATTCCTAGGTATTTTATTCTTTTTGCTACAATTGCAAAAGGAATTGTTTTTTCTATTTCTTTTTCTGAGATTTCATTGTTAGTATATAGGGATGCAATGGACTTTTGTACGTTGATTTGGTAGCCAGCAACTCTACTGTATTCGTTGATTGTTTTTAAAAGCTTTTTGGTGGAGTCTTTAGGGTTGTCTACATATAGCATCATGTCATCTGCAAAGAATGACAATTTAACTTCTTCATTCCCAATTTGGATGCCTTTTATTTCTTTCTCTTGCCTGATTGCTCTGGCAAGGACTTCCAACACTATGTTGAAAAGCAGAGGTGACGGGGGACAGTCCTGTCATGTTCCTGAACGTACAACAAAGGGCTTCAGTTTTTCACCATTAATTATGAGATTAGCTGAGGGCTTGTCATATATGGCCTTTATTATGTTAAAGTATTTTCCTTCTATACCTATTATATTAAGTGTTTTAATCATAAATGGATGTTGTATCATGTCAAATGCTTTTTCTGCATCAATTGATATAATCATATGTTTCTGTCCTTTATTTTGTTTATGTGGTGTATCACATTGATGGATTTGCGTATGTTGAACCATCCTTGTGCCCCTGGGATGAACCCTACTTGGTCTTGATGAATAGTCTTTTTTAATGCATTGTTGCATTCGATTTGCTAGAATTTTGTTCAGGATTTTTCCATCTGTATTCATCAGAGATATTGGTCTGTAGTTTTCTTTTTTTGTGTTGTCCTTGGCAGGTTTTGGTATCAGGGTAATGTTGGCCTCATAAAATGAGTTAGGGAGTACTGTGTCTTCTTCAATTTTTTGGAAGAGTTTGAGCAGATCCTCTTTGAAGGTTTGGTAGAATTCACTAGTGAAGCCATCTACTCCCGGACTTTTGCTTTTGGGAAGGTTTTGGATGACTGATTCAATTTTGTTACTGGTGATCGGTCTGTTTAGATTTTTTAGTTCCTCATAGTTCAGCCTTGGAAGGCTATATGTTTCTAAGAACTTGTCCATTTCTTGTAGGTTATTGAATTTGGTGGCATATAGTCCTTCATAGTATTCTTGGACGATCCTTTGTATTTCTGTGGCATCCGTGATAACTTCCCCTTTTTCATTTCTGATTTTGTTAATTAGTGTCTTCTCTCTTTTTATCTTAGTGAGCCTAGCCAAGGGTTTGTCAATTTTGTTAATCTTTTCAAAGAACCAGCTCTTTGTCACATTAATTTTTTCTATTTTCTTGTTATTCTCTATTTCATTTAGTTCTGCTCTGATTTTTGTTATTTCCTTTCTTCTGCTGACCTTGGGTTTCACTTTTTCTTCTTTTTCTAGTTCTTTAAGGTGTAATGTGAGGTTATCTATTTGGGATTTTTGTTGTTTCTTGAGATAGGCCTGTAATGATATAAATTTCCCTCTTAAAACTGCTTTCACTATATCCCAAAAATTTTGGTAGGATATATTTTCATTGTCATTTGTTTCTATGTATCTTTTGATCTCTAATATCTGTTTTGACCTGATCGTTCTTTAGGAGTATATTGTTTAGTCTCCAAGTATTTGTGGTTTTTCCTGCTTTCTTTCTGCAGTTGATATCCAATTTCAAAGCCTTGTGATCAGAGATTATGCTTGTTATGATTTCAATCTTCTTCAATTTGCTGAGGTTAGTTTTGTGTCACAATATATGGTCTATCCTTCAGAATGTTCCATGTACACTAGAAAAGAATGTATAGTCTGATGTGTTAGGATGAAGTGCTCTATATATGTCAATTATGTCCATTTCATCTAATGTGTCATTTAGGGCTGCTATTTCGTTATTTATTTTCTGTTTGGATGATCTATCCATAGCTGTCAATGATGTATTTAAGTCCCCTAGTATAATTGTGTTTTTGTTAATTTCTGCCTTTAATTCTGTTAGTAGTTGCTTGGTATATTTTGGTGCTCCCTGATTGGGGGCATAAATATTGATGACTGTTATGTCTTCTTGTTGTATAGTCCCCTTTACCATTAAGAAATGTCCATCTTTGTCTCTTGTTCTCTTTTTCACCCTGAACTCTGTTTCATCTGATATCATTTTGGCTGCACCTGATTTTCTCTGGGTACCATTTGCTTGGAGTGTCAATTTCCACCCTTTGAGTCTATGCTTGTCCTTGTAGCTGAGATATGTCTCTTGGAGACAGCATATGGTTGGGTTTAGTTTTTTGATCCAATCTGCTACTCTGTGCCTTTTTATTGGTGAGTTCAGTCCATTGACATTTAGGGTGATTATTGATATGTGAGGATTTCCTGTCATTCTATCTTTAGTTTTCTGGTAAGGCTGTGTCTCCATTGTTTCTTTGCCTTTTTGTTGTTGTCTATTATTTCTGTGTGGTGGTATTCTATGATGTTTCCCTCTGTTTCTTCTTTTATTACAGTATGTATTTCAGTTCTGGATTTTTTTTTGAGTGATTATCCTTAAGTTTATGTAAAAGAAAGTTTGATAATTAGAGTATTCCATTTTCTTCAGCACGCTTACTTTCTCCATTCCCATATTCCGGTTCAGGCCTTTACTCTCACCCTTTTTATGTTTTGGTTGCCACAAATTGTCCCTGTTGATGGTGGTCGAATAGCCTCCTTTAGTATTTCTTGTAGTGCAGGTTGTGTATGAGAAAATACCCTCAGCTTCCATATGTCTTGAAAGGTCTTTATTCCTCCTTCATATCTAAAGGATATCTTTGCTGGATATATTATTCTTGGCTCATAATTTCTCTCTTTCAATAGTTTGACTATTTGGTTCCACTCCCTCCTGGCTTGTAGAGTTTCTGCTGAAAAATCTGATGATAATCTAATGGGCTTTCCTTTGTAGGTTATCGTCTTCGTTTACTTCGCTGCCTTGAGGATTCTTTCTTTGTCATTGATTTTAGACAGCTTCAATACAATGTGCCTTGGAGAAGGCCTGTTGGGATTGAGGTGATTAGGTGTTCTATTTGCTTCTTGGATTCGAGGATCCAGTTCTTTCCACAAGTTTGGGAAGTTCTCATTGACTATTTGTTTGAATGCACTCTCTGTTCCCTTCTCTCTTTCTTCTCCTTCTGGTATGCCCATTGTTCTTATATTGCTCTTTCTGATGGAGTCAGAAAGTTCTTGTAGAGTTTTTTCATTTCTTTTAGGTCTCAAGTCTCTTTCTTCTTCCATCTGTGTAATTTCCAGGTTTCTATCCTCGATGTCACTGATTCTTTCCTCCATCTGGTCAACTCTACTACCTAAACTGGCTATTTCATTCTTAATTTCTTCTGTTGCGGTCTTAATCTCCAGAAATTCTATTTGGTTCTTTTTTAAAATTTCAATTTCTTTGGTAAAATGTTCATGTTGTTCTTTGATTGTGTTTCTGAGTTCATTAAACTGCCTTTCTGTGTTTTCTTGCATCTCGTTGAGTTTCTTCAGAACTGCAATCTTGAATTCTCTGTCATTTAAGTCACATATTTCCATATCTTTAAGTTCCTTTTCTGAAGACTTTTCACTTTCTTTCTGAGCTGTCTTGTTGCCTTGGTTATTCATGGCAATTAATGATTTATAATTTCTCTTCCTAGACATCTACAGGAGTGGCTTTTTCAACAGGTTGATAGGAAGAGGTCTTTCTTTTGTTTTCCCGTATGTGTTGGTAGAATGTTTTATTTTCTCTCCGACTGCAGCCTTTTATTGTCTTTTACACTGTAGTTTTATGTTTTCTCTGCACTATTCCAGCTTTTCACACAATGGGAGGATTCCCTGGGAGACAGGCTTCTCCTCTGTTAATAGTTCGCCTGGGTCACAGGGTGCAGTGTCCGTGTGGGTATGCGGAGAGCTTTTGAAGTTTCAAAGCTCTTCCTGCACCAGATTCAGAGCCCATGTGTTTCAGTGGCTCTGTTTACTCCTGCAGGGATCCGCCCAGATAGGTGAGGCCAGGGGCGGGGTGAGTTGTGAGAGGTGGCCCAGAGCAATGGAATCGACCCCCACCACAGCCGGTCCTGCTTCCACAGCTCCCTCCTCTTTGCCGGAACTAGTTGGGCTGCAAATATGCATCTGCGGACCACAGTTCTCAGAACAGCAAATATTCTGTTCTTTTGATCTGACACTGCTACTGTTCCGCTTCTAGCACCAGGCAGGTGGGGGCAGGGTGAGCTCTGGGAGGGTAGGGAGGGGGCGGCTAGTCTCAGTGCCTAAGGCTTCCATTCTCTGCTCGGCAGTGAGGGCTTTAACCACTGTTTTCAGCCTTCTTCCCTCAGTCTTTGTTCCAAGGTCCCTGCCGTGAGCGTTGGGTTCAGCCGTGGTATATGCTGCCCCCTCAGCCCTGTGGTCCATAAGCGGAGCCCTAGCAGTCCGAGTTCTTCCCTCTCCTGTAGCTGCGGCAGTTCCGGGATGCAGCGAGCTTGGAGCACTGAGCTAGGTCTACATCCTGCGCCCATGCAGCCCCATCTCCGCGCTTCTCCCTTCCCTCCTTCTCTGCTCACGCAGTTTGCCCACCTTTAGGTGCATTCAGTAATCAGCCTCTTCGTTTTTCCTGTCTGCTTTGCAGGGAGTCCTTTGTGGAGTTATAGTTGTTCAATTTGTTGTAAATTCAAGGGGAGATTTCCAGAGGCTCACCTCACACCGCCATTTTGATCAACCCTTCTACACATTGTCATTAACATATAAAATATTTACAAATATTGACCATAAAATTGATGTACTTAATTGTTGTAGTAATGAAGGGGAGCAGAGTTTGTGATCCCAAAATATGCCTCTTTGGGATGTAAGAGAAGCATCTGTAAGTATTATCTAAGTTTTATGGGGAAATATGTTCTTTGTATTAAGCCATTCTCAGAACAGAAATTTGGGAAGGGGTGCATTTCTTTAACCATTGTTGTTTTCCAGGAGCACAGGGTTCAGACAAAATTTAACATTGTCAAAAACAAAAACAAAACAAACTGAAAGAATGCAGGAATTTCTTTTTCCTTCTTCTCCCCACTGAGCTACCCAAAGGCTGATTATCAGGGAAGTAGACTGACCTATGAGTGAGACCAAGAGGAGATGTGAGCCTCAATAGCTCAAACTAAAATCACATCCAGCTTTCTGAAACTGTAGCTTCCCCTGTAATATGAGAGAAGATTCCATGATGCAAATTTTGGTTCATTGAGAAGTGTCCAGTAAAAAACGGAACATGATGGGTGATGACACCTGTTGCTGCTCACAGTGGAGGATGGAAGAGAGCAAATTTGGAATCTTGGAGCTTAAGGGTCAGAGAATACATAGGTGTGATGATATACAGAGACCAGGTTTGTGTGACAGCTTTGTTGTCAGTAAAGGTGACTTCATGCACTGAGTGATTACTGTGTGCTTAGCACTTGCAGGGCACTTCACACGTATTTTTGCTTTTCAGTCCCTCAAGAATTCTATTTTTAAAGTATCATTTTACAAATGGGTTGACTGAGGGCCAAAGAGGTTCTATCACTTATGGGAGTTTAGGCAGTTGTTGTTCAAACCATTATGATATAGACTATGGTTGCGATAGTGAAGAAAGGAGTAAATTCATAAATTAGTTTTCAGCTTAACCTTCAAAAAGTAAGGTGATTTTTGATGTGTTCTGATTATTATATTTTGCTTAATAATGAATATTATGTTTTTCCATAAATATGTTAGAACTTACGTTTCTTCATAAACCAGCATTTAGGTAACAATAAAACAGAAATCAACCTCTATAACTAGTGGTCCAAGCTTAGTGTTTTCAGTACTTTAGCTTGAATTTGCTGAAGTGTGACACTGAAATTATGTTATATGTTTGTCTCTGTTGTGTTTTCTCTTTAATTATAGTTTACAAATGTGATAATTGTTAAGGAGGAAAAAAATTTTCTTCTACCCTTCTAAGTTATTTTGGCTGGTCTAATAATTAAATTGACACAAGACAGATTAATAGGAGGACTAAAGCCTTTAATTCATATATGCAGAGGTCTCAGAGATATGGGACCTAAGAAGTGGCCAAAGAAGGCAGCTTTTATATTTTTTCGACAAAGAAACAATACATTTCTGAGGAATTGACAGGACAAAGAAATTTAGACTTGGGTACTTACCTAAATAGTGAAGAATCTAAGCAGTGTTTGTTTAGACAGTCTTCTTGGCCCTGAATCCCCTGTCTCTGGCAATAAGGATGTCTCTACCTCCTGGTACAGGGAGGGTACCTTTTACATGGGAAATTTAGTTCTTGCTTTCCAGGTAAACAGAAGAGGGTCAGACTGTCCGTTTTGTACCAGCTGTTCTGCAAGTAACTTTGATTCAAAATAATATGCCAAAGTGGCATATTTTGGGGCGGCCTGCCCTGCACCCCATCACAATTAAACCCTGACTATTTTCAGTAGTGAGGATGAGAGGAAATGGCAATTTCGCCAACTGAGTTTATCTTTCTGTTCCCAAGGCTAACCTGATGCCCTCTGTCTTGATGCCATTAGCTAGAATGATCCTTACACTCAAAGAGAAAAGCAATACCAGGTCCATGATTTAAACTGCAGGGTTTTATATTTACTTTTATTCACTGTGGGATGTAATCAGGCACAGTATCACAAAGCCAGTGTTTGGTTGTGTCATTTCTTTGCCAGGCAAGTGCCCGGGGAATCTTGGGGGAAGATCTTGTTCAGAGATGCAGACAGACCAGCAGCCACTGGGACTTGGGGAGAACTCTCAGCAGGTGCTGGGCACCAGCCATAAGCTTGGGTTTCTGGTCAGGACACTGGTATTTCATAAGGGAAAGAGCGAGAGTAGACATGCTCTCCTCACCAACTGATTACTTGTAGGCAATTATTATGAAAAGGTAGGGACAATGATTAAGACAAAAGACAAAAGCCCAGGTACCAGGAGGACAGTTAACTCAAGTCAGAGCCCTGATATGTCAAAATTTGTTTTCCCCTAACAAAAGCCAAAATTAATCTACTTTCATCATTATTCTATCACTCTTAGGGCAGTTATCAAATGGTAGAAGAGAGAATAAGTAATGAAAGTACTAATCTTACTAGCCAGAGTCAACATTAGTTTTATATTTACCATTCATTGTAGAAGAAAGAATCTGTGTTTTGTTTAGAGATGAATGTGTTAAGAGTGACAAATTTATTCTTGCAAAGAGTTTTGAAAGGAAAATTTAAAACAAAAAAGCTTTCTGACAAGTAAACGAATTCTACATTATAGTCGATGTTTACCACTTTTAGGAAGGACAAACATAGATATTGAACTAAACATCAGACGGCTAGTGTGTGCTTTACTATTTTGGTGAGTAAATTCAATTTCCTGTAATAAATACTTTAACAGATAACATTTTATATAAAAAAGCATGTACAACAAGACGATAGTAATTATAGTCTTGAGATTAAGGATTAGATTACACTAAAGATAAAAATAAACCCTGAGAATGCAAACAGAATGTTACAGAAGAATTTCTTTCATTTGCAACAAACTTGCCCCAAAATCAATTTTACAATGACAAGATAAAGGATAGGTATAGGTTTAGTTAAATCAGTACATATCTAATGCTGTTTATATCTTGTCTCCACAAATATTTTCCAACCTTCTCTATTATCTTTTCAGTAAGGATTAATGAAGTGCTCTGTATCCTAGATACTCAAAAGCACTTGTATCAAAAACAATTATTTCCCCTAAAGTTTTCTCATTAAATACTATTAAAACATTTGGGTTATGGTTTTATTTAAACCAAAATGTATCACAATGTTTGGTATTTAAGTATTTCCGATTCCACATTGTAATCTAGGTACTATGCTTAGGTATTTTGCAAGTATTATCTTATTTTACATTCTCTAAAATTTATGAGATAGGCATTCTTACCTCAATTTTATAGATAAGTACCTTGAGGATTAGAAAAGAATTACTCAGCTAGCATGTGCCAAAGCAAGGATTGAAACTTGAAGCTTCCTCCAATGTCCTCCCTCTGAGATGTAGGGGGAGGTGGTCCAAGACAACACGAAGCGCAACAGAAACTAAAGCCCAGTTTGTGAAAGAGTATTCATGGCACAGTTCTCCCCATGGAATATGGTCTCAGTAGATACTTGTTGAATAATGTAATAATGCCAGCTATGTACATTTGACCAAATTCATTTCTAGCAGAATGTCTGATTTTATGGGTGAAATTATTCCTGGTGCTTTTGTGAGTTGACTTACAAACTGTAGGGAACTGATAACAGCACATCTTTGAGGTGTCAGCTTCATTTTTTGCAGGGCTATATCTAGGCTAATTTTTCACAGCAAAAATCCTAGAAAAAAACTCCTGCCACAAAATGACTCATTTGGATTAGATGAATTCTTGGCAATTGAAACAATTTATAAGCATCCTTTAATGATACTGCTCTTTCCGGGATAGTAATGAGATTCTTTTACTTTAAAATGATTATGTTGCTGACAAACTTTCCTGTATAATTTCTGTGCATTATACCCTATTCTTATTGAATTTTAATATAATATCAGAGTAGTGTTTGTGTCAAAATATAATTGTATTTCATTTAAGAGCAAAACTTTCATTTTTTTCAGGGGAAAGATGGCACTTTGGGTATTTTATTTACAATATAGCTATGTCTTTAGAAATTAATAGCTTGAAGTCTATGCAGAAAACAAGTCCTACCCACTGGAAGAACAGGAGTACTAAGTGATTTTTGAGGGCCCTTCCGAACGTCTATTTTATGATTATATTTAAAGAAAAGGGAGTTATATGGGATACTGACAATAGATCTGGGTAAGAACTGTGAGGCTGGGAGTTGGGAAATTGACATTCTACTCCCAGGAATTTTACAATAACTGAGGAATCTGGAGGACGTTGTAGCATCATTTAATCTCACTTCCCTATATTCAATATCAGGATACTGAAGTAAAGCATTTCTAAGATGACATTCAGCTATAAAAATTCTACAACTTCAAAACATTTGAATCTCATAGCATTCAGATGGTTTTGGATCACTTTACTCCTGAGTTTATGATTTTCAATTTTTATGTCAATAATAAAAAGGAAATATAGCAATAAATGACACTTTTCCCCCCCAGAATTTTATGTACCTACACACCTGGTCTGTGAATAGAGTTCCAGTCTTTATATATAGATACATAAAAAGTAGCAACCAATAGTACATAAAAATGCATTTATACAAAAACAATTAACTCATAATGCATGCAATCTGGGAGGTATGTAAAATATTGAGGTGTAGCTACCAATAGTCTGGGAAAGAAAGTGTCTGATATAAACATGAAAAATACCTCTTCCTTCTTCCTAAAAGAAAATACCACATATGGTTGAGGGTTGTCATCAGCATCATTGGAGATGTAACAAAATATCTGATTCTCTCAAATAATACCCAATACAAGCCATTTGATATTACGAGAAGTAAAGCAGTTTTAGATTGCTGAGAAATCTCACAAATCCCAGTACACACATCTGTGAATGCCAATTTTCAGAACACTTCCCCAACATCCTGTCATCATGACCCACTGGCATTTCCAGAATCTCCTTTGTTCACCTTGAGGGCTATCAGGGTCACCCTGACATCGACAGCGCCATGTTGAACAGTATTATGAGATGTTCAACAGTACTGTCTTGTCCTTCAGACTAAGTATAGCATCCTTTGAATGTGGTCTCAATATGAACTTTTATACGTATCAGTTAACCCCATCAGAGATTCAGTAGGATTGTACTCTGGCTATAGAAATACATAATAAAAATACAATTTCACAAAAATAATCAACTAATTTGTTTTGATTATATTAACCACATTTCTCCCTACCTGCTTCTGAGTGGATTACCCTGCCTCCCCACCTTGTCTGTTTGGCAAATTTTTCTTCACTATTCCATGCATGATCAAATGTTACCTTTTATAGGAAGTCTTCCAAATTCTCTCAGTTGGGATCCATTGCCTTCTTTCCTATCAGCTCATAGCATGTTTCACATAGCTCCTTTAGAGGACTCACATGTTAGTCTTTTCTTAGGTACTTCTCACTGCTCAGAATTTCAACAAGGAGTGGGCCATTCAAGCACATTAGTGGAGTGTTTCAAGGTATGAGGGCGTAATAAAACATCACTATAATAAATTGGAATTGGATTGCTAGTTAATTCAGCCTTTCCTAAGAAACTTGCACAAGTGTAATGATAAAAGGAAAAAATGAAAGAAGGAAGGAGAGAGGTGGGTAGAATGGAGGAAGGGAGAAAGGGGAGGAGGGAGAGAGGAACCCTTTGTTAGTTTATAATTCTTATATTTAGTGTCATTCGCATGTGATTTCATGGTGTAGCTACTTGACATCTTACCATCCGTGATACTGATCAACTAGGAGGTGAGTGCAGTCAACAGCTGCAACCACTGAAATTCTGAAATCAAGCAATGCAAAAATGAAGTCCTTTTTTTTTCTTGAAATGAGTGATTTATTTTCTTTCCTCATTTAAAATCCTTTAATGTGTTTTTAAGGTATCCAGAAAACTGAAAAAATAAAACTGCAAGGTAGAAATAAAAACGGAGAATTAGAGATCAGAAAGCCTGTGTCAAACTCAGAACTGTATTGTCATTTGAAAATCAGGGGAAAAAAATGTTTTAAGCATACTTTGTTCAAGACTTTGCACCTATATCCATGTAAGATAATTTTATCCTTAGTGAAAATAATTAATACTATCCAGTTGTGTCAGGAATAAAAGAGAATTCAAAATAAAAAAAATATGCGTGCAATCTTAGATCTCTCATTTTTAACGTAAAGATATGAGAATAAAAACTAGTAGCCAAAAAAAAATCGGCCTTACCCATTTCTAATGAAATGATGCTAATATTTCAAGTCCACAGACAGAGTGCCAATTTTTTTTTTCTTTTTCTTTTTTTTTTTAAATTAAATTTATTGGGGTGACAATTGTTAGTAAAATCACATAGATTTCAGGTGTACAATTCTGTATTACATCATCTATAAATCCCATTGTGTGTTCATCACCCAGAGTCAGTTCTCCTTCCATCACCATATATTCGATCCCCCTTACCCTCATCTCCCACCCCCCACCCCCCGCCCCCCTTACCCTCTGGCAACCACTAAACTATTGTCTGTGTCTATGAGTTTCTGTTTCTCATTTGTTTGTCTTGTTCTTTTGTTGTTTTTGGTTTATATATCAGAGTGCCAATTTTTCTCAGTCCTTTTCTGCTCTTACCAGAGTGGGATCTACCTTTTTTCTTTTTGTCTTTATGACCTAGAAAAGGAAAATGTTCAATAAATGCTTTTCTGAGTGAATGATTTGCCATTGTCTTAAATTTTCTCATTTCAAAGACTACGCCAAGACTCATTAGTTCATTGCCATTGCTATTATCGTCAACTTCAAATTAATTAGATTCAGTCTTCTGTAGATAAATGATTATGGTTACGGATATGGTGAAATTTGAAGAGCATTGTGAAAGCCCTTTCCACCAAAAATAATTTATTGATTCTATATTGGCCAATTCAAAGGGTAATATTTCCTTTAAAATTGCTTTGTATGGGTCTCAAAATACTTTCAGTCCTAGAAGGCTGGTGACTTGTTCTTTTGATGGGCACTCCTTTGCAGAAAAGTTCAATATCCCATAGATTCAGTGGAGCATGGGATTGGTATGGGATAAATGTGATTATGATAACAGATCAGAAAAACTAAAAGAAGAGTATAATTTTGCAATTTATATATTCAGGACAAATGAAACACTTTATGAAGCTGCAAGCATTGATTTGTATAAAAGTAATCCTGTCATCAATCTTCCCCCATGAAGTTAGTCCTTTCTGTTTCATTGTCACATGGATCATTTTGCCATTCCACTTAGTAATCTGAATGGGATCTTTTCCCTGCAATGACTTTTGGGTTAATTTTCACATTTTCTGGTCATGACATATCCTAGACATAGTGAGACAGGGTCATACAGCATTTTTATCAGTGTTTCTTCCATGATATGTGTATTTTTCTGGCAAAGCTGACAGTGAGGGTTTGGGGAGGCAATCTGATAACGCCTCTGACTAATGATGTCCCCCCAGGTTTCATTCATTTCTTGTTATGTTACATCGGTCTCTGATGCGAATATTGACACGCACACCCAACTACTCCGCCTTACTTTCCTGAGTTGGGCTGCTCCCATTCTGCAAACAAACTCCCAGATGTTGGCTTTGTTGCCAACTGTTGCTGATATTAATGCCGACATTCACATCCACCATAATCATTGGTGATATCTGCAAGATTTAATTTCAACAATGGGTGGCAATGCCAACATCCAGTGGGGAAAAAGTGGTACCTATTAGAGGATGAAGGGGGCTGTTCTCACCCAGAAGGCAAACATTAATGTTAACACCTCCCAAAAGAACAAACGGTGTTGTGCATTACCAGTTTCTATAGAGGTAGTAATCCATTTCATCATATCAGATTTCAGTACTGGAATTTGGGTTACAATTATAGCTTGTTGGCTTTCTAGCAGCATTTCAGAACAGAGATGTGGCCATGAGGAGTCTTTCAAAGTTAAAATGTCCAAACTAATTGTTCTGGCCTCTCAGGTGGCTGGGTGTGATGTCAGGAATCTTAACAGCAAAGAGCATTCTAGACAAAGCCTTCGCTGTTTTGCATCTAAACTGAGAGCTGAAGAGGAAGCCAAAGCGCTGACACAGATCCAGGAGTCAGGGGACCCCTCCTGCCCCCACTGCTGCCTCTGATGGACGTCATTACTGCCCTTCTGCTGTCATTGAGCTGGCAATGGCATGATGATGGGCCCTGGGTAGCATTTCAGTTGTGTCACTCCTGTGACACTAATATGTCATTACACCTCTTAGGACCTCAAATTCACCATTTGCAAAATATGACCTAAAAGCCTGCCTTTTTCATGAGTATTATGAAGAATAAATAATTATGCAAACATATTTTGGAAGCAATAAAGTAGTATAACAATATAGTTTATTATTGCCCACTCACACACTCCTCACCCGTCCAATATTTATTGAGCATCCGCCATGTGCCTTTGGACCTTCTCTTTTGTCTCTCAGGTCTCTGACTATCCTCCTCCTGCCTTAGCCCTACCCAGCCCCGCCACCCCCACCCTCTGTCCTGAGTATCTCTGACTCATCCTTCAAGACTCGCCTTAAATAGCACATCTGCTTTTCCTGTCCACTCACACTCCTCTCGCCAGACAGTTGATAATCCCCTCTTTGCTGCTGATGTTCTACCAAGTGAATACCCAGGATTTTATGTTTTATCACAATTGGTTTTGGTCCCCTCTTGTATTTGTAAGGTCTTTGTTCTCAAAGATTGCACCGTGTTTACTTTTGTATTTTCAGCGCTGAGCAGAGGGTGCTGGGAGACTGGGGATGTCTGATGGAGAAATAGAGGGAAAAGAGGCCTGTAGGTATGGTCCAGATGATTTCATTATTTCAGGGTCAATGCATGGTTTGTGGGGGCAGCAGGGGAGGCTTAAGCCTGTGCTTTGTGTGTTACAGGGTTCATGCCTGTCCAGGCAGTATAACAAACTAGCCATGTGAGCCACCAGGGTTTTGATTACAAGAAAGACTTAGGAAATTTCTTGGAGATAAATCTTTTTTAAAGGAAGCCTCAATCAGGCAGGCAAGCTTAAGCCTTAATCTGTTAGCAGAGGAATAATTTTAATTCCAGTGTAGGATGATAGATGTGTCTAAAGATCAGCCCTTTATGAACTCATGTCTGAATTGGAAGGGAAAATATATATGAGTACACTCTCAAAGAGCTAATTTCACTAAAACCTCTTGAGCAAATAAAAGCAGACTGCAGTGGGGGCTTTGCATTCCCCAATGTGCACCCCTCTCACCCTGCCTAACAATGTATAACACAGAAGGGAAGAGAAATGATCCTTAAATTCTTCACAGAATAGAGATTTGGCATGTCAGGGGCAAAAGCAGAGTGGGCTCTGATTATACCCACAGTGCCCAGAAGGAGGGGTAAAAGTACCACACAGTGGAGGCAGGAATCTTACAGTAGCAGCCTCTGTAGGGGCCTCACCTGAGGACAGGTGAAGACAAGATGACAGTTAAGTAGATCCTGTTGGGTCCTAAGCATCTACCTGTTGGCTTTCAAACTTCCCCTTCTTCTTCCATTTCCCCCAGGCAACACTGCTCCCCATCCCAGGTATCACTTTCATCCCACAATTTTAGTGACTTCCTTTATCATCCGTCAAGATTGTTGTTTAAGTTCCTTTTAGCATGATTCTTCCTTCTGCCAGAAAGACATGCTTCAGCCACCTGAATGGCCCTCGAATCCCTTTCCAAATCTCTCCTCTTTCTTCCAGACCCAACTGGAATGACTCACCGGTGGAGTTCTGGGGGACACTAGGATGGCAGGTTGCTCATGCCCTTCCTCTGGGCCAGGGACTAGAAACTGGGGTTCTGGAACCAGTGCCCAGGTTGCAATGGGAGCTCCAGTTGATCTGCTCTTTGAACAAATTCCTTTCTTTAAATCTCAGTTACTTAATCCGTAAAACGAGGCCAGGGGTCATACCTACCACACAGTCTATTGTCTGGATTGGCTGAATTAATGCAGAAAGCAGTGAACCGAGCAAGTAGCACATTTGAGGTGCTCAATAGAAGTCAGCCTTACTTGTTATTTACTTACCCCATTTTGTGACTCCCCAGTTATCATTCCTGATAGGCTGTGAACTCTCAGAGGGACGGGATGGGGTTCTGTATTTCCTTCACCTTTGTGTCTCCATTACCTAATGTGATGCCAGGGTCTAGCTTGTACTAGACATGTAATAATAACTGTTAAGATGTGTGCATGATTGAATAATTAACTGAATAAAGAATGTGGTAATAGCAGAGGGGCCTTTTATATTTGTACAGCAGGTGCTGCCTCCAAAGATGATAAACAGGCAGAGGAAATTATGCCACTCAGGGACAATTGAAGGAAAGCAACTCTGAAGAGTGAATTTTGAGGTTATATTCTTGGTTCCTTTGGGGACCATTTGCAGCATGACTTCCTGTGATCAATGGAATCTGAGCAGCCAAGAATTTGGTGTCTTGCAGTTGTTCTTTTTTGATTTCCATTGGTTGGTTACCCTTTAGCCTTTTCTTAAACGATACGATTTTTAAAAAACTAAATAGAGGCTCATTTTCTAGAAGGGAAATACGTAAAGAACTGAGAAGTATGTATATGTCTCAGAGAAAGCAGATTTTTAAAATATACAAGCAATATGCCTTTTTAAAGGATGTATAGAAGGGCTCTTTTATTTGGATAAAACAATAAATATCGGTGTGAACAGTTGCTTAGAGCACTCCCTGAACCTCACATCTCTTTGTTTTGTTCTGTTCCTCTGGTGCTTTGTGGTCTTTCTTTACATGAAGAGGGAATATTGATATTTCAGTTTGGACAGGGATAGGGCTTATAAGTACTATGGGGAACACATCTTAAATAGTTTAAGAGCCTCTCACCTGGAAAAAGGGAAAAAGAATACCACTTTTATCTCTTATTTATGGAAATTTTGTACACCTTCCTCTTTCAGTTCTGTCTTCGGTATCAATTATAGATTATATACTGCAAAGATTCATATAAAATTCCTGGCAAAGTTATAGATAAATTCTTACTTATGCCAAATTCATTTGGGGGGGATCAATTTGTGGTCAGTTCAGTTAATTGGAAAATTACACTGTCATCATACTTAAGAGACAATTATATTAATTCCTCCGTATGGTAGAATGTCTATGTTGATTGAGAAGTATCTGAATATGTAAAGAAAGGATATTTAGTATAAGCTTTTTCATACCAATAACCTAGAAATATCCTAGGTACACTTAGAAACTCCTATGAAGCAATTTGAAACTTTAACTAGCTTTTTTCTATTGGCTTAATATATCTTTAAGACATGACATAATCGGTTATGCATAAAAACCTTTCCGATTGACTATTTTTAGGTTATGTAAATTTTTAGTTTGATACAAGTATGTTTATCTTTGTTAATAACTCAAACAAACACCAAAATATCATTTCTTCTGGTAACTCTGGTATTAAAAAAATCTAAAATTCTAGCTGATGCATAGATTTTTCTTTTCTTTCTCCTCTTTTCTTCCAATTCATTACCCTTAAGCAAAAGCCTATTTTTTCTCATTTCACATTCTTCTTTCCAGAGAATTTCCATTTAGGAAAAATTATTTTGTGAATGAATATGACAATTTTAATATGCAGTGTCTCTTTTTTCTGCATGATCTCATCTTCTTAGATTCCATCATTATTCCAAATATAAGCATTAGTTTGCTCCTGCTAATATCCATGTTTTCATTAAATGAATATCTTACAAGCCGCAAGTTTTAAATCATAGGAGTGTCTTTGTAGTTCACTTCTCAGATGAGATTAATTGGCAAGGAGGAGCCCATATGTCTAATTGCCCGATAAGGCTAATTGGGCTAATTACCATTTCTATTTCCTGGGGGCGGAAAATTAGAGTCAGCTCCTAGATTTGCAGTTTTTGTTGAGTCACTTGCATTTTCAGAAGTCTCAGCTTTGCCAATTTTTGCTAGCTAGGCTCCTCCAAATTGTGATATTGGTGGGGTTTTTTTTAATGTTATTTTTTAAGCAGTTTCATAAAGCGTAATTGACATAACACAATCTGCATATATTTAAACTGCAAAATATGATAAGTTTTGACATATATCTGTGAAAATATCCCTACAGCCAAGATAAAGAAGGTATCCATCAACCCTAAAAATTTTCTTATTTCCCTTTGTCATCCCTCCCTGGCTCCTGTTCCCTTTTGTAATCTCCCTATTCTACTCCTGTTGCCAGGTAACCACTGACCTGTCAGTATATATTTGTTTGCAGTTCCAACCATATTATATAAATGGAATCATACAGTATGCAGTCTTTTTTATCTGGCTTCCTTCACTCATCATTATTATTTTGAGATTCACCCATGTTGTGGCATGTATAAATAGCCCATTCATTTTATTGTCAAGTAGTATTCCACTGTATTGATATATGACAATTTGTTTATTCCTTCACCTATTGAGGGAGGTGATGGATATGTTCTGTATCTTGATCGTGGTGATGGTTTCACAAGTGTATGAATATTGCCACATTCATCTAATTGTATACATTAAGTATGTCCAGTTTTTTTTTATGTCAATAATACCTAAATAAAGCTGTTAAAAAGGAGTAGAGGAGACAAGGTGTAGGATATATTGGAACTATCTTTGCAATTTTTAAAAATAAATCTAAAACTTTTTAAAAAACCATTTTATTGTTGAATAATATTTCATTGTATCAATGTATGACAAGTTGTTTATCTCTTCATCTGTTGATGGACCCTGCAATTGTTTCAATTTGGGGACTAGTATAAATAAAGCTACTATAACCACTCATGTACAAGTATTTATATGGATATATACTTTTATTCCTTTTGGATTGATATCTTGGAGTGGAACTGATATGATAGATACCTGTTTAACTTACCTGCCAATCTATTTTTCCAAAGTACAATTGTGTCATTTTACACCTCCACCAGTAGTACACAAGAGTTATAGTTCTTGCATATACTCACCAACATTTGGCATTATCATTTTTTAAATAAATGTTTTAGCTATTCTGATAGATATGCAGTGTTACACTGTTGTCGCTTTATTTTGCATTTCTGATAACTACTGAAGATGAACATCTTTTCCTGTGATTGTTTCCCCTCTGTATAACTTCTTCATTCAGGTGTCTGTGCAAATCTGTGCCCATTTTTTATTGTATTTTTAAATTTATTATCATTTTTTGAGAGTTATTTATATATTTTAGACATAAACCCTTTGTCATATGTGCAATTTGCAAATAGTTTCTCCCCATCTGTAGCTTGCCTTTTCACCTCTAATGGAAAATTTCATAGAGCACACATTTTTCATTTTGATGAAATCCAATTTGTCGATTTGTTCTATTACAGATCATACCTTTGGTGTGGTATCTAAGAAATCTTTGCCTAACCCAAGATCACAATGGTTTTCATGTAGAAGTTTTGTAGTTTTGGATTTTGCATTTAGGTCTGTGATATATTTTGAGTTCGTGTGTGTGTGTGTGTGTGTGTGTGTGTGTGTGTGTATATGGCACAAAGTATGGATTAAATTCCATTTTTTGACATATGGATATGCATTTGTGCCAACACCATGTACTGGATAGATTTTTTTCTCCACAACATTGCTTTTGTACCTTTATCAGAAATCATTTTTCAAAATATGTGTGAGTATATTTCTCAAGTCTCCATTCACTTTCATTGATCTACTTGTCAACCTTTTGCCAATCCCACTTTATGGTGATTGCTATAGCTATACATAAGTCTTGAATTCAGGTAGTGTGGTCAGAACATACTTTCTATTACCTGAATACTTGCAAATATATCAAGATTTGGTTTATGGACCAGAATGTTTTCTGTCTGGATAAATGTTCACTATGTACTTGAATAGCGTATTCCATAAATATTAGTGAAGTCAAATTTATTGATAGCGATGGTTTTTCTATATCTCTACTGACTTTCTGTCAAACTTGCTCTATCAATTATTGAAAAAGGAGAATTGAATCACTGACTATCATTTTGGATTATCTCATTCTCTGTGTAATTCTATCAGTTCTTGAAGTATGTATTTTGAGCCTCTGTTATTAGATGCATGAACATTTAAGATTGTTATGTCATCTTGATTAATTGACTCCTTAATTATTGTGAAAGCACCTTCTTTATCCCTGGTAATATTCTTTGCTCTGAAATCCTATCTGATATTAATATCACCACTCAAATTTCCTTTTAACTAGTGTTACCATCATATAACTTTTCTCATCTTTCGCTTTTAATTCACTTACATGTTTAGAGGTGAAGTACATTTCTGGTAGGCAGAATTATGTGCATCTTGCTTTTTTATTCAAACAGACAATTTTTTGTTTTTAATTGAAGTATTTAGACCATTTATACTTTTCCCACATTTTAACATTTTAAACATTATTATATACACTTCATTCAGTTGTTCCAAATTATTATATATTGCAAAATTAGAGTACAATATCAAAAAAAGGAAATTGACATTGATAAAGTATTGGTGTGTAATTCCGTGTCACAGTATGACGTGTAGAATTGTGTAACCCCCACCACAATCAAGATACAAAAGTATTTCATCATGCAGAGATCTTCCTCATGCCACCTTTTTATAATTGCACCTACCACATCAACATCCCTAGCCACTGACAACCTGTTCTCCATCTCTATAGTTTTGCCATTTTGAGAATGTTATAAGAAATGGAATCATTTGTAATGAAACCTTTGAGACTGACTTCTTTTTTCATTCAGACTAAAACCCTTGAGATCCACCCAAGCTGTTGTGTGTATCAAAAGTCCATTTCTTTTCATCAATGAGTAGTATTTCATGTTGTGGATGGGCTACAGTTTGCTTAACCACTTACCTATTGAGGGATATTATGGCTGGTCTGAGGTTTTGATGATTACAAAAAAATCTATGAACAATATATATACAGGTTTTGAGTAGATAGAAGTTTTCATTTATCTGCGATAAATGCCTAAGAGTTTAATTGCTGCACTGTGTGAATTGTATGTTTAGATTTTAGAGGCTGGACCAGTGAGTAATTTGCCTTTGCAACTTCTTTAGTAGAGAAAGGCAAGGGAGAAGGGGTCATAACCTTTGCGGAGCCAATGCACGGTACCTGCAGCGGCATGTTAGAGCAAGTTCAGAACACTGAATAAATTGAGACAACTAACCAAACTTGATCATTTTCATAATTGATAGTAGGTTTACCTGAAAGAACCAGATCAATTAGTTGTTTTGAGAAAGACTAGCTAGTGCCTTTGGGAATATTACACAACAGCAAAATCTTTAGAATGTGCTGTGTGATCATGGCCAGGAAAAGATTCTTGTACTATTTTGCTGCCCTTGTGGAGCAGAAATGTGAGAAAATTTTCTGGCTCAATGCCCACTTTCTGTCAGGCTTTACATCAAGGCAATTTGTACCATAAGAAAGTGTATGTTTTCGTTTCTTAACTAACAAAGGTGCAGACCTGGTCCCATAATGTCACTCTTTTCAATGAAGCAAAGACAGTTCATTTGAAACGTGGGGGTCATTTAAGACTTTCTGTCCTAGACAGCGTGAGATTTTAAAAAATGAATTCATACTTTCAGAATATGGGTACTTTTAGAAGAAAGGTCTAGATCAAATGTCATTTATTACTTCAGAGATGGAATACAAATAATGAATTTAAAGAGCAGTTTTCTGAGGCTCCACAGCTAAGATGACCTCTAAGCTCCTACACCTTATAGGTCTATCTAGTCTCAAAACCATTTCTCCAGGAAATTTCTAGGTGCATCCTTTATTCAGAGGCTAAGTTAGTGTAATGGAGGATATACACAGAATAAGACACACTGTGGAGCCTCCACGAGTTCAGAGCCAAGGATGTATAAATATGCACATAAATCTATGACAAATGTAACTACCTTCTATGATGGAGGTAGAAGCAGTATCGTCAGCCCTGGTGAGCAGAGCACTGGCTAGCATATTTGGAATCTTGCATCTCATCTTCTCAGGGAGGACAAGTATCTTCAGATAAGAGCCATTAAAGCACAAGACAACATGTGTAAAAGGAAGAAAGGCAGAAGTTTCTGCCCATTCACATCCGGCACAATTCTCACTCTGATATTACATCAAATGTTTCTCCCCTGTTTATTTCCCTTCATCACTTTCTCCTCCAAATTGCCCTTCTATGATCTCTCTCCCCTTCTCAAAATCATCACTTTTTTTTTTTTTTCCTTTCAATATGTTCACAAAAACAGCATGTGGATGCTGATAATGCGGGGAGTCTATGCATGGGGGGGGGGCAGGGTTATTTTGGAAATCTCTGTACCTTTTATTCAATTTTCCTGTGAACCTAAAACTGCTCTATTAAATAAATAAAGTCTATTAAACAAAAAATAAAATCTATGAAAATTAACATAGTTCCTAAGATATAGTGATACACATGGCCTCATAATTTTCATATCATTTAGGCATGAACATTATAATTTTTATATCTTTGGAATTGTTAATTACTGAAAAGTTTGTGTGTGTGTGTGTGTGTGTGTGTGTGTGTGTGTGTGTGTGTGATCTGTTTTCCTCTGGGTCTGTTAAAAAGAAGTAACAGGCCCAAAATGGAGTCACTTATGCTAAGCCCCATGTCAGCAAACCAAGTCTTGTTACTAACTTCAGAGTAGTCTCAACCTTCCCCAGAAATGTAATCTTCACCTATCAATCTGGAATTTCCTTGTCAGTTCTAATAAGGTAGTCCTCCTAATAGTCCCCCAAAATCCTACTGTCCCCCAGAGGAAGGTGACCTTGCCCCCCAAAATCCTTTTTTTATTTATGACTTCCTGTTTTCACCCCCTCTTTGCCTTTAAAATCCTTTCCTTTTCTGTAGCCCTTTGGAGCTCCTTTCTACTTGCTAGATAGGATGCTGTCTGATTCATGAATTGTTCAATAAAACCAATTAAATCTTTAAAATTTACTTGCTTGAATTGTTGTTATTTAACAAATCCATAAAAATTAAGTTACCATCTGTGTTTGAGACTGCTTTAAATATTTTCTCGACTGAAGGCCAAAGTACAGCAGAGAGAATACGTGAAGTACCTCTAACCTTGCATCTTCTTCCCTTTCAAGGCATTTTGGCAAAGCATCACCTTGTCCCTACACAATGGGAGTGAATATTGGTATCACTTATCATCGATTAGTAGACTGTTTCTTGAGATCCTGCATATCAATTACATTTTACTGATAGTATTAGAAAACCAAGGATGAAAAAAGTCATTCAGATGTCTAGACAGTGAGTTACAGAGGTTACGATCCCGGAGAGAATGTGAATTAAAGATTAGCAAAGAGAATGAGTATAGTATGCAAAGAAAGTCATCAGATTGCCCTTGAAGAGAGCAGATGATACAAAAATTACGAGACAAGCGCCATAACTGTCTCAATGTAATTTTCTCATTTTCTTCTAGGAGGATTAGTTCGATGTCCTGGTTGAATATTTGCCCTGCTTTATAGCAAATTTTAAAATAAATTCTAACGAGTATTTGTGTGGTGCTTTACCTTGTACAAATGGCTTTCTCTCACACTATCTCATGTGTTTCTCACAATAGTTTTGTGACGTAGATATGGGAAATACTCTCACTTTACAGACAAGAAAGCTGATTCTCAGCAAGGGCTGGTCGTTTGTACAAGTTAACTGGGTCTAGTGCATAGGGAACCAAGTTCTCATACCACATCTGTTCCAAGGACTATGCTCTTCCCACAACACCACTCCATTCCTCAAAAACTAGCTGGGGACACAAGCTGTCAATAATTATTGTTTGACAGGTTTTAGATCTAACTTCTCTTTAAATTGCTTGACTCCCAAGTAACCCAAAGGTGAATGATAGGGGGTTTCTAGTATAACCTAAGAACATACAGTATTGAAGGTGGTCCCTTGTAATAATGTTAAGAATCAAATGCGGGGGATGTCTGCCAGGCCGAAGGCCTCCTGCCTGTCATGAGGGTTTCAGGGAGAGTGAGAGCGGCCACCTCTTTCTTTCTCCGCCCACCCCCTCATCTTTCTGCTCAGCACGGATTCTGGTCACCAATGCCATTCCAGGGAATCAAGGAGGCTGACAGATGTGCTATTCTTCCCCCTAGCTGCTTGTTACTTTATCAAACTTAATTTATATAGTGAGTATGGTTTGCGGAATGGTTCTTAGATTTATTCCTTTCCTGATATTCTCCAGGAAAGACAAGATGTGATTCAAACAGTTCAATAGATTGTTTTCATGAAGCTACCACATGTTCGAAGGATGACTAAAATGTGCTGCATCCTGAGAGATAGGAGGGAACAATACAAACAGTGACAAAGGAACCACACAAATGTCCTTGCGGAGACTTTCTCTCATCAGTCAGTACCCACCTGCAGATATAATTCAATTCATGGCATTAAAATGGGGCATTCATTATCCTGTATGGCATATTGTTGGTGAGAACATTTCTCAAAGCTGTTTGGCATTTTTCACTTTTTAGTATAGTATTCCCATACCTTGTTCCTTTGAGGAAAGTGTCAATGTCAGGTTGTTTCTTCTAAACCAGCTCCCTGATATCATGTGGAGGCTTATTCACACACAGACTTTCCCAGAACGGCTCCCAACCCCTCCTTCTCCCTGACTCACACTGAGACTCCTGCAGTTTGCCTGAACCAATCATGGAACTTTCAACAAAGTACTTAGAAACTATGCCCATGAGGAGCCACCAGATCAAACAGAAGGATTAAGTGTGGAAAGTATCTGAAAGATGTGTGACCACAATAGCAAACATGATGAGAGGGAGGAGAAGACAAAGGATGACATTCTGTCACCCCATGTTCTGATGCTTCAGTGACACACCCTCTCTGGCTTGTGTTTTCTATATGCTTAAGGACCCATTTCATTTCACGCATATACACCGGGGGTGCCAAAAAAATGTATACCCACAACTTGCATTCATCTTTTGTTATCTGTATATATTGAGTATTACAATTTTACTACAGTTTTTTCCTTTTGTAATATGTGTATACATTTTTTTGGGCACCCTCTGTATATGCATTTCATTTTGGAATTAGAGGTCCTCATTCCTCCTCTTTCAGTCCCATCCTTCTCACTGCCATTCCCAGGGGCCACACATAAACTGAGACTAAGTTATGTTAGTTGCTATTTCCAAAGCGATCACAAATTCATGTGGAATTTCCCTCTCTTAGGCCTTGGTTAGTAAAGAAATTCTGAATTCATCTGTTGAATCTCATTGTAATGTGGAGACAGTTCATCACATTTGAGTGGAAAATTTCTTATAGCAGCTAGAGTGTCAGTTTATAAAAGTGCAAGGATTTTACTTGTTTGTTTTTATTTTTGACTGATTCACTTAAAAGAAGCCAATACCCTAGGACAGAATGGTTTACATAATAAATAGATTGGCACTGGTTTTTCTAGGACAGGGTCTTTTCTTACCAGGGGCTCTGAGAGCACTACTTTGGTTGATTTTTAAAAGGGAACGAATATTCCATTAGCTGCAATCCACAGCCATAGCAGCTGTCGTTTATTTGTTTGTTTGTTTGTTTGTTTAGCAATCTCCCATCACACTAAATGTAACATTATAAGAAATACACATCAGATAATTGTTTATCGATTTTAAGTCTTTGTTTTATGAGGAAGCACCTCTGTCTTCAAAATTACTTTTTAAAGTATTTTTCTGTTACTTTAATTACTTTTAGTTTTCATTTTTAAAATACAGAAGATAACATCTTACCAGAAAAGATATACAGATGGCAAATAAGCATATGAAAAGATGCTCAACATTGTACTTCATCAGGGAATTGCAAATTAAAACTATGTGATACCACCACATACCTATTAAGAATGGCTAAACTCCAAAATACTGACAACACCAAATGTTGGCAAGGATGTAAAGCAACAGGAACTTTCATTCATTGCCAGTGGGAATGCAAACTGGCACAGCCACTTTGGAAGACAGTTTGGCAGGTTCTTACAAAACTAAACATACTCTTACCATACGATCCAGCAATCACACTCCTTGGTATTTACCCAAATGAGTTGAAAACATATGTCCATACAAAAATCTGCACATAAATGTTTATAGCAGCTTCATTTATAATTGCCAAAATTTGGAAGCAAGCAACCTGTCCATAGATGAATGGTTAAATAAACTGTGGTACATCCAGAGAATGGACTACTTTTCAATGCTAAAACGAAATAAGCTATCATGTCATGAAAAGACATGGAAGAACCTTAAATGCATGTTACTAAGTGAAAGAAGCCAATATGAAAAGGTTGCATACTGTATTATTGCAAAGATATGACATTCTGGAAAGGGCTATGGAGACAGTAAGAAGGTCAGTGGTTTCCAGAGATTGGTGGGAGGGAGGGATGAACAGGTGAAACACAGAAGATTTTTAAGGCAGAGAAACTGTTTTGTATGATACTATAATGATGAATTCATGTCATTATACGTTTGTCCAAACACATAGAATTTACAACATGAAGAGTGAATCCTAATGTAAAGGATGGACTTTGGGTGACAATGGTGACTCTATGTTGGTTCATAGATTTAACAAATATTACTCTGGCATAGCGTGATGATAGTAGAGGAGGCTGTGCTTAGGGGCTGGGGAGGGAATATATGGCAATTCTCTGTACTTTCCCCTCATTTTTTCTGTGAATCTGAATCTACTCTAAAAAATTATATGTATTATATATATATGTATACATATGTGTGTGTGTAAATACGTAAGATAAACATTATATTTGGTATGATTTTATAAAGCACACACTGAAATTATTTTATTATGGCTTGCATTCATACATCCTTTGGGTCTAATATCATCTGCTAAAATATTAAAATGCTGCTTAGCAAATGCTCATAGTGATATTTTATTCCAAAGATGGCTGTTTTTTGACTTTCAGTTCAGATGCACAGGTTAGAAATCATGAACCTAATACACACGCGCACACACAGACACACACAGGCTTTATGGAAGATGTTTTCTATTTGGGGAAGTCTTAGGTCATTTAAGTATTCTCATTTGCTTCATGACTCCCCAAGGACAGATGTGGCATGCAGTGTTTCTAAACAGACTTGAGTGATCAACCCCTTTATCAAGGAGCTTCTTATATGCCAAACGGTCAAAAAATAAACTTGAGAAAACCAAGTAAGGATAGGGAAGCCAACTGTCCCAGAATCAGATGGTTGCACAATTCTTTCACTTCCACCACTCACAGAAACTGTATTTGTAAGGTTATAGATTATGCCCGCATTGTCAAATCCAGTGACCGTGACTCAGTTTCTGTCTTTCCTCTTGTAACATTTGACACTATCGATCACCTCCTTCTTGAAACTTTATTTGGCCACAAGGTCATAACACAGTTTTATTTTATTCTCATTTTTTCTGCTTCTGTCACCTTATTTGGAGTTCCTTAACCTCTAAATGTCGAAAAGCCTTAGAGCTCAGTTCTCAGATATGTTCTTTTCTCTATCTTTGTTTATCTCCTGGCAATGTCATTTAATCTAATTTTAAATACCCATTTATAACTGAGGATTCTCAAATGTGCACATGATTTCATCTTCATTATGCCACAGGTCAAGAACAGCATAAGAATTAAGAACTGTCAAGCTTTACGTTACAAAATTCTGTGTTGTATATTCCTTTAAAATAAATGTTGCAAATTGTACTTCCTACTACATACTATCTGTAATGGTTAAATTTATGTGTCAATTTGGAGGGTGGTTTGGATGAGATTAATATTTAAATAAGTGAACTTTGAGTAAGCTGATTGCTCTCCAAAATGTGAATGAGTCATTGCCATTTAACTGAAGACCTGAATAGTAGAAGACAACTGGCTTCCCCGAGCAGAGAGATTTCTCCAGCAGACTGCCTTCAGATTTCACCTGTACTATAGGTTCTCCTGAGTCTCAAGCCTGCCGGCCCACACTGCAGATTTGGGCTTGTCATTCTCCATATTCACATGAGCCATTTCCTTATAATAAATTTCCTTCTATGTATAAACACATCCTATTGGTTCTGTTTCTCTGGAGAACCTGAATATACCATCCGAAGATTCAAAACAGAGCAACCAAACGAAGAAGAGGGAAGCTTAAATTTATTTCATGTTTTCTACTTAATTTTCAAAGCTCTGGTGATGTGCTTTGAAGTAAGCTATCTTCTATGCAGCTGTGAGACCTGAGGCATACACATCAAGGACAAAACATGAGTTCTTTTCTTTCACGAAAACAGGCCCCACTTGGGGGTTAAAATACGTGCTCTAACATGAGAGGGGGAAAAAAAAGATGCAAAATGTCAACAGTGAATGTGCTTATTCTGAAGAACAAAGCCCTTTGCGTGCTATGATATATAACTGAGAAGAGAGTAATTTTAACCTATTTTGATAATTTTGAACTTGATAAGGAAGTGTATTACTGCTTTGGAATCTCCGACTTTTGGCCTTGACCAACAATAAGTATAGAAACAAGAAGATGCAGATGTATCTATCTTGAAAAAAAAACTTAGTTACTAAGCTTTTTCTTAGGAGAATTTTCTGGTTTTAGTATTGAGGGGGGACAGAGTTTTGCCGCCCAAAATATGCCTTTTTTGAATCTTGATTATTTTAAGCTGGTTATTTTTAAGAAACAGATGACTCAAGAAGAGCGTTTTACCTCCCCCTTATCTGCCTAAATGAATTCAGATAGAAAAACCTACTCCAGAAAGGGAGATCACCTTAGCATAGTATAAACTAAGTCTGACAGACAGGGAGGAACCTAGCAAAGTCTGTGTGTTAGACTCCCCTCTGTGTCCCATTATTTCTGGGTGGCCCTGCAAGAATTTGTTTACCACATGTTTGCTCCTTCCCATCTACTTGTGAGTTGTCTACTTTCCCTTGGAAGTTCCAGACCCCTGCTCCCCTTCTCCTTAGTCCAGAATGGCATATAAGCCTCAACTACCCAATGTGTCCTCAGGTCCCCTATTCTTGTGGAACCTCCATATGTACATATGTAATAAATGTGGTTATTTTCTCCTGTTAATCTGTCTCACGTCAATCTGATTTTTAGACCAGCCAGAAGAACTTAGACGGGTAGAAAGAAAATTATTTTTTCTCACCTATAGTATGTAATATTCACTCTTGGGTATATTTGAGGTATCAAATATTGTTTGCAGAAGTACAATATGGATAACAGACAACAAGAAAACATAACAATTATTAGACACTTACTATGTGATAGGCTCTTTGTTAAACACTCGTATGCATTATTTCACTTAGAACTCACACCACCTTTAGACAGTACTATTATTTGTCCCATTCACAAATGGTCACAGTTACTAAATTTATTAATGGTCATTTGTATTGTTAATTCCATTGGTATTTCAGGAAATAGGTTAAAAGTGGTATAATGATACATGGCTGGTTAATAGTAAAGTTAAGATTGAAATGCTGCCTAGTAATTTTAATACTGCTACTGTTTGGGTAATTCATGGTAAATCATTACTGTGCCATTTATTTTGCATTATAGCAGCTTTTTCTCAATCAGGATTTCTTGACAGAATTAAGCCTTATTGCCCTAAGACAGCCATTGTATGTAATGGGTAAAATTGTTTTCTGTATGTCTAGAATGATACTGGCTATATATCATCGGGGGAAGAATTGATAAAATAGTAACTGAAATAATTTTCTCTATGATTTAATTAATTAAACAATCCTGGTTGAGAAAGGCTATTGGATGATAGTTTCAAGACTTTGATAAAGAAAAGCAACACCTGAGAATTTTGCTAAAATAGTACTCCTAGGCCCCACTTCAGAGATTCTGACGTATTAGGTTTGACATGAGTCCTAGAATCTGTATTTTAAAAATTGTCCCAGATCATTATAATATAGGTGAACCTCTGTGGTTTTGTTTTTGTTTTTGTTTTTTTGGCTTGAACAACACAAATTTATTTTTGCACAAGTCCATGATCAAGGTGTCGGCAGGGTTGGTTTCTTCTGAGGCCTCTCTCTTGGCTTGCAGATGGCTGCCTTCTTACTGTGTCCTCACATGGTCTTCCCTCTGTGTTCACATCCCTGAGGTCTCTCTATGGGTCTAAATGTCCTCTTTTCATAAAGACACCAGTCAGATCAGTTTAGGGCCCACCCTAAGTACCTCTTCACCTCTTTAAAGACCCTATCTCCAAATTACATTGTAAGGTACTGGGGGTGAGGACTTCAACATATGAATTTGGGGTGGGGGTAGACACAATTCAGCCCATAACACTTATCTAACTTCAGTTTGTTTTTATATCTCAGTTTAAATGTCACTTCCTCAGGGAAGCCCTCCTATCCCCCAGACTATGCTAGATCCCTCTGTTATTCCCTCTCATAGCTCTCGCTTTTTAATTCATAGCCCTTATCACAATTGCAATTAGAGCTATTGTGATCTGTGCCAGTCTCTCCCTCCACCCCCATCCACAAACTACACTGAAAGCTCCGTGATGGCAGTGGCCAAGTCTGTTCACCGCTGAGTTCCAGCACCTATCCCGTTGCTTGGACACAAGTATATGGAGTATTGGAGTGTGGACAGAAAAGGGGCCACATATTAAACCTGACAAGCTCAGGAGACTGAAAATAACCACATAAGATGGCGTGAGCATAAAAAGTTTCATAACTAAATGGGCCATGGCGGGAAGTCACATCTTTAGCCTCCTTCATAAAGTTAATCTGTGCCTTTAAGTGGGCCCGTCTGTCATCTTTTTACACCTAGGATAATATCTTTGGAATGCCAGTAATCCTTTTTCTAGACCACAGTTGGAAACTGAAAAATCCCTCATTTTTATGCTTGTCTCCTGATAACCATCTCTATGCGCTGTAAAAATCGAACTGTTAACTATCTTGCACCCACCTACGTAAAAGCAGTACCTGTTTCTCCAATTTGCTTTTATCCAATCCCAGAGATTTCCCAGCTTGCTTTCTCCCACCCGCTTAATCTATCACCAATGGATTTCATGTAACTTTCCTCCTTTGGTTTTATGTATAAAATAAGCTGCAAGCCACCATCTTGCGGAGTATTATCTCAATCCATTTAGATTTTGCTTCCTGGCAATTGTCAGTTTGGCTCAAATAAACTCTTATAAGCTTTCTTTTAGGCAGGATGTTTTTCGTTGACGGGATTAATGAATGACCTCCAGGGAGGGAAGAGGGGCTGGAGGTAGAATCAATGCTAATGGCTAATGATTTAATCAATCATGACTATGTAATGAAGCCTCCATAAAAACCCAAAAGGACAGGATTAGGAGAGCTTCCAGGCTGGTGAACAGGTAGAAGTTTGAGGAAAGTGTTGCATCTGGAGGGGGCAATGGAAACTCAGCACCCCTCTCCACATGCCTTGCCCTATGTATCCCTACCATCTTAATATTCAGCTGTATCCTTTATCATACATAGTCTTTTATAATGAACTGGTAAACAGTAAGTAAAAAGTTTTCCTGTGTTCTGTGAGCCTCTCCAGGAAATTAATCAAGCCTGAGGAGAAGGTCATGGGAAACTCAAATTTACAGCCAATGGGTCAAAAGCAGAGGTGATATCCTAGACTTGCCATTGACATCTGAAAAGATGGGGTTCGGTCAGTCTTGTGGGACTGAGCCCTGAACCTGTGGGACCTGACTATCTCCAGGTAGATAGTGTCAACATTGAGTTAAGTTGTAAGACACCCATCTGGTGTCACAGAGAACTGCTTGTTGTGAGAAAAAAACAAAAACGAAAACCACATTTGGTGCCCAAGTGTGAGACATATTCTGAGTGTGATAGTAATGTGATAGTAAAGGAGAAAGACACATGGGAGGGAAGAACTGGAGTTTTTCTTAATATTCAGTTGGTGGCAGGGGTGAGTTTTTCTAACTAATTAAACCCATCCATCACCTCAGTTACTATTTTTTGTATGTGTGGTAAGAACACTTAAGATCTACTCTCTTAGAAAATTTCAAGTATACAATCCAGGATTATTAACTGTAATCACCATGCTTTACATTAGGTCCCCAAAATTTGTTTATACTGTTTGACCAATACCTCTCCATTTTTTCCACCTCCCAAGCCCTGGCAACCACAATTCTACTCTTTTTCTGTGTTCAGCTTTTTTAGATTCCACATATAAGTGAGATCATACAGTATTTGTCCTTCTGTGTCTGTCTTATTTTGCCAGCTACTCTTCTAAGTGTTTTGTATGTCTTAACTTATTTAATTCTCAGAACACTCATCTGTGCAAATTAACATTAATGCTGAAAATAAATTGATATTCATGAGGAAATGTCAACTACTGGGTAGAAGGCAAGAAGAATATTTTGCTTAGTGAGTTATGTTGTTGGTTAGTGCTGGATTTTGTTTATACCAAAGAATGAGAGAGAATGAAGGTATTTAAGAAATGTCTTCTTTATCTCCTAATTTACAGGTGAATGAACTGATGCCCAGAGGTGACAGGTAAATCACAATGGTCACATAAAATTTCTGAAACACAGCTCAATTTTGGTACATTGTTGTAACTTTTACATAATTTATAGTTTTCCTCATCTCACTGATACAACCAAAGGTCAGGAAATAAATAGACCAATGGAATAGAAAGAAACGGTTAGAACCAGCCTGTGTGTCAAAATGTGGGCTGTGACAAGTGGAAATAGAATGTATTGCTTAGTTTAGCAATTCTTAAGGTTGGTCCATGGAAACATGTGGGTTTCTGATAGTTCTTCAGGAGGTCTGTAAGGTCAGAAACATTTCTAAATTAATTTATAAATAAATAGTTAAATGATTTTCAGTTTTAAATTATTATGCTGTAAATATTGATAGCTAACACCCACATGGATAAATGATTTTTCATTTCCTTGATTAAAAAGTATTATGGCTTGCTGAAACCAAAAGTTTTGAGAAACACTGACTTAGTGATGGATTGCTTAGTTTGAGGAGAACTGGTTCAGTCTTTAAGGAGAAATAAAGCTAGAGTCTACATGACATTTACAAAAGAAAATACATATAAGCACTAATTACCACTAAGTGTTTTATAAGCAGATTCAAGAAAAAGTAGAGTAATTATTTGTTTATGGGGGGAAAATGGGAATGAAGTTTGGGGTTCAGGTAGGAAAATAAGAGGAAAATGCTGCTTAAGTGGACAAATGATAGTGTAGTATGTCATAAGTTAAGTGCATTAGTAATTCCACTTTCTGCAACTGAAGTTCTAATAAACCAAACAACAATAAAAAAAATCAAAGAAGTCATGTTTTTGCTGTACTGAATAATGTGGTTTAAACTTCCCTTGTAGCAAATGTAAGAGAGTATTAGAAGACAAGACTCTGGTGTAAAATTATGAATCTGGCTATGAAAATGTCTTACAAATTAAGATATTTAAACATTTATAACTACATATTTATGACTTGATGATTAGTTAGATAGTGGTTCATCTACATATAAAAAACCCCACCCCGCCCTGTCAATTTTACAATGATCTGATGGTATTTGAGGACTTCTACTGTATATGATATTATTGTCAAAACCCTGTCCTTATTTTTCAGTAAAAACCTCTCTCTTTACTAAGATCAAACAAATGTTATTTTATTTTCCTACTAAGAATTTTAAATATTAATTAAAAGTAATATAAAGCAGTTAAAATGGAAATGCTGAAACAAAACAGGACTAGGCCATAGTAATTATTGGTAGCAGGAAGTTAAGTTTGTCCTATATTTATGATCTCTTTGGAATATTGATAAAATAATTTCCTTAAAATTTTTAAATTTACTTTTGTCTGCAAAGGAAGGATTTAGCCATTGTTAGCTCGTTCCATCTGAGCCTAACCATTGTGACCTCAGAAAAAGACTAATTTAGAGCAATGATATCCATTGCAAAAGAAGATCTATTGCATTTTTATTTTTACTCATTCTTTTATATTTCTATATGAATGTTTGTGCTTTATATACTTTATTACATGTGTGTATAAATGCATATGTAAATAAAAATATCTTAAGGAGAATGTTCAAACATTTTAAACTGATGAGATAAATAATTTTTAAAGTTTTCAGGGCACTTAGAAGGTTTCTTAGATTCTTATTATGGTAGAATTTCATTTAGGGGATGGCTGGGTACATCTGGGTCAGCAATTCCAATTCCCCTGCCTACTGACCTTAGCTCTGCTCTAGCTCATGAGAACACAGAGCAACAGTGATCCCAGGTAGAAACATTTGTCCTAATCCCTGTAGCAAATGGAATAGCAAATAGTATAGTTTCAAAGCCTGATAGTACTCAGCTTCTCTCAGAAATTTGTTTCCATCATCTCATTCGTGTTACACCTCTGTTTCTACTCCACTCTAGATTCATTTTTTCTAATATTTCCAGTGGCATCACTGCCTTAATGTATCATTTTCATGTCTTGTATTTTGCTTGTTTGTTTTTAACAGCTTTCTTTATTGAGGTTGAATGGATATACAAAGAACTGCACATATTTAATGTGTAAAATTTGACGGTTTGGATATATGCAAACACCTGTGATACCATCACCACAATCGAGGTACTAAAAGGTCTTCTGTTTTTAATTTCCAAGCAGTTCCATATTTGTGGGAAATGCAAATTAGATAGAAGGGAGGGAAAAATGAATAAATAATAAAATTAGAAAGCACTGATTGAGAGAAGTACAGGTATCCATTTGTGAGGTAAAATAACTATTTCTAAATGATCTGGACATTTGACTCATATCTAGAATATAACTTCAGTAACGATCTAAGGCTACTTTCTTTTTTAATAGCATATGACACAATGTTCAATTCAAATTAATTGGGAAGAATCTGCATCTACCCATGAAAATCTTCAGATACCACTAATTTACTTCCTAAAATCACAGGTACAGACACCAAGTTTTCTTTTTGTTATATATGAGACATTTCCTTCTTTGTCACAAATTATCATAAACTTAGTTTAAAAACAAGAGAATGTCAATCAAACTATATTTCTGAAGATAATAAGAGACAGAGAAACTTAAAGTATAGTTTTCCTGACAATATTTGATAGGCGTGTGGATTTGTTATATGTGATGGAGTGCTTCAGTATCTGTAGTGACTTAAGATACTCTTCCTGTTGTAAGACAAGATTTTCAACATTATAGCCTGGTACATCTCTGTTCATTCCTAAGAACTTTACATCGTGAGCACCTGAAGGACAGAAAAGAAGGTTTGTTAGATTTTATTTCCCTGGTGCCTACCACAGTGACTGGCGTAGTAACAACAGCAAAATGCTCAGTAAATACTGGTTTAAAGAACAAAAGAAAGGGAGGTAGGGAGAGAATGCTACCATGTTTCCCTGAAAATAAGACCTAACCAGAAAATAAGCCCCAGTGTGATTTTTCAGGAGGACATCCCCTGAACATAAGCCCTAATGCGTCTTTTGGAGCAAACCTTAAATTAAGACCCGGTCTTATTTTCGGGGAAACACGGTATTACAAATGGAAAAGATAGTCAGATAACATCCAAGAAATGTTTCACTGCGTGTCTCTCTCTTACTATCTCATGGGTGTTGGTGTTATCTGACATAATTACTCCCTCAGCAATCAGTAGTGTTGGTGTTATTTTATTCTGCTTTCTATGATATGTCATTTCAAAAGATCTTATTCATCTTCATGTTCTCGCTTCAAATGCTGGCTGATTTTTTCTAATCATCTGTTTCAGGACAAGAATTTCCTGGGCTCCATCCTGTGGCGGAGTCACACGTTGGCACTACAAAGCAGCGAACTGAAGGGTAATAAATACGCACCAAGAAAGAAACGACATTTTCATCAGGCCTTGAAAACCTTAAGTAAATCCTCCATTTGCTTCTGATGCCTGGGAAGAGGCATCCTGTCAAGTCCATCAGAGAATCATGCCAAAGCCTGCAGTTTGAGAATCTGAAGATCAAAAGCATGGAATTCTCCCTCACACATCATAATTTGTCTTTTACCATACAAAGATTACTTTGATTTCACTTTGCTAAATGGAGGTCTGCAGCTTCATGTAAAGCTCTTGATCTGATGTATTGGTGGGTTGCCAGATTAAAATGTTCTTCGATTATAAACAAAAGTATCCATGGACTGAATTTGAAATATAGGAAAAATAATTGTAATCCTCACAGATTGAAACTTCAATTCCAAAGTGAATTTTTGACCAACAAATAGTAGATGGTATAATTTTATACCTTTATACAGAAATGTCTTTTTTCTTTTGCAGAGTTGCCTTTTTCCTTATAAGTATTATTTGTTTAAAATTATAATTGAATAATCACAATTATGTAAAGACATTTGCTGGATATAAGGATTTTTATCAGAATATCTTACAGATAGGTTTTCAACCCCATCAGAACTAATGCTTCAACTTTAAAATGCATATTTTATCGCCCTAAAATAACATTCTTAGGTAATACAATCTAATTTCAGCATAATTATGTATGTGTGTTAATATCCTAAGTATAATATAAAATGAAAAATAAATTTGTAATAAAAATATTATCTTTCTTTCCTCAGTGCAGCCAGGCTGGAAGACCTAAAGACTGTAGCCAGATACTTAGTCTTAGACTAAGAACCACTGTGTATACAAATGTTGGCTGAAACAGTTGTGCTGTTTGGGTGAGTTAATTATGATTGCCATATTCTTGGATGATGTCATTCTTTGAAAATGGTGCACCACTGTGCACAATACTCCTTTGATGAAGGTGATGTTAAGTTCTAGGCTCAGAGAGTCAGAGATTGGATTTTACCTGCAAGAATATCCAGAGAGAGAATTGAAATTCACGTAGAGAATGTGGGAAGCTTTTGTTGTGTCGGGCTTCCTGGTGTACATTGATGATTCCTCCTATGAAATGCCAACCATGCCTTCTGATCGTTCTAGCAACAAAAATATCATTCAACATTTCCCAAAGTGAAATCACCTCCTCAAGGTGGCTACCACCACCATTGGAAATCATTGATATAGCCTTTGCCTTCTTCTTTGTTTCAAATGAACAGACTCCAGTCAACTCAAGGACAAATTAGATTTAAAATTTGAATCAGAAGATATCTCATATGAACTATGGTCCATTTAAACATAGCAAACTCTTCAACATGTGGGTTCCTCTTGTTCTCATGTTGTCTTTACTTAAGTTCCTACCATACCTTCCTGAATTCAATGATATTTGTAACCTCTGCTCCTTCTTGTCCATTACACTTCCACTTCACTCGTGAGTCGTATTCCTTTCTTGGTCTCTGTTCAAGTTCAGTGTTTCCCCCCACCCCACCCCCTTTTTTAAGCTGTGCAGCTTGGGTATATTACTTAACTTCTTTATTCTCAGTTTCTTCACATACAGAGATAATAGCAGTACTAATCTCATAGGATTGTTATGAAGCCAAACATGACATAAAGGCTCCTTTGAGTACAACTCCAAAGAACAGTGAGAACAAACTTTCATTTTCCCAGTCTTGGCAGAGGAAGCTAACATATGAAAGATGGGTCCCCAGAACATGCACATGCACAACAAGATACATAAAACATTACCAGGACAAAAAAATTATCAGAACACAAAAATGCAGTTGTATACTATGAATAGTTAATGACATGTATCAGTTTGAGATAGTCTACAAAAGTAATAGACTTGCCAGTAGGACTTCAATGGTGCATGACCCCAGCCAAAATGATGCCTTCCCTGGATAGAACTTGGATAATCATTGACAAAGTTTGTCTCTCTTTGCTTTATACATCTATCATTGAACTGCTCCACTTCTAATTAACACATGTTTCTTGGTAACATGTCTTTGAATAATATTCAGAGAACCATTATTATTCCCCTTATGTTTGAGGAGCATTCTCTCTGCTTTGCCCCATATACTGACTACAGGTATCAATTGCCCAGTTATTTATGGGAATAAACAGGAGTTTAACATGCTAATACCAAATTTCATTCCTTTATTCTTTCAACTAAATTGTGTTAATCGTCTAACAATAACTCTCATTTCTTCAGATGTTACTGTTGCTGTTGGTCTGGGGACCACATTTCGAAAACCACTATACTATGTTCTGGGGGTAGGATAGTAAACGATGAGTGTTTCATCATTCAAGAACCCTTCAGGTGAAATCATAGTACCTGTGATTATAACACTGTGTTATAAGAGTCAGTGTGGATATTACAGTATGAAACAGAAGCACATAGCAAAGTACCTATACCAGGCAAGAAAGAGTTAACAAAAGCTTCTCTGAAGAGTTGGCATTGTGTAGAGATCTGAATATTGAGCAAGATGATCAGGTAAGAGAAAAAGATTGGCAGGGAGGGCACTACAGAGACCTAAGTAGTGAGAGTAAAAAGCTTAGGAATGACATAATCTTATACATAATGCAATGTATATGATAAAAGCACACCTGTAGGCAGGACTGATTGACGTAAGACATGAAATCAAATCCAGCAGAAATTAGGTCTAAGCAGATGGAAAGCAAAATTAGAGTTTGAGGACAATATAAAATGAGGGTTGCCAGAAATTTAAAAGGAAGAAAGGCAACCACGTAACAAGTCAATAAAGTGGGTTCAGACAAAATTATGTGAATGATATTTGCTAAGGCACATTTAGGTATTTGCTCGACACATTTAGGTCTCCATCACTCAAAAACTGATATTTTTAAACTTTGAACATCTGATTACAGTTGTACCTCGGTTTTCAAATGTCTCCGTTGACAAACATTTTGGTTTAAGAATGCCGTAAATTTTATGGATCTATGGTATCATTAGATAGTAAAATTAATGCTAAACTTGCAGTTTTAGGGGTTGATTTTAAAGGTCTGGAACGGATTAATCCTTTTTGCATTACTTTCCATGGGGAAACTGTGCCTCGGTTTTCTTTTCTTTTTTTTTTTTTAATTAAAATTTATTGGGGTGACAATTGTTAGTAAAGTTACATAGATTTCAGGTGTACAATTCTGTATTATATCATCTATAAATCCCATTGTGTGCTCACCACCCAGAGTCAGTTCTCCTTCCATCACCATATATTTGATCCCCCTTACCCTCATCTCCCACCCCCCTTCCCCCTTACCCTCTGGTAACCACTAAACTATTGTCTGTATCTATGAGTTTTAGTTTCTCATTTGTTTGTCTTGTTGTTTTGTTGTTTTTGGTTTATATACCACATATCAGTGAAATCATGTGGTTCTCTGCTTTTTCTGTCTGACTTATTTTGCTTAGCGCTATATTCTCAAGATCTGTCCATGTTGTCACAAATGTTCCTATTTTATCTTTTCTTACAGCCAAATAGTATTCCATTGTGTATATATACCACAACTTCTTATCCATTCATCTATCGAAGGACATTTTGGTTGTTTCCATGTCTTGGCCACCGTAAATAAAGCTGCAATGAACATTGGAGCACACGTGCCTTTATGGGTAAGTGTTTTCAGATTTTTTGGGTAGATATCCAGGAGAGGGATTGCTGGGTCATACGGCAATTCTATTTTTAATTTTTTGAGGAACCTCCACACTGCCTTCCATAGCGGCTGCACCAGTCTGGTTTTCCAATGTTTCAGAACTCGAACGGACTTCCGGAACGTATTACGTTAGAAAACTGAGGTACCACTGTACTTCAATTGGGAATATTTGCCTCATGGAATCTCTGGGGAGAAAGAAACACAACCAGAATGAAAATCCAAACATTATGCCAACCTTTAGCATTTTGTTACTTGACCTCTTGAACCCCCGACAAATGTAAAATTCTACCTTGTTGTGGCAAACACAAGGAACTTTGGTTTTTTTTAGATTAACCAGGAGGTCGAGGAGAAGGAAAAACATGGTGTCATATGTTATGGATTAGAATGTATGCCAAACCAAGGTAACAAAAATAAACCATTCTCTACAATATAGCACCACCCTTGGGTATTAAACGGGGGCTGTAATTGTACTGAAACATGAGTCAAAACTGGAATGGACCACAATAATTTGCTGAACTCTGGAAACTTTTTGGAACTGTGGACCAAACCTGCAAATTAAAAAACCAAAAGCCAATCATTTAGTTGACCCTATTTAAACTAGATTTGAACCCATAATTTGTCTATACTTATATAAATGGATAAACAAAATATTTTTCAAACTAAATCTAAAAAGAGCTGACCTCTATTGTGCTTGAGTCCCCAGTTGTTACATCAATTTTTTGTTGTAAGGATGTGAATCTGTAGTAGATGTAAATTCATTCAGAAAGTGACTACTGATGTTTTAGGATCCTTGCTGGAAAAATACTTCTGACCTCTGAGTGGCCTACTGCAAGGCACAGTCTCCAAAATGTTCCATGCCAGGGAAGGTTCATTGTTCATAGTAATAAATAGACCCTCTTTGATCAACTGATGAGCTTTGAATAAATGACCACACAGAAACAGACAATCAAACACATACTTTACAGTCTTTCTTCATAGGGACTTCTTTTCCTTTCATACATAGCTGGTATAGTTTTCATTCTGCTGTACCTTTCTCATGCTTCCTAGTCCTTTATTTCCTGAGGCAGTTTCCCATCTTCTTTTTCATGGGTCCAGCTTTTTATTATATCCCAGGATTAGCCCAGAGTGATGGCAACAGGATAATATCTGGTAATGGTAAAGGGATAATATCTGGTAATGGTAATATCTGGTAATGGAAGAGGTGAGAGAAATGGGCTATTTTTCTAACCTGTTTCCCCGAAAATAAGACCTAGCTGGACAATCAGCTGTAATGTGTCTTTTGGAGCAAAAATTAATATAAGACCTGGTCCTACATTATAGTATATAAGACCTGCTCTTATATTATAATAAAATAAGACCTGGTATTATTATATTATATTATATTATATTATATTATATTATATTATATTATATTATATTATATTATATTATACTATATTATGTTATATTAATTATACCTGGTCTTATAGTAAAATAATACCGGGTCTTATATTAAAAGATGCATTAGAGCTGATTGTCTGGCTAGGTCTTCTTTTCAGGGAAACACGGTATTTTGATGGTATAGAGACTACCAACAGACTCAGTAGTATCTCCTTTCTTCCCACTCCCATTTCTTACCCCAAATGCTCTCCTCAAAGTGTTTTCTGTGTCTTCATTTTTATAATTAAATACAGGGGCTAATTAATCCAGCTTTTTGTAAATGTAGGTGAATTGTAGTTCAGTGTGTTTTCATTCCCCCAATACACCAATAACATACAAGTTTTTACATTGTCCTCTTCAAATTTAAGTTTTGGAGGAAGGAAGGAGGGAAGGAAAGAAGGAAGGAAGGAAGGAAGGAAGGAAGGAAGGAAGGAAGGAAGGAAGGAAGGAAGGAAGGAAGGAAGGGGGGGGTTGAAGACCTAGGAAGTGGCTTTTTTATTTTATTTTTCCATCATAGCTAAAAATATAAACATTCAGAAAAAATTTCAAGCGCTATATGATTTCTTTAGGGATAAGAAGAAGGGAGAAAATGTATAAGAATATTTTATTTAGAGGCCCAAGCATAAAAAAACAACCTTTGGTTTCTGCAACTACTGGTTGCTACGGGAAATGAAAAAGCAGATCATTCACTGGAATTGGTTGACAAAATAAAAGAAACCAGATATATAGAAGGGAAGGGAAATAGGTTTAAGTGGATTAGCCCTGACTTCTATGCTAGCTCTTCTCAAACATTAACTTGTATAGAATTCACCTGAAAATCTTCCTAAAATGCAGATTCAGATTCAGTAAATCTGGGGTTTAGATTAAGGTTCTTCATTTCTAACAATCTCCCAGATGGTACTCATTCCGCTGGTGTGCAGACCTCCCTTTGACTAGCAAGGTTCTATACTTTCTCATCCCTAACCACTTATAAACTCCTGCCTGTTGTAGAGGAGGTAGATATATGCCTGGGTTTCCAAGTTGGAATTCCAAAGACATTTTTCCAACATGTAATATTTCACAGAGTGTTAAGAGTTTTGGTACTGTACTTCTAGTATAATATGTTGGTAAGTAAGCTTTTGTAAAATGACCTGGGTACTGAGCAAGATTATGAAGCACATTAGAAAGGAATCCATTTATAATTGGGTCATCATTTTTTCAGAATCGCAGGATATTAAAAGTAGTGAAGAATTTTGAGGCCATTAAATGCAATCTCATTATATAATTTTAATTTTTTCAATGAACCTATTCTGGGAGCCTACTGTCTATGTGGACATTTATTATGCCAACAATGATAGGATAAGGGAGAGCCAGGTTGGGATTGATGTAGTTTATGGGTGTCATGTAGGTTGGAAATTTTAAAAAATTTTTGAATTCAACATTTGTTTCAAGTCTTAAATGTGTCAATACAACATCCACAGGTCTTTGACCCAGAATCTTTGCAATGCATTATTTTTTAAAGAGAAGAAGACGAGAAGGAATCATTCTTGGTAATCTTCAGTAGTGTAACTGATGACAGTGTGTTTATTACAATTGTTATCTATTTCTGGAAGTGTCTGGTGATCAAGAGAGAAAACAGACTCACAAAATAACAGAAGTCAGATAGCATTATTCCAGGGAGTTTGCTTTTTCTTCTTAACTTCTATAAAAATAACTGTCTGATACGTTTATGTTAAAATGTGTCAAAATATTTGTACCGTGTTTCCCCGAAAATAAGACCTAGCTGGACAATCAGCTCTAATGCGTCTTTTGGAGCAAAAATTAATATAAGACCCAGTATTGTATTGTATTATATTATATTATATTATATTATATTATATTATATTATATTATATTTGTTAGACCCAGTATTCTGTTCTATTCTATTCTAATATATTATATTATACCTGGTATTATATTATACCTGGTATTATATTATATTATATTATATTATATTACATTACATAAAACCAGACTTGTATTAAAATAAGACTGGGTCTTATATTGATGTTTGCTCCAAAAGATGCATTAGAACTAATGGTCCGGCTAGGTCTTATTTTCAGGGAAACAGGGTAAGAAGTTTTAAGTCAAGGTGTTTAAGTCAGAGATAGGCTTTTGGGCGGGGAGGGACAAAGGAAGTGAAAATGTGCCAACTGCTGCCCTTTTGCCAAAATCCACATATTGTTAGCTGATGTGTTCATTTCTTGGATTCTTTGATTTCTTTTTAAATTTAAACATGAACATTTCTACATGAAGTGGTAAAACAGTCTTCTCTTCTATTTTCCAGGGCCAATAATTTTGTTTTGACTTATTTTTAAAGCCCCAACCAGAAATGGGTTTATGTTTTAAAACAAACTACTATTATTGTTAAATTTATTTAATGTCCCACATATTAGCTTAATGAAACAAACAAACAAAAAATGTAGGGGAATAGTTTTAATAGGAAAGTTTTTGGGACCACAGTTATCCTTGGTACTTGCCACTTCAGTGTTAACTAGCTTTGAAATACCTGAGTAATAAAGCCTAGAGTTTTTTTTTTCGATAATTTCAGTCTTAATACACAAACATAAATTATTAAACTGTACCCATGTTTTGTGCCATAATTTTCATAAAACAGGTATAAAAGGAAGGAGATTGTGAGAGGAAATCTATTGGGCTTTATGAAATGAAGAATGATTGGAGAGATAAAGTGTTCACTTGACAGTATTTAGAGCATGAATTGCTTTCTATGGTTAAAGTGACCATAATTCCTATTTCCCTGGGCCATCTTGGCCTATGCCCATTATCATGACATTCTTTTCAGTTTAACATTTGTTCTGGATTTTTCAACTTTTATCAAAGTATTGCCATTGATTGATATATTAAATTAAGCTGACTTGAATTGGAAACACCTCTACTATGTACTTTCAGCTTTTGTCATGTTCTCCTTCCCGGTGTGTGGGATGTATGTAAACAGAGATGCAGATGAAAAGATGTCATTTAAGCATTCAGTTAAATATAAAACACAGCCATCCACTATTTCTAAGGCCTCTCTTTTGTTGGCCTTTTCAGAAAAGATATAATTAACACCTACCACCCTTTCAAGGACAGAATGCAGTACACTCACTGATCAAAGTGCACTCAAATAGGAGTTTGTATGGGAATGAATGCCTTCATCAGGTCTCAGGAGTAGGTATGAGTAATATTCAAAGCTTCTACCCAGTGGTATATCCACTTGTGTTATGGTTGAGTTGTAACCTAAGAAAGGACTAACTCCCTACCAGGAGATTGGGGAAATGGTAAACAAAGGAATTATAAGTTAGATAGACATGAAGTGTGTGTAGAATATAAAGGCTGAGAAGTCCTGGTATGAAGGATACAGATAATTGTCTGAATTCCCTTGTTACAGTGGTATTATCTGTTATAAAGTCTACAACTGTTTATTTACTTTGTTTGATAATGTGTTTTTATTTTTGATAAATTCATTTAGCAAAAGTGGGCTAATGAAGAAAATTCATGCATAATGAAAAACTAAGTGCTGAATTTCTGTTTCTTAGGAAAATTGGATGAAATTGTTATTTGCATCATATCCTTGTTGAAATTGACAATCAACCATTGGTTGTTGTAGTGTTATACTCATTCATGTGTGTGTATTGTCTCATGCGAAGATTCATGTATCCAACATCACAGTCAAGATACAGCACAGTTCCATTGCCCTGAGGATTTTTCATGTTGCCCTTTGCTTTTTTTAAAAAAAAGATTTTTATTTAAAAAATAGCTAACATACAACATTATATCAGTTTCAGGGGTGAATCATAGTTGTGATCACCATAAGTTCAGCGACCATCTGACAGCATACCACACTATCACTATATTAGTGACTATATTCCCCATGCTGTACATTACATCCCCGTGACTTATTTTATATCCGGAAATTTGAACCTTTTATCCCCCTTTACTTTTCCCCCACCTCTTTAAAATTTTAAATTACAGTTAACATTCAGTATTGTTTTGTGTTAATTTCAGGTGTACAGCATAGTGGTTAGACATTTCTGTAATTTAAGAAATGATCCCACTGACTAGTCTAGTACCCACTTTGTACTATACATAGTTGTTACCATATCATTGATTATATTCCTTATGCTATACCCTACATCCTCATGACTACTTTGTAACAACCAATTTATACTTTTTAATCTCTTCCCGTTTTTCAGCCACCTCCTCAACCCCCCTCCCATCTGGCAACCATCAAAATGTTCTTTGTATCTATGAGTGTGTTTCTGTTTTGTTTATTTATTTTGTTCTTTAGATTCCACGTATAAGTGAAATCACATTGCACCTGTCTTTCTCTGTCTGACATACTCCACTCAGCACAATACCCTCCAGGTCGATCCATGCCACCATGGATAACAAAAACCCATTCCCTTGCATGGCCGAGCAATATTCCACTGTATATATGTACCACCTCTTCTTTATCCATTCATCCATCGATGGATACTCAGGCTGCCTCCACATTTTGGCTATTATAAATAATGCTGCAATGAACATATGAATGCAGACATCACCTTGAAGTAGCATTTTGGGTTTCTTCGGATAAATACCCTGAAGTGGGATTACTGGGTCCTTCATTGTCCCTCCTTTAGCCTTTGTTGAAAAGTCTATTTTGTCTGGTATAAGTATTTCTACCCCAGCTTTTTCTTTTTTTCCATTTTCATGAAATAACTTTTTCCATCCCTTTACTTTCAGTCTGTGTGTGTCTTTCAATCTGAAGTGAGTTTCTTGTAGGTAGCACATGTCAGAGTTTTGTTTTCTTATCCATTCAACCACCCTATTTTTTTAATTACTTTTTTAAATTGGGGAATATTGGGGAACAGTGTGTTTCTCCAGGATCCATCAGCTCCAAGTTGTTGTCCTTCAATCTAGTTGTGGAGGGTGCAGCTCAGCTCCAAGTCCAGTTACTGTTTTCAACCTTTAGTTGCAGGGGGCACAGCCCACCATCCCATGTGGGAATTGAACCAGCAACCTTGTTGTGGAGAGCTTGCACTCTAACCAACTGAGCCATCTGGCCGCCCCAGACACCCTATATTTTTTTTATTGGAATATTTAGTCCATTTACTTTGAAAGTAATTGTTGAAAAACAAAAAAGTAATTGTTGATAAATATGTAGTTATTACCATTTTAATAGTCATATTTTTTTACCTTTTTTTTCCTCTTAAAGAAGTCCCTCTAACATCCTTGTAATACTGGTTTGGTGGTAATGAACTCGTTTAGCTTTTTCTTGTCTAGGAAGTTTTTTATCTGTCCTTAGATTTTAGATAGCGTTGCTGGGTAGAGTAGTCTTGGTTGTAGAGCCTTGCTTTTCATCACTTTAATTATTTTCCTGCCAGTCCTTTCTGGCCTGCAAAGTTTCTGTTGCGAAATCAGTTGATAATCTTATGGGGGCTCTATTATACATTACTAGTTGTCTTTCTCTTGCTGCTTTTGGGATTCTCTTTTTGTCTTTAACCTTTGCCATTTTAATTATAATGTGTCTTGGTGTGGGCCTGTTTGGGTTCATCTTGTTTGTGACTCTGCGCTTCCTGGGTTTGTATGTCTGTTTCCTTCACCAGGTTAGGAAAGTTTTCAGTCATTATTTCTTCAAATAGGTTCTCAATCTCTTACTTTCTCTCTTCTCCTTCTGGTACCCCTATGATGTGAATGTTGTTGTGCTTGATATTTCCCAGAGGCCTCTTAAACTCTCCTCATTTTTTTTTTTTTTTTTGGTTCTTTTTTCTTTTTGCTGTTTCAATTGGGTATTTTATGCTACCTTGTCTTCCAAATTTCTGATTCAGTCCTCTGCTTTATCTAGTCTGCTGGTGATTCCTTCTAGTGCATTCTGCATTTCAGTTACTGTAGTCTTCACTTCTGACTGGGTCTTTTCTATGGTTTCTATGTCATTTTTTATGCTTGCTATCTCTTGGTTGAAGTTCTCACTAAGTTCCTTGAGCATTCTTATAACCAGTGTTTTGAACGCTGTCTCCAGTAGGTTGCTTGCCTCCATTTTGTTTAGTTTTTTTCTGGAGTTTCCTCCTGTTCTTTCATTTGGGACCTATTTCTTTCTTTCCTCATTTTGACTACCTCTCTGTTTGTTTCTATGTATTAGGTAGGGCTTCTGTGTCTCTCAGTCTTGCCAGGTGGCCTTATGCAGAGGGGGTCATGTGAGGCCCAGTAGCAGCCTCCCTGGTCACCTGAGCCGGGTGCTCTAGGAGTGTCCCTATAGTGGGTTGTGTGTACCCTCCTCTTATAGTTGAGCCTTGATTGCTGGTGGCATTTCACTGGGTGTATTGACCCTCAGGCTGATTGGCTGTTTAGTTTGGCTGCATCCACAGCTTATGGGCTGCTGTGCAGGGGCTTACCCCATGGCGCAGGATTCACCCCAGTGGGCTCTGGTGCCTGTTGAGACCACCCTTTGTGTGTGCCATTTATGGGGCTAATTGGGCAGTGCTCTGCTTTGGTCTGAAGCCAGTCTCCAAGTATGTTGGTTCTGAGGCCTCTCGGGAGGGGCTCCGGTGCAGGCTCATGTCAGCCACTGCCTGTGACCATCTGGGCACTACCTGGTAGTATCTACAAAGTGATGCACAGTTGTTCACTGCTTGTGCTAAACCCAGAGGCACGTGGAAGAGGCCAGGCTGCGAACCAAGGATGGCTGCCACCAGTACTGGGTCTGGGGTAGCTCCACAAAAAGCCAGGATACTTTGAGACCTGCTGCCACCTGCCAGCTCCTGTAAGGTTCAGCTGCTGATAAAGCCTCTTGCAGTAGGCAAGTTGGGTGAGGTAGGGTCTCAGTGAGTCAGCAGGTGGAGCAGCAGAGCTCACCAGGCCAATCAGATTCAGATTTGGCCTGTGGGGGTGGGCTCAACACAGGAAAGATGGCAACCGCCTGCTTCTGCACAGGAGGAAGGCCACATACAGGGAAAATGGTGACTGTCCCTCCAGTCCTTGCCCCAATGTTACAAAACTAAATCTCTGCCCATATGTTTCCAACACCCCCAGAGTCACTGTCCCTCCACTGGAGCCCAGGGTGAGTGCCTGCGTGGGTTGTTTAAGAGAACATCTGGGTTTCCCTCAGCCTTCTGTCCCACTCACACAGTTGGAATCCTCAGTCTTTCACAGCCAGATGTTGTGGGGGCTCCTCTTCCCGGCACCAGTACTTTGGGCTGGGGAGCCTGGTGTGAGGGGCTGGAGTCCCTCATTCTTTTGTGGTGAACCTCTGTGGCTGAGATATCTCTCTCAGTTTTCAACCACCACTCATGAGCATGGGACCAGCCTGTTGCGAATCTCTGCCCCTCCTACCCGTCTTTATGTGGCTTCTTCTTTATATCCGTGGTTATAAAACTTCTGTTCAGCTAGATTTCAGATGATTCTCCAGGTTGATTGTTCTATAATTTAGTTGTAATTATGATGTGTTCATGGGATGAGGCAAGTGCAATGTTTATCTGTTCCACCATCTTGGATTGTTCTTCACCATTTTACTTTTATAACCAAACTCACCACCACACCCCCACATCCCTCATCCTTCCCAACCAGTAATTTCTTCTCCGTTGCTAATATTTAGCCTTTTAAAAACAGTATATATAAATGGAATACTGTTGTATTCCTTTGTATTCCATGTATTCTTTTAGGATTGGCTTTTTTTCACTTGACATAATTCCCTGGAAATTCATCCAAGTTATTGTATTTATCAATAGTTTATTCTGTTTTATTGCTGAGTATTATTCCATGGTGTGGATTTACCATAGTTTGTTTAACCATGCACCCGTTGATTTTTCTGTGAGTATAAATTTTCATTTCTCTGGGATAAATATCCAAATGTGCAGTTGCTGGGTGATATGGTAGCTGTATGCTTTGTCTTTTGTTGTTGTTGTTTTTAAGAAACTGCTAAACTGTTTCCTAGAATAAACTTGCTTATGTCTACAAAAAAAAAAAACCAAAAAACAAAAAAACCCAAACAAACAAACAAAAGGAAACCTTGCTTGGAGTTTGATAGGAATTGCATTAAACCTACAGATAAATTTGGGGAGAAGTAACATCTTTACTATATGAGTCTTTCAATTCATGGACATGGTATCTCTCCATTTATTTAGGTTTTCTTTGATTTCTGTCATCAGCATTTTGTAATTTTCAGCATGTAGATCCTATGCATATTTTATTAGCTTTATGCCTAATATTTAATTTTCTTTGGAGTGATTGTAAATAGTGTTGATTTTTTTAGTTTTGGTTTATGCAAGCTCGTTGTTAGTATATAGAAATGCAATTGATTTCTGTGTGTTGATCTAGTACCCTGTGACCTTGCTGAACATACTTATTAGTTCTAGCAGTTATTTTGTATCTTCTTTGGGTGTTCTTCATATGAAAATCATGCTACTTACAAATAGGGATGAATTTCTTTCTTTCTTTCCAATATGTAAATCTTTTGTATCTTTTGCTTCCCTTATCAAAGTGGCTAGAACTTCCAGTATTGTTTAGTAACAAGTGATGAAAGAAGACATCCTTACCTCATTCCCAATCTTGGGAGTGGAAAGCATTCAGTGTTTCACCCTTAGGTGTAAAGTTAACTATGTTTCTGTAAATGTTCTTTTTTAAGTTGATATAATTTCTCTCTACAGTGGTACCTTGGTTTTTTAATGTAGTCCATTCTGAAAGACAATTTGAATTCTCAAACATTCTAAAACAGCTGACAGCCAGACCTCAGGATCTTGCACTCAACAGAAGCCACATGACATGCTCTACTTCTGAGGCATGTTCGAAAACTGAATGTGGGGACAGAGCCCCAAAAAGCAGTTTCCAGGCTCTCTGCCTCACATAGAAAGCTGCTGGCTCAGGTAGTAAATGGCCATCACCTGTGATGGGATGGCCATCAGCTGTGGCTAATTGGCCGTCAGCTGTAACCAGTGAGCCATTGGCCACTAATATAACTGCTGCGGCTACGAAGGAGAGCCGAGGAGAGTGGAGGAGAGTGGAGGAGAGTGGAGGAGAGTGGAGGAGAGTCGTCGGTCAGTTGCAGAGAAAACGGACAGCAGGTCGCACATCCAGTGAACCCAGCCTCCAGTGAGACCGTAGTGGTATGACTCCCCTACCTATGGCTCCGTGGGTGTTCCTTTTTGGCCTCACCATATCCTGCATTCTTGTATGGGGAGCGGGAGCAGAGACCCCGCAGGCCGCCCCGCACGACACTGAAGCATTTACTTCCGAGTTTATGGAGTTCGTAAACCAAAATGTTCATCAACGGAGTCGTTTGAAAACCAAGGTACTACTGTATTTCTAATTTCCTGAGAGTCTTTAAAATTACAATTAAAGTTTTCTTTCTTTCTTTCTTTTTTTCTTTCTTTCTTTCTTTCTTTCTTTCTTTCTTTCTTTCTTTCTTTCTTTCTTTCTTTCTTTCTTTCTCTCTTTCCTGTCAAATGCTTTTTATGCATCAATTGATAAGATCATGTAATTAGGTTTTTTGGCCTTTTGATGTTCAAATGTAAGCAAGCTTGCATATCTGAAATAAGCCCCACTGGGCCATGACATGTAATTCTTTTAATACATTTTTCGATTCAGTTTAGTGCTATTTTGTTGAGGTTTTTGGCATCCAAAATCATGAGAGATATTAGTCTGTAGTTTTCTTTTTAGTACTGTCTTTTTCAGGTTTTGATATCAGGGTAATACTGTTCTGCGTTAAGAAGTATCCCTACTTTTCTATTATCTGGAAGTGATAATATAAAGTTTGTGTTAATTATTCTTTAAATTTTAGGAAAAATTCTTCAGTGAAGCCATCTGGACCTGGAAATTAATTTTTTCAGGAGCCTGTAAATCACAAATTCAAATTCTTTAGTGGTTATCAGATTTGCTGGTTTTCTGTCTAGTTCTATCAGTTGCTGTGAGGGAGGTCTTGAATTCTTAACTATAAATAAGGATTTATTTATTTCTTCTTTTAGGTTTATCATTTTTGCTTCATGTATTTTGAGGCTTTCTGGCACATACACATTTAGGATTGTTATGTTTTGCTTTCTGATGGGTTACTTGCATGCTTTTTGGATTTTATCTTGATTTATTATAGTGTTTCTGAGTGTATTTTTCTTAGTTGTTTTGTTTATTGTAATATCTATGTAACTTACAACAGTCTGTTTGTATCAACATTTTACCATTTTGCATGAAGTGTGCAAACCTAACTTCCATTTGGATCTCTTTACCTTCCTTAGTTTTAAAGATCATTGTTTTGAGTATCAGATGTTATAATTTAGTTTCAGTCATCAAGTATGATTTATAAATGCCACGAGGAGGATAATCTACTGAAGAGACTCATATTTCTTCTCTTTTCATTGTTTTGTTTTTTTCATTCTGCTCCATGCTCCAAGTTTCCTTGTTTTATTATTTACTTTGTGTTAAAATTTTTCTTTTAGACATTCTTTAAGAATAGGGCTGATAACAACACATTCTTTTAGTTTTACTTAGTCTGAGAAAGTCTTTCATTCCCCTTCATTTCTAAAAAGAGTTTCACCTGCTCTAGAATTCAGGATTGACAGTTATTTGCTTGAAGGATGACATACTGTCAGAGGAGATCCTGGAGAGGATGTCACCACTGATTGACCCAAGAGCTGGACCCGGGCAATAGGAGACCCCTCACCCCTTCCCCTGTCTTTGGAATGTGTATTCCACTTGCCTTTCCTGCACTAGAAGCTGTCCCAAGGACACCACCTAAAGAGAGTACGGTGCTGTTGAGACCATCTCTACTGAACACATAACTGAACCCCATTAAGGCCTCTATATAACCTTTAAGATTACAATAGTCACTCAAGACAAGCCTCATAAGTAAGTTCCCTTGTTTATTATTAAACCTGCCATCCAGCAGTCTGGAATAGCCTGACTCTTCCTTCAGTCTCTCCTTGTCCTCTGTATATGGGGGCCGGTTTGCAAACTAACAATTGGAGATCCAGCCAGGAGACCAAAGAAATTGGCCTTAGAAAGATCCATCTATGGAGGAGGTGGGGAAGGGTGGCCATATGTTAGGTGCTTGTGGACCATCACATGCATATGGGGACGCTCTGGAAATGCCAGCTTGTCTAATGTACTTGTTTGAGGAACTGCACATGGCTCACTGTGGCAAAGGGGAAAGGGATGGCTGTTCAGTGGGCTGGCCTCTATTGTGAGCAGCTCAGCTGAACACTGATGTCCACCTAGAGACTAAAGCTCGAGTTAGAAAGTTGGAAGAAAAGCTGAGGTTAGAGAAAGACATGCGATTATCCACTGTGCTAGCTTTGGAGCTGGCAGACCAGGTGGTAGAGCAGGAAGGGAAGTTGGAAACTTTACTATGCAGTTTTGTCAAGCTATGAAGGTGCAATTTGCCTTGGATTAAGGTCCAAGCACTTGTGACAAAGCCTGATTGGGATGCTAAGAGGTGGGATCCTGGGAAAGTGAGGAGAGTGAAGAGGAGAATGTGGTGATCGAAAGCAAAACAGATAAAACATCCCGTGCCATCAAACCCCTAATTAATACAAAGGAAAGTAAAAGCAAATAACAAAAAAAGCAGACCCCAACTCAGGAAATGTTCATGGTGAGAGAATATACTCCCACTGAGTTTACTGATATAGCTGCCAAGTTCCAGCAAAAGGCCAGGGAAAGTATCCAGGTATGGTTAGTATAGCTGTGGGAAGGGGGGCAGGGGCAGCGATTACATTTTTCTATCCAGGCAGGAGACAGAGAAACATCACCACATATCCTGCCTCCTTGCAGCACCTGCTTGGTGCTGAAGACCCTCACTCTTTTATAGATTGCATTATTCTAGCCTGCAGGGAGGCTTGGCCCATTAAAGGGGAATATCGCTGGGCATATGGGTCCCTGGAAAGCTATAGAAGATGTGCAACAAATTCTTAGGGAGTTGGGAATGAGACAGACCATCTACACCCTTATCTTTCAAGGCCCTAATCAGGCCACATCATTGAACAAATAAAAGCCAAGATACTCCAGCCTGTCCTCAGCACCTGGTGTGGGACGCTGATCTCCATGCCAAGCCCAGTCATGGGACAAGACGTTTATGTTGGGCAATCCATTCCTGATCTGGGGAAGACTGAAAAATCCTAAGGACAGGTACAGGCTATGGGAAAGACTGGAGACATAAAGGGAGTGAGGGAAATTCCTGCTGATATCCGTTATACAGATGGCAATCCATCCATGTGGACTGCAGTTGCTATTCGGCCCAACACTGATACCATCTGGATGGAAACAGGAACGAACCGCACTAGCCGGTAGACTGAACTCAGAGCTGTTTGGCTGGTGATCACTCCTCAGCCCAGGTCCTTAGTCCTTTGCACTGACAGTTGGGTTGTTCTAAAGGGACTAACACTTGTTAATGGGCCCCACCTCTAAAAACCCCCTTGCCAGTGCTGTCATTTTTACATGATGTTTTTGGTAGGACTTTTCTCATTGACGGCTGTGTGGGAATGTGCTAACCCGGGACACCTTCAATTGCTAGCGTAGGATAGGGAGTCAGGAAATGCTGGGCCTCACTAAGTTCTTTATGTTGGGTCGTAAAACACTCCGAAGTTATGTTTTTCCTCCATTTCTGAAGTCCCAAACCAGTTTGCCTTTCTCTTTCCACCTTTCAGGGTTCTGTTTTGGTGTTCTCTTACATTAATACCAGAGGTTATAGTTGTACTTAGTGGAGAGAAACAGGAAGACATGAATTTAAGCTATCTTATTTGGACCACGAATCTGGTTAATCAACATAGTCATAGTTGTTTTGTAAGGTCACTTAGTTTGGGGGTAATTTGTCATGAAGGAATTAATAGCTTCAATACTCTCTCAACTTGAAACATTATCAATCCTTTGTCTTGTGCTCATAATATCCTTCCTTTCCTGTTTTATAACTCTGTTATAACCAAATACAGTACATATACACTCCTCCAATATTTATGCCATCAGCTTTAGTTTTAACATAAAAAAAATATATAAATTTACGTAATCGCATGGATTGCTTCTTATGTTCCAAATTGCATTGCTAAGATCCATTGATATTCTTGACATTCTTGCATGTAGCTTCTGCCCACATTGTTAACCACCATGTAATATTTCATTGTATAAATACGAGTACAAGGTCTGACAATTAAGTTCGTGAACTGTTTTCAACAAGTTTCCTAACTTTTTTTGATATCAGAGAGGTTATTCATTATGAATTTGTACCAACTGGACAAGCAGTTAACCAAGTTTACTGTTTGGAAGTACTGAAAAGGCTGCACGAAAAAGTTAGACGACCTGAACTTTTCTCCAACAATTCATGGCTCTTGCATCATGACAATGCACTGGCTCACACAGCGCAGTCTGTGAGGGAGTTTTTAACCAGTAGACAAATCACTGTATTGGAACACCTTCTCTACTCATCTGATCTGGCCCCTAGTGACTTCTTTCTTTACCCGAAGATAAAGGAAATATTGAAAGGAAGACATTTTGATGACATTCAGGACATCAAGGGTAATACAACAGCTCTGATGGCCATTCCAGAAAAAGAGTTCCAAAATTGCTTTGAAGGGTGGGCTAGGCACTTGTGTCAGTGCATAGCTTCTCAACAAATCTACTATCCATCTGACACTGTACAAAGCTATTACAATACCATTGACTATATTTCCTATGCTGTATATTCCATGACTATATTTTTTTCATAGTTGACATTCAATATTATTTTATATTAGTTTCCAGTGTACAGCATAGTGGTTAGGCATTTATATAATCTATGAAGTGATTCCCCCCCATAAGTCCAGTACCCATCCGACACCCTACATAGTCTTTACATTATTGATTATATTCCCCATACTGTATTTCACATCCCCTTGACTATTTTGTGACTAGCAATTTGTACTTTATAATCCCTTCACCTTCCTTACCATCCCCCGACCTCTTCCCATCTAGCAGCTATCAGTTTGTTCTCTGTATCTATGAGTCCATTTCTGTTTTGTTTGCTCATTTATTCTGTTCTTTGAATTCCACATATAAGTGAGATCATATGGTATTTGTCTTTCTCAGTCTGACTTCACTTAGCATAATATCCTCTAGGTCCATCCATGTTGTTGCAAATGGTAAGATTTCATTCATTTTTTATGGCAGAGTAATACTCCATTGTATAAATGTACCACAATTTCTTTATCCAATCATCTATTGATGGGCATTTCGGTTGTTTCCATATCTTGGCTATTGTGAATAGCGCTGCAGTAAACAAAGGGGTGCATATATTTTTTTGAATTAGTGTTTTGGATTTCTTTGGATAAATACCAAGGAGTACAATTACTGGGTCATAAGGTAGTTCTATTTTTAAGTTTTTGAGGTACCTCCATAATGACTGCACCAATTGCAGCCCAACCAACAGTGCACAAGCGTTCCCTTTTCTCCACATTCTCTCCAACACTTGTATGTTGATTTGTTGATGATAGCCATTCTGACAGGAGTGAGGTGATATCTCATTGTGGTTTCTATTTACATTTCTCTGATAGTGATGCTGAGCATCTTTTCATATGTCTATTGGCCATCTGTATGGAGAAATGTCTATTCATATCTCACCTCCATTTCTGAAGAGCGATCTATTGGGTAAAGTACTCTTGGTTGGCACTTTCTTTATTTCAGCATTTTGAATATATCATCCCATTTTCTTCTAGCCTGCAAAGCCTCTGCTGAGGAATCTGCTGATAGCCTGATGGGGATTTGTCTTGTATGAAGGAATTCTGTTTTTCTCTCTTTGTCTTTGATTTTAGACAGTTTTATTATAATGTACCTTGGAGAAGATTTTGCCTTGATTTTGGATTGAAATTTTTAGGTGATCTATCTGCTTCATGAACTTGGATAGCTAAATCTCTCCCCATGTTTGGGAAATTCTCAGCCATTATTTCTTTAAATAAGCTTCTTATCCTTTTCTCCCTCTTTTCTCCTGAGACTTCAATGATACATGTGTTGTTTTCTTTAATGGTGTCTCATAATGCTCATAGACTTTCTTCATTCCTTTCTATTCCATTTTCTTTTTGCTCCTCTGATTGGATAATATCAATAGTTCATTATTCTAGCTTACTATAATTATATGTATTATGTAACATTTGCTGTGGCTCTTACTGTACATTATGTGTTTTTTTGTCCCTTTAGTTTTTAAATTTCTTCTGGTATTTAAATGTTTTGTAGTTATCTTTCCATTAATACATTTTTAATGCCTTTATTCACCTATTCTTTATTCAGCCCTTTACTATCTCATTTGTTACTTTTAAATCATATCTTTTAACCTTCCAGCTAGTGCTATTAAATAAGCAATGAACTATTCTGTTCTTTCATTCCCTCTCTGAAATGTCCCACTTTGTTTGCATTATTTTCACTTTGTCAGATCACGCAACATGTAATGTATATGTTATACAAAATATTCTTATTCTACCATTGTCCTCATCTTTGCTTTATTTTTATATCGTCAAGTAAATAATGAAAGGCTCTGCATTAAGCATTAGGCCTTAATGATCTCTTGTTTGGATAAAGTTCATTTGTAGTAGATTTCATGAAAAGATCATGACTACAGAATTCCCTGAGCTCTTAAATGTTTAAAAATATTTTCCTGTAGCCTTAATACTAAGAGGAAACCTTGGCTGGATAGAAAAATCCCTGTTTCATGTTTTTAAATTCTTGAGTGTTTTATAAGGGCTGCTTTATTATTACTTTGCTGTGTATGAGAATTGTGATGGCATTCCAATACTCTTACTTTGAAAAGTTACTTGATCTTTTTACCTGGATAGCTTGAGGATCTTTTTCTTTGTCTTAAGAATCTGATAGCTTAAATATTATATTGAAGTTCATCATTGAGGTCATTTTTTTTCTGGTACCTGGTGAGCCTTTTTAACACAAAAAATTCAGGTCTTGATCTTTTCCTGTAAGCTTTTCTTGGATTAAATTGTAAGTATTAAATTCACTCTGTTTATTTATAATCTTCAGGGACTCCAATTATAAGTCCTTCAAACACCTTTGCCTATTTTCCATTTCAGCCACTTTCTATCGGACTATTTTTCTCTCTGACCATTTTCTTTATCTCATTATCATTATTTGATTTCATTTTGGTTCTTTCCAGTTGTCCTGTTATGTTTTATTAAAATCTGTTCTTCCTTGTGCAGCTTATAATTTAGTTTCCATTGCTGATATGGTTTTGTCATCTCTTCTAAGTATTAGTAGCATCACTAGGCTCATTTACTGTCTTTTTTCTTTTTGTATATTTCTCCTTTTAGTTTTCAAATTTCTGCTTCAAACTTTGTGTATATATATTTGTATATATTGTATATTAAACACCCTCAAATAAGCCTCAATACATAAAAATATTTCACAGAGGCTTATTTGAAGGTGTTTAATTCATTTTGCAATGCAGCATTATGAGTTCTTCTTTTTCATCAGATATTTGGGGAAATTTTCCTCAGCTGAATTGTTTGTGTCCTGTTTTATGTCTATAGTAGTTTTGATTAGATGAAGAATGTGAATCCATATCTCCATGGACCATGTTGGTGATTAAATGTGCTTCATAAAATTCCTAATTCAAGGACACACTTTTCTGTAGTGCAGCAAGGCATAGTTTCCTTAGTGAGAAATGATTTCTTTCTCTTTTAAGGGTAAGAGAGGTGAGCATAGGACTTGAGTGTCATTTATTTATGTGTTTGTTTATTTATTTATTTATGTCTTTAAAGATCATTGATTTTTTTTTAAATTAAATTTATTGGGGTGACAATTGTTAGTAAAAATACATAGATTTCAGGTGTACAATTCTGTATTACATCATCTATAAATCCCATTGTGTGTTCATCACCCAGAGTCAGTTCTCCTTCCATCACCATATATTCGATCCCCCTTACCCTCATCTCCCACCCCCCACCCCCCACCCCCCTTACCCTCTGGCAACCACTAAACTATTATCTGTGTCTATGAGTTTCTGTTTCTCATTTGTTTGTCTTGTTCTTTTGTTGTTTTTGGTTTATATACCACATATCAGTGAAATCACATGGTTCTCTGCTTTTTCTGTCTGACTTATTTCGCTCAGCATTACTCTCTCAAAAAATCTGAAAACATTTAGAGATAAAGACACATGTGCTCCAATGTTCATTGCAGCTTTGTTTACAGTGGCCAAGACATGGAAACAACCAAAATGTCCTTCGATAGATGAATGGATAAAGAAGTTGTGGTATATATACACAACGGAATACTATTCGGCGGTAAGAAAAGATGATATAGGAACATTTGTGACAACATGGATAGATCATTGATTTTTCATTTTACTTTACACTTTTATTCTACAATTCTCATAGGACAACTCTGTCTTTCTTTTAATCCTCTTCTCTTCTTCCCCTATTAAAATATTACCTTTCCAGGATTTCCTGTTTGTATCATACATTTAAAAATCTCTGCCCTTTAGTTAGTGTTCTAACCTAGCATATGCTTCCACCACACCCCCAACAGAGTTTTTTTGTTTGTTTGCTTTTCTCTCATTAGAATGAACTTATTATTTTTAGAGGTGGTTTCACTTCCCTCCTTACTTTTTCACAGTTTTCCAAAATCGCCCCTGTTCTCTGAGAAGGCTTGTACATAGCGCTGGGATTTGGTGTTTAGTTTTCTTTTTGCAGATAATTTAAAGTTTGAGCATTCCTTTTTTTCCTTTCTTTGTTTTAAATTAAACTTTATTGGGGTGACAATGGTTAGTAAAATTACATGGGTTTCAAGTGTACAATTCTGTAATATATCATCTGTATATCACATCAAGCACAAAAGATACATGTAATTTTACTTGTTCCTCTAGTTTTTTTTTTTTTACTATTTTATAAAAAGGGTATGTTTAGAGTTTTGTAGTTATGCTGATGCTACCCAGAATTACCCATTTTACTTTTTAAATTACTTTTTATTGAAATAAAAAAATTGCCGAAAAAAGTGAATACAACTTAATTTAAGTGCTCAATAGTTTTTTTTATGTTTTTTTTTTTTTTTTTAAAGAAATCACCACAAAAAACAAGGCATAGAGTGCTGGCAGAACTCTAGAATCCTCACTGTGCCCCTCTTCCAATTTCTAATCTCTTCAACACAAAAGTAAACATTATCGTATATATATGTGTGTGTGTGTGTGTATATATGCATACATTAATTGTGTTTGTTTTTAACCTTTATATTACTTCAGTAATACTATAGGCATCATTATGTGCCTGATTTATTTCTCTCAAAATTGTGTGTGAGATTGATCTTTGCAGCTGGTACATAGCAGTATTTCAATTCTTCATTGCTATATATATATATCTCAGTTTGGGTCCTTGACCCTCTGCAGGTCCTTGCTAATATTGGTTTTATTCAATATTTTGTATGTGAAAGTATAAATTAAAATGCAAAGTTTAATAATCTCATCAAGGCAATATTGTAGGTCAGTGATTAAAGGACTAGAATCCAATTTTCTAAGTCCTTCTTAAGATAACATTTTTCCACTGCATAATGATTTATGAAATAAAAAAGCAATTAGTCATTTTATTTTTGTTCCCTAATGTTATCACATAGAGGCTGTTCTTCACCAGCCCATATCCTTTTTTCCTTTTTATACATTGCGATTTTCCCCCCATAGACTTGGCTTTTTTTTACAATGAACTTTTACTCTATTTACCCCTTCATTTATTTATAATTATTTAATATCACATTTTATTTATCCATTCATCTGTGGAAGAACATTTAGGTTGTTTCCATATCTTGGCTATCGTGAATAATGCTGCAGTGAACAGGGAGTGCAGATATCATTTCCTTTGGGTATATATCCAGAATTGGGATCACTGGATCATATGGTAGCTCTAATTTTAATTTTTTGAGGAACAAACATACTGCTTTCCATAATGGCTGTATCAATTTACATTTCTACCAACAGTGTATAAAGTTTCCCTTTTTTCCACATCCTCACCAACATTTATTACCTCTTGTGCTGATAATAGCTGATAATTGTTGATAATTATATTTTTGATTTGTATTTTCTTCATGATTAGTAAAGGTGACCATCTTTTCATGTAACCTTAGCCATTTGTATGTCTTCTTCGGAAAAAAATGTCTATTCAAGGCCTCTCCCCATCTTTTAATCGGATTGTTTATTTTTTTGCTATTGAGTTATATGAGTTCTTTATATATTTTGGATAGCCCTTATCAGATTATATGATGTGCAAATATTTTCTCCCATTCCATAGGTTGACTTTTCATTTTTTGACTGCCTTCTCAAAATAGCCCTCTTGGACTTGGATTCCACTGGGGTTTTGTAACCTCTTATCTGGATCCCAAAGCTCTCACAATGACAGTTACGTCTGTGAATGGCTGCCAAATTATTGTTGCTATCTGGGGATACAAGTGGGGACCCTCCTATTTCTGCATCTTGGTGACATCACTGTCTCATAACTCTCAATATAAGATGATAACATTTTGTCAGTACTAAAATTTCAGAGTGAGCTATTTTTTTGTGTCTGGTCATATAAGAGAATGGCTTTGTCTTTAGGAAATAGATGTTAAAATGCTTATGCATGAGGTTTCAGGATTCCTCTCAAATGTTTCAGCCAAAAAACAAAGATATATAAGATATACATAAAAATGACAATGTCTCACATATTTTCATTTTTCTGAAACCTATTTATGGGTTGAAACCTATTTATATACTGTGTGTGTATGCGTACATATACAGATAAACACAGAAAATCGCAGAAATTAGGCGAGATATTAACAATTTATGTACAAGATACATGGCTGTTTATTATTTTTGCAACTTTTCCATGCGTTTGACATTTTTCAAAATATAAAGCTGGCGGGAAATTTTATTCTGTTATTTCGTATGTATGGATTCTGTAGTCTAGGCAAAAACTTTCCAGTTTTTAAAATTATTTTTGTTATTTTCTTCAAGAAGGCTGAGAATACCCAGGACTCTTTGGGCCACATAGCAGTGAAATCTCTAATCACTCTGTGCTTCCTCTTTTATTCATTACCATTTTGACTATATCCATCTCTTACATTTCTACTCCTTTCACTCCTCCTTGTTCTGCCTCAGATCTTCTCCTCTCAGGTCAAAAAGCAATAGTTGATAAGTCCTACTTTATACAAATTGTTATATTCATTTGTCATTGGCTTTGAGCTTTTTATAGCCTTGCCTTAATTTGAGCTTTTTATAGCCTTGCCCATCACAATGTACTAAATTTGAATCCCATATCTCAATCCATTCATTAAACAAATAGTTATGTGCCCGCTATGCATCAGTACCGTTCTAGGGGTTCATGCCTTACTCCTTATTCTTTCCCATAAGTCAGGTCTTATACAGATACCCCAAATATAATCAGCTACATATTGTAAACTTGCCTTCTTCTCTTACCCAAAATATAAAATCTAGTATTTGAGATTTCTACCATGCAAGTTACTCCTTTGAGTTGTCTTGTTGTCTCTAGGAGACTGCCAGGCATGTAATAGAAGTTGAATGAAAATGAATGAGTGAATGAATGAAAATGCAAATAAATTACCTGGGAGTGCTGGTCAATTCAAGTGTTACGGATTCAACCAAAACAATATAACACTGGATAGCTTTAGTGCAAAAGATATTTATTGGGAGAACATAGTATAGGTAAAAATATTGAAATAATTGTACCAAACGTGGACTGAGAGGGACAAAACTAGGCAGCTGTGGGGAACTAGGGAACAGAAACAATATCTTTAAGGGTAAATACAGCCTTGCTACTCTCTATCTTCCTGTTCCTCTTGTCAAGTTTCAAATTTTAGGGAGAATTTTGATTGACCTGTCTTTGGTCACATGTTCTCCTTTGGCCAGAGAAAGTCAAGACATCATGATTATATGCAGTGGGGGCAGGAGGGGAAAATAGAAAAGTTTTAACCAGAGGAAATGAGAATGGCTGCTGTTATAATTTTCTATTGCTACTGTAATGAATTATTACAAACTTTGTAGTTCAAAACAGCCATATTTATTATTTTACAGTTCTGTAGGTTTAAAGTCCAAAAAGAATCTCACTAGACTGAAATAAAGGTGTTGACATGGGTGTAGTCCCTTCTGGAGATTCTAGAGGAGAATCTATTTACTTGCCTTTTCCAGTTTCTGGAGGCTGTCCACATTCCTTGGCTCCTGGTCTCCTTCCTCCAGCTTCAGAGGCAGCAAAGGCCAGCCAAGTATTTCTCACAGCGCATAAATCTGACCTTCTTTCTCTTCTGCCTCTTTCTTCCACATGTAAGGACCCTTGTGATTACACTGGGCTCATCAGGATAATCTCCCTATTTTACAGTCAACTGATTGGCAATCTTAATTCCATCTTCAACTTTACTTACCTCATAAAAGTCACTTTGGTCATCAGTGAATCCTGAACAATAAGAAATCTTGGAAAAGATAATATATTTTGATCACTAGGGAAAAAGACAGGTGATCTTTTGACACAGTGCTGAGGTCACAGTACAGCCCAAATGGGAGGGTATTTGGTGGCATCACAGAAGCTTAGTACCAGAAGAAGGCATTAGAGCAAAACTTGCACAGATCTACTTAGGCTTCCCCTGCATAGAATATTTTTTAAAATGTATCATATGAGTAAAAGAAGCTGGATGCAACCTCTCTACACAAATACCATAGCTCTTGATGCAACCTTTACATTAACAATTATTTTACTGGCGTGGATGCGGAGAAAAGGGAACGCTGGTGCACTGTTGGTGGGAATGCAGATTGGTGCAGCCACTATGGAAAACAGTTTGGAGGTATCTCAAAAATCTGAAAATGGAACTACCTTATGATCCAGCAATCCCACTCCTAGGTATCTATCCGGAGAAATCCAAATCTCCAATTCAAAAATCTTTATGAACTCCTATGTTTATTGCAGCACTATACACAATAGCCAAGACCTGGAAACAACCGAAATGCCCATCAGTAGATGACTGGATTAAGAAACTGTGGTATATTTATACAATGGAGTATTACGCAGCCATAAAGAAGAAAGAAATCTTACCATTTGCAACAACATGGATGGACCTAGAGAACATTATGTTAAGTGAAATAAGTCAGAAAGAGAAAGACAAATACCATATGATCTCACTTATATGCGGAATCTAAAGAAAATAATAAGTGAATGAACTAATCAGAGACAGTTTTGGAAACATGGAGGAAAAACAGAGGGTTGCTAGAGGGGCGGGGGGGTGGGGATAAGGGGAAGGTGAGAGGTTTTGGGAACGTACGGGGGGGGTGGTGGATGGGGGAGGGGGGTTCACACAGTGTGAGGGATGTAAATGATAAACGTCTAAGTTTTGCTTTGTCTTGTGCACCTGAAACTAATAAAAAAAAAAAAAAAAGAAAAAAAAACAATTATTTTAATCAGTGATACAGAAGAATATAGTGTTTCACTCTAAGAAAATACCTCATCACCAAAAAAACATCTTGCATCACCGATTAGAGGTAATCAGATAATACAGAAAAGTACTTAAAGCTCAGAATCTAATGTCCATTAGGAAGCTAGAGAAATCCTGTGTAATATATGAGTCTATGGCTACTTCTCAGAATTTTTTGCTGTGGGTTATCTTCATTGTCTATTCATTGCCCATGGGAAGATTTTGACTACCAGATGTTGATCTAGAATTCTGCTTCTGAAGAATTCTGAGTATGTTACTAATTATATTTAGCAACAAAGGTAAATATTATAGTTTTATACACTTTTAGAATTGCTTTCAAAATAACTTAATCCAACCCGTTCACATGAGCATATGGAAGCCATCAGATTAAATGACTGGACCAAGGTCATCCAAATGTCAAGGTTAGTAGGGGAATCCACCTCTCTTGTCTGATACTTTAATGTATATGGTGCATTAGTGTCTTATCTAAGATATTTTAAGTTCCTTTATACACATGCATGTGTTTCTCTCTCTCTCTCTCTCTCTCTCTCTCTCTCTCTCTCTCTCTCTCTCTCTCTCTCTCTCACACACACACACACTCACAAATCAGAAACAAAGGAGCTGGGAACACAGAGACGTGTATATGAAAGGTCTGACAATTAAATTCACGAACTTTCACTGTGTATTTGTTTACATGGTGGAAAGTTTGCGAACTTAATTGTCTGACCAACACATAATTGGAACCATCTATTTAAAATAATGCAATTATAATTATCCCTCTCTCTGTGTATATGAGTACACTGAGTTCATGTATACATATAGCTATGAAAGAAGACAGAGCTGATAGGAGATGAATTAGATTATAAAATGCAATCATTCCCCAAACTGTATGGCTAGTGTTAAGGACTGTCAGATCAGGGGGAATTTATAGACATAGTGTACCTGAATTTCATCGGAAATCCTGATAAAATCTCATGATCCCATTATGGAGAATGTGGAAAAGATGCTTGCAGGAAGAACAACACATCCAGTTAACCTAAAGACTGATTTAGCAGCAAAATATTAGTGAACCCATCTCAATCTGGAGGATTGAGAAACATTCACCCTGGTACATTCACCAGTGCCAGATATCCTTGAAATAGGTTTAAAAAGACAGATTGCAGAATAGTTTTAAGAGCAACCCACAGGGAAGCTATTCGTAGCACAATGGGGTCGATAATTGTGAAGGGCGTAAGATTTTACCCTACTTGCAAGCTGACAAGTTAGTCTGCCACATTTTCACAAATGCTTACAGAAGATAAACTATTACACTTCTGGGTCAGAAACAAAGGATTTTATTACCTACAGCACAGTAGGCAGCGGGAACCTCATGATTGCATTGATTCCCCTTGTTCTCCAAGTCTCATTGGATTGATATGGAGTAATACAGTCGATGCTGCACAAACAGTAGATCTGTCACAGCTGAGGAACCAGAATCCTTTGCAGAGGACTGCCAACGAACCTACCTTAACCTTTGTCCCAAGGAAGATATTATCTTTCTAGTGCTGGAGAGCTACCAAATCTGGCTAGTGACCAAGAGGTGAGACACTATGTCTGTCATCCCAGGCTGTTTGCTTATACAAACATCCTTGAAACGAAGGTCCAGGGGAAAAGCTCTATTGAAATGCCATGCTGAAATGTGAGAGCTCCACGGAACATTGTTTCCCAACAGGTGGCTGTGCCATCAGTCATTCATGAATGGACACAGGTTGCTCCAAATGAACTTCCCCTAATTGGATACTTTCTAAACTTTGCTGGGCCACAGAGTGGGATGTGACAGCTGGCACTTGCTTTCAGGGGCACCTGTCTGAAAATGATAAGCCTTAAACCCTACATGTTACCTCACAAGACCTCACAAAATTCCTCACAAAACTTTAAATGCTCATGACCCTCATTTCTACAAATTCCTCACTTTGCACTGATAAGAATGAAAACAAGAAGGAAAAGAGAAAGAATTTTACAATACAATCATGTTATTGTCCAGTGGTTTTATGGACTTCCTTCCAGAACTTTTTGTGACTTCAAAGATGAAGCTGGGGTGTGTCACATGGAGTCACATATCGGGTGACATTCTGGAGGAAGGAAGGAAATTCACCCACTCCAAAGCATGAGGAGCCTGGGGTGACAGAGTCAGACCACGAGATCAAATAACCATCATATCAGACACTGTCACTTTTTACTGGATTGCACCTTGGGTTTACCCAGTTAAAGCTGTTTCCTGGGTCATTATCTATACAAGGAGGTAGTAGATACAGCAGCATAATGAGCACAGAGTCTCCCCAAAATAGCCAGGGAATGAGCCCCCACTACCTTCAACAACAGCCAGATCTGCCTCGTAAGACATAGAACAAATTTAGAGTTGGAGGAAATTCAGAGTTGGAAATAAATATATCATCCTTAACATAGTTTATTAAAAGTCTTGTACCTGTTTTCTGATTTCTGGTTCAAGGGTTAGAATTCTTAATGAGTTGCCTCTCCTAAGGGGCAATTAGCATGTTTAAGACTCTCACTTTCTTTCCTACTTAATTATGGAGGATTCATATACAAAAAAGTGGCAAGAAAAGCCACTTGGTCCCCGATAGTATTTTTAATTTCTTAAAACTCTGTGCTTATCATTATAAAGTATTAACAAACAAGAAAATTTTATTTTTACTTTTTAGCAGAGTATAACATTAAGTGAGGATTAACTTGAAAGTTCCCTGCTTCTTTTCTTTTGTCACTATCCTCAGTGAGAGCATCCTTAAAATTTTCCTTGTAGTATAAAGGGCAGATGGGGGTACTGCTTCATTATCAAATAAGAAATCACATTCTGAATAAACAGATACTTTCGCATCTGTTGGTGTCAGTCTTTCATTTAAATTATTAGGTTGGTGCAAATGTAATTGCGGTTTTGCAATTATTTTTAATCTTTTAAACTGCAATTACTTTTGCATCGACCTAATAGCTCTTATGTTTTACATACAAGCTAGGTAATTTCTAATGTGGCCTAATTTCTGGAAGATTACACATTTGTTTATGTATTTATTTATGTATTTACTTATGTATTTATAAGCTTCCTGTCTTGTCCTACGTTTCAGCCTCTGTCTTTAATCCATCTTCTTTTTCAAGTCTTTTTTTTGTAGTTTTTCTTTAAATTTCAGATATACAAAACAACATTGTGAGTAGACATTTACATACCTCATAAAGTGATAACCTCAATAAGTCTATTATCCATCTCACTCCATGCATAATTATTACATTATTGACTATATTCCCTATGCTGTAGTGTATATCCCCATAACTATTTTTTAAATTATAATTAACATTAAATATTATTTTATATTAGTTTTATGTGTTGGAAGACTTTACTTTTAAATGGCAAGTAAGGGGCCTTAAGATTTTTTTTTCAATTTATTGGGGTGACAGTTGTTAGTAAAATTACATAGATTTCAGGTGTACAATTCTGTATTACATCATCTATAAATCCCATTGTGTGTTCACCACCCAGCGTCAGTTCTCCTTCCATCACCATATATTTGATCCCCCTTACCCTCTTCTCCCACCCCCCCACCCCCCTTACCCTTGGTAACCACTAAACTATTGTCTGTGTCTATGAGTTTCTGTTTCTCATTTGTTTGTCTTGTTCTTTTGTTGTTTTTGGTTTATATACCGCATATCAGTAAAATCACATGGTTCTCTGCTTTTTCTGTCTGACTTATTTCACTCAGCATTACACTCTCAAGATCCATCCATGTCGTCACAAATGTTCCTATATCATCTTTTCTTACCGCCGAAAAGTATTCCATTGTGTATATATACCAAACTTCTTTATCCATTCATCTATCGAAGGACATTTTGGTTGTTTCCATGTCTTGGCCACCGTAAACAAAGCTGCAATGAACATTGGAGCACACGTGTCTTTATGGATAAATGTTTTCAGATTTTTTGGGTAGATACTTAGGAGTGGGATTGCTGGGTCATATGGCAATTCTATTCGTAATTTTTTGAGGCACCTCCACACTGCCTTCCATAGTGGCTGACCAATCTGCATTCCCACCAACAGTGTGTGAGGGTTCCTTTTTCTCCACAGCCTCTCCAACACTTGTTACTATTTGTCTTGTTGATGATAGCCATTCTGACTGGGGTGAGGTGATATCTCGTTGTGGTTTTTATTTGCATTTCTCTGATGATTAGTGATGTTGAGCATTTTTTCATATGTCTATTTGTCATTTGTATGTCCTCTTTGGAGAAATGTCTCTTCAGGTCCTCTGCCCATTTTTCAATTGGGTTGTTTGTTTTTCTGTTGTTGAGTTGCATGCGTTCCTTGTATATTTTGGATATTAGCCCCTTATCGGAGGCACTGTTTTCAAAAATCTTCTTCCATTCAGTTGGTTGCCTCTTTATTTTGTCGATGGTTTCTTTTGCTGTGCAGAAGCTTTTAAGTTTCATATAGTCCCATTCGTTTATTTTAGCTTTTACTTCCATTTGCATTTGGAGTCAAATTCATAAAATGCTCTTTGAACCCAAGGTCCATAAGTTTAGTACCTATGTTTTCTTCTATGCAGTTTATTGTGTCAGGTCTTATGCTTAAGTCTTTAATCCATTTTGAATTAATTTTGGTACGTGGTGACAGACAGCAGTCCAGTTTCATTCTTTTGCACGTGGCTATCCAATTCTCCCAGCACCATTTATTGAAGAGGCTGTCTTTGCTCCATTGTATGTTTTTGGCTTTTTTGTCAAAAATTATCTATCCATATTTATGTGGTTTTATTTCTGGATTCTCAATTCTATTCCATTGGTCTATGTGTCTGTTTTTCTGCCAATACCATGCTGTTTTGATTATTGTAGGCCTGTAGTACAAGCTAAAGTCAGGGAGTGTGATACCTCCAGTATTGTTCTTTTTTCTTAAGATTGCTTTGGCTATTCAGGGTCTTTTGTGGTTCCAAACAAATCTGATGATTTTTTGTTCTATCTCTTTAAAAAATGCCATTAGGATTTTGATGGGGATTGCATTAAATCTGTATATTGCTTTGGGTAATATGGCCATTTTAACTATGTTGATTCTTCCAATCCATGAGCACGGACTGTCTTTCCATTTCTTTGTGTCTTCTTCAATTTCTTTTAAAAATGTCTTATAGTTTTCAGCATATAGGTCCTTCACATCCTTGGTTAAGTTTATTCCTAGGTATTTTATTCTTTTTGCTGCAATTGCAAAAGGAATTGTTTTTTGTATTTTCTTTTTCGGAGATTTCATTGTTAGTATATAGGAATGCAATGGACTTTTGTGCATTGATTTTGTAGCCGGCAACTTTACGGTATTTGTTGATTGTTTCTAATAGCTTTTTGATGGAGTCTTTAGGGTTTTCTATATATAGCATCATGTCATCTGCAAAGAGTGATAATTTAACTTCTTCATTCCCAATTTGGATGCCTTTTATTTCTTTCTCTTGCCTGATTGCTTTGGCAAGGACTTCCAACACTATGTTGAAAAGCAGAGGTGATAGGGGACAACCCTGTCATGTTCCTGAACGTAGAGCAAAGGGCTTCAGTTTTTCTCCATTAATTATGAGATTAGCAGAGGGCTTGTCATATATGGCCTTTATTATGTTAAGGTATTTTCCTTCTATACATATTTTATTAAGTGTTTTAATCATAAATGGATGTTGTATCTTGTCAAATTCTTTTTCTGCATCAATTGATATAATCATATGATGTTTGTCCTTTATTTTGTTTATGTGATGTATCACATTGATGGATTTGCGGATCTTGAACCATCCTTGTGCCCCGGGGATGAACCCCTCTTGGTCGTGATGAATAATCTTTTTAATGCATTGTTGCATTCGATTTGCTAGAATTTTGTTTACGATTTTTGCATCTGTATTCATCATAGATATTGGTCTGTAGTTTTCTTTTTTTGTGTTGTCCTTACCAGGTTTTGGTATCAGGGTAATGTTGGCCTCATAAAATGAGTTAGGGAGTATTGTGTCTTCTTCAATTTTTTGGAAGAGTTTGAGCAGGATTGGTATTAGATCTTCTTTGAAGTTTTGGTAGAATTCACTAGTGAAGCCACCTGGTCGCAGACTTTTGCTTTTGGGAAGGTTTTGGATGACTGATTCAATTTCGTTACTGGTGATCGGTCTGTTTAGATTTTCCAGTTCTTCATGGTTCACCCTAGGAAGGCTATATGTTTCTAAGAACTTGTTCATTTCTTCTAGGTTATTGAATTTGGTGGCATATAGTCCTTCATAGTATTCTTGGATGATCCTTTGTATTTCTGTGGTGTCCGTGTTAACTTACCCTTTTTCATTTCTGATTTTCTTAATTAGTGTCTTCTCTCTTTTTATCTCAGTGAGCCTAGCCAAGGGTTTGTCAATTTTGTTAATCTTTTCAAAGAACCAGCTCTTTGTCACATTATTTTTTTCTATTGTCTTTTTGTTCTCTATTTCATTTAGTTCTGCTCTGATTTTTGTTATTTCCTTCTGCGGACCTTGGGTTTCACTTGTCCTTCTTTTTCTAGTTTTTAAGGTGTAATATGAGGTTATTTATTTGGGATTTTTCTTGTTTCTTGAGATAGGCCTGTAATGATATAAATTTCCCTCTTAAAACTGCTTTCGCTGCATTCCCAAAATTTTGGTAGGATGTATTTTCATTCTCATTTGTTTCTATGTATGTTTTGATCTCTAATTTCTGTTTTGACCTGATCGTTCTTTAAGAGTATATTGTTTAGTCTCCAAGTATTTGTGGTTTTTCCTGCTTTCTTTTTGCAGTTGATATCCAATTTCAAAGCCTTGTGCTCAGAGAATATACTTGGTATGATTTCAATCTTCTTAAATTTACTGAGGCTGAATTTATGTCCCAATATATGGTTGTGGGGACAGAGCCCCAGAAATTAGATTACAGGCTCTTGGCCTCACGTGGAAGGGTGCTGGCTCGGGTGGTGGATGGCCGTCGGCTGTGGCTGATTGGCCGTCGGCTGTGGCCGGTTAGCAGATTGGCCACCAGTATAACTGCTGTGGCTACGAAGGATTGCCGAGGACTGCAAGGAGCCGAGCAGAGCCGAGCAGAGCTGAGGAGAGTGAAGAGAGCGGAAGAGGAGAGCCGAGGAGAGCGGAAGAGGAGAGCGGAGAGAGAGGAACAGAGTCGAGGAGAGTGGAGGAGAGTCATCGGTCGGTCGGTTGGCGGAAAGGCGGATGGCAGGTCGGCATCCAATAGGCCCAGCCTCCAGTGAGACCATAGTGGTATGACTCCCCTACCTATGGCTCCGTGGGTGTACCTTTTTGACCTCACCATATCCTGCGTTCTTATGTGGGGAGCGGGACCAGAGACCCCACAGGCCGCCCCGCACCACAAATGGCAGAGCGAGCAGGGTCTCCCCCATGACAATGGTTTATCCTTGAGAATGTTCCTTGTACACTAGAAAAGAATGTATAGTCTGATGTTTTAGGATGAAGTGCTCTATATATGTCAATTATGTCCATTTCATCTAATGTGTCACTTAGGGCTGCTATTTCGTTATTTATTTTCTGTTTGGATGATCTATCCATAGCTGTCAATGATGTACTTAAGTCCCTAGTATAATTGTGTATAACACTAGTATAATTGTGTTTTGGTCAATTTCTCCCTTTAGTTGTGTTAGTAGTAGCTTGGTATATTTCAGTGCTCCCTGATTGGGGGCATAAATATTGATGACTGTTATGTCTTTTTGTTGTATAGTCCCCTTTACCATTATGAAATGTCCATCTTTGTCTCTTGTTCTCTTTTTCATCCTGAAGTCTGTTTCATCTGATATCATTATGGCTACACCTGATTTTCTCTGGGTACCATTTGCTTGGAGTGTCAATTTCACCCTTTCACTTTGAGTCTATGGTTGTCCTTGTAGCTGAGATGTGTCTCTTGGAGACAGTATATGGTTGGGTTTAGTTTTTTGATCCAGTCTGCTACTCTGTGCCTTTTTATTGTTGAGTTCAGTCCACTTACATTTAGGGTGATTATTGATATGTGAGGATTTCCTGTCATTCTATCTTTAGTTTTCTGATAAGGCTGTGTCTCCATTGTTTCTTTGCCTTTTTGTTGTTGTCTATTATTTCTGTGTGGTGGTATTCTATGATGTTTCCCTCTGTTTCTTCTTTTATTACAGTATATATTTCAGTTCTGGATTTTTTTTTTTTGAGTGATTACCCTTAAGTTTATGTAAAAGAAAGTTTGATATTTAGAGTATTCCATTTTCTTCAGCACGCTTACTTTCTCCATTCCCATATTCCGGTTCAGACCTTTACTCTCCCCCTTTTTATGTTTTGGTTGCCACAAATTGTCCCTGTTGTTGGTGGTATAATAGCCTCCTTTAGTATTTCTTGTAGTGTAGGTCGTGTATTAGAAAATTCCCTCAGTTTTTGTATGTCTGGAAAGGTCTTTATTCCTCCTTCATATCTAAAGGATATCTTTGCTGGATATATTATTCTTGGCTCATAATTTCTCTCTTTCAATAGTTTGAATATTTGGTTCCACTCCCTCCTGGCTTGTAGAGTTTCTGCAGAAAAATCTGATGATAATCTAATGGGCTTTCCTTTGTAGGTTACCGTCTTCTTTTCCCTGGCTGCCTTGAGGATTCTTTCTTTGTCGTTGATTTTAGACAGCTTCAATACAACGTGCCTTGGAGAAGGCCTGTTGGGATTGAGGTAATTAGGTGTTCTGTTTTGTTTTTGGATCCTTGGATCCAGTTCTGTCCACAAGTTTGGGAAGTTCTCATCAACAATTTGTTTGAATATATTCTCTGTTCCCTTCTCTCTTTGTGGTATGCCCATTATTCTTATATTGCTCTTTCTGATGGCATCAGAAAGTTCTTGCAGTGTTCTTTCATTTGTTTTAAGTCTCAAGTCTCTTTCTTCTTCCATCTGTGTAATTTCCAGGTTTCTATCTTCGATGTCACCGATTCTTTCCTCCATCTGGTAAACTCTACTAACTAAGATGGTTATTTCATTCTTAATTTCTTCTATTGAGTTCTTAATCTCCAGAAATTCTATTTGGTTCTTTTTAAAATCTCAATCTCTTTCGTAAAATGCTCATGTTGTTGTTTGATTGTGTTTCTAAGTTCATTAAACTGCCTTTCTGTGTTTTCTTGCATCTCGTTGAGTTTCTTCAGAACTGCAATCTTGAATTCTCTGTCATTTAAGTCACATATTTCCATATCTTTAAGTTCCTTTTCTGGAAACTTTTCACTTTCTTTCTGAGCTGTCTTGTTGCCTTGGTTATTCATGGCAATTACTGATTTATTTTTTCTCTTCCTCGACATCTATAGGAGTGGCTTCTGCAACAGGTTGATAGGAAGAGGTCTTTCTTTTGTTTTCTAGTACTTGTTGGTAGAATGTTTTATTTTCTCTCTGGCTGCGGCCTTTTCTTTCTCTCTCACACGGTAGTGCTATGTTTTCTCTGCACTATTCTAGCTTCTCACACAATGGGGGGATTCCCTGGGAGATGGGCTTCTCCTCTGTTAATAGTTCATGTGGGTCACAGGGCGCAGTGTCCCTGTGGGTATGTGGAGAGCTTTTGATGTTCCAAAGCTCTTCCAGCTCCTGATTCAGAGCCCATATGTTTTTGCAGTTCTGTTTACTCCTGCAGGGATCCGCCCAGATAGGTGGGGCCAGGGGCAGGGTGAGTTGTGAGAGGTGGCCCAGAGCAATGGCAGCGACCACCACCATAGCCAGTCCTGCTTCCACAGTTCCCTCCTCTTTGCCAGAACTAGTTGGGCTGTGGATCTGTGTCTGCGGTCCACAGTTCTCAGAATAGCAAATATTCTGTTCTTTTGATCTGACACTGCTACTATTCCACTTCTAGCACCGGGCAGGTGGGGTCGGGGTGAGCTCTGGGAGGGTAGGGAGGGGGCGGCTAGTTTCAGTGCCTAAGGCTTCCATTCTCTGCTTGGCAGTGAGGGCTTAAACCACCATTTTCAGCCTTCTTCCCTCAGTCTTTTCTCCGAGGTCTCTGCCATGAGCGTTGGGTTCAGCCGTGTTATATGCTGCCCCCTCAGCCCTGTGGGACATAAGCGGAGCCCTAGCAGTCCTAGTTCTTCCCTCTACCGCAGCTGTGGTAGTTCCGGGATGCAGCAAGCTCAGAGCACTGAGCTAGTTCTGCATCCTGCGCCCGCATGTCTCCATCTCTGCACGTCTCCCTCTCCTTCCCCCCTCCCCCCCCACACGATTAGCCCACCTTTAGGTGAATTCATTAGTGGGCCTCTTCATCTTGCCTGTCTGCTGTGCAGGGAGTCCTTTGTGGAGTTATTGTTGTTTGATTAGTTGTAAAGTCCAGGGGAGCTTTACAGAGGCTCACCTCACGCTGCCATTTTGATCAAGATTTTTTTTTAACTGATGTATACCTGTATACCTTGACTTTATATTTGTACATACTGCTTTCAGAAGGATGAGATCTCTTTTCAGAAGATGAATGCTCTTCATAATTAATCAGTTAATCTTGTTTAAAATCTGTTTTACACATGAAGATGGACTGTGTATCTCATTTACAAAAAAAAAAAAAAAGACTAGAGCTGAACTTTCGTTGAGCTTTCAGTGATGAGCCCCCTGGATTTATGTGATTTCTTAGGAGTCTGCATCCCATAGTACCTGAAAGTATTCATCTTTGCAAATAAGTACTTACCCCTGTTCATGCTTCATGTTATCACTGTGTGAGAACATGGAAATCGAGAAAACTGGGTAGAAATATGTTCTCAATTTTTTGCCAAATAAATTCAGGAATAGATTATTAGACTGAAACAGATTTCCGGTGCGGTTCTGAGCAACTCCTCGATTGTTTATTGCGCCCATCTACCAGCATAAACCAAGCTATCAAATTGGATTTGGGGCATACGACTGGGATTTAGAAATATTGTGTTGCCAACCCTAGATCTAAATACACTGGGTAGTGGGGAATATTGATGATTTCTTGTGTGAAAAAAGGAAGGGAAGGCTCTACTTCAAAGGCACAGAGTAGCGATTAATGGACTCCTCAAAGTCTGTGTAGGAAAGCCTACTTTATGGCTACTCAAAATTTATTGAAATGTCAACCTACTTTCCAAATGACATAATAGTGAGATAAATGCAAATGAAGCTTCAAAATGAAATGGCAAAGAACGTATTTAAAAATCTCTTGTGTGATAAACAACTTTTGTTGGTTATTTCTTCTGTTCTTCTGTTTTTGAACATATAACTTTAATAGATGAGCTAGTTTTAACTGAAATAGAGTTTGTTTATTTTGCTTAGCTGAAATCAGGGCTAATGGCCCATATTAGCTATATTTTCTGTTCCAATTGACAAATTTACAACTCATGATGTTGTCTAATATTCCTTTTCTAAAAATTTATCTGACATCATTTCAGTTACAGGGTGGAAACTTGGGGTACCACGACTTGTGAATATTTATGCCAATGAATCTTTTCAAAAAATCCCTTTAGGGACATTTTGCTATTGTTCAAGAGGTTACTGACTTGTCCAAGATTACGTGGTCATTCTCTGTAAGAGTCTGGATTCCCTTGTGGGTTTAGTGGCCTCTAAAGCCTGTTCTCTTTCCACTTTCTCCATCCTCCAAACTGTCTTTGCACCTATTTTATTATCTGAGCTGCCTCTTGCCTCACTATGCTCAGCCACGGTTTCTGCTCAGAAAAGAAATAGAGATTTTCAAAAAGGAGATCTTCAAACCACATTTCTTTGTTTCCTTTTTTAAAAACATAATATATTTTAATCATATATCTTCTCCACAAATTATGTATTTTTTGAAATTTTGACCTCAATGTGCCATACTGATAAAAATGTAATAGACGGTTATCAGATTTTATTCAAATGTCAAAAAATTCAAAGTAAATACATTTGCTTTAAGTAGTGCACTTTTATTTAATACTAAAATGCTGCAGCAATGGTGAAGTTACCAGGCTTGATCTTAGCAACTAAAAAATAAATAAAGCAATCAAACAGTGTAATCCCTTCCAAGCGCAGCTCTGATTCCCTTTCATCAGCCCCCATCCCTCTATTCTGTTATTGCCCTTAGGGGCAGGGGGAGCAGAGGAGACATTCAGGAAGAATCAGTAGGTATTACAGGGTGCTCTGCAAAGGAACTGCCACTTGGTGCCTCATTTACTGAAGGGTGAAAAATTGACTACAGGGATAGAAGAAGATTGAAGATGTGGTCTAAATTAGATCTAAACACATTCTAACCCCTCAGAATACTATTAACCAAGCTAGTATTGAGTAAATATTTATTGAGCTCTTGCTGGGGGGGAGACCCTAGATGGGTACTGCATTGACAAGATTAGTCCCAACCTTGAAGATCTAATGATGAATCTTGTGATGAAAGCTTGTTCCTTCAGACCCAGAGCTCAACATAGCTGAGCATGAAACACTTACCCAGCAGAAAAATAAAATGGAGAGGCAAAAGGGGCAAACCTATGTTAGAAAAAAAGTCACTAAATTGGGGGAAAAAGAAGAATGACTGATACGTCACTCTTGTATAGTTTTCCCTGAGCATGGAATATTTCTAATGTCCCTGTCATGCAGGGACTGAGCTCCCGCTCCATGCGTAAGAATGTAGGATATAGTGAGGCCAAAAAGGAACACTCATGGAGCCCTAGATAGGGGAGTCATACCACTATATTCTCGCTGGTGGCTGGGTTGGAGACACAGGAAGCAGGAGCCACACGCTGCGCAATCCGCCATCCGCTTCTTTGCCAACCAACCAACGCCTTGCTAGCCACAATCCGCTTGCTAACTTAGCCACGGCAGTTGTGTCAGTGGCCAATGGCTAACTGGTTGCAGCTGATGGCCAACTAGTTACAGCTGATGGCCATCTACTACCCGGGCCAGCACCTTTCCACATGAGGCCGAGATCCTGGAAACTGCTCTCCTGGCTCTGTCCCCACAGTCCCATATTTGCACTTTTATCCTAAAGCTTTGTATTTCCTAAACTTTCCTGCTAACACAAGAATCACCCGTGACCCCACCCCAGAGCCACTGGATCAGAATAGTGTGAAATGGACGTAGGAAGCTCCAGTATTAGGTACCCAACGTTTAAGAAACGTTGCTATAGCAGGTGCCCAAAACTCCACCACTTGAGTTTCACTCTTCGGTTGAGCAGCGGATTTCAGACTTTAGTTTGCACAAAAGAACCTGAATCTCCACTATTTGAGCTTAATTCCTTCATGTTCTCAAAGGTTGGGACATATTTATGCTAAGAATGTTAAGGTTCCTGCTCCCACCCTCAGAGTTTAATTGACCGGGCCTTCTGTGGAGCCCATTACTCTTTGCTTTGACTGGCATGTTAAGAGATTCTAGTGAAAGTGATCCTTGGAAGTCACTTGGAGAAATACTCGTTTAATTAGGATTTATTCCCCTTGAAAATAAACACAGTTCACTCTTCTACTTTGGTGTAAAAGGAAGATTTGAAAGTTGGATTTAATTCTACATTATAAATTCATTAGAATATAAACTCCGGGAGGACGGGATTTTGTTTTGTTTCATTTTTTTCCCATTCTGTTCAGTGATGCATGCCCAGCACCTAGAAGAATGGCTTTCACATAGTAGATGCGCACAGTTTATTTGTTGACTTTTGACTTTGTTCACCAAAAAAATAGGTTTAGGATGTAATAACGAATAAAAAAGGGTTTATTTGAGCAAAAGAGAGATTGCAATTTGGGGAATAGATTCAGGTAGCAACCAAAATTGTGCTCCAGAGGGAAAAAGCAAGGCGGGACTTATAAAGGGCGAAACCAGGAGAGCTGTTCTCATTTCAGTCCTACTTGTAAGTGAAGGATATTGGCACGGTCAGTTGGGGTCGGTTATGCCCATCATAGAAATGCAGGATGCTGGTGTCAACATGGTTTGGTTCCTTTGAAGGTGAAGAATGCAGGTGGTCTGGCCGCCATAGCGAGGGGATGTAAAGCCCATGCCTGTCCTGTAGCACTCTTGGTCCAGGATGCCTGTTGTTCAGCCTGAGGTCAGCAACAGGTCAGCAACTTAACCGTAGTTGCAAGAGCTGAGACATGAGACGTGCATAGGCCCCACTTCCTCAATGGCCTCTTGACTCCGTTTTAAGGGACCCTCTTAGCAATACTTTTTCCGTTTTATTTTTTCTATTATCAACTGAATGAACGAACTCAAAATATTAGGTTGGTGCAAAAGTAATTGCAGTTTAAAAGGTTAAAAACAATTGCAAAAACCGCAATTACGTATAAAGACGTCCTGTCTCTTACTCTTGCATTCCTCCCCTATCTTCTAACAGCTTGTCATAACCAGAAGGAATTCACAAATGAGTTTGCAAACGGAGAACAGGGTGGTGGTGACAGGAGTGGAGAGGAAAACTCTAAAACACATGAACTTCAGGAGGGAGAAGAAAGAGTCAATAAAGAAAAGCCAGAAGGGATGGAGCCCCAACGCCCGCAACTGTGCTGACGTCACAGAGCTCCCTGGGGTGACTGTAGTATCAGGCACCCACGTTTGGCTCTAGAGGTTTGGGCTGCCCCTCTGGTGAGAGATGACACTGTCAGAGCTGCAGCACGGGAACCCCAGAGGACGAGGTGAGGCGCTGCAGGAAGGGCGCATGAAGTGGAAACGGAGCTCTCACCTCTCCATCCTCCCTTAGTTTCTGAGCTTCCCCAAAGCAGGTTGAGATATACAATCTCACTCGGGGTCAACAGGTGGGCGGGTCATGGCATCAAATAACTTGGGTTCACGACCCCACCTCAGTTCTTTTCAGCCTTGTATGGAATTCCAAGTCCCTTTATTCAGCGCCTGAGTGTCCACTTGCTCTTATGTTAGGGAACGAGAAACTCACCCCACCAAGTGAGAAAGAAGGAAAGGGCAGCCTGTGGGGTACAGCTCTTAGGCCTTCTGCAAGGGCTGCTGCCAGCAAGGAATGACTCCAAGGGGTTAGAAGTGTCCCCTGCAGTGGCACCATCTGTTCCTGCCTTAGCTCTGGGCGTGAGACTTGTTACTGGGACACTGTAATGGCTCCTCCCAGCTGTTCCTGGATCTGGGCTGCATATTTTCTGGGACTGGAGGTATTGAGGTTTTAACAATGAGACTTGGGTCTGACAAATGGAATGCATAGCGGTGTGTGTTATAATTACAGGAGATACATTTTTCCCTAATTATTAAGTGCCATGTGAAGGGTGAGTGGTAAAAAATGGAATGGGATATAGTCAGTGAGTCATGTTCACGCAGCTGTCTTCTGATGCTTTCTGAATGTACTGACACTGAGAAAAACTGCTCGGATGTTGTTTTTACGGATTCTCCATGGCAGGTACTAGGGTTGCTCTTGGAATACGTAGGATGCCAGAAAGTTTCCCTTTGGTCTGTTATACACAGGTCTATAATGTGTGTGAGGCTCTCCAGGGCGTAAGGAGCCTTATGTGAAAGCTTAGTGCAGCATTTCTTTGTTACCGATGACAAGAATTTTGAGGAAATTCGCTTTGTGACCCAGGGAACACAGGTAACTCTAGCTTTCAGATAATAGGATTTGGTCCTCCATCGTCTCATTTTTAATAGCTACCTTGGAGAAACCACTTACTAGGGAGCAATTATACCATTTATAGAGCACTCGATACTTTACCAGGCGTCTTCACACGTTTTGTGTTTTGAGTCCCACAATGAACTTGAAAGACTGGATTTGTTGTTCTGCTTTTTATAATACAAAAGTGAGGCTCAGAGATTTTGAAGAAATTTCCAGCGTGAAGCAAAGCAGACAACAAATACAAATCTTAATTGAAATTGTATAAGTTTCTCCCAATAACAGCTTATGACTCTCACAGTGAATGAGGAATAAAATCCCAAATTTGGAGCAAAGGTTTGGGTAGAATGTGCCGGGGTCTTGCTCCTGCTGGTGTTTGGATGCCTGGACAAATCAGGCAGTCACTCAGATTGTTTGATTGAAAACAGTGGTTCTCAAGGTTTGGCCTCTGGACCAGCAGCAGCAGCAACAGCATCACCTGGGAACTTGTTGGAAACGGAGACTCTCAGGCCCCAACCCAGACCTCCGGTGTCAGAAACTCTGGGGAGGAGCCCAGAAATCTGTGTTGTAAACCAGGGGTGCAGGGGATTCTGATGCCTGCTACTGTGGGAAAACTCTGATTTAAAGATACAGTTCACAAAGTCCCTCTCTCACCCCCTTTACCTTTAGTTCGAAAGCCGTCTCATGCATAATAAGCGCTTTCTGTCACGTACTGCACCAGGAAGGTTTTCTCTAACAGTCGTGAGACACAGGCACAAATGCAGTGAGAGTTTGGATGAGTGAGGAGGGTGAAGGGAAAAATTATTGGTTGAGAGCATGGAATTATTATGGAAGGCTGTTGGGAGCGTCAAATCTTGGAACTTTAGAGTTGAGAAGAGAGCGAGAAAGGAAATGAAGAAAGGACTGACTGAATTTACACTTTCTAAATTTACACTTTCTAAATTTACACTTTCCTATTGTGTAAGACTAGTTCTATCAGAATCAGTTACTTTTTCTGAAATGCTGTTGTTTTTTTCAATTGATAATTTCAGCCCATTGGTTCAATTAATCAGCTGATATGATCTACCACGTTTAAAAACCAAAGCAAACATAGTGAGTGACTCTCAGTAGCAATCATCTTTATCAAAGCATGGGACATCCCTACGTTAGGTCTGGAAAGGACCTGGGTGATGCAGAAGTAAGAGGTGTTTGTCTGACGGAATGTGTCCGGGCCCGCTCCTAAGACGCCTACAAATATAACCCTCAGAGGGACTCTGAGGGTTTGGGGGAACTAATAACAGAGTACAAAGTAATGGCAAGAGTTCATTGCTCCTCAGAAAGCCCTACTTGCCCCGAGTGAACCCTCTTCATGAATGTTTTCTAGTCCTCAGCTTGTTTCATGAGCATTTGTCGCACAATTTAATAGTAACAACCAAAAGGGTACAATCACAAGGATGCTCTTTTTTGTCTATTTCAAAAAAAAATGAAAGGAGACATGCCGTGTTCCTACATAGGAGTGAAAGCCCCTTTCCTCTTCACTTGGGTCCACATTTGGGCCAAGGTAGGAGACTAAATTCCACGGAAGTTTCACGATGCCAGGAAGCAGCCCTGCTCCTGAGTGTTAGACAGAAGGTGTGTCCTTTGCTAGACCTTTTGAGTCTCTGATACTGAATGGGGTCACTTATATAGTAAGTTTTATCTGATGATATAGATGTTTTATTTTCATGTGTCCAAGAGAAAACTGAGCCCTTGCTATAAATAAAGTTATTGATTTCTTGCAGCTGTGTGCACAAAGATTTGGAGAATAATCTCTCAGGGCAAATGCCCTTGGTTTCAGCAGCAGGCTTCCCTCCTTTCCAGAGCGGAAATCCTAACTCATGACATTGCCATTAGGGAAACAGTGTCCCCCTGTTTTTGGTCTTGGCCACGTGTATGTATTTGTGATCTTACACATCATTGAGCACGTCACAGAAAGCTCCCCAGTCTCCAGCCCACCTTTTCAGATTCATTGTTTGATGTTCTCTTTGAAAGTCATTTTCCTACCAACCTATTGATTTTTTAACTGTTTAATTGAGATATCATTGACATGTAAAAGTTGTATATATTTAAGATGTACACTTGATGTTTTGGTATGCATATACATTATGGTATGTACACATACATATACAATCAAGCTAGTTAACATATCCATTACCTCTACATGGTGGCAATCTGTGTGTTAAGAAGATTTCATTTAAGACCTGTCCTCTTAGCAAATTACAAGTACACAAAATGGTACTGTTATCTATCACCACTGTTGCTATATATTCAATCTCCACAACAAGTCAAGCTGTCAAAGTATTTCTCCATAACAAATTTTAAAAAATGATTTGGATAGCTATCCTTGGAGAAAAAAAAAATATTGGATTTAAAGAACAACAACAAAAACTCTGCTCCTTTGAACCTCATACAGTCATCTCTGACGTTATCTAGGACTCCCATAGTGCACACTCCTCATCCTGCCCAATCACCGAGACTTTTCCACCTGGCTCTTCTGCTTATTTTCCATCCCAATGCCTCCATCAGCCTTGATTATGCAAACTTCCCTGTAAGTAATGTCTCCATCCTCCAGTGCTCCAGCCTCCTACTTTCTTTACAGGGTGGGACAGGCAGTGAGTAACACTGCTCCCCAAGGGGTTCACTAGGGAGCAAACTCCGGTGTAGAGAGGGAGTAATGCTTATGTAAACTCAGCCTACAATTACATGAGGTGTTTCCTTATTTGTTCTGGTTCAGTTTGGAGCTGTCATGTCTCCTACTTGGTTGATATTGAGAATGTGTTTCCTGAGTCAGGGAGAGTCTAGCATATCAATGGCTTGTCAGAAAATCAACTCTTACACCCATCCATGGGCCACATAGTTCTGTGGGCTTACAAACAACTGGACTATGCTGTGAACCCCACAGCGCGGGGTCAGGTTGGTGACATAAGTGTTCTATCCAGGTTTTCTAATTCTGTCCCATCCTGGATTTGCCTCATCATTTCTATGGGGAAAGTGATTGAAAGTTGTTTATAATCGGTTTCATGAGAACAGAGCCCTGAAAACGATTTAACATCCTATGGTTTGGGTTTTGCAGCCTGTTACTGCGAAGGTTGTACTAAAGCCAGCTGTGGGACAGAAATTAGCACAGGAGTGTTGAGACAACAGAATGGAGGGGGACATGTGTTCAGAGCTCCCTGGTGGGGAGATGGTATCCAATCTGGTCAAAGTAACCTGACGCCTTGTGCTAGTTATTAATTGGACATTTACAGGTGACAAGCCTGAATTACGTATTTTTAATTGTTGATTTATGAGGCAGGCATTCTTGTCTTCTTTATTTGTCAATGATTAAAACTAAGGTAGAGAGAAAATCAATAGCTTGCCTTAAGCGGTGGGGCTGAGACTAGAATCTAGGAATACTTAAGCCCCAAACTGATGGTTTTAACCACCGTACTCTGTTCCTGTACCTGAGGCAACTCCCGCCCCAAGCTTCCACCCCGAACCCCTGAGATCATTGAGAAAGAATCTATATCTGAACCCCCGAGATCATTGAGAAAGAATCTATATCTCACCCATCTTTGTATTTCTCACATCGCTTCACTTGATCTGTATATATAGTAGGTGCTCAATATATGGCTGTCAAATGAATAAGTAAGTACATTTTTATAAAACAGAATCTGAATCAGGTCCTGATATTTGCCAGAGACTTGTACATAAAGTAGAGAAAAATAAAAACAGAGTCTCTTTCCTTCTTTATTAATAATGTTTCAAATTATAAATGTAAAAAGAAATAGTTAATTCGGGGAAGGGAAAGAGTATGTGTTGGTTTGTGGGGAGACTGTGACAGCTGAATGACAGGCCCAGTGCTGCGGCCCTCCATCCATCTACCACCTTACAGTGGCCTCCGCATGGACAGAGGGCACCTCCCTGCCCCTTGACTTTCTGCTTGGTCTACCGACTTGCTTTGGCCTATGGTATGTGGGTAGAAGTGACTGAGATCCAGTTCCAAATCTAGACCCTAAGAGGTCTCGTGTTTCTCTTGCCCTCTTGAACCTCAAGCATCAGCATGAGTGGAGCTTTGATCAGGTGCTGTATCTTCAGCCTGGGTCCTGAATAAGACCCGTAGAGTAGAGTTGAGTCAGCCCAGCCTAGATCATCTGACTTTCAGTCATTTGAGCCATCCCATCCAACTGCAGATCCAATGAAATAAACATTTCTGTCAAAGCCACTGAGTGCTGTGGCATAGCTAATGAATACAGGAGATGTTCCCATTGTTTTCAGAGTTAACTGCCAGGGGTTTCAATTCAACAATATGCTGTAATAACAGATAACGATTTGTCCACTAGATCTCACCCTTTAATTTTTTAAAGAGAGTCAAACCTCAGAGGTAGCCCAAGATGGAGAAGCTAGGATATAGTCAGCCAATTGAACAGCCAGAGATATTCCTCAGTCTGTCAAGGAGAGCAGCCTCCCTGGGCTGACTCCTTAAAGCAGAGATAGATCTGTTTTAGCAAGTTAGACTTGGGTGTTCATAAGAAAATTTTTAATATTGTCTGCAATTTACTATAAAATATTTAAAATATGATATGTGTTGCGTGTGTGTGTGTGTGTGTCTTTCACTCTCTACCCTCGAGCTCATTAGTGAACATTTGAAGTCCCTAATGAAGAGTATACACTACTGGGCCTCACTGCTTAGCTTTGCAGAGTCTATATTCCGAAATTCAGTCGCTGCTGGTGCCCTTCCAATATCTTTATCTCTGACTGCAGCAGATGTTTTGTTAATTAGTATAATGTAAGGAATGATTTTTATTGTTGACTTGAGTGCTTCAACATAAGCAATTGGCTAGAAATATTGCTTGTACTTCCGCCTTTGCATGAGTTGATGTAAGAGGTCTAGAAAAGCCAGGATCCTGCACCAATCAGACCAGTGCCCCAGTTCTACGATTATGCATGGCTCTTATAGGTGACCACTTTTGGTGGCTTTCTGAATAGTGTTATGTTGGTCTAACATAGAAATTGGAAGCAAAATGTTTACTGAAATGAAAGGACAGTGTTATAACTACTTTCTCATAAATGTGGTATGTGTAGAAGAATACCCTTATAGGACATTCGGTTCTGTCCAAAACATCCAATGAGACATTTGGTCCACACCAAAAAGGTCTTTGATATTTGGTCCTGTCACACATTTGTCATGAATTACAATAAAAATAATGTAAATAAAATTTTAACAAAGTTAAATGTTTGTATTATTTAAAGGATCATGGACCAAATGTCTCCATGGATGTTTTGGGCATGACCAAATTTCAAGATCTTTTTGGCATGGACCAAATGTTTCCCTGGATGTCTTGTACAGGAGTAAATATGACCAAATATCGAGGACCTTTTGGTCAGGACCAAATGTCTACATGGACATTTTGGACAGGACCAAATGTCCGCAAAAGCAGAATACTATCCATTATTTATAACATACCATTGGTGGTGAAGTCCTGACAGCAGAGCCCTGGAGACTTTTTTCTATCTCTGAATGTTAGAGATTACCAGCATCTACCAAGATAACGTAATATTTGGGCATAACCAAATTGTCATAGCTCAGTTACAATTACTTCTTAAGAAGACTGAGTTAAAAGCTAATCATAAGTGGAATGACAAATAAAGAGTGGCATATTTCTTTAATTAAATTATTTTCAGCAGTATAAAAATATTGCTGTATGCAACAATAAGGGTGAATCTCAAAAACATTATGCTGAGCTGTACATTTCACATTGGGGCATTTTGCTGCACATATATTCTACCCTAGCTAAAAAATACCTAACCATAAGAAAAATATCAAGAAAATCAGCACATCTATGGCAGGCTGAGAATTGTCCTACCTATTCAGAACTGTGATCCTTATCTGGGAATTATCCTTTTCAGTCCAATTCTAGAATTCAGGCTGCCTCCTTCTCTTTTTTTCATTTATTTTTAGGCTCCCAGGAACTTGATTTATTCATCTAATGGGACAAACAATTGCACTATAGGAAAGGCCACTCTTTTCTACAAATCCAAGGGTGCTATTCAATAGACTATGAAGTGAATATGTGAAGAGCCCCTGCTGGAATTTTGCAGTGACAAATGGCGTGTCCCTACGTGACCATCCTTGAGCTGTCTCAGAGAAGTGAATTGACTGAGCTAAAGTCATGTATATAGCTAGTCACAGCACCAACCAGAAACTAGAAATTTTTCTATTTACAATACATTCTAGTATGAAATTTTCTGGAAGTTTCAAAATTTGAGTTGTTTAAGGTCAAATGATTCCTTCAGTATCAATTTTGTAAATTCACTTTATTTAGTATGAGTAGTATCTGTATTGATGTATTTTTGAAGTAGTTGAAGATTAAATGTAAAATTGTAGATGTTATAGAAAGTTTCTTTTATATGTTAAATTCTAAAATATGCTTTTAAATAGTGGAAAAATAAATTGATATAAATACATACATAATTTATAAACTAAGATTTTAATTATACTTCATATTTTTCACAGTTTGGTCTACTTTTTCCAGGTTTAACTTTTTTTTCTTATAACCTTTCTAATGTAGTCTACATTTATATGAACTTTAGTACTCTGAGGTGTCTTCCTTCAACATCCCTCTCATTAGTATTTCGAGAGAGGCTTCCAGAGCTGCAGACTGGGTCAGAGTAAAGTGAATATTGATGCCAATATTGCATACTTTTGGCCTGTGTCAGTCAGAATACTGTCTTCCAAAGGCTGAAGAGAGATAAAGAGTATCTGGAGAGGATACAGACCAGAAAAACAAAGAGTAATAATATATCTAAAGTGAAGAAAGTTTAAAGAAATTAAAATGATTTTCCTGAAGACAAGAGGCTGAAATTTTCTGGAAGTTTCAAATTTTCATCAGTTTGCTGTTGTTTCTTTATTGTTTTTGTTGTTTTTGTGGGGGAAGACAAGCATTGGGGCATCCTAGGCCTCCATCTTGCTGACATCACCTTAATTGATTTTTTTTTTCCTATTGTAACATTTTGATTAAATCCAGAGAAGGTTACAGATGAAAGAAGGAGGGAGAGGAAAGGGCTATGATTGGTTCAGGATTAGGTTTCCCTGTTGTAGGGAAACAGAGACAAATTATTCTGATCACTATATCCTGGAATTCTTGAATTAGGTTAATACCGGTTTAGAGTCATCTTTCTTGTTCTTTTTTTTTTTTTTAAAGATGTGTTTCTCAAGTCACTCCCCCTTTAAAGATGCAGTTAATGATATTGCACTTCGATTTTATTTCAATGTCTTCTCTGATCTTTGCCTTAAATTGTTGTTGTCAGTTTGGGGCTCTAGATATATTTCATGAGTATTTAATGGGCAGAGGTGTGTCAACCATCACCAGAATGGGGCTCTGAAGTTTATCTTCCCCAAGCTACCTTCAGCCCTCATATGGTTGGGACATTTTATTGAGGGCCAGTTGGCCTTATATGTGGTTCATGAAATCAGTACGAAGTGATCCCTCAAGCAGAGGCAGGGACTTCACTCTAAAGTTAATATAGGTGCGACGTGAACATTGTAGCTGATACCTATGGGTAGATAGGCAATAAGAGCTCTGATGTGGTCAAATCAGCCAGGGAGACCAACAAACACTGACCAAAGCAAGAGAGACCAACTCATGAGCCACAATAGCTACAGCAGGTAAGCTGTAACCAGATGGATAGAGGGCATTGCTCCAGATATCAGAGGAGAGCAGGCATCAGTCATAAGGACCTTATTCTTTCTGCTTTGCCAGGATTCAATCTTAAGATAAAGAGGCCAGGGGCAGGAGGGCAGGAGGAGATGAGACTGAAAGAGTTTTACCAAATGAGAGTACATAAAAAGGCTTTATAATTTATTTAAATCAGGTCAGTTTAAACCATATTAAACACACACACACACACACACACACACGTATATATAACGGCTTTCAAGTGCCATTAGTTACGTCTTCTCCTGGACTGAAATATTACTGAAACTTTTAGTTTCTAGGAAAATCAAATGTACACAATGGGTACTCAGTAAGTAATTTCTTTTCTAATTAAGGTTAATTCTCTATTTTTTGAAGATGAGACAGCTGAGTTTGAATTGCAATTTCACTGTCACATAGTTAAACATGGTAGAAATACATCTATGTTCTCCCTTTTATATGATGAATAATGGAAGGCTTTGGAGGGAAGGAAAGTCTCTACCCTTCTGTATGACTCCACTATTAAAGGCACATTGTCCCAAGGTAACGGATATTTCCTCAGAGCACAGGAAAAGTGAAAACAACTCAAAGAGGATAAAACACACAAACTCAGTTTTCAGAGAGCCTGATTTCAGTTTCAGGCAGCCTCCGGGAGTCCTGAGGGTTAGCAACCATGTGGAGTTTTCATCTTCAATGAAGAAACCTGCAATGGCATCCAGCCGTACACAGAGCTCTTATATTGGCTGCAGGCCCATGAATGAACTAGGCTCCCGAGCTTGGATATCTTTGCATAAAACAACTCTCAAGGAAATACTGACAAGAAGTGTAATCACACTTCTCTCCCCTCACACAATTACCAGAGGGGAAATAGAGTTTTAGCCAGAACATGACAGCTGTAATGTATGTTGTTTATTAAACATGAAATCAATCATCAGGAGTTTTCATAGAGAGAATCCAAGAATATGTCAGAAATTTTCATTAATTGAGATTAATCTTGATGTATCTTTCCAAGAGATTTGAAAGTAGGGGGTGTGTTTTATTATGGCAGGAAAATGTATGATTTATATGTATAAATTTAAGTTGGCTGAACTCTTGAAGCAGCTACCTTTTTTTCTGTAAGAAGTGAAAGATCCTTTGATAGAATTTTCAAATAGATGAGATCTTCTACCGCAATTCTATAGAGTAACTGATCACTATATAACACTTGAGTGTTCAGGCATTTCACTATTAGATTCTAATTTGTTGCACTATAAATCACTTTAAGTCAGACATATTTAATAGAAAAAACTAATAATTCTGTCAAATATCTGTCAGGACTCTACTACTTGATATCTATAGCCTCCAGCTTGTTGAGCATCACTACATTATCAAGGTCAGTATCATTAAATGAAGGGGGAGATGAGGTATCTAGGGCAAAAATGCGGAATTTGATGGCCTAAAGAGTATGCATGAAGGGAAACTTGTAAGTTTAATAATTTGCACTGCGTTAAACAAATTGAGAAGCTTTTATCAACCTAAAAAGACAATTTTACATGATTTACCAGAAATGAAAGCAAAGCTGTACAAAATCATGTGCTGCTGGCAAACTGTCAAAACAATAGATTTTGATCAAATTAATATAGTTTTTTTTAGTCTATCTCCATGACAAAATCTGGTTTCTTTAAGGTGAAAGTGTGCAAACTGTCTTAAGACTTTTGCCAAGTAAAAATTAAATAAGTTTGTCTATTAGACAAAGAGACATATTTTCAGGGTTCCAATGCTTCTTTTAGAAACCTTCCCTGAATCAATATCGCAAAGAATCTCTTATAAGAGAGGGTGAAAAATCTTTCCGTGTCTTTATAGACATTAGGGTGTCAAAAAGCTTGAAAGGACACAAGGCTTCATGTCATTACATCATGTTTAAAGTTGAAAAACTTTCAGTGGAATTTCAATGATGTGAACAATGTCACAATTAGTGGGGTGGCAAAGTCAGGGGCAACGACAGAGAAAAGTAAGCATTCCCTGAGTTCTTACTTTGTACTGGACACTCTTCTATGTACTTTTTGTAGTTAGATGACAACAACCTTATGAGGCAGTTTTATCATCCCCGTTATCAAAAAGAAGGCTAAAGCACAGGGAGGGTCTGTAATTTCTCCAACGTCACACAGATAATGACTGGCACAGCCAGAATTGAAACCCACAGAGTTTGGTCCAAATCATTTGTTTGTTTTGTTTTGTTTTAAATCTTGTTTTTTTGGGGGAAGGGGTTATGATTTCTTTCATTATTAAACCTAATTATTACATACAATACAATTTCACTCATTTTAAGTGCACAAATAAGTAAGTCTTGACAAATGTAATAGTTACGTAACCACCAGCACAATGAGGATATAGAACATTTCCATCATCCCAGAAAGTTCCTTTGTGCCCTATTGTAGTCAATCTCCTAGCCCCACTCTTGGTCCTTGGCAGCCACTTATTTCCTATCTTTCACTATACTGACGTTTGAATTGTTACAATGTTTTGACCACTGTGAATAAAGCTACTATAAATATTCACATATAAGGTTTTTTTTGTTTTTTTGTTTTTTATATAGACATGTGTTTTCAGTTCTCGTGGGTAAATACCTAGGAGTGATTGCTAAGTAATAGTGGCAGTGGTATCTCATTATGGTTTTAATTTGCATTTTTCAGAATGCCTAACAATGTTGAGCATCTTTTCATGTGCTTATTGGAATTTCATACAGGTTCTTTGTTGCAATATTTGTCCAAATCTTTTGCCCATTTTTAATTGGGTTGTCTTCTTATTAATGAGACATAAAAGTTCTTTTAAATATTCTAGAGAAGAATATTTTATGAGATATAGCCTTTCAAATAGTTTCCCTCAGTCTGGGGATTGCCTTTTTGTCTTACCACTGCTAACAATGGTTTTTGAAGAGCAAAACTTTTAGTTTTTTCCTTTAACAGTTAATTTGTTTGTGTCTTCTTAAGAAATTTCTGCCTAACCCAGCTGGCAAATGTTTTATCCTAGAAGTTTATAGTTTTCACTCTTACATTTAGATGTATGATCAATTTCAAGTTTGTGTATGGGAAGAGATACAAGTTGCAGTGCATAATTTGTTGAATGGACTACACTTTTTCCACTGATAATGGGCGTCTGTCAGAAATAAATTCATCATATATGTGAGGTCAATTTCTTGACCTCCATTCTGTTCAGTTCTTCTAAATGCCAATAACACAGTCTTGATTATTATAGCTTTATAATAAACCTTGAAAACAGGTAGTCCGCCAACTTTGTTATTCTCTTTAAAAGAATTTGAATTGCTCAGGTCCACTGCATTTCTTTATAATGTCCCTTCTCTTAGTTTTATAATTTGCTTGTCAATTCCTACCAAAAAGTTCTGGTAGGATCTTGATTGGGATCACATTGAATATGTAGATTGATGTGTCAAGTCGACTTCATAACAATATTAAATCTTCTAATACATTAACATGGTATTATCTCTATTTTTAGGTCATTTAAAATTTCCTTTTGCAATGTTTTACAGTTTTCAGTGTTCAGGTCTTGTATATGTTTGGTTAAATTTATCCATAAGTATATCATATTTTGTATGCCAGTATAAATGGCTTTTTAAACATTTTTCAGTTTCCAGTTGTTGTGTCCTAGTACAGAGAAATGCTACTTATTATTGTATACTGACCTTGACCTGTGACCTTGACAAAATCATTATTGCTTCTAGCAGTATTTTCTAGATTCTTGGAATTTTCTGCATGTTGACTATGATTGAACACAGTTTTATTTCTTCCCTTTCAATCTGTATGCCTTTAATATTTTTCTTTTTGCCCTAGAACTTCCAGAACAATGTTGAGTAGATATAGTAAGAACAGACATTTCTGCCTTGATCATGATCCTTGGAAGAAAGCACTCAGTCATTCATCATTAAGCATAATGAGCTAAAGCTCTCATAAAGATTTCCTTTATCAGTTTGAGAAAATGTCCTTTCTTTTAGTTTTATGAGAATTTTTATGATGAATGGGTGTTTAATTTTGGCAAGCACTTTTGCTGCATCAACTGATGATGTTTATTTTAATATTAATTATTTTAGTTTTGAGTGTCAAACCAACTTTTCATTATTTTTATAAACCCCATTTAGTCAGCAAAACATTATCATTTCAATATGTTGCTGTATTCGCTTTCTAATACTTAAACATTTCTCCATTTATATTCTAGAGGGAAATCAGTTGTAGCTTTTTTTATCTTTTAACGTCTTTGTCTGGTTTTGGTATCAGGATAATGATATCTTCATATAATGAGTTGAAAGTGTTAGCTCGCTCTCTATTTTCTGAAAGAATTTGTATAGAATAAGTATTAATTTTTATTAAATATGTGGTACAATTCATCCGTGAAGCTATTTGGTCCTATAGTAGCTGAATGGGCCCCCAAAGATATCCAAATTCAAATCTCAGGGACCTGTGAATGTTATACCTTATATGACAAAAGGTACTTTGCAGAGGTGACTAAGGATCTTGAGATGCAGAGATTATTCTGGATTATACAAGTAGACACTCAATGTTATCACAAGCGTCCTTATAAGAAGGAGGCAGAGGTTAGATTTAAATGTACAGAAGGCAACAATGTGATGGCAGAGCAGAGAGAAGGAAAGAGAGTGAAAGCAATGGGGCAGGGGGAGCGAGATATGACGATGTGTAAAGATGTCACCCTGCTGGCTTCGATGATGGAGGAGAAAGGGACCGTGAACAAAGGAATACACCTCTGGAAGCTGTAAAACACAAGGAAACAGATTCTCCCCTAGAACCTCTGCAAAGAACACAGGCCTGCCAACACTTTGGTTTCAGCCCAGTGCAACCCATCTCAGACTTCTCATCTCCAGAACTGCAAGATAATAAATATGTGTTATTTTCAGCTATTGAGTTTATTGTAAATTTTTTCAGCAGCAAAAAGGAACTAATACAGGTCTGTAGTTTTCTTTGGCTGAAAAATTTTTAGTATCAATGTTATTCTGTAATAGATATAGAGCTATAAAGGCTATTTTTTTTCTTGAGAGAGATGTGGTAAATTGTATCGTTTACCACTTGTTCATTTTATTACAGTTGTCCATTTTATCTAAGTTCTCAAATTCAATGGCCTAAAGGTGTACTATTTCTTTAGAACCTTTTCTAATATCTGTAGGATCTACAGTGATGTAAACTCTCTCATTCCTGATGTTGGCAATTTTCATTTTCTAGCATTTTATTAGTTATTTTGACTTATGGTTTGTCAATTTTATTAATCTTTTCAATGAACCAACTATTGGTTTCATTATTTTTTGTCAATTTTCTAATTTATTGATTTATTCTCTTTACTATTTCCTTCATTGTACTTACCTTGAGTTTAAATTGCTCTTCTTTTTCTAAGTTCTTAAGGTGGAAATTTAGATCATTGTTATTAGTTTTTTCATCTTTTATAACATAATCATTTAAAGCTATACATTTCCCTCTAGGATATTTTAGCTACATTCCACAAACTTCAACATATTGTGCTTTCATTTTCATTTACAAAACATTTTCTGATTTAACTTGTAATTTATTTTTCATCCATGTATAATTTAAAATTTGTTATTTAATTTCTAAATAGTTGGAGATTGTGCAGACATTTTTCTGTCACAAATTTCTAGTTTACTCTCATTGTGGTTAGACCATATATTTTGTATAATCTTTTAAAGTTTGTTAAGAAAGATTTCATAGCCTATCACATGTTCTATCTTGATAAATGTTCCAATTGCACTTGAAAATAATCTGTAGTGTACTGTGTTTGGGTGGATTGTTCTATTAATTTCAATCATATCAAGCAGATTCATAGTGTTGTTCAAATCTATATTCTTACTGATTTTCTGTCCATATGTTGTATCAATTACTCATCTCACTCAAGATGAGTATTGACGTCTCAAACTACAACTGTGGAATTACCTGTTTCATTTTTTAGTTTTATCTTGTTTTGCTTCATATTTTTTAAATCTGTAGTTAGGTGCATCCACATTTAAAAATTATATTTTTTGATAATTTAACCTCTTTTCATTATGAAATATTCCTTATCTGTTATAGTATTCCTTGTTCGGAGGACAAATTTGTGTAATATTGACATAGCCACTCCTCCTTTGTTTTGGTTAGCATCTGCATAGTATTTCCATCTAGTTACTTATACTCCATCTCTGTCTTTATATTTAATGTGGATTTTTAATAAACAGACTATAAGCAGCTTTTTTAAAAGGGATTCTATTTTGTCTCTACTATTGGTATATATCTACATACTTAGATATTATATTTTAATCTCTATAGGTTCCATTTCTGTATTTTTTATAACATGTCACTAATATCTGGACTTGTTTATCTTACTGATTTATGGATCATATTTTTCTGCTTCTTTACATGCTTGGCAATTTTTGATTGAAAGCCTGGAATTGTGAATTTTACTTTGTTGCGTAATGGATTCTGTTACATTTAAGAGCATTTGACTTTCTTCTTTCATAGAGTTAAATACAATGAGTATAGTCATTTCAGGGATTGATTTAAAACTTTGTTAAGGAGGATCATGAATAGTCTTTATTCTAAGGTTAACTAAATCTCAATCAAATGGTGATACCCTTCTGAGGTCTGTACCTCATGTGTTTTGTTGTTTTTGTCAATTTTGTTTGTTTTGTTTGTTTGTTTGTTTTGTTTTGAAGTCTCTCTCTTTTGGTGTATGAAAACACAAACTATTTTCATCCTTGTAGGAGCTCTAGGTACTTCTTTTTACAGTAATTCTTTCCTCAGCCCTATGTGGCCCTACCTTTCTATATAGTTCCCTCACCTTCAGTATTCTGCCCTTCAAATTCTAGTTGCCACAACCTCCATAAATATTGATATCTGTCTAATCAAGTCAATGAGATCAGTGGGCTCTATTTGTTTTCACCCTCCCCACACTGTGGTCTGGAAACTGACTCCAGGCAATAAGTTGGAGTAACCAGAAAGTCTCATTTGTTTCCTTTATCTCATGGTCCACAATCCCGTACTGCCTGTTGAGCAATGTCTGAAAATAATTGTTTAATGTATTTCTTCAGTTTATAGTCAGTTTATGATGGGAGAGCAATTCTTCTGGCTGTTAATCTTTTTCCAAGGTCATTTTTAGTTGTAATATTTCATGTTATATCAAATCTAAGTTTATTTCTGTGACTACCAGCTGTGTTATTTGAGAAAATTGCTGAACTTTTTAAGAATTTATTTTGGATAGCTATTTGAATTGTATGGAAATGTGTCCTAAATTGGTGTAAAATGTTGGTTAAGTAGTGAAAGTCCTGATGAGTGCTTGAGTGTAAATACTCGTTCCTCAGTAAATTAATGAATACCAGGGGAGCCAATAAAATGTATACACATTTTAAGAGATGTTATCTATGCTCAAGCAGTAGTTCACGACAATCAGAAGTGTCTGGATGCTGCTGGTAACCACTTTGAGCACCTCTTGTAACTGCAGAAGTCAAACTTGACTTGTATTCATCTTTTCTTATCGGTATATATTAAGTATTACAATTAATACAGTTTTTTCCTTTCTTAAAATGTGTATGCATTATTTTGACATCCTCTGTATATCGTGCCCTCAATTCCATATATTTTTAACTTGTTATCAAAATAGTGCCTATATTATAGTAAATAAGATATTTTTATGGAAAAATATGCTACAGAATGGCTTGATATACTTTCAGATTACTACAAGAGGGACAATAGAGATCAATGTACTGACCCACATTTTATTTATTAGTTTCAGGTGCACAAAACAATATAATAGTTAGACATTTATCATTTATATCCCTCACACTGTGTCAACCCCCCTCCCCCATCCACTATCCCTCTGACATTGAGCACTGCCATTACATTTCCACTGTCTACATTCCTAATGCTATACTCCGCTTCTTGTAACTATATACATAATATATAAACTTGTAGTTGACATTCATTATTGTTCAGCTTCAGCTTCAGGTGTACAGTGCAGTGATCAGGCATCTACATCTTCCCTGAGGTGGTCTCCCTAATGAGACAAGTGTCCATCGGATACCCTACAAACTCTTTACAACATTATTGATTACGTTCCCCAAATTGATTTTTGTATACCCGTGGCCATCTTGTGGTTACCGACTGCTTTATAATCCCCTCACCTTCTCCCTTATCCCCAACTCCCCATCTAGCAACCCTCAGTTTTTCCTCTATGTCTCCAAAAGTGTTTCTGATTAGTTCATTCACTTATTCTCTTCTTTAGATTCCACATATAAGTGAGATCATATGGTATTTGTCTTTCTCTGTCTCACTTATTTCACTTAACATAATGTTCTCTAGGTTCAACCATGTTGTTACAAATGGTAAGATTTCATTCTTCTTTATGGCTGTGTAATACTCCATTGTATAAATGTACCACAGTTTCTTAATCCAGTCGTCTACCGATGGGCATTTCAGTTGTTTCCATGTCTTGGCTATTGTGTATAGTGCTGCAATAAACATAGGGGTTCATAAATTTTTTGAATTAGAGTTTTGGATTTATCCAGATAGATACCTAGGAATGGAATTGCTGGGTCATAAGGTACTTCCATTTTCAGATTTTTGAGACACCTCCATACTGTTTTCCATAGTGGCTGCACTAATCTGCAATCCCACCAACAGTGCACAAGGATTCCCTTTTCTCCACATCTGAGACAGCACTTGTTGTTTGTTGATTTATTGATGATAGCCATTTGACTAGGATGAGGTGGTATCTCATTGTGGTTTTTATTTGCATTTCTCTGATGGTTAGTGAGGTTGAGCATTTTTTCATATGTCTATTTGCCATCTGTATGTCCTTTTTAGGAAAATGTATTTTCATGTCCTCTGCCTATTTTTTAGTTGGGTTGTTTGTTTTTTTGGAGTTGAGTTGAGTGAGTTTTTTTATAAATTTGGGATATTAACCCCTTATCAGATATATCATTGGCAAATAACTTTTCCCATTCAGTAGGATCCCTTTTTGTTTTATTGATGATTTCCTTTGCTGTGAAAAAGCTTTTTAGTTTGATGTAATCAAACTACTGCTATGCCAGTACCATGCTGTTTTGATTACTGCAGCCTTGTAGTATAATTTGATGTCAGGTATTGTTATACCTCCCACTTTGTTCTTATTTCTCAAGATTGCTGAGGCTATCCGGGGTCTTTTATGGTCCCATGTAAATTTTAGGATTATGTGTTCTATTTCTGTGAAAAAGGTCATTGGTAGTTTGCTAGGAATGGCGTTGAATATGTATATTGCCTTAGGCAGTATGAACATTTTAACTATATTAATTCTTCCTATCCATGAACATGGATTCGATCCTCTGCCTCATCTAATCTGGTGGTAATTCCTTCAAGTGTGTTCTTTATTTCAGTTACTGTATTCTTTAGTTCTAACTGGTTGTTCATTATGAGTTCTCTGTCCTTCTTTATGTCGTCACTAAGCTCCTTGAACATTCTTATCATCAGTGTTCTGAACTCTGTCTCTGATAGGTTGGTTACCTCTGTTTCATTTGGTTCCAATTCTGGAGGTTTCTTCTGTTCTTTTATTTGGGACATGTTTCTTTGTTTCCCCATTCTGGCTGACTGTGTTTGCTTCGATGTATTAGGTAGATCCTCTAGGGTTCTTAGTGTTTGCTGGGTTATCTAATGTAGTATGTGTGCTTTATATTTCGCTTGCACCACTTCATTCTTCTCCTCTGCGTGTGCTCCAAAGGTGACTCTTGTGTTGTGTATATTGTCCTGTTAATGTTGATCTTTAATTGCTTTTAGCTTGTGAGTAGGTGGGATTGACTGCTAGGCTGACTAATTGTGAGACTTGGCTCTGTCCACAGCAGGATGTTCTGCTGTGTGAGGGTTGACCGCTTAAATGTGGTTTGGCCTTTATGGGCTCTTGTGCCTGTAGAGAATTCCCTGTGGGAGTGTCACTTGTAGGTCAAACCCGGTAGTACTTTGGTTTGGTCTGGAGTTGGCCTCTGGGTTTGTTGAATCTTGTGCCTCTTAAGATGGGCCCTGGTGTGGGGCAATTTCAGAACAAAGCAAATCACCAAGCACAACAACAACAAAGAAAAAACTAAATACATTCACATGTGAAAACAACCGATAACCCACACTCAACACAGGCAAAAATATCAAAGATATAAAAACAAAACAAAAAAAGCAGTGGCAGTCTTGGCTTAAGCCTACCAAGTAATCTCCAGTTTGTCCTCTGCTGTACCAAAGAGTCCTCTGCGTATTGTGCAGGCAGAGCCGGTCACCTGGTGCCCAGAGTGACCTTGGGACTGCAGTTTTAGATGAGTGGGGCTAAGGGGTCTAGATGGTAGTTTCTACAAAGTCAGTGCAGTTTCTGCCCTTGCCTGCACATATGCACACTGAAAGTAGCACCACCAGCCCTGTGCCCAGTTGTCCTGAGTCATAGGGCACTTCTACTGTGTGTGTGTGTGTGTGTGTGTGTCGGACTGGAGATTTCTGAGCTGCTGAAAGCCCAGAGCTGCATCTGTCGCCTACTGCTGATCCCTGGGAGTGCCTCTGCAGTTGTAATTGCCCCGCCCTAGGCAGGCCAGAAAGGCTGGGGGTTGGGGATGGAGGGGTCTTCTCTCTCCCAGCCCAGCAGTGTCACACTCTTCCTGCAGGCCCAAAAATGTGGGGGCTGGAGATGGAAGAATCTTCTCTCTCCCAGCCTAGTAATATCATGCTCTTCCCTGCCTCTTCCCTGGGTCAGAGCTGCCCGCCAGTCTTCCCAGAGCCTGAGCACTAAGGCTCCTCTGTAATCTGACACTACTCCTCAGTTCAGGGGCCAGTTGAAGTCTCTGGAAGCGCGGGGGTAGGGGGGTGGAGGGGTAGGATTGGGAGAGTGGGGGGAGGGGCCCAGGTATGGAGCTTGTGTCCTTTGTCTGACCTAGGGCCCAGCTGGAGGTCTCAGCTGAGGTCACTGCCTCAAATGCTGGGCATGCTGCCCCCTCGGCGGGCGAGCTCAGCTGTGGGACGCAGGGAAAGAGCCCACCTCCTGGCTTTTGTGGTCTCTATTCCATCCTGAGATCCCCTATGTCTCCGCAGCTGTGGATGCAGGCTGCATCTCCACTCCGCTCCCTTCCCTCTTCCCCTGCTCACCCAATTTGCCCACCTTCAAGTAATCCTTGTCTGAGTCTCTTAGCTGTTCTGCTGTGATGAGCAGAGTCCTTTGATGAGTTAATGATGTTCAGTTTGTGATAAGCTCCGGAGGAGAACTCAAGAAGTCCGCCTCCCTGCCGCCATTCCTATGACCCAGATCCTGAGTCACATTTTTTTAGCGTAAGTTATGTCTTGTAGTACTTTACCAAGTATAAATTGAAAGTTTCTTTTAGGGCTGCAAGTTTATTGTTTTATTTTCATGTGAATGCCATTTCAACAAAAACATAGTGAGCGCTTATATAAAAGACACTGTACTGGGCACATGGGATAAGCAAATATTGATGAGTCACTGTCCATGCCATTAAATACCTTATAATCTAAGAATCAGTTCTTTGAAAGAGCTCCTCTGTCCACACAAGCATATAACTGCCTTAAACTAGTCTGGAATATCATTCTTTAAAATATCTCAAATTTTTATGCTGTTTAATTTTTACCTAAAATACCCCTGCCCATCTTCTGTTATCTGTGCATTCAATATTTTCGTAACTATTGAGGCCTCCGGGAGAGAAGGATCTATCCTTCCTGCCCTATGCATCTTTGTCTTGACCCAAGCTGTCCCTGGCCTTATAGCACTACATTTGGTCTCTCCCCAGCACAGAGTCAAGATATTTTATTATCATTTTAAACTGTCTTTGGTCTTTTTATTCTAGTTTACCCAAGTTTATCATCAATTTTTCCTAAATTTTATTAAAGAAAGCTATATAAGGGACACTGAAGCACTCTAAATAACATAGGGCAGAGTGACCAAGCTTTTGGTAATAGTTCATTCTTCTGTGTTAGTACTTCAAAGTCATGATGGAAGGAAAAGAGCTAAATAGGCATCATGTTTCTATAAAGTGGGAGGTGGAGTCACTCAACCCAAAAGTTGAAAACAAAACAAACTCATTTGGGAACAAACATGATGAATGTATTATGCTCTAAGCTAACCCCAAAGAAGCAATTCCCCAGAAAAAGATCTTACAAAAGTTTGAGCATACTTTTTCCATATGCTGATTTTCTCTGTCATGCTTTAAAGTCTCATCCATACCCACTCCCAATTTCTCGAGCTCTTCTAGTTATTACAGGGGAATTCCTGTAACTCTAATGTTAGGGGAGAACTTAACAGCATAAATGCTTTGTGTGAAGTGTTCTATGTGTTTTTCATATACACACACACACACACACACACACACACACACACACACACATACGTGGAAGAATGGGTTAACCGCAACGTAAAAAAATATGAAATAATGTGGTCCTTTTATTGTTTAACTGAACTTTGGTTGCGATTACGTATTTGCTGCTATTATTTTACTAAACTTGGTCTCATTTCTTATTTGTCATGCTCTCCTGCGCATGGAGCCCGCTCATGAGTCATGCTTTGCTTCTACAGTAGTACCTTGGTTATTGAACATCTCCGTTGATGAACATTTCGGTTAACGAACGCCGTAAACCCAGAAGTAAATGCTTCAGTTTTCGAACACGCCTTGGAAGTCGAATGTGTCACGCGGCTTTTGCTGAGTGCAAGATCCTGAGGCCTAGCTGTCAGCTGTTTTTGAACGTTTCAGAATTTGAATGGTCTTTCGGAATGGATTATATTCGAAAACCGAGGTACCACTGTATTTCCCTCTTATGACATATTATTAGTCACATGATACGGACACCTCCACCCTCTGTAACTCCTCACCCCATACTCTGCCTTCTTTCTACACAGATGCCCTTGATACTGCTGCTGCCTTGCATTTATCTGCACCTTTTGTTTTTAAGAATTTGAAATTGTATCGATGCTGTCCTGATATGAGTATGTCTCAAAATCCATACACTCAGGGCAATATACAGCATGATGTCTTTCTAGCTTTAGGTTCTTGTCTCCAACTGTCACTATAGTGATAGCACTATGTCACTTATATTACAGTGTGCTCCAAAGTGGATGACTATGTCAATTTCATTTATTTTTAGTTTCTGCAGTCTCAATATTCTTATCCAGAGCACAGTACAATTTTTTAAATCATAAAAGTTTATATTTTTCAGGAAAATAAGGGACAAATACTGAAAAAGGGATATGTCAGTGTTCTTTATTCCTTTCTTAGTTTCAACACCTAAAAACACCCAGATATTTCCCACATTATGCACCAGCTTTTAGCTATCGTAGGAGAAACTTTATTCAAAAATTGTCAATTTCTTGCCTGAGGCAGAAATTATGGGTTAATGGTGAATCCAACTGTAATTATTGTCTTACATGTGAAACAACAGGACAGAAAAGGTCTCTGTGATTTTCCTATTTTGCTAAGGATAAAGAACATGTTCCCAAGGGAAGGAAAAAGGGCATTGGTCAGTCCACCTATACTAATAGAACTGACCCACAATCTTTGCATCAACCTGTGGGGGAACCCAAACCATAACCTCTGTGGCAGTCAGTCCAAATGGTCAGAACTTTGGTCAATCACTGGAAGCTTGCTTATATTTTCCACCTACTTCCAACTCAGAGCCAACCAAAGAAAGTTAAATATGCTCCCCACACAAGAACATAAGATGCTTTACTTCCAGTTGCCCTGCCTCCAGCTTCCCCATGCCAGCAAGTTCTAATCAGGATACACTTGACGTCTTTCTTTTTGTAAACTACAGAGCTTTTCAACTCTCCTACCTGCCTTTGAGCCACTGCCAAATGCAAATGATGGTGCTGCACTCCCTTGCTATATAGCAAGCTCTGAATAATAGCCTCTGTTTATTCTCATTGGGCTGGTCTTCACTTATTTCCACAACATAGAATTGCCAAGAGGTTTTCGGATTCATTTGGGGTTTTCTGAAGTATTCCTTATGACACCTGTCATTCAGATCAGGTCTAAATACCATGTTTTTTTCTGAAGTAGTTCCTGTTATTTCACAGGGAAGTGACTGCATCCTCATTTGGATCTGTATTAAGCGGGATCTTGTAACAGCTGCCACTTTGTAATGTAAACTCCCTGAGGGCAAGATAGGTTACTCCTGTCTTTAGAACGTCAATGTCATTAACAATGTTTTAAACATATTAAATGGTCAAATCTGGGACTGGACCTTGGGAGCATAAGATTCAGACCATGAAACCAGACTGTATCCCCAGGCTACCTAATATTCCTAAACTCCCCAAATCAGGTGTTAGTGCACAACGCATTGTCACATTGGGAGAAGGGTAATCCACTGTCTCCATTTGCCTGGGACTTTTCTGGTTTTAGCACCGAGGGCCCCATATCCTGGGAAATCCCTCAGTCCCAAGCAAATGGGGACGGTTGGTTACCGTAATTTGGAGGAGTAAATGAAGCAGTGTGAGTAGCATATTGTCAGGATATTACACATGTCAAGGAAAGGTTATGCCCTTCCTCTCGTCTTCAGAAAATATTTACTGAAAGGTGAGATCAGCTGACAAGTTTAACATTAAGCTAGCATCTCTATAATTAGGTAGTGTTGAAGCCAAAATTGCACCAAACTTAAACAGATAAAGAAGTCTTTACTCAGGCTATTGACATAAGGGAGAGAGACTGAACTCAAACCTGCCAAAACAAAAGGTGGGAGAGTTTATTAACACGGGGGTGAGCTACTTCAAAAGTACTGGAGGATGTTAGGAAGGAGTTTAAATCAATGGGGTGTGTGGAAGCGTACCCTGAGTTATTCCTGAGCTTGCAAATGTTCTTCCCTCTGTGTTTGCTAAATGACACCCATCCGAGTTAGGCTCCTACCTTCCCATGGAAACTGGGAGCTGGGGTACTGTCAGCTTATCATCTTTGACATTTACATTTCAAAGAGATGCTTCTAAGGTCCCTGAGCAAGATATTTTTGGGGTTACACAATGTGATATATAGATGATGTATTACAGACTTGTACACGTGCAACTTATGTAACTTTACTAATCATTGTCACCCCAATAAACTTGAAAAAAAACCTCACGTGAGGCTGGGAGATTAACCTACATTTCAAAGGAACAGGGAAAGAATTTATAATTACTAGCTTCCTAAAGCAAATAGTCTACGAAGGGAGGTCAGGGGTCTATAGTCAGGAAGAAACCTGTCTAAAGGTTAGTCAAGCTGAAGGGAATATTAAAGCAGTCTTGGTCAGGAGGTAGTATCACTTTTTTTCCCCTCAGAATCATTGGCCTTGTTTTCTATTTCTTTCTTGAAAAAAGCCCAAATACCATCGCCTCTGTCTTGCTAAAATTGGAACATACTTTTAGCAGCAGCCAACATTTACAGAAAGGCATTTGATATTTTATCCTTAAAAAGGAACTCTTCCAAGAGTTTAGTAAGTATCACATAATGAAGACAAAATATTTAAGAACTGCTGTTCATGTACATAGCACACTTAAGATTTAACAGCATTTAAAATGGTTGACAGGCTTAGGAAATACTCCAAAATTTCTAGCTTGAACCACTGTCTTCTTAGAGGAACTTTTAAAGCACTCCAATAAAAACACTGAGCACTTTTTTCTCTATGTCTCTGAGACTGTGTCTGATTAGCCTGTTCATTTATTCTATTCTTTAGATTCCACATGTAAGTGAGATCATATGGTATTTGTCTTTCTCTGTCTGACTTATTTCACTTAGCATAATGTTCTCTAGGTCCATTCATATCGTTGCAAATGGTAAGATTTCATTCTTTATGGTCGAGTAATATACCTGAAGCTGAAGCTGAATAATACTGAATGTCAACTATAATTTTATACATATATTCATATATTCACAAGACGTGGAGTACAGCATAAGGAATAGAGACAGTGGAAATGTAATGGCTGTATGCGATGTCAGAGGGGTAGTAGATTGGGGGAGGGGGGTTATCACTTTGTGAGGGGTGTAAATGTCTAACTATTACATTGTTTTGTACACCTGAAACTAATTAAAAAACAAACAAACAAAAAAAAAAAACCACTGAGCACTTAAGCCTTCCATCAGCCACACGGTAATGGATGTTCAGACAGTCCAGGTGCCTGTGCAGGCAAGAGGAGAGATCATAAAGAATGTGGCAAAAAGTGGCAAAAAGATGCTAAACATCTGTCACCAACCAGATGTGTAGCATCTTGAAGCAGGGTTGTTGGGCTTTTTCCAGAAGGGCTCTTTTTTGCTCTGGTGTCAAGGAACTTCCAGGTTCAGATAATTACCAGTGGCTAAATGTTACATTGCTGCAACTGCTTCTATTTAATAAGTCTGGTTGCAGATTTGAGAGCTTGACTGGTTTTGCTCCATTTAAGATCTTGTCCTTTGTAGTATATCATCTTCTTTGTCAAGAACAGATCGACAGACTCATGGAAGAATGGATGAAATGTTAGTTTAAAAAAGAACAGATTTACTTACCTTTAATCAACCAAACAGAAGCCGATATGCAAGAAGTTCCACCCTGCAAGCCTGTGTCCTGAAGGCACCTGGCACAAGGAAAGATGACACCTGAGGCACAAGAGCCCAACTGCAGGCCTGCCCTTTGGCAAGTGCATGTGCTTGGGCTGCCTTTGAAGAGCCAGATGGGCCCAATCTGACTTCAGAGCTTTGAGAGTAGCTCAAATTAGAGGTAATGGCATTTGCATTTAAATAGCCCCAAAAAGGAAAAATTCAGAAGAGCGTACCTTTTAGAACCTAATTATGAGTGTGTATATTTGAGAAGTTTGACAAGAAAACTCTAAGCAGCACAGAAATCAGTAACTCTCGTTCTCTCTGTGATGGGTATTTGTTCATTTTCTACTTATAATACGTCATAATGCCTTGATATTTGCAATGCAATGAGATCTCTTTCAAAATGTGCCTTTAATATGATGGTGATGTTGGTAAGAATAACAATAGTAATAATAATAAATGTTTGGGGACTATACATCTATGATAACCACCTTAGTAGACATTAATCTGCAACGTCTTCTTTAATTCTATAAACAACAATAGAATGGGTAAAACTAAAAAGAGAGAAAATACCAAGTATTGTTGAGGATATAGAACAGCCAGGACTTGATTTGACTGCAGATGTGAGTGTAAATTTGTGCAACCTCTTTGGACAATTTCTTGATGGTATCTACTAAAATGGAACATAAGCGTACCCTATGACCCAGCTATTCCATTTCTGGGTCTACACTTAGCAGCAACATATACCCATGTTTAAAAGAGAACCATATGACTTCACTCATATGTGGGATATAAAACTGAAAGGAACAAATGAACAAGACAAAAAACTTATAGACACAGACAAGAGTCTAATGGTTAACAGAGGGTGAGGTGGGACAGGGGAGGTAGAAGAAGGTAAAATAGGTCAAATATCTGGTGATGGAAGGAAAACTGACTCTGGGTGGTGACCACACAATGTGAGATATAGATGATGTGTTACAGAATTGTACACTTGAGACCTCTGTAATTTTATTAATCATTGTCACCCCAATAAATTTTAATTTAAAAATATTCATAACAGTATTGTTAAAAGCACAACACTAGAAGCAACTCAAATGCTTACCAACAGTAGACGGGTAAAACAGGGAGTCCGACCCCATTTTTTTATGTTTGACTACTGACAGCTTTTTTGACTCACGTCTCCTCATTGTGCCCTGCATCTGGGAAAGCTGATAAGACAACCTGGGTGCTCCCTCCTTTGGCACAGGCAGGACATTCAAACCATGCAAAGCCCTCCTCCATGGGAACTCTCACATCCTGGCCCCTCTCCCTAGCCAAGATAAACACCCAGGTCACCCTTCTTTCTTTGATCTCAAGTCATTTCAGAACTGCTTGAGAGGCTTGCCTGCTCTCCCTGGAAACATCAGTTATGGAAGTAATAAACCTTTTAAACCCTCTTGGCGTGTGTGTGTATGTGGTGTCCTCATTCTCAGACAACTAAATTAAACTTTCTGTGAGGGTTTATCTGCCTCTGCAGGTTATCATAAAATGGGAAAACCAGCATATGACTTTACTCCTGTTTCTTAAGATGCGTGTCTTGAATTATATATGTTTGGTACTGAAATAAAATTTCATAATTAATTATAAACTTTTGAATTCAAGGTTTACATTTGATTTATAAATGAAAGCATATCAATGGCACATTCGTTTTATTGAATATTTAACTTAAAATTCTCTAAAAATACCAAGAGTTCTGAGAAAATAGAGTGAGTTTAGTCACTGTTATTAATTAGATGAAAAATATTAAAAGACCAGAGCAATAAGGCAGGAAGGGAGGGAGGGAGGGAGGGAAGAAAGGAAAGAAGGAAGGAAAGGAGAAAAATGCATTCAAATTGGAAGGAAATAAGTAAAATCAGCTGTTTGCTTATAACATAATCTTACATGTAGAAGACCCTAAATATTCCATAAAAACATTGTTAGAACTAATAAATGAATTCAGCCAAGTTGCAGGATACAAAATCAGAACATAAGAGTATCAAAAGAATAAAAATTTATGAATAAACTTAACAAAGAAGCAAAAGACTTGTACACTGGAAACTATAAAAAGTTGCAGAAATAAATTGAAGAAGATGCAAATGGGAAGACATCCTGTGTTCACAGATTGCAAGACTTAATATTGTTAAGATATCAATTGTACCCAAAGCAAGCTATGGATTCAATGCAATCTCTATCAAAATTCCAACAAGTATTTTTCAAAAATAGAAAAATCCATCATAAAATTCATATGGGATCTCAAGGGACCCTGAATAACCAAAACAATCTTGAAAAACGAACAAAATTGGTGGTCTTATATTTCCTGACTTTCTAACTTACTACAAAGCTACAGTAATCAAAACAGTGTGTTCCTAACATAAAGACAGGCATATAGGTCAATGGAATATAATAAAGAATCCAGAAATAAACCCTCACATCTATGGTTAAATATTTTTGACAAGGGTACCAAGCAAAACCATTGAATGGGGAAATGACATTCTTTAGAACAAATGATGTTAGGAAAACAGGATATCCGCTTGCAAAAGAATGAAGTTGGACCCTTACTTAACATCATGTAGAAAAATTAACTAAAAATGGGACAAATATCTAGCCTATAAGAGCTAAAAAATATATATGAAACTCTTTGAAGAAAACATAGGGAAAAGGCTAAGCAGTGGATTTGGCAATGATTGCTTGGATATGATATCTGAAACAAAGACAACAAAAGAAGAAATAGATAACATGGACTTCATCAAAATTAAAACATTTTTGTGTGTCAAAGGGCACTATAACAGAATGGGAAGACAATTCAGTGAGAGAAAATATTTGCACATCATATATCTGATAATGGATTAATACCGTGTTTCCCTGAAAATAAGACCTAGATGGACAATCAGCTCTAATGCGTCTTTTGGAGAAAACATTAATATAAGATCCGGTCTTATTTTAATAAGGCCAGGTATAATATAATATAATTAATATAATATAATATAATATAATATAATATAATATAATATAATATAATATAATATAATGCCAGGTATAATATAATGTAATACCAGGTCTTATATTAATTTTTGCTCCAAAAGACACATTAAAGCTGATGATCCAGCTAGATCTTATTTTGGGGGAAACACGGTATCCAGAACATATGAAGAATTTCTAAAATTCAAGAAAAAAAACAACCTAATTCAGAAATGAATAGACATTTCTCAAAAGAAGATATACAAATGACCAATAAACACATATGAAAATGTTCAACATCATTAATCATTAAGGAAATGCACATCAAAACCACAGAGACTTCACACCCATAAAGATGGCTATTATTTTTAAAAATGGAAAGTGCTGGCAAGCATATGAAGAAATGAGAACCCTTGTGGTGCAGCCATTGTGGAAAACAGTATGTCAGTTCCTCATGAAACATGGAATTATCATATGATCTAAAAATTCCAATTCTGGATATATACCCAAAAAGAGTTTAAAGCAGATACTCAAACATATATTTGCACACCCATGTTCATAGCATCATTATTCACAATAGCCAAAAGGTGGAAGCAACCCAACTGTCTATTAATGGATAAACAAAATTTGGTATACATACATATACAGTAGAAGATTCTGTCTTAAAAGGGAAGAACATTCTGGCACATGCTACAACACGGATAAGCCTTTAAGACATTATGCTAAGTTAAATAAGCCAACAAAAAGGACAAATGTGTGATTCCACCTATATAAGACTCCTGGACTAGTCAAATTCATAGAGAGAGAAAGCAGAATGGTGTTTGCCAGGGTCTGGAGGGGAGGGATAGTTGGAAGTTACTGCTTAATGGATGCAGAGTTTCAGTTTGAGAAGATGAAAAAATTCTGGAGATGGGTGTAGGTGATGGTTATACAACAATGTAAATGTACTTAGTGCTGGATCTGTACACTTTAAAATGATTAAACTGTTAAATTTTATGTTATGTATATTTTACCACAGTAAAAGAAGTAAATATTAATATAATCTTGTGATTTGGAAGACAAAATAACCAGAACCTCAGAGAATTGTTCTTACTACTTTTATGGTGGACTGCAACCACTCAATTAGCACTACATCAATTCCCTTAATAAATATGTACTGTAAAGGCTAAAACATTTGAAAGAAAATTAACACTAAGAAATGTACTCCTGCTTTGCTATATTTATGGTGATGTTTTTAGATTTATTTTCTGAAAGAAGAATGTGATATCATTGGTGATCCAAAGCAAAAGAAAATGTAGAAGGACATCAATTATTAAAATCAATTTTAAGGCTTGAATTATCTAATCTGTCACCTTCAGTCATTAAAGTGATTTGATAACTGCCAGATATGTTTCCTTTGGTGCTCTATAAACCAAGATCAATCTTGACAGTATGATTAATTAACGCAGGAGTGCTTTGTCTTTGTATATACTTCAAGGGATTTTTCTTTTTATGTGGTTGATTATTAGATAACTGAGGAAAAACGAGGATCTATACAGACATGGCATAATCGGGTTGGTACCTTGAAGTACAACTATGTTCTTTCACAAAATGTCCTTTGAAATAGATGTCAGAGATTGAATTCTTTGACGGATAAATCCTGGTGCAAGCAAGTATATATATATTCATGAGCTCAAATAATGGGCACAGAGTTTTTAGAGACCTGCAGCAAACCCATGCAGGACTAGCCACGAAGAGTTGCATGAACAACGTATACTTGAGCCAATGGTGTATACTTACTCTAGAATGACTTAGGACTGACCTCTCCTCCACTTACTGTGTTTCCCCAAAAATAAGACCTACCCTGAAAATAAGCCCCAGTTAAGATCATCAGCCAGACGGACACATTTAGTACACAATGACGATGTTCCAGAAGATGATATGACTGTATTTGAATAAATGTAGATTGTTGTACAGGAAAAAATAAGACATTCCCTGAATACACCCTACTGCATCTTTTGGAGCAAAAATTAACGTAAGACCCAGTCTTATTTTCAGGGAAATATGGTGTAAGACCCAGTCTTATTTTCAGGGAAACACGGTAATTTATATGTTTAAAATTAGAAAAGCTGTGAATGGGTAAATGCACTGTGGTGTGTCCAGACAATGGAATGTTATTCAGCACTAAAAAGAAATGAGCTATGAAACCATGAACAGGCATGGAAAAGTGGTAAATGCATGTTACTAAGTGAAAGAAGCCAATACAAACAAGCTACGTACTGTATGATTCCAACTATATGACATTCTGGAAAAGGCAAAATTACAGCAACAGCGAAAAGATCAGCAGTTAAGAGGAGTTAGGGAGAGGGAAGGATGAATAGACGAGCACAGAGGATTTTTAGGACAGTGTAACTACTCTGTATGGTACTATAATGATGGATGCATGTCTTTATACATGTGTTCAAACCCATAGGATGTACAATACCAAGAGCGAACCCTAATATAAAGTGTGGACTTCGGGTGATAATGACATGTCAGTGTAAATTCATCGATTGTAACAAATGTACCCGTGTGATGCAGGATGTGCATAGCTGGGAAGGCCGTACATGTGTGGAGACAGGGGATGTATAGAAACTCTGTACCTTCCTCTCAATTTTGCTGTAAATCAAAAACTTCTCTAAAAATTAAAGTCTGTTTTAAAAATTAGAAACTCTATTTAATGAGAAGCAAAAAGTTAACCATTTCATTGAGTCAACTGACTCATTCATTTGTTTTAGAGTCACTTGAAACCAATCTTGGTATTTTAGGGCATTGAGGATCTTCATTTAGACAATTACTGTATTACTTGCTACTGTGTCATCTTGGGCAAGTCACTTAACTTTGCTGAAAAGCGAGATAAGAATTTTACACTTAGTTTCATGGTATAATTAAATAGAATGGCTAAAATATGCATACTCTCTGGAGTAAGTCTTTAAAAATGTTAGCTTTTATTTGTTGTAGTAAGGTCTAAAAGGGAATCTATATGGACTTCAAATCTTTAAAACCATTCACAGAATGATCTTTCATGAAATAGACCTTTTAATATATGAAACAAAAATAATTGATGTAGACAATTTCATGAAAATAGAGGTCAAAAGAGTTCTTGTACTGATATTTAATTCTGTATCTAGTTGATTTGGGTTCTGGCCATCTCTGTGTCCATAAATCAGATTAAAATTAGATCACCCCAAGTAGATGGTTATATGTATTCTAGTTCACAGAATACTGTAATAGAGGAGACTTCACATTGATTTATGCTAACACATTCAAACCAGAAATCTTATGCTTTTAAATAAGAATTTGACATTCAAATATTCGACTGGCTATAATTACTGTAATGTAATAAACCATCTGAACCCTACTGACCACAACTGAATGCATCTCATAGTTACTGGCAGCAGAATAATAGCACATGATTATAAAAAAATCACATAATGAATGAAAGCAGCTACGATGTCTGCTTCCCGATTCTCTGGGAATTTAATAAAATACTTATGATAGTTATACAAAAAAAAACAAAAAAACAACATTAATCGTTAAGCTATTATTATAACATAATATAGTTGGTAGTTTCATGATGATGAATACTATGATTACCAGTAGTATTTTTGGTCTCAACATATAGTGATGGTGTGTATTTCTTCTAAGCTCTTGTAAATTAAAATAGAAAAAAGGGAGCTTTAGGTTTTATAAGAAACATGGGCAAAATAACACATAACTGGGGCCTTACGTTGTATAAATTACAGCATGAGATTATATTGGTTCTAGTAAATTGAGCGATATATTGACTTCTGAAAAAAAATTGCAGAGCCAAGGCTTTTCATCTATTTCTTTATATTTTCAGTAAACGTTCATGGTCTGACTGATCTCATATATCAAATAAAGAAAATAGGAATAAAACTATATAGAGTGCTTCATTCTGTTCTACTGACTGATTTTTTTCTTTTTTCTTTCTTTTTCTTTTTTCTTTTTCTTTCTTTCTTTTTTTCTTCTTCAGTAATTCCCTTTCCATACAAAGGGGATTATTTTATTTATTTTGAGAAAGGGCATTGCATTCTCTATTACCTTGATTTTTGTAACAATGCCAGGGTGGGTGAACCCTGGGAGTTCTTGCTTCTTGTGTGTGTTTGTGTTCAGGGGTGACGGGATGCAGTGAAGAAGGAGTACCTCTCTGGGCATAAAACAAAGAAAGAGATTCTGCTGTTTGCTGATGCACTTAGAATCTCCAAGGGTCAGGTTGTAATTTCACCCTGTGAATCATAGCCTTGGATGGCTGCTGCATGTAGGGAAGGCAGCCTTGATTTCATTTTCAGAAAAATAAACAATGTTTCACTTCTCTCCAAATAGTCTCCAAACTTTTCCATTCTTTATACCCTAGAAACCAGTAAATTTGTATCAGCAAATTTAACATCACACATTTTCTGAGGAAATGCACACACATCCACACATATGTACATATACACAAAATAAAATTCCAATGTGTAAGTTAATAACTATGTACAAGTATGTGAATAAAGTTTGCATCTACTCTGACCCAGTCCAATTCTATTTAGTTCTCTTTAAAAAAAGGCACCACTGGGCTACCTGACGGCCCTTTTAGAGGCCCATTGCCTCATTTTAGATGGAATTTTTTGGTTTTTGGCTGATGCTGTGATATCGAAGGAACTTGAAATTTTTTTTGAGAGAGAGCTTCTTAACAAGTGCAGTGCTCGTGGAGATGTGATGAGGGACTGAAGACTTTTAAAGGGACAAAATAGAGATGATTTCTCTCTCTGTGCTATATAAAAGTTAACAAATTCCAGAAGAAATGATAATGGACTTGCGGTTTTTAGAAATGCATTTTTCTTTGCCATAAACCCAATCCCTAATCTCTGATGTCATTTTATAATGATGACAGGTAATGTGACTGCGTGTATCTACTCTAATCACACAGAGACAGACATTTAATAACCCGCAGCCTCCTGGCTGTGTCTGGCCCTGCCAAATCCCTACGGATGCTGTTCTTATACTCTGGATTTGAAGCTTCATTATTCCTTAATTACTTATTAGAACTGCACATACCACCCCAATGGAGATTTTTTAAATGCAAGTATGAGTGTATGTGAAAGGGAGGATATAATCATTTCTTGTATCCTACCTCATTCTGTTGAAAAGCATCATGTCCTTGTGTTGTAGTAGCCATATAACCTGTTCATTAACACATCATTTTTGAGATTTGCAAGGTAGTTTGCCCCAAACATGTCATCACCATCAACAGTGAACTAAAACTGCCTTAGATCTAATTTCTTACCACTCTCCAGCCTGGAATAAGTGACATTAATGATTTATTATAATATCTGTCTGTGAGGGGTGTTTATTTTGTTTGCATTAAAATTAACTTCAGCTTTTATAACCTAACCAAAGAGTTGCCTAGTTTCCTCTTTTTACTGTTAATTTTAATCGAAAAATATTTTTTGGAAGATCCATTTTAGCACACAATTGATTTCATGTGTGTCTCCTAGTGATTAGAGCAACACTGTACGCTACCTGTGCAATCTGTCACGGGCTACCGTGGGGGAAATTTCAAGTGACACTAATGAATCTTGCAAATGCAGGGGGGCTGTACAGGCGTACAGCCATGTGGTGAAGCATCTTGGAAATGGATAACACAGGAGCCATTATGTCTGAGAGAAAAAGACACAAAAGCTTCTACTAGCATTAAACATAGGGCTTTTGTTTCTCTTTGTTTTTTTGTTTTATACTTTGATTTTTTTTGTCTATTTCTTGGCAGTGCTTTCATTACACTGCATTTAAATATCTAATTTAATGAGTATTAATTTTAAGGAGAATAAAGCACACATTTAACAGTGCTAATTTTAGGACCACACAATTGAGACAGAATGACTGCTCTAAGCTTTTAGTGGTTATTTGTGATAAGAAATACCCCGAGATGTGCAAGTATTTCCCAGGAGATGTTTGGGGATCTTCCAATAGTAATTATCCACCTTCAGCATCTCCCTAAAAATGACAACCAGGTGGATTTAGTCACTTGCATTTATAAGCAAAATCTGTGTGTTACTCAGAGAGACAAAGTGACCCAGGGAGGACTTTTCCTGGGCACTATAATGCTGTTTTTCGTGACTCGCTGTGGGACTAGAGAGGACCTCGACTCCTATCTCCCCTCTTTGTGGAGAGATGGGAAATGAATTTCAACATTGCTGCTGTTGAACCAAAACCTTCACAGCATGACTCTTGGTTTTCCTACTGTATAAATTACTGTAACCTCAACCGCCAGAGTCTGAATTGTTTCTGTCAGTTTAATGTCTGAGTTTTGGTATAAATGTAAAAGAAACTTCAAAATAGAATTGCAAATTTTTACTTCCAGAAGTCTTTTTCTGGAATACTATTGAGATACTTACCTTGGATTGACTGACGTGATCTACACTGGGAGTTGTGAAAAGAGTGCTCTGTCCTTAAAGTTATACCAGCTCTTCACTGCTGGAAAATGCATGAGGCTGGAGGGATTTTCCTCTCCTGTACTGTTTCATCTTCTTATCTGGTCCAGTCCCTTTTGTGACCAGTGATGCTGACTATAGAATGGCTGATTGGGGTGAATGGTACCGTCTGTGGCAATGCAGACAGAACCGTTAACTAGTCCCTTTGGGGGATAGAATCTGTGGCATTTTACTTACTGGTGGACAGAGTGAGCCAGTCACACACAGTGACACAGAAATGAGTGTGAAGTCCACTTTGTTTATGTCCTAGCATGGGAGAAAATCAGATAAAGGGTGGAGGAGGGAGGACAATTCCAGAACTGAGGAATTAACTATATTTATTTTACTTATAAGTAAAGATATCATTTGACATAATTTCATCTTCTAGGAAACCCATTGGATACTGCATTTATTTCAGACTTCCAGAGCTACTGCTATTTCTTTGATGCATAATCTAAGAACTTACATTTCTGGGGGGAAAATAGTCATTTTTTTTCAATTATATAAGAATTCTTATTATTCAAGCTGATAATACACAAAATAAACATACTGCATTCAAATAAAAACATCCATAGAAATAATATGGGTTAAAGATACTAAGTTATTAATTTATGCCTTCATCTCTTCTTTTTATATTTTACTCCCTCTCTATTGTTAAAAAAAAAAGTCAGTCTTTGGTGTTTCCTTAACTCATGGTAGGTTTGTATAGACAAGAAACACAACAATCTTCTCAACTTTTGTTTTTCTGAAGACTATGCTCCTTGGAAAGAGGGAATAAAGATGATAATTTTGAAAGGTAGAGAAAGGGCATGCAGGAAGGAAATTGAGTTGATAAGGTGTTTGAGTAGTGGGACTTATTAACTGCATTTTTGCTTCTCTTGCAGGAAAATGACCACCTGATGCAAATGGGGAGCCTGATTCCTGTGCCCGGACGATAGCTTTTATCAAGCTTAACACTTTGTAAGTGCCAGATACAGTGAAGCTATACTTGGACTATGGGCACCTCAGCATGTGGACCAATAAACAGAGAGACTTTCCTAAATGTCCCTCTGGAGACTTCATACAATGCTGTGTTGGGAGTAGCCATGGAAGCGGTAAGGTTTTAGGGATTCCCAGTGTTGACTGAGGTTGAATTTACAGGCAGCACCGTAGGATGGGGAATGGGGAATGGAAGTTGGATTTCATTTGAGTTCTAAGAAAATACATTGTCTACCAAAGTTTGTGGAATAAGAATTATATGTGCTATATAAGTTTACCTTAATCTTTCTGTGGTTAGAGTATGTACATACAGTTAGTGAACTGTGTGGTAATTATTTTAAGCTTTTTTCCAAATGCAAGATATTTCGCATCTGCAGAAAAATAACTGCTTGGAGTAAATTACATTGGCCTATTCATATAAAGTATCAATGACTTGATCTAATAACCCGTAAATTAGTTAGAATTAATCAGTCTAACCATTTATATTGATATTAAAAAGAGATTGAAGAAAATTCTCCACCCTCTTATATTTTGATATTGGCTTCTAGAAAAGCTGTCAGACTGTTGGAAAACTAACCAATGTTTTTTGCACTTCCTTAAATTATACCTAAATTCACTCTAGAAACCCCATTAGAACTAGTTAAGTCTTTTTTTTTTCATAATTCAAGGACCACCTGTCAGAATTTTTATAATTAGCAGTTACAATATTTTGAATAGTTGGTAACCCATACACTAAAAATGCAATCTGGGTGAAAGTTGCCCCAATGTCCTGTTGTCTCATTTGTTCTGCAATGTAAGATTTTCAGAAAACTGAATTTTTGCACAGATTCTGCTTTGTGACTCTGAAGAGTGTCCACTGAGACCATTTCTAATTTTTCACTATTATAAATAGTGCTCTGTTCACTTCTATATTTTTCTTTTTGAGCAGATTCTTGAAATTTGAATAACTGAATCACAGGTTAGGATATATTTAAGACACTAGATATATATTAGCAAATTGCTTTTATCAGTCTCTTATATTCCCACTAAGTGCATAAAAATGTCTTTTTCTCATCAGTATTAACATCATTTTATAAATTATTTGTTAATTTAGTGGAAGAAGACTGGAATATCATTGATCTTTAATATACATATCTTTGATTAATAGCAAGACTGAATAGTTTTTTTTTATTTATGAGCCATTGCATATTCTTGTAGGTTACTTTCCTATTTTTAATCATTTTTAAATTAAGGGACTTAGTGCTTCTTACAGTTTTATATAACTCAATTTATATAAATATTTATATAATAAATATGTTAAAACTTTACTACACTTGCTGTAGATGTATCCTTGTTTGTTCATTACCTTTTAGTATTCTTCATGATATTTTTATTTTGGTCTTTTTTCATATTAAGAATTAATAATACAGGTTCTGAGTAACTCACTGTGACTTGAAGGAAGCAGAAGAATTTTTCAGAAAAAAAAAAGAGAAAGAAAATTTCAGACAGAGGGAAAGGCGAACGAACCAAGATCTCTTTGAGGAAATGATAGAGGTGAGTGTTGCTGAAACAAAGTGAGCTGAGTGGGTGAGTAGGCCAATTGGCCAAACATCAATTTCCTATAAGCCATTTAACAAAATGTCCAGTTTTCCAAATTTACTATTCTGAAAATGGGTTTTCTTCATTAAAATTTGATGCAACTTTTTTCCCACTGAGGTATTTTTATCTTCTTTTTAAGATTTCTGAAAATTTTTAATTTACTGGTGTCTTTTCATATCAACATTTCAAGTAGTGTTCATGCGGTCAAAATCGAAGGGCCATAATTATTTACTGCACTTATGAATGTAATTAATAGTCAGAAATATATATTTCATAATAAATATAAAATTAAAATTTCATCTGGAAACTTTTCAGCTTTTGCACTACTGTCTCATTTTTTTCCAATTTTAGAATTGTGTTAAAATAACACATAACAAAATTAACAATCTTAATATCTTGTAAAACTAAAACTCTGTACCCATTAAACAATAAATTCCCATAATCCTTCCCCAGCCACTGGCAACCACCATTTACTTGCTCTTTTTCGTTTTAATCTCCCCTTTTGCCCCACACCCCAGTCTCATCCCTGGTAACCACCATTCTACTCTATTACTGAGTTCAGTTTTTTTTAGATTCCACATATAAGTGGTAACATACAGTATTTGTCTTTCTCTGTCTGGTTATTTCAGTTAGCATATGTCCTTCAAGTTTATCCATGTTGTCACAAATGGCAGGATTTCCTTCTTTTTTGTGGCTGAATAATATTCTGTTGGATATATACAACACATGTTCTTTATCCATTCATTTGACATTTAGGTTGTTTCCATATCTTGGCTATTGTAAATAATGCTTCAATAAATATTGGAATGCATATATCTCTTCAAGATAGTAATTTAATTTGCTTTGAATATATACCCACAGTGGGATTGTTGGATCATATGGTAGTTCTATTTTCAGTTTTTTGAGAAACCTCCGTACTGTTTTCCATAGAGGCTGTATCAATTTACATTCCCACCAGCTGTGTATAAGGGTTCCCTTTTCCTCACATCCTCGCCAATGCTTGTTATTGCTTGTCTTTTTGGTGATACCCATTCTAACAGGTATGTGAAATGATTTCATTATAGTTTTGATTTGCATTTCCCTGATGATTAATGATGTTAAGCACCTTTTCACATACTTATTGGCTATTTGTATGTCTTTGGAAAAATGTCTATTCAGGCCCTTTGCCCATTTTTTTATCAGATTATTTTGGGTTTTTCTTGTTTTGTTGTGGTTTTTTTTGTTGTTGTTATTGAGTTGTAAGAATTCCTTTTACTATTGAGTTGTAAGAATTCCTTATGTATTTTGGATATTAACCCCTTGTAAGATATGTGGTTTACAAATATTTTCTCCCATTCTGTAGGTTGCCTTTTCATTTTGCTTATTGTTTTCTTTGCTGTGCAGAAATTTTTAGTTGTAACACAATTCCATTTGTTTATTTTTGCTTTTGTTGCCTATGCTTTTGGTGTCAGATCCCAAAAACCATTCCATACTAATATTGAGGCTTTTTCCTCCTATATTTTCTCCCGGTAGTTTTACAGTTTCAGGTACTTCAGGAGTATGTATATGCTTGGATCGGCCATATCTGAGCTTCTTTATGACCCTTTAAAGTTAAGTTCATCTAATTCACAAAGAATGTTATGAATCCTTCTATAGCTGACACCAATTCAGCCTTATCAGTAATAAAACTGTGCTTTGGTGAATCTCCTTTTGATTTGCTTTTTAAATAGGTTTCAGATGTACAATTCTGTAGTACTTCATCTATATATCACATTGTGTGTTCACCACCCAGAGTCAGTTCTCCTTCCATCACCATATATTTGATCCCCCTTACCCTCATCTACCAGCCCCCTCACCCCTTATCCGCTGGTAACCACTAAACTATTGTCTGTGTCTATGAGTTTTTGGTTCTTCATTTGTTTGTCTTGTTCCTTTGTTTTCAGTTTTATATACCACATATCAGTAAAATCATGTGGTTCTCGACTTTTTCTGTCTGACTTATTTCGCTTAGCATAATGATTTCAAGATCCATCCATGTTGTTGCAAATAGCATTACAGTGGAATACTATTCTGCCATAAGAGAAGATGAATAATACCATTTGCATTTTTTTTTCTTCTTTTTGGCCTGTCTCTCAACTAGTTTCTAACTTTGGTGCAGAGAATAGAGATGCTATTTATTGGCTACCTAATATCCCGACATCTTGGATCTTTGGCTGGAAATCTTGCCCTGATATTTGGGGAAGAAAAAAATTACACTTCTGCTATAGCCTGGGCAGGAGGCATCAGATTTCAATGCTTTTATATGCCATGTGGTATTTTGACCTTAGTGGGTTGCAGCAGTTTATATTGCAGTAGGTCTTTAACTGGATCAGGCAGGATAGGCCTTAGGAAGCATAACAAATGGGGGACTCTGGCTGCCCTTGTCCTGACCCACACTGGCCTAGCTTATAACCAAGCAGGATCTGCTGACACAAGGATTAAATGATCAAAGGAGAAAGCCATTTAGTCCTAGTTAAGGCCTATATCAAAACAAACTGAGCTTTCCAAGTATTTGAGCTTTCTAAGCATTTGTGCACTGGGTAAAAGGGGAAACAACAGAAAGTGCTTGCTGTTTTCTCAGGCAGATATACATGTTGAGTTTTTAAAAATTTGAGATATAATTGGCATGTTAACATGGTATAAATTTGAGATGTGCAGCATGTTGATTAGATATACCTATATTTTGCAATATGGTTACCACCATAGTATTAGCTAACATCTCCATCATGTGACATGATTATCATTTTTTTTTTTTTTTTGGTGCTGAGAACATTTAAAATCTAGTCTCTTAGTAATTTCAAGCATATAATACAGTATTGTTAACTATTGTCACCATGCTGTGCAGTAGATCCCCAGAACTTACTCATCTTCTGACTACAAGTTTGTACCCTTTTATCAACCTCTCCCAATTTTTCCTACCCCTTAGCCCCTGGTAACTCCCATTTTACTTTCTCTGACTGCAACTTCAGCTTTTTTAGATTCCACGTGTAAGTGGTATCTTAATCCCACTTCCGGGTATATACCCAAACAATATCATAACAGGATATTGAAAAACTATCTGCCCTCCCATGTTCATTGCAACATTATTCACAGTAGCCAAGATACCAGAGGGTAAGGGAGGAGGAAGGTGGGAGATGAGGGTAAAGGGATCAAATATATGGTGATGGAAGCAGAACAGACTCTTGGTGGTGAACACACAATATGATATACACATGATGTATTATAGAATTGTACACCTGAAACCTATGTAATTTTACTAACCATTGTCACCCCAATCAAACTTTAATTTAAAAAAAGGTATGGAAGCAACCCAAGTGTTCATCAACTAATGAATGGATAAATATGTGAAATTATATAAAATTCTGCCATGAGAAAGAAGGAATGATGAATTTTTAAAGTTACAATAGCAGAAAGAAGGGGATGCTAAAAGGGGATAGAGGCCAACACTACACGTATTTCATGTCAGGCATAAGAAAGTAATGCCAATTCAGAAGCCCTAAGTTCAATTCCTTTTAATGTCATTTTGAACTATTTAGAGGGCTAAGGGGAAAATACTGGATAGTCCAATCTTTTGGAATTAAGTGGTTTTTGCATATGCTCAAGTCTAACACCTCACCGCATCATCACAACTGGGATCTGGATTTATTAGTGACATAAATTTGGGCCAAGGCTTAAGTGCTCCTAAATCCAGACTATGTTTTCACCTAGAAAAAGATGGTAAATTTTGTTAGTGAACAATTAGAAAGAAAAAGAGACTACAAATAAGAACAATGTGCTATTTGGGGTTGTTAAAGTGAAGAAAGATCTGAATGAAATTAAAATACCAAAAGTTTAGAGGACAAAAATACCTGTTCCTAAAACACTCTGTCTTAGAGAATCAAATGTATTCAAGTGGTCAAGGGAGATCCAGAATAGTTGACATCTATACTTCAGCTTTACTATCTGCACAGGAGCAATAGGAAAATGAAAAGAAAAATAAAGGAATAAGAACCAATTAAGCTGACAAAGATAGATTTACTTTAAGAACTTAGAAGCAGGCAAAGCCGGTATAAAAGATAAAAGAGCATGCTGTTGTTTTTAACTTACCTTTAAGGGGAGAGCACAGGGAATGGGCCTTAATAATAAAAGATTTTTGCTAAATGCTAAGTGAGCAAAAGTTAAAAACAAGATTTTGCCAGGGGCATAAAATGAACCTCTGGGATGCAAGACTAAATCTGAAGTATTGGTTTAAAATTACTTACTACTATAACATTATAGTTAATATTTCGTAGTCATTTTTAAGCATGGTGAATTTGAATGCTCTAGCAAGCGCTCTAATGCTCACAGGTGATGCTACATGCATACTTTCAACCAGCATTTCTGGAGGAGCATCTCACACTTTCTTCTTCCCCCTCCCCTTTTTTATCCTGTATTATGTGTGGTACAAAATTTTGGAGTTTTTCTTAGGAAAACTTGGGGCGGCAGTTTAACTTTCTGCTTTTACTTCCTCCTCACAAAATAAGAAGAATTTTGATATGGGACTTATACTTGCAAGACCCATGGCCTAATTGATATTAAATAAACTAAAGATGTTCATAAAGCTTATCACTTTATGACTGGAAGTATGCCAAACAACATATGATTTTTGCCTGGAATTGATATTTAAATTTACACACATATTTGTTGACTCAGACAAGATGTGGTTTTCCCATAACGTTTTCCAGCTAATGCTACCTTAATATTCACATTGGCAATCTATTTTCTTTTTTAACCATTTGAAAATTCTTAACAATTGTTTTTGTATGTCATTCATTATCATCATTAAATTTACTCTTGCAAAAGTATATGTGAACTGACACATGAACTGAATGACAGAATTTCAATACATAAAACACAAGTTTTTTGCTTCAGGTTATTCTAATTATGGGAACCTATCTTTGAAAGCAATTATTCAAATGTTAAAGTTAAATCTGGATGGTATGTCTTGTGCTTATTACTGATTGTTACACTGATGAGAATGAAGTAAATAGGTAATTTCATGAACAAGTACCATTCAAGAATGCCAAAGACAACAATGAAAGTGGACATTTAGCACTTGAGCTTGCTAAATTCTGAGACCGAAGCCAAAACCAAATAGCAGTTTTTAGCCAAATCCTGAGGGTTATGTGAACCTAACTGAGAAATATCATCTTAAAACTACAGATACATTGTACATAGTATGGCAATTATGGAATAACCACTGAAAGCTTGCATTCTTCTATAACATACATTTTTGTTCAATATTATGTTTCTAAATTTCCTCTGCCCTTACTATATTCTTCTAAACATGCAACTATTTATCCACCCTTCAATGAATAGACACTTAGGGATATTTTTTTCTTTTTCTTTTCCTGAAAATGCTGCTCTGAACATGCTTGTTCATGTCTCTTTGTAAACATGTGTGTCTCTGGGGTATACACCTAGGAGTGTAATTTTTGGTTTGTAAGGTTTATTTATGCTTCTTCCATTTGTCAGATAATATAAGATTGTTTTCTAAAATGACAGTAAAATTTTCCTGTCTGAAATTTTCCTGTCTGAGACTAGTATGGATATCCAATCCTTATTTTCCAGTCTGCCTTTCAGATCAGTGGCTGAGTGCTGAAAGAGGAAAGTATACCCTTCTCATTCTCATTCTTTTCCTCTGGTTAGAATGAAGATAAGATGGCTGGAGAGGGAGGGATCTTAGACCATGAGGGAATAACCATGCCTTGAGGATGATGGGTAAAAACAGACCAAAAAAAAAAAAAGGAAAGAAAAGAAAAGAAAGAGGCTGGGTCTTAGACGATAATAAAACTCCATATTAGTGATCAACTTCTAGTATTAATGTGAGAGAGAAAAAAAGCCTCTATTTAGGTTAAGTCACTGAGAGTTTAGTTTTTCTGACACTCTGAGCAGAACCTAATGACAACTAACATGCATTTTCAACAGCAGCTTACAAGCATTCCCACTAGACTTCATTCTTGTCAACTCTTCTTATTATCATGTTTTCTCCATATTTGAGTATTTGATGAGTCAAAAATGGTCCTGAATTGTGGCTTTAATTTCGATTTCATTATTATTAATAAAATTAAGTATCTCTTCATAGGTAATTGTATGTTTCCATCTATGAAATATGTTCTTGACTTGTAATTATTTTTTCTCATTAATAGCTTCAGTTCTCATTGATTCTTAAGATTTTAAAAATGTATAATCTAGATATTAATTTTTGTTGGTTATATACCTTGCAACTATCCAAACCCAGTCTGTGAATTATATTTTCATTTCTTGATAATGGACTGACCTTCTTGAGATGAAATAGTTGTATTTACTAATCTTTCCATTATGATTTATGTTTTTTATGTCTTATATACCATGATGTCCTAAATAACATTTTCAAATTTATCTTTTAAATATTTTAAACTTTGTTTTTCTCATTTCAATCTTTCATACACCTGGAATTGACTTTTTGTGTGTATAGTATGAGATGAGGATTACATTTATTTTTATCTTATATGAGTCCCTTATTATCTCACCACCATTTCTTTTTTTTCTGTTTTGTTTGTTCATTTATTTTGTTCTTTAGCATCAACATGTAAGTGAGATCTTACGGTATTTGTCTTTCTCTGTTTGACTTATTTCACTTAACATAATACCCTCTAGGTCCATCCATGTTGTTGCAAATGGTAACATTTCATTTCTTTTTATGGTTGAGTACTATTCCATTGCGTATAGTACCACCTCTTCTTTATGCAATCATCTGTCGACAATGCAGTTGCTTCCATGTCTTGGCTATGGTAAATAACACTGCACTGAACATAGGAGTGCAAATATCTTTTCAAATTAGTTCAACACCATTTCTTGAATAGTCATTTTTTGTCCCCATTGATAGAGTGCAATCTTTGTCATAAATCAACTGACTCATCCAGGTCAGTTTTTTGACCCCTGTTCTTTAGGTCTGTATACATTGTTGTGGTTAGCTGCCGTTGAATCAGCTCCGACTCCTGGCGACCCTATGAATGAGTGATGTCCTCAATGTCCTGTCCTTAACAGCCCTGCTCAGCTCCTGTAGACTCATGCCGATGGCTTCTTTTTATGGAGTCAATCCATTTGATATTTGGAACTCCTCTTTTCCTGCTGTCTTCTATTTTTCCCAGCATTATTATCTTTTCCAAAGAACCCTGCTTTCTCATGATGTGCCTGAAGAGGACAGTTTCAGTTTTGTCATTTTTGCTTCTAGCGAGTGGTATTTCAGGCTTAATTTGCTCTAGGACCCAGTTGTTTGTCTTTCTGGTGGCCCAGGGTAGCCATAGAGCTCTCCAAAACCATATTTCAAACACATCAAAATTTTTCCTACCAAGATTCTTCACTGTCAAGCTTTCACATCCATACATAGTAATTGGGAATACGATGGTGTGGATGATCTTAGCCTTGTCTCTAATGATGTTTCTTTGCTCTTCATGATCATTCCTAATTCTTCCATTGCTGCCCTTCTAAGTCTCGGCCTTGATTTCTTGACCACGTTACATAATACTTGTACCAGCATTGCATACTTTTAATTAATAAGGCTTTAGAGCAAATCTTGATTTAAGGTAGGATAAGTCTCCTAATTTCTTCATAAACATTTTTCCCTTCAATCTAATCACATTTTTAGTAATCTAAGATTACATGTTCACAAATATAAAATAATACATAAAAAAAACATAATTTTGTTAGAGGTTGCCCATTTGCCTCCACATCACTTATTTCGTTTTTAACTTTCAGCTACAGTGTGTGAGAGAGACTATTGACCCCCTGCTTTTCCTTTGAAAATACTAAAAGCTTCTTAGTCACAGAATAAAACAAAAGAAAAATTGCAATATGACTGTGGAAGCATAATAACTGGGCAATTGTATTCTTAGAGAACCAAGGGAAATAAAAAAACATATAGCAACAAGAATACATGTGACAGGATGTTCATAACAGCTTTAATCATTTTAGTGGAACTTGGGAACAAGTCAAATGTTTATCAGTATTGTACTATATTTATTCAATGCACTGCTGTAAAGGTATAAAAAGATTTGAACTTCTAATGCTCACAACGATGTAGAATAGTCTCAAAAACACAGTGTTGATCAAAAAAATCAGACACAAAAGAGTACATACTGTATGCTTTCTGTCACATGAATTTCTAGAACAGGAAAACATAAGTGATGATGACAAATAAGGACAGAGTTTGCCTCTATCTAGACTGGAAGATTTTAGAATGGTGAAGGAGGGAAATTTCTGGAATGATTGAACTATTCATGAACTTAATTAGGATAGTGGTTTCAATGGGTGTATATATTTGTCAAATCTCATTGAACTATATAGTTTTAAAAGGTTAAATGTTTTGCATGCAAATGACACTACAATTTAAACGTTAATATTACATATATAAAATTATTTATTTGTAGTAAAATAAAGTAAATTTTAGAAACTGTCTTGGGGCAAGATCATGAAGTTGGCCTTTGCTGAGAGATGGTTTTCTACAGATCTCTCTGAGTTCTGCATGTCTTGTGACTGAAGTACTAACTGTCTTTTGGTTCAGATTATCTTTTTAGTATGATTTCTAATAAATTCCCTTTTGACCTCATTTAGCTCAACTAAGTTTTTTCTTGGGCTGCCTTATGAATTTAAACAGAAAGATGCTTATGGGGATGGAAAAAATTTGTCATGTTGATAATATTTTTTATAAATCTAAATGCTTAATAGGGATATCAGCTTAATTTACAGTTGTTTATATGCAACTTTTGGAAGAAACAGTGATAGAGTGTGGTTCTCTGGTTCAAGGTTTGGAATGCAAGAAGTGAAAGAAATATATATTTGCTAATCCACAACTACTTACAATAATTATCAAAATTATAATAAATACAAAATCCTTTTGGAAAAATACTCTGAACGTAGAAGATTACCGTGAAAAGCCTTTAGATAGTATGCTTATTATTCTTAGAGCCTTAAATATAGATCTTTGTACACATTTAATCTCTAATTCCTATTTAAGTGCCAATTGTATCCATTATATTATGTACCTATCCTGTTATATATGTAATATAAACATATGTTTAATAATAATAATGACTATGATTTATCCAGTATTATTTATATTAGGTTGGTGCTAAAGTAATTTCAATTTTTGCAACTATTTTTAACCTTTTAAACAGCAGTTACTTTTGCACCAACCTAATATATACACACAAATACGATAATGAATCCTTACAACAACCTGGGCATTCTCCTCTCCATATTTGATGCAACAGAGCCTGGGAGTTGTTAGAATCTCACAGCTAGTGTCAGACTCAAGGTATTCACTGAGGTCAATTTAATTTCAAAGCCTGCAGGTTTGTTTGTTTTGTTGTCACTTCATACTGCTTCTAGCAGTATGAATAGGAGTGTTAAAGATTAATTACTTATAAATAAATAAGTTAGTATATCTCTCAACTCACTTTTGACAACTGCTTCCAATATTCTTTTTTGCATTTATATATTACTTTTCACCATAAGAAATGCAAAACTGGTTTCCTGTATATCAACTCTCTTTATCCATGCCTCTCTTTCTTCAGCTCCTTCTCTTTCAAAGTGAAAATTGCATTGCTAAAAAATTGTCTGCCTAGCTCAGTATCTCACCTAGTTTCAATTTTGTCCATAGACAGGTGTACATTAACAAGAATTTTATCTCTGAGAGTCTTTACGAAGTCCACAGCTGCTTCTTTACACAACTGGCTGCCTCATAATTGGTGAAAATAGGGCTCTAAACAACAATAACCAACACCCTGTTATATTTTGTTCTCCAGTAAATATATACGTAACGAGAGGTCAATGGAAAGGAAGCATGGATCTGGGATGGATTAATAATAATGGGAAGATTTATAACACCGTGAACTCAAACTTCAGGGCCCTTCAGTTGCACAGCTTTCTTCCAAAGCACTACCTGGTTATGATAAATATATATAATATTTCTTAAAAAGTCTCCTCAGATTTGTTTGGAACCACAAAAGACCCTGAATAGCCAAAGTAATCTTAAGAAAAAAGAACAATGCTGGAGGTATCACACTCCCTGACTTTAGCTTGTACTACAGGGCAACAATAATAAAAACTGGCAGAAAAACAGACACGTAGACCAATGGAATAGAATTGAGAACTCAGAAATAAACCCACATAAACATGGACAGATAATTTTTGACAAAGAAGCAAAACACATACAATGGAGAAAAGACAGCCTCTTCAATAAATGGTGTTGGGAGAATTGGAAAGCCACGTGCAAAAGAATGAAACTGGACTGCTATCTGTCACCATGTACCAAAATTAATTCAAAATGGATTAAAGATTTAAGCATAAGACCTGACACAATAAACTGCATAGAAGAAAACATAGGTACTAAACTTATGGACCTTGGGTTCAAAGAGCATTTTATGAACTTGACTCCAAAGGCAAGGGAAGTAAAAGCTAAAATAAATGAATGGGACTATATCAAACTTAGAAGCTTCTGCACAACAAAAGAAACCATCGACAAAATAAAGAGGCAACCAAGTGGAATGGGAGAAGATTTTTGCAAACAGTGCCTCTGATAAGGGGCTAATATCCAAAATATACAAGGAACTCATGCAACTCAACAACAACAAACAAAAAAAACAACCCAATTGAAAACTGGGTAGAGGACCTGAAGAGACATTTCTCCAAAGAGGACATACAAGTGGCAAATAGACATATGAAAAAATGCTCAATATCACTAATCATCAGAGAAATGCAAATCAAAACCACAATGAGATATCACCTCACCCCATTTAGAATGGCTATCATCAACAAGACAAATAGTAACAAGTGTTGGAGAGGCTGTGGAGAAACAGGAACCCTCATACACCGTTGGTGGGAATGCACCACTATGGTTGGGGGTGCAGCCACTATGGAAGGCAGTGTGGAGGTTCCTCAAAAAATTACGAATAGAATTGCCATATGACCCAGCAATCCCTCTCCTGGGTATCTACCCAAAAAACCTGAAAACATTTAGAGATAAAGACACATGTGCTCCAATGTTCATTGCAGCTTTGTTTACGGTGGCCAAGACATGGAAACAACCAAAATGTCCTTCGATAGATGAATGGATAAAGAAGTTGTGGTATATATACACAATGGAATACTATTTGGCTGTAAGAAAAGATAAAATAGGAACATTTGTGACAACATGGACGGATCTTGAGAATATAACGCTAAGCGAAACAAGTCAGACAGAAAAAGCAGAGAACCATGTGATTTCACTGATATGTGGTAGTGTATAAACCAAAAACAACAAAAGAACAAGACAAACAAATGAGAAACAGAAACTCATAGACACAGACAATAGTTTAGTGGTTACCAAGGGTAAGGGGGAAGGGGGGTGGGAGATGAGGGTAAGGGGGATCAAATATATGGTGATGGAAGGAGAACTGACTCTGGGTGGTGAACACACAATGGGATTTATAGATGATGTAATACAGAATTGTACACCTGAAATCTATGTAATTTTACTAACAATTGTCACCCCAATAAATTTAAAAAAGTTAGTTTCAGGTGTACAAAACAATGTAATAGACATTTACGCCCTCACAAAGTGATAACCACCCCCCCAATCTACTACCCCTCTGACATCGTATATAGCTGTTACAATTCCATTGACTCTATTCCCTATGCTGTATTCCACATCCTATGACCATATATATATATATATATATATATATATATATATATATATATATATATATATGAAATATATGTATATATATGTATATATATATATATATATATATATATATAAAACTATAGTTGACATTCAGTATTATTCAGCTTGATTTTTTAAAAATGGAAAGTTTGGAGGAATTAAGAAATCATTGAGAACAGCAATTTTTGTATTGAGCAAAAATACAATGAACATGGAATTAGGGACTAAATAAATATTTGTTTCCTCTTTCATGTGGAAGCATTCCTCAGCAATAAAATTTCCACATCAATCCCCCATACAACTGACCTCAAATATATTTAAATTTCATTTCGTTATGGAGAATGTTGTATAAATCTTTAATTGGAAGTTGTTTACCTTTCTATAATTCCTAGAAATATGCACAGAAGCCAAAATTCAGTTGCACATCATAGGCAAATAACAAAACAGAACAGGCCAAGTAATGATAGAAAAATAGCTTTCATCAGAGAGATCCAGAGCCTTCTGATCTCCCCTGATCTACGAACAAAGTCTTGACTCATGTCAACTCTGAAATGCATTATTTGTTTCCCTGATGTATGCATTCAAAGAAATTCTTTTCTTCTTTTTCATTTTTACAGAAATTGGAATAACTGAAAATTAAAGAACAACAGAATGACTCTGTTTTGCCTGAACATAGTCTTGTTTTGTTGTGATTTATAGTAATGTTTTGTCTCTATGTTACTTTTCTATGATCTCTGCTTATTCCATGTACATTTTATCTCTGCTGTTGCTGTCTTTTTCTAGTTTTGCCAACTCATGAAGGCCTTTGGAAAAGCCACAAATAGAAATGCCTGCAATTATAATTAATGAAATTTAACTCAGTTATAAAGGCCTTTAGTAGCCAAACAATGGGATGATGGGATGTTCCATTTTTTCTCAAATGAAAATTTGCGTAGGACCCAAAACTCTTGAGTAAACATTTATGTTTCAAAGCAGAAGAGAGAAAGATTGGATTGGAGATAGGTTCATCAGTTAGGAAAGGACTTAACAGAAAAGTAAGAGTCACAAAGTACCTTTATCTCCTGACGAGATATAAAGGGTTTGGATGAATAGGGAGAATTTATGACCACACCAGAGGGAAGCTGAATTTCACTCAGAAAATTACAGAAGGTGAATTGAACAAATTAATAAGAAGAAATTTCTTCTCGATAATTTTATATCATCCTATGGAATAGTTTGTTACAACTTTTTTGTTATTTTCAAGGACACATAATCAGCATATTTTTATGTATTCAGGCCTTCTATCTAGTATCTGTGGCAGTTTCGTGTGTGTGGAAACAGAATTCTATTCTATGAGTTCAACGTTTTTAGATTTCACATGTAAGTGGTATTATACAGTATTTTCTTTCTCTGTCTGACGTATTTCACCCTGCATAATGCACTCAAGTTCTATTCAGATTGTTGCAAATGGCAGGATACTTTTTTTCTCATGACTAAATAACATTCACATCTTTATCCATTCATTCAGTGACAGACACATTGTTTCAATACCTTGGTTATTATAAATAATGCTTCAGTGAACATGGGCGTGGATATATCTTTTCATGGTAATGATTTCATTTCCTTTGGAAATATCCCCAGAAGTAGGATTGCTGGATCAAATAGTAGTTCTATTTTTAATTTTTTGAGGAACCGCCCTAATGTTTTCCATAGTGGCTGAACCAATTTACATTCCCACCAACAGTGCCCGGGGTTCCCTTTTTCCCACATCCTCTCCAACACTTGTTTTTTGATTTATTCATGATAGCCATCTTGACAGGTGTGAAGTGATATTATTGTGGTTTTGATTTGTATTCCCCTGATGATTGGTGAAGGAAAGCATCTTTTCATGTATCTGTTTGTCATTTGTATGTCTTCTTTGGGAAAAAACATGTCTGTTCAGAAATAAAGAAAAATTATTTTCATAGTACCATAAAAAATAAGAATAAATTTAACTAAAGTGGTGAAAGATCTGTACATTGAAAACTGTAAGACACTGATGAAAGAAATCAAAGAAGACACAAATAAACGGGAAGACATTCCATTTCTGTTCATGGACCAAAAAAATTAATAATGTTAAAATATCCATACTACCCAAAGCTATCTACAGATTCAGTGCAATCCCTATCAAAATTTCAATGGTATTTTTAACAGAAATAGAAAGTACTATCCTAAAATTTGTATGGAGCCACAAAAGACCTTGCATAGTCAAAGCAATCCTGAGAAAGAAGAACAAAGATAGAGACAACACATTTCCTGATTTCAAACTATACTACAAAGCTATAGTAACCCAAACACTAAAGGTTCTGGCTGTTGGTCTAAGTCCCAATCTGAGTTTGAAAGCCCAAGAATGAGGAGCAACAATGTCCAAGGGCAGGAGTAGAAGGATGTTTCAGCTCAAGCAGAGAGAGAAAGTTCATTCTAGCTCCACCTTTTTGTTGCATTCAGGCCTTCAAAGGATGATATCCAAGCACATTGGGGAGGGCCATCTGCTTTACTCAGTTCACCAAGTGAAATACTAATCTCGTCTAGCAACACCCTCACAGACACACCCAGAAATAATATTTTACCAAGTATCCCTTATCGAGTCAAGTTAACACATAAAATTAACCATCACAATACATACTTCACTTTTCATCAATTTCAGAAGTATTTCAACCTCTACCATTTTCTAAACTTCAAGTACTATTTTGCTCCCCCAAGTTTGTACTAATCTTTACAACCCAAACTTAAAAGGCAGAAACCTAAACCAGAACGAACTGGCTACTGAAGTTGAGCAGAGTTTTCCACCCCAAAATGCCTCTTTGTGAGATTGATTATTTTAGGCTGGTCAGTTTTAAGAAATAGCAGACTTGTGAGAAGCTCTAAAAAACCACCTAGAAGTTTCCCTTTATAAAAGGATATTTACATCTGTAAGGAAAATCTCCATTTGTAAGGGTGTTTTCCTTACTGTAGGGGGGGGGGAAAGGAGGATCAGCTGCAAATCTCTAGTAACTGTTAACAATAGAAAAGGCAGGGACTTAAATCTACTATATTTCCCCAAAAATAAGACCGGGTCTCATATTAATTTTTGCTCCAAAAGACGCATTAAGGCTTATTTTCAGGGGATGTCTTATTTTTTTCACGTACAACAATCTACATTTATTTATGTACAACAATCTACATTTATTCATTTATTTGTGTACAAAAATCTACATTTATTCAAATACAGTCATGTCATCTTCTTCTGGAACATCATCATAACTCTCCAAACCCCAAATTCCACCTTGAATTTCTTGCGACTCCATTTCCTATAGAACCATTGGCCCCAATCTCTCATGTCCAGCAATAGAGCTCTCCTTAAATGAGCACGTCTTGTCCATGGAGCCTGTTCATAGTGCATTGGCAACACAGCTGTCAGTGATTTTATCCCATTCTTCACCCAACTCACGACCTCTTGCAGGCTAGGCTTCACAAGTCTCCACGCTGATTTCTCTCCATTCTATTTTCAATGTAGTCATTGATTTCTGTGTGCAAATAGTCCTTGAATGGCTTGTTTATTGCAATATCAAGAGTCTGGAGATAGGCAGTCATTCCTGCGGGAATCATTATTTGATCTATTCTTCTCTCTGCAGGGAAGTTCTTCATGTCTTTAGAGCGGTGAGTGCTGGCTGAATCCCAGACTAGCAGACCTCTTTGGCCACCTCGCAAAACAAGTGCCAGCATTAAATCGACCCACTTCCTTATAACCGCGTGTGTGCACCAGGCTTTTTCGGTTTCAAGAACATAAATGCCTGAAACATGTTCAACCTTATCTTTCTTGCCCTTAGTGATGATTAGAGGTGGGGCTTTCTTTCCATCCAGACGAATTGCCAAAATACAGGTAACACATGCACTTTTGTAACCAGTGGAGGGAAGGTAGAGTGACGAGGTATTCCTCTGATCAATTGTCGTTTGAAATCCTTGGCCCATAAACACTGCAGTTTCATCCATAGCAATCATGTAGGAGAGCTGGTATTTAGAAAAGTCGATGCCATCGACAAAGGACTTGAATGCAAGTGCACATTTAATAACTTCAGTATCTTCCAGCTTGAACAGTGTTGTCGGTCTTAGAGACAGTTCTTATCACTGAAGGAAGCCATCCAGCCAGTGTTGTGATGCTTTGAATTCTTCTGGGGATATTTCTAACTGTGGTGCCATTGCAAGGGCAAATGCTTGAATATCAGCCCTGTGCACAACCAAAGCCTTTGCTCTCCTGTCAGCAATCCATTCACAGATAATGTCTTTCAGCTCAGGAAATAATGGTTGCTGACCTGATCCACACTTATACTTCTTGGCATTTCACCTGTTGACTGAGGTTATCATACTCTGCTCACCATTTTTGGACCATTCGGAGATCCAACTTCTTCTCTTTGCAGAAAGCCGTAAGATTCTTGCCCTGGGAGTCCTCCACGATTCCTTTCTTGTACTTGACGGAATAGCTCTTTCTTTTTGCACTCTTCCTGTCTGGGGGTCAAAATATTATTCCCTTTAAATCTACCATTAAATCAGGTGTTAATTGAGGACTTATGAGACAGGAGTGGCAACAAAAATGATGAGTTAAGAATGATGGTCCACACGAAAGTGACGAAAAATTGCAGGCACCGAAAGTCAGAAAATGTTTCTTTATTTCACATGAGTGCATTAAGTATGTCCGTTACAACACACAACATATTGAATTATGAAGATTCATATTAGACACAACCATGTCCATTCATTATCAAGTGCGCATGTTATTACTGCGTTGTGTCTGTACTCCTATTGGTCATTCAGCAATAAGTCTCGAGTTCATCTGTTTACATAGGTGTTTACCTCTCGTCCAAAGGCGCCCGCTTGGGTATTTACAAATACTTAATTATAATTCATATTATCATTTATTTTAAGTATTAATGTCAATAATATTATTTATTTGTATTTAATTATGTATTAATATTATTATTTTATAAGTCAATATGTCCATTGTGTGTTGCAACAGATGTACTAAATGCATCCATCTGGCTGACGATCTGAACTAGGGCTTATATTTGGGGTAGGGCTTATATTATGAGCATCCTGAAAAACCATGCTAGGGCTTATTTTCCAGTTAGGTCTTATTTTCGGGGAAATACGGTAGCTGCACAAGAACAATGGACAGGGCTTGCTTAAGGCAAAGATAAACCTTTTACTAAAAAGTTGTATGTCCGAGCATAACTACCCACCATGACTTGCCCAGTTATGAATTTATAATCAGATCATCCTGTGAGGTTACTTTCTGTCATAGGAATTGTTGGTTTTATTACAGAACCCCCTTTTCATCCACATATTTTAAAGATCACTGTGTTCCTGCCCTTTATTTTTCCATCTGGGGAAACTGAGACCCAAATATATTAAAGGGATTGCTGAAGGCCACAATTTCTAGATTTAGTACCATTTTATTACTCTTAGTTGCCTGTATAAGTGGGTTAAAGTACTAATCCCAGGGCAGTTTCCTCATGGCTGACAATTGTACCACTGAGGAAAAATTTCTCTCTTAAGACAATTATGTGTCTGTGCTCACTCAAGTAGTCTTACTTTCTCCCTCCAGCTCTCAGTGATCAATTTTGAGTAATTCTGCTTAACAGAGTTATCATTTTAAAGGCCTACTATTGCTTATGGCACCAGAAGTTTACAAAAATACCTCACTCTTACCTCTATGTTACCTTCCTGGACATGAGAAGAGGCCATTTGAAAGAAATAATGTAGTTTTAGAAATTTTTGTTGTTTTCCCTGGCTCTCTAGACAACACCCATGTTGATCCACTTCAAGATGTAAGCATCTTACTGCTGAAAAAACAGAGTTGTGTGAATCAGTGCAAATCAGTGTCAGGGGCCCACCCCTGGCATCTGCATTACCACAATCATTTCCTATACCAAGGGGCACTAAACTGGATAGGGGTGAAAACTGGGACTACCCCGGCAAACCCCATTGCACATGGCTTCCCAATCTATATCTGGATTGTTTGATGGGAGAAAGTGAACTTGATATTTCCTTTTCCCTTACACCTTGTTCCAATCTTTCCAGTAACTGCTATATGAACACATTTATCCTTCCTGACCATGACAATCCAGGAATTGTTCCATGACCACTAGCTATGGTTCTAAATAGTAAAACTCCCAGATACTGTGCTGAATTTGGTTCTAACAAAGGTCTTTTTTTTTTTTTAATCTTGTTTGATTTGTCATTCTGATGCTGGCATTCCTTGCTCTTGATATTTGCCCTTGTTGTCATTTACATATCTTGGGTGATAAAATTCTGTAAAAATATTAATAAGCTTTCATTTGCCAAGATTCATTAGCACTAACAAATAAAACTCTTTAAACTATGCTAATTATAATATCCTTTTTTCACTTCAAAATTTGCTCCCACTATTCTCTATCTAATTAGAAAATAGTAAGTTCACGTAGCTGAAATACATTTCTAGATATCAAGTTCTTGACAAAATTGCTAAATCATTGTGTTTAATTGAAATAATTGGGTTCCAGGACTTACAATCATGAATTATTCAAAGTTCTAAGGCACACATTCACTAACTGTATAAAGCAAACACATACATGATATAATTGCAATGATTATGAAGTGAAACAGAGCACCAAGAATTATTCTTTTTACACTTAGTTTTTTTGAGTATTACAAGAGACAATATCATTTGAACACTTTTTATATTTATCACTCACATCTGATTTTGATGAATAATTACTTGGGTGTTTTGGAGGTTTAAACTTTTAGATCACCCTCAGACATGAATATATTTTTAATTCTATATCATAACTTTCAGTATCTCAGTCTCTCAGGAGAAAATCACAGTGTCCATGTATGATTCTATTTCATAAAATATTTATGAAACTATGATGACAACATGGAGAATGTCACTTTTATTCTCTAAAACAGAATCTTGCTTTTTTTAAAAAAAAATAGCTAAATTTTCTAAAATAAAATTATACAAAAGTTCACTTTTTAAAAATCATTAAACAAAATATGACGGGTTATTGAAAGTATTGGGCCCAGGAGAGATAGACCCATAAGGAAATCACTCTAGCATTCATACTGTAGTGAAAAACCTAAGATATAAACTTAGATTATTCATTTTAGATTTTTCTTATTTTCTAATATATGCATTCAATGCTATAAATTTCCCTCTAAGCACTGTTTTTGCTGCATCCTACACATTTTGAAGGTTGTGTTTTCACTTTCATTTAATTTGAAATATTTTAAAATTTCTCTTTCAGATTTTTTCTTTGATCCATGTGTTATTTACAAGTATGTTTTTAATTTCCACATATTTGGGGATTTTCCAATTATCTTTCTGTTATTGATTTCTAGTTTAATTTAATTGCAGTCTGAGGGCAGACATTTTATGATTTTTAATCTTTTAAAAATTTTAAGGTGTGTTTCATGGCCCAGCATGTGTTCTATCTTGGTGAATAGTTCATGTGAGCTTGAGAACGTAAATTCTTCTGTTCTTGGATGAAGTAGTCTGTAGATGTCATTATACCCAGGTGATTAATGGTCTTTTTGAGTTCAGCTATGTCCTTACTGATTTTCTGCCTGGTAAATCTGTCCATTTCTGAGAGAGGTGTTGAAGTCTCCAATTACAATAGTGGATTTATCTATTTCTCTGGGCAATTGTATTCATTTTTGTCTCACATAGTTTGACACATTGTTGTTAGGCACATACACCTTCAGGATTCTTATGTCTTCCTAGAAAATTGACTCCTTTGTCATTATGTAATGCTCTCCTTTTTCTCTGATAACTTTTCTTGCCTTGAAATCTTTTCTGTATTAAATTAATATAGCTACTTCAGCTTTCTTTTGATTAGAGTTAACATGACATGTATTTCTCCATTTATTTTTAATTTATATGTAACTTTATATTTAAAGTGGGTTTCTTATAGACAACGTATAATTGAGTCTTATTTTTTGATCCATTCTGACATCTCTGTCTTTTAATTGGTGCATTTAGACCATTGATGTTCAAAGCGATTGTTGATATAATTGGATTAATATCTACCATATTCATTACTGTTTTCTGTTTGTTGCCCTTATTCTTTGTTCTTATTTTTATCTTACACTCTGTTTTTGCCCTTTGTGATTTTAATTGAGTATTTTATATGATTCCCTTTTCGCTCTTTCCTTAGCATGTTACTTTTTTTTTTTCAGTGGTTCAGACATTCATTCTGATTGGTCAGAGTTGAAGACATACCAGTTGTTAAATATTTTGAATAGTACTATTGTGTGGACTTAACTATCCAAAGATATTTACCCAAATGATTCAATTTTATTTGTTGATGTTGTTTTTTTCTAAAGAGTGCTTCTACTGCTATTACTGTAACTATTACTATTACTTACTCAAATTTATTGAATCTTGGTACACTTCTTACCACAGTCCTATGATATATATATATATATATATATATATAATTATCATTTGTTTTGTATATGAGGAATCCGAGGCTTAGAGGGGATAAATAATTTGCCTAAGGTCATGCGGATTCTTGGTGGCAAAATAAAGACACCAATTCAAGTTTATTTGATTCTCAAATATGTGTTAATACTACTGAATTATTCAGTTTTTCCAGTGATTGAATTAGAAAGAGAAAGAGAGACAGAGACAAAAAGAGAAATACAACAACTTTCATAAGTCAAAATAAAAAATATTATAATTAGGACAAAGCCTATATATGATTGTAACATAAATGGCATCTTTATAAATAAAGAGTAGCACGTGTTTTACTTGATCTAGTAGTTTTAACAGAATGAAGATGGCAATGCAATGTAGTGTAATCCATTTGGAAAGCAATTTGACAACATATACCAAGTGTCTTAAAAATATTCTTATACTTCATTTAGTAAGTGTATTTCTAAGACTGTTTCTGTATAAAATGTAATTAAATATTAAAAAATGTACATGCATGAAGTTAGTTGAAATCTGATTTGTAATAGTAAAAAAATAGAAAAACATAAAACGTTAAAAATGAAGAGTATTAGTAAGTAAAATATTGTATACCATGATTGATTAAATATTATCAAGTCGAAGAGTATTAGTAAGTAAAATATTGTATACCATGATTGATTAAATATTATCAAGTCATTTAAATGATATTCCTAAAGACTGAAGTATGGAAAAGACTTCTGTTATAATGCTAAGCAAAAAATAAACTCAGGATACAAAATTGTGTACATGCTGCATAACTATATTTATGTAAAACAGAAAACTCTACAGAGATAGGAAAGAAATACCTTCAATGTTATCACTTTACTTTGGTGATACACTAGAGTTCAGTGTCTCAATTTATTATCCTTTATACAGTTCTGCTTTGAAAAAATTATTTTGGTTAATCCTTGTCATGTTCAACAGATTTATGTACTATGTACTATGCCTGGCTCTGCTATATCTACGTATGAGATACTCATCATTTTCTTTTAATTGAACTTTCAACACTTAGAGGATTTGAGGGTAATGTTGCTCCCTCTGATATCATTTATCCAAATAGAGAATATGCTCAAGTAGTCTTGTTTGCATAAAACCCTGGTTCATATTTGATAATGACTTTCCCAAAGCTTATACCATGTGAATGTAATAAAATAATACTACTTAGTAATAGATATCTGTCTTAATGAGGAATATTTTTATATTCAGTTATATAATTTTGTAAAATATTTTAATTGGTATTAACTATTCATTTAACCTGGAGCTTATATTCAGATAGTGATAAAACTAAGAATTTATAACTGAATTCTATTAAATGTAAAATATTCTATGTAATTATGATCTAAGGTTGAAAGTATGGGTCCTGGATACACAGTACCATGTGAAGTCATTGGAAAAGACATTTAAGTTCTCATTGCCTCGGATAGCTTATTTAGAAAATGGAATTTTATCTATCTTGTAGGATTGTTGTAGGAATTGACTGCACTAATACATATATGACGTATGACACACTTAGAACAGTTCGTGGTAATAGTAAAAATGTTCAGTGTTTGCTGTTACTATTATTGCCCCCAGGTTTCAGATTCATTTTGTGCTCGAACATCTCTGAAATGTTTCTCTGAGCTGCTGTCAGTACCTCTGTAATTCTTCCAGTCAGACTATTTCTCTTTTTTATTCTGTTAGAGGTGATTGGAGTAGGGATTTTTGATTGTTTCCTTTTCCCTCAGCATCCACTAGTGACATAGACTCTTGGTCATTAGTGAGAAGTTACAAGGCCTGACTTGAACAGTGGTTCTCAACCTGAGAGACACAGGCATACTGATAAACACTGAATGAAATCAGCAGATTCAGTTCACGTTTCTGGAACCCCAGCTTGGCTAGAGTTTTCCCCGCTGCTATCTTACCTTTTTCTGCTTTAAGAATTCTAGTTTTCTCTCCTATATGACATAAAAATGAAGAAAATGAATCTGTTAAAAAGACTGCCCCCAAGAGTAAATAAAATTACCCATAGCTGGCCTCTGTCTTGTCAGAAGAAACAATTTTCCTCATCATCTTTAGAGACAGTGAAAAAGGCTTTTCCCCATTCTCTTTCTCTCTCCAGCCTTCTATGCTTTTACCATTAGGAATCCCAAGCTAGAAGTACTTGGAATCCCATTTCATCTTTAGAGCACTTAGAGCAATCTTAGCTCTAGAACATTTCTTTTCCTCTAGGTGGCAGGCTCCTTCTTCTTCTGCCACTTTGCCCCTGCGGCTCCTGTAAAAGCCCACTCAGACCAGATTACTCCTTTCCATAAGCCACCGCACTACTCTTTGCATATCATGTCCTGCTGAGGATGGCCCTCACAGAGAAATGTGGTGAGAACAATAAAGTTTGTTTTCCATAAACAATGTAGTGGTTAGAGAATGGTATAAACATCCCTTAATACCTCCTTGAAAATCAGACTCCACAAAGTTGTCCTGATATAAGAGGTTCAGGCCTTCTCGGGTCTTGCTGGCAATGTGCACAGCCCTGAACATACATGTGTTTCTCTACATCCCCATGAGTCTGTCAGCTTTTCAAAGTCCACGATGGATATCTCATTCCCCAGATTTTCCTTTCAAGGTTTTTCTCAGTCTCTTGTTTCCCCTAAATGCTATCACCCTCTTAGACAGCAGCAGTTTTAATCAACAGCCGCTGATTCTTTTTCTTTTCTTTCTTTCTTTTTTTTTTTTTATTTTGGATACATGCTCTTAGATAAGGCTTTTTCCACTGAGTGAGTTCTGAGATGAGTCAAATTGCAAGAAGCCTTGTAAATGGGCCTTTCCCAGAGAGCGGCCAGAGAGACAAAATAGTGGCAATTCTCTGGGGAGGGGGACTTCTGAGGAGCTGCAAACTTTTTCTACTTCAAGGGTCTGCTATGCTGCTAGTTTTCACAGCTATTAAGGTTGTTGAAGCCGCTGGTTGTCAATGTTACCTTGGAGGTGTGGAGAGGGAGATGGGGAGAGGGAAAGTTTCATTGCCATCAAGCTGACTGTTCTTTCCCAGATTCAACTGCTTCTCTTGACCAGATGCTCCTCTGATTATTGGAGGACTTTGTTTAATTTTCAAGATTCGGGACAAATTGATTTTGACAATTTTGGCCAGTGTTCTCTTGGTTACAATGGCTTTTTGGTCATCTTTGCTCCATCATTCCAGAATCCCCACCCCTCCTCTTGCTATCTGATCTCCCGTTGGTACTACACATTGGTCAAATATGCAAGCAAAAGACAAATAGCAAGGGTTCCAGTTAATGCAGTCCACAAAATCAGTCATCTGGAACAAAGAGAAAGGCGGAAAAATAAATGGAGTATGTCTAGAGCAGCAATTAAGGAATACCCACTGCACCATTTTTTATAGAAACTGGCATATAAACCAGAATGCCAATTTCTGACTTCACAATCAGAAATCATTTTCACATGCACTAGAACACTTGCAACTGAAATGACTAGGGTATCCTCTCTCTGTACACAGGAAGCAAAATTATAAGCAGCAGTCTGCTTGCTCGGCATGAAATCAGAAAATACAGTAAATAATCATGTCAACTTTTGTTTGCTAACAACTTCCATGCCTGAAGTAGGAACATGCTTAGCATTAAAGTCAACTTCTCCCTGCAAAATAATTGGATGCGTAGTACAAATGGCATTAAAAAAAAAATCATCCTTCTTTTTCTATACTTTCTCAGCTGAGTAAACTCCATTCTTATCAACACCATTTTTCAGACGCACATGTATTCAGCTAGATTAAAGTCTTACCAAGGTGGACATATTCCTGTCTCCTTAAGTTTGTTTTCTATCTCTTCAAATAATTTTTCATTCACTGATTTTATGCTTCAGTTCTCCATATTTTAAAGTTATTGGAGTAAGGTAATTCACATTTGCTTTCGGTACTGTCTACATTGGACTGGTTAGTTGAGCCCCTGTGTACTCAAGAAGGTCTGGAAATGTACTATGAAGATGAGAATCATAAATGTGTCCATTAGACCAGGCTGAAGAAAGATGTCTGGAGCAAAAGAATCCTTATTAGGATTTTCCCATAGCACAACTGAGTAAGGTTGTCTAGAAAACGTAACACGAACAAAAATTTACAAATGATTCCTTTATCTATATTGTAGTGTTCTGTGGACATATCACCGTAAAAACCTATAGACTGTTAACATATGAAAACTAATTTCTTGATTATAAAAGCTAAGTTTTTAAAAAAATAGTTTTTATAAGTCAGCTTAGGCTAAATTTTATTATAATAACTTTCAACAGAAAAATCTCAGTGACTTACTACAACAAAGATTTATTTTTCGTCCAGTTTATATATCTATTGTAGGCCAGATGTGACTTTATTCCAGGAGCCTCGCCTAAGATATTCCTAGTCTCGTGGCAGATAAAGAGATATGCATTGCAAGGCACTTTCTGGCAATGAACTCTTCTCAGAAGTGACCCAGTTGACTTCTACTTACAAATCATATGGCCCTAACAAATCATATGGCCAACTTAAACCCACGGTACAAAGAAGTGTATTTTTCCACTGGGAGAGGGTGACAAAGTGCAGGGAAACATGGTGAATATATTTGACAATAATGCAATATACCCTGCTCTCCTAGTCACCTACCTTGAAAACCAAACTTAATGTGTATTTCCAAAGCATCTATGGTACCTAGTACATTCTTCTTATCAGGACTTATCAGCATTGATTATTAATATAGAGTATTAGTTGAACGTCCCATATCATTTTTGAGACAATTAAGGTCCCTGTGGAATAACTTAGTGAATAAGAGAGTCGACATAGATCTGAAGTGAATTGATGGAGTACAGCTATCCATGCTAAGTGAAAGCATGTCATTCTTCTGTCCTCTCCCTTTTAAGAAAGAGGGGGAAATGCTTGCTAGATTACAAGCTGCACACAAGAATTAGACAAAAGGAACTTTTATAGAGAGGAGCAAACAAATTGGGTATGGGAGAAAGGGATGAAAACGTGGCAGTCAGATAATAGATCAGGGAATGTTGTATTCTGAGTCCATCCCACTCTCAGGAGAGGCTGTGAAGGAGGGGCTGTTTCTTGCTCACACTGAGAATGGGTCAAAGTTCGGGGACCTGGGGGAAGGAGAGAATCTTAACAAATGTTTGGTTAGCAAACATTTTGTGCTGATTGATTAGGGGTGACAAACAATTCTGCTGATCATTTATAAGGTAAAGAATGGGAATTTGGAGGGTCCATGTCTGGTTTTGTTAGAGGTAAACAAAGGGAACATTTGTGAGTTTTACCTAAGTTATATGGAAAAGAGTGGTTTTTTTTGCAGTAAGCCCTTGTCCTGAACACAAAATGTAGGGGCAATTCCTTTAACCTGCACTGTTTTTCAGGAGCATAGAGCTCAGTTGTAACTCAACACTGTCAAATCCTTTGCCCTAGCTAACAGAGCACAGAGACTATTCCACCTCTGCCCTCTAGGCCTAGAGATTTACTCTCTAGAAAAGTTAAGCCAGAGGATAGGAATTTGGGGGCACCAGGAATTTCTGAGGGCAGGAGTGAAAATGAGAATTAAGTGAGACCTGTTAATAGAATGGTGAGAACCCACCCTTCCCCACAAGCTCCCTTCTTCATCTAATCTGAGAAACTGTAAAATAGGTCCTAACTGGCCCAGGAGCAAGGGCCTATAAATACTGCCATCCATGGAGGGCTTGGGAGGGAGGTAAGAAAGGAGGGATAGGGAGAGAGAGATATAAGAAACGTGTTAAAAACAATTCAGGGAGAAGAAAATAATATTTTTAGAAAAATAAGGAAATATTAAATCCATTAAAGAAGTAATGAATGCCATTAATTAAAACACACACACACACACACACACACACACACACACACACACACACACACTTAGAGACCAAGAAAAATATATTGGAAATGGAATCAAAATGTCAATTAAAAGTTTAGCAAATAATACCAAGGAAATATTTCATAAAATAGAAGAAAAAGATAAAGAGTTGCAAAATAGAGTGAAGAAAATTTAGAAAATAAGGGGATAAATTTTGGATGACTAAAATCTGAATAGTGTTTCAGAAAGAAAGAAATGGAGAATAAAAAGATGGCAGGAAATTATTTTTTTAAAAAATTCTCTAAGAAAACCTTCCAGAAGTAAAGGACATGAACTCCTTGAATTGGAAGGGCCCACTCAGTGTCAGGAAAATTAAAAGCAAACAGAGAAACAAACCACAATTTTAAAACACCTGTGATGAAGAGAAAATCTTAAAATATAACAGGGAAGTGGGATTCTAAGAATCAAGGGTCAGAATAGCATTCAATTCCTCATTGGTAACATTGGGACCAAGAATATAGTGAAGAAATACGTGTAATACTTTTAAGGACACATTAATACCAATCTAAAATATTGTACCCTACCAAATTATCAAATATGAGAATAGTTCAAGGCATTTTAGGATGTGAATTGTCATTCTCTAATGGATAAAGAAAGATACTGGAGTAAGTATTCTACCAAAAGTTAGAAAGTAAGAGACTAAAAGGTAAAACATTGAAGGGATTCAGAACAGGCCTCCCCAAGACATGCCACTTTGGCATGTGGATCATTTTAAGCGGAAGGCAATTGAGACCCTGTGGGCTCAAGAAAAAATGTTTACCTCCCCCTTAAAGAATTTAAATTAGGGGATTTACCCATAATAAGAATTATCACCAGAGATAACCTTTTATGACCTGTTTATAGGGCAGGACAAATGTCTAATTACTGAATATCTGCTCTTCTTATCCTCCTGTGAATGGCCTTCCTCTCCTCTGAAGCTCCAAGGTACCTTACTTCATCCTTAGCTCAGAATGTCATATATACTTCATTCTAACTTTCTGTCTCTGAACCTCTCATGTACGTGGGGTCTCTGACTGTCTCATGTATGTGGGGTTCCCATATATATGTATATAATTAAATTTGGTTATATTCTTTGTTAATTTGTCTCATGTAGATTTAATTGTTAAACCAGCTGAGAGGAACTTGAAGTGTAGAGGAAAATTTCTTCCTCCCCCACAAAATGAAATGTAGAAAATAGGGATATGACACAGGTGTGTGCTTAAAGAAATTTTGCAGCTGAAGCTGAAGGGAAGTTCTAGAAAACAGCTATAAGGAAGCCAACAGAATAAATAATTAGTCCAGAGTGGAGAAAGAGTGTGGAATGTTCAAAGAGAGACAAATCCAAGAAAATGGTGAAACTGATAGGATATCTGATACATTTGACTACTTGTTGGAGGTTTAGAGTTCTACTGAAAAGATTGGAGATGAGTTATTGGGGAGATAGTTAAGTAAACATGATTGTGTTATCATGAGACAGATCTTTTAATCAAGTTCTACACTAAATGCTTTGGAATCAACAGAGGGAAACAGTTCTGCCTGTGGAACTCTTTGCAAAAACGATATGATCCTTCATTCAATGACTTATTCAACAAATGCTAGTTTGGGCTTAATATGCATCAGGCATATTAAAATAAAAGCAAAGACTATACATTTAAGGTAAATTTCTAGGTTCTGGGGATCCAGCAGGGAACAACACAGTCAAAAATCCATTATTCTTTATGGAGCTGACAGTTCCATGGGGGAGAAGAGAGAGAATTAACAAAATGAATAAACAAAGTCATGACGGATGGTGTCAAATACTAAGCAGGGAAATAAAACATCATTTGGGATCACAGAGTGCCAAAAGGGTGAAGCAGGGGAGAAGAGAGTGGGACTTAATGGAACAGCCATTGGTGGATGAGGGAGCCTACCAGGTTGGAAAGAGAACTCATTGTTTCAGAAGAGGAGGCTGCCAATTGCAGAACTATGAATTATGCAAGTGGATGATTCAAGCCACTTGTTCTGAGATCTGAGGAAGCCTAGTCAGTCCTATAACTGATTGCATGGCACTCTTTTCATCATCCCAGATGATCGATAAGCATCAACTGCAGACATTCGATTGTTCCTTAGAAACAGTCCTTTATGGGTAGTTCTCAGACCCTGGAATTAGCTTGAATAATTTTGATCAAAGCATTACCTTGAATTGGTCATAGTTTGGTGTAAAGATTTTCCAAATGGACTTTGTAGTCAACAGATATGAATTTAACATTCTGCCTCTGCTGTTTACTCTCTCAGTGATTTTGCACAAGGGTCAGGGACTGGGTTCCCCAGGTTGCAGAATCTGACGTGGAGTTTGGCAGGCAAGATGTTTAGTGAAGAGTACCCTGGTGATCAACACTTGGGGAAGGAGGGGGAAAGAAGTATTGGCCAGGGATAAAAGTTAAGCTTCAATGCAGTCTCAGGGAAGTCCCCAACCATTCCTACGGGGAGTTTGGCACTGAGAAAACCCTTCAGAAATGTCTGAAGTTGGGCCAAGATAGGTATTTTTGTACTCAATTTCATTTATTTCAAAGGAAATTTATCAAGTACAGAAAATCCATTTGATTGTTTGATAGAACAAGGATTATGTTACTGGTGTGGATAGAATTATTCTGAGGCATTCTGAATAACACAAAGGTAGCAAAAATAGGGAAATAACCTTTTATAGAAAGGGATATTTTCCACCTGGGAATTTTATACCAGGATGAGAAACTTAGTCACTGCTCACTTTTCAAAGCTACCCTGAGTGCAGTCAGAGGCTTGAAACTATTTTTAGTCCTCATTGTCTCCCTGACAATGCTTTTATATTTTGAGGTCACAGGAAAATTGGAACCATCCTGTATAGCGGTTACATTTTAACTTGCAGCTTATAAATACCCATTTCTAGATAAAGACAAGGCTTTGTAATCAGCATTCAGTTGAAAATGTAGCTTTGTTTCTCGAGGAGGATGTGCCATAACTACCATTAGTCATTCGGTCCATCAAATTATAAAAATAAAATAATGGTTTTCATTCTTTATTCCATGAATCTGAAGATCAAATAAGACCAATATTTGGTAAAGGCTATGGCAAATAAAAGTATTTCTGAGGACTGAAAAAAAAAAAAAAAAAAAAAAGAAAGGAAATATATTCTGCAATTATTGCTCTTGCAGATACAGAAATAGAAACTCCTCAATCCGTATATCAAGAATTGCTGAAATTAATTGATAAACCTGTATACTGACAAATATTACTTGATAAACTCCTACATACTTGATGCTGTTCTGAGCATTATGATGAATTTTATCTTAAATGTATAGTCTTTGCTTTTATATTATTACCCTAGTGATTCAAGACCCAAAGAACTGAAAAGAGTATAGTTAAAAACCGATAGCTATCTGTCAGGGTTTTCTATTGCAAACTAAAACTGACTTTGGCTTACTTGACCAGAAAATGAATGTATAGCAAGAATATCTGTCAGCTCACCGCACTGACAGGATGTCTGGAGAACCAGGCTCAGAAAATGAAAACACAGGGATGCTTATATAAGAACAAAATGATACAAACATTTTCCTGCTGAACCTAGCCCCTTCTGCCAGATGCTTCCAGAGCTGTACCTCTAATTGTTTCTTTCCTTCACCTTTGTAACACTGTGTCAAAATTCAGATTCCCTAACCACAGAGTTAAATTGTGTTGGGTTGGTTGCCATGGTCAGAGAAAGGGAGTTCTATTTGGCACTTTAGTGGGAGGTTAGGCCCTGTCTTTCACAAAGACTCCCATTAGGGAGGATTCCTCCAAAGTAAAGAGGAGAATTTGACACTGGGAAGTCAAAAAATGAGAAATGTCCGCTACGATGTGCATTTTGAAGTTTCATTGATGGAGTCCAATGGACTAGATGAATAAAGATGGAGTAGCTGGGGAGGGGCCTCGTGGAGAAGGAAGGAACTAAGATGTGTTGGCCCAGTGTTAAGCCTGGGGAATCAATGGATGGGGCAAGGCTGAGGACAGGTGAACCTTGGCAGTCGGGCATGTGTCAGAAGCCCTGCTTGCAGCAAATCAAGGAGGATAGTGATCCTCTACAACCCCCGACGTGCTTTAACCCCCTCTACTTCTACTGCTGTGAGTGGGTACCTGTCCCCAAATCATGATGGGTCATTGTTCTACAGCCTGCTCCTAGGAACCCTGGTGTTGGTGAGCTTCGTGGGGCCATAGAGATCACCTGAAAGGTTCCTTATCTACCAGAGGACACATCTGAGGCCCAGAGAAGGAGAATTATTTACTCAAAACTGGTCAGTCAGCAGCAGTCAGAATCAGAACCTGGCAATTTGGCTTAAAGGCTGGTGAGGTTCAGTCTGCTAAGTTTGTTAGGTCTGTCACATTCTAGCTACGCCGAAGCCCACTGCTTCAGGTTCTCACTTAGACTGTGGCTTCCTAAACTGTCTGTCCTCCTTGGATCACTCCAGCTCTCTACTGATGTCAGATTTGTCTTACAAAGTAGAACTGACCAGGTGTTAACCTGCAGTGATTTCATAAATGGATGAGGTTCAAACTCCTAAGCCTAATTTCTCAGGCCCTGGCCACCCCTTGGGCCTCCTCACCTGCAAGTCCCTGAGTTTCACTCTCTCTAGATTCAAGTCCTTGGCAAGCTCCTTCCATTGTTTGCAGTTAGTTGCATATGCTCTACCCTCTCCCTGTAAGTCCCTCATCCCTTTTTTCCTGTGAACTCCTTTACATTTCAAAAATCAAATTAACTGTAACTTTCCCAAGGAAGATACTGCTGAGTATCTCAGGTAAGTATTAGTGTGGCCTTTGCTGTGGTCCCATAACATCCTCATTCACACAGCCATTGCCGTCCCCATTGAGTGTATTTGTTTAAATGTGTCTCTTCCTCCCTCTATTGGAAATGCCCAGAACATATATTGTATCTGCATAGCCAGGTCAATTTTGGGGAAATGCCAGGCATTTAATGAGTAACTGAATAAGTAATTGAATCAATCCACCTTGTATAACTTCTAAGAACTTCTCCTATGGGCCCAGGAACATGGACGTGGGGAAAACATTGTATGTTTTAATCTAAATTTCTCCTGCACTGATTATAGATCATTATCACCTTAGCTTTCTAACCCAATTATAACATCTTTAGCTTTTTACAAATCATAGAGTAAATATTTCCACAAATATATCTTTGTCATCATTTTCATTTTGAGAATGGTTTAAGTCTGATTCATGTCATGAGAAGTGGGTTTAAAACAAAACCTGAAACCCTTAAAACTAACTAGTGTAAGAATTTTTTTTAAATATAAATTCTAGAGGACAGGGGCACTGTTTAAATTCTAACCTCTCAGTGTTTTTTGTGCTAAGCCAAGTATTATATGGTAACTGTTCAACAGATCGGTCAATAAAAACTATGCTATTTTATCTTCATTCTTTCTTTCTTTACTTCCTAATACTAACTTAAAGAAATAAGTAAGGGATAAAGAAAAAAGGAAGAGGAAGAGCAAACAGCAGTGGGAAATTACCCTGGTAATATGAGCATCTGAGATAATTCAGCATCTCAGTCAATCGTTCAGATTTCAGAAGTGTATAGATCTGGGAAATAAAGATTTTACAGAAGAAGTACTTATATTCTTGAAGAGTAGACCTGAATTCTTATTTATTTAATATTTCAGTAATAAGTGGCATACGTCAGCCTATCAGAATTTGGGAATATAAGACTAAGGCTAGTTACAATACTAAATACCATAATAGCATGAAAACCACATTGATGGGTTGGTAAGAGCTCTTAAGGGACAGCTGTGCCTCCCTGCTGCCTTCCATGGAATGCAAATCAATAGAAAACGGCATTTCAGCACTGCACTCTAGCGAATATTAAATATCAAAAGCTTCCCAATGCTGGCAGTAAGTGGGCCGCATTGATTTTTTCTCCGGACTCTAGTGGCATCCTGCTAATGAAGCCTGTCTCTGTGGACTTTTACTGTATAAGTTAATATGCACCATGGGAAGAATGCATCATATCAGAGCCCCTAACCTTGGGAGAGCAGTTTGTGGATACAGAACATTTGCTATTAGAACCACGGTCCATATCAAAACATCTGACTGAGAAAAGTATGATTCCTGCCATACATTTATGTCTTACCAAAGTGAGTTTGCATCTTTGGAGGTCTGCATGATGTCAGATCCATGTCCATAATAGAAACACAAACTTCTGTGATAGGAGATTGTGAAGGGATAATCCTCCACCGGGTTGCAAAGTATAGTGTAAGGCACTGATTCTCAGAGTTGGCTAAACATTGGAATCTCCTGGATAGTTTATAAAACGATGGCTGACTGGACCCAACCCCTAGGGATTCTGATTTAATGGTGTGGACTGTGGCCTTAGCATCCAGATTTTAAACTGCCTTCCAAGTGATTCTAATGGGCAGGCAAGGTTGAGAACTACTGAACTAAAGAATATGTGCTGTAGTTTCAGTTTAGAGAAGGCATTCATCCATTGAGTTAGTCACTGATTATGGTTATATTTGCTTATGCCATGGCTCACTCACACTGATATTCATATGCTTCTAGTAGTGTGTGTGTGTGTGTTTATGTGTGTGTGTGTATATGTGTGTGTCTGTCTGTGTTGGGTGGGGATATACATTACCAGAATCTGGGAGGGAGCTAGTCACTTAGAGCATTTTGTTTTCTTCATAATTAATTAGCTGATGTTTTTCTGGAAACCTAAAACTAGCATAGAATTTTTCAGAAAATGTTGCCAACAGATGGTCATCTCTTTAGATTCTTTATTGATATAAAACTAAAATTGATTGTCAAGTTGAACAGTAAGTAGGCTCTTTATTTAAAATAAATGGTTTGGGGTAGCATGAAGGGCTTGGTCTCCTTCCTGAAAATCACAATCTGAGAGCTCAGCAGTCCACAGAGGAAGAAGGCCTAGAAGAGTGAAGAGATGCTTCTACCTATTTCATAGACTCTCTGGCCTGCTTTTCCCAGAATCAAAATACATATGCTGACACAAAAGAAGCTGTAAGAGAGTCACAAGTGAATCAGATGATTGTTCTCAAACCAAATAGATTGGGGTGGGGTAGGGTGCAGTGGCGGAAGGAACACAGCAGTGTAGCAACACTCCGTACTGCAGAGACGTGCCATGCTGCCTAGGTCATTGTGAGCCATGGGTGAAGGATGGGGATGGAGGGAGAGGGTCCTCCAGGGATACTTCTTAGGCCTCCTCGAGCACATGCATGATTCTTCAGGGTGCTCCTAACTTGCTCATTTTAACTCGTTTCCCCAGCCTTCTCTTTTTCAGTAATTGGCTTTCTGTGCTTTCACTTGCCCCAGTCTTCCAGGCTATCACCTCTGTTTAAGGAAATCAACTTGGCCCCATAAGACTTACAAATATGGCACTTTGGTTTTAATGAATGTAAATGGAATTTGATCTGCCCAGTTACTGCTGGTTCTGCCCAGAGGGGTAGTAGTGAGGGGTTTCTTTTGATCCCAAGAATGGGGTTTGGAACAGTGAAAGGCTTCCAGCCTGTTTCTTTTTTTCCTTAAAATATGTCTGAAATTATTCATATCTCAACTTGTGGGAGACAGTTTCTTTTCAAATATTCCCAACGGTACCACAAAAGAAATTCCTCTTCCTTATGTACTTTGACCTAGATTTCTAACTGGATAGTATCTTCTTATATTAAGAGAGTTTTTCCCCCTTTCCCGACCTGGTGATGTGATAAACTTTCTTATATTAATTATTAATGAAGGGCATCATGCCCCGATGACCTCACTCTGATCCCTATATCCAATGTGTCTAAGAGAGACAGAGGAAACTTGGTTCACCTCACTACACTACATTATCGACATAGCCCACTATTTCTTACCACTGATGTTTACTTAAAGGTGTAGGGTTCAGGCAGAAAATGACAGAGGATAATGTAGTACAACTGCCTACTACTCAAAAGAAATATTGTCTACCCAATGAATCAAGGTGCAGAAGGACATTGACTCACTTGAAATTTTAACAGGAATAATAGGTTCCACAACTACTTCTCTACCTATGCTTTTGTAGTTAATAATGATGACAAACCTCTCTTGGTACTCTTTTGCAGGAAATAAAAAGCAATAATGGGATTATCACTTAGCGTAGGGTCCCGTGTAGCATAGGCATTCAAGAAATACTTATTGAATATATAAAAATCAGAATATTTTGCTAGAGTAATCATGAATTTAGTTGCCTTCACAGTCCTGAAAGTACTACATCCAATAAGTAGAGTCAGCTACTGAGCATGTTGACAAATTGAAGACATCTGCGACCCACCTTCATTTGATTAAATCACAAAATGAGTTGCTTGGAATCTTGTATGTGCATAGAATGAGAAAAGTGGAGAAAATGCTGCATAGATTCAAAATGTTCAAAGCTGTACAACATGCAGTATATACTAAAGCCTTCTGTGTGAAAAAAAAAAAAAAAAAGATGTAAAACTGTTACTGGTCTTCTGGGATTAGTAGATAATGAAACAATTAGAAAAGAGTGAAGGATATACCAGGTCATGCATATATACTCGTATGTGACCAAGAAGCCTGAATTTGCAATTCAATCTTAAGGAAAAGATGGGCTTACCTGAGGTTGCCCCTTCTCACAATGACTCAAGGAACAGGTAGTTCTATATCAAACATCTCTTGCTACATCCCCTATTTTTTGTTATTTGCAACACATAGATAAGTGCAATCATTTTTGAAAAAGTGTTTGAATTTACCTCTGTTAAGATTAAGGAAATTGCCAAAAGGAAATTGATATGATTTGTGATTGCTATAACACCCCCAACTCATACATAATGTAGGCTGAAATATTGGTAAAAATTATCAAGGATGCTGCCTTAGTCCTTTCTGGCTGCTATAACAAAAGTATCATTGATTGGGTGGCTTACAAACAACAGAAATCTGTATCTCATACTTCTGGAACCCAGAAAATCCCAAGATCAAGGCACTGGCAGATTTGGTGTCTAGTAAGGACCTACTTCCTGGTTCATAGCTGTCTTTTCATGGTACCCTCACATGTTGAAAGAGGCAAAGGAGCTCTGTGGGGTCTCTTTTATAAAGACACTAATCCCATTCATGAGGGCTCCACCCTCATGATCTAATCACCTCCCAAAGGCCCCACCTCCAAATACCATCATATCAGGCTTTAGGATTTAACACATGAATTTTAGATAGACATAAACATTTTGTCTATAGCAGATGCCCTGACTTAGATTGTTGGCCATTAAGAATTGCTGGTTTCTCATTTTATGTTTTGCTCTAGAAGTCAGTTCCAATAAATGGCATTGGATCTCAAGCTGGCCTCAATCATGTTTGTCCAGCCTCAGTTGAAGAGTTATGTCATAAAAAAGATAATTTTCAGAAAGTAAGCCTTCATTTATCTTCTTCACTCAGTTACATCACAAGAATTAAATCTTCTTTAGGAATCATGAATCTAGATAAGGTGGTTCCCAACACATTAATTTTGGGGTGTTAGTGAGAAGTAAGATGCAGGGAACTTATGAAGAAAGGAGTAGGTTTGGCACCTGGTCATGCCCAGGGTGATGTTCCCTAGGGGTGTTACAAACATGTCAAACAAAAATGAAAAGATGAATCATATGTGGAGAAAAGTCGCTGTCAGACTCAGGAAATTTGATAGCATATATATCAGGATAAACAGTAAGACAAAGAAATGGTGATAAACTGGAAAAAACGGTGAGTGAAAACAAGAGAAGTTGCTAAACAAGAGAAGTGAAAAAAATAGAGCTGGGAGAAAGGTAGGATCAGATAAGAAAATAGTTTATACATTTTTCCTTTGAATTATTCCTCTATGTCAAGCTCTGTATTAGATATTCAACAAAGTTAATGGAAAGAAAGTTGAAGTCTTTGTCCACAAATCCTTGGGTGAGTCTTTTATTTGGGATACTACTTAGAGCATCTCTTAAATTCCAGGTTTGGTGATGTGTTAGAGTCACAACACCTGTTTCTTTCAAGACACAAAGCAGCTAAAGGTCACTGTACAAGCATTTTCCTAAGGGTGACTTTACAACAGTAATGCTGTTAGTGACATCGTTTCTGGAGTCATTAGACTTCTTTTTTATTGTACTCACAGATATTTATTTTTTATACCCCTCGAGGACTCATCAGGTAAGAACGTAGAAGAAAAGTATTTCTCTAATACAGTACAGCATCGACTGGAAATTCTGCTGACACAATCCTAAGACAGCCTTGCAAAAAGAATCTCCTTAGTTGAAAAAAATATACCAAATAAGAACAAGATATACCATATACATTCAAGGCTATAGCATTCAGATCTTTCTAGAAGGTATGATCTTCTTGAGCTCCCACTGTTGCTTACTTTAATAATTCTAGGAAGCTGTACACCACATCCTGTGACTATATATATATGTAAAATTATAGTTGACGTTCAGTATTATTCAGCTTCAGCTTCAAGTGTACAGCTCAGATGTCAGGCACCTACACCATCCATGAAATGGTCTCCCTAATAAGACAAGTGTCCCTCGGATACCCTACAAAATCTTTTTTTTCAATTTGATAAAATGTACAGTCCAAATGGGGGAGAACTGAAATCTTTGTTTTTTAATTAAAGTTTATTGGGGTCACAATTGTTAGCAAAGTTATATAGATTTCAGGTGTACAATTCGGTAATACATCATCGGTATATCACATTGTGTGTTCACCACCCAGAGTCGGTTCTCTTTCCAAAATCTTTACAACATTATTGATTATATTCCCCAAACTAATAAAAAAATAATAGTAATTCTAGGAAGCTAGAAGGCTATTCAGAGACATGCAGTAAAACACATACTGCATTTTAAACTCTTGCTCCATTCTTTTAAATTTTTTTCTTGTTCTGACAAAATCAGAATGGTGCACTGCTTGAAAACAAATTGCCATGTGGAAGAGTAGTTCTTGGAAAAAAATCAGTAAATCCAGAGAATGGGTGGTATTATCTGGCCAGTGGCCAGTCACCCTCATGGTATCCAGACTTACACTGCATGTGGTGATAACACCAGATGGTCCATTTTCCCATCTGTCCAGAGCCACTCAAATTCTTTCCAAAGAGAAACATTTGGGGATTCCCAAGTTTGATATGCCAAAAGGCAAAAGATGTGAAATCAAGCGGAAAAATAGGAAGAATGAAAACTTCCCGTAAGGGTGCAATTTTTTAAGTCACCAAAAAATTAATGAGGTTTGCATTGTAATTAAATTATCTATTTGGGTTACCAATGAATAAATATTGACCTATCATCATTCTATTCACTGTGTGCTCCTCAGTGTAATAGTGAGTGTCCATCTCAGTCTTATCAGAGCTTCACTCAGCTGCACGCACTGAGATTGCTCAAATGGTAGCCTCAGTCACAGCTAGCTTCTGATCTGGATTAGACCTTGACCAAGGCTGATGACATACTAGCCTCATACCCAGATCTGTCAAATATATTACCTCTTCAATCCTTGTATCTGATGTGCTAAGGGTGCCCCAAACTGCAGGCTCTCTACATTTGAGCTTCCAGATACAAGGTGGCTTTTGCTCTGGTTTCCTATTTTGCATATATATATATATATATATATATATATATATATATATATATATATATATATATATATGGCTAGTTTGCCTTTTTTTCAGTTAAGCTTTAATGGACCTTAACTCTAATCTTTCACAGATAGTTGTTCAGCTCTCTGCTCCTCTTCACAACCTGCCTACCTCTGCAATTAGGGAAGGGATGCTGAGGCACAGGAAGGGATGCTCAGGCCATTCTGGACCCCTGAGGTCTTCTGCAACATCACATGTAGTGACAGTCCATAGACCTCCAGCAGTCTTTCAATGGGCAGATCTGAAGGACTGATGCAGAAGCACCTCACAGGATAGCCAAACGAAGGGACAGCCCCTTATAGTCCGACCCTCTGTCTATGAAGTACACTAGCGCAGTATACAGGATAGAGGCGTTTCTCCATTGCACACACTATACTTCTTTCCCATGTTACCTAATTGTTCAAGACCTCTGCTTCCCCACTTGTAAAATGGAGATAGTACACCTATACATGGGATTGCGTGCAGAGTAAATTACTTAATACATTTAATACTCAAAACTGATCGGGCACAATGAAAGCACTTAACCATTATGACTATTATTATCATCATTAATTCCATAATCAGAAGATTGAAATACAAAAAGATATGAACATTGATTAACTATAGGTCAGGGAGTGGTGGTGTTATAGGTACATCCTTTACATTTGTTCTTATTGTTCTACCTTATCTAAGTTCCCTAATAACATTGTTTATATAATCATGAAATATCAGTAAGTATTGTTTTTTAAGGTACTAACAATTCCGGGGAGTAACTCAGTTGAGCTCTTCTTGGACCCAAAGAGAGTTGGAGGTATGATAACACCTAAAAGAGTCTGAATGATTATTTTAAAAATATTTAACCTTTGAATGATTTCCACACTGTGGAATCTGGAGAACAGCACCAAAAAATGGCAAAAATCACAAACTCCAAAGACAGATACCCTTCTATCTTTGTTATGACATAATTCCAGGAGGCTCCTGTGAACCGTGTGCACCTGGGTTAGGTGTGGTGGTGGCTTGATGGAGGCAGTACTGTCACCTCAGGCTTTTCCAGCCCCATCTCCCCAGAATCCTCTCATGCAACACTTTACCAGAAACCCCTGTGGTAGAGTCTTCGGGTAAAGAGGGACATTCTTTCATACTGCCCCTTTCTCAGTCAACTTTTCCTAATTCTTCTCTCTCTTTTTCTCTCTCTTGCTTACTTTCTTCTCTTTCCCTTCCAATCAAGGCTAAAGGAATGAGAACCAATTAGTAAGTAACTGAAACTTCCGTTCTGGGAATTATTTAAATTTGAAAAATGTTAATACGACACAGCATATAGAGATGTGTGTTAATTCATCTCAGGGAATTTTAGAGAAGCTACTGTTTTTTTGGTTGGAAAGAATGGGGAAAATGTTCAGAAGATTGATGCTGCTGGAGTACCATTTTCCCAATTCAGATACTTTAAAAAAATCATCCACTATCGTACTGAATTAAAATCCTACCCTGAAGTATTAGACTTTAAAATATTTTTTTTATAAAATACTGGAAAAAGAGCTTAAGTTGTTGCAGATAAGGTCAGAGGATCTACTACAAATGTTTCACTATATATTTTACATATTTAATAATATATAATTAGTATATATTAGATATATACTAATATGCCATACTTCTATTGAACCTCTGGAAGAATGTTCTGCTCTCTCTGAAGCCAATCTCTCTACCAATAATAAAATATGTGTAATAGGAATTCACATTTATAAAGAGGAAGAAGGGAAAATGCATTAGTGCTGTGCTGTTTTAAAAGGCAGAAAAGGCATTTGATCAGATGATTGATTCTCATCTGTCATGAAAACCTTTCTTATAAAGAAAAAAAGAATCTCACCATGTTTCTAATAGCAAAATGGCCAATTCTCATTTCTTGCCTAATGAATTATTTACATACTCCACCGAAGGCCATTTATTCTCAATCTACACTCCAGATGATGGTGCACTCATTTATAAGAGAATTTCCTCTGGATTCAATATATTCTCTTCATTTACTCTGTGAAAATGTTGGTGTGCTCCACCTCAGAGATGAATGAAGACCCATGTTATGATATATCTGCTCTATGATCATAGAGCAACAGGTGAAGTGAATTTTTGCAAGGATGTTATTATTCGATCGGTGAAAATAGACAGAATGGATAATTCAGGACCAGACAAGAAAGAGTCACTGTGGCCCTCAGGCATGGCCCAAGCCTTTATTCTGGATGCTTTGAGTCCTGTGGCCGTTTCCCGACTCTCCCCCACATTCCTGTTCTCTGACCAGTTTTTCCAGGTGCTAGCACTCCAAGGCCTAGCACACGATCAGGAGAATTTGGAGGAGATGGCAACCTTTAAACAGAGGATGGTGCTTTAACTACCCTAGGAAACCTTCCAAGTGACAAACTGGCTATTATGTTCAGGCTTCCTTCTTTCTGAAGGCATGACTGACACGACCTAGTGCATGTGTTTATAGAGTAGCAGGTTTTCCCCTCACAGAAAAGCCCTGTTCTTGCTCCATATGGTGTGCAGCAACAAAGATGTATCTTGAAAGTTCTGCAGGCTCTTCCAGTTCTCTGCCCCTAATTACAAAGAGAGACTGGGAGCCTTATGGTAACAGTGGGAGTGGCTGGTCCCCAGCCAGAGGTCCCAGTGCAACAAGGGCAAATACAAGTGAAATGGAGGCCAGTTGCTTCTCAAAATGTTCAAAACGCATGATGCTTCTTATGTCATGTTGCTGGTAGGGTTAATTTTCCCATTAAGACATCAGCTGGAGTAACTATTTGTGGTAACTTTCCTAACTTTACAGTAACATGTCACTTCCAGTTATCAATTTGATGTTAGCTTTGAGATAAAAATTCATCTCTGTGTAAAGATGTGAGGGTGAAACGAACAGAGAAATGAGCAACAGCGTGAATGCTTTGATGGATTAACACATTACAACAAGGAGTTCTAGGTGTGACTCATTAAATTTTACTACAAGTCAAGACCTTTTTCTTGAGTAGTAAAGTTGGTGACTTTTAACGTGGCTTGGAATAGCTGCAATCTTCTAAGGAATTCATCTGAGCATTTAGCATTTTGTTGTTTAAAAAAAGACCTTTAAATTGTTAATCCAGTGACTTTATATTGTTAAATATTTTCTGAATTTTTAATAATCCAAGTGTCAAGACTGTAGCTATAAAGTTTTGCTTTTTATTATTAATACATTTAAAAAGTTGCAAAGTTCCTATTTTGGAACTTCATGAAATTTATAAAATAACTTTAGAGGTAAATTATTTTTCGTATTTTATTTAGAAATTATGCATTAAAATTGACTTTTTGTTGTACAGTTCTATAAATTTTAACATGTGCATACTTGTATAACTACCATTCACAATCGGGATGAAAAACAGTCCTATCACCTCAGAAAACTCCTTCATGCAGCCAATTGGAGTCAAATATTCCCCCATCCAAACTCCTAGCAATCATTGAGCTGGTCTCCATTTCTATAACTTTGTCTTTTTCTGAATGTTATGTGTCATCTATACAGTTATATATAGTTACATAGTTAAGTATATGTAGTTATATATTGTATGACTGTACATAATATATATTGTACAATATATTATATAAATGTTATATATTGTTATATATAATGTATGTATAAAATCACATAATATATAACCTTTTGAGACTGTCTTCTTTCACTCAGCACTTATCCAAATTGTTGCGTGTATCAATAATTCTTCCATTTTATTGCTGACTAGTAACTTGTATTGATGTACTATGCTTTGTTTATTCATTCTCCTGTTGATGGACATTTGAGTTGCTTTCAGTTTTTTTGCTACAGCAAATGAAGCTGCTGTAGTAAACAAACTAATACAGTGACCCCTAATGATTCGCATCCTTGTATAATCCACAGGTCTTGAGTGTGGGAGAGACTTGTGAATATGATGAAATATCAGTTCTGTGATTAGATTATCTTACATGGCACAGTTTACTCTAAGAAAAGGAGATTATTCTTAGTGGATATATCAGGCTGCTCAACAGAGTTACACTGACTGGGTGGCTTCAACAACAGAAATTCATTTTCTCACAGTTCTGGAGGCTGGAAGTCCAAGGTCAAGGTGTCACCAGGGTTGCTTTCTATTGAGCCCTCTCTTCCTGACTTGCAGATGATTGCCTTCTTACTGTGTCCTCACATAGCCTTTTCCTCTGAGCACATACTCTTCTGGCGCCTCTCCGTCTTCTTATAAGGACACCAGTCCTATTGGATTAAGACTCTACCCTTATGAATCATTTCACCTTAATTACCTCCTTAAAGACCCTATCTCCAAATACAGTCACATTGTGGGTTAAGGCTTCAACATATGAATTCGGGGGCAGGGAGGCACAGTTCATAACAGTGGGTCTTACCGAATATGTAGGTTGCACCCTTAAAAGGGATGGAGCTCTTCCTGATAAAAGAGATTCGAAAGTGTGAGGGATTTGATACAAGGGAGGGTCTTTATTCATTGCTGGCTCTGAAGATGGAGGGACACACAGCAAAGCATGTATGCAACCTGGAGGAGCTGAGAATGGCCACCAGCTGACAGCCAGCAAGGAAACAGGGACCCAGTCCAAAACTGCAAGAAACTGAATCCCACCACAACCTCATAAACTTAGAAGAGGATTCTGAGTTCCAGATAAAAACACAGCCTGACTGACACTTTGATTTTAACCTTGTGTGACCCTGAGCAGAGAACCCGACCATGCTGTGCCTGGACTTCTGATCTATAGATGGTGAGCTAATAAATGGAAGTTGTTTTAAGCTGCCAAATTTGCGGCAACTTGTTCTGCAGAAATGAAAAACTAATATATATTTTGGTACCTGGAAATGGTCTTTGTGTTTATGCTTTGCCAATAACACACTGCCTTGATTACTGTAGCTTTATATAGTAGATCTTAAAATTGGGTAATGTGAGTCCTCCAGCTTGGTTCTGCATTTTCAGAATTGTTTTGTATTCTAGTAATTGTGCCTTCTCATATAAATTTCAGAATCACTTTGTGGATATCTTTTTATAAAAGAAGCTTGGTGAGATTTTTATTAGGATTACATTAAATCTTTAGATCACGTTGGTAAGAATTGTCATTTTTACTATATTGAGTCTTCCAATCCATGCACACAGATTGTCTCTCTAATTATTTGTATCTTCTTTGGTTTCTTTCATCAGTGTTTTGCAGTTTTCACACAGAGATCTTGCATGTATTCTTTTTAGGTTTATAGCCAGGCACTTTATTTTTTGGAGCTGTTATAAAAAGCACAGATTTCATAATTTAAAATTCAAATCGTTTATTGTTGGCATATAGGAAACTAATTGACTATTGTACATTGAACTTGCTTCTGAGACGTTGCTAAATTTGCTTATAGTTCCAGTTGTTTTAAAAACGTACATGTTTTCTATATAGACAATCATGCCATCTGCAAATAGACATATTTTTACTTCTTTCTTTCCAAACTATATACTTCTATTTTTCTTGCCTTATTGAACTAGCTAGGATTTACAAAACAGTGTTGAATTGGAGTAGTGAGAAAGGATGTCCCTGTCTGGTTTCTAATTTTTATTTTCCAAATTATGCATTCCAAACTATACACTCTAAGTTATGCCAGCAACGTTCTCAAGGAGTCCATTCTTCTTTGCTGATCAACAAATACTCCTTGCTCCCTCTTTTCATATATTGAGTGTCTATATATGAGTTGGTCTGTTTTTGCATTCTCTATTCTATTCTATTTGGTCTATTTTCTATCAAAGCACCAATCTTACATATTCTTGATTATCATTGCTTTATAATAAGCTTCAATATTTAGTCAGGCGACTTCTGCATCTTAATCTTCTCTAGGAGAGTCTTTACCACTTTTCTCCTCCATATAAATTTCAGAATCAACTTTTCCTATTTCACAAAAATAGTTTTGGGATTTCGACAGGGATTCCATCAATTCTATAAAACAATTTGGGGAGAGTTGATATATTCACGATATTGAGTTTTCAATTCATGAAAATGTGTATCTCTCCATTTATTCATTTTCTTCAATTTCTTCACTTAAGGCTCTACTGTAGAGGTGAGGGCCAGCAATGCAATGTTAATAGCTATGTAAGAGCATCCTCATCTCAAATGGAAATCTTTCAAAGTGTCACTCTTTAGCAGATTAAAGAATTTCTTTTCTACTCCTAGGTTGCTAACAGGATTCTTTTCCTTCTTTAATTTTACTATGGAAAGAACACTTAACATGAGACCTACCCCTTAACAAGATTTTAAGTGTACAGTATTTTTTCCTTTTTTTTATCCTGCATGTATGTTAAATTTTATCAAAGGCTTTCTTTCATTAAAACAATTAGATATGAATTTTCCATCTTACAATAATGCATTAATTTACATTAGCTGACTTACATTGCTCCAAGTATACTACTCTTTTTATATATTGAAGGTTCCATTTATTATTATCATATCTAGGATTTTTACATCTACGAGGTCTGACAAATAAGTCTGCGAACGCATCCTAGAAAAAGTGCTACATACCTCATTGCTGAATATCACTATGGTCACCTGTGAGGTACTCCCCTTGGGAAGCTATGCACCGACGCCAGCACCTAGTTCACCCTTCAAAGCAATTTTGGAACTCTTTTTCTGGAATGGCCATCAGAGCTGTTGTCATATTACCCTTGATGTCCTGAATGTCATCAAAATGTCTTCCTTTCAGTATTTCCTTTATCTTCGGGTAAAGAAAGAAGTCATTGGGGGCCAGGTCAGGGGAGTAGGGAGGGTGTTCCAATACAGTGATTTGTTTACTGGCTAAAAACTCCCTCACAGACAGTGCCGTGTGGGCTGGTGCATTGTCGTGATGCAAGAGCCATGAATTGCTGGTGTAAAGTTCAGGTCATCTAAGTTTTTCATGCAACCTTTTCAGCACTTCCAAATAGTAAACTTGGTTAACTGTTTGTCCAGTTGGTACAAACTCATCATGAATAATGCCTCTAATATCAAAAAAGGTTAGCAACATCGTTGCAACAAGTTCGCAGACTTAATTGGCAGACAAATTATGTTCATGTGTGAGATTGACCTATATGTTGGCCTTCTTGTACTTTTCTCCTCAGCTTTCTGTATCGGGGGCTGGTAGCATGAAACTGAGCTGGGAAGTGTTCCTTTTTCCTGTCCTCTGGAAGAGTGTGTGTGAGATTTGAATCTTTTGTTCTTGAACACTGGCGAGCACTTCATCTGAAGCCATGTTTTGCTCATCATCCAGGCAGCAGCATTTCTTGCAGTTCCTAAGGCTGGGCACAGGGTGAACACAGGGTGGGCAGCTTTAACCCTAGTTTTCACTCACCCTGATAGGGCAGCCTTTGTGGTACCAGACTTATGAGGGGAAGATTCCTGTGAGTATCCAGCCTCTGGCAGGCCTACACTTTACCCTTTGTATCCTAAACCAAGATTTTGAAAACTTAAAGTCAAATTCAATAAATTCCCTCAGGGCAAAATTGGCTTGCATGCTCAGATGAATTATCTTGTTCCAGCCTTCACTTACATTTGGCCTGATCGTTCTTTCCTGTTTTGTAAGCTTGGCAATGTTTTTAAGAAGGTTACTTTTTATATTTCATTTGGCGTTTCGGTTGTTTTTGGCAAAAGGCTCAGTCTAAACACCTGGCCAGCTCTGGTATCAAAATAGAAGTTCGATTTGCCCTTAGATTTCCATAAACCTTGGTCAGTTTTTCCTTTTGAGAGAAGGAATTCATTTTGGATCAAGAAGAATTGCAATTCACTTCAGTTCCTCTATCTGCCAGCACGGTGTGGATGGTACATTTATGAATAAAACCTTCAGAAATTTCCATTTTCAACAGATGTAGCAAACATTAAGGACTAGCAAGAAGTTTGATTCTTTCACATTACTTTTTTGAAAACTTTAGTTTTTTAGAGCAGTTTTAGGTTCACAGTAAAATTGAGAGGATGTTATATTGTGCAGAACATCTCGCCAGAATTTGCTATTGTCAGTATTCTGGATTTTGGCCATTCTAATAGGTATCTGTAGTGGTATCTCACTCTTCATTTGCATTTCCCTGATGGCATATCATGTGGGGCATCTTTTCATATGCTTATTTTCCATCTATAAATCTTATTTGGTGAGGGCTCTGTTAAGCTCTTTGGCCCATTTTTTAATTGGGCTGTTCGTTTTCTTATTGTTGAATTCTCAGAGTTCTTTTTAATTTTGTATAACAGTCTTTAATCAGATGTATGTTTTACAAATACCTTCTCCCAGTCTGTGGTTCTTCTTCTAATTCTCTTTCATGGAGCAGAAGTTTTGAATTTCAACGAAGTCCCGCTTATCAATTTCTATTACCTTATTACTTCGACCTCATTTGTATTTCCAGTCCTTCATTCCATTCTTCCTAACTGATCTGCTATCGATAATTCCAGTGTTACCCCTGCTCTTGGGTGTAAGATCTCCATTTTGGATTCAGACTGATTAGCCTGAGTCACAGAAAGAAGCAGAGGGCCGCATTGTCACCACAGAGAATGCAGGAGGATCTGAGATTATTCACAGCAGCATTGTGCAGAACTGTCAGGAGTATGAGTGCTCCGGCTAGTTTGAATCTCAGGTAATGAAGATTTAGGAGGTGTGAATGTTTCAGGGTGAACTCCCTGGTGAAATGTATTCTGAAGACTGGTTTGTAGGAAGAAAGACAGGTAAGCCGACTGTAATGTATCTTTCAAGCTCCAAAACTGCACAAGTCCATAGCGGTGGGACTTGGGAGAAAGCCAAAAAAGCACTTCTTATAAAAAGGGTCTTTCTAAACTGAATAAGCAGAGAATTTAAAATATAAGCCTGTGTGGAACTGAGCTGAGTCCCCATAGGTTGGTGAATTCCTACTGACAACTGGGAGAGGGCAAATACTTTTCAAGTTTCTCAAATTTTGTATCTTCAAACAAGCCAGATTTTATAGTTTCCTACTGCTAAAATAAACTAGTCTCTATTCACTTGCAATAATCAGTCTTTTATAAGGTTTGTGGGCAGTGGGATGTTTATCTTTCCATTTCCTCACAGTTCATGATTGAGCACATGCAAGTAATATAAATATTAGTCTATAAAGATCTATCAACATATCATTTATGTTTGGCAGCTGTTTATACAAAAGAATTTCAAAAACTGATTAAGAATTAGTTACATATTCTTATGGGGTGTTTTCTGGCTTTGAGCAAATAAAAGCTTATATCTGTAAAGTTTAAAAGGATTTCTGTGTCTATCAACCTTATATCCAGCAAGGATTCGAAGCACAAACATACATATATCCATTTTATCAAGCTAGCTAAAGTGAATACCTTCAGATTTTTAATTGGGAACTCATTTGGGAAGCCTTATTTGAGAAAACAAAAATCTAAAATTTGTAGTCTACTAACCAGAAACATAAGTGAGGCTAGCCTACTTGACATCTGGAAACTTCTCACAAAGAAAATGATTTCTTGGTACTAAAGAAAGGAGGCTTGTTTCCCAAAGCTACTTCAGGGTTCAGCACTTACTGGGTGTAGGTAAATTACAGAAAAGGTGAAGGTCCAAGTATTACAGACCTAAGAATTGATTAGCTAGGAAGGGTGGGGAAACATGTCTCTTTCTAGCTCTCCCAAAATAGCACTTTTTTTTTTCACAAGCAAATAAATAAATGTGAACTAAGACTGATTAAAACTCACTTCCTGAGCTTTTACTCTGTATTAGGCAAATTATAAGTTCTAACCTTTACCACAACCAGGAAATAAAAAAAGCACTAGTATTGCTCCCATTTTACAGACAAACAAAATGAGTCACAGACAGGTTGTCCAAGGTTATATTACTAGTAGTGGTAAAATTAGAACATGAAATCATTTATTTCTGACTCCAAATCTTGAATTATTTCCACTACACTGGCAGCTTAATGTTTAATGTTGTGATCAAAGAAATAGTGCACAGTTTCATTTGTCACATATTTAAAATTGCATATGAGAGTCACCCAAGTAACCCTGCTTAGTATAGTTTTACATAAACTACATTTCCAGTGTTCTTCTTTCTCTGATATTTATACCTTTCAGTGTTGAAAGCACTATCTGAAATTAAGTGCAGTTAAATATTCTTGTTCGTGTTAAATATTTAAAGTCTTAGGTCCTACTTAATGTACCTTTCTCTGAATCTTTTCCTTCTTGCTCTCTTCTCAATAGCCACAGAAATAAATGTCTCAAAATGCTGAAGTTGAAAAGAAATAAAAAATTTGAAACTTCTCACTGTAGTCATTTTAGCAAAGGTATAAATAACATATGTTTGATCTTTCTCTGTTCCACAGGAGGAAAATAAATGAGATAGAAAAGTATTCCAGAGGAAAAGTGAAGCAAAAGATATTGGGACAAAATATAATGACTTCCCCTTTGGACCTCACTGCTCACATATGCGTAAGAGAATTTTGGCATTCCTGGTGACATGAGTTTACTGCTTATTTGAAAAGTCTTTTGAATATAATTTTTACCAATCGGAAGAGCTTTCTGGACTAGCAATTGTAAACAGACTTGATTAAACAAGAGAATGGACTTAATTAAGTGAGAACATATGTAAGCATTCGTGTTATCCAACAGGGGCCCAATTAATGAATATTCCAATTTCTTTCTCTCCTTCTTCATTTTTAAAAATTATTTTATTTTCTGTGAAACTTCTGATCTTACACAGAAGGCACTGTTTGGAGTGTTAGATAAATTTATTTTCATATCCTGATTCTCCTTTCCCATAGCTACATGATACAGGGCAAGACATTTAAATTCTCCAAGCCTCAGTATCTTCATTGGAAAAATAGATTCACAGTATAAAGTACAGCATAGAGAATATAGTCAATGGTATTGTAACAGCTACATATGGTGTCATATAGGTAATAGATTGGGGGGGTTATCACTTTATGGGGGGTGTAAATGTCTAATCATTATGTTGTTTTATATACTCGAAACTCATAAAAATATGGATTCAAAGAGTTATTATGAGGCCTTCATATGACACTGTATTTAGGGAACACACATACTAAAATACTTGTGATTAGATTACGATGCCTCAGTGACACACTTGTAAATAGGGAAATACATTTCTAAGAAATTAATTTACATTGAACCATTTACTTAGGTCTCCATGAGGTTGCAGGAAAGATTCAAGGTCTCATAAGAGAACTGAACCAGTGAACACTACCCAGCTAAGCCACTCTCAAATTCCTGACCCACAGACACTGTGAGATAATAAATGTTTCTTGTTTTAAGTCAGTTTTGGGCTAATTTGTTACACAGCAATATATAACTAACACAAATCTCTTAAAGTATATACTTAACATTTCCTAATGTAATTGACTACAATTTGTGGATATGTTACAGCTACCTGTGAAAGAAAGGCCCAGATAATTAATAAAGTGATATAGGTCTAAGGGATGACAGGACGATGATCTGAGAGTATAAACAAGACTATCTCCAAGAATATGGATTAACCTCTATTGCTATTGTTTGTGTGTTTTATCTCAGTAGCATTTCAAAGTAAGGATGTTCTCATGACTAAAGGAAGTACCTTTTGACAGAAGATGTAGTTTATGTTAGAGGAAAGATATTTTTGATGGTCAAAAGGAAATGTCAATGCTCCGTAAAGACAGCCAGGAACACACGTATAATCAAACAAAGTCAGGTTTATTTAGTAGACTGCAGCAAACAAGAACATACCCCACAGGGAACACTGGGACATTTCAGTAATGATGATTTCAGAGGGGCTTTTTATAGATCTGAGCTTGTGCTTGATATTCCCAAAGGAGATTATGGAATCCTCTCCTGGATTAGATCTTTTCAAGAAGAAGGAATTGTTTAGCAATTAGATTCTCAGTAATCTTTGTTCACAAGGTAGGGTAATAATGCTGGCCTGGGGACATCTTTGATAAGAATGCAAAAATGACTGCCAAAGAGGGATCATTAGTCCTATTTTCAGCTGTGGTGTGGCCTGGTGTATAAACACTGATTACATACATGCATGACCTTGTACTTGTCCCATTGGAAACATTCTTTCACCAGTAGTGCTGATTTTCATTTTCTCAAAAGGATATTGTGATACAACCATTATGAGTTTTAAGAGCCAGCATAGGACCACTGAATTGGTCCCTGCTTTTACATGACTTCTGATCAGTCAACAAATAATTAAAATAGGAAAGCAGGACAAGACCTTACAATTGTCATTTTTTGGAGAGCCTGGAGCTTAGGGAAATGGTGATTAGCTCAGGATTACCCAGGTGGTTTGGCCAGAGGGAAAATTAGAACCTAGATCTCTGACAATGAACCAGGACTCTTCACGGGAAACCAGTCCACACTTGTACTGGCAGTGACTGGAGCAGCAGGGTTATGTGTGAAGTGTTTGCCAAGTGATTTGTTACTGATTAGAGTTAAAATACTGCTCTAGTGCTCTATAACCATTTTCACATTGTAAAAATTTCAAACATGCAGTCATAATAAAATTAATCGCTTGACTTCTCTTCAATTCCTTCTCTCATCCTTACCACCATATAACTTTATTATGCATTCATTCTATGTGGATACAAATGTGCATTTGATTGTTATGTAAATATAATAATTTAGTAGTACATATTGTTTTGCAATTTGCTTTTCCCCCAACTACTAATACATCTTGGAGATTATTTCATATCAGTGTCCATAAATTCTGGAAACACAGATAACATTATTTTATTATTTTACAGAGTGAAGATGTCTTTCATTGTATTCTATGTACTTTTCCACATCTCCAGACTTTATGTGCACTCTGTAAGTAGACCTACCTTTTTCTGTTTTCTTTTTTTTTTTACCTACCTTTTTCTTACATTACAAAAAGATAACTAACCACTTAATTAAAACATAAGTATTTTCATTCAAAAGTTATCTTGAGTAGCAAAAAGTATTGTGAGATACGTAACCAATGTGCTAAGTATTATTCATGAGAATTCGTAGGCTATTTCTGCCATGGATCATGAGAAATATGAAAAAAAGTACATAGTTTGAATACTGTTTGTCTTAGTCTGTTCACGCTGCTATAACAAAATACCACAGACTGGGTAGCTTATAAACAACAGATATTTATTTTTCACAGTTCTGGAGGCTGGTAAGTCCAAGATCAGGGTGCCAGCATGGCCAGCTGAGGGCCCTCTTCTGGGTTACAGACTTTTGATTGGATCCTAATATGGTGGAATGAGCCAGAGCCGTCTGTGAGGTCTCTTTTGTAAGACAATAATTATCCCATTCATGAAGTCTCCACCTTCATGGCCTAATTACCTCTCAAATGCCCCACCTGCTAATACCATCACACTGGGCATTAGAATTTCAACATAAGAATTGGGGGGAACACAAGCATTCAGACCATAGCGTTGCTATATTATATCTTTCTGTCTTGCATCAATTTATCTCTGCATTTCCAATTCTTGATCTTTAAGGTATAAAATCCCACCGATCATAAAGAAATACAATGATCAAATATCAAGTAGCAGATAGAGGAAGACACGCAAAACATGATATCCTAGTTTTGATTTCCAAAGGCTTACATGCTCCAATAGTAAACACAGGACCTGTGAGGGATTTTCTATTTGTCCCTTAAGAGCTTGTTATATCATCGCTGTGCTGTATTTGGGCAAAGCAGTTTCTTAACCTTATCCATCTTATCATGGAATCATTTTATAGCCCTCTAGGCTTATTGTATTTTATTTACATTCCTTTTCTGAACCTGGAAACAAGAGTAAAGCCAGCCTACAGAACCAAGCTTCTAGCTTTGCAATCCAGCTTTTATTTCTTTATTTCACTTTTCTTTGTCCAGACTCATGTACATTTTCATTAATCCAAAATAGATTGTCCTTCCATATGTTTCTCTATTTTTTACAAGATGAGGGTTTCATAGAGTTTCTTTACACAGTATGTGGAATTAATTCCATCATGGGATTTTAATACTTTCTTCTTCATTTGCTCCCATATTTGGCTCTACATTATGCTTCATTATAAAGCAATTAAGCTTTAAAATGGATAAAATACAGAAGTAGATAATGTAGCATTACTTCATTTAATTCAGGGTGTTTTAATGGCACATTACGCACATTTAATTTGCAATAAACATGATATATGTTAAGTAAAGCATTGAAATAAGAATTTTTTTGGTAAATATAACAAATGAACTTTCAACCACAGCTACTTTTAATGTATTAACTGTTCTATTTAAACTATAACATGGCACTGTCACTGGAAATGTGCTCTATTAACAATAGTAAATTAAGAGTATTAAATTAGTTTCTCTTGGTTACTGGGATTAAGATAAAAAGTCAAAAGTCTACCTTGCTCATATAGCTTTTTAATTAAACTACCTATGATTATTGTGTGTCATAAAATGGCATGTTCCATGCTTTGTTTAATTTGCGCAATGCCACTTCACATAAAAGAACTTACCACTGAATTTTCCTTCATGAGGTAATCTGTATCCTCTATTCCACATTTTTTAAATAGTATTTTCCAGAGCAGAAAACAGGTCTTTGAATGTTAGGTTACAAAGGCTGTGTCCATGCTGAAAAAGTCTGCCTTAACTAACCATCAGTTGCTTATAAACAGTTCCATAACTAACTGGTTAGTACCAAGCTATCTGCCTGAGTTGGCTGTTTCTCACAAAATTAAAATGCATTGATTACATGAAAATGATAACCTGACATACTGTAGACTAAGATAGAATGAATAGTTCACTGAATTTTAGAGACAGAGAAGACCTTAGATCAAGGTTTCTTAATCCCAGTGCTATTGACATTTTGGGTCAAATAATTTTTTGTTGCAGGGGGCTGTCCAGGGCATTGTAGATCGTTTGGCAACATCCCTGGCTTCTACCCACTAGAATCACCAGCAGCACTCCACCTCAGTTGTGATAACCTGAAATGTCTCCAGATTTTACCAAATGTCTTCTGGGGGAGAAAATAGCCTCATTTTGAGATCCACTGTCTTAGAGAATATCTGATCCAATGCACTCATTCATCAAAGGAGAAAGCTTAAAGCCAGGTAGGCAAAATTATTTGGCAAAGATCACTTAAAAAAAATGACATAAACATCATTCTAATTGAATAATCATGTAACATTATTACTTTCAATTCCACATTCATAATATATTTTCTAAAGCTCATTTAATAAGCACATTCACCTGATTTGGGGGTTGCTATCTAGATTGTGAAGTTGAACTAAATATAGCTCACAATGTAGATTTAGTAGGTGATATTCTCCCAGATAAACCAGTTTCAGATGGAAGTGTTTTATTAAGGATTTGTTCCCAGGAGAAACTATCAAGGGAGTAAAGGAGACAGGATATAGAAAAGGGAAAAAGTCAAGTAAGAGTATAATTTCAGGTCTCAGACTCTGCCTAATCCTACAGGGATCTCTGGAGCATCAAATACACCTCAAAAGGGTATTGGCCTTGAGGCAAAAGAGCTGTTCTGTCATCGGCTCTGGACTATTCTGGGATTGGATGTGGGAATATAAAATTCCTAGGTACTTCCGATTCTCTGTACTGGAAAAGAGGCCATGGCTTGTCTGGGGACTTGAAAGGGATGGGAGGGATGTAAAATTGCTAGAGATTTCTGACTCTGTGATCAAGGAGATGGCAATGCCCAATGCTAATCTGAGTGTTAAATGTATGACACCTCAGCAGCAAAGCATGCAGAAGCCTGCAAAGGGATGCTGGTAAGAGGTATCTGAGGGTATCTGGGCAGAGTACTAACAGTATCTACTCCAGTGGTATTGTGGAAAAACCAGGGACTTTAAAGACAGAGAAATATATAGAGACGTTATGGCCTTTCTCTTTACTGCATGACCTTGAGCAAATTGCTTTAATTTATAGACTCATACTTTATCTTTAAACTTGAGGCAATACAACATAACCTATCTCAGATGATGCTATGAGAATTAAAATATATAATAAATGCAAGATGGAGATCATATAACAAGATCGTTGTTGTGCTTTTCAATTCACGCCAAAGTATATCATCTCTTGGGTGAACGGGTGGCTCAGTTGGTTAGAGCGCGGGCTGTCAAACACAAGGTTGCCGGTTTGGTGGGCTGTGCCCCCTGCAACTAACAAGGGCGACTGGACCTGGAGCTGAGCTGCGCCCTCCACAACTAAGATTGAAAGGACAACAACTTGACTTGGATGAAGCTAATGAATCCTGGGAAAAACACACCACTGTTAAAAAACAAACAAACAAACAAACAAAAACACACACACACACACAAAGTATATCATACCATTTGTTTAGTCTTTTACTATTTCCCTCATTAACGCTACAAAATTTCCTTGTAAAGGTCATATACGTGTTGTGTTAGATATATTCCAAGGTATGTGACATTTTTAATCCTATTGCTGATGGTATTTTTTAATTTTATATTTCAGCTGTTTTTCCTGATATGTGGAAATGCAATTGATTTTGTTACAAGGAATTAATATTCAGAAAACTCTTATTACTTCTCATAATTTTTTTCTTAAATTATGTTAGATTACTCACATACACGATCATATTATTTGTGAATAACACAATTTTGTTTCATCCTGTACAATTTCAATGTATTTTGTTTATACTGTCTGCCTCATTGTCGAGGTGAGGATCTGTGATACAATGCTGAATAGCTACATAGAACAGCATTGTCTCCCATAAAAACCTTTTACAATTTCACCAACAACTGATGATATTTATCAGATTAAAGAACTTCCTTCTGTCTAACTATTGCATTGTTTTGTGCACCTGAAACTAATTTAAAAAGTTAAAAAACAAACAAACAAACAAAAAACTTCCTTCTATTACTAGGCTGCTAAGAGGATTTTTTAAAAAAAATCCTGAATGTATATTGGAATTTATCAAAAACCATTTTTCATTAAAACGATTATATGAATTTTCTCTCTTACAATAATGCAATAATTTACATTAACTGACCTTCTAATGATAAAGTAGCTTGCTCCAAGTGTAGTATTCTTTTTATATATTGCAGATTAAGTGCACTCTTATCAATCTAGGATTTTTACAAGTAACCACCATTAATGAGACGTACAATCAATACAATCAGCCCATCAATGACTGTCTCCAGAAACTAAGCTTCTGAAAGTTAGCAAATCAATGACAGCTCCAGGCTTCTGAAAAGCGGCCCATCTGTGATACACGCCCCCCAACACATCTGTCCTGAAAGTGAGCCAATCAGCAACAACTTCACACTTTCTGACAGATCAAGGTGTCAGCAGGGTTGGTTTCTTCTTAGGTCTCTCTTTGGCTTGTAGCTGGCCATCTTCTCCCTGTGTTTTTACACCATCTTCCCTCTGTGTATAGATATCCTAATCTCTTCTTCTTATAAGGACATCAGCCCACTCAAATGACCTTATTTTAACCTACTGCCTCTCTAAAGAGCCTATCTTTAAATACAGTCATGTTCTGAAGTACCAGGGGTTAGGACTTCAACACACGAATTTTGAGAAAACACAATTCAGCCCATAACATTTTCTGTGCATATACACATTGAAGTAAAAAGAAAAAAAAAAAAAAACATTTCATAGGCTATACTTATACTAAAACATTATTTGTTGCTTATCTGGATTAAATTATAAACACTTAAATTATATATCTCTTTCTTTAGTTGTATTTCCGTGATGATTTAACTCTCTTTAACAGTTTCTTGTTTTACAGAATTTGCTTATAAAATTCCTTGCAGTTTCAGTCTGTCTTCCATTTACACTATAGCAAAGATTTTACATTGGTCACTTTCAACTTGTTTCATTATTTTGTCCTTTGACAATTCATTAATGAGTGTATATGTTTATCATTAGCATTCTGAGAACTGCTCTTCATATTTGCTTTATCGAATCACATACCATCTTTCATGGCAAAGCACACTTTTCCATTGTTTGGGATTGGGTTGTATCTCTTAACTGTTTTGTTTTTTTTTAAATGTTGCTCAGTGACAATAAAAGAACATTGTCATCAATTGTTATCCTCTTCTTGCTCCCCGGCTGGAAGAATATTCAGCAACATTCATGTTTCTAAATCAAATCCTTCAAGTAATGAAATACATTTCAAATGATAGTCTTTACAAATTCCATACTAATTACCCACTACAAGTCAGAATTTCTTTTCCTGTTCATAAGTAATGTTATTCATTTTAAGAACAGCCTTGACACATAAAGGGAAACATTTTTCATCAATTCTTTCTCTAAGACATTCAACAAGTTCCTTTAATCAATGAAATACTTTAACAACACTGCTCTCCTTTCAAAGCACATAATCTTATTGCTGGAGAAATATTAAAAACTATGAACAAGACATAAGTAGACTTTATTCAGTGGCTTATTTAAACAGTCAACAATAATTTTGGAGCCCTTTTTCTTTCGGAATTAAAATGTGATATCAGAGCATCAAATAAACTGAAAATGTTTTCAACTGTATTTGTTAAAGGGAGCCAATGGATTTTTGAATGACAATTGAAGAATTTTCAATGCTAACAAAAACAGGCTTTTACTTTCTTGAGTATTTCCTTTCTTTAATTCTAAATCCCACCTTTTGATCTTCCCTTAGCCAAACCTCTAGACAGACCAGATCTTTATTTGTGTAGGTATGATTTTCCACATAAACGTAGGTATGATTTTCCAATAGAGTTCCGTGGGTGTCAGGGCCCACTGTCCCCAGGGGGTAAAAGAGGCTGAGTGGACAGGACTCTAGGCTTGCAGTCCCCACTTTACCCAGACTGTTCAGCCTTTCTTATGCTAACGGATAGAATTTCTGGAAAGAGCTTCAGCTGGAATAAGCAGTCTCAAGTCTAAAATTTTGATGATCACTGTCCCCCATTTAGTCCCCCAGTTAGAGAGAGATGTCATGAAGTTGTGGCCTCCAGGGACCTGGGCCCAAGATTTCCTCCAGCCCCTTGCTCTGTATGTCATGAGAAACTTGAGTTACTGCAGAGGTGCCAGCTGCCTAGAACAGACGGATCAGTTACAGTAGTTAACTATCTATATATTGTAGGTGTAAGCTCAACCTTGAACAAAGACTATCAAGAGAGTGGAGTCCTAGGGGCGAACGGGTGGCTCAGTTGGTTAGAGCACAAGCTCTGGGCAATGGGGCTGCCGGTTCAATTCCCACATTGGACAGCGAACTGCGCCCTCCGCAACTAGAATGAAGTCAATGAGCTGCCGCTCAGCTCCTGGGTGGCCAGATGGCTCAGTTGGTTGGAGCGTGGGCTCTCAACTGTAAGGTTGCTGGTTGGACTCCTCCACTCCCGCAGGGGATGGTGGGCTCCGCCCCCACGGGCTGCGCCCCCTGCAACTAAGATTGAACACAGCACCTTGAGCTGAGCTGCAGCTGAGCTCAGTTGGTTGGAGTGCATCCTCTCAACCACAAGGTTGCCAGGTTCAACTCCCGCAAGGGATGGTGGGCTGTACCCCCTGCAACTAACAATGGCATCTGGACCTGGAGCTGAGCTGCACCCTCCACAACTAAGATTCAAAGGATGACAACTTGACTTGGAAAAGTCCCGGAAGTACACCCTGTTCCCCAATAAAGTCCTGTTCCCCTTCCCCAATAAAATCTTAAAAAAAAAAAAAAAAAAAAAGAGTGAAGTCCTAAAAGAGACCCAAGAGAGGAGATCTGAGATTCAAAATCATGGTGTGTGTGTATACATATATCTCCACAAATACATAGGAGATACATAGGCATTGGCAGAAGTATGTGCTTAACAGAGAGAGCGTAAGGAAACACAGGAAAACTCTCTGATTGGTGGATTTCTGGGTGAGTACATTTTCCCTTTGAACCCTTCCCTGGATTTATTCAGCTGTGTGTAATTCTGGTTTCCAGTAGTGTTTGCAGGGGAGGAGAGAGAATATAGGCCACTGTATGTACAGCACTTGATTTTACCTCCACCTAAGCTTCAAATGACATCTGCTGATGCAGCCAATCCTAATCAGCAGCCTAGGCCCCTCCTGATAGACAGACCTTTGTTTCGTACTGTGTGCTGGACATCTCCACCTGGACAACCAGCACAAACTTACCATCTACATGTCCCACAGTGAGCTCATCCACCACACCCTTCCTCATCTCTACCTCTAAGTCAGATCACCACCAATTCTCCCTCCTCTTTATCCTCAATCTCAGCTAAGAGGAACAGCTTCTACCTAGCCAATCTTCAAAACTCATTATAGTCTCCTTTACCCTTTCACAGACTCCCTAACTTTCTAATATTAAAATCTGTCTCCTCATCATCCTCATATCCACAGCCTGAATAAAGTGCCTTGCCATTCCCTTTTGTTTTGTTTACTTAGTGTTTGCCCTCAGCATATGTTCAATAAGTACTTGCTGGATGAATGAATGAATGAATCAATCAATCAATCAAAATTCCAGAGGTAACATTGAGATTCAAAATAATCCCTGGTAGGGTCTTCTGCCTCTATGAATTCCCATGGGAAACTACCACTGAAAACGTGATCATCAAAGTCTCCTTCCCAGATCCTATGACCCTCATTTTGGAGGTGGAGATGCTGGCAACAATATGGTATATCATGCTTTCCTCATTGGACCCCACACATCTCCATCTTCCCCTGTCAGCTTAACAAGGAATTGTGCCATCGCCATCAGCTCACCATACATTCTGAAAATGTCTGCTCCTTGGCCCAATTCCCCATCCCAGACAGTATCTGGTGACAATACAGGCCAGCAAACACAGCCCCGGAACACCTACCTCGGAAGTGCCAACAATTCAGGAATTGTGAGAAGGCAGCCTGAGTTTAGGGACACCATCTGGATTGCTTTTCCAAACAAGTCCACACCCAGCACTTTACCCACAGGTAAATTAACCCCTAAGGGATTCCCCTCCAATTTCCTCCTCCTTGTGACTACAGATCCCCTTCCACTACTGATGATACTTCTTGCCTGTCTCAACTGTCTGTCATCATTCACTAACCTCACCCATTCACATAGTTCCAACGAAAGTGAAGGAGTTCCACTGTATATAAACTGAAAAATAGCTGTCTCCAGGTGACATAAAGATAGTTCCCAGCTCAGGTACATTGGCAAAGATACACTGGAGACCCAGGGTCATCAAGAAATGTGGCTCTTCCAGAATCCATCGATAACATCACCTGGTAATACAGAGGCACCAGTTATATACTCTGCTTGACAAAATGTAGAGAGGATTCTAGGAAGGGTGAGATGTCTGATATTCATCCCGTAGACCTGCCCATTTAGATCACTCGACAATTTTCAGCTGCTAGAGGTGAGTCCGAAATTTTCCATGCTTATGCTTGTAACTGTTCCTGGATACCCCACCCTGATCCTTATTGTCACTTCTCTACATGATGCTGAGCTCTAGATTCAGATCCCCACTTGCCAGCCTGCCCTAAGCTCTCTAGACTTGGTTTTGTGGGGTGTCTGTCTCATGGATTCTGGAAATTTCTCTCCCCTGCCATCTTCCTCATGCCCCTCATTAGCTGAGAGTGTCCTTTCTGGCCCCAGTCTCTGGCACCTGGTCATTCTAACCAAACCTTTGTCTTTCAATGTAAAAGGAAAATATCTAATTTGACAGTAGAATTTTAAAGCATGTTCATGCGACTAAGAACATCATTGCAGAAATCCAGCTTTCAAGGAATCATGCGACTGAGAACATCATTGCAGAAATCCAGCTTTGTACTTGCAAGAGGTTAATTTTCTGCTAACCCTAATTAGAAAGCAGGAAAATACAAATTAATACAACTGTGACACATTTTTTAATATATGAGTTTAACTAAAAGTTAAACTATCGAAAAAACAAAATGTGAAGAGTGTAGGGTATTTGTATACATTAATTTGTGAGAATACGAATTAATAGATTTGTGGGATGATATTTGGGCAATATTTATAAAAATTTACAATTTTCATACCCTTTCCACTTTATCCCAATTTCTGTTTGCCATGTGTTTCCTATGCACACTTCATAACAACTGATGTCCAAAGATGTTGATTTCAGTTCTATTAACCATAGTAACTAATAGGAGCTACTTACGTGTCTGTAAGGAAGAGAATAGTTAAATTATTCTGGAGCATTCATGCTTTAGAATCCTAGAGAGTAGTTAAAATAATGAGGTGGATTTATATGTGTTGTCATGGAATGATGCTGCATTCATTTTATTAAGTGACAAAAGCAAATGGGAGAACAATATGTACATCACTACCCATTATGTTAAAAACAATCACAATATATTTTTATAGCACATCTATGCATTACAAAGCTTAAAATTATCTTTAAAATAATACACATCATATAATTTTTATTGTAGTTACCTCTGAGGAGAACGCTTAATTCTGGAGGAACATTGTAATGGGAGGGGATAGATTTACGTACTTTAGAAATATTTGCAATGAGAATATATGCACTATTATTAGCTTTGTCATTAAAATGCTAAAATAAGCTCAAATTTTAGAACAGTACTTGCTCATTAGTTAGGTAAAATAACTACTAGCTGATGCAAAACATAAAACCTAAAATCTCAATGGCTTAACACAACAAAAGCTTATTTCTTGTGCACATAAAATTTGATGTGATTTGGCAGGGGATCTTCGTTACCGGGTGACTCAGAGACCCAGACTGCTTCCCTATTACAGAATATATTATTTAAGTTGGACTTAGGGAGCTACTTACCAATTGAATGAAGCTCAAATCTCTTAGAATTTGTGTCAAGGACCAACTCCTTCCCTCGCAGTTGCCCTTCCAACATTCCCTCCAAAAATCTAGGCCTTGCTTAGTTCTCCAAATTATATTGAACATAACCTATTTAAAATGTCCCTTGAATGGTGCAGGCTCTGAATCTCCTAGCCCACGGCAAAGAGTGCCCACACAGTGTCTTCCGGGTATCTTACCTCATGTCACCCTTATTTCTCACAAAGTCCACGAGAATAATGTTCATAAAACACCAAATTTGTGCAGTGTTCAATTGCACTTGGACAAAAATGCAGGTTGTTTCCATCCTTGTCCCAGGTGGGATCTAGCTTGCTTATGATCCCAAAGTAACTGCTAAAAACAGTTTTCCATTCCAGCCTTAAGACTCAACTCGGAGACCCACCATCTGAGCGTCTCCCTGCTCACCACTCACCATTGCCCCTGCTCACCACTCCCACAGCCTCATCTGGTATACCATACAGTTTAATTTAAAATTATCTCCCACTGGAGGACTTGCAGTTGCCCAAGGCCTTAGCCTGCCTTGTCTCAGGACCTTTACACTTGACTGTCCTCATATGGACACCTCGCCCCACCCATGACTTCTTTTGACTTTTTCTTTCATGTGATTCCTGCTCCTAGACTCTCCAATTCTGTGGGTGATTACTGAGTCTTGTTTATCCTAGTACTTTGGAAAGTACTAGCACAATACTTTCCAAAGAGCAGATGCTGAATTAACGTCTTGGGAATGAATGAGTCAGTGTACATGAAGTCTTATTAAGATTTATTTCTCATATTTTCTTAAATAGGCTAAGCAAATGCATGTACAAAGTGTGATCAAACAATATAGTGAATATTTAAATAAAAAATTATTACAGTAAAAGACACATTGCCATTAGTTCCCCTCAAAACACTCCCCCTTGCTTCGAAGACACTTATCCCATCGTTCTTGTCACTTTCTGAAGCAGTTCTGGAAGTCCTCTTTCGTGAGTGTCTTTAGTTGCGCTGTAATGGCTGCTTCGATGTCCTGAATCATTTTGACTTTGGGAAAGAGCCAGAAGTCTCATGGTGCCAGATCCAGTGAATAAGGTGGATGAGGACACACTGTAATGTTTTTATTTGACAGAAATTGCCGTACCAGAAGTGTTGTGTGACACGGAGCTTTTCCATTTTGATTAACAAATATGGTGAATGCTGCAGCCAAGTGCCATCCAACGGAAAAGCAGGGATCTTCAATAGGGGAAGCAGCGCATTGAACCTTAATAACAGTGTGTGTGATAAGTTTCAACTTGTTCAGTGCGGTCAATTGGGTGTGACCTACAGTTGAGAGGTGTGTTTTAAAATGTGCCCTAAATCATCCTCCATCATGACAACACTCCATGTCACATATTGCTTCTGGTATATGGCAATTTCTGTCAAATAAAAACATTACAGTGTGTCCTCATCCACCTTATTCACTGAATGTGGCACTGTGTGACTTCTGGCTCTTCCCCAAAGTCAAAATCGTTCAGGACATCGAGACAGCCATGACAGCACAACTAAAGACATTCACGAAAGAGGACTTCCAGAACTGCTTCAGAAAGTTGCAAGAACAATGGGATAAGTGTGTTCGAAGCAAGGAGGTGTGTTTTGAGGGGGACTGATGACAATGTGTCTTTTAGTGTAATAATTTTTTTGTATTTAAACATTCACTTTTTTTTTTATCATACCTCATATATGTCATTTAATTTTACAGAATGGCCGATTGAAAAGGATATGGGAAGCCAAGAACTGACCATCTTTTAGGGTTTTTTTTATTGATCCCAACTATTTTACTGTTGAGTTCTTTGACAATTCCAAGGTAATGCCTATCTGAATGTCATGTTACCTTTTCCAGAAGACAAAATAAGTTTGTCAGTGTCACTTATTTTCAGAGCACAAAGTAAGTTTGTCAGTGTCAGTGTAGTGTGAAACACAATGCAAGCAAAACTTGTGTTCTTAAGTTTCATAAACAGCAATTAATGTATGATCAATGTCATTCATAAACTTACATTCTGAAGCATAATAAAATGTTATATTTAAAGGAAGAGCATTTAAAAACTAACTCCCCCCCCAAAAAGAAAAATCCAAGTCACCCATATAGAATAGGCCCACACAGATGTTATACAGTGTTTTCCCTTTATCCCCCTCCAGCCTTCCACTATTTGAAACGTTGACTTCCTTCATGAAAAACAAAGTGAGGAATCTGCCTCAGACTTCACTAAGGGTGGGAGGAGCTACTGGATGTGGCACTGGACCTTGCACTGGCCAGGGCAGCAGTGCCAGCCAGCCCTGGCTGCAGCTCTAGCCTTCTCTGCTTCATTTCTCAAAGCCTTCTCAAACAGGGGTGGGAAGCAAGTGGGCTGAGACTGACTGATCTTGGTCAAAAACTCCAGCACTTTCATCTTGGTGGTCTCAGCGTGGGCTCTTGGGCCCCACAGGTATTCATGACGTGGAGGATCACTGTTGGGTACCTGCTGGTACTCCAGGTATTTCCAAATTTTTGATGGTGTGCTTACTTCTAAACATGAAGTTCTCCCTCCAAGACTATAAGTCTATCATATTCAGCACTTCCCAGATCTCCTCCTCAGTGGCGTGATTGCCCTTCACGAAGATCACTCCCAGAATAAATACCAGGAGGCTGGTCTTGGGTGCGCCCTCTTCACCACTCAGCCTTGGATCATAGGTGAGGCCTAGTTTGTTGACGAGGGCATAGCAGTGGCTGCTGCAGTCCACGTCCTCCACCTCAACGCCAAAGACCAGCTCCATGTGCTCAGAGGCTTTCCTGAGGATCTCAGGGAAGGCATCCCTGTCCTCTTTGATAACAATATCCATCATGTCTGCCTTTTTGGTTTTGAGCGCATTCATTTTATATTCGTACAGTAGGAACTCCACCAGCAAAGTCGCCTTCTCATCTAAAGCGTTTAAGGACAAGTTCTCAGTGTCTGGCAGGTACTTTGAAGAAGCTGAACTATTCTTTCCTTGTCTACCAGAAAGCTTATTTGATTTCTTTGATGAGGTGACTCTGACGACAGTATTAGATGAGTAGGCACTCTGAGGACTCTGTGGAATACTGGCTGTCCCAGCAGCTACAGTCTCCTTTGAATCGCCAGACACTAGAGGATGACAGGAGAGATGGGCCTCCTCCAGAGCCTTGGAGACCTGTGCAACCTCTAGGCCCTGGGTCTCATTGTGGTCATGGTGCTGTTTCTGTGTGCAATGTGGAATCTTCTGATGCTGAGACATTCTCATTCTTGGTGGTGGTAGCAGGAGGGTAGATGATAGAGGACCTAGGGAGAAAGGGAGGATGTGAGTAGCCTCATCTGGTAAACTGTGATGAGCAGTGCCCCTACCCATCTTTTCCTGAGGGCAATGCTCTACAGCCTCACAGGTCTCCTGTCTTGACCTGTAAGAAGGTGAAAGAGGAAGTGAGAAGGGACTTCAGGGTGCAGTCAGCCAACCCAAGCCAAGGTTACCCAGAACTGATAACAGCAGGTGGAGTCAGGCTCTGTGTGATTGCTTCTGTTTGGGGGTGGGTGTCTTTGATCAGCATCCTCACTGTGACCCCAGGAAGTATCTGGGGCTCTTCTCTCAGAGGCCTTAATCTCCTTGAGACACTTGAGTTAAAAAGAAGCCAGGGAGTACCTCAGACTGACAGCTCTTCTCAGCCTCTCAGCCAGGAAAGTCACAGGAGTGACAGATACTGAGGAAAAGGAAGTGAGGGGGCCCCTCATTTAGCCATACCTGCCTGGGCTGCCCAGAGATGATGGAGGATGACAGATGTCTGTTGGGGTTCTTTTGTTCTGATGTGTGTGGTCCCCTCAATCCTCACTCAGGGTCATGACTTTGACCTGGATAGAGACTGAGACACCTCTCTCTGCTAACTTAAGACAACAGCCCTCAGGTTCCTAAAGCCAGTCAGAAAGCACCAAAGTCTGGCAACTATTTCAGGGCCTATTGGTCTGACAACAGGGAAAGGGCTCTGTGAGGCCCTTACTGTTCTAGAGTATGTGATACCCCCAGTCCCCACTTAGCATCTTCCTTTGATTCTTGTCAGGGCCTGGGATTCCTCTCTCTGCTTACCTGAGGCTGCACCTCTCAAACTAATGTTCTCACCATCCTCATACTTCCCAGGCAGAAGTCAGGGGAAGTCACTTCTGTCCACCCCTTCTCCTCTGGGGGTTGACAACAGAGTGCTAAGCGGCCTTCTCAATTCTGGGAGACAGAGCTCCTCAGTCCTCAGTCAGCATCTTACCTTGACTCTTGGCTGGGTCTGGGACTCCTCCCTCTGCTCACCTGAGGCAGCAATCCTCTGAATGTGCCTCACCTCCCTGAAAACCAGAGGGTAGAAGTCAGAGGCAACTCAATCTGACAGCTGTTCCAGGACCTCCAAGAGCTGCCAACAGGGACCGGACCTTATCTAGGGTTTCCCTCTATTGTGAGGTGGGTGGTCCTGTTAGTCTCCACTCAGAGTCTTATGCTGAGAGTTGGCAGGGCCTGCCATTCCTCCCTCTGCTGAACTGAGGCCTGCTCCCTGAGAACAAAGTACTCACCACCCTGAGATTCTCCAGGAAGACTCAGTGGATGTCAATCCCAGCTACTCTGCCCAGCACCTCCTACGGGTGACAAGAAGGGTGGGAGTCTGCAGCGCTCCTCCCAGTGTGGAGTGGATGTTCCCTAAATATTCACTCAGCACCTTACCTTGACTCTGGTAGAGGCTGAGACTCCTCCTTCTGCCGACTGGAAGCTGCGCCCCTCAGGCCAAGGCCTTTACCTCTCTGAGATTCTTAAGCAAAAGTCGAGGGAAGTGACTTCCAACTATGCCCCCACCCTGTTCACCCAGGGCTGACAGCAGAGGTCTGAGGAGCCCCTCCATTCTGGAGAAGTGGTCTGTCCGTCCTCACCGGCATCTTACCTTGTGTCCTGGAAGGGTCTGGGGTTCCTCATTCTGCCCACCTGAGGCGGTAATCCTCGGAACGGAGTAAAGTCCCATCCCTTTTATTGTCTCCTTGCAAACTCAATGTGGAAGTCAGGGAACAACTCAGTCAGGGGGTTCCTAAGGCTGGAGCAGAGGCTGGGCTTTTCACTGTGGAATCCCCTCTATTCTGTGGTGGTGATATAATTTCCCTATTCAGTATCTTACCTTGAAACTCTGCTTACTGTGGCCACGCCCCTCAGACCGAGGCCCTCAACCACCCTCAGATTCCTCAGGTCCAAGTCGGTGGTAACACTTAAGTCTGATAGTTATTCCAGGGGCTCCCCGAGACAACAAAAGGGACGGGACTTTACTCCGTGGGGCTCCCTCTATTCTGGGATTATTGATTCCCTCATTCAGTGACCTCACCTTGGTACTTGAACAGTGTGAGGTCGCCTCCTTCTGCCGAACGAGGCCGCGTCTTTCAGTACAGGCCTTCACCAACGATACTCCGAAAGCAGGAGTTAGGGGAGGTCCCTTCCTCTCCTACTCCCCGTCCCCTCCTCCCCCAACTTTCTATGGTGACCAGGTCTTACCAGGCCAACAGCAGGAGGAAGGTTCTGTGGGGCTCCATACATTATAGGGTATTTAACCCCATTCAGGGTCTTCACCTGGAATCCTGGCATGGCCGAGGATTCCTCCCTCCACAGAACTGAGTTTGTGACCGGTATACCAAGGCCCTCTCTACTGTCAGACTCCCACGAGGCGGGAGTCAGGGATCCTCCATCTGAGAGTTATCCTGGAGCTTCTCACTGCCAACAATGATGGTGGAACTCTAGGAACTCCCTCCATTCTAGAATCCAGGGTGTCATCAGTCCCCACTCAGTGTCTTACCTGGGCCTTACAAGACCTCTGCTAACCTGAAACAGGCGCACCTTCTTGACTCAAAGTCCTCACCACCCACCTTTAGACTTCTGGGGCCAAAGTCAGGGCATGCCACTTCTAGCAACCTCTGCCAGGAGTTTCCAGGGGTTGACAGCAGGGGCGAGGCTCTGCGGGAGTCCCTCTCTCCTAAGTGAAGCGATTGTCGCAGTCCTCACTTAGGGTCTATACCTGGGCTTGTCTTTTTTATTAATTACTTCCTAGGCAATGCCACCTCATTGCCAATCTATATGCATTTGCCCCACTGTGACTCTCATAGAGATCGAGTCCAAGTTCTAGGTTACATGCTAGGTGGTGAAGCTGCAGCACAATGCATAAACACACACACACCTTCCCATTGGGTCCTTTGGCCAGCCAGTTGGGCACCTTCTGTTCTAAAACTTTATACAGGGAAGAGCTTTGTACACACACATTGTTAAGAGTCTTGCCACTCCTATTGGAAACACTGCATCACTTCATATAATCATGAAGTGGAGGAATTCTAACAGCCAGCATCCACCCACTAGGTTAATGTGTGCCACCTAACTTCTAATCATTGGAGAAATAATTGAAATAATAAAGCAGAACAGACCTCAGAAATTGTCATTTTATGGATGAGGAGCCTGGAGCGTAGGGAGGTGTTGAAGTGTTTTGCAAGTGATTTGTTACCGATCAGAGTTAAAATACTAAAGTTGTGCTCTATAATTATGTTCTCACTGAAAACATTTCAAATAATAGAGTCAAAACAAAATCCTCTCTCACCTTTTCAATCCGCTCTGTCACCTGCATCACCATATAACCTTATTATGAGGTAATTTTGTATTGATATAATTTTGCCTCTGATTTATATAAATCAAATTTATGTAAATTACATAAATATAATACTAAGGTACATATTTTTTCCTATTTGCTTTTCCCTCCAATTAATAATCTATCTTGAAAAGTGTTTCATATCAATCTTCAGAGTGGCCCGTAAGTTCGAAAAACAGGTAATGTTATTTTATTATTATTTGCAAATTGAAGATGTCCTTAATGTCATTTTGTATATTGTCTATATTTCTAGACTGTACAAGCAGTCTATATAGATCTGCCATTCTTTTATTTAAAAAGTAAAATATTTGGCTACTTCTATAATTGAAACTCACACATATTTGTCTTTAAATATTTTCATGAATGGAAAGAGTGTTGAGATATATAATTAGTGTGCTAGGTATTGCTCTCTCCCTGGGTTATGAGAAATGTGAGAAACAAATAAATTAAAAGATAGCGTACTCTTATACTATAACTTTCTGTCTTTTATAGACTTACCTCTTCATTTCCATTTCTTGATCTGCAAGGTCAATCCAAAGCTTTATTGATCACAGTGATGAAATAGTAGTGTATTGTGAAGCATATGCAAAACATGATGACCTAATCCTGGCATCCAATGGCCCAAAGGCTCTAACACATGGTCCAGTAAGGAGTTTTTCATTTGCTTTTTGAGAGCTTATGATTTTATTTCTATGCTGTCTTTGGGTAACACGGAGTCATCACCTAATACATCTTGTTATGGAATAATTTTAAAACCCTTTAGATTTATTTTGTTTATTTACATTCCTTTTCTGAGACATGGAGATGAGAGTAAGACAAAATCCACCTTCTGTGCTTTTATTTCATTCCTTTTATCCACTCTCATGTACTATATTATTAGCATAAAATAGATTTAATTCCTTTCCTTCTTACATGTTTCAGGGTTTGAAGACAGAGATTATTCATGGACTACATGGAATTAATGCCATCTAGAATTTTAATGCTTCCTTCTTCATTTTTTTCCCAGTATTTGAGTCAATGTTATGACTCCTTTAAAGCAAAAGTATTTTAAAATGGGTAAAATTCTGAATTATACTGTTTAATATGATGTGTTTTAATAGCATATTAAATACTTAAGATTGACAATGACCATGTTGTACATTAAGTCAAAAACCGGAAATAGAAATATTTTTTCTTTAAATGTAACAAGTGGATTTCTGATCACAGCTGTTTTAATGTGTTCATTGTTCCATAAGACTTGACAATTGTTATTGGAAAACTGCTCTATTGAGAAAAGTAAATTAAAGCATTAAATTATTTTCTCTTGGTTGCTGAGATTAAGATAAAATATCAAAGTGTAGATACTTTCATATAGTCTATTGTTTAAACAGTCCATGATTGTTTTGTGTCATAAAATGGCCTGGTACATACTATATTTAATATGTACATGCCACCTGGATAAATAACACTCATCTTTCAAAGGAAAAAGCTGATATCCAAATAGATTAAATGACTTGGTCAAGGTCACTAAATAAATTATACACACAGATTTGACTGATCAAATAATCATTTCAAATGATTAATTTTAATTCTATATTCATAATGCAATCTGAAAGTTTCATTAAAAAATATTCCCATGATCTTGTGGTTAAAATCTAGATGAACTCACAGTGAGATATATGATATATGATATGATATATATAATTTATATCATAATAAGATGTCTTAAATCAGGGTCTCCAAGGAGATCCAGAAAGAAAATTTACATGGTAGTGATTTATTAAAGAACTATGCCCAGGATGAAACCAGTAAGAAAGTGAAAGCAGCATGATAGAAAAGAAAAAGCAGCCTAGGCAAGATGCAATTTTAGCTAAGGTCATAGCCTGATCCTATGGGGGGCTCTGGAGCATAAGTTAACCCCAGAGTTTGCCTTACCTTGGGACAAAAGAACTGGGATTTTAGAGTCCTACACCAGTCAGTCATTGGCTATGTGTCAGTCTGGGATTGTGGGGTGGTGGGGGAGTGAGGCATGGGGGCTCCAAGACATTTATGACTGTTCAGGCAAGGAGACTCCAGTGTTCAAGAGCAATCCTTTCAAGGTCAAAGGTACAAGCATTTAGTAGCATAATATGCAGAAACTAGGAGATGAGCACAAAGAGTTAGGAAAAGGAATCTGAGAGGATCATGACTAGATACAACAGTACCTGCAACTTGGTATTGTGGGGAAAACACTGGACTTTAGAGACAGAGAACTACATGTTCAAGTTATGGCCTTGCTAATCAAGCATAACCTTGGGCAAGTTACTTGGAAAATCTCTTATGCAGATATTTGTGAATAAACTCTTTTCAGTTTTATTCCCAAACTCTAGCAAAATGCCTGGCACATTGTTGGCATTAAGGAAACGAGTGTTGAATAAGTGAAATCACTAAACCTATTTTCATGTAGCTCTAGTGGGATTCATCTTGTTAGGTTTTACCATTATTGTTGTTTGTTGCTTTTTTATTTTTCTCCCTTTTCATTGCACACAACTGCATAGTTTTAATTTACGTCTTACTGAAACATTGACTATCTCTACCCCATGATTGACTAGGATTAATTTCCACATCTTAAAATGGTGATATATGTATGCATGTATATATATATATCACATTTATTTATTTATATTGAGGGGACTTACCATCAAGTTTGCCACTCGTCAAGGAGCCTAAGGTTTTTACCTGCTCTAATCAGCCAGATCCTAGGAAGCAGATTTGAACCCTTCCCCATAAAGGTATTAAGAACAAAAAATTAAAAGTATGTTTGATTAGCTAATTATTCTTAAGATAATCGGTATGGATCTACCAGGTCAGACTTAAGTGGAGAAGCCATGAAAAATGAAGTAGAGATTATGAACTTATTGTTCACTGCCTGAAAAGATGAGGGAAATTTTAACTTACATTCGCTCAGGGAGGCCACAGAAAAGTTTATTATAAAATACACTGTTATTAGGTTGCTCAAAAGTCTACTTTTATTTCATTGTTTTTTATACCTCACAAGTCATTAGTTTCTCATTAGATATTGATGGCTCCAAGATAGTGCTTCTCAAACCTATTCAGTGACCCTAGTAGGGAAATCCACAACCTCCTATGTCCAGAAATGCACAAAAAGAAGAAACATTTATGGAGACTGTGCTTGTGTCTGGTGTAGTGATGAAGACTGTCTTATTTTACTTCTCATTGAATCCTCAATGCAACCCTATGAGTTAGGGGCTACAATCATCCTGCTTTCACAAATAGAGAGATTCAAGTTAAGAGAGGTTAAGTAACTTAACCATGGGCATGTAGCTAGGAAAAGGCAAAATCAGGATTCACACCCAGGTGATCTGAAGCTGGAGACTCAACTCCAGCTTCCAAAAGGGAGAAAAAAGTTTGAAAGTCTATATTAGAACTCAAGGTTCTCTTTGGGGGAGCCCAGCCTACTTTAAAACCTGGAAAGATGAAAATACAGAGGGAAGGCTCTGCTCCTCAAATTAACACAACCTGCATTCCCAAGCAGACAAATCAGAAAATTCTTTATTCTCCATAATTTTCTCAAGATAGCCTACTAATCTATTCTTTAGTCCTAACTCCAGGGAACACAACCGCTTACTTCTGAAATACCATCACAAGTGTTTGCACAATGAAAACACTGGACAGCTCCAGTGGGACCCTTTAGACACAAAAGAAGAGTGAACTTAATCTGAATGAATCATTATCATTAGAGGACTGAGGTTCTTAGAGTAAAGCTAAAGATTTTAAGAAAGCTTTGCACTTACTTTTAAAAACACAGATTTTAACAATTCCATTTTAGCAGATAAGTTCCTTTTCAACAAAAATAAAACACTAGACAAGTCCTAATTTTGTCCTTTTCACTAACAAAGAAAATTTAAAACAATGCCACTGCCTATAGTACGGGTGCATAATGATTGAAAGAGGAACTCCATGAAATCATGAAGGAAACATCACCAAGTGCAGGGAGGGCAAAGAAGTGAGCAGAGCAACAGCCAACAGTGAGAGGTTGTTGGGTTCACAAAAGAGGCACACATGTAAATTCTCAAATCCAACCTAGGTCTCTGTGGACCAAATTAGAGGTAAAACTGGCTCAGAACTAGCATTAGGAAAGGCTTACTCTTCATTGGGGAACTCTTTACTGCATCCAAAATGCCAGGAATATACTAGGAAGGAGCATAAATCTTGCACAAAGCAGACCTTCACATTGCAAGTGCTAATCAGAGCCAAGTAGGAAGATTTTTTTTCTATCTAAGTACTAATTATGGTGATCCTGGGGGGAAATGGGTTTGGGGTAAACACCACCTGCACTGGCAGCTTAGAGAATGAGACAGGAATCTGGCATCTGAACCCCATGATGTATGTTGCATTATGAGTAGAATCTGTGGATTACGTCTGTCCCAAGACTGTGGTTCTTTATTGCTAAGAACTGTTATGGACAGACCAATGATAGATGGAAAAAATTCACTCATTTATCTAAGCTGGGCCCCAAACCACCCTGTGCTGTATATATATCATGCCACAATTAAGTTAGTTGAGGCAATATAATTCCTAATGCTCCGAGTATAATGCCTGACATTCGCATTCCCAGTTTTTCTCTACCATCCTTGCTCTGGACACGAAAACGGCATAAAAGCAGGTGGGGTAGGAGTCAAGGTGGAAATTGATAGCATCAGGTACCTTGCTTTCTGTTCTCATACATACAAAACTGAGAAGAGGAAACATTCTTTTCACGGACCTGCTGGGGTGACTGTGCAGGAGAATTCTGCTAGTCCCGGCAACAAGTTACATGAGTAGTGAAAGGAATAGAACAGAAAGCCATATTTCCTACTGAAATTTATGTTGGAAAATTGTTGCTGCCAGGACCGTGGGTTATACTGAGACATTTTCTGAGCTTCCTCTGAGTGTTTGAACAAGACCAGCTTTGCAAAGTCAGAGAGCCGTAGAATTGCTCTTCTATTTCCTTGGTTGGGAGCAATTAATCATGGTTGGATGCCGCCTACGAATATTTTTCTTTGAGACAGGTAGGAAAGTTGGAAAGGAAGTCAGGAAGAGTGATCCATTCCAAATACATCTTTATTTATTTTACATTCAGTGCAGGATGTTTTTGTTTTACTAGTACACGTCCAAAAGAGGGCTGAAATGTCTGAGGCAAAACAGGTTTATTACACTACAGTCCTGTGGTCCCAATCACACCCTCTTGCTAATTCAGGGGTGTCATTAGTACATTCTTCTCCCAATAGTAATAGGACAGGCATTTTACTTTCACTAGAAAGACATAAGCGTTCCCAGATCTCTGCAATCCATAGATCTGTGCCGAGGTATCTGGTTACATTTGCCTTTCTCAACTAATATTTTACACAGTCTAGCTGCAGTTCTGCTTAGAAATTTCAACAAGAGAAGATTTCACGGAAACTTGTCCCAGTGCGCTTGAAATACCTTCCAATAAAAGTAGTATGTTACTTTGTTGTTGTTATTATTAATGGGTGGATCACTGCTGAAAGGAGAAAGCATAGGGCCTGAACACAGGTATAAAGTCCACTTCTTCAGCTTGAGCTTCTATTATACATTACGTTCTACATTATTACCTTATACTTTAATTAATCTATGTCTGCTGGCTCAGGCAGCCTGATTCCCCACTGGGCCCTGACAATTCATCAAAGATAGAACAAATAAAAATAAATACATAAAAAGTCAGGAGAGCAGAGATCTTGTATCAAAACCTTGTAATAGGAATTTAACAAAAAAATTACAGAGGGCTTGGAGATGCTTAAAATAAAAGGTATTGCAAATAATACTGATAAAAATCCAGAATTATCAGTCAATCAAGCTATGTAACTGGCCCTGCATAATTTTGGAGGGCCTCCAAAAATCCCAGAATTATGACCTTTCAGAATAAAAGGCAATTCAGTCTAATTGCTTTATTTTACAGATGAAGAAACTGAGACCCGCAGAAGTTAAATGACCTGCAGATTAGCGTGTAACCCAGTAGGTAACAGCAAGGATCTGTCCTGCCATTTCCTACCAGTGTGACTTTGGCAAGTACATAGCCTTTCTAAGATCCAAGGTACTTACATGTGAAATGGGGCTAGAATAGTAAGTATTCCATAATAATTCGCAGAATGCCTCTAAAATGTTTAGCAAAGTGCCTGACATATTAAGTACTATAAGTATCATTATTAGAGTGGGGACTAATATCTGGCATTACAATGATTTAGAATTTGGAATAATGAATAGGAGGACTGTACTTCATATATTGCTTAAGTCGAAGAAAATTTTAGATCATGTTTATGATCAGCCTTTAAACTTGCACGTAGTCGAGACAGCCAAGCAGAATATTTTCCCTAATATTTGGCTCAAAGACTAATGTCTTTTTGCTAAAAGCCTTCTACTATAGCGACACTGAGGAAAATTCCCCCAACGGATATAATACATATTTAGAAGAAATGAAACATGTTTCCCTGTAAATTCATAAAAAAAATTCACTTTGGAAAATTCAGATATACTTAGGGATTTCAATCCCCTACCTAAAAAGCAAATAAGCCCAATAAAACAAATGAAAGAATAATAATAAAGGCTTCAAATATTAGTGTTTTATGGTGTTGAAGAGTCCTTTGTTGTGATATTACATGGCCCTCAAAAACCTAGGCACATGCTGAGATTTATACACAGTGAAGTCCTTACCAAATAAGAAGAGATATTATGTAGCTTTGTCTTACTTAAGTTTTTCTGCTTCCTGTAAGTCTTCTCCCAGTTGTTATTCTATTTTGAAACCCAAATGATGGCTCATAGGGTAAAGGGGTAATATTTTAAATCAACCAACCAAATTGCATTCACACCCATTCTAATTCTGAATTGCATTGTTTCTGTAGTCTTTTCAGAAAAGACATAAGAAAACCCACTGTGTCATTCCACTTCTCTCATGCAAATGGAGAAGAGCCTGGGCTCTCTTGGATGGAGGCAAACTTGTACCTTAGTTGGGTGGTTACCAGAAGCCAGGTCAGTGGTGAGTGGCCCCAAGGCTATGGGGTGTCATAATGGAGCCATGGATGTCAGTATGCTGAAATTAGAGCACAACCCAGGGCACTCAAATGCTGCAAGAACCTTAATCCACTTTGAAACTGTAAAGAGGGTTCTGGACCATGTGTTGGAATAGCAGGCAATATTATCTGATCCAGCCTTGCATTTGGAAAGGAGGTAGATGTTATTAGACTAATTATCTCATAATGTAATTTGAGGTGTTTTTTTCCTGGTTAGAACCCCCCAAAATAAAAGATTTGTTTATGCCCACTCTCACATGCATCTACTCACCTTATTTGGTTTTTTCCTAACTTGAAGTTAGACTTGCCCCACTGAGGAGTATACTTCATACCCTGCAACACATAAGTAACCAGCGGGAGCTGCTTTATGGAGGATGCTACCTTAGTGCTCATGGTTTCTCTATAAAAAGATTGAGAATTCAAACCCTTCCCATTATGATCACTGTTCATTTTACTAATAATCTATTTCATGGTCTATGTCACGGTCCATAATATCATGAAAATTATTTAGATATTTCTATTCTCTCATATAAAATGACACATTTTGTTTTCTATATAATTAATCCTGAGTGAATTATTTCCAATAGCCAGTTATAAAAATTACAAATACCGCAGTCAACCCTCACGCAGTGAATAGTATACTCTGTCTGAAAATGTAATTAGATGCATCAGATAAACTAAGTCCCAAGGAAGGCACATTTGCTTTTCATTTAATTTCCCAAATGTGAGACCACAGAATGGATCATAAAGTTGTTATGCCCATTATTATCAATGGCATTATTCAGGATGAAATAAATACTTGAAGCATTTTTATGCTATTGCTTTTTATTTTTCCTGACACAATGATTTTAGAGTAACTATGTAAACTGAAACCCATAAATCATATATGTTTGAGAAAAAATAAATTGGGAAAAGACCGGATATCATTGAATTTCAAAGGCTGATTCTTTATGAAGGAAGGTTTTTGTTAAGGGGAACTGTATTACATTATGGAACCCATCAAACTGGCATTTATTCGGTGGTCCCTAGAGACTTTCTGCTTGCATCAAATGGGAGATCGACTTGGTCCTTCGCCTCAGGGCCAAGTTGTGCTACAGGTTGAACTCCAAGTTGTCTCATTACATGATTAATGATATCTGCAATAAGAGTGATGCACGGTTAAGTTTGTGGTGCCTCTACATAAATAGGTTCGTTGTTAAAAGTTATAAATTATAAGGGACAGAATGCTCTTTTAGGCAACCAGGAAATCACTTTTCCTGGTGGGCTTTTAATAATACTGAATTTATCAAAAGTTGACACTTCTAGTATTATTTCCTCTGGGCTACAAAAGAAGAAAAAAGCCTTTAACTGTTTATCCACAATATCCAGGATATCTTTTTAAGAAGAAGAGAAGGATGAAGGGGTGATATGAACACCACCAAATTGATGATTCCCAGAATATATCACATTCCTTCACCGAATTGCTTTACGTGAAGCATCAAGGATGAACGTAAGGACTTCAAATGCCAAGGTGACTCCTGTGATGAAACCGTGCGCTTGAAGATGGAAGATAAACTGAAAGGTCATGGGCAGTACCCGGATAAGCTTTAGGAAACTGATTCCCATTTCCAGTCCATGCTTGGGAGATTCCTTCATCCTGGTGGGAAGGTGATTTTGAGGGGTATTTTGCTAAGTGGGAGTTTTTGCATAGGTAACTTGATTGATTCTTAAAATTGATCACCTATTAGAATGTGTTTTAAGCCACTTAAAAAAAAAAAAAAAAACTACTAATGCATTGCCAGACTTCAATAGCTAATTTTAAGTGTACAATTCAGTGGCATTAAGTACAGTAACCATGTTGTGCATCTACCACCATTATCTATTTCCAAAACTATTTCATCACCCTAAACAAAAACTCTGTACCCATTAAGCAATAACTCCCAACTCCCCACTCCCCCTCTCCCCAGCCCCTCGTGATCTCTAATCTACTTTCTGTCTCTTTGCATTTGTCTATTCTGGATATTTCCTATAAGTGCTATCATACAATATTTGTCATTTTGTGTCTGGATTATTTCACTTAGCCTCATGTTTTCAAGGTTCATCCATGCTGTAGCATGTGTCAGAACTTCACGTCTTTTGTTGATTGAATAATTTTTCATTGCAAGGATATATCACATTTTGTTTATCCACATCTGTTGATGGACTTGGGTTGCTTATAACTTTAGATATGATAAAGGCAAAATAAAATAGGAAATATATATATATATATATATATATATATATATATATATATATATATATAAAATAAAATACTCTTAAGTGGCTCGTCTGTCAGTCTTCTAGTAATATAATGCTTAGCTTTCCATGGCTGAGTTTATTTTAATGTATTATATTTAACACACAAGATATAAAATTCAGACCACTTATGGGAGTACTTTCAAAATATATCCAGAATCTGATGAATTTTTTTATTACTTTATTGAGGTATAATCGACATGTAAAAGCTGTACCTATTTAATGTATACAAGTTAATAAATTTGGGCAAATATACACTTATGAAATCATCAACACAATTTATGCCACAAACACACTTCTAACACAACCAGCAAATTCTCAGTCACTCTCCCAGATTACTAAGGTAGCCTCCCCCAATCTTCTCTCTGATCCTCTCTTGCTGCCCTACGGTCTGGCCTTAACAAAGCAGCTGGAATGATCCTCTTGAAGTATAGTGGATTATTTCACTTCACATACAATAATGCCAATGGTTCCACGTTTCTCTGAGAGTAAAAGCTCAAACTTTTAAAATATTTAACGAGAACCTATACAGTCGGGTCTCTTTCTAACCTCATTTCCTAATTTCCTGCTACTCTCCTGTCTGCTCACTTTGGTCAAGCTGTACTGTCCTCTTCCAACACTCCCGGTGAGTTCCTGCATCAGAGATTTGGCACTGGCTGTTCCTTTTGCCTGAAACACTTTTCCTTGAGGTATCTGTGTGACTCATTTTACCCTCTTCTTGGCAGGGATGCTGCCAATCAGTGTGAAGGTTGTGCTCTCTACCAGGGAACCTGGATGCAAGGTTAAGTAGATGCAGAACCCTTGCCCTCGGGTATGCCTTTGCACTTGTGGGCCAGTGCAGACCTTGCTTGTCAGTAAGATGCATTCTGACGAGCTTCAGAAGTCCTGGTTTTCCTTACTGTGTTAAACACACACACACACACACACACACACACACGAGATCTGACAATTAAGTTCGCGAACTCATCCTAGAAAAAGTGCTACATGCCTCATTGCTGAATATCACTACGGTCACCTTTGAAGTACTCCGCTTGGGAAGCTATGTACTGATGCCAGTGCCTGGTCCACCCTTCAGAGCAATTTTGGAGCTCTTTTTCTAGAATGGCCATCAGAGCTGTCATCGTATTACCCTTGATGTCCTGAATGTCATCAAGATGTCTTCCTTTCAATATTTCCTTTATCTTCGGGTAAAGAAAGAAGTCATTGGAGGCCAGATCAGCTGAGTAGGGAGGGTGTTCTAATGCAGTTCTTTGTTTACTGGCTAAAAACTCCCTCACAGACAGTGCGTGTGAGCTGGTGCATTGTTGTGATGCAAAAGCCATGAATTGTTGGTGAAAAGTTCAGGTCATCTAACTTTTTCACACAGCCTTTTCAGCACTTCCAAATGGTAAACTTGGTCAACTGTTTGTCCACTTGGTACAAATTCATAATGAATAATCCCTCTAATATTAAAAAATGCCAGCAACATAGTTGCAACAAGTTTGCGAACTTAATTGTCAGACCTTGTATACATATTCTCTTATTTGTTTATTATCCATCTTCCCCACTTGATCAATGAAAGCAGAAATATTTATTTGTTTTCCTCATTGATGTATTTCTCAGCTTCTATAATGGTGTGTAGTACATGGCAGGTGTCTATTAACAATTTGTAAATGAATAAATAAATAAATAAGCAGTAGCAGTTAAGTATCCATTTACATATATTTCAAAGGCATACACAGTGCTTTTCAGTATTTTTTTTAATTTATTTTTTAAATTTATTGGCGTGACAATTGTTAGTAAAATTACGTAGATTTCAGGTGTACAATTCTGTATTACATCATCCATAAACAGTATTTTTTTTTAATGAACTCGAAAGTCATTAAAAAATCAAGGCACCCAAATGAGCAAAATTAAATTTAAAAAAATCGAAATGCATGTAAGTATGGGTATTTTAGTAAGAAAATAATGTTTATGTGATCCACTTTCATTGAGAGACAACTGTTGAGCTGGTTCATAGTAAATGTTCACTAAATATTATATTACCTACACCTTTTATACATATAGTTTATAGTTTATCCTTCTCCTTGTTACCTGTTAAAGGAAACTCAAGTTATTCAGGTACCACTATAGCAGTCAGAGATCTCTTGATTTTAGAGAAGTTTGACTTCTCCATCACCACTGGGATCGGCATTGATGGCAGTAGGCAGAGGATTTGATGAAAATAGCCTCTGGATAAAATGCCACAGATTTTCACTGTTCTTACCAAGATATAGTAGATTTTCTTTAATAAGTTCTTCTTAACTTGTTAGGCCTTTGTCAATTTCCAGAGTCTTTATATGGTTGAGTTTGGTAAATTTGTCCAATTTTATATATGTTTCTGAAGAGAAGTTTTGGGGAGCTCTTTACCCAGCCAATCCAGAAAATCTACTACCCTGACATTGGACTTTCAGATATCTGTGGTATTTAGTGTGGGTGAGCTAACTCCATGTAAAGCACAAGGGTTGGTTTAAAATATAGTCTAGATCAGGGGTGTCCAAACTGCAGCCCGCGGGCCAACTGTGGCCCGCAATCCATTGTTAATTGGCCTGCAGCAAATTCCAAAAATATATTTAGTTTACTTAAATAAACCAGGTGAGGCAATATGTACTTAACCTCGAGTGAGTGGCCCGGCTGTTTGTGTATTTTACCACATATGGCCCTTGGTAAAAAAAACATTGAAAAAAGTTTGGACACCCCTGCTCTAGATAATGCTAAACTAGAATAGAAGCAGTAGTGACAGTATGATATACCCTGTAGAAATACCTTGGCTAGTAGAAATGGCAGGACATTTTTGGCTACTAATTGGATTTGGTGGATGAAAAAGAAGGAAGGTCTCATCCTTTTCTCTGAGACTAAGAAATAGAAACAGGCATAGGATTGGGTTTGGATTCGAGAATTCAAAGGTTCCATGACATAGGGACGTGGATATACCGAAGCGGGTTTTTGAAAATGTGTTTATAAGGGGAAAAAATAAAATACATTACAACTTCAACATTTCTAAGGAATGTAGTCTGAGATCTGAAACTTCTGTAAATCTCTAAACATTTATGTATCTTAGTAATATGGAGTAATTGTGAATGACTAGATAAACAATGGTGAGTACAGAACAAAAGAAACACTGCCTTAAGAGACATCTAACTGGCAGTACTCTGGGCTCTTTCACTGGCTAGTTGTCTAGGTGCTTGCTTAGCTGTACTTAGTATTCATATGCATACTTTAGCAAAATCACAATTATTTCCCATCATGGACATTTGTGTCCATCTCAAATAGTTTAATCATGAGTCTCAGGAGCGATGACATTTAGTCAATAGGATGCCAAAGGGCTCCCTACAGACTTCCTCTGGTCAAGAGACCATTCAGTCTCCCCTAGATCCTCAGTCTCCCTGACCTTTGTATACCATCTCCTGACCCTTTTCCCTCCCTACTATCTCTTTAATACCTACTTTTTCTATCAATGCTAAAAATAATAATTAGATATAAGTATAACTTCAAAATGACATGAAATAAAAAAGCTTTTGAACTTCATCTGTATATGAAGAAACCAATTATTGTCATTTCTACTTGCTTTTGTGCCTTGTTCTTGGTTTTTATTATTTCTTCGCGAACAGGGCCCCTTAGTTATCATTATTATATTTTGCAACATAGAAAACTCAAGGGCATATATTTAATGAAGATGTTACTATGGTGATGAATGGTGTTATCATGATGTCTTGGAAAATGAGTTGATAATAGCTGCAATATAAATGAACTTCGTTGAAAATATTTTGTTCTTCTTCCTTCAAAAGATGTTTGTATAGGATAACAACTAGCAATATCCATAGCAAGACTCTCCTTTTCCAGAACTTTTACTAGTATTACTATACTTACCTTGGATGCCATGAGTTATTTATAGATCAGGGCAACTCCATTTCAATTCATACCATTACCACAGTAATTTTAATGATATGTGTATGCAGACACATATATACATACATGTGTCTGTGTGTTTCTGAAATTTTATATTATATGTTATATGCTATTATATATAGCTTTCGATAGACCCAGTTTCAAGCCCAAATTCTGCATTTAATTATTTAAGAACAAGATGATATACTCTGGCCTTGGCCATGAAGGTATACATGAGTGTTTCCTATCCGTTATAAAACAATGCTTGATTTACTATCAAGATGGTTGCAGTGAGTTCACACTTTGACTTATGTCTCTGCTCCAAGGAGATAGTAAATGATAATGCTTAAAAATATTTTAAAAAATGGTATAGTCAGGCCAAAAGTAACAAGATAAAAATTGTCAAGAACCATAAAGAAAAGAGCAAAACAATTTAGTTTGCAGTGGTAAATCACACAAGTACTCCTTGTATTTTGAGAAATGGGAGTATTTTTCAAATTCTGTGCTTGAATTCAAAGGCTGAGGGGTGTTCCCTCCACTTGCAAAACGAGACTGAAAACATTGTTGTGGAGTCATTGATGTCCAGCAAAACCTCATGCAGATGAACTGCATGCAGTTTGCAGCTGGCTGAGAGGTGGGATTTGCAATCTCCCCAAGATCACAATGAGGCTGGAAACCAGAGATGACCCTGTCCAACTTTGTTCTGGGGGGGTGGGGGTGGGGAGGGCATTTCACTGTGGACCAGGTGGAAGCAACTGCAAAATCTCTAAATAAGAATGGCAGACCACACATAGAGAGGGTATATTTACTTTCTATTGCTGGCATGACAAATTACCAGAAATTTAGCAGCTTAAAACAACACCTATGTATTAGTTCACAGTTCTGTAGATCAGAAGTTGAAGCACGCTCAACTGGGTTGCCCTTTTAGGGTCTCATGAGTCCAAAATTAAGGTGTCAGCTGGACTTGGATCCTATCTGGAGCATCTGTGGTAGAATCTGCTTCCAAGTGCATTCAGGTTGTCGGGAAAATTAGGTTCTGTGTGGTTGTAGCACTTACGTCCCTTTGTCCTTGTGGATGTCAGCTGGAAGTCATTTTCAGACTCGAGAAGCCACTTGTATTATTTGATGCATGCCCCCCTCCGTTATCAAAGCTAGGAATGGTGTTTCAAATCCTTCCCATGCTTCAAATCACTCTAAATTCTTCTCTTGCCTTCCTCTTCTGCCACCAGCTGGAGAAAGTACATGTGATTAGTTAGGCTCCCCTGGATAATATCCCTTTTAAAAGTGAAGTGTGCCAAATAACAACACAATCACAGGAGTGCTATCTCATAACATTCACACATCCCAGGATATATGGCCTGAAATTCTGGAGCTGTATTAGTTCCCTGTAGCTGCAATAACAAATTTCCACAAGCTGGATGGCTTAAAATATTCATAATACACATTTACTCTCTCACAGTTCTGGATTCCAGAAGTCTGAAATCAAGATGTCATCAGGGCAATCTCTGTGGAGGTTTCAAGAGAAAAATCTATTCCTTGCCTCTTCTAGCTTCTGGAAGCTACTGGGATTCCTTGTCATTCTGGTAGTTACATCTCTCTCTGCTCCATCTTTACTTTGTCTCCTCCTTTTGTATGTCTGCCCAAAATCCGTCTGTTTTTTTCTTATAAGGATATATGTGAATGTATTTAGGACTCACTCTGATAATCCAGGGTAAGTGCTTCCTTTCAGTATCCTTATTTTAATCATATATTTTGCCATATACGGTAATATTCACAGGTTCAAGGAATCAGGATGTGGACATATATTTTTTTGAGTCACCATAAAGCCCACTACAGGGGTCATTCATAGAAATTCTGCCTACCACAGGGCAGGAGGAAGGAAACAATAAGACAGAAAACAACAAGACAAGCTAATAAAAAAAGTCCCATTCAAAAATTAGTCTGATGATCAAATTCAAAGTTACGTGATAATATCCAATGCCAAGTGTGAACAAAAAGCTCAGAATAAGATGCAACTCGCAATGAAAATAATTGAAGGAAGAGCCTGACAGGGATTTGGGATATGTGTGTGTGAGGTGCCCAAAGAAAGAGAGATGAAGGAATAATTCCTATGAAAAAAAGCACAACAATTTGGAATAAAATTAGCCAGAAATAATAAAAAGGTAGTAAAATATGAACAAAACAAAGTATTGTGAAAATAGAAATGATTTCAATTGAAGTAAACCTATGATCTTTATCAAGAAGAATAAAAATCTCCTGCTGCCCCCAATGTGAGATTCTATAACATTTCCACCCTTGTATAAAGAAACACTGCTAGTAGACAAATGGTGGACTATGTCACTAATGTATATCTCTACCAGGGAAGAATTTTTTTCCGGATTGTATTATAATTACACAAATAGTAGAGTGTGTTTTTTTTGTGTGTGTGTTATAACAAATATAAAATTATAAGTCTTTTTAAACTGCAACTATTCCAGCTCTACCTTCCCACCGTGCACAGGGCAAAGTGAGAAGCTCCACATCAATGAAATTAATGTGGAGTGAAGTGGTGAAATTACACAGGCCATGTAAACGATGTGAAAAGGCCGAGCCCTGTATCATCATGCAGTGGTGTGACTGGACAAAGGATGTAAATGAAGCAAAGAAGAGCAAAATTCGGGCAAAACTCCTATTCAGCAGTGCACTGGTGCAACTGGGTACGTGAGGTGAGGAAGGAAGAGGAGCCCCACCCCATTGTGGCAGTGGTATCTGGGCATGGGCTATGAACAGGCAAAGACAGGAGCCCCAACCTGCAGTGCAGTTGGGTAACTGGGCAGAGGAAGGGAACAGTACAAAGAGAAGGAACTCTAAGGTAGCAGTGAGCCAGTGTAACTGGGCTGGGAATGTGAACAGGGAAGAAAGGAGGACCCTGCAGTATCAGTTCAGGATGTAAATGGCCAGCGCACACGAACAGGGTGAGGAAGGGCAGCGCCCCTCATCAGTGGGGCAGAGTAACTGGATAGACGAAGTCTAAGTGTCATCACGGTGCCAACCTGCACCTTCAGTGCAGTGAGTGTTCTCAGTTGGTTATGAGAATGGGAGAGAGAGTAGGATGCTGCAGCAGTCAGTCCAGGGAGATCAGCAGTTATGGGATGCTGACGTGGCAAAAAGGAGGTGCTCTGCCCATCCGTGGGCAGAGGGAGAAAAGAGGGTGATGAAGCAGTGCCCTGGGTTGGTTGGTGGACAGTACAAGGAGGGGTCCAGAACAGCAGTCCCGGCGGGGTGGGGAGGGAAGGGGAGGAGATAAGAATGTGGCAAAGAGGAAAACCTCTGCCATCAATGCAGTGGTGTAACTGGACAGGAGATGGGAACAGGGCAGACAGGAGGAGCCATACACGTCACTGCAGTGGCATAAATGGACAGAGGAGGTGAAAATGCAAAGGGGAGTAGGCTCTGACCATTGGTGCAGTTGGTGTTAGCAGACAAAATCTGCAAATGGGCACAGAGAAGGCACCTCACATCATTAGCTACATGGTTTAAGCGGCTGGCAGATGAGAAGAGGAGAAAGAGGAGGATTCCCACACCGTCTGCAACGTGATGTGGCTGGAGATGGGATGTGAACAGGGCGAAGAGGACAGCTGCATCTCAGAGGTGAAGTTCTGTGACAGCGTGAGTGATGTGACCATGGTAAACAGAAGGACCATTGCACCCTGAGGTCAGCCTCGGTGTAGTGATGTCGTTGAGCAGAGTACTCAAATGGCGCAAAGTGTGCTGGTGTGACCGGTGTAACTGGCCAGGGATGTCATCTGTGCAAATAGGAGCCTGCACCATAATTTTTATATAAGTGGATGGAGGATGTGAACAGGACAGAGAAGATGAGGTACCATTCATGAGGACAGTTGTGTGCCAGGGCAGGAATGTGTGCAGCAGATCAAGGAACCCCACACCCTCGGGGCAGTGGGAAAACCGGACTAGACCTGTCAACAGGGGAAAAAGGGGGGTCCCCGATCTGTCCATATGCAGGTGGCCCTGGAAGTGAGTGGTGAGAGGGGTAAAAACAGAAGCACTACCTCCAGAGTTCAGTGGGGAGGGGAACAGACAGAACAGGAGAATCTTTACATCATTAGGACACAGGTGCCATTGGACAGGATCCGTGAAGGGGGCAGAGGAGAAGCCCCAAACCATGAGTTCAGTGACGTCACACTGTGGGGTTATGTGAATGGGGAAAGAGGAGGAATGCTGCACCAGCAGTGCCTGGTTACATGGTGAGGGATGTGAGGGGACCAAAGTAGCATGTGCAAAGTTCCGGTGTAGTGTTGTTCCTGGGTTGGCGACGTGAACAGGGTAGAGGAAGGCATGGTCAGGGCAGTGGTGGCAGTGCACAGTGGATCCGAATGAGCGAAGGGAGATCCGATCCTCACAGCATCATTCCTGTGGTGTGTGTGGACAAGGCGCAAAGAGGAGGGTCGCCACACTTCGGTGCAGTTGTGTAACTGAGTCCAGGACGTGAACAGGGTCAGAGGCGCAACCTGACGCCATCAGGGTGCTCACTGAGTGGAAAGTAAAAAGAAAGTTGCAAAAAGAGGCAGCCCCCCAGCATCCTGCAGTGAACAGGGAGTGTGAGCAGACCAAAGACAAAGATCTCATGCCATCACTGTGCTTGGCCAGATGATGAAAGCAGGGCACAGATGAGCATAACCATACTATCGCTGCTGTGGTGTAACTAGAACTGCTGTGTCCAGGGCAAAGAAGAAGAGGCCTCACTCATCAATACGGTGGTGGACCCGTACAGGGAACTAAAAGGCCGGACCAGGTAGAACCTGCAGGGCCACTGTGGCCGAGTAACTGCTACAAGGGTGTGAACACGGGGAAGCACGGACCATCAGTGCCACGTGTAACTTGGGAAACGATGTGAACATGCAAAGAGGAGGAGCCTGAAACATCATTGCAGGGGTCTCATGTGACAGGGAACAATTACAGGGCACTAGGAGGATCCCCACCACATTCGTGCAGTGAATAACCGGGCTGGGTATGAAAACAGGCAGCTAGGAGGAGCCCCACCCCGCAGCACAGGGGAGTAACTGCGCAGCGGCTGTGAACGGGGCACTTACTACGAGCTCCACCACATTGGCGCAGTCGAGTACCTGGGAAGACACCTACCTATGCGCTGCTCTCACTGGCTCAGCATCGCTGCCTCTATACAGTTCGGGAGAAGGCAGGGAAGACTTTGATGCAGGCACCACAAGCCCCTCCCAAGTCAGGAAGAATGATAGTGCTGCTCTAAGACGCCCCAGGAGAATCACAAGTTTGCCTCCAAGATAGCGTGATTTACAGTCACAGTGTCCTAAAAGATTCCATTTGCAATAGACTGATAGGCTTTCCAGGTGTGAGGTGACCTGACAGACCTACTGAGCTAGTTAGTGGAAAACCAATTCTCGTGCCATCCTGCTCAGAGCCTGTCATGTATCTCATAATATATATCACTGCACACTCTGAAAGCAGAGCTCCTAAATCTTCAGACACTGTAATCGTCCAGGATATGTACCTTGATATAAATATGCATAATGGTTACACTTTGGAATATTCTATAACTCACGTAGAAGCCAAGTCCATGACCCAAATCCAGCCCAGGTCAGAGTGACTAAAAGTCGTCATGGACTATCCGGGGCAGCCTTGACAAGTTGAGTTTCAGCAGAAAAGAGAATGGATCGCAGAGCAAGCCCTGCCACAGTTGGCACCTTATTGACGTCCCTGCAGCCATGGCCGGGAAACCAATGGGCTGTGAACACTGACTTGTCCTCTTGCCCTGGAAGTGGTCCCTGCGGGCCGAGCTGCAGTATGTTAGCAGAATGACTTGCAGGAACATACACCAGTCCTGGCTGCTTCTCCTCCTGTTCTGGGAACGCAGAGGCTGCCTTGAGTTCAAGGTTGTGGACCTGACATTGGGAAGAAGCACTGTGTTCACCATGGAGCCACCTAGTTCGCCAGCTGTTTTTCTCACTACATGGCTGTGGGATGTTAAATGGGCCAAAGTTAAAATAAGTTAAAAAGAGAAGCGAAATCAATTTCAACGAGTAGAAACTCTAAACTTTTTGACAATATTTAACAGGTAGTGGCATGGTATTCAAGGAGAGGAAAGAAGTTTGGGAGATGGAGTGAGAGAATAAGTTTGAGGAGTGTGAGCAGGGTTCCGCAGGGCCACCTTGAACAGTCGTGCAGTCTGTGCACTGCACAAAGTGCCCAATCGTTGGGGTGCGGTGAGGACGCTGAAATCGAGCCTCATTCTCTCCAACGTGCAACCACCTCTCGCCCCAGGCTGCAGAGAGGGCACTATTTTCTGACTCCTTTTCTCACAAGGGAGAAACATATTTCATGGGGTGGAGTTGGAGCTTTATCAGTTCATTTTCCTAGACAGAATACCTTTTCACTCTGAGAAGCTGCCTTTTTTCTAATTCATAACCCCAGTGGGGAACCTTTCGTTTCTTAAACAGTCTGCCTGCTGGGAGCCTTTTCTCCTCCCAGTGAAGCCGGCAGTCCACTCACCCAGCCTGACAGCCCAGAAGGCTTTCCCCTAATACACACAAAGATGCTCTAAGTTGCTGGTGACCTGGAGTTTGTGGGACCAAGGACACATTTCTGATACGGAACAGCTAAGTCACATTGTCATGAAGCACACTAGGTAATCAACTGAGGTTGTTCTGAGTCACCTCAGTGTCTGATGCCCTGCAGTGTCCCAGCCACCCTCGCCTCTTCGCCAGGATGCAGTGACTCTAGTCAGTGCCTCACACAGCTGGGGCCCCAAAGCACCTTCTCCAACTCTACTGACTTGTCAGTATTTGCACCATGTTTGTTGTTGAATACTTCTATCAACATCCTTGATGGAAGGCTCAGGAACCCCCTTCAAATTCTACAACCCGTGAACCCCCATCTTTCTCTCTTAGGATATTTTCTTAGCTGGTTGTTGATGTTAATTTAGTCCAGTCTTGGGATCCGTGCCTATTTGAATGTCCGTGATCCCGGTCTCTCAGAATTCCTAATGGGAATTTTAAAAATGTGCTACCAGCACCCTTTTTCCTGCTGATGTGTCACTGCCCTGCTGAGTTGCAGTGAGGGGTTCCCTCAGCTCCCCAGGACCCGATTCCTGCACTTCACTGCTGACCACAAGGCTATTCTTGGGTGGGCTCTTTGGTTTTACAGTAATTTACTATATTGGGGTACATTAAGAATTGGGTGTGTTGTAGTCACCCAGGCACTGGCTTCTGAGCAACCCCCCCCCCCCATTACAACACAGTTCTTTGTAAATCATGCCTAATTTTACATCCTGAGCATGTAGTCTTATTTCCCACAACAAGATTAGCTCCAAGAGCTGAAAACATACTCCCACAATGCCTTTGATAGCCAAGGACTACCTGCGGTAGAAATACAAGGCACAGGAATTTCCAGCTCTGCCCCGAGAAACATAGCCACAGAGAAAAAGGCTGTCTTGGCACTGCTCTGCCCACTGTGGGCTGTCCTCCCCCAGGTCCCCCAACCCTTGGCCACCTCTCAGTACCGTTTTAGTGAGGACTTCCATGATGCATGCACTCCCAGACACTCGGAAATGCCAGCCACTGACCAATGGACGGCTGCTGAAATCTGCCCTTGCTGTGGTAGCCGACTCTGCGGCCCCCTCTCCCTCCTTCACTGCCCGTTGCCTTACCAGTGCAGGGCAAGCTGTGCCACTTTCACCTGCCTGAGGACTTTCCTCAGCACCCAGAACCCACTCTGCCCACTGAGGCCAGCTGTGCGAGCCCGAGGATCCATGTCCTGGGAAACCAATGAGTGATGGGAGTTGGAGTGTGGACAGTCCACCTCAGGGGGCACTGAGAGGGTGTCACTCTGAGGTGCCTGCACTACATTGACTCCCAGCATTCCCCAGTGGGATTGCACTCCAGTGACGTATCCGCAGGGGTCATTCTCTTGATGCTGCACCTTTCCTTGGCAGCTTTCCCTTCCCTTCCCTCTCCCTCCTGTCAGGTTGATTGCCTGAGATCACCTCTACCCCAGATGTGACTACGTGAACGTCAGTCCAGCCTCAGGTCTGCCTCTGGGGAACCCGCACCCCGGCGCTGCTTCAGCTTCTGCATTAGGTGTCAGATGATGGGTCCCACTAGTCATTAGCACCAGCATCCCACACTTTTGACAAGCTTCCCGGGACACGACTGGAATCCCACAGCTCTAGGTCTTTCTCGCATTGGATGAAGTATTGAGATGACGCTTTTCTAGAACTATGTCTGCTCTGTGGAGCCTAGCATTGGTATGTTTTCTGGGTCTGCCATAGCGAAACCACAGTAGCACATGTTTGCTTCCATTGCTGACAACACAATGCAGGGACAAGTTCATTCAAAACTGGCAGGTTGCAGGAGGTACGTTCCTTGTTCTGTGTGTGCAACCGTCCTGATAGCCACAGCTCCCTGAAGGGGATACGCCCAGTCACTCCACCAAAACCTGGGAGTGTTGGCTCATGAGTATTAATATTTCCCATTGCGGGAGGTCAGTCATGCTCTCTGAGACTCCTTCGAATGGCTGTTCTTTCCAGCCCACTGATGTCCATGTACAAACCTGTCACGATAGACAAACACTTCTGTCTCATCAGCGCTTTTCAGTAACACTCTTCAGGCTTGAAAAACTTGAAGAACTTAAAATCCAGACCATGAAACTCTGCTTGAGTAGAAAGAACTTTATCTTTACAATTGTCTACATTTCATACTGGCTCATCTTTTGCCTTTTCAGTGATTTATGTTGCTTCTTCCCTCACATTCTCACCTAGAATTCAGATCCATTATGTGTCTAATTACAGATACAATCAGGTCAAACTACAGAACCATTGCCAGAGGACTCTGGATTTTATCAGAGGAGCTATCGAAGATCGGGACCTGTTGGGAAACCTGTAATTTTCCAGGTAAGTTTCATTTAAATACACATTCATTCCACAAAAAGTTTGTTAGTAGGCAAGACAGTGATATTTGAACCAAGCCTTCCTCTTTCCTCCCAGCTCAGAAGGGTGGAGACTTCACTCCAGATTGCCTCAAGGCTCCCAGTAGCTCCCAGACTGAGGATTTTCTCCCATAAGGAGCTACACTTGAGCTTTTCTCATCCTGCACCCTGCTACCTATTATAGAGGCCATGTACCAGTGTAGTGAGGTTGAGAGGCGGGGGCTCCCTTCTGCAGAAGGTAGATTAATTAGTAGTTGCTGAGTGCTGGGGGTAAGCGGGCAGTAGCAGGGGATGAAAATTTAAAAAAAATTAAAGATAGTACTGCCATATGATCCAGCAATCCCATTACGGGTATATATCCAAAAGAAATAAAATCACAGTCTCCAGGAGATATCTGCACCGTATTCATTGAAACATTATTCACAATAGCCAAGACATAGCAACATAGAAACTACTGAAGTGTCCATTGACAGAAGAATGGGTATATATATAGTGCCTCACTTATATGTGGACTCTATAAAAGGCAAACATAGAAACAGGATGTAGATTGGCAGTTGTCGGGGGCTAGTGGATATGGGAAATATGTTGGTCAACCGGTACGCACTTCTAGTTATAAAAAGAACAAGTTCTGGGGATGTAATGTGCAGCATGGTGACTATAGTTAACAATACTACATTGTATATGTGAAAGTTGCTAAGATAATAGATCTTAATTGTTCCCACAAGAACAGCAAAAATAGAAATTACATGAGGTGATAGATGTGTTAACTAATCTTGTGGTAATCATTTCGCAATATATACATGTATCAAATCACCACATTGTACACCTTAAATTTAAACAATGTTATAATCAATTAAACCTCAATAAAGCTGGGGGAAAAGTAACAAATGTCAAATACATGTAGTAAACATTCTGTTTACCTTTACCTTTTTTTTCTTTCTATCAAAGGGTGAAAAAAGAATTTAAGGTAACCTAGGTCAATGATAAAATGCGGAGCTTAGTTTTAAATAAGTAACTGAAAAATGTGTTTGAGAATCACTGAAAGCCCTCAGTGACTCGTTTAGAATCCTATTCTGTGTGTGTGTGTGTGTGTGTGTGTGTGTGTGTGTGTGTGTGTGTATGTGTGTGTGTGTGTGTACAACCTTTCCCTGAGGAAAGAGCAGCTAAAATGCAGGTGCTTAGAGCTCGGACTCTGGAATCAATTAGACCATGTTTCAATTTTGAGTTCGACTTACAAACTGGGCAATCTAGAACACATTATTCTAGCACTCTTAGGCCCAGATTCCTAACCATTAATATGGAGATAATAAGAGCATCCATTTCAGAGAATTTCTGTAAAAACTAAATGAATTAATTCATGTGAAGGCCATAGGACAATGTTTGGCATACAGTAAGCAGCAGTTATTGCTGTAATTTAATGACTACTCTTTGTTAATTATTGGAAGGCAGATGCCGAGAATCAACTGTAAAACTGCTTTCTCCTCTGGGCCTCTCTGTTGTCTAAAAATCATAGCACTTTGTGGTAATTCTCTAATAAGTAAAAATGGCACAGCAAAGTTACAACAGAGCAAAGAACAAGAGAGAGAGAAGCTTCCCCCTAAATTCTGATTTATAAATCCCAGGGGAAGAGAAGAGGAAGCTGGAACGCACAATCACGGGACCTGCACCAATCCCAGTGTCTGCAGCTCTGCCTCTCGCTGTGACATTCTGGCCTCTGCACATTTACGTTCCTCCTGCTTCATGCTCTGATTTGCTCTGTGAGGCAGAGCCACTGTGTCACATCAATTAAAATAGGTTCCCAAATCCGCAGCTGTGAGTTTCTCAAGACTCCTGGTTTCAATGTGATGCATTTAAATTTTATGGTAAATGTCAGTTTTCATCAGCTCAAATGTCCACATGACATAATATGACTTGAAGATATGCAAATATGTCCTTACCAGATACTTCTAATTAGGTAGAGGTCTTGGGTGCAGAGGTACCCCCTAATTACTTCTGAGGTAATCAGGAGAAATCAAACTTGATTATATGCTGTTCATTGGCTTCAGCAAGCTCAGGGCCAGCATTTACAGCCACAGGGCTTCTGGGAGGCAGCCTCCCAGCTTTTCTTTTCCTGAAAAACTTCATCTCTCCTCACTCAGCTTCTTCAAGTCACCTACCTCCTCCCCCTTTATTTTAGGGTGTGCAGACAGCCAGGGACCTTGCTTTGCATTACAAGCGGTTCACAAACCAGGCTTTATATTTGACTATTGAGTATAGTCAAATGCTGCACAGTTCTAAAGATGTTCAATAGTCAAATCTAAGAGAAAACATACAGGTGCCAGGCAGCTTTAATCGGAAATCATTGGCAAATGTCACAAGTAGAGGCATATGGTTAAGGGAACTTGTCAACTAGTGGGAAAGTGACAATGATGGCATCTGGCTTGCTGTACGTAAAAGAGGGTGTTAGTTCTATGAACTTAAGAGAAGTCCCAAAACAGCTGTGACTATGAGATCTTGAGGCTATAAATTCATTTTTATATACTTTTTCCTGTCAACCTCTTGGGGCCATTTTATGTCAATGACTCTTAGTTTGATTCATAATTGTTAAAACTTCATGTTTTTAGATATTGATAGGGTTTGAGTTAAGCCACCCCTCTGGACAGACAGTAAACAGTGAAACTATGAAATCCAGGGAACATTCTGAATGAGTGTGTGGGGTTTGCTAGAATCACTTCCACTGTTCTGACTTGGGGGATGGGGACATGTCAAATATCTCTTAGGTGCCCACTAAAGTAGAATAGAATTTGACTCACACTTCAAATATTAATGCCTGAGTGCTTCAAAAGGTGGGTGAAGGTGATACTGTTAGGTTGTGCTTTAAAATGGGGGCTGTCTAATTAGCTGGATCAACAAGGCCACAGAATGTGCTTTAATGTCAAGCAGTTTGGGCTTCCTAACTCTGCATATACCAGTAATAGCACTGGACTTGTGAATTTCTGTGTGCAGAGACAATTTAGTCTTTTGTCATTGCCTTGCAGCACTCCATAGGGGGCAGAGACTAGAGCCATTAGATTTCAATACAAAATGCTAATCATGTAAAAGTATTCACGCTTGAAATGTAACAGTGGGTCACTTAAGGTCAAAGGGATGAGAAATGGTTCAAGTGTCATCTAGGATTAGGCAAGAGACACTAATAGGGAAATGCAATGCCTGATTTAATCCATACGAACAACCAGAAGAATCATTTCAAAACAATATCAGAGCTCTGTATTATCTCCCAACAAAGCTGACTGTACAAACTATTCAATTTAATCACCCAAAAGCAATTTAAATTACCTATATTTGATTGCCATTCATTATGCAGATCAATGAATGGCAGAGTAAGCAGACAACCTTCAATTCCAATGCCATTGTTTCAAGAGAAAACTTTAGAAAACAATGAGCCACACACCAGTTTACTGCATTGCTTATTCATGTTCTTGGAATCCATGTACACACCTCTTCTCCCGGGTCACTTTACTGGTCAACAATACCTATCTCATGACCCAACTTTGTTGCGTGATGACTTAGAGGATCATGGTGGGAAGAGGTCTTCAACTTAAATGAAATATAGAATTTACCTGCCCGTGGAGCTGCTATGGCAGCAGGGAGAGGGGGCTCGGGGAGTTGTGTTAGTGGACGGGGTAAACGAGTTGTGCTGGTGGTAAAGGACTCTAACCATGGCCGAGCAGGACATGAGCACCGTCACAGGTAGAATGAACTACTCGCAGTTGTACTGGTTTGCATTGTGCTGCTAATCTTCAGGGTACACAGTACAAATGGGGATCAGTTGCTAATATGTAAAACACACCCTGAGATTTGTAAAATAATTAAGCGGAAACTGTAGCCAGTCACCACATGAAGGCAAGAAGAAATTGGGGGGAGGGGGGAATTCAACCTCTGTGCAAAATTATGACTTAAATATCCCTCCCCCATTTCTTAGTTATCAGTAGGCTACACTTATAAAAGGAGGGAATAAAGGGTTTGCTGTTATAATACAGTATGGGGAATATAGTCAATAATATTCTAATAACTATGTACAGTGTCAGATGGGTAACAGATTTACTAGAGTTATTACTTTATGAGGTATACAAATGTCTAATCACCATGTTGTTTTTTACACACGAAACTAATTTTTAAAATGGGGTTTTCTGTGCTCTTTGATGGCTGCATAACAACAGGATTGACTCTTTCAGAATCATAAAACAATGCCCAATCACATGATTACTGGCACAAAACACCCCAAGTTGCATCATGAGCACCACTGTTTAATTTTCTTTTGGTTTAGTTTAGTTTGTTTCTGGAACTGGCCTTTAACATTTTTTCTGAACAAAGAAAACAATATTTCAAACATGTTTTTGCCTGGGGTTATGCCTCCAGTTCCAGGCCACAATGCCTCAGTAATACATTTTTTCCCAGCAATTGATCAGAATAAGCTTACGGAAATTTGCAATAGACACCCAAGATGACAGGACAATAAAGTGCATCACTTCAGTTGTTTCAAATAAGATAAGGATTCACTACGGCTGTGAGTAAAACACATTTTTTTTTTTTTTTGACTAATGAGTTCTGAACAACCAGTGTTGGCCCTATAGGCATACTCTTTTTATTAGGAAAAGAATTTTAAGAAATGAGAGCATAGTAAATTTGGAAGCTTGCCCTAGCTTTATGGAAAATTCCTATACCCCTATTGCTCACATACTATGTTTAATTATTATAAGATTTTTTAAACTACACATATTCCTAATCTGTTATTTTCTATCAATTTTGATGGGCCCCAGAAAATAGGAAGTGATGGTATGTGAAAAATGGAAATTATATTAGGGCAAGCAGGGGAGATGTAAACACATAACACAGACTTTATAAACATTGTGCCTGATCCAATATTTATTTGTTGAAATTTTGGCAAAGATGTACTTTGCTTTTTAAGTCCAATGTTTATTGCTTTTCTGTCTGGATTATCTTTCCTTTGTTAAGAGTGTTGTAGGCAACATATAGCTGGGTCTTGTGGTGTTTTTTTTGTGTGTGTGTGTGTTTTTTTTAATCCTTTCAGCCACTCTATGTCTTTTGGTTGGAGAATTTAACCTATTTATATTTAAAGGAATCATCGATGGGTGAGGATGTACTACTGCCATCTTGTTAACTGTTTCCAGTTTTGTATATCCTTTGTTCCTTTCTTCCTGTCTTCCTTTGTAATTTATGAATTTCCTTAACAGTAAGCTTTGATTATTTTCTCTTTTTCTTTTGTGTATCTTCTATAGGTTTTTATTTCGTGGTTATCATGAACCTTATGTAAAGCCTCTTATAAAATTATAAGTGATTTACCCACAACCATTACAATATTAGAGTATTTTGAGTTTGAATATATATTCACCTGTACTGGTGAGTTTTATACTTTCATATGTTTTCATGTTACTCATTAGAGTTCTTTTATTCCAGCTTGAAAAGCTCCTTTCAGTATTTCTTGTAACGCAGGTCTAGTGGTGATAAAATCCCTTAGCTTTTGTTTGTCAGGGGAAAATCTTTATCTTGCCTTCATTTCTGAACAACTTTTCATGGCAAAGTACTCTTGGATAGTAGTCTTTTTCTTTCAGGATGTTGAATAAGTATATCATCACACTTTTTACCAGCTTTCAAGGTTTTTGTTTAGAAATTTGCTTATACCTTATGGAGTGTTCCTTGTATATGGTGAGCCTCTTTATTTTGCTGCTTTCAAAATTATGTTTGTCTTTGATTTTTGACAGTTTGATTATAATTGCCTCATTGGAAAGTATTTGGATTGAACCTGAGGGGGATGTTTGAGTCATGTACCTGGATGTGCATATCTCTCCTCAGATTTGGGAAATTTACAGCCATTGTGTTTTTTAAATAAGCTTTATGCTTCTTTTTCTTTATTTCTTCTCTTTCAAGACCTCTCATAATGGAAATGTTAGCTCTCTTAATGATGTCTCATAAATCCAGTAGGATTTTTTTTCATTCCTATTTATTCTTTTTTTCTTTTTTCTCTTCTGACTGGATAATTTCAAATCACTTATTTTCAAGTTCACTGATGATTTCTTCTGCCTGATCAAGTCTGATGTTGAAGCCCTCTACTGCATTTTTTTTTAATTGCAGTTATTGTATTCTTCCAAAATTTTTCATGGTTATTTTTTATGTTGTCTATCTCTTTGTTGAACTTATTTTGTGCTTGTGTTATTTTCCTGATTTTGTTAATTTTTTTTATCTGCTTTATTTTATGGTTCATTGAGTTTCTTTAGAATAATTATTTTGAATTCTTTGTCAGGAGTTTATAGACCTTCATTTCTTAGGGGTTGGTTAATGGAGTTTATTGTGTTCTTTCGATCATAGCATGTGATGTTTCCCTGATTCATCATTTTTGTAGCCTTGTGCAGGTATATTTGCATTTGAAGAAGCAGTCAGCTCTTCTAGGCGTTATGGACTGGCTTTAGTAAGGAAAGACCTTCACCTGGTATAGTGGGGGTACCCTGGATCATGTTGTAGTACCAGGTCCAGTGGCTGAGATGCCATGTGTGGTGGTATGTGGTATCTCCAGGTGCAGGGGGATGTGGTGTCTCGTGAGCTCAGTTTGCTGGAGTACATGATGTTGGTTAACTCTGTGGTCCTTGGAGGCAAGAACTTCAGGAGGTCCATGGTGGCAGCCAGAGCTGTTAGAGTCCTCAGCAGCACTTCCAGGTCCAGCAGTAAGAGACTGGAGCAGGTGGTGTTGGGGACCAGGGCCAATGGTATGTATGCATCCAGCTTTAGAGGCCAGCTGCAAGTACATGTGCATTGGCAAGGGTCAAGGCCAGCAACAGAGGCTGGGGCTGACTGTGGGTAAACAAGCAGCTTTGGATGATGAAGCTGGCAGTGTTTATGCTCATGGCTGGGGCTGTCTGTGAACGCATGTGTGGCAGTCGGGGCAGCTGTGTATGTGTGCAAAATTACAGGCACCAGGCTGGTGGCATGCATATGCATGGTGTCAAGAGCTGCAACTAACTGTAGGTGCATGTGTGGTTGCTGCACTGAGTCCTAGGGCCCAGGCACCTGCAGTGGTGCTGGCTGGGGTGGCTCTAGTGGCAAGAAGGAATGAATTCATGCAGTTGAAGTTGCAAAGGCAAAAAACTGTAAAGTCCTCATGAACAAATCATTTTTTATTTAGGGTTATACTACAGACTAAATTCACAAAAGAGAAGATGGAGTTCAATATTAATTTCGTGAGCTATCTCCAGTGATTTTAGAAACTATTTACTATTTGATATAGTAATTAGAGAAAAGAATAAATTAAACTTTTGGAGGTTAGATATGGCTATTAAGCAAGATATATCCATGACTAACTAATTACTGAAGTAAAAAGATGGTTCCTCCTCCACGGTGCGCATTTTTTCATAATTACAGCTCTAGATAGCATTTATCTTAATTAGAAATGTTCAGTGTATTGAGGGACACTGCACATCATCCCTCATCTTATATTCCTAACTAGTATGGATGTTATTTTGTTTTAGAAGTTTTGTATTAGGTAGGTAACTAAACAATGAACATAAAAACCTGGGAAATGTGTTTCCATTGTATACTTTTTTTCTATAGTAAAAAACAGCTTTCTTGAGAAAAAAATGTATACACTTATTGGCTGATATATAGGCCTCTTTCAAGACATGTTAAAGTAAACTATAATAGAGTGCACATAATGCCAATGAAGATATTAGGAAAAAATCATAATCATTTGTCAAGCTATTTCAATGGGATTATAACTAAGAAATGCTTGCTACTTGTTTTAATTTCCTATTGCTGCTGTAACAAATTGCCAAAAAATTTAGTGCCTTAAAGCAACACAGATTTATTATCTCAGTGTTATGGAGATCAGAAGTCAACAAAACGCTACTATAATTAAATAACCTCTCCACTACATGCGTGGTATAGGACTATAAAATATGTGAATGACTAACTAGTTTCTATAGGCATATGTAACATTTCACATGGAAATTCGTGTTTTCCATCCAAGGGATCATCACATTTTTCCAGTATTTAAAACATGTAAGAAATGTTATTTTTAACTTGCATTTGTGTTTATGTTCCCTCAGTAGAGTTTCCTGAATGGTGAAATGTTGTTAACATTTTTGGGGAGAGCGAGTTTTATTTTTGGAAATATAAACATAATATTTTGAATTCCATCCAGTGAAAAGTGGCTGAGTTCCCAAAATTTTACTGCTTGCTATTGTTTTTATTATTGTTAGTTTTGTCCAAAAAGGCATGGCCACAAACTAATGACTGACTCTGAAGGGAACTCCAAAAGAGGAGATACAGAAAATAAAATTAAGTGGAATGTTAGTAAGTCTTTATTGAAATAGTTCTGTAAGGTCTTACTGTGAATATATGAATTGACAACTCATTAGTATTCATGAAACTGGCCATATAGTGCTATTGCTATTATATAATTGAGCCATATGTTAAAAACTTAACTAATTAGAGATCATCTATTGCTTAAAATTTCAAATTATTATCATTACCAATGAACATATATGTATATACATATGTATGTATATAATTTGTTAGAAAGTTTTTCTTGAGATCAAATCAGTCTCCTTATAGCTTCTCACCATTGGACTTTATTTGCCAGTATGGATCAATTCCTTCTTCCATCTGGAAGCCTCATTGGTTCTTAATTGAGAATGCACATCAAAATCACCAAGAGAACGACAAGAAAGAATAAAGGGTAGAAGGGAGTGAGGAAGGGAGAGAGAGAAAGAGGGAGGGATGGAGAGAGAGCAAGAGTGAGAGTGAGAGAGAGAGAGAGAGGCCCAGACCATTCTTAAGACCAAAATAAATCAGATTTAGGGGTAGAATCCACTGTGTATATTCAGACACTGCACAAGCTCACTTATTTATTTATTCTTGCGTATATGTAATGAATGATTACCATGTACCAGTTATTGCTCAAAATGCTTGGACAAAACATGCAAAAATTGGTGACTTCATAGAATGTGCATAATCAACACTTTGGACAAAGAATAAAATAGCAGTAGAGAGTGTTGTACTTGTTTATTCAAGTGATATTTATTACTGCAATAAGATAATCAGGCCCTTGGGGGTGGAATGCCACAATATACTATGCATTAAACTATATCTACTTCCAATTAGTATTGTGGTCAAGTTAGAGTCATATTTGTCTCAAGGAAAGGTGAAATCTTTAAGCAATAGTTTTAGTTCTTTTTAAAACTGTATTAAAGGAAATTAATGTAAAGTAGGTCAAAACCGAGCTGGTCCAAGAAAAAAAGGTGCAACTCACACTGTTGTTCAAACTACCTAATTTCCGATAGCTTGCATCCAGGTCCTTCAGCTCACCTATGATTTATGTGTCTTTGCCCAAATTAAACGCACCCCTACCCTAAAAAACCCCTATAAATCAAAAGCTGTCACATAGCTATTCCAGTAACAATGACAGTGGATCTTGATCTTTTCTATCTTAAATGTGTGCACTTTAAGATATGTGGCCTATGGTATTTTAAACTAGAGCAGTTTAAAACACAATCCATTAGAGCTGAATTACACAGGCCTTCAGTCATTTGACAACTGAGTTCTGTATGAGGAAATAGCCCATATCAAAAGAAAAGTGACAGAGATAGGTTTCATAACATGTTTTAGGAGAAGTGTGGTTAATATGAATCTGCAGGAAGACTTCCTCTAACAAAGAGCAAATGGCATCAAATTGGGGTATATGCCCTACATATACAATGACAAAGGAAAGCAAATGGAAAATTATAGCCTTGGTGCTTAACTGTATCCCAAAGAAACCACCAGTCTTTTCAGAAAGAGCCATTTAGTCTGGAACTTCCTAAAGCTGTAATTTTCCTCTTGTTTTATTTGCTTTCTTATTCTAAGATCCTCTGAAAAACAAACTAAAGAGAATTTTTGAGAGACCTTCCTTCCCTGTGTTCTCTGTAAACATAATGGGATAAAGCATGCATCTCTTCATCTTCTCTGAGTGATATTTGATTTGGATCTTCTGTACCTTTATTAACACTCTGTGTGACATTTTCCATCACTGTCTATGTCTGGGATTGTGAGGTTACCCTTTCAAAACTGGTTTATTTGCTCCCAGACACTGTCTGTACTTCAAGAAGCTGAGCAGAAATTATTTCTCAGGTTATAGATGAATAGATCAAGAAATTAAGATTTTCCTAGATGTGTATGACAAAAAGCATTGACAGGAACATAATTCAATCAATTATGTTTTTTTCTCTGACATTAAACTATTTATTAAATTATTATTAATCTCCCCTTGGCACTTTTCTTCCATTCTGCCCCTCTTCCAGTAATTTTTCCAGGTTGAAAATTTTGAAGTTCATATTGAGATACGTTATTCCACCAACTCAATCCATTCAGTAGTTTTTTATTTATATTACAATGAAGGCTCAAATCTTACACATGGACCAACAGACAAGGAATAGTTTGACAATCCCCACTTCTTCAACTTCACCATACATCATGTTTTCCTTCACGGTTTTTGCTCTAGCATCTCTGTCTTTATTCCAGTTTTTCCTAAGGCCGTTCATCTCACATAGCTATAATTTTAAAACGAACTTTTTAAAGGCTGAAAAGATGAAGTTAAACTATAGAACAACCCAAATAAATTCATATGAAAATAATATTTCAGTAATTTTTCAAAAATATAATCTATATTATTTGCTGAAATTAAATGATTTGCTTAGAGTGTATAAATATACTTTTAGAAAGAAACCATGTACAGACACATATATACATAAAGAGAGTTATTATAAGGAATTGGCTTATGTGGTTACACAGGCTGACAAGTCCCAAGGTCTTCAGTTATTAAGCTGGAGACCTCGGAGAGCCGATGGTATAGTTCTACTCCAAATTCAAAGGCTTGAGAGCCAGGAGACTTAACAGCATAGGTTCAGTTAGAAAGCTAGCAAGCTTGAGACTCAGGAAGAGCTGATGTTTCAGTTCAAATTCAAAGGCAGGAAAAAAAAAAAACTGATGTCTCAGCTCAAAGGCAGCCAGGCAGGAGAAATTACCTCTTATTCAGGAGAAGGTCAGCTTTTGTTCTATTCAGGCCTTCAACTGATTGGATGAGGCCCACCCACATTAGGGAAGAGAATCTGTTTTACTCAATCTATTGATTTAAGTGTTAAAACCAAGGTAGTGATCTCAGCAAAATGTTAACTAAAGTTATTGTGGTGATCATTTCACAATATATATGTATATCAAATCATTATGTTTACACTTTAAACTAATATAATGTTATATATCAATTATATCTCAGCAACACTGAAAACAAAGCAAAAACAAAAAGAAGTATGGTACTGGCATAAAAACAGACATATAGCCCAATAGAACAGAATAGAGAGCAGAGAAATAAACCCATGCATATACAACCAATTGATTTTCAACAAGTGTGCTAAGAATACACAATGGGAAAAGGATAGTCTCTTTTGGTGTTGGGTGTTAGGAAAACTGGATATTCACATACAAAACAATTAAGCTGGAGAATTATACACAAAAATCAACTCAAAATGGATGAAAGACTTAAAACATATGACTGAAACCATAAAATTCCTCAAAGAAAACAGGGGGAATATCTTTTTGACATTGGGCTTAGCAATGATTTCTTGGCGTTGACACCAAAAGCACAGGCAACAAAACCAAAAACAGAAAAGTGGGACTATATCAACAAAGCTTCTGCATAGCAAAGCAAACAATCAACAAAGTGAAAAAGCAACCTATGGAATGAGAGAAAATATTTGCAAAATGTCTATATCATAATGGACTAATATCCAAAATGTACAAGAATCTTCTAAAGCTTAATAACAAAAAAACAAGCAACTCAATTTTTAAAATTGGCAAAGGTCTTGAATAGACATTTCTCCAAAGAAGACATACAAATGACCACCAGTATATGAAAAGGTGCTCAACATGACTAATTGTCCAGGAAATGCAAGTCCAAAAGCACAATGAGATATCACCTCACTCCTGTGAGAATGGCTATTATTTTAAAAAAAAAGATAAGAAGTATAGGCCAATATGTGGAGAAACTGGAACCTTTATACCCTATTAGTGAGAATGTAGAATAATGTAGACACTATAGAAAACACTGTGGTGGTCCTCAAAATATTAAAATTCGAACTGCCACATCATTTAGCACTCCCAGTTCTGGTTATATGTCCAAAAAGAATTGAAATCAAGATCTTGAAGAAATATTTACACCCTTATGTTTATTGCAGCATTATTCACAATGGTCAATATGTGGAAGCAACCCAAATGTCCATTGACAGATGAATGGATAAAGATTATGTAGTATATACATACAATGGAATACTATTAAGCTTTATAAAAAGAAGGAAATCCTGCCATTTGTGACAACATGGATGAACCTAGAGGACATTATGTTAAGTGAAGTAAGCCAGTCACAGAAAGACAAATATTACATTATTCCACTAATGAGGTATCTTAAATAGTCAAACTTATAGAAGCAGAAAGTAGAATAGTAGTTGTGTTTCTACTATAAAAGTAGTACAAAAATCATTTATTTGATAAAAGAATAAATATTAAAGTCATTCAAAACCAACTTCATGGAAACATCCAGATTAATATTTGACCAAATATCTGGGAACTCTGTGACCCAGTCAAATTGACACATAAAATTAACCATCACATGGGTAAATAAAATGTATTATTTTTTCCTTTTCAATTTTGTAAATTATGATTGATAGTTGATACAAAAATTTTAACTGTTGATACAAAAATTTTAACCCTGGCTTATGTGCTCCTCAATGTATGTAGAAATAATATTTATAACAATTATACTATAAATGGGGGAGAGTAAAAGCACATAAAGGAGGACAAGGTTTCTACTTCACTTGAATTGGTAAAATGTCTACCATAGTAGACTAATTTCAATACCTATTGTTACCACTAAAAACGTTACACAGGGATCCACTCAAAAACATTATGATAAATCAAAATGGGATTCTCAGAAATGTTTATTTACTCACTGGAAGGCAGGATGAATGAAAACAGAGAAATTGAAAATTGAAAATTGCATATGTAGGCCTTAATGTTAAAAATATCAATAACTGTATTACATGCAAATGATTTAAATAAATCACTTAAAAGACAGAAGTTAGTGGAGAGTATGAAAACACATAATGCATCTAAATCTTGCCTATAGGAGATTAACTTCAAATATAGCAATATAAGTGGACTGAAAGTTAAAGGATGGGAAAAGATATACCATGGAAATATTAATCAAAAGAAAGCAAGAGTGGATATAGTAATATCAGATATAGTAAATTTCAAAGCAAAGAAAACTACCAACAATAGAGAGAGTCATCACATAATAATAGATGGGTCACTCCACCAAGAAGATACAACAATCCTAAATATCTACACTTAAAAAAATATAGCATAAAATACATGAAGCAAAAATTTATAGAACTTTAAAAATAAATGAACAGGTCAACAATTATACCTAAAGATTTCAGCACCTCTCTCTCAATAATTAATAGAGCTGGACAGAAAATCAAGAATGTAAAATAACATTATTAACTAATAGGATCAAACTGACATTGATAGAACATTCCATCCAACAGTAGCAGACTGTACATTTTTTCCAAGCACTCACAGAACATATATCAAGATAGGTTTTATCTTGGGCCACAAAACAAACATCAATGAGCTTAAAACAATTGAAATCATACTGAGTATGTCTCTAGATCATAATAGAATCAGACTAAAAATCAATAACAGAGGATAACAGAAAAATATTCTAACAATTGAAAAAAATACAATTCAAAATAATCTGTGGGTAGAAGAACTCTAAAGGAAATTTTAAAGCTTTGGCGAGCTAAATGAAAATGAAAATGTAACATATCAAAATTTGTGGTAGCAGCTAAAGCAGTGCTGAGAAGGAAATTCGTAGCATTTTTTTAAGTCCATACCTTTAAAAAAAAAGAGAAAAAAAACCCTTCAAATCAATAATCTAAGCTTTCACCTCAAACACGTAGAAAAAGAAGAGCAAACTAAACCCAATCCAAGTAGAAAGAAGATAGTGATAAAATAAAAGCAGAAATCAATTAAATTGAAAACAGAAAAATAATAGAGAATATCAGTGAAACAAACAGCTGATCTTCGAAATGATGAATAAATCGCCAAACTTTAAATAAGACTGTTTAAAAGACAGAGAGAGAAAGAGAAAATACAAACTACTAATATCAGGAATGAAACAGGGGCTATCACTACAGACCTTGCTGACATTAAAGGATATAAGGTAATATTACAAACACCTCTACACTGATAAATTTACAGTTTAGATGATATGGACCAATTCCTCACAAAGTACAAAATAACAAAACTCACCATAAGTAATAAATAATTTGAATAGCTCTATAACTATTAAGGAATATAATTTATAATTAACAAATGAGAAACAGAAACTCATAGACACAGACAATAGTTTAGTGGTTGCCAGAGGGTAAGGGGGGCGGGGGGGTGGGGGGTGGGAGATGAGGGTAAGGGGGATCGAATATATGGTGATGGAAGGAGAACTGACTCTGGGTGATGAACACACAATGGGATTTATAGATGATGTAATACAGAATTGTACACCTGAAATCTATGTAATTTTACTAACAATTGTCACCCCAATAAATTTAATTTAAAAAAAAATCTGAAAAAGAAATCTCTATGCTTAAACAACATCACTGGAAAATTTTACAAAATGTTTAAGAAGAAATAACATTAATTCTACACGATCACTTCTAAAAAACAGAAGAGGACATTTCCAATCTATTTCATGAAGCCAGTCTTAACCTTGATACCCAAACAAGACAAAGACAGTAGAAAAAAGTAAACCACAGATGAATATCTCTCATGATCTTAGATGCAAAAATTCTTAACAAAGTATTAGCAAATAAAATTCAATGATAAATAAAAATAATTGTATAACATGATCAAGTGGGGTTTATTTCAGGGATGCAAAGTTGGTTTGATGTTTCCAAATCAATCATTATGACATACCATGTTGAAAGGCCTAAGAAGAAAAAATCATATGATCATATCAATTGATGCAGAAAAAGCATTTCACAAAACTCAATACCCGTTCATGATAAAAACATTCAGAGAACTAGGAATAGAGAGAAAATTCCTTAAGTTTATAAAGAGCATATACAAGAAAACTACAGGTAAAATCACACTTAATTGTAAAAGCTGAATGCTTACCCCCCAGACTGGAAACAAGGCAAGGATTTCACCCACACTACTGCTATTCAACATAATACTGGAAGTTTTAGCAAGTAAAGTAAGCAAGGAAAAGAAATAAAAGGCATATAGATCAGAAAGGAAGGAATTAAACTGTCCTTAATTGAAGACGACATGATGGTCTACATAGAAAACCTAAGGAATCTACGAAAAAAATCTCCTAGAACTAATAAGTGGGTTTGGAAAGATAGCAGGATAAAAGGTTAACATACAAAATTAATTGTATTTCTATACACTAGCAATAAACATGTGAGAAAAAATACTTAAATACAATACCATTCACAATCGTCCAAAAAATTAAATACTTAGATGTAAATATAATGAAACATGTATAAGACATACGCTAAAAACTACACAATCTGATGAAATAAATCAAGGCAGATCTAAATAAATGTAGAGACATACTATGTTCCTTGGAAGATTCTTCATAGTAACAATGACAATTCTCTCCAAATTGATATACAGGTTTAATACAATTTCTTTTAAAATCCCAGCAAGATATTCTATAGGTATAGATGAGCTAATTCTAGAATTTACATGGAAAGGCAGAGAAACTAGGACAGCTAAAATAATTTTGAAAAAAAAATAAAAGTGGAAGAAGCCATCTACTAAGTTTCAAGATTTATTATACAGCTACCGTAATTAAGACTGTGGTACTGATGTTAAGATACATAAATAGATCAATGGAACAGACAACTGGTTTTTTTACAAAGGTGCAAGAGCAACTGAATGAAGGAAACATAGTCTTTTCAACAAATACTCTTCGTTGAAAATAGTCTTTTCAACAACAACCAAAAAAAGGTGCTGGAGCAATAGAATATCCATAGCCAAAAAAAGAAGAAGGAGAAGGAGAAGGAAAGGGAGAAGGGGGGGGTGAGGAGGAGGAGAAGGAGGAGGAGGAGGAGGAGGAGGAGGAGGAGGAGAAGGAGAAGAAGAAGAAGAAGAAGAAGAAGAAGAAGAAGAAGAAGAAGAAGAAGAAGAAGAAGAAGGAGAAGGAGAAGGAGAAGGAGAAGGAGAAGGAGAAGGAGAAGGAGAAGGAGAAGGAGAAGGAGAAGGAGAAGGAGAAGAAGAAGAAGAAGAAGAAGAAGAAGAAGAAGAAGAAGAAGAAGAAGAAGAAGAAGAAGAAGAAGAAGAAGAAGAACTTGCACCTTCATCAAACCCTATACAAAAATTAACTCAAAATTTATCACAGACTAAATGTAAAATGTGAAACTATAAAACGTTTAGAAGATAATAGAAGAAAATCTTCAGTACGTTGGGCTTGGTGAAGAATTTTTAGACATGACACCGAAAGCACAATCCCTAATAGAAAAAAATCAATAAATTTGACTTTATCAAAGTTAACAATTTTTGCTTTGTGAAGAAGCCCAGAAAGAGCATTAAAAGGCGAGCTAGAGACTTGTTGAAAATATTTTCAAACCATATATTGGACAAAAGGACTCATACCTAGGATAGATAAGGAACTCTGAAAAAGTCAACATTTTTAAAAAATCAATTAGGAATTGGAGAAAAGACATTTTAATGAAGAGGTTTTATGGATAACAAATATGTAAAATGGTGCTCAACATCATTAGCCATTAGAGAAATGAAAATTAAGACAATGATGCGGTATCACGACACAGCTATGAGAACACCTGAAATAGAAAGCATTGACTACCACATGGTGGGGGAGGATGTAGAGAAATTAGATCTCTCATATATTGCTCTTAGAAATGGAAAGTGGTACAACAACTGAAAAACAGTTTGACAGCTTCTTAATAAAACTGAACATAAACTTACCACATGATACAACCATTGCACTCCTGGGTGTTCATCCCAGAGAAATTAAAATACATTCACACAAAAGTTTCTACATAATTGTTCAAAGTGGCTTGATTTGTATCACCCCCAAACTGGAAACAACCAAGATGTAGCTTAATCAGTTAATGGTTAAGCAAACTGTGGTAACCCATATCATGGAATACTACTCAGTAATAAAACGAGACAAATTATTGATGCACATAGCAACTTGGATGGATCTCAAGGACATTATACTGAGTAAAAAAAAAAAAGCCAATCTCAAAAAGTCACATACTGGGTGATTTCATTTATATATAGCATTCTCGAAATGACAAAATTATAGTGATGGCGAACAGTTTAGTGATTGTCAAAGATTAGGGATTATGGCAGGGAGGGAGAAATTGTGACTGTAAAGAGAAGCATGAAGAATATCTTTGTGGTAATGGAATAGTTCTGTGTCTTGAATGCAGTGGTGGTACACAAATCTACCACTGTGACAAAATGATCTAAAACTATACACACACATTATGCCAATGCCAATTTCCTGGTTTTGATATTGTATTATAATTACATTAGATGTTACCATTGTGGGAAATTTAGGGAAGCGTACATGAGACTTCTCTCTATTCACTTTGCAACTTCCTGTGAATCTCTAATTATTTCAAAATCATAGTTAAATATTCAGTAAAGTTTCTTAAAGATGAATTTTAATGAGGTTATTATTTGGTAAGTGGTTGACATTTTTAATAGTATTTTTAAAATATCTCTTTATAGTCTTTACATATTACACATTGATGTGCTATTGATTTTTAAATTTAATTCATATTTTCACCAAATGCCAAATGGCCAACTATTAAAAATCAATACTTGAAGCTGATGCTTAAGCCAAATATATCATTAGGGGATGAAATAATGGGCTGCAACAGCAAAACTGATATACTATCACAAAATATATTGTAATTATATTATTAAAATTAGTATTTAAAATAGAAAAAGTTATTATAGGGCAGGAACAACAATTTCTTAGGACTATCCCCTGCTACATTGCTCCTGCTTTATATTTGTGATGCTAAGTAGACCTTCACTTTCCACTAAGGCCAATGGAAAGACAAGATTTGTTTTCTGGTAACTCTGCTAGTATAGGGGGCTATTTGTGGAGCTGTTATCAAGAAGTCACTGCTACTTCATTAAAGCCATCCTATAAGCTGAGCAGTAAGATTTTTTAAGAAAGAATTTTATATCTTGAATTTATTATTATAGCTTGGGTAAATTTTGAAAATCCTTCATCTGTAATTACTGAGAAAGACTGTGAGTCTATAGCAATCCTTTTAATAAAATTTTGTTTAAAATGTCAGCTTCCATAAACAGATTGCTATAAGAAATTAACTGCTTAAAGCTTCTAAACTTTGTTTTGAAATGTGTTTAGTGGGAATAAAAAGCATGTGAGAAACCTCATTTTTCTCTAACACTATCCCTTTAAGTCACACTATGTTCATTTTTATTTCTGGATTCAATATTTATCGTGAATACTATTGCATATGACTTTAGATTTATTCATCCTAATGTAACTTTGTGGTGGTAAAGTTAACAAGCTGTATTTAAATCATTCTCTTAAGATTTGAAGATTTCACAAAAGAACTTTTTCTCGAACAACTTATAGCCTAATGAAATGAAATGATTAAATGCTAAATACAGTTCTTAATCTTATTTAAAGTTATGAGTGCTAGTATTATATATTATTTTATAATCTAGTATCCATTATTGTCCTATAATTATTATGCAAACTGTTGTAAATATTTGATGTTTTCAAAGGGTTATGTTCTTCATAAATTGTCTACTTAATATACATTCACAATGTTTGCATTAACTTTCAAATAATTTGCTTTGCTTTTGAACTATTATATAACTATTTGTACAAATTATTGCATCATTTTATTCTTACAGTATATTGTATACTTCAACTAACTGATAAAAATCAACATATAAAAGTAATAATTCCACTTCAATTAAATTTTTAAAGCTCACTTATTTGTGAAAGTAAATGTTTAGGTATTCACATATTATTTTAAAAGAGCTTTTCTCTCTCTTTCAAGGTTGTTCATTCTGACAACATCTTAGAAAAGATAGTTCTGGACAAATGTCTCTGCTTCCAAGATGTGTAGAGAAACATCAAAGACTCACGGAGATTGTCTCCCAACAGAAATATCCATATATTCCATTTCTTATAGATAATAATGATAATCATTACCTACTCGTATGCAGTGCTTACTGTGTACTAGCATTATTCTTCAGCACTTTTATCTATATTAACTCATTGGATCTTCCCCACAATTGTGTGAATTAGGCACTAGTATTTCATAGATTAGCATACAGAGACAGAGAGGTTAAGTACCTCTCCCAAAGTCACACAGCTTGTAAGTGGCAGAGCTGGGGACATGTACCCAGGTAATATAATTACAATCCTGTTTCCTTATCCACTATGGCATACCTCCTCTATAAGCTATTATGTAGATATTATGTTATATGATATGTTGCATCTCAAATTATAATTTTATTTCATATGCAAGATGGCAGGCCTTTGTCTTGTGAGGAAATCTGCCTCAAAGTTGTTCCCCTTTCAAGCTAATGAAGCGATGAACAATTCATCTACTGTATTAGCAGTAGGGAGCCCTTAAGAATGGTACATGTAGAGAATACAATTATCCTCAGTCAGCTGCCACACCACAATAGATAAGTTTTGGTCTGGGTCTCATATTATTCACACTCTCTTTGTTCAAACTTTGACATGCCCTATTCTGTTTTCCTTTTCCAGTTTTTCAAACCTGGCTGAATATTCAGCACAGTATTTATGTTCAGTATTGGTCTCTCCAACATTTTGTTTTTATTTCAGGAATACAGAGATCATTTAATATTAGAAAATCTCTTGATATAATATATCAAATTTACATACATAGGGAGAAAATGAACTGATAACCTCCATAGATGCTGAAAAGGCATTTAACAAAATTCAAAGCCCATTCATTTTAAAGACTTAAAAAAAAAAAAAAGAAAGGAAATTGAAGGATATTTCCCTTACATATCTTGATCCCAAGTTTAGCATCTTTTTTTTTTTTTTTGGTAGTTTTTTTATTAGCTTCAGGTGTACAAAACAACATAACGATTAGACATTTACACCCCTCAGAAAGTGATAACCCCACTAAGTCTACTACCCATCTGACACCGCACATAGCTATGACAATAGGGAATATAGTCAAACATTTTTGTTTTAATTGGCCTTGCCTCTTTGAATTTAAACAATTTTACTAACATATAACCTGATTCTCTATCAGTACCATATTGTGAAAGGTTTAATAAAATCTCTTAATGAGATTCATACACAGTCTTTCTGTGCTCTTCCCCTCATCTGCTATTCAAGTGAAGAATGAACCCTGTCAAAATTATGAAACGAGGTGAGTTTGATTTGACTTGTCATTAATTAATCCATAATGGTGCTCGGTAAGTACCACTCCATACCTAAGTTCTCATTAAAGCTCTTGACAGGAATTAGTTTATCTTAAGAAACACATTAGCTTCCTCCTTTGTCTGCTGAAAAGCATGACTGTGAGAGAAAATTGCATGGCAAGGGCACTCTGCAGTAAAGATGCGGGTGTTGGTGTATTTGTGGGCCTGTGAGGTGAACTCAGAAGGTTCATGGTATCATGCAAAGAACACCAAAATTCAGACACCCCTATGTTTGAATCACATAGAGAAAATGAGGGAATCAGTGTCCAATTTGTAGTGCCTTTGTATGGATTAAAGCCACAGAAACCACATTAGAAGGCTTTGTTTTCCACAGGAAATGGGGAGGAAAGATGAAGGGGAAATATATGGATTAAATGAGTATGTAGTGAATATCAATCATTATAATATACAAGGGTTATTTGGATCTTTATGAAACAAAATATTTAAAATTATGTTGTACAAAATCGGTTGCAAATTTGAACACTACCTGGATATTTGATGACATAAACTATTTTTAAGAGCAAAAGCATTATTGTGCTTATGGCTTTTTTTTTAAAGTTTATCTTTTAGCTATGTAAACTGAAGAATTTACAGATGGAAGTGGGAAGTCGATAGGGTATAGAGGGGACAGGATTGGCCACGGGTGATGGTTTTTACGGCTCAGGGATGGGTACCTGAGTGCACATTATGTGAGTCCTTCTACATTTTTTTATGTTCAAAATTGTGCATTTAAAACAATTAAAATAATGAAGTAGTTCTCTCAGAATAGGGGAGAGGAGGAAGACAGAATACTACAGATTATAGACTAAAACATTAAGCTATCTTGAGAAGCCAGGACTCCATACAAGGGCACAGAGGATTTGAAGAGTGGCACAAACACCACACAGTTTGTGAAAGAGAAGCAGTGGAGGTCAAAGAAGGCCTTTACTTGTGCCACAGATTTCCCTGGGTCCAGGCTCTTACACAGTAATCCTCATAAATGTCACACAAGATAAAAGTCTAGTTCTACTTAGTGTCAGCTTCACAGATCTCACTTGGAATTCTGATTCTTCATTAGCCCCTTCAAATCCTTGTCCCAGTTCATCTCCATAATCGACTCTTAGGTTTGTTTGTGGCTTTGCTTAATCTTGATTGTTGACTGTCCAATAGTATATATCCCCCAGCCTTTGAGTGACCTCTGCTTCATGTGATGATTTATTTATGCTCCTAGAATATGCTTGCTGATATAAAATGTCTCTTTTATTCACTTAGGACACACATACTGCAGAGTACAGTACAAATCTTTCCTTACCTTTTGTGTTGTTATTTCAATCATGTACGCTTTAACTCTCTTCAGATGAAAAAAATAATCGTTAAAATGCTGTTGGAGATTACACAGGATTGACCAAAAACATAGCTGAGGCAGTTATTTTAGTTACAGAAAGTCTCAGTTGTCAAACAATCAAATACATGACGACATAATTGATCCTAATTGCTTGTTAAGATGAAAGTAACAACTAGCAAGATGAGACCCTGATTCGGATCAGTCATTTTAATGACTGAATCAGAGCTCTGCAGTGATTCAAATTTGAGAAATTAACTGCTACTGAGCTGAAAAGAAGTAAATCAAGTAGTAGGGGATACACTCTTTATATAGGAATATGTCAGAAATTGCAGCGAGAGAGAGGGAAGACAAATACTATTAATATTAGTATGGAACAACTGTACAGTGCAATGCCATTTGCAAAGCACTTTCACATATGGTTCAATTTGATCTTCACAACAATCTTAGTAGATACCATTGACCCTATTTTATGTTAAGAAATTGTTTGTCAGTATAATGCCATTTGAAAGTCACACACATCTGACAGCTGCGGTTCCAATTGAAGCTAAGTTCCAAATGCACTGGTTTTTCCATTGTTGCCAGTTGCCATCACAGACATCCAATCCTAACTTTTCCAAAGCTACATTATTCCTAAAAATTAATGCTCATTAAATTTATTTGTATTTTTAAACCTAGATCATAGATAGTTTCATAGTTAATATTGAGAAAGATGGCCAGTTTTCATAATTTAGTCAATGCTTACGTCAAACTCACAGCTCTATTGGCAATTTTAGTGAAAATATCCCAGATTCCATTTTATGGTTATTTATTAAACCAAATGAAAGAAGTTTGAGCAAGCCTTTCTGAGAGTCAAAGGATTTTACCTTATCAGGTGGATACCTCCTGTTCTCTAAAGCGTCTGGAAACTAGATGTTCTAAACAGACTGATTGATCAGCCATCCTGGTGATGAGTTTTCTGCAGCTAGATTTTTTTTGTTTCAATTTTTCACAGATATTCTCATTGTTTCTCAACAGTGTTTCCAGGGTCTTTTGTTTCATTATATCCTAGTTGATTCATAAAAATAAAATCATTTTTACACATGGTTACAGTCACTATTGTGATTGTTTGACTCTTGAGCTACTCACAAAATATTCTGATATGTATTTTAAGTATCCGAGGTCCTTTCCATATGTTCACATGTGTATATGTACTTCATTAACTACAGCTTTCTCAGAGGAGGAAACATTAATTTCCCTGAAAATGTATTACGAAGCTACTAACTATGCATGATGGTGACTATAGCTTCACAGGAGTGGGAGCGTGTGTTGAGGGGCGATGCTTAGGAAGCAGATACCTCCTTAAGGCCCCGGCAGTACAGGCCTCTCTGACTAGGCTCCCGGTGGGCAACTGGGGACCACTTCTGGTCCACACTCTGGGTCCTCATGCCCCAGGGATTCCCTTCTCAAATGGACCTGAGTCCACTTCGGGGCTGTGTGGGCTTCTTCCTGGGCCCACCATGCTGACTGCAGACCTGCCTCAGGTGTGTACACCTCAGGCACAAGGGGTAACCAACGGCAGGTATTAGTGGAGAGGTGTGAATAAAGTTTTAACTGGTATATGGGGGTATCCACATGAGAGCAAACCCCTTCCTAGTGTGGGAAGATGCAAGGGGTAGAGAAAAGAAGAGGAGACAATCAGTAGCTTCTGCTTAGGCATGGATTTTTTTCTGTGCTGCTACCTTCAATTCTAGAAATCCAGTCTGAAATTTCAGAATTTGAACCTGCCCTGCCAGGTGACCAGGCAGGCACCCTGTCATGGTAGGAGCACAGAACACATTTTGCTTAACAGTTTCTTAGTGTTATTTATAACTTTTAAATACAGAGATTTATGGTATGTAGGTCTTTATCTGTTCTTGTTATAAGCTTCACAAATGTTATAGGTCTGAGCAATGGTGGCATTACCAGATAAGAAATTTGCACTTGCTTTGTGGGTGGCATACACCAATAACCTTTTAATATAATATCATAATTCCGAAGAATATGCAATGATGGTTAACAGAGCCTTAATGATTTTTCCTTAAATTTAAATAGCTTACCTCGTGTAGGTACAATAAAAGTAAGATAGCACAAGAGGAAGCCTTTATTCAAAGTAATAAACCAAACACTAAGAGTCCAAATGCTTAGTATTCCTGAAGTGAAAATTCAGGACCATTCAATCTAAAATTATTCATATACTGTACACACATGAATCAACCATGTACTGTGTAAATGGAAGGCATTTTTCAGAACATGTTAGAGACCAAAAAATGAATCAGGTATAGTTCTGATTTTCGTGACTAATGAAGATCAGATAAGCATGTTAATAACTATAACAAAGGGCAACAAGTAGTAAGTCTGTAAGAGACGTGATGCTGTGGGAGTTCCTACCGTGTTTCCCCGAAAATAAGACCTAGCCGGGCAATCAGCTCTAATGGGTCTTTTGGAGCAAAAATTAATATAAGACCCGGTCTTATTTTACTATAATATTAGAACGGGTATTTGATATAAGACCTGCTCTTATATAATATAAGACCCGCTCTTATTTTACTATGATGTAAGACCTGGTATAATATAATATAATATAATATAATATAATATAATATAATATAATGTAATGTAATGTAATGTAATGTAATGTAATGTAATGTAATATAATATAATATAATACTGGGTCTTATATTAATTTTTGCTCCAAAAGATGCATTAGAGCTGATTGTCAGGCTAGGTCTTATTTTGGGGGAAACAGGGTAGGCAGGCACATAGTGGGAATGCCGTGCGCTGCTTCAATGGTGCCGCCCACGCGAAAATACCCAGCTCTCACTGTTCCTGCCCTGTCTGCATACAGTGTTCTTACTTTATTCGTTTTTGTAGCTGACTTCTACCTGACTTTTGAAACTCAACCCAGATATTAGAGCATCTGCAAGGTGCATTTCTCGACACTTTCTTCCCTCACTTGGGGGAGCTGCATCTCCCCTGAGCTCCCAGAGTACCACCTGCACACACATGACTGTATTCTGAGAATTCGCACAGGTGTCTGTCCACTAGAATCGGGTTCCTTTAGGGCCCAATGGCATCTTCTATTTCTGTATGTCCTCTGCTATGCACAATGTCTGTGACGTGTCAGGAATGACCTGAAGTCCTGCTGACAGACTGAGGATGGAAGGAGTACAATAACTATGTTGTAAAAGACATCAAGATGGGCCTTGAAGATGAAGAAAAAGGGGAAACTATTTGAGGTGAAGGAAATATCATAAGCAAAGTGCAGGTGAGGCACTGATATAGGAGAAAAGCAAGTAATACAGTTGAACTTGTGGGTTTTCTGGAGCAGTGATTTGGGAAATGTTTGGGAAGTCATGCAGATTAAGAAGGCTTTTGAATATCAGGCTAAGGAGTCGGTACCTGTTTTTTAAGCAATAGAATAATGTTGATGACTGTTTTTAACCAGTAGAGTTTCACGAATGAGCTCAACTTTAAGAATTTTAACATAATGGTATGACTGAAGATGTACAGGAGGAGAGACTAGAGGCAGCAGATGAACTGAGAAGCTTTTAATTCCACAGCCATTTATTGAGAACTTATTAGTCCACAGGCCCTCTCCTAGGATCTGGAGACACAGACATACATACGTGATGGTTCTGTCTTTGAAATCCCACAGTCTAGCAGGGGACGCTGACTTTTAAAGTAACAGCTATAGTACAATGTGGCCAATATTCTTGGGAAAGCTGTTACAAAGACAATATAAGCATAGAAAAGAGATCCATTATATCCCAGAAATGAAGACTTGAACTTGAGGGAAGAGATCCCGGGAATGAAGAAGGAACAATGATCCTGAAATAGATTGTAGAGTTTCAATGAAGGGGACATTGGGTTGTATATGCAAGGGAGCAAAAGGATTCAAAGTTGGCTATGGTTAGAGTCTAGCATTCACCTGTCGTGAATAAAGTTCCACTAACCAAGTCAGGGAATGTAAAAGATGGATCATTTTAGGAGGAAATATAATAATTTAATCATATTAAGACAATTGTTTCTTTGGGACCCCAGGCAGAAATAAGAGCACAGTATTGAACAGATTATGTGTCACGAATCTTCCAACATATTTTCTGCAATTATCCCATTATACAGTATAAGGAATCACTGAAATTGAACTACTAGGCAGGCAGCTGCTCCATTTTGGGACACCAGGAGTATAAAGTTAGAAAAAAAGTGATAATGTATCCACTGAGAAGATAATGTACAAAACTAATACTAATCACACAGGACCAGAAACCAATTTAGACCAGACATTGACAAAGAAAAATCAATGACTACTGAGAGTGAATCCACTTTAGGACTTTGGGTTAAGATGGTCCTCCCTATAAACCCATGCACCTGGCTGTGCTGGGTTTCCAGAAAGCTACTGGAACAAAAGCTCTGATATTTCCTTTCTACTCCTCGTGAGAATATTTTCAGTTTGAGGAAGAATTTCATATGGGAAAAGCAGTAGGGCAGGAATCCCTTTTAAAGCATGTGAGTACATCTGTCACCTGTTTCTAATCACAAAGGCAAGAGTAAACTGAAAATCACTGAGTTCATTTGCTTTGAGTTTAAGCCCCTATTTTCAGCAGCAAACAAGTCTGCAAATCGGTGTTAGTTTTGTCAGGAAATTTAGTGACACGTATGCCTGGAATGAGTCCTGTCATAGACTATTGAGAAACCTGCTGGAGAAATGACACTACAGGAGTCATCACAGAGACGTGTAATATGTTTGATATCCAAGGCAGTGACCTAGAGAGGAATGATTAGAAGTGTTCCATATCCTGTTAGAGATTGGTGGAATCAATGTGTGTGATTATTGAACTCACTATACTTTAAGACAGAGAAAGGAACACGCAATAAAATTTTAAATAATCAACTCAAGAAATCCATAGTCTCAATTAGATTTCCAATACAACCACCCTTATCTTGAATGCTAGTTTCATTAATACATTGCCTGGGCATAGAAGCTGATTGAATTAGTCAAGATAACCTAGTTTGTGCTCCAGAAAGAAAGAAAAAACTCCCCTAATCTCAGTGGCTTAAAACAGTAATGGTTCATTTGTACCATGGATTCTGCTGAGGAACAATAGATGCTCCAATCTGGAAAAAAACTAAAAAGAGACACTGATTTTTGGAGGAATTTGCATTGAAAGAGGTTCCCATTGAGATGCACATAAGAACGTGGGCCTGGAAGAGGGGAGTGATTTCTCCGTGCTCACTCCAGCGCCTCGCCCATGCCTTTCCCAGAGTCCAGCTCATCAGTGCTGGTGCTGGACATTCCAAAATACCTGAAGGTTAGGGCCTGAGGGATTCCTGACATCACTGCACTCTGCTTTAGTTTTATGTCTTCGTTTTTTTTTACTAATGGTTTCAGCATAAGGAAAGAAAGGTCTGCAGTTTAAATTACAGCATGGCCTACGTCATTAAACAAAGATATATTTATATTCATTAAATAGTATTTAAAAGTAAAATTACAGTGGTTAGTTAAGAGACCAGGCATAAATAGTGGTCTAAATATGTATTTATTTAGGGACCTTGGTCAAGTTTTATATATTTTCTAACCATATGAAATTTTAGAAAAGTCTTAAAAATTCCTTTGCCCATAAGATGGTCTGGAAAACATTATATGTCTTTAAACAGTAAATCGGTGGCACTTGAAATCACTTCCAATATAAATTTAAAGGAGGGCAGGGAATATAATAAGCTAAAAGGTTATCAAGAGCTAACACGATGTCCTTGAGAACCCTTGTAGTCTAACATTTCCCAGGCCCATCTGGTTACTTCTATTAGAACTGCATCACATGTCGGAGGGGTAAACTGAATGCAGATGTAACATCAGCAATTACATAAAGTACCGGGTGAAGCCACGACTGGCTTCTGATTTGCTGTTGTGGGTTTTAAACCCTTATATCTGAGCCTCATGCTATTATCATTTTAGGTTCAGTGCTTTGATAGAAATGCAAGATTTCCTGAAAGTAAGGAATGTTTTTGGTAAATTTCCCTGAGTTTTATTAATAACAGATATTTTATCTTTCTGGGCATCATGTTCCAAGGGGTCTGAGAAACAGCAGCTGTGATTCTCTGAGTGCAGGCCTTTTATTTTCCTGTTCATTTAGTTCTGCGTAGAATAACTTGGCATTTTTTCTTTGGTTGGTTTGGAGGGGCGGGGTGGTTGGTGAGGAGTCAGAATGAAATGCAGAGATTGCTGGGTCCGCTGGTAGGGTCCTTTCTGTGGTGCTGCAATAGAATCTCCTTTCCAGACCTGCCCAGCCCCCACCCCCACCGCCCACCGCCCAGTCCCAAGTAATGTGTTGCTCCCTCCTCGTCACTTCATAGCACTCTGTAATATTTGCTCTGAGACGCCCTCAGCCCAGAGTAAACGGGCCGTCTCATCCAGACAGGATGCTCCTTTAGGAGGAGGACGATGGCTGCTCATCTGCGCTCAGCCAGCTCAGCTCATTACACAAAGTGAGGAATGAATGAATGGACTGAAAGAACAACCGACTGGCCTCAAGCTGTCGGGATTCTAGTCCTGCCCTTACTCCAATTTCTCGTTTACAAGAAGGCCAGGAAAAGTGTTCTATTTCCTGCCTACCCCTGACACCTGCTCTGAGGAGAACGTGGAGCAAACCTGTCTTTCTCTGGCTGGGCATGTGTCGTCCTACCAGCCTCCTTGACAGCTTAGTTCTGACATCTTGTGCCCACACCACGATTGCCCAGCATGCAATTTGTCAAGTGTCTGACTACCATCTTTTTTATTTGATGAGAACAGATAACAGTACAATAATGCCCTTCAAAACATCTAAAATGGAAAATGGAAATAAATAACGGAAAAATTATGGAAGAGCATGTTACATGCTCAGTAAAGAGAAGAGAAATAACAATCAATGAATAACTGTTCCAGAGACATGCAGAATGAGATCCTAGACAATAAAGCCTCTACTTGCAAATGGCAAAACCAAAAATGCCAAAGCAGGGAATGAATGCTTGTTGTTAGTCTTGTCACTGAAGAATTAAAACTAGAGCCTTTCCAGTCAATACAAAGTATTTGGACACCTCTGTTAATCCAGCATTTGTTTATACGTTGAACTGCCTTGAAATTCTGTTTCTGATCAAGACTGGCTGTAAAACAACTCAAAAACAGATGGTCCGTTATTAACTATCAGACTTTGTTTATATTACTCACAAGAACAAATTGCTATCTTTTCTTTAAAAATTAGAAAGTAACGTACATAATTTTTTAAATCCATAATAATCCGTCGTTGGACAATTTTTGAGGAGCCCCCTGAGGCTGGATAGGAAGGCCCTGTACTCACTTTGTGGGTTGGGGTGGGGGGCTGTCCATATGAATAAGACCCAGTTCTTCTCATAGTGACGATGAAAATGAATGACTAAAGCACTGATTCTTGCAGCCTAAATTGGCAGTATTCAAATCATCCTTTGATCCATGAAAAAAAATTCATTAATGTGCCAGCGAATACACGAGGTGAACTGGGGGATTTATATAATTTTTCTTCCCATCCACGAGAATATAATCTTCAAGGGTGAAGAGTCTTTGTCATGTTTGTAGCTTTATCTGCTGTGCCCAGAGCAGTGCCTGGCACAGAGTAACCATAACACATGTCTGTAGAAAGAAAGAAAGAATTCACTCCCTAAATACTTCACTTCACCCTGTATTAGAAATCTGTGACAGGTTATGCGAGTTTGTAAGATGAACATCCATTCATGGTCATTGTACTGAAACCATATGCAGGAGGTTAGGAGCACAGTCTCTGGAGTCATATCCTTGGGTTCAAATTCTAGCCCCAAACTCTCCAGCTGTGTGACCTTGGGTAAGTTTCATAACGTCCTTGACCTTCAGTTTCTACACTTGTCATTTGAGATTGGTAGTCATAAATCTCTTCCTCCCAGTACCGTGTGAAGGTGAAATTATCTCATGTATATACAGTGCTTAGTATAATGCCTGGGCATGATAAACAACTGTCCTTGTTTGTGATACTCTTCTTTTCACTTAATAACATTCAACCCATCTCAATTAACTCACATCTTAAAACCATGTGAAATTATCCTGGAAGATGAAAATTTCCAATGACGTGATACCTAGGACAGAGCACAGTGCCTCAGGCCCAGTAAATTACAATCTAATTCACTGTAGCAGCAAAGAAGCTCAGGAAATTTGATTTCCACTGTTTGTAGCCCTGCAGCGGTTTCATCTTCCACATATCGCTTTCCTAGCACCTATCTTGCAATCAGACAGGCAGCATTAATAGATGAAAACAAAGGTTCAGGAATCTGTGTGGGGTTGGAAATAAAGGAGGTAAAGGTGTTCAGGGGCCTTGCCTAGAGAGTAACAGAAAGAAACAAGGTCTCTGCAGGGAGACCCACAGGACAGGGCTGCAGGTGTTTGCATCTTATCAACATTCCTGGGGGATTTTTCTCTCTCTCTGACCTAAGTTGTCAATGATAATTAAGAGGAAAACATGTGCCTGTGAAGCAGGAAAAGACGGTTTCTTCATGTTGCCCATAAGAAGAGATTAAATTAACCTTGTTGGCGGGGGCAGCCAGTTAGCTCAGGTGGTTAGAGCGTGATGTTCATAACACCAGGGTTGCCGGTTCGATCCCCACATGGGCCACTGTGAGCTGTGCCCTCCACAACTAGATTGAAACAACTACTTTACTTGGAGCTGATGGGTCCTGGAAAAACCCACTTAAAATAAATTTTAAAAAGTTAAAAAAAAATCTCGTTAGTCGAGGTGTGTCCCCACTTGTTTAGAAACAAAAAATGTTAAAACAAGTTTTAAAATCAATGCACATTTTAAATATATGAGGTGCAATCAAACAATACAGTGAATGTTTAAATTTAAAAATTTTATTACAGTAAAAGACACATTGCCATTAATCTCTCTCAAAATTTTCTCCCTTGCTTCAAACACACTTATCTCATCATTCTTGCCACTTTCTGAAGCCGTTCTGGAAGTCCTCTTTCTTGAGTGTCTTTATCTTCCATCATGACAATGCTCTGTGTCACACATCGCTTCTGGTTTGGCAATTTCTGTCAAATAAAAACATTACGGTGTGTCCTGATCTACCTTATTCACTGGATTTGGCACCGTGTGACTTCTGGCTCTTCCCCAAAGTCAAAATGACCATGAACGGTAAATGTTTTGAATTGATTCAGGACATCGAGGCAGCCATGACAGCACAACTAACGACCCTCACAAAAGAGGACTTCCACAACTGCTTCAGAAAGAAGCGAGGACGATGGGATACATGTGTTCAAAGTGAGGGGAGTGTTTTGAGGGGGATTAATGGCAATGTTTCTTTTACTGCAATAAATTTTAATTTAAACATTCGCCATATTTTTTATCACACCTGATATTATAGTTTAAATAAACACATTTTTGCAATATCATTAAGTACTTATGCAGCATGAACCTACAGCAGGAATGAAAGGATTGAAATGACAGGATGTCACAGGATGCCAGCTTATAGACGCACCGGTCACACTGCCTGCCGATGGAACATTGCCGTTATCAAATTGAGGGACTGCTGACCAGGCTTGAGGTTCCTCTCTCTCCCAATCACTGATTCTGGTTCAGGGAATTGAAGTCCAGCAAGTTTCACTGTGAGCCTAACATTAGGGGGATAAATTTCAGTCACTTGTTGAAAGGACAAAATAACTGCTTTATTTCCTCATGCTCACCTAAGTCAGAAATGGATTTTGTGCCAACATCAGAAATCAGTTCTGATGATATGTGGAGATGAATATTCCCAGCACATGTTTTCAACAGTAGAAGTGTTAAGGCCAGTGTCGCATTCAAACTCACGTTGTGCCTTTGGTATTCTACCTACTTAATTGCCCCGTTTGTAATTTTAGATACTAAGTAAACTGCATGTAAGCTTTGAATACATGCAGAAAGGTATATTTCTACAATTCTGGGTGAAAAGAGTGTACTGGGAACCTGTCTTCCACCTTTTTTCCTCCCAAGCTTGCAACTGACTTCCTCCACGTCCCTCCCCTCACTGTGCTTGCCAAAGCCAGGGATGCATAGACATCAGCTGGCTGCCCAAACCTTCAGCTACTGTAGCTCTAGGATGCGGTTAATACAGACATGAAAAGGGGCTAAGCTGGCTTTTGTCACTATTCCTCTTTCCTTTCCAAATCACTCTCTGCACATTAGCTATGCACCCACCCCTCACCAGGACTGTGAACCCTGTGTCATGCTGTCCCTCCTAATTGTGCATCCCCTTCTCCCCATCCCACATTTACCCCACCCAAGACAGTCTTCTAAGCAGAAACTTCATAATCCCTCTTCTTCCTCCCCAAATAAGACTTCCCCCATTTTGTCTCTTTTCTTCATTTGTCTCATATCTTGAGATTGTTGTTTACAATGATTTTGAAAAAGCATCAGAGATTAATTACTCTGGATGTATATTTGCTGTATAAAAAGGAGAGTCTGACTGAAAAGGAGGAGATGTAGAATTTCACATACTAGATCTGTTTAAATGGCAGGATTCTAGGATATGGTCCAGAAAGACATGAGTCAGTCATATGCACATCTTTAGAACTTTCAAGTTGCCTATGTGACATCAGACTTCACTGAGGCCAACTGTTTTTGGAGTGGGCAGTACGGAGCACAATTGGAACATAGTTGTCCATGATTCAAACTTACATCCACAAACAGTAGCACAGTATGTTTTATAGAATGTTATACTGTGACAAAAATACTATGTGATTGAAGGACTGTGGGTTCTATATTTTTGGAAGTCTAGTTTTAAGACAAACAAATTGTCTCTGTGCTCCACCTTTCCCTAAATTCTAAAGGAAAAACAAGGCTACATCAAATAGAAGTATTTAGCAAGATAAGAAAACAAATAAGCAAGGACAAAAAAGCAAGATTTTCAAGTGACAATTCTCCTCCAAATTAAGCTATAAATTCCCAACAGGTTATTTTTGTGGAACAATAAAATTGATTTAGAAGTTAAGATGGAAAGTAGGGACTCCAAAAGAGACAAAACAAATCTAAAGAAGAAGGAGGCAGATATTACCATACTAATTATCCAATATTAACCCAAATAGGTTTTATTGGCAAAGAGAAACAAATAAATCAATGAAACGCAATAAGATGTTCAGAAAGAGTACCGAACCTGTCTGGGAACTTGGTATGTATTGGAAAATACATCAAGAAGAAGAATGGACTATTGAATCACTCACACTAGGACACCTGGCTTTCCATAAAATTCAGAGATTAATGAACTAAATGTGAAAAAAAAACTATTATAAAAAAGTAAAATAATTTCATGACTTTTGGGTTTGTGAAGGATTTCTTTGTTAAATACAAAATAATCACAACTCATAATGATTGAGAAATGTAATTACATCAACATCAAAAGCTTTCAGAAGAATGAAAAAGCAAAAGCCATTAAGGCAACTTTTGTAAATTCAAGGGCATCAAAATATACATCTATATGACCCAAAACCTACAATGTTAAAGACTTATGAGAGATGTAAGAGACATGTGTAAAACACATAAAGCACAAAATATAATCCTGAATATAGAAAAAGTTACAGAAAAATGAGAAACAGAAAAGAAAAGTGGTCAACGGACATCAACAGGAGAGATAAATTAAATTATGCCTCCCCCCAAATGACTTACTCTCCCGAATAAGCAACGAAACAAAAACAAAGAGATTATTTTATGCTAATTAGTAGGGGTCTCTTCCAAAACGTTTTTGATGATTTGAGGAGGCAAAAAATATCATAAACTCTTGGTGGTCACTATTTAAAAGAATAAATTAGACCTAGAAATTTTGGGTAGAGCTGTTATTTATTTTCTTATTAAGCAAAGAAAAGAATCTGTAGACTACCAAGTAGGTTAAAATTTTAATAAAGAAACAAAAAAGTTTTTACATTTATATGCTTAATATGTTACAAAATTATACTAAGAAATAGAGTAAATTATGAATATTGACTATCTGATACATAAATGACAAAAGAATCAAGGAGAAAGACAATTTGTAATATATATACCTTTATTGTTTGAATTATCATAACTACATTATAATTATACTGTAATATAAACAAAGGAAATATGCTAAAACTAATATCAGAAAAAGTTAAATTTAAGTAAAAATATGAAATGGGATTATTTTTCAAGAGACCGAAATTACAAAATAGCAATTATAGAAAGCAAAGTCTGTTATAAATAAAAGGACAATTTAAAGTAGTATGGTAGATCAAAGATTTTTTTCATGGTGGTATATATTTAGTGAAAAAAACCGACATAATTTTGTGGTAGAGATGGTTAGTTGTCTGTCACAGATTTGATCTCTCTCGTCCACGGTGAAACGGGTTTAGCTATAAAAAGAAGCAGTGATGATGCTATATCTAGGTCTGATCAGTAAAAATCTCCCAGGGGAGATCTCTCCTGCTCTTTTCCCAAGCTCCAGCTGAATGCCTTGCACTGAAGGACCCTAAAAGAGAGCAGAGTGACAAGATAGTAGGGGGCCTGAGTCACCAAGTAAAAAGCCTTCCATTAACCAGAAACACAAGCAACAAATAAAGTCTTACTGAGTAATAATATCACTGAAATTTGGAGGTTTGGTTTTGATAGCAGATTTATAAGCAAATTGATTAAATAAATTATGCTATATTCAGCCATTTCAAAAGATGACATAGAAAGAATCCCATGATCTATTATTGTATATAAAATGTAGGTATTAAACAGAATGCATATGATATTATGCAACTTTAAATAGAATCTATATTGGTGTACATCCCCATCTATGTGTGTACACACATATGTATTTATATCCATGCAGACATGTCTATCTATTGTTATATAAACACATAGACTACAGTCTGGAAGAACAAACTCTAAAACATTAACTGTGGTTATTTCTGGATGGTTACATTATGAATTATCGCACCACTTTTTTCAAACTTTTCTGTATCTTCTCATTTTTAAGACTGTATATGTATATATACATATATATGTAAATATGTATATGAATAACTTTTAAAATAAAAGGCAAAGGATTTTTTTTATAGCTATGCCAATTTTCCTGCACATCTGCCCAGATGGCAACCTCAGCTTAGCTCACCAAAGAAGTACAAGGTGATTATACATGGGCATGTGTCAAGCATGCCTAGACTCCTAAACACTGACTTCCACGATTCTGACTCAAGAATGAAATGAAAAAAAAAAAATGTGAACTTCTAACATGATGGGGCACCGTTTCACCATCTTAGGCACTAATTAACTAAGTGAGAGGTACATACATAAATGGCCCTAATAAAATGCAGATTAACATTTTAAAAGATGCACAAAAGAAATGTAGTGGGAAGTCGGGATTTATTAAGGTCAACAGAAAGAGCACAGGTTTCTTAAAGGGGAGTTATGATCTATATACATGGTGAGTAGGAAAAAACATGACAGATTTTAGAACTCAGAGTCATTCAGAAGTAGCCCATACTCAGCAGTCTTTATTCTGGAATTTTGACAGGCATTCCCACTAACAATGAACATGCCTGCACAGCCATTTGGAAAATCAGCACTACAATGGGTCCAATGCACTGAAAAAAACTCTTTTTTTGATGATAACCTTATTGTCTAAGTGAGAATCTGTTTTAAAGTACTTTGAAAACTGTAAGAGATAGCCCAAATTATAGAGAAAAAAAACTCTCAATATATCAGGGATGCCAAAAAAAATGTATACACATGACTTGTATTCACCTTTTGTTATCAGTATATATTGAGTCTTACAATTTTAATACAGTTTTTTCCTTTCTTAAAATGTGTATACATTTTTTTGGCATCCTCTATATATGTACATAGTGAATACAGTATATATAAATGAATACACGTGTATATATTCACTAAATTAAAAGACATTAAAATCTCAAATCTGTGGTGTTTTTTTATTATTTTTAGAAATATAGTATTATTGTTATAATTATGACTATCAGCACTGCCATTTTTCTCCCTTTGGAGGGCAAAGAACCTGATAATGTTTTCAATTTTTGAGGTAGAGTACAAATATTGAAAGGCTACTTAGTTCCCACCTATAAATATTCAAAATTCACCCTTGAACATCTATCTAGCATAGACATGATAGTTGTAGCTTACATGAAATGATAGTTTCTTGGTAGTGGAAGGAGACAGGAATTTTAGTTAATTTCTAAATATTTAATTTAGTAGTTGATGACTTTCTATAGGGATAATACCAACTCTTAGGTTATTAGAATTAGAATTAACACGTAAATTTCCTAATTAGATGCCTAGTCATGATGATACCCAACACTCATAGCACTTGATATGTGTTACATCTGTTCTAAGTGCTTCTCATGTATTAACTCAGCTGATGCTCATTACTACTTCATGAGGTTGGTGCTGCATTTTGACCCTTTTTACTTATAAAGAAATTAAGGCACACAAAGGCTGAGTAACTTGCCCATGTATGTAAAAGCCTTGGGATTAAAACACTGACAGTTTAGCTCCAGGGCCTATGTTCTTGTGATGTCTTTTTAGTACTATATAGCAATTGGAGCAGAAATCACTGAATATATAGTTATATATGTATAACTATATATATATAACTATATGCATAACTATATATATGTATATACATATGTATAACTATATATATGATTTTGCTTAGTGAATGAATGACCGTATCAGAATGAGAATATATATATTAGATGATCTCTAAAGCTACATTAATTAAATAAAAAATTCTGATATGGCCATTCATTCACTAAGCAAAATCAAAACAAATTGATCACCTACTGAAATAATTTGGCAGTGCATGGAAAATGCAGTGGTGAATAAAACATAGACTGTATACACAATTAGCAGTATCTTGAAGGAGAAGTTAAGTAACTTCAATATCCTATGAGTGATAGATTGGATTATTATTCAGCAAATATTCTTTCTTCTCTCTCTTTCACTTCAGGTGGTATTTACTTCCCTGCCATACCGACTTTGGGCCTAGCAGTGTGACTTACTTTACCCAGTGGAATGTTAGCAGATGTGCTCATGTCATTTAATGTGAGAAGAACCTGGGTAGGCATTGGTCCAAAGAAGATATCTGGAAACAGTTTTCCATGACTCTCCTGCATTTCTGCATATCTTCTGAGCAAAAGGCATTGACAACTTTGTTCCGGAATACCTTTGCCTTGATGTTTATAGAGCAAAAAGCTCTGGAAGTTAGAGATTGTATCTCCTTCTGAGGCAGAGGAAGAGGGAAGACTACTGACCAAAACAATAAAGATAATGTCTCCTTCTGGGAAATGGTTGGACAGGTTTGCTAGGAGCCTCCTTTTAAAATATTGCTTTCCTAAACTCAGTGTTCCTCAACTGTGACACTGACCCACTAGGTGCATAGCATCCAGCTGGACCTGCCTCCAGATTCACCCCCCTGGAGTCTAGGGGGCAAGAGAAACCAAGGAAAACATGAATCTCATGTTGTCTGTTGTGGTATGAGCAATAAAAACAATAAAATAATAACAGCAGTAATAATAAATAATAAAGTCCTGTCATTGGCCAAGGAATCTTGTCTTCTGCCAGCATGTATGGAACTATGGTAAGTAACTTGTTAGCTTACAAGTAAGATAAACTCTCAGACACTTCATAGTTAATGACAGAGGTTAAAAGTCAAGTGGAGCAGACTTCAATCTAACCCATTACTTACAGGTAAGTTCACCCCACCTGTACCCCACCTGTAGATTGAGGCGGAGTCCAGCAAGTCCCGTTGAGATCAGTCAAACCACAATTGGTATAAAAGGACAGTGAGAGACATCAACATACTTACTGTTTTAAGCCACTGAATTTGGAGTGATTTGTTATACAAAATTATTCTAGCAATAGCTGAATACTATTTCAAAATACTATGCCATGTGCTATGGCAAGATTAAGCATAGGGTATAGTAATGGAAGAAAATAACAGGAACACCTAAGATAGAATTGAATAGTCTCTGACCATTGTATACTGTCTGACAATTTCCAAGTACCATGGAAATTAAAACAATTCAAAGATTTTAATCATCTACCTAACATCCACAAAAAGAAATTCTGCTCACTGCTTGCTCACAAGGACTTATAAATTATTCTTTTTCTGCATTCTTTGTTATTTTTACCATGTAATGAAAGCATCATGCATGCTAAATTGAGATAAGTATCCTAGGATATATTGAGTTGAAAATTCCCAATCTATTTCTCAAGTTGAATGTATAAATCCTAAAATTTGGAGTTGATTACGGAAAAATATCTAACACTAAATTTAATATAGTAAATCTGGGAAGGAAAGTATCATTAAACTTTATAAAACTACAAACGATGTCAGAAGGTCTCCAGAAAAGAGTATCTATTTCATCAAGATATTTCCTTCATGCCATTCTGTCAAAATAGGCATGGGTACAATTGAAAACAGTTGTTTTCCTAAAGCACCCATAATCATGAGACAGAAACTTGTTACCTTTCAATATTTCAAGCATAATGTTCAAAGAATTAGACAAGGAAAATGACCTTCTTGGGGTAGCTTATTTGGAATATCTATTGTTTGGTGCAAATACTTTTGGCTAATTGGGCAATTTTGTCACCTCCAGTGAGTTTGTCAATTGATGATAAGAATGTTATGTGAGCATCATCCTGGCAAAATGAGAAATGGGAGCAATTACTCTTCTTAACTGCATCTTTTATGTGAAGCTCCCTTTTAATACTAGTGCATCATATGCAATTCTATGTGAGCCCTTTTCTCTTAGAATTTCTGAACTCAATTTTACATCTGCCGTGGCTGAATATGCACACTATGAAAGCAAGATTGGCTTACTCTCCTTGTCTCTGTCAACTAAAGAATTTAAATAGCAGTTGTTATTTCAGGAAGTGAGAAAATGTATCCCATTCGGCTCCTGGATGACACTCTGCTCATGGGTGACATTGTAAATATGGTGTCAATCAAGGATAATTTCTAGACAACGGTTTTGTTTACCCAGAGAAATTTGAAGACCAAAGTAATAATGTATCCATCAAAAAGTGCTCATTGAATACCTGCAGAACCCAAATTATAGGAGATTTTTAAAACAAAAGGATATGGGTACTGCCTAGTAGCTCGATCTCCTTTCTAGTTGAGGGAATGAAGCACAGAGCCTACAACTAACTTGCTCTAAGTTATAGAATTTGGTGAAGGGCTTGGGGACTCAGGTTCTTTCCTTCTGGTTATTGGCCTTTTTGTTTACATCAATTTTCTCAAACAAGTTGGCATCTGGTCTGTGCCATCATATTAAGTCCTGAGGACTCAGAGATAAACAGAATATAACTCTAAGCCTTGAGAAACTCATGGTCTAATGAAAGGGACAGATATGTAAACATTTAAATATAGCATAGTCAGTGGATGACTCGCCACAAGTAAACATCATAGCCCCCTTGGTGGTATGCTCTCAATGGGACATATAATACTAGGACATAGAAATCAACATTAGAAAATTGAAGTGGGGAAGTTGAGGACAACTTTTTGAGGTAGGTCTTAGCCTGGAAGATTTTGTCGTTATTTAAAAGTGAAAAAAGAGAAAAGAAAAACTTCTAATCTATTAACAGGAAACTACAGCAGGTAATTTTCAGAATGCTAACATGTCAGGGGAAACAGAACTTTTTTAGGTTCTGTATTTTAAGACTCCATGTGGTAACAAATGGGATATACAACAAGACCTGCATGAGTCCAGTTTTTAATATTGCGTATATTAAAATTAGAAATTTGAGCCTATGCAAGAGATTGAGAATTTTTGTCAATTATATTTTATTCCTGATACAAGGAGTTAATCAATTTGAATAACATAACCATGTTTTTATTACTTGTTTGTTTGTTTGTTTAAGTATGGGACCCAAAAGAGGACCACAAAAGATGAATATACCATGGTAATAATAATGGTAGATTAAGACCAGGATAGAAACTACACACTCCTGACTAGTATTTTATGAATTACCTCTTTAGATGGAGTATAGAGCATCAGAAACAGTGTAGACACATGTTGTGTGAATGTGTATGCTTTATTTTATTATGCAGTAAGTAATCTATATAGATATGGGTTGTTTCTTTTTCTTTTTTTTTAATTAAAGTTTATTGGGGTGACAATTTTTAGTAAAATTACATAGATTTCAGGTGTACAATTCTGTATTACATCATCTATAAATCCCACTGTGTGTTCATCACCCAGAGTCAGTTCTCCTTCCATCACCATATATTTGATCCCCTTTACCCTCATCTACCACCCTCTCCCCCTTGTTTCATAGAATGAAATTATTTTCATTCAAGTAATCTAGTGATAGATAAATACACAGAAACATAAATATGGATATACAGATATTTATAGGTATTGTATAGATAGATAGATAGATCCAGATATGTATATGGTCACAGGCAGAGAGAGCAGTTTGTCACAAGCTGATGAGGTGTTCAAGCCCCCTAAATGAACCATGAATACCCTTATAAAAAAGAAACGTCAGTATTTAGGAATAGACTTAACCATGGATTTTTTTTTAATTATAAGTAGTTTTGACATAAATTAATTTGAGTGATACTAACTAAGTAACAAACATTTAGTGATGTATAAGTGAAAAATTTAACCAATGGCAGAATTAAGTGACATCACTAAATGTCTTGCATAGACTTATGGTGTACAGAAACATTACATTTGTGCTAACAAATTCTTTTGAAGGAAGAGTATATTTCTGGAACATTAAAAAAATCTAGAAAAGAGAGCTTTGCATATCTTCAAAAGTTAAATGGGGATAGCATTGCTTCCTTTACTGGAACACGATGAAGATTAAATAAGACCATGTAAATCCCCTGGCACAGGATGGTTGTTTAAGGTTAGCTGACTTCCTTAGTTCAGCAGAAAGCCTTATTTTTAAGGATGCAACTATGCCAATGATTAAGTGACTGTAGGAGGAGTAAGAGCAATTACAGGGAGGTATTGATTTGTAGAAGAAGGATGAATTAAGCAGAGCCATAGCTCAGTATAAAAATAATTTATTCTTTAGAAAGAAGAAATTTGTTTGTGAAAATAGCACACCTGTTCATTCATAGTAGTTCATTCCTAAATTGGATTATAATACTACTTTAGGTTTTTAAATATTCCAGTCAATTAAAAAAATGCATATATATAATTTTTTAAAGCATCTATATACTTATTTAGACCTGCACAATTTATATTTTTGCAAATACTGTAAATAGTATCATTTGTTTCATTAAATGAACTAATATGTTGTTGTTGCTATATATGAATAGAACTGGTTAATGTAGGTTTATTTTCTATCCTGTGACTATAATAATCATATTTTTATTATTGTTCATTCCAGTTATTTTCCAGGCAGTTCCCTAAATGTGTTACATAATTTATTCTCCTACTTTTAAAAAGTTAAAACTATTATTACACGTTTTTGCCTTAAGGTATTGGCTATAATTTCCAGAACAATGTTGAAAACAGCAGTGATAAGAGGCATTCTTAAATTGTTCTTTAACATTAAAACTGCAAAAATTCACAACTGAAATAATTTTTTTCACATTAATGATGTATGTTTCAATCTAGGTTTACCAACCATTTCTATTTTGAAAGCTTTTGATTTAATCAAATGGATTCTCATGGTCAATTTACATGTTCATAGTTTTTTTTTAATTGTATCTATTGCTATATCAATAATTTTCATACTTAACTGTTAAATTCTGGAGCAGAACCTACGTAGTCATTTTTATTATAGTTTAGTAAAATCATGGATTTATGAAATAAATATTTTACATTTAATTTAATTTATTGAATTAAACAAATGTTTTATTAAAACTATTTTTATTTTTTAGAGGATCTTCACATCCATCTTTTTATTAGTCAGCTTTTGCTAGATAAAGCTGAGGTAACAAAACACTCCAATATGTCCTTGGCATATACAACAAAGAATATTTTTTTCCTCACTCCCCCACAAACTACATGTTGACTGCATTTCTGTGGGTCCACTCCAATGTCTTCATCATCCTGGGATCTAAGCTGAGAGAGCAGCCCTTATATTGTATATTACTAGAGAGAAAAGGGCAAAAGAGTTGGTGAAATTCAGCAATAGCTCTAAACCTTTTGCTGGGAACTGTTAAACAGGATCATAGTCACTCATATTTTATTGATCAAACCATTTATGTGACCAAGCTTGATATTAAAGAGTTGAGGAATCATATTTTTCTCATAGGGAGGTACTGTACATCACATGCCAATTAACAGGGATAAAATGATCTTCTTACAAGGAAGGGAGATGTAAATAACTGGGAATAATTATCCAATCCAATCTACCAAAATAATCATAAATAAGACTGTTTGGTAAGACTCATTTAGTTTTATCTTTGTCAGGTTTCATGTTCCTTTTTTCCAGGTATGCTAGCCTTATAAAATAAATTGAATAAATGTGTTCAGTTTTTTCGGGGAGAAAAGATGAAATACTGCCATTTGCGACAACATGGATGGATCTTGAGATTATAATGCTAAGCGAAATAAGTCAGACAGAAAAAGTCGAGAACGATATGATTTCACTGATATGTGGGATATAAAACTGAAAACAACAAAAGAACAAGACAAACAAATGAAGAAACAAAAAGTCATAGACACAGACAATAGTTTAGTGGTTACCAGAGGGTAAGGGGGGAGGGAGGTGGTAGATGAGGGTAAAGTGGAACAAATATACGGTGATGGAAGGAGAACTGACTCTGGGTGGTGAACACACAAGGTGATATAGAGATGATGTATTACAGAATTGTACACCTGAAACCTATGTAACTTTACTAACAATTGTCACCCCAATGAACTTGAATTAAAAATAAATAAATAAAATTGGAAAGTTTTTCAGATTCTTTTCTAGAATTACACACACACACACACACACACACACACACACACAGAGTCAATTATTATTGTTCTTGGTAGTTATTTTCTATAACGTCACCACAAATACTGAATTAGTGAATACTGAACCACTGCTCCTATGGAAAATACAGTGAGGTTTCTGTGAGCCTCTGGTAACATTTTTGTTAACCGATGAATACATAAACTTGTTTTCTGTCTGTTTCTGTTTAAAGACACCTTATTTAATATATAGATGATTCAGTAACATTGAATTCATAGTCAACAACACTATAACTCATGCCTGAACAAAGCTTATCTAACACACAAAGCTTATCTCTGTAGACACATCGTGGCCGTTTTGTACTTAGGAACACTAGACAGGACTTCAGTGCTACACTTGGGGGTCATTTTAAACAACAAAATCATCAAAAAGCACAAAAATCTGAAAAATGTGGCACTAAATATACTGCAAAAAGGACACTTGATTTCATTATGAAAGCTGAACTTCTCATTCCGCCCCGCCCTCTACCCCAGGTCCTGGCAACCACCATTTTACTCTGTTTCTATGAATTTGGCTGTGTTTGCATTCCATAAATAGGTAAGATCATAGAGTACATTAGTCCCCCCTTATCCATAGTTTCACCTTCTGAGGTTTCAGTTACCCACAGTCAACTGTGGTCTGAAAATATTAAATGGAAAATTCCAGAAATAAACAGTTCATATGTTTTAAATCTCAGGCTGTTCTGAGTAGAATGATGAAATCTCCTGCCAAACCCACTCCATCCCACCTGGGACATGAATCATTCCTTTGTCAAGTGTCTCCACGCCTGCCCATCAGTCACCTAATAGCCATTTCGGTTATCAGATTGACTTTCATGGTGGCACAGTGCTTGTGTTCAAATGACCCTTAGTTTACTTAATAATGGCCCCAAAGCTCAAGAGCAATGATGCTGGCGATTCAGATATGCCAAAGAGAAGTGGTAAAGTGTTTCCTTTAAGTGAAAAGGTGAACACAGTACAATAAGATATTTTGAGAGAGACCACATTCACATAACTTTTATTACAGTCTATTGTTAGACTTGTACTATTTTATTATTATCATTGTTAACCTCTTACTGTGCCTAATTTATAAATTAAACTTTATCGTAGGTATGTATGTGTAGGATAAAACATAGTATATATAGCGTTCAGTACTTTCCGCAGTTTCAGGCATTCACTGGGGGTCTTGGAAAGTATCCCCTTCAGACAAGGGAGAACTACTGTATTTATCTTTCTTTGCCTGACTTTTTTCGTTTAGCACAAGCCCTCAAGATCTATCCAAGTTGCTGCAAATGGCAGAATTTCCTTCTTTTTTTAAGGATGAATAATACTTCATTGTATATACATCTGACAGTTTATTTGTCAATGGATACTTAAGTTATAAGACTTCAATTTTAATTTTACAAGTGTTTATGCTTTAAAATGTTCCCACATATTTATATGTTTAAATTACTTTAAAAGTTTTAAAAGGAGGGCATACTAGGGTCAGAAATACTGACTGCACAAGAGTCAATTCTGGTACCTCAGAAGATGCAACTCAGTTCTTAAACATAAGTGGGAAGACTTTGCTAATTTTGAAGCAGCAAAATAATGCAGATCTTTTATGAGCAGCTGTAAAGGTTGGAGGTGCCCAAGGAATGAGTATTCTCTTCAGCTAGTGATAGATTAATCCCGACACTCCCCCTGAGTCAGGATGAACAATTGGGTAAAATCTATAATACAGAGGGTGCCAGAAAAATGTATGCACATTTTAAGAAAGGAAAAACTTGTATTAAAATTGTAATACTCAATATATACCAATAACAAAAGATGAATACAAGTCACGTTTGACTTCTGCAATTACAAGAACTGCTCAAAGTGGTTACCATTAGCATAATTTTAATACAGTTTTTTTTCCTTTCTTAAAATGTGTATATATATTTTTTGGCACCCTGTGTAGTTTTTTATCTCTACTGAAGAAATACAGATGTATTATTGATGTTGATGTTAGTGTCCTCAATATTATACATTTCTTAAACATTGTTTACAATGTTCAAAGAATTACCCATATGTGCTTAGATTATTTTTTGTTGAAAAAATATATAATACAACTAACTATAAGACATGCTAATATTTTTTTAGGACTTTCATCTTTGTCCACAAATTGAAACTCACAATACTGAGAGACTTAATATGATTTTAGGAAATATGTCAATTAAAAATGCATGACATAATCTAATTTCAACCTAATATTATACAACCACAAAGACCTTTATATTTTTTCCTTCATTCAGTTTTCCTGGTAAGGGTCAACTCTGACCTAGTGAAATGACTCACCATTATCAGCCAGAGAACCAGCCGTCAACAAGTTGGTTACATTCATCTTTGCACTCTATATAAAAAGATACAGAGGACTAGTCCTAATAATGCTAGCTTTGATAGCATAGGCTTTCTATTTTAAGAGCTAGATCAACACTGTCAATTAGTTACACGCGGATTCTTCAGGAATATTGTAGTGACAACAGTGTTCAATCAATAAACACACTGAGTTGAATTAAAATAATCAGCCCATGATATCAGCACTCTGCTGAAAAATTCATCTCAGTGAAATCTCATAAGCACAGTAAGATAACTAAAATGTTTAAAGGATCATTTTGTAGATGTTTCCCTTTCTTCAATACACTGAAACTGGCAACAGATCAGGAATATATTTATTTAAGTAATTAAACTACATTCATTTAATAAACCATGAAAGGGAGTGATATCCAGGTGATGAGTCTAGATTTCTATTTCCTTATTACTGATAAGCTATAGTTTATTTTACTTTTAAAGGAAGAAGGAAAATGGTAGGAGGAGGCTGCCTACCAAAATTTATGATTCCGAAATATTTCCTTTATTCTATGGCTCAGATTAAGGTTTTGCACAAGCTCTGCAGAGGTGTCTGCGAGTCTACCACAGAGGAATAAGATTAAGTGTTGGAGGGAAAGAAGAGGAGAAAGGAGGGCAGCAAACAAGAATGATAAGGTCCACCACCTTTTTCAAAAACCAGAAGCTCCATACGTTATATGTACTGGTGTTAGAAGATTTTATGTAGAAAAATGATTACTTAGATTTTGAAAATCATGAAAACTATTTAAAAAAAAAACTTTTTTATTTTAGTTTTATAGAATAGTTTTAATAAATATTTTTATTCCTATTCGAGGAAAAGTTGGCATAGTATACTAAATACAAGTGTTTTGTTGTAGATAAAAATAGGGGTGAAGAATGTGGCAAACTTTTAAATATTATAGTCACGGCTGGCTTTCTGTGTTGAAGACATTCTTACTCCATAACAGTAGTTCTGAATAGTAATTCACATTTTGTTTTGTTTTGATCTCCAAAAAAGTGGAATCTTATAAGCAATAAAGTGAATATTCAGGAATTTAGAATTTTCGGAATGTAAGTATATTAACTCACTGACAACCATAAGGAGCACTTCATTAAGTACTTATTGATGATTATTGATGATCTTTGACTGCACTTCAATCTAACTTTCTGTCTCTAAAATGAGACACATAAGTGATTGCCTACTCAATAGGCATTTTCCCACTTCCTCTTTGCTGAGAGAATTTTAATTTTCTGTACTGAATTTGAAATGTCCATGATGTTTGAGGAAGACTGGATTTCTATTCAGACCTAAAGGGATGTTTCCTGATTGGTTTTAAAGTCTATTATGACAGTTTTCTTTTGCTTGTTAATTAATTGTCCAGCAAGTGATACAATTCTGGGCAATGAGACATGAAGAATATATGCATAGGAATTTATGGGAAAATTTTAATCTACCTTAAAAAGGGAATCAAGACAGTGAAATTCCCTCTTAAAGACATTTTAACCCGAAGGTGATACCTGAAACAGATGTTGTCGTAATATAGCAATATGCTCATAAGTGGTAGAGAAGAAAGATGGATCCTTGATAATGAGTCACTGACTTAACCCTGAAACCACCTACTATCTAGAGTTTTGTTATGATTCAATATAGATCTATTTACTATTGCTGAAACCAAAATAATCTCATGTGGCACAAAATATTTCTTATTATTATGAACATTAGTTCCAAGTAATGATTTATTAAGCTAAAAAAAATTGGCCATAGGAATAGCATGATGTTAATCTATAATGTTGATGTGGAAAAGTAGATGAGTAAGAATGTCCAGGAAGATGTGAAAAAGAAATAATGAAAGTGGACTAGCCCAACAATATATTAAAATAAAGAGCTATACATAATATAGTCCAATAACAGAGGTATGTATATATAGGAACTTTCTATGTCATAAAAGTTTCATATCAAATTAGTGGAGAAAAGACACAATAAATATATGGGTTGGAACAACAGGCCAAAGTCCTTTCTTTCTCCGTGCACTAAACAAATTCCAGAAGAGTCAAACATTTATACAAAGAAGCAAGAGGAGGAGGAGGAAGTGAAGGAGGAGAAAAAGAAGAAATTAAGTGCTAAAAAATATAGATGGCTTCCTAAAACTGTCATCTTGGAGTTGGGGTGTTCGTTCTGAGCACCATTAAAGAAAATGCAAGATTGGTTTTAATATTGGTTTAATAGGAAGCGCATCAAAAAATTTCTACATTAACAGAAAAAAAGGAGAAAAAGTATATTATCATCTCAACAATTACAGAAAAAGCATATGATAAATTTCAATATTCAATTATGATTTTTATGAAACTTTATCAGCTAAAAATAGAAAGAAACCTTGTTTAGCAGAAAAATAGCAACTACCAAAAATCTATACAAACATCATACTTAATGGTGAAATGTTGAAAGCTTTTCCACTGAGGTCAGAAAAAGACAAGGATATTCACTCTCACCACTTTCACTCAACATTGTACCTGAGGTTGTAACAGTAAGACAAGAAAAGTAAATAAACGTTGTAAAGATTTCAAAGGAAGAAATAAAATCACTATTTATCAACAACAAAATTATTTATGTAGGCATTCCAAAATAGCCTATAAATTATTAAAATTTAGTGAATTTACCAAGATTGCTTTATAAGAATTAAATACTCATATACGTACTATCATATATTTTACTTGTTTTGTTCTTTAGATTCCACATATAAGTGAAATCACATGGCATCTGTCCTTCTGTCTGACATACTCCACTCAGCACAATACCCTATATCCATCCATGATACTATCATATTAATACTTATAGAATTAGTATTAATACTATGTAAGAATTAATTCTATTTCTATTAATAAACAACACAACTAGGAAATAAAATTTAAATTATCATTTGTAATTGCATGAAAAATATAAAATACTTAGGAATAAATTTAATAAAAGATTTTCAAGAGCTCTATAGAGGAACCTATAAAATATTATAGAGATAATTTAAGATCTAAATAAGAGGAGGGATATACCCTGTTCATGGACTGGAAGCCTTGATATTCTAAAGATATTAATTTTCCCCAAAATGATCTACTGATATAATGTGGTCCCAATCAAAACATAACACTTTTTTAATGGAAATTGACAAGATGTTCTACAATTTATATGGAAATGCAAAGGAGCAAAAAAGTGAAGATATTGCACATGTACAATGGACACATATATGAATGTTCATGGCACTAACAATTTAATAACAAATCAATGGAAACAACCCAATGGGTAAACCAAATATGGTATTGTTACACAATTGAACAGTATATAACAATAAACGTGAATGAACTCCATTAATCAACATGGATGACTCATAGTTAAGCAAAATGTGTCAGACACAAAATACTGCCTGATTCAATCAAATAAAAATGTTTTAAAAACAGGCATAATTAATGTTGGCAATGCCTGTTTAAGTAGAAAATCATAAATAAAAAATAGGAACCATTACTACCAACATCAGGATGGGGTTTTTCTTTGCAAGGGAGGAAGGGAGAGAGAAGTGATTGGGTTGGGGCATGACAGCATTTCTTGGTGCTGTCAGCAGACATTGGTGATTAGTTTGTGATAAATTATTTAGTTGTTCATTTGTATTCCCTGCACTTTTCTGCATGTATGTGATGTGTTTCATGATAAAAATAGGTGAATTTGCTATATGTAAATTTAAAATTTCTGAAGAGTAAAAAATAAATAAATACAAAGAGAAAGGATAAATAAAATGAAAAATATTTCCCACATGTGATGGGCAAAGGGCTTATAAAGCACCAAGATAAGGATCTGTTCTTTTTTATTTGGGTTTCTGTTTTTCTGGCTCTCTAAAAACCTTAGAGCTTCAAGCTACCTTTCTGCCAATGTTGGAACCAGCACAATAGAGTTCTGAGGTTTTTCACTATTAGCACCATAATAAATGCAGCACAGTGAAATGTGCAGAAAATCTAGACTCAGTGTCCTTTTGACTTTGATAAGAAAGACATATCCTCCTATATTTTCCCCTAAGATTTTTTTTCAAAGAGACTATTCAAATAGGGAACACATGTAAACTAAATAGATGCCTGGATATAGAAAACACTAAGTACAGATCTAGCCACAATTTAGAGAAATGGGCTGGGCAAAAAAGGTTGTGCTTGACATAGAGGAAATGGGACTTAGCAAAATGAAAGTGGTGGAATGGATAAAGAAGGTGTGATATATATATATTGATATATATATATAGATAGATAGATAGATAGATTGATTGATATATATATATAATATACATATACATATATATATATATATATATATATATATATATATATATACATACATACATACATACATATATGCAGGGGATGCCAAAAACATGTATACAAGTGGACACTTTGGTCAACGTTGCTCAAGCAGTAGTTTGCCGTAATCAGAAGTATCTGGACGCTGATGGTAACCATTTTGAGGACTTCTTGTAATTGCAGAAGTCAAACGTGACTTGTATTCACCTTTTGTTATCGGTATATATTGAATATTACAATTTTGATACAGTTTTCCTTTCTTAAAATGTACATACATTTTTTGGCATCCTCTGTATATAAGATGGAATATTATTCAGCCATGAGAAAGAAGGACATTCTGCCATTTGCAACAACATGGATGGACCTTGAGCACATTATGCTAAGTAAGGTAAGTCAGACAGAGAAAGACAGGTACTGCATGATATCACTTATATGTGGAATCTGAAAAAACCAAACTTGTAAAAACAGAGAGTGGGATGATGTTTACTAGGGAATGGGGGGTGGGGAAACAGGTTGAATGTTGTTTAAGGATACAAACTTGCAATGAGTAATGAGTAAGCCCCAGAGAGCTAATGCACACTATAGTGAATATAGACAACAATACTGTATTATAAACATTAAACTTGCTAAGAGACTAGAATTTGATTTCTCCAGCCACTAAAAGGAAATAATAATCATATAGTGTGATTGATAGAGGTGTTAATTATTACTACAATGGCAATCATATTACAATATACAGAAAATATCAAATTAACATATTGCATGCCTTAAATTTACACAATGTTATATATCAAATATATTTCAACTAGAAAATAAGATAAAAATCAAATGTTTTAAAAAGTTGTGGAGATCAGAGGAAAGGCTTTCTCTATAGGACGACTCTCATTTTTTTCCCACCTTGTCACCCTGTTTTCACTGGTCCAGACAATGAAGATCCTTCCGCAAACTAGTATCGTTGTATGGAAAGGAGAAGAGATCAGGGAAAGAGCAGGAATATTTTCAGGAGAGAGTTAGGGAAGGAAAGGTACCGCCACGTAGGAGGTTGAACATCATGGGTAAGAAATATTAAAAGAGCCAGGCATGGACACAAGTATGAGTCAGGGCCAGTGTTCAAATGACTCCAATGGCAATATATTTCTAGAGTAGAAAGTCACTGAGGTAGATTGGGGCACCATGGAGACAAATAGAAGGTCAACACTATTCAATAGCTGTTAAATTATGCAAAAAAACAAAACTGATTGTAGAATCTTAGTCCCAAAAAACCCACGGAAAATATCAAGCCTTTTCCATTAAATTAAGGAAAGGGCAGGGACAAAAAGCCACAATATTTTGGTATTGTAATCAAATATTTTTATTCAATTAAATTCAATATGTAAATAAGGTGATTATAATTCTCACTGAACACAAAAGTCCCATTTTAAATTATTTAAATGTGTTTCTTTTAGATTTTATTGTCTACTGATTGAGACTCCTGGAATTGTAGCTTAGATCGTTACTAGAAATAGTGCTCTCGTGCCAAAAAAAAAAAAGTGCACTAAGGTAATTCTTTCATATGTGAATTAGGGGTTAATGATTTCACATTCAATATCTTAACCAATAATCTGGAACAAAAATATTCATATTTTAGGCCAACTCCAGCAAAACATATGCCTGTATTCAGCATACAGTATATAAGAAACACTGAAAATAAAGTTCTCCTGACTTTGAAAATAATTCTGTGACTAATGTTTAAAGTATTTTCATCAGCAACTCTGTGAAGACACAGCTTGAGATCTGGTACGTTTGTGAACTTGACTTATGTGAAGGTTATAATTAAGGATATAATTGGGAAGCGTTAGCAAGATGTTAAAATATCTTGTAGACAGTTTGACAAAGCCACGGTCAGAAAGAATGTTAAATATGGGAGGTGGAAGTCATAAAACCCATGGAAGAAATACTAAAACAATAATTTTTTAAACGATTAATTCTAGCTTAGCCAGTATTTTTACCTCAAGTAACTTAATCTGTAGATATGCTCTCTCACACACACAAAAAAAAACATATATGAGAATGTTCATTATAGCATTGTTTTTAATAGTGGAAAAATTGCAGGAAACTAAACTATACATCCTCAGAAAAACTTACATAATTTTCAAATCCACAAATTGGGATAACATAAAAACATTAAAATGAATAAAGTTGATCTGCATGTGCTGATAGAAAAATAACACAGATATGTTGTATGAAACAAACTGCAGACCATTATGATGTGACTCCTATATGTGTAACACCTCTGTTTATCAATACACATATATAGAAAAAGTTTGGGGGCTTTTTCACCAAACCAATCATAGTGACCTGAGAGACAAGGGCACCAGGGAATTTCACTATCTATGTTATATATTTTAATAGTGTTTAGATCTTATACAAATTCATATTATATTTAGGAGGAAAAGATTTTTTAAAAAAGGTTATTAGCTGTGACATCCAAGTTGCATTTGCAATAGGCTAGTGGTAAGGTCGGTATATTGGGTAAGATCTAGTATATCAGATTGCGTCCAAGGCACAAATAGGCTTATATCTTTCTTGGAGTTCACTGACTTTCATGGCAATGATTTGGTTGGGGGGGTGGGGATGGGGGCAGCCATCATAGTCTTGGGGCCCTAGACCTGACCTTTCTACAATAGAGAGAAGTAAAATAATTTTCTAGGAAGTGATTAGGTAGTAGTAATGAAGAATTAGTGCCCTCGTAAAAGAGACTGCAGAAAACTCCCTTGTCTCTTTTGCCATATGAGGACAAGGCGAGATGATGACAATCTATGAACTAGGAAGCGGGCTCTCACTAGACACTGAATCTGCAGGTACATTGACTTCCGGGTCCCCAAAACTGTGAGAAATAAATGTCTGTTGTTTACAAGCCACCAGTCCCTATAGCAGCCCTAACAGACTACGAAATCCTCCCCCGACCCCACCAATCCTTGCTGGGATTTTGGTTCAATTTGCTTAATCTTGTGTCTTTCAAACTATGAGTATATTTTAAGACTCTTCATTTGAGTCTGTTTAAATTTCTTTAGAAATATTGTGTAGTTTTTAAAGTAGACATTGTATACATCTTTTTAAAGGATATTATTAGGTAGTTGATGTATTTTAAAACTTTTATGAATACTTTTAAAGTTTAATTTACTGTTAGTCGCTACTAAATAGAAATCAATTAATTACTGTATATTGAATTGTATGCAGTTATTTTTTAATTAATTGCCATAGTTTATTAATACATTTCTTGGATTTTCTGTGTAGGCACTCTTGCTCTGTCTGTAAATAATCCTAATTCCATTTGTTTCTTCCCAATCCGTGTATTTTTACCATATTTTTCTCACCTTATTGCACTGTCTACGACCTCCAAATAGCCTTATTGTCTGATGATAAAAGAAAAGCTTTAAAAGTATCACTAAATATGATGTTTGCATGTGTTATTTTGCATTTATCGATGCCCTTTATTAGATTGAGGGTATTCCCATCTATTTCCTTCTATACCTTGTTTTCTAAGAGCTTTTCTTTCTTTTTTTTAACCATATTTAACTGGCATTTAAATATATCAAATGATACTTTTCCATCTCTTGGTTTGATCATATGCTTCTTTAATCTGCAAAGTTGGTGAATTACATTCATTGAGTTTTAAATATTAATCCACACTTGCATTCCTGGTACAATTGATTCTGACCTTTCACATATATTTGAATTTTAATCACTAATATATTGTGGATTTTTTATGCATCTATATTCATGAATGAGTTTGTGCAGTAATTATCCTTTTATTGTGCCCTTGTCAGATTTTGACATTAGGTTATGCTAGCTTCGTAAAAGAACTCTGAAAATCTTCATTATTTTATGGAAAAGTTTACATTAGTGTCATTTCATTTGTTCTTTAAGTATTTGGAAGCATTCACTGGACTTAGAGTTTGCTGTAAGAGTCTTGAATTACAGACTCAAATTCTGTATTACATAGAGAATAATTCTCATTTTCCATTTACTCTTACACCGTTTTATTAAATGATGTTTTCAAAGTATGTTTATTTCATTTAAATTTTAAAATTGACATAACATTGTTTATAATATCTTATAATTTTTAAACATGTATAGAATCTTTGGAATTTATAGAAATCCCTTTTTTGATTTCTGATATTATTTTTGCCTTCTTTTTTCCTTGATCTAGAGGATTAACAATTTTGTTACATTTTTAAGGAATCAACTTTTGGTTTTGTTGATTTTATTATATGTTTACTTTCTATTTACTGGACTTCTGTGTGTGTCATTTTGTTCCCCCTTTACTTTCTTTGGATTTAATTTGCTGTTCTTATAACTGCTTGAGATAGACATAACTTGATTTTCAGCCTTTTCAAATATATGGACGTGAGTCTAAGTTTTTATCTATGCGTGACTTTAGCTTCATCCTGCCTGTTTTGATATTCTAAATCTGTTATCATTCCTTTCCAAGCATTTTCTAATTTTCACTGTGATTACTTGTTCGATCAATGGTTTATTTATAACTATATACATTAATAACAAACATTAAGGGAGTTCTTTATCTGTTTATCTTTTTGTTACTGATTTCCAGTTGAATCCCACTTTCTGCAGAGAATATAATCTTTCAAATTTCCTGAAATTTGTTTCATGGACCATAATGTGGTTAATACCAGTAACTTTCCAAGTACACTTGAGAAGAGCATGTCTTGTAGTTTTGGGGTCCAGTATTCTATATACGTCAGTTAGGTCAGGTTTATTAATGTGTCATTAATCCCAATCAGAATCCCAGCAAGGTTTGTTTACGTATTCATAAAATTCTGATCTTAGGGGGGAGAAACAGAAAAGATCAGGTCCATTTCAGTGCACTTTATTATTCTCAGAACCTTGGCCTCACAAGTCCTGACTTCTCTTATTGCCTCCCTGTGCCTTCATACAGCTCTTTGTATTTTATCCAGCTTTTAGAGCTGTTCTCAGTAGAGGGGTTGTTCTGATGTGAGTTACTCTGCCAAAACTGAAATTTGAACTCCCCAAACTCCATATTTTCAGTGATGGCATTACTATTTCCAATGGATCGAGCTCTTTTCCTAAAAATATCACAAATCTATTTCTAGGCTGAAAATGTGTTTTTCATGTTGCTTGAATTTATTATGTAATAATTTAACCAGCATGTTTCTGGAAAACAGAATGGATTATAAAAGACTATAAATCAAAGCTTTTTCAAGGGTATAGGGATTATTTACATGTAGGGAATGGCAGCATTTACCTCAAATTACCCTGTTTCACAAGGGCTCACCCAACTGTAGGTAGAGCCAATTGTTTTTCTTCGGGAGACATGTTGCTCATGGCTGAGCCAAAGCTAAGCAAAGCTGACAGACGTAGGAACCCCACGCACACCAGCACCAACAGATTTTTCTGCCAAAGCCAAAATGATCATCGTACGTTGTAGGTGGGTGTGGTAACTATAAATGTGTATGCATTTGAATGTGCCTGTGTGACACGACTGTAGGTACACATACTCGTGTACATGCGATTTGTATAATGGCCTATATATGGCCAGCTGGTTTATATGTAGGCATCTGGGGAGCGCTATGTCTATTTGTGGACAGTTGTGTGTGGAGCTAGGCCCATCAAAACACATATGGAAAATATGTATCAGTAGGCTACTGTGTCCAAGAGGATGGGTTCGGAGATCTGGGCAGGAGGCGTCTGAAGACAGGGATATAGGAGGAGGAGAGGGGTCAAGTGATACTATAAATAGTAACACACTGTGACCTATCACCTAATCCTGTATGTTTATGCCCCTTCTCCTAAAAGGTCTTCTGCCTTAATATAAAGAGAACATTCCCATTTCTGCAATATAAGAAACCCTCGCTTGGGCCTTGATTCCTGTGACGCTCCCAAACTCCTGCCATCTTCACCCCGGAATCAGGACTTCCATCTTTGTGTCCTCAGCTGCTCTTCCTAGTTCAAACAACAAGGCTTCCTTGGACCACATGCACCTATCTGACCACAAATGTGGCCTCTTTCTATAGACTCTTTTTACATCTATGAATTATATCAGGCTATACACTACTGGGGCGTGCTATGATCCTTCGGGCATTATTTTCTACAAGCACACCACACATTTCCTCCTCATTCACCTCTACCTACTATTACAGTCCCAGAGTGCCCTTCTACTATTACAGACTCAGAGGAACTTGTGGCTGAGTCTACATGAAGTACAATAGTAATGACCATTCACAAAGTGCACTGTGCATTTTCACAATGCTCTGCTCATTCACAATTTCTAGGGCCAGCAAAACACTTCAATATCTTAACCCTACATTTAATAATGGAATATTTTCATTTCACTATATGTGAGTAGAAAAGATAGGGAATGATTTAATCTATTTATTATGGTAATTCCTTGCACATTTCCTACCCTACTTAATATTACAGAACAAAATTCAAAAGATGTTGCAAAGATACTCATAATAAAAATTATAATTTCTAGAATTTTAATTTAAAAATCTATTATTATTATTATTTTTAATAGATGGGAAAAATCCCTGAAAACAATTTAAAATAAGAGATTTTGAAATTGGCAAAATTTTGTATGGAATGAATGTAGTGACCACAAGGAGACATTGTGGGTTCACTGAAAACAAGTAAGACTGAAATAATTTCATATCCTTCTTAGAAAGTACTACTGTTAATATTCTAAGCAAATGTTGTTGGCGGTAGTTCTTGATTTCAATAAGATTCATGAAATGTGACTTCCAGAATCACTATGGAGAAAATGGAAATATGGACTAAAAATAATTAGGTGGAGTTATAGCTGATTGAACTTCCAGATCCAAAAAGTGTTAGTTAACGAATCAGAGTTAACCTGGGTCATATATCCTGGCAAGTAGCTATAGATCCCAGGGATTTGGCAGCCTTTAGGGGAGTGATGTTGCTCCTAACTTTCCCTCTGGTTCCACCTAGTGGCTGATAATGCACTAATCAGTTGTCATGGCATTTATCTTGCTTTGTGTTTACATAGAACATTAGTTATTTCACAGAGCTCTGATTATATAACTTTGTGTGGGACTGCTTAGCCACTTCCTGCTCCATCTTAATTACCAATGATTACAACAAGTCTGTCGTCAGAACCCGGGTTATGCTCCAAGTCTGTAGGTAATGAGCTGACTGAGGGCACTCAGGAGAATCAGAGTAGGGAATCACTTTACATTAAATACCATGCAACTTCTGTGAAATAGACTTTTTTGCTTTTTTCTCTGAGGACTTCCCTGTATCATCCATTTATTCTGATTCCCCTCATATCATTGGATGCTTTTCTTCTTTTAGGTATTGTCTCCTGCTTTACCTCCTTAATTGCAGTAACACTAGCACAAATGTTAGCCCCTGTTGTTTAGAGTTTTCTGGATTATAAGCACATATTTATATGTCATTTTATCTAAATAGACAGGGAGGCTGGGAATATCTCCTGGCAGAGGAAGACAATAAGTCTCAGGGATGTTAAGAATATTGATCAAGCTGTCACAGCTGGTTTATCGTGAAGCCCAACCTCCAGACCAGCCCTTTTTTTTCTTCAGCATTTCTAACACTCCCTCTACACACACACACACACACAGGAGGTCTGACTATTGAGTTCATGAATTCATCCTAGAAAAGGTGCTACATACCTCACTGCTGAACATCACTATGGCCACCTCTGAAGTACTCCCCTTGGGAAGCTATGCACCGACGCCAGTGCCTAGTCCACCCTTCAAAGCAATTCTGGACTCTTTTTCTGGAATGGCCATCAGAGCTGTCATCGTATTACCCTTGATGTCCTGAATGTCACCAAAATGTCGTCCTTTCAATATTTCCTTTACCTTTGGGTAAAGAAAGAAGTCATTGGGGCCAGGTCAGATAAATAGGGAGGGTGTTCCAATACAGTTATTTGTTTACTGGCTAAAAATTCCCTCAGACAGTGCTGTGTGAGCTGGTGCATTGTCGTGATGCAAGAGCCATGAATTGTTGGTGAAAAGTTCATGTCGTCTAACTTTTTCACGCAGCCTTTTCAGCACTTCCAAATAGTAAACTTGGTAAACTGGTTGTCCAGTTGGTACAAATTTATAATGAACAATCCCGCTGATATCAAAGAAGGTTAGCAACACCGTTGCAACAAGTTCCCAAACCTAATTGTCAGAACTTTCTGTGTGTGTGTCTGTGTGTGTGTGTGTTTGTGTTCATTGAGCTTTACTGAGGTATAATTGACAAATAAAGTTGCAAAATATTTAAAGTGTACATTGTGATGATTTGATTCCAGCCCAATCTTTTGAAGACTCATCTCGGTCCTGTTCTCTTTCATCACACTGCTGAATAGAAAACCCCCACTGTCTCCAATGAGCTAATGGCAGGGAATTTCTTGAGTGCTTTCACTTTCACCTCTAGCTGTGATTTTGATTCCAACACATCAATTTTGATCAGCCTAGTCACAGAGATAAACATGCCCCACGCCCCATGGGTCACTGGGACAAATTCCTCAGAGCATGGACTCACTGGGTCTCAATTTGAACTAGAATACAGTGTCATTCCCCTCCCCCACCAGAAACTTCTCTAGTAATCACAGCAAAAACTATCTGAACCCCAACAATTTGTACTGGATAAAGGCAGCTTGTACTCGACGTTACCCTTTTCTTATCTGCTAACACCAACCTGCCACAGTATATCGGGAATGAAGAAAGTCTGCAGAGCTCCCTCAATACACACCACCAGTCTTCAGCACCACCATCATCAAACTCATCATCACAAGTAATACTTATTGAACAATAACCATGGCCAATAACTGTGCTAAGTGCTGTACACTCATTATCTCAGATAATCTTTCACAACCCTCAAAGGCAGGAATTACTACATTTTAGATTGTGGGTAAACTGAAACTTAGAAAAGCTAATAAATCAACAAAAATCATAGAGATAGTAAATTGTTGAGATAGAATTTGAAACTGGGTGTGTCTCATGCACCCAGCACCCAGTACAATACCTTACAGGTACCCAATTCATGCAGCAACAATAGCAAGATACATCTTCCCCTGTCCCCTGCTTTTATTGTATAATAGATTCCTGCTTGAGATGAAATATTGAAACAAATGATCTCTTGGTCTTTCCAACTCTTAGATCCTGTGAACCAAGTTATGAATCTTGCCCTACAGAAGCCTCAGAAATAGCATAGTTTTGGTAAATGTATAAAGAGTAAGCCACACACCACACTTCCATGATGAGAAACATTAATTCCAGAGCTGCGGTCTAGAGTCTTGATTTTAGTTTGAAAGAAACTGTGTTATACAACAAACCAGATGGAAACATTAATGATAATATTTGCCAACATGGCTCAGCACACTTTAGCAGAGAACTACCAATCCTCTGTCTTGATGAAAAGGAGGTTGGAAAGAGGTCAGGTGTTATCATCCCCCTGTACACAGATCCAATGCTTCAGGTTTTGGATGATTTGCTGGAAATTCATTTTTCCACATCATCATTTCTAGAGGTTTGGATTGTTTGCTAGCTATGTGGCTTGTAATTTAAGGGACAGAAAAGAAAGTTCTTTTGAAAAAGGAACCTATTAAGGAAACAAAAATAGAGCTAGTCGGGTTGTTAAATACTTGGGGTTGAATAATGTCTTTAAATATTTGGGATTGAATAATGTCTTTAAAATGATCCCATTATGCTAGATAATGCCCAATACAAGCTTGTAGGATAGCAGTTTTCTCTAATGGTGCATGAACATTTACATGTAGTAAGTACAATTAAGAAAATCCTGAAAATATGACCAAAAAATGGAATTCACAATCTTGATTATCGTACCATCAATCTTTGTTGATACAATACAAAACAATTGTTGATATAAGCTTTAATGAGATTGTAGTGAAGGTATCATTTGATGAATGCTTAAGTTTTTAAATTTCTTCAAGGTTATAGAAACAAAATCCAGTTTCAATGGATTAAGTGACAATGCAAAATACCTTACATCTCTGTCTAGTTTTGTTGTTCCCTAACGCTACTTTCACAAAAAAATTGCTGATGACTCCGCATTAACAAGTTTTATTTTTGCTGTTAGATATTTTATGGGCTTGTCCCGATGCAATTATAAACTGAAAAACCAAAATTATAACCCATATATTCAGTCTAAAATAACCATTATTTCTCCTAAAATGTTACCAAAATAGTTCTCAAATAACTCTTCATTGGTTCTTTTGAATTTGAACATGTGGAGTAAATCTCACTGACTAAAATCAAAGGCATATAATAACTAACTGATAAACATTTAAATTGGTGGCTGGAAGGTGAGTGAAATTAATATTTCCAAACTGCACCCACAATTCATTAACCATAATTGTCACTTTCTACTATGCTGATGGAAAAAAAATCGATTTCATTTAATATTAGAAGGACATAAGATGTTATGCAAATGTTCTGCTAATTTTCTCAATGGCTTAGTTTAAAAATCATCTATCAGGGAAATTGGAAAAACCATGCCTTTCAGTTTGCTCCCAATATACAGAACAAAGTGTTACTCTCCACCTCCGGTAAGCCATCTACAATACTCATTTCTATCTACATTCTTGCCAGTTCAGGCAGGAGCGTTATTCTGTTTATCAGTGAAAGCACAGCTCTAACAGTGATTTTATGATGTCTGAACATGTGCCAACGAGTGACAGACCTTTGATTTAGAACTCTGAGTCATGGGCTACTTTTTCTTCTAGTGAAAGCTAGGGCTGCTCAGTTTTCAGCTCCGTGTGACATGAGATTGCTCTGCACCCCTGTCCTAAGCCAATAACCCAACGCAATGTGGCTGCACAAAGCATATGGAGATAAGAACAGTTTCTCCCTATGCACAGGGTCTACTGTAGTCTTCAGAGATATCAACACCCTTGTGTTCATCAGATGCTTAAAGAGAGCTGCAGTGAGGTCACAGATAAAAAAGAGCCTTGTACTTTCATTTGTAACTCCTAGGTTATATTAGGTTGGTGCAAAAGGAATTGCAGTCTTTGCAATTATTTTTAACTTTTTAAACCACAATTCCTTTTGCACCAACCTAATATACAAGCTTCTGAAGAGAAAGTACTAGTGACATATTTGTCTTCATAACTTCTGGCACGGGTTGGGCTCCCAGCAGGCATTCGGTACATTCTTGCTGACTTCTTTCATTGTTTTGACTCCTGGGCAGCATAATGGTATACAAATGGAAAGTATAAGAGGTCGTGACTGGTAATATATATGCGGAGACTGGCTTCTGGATGAGATGGAGAATGAAAGTGTGTGTTAGAAAGTGGGGGAGGTGGTAGACCCTTCCCATCTTTGTTTCAGGAGCTCATATTACTTCCAGTTTCAAAGCTGCATGAAGAACAAGTCTAAAAGCATTTAATCCCTCCATTTATTAATTAAATTCCCCTCGTTTTGGGGTAGGCCAAAATTCTGTAATAGAGAAGTCAGTATTTCAAAATAAATTTGTAACATCTGAATGCAAAGCACAGAATAAAAACACACTTAGTTATGGAGTCATGATTTTGGAGTCAAAAGAGACTTCAAACATTTATTGAACGCCTTTATTTTATGAGTAAGAAAACTAAGGCGCATAGAGGAAAAATAACTTCCCCGAAGTCAAACATCCAGTAAGCATTAAGGATCTTGACTTTTAGTTCAGTGAACCTTGTACCTCACTTGGTGTCTTGCATGATATTAGGTCACTTTCCCATTTCCAAGCTGCTCTGGCACATCAGAGAACTCACCAACATGGCATGGATGGAAACGTCTTTTTCTGCTCCTTAATGAGTATATATAGATAACTTCTCCCAAGCTCTGTGATTTAGAAAGATACTTCTAACCCACAGTTAATTTCAATCATTCATAGATTTTATAACCTGTTTTTATAATCCTTTACTTAATGATTTGCAAATTTAACTTTTAGACATTAAAAGTTAATGGTCATTAACTTTTGGTGGTTGGTCATTCTCTCTTAATTTTATCCACATCAGAGAGATGTGTTTGTAATACAGAGCTTTTAAAAGAAGGATTATGACTTCTTTTTGTCTGCAAAAGCATCCAGGATAATTTACACTCTTGTAGACACAGAATATTTGCTTTTGGGTATAGTACAGGCAACATTTAAGATCATGATTCTCAAAATACTAAAGAAAAGCTACACTGGCTTTGTGTCTGGAAATAATAGTTGCTCAAAACAAATAAAGTTATTGTTTTTAATAATAATATTATCACTACTTTAGGATTATCACCGTCAAATTTTCCTATCCTGCATCCTTTTTACATCTGATTTCTGTTGTTTCCATTTCTGTATGTATCATTCAATAGTCATTGGTGATCATCACCCTGTTCTTAGGAAATTAGAAAATCAGCTCAACAAAATAATAAAAACATTTACCTACCATCAAAAATAGATGTGAAACAACTCCTCATAAATTTACATTGGAAGAATGGCAGCTATAGCTGTTTGGTCATTCCCATAATAAGATGTTCAGGTTTTTCATGATGTTATCACCTGCCAAACCATTTCCTCCAACTTCCTATTGCTTTTAAAATACAATTGATTTCCTTAGTTTAATGCTTTATTTTCTTCTGTAAATAAAAATTTTTTTCTAATGAGAGTTTTCTTTGAATCATCAGAAAATATGGAGATGAATGTTTTAAATACATATTCTTAGCATAAATAAGGTATTGAGTTCAAGATGGGTAAGATAATATGTACGTTGGGTCACAAGTTAGGATCTGTATTGTGCATTCTCTGAAAAACATCTGCACAATATTTTAATAATATTTTTGGAGAAATCAAATTATACGTAAGGATGTCTTTGACTAAACGATGGCAGAAACACATGACTATGAACTCCCATACACTGAGAAGACAGAAAGAAACACACTTTTGGTAACAGAAGTAAAACTCCTCTCAATGGTTTCCTGGCGAATCACTATCCTAATTCTAATGCCGAGTCTATCCAACTTATATTCTATACTACTATCATAGCAACCTAAGGGTTTCTCAGTTGCCAAGTTATACTTGATTTATATTGAGCTCTTAGGCAACAAAAACTCAGGGGGATTTCTTTGTTTCATTGGTTTGTTTTGTTCAAGTTTTTGCACATGAATTTTAGGTTAATTCTTCCTTATCATACAATAAACGTTTTTCATGTAAATGCTAAATGTTATCATCCAAACTATTAATTATGCCCTAAGTTCCTGTAGTCGGCATATAAGAAACTCATGCATGTCCTTTGTCTTTAACCAATTCTCTCTCTCTCTCTCTCTCTCTCTCTCTCTCTCTCTCTCTCTCTCTCTCGCTCTCTCTCTCTGTCTCTCTCTATCTTTCACACACACACACACACACACACACACACACACACGCAAAATAGTTGCCTACTTACCTGTTAATACTGCTTGGAAATAGTTATTCAGTAGACAATGCATTTTCTACCATACTACATTTTCTTGATTGGCTTTGGAAAAGACATAGCTGTACTTAAAATCCTAGAAATCCGTGGCAGCATTTTCCTAACCTACGTTTTTTGGACTACCATGAACAAAAGCAATGAGGTCAGTTTGGGGATGTGGCTTTTTGTTAATAAAGCCTAGAGGCTCCTGGTGACCACTGATGCTTTTACTTGTTCTTGTATTCACAAACCACGAAACTGAAAATCCATTCTGAAGATGATTTGCACATAGAAACCAAAGTTACTTATATTTAGAGGTCAAATTCTACCATTTCCCTTTAGGATCTGGTGTTCTGACATCTCTCTCATTCCTAGAACATCATAAATATGGCCCAGGAGGTTCTACCATTGCTTCTGCAAGAATGTTCTATGGTCAAAGTCACTTGGACTAAAGGCTTAAAAACTCATTTTAAGAGTCTAACATAGTGCTGTTTTTATACTTTAGGGCCTACAGGAATCACTTGGGATCTTACTAAAATGCATATTTTCGTCCAGTGGGTCTAGACTGGGGTTTGACATTTTTCACTTCTGATAAAACAGGTGATGCCTCTGTAGCTGGTCCATGGACCATAATTTGTGTAGCAAGGAAGAAAGCAGTGATTCTCAAACTTGACTGCTCATTAGAATTGCTGCAGAGCTTTATAATAAACAGTTATCTGGGTCTCATTCTCTGAGATTCTGATTTAATTGGTCTAGGAACTGGTCTGGACTTTGGGACTTTTAGAAGTCCCCAGGTGATTCTAATATTCAGCCAAGGGTGGGAATCACTGGCCCTTTCATCCCTATCTGTACCAGTGTATTTTCTTTGATGGACAGAGTGGAAGCAGGTTAGGAATTGCTCTTTCAAAAGCAATAATCTTCTTTATCCATTAATCTATGATAATCACCAAGGTTGCTTCCATAACTTGGTTATTGTAAATAATGTTGCCATGAACATAGGGGTGTATCTATCTTTCCGAATTAGTGTTTTTGTTTTCTTCAGGTAAATACAATGGAATAACACTACACAATTAAAAAAGGGAAATCTTGCCATTTGTGATGACATGGATGGACCTAGAGGGTATTATGCTAAGTGAAATAAGTCAGACAGAGAAAGACAAATACTGTATGACTTCACTTATATGTGGAATCTGAAAAAACATAACAAATGAATAAACAAAAAAGAAGCAGACCCATAGATACAGAGAACAAGCTGATGATTGGCAAAGGGGAGAGTGGGGGGATGGGTGGGGAAACATGATCTGGCTCCAAGGCTATCCCCAGGGTGCCTGATACATACTGTAACTGGCAAAAATAAATAAATAAATAAATAAATAAATAAATAAATAAATAAATAAATAACAAAAAGCAAACGAGGAAAGCTATTTGCCCATTCATTCATGTACTCATTCACTCATTTATTTGTTCATCATTAAGTACCCATTATGTGCTGGGGACTGGGGAGATTTCTCCCTCATGGAGAGTCTGTTTCAGAGGCGAGAGGTAAAAAAAAAAAGGAGGAGAAGGAGGGGGAGGAGGAAGAGGAGGAGAGGAAGGAGAAGAAGAACAACAACAACAACAACGAACAATAACAACCAAAAGCAACAGAGAAAATTGCTTTCCTGGGGGCATGTTGATAATTATAATAGGGCAGGAGCAATATCTGATTAGACGCACATCCTGCTAGTACGGTATGTGCCTGCAACTATCAGTGTGGTCCCAGGACTATCATTTGGGAATTGTTAGAAATGAAGTATCTTCAACCTTACCCCAAACATTCAGAATATAACCTGCCCTTTAACAAGATTTTCCAGTGTTGCTTTATGTGCATTAAAGTTTGAGACTCACTACTCTAGGAGGCTCTGTTCCATGGGCAATTTCTCGGTGCCAAATACATGGGGCAACCAATCAGCCCCGTTATAAAGACCTTGGAAGTGAAGAGGCGAGAGAAGCAGCCAATCAAGGTGAATGATTGAAAAAATGCTTAACAGAGGCTTGCAAGTACTTTCTAAAATAAACCCACAACCAGGGTAAGTGTCAGATCTGTCAAGAAAATATTTATGTAGCAAAAATAAATATTATTGCTAATTTACGCAGAATTCATTTTTTCCCCCTCTCTTTTGGTGATTCTCTACACCAGTGGTTCTCAAGTGGGGGAAATTTTGCTCCTTAGAAGACATTTGGCATTTGTGTTGTCACAACTGAGGAAGGTGAGGGAAAGTGGCATCTAGAGGGTAGAGGCTGGGTATACTGATACGAGGATATGTCCTATAATGCACAGGGCAAACCTCCCCAACAAAGAATTATCTGGCGCCAGCTGTCAGTAACACTGAGGTTGAGAAACCCTGCTCTACAACATATCAATTTAGGGGGATATATACCAGGTCAGACAATTAAGTTCGCGAATTCATCCTAGAAAAAGTGCTACATACCTCATTGCTGAATATCACTGTGGTCACCTTCAAAGTACTCCCCTTGGGAAGCTATGCACCGACGCCAGCACCTAGTCCACCCTTCAAAGCAATTTTGGAACTCTTTTTCTGGAATGGCCATCAGAGCTGTCATCGTATTACCCTTGATGTCCTGAATGTCATCAAAATGTCTTCCTTTCAGTATTTCCTTTATCTTTGGGTAAAGAAAGAAGTCATTGGGGCCAGATCAGGTGAGTAGGGAGGGTGTTCCAATACAGTTATTTGTTTACTGGCTAAAAACTCCCTCACAGACAGTGCCGTGTGAGCTGGTGCATTGTCGTGATGCAAGAGCCATGAATTGTTGGCGAAAAGTTCAGGTCATTTTCGTCTAACTTTTTCACGCAGCCTTTTCAGCACTTCTAAATAGTAAACTTAATTAACTGTCTAGTTGGTACAAATTCATAATGAATAATCTCTGTGATATCCAAAAAGGTTAGCAACATCCTTGACAACCAGTTCGCAAACTTAATTGTCACAGCTCGAATGTTTTCTTGAGGAGGCAAAATCTTACTTGTAAAAGTGGAGTAAGGCAGGTAAAAATTTCCCCTGGAAAATCACTCTATTATGAGAAGCAGAATGATCAGGATGATAGAATAGCAGTGTGATCTAAAGATATGCAAGTTGGTATGAATGCCTACGTAGCCCTGGGAAGTAAAGTTCATTCTCTTTGTGCATTCATTAAACATTGCTGATTGGCAGTGTAAAAGTAGTCAAGTGACAGCTCACTGTCTATTTTTTGGTTCTCATTAGTGTTAAAAGTGTCAAAACCAGTAACCATTTAGTAAACACCCTTGTGCTGGTGGCATTGAATTAGGCATTCCACAGAGGTCAATTCCCGACTTTAATCACTTGCAGGATTAATACACAACTTGTAAAACGCACAATTGTGAAACCTTCTGAGATGTTCTCCTGGTTGTACTCTTTGCTGTCATTTCACGTGATCATGTTTAGTCTGTGAAGTTCTGCTGAGGAAAACCAGTGTTGCAGTGTGGACACATCAGGCAGCCTTAGAGAGCGATAGGATTCCTTATATAGAAAGAGGGTCTGTTACCTGCCAGAGACAGGACTTTGTAGTGAGGTGCACAATAGATATTGACGGGCTTGGGGATATGAAAGCTGGGAAAAGGTAGAGGCCTGGCATCAGGGATCTGACAGGTTGATAGTCTCAGCCTCCTTCACTTCTCTGCCTCCTACCTAGGCTTGCTCTAGGTTCTTTGTCTCCCAAGTTCAGAACACATTTTTCAGGAGTATTCCAGGTGACCCTGTGGTGTGCTAGAAGAAGGTATTAGACCTTCTAGTAATAATGGTCTATCTAAAAATGGAAAGCAATGAGGTTTGCTAATGAGTGAGATCTGACTTTCACACTTGGTTTGCCTGCCAGATGTTCAAGTGTTACACCATGTCCTGAGGTAAACCTGGAGTCCATCTTAAATGGTAGAATGAATGTACACAACATTGTTTGTTGGAATGGGGTATGAGTATAATGTCTCTGTTTCCCATCAAGATTCACTGGTTAACTTCTGACAAAGCACCAAAAACAAAAAATTAATTAATTAATTTTTAAAAAGGGGTTGAAATTAGATATCAACTTTTTCTTTTGTAAAACGATTAGAGTTAATTTGTTGACCTTTTCAGGGATGAACAATGACTATCAGTAGTTGCTACTTCACAGCATTTAAAGACACATATAAACATTCAAATGTAACCTGTCACTTAATATTAAGTGGGTTTTTATAAAGAACAATGCAATAGTGTTGCTGAAAATAACTTGTGCTATGCAGAGAATGTTATACAAAAAAACTTAGGGGAGTTTTTTTTTCCCATTTCTAAGTAGTTTTTTTGCTGAAAAAGATACGCGTGATGTATAAAATCTCTGAGATCTGGTTACTTTAATAACTAGACTTCAATTTTCTAAATTATTTGAAAATCTCCCTAAGGAAGAGTTTCAGTGGCATTTCAGTGCCTTCCACAGAAATCTTTTGTCCCTCCACAGAGGTTCTCTGCTCAACTCCTGACAAAGCACAGAAAAAGCACAATTGAAATTAAAGTTATTATGTTTTTTCCCTTAAACAAAAGATAGGTGTTAATGTGCTGGCATTTTCAGAGGTGACCAGTAGCCATCAGTAGTTGCTACCTCACAGATTTTTAAAGAAAGACACTCTCATATTTGATCCATCACATATCATAAATTTCACCCTGTTAAAGTGTATATAATTCGGTGATTTTTCACTAAATTCACAGTTGTCCAACCATCATCAGAATCTAATTTCAGAACATTTGTGTCACCTCCAAATGAAATCTGTACCTGTTATCTGTAATTCCCTATTCCTACCTACCCCCATCCCCAGGCAATGTGGTCAGAAAGGGCCACATACTGAGAATAAGCAAAAATAACTTATCTATTTGCTCCAGGAAATGGTTTCTCCTGGAATGTAAGACTGAATCGACTAGGATAATCCAAAGTTTTTGTAGCATAAACTAAGCCCAATCTTAAACAGTTCCCCAGTTCGCAAGGACAGCCTTAAAAATCACCAAACCTAGACAGTAAACGCCTATACATATTCTCTCTCGACTTCTCTTTTTCTAAGACACTACTAAGACTCTGTCAAGTTCTGCCATGAGTCTAATAAACTTAGCTTTGCTTGATCCACAGGAGTTTTCCCTTACAGCAATGAGTCTGGTAGCCTTAGCTTCGAATAATCCATAGGTGTTTTTGGTAGACTCTTGGAATCTACATTTAGCAGTTCCCTTACTCTCCCAGTTGGGGTTCTTGGACAAGAGCCAAGATAATTCCAGCTCTCTCTTGCTTGTGGACCATGGAAAATACTCACAGAGTCTTTCCCTTGTCAAACTCTTGGAGCACCAGTTAATTCCACTATAGTCACTTTTCCTTCACTTTGCCACCAAAAGAGCTCACCTTCCTATCCTACCTGCTTCATGGTTTCTTAGTCAGTAGTGAAATTGCAGTCCACTGTCACTTGACAACCTCAGGGAATATACATGAGGGTCTTGGCTCCCTTAAAACCCTTCTCTTTCAGCTTAAGGTAGGATCCAGCTATACACACCTTGGGATTGGCCGTGGGCAATGGGTGAGATCACAGCATGGTAACAGCTTTCTACAAAGAAATCTCCTCACAAATCCATCCAACTCACCCTTAAAGGATTGTAAGGTTTGAAAAATGAGCAACTTTTAATTTTTTTTTGAAAATTTGAATTTGGTATGGCAACCACACTTTGGAATATCATAGCTATGTATCCTGGTGTCTCAGTCAAAAGTCCTATTGTGACATTCAGCTAGAGTTATGTTTTGGGGTAAAATACCCAATGCTTACTTTACTGAGGAGGATGTGCCGTTAAAAAGATGTTTGGGAACCAATGATCTAGCCCAGTGCTTCTCGCACTTAACAAACAGTCAAAACTACCTTGGGAATCTTGTTACAATGCAGATAAGCAGATTCTGTTTGAGCAGGTGTGGAGTCAGGACTGAGATCCTGCATTCCTAACGAGCTCCCATGAGAAGCTGAGGCTGCTGGTCCTTGGACCACACTTGGCACGGCAAGACTCCAGCCAACCTCCCTGTCTCAGGGGTTAGGTCAGAACTGTGAATTCTCTGAGCTGGAAAATTGAAAACAGAACAACATCCGGAGTGCAATCACTCATCCCTGTGTTGTCCAGGCAAGGGCACACGGAGCAAGAATCTGGATCCAGAGTTGGGCAGAACATGAGTGCTGGTTAAAATTGAAACGTGGTGGTGGGGAAGGGACAGGAAGGTTTCCAAAGGAGCCCAACTGCAAATGTGAGACACGGTAGGCAGGAGAAAAGAATGGGCTTAAAGGGCAGGAGAATGATGGGAGGAAGAACACAGACAAGACCAATCTGATCTGGCATTTCTGGTCTGTGTTTTGTTGGGTGAACACACTGCCAAATGCCAGCTGCGTTCCTGAGCAATGTGAAGACCTCAACAAAATTTTTTTTGGATGGATATAAAAAGAATTTGAGAAGGTAAAAGATGGCCTGATAATTGGGAAGATACAGGCTCAGCCTGACACAGCACACTGATTCTGTTCTTATCTGCTTATTTACACACCCACTGCTGCTATGCCACATTTGGGAAATTCCATTTTGAGAAGTGCTAACTAATAGTACAAGTATTGCAGGAGTTGAAAAAAACAGAATTATGCAAAAGTCCAGCCTCCATAAAAATATATTTAATTGTCTTGTAAGTTTACTGGAGCTAAAATAATTTCCAGTATTTTCCCTGTCGTAGACTGACTACTCACCATTTTGTGTGTTTGTTTGTGTAGTTAATACAGAAATTTTGAGGAGGGTGTGGGAGTCAGTCATTCTCAGCAGTGTCTTTTGAAAGAGCAAAGATGATACTGGGTAAAGAAGTGTCCATAAGCAGGAGTTGCCACCTCTGGACTTTTCTTCTGTCAAGTTCTCTCACAAGCAACAGTGACAGTCAGAGCATCTCACCTACATATATTCCCCACTTGCAAATAAATATATTGAAACAAACTTTAAGTGAGGCACTTTAGGTGCCATAATCATCAGCAGATAAGGAATCAGTGTTTCTGGTCCAACGACATAACCCAAAAAAAAGAAAAAGAAAACAAATGGGGAAAAAAATATACTGTTAGTCTACTCACCGAACTAGAGAAAAAAATACTTTCACTTTTCAACTTTAAAAATATTTTACAATGGTTCTAGTTACAAGAGGCTGTGTGTTATTTCCGAGGTAACTTACTGTCTTGAAAGTTGAGAAATGAATTTGACTCCAGCTAAGCAACATATGTGGTTGCCATAAAATGAAAAATATATATAACAACCCAAGACTAACATACTGTCTGAAATCTATGCCTAAGTTAGCTTTTAAAAATAATTTTTCCAGTCATTATATTTATATGCTGGTATCCTCATTATCATTTCTGCCTCTTCTTGTGGGAACAGTATTATAAGTAGTTTGGTGATGGAAAAAAGAAATGCAGATGAATCATGAAGATTCTTTAAATGAACCTTAAATCTTATCAAAATAGTTGAGTCATTTGTTTCCCTCCCACAGGGGCAATAAAAAATTCATTTCGTTGACATCATTTTCACCTTCTCTACCAATTTGTGGATTTTTTTAAATCTGAAGGAACCTTCCGAGCATTTCCATCTAAGGGGATTGAAAACCTTGGTGTCTGACCCTGGGCGGGCAGGATGGGATTGGCATCCTCTTATACGAGCGTTTTTAACTTTCTTTTACATAATGAAACAGAAAATGAGAGAAAAAAATAAATTATGACCACACCCATTAAAACAACTAAAACCTTGAACTTCCATTTTTTTCCCTTATTTGGTGATGAGGCTTTTTTCTCCCTCTGCCTAGCCACACTTCCCCTGATGATGGACAGCATTCTTGTGACAAAATGCCCACTTTTATTAAGGGAATAAGTGGTTACAGACTTTGTATCTTTCAGCATTTTCAAGAATTTAAATCATGTTTAGGACAACCCTGGGAGGGACTGTTTTGATATAGATGTGCCTGGTAAGTCATTGAAACCAAGACAACAAATGCTGTACGCATGTCCACATAATGATCCTACGTTGTGGTATCCGTGGCTGCTTAGTGCTGTTTCCATTGGATATTTATTCACCCAGGGGAATGTAGGCCTTGGGCTATTAATAATTCTGAAGGACAGCGTATCAGATCTCTAGTGCCCATGGAAGTGTTAATTCTTTAATTAATGTCTCTGGTGCAGAGATAATAAAATTGCCTTAGATATCTGAAGTTTGGTTCTACCGTGTTAATATTCTGTAGCTAGCTTAAGGACTGAGAACATCTGTCAAGTGAAACTGGAAAATTACCAATATAATCTTGGGTTTGTAAAAACATATTACAGTAACAGTACCTTTTGATGTTTAGATAGATAGATTATAAATGAAACTGTGCAAAGGAAAGTGGTTTTCTGCCAACCTCCAGGACTAGTAACTGAATTGAATTGGCATGGTATGATATTTGAAAATAAAGGCATCCACAAGAAACCCTGCTTACCCTGGTGTGTATCTCCCCCAGGCCATTAAATGCAGTAGTGATGGATTCTAAGGAGACAAGGCCTCCAGCCTCCACACTGTGAAAATGAGTTCATTCCCACAAACACATAGATCTCAATCTGTTTTCTGACAAACAGCTATGAGTGTCAGGGAAAATCTGGCTAATTGGGCTGATTTGGTCCTAATTTGTCCTTGGGAGTCAGAGATGTGCTTAACCTGAGCTTGACAATGTATTATAAATGTTTGCCATCAGCTTCATCCTGTCATCACTCAACACAACAGGGTTCAAATTATTGTTGGTAAGGCAGCAAAAGATAAATAATTGGGCACGGCAGCATACTTTAGATCACAAATGAGCAATGCTGATGTAGGAATCTATATTTCTCTTGAAATTTGTTCTAATATTATTATCCTATGAACTGGAAGCTTTCTGTCTCTATAGGGGTTACCCCTGGATGTGTTTCATAATTTCTGGCCTTGTAGGTTCTCTAAGGGTCCTAAATGCTATTTACAGTACAGAAATGATGTTAATTTTTTCCCCGTAATACTTCACTCTGTTCTTTGAAGACCAAGTGCTTCTGAAAATGCTTCTCCCTCATGCTGTCCTTGACAGGTGGCTAAAGTCTTTGAACTACTGAGAATTATCAATTTTCTGCATACACAGGTGACTCAGACTCCCTAACTCATGGTAAATACCATCCCATTTACAGTCTGACTTGAGACAGCACACTGTTTTCTTTTTGAATACTAAGGTATTCAAAATAAGAATAACTTCAACAATACAAACCTACAATGTTTGAGTAATTTTATCTCAAGTGATAAACAATATTTATAGTGACACCAAATTAACTTACAAAGGGAAAATGATTTTCTGACTAGTTTTAGGAGAAAGGCCAATTTTGGCTTTGGAGTATACTTATGAGAAATAATAAAAATGTTAACATCCTGGTATAGAATTCTAAATAAAATCCACCATAAGATATTTTAAAATGTATGTAGGTTTACAATTTTGGTTTTGGAACAGAAGATCAGTGGGCGGAGATATGTAGGAGCTGAATAGCACAGAGAACACACTTTATTATTCATTATGGTTCTGTGGAGAAAAATTACAAAAGGAGCTGGGATACAGCCAGCAGAAATAGCAACAAGTCTTTGTGCTGCGGATCTAATGTTGCATGGGAACTCATATTCTTGGGACTGTTCTGTGAAGCACATGATGAAATTTCAACAGTATCAAAGATCACCACTTAGCAGAGATGGGTGGTTGAGCAGCATCTTTCTTAGAAGGAATTTACTAACCTTTATGGATGAATACATAACTTAGTTATTTAAATACCCACTGCTTTTATTTTTATTATATCTACATAAGCTCTAGGCTGTGTCATAGAGATGGTTGGTTCTTCTAAGTTTCCAAGGCTGCTTGTTAACTTATAAGGATTAACCATCAAGAAGACATTTTGAATTTCTTGTTCCTTAGCACCATCCAAACATTGAGAGAAATGGGATTCACTCTATAAGTGAACATACCTTGACTCGCTTGTATTATCTCCTAGGTGAGAGGTTTAGAAGATAGTTGGTGACCACCGGATGGCCATGGGGTTTTGAAAATTAATTTGGGGAACGTAATCAATAATGTAAGGATGTTGTAGGGTATCCAATGGACATGTGTCCCATTAGGGAGACCACCTCAGGGATTATGTAGATGCCTGATCTCTGCACAGTACACCTGACGCTGAACAATACTGAATGCCGACTATAATTTTATATAAATATATATATATATATATATATATATATATATATATATATATATATATATATATGTATAGGTATATATTTGTATGTATATGGTTACAGGAAGCGGAGTACAGCATTAGGAATAGAGACAGTGGAAATGTAGTGGCTGTATGCGAGGTCAGAGGGGTAGCGGATGGGGGGTGGGGGGTTCACACAGTGTGAGGGATATGAATGATAAATGTCTAAGTATTGCCTTGTCTTGTGCACCTTCAACTAATAAAATTTTAAAAAAAGATGTTTTGAGACAGAATTCCAAATAGTTGAAACAATAATTTATTTTAGTCTTGTAAGGAAAAAATAATGTACACCTCATTTTTTACATAACTAGATAACCAAACGTACAAAATATTGAGTCACTTGTATAAGTGTGATGTCAATGGCAAGGTTATATGAGAAAATGAAAGACATTTTAAGCCAAGGAATTATGACTGCTAACTGGGAAACCTGGGAGAATGGAGACTTTGAGGTAATTTGTATTACCAAAATCAGACTCCTCTAATATTTCGATCAGATAGAAATAAAGAATATTGTCTCTATGTGATAGTATATGACAGGACTCATAAAAATGGCACAAACTGAGTCATATATTAACAAGACCTGGAGTGATCAGGAAAATCAACAAGGTGAAAGAGGCAAACTAGCCTGAATGATGGGTAGATATTAACAGAGGAATGATGAAGACTGAATTCTATACAAGATAAACAACATGGGAACAGAAGTGAAGGCAGTAAGAACAATGCATCATTGGAGAATGGTAAATATTTGAGTCTAGCTGGATCATAGGGTTCTTGCACTAGAGTAGCAGGAAGAAATTCTCTTTTGGAGAATTTTAATGGCCAGGTAAAAGAATATGGGCACATTTTATGTATATTTCATTTTAAAAAACCCAAAAACAATGGACACTCTTATTGAGGTATTTCAGGAGGATAAATCTAGAAGCATAAAAAAAATGAATTGGAAATAGGAGACTCTGGAGGCTAATTAGAAAAACACTGAAATAGCTTCTGCATGAAATGATAAGGTTTGAGCTCTGATGGTGATAATGACAAAGAAAGGACAGCACCACTGTGAAAGATCATGAGAAGGAAAAAATCATTAGGATTTAATGACAGGTCTTGGGGAGGAGAAAACAAAAGTCAAAACACCAGAATTTCAGAGAATGGTGACGTGGAGATCAAACTAATTTTAAAATAGAAACAGAAATTACAGGAAAGAACTTGGTTGCTTTAATATGACATATTGACCTTTCACTAAGGTAATTCTGTCAGTGTCTATAAGACAATAAAGTGGCAGTTCCAGTAGTAATATTTTTATTTTAAAAAATCTTTAACATAAATAACATAATACTGGTTCATTCTTGGTGGTAAAAAAAAGTGTTATATTTTTCTTTGTAATTTTATGATTCTTGTTCATTTCCAAAATAAAAAAGAAAACAAAGGCAATAAGAGTAAATGAGTATGTTAAGAAATGAGAGCTCAAGGAGGAATATGCTAGCTTATTCCTGGTTTGGCAAAAGATGAGAATATATGTAGCTAAGGGGGAATTGTCATTTAGTACATGAAAATAAAAAGATGGAAGATGGTAGAGAGGAAATAACTGATTAGACAATATCATAGAGGTGGTTAGATTTCAAGGAATCAGGAGATTAGAAACACTGACAGGAAAGTGGGAATCCTCCTCTAGAATGAGGAGGGGGGCTGAAATTCACAGAGGCATTTAAAGGTAATGAGGAGGGGAGGTGATTGGAAAGTGGATTTTCTAATTATATGGACTCAGTCTTTCAACTACTTTGTAGATATATTCATTTATTAAGAGTAAGAGATAGAGATGCTGTGATTAATTTATACCCTTGAAGAGTACATAGAATTTGAAATGGCTTTTGTGGTCATTATAACAGAAATTCAATCATATATATATATATATATATATATATATATATATATTATTGTTGAGGACCAGTGAAGGAGCACTTAGTGTTAGAAAACGTTAATTTGTAGTGGATGTTCAAAGCAAATGATCATAATTTTCTTCAGCTGAACTCTTGAGAGCAAAAGCTTGGTAATTGGCAGGGCAGATCTGGTAGTTCAGAGTGAGAAAGTTTCTATATGAGAAAGAAAATAAGAGGCCTGTGCATTGACAACTGGTAATTGGCTTTGTCACTAACAGATAGGCTGGAGTAGATTCTTGTTGAACATAATTTCATAGAACATCAACATTGAACAAGGATTCTCTGTGACGGTAATAAAACAAGACAAAATCAGACCACTCTACAATCATGCTGCAAAACATATTTAAAGGGCAACAACAAAAACAAAACCCTGTGCAACCACAGAAATGACCAAACATTCCCCTCTCTCTGCTAACTAAACGCAACCTACTCCCCAATGACAACTCTAACCTCGCTCAGTTCTTTCTGCTTCCTATGCACTTTCTGCAGCATGCACTCCAGAGCAGATATTCACTTTCTTGGAGCCTCCCTAAAATCAATTAGCATAAACCCAAATCCTAGAATAATCCTCCAACTCCTTCTTATCGGAGTGTTGCATTGTTCCTCATGGTTTAGTCTACCTTGTTGCAACGGGAAAGTTAACTTTGTTAACTATAGGTATTCCCAGGGGTCTTTCGCTGGAGGGCATCAACATAAGGCACAAAAGCTGGCACTTTCATCGTAATTACAAACTGGAAGGGCATAAGTGAAACCAGAAAGGAGCTGATGGATTAAAAGATGTGGACAGAACTCACAGCAGTGGTGAAGAATCAGTTTAGTGTGTGAGACTGTGCACAGGGGACATTAAGAGAGGACAGACTTCACTATAATAATGACAATTTGTACTGAGTGCTTACTATTTATAGCTCCAAGCACAGCTTGTTGCACTCAGTAGACTGTACTGTTTGAACATAATTTTTATTTCAAAGATGGAGATTAGAGCAAGTTTTTTGATCTCAAGATGAGTAGACCTTTTCGCATCAATTCAGACTCACAGTATGTTACGAACAGAAGGATGCTTCAGTGTTACCTCTCTTTCTCCACTGAAATGGTACGGAAGAAAAAGGGGATCTCTGGCCAAAGAGGGGAGTTGAGGGGATCACTGTTCTCTTTTGCAGGGTAAAGTAACTCAAATTATATACATTTCATTTATTTTGTCATCCAGATATCACCTTCAACCACCAATTTTGTTAATGGAGAAAAAAATGTCACTAAATATTCCATCTGGTTTAAACTTATTTTGATAAAATAATATCAATGAGCATCATTCAGAAAAGCAGATTTTCAGATTTGGAATAACATATTTAATCTTTCAGAGGCCCTTCACTTCCCATTGCTTCCCTCCCTAAGGTGGTGTCAGGTATATGAAGAAAAGGGTTTTAACGAACTCCCTGACATGTAAAATTACCGAGATCCTCAGGTGTGATGTCGCTATTCTTCTGGCCTCTGGGACAAGATTCCTTGTAAACATGGGTGTGGCTAACCTTGCTGATAGTCATGGCTAAAGTATCTGATTGGTTCAGTTAGTGATCTGGTGTCATTTAACTTGGTCAGAACAATTGGACCTCAATTTGGTCTTCACTGGTAACAGGTAATTGATGGCAACTGATCCCCCATCACATCTGCTGGCTCAACAGTTACAGTGAGCTCCCGATCAGGCCAGCCAGATCTCAACCCAATGCCTGTGCCATTGGGAACGGGGTTGGTTCAGGAAAGGAAAACTTCAGGGCTCCCCTCTGTCAGATCCCACTAAAAGGTCAAGTTCCTACAGTCTTGTTCAAGGTTAGTGGGAAGAGGGGCAGCCCAAGAAGTGACCTTTTCCTAGCTCTCTCTCAATGGAGAGTGAAAGCAACACCTTCCTTCTCAGCCTTTAATGTTATCCTTATTTATCAAAAGTGCCTCCTTCCTATGTCCTACAGCCACAAATAGGGAAATTAGTAACTGCTTACTTCTTTCCCTCTCCCTCATTTTCCTCTTCCTTCCAATCATTTCCTAGCCAGAAATGGGCAATGTTTCTCTATAGATCCCCTATGCTGTATTTTCTTTGTACCACTGGGAAGTATTACAGACTAAAGTCCTACATGGGTGTGGTAAGGACTAAGTAGAAACAGGGCTTCATTAGATTGATGCTTCATAGCCTAAGATTTGGAAAATATGTACTTGCTAAAGATAATAGTGGACTTGCAAGGCTGCCACCTTGTGGCTTAATCCAATTTAGAATATTTACTATTACCTAGGTCTTCAATAACTAGTCACAATCATCTCTCAGGCAGATGGATGCCTAGCAAAAACTAAGTCAACTGTAGTTCACAAAGCAAATCAAAATGAAACTAACCTGTTAGTTCAATATAATTGATTGATAAAGAAATTGTGAGGATCCCCGGTCAAGGTGGCAGCGTAGGTGAATGCTGCACGTGCCTCCTTACATGACCACATCAAATTACAACTAAACTACGGAACAACCATCATTGAGAATCTCCTGAAGTCTAGTTGAACAGAAGTCCTATAACTAAGGATACACAGAAGAAGCCACATAAACACTGGTAGCAGGGGCAGAGATGCAGAATGGGCTGATCCCACACCCGTGTGTGGCATTTAAAAATCAGAAAGGATATCTAAGCTGCCAGAGTTCCCCCAGGAGGAGCAAGGGGTCCCAGCCCCACACCAGGCTCCCCAACTCAGGGTTCCAGTACAAGGGAGAGAAGTCCCCATAACTTCTGGCTGTGAAACCAGCAGAGATTGTGGCTGAGAGAGACTGAGGGCTCTGGAGTCCCAGTCACTCCACTTAAAGGGCCCATGTACAGACTTACTCGCTGATGGACTCACTCACTCTGAGCTCCAGCCCTGGGGCAGCAGCTCGAAAGGCAACAGGGACATACGGGGAGAAACTGAATTGTCTGGCTTCAGAGCAAGGGCTGGAGGGGCAGCTTTCTCCCAGACAGAAGTGTTGGCAGAGTCCATTATTTCTTTGTTGAACCCTCCTCCCTCCCAGTGTACAGATACTGGTAACTGCCATACCTGAGTCTCCATCAACCTGGCAAAAACACTTCACACTCTGCCCCAGTGATTCCCTGAAACCCTGCCCTGCCTAAGTTGCAGGCCCACTCAAGCTGCTACCAGTGGCTTTTCCACACAAACAGCCTACCTTGGCTCATGCTGTGGACTTTCCTAAAATCTCTCAAAGTTTCACAAAACCCAAACAAGCAGCATCTGGTCTTCAGCGTGCCCTATACCTTGTGCTGAACAGCCCCAAGCCTCGCACTAGTGGCAGCTGGCCTCGGTTTGCAGCTTGGCTTCTCAAGGCACCTCCAAGCCTAACATGGGTGGCTGCCATCTACAGATTTCTTTGTGCCCCATGCCAGGTTGCCCCAGGCAAGGCACAGGTTGCACCTGAACTTGGCCTGTGGCAGGGCACCTTCCAGGAGGCCCTGGGGCCAGCATACCTAGTGACCAGCTTTGGACTGAGCTGGGTTTCACCTTGCCACCTCTGAGGACAACATACCCAAAGGGCAGACTGGACAGGCCCCAGACCCCTGCTAAAGCAAACCCTGCTCTGTAGGGTCAGCCCCTGCACAACAGCTCCTCCACTGTAGTCATGGCCAGTCCTCACAACCAGTCAGCCTGAGGCTCAATCCCTCCCATTGATGTGCAAACAGCAATCAAGGCTCAACTACAGCAGGAGGACACACACAACCCACACAAGTGACACACCTAGAACACCCAGCTCAAGTGACCAGGAAGACTGTGCAACTGGGCCCAACAGAATACTTACTATATAAGGCCACTCTACTAAGACCGGGAGACGTAGCAGCCCTACCTAATACACAGAAACCAACACAGGGAGTCAGCCAAAATAGGGAGACAAAGAAACATGTCCCAAATGAAAGAACAAAACAAAGCTTCAGGAAAAGAACTAAACAAAATGGAGACAAGCAATGGAGAAAAGATGCAGACTTCAAAACACTGGCTATAAGGATGCTCAGTGATCTCAGGAAGAACTTCAACAAAGAGACAGGAAACATAAATATGGAGATAAAAAAGAACTAGTCAGAAACAAAGAATACAATAACTGAAATAAGAATACATTAGAGTGAATCAACAGTAGATTAGATGAAGCAGAGGATCAAATCAGTGATTTAGAAGGTAGCAGAAAACACCTAATAGGAACAGCAAAAAGAAAAAAGAATCCAGAAAATGAGGAGAATTTAAGGGGCCTCTCAGACAACATTAATGTACCAAATTCATATCATCGGGGTACCAGAAGGAGAAGAGAGAGCGCCTATTTGAACAAATAATGACAGAAAACTTCCCTAACTTGGTGAAGGAAATAAATATACAAGTTTAGGAAGCTTAGAGAGTCCCAAACAAGATGAACTCAAAGAGGCCCACACCACGACACAGCATAGATTGGTGAAATAGTAATTGTGGTTTAAAAGGTTAAAAATAATTGCAGAAACCACAATTACTTTTGCACCAACCTAATAATTAAAATGCCAAAGGTTAAAGACAAAAAGAGAATCTTAAAAGCAGCAAGAGCAAAGCAGTTAGTTACGTACCAGGGCACTCCCATAAGACCTGATTTCTCAACAGAAACTTTGCACGCCAGAAGGGACTGGCAGAAAATATTCGAAGTGATGAAAAGCAAGGACCTACAACCAAGATTACTCTACTCAGCAAAGCTATCATTTAGAATCGAAGGACAGATAAAGAGCTTCCCAGTCAAGAAAAAACTAAAGTGGTTCATAACCACCAAACTAGTACTGCAAGACAAGTTAGAGGGACTTCATTAACAAGAAAAAAAAAAAAAGATAAAAAACATGAATAATAAAATGGCAATAACTACATATTGGTCAACAATTACTTTAAAATAAATGGATTAAATGCTCCAATCAGGGGGGAGAGTGGTTACCACTTTGTGAGGGGTGAAACATCTAACTATTGCATTGTTTTGTACTAATTAAAAAAAAAAAACAGGCATAGCGTGGTTGAATGAATAAGAAAACAAGATCCTTACACATGCTGCCTACAAGAGACACACTTCAGATTGAAAGACACACGCAGACTGAAAGTAAAGGGATGGAAAGAAGATATTTCACGAAAATGGGAATTTGAAAAAAAGCTTATACCAGACAAAATAGACTTTAAAACAAAGGGCATAACAAGAGACAAAGAAGGTCCCAGTAATCCCAATTCTGGGAATTTATCCAAAGAAACCCAAAACACTACTTCAAAGGGACATGCATATCCATATGTTCATTGCAGCGTTATTTACAATAGCCAAGATATGAAGGTAACCTGAGTGTCCATCAAGGGGTGGATAAATAAAGAAGATGTGGTACATGTATACAATGAAATATTACTCAGCCTTAAAAAAGAATGAAATCTTTCCATCTGCAACTGCATGGATGGGCCTAGATGGTATTGTGCTGAGTGGGGTAAGTCAGACAGAGAAAGACAGATGCCATATGATTTCACTTATATGTGGAATCTAAAGACCAAAACAAACATAACAGAGACAAACTCATAGATACACAGAACATTTTGATGGTTGCCAGATGGAATGGGGTTTTGAGTGAGTGAAAAGGGGGAAGAGATTAAGAAGTACAAACTACGTGTTACAAAGTAGTCATGGGGATGTAGGGTATAGCATAAGGAATACAGTTAATAATGTTGTAATAATTATGTATGATGTCACATGGGTACTAGATTTTTCGGGGTGATCACTTTGAAAGTTATATAACTGTCTAATCTCTATGTTGTACACCCGAAACTACATAATATTGTATGTCAACTGTAATTGAAAAATACAACAATTATTTAAAAACAAAGAAACTGTGATAATGGTGTAAATTTGTGATAGCAAAACAACAACCAGGAGAAGTGCTTGGGTTTATGACATTGCGTATCTTGACATACCCTATTGGGTCTGAGGGTCTGAGGTGGAGATGGGGTCCTGATTTTTTCTGTTGCCAAAGGGACATTTCACTGATAACTCTGAGAGAGAGTTTTACATTCCAAGAGCTTTATATTCCAAAAGTTTTATATTCCAAGAGGTTTACTTTCTTTTATATGTCAATGAGCACAACCAATGGTAGTAATGTTGGTTTTGTACATATGTTTTGGATTTCTTTTTAAGAACTTTGCCTATAGTCATTTCAATGAATGATTCTATCTTTCCAATCTACAATCTGATTCACTTGCTCTATAATTCTCTATTGTGACAGTTCTAGAACTATGAGGAAAATGCCAACATAAGATGTGAGCATTTCCCTATCAAAGCAGAGAAGTGAAGATTTTAATAAGTCTATTTAAAATGCTCTGGGGTGTATAATAAAAATGCTAACATAACACGAAATATACTATTAAACATATTCACACACTAAATATCCACTAATGTTATACAAATTGTAAATCTTAACCAAAACCGGTTTATATTCTGTTACTGAAATTCCATTTTTCCTACTTCATGCATTATTTCAAAGACAATTTTCACCAGCATGTGACTGTAAAGTGCTGGTATTTTTAATCCTCTGTAAATACATTCAAAGTTAAACACAGTGGGAAGTTTCTTCTCTGTTGGAAATTTCATACAGCTGTGCTGAGCAAAAGGAGTTGAGTTGTCTTTCAAATTTGACATTTTCATTTAACTAAAGTAAATTAACTCCCATACTGGAGGACACCAACCTGATTTAAAAGTTTGTAGTTCAAAGGTTAAAAATCATTCTTGTTTCAAATAAAACATTAAATTGTAGAGTAACAAATAGGATAATCACCTTAAGGATAGTAACAAATAGGATAATCAGTTGAGGGATCAAGTTACATGCATTTGGAAATGACTGATTTATACATTCATGCCATAGAGTAGTACTGATTTAGCAAATGTGCTTGATTTTCATTAACCTCTTTATAGGCACATGCACACAAGGAGCCTGCAAAATATTCACTACATTCTATCACAGATATCCACATAACAAAAATAATATAAGTATTATAATTTCCATAATTCTCATTTCTTCTCTAACTGCAAAAATTTTGAGTCTTGCGTTGACTAACGGCAAGATTGTACTACGGAATGTTTTGAAGGTTTTACATTTCAAAGAGTGGGGAATACTGTTCCAGGCAGTAATTTCTAGGAAGCATGATATCTAGGGGCAGGAGTCATAAAAGCCAATCCTTTGATTCTCTCCAGTGATCCCATGTGCCTACAGCAAAAACAAACCTTTCAATATTTGGAACCATGTCATGAATAAATTGGTCTTTTGATTTAAACCTCTTCAACCAGGCAGATCACCAACGGAACAGAATGTGAAATAATCTATGAGGTGCTACTATTGACTGACGCAGAGAGAAAGGCAGTAAGACACACTGGAGACTATGTTCCACTTTGCTGCATTAACTAAGGGCATTAGGATGATTACAGATGTCCAGAAGCCCTCATCAGTGTGCCTGTTAGACCCAGAGAAGCCTTAACATTTTAGACTATCATCAGCAACAAGAAGTGAAAACTTTTATTAATTGATCTGAGCATATTGCGTTGCTGCCTTAAGCCTAAAGTAATAAAGATGGAATCTAGCAATGATGCATAACTTTGGGGACAGAACACAGTGACAAAAAGACATGGAGCTCCAGGCCATAATGTTGCAATTTGTGTGGTGATGTCAATCTGTAGGTAGACAAAGGCTCCATGGAAAGCACCCCATTAGAGTATGGGGGACCTAGAGAAGGGAAGGCAGCCATCTGAAACAAATGAAAATCAACATCAAAAAGCAAAATGTGTGGGATGTACTGAGAAAATGTCCACCAAATTCTTAACACTTTTATTATTAAAAAGTGAAGTCTAATTCCCCTCTTCTTGAATAAAGGCTGGACTTAGTGACTAGTGTCTAACTAATAGAATGTGGCTAAAATGGTGCTGCGTGACTTCTAAAGCTAGGTTTAAAAAGGCGATATAGCTTCCTCCTAGCTCTCTCTCAAAGTGTTTACTCTTCGAACCCAGGTCACATGAAGAGGCCCCACGTAGGTGTCCCAGGAAACAGCCTTTGCTGAGGTCCCAGCATGCTGCCACAATCACCTGCCAGCCATGTGTGAGTGGAATTCTCAGAAAAGATTCCAATCTCTGTCACTGTCCAGGCATGAAAGACTAGTTGAGTACAATCAACACCTAAAGCTGTGAACAGATAAGAATAAGAATGACTGGTGTGGTGTTGGTACGTTGGTGCAAAAGGAATTGCGATCTTTGCAATTATTTTTAACCTTTTAGACAGCAATTTATTTTGCACCAACCTAATACTTCATTAAGTATGGAAGAGTTTTTATAGGGTAATAGACAACTGAAACAATGGGATATTTGCAAGGATAATGGTCTTAAAGAGGTGGCTTGTTAGGAAATTCCTGTTGAATTTAGCATGCTACCTGGTATTTTCCAGGGATTAAGGTAATTCTCAAGTTTCTATCAGAGACACTGAAAAGCAATTCATATAAGACAAAATGGGATTGCGAGTAATGGTGACATGCTTTGTGTGATATCGCCTTAATATGAAGTGATTCGTGTATAATCTAGGAAATATTGAGCTAAACAATAGGAATTGATCTGTTTGTGTCCAGCCACGTCTAAGAGAAAAGTGTCACTTCATGTGTCATGAATATTCTAGACAACTTGGCAGGTATATATACTCTTGTGCTGGAGACAGGGGCTATCCATGTAAAATAATCTGATGAAACTAGCCACGTAATCATTTTTATTTAAGTTATATACTTATGCCCCATATTGTTTCAGATTTGAGGAAGCTTAAAAAGATATATCCTTTGGCAAAGGCAGCATAAATTTAAAACGTGGCAAAATTTGACTCTAATTGTTTTAAGATCTAAAATAAAATGTGAGATTTAGACAATTACATAATTCATTTGGTTTCTAACATTAAACAAAACAATTGCTCAGAAGTATACTTATTCTCAGCATAAAAAAATGAAATAGAATTATTTTTCTTTCGGTGCAGGATCATAAAACAACATCTTTTCAATTACTACACAGGCAAGTTCTGGAATATTTCTTTTTCTATCTTTCTGTTACTATCTTAAAGTTTAAATTAAATAAGTAAAGCTATTTTTATTAAAAATAAGCAAACAATAGGAAGACATATAAATTAAAAGATGAAAAATACCTCTTTATTTTTGCCCCTATCCCTGCCACCCAATTTGAAATGTCAGTTTCATAAAAAAAGAAATTTTGGACTCTATTTAATTTCACATATTTGTTTATTCCTGCAACAGCACCACACATTTTAACAAGGTTGTTTCTTAGACTGTTCTTCAATAAGACTAGTGGTAAAGCATTTCTGCATGTGTGAATATCAGGGAGGAAGGCAATACAATGTGATGTAGGCATAACATCTTCTGTTATGACAATCTAAGAATTCATTTTGAAATATCTAGAAAAGTATATGTACCACATATCATTCAAACAACAACACTCATGAAATATTTTTTATCAATTGAACTGGTAACAAATAATGAATGGTGGTGAGCATAAAATTAGTTTATCTAGTAATTTCTAGAATGTAGCTATTAAGTATTCAACAATAGTTCAGGGTCTCAGGTCTTTTTTTTTTTTTTTTTTTTAGTTTCAGGTGTACAAAACAATGTAATAGTTAGACATTTAAACCCCTCACAAAGTGATAACCTTCCTCCCCCAATCTACTACCCTTCTGACATCGCACACAGCTGTCACATTTCCACTGTCTATTCCTTATGCTGTGCTCCACTTCCTATGGCCATATATATATATATATATATATATACACACATACACACACACACACATAAAATTAGAGTTGACATTCATTATGATTCAGCTTCAGCTTCAGGTGTACACTGCAGTGGTCAGGCCAGAGTCTCAGGTCTTATTAGTAACAACGAAAGGGTATAGGTTTAAGAATATTTTGTGAAACTGTAATATGGATCCATCCGGAAGAAAGGAATACTCACCGTCTCTGATGAAAGGTGAATTAGGTCAGGGCACATCTACTTGAAGGATCAGGCTTCTGTCAATAACCTATTTGAACTGACTGAGATTTATAGAGGATCGAGTGACCAAGGCCCCAGGGTTCTGCTCCATGGCTCCGGTCGCTTGGTGATTAGCATTACCTTCATTTGGTTTTGCTCAATAAGTATGGTTTATACATGACTTTCCTACAGAGAAAGGAGAAACAAATCATTTGGTATGAGTATTCAGGTCTGCTGGTAGCCTTATTTCTCTGTATGAATTAATTCATTGACATTTTATCATTTTCCCAAGTTTTCAAGGAATGCACTGTTCATCTATTTACATTTGGCCAAGTGCACAGAATCAGATGATAAAAATACATTGTGTTGTGAATGACTTCATCCTTGCATGTAATAAATATTAACTATGCTTGGCATTAATCTAGATGTGCTGACTGAGGTTAGAATGTTTTGCAAGATGGCCAGATCAATGTTGTGTGCTCTTCTGAAGTTTATATTCTATTTGGGAAAACAAAAAATATATAAATAAATATGGCCATTCCAGATGATGATGCTTTAAAACTGGGTTTTGACTTGGGGAAATGGTCTTTTCTTTTTCTTTTTTTTGCCCCCGCCCCCAGGTTTTAAGCCATTGTTTCTCAGTCTAGTTGTGTAGGACACAGCTCCCTGGCCCATGCTGGTATTATGAGCCTTGCACCCCCCCCCCATCTCGTCAGCTTCTGGCCGCTCACGCCGGCTGCGGCTAGGAAATGGTCTTTTAACTGGAAAGTATAAAACTAAAGACAAGAGGAACTGAATGTAAACACTATAATCTAGTTTGGGGAAAGTTGTTTCTCATGGGAGTACAAGTTAACAATTCTGAAGTTGCTACATATGTACACTGAGATTGAACCAAGTAAATGGATGGCAGATGGTAGAAGTCAGGTTTCTCACTATTGTAGTAGGAGTTTATAGATAAGCAAGGAGGTAGAATAAACCCTTTGATATTGCATTAGAATTGGAGACGTCACTATAAATTCCACTTTAGCTTAATATAATGCAGATGGACAGATACAGAAAAAATTAGATAAGTGTGTGTACATGGTTTAATAAGCATACGTCTATTTTCTAGCTCTGTTCACTGAGAGGGTTTATAAGTGAGTGTGTCTCTATAGCAACGAGGACAGTCAGTGCCCAAGTCATGATTTCTAATACCATTCTCCAATTAAAGGAACTGGGGCTTCTTGGATAAATGTTAGGGTGCCACAGAATGTACATGATGAGCCTGTTCAAACAACAGAAAAGACAAAGGCCTATCAAAGGGACATAGGAGCCAATTTGAAAGAGTTCCCATTGACCAAAGCTGGAACAATTTGAGCAACAAAACATAACAACATAGTAATGGATTATAACCCAAAATATTAAATAAATTTCCATGAGTCCATACAAAAATATAGACCCAATGGTATGCCGGTAAATGTTTAATATAAATGATTAAATAAATAAATAAACAAATAAAGGAGAGGGACAAATTTCCTGTGGAGAAGAATAATTTATGTAGTTATTCCCTGCTCACAGAAGTGTAGCTTACCTCCCCAGCCCTTGAATGTGGACTTTCTTCCAAAGGGAACTGTGATGGAACGAGGTGGGGGAGAGCAGAGAAACCTGATAAACACTGTCTCAGCTAGCTGATCAAGGTTAGTATCATCGGCATAAGTCATGTTGCTAGCCATCTATCCTTGATCTCATCTAATGAGAATGGCACTTCACTTCTCTGCTCTTCCTCCCCCAAACCCATAACCTCAGTCTAGCCATAAGAAAAACTTCAGAAGAAACTCAATTGCAGGGCCTTCTACAAAATACCTCACAGTACTTGTCAAAACTCTCAAGATCATTGAAAATAAGGAAAATCTAAGAAACTATCAAAGACAGTAGGAGGCTAAGGAAACATGATTAAACATAGTGCGTTACCCTGGTTGTGATTATGGAACAGAAAGAGGTATTAGGTAAAAACTAGTGAAAGCCAAATACAATGTGGAATTGAGTTAATAGTAATACAATAATGTTGTTTTTTCTATTGTAAGAAATATATCATAGTAACATAGGATGTTAACAATAGGGAAGACTGAATGTGTATAAGAGGAACTCTGAATTATCTTTAAACAGTTTGTTTAAATTTTAAAAAATACTGGGTTTGTGAAAACAGAGTGACTGGTAGGCAGAGCGAGTTGGTTACTTTAGACTGGAGGTAGTCAGGGAGGGCTTTTCTGAGGAAGCGATAGTTGAAACTAGACAGAGCCAAGGATGCAAAGTTCTGGAGGAAGGGCATTGTGGGTAGACAGAACAGCAGGTGCAAAAGCTTGAGGCAAGAATGATCTTGGGGTGTTTAAGGAATAGCAAAAAGACCTCTGTTGCTAAGAACACAGCATATGAGTAGAGAAACTGGTACAAGCAAAGAAAATATCAAGGGAGCAGATATGTACGGCTTTGCAGGCAATATGTCTGTCATACCAGACAAGGGGCTACCTCATCACAAGGCATGTAACATCGTTTTATCCCCTAACTCTAGCACACTGACTCATAAATGCAGTATTTTTTTTGAGTGAGTGAATTCAAAACTGAGGGGAAAAAATAGGCCCAGTGGTGTGCTGGTAAATGTTTAACAACTGACTCTCTAGAGGAAAATAAAGTCCAGATTTGCACTGTTGACCAATTTTCTTGGTATAAATAGTTCTGCCATGACCAATGTGAACCTACCAATATGATATCACTGAATGAGGCATTAGGAAGAGATGTGCACAATGAGATCTCAAGAGCTAACATGGCTCCAGCACATCACTGCATAGAAACCAATTAGGATCTCTCTGAATGAGATCATTTAGCACAATTCTCAGTTGGCTATGATTGCACCTGTCCATTCAATCACAAAAACATATTATCCCAACTTTTTCAGAAGGATATTATGAGAGACATTATTAAATGTCTTAAATTGCAAGTCAACTAGTTACCCAGAAAAAAATAAAGTTCAATTTATAAATCCTGAATTCAACTTATTCTTGGTGAACTAATTGTGGCTCCCCCAAAATCACCAGTTCCCTGTCACAGTACCCACAATTCATCCCTGCCTGAATCATTTCCTGAGGTTTTCTGGGTATTGATAACCTGTCCACCAATTTTGTTTGGACAAATTACAATCTTCACATTTTTGAAAATCAGAATATCTCCCACTTGTCTCAAATAATACCACTTTCATATCAATGATTGCTCAGTGATTCCTGGCAGTCAGTAATTCACTAACTTACGGCAATGAATACCCTTGTAGTTTAAGTAGCTGGTTCGAATCACCATCCTGAGGTCCTGGAGTTTGGCCAGCATGCTAATATTAGGGAGCTCTTCCTGGAATTGAACATCTCTTCCTTGGATGCAGCTGACAATGAGGGACAGGAACATAATGAAGCAGCTGCTCTGTGGCTGGCTAAATCAAGAAGATGGAGAGAGCCAGGGCTCAAAGAATGGCATCAGAACATATAAAAAGGCAACAACTCCAAAAAGCCATTCTAGCCAAGGCATATGAGAAGCCAGAGTTCTTTCTGAGAACTCTCATATGATGGTATGGACTTAATGGTTATCATTCAATGTTCCAAAGTGTGGAGTAGGTTTTATGTGTACATACAACAAAATCACTGCAGACCACATTTCAATGGTGTACAATGCCCAAACTTAAAGACCAGCATTTATTAGTAGTGGGGTCTCCAAGGGAGATGAAAGAACATTATGGAGTGGGATCACTTAGAAAAGCTCATTTAACCCTACAAATACCCTTCTGATAATAGGATCCCATTTAGAACACAGGAAACAATGCTCAGAGAGTTAAACCATTAGGTTGAACCACATAAAATTGACATTTTTGTGGGTCAAAAATGCAAATATCAGTAGCTTCATATTTAGTCTATTCTGGCCAAAAGTCAGTGTCAGCAACAAAGTCCCCACTCGAACAGAGGTCTTCTAAAACCAGATCCTGTTCTCCTTCCATTTCACTACATTGCATTCTGAGGGTGACAATCTTTTAGTTTATAAACTTCTGGAAAATGCGGTTTCTGACATTTTATATGTGGCTTGAAAGCAATATGGTCCAAAAATTTCTAGAAAATCAATCACATTGTTCATTCAGTATCATGTTAATAAGAGTTGTTAGCCCTATTGCTTATCAGCATTGCCTGGAGAGATTAATAAAATCCATGTTCGTGGGCCACATACCTGGTGATTCTGATTCAGGTTTCTAACAAGGCTCAAATTCCATCTTTTCATAACCATCTAACATATTTCTGATACACTGAATTCTGGAGAGATATTGGGGAATCACAGACACAGAAAAAGAGACAGTGGTGATTAACTGAATTTTGATATTCGTGCAGAGTGTTTCAGCACCATGCAGATATCCTGTGATTCTGAGTGCTGAGTTCGGACAATACGAATAGGTGACTCCATGTTTAAACATCGGGCTAATGTGCAGTGTACATCCATACACAATTGGCTATGACATCTTCAGTTCAGCCTCTACTGAGAACACCCGCGAGGGGTTGGAGTAAACTAGAAAGAGTACATTCCTTTCTTCCTTCTCACACTCTCCTGCTCCCTCTCTCTCCTCCATCATTACCAACTTCCATTTTCTATCCTCCTTGACGTTTTCTGAAGCCAACAGCTGCCATTAAGTAAGTGTGACCAATCAGACTTCTGGAAGGAGACACACCCCAGAGATAAACCATTTTGCACACAAAGTTCCAAAAAAAAAACACCTCTTTGTTTTGATATCATATTAGAAACCTTGCTTGTTAGCTAAAGAAAATCAGTATCCCAAGAGATAGAATACACAGAGTAAACAGCAAATAAAACATTAAAAAATAAGGTAATTCTCTTTCCTTCCTTCAGGTTTATATTCTATTTTCTTCAGCCATTAGTAAATTGGCTTTTTATTTATTTCGATAACTCACTGAGCTTAGCTTAAATGGTCCTAAAAATAGTGCGCTCTTATATTTTCTGTCAGTCATGTATCAATGTCACAGGGATCTGGGGTGTTCTCTACCTAAACCTCCTCCATTCCCACCATCCTCCAACTCTCTCTCTCTCTCTCTCTCAATCCTGTTTTTCTCTATGTCTACATCCCCCCACTTTAGGGGACTAGGGAATAGGAATAAAGACTTAAAATATTTCCTTTTTCAGTTTTAACTTACAAATCAATAGGGTGCTGTTTGCACGTTGTACATACCGGTACCTAGATGAGATTTAAAAACTGCCATTAATTTATTTCAGCCCATTTACTGAGCACATATCCCATAGCAGATGCTGTGCTAAACCATTGGGATATATCCCTTCAAGAAGCCAGGTATTAATCATGACTTCTTGAGCTTAAATTCTAGGAGAGAAGATGGACATTAAACATTTCATTGAAACCATGATTGTTATGAAACACAGAATACCACCAAGGGAGAGTGTCATGAGAGACAACCTAACCTGGGATTCAAAGAAGGTCCCCACGATGACATACTTAGCATATTAGTGGGGGCAGAAGAAGCAAAGGAAGAGAATGGCAAGAAATTAAGTGAGGAGTAGGGGCCAGATATTGGAAAGCTAAGCAACAGTTTAACGTCCTTGATGACTTATCGAAAGGTTTAATATAGAAAAGTAACAGTAACTGCTTTCATTCCACCATCTTCAAATGAGTGGAATATTTGCTTCCCAATGTACCACCATGTATACAATGGCTTATTTTCATAACTATTTTTGCAACTGTCTAAAGTTGGTTAAGTGTTTAAATCTACCATTTGTAAAACTGACTTCAGTCCCTCCTCAGTGTGTTTATACAGTAATCACGTTTCCAAGGTGTTTGTGAAGCAATTAATAATAAGGTAGTGAGTTAAGGAGTACTCTGATGGATCATTTACTCCAAGGTGATATTGACTGATAGGTAAAAATTCCTAGAATCATTTGATTCTAGGTGATCAATACATTACATGTAAGAAGCATCTTATTTTGTAGTTCATTGATGATTTCATGTAGTTCAGAAATCAGTCTTACCTAATTCAGGATATATTTAACCTCAGTAGAATTATTCAGTTCATTTATATTTTCAATATCTTGCTTTATACCTATGTTAACGTTCTTACTTATAACCATTATTTTAAAACAGGAAGGGGATTTAGAGATAATTGAGTCCAGGCCACTTCCATTCAGAGAACCAAGAGGTTCAATGATCAGCCCCAGATTACACTGTGGGTTAGGACAGAACAGAGCTGTACACGCAGGTCTCCTGATTTAGTTTCAAGGTTTTTACCATGCCATGCAGCTTTTCCTAGTTCTAAAATGTGAGTTCAGAGCCTACCCTCAAACAATGGAGATTAAAAATGTGGAACTCAGGCCTTGTTACAATAGTTACTGTGTGAGGAGATTTGATGTAGAACATATACTTTTACACCAGCTGAGTTTAAAACTCTCATCAGAAAACAAAACCAAAACAACCCCTTCCCAAAGCAAACCCCAAAGTTTAGCTCCCTGCTTGAACAAGTTAATGGTCGCTTGGACCTTAAAAGGGGTGTATTCAATAATTGTTAAGGTTCAAATGTTGGCAGCAATTTCCACTAAAACATTTTTTCCTTCTTTATAAAAGAAAACTTGAAACTAAAAAATTTCAAAAGGGCTTTACAGAATGTGAAACAGCTTTTGTAAACCCATGACTTGATGGTATAATACGCAACGAACTTAAATTGAATGCACACAATTTCCTTTAAACATAATCTAATTTCGAAAAAGTTAAGGAATAATGCTTGACAAAATCTTTTGATGTTATTATTCTCAAAATATCCTCTTTAAAAATGAGAACAACTTGAATTTGCTCCTTAAAGAGGAGCCTGTTGCTTCCACTCATTTCGACAATAGTGATTTAGCTTGGCTTTTGTTATTTACTCTGATACCCTTCGTGGGTTATGTACTCCAGGGTGCTCAATAAATGGTTGCTGCTGGACTGACGTACAGATGTGTATGGTCTCCGAAGCACTACTGTAGTGAGCAAAAAAAAAAAAAAAAAAGATACACTGATACTGAAAGGGATTAGCTTATAGATTTAGGAAGGGAGGCAGAGCGGGGGAGGAGGTTAGGGCTCATCAATGAGCTGAGACACTGAGTCCTTTATGTGCCATTTAAAATTCATGTCTGTCAATTATTTAGAAGCATGTGCAGGGAATTAGTGAATCTGAGGGACACTCAAAACAGTGTGTGAGATTATTGTTGTAATTAGATAAAATAAGAGTATCGTGGCCTTTTGTTTTCCTCCCAAATATTTTTGTAAATTTCAAGAGGCAAGCAAAATTCACTAATAATGCAGCCTAGGCGCTAGAATACACCAAATATCTGTAATTACTTCCCATGGGCCAGGCTCTGTGCTCTTGCTGTGCTTGTCATGACAGATAAGACAATTTCTTCCTGGATGAGCTCACAAATCAGTCATACAGGTGAGGTGTCTCTCTTACCATGTGTACCAGCCTGCAATAATCATGACTTTTATTTTCTATGTTCTCATGCTCTGACATCTTGGGGCCTTGCTGACTCTGGTGGGACTGACCCTCCCAGGTTTAGCTAATCTCTAGAGAGCAGGCAATTCAATTTACTGGGAAACGTGCCTTTCATATGCAAACCAACCAATCCAGGACCCATACCCCCAACGACCTCTTTTATCAGACTGTGACACTGGGCCACTATCCCCCTGCGCTAATCACTCAAGGGCCCAGTACCAGACAAATAGGGACCGCCCCTATGTCCCAGAGCCTGCTGAGATTGTTCAAACTACGGTACTCAATGCTAAACCTGCCTACCCTGGCTCACTCACAATAAAGGCTCTGAACCCTGTTTTCCTCTTGCTCCCTCTGCCTCCTGACTGACCCTGGTGCTTCCGCATGTGGCCTGGCATGGCGTGCTGTGCCTCCTCTTTCTAAAGATCTGGGAGTAGAACAAACTTCTTCCTTCTTGACAATCATATTCAGGTGTGTTTTTTCATTCCTGATGAAAACAAATCCTGGCTACCTTTAGAACACAACTCCATCCAACCATTCTTTGCTTGCAACTGAGGGCTCCAAGGTAATTTGAGGTTAGTGGAGGGGATGAGTGTGGGTGGTCAAGACAGTGTGGATGGACCAGCAGCCCTAGGTAAACCTGACAAGCTCAGGAGACTGAAAATAACCACATCGGATGGCGTGAACCTAAAAATTCCTAACTAAGGTGGGCCATGGAGGGAAGTCACATCTTTAGCCTGAAGCTTCCTTGACAAAGGTCAATCTTTACCTTAAGTGAGCCTATCTATTATCTTTTTGCACCTAAGATGACATCCTTGGAATGTCAGTAATCCCTTTTTCCGGACCAGAGCAGGCAACTACAGAATCCCTCATTATTACTCTTGTCCCCTGATTACCATCTCTATGTGCCATAAAAAGTGAACTACTAACTATCCTGTACCCACCTATGTAAAATAAGTACCTTTCTCTCCAATTTACTTTTATCCAACCCCAGAGATTTCTCCGTTTTGCTTTCTCCCACCCCTTTGAGTCTATGTATAAAATAAGCTGCGACCCGCCATTTTGTGGAGGATTTTCTCAATCCATTGAGATTTTGCTTTTCGGTAATTGTCATCAGTTTGGCTCAAATAAACTCTTATAAGCTTTCTCTTAGGCTGGATGTTTGTTCATCAATAACAGCAAGCACCTACAATGTACAGGCAGCTAAATGAGTTATGCATTCTTTATAGGTAAAGGAGGGAAAAAGCCATGAAGTAAACTCAAAGGAACTATATCCCATGTGTGTCCAGAGTGTAAAGGGCAACAGCATTAAAGGACTTACTAAAGATACAGCTCAGTGCCAACCTCCAAATACATTTCAAGGAATGAGACAGTTTGTCCACGTGGGTCAGATTAATCATTTCTGATTAATCCATTCTTTGGAAATCATACAGCAAGGTTTTCCAGAGCATGGGTGAAAACATCTGTGGTCAGAAAATACCAATGATGGTAGCTGAAAGTGCCTGTATTTTGAAGCATTAGATTGAACCCCAGGATGGAATTATTTTTATATAGTTATGAAAAAAATGGACATGTTAAGGACTTAAAAGGTTTGCAGTCATATATACTCCGGGAACCAAAAATCAATAGTGATTAACACTGTTAAAATGCTCTCAGTGTGCTCAATGTATTAAAATACATTTTTCCTACTTTTTAGAAAAATATTTATGATTTATGAAATGGTGATTGAATTAAAGAAGCCTATTTTGTACAGAAAGAGCAGTAGTAAAAGAAAGAGGATGATTTTATCAGAATGAATGCTAGAATTCTCCCTTCTCCCAGCAGACAAAAATGCCCATAGTTTCCGTGACCCATTTGCATGAAGACTGTTTATAATACAATTATATGCTTAACAGTAGCCATCATGTAGGCCTTCTTACAGCTGCTACTACCGGATCACTTGCTCAATCCTTGGCTATTCCTACCTTCCTCCCATGCACATGCTTCATGGACGTTAGTGAGTAGACAAGGCAGATGCCCTGTGCTTTCTTTTTGTTGTTTTTTCCCACACTAATTAGCTCTCTCTTTCTCTTCTCCTCCCCCAGCCCCCATGTGCGTGTGCATGAATGCATGCATGTGTGTGTGACATTATTCAGTTAATCAAACCAATAAAGAAAGTAAAAGAACAAGTAGCCTAGAAAATTGCATTAGGAAAATTCTCAATGAAATGTGTTTATTGTTCAGCATGGAGGTTCACACCATTATGTTTATCCTGAGAAAGCATCCCTTGAAATGCTGCAGCTGTGGAACCTAAGGAAACTCCAGAGCATCTGTACCGTGACCGACACTCATTGCCAATGCCCTGGTGGTGCTCACCCACTGGTGGGCATGGAGAATGTTAACAACTAACTTCAAGAACGTTCTTCAGACATTCCAGAATCATTATGATGGGCCCCATGGAAAAACACATTTATCAAGGCTTTGCAACAGTTGTTGATTTTTTTTTTCTGTAGTTGATGCACAATAGAATAGAATGAAATTCATTTTAAAGTCTGAGGTCATAGTTATCTAAGAAATAGACGTAACAAAAATCTATTGCTAATACCAAGATGGAATTCTGACTGGTCTATTGTAGCAGCAAACCAACAAATGTGAAAACTGGAAAATAAACTCTCACAGGGATGGAAGGAGTCATGAAGCCTACCCATACATTAGATACGTAGGGAAAAGATGAGAAACTTGACATGTATTGACTGATTAATTTGCCCCATGCTCTGTGCTAGAGGCCTTCCCTATGTGATCACATTATAATCACCACACTAGCCCTATGGGTAATGACAATAACAGCAACAATAATATTAATAAAAAACACTTTGAGACACTGTCCATGTGCCAGGTACTAAGAGTTTTACATATATTAACTTAGTATTACATTTTCTCAACAAAGCTAAGTAGTAGGACATATTATGGCCCCATTTTAGAGTTGAAGAGACTGAGGCACAGAGAAAATGTCACATTCCTAATAGCCAGAAAGTCAATGCATGCTATGTAAGAAACAGCTGGAGGATTCAATAAGAATAAGGGAATATTCAAAATGGAATCCGACTGATGGCCACCTCCAAAAGTATGGATGAGTGTCATCCAAAGGATTACACTGGATCTCTATAGCTCCAAATCTTCTTGCCACGAACAACGAGCGGAAGAGACAGGATCACATTCTGTATTGCTCAAGACTGAATACCGCTTCAGGGAACTGGGAACTCTGTAGCAATCTCTCCATCTCAGTAAGGTTCAAATAAAACTAGGCAACCACCAGGCAGAGTAAAATAAGGCAAAGAATCCAACCTTTTGAATCTCAGTGACCTGAGTTCGAATCTCAGCTTTGCTTTGGGAATGCTACTTAAGCACTCTGTGACCATTCTCTCGTCAATACAAATGGAATAAATAATGGTACCTCATTCACAGATAACAACATTTGCCGTATGATAAGCTCAATACAGTGCATCGCTTGGCAAATACTTTGACAACAGGTTTATAGTTAGCACATTTCTAAAGTATGCCCTGACTAACTACATACAAAAAAATATATACCTGATGGGTTTTTTTTTTTTCTTATCTTTTATCTTTTTTGGCTTTTGTGTGGATTTCATTATTGACAGTTTGGGGAGAATTTTATATCGAAGGACAGCACGAAGAGACCAATGGTGACTATATGTAGGAGATTCTGGCTCGTGATTTCTATTTCTGTGAGGAAAAGTTCTTAAGAAGTACTTTATCTCATGGTGGTTGCAGTGGGTATGAGGGGCTTTCTAAATATTGAGGTGATCGTGCCTAACTTTTTACTTACTCACTCTGCAGTTTTCCTCCTAGCGTGAGTCATATGCAGAACATCCTTTTTGTGGATTTGTCCTTTTCTTACATTTGTCTGTTATGACATATTTTCCCTAAAATACAGCTGCCAGTTTGATCTACATGCTGTGTCAGCTGGAGGAGTATGAAATGCCTCTCTCACGATTCAGCTGGTCCAATGGACTGACTTTGATTTTCTTTCCCAGCTGTTGTGGAAATTGGCTGCTCCTTGAGTGTATTAGAACTAGCTTATGTGTCATAGCACATAATAGCTTTAGAATTACCAGAAATAGCTGTCATAATAAACATGAAAATGATAGCACTCATTCTTGAAAAAACACAAACTTTCTTCCACGCATTTCAAACCCTCCTCTGACAGGTAACAGCAACTATTGTACAACAACTATCATTCCACATTTGCAGTCAAGTACTTGGGAAGGTTCTGGAAACCTTCCTTCTTTACTTCATCCCTGCTTTAAATTTTAGTTGCTTCATTTTCTGTATCTTCATTTTCCTTTCTCCACGCACTGTTTGTCTATATGAATATAATCCCTCACCTCCCCAGTTCCACAAAGAACAAAAGGTTAGATGCATAGGACACCTACTTTCTGTGCTAAAATGATCTACTGCTGGAGAAAACAGAAGGAGAAAATGGAGACTAGCGAAAGGAGAATGCAGAATTTGAGTTCTAGGGTGGGTTCCCAGTTATTCCATCCAGTGCCCTCTCACCAACTCCAAGCCACCCAGGACATTTACTCTCTTTTTCAATCCCTTCCAATCCAGCAAGTTTGCTTTGAGCTTCAACATAAACTTTCTTTAATGTACCATAGAAATCTAATTATTTTTTAGCAAGACAGTCTTTCATTTTCTAGAAATGAACCAAAACCCCTAAATAGAAATAATCACATGGAAAATATAACATATATAATTAAAAGTACACAGAAAAGAATTGTATTTTAGATATCTATCATTTTGGGGGAGAAGATTATGCACTGGGTCTGTGAAGAGTTTGAAAAGGATGACACGTCTGTAGATAAACTAAAGACAAAGGTCTCCCCCAATTCTTACTAAAAATTGTCCTGCCCTTAATCAGAATTCTGTCTCCACTCTGGCCTTCTGGTTATCAGGGAGGGTATCCTTTTGTATTAATCCACATTCTCTGAGTTGATTCCATTTATTCAGCCCCTAAACATTCCAGTGAATCTAGCTTCCTGGATTCTTCCCCCCACTCTCAAACTTGAATCACAGAAAATGTTTAAAATAATATAAATGCCAGTTCTGCTTACCTATACTTATACATAATATATACATCCTTCTGAGTTAGAAGAAAGCAGTCTACTTGATCTTTGATGAAATTACTTCAGAAGACAAGTGGGGAGTTACAGATTATTTCAACTTGATATTTGGGCAACTACATAGCCTATGGAAAGGAATGCAGATTTACTGATATCCTGAAAGTTATAAAAAGAAACTCAAAATCACTTGGAGTTGCATTTTCCCTACCAACTAAAACTCCAACTTAGATCTAGAACAGTGGCTGCCACCAGGATTTGAACGACTGCACATGCCCAGGACATCAGTTTTCCTTATTCACCCTTAGGTTTTTTAACTCACTTACTAGGGGCTTATGTACCTCTGTCCTGTTTGGGTCTGCTAAAAAACAATGCCAAGAGAAGCAGTCCCCCTTTTAGCATTTATAATCCCAGATGGACAACACTGTGAACCTCTACTGAGGTTATTTTGTCTTTTTTATGACATGATTTTTCCCCCTTCCTTTCTCTTTAGTTCTGTAGATTTCACACTCAAAGTACTCATTTGAACATGGTCAGCTCGAGCTGATCGTTTTAATGGTCAGGTGGCATGGCATGGGTGTTTGACTTCCCTTTCATTAAAAAAGTTGTACTTGCACTGAGCCAGCATGCCTTCTATTCCAGACCCAAACGCAGAGCAAAACAGGCACAGGGCACTTGGCCTGTTTGTACCCATCCGATTCAAGTCACTTTCGGCTATACCAAATCTGTCCCCACCTGTGAATTCATCCTTGAAACTGCGCTAAGGGAGCAAGAGTCACAAGGGCGGCCAGGCTTTCCCTGAGTCACTACCAAGTTTCGGTTTCACGTTTGACAAGAAGGATGTTTTCAGGCAATTGACATCCCTCTCATAGCAAATGAAAAGTTGTTTAATTTTAAGAACCCGAAAAGACTTTGTTTAAAACTTGCTTTATAAATAGAGTGCAATTTTGGGGTTGATAGTATAGTTCATTCCTGTACTGTCAGAAGAAATAGAAAACACAACTAGCTTTCATTTTGGGGGATGTAGTTGTCATCTCAGTGAAATCGCATGTCCCATAAGAAGACACAATTAGGTCTGACTGCCTGCTTCTTAGAAATGTTTGTTTTCTATCTATACTATAATAAATCCCCCCCAGACAGTACAAGCAGATACAGAGCAGAGATAGATAATGAAGAACTGAGGTCACTGCCGAGACTCACAGATACATGTTCTGATTGTGGCTGAAAAATCCTGCGTTTTCACAACATGAGCAATTTCAGTACTTACTTTGACATGTCACCATAGTCCATTCTCTCTCTCTCTCTCTCTCTCATATTTATTCATATCTTTTTAAAAATGTTTATTTTATGGTCCAAAGAATAGAAGCACTGTTTATTCTTTGATCATTCATAGTTGCCTCAATATTTATAAGATTGTATGCATTGTTTTGCATTTAATCAGTTTTAAAACTTTAGAGTTCAGTACTAACTCTTAGATTACTGAGACTGACAGTGAAGAATGTCAAAGTATCTATATTTGAGGGAGATTTGTGTGTTTTTTTAATTTTCATCTCTCAAACTAGCAATTAAAAATAACAAAGAACAAACAAAAGAAACAATCAGTTATACTCAGGGTGGACAAGTTTCAAGATAATGAGATCTCTAATACTACTCTGCAATCTGAATGGTTTCCAGTTATATTTTATATCAGTCTTTGTTAGTTTATTTTATAACCCTTACCAAAATTTGTCATTATTTATTTGACTGTCTTCCACACAAGCAGGTAAGTATCATGAAGTTTTGGGCTTCAACTTTATTGTTGATAATTAAAAGAGTTTCTCAGACATCACATGCTCTCAATAAATATTTGTTGAAGGAAGGAAGGAAGGAAGGAAGGAAGGAAGGAAGGAAGGAAGGAAGGAAGGAAGGAAGGGAAGGAAGGAAATGGGCCAGATTTCAAAACAAGTAAAATAAACTTAGAGCCTTTATTCATATTATTCTTTCTAGGAATTTATTATAAGAAATATATAACAAGGTAATTCAGTGTAACATTTTCAAAATTCCCAAACTAGAAGAGCTGACAGAATTTCCTGACATATTAGAATATGGAATATGTGCAAAAGAGAGGCATCAACAAAGTTTTGGCCTGAGCAAATCAAAGAATGCCACTGTCATTAACCGTGATGAGGAGACTACAGCAGTTGTTTACTAGGAGAAATATCAGGAGTTCAGTTCAGGACATATTAAGTTTGGACACATAAGCAATTGGATACACCAATATGGAGTTCAGGGAGAAATACGAGCTAGTGGTATAAATTTAATGGTCATCAGTCATGAAAATTCATACAATCACCTAAAAAATAAACATTGATAGAAGAGATCCAAAAACAAGACCCTAGGGCATTCTAACATTTAGATGTCTTGGTAGCAAGCAACAAACCAGTAAAAGAAAACAAATCATAATAGTTAGAAAAGTAGGAAGAAATTTATAAACGTACATTGTCCTAGAATCCGAGAGAGGAAAGTGTGGCAAGGAGCTCATGACCAACAAGGGCAAATCATATTGCTAAATAAGATGATAACTGAGAAACGGCTTTTGTTTTGTAACATGGGGGAGCGGGGGGTCATTGGTGAGTGCTTTCCTGTGTTCCCAGTGGTGTGCAGGTTGGATATCAACAGTCTGTTGTTAGAAGCATTGGTGGTGTGAGGATCCCCTGATCTCTCCCTTTGAAGTTACAACAAGTTAAACAGATACAATTCAACAAAGGATTCTCTATGCAACACACAAGCACTTCTGAGAGATCAATGCATCAAAACATCTGAAGGTGGGCAAATTGGGGAGAACAAAGATGGAGAGAAGGGAGAAGTGCAGAGACACGGGCCATAGCATACAGCCCGGAGGTCACTGCAGTCCCAGGAGAAGGTAGGAGTCAGGCTGCAGGTGTACCCTCTGTGGCCCTGAGCACTCCTACCTGAGTGACCAGCATATAATACAGCCGAATCCAGCAAGCAGGGCAGAGACTGAATACAGAAGCACAACAACTGTATTCTAGCAGCCACCACTGCCAGGCAGAAAACAAAGCCATGGAGGCTAGGTGTCCCCGCAATCCTCCCAGAGCTCTGCCTCCCCATACTCTCCCAGAGACAGCAGTGGGTCCCAGAAGAAACTGTAGCAGTGAGTGCCGGGTTACAAAGCAGAATATCTACATCTCTGAGAACTGAAGAGACAATTCCTGACCAGCAGACGCACACTGTGGCTAATCCCAGTGACAGGAATGGAGATGCAGGGGTGAGGCAGCTGAGGTCTGGCAGTCGCCATTACTGGGAGGAGAACAAAGCCACAAATGCACCAGCGGCCTTGCCAAGCCCACCCCACCCCCACACTTCATAGCTGATCCCAGCAAGGGCACCTGGGACACATCAGGTAGCACAGCACTGCATGTGGCTGCGGGGGCAGCACTGGGATTTCAGGAGCTCAGAACCCCACCACTCACCACATTCTCTCATAGGGGTGGTGCCCTGAGAACAAGGTGACCTGGTCATAAAGTAGACGCCCACCTCCCCAGGGAATACAAGGGATTTTTTTTCACCACCCAGTAGAGATCCAAGAAGCCAGAGCATTGCAGGATAAAATAAGATGCTATATAGCGCCACCCACTAGGAAACAACAAAAAAAGATCTCTTCTTATAAATCTGCAGAGTTCACTCCCATATGCCTAGGCAGAGAAAGAATCCAACAAATACTATAAACAACCAAGGTAACAAGGCAGCTGAGAAAGAAAATGAAAAATCTCCATAAAATAAAGTTAAAGACATGAAAATATGTGACTTAAATGACAGAAAACTAAAGACTGCAGTTCTGAAAAACTCAACAAGATGCAAGAAAACTCAGATAGGCAGTTTAATAAACTCAGAAATAAAATCAAAGCACAAAATTAATACTTTATCAAAGAGATTTAAACTTAAGGAACCAAATAGAAATTCTGGAGCTGAAGAACTCAATAAAAGAAATGAAGAATGAAATAGCCAGCTTAGGAAATAGAGCTGACCACAGGGAGGAAAGAATTAGTATACAGAAGATAGAAATCTGGAAATGATGCAGACGGAAGAAGAGAGACACTTGAGAGTTAAAAGAAATAAAATAACTCTACAAGAACTATCTGATTCCATCAGAAAGCGCAATATAATAATGGGTATACCAGAAGGAGAACAGAGGAAGAAGGGAACAGAGAGCCTATTCAAACAAATAATCGACAAGAACTTCCCAAACCTATGGGAAGAACTGGATCTTCGAATTCAAGAAGCAAACAGAACACCCAATTAACTCAATCCAAAAAGGCCTTCCCCACGGCACGTTATATCAAAACTGTCAAAAAATGACAAAGAAAGAATTCTCAAGGCAGCCAGAGAAAAGCAGATGGTAACCTATAAAGGAAACCCCATTAGATTATCATCAGATTTTCCAGCAGAAACTCTACAAGTACAGAGAGGGAGTGGAATCCAATGATCAAACTATTAGGTTGGTGCAAAGGTAATTGTGGTTTTTCCAATTATTTTTAACCTTTTAAACTGCAATTACTTTTGCACCAACCTAATATTGAAAGAGAAAAATTCCCAGCCAAGAATAATGTATCCAGCAAAGTTATCCTTTATGTATGAAGGAATAATAAAGAACTTTCCAGACATTCAAAAGCTGAGGGAATTTCCTCCCAAAAGGCCTGAATTATAGAAAATACTGAAGGGGGTTATTCAACTTGAAACAAAAAGGCAAAAGGATACAAAACTACTGGGGATACCAAAAAATGTACACACATTATTTGTATTCATCTTTTGTTATCAGTATATATTGAGTATTATAATTTTAATACAGTTTTTTTTTCTTTTAAAATGTATATACATGTTTTGGCACCCTCCGAATAAATAAGATGACCAACAGACAGACAGAAGGAGGAAACTGCAACCCTTATTCAGAATAGGACACTATACACTTAAATATAACATAAAGGTTATAGGAGGTAAAAACATAAAAAAAGACAAGAAGATAATAGCTATGGCAACTTGGAAATGAACTCACAGCATAACTAGGGATAATAGGTGACACAAAAAAAAAACATAAAAGGGGAGGAAGTAAAGATCTGAATTTATACAGGGGAATTGAGATAAGATGCATACAGATAAAAAAGGATTACTGTATATACCATGTTTCCCCAAAAATAAGACCTAGCCAGACAATCGGCTCTAATGCATCTTTTGGAGCAAAAATTAATATGACTCGGTCTTATATTATAGTAAAATAAGACCGGGTGTTATACTAACTTTTGCTCCAAAAGACGCATTAGAGCTGATTGTCTAGCTAGGTCTTATTTTGGGGGAAACAGGGTATGAAACTTTCTTTTACATAAACTTAATGGTAACCACACACACACAAAAAATAATCTACAACTGAGACACATAACATTAACAAAAAAAGAGGAAAAGGGGGAGAAAATCATAGAATACCACCAAATTAAAATAACGGACAGAAACACAAGGGCAAAGAAACAATGGTGACTGACACCAAGCTATCAGAAAACAAAAGATAAAATGGCTATAGCAAATCCTCATATAGCAATAATCACCCTGAATGTAAATGAACTGAACTCACCAATAAAAAGGCACAGAGTAGCAGTTTATTTCAAAAAATCAAAACCCATATATACGCTGCCTTTAGGAGACACATGTCAGCTACAAGGACAAATATAGACTCAAAGTGAAAGGGTGGAAATTGATACTCCAATCAAACGGTATCCAGAGAAAAATATATAGTCATACTTATATCTGATGAAACAGATTTCAGGATAAAAAAGGTAACAAGAGACAAAGATGGATATTTCAGGGGCGGCTGGATGGCTCAGTTGGTTACAGCACGAGATCTTAACAACAGGGTTGCCGGTTCGATTCCCACATAGGCCAGTGAGCTGCGCCCTCCGCAACTAGACTGAAGACAATGTACTTGCTGAGCTGCCAGAGGGGTGGCCGAATGGCTCAGTTGGTTATAGCGTGAGCTCTTAACAGCAAGGTTGCAAGTTCAATTCCTGCATGGGATGGTAGGCTACACCCCCTGCAACTGAAGACTGAAAATGACGACTGGACTTGGAGCTGAGCTGTGCCCTTCACAAGTAGATTGAAGGACCAACAACTTGACTTGGAGCTGATGGGCCCTGGTAAAACACACTGTTCCCCAACATTCCCTAATAATTTTTTTTTAAAAAGACGCACATTTCATAATGATAAAGGGGACAATACAACAAGAATACATATATATATGGTCCCAATCAGAGAGCACCAAAATATATAAAGCTACTACTAACAGAAATAAAGGGAGAAATTGACAAAAATACAATTATAGTAGGGGACCTAAATACCCCATTGACATCTATGGATAGATCATCCAAACAGAAAATCAATAAGGAAATATCAGCCTTAAATGATACATTAGATTTAATGGACATAATTAACATTTACAGAGCATTTCACCCAAGTACAGCAGACTACATTCTTTTCTAGTGCACATGGAACATTCTTAAGGATAGACCTTATGTTGGGACACAAAACTAGCCTCAACAAATTTAAGAAGATTGAAATCATACAAAGCAGATTCTCTGACCACAATTCTTTGAAACTGGGAGACCAACTGGAAAAAGAAAGTGGGAAAAACCACAAATACGTGAAGATTAAAAATGCTATTAGGTTGGTGCAAAAGTAATTACAGTTTAAAAGGTTAAAAGTAATTGCAAAAACTGCAACTACTTTTGCATCAACCTAATACTATAGAACTACTGGGTCAAAGAAGAAATAGATAAAAGGAGAGATCAAAAGTTACAAAGAAACAAATGAGAATTAAAATACAACATATCAAAACTTTTTGAATGCTGCAAAAGTGGCAATAAGAGGGAAGTTTATATCATTACAGTCCTATCTCAAGAAACAAGAAAAATTCCCCAAACAATCAAACATTACATGTAAAGAACTAGAAAAGGAAGAACAAATGAAGCTCAAAGTCAGCAGAAGGAAGGAAATAATAAAAAATTAGAGCAGAATTAAATGAAAGGGAGATAAAAAGACAATAGAAAGAATGAATGCAACAAAGACCTGGATTTTTGAAGATTAATAAACACAAAACCCTGGCTAGACTCTCTAAGGAAAAAAGAGAAAAGACACAAATAAACAAAATCAGAAATGAAACAGAAGTCACGAAGGATACGACAGAAATATAAAGGATCGTATAAGAATACTATGAAAGACTATATGCCACCAAATTCAATAATCTAGACGAAATGAAGATGTTCTTAGAAATATACAACCTTCTTAGACTGAATCACGAAGAACTGGAAAATCTAAGTAGACTGATCAACGGAAAGGAAACTGAATCAGTCATCCAAAACCTCCCCCGTAGCAAAAGTCCGGGACCAGATGGCTTCACTAATGAATTCTACCAAACATTCAAAGATGATTTAATACCTATCCTTCTCAAATTCTTCCAAAAGAACTGAAAAAGAGGCAATACTTTCCAACTCATTTTATGAGGCCAACATTACCCTGATACCAAAACCTGGTAAGGATAACACAAAAAAAGAAAACTACAGACCAATCTCTCTGATGAATACAGATACAAAAATCCTAATCAAAATGCTAGCAAATTGAATAAAACAATACATTAAAAAGAACGTACATCATGATCAAGCGGGGTTCATTTCAGGGGTACAAGGATGATGGTTCAACATACACAAATTGATCAATGTGATACACCATATTAACAAAATAAAAGATAAAAATCATACGATCATATGGTCACAGAAAAAGCATTTGACAAGATAAATATCCATTTATGATTAAAACACTTCTAAACATAGATACAGAAGGAAAGTACCTCAACATATTAAAGGCCATATATGACAAACCCTCAGCTAATATACTTAATGGTGAAAAACTGAAATATTTTCCTCCAAGACCAGGAACAAGAGAGGGAGGCCCCTGTCACCACTGTTATTCAACATAGTATTGGAAATCATAGCCAGAGCAATCAGGCAAGAGAAAGAAATAAAAGGCATCCAAACTGGGAATATAAAAGTCAAATTGTCACCTTTTGCAGATGACATGATTCTTTATAGATAATACCCTAAAGACTCCATCAAAAAACTATTGGAAACAATAAACAAATACAGTAAAGTTGCAGGATACAAAATCAATGTACAAAAATCTACTGCATTCCTATGTACTAACAATGAAATTTCATAAAAAGAAATGAAAAAACAATTCCTTTTCCAATTGCAAAAGAATGAATACCTAGGAATAAACTTAACCAAGCATGTGAAGGACCAACACACTGAAAACTACAAGATACTATTAAAAGAAATTGAAGAAGACACAAATGGAAAGATATTCCTTGTTCATGGACTAGAAGTATCAACACAGTTAAAATACCCATATTCCCCAGAGCAATACACAGATTTAATGCAATCCCCATCAAAATCCCAATGGCATTTATTCAAGAAATAGAACAAAAACAACACAAAACAAAAAAACCATGAAATTTCTATAGAATCACAAAAGACCCCAAATAGCCAAAGTAATCCTGAGAAAGAACAAGGTCATAGGTTTCATACACCCTGACTTCAAATTATACTACAAAGCAACAATAATCAAAACAGCATGGTATTGGCAGAAAAAAAATACCAATGGAACAGAATTGAGAACCCAAAATAAATCCACGTATATATGGGCAAATAATTTTTTACAAAGGAGTCAAAAACATATAATGGAGTAAAGAAAGCCTCTTCAATAAAAGGTGCTGGAGAAATTAGAAAGCCACATGTAAAAGTATGAAACTGGATTACTATCTGTTACCATATACCAAAATTAACTCAAAATGGATCAAAGGCCTAAATGTAAGTCCTGAAATAATAAATTGCATAGAAGAAAACATAGGTATGAAACTTATGGTCCTTGGTCTTAGAGGAAATTTTATGAATTTGACTTCAAAGGCAAGACAAGTAAAAGCAAAAATAAATGAAAGGGACTGTATCAAACTAAAAAGCTTCTGCACAGGAAAAGAAACCATCAACAAAACAAAGGGCAACCAACTGAATGGGAGAAGATATTTACAAACAACACCTCCGATAAGCGGCTAATATCCAAAATATATAAAGAACTCATACAACTCAAAAACAAAAACAAAAGAAAAAACCAATCCAATTAAAAAGTGGGCACAGGACCTGAATAGACTTCTCCCAAGAAGACATACAAATGGACAACAGATGTAGAAAAAGATGCTCAACTTCACAAGATATTAGGGAAATGCAAATCAAGACCACAATGAGATATCACCTCACACCTGTTAGAATGGCTATCATTAACAAGACAAATAATAACAAGTGTTGGCGAGGCTGTGGAGAAAAAGGAACACTCCTGGTGGGAATGCAAATTGGTACAGCCACTATGGAAAATAGTATAATTAAAAATTAAACACAGAATTACCACATGATCCAGCAATCCCTCTTCTGGGTATGTAGCCAAAAAATCTGAAAACATTTATCCGTAAAGATATGTGTACTCTTATGTTCATTTCAGCATCATTCACAGTGACTAAGACATGGAAACATCTGAGGTGTTCTTTGATAGATGATTGGATAAGGAAGATGTGGTTCATATATACAATGGAATACTATTCTGCCATAAGAAAAAATGAAATACTGCCATTTGTAACAACATGGATGGATCTTGAGATTGTCATGCTAAGCGAAATATATCAGACAGAAAAAGTCGAAAACCACATTATTTCACTCATGTGTGGGATATAAAACTGAAAGCAGCAAACAAACAAACAAGCAAAAACTCATAGACACGGACAATAGTTTAGTGGTTACCAGAGGGTAAGGGGGGTGGGGGGGTGGGAGATGAGGAGGGTAAGGGGGGTCAAATATATGGTGACAGAGGAGATCTGAGTGGTAAGCACACAATGCTCTATATAGATGATGTGTTATAGAATTGTACACTTGAAACTTATGTAATTTTATTAACCAATGTCACCCCACAGTCAGATTGGTTACAATTTGGTAATTTTGCCCTTGGAACCAGTATGTATGGTTTGGTTATAGGCAGGCAGTGAGATACTGAAGGCAGGTCAACATAGAAGGCGAGTGGCATTACAGTAGCAGTGGTATTAGGCAAAGTTGTAAGGATGATGAGGATATAACTATGCGTCTAAGCAGAGCTACTTATTAGAGATTCTTCTACATGTGTACAAGAGAATGCTCTGGTTTACCTTGATTGTCTCTGGGGAACTCCACTTAGTTGACTATAAAATGAGTGTGTTTGGGTTCAATTCATGCATTCATCCAATCAACCAATATTTATAGAGCACTTACCATGAGCCAATCATTGTTTCAGGTGCTGGGTAAAGCAGTGAACAAAGCAGCCATAATCCCTTTAGCTTACGTTTTTGTGGTAGAAAACAGAAAGCAGTGAAAAAAAAAAAAATAAAATAAATATATATGTTATACTAGATAGAGGTAAGTGCCATAGAAAAGAATTAGGTAGGGAGGGGAGGTAAAGAGTGCTGGAAGAGGTGTGATTCAATTTTAAAGAAGGTAGTCAAGGATTAAAAGGTGACATTAAAATATAGCCCTAAAGTAGGTGAGTGAATAAGCCACAAGGCCATACTTGAGGCAAAACACTGAATGCAGAGGAAAGCCCGAGTCAAGGCCATGAGGAAAGGGGTGCCTGGTATGTGCTACAGGAACTGCGGGAATACTGGTTGGGTAGAGGGACTAATAGGAAAATAAGGCTGAGGTTGAAGGGAGAGCGGACACTTAAGAATGTATATAAGGCTTTGCATGCTGTACAAAGAGCTGAAGCTTTTAGCCTCGTGAAGAGGGCACACCCTGTTTGCCTCTGCAGCCCCCTTTCCACCCTTCCCCTTTCTGCCTTGGGAAGTGGAATCTGTATACTGTACCACCCTGGATCCCTCATCTGCAGCTTTCATTTGGGTCTCGCCAACTGGAAGGAAGCACTGGCAGGAGAGCAGAGAAATAAGCACCTCTGTCCTGGTCATATGCGGTTGTAGTTCCTTTCGGGCATCCTTCTTCCATAGCTGTGGCTCTCGAGGTGTCCTCATGAAATTGTTACTTCCCCCCACCTATTAAGACTTGGGCAAGGAAAGGCTTCCAGCTGTCGCTGGTCCCTGTTTGTGTCACTGTATCGTTTTCCTGAACTCCATAACCTCTAAAAGTGGCCTCTTCATTAGACTCTATTTAGGTAAATACTTTATGCAATCTTTTCTACTCTGCCAAAATCTGCACTGAATCAAACAAAAAGCCATTGGAGGGTCTTGAGTAGGGAGAAGGCAGCCGTCTACAAGCCAAGAAGAGAGCTCTCACCAGAAACCACCCTTTAGCTTGATCTCTCAGACTTCCAGCCTCCACAACTGTGAGAAATTAAATTCCTGTTGTTTAAGTCACTGAGTCTGTGGTATTTTGTTACAGCAACCAAAGCTGACTAATACATAATCTAAACGCATGGTTGTTGTTTTAAATCATAAAATTTGGAAGTTTGTTACACATCAACAGCTATTGGATAATCATGTTTAGCTGATTTATGCATGTACATAAAAATTAAAAATAATTAGGGTGGCCGGATGGCTCAGTTGGTTAGAGCGCGAGCCCTGAACAACAGGGTTGCCAGTTCAATTCCTACATGGGATGGTGGGCTGCGCCCCCTGCAACTAAGATTGAAAACGGTGACTGGACTTGGAGCTGAGCTGTGCCCTCCACAACCAGATTGAAAGACAACAATTTGGAGCTGATGGCCCTGGAGAAACACACTGTTCCCCAATATTCCCCAATAAAAATTAAAACAAAAAAAAGTTTTAAAAAATTAAAAATAATTAGAAAACAGCCCAAACTGTTCCTCTGAGTGGTGGCAGGATGGTATGTAATTTACATTTTTTTCTCCTTTATTTTATTTTCTCTTTTTAAGCATCTTTTTGCAGTAAAACATAAAATTTCAAATTTTTATTGGGTAACTGTTTTTTCCAGGACCCATCAGCTCCAAGTCAAGTCATTGTCCTTCAATCTAGTTGTGGAGGGTGCAGCTCAGCTCCAAGTCCAGTTGCAATTTTTAATCTAGTTGCAGGGGGCACAGCCCACCATCCCATGTGGAAATCAAACCGGCAACCTTTTTGTTAAAACCACGTGCTCTAACCAACTGCGCTAAGCAGACGCCCCTAAAGGCTAACTTTTGACATAGCAAAGGAAATTAAGAATGAGCAAAAGACGGTCTGAAGCTGAATGTGTGCTAACTGCGGGTTGGATTGGCAAAGAGCATCCAGGGACTTGAAACTTCTGCCTCCAGAACAACAGTATTAAAATTGGTTATAAAGACGATCTGAAAAGGCTCTGCCCTCATGTCCATATCTGATGCTGGCACAGGACACAGAAATACACAAACCAGTCGCCTCTACTGAAGAGTTAAGTCTCTCCATCTTCCCCACCCCAGCACCCTCAAAACGTAAGAGCCTCAGTGTGTCTTTTTAGACACAGAACTAGGCCAAGGAAGAGAATGGAGGACAGAAACACATGTATCCTGTTACACAGTTTCTTTTGCTGGAGTAGCTTTTCTTTAAATGAAAGTTAATCACAAGTCTGGTGTGTAAAACACAGATCAAAGCTGAGCTGCTCTGCTTGAAGAAGGGGTTAGGGAAAGTGGGGAATGGTGTAGACTTCAGAAAATTGAAATTCTATTCCGAGAACAAACTCTCCTGCTGCCTATCTGATGCTCTGGCACCATTATATTTTCCAAATGAAAGGTAAAGAGTCTCCAATTGGATGATAAGTAAAGATCTGATTACATATTGCTTAGAATAAACAACTATTTACCAATTATACTTCAATAAAAAGGAATAAACAAAGTTTACTGCTTAAATTTGAAGACAATTCTGCAAAACCAAATTGAAGCTTAAAGAATATTTTCAGCAGAGGAAATAGGAAATACTCTCTTAAGAGGATGAGTTTTAAAGAGGATGATACACACTCGGCTATATAAGTAAGAGTATCTTAATTTTTACATTGGTAATGATATTTTAGATTACATCTGGTATACACTGGTCTATCATAAAGGCAAAACAAGAAATTGGAAGACACAACTTTGATTATTCAAATGTTTAATTATCTGCTATGAGTCCCACACTGTGTCTGATATAGGAAATATAGATTAGAACAAGACATGCCCCTGCTTTCAATGATTTTTTTCCATCTAATGGGGGAAATACTCAAGGAATCAACATTATAAAAACAAGTGCTAAGTACTACCACAAAGGCACAAGGGCAGCAGAAAGAAAGGCTTCTTGAACAAAAAGGGATAAGTGACAAGGCATGGAAGGCTTCCCTGTGGAGTTGACACATCAATTTGATTTTCAAGAATTACCTAATCGACAGGCATAAATTTTCAGCTAAGCATGATGAAATAACTCTGGAGATCTGATGTACACCACTGTACCTTTAGTCAAGAATAATGTATTGCACATTTAAAAATTTGTTAAGAGGGTAGATCTCATGTTTAGTGTCCTTAAAATTTTAAAAATAGTATATTTTATACATTTTAGAATAAAATCTTCATGAAATAAAAATATTTTTTAAAAAATAGGTAAGCTACAAACTGGGAGATAATATTCCCAAACATATATCAGGCAAGAACTGGTAACTAGAGTATATGAAGAACTCCTATAACTCAAACATGAAAAGATAACCTAATGAAAAAAGAAAATTGGTAAAGATTTAACTAGATACTTCACAAAAGAAGATATATGATTGGCCAATAAACACATGAAAAGATGCTCAACATCATTAATCTTCAAAAACTGCAAATTAAAACACCAAGGAATTACTCACCATAATGGTTAAAATTAGTAAGACTGACAACACTAAGTATTGGCAAGGATGTGGAACAGCTACAGCTCTCATACATTGTTGATGACAGTGCAAAATGGTAGAACTGCTTTGCTAAAAGTTCTGGCAGTTGCTTAGGAAACTCAACACTCACCTACTCTCTGACCCAGCAGTTCCATGCCTAGCTATTTACCTGAGTGAAATGAAAACAAATGTCCACAAAAACACTTCTATGTGAACGCTCATAGCAGCTTTCTTTGTAATAACCCTAAACTGGAAATTGCTCAGGTATCTATTCATAAAATAATGGGTTTATTTATGGTATGAATTTCCAGACAGGCATAACTAACTTATGGTGGTAAAAAACCATGACTGGTTTCCTCTAGGGTGTGTGTGTGCAGGGTTTGACTGGAAAGTACCAGCGTACTTTCTCTAGTGACGATAATATTTTTTTATCTTATAGGGGTTTGGATTACATAGTGGATGCATTTGCCAAACTCAGTAAGTGTATATGTAATATTTTTGAACATCAATATATGTAAATTTTATCTTAAAATGTAAAAAGCTGTAAGCAAAAAATTAGTTAATAAGTAAACCTGTGCAAGGAACAGTAGCTATGGAGATACAAAGGTATGAATCTGTGTGATAGGTTTGGAAAACTAAAAGGATGTTGTCCAAAGGCTAGACAAAGAATCTTGCTTCTCTCATGTTTATGGCTCTTCCCAAGAGACAATTAGTTTTCATTATTTCCAATGTGAAATAAATACTGATCGGTTTGTAACAACTCCAAGAGGAAAATGCAACTCTTTAATGAATACACAAAAAAAATGTCTTCTGATACATTCACATAAGCCCGTATCATTCTCTTTGACCTGGTATGGACTTCAGAACTTGAGTAATAGTTCTGTTCTCTGTGCCAAGCTCCAGCATCATGTTAGACGGCTTCCATGTCCATATGGATCTCCATCCAATTTCCTACTTACCAAGCTTCCTGATTTCCTGGGTACTCAGCCAGTAAACTGTTACGGCCTCAAATCAGATCTTGCCACACCTAAAACTATAATAGCCTTCAAGTCTAAAACACCACTTGAAACCTTCTCAAAAACTGTATCTCCTGATTTTCTTTCCACCTCTTCGATCATGTCTTTCCAGTTCCCTTTGCAGGCCTCACTAGCTTAATCCACACCTGAAGAATCGTTAGCCAAATTATTCAGTCTTTGGCTCTGTCACTATACACAGATTCCGTATCCAATCTCATCCATGTTCACTGTTTCATCACCAAATATGTGGATGACTCTTAAAAGTCTATTGTTAGCTCAGACCACTCTTGAGCTCCATCCTAGTACATAAGCTGCCTAGTGAACATTCCTGCCTACATATCCTCGAGGGGCCTTAAACTTACTATCTCAAAGATTGCTTACTGTCTTTCAGCAAGTCCTTTTCCTACTTTTGTGTTCCTTAACCTGGTAATGGCACCATAGCCATGAAAATGAAAGTCATTTATTCCTGCACTCCCTTACCTAGCCCTCCACCTCAAAGGCTGTGTCAGGCCACTTCTAACATCGGGGTTTTTCCAGTGTACAAAGTATTTTATTTTAAAAGTTTTCTAGCTTTATTGAGGTATAATTGAAAAACAAATATTTAAGGTGTATCATGTGATGTTTTGATATACATATACATTGTGAAATGATCACCACAAACAAGCTAATTAACATAGCCATCACTACACAAAGGTGTATAGGTGTGTATAGGTGTGTGTGTGTGTGTGTGTGTGTGTGTGTGTCTTGAAAACACTTAAGAACTACTCACTTGCAGAGTGGTGGCTACCAGTTCCTGGTGGGTGGGGAAAAAGGGGAGATGTTGGTCAAAAGGTACAAACTTTGAGTTATAAGACGAATAAGTTCTCAGGCTGTAATGTACAGCATAGCGATTATAGTTCATAATAATGTATCATACACTTGAAAGTTGCTAAGTGAGTAGATCTTAAATGTTCTCACCACAAAAAGGAAATACATAATGGTAAATATGTGACGTGACAGAGTTGTTAGCTAACACTATCATGGTAATCATTCTACAATATATAAGTGTATCAAACACACATGTACACCTTGAACTTACACAACATTATATGTCAATTACATCTCAATAAAGCTGGGCAAAAATCTACTCTTTTAGCAAATTTCAAATATACAACACAGTATTATTAGCTACAGTCACCATGTTGTACATTAGATCTCCAGAATTTATTCATCCTTTGCACCTTTGTACCCTTTAAGAAACTTTGCACCCTTTAAGGAACATCTCCCCATTTCCCTCACGCGTTAGCCCCTGACAACCACTATAGTACTCCCTGCTTTTATGAGATTGACTGTTTTAGATTCCATGTATAAGTGAGATCATGCAGTATTTGTCTTTCTGTGTCTGGCTTATTTCACTTAGCATAATGTCCATTTCTAACATCGTGACCTTTTTCACATCTGTTCATTCACCCTGCAAAACTCTACTCACTTAATTTCTTATCTTGAAACTTGGAGGTAGATGAAGCATGTGTAGTTTGTGTGTGTGCACAAAGTGTCATGGTACTCACCTAGCAATCCAGGCATTCTCACCCTTGACACATTAGAATCACCTAAGGAGCGCACATATTCTGACTGAATTGATCTTAAATGGGATCCTGGTATGGTTCTGGAAGATTCTATGTATAGCCAAGGATGAGAATCATTGGTCAACTATTCAATGGTCCTCTACCTTCTGCAGAATAAAGTTCCCCTTCTCATCTCAACTGTTTCCAAACACATATCTTGTTACTGTCAGTCCCTGAAAACTTACCTACCAGCCACGTTAAACTATCTGCAATTTCCTAACCTTGTGCTTTCATTGTTCCTTTCACCCTTTCCTCCCTCCTCACCTAGTGAATACTCATCTTTCAATTCTTAGTAAAGTGTTAGCTCTTAAAAAGTTTTTCTGATTCCCTCACGTCTATCGCTCCCAGCTAGAAATTACTTCTCCCTCTAATATGCTCCACTATAGTTGTACAGGTTTCCATTACAGAAACTAAACTAGTTTATTCACTTACTTGTTTACATGTCTGTGTCCTCCTTTTTAAACTGTGATACTTTGAGGTCAAGCCTCCTGTCTCGTCATCCTTGTAATCCCAGAATCCAGGATATAAAAGCTGGATGACACAAGCTAATTCAAAATAATCGCATCATTTCCAATTTCCATATGTAGTTGGTCTTTGGATAAATTGTCAGCTGATATGTTAGGAAAATGTTTTTTTCTCTACCTCTTGGCTATTTGTCTTCAGTGACTACAATATTACTGCTTTTGCTGGCCCTGAATTTCCAGTTAGCTGATTCTTCAAATTGACATCTGAGCTCTGTAGTCAAAAAGTAAGAACAGTAGTAGAAAAGTCCCAGCATCCTGAGTTTGAATCCCAGCTCCTTCGCTAAGAATTGTATAGCCATGGGCAAATTTCTTCAATGTTCTACAATTCAGTTTCATCGTCTGGAAGTTCCATGAGGCTGAGAGCATGCGCACCTTGTTGTAGCCCCACAAACTCATACAGTGCAGGCACATAGAAGGCACTTAACACATTTTAAAATGAATGAATAAAGTGAGACTAATAGTAAGTATGTTTAAGTGTTATTGTTAGGAAGAGATAATATAATTGTGCGTGTATACAGTTCTTGGAAGAGGACTCAGCATGTAAGGCATTTAATAAATGGTACTTTTTCCATATTGCATCTTCAGCTCAATTGTTCATTAGTTCCATACAGTCAAATGGTACATTCACCTACCCCCAAATACACCCTGACTTAATACAACTCTGTGTCTTTGGGGTCTGGTCCCTCCAGCCTATGGCCTGAGGTCACATGCAGCCCATCTGGGATATGAGGGAAAACATTACTTCACTAGCTATATCACACCAGTTTAGTAGAACACAAGGCACAGTTAGTAAGCAATTTTAGATGTTTAAACAAAGAAACATGTTCAATGGGTCACAGATTTCATGCTCACATTGAAAGGTGGAAACATTTTCAATAAGCATTTTCAATAAAGTTTCACCTCAAAAGAAAAAGTTATGATGAGGATAAATGGGATCAAATATATGGTGATAGAAGAAGAACTGAGTCTGGGTGGTGAACACACAAGGGGATTTATAGATAATGTATTACAGAATTGTACACTTGAAATCTACGTAACTTTACTAACCATTGTCACCCCAATAAACTTTAATGAAAAGAAAAAAAAGAAAAGTTATGTACCTGGCTGTCTTCAAAGCATTTGTCACAGAACGTTTTGTGGCAAAATTTTGAGATTGGATCATTGCAGGTGTGATGTTGGAGGTGTCCTACATTGTTCCTTTATTGGTTATTTTTAATATGTTGGGATAAAATATGGGCATTTTGCTTATTGCAATGCAGTCAAATGTCAAGGTTGAAAAGCTTTACTGAGATACTTCCTTAAACCAAAGTCTTAAGGGGAATTCAAGGACTCAGAAAGATCCAACTTGTTGAGTCCCCCTAGTAGCTTACAAGACTTTACTTTCTTGTTGATAAAACACATTGGAACACAATGAACTTAAAACTTTAAGTTTAAAGAATATTCAGAAATAAAAGTGTGTGTATTTATTTTTTCACAGAAGTGCAAGTATGTAGATGCAAACTGGATATGTGGATGGAGCAAATGACATCTGAAGACTGCATTTATCTCCCATTACTAAGCTGCTGTGAAATCAAAGAAATCACCTATCCTGAAGAATCTTAGAACTATTTGGTGGGAATTACGTTAGAATATTTGAAGATATTCAAGGATTCCTGAGTACAGATCATGTTGTAAGTGTCTGTGGCTGTCACTGAGTGTGAACCTTAGGATATCACTAAGCTACCAAACATCTTCTCCATTGAAGTTTCTATAATTTTAAGAGGATCTACCTGAAAGAAAAGTGACCTTCACTCACTCAAAGGCATCCTTAGAAGATTGGCATGGAGCACACAAACACCAGGATCAATCTGAACTTCTGATGATTTATTGTAACTCTGGAAATCACCTAACTCACTCTGCCAGGAAAATACTTTTTAAAATGTTGAGAACCTTCACCAGTCATGAAGTTGAGACAGAATTGATAAGAAACCTGAATAAAGAAACCCTATTATTCTCAACAATTATTTTATTGCATTTCAAATGAATTATCTTTCAATTAATAACAATTGTCTCATCTACCTCTATGCCTATATTATGTGATTTGGTATAACTAACACTTATTAAAAATTTTGACACTCACCATGGAATGCCATTGTTACTATTACTATTATTACTATTTTTGTTAATAGCTTGTAATAGATACTGTGCTATATATTTTCACCTATATCATCTCATTAATCTCCATAACAGAATTTAGAGATGGGTAAAATTCCTCAGTTTTTCAAATGACAGTGCTGAGGCTCAAAGGGTTTAATGGATGCTGAAAGTGACACAGTCAAGAAAAGATAACTGTCAATTCGCATCTACACATATGCTGCATTTTCCCATTTAGGATAGATGGATAGATGGATGGATCTAAAGTAAAGGTACATGTTTTTGCCATGTGTTAGTATGATAGGCAAAATAATGGCCACCCAAAGATGCCCATGTCCTAATCCCAGGAACCTGTGAATATGTTGCCTTACATGGCAAAAGGGACTTGCAGATATGATTAAGTATCTTGAGATGGGGAGATCATCCTAGATTATCTGGCTGGGCCCAATGTAATCACAAGAGTCTTTCTAAGGGAAAGAGGGAGGCAGTAGAGTCAGTTCAAAAAGAATATGTGATGAGGGAAGCGGAGGTCAGAGTGTGACTGCTGGAAGGAGACCAGGAGCCAAGGAATGCAGGCAGCCTCTAGAAGGTGGAAAAGACAAGGAAATGGATTCTCTTGTAGAGCTCCTAGAAGGAATGAGGCTCTGCTGACATCTTAACTTTACCCCAATGAGAGCCATTTTAAATTTCTAATCTCAGAACTGTATAATTATAAATTTGTGTTGTTTTAAGATACCAAGTTTATGGTGATTTGCTAGAGTGGTGATATGAAACTAATATAGGACATAAAATGGATTAAGTTTAATTAGATGTATAACTTAACAACCATCTCCAAAAATCTCCCAGTCTTAAATCTACGGCAAAAATATCTGGTTTATAAAATTATTATTGGCATCACCCACACTGTCCTCTGTCTCATGTCCATAACCCTTTTTCCTCCTGTTTCTCCATGTCAGATTAACAGAACACCTCAGTTGATTCCTCCAGAAATGCTATACAAAATGTAATATGAGCTGTAATATAATATCTGTAGACTAAATTTAACCTTACTGTTAGTTTTTCATCCCATGAAACCCTTACAATTGCACTGGTCAACCATTTTCTGTCTAACCCACCTTTGATTATCCATCTATGGGCCTTTGGACATGATTGTTCCACCACTGGCAATGCCTCTCACGTTCTCTCTGCTTAGATAAATTGCACTAACTTTTCAAAGACCCTTCGTTGAGTTTGAATCCCACTTCGCCCACTGTATTTTTCCTGAATACCAGTACAATTCTTTCTGAACTCCTATTTCTCCCAAATACAATAGAAATACTATGTGACAGATGATATGCCAAGCACTCCCTGTCAATACGATGTCCACGATGACAAAGATAACTTCTTATTTCGAGTATTTGTGTCTCTTCTTTCCAATCAGTCCACAGATTCTTTGAGTTGGGTGGGGGGGTGTTTATATTATATTATACCACACTAAAGGTGGTTCCTGCTTCTCAGCTTGAGACTCTGTAAACCTCGTTTTTCTCAACTGTCAAAATGAAGACCCATATACAGGTCTCCATGGGTTGCTGTGAAGAGTAATTAACATGATGTATGTAGAATTTCTTAGGATAGGCTCAGCATGAATTAGACACTCCACAAATATCAGATTTTTACCTCCTCCCTCCCTGTTCATAATAAGTGATTACTGAATATACGCTGACTTTCAATTAGAATATGTCCTTCACAATTCTTACTAGGGTCCATCCAGTGTTTTTAGAAGAACATGTACCTGAATTATTATTAAAGCCATTATAGAGTTTGTTGAATAAATTTATTTTAAAAAAGATATGACCACAGTCCTGCAGAAGGATACGAACCTGGAGAAAACTCTGAAGGCCAGTTCTGAACTGGCTGTGGGAGGATTCTGAATGATTCTGATCTCCTCCTGATGTAGCAATTCCAATAGTTTTATAGCTCTGGTTTCAAAGAACAGACATGGCACACAGAGGACATCACACTGATTCTCCAATTTCTGGTTTGGCGCATGCCATAGTATACTTTGAAAGAACTTACTGGCCATGAGATTAATTATATTTACCAAATAGTCTGTAAAACCACAGTTTTTCACTTCCAAACGTTCTTCTAATTCCCTCTTCTTGACTCCTTACTCATTATTTGAAAGTGCCCAAAAAGTGGGGTATGATTGTAAACATCACATTTCAAGCAAATCTATCAATCGAGATAGCTCTGTTGTGTCTCCAGGGCCCATCCACGACTACTTATGAAATAAAACTGCTGCTTTAGGGACAAGTAGAGTGTTTTATAATAATTCATCCAGCTCCTTTTCCCTCTTAGAAATTTCAATGTGGATGAATGGATAAAGAGGAGGTGGTACATACATATAGTGGAATATTGCTCAGCCATGGAAGAGAATGAGTTCTTGCCATCTGCAGTGACATGGATGGACCTGGAGGATAATGTGCTGAGTGGAGTATGTCAGACAGAGAAAGACAGAAACCATGTAATTTCACTTATATGTGGAATCTAAAGAACAAAATAAACAAACAAACAAAACAAAAACAAACATATATACAGAGAACACTTTGATGGTTGGAGGGTGGGGGTGAATGAAAAAGGTGAAGGGATTAAGTACAAATTGGTAGTTACAAAGTAGTCATGGGAATGTAAAGTACAGCATAGGGGATATAGTCAATGATATGGCAATAACTATGTAGGGTGGAAAATGATTAGTCAGGGGGATCAGTTCTTAAATGATATAAATGTCTAACCACTACGCTGTACACCTGAAATTAATATAAAATAATACTGAATGTCAAAATAAAGAAATAAAATGTTTTAAAAAAATAAATTTAAATGTGCCTCTAAAGCTACACATGATGTTTATCAATTTCTCTTACGCTGGAATTTGCATAACTGAATGAAGCATGCTAGGAACAACCTATCTGTACTGAATTATTACTAAAAAATTTTGTGTTGTTTTTTAAATCAGAATGTTTTTATTAAATTGGCAGCAAAAAGTTAAGAAATGTGTATTATTTTGGCAGTATGCTTAACTTGGGAACCTCATTTTTCATATCATCCAATGTTTTGGTAGAGATTACAGATCCTGTTCTTCATTTGGCTCATCATCTATACACGTCTAGTTTAGATAATTAAAGGCATTGGCTTTATGTTTTCCCCTTGAAATGTTTGATACAAAATGTAAATATTGTTTCCTAGTTCAGTATGTAACCCCTTTGTCCTATGAGTCTTGCTTGCCCTTTCTGCATTGCTGAGGATTTTAAGGAATATTAATACAGATTTAGATGATCAGTGACATAATTAAACCATTAAATTTCAGCACAAGTGTGAGGCATAGACAGCCAAACTTTAATAATGAGCTTTCAAAAGGGTGTAATACAACTTCACTTATATGTGGGATATAAAACTGAAAGCAACAAAAGAACAAGACAGAAATATAAAGAAACAAAAACTCATAGACACAGACAACAGTTTAGTGGTTACCAGAAGGTAAGGCAGGAGGGGGATGGTAGACGAGGGTAAGGGGGTCAAATATATGGTGATAGAAGAAGAACTGACTCTGGCTGGTGAACACACAATGTGATATATAGATGATGTAATACAGAAGTGTACATCTGAAACCTATGTAATTTTACTAACCATTGTCACCCCAATAAATTTTAATAAAAAATGCTCTCATGTTTATTGTAAATTTTCCTTTCAGTACAAATAAATGCTGTAGACAAAAGACCCTGTGATCACTGCCTGTAGAATAATTGAACCACGTAACTTAAAGTTGATAAGTTAGGCGTTTAAACTAAAAAATTAAATAAGATAATAGTAATAAAATTTTAAAAGTCATGTTGATGACCAATTGTTAACGTACCAGGTTTTTCCGATACTTCTGTAAATTACTGTTGAGAATATTTTGGGATGGGTGTTAAATCTGCTCTGTAGGCAGTTTAGAAAAAAATAAAGTCAAATTACTAAAAATACTCCACCCCATCACACTAAATTTAGGCACCATCACCCATCTTCAATTATCCACAATAGCCACATAACTGACTGATTCACTTCCTTGATGTATATATGTTGAATAAAATATATCTGCTTATATATTTCAAATAGTCTGCACTTACCCTCTGTAATGCAGGGTCTCAGCTCCCACTCCCCTCACAAGAACGCAGGATACAGGATACAGTGAGGCCAAAAAGGAGCAACAATGAAGCCATAGATAGGGGAGTCATAGATTGTGGCTGGTCAAGACACAAAAGCAAACATCCACCAGTACCCTAACAAGGGGTCTTCCTGCACCCCAGTATCGCTGGCGGCCGGGCGAGACACAGGAAGTAGGATCCATATGATCCGCAATCCGCCATCCACACTTGCTAACTGCACTTGCTAGCCACAATCTGCCATCTGCTTCTCTGCCAACCAACCAACAACAGCCAACCCCCCAGCACAGCCACGGCAGTTATACTAGTGGCTAATGTCTACCTGCTAACAGCTGATGGCCATCCAGCAGACTTTCTGTGGTTAGCAGGAAAGGCTCAGCACTACCTGAAATCCATGATGATTATAATAGTCGTTCAGAGTAACAGTTAGTATTTATTGAATGTTTACCAGGCCCTGCTTTAAGCACTGTCTTAGGCTACACTCCCTCAGAAACAGACTCTGAGGCAGAAGTTGTGTGCAGTAGTTTTATTGGAGATTCTCTAATTACCAACTTCTGTGAGGGCGTGAGGGAAACAGGACTGGGGAACAAGAGAATTGGAGCACAGCAGTTGCAACAGAGGCCTCTGCCAATGCCACAGGCAGCTTGGAAGCTGGGTAGCCCTTCCGAATTGTCCAAAATTGAAGCAAGAGAGCCAGACAAAACTGAACAACTTTTGGCTTTGTGCCGACCCTCAAGATGGGGCATAACCTTGTTCAATGCAGTTCCCTGCAAGTGAGGGCAAGTCCCAAAGAAGGACTCATCTCTGAGCCATCATCAGTCAACTCTCAGCAGCTGTTGAGAATGAGTGCCTTAGTCCTGAAGCAGGTATCTGTGTGGCGACTCACAGTACCCACCTTATGTGTCATGTCATGCGCGAATGTGTACCATCTCCCCTAATCCTCACAGCCATCCTACGAAGCAGACACTTTCCCCACATCACAGGTGAGGAACCTGAAATTCAGTTATCAGTAACTTAGCGAGCCAGGACTTCAGCCCAATTCTAGGCTTTAGTCCCCACTCTCTGAAGGTAGGGCAGTGCGATTCTACACTACCCTCAATTAATGTTTGATGAGTTTACTTCGGAAGACAACTGGGGATGTAACAGATTATTTTAACTTCATAACTTGGGCAAAATGTCTAGCTTTGGCAAAAGAATTGGAACCCATTGGTATCAGAAAATTTATTTCAAAAATCACAGACCGTCACTTGGTGTTTCAATTTCTGTGTTAGCTAAACTCCAACTTGAGTTAAAGCTGGGTGGTGGAGGGTATAAAGAGGTTCCTTCCACTCTAGTTAAAAGTTTAAATATTTTCAAATTAACTTTTTTTTTTAAGTCACAAAAACCAGAGTGCTTTACTGGTGAGGTCTATATGATATTAAGGGCACAAAGTTAATTTCAGTATAATCTAAAGTATTTCAGATGCACAGAAAAGAATGAAAGGCCCTCCAATGTATTTTATGAAGCCAAACAGACTTTAATATTATACCTGACAACAACAGTTAAAAGTAGCCCAATATCACTTATGGATAAAGTCAGAAAAATGGCACAATATGTCTGGGTGGGGTTTATTCCACAAATGCAAGGATGGGTCAATTATCATAAAAGCTATCCACAAAATCCATTATATCAAAAACTAAAGTAGAAAAGTCTCACGATCATAGCAGTAAATCCTAAATAATCATTTGATAAACCTCAGAGCTTTATTACTAAAAGCACTACATAAAACAGGAAAAAAAAAAGAGACTATAACAAAGGAGGCAAAGACATATAATGGGGTAAAGATAGTCTTTTCAATAAGTGGTGGGAAAAATGGACAGATACATGCAAAAGAAAAAAAAAGAAATTGGACCACTTTCTTACACCATATACTAAAATAAACTCAAAAAGGATGAAAGACTTAAATGTAAGACCAGAGACTGTAAAATTCCTGGAAGAAAACATACCATGCTTCCCCGAAAATAAGACTGGGTCTTATATTAAGTTTTGCTCCAAAAGACGCATTAGGGCTTATGGTCAGGGGATGTCATCCTGAAAAATCATGCTAGGGCTTATTTTCCGGTTAGGTCTTATTTTCGGGGAAACACAGTAGGTAGTGAACTCTCGGATATCTGTCTTAACAATATCTTTTTTAATATGTCTCTTCTGGCAAGAGCAACAAAAGAAAAAATAAACAAATGGGACTATATCAAACTGAAAAGTTTTGGCACAGCAAAGGAAACCATCAGGAAAACAAAAAGACAACCTAGTGAATGGGAGAAGGATATTTGCCAATGGCACATCCAATAAGGGGTTACCATCCAAAATATATAAGGAACTCATACACTTAACAACAAAAAAATAAACAATCCAATTCACAAATGGGCAGAGGACCTAAACAGACATTTCTCCAAAAAGGACATACACATTGCCAGTAGACATATGCTTAACGTCACTAATCATCAGAGAAATGCAAATAAAAACCACAATGCCTCACTCCTGTCAGAATGGCCATCATCAATAAATCAAGAAACAAGTGTTGGTGAGGATGTGGAGAAAAGGGAACCCTTCTGCACTGTTGGTGGGATTGCTAATTGGTGCACCTGGTATGGAAAACAGTATGGAGGTTCCTCAAAAAGTTAAAAATAGAACTACCTATGACCCAGCAATTCCCCTTCTGGGTATTTACCTGACGAAAACAAAAACACAAATTCGAAAAGATATGTGCACCCCTGTGTTCACTGTAGCATTGCTAGTAATAGCCAAGCTATGGAAGCAACCTAGGTGTCCATCAATAGCTGAATGAATAAAGAAGATATAATATATAAATACACACACACACACACACACAATATGATATTATTCAGCCATAGTATACAATGAACTCTTGCCATTTGGATCAACACGGTTGAACCTAGAGAGCATTACGTTGAGTGAAATAAGACAAGACAGAGAAAGACAAATACCATGTGATTTCACTTGTATGTGGAATCTAAAAAAAACAAAACAAATGAATAAACAAAACAATACAGAAACATACACATAGATATAGAGAATAAGCTGATGGTTGCCAAAGGGTAGGGTGGTGGTGGTGGAGATGGGAAAATAAATAAATAAAGTTAAATGCAAATTTTCAAATGCACGAGGTTGGCGTCCCTAATCTCTGCATTCTTCACGGGACAACTGTACTTAAATTCCAGATTGCCCTTACATGAAAGTTAAATACCATTGGCTCTAATATTTTTTATAGACACACACAGTCCAAATATTTAGTAGGTCTGTCATCATTATTAATAATCATCCCAGCTCTGTAGTCATTGGGTAGCTGAGACTCTAAAGCTGTAGGGGGAGAAAACTAACAACAAATATATACTAAATGATAGTTACAGAAACAATTGCCACTATATATTAGGAAGTAAGACAAGAACACCTGTCTTTAGAAACACTACTCTTGCAACATCTGTGTGTTACTTTTCTACATCTGCTATAACATCGTACCAGAAACAACATAAATAAGCTTCAAACAACAGAAATGTATTGTCTCACAGTGCTGGAGGCTAGAAGTCAGAAATCAAGGTGTTGGCAGAGTCATGCTCTCTCATAAGACCCCCTTGCTTCTGGCAGTCCTGATGTTCCCTGGCTTGTAGATGGATCACTCAAATTTCCACGTCTGTATTCACATGGCCTTCTCCTCTATGTGTCTGTGTCAAAATGTCCATCTCCTTTTTTATAAGGATAGCAGTCATTGGACTAAGGCCCACCCTAATCCAGTATGACCTCATCTTATGTTGATTGCATCTGCAAAGACAAGTTGTGAACTTCAACATATTTTTCAGGGGACACAATTCAAGTCATACCAATCCATTAAAAGTTAAAATTCACAGGTAACTTTGGTCCAGTAATCCCCTTTCTGGAAATCTTCCCCATAGAAACAATAGCCCTATTTTTAGGATATAGGAGATTGTACACACACACACACACACACACACACACACACAATGTTTAATGTTTATTTTAATTTTGAAAACAAACTGTATTACATGAAATGAGGAATTGTGGCATATCCACACCATGTACTACATGCAGGGATTAAAAATATTTTAAAGAATTAGGATTGGACTAGTTGGCATGGAGGGTACTCTACAAGGTAAATGATAATAAGTAATAAATGCAAGGTGCAGAAAATTTTGCACACATGTCAGACGGGTGGTAGATGCGGGGAGGGGGTTATCACTGTGTAAGGGATATAAATGATAAATGTCTATTACATTGTTTTGTACACCTGAAACTAATAAATAAAAAGAAAGAAAATTTTGCACAGTATGATCCAATTTTTTTTAAACAATAAAACAGAATTCCTATAGCAGTATATATAATCTAATAATATGTGCTAAGGTTAGTGTGGAGAAAAGCACAGGATTCAAAGTAGTTAACGGGGGTTACTTTTTTGGGACAATGTAATGGGGGTAAGAAAGATAAAAGGAGAAAAGAAGAAGCAAATAAAAATCAAAAGGAAAAAGAGTGCATTAAAAATCTTTGTAAGAATATATACCATTCATGTTCATATAAAGTTGCATGGAGGGGTGTGTGTGTGTGTGTGTGTGTGTGTGTATGTGTGTGTGTGTGTGTAAGACTCACCCTTCAGGGCTAAACAAACAAATATTTAGTTAATGAACTGTTGCAGGTATTCTTACATAAAGATTCCTAAAATGAGTAGCCTTGGATGACTATTAGAGGGGACAATCCAGGCAATTACGTTCCCTTACATAGTTTGGTCGAGATGTGCAACATATTACAAAGGTAGGAGACAAAATTGAATAAACATGTAATGAATGCATATTAATGGAAAAACTTTGGGAAAATGTAATTTTTAAAAATACATACATAATAATACTTTTCACATGTGCTATTTGTGTACAGTAATATTTTAAGAAAGTGAATTATTTTAATTCTTACAATGAATTTAGTAGAGGAATACTCCATGGTGTTCTGCAGATAGCATTGTGATTTCTGGAGCTCTTTCCCACTGAATTAGTGTGAAAACCTCAGTTCTACAATATCTCACTCCATGTCAGTCCTATAGGTGGAGGGTGAAGTTAAAATAGTCATATTTTCTGGGGGGAAACTGGAGGGTATAAGATTAATAAGACAACTTAGTTGCAGTGTTTTATCAGATGACAGCAGATAAAGAAAGAGTGTGAGCTAGAGAAAGAAAACAATCTGAAGCAGAACAGAAAACCCAATCAGTGTTCTTTGAATACGTGCTTTGCTGAATTGACCCTTACTCCTGTAAGTCTTTAGGCTGTGTATGCAAGACACTGAACTTTTAAGATCTCCATACTTCTCCCCCCCACACACACCCCATCGCACCAGAATTTACCTGGGCAGAAATTAATGGGAGCATTTAAGGTTGAAAGAGTCTTGTACTGTCAGAAGCAGCCTTTTGAGAATTAAAACCTAATATAATCTACAAACCAAGACCTTTTGCTCAAAGTCACAGCATTAGTGAATATCCATGATGAGTAAGCCACTTTATTAAAACCTATGGATACAATGATGAATATGACGTGATACCTTTCCTTAAAGTGATTCCCGTCCTGGAAAGTAATTATGTCCACAATTAACCAGAACTGAAAATAGAAATAGCAAACTTATAGTAGAGCAAATGCTATGTTAGGAGAACAAAAGGAAGTGTAATTATGTTCAAACTGGGTAACAAAAAACTTGGTACACATAGGTAACTCCAGTGAATGTTCACCTACTACTCCAAGAAAGCCCAATAAGATGAAATGCTACAAAATATGTTCCTGCTTGTTCCTATTGTGTTTAACATTGCAGTCTTCACAAGTAACTGCATATGAAGGGTGCGGTCGATGGATGGGCAACATTTTTGAGCACTCACTTTGTGCAGGAGGCTGCCCTGGGAAGCACACTATGCAAAGCTGAGAAGCAGGTGTGCATTCTTTTGTACTAAGAATAGTGCAGGCAGTTACATCAAATTGGCAGCATCATGCTAAAGGCAGCTGTTTTCTCAAGTGGCGAGAAGTCTGTATGAGGATTAAAACTATGAGAACTGCGTTTTAGTCCTGATGTTTCCTCTGTTCACCTTCCTGTGCTTGAACAAATCATTCACCTTCTTTGAATTACAGTAAGAATTCAAAACTCACTGAAAACAATTCTTTATGACTGGGTTATAAAAAAGAAAAAATATAACATACGTAAAAGTGGTTTTAAGCTGAATGCAAAATATCATTATTAAAATAACTAGTACTATGTACAATAGAAGGTTGATAAAGGAGTAAAACATAAGTTTGCTTAAAATTACAGCTTCTGTAAATGGGAATGGCAGGTAAAGTGTTTTTTAGTCAATTCTACAGTCAGTAGATGAGGAAGTGAGCCAGACGTTCAGCTATGTCATGAACTCTGAATGACCTTTAAGTGGCTTATACAAGCAAAATTAATTGTAAAATCTCTAACATGAAAAGGGATGGGAGAAATAATCTCCTACATTTATTTCAATTCTCAACTTAAATAATAATAAACAACTAATTCAATGACTCGGGTAAATATTTCATGGATGTTACATACTGTGGTTTGGAATAATACATGTCTGAATCTCAGAAGACAGTAGAATCTGAATTAGAAGACAAACAGCCACTGACTGATCATATAAAAATAAGATGCCATCATTTATTAAAATTTCATTGCAGGGACTCTGGTGTCAGCTCAGACATATAAAGAACCTGGAAGCCTTCATATCCATCCTTGCAACAAGAAAAAGCTGGACAAGCTGACTATCAACAACTTTGCTTGGACACATCAGAGAGCTGAGATTGTAGGGCAAACCATCATCCCAAAATCTAGAGAGACGGGCTCCTCCAGGAAGACAACTCAGGCATATACTTATCCGAAGCAGAAGCCACTGGACAGATGCCATGTAAGCTGGAAGGTACATTAAATTAGAAAATTGGATGAATTGCTGAATGGCGAGTGTGGGCTATCATGAGAGTGAGAAGATTCTGGGAGCTGAAATCATGGGGAGGGGCCCACACTTTTATAAATTTTTCCTACAGAAACCTACCAGGCTTTCACAGAATAAGAATCCTGAGAAACCTCCCCCGTTTCCCCCACCAAATGGCCCTACCTGGTGGAGGGGAAGAGTAGCCATTGTGAAATCCACCCAGAGCCTTGTCTCTTAGGGAACAAAGGTTTAATCTCCAGGAGATCTGACACTGACAGTTGGCATCAGGGAAATTCTGTTCAAGCTCCATGAAGGGAACTCTGCGTTGCCTCTGCTTCACTGTATCACTTAAAGAAGAAAAATAAAAGATTAAATGTACTGAGGAGAGGACCTCAATTACATAGACGGGAGACACTGGAAGACAACCCCTGCAGCAAGGGAAAGATTAGAGAGTGTGGGCTGAAAAAGCTCCATGCCTAGAGAAGGAACAGAAACATGTGTGAAAGTCACATCCCCTAGGCATAGGCCCACAGTACACTCCAAAGACTAGGATTTAATGAGATGATTGGAGAAAACTTCCCCTCCCACACATCCTACCACTACCATAATAATAAGCCTCCAGGAACAGTAATAGTGGATTATAGATGGGAGAACAGAAAGAGACAGACAAAGGGAAACCCTAAAAGGCAAGAGGGGAGACAAAACCAAGAACACAGGAGGAATCTGAAACCTCTGGCACCTATAACTACAACAAACACCAAATACAACCAAACTCCTGGCCAGATTAAAATAAACCCTCCCATTATATTTCACTCAATATTTAACAACCTATACAACATGACTGATAAAGCATGCCAAAGGCTAACAAGACAAAAAAGTCTAAAAACATACCACAATTGGCAGACTCAGATATGAAACTAACATCAGAATTATCAGACAGATCATTTAAAATAACTATGATCAATATGTTAAGGATCTAATGGGAAAGGTGGGCATCAGGCAAAACCAGACGTCAGCAGAAAGATAGTAACTATGACAAAGTACCAAAAGGAAATTCTAGAAACAAACAAAACTCCACAGTAACAAAAAGAAAAATTCCTTTCAGGAATTTCTTTGAGTAGACTTGATAAGGCTGAGAATAGAATTAGGGACCTTGAAGATAGGTCAAAACAAATTTCCCAAAGTAAAATACAAAGAGAATAAAATGTGGGGAAAAAAAGAACAAACATCAAGAATTGTGGGACAGTATGAAACAGTATAACATATGCAAAATGGGAATATTAGAAGAAGAAAGAGAGAATGGAGCAAAACAAATACTTGAAAAAATAATGACTGAAAATTTTCTAAAATTAGTGACAAACACCAAACTACAGATCAAAGAGGTTCAGAGAACACCAAGCAGGATACATGTTAACACACACACACACACACACACACACACACACACACACACACCCCTAGCATTACCATATTCAAACTGCAGAAAACTAAAGACAAAGAAAAATTTTTGAAGCAGACAGAGAAAATCTTATAAAGTTTATACAACTCTAGCAATCAAAGCCAACCAAAGAAAATTAAAAAGAGCAAAGACACAAGGTACCAATATCAATACTAAAAGAGGGGTCATCACTACTGATCCCAGAACGTTAAAAGGATAGTAAGGGAATACTATGAATAACCCTGTGCCCATAAATTCAGTAACTTAGATGAAACAGACCAATTACTTTAAAGATACAACCAACCCAAATTCCCTTAATAAGAAATGGATAACCTAAATAAACCTATATCTACCAAAACAAACTAAACCAGTAGCTAAAAATCTTCCAAAAAGAAATACCAGGCCCAGATGATTTAACTGGTGAACTCTACCAAACATTTAAAAAAGAAGTAATTCTAATACTACACAATTTTTTCCAGAAAACAGAAGAGGAGGAATGCTTCCCAACTCATTTTATGAGGTCAGCAATAACTTCATACTAAAACCAGAGAAAGACATGCGAAGAAAGGAAACAACAGACTATTATAGCTCATGAACATAGATGTAAAAATCTTTAATAAAATATTAGCAAATTAAATGCAACAATGTATAAAAGGAATCATGCACCATGGCCTAGTGGGGTTCATCCAAGGATGCAATGCTGGTTTAACCTTCATAAATCAATCAACTTATTTCACCATATATACAGGTTAAGGGGGGAAAAAATCACACGATCATAGCAATGTATGCAGAAAAGTAGTAAACATCATGCAATACCCATTCATGATAAAAATTCCCAAAAACCTAGGATTAGAAGGAAACTTTCTTAACCTAAAAAAGGGTAGGCATTAAAAACTTATAGCTAAATGGGGTCAAATATATGGTGATGGAAGGAGAACTGACTCTGGGTGGTGACCACACAACGTGCTATACAGAGGATGTATTACAGAATTGTACACCTGAAACCTATATAACTTTACTAACCATTGTCACCCCAATAAATTTTAATTAAAAAACGAGAAAAATGTACAGCTAACATCAAACTTAATGGTGAGAGACTAAATGCTTTCTCCCTTAGGTCAGGCACAAGGCAAGGATACCTATTTTCCCTTAAAACTTTTATTCAACATTGTACTAGAAGTACTAGCTCATGCAGAATGGCAAGAGAAATAACTAAAAGCTATACAGGTTGGAGAGGAAGAAATAAAACTGCCTTTATTTGCAGACATTGTGAATGTTTACTGACAAAACCCTAAAGCAACAAAACAAACAGTAAAAAAAAAAAAAGAAAAAAGAAAAAGAAAAACTCTGGAAGTAATGCGCTTAATGTGCTTAGGACACAAGATAAATATGCAAAAGTCAATAGCTTCCCCATATACCAGCAGTGAATAAATGGAATTTGAAATTTCAAAGAAAAATACACATTTATCATTTATAATAACATCAAAAACTAAAGTACTTAGGTATAAAATTAATAAAATATATACAAGATACATAGATGGAAAACTACAAAAAAAACTCATGAAAATATATAGAGAGGGTGCCAAAAAAATGTATACACATTTTAAGAAAGGAAAATGTGTTAAAATTATAATACTCTATATATACCAATAACAAAAGATGAATACAAGTCATGTTTGACTTCTGCAATTACAAGAGGTGCTCAAAGTGTTCAGTGTCCAGACACTTCTGATTACGGTAAACTACTGCTTGAGCAATGTTGACCAAAATATCCACTTGTATACACTTTTTTGGCACCCTCTGTGTGTGTGTATATACATATATATACATACATACATACACACACACACACACACACACACACACACATACATATATTCTTAGTTCTGCTCACTGAGAGGGCCTAGAAGCAATTACATCATAGTAGCAATGAATATAATCAATACCCAGATCTTGGTTTCTAATACCATTCCCCAGTAAAAAGAACCAGGACATCTTGAAGAAGTGGCTGATTGTAGGACAGAGGCAGAGAATATAGAAGGAGAGCCTGGAGCATCTTGTAGTGAAAGTAAGGGCGTGCTTACAAAATAAAAGTTCCCGGCACATCCAAGGGCGCTAATTGAAAGAGCTCCCAGTGGCCAAAGCTGGGAAAACTTGAACAACAAAAGAAATAAAGTGGCACTGGATTATAACCCAAAGTATAAAATAAATTTCCATACATCCATACTGATATAAATAAATGATCGAATAGATAAATAAATGGGGGAGAATAGACAAACCTCCCATGCAGAATTCCAAATAATTTACATCAATACTCCACCTTCAAAGAGGTGGAACATAACTCTGTATTCCTTAAATTTGGGCTACGCATAATGAGTTCCTTGCCAAGACTGTAGTATGGAGAAAGGAAAAATGAGTAATTTCACAGTGGGAAAACCTTACAAATACTACCTCAGCCAGCTGATCAAGGTCACCATCAACAGTGATAATTCATCTCAACAGTACGTTCCCTTGATGTAATGAAAAGGGCACTTTACCTCTGTGGTTTTTCTCCCACAAACCTATAACCCCTGTCTAACCAGGAGAAAAATAGACAAACCCAAACTGAGAGGTAATCTACAAAATATCTAATGAGCATTTCTCAAAACTGTCAAAGCCATAAAAAACAAAGAAAAGTCTGAGGTACATCAGAGGAGGCTAAGGAAACTTGATTTAAACGTAATGCAGTATCCTCCATGTGCTCTTGGGAAAAAAATAATATGAAAATCCGAGTAAAGTTTGCAGTTTATCTTAATGTACCAATGTCGGATTCTTAGTTGTAACTAGTGTGCCATGGTAATATGTTAAGGATAAGGGAAACTGGGTATCTGGCAACTGTCTGTACTCGTTTTGCAACTTTTCTGTAAATCTAAGCCTATTGTAAAATAAAATGTTTACTTAAATTAAAAATGTAGATAAGTGCTTTGGAGATAAGTAAACACAAGAATAAGAATAGGGAGTGCAGGGTATGGAGGGATTGGAAGTTGGAGTTGGGCATCACTTATAAAGTGACATTTAAACAAAGACTTGAAGAGGATGAGAGACTTAGCCTTACAAATTTCTCAGGAAGACTGCTACAGGCAGAGGGAAGCATCAGTGCAAAGGCCTGAGGCAGTGGTGTAGCTTCCATATTTAGAGAACAGCCAAAAGTTCTACTGTAAGTGACATAGGGACCGGGGTGGGCAGGAATCAGACGAGTTAAGAGAAGTGGCCAGACTGGTTGAAGAGAAAATGATGTACCAGTTTGGGCATTTAAGTTCGCAAACTCATCCTAGAAAAAGTGCTACATACCTCACTGCTGAATATCATTATGGTCACCTTCGAAGTTCTCCCCTTGGGAAGTTATGCACTGATGCCAGCGCCTAGTCCACCCTTCAAAGCAATTTTGGAAGTCTTTTCCTGGAATGGCCATCAGAGCTGTCATCGTATTACCCTTGATGTCCTGAATGTCATCAAAATGTCTTCCTTTCAATATTTCCTTTATCTTTGGGTAAAGAAAGAAGTCATTGGGGGCCAGATCAGGTGAGTAGGGAGGGTGTTCCAATACACTTATTTGTTGATTAGCTAAAAACTCCCTCACAGGGAGTGCCATGTGAGCTGGTGCATTGTCGTGATGCAAGAGCCATGCATTGTTGGCAAAAAGTTCGGGTCGTCTAACTTTTTCACGCAGCCTTTTCAGCACTTCCAAATAGTAAACTTGGTTAACTGTTTGTCCAATTGGTACAATTCATCATGAATAATCCATCTGATATCTAAAAAGGTTAGCAACATCTTTGAAACAAGTTCAAGAACTTAATTGTCCCACCTCATATGTCGTACATTGTACTCTGCTGTGTGATGTTGGCTTTTGAGCCTATTATTGAATTTTGAGCAGAGGAGACACATCGTGCAACTTAAGTTTTAAAAGCATCCCTTTGATTCTGGAGCAGACATTAGTGAAAACACTGGTGATATCTGGATAAAATCAATAAACTACATTAATAGAATTGCATCAATGTTAATTTCTTAGTGTTGACAAATGTAATATGGATGATTATGTAAGATGTTAACATTAGGGAAACTGAAAAGTATTTAGGCCCTATCTGTACTATCTTTGTAACTTTTCTGTAAGTCTGAAAGTAAATTGAAAAGTTTATTAAGAAAATAAGTTGCATACAAAGAGGACAGATCTCACTTTAAGTGTTCCTACCACCAAAGGCAGGGGTCGGGCACAAGGAAACTTTTGGAATTGATGAGCATGTCTGTCACCTGGATTGCAGTGATGGTTTCACAGGTGTATGCATATGTCCAAACTCATCAAATTGTATATATTAAATATGTGCAGCTTTTTGTATATCAGTTACACTGCAATAAAGCTGTTTAAATAATAAATTGTGTTGTCATCTTTCAAAAAAAATGAAACTGCATTGTAGGAAGGAAGGAGAGATTGATTGTTCCAGCCAGAGGCTTCGACCTACTACATGACAATCTTTAACACACCCAAACCACAGGTTTCGTTACACACAGAAGGATGGCCAGAGACTCATTCTACTATTAATACTTACCTGGTGGTCAGCAGTGGAATGGATCTCTCCTGAGACTCAGACCAGGAGAGATTCCGAGTATTCAGCAGAAGGGAGGTTGGAATTGTGTAGGTCATAAATCAGCAAACTTCAAAAGATTATTTGAAAGGGAACCAACAACACACATGCACAGAGCTCCTTGTATGTGTCTAGTAAAACATTAGGAGGGGAATGAGGGCTGTTTGCCCAGGGGCAGAAATCCTCAAATGCCCTTTAGCTAACACTTTCCTGCATTTCTCCAACTACTGAATTCAAATTCTCTCTAAATATTAATGGGCTGATTTTTTCACCACTTTACATTCCACCACTTAATGTGTGTCCTTAGGACTCTAACCACATCTTAGTTTAGATAAGTTACCTTACCTATAATACTGGAATAATACGATACTTCATCATCAAAAGGCAGAGGTTCAAACTCTATGGCCATTGAAAGTTCTTCCAGAGCTTCACTGCCTCCATGTCTAAAGTGCATCATTACATTGTCTCTTGCTTGAGGTTTCAAGCTTTTCTGCATTCACTCTGGTCACTTTTTTCCCTTTAGAAAGGACTGCTTCCTCTCTTGGAATCCCTTCTTTCTAGGCTACATTGCTCAAATTTCTTATTACTTGCAATTGAGCAATAAACAACGAATGGCATTTGCACTAATATATAATTGATACCTATTTGTGGAGCATGGGAAGGAAGACTTTTTGATTTGAAAAAGTCAAATTGATGTTTTCTGTCAAGCTTCAATGCCATCCTCATTCCCATCAGTGAGCAGCCTTTCTTGAGAAGATATGTCATCTCGGTGAACTTGCACTCGTGTGTGGTAGCATGCATAAGTGGGTCATGGTTGTTTTTTCCTTTTCTGCATACCATATCCCTATTAACCTGACCTTGGGACAAAAAAAAAGAAATATTCTAACTTACAAAGTGATGACTTATTGAAAATTGCACGTCCTTTTTTTTTTTGTGTGGAAAAGAATACTTCTTTAGATGTGTATTCATTTATCCCCAGGAACTCCAAATGCTTTCACAGACATGAATGAGCTTCACGCTACTGTCAGTAATTTTTTTAAAATATCCATTAATTATTCAAAGTATGCTAAGGGGTGTTTCAGAGACACAGCAAAGTATCTCAATAGATACTCCCACGTATCTTATGTGGTTGTTTAATATTTATGATGCTTCTACAATGTGTTCTCACCTTTAGAAAATGTAATGACCCTAGATCTTTACTTCTGGAACATCACTAGCCTTACAATAAATAAATGGATATAAAAGCTGGGCTAACTAACTTAAGTTCATTTTTTTATAAGATTAACATCTTAAAGCAATTTTTAGAATAGAGAAAAAGCTAAACCCATGTACTGTTAATAAAAATAGAACCTTATATTTCTAATGCTTTTTAAATTAGATACCACCTTTTCAGAAATTAACTTGTTTGAGCCTTACAACAACTTTGAGACATAGTTAAAACAGGTATGTTATCTCCATTTCATAGATGGGGCAACTGTAGCTAAGAGAAATATCACAATTTACCCAAAGTACACACATTAAAAAGGAGAATGGGAATAACAACAACAACAAAAACAAACAAAGAGAAACTAGTTTTTGATATACGATTCAATGATCAGTGTCAGGCTACGAACTTTGAGTGGAATTACCTGTCCTAGTATGAAAACTGTTTCACTCTGTTTTCTTCTTTTTAACAGAACTTAAGGTAATTTTGTAATCATCTATCTCCCTTTCTGTATATTAGAAATTACTTGCAAGTACACTCACTCTCAAGTGAGTGTACTTTTGAAAAAGAAGTATAAATGAACGGAACTCACTGTGATGGTTGATATTACTTTAACGATGGACAACTGTCTCCCCAAATTAATGTGCTTAAAAAAAATTGTATCCATCTCCCAGATATTCTTTTAATCCCACAGATGCCCAGCAGATGTTCTAAATTAATATTCCTGGAAATTCTGGTGTAATCTGTGTATGCTAAAGGGGTGCCTTACCCTCTTTACTACTTTAAAGGTGAGGATGGGGATGGGAGACTGGAGGGGAGGGCAAGCCTCTCTCACTGGCCCTATTTTCCAGGTCCAGTGATAACGAGGTCTGACAAACAAGTTCGCGAACTTGTTGCAATGATGTTGCTAACATTTTTTGATATCAAAGGAATTATTCATTATGAATTTGTACCAACTGGACAAACAGTTAACCAAGTTTACTATTTGAAGTGCTGAAAAGGCTGCGTGAAAAAGTTAGACGACCTGAACTTTTCGCCAACAATTCATGGCTCTTGCATCACGACAATACACCAGCTCACTCGGCACTGTCTGTGAGGGAGTTTTTAGCCAGTAAACAAATAACTGTATTGGAACACCTTCCCTACTCACCTAATCTGGCCCCCAGTAACTTCTTTCTTTACCCGAAAATAAAGGAAATATTGAAAGGAAGACATTTTGATGACATTCAGGACATCAAGGGTAATATGACCACAGCTCTGTCGGCCATTCCAGAAAAAGAGTTCTAAAATTGCTTTGAAGGATGGACTAGGCACTGGCATCAGTGCATAGCTTCCCAAGGGGAGTACTTCAAAGGTGACTGTAGTGATATTCAGCAATGAGGTATGTAGCACTTTTTCTAGGATGAGTTTGCGAACTTAATTGTCCAATCTCGTACATGGATAATAGAAATAGAGGATAATAAAAGAGCAGGATTAGTATAATGCAGTGATTTTAGTTAAATTTCTATCACTATCAACCTTCTATAATCAATTTTCACCTTTTATTATTCAATTTATACCCAGTAGTCTCTCCATGAAAGAGTAGAAAATAGGTTTCTCTCTAATTCTTGTACATTCAAGACAAATGTTTCCTACTATTTAGATTAGCCCGAATAGCTCACTATTTACAGAGGCCTAACTTGCAACAAATGACAGTGTTTTCTAATAAGAGAACATAAAATGCTTTGCTATGAGTTCTAAGTACTTCTTTCGACATGAAATTACAGATTTTATTGCTTGTCTATTACGTGCAAAGAAGTATCCTACACACAATAATCATCATCATTATTGTTGGTTTTCAGTAATGTTAATTAACATTAGAAACAGTGTAAATTCCTGATTACTATATCAAAATGTATAATCAGCTAAACTAGGATAAAATTAAGTTGTTCACCTAACCTTGGAATCTGCTGAATCTTAATTTTTCCTATGACGTTTGATATGGCTTTAATTTGTAACTATGAAGTGGAGAAAATTTTTATTAGCAAATACTTGCAGGTAAAAGTGAAAAAGAAAATAGTAACCTAAGTAGTTTGGAGTGATCACTGCAAATTTTGTAGTCTGACACATGAACCAGTGGGAGTTTTACTTCATTTTCAGTATTTGGAATTCCATTAAAGAAAATAGTGGTAGAAGAATCTAGTCTATGCATTTTTCATGTTAAACTCACAGAGCATTTTTTTTAATTTTGGAAATAAATGCCTGATCTAAGAAGGTATATACATTTTCCTTAAGTTAAATTAAAGGACAAAATATTTCTTAGTAACAGGTGTGCTAAAGATAAATTTTAGAGGCATTAATAATATTGATTGTCCTGGAAATATTACTCGGCCATAAAAAAGAATGAAATCTTACCATTTGTAACAACATGGATGGATCTAGGGAGTATTATGCTAAGTGAAATAAGTCAGACAGAGAAAGGCAAATAACATATGATCTCACTTATATGTGGAATCTAAAGACCAAAATAAATGAACAAACAAATCATAAACAAACTCAGATACAGAGAATAAACTGATGGTTGCCAGATGGGAGGGCAGGTGGGGACAGGGTGAAAAAATAAAGGGATTAAGAAGTACAAATTGGCAGTTACAAAATAGTCATGGGGATGTAAAGTACAGCATTGGGAATATAGTCAATAGTATTGTAATAACTATGTATAGTGGTAGTTGGGTACTAAACTAATTGGTGGATTACTTTTTAAATTATATAAATGTCTAACCACTATGCTGCAAAGCTGAAACTAATATAATATTGAACGTAAACTGTAACTGAAAAATAATTGTGAAAAATTATATTGATTGTCCTTGTAGAAAACCAGTCTGTCTCTACCTATTCCAGGGAATATTACTCACAGATCTTCTCTGTCCATAGTTCTGAAAAATTCTGTTAATTCTATAAGGATTGACTTATTAAAATACCTTAATCTAGGTGTGATATTTATCTTCTTTCACTATTTTTTAGCCCTTTCAGTATTACCTTTAACAATGCCATCAATATTTGCCATCTGAATATCATATATAACTTCTTCACTGCTTTGTCGGTTGGTAATGTAAGTATTTTCCAAATATATTCACTCCTTCGCATTCCCGTGACAACAGAGTCCCCCTCCATGTACCACCCAATTTTTCTTTTCCTCTTCACAGAAAATCTTTTTGAAAAAAATTGTGGACTTCACATCTCTACCAGTCCTCAATAATTCAATTGTCAAAGGAAGATGATTTCCTTGTTAAATCTAACATTCCCATCTCTATTATTTTTTATATATTTCTCAGTAGTCAGTATCGTTGACCGCTCCTTCCTTCTTGAAACACTTCCCTTCCTCGTCCTTCATTACACTACACTCCTTCCTGCCTTATGAGGCATTCCAACTCATTCTACTTTGCTGGCTTCTCTATGAGGTCTCTAATATTCAATCAGTGTCGCTCTGGTTTTCTGTACCTACCCAGTCACATCTTGTGGCTTTTAATACCACTTAAATACTTCTGACTTCCAAAATTGCATGCCTGTGCTTGAGACCTGCCTGGTATAGCAGACTCATTTATACTTCTGCCAATTTGATATATCCACTTGGATAATGGATTGGGCATGCACTTCACAGAACATTCCAAAAGAGAACTCTTGATTTTACCCTGTACCATACCTGCTCTTCCCTCACATTTCCAGTCTTAAAAAATAAATTTATGTTGCAGGAAAGAAGAGAGATTACTGTACCACTGTCACCAGTCACATGGAGTATTTTTATAACCTTCACCAAGCAGTTAAAACAAAGTACTCTTTTAAGACTGAAAACTTTCAATGGTTTGTCCTTGGAAGAGTGTTAGTCCATGATATATAAGAAAGTTTGTTGCAACCAGGCTCAATGAGGTTCAAATGTATTTCTTTGTAAGATCAATGTCAGGATTCTAGCTGAACAGCTGCTCTTGGAGACTTCAGTTAAGGCATGGAGGACAAAAGCAAACTGTAGGAAAGCACACTGACAAAGGAGGACTGCAGCCCTGTTGTGTGGCAGGAGGAATATATCCTCAGGGAGTAGACTACTGAGATGTATTGTTTTCCTTGAGCAAAGAAAAGGTCATGCTATCTAGAAGATAAAAACACTAACTGGCAAGCAATCGGGATATACAAATACCTATCCTAGCTACAATCAAAAGATAGAATTTCTTGATCTGGCTTAAAATAAAGGTGTCATGTATCATTACCCTTAGCTTGTGAACTAATGACTACTCATTGCTCATCAGCTTATCTCAGTAGCATCACAGACTCATAATAATCAGATGGAAAGTTCTCAATGGCCACTTACAACATCCTCTCAATCTGGGCAGTATCATTTTTTTAACAGATAACCATAATGAGTGCGCAAGAAAATGTCCTGTGATGGGGACCAATAATCTCTCGGGAGAGGCAGTGTTGTTTGGTGCTTAAGAGCATGTTTTCTGGAGCTAGACTGTCTGGATTCAAACTGTAATTCTGTACGTACTAGCTGTGTGACCTTTGAGCATGTTGCTTAAACTTTCTATGCCTCAGGTTCCTCATCTCGGAAAGTGAGAATAATAGTATCAACTGTGGAAATTATTGTGATAATTCTGAGTTCATACAAGCCTTACTTCAGTGTAAAATCTCTGTAAAACTGATGCAATCATCAGAAAGTTCTTCATTATATTGTTTTTGAAAATACTCGTCTTGTTCGTTGAATCCATTGTCACTAGTTCTGAAATCTGAAGCAACCTAATATATGTTTTAATAATTCCTTCCTCATATGATCTCCTATCACTTTTCAGGGCTATATTTTTGCTTGAATTTACACAATTATTATATAAATTATAATTATTCTGTGTATTTCTTGAAAAGAGCATTCCCTTCTTATTCATAATTGCTCCCTTCAGGGCCCCATCTCAATACCTGATGTAAGATATTTGCTCAAGGACTGTATACTGAATGACTGGCAACCCAATTTTTAGAGAACACTCTATGTGCTTTCTGTGTGTTCTGATCTCCAAGCTAAACATTTCCAAAATTTTCACTAATTCCTCATATGTCATCATTTCAACCTCCCACTCAGCTTCCTTTGAACATATTCCAGCCTTTCAAAGATCCTTGTAAAATGTGGCAGCCAGAAATGAACCCAACATGTCACATGCAGCGTGACAAATACTGAGTATTCTGGATTTATCAGTTCCCTAATGTGGATATTATTTTTCTATAAATGCAACAAAGAAAAAAATGCATTCTGAAGAATAGCTGATTTATTAGTATTCTACCACTAATGTGTTCTCCCAACAGATGTAGTTCTTATGGAAAAGCATTCATCATTGACACTCAGAATATACTGCTTAGATTACATGTGTGTGTATGTGTATGGGACTGAGGCTGACTTGATATTTAAATATCTACATGCTTCTAATTCACCTTGCTGAGGTCACCTAGAGATTTATGCAGTCATGAATCACTATTAAAAGTATCTAAAACTATAAGAGCAGTACCTTTCCTGAGGGTATGTTTTCTGCCACTAAACATACATATACAGTGGATTATAGAATCTTTATTTTAAAAAAATCAGGCGATACCCAATATTAGCTCATGAGTTATATAGGCTCAAATCTAATCAACCAAATTAAGGTCTCTTTATTTCTTTATTTTTTCAGCTCTACTGAGGTATAATAGACAAATAAAATTGTATATTTAAAGTGCACAACATGATGATTTGGTATACATATATATTGTGAAATGATTAACGCAATCAAGTTAGTTAACACATTCATTACTGCACATAGTTACCACTTTTGTGTATGTGTTGAGAACATTTATGGTTTACTCTCAGCAGATTTCAAGTATACAATACTTACATGAATGTTTGTCCGTATGGAAAAATCTCAATTAATTTGCTTTGGGCAAAAAGTGTGGCCTTTTTTTTTTTTTTTTTTGTCTTTTTTTTTTAATTAAATTTATTGGGGTGACAATTGTTAGTAAAATTACATACATTTCAGGTGTACAATTCTGTATTACATCATCTATAAATCCCATTGTGTGTTCATCACCCAGAGGTCTTTTTGGAATATTAAGGTCTTTTAAAAGTCAATGAACATAGAAGTCCTACCATGTGAATTGATTTTGTGAGAAGTCAGAGCTTGAACCAGCAACGATGAGATCAAAAGTGTCCTTAGGGGAGTAGTAAGCACAGGGAGAGATAATGCCCTCATCATAATGCAGAAAAATTTCTATTAGTTTAATTTTATCACTATTGGAATATATCCATTTTATCAGTTAGAAGGTAGACAAATATTTATATATGGCATATGTGTATATAATAAATGAATTTCTTTTTTAAGTGAAGAAAAATTTCCAAATTCCTTTGGGACTGTCTTCTATAGTGACAAAACAATTAGAACAGAAATAACATTACTTTTCAAACAGGTGTATGAGGATATTATTGAAGCGAAATCTTGTGTTAAAATTTCCTCTAGACTGAGAAACATGAAATGCAATAATCAGAAAATGACATAAGTGAAAAACATTACATTCATGGGAATTAAGCCAGGGTTTAAAAAGTAGACATTATAGGGAGAGAAAAAAAACATACAAAAGAGAAAATTAAAGTATCGATGCCTTTGGCACCCATTTAGAACACTATTCAGAGAATAGTGTGATTTTATAATGATTTAAGTCATTCTTCCATATGATACCATTAGGTAAAATGACAGTATTTTCCCCCATTTCACTGATGAAGAGATTTGGGTAGCGTTTTCAACAGCTTTCCTTCAACTAGCAGAAAATGTAAAGTCGGCTGCTCCTGGTAGCACAGCACAATGAATGGCACTGATACCCCTCCAACTCCAGGAACATGAACGTCCTGGACAAAATTGTTAGTTCACAGCTTAGCTATATATAGAGAAAAAGATATCCCTGGTTTCCAGAAGCAGAAAGGCAAGTCAAGACCACAGTGCTAACCCTGCAGGTTGATACCGTGGTGCTTCAGGATGTTATCAAACCTGAAAATAGGCCCTAGTTGTAATGCCTACAAAGGATGTGATCCTATGCCTGTATGAAGTTCCATATAAACAAATGCTATCTACGTGTGCTGTACATGTGCTGCCCTACTAGGTGCAGCCACCGATGAACTGATACTAATTACAAAAACTCAGTCCATTTGAGACAGGTTAGTTAGGTAGACAGGGAGGTCCCTGGTAAAATAAACATAAGTCAGCCATATCCTAAAACTCCAGATTCTGAGATAACCCCTTCATTCCAGGATAAAATGTAACAGTGCCTTAAGGTTAATAAATTATCTCATAAAATCCCTTTTGGCCTGACAAATGGATTAGAGCTGATAGATATGGGTTATTTTGCTAATTCCTTCCGGATGGGCAAACAGAACAAACCTGGTAGACAAACTTCATTAAAAGGCGCCAGCTTCCCTTCCCCAAGCAGGCAAGGGAAGGTATAAAAGTAAGAGCTTTTGCCTCAGTCACGGGGGCACCCCCATTCGGGACCCCCTCCCGCTTGGGAGCTCTGACTCTTTGCTTTCAATAAACTGTCCTCTTTTTAAAACTCTTTGCCTCTCCTGGGTCCGTATGTCCATTCTTCGGTCTCACGAGACATAATCCCAGCACTCACTCACTCACTCAAAAGTCCCCTACGTCACAAATGGTCATTTTTCATCTTTTCTTACCGCCGAATAATATTCCATTGTGTATATATACCACCACTTCTTTATCCATTCGTCTATCGAAGGACATTTTGGTATTTTCCATGTCTTGGCCACTGTAAATAAAGCTGCAATGAACATTGGAGCACACGTGTCTTTATGTATAAATGTTTTCAGATTTTTTGGGTAGATACCCAGAAGAGGGATTGCTGGGTCATATGGTAATTCTATTCGTAATTTTGTGACAACATGGATGGATCTTGAGATTATAATGCAAAGTGAAATAAATCAGACAGAAAAAGTAGAGAACCATATGATTTCACCAATATGTGGTATATAAACCGAAAACAACAAAAGAACAAGACAAACAACTTAAAGAACAAAACCTCATAGACATAGATGATAGTTTAGGGGTTACCAGACGGTAAGGGGGGAGGGGGAAGCAGTTACCAGAGAGTAAAGGGGTAAGGGGAGAGCGGGGCTCTAGAAGAGGGTAAACAGGGTCTAATATATGGTGATGGAAAGAGAACTGACTCTGGGTGGTGAACATACAATGTGAGATACAAATAATGTGTTACAGAATTGTACATCTGAAATCTATGTAACTTTACTAACAATTGTCACCCCAATAAACTTTAAAGAAAAACAATGAAAAAAAAAAAAGAAAAAAAAAAGTCCCCTACGTCATTCGTCATTCTGGACTCACAGAGACATATTCGTACATCACATTTGTCTCAAGGCAGGAAATCTGTGGACTGGTACTCCAAGACCAAACTTTACCTGAGACTGCATCCTTGCTTGGTTCTGTCCCCTTCCCTCCTATAGAGCACTCTCTCAGGTATTCATTTGCAACCAAACATCTGTCTGCTTATATGGTAGTTGCCTATACTAAGACACAAACTGAGTCAAGCAATGTGAAAAAATGAAATATAGTTACATTCAGTTTTATTCAAGGATATAATTCACCCCAGTGACAGAATTAAAGAGAAAATTATATGAATTTCAATAACATTGAAATACATTTAATTTTTAAAAATCCACTAGCAAATTTGATATGTAAAGGATCTTTATAAAAAGCAAATAAAGCAAATGTCAAACTCACCAGTGAAATGAAGGAAATATTCCTTTTAAGATAATGAATAAGACAAGAATGCTTGGTTTTACAACTTGCGTTTAGCACTGTAATGGAGGACTTAGCTAGTACCACATATAAAGTAAAAACAAATTAAAAATAGAATAATTTGAAAGGAATACACAAAACTATCCTTATTCACTTAAAATAACTGTCGATATAGAAACCCCAGACTATAGTTAAATTTACATAATGAAGATGAAATTTTAGCAAGCTCGCTGGAAAATAATATACAAAAATCAAGTACAATACAATTTAGATGCACATGGATCCTCCATGATTTTTAAAAGACAACTTTATAATAGCAACAAAAATATAGCTAAAAATGAATCTAACAAAGTTATGCAAGGTCTCTTTAGAGGTAATTACAAAGCTTCTTATCAAAGAAAACCTTTTAAATGAATAGATAGACTGCAATTTGGAAGACACAATAACAAATATGTAAATTACCCCCACGTTATTTTATAGTTTCAATTTAATTTCAATCAAAGTTTTATCTGGTATGAAAGAATATTGCAATATGTATTCATGTTATTAATGCTATTTCACCATCACCAGATAAAACATAAGGGGAATACGTTTAGGAGTATGGATTTGGCAGCCAGCCGAGGTTAAAAGACCAACTCCCTCACTTACTGATGGTGAGACTTCGCTAAAGTTACTTAACCTGTCTGTATCTCATATCTCATATCTTATTACTGATTTATCTCATGAGGTTGCTGTGAGGATTGAATTAATATGTGTAAACTACTGTGATGAGTAGTTTTACACCAACCTGACTAGGCCAAGGGATGAACAGATAGCTGGTTAAATGTTATTTCTGGGTGTGTCTGTGAGGGTGTTTCTGGAAGAGATTAGCATTTGATTTGGTAAACTCAGTAAGGCAGATGCTCTCCCCTATGTGGATGGGTAGCATCCATTCTGTTGAAAGCCTGAACAGGAAAGTGGAAGAAGGTTGAATTTGCTCTTTGCCTGACTGAGCTGGTTCTCAGGCCTTCGCACCCAGACTAGAATCTACACCATTAGCTCTCTGGCTCTCAGGACTTCAAACCACACCACTAGCTTTTCCAACTTCCAGACAGCAGATCATGGGACTTCTCAACCTCCATAATTGCATGGGCATACCTACACCCTATTGGTTCTGCTTTTATGGAGAACCCTGATTAATACAAGTAGTTAGAAGAGTGCTGTATATCTTGTTTGACCCCAAGATCTACTCTAAATCCTTCTCCACTCTGCTCTGTGTCCCAAGAGGCTTTTCTTTATGGACGGAAACCACAGCCTCCCTAAACCCTCAGGTTTAGAGTTGACTTCAGCCAATGAGAGATACTAGCAAGAAACTGGAGGGCAAAAGAAGTGTGACGGCAGAGCACTGATTTCCCGTGCTCACCCTCGAACCTCCCTTCCACAGGCACCTGTGGATTGTCTGCTTTCCTGTATGGGAACCCCCAGATCCTCAAGCAGCATTATTGATATCCTTTCGGCCTGTGGCAATATGAGCTCTCCACTGTTTCTAACCCAGAGGGACTGCACTGTCACATGTTATTTTGCCTAAAGTGTATTTGTAATTGGCGACCCTATACCTTCTATTTTGAGATTTAAATCTCTGATGTAATTCAATTTGACAGTATGGGTTGACTTGGGACTTTTTGGAAGCTTTTTTTCTTTGCTTTGCTTCTCTGTCGCCAAACCTTAATGACTGTTTACTGTACATTTACTATGTACACCCACCAGTTTCAATGGTTCTGTTTATTTCTGGCCAGCCCAGCCGAAGGAATGCCTGGCCTGGTGACTTGGGAGAGGTTTTTGCGTCTGTATGGGGTTCACTCCTGACCCTGAGGCAGACCAGCCTCTGGGAAGTGCTTTTTCCCGAAGTTGCCTGGCCAACTTCTTCCTTTGTTCCACCACCCCTTGTGTGCCTATAAAACCTTTTGGCGATATTAAGAAAGAGAAGGCAGTCTTTTTTTTTTAAGTAGTTTATTGGGGTGACAATTGTTAGTAAAGTTACATAGGTTTTAGGTGTACAATTCTGTAATACATCATCTGTATCTCACATTATGTGTTCACCACCCAGAGTCAGTTCTCCTTCCATCACCATATATTTTATCCCCCTTTACCCTCATCTCCCTCCCCCTTCCCCCCTTACCCTCTGGTAACCACTAAACGATAGTCTGTGTCTATGAGTTTTTGTTTCTCATTTGTTTGTCTTGTTCTTTTGTTGCTTTCAGTTTTACATCCCACATTATCCAGTGAAATCGTATGGTTCTCGAAACTTTCTATCTGAGTAATTTCACTCAGCATAATATTTTCAAGATCCATCCATGTTGTTGCAAACGGTACTATTTCCTCTTATGGCAGAATAGTACTCCATTGTGTATATATATACCACATCTTCTTTATCTAATCATCTATCGAAAGACACTTTGGTTGTTTCCATGTCTTGGCCAAAGTAAATATGACCCAGCAATCCCTTTTCTGGGTATCTACCCCAAAAATCTGAAAACATTTATCAGTAAAGATATATGTGCTCCGAGGTTTACTGCACCTTTATTTAAGGAAAGCAGTCTTTGTGACGAGGACTCCACTGTCTTCCCTTAATGCTGTCATTTTGGAATAAAACTTGCTTTTCTTTCCTCATCTCTCGAGTTTTGGCTTTCTTGCGGCGAGCAGCCGGACCTTTTGCAGTAACATATTGATAACATTGCAAGTAATCAATTTCCATTCCATGGTATTATAAAATGTATACAACCAATTAGACCTATTTTTAAAAAATATCACTGACACTATTTAAAAGGCACCCAGGAATAAATCTAATACAAGACGTCAGAAATAATGAAGAAATTAATAAGTTTACTGATACAGACACAGGAAGAGCTAACATTTTTAGATGGGTAGATTATGTGCATGGATAGAAAGCCCATGTATTGTAAAGAAGTCAACCTTTCTAATTAATCTATGAATTCAATGCATTTCAAACAAACAATATTTTTGCAGAAACTGAGAAGCTAATATAAAAACGCATATGGAAGGAGACGACTTCAGATGGTGAACACACAGTAGGGTCTAGGGATGTCATATTATAAAGTTGTATACCTGAAATTTATGTTATTAACAAATGTTACCCCAATAAATTTAATTAAAAATATATATATAAATTTAAAAGGGCCATTATAGCAAGATGAACCCTTGCTATTTTGAAGAACTCTAGGAGTGATACTCTATATAAGACATCAAGGCTTATTAAAAGGATATAATCATTTTTAAAATGTGATATTGACAGTAATTTAGGGATAATCAATATAACAATGGCAAAGAATTGAGTCTATAAAGTACATTCACATGCATATGTATATATGCATACACATCAAGAATTTAGTATAAGAGAGATTACATTACAAATTCATGGGGGAGAGAATGTGCTATTCGGTTCTACAAAGGACAATGATATATCTGGCCATTCATATGGAAAAACTTTTTTTTTCACTGCGTACACTACCAAATCATATATGAATTGAAACCTGATGAGAATAACTAAAATATATGTATTTAAAAATATATAGGAAATATGTTAATGACATTGGGGTACTAAAGGAGAAGACAAAACAGACTCCTCCTAAAAAAATTGAGAATGAAAAAAATTATGAAGTATTTTGGCAAAATTAAAATCTTCTTCCAAAAAGATGCCATAATTAAAGTTAAAATACGAGCCATAGTGTGAGAAAAAATGTTTAGAGTGATTCTAATTCTAATGGACTCAGTATTAGTATAAAAAATAAAGATATAGATGTAGATATACATGGAGATATATAGATATAGGTATTTAATGTGTGTGTGTGTGTGTGTGTGTGTGTATGTGTGTGTGTGTGCGCACGCGCTCACATGTGTGTAACAGAAGAAAAATCCTGAATGGCTAATGACATAAAAAAGATATCCTACTTCCCCACCAACCAGAAAAAACAATAATTATAAGAAAATTTTGATGTCATTGTATATCCATTTGATCCACAGCTAATTAAAGTGTCTGGTATTACCAAGCGTGGCAGAAAAAGGCAATAACAGAAACTTAACGTACACTATAGGTAGGAATGTAAAATGGTTGTTTCATAAAATCTATAGTCCAAATTCAGGGAAGATCTCCTTTCCCCTTCTGAGTCATAAATTAAATATTAGGTTCTTATTAGGCAGTGAACACAAGTTTCATAATTTCAAGACATAGATATCAGAAAGGTTTATAAATATATATCCTGATTTGTTTGCTACTCCAGATGACATTAGGTAGTATTCTGGTCTTACTTCCCTTGATGAGTGAGGTTCTGTTCCCTTAGTAATTTTATACTTGTGAGTGTGAGTAGTAGAGCTGTTTAGATTTCACTTTTAAAATCAAATCATCTGATATGTATAATATTTTAATCATTGAGGACACATAATTTAGAATAATAACACATGCATCAAAATAGAATATAATTAGGTACTAAAACAAAATAAGTGCTCAAACCTGCCTCCTATCTACAAAATTATTCTGCCTCTCAACACTGATATGAGGGTAGTAATTTTATAAGCCTGGTTGAAAAAAACCAATCTGAATTTGAAAGAAACTTCCATTACTTTTCTTTTAGCTCCAGAATGTAGTACATAAAGTGGAAATATTCACTTGTCAAAGATACCATTTCCCATTTTCAGTTCTATTCTAATTTCCATCCTAAAAATCATTCTTTGTATGTGATACCATACATAGGAGGATTTCTAGGCACGCAGCCTCTGACATTAACAGAAGTAAAAGATCTCAAACTTGACAAAGGAGGAAGCTCTCTCTGGCACAGAAGGCATTTCCCAAAGTTACAAGACTCCTCCATAAATAGCATCACTTAAATAATCCTTTTAATAAATGTCAATATCGAGTACTCTAGATAATATTTTCACTACTTTTATTTCCCTAGTCCCAGCAACAAATTACAGAAAGGCAATGAAATCAATGAAATCCACTGTATTCCACTTATCCAGCTTGAACAAATTTTCAAGATAATAAGAGGTTTTCAGATGTATTCTGAGATGTCAAATTGTTTTGAAAGGCTTTTGAAAAGTTCAAAGAGAACAGATGTAGATGGAGTAAAAATGTGAAATCACCCTTTCTTTGCTGCAACAACTCAGCATTTCAGTCAAAACGTGTACTGTAACCATCTTGCGATGAGTATCATTAAAACAACCTATGCATCAGCAAGCACACTGCTAGTGATTTTAAAGGTAGATATCCAGAACTGGAATTGATGGATCAATGCACACACATTTAAAACTTTAGGACATTTTGCCAATATCCTCCGCAGGATTTATACCAAGATATACTCAAATCAAGTGTGTGAGAATCCACATATCCTCACCCCCTTGCCTGCATTGTCAATCTTGAAAAACTCTTTACTGTGTGACAGGCAAACATGAATATGCATTCCTGGTCTTACCTGTGATGTTGAACATCTTTCCAGAGACACAGCAGCCCTTTGAAAACTTCTACTGATCGCTTCTTGATTATATTCTGCAACTGATTGTCTATTGTTTTTCCTTACGGAATTTAATTGAATTGTACTGTTTGCCCTAGTGTAATTTTAAAATGTCTTAATAATATAAATGTTTATCCTTTGTTTAATATGTGGCAAATATTTTCATCCACTTTACACATAATGTTTAACTTTATGTTGGCTCTGATCAGTCAAAAATAGTCTTTTGATATAATCAAATTTAACTTTTTTTCCTTATGTCTTTGAGATTTGGAGTGTCACTTAAGAAATCAAATTCAAGGATAGTAAAAATATTGTCCGATATTTTCACTTAATCATAATAAAAGTTATTTAAGCCTAGGATCCACCTAAAATGTATGTATTACCATATATGGGATGAAGTAAATAATTAACATTTTCTTTCCAAAAGTATGGCTAAATTGTTACAACACCATCAGATATCCCCCTTTCGCTCATTTGATATAAACTAGCACCTTAACCATTTATTAAAAATTATGTATCTACATATACACATGTAGATATATGTACACATATATGAGTTTGTGTCTGGATTTTCGACTGTTTCATCACTCTATTTTTCATACATTTAGTACTATCACACTGTTTTAATAATGTTTCTTTATAATATCTTTATACATAGTTGAGAAATCACTGCTTTTTCATTTAAAAATATACAACGTATATTGGATTGGGTTTACATAGTCTTTCTTCAAGATAATTTGAGAATCCTATCAGGTTGTATACAATACTTTTATTAAAATTGCATTTGTTTTACACTGATTCAATGGTTTCATTTCCATTCCTCTTTAATAAGAATCATGTTTGCAGCACATTTAAGCCAGAGAGCTTGAATTTTGGCATAGTTTTGACAGTGGGGTAAGCTTACTTTCAGAACGTCTCCCATATAAAGCTATGTTTTCTTTGTTTTTAAGTTCTTCCATCAATAGGGCTTTATTCATAAATCTATAAAGGTTTTTTACAGCTTCTGGGTCTATTTCTTCCTATATACATCATATTTATTATTTAATAAGTTATATTTTAAAATAATTATTGATGATAGTATATAGGGAAAGGTGCTCTGTATATTTTTCTTGTATACCTACATTTTTTTATAAGGGTTCTTACCATTTTTTCATTTAATTCGTTTAGATACTGTACATAGAAAATCATACAAATTGCAAAGGATGATACTTTTCTCCTAATATGTATGTTCCTTCTCTATTTTCCTTATTTTATTTTACCTCCATGGGTTACTTATGTAATATTTAATAATAGGAGCTAACCATATTTTGTTTCTGATTTTTATGGGGAAGCATTCTTTAATTTGAAAAAAACGTTATTTGATCAAATGTGGTAGATTTGATTGATCAAATTAAGGAAATTTCCTTTACTCCTAATTTTCCTAACTTAAAAAAATAGAGAAAAGATATTTTTTTCTAAAATGCTTTCTCAACATTTATTTTCCCTCTCTTTTTGTTTCAAAATATAACAATGAACATTAATAGATTTCTCAATATTGAGTCAATTTTGTATTCTAAGAATAAAATTTTTTTATCTCAATACAGAAAGGATTCAGTGTGTTAGTATTTTATTTAGGACATTTGCCTTTATTATCATAGTCTGAATGGTGTATATGTAGGTCTGAATCTGTATGTGTGTGTTGTGTGTGTGATCTGTCCTTATCGATTTGTTGCCTTAGTTAAGGGCAAGCTTCAGAGAATGAGTGTGAAAAATGTCAGTCTCTTTTTGTATGCTCTGAAAAAAATTTCTATATCACCCTCATTAAAAGATTAGTAGGAATGACTTTTAACCACTGTCTGGATTTGGTGTCTATTTAGGGAAGAAATTTCACCAACTTTTCCATTTATTGCCTGGTGGCTTAATATAATCAGGTTTTCTATCACTTTGGCTTAATTTGAGTTATTTACATTTTCTCAAAAAATAAAATAATTTCTCTAAATTTTCACACACCTTGATGATGTAATAGAAGGAACTATGTTTTTTTAATTTTATAGGATCTTCCATCATTTGTCTATGAGTTATTTCTCACTCTGTGTGCATTCTCTCTCTCTCTCTCACTCTGCCTCATTCTTTCTCTCTTCATCCCCACCCTCAAAATAAACCTAATAAAATGTAACCACTTTATTGATCTTTCCAAAGAAACAACTTTTGGTTCCCCTATCAATTTTTTCCTAATAATTCACTTATCTGCCCACTATTTTTTTTCATTTTCATTCTGTTCATATATTTTTATATATTTGAAGTCTATTTTAATATGTGTTTGAACCTATACATTTTTTTAGATATGTTTGAGGTCATACATTAATTTCCCTGAAGTCCCCTTTGGCTTTACTCTAAAGTTCTGAAATGAACTATTCTCATTTTAATATTGTTTATAATTTCCATTATAAATAATTTTAATATCTTATTTTGATTATCAGTATTATTATTATTATCAATCTTTATAAAGGACAGTTTGGAGCTGAGAGTTTTTGTGCTGTATTTTTTATTTTTATTGCATTATATTAAGTGAATGTAACTTTTAGACGTTTCTCTTTTTATTTCCTTCTTTCTACTTTTTTTTGAGATTGTTTTGAGTTACTGCACAGAGTTGATTTTTCCAAACATTTTTTAAATAGTTTTATTCTCAGTACTCATTTTTTCCTCATATTTAAATCATCAATATCATTAATTATTTTTGGTCTACTTAACCTATCATTTTTTTAGTGTACATTGATATCCCACTAAGATGGTGGATTGGTTATTTTCTCCTTAAAATTGTTATTCATTATTTTGCCTTACATATTTTAAAAACAGATTATTAGGGACAAAAAGATTCAAGACTACTGTTTTCTTGGACTGAAATTTTTATCAATATGAAATAAACTACTATTCCTACTTAATGCATTCACCACGAGTATTATCTTATCTGAGATCAATATTGCACTATCCATTTTTCTTTTGAAAGCAATAGTAAATACCTTGTGATTCTTTTATATTTATCAGTTTTAGTTTATTCCATTTTAAGCTCTTTATGTTGAAATTCTTGTATCTTACTTTCTTCAAGTAATTATTTATTTTTCTTTTGTACTCTGGTTTGTCTCATTTTTAAAATTAACTTATTTTCATTTTAAACTATGCAAAAAAATTAACATGAAAATACACAACATATTACCATCTACCCACTAATTAGATTTAATAGATATTAACATTTTTTCATTTTCTATTCCATTACTTTGAATGAATATTTAAACTTCCATTATACTACTAACATCAAGATAAAATCAATAGCTACCTTTTCCTTCTGAAAATCACAATAGTCATGGGATACTCCCACTTCTTTAATTTTCCCACCAGCAAGTTTCATTATTTTTCATAAAAGATTTTTGTTTCCTGATTGTCATTTTTTAGCATTATGCATCAGTAATTGTTTAATTTAATTAACATTTCATTACTGCTGTATATCACACTACTGTGTCTTGTTTCACATATTTTTGTTCTTTTGTTGTATGTTTATATGATTTGGGCAATTCTTACAGATAAGGGTACAGGTATTAACATTTTTGAATACTTATCTGATGAAAAATGCCACTGTTTTGCTTAGTTGGTTTGGTAGAGAATAAGAGGTGCCAAATCACTTCATCTCAAACTTCGAATCCAGATAATTGTTTTCTAGTGTCTATTGTTAATGACAAAAATTTGATGCCAAATGGATTTCCACAATTTTATAGTTAGGTTTTTTCCTGATTCCCCTCCCATGCTTTTAGAATTTATTATTGTTTCTTTTCGTATTTTTTTTTTTTTTTTAAGATTTTATTGGTGAAGGGGAACAGGACTTTATTGGGGAACAGTGTGTACTTCCGAGACTTTTCCAAGTCAAGTTGTTGTCCTTTCAATCTTAGTTGTGGGGGGTGCCATTCAGCTCCAGGTCCAGTTGCCTTTCTTAGTAGCAGGGGGCACAGTTCACCATCCCCCGGGGGAGTCAAACCGGCAACCTTGTGGTTGAGAGGACGCACTCCAACCAACTGTGCCATCTGGCCACTCTATCATTGTTTCCTGAAGTTCTAAAATTTTACTAGATTATGCCACTAGTCGTGGGTCTTTTTACACTCACCCTAATTTGATTGATTCTTAACCCTGGAGTTTGCCTTTTTCCAGCTCTTGTAAATGCTTTGCTATTGTTTATTAATAGAGTATTTCTTCTTTGTTTTGTTTTGTTTAAATTTGATTTTGTTTTTGCCTTCTGGAGTTTATTTTAAATATATTCTGAAAGTCCAAGGCTGACACTCCATGCTTATTTACTTTTTGGGTGTTTTGGGTGTTTTTTTAAAATATTTTTAATGTGTCTTCACTTTTGCTCATGTTACCAGTGATTTGTTTTTACCGTCATATTCCTAACTTTTCTTTTCAGCTAAATCCACTCTATTGATCATATTTTAAAACTTATCACATACATGCTCATATATATGTTATGAGAATCTTTTTATTTTTGTTCATTTTGGATTGCAGCTTATTCTTGTATCCATTTAATATCTTACAATCTCTCTAAAAGTATTAATTAGCAGCTTAACATTTCCATTCGAATTCTAAATTCTGTTTAAGAGTCGAGGTCTTTTTTTTTTCAAGGTCTTTCATTTTAATGTTGTTGGTTTTACTCCATATCCCATGATTCATGATTTCCAATTAATTTTTTATGAATTAAAGATTATGTTGGTGATAGGAGACAACAAATGTAGGTTTTCTTTGCAGCTTTTCTACCTGCTGTGAAAACTTCAAGCCTGGTGTGCAGAGGCAGAAAGTGTTAACAGTCAGGCAAAGGTTCTAGGTAGGAAACAGCATGCAGAGCCTCATTTGCTAAAAGAAGGAGCATTTATTCTGCCTCATGAGGTATTTAGTGCATTTTCTGCATTCAGTGCATCTTCTCCTGAGAAGACCGGCCTTTCCATTCACTCCTCCTCTGCATGTGTCTTGGGGATTCTGAAGTACCTCTTGCTCGGTTCTTCTCTCTCAAACTCTACACGAATAAGAGAAGTAATTCACGCACTCCCTTTAGTGCAGTGGATCTCAACTTTGGCTGTACGTGGGAATCACCTAAGAAACTTTAAGAAAATCCCAATGCCCCATCTTTCATCCAAAACAACTAATTCAGTCTCTGGGAGAGGAGCCCAAGCATCAGTCTTTTTTGAAACTATCTGAATATTTCTAATGAGAAACAAGGTTCAGAATATCAACTGAACTGCAGTATAACATGGAACAGGAAGGTTTCACTCTTTGTTCAGAATGCAGTTATTTAATTAATTACCCTGGTAATTACCCGGAGAATCTTCTCCATTATTTTATTTTAAGTTTGATTCTGGTGTTTTTCAGTATCTGTTCTTATGTCACTAGGATTTTTTCAATACATATTGAAGTGTCCTCTTTTGATGATCAATTTGCTCCTTTTTTCTGACTTCTAGAAAATTCTCTAAATTTATGAGCCATCTATCTCACCAGTTCTTCTCTTACCAGCATTCTATGATGTCTGCTAGTCTCTATAATTTTAAGAAATCATACATGGGTGGAAAAGTGCATGGGTATGGTCAGCTTGCCACAATAATCTAATCTCCAATTTTGGCATATTTTATAATTATTTGAGTCTTATTCTCTGTTACCATGAAAATTGGGTTATTTTGAAAAGTCTCATTTACCTGCATTTCTAACCTTACATTTGATTTAATTATTCATAAATACACTTGATCTTATTGGTAGTTTTTGTTATGGCAAAAAAAAATGGGTACCACAATTCTCATCAACATGATGAAAACAGTCTTGAAATAAAGTCAAGGATACAACTTTGATCTTTTAAATATTTAAGTTTTAGAGAATTATTCAAGTAGCTCCGCAATTATGAACTAAAGTGAAATAAACACAATTAAGAAGTATCGTCCAGCAAACTATAGCTCAAACTTCAACTGTTTGCAAAACTTGTACTTTGCCTCTCCTCAGCTTTTCCTTATTTCAAAGAATGTCCCCACCAACTATCCACCACCCCGGACGTGTGTGTCCTTCTCAATCAGTCCTACTAGTCCCACACTTTCCACAACTAAAATCTCACGAAGTTCTGTGGCTCTGACTTCCTAAATACTTCTTTTTTATTGCGGTAAAATGTATATAACATAACCGTTGTCATTTTAACTATTTTTAAGTGTACAGTTCAGTAGCATTACCTAAAGACTCTTGAATCAAATTTTGCATCCCTACTATGAATACCTTCTTGTGGTCACTTCAATGTCATCTTATTAGTCTCCGGCCTCCTGCCATAAATGATGCGTTGTCCATATGACTAAATATAACTAAAAGCATTGTAAACTAATTGAAATTACGTGTAAAATATTCAAAATATGTTAAGTGTATTATAAAATGATATTTTCAGAACCATCTCAATTTAAAGAAAAAACATTGATATGGGCATCCGTGCACCTGTATATCCTATATATTACCAGAAGGCTTTTCCTACACTGATACTGTTTTCTCTGCCTGGGAGAATTATTCAAATATGCTTCTTTTTTTTTTTGTCTTGTACTTTTGCTTTCACTTCTTTGTAATATTTTCTCAAATTTTCTAATGTAATCACATTCTTTAAACCTTTAAAAACTTGCTACCAAAGGTAAAGATAAAAAACGATCAAGAGATGGAAGAGAAAAATAATAGGAATTAAAAGGTAATCATTAAGGGCTTATTGCATGACCTTAGTTATTTAATACTTACAACAACCCTGGTAATGTTTCTTCTCCTGAATTCTATTTTGTCATACATATTTGAAAGAATTTACGTTGAAAAAAATAGTCTTTGATATTTACCCCAATATCTACCATTTCCTTTATTAATGAAGTTACTTTATTACTGAAGTTCCATATTACCTTCTGCAATAATTTCCCTATAGCCTAAACAATTTTCCTCAGCATACCTTTTAGTACAGGTTAGATTGCTATAACCCTGTGCATTTCCTTTTTATAGCTCTTATCACTACTCTAATTAAATAATGTTTCATACAATTAGAAAGCAGCTACCTAGAAGAATGACAGTGGTCCATTGTCTGTATCATCTTCATTTAGATCCAGAAAACAGAAAGTAAATAAAAAGTATTTACATATTTACCAATGACATAAATGACAGAGAAAGTCACGTATCTTGATGAATCCTAAATCAAGATCTCCACATGTAATTTCAATTTCAGCCAAATTTCTAAAAGGCTGTGAGGCATATCCACTAAAACATATCATTTTATGTAGGAATATCACTCTTTGGAGTACTTTAATTCACTCAGATTGTAAAAGTAGTTTGTTGGACCTACATTGTTGACTATAGATGTATATAGTTTTACACAAAGACATTTGTATGATGTAAAGTTCCTATTTCCTTTGATCATGTGGTGTTTGTGTTTGTTTTTTGTTTTTATTTCTGTTTTCAGCTTAGAGTGTTTTTCTAAGCTGTTTGAAGGTGTTATAATCCTATTCTTCTTTTAAGGTCCAGCCTAAATGCTGTTATCTCTGTGACTTTTTTTCAGCTTCCTCTTCTATACTTCCATGTTACATGTGAGGTTGTTTTGTTAAAAAAAAAAAAAAATTAAATTAAAAAAATAATATATATGTGTATATATATATATATATATATATATATATATATATACACACACACACACACACGTATTACGACATCATTGGTAATGATATCTATATAGCTGTCTTCTCTGTTAAATGTGAGTGACTTAAAGACAAAATATATCTCATTAGTAGGAATGGGGGGAGTGAATACACTAAAAAGATGTAATAATCCTGAATGTGCATGAACTTTAAAAATGAACTTCAAAATACATTAAGAAAATATTGACAGAACTGAAAGGAGAGATAAATGAATCATAATGAAAGTTGGAGACTTCAACACTCCACTCTATTCAATAGAATAATAGTAAGTATAGGACAGAAAAAGTGTAAGGATAGAGAAAACATGAAAAATACTATCACCCAACTTACCTGCCATTTATAGAATAAATTACCCAGTATCAGCAGAATATACATTCTTTTTATGGTCACATGGAATAAACACCAAAATAGATCATGTATTAAGTCGTAAGTCAAACTTGAACCATTCTGTGAAGATTGAAATCATCCCAAATATGTCCTCTGAACATAATGAAACTAACTAAAAATCAGTAACAGAAAGATATGTGGAAAAATCACTAAATATTTAGAATCCTAAAAAGATGATTCAGAGAGGAAGCCATAGGGAAAACTAGAAAATATTTTAATGGAATGAAAAATGGCTTTATTCATAATCACCAGAAATTGGAAACAGCCCAATGTCCTTCAACTAATGGATGGATAAACTGACTGTGATACATCCATAATATGGAATACTACTCAGCCATAATAAGAATAACTTTTGATATACACAATAACATGCTGAATCTCAAGTGCTAAGTGAAAGACACCAGACTGAAATGAGCTACATACTGTATAAATCCATTTCTATGACATTCTGGAAGAGGTAAATGTGTGGAAACATTAAAAATTCAGAATTTTCCAGGGCTCAAGGGGAACTGATTTTAAATGGGCAGCACAAAGGAAATTGTGAGGTTCATGCAACTCGTATTTTATTTCTAGGGACTGTTAATCAACTGGATTCCTTGTCAAATTCCTAGAAATGCACAAGTATGATTTCTAATGTCTATAAATTTCAAAAGTGAATAAAATGTTAAAATACACATGAGTGGCAAAAATATTCCGAAGTTATCTGGCCAAAAGCCTTTCAAATTCCTTTTACTAGTATTTGCTCTTTCTTATTGGGGAAACTGGAGCCAGCAACCACTGCCCCCCCCAAAAAAAAACACACACACAAAAAAAAAAAAACAGAAAAAGAAAACCAGAGAGAGAATTATCCTAACTTCATGATACTTTCAGAGAAACGAAAATAGAATATGGGAGAAGAATTTATGACTGGCATTCTCTTAATATCCCCCTTCAGCCTTATCTCACTGTGGGGACATTTCCACTCCAGGATTATTTTAGTAGAGAATGACCCACTGTTTATTGTGAGGCTGCAGCCCCTTCTGTTTCTGATCTGTCTTTTGAGTCCCCCCCAGTTCTGAGTAGGTACCCACTCTGCTGTTCTGCTGGGCCATGAATTCCTTTTATCTTTACAATTACCCTTATCCTGGCTGACACACCAGCTCTTTCTTCCGGTGAATTACTCCAGCTTGAGGTGGCCCAGCTATCGCTCTGGGACTCAGCTGTTCATTCCCATCTAATAGGCATGAGTAGGTTTCTTTGATCCCTATACCCTCCTTTGGTAACCTCAGCAGCTGGAGCATGAAGTCTTGGGTTACAGACCAGTCTTCAGCCCCAGCGCCCCCTCACTGGAGCAATGGACAGAGTGAAAGCACCAACTCAAGCATCAAAGGAATTAAATAACAGGAGAGGCAGGATTTTTTTTAATGGGTGAAATTATTATCTTCAGTGACTGAATACACATCAGTGTTGTTTTAAAAATGGATTTAATGATTTTAAAATGTGCTAAATTTTCTAGATGTCATAGAGAAGAAAGAATCTAGGGTAGAGGCAAACAAACTGATGCTTGTCCAAGATCACTTCAATAGAAGCCTTCCTTCTGCTGGTCCACTGTCTGTCCCAACTACCTAAATGACAAGGGTGCAATGAGGCAGCTGTGATCTGTAACAGCCCAACGAGAACTCAATGATGCTCTAAGAGAAGAAATGGTCCGGTACCTGTCACATGTTTTCCCTCTTCCCTTCTCCCTGAGATTCTTATTGAATGTTAACTCCAAGAGTAATTCAATGTTAACACACAGAGTAACTTTGTGGAACATAGGGTAGGAGGCTGTGAGTCATATTTTAGTCATACTTCAAAAGAGTAAGAAATAAATCACACTTCAGTTCTCTTTTCATGTTATTCTTTTGTTTTTGATGAACCTGTTAACCAGTTATTTTGTAGGTAGATTCTATTAACTCATAAATGTAAATTCTAGATTTTCAAATTCAATTCAGTGAAATGAGTGAAATGCTAAGCTTCTTTTCTGTCTATCTGTATACACAGGAAATTTATAACTTTCTAACAGAAAGCATGAAATACAGTTAGCTGAGGATACGTGAAAAATATTTGAGCGGCAGCATAGACCATAAATATTTCTGCTGATTACTCCCATTTTATATTTTCTCTTCCACATTGTTTCCATAGGAAAAATCGGGGAAGAAGGCTTTCCATGGAGAGAAAGCATGATATTGTTGCCATATGTGGAGCACTTAAAAGTTATGTCTCATCTGCAAAAACATGCCTGAAACATAAGTAATGAGAGGGGAGAGGGGTTGCAGGGGTTCGTGCCATGAAGTAATGATAAGTGTCCTAAGCTAAAGTTCCTTCATTATTTTGCTCATATTAAAGATAAGAAATAAGTAGCCAGGCTTCAGTGTAGGGATCTCTTACATGAATGCTATTGGATGTACTTAAGAAATAGATGACATTCATGTGGTGAATTATCATTGCAAAGCCTAAATTTTTTTATCCCTATCTCTGCCTAAATCCTGCACATCACCCATCCTACTGAAACCTCTGGCATGCCAGAAATGACATGCTGAAAAAAGAAGCAAACTCTTTGCAGGAATCAGCTGTGCAATAATCACTAACAGCTTTGCCACATATATGACAATACAAACACCCTGCATTCTGAGAAATCACATCCATATTAGCGGGAAAAATTAACAAGGCTCTTCATTTATGAGCCAAACCCATTTCCTGAGGGGCATATGTATTGAGTAACATTAGGATTTAAAAATGAAACCAATCTGGCTTCTTTTTATTTTGTGCTAGCAGAAAATGAATGTGGAGGGGAGGAGGGACAGAAATAATTAGAAGTTATTGAAAGATTGGTGGTTGCAGTGGGGAGTGTATTGTACTTGACATTCGATGTTTCCATGAAATCCATAATTTTGCAGTAGATGTCTCATTCCTGCACTCATCCTCACAGTTCTGTATTTCTGTGTATTCACATCTGTCAGGACCAAGTCTTCTCTCCTCGACTTACTGCTGTTTAATTCTGGCTCTTTGGAAATATGTTCCTGTTGCCGTGGTGAGCTCAAGAGGAGTCAAGAGTGTTGATTTTTCAGTGTGTGTTCTTTCAAACTGGCCATTTCTTTGGCAGTCTATTTCAGTTAATGCAGTAAGAACGACTTGTATTATCCAAAAAGAGAGAAATGAAATTACAGCTGGGTGTCATCTCAGCAGCAGGCTTCTCATCGTAAGCACTCCCATACTGTCTGGCTGATTGTTCCCTAAATTGCGTGAATGCCAAGAAACTTCTGTCACCTTTAGAAAGCACTGTGCATTGCAATGAGAGGACTTCTGTGCTCCCAGATACTTTAGAGATTCATCTCCGCATGGCCCCAGAAGGCTCCTTTCCTAGATTTCACCTTGCTCAGAGTTTGACTTGGTGACATGTTTACCTTCATTCTCTTCCCTTAGTAAATACTGACACTCTCCTCCCTCTCTACTGTGAAAACACAGGTGCGTGGTGTGTTTATTGGCTGCCATCCGTCAGGCACATGCGCAGCATTGTTGCACACAGGTGGGTTCCGCCGCCTGTTCTGAAAACAGTTTGGGATTAGAACGCCTTGAGTCTAACTTAGGAGCTAAGCTTGGCGAGTGCGGTGGAAACACGAGGCATGACAGAAAGAAAGGCAGTCACATCTTGCTAGGGCGGCAAGCCCACTCGGATAACTGTTATTTTCTATTTCTGTAATGTCATCCATCCTCACTGTGGCATATTTTGCTCTACAACTTGTGCTCCTGTTGAAAATGTGTGACACTCTCGGTCTTCTCCAGCAAGAGAATGTGTTTGCCATTTAGTCAGGCTCACATTACTCATAAGACTGGATTTATGGAGGGAAAAAATATCATGACTTTAATACTGCCACTTCACTCTGTGCCATTATCTTGCCATATTTCACTCATTAGATTAAAATAAAATGGAGTTATTTGGGCAAAAAAGAATTTCTGTGCCTCTCCCCAAGTAATGAAAGTTCCTGATTTTGTTTTCAAATCATTTTCTGCAGAAATCTCTGTGAGATTTATGGGCATTTAGAAGAAGATGGGGGTTTCCAAAGAAGTATAGCCCATGGGATAGTTTGCAATGCCTCAGTTTACCCACAGAGTTTCTAGCCTCCAAACCTGGCCCACAGCCTCACTTGTGCCCCGGAGCTGAGAATGAGGAGAAAAACAGGAAGAAACATTGCTTCTCTCATATTCGTTCAGGCTCTTTGAAAGAGACCATGCTGCCTACGTTATTTAAAATACATTATGTCCTCTCTGGCCTCCCAGCCCTATGGCCCTCCCTTCAAGGGCCAACCCGGCCCTGTTCTCCACACTTACAGTGGTTGCCAGTCGCTTAGGGGATAAGCCTGGACTCCTCGGGCTCTTTGACTCTCCAAACCCGAATGACCGTCCCTTGCTCAACTCACTCCTCTTCAGGCCAACATCCTGTCAAGTATTCTTTTTAGTCATTATTATTTGTCTCCAAACTTTTTTCATGATGTATGAGGTGTGATCAAGAAATACGGTGAATGTTTAAATTTAAGAATAAATTATTACAGTAAAAGACACATTGCCATTAATGCCCCTCACTTTGAACACACTTATCCCATAGCTCTTGCCACTTTCTGATGGGGCACTTAATAAAATTAATATTCAATTTATAGAGGCTATACTCCCAAGTATTTTGATTCAGTAAGTCCTGGTAAAAGCCAGCGAATCTGCATTTAAAAAAAAAAAAAAAAAAACTCTTCAGATGATGTGGTGTCAGCTGTCTCTGGAGAACATTTTGAGAAACATGGATTTAATTACATGCAACAATTCTTGAAATACTAGCTTTCCTCCCTAAATATAATTAAGTCAAGTTATTTTCCTAGCTGGTGAAACTCCTATCTGAGGAGAAGACTTCTTTCATCATGTAGAGGACCAAAATTTGCCACCCCAAAATGGGTCTCTTTGGCATGGGGATTACTTTAGGCTGGTTATCTTTAGGAAACAAAAGACTCAGGAAGAACCTCTGAACTTGTATCAGAGAATATGTCACTGAAACTAATAAAATGAAAGCACAAAGACTTTCAGACCTTGGGCAATTGGACATACACTTTCAGTGACAGTTACTTTGATAAATTTTACTACAATGAAAAAAACACTGACACTTATTAAAGTTGATTTGAGTGAGGTTTTTATGATTTTTCAGTTCTAATCTTGAACTTTTAGAAATACAACCACATATCAACCCCTCAAATCTTCATAATTGTGTTCTTTAAACTGAGGTTTTGTAATGACAAACAAGAACTGGAAATTCTCTATGTCCTGGAAATAGTATATGATGAAAACACTCCTGATTTGAAATTAGACAAAATCTGATTTAAATGTAGTGGCTATGTTATGCACATAAAAAAAAACAATAATAGACAGAAGCATTGATTATGGGCTAGGTACTGTGCCATGTAGGGAAGGGTATCAGTTGGTTTCCTAGCAGGAAGTAAATGTCACATGTGGAGAGGGTAACTTAAGAGATTTAATGAAGGCAAAAGATTTAATGCGGGAGAACTACGAGATACCAATAAGGACGGTGAAGGAACCCAAGCTAGTAACACAGGAGCACAAATAGCAGCTAGGTCTGAAGAGGCAGGGGGAGGCAGCCATTGGAACTCCAAAAAGCATACAGGTAAAAGTGAGGGACAAGCAACAGAAACTGAAGTCCTTCGGAGAGAAAGCAACCACTGCCAATTCTTGGCCCAGGAGGGAGGGGACTAAAAGGACAAATACACTGATCTCCTGTTGGTGTCTCTCTTTGCCATAGAGCAATGGGGCCCAAATGATGCAATCTATTGAAGTCAGCCTCTGGGAGTACAGAGCATGATGGTGAAGGAGGAGAATGGATCTGGAGGGACAAAGGGGGAACATTCCACAAAGTAGCATAGATGAATAAGGCAGTCTCTACTCCCTCCTCCCTGAAATCTCATAGGATGCGTAAGGGACAACAGAATGTCCATCACTATTATATGATAATCTTCTCATTCATTACCTTATTTTCATACCAAAAAATAAAATCGTTTTAAAGCAACATTTATTGTCTTCTTTCTTGCCTCTGAGCTTTGGCTGAAGTTCTGTGTTTCGGGACAGTGCTTACTAAGATTTCCAAATTGTTTTCCAAAATTGCTGTAGCACCTGAGATAGAATGGGCTATGCCTGAGTAATATGCACGTCCAAAGCTATTGCTGTTCAAATTGAAAGGTGGCTTTCTACTCCCTCAGGCTCAGCCGTATCCAAATAAATCTCAAAATAAAGACCATATAACTTTCTAGTCCATTTTCCAATGAATTCCTTAGCTCCCCTGTCACCAGCATTAAACTTCCCTAATAGGCACTGAGATTGCAAACTCTTTCAGAACAACATCTATTAATCAAGTCTCACAGGATGATTAACCATCTCTTATCCACTGTTACTGCCAGGTAGGATGAAGAGTAAAGAGTTTTTGGTGGTCTGGAGTTGACCCAAATGCATGAAGGTCCTTGTCATGTCTCCTCCAACAAAAAGGAAATGTGTACACCCTCGCAGAGGATGAGTAGTTTGCGGGGGTGGGGAGAAAAGGGGGACTTGCGACTGGGTTTTGTCCCATAGAAGCTCTAGATCCTTGAGGCTGTTGGCTTTGGAAAGAGAACTTTAGAACTGAGATTAACTTGAGTTTGAAATCTCACTCCTTCCTTATGAGGTAGGAACAATTTTGGTGCTACACCTTCCACACTTATGTTTCTGGGAATTAGCTAAAATTGGGAATCAGGCTCCAGGGACTATAGATGGATGGAGTACTGCTCACAGAGACGATCTCTGACACATTTGAAAGGGAATCAGGTAGGAGAAGGTGTCCCTACAATAAATGGATATTTTACTGCTTCCTCCGCCTTAATCTTGCCATTTCCAGCCCAGTAAATCCTCAGGCACTAGAGTGCTAATGAATAAAAAATCCAGCTCAAACGCATGGCTTTAAATCCAAATACCTTAAGCTCTTGGAAAGCTATTTCTGTTTAAGACTTCCTATGCATTTTACAATTTCATTGAGGGGGAGGAGCGGAGGAGGAGGAGGAGGAGGAGGAAGAGGAGGAGGTGGAGAATACCATGATGACGACTATACAAAAGCAGTGCTCAAAAATGAAAAAAAGACAACGTTGAAGTTGGTAATATAAACTTGAAATTCTAAATCCTCCCAGTAGTCCTAGAAGCACAAATGCTGGGTCTTTTCCTTACAGTTTTCTAAATCTTTTGGGATATTTGCAGGTGCCTATGTCTTCAATATTAACATGCTTCTATTCCAAGCATGGCCCTAACATTGCTGTGTTGTGGACATCTGGAAATTTAGGATGCCCCAGGAGACAAAAAATGACTCTTATTTGAGACTTATGGTTTTCCCCCAGTGGAAAGGGATATGGCAGTCTCACTGCATCCCTCTGTATGGAGAAGCATGTGCCCTGTACAAGCCACACCATAGGAACCCATTAGGAGGCCTCCAAACTCTGAGTAGTGAAGCTAAGGCAGAAACAGGGCTGGGGGGACGCCACACTAACTGACATACGAGGTCTGATAATTCAGTTTGCAAACTCATCCTAGAAAAAGCGCTACATACCTCACTGCTGAATATCACTATGGTCACCTTTGAAGTACTCCCCTTGGGAAGCTATGCACTGATGCCAGTGCCTAGTCCACCCTTCAGAGCAATTTTGGAACTCTTTTTCTGGAATGGCCATCAGAGCTGTCGTCGTATTACCCTCGATGTCCTGAATGTCATCAAAATATCTTCCTTTCAATATTTCCCTTATCGTCAGGTAAAGAAAGAAGTTATCAGGGGCCAGATCAGGTGAGTAGGGAGGGTGTTCCAATACAGTGATTTGTTTACTGGCTAAAAACTCCCTCCCAGACAGTGCCATGTGAGCTGGTGCATTGTTGTGATGCAAGAGCCATGAATTGTTGGTGAAAAGTTCAAGTCGTCTGACTTTTTCATGCAGCCTTTTCAGCACTTCCAAATAGTAAACTTGGTTAAACTGTTTGTCCAGTTGGTACAAATTCATAATGAATAATCCCTCTGACATCAAAAAAGGTTAGCAACATCGTTGCAACAAGTTCACGAACTTAATTGTCTGACCTCGTACACATCTGTCAGTAAGTTTGAGACCTGCTTTCATGGTGTACAGTCTCCTTTCTTTAGAGAGTAGATTTTATGAGCTCTTAAGTGACTCAAAAGAAAAGAAAACAAACAACAACAACAAAAAAACAACCAGAAGCCAGGTCAGTTCTTTGGAAAAATAATAATCATAAGAACAAGCATTCATTGGATATTTGCTCTATGTTTGTTATATTATTTAATCCTCAATGAAGTCCAAAAAGCACTACCGTGTTTCCCCGAAAATGAGACCTAGCCGGACCATCAGCTGTAATGCGTCTTTTGGAGCAAAAATTAATATAAGACCCAGTATTATATTATATTACATTACATTATATAAGACCAGGTCTTATGTTATGGTAAAATAAAGCCGGGTCTTATATTAATTTTTGCTCCAAAAGACGCATTACAGCTGATGGTCCGGCTAGGTCTTATTTTCGGGGAAACACGGCATTATTAACCTCCCCTTTTACAAATAAGAAATCTGAGGCACAGAGAGTTCAAGTACTTTCCCCCAAAAGTACCTGCATTATTAAGGCAGTAAATCTTAAGACCACTAGGCTACATCGAATCGGCCATCTCATTGTCCTTAACTGAGTATCACTTGTTGCCAGACCACAATTTAAAGAGCTTTTCACAAATCATCTTGAAGAAACTGATGCTAAAAGGGATTAAATTAAATAAGCTCTGAAAGAACACACCGCTTTTAGAGTCTAAACTGGGATTCAAAGTCATGGTTTTCTGATGCAGAATTCTGCACTCCTTTTACTATGCCACACTGCCTCATTTCATAACTTCCTCTAGGGGGCTCTTTGTGTGACTATTTTTAGTTTCCAAAAAATCCTCATTTTGAAAGAGTGAAACACAAAAAGGAAAGTAAGCCTTAATGCTCAGCTGTACTTGTAAGAATGGGAAGGGGTATAAAGGAATGATGTCGATAGTGTGATTTACAAAGTGCCAGTGACTTCCCAAGGTGTTTAAATGTATTGTATTCTCTCATTCTAACAATACTTTCACATTGTCTGTCAATAAAGCACTCTATCAGTCAACTGAAATTACAGAAAACTCAAGCCTTTCTGTTGATCTGTTGCCCTCTCCCTTAGCATGTTGGCTTTGATAAAGCTCAGGGCAGGCTGCCCCAAATTTGCCAAAGTGGCATACTGATTATTGTGAATGGAAGTTACTTGAGAAACAGCCAGTGCAAGAAGGAAGGCCACTCTGACCGTCTGTCTCCTTCAAAGGAGGCAATCAGTGTCTCGTGTGAAATGTGCCCTCCCTGTACCAGGAGGCAGAGACACATCTTTATCACCAGAGACGGAATTCAGGGCCGAGGAAGCTGTATTAACAAACCTTTTTACCTCTTTACTAGTTTAGTACCCAAGTCTAAGTTCCTTGGTCTTGTCAGTTCTTCACAAATTTATTGTTTCTTTGTCTAAAAGGTATAAAAGCTGTCTATTTGGGCCACTTATTTGACCCTCTCATGTCTATGTAAAGCTCCCACATGTATGAAATGAAATGGGATTTTTTTTTTCTGTTAATCTGTCTTGTGTATTAGACAAGCCAAGAAGCCAACAAAACCAAGAGGGGTAGGGTAAAATTTTCCCCTTCCTGACAGTTTCTTTATCCATACATCTTTCCTCGAGAGTATAGATGGTTATATCCTGCCAGCCTCATGTTCATTTGATAGACAGGAAGAAAGGAGATTGAAGCAGAAAAGGGTGACAGCTACGGTGGAAAAGTAAAGCTTTCCCAGTAAGCCACAACTCGTATCTCATTGACCAAAACTATTTCCAGTGGGCACCTCTTGCTGCAAGGAAGCCTGCGGAAGCAAGTGTTTTAGCTAGCCACACTACTACTGTGGTTGAAATAGTATTTAATAATGTCCTTTCTTTCTAATGTGACCAAATGTTTTAGGCTCACTTTCTACATTCCCATCCCCTGTTATATAATCAGCCATTTCAACAAGAAGCCCTGGTTTTAATTTTTTAAGTTTCTTTATTTTGCTTCTATTTCCACAGACTTAGCTTTTCATTGATTTCCTCTCTATCCTTTGCTGTGCTTTCTCCAGTGGCTATTCTTCAATGTGTTACTGGTAATGTAGTCTTCAATTAGAATTTTGTTTTTCTGTTTAGTGAATTACGTTGCTTCACACTTCATATCCTCCTGTTTTCTGACCACCTTTTCTTTGAGTTCTTCCGTTTATGCTTTGTAGTGTTCTTGCATAACTATAATTGCTCTTTCAAGGATTTGTTTCTCTTAGTGTTCCCGATTTTTTTTAAGTCCTTGTTGTAACGTTAAGTTACAGTTTCCACCGGCTTTTGGAAAGCATTTGCAGATGAGTATTTCTGTTATCTGTAGGAACTGGTGTTGCTCTCATTCACGTTTTATTCTGTAGCATCCACGTTTGCAGGCAGAGCTTCCCCCTTTCCTGTTACTACATTTAAAGGGGATGGACGTTTCCAGTAGGAAATGGTGTGGGGAATACAGGGATGTGCTAGGACATCATTCCAAGCTTCACAGCTCACACCTCCCTCCTCTGTCACTATGGAATGGTTGCCAATAAGGTCGCCTCTGTAGCCAGCACTGCTCTCACTCTGAGAGCCCAGCCTGGTTCAGGTGAACTTCTGCCAGCCCTGGATTTCCTAGTTCCCTCCACAGCCCTCTCTTCCACCATGATTCACTCTTAGAAACGGTTCCTTGCTGACATGTTCTGCTAACTGCCACCTCTGGGCTCCTAAACACTTTCTGAACCTCGTCTCTCTCTTTCTTCCCCAGTGCTCATGACATACTCAATCTCATACTCACAGCAGGGCTCCCCACTCACATAGAATGTTCTCATTTGGGAAGCAACTGTTTGCTGGAGGTGTCTGACGTCTGCCAGCCCTTTGAACCCCTCTGCCCACCCTGTCCTTCCCCTCAGTCCCCTCACAATCACCTCTTTCCTGTATAACTTCACCTTTGGTGTCATCTATATGCAACTGGAGTCTGTGAGTTTTCTGTTTACTTTTTTCAGTATTTAGTTTCACTTAAGATACAGTTTAAAGGTTTTGTTTTTATTTTTTCCTTTTTCCCCACATGATTTCCAGGAGATATTCCAAAATTAGTTGCTTGGTTATAAAACTCTTGTTTATGAACTACTTGGTGATAGAGGTTGATTTCCAAACTTTTCTAACTAGTTAGAAGAATTGCTAAGTTGTTAGAACTCTTCTAACTAGTTAGAAGAGTTGCTAAGAAGTGCTAAGGGCCAGGCTCAGGGCCACGCACTATGGATATAATGACTCAATAGAACAAAGTCGTCGGCTAACTGTTACCATTATCCCATTTTCAGATGGAGTAACTGAGGTCCAGGAAGGTTAAGTAATTTGCTGAACCTGCCACAATGAGGATAAGTAGAATTAGGAATCAAAACCAATTTGTTCTAAATCCAGAGCCCAAACCTGGATTCCATGAAATAACTTTCCAGCTTTTTTGCAAATTTTAATCTTCCAAGATTAAAATTATTTATGTGCATTGCCTATTGTGCATGCAGCAGTGCATCCTGTCATGGTTTAGTGTGGAGCAAATATAAAGATCTTCATGTATCCTTGAGAGCTTTGCATATTTTTCATTTAGACTTGAAATGAAAATCTGACCTCTAATTTTAATATGAAAAGATAAATATGGCCTACATTGCAGCAACACTGAAATACTTATACTGAAATAAAAGTAAGCTTCTTTAATCTTTTCTCCAAAACTTGACAAAAATATTGAGTTAAGCGTAGGTAGTGATAAAGAAGATAAAATTTTGTAAATACTAGACACGTTGAAGTCCTACGATATGAGATTAATTTACACGTTGTCCACCATAATTTTCACCTATACTTCTGTCAAAATCTTCATAAATTTGTAAGCAGCACACTATATTACAACCATAAACTATATAATAACTATAGGTTCAAGGTTATACATTTCTGGAAATAACATTTAGCAAACATCTATTATATAGCAGAGATTTTTAAAATACATAGATATGATGGTGAAGTATAGAATTGACACTTAGGAACATATATATATATATATAATTTATATTATATAATATGTACATGCATGTGTATGTAATATATATGTACATGTTATTTATATTATATAATTTATGTAAATTACATGTAATCATATTATTACATTTGTGACAACTGGCCCTTAACCTTCAGTTTACAGACAACTAACCTGACGCTCAAAGAGGTCAAAGAACTTTTGAGAAGTATTTCAGCTCCTCTGTGTTTAGGCTGGAGATCGAATGCAGGACTCCCTGTCTTTCAAAGTCATTCCCAATTTACTGGGCTGCCTTGAAGGCTGAAGTTCAAAAGAAAGAGAACAGTCTTGCAAAGATGCAAAATAGAAATAAGAGAAAATGAATTTGGAGCTCATTTATAGCGGGAAGTTTAATTTTACAGTGAATTCTGAATTAGTGGACACTATCATTTCTTGACACAAAATATTTTGATGTATTCAGGGAGGAGCCAAACTGCTCAAATGCCCTGGACAACATCTGGTCTTTCTCATCTTACACTAGGCTAAAGCCTGAAAGCAGAGCTAGAATTTCACAGAGATTTAAAGGTATATGTATTGAACACTAATATGTTCTGTCACAATAGTAAATGATCTATATGGTGTAACAGCATAAATTTGTATCTTCAGCTAATATATTTAAACACAAGCAACTATATCAAAATGGCAACACACATCAATTTGTGTTTTTCTCCATGCGATTCAGTGGACATCAGTGGAATGAATACACGTGAGATAAAGAAGGTAAATGCCAGCTAGCTCTTCTACAGACACATGATGACAGACTTTATAGGGCTCTAAACATACTACACAGGAGCAAGAACCATTTGACTTTTCTTCATTAGTTGGAGAATATTGAGCTCCATTTGTTATCACCTGGAAGAGAACGGCACTGCTATTGGGACATTTATGACAGCCAGCAGCCTGACCTGACTTCACCTACACAGAAGTTCAGAATATACACCTCTACTGAAACCCAAAAAATGCACGTTATTTAAATGACACCTGCTGGGGGTGGGGGAATAACACTTTTAAGGTCTATTAAAATATCGAAATTCAGTAACTCTATAAAAGTAAATAGATAGCCTTGGTTGTTAAAATTCTTACATTTTGAGAACAGCCAAGTGTTATGTGTTTATACATTCTTTATAAGAGATAAAGCCTCGCTTTAAGTTCTAAAATCAGCCAGTCCAGAATCAACTGACAGCTACGAGTATTTATTTAGTCACTGTATTATGAAATGCAGAGGGTTACGTGAGGACAATGCAAAAGTAAATCAATCAATCAATCAATCAGTCAAACACAGATCCACTTCTTGAAGATTTCCCTAGCTGGGGACACATGACAAATAAATATATGCACACATAATACATATATAAAACCTCTTAAAATATAAATTAGATCATCTTTCTCGTGCCATCAAAATCCTTCATTTGGCTTCTACTCAAAATAAGATGCCAAGTGCTTAGCAGAGCCTATAACTCCCTATAAGGATGGGAATCCCCACTTCCTCCCTTATTATCCCTACTACCGTGTTTCCCCGAAAATAAGGCCTAGCCGGACAATCATCTCTACTGCGTCTTTTGGAGCAAAAATTAACATGAGACCCAGTCTTATTTTACTATAATACAAGACCACATATAATATAATATAATATAACATACCAGGTCTTATATTAATTTTTGCTCCAAAAGACGCATTGGAGCTGATGGTTTGGCTAGGTCTTATTTTCGGGGAAACAAGGTATTCACTCCCTCCCCTTTTCACTTACTACTCTTCTCCTCACTCCAGACTCAATGGATTCCTTGCGATTCTTGGAAAACTTGCAGGACAGCTCCCACCTCAGGGTCCGTGAACTGGCACACCCCAATGCCTAAAACTCTCTGCCCTCAGATAAACACATCGCTACGTATTTCATATCCTTCACATGTTGGCTGACATGAGGCGTTCTCAGTGACGTTCTTCTAAGGGAACTGTATCCTGACCAATGTCTAAAATTCAAAATTACACTCTTATGCCCCAAATCACATTTCATTTACTCAATTATTGCCACACCACTTACCATCATTTACCACTACTTATTTTATATATTTATTCTCGTCTCTCCCATGATCTGAATATTAGATCCCAGAGGGCAGGGATCTGTTTTGTTCACTATTATATAGCCATCTCTAGAATGGCACCTGACACCTTGTAAACATTCCATAAACATTTAAGTGGATGAATAATAACTAACAGTAAAAACAGGAAATGATAAATACCAAATGAATACTACAGAAAATTTATAGTAAAGTGCTGAGAAGACGATAACAGCGTGGGCAAGGATGGTCATACATGGTTATATAGAGAAAGTAGGTTTGAATGGGCTCAGACGACTGTGTGAGAGTCGTCAAAGTACGAATGGTGGAGACAGAGTGTTTGTTCCACATGGGGGTGGCAACCCCAAACCACTGAGGAAGTGTGGTCATAGTAAATACAGGAATGTGGCTGAAGCAGGGTAAGGAAAAGCAGGAGAAAGAGGTACGAAGTCAGTGGTGCCTGTATTTAGAGGGACTGGAAAGACCTACTCAAGAAGTTGAGTATTATTTAACCCCTACTCACTTCAGTATGGATCTCTAAAAATGTATGGGCATTTTTACATGAACACAATGAAAATATCACAACAATGAAAACTGAAACAATAATTCCTTTCTATCTTCTTGTTACTGAACTCAGGTCCGGTGCCACTTGCCGCCCGAAGAGCCCGAAAACTTCAGTGACAAGGGCTGGTGAGGAGAAAAGCGTCCTTTATTCTAGATGCCGGCAGCTAGGGAAGATGGCAGACCCTTTTCTAAAAAACCACCTTCCCGAGCCAAAAATGATGAAGGGTTTTCTAGGCGGGTAAATGGGAAAGAACAAAGGAAAGCAGACCTCAGAGACCTCAGGGCTAGTAGTTGAGACGTTGTCTCCTGGGGGTCCTCTGAGGCTCAGGTCTTCTCAATATTATTTTGACTCTTATTGTCCATAGCCATCTGAGAAAAACTGCTAGGGAATTGTGAAAAAGTGCTAGAGAGTTGTGATCTTGGGTCGGCTAGGTGCCTGAGTATAAAAGAAGCTGCTCTTTTCAGGTTAGGATGTTTGTTAACTAACGAGGTATGGATAGCCTTGAAAAAGAGAACAGAATTCTTCAGTTAATCAGTGAGAGGAGAAATAAAGAGGAAACACCTGAATATCAGGATGGATCAAACTGCAAACTAGCTAAGTTTAATTACATTATTGATCTACCAGACTTCACCCCTACAATCTAACACCAAATGTTGCAACATTTCTCCCAACAGTTGTTTTGGTTGAATCAGGATCTAAATAGGATCTCCATTTCTCACTTTGTTGATGTGTTTCTTAAGCATTTTTTAATCAAAAGCAGTGCCCTCTCCACTCTTTTTCCTTCATGACACTGATGTGAATCAGAACCTGGGAAAGTTGCCCTGTATGATGCTCCAGAATCTGGATTTGTCTGATTGTTTCCTCGTGGTATTATTTGTCTTGTTCCTCTATCATATTTCCCTGAAATGAAAGCAAGACCTTAGAGACTTGATTTGATTCACAATTCATATTTTTGGTAAGAACACTTCACAGGTGGTAGACGAGTGTCATATTTATACCAGGTGTATACAATGTTGTTTGAATGACTTTTAGTGATAAGGCTATTTAGGGAAGAAAAAATATCTCCTTGCCCTTCTAGTTTCTTCTGACTGGTGAAAAAATTAAATTGACACAAGACAGATTAACATGAGAAATACCCAACAATTTAATTATGTACCTACAAGGGCTCCGTAAGAATCGAGGTCCACAGGCAGTAGGGCAACAGAAGCTTCTGTGCCATCCTGAGCTAAAAAGAGAGAGGTAGGGGCCTGAGACTTGAAAGGAAGGAAGGCAATTCACATGGAGATAGAACAAACAAATGACTGGCAAACAAATGTTTGCTGTGCCATGCAGAGACAGTGGGACACAGAGAGGACTTTGGTCTCCAAGCCCTGCGAAGTTCCCCTGATTAGAGCTAGATGCTCCTAACACCAAGGTCGCCGGTTCAAGTCCCACATGGGCCAGTGGGCTGTGCCCTCCACAACTAGATTGAAGGACAACAACTTGACTTGGAGCTGAGCTACGCCCTCCACAACTAGATGGAAAAACAATGACTTGACTTGGAGCTGATGGGTCCTGAAAAAACACAGTTACCCAATATTCCCCAATTTAAAATAATAATAATAATTAGCCTACAGTAATCCTCAGACCAAAGACACATATTTTGGGTAGCAAAATCCTGCTTGCCTACAAGGCTAGGAAGAACATAGTGATGGTTAGGGTGAGGGCAGCCTGACCTCTTTGTGATAATAGTTCATTCCTAATATATTATCTAATGGCTTCATTCATTAAAGATAGCTTACTGAATCAATTATTTTATTCGAGACTGCAAAGTGGTGAGTTTCTAATATTAAAATTTCCTGCACCATTATGAACTAGAGTTTTTCTATAAGGAAGATTTTTACCTCATCAAATGAAATGAAGTTCAAACAGGAAGAGAAGAATAAATGTTTACTGTTCTTCTTCATGCTATTGTTCACTGTCAGGAATTGGTACCTTAGTTAGTATTTTTAATTGGAAACTTCAGCTTTACTGTTATCTATCTTTTTATTTACTTTTGTAACAGTCTGTCGTGCGGGGAGGCCTGCAAGGTCTCTGGTCCCGCTCCCCACATAACGCAGGATATGGTGAGGCCAAAAGGAACACCCACGGAGCCATAGGTAGGGGAGTCATACCACTATATTCTCTCTGGCGGCACTATATTCTCACTGGAGGCTGGATCCACACTGTCCGCAAACCGCCATCCACGCTTGCCAGCCCAGCCGCCATCTCCTTGCTAGCCCCCATCCTTCTCTCTCCCTCTCTCCTCCGTAGCCGCAGCAGTTATATTAGCGGCTAATTGGCTAACTGGCTACAGCTGACGGCCAATCAGCCACAGCTGATGGCCATCTACTACCCGAGCCAGCACTCCTCCACATGAGGCCGAGAGCCTGTAAACTACTTTCTGGGTCTCTGCCCCCACACAGTCTTCCAGCCAATTTCTAAAATTTACAGGCTTTTACATTCTTTGTCAAACAAAAAGTTACTTGCACTTGCTTCTAACTACACATCTAATTTGAGATAGTCGAGATAATCTGAGAAGTGAAAGAACTAACCACTGACTAACTCACAAATAATCTTGGTACAATTTTAAGAATGTCAACACTACAAATGGAAGTTAGCTATTTATACATTGTGCGTGTCTTTTATCAAATGTAGGTATATGCTTTGATATTTTGATATTTTATCCTCTGGTATAAACTTGCATGATAATAGGTAAACATAAACATGAAGTATCGTGCAAATATTTAGTTTTCATCAAACAAGAATTCTTTCTTGAATTAAATTTAACAATAATAATTAGAACATTAATCTCCAGGGTTCCGTAAGCAATGATTACTAATATCCCTATTAAAATTCAATTTCGAGAACTCTTATTCATTACTGGTGGGAGTGTAGCTCTGGGAAAGCCCCGTTGGAAGACAGTTTGGCAGTTTCTTACAAAACTAAACATACACTTACCATAAGATTCAGCAATCACTCTCCTTGGTATTTACTCAAATAAACTGAAAATTTGTCCATACAAATCCCTGCACGTGGATATTCATAACAACTTCATTCACAATTGTCAAAATTTGGAAGCAACCAAGGTGTCCTTCAGTATGTGAGTGGATAAATATACTGCTGTATCCAGACAATTGAATGATATTGAGTGCTAAAAGGAAATGAGCTACCAAGCCCTGAAAAGATATGCTAAAACATTAAATGCATGTTACTAAGTGAAAGAAGCCAATATGAAAAGGCTACACACTATATGACTCCAAAGATATGACATCTGGCAAATGCTATAGAGACAGTACAAAGGTCAGTGGTTGCCAGGGGTTGTGGTGGAGGGAGGGATGAACAGGTGAAACACAGAAGATTTTTAGGGCAGTGAAACTACTCTGTATGATACTATAATGGTGAATTCATGTCATTATGCATATGTCTAAACGCATAGAATGTTGTGGGACAGAGCCACAAAGTGCAGTTTCCAGGCTCTCGGCCTCACATAGAAAGGTGCTGGCTCAAGTAGTAAATGGCCATCAACTGTGATTGGATGGCCATCAGCTGTAACCAATGAGCCACTGGCCACTAATATAACTGATGTGGCTACGCTAGCAAAAAAATGGGGGCTAGCAAGAAGATGGTGGCTGAGCTAGCAAGAGCGGATTGTAGTTAGGACGGCGGAGAGTGTGGCTCCTGCTTCCTGTGTCTCCAACCCAGCTGCCAGTGAGACTACAGTGGTATGACTCCCCTACCTATGGCTCCATGGGTGTTCCTTTTTGGCCTCACCCTATCCTGTGTTCTTATGTGGGGAGCGGGAGCAGAGACTCCGCAGGCCGCCCTGCGTAACAAATGTCCAACACCAAGAGTGAACCCTAATGTAAACTATGGATTTTGGGTGATATATGACACGCTGTCATGCAGGGTATCATGCGGGGTCTCTGGTCCAGCTCCCCACATAAGAACGCAGAACATGGTGAGGCCAAAAAGGAACACCCACGGAGCCATAGGTAGGGGAGTCATACCACTATATTCTCGCTGGCGGCTGGGTTGGAGACACAGGAAGCAGGAGCCACACAATCCGCAACCCGCCGTCCGCTTCTCTGCCAACCAACCCCACTTCCTAACTGCAATCCGCCTCTCTGCAATCCGCAATCCACAATCCGCGGTTGCCAGCTCAGCCACCATCTTCTTGCTAGCCCCCATTTTCTGCTAGCATAGCCACGGCAGTTATATTAGTGGCCAATGGCTCTCTGGTTACAGCTGACGGCCAACTAGCCATAGCTGATGGCCATCCAGTCACAGTTAATGGCCATTTACTACCTGAGCCAGCACCTTTCCACGTGAGGCCGAGAGCCTGGAAACTGCACTCCTGGCTCTGTCCCCATAGGCATTTGTATGAATTGCTTGAAAACTATGTTAATACAAAGGCTCAGCAAGTCTGGGGTGGGGTATGGGAGTCTGCATTTTGAACAATCTCCCAGGAAATGCTGATGCTGATGCTGCTGGTTCCTCAGACCACACTTTGTGTGGCAAGGTTTGCTTCTCAAACTGATGTTTCCAAAGAGTATTCCTGCTTAATGGTGGTTGGCAAAGGAAAAATTCCTGTAATGAATCTGGTTTGGAAAATGATCAATATACGGCCACCTTCTTGGAGAGATCAAAGACTGAGGGTAGAATGCTATGAATTTTGCATCATAGCATTTTACAATCATATATGACCATAGGCCCCTATTACCGATCTGAGTTAAAGCTATTAATCATCCTACTATTTCACAGTACACATTTCACAAAACGCTAATTTGTACAGGTTAACAAAAGAAAAACCACACAATTTTAGCGTAAAGCTATTTAATTCCTGTGAAAGTAGTTTAAGTCTAAATTACTCAGCTTCATTTTTCCAATTCTCTTTTAAGTAAATGGTCACAGCAAGGGGCAGGTGTAAGCACAGGTAACAGTAACCTCAACTAACTACGTACACATCAAGAGGAACGCAAGCAGGGGACAAAAGCAGATTTCAGACTCTCAGACAGTATGCTCGCTGCAGAAGGCTAAAGACACAAGATCCCAGATTGGGTGGCCAGGTGCGTGCGTGTCAGACACGATGAGTGAAGGAACAAAAGGGAACAAAGCCTTTCAGCTTCTTGATGTAAAGGACACCTCTTTCTGCTGACTCAGAAATGTTCTTTGCCATGTATCTCTCCCCTGAGCAAAGGTACCAGTATGTATTTCCTTTAAGATTACAAGTCAAGGAGGTAGGTATGGCTTTGTGGCCCTGTCCTTCCTTCAACTAAAGTGGAGGTAAAAGACAGTTACGGTTTTTCTAACTGTGTGTACCCAAAAAAGCAAGTATACAATTACGTCAGCTTGCCTACTGTGAACCAGGTGCAGGTAGGCCTATAACATCTTCAGGTATCACAGCGTGAGGATTACTGTCGTGCAGGAGACCCTGCTCGCTGTGCCATTTGTCTTGCGGGAGACCCTGCTCGCTGCACCATTTTTCAGGTGGGGCGGCCTGCGGGGTCTCTGGTCCCGCTCCCCACACAAGAACGCAGGATATGGTGAGGCCAAAAAGGAACACCCACGGAGCCATAGGTAGGGGAGTCATACCACCACGGTCTCACTGGAGGCTGGGCCCACCGGACGCCGACCTGCCGTCCGCTTTTTCGCCAACCGACTGACCGACAACTCTTCTCCACTCTCTCGACTCTGTTCCTCTCTCTCGGCTCTCCTCTTCCGCTCTCCTCGGCTCTCCTCGGCTCTCCTCGGCTCTGCTCGGCTCCTCGGCAATCCTCGGCAGTCCTCCGTAGTCGCAGCAGTTATACCAGTGGCCAATTGGCTAACCGGCCACAGCCGATGGCCAATCAGCCACAGCCAACGGCCATTCACCACCCGAGCCAGCACCCTTCCGTGTGAGGCCGAGAGCCTGTAAACTACTTTCTGGGGCTCTGTCCCCACAATTACATTAGCACCTTAGTTTCCCACCTAAGGGCAAGAGGGAAAATCCATTGGGAGGGCAGCCCTCAAAGGTGTTCCCAATAGGCTGTAAGAATGAGCTTTACACAAGAATGAGATGTACACATAAATATTGTCACTTTCTAGGGCTTTATGCCCCTTTTTGGAAAAATGAAATGAAGTAAAAAAGAAAAAAATTCGGACAAAACAGAAATATTGAGCAAACAGAAGAAAAAGATAGGGTGACCCATCTCATTTTTTAAATAATGTTTTTGTATTTATTTTTTAAATACATCATAGAAACTACTGATGAAAAGTTAAGCAAAATAAATTGTAAAATTCTTTCAACTTTACAATATGTTTGAAATTTTTCATAATAAGATTTTAGGAAAATAAAAGATAATCACAATCAATAAATTAAACTACTTGTAAACCTACTCCCAGAAATAACCACTATTAGTATTTCCTTTCAGATATTTTTTTCTCTGCCTTACAAATTATTTCCTTTCTATAAATGGACTTGTAAGGGTGAAATTCAGGGAATCAATAACGCAGTTAAACTTAGCTAGTTTGCAGTTTCACTCACCAAGTAGCTCACTATCTAGCCAACTGTAATTAGATTTAGTTTGTTTGCAGTTTGATCCATCTGATATTCATCTGTTTTCTCTTTGTTTCTCCTCCCACTGATTAACTGAAGAACCCTGTTTGTTCCCTTTTTCAAGGCTACCCATACCTCATTAATTAACAAACATCCTAACCTGAAAAGAGCAACTTCTTTAATCCTCAGGTGCCTGGATGTCAGGACCCCCATCACAACTCCCTAGCAGTTTTTCACCGATGACTTTCCAGCTATGGACAATAAGATTTTAGATAATATTGAGGCAGACCTGAGGCCTCAGAAGAAGACCCCATGGGGTGGCCGGTTAGCGCAGTTGGATAGAGCACAGTGCTCTTAACAACAATGTTGACGGTTTGATCCCCACAGGGGCCACCGTGAGCGGCGCCCTCCACAACTAGATTGAAGCAACTACTTGACTTGGAGCTGATGGGTCCTGGAAAATCACACCTACCTAAATAAAAGTTTTTTTTTTAAAAAAAAAAAAGAAGAGGAAGAAGAAGAAGACGACCCCAGGAGACAAAGTCTCAACTATTAGCCCTGAAGCCTTCTTTCCTATGTTCTTTCCTATTGACACGCTTATAAAACCTCTTCATTATTTTGGCTCGGGGAAGATGGTTTTTTAGAAAAGGGTCTGCCATCTTCCCTAGCTGCCGGCATCTAGAATAAAGGACGCTTTTCTCCTCACTAGCCCTTGTCACTCTACTGTTTTGGACTCTTAGGGCGGCAAGCGGCACCAAACCTGAGTTAGGTAACAGACTCAAGCTATGTAAATAACATTTTGTAATAAATATTTTTCTCTTATTAAATATATAGTTAGAATATAATTGTATGCCCATATAGTGTGCATACAGGTGTGTATAAAACAATTCATTTAACCATAATATTACAGTTTTCACACAGGGTTTCATAGTCTCATAAACAATCAAATCCTTCCCCAAATGACCTTGGAAATAAAAATGATTATTTTAATATCTTTCAAGCTTGCCGGTGTTTTCAGGTAGCAGCAAATTTTAGGGAAGTCTCAGAACATCAACAATAGGCCTGAGACTCTCTTTTTTTTTTTGAGGGTTTTTTTAAATTAAAGTTTGTTGGGGTGACAATTGTTAGTAAAGTTACATAGGTTTCAGGTGTACAATTCTGTAATACATGGTGATGGAAAGAGACTCTTTTTTTTTAAATCATGTGTTTTTTTTTCTCATTGCTATATAGAAGAGAGTGGATTGCAGTAATTAGCATCAACACTTAATTTAGACTCAGATAAAACACAGTTTCATTTCTGTCTGTCACTTACTTCAGGAAAGATGTTAACATACCCGGGCCTCTGTCTTCACATATTCAGTTTCTGAATAATAATAGTATATTCCTCACAGAGGTGTTGAGCTGATTAAATGAAACAGGTTTTACTCAGGCACCATTGTGTATGTGGTGCCACTGCTTGCCAGGCTTCACCAAGCACTTTTCTGAAGAACTGTAGCAGGGTCTGGGGCTCTGATTAAAATAAAGACCTTAAGATGATAAAAGGATCTGGGGTAATGATTGAATCTATAACCTGATTTGAGAGCTACTTAAACTACTCATAAAAATAGGGACAACTACAAAAGACACATAAGTGGGCTTCCAATATCAACATCTACTTTTCCCTCTGTGAAGACTTGGTACTAACCCTTAAGCCATGTGGAGAGAGATGAATCTCTGGACCGCTGGCTAGATTTCCCTTTTTCCAGGTCCTGCTGATCTTTTTTAATGTGTCCTGTGTCACTCTTGAATCACAGTTTTTCTGGAATGCTACTTTCCTGGTTGAAGGCACTTACTGTATACACAAAGTCGTTTCCATTTTTCATGTAAAGTGTCCCTGACATGGCCTATGAGGACAATCCCCAGCCTTTGTTTTCTATCATTATGCTCCATCAAGACACTGTGCACATGCAGATTGCCTCCTGTCATCCAGCCAGCCAAGGGCAGAGGGCTGCTGTAACTCTTCACCTTAATCCCTCCTCGAGCTACCTCTGCATTCTCACCCCATATTTTCTAGCTTGTTGCAATGCATATAGGTACATTTTCATTTTGTTACAGTTAAAAAAAATCATAAATAAATAAAATTAAAACAACTTCTTGATTGGAATCTGAATCCGCTGCATAAATACCTCCAAATCTGTGTGCCCTGAACATCCCTTTCAGGCCAAGGCCACTCCAGGAATGTTCCCATGGAAACACCCATGTTCAATATTACCTCAAGTACATTAGTGTTATGCCTAGTCTCAAAGTCAATTATATTTGGCTGAGGATAATCTGCCTTAACTCCCATTAAATTAGAACTCTTTTTTATTAATAATAATATTTGCAAAGTCTGACTAAAATCTATATTTGCATTTTTTCTAAACTAGAGCCATACTTTCTACTTAAAAAGTAAATAGATATATTTTTAGACAATTTATATTGCCTATCCTTTCAAATCATTTATTCTTAGATTCTAAAAATATTTCCACATGTTTTTAAGAATGTGTCTGGCAATTTATAAAATGACATGACCTCTCAGTTTTGCAACTAATCACATGTCCACTACTTTAGACAGTAATAAATTCAGTTAACCTTTTATATATATATATATATATATATATATATATATATATATATATATATATATATAAAGGCAGGCTCTAGAACACTAGTGTCCAACAGAACTTTCTGCAATGACATAAATGTTCTATATCTGTTCTGTCCAATACAGTAGCTACTAGCCCTGAAGAGAACTTAAAATGTGACTAGGGTGACTGAGGAACTGAATTTTTTATTTTAATTAATTTAAATGTAAATAGCCACATGTGGGTAGTTACTACCAATTATACAGCACAGCTTCTAGAAAACTTTCGATAGAACTATCTAGCATTAAACACACTGTTTAATATCTTATGTCATAACAACAATGTTTCCATTTAGAACCTTGAAGTTTTTTTTTCTTCTTTATTCAGAGCACATATTCAGCCATTTACTTTCTGCACCTCATTATCTCTCATGCATCAGAGTTATTTATAAATATGCACATCTTCTCTTCGAGTGCAGGAAGCGCATCTTTCTCAATTTTGTATGCCTCACTGACCATACTACAGTACATTACCTAGTATAAGTACTCAGTGTTTGCAAACAATAATGATAGCCCTTTCTCATTTCAGTTTGAAAATATATTTTGATGGTGTACCTCCCTCAGTACTGCTCTGTGACCTGGTGTAACATAGCTCCTCCAGAGTTTAAACTTTGTTCTCTGTGTCGTATTACAAGCCTTCCAGAGAGTGCATTTTATTGTTCTGGGAACAATCTATGGCAGAACTCTAAAAGAAAACTCCCAAAATTTATACCTTTGCTGCCATGATATATTTTGAAAAAAACTAGAGTAGACATTTTTTGCAACATTGCATCAAGAAAAGGAACTGATGGTGAACTAGAGAAGTCTATAAACAGGGAATTGAAAATTTAGTTCTTTAAATGTCCCCTTCCTTTTCCTAGCTCTGTCTCAAGGCATTTTTTCATTGATCCTTTGTGATAAACACAAAAAGGAACACTAGCTGGAAGACTACACACAACTCAGAATAATGGCATACTCAAAACAATGCAAAAGGGAAGGAGGCAAGAGGCAAGAATCTAATATTCATCTGTTTTACTATGACAAATTTTAAAATAACTTCATTCTACACAACTATTTAGAAAGCTCATATTTAGGACTGAGTAACATTAGCTTAACTTACTGATTGTTCCAAATTTTCGGTATCAATGTCAAGAAAATAAGGTTTAAAAGAAAAGCTCGACATCACACTGAACAGTCTAAAAGTGATAATAATTAATCCACCAATGCATCTATTTTAAAAAAGCTAACTTTATATGGAATTCTGTTTGGGGAGGGAGGTAAGTAAGAATCTACATTGTTAAAACATACACCAGGTTTGGCTGGTTATACTAGTTACATTTTATTCATATAAAATTTCATTTTCCATTTTCATTTTTATTCTGTGGACAAAACGTGTGGGAACTTCATGGTGACTTCAGTCTCATCTATAGAGTCTATAAGGGCTGTCTATGGTCTACAAATCAGTTGGCATAGCTAATAAAATTAAGCATTATTTTTAAAAAATGTTTTGAATATGCTCTTTCTATAAATTCATTTTTAGGTTCCAGGTTGTGTGTCTATATTTATGAGAAAACTCTAGATTTGTTTATGGTTGAAAAGAACTTGTGTTTCCCTTAACATAGGAGGATGACAAAATCAGAATAGGTATCAAAATTATGCACCCTGTTTTTAAATTCATGAACTAGAGTTCCAAGCTGTGCATTTGTCATATGCTTCAGCATTGATAATTATGAGGTAAAAGAGATTTTGTTAGTGGATGAATAAATCCTTTTTACTAAGATCCTTTTACTGACCATAAAAACACACTAGTTTTAAATCAAAATGAAGCATATCATACAGCCTTTTCCCCTCAAGGAATGAGGATCTATATCAGTCTATTATTTTCCAAATTTGGTTTGGCAATTTGCAGCCTTGAAATTGAAGAAAATGGCCAATGATCTGTAATCAACCATAAAATTCAGGACTCTGCTTGGTTGTCCTAAGAGTAACAAAGGGGTCAATTGGTAAAAACGATTATGGGCTAGTCTATTGACTACATCTCTAGGTAATGGAATGTGATGAGAATTACCAATAGATAGTGTCTGCAGTTTTTGAAAGGCATGTGATTAATATTTACTATCATAAAAGAAAACATTAAAAATTAGAGCTTAAGAGACAATAGAAAAGATCAATGAAACTAAGAGCTGGTTCTTAGATAAAATAAACAAAATCGACAAACCTTTAGCTAGAGAAACCAAGGGGGGAAAAAGACAGGCCTCAAATAAACAAAATTAGAAATGAAAGAGGAGAAATTACAACTGCTACAACAGAAATATGAAGGATCATAAGAGATTATTATGAACAATTAGGTACCAACAAATTGGCATAAAGGATAAATAAATTCCTAGAAACGTACAATCTTCCAAAAGTGAATCATAAATAGAAAATCTGAATAGACCAATTACTAGTTAGGAGATTGAATCAGTAGTCAAAAACTACTCAATAAACAAAAGTCCAGAACCAGATAGCTTTACTGGTGAATTTTACCAAACATTCAAAGATTTAATACCTATGCTTCTCAAACTCTTCCAAAAATTTAAAGAGGAGGGAATGTTTTCAAATTCATTTTACAAGGCCAGCATTACCCTGATACCAAAACCATATAAAGATACTACAAAAAAAAGGAAAAAACAAAAATTACAGGCCGATATCCTTAATAAACATAGATGCAAAAATCCTCAATAAAATATTAGCAAACTGAATTCAACAATGCATTAAAAACACATACATCATGATCAAGTGGAATTTATCCCAGTGATACAAGGATGGTTCAACATCCCTAAATCTATCAATGTGATGCACGACATCAACCAAATGAATGATAAAAACCATATGATTGTCTAATAGATTCAGAAAAGCATTTGACAAAATATAACATCCATTTATGATTTAAAAAAACAAAACTCTCAACAAAGTGGGTATAGAGGGAACATACCTCAACACAATAAAGGCCATAGATGACAAACACACAGCTAACATCACTCTCAACAGTGAAAAGCTGAAAGCTTTTCCTCTAAGATCAGGGAAATGAGAAGGAAGCCCACTCTCAACACTTTCATTGAACATAGTATTGGAAGTCAGAGCCACAGCAACTAGGCTGGAAAAAGAAATCAAAGGCATCCAAATCAGAAAGAAAGAAGTAAAATTCTCACTATTTGCAGATGACATGCAACTATATACAGAATACCCTAGAAACTCCACCAAAAACTGTTAGAACTAATAAACAAATTCAATAAAGTTGGGGATACAAAATCAATATACAGAAATCTGTGGCATTTCTATACACTAATAACAAACCATCAGAAAGAGAAATTAAGAAAATAATCCCATTTACAATTGTACCACAAAGAATAAAAAACCTAGGAATAAATTTAACCAAGGAGGGGAAAGACCTGTACCCTGAAAACTATAGTATATTGATAAAAGAATTTAAAGAAGACACAAATACACGGAAAGATAGTCCATGCTCATGGGTTTGGAAGAATTAATATTTTTAAAATGTCCACACTACCCAAAGCAATCTGCAGATTCAATACAATTCCTATCAAAATTCCAATGGCATTTTTCACAGAAGTAGTACAAATAATACTAAAATTTGTAGGGAACCACAAAAGATCCTGAACTGCCAAAACAATCTTTAAAAAGAAGAAGAAAGCTAGAGGTATCACAGGCCCTGATTTCAAACTGCAGTTATGCACACTGCATAATGTTGTTTCAGTCAACAACCAACTATATATACAACAGTGGTCCCAAGATTATAATGGAGCTGAAGAATTCCTACCATCTAATGACATCACAGCCATCATAATGTCATAGCACAGTGCATTACTCACGTGTTATGGGTGATGCTGCAAGTTGTATAAAAGTATAGCACATACAATTATGTACAATACGTAATACTTGATAATCATAATAAATAGCTATGTTACTACCACGTTTCCCCAAAAATAAGACCTAGCCGGACTATCAGCTCTAATGCGTCTTTTGGAGCAAAAATTAATATAAGACCCCGTCTTATTTCAATATAATATAAGATGAAGTATAATACAATATAATATAATATAATATAATATAATATAATATAATATAATATAATATAATATAATACCGGGTATAATATAATGTAACATATAAGACCGGGTATAATATAATATAATATCTGGTCTTATATTAATTTTTACTCCAAAAGACGCATTAGAGCTGATGGTCTGGCTAGGTCTTATTTTCGGGGAAACATGGTAGTTTATGTATTTACTATACAATACTTATTATCATTATTTTAGAGTATATTCTTTCTACTTATTAAAAAAAAGGTTTGCTATAAAACAGTATGCTGTGCTATGCCAGCAGCAGCCTCATATGCCTTATGTTTACCCAGTCTCTTGATTACATCATTTTCTCTTGTGCCTGATTTAGTTTCATGTTGTTCTGTACAAGAACATGTTGTATAGGCTTGTAGCCTACGAGCAATAAGCTATACCATATAGCCTAGGTGTGAGTAGGCTATATCATCTAAGTTTGTGTAAGTACACTCTATGATGTTTACACAGTGAAGAAATTGCCTAACATTGCATACCTCAGAAAGTATCTCCATCATTAAGCAGCACATGACTGTACATAACAAAGCTATAGTAATCAAAACAGCGTGGTATTGGCATAAAAACAGACACACAGATCAATATAAGAGAAGAGCCCCGAAATAAACCCACATATATGGACAATTAATTTGTGATGGAAGAGATAAGAACATACAGTGTAAGAAGGACACTCTCTTTAATAAATGGTGTTAGGAAAACTAAAGAGCCACATTCAAAAGAATGAAACTTGACCACTTTCTTACACCACATACAAAAATTAACTCAAAGTGGATTAAAGACTTGAATATAAGACTTAAAACCATAACATTTCCAGAAGAAAACATAGACAGCAAGCTCCTTGACATCGGTCTTAGAGATGTTTTCGTGGACCTGACTCAAAAAGCAAAAGGGGGGGGGGGGCGGCAGGATGACTCAGTTGGTTAAAGCGTGAGCTCTGAACAACAGGGTTGCTGATTTGATTCCTACATGGGCCAGTGAGCTGTGCCCTCCACAATTAGATGGAAGACAACGAGCTGCCGCTGAGCTTCCGGAGGGATGGCCGGATGTCTCAGGTGGTTAGAGTGCAAGCTCTGAACAACAGGGTTGCCGATTCAATTCCCGCATGGGATGGTGGGCTGCGCCCCCTGCAACTAAAGATTGAAAACGGCAACTGGACTTGGAGCTGAGTTGTGCCCTCCACAACCAGATTGAAGGACAACGGCTTGGAGCTGATGGGCCCTGGAGAAACACACTGTTCCCCAATATTCCACAATAAAATAAAATAAAAAAAGCAAACGGAACAAAAGCAAAAGAATAAATAAATAAATGGGACTACATCAAACTAAATAGCTTCTGCACAGCAAAGGCAACCATCAACAAAATGAAAAGGCAACCTACTGAATGGGTTAGGATATTTTCAAATAATACATCTGAAAAAGGGTTAATATCAAAAATATATAAAGAACTGATACAACGCAAAAAAAAACACCGATTTAGAAATGGGTAGAGAATCTGAATAGACTGTTTCCCAAACAAGATATACAAATGGTCAACAGACACACGAAAAGATGTTCAACATCACTAATTATTAGGAAAATGCAAATCAAAACCACAGTGAGGTATCACCTCACACCTGTTAGGATGGCTATTATCAAAAAGACAAGAAATAACAAGTGTTGAGGATGTAGAGAAAGGGGAACTGTTGTGCACTGCTGGTGGGTATGTAAATTGGTGCAGCCACTGTGGGAAACAGTATGGAGGTTTCTCAAAAAACTGAAAATAAAACTACCATATGTTTCAGCAATTCCACTTCTAGGTATTTATCTGAAGAATATAAAAACACTAATTAGAAGAGATATATGCACCCATATGTTCATTGCAGCATTACTTACAAGCCAAGATACAAAAGTAACTTAAGTGTGCAGAGACGGACGAATGGATAAAGATAATGTAATGAAGCAAAGGTTCAAATTGGCGATTTAGAAGATAAAGTAGCAGAAAACACCCAATCAGAACAGCAAAAAGAAAATGAATCCAAAAAAATGAGGAGAGTTTAAGGGGCCTCTGGGATAACATCAAGAATACCAACATTCACATCATATGGGTAACAGAAGGAAAAGAGAGATAGCATAGAATTGAAAACCTATTTGAAGAAATAATGATGGAAAATTTCCCTAACCTGTTGAAGGAAATAGACATACAATCCCAGGAAGCACCCAGTCCCAAACAAGATGAACCCAAAGAGGCCCACACCAAGACACATCACACGAGGTCTGACAATTAAGTTCGCGAACTCATCCTAGGAAAAGTGCTACATACCTCATTGCTGAATATCACTAGGGTCACTTTGGAAGTACTCCCCTTGGGAAGCTATGCACTGACACCAGCACCTACTCCACCCTTCAAAGCAATTTTAGAACTCTTTTCTCTGGAATGGCCATCAGAGCTGTTGTATTACTCTTGATGACCTGAATGTCATCAAAATGTCTTCCTTTCAATATTTCCTTTATCTTTGGGTAAAGAAAGAAGTCATTGGGGGCCAGATCAGGTGAGCAGGGAGGGTGTTCCAATACAATTATTTGTTTACTGACTAAAAACTCCCTCACAGACAGTGCTGAGTGAGCTGGTGCATTGTCGTGATGCAAGAGCCATGAATTGTTGGCAAAAAGTTCAGGTCATCTAACTTTTTCACGCAGCCGTTTTAGCACTTCCAAATAGTACACTTGGTTCACTGTCCAGTTGGTACAAATTCATAATGAATAATCCCTCTAATATCAACAAAGGTTAGCAACATTGTTGCAACAAGTTCACGAACTTAATTGTCAGACCTTTGTAATTAAAATGCTAAAAGTTAAAGACCAGAGAGAATCTTAAAAGCAGCAAGAGAAAAGCACTTAGTTACTTACAAGGGAGCTCCCATAAGAATACAGATGATTTCTCAACAGAAACTTTGCAGGCCAGAAGGGATTGGAAGGAAATACTCAAAGTGATGAAAAGAAAGGACCTACAACCGAGATGACTCTACCCAGCAAAGCTATCATTTAGAATCGAAGGATAGATAAAGAGCTTCCCAAACAAGAAGAAGCTAAAGGAGTTCATCACCACCAAACTAGTATTACAAGCAATCTTAGAGGGATTTCTTCAAGACAAAAAAAAAATCAAAATTATGAATAATAAAATGGTAATAACTACATACTTACCAAGAATTACTTTCAATGTAAATGGGTTAAATATGCCAATCAAAAGACATAGCGTGGCTGAATAGATAAGAAAACAAGACATAGGCTGTCTACAAGAGACTCAATTCAGATCGAAAGACACACAGAGACTGAAAGTAAAGGGATGGAAAAAGATAGTTCATGAAAATGGAAACAAAAATAAAAGGCTGCAATAGCAATACTTAATACCAGACAAAATCAACTTTAAAACAAAGGCTGTAACAAGAAACAAAGAAGGACCCACCTTTCAATATTTATCCAAAGAAACTCATAATACTACTTCGAAGGGACATGTGCATACATATGTTCATTGCAGCATTATTTACAATGGCCAAGATACGGAGGCAACCTGGGTATCTGTCAATGGATGAATGGATAAAGAAGAGGTGATACATATATACAATGGAATAGTACTCCTCCATAAAAAATGAAAGTTTGCTATCTGCACCAACACAATGGACCTAGAGGGTATTCTGCTGAGGGGAATAAGTCAGACAAAGAAAGACAAATGCCATATGATTTCACTTATATGTGGAATCTAAAGAACAAAATAAACAAGACAGAAAGAAACTCATAGATGCAGAGAATATTTTGATGGTTGCCCTATGGGAGGGGGTTGGAGGATGAGTGAAAAGGGGGAACAGATTAAGAAGTACAAATTGGTAGTTACAAAATAGTCATGGGGATATAAAGTATAGTATAAGGAATATAGTCAATAATATTTCAATAATTATGTACATTGTCAGATGGGTACTAGATTTATCGGGGTGCTCACTTCGTGAGTTATGTAAGTGTCTAACACTATGCTGTACACCTGAGACTAATATAACATTGCATATCAACTGTAATTGAAAATTTTTTTAAATATTAAAAAAGAAAAATGTTTTATATATATATATATATATATATATATATATATATATATATATATATATATATTCTACCATAAAAAGAATGAAATCTTACCATTTGTGACAACATAGATGAACCTTGACAGTAAAATAATTCAGACAGAGAAAGACAAATACTGTATGATTTCACTTATATGTGGAATAAAAAGGAAAACCTACAAACAAAACAAAAACAAATCCAGAGAAACGGAGAACAGACTGGTGGTGATCAGAGGGAAAGGGGGATGGGGTGGGGGAAACCAAAGTGGATGAAGCAGGTCAACTGCATGGTGAAAGATGGTAACTAGACTTGGTGGTGATCACTTTGTAGTGCTTACAGATATCAAATTACAATGTTGTACATCTGAAACTTATATACCATATTATATACTGATTTTGCCTCAGAAAAAAAATACAGCTTAAGATTTTTCCAAGGCATAAATCCTTATTCTGGGATAACCAACTATAAATCGGATTGTGAAGATAAATTACCTGTTCATTTAATATTCAAATGTTTACTTGTATTTGGATACCTATTTACTATTTTAAGTATGTCAGTTCCATTGTTAAACCCAGATATGGGCTTTGATTCTGCTGAAATACAAACACTAAAGAACAAAAGAATTTAAGTGTATCAGCAAGTATGTTATTCTTCTCTCTAAGAGAAACTACTAGAAATTTGGGTAAGATTGCACTTCTCCATCCTTATCTCCACAAGGACACACTGCCTTTTCACATCTCATATTCATTTTTAGCCCAGCACTGTGTTTAGAATAATTTTCAGTAATGGACCCAGCAGGAAACATATGTGGGCTTTAGAAATTATTGAGAGTAAAAACAACAAAATTGCATTAAAAGGGTGTCCATTTATTACAATTTAGTATGGTAAGACATTTGGGTGGGTGGGATAAATATTTCTGCCTTATTATGTTTTTAATTTTGTAGTAAGCAATGTTTAAGCCTACTGAACAGATTCACATTTTACTATAAGAGTCAGCATTTACATATTGAAATGGCAACATCATTTACTAGTAATGTAATACAGGACAATCATTCCCACTTTATGCCTGAAGCAAATCACCACACTGTCAAAGGTCAGATTCATATAAGTGAACTTTTTAGAATACGTTTTCAATTCTGTTCAGAAATAAATTCTGTTATTTTTTCCCTTCACATTTGTGTAGCATTCAAATGTCACCTGTAGGAGTGACATCACCAAAATGGCGACATAGGAGACCCCAGATTCCATGTTCCCCCTCCGAGCTCAACAACTAGACAGCTATTCACAAAAACAGCCCTAGGAGAGTTCTAGAGTCCTATTAAGAAATTTTAGCAACACAGTAGAACAAAAATCCTGAGAAGAATCGCGTAAGAAGAGAAGGAAGACAGTTTCATTTTGCCTGCATCATCCCATCGCCCAAGCCAGAATTGTTCAGTGCCAAGAGGGAACTTTCCAGCTACAAAGAGTTCCCCTCACCAGGAAAGGAAGAGTGGGGTGAGGAATCAGCTTCTCCAGCCTTTTGGGGCACGACACAATGTTTCTGCTTTGGACTAATCCCACTCAGACTAGAAAGCTGAGATGCACGGAGATGGTTAGGAATGAGGAAGAAAACCCAGGGCTATTAATAGCAACCACCACAGGAACCATTACAGTTCCCAGTGATCGCCTCTGCAGACAAACCCAGCAGATGTTGTCATTGATGAAGCCTACGGCCAACACAGCCACAGTAGACTACCTGTAGATGTCATCAACTTTCTCCCCACAGGTATTCACATTCATTGATGCCAACCACCTGAGTCCCTCCCTGCTCCCTCGACCCCAACCCCCATAAGAACCCAGAAACAACACTGGCAGCCAACTCAGGCCTCTGTAGCTGTGAGAGCGCAAAACACCAGCTTGCACCCCAGCAGCTGACCGCCCCTAGCCTGAGAATACGCAGGGCTTGTCCCTCCAGCTGTGTGTTTGCACACCCCTGGCTCAACTGCCATCACCAGCCACCACTGCAGTGTGCACACCCAGGGGGAATAGAGAATATGCCAATAGCCAGGGCCCTCGCAGCTACTTGTGGGCCCAGATCAGGCCCTGTTTTCTATCACTGGCCTGCACCACCATGCTCACCTATAGCTACCTCTTCCAAATGTACACCTATATAGCCCCACACAAATCCCCATCGAAAGCCTCAACTGCAGTGTCAATGTTTGGGGTTGGAGGGGGAGAGTGCAGTTCAGAAAGAACGCCAATAGTAGGTACAAAGGCCTTTGGGGTATTAGAGGAACAGCAAGGAAACCAGCGTGGTTGATGCATCTTGAGTGGGGTTTCAAGAAAGAAGGTAGAAAATGAGATCAGAGTAACCAGAAATCAATGGTAAAGATACAGGTTTCATTCTCAGTGTGATGGAAAAGTATTTGGACAATTTAGAGCAGAGGAGTGATACAATTTTATTTACTTTTCAGAAGGATCACTTTTCAGGTGTATAGAGACTTTGGGGGGGTTGGAAAGAGTGAACTTAGAGACGGGTAAGAAGGCTTACCAGTACGTAAGAAATGATTGTGGCTTAGGCTGGGGAAATTGGGGTAGAGGTTTTAAGAAAGGAGAAAATTAAAGATTGGGAAGATAGAAACAAAAAACTTTGATGATAATCAGATATGAAAAATGAAAGAACGAATGGAATCATGGATGACTCCTAGGTTTGGGCCCTGAGTCAGGGGTGAATTAGGTATTTGCCATCTTCTGAGAAAAGAAACACTGCAAAAGGGGTGGATTTGGATGACAAAACCAAAGGTCAATTTTGGACATGCTAGCTTTGAAAGGGGCATTAGACAGTGAAGTGGAAATGTCTAGTAATCCTTTAGTTATGAGTCTGAAGTTCAAGGGAGTGCTGAAGGCTGGAGACTTCCATTTGAATCACCAGATTTTTTGTGTGTCATTCAGGGTTGTTGAACCGGATGATATCAATCCATTCAGTGATTCTCAACCTGCCACACATTCAATTCACTGGGGGAGCTTTCAAATAAAACACTGATGCTTCCTCCCCCATCCCTACAGCAACTGAATCCCAATCTCTGTAGGGGGACAGGGTATTGGTGAGTTTTCAAATTTCCTTTTGTGTGGGAAGCCATGAAAGGAGACCTCTCATGCATGACCATGCCTGGAAGCTTACATAACCCTCAATAAAAAAAATATTTCTTCCCCGCTTGCCTCAGCAACAGCAACTGTCCTGTTTGCTGCCAATAAGAAACCACTACAACCTCGAACTCTCTCTCATTCTCCACCAATGGACTCCTGTTCAAAAAACCCTCTCCAGCTTCTTCTGTATGAGGACAGAGCCAGGAGTGCAGTTTCCAGGTTCTCGGCCTCACGTGGAAAGGTGCTCACTCGGGTAGTAAATGGCCATCAACTGTGATTGGATGGCCATAGGCTGTGGCTAGTTGGCCGTCAGCTGTAACCAGAGAGCCATTGGCCACTAATATAACTGCTGTGGCTACGCTGGCAGCAAATGGGGGCTAGCAAGAAGATGGTGGCTGAGCTAGCAAGCGCATATTGTGGATTGCAGAGAGGCGGATTGCAGTTAGCAAGTGGGGTTGGTTGGCAGAGAAGCGGATGGCGGGTTGCGGATTGTGTGGCTCTTGCTTCCTGTGTCTCCAACCCAGACACCAGTGAGACTATAGTGGTATGACTCCCCTACCTATGGCTCCGTGGGTGTTCCTTTTTGGCCTCACCATGTCCTGCATTCTTATGTGGGGAGTGGGACCAGAGACCTCGGATGACACCCCGCATGACACTCTGGAACCCAATAAAAGCTGACCTCCTTTTTGTCTCTTCAGAATTGCCTATGGTTCGGCATAGTTCACACGTCCCAAATTGAAATTCCTCTGCTATTCCCAAATAAAGTCACTTGCTGTTCAATAACTTCTACTGTTTAATTTCTAAGGTTGATGCTCTAATGTGCAATCGGGTTTAAGAACTGACCTACTGAAATGTTGTGGGTAGAGGTCTGAGTACTCAGCTCAGGGCACACGAAAATTTAGACATCTGTAAAAGCGGGAAGCTAGAAACAAGTGGCCACCAAGACAGGGAAAATCAGGAGAACAGTGCAGTGTCCCATAAGTGTTTCAAGAAGGACTGGTGAACTCAAATGCCATTGAAGAGTTCAGTTAAGGTGGGGACTGAGAGTTGACCACTGGATTTGACAATGTGAAGGTGGCTATAACAAGTGGGTTCACATAATACATAGGGACGGAAGACTGATGTCATGCATTCGAGAGAATGGAAGATAGGGAAGGAAAGAGAGCAAGGAACAGCAACTCTCTGCCATATCCATCTGTCGGTTTTGCCCATTTTCAAGGCCCAGTTAAGAGGCCCAGAAGCCTCTTCTAATCTTACCAGCTGGAGGCAATCTCTTTATTGTTCACTCCATTTGTCGTTTTCTTTGAGATATGAACTTGAACTCTCATTATTTATGCTCTTTATGAAGAAGGATCACATTTAGTTAATCTTTCTCTGCCCCACAGTGAAGGAGTAATAGGTTCTCAGTAATTGTTGGCTCAACATTTAGGAAAGAAAAAGCTTTGAAATATGCTGAAAAAGCAATGAGTGTTACTGAAGAACTAAGTGAGCAGAGTTCTAATGTCACATACCAGAAAGAGAAGACACTGAATGAAATTCTCTCATCTGTTTCAAGTGAAGTGTTGGGAGAGAAAGAAGGAAAAAGTCATCAAAGAGCTGAAAAAGTTTTCATAATTATTTCTAATGCTATCTTTGTTATTGCGCACCGTGAGGTGCACTGTCACTAAAAGACAGTTCTGTGACAAGCCACTGACCCATGCATAGATGACAACAAACTACGTATCCACCTCTTACTCATACATGGCCACCAGGCTTCACCTGAACCACCAGCTCTGCTTATAACAAGGTAGCCACCCAGAAAATGCTTGAGTTGTACTGCAGCTACGTGGTCATATTTTTCAGTTTTTTAATAATAATAAATTTTACAACACAAACAATTTTTATAGAATCTGCCTAAGTAAGTTAGTGAAAAATAACAACACAGAGGACATGGAAATTGCTAATAGGTATATATATTATATTATATTATATTATATTATATTATATTATATTATATTCAGTCACAAAAATATGGTGGGTATTAGATTTTTCAGTGGCTTTGAAAGTCCCAGAAGTGCTTAGTATTGACATAATTTTCTCTTTTAGTTGTCTTTAGTCTATACCCATTCACTCTACCCAGTAACAATGTTCTGTTTAAACTCTTTGCAAATCAAATATGTTGCAAATATATGAACTATACATAGACCTTGGTTAGATTATGATTTTCAAAAGTCGTACAAGACTTGATTGCCTCTCTTGAACCCTTGAGACACGAGGCCCCACACAGACCTGAGTACAATTGCCTCAGCTGTCATCTGTGAACTTTCTCTCCCCAATTGATGAATTACCCCCAATGTGTACAGTGAAAATGATTTCTTCTATCGTCCTTTTAAAAATGAGATACTTGAAAACTGAACCAGAAAAAAAAATCTTTTTCTCCCCCCTGTGAAAAAAATTAAAAATGTATCTCTTATGAAAGAGCTCCACGGGAGGAAAAAGAAAAACTACTAAACTAACTAAAACTAGAAATGAAATTTGAACTTCCTTTCTCTAAAGCAAGATAAATATATGCTCCTTATTTCAACATATGTTTATTTGGAAGAATCTGGTGAATCTGGTTAATGATTAAGGACTACTTTTTGCTGAACCAGAGCCACGGTATTTCTCAGAATGCAGACAAAATTATATGTTGCACAACACAGTGTTTACTAAATCTAGTGAAGAATAAAGGGGAAATTGTTACTAATTAGAAATAATTTTCAATGTTTAGACATATATCTATTATACAGAATATAGCTATTCCTAACAACAGAAAACACCCACAAAGGAAATAGATGTATTACTTTTAAGCATTTTTTTCTGGTAAACCTTCACATGAAAAGAAAATCTTGGGCTGCTGTGAAAAACTACAATATAAATCACTGCCTCACAAAGATCTTAAAATTTTTCTGCTTTTATTAAATCTGTGTTGTTTTTCATAATATCAAAGAATCGCTAGTATATGTTGGAAAGCCCTTACGTTTTATCTAGTCCAGCCTCAAAATCAATGAGAAATCCCCTTAAAGCATCCTTGAAAGGTGATGTTCATATAGCACCTTGAACCTTCCCAGCAACATGAAGTTCATTACTTTGTTAGGCAGTCTGATCCGTTGTTAAAAACTCTAATTAGTTGGGTTACAAAATAGTCATGGGGAATGTAAAGTATAGGGAATATAATCAATAATATGGTAATAACTATGTATAGTGCCAGGGGGACCATTTCCTAAATTATATAAATGTCCAACCACTATACTGTACACTTGAAACTAATATAAGTTAATATTTAATGTCAAAAAATAAAAAAATAAATTAAAAAATTTACCCCCTTCGTAAGACTGATTATGAATTGGATTGGAACCCCTGAGGTTTGTGGGTTAAAATGTAAAAATTGTATCTTCCATTGTTTCCAAAGTTTGAAGAGAGCTGTAAATATCCACATCCAAAAAAAAAAAAAAACACACACACACAAAAAAAACCACAACTTCTAATTCATTACAATGTTCTGCCACAAATATCAAAATCATGAGCCTGAGCTGCAATTAAGGACGTCTGCCCAGATGGTATTGGCCTTCACCCCTTATATGCTTCTCACACTAAAGGAAATATCCTTAAGTCTCTTGCTGTTAAGAAATACAAGAAGATTCCTCTTAACAAGTCCTGAACCCCAAACTGCTGCTTGGTGTTTTCGTTTGGGGTGGGGGAGGGCTTTTTGTCGTTGTGTTTAATATTGCCACGTGATAGAAGAACGATTTATTAGGACAGTCTCCATGACAAATCACATAAAATGACCATTTTCTGAAAGACATCCATAAGACTACCTGAGGACAAACATACAGAGGCACCTCCGAGAAGCCAGACAAATGTTACTGATCCCATGTCGAAGGCTAGAGAAGGGAGGAACACGAATTTGTGAATTAAAAAAAATTGTACAGCGATCACCGAGGCGGGTGTCCATGGAGAAGAGTGTCATGGACGAAGGAGAATGGCCACTGCTTGTTTCTAAGGAACGGGCTGTGGACAACTGTAGGGGACATGCAGGGGAGACAGACCGACTAGGACCAGCACCTGCTCCGCATGGACACAGCAGGCTTGTGGAGTGGGGGACACGCTGGGATCCCACTGCCATTCACAGGTATAAACCTCAGGTGGGGGTTGGGGGCACAGGTGCACAGGACCCGCGCGCTCTACTCCACATCAGCTAAATGTAAACACACAGGCACGCATCACCCACTGCCGCAGGGTATTGGTGGAGTGGGGGGGGGGGGACTTCCGGACCCTAGCCTCAGTGACTCCTCCCCCAACAGTTGATCCAGTCCTGCAATTCATACTTGCACAGATTTAGATTTGGCGAGCCAATGTCTTTTACTGAATATATTATTTTTTCGGTCTCTAAAAGATCTCTTAAAAAGGCTCTTAGGACAAATGCCCTTGGAAAAAATAGACATATTCAACTTTAAGACAATTTCTTTACCTCTATCCAAAGTGTAAACATACGTGAAAAAACTGCTAATTTTATATGCTGTAAATTACATTAATATCCAATTGGCTGGAAAAGCAATAAGCCCCCTTAAAGTTACGCATCTTAGCAGTATTAATTATAAATCTGACAGTTTCCAAATGATGTCTAAAAACTTTTCAGAGTCCTTGATAAAGTTATTTATCATAAATTACTAAAAATACTGGTAGAAGGTTTGCTTTATTTTATCTTCTAACTACTTTCCACTCCTCTGCTATAAAACAGGATGATGGTTGTCTTAGCACTGTCAAAATAATGCAGAGTATAGATATTATATGATTCTAATAATACCATAATATAGTCTGATTAACTTTTTTGGAGAATAATATTTTCAAATCTTTCTGTCATTGTATCAGTGTAAAATATGAGATTCATTTTCCTGCAAGGTCAATTAAATATGCAATTAAAAGTTACTCCAGCATGTCTTCCTCCCATGGCTGTTAGTGCAAGTTCTCCAGGGTCATCATCTCTACACCGATTTGTACACTGTACAGAATCATTCATGCGAACTGTATTCCAAATGGCTTTAAAATATTAAAAGTTCCATTTTACAATTTCTTCTGCTCAGTGATCAGTGTGGTGAATCTCCTTCATCTTGACAAAGGTCATAAAGCTTTTTTATTCTTCAAAGTGACTGATTTTGTGCATTGTGGCAGGAGGAAGAAATGATGGGGAGAGCAGGTCATGAAAAAGAAACAGTGCAATCAGTACCAGGAAAGTGACAGGATGATATTTAAGAAGAACTAAACAAATATCCCCTCATTCTGGATTTCTTTCTACCTTTTCACTATACTTATCCAGTCAGATGGCTATTGTGCCTGACTCAGCAGAAATGAAAACAGGGGGACATAAAAATATCAAGCTTTGTCTTTATAATTTCAAACATCTAGGTTCAGAAAAATAGAAATAATTTTTATTCAGACTCAATATATTTAGAAGAAGTTATCAGTAGAAAAAAAATTAATATTAATAGCTTCTCTCCTACATTTCCACCTCCCCAAAGTGGAAAAAAAATTTTCCTTTGAGGGAGACTAGTGATAGAGGAAATGTGAAGAGTGGGAAAGGTCTATGAGGGATTGGAAATCAAGAAGAACCCAACATGAAATGAACAAATAGACAGGAACTGAGACGAATAGAGACCACCAACCTAAGGGGCAATTTAGTTATCTTACTGTTGGTAAATGGTGAAGATTTAAAACAAACTCTGTGTTGGATGACACAGTAAAACCTTCCATTCTAAATTTAATCAAGCAAAATTTAGTAGAACTATTAGGAATAATTAAAAGTGAAAAAAGGTAACACATGTATCTCAGAAACATGTATCTCAGAATCAACTCAAAGAACTGGGTAGAGGGTGCAAATAACCCAATTCCAGCCTTAAGCTAATACATCTATTATATATGCACCCAGATAAGGGAAATACAATTTATTTTCAAGCAATTGCAGAAATTTACACAAGCATGAAAAAAGCAAAATAAAGTTTCAAGCTTTCTGAAACTACCATACTTGTCACAAACAAAATACAATACAATAATATTAGAAAAATCAGTGACAAAAACGTAATGCACACAGAGCACTAACCCAAATATCTCAACAAAAAAAATGCACAATTTTGAATAATTTGCAGGTAAAAGTGGAACTCAAAATGGAAATTACAAATTGTTTGTAAAAAAAATAAAGAAATGTAAGGAACCACACTACATTTCAGACCTGAGTGTTTCAGCAAAAGCACAATAAAAGGGAGATGTATAGCTTCAACTGCATTTATTAAAACATTAGAAGGCCTGGAAATAAATGAACTAGTATTTCATTGCAAGAAGAAAAAGAACAAGAAAATAAAATACTCTAAATAAAATAATTATTAAACAAAATGAAACAAAAAACCATCATAGATTCAGTCAACAGATACATAATATTTTTATAAGAATAATAAAAAGAAACCTTTGCGTAGTGTGATTTTATTTCTAAAGAGAAGGAATGTGTGAATAAACATCATCAGGAATGAAAAATGGGTAACTAATTATTAAGTAATCTATTTCTTAAAATTTAGTACCATATGATCCAGCAATCCCACAACTAGGTATATATCTGAAAGAAGTTAAATCAGTATGTCAAAGAGATTTCTGCATTCCCAGTCCGTTGCAACACTATTGACAATTGCCAAGATATTGAAATGACCTAAATGTCCATCAATGGTTGAATGGGTAAAGAAAATGTTTTTTGTCTATACAATGGAATATTATTCAGCCATAAAAAGGAAATCCTGCCATTTGTAACAATATGGATATACCGGAGGACATTATGTTAAATGAAATAAACCAGGCACAGAAAGACAAATACTGTATGTACTCACTCATATGTGGAATCTAGGGGGGAAAAAATTAAACTCATAGAAACAGTAGAATGGTAGTTGCCAGGGGCTAGATCGTGGGGGAAATAAGGAGATGTTGGTCAAAGGGTCAAACTTTCAGGTATAAGAATAAGGTCTTGGTATCAAATGTACAGTATACTAGTAACTATACTTATAATACTGTATTGTGGGGCGGCCAGATGGCTCAGTTGGTTAGAGCGCAAGCTCTGAACAACAGGTTGCCGGTTCTATTCCTGCATGGGATAGTGGGCTGTGCCCCCTGCAACTAAAGATTGAAAACGGCAACTGGACTTGGAGCTGAGCTGCGCCCTCCACAATTAGACTGAAGGACAACGACTTGGAGCTGATGGACCCTGGAGAAACACACTGTCCCCCAATAAAATTTAAAAAAAAAATACTCTATTGTATACTTGAAATAAGCTTAAGCATTCTCACCATGTACACACAAAAAAGGTAACTATATAAAGTGATGGATGTGTCAATTAATTCAACTGTGGTAATCATTTCAATATATATGTATACATATATATATTCATCACATTATATACTTTGAAGATACACAATTTTGTTTCTCAATTAAACCTCAATAAAATAGAAAAAAGACTAAATAAAGGTAAAAGTAATATAATTCAGTGATAAACATTCTAGGAATAAATATGAAAATCTAGGTAACATGAAAAAAATTCTAGGGAAATATAAACCAGCAAGGAGGCCCATCAAGAAGAAAATCATAAAATCAAAGAAAGAGTAGTTAAATTTCTTAAACCACAGATATCAGAACTACTAGGCTTTTTTTAAGCTAATTTCAACTGTCGAAAATTATTCCAACAATTTAGCAATGACTGTGGGCCCCCAAGTCAGAAAAGCACAAGAAAGTAAATAAAGTATATTACTCATACTTATAAAAGCAGAAGCAAAAATTCTAAACAGAATATTAGCAAATCACAATCAACACTTCATTATAACAATAACATCATGACCAAGGGTTTAATCTCAAGATTGCAAGGATAGTACAATTTAAAAAAATTTACCAACAAAGTTAATTCACTAAAATAACCTATCTAAACATATATATATATATATATATATATATATATATATATATATATATGATTAACTGAATATATGCAATATACTATTAAATGATATCCACCTATTATTCATGATTTAAAAAAAAATCTTGGAAAGCAACTTTATGTACAGTATAAGATGCAATACATATATATACAGTATAAGATGCAAAGTCTAGAATAATTTATATTAAATTCAGAAATTAAAAAGTTATCTCTTATCACCACTACTAATCAACATTGTCCTAAAGGTTCTAGCAACTGCAGTAAGATGAGAGAGAGAAAAAAAAAAGTGGAGGGGGTGGCCGGTTAGCTCAGTTGGTTACAGCGTAGTGCTAATAACACCAAGGTTATGGGTTCCATCCCCACATGGGCCACTGTGAGCTGTGCTCTCCTTAAAAAAATAAAGTAAAATAAGTGAAGAATGGATGTAAAAGTTGAAAAGTATGAAATATTATTTGCAGAGAACATGACCATCTATATAACCAATCCAAGATAATAAACCAACAATAAGAACTAACGAGAAAATTTAACAGTGCCTAAATACAAGAGCAACACAGGAAAAAAATTAATAGCTACCACGTATAGCGACGAGCTGTATAAAAAAGCAAAACTAACTCATAATATCAAGACGCATCAAGTGCAGGTGCAATTGAAAACAAGACTACGAAATTTGTATTGGAAACATTTGGATGGACTTGAATGAAGCTGAGAATTATGAATTTTAAAATTACCTCAATTTATATTTGCCAACTGCCACCTCCTTTCCTCTCCCCGGTCTAAGGAAGCCATTCATTCCAGAGGTAAAATTGCTTTATGGCAGCGTTGGGGCCAGCTTCCGGTCTTGCGCATTAGATCCTTCCCTTTTCGGTTGGGTTCAAACCGGATCGGTGAGGCGTCGACCGGAGCTGCCCGCCGAGGCGCCTCGTTGGTGGTTTTCTCACATCTAGCGGAGGACAGAGGTTGGGACCTATCTTCGTGCTTTGTAGGAGACCCGATGCCAGATTTCAAGTAGGTGAGACTCGCTAGGTATTTCTTACTGGCACAGTCGATCTCCTCCCTTGAGTTTTCGGGCGCCCCTAAGGCGCGCCCTCTCAGGGCCTTCCTACCGTAGAAATGGCGGAGGCAGCCGCACAGACTCAGGTTCTTGACCAGAACATTGTAACTTTTGAGGATGTATATGTGCGCTTCACCCCAGAGGAGTGGAACCTACTTGATGAGTCTCAGAAACGCCTGTACTATCACTTAATGCTGGAGAACTTTCTTATGGCTTCCTCAGTGGGACTTCCGATTTGCAGATACCATGGAATTCCCCAACCCCCGCCAATGAGAGAGCCCCAGATAAACGTAGCTCCAGCTGTGACAGATATGATGCAGGGGAGATCTGGCCCTGGTTATGGGCATACAGTGGCGGGTGAAAATGCGTCTTCTGAGCAGGGTCTTCCTAGAAGACGGTCACAGGTGAGAACTCTCAGAGAGGGCCCTTCCTTCCAAAAGAGCCACCAATGTAACCTGTGTGACCCAATCATGAAAGACATTTTGCATCTGGCTGGGCAGCCCAGAATATCCTCTGGGCAGCAAACATACCCATGTAAGTCATGTGGCAGAGCCTTCTGGGTCAGTGTAAACCTTGACCAAAACCCAAGGCAGCCGAGTGGAGAGACAGTCCCTAACAGGAAAAAGAGACAGACCCGTTCTGTTAAGAGGTGCATGTACTACAGGTCACAGAAGGCCTTTACTTGCAGAGAGAATAGATGTTGCTTCTTGGCCAGCTCTGAATTTGTCCGGCATCATGCCACTCACAATGGGGCGCCATACAGGAGCACTGAGTGTGAGGACTTTCCCACTGAACAAAATGATGAGGAGTGCAGTGGACGTGGGGAACCTTGCAGCCACAAAGATACAAATAGTCAGCACCAGAATATGGAGATGGGAGAAGAGCTTCATCAGTGCATCGAATGTGGAAAATTTTTTGGCTGCATCTCCAGCCTCCACACACACCAGAGTGTTCACACAAGATTAAGGCCTTACAAGTGTACTGAATGTGAGAAATCCTTCGTTAGAAAATCCAGCCTTGTTCAGCACCAGAGATTTCACAGTGGAGCAAAACCTTATGAGTGCGGTGAATGTGCAAAAGCCTTTAGCCGCAGAGACATACTTGTTCAGCATCAGAAAATTCACATTGGGGAAAGGCCTTTTAAGTGCATCCTGTGTGGGAAGACCTTTATCCGTAAAGATGCACTTGCTGGGCACCAAAAAATCCACCTTGAAGTCAAGTTTTACAAGTGTGATGAATGTGGGCAATGCTTTAGCCACACTGCCTACCTTAAAATACATAAGAGAAATCACGCTACAACCAGGCTTCATGCGTGCAGTGAGTGTGGGACAGCCTGCATCACTAATCCCAACTTTCATCAACACGAGGAAGTTCACACCACAGCAAGGCCGATGGGTGAAGTGAATGGAGGAGAGCCTACAGAAGACGCTCCCACTTCGCTTGGCATATGAAAAGTTCACAGCGAAGAAGCCTCGTGAGTGTAGCTGTTTTGGTGATCCTTCAACTGCATCTTTTATCAACTGCATCTTTTAAGTTCATTGAGCACCAGAACCTTCACACTTGAGAGAGGCCCTAAGAGAGCAGGGAACATGTTTTCTCCTTGCTAAACATAGCATGACTCACAAGAGAAAAGCTCAAAGTAGCCTTTGAGATGAAGCCAACAACCAGAAGTTGAACTTTGTACATCCAGATATCCACACTGGGGAGACACCTGCAAGTGCCACGTATGTGGGAGGCTTTCAGGAGCTGCTTGACATTTTCTAACCCTCCCAGGACCTTTCGTTGGCCTGTGTGACCCAATCGTTACTGCCAGTGTTTGTTGCAGAAACCATCCCACTTCTAGACCAGCAGTCAGAGTCCTACACTGTGTCAGTCACCCCGCCGTACTCAGGTAAGAGACCTCCACTTTCCTGTTTCCTGAAAGGAATCATGAGTGATCTGAATGCACTGGGGATCCTCATTCTGTACCCTTTGATGGTTTCAGTGTGGACATGACCCAGCTCCTGCCAAGAAGATCTGAACTGGAATCTCCGGCAGTTTTCCTCCAGAGGTTTCTTGTTTTCCATAGGCAGTATTGACTCTACATGAGATAACTGAGATGGATTTTTCCAGACTCCAAATCACCCAACCTTGGAACTGCCTACCCCACACTGATGTGATTTGTGTAATGAAAAAGACTTACTGTTAAAGCTTTTACTCTGTTCTGTTCACTGTGTGGGGTTGATTGAAAGAGAAGAAATGGGCTTTCAGGAAACAGGTCATCACTCACTGAGCTCATTTCTTCCCTCCACCCCTACAAGGGTGTTGATTGCTTTCCACAGTTAGGAAGAAAACTAGGACTGTGGGTTGAGCTAAATATCTAGAGTTGTGCTGTCCGATAGAGTAGGCACCAGCCATATATGACTATTGAGCACTTTAAATGAGGCTGGTCTGAGCTGAAATGCTATAAGTATAAAGTGCACACTCAATTTCCAAGACATCATATATATATGAGTGTAAAGCATCTTATAATCTTTATGTTGACTATATGTTAAAATGATAACATTTTGGGTATGTTAGGTTAGATAAAATGTCATTAATAGTAAAAATAAATGATCCCTGCCAACATGAAGGTAGGAACACCTTTTGTGGGGTCCCCAAACTTTATGTGCCTCAAAGAAAATAGCGGGGTGGCTGAGAACAGCTCTCCATCTAATTTGGCCTAATTGGCAATGCTGTCTAAGCACTCTTAGGAAAAACTGCCCGGCCTGATCTTACAGGGACTGATCTTATAACATAGATGTCAGGATCTCCTATGAGCTCTTAGCTCACTCTGATGAAGGAGTAATTGGTATGACAATCTCCAGAGTTTATGGAAACAGCATGAGTTAAGTCTCTGTTTCCCAGGGAATGTCTCACATTCCCCAACACTGTTGAAGTGTAGCTGTCTCCCAAGACCTACCCAGAAGTCATGACTGCTATGAAATCTAAATCTAGTAGGCAAATAAGACCTACAAGGGCTAAGTAGGAAACATAATTGATATATTTCTTGTTCTAATGCATAAAATGTTATCTTTCCTGATGTTCAGATTTATTAAGGGTAAAGATACAAATTCTATTTCTCTACTTGTTCTAATGCATAAAATGTTATCTTTCCTGATGTTCAGATTTATTAAGGGTAAAGATACAAATTATATTTCTCTACTTCCTAAAACTTTAAGGCTTAACACTTAGTAAAACTAACTCTTGTAAATACTGTTTTACTTAGAAATCCTAAAATAGTTTTGATTATATCTTATATATTAGTATATCTTATTTAGAGAAAAAAGAATCTTTCAAAAATTAAATTTACCTTTCAGATATATATGTGTGTGTGTATATGTATGTTTGTGTGTGTGTGTGTATATTATATATATATATATATATAATATACACACACACACACACGCACACGCATACACAAACATACCAGGGGTGCCAAAAAAATGTATACACATGACTTATATTCATCTTTCTTTATTAATATATATTAAGTATTACAATTTTAATACAGTTTTTATTAAATTGTGTATACATTTTTTGGCACTATACATATATATATAATGTATACATATATACACATACATACATATACAGTGTACAGAAATATTAATAGTTGCGACTGGTAAACATTGTGGCAAACTAGAAGTTGTATGTCTATGCTGAAGGACATACACTGATTTTATGTGACTATGGCTCTGTGGGTTAAAGGTATACAGAAATTCTAAGGATATACAGACCTCTTGTGGCTGAGGTCAGTGTCAGAGAAAATAATCTAAAGGTTTTCTAGATTCCTATACCTCCCTGGTCTGTTGATCTTATAGCCATCACTGTACAAGCAGGAACCCCAGGGAAGAGAAAAGAGATCCTGCAAGTCTCGGGTGGGTCTTGTAACCCAGCCAGTGTTTGAGTAGACATGGTTTTAATTGTTCTCCAATTTGTGCTGCCATTGAGGGCAGGGCTGACCCTACCAAGATAGGGGAAGTGGGAGATGGTTGAGTTAGTATAGGGTTAGTTGATTTTCCAAAAGAAATGGGAAATCCAGATTTTTATATGTAACCACTTTATCTCTTAACAGTTTTATTGGTATTCAATTGGTTGGTTGATTTTTCCAAAAGAAATTGGAAATCCAGATTTTTATATGTAACCATTTTATCTCTTAACAGTTTTATTGGTATATAATTGGTTGGTTGATTTTTCCAAAAGAAATGGGAAATCCAGATTTTTATATGTAACCATTTTATCTCTTAACAGTTTTATTGGTATATAATTGGAATACAGTAAACTGCACATACTATTTAAATTGTATAATTTGATAAGTTTTGACATATGTATACACCTGTAATACCGTCACCACAATTAAGGTAATTAACATATCATTACCCCTAAAAGTTTCTTTCATGCCCATTGATCTCTTTTTGTCCTTCCCTGATCCCTCATCCCCATGCAACCGTTCATTTGTTTCATTTCATAATACAGCAGGTCCTTGAATAATGTTGGTTTGTTGTTTTACTAATAATGTTGTTTAATAATGTTGTTTAATAATAATGTTGATAGGGGGAAAAAAATCAATTCGCAGCCAGGCCCACTGTCTGTGTGGAGTTTGCACGTTCTCCCCATGTCTGCATGGGTTTTCTCCCGGCACTCCGGTTTCCTCCCACATCCCAAAGATGTGCATACTAGCTGAATTGGCGTGTCTACATTGTCCCAGTCCAAGGGAATGTTGGTGTGTGATGTTCCCTGTGATCGAAAGCCTTCCTGCCTAAAGTGGGTTCCCACTTGGCACCCTGAGCTGCTGGGAGAGGCTCCAGCCACCTGCAACCCTGAACTGGAATAAGCGAATTGGAAAATAATGTCTTGTTTGTTTTTACTAATTTTTCTTAAATGTTTAGCTCATATTTATTTCAGTTTTTAATATTAGAAGTGTTTTGAGTGTTTATTTAGAAGTTTGGTGATGTTTTTGTATCCAGAAGTATGCTGTAGGAACTTAACTCTCGTTTATATCAACTAGTCTAGTCTATAGTAGAATGTTTCCTTATACATCATTTTGCTTAAAGCCACAGCTTCCAAGAACCTATCAACAATGTTAAGTGAGGACCTACAGGACATTGGTTTTCATTTTCTCAAATTTAATATAAATGTAATACAGTATGGGCTTTTTTTCTGTCTTAGTAAGTGTAATGGTCTTGAGGTTAATTACTGTTGAGAATATCAATAGGTTATTCCTTTTTGTTACAAAGTAATACTTCAGAGTGTATGGGTGTAATAAAATTGTTTATCCACCAGTTGTTGATGATCATTTAGATTGTTTCCAGGTTCTATTAAAAAGCAAGCTTGTTTAAAAAGAATAAAGTATCTTTAATGACTTCACAAAGGCAGTTGCCTTGCAAAGAAAAGCAACTCCTCAAGAATAAATGCCACCACTCACATTGCCTCCACGTTGCCCTTGAAGAGTCAGGTTCTAGCATGGCTGGCCTAGGGGGAGAATTTCAAGATCTGGGGAGGACATAGCACTTACATCCAATGTAATTTTAAGTTCCTGCTAATTTGTATAAGAAGGAAATCAGGAAGTATTGTGGGAATGGATTTTAAGTTTGGTAGACTGAGGAGAATAGAACATAAGGTTAAATCAGGTAAAATTTACCAAGAAGGGTAAGTGTACTCTATATTTGCATTGAATGGGCAAGGTGAAGCATCTGGAAGTGAATCTAACAGTTTGCTAAAGCCTGGATTGAATGGTGGCTTACACAGAAGAGTTCAAATGCCCCCCCCTCCCGAATTTCCCTGGGATAATTTTTCTATCTCCAAGGTATGATTCCTGCAAATTATATCTCCAGGTTTTCTTGTCCTCTGACTTCCATGTAGGTTCAGCCATTGGGAGGCACTTAGGCAAGACTGCAGGGCAGGAAGTAGGGAGAATCCGAGTTTCTTCTCCCTGTATGCTTCAGCTGATTCCTTTGGCAATGTCTGAATTTCCTCCTTTCCTCCAGTAGCCCTTCCAGATAGCCCTTCCATGGTTCCAACATTTACCAAGTGATCTTGGGCCCTGGACACCAGTAACACCATAGTTTCTAGAGGGACACCATTGACCCTCTAGCCTGGGGGTAATTGCTTCCTGCTGATATTATTCTCTGTCTTGCCCCAACTCCCCGCAGTTTTGGGTTCCCAACAAATCCATCAACTGAGGGATCCGTTCCCTGAATTAAACTCCCTCTGTTTAAATACTTATTTATTTTTTTCTTAAGTCCTATTTTTTTCTGGTTATGTCCTAACTAGTAAATAACTACGCGGAAAGCATGGAAAAAGGAGGATACGTGTGTGAGTAAGAAATGTGGGAGCTAAACAGTCTTTAGTCGTGGATTCTGCAGAAAACAGCTTATTCAAAAGGTAGTTGAAGAGAATTTAACAGAAAGTCTTTTTACAGAGTTGAGGGAAGGATTAGGGAATCCAACAGAACTGGTGACGCTCCCAGAGACTAAAAGTAGCAGGAAGCTATTCCCAACCTTACACAGAAGGCATGGGAGAGAGCAGTGTTATTGGGACTGACAAGACCTATAACTGTGGGAAAGGGCCCCCCCAACAAGAGTGGAGGCCATAAAGAGGGAAACAGAGCCACTATTAAATGGTAATCTGGCAGGGAAGGGTCGCCGGGGAGCGGGAGTAGACACGGGACCTCTCTTGGCCCCTGACATCAGATCTGCCAATACATCATTGGCAAAATGCAATTATAAGCCAAAGCTTAAGGGGGCTCTAGTGAGCCAGTCCATAGGGGTCATCCTCCCAGGGCACAGAATGGAGCAGAAACACAGAGACTAGATCTAGAGAAGCAAATAGAGATGGGTCAGCATACCCAACTTCTGAACTGAAAGTTGAGAGTACCTGCTAACGCTGATAAAACCAGAAATAGCTGTAAAAGTTTGTGTCTAGGGAAAAATACAGTTTCCCTTTACTCACACATAACAATTCTGACACCGGATATGTGGGGTTTTTCCACATTGACCAGTTCTCCAACACCAGTTGAGTGTCCTGCAATTCAGTTCTGATACTAACTGGAGTTAGCACAGACCCCACAGGTTGAGGGCTCAGGGCCACAAGACTGGCTACTTCAAATGCCAGTTGCAAATAGTAGGTCTCTAGGTCATTTACAACTTTTATCTGACTTGGCTATAAATCGGGGATTCCCATGACCCCCTCTTTGGGCTTGATAATTTGCTAGAATGGCTCACAGAACCCAAGAAAACAGTTTACTTTTGCCAATGTATTGCCAAGGATATTTTAAAGGATACAAATGAACAGCTAGATGAAGAGATACATAGGGCAAGGTCTGGAAGGGTCTGAGCATAGAGGCTTCTGTCCCTGTGGAGTTGGGGTACACCATCTCCCAGCATGTAGATGTGTTCACCAACCTGGAAGCTCCCCGAGCCCCATACTTTTGGGATTTTTATTGAGGCAGCGTCATGTAAGCACGATTGATCATTAACTCAATCTCCAGCCTCTCTCCCCTTTCCAGAGAATGGAGGGTAGGGCTGAAAGTTCCAAGCTTCTAATCACAGCTTGGACTTTCTGGTGACCATGCACCGGGGGCAGGAGGCATTATTCAGCCTATCATACATAGAGCACTGTGTATAGCAACGGGCAAATACGGACTGCCCAGGCAAACTGGAATACATGGTCACCTATTTGGAGGCAAATATGGGAACTTCCAATTTCTGAAATGTTCTTTCATAAGTAATCATGGGGCAGGAAGCCTGGACAATGGTCACCATTCATTCAACAAGGCATGTTACAGAAAACGCAGTTATCCTTGAGATAGAGGCAGGAAGCTGCTGGCCCACACCCCACCTGTGTGTGCATCCTGGTGGATGTGGTCCGGGTGTATGGATTTCCTTACTCTGTAGTAAGCAGTCTTCACAACCATATGCAATAGCTCTAACTAGACACCAGTTTTAAAGGCAGTAAAAATGTGAAGAAGTTTAGAATTCAAAGAAGAGACGTTTAATTTGAATCACTGATAAATACAGATATAGGAAATGTAGTGGAAATAGCTGATTTCAAAATTCCTAATGGACATTTGTTATGAACTTCAGACACCATCAAATTTTCTTCATGATCAGTGGGCACCAGAACTTCTAATGCAATATTTTCCCAGTGTTTCTGCTCGTTTCTTCCTCTTGCCTTTGCAGAGGAGGAAAAATAATTTTCCTTCTACCCTCTTCTGGCTGGTCTAATAGTCAAATTGACATGAGACAGATTAACAAGAGAAAATAACCAGATTTATTACATATGTACATATGGAGGTTCCACAAGAATAGGGGACCCGAGGACTCATTGGGTAGTTGAGGCTTATATGCCATTCTGGACTGAGGAGAAGGGGAGCAGGGATCTGGGACTTTCAAGGGAAAGTAGGCAATTCACAGGTAGATGGGAAGGAGCAAACATGTGGTAAACAAATTCTTGCAGGGCCACCCAGAAATAATGGGACACAGAGGGGAGTCTAACACACAGACTTTGCTAGGTTCCTCCCAGTCTGTCAGACTTAGTTTATACTATGCTAAGGTGATCTCCCTTCCTGGAGCAGGTGTTTCTATCTGAATTCTTTTAGGCAGATAAGGGGAAGGTAAAAGAACTCTTCTTGAAGTTTTTTTCCTTAAAAAATAACCAGGGGAAAATAATATCCCCAAAAGGCATATTTTGGGGTGGCAAACTCTGCTTTCCCTCACCTTATCTCAGTTCCTCAACTGCCTAGGTTTCTGTGTGGGGATCACAAATTGGTGCAGGCTATTTATTATCTCTTCCCAATAGGGAACGTGGAGGTGTGACTTTTTCTGAGACTATTTTAACTTAAATCCATTAGCTAACTTCAACTAATTTTTCAACTTTATGCTGTGCAGGTGTCGCTTAAATGTACATTTCCTAAATTGGAAAATTACAATTAAAATGAAATTAAATATAAAGCAGAAACATCCTTCTTTTTTTTTCTTTTTAAATTTTGTATATACTGCTCCCCAAGGTTCAGTTGAAATTTTCTGAGGAGCAGAAATTAGTTTCCTTAATGAAACAAGATGTCCTATTTAAGCAAAATAATTTCTTCAGTTCTATTCAAAGGAACATATTTAGTTAAAGAATGATAGGGAGTGATGAAATTATTTTGGATGAAAAACAAATCCAGCCTTGATAAAGATGCTACTTCAAGAATAATATATAATCTTTATTACTCTGTTGATAGATAGTTTTAGATAGATAGTTTCGAGTTGATAACATTATTCTTTCAGTTCCAATGTATAAATTGTATTATGTAGTTTCTTGATGTAATGCACACATAAATAAAAAACAGATCAAAGCAAAACTATTTTTCATATGGAAATGAAAAGGAATGAAGAAATAACGTTAAGTAAACATGCTTTGCTCAACTCTGCAGTAAAGGATTGCATTACATTGAAAATATTTCTATTGGATTTTAAATCTGTTGATTGGTAAACTATTTTTGTTGTTGTTTCCTTTGGAGATACACCAGGTATGCACACACATAATCCAGTTCATTTCTCATATGAAGAAACACTTAAAATTGAGTGAAAACAAACAACCTTCTAATCTCATGACATTTGGAAAACAGCATGTGGAAAAGAAATTAGAGTATGGATTTGGCAGTAAAGTAAAATGACAGAAGTGGATTCCCTCATTTATTCTTCTGCAGCTTGTGGGAGATCTAAAGTAAGAAGGTGATAAAAAGGTAAAAAGAGCCAACCATAAACACAGCAACCTATTTCAAAAGCATTTCATCCTTAAATGTGCCAGTGATTCATTTAGCTATCTATTCTTCCAGCATGTTTCCATAACTTGTACATTTTGAAAATTTGCCTTGAGACAAGTTACTGACAATGAGCTCACTCTCTTTCAATTTCGTAAAATCAAGTCTACTCAAAGTGGCCTGTACTTAAAACTTTGCATTTTGAAAGGGAGCAAGCCATCATAAAAAGGGAAATTTCACCTCTATGGTAATGGAGTTAGAAGCCTCCAATGCAAAGTGCTAATAATATGATTTTGAAAGCAATTTTAACCCACAAAGTCAAGCAGTGACCTGAAGTGATTGATTTTACTTCACTGAGGGTGTATTAATGTGTCATTTCTTTGGGTTTCAGAAATAGCAGATTTATTCCACTATAAAAATAAAACAGTGAAGTCAACTCTAGTTTTAAATTATTTCATGCCTATCTATTTTATGAAATATTGTTTAGAATTAAATACTTGTGGACTACTTTAATCTGTCAGGTTAATTTTATGTAGCTCCTAAGAGTATAGTTTCTATTGGCCAAATGCATATTGTAATCTATTATTATACAAGAACGTTCCTGTGATAATAGGGTGTGTGTGTAGATTCCACTTTCTAAGTTGATATTAAAACATTATTTAACCTTCTCATAATGAGAACCGAAGTTGAATATGTTGCTGTTCAGGGAAAATAAGAAATAGTCTCTATATTCATGAATATTTCTGCAAAAGAGAAAAACCAAAACATGGTCACGCACAAATTTACATCTTTAGAACTGTATTCTATCAAGTTCTCAAGGAAACACTATTTTCTCATTAAGTGTTTTCAATGTCTACATTCAAAACTGAATGACTTTAATAATACAATCCGATAACAGCCAGATTTAGGGCCTGCTGGGGGTTATAATTTTGAGAATACTTATTTTTACCCTCCGTCGCTCCTTCTCCATCATTCACTGCCTCATTCTCAAACCTTCCTGTGTTTCAAAAATTTCTGTAAATTGGGCTTAGCCCTGTCCTTTCTGTTTTTATATTATAAATTTTGAAATTTTATAACAGGACTCATCATGTATTGTTTCATAGTTGCTGCCATCTAGTATGTGTTGACGAAAAAAACATCCAGCCTAAGAGAAAGCTTGTAAGAGTATATTTGAGCCAAACTGATGACAATTGTCGGGAAGCAAAATCTCAATGGATTGAGAAAATGCTCCAGAAAATGGTGGGTTTGCAACTTATACATTAGAATCGAAGGAGGAGGGTTACATGAAATCCATTGGTGGGAGATTAAGGGGGTGGGAGAAAGCAAAGCGGGGAAATCTCTGGGATTGGATAAAAAGTAAAACGGAGAGACAGATACTTCTTTTACATTGGCGGGTGCAGGATAGTTACTAGTTAGCATTTTACAGCCCATAGAGATGGTAATCAGAGGACAAGAACAACAATGAGGGATTCTGTAGATTCCTGCTCCAGTGTGACCTGAGGGGTCCAGAAAAAGGGATTACACTGACATTGCAAAGGTAAGTTATCTTAGACGCAAAAAAGATAATAGACAGTCTCACTTAAGGTGAAGATTGACCTTTGTCAGGGAAGCTACAAGCCAAGGATGTGACTACCCGCCACGACCTGCTTTTAGTTAGGAATTTTTATGTGCAGACCATCCTATGTGGTTCATTTCAGTCTCTGAGTTTGTAGCGCCTGCCATGCTGTCCTCCCCTGAGCCTGTCAGGTTTAGTATGTTGCCCCTTTTTCCATCCATATATGTGATGTTCTAATTTGTGACAAACAGGCTTCATTTATTCATTTATTACTATCATGCCTTTTGTAAAATTAATTGATTGCCTATACCAAATAAATCTTTTAAGTTTGAAATTCTGAGCTAACAGTTACTGGGGTCAAGTGAATTACTCAACCTACTATATATGGGGCCTTCAATTATTGGTTTTTAAATAGCAACTTTAATGACAGTGTCAAGCTCATTGTCTTAAAATGGTGGAGGAAACATTAAGGATAAATGTCTAACTCACATAGCCCTGGGGCCTTAGGGTACAACTGGAAGAGTGAGACTAGACTACACAGCAATAAATGCCTTTGGGATCATTTTGCACCTAAAATATTAAGTATAATTATTTTATCAAATCAACTCACTTTATATACAAATATAAAAAGACATATATATTGTTCTCCAAATTCATATTTTGAGCAGTTGCTCCCTGATAGGCAGCAGAAAGTAAAATTCCAGTTGAGCTAGACTGAAAAAAATGATCCTCTGTACTCTGCATAGTAGAGTCAGTTTCTTTACCAAAGCATAGAAGAGAATTGGTATTCTGAAAAAACAGAGGTACATCTTGGACAATGTCATTGGACATAGGTGTCAATGCACTTAACCACTGGACAGAAGAAACTGCTAAAACCAAAATAGCCTTTTTATTGTATTGCAGAATTAAAAGGGAGGACCTGTGTTTTCCACTTGATATATTCTCTTCTTTTCTAATGCCATTGAAGTGTAATAGAATAGCTATTGTTGGGCTATTTTCTGCCTGTAATAGAATCTTTGATTTATAAAGGCGCTGAATCATGCATTAGCCTTATTTCTCAGTATACACACAGGAGTCATTTCAACCAGAACTGAAAGGCTACAGCCATGATAGAATACAGCAGCTGTTTAACATCACACAATATAACCGTGCATATGAAAGAGCAGCAAGGATTTCACTTTATTGATTTAATTTCAGAACATTTGCACATTACAATGGCAATCATACTAAGACATTTTCATTTTAAGGGAATGCCACTGGTCCAAGTTTAATGAGATTCTATCCTCAATAGAATTAAAGGGTCAGGCAATTTTGGAGTTAGAAAATTCTCTAGAGAATCTATTCCCCTCCTCTTCAATTTATATATTAGAAACCAAGCCTGAAATAGGTTAAATGATTTGACTAAGATCACATGGCCAGTAAACAGCTCTGACTAGAGCCCAATTCTGAACCCTTTGATCTTTTTACATAGCACAATTATTAAAGAGAAAAACTATTATGTAATTCAGTTCTTCCTATGTTCCACACAAAATCTAATGTTTAAAATATGTATTAGGAACCAGTTATTCTTAGCAATTATGTGGCATGAAATAGAATGAATGGGAATCAAGGGAATTTGTCTCACTCAAAATTCCTATAGATTTTTCTAGGTTGGAATACTTGACTACATCAAGAAATTTAGTAGTGAAAGTGGATTCAGGGAGGGACACAGGGACCATTGGCTCTGAATACGACTTCTTTAAGTCATTTTCTAAATTTCCTCGTCCTTATTTTTCTGGTATTCTAACCTCATGCAATCTTAGGCTCATCAACTTCCTAAAATCTGGTGGAGAATAAGAAAAAAACATTTTTGAAAGGGTAAAAGTGGGTGAAGAAAATTGGAGCAGAATAAAACCATTAGCTAAGTACTCAGATTTTCCAAAGCATTCCATAATAAATGATATAACTGATAGTAGCTAAGATCAAGTGAAAGGAGTGGATTTTATTTTAGCTTAATTAATTGTTTCAGTTAAAGACTATCCCTGCCCACTTTGACATTAACACTAGCAGCACCGAGCACATACCATTTTCAGCTGCTATAGATTGAAAAATCCGGATTGCCTGGACATAAGCTAGTGGCACTAAGAAATACCTGGCAAATCAAGAAATACCAAAACACAGAGGAAAGGTTAAATGACTGAGACTACTTAGCAACAAATAATTCCAAAACATGTTGAATTCTAAAACTCAACCTTTAAAGCCTGCTATGATTGACAGATGAGTGATCTAAGGGATTGTGCAATGTACTCAGAAGACAACTAAAAAATAGTGGTAGTCCCAGAAAATGAAATAACTAATATTAATAACTTCACATATAATAAATTAATAACTTCACATTAGTGCTCTGAAATACCACTTATACTGAATGTGGTAGATCCAAATGTATTGAAGGGATGTGCCTGTTACAGAGTTAAATTTTTTAAAAAGACACAATAGTATGTATTTTATCATACTAATTGCATAAAATTTGTTTTTTTTAAATCCCCAGCTATATCGGGGTATATTTGTTTTTATACATGTGCATAAAAAAGGAAAAAGGATGAAAGAAAACACGATAGATTCCAAACAATGGTTACACTGAAGGGGTGGAACTGGAGTGTGATAGAGGGGGGACACCACTGATTTCATTTTATACTCTCTGATAGTATCGATATAATGAGCATATATAATTTATTCAAATAAATGACTGGATTTTAAAAAACAGATTCAAAATAATACATTTCTAGAAACACATACTATTTTCATATAAGATCCAAATAAAACACTTGGCAGCTCTTATATAGACTACTAGAATGCAAATACTTAACAAAGTTATATACATTGACATATGGACAAGAGTAAAGAAAAACGAAATGGTGTTCTTTAGAAGTTAATAGTCTCAAGTTTTGGTTGTCTCTCTCTGCTCTTCACAACTGTGGTCTTAAGCAAGCCTTAAACAAGACTTTCTTCATGGGGTCTCTGTAAAATTCAGGACAAAAGTTGAGCAAAAGAAGTTCACACATCTCTTTTGAGATCCCTTTGAACTGAAAGCCAAGATATTTGATAAAACAGTGATGGAATGCAAAATTGTATAATATTACTGCATGGCAAGGGCCTTAGTAAGTCTCTGTAAGAGAAGATCTTACAGGCCTGACTGAAGAAAGTGATCATCTGTCGAGTAATGAGACTTACTGAGCTTTGAACAATGCACCTCCAGACTTCACATGGAAAAATCCAAGAAAGTGATTTCATACTGTCAAATCCAATAGATACATATCTTCCTGGATTTTTGGCACGAGTTAGCACATTCCTTTGGTTAAACTATCAACTACCTTTAATTTCATGGTATCATTCTCTTTTTCTCCTGTTCCTCATCCTGACTCTGTTCCTATTTGAAGTCTATAATTGACGTCTCTTTCCCTATCTCCTGCCTTACCTTTCATATCCCAGGGGCTCTATCCAGACCATTGCTCTGTTCATTTTACATGCTGTGCCTGAGTGATTTCATCCACCCCTTTCTTCCTTTTAACTATCGTTTAAATACCAATGGCCCTTGGTTCTAAATTGACCCCAGATCCTCAATTTACATATACAACTGTTTGTTCCATATAGCCACTTGGATATTCCCTAAAAAAGTCAAACTCAGCATGCCATTTTCCTTCTTTCTTTCCTTCTTCGGTATAGCCCTAAGACCTGCACCTCTACCTGCATTCCATTTTTCAGTTAATACTTCTACCATTTATAAGGTTAGCTAAGCCAGAAATGTATTCTTTCCTAGATTTATTTTTCTCCACACCTTCAAAAATATTCAAAATACATCCCCAATTCATTTATTTCTCTCTTCTCTGAAAATACTCTAAGGATCAGTGGAACGTTCATGTGCTATGGTTCAATGATTCTAAGACTGGCTCATATTACTCTTACAAAAGTAAAGACTGGAATTATCTATAGCAGTGCTTTTTTAACTAGGGATAATTTTGCTCCCTGGGGGACATTTGACAATGTCTGGAGACATCTTTGGTTGTCACAACTAAAGGAGGGACTGCTACTGCCATGTAGTTGGTAGAGGCCAGGCCTACTATAATACAGTGCATCCTACGATGCATAGGACAGTCCCCCACAACAAAGAACTATCCCACCAAAATGTCAGGAGTGCCCGGACTGAGATACCCTGACCTATAATTTTGCATTCTAATTGGAGGGCTTGTAAGAAATATTTACAAATTGGATTATAGAACCATAATATAGCTACTCTCTAAGAGCATACCCCAATATTATTCTTATATAACTAATATTTGAGTCGCAGAGATTATTTTGGATCAGTGTTAGTAGTAGTTTAGTGGACACACCCTAACATGACCTTCAGTGGGTCTTGCCTTTATATAATCCCCACCCCTTAAAGTCAACTGGAACCTGTGACTTGCTCCTAGCCAATAGAAATAGCAAAGGTGACGGGTTACTCCTTTAAGACTCCCTCTTAGTACACTGGAGCAAGAGAGAGTCTCCTGCTGGCCTCAAGGAAGTAAGCAGCTATGTCTTGAGAGAGCCATTTAGCAAGACACTGGGGGGGCTTCTAGGGACTGCAAAGAAAGCCTGCAAGAAAGTAGAAATTTCAGTCCTACAATCTCAAGGAACCACAGGAACTGAGTTCTGCCAACAACCACATGAGTTTGGAAGAGAATGCTGAGCTCCAGATGAGAACACAGGCCAGCGGACACCCTGATTACAGCCTTCTGAGACTAGAATGAGCAGAGAATCCAGATAAGCTGTGCCCAGACTCCTGACCCACAAAAACAATGGATAATAAATGTATGTTGTTTTAAGCCTTTGTATTTATGATAATTTATTATGCAGCAACAGATAACTAATACAAGTGCCATTAGGGAAAAAAGAAGAAAATGAACACAGGAAGAGTGAACACAAAAGACTTGAGTTAATACAGTATGACAATTTCTAAGTTTTATTTTACATTTTCTTGTTTCCTCTTCTAGCCATTGATTTCTTTTAAACCATATTTTTTGCATTTGAGGGACTAAATTAATATACGTATTAACTTAATAAACATACCTTAAGATTCTCTCAATGTTTGTTTTCACTTTAAAACTCTAGCAATGATGTAGTTATGTTGATGACAATTTTGGCTGAAGGTCAGTAATTAAATAAAATATTTCAGCAAATGGAAAGTCGAGTGTGATGACAGGTATATGATAAGGACATGATATAGATTTCTTTGTTTTTACCTTTATTTAGTAATTTAGGTATGATAGCCATTTATGGTAGTTATTTTCCTTACATATTAAATTTCAAATGGAGATGATGTCTCTCTGCATCATAGTTAAAAAACAGAATAGTTAAAAAACACAGTCAAAACTGCTGGTAACTTGGCAGAGGATGAGAAATATGCTGTGTAACACAACAGAAGAAAGGTAAAAAAATACGGTGCTAACTTGTGATTATTTTAGCACTTTAAAATAGCCACATCTATTAAAATGAGTGAATTATGTTAATTAAGTATCAGAAGATTTTCTCATCTCTAAAATACTTTCCAGTTTTAGATGTCATAAAATTGTGCTTTTATCTCCTGGATCTTGACCCTCTAACGCAAGGATCAGCAAACTATGATTTGTGGGCCAAATCCAGCTCACCTCTTGTTTTTGAACAGTTATCAAGTGAAGAATGGCTTTTACATTTTTAAATAGTTGAACAAAATGAAAAGAAGAATAATATCTAATAACATGAAAATTGTGATATTCAAATGTCAGTGCCGATAAATAGTTTTCGGAAGCCAGCCATACACATTCATTTACATATTGTTTACGGCTGCTTTCCAGCTACACCAGTAGCGATAAGGAATTTAGAGAGAGACTGGCTATAACCTGCAAAACTTAAAACAAACACTATGTCCTTTTTTAGAAAAACTTTGCTGATTCTTTCTCTAAAATATGCTGTTTTGAAAATCTCCCCAAAAAAGAAGGTTTGCATGTATTTGGAATATGTAATGTATGTGTTCATATGTGTGAGTGATCTTTGATCCTATTTTTTTCTGTAATATACCTATTTGATACATTATTTATTCAGGTCCAATTAAACATCACATTCCAAACCATAGGAATTTTTTTTTTATTTTGCACAGCTTCACTTGAGAATTCTAAGGTACTGCCTTCAAGTTTGGGTTCTATTATTTTTTTCTTTTATCTCCATATTTATAGACATTTCACGCCTCATCGTGAATGCAGAAAGCCTCCGAGACATTTCCTGCGATCCATAGCCCTGCATCCTGCATTGCACTGTTCAAGAGTGTTTCAAACCATCTGGGGGACTTTTTAAAAAGGCCCCACAGGGGTGAGGAGTTGTAAATCATTGCTCGACATTTCCAAAGAGTTAACAAAAGGTACTGAGATTCTATTAGCATTGCTGGAGGAGGACAGGCCAGCCCTCATCTTCCCTGTCTGGAGATTTTGATAGCATGATGTCTCCATAAAATGGAAACAGGCCCATAAGGAAGATTAAAAACACCAATGGTAAAGGTTAGAAAACTCCAATAATTACTCTAAGACACATGCAGGTATTATGGCTGCTTTTCACATGTGAAAAGGGAAGAATAGAAAATCACAGGAAGGAAACAAATTAATGTATTGTTTACCACTGTGGACATTAGGCTGTTATGCTTGTGACAAAATGATTTTGAACCGCACTGGAGATTTGTCTGATACTTATCTTCTCAGATTTCCCTGACACATAGACTTCACTGATAATTTGGTGTATAAAACATTGAGACATACCAAATATATTTTAAGATGTATGCATTGGCAGATAAACATTTTTTTATTCTTCCCTCCATTTTACAACCTTAATTTTACTAATATCTGTGATATGTGAAGACACTACAAAGAACAATTCTTCTATAAATGGACTATTCTGTAGAAACTTCATACAAGGCCTCTAATCTCTCTGGCCCAATGGAAGATATTCGTCATCACTATTCTTGGCAGTAATTGCTGGGAAGCAGTAATGATTGAGGTCCTGTTAGAATGGCATTACAGTGGTACCAGGCCAGGGACCCAGAATTACTACAGTCCTTCCTAGCCCAGTGTCATGGGGGAGACCCTGCTCGCTGCGCCATTTGTCATGCAGGGTGTCATGCAGGGTCTCTGCTCCGGCTCCCTGCACAAGAACACAGGTGTCTTGCAGGGCAGCCTGTGGGGTCTCTGCTCCCGCTCCCCACAAGAGAACGCAGGATATGGTGAGGCCAAAAAGGAACACCCATGGAGCCATAAGTAGGGGAGTCATATCACTATATTCTTGCTGGCGGCATCCGCCTCTCTGCAATCCGCTCTTGCTCGCTCAGCCACCATCTTCTTGCTAGCCCCCATTTTCTGCTAGCCTACCCACGGCAGTTATATTAGTGGCCAATGGCTCACTGGTTACAGCTGACGGCCAACTAGCCACAGCTGATGGCCATGCAATCACAGTTGATGGCCATTTACTACCTGAGCCAGCACCTGTCTATGTGAGGCCGAGAGCCTGGAAGCTGCTTTCTGGGGCTCTGTCCCCACACCCAGCAAGATTTTCCCTAAGATTTTCCCTATCACCTTTCCAAGGAAAGTTGTGGGGACAGAGCCCCAGAAAGCAGCTTCCAGGCTCTCGGCCTCACGTGGAAAGGTGCTGGCTCAGGTAGTAAATGGCCATCAACTGTGATTGGATGGCCATCAGCTGTGGCTAGTTGGCCGTCAGCTGTAACCAGTGAGCCATTGGCCACTAATATAACTGCCGTGGGTAGGCTAGCAGAAAAATGGGGGCTAGCAAGAAGATGGTGGCTGAGCGAGCAAGAGCGGATTGCAGAGAGGCGCATGCCGCCAGCAAGAATATAGTGATATGACTCCCCCATCCATGGCGCCGTGGGTGTTCCTTTTTGGCCTCACCATGTCCTGCGTTCTTATGTGGGGAGCAGGAGCAGAGACCCCGCCTGACACCCTGCACGACAAACTGCCATGGCTATGCTAGCAGCAAATGGGGGGGCTAGCAAGAAGATAGTGGCTGAGCTAGCAAGCGCGGATGGCAGAGTGTGTGGATTACAGATTGCAGAGAGGCGAATTGCAGTTAGCAAGTGAGGTTGTTTGGCAGAGAAGCAGACGGCGGGTTGGGGATCATGTGGCTCCCACTTCCTGTGTCTCCAACCCAGCCGCCAGAGAGAATATAGTGGTATGACTCCCCTACCTATGGCTCCGTGGGTGTTCCTTTTTGGCCTCACCAAGTCCTGTGTTCTTATGTGGGGAGCAGGACCAGAGACCCTGCATGACACCCTGCACGACAAAGGTCTATGAGGTGCAGAAAATAAAGATATCCTGTATTATTCAATGGGGCTTTGGCCCTGAACCGCAAAGTAGAGCACTACCACCAGACGATTGAGACCACCTGGCAGATTCCATGAGCCTTTGGTCCAGAGGAGAGATACTGAGAGCGCAGAATCAAGCAGGCTGAGTGGCCTTCTGGCTTTTGCAGCCCCACAATCAAAAGTTTTTGTTTACTATTGCAATTAGACAAAAGGCTGCACCCAATTTTCATGTTAAATCATGGTCCTTTGACCCCACTTCTGTAAACAAGAAAAGACACGTGATTGAAGAGCTTCTCAGATGAGGCCAATCATATGGGTGCAGAGGGAGAGCTAGGGAAAGGTGAGAAAGATCAAGTTCATTTGAGAAGGCCATTTAAGCACTTAGAACACAAAATCAAATCAAGGATTGACGTGCCAGATGAAGAGCATGACACTTTATCGAGAAAAGAATAATGAGGAAAACAACCCTGAGTTAAGGTGAGCAACAGTGATGTACTAAATGGGAAAGTTAACTATTTTGTTTAACATTTGAAAATTTCTCCTTTTAATAATCCAAATTATATCTCTCTTCTCTTTGTAACTGCCTCTCAATGATTTCTTCTAGCTCTGCCCTCTGGATGTAGACAGGGAAAACCAATGCAATAGTTATTCATGAAGTGGCTGAAATTGCCACATTTACTCCCTTTATTACCTCAGGTGGAAAATTTGGTGACTATTTGTCGTGCGGGAGACCCTGCTCGCTGCGCCATTTGTCGTGCAGGGAGGCCTGCGGGGTCTCTGCTCCCACTCCCTACATAAGAACGCAGGATGTGGTGAGGCCAAAAAGGAACACCCACGGAGCCATAGGTAGGGGAGTCATACCACTATATTCTCTCTGGCGGCTGGGTTGGAGAAACAGGAAACAGGAGCCACACAATTCTCAACCCTCATTGCATCTCTTGCAAGCTCAGCCACCATCTTCTTGCTAGCCCCCCTTTTCTGCTAGCGTAGCCACAGCAGTTATATTAGTGGCCAATGGCTCACTGGTTACAGCTGACGGCCAACTAGCCACAGATGATGGCTGTCCAATCACAGTTGATGGCCATTTAGTACCTGAGCCAGCACCTTTCTATGTGAGGCCGAGAGCCTGGAAACTGCTTTCTTAATCTCTGTCCCCACACTATTCCCTCCCACACACACATACTCAAAGAGGTAGCAAAAGGTAGCATTTGAATGCATGAGGAACCCTGACTTTAGGAAACCACAGTCCCTTAAAGTGGATAAACCAGCCCAGCCTTTACTCTGAGGGAGACGTTCTCTTTGTTATTCTGGATAGCAAAAAAACATCAGTCCTCCACCTCCTGTCCCAGAGGAAGACACTGTTTGTATCTCCCAAGGCTGTTTGCCACACCTACATCCTTGAAAGACAGTCCAAAACAGAAGCTGATAACAAGATTGCAAAATGTGAGAGACCATGGATTCTTGTCTGCCATATATAGGTATGTGTGTATGTATGTATCTATATATACACACATGCATATATACGTATATACATGTATAAATAAAATACGAGGTCTGACAAATAAGTTCACGAACTCATCCTAGAAAAAGTGCTTCATACCTGTCATGCGGGAGACCCTGCTCACTGCGCCATTTGTCATGCGGGAGACCCTGCTCGCTGCGCCATTTGTCCTGCGGGGTCTCCGCTCCCGCTCCCCACACAAGAACGCAGGACATGGTGAGGCCAAAAAGGAACACCCACGGAGCCATAGGTAGGGGAGTCATACCACTATATTCTCTCTGGCGGCACTATACTCTCACTGGAGGCTGGATCCACACTGTCCGCAAACCGCCATCCACGCTTGCCAGCCCAGCCGCCATCTTCTTGCTAGCCCCCATTCTTTCTCTCCTCTCCTCTTCTCTTCTTTCTCTCCTTCGTAGCCACGGCAGTTATATTAGTGGCCAATGGCTCACTGGTTACAGCTGACGGCCAACTAGCCACAGCCGATGGCCATGCAATCACAGTTGATGGCCATTTACTACCTGAGCCAGCACCTGTCTATGTGAGGCCAAGAGCCTGGAAACTACTTTCTGGGGCTCTGCCCCCACACTCCACCCCTACAGGCTCTCGCCTCACAATCTACGCGACAAGCGTCTTCCGCGAGGGACTCTGTGCAAGGAGCCTGGAGGTGAATGCAATATCCTGGACACAGCCAGGCTCTCTGGGCACAGCTAGGGTTTCTCAGGGCACCACCAGTGCTTCTGGGCACAGCCAGACTTCCTGGGCTTCTTAGGGTACCACCTGTCTTCCCGGACACAGCCAGGGTTTCTAAGGGCACTGCCACTCTCTCTGGGAACAGCCCGACTTCCTGGGCACAGCCAGGGCATCTTCAGGGCACTGCCACTCTCTGTGGGCACAGCCACACTTCCTGGACACAGCCAGGGCTCTCAGGGCACTGCCACTCTCTCTGTGCCTCTCAGGGTACCCTGCTGGAACAACAGCGACTCACAATCAAGGTGCTTACATATTCTCAATGGCGGCCAGTCAAGAGACAAAAGCAAATATCCCCCAGTTCCACTACAAGGTGGTAAGTTCCCAAACAAACAGTCAAGCTGTCCATTAAATTAGGGATGGAAGGCAATTCCCCATAGTCCATAGTCATTCGCCAGGGCTGTCCTGGGGGTGAGGGACGACCGTGACCTCACCCGCATCTCCCACAGAGGACTCAGCAAGCGTTTCCTCCGGGCTGCCTGACCAGGAACTTCCTGGCCCACAGGGCCGCAACGACCTTTGCTTTCTCCGGCCTGTGCTGGTTGGGGAACCGTCCACATCTTTCCACCTCTCCACGGGGCTCCATCTCTCCAGCAGCTGCATGGGTTTTCCTGTGCTGGTGGGAGAACCGTCCACGTCCTCCCACCCCTCCATGGGGGTCCAGCTCTCCAGCAGCTGCTCCTCCTGGTCTTCCTGACACTGAGTGTTCATACACACAAACTGCTCCACCACCTTTCGGAGAGCTTTGGCTGGCACCATACCCTGCTCACTGCGCCATTTGTAATGCGGGAGACCCTGCTCACTGCGCCATTTGTCCTGCGGGGTCTCTACTCCCGCTCCCCACACAAGAACGCAGGATATGGTGAGGCCAAAAAGGAACACCCACGGAGCCATAGGTAGGGGAGTCATACCACTATATTCTCTCTGGTGGCACTATACTCTCACTGGAGGCTGGATCCACACTGTCCGCAAACCGCCATCCACGCTTGCCAGCCCAGCTGCCATCTTCTTGCTAGCCCCCATTCTTTCTCTCCTCTCCTCTTCTCTTCTCTCTCTCCTTCGTAGCCGCAGCAGTTATAGTAGTGGCCAATGGCTCACTGGTTACAGCTGACGGCCAACTAGCCACAGCTGATGGCCATGCAATCACAGTTGATGGCCATTTACTACCTGAGCCAGCACCTGTCTATGTGAGGCCGAGAGCCTGGAAACTACTTTCTGGGGCTCTGCCCCCACAATACCTCATTGCTGACTATCACTACAGTCAACTTCAAAGTCCTCCCCTTGGGAAGCTATGCACTGATGCCAGCACCTAGTCCACCCTTCAAAGCAATTTTGGAACTCATTTTCTGGAATGGCCATCAGAGCTGTCGTCATATTACCCTTGATGTCCTGAATGTCATCAAAATGTCTTCCTTTAAGTATTTCCTTTATCTTCAGGTAAAGAAAGAAGTCATTGGGGGCCAGATCAGGTGAGTAAGGAGGGTGTTCCAATGCAGTTATTTGTTGACTGGCTAAAAACTCCCTCACAGACAGTGCCCTGTATGCTGGTGCGTTGTCGTGATGCAAGAGACATGAATTGTTGGTGAAAAGTTCAGGTCGTTTTTATCCAACTTTTTCACACAGCCTTTTCAGCACTTCCTAATAGTAAACTTGGTTAACTGTCCAGTTGGTATAAATTCATAATGAATAATCCCTCTGATATCAAAAAAAGTTAGCAACATCGTTTGTTGCAACAAAGTCGCACACTTAATTGTCAGACTTCAGATGTGCACTCTTCATACTCATAAAAGTCAATTTTTGCATACATTGAATCAATTTTAATATATTTTATAATATGCTTTTTTTATAGGCATCTTCTCTTGTCGGTATACCTCATTCTTTTTAGCAACTATATAGTATTCCATAGTATTTTTATACAACAATTTATTAAAAGTTCTGAGCCATTTCCCACTGAATGAACTTTCAGATATTTCCCAGTGTCTTACTATTACAAATAATGCTGGGGGAAACAGTCTTTATATAATACATGTATCTTTGTGCATATGTCTGAGTATTTCTGTAGGAAAAAATCAATCGAAATGGAATTACTTGATCAAAAACATGTGCAATGAAAAATTTGAAGGACATGTAAGTTGCCCATGTCAATTTATATTCCTCTAACAGTATATGAGAGTGTACAAATCCTGTTTTCCTATGTATGCTAAAATACTTATATGTCCTTACTAAGGATAAACCTATGGAAACACATGATTTAAAATATCATCAGTTAGGACACTGGATTTTAATGCAATTTTGTCCTCTCTTTCAAACTGATCCCTATACAAACCCTGGAAGCTGGCTATTATTACTTCTAATTTTAGATGAGCAAAGGGAGGCATTTCAATAAATGAAGAAGCTATGGAAAGGAGATATCAGAATTTCTGGTGATAATTTCTTATATTTTTATATTCAATGCTGCTGATATCCCCGACACAAAAAAGATATGTACAGTTCATGAGGTCATATATCAGAAGGAATGCAAGAACTTCCTATTAGAGTATTTCATCCCCCAAAGGTACCTTTACTATATAGCTTCATCACATTTTCCAAAATTGAGTTTCATGGCGGTGAACTTGCAACTAGGGACTCGTATTGAACTTGAAGTCAACTAAAACTTTAGTTTCCTTTAGTGTTGCTGCTGTTGTTATTGTTGTTGTCATTGCTTTAACATAATGCACCACTTATCAAGGTTTCCCCAACCTGTTTATATATGTAATTGATTTTTTTTATCCCGAATGAAGAACTTTATATGTATCCTTGCAATTTATAAATGCATCATCTTGCTAATTTTAGCTCGAATTTCCAACTTGTCATGATCTTTTGGACACATGATTCTGTCATCAATCATACTGTGTTTCCCCGAAAATAAGGCCTAGCCAGACAATCAGCTCTAATGTGTCTTTTGGAGCAAAAGTTAATATAAGACCTGGTATTATGTTTATTATATTATATTATATTATATTATATTATATTATATTATATTATATTATATTATACCCAGTCTTATATTATAGTAAAATAAGACCAGGTCTTATATTAATTTTTGCTCCAAAAGATGCATTAAAGCTGATTGTCCAGCTAGGTCTTATTTTCAGGGACACATGGTATTAGCTGACTCTACCATTTCCACATCATCTAGGCATTGAACAAATCCACATCCTTTCCATGAATTCATTCAACTTACTTACTAAAATGTTGAACAGGACACATCCAAACCCAAGCACATGTCTGTGCCACAAGCATCTGTCAGAAGGTGGACATCATTCAGTTTATAACCCTGTCTTGCCTTTTATCATGAGAGCCATGGCCCTGAATTGAATTGAGTCTGATGTCACTAGCCGAAGCATGGGGTATATGAGATGATTGTGGCAGGAAGAAACTCTAATGGAAAGGAGAAAGATGCTATTTTTCAAACAGATCTATAGTTAAACAGACCTCATGGGAATAGTAGTAGAGAAGGACAGCATATAAATTGAATTAAATTCTCATAAAATGAGATGCCTTTAATTTATTTTTTCCTGAGCATCAATGTAATGAATAATTAAAAATGCCCTTTCTCAGATTTGCAGAAAGCAGTGAATTTCTCATATCCACTTGGCAGTTTTATTAGCTACTATTGTTCCTTTTTATCAAAGAGGTCATCCGCCTACTGAATTTTTTTTTTTTATCATTTTGGTAATTATGTTTTCATGCGTATATTTGCATGATTATGTTCAAAACTTTCATGTGTAATAAATGCATTCAGTGCAGAAAAAGGGCAGAATGATAATACTGGCTATGAAGGAAAGTACTTTAATGCCCGTATGTAATTGTGGTCTTAATTAAAGACCAGCCCAGAAGAACTTCAGGTATAAAACCATTTTCTTTCATTTTTACTTAGAAGTTTCCTATTTTCAAGGTGAAGAAAGGACTGACTTTTTTTTCTCAATTAAGCTATCATTGGGAAATTTGCTCTAATGATAGTGAGAGGACCCAAGTTATGTTTTAAAATATTATAATTTTTTTTAATCCCCTGGTGGTCATAGTCAAGCAGTGATCAAATTTGGAACACACCTAAGCTTGAGGGGATAAATCCACGACAACTGCACCCCCAAGACACTGAGGAATATTGTGCTAGGGAAGATAAGGCAATCCCAAACCTTTTAGTGGAGGAGGAGGAAGCAATGCTGTAAGAGAGCTCTGTAATGCTCACAGATATTATTCCCATGGCTAATCTTCAATGCCAGGACCTGCTCAAGAGGACAACACTTCCTGGACAGTTGCTGTTCTTTGGGGACTTCATTGCATGGCCCTATTGTTCACCCAAAATCCTTTTCCAAATAGGAAAGACAGTTCCTGGTTATTCTACCAAATTCATTTATACTTCAAGAAGTAACATCAATTGTGCCGAGGCTTCATGATCAAGTCTAGTATTGAAATAGCAGTGGGGCACACCACTGCCATTTTCCTTGCATGCAAAAAAGAAATGCCAAATATAATCCCTCCTAGATAATTTGTTCTCATTTTCTTCTTTGACTCAGTTTTATTTCTCCCTCTCTTTCCTGTTTGAAATCACTAAATCGATGCAGTAATTACTGAGTTTAATAACATGACTTTGCAAAAATATTGTGACAGTTGGAGGGAGATAACTATGCCCTAAAGGTCATTATTTGTGTGTGGAGTAAGTGGAACAAGTAACAGAAACATGCATAATATTCATTACTTATGGATTTACAAACATCTATCACGTAATTGCTAATATTACTGGGCTTTAGGTATTTTTCTCCTCTTTTACAATTTTCTAACATATGTGACCTTATTAGTGTTAAATAAAAAAAACCACAGGCACTAAATGGCATCACTTGTGCTAAAGCCCATGACAGCAAACCTAGATTTAATACCTGACCTAATTGCTATTTCAACCTCTCCCAGAAACATAATCTTAATCAACCAGTCTGGAATTTTCTGGTCAAAACCAATGAGGTGATTTGTCACATGTGCCCTTTCCATCCCTCACTTAAAGAAGGGAAGAAACAATCTGCATGATAAAAACCCTTGCCATCCAGTCTCCCTCCCACCCATAAGATGTCCTGGTCTAAAAATAATTCATCCATTTTTACTAGCTCTCTTGCCCCACCGTTCTTTCTATAAAACCCTTCCATTTTGTATAAACCTTTGGAGCTAAATGGGATGCTGCTAAATGGGATGCTGCCTGATTCACGAATCACTTAATAAAGCCAATTAGATCTTCAAATGTACTCAGTTGAGTTTTATTTTTTAACATTAGTTATAGAAATTTCTCCCTTCTCTTCTGGACTTTAATTCTATGAAGTTGACTGTGGTTTAATTGATCACACATTCCCCAATATTTTCGACAGTGCCTGGCAAATAATAGGTACTCAAAGATTATTTGTTAATCAAGTTTTCTCTATGTAAGGTAGAGGAACTGAGACCCTGAAAGATGTTCATTGCAGGATTATTCACGGTGGCCAAGACATGGAAACAACCAAAGTGTCCTTCGCTAGAAAATTGCATAAAGAAGACGTGGTATACATACACAATGGAATACTACTCAGACATTAGAAAAGATGATATACTGCCAGTTGCGACAATATGGATGGAACATGAGATTGTTATGCTAAGCGAAATAAGTCAGAAAAAGTTGAGAATCATATGATTTCACTCATGTGGAATATAAAACTGAAAGCAACAAAGGAACAAAACAAAGAAACAAAAACTCATAGACACAGATAACAGTTTAGTGGTTACCAGAGGGAAAGGGGGGAAGGGGATGGTAGAAGAGGGTAAAGGGGGTCAAATATATGGAGATAGAAGGCGAACAGACTCTGGGTGGTGAGCACACAATGTGATTTATAGATGATGCATTAAATACACACTTGAAACCTATGTAATTTTACTAAACGTTGTCACCCCAATAAATTTAATTAAAAAAATAAAACATATAATCTGGGGGGGAAAAAAAGACCCTGAAAGACTGATGTGATTTGCAGTGCTCACACAGCTACTCAACAGGGAAATCTAGCTGAAGCCCTGGATTTCCCAGTAAAAATTTTGTGTCATTTATTAAGATTTATTATTAGATTGGTGCAAAGGTAATTACGGTTTTTGCAATTATTTTTAACCTTTTATTTTTTTATTTTTTTAAAGATTGTATATATACATATTTTAATTTTATTGGGGAATATTAGGGAACAGTGTGTTTCTCCAGGGCCCATTAACTCCAAGTTGTCCTTCAAACTAGTTGTGGAGGGCGCAGCTCAGCTCCAAGTCTAGTCGCCGCAGCCCACCATCCTACTTGGGAATTGAACCGGCCACCTTGTTGTTGAGAACTCGTACTCTAACCAACTGAGCCATCAGCAGCTCATTGTCTTCAATCTAATTGTGGAGGGCACAGCTCACTGGCCCATGCAGGAATCGAACCGGCAACCCTGTTGTTCAGAGCTCACGCTCTAACCAACTGAGCCATCCGGCTGCCCCTATTTTAACCATTTAAACCGCAATTATTTTTGCACCAACCTAATAATATTCAAATTTTGGTTTTGATTCTTGCCTCATATCCTGGACTTGCCATTGAGGACACAAGCCATGTGTTGAACTTCCAAATGCCTGGCTCAGAGATAGCTCCAAAGGTGGTCTTTAATAAAAACATACAGATTACTTTATTCTTAAAATTGTGTTGTTAAAAAATGCCTTATGAAAAAAATGCTTTACGGTCAAATTTAAGTGCTATATTGTAAATTGTCCACCAACATTTTTTCTTGCCAAACATCTCCCAGATTCCTATAAATCTCAGGGCAATGTAGAGACTACAGAGAACAATTTCTGTCTTCTGTTTGTCAGTTCATCAAAAGAATATCTATGCCTTTAATTGCCCACTTTCGATAGTTTTCAGTTCTTGGAAATTCAGGAAGATAAAATCTTTATAGTAAAGATAGTATACAATATATATCACTGCTCCCCCCTCCCCGAAGTACAAAGGTAAACCACAGGAACCTAAGGAACAAAGTGAACCGCACAGATCTGCTAGATTTGATATAATCAAAAGGGCTTCCCTTTCTCGTACATAACACCTCTGAGAATGTTATCATTCTAAAATACTCATCTTTACTCAGTGCCCTAAGACCTTGCCCTGATCCCCTAGGTGAGCAGTTCTCTCTGACTGTGGGCAGTAGTTTAGTCTCCAGTAGGCAAAGGCATAAAACTGATAAACATCAGCCCCTCAGCCCTTAGCCAGGGAAACAGTCAGTAACTTCAACAGATACGCAGTTAACAGGCTGCCCAGCTAGTGTTCTGAGCTCCCCCACTGGGGAGTTAAGTCCAAATATGCACCCTTATGTCCCCAGCAGATGAAAAGCCCAGACGGAAGAGAAAACCAAGATAAAACCTGCAGCCTCCCCCAAATTCAACAAGAGGCTTAGAAGCACATGGTAAGCGTATCAATGTGTTCAGGTCAAACACGAATACTTCTGCCCTTGGAAGTCTGCCAACAACTGCAGGCACTTGTTTAAAAAGGGAAGTCTTAATGCAGGGGGTGGGGAGACGGTATAGAGAAAAAAGACAAACGTTCTTGTGGAGAGTACTCCATGTTTTGTTTTGTAGGATGTAAAATTTACTTCTTGCTTCTGAGAATTGTTTTTCAGCCATAAAGCTTTCAAAAATATAGTGTACCTAACTCAAAGCCTTTAAAATTTATGTTATAAAATTTATTTCAGTGCCCTTATAAATCAGCACTTGTAGTAACAAATTATCAGAACGTGCCATATATTAAAAAGATAAACCAGAATTAAATAGTGAAGAGAGAAGGTGTTTTCAAATCAGGCAGCCAAAGCACTAACTAATGGGGACATTTGCAAATGTGACAGTGATATACAGCAGGGCTCTTGGTTACATGCATAAATCCAGCAGAAGATTTTGCATCTATCAACTGGGACTTTTGGTTCACTGTTTATAAATCAAGAAGTTAATGAAGAGGCAGGGGTCTGTAAATTCAGACACTAAACTGAAAATTTGTGGCTTTTGATTTATAAATAAGTTATCTCAACAATTATATATATAAATAAGGAGAAAAATAAAATTGCGTTTAAAATCAGGTGAAGGTTAGCATTTATAAATCAGTTGTAAATAAAAAGATTACCAATACCAACTCAAGCGGTTCTATAATTCTGCATTTCATAAGACTACAACAGGGCGCGTAGAGCAGAATGCCAACACTTAGCAGTGTCAGGGAAATAATTAGCTTGTTTTTATTCTGTTAATTTTAATAGGTTACAATTTTTTTAAACTACGGTATTGACATTGCAAAACTTTCTTGCTCTACCAAAAAAGGACCCCAAAAATTGTTATATATCAAATCATAACCTGAAAAGATGCTGTCTAGTTATATACATGAGGTTCAAAGATCTTTCTTTTCCATTCAGACACGCAACACACACACACACACACACACACACACACACGAACAATCCCAGGTAAGAACAATGCTCTCATGTTTTGCTTGGCTTCCTAACTTCGCCTCACAATGGAATCCTAGACAAGCTCATGTCGTTTGAGGGGCAGGTTGCTCAAGCCCCACGTGGTCACTTTATACAAGCCACAGGCTGTGACACTGGAGCACATGAGCTTGAGGGACTCTCACAGACCTCCTGTCTGCTTAACCCCACATGTCTCCTGAAATAAGCGGGAAGACTCTCATCACAAAAGAACTCCAGTGAACCAGGATCAAGGAAGGATAGTGAGCACAGGGCTAAGAAACGCTGACAGGGGACTGACTCAGAGAGCAGGTTGAACAGGACGTGTTTGCCTTTCTGGGCTCAGTTTCAGAGACCCCACTGCTGGACTGTGCCCCTGTGAGTGACATCACTGTGGAATAGCTGGGCCCAGTGGGGTTTCCAGAGGCTCATCCTGTCACAGCTCCTCTCTGTCCCTGGTCGCCACATCTCATCCTCCTTTGAGAGTCAAGTGTATTACTTTGCTGGCTTCCCTGAGGCTGAGGTGATACATCTGCCCCCCCCCATTCTGATGGCAGCATCCCTCCCTGCCTGTGTCCTTTTCTCTCCATACCACGTTAGTTAGTTAGTTAGTTAGTTAGTTAGTTAGTTAGTTAGTTAGTTAGTTAGTGTCTGCAGCGTCCTCTTCTCTCCATACCACGTTAGTTAGTTAGTTAGTTAGTTAGTTAGTTAGTTAGTGTCTCTGCAGCGTCCTCTTCTCTCCATACCACTTTAGTTAGTTAGTTAGTTAGTTAGTTAGTGTCTCTGCCGCTTCCTCTTCTCTCCATATCACATTACTTAGTGTCTCTGCAGCGTCCCTGCCTGTGTCTTCTCTCCATACCAGGTTAGTTAGTGCCTCATTAATCAAAACCATTTATGCTCCAGATTTGAACGGTCGCTAATCTGTGACCCCATATGGGCTAGCATCTTCACATGTTAATAGGGACCTTCAGGTGCTCTTCCCTGGGAGGTAATAATATGGGACTTTCTAGAGGGAGAGGGGTGGGGTAATAAGAGGTGGGAGTAGATGGAGGGAAGCTTATGTTGAAGGTGTCTGGGAACAGGGACACCTGTCCTAGAATCACCGAGAAGATACCACATAAGCCACTGCTCACTCCCCGGACTAGAGGGGCTAAATCAGACCTCAGCAGCCACTGCATCGTGAGCACTAAGGACTTGGGTAGAAAGTGTCCACTTCTCCCTCCTGTTTTCACTGACTAGTTAGTCACGGATGGGGATACCCTGGACTCCCCCACATACCTCTTGCACAAGGTCTGAAATTGTACCATCTCCAGGCAGACACGGTCTTCTGTGAGGAGCGAGGAATAGAACAGGGGAGCCGAGGCTTATCCTTCCATTCCCGTTCTCTGCCCGGACTTCATGACATGTCCTTTGTTTTTTGTCACTTCACACGGTCCTTGCTATGTATACAGCCTCCCCAAATTCACGTTTATGGAATGTGTACTTCTGTTGATTCCCTGATTTTCAGTTTGGCAACTGTGCTGCTCTTCACAGCATGACATTGTCTGGGGAAACCATGTGAAAATCTAAATGTCAATAGTGTCATCATCTCCGGCTGCAGATACAACCACTTGTCCTATTATACCATGCAGGTCCCTTGGGAGGGCTTGCAGAAAAGCCACCTAATATTATTTGTTAAATTTAACAAACACAAGCTAAAGATACAATGCATTTCAATGGTTGTTGAAATATATTGTGTTATAGTGTTATAAAGCAAATTTGTGTTTCAGAAATTAATTGAATAAAATAAAAGCACAGATCCTAAAACCTGGAGTTTGAAGTAAGATTCTTTCTTCACTTAATATTTACTCTCAGATTTATTTAACATGTCCTAAAGTTAGATCTGATGTGGCATTGCAGACTCATTGTACCTTTCTGCATTTTACTCAGAACTTTAGAGAGTTGGGCATGTGATAGATTATTGAGGTGGTAACAAAGTAGAAAATCACAGGGAGTGGTTTCACAAGTTACACACAAAAATCTTCCATTGCACTGATGAAGCGACTTCACTGGGTTCGATACAGTCAAAGTAAAGCCTATGAGATTATATAACATGGCATTTGCCTTATAAGCATTTGATTATGTTTTGTCTATTCTTTAGAAGAAGAAAAAAGAGCCAGTAGCCAGGACACACACACACCACACACACACACACACACACACACACACACACACACCAGTACATAAAAACAGATTGATTCTTATAAAGATTAAAATCAGGGATGTCTACTCCTCATGCTTTCATTTGCAATGTTAAATAGAATAATGCTAGTTGTAAAGTTCCAAACACTTCAGTGTTTCCCCATTAAAATTTCATTAACACTAAACAAGTGTTACCCAAGTTGTAATTATTCTACTATCACCTACTTTAGGAGGACTACCAAAGCTATATTACTGATAAAAGTTTATTCTCTGAAAGAAAACATGGTTCCAGTTTCTAAACCAGAGTTTCTAAAGTTCAACCCATCACCAAATAAAAAGCAATGTTTTCCAGCTACTGTAGAGAAAATGGCTGATTTGTGAAATGGATACTCTGCCAGCAGATTACTAGAGACTATGTGCGAATAGAGCTAGAAATAAAGGCTATTTAAATGAATAAACAATCAAACAAATAAATAGCAGCTAGAACCTGTCACTTTGCAAAAAGATCAACCAAATCATGATTCAGGGTCTCTGGGGGATAACGTTCCATCTGCCCCGGGCCCACTGAAAGCTATTCTATGCTCCTCTCTGTGCCCCGGGAGGCTGAGCCCGGGTGTGTACATCACCTGGGCCCCTATGAACTCAGGTTTGTGTTGGGTTTGGCCAGTGGGAGGTGTCAGCAGGATCTTAGAGGGCAGGAAGGGAGCAAGGTCATGGAATTGATTCCTCTCACCTCCTCCCGACTAGGGCATTTCTGGCAGTGGCTCTGCCCCTCCACAGCTACAGCTCCTGCCAGCGACCCCTCCTGCCAGCTGCCAGAACGCCTTTCCCCCTCAGGTGTGGTAAAGGCTTCTGTTGGCACAGGTCCCTAGGTGCCTCAACATCCTCCCCTAACCCTGTCCACATGTCTGTAAATAGCCCTATACTAAAAGAAGTCACCTAAGGGATCACATTGCCAACCACTCTGCTTGGTTTTTAATAGATGAAACTAGTCAAATATTGTACAGCTATTGCAAATTAGGGTTAGAACTTAAGCCTCTGGACTCCCAGTCTAGGCAGTGCCGCACATACCCTCTGCCATATTCCCATATTGAAAGAGGCCCAGCAGGCAGGTGTTGTAGTGGTAAGAGGCACGGCCATGGCACGTCCATAGCGGAAAGGGTAAAAGGGCATTAAGAGGGAAGAATGGCCGGGCACCTGCATTGGCATCAACAGTACTGTGTTGGGGGCTACATACTTTACATGCAGAGAGATGTGATCTTCTCACAGAAAAGCACTCATGCAGACTTCATGCTTCCCCGTAAGGGTCAGCTCAAATTCCACCTTCTTTTTGAAGCCTTCCTGGAACTGAAACCACCAAACAAAATTAAATTCCCATAGAATTTATTGCTTGTAATGTTGTTGTGAAGATCAAGTGAGATAATGCGTATTGGAATGCTTTGTAGAAAGTGATAGATTTACAGTATTAACGAGAACCATCAATTAAGGATGAGAATCCTTGCCTCCTACATATGGTATCTGTTTTGACATGAACAGAAATGTGAAAAAGATGCTGCTATCTTAACCTGTAATTAATATTTCTCAACTTTCTTCGTAGGGCTCAAATGAAAGGGCTCAATGAAGAATGAATAAATAAACTTAAATTGGCTTAGATTGTCATCAGAATTGTGGCTTCAGTGTCTGTTTTCGGCTGGGATTATACATCTGGGCCACAGTCTGCAGCAGCCAGTGTTTCTTTATGTAACAAACTAATGGTGAGGTGGTCTCCATAGATTCTGAGAGAGTCTGTGTCATGGGCAGGGACACAATTTTCTTGACTGTTGAATTCCCAGAACATAACTAGAACCTTTGTTGGATAGATTACATCATTTCCAGGAGATTTTCCACAAGCCTCCAATTAAACAGCTCCCATCAAAAAAAAAAAAGAAAGAAAGAAAGAAAGAAAGAAAGAAAGAAAGAAAGAAAGAAAGAAAGAAAGAAAGAAAGAAAGAAGGAAAGAAAATGAGGATTTACTAAGTCATGGTTTTCAGAGGAATCACTTGCTTAAGTCAGCTCTAAGACAGAAGGAAAAGAGGAGATCTTTCCCTGAGCTACACTTAACGTAAAGCAGCCAGAAAATACTTTGAAACTCGGCTTCACCAAGTGTGTGTGGCCTCCAAAGCCTGATAGAGATGCTAGGATCTCTCAAACCAATAAAACCCTAGCAGTCATCCTCAGTCAGGCACCCACATTTCCATGTGAGCTGTGGATACTGAAATAACTTGGAGAAACAGTCTGAACAGTGAGGAATGAAGCTCCAGTGTTCGATGAAGTTCAATTTCCCCTTTAGAGCCTCAAGAAGAAACACAGGTTGTAGAGGCAGCCAACTTATTACCCCTAATTTGCCCATGAGGAAATTCTGGAATAGCCAGGCGCTATTCACTGAGCAGTGAGTGGAAGCAAAATCATGTGCAATGTGCTCTCAGAAAACATAAGCATGGATGACAAAGTTCTTTCCCTCAAGTACTGCCCCTATCCACAGGAACACCATTCTGCAGAGAGAGCCCTGTTAAAGGATTCATAGAGAGGATGCAGGAGTCGTAGTTACTACGGGCGGGCTAAGGTGGACACCATGTATGCTCAGCTGCTACAAGCTCAGCTGGACAAACAGACAGCCCCCCCCCACCCATGTGGGCAAGCCTGTTTGTTGTCAGATACATAAGACTGCACCAATCTCAGTATGTTTGGAAGAAAGCTGATAGGTACAGCAAGATACTTCTGACTTCAAAGATACAAAAAAAGTAATTTACTTTTATTTATAAGACCACCAAAATGTAACACTGATTCTGACTTGAATAGGGAGGGAGTGGAACAGTTTAGTTTAGAGGTGGACTTTTAGTGGAGACCATCTTGGTTTAGCTGTGTTGCTTATATGGTCGAATGTTGCCTAAGGGTTCTCTGAAGTTGGGCAACAAGCAGTAGTCTTTGGAATACAGGCCTTAGGTTATAAGTTAAGAAAATATTTGCCTTTGGAGCAACAAAGATCAAGTGACTTTTACAGGCTGTTAGAGGAAGCCTATCAGAGACCATTTGGCCATTTGCTTGCTGAACATATGGTAACCTTTTGTCATTTTTAGAAGGGCTGGGTCAGAGACCTTAGCAGCTCAACCCCAGACTAATTCTTCCCAGGAGCTTGACCCCGTCAGAATATATGTGACCTCAGGGCCTAAACTGACATCACCAGATCCCAGGAAGCACTTCAGAAAGTCCTTACCCTGCAGGCTTTCAAGTCAGGAAACGCTGTTGTCTACTACACCCCTTGTGTGCCACCTCTAGCTTTTCGTTGGCAATGAAATTCTGAAAGAGCGATTTGAATTCTGGCTGCATCTCCCCTTGGGTTGCCTTGTAGATAAGTTTCCTTCTGGACACATGGCTGTTATTGCACCTAGTTTAAGTGACACCATGACTCTATTTATGAATCTGTCTTCCCAGTGATAATTCCAGTTCTTTGGGGGAATGTGTGTTTAACCTTCATTGAGATGAAGCATTCTCAACACCAAACTTAGCACATTAAAAAAATGAAACTAATTATGGATGGAAAGAAGAAGAGGGAGGGAAGGAAAGAAGGAAGAAAAAAATACAGAATAAGGAATAACAATTGACAGCATTTATTGACTCCTTGCTATACAATAGGAATGATCTAACTTGTTTTATAAATATTTTCTCATGCATGTTTCAGAGAAACTCTAAGGTATTATCATCTCTTTTGCAGTGGCTGGAAACTGAGCTCAAAAGAGTTAAACTTTCCTTAACTCACAGAAATGAAAAGTGGTAAAATACACATCTGAAGTCAGTTTTGACTAAGTCCAAATCCTGTGTTCTTATCTACCAAGCCCAGAAAACACCAGAGCCCAGAGAATTTGAGAATCTTACCTAATCCCATAACTAGTGAGGATGAGAGTAGTGGAAGACTCCTGGTTCTAGCATTTAGAAGCTCTTTGAAGGCAGAAACTGCTTCTAGGTACTTTTGCCATCCTCATCTCTGCCAAAAGCATTTTCGCTGCATACCTAATTGGCCATAAAGCAATTTTGCAGTAAAAAAGGATAAAATCACATCAAATAAAAGAGGGATGTTAAACAGAACATAATGAAACATGAAAGAATGAATAACAAAATTAAGAAGACTTTATTGTGAAATACAAAATATTTGAATTGATTTAAAATGTGTGTAGATTGATGGCAAAACTGCACAGATAACTGATTTTATTTTGTGGCTTGTATCTAAACACTTGGCTTCATTCTATGGTAAATGTGGGTTCAACTCTTCGCCCTCAAAGAGGCTGTCAGGAGGCAGCCAGGTAGCTCAGTTGGTTAGAGTGCGATGCTCCTAACACCAGGGTTGCCAGTTGGATCCCCGCATGGGCCAGTGTGAGATGCGCCCTCCACAATGAGATTGAAACAACTACTTGACTTGGAGCTGATGGGTCCTGAAAAACCACACTTAAAAAATAAATAAAAGTTTTTAAAAAAAGACCCTCAGCTGATCCTTATCCTCCCAGTGTAGTGTGTTTAAAAATAAGAAACCAACTCTTGGGGCAAATCGTCATTCTCAGGAAGAAATGCTAACTATTTTAAGACCACCGCCATCATATCTATTAATCACCATATAGACCATTCTGAGGGCTAGCTAAGATTTATATATCAAAATGCGAGTAACTGGAGAACTTCACAAATGAAGAAATGAAACCAAATTGACGACTAGCTTAATTACATGAAGTCTGCTGAAGGCAGTTGATTTGTCAATGGAGAGATGAGACCAAACAAACCAAGAAAAAAAACAAACTGTCAACCTGTTATTTTGTCTTTTTTATGATTGTTGATTGACTTGTCAATGGAGAGATGAAACCAATCAAACAAAAGAAAAACCTGTCAATCAGTTATTTTTATCTTTTTAAAGGCAAAATTACCTTACAGACAATAAGCTACGCTGTGAAAATGTTTGCGGCAAAAATGCTTGCAGCAAAGATGCTACGGCAAAAATACTTGACAGGGACAGAAACCATATCAAGTTCAGTTAAACCAACGTTTTGCTCTTGAAGTGTTTCACAGAGCACAAGAAAAAGACTCTGGGCCTCAGGAACCATTGGAAACTGCAGACTGGAACCAAGGCTGAGAAAGTCACTGGGCGCATTCACCTCGCTTCCTGTTTCCTCTGAGCATCTGCTCCATTCCTCCTTGCAGATGAGCATTCTCTGCTTCTCAGTTAAATGGTGAGGAAAGAACTTTCTCACAGTCCCTGAACATAATGAACCAGACAAACCCACACAAAGAGCCTTAGCTCAGGCACAATCCAAATTTCTGTGGAAGAGCACATTATTGGCCTAGACAGGTCTAGATATTAACTCTGGTCCTAACACTACAGGCAGAACGGTGAAATCATGAACTACTAAGAGAACTGGCAGGGACTCAGCCTGATCTTTGATCCTGTGGATTCAAGGATGGGTTGGTTCTCAGATGAGGGAGAATAAGTACGAGGTGAGAAGACACTAAAATTATCTACTGTAGTTGTTCAAACTTCTTACCACTCCACATTGCTTTTCAACCCCATATGAAAGGATAATTAAATTAAATTAATACTTTTTACTTTATTGACAAATTTCATCTTAAGGAGTTTTGCTTATAATGAAGAAAAATAGGCTAATTTTTATTATTCTATAGGAAAAAATTTTAAATGGATTTTTTATAAAAGTTTACAAAAGCTTAAAACTCAAAATTCAAATTCAAAATCCTTGAAAAAGAGCAAGCTGCTAGTCCAGGCAGCACGTATACCTTGTCTATAATATACAAACAAAAGCAAAATGTTAAATTTGAAAAGCTTAGATGCCATTGAAATTTCTGAATTATTTCTCTGGAAGTTTCAGCAGGACCAGAATATCAAACATTAAATACATGTTAGTCTTGCCAAAATGAAAAACTTCATTCATGTAACAATTAAGCTTTTCCAGCTAATGAATAGATTTGCCTCATCTGCAAGAATTAAATTGATATAGTCAATATTATGGGTTCTTTCATACACATAATTACAGGTTTCAGATATTACATGTGTATATTCATTTGAAAATAAAATGAATACCCACTCTCAGGTATTTTCCCAAGAGAAATGCAAACATGTCACACAAAGACTTATGCAGAAATGTTCACAGCAGCTTTGATCATAGCAGCCCAAAATGGAAATAACGTAAATGTCTTTCCACTAATGAATGAATGAACTAATTATGATACATTAGACAATGGACTATTACTCAGCATTAAAAAGGAGCAAGCTACTGGTACAGGCAACAGTATGAAAGAAACTCAAACGCCTTATGCTAAGTGAAGAAAGCCAGGCACAAAAGGCTAACATACTATATGAGTTTATTACAGGACATCATCCCTGGAAAGGCAAAACTATAGGAACAGAAATCAAATCAGTGCTGGTTATTGAGGGAGGGAACTGACTACAAAGAGGCATAAAAGAACTTTTGGAAAATGCTTTATATTATGATTATGGTGGTGGGTACATGACAGTTTATGTTTGTCAAAATTCATCAAACTATACACTGAAAAATGATGAATTTTCTGTGTCTAAATTATATCTCAATAAATCTGACTTTAAATTTTAAAGGGATATATACTCATGGCTTATAATGAATACAGCACACAAATGTGCTACCCTTTAAACTCACAAAAATAGGCTTTACTTATATAACATATATTTAAAAATTGAACTGTGCCCTGTAGTCTCCTAATTATTCATTACTTTGATTAAAAAGAATGCCTTCTGATGCACTGGACAATGAAGTTGTGCTGATTAAACATTTATAATCTAAATAATGGAGGAAGACATTGCACTTTTGTCCTTTTTTATGAAAAGCCAACATGCATATACTCCCCAGCTATACACACATTAGCCCAGGGCGCATCTGAAGGAATTCGAGAAAGCCCTGGTTTGCTGTGACATTTAGAGATCTAATTTATCATAGTACATTATGAAAACTAAGTGCATTGCCATTTAATTGATGTGAGGTTACTGAGACCTTGTAAAATGAAAAGAATCAAATTCAATCATTAACTGGGTCATTCTGGTCTTTCCTTTACAGAACATTTCTCCATTTACACTTTTCAAAGGAACAGGATTCTAAGGTACTCCAGATGATGAGTCTAAAACTTGACTCAGACTTGTCAAAAGAACAAAGTGAAGGCAACAAACAAAGTGAAGGAATCCAAAGAAGAAAAAAAGGAATTCCTAAAGAACTCCGATGTAGAATATGAGAACCTTATTCCACGAGTAGAGAAGGCTCTTACATTCATGGGTTACTTCTTGTGTTCCTCACAACCTGGGGTCCAGCAGAGGTCATTACAAAGGATTGCTGCCTGGGTAAACTGTGAGGATGCACACATCCTCAGTTGCATGAACCCCCAGGACAAATGCTTCCCAACAGAAGTACATGGTATATATGCATATGTGATTGATTTCCCTTGCTAGGTCAGGGAATGTAGGCCTCCTTATGAGGAGAACTATGCTTTTCTATAGCCGCAGGATCACCTCAAAGGCTGGTTTTTCTAAGAAGAGTTTGAGTCATCAGAATGAGGCACTGGAGGAAGTTCTCTGGCACAAGAAGAAAGAGAAGCTGGCATTGGATTTTGGGTGCTTTGTTGGGGCTACAGTATTCCTCATTGTCAAGGGCCAATCCAGTGAGTGGACACCCAAACAAGAAATGAGCATCAGGTCTCCTGGCTCTGGTTCCCTGGTGCGCCCACCTCTGTGTCAGTCTTCCCAAGAGAAACGGGCTGGCAACTGAGTATAGAAACAGGAGGAAAGAACTGGATGCTTGCAGCAACGTGTTGTGATTGTGTTTGTTCACCCTCCACAGTAGGCATTTATGGTGTTCATTAGTACATAAATCTTTTTAAAAGATTCTTTTACTGGCAGAAGATCGAGACTTTCTCAAGTCATATGCAGGAGGTACAAGTGGATTGAAACTGGACTTGACAGTGGAACACCATACTAACCCAAGGCAGTTCTTGATACCAGCCTGTGTTTCCTTTCTCCTGGGAAGTGTGTTTGCCCACAAACTATCCTTGTTTCTCTTTGGTCCATTCCGTTCTTTTTTCTGTTCTCAAAGAATTGGTATTTTCTATTTGCTCATGGGTCTTTTACCACTTCACTCTCATCTGTAGTCAGTGTTATGCAGTGACTAAGAAAAGAGACTCTAGAATCACTTAGACCTTGTTTTGAATCATAGCCCCACCAGTTTTTATATAGTAAAGGAACTGACCTTCCCTGGGCCTGCAAGTTCAGAACAGTGCCTGGGTCAGAGCTGTTATGGGGATTTAAAAGGTAGTCCATGTAATGTGCTAGATAATGTCAGGTATATGGTAGGGACTCAGTAAACGTTAGTTTTTTATCTTCTCACCACATTCCTTCAGCTTCTCCCTCCAATTCTGATTGATACGTTCTTTCTGACTCTGTGTTCAAATTCTTGAGAAAGGAAATCAGGTTGGCATAATTGTCCTATCAAACCATACAGCTGCAGGGCTGCCCATGCATTAATGAGTCTTCGGTCAGTTAGTTGCCCTCTCCTGAGTACCTGACCAAGAACATGACCTGGACATAAGTGTAGGTTATAAAACCTGCCTATTGAGACAGCAGAGGCTATGGGGGAAGTAATTTCCTGAAGGAGAGACAGGGCTGGTTGGTACAGATCAGCATCATAGAAAGTGTTTATAAATATAGGTTTTTACAATATTGAACCAATGTCTCTTTATGTCAGAAATGACCATGGTAAATGCTTGTTATTGGTTGTCATGAGTTTGGCTGGTAGTGTACATCCATTTTTCTCAAGCCTACTTACTTTAAGAATTTCTGTTGTAGTTTAAGATCATCAATATAATGATAATATAACAATTCATGCAGAGGCAATTCTAGAAATATAAAATAAAATTGTTTCCATGAACCTGTCTTCATAGCAATCAGCCTCTGACATGGCAGTGGGCAGAGTGAACCTGAACACTGTCTGCCATTGCCTGTATGGTGCACATATCCCTGCAGGTACAGTAGCTTCACACAGCAGGCAGGCAGGCCAAAAACATCCACGTAAACCTCCTAGAACTGGGCATCGGAGCTCAAATTCAAATGAAACCATCTGTGCAGAGAAGTCTGTGAAGCTGATGAGTATGTTATTTACAGGCCAATTCCATGAGGTTTGCTGGCTGAGTAATTAGGACAATAGCTACTCTGGCCTCTGGCCCCCCTCTGAGTCAGCTCACACAATTTATCCACTCAGTCAAACACACCAGTTCTCTACCACTCTTCTGATCAAGCACAACGCTATCTATTCTAGGGCACAGATTTATTGCCCATTTATTTTCTACTATGGTACAGTAATTTATTTCTTTTCAGTTCTAGTTCATTTCATTTAAAAACTATAGGAGGTGACTTTTGTAGCTCAGTTGTTAAAGACAACAAGACTCTAGGATCTGCCTCCGTTCATTCATTCGTCCATTCATTTAACAAGTATTTTCCAAGAACCTACTCACACTAGACCTTGTTTCAAGTACTTGAGATACATCAATGAACAAAACAAAAATAACATCCTACCTTCATAAAGCTTACCTTCTATGAAGATAGAAAATAAACAAATTAAATAAGTAAAATATATGGTAAGGTACAGAGTGATAACAACTGGATAAAAACAAAAGCAGCGAAGGAAATACCTTTGTTACTTTTGTGGTAGAGGGGTAGATAAAACATTAGTAAGACTGGAAACCATTCCATGGATGTCTCACTTCTACTATACCCTCAAGTCCCTAAAGGGAATTGAGAAAATCTCTCACATGGACAAACCCAGCTGCTGGTAACATCTCCCCATTGGCCTCCAGCCTCAGGTAGAATGGAAGTCAAGGGCCTCAAACCAGCCAGATCCACCAGAGAGGGAGTGAATTCTACTAAAAATCACAGGAGGTACTGGGTGAGGCCATAAAGCAAATAAAAGCAAGGAATACATCTAGAAACCTGGTCGTCAAAAAGGAAGAAACCCCAGGCATGTACAGAAGACAAGGCCAGACATAAGAGCAGGAAAAGGTGAGGACAGTCTCCTACTAGGAGCTGAGAGATAGGCAAGGGGAATCAGGAACCAGAGCCCCAGACAGGATCACAGTAATAGGGGATACAACCCAGGCAAAGAGCTTGAGCAGCAGATTTGGAACAATTCAGCCAAATTAACCCTCAAACAGGAGCTTTAAAAAACATATTCTTAGGGCAGAAGTCAGATCATCCTGTCTGAAACTGCAGGCAAAAGGAAGGAAGAGCGGCTAGGATAGTAATTTCAAGATACTATTTACAATACTTCACAACCAGCATTACAGTGTAGTGTCGAGGAAGAATAGAGACAGGTCCTAATGCTGAAGAGGGTCCTGGAAGGCAATTCCAGGCATGCCCCATGAGTTGTTGAATGGATCATACGGTAGTGAGGGGAAATGTCTAGGGCAAAGACAAGGAGGTCTGGGAAGTGGTCCATAACCAACTGGTCCTCAAACACCTCAATATATCGATACAGTCTGCACATCTCTCATGTACTAGATCTGAAATCAAGGTCCTAGGGGGGCAGCTTTGATGACAAAAGCTTTGCCCATGAGTAACGTTTTGGTCCAGGTGAGGAGTGCAGTCTAGTTTTTAGAATACAGTGTACCGGCCAAGCCACTCGCAGGCTGTGTCTACAGCACGTTCCTTATTCTCTCCAAGCCGTGGCTCGCCAGGAGTGAAATGAGGGTGATGACATCTATCTCATTAGGGTGTTGCGAAGATCAAAGGAAACAGGAAAATGCTTAGCATAATGACTAGCACATAGAAATTGCACAGTAATCACTGGAGTGTAATGTTACACTAGAAGGGACCTAGATAAGATCTCGGCCAAGTCCTTGTACATATGAGAAACTTTAGGTCCAGGGACGTTGTCATTTGCTCAGGGTTACCCAATAGTTTAATCACAAGCTCAGAAAAGCAACACAGTTTTCCTGTCTCCCAGGTGAAGTCTTCTTTCTACACTACACGATCCTTTTACAAATCATTTCTGTAACTTTGCCCCTGCGGTGCATTAAGATATGTGCTCATGTTTCTAACTTTTTGCTGTAGAACACATAGTAGGGAAGAGGGAAAAGTAGCATAACATGCGGTTTTATGCATATGGGATAAAACCTCCAGAGATTTGCTTAATGAAGGGACTTGGAGTGTGGGGTGGGGATTCCAATAAACATAGCACACATTCCTATATAGGCTATGAGCTCATTCTTTCAAGAATGATCAGACAGCCTGATGCTGTTTTCTTTTTATTGTCCTCACAAATACTTTCCAGTTATTCTCTGACTGACTTGACTTTCCAGAAGCTCAGATAGGGGGATATATTCTGACAGAACACCAAAAATCTTGCCTTGGGAACTGTTGCCACTAAGTCTTCTGGGAATCTGCATTTCTCTAACTGGCAGCTTCAAGACACTGTAAGCAGCGATGTTAAGTAAATAGCCATAGCATGAAAAGTATGTTCACCAGACTGCACTACTCCTGACTGCTGGGGACAGCAACCCCACATTCAAAGAAAACTCTGAAATACGAGGTCTGACAATTAAGTTCGTGAACTTGTTGCAATGATGTTGCTAACCTTTTTTGATGTCAGAGAGATTATTCATTATGAGTCTGTACCAACTGGACAGTTAACCAAGTTTACTATTTGGAAGTGCTGAAAAGGCTGCGTGAAAAAGTTAGACAACCTGAACTTTTCGCCAACAATTCATGGCTCTTGCATCACGACAAAGCACCAGCTCACACGGCACTGTCTGTGAGGGAGTTTTTAGCTAGTAAACACATAACTGTATTGGAACACCCTCCCTACTCACCTGATCTGGCCCCCTGTGACTTCTTTCTTTACCTGAAGATAAAGGAAATATTGAAAAGAAGACATTTTGATGACAAGGTAATATGATGCCAGCTCTGATGGCCATTCCAGAAAAAGAGTTCCAAATTTGCTTTTAAGGGTGGACTAGGTGCTAGCATCTGTACACACTTCCTAAAGGGAGTACTTAGAAGGTGACTGCAGTGATATTCAGCAATACGGTATGCAACACTTTTTCTACGATGAGTTCGCGAACTTAATTGCCTGTAAGTCAACCTATTCCCTGCTTGTCATTTATTTATCCTAAATCACTAATTGGGTTTGTGTGGGGAGAAAGCAATAGAAACAAGCACCAGGCCTGGATCTTAGCCGCCCTCCCTTTCCCTGCCTCCTCCCCAATCTATAGATCTATAAATGAGCGACGCCATTGATGGAAGTTGAGATATGAGTCTATGGCTCACTGATGTCTGTGTGTATATGTTTTTTCCATATACACAAAATTTAATAGTTACTAAGGCACCATAACATGTCCTACCTTCCAAGAAGCAGAAGAATCAGTCACTATCTGTCAGAAAACAACTGTTTGCCAAGGAACTCTTCCAGAAGCACTAACCTTTGTTTAATATGTTATTGATTTTCTAAACTGTTAAGTATGGTTTATAATGGCAATAACCTACATGATACCACTCATTACATCAGTTAATACCTAGTTTATTAGAACATTAATTTTTGCCACAGGCAATTAACTGACAAATTGATTGTGGTATGTGTGTGTCTGTGTGTGTGTGTGTGTGTGTGTGTGTGTGAGAGAGAGAGAGAGAGAGAGAGAGAGAGACTTACAATGAGAGATTTCCAAGTGAACATTAGTTAAGTATTTTTAAGTGGCTTGTGGGAGCTCAGCAGTGCAGCCCAAACTCTTCTTGTTCTTACCTTTTCTTACTAGAAGAAACAGGCCAGTACTATGCCAGTATGAAGCCCCTGCTGACATTCGTGACCTAATCCACAATTACCGTGTTTCCCCGAAAATAAGACCTAAGCAGACAATCAGCTCTAATGTGTCTTTTGGAGCAAAAATTAAGATAAGACCTGGTATTAAATTATATTAATTATAAAAACCCGGTTTTATATTATAGTAAAATAAGACCCAGTCTTATATTAATTTTTGCTCCAAAAGATGCATTAGAGCTGATTGTCCGGCTAGGTTTTATTTTCGGGGAAACATGGTAGCCATTGGAAATCATGTTCATAATTAATTAAATGTCACTGTTAATGGAAAGATGTGTGTATGTCTATGCGTGCATATGCGTGTGTGTATGCAGGTGGAGAATTTAGGAGCAGGATGAGTTCTAAACTATGTAAAAACATTAAGTGCTGCCACGTCATTTGTGCAAAGTCAAATCATGTTTATTCCTTTAAACGGAGGTAGTATGATATGTGGAAAGTTCTTTATATTTTTATTGTATTCTCAGTTTAGTATATTTCTATGAAATAACATTCTCTAGCCTATCTGTCCTCATATAACAATTGATGCCTGATAACTGTGAAGAAGATGCCTTGATAACTCTGTTTTTTAAAAAGTTTTAAAACTAGTATTTGGAGGAGACAAGACTTCCAGAATGGTGGAGTGAGGAGATTGGCAAATCTTTTACCTAACACACAATGAGACAACTGGACAAAATTGTCAAAACAGTCATTTCAATATTGTTTGGAAATCAACCAAAGGCATATAACACTCTGAAAAGCCTTTGTTTATGCTTGGAAAACTGCTAAAATTCAGGCCTCAGGTACGAATAGTGTCCGTCTACAGCATTTTCACTTGTACCTGCACCCTTTCTTCCCCTTTTCCCCACTAAGCTCATTCTGGATGGTAGTTGTACTAAGGTGGGCAAGCCATAAAAGTCAAGAGTTTCACTGCCAGTGTAGGCTGACCTGATGTGGTGACCCACATGCAGGGACTTTGTTTGAAACAATAGGTATCTTAGTGGCAAACAGTCAGGGAAGGCCTGCATCACAGCTGTCTGAGTTGTGATATTAGATACTCGTAGAACAATTTACCATGCAACCCACCAGTTTCACTCCTAAGTGTCTACCCAAATGAGATAAACACATATGTCCACACACAGACTTGTACACAAATGTTCATAGCAGCTTTATGCCTAATAGTTAAAAACTAAAAATAACACACATGCCCATCAATTGATGAATGGATAAATACAATCTGGTATATACCTAAAATGGGGTATTACTCAGCAATAAAAAAGGAGCTGCTGGTACATGCTGCAACATAGATGAATCTTTTTTTCTTTTTTTTTTAAATTTATTGGGGTGACAATTGTTAGTAAAATTACATAGATTTCAGGTGTACAATTCTGTATTACATCATCTATAAATCCCACTGTGTGTTCACCACCTAGAAGTTGTGGTATATGTACACAATGGAATACTATCCAGCGGTAAGAATAGATGAATCTTTAAAAAAAAGAATCGCTAAGTGAAAGAAGCCAGCATCAAAGACCACATATTGTATGGTTTGACTTACACAGAATATCCAGAAAAGGCAAACCTATAGGGACAGAAAACAGATTAATAATTGCCAAGGACTGGGGGGTAGGACTGTGGAGTGAATTTAAATGGGCAAGTGGAATCATTTTAGGTTGTGGCTATCGTTGCACAACTCTGTAATTCACTAAAAGATCTTTAACTATACACTTAAATGTGTGAATTGTATGGTATATATGTGTCCATGAACAAAGCTGTTGAAAATTGATATATGATAGAATATGAATATATGAGTAAGAATATTAATATTAACACAGAATAAACATTAGTTCTATTACAATAATCTAACTTCTCCTAAAGTAGGAAGCATCTTGAAATAGTTTTGTAAGATTCTAAATAAGTTCTACAAAGGAAGTTTCTTATTGCTTCATAATATACTAAAATTGAAAATTCTAAGAGCTCCATTATTTTCTTTGGTATATTTTGAGAAATTTTCCCATTCAGAAATGGTTTCATAAATCACGATAATAATAATTTTTGTTATAGGAGAATCTGTTCTAAAATTACAACATATGTTCTAATAAACTACATACAAGAAAAAAAACAGGAATTGCTCTATGTTCTAGCTATTGAAAGAGAGAAAAATAATTGCTAATAATTTACTCTGACATTATCTTGGCATTAGATAATGCAATGCACTGAACAAAAGAGTGAATACTATTTCAGATAATATCTACCAAGGTCTTCTGAGATTGATGGCATTGTCCATTTTTAAACTAATTGAGGAACCTGAGACCATTGTCCCTATGTTCCCTTATAGAGTTTCTTTGCTAGAGAGTGATCAGAAGCTCAGTTTTATATTTTGTCAGAATAAGAGCAACTCAATAAAACAGTCATTTTGTGCTGAAAAGATTTTTCCTAAAAAGTAGAAGATAAAATTATGGTTAATATGCTTTCTCTCTTTAAATTTAAAATGTTGGAAGGGCCATTACTACCTATGAAAGTTATATAATATATATGTGCATACACATATATGCATATAGATACATATATATAACATGTACAAGTATGTGTATATTTAAGTAAATTTTGTCACCATTGATGAGGATGTGGGAAATTTGACAATACCATATGTGACTGGTGACATTGCCAAATGGAAAATAATTTGTCCATGTTTATATTGAAACATAAAATTCTTCATGCCTGTGGCTAGTCATTAATTCTCTTTCAGAGAGCCTGTCCAAATATTCTGCTACTTGGGCACGGCTTCCATAGGTGCAACCTTTTTGGGGTCCAGGATATGTGTGGATGTGAGTAAAAAGAATATGACTCAAAGAATCTTACATATTTGCTAATTTCAGAGTGCCTGCCTGCATCATGATAAAATAATTAACAAAGACTAGTGTAAATTAAATCCCTTTTCTCCGCTACACATTTCCTACAAAGCCCTCTCGATTCAGCTTATCCCATATGAATTAATATAGCTTTTACCAAAAGATCTTGGCATAATAAATCTGGAATTGTGAGCCTCAAGGCTAATATAGAAACAATTGTCACTTCAGATCCCATTTGGTAAGGTTTTATTGTTTTTAAGGTTTTTGGCACCTTGTGACCTATAGTACCTGCCAGTGAGCCTGTGCAAATTTCTCATTTGGGTTACCAAGCTTCTGATAGTTTTGTACCAAGTTTATCATTTATGTAACAGGATGATAAATGCAATTCTTCCTGTAGGATCAGAAAGAGGCCACTAAGCCTGAGAAGAGAACAATAGTTGCCTGGTAACCACACGATTTAAGCCAAGGGGCTGGCTCATACATACAGGATTTGCAAAGGGGATGGTCCAATGCTTGCTCTTCCAGCATTAACAGATCACCCACCTCCAGCTCAGATAAGAGGGTGGGATTTAAAAGGTCAAGATAATTTCATTTTTGTTGGTTTGTTTTTGTTTTATAATTCTTACTGAAGTACTACATCCAAAAGAGAAGGGCATGCATGGTATGTGTGTAGCTCAATAAAATCTTATGAACTAAATTTACCCATAACACTAGCACCAGATTAGGAAACGGAACATTACCAGCATCACAGATTCCTCCCTCCAGCTTCTTCCAGCCAATCACCCCACTATTCTTGACCTCTAACATAACAGAGTAACATGGCCTATGTTAAGGATTTTATATAAATGGTGTCAGGCAGTATGTACTCTTGTGCCTGGCTTTATCTGCTCAATATTATGTATTTTATGTATCGGTGTGTGCAGCTATAGAATTATCATCCTCAATGCTGTAGAGCATTCCATTGTGTGAATGTACCACCATTTATTTTTCTATTCTATTATTGATGGGCAATTGAGCAATTTTCAATTTGGGGCTATTATTACAAATAGGCCTTCTACGAACACACTCATGTTGAACACATGTGTATGTGTCTGTTAGATATATTCCTAAAGAGTGGAATGGCTAGGTCATCGAGAATAGATATATTCAGTTGTAGTATAGAATGCCAATATAATGCATTTATAAATGCAACATAAGGCATTTACCAGTAACTATACGAATGTATACTCACACCAGTAGTAAATGAGAGTTCCAGTTGCTCCACAGCCTCACTAACATTCGGTATTTTCTTTTTCGTTTTAGCCACTCTGGTGGGTGTGTAGGCGTAGGCAGTAATGAGAGGATTTATTTCAAGGAGGATTTAACTGTGCTGTGCTTCACCTCCCCTCAACTCAAGTGAGAGGAGCTTTGAGATCTATAAGAAAACCTTCAAATGTGTTTCCAAGAGCTTGAGGACCAAGAAGACAAGCATCTGACTTCTGCTTACTAATCCTAAAGGCAAGATCTAAGGCTGTGTTGGGGAGGGGGAGAATGACCCCCCTCTCCTTCTTTAGTTCTTATGGCTAGATCAATAATAAAATAATGAAATTGACACAAGACTAGATTAACAGGAGAAAAACAATTTAATAGGTGTGCACGGGAGAATCACAATATGATGCTCAGATCACAAAATGAGGCTCAAAGAAATGATCAAACCAGGCACTTTTATACTTTTTAGACATAGAAACAATACATTTGTGATAAATTGACAGGACAAAGAAAGTGCTCATTAGAAAGGAATCTAATCCAGGTTTGGGCTTAGGTAGTACATTAGTAAAGGCGTTACAAGGTTTTGTGACTTCAGGTTTTATAATATAACTCTTGTGATAAGGGTGTCTCTCAGCTGTCAGGAGAAGAGAGGGCATCTGTCACATGATTTATCTCCTGCTTTTAGTGGGACAGAGGAGAGTCAAATAGCTCTTCCTGTTCCTGCTGCTTCTCAGGTGATTTCAGTTTGAAATCATCAGTGTGACATTGTGTGGTATCATGGGACAGCCTGCCCTGGGCCTTGCCAGCCAGTACTGCCCCTTGCTACTGGCCAAGTGGAGAGGTCTGCCCTGGGAGCCAGCTCTTCTTCCAACAAAGGTGGGACAGAGGTGCAGGTTTCCTGGGGATCAAATATGACTTTGAAGAAGGGATCCAATCTGGGTTTTCTCAATATTTACTCCAACCAGAGGACTAACTGGGGAGCTACATCGGGACCCCAACTGGCAACAGCTAAAAGCCCAGAGGCCAAGGGTGAAGTGGTGTACAGCCAGCTATACAAAAGGCATACACCTCACCAAGGAGTTGAAGTGGGAGGTCTCCAAGAGGAAAATTGGTAAGGACCCCATAAATACTTCATGGGAAGGAAAGATATCATTAGAAAACTATTATCGCCAGAATGCCTCAACATCATATTCCAAGTGACCCAGCCACTTTAGGGCAACTAAACTCTTGCCTTTTTCACAACTGCCCGAGGGTCAGCTGTGTAGTAATTAGCAAACAACTAAGAAGCTAGTTCAAGTCCTTTTCCTGCTGTAAGCTTCCAGTAGTCAAGAAGGTCTGTGCTTAGGGAGGAGAAAAGTTTAACTCTGAATAAGTCTGCCATTTGAAATAGCACTAAATTAGACTGGAGTTTAAGTTATCAGGAGATGAAATTGAACTTGTCAATGCTTTAAAGAGATTAAATTTTTTGTTTGTTTGTTTGTTTGTTTGTTTGTTTAAGAGGTACTGGAAAAACTAGGGGGCATGTCAAGGATTTCATCCATGAGCGGGGAGAGAACTGATCCCCAGTAAGAATTTAAAGAAGCAGAATGAAAAAGAATAAGGAAGAATTTCATATGATATAGGTGATTCACTTAGTGTTTAAAACAACAAAAAAACCCTCTGATAACCTCTATCTTGATCTCCCTATGATATTCACTGTTTCACAGATACCGTCTACAGGCAAACGGTAAGCAGCAAGATGTTTGAAATTAATGTGAAAATTGCTGCAGAGCATGTAAAAGCAAATAGACTTCAACTACTATCTAATCATGTGCTTCAGAAAAGGCAAAACCATTCAATAGGAGGTGTCAGATTGACATCTCTGAGTGTCAGCAGCCTCTACTATCAATGAACAGCGATAAATGCATGTCAGTGCCTTAACCTACGAGTTCTCTAAAGACTGGTCCATCAAACTGTTCTGACAGCCCTCAGGACAGAAACAGTCTTGCTCCAGTTGTAACAGCAGCATTACAGACTACTGAAGCTCCTGTGCGACAAGTAAATTCCAGTGAAAATTCAGGGGGTACATCGAGTGCAACCATTCCCCAAACCACCACGCAACCAACCATTTCTCCACCACACAAAGCATACAGTCTCTCGAGTCCGTTCTTCAACATGTTTGGTAAACCAACCACCTAGACCTTCAGAGAATGTAGCAACAAAATCACCTAATCTTGTAAGTGTACAGGGAACCTAATTGCCATTGAAAACTCAAGGAAGGCCTCTCTGAGAAGTCATCATGTACAGAATGTCTTCAAGGATGAGAAGAAGACAGGCATGGAAAGGGCAAAGACGAAGATGTACAAAAGCCCTAAAGTAAGTAAGCACTTGGTTGTTTGAGGGAATGACAGGCGGTCAGGAGCCCATAGCATAGGGAATGCGTAGCAGGCTATTGGAGTGGAGTTTGTAGAGGAAGGCACAGGTCAACTCCCAAAGGATTCAAGATACTATTTTTAGGCACAATGGGAAATCCTTGTCAAGATGTAGGGAGGAGATGGCATGATCCAGGTGACACTTCTAGCAGATCACTCTGCAGTTTATGAAGATTAGATCCAAGGACAACAATGGATGGCATTCATTTTCATAAATCGAGAAGAGGTTGTGAAACCAGAGACGTTACACAAATTATACGTAAGATAACAGACCTTTTTTTGGACAGAGTTAGGTCATAGGAAATAGATCCAATTCGTCTAATGAGAGAAGTGCCTATTAGGAGCATCAGACTTTTAGAATAAAATTCCTAGTAGACACTACATACACAAACTTCCTCATGTAGGTAAAAGTCTAAATTACTTGAAATGTCTTTTTCCCATTTGATCATCACATGGAATATTCGATTCTAATATTCCCATGTATCAAAGCCACGTAAGGTCATTCAGATGCAATTTCACAGGGCAAAGCCAAAAATCGCAGGTCTAATTGATACTGCCTTTGCATTCACATATCTCCATACAGCTGATTGTGTGACTGCCGCAATGAAGAATGGGGCTCCCTTAATTTGAAGCTGTATCATCCAGAACACTTGCTATGAATGTGTGTCCTAGTCACTGTATTAATGATATAAATCTTTTGTGCGAGGGTTGCTGTGGTGGCTGAGAGACAATATACACAGCACTAGCAGCACGTATTGTACTGGTGGTGCCAACTACTTGGTGAATATGACCATATCAATTCCTCGATTGGTGTTTTTTAAATCAAATTTACACACTTTAAGAAATTGGCTGCACACATATTATAATAAAGAGACAATGATAGAGGGCCACTATTTACTAAAATCAGTTTTACACATTACATGCTAATATTCAGAGAATTTTCTATAGCCCTTGTTTCCCTTTTGGTACAGTTTTGCATTTTCCTAACAGCTGGGTGTGTATAAATTTAAATTTGGTGTAGGTTGGTCTATTCCCCCAGTATATTTCCTTCCTTGCAAAACTGTTGTGGAGCCTTTTAAATTTGAATTATCACGGTAATTCAGACGAAGTTATGCTGCAACCAGTCTCAGCTCTTAAATAGCTTATTCACATGTGATGATACATGAAGTCGGCTTTATTTTGTATTTTAGGAAATTGACTGGGACATTGTTCCTTTCTCTTCTGGAAGTGGAAAATGTTCACTAGACATGGCCCAAAGCATAAAAGAGATGAATACAAAGCACAATTGGTCAGACCCCCTAGAGTTTTTTGTAATGTCCATTTCTAATCCTTCAGGGGAAAAAACTTCAACTTTTCTTTCTATGAAACAAAAAATTCTGGCCTTGATTATTACCCATCTTAATCACTCTCTTAGTCCATTCAGACATTCATTTAGTGGAAATTGCCCTGTAAATCAATAAAACAGTTTCCAATTTCAAAGATGTTTCATGCCGTTTTCAGAATTTGTTTTCCGAAGGTGCCACAAAGGGATTCCTATAGTCCTGAACCAGTTCTTGGTTTTCTTGTAACATATAAATTTTTGGTTTTGCTCTCTGCTATCACATTGATGGAAATTATAAATAAAAGGGGCTAAAATAGTCTAAGGAATCTTCTTCCCTAATATCCTGAATAACAGAAAAAGGAATTGGCCCTTCTAAATTTGATTCATATTCAACATGTAGTTGGAAGGGAGAAAGATGGATTGGGGTGGGAGGAGGTGTATAATAGTTAACTTGAAAGTATTCACAGATACTCCCCTGCCCAACTCTCTGCATGCTGGTTCGGGGGGGCCTTTGGTTGGGCAGAATTGGAAAAACAGTCAAGATAAAGGATAACAGAAGATGGATACATTTGAATTGAACTATATTGGAAAGAGCAGAGAGTAAGCGATGAAGACAGAGAATAGATTTGACTGTATCTAGGTTTGGGGGTTGGGGACTTTGGGAATATTCAGTAGATGGAAGGGAAGGAAAGACTTTGTTTCTGCTGCCATGCATGTGATATTGTGACAGAGAGAAAAGGATAAAGAGGGTATTAAGTTGTGCTGATTGTTAAAAAGTATAAACATCCACAGCCATTTCTTTAGAGACTAAAGTTTCAAAATTAAAATTGCTCTCCAATTGGTTTTGGATGGTCAATTGTTTTTTTCATCTAAGGCAGCACTGTTTGGGCCACTTGGTAATTCAGCTTTACATAGGCTAAAACCATGTTGGAGTTAAATGTTTAAATGGCCTTTCTTTACCTCTTTCACTTCCAGGTAAGGGCAGGGAAGTACAACTTTAGCTTAGCCTTCTAGGGTATTCTATCTATCTATCTATCTATCTATCTATCTATCTATCTATCTATCTATCTATCTATCTATCATCTATCTATCTAATCTATCTATCTATCTATCTATCTATCTATCTATCTATCTATCTATCTATCTATCTATCTATCTATCTATCTATCTATCTATCTATCTATCTACCTACCTACCTACCTATCTATTGTGGGGACAGAACCCCAGAGAGCAATTTCCAGGCTCTCAGCCTCACGTGAAGGGGTGCTGGCTCGGGTAGTAGATGGCCATCAGCTGTGGCTAGTTGGCCGTCAGCTGTTATCAGTTAGCCAGTTAGCCCCTGATATAACTGCCACGGCTGCGCTGGGGAGTGGGAGTCGGTCGGTTGGCAGAAAAGCGGACGGCAGGTCGCACGTCATGTGAATCCAGCCTCCAATGAGACTATACTGGTATGACTCCCCTACCTATGGCTCCGTGGATGTTCCTTTTTGGCCTAACCACATCCTGCGTTCTTATGTGGGGAGTGGGAGCAGAGACCCCACAGGCCGTCCCACACAACACTACCTACCTACCTATATCTAGGAAGGTAGATAGATATAGTTGTAGGTAATAAAATAGCTGTCATTTACTGGGAACCTACCATGAGTTGAGCTTTTTGTATACAATCTCTTTAATCCTGACAAAGTAATTACTATTGTGCTCATTTTACAGATGAGAGAACTGAGGTTCAGAAATGTTCATTGGCTTATTCAAAGCCACACAGCTATTAGGTGGGCCAGCTGGAGATTGTAATCTGATACAAATCCAAAATCTACTAACTTTTCCATTCTATCCTGCTGCTTCCTCATGCATTTTTCCTTCTGAGCAGAGAAAGTAAAGCAAGCATTATGTGGAAAGAATTATTGAACTTTCCCTTTTATTAATCTGTTGCCAACATAAGTATTTCCTCCCTAAACTTATTTTAAATTAAAACAGGAGAACTAACATTTACTAAATAATAGTACACAATTTAAAGGAACAAACAGACAATTATCTGGTTCAATTGAATTTCATTTGACTTATTTCTTCCGATAGATACTGCTTTTAGTGTGGGCAGAAGAACGTACATATAAAAATAAGGAGTCATTGGCTTTTGATAATGATACATAGTAGGCATTCTCCCTCTTCTCACACAGATCACAGACAAATGTGTGTTCCCAAAGACCCAAAGAGTCATACAGAAATGAGAAAAACAAAAACCAGTACTGAAGGCCCAGTTCTCCAAATAAAAGAGGAATATCACAGAAGCAGGAGGCAGCGAGGCTTCACTGATCATTTGTCTACCTGGGATACCGTCAGCAATATTCAGGCTCAACCCTCTTTTTCTTAGCAGAATGTTTGCCTGGCAGTGTCCTTACAGATTATCTATTTCTGCTGAATAACTTGCAGCAGGGCTGCTAATCAAGAGAGAAAAGAAGCTGCCTTTGGTGATGAAAATTGCTTTCCAGTGACTGATTGTGCTAATCAATCTTCTACAAGGGAAATCAGGAGTAAAAGATGGCCAATAATTGCAAAACACTGCTGCACACATGAAGAAAAATAACGGATGCAGACAGCACAGAAAAGCGACTCTTGAGAAAATGTTGCAGAGCTGGCTGTTTAAAAAGGATATATGTTGGAAAGCAGTTTTTTACAGTTTAACACCTAAGCCTTATTTTTAATATGTGGGTAAGGACTATGCTTACTTTACTCTGGCATTACAGTATTTGACAAGACTTCACAATTTGAGAGTAACATGGGATTTCTCATTAGGAACCTGAAAAGTCACTGGACGTTATAAAAAGTATGAAGTTTGCTGGTGCAGGGATGACGTTGAGCCTCTGATCATAACTTTCTGCATGTGATAATCCCAACTAAATTCATGGCCGAAAATCTTTATTTCTAATGATTCCCAACTGTCAGTGCAGCTCCTGAAATAATCGCTAGTGTTTCGGTCTCTTCATTTAGTTTGCTTGTAAGTTCATTGAGATATTACAAATATGATATCCGATGTAATGTTGACTCTATAGCTAGTTGTATGCAGATATTGTAAAGTTGAATATAAAACTTACATTCCTCCACATAAAAAATTATGAATTGTTTTTTTTCAATCTGTTGTGCACTTAACAATTTTTTTTAATTTTTCAATTACAGTTGACATTCAATATTATTTTATATCAGGTGCAGGTGTACAGCATAGTGACCAGACATCCATATAATCTATGAAGTGACCCCCCCACCCCCCGACAAGTCCAGCACCTACCCGGCACCACACACAGTCACTACAACACTATTGATTATATTCCCTATGCTCTACCTCACGTCCCGTGACTGTTTTGTAACTACCAGTTTGTACTTCTTAATCCCTTAAAATGATGCTTACCATCATTCTTTAGGTCTCTGTACAACTTGAGAGTCAACTACACAAGAGATCTGGAATCATATGTGAGTAAAATATGTTGGATAATGCCTGAAATTTGGGAAATCAATTTTGGCTGCTTAGAAGCACACACCATGTTTCTTCAAATCTAAGAGGGCATCAATTGTAAGACTCACTAAAACAATTAAGGAAGAAATATGTCACAAATTAAATTATGATATATTGCTTCAATGAAAGTCGTGAATGACACATGATCTGGTCACACCAGACTCTTTTTGCTTTTAAGTTTGCTCTTCAATTTCCAACTGTTTTAGAGATTTCTCCTGCCCAGAGTGACACTGCCCGGAGTATATTAGGCAATTTCAAAAGAATATAACAAAACCTAAAACAGCAACGACTCTTTATAATGGGACTCTCTCTAAGGTCTCATAATGCATTTTTGTACTTCTTTGCACAAAATCATGAAATCGTGTTCATCCCCCCCAATGATAAGTATTTGCTTTAATAGCATCAAATTTATGCCCTACTGCTATATTTTCATGCCCAAGTGATTCTATATTTCAAACTAAATTATGCTGTGATTACTGATAAAATTGTAAAGCAATGAAACCCAATATATTTAGTAACATAACTCAACTGAAATGATATTAAAAGCTATTACCAAGTGTGCACATGGGCAGGCAATGACAAGTATGACATAACTGTTCGCAGGACAATGGTGGTTGTAAGATACAAACACATCCTGATTTCAGAGAAGTTAAAATGTGAAAAGTGTGCATCTGAGGATTGCTGAAATACAATGACATATTGCAAGGTGAAACTTTAGAAATAATGATGTCCAATTATTTCATTTTTCACAGTAGCTTCACGAGGCCCAGTGAATTAAGAAAAGCTGTTTTAGATGGTGGTAAAAACTAGACAAGAATCCTAATTTTTAAGACAACGTACACTCAAGTCTTATTTTGGTGATCCGCTCCTTTTGAATGATTTATTACTTTATGATTTTCTTGTGCTCAAAGCTATTATTTGATTGAAGACTGATTTAACTCATCATTTTATCAGCTACTGATCATTGAACATGCTATATAGGTTGCTCCTATTCTTTATAAAGTGAAACTACTTGACAGTATAAGACGTTCCTAATCCATTACATAATTTCAATATCTTATTTACTTTTTAGTAACTAAAGGATCAAAATATCATCCTTGATTAATCTTCCTAGAATAACACTTTCATTCTGCTAAATTAAATGTCTTCCTTTTGTTTTCTACATCAGTTCTAAATTTCTCTATCTAATTTTTAAGGCATTTCATAATTTGGCCTCATCTAAATTACTCAATTTTATTTACCTCTACTTGAAACCATATTATCCTGATTTTTAATTTGGTCATTTGAATGATTACTCATAAAATACGTGTAAAATTATTGTTCTATCTCAAAATTTTAACTACTGTCCAAGGAATCTTCTGAAGGTTAGATAACTTATTGTATTAATTGGCTTTGGCTAATAGCACACAATGTATACCATATCTGGGCTTTGAGTGTTGCTCTTCAATGCATTTGACAGAACCACAAAAGGAGACTCTGGAGTAAACATACCATTGGCTATGAGCTCTCGTATTAGTTTTGACTTCTTCATCTGGCTTTAATGGTTCTTTTTAAAGTTGGCTTTAGTGGTGTGCGATAGACATTGTCACACATCAGGTGCATGTGAAAACATTCTCAAGTACAATATCACCTTTTCTATCCTTTTCTTGTGACAATATTATTTCTGTCAGTAATGAAGCTTCTTCCAAAAACAAGAAACCAAATTTAAAAAACATTAAATCAAGCATCATTGAATACATCAACATTAGTACTATATGACAAATGGTTGATACTGACTTTTGGTTATTACAAGGTCTGACAATTACATTCACAAACTCATCCTAGAAAAAGTGCTACATACCTCATTGCTGCATATCACAATGGTCACCTTCGAAGCACTCCCCTTGGGAAGCTATGCACTGATGCCAGTGCCTAGTCCATCCTTCAAAGCAATTTTGGAGCTCTTTTTCTAGAATGGCCATCAGAGCTGTAGTTGTATTACCCTTGATGTCCTGAGTGTCATCAAAATGTCTTCCTTTCAATATTTCCTTTTTCTTTAGGTAAAGAAAGAAGTCACTGGGGGCCAGATTAGGTGAGTAGGGAGGGTGTTCCAATACACTTATTTGTTGACTGGCTAAAAACTCCCTCACAGACAGTGCCATGTGAGCTGGGGCATTGTCATGATGCAAGAGCCATGAATTGTTGGTGAAAAGTTGAGGTCGTTTATGTCTAACTTTTTCATGCAGCCTTTTCAGCACTTCCAAATAGTAAACTGGGTTAACTGTTTGTCCAGTTTGTACAGATCGTAATGAATAATCCCTCTGATATCAAAAAAAAGGTTAGCAACATCATTTGACTCTTGATTTGGACTGACAGAACTTTTTTGGTTGTTGAGAATTAGCTGACTTCCATTGTGCACTTTGACGCTTTGTTTCAAGGTCATATTGGTGCACCCATATTTCATCACCAGTGATAACATCACCCAAAACATCGTCTTGCTTCGCCAAAAGGCCTTGGCAAACTTCGACTCTGGTTTTGTTCATCGGTGAGCTCCTTTGGGACCATTTTTTCAAACACCTTTCTCATGCCAAGATTTTCAGTTAAGATTTTCCTGTTTCTCTATCAATGTTTACTTGGTCTACTATGCTTCTCACAGTCAGCCAACAATTTTGACGCACAATCAGCTAATTTTTGCAATGTTTCGTCAGTTCTGCTCATTACTGGCCACTCTGACCTCTCTTCATCAGTGACACATTCTCTCCCCTCAGAAAAACGTTTAATCCATTTATACACTGCCATTTTCTTCATGGCATTATCCTCATAAACTGGGACTAACACGTCCCTGATTCCACTTCCACTCTTGCCAAGTTTAACAAGACAGTTAATGTTTGTTCATTGCTCTAATTGAAGCTCAGATATTCTCGCAACGGCACACAAAAACACGCAACAATAATGAACGCAACTTAGCGAGACACCATCACACATGGATAAGAACACAGCTGTGAGACACTGATATACCAAGGTTATGAAACCTTACCGAGCTGTTTGTACAGTGCTGCCGATTTGAGCGCACAGTGGCAAGTTAACGAACCTAATTGTCAGACCTCCTATGTTCCTCACACATCTACTCTCCCCCCAAAAATAGTGCTCAAAATACTGAAGGTCTAATGCAATACAAAAATAAGAAGCTTCATAGTAAAAATAGACTTACCAGTACCTGAATGCATTTGTTAATCATTCAGACAGTATTCTGGATCAGTAGAAGTATGTTTAGCTATGGATCAAAGGACTAAGGAGGAATTATATGTTGTTTGAGTTGGTTTGTGATAGGCAGTAATTTCCTTTCACCTTTTCTCTTCTTCTCTAACTTAATAGACTGGAGTCCTAAGGACAATTTTTAACCTGAATGTCATGATCACTTTGCCATAAAAATTAATCAACCAGACATATGATATAAGCTGTTTCCTTCACAAATAAAATTATACCATCCTACATTAATTATAGATATCATGATTCAATCACCACCTTTTACAGAGTAAAACATACATACAAATAGCATTATATATAGCACCAAATAGATATGAAATTTTTGATTTAGCATGAGCATGAGTTTTACAAGTTAAGGTTTCATAAATCAAATAATATATCAGAAAATAAATTTAATGTTCAAAACCAGAGAATTTAATTAACATGAATACAAACAACCATTAGAAATTATGGCCTCAAGCAATTTCTCAGCATATACAAAAAATTAAACTTATATTGTTTTTAAAAGCATACCATGTGATCCAACTAATGGGATCCTATTTAAAACCTATGCATATTATATGTAGTTACCAATATATACTTATTTATCTATACATCAATATTTAGAAGGTTATGCATTCAAACGTTAAATGAGAACAGTGATTGGTATGAGCCACGGTATTATGAAATGGCACTATTCTGATAAAATGTGATTATTTTGGTGTTTTAGTATGTTCGTTTTGTGTTATTTTTTTCTAATACAGAGCATTGATATTTTCTGGATGATGTATTCATAATATACTATGAAAATATTCTATACTGCCTCTTGATTTTAAAAACCATCTACTAATAGATCAGGACATTTGCAAGTTACATGACAGTGGTCAAATATGTGTTGTTAGAGCACTTTGGTTGCCTTCAGAAATCAATGGTCGTATCTATAGAATCGATAGATCCTTAATTTGGCAAATCTACGTAACTAATGGCTGCATAGGTAACAGAACTGTTTTAAAAATGAATTGCAATAATGTATGTAAAGTACCTAGTGTGCTGCCCGGAAATTAGTAAGCACTCAACAATAATGGTTAATTTTTTCATAATAAAAGTATGTTATTTTGGATGTTTTTATTTAAAATCACACCAGCAAATATATGCATCTTTTTAAAAAATTACAACAAAATTAGTTAAATAATGTTAAAGCAAGCATTGAGAAATTTATTATACCATATAGTAAACATGCAGACCTTGAGTTGACAGGTATTTTGAAATCCCATGCATATTTCATCAATCAATTGGGCCTGAGCCTATCTGACGATATGTCAAATGACAGCTTTTCCAACTCGTGGATTTCTACTTTAAGAAACTAAATTTACAGTTATATTAATCCAGAATTAATGTACTATAATCCTCACTTCACCTCTCCATAATTAGAACATATTTTGCCAGCCATGTCTGCAACTCTTAGAAAAACAATTAAGCTAGGAAAGAAAACCATGACGTTTTTATTAAAATAAAATATCCAATAATAGTGGGGTAAGAATTTCCCAGAGGACAATCACCGTTATACTTCAAAGCTCCAAAATATTTCCTGAAATGTATTTGCTCTTTGTGTTTCTTACCAGTTACTATAGAGACCACCATATTGGTCACCACATAGTGAAGGTTGGAAGAGAGACAAGTAGAGAAACTCCCTAATGGCCACAAAACTCATCTCTGAATATCTTACAGCTCTGTTAACTTCACTGAAGGTTAAGGTGGTGGATTCAATCTGTCATTTTTTAAAAATTTGAGTTTATGACAGATATTTTTTTATAAACTTTTCAATCAATGTGGTGAAGCAGAATCAGAGATCCTAGGGCCTACCTTTTAAGGAGGTTCTTTGGAACCCCTAGATCTTTCCACTGAACAGGGCTTTGAAAATATCTGAGTTAGAGAATACCCAAAGGGAAATAAATACAGGGGGGGAAATGAATAATCTGATAGATAACCTGATGTATAAGGTGTAGTTTGTTTGTTTTAAGTTTGAGGTCTTCCACACAGAAACTTCTCTATAATACTTGTAGTATATCTCCAGGATGCAAAAACTATAACATCTGTCATGAAAAAGAGCACAGTCATAATTCTAGATTCCTGAAGGTCTAACCTCAACAAAGCAAAGTCCAAAATGAGGTTCTTTTGCTCAAGCTGGCCCAAATTTGACTTTCCTTCTAGGTTCTGCTTCTTAGTCTAGGAATTTAACTTTTCCCAAGCATTGACACAAGGCCCACTTTCTGAAGGAAGACTCTGCAGGGAAACCTTATCAGAATACATTGTCACACTCGAACATAATATACAATAGATCCACACCTACCATATTAGATGTGGTTTCATAACACAATATTCCCCATCTCCTCAAAAGTCTAAGTCCTGATTTTATTTACCACCCATCTAGTATATTGGGAGTAGCAGACTAACAGAATGGTCATTATGTAAAATCACCCTATCTCCTTTTACTAAGGAGAGCCACTATTGTGGCTCCATTTCAATTTTGCAGCACTCCATACAACCTGAAGAATGTTAGTTAGTGATTCTGTGTAGAAATGCCAAATGATTTTGATGCTGTCAAGACCTTTTCATTTGAATATTCTCAATTGAACTGAACATCATCAGAAGATGGCATAAATATACTAAATAAGAATGTGATTAAACATTTAGAGACACTTTCCTTATTAAGATATACAAAGAATGTTTTAAAATTATAATGCACGATCCAATTTTTTTCCTTATTTATATTCTCACAGAGCTCTTCTTCACTTTAGAGACTGGGTGTCTTATAAAAATGCAAACATGTTCTCCTCATCTATATGAATATCAAGAACCAGAAATTTTTAAAGGTAAAAATCTGCTTCAGTCTAGAGTTCAATCTGGAAAAAATAAAATCCTTATTTCAATTGATACTTTTCAATATGAAATACCTATTTTTCTTGCCACTTTAAAGGAAATAAACATTGATAAATGTTATTAACATTTAATGAATGATTAATAGCACTGCCTTTTTCATAATAATTTATTATTTAAGAAGTCTTTTATCGTGTTCAAGAGACATGTAAAGAATTCTATGCAATGCCATTTATAATGTTTTATAACAAGTTGATAGAACATTATTTAGGACCTGCTTCAAGCCTGAAAAAGGTAAAAACAAGCCTCCTAATGACAGAATCTCCAAAGTCTGTGTTCCCATTATTCAAGCTTCTTAAATCATTTCTAAATGGTACCTCAATTTGAAAGGCAGCTGCCATTTCTTACTCAGCTTTGCCCATGAGCAGGAACACAATGAATCCACAGCATTCAACCCAGAGTGAGCGGTACAGCCTAGAACTGCTGGGGGCAGTGGTAGCAACAGTTCCAGAGCATTGCTTGTCATCAAAGCCTAGAACATTCTGTTATTCCTTTTAGACAGATTCTAAGCAGGGGATATAGTAGGAAGAAGTTTATGACAGATTTTTTATATAAACCTTTCGAACTAATTTACTGATACGAAACCTAACTTGGAAAGGAGTGCCACCTACCATTGGAAAATGGGACATTTCCAACCGTATGTGGCCTTTTTTCTCCTTTCTGGCGTCTTCATAGAAATGTCATCTTAATTCTGCCATGGCAGATCCATGGATGTAATAACCACTTCCAGACACTGCGGTGAGGAGAAAAGTTCTCATTGGCCTCTCCTGGAGGTAAGGAGTCAAGCACACCTTTGAGTGAATGGGTTGGAATGGAGGAGTGAGGTGGGGTAGGGGATCCCGTAGAGGTGGATACTTCCTTAGCCACTGGTCATCTGCTTTTTGTAGGGACCAAATCATTGGCTAAATCCTTGATCAATCAGAAATATTACATTTAAATAAAATAGGAAAATACATTTTATATACATTTGGGTAAAATAAACCAAAGAAAATAAATAATGAAACTCCTACAGTGCTATAGTGAACACTAATCCAAAATTTGACAAAAGCAAATTCACATGTAAAAAGATCTAATACTAGAGTTGTTGTTTTCTAGCTAGGAGACAGTTGTCTAGCCAATGTCTCCACGCCTTGTGAGTTCTCACTTGGTTATCTCTTTACCATTAATCTTCTTCTTGTCACCGCCACACTCCCTGCTCAGATTTGCCTTCTCTCCGTTTCTCCAGCTCCTCTCCTCTCTACTTTATCTTGCACACTTCTGCAGGATTTCTTTTCCTAAAGATAACATTGCTCGTACCACTCCTTCAGGGATTTGTCATTTCTTGCATTAGCATCTCTCACCCAAGATCCTCAGAATACATGTGTCTCTGGCGATGTTACATGGCGTTTGATGAAAAAACAAAAAGGAATCTGTGATCAAATACAAATGGAAAATACAGGGTAAGCAGAGTAAAATAAGTTTCTCTACATAACCTTTGGTATCCCAAAAACTGAACGTGAATTTCCAAGGTCGAGCTAAGATAAGAAGTACCTCCCAAATTTATTGGTTCATCAAAATTATTTTTTGCAGAACATCTTCCAACATCTTGAAGGACACTTAAGAACACTTTTGGGATAGTAGTTCACAGTATAATGACTCAGTTCTACATCTGATAGTCCATGAACTTCACAATAAGTCCCTGTATTAGTTTCCTAAGGCTGCCACAAACTGCGTGGCTTAAAACAATAGAAATGTACTGTCTCACAGCTCTGAATGTTCAAAGTCTAAAATCAAGGTGTCAGCAGGGCCATGCTCTTTCTGAAGTCTCTAGGGGAGGATTCCTTCCATAACTCTTCCTGGTTTCTGGTGGTTACCAGCAATCCTTGGCATTCCTTGCCTTGCAGCTGCATAATTCCAACCGCTGCCTCCATCATCACATGGCCATCTTCCCTCTGTGTCTGTCTTCACATCAACTTCCTTCCATGTGTATCACTGTGTCCAAATTTCCCTCTTCTTAGGAGAGCACCAGTCACTGGATTAGGGTCCACTGTAATCCAGGATGACCACATCTTAACTTGATTATATCTAAAAGACCCTATTTCCAAATAAGGTCACATTCGGACGTTCCGGGTATTTATGCATTTGGGGGAGACACTATTCAACCTAGCACAGGCCCCAACCATCTTTGCAATAATTTCCCTCATTATTCTTTTACTGTTTCCTATATTTCAACCCATAAGGTTTAGCGACCGTGCTTTCCTTCCTCTGCAGTTCAGAATTACTAATTATGTGCTGGGATGAGTTACCCTTAGGATCACTCAACAACTAACCATCTCTCTCTCCCTCACTTTCCTCTACTATAGAAGCTAGAAAGGGAAATGCTTGACTTTCCAGCTACCCTTTGCAGCTAAGGGTGGCCATGTGACAAGTTCTACACAAAGTCCTCGGGAAGGTTGTCCTCAAAAAATAAAAATGCAAATCATCATGAGGAGAAGAATCTTTTCCTTTTTATTTTACACCTTTCCTGTCTTCCTACCTAGAAAATGAGGAGATATGATGGCTGGACCGCAACAGCCACCTTGTGACCATAAAGGTGAAAGCCAGACAGACCACACAAGGTAAGGCAGGAAGATCAAAGGAGTTTCGGTGTATGACAATATTATGGATTGCCTATTCCTACCGTGTTTCCCCGAAAATAAGACCGGGCCTTATATTAATTTTTGCTCCAAAAGACGCATTAGGGTGTATTTTCAGGGGATGTCTTATTTTTTCATGTACAACAATTTACATTTATTCAACTACAGTCATGTCATCTTCTTCTGGAACATCGTCATAACATACTAAATGCATCTGTCTGGCTGACAATATTAACTGGGGCTTATTTTGGGGGTAGGTCTTAGTTTCGGGGAAATATGGTAGATCTTTTGGGTACAAGAGTCACTGTTTCCAGGGTTTTCTTCAGCTAGCAACCAAGTGTAATCCTGACTAATAAACCTCTTCCATTTGTTAAATTCAAGTTCTGTCAGTTCTCAATAATCAGACATTGCTTTCTATAGCTGGAAAAGAACTTTTCTTCTCTAAATTGACATAGTGACTAATTGCTAGGATTCATTTATCAATTAAACCTGCCCTGCCAGGCAACATTTCTTCTATTCTACTCTTGAACTATTATTTCAATAATTTGTGTACCTTAACTATTTTAATATTTACCTGTATAGCCAAACATAGTAACAGAGTTGTATTATACTGTTTCCCCGAAAATAAGACCTAGCTGGACAATCAGCTCTAATGCGTCTTTTGGAGCACAAATTAATATAAGACCTGGTATTGTATTATATTATATATATTATATTATATTATATTATATTATATTATATTATATTATATTATATTATATTATATTATATTATATTATATTATATAAGACCCGGTCTTATATTATAGTAAAATAAGACCGTGTCTTATATTAATTTTTGCTCCAAAAGATGCATTAGAGCTGATTGTCCAGCTAGGTCTTATTTTTGGGGAAACATGGTATGACTCACACATACAAAGGGTGCCAAAAAAATGTATATGCATTTTAAGAAACTAAAAAACTATTAAAATTGTAATACTCAATATATACCAATAACAAAAGATGAATACAAGTCACATTTGACTTCTGCAATTACAAGAGGTGCTCAAAGTGGTTACTTACCATCAGGGTAATTTAAATATAGTTTTTTCCTTTCTTAAAATGTGTACACTTTTTTTTTGGCACCCTTTGTATATTACAACACACTTAAGAGAAAGTATGGCTTCTTGTATTTCCTTCTACTTCACAGTATATAATGGCTAAAATATTTTATCAAAACGTTCAGTATGCTATTAAATTTGGGGTTTGTAACCATCTGTAAAGATGCTGTGTAATATTGTCTTCTCAAAGAGTTCTTTTCGCTGAACCTTCTGCTATATCCCTCAGGCTGTGTTGCTGATATCCTATTACATAATGAACCTAGAAGCAAATATTGCAGATATTTTCTATATGGAAGACTTAGTCTATAAATTGATTTCCTTGAGAGAAGAAATTAAGTGTCTGGTACCCAAAGGGTCAGTTCAGAGTTTGTTTTCTGTTCAAGCCATAAGTTCTCTCTGCTCTTGGAACTATACTCTTGGGGGAGGATAGACAGGCCTGAAATGTTCTTTTGGGAGTCCAGAGAGGAGTCAGAAAGGACTGATGCTGATGTTGGCAATAAACTTTAAAGACTTTGGTAAATGTTCCATTTATCCTCAGATAACCCTTTGACAATCTTAGAGGAAAATCCCTTTATAATAATGGATTCTGAAGGTCACTATGTACATTTGCTTAGGCCTGGCCCCATAGCATGGATAGAGCCAAGCCTCTACTTATTGCCTCTGCTATACACGCACACATTCATATAGATAGATAGATAGATAGATAGATAGATAGATAGATAGATAGATAGATAGAGATATATAGATATATAGATACATATATAGACATACCCAACATACCCACATACATTTATAAATATGCACACATAGGTATTTATAAATACACACATGCACACACATTCATAAAGACACATATTCATAAACACACACATATCTATACACACACACACACATTCATGCACACTGAGAAACCCTGCACTAATCCTTACATATATTAAATGTGTCAGATCTTCTAGGTAAAATGGAAAAAGTAATGTCCACGGTGTTTTCAGCATAAAATTTATAACAAGAAGTTTCTGTTGTCTCACCATGGAGATAAGGAGCACGTGAACCAATGGCATCTAATTTTTAAATAGGATTTATCTAGTTTCTAAATAGGATTAGAGAAGCCCCAAACCTCAGATCCTGTAACAAATACTGTTTTAAAAAGAGTGCCATGCCATACCCTCTCCTATTTAATCCAAGTGAGCCACCCACACTGGCATTCATTTAGTTCCTTAAATGCTGTACCATCTTCCTTCCTGATGCAGACACTTTGTCCATGTTGTTCCTTTCTGTCACCTAGTTAACTGGTACTTTTCTTCCAAATTCCAGGATAAATGTCTCCTCTTTAGGGAAACCTTAACTGGAGCAAGTACAAAGTGAGTTCCTCCTTTTAGAGTCTTTTAGAACTTTGAGTATATTTCTTTTATTGTGCTCATCAAAGGTTGCGACTGTACATTTATTTGTGTGATGATTTAATGAAACATTGTCTCCTGTACTAGACGGTAAGCTAAGAAAGCAAGAGTTATCTAGTTTGTATAATGTTATCTCTCCTGCACCTATTAGAGTGATTGGCACATACATAGTAGATGAACAATAAATATTTGTTGATTTGATGGAAGGTTATCTCTGAAAGATCAGAAAGCATAAAGCATCACTGCCTTGTATCAGAATGCATTCAGCTGTAAAAATACAAGCTGAATACCACTCAAACAATAAAAGAAACTTATTGGTTTACAAAGCTAGAACGTCCAGGCGTGGAGTGAATATCAAGGACGGTTTGATTCAATAGATCAGTGGGGTCTATAAGAATCGTGATCCTTTTCATCTCTTTCCTTCTGCAGCCTCATCTTAGACCTGGCTCCCGTTCATGGTCACAAGAAGACTGCCAAAACTCCAAAGGTTACCTGCTTTCTTGTCCAAATTCAAGGGGAAAATATTTGCCACAGTAAAAGAAAGAAGCCCACAGGTTCACAGTAATTGGATTGCCATAGATCATATGTCCAGCACTGTACCAGTGACTGTGGCCAAAGGAAATGAAATATAATGACTGATTTAAGAAATCTAGGTTTACCTCTTGGTACTAATGATCCCATAAACAGGGGGATACCTGAGGGACTATCCTAGTATTCTGAAGAAAGGGAAGAGATAAACAGATATTGACTAGATATCCAACTAAAATGTACCATACTAGTGCTATGTAACAACGCAGTACATATTGAGGTATGGCACGTCGAGAGGGTTACAGAGCAGTCATCAGAGATCTCATGGAATGTTAAGGACTGAATTGTGCCCCCCCCCCCATTCATATGTTGAAGCCCTAATCTCCGGTAACTCAGAATATGACTATATTTTGAGATAGTTTTTAAAAAGTTAATGAAGTTAAAGTGGGGCCGTTAAGGTGGTCCCTAATCCTTTATGACTGGTGTCCTTATAAGAAGAGATTGGGACATCAACAATATAGACAGGACAACCATATGAGTTCATAGCAAGAAGGTGGGCATCTGCAAGCCAAGGAGAGAGGCCTCAGAAGAAACCAAACCCGCCTACATCTTCAACAGTTCTATCATCCAGAACTGTGAGAAAATACTATTCTGTCATTTCAGCCACCCAGTCTGGAATTTTGTTATAGCAGCCCTAGAAAACTAATATGTGGAGATAATGTCATTTCCAAATCAATTATCCAACTATATAGAACTAAGTGGAAGTATACTGAGGACAGCGTTCCTTTAGGGGTATCACATATTTACATGGCTTTTCACTGGACCCTGGACTCCTCCATCATACAAAGCTTCCCGTGATACTCTCATGCACCTGAATTCCTGTCAGAGTTCAAAAATACTCAAATTCCGGCTCTTTTTGACTCTTTTTATTACTGCTGTTTTACATCAGGCTTACATCATCCTCCTACAAGACTTTCCATAAGAATCTACATTTCTATTTAAAAGATGTTTATAGGGCAGCCAGTTAGCTCAGTGAGTTAGAGCACGGTGCTCTTAACGACAAGGTTGCCGGTTCATTTCCCACATGGGCCAGTGAGCTGCGCCCTCCACAACTAGATTGAAGACAACAACTTGACGAGCTGCCACTGAGCTGCCAGTGGGTGGCCGGATGGCTCAGTTGGTTAGAGCACGTGCTCTTAACAAGGTTGCCGGGATAGTGGGCTCTGCCCCCTGCAACTAGATTGAAAGTGGCAACTGGACTTGGAGCTGAGCTGCGCCCTCCACAAGTAGATTGAAGGACAACGACTTGACTTGGAGCTGATGGGTCCTGGAAAAATCAGTTACCCAATAAAATAAAATAAAATAAATGTGTATAAATACTAGATATTTTTACCTCTTGTTCAAAACTGAACAAAAGCGTGTTCATATTACTTATTCAGTAAGAGAAAATAAGGTCTTCCTAAACAGGTCTCCCTAAAAAGTACCTGTACCTCAGCATTCCAGGGTTCTGGAAGCCAGTAGCCCCACAGTCTAACCTCAAGGATATTACTGTAACTAAATCCATCTCTTCAGCAGATGTTCCCACTTCAGCAATGTGACTATTAGTAAATATGAGGTAAGAGTCGACATTTTCCAACAGTTGGAGAACGACATAAATTCAGGGCCTTACATCTACACAGACTCCAAGGGGTTATTACAGAAACCTCTAGATCATAAGGGGAAACAACTGCAGCATAAACCTACTAGCCCTCAAAAGACTTGAAACCCAAGTCCTCTGCTTTCTTTAATTTAGGGTTCCTATATCAGACATGAACATAGAGCCATGAACTCAGCTGTGCCAGAATTGCAGATTTACTGCTTTAGAGCTCGTTGGAATTTCTGTAATGATCTTTCATTCCACTGCCCTGCTGGTTATGCTCCATTTGCCCTACCAGATCCATTCTCACCTCTCCCCTGCTTGGGTTCTGGGCATCAGGAGGCTGACCTCTACAGAGTGCATATCCTAGACTCCCTTGATCTCTGGCTTCCGGGTGGCTTTGGCCAATGGAGTGAGAAAGTAGGCGGTAAGTAATCAGTTCCCCACCCCTCACTTCTTTGCTGCTTAGGCAAAACCCTGAGCAGATTATAGGAACCTTCCGCTATTCCAGCTACGCTTTCTGCCCTACTGGACTGTGATGAAATCTAGGAATTCCCAGGTAAGGAGCTATCAGGAAGGCTGATGCAAGGCAGGTAGGGGATCCACGTGGAAGTTTGTGGCAGCAGCAAATTACCAAGTGGTACAGTAGTATTCCCAAATGTTAATAACCATTTGAGCTGAGTTGGTTCTTACTGGCTGAACATCAGCCCTAGTTCTGATCTAATCCATGGCCTGCCTGTGGGAGTGAATGTGAGTTTTCTGTTGGACTACCCCATTGCCTAAATAAGGTACACTGACCTCACAGAATTATAACCCAATATTTTTTAAAAGAAAACTAGAATACAACTTTGATTCTGTAATTTCAATAAACAACTTAACTGCCTTGAGCCTCAATTTCTGCAACCTCAAACAGAGATGGTACATACGTCATAGAATACCTCTAAAGGTAAATAAACTCCGCATGTGTAATCAGCTCAATATTGTGAATGAGACCTAGTTTAAGCATGGTACTGGAGCAACCAATCCAAGCTCTAAATGAGACAGAGACATACATACATATGTATTTGAATCAGTACTTTGGATTTGTAATCAACATAGCAAGTACTGTACGAGTATATACTTGGTATAGGAGTGCAGAAATCATTACTTTTCAAAATAATTTGAAATACTTTTTCTCATTTTATTCTGTTTAAATTTACTTTCTCCATAGAAAAAAATAGGATGGATCCATCCCCCGTTACAAAATAAAATTTTGTGAGGTTGTAATTTCAACCTTATCCCAACCCAACTCAACCCAACCCTTCCCACTCAACACACTTTTGCTGTGCTGGTTTTTCTCTTCCAAAATCAGAGAAGAAAATGCTTTCTTTTAGATTTTGAGAAGTCCTGAAATAGGCAAGAAAAATATTTTTACATTGAAATGAACCATCTGGCCACTTTATCCTGTTCAACATCTAACATCCAGAGTTACTATAATATTTATTTATTGGATTCTTTCTTCATGAAAGTGATATTACAACTATAAATTGCCATGAGTAGTCAGCAACTGCTTCTAGCTGTTTCTTTTCCTTTAATTAAGAAAAATTTTCTTTAAGAACTAGAATTAAGAAATGTTCACAAAAATTAGAGCTTCAATTAAGAACTCTAAATTCAAACCTTAATTCTGCTGCTACTTAATTTTGTAATCACCAACAATTCACTTAATTCCTTACCAGTTAAATGTAGGCTCGAGATAGGTGAGCCTTAGGAACCCTTCAGATTTAATTATTATTTCTTGGTATTTCTAAGGTATTTTTAGCATAAAATACTATCTTATAGTCAGCAATTATATCTTGGGGCATGTGCATTTCATAATCACAGCAACCCTACTTTGCAGATATGAAATAAAACTATGAGGTTATGTCTCTAACTCAAAATCTTACAGGTAGTTAATGGAAGAGTCATAGCTTGAAAAAGTCATTTTGAATTCAAATCCTATAATTCACTGAATATTATCCTTTTTATGATGATTTTCCAAAATAAACTAGAAGCTTAAATGACTGGAAAAAAAGTAAAGTTTTGCAAGCAGTCAGCCAGTAAATAAATAAGCAACAATTTTAGCAAATTTGAAAGACTGATAGGTATTCAAAATGTGCCAGTTAAGAAATGTGGAGATATTTTTAATCCATTTATTTAAAAAAAAGTTAAATGTAACTCTGCATTTCTAGAGAACAGAACAATAACAGCTTCAAGAAAGAACACCCTCTTTCTGCCTCAGTAGAACCAGGGAATGTTTTACTCCAAGCAAATCCCAAGAGCATGGCGCCAGCTGCCTATTTTCCTGCTGTGCTTCTCAGGCAGGTGTTTCTTTGTTCGGTGCTTGTGGAATTCAATGGATGGTTGGCTCATAATCTGCAAATCGTTACTTACATATTTATTTTATAGTTAGTAGATTTTTGTCTGGTTAGATTATAACAGTTTCCTAAGATTTATGTGAAACCAGTGACTTTGAAATTCCTGTTGGTGGAAGTTTCCAAAAGATTCACAAGCTGAGTGTTTTTAATTGTTTTATAAGTAGAAAAGACTAGGAAATGTGAACTAATATAAACTGAATACTTAAAATATATATATATAATTAACTTAGTACATAGAAATGACAACAGCCATCTCTGTGGTAGTACTATGAGGATGAAAGGGATAATATTGACAAAACTTTTGTTTTAATGTGAGATGATATTGTTCTTGAGTAACTGTTAATCTCATTTATAAAGTTTAGAAGAAGTACCTTTCTGAGTCAGTGATAACGTTTCCATTCATACTACACAATGCTTGTCTATGTAGGGTGCAGTAAAAAATAATCTTTGGGGGATATAGAAATTGAACTTAACTTCCATTTATTGATGCAAAAGCGTCCATTAAATAAAAATCACAGTAATTAGAATCAGTAAATAGAAATGACACATCATTATCTCTATTTAGATATGATCTGATGTCAGTTCTTCTGACTCATTGAACTTAAAGCTCCATGTACTTCTTTCATTGGATAGAGCAATAGACAAAAATTCACTATCAATTAATCAAGATAAACTTTATAACCAATGCTGTGGTGTCAGGCACCAAGTACTACACATTTCAAAACTCTTATATCTACTGTTCTCAGGTGACACAATCTTATATGTAGGAAACCCTAAAGAGTCTGCACACAGAAAGAAAACTGTTCAAACAAATAAATGAATTCAACAAAGTTACAGGATACAAAATCAACACACAAATGATTTGCATTTTTATACACTAACAAAAAAACAATTCAAATGAGAAATTAAGAAAACAATTCCATTTACAATAGCATCCAAAAAAAAAAAAATTACTTAGGAATAAACCTGACCAAGTAGATGAAAGATTTGTACACTGAAAACTACCAAACCCCACTAAAAGGAATTAACGAAGAGACAAATAAATGGAAAGGTATCTTGTGTTTGTGGTTTGGAAGATTTAATATTGTTAAGATGCCCATACTATCCAAAGTGATTTACAGATTTAATACAATCTCTATCAAAATCTCAACAGTATTCTTTTTTGCAGAAATAAAAAAAAGAAATCCTAAAATTCATATGGAATCTCTAAGGACCCTAAATAGCCAAAACAATCTTAAGAAAGAAAAACAAAGTTGGAAGCATCACACTTTCTGATTTCAAACCATATTACAAAGCTACAGTAATAAAAACAGTATGGTACTGGCATAAAAACAGATAAATAGACCCATGGAATAGAATACAGATCCCAGAAATAAACCCTCATGTATATGGTTCAATGATCTTTGGCAAGAGGGCCAAGACCACTCAATGGGGAAAAGACAGTTTCTTCTACAAATGGTCTTGGGAAAACTGGACCGCCACATGTAAAAAAAGGCAAATGGGTCCTTATTTTACACCATATACGAAAAATGAATCAAGATGGATTAAAGACCTAAATGTAAGGCTTAACAACTATAAAACTTCTAAAAGAAAATATTGGGGCTTTTTCCCACTTGCAAGATGGTGGGTGAAAAAACTGAGAAGTTGGACACTAAGGAGAAAAAACCTGAAGCCAAGAAGGCTGATGCTGGTGGCAGGTTAAGGCGGCGAACCTCAAGGCCAAAATGCCTAAGAAGGGGAAGCCCCACTGCAGCCGAAACCCTGTCCAGGTCAGAGGAATTGGCAGATATTCCCAATCAGCTATGTATTCCCGAAAGGCCATGTACAAGAGGAAGCATTCAGCAGCTACATCCAGGATAGAAATGAAAAAATTGAAAATATTCTGGCTACTGTCACAAAACCAGTTGGTGGCAACAAGAATGGCAGCACCCAAGTGGTTAAACTTCGCAAAATGCCTAGCTAGGATCCTACTGAAGATGTGCCTTAAAAGCTGTTGAGCCATGGCAAGAAACCCTTCAGTCAGCATGTGAGAAAACTGCGGGCCAGCATCACTCCCGGGACCATTCTGATCATCCTCACTGGGCGCCATAGAGGCAAGAGGGTGGTTTTTCTGAAGCAGCTGAGCAGTGGCTACTTGTGACTGGACCTCTGTCCCTCCATTGAGTTCCTCTGCATAGAACACACCAGAAATTTGTCATCACCACCTCCACCAAAAATGATATCAGTGGTGTGAAAATCCACGAACATCTCACTGATACTTACTTCAAGAAGAATAAGTTGCATAAGCCCAGACACCAGGAGGGGGAGATCTTCAACACAGACAAAGAGAAATACAAAATTACAGAGCAGTGAAAAATTGATGAGAAATCCGTGGACTCACAAATTCTGCCAAAAATCAAAGCTGTTCCTCAGCTCCAGGGCTACCTCCACTCTGTTTGCTCTCACAAATGGGGTTTATCCTCACAAACTGGTGTTCTAAATTAATTATGAAGAACCTAATTAAATGCCTGAACTGTGTAAATAAATAAATAAATAAATAAATAAATAAATAAATAAATAAAAATATTGGGGAAAAGCTTTGTGACATTAGACCTAACAATGATTTCTTGGATATGACACCAAAAGCACAAACAACAAAAGCAAAAATAGACAAATGGGACTACATCAAACTTAAAAACTTTTGGGCCTCAAAGGAAACAATCAACAGAGTAAATAGGTAACTTACCAAATAGGCGAAAATATTCACAAACCATATGTCTGACAAGATATTGATATCCAGAACATATAAAGAACTCCTACAACTTGACAACAACAAAAATAACCCAATTAAAAACTAGACAAAGGATTTTAATAGTCATTTTTCCAAAGATGATATATAAATGGCCAACAAGCATATGAAAAGATGTTGAACATCACTAATCATCAGAGAAATGCAAATTAAAACCACAATGAGATATCACCTCACACCCATTAGGATGGTTCCTATCAAAAAAATAACAAATAACATGTTGGCGAGGATCTGAAGAAATCAGAACGCTTGTGCACTGTTGTGGAATTGTAAAACGGTGCAACCACTGTGGAAAACAGTGGGATGGTCCTAGAAAAATTACAAATAGAACTACCATATGATTCAGTGATCCCATTTTTGGGTATATACCGGTATCCAAAAGAATTGATATCAGGGTATCAAAAAGATATTTGCACTGGCATGTTCATTGCAGCATTATTCACAATAGCTGAGATGTGGAAGCAAACTAAATGTTCATTGCTAAATGAATGGATAAACAAAATGTGGAAAAGACATACAATGGAATATTATTCAGTCTCAAAAAGGAAATCCTGTCACATGCTACAACATGGATGAACTTTGAGGACATAATGCTATGTGAATTAATCTAGCCACAAACACATAAATACTGTATGATTTCACTTATATGATGTATCTAAAGTGTTAAATTCCTAGAAACTGAAAGTAGTATGGTGGTTACCGGAGGCTGGGGAAGTGGGGAAAAAGGGATCTATTGTTTAATGGGTATAGAGTTTCAGAATAGCAAGACGAAAAAGTGCTGGAGATCTGTTTCACAACAATGTGAATATACTTAACATTACTGAACTGTACTCTTAAAAATGGTTAAGATGGTAAATTTCATGTTAGGTGCTTTTTAACCACAATTTTCAAAATAGTATACCTAGAATAGCCCAACAAGAATATTGTCAATTCTAACCATCCTCTTAGAAGCGCATATAGTTCCTAACAACATTTAATAAGTTTCTCCTATAGCACTCAGCCTGTAAAATATATATTTTATAGCACTGATCTCAGGAAATGTACTGTCAAATGAAAAATGAATGACTATCACCCTCAGTCTATACAGTAGAACCACATTACCATTCATGGTGATTATTTGGCTGTCAGTTCCACCAAAAGTAACACTCAAGCTCATTTTCAGCCATTTTTAGAGAACAAATACTTGAAGTGTGGCACATTTTTGTCTCTAAGAAAAATATTTAAAAGTTTAAATCTAGCTGAAATGACCACTATAAATAAGGGTACTAGTCTTATCCATGGCTAGGTTTGATTTTCACATCATGACTGAAATAAGCCCCTCATGCCTAAAGGGCCATTTATTCCTAGGTCAGGAAACTCTATTTGCCAAATTGCCAGTAAACAAAATACTACACTCACTGCCACTGAGCTAGTTCATATTTTAGCTGCTCGGCCACAAATTAGTGTATCATTTTTTTGGAAGAAATCAGGGCAATTCAGGGTTCATTTCTTTCATTATAACTGTAGGGACAAAATAGACTTCAGAAGCTTTTTTGCTGTTAAAATAAAGGCCCCTTAGCAGCATTTTATGCAATAAAGGATTTTCTCTTCTTTTAAAAATATTGCTTATAAACATGCATCTTACCTGTTACCTACGATAAAAATGCTGACGTCATACTTCATATTATCCTCTCCCTTAGAAGAAATCACTACGATCTGCTCATTTTACCAAATAATGTTAACACATCCATTCTTTTTGACCAACAACTGGTATTGAGCATGTTACGAGTATAGACTCTGAAACAACATATCTTGGGTTTGTGCCTAAGGTCATCCACCTCTTAACTCTAATCTTCAGCAAAGTACTTAAACTATCTTGGCCACAGTTTCCTCAAAAACAGATTTAATAACAATTCCTATTGATATGATTGATGTATCAAAGGATTTATTCTGTGAAAAATTAATAATGTATTTGGCACATACTAACTGATCAATACTGGCTTTTACCAAGATTGTCTCCATTATCATTGTCATAGTTTCAAGTCCTGTGGTCTCATCACTGGAGCACTGTAACAATCACTGAATTGGTCCATTTCAATTCCATCCTCCAAATACCCTCTAGAGTGACCAATCTAGAGTACCAATCTGACCACGTCACTCCTACACTTACAATCCATGCATAGCTTCCTGAAACTGACAAAAGACAAAAAATCCTAATATGGCAAACAAGCACTTCCATGAAAAGACACCATGTTAATCTATTCAGCCCTATCTTATGTCATCCAGCCTCTCACATGACAATTTAACAGCCACTGATTATTTATGGTTCATAGACTATGCCATGCTGTATTGTGCCTTCATACAAGTGAAAACATGCTCTGCCCACCTGCATTTCTGTGATTGAGAGCTTACAGTATTAACCTAGGTAATTAACATCACCTACAACTATAGCTCATCTCGTAACTAAACAATGTTTCTCCTCACTTCTGTAAAGTCTAATGAAGAATGGTCAGTCTTTCTCCATATTGTTGCCATACTATCTCAAACACAGTTTTTTAGGTCATGTCAGCAGGCAGAGTACGATGATAGAGACACTCCCACTTTTTTTTTAATTAAAGTTTATTGGGGTGACAATTGTTAGTAAAGTTACATAGATTTCAGGGGTACAATTCTGTAATACATCATCTATAAATCCCATTGTGTGTTCACCACCCAGAGTCAGTTCTCCTTCCATCACCATATATTTGACCCCCTTTACCCTCTTCTACCACCCCCCTCCCTCTTACCCTTGGGTAAACACTAAACTATTGTCTGTGTCTATGGGTTTTTGTTTCTTCATTTGTTTGTCTTGTTCTTTTGTTGTTTTCAGTTTTATATACCACATATCAGTGAAATCATATGGTTCTTGACTTTTTCTGTCTGACTTATTTCGCTCAGCATGATAATCTCAAGATCAATCTATGTTGTCACAAATGATCCTATTTCATCTTTTCTTATGGCAGAATAGTATTCCATTGTGTATATATACACAATGGCACTGCCACTCTTAACGGCCTTAGCTAAGAAGTGACTTATGCTACTTTGATTAATTGTCTATTGGCCAGAATTCACCACACAGTCTAACCTAACTGCAAAGCAGGTTGTAAAATATAAAAGGGATAATTGGTGAGCACCAACTGTTTCTCCCTACCTAATCTCCCATTTTTCTACAACATCATTTATGGCTCAATACCTCAGCCCTATGATACTGGATCAGAGGTCTTGCCTATATGATCTCATAATGCTTTTTATAAATGTCTACTCATTGTACCAATATAATTTATGTTTTTGTTGGTCAGGCCAAACTATCATCCAGTGAACCCCTAGAGCATAAAGATAATATTGTGCTTTTCTTTTAATCTAAAGTCTTAATAGAAAATAAACTTCTTTTGTCAAAAAGCTTATATTGTCAGTATTTTATAAAAGATTGTGATTTTTTGAAGACCATATTCTATAAGCTTTTAAGTACATATTCTGTGATTGTCAGAATGGAAATTAATGACTAGGAAGAACTGAGAAAAAACTTCAGGGATTGTGTTTTATCCATTTCTTGGTCATAGCACCTGTCCAATTTCCTAGTATTTCATTATTGAGGATAAAAAGAGAGTCCTACATAGTGATCAAATGTTTTAATTTGCCAAAAGATAGTAATGATTCTTAAATCATATGGGCTCAATAATGTAACCTCAAACTATAATATATAAAGCACAAATTAACAAATTAATGGGAAATTACAAAACTCTATCATATTGGGAGACTTTAACACATATCTGTAGCGACTAATGAATCAAACGGTAAAAGTTTATCAAGAATAGAGAAGACTTGAACACAATGAATATGTTTGATCTAATGAATGTATAGGTAACATTGTATACAATGACGGAAGAATATATGTTTTCTGCAAGAACTTGAGGAACATTATGAAAACTGACCATATTCTAATCTACAAAGTAAATGGCAATGCATTTTTTGTCTTTCTTGGTTCGTCTTTGTCCCTATTTCATCTATTCTCAACTTTACAACCAGAGTGATCCTGGGGAAACCTAAGTCATACCTCTCTTCCGATTTCTCCAATGGCTTCGTATCACACTACAAATGAAAGCCCAAATCCATCTCATTACAGTAGCCCACAAGGCCTACTCACCTACCCCTCCAGCCAGCTTTGTCTCTCCAATCTCATCTCCTTCGGCCTCCCTCACTCAGTGTGCTCCGGGTGCGTTGGCCTCTGCTGTCCCATTAACACAGTAAACCTGATTCAACCTCTGAACTTTTCAGTTACTGTTTCTCCTGTCAGGATTCTTCCCACAGATATCTCAACACTCACTCACTCCATCTCCTTTAGGTCATTTTACAAATATTACTTTTTACTGAGGCCTTCAACACCCTATGTATAACTCATTCTCTATTCTTCTTTCCAACTTCATTTTTCTTTAAATGATTTCACACCTCCTAAAATATTATATATTTTATCATCTGTCTCCCTTTGCTAGAACGTAAACTCCTACAGCCTATAGTTTTTAGTCTGCTTTATTTATTGTTATGTCACAAGTGACTAGAGCAATTCATGGTATTTTGTGACTAGAGCAGTTCATGGTATTTTGTCTGTATGTAATAAATACTGGTTGAATAAATAAAGAATGAATGAATTTGGAAATTTAAAATCACTTTTTTTGGACCTGAGATTCAAAATGGTGGAGTAAAAACACTGTGCTTGCCTGGTCCTATGAATACATAAAAATTATAACTAAATTATAGATCAACCTGGAGAACCATCTGAAGTCTAGCTGAACAGAAGTTTTATAACTAAAGATATAAAGAAGAAGGCACGTCAAGACTGATAGAAGGGACAGAGATGCAAAATGAGCTGGTCCCACACCCATATGTGGTGGTTGAAAATCAGGAGAGATCCATAAGAAAAGATATAATAGTGCCATTTGTGATAACATAGATGGATCTTGAGATTGTTATGCTAAGTGAAATAAGTCAGACAAAAAGTCGAGAACCATATGATTTCACTGATATGTGGGATATAAAACTGAAAACAACAAAGGAACAAGACAAACAAATTAAAAAACAAAAACTCACAGACACAGACAATAGTTTAGTGGATACCAGAGGGTAATGGGGGAGGGAGATGGTAGATGAGGGTAAACAAGATCAAATATATAGTGATGGAAGGAGAACTGACTCTGGCTGGTGAATACACAATGTGATATATAGATGATGTATTACAGAATTGTAGACCTGAAACCTATGTAACTTTACTAACAATTGTCACCCTAATAAACTTTAATTAAAAAAATATTGTAATAATTACGTATGGTGTCATATGGGTACTAGATTTATCAGGGTGGTAGATGGGAGGGGGTTTGGGGACAAGGTAAAGGGATTAAGAAGTATAAACTGGTAGTTACAAAATAATCATGGGGATGTAAAGTAAAGCATAGGGAATATAGTCAATAATATGGTAATAACTATGTATAGTGCCAGGTGAGTACTAGTCTAATCAGAGGGATCACTTCTTAAATTATGTAAATGTCTCACCATATGCTGTATACCCGAAATTAATATAAAATAATATTGAATGTCAACTATAACTAAAAAATTATAAAGAGAGAAATGTGAAGGGCAACGAGTGGTCCAAATATCCAGGTATAAAACAAATAAGTCATCGGGATGTAATGTACATAAAGTCAATAATATTGCGATAGCATGTTACGGTGTCAGATGGTTGCTGGACTTATCATGGTGATCACTTCTTTAGGTATATAAATGTTGGATAACTATTGTGTATACCTGAAACTCATAGAATACTGTATGCTAACTATATTTTTAATGAAAATCTTTCAAAAAGGAAAAAAATTACTTTTTTTATATAACCCTTGAGACAGAGAAAAAAAATCATAATGAAATTGTAAATTATTTCAAACTAAATGACCAACACTTACACATATCAAAACCATCGGCTATAACTAAAGTGGTACTTAGAGGAACTTTTATAGCCTTCAGTATGTATATTTAAAAAGATGAATCATTTAAAAATAATTAACCAGGCATCTAACCGAAGAATGCCTTGCCTGGTTAATTATTTTTAAATGATTCATCTTTTTAAATATACACAGATATTTATATGTATATTTCATCTTTTTAAATATACATAAGTATATATATATATATATATATATATATATATATATATATATGTGTGTGTATACACATACACACTCACACACACAGAGGGTGCCAAAAAAATGTATACATATTTTAAGAAAGGAAAAGACTGTATTAAAATTACACTCATGGAAACCACTTTGAGCACCTCTTGTAATTGCAGAAGTCAAAGGTGACATGTATTCATCTTTTGTTATCGGTATATATGAGTATTACAATTTTAATGCAGTTTTTTCGTTTCTTAAAATGTGTATACATTTCCATATATATATATGACTGTATAATAAACCTCCCAAAAATAGTATGGAGTAAATAATAAAGATCATAAATAAATAAAATAGAAGCAAAAGAGATTGACTAAGTGTCTTAAAACAATTATTTGTAAAGACCAATAACTTGCACAAATTTCTGGTAATATTAACAAATAAATCAGAGAAGGATAAATAGACAAGATTAGGTTTGAAAGAGATGACATAACTACAGATGCTACAGTGATTAAAAAGATAAAAAATGTTATGAATAATTTTGTTAATAAATTTAAAATATTAGATGAAATAGGGAAAAGATTCTAGAAAAATGTAACCTGCCTAAATTGGTTTAATTAGAAAAAATGGAAAACCATAAAAACTCAGAATCAATAGTTTAAATTATCCTACAAAAAAAATCCCAAAAAACAAAAACAAACAAACAGAAAAACCACACTAGAATCAGATAGATAGCTTTGCATGAAAATTCCAGAAAACATGAAATAACAAAGAATTTCAATAATAAGCCAAATTTGCCAGTCGAGCACATAAAATATATACTTTCTCCAATTCATTTGGTGATAACATAATAAACTTAACAGCAAAAAATAAAATTAATAGTGTATTAAGAAATTATAGGACTGGGCTCCTTGGGCAAATGGCTGATTGTAGGAGTGAGGTTGAAAATATACACAATGAACCTGGAAGCATCTATCTTGGAGAGCCAGAAAGAAAGGAAGTGTTTGAAAAAACAAAATGAAACAAAGCAGGATAGCACAATGATTTAGGTGCGTCAAAGGAATATAGAAGACAACACTTGAGTAACAAAATAAATAGCATAGCATTGAATTCTAACTCAAAATATAAAATAAATATCCAGGAGTCTACAGTGATATAAATAAATGATTAAATAAACAAATAACAAAGGGCGAAGAATCAAGTAAGTCTCCTGTGAAGAATTCCAAATAAGTTGTATAAATTCTTGTCCCTCAAGGAGGGGAACATAAGTCTCCGCTCCTTAATTGCGGACTGTGTATAGTGACTTTCTTCCAAAGATTGTAGTATGGAAAGTTCTAGTAACACTTCATGAATACAGATGCACTACTCATAAACTGCCACCAACCTGATAGGATGTCACCCCAATAAACTTTAATTGAAAAAAAAGAGTGACTATAGGAGGGGAAAAACACATGATCATATAAACAGATTAATAAAATATATTTGCTACAGAAGGCTCTGAAGCGCTAATAGTCTCTTCTAAATGTGGTATTGGATACACGACCATTCATTTGTTATTGGTTAAATTGATATAAATTCCTTTTGTAAATATGCTGTATTTCACAATAAAAATGCGATGTGAAGAAAAATGGTTTTAGGGTTTGGCAGATTCCTCAGAGATGGACTGTGTCAGATGGAGACCTGCTTCTCTAGAGTAGAGGAGCTTATTTACAATAGTTACGGTGATATGGACATAACCCTCTAAGGACCTAACTACACTATGCTTTTAATACAATATCCATTTCCACCTCACCCATGCCGAGGTGTTTTTACAAAGTTAGAATAGTGTACACAAGCCCAACAGAAACTGAAAACATGTCTTTAGCTGAGAAATTATCCACTGCCTTTCAGGCCATGGGAGAGACTATAAAAGATCCCTCCTAAACAGCATAAGGCCTTGGATGCCTTATAAAGATCCATGGCAGCTACTGCTTCTTCTCAGAGAATTTTTCTCCATTCTCCCTCTACCTTCTCCATTGTGAACCTCCTAGATATCACCTCATTTCCTCAGTTCCACCTGGCTGCCATTTACCTGGATTTTACTTCTTGGTCTAGCACCTTAGAGTTGAAAATCTGTTTACAGGGTCTGCCTAGCTTCTCCCCAGGATGTAGCTTTTTGTATTCTTCCTTTATCTACATTCATTGCCCTGCCCAGGAACAAGTTATGCCCTGGCCCAGCGTCAGAACCTGCCCTGCACCTTCATGAGGCAGGAAGGGGCATATGTACCTGCTTTAGCTTAGCTCTTTTCACTGCACATTCACATAATTGTTGTGATACAAAACAACAACAAAAAATAATGTGGATGGAGCCAAGTGCAAATATTGGTCCAACTGCAATATCAAAACAATAAAGTTAATATTAAAACTATAAAGAATTTTTCTAGGCTGTTTACCTATAAGTGAAATTACTGGATAAACCAAAAGCCAGAAAATAACCTTAAGTTAAATGCAGATATTATGTCCTTTTTATACAAATCATAGTTTCTCTAAATCCATAGCTTTTCACATTTGCAACTAAATGTATGTTAAATAAATTTATATCTGGTCTTGGAAAGATAACTAGATCATTTTATATTCAATCTAATAATATCTCCTTAAAATGGGGTTTAATGTTTATGACCTTTTTCAGTAAGTTGGGATGTAAACAAGGTCATATCTTTTTTTATTCTTCAAATTGATTGCTTAAAACCTCGCATGTCCTTATTAGCAATATGTCCAATTTCTCCTTTTTGAGGGCTTTAGCTTGCATTTACCAAGAAAAAGAGCGTTTACTTGGTGCAAAGAAATCAATTCTTCTTCCAAAATCTACTCACACAAGGAGTCTGGTTATAATACCACTGTGGTGGTTTCATATGGAGTCACAGGTTGGACTCTGGTTCTCTGTGGTCTGATGGTTGCTTGCCCACTGCTGAGGTGAAGCCTTTGGTGGTTTGGATCCTTTAAGGCACACAGGGGTACCCTGGTCTAGGGCTCCAACTTTACTGTTCTGTGTGTGTGCTCGTGCGTGTGTGTTTTTAATGTCACACTCCCATTCTCAGTCCTTGTTCTTCAAAGTAAAATGGGACCTCCTCAGAGAATGAGCACCTGTTTCCCAATCTTGTGATATAGGCCCAAGATACTTTCTTTGAACAAGAGTCCACTGATGAAAGTCTCCTAATAGCTTTCATGAATAAATGATTATCCTATTTTTCTTTTTTTATTTATTTTAAGTACAAATAGAGCTTAGACACTTAGGAGTCATTTTGGATTTGGACTGTATTCAGATTTTTGTCTGATTATTTCCAATTTTTTAACATTGCTTTTGATAATTACCAGAACATGTACAAACACCGTAAACAGATACCATAACAAACACAAATAGTTCTTGGTAAACATTCATCTCCCATTCGAGTGAGCTTACAGTAGAGCAGCTTACTAACCCTGAGTTTTGAGTATGCCCTGGGCATCAGTTAGCTTGCTTTACAGACAGTGGAGAGTGTTAATTTGGTTTTTTGGTTGAGTAGAAATAGGTTTCTTCCATGAGATCATGATACACTAAAATGACACATAAAGTATGACAGTACAAAAGAAATCTGAACTAGGAGACACAGGTGTCCCTACATTTACAATCTTTCATTTAAGATGCCTTCACTTATCCCTGGTTAATATAATAGTCTTACAAATGTTTTGGTTTGTATTAGTATGCAGATCATGCTTTACATAAAGTGAGCTTGGTGTGTTTTTTATAAATACTACTTAGCCTGAAAGACTAAGTCTTGAGGTAGAGAAAAAGGCAATTAGTAATGCTGAGGGTGGGGGGCAAAGAGTGAATGGGGGAGGGGTCAGTCCTGAGCTGAAGTGTACCAGCAGGAATAAAACAAAAGGCAATTAGCAGTGCTTCGTCATCTCCTATTCCCTCGGTATAACATAGCTTTAGGCCTCCTTGTAAAAAACTGGTTGACAATCAGGAAGTGACCTTGATGTTCTATCAAGTTCAGATGACTTGAGACAGAAATCACAGCTTTTTTACTTAATTGCGTGGCCTTAGGTAAGTAACTCAAACTTTATGCAACTTGGTTACCTCACCTGAAAAGCAGTGCAGGCACCTACCTCTTTGTGAGGTTGTATTCATTTAATAAATTTAAAAAACATGCGTTAAACACCTAGACAATGCTAGCAGTTGGTAGGCACTCAATAAATTATAGGTCACAACAGGATAATGTGCAAAGAAATCTGATTTGGAGCTACTTACATCTCTCGCACACTAGGTCATTAATACACATGTGTCACAACAGTTAAAGTCTCTGACAGACCTTGACCAGTCATCTGAGCGATGTCCACAGAATCCTCTCTCTTTCTCAAACTTCTGGCCATACTTAACAGTACATTGTAACAAGGTCTTATAATGGAAGGCTCCTCCTCTCAAATTTAAAGATTCCAAAGAGAACAGATTTGGGGATGCCAGAGTGAAGGTGACAGAGACTCCCTCTTCCAATTACTGAATTTACAAAGGATACAAAGTAAGACCAGTTCTGTATCTCTTGATCCCTTCAGCCTGATCAACGACATAAAAATAGATCTAGAATGGAAGCAGCAACCGTTAAAAAAAAAGAATAGGTCTATATGTTCAACCTGAATCAAGCTTGAGCTACAAAGAAGTTTTAGTGGTAAATGAAATTTGGAGTTTTGATTAATATATTGCATCTGGACATTCTGATTACTGAATCAAGATTGTATTCACCACCTAAAGTGACAATGGGACTCTCTATTACCTGAAAGTGAATGAACAGATACCCATGAGTTCTGTAAGAGATTTCAACAAAGAGTGGATGAAGATTACCCCATACTAGAAATGTTTCAAGAAACCTTAGGGGAAAGAAAAACAATTAAATTGTATTTTTTTCTTCCAATTTTTTTATTGTGGTAAACTACACATAAAATTTACCATTTTAACCATTTCTAAGTATAGGGTTCAGTGGAATTAAATGCATTCATAATGTTGTGCCACCTTCACCACTATCAATCTCCAGAACTCTTCATCTTGGAAAACTGAAACTCTAAACCCATTAAACAATAACTCCCCATTCCTCCCTTCCCTCCAAGCCCCTGGCAACCACCATTCTACTTTCTGTAAGTTCTCTTTTGAATATGTCTTTTTCAAACAGATGGGTTACCCATAAATGGTGGAATCACTTCCAACTCTTCTCTTTTTTTGTATCCACATATCTTGGTTGTTTCCAAACAGGCTTTATTAAATTTTTTCTATATAATAATTTTCCAAACTTTTTCTTGGAGTCACTGTCAAAAAATTATTCAGAATACAGTCAACTCTAACTTAACCTAGACTAATTACTTCTGATCTCTTTCCATTCAAAGCACTATTGATTACCACCAAACTATCCTCATTTATGTACATAATCTACTATCCTTACATTTTTTTCTGATAATTCTCAGAAGGTATGACAGGAAGGCAAAAAACACCTTACAAGACTTAATATTGCAGCATTAGCAGATATGCTGAGAAACTCAGGCATGTTTGGAAAACCATTTGGAAAAAGTGAAAGAAAAATGGAGTGGTAACAAAGCCACTTAAATGCTTAGCTTCAATAGGAAAGAAGTCTGAGAACAGATCAAGGACAGAGTGAACATTTTTCAGTACAGATTCAGCAACACCATATCTGGATTTTGCAGGGCTCTCCAGATTTTTAATATTTTTCCTGGTTGTCCACTTAGAACACATACTAGTTGGTCAGACCTTGTGTCCCAAATTTGGGTTTGATGACATGCTGGTTGGCAGGGATCTAGCTTGGTAACGGTAAAACCAGCTGCCTATTCAGTAAAATGGCTGTGGAAACATTATCTCAAAATATTCAGAGAGTTTTCAGTTTGGTGAAATTGCTCACATCCAAATGAAACTTGACTATACTTCAGAGAAAGACAGTTCTACATATTTCCTGGGGAGAGACAAGGATATTCATGAGGATTGTATGCCAGACAAATAATACAGTATGGGCTGTGTGTGTGTGTGTGTGTGTGTGTGTGTGTGTGTGTGTGTGAGTGTGTGTGTGTGTGCACGTGCACTTGTGTGAACGTTGTGTGTATGTATGTTTTCAGACTATTTGGTACACTGCTTGCTTGTTACAAAAAAACGTCAGAAATGTGGATCATGTGAAAGATTGACTATGACAACAGCAGAGAACAAAAAGGAGTAAGATTTTTAAAATGGGAAAAAGTAAACATATATACATACTTTAGAAATGCCTTTTAATTGTTTTTACCTCTCTCTGTTTCTCTCACTGGAATTAGGAAATGGGAGTAAGCATTGAAAATCATCAGGAAAACACCATAAATTTAAAAGGATATAATTAATAAAAGTTGAATTAAGAAGCATGGAATAACTGGAAATATTTTGCAGCAGGTCTATCAGTAATTAAAACCACGCCCTTTAAAATAATTTCTATGGGGTAGCCAGTTAGCTCAGTTGGTTAAAGCATGGTGCTAATAATACTAAGGTTGCTAGTTCAATCCCCTCATGGGCCACTGTGAGCTGTGCCCTCCTAAAAAAACAAACAAAAAACAAACAAACAAAAACATAAAATAATTTCTGTTTTAGTTTTGATGACGCCGAAGCACAACTTGAATGCATTTATTTTTCTTAAATTATTTGATCCTGCACTCAGAAACTTGAGCAGAGATTGAAAACCAGATTTAGCTTTTCTCTTAAAAGGAAGCGTGTTCCTAACAGAGAAATGTACTTGGGGAAAGGCACAATGAAATGCACATCAATTAAGTCAATAAAAAAATATATTATAAACATAAAAAGACCCAAAGCATGCACAACACATGCAAATTATGTGCTCTCCCTCCTGGGTAAATACAAACTATTAAAACATATGACCAAAGAAATGTCCAGAGATTAAAATGAAAGTGATAGTGAACTGGTAAAATGATTCAAAACATTTTGAGAAAAATGGCAATAGATATTGAATAGAAGAATATATTGGGGAAAAAATGTACTTCTCAAAATCTTTCTCTGTCTTGCTTACCAAAATTGGTTCTATCTTGTCAAGAAATATTAAAGGGTTACCAGAAATCACAGGTTCACTTAGTTCACTGTAGGGTGATGGTGTCAAAACAGAATGGTGGTGTCAATCAGCCTGATTCTATGCCAGCTATGAAAAATTGGTTGCTGCAAGGGTTACCACCGTGTTTCCCCGAAAATAAGACCTAGCTGGACAATCAGGTCCAATGTGTCTTTTGGAGCAAAAATTAATATAAGATCCGGTCTTATATAAGACCCGGTCTTACAGTAAAATAAGACCGGGTCTTATATTAATTTTTGCTCTAAATGACGCATTAGAGCTGATTGTCTGGCTAGGTCTTATTTTTGGGGAAACATGGTAGCCCTGTCCTTCAGTCTTAATTGTCAACCGAAGGAATCAATAACTTTTTTTTAAATTTATTTTTTAAATTTATTGGGGTGACAATTGTTAGTAAAATTACATAGATTTCAAGTGTACAATTCTGTATTACATCATCTATAAATCCTATTGTGTGTTCACCACCCAGAGTCAGTTCTCATTCTGTCACCATATATTTGATCCCCCTTACCCTCATCTCCCACCCCCCACCCCCCTTACCCTCTGCTAACCACTAAACTATCATCTGTGTCTATGGGTTTCTGTTTTTCATTTGTTTGTCTTGTGATTTCACTGATATGTGGTATATAAACCAAAAACAACAAAAGAACAAGACAAACAAATGACGAATCAATAACTTTTATTTGTCTTCTATGTTTTTCTCCTGACCTACCAACTATCCATGCATAATTGAGCTTTTATAATTTTTAAAGTAAATTTTACTTGTCCTCCACTTTAGTTTTCTCTCCATCATTCTGAAAATCTTGTATCCACTCCCTATACATGATGTCCCCTGGATCAACTTTCTCAAATGCCGTCTTTAGCTTACTTTCTGCTTCCACAGGCAGTTCCTGTTCTCAACACTATTCACTGGCACACCAGTTTTTGTCTGTCAAGTTGTCGATTAAGAAGACTATATATAAGTTTCCCAACTCTAAGAACTGGGTGGCTAAAGATAAGGAGTTTAAAAGGAGTCCTGATAGTAAATGTCAAAGTGGCCAGAGTTTGAAAACATAACAATGCAGCTTCATCTTCTTATTTTACTGAGAGAGATCATTTCCAGGCCTGTGACTCTTAGTATTTGATGGTCTTTATCACTGGGGATTAGCTGCCCTTTTGTACTTTGTTCCGTGATGCTCTTTCAGATGACATGGATAATTGAACTTCTGCCTTTTACTTCTAGATCCCTAGAAGTTTATTTACGTATTGTGAAGCTGCGTAAATGTCGCAAAGTGAATTCACAAGAAGCCAGAGGTCACTCTTAGTATTCCTCAGTCTTCAAATCTGGTTTTGAAGGTGCATTTGGAGAGGCATCATAAACTTGTCTTCAGCAGTCAATTAACACATGATCAGAACGTTGGTACTGCACTGAGAATCACAGCTCTCAGAAGTGGAAGCAAAACAAAACAAGGTGGTTTAGAACTGTCGTGTCAAGAATATACTGATGCCAGTTAAGGTTGACAACACTGGCTATTCATCGCCAGTGGGACCAAAATCAGTGGCAATTAGAGCCTGCCGATAAGTGGACATGAAAGAAACACCATTTTCTTAGTCATCAGTAATGTGTTGAAGAGTAAGGAAGAAAATGGGGAATTTTTTATTGTCTTAGCTGCTCTGATACAGCTACTTGCAATAGAGGTTGAGCCCTGAGAGACCTGAGAAGATGCTGCAGATCAGGGGCTTCCCAAACTTTCCTTAACTCGTACATTAATCACTATGGATGGTGTGGGGACAGAGCCAGGAGTGCAGTTTCCAGGCTCTCGGCCTCACATGGAAAGGTGCTGGCTCAGGTAGTAAATTGCCATCAAATGTGATTGGATGGCCATCAGCTGTGGCTAGTTGGCCGTCAGCTGTAACCAGTGAGCCATTGGCCACTAATATAACTGTCGTGGCTATGCTAGCAGCAAATGCGGGCTAGCAAGAGGATGGTTGCTGAGCTGGCAAGCACGGATTACAGTTAGCATGGCGGAGTGTGGGTTGCGGATTGCAGAGAAGTGGACAGCAGGTTGTGGATCGTGTGGCTCCTGCTTCCTGTATCTCCAACCCAGCCGCCAGCAAGAATATAGTCATATGACTCCCCTACCTATGGCTCCGTGGGTGTTCCTTTTTGGCCTCATCACGTCCTGTGTTCTTATGCGGGGAGCGAGACCAGAGACTCCGCAGGCCGCCCTGCACGACAGATGGTGTTAAACTACAGATTCTGATTCAGTAGGTCTGGGGAGAGGCCAGGGATCTGTATTCCTAGCAAACTCCCAGGTAAATTCAGTATTGCTGGCATCCTTCGACCACACTTCAAGTTGTAAGGATGGAGAACACCAGGGCTGGAATCTACTGAATGAGCAGGTGGGGAGAGGAGAGAGAGATGGGCCTGACAGAGACAGAATAAGGGATAAATGTGGGTTCTGATAAGGCAAGCAAGACATGGAAGGCTTTACTCTCCAGGGCAGCACCCCTTACTCGTGACTTCTTAAGTAGTCAGAAAAGTTTCATAAATTCAAAACTATATAGTGCTAGTTGATGTGTTTTTCCCAGAAATTGGTGAAGAGGCTGACATTTGCACCTAGGTTGGTTAGGGGTAGAACTGAGCACAGAAGAAGCAAGGAATTGGGAAAGGATTTTGGACTCTGAAGGATCATGAAATTAAGATTCAAAGTTTACCTAGATGTCCCAGGGCCATCGCTGCCCTCGCTGACATCTGGATTATAATAATATAATAATTATGATTAGTGCTCACCATATGCCAGCCATTACACATTATATAAATTATTGCATTAATCCTCACAACAACTCGAAGACATAGGTGTCACCCCGTTTTATAAAGGAGGGAACTGAGGTAAAGGGCATCCTTAGAGCCATAGAGTCAGTAGGTTCCAGAGTGAGTATCTTAACCTGGGTCTGGCTGATTCAAAACAAATTCCCATTCTTGTTTACTGAAGACCAGAAAGCTTGAAAGTAGAGGGTGGGGGATTGTGAAACAGGTAGGTTAAGGAAAAGTTAAATAAAAATGATTCAGGGAATGACAAAAGGCACTGATCTTCATATTCTGATATTTCCACTTATATTTGTTTGGACCTGAATGAGCTGACATTTGAAATTTGACAGACTGCTGACAAATCATGCAGTACTACTGACTCACTTTAGAGACACATTTTAAAAGGTGAAATTTAGAGGTGAGAGCTACACCGAAATACAATTCCTAAGAGATCATTTTTCCACTAGCCTCAATCCCCTAGCGCTGCTGACATTTAAGACCACCTTTTAGAAATTCCAGAGAGAAATCACTTAACTGCATTCTTCTACTTGAAAGTGCGAGTATAAATTGCTCTAGGTACCCTGTCTACTTAATCCTTTCTTAATTTCAGCCTTTCCTTCAATTAACTTTGAGCCATCAGCATACTTGAGGTGTATAAACTTGGGGTTCATTTTTTCCCATTGAGAATGTGAGTCTTTCAGGCCACAACGGAGAGGAGGGATCCACACTTTCTAATGAAAGAGAACTTTCTTACACTCCAGACATAGTCCCTGCAAGAACACTTGGGAAGGGCTCCCAGCCACAGCAATTTTGAGTCTCTATTACAAGAAATGAACACATGGGAGAGAATATAACAGTGCCAATCATCATGGATGAAAGTATTTTTGAGATGAGAGACTGACACTGTTGCAGTCTAACTTGGGAAGGGGGAGGGTGTTCTAAGCAGGCATTTCTTAGAATTTTTCTCTCTAGTCCCAAGTGTCTTCATTCAAATATCTAAGGGTAAAAGATCTCTGAAAACTCACCAGAAAGCACACAAAGATGGCTTTAGGGTAAAATCGAAAGTCACAGAAGGAGCTTAGCTACTGAGCTCCAAAACAGAGCAATAGAAAGGGTGAAAAATTTCCCAGGGCAATTCCTGATGATGAGGATTCCATCTCTATTTTAACTTCCCTTGGCTTGTGTTTAAGTCAACAGCTAAGTCATGATTCAACACTAAATCCCTTCAAGCTCCACCAAGCAGCGGTTAAACCTGCTCATCCTACCCAAGTATTCCGCTACTCAGGGTAACCATTTCTAAGGCTTCCAGTGCTCCATTTCAATTCAGTCTTCACCATGGCGCACACCAGGAGAGAGGTGGAAATGATGCATCATGCTGATGGTGGCCAAGGATATCTGAACTGCCACCAGGATGAGAATATGGTAGGCGTACACTTGCTTCAGAGTAACCAAAAGCTTCAATTTATGGTTGTAGAAACAGAGACAAAAAAAATTTTAAATGCAGTCATGAGTTACTTTCAGTGTTCATACCTGGTCATTTCTCCACAAAGCTATACACGAATACAAATAAAATATAAAGATGGAGGAAGATTTGTGCCTATGAGTGATTGTTGTTAAGGAAATACATGCTTGAAAAAAAATGGAAAAGGCATTTAGATTTAGTCCCACTGGGAATATTCTAGTTTTCCCTGTATTCCTACCTCCCGGGCATCTAATTCACACTCTTTTCATTACAATAAACATATTTATTTCAAACTAATCTTTCAACTCCAGTGGCCTCTTGTATTTTCACTTCCATAATTTATTTCCTTTCTTTGTGGGAGAGTAAATTATTATGGTCATAGACAGGTACTACTGCAAAACATTTACCTTGAAATCAAAACATCAACACATAATGTGAATAGTGAGTGTGTTATTAGTGACTTAAATCTAACAGATTCAACAATACCATACATTTTTACTTTAGAAAACATATTAGAAAATGATGGAATTTAGTTTTTTGGATGTGGAGTATTTTAGGAGAATTTGGCTTTTTGTTGTTAAGATGGCTTATTTTTCTTATTTTGGAGACAGTACAGAGACAAATTTGTAGGTAGTACAAAGGATGGAGTCACTCAAGGAAGCAGTTAATAATCCAGACAAATGAATCAAAACCACGTAGGGGGTGGAGGGGACTACAGTGGGGGTGGAGGAGGAAGAAACCCCAAGTTAGAGGGAACAAAGATAAAGAAAAAAACATTGGCTGACTAGAAATGGAACTTTATTGAAGGGCAGGTGACACAACTCGAAGAAAAATTTCTTTGTAACTTAGAAGGCATAGTCAAGAAATGTTCTTAAATGTTCTTAAATATCATTTCAAATGTATATTATAAGCCAATGAACATAAATCCAGGTAAAAGAAAAGTATCACAATCCCAGTCATCCCTATTAATCATCTTGGTTTTTAATTTTTCAAAGTCCCATTAGGAACTGTTTTCAAGGAGAAGCACTTACGGCTTCTTCCTCCTTGGGAGGTTGGGAGGCCAAGGAGCCTGTTAGAAGTTAGAGGTTAAGGAGCTCAGAGTACTCTAGGCATTCTTTATTAATGGCAGTAAGTATCGTGATTGAGGGGTAGGGGAATATTACCAGTTCTCTAATTTCCAAATATAAGAAAACCATGGGGTTTTATTTCACATTGTGTTGGTTCTTATTCTCAAGTAACTTGACATTAACTCGATTGTTTCTTGCCTTCAGAATGTTGCCTGGATCAAAATGTAGTCAGTCCCATAGAAAGATGAGGTTAGAAAGAAAGAAATGGTTACGAACAAAAAGTATGAACTCCTGCAGTGTCAAAGGCAGGTTTTCATTAAAAGGGAGAAGGCATTTCTTCCATTCTTCAGATCTTAACCACTATTTCGGGTTTCTCACCAAATTTTCCGGATGGTGAAAGATCTGGGAACACTCCCACACCCCAATGATCTACAATTCAACAAACTGTTACTTTTATAGGGAAAAAAAATGGAAAGTAGTCGAAGAGATACAGGAGACAGATGACCCACCAATTCACAAGCTGAACTAGTCAATTACAGAATTGCAAATTCAATTTCAAAGAGTGTTTATTCCTCACATATAGGGAAAAATAGAGAGTCTCCTTAAGAACAGGAGCAAGGTTGTATTTGGCTGAATCCTTAGCACGGAGTGCACAATAGGTGCTCAATAAATATGTGTAGATTGATGAAAGATATTCCACTTTTCCTACGCCAGGCTGTGGGCTAGATCTAGCGGTGCACAAAAATAGGTTAATGCCCAGGGAGGGATTCAGATCCAATTCAGCATAATGCAAGGCCGAATGAATAACGGTTTTAGTCAACACACAACGAAAGAACACAGCAGCGGGGAAGCAAGTAAGGTTTACTTCACATTTTGCAGGAGCTTTCATTCTCATTTTAGCGCCTGCGTTCCCTGAACAATCGCCCTTCATAGGGGGCGCAAAAGGAGGCGAGTCCAGAGAATAGAGGCAGCAGCGGGCTTGGAGGGAAAGTTAGGAAACAAGGAAAACTGGGGGATTCCTGGGTCCGTCCAGGGTTTGAAAAGAGGACGAAATACCTTTTGTCACTTTTCTCCTTCCCCCAAATCCCTCAGGATAAGAAATTGACGGGGCGGTGGTGGTGGTTGTGCTACATCACAGAAAGAGAGAAGAACATCTCCTTGCGCCAACGGCCACAGCCCAGGAAACCTAGGAATCCACAGCTGACGCCTTCTAGAAAAGGACCCACCCCATCTTGCTAAGAAAGGGAAACCCACGTGATGGCGAGGGGGGTGGGAGTGGGAAGCGTGGCGACTCCGGACCAGCGCGGTCAGGGGCGGGGCCCGAGGCCGGGCAGTTTCGAGGAATTGCCCCGCGCAGCCGGTCGGGGACGGAAGACACGCACTGGGCTCCGCGCGCACCGGGTACGGCGAAAGTGGCCTCGCTCTGCGCGCGCCGCGCACAAGAGGCAGAGAGTGGGGGACCCGCTCGGCGCGCACCGGGCAGGGGCGGGGCGGGCGCGAGCCTCTCAGGCCGGGAGCCGGGAGTCGGAGCCTGACCCCGCCCGGGTGCGGACCGCCGCCCCGCCCCGCTCGGCACCGCCTCCCGTAGCCCGGGGAGGGGCCGGGGCGGAGCGAGCTGGACTGCGCCGGGGCGGAGCGGGCGCGGGCTCGGGCAGAGCGCGGCGAGGGACGGAGGCGAAGGTCCGTGGCGGGATCGGCGTCGCTGCGGCTGCCGACGACCGCTCCCCCCCCACTCCGCCCCGGCCGGCCGCCCCTGCAAATCCACCTTCGCCGCGGCGGGAGGCGCGAGGCCCCGAGGGAGTCAGTCCACGCGCGCGGCGGGGCTGCTTCCCTCCAAGGGAGGTCGGCCTCCCGGCTCTCCGGACCCGCCTGGCGTCCTCGCCTCCGACTGGCCGTCCGGCTGCGGCGCCCGGGACATGGCTTCGGCGGGCAGCGGCATGGAGGAGGTGCGCGTGTCGGTGCTGACCCCGCTGAAGCTGGTCGGGCTGGTGTGCATCTTCCTGGCGCTGTGTCTGGACCTGGGGGCCGTGCTGAGCCCGGCCTGGGTCACGGCCGACCACCAGTACTACCTGTCCCTGTGGGAGTCCTGCCGGAAGCCCGCCAGCTTGGACATCTGGCACTGCGAGTCCACGCTCAGCAGCGGTGAGGGCCCGGCGCGCCGCGACCCCTGCCTCCCGCCCCGGGCTGCCCCGCGCCCCACTGCCAGCACCGCCACCACCTCTCCCCCCACCTTCTGTGGCCCCTACCCTTGTCCGCGCCGTCCTGGCCCTTCGGGGATCCTCGGGCTCCAGCCGTCTCCCCGATGTCCACCCCTTCCCTCTCCCCAGTCCTAGTCACCAAACCCAATGCGACGTCCCGCTTCCTCTCCCTCCTCCCGTGGCCATTCCTCGGGCTCTGGAGTAACACGTATGCTATTTGGGGTGATGGTTGTCACTTAACGGCGAGAACCGTGTGGCTGTGTTAAAAATGCAGTGCCTTCCTCACCCCCGCTGAAAAGGGGAGCAAAAAACGCTTCAACTTCACGGGGATGCCCTGGGTTCTCTCGGGCTTCCGCGCTCTCTTCTCCCTCCTCTCAGGGAGGCATCTGCTTGAGTAGTTTACCTTAGTGCCCACGTTCCTGTCTTTTCTCCTCCCCTTTAGCTGGGTTGTCCCCAGTGAGTTTCGGTTTGGACTTCTTTTCCTTACATTTTTGAGGGATATGGGGAGTTGGGAGAGGGACAGGCTTGATTTCCTTTCCTTTTTTGGTGACACCGTCGTTGGTTGTGAGTTGCCCTTCCTAATCTCCCACTCCGAGTACCTCCTCTCTCTTCCAGACCTTTCTTTCTCTTCAGGAACTACTCTCAGGAACCTGGAACTTCATAGTATATTCAGCCAGCACTGGAAGCTGCAAATGGATGGGATGGAGGGTGGAAGAGAAGGTAGTTACTGGGGCTACCAGCCCCAGGGCGGGCTTTACAGCTTTACTCTCTCCTACACCGCCAGTTGCTTTCCCCTGCGCCCCTGTTACTCCCTTAGCAGAAATCTGCCAAGTTCCGATTTTTTTTACTGCAGATCCTTTTCCTTGATAATTTTGATTCTTCGGTTGCTGGTGTCAGTGCGGAGAAGGGGGGGGATAGAGGGAGGGGACCTGCCCGTGATTTTACACACACGCACCCCCGAGAAACTCATTAAATTCCTTCGTGACAGTTTCATGTCTTTGGGACTATTTATAAAGCTTTACTGGAAACGTTTCAAGTTCCAAGAAAGTTGAAATAACACAAAAATTCACAAGAATCTGATTGACTTTTGTCTTTGGTTTCTTGTTAGAAGAGAGATTAGTTCACTTGGTTAAGTTTCTTTCATAAATTTGATTTTCTGTTTACAAAAGGCTTTTTCTTTGATATTTCCTCAAAATTCCCATTGAAGGGCTTTGGCTTTGTTGCTTAATTCACTGTGGAGGGGACTGGTTGGCAGCAGGAGGTCAACATGTAGGTCTTTTAATTCTTTCAGGGTTGGTTGTTTACAACTAAAGATAAAATAAATAGGTAAAATGCCTTTCTTCAGTAACCAGGGGATCCAAATAAACTTTGGAGAAAATATCTTTTCTTTCCCCTCTCCAATAGAAATGGAAATTTATGTAGGAATGCCAGCTTCAGAGTGTCTCCTTAGCAACGTGAATCTTTTGCCCCTTTCTGTCTCCTGAAATAATAGCCCCCTGATTGCATAAAGACTTTTCAGCTAGGTTAGGGAAACCAGCTTCAATTCCCATTTTCTTTTCAGGTCGGGATCCTTTTCTCTTGGCCAGGAATGTGGGGTATGGGGAAGAAGCCAGCTCGAATTTGTTGGGCCATATGCAGTGCCTACTAATCTTTCCTTAATTGCCTCCATACCCATCTATCGGCTTTTTTTTTCTTTTCTTTTTTCTTTTCTCTGTAGGCAAGAAAATAGGGAGCCAGGAGCTTACTGCAAATATAGTGATAATAGGAGTGGGCAAAGTAAAAATCAGGCAGGTACAGTTTCAGATGTTTTTCCCTAACCTCGTTATTCTGCCCTCTTGCTGAAACTCATACCCCAGCATTTACTTCTATTTGGGTTCCTGGGACTAAGCTTTAGTTTTGTTTTGCTTCCAAAACAGTTTTCATCCTAGAAAAAGTATACTTCCTAAGCAAAAGGGGGTGGAGTGGGGAGTAGAGATGGTTAGTTGGAGGCTATCGGGAACAAGTTCTTGGCTTTCTTTAGGTAAAAGCAGTTCATTTTTTCCTCCCCAAAGTGGTGGTGGGAGGGAAGCAATATGGGAAGTTGCTTCAGCGCCCCACTTTACAAAATCAGTTTTCTTCCAGTGGCCTGTAGACTTGAAGCTTCTGTCCACCAGTGTTGTAAAACGAAGGGGGAAGCTTGAATTGAAAGGAGCCGTGCTTTCCTTGCCTGTTCCAAAGGGCGGGCAGCTTTTCTCAGTCTGTTTGCTGTGTGGAGTAGCAGAAAGCAGGGAGGGAGGGAAATGTCTTCTCTGAAGATGTTAAGAGATCTACTTCATTGTCTCTAGAAATGAATTACCTTTGGAGGAACCAGCAAGGAGATTTTTACGGAAGGCCCTTCACCAGGATCTTCAGGGCTTGATTTAAAATGTTTGTCTTAATTAGGATTAAAACTGCCGGGAAGAGGCCAGCTTGTATTTACTGAAGGGAAATTACAGGAATGTTTCTACGGATGACAGTATGCCCTACTTAGGCCCAGTTCCTACAGAAACTTTCCCCATGGCCATTAATTTTAAAGCTGCATTTTAATTTGGGTACCTGATATGCGTTGTTTGCTGCTTATAACCTGCTTTATGGTTTTAAGCGAAAGCAGAACCGTGTCTTTTGTGTCCTGGTGTGTTAAAGGTTGCGTCAGCACTTCTTGTACCAACCAGTAATCTGGGTGTCAGTCAGCCGAAATGCTTTTCTCCAATGGCCCAATTCAGTGTATGGGGGGCAGTCCAGGCACTTATCATAAGCTTTAAGTTTTCCAAAAAGACAAATGAGAAAACGGCTGATTGTCATTTGCGGTGGAAACAAACAAAAATAATAGGGTATGCTTGTTAGGGAGTTTATAATCCGTCCGTAGTACTCACATGGCTGCTGGCCATGGAATTTCTTCTTAAGGATAGTTTTCCCCACTACTGATTTTGGCTTTTAATAAATCCTTTTTAATACATGTTTAATCTTATTTTTAAAAAGTGATAGTAATGTTTTAGACTTTTGCTTAGTCACATTTAGTTGTGATAACTTTTTTTTAGAATATATTTGTTAGGGTTTCACAGCCGTAGCAATTACAAGAGAATCTTTAGTGCAAATAGTATTACTCAAGTGTGTTCAGGGTGCTGTCACCCTGAAGTTGACATCAGATGTGCTGTATAACCTCTAGAATGAGTGTACATTTCTTCTTTAAGATTTATAAACATGTAGCTATTTCATATAAAGCAGATTCATTTTTTTTGATGTCCGTGTGATTTATTGACTAAACAAAAAGCAAGGACACGCAGATGGCCAAATGAACACATTTTACCGAGAGTAATTTGGGAATATAACAAGTGCATTTATCCATCTATCCACAAAATACTTGATCAAATAGTGCCTTTTTCAAGGAATATTGTTAACATCATTCAGGCACCATCCTAAAAATAGCTGCATTTGTAACATGAGTCACTGGCAGTTTTTTGAAATGGCAGTGCACCGTATGCTAATAACAGGTGAGTATTATTATTTTCAGTTGAAAAGAGGTTCTTTAAAGAGCGCTTTATATGTAGCTCATTTTTAAAAATGGTAGTATAAAAATCCACTTTAAAGGGCATTATAAGAAAACATGTCTTAAGTGGTAGTTTAAGATAAACCAAAGTGCCTAACCATCTGCAAATTGTAGAAAGTCTGAGATACAGTGGTTCTGAATTCAGACCTGTATCATCTCTGCATATTTTAAATCCATACCTTAAATGGGCAGCAGAATTTCCTTGGGAAACGTAACAATGTGGTTTACCCGTCAGGGAAGGTTCAGCTTGTTGCTTGAAATGAGTTACTATTGATGCATGTTTACAAATAGCTCTGCAAGCCTGGAGGTCACAACAGTTACACCCTCTTCTGGCTTCTTGAAAAAGAACAGAAGTAGAACAAAAGCTGTTTCATTTAACCTACACAGCTTAGACAGGTGGAAAATTATACAGAGTAGCGCTTAGCACCAAAACTTTCTCAAGTAATAAACCAGAGAAAACCAAGTATAACTTACTGAAAGATCTTCATGATGATTTTCTTTTAACATCTAAGATTTTCAAGTTCCCCAGGTTGACTTTTACAAAGGACATTTTAATTTGTGGGCAGATATAATCCCTCTTTTACTCACTTTTATAGAATGATTGTAATCTCCAGGGAGCCATTTAGATCAATCATTGCCAGCTAAGGGATTTGAGAGGTATGTGAGAAGCCTGGCCTTTCATAAAACATTTCACAACAAACAAAAACATAACTTAAGCAGCAGATTTTGCCTGCTGTCAGGAGTACATTTTAGGAATTTCTTTCAAGTTTCTGTTTAATTGTAAGATCACTCTGTGAGACCATATATGCATCCAGTGCTATTAGATACATTAGTGAAAGGGATTATAGATGTCTCAAAAGTCCATGGAATACTTGACCTAAATACCACATTAAACTTCTATATGAACTAAATTATAATGTAATCCTGTAGCAAGGCAGAGTAGTTTGGAGAATACAGGAGGCTTTGGATTCAAACTGTCCTGAACTTGGCCACCTATCAATCATGTGACCTCGGACAGCTTACTTAACGTCTTCAAATGGTTTGCTATGAAGATTAAATATATAAAAGTATGTGTTCATTTGGGTTGTTTTTCTTCCTTATTGTATATTCAGAAAAACCCAAAGTTATTTTTTTTCCAATAATTTAGGGTTGTTTCTCCCTTAAGCGGTAAACTTTCTTTGCCTTGAACAATAAAGTACGTTGTTAATTTTAAATTTAAATTTGGATATGCATTACCTAGCATTTAACAATGCTCTTGGTAGGTCATGATCACAAAACTATTATCTAATAGCTACCTTTTATTCAGTACTATTATAGGACAGACATCTCAGTTACTCCCAATGTCACAATAAATTTGCAAGATAGCTAATATTACCCTTATATATTTTTGAAGAGACCAGGGATTTTTGTAAATACACCAAGTTCTCAGTCAGTGGTAGGGACAGGTGTTATCCAAGAGTGTTCAGTTACTAATGCTGGGCAACAAACCACCCCAAAAGTTAGGAGTGTAAAATAACAATCATTTTATTGTGCTCATGACTTCTGTGGGTCAGAAATTCAAATAGGGCATAATGAGAATGGCTTGTCTCTGCTCCAGGATGTCTGGGGCCATAGCGACGGTTACTTGAATGGCTGGGGACTGGACCCTGAGGAACTACAGATCCTCTTCCAAATGGTTTCACTGGTTTTGCCACCTTGATGGGAATAGCTGGGAGGCTGGATTTGGCTGGGACTGGCAGTCTTTCTAGCATGGTGGTCTCAGGATAGTTGGACTTTGTCATGCAGCGTCTCAGCTCCTGCTCCCCACATAAGAACAAAGGACACGGTGAGGCCAAAAGGGAACACTCACGGAGCCACAGGTAGGGGAGTCATACCACTATATTCTTGCTGGCGGCTGGGTTGGAGACACGGGAAGCAGGAGCCACACTGTCCGCAACCTGCCATCCTAACTACAATCCGCGCTTGCCAGCCACCATCTTCTTGCTAGCCCCCATTTTTCTGCCAGCGTAGCCACAGCAGTTATATTAGTGGCCAATGGCTCACTGGTTACAGCTGACGGCCAACTAGCCACAGCTGATGGTCATCCACTCACAGTTGATGGCCATTTACTACCTGAGCCAGCACCTTTCCACGTGAGGCCGAGAGCCTGGAAACTGCACTCCTGTCTCTGTCCCCACAGACTTCTTACAGGATAAGTAGTTTTCTCCAGAGCGAGGATCCTAAGAGAACCAGGCTCTGTGTGAACCAGCCTGGGAAATCACAGAGGAGCCCTATGGCCAGCCCAGATGCCACGGGGGGAGAAGCTTGATGGATCAGCGGCAAGGTCACATTGTAGAAGAACATGGAGGATAGGAGATGCTGTCGGGTCACATTTGCAGCATATAATTTGACCCTGGCGTCTAGCTACAAATCTGCATTCTTTTGTCTCCGGAGAACAAACAACTAAATAGCTTCTTTCCTTAAGAACTTTGATTTTGATTTGATTATATAAATAATGTCTGGCAAGGGCAAAAACTGCCCTCAGCCAACACATGGATTCAGTGATTGGTCACTTGTAATGGGTTACTTTGGATTTGGAATCAAATGAACTCAAGAACCTAACCTGCCCATAAATGGAGAACTTTTTCCTCACTGTATATAACCGTAGGTCATCTTTTACATTCTCAAATGACCAAGGATCAAACTGATTAAGAATCTGGACTGTAATCTGCTACTTCACATCGCATGATAAAATTGTAGCCTTTTTTTAAAAAAAGTTTTGTTACGAGTCTAATGAGATGCTTTGCATGAATACTAAATATTAAAATTCTAGACAGGAGCCAAGTTTGTAGCGCTAGAAAGGGATTGGAGTTGGAGAGTTGTTTTTTGTTTGCTTTTTGAAAAATAATATAATTCTTTTGATAATTACCCATATATGGAATCGCAGAATTGTAGCACATTTGGAGTAGAAACGGTTTTTTAAACAATCCTGCCTAATCAGATTGATTGCACTGATTAAGAAAAATGAGGAATGGCACAATGTTACTCAATAGAGAGATTACTGTACTTAGCTATAGCATTTGGCTAAGAGTGGGTTTGCCGGGTGGGTTTTCAGAATTCCCTATGGTACTGCAGATAACTATCTGTTGGTGTTTGAAGGATTGTTGAATATTGTCATACATGGAATTTTGGACTATGGTTAAGAACTATACATGATGAAATAGATGTCCATTTTTTATAAGATTATCACCCAAAATTTGATTTCACATAGAATTTAAAGAGTCTTCAAATAGACCCATATATGTTGATAAGTTAATTCAGTTTTAGATGTTTATTATCAAATTTACATTGTTACCATCGCTAGTCCTTAATCAAAACGACTTTTTTCTTTAAGTTTCTCCATAATAGGGTACTTGGAAAGAACTGCTTAATCTTAAGTTGAAAAATAATTCCAAAAGTATGTGGAAGTCAGCCATGTAATTTTCTTAAATGGATTAAGTGAATATAAATTTCACTAGATCAACTTAATTACTGCACTCTGGCTTTGTTTTTGTTTTTTTAAAGCTATATTTGTTTATCAAAAGAGACTGATTTTTCCTTAAGCAGAATTTCTTCCTCACATGTCAAAGACACTGATATTTAAATCCTACCAGTTTTTTCAAAGTATTGGATCATCTCTCTTGAAAGTTAGACAAGGACACCTTTCTAATTGGATCATTTCCCTTGAAAATTAGACAAGGACACCTTTCCTTACCCTTTTTCTGCTCCTGTATTTGTGTGGGATTTTGACACACTAGTAGACCATCAATTTTCTATTCTTTTGTAGTCTTGCCTTTGGCACCAATAATGCCCATTAAAACAATTAAACATCCAACAGAAATGAGGCAAAGAACCAGGAAGATGTATCTAGGAGATCATTTTTCCTCTTACTTGGTGCAGAGACACCCCGTGTCTCTGCCTCTACCAGCTTATTAACTTGTGAGATTTCAAATGATAGTTTAGTGAGCCACATTTTAAGATACATCACAAACATTGATTCTTTCTTTTCAAAATACATGTTTATTAGGCAAAAGAAATGTTAAAAAATAGAAATTGGGACCCCCGAGTCACATATTCTCTATGCATAAAAAGGCACACACACAAAAGAACTCAAATTTCTACCAGAGGGGGTTTTGTTGCTGTCATGCTTTAAGTTCCCTAAACCAAATGTTCATCAAAATGCTGCCATGGTGCTTTGTGAATGCAAACGGCAGTCTATTCCTAACACCACTAGGAGAGAAATGACCCTTCCCCTCTTTCCTATCTTCTGACATGTACCCAAGGAGTTAATTAACTTCACTGAAACATAGTCATTGATTTCCTAGTAGGGAGTAGGCATTTTCCTGGTACAAACTCAGCCAGTTACTCAGTGTGCCAGGCACTGTGCTGCCAGGTGGTGAGAGTAAGGTGGTGAATGAAACAGGTTCTTTTAAACAAATTAATGAAATAATGTAAATGTACAGAGTGCTGTAAAGGAAGAAATACAACTTTGACTTCTGCAGGGGAATAGAAGAAGTCATCTAAAGAACCTTGCTAACGGAACTGGTGGGGGCACGAGCTTGCCAGTTTTATCCCTCCATGTTTACTAAGGGATTGTCTTAATACTGACTGTGGGTGAGTGGCTGTCTTCTCTGATTATTAGGTACCATAAACCCATCACAAAAGTTTTTAGTCTCTTAGAGGAAGGTCTTCCACTCAGTCCTGGCGTGTATTTTCTTCCTGCTTTTCCAAGTAGCCATGTTTTCCAAATTGTAACCTTAGGTTTTTCCCCAAAGAGTGGAGGAATACTGTTCCATGTAACAAACTCATCACAATTTAGAAATTACTATTGGTAAATACCAGTACCCATTAGATAATACTAGGTACCACCAAATGCTAATGAAAGCTTTCTTGTATAGTACATAGTAAGAACCAGCAGTGTCTTACCGTGTACAGTGTCTTTCTTTTTGTCTAAATACTGAAACATGCTTTAATAGCAAAGCTCTTTGCTAAGCACTGTGTTTTATTTGGGAGAAAAAAACACCATATATTATGGTGTTTAGATGATAAATTGCATTTCCACCAGATTTTCTAAAAAACCTGTGAAGCAGCTAAAGTGCCCTTTTATCTATTAAAGAAAAAAGGATGCATGTTCTTTGAACATCAACACAGAATAACTCAAAGGCTTGAACGAAATTGTCATGGATTGAAAATTAGTAACCTGTCTGGCACTTTTGGACAACTGGAATTTTTCAAAAATTTTTTCAAAGTTCATCTGCATTGTGGTCATTAAAGTTGCTGCATTGGTGCTTCTCTGATGTTCCACTTATTTTGTGCAGCACAGCTCACACCGTGTCTCTGGCATTGGTCATTGTATAAAGGACGTAGTTTGCCGTAAATATTTGTGAATTTTGATATGAATTGTTTGAAAAAAGGTGGTTATTTTAATTATTGAAATTAGAATCTGAAATTTTTTCACTGCCTTTGTTTATGTCTATAAATGTTTATATCTCATGGAATAGTGGAAAATTAATGCAACACTGAGGGATTTAGGTCAGAATGCAACTTAGCCAAGAAAACAAAGTTTAACCTCCATCAATAATGGTCTCGGTTTCCCACTTCTTTTGCCACACATAGACTAACTTTAAAAAGTTAAGTGTATCATTTGATACCTCTGGAAATATTTCGGCTGTTAGGTCTATAGTTACCTTCCTTTTACACAAAATAACCACCATTTTGGTTCATTCTTCATATATGAGGATGTGGCCTTACTCTTCAAACTCAGAAGTATGAACCATTAATCTCCAAGTAGATTTTTAAATTATATTTGATGGATGTAATTAAATACCATAATTTCTGACAATGAGCTGGTAGGGAAAAAGACATGGTCTTCAGTGAAGAGATAGATATCTTGGGGAGTGCAGGTTTGAAATGTTATTCTGTAACTGAGTCTTTTTTTCCCTTAAATATAAACCATCCCAATATTTCCAATTCCTGATGATAAAATGGAATTAGCAGTACTGAGTACACTTTGAGTTCTCACCAGTATAACTAAAATACATTTAAATGTTTTGCTAAAAATATGTCCTGTAAGTGAATAAAGGCATTTAGAAGAACTGAATGTTTGCTGGGGGTGAGTGAAATGATCAAGTTCATGTGGGTGAATTAGGGAGAACTTGTGGATGACTTGTGAAGTGGTGTCAAGATGATAGGTTAAATAGTGAATAATTTTGATTGCAGTCATGGGTATCATTTTGGTTCATATAATTTTCTTTTGGAGAATTCATAGGTGAAAGTATAAGTAGTGCCTGTCTGGCAAATGTGAATGTGATTATAAAAGTTACTAAAAATCAATATTTTAATCTGATGAGAATTACAGAAAAGTGAGAATCATGCATTAAAACAGAATACATTTAGGGAAATAGTACCCCACCCAAACTGTGGGAGTTGAATTAGTAAGGTGAAAAATCTGTTTCTTCATTGCTTTCTAATTATATCAAATTTCCTAGAAGAAGTGGCAGTTGTGTGCTTAGGGATTTACATACAGTAGAAGTAATCTCAGTGTATAAACAATACCTATAGAAATAAATCAGTGTTTGACAAGTTAAAGGTTTTGAAATGAGGTGGATAGAGGAAAACTTTAGGTACTGGTATAGAACATTGAGTTTGGCTCAAAAGTGGAAAATGTACCATCATTAAGATTTTGCCTTTCATGAAAATCGGAAGTCAGTTTTGACCATGAATTCCCTAAGGGAATGTGAATTCTCCAATTTAGCAGTTATAATGTAGCCCATAGGATTTTCATAATGCAGTGGCAATTTCAAAACAGTCTCATGTTAGACAGTAAGGTAAGTCAGCACAATTCTGCAGAATACTAAAGCATTTATAGACATTGGAAACTGGCTCCAGCTAATAAAAATACCTTGAAAGAGGATTTCAATTTAGTTCCTGAGTTGCATATTAATAATGTTGGAGTTGGTGTTATTATGGGGTGGGAGTGTGTGCTAATCTAAATTTCTTCCTTTTCCCCTTTTAGTTCTTCTGGCTGGCCTAGGAATTAAATTGACACGAGACAGATTAACCGTAGAAAAATAACCAAATTTATTACATATGTACCTACGGGAGTTCCATAAGAATACACGGCTGGGGGACACATAGGGCAATTGAGGCTTATATGCCATTGTGAATAAGGAGAAAGGGGACTAGTGGTTGGACTTCAAAAGGCAGAAAGCAATTCACATGGCGATGGAAAAGCAAATGTTTGATAAATAGGTGTTTGCTGGGCCATCTCTAACAATGAGTAGACTTTGATCAAAGGGGCCTTACTAGGTTCCTCCCTGTCTACCACACTTAGTTCATATTAAACTGCCATTAGCTAGGATGACAGCTCTCTTCCTCGAGCAGGTCTTCTAACTAAATTCTTTTAGGCAGTTAGGGAGCAGGTCAACGTTTCCTGAGTCTTTTCTTTCACCAAAAAGGAATACTTTGGGGTGGCAAGCTCTGCTCCTCCCCCCCCCCCCATTATCTCTCTCTCTCTCTCTCTCTCTCTCTCTCTCTCTCTCTCTCTTTTCTGTTAGAGAAAGCACAGAGAAATAGTGGAGAAACAGACACTTATCCCGAACCTTGGTTTCCATTAGGTGCAGTTGCAATGCCTCCAGTGTGTCACTGTGTCAATTTTGCCAAAATACTCGTAAGTGTACCCTGACATATACTGTGACAGCCTCATTTCCTGTTTGATTTCCAGATCTCAAACATTCCTCTCAGCCTGTTTGAGCCCTCACCGGTTTATGGACCAAGGATGTACATTGCTTCCTCAAAACTGATTATCCCCTTATTCTTAGGTTTAGAAACCATACTCAGATTTCATCTCAGCTGGCCTGACATTGAACAATGACCAGCTTTAATTGTGCAGAGCAATGCAATTTGTAAAACAGCACCATGGCCGTTGATGTTCTGCAGAGCTGGTTCCTGTTCATTGCTCCACTACAGTATCAGTATATCATTTATAGAAATGTGTAAAACTAATGCAGAGTAATAAATCTCTAAGGATTTTTAACACTTCATCTGACTAAATACTGTGAGGGCTATAAAATTAGGGAACTAAGATTGATACAGAAATTGACCAATGATGAGAACTTTGATGATTTTTTTTTTTAAGAAATGGGGCTGAAAATTGATAATTCTGTGACATTTTAATTTGTTTTGCAAGTATTTGTGGCATGCAAACCTTCTTAATAGACAAACTTGGTGTAGAGACAAGTTTTCTGGTGATTTATTATTACTGTAAAATTGCCCAAGTTCAATAGTATATAACAAAATATTATATATATATATATATTCTTCCCAAGTCTACATTTGGTACTTTATAAAAGTATTTTTCATTTTTTTAAAAATATTCTCCATATTCTAGTCTTGTTCAGTAAGAGGGTATCAGGCTGATCTACTAGTTTCTGACTCTCGCCCACCATAAGGCAAGCCCTAGCGTAATATTTGGATGACGAATTTGAGCTGTCTACTGAAACAGACATGATACCACAAGCGTGTTCTCAGCTCCAAAACGCATAGTGCTGAATCTTGAAAAGTGCCCAGGGCTTCCTTTACTATGGTAGCCATCATAGCGAACCACTTTTTCAGCTTCCTGATTGATGTTCAACGGGTCGGCGAGTTAAAGCTTTGGTCCTGGGCAGCCTGCCTGAGTGAACCATTCCAAATGGATATAATGACAACAGTCCCCAAACTTGGCACCCTCTACCAGAGATAAAGCCTCAGGACTTCAGTTTGAGCCCTTGCCTCTGGCCAGGACGTGGCAGACATAGCCCAATTCTAGTCTCTCTTGGAAAATAAAATGGCTTTTCTGTTTGAGCAGGCATATCTATGGTTGTGGACCAAAGGGAAGGGAAAGGTAGCAATATCACAACAGTGGTGATGCTGGCAACATGCCTTGTTGACTTTCTGTCTAGAGCGACTCTTTCTTAGCCACACTCTCAGCACTAAAAGTAAATACAGGACATTTAGAGGAGAATCAGAACTGATTGTTTCATTTACATTTTAGAACTATTTCCTGTGCTATGAGAGGTTCCCTTCCTAATTAGGTTCTGGTCCCTTTTAAGAACTGTCATTCTCCTGATGGTTTCTAGTGCATTTTACTGGCTTTCCATATGAAATAAAGTATTATTATTGTAAGGAAGTTCAACATGATGTGAGATTAGGATTTTTTGTTGTTGCATTTTTCTGCTAAATTGCGTAAGCATCACTTTTGTACGCCTTTATTACTCGTTTATCAAATGGACTGAATTCATTATGAATTTATCATTGTCTGAGAGGCTTTTACCTAGAAAAAAAGTTGAATTTTTAAAGTGGTTCATAAAGTCTAGACCAGGGGTCAGCATACTATACCCAGAGGGTCATAACCTGCCCACCACCTGTTTTTGTAGATAAAGTTTTATTGGAACATAGCCCTGCTCATTCATTTACATATTTTCTATGGTTATTTTCACACTACATGGTGGAGCTGAGTAGTTGTAACAGAGACCATGACCCACAACGCCGAAAATATTTCCTATCTGGCCCTTTATAGATATTTTGGCAGTTTTTTTGTGTGTTTTTTTTTTTTCTATCTTAGTCTATCTTTATACAATGCGAATAAATATGTGTAGTTTAGCTATTCAAGGATAAGAAAGTGATCAAAATTAATTCCTGGTTTATTTGGGGTTGAAAGTAGAAATAATCACTTGTGGCATTTTACGCATACTATGCTATATGAAAGAGCTTACCAGAAAAAAGCCATTTATTGTACTTTTAACGTATTGTTTTAAATGAGTAAACATTTAGTTGTATCTTTAGACAAAATAAATACTTTAAAAAATCTTATTTAAAATAATTTATAAGAAGATGCTAAAAGTACTAATCATTTTATAAAACTAATAGTACAGCTAGAAAGTATTCAGCATAGGCCCTCTTAAAGTCTCCAGGAACTGGATGGAAGGAAGGATGGGTGGATGGATAGATGGATTTTATTTTTCTTTGTACCCCAAACACTGATATAATGAAAATTCGATTTATTATTCAGAAATTTCAACTTACAACTTTTCAGAAGTGTTTCTGTTCTGTTAAAGTACAGTATAATTGTGCTGTATGTAAACTTTTCCAAAGAAACTTACAGACTTCCAAGTGTAAGGATTATTCTTTTGTTTTGTTTTTTGTTTTTTTTATTCAAAGCTACATGCAGTTATCGAATAAAAAGACATAGTATGGCCATCCTTTTAAACTCTAGTTGAAAGCCAGATGTACTTTTGTTTGAAGTTATATAGCTGTTACAAATAGATAGCATAAAAATACTCTCGACTTTCTTGTGATTCATCTTTATATTTTAAGAAATGTGGATTTGGTCTGTTTTCCCCTTTGTTTGTTTGTTTCCTGAATGCAGTGTGAGTTCTAGTTCAGCACCAGTTCTATACAAAATTTATTAGGAGGAGAGACTATGGAAGAGGACCTTTGAGGCAGGGGTATACAAATATAAATAAAAGAAGAAAATAGAAGGTATTGTACTGGTAGGTTCTGCCACTCATCCCTTATCCTACAGTGGCAAAGAGTGCACTTTAGAAGGTTTCTGGAGAGATAATTCAGCACACAGCATCAAAATATCATGAGTTCTTGACTGTGGATAGACTGCATTGCAGTTTAACCATGGATTAAAGTCTTATTTTCATTTCCTGCACATACATTAAAGGGAGGGCCAGAAGAGGCAGCCTGGGATTTAAGAATGTTTTCACCAGTATCATTTTCTGTGATGCTTCCTAAGCAGGATAGTGCTTTCATATATTCACTTTGCTTCTTCTGAGAGAACATTCTACTCTTCTTACAGAATGAAAAATGGGCCCGTTTTCTGTCATACTATTTCTACATCTTTATATGAAATGACAAACCCATTTCAATGAGGTTTATGTTTCACTCAGGGCATGTACAGAGGCCTGCACATAGTAAGTAGTCAACATATGCTTACTGTTTCCGTGTATAAATGAAGAAAGAGGTCGAGCAGCCATTTAGAGTCTGTTCTGGCTCCCTGGGAATACTTAATTTCAGAAACCATCCCTGTGGTACTAAATACAACAGTAGTAAGATTAGAATGAAATGAAAGAGGAGGAAAAACAACAAATCCTTCTGATAGTAATTTGCTGGGGAGTTGTTTTAGTGAGGGGGAGGAGGGAAGAAAGGCAAATAAAAACGTTTTGTGGGGTTTTTTTTGTGCAGAGAAGGAAGGCTTTCCAAGAAAGGGCATCGATTTAAAACACTAAAAGAATGTACTACTGACACGGAATAGCATGGATGAATATCGGAGACATAAAAGCCAGGCACAAAATAAATATCACAGACTTAAAAATAACCAGACACAAAAGAGTTCATACCATTGATAGGCAGTTTAAGAACAAGAAAGTGAATCCATGGTGATAGGTGTCCATCAGTAGCCTCGGTGGGAGGGTAATTATTGACTGGGGAGGGACACGAGGGAGCCACCTGTGTGATGGAAATGTTCTAGATCTTCATCTGGATTTTAATTACATGAGTGTATACCTATATGTTAAAATCCATCAAGTTCTCTACTTTCTGTAGTTAAGATTTGTGAACCTTGTGGCTGTGGCTCACGAGAAAATTAAATAATAATAAAATAAGTCACGGAGGGGGCACACAATTGAGCATGAATGTTTATAATAGAGTCCTTGAAAGAAAAGCATGGAAAACCCATGGTCTAAAAGCTGCTGAGCTTAACTTAGGAAACTTTTCTAAATAAGGACATTTATAGTCATTTTTGTTGCAAAACATTTCAAATCCCAAAGGATGCTTAGCATGCAGTAAGTTCACATCTACTTAGCTGCAGCAAGATGAAGGCTGCTGAGCAGAGTTCCGTTGATTCCTTGAGGACTTACTGCTTAAAAGCAATGTCTTTCTTTTTTCTTTCCAGATTGGCAGATTGCTACGCTGTCTTTACTCTTGGGCGGCGCAGCCATCATTCTCATTGCATTCCTGGTGGGTTTGATTTCTATCTGCGTGGGATCTCGGAGGCGCTTCTACAGACCTGTTGCTGTCATGCTTTTTGCAGCAGGTGAATAATATATTCATTACTTTCACATCGGTATTAAAGTTGCATGAACCTTTCTACCATCCTCCCTTCTCACGCGAGGCAGTATGTGGTTGCTGCATTACATACCAATGGAGAGACATTTATTGTATTTTAAGGTAAATTGGCTAATGGTTTATCATATGATCACTTTTTAGTATGTGAAGCATTTCACAGAGCACAGTGGCAATTTCTAAACTTCCAAAACATGAATAAATAATAGTTCTTGACAGAGTGGTTGACTTAAGAATAACAGCAGTTTATTCCCCCTCCTACCGCCCCCCCCCCTTACTGCCCACTTGGTGATCTTAAGGCAACATTTTTTCTTACGTGGAACAAAAAATGTTCCAATATATGTACCCTTAAAGATATGAATCTGTTTTGGACATAAACATGGTTATACTGAAAAATCTTAATATATAACTTAAACCATCAGACAGTTGAATGGTTTGAAGTCAATGGCATAATAATTAACAACCATTTTATGAAGTACAGCTTGGATTAAAATAGCAACCAAGGTAAAATGGAGGTTTTACTAAAAGGGAGCTATTTAGAAAAGGGGCTTATAAGACTAAAAGCCCAGCACATTATTTTTTGCGTGTTTTAATTTTCGTTTATAAGAATAGCCTTGAATGTATTGTTCCTTTTGACTCCAACTGAAATATTCTTGTGGTGCCTTCAATTTACCCTGTCAGTCATTTCTGATTTCAAGACTGCAAAATAAGCCCCTGTGACTGTCAATAATGAAGACACTGACAGAACCATCTAGGCTGTTAGATGGATTTTTTTTTTAAGCTGTTTAGAGATGGGCCTCCGTGAAATTTCTCAGGATTTGAAGGGTAATTTGAGCTTAAACTATATCAGAAAGTGTTCTACTGCCCCCTGCTGTTTGTGTTCATCTTCTCCCGATGAAGACTGGTCAGAATGTAGGTCTCATCAAAATGAAGGTCCAAGGGCTGAAGGAATCTGGAAGTACATCTAATTCAGATCTCTTACCTGACTAACTCAAAATCACATAGTGGTGCATTCACTACTGACTCCCTCACTCATTCATTCAACTGTCTATTGGGTTATTACCAACTTATAGAGTAGAAAACACCATTACAGAAAATATTTCAACGTCTTAGGCAGTGGCCATAATATCAATATTTTGTTGTTCTCGTGAGTAATAACTGTGGAAGTTCCCAGTTTTTTTTTTCTTAAAAAGTTCTGTACATTTTTCCAAGTGTAGCAAAGTTTGTGAAACTAAGTACTGGTTGTAACAGAAAACGGAACTGTAAATGAACATAAGTTAAAGGTAATACATTTGGTCAAAATGAAGATTTTGATTGAGTTCTAACTACCACAAATATCAGTCAATTAAAAAATAATGAAAGGAATCCCTATAGCAATATTCATACGTGTTAATCTACTCCCTGAGACCTAAAATGAGCATTATTTCTGCTACATTTTAAAAATGTACATGTGCTGAGATTTAATTTGACTCATTCTCTTTTAACACTGTGCACGTGGAAGCGTTTTTGAAATAACCATTAGTTTAGTGTTCACTGTGCCTATAAGCAAGGTAAAACTTTCTGGTTATTTGAAACATGTTACGAGAAGGTTTTTCCCATCTGCAAAAGCCATTAATGAGTCGCCCATAGCTGGTTTCTGGAGAAGATATTCATTACACACAATAATGCATTATTGATTTGGGCCTAAGATTAACAAAGTTGGAAAACCTGCGTACTTGAAACAATCCTAGCTAAAATCATGGTTGTTTATTTTGGTTGCTTCTTAGTAAACAAACATTCTAATGGTTGGCTTGTCTCACTTGTAATTCAGCTTAGTGGTTCTTTGTAAATGTATATTTAGGGCTATTTCCCCTTTTTATTCATTGTGGTGTGCTTGAAAATGGTCTGCATTTTTCTCCTTGTCTCAAAATATTTTCTTCAAATAATATCAGCCTTACCTTGGTGTTCACACACACATAGAGAATGATATCTATCACAACAAAGAAATACTCTTTCTTCTGAAACATGAAGCACATAAAAGAAAAACAAACATAGCGCTGCTACTTGGAAACATCTCTGCACAGGACTACATATTAATTCAGTACCATATACTGTGCCTGGTACTCTGACGCACTCATGAAACAGCTGAATGAATGATGGAAGGATGACGAATGTGGCTTATGATTTGCTAGGGAAAAAGAGGCATATAAACAACTAGCAAGCTGTAATTCAGTTTTATGTAAACCATTTCTCTCTTTGCAAGCTATGAAGCAGCAAGTTGCATGTGACGACAAAGCTAAGACCAAAACAGCTCAAAAGAAGTAATAATTACGTATAAAAGTGATTTTTTTCATTTATTCATGTTTTCATTCATTTCACAAATACATGTTGGGCTCCTATAGTATGTAACCATACTTGGTTCGGTAATATATTCTAAGGGTTTATACTAAAAGCTGATGATTAAGTCTCAGAAAGACAGCCAAACAGATTTGAAAGGTTTTTTATCTTCTCTTTATTTCTCTGAGATCTTTAATTTAGGGTGGGCTTGTTTCCTGCTCGAATAGTTGCTAGAAGAGCTAAGCACTAGCCATCACTACAGCCCTTCTGAAACATTGTTCCATGTTGCAGAACTCTTATTACTCACTGGTCCTAGAAGTCTAGACTTCAGAATAAGACGTTATCTATAATAATAATGTTTATAATAATAATTAACTGAGCTCCTGCCATGTGGCACACTGCTAGGCACTTAGCATTACTCTATCTCTGATATAACAATCTTAAGATTAGGTGTTTCTCTTCCCCATATTATCAGTGAAGAAATAGGTTCTGAAAGATTGAGTAATTCCCCAGGATTATCTAACTAGTAAGATGCAGAGCCAAGGTTTCAATTCAGGGCATCTGTCTGACTTGAAAATCCAAGTGAGGATTCACGAGTCATCTTTACTTGGGTACGTGTAGCATGTAGATAAACAAATGTAGAATCAGCATTGACTTTTGAATTCAGCTGCCAGCTGTGTGCTGCAGTTGAAGTCCGTCCTGTAAATCCAGTTACTCCATCTCTTGGGAACAACACCAGAAAGAAGTCTGCAACTTGAGATGTCATAAAGACCACAGGCTGAACAGTGGCGCATCAGTGAACCATAACACATCATGAAAGCTGTGCACGTTTCCATTAGAGTTGACCACAGCATACTTCTTACTGTGTGACTGACAGCAGTAGATACAATACATGATGAGATTTCTGATAACTGGCATCTAGTTCTTACTTAAGACTTGGTGGGTGAAGTCAGAGGGGTTGACTCGTTCTGGGCCCTCTTGTTTTATTGTCTGGCTTTGCAGATCTTTGTATGCCCCACTGGGACTTCGGAGGATTGCTTTCTTTTTTTCCCAAGGACTTTAATACAAATTGCAGAAAATTCCCAGTCTTTTGTAATTTATATGTTAAATAACAGAATGCCCACTAACTTTATGATTCGTGATGTTTCCTTTCTGTTATATGTGCAGAAAGTCTCCTGTAAATGCATGTTTATTGTGGCATGATGGTTTTTTCAGGTTCCTGCAACTGCTTTCCATCTCTGAGCTATCTCTGATTAGAGGCTTGTGTTTTCAAAGTCCTCCTCACCATCGTGTAACACAGTGACATGGCTGGAGGTTTATTGTGAGTCTAGATTTTGACAGAAAAATCAGAGTCCAGCTTAAATTTCAAACTCAAGGAGTTCTATTCACAGATCTTTGTCAATATCACACTATCCTTTGGCTAGAACAATTTAAGAACAATTTATAGTGTCACTGCCAATAATTAATTTCCTATGCACTACTACATTTAGTAGTTATAAGATTAAATTTTAAAAAGGAAAGAAATTGATAACTTCATATTAACCCTTCATAGGCAGATGTTTTTATTCTCCAAATTATTGTTTCCCGTATGTACATGCTAAGTCCTGTCAGTTTTCTCTTTAAATTGTCTTCTGAGTCTGTAGCTTTTTTTCATCCTCCATCATTATTGCCTTAGCTGAGGACACAACAACTCTCATCAACTGGATCATCTCAGCCCCCAAATTTGAACCTCCCCTACTTTGTTTTATTTTTCTGTGATAGCATCTGACTTAAAGTGACTAGGTGACTCCTTCCTTTCCCTTTTCTCGAATGCAGTTATTCAGTTTTTCTTTTGTAGTCTTTTTTACATTCCCCGATCTTTCTTTCCCACCGATATCACTTTAATCAACAGTGCAGACAGGTACCTGTGCTCGGACTAACCTCCTAGGGGCCTGTCTCTCTCCAGTCTCATCCCCGGTTAGTCTGTCTTGCACACAAACACATGAAGTGTAGTTATGAAATACAGATCTGTTCTTGTCTCTTGTCCCGTTGGTTTCCCCAGAGGCAGAATCTAAGACAAAGAATCAAGTGCAAGTACTTCATCTGGGAAGTAAAAGAAGGGATATGGAAAGTGAGACAGAGAAGGGAAGGCAGCCAATAGACAGTACATTATCAAACCGGTTGTTGCCGTAAGGAGCTGGAGGTTAATCTTACTGAGAAAAAAATCTAGAAACCAGTGTAGAACACACACCTCAGAGGCATCTCACTGGAAGGATTGGGGAACAGGGTATTTATAAACCAAACTCGGAGGATCGTGGGTAAGGGCTGTTGGTGATGATGGGGAGATAGCAGTGTTAATTTCCCAGAACACCAGGCCTGTCCTGCAGTCAGGCAAGGTAGCTTACGTAGCCAGAGGAGAAATCAGGCTGACATATACTGGAGTGATGAGGATGAGCAGATAGGGACAGAGCACCAACCGCATCTACAATTAAAATAACCTCTGAGATGTCTTCCTGTAGAACCCAGTCTATTATTTTTCTGATACACTAAGCCTTTTGTAGTCTGAACCAGTCATCTCCATGTGCATGTACCCTTCATTCCACCCGTGTGAATTTTATTTTCTATAGCCACACCCTCTTCTACCTCTCAGCTGCATATAAACGGCTTCTTCCTAGAGGTCTTTTCATTCCTGACTTCTGACCAAGTCCTGTCTACCTTCAAGAACCGGTTCAAATGTTGCTTCCTCTCTGAAGCCCTCCCTCCTTTCTCCAGGCAGATGTGGTGCTTGGAATATCATTAGAGCTCAGGAAACGTGTGATGAATGGATTATAAGTGAACATACCTCTACTGCGACTGTTGAACCTATTCATTTGCCATTATCTGTGTGTCTGTCTCCACAGTGTATGAAATAATCAAAGGGCAAGAGCCATACCCTATCTGTCTTATCCACTTCCCCCAAAACACAGTGGGCATCCAATAAATGTTTGTTGAAATATTGAAATATCCCCTTAGGAGAACATACTGAATATTTCAATATTGAATACTATGAATATTTCAGTATTGAAAACATTGAAAAATATGCCCTTAGAGAAAACTAGCAATAACACAGGAATTCATACCTCTAAGTTCTTCTCATGCTTCTATCCACACAATTTCATGGTTGATAGTTTTGTTGCGTTTTTTTTTTTTTTTGGTTTGTTTTGTTTTGGTTTGTTTTGTTTTGTTTTTAAGTGGGGAGGGAGATTAAAATGAACCTCAGATACCCTTCAAATTCTCAAATGCTACCCAACTTCACATTTGTTGTCCCTGAGGTAGAGCGTAGGCACAGTCGGGTGCCTATTATGTTTCATTGATTGGTGGTAAAGTATCCGGTGTTTTCTTGAGTTCTGAACCCTTTAGGTTTGTTTGGTTGGTTGGTTTTTGTTGCCTTTGTAGCATCTGCAAAAGGCAAGGCAGCATTTTTACTTGCATCTATGGATTTTATTGAATGGAGAAAATTATTTGCAAATGCAGGATTATATTTTTTTCTCAATTTTGCTATTACATGCATTTTTCTCAGTGGTTTCAAAGAGAGTAAAATAATTCCGAGGCATAAAGCATTTTAGGGTAATTTTCATCTGCCTACAAGCTCAGTAAACTTTTATCTCTAAGAAGGCTGCTCAGGAGAGTATGCCAGTGGAGCCTAACAGAGTTGTATTTCCACTACAGGGAAATTAAGTCATTATATTAGACCATGGAGGCCAAATAGTTGCTAAATAAAACACATTGAAATGAATATTAAAAGCTGTCTAGCTAAACACCTCACTCTGGGGACTGGCTGAGTCACGAAAGAGCAGTATAATCCTTCTAGAATATAATTCAGATCAGTTATTACTTCCCTGCTCTAACTCCACTAGCAGCTGCCCATCACACTTAGAATAAAATCCAGACCCTTGGCCATGGTTCCCTGAATGCCCCCACCCCCACCCCCACCCCCGTTGTCTTTCCCATCTCATGCCCCTCCCTTCCTTGCTCTCTGTCTGGCAACCAGAGTCCTTTCTGATGCTCCACAGCACCCAGATTGCTCATTCCCCACTATATTGACCTGCACCCCTCACTTCATTCAGGTCTGTGCTCTCATGACTCCTCCCAGAGAGTCGTCCTCCAGCTCTATCTGAAAGAGCACCCTACGTGCCTCTGTCTCTTATTTTTCTTATACTTTTTTTTTAAAAAATCAAGGAATATTGGGGAACCGTACGTTTATCCAGGGCCCATCAGCTCCAAGTCGTCCTTCAATCTAGTTGTGGAGGTTGCAGCTCAGCTCCAAGTACAGTTGCCATTTTCAGTCTTTAGTTGCAGGGTGCGCAGCCCACCATCCCATGTGGGAATTGGACCAGCAACTTTGTTGTTAAGAGCTAGTGCTCTAACCAACTGAGCCATTCGGGCCGCCCCTCTAGCAGCTCAGGGGCAGCTGAGTCTTCAGTCTAGTTGTGGAGGGAGCAGCTCACTGGCCCGTGTGGGAATCGAACCGGCAACACTGTTGTTAAGAGCTCGCGTTCCAACCAACTGAGCCATCCTGCCACCGTGTCTCTTACTTTCTTGCTTTCTTATATTTTCATGTCTCTTAGCAATACCTACCACATTCTGTATTTATTTACAATGGGCTGCCTACCCATGAGGGTAGCACTTTTGCTACCAGTGCCTTAAACTGTATCACTTTAGAAACCTTTAGATATTTATTGAGTGAATTTGTTGAATGAGTGAGTGCATGGATTAGTATTCCTAATTCACATTCATATTTCAGTCCTATCCTGCCAGGATCAGTCATGATTTGACTAGTGAAACCTTAAAGAGAAATGGCTTTTTTTTCCCTTTTCACTTAGTAGCTTTGGATTTTTTTTTTCCTTTTGTAGCTCATGGTTGATAGTAATTGACTTTTTATTAGTTTTAAGACATTTAAAATTTAAAACATGAAAGAACCCTTTCACAAAGGCACAGAGCCAGCTGACATTTTTTTTAAATTAATACACATTTAGCACTTGCTGGCTCGGAATAGCTGAAGTGCGGGTTATATAATATGCTGTTAGTTGTCCTAACGACGACTTAAAACTTTTTCTGAGATTTTAAAACTGTAAAAAGGGTTCTATTTTTGGTGTAGAAGTATGGTGGGCTAGTGCTGGCCCAGAGAGTGTTGAATTGCATGGCAAAAAAGGTTAGAATTCTGGTATCAGGTTCCAGAAAGGCCACTCGAACCCCTAGTCAGAGCCTCATAGAAAGTAATTATTTTGAGGAATCACACCTTCGTGGATTTTCTGTAATTGGTCAGTTTTATGCCATAGATAGATGACTGCTATATAGACTTTCTAGGAATATTCATCATATTGGTAATAGTGACCTTTTTACAGGTACTGACAGTAGATGAGAATAGATTTTAAAGCACAAAATTCCAGTTTAATTAAGCACACTATCCATCCTATTGTTCTTTTAAAAAATGTAACAAACTGTATCTTTTTAAATTTATTTTATCAAAGTTTATTCTCGTCTCCTACTCCTTAATTCACATTTTTGTTGTACTTTTGGAATTTATAGCATATGTAAGATGAGGTAAATAATCACTTTAAGCAAAAATGTACTTTATAAATCAGGGGTTGGCAAACATGTTTTATGAAGGGCCAGACAGTAAATATTTAAGGCTGTGTGGGCCACCTGGTTTCTGTTAGAGCTACTCAACTGCCATTGTAATATGGACAGTAAATAAATTAATGAGCCTAGCTGTGTCCCAGTAAAACTTTTTTTTTTCCCCAAAAACAAACAGACCAGATTTGGTAGTTTGCCAAACCCTGTCACATAATATTGTACCCCAAATCTTTCGGGGAGAAGATTGTCTCTTTCATATGGTAGAGAATGAGGCAAATGCACCCCATAAATTCTAGTTAAATTGACTTAAATAAAATAGAAATGATACAATAGTTGATTCAATCGGAAGTTATGATTTTGAATGGAAGACATCATCTCGTGTAATCCGGTGTCTCCCATATAAAAATATCCACAGGATAAACACCACCTTATTTAGATGTTTTTAAAAACCTCCTTCCTGATTAATTGGCTTGTTCTTTTTTATTATGTATGACTCATCACATTTCCCCTTTAGCCCTGACTGTGAACTAAGATTTAACTAAGAACTAAGAGCTAAATGCTGGGCTCTATTGTGGTGGCTGTTATTAGCTTAGGTTTTCCAGTACCATTAGTTCTCCTGCCTTCATCGACTTCATTCTTTTTTCAAAGTGAGTGAGGAATAAATATATAAATGTCATCTATTTTTTCTAATAGAGTATTATTGGGTGTGACTTATTGACAAAGATAACTTTTGAGCCCCTTTTTGAAGGTTAGAGGTATGGACTGGATGAGAGGAAAAGAATGAAAATAGTTTTTGATCAATAATATAAGTAAAGACATCAAAGTAGGACTTGCAGGAATGTGGGCTGAATTAGATGATATTAAGAAACAACAACAAAAATATGTTTTGAAAACTGATTGACCAGTTTTATCAGTACAAATGAATTCGAATTCCTCAATTCCTTAAGAGCATAAATAAATAATAAGGGTTTTAGCTGGTATTTGGGGTCACTGTTCTTGGGGAGCTATTTACAGATATTGTATAGTGGAACAGCTTGGCTTAATTAGTACTACTTGCCGTAATAGTGATAATTAATATATGTGTTTGTAGCGTGAGAATCACTGCTTTGTATGCTCATAAATTACTGTATTGCACTAATTTTGTCAAAGACTATAATAGTGATTTACTAATTAATAGAGTAATTTTTGCTATATTGTGAAATTGTGTTAAAGAAAAATTGTTAATATTTTAAAGTATATACCATCTAGAATAAGCAGTACTTCAAATGTTTTTGCTTTTATGTTCAGTTGGTTAAAAAGTAATTCTCATACATACGTGTATTTTATATGTTATTTCCTGTAAATACATTCTTCTAATTTTGATTTGCTTTTCTTTCAGTTGTTTTACAGGTTTGCAGCCTGGTCCTTTACCCAATCAAGTTCATTGAAACTGTGAGCTTGAAAATTTACCATGAGTTCAATTGGGGTTATGGCCTGGCGTGGGGTGCGACTATATTCTCATTTGGGGGTGCCATCCTTTATTGCCTGAATCCTAAGAACTACGAAGACTACTACTAGAACCAGTAGTCTAGAATTGGGGAAAAAACAAACAAAAATCCCATCCAGCAAGGATTGCGTCTGCATCTTTTCTAACTCACTGTTTTCTAAAACATTTGTGGAGCATCAAGCAGTTTGCTCGTTTGATTTAATATCTTTTGCCTTTTGGCTGTCAACATCATAACCAGCTTTCACATCCATTTTAGGGACCTGCACAAATTAAGAGAGCTGATTAGACATAGGTAAATGCTGCAAACTTCCAATATGTTCACGTCATTTTTCTTGACAAGTGAAGGGTCTATATGACAGCAGACATTGTGAGACTAGTTGGAATGAGAAATGCCTCAATCTCCTATTGCCTGCAGGGGAGCAGCTGGCATAAGCAACACTTAGAAGTTCATTGACGCTGACAAGGATTCCACTGTTAGGGCCCCTATCACCTGCCTTTCCCACCCAATGACTATATTGGCCATTGGTTATTTGCTTGAGTGAGCTCTTGAAAAGTGAACTGCCCGTCAGTATCTAATGGGAGTTCTGAATGTAACTAGTTAATGGTACATAGTCCACCTTCAAGAGTACTCTTTTTAATGGGAGGTTATGCTTTGGCAGTCAGCGTATCCCTGGGAAGGGAGTCAAGACTTAGAGACATGTGCTTTTCATTACAGTGGTTAGAAATTGTGCCTCAGCCATATTTAGTATGAGAAAAATTGGGAGTCTCTACTTTCCCTGGGGCGACTAGAAAGAAATATGCATGAGTTGCTTTTGTCCTAAGTACCCTTAAATCATTTACCTAACATTACAGCAAATAATTGTGCATATATAACAAGCTTAAATATTTTTATAGAAGATGGACCATTATAAATGGCAATAAGTTGTTCCCTAGCCCCACATTTGCATTTGCCTGTTACACATAAAATTAATATTTGCTCTAGTGAAGTGATTTGAACACTAACCTTGTACACGTTTGTTAAGAGGCTTAGATCGGTATTCACACTTATTTACCGTACAAAAGTACATATACCTTAAAGCTTTTGCTCTATGTTCTCTGCTGTTTCACTGGAAAGTTTTAATAGATTTGTATAAGAAGAAAAATTGAAATGGTGTTGATCTGAAAATTCATGATTCTCCTGTAAGCACTGTAGTTCAAAAGAGAGTAGCAATTAGGATGATCGCTTTGTTTAAAATTCATTAAAATAAGAAGGCTGAAGGCTGCTTTTTTTTTTCAAGTATTTTAAATATCTTTATTAAAAAGTAAATGAATAGCGATAGATTTATATGAATGTCTAAATGTTTCAGTAGAGGAGTAGAATTCATTTGGTTATCACCTGGTCCTCTGAGTTTACTAATGGGCTAACTGATTTGTGTACACAATTATGACGGATTTATGTTAAGGGAATCATTTGTTGACTGTTCAAATGGAAGGAAATATCAATAATAGGGAATAAGTTTGCAACTAATCTCACACTGCAAACTTGTTAACCCTGTTTAATATACAAATTTGGATAGTTTAATTATAAACATATTTTTATATCAAATATACAGTTCTAATATAAAAGTTATAAATAATTATTTTTGTTAACAAAGACACTACAACAGTATGTCCTGGTTTTGGCCCTCTTGCAGAAAGAAGCATTGGAAAAATCGTTTAAAACATACCGATGTTGTGTTGTATTGCAAAGTCTGTTAAGAGCAGGACCACATCAACAGTATTTAATAATTTGCTTTACCTCCCAAAGCAGAGTTCTGCTTTCAGCTTGTCTTAAGAACTGTTGCCAAAACAACAGAAAAAAAAACAACTATTTTTTATTCAAATACTTAAAAAAACTCTTGTGACTTTTCTATAGAATCTCAAATTAAATATGGAGAACCAGGCTTATTATTTTATCAATAACAGACAAAAGTGATTAAATACATCTTAGAGAGAAACCTTTATAAAAGTATATGATTCTATGTAGTATCGTAAGAAACTAGGAGTGGAAATTATCCAGAAAGATGTTAGTATTGTAGAATCTTTGGAAGCAATTTCCTTGAGAAATAACATAGTAAAATCTGGGCCAGACTGTCTAAAGTTAATTACATATTAGAGCAGCGTGAGAAATACAATATTTGTTGGAAAGGAATTTCAGCTACTAAACACACTCTATTGTGAGAGAATCTCTTTATTCCTGAATAATGGAAGAACAGTACTTTGGTGCTGACATCAATGGGCACTTTTCTTAGTCCTAGTAGAGGATGCAGTGTGCTGTTAGACCAATATCACATCTCAAGTCTTACCAAGTTTTCATTCTCTGTCGATAGGACAAGCTGGAAAGTGACAGAATATGGTATCGGCTAAGGCACACATATTTGCAGTTTAATGAAAAGTAGATTTCTTAAAAGAGCTTTTTTCCCCTTCCCAGTGAAGAGCCCTATGCTATATTTCTACCATCAATAATGTTTGCAAGTGTTTCATTACTAACAAGCTCAGTACAACATGAGTTGTTGCTCATCTGAAATACGGTTTTGTCTATCAGAATAAACACAAGTGAATTTGTCACCTACATTAACATTTTGTCTTTGCAGCTTTAGCTTTGTTTGATGTTTTCTTACAAGCAAAACTGTTAACTATAAACCCATTGTTTATCTTAGAGAGAGAGATACACATATACATGTATAGCAGAAAGTACACAGCAGGGCTAGTTATTCGGATTTCTTGCACAACTATTTAGCTTTTTGTAAGTTCAACATAAATTTTAAAGACAAATAGAGAGACCTATGTGTTTGAAATATAAATGATATATATGGATTAGCATGTACTTGTATATTATTAAACATGCAATGAACTGACTGGTAAGTGACGTCTAATTGTATGGCTAGCAATGTAATTTATTCAGACTGTATTTTTGTACAGATCAGCGCACACTAACCTATGCCTCTGTGTCCTCTTCAATGCCTAAAACTGTGCCTAGAAATTTCATCTGTCTTAAAAAATAAAATATACTTCATGCTGTTTATGCTATTAGTTTCTCTACTGCTGTTCTATATTTATTGTTTTTAAATATATGACATGTTTAATACTACTTAAATACGAATTCATGGTATTCTGGTTATTTTTGCTAACAGCCCTCTGGGGGAAACCTGTTTATCACTCCAGTGGTTTTTGAGTTTGCGGTTTCATGATCAGTTTTTCATTTTATGATTTTTGTAGACATGAAGTTATCTATGTGGAAAAAATAAAAATAAAAGTGGTTTCACTGATGTGGTTTGACTTTGTGTCTTCTCTACTGTGTAGACCTTTTAACAGGTTTCTAAATTACATATCCTCAGTTCACTTTCTCCTTTATAATATATATTATTTAGAAAACACAGCTTAAAATGACACGGTCATTTTGTGTAAATTTTTTTTTTAACTTTTATTTCAAATTCTCTCCCAAGATCCTTTTTACCCTCTGCAGCTGAGTTATAAGAACAGTGAAAGAAATAATATTAAATGTCTTTTTTAAACTTTCTGTTTTAAAATGCACAGGAAGGAGATACAGTGTAAGCTAACATTTTTTCCTACTCTAATCACACTAGAAACAGGAGTAGCGAAAGGGTTTGTACTCTGTTTTGGTTTTTGTTTAGTTTTTAGTGTTTGCCAGATATGTTAACGCTGTCTTTCCTACATTTCTGTTTTTTAATTAGAGAGGGACTCTAAATTTTCAGTACACGTGTGCATGTGTGTATGTAAAGAAATTCATAAAATTCAAGTCAGAATTTCCCATCACCCTTGGTGAATATAAAATGGTGAGTATACTTGCAAAGAAATTTAAATTAGACAATAAGATTCACTTGTATGATTGTCAGAAAATTTTCTTGAAGTTATAAATCCATATATAATTGAGGAAATTTTCTTCTTGATAAAATCAGTGAATATAAAATACATTTTTGTCATCAAGATACCCTTCATGTCTCATACACCCTCAAATTTTGAGAGGCTCACAGTATATTTTTCTGCTAAAAATATTGTAAATGCTGTGCAGGCATATGATACATTTAATATCAAACTTTCAAAAGTATGCATATTTAACCATTGTAAATTCTAACATTTTTGCAAATTTTCTATCATTTTGGAAAATTTCCTTTTCAATGGCCTTATTCTAATGTGATGGAGTAGCATTCGTTTGATGTATTATATTTTTAGTATAAAGTACTTTCAGTTTTTACACAGAATTCTCATGAGCAGAACACCTTTACAAACATGTCCTGCCTGGTAATTATCCATGACGCATTTTCTCTGAATGGAAGACATGGAGACATAACTTCACTAGGGTTTGACGGGCAAAATCCTTTGCCCTCAGAGATTGCATTGTGAACATGAAACAGGAAGGCAATTTCAATTTGCTTTGCCATAATGGCCTCATAGCCTGTTAGTTTGTTTTATTAGGTCAGGCCCATAGCATGTCAACACAATGTTCCATTTTGATGGTTTTTAAGTCATTTTGGTTAGAAAATAAATTGATAGTAAAATTATTTTGTACTCTCTAGAATAATCCACTGAATACCTGGGTTTCTAGTTTATCAAATTTTCATGTTATGACATGTTAATCTCTTTTAAGTGCAACCTTAAATAAGATAAAAAGCAAATGAAAATTAGAATGAAGTGCTTAGTATTTCACAGGAAGCACTCGTTTGAATAATTTAACTTCATTGTCAAGTATTCGAACATGGTATCATAGCTACTTAGTGTCAAAGCTAATGTCAAAGTTAAAATCAGACTAAATAACAAAACTCCGTGTAATAAAATGCTAACAATTTTTCTTATATAGGTAGGTTTTCAGACTGGGAAAAGTCACATTTTTAACTGCTAAATGTTGCCATGAGCAGAGGGTTCATGTATCTATACTTGGAAAATCTGTTTGCAAAGAGTCATCAGGTAGGTGACTCACATTTATATTCCAGCAGTAAGTCTAATCGTTCCAAAAGTATAACCAAGAGAACAGGAGCTGAACTGTTCAAGTGGGAAGGATAATATGTGGTGTTTTTAAGCCAAGATTAACAGCACACAAAGAATGGTGTTCTTTGTAAAACTAAAGCTGTGCTGGGTGGTTCACCAGAGAAACTCAGTTTGGGCAAGAAATTATTTCCAAGTTGAATGACTTCATAGGAATAATGATTATAAAAGAAGCTTGGAACAAGTACTGGAAAATCATGTCATCAAACCAGCAAAAACCTTGGAATACTTCAATTTCTGCATGTGACAAGGATTAATGAAAAAAATAGTATGTAAACATTTTATACATACACATGCTAATTTTGGCATGGGTGAGGATGTGTCTGGGTGATCCGAAGGCATTTCTTATACAACAGAAGGAGGCAGTCAGGGATGGAGTTAAACTATTACGTATATGTGATGATGGTTGCTTTGAATTCATAAAGGTAAAATAAGAAGGCAATATCATACAGCCTATTGAATTATTCAAGAAAAATATAGGTTATAAGGAAGAGAAAGTTCAAAGACATCTTAAAAACTAAACAAGACATTTTAAGATTATGAATGGGGAGTTAAATTGTTAAGGGTTCAAAAATGGAGGAGAAACACTACTTTGCAGGTCTTTGATACTGTGTGTTAATTGAAAAGACAGACAATGCTGTCACACTTGGCATCGTCTGCCAGGCAAACCGGTATCAAAGCGTCTGGAGAGTAAGTCCCCCTTTGTGGCCGTATCACTGCTCAGTGGTAATATGGCAACTCCTGACATCAAGAACAAGTTTTCCCATTTTTAATTTTTAGGTGGTTCTTAAGCATTAGCTAGCTACGATGGTTGTGTTAATGATTTGAGTAGTGTATCTAAAAGAAGCAAAATGAGAAATTGTAATAAAACATTTAACACTTACGATCATGAACAGCATATTTCTCATTCAACTCCAGGCTATGAATACTACTGACTGTTGGAAGGAATTTGGCATAAATTTGACATAATACAGAAATCTTCATGGAGGCATAATGTTTCATATAAAATTTCCAGTTATATTTTCTGAAGACCTTGATATTTTTAAATGCTTCTTAATGAAGCAGAATTTTGAAAAATTCCATTCCCAGAATATTGCTTTGCAAATCTCAATATTTAGCACATATCTTTGCAGCCAACTTTCAAGACATGGAATACTTGGACTTACTTTCCCACTTTGTTTCAGGCACGGATAAAAAATTTTTTCCCTAGCTATATCAGAGTCAATAAACAGTATAATTTAGCCAGGCATTTGAGCTTCAGGAAGTTCACCTATGATCCTAAACATACTAACCTCCTCCTGCTACTGATGATTGCATGACATCTGTGAATTAGAAATGCTCTCAAGTTGAGGCAACTATTAAGACTTATACTCATTCATGCCAGCACTGTTTGACTTCATTTAGGCTTATTTGACTATTATGCTGTTGGGATGAGGAAAACCCATGTAACATGCTGTTTTCCTAGAGTTAGGCTGGTTTTGAATTACTAGTATAAATATGTACAAATTTCCTGCATTTATATACTTGGAATGATTTGCATATTATCTACATTGGAACTGAAGCATTTTTAGAATTATTTACAATTTATGGAAATACAAAGTTAAAGTCAGAGGAAGGATTGGGAAAAAACACAGGAAAAAGATTACACATTTGGATCTTCCAAGTTTTACCTTTTCACCATGAGTGTGTGGTATAGACTGTACAAGAGTAGAAACCTGACAGGTTGATGTAATTGATTAGCTTTGGAGTCTATACTCCACCCATAGTGATTTTTCTGTAACAGAGGACTTGGCAGGCAGCCATATTTGCACCACATGACCCTGCTCTCCCGGTCAGAGGTGATTACAGCAGAGATGGTTCCTGCTTTAGGCTACCTCCCTCTGTTTCTCTTGCCCATTAATTTGGAATTGGTCTCTGCATGCAGCTAGTAATAAAACACGTAAACTATGGGGCTTGGGGTATGTGTGCAGGGATACATAGAAAAACTTAAGAGAATAAAGGAATGAGATATTCAGAGAAAAGCAGTCAAGAAGGACCATGTAAGACCCAGAGAGAATGAAAGAGTGGGTGGTTCCTGTTCCTAGTAAGGTCAAGCTGCCTTGTGTTCCATGAAATACTCATGTGTGCTTCCAATAGTATCCTGTTTTGATTATCCAGTTTTAGTTGGAACCAATAGAACTTCTGTTAGACAAAGCCCCCTTTGTTAGACGGTTCAATATTCAGGTTTTGCTACACATCTCAAAAAAAGGATTGGGAAATACATGAAGATTTCTTGACACACTTCCCACCTCAGCCCCAGGGTGCCCAATACTCTATTTCCTTGTCATATATTGCTCCCATTTGTCTCATTCACAGTAAAATATAACTAAGTGAAAATATTTTAGTGTAAACTCTCCCTTCTGTGTGTGTATTTTTTCCAAGATCATAGTCATATGCTAAGGGAGGAAGATCAATAATCATCAGATGGTATGAAAGCTGCTTTGGAATATGAAGCCACTCATGGTAATTTCTCCCCCATCTTACATCTAGAATGCACTGGCGATCTGCATTAGTCCATAAGAGCTGTTGCGTCATACAGCTCCAGAGAGCACCATTCTCGCACGTGTTCTCCAAGAACGCCAGTCCTGCTGAGGTTGCCTATTTCTTTGCACTTATGGTTTCTCTTGAGTTCAGAGTAATACCTCACACATACAGTACTATCAACCAAAGTTTCCATTGCCTTCTGTGGACGGAAAAGGGGTCACATGTTAAACCTGACAAGCGTAGGAGACAAAATAACCACATAGGATGGTATAAGCAAAAAAATTTCTAACTAAGGTGAGCCGTGGCGGGAAGTCACATCTTTAGCCTGAAGCTTCCTTCGTAAAGTCAATCTTCACCTTAAGGGAGCCTGTCTATTGTCTTTTTGCACCTAAGATGACATCCTTGGAATGTCAGTAATCCTTTTTCTGGACCAGAGCAGGGAAACTAGAATCCCTCATTATTATTCTTGTCCCCTGATTACCATCTCTGCGTGTTGTGAAAGAAGTACCTGTCTCTCCAATTTACTTTTATCCAATCCAGAGATTTCCCTACTTTGCTTTCTCCCACCCACTTAATCTACCACCAATGGATTTCTTGTAACCCTCCTTTGATTTTATGTATAAAATAAGCTGCAAACCGCCATTTTGCGGAGCATTTTCTCAATCCGTTGAGATTTTACTTCCCAGCAATTATCATCAGTTTGGCTCAAATAAGCTCTTATAAGCTTTCTCTTAGGCTGGATGTTTTTTCGTCGACACTTCACTCTAGTGCTGCTTTGGGCTCAGGTGAATCAAGCCCACATAGAATCGAGCATGTTGGAGTGAACCAGTTAATTGTATTTAGTAAAAAAGTGTACTCATCCAACTCTGGAGACCTAATCTGCATGCCTGCTTAAGCAAGACAACCTGCTGGTTACAGTTATTCTTGGATCTTCCTTTGGCTAACACGGGCTTCTCACATGAAAAAGTAGTTATACACAGCACAGACAACTGAACCCAAAATCAATGGCGAAATCTCTCCTACACTTGTGTCCCCAACTCAGCCTAGGATTAAATAGATGGGAAGTCACCCGCTCCCCTTCTTCTTATTGTGTCCTAAAGGCAAATCTCTGTGTGTGTGTGTGTGTGTGTGTGTGTGTGTGTGTGTGTGTGTGTGTGTTTTAAGTAAAGATCATTACTTACTCATGATATCCACTGATGTGTGTATTTCAGTATCAGATGCACTATAACATAAACAACTTCAAAAGAAGGATTGGTCTTCCTTGCAATGAGACCAAAAATATTTATGTGTTTAAATGACATGTTAGGATGATTTTTCAGTTCTTAGTGCAAAGAATTACACGCAGTCAAATTATCTGTCATCTCCACAGCTTTCATCCAGGGGCTAAGACATCCACTCTGAGAGTTTTTTTGTTTGTTTGTTTGTTTTTGGTTTCTTTTCTCCTATTTAATTTCAAACTGAAGTTCTATTGATTGATGTGAATTTCAGCTTTGACTGACATTTTTTTGTGATTCTGGATGACAGCAGATGGCCTCAAGCCCTTAAGACAAACTGATTAATCACTAGAAGCATCCACTGTTACAGTACACGATTCCCGCTTTTTGTGAACAGTGTCTTCAAATTGTCCAGAGAAGCCACATGCATGCAGAACAGGAGACAAAAGAGTGGTTACGACAACTGGTACTACTGAAAGATGATTTAATTGACAGAAGACTTCAGGAATATGATGGGACTTCCCCTGGGCCATTGTAGTTGTTTCAGTAGTTAATGTCACTAATACTCTACATCATCATTTTCTCATTTAAGTTTCTCAGGCCTTCAAAAGATCCTTGAGTAGGAGGTCTGACAATTAAGTTTGCGAACTTGTTGCAACAATGTTACTAACCTTTTTTGATATCAGAGGGGTTATTCATTATGAATTTGTACCAAATGGACAAACAATTAACCAAGATTACTATTTGGAAGTGCTGAAAAAGATACGTGAAAAAGTTAGATGACCTGAACTTTTCACCAACAATCCATGGCTCTTGCATCACGACAACGCACCAGCTCACACCGCACTGTCTCTGAGGGAGTTTTTAGCCAGTAAACAAATAACTGCATTTGGAACACCCTCCTTACTCACCTGATCTAGTCCCCAGTGACTTCTTGCTTTACCCGAAGATAAAGGAAATATTGAAAGGAAGACATTTTGATGACATTCATGACATCAAGGGTAATACGACAATAGCTCTGATGGCCATTCCCGAAAAAGAGTTCCAAAATTGTTTTGAAGGGTGAACTAGGCTCTGGTGTCTGTGCATAGCTTCCCAAGGGAAGTACTTCGAAGGTGACCATAGTGATATTCAGCAAGGAGGTATGTAGCACTTTTTCTAATATGAGTTTGCGACCTTAATTGTCAGACCTCATACATTTAACAAAAAATTCAATCCTTAGCACATTCTCTTCCTGTGGCCTAAGCAGCAAAAGCCATTTATTTTTGCCTTTTATTTACATATTTATTTTTAAATTAAATTTATCAGGGTGATATTGGTTAATAAAATTACATAGGTTTCAGTTGTATAATTCTATAGTACATTATCTGTATATTGCATTGTATGTTCACCACCCAAAGTCAAATCACCTTATGTCACCATATATTTGATCCCTTTACCCTTTTCTACCTCCCCTAGCCCCCTGTATGATTTCAGTCATATGTGGGATATAAAACTGAAAGCAACAAACAAACAAAAACTCATAGACACAGACAACCATATAGTGGTTACCAAAAGCCATTTGTTTTTGAAAAACCAGGCGATTGTCACATTTCCTGGGTCAACGGAAAATGCATGCCTTGTTATTTTCCATTCTTATTTGGATCTAACAATGCAGGGCAAAATAATTTTGCATTCCTTACTCCTTCATCAGGAAAATGACATGAGAATCCGCATAACAAACATAGCACGAGGCAGTTAGGAATGCTGTATTTTATACACTATATTTAAATGCTGCAGGAATAAGAATAAAGTCTTAAAAATACATCCGGTCAGGACTTGCTTCCTCCTTTCTCCAGTCTTTAAATGCAAACACATGCATACTGACAGCTCTCAGAAAAATAGCCCTAATGAGAATTTCTCCCTTTCCCCAGGGGTGCCCTCTGCCACCATCTATTTAAGGAATAATAACGGGCTCCCTACTTCATTCTCACATCATACGTTTAAAAGAGCAATTTCCATTTTTGAAGTATTGCTGAAAGGAAAGAAGTCATCTTTCATCACAGCCAGGAAAGGTCAGCAAGTCAGTAATCCTCCATTCACTTCCTGACAGAAATATCTTCTTTCCTTCCACAGCAGACCAGAAAAGTGATTTATTTGCAGTTGGCATTAATACATAAAATGGCCAATGCACCTAGCTATGCCTGGACAATCCCTTACATGGTCCAGAGACTTCTTTTATTACCTGCTAAGGCTGTGAATTGAATCTGTTGGAGCAAGCATTGTAGATAGGATTCTCAGTCCCCTCCCATGCACTCTTCCATAATATCAAATTCTAGTAAGGCCAAAATATATTCATAATGAAGACCAACCAAGAAGCTCTCTGCTTGTGTGCCCAGATACTGACCTTTCTTTCCTTTGCAATTGGGCGCGGGCACGTGCACACACACACACACACACACACTCTATTTATGGAAGTTTTGTTTGTTTCTTGCAAACCTCATATGTATGTTTTTCAGCACTCCAAATATTCACTGTTTTATTGCATCTTTAATATGGGTCCAATACTGTACAAAGCTATGGAAGATTACTAAAGATATAATCTGAGACTTCAAGGATCTTATAATTCAAGTAGGGAACACAAAGCATGCACATAGAAACAATAATTCTGCCTTATATCGTGGAATGATTTACAGTTCTCAAAGTAAATGCACTAATTTTATTGCTACCTGATACTTTTACTAACAATACAGACTATGTAGCAAGATTTTGACCCAGATTAATAGACCATTAAACAAAACGTACATGTGAGAATCAGTCTAGGTTTTCCCGTCCAATTAATTGTAGGCTAAATATTTTCTTTTGGAAAAAGGGCAAATGTTTAATTGTGACTTGTATTTTGTATAACTAAGAAACTACTGACTGTAAGATTTTATGTACCAATAAGAAAGGAAAAACACAACCAAGACTAGGTGGAGGGGTGGTCTAGGAGTCCTCTGAATAAAACTGAGCCACCAAAGGCAAAAGCTTCAGTATAAAACTGACTCAATAGAGTGGCCACAGAGGAAAAAACAGCAAGGGAGCCTTGATGTCTCAACCTTGGCACTGGGTGGAGAATTTAAACAACTAGACGGTACTCGTGCCGGTTTGAGATCTGAATTCACACTTCCAGTGTGGTCCAAAAAAACCTCAAGCAGAGAATTTAATTTAAATGGTCTCAGATGGGTAGTGCCTAACGTTGGCTGGCAAAAGCAAATAAAAATTCTCTCTGGAAGACCTTCACTTCGACCCAGGCTGACTAAGACTGAGGATGCAGTTGATTGTAAGACGGACGCTGATTTCATAGGTGTGACAAAATAGGGTTTAGGATTAATGAAATATGGTTACTACTTATTTGTAAGTGATTAAAGGACTTTCACCTCAGAATTAGCTCTTAGTTATGATTAAAATATTTGATATTTAAGAAGAGTTAATTGTCTTACATATCTTAATCATTATTTTTCAGTGTCTAACTTTTGGAGACTTCTGAAATACGTTTCTAGCCTAGCAATTCCAGGCTAATATATCACTTGTTCACAAAATAAGAATGGTGACAGACATTAGCTAAGACTTTAACTACTCTATTTGAAAGATTCGATCTATATAAATGCAACCGTTTAAAAAAAAAGGATGTTTAACAGCATCTTAGGCTAAAGGAATGGAGATAAAACAGATAATCTTGTAGAGACGCTTCCATACATGACATTCCAATTAGTATTGTTGGTTTTCAATCTTTTTTATTATGAAATAAAACACAAAAGTGTGCAAATACATACGTAGAACTCGGTAATTTATCACGAAGTGAACATGCGTATAACCATAAACAAGATCAAGAAGCTCTTTCATGCTGTTCCCATCACTGTCCTCCCACTTCCCCCACCCTAGAGATTAATAATTACCTTGTTTTCATTTTTAAAAAATAGCTTGACCATGTAACTATTCATCCCTATACATTATAGTTTCATTTAGTGTGTTTTTGAACTCAAGAAAATGGATCTAGGCAGTATTTGCTGCATTTCTGTATTATCTTGCTCAACATTATGTTCTTGAGATTTATACATACTGTTGTATATAAACTGTAGTTTGTTCATTCTCATTGTTGTATAGCATTTCATTATATGAAGATGTCACAATTTATTTATTCATTCTACAGTGGCTGGACATATATTTTGCTCTGAATTTGGATTACTGCAAATACTGCTGGTATGATTATTCTTGTACAGGTCCCTTGATTAAAACTAAGCACACAATTCTGTTGTGTATTTATAACTTGGAATATAATTGATGGGTTACAGGGAATTCACATGTTCAACTTAATAAGTATTTCCAAGCAGTTTTCCAAGGCAGTGATATTAATTTGCATGCCCAACAGCCATGTGACAGAGTGCCAATTTTTGTTGTTTGTTTGTTTGTTTTTCAGTCATCTGGCCTGCGAAAAAAAATTTTTAATGACTTTTAAGAATACCTAAAAATGTCCAAATAGCATTGTAGGATTATACTGTCAGGATTCAGAGCTATTGACAGGCTAGGACAATGAAACAACGACAATAAGGTGAAATTCAGCAGGAACTATCCAAAGCTACGCCATCTGACCAACTACAGTATAAGGAAGCTAAACGTCAGAGAATTTCACATGAAAACGATGCTGGGATGTTACTAAGGTATAGTCGTCAGGGAAAAAAAAAAAGTACAATCTAAATCTACATCTCCTTTCCCTAAGCAGAGCTTCTGAATGCCAAACTCCTAATGAAGAGTTACCATTTCACTTACTAGATATTTGGTAATGAATGAATAAGTGAATGAATGAATGAACCAATGAATGGTTGAATAGTTTGTGTTCAAAGCTGAATATTAGAGCAAGTAAAGACACTTGAGCAAAACTCTTCTGAGTATTCGCTCTCTTTCCCTCTAAATTTCCTTTTTATTCAAAGAAAGACAAAGAAAGTTAAGTGACAATTATCAGAGGAGAAGTAAATGGCTAAAACAACAGCCAGTTAAATTAAACCTAGCATTTTGGGGAGACATTTATGAAACAATAAGTTTTCTATAAATCATTTAAGTCTTAGTTATGCTTTTCAAAGCAGAATTTTCCTATTCTATTTAATCCATGTCTTCTGGGCTCCTTTTTGCTGCTTCTTCTAAGTTCATTTTTTTTTCTTTCTCTTTTTTTTAAAAGTGTCATTTCTGTGTTTAATAACAAAAGGAATCCTGCAGACAAAAGCCTCCCAAATCAAGAAGTCCCTTTTCGGTCATGCCTCACTCAGCTTACAGGCTGAGCACTTCCACAGAGAGTCCTGTCTCCCTCCAGTTCTCCCCATTATTCATTTCACCCAGTGCAACATTCGAGTTTTATGTTTTGAAGAAAATAGTAATTTGGGGGGGAAGGGTTTCGATATATGTAAAAATGAAAAATCAAAATGGAATTTTAAAAATTCATGCCCATAGAGAATATTCTTTGTAAATAAAGTCACACCTCATAAACTTAATGCCTATTAGCATCTCCAGACTTTTCTTTTTTATGTTTATTCCAATTTCCAGGCATAATCAGCTTCCTGTTTTGCACCATTTGTATTTGCATGCCTCTTCAAAGCGGAGGAATAAATGTCCTGTTTCATTGCTATTCCCCTAGGTTGTTTTGGTTGGATGGTCTGATGTGTGTAACGCTTCGTAAAATTAAGAAATATCTTATTAATGCCTTCATTTCCCCTTCAGGTTTTTTGCCTGTATGATCTATGCTACAGATTACATTTACTGTAAACTTAATCTATTTTTAATGACACTTGCCAAGAAAACCGTGGCTTTATTTTTCTGTTTACTTGGTAGTTGCCTAGCAAATAGCAGCGGTCTATCACTGATTCGGAAGGAAGATGGCATGTGAAATTTCACCATTTATCAGTTTTCCCTGTGTAACTGGCATATCAAAGAACAGTGCACTTTAAATCATCTAGTGCTTGCCTGGGGTTTCTTATTTTTATGAGACAAAGAAAAAACTTAGCTGAAATTTTACAGCATCTTTGAAAAGGAGTTGCAGCTTCATAATAATGACTTATATTTTTAGTGTGTTTTAACATTGACAAAGCGCTTTCAAAAAAAACCCTCTCATTTCATCTTCATAAGAACAAAGCTCTTTAGTGTACTGATTAGAATATGGCCTCTGGAGCCAGATTTCCTAATTTCAAACCCTTCCTCTGTCATTTACTGTCTGTTAATATGACCCAGAGTGATTTACTGAACTTTTCTCTGGGTCACAGTATCTTCTTTTGTCCAGTGATGTTATAGAACAGAAAGAGTTTGTCCACTCGGCGCTAGCAGAGCCAAACACTAAAAACTGAGAATCGCAGTGGAGAAATATTGGCTAGTTTACCGATGAATGGCGCCATCTAGGAGAACCGGAAGCTAATGCTCAAAAGCCCAACTCCTCGATGGCCTGTAGGTTAGAGATTATACAGTGCAAAAATCACAAAACACTGTGGGTTAGGGGCTGCCGGGTCATGCTGGGAGCTGACTGGTCAGAAGTGAGGTGAGGGTAATGAATCATTTCTTCAGATCCTGAGGATAGTTCTGAGGTCTTTCCCGGAGTCCCTGTGTCTGGTCTCATGGGAAAGTAGCCAGGAGGTCGTTCCACCTTAGGGCTCAGGAGCTGAAACGTAACTTAGGGCAAGCTGTTTTTAGCCTGTCAGAGGTATGGACCGTGTGACTGTTAGTCAGGTCTTCTGCTGCTTCGGGGCTGCTGATTATTGGGGGAAAGGCTCGGTCTCTGAGGGGTGTAGGGACAGAGAGAGCAATGTGATTTCTAGAGCTAGAATTTAAAACTAAATTTAATCAAGGCCATAAGGACCCTCGGTCTCAGTGAGGATGATAAAAGTGTCTATAGATTTGGTATAAGAGTGAATTGAGATAATCATTTGTATTTGTTAGTTATTGCCACAATATGTGTAGTGATATAAATCCTCAGTGGTTTACAACTAAAATTTTACAGCTGGAGGTTGGCTAGAGATTGACTATACTAATCATACCTAGTCTGAATAAGTCTAAGAATTGGCTGAATGTCATTTTGTCTAAGATGGCCTAGCCTGGGATGATTAAGTGTCCTTGACCCTGTTCTAGATGTGTTCGTTCTCTAGCGGTTTATCCTGGACATATTTTCAGGTCAACAGAGGGCAAGCCCCATCACTAAAGTTCATTTCAAGCCTCTGTGCTTGCTTACCCATTCTAATATCCCATTGACAAAAAAATAAGTCAAGTTGGTGAGCCCAGACACAAGGGACGGGGTAGGTCAACCCAGTCATGACAGGAGGACACTAAAACTGTATATTGCAAAGGGCATAGACACAGGGAGGGGTAAAAATATGAAGCCATCATTGTAGTCTACTATAACATGTAAAATAATTCAAAGTGCCTATAAGAGGATTCAATAAATGTTATTACTATTACTATTAGGTTGAGCCAAATGAAATTATCATTTTTGTATATAAAAATGATCAACTATTAGCAATTTTATGATTCAACCTCAAATTTCTATTACTACATCCTGTATAAAGGAATTATTATCTAAAATTTTCAGTGGAAGAAACTGAAGCCTAATTAATTTTCAAGGTTACTCAGCTAGTAAATTTTAGCTTTTTATTTCAATGTAGTCTTCTGACTCTAAATCCAGTTGTCTTCTCTTATATTACAGCTGCGTTTTCAGATTTTTTGGTGATAGATAAATAATTCTAACTGTGACATGACTTTATATATAAAACACAGAGACATAATTTCCCAGCTCTCTATCCTCATAAAACTCATGCACTGCCAGTGAGTACTGACATCTGAAACACCTGGTCTTTTGCCAAAAATAACTCTGTAGCATTCCATCTCTTGGTTACTAGCTCCTAGAAATAGAAAGGAAGCTAGTAGTAGCTAAATGCTATATTAGTATTCCCAGAAAAGCCATCTCAAAAGCACTTGAGAATTTGTGAGTTACAGCTAAATACATCATTTCATGCTTCTCTCACTTGTATTTTCCTAAACAGAGTGGCTACAGTATTTTTTTTCTCATTTATTTCTTGCTTGTGTATCTAATTATTTTTTAGCCAGTTAAACAGATACATTATGTCTAAATATACATTTGGATTATTTTTACATGTGTGCCTATTACATATTTAGCACTAAACTATGCACCACAATGTTTTTAGAAATGTCCTATGTATTGTATCGTTTTTTTCAAATGGCCTCGACTCAACCAATTCACTAGATTAGTAAACAGCCATACAGTTACAATACAATTGATTTCCCTATGTGTGCATTTAGATGAGTCAATTAAATGAAAGTCCAAATCAAATTATTCTGTCGATTACAAATAATGCTTCATATAGCTTGGAAGGAGAGAATATTTATAAAGATCAATAAACTACTGATGCTCCTCATTATCATAAATTATGGAATTAAGTTTCCTTATTCGTCATTTAGTGTCTTACTGACAATAGGCTCAATTTCATTCCTTCTTCCTACTCCCACCACGGTCAGGAGCATTGAAGGATTCTTCATTCTCTGAAAAACTGGTAATTTTGAGACTGCAGAACTGTTACTTAATGCTTTTTAAATTGAATGATTGCACTGATCTAATACATATATAGAGTATATATGAGGTCTGACAATTAAGTTCGTGAACTTATTGCAACGATGTTGCTAACCTTTTTTGATACCAGAGGGATTATTCATTATGAATTTGTACCAACTGGACAAACAGTTAACCAAGTTTCCTATTTGGAAGTGCTGAAAAGGTTGCGTGAAAAAGTTAGACGACCTGAACTTTTCGCCAACAATTCATGGCTCTTGCATCACAACACCGCACCAGCTCACACGGCACTGTCTGTGAGGGAGTTTTTAGCCGGTAAACAAATAACTGTATTGGAACACCCTCCCTCCTCACCTGATCTGGCCCCCAGTGACTTCTTTCTTTACCCGAAGATAAAGGAAATATTGAAAGGAAGACATTTTGATGACATTCAGGAGATCAAAGGTAATATGACAACAGCTCTGATGGTCATTCCAGAAAAAGAGTTCTAAAATTGCTTTGAAGGGTGGACTAGGCGCTGGCGTCGGTGCATAGCTTCCCAAGGGGAGTACTTCAAAGGTGACCATAGTGATATTCAGCAATGAGGTATGTAACACTTTTTCTGGGATGAGTTCACGAACCTAATTGTCTGACCTCGTATAGCATCTTACCAGCACTAGTGACACCCTAAGGACTCACAGTTAACTGTCCTGTTTTCTGCTCTGAACCTGAAAGCTGTATGTACATGGAACACCTGTCATATGCTATCTAAAGGCAGTGTGAGAAGGTAACATGACATCACAGTTTCCATAGTTAATTCCTATTTCTGTCATGTACTAGTTGGATGACTTTGGGAAGGATATTTAAGTTCAGTGTTCTGTCTCTAATATTTGCATAAGTCCTAACTCACAGTGTTCCTTGGCATCAAATGAGATCTTGTGTACACTTAATTACACACAGTTGTTGGTCAAGCTCTGAATTGCAGAATCCAGAGAGATATCTGCTTATATATCCAGTAAAGGAGAAAATGAAAAATAGCCCACACAACCTCTAAAGCCGAAGAAGTTACCAATCAAATCTTTCAGTTATTGTACTTTATTTTAGGGGCTTTCTTTTTTTGCACATTATAATTGCCACAGATTCTTTTGATTCGAGAGTGTAGACTGCAGTAGTTTTCCAACTTTTTTACTATGATACAGTAAGAAGTGCATTTTTATTTTAGATCATTATACACATGCTTCATACATACATACACACCTGAAAGAAGAGTTTCACAAACTGTTACTACCTGTGTTGCCATCTAGTATTTTCTACTCTGCTTTGTTCTATTGCAATTTATTTTATTTTTTAAAAAAGGGTTGCTCAGTATCGCAGCAGCAGTGTGTCACAACGTGTGTTTTAAAATACTTTGAAATAAGCCAGAGATCAGAATTTAAATGTCAAATCATCCGTTTATTAGCATAGTGACTGTGAACAAATTAAAATCTTGTTTCCTTATTTGTAAAATAGGAAAATAGAAGTACACCTTATTTCACGGAGACATAGCAAAGATTATATCAGATAGTTAATATAAAGCACAAAGTATAGTAGATGCTCATTACTTGGGGGTTTCAAATCACTACCTTTAATTGAATTAGAGATAAAGTTCAAAATATATTTGTATTCTATCAGATATAGAAAAGTTAGACAATAATCTGGACAATTCAGAATCTTAAATGTATTTCTCTCCTGACTATTTCATGCTGAAAGAAATCAAAGATTACTTTAGGATGTTCAATAACCATTGAAAAACAAACTCACTGTCCAAACACCACTGACCTAGTTTGGTGGGAAAGGCCATGAATGCTTTGGAAGCATCATTCTAGAACTTGACAAGTGCCTCACTGCACAAAGCCATTCAGGGCACTGGTATAATTTAACTCGGTTCCCGAAAGCTCTAAATCCAGGCCAACATTTGTAAACACCAACGCACAATTGATTTCAATGTCACCTTGTTCTCCCTTTTCCCTTCTCACCCTACTTCATTTCCCAAACATGACCCAAAGTTTAAATTTATCTGAACCTTCCAAGTGTGTCTGAAAAAATTGTATCATTGTTATTCACTTACTTCCCTTTGGGCTTAGAATACTTGGCCAAAATCAAATCTTGTATTTCAAACCAGACCTTCCTGTTTACTACTAGTGTGAGAAGCAGAACTTCAACTTAGTTTAATTTGTATTTTCTCCCTAATTTAGTATCGCAAATTATTATATTTTACACTGTAGATGCTACAATGCAGAATGCAACTGGGACCCTGTTGGCTAGCAACCCAGATAAGTGAATCAGTGGAGATATTTACAGGAAAGCAAATGACATGTTTACTTAAAATTCATTTCCTTTTAATGGTAAGAAAATTTCTTCTCAAATTGCAATCTACAGGTATTTGCCAACAGACCCTTTCAGTTGTTACTGCTTTCCTTCTCCTCTACCCTCTTTTGCCACGATCAGTAAATATTGTTGACAATGGGTTTCAAAACATCCTGCTAGTATGTTATGTTTCAATGTCCTGTGGATTGCTTATTATGCCCTCTTGATACCATCTGAAACATAATGTGTTTTTACAAGAAAACTGGATGATTACTTAGTTGTAGTGTTTCTGTTTTCACTGCATGTGCTACTGAATAGAAATGAGAGAAATATGGTCTCCTAAATAAAATTCCCTAGCCAAGCCAGAAATCTGATTTTCGTGTCTCACTCATCAGGTGAATCTAAGCCAAAAAGATCCTCTTTCTGAATGGAAATGTTTCACGCCTAATATCTGATGGAAGATGAAGTTTATTTTTATCTAAACTATTTCAGTCACTTTTCCATTAAGAAATATTCAAAAACAGTTTTGTGACCTATAAAATGTTCAAGCAGCCTTAAAAATGGAATTAGTTTAAACTAGCAGAAAATTTCATTAATAAAATCACTTACATGCTCTGTGTTTAATTGCAAGCCCTTTGGAAAAAATGCCACTGTGCACTGATATATACTCAGAGATTTTAATGATATAGACTTTAGGATTTGACGTCTATAAATTTAAACTCAGAAAAAAACAAGAAAAGTTAATCATTCATAAAGTAGTGTCTGCATTATGCATAGGCATTCTGTATTTTTTATTATTTTATTACATCTTTGTACCTTTATGAAAGCTGTCAAGCTCCATGGTATCTGGGTCAATGATAGTGACCTGCTTCTGCGTAGGTCCATTGCCCATTCTACCAAGTAAGCTGGGCTTGTCATTGCAATGAGAATGTGAATATGCTGTTTATATGTATGTGTAATCTTAGAATACTGCCAGTTTGTCCAATACAAGAACAACAGTCACATCAGGAGTAAGGACTAGAATTTGGACCAAAGGACCAAACAAAATAAAAAGCCCTAGGGGCGGCCGAATAGCTCAGTTGGTTAGAGCACGAGCTCTAAACAACAGGTTTGCCAGTTCGATTCCCACATGGGCCAGTGAGCTGCGCCCTCCACAACTGGATTGAAGACAACAAGCTGCCGCTGAGCTGCCGGAGGGGTGTCCAGATGGCTCAGTTGGTTAGAGCAGAGCGTGAGCTCTGAACAACAAGATGGCCGGTTCAATTCCCGCAGTGGGCTGCGCCCCCCGCAACTAAAGATTGAAAACGGCGACTGGACTTGGAGCTGAGCTGTGCCCTCCACAACTAGATTGAAGGACAACGACTTGGAGCTGATGGACCCTGGAGAAACACACTGTTCCCCAATATTCCCCAATAATTTTTTTTTAAAAAAAGAGAAAGAAAAAGCCCTAAATGGATGAACGGATGAAAGGGATATGACCAGAGTCACGAACTCAAATACCTATGTGCCTGCCTAGGTAACATAAATGAAACTGGTTGGATGCAACACACATTGGAAGAGTAGTGGGTCTATGTCCTACTGAGACGGTAAGGATTTATTCGTTCCTAAGCCCAACTGCTAGGCTTATGTGAAAATGTGGGTTCAGTATTTCCAGGTCTTCTCATTTTCTATAAAAAGTCAGAAACACAGATTTCTAAATTGAAAATGTTGGCAGCCATTTAAAAAATTACTCAAACATTAATTTATAAGAAATTTTGTTCAGTTTTTACCTTAGAGTTCTCAATCTTTCAAAAATCTTAGGTATAATTTACATAAAATAAATTATACAGATTTTAAATATATAATTTAATAAATGTTGATAAATGTACGTATACTCATGTAACCTTTACTGCAAACAAGTTACAGAATGTTTCAATTACCACCCCCCCAATTCCCTTATTGTCAGTTCCAGTCAGTTCCCCATCCCCAGAGGTAACAATGATTTTGATTTCTATCACCATAACTTAGATTGACCTTTTCAAGAACTTAATATAAATGGAATGACCCAGCCAATTTGGGTTTGGCTCAATATAACATTTCTGAGATTCATACATATTGTTACATTTATTAGCAGTTTGTTACTTTGCGTTGCTTAGTAGTATTATGTATTCAGTTCATTTGAAAGCATGATGTGGCCCAAGTCTTGTGATAAGACTTGGCCTACAGGAAAAGGATTGTTTTTTTCTGGATTGGAGAGAAGATAAGGGGTGAAGGCAAAGAATCTTAAATGCAGAAAGGATGCGAGAATGGTCATTGTGCTAGGAGAGTTAAAATAAAACAGTGTAAAATAGTGGGACTAGAAGAACGGGAAGGCAGAAGAGAGCAAAGTCATCCTTAGGTAGGCCTTTCAAGGTTTTGAAGAATTTGGGAGAGGGACGTAGATGTGACTGAAGAAGTGAGAAAAAAAAAAAACAGCTGAGGAATGAATGCACAATTTAGAAGGTGAATTTTAAAAAGTAACATGGTTTTTGACCGCAACTCATTTAAATGCAAGTATATTGAACGTTTTTAAAATAAAAGGATAACACAACACCCTTCTTATTATCTTACATTTTTCTTATGATTACACTAGGGTTACATGTTTTGGGGAGGAAGACCACAGAGATCAAGTATCATTCTCATTACATCATATTCAGGATACATAACTGTCAACATGACTGATCACTGTTGGTGTTGACTTTGATCACCTGGCTGAGCTAGTGTTTGTCAGGTTTTTTCCACCGTGAAGTCCATGGACAGGCTTTTTTTGCCTGCTCCCTCTGTGCTAGGCCTGCATGTATAGCTGCGGGAGGGGGGTGCCCCTGAGCCCATTAATAACTATTTCTTTGTTTGCTATAGTTCTCTGAAACTGGTGAATGCAAGCCCCACTGGGTATGAGAGCCAGGGGATCTAAGGGCCCGTCCCCTGGACAACAGCCACAAAAACTGGGTGCCAGGCATGAGTGGAAACTTCTTTCAGGGAGATATTGGCAATTTGTAGTGGGCTTGAGTGAAGGATCACAGTCAGCCCCTAGACGCATGCTAAATTAGAAGCCTGACCCTCAGGGGGCAACATTTTACAGCCTGCAAATAGGCCTCTTTCAGGGAAACGCTGGGAAGTTTTCTGCTTGCTCCCTCTGTTCAGTCCTGCAGCATAGCAATGATGAGTCCTCAGAAACCTGTCAAGAACTGTTTTTGTTTTGTTTTGTTTTGTTTTGTTTTTTGCTATAGGCTCATGGATGCAAGCAAGCCCCATCGGCTTTCAGAGATAGTGTTTTGGGGGTTCGTTCCACAGGTGGGAGTCATATAAAAGTTGGGGTGTTAGATGTGGGATTCAAACCCTTGGATTTGAGAGAAGCTGGGAGTTGGGAGTTCCCTCCAGATGTATGGCTCTGTGCCAGAGGTGGGGTGTACTGGGAGAGTGTCTCAGCCTTTCCTACTCATTTCAGTGTGGGTGATGTAAGCACTTTCTGGTTCACCTAACGGTGTAGGGCTTGCTCAGTCGGTTTCTGGATTTCTTCCTTCCAGAGGGAATTGCTTTGCGTGTAGCTGGAGATTCAGTGTGTCCTTGGGAGGAGGTGAATTCAGTGGTTTCTCTGTCACCATGTTGTCCTGGTACCTTTCTTACAGCTTTACTAATAATCTCAATATTCTGCTACGTGGATTCACAAAGATTGTGTGGTTTTGTGTGTTTTTTTCCTTTCAGAATTTTGTTTTTTTCCCATCTTTTCTTCTGATGCTCTCACAGTAGTCTAAATCCTTGACTATTTAACAATGATTGGTTTTCGTTTTCCTTACTCGTGAAGGTTAAGTTTGCATTGGGAAATTATCTCCGTATTGATGGTACTTTTCAGCATGCGTCACATATGTTCTACTTCTCACACTTCAGAGCAATAATCTTTGTTCTAATTTTCGTCAGTATCTTATGCTCTGCAGTGAAATGGAATCGCAATTCCTTCACAGTACAGAAAATTTCAACAAGACCATTGTCATCTATGAGCATTCAATAGTCAGAGAGCAGATATTATAGAAATTACTTCTCCTTGAATCTCAACACTCTAAAATTGCTATACTTCAGTCCAATCTTCTTGAATTTCATTCATTATTGCTTGCCTCTGTTTCCTGTAAGAGATTTTAATACTTGAGGTTTTTTTCAGTCCCGAGGTTTTCCATAATTTAGAGGACCTGGGAGTCTCTCAGCTACAAACAATGCTATCTTCTGATATTCCTCGAGATGGTTTGGTAAATCCCTTCAGAATTGGATTACACTATATGAACCCAAATATATTCTTTCTGTTGCTTGCAATGTAGACAAAAACTGTGAACTATGATGAATATTCTACTTTTGCCTAAAACTCAGTCCAACAACAAAATATTTTACTATGAATCAAGGCCTGAGTAAAATACCAGTGGTAACCTGGGAACTTACTTTCTTGCTCACCAAAATAAAATGTCTTTTCCTGAAAACATGGAATAACATTTATTCTGATTAGTCCAACTTAGGTCACACAACCTATGTTTAGCAGGAAGAATAACCAAGAGAAATTTGATGCTCTTGTTCCATTGGCAAAAGGGAACTCCGCCGGATCTGGAAATGGAATAGATACCTAAACAAAATTAAGGTACTGTTAAGAAAGAGAAAGTGTGGCTTGAGCCATTTCCCTTTCTGTTTCATCTTCTACTCTAATATCTCCTGAGATTTTATTTATAACACGTGAGCATTTAACAGCAGTTCATGCCATTTAACATGTGAAAAGGCGAGAACTGAAAACCCATTGGAGTCTAAGTACAAAGTGGTTCATAAAATGCAGACACAGAATTTTTATAGTGAAGAAATTATCCATAACTTGCAGAAATAAAAATCTTTCCAAATTGTTTCTTTTAATTGGATTTGTTTCCTGGCTGTAGAAAGAAATAAAAACTTATTTGAAATTTGTGCAACATGCCTTCAACCACCAGAGATGGGTTGAGTCACTGATAAATAATTCATTTAGCCTGGAAACAGATGAACCAATTTCTGAAAGCTGCAGACATCTAAGTTTCCCCATACCTTTCCTCGTTGAGATTAGCTGGAACAGATGAATGATGACATTCTAATCAGGACAAGAAAGGGTATTCCCTTTAAATTTTCAGCAACCTGCCATGCTGAATTACTGATGTCATGCCTAGTTATATTATTTGTACCAAGAGTCCTCTGGTCTGCTGCATCTAAGTGCTGCAAATAGTTGTGAAGAGTTGGTATTTCCTCCAGAAACATTCACATTTGCAAATTATCACATCTCCTTTAGATGTCAAAGGCAGGGGAGTGGGATAATTCTACTCCAAGTATTAGGTTGGTGCAAAAGTAATTGCGGTTTAAAAAGTTAAAAATAATTGCAAACACCGCAATTACTTTAGTACCAACCTAATAATTTAAAAGTAAGTTTGAATTCGTTTTACCCAAACCACTAATGTAGTTTGAGGATTTTTCTCTGCCATTTATTCAACACTGCAGATTACAAAGTATCTTGGGGAATATTTATTGGATAATCTGCCTGGTCTATTCTCCAATATCCTTGATAAAGTAAAATAAGGAATACCCTCCTCCCCCCAAAGCAATAACTTAGATTCACAAGAATAACAGTACTTATATGGTGTATGTACATTTTAGTTAAAAGCTAATGTTGACTGTGGAATCAATAAAAATTCTTTGGTGACTCTGAATAATGTTTAAGAATACAGCCACAGAACAGGAAGTTGTTTTCACTGACGTTTCACAAATACATATCATAAAATATTTGTAGGTCAAACAAACTAGATCAGAAAAGGAAAACAATTACTTGAGTGTTGAACAAATTTCCCTTGTATTATTCAGCCTAAATTAACCTTTTCTCAAAGAATTAACTTATACACTTTTTAAATTACTTAAGTCAAATTTATGTATAGTGAAATAAACAATATTTTCAGTGTATAACTCAATATTTGATTGTATACACACACAAACACTCACATGTAACATACACACATGTAATCTGTAGCCATTCAAAACAAAATCAAAGGACATTGGTGCTTCAATTGTATCATATCCCCAGAAATGCAATCACTGTTCTGATTTCTGTAGCCCTGTGTTAGATTTGTATTTTCTAGCACTTCATCTAAATGGAATCATAAACTATGTAATGCTTTGTGTGTGTCACCTTTCAGTCAACATTATATCTATGAGATTCACACATGTTGGCATGTATATCAACAGTTCGTTATTTTTTATTGCTCAATATTATTTCATTACACGAATATACCACAGTTTACTATCTTGTGTTGATAGACTGTTGGGTTATTTCCAGCTTTTTGGTTATTATGACTAAAACTACTATAAACATACTCATACAAGTCTTTGTGTGGACAAAATTTTTAATTTCGTTTAAGTAAATACCAAGAAGCAGAATCACTGATCTAAGAGTGGTATATATTTAACTGTTTAAGAAATAGTCAGAATGATGTTTAAGAAATAGTCAGCCCAGTGGCTCAGGCAGTTGGAGTTCCGTGCTCCTAACACCGAAGGCTGCCGGTTTGATTCCCATGTGGGCCAGTGGGCTCTCAATCACAAGGTTGCCAGTTCAATTCCTTGACTCCCGCAAAGGATGGTGGGCTCCGCCCCCTGCAACTAACAACGGCAACTGGACCTGGAGCTGAGAGGCACCTTCCACAACTAAGATTGAAAGGACAACAACTTGACTTGGAAAAAGCCCTGGAAGTACACACTGTTCCCCCAATAAAGTCCTGTTCCCCTTCCCCAATAAAATCTTTAAGGTTTAAAAAAAAAAAAAAAGAAATAGTCAACTAGTTTTCCAAGATGGTTGTACCACTGTGGTTTTAGTTCTTATTTCACGGATGCCTAATGACATTGAGAATATTTACATGTAATTATTGATTGTTCACATATCTTCTTTCGTGTAGTATTTGTTCAAGTATGTTGTCTACTTTTTATTAGTCATTTTTGAGAGATCTTTATATAACCTGGACACAAATCTTTTGTCAGATATGTGTATTGCTAATATTTTCAACCTCTGCATGGCCTGCATGTTTATATTCATAAGGACAATTATTGAAAAACAGAATTTTTTATTTCAAAGTCCAATTTATCATTTTTCTTTAAGTTCAGTGTTTTTTGTTTGTTTTTTTGTGGCTGCTCTAAGAATCTTTGCTGAACCATGTTCATAAAGATATTCTTAAATGTTTTCTTTTAAAAACTTTTATAGTTTTAACTTTTACATTTACATCTTAAACCATCTCAAATTAATTTTTGTGTATCATGTAAAGACGGATCGAGGTTAATTTTTTTTCTATGTGTTTAAGTTACTCCAGCCCAGTTTGTTGAAGATATTTTCCTTTCTTCTTTGTATTACATTGAGCTCTTTCTTGAAAATCAATTGACTGTATAAGTGTGAGTCTTTTTCTAGATGATATGTTCTGTTCATTTCAGATATCTGTCTTTTCTACTTATATTACCACAATATCTCAATTACTCTAGCATTATAGAAAGGCTTGAAATTAGGTAGTCTACGACTTTTAAAATGGAAACTTAGTCATTGATTTTAAATCTTACTTATTTCTAAAATAAGCATGTCAAGGTATAAATTTCCCTCTAAGTATTACTTTAGTAGCATCCCACAAATTTTGGCATGCTATGTTTTCATTAGAATTCAGTTCTATATTTTTCTAATTTCCTTTATGATGTATTTGTTGACCCATGGGTTATTTCAAAGAGTGTATTTCAAAGAGTGTTAATTCATTTCCAGAGTTTGGGGCATCTTCTAAATATCTTATTATTGATTTGTAATTTAATTCTGTTATGTTCAAAGAACGTACCATTGGTGGTTAATCTTTGCAAATTTATTGGTACATATTTATTGCCCAGAATTTCATCTGCTTGGAAGGAAATTCCATGTGCACGTGAAAAGTGTGTTCAGTAATTGTTGAGGTGGTCTATGAATGTAAATAAGCTTGAGTTGATTGATAATATTGTTCAAATCGTCTACAGCCTTATGATTTTTTGTCTACTTGTTTTATCAGTTACTGAAAGGGGTAGTAAAATCACCAACTATGACTGTGGCTTTTGTGTTTCTTATTCTAGTTATATTAGTTTTTACTTCATCTATTTTGTAGCTCTGTCATTTACTTTTAGGATTGTGATGTCTTCCTAATGAAGTGATAGTTTTTTGATATGGTTTAATTTAAGTCTACCTTCTAAGCTATTTGTTTTCTATTTGTCTCATATACTGCTTTTTCTGTCCTCATTTATTGCTTTTTTGTGGGTGTTATTTGAACATTTTTAGTCTTTTATTTTATATCATCTATTGGATTTTAATTTATAACATATTTTTCCTTTTATTACTTTTTGTTAGGATTGTAATATGTATTTCAAATTTATCACAGTCTACTTAGAATTAATATTATACCACTTCCTGTAAAATTCAAAACATTTGAAAGAGTATAATTCTATCTTCCCTCCGATACTTTGTATTATTTTGTCATACATTTAACTTCTGCATATGTTAAAAATCCCACAATGTTATTATTTATGCTTTAAAAATCAGTTTTCTCTTAAAGAAATATAGATCTTAAAGAAAAAATGACAGCCTTTATATTTACCCACATATGTAAGTAACATTTCTATTACTTTTCATTTTTCATTGTTGATTTGTTTTTGCATTCATGTGTGAGAGAGACAGAGACAGACTGGGGGGAAGGGATAGGGAGTTGGGGGTTTGGGGAGGTAGAAATATGTTCTCTATCTTGGTGGTAAAGGTACACTAATTGGCCCTTTGGTTTAAAAAATATATAGGCTAGCCCAACCCAACTCAGTTAATTCAGGAAAAACTGTGGGCCACAAAACCTCGACAAAGACCTCTTCAGGTCAAAATCTGAGCCTATAATATTGATCAGGACAGTTGCTCTGAGATTCTAAAGCCAGAGGTTATAAATCTCTTTGCCAGCTGAATGCAGTCTTGCAGTTTGATACGTGAGCTCTTCCATCTCACGGCAGTGAACAATTGACGCAAATTGCCTGACCTAGGCCCAGATGTGGCCAAGTGCAAACAGACCAGCAACATGGTGGATGGTGCCATATACCAAGGAATACGCAATTTGGAGTGAGACTGGTGAAGCAGTCTGAGCTGAAGTTGGCAGGTATTTTGTCAAACAAACCTGGGCTTAAAACCAGAAAAATCCAAGGCAAGGGTAGCATCCAAGGCAGCAAGACAAGGTTTGAGGCAGAAACACCAGCAGGTTTTAAATGAGGGGTGCATTATTGAGCGTGACACTAAGGGAGACGGGAGGTCTGATGTGTCAGCAGCAAAGAGAAGGACAGTCATGTTATTGAACAGGACTGATACAACATTGTCAGCCTAAACGCCAGTATTTTGTAGCTTATGAAATGATTGTGTCCACAGGGAAAAACCTCTAACCCCCATAGCTATGTTGCAGTTTTAATGGAAGCAGGCATTCCACTGTCAGAGCCTGCTGTTTCTAGAGAAAAGGCAAATTCAAAACTTCAACATGCTTCTCAGAAGAGTGACGCATGCTAAAGGTAGGAAGGCAATACAAGGCCACACATTTTCAATGCAGATTGTATAGTAACTGTAGAGGCTTAAAGGAAAGCACTTAGTTTCTCAAATTACTGCACAAAGTAGACTGAAATGAAAATTCTTGCAAACACCAAATGCACTCAGAGAGCACTTGAAGTACTTGGCAATCATTCTGAAGCTCTTTATTAAAACACTAAAGCTCAATAAACCCAGCATTCTCCGATGGAAAAAAAAAGACATTTTGAATTACTCGCAGAGGGTACAGGGATTGCTTTAGTTGATACTTTTAAAGTTGTCCTCTCTTCTCCACTGCATTAATGACTACACTTAACAAAAACTTTATTGCCCATGGATTTGTGCTAATGATTTGGTTTTAGAAAAATATTTCTGCTAAAGTTGATTCATAAAAGACATGAACTTCCCATACATGTGAGCAAAGATTTTTGCTCTCTCTCCAAGCTTCAATATCCTTCATACATAAAATGCAGATAACTGAATGAAAAATTAGAAATCTATTCTAGTGACATAGTCTTACACATGGGCCAATGATTTACACACTGAAAGTGTTCATTGTCAATGTGAAATACTGATTTTTAGAAACAATCTAAATGTCCAAAATGGATAAATTAATTACACTATACTTGTTTAATGGAGTATAATACAACTATATACAATCACATTCACCAACAGCTTTACTAACACATGAAAGTGCCTGTGATAACAGTGTGATTTTAAAAAATTGGGAAATAATATTGTTAGCATCATTTTAACTTTTGTATAAATTTCATGCAGAGCCTGGAGGAAAAAGTTACTCTCATACATTGCCAGTGGCAATGCAAAATGATAGAACATCAAATGGAGGAGAGTTTGGTAATATCTAACAAAATCACATAGGCATTTACCCTTCAACTTAGCAGTCCCACTTCTCAGAATTTACCCTGAAGATATGATTCCAACAGTGTGAGAATTCATATGATCAAGGTTATTTATTGGAGTATTATGTATAGTTGCAAAATACTGGATACTATCTAGGTGCCCTCCCTTAAAAAGAGGTTGAAGAAACTGTTACATACGCACCTGTGAGTATAATGCAATTGTAAGACAGAAGGAGGAAGGTCTCTATGAATTGATACAGTGATACCAGGGAGATGATATTAAAAAATGCCAAGTGCAAAAGAGCATAAACAAGTGGTACCATTTGTGTGTATGAAAGATGGAGAAATAAGAAAACACACAAATGTCTGCTTATCTTTACAAAAAGAAACACAAAATACAATGAATAAGTTACACAATGACTAGGGTGAAAATGATACAGGCAGGAATGACATTTCATTGAGTGTATCTTTCTGAATATTTTTGACTTTTGAATGTAAATGTTTTATATATTAAAAAATAAAATCACTAAAAATGAGAAGGAAAAAAAATCCAAAAGTGAAAGCAAATGGAAGTAAATGAACTTAATTTTATTTCAAATGCATATCATATCCACACTGGGAAGGAAGGAAGGAAGGAAGGAAGGAAGGAAGGAAGGAAGGAAGGAAGGAAGGAAGGAAGGAAGGAAGGGAGACTAATTTAAGAATGAGGCATTCGACTATATACAGAGGGTGCCAAAAAAATGTATACACATTTTAAGAAGGGAAAGCTGTATTAAAATTGTAATACTCAATATGTACCGATAACAAAGAATGAATACAAGTTTGACTTCTGCAATTACAAGAGGTGCTCAAAGTGGTTACCATCAGCGTCCAGACACTTCTGATGACGGCGAACTACTGCTTGAGCAACGTTGACCAAAGTGTCCACTTGTATACCTTTTTTTGGCACCCCCAGTATATATATTCTCAGTCTTGGGCAGCGTTGTGGGTAAGGGAGGAAATTTGCAAACAAATTTTAATTTCTTTTTAAAAACTGTGTTTATTGTAGTGGTATGGAGGAAACAACTCAAACTATCTCACATGTATTATAAAATTAAGCATATGAGTAAAACTGATGTTGTTGGGAGCCAATGATCTCACTGGGCAAGAAGGAACATGAAAATATGGAATATGGAGAAGGCAACAGAGAACCCTGTGGAAATTGATTTGAACTGGAGGTATTACTGTGAATCCATGATTTCTAAAATGTGCACATGTGTGTACTTGGTTATGTGTACATGTATGTTTGGATGTATATATATGTGTGTGTATATGCAGGCATAGTTTTCTAGTTCTACCCAGTAAGAGGGCCAAAAAAGCAGTCACCCCAGGGACAATGAGCACACATCACCAAGATCTAGGATTCCAATACCATTTCTTTCTCATGAAAGACTCAGAACTCCTTGGAGAAATGGTAGATTGCAGGAATAACGCAGGGTAGATACAAAATGAGGCTGGAGCATCTTGTTATGTCTGAAAGTAAGAAAGAATTTTTAAAAATGGATGGGTTGGCTCATAAAGGCATAGGAACTAACTTGACAGAGTTGCCAGAGGTCCACGGGGCTGTGCAAGAGAAAATTCAACCCAGAGCAGCGGTTCTTATCTCTGCAAGAAAGAATTCAAGAGCAAGACAGATGTAGGAAAGTGAAAATGACTTATTGAAAATGAAAGTGCACACTTGAGAGGAAAGTGTGGGGGAACTCAGAGAAGAGGCATGCTAAAAAAGTCCTGACCATGGGTATTTATACCTCCCGGGGACAGGTTTTGGCAATGTCCCATTGTATTAACTACAATGTAAATGAGATTATGACATTGTAATTAGATAAAGCTCAGGTCCCGGTCATAGGGATCAGCCTAGCTGGAAGAAGCTGATTCTTGTTTTTCTCCAGCTGCAGGTACTGGATACATTCACTTTGTTACTGGTGTAATCCGTGAAGCACCTCATATTGTACCCTGGAGGGGGCTGTCAATTTCCTAGGCTATATGTCCCGCCTCAAGAATCATTAACAGTTGTTAAATATACCTGGAAGTTTTGATGAGGAAGGGCAATCAAGGCCTTGAGGTGTTTCCTCACAGATTGCTTATGAGTTTCAAGGGAAGAAAAAAATAGTAAGTATACATTAGAGAAAGTGGGAAACATCTGATAAAGTGATTAAAATTCACATTACTGATGTAGGATAGATGGATAAGATGTGATACCCTATGAAGACTGAAAATTGAAATCTTATCATGAGGAAATACCAGACAAAACCCAGATGAGGAACAGGTCATACAAAAAGACGCACGCATGTGAATGTTCATAACATTCATAATAGCCTTTAGCTGGATACAACTGAAGTGTTCATCAACCAAAATGTTCACCAATAGTGAATGCATAGAGCGTAGGGTGTATCCATACAACGAAATAATATTTAGCAATAAAAAGGAACAAATTTTTGATATATTCAATCACATGAATGAATCTCAAAAGCATTTTCCTGACTGAAAGACTCAAAGAATGCACACTGTGTGACTCCATTTCTATGAATTCTGAAAATCAGCAAAACTAGTTTATGGAGATAAGAAGTAGATGAGTATTGCCTGGGCAAGAATAGTGGTGGGAATTGAATGCAAAGGTGCATAAAGAACTGTTCTGGTGTGATGGAAATACTCTATCTTGAATGGCTGGTGCTTACATGCATAAATATATTGGACAAATACATAGCACCGTTTACATAAAATTTGAGTCTTCTAGTCTGCTTAAATTATACCTTAGTAAAGTTTATTTTAAAAGTTGAAGGGAAGGTATACTCAAGGAAAAAATTTTGGAAGGAAATACAGCAAAATAATCAAGCTGGTGACTGGGTGGTTCTTATTTTCACTTTTAGACTTTCCTGCATTTACTACATTGTGTCTAATGAGAACAATCTCTATTTAAGTTTATGTTTGTGTTTAAAGGCACTGCATTTTATTTTGCAGATGGAGATAATGTGTGACATTTAAGATTCTTCTCTGTGAGGTGGGCTGCAGTGGCAAACTTATCCCTCAACTGAGAGACCCGGGTTCCATTCTGATTATTCCTCTGACTGCTGTACATTTTTGTGAAGGTTTTTGACCTCTCTAAGTTGAATTTCTTTATCTACAGAAATGTGGGGAGTTGATCTACCTTAGTTCAAAAGTTTCATGATACCTTTTGGTGCCAATTTAAGAACATAATATGTGGATCTTCTTAATCGGATATCTTAATAATATCAGTGATGTATTTGCATATTCAACATCCTTTATACTTTCGTGCATGACATGTTTTTCTTATAAGCCATAACAACATAAATACCTGAAGGCCAATTTAGGGAACGCTATAAATCCTTGACAAAAAATGTGACATAATCATCTTCAGTTTATTGCTATATAAAAGGTGCTACTCACTTCTTTTATTAAAGAAAAAAAAGTCTTTTCCTTTAGTATTTTCTCTGAACACTGAAAATATTGCAAGCTCCTGTTAGACACAATAATAACCTTCACATGTATAATCACATTAACAGCCTCTTTTCTTCTCCAGTGAAAGAATCATAGGCTATAAAAGTTGCATATCCACTTTTTCTTTATTGAGTGAAATTAGCTTTTCACTCCTCTGATTACATGATAATTGAATCAGACTCGGTTCTAAGCAATATGTTTTCTTGCTTTTCCATTTGTTTATTGTTGTTTGCATTGCTGCAAACGCATTAAAACTGGATGCTGATGTAAAGAGCTGAATTCTGACTGTCAGATGGGAAGAGCATGCTTGCTGGCTGCAGATGCCATTTTCACTCTGAGTCTTTCAAGTGCAGATTTTCTCTGTAGTTTTTTCTCTAAGACATGTTTTTCTCTTCAAATCAGATAACGCCTTTCAGAAGGTAGAAAATGACGAGGAGAGGCTTTTTTCCCCCCATCACCACTTATATCAGATGGTTGCACTGATGCCACAAAATAATAGAGAAAAGTTCTAAATCGGATCTAGTAATACTTCCTGTCACATAAAGTAGACTTTTAGCTGGATCCTTTATGATCTCATTGAGAATTAAATAAATTTAGTCAATATTCTAGATGTTGATTCTATAAAAGTATACATTTTATTTACATTTTCCAATTCTGGCTACAGGGCTTGTTGCGCCAATTATTGAAGGAACCGGGAAGAATATGGTTCAATATTTTATCTTTGGTTTTCACAATACTCATATATAAAACCCAGGAATCTCATTGATGTAAAAGGAAGTGACTTAATAAGCATGATTCCTAATGACAATACATTCTGGGAAATGTACACTCAAACTGTGATCTTTGCCTTCAACAATTTACAAATGACTTTAATATGCCCAAGTGTGCTGTTCTTAACATTGTTCAGTGTAAGAAAACGGAAGCAGCTGGTACTATTGTATATGCTTCAGATCATAAGAAAATGAGAGTATATCCTGTTTCTATTGTACCCAGAAAATGTCTATTGAATCTCAAAAATCAGGAGTCAAATTATTTTGAAAGCTTTTAGTTTCTCCTTACTGTAATGAGATATAATACTTATGACTCTGAAATTTATTTCACTTCTGGAGATTCCTGCAATTTGGGAAAGCTAGTGAGAAAGCATTATTAAGGCAAAAATAAAACAACATGGCAATGATCTGAGCTATAAACAGTCATGGTTCTCCTACCTTCTCTTTTAGTGAAACACAGATGTTACATTTTGCAACAGACCTTCTGCGATAATGTGTTTAAGAATAAACACCGACATTTTTACTGAAACTAATTTACCTGCTTTTGATTAGTAATGCTTAGCATTTTAAGAGCCTAGGAGGAAACAGGGGAGGAAGCAATCATCCAATCACTGTTACTTCATGGACATAGCAAGGAAAATTACTTGAATTAAGGTCTATCCCCAAGTCCCGTCTGACACCTCCCAACAGATTTCTTACTGAGGCCCTTCAATCCAGCTAAGAAAGTAACCTGGTGTTTTGTTAAGCATTGACTCTTAAAAGCCAGAAAATCCATAGGAGATGCTTGATGATTGGTGAATTATTGAAAGGAGAAAGAAAAATAATAGAGTTGATGTTTTAGCATCAGTTGTTCACAGAGTCCAACTCCTAGCTGCAGTTTGACTTTCAATACAATGAATCAAAACAGGAGAACTGCAGCTGGCTGCTTATTCCTAGGTCTGAAAGCTGGCAGAGAAGGTTAAAGAAAAAGTAGCTAGTGGCAACAAAGTTAGACTCTCTGAGTAACATCACATAAAATAGAGTTCCTCAATCATAACTCCACATTTAGAATCATCTGGAGAGTTGCTAATGCCTGGACTTTGATACAGATAAATAAATCCATATATCCAGGGATGGTCAAGGGCATGTGCAGTCAATTGAGAATCACTGATTTAAATGATCATAACTTTTTTTCTAGGATATACCTGTGACTGGGAAATTTTAAATTGAGAACATTTAATTGTTTAAAAATATTTTTCTCTACCCAAAGAGGATTTGAAGTTTGAGGGTATTTAACAGAGCAATGCTATGCTAAAACATTTAAAATATGATCTTGTCTAACACATGATATAAAGTCAATAAATGTTAGTTTCTTTTGTTTTTCCAGTAAGTCTATGTATTTATAGACACACACACATACACAAACACACACACACACAGTAGTTACATGACACTAAATAATTGTGACAATTTTTTTATGGACATATGGAATCATTCTTACTTTCTATTATTATTTGAATGGCAACCAATTGTTTTTCCACAAAGAAAAATTCCTGATTTGAGTTTTAGCAGTCTTTTAAAGACTTTCTTATTTGCAGTTATAAAAAGAGTAAGACATCTGTATCAGAATATTTTTGGTTGCAAGTAACCAAATCTTTAATAAAGATGACATTTATTGGCTCAATATTCGGAAAATTCCAAAGGTGTTTATATTGCACATTGTGGGATGGCTTCAAGTTGGAATTGATTCAGCAGTATAAAAATGTCACCAAAACCAAATTTCTTTTTGTACCTCTGCTCTGCCTTTCATGGGATGGTCCTATTCCTAGGACTAGCTCCCTCAGCTCTTTCCAGATGGCCGCCAACGTAACCTGGATACAGGCTTCCTAGTCCTCATTCAGTGAGCAAGTGAGAGCTTCTCTTCTTCCAACCATAAAGCAAAGTTCTGGGCAACACTTTACTTAGACCAAGTAGGTCACATCACATGATCATCCTTAACAAATATTTGGTTCGAAGGGGATGAGGTTATGTTGATTGGTTTGAGTAGGCCCAGAACTGGAACTAGGGGCTGGGGATGGCTAGCTCCACCCAAATTACATGGTTGCCTCCTGTGTGTATCTGTGTCTTAGCGATGGTGATGGTACTGGTGATAATGGCAACCAGGTAGATTTCAGGGACAGCAATCATCAATGTCTACTCCACTGACCAAAATAACATCTTTTAAACAACTCATCAAGCAAGCATTAATAAACCAGAATTCATGAACATGTATGAATACTTTTGTTGGCTAACATGTATGGCTATATTATTAGACGGAATTAAGATATTGAGAGTTTTCCTTTTTAGATTCATGGAGGATGTAAGGTATTCAGCACAACACTATTTTGTATAAATTTATAAGTCCACACGAACTAATTTTAAGTAAATTAAAAACAATTTTGCCACCGTTACATCCTTTGCATTATTTGAGTATTACAGTAGAAGTAATACATATAGTACAGAGGTTCCTAAACTTTTCACACCAAGATACTCATGGTGTTTCAGTAATATTTTCATGTTGGATCCCAGGCCAAAATAAATATGTAAGAGTTCTGTTTACTGAGTTGTTAGGTCCAAACAGGCCATTTTGTGCTAAAGATTTAATAGCCATTTGGCAAATAATAATAATAATAATAATAATAATAATACATCTAAATTGAAAGGAAAAAATAGAACTTTGATTTCATTCATAAAGAACCACAAGATGTATTTGCCTGTTGAGCACTGCACACCTCAAACCTTGGAATCTGTTTGGATACCATTACCCTCGTTCTTATCCCACATTGATTTTTGTAGAGTACTTGCTTTTTATCACAGCAACTACCAAAAGTTCAGTTTCACAAAGATATGATATTGAAGGGTACCAAAGTTTTGTCTTTTTGGAATATTGATGGTAAGTTGGTTACTAAGGAACAAAAAACTCAGAAAGAATGTTTGAGCCTCCCCCCACCTTTCCTGACCAAGAGATTAAGTGGAAAGACCTACTTCAGGAAGGAAATCTTAGCTTATTCACTTTAGGCTAATTTGAATTAAGTATGGTAGATAGGAAGGTGCCAAGAGCGGCCTGTTAACTAGATGACTCGCCATGTCTCACTGTTGCTCCATTGCCTAGGAAAAATTTACCTGTCACATATACTCCACTCTACCTCAACTATCTGTAAATTGCCTACTTCTTTGAAATCTCGGACCCCCTACCCCCCATTTCTCCCTTGTCCAAAATGACACATATACCCAATTTTACCTCATTGTCTTTGGACTTTTCATGCTTATGTGAATTTCCCATGTACACATATTAAAATTTGATTTTCTCCAATTAATTCGATTATTAGCTCAGCTAGAAGAACTTAGAAAGTGGGAGGAAAAGTATTATCTATTTTGCTCCCACAGTATAATCAAAGGGAATCTTATGTGATCTAATGATAAAACTGTGAACTACTGTGTCCTAGTAGTTTGTACTGTGTCTGACAGATGTTCCTGGACTTCTTTTGTAAATTCAAAACATCTCTTAGTGTCCTAGGGTGTCTTGCTGCACAGTTTGGGAACTGCAGTTAGAGTTGTAACAGAAGACAAAATAAAAGTCAGAATTGAAAAGCCGGGTTCCAAATTAAAAATTCCAGGAGATAACAGCTAGTATTAAACAAAGTTAATTACCATATAAACCTTTCAAATATATTCTTAATAAATTAAATATTTGATTTGTATAACAAAGATTTTGTTTATATACTTTCCCCTCCAAAACACATTAACAGAAAAAATTATGTGATATAAAATTGATCTTTGGAATTTTTAAAACCCTCTACTACTTCAGTAAATTAGCATTCTATACTCAAGATAACCATGGAAATACAAACTCATTCTAATGAAAAACGGGGACAGGCCAGTTCAGGAAGAGATACAAACATACATTACTGTAGATTCAAAATTTTAATACACTTCTAACTAGAACAGTACCAATGACTCTAATTGCTGGAAATTGTCAATGTTCTAAACTAACTCAATGGTTTCATTGACTTAGCTCACATTTATGACTAGGGAGATATTAGAACATAAAAAGTTCATCCCCTCTGGATTTCCTCTAACTGCCTGGTGGTTACAGAATTAGGACAGACAGAAGGCTATGCTTTTATTTCTCTTTAAAAAAGAGCAGTAAAAACCCATAGGCTAATGTATCACAGTAAGATTTTAGAAGGAGAAAAATCAATTGTCAGTAGGATATATTATAATAAATCTTATAGTACTGACCTTGTTTGGCTGCTGCATATTACAAAGAGAAGCCAGTCAAAATGGCATGAATGATTAATGCATTTCATACAAAGTCCATAATATTCTTGGAATATATTTGCTAAGGTGCTGCAGTGATAAGAAGGCAAACAAATGATACAGCTCAAGTAAGGAGTTTCAGAAGGAGCTCTTAACAGAGACACATGTGGTTAATTTCTTAGTTTCCGTTGTCTATACAAACTAAAGTACTAATACCAGAATACACATTGTAAGGGAAAAATGACATTCAGATTGTAGGCTGAAGGTGTGAAAACTGGAGCTATGTAGATTTTATTACTGAATAATCCTAAAAAAGGATGGTGAATTCTGCTCTATTGACATAAGGCTTAGTAATATGATTTGCTTTGGCCAAATGGTATGGTGTGTGTCACTTTTTAGCACAAATTTTAAGGCTTAATGTGTGGTTCACCATATGTTCTTTTTCCCTTTGCCACAATGACCACTATTCGAGATTGAGGCTCCTCCCTCAGCGTATAGCAGAGCTCCATCCAACCCTTGATTGAGATGTGGAATGACTGAGCCACGGAGATATTTGGGACGTTTGTCACTGCAACATAACCTATCTTGACTGATAAGTTGGTATGTTATTGGCTAAGTTATTAGCCATTAGTAATAGCATAAACTAAACGTGGGGAAATAGAGGAAGAAGAAGAAAAAAGCAATTACTTTCAGAATGGGTATATCAAGGTTTTATAAGCATGTGAAAAGAGTCAGGCCTTGGAAATGGAGAAAGGAGGAAAGAAAACCTTGATAATAACACCATTGTTAGAATCCATGGCCTCCGACTATAGTGAATAACCACAGCTCTCATGATTACTATTGTGGAACACGCACTGTCATATATTTTCTCTGAGCTCAGAGAGTTTCAATTGTTTTCTTATGGTCACACAGTTAGTAAGGGACAGGCTCAAATGCTTTGTTTTCAATTATATTGCATTGCCACCTGATCACAAAGCGTGAGCATCTGGATAGGCATGGCAGCTGCTCAGATCTCCCTTGAAGAGAAAAGCTGCTCTGGGGAGTGCAAGTAGCTTAGCATGATATTTTCCCCAGGAAGCCTTCCACCTCCCACCCTGGTAGGTGTCTTTGGGTCTGGCCATTTCTGTCCAATGCAATGGATAATCTTTATTCTGGGGCTCTCCATTTTAATGCTGAAACTTTCTCAGAACTGCACTGTGGTCTGAGGCTCTTCCAACCTCCTCCTGCTATATTCCCCCTCTGCCTTCACAGGTGTCAGACCTGTGTCATGATCTGAAGGTTTTCCCTGCCTACTCCTGCTCCCTCACCCCTTATCTTACCATGTTTCCCTAAAAATAAGACCTAACCAGAAAATAAGCCCTAGCATGATTTTTCAGGATGACATTTCCCGAACATAAGCCCTAATGTGTCTTTTGGAACAAAAATTAATATAAGACCCAGTCTTATTTTCGGGGAAATACGGTACATAGGGTTCACTTCTGAAACAACAAAAAGTTCTGATGCTGTTAAAGTGGCAAGGAAGACTTTATTCAGGACCGCTGTGATGGATGTCAACACTATCACAACAGGGGAGAGAGACTGGGTTCAACTTTGAATACAGCAAAGACAACTGGGGATTTAAAGACAATGAGCTGAATGAGGGGAGTCAGTGGTTGGCAAATTACTAAGAGGAGAACATCAAAGGTAGGTTTCTTGCTAAAGTGATTCTTGCTGAAGACAGGCCTGGGGGATCAGACATCTAGGGTGGGCGGGAATCTCACTAAATTGCCTTTAGCAGAATTTTTACTATATCTGGGTTGCGCAGGCCAAAGACAAGGCCCAAGAATGAGGCCTAGTCAAAAAGAGTGCTCAGAGGAGTCCACCTAAAGTTTGGTCAAGGGAAGGCTTTGTCACATCCCAATAAATCACTTATACTTCTTCTTCCATCTTGGCCCTGAATTAACACACAAAATGAGCTGGGAAATCTGATTAGTACTGTTTTGCGGCAAAATGTGTAGACCTTTATGGCTAGATGACTATGCCTTAAAGGATAAAGTTCCTCCTGTTTAAGAAAAAGTTAGAGGCTTCAGTGCTTGTCACGTGCTGCCATCTATGGGCTGTTTCCTGTTTGTTAAACTCTGCAGGTAGGAGTTTACAAGGATTGTCTGATTTCCTGCTTATACAATGTTGCCAGTTAAATTACTTGGTTACTTTTATTTTATACATGAAGAAACCTAAGCTTAGGTGAAAGGACTTGTGTAATGATCCTTCCAATGCATGGCAGAGGCAAGAGTCAGGCCCGGATCTGTAATATTCTACACAATTGAAACAGCACACAAATCACACTGACCAGCGTAAACTGGTTCTGTTCCCTTAGAGCAGATCAGTGATTCACACAATCCTTGAGTTATTTTACAGAGACAGCAGTCTCATGTGCCACCCCTGCCCTCCAGTTGCACCTGGAACCTAAGTCTTGCCCCATCCCCCCACCCTCCAAGGAACCAAAGGATCATGACTTGACCAGAACTTGAATTCTGGAACCCTTTGAGAAGCAAAGGGTTTGTTGTCCAGGAAGATCCAGGGTTCAAGGCTCTTACCAGAAATGGCCAAGTTCAAAAACTCCAATCAAACTCTCCCTGCCAGTGCTTCCACATACTTATTCCCCCTAACTTCTTCAAACCCTCTGATTGTAAGCCATTGGAGAATTTGGGCTTTAAGTGATACAGCTTCCCATTCTCCTGGCTTAGCGCTTTGCTAATAAAATGACTCTTAATTCCTCCACTGCAAAATTCGATGTTCATTGTTGGGCTCTCCTGGTGCCTGGTGGTGGAACTCTTTCTGTTCGGTAACACGATCACTTTTACTCATAGTCAGAATCTTAGCTGATATATTACTGTTATGCAGGTATACTGAGTATGAGGAAAAAGGTGCAATATTTGGAGTCTGCTTTATGGTAGGAAGGAATTGAGAGATATGAGGTTTTGTGAGTATTACATGGTGAGTATAACATTTGATGCGTACTGATCTCATTGTTATGCAAAGTCTCCTGGAGAGTTAAACCTGTTGGACTAAAATGGATAGTCACAATTTGGGTATGCATTTCCTTGGACAGGGAGTTCTACGGCTAACAAATTGGAGAATTGTACAACAAAATAGAAAAGAGAAAATAAATGGCTCTAAATTCAACTTACATTCAGAGTAATTTTTGTTTCTTTTGGATAAAAAGAATCTGAGAATGCTTGGCCATGAACCCAAATGGTGACTCTCAGCCTCCTACACTAGCTCAGGAGCTGCTTGTGTCAGATACTATTCTTCTGTAACTGTTCCTTTGCAGCACCTATTCTACCAGGCAGAGGGTATTAGAGAGAGGTGGTGATTATGCAATGAGATTGAATAAGGAAGCAGCAAGTTGAGAGAGATTAATGTTGAGAATCTGAGTTGAGAATGGATCATTCATTCTTTAATTGATGACAAAAAATATTGTGCACTGTAGCTGATAATATCATTGCTGTGCCGAGATCCATCAGATTCCCTTTTACCAAGTACATATGTGCCTTTGTATCCTTTGATATGCTGTTGCTTCCAACAGCCAGCAACTTTGGGTCTTTTCCCAGGATTGGCCTTGGGCTACTGGTGCCTCTTTGCTTTTGTTCACACACACAGAGCTGGAAGTGCATGAGGATTTACAGTCTCTGACTGACAGGGCATGAAAACCCCGTTCTTTTCTTTGGTCAAGATAATCCTGAGGTTTAACTTTCACTCCAGAGTTAGCCCTATGGGATCAGGTTGAAGTCTTACCTTCCACAGGAATTTTCCTGAAATTGCATCCTTGCTTGACTTCCTCCCTTTGCCTGTCATGTTTGCCCCACTCCCTTAGCTGTTTCCTCTGGGTTAGAAGCACTACCTTAATAAATCACTTGCACAGGTTTCCTCCTCTGACAGTCAGTTTCTAAACCTTAAAAAAGCCCCTATTAAATCTAAGTCACATTGTTAAGAAATAACAATGACTCTTGCCTTTCAGAGAGGTAATTGAATAATGACGATATTTAATGCTGTTAACACGGCTGATGTATATTATGAAATAATATTGAGAAGGGAGTATCATTAGCAAGTCTTTTCAGAGAAGTTAACATTTAAGGAAATTCTTGAAGAATGGATGAATGAGTAGGTATCCACTAGAATGAAAAGAAATGAAGGGCATTTTAAGCAAAGGAAACAGATTCTGCTTTGATAATAGTTTCCCTGGAAAGAGTTTTGTACACTTCATTTTATTCTGGAAGGAGAGCTCCACTGTGAATTCTAAGAAGGGAAGGACACTTTCTGAATTATACAGTGAAGCTGGTGAATGAATACCCTCAGAAAATATCTTTAATACAAAATAGGTCTGTAAGCTAGTTTGGACTAACAGTCACAACAAGAAGTCCCCTCGTACCCTGTTAATCATTATAGAAATTGCTTAGCGTGGGGCCTGTTAGACTTCTGTGCTGGTGGGGGGGGGGTGTAAATAACCAAGACAGCAGAAACAATAACATACAATGAGTATCAGAAGATGTATAGCTTCCACCACTGCACACCAAGATAATCTGTTGACATGCATTGTTAAGATGTTTTTCAGCCTACAAATGACCACCTCACTGCAAGCTCACCAAAACCAGTCAAGGTTACACCAGGAGAGAAGCTGATGACTAGAAGGTGAAAATTAACCACTTACATAATCAAGGACCAATCAGCGAGACCCAGGATTCCAAACCCCTTACTCATGATTATTCATGATTTTTGCTCTATAAACCCTCTTGTCTGTAAGCCATCTAGGAGTTTGGATTTTAAGCACTAGCTTGCCGTTCTCCTGAGTGGCGCTATTTATAATAAAATAACCAAATCTTCACTGCAAAGCCCAGTGTCAATTTTATTGATTAGCTGTGAACGGGTTCTTTGGGTTGTTCGATTGCACAGGTTATATCCCTAGTGATGAATATAGGATGTAAGAAAGTGTGTAAAACATTTGTTTTTGACAGGCGGATCCATTTCCAGAATGCATTCTGGCCTTCTCAGTTTTCTGCCATCTTCCCTAACTTTAATAATAATTACAAGAGAATCCTTGAACCATACAAAAATGTTAGGAATGATTTAAATTACCTGGACCATCTGCATACAATAGGAAGATACTTAATGCCTAAACTTTCTTTCTTTGTGTACTAATTTTAAAAGTAGCATTTAATCAATCTCACTTAATTTAATTCTAAAGTCCTTACTGTGTTTCAGACACCCTGCAGTGTTCTGCTTACTAATCACCATCATTATGAATTTAGGATTTGGAATGTGGGTTTTAATACACACTCAGCTGCTCATTGTGGGACTTTGAGCAAGTTATTTACCACCATGAGAATAACCACAGTGCCCACCTCATAGAATACTGTAAAGAGTATATAAGTTAATGCATGGAGAACTCAAATCACAGTGCCTGACACAGAGTAAGTCCTGAGTAAGTGTTCATTGTCACTAGTGTTGGTGTTATGGCTGTGGTTGTTGTTTCTGTTATTCTGTCATACACGAGATTTGCATAGGTTCTTCGGCTTTTTTCTGCTGTAGAGTCAAACCTTTATTGTGTTTCATTCTTCTGAAAGATTAAGAAGGATGGATGATTACAGCATACATACATTTACAGAAATCCTGACACACCAATCAGTTACAGAATGCTTAGTTTCCTCATTCATCTCAAAAGCAAATGATTAACTCTCGATCTTGGCAAGACAAATTCATATGTAATCAGTAGGCTTCCATTTAGTGAATGACTATGTAGATTTTTCCGTGTAACCAAAGGCATGTATTGTGTGCTGAAACTTCTCCCCTAGCAAACAAGGAGAAACAAATGCCTTCTACATAGAAAAAAAGATTTAAAAAATATTCAGTTAAACACTTGATAAATACTTAGATTTTGCATCAGCCATTGTAAGCCAATTAGGAAAGATTAGATGTTTTAATTTCAAAGTTAAAACACATACATTTTGCTCATCTAGTTCTGTTCTGCGTTGCTAAATAAGATTGCTCGGCTTATTTTATTTGAAATGAGAAATCGTTATGGTTTTTCCATTGGTGTTTTAGAAATGACTCCCCACTTACTATGTTTCAATTATTTTCAGATTAAAATGTCTAACTTGACAAATGGAAATTAGGGCCTCATAATAATTATTTATCTAAGACTTTAGTGTTAAATATATAGACTAAGAATTTATTTTATTTGGGATAACTGATATGTCAGTCACTTGCCAAACACTTCAATATAATTTTCTGCACATCAAAACTGGCAGAGACACTAAGAATTTTAAAAAGGTAATTTAAATACCAAGTCCAGTGAGGCCTGTCATTTATCATTGCTTGGTTAAGTAAAACCTGCATAAAGACTTAACTCTGAAATACTATATGCTCCTTCATACCTACTATACTTCAGATATAATAAAGGCATCAAAAGAATGATTATTAAACCTGGGAGTTTAATTTTGTCTCAACTCATTCCTTTGCATTTAAAGTTGAAAGAATATAATTAAAAATCTGGATTGATATTATATACTATTTTTATGCACTTAACTTCTTCCAAAATAAAAATGGTGTACAATGCATATGCACTCAGCTCCTCACTGTGGTTACAGTAGTGGGCCCTTCTCAGCTCAACGTCCAGGTTCTTGGTGTCTCGAGCAAAGAATTGAACGACATATCAAGGTAAACTAGTGAAAAAGCAGTTTATTAGAAGAAAAAGTACACTTCAAAAAAGTGGGCCCGAGCAGAAAGCAGTGTCTCTAGGCCCTTATTAGAAGAGAAAGCATACTCCAAAGAGTTTGTTTGAAGCAGGCCTGAGCAAAGGCAAGACTGAAAAAGGCGTGGCTCGCAGGGGCCTAGGGGTCTTATCTGGGATGGGCTGTTCCTCTCCAGGTGTGGGACCACTTGATTGACACCTGTGATTGACAAGAGGCTATTACCTTATCTCTTCAGACTGCGCATGTTCTCTGCCGTTTGAAATTGTTAACTACAAATTGGTTGGCCCTTCCCTCCTACACCTGAGCTGATAGTTTTGGCGGGCTCTGCAGTTTGAATCTATTTTGTTAGCTATTAAAGTTACTTCCTCTGGCTTTGTTATGGTCTCCGCCTTAATCCCCTCCACTGTGGCCATGTCCCTGACTGCCTGTGGTTTTTCTATCTCACTGTGATCTACAAGATGGTGTTTGTTTTTTTAGTATAAACTTGAAAAATGGCTCTGACAAGTTTCCAATACTGTTCACATACTGCTTTGAAAATTTTCTTTAAGGGTCTTCAAATCAATATTTTTTCATTTGGTTCCAGCAAAGATAGCTTTCCGTGCTATTGTGAAAATTGCTTCCCTTTGCAAGTACAATGGCAAAATCTGGATCATGAACAACAGAAGTTCATGAATTTCTAATTTACATTGAAAGTCCCTAAAATATTCTTTGCACATTAAGAAAGCTTTTTAAAATTTGAATAGTTATTTTTAATAAAGTTAAAATATCACCAAAAATTACCCTTGGAATGCTTGGGAAAGTGTTGTATGAAATTATACTGCAATGCTTAGGTACTTCATTGACTTTTGTCCTCAAGAGCCATCAGTTTTTTACATTTCTTATACCATCAAGCACTTTTATCAACAGGTATTTATTGGACTCAGAATTTCTGTAAGTGTTGTATACAGTGCAAAATCAACAGAAGATATAGTTTTTACTTTTAGGACAAAGTTCTTATTTGGGGAGATAACACTGAATAGAAATAATTGTATTAGGGAACTGTTAAGTATAAATCTGTATGGCACCACTCTGAGATTAATAGTTTAGAAAAGAGAAAGATCATTAAAGGCTGACATTTATGGAAAAGTCTCCAGGGAGAGTTGCATCTCACACTTGGATTTGAAGAACGCCTAGGATTTAAGCATAAAAGCAGAGACTATCACCGTACTCCTTAGATTTTCATTTAAAAGAAGATGTCCTTTTCATCTTTAGAGAAAATATTAGAATGTTAGTGAAGGGGAGCAGAATTTGCCACCCCAAAATATGCCTCCTTGGAATAAGGAGTATCTTAAGCTGGTTATATTTAAGAAACAGACAAAGGAGAAGCTCTGAAAATCAAGTATAAGTTACCGATTTTGTATGAGACACTTACATTTATAAGGGAAATCTCCATTTGTAAGGGCATCTCTATCTCTGTACCTAGAAGAGGAGGGGGATTAAATCTCTAGAAACTTATCAAAGGAGAAGACAATGATTTAAATCTGCATAACAACTGTACCCTTGTTTATTGTGCTTTGCCACCCCACCCCCCCTTAACCTCCCATAACTGGCCTCCCTTCCCCCTACCCTCTCAACATCTTTTGTTTTTAGCTGGAGATGGTATTTAAGGTGGGTGACTTGGGCCATTTCCAGGAGTTACTCAGTTTTCCTTGGTCTCTCCTATGTACGCGGGAGGTATGCAGGTTGTTAAACTTCCATTTTTTTCTCCTGTTAATCTGACTTTTATTACGGGGGGGGGGGGGTCTCAGTCAAGAACCTAGAATGGTAAAGGGAAATTTATTTTTCCACCTCTACAATAAAAACATCTTGATTGAAAGAATGCTCACATTGTGCTTTTATGCTACAGAGCATCCATTACAATTGCAATTCAATAATAATTGTGGAGTTAATTTTGCATACTTTTATCCACTCTCCCATTTAGAATATAAAATCCATGGGACATGAATTGTATCTTTATTGTTCACTGCTTTTGGATTAAATGGTTTGGATACCACAAAAGTTCTATCGCATACTCTCAAGGAATCTAGAGATTTATTCTTTTTATGTATGGAAGAAAAATATGAGGAAATGACTATAAAAATTAAAATAACAGACAATAGCAACATAAATGTAAGGAATTTGATGCATGATAGTTACTCAAATTTGTTAATGTTTAAGCTATTACAAACAGTATGAGGTTAGATACCAAATAAATATTTAGCATATATTCTTAGAAGTGTTATTAAAAGAATATAGGGTGGAGAGGCCAAAAAGGTCTTACGTAAGAGGCAGAGTTCAAGTATTTTAAAGGTAATGACTCTTACAAGGGAATAGGAAAGGTACGGTATTAGGAGAATATTGGCGTAAATACAGCTAAGGGTTGCCACTGCAAGCAAGTAATGAGAGAAAAGGCTGGAAATTAGGTTGCCTGGGGACTTGAAATATAGTTTTAGAAGTTTGGACTAATGAAGTTAATTTGTATATCAGGACCCACAAAATGGAGGCCACCCTAGTGGCCTGGCCCACATCACAAATCCAAACCTAAATCAGTCTGCACTAACAGGAAACAGCTGTCAAGGAAACCTAATATACACCAATCACAATCCTCCATCTCAGCCTTAGCAGGCTTACCTTACCCTAGAAAATAGGACCGCCTTATAACAAAATCCCTGACCTCTTAGACAATCATGTCCTGTTTACGCTTTGCCTCTTCTGAGGCTCTAAACAACTGGCTCTTGCCCCAAATCCTCTGGAAACGGTGCTCCATTGCTGCTGAGGCACTGCACTCCCCAATCCATGGATTATTTTCCCTTGAATAAAGGACATCAAACTTATTACTAAGTTGTTTTAGTTTTGCCTTTGACAGGACTAAATGTTCTGGTAATGACACAGGTAAGAGAGCAAGAAAGGTTTTTAAACAACTTAGCAAAAATATAAAAGTGATACTGTTACAGGAAAAGAGGGTTCTTGGCTTCACATAGGACAGAATTCAAACGTGAGTCGGTATAGAGTTTAAAGTTAAAGTAGGTTTATTTAGCAGAGAGTATGTAAAAAAAACCAAGTCCACTACATAGAAAGTAAGAAAAGGGGGGGAAAGGAGGATAGAAGAACAATGGTAAGTTTAACTTCAGTAAGATGCAAGAAGAATAAGGGCAGGTTGGTTTTGAACGCTTATAAAACACAACCTGTGTTTTCTTTCTTGGGCTTAACTACAGGGATGGTCCTGATGGAATCTCTAGTCTTTGGAGAATTTGCTCTGGGTGATTCATTAACGTCTGCCTAAGTTCTGTATCTTGGAGCATGTAGGCAGCAGGCTTGGAATCCAACCTCCTAGTTCCTTCTTCTGTAAAAAATAGTCCTCATGTCCCTTCCCTATATTAATACTTTAGAGATAATTAAGGTGGCATATGTAAATACAGCAGTAGAAACTGGAGGAAGGAAAATCAGGTAGACCAGTAATGATGTAAGCAGCAAATGCTTCCAATGGTAACTTAAGGGAAGTGGTGAGGTAAAAGTACACTTTTTTCCCCAATCAATATTGTGTCCCTAAAATATTTCCTGACTTGTGATACAAAGAGGATATCTCATCTGTACACAGAGCAAGGCTGTAACATTTTTGCTTCTTCTAAGTAAATCACATGTCTGGATATTTTCCAAATTGTTATATCCTATAAATTACCCAGGATTATCCAAATGTTACTCTTAAGAAGCAGGTGGCGATATCAGAGCAACCACATCATTTATTAGCTATGAAGTTGTGTTTATGTGTTTCTGGTCTGAAGCACTTATTTTAAAAAGGCATGGTGAGCATTGACCATCTGCTTAGCTGTTTAAAACAATCTTGTTCTACTATTAGAAGGCTAAATTCCCGGTCTGATGCACCTGAAAAACTTCATTAGAGTTCATTGGGATTATATGTTAAGGACAAAGGGCAAATTATTCCCAAAGAATGAATAGACCTGTATACATTCATGACCACTTATCATCCTCCTTTAAAAGAAAAAAAAAACCAACCTAAGAAACATAACTTTCAAATAGATTAGACTGTTTTCAAAAGAAAAGAAACATTTGAGAGAAATCCAAGATGGCGGAGTAGATAAACCCATGCCTGCTTCCTTCCATGAGCACATTAAAATTACAACTGAATTGTAGAACAATCAACCTAGAGAACCATCTGAAGTCTAGCCAAACAGAAGTCCTATAACTGAAAATATAAAGAAGCAGCCACATCGAGGCTAGTAGGAGGGGCAGAGACAAAGAACGGGCCCCAAACCTCCCTGTAACAGTTGAGAATCAGGAGGCATATGTCAGCCGCAGAGGTTTCCCACAGAGGAGCAAGGGACCCCAACCCCCCCCACACCAGGCTCCCCAGCCTGAAGTGCCAGGAAGAGGAGCCCCCACAACATCTGGCTGTGAAAAACAGTGGGGATTCTGACCATTCAGGTGGGACTAAAGGCTGTGGGAAACCCAGACATCCTCTTAAATGGCCCGCACACAGACTTACTCGCAGGCACTCACCTTGAGCTCCAGCGGGGGGATGGTGACTCACGGAGTCTCGGAGACATATGGGGGTGGGAGGCAGTCTGAGGAGTATAGCTTCAGAGGGAGGGCTTCCAACAGAAACTTAAGGCAAGTGATGGACACTCAGCATTTTACCAGTGAGGGGTCCTTCTCCCATGAAGCCGGCAGGCGGACACCATCTTCCCTATGTTGAGCCCGCCCCCACAGGACAAATCTGAATCTGATTGGCCTGGTAAGCTCCACTGCTCTGCCCTACTGACTCAGCTGGGACCCTGCTCCACCCAACTTATGCACCTGAGGCACTTTCTCCAAGAGCAGCCTCCAGCATTGCACTCTTTCTTGGAAAACTGTCAGAGTCCATGAGCCCCAGGCCGGCAGCAACCAGCCACAATGTGCTCTAAGACTTTTGCTGAGTTGCTCCAGTCTCAGCTCTGGCACCAAACCAGAGTCTACATTAACCTGGTGACTACAACTCTTCCCACTCTAGTGACTCCTGATAAGTCGGCTGGTAAAGGAACGTGTATGCTCAGGCAAGTTAAGAAAGTTTTTATTGTAAGAGAGAAAAGTATATCAGGCTGAGCAAAAGATGGCTACAGATTGGGCTGCATGTCTAAAGAAGACTTGCAGCCCAAGGGAGAGGGTGAGGAGGGTTTTATAGGAGCGATGCTGACAGGGTAGCATTGTTTGAACAGAACATGTTGACAGTCTGTCAGCCAGTAGCTGTTTTGTGGCATTTTCTGTTATCGCAAGTTTGGCTCTGTCTGCGGGTACAGGCCAACAGACATTTTGTTGTGTTCCTGCAGACATGGCTCTGTCTGTAAGTCAACGTCTCTGAGACCTAACATTCAGGGACCTAACATTAAGTCAAGTTCTCGAACATTCAGAGACCTAACAACTCCCAGAGACACTGCCTCACCCAACTTGCGTACTGCATGAGGCTTTATCAGTGGCTGAATCTTAAGGGAGCTGGCAGGTGGCAGCTGGGATGACCTGCCTTTTTGTGGAGCTACTTCAGACCTGGTACTGGTGTGAACCAGTCCTCAGTTCACAGTGTGGCTTCTCCCATGTGCCTCCAACTTTAGGGAGTTGGGGGGCAGGGTGTAAAAGAAGGGAGTAAGAAGTACAAACTGATAGTTACAAAATAGTCATGGGGATGTGAAGTAAAGCATAGGGAATATAGTCAATAATATGGTAATAACTATATTGTATTTCCCCGAAAATAAAACCTAGCCAGACCATCAGTTCTAATGCGTCTTTTGGAGCAAAAATTAATATAAGACCCGGTCTTATTTTACTATAATATAAGACCGGGTCTAATATAATATAGTATAATATAATATAATATAATATAATATAATATAATATAATATAATACCAGATCTTATATTAATTTTTGCTCCAAAAGATGCATTAGAGCTGATGGTCCGGCTAGGTCTTATTTTCGGGGAAACATGATAGTGTGAGGTGTGTACTGATGAGGCAGAAAAGGGTTAATAAAAGTGAACCTGAAGGGGACTGCCCAGGCCTGCATCCCCTCCCCAGGAACCGCCCAGGCTCATCCCCTAGAAATAAATCTAATAAACCCTCATAAAAAGAGGAGATAAGACCCAACTGGTTTTAACTGGTTCTCCACACATGCGCTAACTGCCAAAACCTACCTGTTAGTTGAACTCTAGCCCAATTATAATGCAATTAGAATAGAATGAACATTAAGGCCTGCCCCCCCTCCCCCCATGGGTTTTTCTGGATGCATTCTGGGTAAGAGCATGTGCAGAAAGAAAATAGTTACATGATCAATATATGTCAATCAAATGACCTCAGTCTATGTGTCACATCTCCTGCCATAAGGAAATTTACCTACACTTTCCTATATAAGAAAAAGGTAACCTAAAGTTAGATGCAGTCCTCTGCCCCAGCAACGTCTAGGCCAGCTTCTTTCTTCTTGAATAAACTTACTTCCTTGCTCTGCTTATTTCAGGCTGAGTCTGTTAATTTTTTTCACCTTTTGCAAATGACCAGGGGTTAATTCCAATGACACAACTGGTACTAGATTAGTCAGGGGGATTACTACTTATATCAATGTCTAACCACTGTGCCATGCACCTGAAACTAATATAAAATAATATTGACTGTCAACTGTAATTGAAAAAATAAAAAAGGGGGGAAGGTGAAGGGGAATAAGAGTATAAAACAAATAAGTCATGGAGATGTAAGATACAGCATGGGGAATACAGTCAATAATATTGTGATAGCATGGTACTATGTCAGATGGTTGCTGGACTTACCATGATGATCACTTCTTTAGGTATAAATGTTGAGTAACTATGGTATACACCTGAAACTAATATAATATTGTATGTTAGCTATATTTTTAATAACATTCTTTTAAAAAAGAGAAAAGAAACATTTACCCTCTTTCAGAGCAAAAAAGAAATAATGAGAGGTCAAGCGAAAAGGGTTTATTGATATGCGTTTGATTCTAAAAAAGATATCTTTGGGCTATAATCGATAGTATGAAATAATACGTTAAAGAGGAAAAACTTAGGAAGAAATTATCCCAACTGCTTTTCTAATTTCTGGTAAAATTGGGCCCATGATTCTAAAGATATTACTTAAGTTGTAATTTTTGCAGAGATTGTTTGAGGTTATGTTACATGGCAAAGCACAGACGAATTCAGTCTGGTTAGGGTATGATACTAAATGCCAGTTGAACAAAAGGATGATTCACTGCTTGAGGTAGAATTTGTAATTCCACAGGAAGGACATTGCAATTTAGCCTCAAGTAATACATTACAATGCCTTTATTATTACAGAATTGTATCTCTGCGTGTCATAAATTTTGCTCAAAGACAAAACATCCCAATGATAGCAATTATTTTGAGTAGCTTTGTTAAAATACCCTTTTGGAAGGAAAAGGAAAATTTTCACTCTGACAATAAATGTTACTATATTAATAGCAATGGATTTTTACCAACCGTGAAGATGAAAGCTGAATCTATTTGCTTTTAATTATTATTAAAAATTATAATCCAATTTTATTTTTAAAATCACTTATTGTTTTAAAATAATAATAATAATTATTATTATTAGTTATTTTGGGAACATAGTAGAAAGGCTTCCTGCTTTATGAATTTCTTAAATGTTGATGGAACAGCAGGTCATGACACAGCAAAACTGTCTTAGGGAAGAAGAAATTTCCAGAAGAAATTGCTAGAAGAAATCTAATTTCCTTCTGGTTTTCACCTGCTTCTTCCTACCTCATCACACAATATTTACTAATGGGAAACTAGCCCCTTGGAGCTTTGAAATTGTCTAAACTAGTTTAGACAATTAGGCTTAGTTTAAAACTTAAATTTATTTTATCATCTCAACTCTGAAGAGGAAATGAGTGAGAAAGGAACAGTTTGACATCATTTTTTCTTGGTGCCAGATTTGTGCTTTGAGGATTGTATTTTTAATGCTGACAAACACACATACGTCTTTACATTTATTCCAAGAGGTCACACTTTTTTATAGCTCTATAAATCCTCCAGGCCAGCCTTTTTCAATTATGCTTTCCAATTTTTGAGCCATTTCTTCTGCCTTTGTGAATAGGTGATTTGACAGAGGCCAAGACATTTCTGATTACTTAACAACATTTTCTCTACCTTATTGGGTTACAAATAAGAGAGGTTTCATGAGTGTGTAACACTCTATATAATAACACAGGAAATTGCAGGAAGCCTTACCCGGCTGTTCATGAGCTCTGTGATTCAAGGTATCCTCTCAGAAAGGCCAAAGGAATTTTTCTGGAATGTTCAGTACATTCCATAAGAGCTGGATGAATCATTTCCTGTTTCCTCCCAGGACAACTATGACCCTTCATTTTCTGCAACATAATTATGACATGGTTTTAGAGTGTGCTTAAGAAAGGTACAAGAAATAATATTAAGCAGGTTTGGTTAATTAACTTTATATATTATTTATATGACTCAATACTTCCTTCTCCCTCCATATCCCAGAACACAGTTACCTAAGCAGACATTTCTATGCAATTATTTATAGACTTTTAAATATTTTGAAGAACTAGGTTAGTTCATTATGATACAATGTTTCTTTTTATCTTTTCTGTGTGAGATTTGTGAAATTAAACAGGTGTCCCTTTTTTGTTTATTGACTACCAGGAAGCTCAGAGGTAAATTTCAGTTCAATCTGTGGCAAATATGCAGGAGTCAAATAACTTTTACTTACTTTTTTATTGAAATATAATTTCTGTAAAGTGCAAAAATCTTAAGTGTACAGAGTGATGAATTTTTATGTTATGTTATGTGAGATTTTATGCCCATGAATTCACCAGCCAGTTCAAAATACAGAATGTTGTCAGCATCACAGAATGTTGTTTCCATATCCATTTCCCATCAGTACTCCATATAAGGTAACCACTATTCTGACCACTATATAATATGAAATTTTTTATGAGACTTATGTCATATTATGTGAATTATACTTGTTTTTATTTTGACTTTATTTTTCTTTACCTACCTCTAAATTACATTTTCTTGATTTTTAAAATTTATACTTACACATTTCAATTCTGAACTTGAGCCAAGATGGGCCATAATATATCCTCACACAGTATTGATACACTTATACAATTGCTGTCTTTAAATAATAAAGCTGTAATACTAACATAATCTTGCCTTTTACATTTCAAAAGACAACACTTTATCTAACCTCCTGTCCTCATCCTCCTTAAAACAGAAATACCATCAGACTCAATTTGTATATCAAAAATATGATCTATAACAAAGAGTGCTCCTGATTAAACAATAAATCATTAACAATAATTCATGTGAGGAATTCTACTTCTGACCAAGATGGAGTAACAGACACTGGACCTACCCTCCTGCCTGAAATAACAACAACAAGACAGTCCACGTATTGGAAATAACCAACATATTGGAAGTATCCAAAAATAAAAAATCTTGAGAATAACCAACCAACCAACCAACCAACCAAATAGACCCTGGGAGCAACAAAAACATAGCGTAGGGAGGGGAACCTAGGTGGAGTCCAACAGACTCCCAGAGTTGAAGAGACAGAGGTGAGAATCTGGGGTGAGAAGCAGCTAGAATTCATAGACAGATTGCCTGAGAAGAGAGAGCTGAGCAGAGACGGAAGCCTGGAGATCCACAGAGGGGCCTTCTCAAGTATGTAGTTAAGTACTGATGTGCACACATCTGAGGAATCTGTGTATTTTGTAGTTGTCTTTGCTCTGCTCTCGACCCCAGGAAGATTCTCCTTATAGACTACATCACTTATTCTTCTTTGCCTTCAGTTTTTGGTTACATTTAGACAATGGAGGCACTCCCAGCAGGTGGGCAGAGAGTAGAGAGAGACTGGTGTGTTCATTCTTTCCATTTCTTCCCTGCTTCCTTGAGGTTCTGTGGTGACTAACTAGCAAGGCCCTTGCTATTCCAAGTGTGATCCTTGGACCAACAGCATCAGCATCACCTAGGAACTTGTTAGAAGCATAGAATCTCCAGCTCATCCCAGGCATGCTGAATCAGAATCTGCACTTAAATAGGATCCCCCAGTGTTTTATATGCATATTGCCTTTAATGTGCACCTCCTCTTTCAAGGCTCCGCTTTCACCAAGTTAAGATAATGCCTTTTCCTCCTCTTGCTTCTTCTGGCTCCGGGCCATAATGACTTTATGTTCTCATCAGTCCCTTGTTAGATCACATAGATCTCTGCCCAAATCTCTGTAAATAGACCCTTTGAAGATCTGTTTTCCAGTTAAACTTTTGAGTATACAATCTGTTTTCTGCCGCACCTTAATGATTCAGTAATATATTCTGTGTTTTGATATCTATATATCTATGTTGATAACTGTATACATACTATATCTCTATCTCTGTCTTTACCTCTACCTCTATTGTTTCTATCTCTGTCTCTTCCTAAAATTCCAGTCTTCATGCTTTAAAAAAGTACATGGAATTTTGTAGCACCTTTTTCTTAGTTACAGCTGAATGATATCAAATTATGTACATCATAATTTCCCAACAATGAAAATCCAGTGTTTATGAAGACAAATATATTATTACAAGTTCATTAGGGAATTTTGTGAATCTGGAGAGAAAAGCATGACATTATTTGGCATTTATATGCTAGTGTGATGGGTAGCCTCTAAATTGGTCCCCAATAATCCCTGCCTCCTGGTATTTACACTTTTATGTAATCCTCTCCCCTGGAGACTGTACTAGGTTTTGTGACTCACTTCTAATAAATAGAGTACAGCAGGAGTGATGCAATGTGATTTCTGATATTAAATTATAAAAACGTGGCAGCTTTTGTCTTGAGTACCCTCTCTCGCTTCCTCTTGCATTGCTCACCTTGGAGGAAGCCAACTACCATGTTGTGAGGAAGTCCTATGGGGGGGTGGGCCTACCTAGAGAGGTACCAAGGCCTACCATCCTCCACATGAATGGGTTTGGAATAGATCCCCATCCTCACATCATTTAACACTGCAGATGAGCAGCCCTAGTCAGAGACAAAAGCTTAACTATGGCCTCAGAGACCTTAAGGCAGAGGCAACCAGCTAAACTCCTTCCATATTCCTGAAGCACAGAAACGGTGAGATTATCAATTTTGTTCTTTTCAGATGCTAAATTTTGGAGTCGTTTGTTATATAATAATAGATAACTAATATTGCTAGATTCTTTTAAAGCATAAATATAATTTGGGAATTTTGTTTCTTAATAGGAACAAGATATTTTGTTTACTTACTGCTGTTTGTCTTTCAACATTTACAGATTTCTTAACATTAATTTTGAAATATATTTGGGGTCATTTTTTGACCCAAATCAAGTTTGTCAATGAATTGAAGCCCTAGAAATGAGAATTTAAATATAAATACAAGAAGGGGAAAACTAGCATAGATTTAGTAAAATGAGAGTCTTCTAGAGAAATGTTAATTTAACTGAAAACAGTATATATCTCCAGTGAAATAGGGAATGGTTTGTGTGTCATGTAAGTACAATGGAATTTTGTAAAATAATTTTTCACATAGATGCCAACATATACCTTTGTATTTCTTTTCTTTTTTCTTTTTTTGTTTTTAATGCTTTGAGGGAAAAATATATATGAAAGAATGTAGAGAAAGCAAAAACAATGAGTGATACTAATGAGGTGACAAACATATATGGCTGAAAAGATAGCACAATCTTTCTTCCTTTATTAGAAACAACGTGAGGAATACAGCTTAATCCAGTGAACTTGAAACTCAGGTGGAAAGAACTGCAAATATCTTTTTCAAATTCAAAGTTTCCAAATATTTCAAAGAGCTTTTCTGATTACTAAAGAAATACATAAAATGGAGAAGAAAATTCTAAGTATGCAACCATCGGTATTATTTGTAAGAACCATCGACTTTTCTTTGATTTTTAATCTCTCTCCTTGCTTTTCCTCTTTCTACCCCCCTTTCAGGAGAAAAGAGAGCTGTGAGTAAAAGAGTTGTGGAAATAAAGAAATATCATCTCCAGAATCCTATTCTTTCAGAGGGTAAGATGAACCTTGAACATTTAGAGTTCTGGACTCCAAAGTAAGTAAAGATGATTTTTTTAGGAAGTCTGTTGGTTTCTTCTTTTCTTAATGTGTGAAATTGTAAAGTGGTATACATTGTAACCATAGAGGTACAAATAGAGCCTTAATACTAAGTACTGTCATGAGGGCAAGCAATACCCACTCTGGACCCACTGGCTAGAATAAGACATATGAGGAGAAAAGAACGAGATAAGAAAAAGCTTTGGGGAAACTGAGTTGGTTAAAGACTAGAGCAGGGGTTCTCAAAGTTGAGGACTCATGAAAATCACCTAGAGGGCTCATTAATGTGCAGATTGTTGGTCTCTACACGTGCAAGTTTCTGATTCGATAGATCTGGGGTGGGTTCCCCAAATTTGCATCCCTAACAAATTCCTAGGTGATGCTGATGCTACTACTAGTCTGAAAACCATAGTTTGATAACCACTGGAGTATTGGGCTTGACCATATTTTAATGTAATCAATGTTCCCTAAGTTTTATTTGTAGTATTTCTGTTTTAAATCATCAGTGATGCCACAAATAGCAAGTATGCCTGGTCGTTATTGATCTTCCCTCTTCCTCCATCTGTTTGGGAGAAAATGAAAAGGGAGAAGGGATTGTATAAAATCAAACATTGTGTGTTGGCTAATTTTTTAATGTCTCAGTTTGTGAAGTTAGGTAACATCTTTGGTTAGCAGGACCATTTTGACCAATTCTGGTGCAGATTAAGGGTTCTTTTAAGGAAACTTTTGGTGAAAAATGTCCATGAAATTACCCCATAATGGGATGGCCTGCTGGAGGCTCTGCCCAGTTAATTGAATATAATTGTAATGTGGGAAGAGATAGCTATAAGCTTGAACTGTTACTGCCCTCTGTAGGAAAAGGAAGGGAACCAGCATTTATTGAACAATATAAAAGGCTTTTATGAATTTAGTACTATACTACTGTTATGTATGATTTTTTCTCTTATTTATACTGGATTTATAGAGCTTGAATAAATATATATATTTACTCAATATAGAATATATATACTCTATCTCTATATATCAATGTATGTAGTCAATATAGAATATATATGCTCTTTCTATATAGATATATAGATCTATCTATATAAGTAGATAGATCTATATATCTATTTGTATATATTTATATATTTATATATATATATATATCACTATTAAGCCCTGAACTTATGTATTTCTTGGCTTAGTATAACTCTGCATTGGATGCAAGAGTATAGAAAAATCAGGTCTCTATGCAACATTTTCTAAAAGTTGTAAGATAAGTCACCTTTATTGTAGCAAGTTATATTTCTTTGTTGTCAGTCTACTTTTGTTAAAATAATATTATCTACAAGAATTTGGGGAAATCAGTATACCATAGGTTGAAAACTGATTTTTAAAACTCCTTTCCGTATAGATTTGTGATTAGCAATAATATTGTCATTAAAATCATCTTGATTTTCACAGGAATTTTTAAATCTTTTTAAAGACTAATTGGTTTATTAATATAACATTGATACACGTTCAAAAATGATTCAAGCATTGGATGAAGATAAAAGCAAAAATATTCCAAACTTAACCATTCGTAAATAAACATCACCAGTATTTGGTAAATAGTATTGCTTGCCTCTCTATGTGAATATTGGTAAAAATTTAGATAGACACAACTTTAAAAATATTGGATCATAAAAAATGCTGTTTTTAATAAAAAGGATTTCTGGCAGACATTCTTATCTGCTTAACATCTATTTACCCTTTATCTCTTCCTGACGAAAACCCTGGCATTTTTTGTACCCAGACTCAAAGAATGCTAGATACTCATTTTCTCTCTTCCTTGCAGTTAAGATGAACTTTGGGATAATGGAATCCAAGACAATATTTCGATTAGCCTTCTGAAAAAGAGTTTTGTCTTTTGGATATAATTTTTGTCTTCTTAGAGAAGGCCTTTTACCCTTATGCTTTACTTTCTGCTGTTATGAGAATCTGATACCTAGAGTTACAGCAGCCTCTAACTGTAAAATGGCAAACCCGAATATGGTGAGGGTGGTAGATAGGATGGGAAAGCCACTATCCTTATTGGTATTGTTGGGTTTCTGAACAACTCCTGTGTCTAACAGCCTATATCCAGGTTTCTGGTTAAGAAAACAAGAATGTCCTTATGGTTTAAACCCCGGTCAGTCAGGAAAACATTTCTAACTAATACAACCTTACATTTAATTTACTTGAATTTAATGAAGGAGGAAGGACGAAAGTAGATTGGAAAAACTGTTAGATTTAAGATTATGTATTTTTCACCACAAGGAAAAAATAGGTCTGAAAAGATTTCTGTAAAGAGAAGTGGAGGGAGAGGAAAGATTATAAGTTTTATTTGGAGGTTGGAATCATCATTAAAACATATATTAAGTGAAATAAGCCAGTCACAGAAATACAAATACTGCATGATTCCATTTATATGAAGGACCTAAAGTAAGGAAGCAGGAAGTAGAATGGTGGTTGGCAGGGGCTAGAGGAGGGGGAAATGGGGAGTGTTATTTAATGGGTATAAAGTTTCAGTTATACAAGATGAAAAAGTTCTAGAGATCTTTTCACAGTTGTACACTGTGAAGGAGGAAGAAATTTTCCTCTCCCCTTCAGGGTTCTTTCGGCTAGTCTAATAATCAAATAGATGAGACAGATTAACAAGAGAAAATTACCACATTTAATTACAAACGTATGTATGAGAACCCCACATAGATGAGAGAGTCAGAGACCCCACATACAGGGGAGGTTCGGCGACAGAAAGTCAAAGTGAGTTATATACTAGGACATTCTGAGCTCAGGATGAGGTAAGAAACCTTGGGGCGTCAGAGGGGAGGAAGGTCATTGGAGGACAATAAGAAGAGCAGATGTTCAATAATTAGAAGTTTGCCCTGTGCTATAAAAGGTCATAAAAGGTTACTCCTGGTAATCACCCTTATTATGGACATACCCCTAATTTAAATTATTTATGGAAGAGATAGAAGTTTCTCTTGGGCTGTCAGGGTCTTGATTGCCTTTAGCTCAAAATGATCCACATGTCAAAGTAGCACATCTTGGTGAGCCTGTGCTGAACCCCTTCAATAACATTGTGCTTACAGTCAACAACACTAACATTTGAGAGTTTTATCTCATGCATTTAGGCCTATGATCCACTTTGAGTTATTTTTGTATACAGTGTGAGATAAGAGTCTATGTTCTTTTTTTTTTTTTTAACTGTGAAGAGATACTCCATTGTTGCAGTTTTCTCTTTCTTTCTTTCTTTCTTTCTTTCTTTCTTTCTTTCTTTCTTTCTTTCTTTCTTTCTTTCTTTCTTTCTTTCTTTCTGGCTCTCTGTCTCTCTGTCTCTCTCTGTCTCTCTCTCTGTCTCTCTCTCTGTCTCTCTCTCTCTTTCTGCCTGCCTTCCTTCCTTCCTTCCTTCCTTCCTTCCTTCCTTCCTTCCTTCCTTCCTTCCTTTCTTTCTTCCCTCCTTCCTTCCTCCTTCCTTCCCTCCCTCCCTCCCTCCCTCCCTCCCTCCCTCCCTCCCTCCCTTTCAATTGAAGTATAATTGACATACAACATTATATTATAATAGTTTTGGTCAGCACCATTTCTTAAAAAGTCTAGTCTTTCCTCATTGGATTGCGTTGGCATCTTTGTTGAAAATCAATTGATGATAAATGCACAGCTTTATTTCTGGACTCTTAATTCTGTTCCATTGGTCTAAATACTTATCCTTGAACCAATATCACACTGCCTTGATTTCTAGGGCTTTATATTCAGTTCTAAAATTGCATAATGGTTTTTTGTTTATTTTTAGTTGTTTTGGCTATTCTAGTTCTTTTGCTTTTCCGTATAAATTTTAGGACAAGCTTGCCAGTTCCTACAAAACTGGATTTTGAAAAGACTTGCCAGAAATTAATAGATCAATTTGGGGAGAATTACCATTTTGAAAATACTGAGTCTTCCAATTTATGACAGTCTTCATTTATTTAGATGTTCTTTAATATAGCTCAGAAATATTCTGTAGTTTTCAATATTCAAATCTTATGCCTCTTTTGGTAAATTTACTTATAATATTTTTACCTTTTTTGATGCTATTGTGAATGAAATAATTTCTTCATTGCATTTTTGGAATAATCATTGCTAACATATAGAAATATAATTGATTTTCATAATTTGATGTTGTATGCTATGTAGGGGAGGAAAAATAATCTTCCCTCTGCCCTTCTAGGTTCTTGGTTGAGATTGCCAGTACTAAAAATACAGATTAATAGAAGAAAAACAAATAGAAGTTTAATAATGTTACCGGGAAATGACATTGTACCTCGGCTCTAGTCTTCCTGAAGGAAAGACTTCAATCAAGAGACAGAAATTTGCACAGCATGAGCAACAGAAGTTTATTAATAAAAGAAACTACACTCCGAGACAGGGAGCGGGTTGACCCAAGAGAGGGAAGCAGCCTTTCCTTACATTGAACAAAGGCTTTTATTCCTGTGGGTAGAATTGCCTCCCCCTCTCCCTTCTCTTATCTGTTTCTCTCCCTGTGGTGCCTGGTCCTCTGGCATTTAGCAATGCATTTCTTTGATTTAGGGGCATGTGTAAACACACCCCTTTGGGGTATGTGTAAACCTGGAATCCTGCAGGGGTTCTTGACCCAAGTAGGAGCTGCAGCAAAGGGCTTTCCAAACGGGGCTAAGTTTCTCCTTCTCCTGCCCATTTCTATCTATCTACCTACCCTATCAATAACATGTATACCTCCTATGTATATGAGAGAGACTCAGAAAAACTGAGCAACTCCCTGAAATGACCCAAGGACTTTTCCCTTCTAAGGAGATTTCTCTTATAGATGCAAATGTCCTTTACAAAAGGGTAGCTTCCACTAAGTTTTCAGAGCTTTCCCTGTGTCCGCTGTCTCTTAAAAATAACCAGCTCAAGATAATCCTCATGCCAAAAAGGCATATTTTGGGGTGGCAAATTCTGCTCTCCTTCGAAGAGAAATGGCTTATGGTCTACCAGCACATATGTTTTCTTTTAACTTGCCTCCCTTCTGGTTTTGTATTATCCTACTGAGGCCACTGCAGGGACCTCCTCAACCTTTCCTGTGACCCTACATTTCAATGTATTCTAATTGTTGGGATTCAGGGCAGGCCGCCTCCAAATATGCCATAGTGGCATACTGTTTACTTTGAGTTAAAGCCACTTGAGAAACTGCCAGTGCAAAAAGCACACTCTAACCCTCCTTTATTCCCCTGAAATCAGGAAATAAAAATCCCATGTGAAAGGTACCCTCCTTGTACCAGGAGGTAGAAAGACATCCTTATCACCAGAGATAGGGGATTCAGGGCTGAGAAGGCTGTATAAACAAACATTGTTACTTCTTTACTAATCAAGCACCCAAGCCTAAGTTTGTCTTTTCTTCAGGAATGTGTGGTTTCTTTGCATAAAAAATATAAAAGCTTCTGGCTTTTGTCATTTCTTTAGGTCTCATTTCTATGAGACCTCTGTATGTGCAAACTAAATTATTTTTTTTCTCCTGTTAATCTGTCCTGTGTCAATTTAATTGTTAAACCCCGCCCCCCCCCAAAAAAAAATGAAGAATTTTTCCCCTCCCTGACATAACCAAAGGAACATTGCTATGTCTTTCAGGATACTGGTCCTTAATTTTTAACAGGTCTAAGGTGGTACTGGTAACCCCCAGCATTGTTTCTGTCCTGATTTCTCACTCTTAGTAACATGGGGCTGAGGAAATTATTTATTGTATTGTTTATTCTACATTTTGTTTTTTATATTTTCCTTTTGGAGAGATTTGAGAGAGGACATGCAGCAAAAATTCTCCTGCTTCATTATATACAACCAGAAGTCTTAAAGTAAGTTCTATTTTCACACTTGCTCCATGAACTATTCCCATGGGTAAGTTTGGAAATAAAGAACAAAGATGAAATCATTTACCTAGGGTGATACTCATACAGTTAGCCATGCAGAAGAAAAACAAAAATCCATCTTGCTCAAGGGTCAGTTTTGGCCAGTCTACTAATTTAGTATCTTGGAATTTATTCTTATAGAAATGATTTCCCCAACCTGAGAAGGAAGCCAAAGCAGAAAAAAGAAAGAAGGTTAGTACCCCAAAATATTTTTTTCCAAAAGCCAAGAGAAGCTGGACAGAGTAAGTCAAAAAGAATTAGTCAATGTAAGTCTATATCAAAGTAAACCAGTTTTAAAACTTAGATTTTATTTTCCAATCTCTTTTCCACACAACACATATACTACTTAAACTTTTGGATGCTTAGTCTAAATGTATATCTAGGGTTGCCACTGTTTTTTAAAAAAAATTTTCTTGGGTGATATTGGGGAACAGTGTGTCTCTCCAGGGCCCATCAGCTCCAAGTCAAGTCATTGTCTTCAATCTAGTTGTGGAGGGCGCACCTCACTAGCCATGTGGGAATCGAACCAACCACTCTGTTGTTCAGAGCTCGCACTCTAACCAACTGAGCTATCTGGCCGCTCTACCACTGCTTTCTTAGATGTGACTTCACAATCATAAGAAATAGCCCAGAAGGTGTAGCCACAGTCTAAGATCTCTAAAGCAATAAGTAGGCTGTAGCGTCTCAAGTATCTTCTTTCAGGTTAAATTGTATTGCAAAGCTTTAAAAAAAAAAAACATGGTTGCCACAGTAACCTCAGTAATCCTCCTTTGGAGAATCACATGATTTTTTTTCATACCCTTCCTCTGGTAAATTTATTGTTTCTGTAGAACTGAGAGAGTGGAGGGAAGCAGAGGCTAAATGCTATGATTTTAGATTCTTACTTGTTGGTTCCAAGTGAGACTAAAGAAAATTATCTTCTATCATGTACAATTTGTTTTTTGGGAAAGAAGAAGGCAGTCCTTAGATTCACACAGCTGCAGGCTATTAAAGTTGAACAGAATGCAACCAAAATAAATTCTGACATCAGAATGCAACAACACTTTTAAGTTCTTCTTTGGCTATGCCTCCTCATACACAACAGTTGGAAAATCAAGCATGAGCTAGATTTCTCAAACCAATGGCTAGTTTTAAAACAATATGCGAGTAATCGATTGACTGTATTCTACTGATTCAAACTGACTTGTATACATTGGCCTCGACTTTGAAAATACTACATAGAAAACAGTGAGGATTCCCTAGCATTCACAGTGGGTAGTTTTTAAATGAATTTTTAAAAACCTATGGAATTTTCCATAATTGCTTTTATCCAGATGTTGCTTCAGAATGAAGCTCACTCTCTTTTTTCTCTCCATGTCTCTCTAAAAGTTTTGTAGAGCTATCTTTTGTGTTCCTCAACATCTGTATGTTTAATATCGTTACTTATCTCTATGGAGTTTAAAACTAAAGCCTTTCTTTATGCTTTACCTAAGTGTAAAGCACCAACAAGGCACAACAGGCACGTTGTTACTATGGGGTGTACATATGCAGTGTTCCCAAATGGAAAATATCAGTAAATCGTAAGACAGTCAGGCATTTGGATGTTTTGGTGACATGTGGCATACTCTATTTTTCTTTAACATTGTTTTTTTTTTCCTCCCTCTAATCTCTCTGCCCATACACAATCATGATGGGAAACAAAAAGATCTACTTCACATTCCAGTTACAGTAATGCATATTTCCATTTTGACATGATGTCTTTCGAGTGGATGGTATAGGGATCATTTCCACTTTTATTTTGAATAAACTATAGGACTGAAACAAATTTTTCTACTTAGAAAATTGAAAACATGTTTTCTTTGGCTTTGTGTGTATAAAAACTCACTTGAATTTTTCTACAGATATTCAAATAATTATATTTTCATAAGTTGATTTCATATATTTTAGATTAGAGTTTAATCTGAAAGCATGACCAATATCAGATTTGGAAGACATGCTCATTTACATTGAGAATTTTGTTTTCAATCCATGGTAGGAGGGAGAGAGATAGAGAAAGAGACTATCAAGATAAATACATATCATATGAAAATCACTTTAAAAAGACTGGCACACACTATTAATATAAGCTTAATCAATTTTCATTTTATAAAGTCACAATGCAGGACTTTTTTCAGCTCTTCACAAAAATGTTATTCTCATTCATTGATTATTTTATTACCAATGTTGAGAAATGTAATTATCAAGATTGGATTTTTTAATTTTTATTTTAATAACTTCTTACTTTATAATTTTTCTTTCTTTCTTTCTTTTTGAATGGGGCATCCAGCCTTTGATTAGAAAAACTAAACAGTTTTATATTATTGAAGGCCTTTGTGCATTCAAACTTTAATAAACTAACATTTGTCATTCTAAAATTTTCTATTCATGAGTTGTTTTGTATGTGCAATCTATTCGTGATTGATTCTTATTTAGATTATACTCAGTTGTAAGCAATGTGTTCATTTTTAAAAAGGAACCAAGCAATGACATTGTTTAATATGGAATTTTATAATCGGTTATTATAAATGTGCAGTAATGTTTCCTTCAAAATGACATTTCCTTTATGGTCCTGGTGGGAACAAGGGTAAAATGACGTACTAAGAGATAACAGCACTTATTAAACAAGCATTGTTCTATAAAACTCTGACCTAATTCAGATATTGGAAAATAAGGACAAATACTACTACTTCAGGGCTTTGCCTGCTTTAGTGAGAGTTCACTAAATATTGTCAAGAATGTGGGACATAAGCTTACACTCTCAGAATGTGTAAATTGATATTTCAATAGAGTGCTTTATAGTAAGATTTTGCTGCGCTGAAAAATGCTTAAGAGAGAGTTCTGAAAATGCATATCCACAGAGAGCTTCAGAAGAGCAAAGAACATGTGGATGTGTTATATACTCTCAAAAGCTCTCTGCTTATCTACTATTTGGCAAGTTTTGGCGGAAGTGTCAATATTTGCTAATTTAGTAAGCTATAGATAGGTAAGGGCATAAATTCTTTCCCTCTTCTGATTTTAGATATGCTTATGTTTCTTTTCCCATCCATTATATCATGAGAAATATTAAGTTCCTGGTCTATCTACAAGGAGAAAAGAGAGGAAGTTTATACCAAATGTTCTTTAGTTTTTTGTTTTGTGTCATTTTTAGTTTGCTGGTTTGTTTCTTTCCTCTCCTCCTCCTCCAACCCCTCTTGCTCCCCCATCCTTTTTTTCAAAAGTATGTATTTCAAACTCTGGATTTTAGTGTGTGTTTTTTTCTCCCTTGAAGATTAACAGTGAATAAAATTTTAGCTAAAATTAAGCCAATGTAATTTTACAACTTCCCCATATCAGGTTTAGAAAGAAGTCGTGTATTTTCATTCATACATACAGGTTGAGGTAATGTTTAAAGTATAAATAAATGTATACATAAAGCATAATATGTAAGTATCGAACAATTAACAACATTGACATTTTAAATGTGATTCTGGACATTTTATCAAAGCACAGAATATGGAGCCAGTCTTCCTGGGTTTGTTTCCTAGCTCTGACTCTATTAGCTGTGTTGCCTCAAGCAATGCAGTAATCTCTGTATGCCTCCATTTTTTCATCTGTAAAGTGGGGATAACAATAGAATCTACCTTATAAGATTTTTGTGAGATTAAATAAATTAACATACATAAATCTCTTAGAATAGTACCTGGATCGGGGAGCTTTATATAAATACTTGACATTATTAATACTAAGGAGAATATATTAGAAATACTGACAGCTGAGATACAAAAATCAGGTCACATGGGAAATTTGTTGAAAGAACAGATAGCAGTTAACCTGGATAAAAGAATACTAAGAAAATATACTGTAGCTGTTTTATGTGTTGCTCCTGAAAATAATGTTAGAACCAAAGAAAAGTCACAAGGAGATAATCTTTGTTTCAACATGAGTATATGTCATGTTGAAGCATATTTCAGATGTTAAAATATCGAAATAGAGTAAAACTCAATGATAATGTGCCCTGGACATAGCATGACTGATAATTGCCACCCTCAACCTCTGTCTTTTGTCCATAACCGGTTCTTAAATGTAACTGGGAAAAGTTTTTGTACTGGGAATAGGGGTCATGAGAGGATTAGGAAGTGATGGGGAATTTCTGAGTTCAGTGTACAGTTAATTATGTAAAGTATAACCTTCATTCTCTGCACTTTTATGCTTTTGACAGTTCAGGCTGTTTGAAATTCTTTTTTTTTTAAATCTCACAAAACAGTGAGATTTGATCACACCACATTTTATGTGATTAAATTTTTGGATACCCCATAGCATGCTATTCTGGGGTTTTAAGGAAATCCTATCAGGGTTAGTAAACAGCCTCTATTCGGTGCACCTGAGTGGACTTCTGCTGCCCAGACTATGCACTTTCACTCCTGGGGCCCCTCACACCTCTCCATGACCAAGAAACTGCCCAGCAGGTCACCTCAAAGATGCTGCTCCAAAACGAAGTCTGTTCTTCATTTGTCTAATCTGATTTCTCAATCAGTCCTTAAAGATATTAAATAGCCCCAAGGTTCCCATACACTTCTTGTTTTTTCTTTATGGCACTTACCAAGAGATAAGTATTTATTTGTTCAGTGCCAAAAGAGTACGAATCTATTCTGTTCGATTCATCACTGAAAACCCAGCACCGAGAAGAGATTCCAGCAGAAACAAATATACTAACTCCGCGCTGAATTAATGGATGAGTGCATAAATGAATATATATATCTTCTAAGTACAGATGACCACTTTTTGAATAATGTGCTATATCTAAAATCGAGCAAGGAGTTATCAAAAAGTTTGAATACATAGAATAAACTTAATGTTGGGGACATTTAATAAACACCATGAACAGGCTTAAGATATTAATATTTCCATTTCATTGATATTAAAATTCATGTCATTTTCCTCATAGTAGATGGAAAAGCTCCTTACTTTATTGATGCCAATTACAATGTAAAACACATTTTAATGCCATCATAGTGGATGAGATCATTAATCTCTGCAATCTGGTGAAGCACTATTTAAGTTACTAATTGGATTTCAATACGCATTTAGTAGATTATTGATGATTTTAAGTCTGCGTAATGAATATATCTATATCTATGTCTATATGTATATCTTCCAAGTACAGATGACCACTTACAGAATATGGCATATTAATTGGAAGCTTTATATAATATGGCATATTCATATCAAAGAATATGAATAAAAGAATAATTCAGAAGTATAAGATTTTAAGTGATCTGTTAAAAAAGACAAAATTTAAGGGCATTAAGCTCATTTAAACAAGTGAAGTCTACTTATTTAACATGTAGATGAATATTTGATTATAATAGTAATTTTATAAATGCATAAAATTGCAGAAAACTAAGGAAATTATAACTTCAGGGAGAGGGAGCAATAGAAGGAATAATTTGCTTTGGAAATTTACCAGTGATAGAAATTCTAGAGGCAGTATGGGTTCGTGGCTTTGTTTCAGACCTGAATTCAGATTTCATCAACTCTACTACTCACAAGCTGGGAGACTTAAGAAAATTTTAAACACTTTCTAAGCCTGTCTACCTGCTTTCTTTTTCAATATTTCAGTTTCCTCATTTGTTTCTCTTCTCTCTCTCTCTCTCTCTCTCTCTCTCTCTCTCTCTCTCTTTCTCTTTCTCTCCCCCACACACATAAATTTTGTGCCTGAGAACCCCAACTTTCTTTCTTTTTAATGCAGTGCATTTTTAGCAGTATTATTACCAGGGAATCTCATTGCTTAATCATGCATAAGACCTATTTTTCTCCTAGGAGAACATATTCTCCATGTAAAAGGATGGTAAACATTAGAACAAATATAGTGAAGACTGAATTTATTGCACAGAGAAACATTTTACTCATCAATTCCCACTGATGTCGTCTGTGACTGTTTTTGAGATAATCTAGTTCAAAAAAATTTATTGATCGTATTCAACATTTCTTGATCTGTCAAACCCATATCAGCATCATTCTAGATTGATAGACATATTTTGTTTTTCTCTGCCAGCCTGTTTTATTTCCTAGATTCTAGGAGTAGATTAAATCTAAGTCTAGTAACAAATAGTTGATGAAGACCTGCAAGGAAAATATGTATGAGGATAGTTTCTCTTTCTAGTTCACCCTCTTTTTCAACAATTGTAATTTTTTTTGGTTAAAAATACCTTCCTGGAGAACTGACTCTGGGTGGTGAACACACAATGGGATTTATAGATGATGTAATACAGAATTGTACATCTGAAGTCCATGTAATTTTACTAACAATTGTCACCCCAATAAACTTTAATTAAAAAAAGAGAAACTTTTACAAGAAGCTGATTAGACTACATAAGCAAACAATATCTAGAATTTAGCATACATACTCAATTGGTTTCATCAGAGGCATAAACTACTCCCTTGCGGTATATTAGATACTTTGGGAAGCTGTGTTGACACTTCAAGTCACTTGGGTACAATTTTGTAAATTACAACTTCAGTGGATTATTAACTTTTTACATAATATATTTCAATTAAAACAAAATTGGATCTCGATGAGATCAAATGGTTGATGCTGAGTTTAGTCTATGAGCAGGAGAATAAGCATGGGGAATGTTGCTTAAAGGCATATTGTTTACAAGAAATCCAATCACTTCAAAAGTGAGTTCACTTATATTTGACTGCAGGTGACCACATATAGGATGAGTGGATATACATCTTAACCCTTCATCTTCCTCAGAGACTTTCCCAGATCTTATCTCCAAAAGAGAGAGTTTTACAAAGAAATCCTCACCTGAATACGACAAAAGTAACCACTTTAAGAAATTCAGGTTGAAAGGTGTTGGTATTAATTTCCCCTTACATAATTATTTTGTGTGAGTTAAATTCTTCAAACATACTATACTTACAGACCTAGATTGTATCTGTGCATATAAACCACATTCTACTAATAACTGACTCATTTTGAAAGTAGAATGAACTATTTGTTGATCACTAAGGGCCCATTTGAATGCACTGAAGAGCAGTTATTGTAACCCATGTCACTTAAGCTTTCATATACTAGCTTATTTTCAAATTGTAATTTGAAGCTTTACTACATTCGCTGAATCCTATGGAAAAAAAAAAAGAGACATTTTGCTATATTTATTTATGGTATTTTTAATGGATTGATTTTTGTTACACTACTTCAACTTTGTGTGGTTTTCACTGTCTGTCCTGTTAGTGTCCTGAAGGGCCTATATACACAACCTGCTGAGGAATGGGTCCATTAAACTGTGCTCTTATTAGTACAATGCAAGTTCTGTATAGTGCCAGCATAGAGTAAATATTTTATGGAACATTTCACTCTCTAGAGATCTTTTGACTTTGTCTTCCACCCCCACACATCAGTGCTTCTAATTTAAATAGGCTAGCTCAGTACTTCCTCATTCTGACTGAATTAAATCTTTGGTGATACCTATTTCGAACGCATTCTAGTTTTCAGTTCCATCCTTTTAAAATATATCTCCCAGGCTCTGCCTACAAGAAAAATCTTGAGAGTAGACTATATCTAAATTTTTAAAGAAAATATTCCCTCTTCCTCTCTGTAAGAAGAATAGACATATAAAAATATAACTGCAATTGTTCCTGCCAAATTATTATACTACTTCGTCATTTGACCATTGTGGGCATATTGTAAACATTCTCACTTCATATAGTAAATGAACTAGTTTGTAAAACATGAGCAACTTGAACAACTTCAAGCTGGTTTAATGTAACTTTAATGGATGCAAAAAGATTTCAGGATTTTGGATACTAACTGATCCTCTGTAGCTAGCATCTCCTGTGCCATGGCTCTTCCAGTGTAATGGAGAACATCCACGTTCTATAAATGAGCCAAAGATGGCTTCTGTGTATTGTTTATTTCATCTCTGTAGACTGAGAGTCATTAGCTCAAAAGCCCACTGGGGCCAAACTCAAATATTTCCACATTCCACTTATTATTTTTTTAAATTGAGATATAATTGACATATAATATGATATAAGACTAAGGTGTATAACATGTTGATTTGATACATTTATAGGCTGCAATCTAAACAAGCAGCATTTTCAACCTTCTGGAGCCTCCCTCCTTTATATACCCCACAAAACCACACCCAATACCTGCCGGCCATAGGTAAGGTAAGCCTTCTGATTAAACAATGCCAAGCTGCTGCTTGCTGCCCATTAGAAGTCTCTGACCCAGAGACTTCCCGCTGTGCTGTTGAATGCCATCACCTAGACTTTTAAGTACCATTTCTGAGTCCCCTCTCTCCTGGAAGTTCTCATGTCCTTTTTCTCTTCTGAGGAGGGACAGTGTCAGTAGCCTCTGGACAGTCTCCTGCTATGAGTAACTCTTCTGAATGCAAGTCAAAGCATTGTCCTATAAAGCTTATATGTGCTACTGTCACCTTGTGGTTATATCTTTTTCCTTGATCAGCCCCCAAATCCCTTGAACCCAAGAGTACTTTTATGATCATTTTCAGTACAGAGCATGCTTACCACAGAGACCATACATTTTCTTTCCGTTGGGACAAGGGAAGTAGATTTCATTATATTGATCTTGTTTTGAAAGAAGATTAAAATAGTTAAATACAGAGACTTTTTAATCAAATCAAACTTTCTCCATTTCTTCCATCATTTTAGTATGTCTTGCTTTCCTTATCTTCTCTCACTCTATGGAATTTATTATTCATCTTCTATGTGAGAAGTACCCTGCCAGCAGCCAAGGGATATACATAGCTGAAAAATACCCAGTTCACATTCTTGAGTTTTTAGTATGTCATTTTAAAATATTTTATTTAACATGAGATAGATGAGACAAATCATATTTTCATTTACTTAAATAGATATGATGGTTCTAAATAATTTATTTATTTTATTCACAGCAGTGGCTTTACAAAAGCTTCAAGTTTTCATTATTTGGAAAAACATCTACCAAACAAAGGGAAAAATCCCCATATACTCAATTTATCAAGAACAACAATTTTGGAAATTGAAAAGATGTTTAAAATTTACATTATTTCAGAAGAAAAACAGGACAAAATAGAAAAAGGGAAAAAAAATCCCTTAAACTATAAGTCAGTTTTGGTTTAATTCTACACTTAGATTATATTTTAGTATGTTGCAATATATACATTTATATGTGCACACTGGTATTTGATTTTTTTTAATTGGAGAATATTGGGGAACAGTGTGTTTTTCCAGGACCCACCAATTCCAAATCAAGTCGCTGTCCTTCAGTCTAGTTGTGAAGGGCACAGCTCAGCTCCAAATCCAATCGCCATTTTTAATCTTAGTTGCAGGGGGTGCAGCCCACCATCCCATGCGGGAATTGAACCGGCAACCTTGTTGTTAAGAGCTCGCGCTCTAACCAACTGAGCCATCCAGCTGCCCCTCTGGCAGCTCAGTGGAAGCTTGTTGTCTTCAATCTAGTTGTGGAGGGCGCAGCTCACTGTCCCAAGTCAGAATCGAACCCACTACCCTGTTGTTCAGAGCTTGCACTCTAACCAACTGAGCCATCCGGCTGCCCTTGATTCTATAAATTGAAATTTTCTGCTACCTTCTGAAATTTAGATTCACATTTAGCAACATTTATTGAGTGTCTCCCATGTGCCAGCCAGGCTGAGTTCTAAAAATCAGCTTATGCTAAACTAGTTCAAGGACGGTTTCAAATATTTCTCCAAAGAAAACAAGAGAGAGTGATAACAGTATCATGGGAGTATAAGACATCCTTGGGATTTGTTTTCTCCCCAACAACAAAAGTTCAGCATCCATCCATAGACAAAAGTGTTTTTGTGGGAGGGGTGGGGTCCAGCACCATATGCCAAGAAACCTGGGAGGAGGCTCACCCACCTGTGTGTCAGGTAATAGCCAGACAGGCCTCAGTCACAACTGAGGACCCTGCAGTGGCCCATGAATAAGCTCCAGCATCCTCTTAGCCGCAGTCCAGGAGCCCCTGGAAAACACTCTTAAACAATCACCCACAGATAAGCGAATCTTTGTGGAAGTCCAGGTTTCCAGAGAAGAAGTCCCAGCACACTGCTGGAGCAAAAAAGTATGAGTTTGGATTCATTGGAGTGGGTATGAGGAACAGCTTGACTTGACCAGCATCAGATCTATTCCAAGGTGGCACAGCTTATGGCCAAGAGAGATCGTCTCAGCTCGTGATTTCTCCTACAGGAGAAAGGAGTAGTGTGTGAGTGAACACCTGGCTTCCCCAGTGGTATGGGATATTGCCAAAGGAGCTCATTTCTCTCTCACCTTATCCAGAGAACTGAACTGTGACCTACATAACTCGAAGGCAGGAAGAGGCTGGGAGAGCAACAAATAGGACTCTCAGAGGGCATTTAAGGTACGCATGTCCTATTAATTGCATAATGGACTCCAGCAAGGAGCCTGCTCATGAGCAGCTGGAGAATGTCTTACTCGCAGATTCCCCCTGCTTGTCTCCAGGCACCCCCAGTGCTCTGTGTGCCTCATCCACATACTGCCCGATCTTGTGACTTGCTCACTGCACATGCTCCTGATGGTGGTGGCAAGAGCAAGCTGTGGCAGACGGCTAGACAGCATGCACGGAAAGTGGGCCCAAATCTGCGGGCCAGGAAGGGACCAAAAACATGACTTTTAGCTCCACCTTTGAGAAAACAAAAGAGAGGTTGTCAGCAATTGGTCTGATGCCATGCAGGATCCAGAGAAAGCATATAAGCTTAAGAATTCTGCCACAAAAGGGCGAAAGAAGCAAGGAGCAGGTGTACCAATAGAAGGTCTAGGAAAACCTCAGAATCTCTAGCAGGGCTGGCAGAAGCTATCTTTCTCCCAAAGGAAGTTAGGAAAGACTTGAGGTGATTGCTATTCGTATACAGAGAACAACACAGAACTTCAAGGATCATGAAAAATCAAGGGAACATGATACTACAAAAGGATCACAATAATCTTTCAGTAAGTGAACCCAAAGACACGGAGATCTGTATTTAACCGATAAAGAATTCAAAGCAGCTATTTTAAGGACACTTGATGAGCTATGAGAAAACACAGAAAGCCAATTCAAGGAAGTCAGGAAATTATACACCAATCAAATGCAACGTTAAGCAACAAGATAAAAATCATATAAAAGAACCAAACAAACTCTGAAACTGAAGAATACAATTAAAAAAAAACTGCAATAGAGTGTATCAACATTAGAATGGATGAAGCAAAAGAAAGAATTTGTGAATTGGAACACAGGAACTTTGAAATTATCCATTCAGAGGAGAACAGAGAGAAAAGATCTATGGGATCACATCAGAAGGACCAGTTTACAAATTATTGGAGTTCCAGAAAGAGAAGAGAGGGAAAAGAGGGCAGAAAGTATGTTTAAAGAAATAATGACTATTAGCAAAGTTACATAGATTTCAGATGTACAACTCTGTAATACATCATCTATATATCACATTGTGTGTTCACCACCCAGAGTCAGTTCTCCTTCCATCACCATGTATTTGATCCCCCTTTACCCTCTTCTACCACATCTCTCCCTCCTTACCCTCTGGTAACCACTAAACTATTGTCTGTGTCTATAAGTTTTGTTTCTTCATTTGTTTTTCTTGTTCTTTTGTTGTTTTCAGTTTTATACACCATATGTCAGTGAAATCATATGGTTCTCTACTTTTTCTGTCTGACTTATTTTGCTTAGCATTATCTCACCCCAATAAACTTTAATTTAAAAAAAAAAGAGAGAGAGAAAGAATGACTGAGAACTTCCAAAATCTGAGGAGAGATTTGGACATCCAAGTTCATGAAGTTCATAGATCAACAACAAAAAATCAACTTAATGAGATTCTTTCCAAGACACATTATAATAAAACAGTCAAAGATCAAAGACAAAAAGAGAAACTTAAAAGAAGCAAGAGAAAAGAAGCTTATAACTTACAAGGGAACCTCCATAAATCTATAAGCAAATATCTCATCAAAAATCTTATAGGTCAGAGAGAGTAGAATCATATATTGAAAGTGCTGAAAGACAAAACCAGCCAACCAAGAGTACTTTATCATCAAAGCCATCCTTCAAAAATAAAGGCTAAATAAAGATGTTCCCAAACAAAAGCTGAGGGAATTCATCACCACTAGACCCACCTTACAAGAAATGCTGAAAAGAGTACTTCAAGCTGTAATGAAAGAATGCTAATTAGTAACATGAAAATATATGGAAATATACAACACAGTGGTATTACTTGGAGGCATCTATAGGAAATATATGTATAAATAAATATTACCTTGGGTACACAGCCTTCTACAATGATTTCATTTTTCTGTGTTTTATGATTGATGGTGGTGACTTGATTTAAATATACGAATGTCAGGGCTGCATCTTCTCTGACTTTGGGGCTCCAGCTTGTATCGACTCTCAGTCAAGAGTGTACTGTGTTTCTCTCTAGTGGTGGTAAACAAAGAAACAAAAATGAAAGATCACTTTGTAAACAAACAAACAAAAAAGAATATAGTCAAATTCAGATTTCTTTAATATTATAATATAGTGGAGTATTAACCACTTAACTCTAGTATAAAGGCTAAAGGACAAGAGTATTAAAAATAACTATAGGTATAATCATTTGTTAATAAATATACAATATAAAAAAGGTAAATTGTGACATCAAAGAAATATCCTTTAAAAAAAAAAAATAATCCTAAAATTTCTATGGACCACAGATGATCCCAAATAGCCAAAGTAATCATGTAAAAGAACAGCAAAGTTGGCGACATCACACTTTCTGATTTAAAACTATACCACAAAGCTATCATAATCAAAACAGTATGGAACTGGCATAAAAATATACACATAGACAAATGGAACAGAATAAAGAGACCAGATTTGAATTTCCACATATGTGGTCAACTAATATTCAGTGAGAGCCTAGAATACACAATAGGGAAAGGATATTCTTTTCAACAAATGGCACTGAAAAGAACTGGATAAACACATGTAGAAAAATGAAATTGGACTCCTATACAAAAATTAACTCAAAAAAGACCAAAGACTTAAACTTCAGACTTGATACCTAAAACCTCTTAGAAGAAAACATAGGGAAGAAGGTTCTCGACACAAAAAGCACACACAACAAAAACAAAAATCAACAAGTGGGACTACATCAAACTTAAAACCACAGTAAAAGAAACACTCTACAAAATGAAAAGGCAACCTACAGAATGAGAAAAAATGTTTGCAAACCATATATCAGATATGGGGTTAACATCCGTAATACATAAGTAACTCATACAACTCAATGACAAAAAAAAAATCCCAAACAATCCAATTAAAAATGGGTGGAGGAACTAAATAGACATTTTTCCAAAGAAGACATCCAAATTACCAACAGGTATATGAAAAGAGGATCAACATCACTGATCATCAGGGAAATGCAAAATGAAAACCACAACAAGATATCACCTCACACCTGTTAGAAGAGCTATCATCAAGAAGACAAGAGAGAGGTGGCCGGACGGCTCAGTTGGTTAGAGTGTAGGCTCTTAACAGCAAGGTTGCCAGTTCAATTCCCACCATGGGATGGTGGGCTGCGCCCCCCGCAACTAAGATTAAAAACAGCAACTGGACTTGGAACTGGGCTGCACCCTCCACAATTAGATTGAAGGACAACAACTTGACTTGGAGCAATGGGTCCTGGAAAAACACACTGTTCCCGAATACTCCCCAGTTAAAAAACAAAAAAGACAAGAGAGAAAAACTATTGACAAGGATGTAGGGAAAAGGGAATACTTGTGTACTGTTGGTAAGGATATAAATTGGTTCAGCCACTATGAAAAAAAATATGATGCAGAATGGAAAAAAAATATGGCGGTTCCTCAAAAAAATTAAAAATAGATCTGCCATATGATCCAGCAATTCTACTTCTGGGGATATACACAAAGGAAATGAAAACAGGATATCAAGGAGACATATGCACTCCCACATTTATTGCAGCATTATTTATAATAGTCATGATATGGAAACAACCTTAGTGCTTGGGAACAGATGAATGAATAAAGAATATTTAGCTAGCTAGCTGCCTATATAATGGAATATTATTCAGCCATGAGAAAGACGGAAATCCTGCCATTTGTGACAACATGGATGGACCTTGAAGACATTATGCTATGTGAAATAAATCAAACAGAGAAAGACAAATACAGTAGAATATCACTTATATGTGGAATCCAAAAAAAAAGTTGAACTCATAAAAATAGAGACTGAAATGGTGGTTACTAGAGGCTGGGGGCTGGGGGAATAGGAGAAATGTTGTTTAAGGGTTACAAACTTACAACTGGTAGATTAAGTCCTGAATATCTAATGCACAGTATAAGGATTATAGACAAAAATATTATAAACACCAAAATTGCTAAGTGACTAGACCTTATTATTCCCACCACAAAAAAATATATGATAACTGTATGACGTGATACGGTGCTAACTAACACTACAATGGCAATCATATTACAACATACAATTGTATCAAATCAACATGTTGTATACTTTAAACTTACACATTGTTATATGTCAAATACATTTCAATAAAATAAAAAATGAATGGGGTGAGTAAATAGTAGAGTTTTTGTAGGCAATCGAAATTTGTTATTAATGTAAAAGAGACTTTTATTTTTAAGATGTTTTATGTAAGCCTCATGATAACCACAAAGTAAAAACATGCAGTAGATTCACAGAAGATAAAGTGAAGGGAATCAAAGTATACCAATATGGAAAATCAATTCACAAAGGAAGGCAGTAATAGAGGAAAACAGGAACAAGGGAATTACTAAACAGCCAGGAAACAATAACATGGCATTAATAAGTTCTTATCTATCAGTAATTACTCTAAATGTAAATGGATTGAATTCTACAATCAAAAGACCTAAAGTGGCTGGATGGATAAAAAACATGTTCCAACTATGTGCTGTCTACAGGAAACTCCCTTTTGCTTTAAGGACACATAGGCTTAAAGAAAAGGGATGGAAAAAGATATTACAATAAAATAGAAACCAAAAGAGAGCAGAAGTAGCTATACTTATACAAAACAGACTTTAAGCCAAAAATATTAAGAAGAGACAGAGAAGGTTATTATATAATGATAAAGAGGTCAATTCATTAAGAAGATATAACAATTGTAAATGTATATACACCCAACATTGGGTACCTAAATATATTAAGCAAATACTAACAGATATGAAGAAAATAGACAAACATATAATAGTAGTAGGGGACTTCAGTACTTCACTTTCAGCAATGGATAGGTGATGCAGAAAGAAAATCAACAAGGAAATGTTGGACTTAAACCATACTTTAAACCAAGTGGACCTAAGAGACATCTATAGAACATTTCATCCAACATCAGGAGAAAACACATTTTTCTCCAGTACATATGGAACATTCTCCAGGATGATCACACCATAGGTCATGAAACAAGTCTTAATATATTTAAGAAGATTGAAATCATATCAAGCATCAAGCTTTAATTCAATAAATTAATGTCAATTAAACACATTTAATAAATTTAATTATTTTAAATACTTTTAATTAGATTAAATAAATTTAATTCAATAAGTTTGCTTATTAAACTAAATTGGCTAGCTAAAGGAATTCATGGAGTGATGCAGATGAAAACTCTCCTATAACAGCACAGAAAAGTTCCCGTGTTATGAAACAGGAAAAATCCAAAACATTTTGGTTCCAAATGCAATCCTGAACTACATAGTTTTAGTAACGCTTACATGATCAGCAGGATATATGGGGGTATGCAAACTTTCATTAACGATGCTAACTCTTAATATTTCTGTCCACATTTTGAAGGAGAATATTAAATTACTGTTATTGAAATAAATATAGCAAGTTGCTAAGTCATACTTATCCTCTTGACACACAATAACTAAGCATATTTTAACTGCAACATTTCTTTAAAAGTTGAATATATTAGAGTCAAGATAAAAAAGATGATTTACTTAATAATGTCATACCATCACTTTCTCATATGTACTGTAATGTATAGATGTAGATTACAGCTGGAATGGCCAAAATATTCCTCCAAAATGATTGAGTAGTATACAGAATAAAAATATGTTCAAACTGCAAACAAAATACTGAAGGTGAAAATAGTCTCTATCATATTATGCCAACATATGATCATGTAAAGCTATTAGGCTTTTTCTATTTTATCAAGGTACCCAACAATTTTAAGTAAATTTATTTTATAAAAGTTTATCAGTCAATAAATATTGAGTATAAGTTCTATGGCATCTTTACTTGTGGGTGAAATTATGGCTTTACAAATAATGATATAAGTTGTATTTTTTCAGGGTGCTCAGAGCATAATTGGGGAGATTAAAAAATATGAAACATTAGCTGTTCTTCCTTACGTTGCTCAGGAAAGATATTTTTCTTTATATTAATTTTAAAAATATAATATATGAAAGATACTGTGAAAACCATCATCCAAGATGGCCCCCAGTGATTCACATTTCAGATATTTATATCCTTGTGTAGTTTCCTCCTATATTGAAACTTTAAGCCAGACCCACCCTGCTAAGTCTGATGGTATGTGACTTCCAAAGGTAGGTCACAAAAGGCACTGCAGTTTCTACCTTCTTCTGGGAGGAGCCAGCTGACACATGGTGAGAAAACTCAAGCAGCTCATGGATAGGTGGAGTGGGAAAGAACTGAGTCCTCCTGCCAATAGCCAGCACTAACCATATGAGCGACATACCCTGGAAGCAGATTCTCTAGCTCCATCCAGTCAGTTCCTAAACTGTGGCTGAACCTCATGAGAGACTCTAAGCCATACCCACCCTGCTAAGCTGATCCTGAATTTCTGCCCAACTAAGATTTGGGGTAATGTACAGCAACATAAATAATATACAATAGAAAAGAATATATCTAACATATATGTTATTAATATAAAACTTAATAAAATAAATGCCCATGGCACTGCCCCTCCCCCAAATTTATAAACTAGGACATTATCATATGAATGCATCATCTACTTATCTACCCCTATGTTAGTACGATTTTAAATTATTGCTGATTGTTATTATCTAATTTTCTGGCAGAATATGTGCCCCTTTCAACTTTTTGTTTTTGTTATTTAAGAGTGGCTTTGTTATTCCCTTTGCCTTTTCCTATACATTTAAAAAAATATTTATTTATTTAAATCCCTTATGATTGACATTCACTATTATTTTATATTAGTTTCAGGTGTGCAGCATAATGGTTAGACATTTATATAATTTATGCAGTGACCCCCCTGATTAGTCTAATACCCACCTGGCACTGTACATAGTTGTTGCAACATTATGGACTATATTCTCTAGGTTGTATTTTATACCCCTGTGACTATTTTGTAACTACAAATTTGTACTTCTTAATCCCTTCACCTTTCTCACCCAGCTCCTCGACACTTCTCCTCTCTGGCAACTATTAGTTTGTTCTCTGTATCTATGAATCTGTTTCTGTTTTGTTTGTTTGTTTATTTTGTTCTTTAGATTCCACATATAAGTGAGATCATATGATATTTGTCTTTCTTTGACTTATTTTACTTAGCATAATACCCTCTAGTTCCATCCATGTTGTTGCAAACGGTAACATTTCATTCTTTTTTATGGCAAAGTACTATTCCATGGTATATATGTAGCAACACCTCTTCTTTACCCATTCTTCTATTGATGAACACTTAGGTTGCTTCCATATCTTGGCTATTGTAAGTAATGCTGCAATGAACATAGGGGTGCATATATCTTTTCAAATTAATGTTTTGGATTTCTTCAGATAAATACCCAAATGTGGAATCGCAGGGTCATAAGGTAGTTCTATTTTCAATTTTTTGAGGAAGCTCCAAACCATTTTCCATAGCAGCTGCACCACTTTCCTATGTTTTATTGCAAATTACCACGAGCTCAAGATCTGAGGATCCATAAAATACACTTTTGAGATATTTGTTTGAATTGCAGTTTGGACAATCGAATATTTGACATTGAATCCTCTTATCCATTAACTTCATTTGTTTAGGTCTTTCAGTAAACTTCTATAATATTCTTCACACAGGTTTCACACCTGTATGTATTGTATTTATTCTTAGGCATCGTACATAGCCTTAGAAGCTGCTCTTCATTAACTTATTTCATTAAAATTTAATTTCTAATTTTCATTGGCTTGTTTACCCCAGAAATAAGAACGTAGTCATCATTATTTAATTTTCTTTAAAAAACAAAATAATTTTTTCTTCTTCTTCTTATTGCTCAACTCATTTATATCTTGCATAAAGAGATTAAGTTTGATAATACTAGAAATCGAACCAATTTTTGCAACCAAATACTAATGATGACGGAAAGAAAAATAATTTATTCAACATTGTATTTTCTTAGCCAAACAGATTCCACGTGACTCATGCTTTTTCCTAGGTGAGCTTCAAATAATGTAATACATGATTTTCTCCATACATTGCCAAATATGATGGTAATACTGGAGTAATAAAGTTACATAGGCTAAATCAGAAGGAATCAGCCAAAATAATAGGTAAAGTAAAATATGAGTAAACAACCTTCTAGTGAATATATTTGATATGCTTTATCATTCATTTCATCATAATTCTGTTAAATTTAGTTATTTACTACTAAAAAGTGAGAGGTAAATTGTGTGTCATCCAGTCAACTCATTGTATATGTGTGTAGCTATGTTTTGCATAAGAAAAATGGTTCATTTGTATAACAATTGCTCTGTGTAGAGTTAATAGCAGTCCACATTAAGTTCAGTACTATTTTTCAGACCAACCATGAATGTTTGCATCAGAGCACACATGAAGCAGTCTCGTAATCCTTAAATTTGTAATCAAAGATTTTTTTGAACAACAAATATTATCAAATTGATGAGAAGCTAAAGTAATTTCCTAAGATAAACTAGTTAGGAAATCTAAACAAAAGATTTGTTAGTTTCTCGCCTTTTAGTAACAGCTTCACAAATGACTTGGAGGATAAGCCTGGAGGTAAGTTTAATTCACTGTGTTTTCCCTCATTCTTGAAGCCAACCATTTTTGAGAAACATCCTAGCAGCATCTGTCTTTGAAGATCACAATAAAAGCTGAAGTTAACACTAAAGTCTTGATTCTGTACTGATTCAAAGTAATTTTTTTTTTCTCCAGAATAGTCAGCAGTGAATTTGAACGATCTCTTCTGGTAGAGGTCTATTGTAATTTGCCATCTCACATGCACTTACTAAGGCTTTTGTTTTTAAGAGCTAGTGTACCCAAAGTAAGGCCGAAGTAACCTCCCAAAGCAGTCAGGGAAGCATTGGTGGAATAAAAATGGAAACCATTGGGAATCCAACAGGAATTACAGAACAAAAGATTATAGGAGCTGCCTATGAATGAAACTTCTATGTCCAATGTAAGAGTGTTTCCCAAAGGATGTCATCTCTGACTCTTCTTGGGCTGCAGCCAGGGTCTTGGCTCCTCAGCCCCCAGTTCTCCAGACCCAATCGTGGGGACTTCTTTACCATCTACTTGTTCTGTTCCATGGAAGTTATAAAAGAAGGTTCTACGATTACTTTCTTAGTCCCATTATCAACAAAAGTTATCCTGTAGAAACTTAGCACAGCACCAAAAACAGTCTTTTGATATCTGAAGAGGTACTTTTTATGTTTCTATGTTTATTTTTGACTTATGGTCAGGATAGAGAAATGGAGCCACAATCTCCCTCAGTGCTGGAGAGTCTAATTGAGAAAAGCCTTTTGAAATTTGAAATATTTTCCTGTCTCTGGAGGGTGAATTCGATTATACAGTCTCCAAAATTAATGGAGCTTTATTTTAATGGATTTATAGAGATTTGTAAATGATTCTCTATATTTAGCAGTTCCTAAGATTTTTTAGAAAAATAAAGAAACTGAAACTTTAAATGTGCTAGACTTTTGAGAGAACCCCCCCTTTTTTTTACAGAAACTGTGAGCATGGTTACCAAGTTCAGATATTCAAGTTGAGTCTTTGCACAAATTAGACTGGTTTCAAAATAGTTACATGATTTTTCTCTAATTTTTATAGGCGTTAAATATAATATAATTAAAGCCTTTTGTTTCTTATATTTAGGTTTATTATTTTATTTAGTTTTTAAATTAAATTTTATTGGGGTGACAATGATTAGTAAAGTTATGTAGGTTTCAAGTATATAATTCTGTAATATATCATCTATATATCATATTGTGTGTTCACCACTCAGAGTCAGTTCTGCTTTCATCACCATATATTTGATCCCATTTATTGAACAGACTGCTTATTTTATAAACTGCTCTCACTTTTTTAATGAAATATATCCCAATACCTTGCACACACAGTTGTGCTTTTCTGTTATTATTAATTTTATAGGGTCTCAGTTTCCCACAGAAACTATATCTTTTAATCAACTTAACTAACTTCTTTTTTACAAAGACAATGTCTATCATGCAAAACAGTTAGCAAATGAGCAAAGCTCATGAGCCTATATAAGAATTTTAGAAATTATATACAGACATCCATATTACTTTGTGCATAATTACCATTGGCATAAAAACTTTATCAGAATATGAAAACATAGTTTTAAATTGTTTGCAGTCCTAAACAGTATATAGAAATAAGCTTGCTTATCTAATCAATAATCCAATATTGTTTATAAATATCAGAATTACTAGTCTCTTCATAAAAAATAAACCTCTAAACTACTATCTGTGTCTATGAGTTTTTGTTTATTTGTTTGTCTTATTCCTGTGTTGCTTTCAGTTTTATATCCCACATATCAGTGAAATCATATGGTTCTCGACTTTTTCTGTCTGACTTATTTCGCTCAGCATAATAATCTCAAGATCTATCCATGTTGTTGCAAATGGCACTATTTCACCTTTTCTTATGGCAGAATAGTATTCCATTGTGTATATATACCACATCTTCTTTATCCAATCATCTATCAAAGGACACTTTGGTTGTTTCCATGTCTTGGCCACCGTAAATAAAGCTGCATTGAGCATCAGAGCACATATATCTTTATAGATAAATGTTCAGATTTTTTGGGTAAATACCCGTAGACACAGACAATAGTTTAGTGGTTACCAGAGGGTAAGGGGGTCGGAGGGTGGTAGGGGAGGGTATTACATTGCCTTTGTAAAAAAGAAGTTAGTTAAGTTGATTAAAAGATATAGCTTCTCTCATAGACACAGACAATAGTTTAGTGGTTACCAGAGGGTAAAGGGGTTGGGGGTTGGGAGATGAGGGTAAGGGGGATCAAATATATGGTGATGGAAGGAGAACTGACTCTGGGTGGTGAACACACAATGGGATTTATAGATGATGTAATACAGAATTGTACACCTGAAATCTATGTAATTTTACTAACAATTGTCACCCCAATAAATTAAAAAAATAAAAAATAAAAATAAATAAAAAAGATATAGTTTCTGTGGGAAACTGAGACCCTACAAAATTAATAATAGCAGAAAAGCACAACTGTGTGTGCAAGGTATTGGGATTTATTTCATTAAAAATAGTGAGAGCAGTTTATAAAATAAGCAGTCTGTTCAAACATGTGAAAGAGGGTAGCAAAAGACAGAACCAGGATAGATATAGAAAGCTGCAGAATTTTTGCAGGTAAGAAATTTAGTCTTGGTTCAAAATAACTTCAAATAATGGAGCTGAAAAGAAGCATTGAAGTGTATAATATTTTGACAAACTTTGCTCAGTGTTGATGGGCTTATTCACAAGATGATTTATAAAGAAAGGAGCTTATGAATCTTTTATTTGGTTTTCTCTTTGTTAAAATGAAAATTGATCTTGAAATTTTTAGTCTCAACCAAGAGTAGAAAAAGGTTACTCTTTGTGCAATCTGCTTAGAGAGCAGAGATGCAGTATCTCACTAGAAAAATTTTCAGTCCTTTGTATTGACTTGATTGACTTCTACAACAGGAGTAAGCAATTTTTCCTATAAAGGGCTAAATGTAAATATTTTAGGCTTTGCGGACTATAAGACTGTAAAATCTGGCACTACTCTGTCACTGTAGCAGGAAAGCAGCCATAGACAATATGTAAATGATTACGTGTGGCTTTGTTCAATAAAACTTTATTTATGAGCATTGACGTTTCATATAATTTTCACATGTCACAAAATGCTATTCCTATTTGCATTTTTTTCAAACATTTAAAAATCTAGAAACTATTCTTAGCTTATATGGGTAAACTATACCCATGAACTCATGTATAAGTTTATGGGCAGTGCTAACCTCTGTGACAGATGATTATAAAATAAAAGAACAAAAGGTCTTCATTTATGAAGGAGCTAAAATTTCTTACAACCATGTAAACGTCTATGTTTATTTTAAAATATTATATTGCCACTTTGATTAAGTAGATAACCAAACATTGTTTCTCAGGTTTCCATCATCCTATCTTAATGAAGTACCTAAATTTCCTTTGATTAAAAAAAGAAACTATAATTATTTAGGTTTACTTGGTCTGCTATATGTCTATTAATTAGCTCAATACTATTGTTAAGAAATGAATGAGAAGAATAATCAGAAAATAAGAGAAGCTTATCCTTACCTAGGTTAATTTTGCACATCTAAATGCTTTTTATATAAAAATGCAAGAGATTTTAAACAGCAAGGTCCTGCGTATTTGTCAATGTGTTCACTATTCGTATTTGGTTCTTACCTTCAAGGGAAAAAGGATTAAAATCTTATTAAATAGTTATGTATTGTACACCCCAATTGCTCTCTTCCATTTTGATATTGACTACTGTAATAAATGAATGACAGCCATTTACTCTCATTTACAGGTGACTTTTGCTTTCCTCTGGTTCTTACTTGAAGACTCAAAAGTTGGAACTCATGTCTTCAACAAAGATGGATAGTTTCTGTATCTCAAGAAAAGGACTCTACCAGGTATCTTAACTATTGATGCATCAAAGAATAGATTTTGGCTAAATATTGTCAAACTGGTATCGCTTAGAAATATTTTCAATTGTGTCAGAGGACTGAATCAGGCTTTCTAGGACTTTTTATTTCATAAGAAGATGACTTCCTGAAAGCCAACTGCTGGTCTGAGGTCCAGGGGAACAATAATTAATTACATAAGACTGAATAAACTGATGAGAAAATTTTAATAGCAGTTGTTTGTTTGGAATATTGTTGATGTTGGTTTAATGCTCTATTTACTGATGAATATACAACGAATCACTTTTTCTTCCTTTCAACTCTCTTACGTTCAATGTAGAATTATATGCTTTTACAAATGGAAATGAAACATTTTTATTTTTGTTTATTTATTTTTTATTAGTTTTAGGTGTACAAAACAATGTAATAGCTAGACATTTATCATTTATATCTCTCAAACAGTGATAACCCCCTCCCCCAACCTACTACCCCTCTGACATCGCATACAGAAATGAAACATTTTTAAATGGAAGCTAATTCTCACTGAAATCTCATAATTCTGAACCAAATATGTTTAACATTTTCTTATATGTAAAAGGTATTTTCATTATTTCGGTAAGAATCTGTCTCCTCAAATTGGAAAAACTGTACAACCAAAGACATACTGTAGTATTATATTTGGGGGTGAATCACTTTTAATCAGGTACAACAAACCCACCATTAAAGAACAAGAGCACCAATGACTACAAAACCCTCACAGGAAACTGGCCTGATACTTGGCTTATAGGACTCCAGACTCACAAGTGATAAATCAAGTTACTTCCTGGCAGGCCAAGAGCCTTAGCATATTTTGAGGATCTCGAGAAGGAGGAATTTGCTAACTCCATGGGTACTACAGTGATCTCTCAGGGAGAGGTTTTCTTGGCCTTGACTTCCTAGACTAGACTTTATAGAGTCTTTTAAGTGGTTGAATCCTAGATTCTTTAAGAAAATTTGCAGAAAGAACTAATAGTTTTGCCTCAGTATCTGTTAAATACTACATGATTAAGGAAGCTTATATGATTATTTAACACCTCCTATTGCATCTGTGGAAATAATCAGTATAAACTGCAATGAGGCCAACCTTTTATTCTGATCAATACTTGGAGATAATTTTTGACCAAAACTAATAATGCTATGGCCTGAATGCTTTTGTCCCTACAAAGTTTACATGTTGAAATCCTAATCCTCAATGTGACAGTATTTGGAGATGGGACTTTGGGGAGGTAATTAGGTCATAAAGGTGGAGCCTTCATGAATGGGATTAGCGCACTTGTAAGAAGAGACAGGAGAGAGATGAGCTGTCTCTTTGCCATGTGAGGACATAGCAATATGATAACCATCTGCAAACCAAGAAGGATACTCTCACCAGACCCTGACCATGCTGGCACCGTGATCTTGTACTTCCCAACCACCAGAACTATGAGAAACACATTGTTATTTAAGCCTCGCACTCTGTTGTATTTGTTGTATTGGATTAAGACAGGGATATTTTAAAGAAAATTATTAAAACTGGAAAAAGGCAGAAAAGGTGGGTGGCATGTCTTTTCAAATGTTATTCTGAGACGTTGTTTAAATAAGCTCACCCACAGATTATGTAATTTTCTAGAGGAATGTACCTTTGTTTGCCTTTGCTATTCAATACTTGATCAGAACCTATGAAGTTACTTGATAGCATGATAATTTCTAGCTGATAGAAAAGAAAATCCTAATGGTTATGGTTTGATTGCCCAATAGGACAATAATGAGTTTTATATAACCTAGCAGTCCCACTCTAAACATTTTTAGATGGCATTCTTGATAGACTATATAATAGACTATATAAACCCCTTTTCATCAAATGCTCTTGGACTAAGTTTTACCATTTTACTGGTTTCCTCATTAATTAATGAGTCGAATAAAATATTTTATATAAAATTATACATTTTATATTTGTATAATTAATTTTTAAGTTTTTAAAAATACTTTGCCCCATATAAGGCATTTGTTTATAAAAGCTTGCATTTTTATACAAATAAGTGAATTCATATGGGTAATCACATAAGGTTTCAATGTCATAGAACAGAAAATAAGGCTAGATTTTCCTCTCCTTTTACCTTGAGTTATAGTTAACTTTTCTGATTCAGACTTTGGATTAATTAGATGCGTATCCTTCTGTGATGGCAAAGAGGATGACAGGCATTCTGAACACAGACTAAATGGTCTTAATGTCATGAACCAGGAATTGTCTCTAGAAATAACTGATCCTATTTTCCAATTACTTTCAGAAATGGCAGGATGATAGTAAATCTGCCAAAGGCAAAATTGTTTTTGGTAGATATTTTCCAGAGGTCATATTATGAATACTAATGAAGCCAGTGCAGCAATTTGTTTAGCTATTTCAATGTGCATTTAGCAGCTGACTCAAACTTGGCAGGCTACTGGGAAATGGTATTGCACAAAATCAGAATTTTTTTCCTCACAGAGCAATACTGAACTTTTCCTCTGGCCAGGGTGGAATACACTTGCACTTATAAATTTCCCATGTAAGTGTCTATATTATATTCTGTAATATGGAACTCTAGGGTCTTCATCAGCCATTTGCTCAGGCAGGTGAATGAATTCAAAGCTGTCTGTAAGAAAAATGCTGACCTTGTCTGCAGGCAAAATTACTTAGAGGTGAAAAGTAATTTTGTCATCTCATCTCAGTGAGAATAAGGTCCTTTGCTCTCTTAACTTAAAAACTTATACTCCTCCCACCCCCAACCTGCAGTCCTTGTACTTTTCCTTTCAGAAATTATCAATACATAATACTTTTTTATTTGTTAATTTTCTCTTTTCCTTACTAAAGTATAAACTTCATAAGGTCAGAGATTTTTGTCTGTATATTTTATTTCTTGCTATAACCTGCAAGTTAATAAATGTGTCTGGTGTGCATAGTAAGTGCTCAATACATACAAATTAAATTAATTGAATGAAGTGAATGGATGAATGAAAGAATGGGCCTTATCTAAGTCCGTTTAATCCTGTGATAATGTAAGAAATTCTTAAACTAGGCATAGCATCTCTCATTTGAAGTTTCCTTTTATTACATAATGAGATTTATACGACATTTTTTAAATTTTATTTTGCTTTAGTAAAATTTAATGTTTAATAAACGACAGAAACTATTACCCTAGGTCATTATGATATTACCTTCTTACCAATTCAACAATTTGTAAAGATTTTTCTTTCCATTTTAATAATTTCTTGTGTAGTTTCATAAGTCCTCTCAAATTATATTATTAATCAGATAAAGTATACATTATAAATAAATATCACCTATATCTAGACCATAAAAAATCCATTTTTAAAAACTCTGAAATGGTTGTTACAACATTACTCATATACCTAGTCTACCAGAACCCTCCAGAAAACAATATAAGTTTGGAAGAGAAATACTTTTTCTACCTTGAATGTATGAACAAACAGGAATTTTGAATAATTAAATAATTCCCACAAAAATGTTACATACATTTAAGTTAATTTGTAGTGATAGAAGGTTTCTTTTAGAATATATGCTATGACTACATTGGTAAGAGAAGTGCAACATTTTCTCCTATTGAGAAAAGAGAATCAAAGGCAGTTAGTGTAGAAGGATAATTAAATGTGTGTGAAAATTGAATTCTAACTTCCAGGCGGCTTTGCCTTCTGTCTGGTGAATTAAAAAACAAAAAAATTTCCCACACGAAAATAAATATTAGGTAGTCTTACTTCACCACCAACAATTCCAGACTGACCAAACACATTCATTTTCCCACAAATGTCAACTAAATTAATCAGTGTACAGTTGGTTAAATGAAACAAAAGATCTGACATTGCCTATGAACATATATTTTGTCACCTGCAGTACATGTTAACATTCAAATTGATATTTTGGACTGTAAATATAAACATAAAAATATAATTGGACTTTAAAATTCAATTGAAAGTACAAACAGAGAAAAAGATTCAAATACTGATAAGTGGTCTAAACATGCCATTTGTTTGTGCACCAAAACACTCTTTGTCAGTTAGTCTTAGAAACCTATAATAATTTTCTCTTAAAGAACACTGCAGTTATTATTTAGGGATTTTCAAATTATGATGGCAGATAATGACTAATAATTTGCTCTGCAACCATTAGAATACACAATAAATCTTCCAAAAAGTTTCAGACTTTCAACAGCATTGGAAACCAGTGAATCTCTAATCTACAAAACTCAAAGAAGTATTTCTATATACTAAAGTGGAAGTGAGGACATGAGGCAGAATATGGGGTAGACAACAGAGATATGGAGGGAAAAAGGGACCATAGAAACTTTCATTTATCTGTTAAATTGCTTCATTCTCCCATGAAAAAAAGAGAGGGTTATATCATCTGTCCTCTCCAACATGTCCCATTCATGACTCTCATTCTCCAAGAAGTCCTGTTTGAGTTGAGAGAGCTGTGGGAATGGTGTCCTATGGAGAATGTAGTTCTTTATTTATGATCTCTGCTAATGAAAGAAAAAAGAATTCCTGAGAGTATCCAGAAACAGATCTCTTGCTCATGGGTACATAACAGGAAGTGAGACCAAGGTATCCTTCCGTAGACCAGAAAATTTACATAAAATGGATACAATTATAAAACAGCAACAACAAAAACTATTTTGTATTAGTTATGTATGGGCTAATCAGTTATTTCTTTGTTTTACAAATTAAGACAATAATTCTAATAGCAATCGTGTGGCTATTATGAGAAAGGAGAATTCACTGATTTAGATCTGATACTGACATAGCACAAGTTTTATATCTCCTATTTCATGGATGTTGCAAGTTGCAACAACAACAATAACAAAGAAAACAAAACCCCAAACTTTTGAAGAAAGGTGCACCACATGAACTGAAATTAGTTTTAGGAAGCGGATACTCTATTATGTTCTCAGTCAGAGCACTGAAAACTATGATGAAAACACAAGAAACCATGATGAAAATTCGGTTGATTTTAGTGTCAGGAAGAAATGAATACAAACTGCAGTAAGACAAGAAAATGTGTCAAAGGATTGAATATTGCAGACTAAAATTCAGTCTTAGAAATAATGAAGTGTAGTGATAGTGTTGCAGAAACTGAATCTGTCACGTGGAGGACAAATCTAGGACACCTACCCTGAATACAGAATAACAGAAAAAGACAATTACAAACCACAAGGTAAGACATGAGATCGAATGAGAAAATTTATGTTCCTAAGGAGGAGAGCAAAACCAAAGGATTGAAAGAAAATCAATACAAGATATAATTTAAGAAAACATTCTACAACTGGAGAAAAGTTTGACTTCTAAGACGAAGTGTTTACTAAGAAAAATACCTCATCTTCTCCTAGTGAATTCGTAAAATATTTCAAGGAAAAATGAATAATTCTAAAATTGAGGAGGCAGAAAATGATTCTTTTACTCCAAGGAATAAAAAATGACCTTTGGAACCTCTGCAATAATAAGTAAAGAGTACAGTAAAATTCACTATATATATATATATATATATATATATATATATATATATATATCTTTTAAACATCACCAAAGGGTTTGATTTGTCACTGTGAAAAGGCTGAATTTTATTTATTTATTTATTTTTCATTTTTTATTAGTTTCAGGTGTACAAAACAATGTAATACACATTTATCATTTATGTACCTCACACAGTGATAACCCCTCTCCCCGCATCTACTAACCCTCTGACATCGCATACAGCCATTACATTTCCACTGTCTCTATTCCTAATGCTGTACTCCACTTCTTGTAACCATACACACACACACACATATATACATATATATATGTATATATATATATATATATATATATATAATTGTAGTTGACATTCATTATTGTTCAGCTTTAGCTTCAGGTGTACAGTGCAGTGATCAGGCATCTACATCATCCCTGAGGTGGTCTCCCTAATGAGACAAGTGTCCATTGGATACCCTACAAAATCTTTACAACATTATTGATTACATTCCCCAAATTGAAAAGTCTGAATTTTAAACAGATTCTTGGACTGGGGGCTAATAGCATCGGCTCGTTCAACTTTAGCACCTATCTCACCCCTAGTAGCTTTTCCAGAACTGCCACCTTCCCCAGGAAGCTCCATGAGATTTCCCAATTCAAACTTGGGCTTCTTCAGCATTTTGACTTTTCTAACAAAGACATCATGGAGCGGATAAATAGATTGGCAAGCCTTTGCTATGTCTTTTCCAATGCTATCTGGAATCAATTTATTGACCACTTCTTTCAAGTCATTTGCCTGCACCTCTCGGGTCATGATTTCCATCATCTTCTGCCGGATTTGGCGGACCTGTTGATGCTGAGCATAAGAGGTCTTCTGAATCTGATTGTTGCATTTTTTAGTAAAACTAACACAGCATAGACGAAGCAAATAACCATCGGTAGTCTTGACATCCACATGAGCTTCAGTCACAGTCTGCCATTTTTTTTACCATGGAGCACATTTTATCACGGGTAAGATCCAGGCCATGGAAATTAGTCAGGCAGCTTTTGCCCTGAACATCCTCAGTAACTAACTTGAATTTTCTAAATGCAACTTCATCATTCTGCACATCAGCGAGGCTCACTTCAAAAACACGACCCTTGAGACCATCAGATGCAATTTTGGTTCCTTGAGTTCTCATGACTAATGTTTTTCCAATATTTTTTATATTGAACATAGCTGGTGCTTTCACATCATACCCATCTTGCTTAGAAAATGGGTCAACCACTTTTTTCTTGGCTCCCTTCTTGCTACCTTTCGTAAGGTGCTTATTTTTGCTGACTCAGAGACCCAAAAGGGCAAACTTCACACTAGTTTGCAAGAGAAAGGAAGTGAAAATTTCTATGCCAGGTGGTTTGTCAGTCATGTTTGCAGGGCGGAAAAAGTGAACCACCCATGTTCTCTCATAAGAAACACTTGAATATATATTCTAGCCAGCATCACTGTGGATTATTTGTGAACTTATTAATTAAATATTTAATGATAGCTATCTGTAGTACAATTATTACAGTCAGACACTATGCTAGGCACTCAGGATGAAAAGATGGGCCAAATTTTATACAGTACTACAAAGTGATACTTGAACTTGTGCAGTGCTGGAGAGTGTATAACTAAGAGACAGGACCCACAGAGGGAATCAAGGAAACCTGAGACAGTTTTCATTGAGTGGAGAACTACAGTACGAGTAGGAGTAATTAAAGTCATTACGATAAAAGGGAAACCATATTCAAAGATCCTGGAAAGGGAGTAACCACGACATGGTCCTGGAACTGAAAGAAGCCAGTGTGACTATAGAGGAAAAAAGAGGATCATAGTGTCACGTGACACATGGGAAGTGGCAGGAGCCAGAGCATGCATGGCCTTATAGGCCATACTAACATTTTTGGTCTTTATCTGAAAAGCATTGGAACCCATTGATTGATTTAAGGTGTGTGTGTGTGGGGGGGGGGGCATGTTCAGATTTCATATTTTTAAAAGTTCACACTGCTTGAGTATTGAGGAATTGATTAAAAGGGAACAATTTAGACAATATGGATATAGGAAAACAATCTATGGTGTTATTTTATTTGCACACCTTCAGAGATGGCAAATTAGAGTGGTGATAATGGAGATGGCAAAAGTAGACATCTTAAAGATGTGCTGGACTAAAAACTAGGTTTTTGATGTGTGCAATTTATTGGACATTAATGTTTTTCACTAAGATAAAAAATGTTAGAAGAGGTGGGTTGCATGTTGGTGAGAAGGTTACATGTACAATGTGGGGAATTTTTAGGTGGTGTATCCTTTGAGACACTTAAATCAAAATCTCAAATTTCAAGAAAGCAGTTGGGTCTGCATTTCTGAGGAGAGTTCTCAGACAGAGATACAAGTCTGTGAATTATAATATGTGGGATTTATTAAAAACTTTGAAACTGGATAGGACAGAGGAAAGAGCTCACAAACATATAAGCCTGGTAAAGAGGAACTGGTGCTAAGCCCTGAAAGCAGTTAAAAATTAAACCAAGAATAACTGTTTTTGTAAACATAATTTTAAAAAAGAATTCCTTATGAGAAGTTATGTAGTAAATGGCTTTAATAAGATGGAGGTTTATTTTTTCTCACCTAAAATAAGTTCTACGCGTATACAATCCAGGACTGGTTTGGTAGTTTCAAGGTATCGTCATCCTTCGCAAGTGATTTTGATTCTCAAGTTGTCTGGTTCCAAGATTTCTGCTGTAGGCCTAATTTCATGTCCTTGTTCCAGGTAGGAAAAGGAAGAAGATGGAAAATACTAGGAGACTTACGTGATTTATACTCCATCTTGTTGTTTACTCTTGGGGTCAAGGGCATTGGGATATGGAGTTTGGGGCTGGGCGCATTGCTGTCTGGAATTAAATGTACTTTCTGTTGGTAAAGGAGAGATTAGACATTGGGGAGGCCACTAGCTGTCTCTGCTATAAACGTACTATGGGGAAATCACTCTCATATACTAAGTTTATAGACTACAGTATACAGACTTTCTGAATGAAATTTTGGCAAATTATATTCAAATATTTAAAATGTTTCTACACTTTTGACAGGGCGTTTTCACTCTTAGAAAGTTATTCTGATGAAACAGTAATTCTGTCTCATCAAGCAGACTTGGGAAGTTTATAGCTATGGTCATCTTGGTATTTAGGTTGGAAACATTCCAAGTGTCAAAAAGACCAGTCAAAGTTATGGAGGCTCTGGATATCAACTAATCATTTCTTGAATAGGGTATGGAATACAGTTATGCCCTTTAAGATAATTCAAATTGGAGCTCCTGGTCCCATTATTTTAATAATAAAGATTAAACAGTTATGTCAAAGTTAAGCCTTTCACTTAAGTTTTGGTATCCTATGCCCTGGTCAACTTTCCCCAAATAATCCATTATTTCACTCTCACTTGTCCAATGCTCTATAGCCTACTGCCAACTAAATATTGTACATTGATTGATCTGGTGTGTTATCATTATTGGAAACAAGTAAGCCTTATCATCACCTATTATATTTAGTGTTGTCATTCAGAGATTTAATGTCCTGATCAATGATGAATATGATATTTGGTTCATTCTCCATCTTACAAAACCAGTTGAAATTTCTTTCTTCCTATACATGGTGAGAGACCACCAGTTATAATCAATTTTTTTCTGTAGGATCTTAATTTTCCTTAACAGATTGGCTTACATAACAAATACCGAGAAAGGTAAAAATTTACTGTTCATAAAAAGATAATTTCTTAACAGAAAAAGAATATTATAGATTACACTCCCTTATTAAAATTAACTAATAAAGTAAATAAAACTTACTATATCACCTTTCGTTTGGATTATAACTTTCTTATTAAACTTCATATTAAATTTTCTTCTTATAATTACAGAGTCATGCTTTTATTCACAGGCTCAACTATTCCAAATAATTACAGTAGTATTTTCTCTGTTATGTGTATATTGTCAAAACTTAGACAATGAGAATCCTTTTTAACTGAGCTCATTTGTCCTTGCACTATCCAAGCCATCTTTGAAATCCTCTTCACTTTTGGGCTGCCAAATATGTTTTGGGTCACAGGATCAGCTATTATCCAAGAAGTGCTAGTTCTTTTCTTTTTACAAAGGAAGAGAAAATGTATTAGAAACTAAATTCTGGGCACTGAGGGCTGCATATCAGATTTTTCCACATGAGTAAGTATGGTAGATAGGGTGAGATTAACGCTGGGTAAAATTCTGGCTAGAACTAAAAAAGACACTACTTTTAAAAAGGCTATGAGTTCATAATATTTACTGTTTAGTTTTATGAAATCTGTATTTTTTAACTTTAATAATATATTTTATTTAACCCACTAGATATAACGTATTCTCATTTTAATATGCAATGGAGATCACTTCATGGAGTGTGTAGATGCCTGTACACCTACACCTGTACTACCTACACGTGTACACCTGAAACTGACGCGGAATAATATTGAATGTGAACTATAACTTTATATATACATATATAGTCACGAAATCTGTATTTTTTGATGTGAAGTTTAGTTTATTCTATCAATAACATGACACTTAGATTATAAATCCTTCCCCAAGGTTTTAAATATGCCTTTTTTCTTTTATAATTTTTATGTGCCATTTAGTTCCATTCTAGAGTCACTTCATTTTCTTTCACTATCAGTTACAGTAAGAGAAGGAAATGTTTTCTAATGTGTGTTTTCTTTTCAGTCATCTTATTGATAGGTAGTGAAATAAAATATACAGAAATAAAAGTTTATTTTTATATTGTGGGAATAAAGTAAGTTATAGTTAATCAGAGATTGAAGTAATTATTTTTAAAGTAAAATGTCAAAATATAAACTGTCATAATTATGTTTTGTGATATATATACAAATTTATGTTTTAAGTTTAAAAAACTCATCCTATGGGGTTATTTTTAGCAAACAAAATAATTAGTGGTACCATTTAAGGTGCTGTTATGAAGCACACCATTTGTTATTTTGGGGGGGGTCTCAATAATCCTTATGCAAATGTGAAATGTGAATACATAATTAGTTAATTTATTAATCATTCATTTAAAGTATTTATTGATTATGTATTCTGTGCCAAACATTCTTCAAGGTCTAGGACTACAATAAATAAGATATTTACATCTCTCTCCTCCCCAGAGTTACAAAACAGTTGAGAAAACATCCAGTTAAATAAATGATTATAATGCAGCTTAATGAATGTTTTAGTAGGAGAAATGAGAATTTTATGGGAACCTATAGGTGAAGAACTAGAGAATGAATCGGACTTAGCCAGACAGAAGGTGGAGGTTGCGTATGGTAGTAGAAGCGATCACCTGGTGGAGTGAATGACATCTGTTTTTAGAAGTCAGACATTATTGAAAGGGCAAAATTAAGTCATTGAAGGGACTTGGGTAGTGAATAATCAGATTTGTATTTTTAGAATATTACTTAGACTGGAATTGTGAACTATAGAGAGACAGGGCTAGAAACAACAAAGCAATTAGGAGGCTGTTTCAAATCTGCAGTAAGGGAGGATAATGGCCTAGCACAGTGTGGGCAAGTGATAATAGACAGAAGGATAGAAAATAACCCATATCCAAACAATCAAAAAAAAAAAAAAGAAAGAAAAAAGCCTGTTGAATTTAACACCACATTGTTTCCGGAATGTGACCACCGCTCACCATCTGCCTTGCCACCATCCTGGTACAAGCCAACAACACATCTCATCTCAATTATTGCAATAACCTCTTAACTGAAGTTGCCAGATTTAGCCAATAAAAATATTATCTGGCAACCTTGCTCTTAAGTACTCTCCCACCTTCTGCTTCTTCTCCCATGTCAGTATCTTCTCAACATGGCAGCCAGAATTCCAATATGAAAATGCAATTCAATTTTGAAAAATTCTAAAAAGCTCAAATGGGCACAATGTATTACATTTTTTATATACTGCTCGGTTATATTTGCTAATATTTTGTCTAAGATCTTCGCATTTATGTTACTAAGTCCTTTGGTCTCTAATTTCTCTTTCTCAGTCTGCCATGGTCAAATTTTGCTATTGAGGTTATATTGTCATCATTGAGTGAATTGTGAAATAATCTATGTCTTCCCCCCCCACACACACTATTCTCTGCAAATGTGTTTATAAGATTAATCTTTTGCAATTTGGTAGAATTTGTCTGAATACCACTTAGGCCTGGTGTTTGTTATCACTTTACATTTTAAAATATTGATTCAATTTATTTGCTATAGCACAATGTTTTTTGAGTCCATTTTTATAACTTATTATTTTCAAGAAAATTTGACTATCTAAATTTTAAAGCTTATTATCATAAAATTCATGTTTTCTCTTTGTATCTGAGTTTTATCTTTACTTTTGTCCTATTCCCCTTTCTCCTCCCTCATTGTTTACATGTGCTGCTGATCTTGATTAATTTTGCCAGCACCTATGCAGTTTTATTTTTAAAAATAAACACCTTTTGTCTTGCTGATTCTCTCCATTGTACATTTGCTTTGAATTTCATTAAATTTTGATTTTATATTTATTATCTCCTAATTTCTATATTCTTTGGTTTAGTCTACTTTTCATATACTATTCTGTTTTGTGTGTTTGAAATTCTCTTAATATTTTTTCTGTTTGTCAAAATTTTATGTAACTTAGTTAGATCTAGATGTCCAATTGATTCAGTTAATTTTATCTTTTATTTTATTTTGGCAAGAATATTTCATAAATAGTGCTGTGCAATTCCTATTGATTGTTTTACCTTATACCATGTTTCCCCGAAAATAAGACCTGGCCAGACCATCACCTCTAATGCGTCTTTCGGAGCAAAAATTAATATAAGACCCGGTCTTATTTTACTACAAGACCGGGTCTTATATAATATAATATAGTATAGTATAATATAATAATAATATAATAAATATAATATAATATAATACCAGATCTTATATTAATTTTTGCTCCAAAAGACACATTAGAGCTGATGGTCTGGCTAGGCCTTATTTTTGGGGAAACGTGGTATATGAATTCCCTGAATAATGAACTGGTTACCTAAGTAAAACCTCAAGGGATAAACACTGAAGGATTAAGTATAATTATGGTAATCAGTGTCATTATCAATTTTAAAAGATTTGATACATTTTAGTATTCATTCTTCTTTCTGAAGTTCAAATTGTCCCATCTTTGACAAATGGGAGTCCAAATTGCTTCCCAAATGCTGTGACCAAGGAGGAACTTCAGGGTGAATGGACTTCTCCAGCTCCTGCGTTTACTGCCACTAAATTTGAGGCTGCGGACTGAACTGAAGGCACGCAGGTGCCATCTGCGCCTGTTCAGTGGTTCCCTACTGAAGACTGGTCAGTATCTCCCACTGCTCAGGCCACTAAATGGCTAGGAATGACCACTGAGTGAGCTGATCTTCCACAGGCTCTTAAACAGAAAATGGAAATACAAAGTTGACAGAAAATAAAGTTTCTGCAAAAGTAAATAAATTCTAAGTTCATAATACTAAATTCCCACATTTAAAAGGAGATGATAGGATTTTATTTAACTTACTTGATGTATAGCTTTACCTTGTCTTTTATACTGAAAATCTTGGTTCCTAATGATTACTTGTGGGGACAGAGTCCCAGAGAGCAGTTTCCAGGCTCTCTGCCTCACGTGGAAAGGTGCTGGCTCGGGTAGTAGATGGCCATCAGCTGTGACTGGTTGGCCATCAGCTCTAACCAGTTAGCCAATCAGCCACTGATATAACTGTGGTGGCTGCGTTGGTTGGTTGGTTGGTTGGTTGGTTGGTTGGTTGGTTGGTTGGTTGGCTGGTTGGTTGGTTGGCTGGTTGGTTGGTTGGCTGGTTGGTTGGTTGGCTGGTTGGCTGGCAGAGAACCGGAGGGCAGATTGCAGATTGTGTGTCTTGCCCGGCAGCCAGCGAGACTAGGGTGCAGGAAGACCCCTTGTTGGGGTACTGGTGGATGTTTTGCTTTTGTATCTCCAACCCAGCCGCCAGCAAGAAATAGTGGTATGACTCCCCTATCTATGGCTCCGTGGGTGTTCCTTTTTGGCCTCACCATATCCTGCGTTCTTGTGTGGGAAGCAGGAGCTGAGTCCCTGCCTGACATTACTTATATGCTTTAATCTACTTTGCGTGTAGTGGTGTATGTGTGTATGTTTGTAATCGTTTTAAAATTATACCATATTAAACTTAATAACAGGATCACTAGCTGCAATTTAAGATTTAGTGATCTTTATTTGTGGTTCCACTTAGGTGTATACAGTCATAATCCTACTTTTAAATTCATTGAGGTAAATATCCTTGACATTATGCCACAAATTTGATATAAAATAATATTAGTGATTTTTAATTTTTTTATTTTAATTTAAAGGATTGCTTCCCTTTTTTTCATTTTTACTTAATATTATCTTTCAAGTATATATATATATATATATATATATATATATATATATATAAAGGAATAAAATTCTAAGGTCAAAATTGTAAAACAAGGAACACTAGAAAATATCTAGCTTTTATCCTTGTTCTTCCCACCATCACCTCTCTTTTGTCTTCTTCCTATCTAAAGTTTACTATTTCTTTTAATTAATTTTTGTTTATCCTTCCACTGTTTATTTTTGAAAATATTAGAAAATATGCATGTATATGTATATGAGTATGTGTAGGAGTTCCCACACCTTTGGAACCCAAAAAGGTGTAACATATTTCTTTTGTTCTTTTTTGGTTTGTTTTATAACTGTTTTGCATTGGCATAAAGCTATGGAAATAAATAGCCTTGTGCATAAGTCATTTCATATTTCTGTGAGTGTATCTTAGGGATAGTTTCCTAGCAGTGGGATTACTGAGTCAAAGTATAAATGCATGTGTAATTTCTCTAATTTATAATTTGCTAATATTAAATTCTTAGAGGTGGTATGGTTTTGCATTTCCATTAACAATGTGAAAGTGATTGTTTTCTCACAGCTTTAACAACAGAGTATGTTGTCAAAATGTCCTGTTTTTGCCAAGGTTAGAAATGATACCACAGTGTAGTTTCAATTTGTATTTCTCTCACTATACGTATGATTGCTTCATATGATTAAGGGCCATTGCTGGTTCTTTTTCTGTGAACTGTTTTCCATATCATTTGCCTATTGTTTCCTAAAGTTTTGGGACTGTCTTCTTATTTTTTCAAAAAGTACTTTATTTAATAGCAATGTTAAATAGCCCTCTGTATGTGATGTAAGATGTAAATACCCAACTTTGTCATTTGTCTTCTTTCATTCCTTTTTCTTCATTTATACCATGCACATTTTTAATGTGATCAAACATCAATAATTTCCCCATTTGCTTCTAGAGTTTGAATCACAGTAAGGCATTGTTCACCCTTTTCTAGATAATAAAGGAATTCATCCATATTTTGTTTTAATACTCGAACAATTTTATTTTAGCAGTTAGATAGATGATATTTTGAAAAAGTATCATGGTCTACAATACATGTCATCTTTTGATATGTAGAATTTTATTATTGCTTAGTTCTGAATATTTTTTAAAAATTTCTATTATGATTTCTTTTGCACAATTAGTCTGTATGGTCTAGCTATTACAGTGTTTTGTACACATGAAGCTAATTTTTAAAAAAGGAAAAAATTAGTTTCTGTGATACTGCTTTGACTTTTTTTGAGACTTGCTTTAGAGATTAGGTGGCCATTTCTATAAATGTATAGTATATACTGAATGTTATTCTCTATTATTGCTGCAGAGTTCTGCATATGACCACTAAGCGAAGTGTGTTCACATTTTGTTGTTCAAATTTTCTATATTTTACTGACTATTTTGTCTGCTTGACTTGACAGAAGATGAGAGAGTTATGTTGAAATCTCCTACTATGTTGAATTTGTCTATTTCAACTTGTAGTTCTGGACAATTTTGCTTCACATATTGTAAGAGCATTTTACCACATACAAGAATTAGCATTTGAATATCTTCTTAGAGAATTGGCACTTTTGTATATATAAATATATACTAAATCTATCCAGCTTAGGTTTATTTTTTTTCCCCAATATTAGTATAACTGACTCAACTGTAATTTGTTTGCCTGGTATATATTTATTAATTTTTACGATTTCAATCCTTACTTGACCTTGGGTTTTAGGTGCATCGATGATAAAGAGCAGGTAGCTGAAATTTGATATTTTTATATAACCTGAAAATATGTATCTTAATTAATAACCTTAGTTCATATATTATTGAGAGGTAAGGGTTAACTTGTTCCAGAATGGTGTCCAGCAAGTTAGTCCCCAGCAATAAAAAAAGTTGAGTTCATAATACTGCAGTAAAGCTTCATGGAGATGAGTTTTGGTCTGGTGATTATCATTCCTGGCACATACGTAGGTTTGGACCTCAACCCCTTATCCCATGAAAGGAATATGTCAAATCTTGCTGTTATGTTGACATATCATATGGCTGTAATTACATGGCTTGAACCAAAAGGGGCAGATAATACTCCCCTCCTATCATAAATGCTGAAATTGCAGGGCAAGGCTGAAGTCAAGGTTCTGCCTTGTCAAATTGCTATTGTAGTCTAACCATGGGAAGGACTAATGTTTCCCATGGATTAAGGATGCTTAAGAGCTCTACAGATTATGTGCGAGGACCTTCTTTCAGAGTCTGAGGGCTACCCTGAAATCTCTCTTCACTGCTCTAGAATTCAGTGGGTAACAGAGGACATACACTCCCACGTGTTATTGCTTCTATTTCCAAGGGTTTTTCCTGATAAACACTACTCCAGCCATGTCTGGTGTTTGGGCTTCTAGCCATATACATTTTATACATGACAATAGGTATCATAAATATTGATAATACCTAGATTAGTTTCTATAAATTTACTTTTCCTTTTATATTTATTTCATTTTCTCTGAGCTGCTGCTTTTCTCCTTTCTTGTTTTTTTTTTTTTTTGTTTTTTTTTTGTTTGTTTGTTTGGGGTTTGATTGAGCTATGTTTGTTTGCTTTCACATATTGTTTTTCCTTTTATTGGTTTTGAATACGTGCAGCAATTTTCTTTTACTGGTTATACTTCATATTTTATCCTGCATGTTTATTTCACACAGTCTAACGTTAATTCAAACACCTACTGACCAATGCAAAGAACCTAAAACTTGAACATTTATTGTCACATTTTTGACATGTTATATTGTATTAAGTATGTTGTATCTGCTGTTTTTTGAGCTCCACATATGAGACTTATTGTTGCTATTGTTATTATTCTTATTTTATACAGAAAATACCTCTTAAATATGCCTACATTTTAATCTTTTTGTTCTCACTGTTAAGCATTCTCGTCAGAAAGTAGATCCTTTGGAAGTTCCATCAGGGTAAGGTTGTTTATGGTAAAAAAAAAAAAAATCTCTCAATTTTCATGTATCCTAAGATGTTATTGTTTTCCTCTCCTTGGTGAAAGACAGCTTTGCTAGGCACACACTACGAGGTTGATAATTTTTTTCTACAACGTTTTGAAAATAATATTCCACTATATTCTGGCTTCCATTATTGCTGTTGAGCTTTTTATTTGTTTTTCATTTGTTTTGTTTTGTTTTTGTGAGTTTAACTCTCATTTCTCTCTAGTAATCTATCTTTTCTAAGTGCTTTTTAAATTTTTCTATTCATCTTTAGGGTTTTTCAACGTTACTTTAAATGTATCTAGGAATCGATTTCTATTTCTTCTTAACTATGCTGTATTTAGTGTCTATGCTTTCAAACCACCCATTTAATCTTCATTTCCTTGCAATTTCATCACTCTTCCAATGCTCTCTTCAACCCCATCTCTCTGCCAAGTTAGCTCATTCCAAAGTTGCCCTGCTCCACCAGATTAACTTATCAGTGTCTTTTACTTAGTACTTGACCTTTAGCTTGCCATAGCTGTTTATACTTGGTTTATCCATTTGTTCTTAAAATCTCTTTTTTGTTGTTGTTATTGGATGTGGTAGGCAGATTTCTAAAGATGCCTGCACCCCAAGAGTCCTCCCCCTTGATTATTCAATCAAACAGTAATGTAGGGACTGTTGTGAAGGATCAAAGTCTCAAGTGATTTGTCCTTAAAATATGGAGATTATCCATGAGAACCTGACTTAATCAAGCGAGCACTGTAAAAGTAGAGGGTTTTTTTTCCAGCTAGTTGCAGAAAGAGAAGTCAGAGAGAGTTGAAGTATGGGAAGGAATTGACTCACCAATGCTTGTTTAAAGATGGAGTAGAGGGTAGGTGAGCATGTGTGAAAAAATGTGAGCAGTCTTAACTTGCTGAGAGAGGCCCCTGGCCAATAGCCAGCAAGGAAATGTGGACCTCAGTCCTAGAACTATATGGAACTAAATTCTGCAAATAACTTGAATGGGTTTATACACAGATTCTTCCCCAGAGTCTCCAGGTAATAGACCAATCTGGCTGATACTTTGATTTTAGATTGTGAGACCTTGTCCCCAGACTTCTGACCAATATAACTGTGATGGAATAAATGGGTATAGTTTTAAGATGATAAATTTGTTGCACAGCACTTGTATGCTTAAAAATTTGCTAACAGCATAGATCTTACAAGGTATGATAAAAAAAGACACATTGCCATTAATCCCTCTCAAAATACCCCCCCCACCCCTGTTTCCAACACACTTATCATTCTTGCCACTTTCTGAAGCAGTTCTGGAAGTCCTCTTTCATGAGTTTCTTTAGTTGTGCTGTCATGGCTGCCTCGATGTCCTGAATTGATTCAAAACGTTTACCATTCATGGTCATTTTGACTTTGCGGAAGAGCCAGAAGTCACATGGTGCCAGATCTGGTGAATAAGGTAGATGAGGACACACCATAATGTTTTTATTTGATAGAAATTTCCATACCAGAAGCAATGTGTGGTACAGAACGTTGTCATGATGGAGGATGAAACTGTTTGCCCATTTCATGTTAATGCGTTGTTCATGATCCATGATTTATGGAACACTTTAAAACACACCTTCTTTCAATCATAGCTCACACCCGACTGACTGCACCGAACAAGTTGAAACTTGTCACACACTGTTACTAAGGTTCGAAGTGCCGCTTCCTATATTGATAAGGTCCCTGCCTTTCCGTTGGATGGCACTCGGCAGCAGCATTCAACATATGTTTTGATCACACCGTGTATATTAAGTGCTCTTACAACAAAAGAAAAAAATACTAACAAAAAAAGCAATAGAAATTTTATATCCTGGTCCTCCATATTCCTGGCTCTCCTCTGATCATTATGACCATCTCTGGTTTATCTTGTGGATTCTCTTCCTCTGTCCAAGTCTTAAATTTGGGTTTTTTCGTAGATCTTCAATCAATCACTGTCTTTATAATTTTGTAACCCAGAACAAGAAAGTGCATCAATCTATGCAAAAGTCCTTTCTTTCTTTTTCCTTCTTCATTACTTTATGAGGGAATTGACCTCATTTTGTTTGTTTTTAAATAGCATCTGCAAATCTTGAGGATTATCTCACAATTCTTCAGTTTAAAGAAAAAATAAGGATAAATACAAAGAAAGTAACTATATAAACAATGTTTAAAATTTGATACTAAAACTTCATTTACAATTTAATTGAATCCATAAGTGTTTTAACTATTCTAGTCTTCTCTGATTTATTTCTTTTCTAACCCCTATTGTCTGTTTGATAACATTTAGAATTTAATATTTTTATTAGGATTGTTTGGTGGTTGTTCCAAGTATATGTGTCTTTGCTCCCTAAAGGTGAAGAATTCTTAGGGTTTTTCTTTTGTACTCTGTTTTGATCCCCTACCCTCCCAAAGAGAGCATAATTCTGGGAACATTAAATATGATTAATGTAAGTTTTCAGATTTACAGAGAAAAGGAGAACTAAAAAGGGGGGCTTCTGAATAAAAGGAGAGATGGGGGATATTCTGCAATAGTTCCTAGCACTGCATTATCTTGAATTTCCCCCCACTGTCAACAGTTTAACTCAATAGTACCAAAACCGTAGAGCTACAATAGAGAAAGAGGATCATATTCTGTTTGTTTACTTTTCTTACCACAAAATGCATAAATCTATGACCAGCATCTCTTGTATATGTCTACTTTGGCTATTGTTGTTGTTGGGGTTTTTTTGTGTTTTTTTTTTTTTTTTAGCTTTATTAAGACACAAGGTTTTTCAAAGCAGAGACTTGGATTTGTTTTGACAGAGATAGTACAGGGAACATTTGATAAATGCTAAGTGATCATCACCTAAAGATGTCTGCCAGAGTTGGCAGATTATGCCCATTTAACTTCCTCTCTCTACTGCCCACCCTAGCCTTCTGCACAGCTGGGATGTAATAAGCTCTTTCTTATGATAGATAAGAATACCCTGACGGCCATAGGCTAGACAGACCTAAGGTCATATCTGGCCACTGTGCTTTGTCTTTGTCCCAAATCTGAATTTATTCATTAGTTCTGCTTACTGCTACAATCAGAAAAGCTAAGGAGATCACATGGAAAGCAGAGGAAAAAGATGTGATGGATGTAGAAACAGTGAGAAATGATGAATGATCCTGTAGCCTCTCTGGGCAAGAGGTTTCAAAAGATTTCATATGAAAGAATAGATTTTCCTGTGATCTGAATGTATTGTCAAGAAATAAACTACTTAAAATGCACCTTTTTAATGTCCTCATTTATCTTCTCTACATATCTCAATATACCCTTTTTTAAAAGCAAAATACCATAGCCTGATTAAATATTAAAAATCCTCATACATAGAGTCTGTGATACAATGTTATAACCGAGTATTACCAAAGGAATTTCAGAATATTATAATACAAGTTAAATGAAAATAAAGGTCAAGAACTATAGGAATACAGTGATTATTGACAATAAGATGATAATAATACTAGCTACTGCTATTAAACACTTTCCACATGTCAGGCACACTGCTAAGCAGTTTATATAAATTAGCTCACTCTTTAGTTTTAAAAAGTATGGTTATGTAGACAAATGATGAAATGAAGGAAAGACTTGTCAAAAGTCACACAGCAAATATAATGTAGAATCAGGATTTTTACCCATGTTTGTGTGACTCAAATTCTTAAAATCCTTGATACACTGCCTTTCAAAAAGTGTTACCATTGCTTTTGAATGTATTCCTAGAAATTGGGGGGCTTTTGTTGAAGATTTATATTTTATTTGATACTATTTTCCTAGTGTTATTCTAAAAATAGCTTTCAGAAATGGAGATGTGCTTGTGAACCCACATTACCATGCATTTACCTCCCATGTCTTATGTCAAAAGATGTTAATAGATAAATGTTGAGAGGATAATGTAAGGTGCATTTAAGAAGTAACATATCTTCATCAGGTTAGATTATAAATGAAGCTGATATAGATTAAGGGAATAAGTGTGAAAAAAGGCTTCATTTTTTTCTAGATAAAAATATTTTCAATCACAAGTTGAATACATGAATCAAATTCAACTTAACTCCAATTTAAAAAATATATGTTGATGTTGAAAGAAGCAAGCACAGCGTCATACTTTTCCTCTCTGTAATTCTGATGGTTTTTCTTTGTGTCTGTAGTTCATCTACTATTTTGAATGTCATGGTAATGGAGGCACTGGTTTTCTTTTGTGATGTTAAAATTGATGTCTTCTACATGACAAGCTTATAATGACTCATTTAAATAAGCAGCATTTTTTTAATAGACTAAACAGAAATGTTGCTATACTTTTTCTGATATAGTTTATATGTGGTAAAATAAAGACATATTTTTAAAGAATGTGCATATTTTATCTAAACTTTTACAGCTTTTATGTCTAGTGGATTTTAGAGATATGAATCTATAATTTTCAGAGAGAATAAAAGATTTGTCAAAAATTCTGAATAAATGTCTGTACATAATATTAAATGTGATAGCCATGTTTAAAGAGGTCTTGGAACAGATAGCGTTAGTTAGGCTAGAGGACTTGAGTTTTCTCTGTTGAATGGCTCTTCAAAGAATGCTTGATTGCAAGATTTCGGAAAGCCAATCCTAGAGAGTTTGGGCCTGGATTTAGATGTACTTAGTAGAGGAAAAGTTACTGGCAGGTCAGGGAGTCCAGCTATATAGGAAAAGTCAGTTGTCTTGAGAGACACTGATAGGTAACTAGTTAGCCTGAGGAGCTACAGTAAAGGTGACAGAGCTGGCAGAGCAGGGCACAAAAAACAAGGACCTACAGAGAAGCAATATAGTATTGAGATGTAGTAAGCAGACATGCTATTACTTGTAAAGAAATGTGAGGAAACAGAAAGCCAGCCCTAAGGCATGGGGTGTGAAGTTCAGAATCAGGTCTCCAGTGGCAAGGATGGAGGAATGAAAAAAATCAGAATCCCAATCCTGAAGTCACAGATGTGCTGGGTTGCTTTTCAAGATCAGGAATAATAGCAGAGTCCAGATAGGAAACTGAGTCATAAGATGTGGACTTGATCCCAAGAGGAAACTAAGTTTCTAGAACTGGGACATAAAGTAGAAAAACAGGAGCAGCCAGATCAACTTGAGTATTGATTGCAATCATGATTTCCCTCTCCAACAAGGCTTGAAATCTTTCTAAACCTGGGACAGGGTCTGTATGTTGGCATTAGTGACTACAGGCAGATGATTACATGAGACATTTTAAAAAAGTCTTCTGGGAAAAATAAACCTGAAAGATTACAGCAAATTTTTATTTTAGGACTGGTATTTAAGGCAACAAGAACATAATTCATTTTGGTGTTAGTTGAGTTTGTTTGAGTAATCATTTTCACTATTAGCATACATACATACAAGGAAAACATGGCTAGGAAGAGCTACCGCTCAACAAATCAAATTGGAGGAACTATAAAGAGGAAAGGTACAAGCAGATCCAAAGGCTCACACTGAAACATCCTTAAAAATGATGCTCTGACTCATAAAACAGTAGTGATTTGATCTGCCTGATAGGTTGCTGCTTTAAGGAAAACATTTGTCAACTTTGTGTTCAAGAACTTGACTGGAAGAAGGCAGATTTTACTTTTACTTCTGAGGTACTCACTACCTAAATATGAGAATTCTTTGGACCTCTGAGTTATTCCTTTCTAAACAATAAGTTAAAAAAAAATGAGATCCTTTAGAAATACCTAATTAAGTACTTCTCTATTTAAGGAAGTTTATTGTAATAATACACACTTGTTAATGGAACAGAACTTTGAAAATAGTATGTTAGTAAAAAAGTTAAATGATCACCTTAAAATTCTGACCACATATTTGCTTCTCAATCACAACCACACACAAAGATTATAATCATCATCAGAAGAGATGTCTTTGAACATGAAATCCAGTGATAAATCGCTATAATTTCACAAGTATCACCCCGTTCTTCAAACTCTAATAATAATTTCAGTTTCCACTGTGGACTTTAGATTTTAATTTATGTTTCATATTAAATATATTAGTTTCGTCCAACAAAAAGGAGATAAGCAAGTATATTATTGTAAAGTACGAGGAATGATATAAATTTGTACATTTTGTAATTTTAATGTACAAACCAACTCATTTAGTTTGATCAGCTTAGGTAGATTTTTTTTTTTACTTCAACCAATATAGAATTTTATCTCTTTAAAAAAGAAAAGTAAATATTGGTAGTATTTGTGGATTTTGTAGAATGCTGAAACAGCTAGCATTGAGGATGTGGTGCTGGAATCATGTTTGACACATACACGTCACCTTCCTTTCATCTCTCAGAGCTACTTAATTGCTGCTTCTCGGCCATGGCAGTTTGATTATTTTCCATGCTGGCACCTGCTCTTCTTGATGGACTTACCCACCCAAGACAAACATATATATTTGTTCTCCAAATGACTTCACGGTAGCCAACTGAAGGCAAGTGAGGCCCAATCCATGAACTGCTTGCTTTCCTTAAACCATATATATTTTATATATTCCCTTTATTCTTACTGCCCTCAGGCCCCAAATCAGCTAAATAATGTGCGTTTTTAACACACTTCAAACAAGCAAACTGGCTTTTCTCAAACCTAAGAGACACACTCATAGTCAAATATTCCACATCTAAAATATCTTAATACCTTAATACTTAACACCTTGACCTCTTCCTCTTTCACAGTCTTAAAATGTTTTGCCATAGAAGGTAAACTGTATTAATGGATTTTGCAATTATAATAAAAAAGGGCTCTCTGTGAGGCAAAAATAAGAAAAAACTGACCACCTTGATATCACATTATAAAGTGCTATGGTACTGTAAATTATTATAATTTTTTATTATTTTATGGTCTTGACATCCTGCAGGCATAGAATCCAAAACACAAAACAGATCACCTAGATATACAGAGAAGAATCTATGTTGATGTGAATGACACTTTGGTAACCTCCTTACTCAGTTGCTAGACCTTATTACTCCAGTGATCTCCACTTTTCTCCTTCTATTCCTAATCAAGTTCACACTTCCCAGATGCCAGAGCACCGCCTCCAAAGTCTACGTGACTCTTTCCACCTCTCCATCTTTTATTCTTTTTGAACTTCACTCCCGTTATTTTCTCTCCTCTCTTAATCTTTCAGCACAGTCCCAGAAACACATTCCTCTTGCTCTGTCTGGACCCCAGTATGGACCGTTTCAAGGATCTCATCACCGATATCCTGGATTTCCTGGCCCCCTTCACCTGGCTTGCCAGTTTCCTTCAAGTACAGACTTCTGTTTTCTCTGGCAGGAAGCAAAAGGTTTAGGGGCATTCTAAGAGAAAGCATTTAACTTGTGTTCCATCATAAATTTATCCTCTCCTACTTCATTGGCTAACAAGGACTCTTGGGACCTGCCATTCCCACTCTTTCTATGATGTTTAGAACCAGAAAAGCAAACTTTGGAGGAATATAGCAAAAAGAGGTGCCATTTTCTAGTACTTTATTAGAAGCCTCTAGAGGAGTGCAAGGGATCGAAAAGCTTTTCTCAAAATATGAGATTCAGATTGGTAATCATACTCCATTACTGAACACAGAATGTTGGATTAGAAAATCAATGCTAATTCACTTGTTGTAATTTTTATTTGATACTGAGCATTATATTCATTGTTAAATATACTCACTCTAGTAGCCATTTAAAACAATCCATTTCTATTTACATTTCATCTTTCTCTTTATATTTCATATCTCCAGTGAATGTCTTCAAAAGATCCCAGCAGCTGACTTCTGCCCAATCAGAGCCAGGGTTCATCTTTTTGAACTTACGCATTGCATTAATACATAGCAGAAGATTCTATGTTCAAATTTACTGCCCTTCTTAGAATAATTCAGAAATCTCTTTGACTTCTCAGACCATGGACCATATCAGTTAGTATTACTGGTACTTAACTGATTAAACCTGTTAAAGGTATGTCCTACTGGACTGAGATTTCTGTTAACCAGGCTTGTAGGATCTCTTTCCTACTGACTTCTTGCAGCAGACTTTGTCACGTTATAATCACTCATAGAGCTTGTAAACTTCACATTTATTCATTACCATGTAGACTAGTGGTTAAGTGCACAGGTCCTCAAGTTCTACTGCACGTGTTTAAATTTAAGTTCAGCCACTTACTAAGTTGTTACAGAATTCATGTCTCTCTCTCAGTTCACTGTGATCATCTGTGAAATGGGGGTAAAAATAGCACTACCTCTGGTGTTGTGAGAAATGAGGTAATTCACATAAACGTCTTAACCTCATGCCCAATACATGGTGAGTTCTCAATAAGTGCAAGTTGTTTTTATTAATGGATGCAAATAGTGATACTCTAAAAGCTTTCTTAATTAAAGAGTTGCCATTTTTTTCTTTTTTAGATTACGTTTACCTGTAAATTTCTTACAGATTCAAATTACAGTGGAAATCACTTTTTTTTCTAGTTTTGAAAAGATCAGACAGCTGAGGTAGGTGATTCAGGCTCTCCTGCAGAAGCACCTTCAAGCAAGTCACCGTCAATGCCGTCACTGAGCCAGACTTGGCTGGAGATGAATCAGAGCAGTGGGCAGTGGGAGACATTTAGTGAACGCATTTCAAGCTCACAAACTCTGACCCACTTTGATCCCAACATTACACCAGTTGACCCTGATACTGCTATTCTTCATCCAGTTCCCATTCGGATGACTCCAAGCAAAATCCACATTCAGGAAATGGAACTTAAAAGAAATGGCACTGATCATACTAATCCCACTAGCCCACTACCTGTGAAAACATCTGGCCTTTCAGAAGAAAGTAAGATAAATTCATTGTGAAATTTGCCTCTGGAAATACTGTAGCCAATGGTTACAGTAGTTCGGACTCTTTCATTTCAGACCCAGAACAGATCAGGAACAACGGAACTCATTAAAGGTTGGACTCAGGAACGTCACCAATAGCACTGTACCACCCCCTCCCCTTCCAAGGCTACGACCCTCTCATTCTAGATCATCATACACACTTACGAATCGGATGTGTATGGTCACCATGAATCAACAACAGGCTGGAGCTGTAGCCCATCCTCCTGCAGTGCCTCCAAGACCACAGACCTCACAGGCTCCTGGTCCTGTCGTGCATTGCCCAGTGGATGCCGATAGCCTAATAACTCACACCAGTACCTCACCTCAACAGATACCAGAACAACCAAACTTTGCAGATTTCAGCCAATTTGAAGTATTTGCTGCATCAAATGTAAATAAAGAGTAAGGTGATGAAGCTGAGAAACATCCAGAGGTCTTGATGGTTGAAATAGCTTCTGATCCTGCAAGTTCGCTTCAAGTTGCCAAAACAGACACTAGTAAAAGGGAAGAAAAGAAAGCTGCTAGTGCTCCCGCTAATGTGAGCAAAGGTATACCAGCTCTTGCTCCACCACCTAAACCTGTTCAAAGAAGAACTTAAGATCAGAAGATGACTTAAGGCCAGATGTTGATGAATGTGCACAAAAGAAAGGTGTCTTAGCTGCTGTTCTTGCATCACGGATTTATATATGCCTAGGTCTGTTGTGAAAGATAAGAAAGCTAATCAGGCATCAGTTACATGCAGCAAGGAAACCAACATAGTTTGGGCCAGATTGAACAGTGAATTGCAGCAACAATTAGAGGATGCTCTTTTTTTTTAAAATTAAACTTTATTGGGGTGACAATTGTTAGTAACGTTATGTATATTTCAGGTGTACAATTCTGTAATACATCATCTATATATCACAATGTGTGTTCGTCACCCAGAGTCAGTTCTTTCCATCACCATATACTGGATCTCCTTTACCCTCATCTACCAACCCCCTCCCCGCTTACCCTCTAGTAACCACTACACTATTGTCTGTGTCTATGAGTTTTTGTTTCTTCATTTGTTTGTCTTGTTCTTCTGTTTTCAGTTTTATATATCATGTATGAGTGAAATCATATGATTCTTGACTTTTTCTGTCTGACTTATTTCACTTAGGATCTTGAGATTATTATGCTAAATGAAATAAGTCAGACAGAAAAAGTCAAGGATGTTCTTGAGGAGAGAATTTCCCTGGAGTTCAACTGGAATGACTTCCACCATTCTCTCACCTATAAGCCAGTTGCTGTTCACTGTGAACATACCCATTTTTAAGCAGTTTTGGGTTTAAGCCAATTTGAAGACTTAAACATTCAGCTTACTGCTTAATTCAACATTTAATTTTATTCTGTTTTGCCCTATATGTTCATCCTTGTATTTAAGTATCTTTTATTTTTGAATTTCAACAATAAAAGGGTCAGGATGACTTTTTCTGGGGGGAAAAAAGAATAAATGCTTGTTGGGGGCATGCAGTACCTCTTCCAAGTGGCCCCAAGCCTGTCCCTAGTGGCAGCCAGCATCAGTTCATAGTACAACCACTCCCAGGCACCTCCAACTCCAGCACAGACAGCTACCAACTGCAGATCACTTTGTGGTGATTACCAGGTGGACCCAGGTTGGGCACAAGCAGCGGCTGACCTGGACCTGCACCAGAGCCCCTCCCAAGAGGCCCCAGAATCAAGACTCCTGGAGGTCAGCTTCACACCACAGCAGAGTACCACCCAATTAGCCCCCAAAACAATACACCCAAAGGGTGGTCTTGGCAGGTACCAGAGCCCCACTAAAGCAAATCCTGCTCTGTGGCGTCAGCACCCACACAACAGCACATCCTTGGTAATCATGGCCAGTCTTCACAGCTAGTCTGCCTGAGGCTCAATCCCACCCACTGACGTGCCAACAGCAATCAAGGCTCAAGTACATCAGGAGGAGACACACAACCCACAGAAGAGACAAACCTGGAGCACTCAGCTCAGGTGACCAGAGAGACTATGCCCCTGGGCCCAACAGAACACCTACAATATAAGGCCACACTGCCAAGACTGGGAGACCTAGCAGATCTACCTAATGGATAGAAGCAAATACAGGAAGGCAGCCAAAATAGAGAAACAAAGAAACATGTCCCAAGTGAAAGAACAAAACAAAACTCCAGAAAAAGAACTAAACAAAATGGAGGCAAGCAATCTACCAGATACAGAGTTCAAAACATTGGTTATAAGGATGCTTAATGACCTTAGAGAAAGAACAGATGAACTCAGTGACAAGTTACACGAAGAGATAGAAATCATGAAAAAGAAACAGTCAAAAATGAAGAATACAATAACCGCAATGAACAATACATTCGATGAAATCAACAGCATTGGATGAAACAGAGGACTGAATCAGCAATTTGGAAGACAAGGTAGCTTAAAACACCCAATTGGAATAGAAGAAAAGAATTTCAAAAAATAAGGATTGTTGAAGAGACCTCTGGGACAACACTAAGTATAACAACATTCACATAATAGTGATAGTGGAAGGAGAAGATAGAGCAAAGGATTAAAAATCTATTTAAAGAAATAATAATGGAAAACTTCCCTAACCTGGGAAAGGAAATAGACATAAAAGCACAGAGAGTCCCAGAAAGATGAATCCGAACAGGCCACACCAAGAAACATCATAATTAAAATGCCAAAGGTTAAAGACAAAGAGAAGAACTTAAAACCAGCAAGAGAAAAGCAGTTAGTTACCTACAAGATAGCAGGATCCAAAACTATTATAATATTCAGGAATCTGTTGCAGTTGTATGCACCAATAACGAAATATCGGAAAGACAAATGAAGAAAACATCCCATTCACAATTGCATAAAGAAAAATACCCAGCAATAAATTTAACCAGGGAAGTAAAGGCATGTGCTTGTAAAATTATAAGAAATTGAAGAAAGAAAGTGAAGAGGATACAAATAAAAGGGAGCACATTCTGTCCTCATGAATACGAAGAATTTATGTTAAAATGTCCATACTACCCAAAGCATGTAGATTCAATGCAATCCGTACCAAAATACCAATGGCATTTTTCACAGACCTAGAACATATCATCCTAAAATTTACATGGAACCACAAAACACCCGAATACCAGGAAATCTTGAGAAAAAAGAACAAGGTTGAAGATATATGAGGTCACACAATTAAGTTAACGAACTGATCCTAGAAAAAGTGCTACACACCTCATTGCTGAAAAGCACTATGGTCACCTTTGAAAGACACCGCTTGGGAAGCTATGCACTGATGCCAGTGCCTAGTCCACCCTTCAAAGCAAATTTGGAACTTTTTCTGGAATGGCCATCAGAACTGTCCCCGTCTTACCCTTGATTTCCTGAATGTCATCAAAATGTCTTTTCAATATTTCATTTATCTTGGGGTAAAGTATATAAATGTCTAACCACTATTTTGTACACCTGAAACTAATATAATATTGAACGTCAAGTGTAATTGAAAGAAATATAAAAAATAAATTTCTGCTGGTCAAAAAGAAAAGAATAAATGCTTCTTGAATCTAATTAAGCAGCCAAAGTGTAGACAAATGAAAGCTGTGGTTAATAAGAGGGGTCAGAATCAACTATTCTTCTTGTTGAGAAGCTTGATTAATTCACTTGTTATTTTCTAGCATGAACAATCATTTATTAATATGATAACACATTTTCCATGTTGAGACAATAGTAGTTTTATTTCATGTTGGTATCTGGCTGGGAATAAAATGGGCACTTTATCCAATTCATTGGCAGTGTCACGAGAGTTAATAACTGAAAGTTGCTGTGGGAACACATTTAAATTTTAAAATCTCCAAGAATTCATCATTAGATATTGCCTCACACGGGCTGTTGTTTGAGACTAGTGCAGTTTCGATTTATAGATTTGCACCAAGCACTTTAAGGCAGCAGAGAAACTTGATAGGTCCTCAGTGGAACCCAGAGAGGATGCGTTGCAATCAGGTGTTCATCCAAAATCAAATAACGGTGTAGGTAATCATGTTGATGATCCCATTGGAGGAAAAAGGTGAAAGTGTAAGATGCTGCACATTAAGCACATTACTCATTATTTATTTATTGAACAATCCTGGACTTTATTAATAAAACCCTTGGTAGCATTGTGGGGACAGAATCCCAGAGAGCAGTTTCCAGGCTCTCAGCATCACGTGGAAAGGTGCTCACTCGGGTAGTAAATGGCCATCAACTGTGTTTGGATGGTCATCAGCTATGACTAGTTGGCCATCAGTTGTTACTGGTTAGCCATTAGCCACTGATATAACTGCCGTGGCTAAGTTAGCAACCGCGGATTGTGGATTGTAGATTGCAGAGAGGTAGATTGCAGTTAGCAAATTGGTTGGCAGGCAGAAAAGTGGACGGCGGAGTGCAGATCGTGTGGCTCCCGCTGACTGTGTCTCCAACCCAGCAGCCAGCGGGACTACAGTGGTATGACTCCCCTATCTATGGCTCTGTGGGTGTTCCTTTTTGGCCTCACCATATCCTGCATTCTTATGTGGGGAGAGGGACCAGAGACCCCACATGACACCCCGCATGACAAGCATATATGCCTTATTTTTTTTCTCATAGTTAAGTATCTGAATTGAGAGAAATTTCAGCCTCTTATTTCAATTAAAAAAATGCAGGCACAGACTGCTTTTGACCCAAGGGTGTGTTACTGACCAAAATTCAGGAATCTAGTCTGGAAAATCAAAATGAAGAATTCTTCTGCTGGTGAGATGAATACACAGGTAGAGGGAAGTGAGGAATATAAGCGGCGTAGCCGTTCTCTGTACGTTAAGTGTTGGGAAAAGTATCAATGTAATCATTCCCAGAAAGCCATTCATTTGACAATGGAAATTAGAATCTGAGGGGAAAATACAGCTATAAAATGAGTGTCAGCAGCTATCGGTTATGAAACAGAAGGGACAGTGTGATATCTACCCACTCTCATGGTGAGGACCCTGCCTTACACGTACTGTCCAAAAGCTTACTGTGCTAGAACCTTCACAGCAAAGATTCCCGTTTCTCAGAATGACTTGTTAGGAAAATGAATGAGGTTTAGCTACCAGGTATGTGCTTCTGGAACAGCACAGATGAGATCTCTTAATGTTGTTTCCAAAGCTTTTTTCTTGGCGATACTGTTCTATGAGATTTGATAGAAAAAGGATCCTGCAATTAGAATGTTTGGGAAACACTGAATATTTTATCCCCATGTTATAAATTCACAATGTTTATTTCTTTACATTAAAGACATAAAATTCCTAGTGTAAACAAAAACTGAAAAACAAACAAAATCCAATTAACTTATATTCTTTTTTTCTTTTTTTCTTTTTTTCTTCACTGCTAATATTTTGTGGCATTGGCTGATACTGATCACAGTCTTCCAAAGGCTGGTCTAAGAAATGAAAAACCTGCAAATTAAGAGGAAAACACTTTCAGGTGAGTAGCGATGCCTGTGGTAGGAAGCTTCACTAGCCTATTTCCATCCAGGCACTCGCTTTTATTTTATTCCTTTCACCCTTTCATCTGTTTTCTTTTCAGTACAATCTGTACTAAAGATAAAGAGAAAAGCATCATTTACTGCCCTACAGGAGGTATTTACTCTACTGTAAATAGTTACAGTGGAGCCTGGTAAAGGTGTGGTGTTAATAAGAACACATATTAGCTTAGATTCTCTCCATAGCGAATAACAAAAACTAAATCAAAGTTGGATACATGAAATGCAAAGGCAGAAATAAAGCCAGGCTCAGGAAAGGTCTAGAAAGCAGCCATATCATTTTCAATAATGCAGTCACTGAACTGGTTTTCAACAAAGGCTGTCTTCCTAAGCAAACATTCAGAATCTAGTCTGGAGATTCAAACTGAACTCTGCCTACACCGCCCCTACACAAACACACACACACACACACACACACACACACACACAAACACACACACACACACACACGATACAGATGAAGGAAAACACACATAAGTAGATGTTCTATACCTGCAACGTGTAAGCCAGGCATTGGTGACAATGGTAAGTCAGCCCCCTGTCTATGGGAAAGCCAGCCTAAGGCTCATTTGCATTATCAGTGTTGCCCAGTGTTAGCTTGTCAAAGAGATACTCCATCATTGAGACTTCCAAAATCCCCATCTTGCTACCCAGAGTTCACATTAGCATCTACATAATTTAATGGACATAAGCATTTCAGGTAAAGCTGAAGACCCCCTTTATTTTAACCCCTGCCCAATCCCATTCCCATCACTTCTTCTCTAGAGGCAGCTGCAATCCTGACTTTCAGGCCATGTTTCAATACTTTTACTAATTCACCTGCACCCACCTTCACTAGGGCCCCACCTTACCCCACCCCCAAATACCACAGTGCTTATAAGGGGAAGATTTCTTTTGTGTTTTCCAGGGTCCCACGGAGTACCTTCTCCCTCCATCCACTCAGATCTGGAGCTGCATGTCGATGTGGCATGGGTCCGTGTACAGACTCCTGGATACCTGTTTTAAAACTTAAAAGGTGAGGGTTTTGCGCATACACACACACACACACACACACACACACACACACAAATCAGTGCAACTGCACACATATTTAGCAACTGACAACTTTATTAGACAAAATGGTAAAATTGGAAGAAAACAACTTAAGTGAACGTTTTGCAAGGGCAATACTGCAATGTGCCTGGTCGGCATGGTGACCAGGGGAAGTCATTCCCTGGCTACGGGGCAGGCAGTCCAGGCTCAGTTCTTTTCGTCGCTGTCTCCCAGGGTGAGCTTGTCAAAGAGGCAGTCTGCCAGGCCAGATTCCGGGCTCCGATATGGCACAGGTTGTTGATATGGCCCCACAACCCTTTGATGTACTTCACGTGCTCGTGCAGGTAATGACACTCCAGGTAGTCACACAGCTGGGCGTCCTTCTTCTCGGTGGCCAGCTGGTGCAGGTCGAGCAGGCTCTGGTTCAGGGTTCTGTCCAGGTGCAAGGCGCTTTTCAAGGCCTTCAGGCCGTTCTCCCAGCGGTTGCAGTCTGGCTTCCTGATACCACGCAGGAGGATGTGCCCCGCCCCCCGCCCCCCCCACCCCCCGCGCAGATTCTGCAGCCGCATCAGCTTCTCCACGTGCTCCCTGGCCTCCCCGGACTGCCGCAGGAAGGAGGGGGCGAAGTGCGTCAAGGCCAGGTCCTGGCGGTCCAAGTAGAAGGACAGGCACAGGTACATGGAGGAGGCGTAGAGCGCGGGTTGATCTGGTTGTTGATGGCGGCCTCTCAGTTGGGATGGTAGCTCTGCCGCACTTGCGAGGGCAGCCCGGTGGGTGTAGCCACCACGGGTCGCATTACAGGCACCATGCCTGGCAGCACAGGCAACATGTCTGGTGGCACGGTCCCTCTGAAACTGAAGGCCAAGAAGTCATGGGGAGGGGGGCTGTGGAGCGGGCGGCGGCGGGGGCCACGGCGGTGGCTTTTATGGCCTTGGAGATTCCCCATCGTGGTAGACTAGGGTGGCCAGAGGCTGAGTCAGCAGTGGCGATGGCGGGTACCTCGGGGGCTCCCCGATGGACTAGGATGGCGGCTGGAGGAGCTCGGGCTCCAGGGCCAGGCAGCGAGCACAGGTGTGACTGTTGGGCGTGACCTTTACCCCCAGAAGTGATGGGGCCAGGGGGGAGGAGGGAGGCCGGAGCAGGCAGCGTACCATTACCGTGTTCCAGGTTCCATCCCAGCCTGGGGGAGGAGGGCGACTCAGTGCTGAGTACCTGGCATATATAATATTTTCAAATGTTATTTATGTGTATAAGTGCACCTCGTTTGACTTTATCACCTGCATGATTTTTTGAGCAACTTATTTGAATATTTTCCTAATGTGATTGTTTCATTAAATTAGCACGTTTGTAGTATCATTGGTTATGTTTAATATCACAAAGCTTTATTTGAGTGACCAACCTCCACACTAATGACAGTTCTGATAGCTTCCTCCCTCAGTTCCCAATCCTTGTTAACTCCAGTGATCTCCACTTTTCTCCTTCTACTCATGATCAATTTCATACTTCTCAGAGGCCAGAGCACCGCCTCCAAATTCTCAGTGATCTTTCCACCTCTCCATCTTTCCCAGACGAAAACAAAAACGAGCACAAAACTCCCATCGTCCCCCTTTATTATCTCAAGTAAATACATGCAACATATTGCATTGTGTATGGAAATTACGAAAAGAAAATATATTGTTAGGATTCAAGCATGTTATAGTGGGAAACATAAGACCAACCTTGGTATTTATAATTAATTTATTTGTGTATTAATTCAACAACCATTTATATACTACAAATGTGTGTCAGATACAGTGGTTCCGCAGATACACAGAAGACTCAAATGTGTTCTCTGTTCTCAAAGTACAAAATTGAGTGACAGAATATTAGAAGTTCTCTCAGGTGGTTTTAAAGTTGTGGATAAAATACCTATTTTCACTTAAAGTTTTATTTCCATGGCTTTGATTAATGTACCTTTGTTTTTTTTTGGGGGGGTTGTCTATTCCTCTTTGGAAGCTTCTGCTATTTTATAATCAGTGTTTATGAAGAAAACAAAGGGTCAGATATCAAGTGTTACAATTTAAATTTACCTAATGAGTTTTAGAGGCATTTAATTGTTGATGTAAAAAAATAATGTCTATTTGATAAGTTGATTGTAATGATAGAATCATATGTTAGAGATGGGAAAGAACTATATGATCGGTTTCTCAATGAGATAAAATTGTATTCGGTATTTGCCTAACACCAGTATTTAGTCTTTTTCTTTTTTTAATTTTATTGGGGAACAGTGTGTTTCTCCAGGGCCCATCAGCTCCAAGTGGTTGTCCTCCAATCTAGTCCAGTCGCCATTTTCAATCTTAGTTGCAGGGGGCGCAGCCCACCATCCCATGTGGGAATTGAACTGGCAACCTTGTTGAGAGCTCCCGCTCTAACCAATGAGCCATCTGGCTGCCCCCTAGTCTTAATATAATTGTAGACTTCCAAAGTTTCCTTGGGAGATTCCATTGTAAACTTCACTGTATGAATCTATTTAAATAGAAGAAATCTTGATTTTGTAGAACATTTTCTCATTATATCCCAAGATTATTTAATAATTTTCCCCTGTAATTTTACTCCACAAATATTTAAAATAATACCATTGAATGGTTATCTGTATACTAAGAGGTGATAATAGTGTTTCTCAGATAATTCATTCCTCATTATTGCTTCCTAAGGAAGAAGGTAATGGCAAATATAACTGAGAGAAACCTAAGGTTTAAAAACTAGCTTTTCTAAGTAAGGGAAATCAATAAACAAGCATGGAGCAGGGATTCAAAATTCCATGAAGGAAACGTACATATGTATAAACAAAATCATTCCATCCAGTTTTTCTTTAATGAGGAATATGAAACTAAATACAAACACAGAATGAAAGAAGTTAAGAGCAGATCATGTTTTTTAAAAATATAAATACAGGACTATAAGATAAAGGTTTCTTTGAAATGTCTGTGGTCAGTTTTTATACTGTGTTAGTATTAGTCAGGGTTCTCCGGAGAAACAAAACCAATAGGTACTGCTTATCTATCTGCCAGTCTGTCTGTCTGTCTGTAAAATAAGGAATTGGCTCATGTGATTATGGAGACTGACAAGTCCGAAAATCTGCAGTGAGCAAACTTGAGAGCCAGGAGAGCCGATGGCATAGGTGGAGTCCAAAGGCCAGCAGGCTCAAGACTCAGGAAGTTCAAGTTGAAGGCAGGAAATAAACCAATGTCCCAGCTCCAAGGCAGTTAGGAAGGAGTTCTTTCTTACTCAGAAGAGGGTTAGCAATTTTGTTCTAATCTGGCCTATAACTGATTATATGAGGCTCAACCACAGTAGGGAGGACAATCTGCTTTACTCAGTTTACTGTTTCAAATGTTAATCTCGTGGAAAAATACCCTTGCAGGCACACCCAGAATAATATTTGACTAAATATCTGGGAACCCCCTGCCCCAGTCAAGCTGACCTATAAAATTATCCATCACAGTATTATTCATAATAAATACAGAGTAAACAAATAAAAATTCTAGTGCCATAATCTGTGAAAACTCTGTTTTGACTTTGTTTCCTTCACTGAAAAATGTTACAGAATTAATAGTTACACAGCTGATATTAGACAATAAATTATGACTCAGTGTAGTGATTAGCTTTTATTCATTCATTCATTCAATATATGCCTACTGAGCACCTATGCCAGGCATTTTTATAGGTACTAAGCTCTTCATGTTTGCATTTTTTTTGCAGCTAAGTGCTGTTCAATGTTCTATATAATCCCTTATTTAAAAAGTAATACATGCAGTAGGCTTGGTGATATATTCATAAGGAAGCAGATCATAAGTAGTAGCAGTTGGTGACTTATCTGTGTGTGTATGCATATGTATAAAAATCATTTAATAAAGGCATAGTGAAAATGATATAGCAATCCAAAATGAATCTTATCTATCAATATTAAATCAATATTATCTGTCTCTGGCTGGCTGTTCACACTGTATTCATTATTACAGATACTCTCTGAGTTAATTTTTATTATTATCACCCGCGTTTTACAGATAAAGAAATTGTCAATTAGAGAATATTTAACATGCTCAAGTAAGCACATGTCTTATCAATAGCAGAGAGTGACAGTCTGATCTGGATTCCTCTCTAGGTAGTTTGGAAAGTTTGGCTGGACCATGAGCTCCTATAAGACAAAGCTTGTTTAACTGGTTTGATGGTAAATTTCACATAGTAGGGACTCAAAAATATTAATTAAAGTGTTGTGTGCCCTATTAGAAGCTTTAGTCTCATTTCTCCAAATTAAAACAATGAGTAGGAGTAGATGTTATATATGTGTTTAAACTGTTTCCTTTAGAAGGAAAAAAAAATCAAAGAAACCAAATGGTAACAAATTATTTTTATAATTTTACTTTAATATGCACAAGCATAAAACTAGGTATTAAAATCTCCATGCTAAAAGGTGTCCTTTTATAACTGTACAACTAAGTTCACATATATGCAAATAAAACTGTAAAAATAAAATTAAACAAGGAATTTCAATTATGCTTCAAATTATGCTTTTTCTCTTAAACATAATTACTTCTCAGTGAGATTAGATCTATGATCTATTCTCTATATGCTGAGATTCAAGCTCTCTTTCGAGTGCTATGCCTTTATCCCCTGATATATGTGGACCATCTCAGGTCTCAGCCACTCTTCTTTAGGAAACAATTGACACACTTTAGTTCATAGGATGATAGATAAATTTGCTTTCAGTTAGTGAAAGCCATCATTTAAATATTGTCTGCCTATGTTGTTCTTTTTTATTAACTTGTGAAAAGTAATGTGATACTTTTTTTCTGATGCAGTTATTCTGATTTCATGAAGTCTCATTAAATTCTCACTAACTTCAATAACTGAAGGTGTTGAAGTTTCATTCTATTAAAATATTTCTCCCAGTCATAACTTAAAAGGAAATTTTAGTCTTTGAAACTGGTAACATTAGTCAATGTGACCAACGGTGGACATGGGACAGTTGTCTTTTTTATACTAGGATGTGCCAGTCTAGCAGCAGTCACACTAAACGTGATTCAAAACACACCTGCAAATGTGGACACTGTATCTGTGTGGCTGTATTTGGCTATAAAGAGATTGAGATAATCCTGAAAATACTTTCAGTAACTTTTCATTTAGATATACCAGTAAACACAAGAAACGATCCATGTAATTCACAAATACAGATAGAGATCACTGAGTTAGAATGGCTAGAACAGTTAGAGCTTCTAGTCAACATGTCACTGTAGGTAAACACTGTGCTCACTTCCCATGATCACAACTAAACTACAGAACAACCATCATTGAGAATCGCCTGAAGTCTAGCTGAACAGAAGTCCTATAACTGAAGCTATACAGAAGAAGCAACAATGAGACTGGTAGAAAGGGAGGAGACATGGAATGGACTGGTCCCATGCCCACATGTGGCAGTTAAAAATCTGGTGGGATATTGGCTATGGAGGTCCCCCCTGAGGAGTGAGGAGTCCCAGCCCCACACCAGTTTACCCAGCCCAGGGCTCCAGTGCCAGGAAGAGGAGTCCCCATAACTACTGGTTGTGAAAACCAGCAGACCTAAGTGTCCATCGATAGATGAATAGATAAAGAAGAGGTGGTACATATATGCAATGGAATAGTACTCGGCCATAAAAAACAATAAAATGTTACCATTTGTAACAACATGGATGGACCTAGAGTATATTACCATATTTCCCCCAAAATAAGACCTAGCCGGACCATCAACTCTAATGCGTCTTTTGGAGCAAAAATTAATATAAGACCCGGTCTAATTTAAGACAGGGTCTTGTATTAAAATAAGACCAGGTATTATATTATGTTTATTATATTATATTATATTATGTTATGTTATGTTACGTTACGTTACGTTACGTTACGTTACGTTATATAAGACCCGGTCTCAACATAAGACCGGGTCTTATATTAATTTTTGCTCTAAAAGACACATTAGAGCTGATGGTCTGGCTAGGTCTTATTTTCAGGGAAACATGGTATGTTAAATGAAATAAGTCAGACAAAGAAAGTCAAATACCATTTGATTTCACAAAATAAACTCATAGATACAGAGAACATTTTGATATTAACCAGATTGCGGGGCGGGGAGGGTGAGTTGGGTAGATGGGTGAAAAGGTGGAAGGAGTTTAGAAGCACAAATTGGTAGTTACCAAACAGTCATGGGGATGTAAAGTACAGCATAGGGAATAAAGTCAATAATATTGTAATAACTATGTGTGGTGTCAGATGGGTATTAGGTTTATCTGGATGATCACTTCATAGGTTATATAAATGTCTAATCACCATGTTGTAAACCTGAAACTAATAGAATATTGTATGTCAACCATAATTGAAAAATCAAAAATTATTTTAAAAAATGGCACAAACAGACAATATATCTAATCAGTAACTATTTATGACCTAATATATGTCCAGCTTTGTGCTAAATGGTTGCAATGACATTGACTTTAATGTCATGGGCCCAAGAGTCTCTTCCAGTTCACTTTGTTCACCAACAGAATGTATACAATTAAGTTCGCATACTCATCCTAGAAAAAGTGCTACACACCTCATTGCTGAATATCACTATGGTCACCTTCAAAGTACTCCCCTTGGGAAGCTATGCACTGATGCCAGAGACTAGTTCACCCTTCAAAGCAATTTTGGAACTCTTTTTCTGAAATTGCCATCAGAGCTGTCATTGTATTATCCTTATTGTCCTGAATGTCATCAAAATGTCTTCCTTTTAATATTTCCTTTATCTTCGGGTAAAGAAAGAAGTAATTGGGGCCAGATCAGGTGAGTAAGGAGGGTGTTCCAATACAGTTATTTATTTACTGGGTAAAAACTCCCTCACAGACAGTGCTGTGTGAGCTGGTGCATTGTTGTGATGCAAGAGCCATGAATTGTTTGCGAAAAGTTCAGGTCGTCTAACTTTTTCACACATCCTTTTTACCACTTCCAAATAGTAAACTTGGTTAACTGTTTGTCCAGTTGGTACAAATTCATAATGAATAATCCCTCTGATACTAAAAAAAGGTTAGCAACATCGTTGCAACAAGTACGCGAAGTTAATTGTCAGACCTTGTACATGACCAATATAAAGTTAATTGTTAATGAGTTGATAATAGAATATGTATGAATATATTTACTTTGAAATAGTCGTATGTATTCAATAATATTTTATTTAAAATCTTTGCTTCTATTGTCACAGATACAGAAGTTGCTACCGATGTTTTAATACCTTTTCCTAGATAGCAGTTATGTTTAGGGAAAAATATATTTGGTTCAATTATGGTAATTAACCTAAAGATCCAGAATATCTTGGTTGAAGCCATAGATATTTTGTTTCACTAAAATGAACTATAAGTTTTTTCAAAGAAGTTAAGCAAAAAGCATAATCCTTATAAAGTTTTTCTATGATTCCATACCTTACCCAGAGTGTTAATAGAATAAGCTTAGATTTTATGTAATCATTATTCTTCATGATCTGACATGAATAATTAATTTTCTCTCTTTTTCAGTTTTCTGAACTTTTCTTTCACACTCTCAATGGCTTATTTCCTTGTTCATAAAAATATAATTACCTCAACTAGCCAATGTTAAAATTCAGTGAAAAACACAATTTATAAAAGTAAAAGTTTTGTGTAGTGTTTCCTGTGTGTTATTCATATTTATATTTATCACCTTTCCTCTGAGCTTTTCATTCTTCACTTCTTGCTCATATATGAAAAATAAACAATGTCCTTTTTGACTTATTTCCTTGAAGGCTTTTGCCATTTTCCAAAAAACATCTCTGAATATTTAAAGTCAGTTAAACCTATTTAGGGAATTTCAAATTCCTAGAAAATATCTCATATTTAATAGCTTTGCGCCAACATTATTTTAAACCTACTTTATTTCAATGTGAATCAATGGGTTGGGATATATTTTTTAGGTAGAACATTAGCATTTTGCTTTGCTTATGTGGACGGTGCTCTTAAGTTCTGATTTCTTACATGACAAACAACCGATAAGGAAAGGCTCGTTAATAACTTGCCAAGAGCTGTCAGCTGTATGACTTGATTCTCCGTTTGTAATGTTATCCGTTGATTTTTTCCAGCCAGGAAAGTGCTGATTTTTTTTAAAGCATTGGCAGTGAAATAAATTTGTACAGTATACACACACACCAAGAGGGATTGAATGCAAAGACAAAAGCTAGCATTCCTTGAGGGACATGAAATTGAAAATGTGTTGTGGAGTAGCTGGTGGATTTAGTGAGACCAAAGGCAGCCCACTTGAAGGGAAGAGGCTATTGAAACTGGAAATTGAGGAGAAGAGAACTAGTGAAAAGAACTGTTGAAAGATAACATTCTTCCCTTTGACCTTCTGTGTGGTCAAGTCCCTGGACCGCAGTAGAAGGGAGAGGCTGTGCACAGTGCAGCTTCTGGTGGCAGGCAGTATTATTTTCTTGCACGTGCAGCTATTGAAACATAGCCTAGCATTCCTCACCTTAACTGTCAAGGGCTAAAACCAGTAATGATAACTGGAAACGTCAATTCTATGTCCAAAATAATTTACTTACAATTGCTTTTCCTATTTCCCCAGGTCTCTATCAATTATCAGTGCTTTTATTCCACCCTAAATCATCATGCTGGTCCTTAATCAAATGTATTCCTCAGTTATGCTGCAGAGAAATGCAATTTTCCCTATGTGGCCCTTCCCCTTAATTCTCCACACACCCCCCCCCACACACACACACACATTCACAATCCCTGATTTTTTTAAAAAAACAAAACAAAAAACAATAGTGTATAAATGAATCAAGGTACAGAATGCCTCAAATTATAAAAATCAATTCCTGGGTCAATATTAATTGATAAATATATTGATCAAATCAGTGTATTTCAGTTAGTCATTTTCTCTACAGTGATTGCAGCTACAAGATGAAAAAACATACTCAGTTTATTCAATTGTTACAAATATAGGAGGGGAAATGGAAATAGGAATAAGATTCTATGCAGAACCAAGAGTCCCCTTCCTTTTCTCCCACAGACACTGTATTATAGACCATGGTGGTGATTTTGCTAGCCACGCTATTAAATGTTTGGTTAGATTGCATTCTAAATTAAACCACTTCATTGCAGTAAATGTCTATGTGGGACACATGGTTGGTAGAGCATCCCTCGGACTATTCTTGCAAAGGAGTGCTGTTGGGTCAAATGAAAAAGAGAAAACAGGTAATAATGTAACATTAGAATTAACATTAGAACTAATATTTTTATAAAATAACAATTCAATTCATATTTTCTGATAGGTTTAATACCATCTGTAGGGAAGATGTTGAAGAAAATTTGTCTTCATTGGTTAATGTGAGCTTTTGTCTATTAGCTTTTATCTGTTCCTGTATGTGAGTTGATTTCTGTGCTGTGATCAGGGGTTGAATAAAGTCCCCCTTTGGTCTCATTCTCCCGAGCAGGGAAGATATGAGATGATGTTTGTTTTTTTGTCCGTGTTGTGAGGTGATGTTTAGCTTAAGGTTAAAGAAATTCTTGATCAGGGGTTGTGAGAATTCCCTCTTTGTTCTGTCTGTTTCACCCACATCAGCAGATGAAGAGAAGAAGTAGCTAAGTTATATCAGGACGACGGGACAGGCACGTTGCCAGGCTTTGGAAGACCTTGGGCTGATGGTCCCAAGCAAGAACAGTAGATACTGCTTATCAGGATGAATTGGCCCTTTGGCTGGATGGGCAACATTCATATCAGTAACTGTGGGACCCTCCTGGAACTGGCCATTCCCGGAGGGGGAGGCAGGAACAAGAAACTTGGCTCTAAGGTACATCTGAGAAAATACATAAGACAGACCTCAGTTGGCAGTGTTAATTAATTATTGTTTCATCATTTGGTCATTTTGTCATTGGTGATTTCTCATCATTCTAACATTCTGAAGACTTCCAGCAACATGCAGCTTATGACACCAGGGGATGTCATGACTTTCAGCTGCGAACCTGGTGAGGTCTGGCTGGTTCCCAACTGGTCCAGTGTTGTTCCCCATGGTTAGCCTTCTTGAGAACTTGTTAGCATCTAGAAAACTTTTATGCATGCAGCTTGCAGCTTACAACGTCAGAAGACGTCCTGACTTCTAACAACAATAACGACTACCACAGCAACATTCTTCAGATTGTTAACACCTTGAAAACTTACATACCGCTTGCAGCTTATAACATCAGAAGAACCTTGACTTCTAACAACAAAGACAATAACAGCAGCAGCATTCTTGGGAACTAGCAAGCAGCGGTGTGGGAGATGCCTGAGTTTCTCTCAGCTGCAGACCTGGCAAGGTTTTGATTTACGACTTTTCCAGTGCTGTTCTCCCCCAGTTTGGTGAGCTTTTGGCATCTACTGTAATAGTTACTATCCTGTAGAGCTTATTACTGCTTTTGGATACTCCTTACTGATGTTATTTGTGTATTTAGCCAAGTGATTTTTTATCAATAGTAAACATATGTTGAGATCTCTTAAACTTATAAGTATGTGTACTCCTTTGACGTGACATTGTTATCAGTGTATATAGTTTAGTCTTAACCACCTTTACTTTCTGTCATTAGCACATTCTATTAATTGCCTTTGTCTTTTGCTATTGCATATTGCTAAATAAATTGATTAGATATTGATAAATAAATTCATTAGCCCCACTCTAGCTTGTGTTCCCTTCCCTCCTTCTTTTCCCCGCTTGTCATTACACCATCTTAGAAAATCATGGTGTGTATATGTGTGTAATGAATGCATACATTTTTTTTGGTGTTTTTTTTTATTAGTTTCAGGTGCACAAAACAAAGTAATACTTAGACATTTATCATTTATATCCCTCACACTGTGTGAACCCCCCTACCCCCATCCACTATCCCTCTGACATTGCACAGAGCCATTACATTTCCACTGTCTCTATTCCTAATGCTGTACTCTGCTTCTTGTAAATAGATAGATAGATAGATAGATAGATAGATAGATAGATAGATAAACTTGTAGTTGACATTTATTATTGTTCAGCTTCAGCTTCAGGTGTACAGTGCAGTGATCAGGCATCTACATCATCCCTGAGGTGGTCTCCCTAATGAGACAAGTGTCCATTCGATACCCTACACAATCTTTACAACATTATTGATTACATTCCCCAAATTAACTTTTGTAACCCCGTGGCAATCTTGTGATTACTGACTGCTTTCTAATCCCCTCACCTTCCCCCTTATCCCCACCCCCCCGCCCCTCTAGCAACCCTCAGTTTTTCCTCTATGTCTCCAAAACTGTTTCTGATTAGTTCATTCACTTATTCTCTTCTTTAGATTCCACATATAAGTGAAATCATATAGTATTTGTCTTTCTCTGTCTGACTTATTTCACTTAACATAATGTTCTCTAGGTCCATCCATGTTGTTGCAAATGGTAAGATTTCTTTCTTCTTTACAGGTGCATAATACTCCATTGTATAAATGTACCACAGTTTCTTAATCCAGTCGTCTACCGATGGGCATTTCGGTTGTTTCCATGTCTTGGCTATTGTGTATAGTGCTGCAATAAACATAGGAGTGCATAAATATTTTTGAATTAGAGTTTTGGATTTCTCCAGATAGATACCTAGGAGTGGAATTGCTGGATCATAAGGTAGTTCCATTTTCAGATTTTTGAGATACCTCCATACTGTTTTCCATAGTGGCTGCACCAATCTGCAATCCCACCAGCAGTACATGACGGTTCCCTTTTCTCCACATCAGCACCACCACTTGTTGTTTGTTGATTTATTGATGATAGCCATCTTGACTGGGGTGAGGTGGTATCTCATTGTGGTTTTTATTTGCATTTCTCTGATGGTTAGTGAGGTTGAGCATTTTTTCATATGTCTGTTTGCCATCTGTATGTCCTTTTTAGAAAAATGTCTCTTCATGTCCTCTGCCCATTTTTCAATTGGGTTGTTTGTTTTTTTGGAGTTGAGTTGAGAGTGAGTTTTTTATAAATTTGTGATATTAACCCCTTTCAGATATGTCATTGGCAAATATCTTTTCCCATTCAGTAGTATCCCTTTTTGTTTTATTGATGGTTTCCTTTGCTGTGAAAAAACTTTTTAGTTTGATGCAATCCCACATGTTTATTTTTTCTCTTACTTCCCTAGTGTGAGGGGATATATCAGTAAAAATATTACTCTGGGTAATGTCTGTAAAGTTTCTTCCTATATTTGTTTCTAGGAATTTTATGGTTTCAGATCTTACATTTAAGTCTTTAAGCCATTTTGAATTTATTTTTGTATACAGTGTAAGGAGGTGGTCCAGCTTCATTTTTTTGCATGTGTCTGTCCAGGTTTCCCAGCACTATTTATTGAATGACTGTCTTTACCCACCATAAATTCTTGCTTCCATTGTCATAGATTAAGTGGCCATATAGCATGGATTGATTCGTGGGCTCTCTATTCTGTTCCATTGATCTATGTGTCTTTTTTATGCCAGTACCATGCTGTTTTGATTACTGTAGCCTTGTAGTATAATTTGATGTCAGGTATCGTTATACCTCCCACTTTGTTCTTATTTCTCAGGATTGCTGAAGCTATCCGGGGTCTTTTATGGTGCCATATAAATTTTAGGATTATATGTTCTATTTCTGTGAAAAACGTCATTGGTAGTTTGATAGGAATTGCGTTGAATATGTATATTGCCTTAGGAAGTGTGGACATTTTAACTATATTAATTCTTCCTATCCATGAACATGGGATGTGTTTCCATCTATTTGTATCTTCTTTCATTTCTTTCTTCAGTGTCTTATAATTTTCTGAGTACAGATCTTTTACTTCTTTGGTTAAATTTATTCCCAGGTATTTTATAGTCTTTGAAACAATTGTAAATGGGGTTGTTTTTTTAATTTCTCCTTCTGATGTTTTATTATTGATATATATATACAAATGCAACTGATTTCTGAATATTAATTTTGTATCCTGCTACTTTACTAAATTCATCTATCAGCTCTAATAGTTTCTTGGTGGAGTCTTTAGGGTTCTCTATATATAGTATCACGTCATCTGCATATAATGACAATTTTACTTCCTCCTTACTGATTTGGATGCCTTTTATTTCTTTTTCTTGTCTGATTTCTGTGGCTAGAACTTCCAGCACTATGTTGAATAGAAGTGGAGAAAGTGGGCAATCTTTCCTTGTTCCTGATCTTAAGCGGAATGGTTTTAGCTTTTCCCCATTGAGTATGATGTTAGCTGTGGGTTTATCATATATGGCCTTTATTATGTTGAGATATGATCCCTCTATTCCCACTTTCTTAAGGGTTTTTATCATAAATTGCTGCTGGATTTTGTCAAATGCTTTTTCTGCATCTATTGATATGATCATGTGATTTTTATTTTTCATTTTGTTAATGTGGTGTATCACATTAATTGATTTGCGGATGTTGAACCACCCTTGCATACCAGGGATGAATCCCACTTGATCATGGTGTATGATATTGTTAATGTATTGCTGAATTCTGTTTGCTAATATTTTGTTGAGGGTTTTTGCATCTATGTTCATTAGCGATATCAGCCTGTAGTTTTCTTTTTTGTGGTGGCTTTGTCTGATTTTGGGATCAGGGTGATAATGGCTTTGTAAAAAGTGTTTGGCAGTCTTCCCTTCTTCAGGATTTTTTGGAACAGCTTGAGGAGAATAGGTGATAATTCTTTTTGAATGTTTTGTAAAATTCATTTGTAAAGCCATCTGGTCCAGGGCTTTTGTTTGTTGGGAGATTGTTGATTACTGATTCAGTTTCCCTGGTGGTAATCAGTCTATTCAGGTTTTCTGTTTTATCTTGAGTTAGCCTTGGAAGGTTGTACACCTCTAGAAAATTGTCCATTTCTTCCAGATTGTCAAATTTGTTGGCATATAGTTGCTCATAATAATTTCTTAAATTTTTTTGTATTTCTGTGGTATCGGTTGTCACTTTTCCTTTTTCATTTCTGATTTTATTAATTTGGGTCCTCTCTCTCTTTTTTTAAATGAGTCTGACTAAAGGTGTTTCGATTTTGTTTATCTTCTCTAAAAACCAACTCTTGGATTCATTGATCTTTTGTATGGTTTTTATGGTCTCTATTTCATTTATTTCCGCTCTGATCTTTATTATCTCCTTCCTTGTACTCCCTTTGGGCTTATTTTGCTGTTCTTTTTCCAGATCCCTTAAGTGTGAAGATGAACTGTTGATTAGTGATGTTTCTTGTGTCTTTAGGTAGGCCTGCAATGCTATGAATTTCCTTCTTAGGACTGTTTTCATGGCATCCCATAGATTTTGGGTCGTTGTGTTTTCATTTTCATTTGTCTCGAGATATCTTTTGATTTCTTCCTTGATCTCCTGGTTGACCCATTCATTATTTAGTAACATGTTATTCAGCCTCCATGAATTGGTGTGTCTTCCAGTTTTTTTCCTGTAGTTCATTTCTAATTTCATAGCACTGTGGTCAGAGGAGACAATTGGTATGATTTCAATTTTCTTAAATTTGTCAAGACTTGTTTTGTGGCCTAACATGTGGTCTATCTTGGAAAATGTCCCATGGGCGCTTGAGAAGAATGTGTATTCTGTAGCTTTGGGGTGAAATGCTCTGAAAATATTGATTAAATCCAAGCGGTCCAATGTGTCATTTAAGGCCGTTGTTTCCATATTGATTTTCTTTCTGGAAAATCTGTCCCTTGTTGTCAGAGGTGTGTTGAAGTCCCCCACGATGATAGTGTTACTGTTGATCTTTGTCTTTATGTCAGTCAATATCTGTTTTATATATTTAGGTGCTCCTATGTTGGGTGCATAGATGTTTACTAGGGTTATGTCCTCTTGTAAGATCGATCCCTTTATTATTATGTAGTGCCCATCTTTGTCTTTTAATATGTTCTTCATTTTAAAGTCTATTTTGTCTGATATAAATATTGCAACTCCAGCTTTTTTCTCATTTCCATTTGCATGAAATATCTTACTCCAACCCTTCACTTTCAGCCTGTGTGTGTCTTTTGATCTGAGGTGAGTCTCTTGTATATAGCATATACAAGAGTCTTGCTTTCTTATCCACTCAGTTACCCTATGTCTCTTGATTGGAACATTTAATCCGTTTACATTTAAAGTGATTGTTGATAGGTACATAGTTATTGCCATTTTTAAATTTGCAGTTAGATTGTTTTCATCTTTCTTCTATTTACAGAAGTCCTTTTAGTATTTCTTGCAATGCTGGCTTGGTGGTAATAAATTCCTTTAGCTTATTCTTTACAAAGAGCTGAGCTGGGAAGCTCTTTATCTCTCCTTCAATTTTAAATGATAGCCTTGCTGGATAAAGCAATCTAGGTTATAGGCCTTTGTTTTCCATCACTTTGAGTATCTCCTGCCACTCCCTCCTGGCCTGCAATGTTTCTGTAGAAAAGTCATTTGATAGTCTTATGGGAGTTCCTTGTATGTAACCCTCTGTCTTTCTCTTGCTGCTTTTAGGATTCTCTCTTTGTCTTTAACCTTTGCAACTTTAACTATAATGTGTCTTGGTGTGGGCCTGTTTGGGTTTATCCTGGTTGGAACTCTCTGCACTTCCTGGGCTTGTATGTCAGTATCTTTCAAGAGGTTAGGGAAGTTTTTGGACATTATTACTTCAAATATGTTGTCAATCCCTTGCTTCCTCTCTTCACCTTCTGGTATTCCTATGATGCGCATGTTGTTGCGCTTGATGTCATCCCAGAGGTCTCTTAAACCATCTTCATTGTTTTTTATTGTTTTTCCTTTTTGTTGTTCTGTTTGGGTGATGTCTGCTAACTTGTCTTCTAAGTCGCTGATTCGATCCTCTGCTTCATCTAACCTGCTGTTAATTCCTTCAAGTGAGTCCTTTATTTCAGTAATTGTGTTCTTTATTTCTAACAGGTTGTTCATTAGGATTTCTCTATCCTTCTTTATGTCGTCTCTAAGCTCCTTAAACATTCTTATCATCAGTGTTCTGAACTCTGTCTCTGATAGGTTGGTTACCTCTGTTTCATTTGGTTCCAATTCTGGAGGTTTCTTCTGTTCTTTTATTTGAGACATGTTTCTTTGTTTCCCCATTCTGGCTGAATCTCTGTGTTTGCTTCGATGTATTAGGTAGATCCTCTAGAGTTCTTAGTTCTTTCTGGGTTATCTTATGTATTATGTGTCCTTTTTATTTGACTTGCACTACTTAGTTCTTGTCCTCGGCGTGTGCTCCAAAGGTGACTCTTGTGTTGTGTATATTGTCTTGTTAAAGAAGATCTTTAATTGCTTTTCCTTTGTGAGTAGGTGGGGTTAAATCCTAGGCTGACTAGTTGTGAGTCTTGGCTCTGCCCACCACAGGGTGTTCTGCTGCGTGAGGGTTGACCACTTAAATGAAGTTTGGCCTCTATGGGCTCTTGTGCATGTAGAGAATTCCCTGTGGGTGTTAGCATCTGGGTGTGTTGAATCTTGTGCCTCTTAAGCTGCGTGCTGGTGTAGGGTAATTTCAGAACAAAGCAAATCACCAAGCACAACAACAACAAAGAAAAAATCAAATACATTCACATGTAAAAACAACCGATAACCCACACTCAACACAGGCAAAGATATCAAAGATATAAAAACAAACAAAACAAAAAAAGCAGCGCCAGCCTTGGCTTAAGCCCACCAAGTAATCTCCAGGTTGTTCTCTGCTGTAGCACAGAGTCCCCTGCGTATTGTGCAGGTAGAGCCGGTCACCTGGTGCCCAGAGTGACGCTGGGGCTGCAGCTTTAGATGCGTGGGGCTGAGGGGTCTGGACAGTAGGTTTTACAAAGCCAGTGCAGTTTCTGCCCTTGCCTGCACATATGCACACTGAGAGAAGCACCACCAGCCTTGTGTCCAGTTCTCCTGAGTCTTAAGGCACTTCTGTGTGTGTGTGGGGGGGGGGGCGGGCATGAGATTTCTGAGCTGCTGAAAGGCCAGACCTGCAAATGCTGCCTACTGCTGATCCCTGGGAGTGCCTCTAGAGTTGTAATTGCCCTGCCCTAGGCAGGCCAGAAAGGCTGGGGGCTGGGGATGGAGGGGTCTTCTCTCTCCCAGCCCAGCCGTGTCACAATCTTCCCACAGGCCAGAAAAGGTGGTGGCTGGTGGTGGAGGAGTCTCTTCTCTCCTAGACCAGCAAAAATCCCACTCTTCCCAGCCTCTTCCCTGGGTCAGAGCTGCACGCCAGTCTTCCCAGAGCCTGAGCACTAAGGCTCCGGTGTAATCTGATACTACTCCTCAGTTCAGGGGCCAGTTTAAGTCTCTGGAAGGGCTGGGGGTAGGATTGGGAGAGTGGGGGGAGGGGCCCACGTATGGAGTTTGTGTCCTTTGTCGACCTAGGTCCCAGCTGGAGGTCTCAGCTGAGGTCACTGCCTCAAATGCTGGGTATGCTGCCCCCTCGGTGGGAGAGCTCAGCTGTGGGACGCAGGGAAAGAGCCCACCTCCTGGCTTTTGTGTTCTCTGTTCTGATCTGGGATCCTCTGCATCTCTGCAGCCGTGGATGCCAACTGAACGCATACATTTGTATGTTCATGTAAGGCTTTGATAGCTAATGGTACAATTAACTAAACTTTGGACCTTATGTGGAATGAATATATGTGTGTGTGTGTGTGTGTGTGTGTGTGTATAATTTTAAAAACATATAAAAATTAACAAAATTAACAGCTTATATTAAATAATTCTGGCAGAAGTTAATGTTACAGTTTTGAATCCAAAGACTGGAAACTCAAACAGAATTTCTATATTGCAACCTGGTGACATAGTTCTTTCTTTTTGGGAGGATTTCAGTCTTTGCTCCCAAGGCCTTCAACTGATTGGATGGTGCCCATGCACTCGATGGAGGGATAATCTGCTTCACTCAAAGCCTGCTGATCTAAATGTTAATCCCATCTAAAAAAACACCTTCACAGCAACTTCTGGATCAAACAACCTGGAACCATAGCCTAGCCAAGTTTGCACATAAAATTAATCATCACAGAAAGTAAACTTTAGTGAGGGCTGAAACAGGCAGAAGAATGATGAAGTGGGTTCAATCAGAGTGAATGTGATTGGCTATCTGAGAAGGGCTGGCCCATGCTGTGTGTGGGTGGGGGAGGCAGCAAGGATGCAGACCACCTGAGTCTGGTGGGGCATGAAAATGCTGTCCTGAGCCAGTGTTTAAGTAGACAGTAAATGTGGTAGGCAACTGAGGGTAGGCAGAGGCACACAGGATGTCAGAATTGGGGCCATGAGGCTTCATTTAACCAATGAGTTTCATCATGTTGATTTTCATAATTTATTCTCATTCCCTCGTTCATTTGTTCATTATATGCTGCTCCAGTCAGTCTTTGAACTTGCTGAAGCATTTGTTTATTAGCTTGGTGGGTGTTGCTTTTGGTTGTCAGTACTGCACTATTCATACTGAGGCAGTTGTTGCCTGTTAATTGAACAGGCTAGTTGTAATTTCTCTGCATTCTATGGTGATGCCAGTTTTCTTTCACCTGGGAGGTGTTGTTTGCATAAGCAACTTGCTTCCATTTCTAGTCTCTTTGCTGCTACTTGGATACTTGCAAAACTTTGTATCTTTTTAACTCTTCTATGTGACTCCATTATCCTGTGGGTCCACCAGTTATATACATATTATCTAGGTGAATTATTTTGTTTACAGCCTTCTATATTTGATATGTCATTACCATTTTGCATATGCCGAATTTTGATTTTCTCCAAATTTGGTTACCTTGGAGAATACCATTACTACTGTGGGGTGTTTTTTTTTAAGACTTTGAAAGTCTTTTGGGGCCTATAAAAGGCACAGGGCTCTTGAAAAGTAATTCTCAGATTTTGGTGTGCATAAGAATCATCTAAAGACCATGTGAAATGCAGATTCTTGGCTCCATTTCTAGAAAATTCTAAAGTGTATGTGGGGAGAATTCTACAAATTTGCATTTTAAAGGAGGTAGTTTCTCTCTAGTGTGCTTAATAGCTATTCTATGTGGATCCATCATAATGCAATATACACTTTTGAAAAGCTAAACCTTTTATTTTGGAATAGTTTTAGATTTATAAAAGAACAATTGTAAAGATAGTACAAAGAGTTTCCATGTACTCTTTCCCCATCTTCCACTAATGTTAGTATCTTACATAGTACATATGTTAAAACTTAAAAAATAATGTTGATATGTTACTTTTAAATAAACTCCAGGCTTTATTCAGATTTGCATATATATATATATATATATATATATATATATATATATATATATATATACATTTTTTTTTATTTTTCACAATGTCTGTTTTCTGTTCCAGGATCCAATCCAGTATATCACATTAAATTTAGTTGTCATATCTCTTTAGTCTTCTATGGTCTTTCACAGGTTTCCAGCCCTGTTTCCCATGATAGTTTTGAGCAGTATTGGTCAGGTATCTTGTAGAATGTCCCCAAATTTGGGTTTGTTGGTTTTCTTCTCATGATTATATCTGAATTCTGGGTTTGGAGGAAGAATATCATAGAGGTGAAATGTCTTTGTCATCACATTTTATCAGGGTGTACATGATACCAACATGACTTATAACTGGTGATGTCAGTCTTGCTCACTTTGTTAAGGTAAAGTCTGTCGGATTTCTTCATTCTAAAGTTGTTGTTGTTCCTTTTCCCATAATCCGTCTCTGGGAATTCAACCCACACTCGGGGGAGGGCATTTAGCCCCACCTCCTGGAGGAAGGAGTATCTACATATATTATTTGAAATTCTTTGTAAGAAACATTTGTACCTTCTACCCCATTTATTTAAGTAATTGAATTATTTATATCAGTATGAACTCATGGACGTTTATTTCATATTGTGCTATAACTTCAACGTTTTATTAATTTTGTTGCTCAAGTTGTTTTAGCTTAGGCCGTCATTTACTCCTCCAGTTTGGCTCCGGCGTCCCTTTTGATTTGCATCCATCCTTTTGTTTTCTGAGCACTCCCATGTTTTCTGGCGCTACATAATGCTCCAGTCTCATCTTGTATTTTCATTGTCCCAGTGCTAGAATTAGTTATTTCTCCAAGGATGTCTGGGTTTTACTTTGTTATTTTGGAGAAGGATATTTAGAAATCAAGGTCTGGATGCTGGATGTGCTTGTCTCTATTTGGGTGTCATTGTTTCTGGTCTCTCAGCAGACGGAGCTATGAAATACCCTGCTTCCCTGAAAATAAGACCTAGCCGGACCATCGGCTCTAATGCGTCTTTTGGAACAAAAATTAATATAAGATCCGGTATTATATTGTATTGTATTATATTGTATTGTATTGTATTGTATTGTATTGTATTGTATTGTATTGTATTGTATTATATTATATTATATTATATTAGACCCAGTCTTATAGTAAAATAAGACCCAGTCTTATATAAGACCGGATCTTATATCCATATAGATAGACAGATAGATAGATATAGATATATCCAGATAGATAGATAGATAGATAGATAGATAGATAGATAGATAGATAGATATAGATACCTATAACCATTTCTATAGGGATCTGTCTTTATACATACTAAATTAAACATGAGTTCATACTAATGTCTAAGACGCTAATCCAGTATCACACAGTTCATTCTAGCCTTCTCCCCTTATATGTAACTTCTTTTACTGACCGTAAGTAACCTGACTCACCTTTTTACTATTTATTTACTTACTTGTTCAATCCTAGTATACATGTAGTTTCATATTTTTAAACCATACCTCAGTGAAAAACAAGTTTGCTAACTAAAATTGTGTTTATATACAGTTTTCGTATAGTCTTAAATTTCCCAATCAAAACATCATTTTCCAAAGTCACTTATGTAAGCTCCATCCCCACCCCAGTCAGTGCATTTGTATCATATATTGGTGATACAGTTAGATCCATTTGTCACAGTCTGCATTCCATTCTGGGATACTCTGATTTTTTTTTTATTAATGCACACATTAAAGTTCACCCTATGATGTACTGTTCTATGGGTCTTGACAAATGTATAGAGACATGTATCTTCCATCTACTGTGTTTCCCCCAAAATAAGACCTAGCCAGACCATCAGCTCTAATGCGTCTTGTGGAGCAAAAATTAATATAAGACCCTGTCTTATTTTACTATAATATAAGACCGGGTCTTATGTAATATAATATAATATAATAAATATAATACCGGGTCTTATATTAATTTTTTCTCCAAAAGATGCATTAGAGCTGATTGTCCGGCTAGGTCTTATTTTCAGGGAAACATGGTAGTACCATACAGAACAGTTTCATCACCCTAAAATATTCCCTGTGAGTCCCCTTTGTATTATTCCTTCCCAACACCTGACAAGTACTGATTTGTTTTCCATTCCTATAATTTGTCTTTTCCAGAATGTCAAACAGGATCATAAAATATGTAGACTTTTGGAACTGGCATCTTTGACTTTGCAGCATACATTTAAGATTCACCCATGTTGTGTGAAACAATAGTTTCTTCCTTTTTATCACTGAAATATCTGTCATCTCACATACCGAGTTTGTTTATCCATTCCCCTGTGAAGGACAATTTGATTATTTCCAGTTTGGAACAATTATGCATAAAGCTGGTATGTTTATACTATGTTTAGGTCTATAGGGAATTGCCAAACTGTGATTCCCAGGTAGCTGTATCATATTCCCTCAGCAATGAATGTGAGTTCCTGTTGCACTAAATCTTTGCCAGCTTTTGGTTTCATCAGTTTTTAGATTTTAGTTATTCAAATAGGTATGCAATGATATCTCATTGTGGTTTTATTTGTATTCCCCTAATGACAGATGATATTGAGCATCTTTAATTTGCCCTTTGTATATCTTCTTTGGTGAAAATACATGGATTTTTCTCTATTTTATATAAATATGAATGTAACTATACATAGAAATACATTATATATATACATATTATATATATTAATCAGGTTGTTTTCTTATTGTTGAGATTTAAGAGTTCTTTATATATCTTAGATATGAGTCCTTTATACAATATACACTTAAAAAATGAAAAAATGAAATGAATTGAAGGTACAAAAGAAAAAAAAATATTTTAATGAATAGTTGTATGAAAACTTTTGAAGTTGTCCAATTCAACTTTAGGATATTTTAGATAGGGGAATACTCATGTTAGTTGGCTAGTTACAGGATGGTTAAAGTGAATGGTTGAAGCGATGGCTCTTGAATTTAGTACAAGTTCCATAGAATTTCTCCAAAAAAGGAAGTTAAAAGTATACCCATATTAAAATTCTGTCTCACTACTTTAACATCATGAAATTAAATATCTGGAGACTTTAAAGCACATTCTTATAATCAATAAATGAAATTATTCATGAGATATAAATAGATCCCTGTGATTTTTGCTTCCCCTTTATGCATTGAGTATAGCTTACTTCTATTTTCTGATTATAATTATGCTGCATAAAATAGCAGTATTATATTGGATGCTAATTCTGTGCCAGATAACATGCAAAATTATGTTATATAGTTACCTTGATTTATACATAATCCATTTGTTTGATTTCATAAAAAATTTAGGAGGAATATGTATTGTGTCCAGTTTACATAGGGAACACCAGAGGCAAAAGAGGAATTTGTCATGCCTCATTCACAAGGAGGAACTAAGGCATACTTGCTAATAATGGTAGAAAACATCGTTCAACTACATCTAACAAAGGAAATGATAAACACTTCCTTGACAAGTTAATAAACATGCTCAGAACACTTTATTCTGTCATGAAAAATAATATGGTAGAAGAATAATCTAAGATGAATTTGTTTATATTTCAAATCTTTATAAAACAGCTTTTTCCCGGGCACTGTTGTAAGCACTGCAAAAGAGATAAAATTTAACTGATGTTACTCATGGAAAAATCAAGAATTGCAATTGGATCTATAGAGTAAGAAATATAAATCTATGACATTAATTATCTACTACTTAAAAGGACAATGTCTAAATTTTCAAAGTCAATGTGTTTTTATTTCTTTGGAGCTTTCTTTTCTTCTTATAGATTATGTTGTGCCACCACTGTTTAAAATTTTCATATCATTTTTTCATTTAAAAAAATCATTTTGTTAAAGCACCTCTTACAGAATTTTTAAAAATATGAATGCATGATAGGAAAACTTGCTTTGCATTTGCATATTTGTCTTAGTTCACAGAATTGATCCTCTGACTGGGTGAAAATTAGTGGTACAAAATAGTGTTCATCAGGCATTCTATTGACATCTAGTATCCAGCATTTCCGGTAAAGGATTGGATGCACTTCTGATTCTTATTCCTTAGTAGGCAGCTTGTTTTTCTGCTCTGAAATCTTTTTAAAAAGCCTTATCCTTGAGATTCTAAAATTTTATCAGCATGTGTTTTGCGATGGATCTGTTTTTCATCCCCTGAACTCTGTACTTTACTCCATGGACCTATTTCAGTCTGAAAACTTGGATATTTCTTAAGCTCTGGTATATTATTTTACTGATGTTTCTTTGATAATTTCTTCTCTATTTCTCATGTTCTCTGATTTCAGGACTTCCGTTTGTTTTGTGTTGGACTTAATCACCACATTTCTTAATTATCTTTCATATATTTAATCACTCTACCTTTTGCTCATCATTCTGTGATATTTCCTAGATTTTATTTCCCTTTTACCTGATCTAGTGCATTATTTAGTTCATATACTGAATATTTAAATTCCTGAAACAGGATTGTGATGTTTTGTTTATAATATATAAGTGATATATAATTTCAAAATATTAATTTATATTACTTGCTTAAACTAAATTGGCAATACAGATAAAATTCTCTTATTTGAATTTTTTCCCCCAAGGATGTTCCACTTGATCTGTGAAAGTTTAATAGGTATTACTTGAAAAAGAAAAACTGTTCTGAGGTGAAATGAGTTGAGGAAACCCTGTGTTTTACAAATATTAAACTTATCTCTTGAATCCATTGTTTTAAATGGTATTTAATAAACTCATGTGCACTAGGAAACTCTAAGAAGTTGTTTTATACAGAGAATCTTTTAGATTTATTTTACTAAAATTATTTATCAATCATGGAACATATTAAGACACAGGGCAGTTTAAGAAATGAAACAATGCCACTTCGGCATATACAGCATTGGAAGTATTTTTTTTTTTACAATGAAATTTATCATTTATTCCTTCATGCCCCGTTCCATTTCCTCTTCCAGATTTCAAAACTAATTTTTACATCTTTGCTTTCGTGACAGTTTGTAAGTTTGGCTTTCTTTTTTCCAAATGATTGTAATGATATAAATGTGGGGGATTGAAGGAGTACTAAAAAGCTTGACTGAGTTTATTTCAGCTTTCCTCCTTATCACTATTAGGAAAGCAGTTGTCAATCAAGATCTGTTTGCATTATGGTTGTTTCCACGTCTTGGCCACCGTAAACAAAGCTGCAATGAACATTGGAGCACACGTGTCTTTATCTCTAAATGTTTTCAGATTTTTTGGGTAGATACCCAGGAGAGGGATTGCTGGGTCATACGGCAATTCTATTCGTAATTCTTTGAGGAACCTCCACACTGCCTTCCATAACGGCTGTAACAGTCTGCATTCCCACCAACAGTGTATGAGGGTTCCTTTTTCTCCACAACCTCTCCAACATTTGTTACTATTTGTCTTGTTGATGATAGCCATTCTGACTGGGGTGAGGTGATATCTCATTGTGGTTTTGATTTGCATTTCTCTGATGATTAGTGATGTTGAGCATTTTTTCATATGTTTATTTGCAAAATGTCCTTCGATAGATGAATGGATAAAGAAGTTGTGGTACATATACACAATGGAATACTATTCGGCAGTGAGAAAAGATGATATAGGAACATTTGTGACAACATGGATGGATCTTGAGAGAGTAATGCTGAGCGAAACAAGTCAGACAGAAAAAGCAGAGAACCATGTGATTTCACTGATATGTGGTATATAAACCAAAAACAACAAAAGAACAAGACAAACAAATGAGAAACAGAAACTCATAGACACGGACAATAGTTTAGTGGTTGCCAGAGGGTAAGGGGGGTGGGGGGGGAGGTGAGGGTAAGGGGGATCGAATATATGGTGATGGAAGAACTGACTCTGGGTGATGAACATACAATGAGATTTATAGATGATGTAATACAGAATTGTACACCTGAAATCTATGTAATTTTACTAACAATAAATTTAATTAAAAAAAAAATCTGTTTGCATTAAAGAATAGCTGTTGACGGGTTCTGAAAAAAAAAAAAAAAGCACTGTATAAGATTATTTATTGTATAAAATTTATTATAATTAGATCAACAGTGGACCATAGAAATAGCTTTGTAAAAATAGAACCAGTCAGTCAACATATATGTTAACTACATGTATCTTTGTAATAAAGTCAGCTGTATTGGGTATTCCCTGTTTGGTGGCCAAATTACAGGAGGAAAAAAAAGAATTTGTTTATAGCAGTGACTCAGAAATATTAGAAATATTTCCAATGTAGTCAATTTTGGGGTTGCAACTGTTATTTATTTGATTTAACTCATATAGTTAAGTGTTTATAAGCCTCTTTATATGTAAATCTTTGCTGCATTATTGAACTACAGTTCATTAGGTAATGAAATTGTATGGACTTTATTAAGTTTTCCTTTTTGTATCTAGGGATAAATAAATTAGGTTCTTGTGTTAAATAATTTTTTTAAACTATTGGTTAGATGGCCATAGTTTAAAAAAGGCAAGCAAAAATAAATAAATGAAAAGCTTGTTGCTATCTTCTGCCATCATCATCTTGCAGAACACAAATTTCATATTCATATTAAAAAGACATATTGCCGATGTTGATCATTAACTGGGAAAAGGAGCCGTAGGGGGTTACATTATGCTAAAGAGCAATTAAGTGAGACATATTCCCAAGACACTTGTCTCTTGAGAACAACCTATAACTAAAATCTTTTAAACAGCACACTGTCGTTTTATAAACTATTATACTGAAAAGGTTGTAGTTGATACCCAAATTTAACATGTAACCACACACCTACATTGCATGACCTCGTATGTCTATAAATTGAAGTCCTCCTTTTACATCAATTTAATTACAATATTCTGGTGGTTACCAAAAAAAAACTATGCATAATATCTTTATGATATAATAGCAGCCTTGGGAATTGAGATAATTTATAGTCTATATTCTTAGTGTACTGCTGCTTCATTTAAGATACATAGGTACCAATGAATGCAATATGTATTCTTTATTCCTTTCTTAGGACCTGATGGAAGACTTGGGGGGTTCTGTGTCAAGTAGTCCTATGTTGAAAGCCTGACTCTACCTATTCCAAACTGAGTAAGCTTGTGTATAGTGATTTACTCATCACAAAAATGGGACTAATAATACCAAATATTATAATTATTAAATTAGATGATGCTTTTTAAATGACACTAATAGTACACTTACTTCATTGATTTCAATCAGTATGTGGTAGCAATTATTTTATAAAGGCTGACCTTGAAAAAGTAGTCTATTCATTATGTACCAACTAAAGTTAATTTTCAAACTTTAGATTCTATTATAAGTTTGGGATGCTAATATAATACTTTCTCTCTCCCCTTTAATGTTATCTTTTTTTTTTTTCTTTTCCAGCTAGTCACTGAATTCTCATTTATATATATTTTTTGGTAGAACTGTTAGCAGGTAGTGCATTTTTAGCATGAATAGCTTTTGGAATCAATAAATCCCGAAGATTAGTCTGAGACAGAGGAACTAAACTTCAAAAAATAGCTCATAAAAGGCTACATTTATATAGCCCTTAAACATTTCTTATATTATTGTCCTGAATTGCTATTGACTTTTAAGAATATCTGCCTTCTGTCTCTAACAACAACCAGAGAAGGAACCTTATATTTTGTGTGTGTTTCCATTACAGATTTTTTTTTTCTCCTGGAGACTCAATAATAATGGTATAATAGGTAGTGGATCTTATAGTTATTATAGTCCACTGAATACAGATTCACTAAGTACCAGTATGGATATTTTGTACTGTATTGTGAAAATTTTGATAGTTCATAATGCTGAACTCGCTTTTTAAAAAAGAAAATGAAAGATTGCAAATACACAACATATAGTAGATTTGAGTCATTTTTATTTAAAAGAAATTTTCCAGCTTTATTGAGATATAATTGACATAACATCATGTAAGTTTAAGATGTACAATGTGATGATTTGATACACATACAACATTTTTGTGTGATGAAAACTTTTAAGATCTACTTTCTTAGCAACTTTCAACTGTATAATACAGTATTGTTAAGTATAGTCATCATGCTGTATATTAGATCCTTAGAACTTACTCATAACTGGAATTTTGTATCCCTTGACCAACATCTCCCCATTTCCCCCACCCTCCAGCCCCTGACAACCAAAAGTCTTCTCTCTGTTTCTGTGAGTATGGTTTTGTATTCGATGTATAAGCGGTATCATACAGTATTTGTCTTTCGTCTGTCTTCTGACTTATTTCACTTAATTTAATGCCCCCAAGGTTCATCCATGTTGTCACAAATATAGGAGTGTCTTCTTTTTTATGGGTGAATACATACATATATGTATGTATATCACATTATCTTTATCCAGTCATCTGTCAATGGACACTTAGATTGTTTCCATGTCTTATCTGAGTAATTTTTAGATGTTAATTCTCCATGGACACAAGAAAGAAAGACTGGTAGATAAGGTATAATTAGTATAATTAAAACCACATGTAGCTGCTAACGTGAGAAAAGATTGGAGATTAAGAACTCAGAACGATTCTTTTTAAACAAATACTTAAGTAATTTGCAACCTAGCGCCCACAAGGGATCAAATCTAAATTATGGATTAGGGATCAATAAATAATTGTACTAAATTTTTTCCTCTGATGTTTGGGCAGTTGCCCTGCTACCTTCCCATCCTTACCCCATCCCACGAGATGCCTGCACTGATATTCACTCTGACCTTCCTGTATCAAATTTGTTAATTATGTGAGAATTAGGCCTCCTTCTCTAAGTGTTTATTGAGAAATGAAACCTATCACTGCTGCCTTTGGTTAGGTATTGTGTCATCATAAGGAACTGTTCAACTTCCAGCTGTATATGGGGACTGGCTCCTGAAAGCTAATAGAAATGCAACTATTTTTGTTGTGTTAAATGATCCAATCTTTTATTTTCTCTGGCTAGGAATCAGTTTTAGGGTTGAAAGAAGTGAGGTTGAACTCGCTTCTCTAATGCTATAGAATGAACATGTTTCCACATAGATTTAGATCAGGATTACCCCAAACAGGAGTAACTTTTAGTTCTATATTTTAATGACACTCAGTAATTGGTAACTATTGTGTAATTTATGATATTCATGACGTGTTCTTCTTTTCCTCCTTACTCACCCCATCAGGAAGAGTTTGAAAATGACAAAGAAAGTGGTCAGTTGTTAAATTGTACTGCCACAAGATTGTGATTAAGTTTTTCAATCCCCAGGCCAATGCCTAAAAAATGTGTTTTTTTTAATATTAGCAAGGGACACATTTCTGATATCATTTCTCTTCTGATTGTCAATAACACACTTCACACAGTTCTCATTGAGCTCAAAACTTACGTTACATAGAAAAGCAGTGCGCTTCTCCATGGGGCTTGGGAGCAGTTTCATATCTCAGTATTTCCTATGTGGTCTAGTCTAATTTTATTTAAGATATGACTGAATGGATGGGGGAAAATATATTGGTACAATATTCAAATTCAGTTCAATAGTTCCTTGGTCATATACGTTGGGTCTAAACATTAGAATTAGAGAAATTAATCAAGCTTTGTCTGATGTTTACTTAAGTTTCCTCTTTGCACTGACAATTTAAAGCAAAGAGGTATTTCATGTTTAACTCATTACCAAGTAATCTTCAAAACGGGTGAAATGGATATTGTTAGTCTATATCTGAGATGAGATAACGTATTCTGCGAAGCGTCTTGTCTACAGTCACAAGATAAGAACATGGCAGTGCTGGAATATAAACTTATTTCTGCTTAGCTCCAAAGGTCAAGCTCTTAATACTATTTCATGTACACTGTCAGAAATAAAAAATAATTTTCTTCATCTTCAGTAAAATACATGTTCCTAGAGCCAAATTCTCTAAAGGCCTTGTTACCCCTTATGTGACCCTGTAATACAATTGATTATTACAATATTTGTATACGATACCGTCAACTTTAGGGGTGTGGCTGACTTAAAGTAGAGGCTTATGTGGGCATACACATCACCAAAAAAAATTGTGACAGAAAATTTGCTACAGCCTACTGTAACATATTTTCCAAACTTAAGCAAATCTTTATTTAAAACAATTTTAACATGAACATTATTAACCTGGTTAGCAATGTTTAATAATTTCATAGTGCTTGTTTTTACTAGGGTGGCTGCAAATAGAAAAAGTATTTTCCAAAAAATAGATAGGGTGAGGTATAATATTTTTTTTAGGAGGATACAATTTAATTCAAAAAGTTAAGTGCGGTGTGCTTCAGCAAAAAAGAATTGGTGAAAGGAGGGTAACTAAGAAATCACAGGTTTTCCATTTTGTAAAGTACTAAACAACAGGAATGGCTATTTCATTATCTTACAATTCTTCCATGTGCTCTCAATTTCTGCCTCATGATGCAAATATTTGTTGAATAAACAATGATCTAAATATTTTTCTTTCTTAAAGGCATAATTTTTTATTATGCACACTAAAGATCCCTTAGTTGCTCCAATGATAGATTGAAAAGAGGACAATATCTTTATCCTCTGTTAGATAATATGAGATCAGGAGAGCATGGTGTGGGTATCACTGGCCACGCAATCCAATTCCATTTGGTTTGTGGCTTTTATATCCTTCCAGAGCTGAATTTAGCCTCACAACTGACAAAGCTGTGTTTGCTATACCAGGCAACATAGAAGTGCAGGGTAAGACTGGTTCCAGAAAATGAAAGTATATCCTTATGTTTCCTTTATTAGAGGCCCTGGTGCATATGTTCTTACCCTAGCTTGGGTCCTAGTTGGGCATCCAAGGTTCCAAGGTGACCATTTCATTGTCCATGATGTTGCTGAATGTCAGTGTGGAAATCATACACATGACTAGAAGACTTTGCCTCAGACCTCATACTTTAGATAACTCAAGTTATCTGGAGTTTTCACAGTTATAAAATGGAGATAATAAATTTTGGGATTCTCTATGTTGTAGACCTCAAAAAGAAAAAAAAAGACTGTGAATGGGCTTTGAAAACTAGGGGACTATGCTAACACAATTATATATTAGGCTCTCCTGCTTTCCCTCTCCTAAAAAGTACAGATTTGAGGTCAGTTTATTTTTTGAAGTCTCACTGGTGCTAAAAATTTCAAGTAGATCAAACATTGCTCCTGTCTGTTTCTGTATAACAACTAATACCAATGTAGGTAATTATAGCAGTGGAAAAACCCACGTAATTTCTCCAGGGAAAGTTTATTTAACTGGAAGCAGCCATCACCAATAAGCAATAGGAAGCTTTACTATGACTCTTACTTTGCAAATACACTTTTTCATTCTAATCAACAGATAAGATTGCATAAAATTTAATTGAATGCTATCACACAAGACAAACACCATTAAAACTTTTTTCATGGCTCCTTTGTGCCTTTTTAGCAGTCTCCTTTCTTCCTCTCTCCCTCCTACTCTTCCACAGATATATGCTGTGTAGCATTCTGTGATAAAGTTTCCTCTTTGCACTGAGAATTGAAAGCAAAGAGGTATTTCATATTTAACTCATTACCAAGTGATGAAGAGGGAAATTGAGAACTAAGATTTTATAAGCATTCATACCTCATTTAATCTTCAAAACTGGGGTGAAATGGTATTGTGGTAGTAGGCACTTATGTAAAGTCATCCTTTAATTCTCACCAAAATTTGAGTTTAACGATATGGTTTGACAATATGGTTTCCATTTCATAGATGGGGAGACATGTTCTGTGAAATGCAAGTTCACAAAACCCAAATGTAGAAAAGCAGATGTTACAGAACTGAACAATGAATGGGTAAGGGTGAATGCTACTGCACGTATCCCAAGGCTTGAAAGGAGAGCCACAGAAACCACATAACACTGAGCCAGTGGGCATAATATTGGCCTCATTAATGTCGGAATCAATAAGTGTGGGGATTTCCCAGATTTTGAAGGCATTAGTGACTCCTCTAGGATATTAGAGTGAGTTCTTTAGTAAAAGGCAACTGGAAAATGAGAGTCCTTGTCTCAAAACATAAGATCTTAATAAAACCAATCATAAAATTGACCTTGGAGGAGAGAACATTGACACAGGATCACAATGGCCTGAGCGAAATCCTAACAATAGGGAAGACTATGTACAAAGACATAGAGGTATGAAAGGACTTACTGACTGGAGTCTGGAATGCAGGAGCATGTTTGTGCAGCTGTATGTGTATGGGAGGTGTGTCCATGCATATAGGTAACTTTTAGATGAGCCTGGAGAATTAACAAGCTTGTGAATTTGGCCAGATTTTTATTTTAGAAAAATATACTTAAGTTGAAGAGAGACTAGTTTGGAAACCATTGCAAAAATAAGACACAGTGGTGACATGGACTTAATTATGATGAGAAATTCTAGGTTAAAGGGAAATTCTGGGCTGTGCCTTACAAAAATACATAGAAAATACCTGGTTCTTCAGGCACATGATGGTCACAGACAAACTTCATTTAAAGTAGAAAATTTGCACGTAACCAGATATCTATCCTGTCCTATAAAGATGAAACATAAACATATATTTCCATTTTTAGATGAATTCCTTCATTAAAGGAAGCAAAAGTACACTCTAGGTCTGCACTACAAATCTTTCTATGTATAAATTTTCCTGTCCCTGGTAGTTTTCACTGTTATTTTAGAAATGTAAAGAAGTTGCTTGATTTCTTATTTTAAATTTATGAGTGAATTTTTAATTATTATTTGTGAAATGCAAAGATTAATTGCACTTGAATAGATATGTGAGGATATTTGATGTTGCTGGGTAGTTTTGCTAACACATCTATTTTTGCACACTAGGTTTTTGGGACTTCAAGCTCCCTGCCATTCTGCACCTGTGTTAGATGATATGGAAACAGTTTCATGGTGAATTTTTATGAATATGGTGAAAATCTTTAAATATATTCAATTGCAACGTATGATAAAAATAGCATAACTGAAATTTTCCTGTAATTTTTGTTTTCAAAGTTTCTATTGAGAAATCAGCTGACAGTCTTATGGGACCTCCCTTGTAGGCAACTAAGTGCTTTTCTCCTGCTCCTTTTAAAATTCTCTTTGCCTTTGACCTTTGGTATTTTAATTATGATGTGTCTTGGTGTGGGCCTGTTTGGGTTCATCTTATTTGGGACTCTTTGCACTTCCTGGGCTCATATATCTGTTTCCTTCACCAGGTTAGGGAAGTTTTCAGTCATTATTTCTTCAGGTAGGTTTTCAATTCCTTGCCCTCTCTCTTCTCCCACCTTGAGCTTCAAGTAAGACTTTGGGGTCAAGCAAAACTTTGTCATTTCTTAGCTCCATACCTCATCTTCACCAGGTTGGGTTTATAAAAATCATGTGGTTTCTGGAGTTTCCTCTTTCAGTTTTTTCCCTGCAGGGAGAATTTTCTCTCTTTTATTTGACCTAGCTTTATGCTGTACTGTACATCCGAAGGAACCTGGCTTACTTTCTTTTTTTTGCCCATATCATTGGTTGATTTGCCCTCAAGGCCAGAGTCAGGCTGTTTCATGATGAACTCTTCATCAATGCCTAATTCTCCAAAAGTATCAACCCACTTGCAGAATTTATGAACTACTCTTGGTATTTTTTTGCAAAGAGGAAGACTTTTGGGAAAATCCTTGTGCTTGAGTTCTTTTCTTTCTTTCTTTCTTTCTTTCTTTCTTTCTTTCTTTCTTTCTTTCTTTCTTTCTTTCTTTCTTTCTTTCTTTCTTTTTCTCATCAAGCAAATTGTCTGTGACAGAGGAGTCTTCTTGGGAGGGTCCAGGTAGACTTTGGTAGGACGTCTTTCACAGAGCTTTGCAGGGGACTTCCTTCTTTTTCTGGTGCCCTGACAATAGGCCCATGTGTCCTCCAGCTTCCTGTGAGGATCAAGCACTTTCAGCACTTTTAATAGGAGGTCGGCAGGCAGAACGTCCTCCAGATTCGGGTAGTGAGCCAAGGGATGCTTGGTCAGGCTGGCTTCGATGTCCTCTACGAATGCCTTCCGTGCTTGCTGGGCTGGTGAGAGTGTGGAAAACAGGTCTGCCTTGTTGGGCAGCTTTACCTGACTCTTTTTGGGAGCAGGTGGGGGAACTCTATGAGCAATAATGGTGAGAAAAACCTTCCATAGGGCCATGAGTGATGAGATTTTTCAAGATGGACAGCCCGTCCTGCAGTTGTCCAGCCCCTCTTGCACAAGTATCCACCATCGGCCATCCAGGGAGCAGGGGAACTTCAGAAGCCTGTTCTCGTGCTTTGCCAAACACTTGGAAGGTAACTTTTCTTTGTGCCAGGGTTTACAGTTCATGCCCGGAGGCATGGGTTCCAGTGGTTGTACTACTTAATATAGGTTTGTGAAAATATTCCAAAAAGATTTGTGCGTCACTGTTTAGGAGGGCTATCTGGTGACTGTTTTTCTTGCATGTTGTTTAACTTTGTTATTAGGGCAATGCTGGCTTCATGGAATGATTTGGGAAGCATCTCATCCTTTTTATTTTCTGGAAGCAGTGTGTGTATGATTGGTACTTTTTCTTCCTAAACTGTTTTGTGGAAATCACCAGTAAAGCTATCCAAGCCTGGAGTCTTCTTTGTGGGAAGGATTTTCTAACTACAAATTCAATTTCTTTAGTAGATACAGGTATTTCAGGTTATCTATTTATTCTTTAGTAAACTTTGTTAGTTTGTGTATGTCAAGGAATGTATCTTATTTCATCTCTGTTGTCAAAATTAAAGTTGTAAAGTATTCATACTATTCCTTGTTATCTTTTAAATATTTGTGGAATCTGTAATGATGTCACCTCTTTCATTGCTGATTTTAGCAGTCTTTGTTGTTTCTCTTTCTTTCCTGATCAGACTAGCGTGAGGTTAATACATTTTACTGGTCTTAAAGAATGAGCTTTTATTTTCATTGATTTGTCTCTATTTTTTTCTGTTTTCTTTTTGAGTTCTCCAAACTTTGTTTACCGTTGACATACATTTTGCACATATATATAAATATATATGTGTATATATATATATATTTCTATAATAAATTTTACACTACTTAAAAAGATTATGTTTGCTTAAATACTGCATCACAATTGACTTTAATATATAAAAACTTATATATTTACCCATATACTTACCATTTTCACTATTCTGTATTTATTTATGTAGAAAGTTATTTCTATCTGGTGTAATTTTCTTTCTGCCCAAAGAAAATTCTCGGCTTTTTTCCCCCCCTGAGGAATATCCTCTCTATTGCTACATGACAATAAAAGGTTTTATCATTAACAACATGTTGTCAAGCAGTCAGGGTGCAGGTGGCAGTTAAAAGGATTCTTAGGTTATAAAATTTCCCTAGTGCTTTTTGGGTTATGGGTGAGGGGCTGATTCTCATGTGAGAAGGGTGAGCTTTTGAGCATGCCCTAAACTTCACCTCTCCTTGGGAGGCTGTCCACTTCTAGTCTTCTGCATAGTTGTCTGAGGACAGTGACTCCAGATAAATCTTCCGGTTACATGACATATTTGGCCTCTGAGGACAGCCCCCAGAGGTGTCCCTTATCAGGGGTCTTCCAAGGGCAGAACAGCTACCATGTAGACTAGAGAAGTCTGGATATTTCAACAGCACCCTTGCGTGCTGCAAAACTTTTGGAGAAGGAGCAGGAAGGGGTTGCGTGGATCTAACTCCATATATTTCCCCATATGGTTTCAGGTGTGCTCTCTTGGCCTGCTCCGTGATGTCCAGGAAGTCTTTGTAGCAGGTTCTGGCCATGACAGTGTACCATGTGGCATAGCCTCATTCAGTGACCTTGGCTCTGGCAGGTAACCTGCCCAGCCAGGGATCGGGGTCTCCTGGAGGGGTTTCTTTATGTATTTGCATTCCAGACTCGAGGGGTGGTACTGCGGGTAGCACTGCTACAGTGTCTACAGGACCCTCTCCTCGGAGCAGACGGACTTGTCTCTGGGCAGTGGCCATCGAGCAGCAAAATTTCTTCCACCTCGTCTTTATATCGCAGTGTGTTCTCCTGGAAGGTTTTCAGACAGTGGGACATGTCCTGGCTGGAGGTTTCCTGGCAGCTGAGGTATGGAATGAAGCCACTGTGTGATTGGTAGCTGTCTCGGGAAGGTCTTGGAAGATTCCTGATTTTGTTCTCTGGGCCAGCCTGGATCGCAGCTCAGCTAGGCCTTTTGCCCGTGCTCGGCCTCAGCCCGGCATCTGGGCCTCCCTTTTGTCTGCTCAACCTACCCAGGAGTCACCTATTTTTTCCCTTTTTTTTTTTTCCGGTAGTTTGTTTCTGCTGGTGATGAATTTACTTATCTTTCATATGACTGAAAAAGTCCTTATTTTGCCTGTTTTAAGGAGATGTTTTTGCTGTGTATGGAATTCTAGTTTGACCAGTTTTCTTCCTATACTTTAAGGAGACTGCTCAACTCTTTTCTCAATTGCATTACTGAGATTAGAAGTCTGATTTTACACTGATTTGTGTTTCTTTGTGTGTAATATGTCTCTTTTTTTCTGGCTCCTTTTTAAGATTTACTGTTTATCACTGTTTTTGAGCAATTTGAATATGATGTTACTTGTCATTTTAAAAAAATGTTTCTTGTGCTTGGAGTTTGTTGAAGTCCTTGCATTTGTGGATTTATGGTTTCCATCAAATTTGGGAAAAAGTTCTCATTATGTCTTCAAACATGTTTTCTGTTTTCTTTCAAGACTTCAGTTACATATATATTAGGTTGCTTGAAGTTTTCTCACAGCTCACTGATGCTCATTTTAAAAAATTTTCTTTTTTGTTTGCATTTTATTTTAAATAATATTTCTTGCTTAGTCTTCAAGTACACTAATCTTCTGCAGTGTGTAATATGTCATGGATGCTATCCAGTGTGGTTTGTTTTTTTCCATCTTACACTTTGACATTTTCATTTCTAGAAGTTTGATTTAGGATTTTTAAAAATATCTTCTATGTCTCTACTTAACTTTTTGAACATTTTGAGTATAGTTATAAGAATTGTTTTTATGTTTGTTTCTTCTAATTCTAACATCTGTGTAGCTTATGAGTTGACTTTGGTTGCTTCACTTAGTCATTACTAGGATGATTCGTGATAAATTATTTTTGGATGCCAGGCATTGTAAGTTCTACCTATTTGGTGTTGGATAATTTTCCATTTTTTGCAAATATGTTTTTACCTCTTTTTTTGGGGGGGCGGGGGACACTGTTAAGTTGTTTGGAAATGATTTGATCCTTTTGGGTCCTTTTTAAGATTTGATAGAAAGAAATAATGTAGTCCGCTCTTATATGGTAAAAATGTTGTTATATTGTTATGTTATATGGTTAAATATTCCCCACTACTAAGGCAAGACCCTAACATGTAAATTGCCCAATGCCCTGTGAATCTTGAGGCTTTACAGTCTGGCTGACAATAAAAGTTACTATTTTATGCCCCCTGTGAGTATCAGGCACTGTTATCTATAATCCATTTAAGTGGTTTCATTCTGGGCCTCTAATAAAGCACTCACATACATAAACTGATCGATAATCAGCTGAACAATTCCTTTGGGCTACAAGGTTCTAGAATTTCCTCTTTTTACATCATTCTCCTCTCTGGTACTCTGTCTTGAGAATTCTACCCATTTTGTTCTTTGGAGTGTCTAAGCTTAATCTCTATTTAGTGAGACCACTGCTCTCTGCTTGGGTTCCCACTCTCTGAACTGTGGCCTGGAAACTCAAGCAATGTGAAGCAATTGTAAGGCTCACCTACTTCCTATCTCTTAGGGATCAATCTCTGTTGCATGATATCTAGTGTCTTTCAAACTATTGTCTTATTTCCTTCCATTTTTCAGGTGTTCCAGAGGGTAAATCTAATCCTTGTTATACTATCTTGGCTAGAACAGAAAATCTAACTTACTTATTCCTGTTTTGTCTCCCCCAATTTGTGAGTCTGTCTTCTCAGAGGTCACTAAACACTTCTAAACCATCAAATACCTTATAACATTCTTACTGATCTCCATCATTAGAAATTGTAGATCATACTCACATTATTGAAACAAAATTCTCTCTTAAAATCCATACCATTCTATTTTTGTTTTTTCCCCTAATACTCATGATATTCATCTACTTTAAAAATCCATGAATATCAAACTTAGCATGCAACATTAGGTGTTTTACAGTTTTGATGCAGCATGGCTTTTTTTTTTTTTTTTTTTTTTTTTTTGGTTGCCATAGCTAATAATATTCTAATATACAAATTATAGGTTAGATGTAATTTTTCGACCATGACTACAACTTGTATATTTTCTTAAAATCCATTTTTTTTCCATTTATTCAGTTATTCACATATTTGTTAAGTTCCCATTTTGTGTGAGGCAGTCAACTAGATCTTCAAACTATTGCAATTAAAGATACAAGCACTACATTTTCCCTATAATAAAATTCCCATCAGTTCTTTGCCAGATAAAATAAGATTTTTTATATGAATTATTTTAAAGATTTTGTTCAGACTTCATCCTTGAAGTCCATCCTTTCTAAATAAGTGTTGAGTGAGGTAGGTTAAGATTCTAAATCAATGAAATATAATGAAGTGTATCAATACAACAAGGGTGACTTAAGATTGACGGCAGAAGTTAAAGTATGAAGCAAAGGAATAAAAATTCAGTGACCATCATTCAATGGGAACTTGGTCTAGTCTAGCAATGATTGCTTGTAACTGTCTTATTATTATTCCCTGAAGTGTGAAGCACTGGAATAACATCTCTTTAAGGTCAAGGACAAAGTGACATTTTCATATAAAAAAGAAGACGATTGGCAAATTGCCTAAAGTTAATGATCAGTGTAGAAAAACACCTAATATTCAAACACCTTTGGAAGTTCCCTATAGTCCCACTTTGTCATATAGCATATACTTTTTCCGTATGAGGAGAGACAGATTTACAACGGAAATTACATAATCCATTATTACAGTTTTCAAGTGAAATGTAATGAATGAACGTCATGTGTTCCAAGTAATGCTTCCAGAGCTCACTTTACTCTTAGATAAAAGAGATTACATTACTGTAGGAAAATCAGCATCTTCCAATTATCCATTCTACTCTGGCTATGGAAATCAACATTAGGTGATGTGGCTATGAAAAAGAGCCTGCTGTGGTTGTTTAATGTCTCCCAAACCACATGTAGAATGCCCATCTCTTTGCTCAACTGCCTCCTTTTTTGCTTCTTAAAGTAACAGGGAACATGTTTCTATTGTGTGTCTTAAAGGTAATTACCATCACTTTGACTCTTCATACCAGCACCCAATAAAAACATTTCTGGTACTTTGTAATCTAGCAAAAATTTTCAGTGTAAGATTATTCCACTAGCTTCCCCTTTTAGTTTTCATTTTGATTTTCCTTTTTTTAACAAAATGACATTGGTAATTATTTCTCTGTATTCTTGCCTTCAATGTGTCACTTCTCTCTCCTTTGACATCTATCAAATATTTGTATATAATTATGCTTCCACTTAGTCATCTGCTATTCCCAGCTTTCCAAATTTAGCCTCCCTTGTTTAATATTTCTTCATAAGTTATTCCAGGCCTGCATCCTTTTGTTCATCTTCTCTGAACTTCAATTACATCTAATTTTGACCTTAATTTTCACTATGGAAACATGCAAACTTTGTTCTTACTGAAATATCAAGGAAGTTTATGTTTTAGTACTTGAGTAATCAAGTGAAAAGAACATGACTGTGAAATTTTAGATTTATTTCTGGATTGCGAAAGGAAACATAACCAAAATACTGTGTTGTTTAAAGTGCAACAATATAGGATAAAAGAATCAGCCACTGTAACATTGCAAGCATAATGCGATAATCACAGACCAAAACTTTGTGAATTTTAAAAATTAAAGAGGGGGGGCGGCTGGATAGCTCAGTTGGTTAGAGCACAGTGCCGGTAACAGCAAGGTTGCTGGTTCAATCCCCAAATGGGCCACTGTGAGCTGCACCCTCCACAACTAGATTGAAACAACTACTTGACTTGGAGCTGATGGGCCTGGAGAAACACACTTCAATAAATAAAAGTAAAACAAAACAAAAAAGACCCAACTATCATGAGAGGCACAGATTCTTTCCTATAATAATGCGATATTTTGTATAGGGAAAATTAGTGGAGTACACAGTCATTTCTGATTTCTCAAAGGAGAAACATCTTTTATCTCTTAAAAACCAGATGAGTCTGATTCATGTTACTTTGCTTACATTTGCCTAGGTCAGATTTTCAATGTATCTTATCAGAAAAGGCATACTGTTCTCATGGCATCTGTTCCTACTAGCTTACCCCCTCACGCTCTACATTGATGTAGAATATACTCTTCTTTTTTAAGAAAATAGCTTTATTTTGATATAATTTATATCTCATACAATTAGCCCATTTACAGTGAATAATTCAATCCTTTTTAATATATTCACACAGTTGTGCAACCATCACCACAATCAATTTTAGAACATTGTCATCATCCCCAAAAGAAACTCTGTGTCTATTAGTAGGTACTCCCTATTTTCCCCAGCTCCCTCAGCCCTTGACAACCACAAATCTACTTTTTGTCTACAGATTTGCCTATTCTGGGCATTTCATATAAATGTAAGAATAATGTGGTCCTTTGTGACTAGTTTATTTTATTTACCATAATGTTTTCAAGGCTTGGCCATGTTGTATCATGTATCAATACTTCATATGTTTTTATTGCCAAGTGGTAATCCATTGCATCGATACACAATATTTTATTTTTTCTACTATGAGTAATACCACTATAAACATTTACATATCATTTTTTGTGTGGTATATGTTTTCATTTCTTTTTGGTATATACCTAGGAATGGGATTTCTGGGTAATAAGGTAACTATCTATCTAACATTTAGAGGAACTGTGAGACTGTCTCAAAGTATCTGTACAATTTTATATTACCAACAGCAGTGTATGAAGGTTCTAATTTCTCCACATCCTCACTAAAACTTGTTATTATCTGTCTTTTGGTGATAGCCATGACAGTGTGTGTGGAGTGATATATCATTGTGGTTTCAACTTGCATTTCCCTGATAGTTAATGATATTAAGCATTTTTCATGTGCTTATAGGCAGGCCCTTTGTATATATTCTTTAAAGAAGTGCTTATTCAGATATTTTTCCCGTTTTTAATTGGGTTATTTGTCTAGTATTGATCTGCGAGTGTTCTTTATATATTCTAGATACAAGCCCCTTATCATATATATATGACTTGCAAATATTTTCTCCCATTCTGTGAGTTGTCTTTTCATTTTCTTTTTTTTTTTTTTTTTTTCAAGATTTTATTGTGGAATCAGAACAGGACTTTATTGGGGAACAGTGTGTACTTCCAGGACTTTTTCCAAGTCAAGTTGTTGTCCTTTCAGTCTTAGTTGTGGAGGGCGCAGCTCAGCTCCAGGTCCAGTTGCCGTTTTCTAGTTGCAGGGGGCGCAGCCCACCATCCCTTGCGGGACTTGAGGAGTTGAACCGGCAACCTTGTGGTTGAGAGGATGCGCTCCAACCCACTGAGCCATCCGGGAGCTCAGTGGCAGCTCAGCTCAAGGTGCCATGTTCAATCTTAGTTGCAGGGGACGGAGCCCACCATCCCTTGGGGGACTCCAGGAGTTGAACTGGCAACCTTGTGGTTGAGAGCCCACTGGGCCATGTGGGAATCGAACTGGCAGCCTTCGGAGTCAGGAGCATGGAGCTCTAACCGCCTGAGCCACCAGGCCAGCCCCGTCTTTTCATTTTCTTGACGGTGCCTTTTGAAGCACAAGTCTTTTATTTTGAAGAAGTCTAATTTATTTATTTATTTTTCTTTTGCTGCTTGTGCCTTCATTTTGGTGTGATATTTAAGAAACCATCACCTAATCCAAGGTCACAAGAATTTACCCCATGTTTTCTAAGAGTTGAATAGCTTTAGCACTTACATTTCCATTTTGAGTTATTTTTTCGTATATGACATGAGAGATGGGTCCAACTTCATTCTTTTGAATGTGGATATTCAGTCATCTCAGCTCCATTTGTTGAAAACACTATTTTTCCCCATTGAATTGTCTTGGCAGCCCTTTTGAAAATAAATTAACTGTAAATGTGAAGATTTATTTCTGGACTCTATTTTATTCCATCGATCTATATGTCTAGCCTGATGGCAATACCAAACTATCTTGATTATTGCAACTTTAAGTTTTGAAGTAGGAACTGTGATTTTTTTCAAAATTGTTTTGGCTATTCTGGATCCCTTGAATGTCCATGTGAATTTTAGGGTCAATTTTTCAATTTCTACAAAGGAGCTAGCTGGGATTTTGATACTGTGTTTCCTCCAAAATAAGACCTAGCTGGACCATCAGCTATACTGCATCTTTTGGAGCAAAAATTAAGATAAGACCTAGTCTTATTTTACTATAATATAAGACCTGGTCTTATATAACATATAATATGAGACCGGGTCTTATATTAATTTTTGCTCCAAAAGGCGCATTAGAGCTGATGGTCCAGCTAGGTCTTGCTTTCGGGGAAACATGGTAGTAACTGTGTTTAGGGTATAGATAAATTTGGGGAAGTATGCCTAGGTTTACACTATGAAGTCTTCTGCTCCATGATGTCTTTCCATTTATTTACTTCTTTAATTTCTTTCAGAGTACTGGTTTCCCCTGCTATCAGAAAGTAGAACATTATGAAATCTTTCATAAACCAAAATAGCATAAAGCGAAGATGCAATTATTGTTAATTTATATGTTTTTTATTTTATTGCACATGATTGAAATGCTTAATTACGTCCAGTGTTTTGCTAAGCGTAACACCCTCGTGTGCTCTCTCAGGCTTTTCTGATACCTTAGGAGACATCTTGCTAATGGATACACAAAAGAAATTGAGATGAAGCGCAGATGCTCATGATACAATTCAAAGCTTATGGTAGCTTGATGCTGAGATGCTGAGTGTAGTTCCCAGGAAGAAATTTGGCAGTGACAGTCTTGTGTCTCAGGGTGTGTGCTGCCTCTAGAATGACTTGCTTCAAAGCAAACACTGAATGCTATTGTCGTGTTTTGCCTGTTTTCGTAAATCCTCTCCAGATTTCTTTTGGTTAGCCAAAAAAGGTACTAATGAGGTCTTTTGTAAAAGTGAAGTGTCATAATGCAAACTTTCAAAAAGTGAGAGATATCTTTGTAAGTTTTATACTTCTTTTTTTCTTTTCGGTGTTTCTTTCATTTTGTTTTTTTTAAATGAATTTATTGAGGTGACATTGGTTAATAAAATTATATAGGTTTCAAGTGTACAATTATGACAACATGACATATCAACACTTTTGGGATGCAACCAAAGTGGTAATAAGAGGGAAGTTTGTATCATTACAGGCCTATCTCAAGAAACAAGAAAAATCCCAAATAAACAACATAACATTACATCTTAAAGAACTATGAAAAGAAGAATGAATGAAGCCCAAAGTCAGCAGAAGGAAGGAAATACAAATTAGAGCAGAACTAAATGAAACAGAGAACAAAAAGACAATAGAAAAAAATTAATGCAAAAAAGAACTGGTTCTTTGGAAAGATTAATACAACTGACAAACCCCTGGCTAGACTCACCAAGGAAAAAAGTGAAAAGACTCATACAAAATCAGAAATGAAAGAGGAGAAATTAGCCACTGGCATGGCTTTCACCAAAAAGACAGATAATAACAAGTTTGGGTGAGGATGTGGGAAATTAGAACCTTCATACACTGCTGTTGGGAATGTAAAATTGTACAGATAAACGTTGAAATAATTTCATAGTTCCTCTAAACGTTAAATATAATTACCTTATTACCCAGAAATCACATTCCTAGGACACCACAGAAATATAAAGGATCCTGCAAGTTTTATAAGTCTTTTGGTAAGTTTATTCCTAAGCATTTTTTTTTTTTGATACTATTGAAAATAAAATTATTTTATAAATTTTATTTTAGAATGGTTTATTATTGCTAGTATATAAAACACACAGTTGATGTTTCTATATTGATCTTGTACCCTACAACTTTAGTGGCCTCATTTATTAGTTCTAATTATTTTTAATGGATTCCATAGGATTTTTAGTATATGAGATTATATCTGTAGAGGTAGTTTTACTTCTTTTCCAACTTGGATGCCTTTATTTCATTTTTTTTCTAAATAACCTAACTAGAACCTCTAGTACAGTGTTTAATAGAAGTGGTAAGAGTGACAGTTTTTGTCTTGTCATCTCGATCTTAGGGGCAAAACATTCAGTCTTTCACAATTAAGTATACTGTGACATTTTCATAGCTACTTTATCAGAGAAATTTCCTTCTATTTCTTGTTTTTGAATGTTTTTTATCATGAAGCGGTGTCAAATACTGTCAGTGTTTTCCCTGTATTTATTGAGATGATCATGTGGTTTTTGTCTTTTGTTTTTTGCATATGTTAAAACTAACGTTGCATTCCTGAGATATATCCCACATGATCACGGTGTATGATCCTTTTTATATATTGCAGAATGTGGTTTGCTAGCATTTTGTTAAGGACATTCTAATTGACAATAGCCAATTAAATTAAGGAGTCTTTACAGAGGTAGTTTTTGAGGTCAGAGTTTGATGTTTGTTCTGGCTCTTCTTGGATGTCTCTTTCCCTGGTTCTTCTGGTATACCAGCTGGCACATGGTTTAGCTTGAAGCTCTCATGGAGCTACCAGCTTCTTATTTGCTTACCACCCGAATCTCCATTGTTGTTGAGAGCACCCTTAGTCTTGGACTTTCTCAATATCTGTTTCAAATAAAGTCAGTTCCTTTGGGGAGAACTTGGAATCTAATCTCTCTGTTCTTATTGATAATCTCTTCCCACTGGGTGACAGCTCTGTGCCACTGCTCTGGAGCTGGGGACTGGCATGATAGCCCTGCTTTACAAGCAGGGCACTGGGTGGGGCAATAGCTTTTGATCTTCCCCATTTGTTTCTCCTGGTGTGGAATTTCCACCTAAGGAGAGAGCTGGGGCAAGGGCCCTGGGACAGGAGGATTCTTAGCCTGCTGCGCTTAGGATGGTGCCTCTGGCTGTACAAGTAGGGGTTTTAAGTGCTTTTTAAAAAACAATTTTCACCAGTTATAATTTTTTGTTGTTGGAAATAGGGCCCACTTTTCATAGTACCATCCCGTAAGTGCCGGTGTGAGAATAATCTTGAGGTTGATTCGGACCATATCACTATCTTCCTTGAATAATATTGCTTTCTTATTCCTCGATACACAATTAATTGTCGTTTTCTAAATACAGTGATGTGCAATCTGCCTTTATGCCTCGTTTTCTGTTTCCCCCCGTGGTAATCTAGGCACAGAGAATGACACACTATGTCCTGAAAACACCTATATTTTTAGTATTTATGCCTTTTAAGTGGTTCTTTCTACATTGCTCTTTCCTTCACCTCTGTCAAAGAGTTGTCTGTTTGAAGGATCCCTCAAATACAACCTTCTCCTTCATGAATCCTTTTGCAATCTCAGGAGGCAAAAGAAGTATTTCCATCATCTATCTATATTAGCAATTTGAAATTCTCACATAGCCTTTATTCCATTAACCTTTGCTTTAGAGTCATTTTATGTATACTAATATTCTATCCCGTGAGCTCTTTGTAGGCAACTCTTCTACATTTTTTTATTGGTACATTTACACAATACTTAAGCACAATTAGTTGAATTTAATAGGATCTAAAATTTTTGTTGAATTGAAGTGAATAAGTGTTCTGTCTCAACGTACTATGCAGCTTTTGTGTCCTTTAAAAAATTCTAAAACATAAAACATTCAGAAGTGATCATGAGGCAGTTAAAATTTGCTCTCCATTAATTATTTTACCATTAAAACGATATTTTGTCTTCTAATTAGGGGATCTAGCAAAATGAACAAAGCTGGCCTTTCAGTCTTCACTGTGACTGTAGTAACACCATGGGTTACAGTGTAAATTACATTGATTTACTGATAAGTAAATGGGCATCTGTGGAGTAGTCAACACTGTGTACTCTGCTCACTGGTTATATTAGGTCACAATATTGCTTCTATTTGCAATGGATTTACTAAGTTAGGGGGAAAAGAAAATCTTTTCCTCTTAGGAGCTTTAACAGATTGTATTTACTTTTATTTTGGTTAAAATTAATGCTTATGAAAAAGGAAAATTCCCAAGGAATGGGTAGCATTAGTAAGCACTGATTTGCATTGATTCAATAATTTAGGAATATGAAATGTGGTTTGAGAAATGTTATGAATGTTCATAGTCACTTAGCGATTTTTGCCAGAGCTATTTGTAAACATAAAATTAAAAACAGATGAGAGTTGGACCTGATGGTAAACAGCCCTTATATTTGCCATGAGACAACATTGGATCCATTATCTTCTTCAATACAAAAGATAATGGACAATTTGGGTATCATTTATGCACTATGTTATAGACTTGTTTTCTGATCTGTACACATTTTGTGGTAAGGCATGATTCATTTCAAATTTATGTTATACTTTGTGATGGGTTTAAAATATTTTTTTCATATGTATATTTTTTTAATCTAGTGAGATACATTGACAAAGAATTGCGACAGGGAGTATAAGTACATACACACCCAACTCAAACACACACACAGAAACAAATAAGAGAAAATAAAATAGGAAAAACCCTTAGGGTCTTTCTAATATTCTTCTAAAGTCATTTTTTCCCATTTCTGCCTAAATCTGTACTTGAACATATTCATCAAATAAGATGGAATACTTCTTTAAGATGGGATCATGTTTTTTTCTAGTTTAATGTCTTATGACAACAATTTTGCACTTACATACCCAGGATAGCCTTTCTTCTAAAATTGATAATTTTTATTAGTGACATCTAATTGAGTTTTTAAAATGATTAAAATTCTAACTATAAATCAGGTGACATTGCTAACACATACTATGTATGTAATCCATAAATACAAGGCGACACCCTTTGTGGATTCAAGTAAAGCTCAGGTTTCAATCTGAAACACTTAATAGTTTATTTACAAGAATCTAAATATCTTTAGCATAATTGACTGTGCTAATAAGTTCTTTTGTTTATATTTGTATTTGTATGTGTGTATATGTTATTATTGTTTTTTTACAAGAGAACTGGAAGTGATACAACATTGGTACAATTGTTCCTCTTTGAACCCCTAGCATCTAATATGAGGGGAATATTGCTTGTTGCCTCTGTCGCCTCCTGATTTCCTAGATGTATTTGGCCGAGCTTCCAGGCTACACTGATTTTTTTTTTTAATTCTCCGCTTGTGTTCTTTTTGAAGCTAAGATCTTTAACAGGATAAACTTAATACTTGTTCAAATAATCATTAATTCAATTAAAATAAAATTATCATCTTAAAAGTCCTCATCACACACACACAAAATTTTTTGCAGCTATGTATGTTGACGGATGTTAGCTAGACTTATTGGGGTGATCATTTTGCAATACATACAAATATCGAATCATTATGGAGTGCACCTGCAACTAATACAATGTTATATGTCAATTATACCTCAGTAAAAAAAAAGTATTAAAAAAAAATCCCAAAACGTGGACCTCAGCACTCTCTGTTGTCAAGTAAATTTTAGTTTTTAAATGCTTTTTTGATACTTGGAGCTGCTTTTCAAAGTGGCTGATGTCCCTCACCCTGGACAAGCTTGGGAAACTGCTGGAGACACTCTGGATGCTGGGAAAGAGAAGACGAGGAAGTCCAAAACTGGCTAGACAGTTACAGTGGACATGGAATATCCAACTACTAAAGAGGTGCTGGAAGAAAAGATTCCAAATAACCAGCACCTTTCCTTACCTTCCACAGTAAATTTACCTCCTTCCTCAGTGCTGAAAGTGGATCCAGGGCAGATTGACATATACTCAGGTGCCTGCTTATTAAGAGAAGAGGTTGAAGTACATGTTCATGAAAGAAAAGCGTCTGTGTTATTGTCTCTCTAGACTTATTCAGAAGACCCTAAGAAGACCATCTTTTTCTCAGCCCTTACTCTGTCCAAAGAACCAGACTTCAGGTTATCTGCTGAAGAGTTTAGTACTTAGTCACAAATAATCAACCAATCAATGAAACAGCGATTGAGTGCTCACTTAAATGGAAGGGCTCTCTGATACAACTTCTGGGTTGAATATTAAGTGTAAGCTTTCTTCTTCTTTTTATATCTTGCATTCATTATTCCAAATTTTATCCTCTTAGTATTGCTTACACTTTGAATTATCCCTATTGGAAATTTTCTTGACTTTTCTTTCCCACCTCTAACCTACCTGCTCTGAATTTTCTTCTTTTTCATTTTCTTTCCATAAATCCATTATGCAAAGATTTTGTCAGGAAGCAAAGTAGAATTAGGATTCCTAGAGGTCTTTTTCAGTTATTATTATAATTATTCTATTGCCATTTTGAGAGCTCGTGCTATGTGCCAGACACTAAAAGATGCTCTGAATATATTAGTCATATAATCTCCATAAGAAAAGAGTATCACCAAAGCAGAGTTATTGTTATTTTACCATCAGTCAGTCACATAAGTATTATTTCTCTGGATCTGTGCTTATTCATCAGTTTAGTAAACAAGTAGAATGTGTGTACATTTTGTACCATGCAGTGTATGAGTGCCTATTGTGAAACAGTGATTAGCCACATGAGTAACTGGTAGAGATCTATCCTTCGTATCTCATTAGATAAATACAGAGATGTCAGGAGACTGTTTTGAAGAAGGTAATACACATTCCTTTTTAAAAGAGGAGTTAACCAGATAGATAAGGTTGGTGTGGACATGGCCATGGGAAGAATATCCCAGGTGAATGGAAACAAATATGAAAGGTCTCAAAGACATAAAACATATATTTTCATGAAATTCAAAGACTGTCAATAAAAGGATGGTCAGAAAGAGTCAGATCTTGAGAGCTGGCTAACAGCAATTTCTTTTTCCTCCCCAGCTTCATTGAGGCATAATTGACAAAAAACATTGTGCAAATGTAAGATGCATGACATGATGAGTTGATATACGTATATAGTGAAGTGATTACCACAATAAATGTAGTTAACAAGTTTCTGAAGTCCTATAGATTCAGTTCCAAAATCCAAGTTCTACCCATTGTTGCCTGGTATTTAATCTTTTTGTGCCTCAGATTTATACCTGTGTAACTGAGATCATTATAATACTTCCATTATAAAGTTTTATTATGGATTAAATTAGTTAATAGCTTCAAATATTTTACAATAGCCTCTATCATGTACAAATGTTATGTGAGTATTGGCTGCTATTATGCTCTGCTGAAGAGACTGAAGGGACAGGGTTATATTTAGATTTTTATTTTAATAGGATCCCTGTGGAAGAAATGAGAAGAATAGAAAGTGGAATGCATAACTTCCCTCAGTGAGATCAGAGCAGTATAGTATGTGGCTTAGAAATGTTGCACGGACCAATTAAGATGGTAGATGTGTGTATGGGGAAGAGGGCGTGGTTGTACCGTATTCTGCTGTATATAATGCACTCCTGTGTATACTGTACACCCACGTTCTTGGTCCAAACTTTCAGGGAAAAAATCCTTCATTGTAATTTTTTAATTCAAATTTTTATTTGTTTACATTTAGGGGGTACTTATTTTCTGTATTATAAAGGAATTTCAGCATTTGTTTTTTGACATATTATGGTACAAGAAATTTTATGTAACAAATCATTGCAAAACACAGGAACAGATACAAGGTACAAGAAATTTTATGTACCGGTAACAAATTTATGATATTTACACATCATAGAAGGCCAAGAACTTTTCGTCATTCCAAGTTCCTCGTAAGTTCAACAAAACTGGTTATCATATTCCAGGGTACTATTTTGCACACAGATATCGTTATTGATTCCTAGAGTTACACTTTTAACTCATAAGCATAAATAAAAGAATTAAAAACACACATGGCAAAATATGGTAGTTTGTGCCTGACTCAGGAACTTTATCATATGGAAAAGGAAAATCTGTTCTGAAAGGGTGGCTGTATGGTGGTTCTGCTTACAGAAATAGGAAAAAGAGCAGGTTTTTCATTTGAACACCTTGATTTTAGTTGCCTATGGTACATAATGATAGATAGCTGGTAAGTAGTTGAAAATGTATGTCTGGAGCTCAAGAGTTAAATCTGATTAGGACATTTAGATTTGGAAGAGAGTCATCATGAGAAAAAAAGTAGAAAAAAATTTTTGAAGTATAGTTTACAGAAAAATGTAGGAATCATAAGTGCACAGCTCAATGAATTTTTACAAAATGAAACACCCATCTCATCACTATATTTTAATTTGCAGATAACTCAATTGAATATAGAAACTTATATTCTAGTCTGACCATGGTGTTTTAGTATAAGAAACACAGACTATAAATGAAATGAACTTCAAAATAGAGTTCTTGTGCTTATAAAACATTGGCAAAGATATATGGAGTTTAGAGAAACCCTTATTAAAATGCCATTTTATTTCCCTAACACTTTCTTTTACCCATAAAATCTCAATTTATCTCCTCCAAACTCTTCATTAGAACCCCAACCGTCTCTATAATCCTCTTTAAAAACTCTGTGAAAATACACATATCTATTCCTTAAGCAGTAATATGTTTCTCTTAATTGTTTATTTCTTCCTCTTTCTAATTTAATGTTTCACAAAAGTCAAACAATTAGGCTGTCCAAATCCTTTGAGAGAATGGATAAAGAAGTCAGAAGAGTCTTTTATAGGAAGAGAGAAAAGATTGGGAGCATTCATAGGAACAACATTTCATTTCCAAATATACATACATTTGTAAAGCTTTGAGAAGGAAGCTCTGGAAAACATCAAAAGAAGACATTGTAGCAGGACAAAGATAAACAAGGGACATCTGGAAAGGAGTTATAGAAATCAAGAGAGAAAGAAATTTCAGAGTAATGGAGGTGGACATCATTGTAGAAGGTTTCAGAGGTAATGTAAAATGATCTCCAAAATCTTTGAATTGGATTTCACAAAGTGGAAGTGTTTGGTGGTTTTAGTGGTTGCTTCCAATGGAATGACTAGAGAAGAAGCTAAATTCCAGTGAGTTGGGAAATGCATAGGAATCAAGAAGTAGAGGTAGAGAATTTAGATAACTTTTCAAAAGAAACTTTGTTATGAGGGTTATGAAATGAATAGTGAGATTTCTGGTGATAATGATGGTGGGGTTAGGGAGATGCAGATTAGATGGAGAGTTGCTCCTGAAGATCTGAGTGGCTTAAGTCAATATTTTCTTAAATGCTGAGGATAAAAGAGCCAACAGAGGGGGAGAAGGTAAAGATATATGAATCAGATAAAACAAGGTGCTTGAAGAAATGAAAATGTATGGAATCCAAAACAGATGGAAGGATTGTTATAGTCATGAGGAAGACTACTTCCTTCAGTGGGACAGGAAGGAGAAGTGGGTGTGACTGCAGACATATTAGGGGAGGGATCAGGGAGGTGAGCAATGCTTCCGTATGTTCCTTGCTGAAAAACCATTTGCTTGAAATCAGGTAGGTTGCTTACATGGGAAGTAATTCAAGGCCACTATCTGACCCTTTCCTAACCCCTCATACAACACCTCCAAAGGGAGGAGGATAGTTTATGAATTGGTTAGAATGAATAAGCCTTGCTTACTTTTGGAAGTGGATGATGTGTTAAAATTTTAGTTTATCAGACTGGTTCTTTGTTTTTTACCCAAAGGGCTAGAACATTAAACAAACCAATGACCTACTCTGGTAGATAGACCTATTTTCTTTTTGTTTTTCTTCTGTTTCTTCTTGCCAATCAGCTAGAATGTAGAGAGTAGGGATGCTTGAGTTTGGACACGTGCCATATCACCTATCTTCCTGCATAACTGTTCTCTCCTGGTAGCTTCCTCTGGCTAACCCATCTTGTCAGGACCTGGTGAAATGGTCCCTTCATGAAAGAGATCTTCTCCAACCTTAAATCTGAATCGTGACCAGTATTATATTTATGTGTCTCAACATATCTCTTTTTTTTTTAATGTGAAACAATTGTCAATATATATAATTGCATGTATTAGTATCGTTATTGTTTCAATGTTGCTTTTCCACCAGACTGTAAGCTTTGGAAAGGTAGGTACAGAATATATGTTACTTAAGAATGTATATTTAGCTTATAGCATATAACCATTCACATTTTAAACTTTCAGTACAAATTGTGTTGAATAAATTAGAGAATGATTAAAACAGAGTATGGTCTGCTTTAACATGAAGATATTTAAGCCTAACTACTTTGGGAAAAAATGAAGCATTTTTTACATGTTCCATTTTAAGGTTGCCAGAGCATTCCGAAATGTGGACAGAGATTCAAGTTGATAAAAAGTTTTATTGTAACTTTAAGTTCCCATTGTTCCCTTTACATTTAAAGCACATGTACACAGAAAGATATAGCAGTGGTCTACAGCAGGATTAATATAATCTTGATTCTTCTTTTTGTAATTCTACCAACAAGCACTATAATAAGAGTGTAGATTGAAAAACCAGTTGGGGAAAGGGGGCAATTGATCATTAATGATCTGGCTGACATAATGGAAAACATACTCATTAAACTTTAAGTGTTCACTGGCAATTTTTGATTGGAAATTTTAAATGACTTTCATAAACTACTAGGTTTTTTCCTCTTCTGTTTAATTGGATAATCTCATCATTACCCAATGCCATTTGTTTCCTTTTTGTACTCTCACTTGATTTACTGTTTCTTAGTTAAAAAGAATGCAAGCATCTGATTACAGACAGCCTAACCAGCTGAACACCAGACCAAACAGGAAAAGAAATGAGAAACAGACTAAAATTAATTTTTGATGTCTAACACATCATTATTCAGCAGGCACATAAGAAAGCGATTATTTTCTTAGTTAACTCAGGAGTGCTAGACCAAAAACTAAGAAAAAAAATACTCTTTACACTTTTATTTGTTCATTTTTGTGTGTAAAACTTTATTTCAGAGCATTCAAGTGAACTCAAAATTGTCAAGCAACTTGGTTAAGGGGCATGAGCCCTGCTAGAATTAAGCCTTAAGTTACTGGGAATCTTAAAATAAAACGATATTGCATGTATTTTCGAAGGCCTTCTGCCTTACAAATAAGGAATAGATCAAAAGGAAAAACAAATTTTATTTAAATGAAACACAAAACAATTTCAAACATAGAAAGATTGTTTCTGACCTCTGAGTTTCTATAGGATAATAGCAGCTTCTTAACTCCTAATATTTCCACACAGCACTAAAACCCATAGACAACAACAAAAACAACAAAATAGAACCACCCAAAACTTACGCCAACGGCATAACTGAAAGTCAAATAATACTACAATATGAATTTGTGATTAGTCATGCATCGCTAAATGGAGGAGATGTTTTCTGAGAAATGTATCATTAGGTGATTTCATCATTGTGTGGACATCATACAATGCACTTCCACACACTTAGATGGCACAGCCTACTGCACACCTAGGCTATAGGGTATAAGCTATTGTTCTTAGGCTATGAGCCGGTACAGAACATTACTGCATACAACCAATGAGATTAAATCAAGCACAAGGGAAAATGATGCAATCAAGAGACGTGGTAAATACAAGATGCAAGAGACAGCTACTGGTGTAACACAGCATGCTATTTTAAGGGAGACTTATATATATAAGGGAAACTTTATATATATATATATATATATATATATATATAGAGAGAGAGAGAGAGAGAGAGAGAGAGAGAGAGAGAGAACAACCTAAAATAACAATTAACTGTGTACATAAACCAGTAACATAGTCGTTTATTATCATTATCAAGTATTATGCACTGTACATAATCATATGTGCTACACTTTTAACAACTGGTAGTGCAATAGGTTTGTTGATACCAGCATCTCCACAAACACGTGCATAACGCATTACAGTATGACCTTACAGTGGTTACAAAGTCACTAGTGGATGGGGACTTCTCAGCTACATTATAATCTTACGGGACCACCATTGTATACGGGATCCGTCACTGGCTGAAACGTGGTTATGTGGCACATGACTATACTAGGAAAATATCTGAAACCAGCAGAACCTGCCTTGAGGCCAGGCCGAATGGGAGAGTCAGATGAGACTGCTTGAAAATCACAAGCATGCAGCAGGAAAATACAGGTGACAGAACACAGATCAATTTCTCTTAGAAAAACGAGGTCTTATTTTGAGTGGGGGAAATACCAAGAGCAGATGTGAGGCAAGAAGGATCAGATCACTGGCTACTGAGTATCCAAAGGAAGGAACCTAAACATGCGGGTCTGGAGGTAACAGTCTTAGAAGGGCAGCGCTTCTGGGGGAAAGGGGCAACAGAGAAGGGAGTAAACATCCCTGGACTTTTGAAAACAAAGAGAAAGAATTAAGTAAATGAAGGGGAAGAGGGGTCCTACAGAAACAAAAAAATAATGCAGTATCAGAAGATACAACCCTCCCTTAATTGTGTCAATCATTAAATAAACTACACTTCACTGTAGCAATTATATTCTCACTAGGAGAGAATTTGAAAAACAGAGTGAGACATGATTGTGGGGTTTTGACATGTTGACCTGCCAGTACCTAAGAGTACTGGCACTGAGATCATGGTTTTGAAATATCATTTCTTGCTAAAAGGAGCCAGAGCTCCTTGGGGATTCTGCTGATTATTTGAAAGGTCAGAGAAAACATAAGGTGAACCAGAAAGTAAAGAAGTATTCATACGCAAATGAGCCCATAGCAAAAGGACTCAGGAGCTAGCTTGAAGGTGTGTCCAATAGATAAATTTGGTGGAACTTTAGCATTAACGAGAATAATGACAGTGGTGAATTACAATACATTAAAAATGAAAAATACCCATGTATAAGAAGTATTCACAGTCATTTTGAAAAGACAGGAGGTAGAAAAAGTAGGAAATGATCTCTTAAACAAATGATATCATAACAATGATCAGAAAATTAATATAGAAAGAATTCCAGAGTTAGAAACTGAACTGTTTTGTAATCCCTGATATAAGACAGAGGGTGCCAAAAAAACGTATACACATATTAAGGAAAAAATTGTATTAACATTACGCTGATGGTAACCACTTTGATCCCCTCTTGTAATTGCAGAAGTCAAAAGTGACTTGTATTCATCTTTTGTTATCAGTATATATCGAGTATTACAATCTTAATACAGTATTTTCCTTTCTTAAAATGTGTATACATTTTTTGGCACCCTCTGTATGTTCAGGTAAGGATCGATGACTGAAACCATATGGTAAATAACGGGAGAGCAGGAGGTTCAAAATCCTTCAGATCCTTATTAATTACAAATGGAAAATGTGCCTTTACAACAGAGAGATTGGTGGTCACCTCATAATCACTAACAGTGTTATGACCTGACGTTATGTGTCTATTGATGAGATGCAGAGGAATTCACACATCATCATCCATCTGCTGTCCTTGCCAGAAATATTTCATCTGAATCTAAATGTGGAAACACATTCAGATGAACCTTGAATGTGAAACATACTGAAGAGCAACTGGCCTTGACTCTGCAAAGGACCCAATGCCATTAAAGGGACAGGACAGTTAGATCAACTCTTCCAGATCACGGAAGACTCAAGAGCCATCAGAGCAAAATATGAAGGCAGAAGTGGATTGAATCAAGGTGGAAAACAGCACATTTTGGGGGGAAATGAGGAAATATTCAGTTTGTGAGAATGGAAAAATAAATTTCCCTTTCCCCTTCTAGGTTCTTGGCTAAGACCCACCTGTAATAAAAGACAGATTAACAGGAAAAAAACTGAAGTTGAATAACATGGACACCTCCTGTATACTAGGGAGAGACGCAGGGAAACTGAGTAATTCCCAGAAATGGCCCAGGCCCTCACCTTAAATACCATCTCCAGCTCAAGACCAAGGAAGTTATGTGAAATTAGCAGGAAAGCACAGTGAACAAGGGTAAGGTTGTTACGCAGACTGAGGTCCTGGCCTTCTCCATGGATAAGAGCTGTAGTCATCCCACTCTCCCTGGTACAGAGGGGAGACACCCTCACAAGTGGAGATTTCCCTTATACATGGAAATGTGCCTTAAGAAAGCGTAAGTTCTAGGTTTTCAGAGTTCCTCCTGTGTCTGCTGTTTCTTAAAAATGGCTAGCCTAAAATAATATGCCAGAAAGTCATATTTGGGGTGGTAGATTTTGCTCCCGTTTAGCATAATGGTTAATATAATTGGATTAATGCTAATTTTCTTAAAGTGTGGTAACTGTGATATGGGTTTGAATCCTTATTACAGGAAGAGGCATAATTAAGCATTTAGAGGTAAAATATCATGTCCTCAGGCTAATTTTAGGTTGTTCCATAAAAGACAGGTGTTGTGTGTGTGTCTGTGTGTGTGTGTGTGTGTGTGTGTGTGTGTGTGTTTGTGTGTAGACAGAGATGAGACAGAGAGACAGAGAGATGATTAAAAATTAATGTATGTATTTTTTATGGTGGCCTTTCAACTTTCAACTTTTCTCTGGGCTTGAAACTTTTGCCAAAATCTAAAACACAAATGAAAGATTTAGTTTAAGTGTTTATAGGCATTGTCAACTATATGTTTATTTATGAATCATTGTACAGTTTCAAGATTTCATCTCTTTTCCCTATATAGTCATATCTTAAACATCCATGGGACATCAGTTGAAGGAAACACTGTATGCATGAACGCCAGGGCGTTGTGTGTACTATCAGCTCATGTTTCTTTGCTACGTCTGTAGACTGTTCTCGAGGAATCTCTCTGTGGACTCGAAGGATGTTCTGATATTTGCAGACAGTTCTCTCCTTGTGTCTACAAAAGAGGTGTATGGAAATCACAGCTGACAATGAAAGAGAGTTTCCCTTAGAATAGACTTTGAAGAAAGGTTCACATACTTTTAAAGAACAGTAGTAAAATTAATGCCACAGTAGGTTGATGTCTGATTTTGGATTCTCTCAAGTCTTCTGACCATCTATCTCTAATGCATATCAAAGAATTACTGTAATGTGGTATCCCAGTTAAACTTGTATAACATATGGATTTTCATACATTATTTCAATTGTTTCTTCTCCATATACTATGAAATTAGTTATGAGCATACTGAATAATGACAGATTTTACTCAATCTCATAATAACATTAGGCTTAATGTTCCATTTGTATATTCTGCAAATTTTGCAGTTTTTGAAAACAACTAACCAAATCAGATGTATAGAATGGGTTGAAACGGGAACTAAATGATCTGGTTAGACATATTCTAGCAAGACTTAGTAACTGAAAGGGACTATTTTCAATGAAAACTATTATTTTGTAATTTCATTTTCATTGTTAAAACATGTATTTCATGTCCATTATTTTTCCTTTCGCCTCCCACACTTCAGAAATCTTGTTTTTCTATCCCAGCAAGTGGCCTGCTTTGTAATGGGATCTCAGGTACAATTCTGATACCATTTCTTCTGTCATAACAATTGTGCATCTACTCTCGCCTCTTTTATACATTACACTCTTACATTAATAGATTGCCTTTGCATGCCAAATACTTAATAGTCTCTCATGTAAGTTATATGTAATTGTGCACAAATAAATAGTTATTCCTAAATGCTTTGGTCCCACCACTGTTACCTTATGACACTTTCACTAGTGTTTATTTGCAAAAAAATAGGTTTACAGGATTCATGTCAGAATCACAGTTCAGAAAATGCCACAGTCTGCAATTTTCTGGAAGGACATCTCTCAAAACAAGTTTTACCAAATATGATGATGCTAGTCAAATATGCCTTGTGTTGCTAATAGTCTTTAAGATAGGTTTCTAAATGTGGTACATATTATTTTCACAAATATTAATTTTTAGGCACACTGTAGAATGTTATATAATTTATAGTGGTTCGCTTCTTGGAAGGAAAATATGCTATTTTGTGAGGAGTTTCTATTTATGATAATGGCATTAGTTTGGAAAGCATGTTCATGTGAATTATTCATGTCAACATATGTTTAATGTGTACATATTGTGTTCCATTTACAAGGTTATATACTAGAGATAAATAAATAAAAAGCAGAAGAGGAGAAAGCATGATCCAAGACTCAAGGAGTTAATGAAGGACACGAATCTACCACGATTTTCTAAAACTTTCACTAAATACAAACTATTTCAAACTTAGAAAAAAGACATCAAAGTATCACTAGACTATCCAAAACACAGATTCAGATGTGATTTTCCCATATTTGATGGATATATTTTTGTTTTAGAAATAAAATGATACTAGCAATCCACTTTGAGAGCCCTCAAATTCCAAGACATTTCCCTTACTGCTCAGTGTTGCAAACTGTCTAAAGTTTGACTGTACTCTAGCATCCATGTTTTTTACAAATCAAGACATTTGTTTGCAGTCAGAGCAATGTTCCTGTTTTGTATATTTTAACTTTACATTAATAGTATATTTCCTTTTGAAATTTGCATTTTTCATTCAATGTTATATTTTCCCCTCAAGAGATTGGGAGGTTATCTATTTTAATTCTAAGTTTTTAGTAGTTGAAATGCTAACGTGCCTACTGGAATGATCACAGTCTTATGCTGAGCACCTCTACCCCGTCCAGAAAAAAAAAAAAAAGAAATTTCCAAGCATTTGTTCTGATTGTATTTTATATCATCTTCCACGTAATTATTGTCTAGATTTTAATGGCTCTTTAATTTTGACTCAGCTCCCAAATTAGCCACACAATTACATGATGTTTAACAGTTAATCCTTTTTGGGTTTCACTATGTAAATTTCTATGCCCAATATTGTTCCTTAATCCCACTCCTTCTCTATAGATTCAGTTCCTTTCAGTAAGAAATCGATTTCTTGTAAGTTCTACTGGTGAGGGTCTATAAATAGAAAGCTCTATCTTTGTCTGAAAATGTCATTTCCTTCATCTGTTCATATGGTTGGTTGAGTATTGCATTCTAGGTTAAGAGTGATTTCTCCATTAGCAATTTGAGGAGGGTATTTTTGTTTTTTTGTTTTTAGTTATCTTCGGGAATCTGGTTACTGATGAGAAGATTGCTACCCGTCTAATTGCTCTTCTTGTTTGGTATTCTGTCTTTCTTCCAGGTTGCTTTTTAGATTTTCTTCTTTGTCACTAATATGCTGTGATTCACCACATGATTTTTAGCCTCAGAAGACAGAGCCACAAACCAAGCATTTATGTGCCATTATTTAATTAGAGTACAATCCAAATGAACAGGATTGCAGGGCATAAGCAGTGAAGCAGGGAAGGAGGATGATCCAATGTGAAAATGCAGAATCAAGCTGAGACCTGACCCCTAGCAGTCCTATAAACTGGATCTCGAAGTCATGGGGAAGGAATCTGAAGAAAGGAGAATTAATTCACCCAGGACCTCAGCATGGGCGGGCACTGAGAATTTGCTTTGTTAGTATCCTCACCTGCTGCAGTGACTAGAGAGGTAGGGGGTATGTGTAGTGGCATCATGAATAATGAGAAACTGTCAGCTTGTGCACCACAGTTCCACATTGATTTAATGTGAAACAAAGGAAGGGTACAGCTGAGGGTAAGGTGTCTGATACAGATGTATTGTTATATACTTGGTTTACTAACCCGGGATGCTATGTATATCAATCTGATAATTTATTTCTAACTTCACGCCTAAAAAATATTCAAGTATTTCTTCAAATAATTATTGCACTTACTTTATTCTCACCTTCTGACAATATTATTAAATGAATGTGAGTGTTCATTTTGTTTTTCATTCCTTTAGCATTCATATTTTCATTTAAACTCATTGTAGTTTTCGGATTTATTTTCAGTTTATGAACCAACTTCAGTTTTATCTAATGTCTTCTTTAAGCTTTCTATGGAGTATTGAATTCCATTGAGCACATTTTTTATGCTTTTTTTCCATATCAGTGAGATGCTCATGTCATTTTTATCCTTCATTCTGTAAATGCGGTATACTGTCTTGATAAATTTTCATGTGTTGAACCATCCTTGCTTTTTGGGAATAAATCCCTCTTGGTCATGGTGTGCAATCCTTTTAGTGTGGTGTTAAATTCATTTTGGTAGATGGATTGTAGCCTGTTTTTGCCAGTTCCAGCTTGTCTTTGATCTCTCCACTTCACATCATCTCCCATTTCTGACTGCCAGCCCTGCTGATTTCAGGACAGGCTCCAGAGTCAGAGCGAATGGATTTACATAGAATGCTTAACCAATTCGCGCTATCACATAAGGTTTAATCCGTATAATATTCTTTATATCACTAAGTGGTTCTACTTCTCTGATCAAACCCTAATACAAATATTATCTAATATTATTAGACATTCTAATCAAGGAAACAGGAGAAAGCCTAACTATAAAGTATAGGAACAGAACAAAAACAAACAAAGAAACATATACATTAATTTTTGAATGATGTTTTGAACACAAATATGTGATAAAAATTTAAAACGCTGGATGAAATGGGTCACATTATAGTAAAATATGTATTACTAGAATTATTGAAGAAGAGTGTGAAAAACAAAAGAGAACCCTATCTATTAAAGGACTTTCATTGCTATTGCTGGTGAATTGCCCACATTTCCATATGGTTTGACTTGGAGATCCTACCTCCATATTCTAGTGTTGGGCATGTGACCAAGACCTGGGCAGTTAGGATTCCCTGGACTTGGGGGCTAAACAGAAATCCAAAGCTGAGTCAACCTGTTGTATAAAGGCTCTCTCTTTGCCTGGGTTCAGTACATTGGTAATATATGAAAATAGGGTTGGGTTGGTCATCCACCCTTGCCATCCTTGGGGGAAAGCTTTCCCAAAAGAACAAAACACCTCAGAAAGAGAAACATCCAAGACAGAGAAAATTACATTTTCTACTCACATCCTTTGGGCTCCCATACATACCTGTGTCTGAGGCTATAAGCAGTCCCAAACTTCAGAGTATTGTCAGTCAATAAATTGATTTACACTTTGAAACTAATTTGTAAGGAATTCTCTAAAATTACAACTCCTGACGAATGTAATAACCATGATAGCAATCGTGTAAGACTTCCAAGAAGTGAGTTTTCTTGCAAACATGTAGAGATGGGTATATACACTTTCAAATTCAAATACTCTGAATCTCTTTTCCTATTGCTGAATTTTAAAATTCATTTTTATTGGATTTTAAAATACAAAAGAAAATAGGCTCTGGTTCAAGATGTTCGTGGGCAGGAGCATACACAGCCATTAACTTGCCATGAATAAACCATCATAATGATGGTGAAATATGACAGAAAAGGAAGCCCCCTAGTAAAATATGCAACGAGGGAGCTTCAGCTTAGGGCCTGTACATGTGTCTGTCACGGAGGCAGAGTTTTTCCTCTACCTGTCAAAGTTCTCCAGGCCGGTCTAATAATTAAACTCACAGAAAACAGATTAACAAGGGAAAATCAATTTAATTACATATGTATGGGAACCCCCAAGAGATGAGCCTTTCCAGCAGTCATGCTGCTCGTGTGCCATCCTGAGCTGAGGAGAGGGGGTAGGAGTGTGGGGCTTCAAAGGGGACGGATACATTTCACAGGGAGATGGAAGGAGCAAATGTGTGGTAAACAAATGTTGGTCCTGCCTGGCAGAGACAATGGGACACAGAGAGGACTTTGATCCCCAAGCCTCCAGCTCCCCCCAGCCCACCACACCTAACCCATATCCTCTGCGGTTATCTCGGAGATGAGCTCCCTTCATGCTCTAGGTCCTCTTTCTAAGTTCTCTTTGGCAGCAAAGGGGGAGGTAAAAATCAAAACGTCTAGGTCCTCTCTTTCTTAAAATAATCAGCCTGAAATAATCCTCATGCCAAAGAGACACATTTTGGAGTGGCACATTTTGTTCCCCGACATGCCCCACAGCTCTGCTGAGTAACTCAGGACAGCAAAAGGGAGAAGGGGACTGAAAGTGTATGTGGGGCAGTCATTCCACCTACAGCTTTCTGCTTCCAAGCTGAATGGCTGGCAGAAAGGCATTTAGACACCCATTTACCAATTCTTTCTCTTAAAAGGGAGTGTTTCCTTTAAAGAAATGAAAAGACTATATCCAGGGTGAACTACCTAGGCCAGTATGATTGTTAATGTCCCAGATCAGAGCCTCATTCTTTCAGCATTTATAGGTCTTCAGAATAGTGGCAGGTTCTTGGGGAATCTGTTCTTGGGGAAATTATGCCTTTCAGCAGCCAAACCCTAACCACACACGCAGAGCCCATAGCCCCCTTTCTTCACTATGAAGAGAAAACAAAATATTACTAGACGTTAAGAAGAATGTAAACTCCTAGAAAGCAATGGTTTTGTAATTTTCACTACAATATTTGTTGCACCCAGAATACTGCCTTGCCCAGAGTAGGTACTCTATAAATATTTGTTGAGATGTTTGAGAAAGGTGCGATGTAAGAGATTATAAGATAAATATTTGAAATAGAAAAATAAATCATAGGAAAATAGGAATAATTCATGGAATAGGAAAGAACTTCAAAAACTCACATGAGAGAAATATGAGTCAATGTTACATCCATATCAAGTGGAGATGATGCTATACAAAGAATAATGAAAAGATAAAGATAATGGAAATTATTATACTATTTCAGATTCAAAAGCAATGTCAAAAGGAACAGATCCATTGCAAATAGCCACTAGTAATGCAATAGGTAAATAGTATATGTGATACCTGTAATATGGAACTCTATGCCACAGTTAAAAAAAGAAAACTCTATTTATATATACTGAGAAACAGCAATCTTCATTTAGATCTTTTACACTGAAAAAGCAAGTTGCAGAACAGTACACTGAAAAAAAGTTCCCATGGATGAAAAAGTTTGGGATGGATATATATCATAGTGGTAACTGTGATTAATTTAGTTAGTATAAGGGAAAAGTGGGAGAAATGGAACTCGAAATTTAAATGAAAGTGATCTTAGAAAAGAGTAATTCATTTGTATTTTGTTTTTCTAATGACCAGAATATACTCATTCATCATTCCTTGTTTAAACCTAAAGTTTTAACACAAACTTGTTTAAATACAAAATTTTAAAATTTCATGTACAAATTGATGAATTATAATTTGAAAACATTTTCAAAGTGTTTCTTTTTCTGGGTGAAATATAGAATACATTTAGCTCCTAGAGTAGTAAATATCAATGGTTAAATCACCGTGAAAGAAATTGAAAAATGATTCAGTATATCCATAAACAAACAGTGAATATGTTTGTTTTCACTTTCATTTTTTTAGTAAGCAAGAAATTCATATTGTTCAAAGTACAGAGCACTCAAAATTAATATAAATTTTTACTGGGGTTTTTGGGGAAGCTTTAAATTCATTTTAAAGAAGGAGCATATTTCTTACATTAGCATCTTTGTTAATACAGGAATTAAAATTGGAGGCCAAGCTCAAAGTCTATAAAAATAAGTCCAAGCAGCATGTATTCTATTCATCCAGGGGTGGTAAAAATACTACTCTTAATAGTTTAATCAGCCTCATTATATTCTCAAAAGTTACCTTGCAAAATTCAATATCCATTCCAAGTTTTAATTTGAAAATTATTAACACTTTTTTTTAACATGATGGAGATTATCTTCTTTAAACAAACAAGGAAATTTTCGTTTATTGTTAGAAAATTGGTAGAATTCCTCTTTAATTGGAAGCATTAAGAGTGTGCGAGGCATGAGTTTCAATACTATATACAATGTTAACTAGGAAGGTTTTATATGAAAATCACTATATATATTTCAGAAGGATTCAAGTGTTAAATGAATACATATTTATCTGATTTCTAAATGAGGAATTACCTTTTATGTATATGAGAAATGGAAGAAGTAATGGAAAAAATGACAGATTTAACATTTTACTGTATTACCTGTAACCATTCACAAAATCATAAACTTAGAAAGGCAGATGACAAACTGTGCAACATGTGAGCAAGCTCTATGACAAGGTAATAATAGTGCACACATATAATATTTTGAGTACATATATACTATATATGATATATATTCAAAATTGATATGATCTCATATGAAATAAGAAAAATATCTGTCAAACTACTTAAAAAGATGGCAGGTTTAACCAGACAGTTCACCAATTCCAATGGTAATATACCAAATTAATTTTATTTGATTATTAGTGAGTCTAAATTAAAGCAATGAACATTACCTATTATTTGAGAAAGAACTGTTTCTTTTGCTTTTTCTTTTCTCCTTCCCTTCCTTTCCTTTCTTTTCCTTTTTTTTTTTTTTACAAAGAGTACTTTTCCCCTTTGCTGTTTTTGTTACGATAAGACAATGTTGGTAATAATATACTCATTTGGTAACTATGGCAAATTGTTGGAGAGAATGCAAATTGCTCCCACTTTTTGATGTTTTGACATTATATATCAATGGCCTTAAAATGGTTCATAGCCTTTGACCTCGTAATTTCTACATCAATAAATTTTTTAAGTAAATATGTAGATATAGCCACAAAGATTTTTTTAGTGTTACTTAAGATAAAAATATGTAAACATTTCTAATGTTAAAACAGTATTCTAATTTCTAATGAATTTATTAGCCATATGCTAGAGTTCTGACCCTTTTATTTAAAATCATGTTTTTAAATAGAATATTTTACATTTAAAATATCTATTTAATTATATTTAAACTAGAGAAGCTTTTTCAAGTGGACTCTTGGCATTCTTTTCTTCTGGAAATGTTCTATTTTTCTGGCTTGTGTCACATCATACTTTTATGATTACCTTTTTACCTCCCTTTTTTCTATCTCGATTATCTTTGCTATCTTTTTTATACAGGTAATACCTTATACTTCTTGGATTTCAATTTGCATCTTTGTTCTAATTTTAGAAGTTTACTTGCTATTCCATGATAACTAAACATTGCCACAAAAATATATATGATGAGTTTGACATCTCAAATCTCAGAGATCCCAGCTCAGTTGTCACCTGTCCCTCTACCATGACAAACCTGTTATATTGCTTTTCTTTTATCAGTGGAACCTCCCCCCATCCACTTAGCCACCTACACCAGAAAGTTGAGATTCTCTTCAAATTATCCATGCAGCCACCAAATTTGATTGTTTTTTTTAAATACTACATCCACATCTCAACTGCCACACCAATATTTCAGGACCTTATACTTTATTGATGCAATTAATGTCATAACTCCATAAATGAGTCAGTTTAACTTTTCTACAATCTATTCTGCACACACCTGCTAGTATGATCATTCTAAAAATTGAATAATTTTATTCCTCTTACTAAAATTACATTGACTGTGCATTGCTTAGAAGATCTAGCTCAACTCAGTGTGATGCACAGAGCCACTTGTTCCCTCTTTGGCCTCATCTCTTCATATTTTGGTAATGTCCTTAGACCTCTTCCTCTTCAACTCCAGAGTATGATGATTTAGTCACAGTGTAGTGCTTACTGGTTCTTGAATTTTCAACGCTCTGTTATGCATCTCTACTGTTGCATGAAGTGTTTATTTTGCTTAGAATTAATTAATGACAGCATTTCATTAGCTAATTAATTACTACTAGTCCTACAAGATAAAACTCAGATACCACTTTAACTGTATCTGAATCTCTATCAGTGCATCTATCACATAGAGTGTCATCATATGTTTATTCATGTAGCTTCTTTAAAATTCAATACATTTCTTGTAATGGCTCTGCGTGATGTCAGAGGGATAGTGGATAGGGGGAGGAGGGTTCACACAATGTGAGGGATATAAATGATAAACATCTAAGTATTACTTTGTCTTGTGCACCTGAAACTAATAAAAAAATTCAATACATTTCTTAATGATAAGCACTATACTTCTTAACTATAACCCTCGCACCCAGCATCAGGCGGAACATTCGGGGTAAGTATACAGATGCTCCTTGAATTACAATGTGGCTGTGTCCTGATAAACCCATTGTAAGTTGAAAATATTGTAAGCCAAAATACATTTAATGCACATAACCTACTGAACGTTATAGCTTAGCCTATCCTGCCTTAAACATCTTAAATAGCTCAGAACACTTATATTAGCTTACAGTTGGGCAAAATCAAATCGCTGCTGCAGCCTAGCATGATGAGAGAGTATCGTACTGGATATTGCTAGCCCAGGAAAAGATCAAAATTCGAAATTTGAAGTACAGTTTCTATTAAATGTATATGGCTCTTTGCACCATTGTAAAGTTGAAAAATTGTAAGACGAAACATCGTACGTCGGAGATAGTTTGTATATGTGCTGAATGCATGAAATGATGATTTGGAAAAGGTTTGGCAGATGTGATAACGTAACAGGCAAGAACTACTATACAAATATGTTAAGTTAGAGAAGTCTAGGCTGAAATAGATCAAATCCAGGATGCTAGGTAACAATATTATAATAAGTTTTCTTTGGAGAGTAAAGGGTGCAAAATAAGTCTGGTATGCTGAGATCAGCCAAAAATTCTCTTTGGGCATGGGGGGTGGGGGATATGTATGTATGTATGTATGTATGTATGTATGTATGTATGTATGAATGTATGTATGTATGTACGTATGTATGTGTGTATGCTGGTAACAGTTCTAGTTTTCAGAAATGTAGTAGTAATAAAAAAAGATCTTTTGAAGGTTTTATTTTGGGGTAGGAGTGGGGAAGAAAACAAGCACACAATAAATAATAAATGTTTTAGATAGTCACAAGTGCTACTAATGAAAAAAAAAATATCCTGCCAGAATAAAATATGACAAAACTGAGGTGGTGGATAGCTGTGTTGTGATTAGTGATGTCACAATGGATAAAGCGACCCGAGTTGGCTGATAATTAGTGTCTGTCCTGCATGAATGGTGGATAAGAGAAAAAGGGATGTCCATAAAATGTTTTTCCAACCCCCATTTTTGCAATGATGTTAAAGATGCTGGCTTAATGACTAAAAATGGAGAGTTTCAGATATTACAGAAAGGATCGTCAAGCCTCAGTGAGCATGGGAAAGAATGCTCCCATCTTAAGTGAAATTGCAGAAAATAAATATAGTTCAGATTTCCATTCATAATTTTCACACCAGAAAACATCTCATAGAAGGGACTGCACGTTCACCTCTCATTAAAGATGTAAAATGTTTGCATAATTATTATAATGAGGATACTGAAGATGAAGATACTGAAGGTCTCAAATTACACTGACAACAGGTGATATTACTCAACAGAAACATCTCATTTCTTTGTGAAATTTCTAGTACTTGCAGTGTTTTGATGGTCATATTGTTAAGTGCTCAAGCTTGTTTGTACTTACTAAAGAATCTTTTACACTTAATTCTTCATGGAAGATTGAGAGCACAACTCATTTTCATGGTTAGCCAAAAAAGGTACACTTTATATTGCTATCAAAGACCTACCTATTGGCTATAACTGTTTTCAAAAAGAATTTCTTATTCAGATGAGGTGTTGTTTTTTTTTGTTGTTGTTGTTGTTTTTTGGAAATAGGCCAGAATAACACATATTTTTTAAAAGCTAGAGAGAAAATTAATCAGATGGAAATATTTGTGCTGACAATCACACATATGATTGATACTGTTGATTTAAACTGATAGGTTGTAATGTACGAGTAAAAAACAGACCCGGTGGAGCTGGGACGCTTCAGATTCACATCTTCCCAACTTCTGACATTTAGCAGGGCAGATACAGAGGAATGTGATTTGGGAAATCGATATAATATGGTAGTCACTCTGAGACAAAAATAAGTGGCTACATAGTTTGAAAGTCAGGCTATTAAATTGGGTTTATGATATGCGCAACATACACTACTAGGCGGGATAGGCTGATGTGAAGCAAAGTTAGAGCAATAACATACGAGTGGTTGTTCAAACAGGAAGGATATTGTCCTTTTGGAGCTTCAATAGCAGGAATTAGGTGGGTATTCCATTCTAGGGGAAAATGGTGCTCATAGGTCAAGTAGCACATTTTCTGCAGGCCCAAGAATATAATATGGTTGTAGTGGGCCTAGAACCAAGACATTGAGCCATTGACTTGTCTAGGACTCATTATAATCTTTTTCTGGGTTCAGGATAGATCCTAGGAGAAGTTGAATTAGTTTTGTGTTGCTGCGTTAGAAATTAGCACCAATATAGTGGCTTAAAACCACCTTCATTAGCTCCCAGTTAGGTTGGAGTATTGGCATGGAGTGACTACGTCCTCTGTTCAAGGACTTAAAGTCCTGAAATCAGCATTAAAAGCTGTGGGGACAGAGCCAGGAGTGCAGTTTCCAGGCTCTTGGCCTCAGGTGGAAAGGTGCTGGCACAGGTAGTAAATGGCCATCAACTGTGATTGGATGGCCATCAGCTGTGGCTAGTTGGCCGTCAGCTGTAACCAGTGAGCCATTGGCCACTAATATAACTGCCGTGGCTACGCTAGCAGAAAAGTGGGGGCTGGCAAGAAGATGGCGGCTGAGCTAGCAAGCGGTGGAATGTGGATTGCAGATTGCAGCTAGCAAGTGGGGAGTCGGTGGGTTAGCAGAAAAGCGGACAGCATGTCACGCATCGTGTGAATCCAGCCTCCAGTGAGAGTACAGTGGTATGACTCCCCTACCTATGGCTCCGTGGGTGTTCCCTTTTTGGCCTCACCAAGTCCTGTGTTCTTATGTGGGGAGCGGGATCTGAGACCCCGCATGACACCTGCATGACACATGGCGCAGCGAGCAGGATCTCCCACATGATACCCTGCATGACCAAAGCCCTATCTGATAATTCTACCATCTATTTCATCTTGGGGTTGGCATCATTTGTCATTTCTCTTTCAAATTGTCATGTATCTGGTTCTTGGTATGAAAGGTGGTATTTTATTGTCTATTGAACATTTCAGCTATTGTATTAGGATACTTTGGGTCCTATTTAAAGTGTTTTTGTAAGATTTAGCAGGCATTCACTCTGTTTAGGTTTGGCACACCGTTCCTTCTCTACTTTTGTGGACTGGTTCCATGACAATCTAGTTTTCAGAACGTTTGTGGTACTATTTCGGTCTGTTTGATTTATGTTGTGCAGATGGGGTCCATGTTCATGTTGCGCTTCCCCGGGACAGGTTACCTGGTACTTGTAGGTGGGGGAGGGGAATCTCTGATCCACTTGGATTAAGAGCACTTCCTGGCCCAGGCATTTTTTGCTGCAGGATCTTCCCTTCCTCGAAGGGATGGAGGGTGCTGACCAGGTTGAGAGCTTTTTGTGCTGGGATTCCTGTTGCGAGGATCAGCAAGTTGCCTGGTGTCTCTTACTAGGGTAGAGGAGTCTCAGGACTTCTTGAAGAGAGCATTTTTCAGGTGGGAGCTTTTTGTGGGAGGATCATTTTCACTGGTACCGTTTCACTTTCACTTTTCCCTTTAGATTAGATTCAGACTGTTATTCAGATTGGCCACCAGTATGTCTGGGTGGGGAAAGGGGGGTCTCAGGGCCAGTGGGGAAGGAGAGCACTTTTTCCTGGTCACTTACTGTCAGCAGGGCTTCCAATTGCTCTTCCTTGCAGCTTCTGCAGGGCTCACCTGGTGTTTTCATTGAGACTTCAGTTTGATCTGGTAGAGGGAGAGCCTATTTGAGCTGTTTTCTGTTACTAAACTGGGAATTAGGAAATGCTGGGCCTGGTCACCTTTTTTCTGATAAGATGCCCTGCCATGAAGTTGTTCATCTATTTGGAGGGTCCCTAGCCAATTCGCCTTCTTTAAACCTTTCTAAGTCCTCCTTTGGTTGTCTTATTTCTAGGATATATAATTGTACTTATAGATGGGGAGCAGGGAGAGAGGAGTATAAACCATCTTATCTGGCTGGACTGGAAGTCCTCTCTGTGCCTTTTAAGTGCTCATCTAATTAGGTCAGGTGCACTCTGGATAATCTCCTAATCAACTATGCAATGTATCATAATAATTGGAATATATTCCATCACATTCACAGGTCTCATACTCAAAGGGAGGGGCTACTACAAGGGTCATTGTAGAATTCTGTCTACCACAGAAGACGTATGTGAATGTACTGAAGTATTAATTAGGCAGTTATCATCCTTTGGAAGTTCAGAACCTGTTAAGATAGCGAGAAAGCCAACTACGGTTATAAGTATTCTGCTTACTTTAAATGAAGTAGATCTGGTACCAGAAATACTTAATAAAAACCAGAACATTCACACAACGTTCAGAGTTTAATATTCACACAGATGAGTTTAACATTCACACAATGTTCAGAATTTTAGAGGACTGATCTAAGTCTTCATTTCTGGCCACGCAAGTATCTTCTGTGTGAAAAATATACTAGCTCAAAGATGTATTAAAAGACTTCACCACCACTCCCCAATTATATTTTACACTTCTATGCAATTACAGTGCCTGTCAGCAATTCACACAAGAAGTAAAGGTCAGTGATGATTCTGACTTTAAATTTTTAGAACAGGTTTATACTTAATACTGTACACATTTATATAGGTTGCACAAAATTTATGACTGTTATGACTATTGCTTTAGGTTTTAATACAATGTACTCTCACTTAAACCAGGGTTGAAAATTTTAAGCAAAATTTGCTGAACTGGTCAATATACACACACACACAAAAACTTAACTAAACTAAACAAAAAAGAGTTTTCAGGCTACATTAGGAGAAAAATCCTTCACTGTGTTTGAATTGCAAAGGAAACATGACCTAAAATTTGATTTCAAATAGTCATGGTGATGCATGGGGTGATACTTTTACTAGGAACAATGAGAATTGAACTCCGGTTTTGAACTCAGGTTTTACTTTTAAGTCTTTCAGATTGCAACTTGGGAGTCTCCAAGTAGCAATTGGGTACTTTGTATCATTCACACAAAGGTTAAGTAAGAGGCATATATAAACCATAAAACCTTTTAACAGAAATAAGGATTCATTTTTTAAAATAATTATATGAGCGAAACTTATATACAAAAAGAATTGAAACTTGAATATACTTATGAAGCAAAAATTAAAGAAATACCTATACAACCCTTTTTCTTTAGTTGTTTACAATCACAGCAAACCAAACTGGGACAAGTTTAAGAGAAAGGTAATTAAGTTCTAAGGGTTTGTTATATCATTACTTCTAAAGATGAACTGTACTTGTTCTCTCCTTTATCCTACAAGATCTGAGTAAATGAAAGGCAAATTAAGAGGGTTGTTAAAAAGCCGAGTCAAAGAGCAGCAAATGGAGAACAAAAGGAAGAGACAAGAAAGCACAGACAGACTGGGTTTGAACAGAGTTGGGAATGCTGGTTGTGGTAGATGGTCTCTGATTTGCACGTCAGGTACACTCCCCATCCTTTTCTACTCTGCTCTATGATTTCAGGAGGCTTATCTTTACTAGCTTCATCAATCAGTCAGTCTCTGTTGCGCTGTATCTTCCGGTTGGGTTTGCCTAATATGAACTACCAACAGGAGATTAAAAGTCAGGAGGAGAAAGAAAGGTAAGGATATTTATTTCTATGAACACCCTCCCCACTGCCCCCAAACCAAAAAAAAAAAAAAAGAAAACTTTAGATTGGCAGTGGCTGCCATTTGTTTATTTAAGGTCAAAGCTCTTGTTGGGTGGCCTCCTATTACAATCACAGGACATTCCAGGTTGTTGGAGCTACTCCTTCTCTATGCCCCTTTAAGCCTAGCGAAGATAATACTGGCTTCTCACAGTTGCTAGCCTCAGGGTCCTTCATCATCTCTTGGTTTCCCTTCATTCCTTACACATTTTAGTAAGTAGTCTCTTCATTAAACACCCTTCCTCACTTTTTTCAAGTGTGCTACTAATTTTTGGCCAGGACTCTGACTGATACATTGGTAGTGGGGGAATGGGAGAAACTTCAAGGTAGTATTAGAGTGATAAACTGCTGCAGAGAGAGATAGGCAGAGTAGGTTTTCAAAGCTTTTTACACCATTCTGTGAATGTAACATGACTTCTTTATGTTAGCGACAATAACAGATTCTTAAATTGCTTAATTATTTTGGCTGGGTTCCTGTTTCTTTGAATGTACATCCAAGATAGGACATGGCTATGAGACGTCTGGGATTTACATGACTAGATAAGTCTACTACTAGGATCTATCTGGATTGATTGTATCATATTAAGACATTTCTCTATAGAATAAGGATCATCCCAACCCCGTGTACCTTCTAAGTTGTTATTGAAATTCAGTGACCCTCTATGGTATGAAATTTGTTTTTACTGTCAGATAAGACAGTATTGTTTGACTTTTTAAATATTCCCTTTTATTTTTGAATGGAAATTGGGGAAAGTCCATTAATTCCTTCAGGAACCAATAATTCAGTTCAGATTGTTAAATTTAGATTCAGATTTAGATTAGGTTCAGATTGTTCTATTTAAGCATCACTCCCAAAGTAGACATAATGCGGGTGACTATGGTTTGTCCATCACTACAACAGTTCATAAAGCTGAGAATTCAGAACTCAATTAGAATTTTCTCCCTCACCCGAATCTACTACTTTCCCACGACAAATAGGACAGGTAGAATTGTCAGCCAGCCAGCGATCAATGCAGTGGATATGATACTCATGGGAGCAAGGTAACACGCGAAGCCTGTTGCCTTCTGTGTACTCCATGATGCAAATGCTGCAACTTTTTAATACATCATTTTTACCAAAAGATCTTACAGTCAGGTTGTCAATCTGTTCTCTGGTGAGTCCTGTAGAAGGGTTCTGATCGTCATTTACGAGAAAAAACTGGTCCAGTTCAAGGGAGGTCCAAGAGTCGCTGTCATCAAATGATATTGGGCTCAGAGATCTACTGTATTGTCTGGCTTGTGATAATGAGCCTGGTGATAAGCTGCTTTCATCACGTGTTTCAAACATCAGTAAGTTAAGATATGGATTTTCATCACTGGAGCTGGAACCAGACATAGGATTATAACTGAAAGGAGACACGTAACTGGAGTTTGAACTAGAAATCAATGCAGAAGGTGAATGGGAATCATGGTTAGGATCTGAATTGGAACCAGAATTCCTACTATCAGAGCTCTCTCTTCCAGTGGGGGTCTCTGTGTTTTCCACGTTTTGACTTGAAGGTGAGAGACTAGGCTCTAAATCATTGTCATTGTTCACAAGGTTGTTTAAGTCACTAAAATCTGTCATTGCCTGCCATGAATTGCTTTGAGTTGCAACAGATGTTGTATCATTTAAACCAGTATTTAAAGTTCTACGAATGGGAACGCTGATGGTACTGACATGAGCTCTCATATCTGCCTGCTCAGAATGTGAAAACATATGCCTGGGTCCTCCTTGTTCACTTTCTAAAGTGAAAGTGTTGATTGGTGTCTCAGATGTTATCTGGGTTCTACTAGCTATACTCTCTCTCTCAGAATATGCCCCAGGATGAACTTGTCCTAGTTCAGAATCCAAGAATATGGTGGGACTTATCTGTCTCAGTCTACGAGATTCATCTCCCCTTGTTGTATCTTGGGAAGATTCTCTTTCAGCGGCATTCCTTGTTCTGGGAGTTGCAAAAAGATCCCTATTTTGCCAATCATGTCCAGTTATTTGCTGTCTCAATGTTTCTTCGTGCTGAGCTCCAGTAAGTCTCTCGGTCGCATTTACCAGAGGCTGCTCAATAGTCGGAGATGAGGCAACCTGATGAAATCTTTGGAAAACTTCACTCATTGAACGTGGAGGTGACCAATTTTCAATTCTCGCTCTGGTTCTCCGATGGTCTGGGCTGCTGCTTCTTGCTCTTCGCTGACCTCTGGTGGGTGGCACTTCCATTAATGCTTCAGTTATACTTTGTTCTGATCTAGATGGTCTTGTAAATGTTGATTCAGAGCATAGATTTTCCACATGACTTTGGCAGTTTTCTATATTTTCTCCTCTGGGAAGTCTTGTAGGTGGTTCATATTCATTCTCTGAATTGGAGTTGTCATTATTAAGGTGAAAATGTGTTTCTGAATTGAATGTGAAATCATTGTTTGGACTAACCTGGCTCAATTCTCTGCAAGATTGGTGTTCTGTTTGCTCACTTGTCACACTTTCGTCAGTTTCTGCAGCAGAGAGAAGCCAATTCAAAAGAGATTCAGCACTAGAATCATCTGAAGTGTCGCCTCCACCTGTTAACAAAAAAGGGGCGGGGGCACAGAAGGGAACTACTAAAGTCAGAGCCATCACAAAATAGCATTCTGAAACTTTGTTTCAACAAACAAACAAAAAATGGTAACTTAATACTCAGATATTTTAAACAGATTTCACATTCATAGAGTTAATATTCTGTAAACTTCACTGTAAATTAACAAGTAAAAAGCAGGAAAGTTTTCATTCCATCTGAAAAGAGTGAGATAATCCTAAATAAATTTACAGAGTTGTTTTTTTAAAAGGGAATCTGGAGGAAATCTATTTTCAATATTTCATCATATACACAGCCTTGTGTACCACTGTGGGAGGAATGGCGAAATTTTTTTCACTCCAGTGTCAAAACACTAATGCAATTAAACAAGGCAAGCACCATTTAAGGTACAGTGCTGGTTATTTTAGTTCAATTTACATTATTGTCTAATTCTCAATAGCATACAACATTACTTCTAGGCTTTCGACTTAACTGCTTTGGATAATACATAAAGTTGTTTTAAAATATAAGACTATTGTAGCCATTGCCCAAATATCAACAAGGTTTATAGATTTAAAAGTATTTGAATACTTCTTAATATTACCAATGTTTTGAATTGATATGAAATTGAAGGTTAGATCAAATTGATAGACTGAATCTAGCATAGTACATATAAGGCTGTATTCAAGAACCTAACTCTTCATTAGATAGTAAAAGCCCCTACTTCACACTGGGAAAGAATCACCAGATCTGAGGTTACAGCAGGGTGTCTCAACCTTAACACTATTGAAATTTTGGCACTGGACAATTCTTTGTTTTGGGGAGTTATCCTGTGCATTGTGGGACATTTGGCAGCATTCCTGGCCTTTGCCCACTGGATGCCAGTGACACCCACCCACCTACCTGTGACAACCAAAAATATATTTATACATTGTCAAATGCCACCAGTTGAGAACTACTTGATTAGAATATGAAATATTTATTTTTGCTGCTGAGGAAGTCACTTATCTACATAGAAAAAAAATTAAGGAAGTGGGAGAAACTTTCAATGAGGTGGAAAACCAAGGAAAATATCGATAGGTTATTTCACACTGCTTCCCAATTAAAACAACCCAAACGTGAATCAGGAAAAATATCTACCTCGACATTCTCACCAAAAATCAAGTAAATACCAGTTCTTTTTTAATGAGAAGTTAGCACCAAATTAATTTGTGCCACTTCTGTATAATCTCTGGTTGACATTTACTTTTATGAAGTTCCTTGTCCGTCCTATCCTATTCCCGTCAACAGTGGAATAAATATACCTGTATTTTCATCTGCGTTTTGCAGTGGGTTTTCTTTAAATTGCTGAAGTCTTCTCAGCAACTCTTCCTCTGTACTTTCCCCCGGGTTGCCTAGCAAATTGTTATCCCTCATAAGCTTGTAATCTTCCTCACTCAGGTTATTTACAAATCGATAGAAATCTTCTTCCCGAACCAATCGGCCCATCTGACTTCGAACCGTGGCTGCGGATTCATGTTCACGGTCAGGATCCGGGTTTTCCATCACGATGAACAAGTGGAAAATTATCTGACTTTTACGGCATGGTGTTGAAATACAGATAACTATATTTCAGTTTTCTTCACTTTCTGCCTCAGTCAGAGTGACCCGATCGCCTCAGTTACAACCGCCTTCTCCCTCGGCTTACGACAGCGCGAGGGTGCCGCTGCCGTAACTTCTAGCGGTGCGTCAACTGTCAAAATCCATCCGCGTTCTCTCCAACCGCGGCTAGGTCTTGTTACGTAGGCATCCGTTATAGGTCCTAGTGTCACAAAATGGGGCCTGGATTCAAGTTAGGTTTCACTTCATTCCAAACCAGCAAATATTGACGAGGGCTTATTTTATACAAAGCACTCCTTCATATCCTTTAACCCACATGAGCCTATTCTCAGGCTTTCAGGAGGCTTTTTCAGGCTCTGATATACTGTGGTTATTTGTGTGTAAAATTACAGAACCCAAATGTAGCTAGTTACATTGTATATGACTGCTTTCTTCAAAATGCCATGCCAAAGTCATCCTCGTTAAATGTAACAATTCTCATTTTCAGGTGCCCAGGGACTTGTTTTTTCCCTCTTCCTAATTCCTTAAATCATAGACACTCACTATGAAAGCTCACAATTTTTGATAATTCACCAGGGTCAGAGCTGAATCTGTTTAATTGGGTCCTCTCCCTTTTAACTCTTAATGGTTTCATCTTACATTATACAATCCCTCAAGCTTCTGTTAAAAAAAATAATAATAAATTAAAAACCTGTCAGGTTTTCTGCTCACCCAGAGAATCCCTTAAGGAATTCTCCATAAATACATCCAGTTTCATTTTTGTTCTTTATCATAAGTATTATAAATAATACTTAAACAAAACTAGCCCAAACATCACAGGCACTTTTAAAACAGATCTATAAGTTACTTTGCCTACCATAATGAATGCTGACTTTGCTGATTTTGTTCCACGTATGTTAGTGCAGCCAGGATGGCTAGGTAAAAATAATGCTCATTTGCTATCCTATCTGAAGGAGACCTCTAAGAGTTTCTGGACTTATTAATATTACCAGTCTTACTTAACACTTGTTTGGGAATCCTTCATTCAAGTTCATACAAGAACAAGATTTGGCTACTGAATTTGAGACATTGTTCTATTTGACTTATTTAATAATTAAATTGTCTAGCATACACTGAGTCAGTTACTGCCCTGGCCACTAGAGATATGTTAAATGTTGCAGCCGTCTGCACTCCCAAGTAATTCACACTCGAGGTGAGGGAAACATCACTTAGAAATTATCAAAATGCAGTATGTTATATGCTATAATAGATTTATATATGTAGTATCGTGTTGTACAGAGAACTGCATCATGATTATTGAATGGGAGTTGGGAAATGTTTCACAGAGATATTACATTTAAATCTGAATCTCTAAATATGAGTTTCTACAGATGGAAAGTAACAGTTGGATTTGTGTTGGTGAAGAAAGACTATGTCAGACAGAAGGAATAGACTTGAAACCTCAGCTTGTTTAGGCAACTGTGGCCATAATTTGGGGGTTGGGGTGGAAATGTTGGGAAAATAATCCCAGAAGGAATAATTGACACGGAGTATAAATTGAGTTTTGATATTTTTTCCTATAAGAAATAGGACACTGACTAAGATGTTTTGTTATTTTTTGAGAACAAGCAGTGGATTTTATTTTTTCCTGCTTACCACCCACTTAACATTCTTATTATGATAATAGCACCCTGATTTTCCTGGGGGAAAAACCCATTCTCCAATCTTAGTCCAATTAGTTTAGGTTTAACTGAATTCACTGCCATGGCTAAAGGAAATGACACGTGATACAAAATAACATATGTCAAATTGCTGATTATGGTTATTGTTTAAAGCATGGACATGTGACTGAAGGTAAATTTCAGAATTAAATCTGAGATGTTAGCTGGAACCACTGAAAATGACAAATTATTTTCCACTGTGATTCTTAAGCTGGTAGGATGTAAACCTAAGTATGCTTGTGGCTATCTTATGTACCTGAGAATGAAGAAAATCAACATAAAGAGACAGAGGAAAACAAAAAGGGAGAAAAAGCAACATACCTGAGAAAAAAATGTGAGAAATACCTGAAGCTGAGATCTATACTGAGATCTATAAACCAGTGTATTACTTTTTTTTTTAATTAAAGTTTATTGGGGGTGATAATTGTTAGTAAAGTTACATAGGTTTCAGGTGTACAATTCTGTAATACATCATCTATATATCACATTGTGTGGCCACCACCCAGAGTTAGTTCTCCTTCTATCACCATATATTTGATCAGTATTTCATTTTTTTAAATGTTAGCTTGTAAAGGATTTCTGTCACTTAAAATTGGAAGGCTCCTAATAATTGCAACAGGAGAGTGATATGATCAGTGATCTAATCAGGTGTCAAAAAGTAATTTTTAATAAGTTTGCCATGTAAGACCTATTTGCTATTGTCCTTTCTATAAAGTTAACATGTTTATATAATTTAAGTTTGATTGGGTTTAGTCTTTATGAAAAAATAAGAAAATAGTTTTTTTTCTATCATTGATTTGTTTAATAAGTATTAGGCACTGGAATTGTATATGATTAAGTTGAAAAAAGTGAAGAATCATTTTCATTTGATTATGAATTAAATGTGGTTATGGCATATAATGTTAATTCTGTTAAATTTCCTACTTCACTACCATGAAGTCCTTCCAAAATGTCCCTATTTTTGCATGTATTACGTATATTATACATTGTATTCTGATGTCTTAGCCTGATAATACTCATTTAACTCTCAGATGGAGAGAAAATATCCTGAAGTAGAGTACCACTGAACATTTGGTTGATATTAAGAAACAAAATGGTCTTGGTGGAAACTAAAATGTTTCACTGATACCTTAAAGAGTGAGATAATATGAACAGTTAGCTCTCTGGTGAGATTTTAGGATGCCTAAGTTTAGCAAAGTCTTAATTAGTGTGAGTAGGTATGTACTTATATATGCACATGTGCATATATGTGTGGTGCATTTAAAAAGCTTAAACAGATATTTGGTTAGGTTAATAACCGTTGACTTAAGTGCAGTTTCTGGATACTAGTAATAGGTCTATTTCACTTCAGGTTTTTTCTTGTTTTTTTTTTTTTTTTTTTTTTTTTGATGGCTTAGGTGCATTTTATTGGTTTTCTTTCAGAATCCTACAAAAACAAAGTTAAAATCAAAGTCCCTAACAAGAGAGTGAGAACACTTCCCCTTTTCCCCAGAGCCCTCCCTCCCTCCCCATGTTCATGGGGGTGGAGAGCTGGCTATTTTCATCCCTAGCCAAGCCGCAAAAGGGAAAAGACCTACCACCTTGTAAACCCTGCCTCTCAGCCCCATCCCCCATATGTTGACCCTGGTTACAAGAGGCCGTGGTAAGAACTGTTTGGATCCAGCAGGAGTTCTAAACCTCAGAAGGCCATGGCCAGGACACAGTCAGTGAACATTTCGTCCTCCTCCTCCGCACCCCCTACCAGTGCTGTTAGGTCCAGCGCTCTCAGGGCAGGGACATCAGAGGCAGGGGCAGTATCCAGGAGCTGGTACAGGTAAACGTTGTCAGACTTCAAGGGGCAGCAGCCATTCCCTCACATGAAGAACCAGCATCAGATCTGGCTGGTCCAAGCCCTTAAGTTCCTGATGAGTTGCTCCTTCTCAGCCCCCTTGCTCACCCAGAATTTGTGGGGGATGATGTAGCTGGAATGGACATGGCACTGGGGACAGGCCTTGATGACATCTAGTGGGAAGTCCTGTCAGCTCTTCTGCCAGGTGTGCAGGCAGCCCCGGCACTGTGCGTGAGTGCAGTTGGGCAGGAGGCCAAAGATCCACTCGGCTTCTGGCTTGTCCCACGCTTTGTCCATGCAGATGCCATACACAAAGTCCCAATTGTCCTGCTCCCTCTCAAGGTCCATGCTCTGAAGTGGGGGGCCACAAGATTCCAGACAGGATCTGACTTAGGCTGAGAGTCCTGGAAGTAGCTGCCATCTCTATCAGCTGATGATGACAACAGGGAGTTCCAGGAACTGCCACCAAGCTCCTCATTCTTACTGGCTCAACACCCTCCCCCACCCTATCCCCCACTCTGTCCCAGGCCAGGCTCCGTGCCCCAGCTGGCCCAGGTCCACCCCAACGCACAGCCACAGAGGGAAGGTAGGTGGGCTCCAGAGCCCCTGTGGGTCAGCCCTAGCACAGGTCCTGGCAGGGTGACTAGTGGCTCTAAATGGCGGTGGTCCCACTCCAGGAGGCCAGGGGACTGCGGGGCTGGCGGGGGGGTGGGGTGGGGGGCTGATAGCTGCATGGATTTCTGTGGGAGCAGAAACCTCGCTGTATTTGCAGACCTTCCAGTCTTGAGCAAGGCAACACCTTGGCCCCTAGTGACAGGCCGCTCAGGCAAAGTTCCTGAATGGCCCCTGGGAGTAGGGGCTACTCTCCCCACCACTGGCCACCGCCATTCAGACCTGTAGGGTTCACCCCTGCTGTAGCCCCTAGTGAAAATCATTTCACTTAAGTTTTGAAATTTCCTCTTCAATGTGAATGCATGTACTTCATTCCAAATATTGAGTTCCTACGTTACAGATATTGTCTACTTTAAAAGCTTGTTTTTAATATTTTTCCCAAACATCACAATTGATGCTCCCAAACGTCATTTCAATTCAACATGTTTAAAGGCAATATACTGAGGCAATTCAATACACAGAAAAGAGGATTGAGAATTTAGAGACCCAGGTTAAGTCCAATCATTAATCCATTATTTGCCCAATCTTTTAATCTCGCTAGACTCCAAATTATGAAACTCTAATATGAGAAAGCTAATCTCTTCTTTAAAGTTTGATTTAATCAGTTGCTCAAAGAGAATTGGGCAGTGGCAATTGAAAATAATGCCTGAACCAGAGTGCTGGATTGGCACCCATGAAGAAAAGCGGAAAGACTGCGTAGGGCTAGCATCAGTACCAGCAATGCTGAGCTAAAAGAGAAACAAGGGAATCAGAGCAGGTCCAAATTCCAAAGTCAGGCTAGGAATAACTATCTACCAGAACATTAATTCAAAGCCAGTAAGTTGAAATGGAGTATTGAGCCAGAGAAGGCAATTCAAGAAGATTCAGAGCAGAGCCAGGGTAAGGTCATGACAAGCTTGGGGATCAAAGCCGTGAGGTAGTAGCAGATGTATATGACTTTGATTTTAGCTTGCTACATTAAAATATACCTTGAATGTCTGAAGGTCGGTACTCAGTTGTCTTGATATTTTTATTTGTAAGACATTTGATATGGATGACTTCAATATGTTTTGTTTCACAATTTTACTAATGAGGATATAATCACAACAAACTTCAATTATTTTAAACACCAGAAAAATGTTTTAATTAACTTTCAGAAAGTGGTTATAGTATAGTATATGCACAAGCAAAAGGATCAAGCATGTTATTGGTACTACAAAGTTACAAATGGTTTGCTTCTTAACATTTTTCATATTTCAGTTCATAGATGATAAGATTTACCACTTTAGGGGTGAGAGGAAAAAAATAAAGGTGTATTTATCATCTGTTAGATGTTCTTACTATATGGTCTGTTATATGTGATATATATATATATATATATATATATATATATATATATATATATATATATATGGCCTGGGTGACTGGAAGTTCAATTTTCAGACTTTTTAATAAACTGGATAGCCATTTGTTTCTGCACAGCACATTACCGTTACATAAGAGCAATCAGGAGAAAACATGAAATAGCCAAGCATTCTGCACTACAAAGCATCACCTTAACAGCTAACCAACATTACTCAACTGCTGTACAAATATGTTTAGTGCACAAAAACACACAAGAGGTTAGAACTGTTTGATAATTCTTTTCACCTGAAATGTTTTTATACAAATGTAGACCCAAATTACCATTTAAATCCAAAGGTGAATAGCACACATAAATAAATTTACAGCAACTCTAGTAAGTCTTTAGTTTTACAAGAATGATGACAGTGATTTGTCAATCACTAGACAGTTTTTGACTAGTCAGCAAGAAAAAGCTGCTCACATTTTCTTAAACCAGGAAGCCACAAATTAGATTAACTAGCTTTTTACTTTCAAACAAAAACCAGCAATAAAGAAAAATGAAATTTTACTTCCAATATTCCAACCAATAATAACGAGGTTGTTCACTAACTTGTAAGATGTTTGAATAACAGAGATAGAAAAAAAAAAACCCATATGAAATGAAGCTTACCACTTGAGGCAAAACTTAAAACAAGTCAGAAGTTAGACATGTTAAAGAATAACCTTTTCAAGAGAAAGTGGCTTGTTCTAAGGACTCTTTAAGTTGCTCTCTTCCTCGGTCCCCAGTCCTCAGTCAGGCTGCTTGTTAATGATCCATTATCCTAGCTGGGTACCATCCTTTCCTCTTTAGGAAGCTTGGAGGGATTCTTGGATTGCGAGCTGGACTTTTCTTCTGGTGGAAGGCCTCTGGATCTAAACTCGGACTTAGGAAGATGTGGACACCGAGGAAGACTTGGACTCGGATCGACTAGTAGATCTGGATTTAGGGTTTGATGAAGATCAACCATAAAAGCAAGATGGAGGCTTCTGGTGGCTGAAGCAAGATCTCGCCAGAGATCAGGATCTGCTGCTGCTACTGGAGTGGCGTTGCCATCTTGGGCTGCGGCTCTGGCGTTTGCAGCTGCGGGGAGGAGTTCCCAGGTAGTAGGCACTGTAGGAATGTGGATGACGACCATAACGCACCATTTGGACTCGCAGTTCACGGCCATCCAACCTGTTCCTGTCTAGGGCATTCTTGGAATCCTCAGCGTGGCTCTAGTCATGGAAGCTGACGAAGCAGACGAAGGCAAAGCCATTGAGTGAAGCGGCCCTGTGGGATGAACACATCGCCGATTTATTTCCCCATACTTTTCAAAGGTGTGCCGCAGGCTGTCGGTTATGGTGTTGTAATTCAGCTTGTCCACCTTAAGAGAGGTCAGATTGTCTATATTGGGAGGAGGGAGACTGTAACTCATGGCTTTTGAGTGTTCAGTCTGAGCTCCATGACTTAGCACTGAGAAATTCGCAGTCTGGGAAGGTTGCAAGCTTGACCCAGATGGCTGCAATGCCTTCTTCAGGTTCGTTCTGCTTGAGGCACCTCCTCTTTTCATCTCTAATGTGACACGTATGTGTGGGTGTAGAAACATCAGAACGTTGGACACAGTGCCAGCTATCTCTAGAGCTGACACCACCTGAAAAAAAATTCCATACAATTTTTAAAAAATGAATGTTTATGACCACAACATATTTTCTGAGTTTTCCAGTATAAATTACCCAGTTGTAGTTATGGATAAACGAATATGCGTATATAATTATTAACTTGAAATATATTGCAATGACAATTCATGTAGGCTAGAAACATTTATCTACTTGGAGACAAAAACAAACAAACAACATACCAAAACAAATCATGGACAGATAGGGTGATTCAATAATACTAACAAGCAAATGGAAATTGAGAGCCACCAGCAAGGTGTGAACTGTAATCAGAAACTCAATATGGGTCCCCTTTTGTGTTTGAAAAAACATCGTTAAATGAGTCAAAGATGTGATGATCTGTGATTGCAAATTATATAACTAAATATAGCCCAGATTATTAGAATTTACTGCTTCCTCATTAATTGACCCAATATACTATCTGATATAGTAAGTTCATTCGTGTGGCTTTCATTTTAAAAACTGTTTTTAGAATTAATTATATTTCATCAAACTGTTGGAAGACATCTTTTCTGATGGATCATATCCATTGCACTCCAATAGATGAGCTTACAATGGGAATAGAAAATAGAAAATAATATTTGATTAAGTATATCTAACCTTCAGTGAATATTTTGTGCTCTTTGCAAGCTTCAGCATCTTCTGCATGGTGAATTAATTAATACGTGCTCTGGTTGTCCATTGTTGTATAACAACCTACATCAAAACCTAGTGTGCTAAAGCTAACGATTTATCATTATCTCACAATTCTAAGGCACAGGAATTCAGACTGGGGACAGTAGGGCTTGCTCCTTATCCATTATATCAGCTGAATTAGGTGACAGATGGCTCCTCTGGAACTTCTGGGTGTCGGTTGATTCCCATCCATCCCCCACCCTCCCTTTTCCAAAGCCACTTCATGTAACTAGCCTGACAAATTTCTAATCTAGTTAGGTTTGTTACATAGCAGTTCAGGTTTATAAGAGACTATAGTAGAAACACCAATCCTCTTAAAGTCTAGGCCTGTGCCGGTATATAGTATCAGTTCTGCATCACTTCTAGCACAATCCATTGATCAAAATAACCTATAGGCCAGATCAGGCTCAAAAGGAGGGAAAAAGAATCTCTCAATAAAAGAAGTATGAAGGACTTGCAGCCACCTTTAATCTACCCTAGTCAGTCCTCTGGATAGATAACACTTACATTCTTCTCACATGAAAAAGTACATTTACCCCCTTCCAAGACCACCCAAATCTTATCCTCTTATGGCAATGTATGAATGAACATCCAGGACTTTGTCATCTTAATTAGGTCTAGGTATAGAAGAGACTCTTCAGGTACAGTTCCTTGAGTTTTATTCCCCTTAATCAGAAGACCTGTGACGTAAAGAGACGGGTTATATGCACGCCTCACATCTAACATACAATATTGAGTTAGTTGTAGGAGAACCTTAATTGAAAGATCTGTTCAAGAGGAAGAATAGTCCACAGTAATTTTAAAATTCAACTGGGCACATGCTTCCAGGTTCTTGGTTAGAGCCTACTCCTGTTCCTTAGGTCACCCATTGGTCCTCTGTTATCTTATTTCAGCCTTCTGAGTCATCCTAGCTTCCTTAAAGTAAATGGTCCATGTTTGTAGCTGATCAGCTTTCTTAGTATGTTTCTTGTGTGCAAAGATGGAGGGTACCAAAAATTCTTCTAATTCTGAACTGTTTCTGTCCCTTTTAGTCTATACTCATGATGCTTTTAATAACACAAATTCTGTCTGTCAGGTAGCTTATGAGGTGTGATCAAAACATACGGTGAATGTTTAAAGAAAGATATGTTACAGTAAAAGACCCATTGCCATTAATCCCCCGCAAAATACTTCCCCTCACTTCGAACACACTTATCCCATCGTCTTGCCACTTCCTGAAGCAGTTCTGGAAGTCCTCTCAATAAACACCTTAATAAAGCTGGATGGTTTTTTTTTTTTTTTTTTTTAAAGGCTGATTGTTAATCAAAGAGTAGCGACAACATGAAGCTTTTACCACCTATAAAACTTAAGGGCAAGAGTTGGAAAAAAAGTTACCAAAATTTGTGAGAATTAGCTCTTTGGAAGTGGGTTTGCCCAGTGGGAGAGCTAGTCATGGAAGGATACAGAATTTCCCAACATGTTGCGCTGGGAATGGAAGGCATGGAGAAGCTATCCCCCAACCTTTCTTCTCACTAGTATCCAAATTATTGTTCTTCTTTGGGGGAACTCCAAGTGAAACCAGGAGAGCCTGGGAGATGCAGTGTGAATGGGAAAATCTTTCAAGGCACAGAACAATTAGAGAAGCGCAGAAAATGAAGCAGAATGTGTGAACAAACTGAGAATGAGTTGTGGTAGTCCTGCCTTCCTAGAATCATGAATACCTTGAGTCAGGTACATATCTATTTTACAGTAAATAACCATAATAAGAGGCTATAAGTAACTTCTTATGGTCTCCTGCTTGATAAATTAAGTGCTTCGTTTTGCAAATGAAATCTTTCAGAATATTTTTCTTCTTGCTTTTTTGCTTTGTTTGTGTTTTTCCCCCTTGAAGTCCCATGTTCTTATTGAATTAACTGTCTACCTTCTAAGTCAACTATGTTTGTGGTTTTAAAGCGTTATTAAGTAAAGAAAACTTTTAGATCAAATCAGATGCGTGGCATTATAACGATGCAATCTTGAGATCCTTCTCAGTCCTTTTTGAATCCTTCTGATTCTGTTCTGGTTTGTACTTTGTAAGTTAATCCTCATGTTGAAATGGTCAATAAGATGAATTTGCTCATTTATCAGGGTCAGCTCCATGACCTGCGTTGATTTTGGTCTCGTGTACCTTAAATTTGAACTGCAATTTATGACTTATTCTGTTTGTCATCATTCCTCAAGAGCTTTACTGGAAAGAAATATAAATCTCATCCACTAAGGCAGAAAAATGGGTTGGCTTTAATATTCCTTATGTTGTCCTAATTCTCTTTTTAGGTGAAACTAGATATAAAGCAAAAACCTTGAGTCATAATTTAGTTCATAGTGTGATCAAAATAGCATGGAGCTGACATCTGCATTTTTAGGCCTGATTCAAAAATCAGTGGTATGATTATGGAAGAGGTACTTTACTCTTCTATATCTCAGATGCTGCATCAATAAAATATGAGAATTGAACTGCTTTATATTAGTATTGCATTTAGCTTCTAATATTCTTAATCAGGAAGTGAGCTGAAGGTTACTGAAGGCTTTTTCTTTAGTCAACACTCTATAATATGAACAACGAAAAAAGAAAGGAAGTGACATTGTATTATAAAATGATTTTATTTCCCGATAAGCTGTTGACCCTTTCTGTTCAAACACTGGTCTCTTACCTGATTTAAAAAATAAATAAATAAATAAAACATGCTGAGAAATAGAGGTTTTTGAACTTTTGATATTTCCTTTTCCTGGACTGAACAGTAGTCTCTTAAAATTTGTTCATGCTCCCAGTTTAGCTGAACCAAGTCAATTTATTATCTCTTTCAGCTAAACACCAACGTTTCATTGCAGTGACTGTGATAATCACAGCGCCTTGAGTTTGACTGATACCCTCATTGTAAATGATGGTATAAATATCCACCAAGGGTTCAGGAATGGTGAAAACAACCTTTTTGGCATCAAAAGATCTTGAAAACAGATAAAGTAGTGCAGTCAGGAAAAAATAGCAACAAGAAAGAGAAGAGAATGAAAAGTAATGAGAGATGAGAGACCCTGAAAGAAAGCAGTTGGAGTCTTCCTTTTTAAAATAACTTGATATGAAAGAAAAAAAGAATCCCTAGTCCATTATACTTAACTTTCCCCCCCATTTTCCAGATTACTTAGAACTATTAAGGTTATATTGAATTAAAGAAAACAATATTGTTTTCAGTAAATATCTCTCATTGAAAGGATCTTATTTGGTCATTAAGTATTTTATGCATTTCGGAAACAAGCATAAATCACAGCCAGACATGGCCATGTGAAACTGACCCTAATAAACTGTCAGAGAATTTAGTCTGGAGGGTGATTTTAAACTCAATTTTGCTTTCTTCAGCTCCTCATTTCCGTTAAGAAACTTCTAAGGGCTGTGGGGCATGTTTCCCTAGAATCTGTTCATTCTTTCCAAAAATTCAATTTATTTCTTTATATTCATGGAGAGTTTATTATTAGAACCAAGCTCTCCCATGGGGACGGAGAATAGCACATTAGTTATAATGAAAGGGCTAAGCTAGGTAGCACTTTCTTATTGTATGAGGTTGATAATTCTCAAACTGCACAGGCTTTCCTGTGCTCAGTGCCTCCCAGGAGGGATTAATGAGAGGTTCAGCAATATTGGAGATCTTGGCATCTACTTTCCTAAGGAAGCACTAGAACAATTTCAATATTCAAGGGAATTAAAACCCAGGGAGATATTGGTGAGGGAGGAATGGTGAAGGGGAGAAAGGAAGAATCAGGCGATCTTAATTACCCATTATTATTATTATTATTTATTTTTTATTAGCGTTCATTGGGGTGACAATGGTTAGTAAAATTACATAGGTTTCAAGTGTAAAACTCATCAGATTTGTATGGAATCACAATATTATTATTTTTAATTGAAGAGTTTATTTTGTATTCTGAGACAGACAGTCAACTTTAACTTTGAGTCCCTGGAAAACAAGGGCTCTTCTTTGTCACTGTGGCTGATCGCTCATAGAGTGTTATCTAAATAAGAACTCCCTAAATATTTTATGATGAATAATGGAGGCAAGCTAGTCACATGTTCCAAGAAGTTTCATATTCTAACTAAATGTTAAAACCATATGAGGGATACAAAGGTAGTGCTCTCATTTTTAAAATCATACTTTGGGCCTAATATGATGTTTGACCTACCAGTTAGTTTGTATGTCTTGGATTACTAAATTTAATAACATATGGCATTTAGCTCTATAAGAGGATAGGCACTCTAGACCTTTATAACAGTGTTTTTCAAATTTTAATGTACTGAAAAATTACCCAGGGCACTTGTCTCATCTATTTTTTAAATGTTTAAAATTTTCTTTTTCTGTGATTGACAAGAACTTTCAAGATGTGCTCTTTTAATAACTTTCACACATGCAATACAGTATCATTGTCACCATGCCATATATTACATCTTCATGACTTATTTATTTTCTAACTGAAAGTTGGTACTTTTTGATCCCCTTCATCCATGTCACATACCCCTCTCCCACCCACCCCCACCCCCGGCCCCAGCCTCTGACAACCACCAATCTGTTCTCTGTACATTTGAGCTCAGGTTGTTTGTTTGTTTGTTTGTTTGTTTGTTTCAGATTCTTCATATAAGTGAGGTCATATGGTATTTGACTTTCTCTGACTTATTTCATTTAGCATAATACTCTCAAGGTTCATCCATGTTGTCACAAATGGCAAGATTTCATTATTTTTTTACGGCCAGATTTTACTCCATTGTATATATATAAGCACACCTTGAGATATTGTGGGTTCGATTCCAGACCACTGCAATCAAGGAAATATAGCAATAAAACAAGTCACACAAATTTTTGGTTTCTCAGTATATATAAAAATTATCTTTACACTGTACTCTATTAAGTGTGCAATAGCATATGTCTAAAAATGTACATACCAAAATTAAAAAACACTTTCTTGCTAAAAAATGCTAACCATCATATGAAACGTCAGTGAGTCATAATCTTTTTGCTGGTGTAGGGTCTTACCTTTAATTTGTAAAAAACAGTATCTGTGAGGTGCAATAATGTGAAGCACAATAAAATGCAGTATGCCTGTTTATCACAATTTCTTTTTTTATTAAGAGTTTTATTAAAATATAGCTACTTGCAATATTACATTAGTTTCAGGTGTACATACACCATAGTTATTCAACATTTATATACCTAAAGAAGTGATCACCATGATAACATCTGACACTATACCATGCTATCACAATATTATTGACTGTATTCCCTATGCTGTACTTTACATCCCTGTGACTATTTTGTAACTACCAATTTGTACTTCTTACTCCCTTCCCCTTTTTCACCCAGCCCCACAACCACCTTCCCATCTGGCAACCATCAAAATGTTCTCTGTATCTATGAGTTTGTTTCTGTTTTGTTTGTTTGTTTGTTTTATTCTTTAGATTCCACATATAAGTGAAATCACATTGCATCTGTCTTTCTCTGTCTGACATACTGTGCTCAGCACAACACCTTCCAGGTCCATCCAGGCCACCACAGATGGAAAGACCCTATTCCCTTCCCTGGCTCATCAATATTCCACTGTATATATGTACCTCCTACTCTTTATCCGTTCTTCTGTCGACAGATACCCTGGCTGCCTCCACATCTTGGATATTGTAAGTAAGGCTGCAATGAACATATGGATGCACACGTCCCGTCAAAGTTGCATTTTGGGTTTCTTCAGATAAATACCAGAAAATGGGATTACTGGATCCTTCTTTGTCTCTTGTGGTAGCCTTTGTTTTAAAGTCTATTTTGTCTGGTATAGTACTGTTACCCCAGCTTTTTTTTTTTTTTTTTCCATTTTCATGAAATAACTTTTTCATTCCTCTACTTTCAGTCTGTGTGTCTTTCAATCTGAAGTAAGTCTCTTGTAGGCAGCATATGTAAGGGTTTTGTTTTCTTGTACATTCAGCCACCCTATGTTTTTGGTTGAAGCATTTAATTCACTTACATTGAAAGCAATTGTTGATATGTAGTTATTGCCATTTTATTATTCATAATTTTGATTGTTTATCCATCTTAAAGAAGTCCCTCTAACATTCCTTGTAATACTAGTTTGGTGGTGATGAACTCCTTTAGCTTTTTCTTGTCTGGAAGCTCTTTATCTGTCCTTCAATTTTAAATGATAGCCTTGCTGGGTAGAGTAATCTTGGTTATAGGTCCTTGCTTTTCATCATGTTGAATATTTTGTGCCAATCCCTTCTGGCCTGCAAAGTTTCTGTTGAGAAAGCATCTGATAATCTTATGGGGGCTCCCTTATAAGTTACTAGTTGCCTTTCTCTTGCTGCTTTTAGTATTCTCTCTTTGTCTTTAACCTTTGCCGTTTTAATTGTGATGTGTCTTGGTGTGGGCCTGTTTGGGTTCATCATTTTTGGGACTCTCTGCACTTCCTGGACTTGAATATCTATTTCCTTCACCAGGCTAGGGAAGTTTTCCATCATTATTTCTTCAAATAAGTTTTTAATTCCTTGCTCGCTCTCTTGTTCTTCTGATACCACTATGATGTGAATATTGGTACATTTGATATTGTCCCAGAGGCCCCTTAAACTATCCTTATTTATTTATTTATTTATTTATTTATTCATTCATTCATTCATTCATTCATTCATTCATTGCTGTTCTGATTGGGTGTTTTCTGCTCTTTTATCTTAAATTGCTGATTTGATCCTCTGCTCCATCTAGACTGCTGGTGATTCTTTCTAGTGCTTTCTTTATTTCGGGTATTCTTTTGACTGGTTCTTTTCTATGGTTTCTATGTCCTTTTTTTATGCTTGCTATCTCTTTGTTGATGTTCTCACTAAGTTCCTGAGCATTCTTATAACTTTTGTTTTGAACTCTCTATCTGGTAGTTTGCTTGCCTCCATTTTGTTTAGTTTTTTCCTGGAGTTTTCTCCCCTTCTTCATATGGGACATATTTCTTTGTTTCCTCATTTTGGCTGCCTCTCTGTGTTTGTTTCTGTGTATTAGTTAGGGCTTCTATGTCTCCCAATTTTGCCAGGTGGCCTTATGGAGTAGGTGTCCTGTGGGGCCCAGTGGTACAGTCTCCCTGGTCACCTGAGCCAGGTGCTCCAGGAGTGTCCCTTGTGTGGGTTGTGTGTACCCTCCTGTTATAGTTGAGCCTTGATTGCTGTTGGCATGTCAGTGGGTGGTATTGACCCTCAGGCTGACTGGTTATGGAGTTTGGCCATGTCCATAGTTTATGGGCTGCTTACAGGGGCTTACCCCATGGAACAGGATTTGCCCCAGTGGGCTCTGGTGCCTGTTGAGACCACCCTTTGTGTGTGCTGCTTGTGGAGCTAATTGGGTGGTGCTCTGCTGTGGTCTGAAGCCAACCTCCAAATATCTTCATTATGGGGCCTCTTGGAAAGGTCTCTGGTGCAGGCCCATGTCAGCTATTACCTGTGACCAGCTAGGGACTACCTGGTAGTAGCTATAAAGCAATCCATGGTTGGTCACTGCCTGTGCTGTACCTGGCAGTGCTTGGTAGAGGCCATGCTGCAAACCAAGGATGGCTGCCACCAGTACTGGGTCTGGGGTAGCTCTGCAAAAAGTCAGGACACTCCCAGTCCTGCTGCCACCTGCTGGCTCCTGTAAGTTTCAGCCGCTGATAAAGCCTCCTGCCATTGGGAGTTGGGCTGGGTGGGGTCTCAGTCAGCAGAGTGGAGCAAGTCTAGCTCAGCAGACCAATCTAATTCATTTGTAGCCTGTGGGGGCAGGCTCAACACAGGTAATATGGCACCCGCCTGCATGTCTGCAGTCTGCATGGGAAGAGGGCCTCATACAGGGAAAATGTGGACTGTCCCTCCAGTCCTCACCCTGAAGTTACATAACTCAGTCTCTCCCCATATGTCTCCGACATCCCCAGAGTCACTGTCCCTCTACCGGAGCCCAGGGTAGGAATCTGTGCAGGCCGTTAAGAGGACGGCTGGGTTTCACGCCACCTTTCATCAACCTGGACAGTTGGAATACCCACTGTTTTTCACAGACAGAAGTTGTGAGGGCTCCTCTTCCTGGCACCAGTACTTCAGGCTAGGGAACCTGTTGTGGGGGGCTGCGGTCCCTCACTTCTTCGTGGGGAACCTCTGTGGACGAAATATCTCTCCTGATTTTCAACCTCCACATGTGGGTGTGGGACCAGCCTGTTTTGCCTCTCTGCCCCTCCAACTAGTCTTGACATGGCTTCTTGTTTATATCCTTGGTTATCAAACTTCTGTTCAGCTAGACTTCAGATGGTTCTCCAGGTTGATTGTTCTATAATTTAGTTGTAATTTTGATGTGTTCAAGGATGAGGGAAGCACAGTGTTTATCTATTCTGCCAGCTTTCATTTCCCATAACTTTGATTTTTTTCTGTTTATCACAATTTCTCCATTTATCCATTGATGGACACTTAAGTTATTTCCATGTCTTGGCTATTATAGGTAATGCTGCAATGAACATGGGGATGTGTATCTTTTTGCATTAGTGTTTTATATTTCTTTAGATAAATACCCAGAAGTGGAATTGCTGGGTTATAAGGTAGTTCTATTTTCAAATTTTTGAGGAACCTCCTTACTGTTTCCCATAGTAATTACACCAATTTACATTCCCACCAACAGTGCAAAAGAGTTCCCTTTTCTCACATCCTCGCCAACACTTGTTGTTTGTTGATACATTGATGATGGCCATCCTGGCAGGTGTGAGGCGGTATCTCATTGTGGTTTTGAGTTTCATTTCCCTGGTGATTAGTGATGTTGAGCATCTTTTCATGTGCCTGTTGGCCATCTGTATGTCTTCTTTGGAAAAAGTGAATGTTCAGTTCTTATGCCCATTTTTTAATTGGATTGTTTGTTCTTTTGCTATTGAGTTGTGCCAGGGGACTTGTTAAAGGGCAGAACCTGATTCAATAGTTTTAAGTGGGGCCAGATACTCTGTAACATGCTCCCAGGTGAGATTAATAAGGCTGCACCTACAAACACACTTTGAGTAATTAAAGGTTCTTGCTTAAGAAAGGAGTCAGGGGGATCAAGATTTGAACCAAGGGTTATCTACTTATTGACATTTCATTTTGACAAATTTAATTTAAGTTTCTATGTTTCAGTTTCCTAATCTGTAAAACTGAAATAAAAGTACCTCTCTGATGGCAATTTTGTGACTATTAAATAAAATAATGTTAAATATTGTGGGCACTAAATAAAATACTTAGAGCATGTATGTATGTATGTATATCCTTATTGTTGTGTCTAGTACATGGTAAGTTCTTTTTAAATGGTAGTTATTTTTATTTTTAGGTAAAATGTCATCTTATATTTAACATAGCTTTCTGTCTACATCTTAGGATGCTAGATAGTATGAAGAGTTAATTACTTTTTTCTTCGGACAGGGTTTCAGACCTTGTAATGTATTCATTTTTATTCTATTATCTAGAGCAAAAAAAGATAGAAGTACTAGAAAGAGATAGAAATTCCTCATAAAATGGATGAGTGCCCTTGAAGCACTCAGCTCTCAGAAAATAGTCTGCTTTCATCCTATCAAATGACATTAAGCTTGCCAGATCGAAACAAGTGCAGGGACATAGCAAAGATGGAAAAATGCTGATGCCAAGAAGGTACAATTGGGCTTTTAAAAAATGAAAAATAACAAAATAACAAAACACTACAAAAACCTAGAGGCTTAATTGTGAATGAAATAATCCTATATCACCAGTTGGAAAATTAGAAGAGTGCTCATTATTTCCTAGAACAGTATGTCTTGACATACACAATGTTTCGACCGCCCCCTGCCCCTTCTGTTTGCTTTATCTTTTCAAATCTCATAGCTCCCTCCTGTGTTTATAGAGGGACTAGGCTGCTTTTTTTTTAATCAGCCTGTGCTATATCTCCTCATCAGGTCCACAGACTCTGCTACTGAGGAAACTCACTTTATGCATTTCCCAGTCATCAAGTTGAAATTAAAATATTTTATGGTCCCTGACAAGTGGCAGGAGAGTACTGGGAAGGAATTTTCAGGAATAAAGTGCAAGTATTTATTCAAAATAAAGTACACGTTTATTCAGTTCTCTCTGTTTCTTTTTAAATTTGGTGTTTTCAGTTATAAAACTAGTGTCAGGAACATGATTTTTATTAACCTATTTGGAAGATATTCATATAGAGTCTGAAGTTTACATCCCTAAAATTAGTTCACCACACTTTTTTTTTTTAATGTGGTTATGTGCAATTTATTATGCAAACTACCACAGTGGCCGGGCAGGGGTGGGGGGAGCCAAAGACCCACTTCTTCTCTCTAAAGCTCATAATCCTGCATGGGATAAGTATGCTTGGAAAGAGCATATTGCCTTAGTACTGGTTTTGGTCCTGCTTCTAACTACCCATATGATCTCTGGGCATGGTGCTTATCTTTAGGCAGATTAGTACAGTTCCCTCACTGGGTAATGAGGGGAATAGAGTGGGCCAATATTTCCCACATTTGGGTGGTTATGAACTCGTCTGGATCATTGTTAAAAGTACATATTTCTCAGACTCTGAAGATTCTGATTACATAGATTTGGGGCTGCATCCAGGAATCTGTATTTCAATGAGTACCTTTCCGAGTGATTCTTTTTGTCAAGCAAATGTTAGGGAGGGACAAATTTCCAACACACCTGTCTTGAGTTCTTATGGCTGGACTAATAATAAAATTGACATAAGACAGATTAACCAGAGAAAAACCAATTTGATATGTGCACACAAGAGATTGTAAATGATGCTCAGAGAAATGATCGAAGCAGGGAGCTGTTTGCTTTTTAGACAAAGGAACAATAAATTTGTGAGGATTTGACAGGACAAAGAAACTTAGGTTTGGGTGCTCATTAGTGAGGAATCTAATCAGAGTTTGGGCTTGGGTAGTAAATTAGTAAAAAAGAAAAAAATAACAAGGTTTGTTTATAAATGCTTCTCAGCCCTGAATTACCTACCTCTGATGATAAGGATGCCTCTCTTGTTATCCTCTAGTGCAGGGAGAGCACCTTTCCCATGGGAGATTTAGCTCCTGCTTTTAGGGGGAAGTGAGAAAGAGAGAGAGGTCATAGGGTTCTTACACTGCCAGTTTCTTAAGTAACTTTAATTCAAAATAATCAACATGCTCTTGTGAAAGATTTGGGGGTGACTTGCCCTGGGCCCTGACACAAGCTATAGATATAGGGAGACATAAATTTCCTACGTTTATTCTATCTAGAATATTCTATGATTTTATTATTTCAAAAATAACTGTAATTCAATGAGATGTATAGAATCAAATGAATTCTAAGCAAATGTTATTGCAATTTGTTGAAGAAGGGACTTATTCTATCTTGGATGATCAGGGAATGGTATAAACTTATATATGTGTGTGTGTGTGTGATTTGAATACATAGAAAAAGAAGAGAGTATAGCAGGTGGGGGTACAGAATGAAAAAAATATAGATTAATAAAAGGAAATGCAAAATAAGTTTGATAATACATCCTCTATTTCTTTAGAACATATGATTATTTAATGAACTACTGCAAGTTAAAGCTGAAAAGGTAGATTCATTTCTATCAAGAAGAAGCTTGAATTGTGGCTAAGAAGTCTGGGATGGATATATATATATATATATATATATATATATATATATATATATACACATACACACACACACACACACACACACACACACACACATACAGCAGGTCCTCAAATAATGTCGTTTCATTAAACAATGTTTTGTTATAATGTTGATGAGAAAAAAATATTGATTCCTGGCCTGGGCCACTATCTGTGTGGAGTTTGCCCATCCTCCCTGTGTCAGTATGGGTTTTCTCTGGGTACTCTGGTTTCTTTCCAAAGATGTACATGTAAGGTGTGGCGTGTCTAAATTGTCCCAGTCTGACTGAGTGTGGGTGTGTGATGCTTCCTGCCATGGAAGGGCCTCCTGTGCAGGGTGGGTTCCTGCCTGGCCCCCTGAGCTGCCAGGATAGACTCTGGCCACTGAGACCTTGAACTGGAATAAGTGGGTTGGAAAATCATCATCTTACTTATTTTTATTGATGTTTCTTAAATGTATGTAGAGCTCATAATGTATATATCATATACCTAAAGAAATGCAATCTATTAAAAGTGTTTGACTAGCATATATTTAAGACACATTTTTATATTGGATAACATATTAGAAATAGGAGAAATGAAGGTAGAACGGGGATATTGCTAATAAGATATGGTAGTTAAGGTGAGAAATGAGTCACTAATGTAATGGACATTGAAACTAGAGAATGTGATTGTGGTCAAGAGAAGGGAGACAGGGTTGGGGGTGGGTAGGAATTCCTTGAGTAGACAAAACTGTGACCTACGGAGAATCTGTCCTTTCCCACTTAAAACTCCAGGAGTTGGCAGATCCTCTTTTACATATTTTTGAATTATATATCGCTCTCAAATATTAAAATATGTTTGCAGAAGCAATGCAATCACATTTCTAACTCCCTCTTACATTTCTTTCTCTCAGTGTCATAGTGTTGATGGTATTGCATAGTCCTGTCAACATCCTTTTTTATCTGGTTTCCCGTGAACAGGGATTGTTTAGGAGAAGGCCTGCTTTCAAAACACTGCCACATAAGCCCAAGATGCACCATTTTCTCCTTCCTTCTCCACTTAGTCAATAGTATTTATGTCTTAAATATATAGTAAAAGTCTTTCACAGGTAGTTTTTATCCCTCCCCTCCAACCTTGCTCTGACCAGGAATTATTTCTCTGTGTCTGCTTCCTTCCTCGTATCTGGGCCTATTACATCTTTTAGGAAGTGCTTGGATGTAAAGACTGCAATCACTGCCAGCACTTCCCATAACTCTTGGCTCTCATTTCAGTCCTGAAAGGTCTCTGGCAGGCTTGAAAAGAACCATTTATGAGCTGTCATTAAGTAGCACCTTGCATGAGTCACCTTGAGCTTGGCCGATTCCAAAGCATCAGCAATGACAGAAGAGGAAATACTGGAAGGAAGGCCAAAGGAATCAGTGGCATATTGTAGGGGAACAGAATTTGTCTCCCCAAAATATGTCTCTGACATAAGGATTATTTTTGGCCAGTTAATTTTAAGAAACAGCAGACAGGTGAGAAGTTCTGAAAACCAAGTAGCAGTTACCCTTTACAAAAGACATTTACATGTGTAAGGGAAATCTCCATTTGTAAGGGTAACTCCCTGTATGTACCAAGAAGAGGGATATAACTTTATTTCTAGAAACTCTTATCAATGCAGAAAGCAACTTAAATCTGCATAACAACTTTACCCTCCTTTATAGTGCTTTTCTTGGCAACCTCCTGTAACTGACTTCCCCAACCCCTAGTATCTTTTGTCTTTAGCTGAAGATGGTATTTAAGGTTGTGGTTTCAGTCATTTCAGTGAGTTACTCCATTTTCCATATTTTTCCCAGAAGAAAGACTTTGAAAATGTTTTCAAATTATTAATCATTGACTTGTACATGAAATTTTAAAACATTGTGTTTAAACAAGTTTGTGTTAAAACTTTGGGTTTAAACAAGGAATGATGAACGAGTACATTCTGGTCATTAAAAAAACAAATACAAATAAATTAGTCTTTCCTAAGATTACTTTCGTTTCCAATTCTAGTTCTATTTCTTCCATGTTTACCAAAGACTCAAAGGGGTCTGCTTGCCTGCACACTTCCAAGCCAAAAGAAAACATGAGCAGGAGTTTGCAGCAAAGAAAGTAAAAATTTATTTAAGGAGTTGGCACCAAGTCTGAAGAAACAGGTGGGCCTGTGCTCTCAAAAACCTGGCTCCTGGATGGCCTCTAGTGGCTACATTATATAACAGAAAAACCATTAATCATGGTCGCTCCGGAAGCTGGGGCTGGAGGCTCAACTGACTGGTCAAGGCTAAGGCAGGGAGCAACTGATAGTGGCTTCAGGTCCTAGTGTCAATCATGGCATTGTTTGGTCTGCTTTCCAAGGGATGCGATCTGTGGGCCCATTCTGCTTTCATGAGTCCAGAACTAAAACATAACTGAGGCCAAAGTGTTAGCTTTGTTGAATTAACCCTTACTCATTGTATGAGGTTTAGTTATTATACCCTAGTCATGGTTGATAGACCTGAAGCTTTATTCTTAGTGAATTTGGTGTTGACCAGAACCTAGTGTCCTAAGGGCTTGATTAAAAGGAAACGATAAACAATATAAGCACAGGTAGGAGGATTTGGGGAAAGAATGCAAATGAGTTATAGTTCTATCAGGATAAACAAAACTAGCTTGGATTAAAGCAGAATGCATGCTAAAGAAATGAAGTTCACATATGGTTACACCACTTTTCCCTTGCACTAGCAAAATTAATGACTGTTACCACTATGATATATACCCATCCCAAACTTTTCCATCCATGGGAATTTTTTTCAGTGTACTGTTCTGTAACTTACTTTTTCAGTGAATAAGATATAAATGAAGATTGCTGTTTCTCAGTATATATAAATAGAGTTTTCTTTTTTTAACTGTGGCATAGAGTTCCATATTACAGGTATCACATATAGTATTTATCTATTGCATTACTAGTGGCTATTTGCAATGGATCTGTTCCTTTTGACATTGCGTTTGAAATCTGAAATCATGCAATAATTTCCCTTATCTTTATCTTTTAATTGTTCTTTGTATAGCATCATCTCCACTTGACATGGATGTAACACTGACTCATATTTCTCTCATGTGAGTTTTTGAAGTTCGTTCCTATTCCATGAATTATTCATATTTTTCCCTGGATTTAATTTTCTATTTTTAATATTTATCTTATAGCCTCTTACGTCACACCTTTCTCAAATAACTCAACAAATATTTATAGAGTACCTACTCTGGGCAAGGCAGTATTCTGGGTGCAACGAATATTGTAGTGAAAATTACAAAACCATTGCTTTCTAGGAGTTTACATTCTTCTTAACGTCTAGTAATATTTTGTTTTCTATTCATAGTGAAGAAAGGGGGCTATGGGCTCTGCGTGTGTGGTTAGGGTTTGGCTGCTGAAAGGCATAATTTCCCCAAGAACAGATTCCCCAAGAACCTGCCACTATTCTGAAGACCTATAAATGCTGAAAGAATGAGGCTCTGATCTGGGACATTAACAATCATACTGGCCTAGGTAGTTCACCCTGGATATAGTCTTTTCATTTCTTTAAAGGAAACACTCCCTTTTAAGAGAAAGAATTGGTAAATGGGTGTCTAAATGCCTTTCTGCCAGCCATTCAGCTTGGAAGCAGAAAGCTGTAGGTGGAATGACTGCCCCACATACACTTTCAGTCCCCTTCTCCCTTTTGCTGTCCTGAGTTACTCAGCAGAGCTGTGGGGCATGTCGGGGAACAAAATGTGCCACTCCAAAATGTGTCTCTTTGGCATGAGGATTATTTCAGGCTGATTATTTTAAGAAAGAGAGGACCTAGACGTTTTGATTTTTACCTCCCCCTTTGCTGCCAAAGAGAACTTAGAAAGAGGACCTAGAGCATGAAGGGAGCTCATCTCCGAGATAACCGCAGAGGATATGGGTTAGGTGTGGTGGGCTGGGGGGAGCTGGAGGCTTGGGGATCAAAGTCCTCTCTGTGTCCCATTGTCTCTGCCAGGCAGGACCAACATTTGTTTACCAAACGTTTGCTCCTTCCATCTCCCTGTGAAATGTATCCGTCCCCTTTGAAGCCCCACACTCCTACCCCCTCTCCTCAGCTCAGGATGGCACACGAGCAGCATGACTGCTGGAAAGGCTCATCTCTTGGGGGTTCCCATACATATGTAATTAAATTGATTTTCCCTTGTTAATCTGTTTTCTGTGAGTTTAATTATTAGACCAGCCTGGAGAACTTTGACAGGTAGAGGAAAAACTCTGCCTCCCTGATAGACACATGTACAGGCCCTAAGCTGAAGCTCCCTCGTTGCATATTTTACTAGGGGGCTTCCTTTTCTGTCATATTTCACCATCATTATGATGGTTTATTCATGGCAAGTTAATGGCTGTGTATGCGCCTGCCCACGAACATCTTGAACCAGAGCCTATTTTCTTTTGTATTTTAAAATCCAATAAAAATGAATTTTAAAATTCAGCAATAGGAAAAGAGATTCAGAGTATTTGAATTTGAAAGTGTATATACCCATCACTACATGTTTGCAAGAAAACTCACTTCTTGGAAGTCTTACACAATTACTATCATGGGTATTACGTTAGTCAGAAGTTGTAATTTTAGAGAATTCCTTACAAATTAGTTTCAAAGTGTAAATCAATTTATTGACTGACAATACTCTGAAGTTTGGGACTGCTTATAGCCTCAGACACAGGTATGTATGGGAGCCCAAAGGATGTGAGTAGAAAATGTAATTTTCTCTGTCTTGGATGTTTCTCTTTCTGAGGTGTTTTGTTCTTTTGGGAAAGCTTTCCCCCAAGGATGGCAAGGGTGGATGACGAACCCAACCCTATTTTCATATATTACCAATGTACTGAACCCAGGCAAAGAGAGAGCCTTTATACAACAGGTTGACTCAGCTTTGGATTTCTGTTTAGCCCCCAAGTCCAGGGAATCCTAACTGCCCAGGTCTTGGTCACATGCCCAACACTAGAATATGGAGGTAGGATCTCCAAGTCAAACCATATGGAAATGTGGGCAATTCACCAGCAATAGCAATGAAAGTCCTTTAATAGATAGGGCTCTCTTTTGTTTTTCACACTCTTCTTCAATAATTCTGGTAATACATATTTTACTATAATGTGACCCATTTCATCCAGCGTTTTAAATTTTTATCACATATTTGTGTTCAAAACATCATTCAAAAATTAATGTATATGTTTCTTTGTTTGTTTTCTTTCTGTTCCTATACTTTATAGTTAGGCTTTCTCCTGTATCCTTGATTAGAATGTCTAATAATATTAGATAATATTTGTATTAGGGTTTGATCAGAGAAGTAGAACCACTTAGTGATATAAAGAATATTATATGGATTAAACCTTATGTGATAGTGCGAATTGGTTAAGCATTCTATGTAAATCCATTCGCTCTGACTCTGGAGCCTGTCCTGAAATCAGCAGGGCTGGCAGTCAGAAATGGGAGATGATGTGAAGTGGAGAGATCAAAGACAAGCTGGAACTGGCAAAAACAGGCTACAATCCATCTACCAAAATGAATTTAACACCACACTAAAAGGATTGCACACCATGACCAAGAGGGATTTATTCCCAAAAAGCAAGGATGGTTCAACACATGAAAATTTATCAAGACAGTATACCGCATTTACAGAATGAAGGATAAAAATGACATGAGCATCTCACTGATATGGAAAAAAAGCATAAAAAATATGCTCATTGGAATTCAATACTCCATAGAAAGCTTAAAGAAGACATTAGATAAAACTGAAGTTGGTTCATAAACTGAAAATAAATCCGAAAACTACAATGAGTTTAAATGAAAATATGAATGCTAAAGGAATGAAAAACAAAATGAACACTCACATTCATTTAATAATATTGTCAGAAGGTGAGAATAAAGTAAGTGCAATAATTATTTGAAGAAATACTTGAATATTTTTCAGGCGTGAAGTTAGAAATAAATTATCAGATTGATATACATAGCATCACGGGTTAGAAAACCAAGTATATAACAATACACCTGTATCAGACACCTTACCCTCAGCTGTACCCTTCCTTTGTTTCACATTAAATCAATGTGGAACTGTGGTGCACAAGCTGACAGTTTCTCACTATTCACAATGCCACTACACCTACCCCCTACACCTCTAGTCACTGCAGCAGGTGAGGATACTAACAAAGCAAATTCTCAGTGCCCGCCCATGCTGAGGTCCTGGGTGAATTCTTTCTCCTTTCTTCAGATTCCTTCCCCCATGACTTCGAGATTCAGTTTATAGGACTGCTAGGTGTCAGGTCTCAGCTTGATTCTGTATTTTCACGTTGGATCATCCTCCTTCCCTGCTTCACTGCTTATGCCCTGCAATCCTGTTCATTTGGATTGTACTCTAATTAAATAATAGCACATAAACCCGTAGCTTGTTGGTCTGCCTTCAGAGGCTAAAAACCATGTGGTGAATCACAGCATATTAGTGACAAAGAGGAAAATCTAAAAAGCAATCTGGAAGAAAGACAGAATACCAACTAAGAGCAATTAGACTGGTAGCAGTCTCTCATCAGTAACAATAGATTCCAGAAGATAACTAAAAACAAAATAAATTAAAAAATACTGTCCTCAAACTGCTAATGGAGAAATCACTCTTAACCTAGAATGCAATACTCAACCAACCATATGAACAGATGAAGGAAATTACATTTTCAGACAAAGATAGAGCTTTCTATTTATAGACCCTCACCAGTAGAAATTATAAGGAATCGATTTCTTACTGAAAGGAATTGAATCTATAGAGAAGGAGTGGGATTAAGGAACAATATTGGGCAAAGAAATTTACATACATGTAGTGAAACCCAAAAAGGATTAACTGTTAAACATCATGTAATTGTGTGGCTAATTTGGGAGCCTAGTCAAAAATAAAGTGCAGTTAAAATCTAGACAATAATTACGTGGAAGATGATATAAAATACAATGAGAATAAATACTTGGAAATTTCTTGTGTTTTTTTTTTCTGGACGGGGTAGAGGTGCTCAGCATAAGACTGTGATCATTCCAGTAGGCATGTTAGCATTTCAACTACTGAAAACATGGAATTAAAATAGATAACCTCCCAATCTGTTGAGGGAAAATATAACACTGAATGACAAATGCAAATTTCAAAGGGAAATATACTACTTATGCAAAGTCAATACACACAAAACAGGAACATTGCTCTGACTGCAAACAAATGTCTTGATGTGTAAAAACCATGGATGATAGAGTACAGTCAAACTTTAGACAGTTTGCAACACTGAGCAGTAAGGGAAATGCCTTAGAATTTGAGGGCTCTCAAAGTGGATTGCTAGTAACATTTTATTTCTAAAACAAAAAGATATCCATCAAATACAGGGAAATTGAATCTTGAATCTGGGTTTTGGATAACCTAGTGATTATTTGTGCGATTTTTCTAAGTTTGAAACAGTTTGTATTCAGTGAAAGTTTTAGAAAATCATGGTGGATTCGTGTCCTTCATTAACTCCTTGAGTCTTGGATCATGCTTTCTCCTGTTCTGCTTCTTTTTTATTTATCTCTAGTATATGACCTTGTAAATGGAACACAGTATGTACACATTAAACATATGTTGACATGAATAATTCACATGAACGTGTTTTCCAAACTAATGCCATTATCATAAATAGAAACCCCTCACAAAATAGCATATTTTCCTTCCAAGAAGCGAACCACTATAAATTGTATAATATTCTACAGTGTGCCTAAAAATTAATATTTGTGAAAATAATATGTACCAATTTAGAAACCTATCTTAAAGACTATTAGAAACAAAAGGCATATTTGACTAGCATCATCATATTTGGTAAAACTTGTTTTGATAGACGTCCTTCCAGAAAATTGCAAACTGTGGCATTTTCTGAAGTGTGATTCTGACATGAATCCTGTAGACCTATTTTTTGCAAATAAACATTTCTGTAATGAAAGTGTCATAAGGTAACAGTGGTGGGACCAAAGCATTTAGGAATAACTATTTATTTGTGCACAATTACATATAACTTACATGAGAGACTATTAAGTATTTGGCATGCAAAGGCAATCTATTAATGTAAGAGTGTAATGTATAAAAGAGGCGAGAGTAGATGCACAATTGTTATGACAGAAGAAATGGTATCAGAATTGTACCTGAGATCCCATTACAAAGCAGGCCACTTGCTGGGATAGAAAAACAAGATTTCTCAAGTGTGGGAGGCGAAAGGAAAAATAATGGACATGAAATACATGCTTTAACAATGAAAATGAAATTACAAAATAATAGTTTTCATTGAAAATAGTCCCTTTCAGCTACTAAGTCTTGCTAGAATATGTCTAACCAGATCATTTAGTTCCCGTTTCAACCCATTCTATACATCTGATTTGGTTAGTTGTTTTCAAAAACTGCAAAATTTGCAGAATATACAAATGGAATATTAAGCCTAATATTATTATGAGATTGAGTAAAATCTGTCATTATTCAGTATGCTCATAACGGATTTCATAGTATATGGAGAAGAAACAATTGAAATAATGTATGAAAATCCATATGTTATACAAGTTTAACTGGGGTACCACATTACAGTAATTCCTTGATATGCATTAGAGATAGATGGTCAGAAGACTTGAGAGAATCCAAAATCAGACATCAACCTACTGTGGCATTAATTTTACTACTGTTCTTTAAAAGTATGTGAACCTTTCTTCAAAGTCTATTCTAAGGGAAACTCTCTTTCATTGTCAGCTGTGATTACCATACATCTCTTTTGTAGACACAAGGAGAGAACTGCCTGCAAATATCAGAACATCCTTCGAGTCCACAGAGAGATTCCTCGAGAACAGTCTACATACGTAGCAAAGAAACATGAGCTGATAGTACACACAACACCCTGGCGTTCATGCATACAGTGTTTCCTTCAACTGATGTCCCATGGATGTTTAAGATATGACTATATAGGGAAAAGAGATGAAATCTTGAAACTGTACAATGATTCATAAATAAACATATAGTTGACAATGCCTATAAACACTGAAACTAAATCTTTCATTGTGTTTTAGATTTTGGCAAAAGTTTCAAGCCCAGAGAAAAGTTGAAAGTTGAAAGGCCACCATAAAAAATACATACATTAATTTTTAATCATCTGTCTGTCTGTCTCTCTGTCTCATCTCTGTCTACACACACACACACACACACACACACACACACACACACACAACACCTCTCTTTAATGGAACAACCTAAAATTAGCCTGAGGACATGATATTTTACCTCTAAATGCTTAATTATGCCTCTTCCTGTAATAAGGATTCAAACCCATATCACAGTTACCACACTTTAAGAAAATTAGCATTAATCCAATTCTATTAACCATTATGCTAAAGGGGAGCAATATCTACCACCCCAAATATGACTTTCTGGCATATTATTTTAGGCTAGTCATTTTTAAGAAACAGCAGACAGAGGAGGAACTCTGAAAACCTAGAACTTACCCTTTCTTAAGGCACATTTCCACGTATAAGGGAAATCTCCATTTGTGAGGGTGTCTCCCCTCTGTACCAGGGAGAGTGGGATGACTACAGCTCTTATCCATGGAGAAGGCCAGGACCTCAGTCTGCATAACAACCTTACCCTTGTTCACTGTGCTTTCCTGCTAATTTCACATAACTTCCTTGGTCTTGAGCTGGAGACGGTATTTAAGGTGAGGGCCTGGGCCATTTCTGGGAATTACTCAGTTTCCCTGCGTCTCTCCCTAGTATACAGGAGGTGTCCATGTTATTCAACTTCAGTTTTTTTCCTGTTAATCTGTCTTTTATTATAGGTGGGTCTTAGCCAAGAACCTAGAAGGGGAAAGGGAAATTTATTTTTCCATTCTCACAATACTAAATATTTCCTCGTTTCCCACCAAAATGTGCTGTTTTCCACCTTGATTCAATCCAGTTCTACCTTCATATTTTGCTCTGATGGCTCTTGAGTCTTCCGTGATCCGGAAGAGCTGATCTACTGTCCTGTACCTTTAATGGCATTGGGTCCTTTGCAGAGTCAAGGCCAGTTGCTCTTCAGTATGTTTCACATTCAAGGTTCATTTGAATGTGTTTCCACATTTAGATTCAGATGAAACATTTCTGGCCAGGACAGCAGATGGATGATGATGTGTAACTTCCTCTGCATCTCATCAATAGACACATAATGTCAGGTCAGAACACTGTTAGTGATTATGAGGTGACCACCGATCTCTCTGTTGTAAAAGCACATTTTCCATTTGTAATTAATAAGGATCTGAAGGATTTTGAACCTCCTGCTCTCCCGTTTTTTACCATATGGTTTCAACCATTGATCCTTACCTGAATATATTATATCAGAGGTTAAAAAACAGTGAATTTCTTACTCTGGAATTCTTTCTACATTCATTTGCTTAGATGATTGTTATGATCTTATTTTTTTAAAAAAAGGAGATCATTTCCTACTTGTTCTACCTCCTCTCTTTTCAAAATGACTATGAATATTTCATAATCATGGATATTTTTTATTTTTAATGTATTATAATTCACGACTCTCATTATTCTCGTTAATGCTAAAGTTCCACCAAATTTATCTATTGGACACACCTTCAAGCTAGCTCCTGAGTCCTTTTGCTATGGCCTCATTTGTGTATGAATACTTCTTTACTTTCTGGTTCACCTTATGTTTTCTCTGACCTTTCAAATAATCAGCAGAATCCCCAAGGAGCTCTGGCTCCTTTTAGCAAGAAATGATATTTCAAAACCATGATGTCAGTGCCAGTACTCTTAGGTACTGGCAGGTCAATATGTCAAAACCCCAGAATCATGTGTCACTCTTTGTTTTTCAAATTCTCTCCCAGTGAGAATATAATTGCTACAGTGAAGTGTAGTTTCTTTAATGATTGACACAATTAAGGGAGGGTTGTATCTTCTGATACTGCATTATTTTTTTGTTTCTGTAGGACCCCTCATCCCCTTCATTTACTTAATTCTTTCTCTTTGTTTTCAAAAGTCCAGGGGATGTTTACTCCCTTCTCTGTTGCCCCTTTCCCCCAGAAGCGCTGCCCTTCTAAGACTGTTACCTCCAGACCCGCATGTTTAGGTTCCTTCCTTTGGATACTCAGTAGCCAGTGATCTGATCCTTCTTGCCTCACATCTGCTCTTGGTATTTCCCCCACTCAAAATAAGACCTCGTTTTTCTAAGAGAAATTGATCTGTGTTCTGTCACCTGTATTTTCCTGCTGCATGCTTGTGATTTTCAAGCAGTCTCATCTGACTCTCCCATTCGGCCTGGCCTCAAGGCAGGTTCTGCTGGTTTCAGATATTTTCCTAGTATAGTCATGTGCCACATAACCACGTTTCAGCCAGTGACGGATCCCGTATACAATGGTGGTCCCGTAAGATTATAATGTAGCTGAGAAGTCCCCATCCACTAGTGACTTTGTAACCACTGTAAGGTCATACTGTAATGCGTTATGCACGTGTTTGTGGAGATGCTGGTATCAACAAACCTATTGCACTACCAGTTGTTAAAAGTGTAGCACATATGATTATGTACAGTGCATAATACTTGATAATGATAATAAACGACTATGTTACTGGTTTATGTATTTACTACTCTACACAGTTTATCGTTATTTTAGGTTGTTCTCTCTATATATCTATATCTATATCTATATCTATATCTATATCTATATCTATATCTATATCTATATCTATATCTATATCTATATCTATATCTATATCTATCTAAAGCTTCCTGTAAAATAGCATTCTGTGTTACACCAGTATCCGTCTCTTGCATCTTGCATTTAACACGTCTCTTGACTGCATTATTTTCCCTTGTGCTTGATTTAATCTCATTGGTTGTATGCAGTAATGTTCTGTACAGGCTCATAGCCTAAGAACAATAGCTTATACCCTATAGCCTAGGTGTGTAGTAGGCTGTGCCATCTAAGTGTGTGGAAGTGCATTGTATGATGTCCACACAATGATGAAATCACCTAATGATACATTTCTCAGAAAACATCTCCTCCATTTAGTGATGCATGACTAATCACAAATTCAAATTATAGTATTATTTGACTTTTAGTTATGCCGTTGGCTAAGTTTTACATGGTTTTGTTTTCTTGTTTCTAATGGATTTTACTGCATGTGTGGAAATATTAGGAGTTAAGAATCTGCTATTATCCTATAGAAACTCAGAGATCAGAAACAATTTCTATGTTTGAAATCAGTTCTATGTTTTGTTTAATTAAAACTTTTTTGCCTTTTGAGCTATTCCTCATTTGCCAAGGGGAAGAGCTTTAAAAACACATACCACATCATGTTATTATAAGATTCCCAGTAAATTGAGGCTTAATTCTAGAGGACTTATGCCTCTGAACAAAGTTGCTTTTCACTTTTGAGGTTCACTTACATGTTCTGAAAGTTTTACATACAAAAGTGAACAAACAGAAAAGTATGTTGAAGGTAAGAAAGGTAACATTTTGGTGGCGGGGAAAGTAATTTTTCCTCTAGCCTTCTAGGTCCTTGGCCAAGACACTCTTGTGTAAAAGGCTGATTTACAGGAAAAAAATATACAGAAGTTTAATAACAGATATACCTCCTGTATTCATGGGAGAGACCCAGGAAAACTGAGTAATTCCCCAAGTGGCACATGCTACCACCTTGGGGGGGGGGGGTCAATTATAGGAATTTACCAGGAAATGCACAGTAAAGGAGGGTAAAGTCTTTTTTTTAAAAATTTATTGGGGTGACAATTGTTAGTTAAATTACATAGATTTCAGGTGTACAATTCTGTATTACATCATCCGTAAATCCCATTGTGTGTTCACCACCCAGAGTCAGTTCTCCTTCCATCACCATATATTTGATCCCCCTTACCCTCATCTCCCGCCTGCCACCCCCCTTACCCTTTGTTAACCACTAAACTATTGTCTGTGTGTATGGGTTTTTGTTTCTCATTTGTTTGTCTTGTTCTTTTGTTGTTTTTGGTTTATTTACCACATGTCAGTGAAATCATATGGTTCTCTGCTTTTTCTGTCTGACTTATTTCACTTAGCATTATTCGTTGATTGTTTCTAATAGCTTTTTGGTGGAGTCTTTAGGGTTTTCTATGTACAGCATCATGTCATCTGCAAAGAGTGACAATTTAACTCCTTCATTCCAAATTTGGATGCCTTTTATTTCGTTCTCTTGCCTGATTGCTCTGGCAAGGACTTCCAACACTATGTTGAAAAGCAGAGGTGATAGGGGACAGCCGTGTCATGTTCCTGAACGTAGAGCCAAAGGGCTTCAGTTTTTCACCATTAATTATATTAGCTGAGGGTTTGTCAGATATGGTCTTTATTATGTTAAGGTATTTTCCTTCTATACCTATTTTATTAAGTGTTTAAATCATAAATGGATATTGTATCTTGTCAAATGCTTTTTCTGCATCAATTGATATAATCATATGATTTTTGTTCTTTATTTTGTTTATGTGATGTATCACATTGATGGATTTGCGGATGCTGAACCATCCTTGTGCCCTGGGGATGAATCCCACTTGGTCGTCATGAATAATCTTTTTAATGCATTGTTGTATTCGATTTGCTAGAATTTTGTTTAGAATTTCTGCAGCTGTATTCATCAGAGATATTGGTCTGTAGTTTTCTTTTTTTGTGTTGAACTTACCAGGTTTTGGTATCAGGGTAATGTTGTCCTCATAAAATGAGTTAGGGAGTACTGTCTCTTCTTCAATTTTTTGGAAGAGTTTGAGCAGGATTGGTATTAGATCCTCTTTGAAGGTTTGGTAGAATTCACTGGTGAAGCCATCTGGTCCCGGACTTTTGCTTTTGGGAAGATTTTGGATGACTGATTCAATTTCGTTACTGGTGATTGGTCTGTTTAGATTTTCCAGTTCTTCATGGTTCAGCCTTGGAAGGCTATATGTTTCTAAGAACTTGTCCATTTCTTCTAGGTTATTGAACTTGGTGGCGTATAGTCCTTCATAGTATTCTTCGATGGTCCTTTGTATTTCTGTGGTGTCCGTGATAACTTCCCCTTTTTCATTTCTGATTTTGTTAATTAGTGTCTTCTGTCTTTTTATCTTAGTGAGTCTAGCCAAGGGTTTTTCAATTTTGTTAATCTTTTCAAAGACCCACCGCTTTGTCACATTAATTTTTTTTATTGTCTTTTTGTTCTCTATTTCATTGAGTTCTGCTCTGATTTTTGTTATTTCCTTTGTTCTGCTGACCTTGGGTTTCACTTGTTCTTCTTTTTCTAGTTCTTTAAGGCGTAACATGAGGTCATTTTTTGGGGATTTTTCTTGTTTCTAGAGATAGGCCTGTAATGATATAAATTTCCCTCTTAAACTGCTTTCGGGGGGCTGGCCCGGTGGCTCAGGCGGTTAGAGCTCCATGCTCCTAACTCCGAAGGCTGCCGGTTCGATTCCCACATGGGCCAGTGGGCTCTCAACCACAAGGTTGCCAGTTCAACTCCTCGAGTCCTGCAAGGGATGGTGGGCTCCGCCCCCTGCAACTAAGATTGAACACAGCACCTTGAGCTGAGCTGCCTCCCGGATGGCTCAGTTGGTTGGAGCATGGGCTCTCAAACACAAGGTTGCCAGTTCAATTCCTCAAGTCCTGCAAGGGATGGTGGGCAACGCCCCCTGCAACTAGAAAACGGCAACTGGACCTGGAGCGAGCTGCGCCCTCCACAACTAAGACTGAAAGGACAACAAGTTGAAGCTGAACGGGCATCCTCCACAGCTAAGATTGGAAGGACAACAACCTGACTTTGGAAAAAAAAAAGGCCTGGAAGTACACGCTGTTCCCCAATAAAGTCCTGTTCCCCTTCCCCCACCCGCACCCCCACCCAAAAAAAAAGCCTGCTTTCGGTGCATCCCCAAAATTTTGGTAGCATGTATTTTCATTGTCATTTGTTTTATGTATCTTTTTATCTCTCCTCTAATTTCTTCTTTGACCCAGTCGTTCTTTAGCAGTATGTTGTTTAGTCTCCATGTATTTGTGTTTTTTCCTGCTTTCTTTTTGCAGTTGATATCCAATTTCAAAGCCTTGTGATCAGAGAATATGCTTGGTATGATTTCAATCTTCTTAAATTTGCTGAGGCTGATTTTATGTCCCAATATATGGACTATCCTTGAGAATGTTCCATATACACTAGAAAAGAATGTATAGTCTGATGTTTTAGGATGAAGTGCTCTATATATGTCAATTATGTCCATTTCATCTAATGTGTCATTTAGGGCTGCTATTTCATTATTTATTTTCTGTTTGGATGATCTATCCATAGCTGTCAATGGTGTATTTAAGTCCCCTAGTATAATTATGTTTTGGTCAATTTCTCCCTTTAGTTCTGTTAGTAGTTGCTTGGTATATTTCAGTGCTCCCTGATTGGGGGCATAAATATTGATGACTATTATGTCTTCTTCTTGTATAGTCCCCTTTACCATTATGAAATATTCATCTTTGTCTCTTATCTTTTTCACCCTGAAGTCTGTTTCATCTGATATCATTATGGCTACACCTGATTTTCTCTGGGTACCATTTGCTTGGAGTGTCAATTTCCACCCTTTCACTTTGAGTCTGTGCTTGTCCTTGTAGCTGAGATATGTCTCTTGGAGACAGCATATGGTTGGGTTTAGTTTTTTGATCCAATCTGCTACTCTGTGCCTTTTTATTGGTGAGTTCAATCCATTTACATTTAGGGTGATTATTGATATGTGAGGATTTCCTGTCATTCTATCTTTAGTTTTATGGTCAGGCTGTGTCTCCATTGTTTCTTTGCCTTTTTGTTGTTGTCTGTTATTTCTGTGTGGTGGTATTCTATGATGTTTCCCTCTGTTTCTTCTTTTATTACAGTATATACTTCAGTTCTAGATTTTTTTTGAGTGGTTACCCTTAAGTTTATGTAAAAGAAAGTTTGATATTTAAAGTATTCCATTTTCTTCAGCACGCTTACTTTCTCCATTCCCATATTCTGGTTCAGGCCTTTACTCTCCCCCTTTTCATGTTTTGGTTGCCACAAATTGTCCCTCTTGATGGTGGTTGAATAGCCTCCTTCAGTATTTCTTGTCAAGCAGGTCGTGTATTAGAAAATTCCCTCAGCTTCTGTATGTCTGGAAAGGTCTTTATTCCTCCTTCATAGCTAAAGGATATCTTTGCTGGATATATTATTCTTGGCTCATGATTTCTCTCTTTCAATAGTTTGAATATTTGGTTCCACTCCCTCCTGGCTTGTAGAGTTTCTGCTGAAAAATCTGATGATAATCTAATGGGCTTTCCTTTGTAGGTTACCGTCTTCTTTTCCCTGGCTGCTTTGAGGATTCTTTCTTTGTCATTGATTTTAGACAGCTTCAATACAATGTGCCTTGGAGAAGGCCTGTTGGGATTGAGGTAATTAGGTGTTCTATTTGCTTCTTGGATTCGAGGATCCAGTTCTGTACACAAGTTTGGGAAGTTCTAATCAATAATTTGTTTGCATATATTCTCTGTTCCCTTCTCTCTTTCTTCTCCTTCTGGTATGCCCATTATTCTTATATTGCTCTTTCTGATGGAGTCAGAAAGTTCTTGTAGAGTTCTTTCATTTCTTTTAAGTCTCAAGTCTCTTTCTTCTTCCATCTGTGTCATTTCCATGTTTCTATCTTCGATGTCACTGATTCTTCCCTCCATCTGGTGAACTCTACTACCTAAGCTGGTTATTTCATTCTTAATTTCTTCTACTGAGTTCTTAATCTCCATAAATTCTGTTTGGTTCTTTTTTAAAATTTCAATCTCTTTCGTGAAATGCACACATTGTTCTTTGATTGTGTTTCTGAGTTCATTAAACTGCCTTTCTGTGTTTTCTTGCATCTCGTTGAGTTTTTTCAGAACTACAATCTTGAATTCTCTGTCATTTAAGTCACATGTTTCCATATCTTTAAATTCCTTTTCTGGAGACTTTTCACTGTCTTTCTGAGCAGTCTTGTTGCCTTGGTTATTCATGGCAATTACTGATTTATTATTTCTCTTCCTAGACATCTACAGGAGTGGCTTCTGCAACAGGTTGATAGGAAGCGGTCTTTCTTTTGTTTTCCAGTACTTGTTAGTAGAATGTTTCATTTTCTCTCCAAATGCAGCCTTTTATTCTCTCCCACATGGTAGTGCTATGTTTTCTCTGCACTATTCCAGCTTCTCACACAATGGGGGGATTCCCTGGGAGATGGGCTTCTCCTCTGTGAATAATTCGCTTGGGTCACAGGGCGCAGTGTCCCTGTGAGTATATGGAGAGCTTTTGAAGTTCCAAAGCTCTTCCTGCACCAGATTCAGAGTCTGTATGTTTCAACAGTTCTGTTTACTCCTGCAGGGATCCGCCCAGATACGTGGGGACAGGGGCGAGTTGGGTTGTGACAGGTGGCACAGAGCAATGGCGGCGACCACCACCACAGGCGGTCCTGCTTCCACAGCTCCTTCCCCTTTGCCTGAACTAGTTGGGCTGCGAATCTGTGTCTGCAGTCCGTAGTTCTCAGAACAGCAAATATTCTGTTCTTTTGATCTGACACTGCTACTGTTCCGCTTCTGGCACCCGGCAGGTGGGGGCAGGGCGAGCTCTGGGAGGGGAGGGAGGGGGCGGCTAGTCTCAGTGCCTAAGGCTTCCGTTCTCTGCTCGGCAGTGAGGGATTAAACCACCATTTCCAGCCTTCTTCCCTCAGTCTTTTCTCTGAGGTCTCTGCTGTGAGCGTTCAGCCATGTTATATGCTGCCCCCTCAGCCCTGTGGGCCATAAGCAGAGCCCTAGCAGTCTGAGATCTTCCCTCTCCTGCAGCTGCGGTGGTTCCGGGAAGCAGCGAGCTCGGAGCACTGAGCTAGGTCTGCGTCCTGTGCCCCCGCGGCCCTGTCTCCGGGCACTTCTCTCTTACTGCGTCCCCCGCTCGCAAGATTCTCCCACCTTTAGGTGAGTTCAGTAGTGGGCCTCTTCGTCTTGCCTGTCTGCTGTGCAGGGAGTCCTTTGTGGAGTTATTGTTGTTCAATTAGTTGTAAATTCCAGGGGAGGTTTACTGAGGCTCACCTCACGCCGCCATTTTGATGACGTCCAAGGAGGGTAAATTCTAATGCAGATTTAAGTGTTGCGTTCCCCATTGATAAGAGTTTCTAGAGACTGAGTCACCCTCTTCCTTTTACAGAGGGGGTGACACCCTCAGAAATGGACATTTCCCTTATAAATGTAAATGTACCTAACAAAAAGGTAAATTTTACTAAGTGTTCAGAACCTTTCCTGTGTTGTTTCTTTAAAAATAATGAATTCAGTATAATCTTTATGCCAAAGAGGCATATTTTGGTATGGCCATTTCTGCTCTCCCTTTCACAGTCATGTAACTGTGTTATTTGTGGCAGTACCTCCAATGTCTTATTTAGTGCTTGCTTTATTTTAATGGATCAATAATATTTATTGATAATATAAATGAATTAAGGAAAGGAGGAATTTTATACAGTGAACTAAGATTTAAATTTCGTATCATCACACTAGAAATTAGTGAAATTGGTATAATTATAACTATATTATTTCTTTTATAGTCCAGTACATGTCCTACTGGTTTTGATTTTCTTCTAAGTATTATGCAGTGATCTTGTCCCGATGTTGTCAATGCTGGAATTACAGCTTCCTTGTTTAAGGAAGTTAATAACAGAAAATCTTGTGTTTTTGTTTTTTTAACATTTCTTTTATAAAAATGATTTTTGTTAAAATATAGCTAACATACAATATTATATTAGTTTCAGTTGTACACAATAGTTATTCAATATTTGTATACCTAGAGAAGTGATCACCATAAGTCCAGCAACCATCTGACACCATACTATGCTGTCACAATATTATTGACTGTATTCCCTTGTAATGCTGTACATTACATCCCCATGGCATATTTATTTTATACCTGGAAATGTAAACCTCTGGTTCCCCTTCACCTTCCCCCCCCTTTTTGAATTTTTCAATAACAGTTGACATTCAATATTATTTTATATTAATTTCAGGTGTACAGCATAGTGGTTAAACATTTATATAAGTTAAGAAGTGATCCCTGGGACTAGTCTATGTCACTATACATAGTTATTACCATATTATTGATTATATTCCTTATGCTTTACTTTACATCCCCATGACTATTTTGTGACTACCAATTTGTGGTTCTTAATCCCTTCACCTTTTTCACTCCATCCCCCACCCCCTCCATCTATCACCCCAATAAATCTACTACCCATCTGACACCATATGTAGTTACTACAATATTATTGACTATATTCCTTATGCTATACCCTACATTCTCATAACCACTTTGTAACAATCAATTTGTACCTCTTAGTCCCTTCCCCTTTTCACCTATTCTCAACCCCACCCCTGTCTGGCAACCATCAAAATATTCTCTGTATGTATGAATTTACTTCTGTTTTGTTTGTTGGTTTATTTCATTCTTTATATTCCACATATAAGTGAAATCACATTGCATCTGTCTTCCTGTGTCTGACATACTCCACTCAGCACAACACCCTCCAGGTCCATCTATGCTGCCGCAGACCACAAGAACCCATTTCCTTCCATGGCCGAGCAATATTCCACTGTACATATGTACCACCTCTTCTTTATCCATTCATCCATTGACGGACACCCAGGCTGCCTCTGCATCTTGGCCATTGTAAACAATGTTGTAATGAACATATGGAAGCACATGTCCCCTCAAAGTAGTATTTTGGGTTTCTTTGGATAATTACTCAGAAGTGGGATTGTTGGGTCCTTCTTTGTTACTTGTTATAGCCTTTTTTCATAGTCTATTTTGTCTAGTATAAGTATTGCTACCACAGCTTGTTGGGTTTTTTTGTTGTTGTTGTTTGTTTCCATTTTCATGAAACATCTTTTCCCCATCCCTTTCTTTACTTTCAGTCTGTGTGTGTCTTTTAATCTGAAGTGAGTCTCTTGTAGGCAACGTATGTAAGGGTCTTGTTTTCTTATCCATTCAGGCACCCTATCTTTTGGAGTATTTAACCCATTTACATTTAAAATAATTGTTGATAGATATTTCCATGTTATTATTCATACTTTTTTTTTGTCTTAAAGACATTCCTCTAAGATTCCTTGTAATTCTGGTTTGGTGTTGGTGAACTCCTTTAGCTTTCCCTGGACTGGGAAGCTCTTTATCTGTCCTTTGATTCTAAATGACAACTTGGTTAGGTAGAGTAATCTTGGTTGTAGGTCCTTACTTTTCATCACTTTGAATATTTCCTGCCAATGCCTTTTGGTCTGCAAAGCTTCTGTTGAGAAATCAGCTGATAGTCATATGAAAGCTCTCTTGTAGGTAACTAACTGCTTTTCTCTTTCTGCTTTAAAGATTCTGTCTTTGTCTTTGACCTTTGGCATTTTAATTATGATGTGTCTTGATGGTGGTCTCTTTGGGTTCATCTTGTTTGGGACTCTGCACTTCCTGGGACTATAAATATCTGTTTACTTCCCCAGGTTAGTTAAGTTTTCAATCCCTTGCCCTCTCTCTCCTCCTTCTGGAACTCCTATGATGCAAATGTTGGTATGCTTGACGTTGTTCCAGAGGGCGCTTAAACTCTCTTCATTTTTTTTGGATTTTCTTTTCTTTTTGCTGTTCTGATTGGGTGTTCTCTGCTATCTTATCTTCTAAGTCGCTGATTCAATCCTCTGCTTCATGTCACCTACCGTTGATTCCCTCTAATGTATTCTTATTTCAGTTATTGTATTCTTTATTTCTGACTGGTTCTTTTTTATTTTTTCTATCTCTTTGTTGAAATTCTTCCTGAGATCATCGAGCATCCTTATAACCAGTGTTTGGAACTCTGCATCTGGTAGATGGCTTGTCTCCATTTTGTTTAGTTCTTTTTCTGGGGCTTTGTTCTATTCTTTTATTTGGGACATGTTTTTTTGTCTCCCCCTTTTGGCTGCCTCCCTGTGTTTGTTTCTATGTATCAGGTACTGCTGTCATGTCCCCCATTATTAGTAGAATGGCCTTATGTAGTAGGTGGCCTGTGGGGCTCAGTGGCACAGTCTTCCTACTCACCTAAGGCACGCACTCCAGCTGTGTCCCTTGTGTGGGTTGTGTGCCCTCCTCTTGTAGTTGAGCCTTGGTTACTGTTTGCACATGAATGGGAGGGATTGACCCTTGGGCTCATTTCTTGTGAGAACTGGCCGTGGCTACAGTGGAGGAGTTGTGGTGCAGGGGCTAACCCTACAGAGCAGGATCTGCCTCAGCAGGGCTCAATCTGCCCTTTGGTTGTATTATCATGGAGGTGACTGGGTGATGCTCCAGCTCATTTCAAAGCTGGCCACTGGGTGTACCAGGTCTAGGGCCACCTGGTAGGGGACCTTCTGCAGGTCAAGTTCAGCCACCGCCTGTACCCTACCTGGGGCCACCTGGCAGGGACCACAAAGCAATCTGCAAATGGCCACCACCCACACTGTGCTTGGAGGTGCCTCAAGACACCAAGCTGCTAACCAAGACCAGCTGCTGCTAGTGCCAGGGCTGAACACCTAGAGGTGAGGGACACACTCAAGCTAGATGCTGTTTGTCTGGGTTCCACAAACCTTTGAGAGACCCTAGGAAAGTCTGTAGCATGAGCCAAGGCAGGCAGTTTGTATGAAAAAACACTGGAAGCAGGTTGCATGTGCCTAGAATTTGGGTTGGGCAGGATCTCAGAATCACCAGGGTGCGGCAAATGAATGGTGTCAGTCAGCTTCATGGAGACTCAGATATGGCAGCCACCTGTGTCTGCATGCTGGGCGGAGGGAGAGCTCACCAAAGAAACAATGGATTCCTCCAGCTCTTCCATTTGGGAAAAAGCTGCCTCTCCAGCCCTTGTTTTGAAGCCAGAAAACTCATTTCCCTACTGAATGTCCCTGTCACTTCTCCTACTTTTGCCGCAGCACTGGAGCTCAAAGCCAGTGATTCCATCGGTGAGTAAGTCCTTGTGCAGTCCCTTTAAGTGGAGCACCTGGATCTCCAGCCGCCCTCTATCTCACTCAGTCACAATCTCTGCTGGTTTTCACAACCAGAAATTATGAGGACTTCTCTCATGACACTGGAACCCTGGGTTGGAGATCCTGTTGTGGTGCTGGGACCCCTTGCTCCTTTGAGGGGGAACCTTCACAGCCTAGATAGCCCTCCTGATTTTTAACGGTCACACGCAGGTGTGGGAGCAGCCCATTTCACGTCTCTGTCCCTGCTACCAGTCTCAAGGTGGCTTCTGTACGTCCATAGTTTTCAGTCATTTTTATTGATTTTTTTAAATTGCTTAAAATTCATACATTAAACAGAAATGTTGCTGAGGCTTTGTTACTCCAATGACCTCTCCGGTTCATTTTAGCTTTGTGGGTCTGCTCTCCTTTATATCTCTCTGTTTTGCCCCTTTCATAATTATCAGTTTTTCTTTCCTGAAATTGTGGAAAAGGCCTTATACACCTATTCTTTTGATCATGCCAATTTCATTTTTGAATCGGAACTGAAAATGCATCCCACTCCCCTTTGAGCAGAAATATGGATTCTATGTAGCACTATTAAATACACTGGCTAGTAGTAGTAGTTTAGTTTAGGGATGTTGTAGTTTAACTATTTTACTCCCAAATCCATGTGGGCTCTTCCAGTAAAACTAACACCCCAAAGACACTACCCTTAGTTGTATTTTTGTTACCACCCACCCAGTTCTCTTTGTCTATCTGGGATATGGGACACTTATCTCTTCAACATGATGAGTGGTAATGAACCTTAAACGTCAGAGCTAGTATTACACTCAAAGTTCATTTTTCTCATATTAACAGCCCCCTGCCTCTCTCACCCCATCCAGCCCTTTCTGAGAAGTTGTTAAATGCTCTATGGTTTCTAGATAAATTTTGTTTTTCAGTAGGATGAAATGTCTTAAATACAAAATATCTAATGTATACTCTGAGCACCACCTAGTGACGAAAGCATGTATCTGAAGTGATGTTTATGTTCTTTTGGGATTGACTGTCATGAAGGCTGGAAGAAGTAAAAAGTGAGTTGTTGAAATCCAACTGGTATTATTAATTTGGGACTAAAGTTGTCACAGCGTACCTGAATAAAGCTCTCAAAGTCTACATTGTTAAGTTCCATCAGTGAGGTAGAACTTTAGCTAGGAGAGATGGGAAAAAAAAAAGAGTAAAATGAGGAAGAAGGTAAAACAAAACAAAAATGGCATGCGGAGGACCTTAAGTGAGGTAAAGGCAGAAAACAAGAGAAAAAGAAGATGAAAGAAAACAAATAAGTACAAATTTAATGGATCCAGTGTCACCAATGGCAGTATAAATATATGGAGAAGAAAAGAAAAAGAACTACGTTTGCTTGTCTCAGGGCTGTTTTCACTCTAGTGACATGGCATATAGCCACATCTGCTACCCTGATAGCAGTTTCCACTTCTTCGAGTGCCCAGGCCTTTTGAACACACCCTTGGCAGTCTTTCTCTATCAGAGTACAATTGCCCTCTTCTGTTGAAATGTAAGGTGAAAAAAAGCTTCTCCAACCATTCCCTATACACAGCTATTTTGTATCAAATCTATTTTGTCCTGAGATTTACTACCGTATTTCCCCGAAAATAAGACCTAGCCGGACAATCAGCTTTAATGTGTCTTTTGGAGCAAAAATTAAGACCCAGTATTATATTATATTGTATTATATATTTTCTATTCTATTTTATTTTATTCTATTCTATTCTATTCAAGACCCGGTCCTACAGTAAAATAAGACCGGGTCATATATTAATTTTTGCTCCAAAAGACACATTAGAGCTGATTGTCTGGCTAGGTCTTATTTTCAGGGAAATACGTTAATTGAGATAAAATATACAGTGGGATTATTTAGAAACTGTGGCCTACTTTCAGAGTGCCATCCTGTGATGACCAATGTAGTGTCAAACATGTGTGTGTGTTCTGAGGACCAAATTTGTACAAGCTGTTGGCCAAGCACACATCTGTATCTACTTACATATGGATTTTTGGTCTCTTAAATAAGATGATTCATGTCCCAGGCCTTAGCAGTTTGTTTTGCATACATGCAAGACTTCAAGTGCTGTACTTTAAGTTAGGATTGCTACTTATGCTCTACTATCTGCTGCTAAGTCTCACGGAGAGTATTGCATGCAACAAAATGATTACATAGAAAAAGAAAACTCTGTTTGCAGATGTCAAGGTGAGGAATCAAAGAGTTTCTGGATAGCTGTAAAATATCATATGAGTATATGTATTCCTACAAATTAGCTTATCAATGTAACAGTGAAAATGTTACCAAGTTATAGTTAGCATATATTACACTTTTAGTAGTATCTTCTACAGAGTTTTGATAGTATTATGGTCATGCAATAAGTAAAAATAAATTATAAAATCAAAACCGAATCCCCCCAAAATCCCATTTTTATCACTGTTTCATAAATATTGTTTATGTTTTTATTTCTAGTACATAATCAAACATTGAAGACATATGCATTGAGTATATTTGAATTTATTTTACTTATATTAGATACAAAGTAGTGTGTGTGTATCTTGGTATCATCATAACTATTGTGGGAAAACACACACACGAACGGCAGCAAAAAAGCTATTAATAAATATATGTGTACATGGGAGGGGCCATACTATCATGATATTGTCCTTAGTGTCCAATAGCTAACATTTATGAGCACCCTCTAGGCACAAAAATATACTTCATTTTTCCCTAAATGGAAGAGTAACGTTTCTCTACATTTGGAATCATTTTCTGGTACCTAACCAATGACATACTATTGAGCAATTACTTCATTCCTTCATTCATTATTATTTAGTGTTAATTTTCAGTGTTACTCTTTGATTTGTTTATGTTCTTCTTCCTTAAATAAAGGATTTGACATAAATGTACCTTATTAGATAAGTTCATATACATACATATTTTTAAAGGGTAATTTGAAAAGCAGTATTGATTTGAAGGGTTAATGGAAAGGATGGGGAAGTAACTCTAAGTATTTAAAAGAAAAAAAAAATTTAGAAATAAGTTGAAAATGAGAAAATAAATACCTTTCATTTAATGAAATAAGTCTAAGTAAAGTAAAAATTGCCAATGTCCACATTTCAATTGCATGGTGGTTCATATGAAACAATATTGTACTATGAGTTCCCGAATTGGGCTTTAGGTCTAATTCTGCTATTATACTGCACTGTGACTCTGGGAAAGTCACTGAGTCTCTCTTGTCCTTGTCTTCCCCATGGATATAATGTATTTCCATTAGGTGAATGACTTGGAAACTGAAGAAGAAATGTCCTCTAAATGGGCAATAACACAGACCCAGAAGTAGAGGGCCTAGGTTTGAATCTCATCCCTAAAGTTTGCTAGTTGTGTGACCTTGTGATTCTCTTTTCTCATCTACAAAATGAAGACAGTAATAGTACTTGCCTCATGCATTTCTAGAAGGGATTAACTATGTTAAGATATGTTAGGTGCTTGGGGTAGTATCTAGTGCCTAATAACAACTGCACTAGCTACTACCGTGTTTCCCCGAGAATAAGACCTAGCCGGCCCATCAGCTCTAATGTGTCTTTTGGAGCAAAAATTAATGTAAAACCTGGTCTTTTAGTAAAATAAGACCCAGTATTATGTTATATTATATTAATTATATTATATTATATTATATTATATTATATTATATTATATACCTGGTATTATATTAATTTTTGCTCCAAAAGATGCATTAGAACTGATGGTCTGGCTAGGTCTTATTTTTGGGGAAACATGGTATCATTCTTATTATTTCAAATTGTACTCAGCTGAGCCAAATGGCTTCTTAGCGCTCCTTCAGGGGTTCTATTGGGAGAACTGGGGAGAAAAAAAAGGTGCTCTTAAGAAGATGACTTCTCAAAATTAAAGTTTTAAAGTAAAATAATGTGATTATATTAGCATAAAGTATATTCTAAAAATCTATTAGTTTTAGTGAGTCTCACAGTTTGAGTACAAGGACCATATTTGAATGCCTTAAATTGTAAAATGGCACCCTCCACAAGAGAGTAATTAATTTTTAGCATACATTTATTGAAATAATACATTGATTTCAGTAAAATCTTTCAATAAATTTGCATGTATTGGGATAACTGGTAGGAATTTATTGTCTTCTGGAGAGGGTATGATAAATTCTCTTAAGAAAGGTGATAGAGTTCTTGAAAGGAAAGATCTGAGATTCCAAACCCTTCTTTTCCACAAGATTCAAAGTTAAGAAAACTTGTTAGAGCAAGCATGACTATCCTTACCCAAGATCCTTAAAGGAAAATCTCCACAGGTTTGCATATTAGTTAAAATAGTAATAGGTGTGTAACAGATACATACTAAAATCTCGGCAGTTTGAAACAATAAAATCTATTCTTCATTCACACAATAAGGGATTTGGCTGTTTCTGATCAGATAGTCTATAACAGGTGATTCAGGACCCAGCCTCCTTCCTAATCTTTAAAATATGAATTCCAAGTTCACCTTGGGTATCAATACTAGACAACAGAATGGGAAAGAGAGAAGGTATAGGACCATACAGAACAAGTGACATACATCACATCTTCTGATACTCCATTGACCAAAAACCAGTTACATGACCAAACCTACATGTATGGGAAACACAGAAATGTAATCTCACTATGCGTACAGGAAGAAAGAAATTGGGTGTGGTAAACAGCCAGCTAGTGATTACTAGAGGATGGAGTTTTTATTTGGCATGATGTTGACGATAATACAATAAGAACTGGAATTGTGGTTTAGTGAAGCGATAGAAAGTGTTCCATCTTAAATCTCCTAGGGGAAAGGATTACACTCTAGTAAAAGGGTTGTCTGACTTCATTCAAAGATCTGAGACTTTGGATCCCAAGGGAAATTTCGGTGTGGAATACCCCATGGCTGAGCGCACACTCAGTGAAGCTGGACTTGAAGAAACTTGGCAGTCTCAGTCAGTGATGATAGGGAAAACAGCCTTAAGACAACGGACCTCTTTGGATCTCCCAGATGTTCACTAGAATATAAGTCCTCCCTTTAGGCAAACAGCTGTCAGTGGTAGTCACAGAGCGTTCCTGTCACATCTGAGTTTCTACTCCAGTAATTTGTGAGAGCCGTCAATATTTACTATTCAATATGAATCAAAGCCCTCTGGAAACTTTTTGGCTTTATTGTGGTGCTTAGGGAGAAGAAAAAGATATTCTTGTAATAATGAGACGGGATGTTGAGTTGCTTAGTGAGAATTTAAATGATTATGTGCTTTTATTTTTTCCCCCTGCTATAGGTAAAGTGGGGCATATCGGATATACCATATTTCCCTGAAAATAAGACCTAGTCAGACAATCAGCTCTACTGCATCTTTTAGACCAAAATTAATATAAGACCGGGTCTTATTTTACTATAATATAAGACTGGGTATAATATAATATAATATAATATAATATAATATAATATAATATAATATAATATAATATAATATAATATAATAAATATAATAAATATAATATAATATAATATAATATAATATAATATAATATAATATAATATAATACCGGGTCTTATATTAATTTTTGCTCCAAAAAACGCATTAGAGCTCATTGTCCGGCTAGTTCTTATTTTCGGGGAAACATGGTAGTTATTTTGTTAATCAAAAAATCATCTGCAGATATTTGAACAATAGTATATGTGTATTTGTATAGACGTAGAATTTATCATTATAATGATAGAAGCAGATAGGGGCTAACATATACATTGCACTAATTCCAAGGCACTTATGAATTGCTTGGGATCAGAATGGAGATTGCTGGGATGGTGAAATCATATTAAGTTATATCCTGGTTCCTGTGTGTAAGAATTTTTCTCATAAGGCAGAAAAGCCTAAAGTTGTGAAGAAAACAGGTGAGAAAACAGAACCGGAATGCTGTGATTCAAATGGCTTTTCTAACTTTCATATATGACAGGCTAACTCAGATCAAGTCAAATTTCAGGAGTGGAGTATATCCTACTGAGACCAATTTGAGCAATTTTAAGTGGTTTCCTTTGGTCTCTGGCCCAGTAGATTTCAAGGAGAAAGTGGCAATATTTGGTTACTTCTGGAAGACCAGGCATCTCTGTAACTGCATCAGGTCGTTTTAGCCCCATAGATCCAAAGCATCACCTGCTTCTCTGGTTCCTGAGCTGGCCTAAACTCTACAGAATCTTTAAATTTATTGATAACGTAAAGATGCCCTTGTGTCCTAAATCTAAGATGACCATATAATTTATCTCCAAGCCAGGAAAACTGAGAGAGATAAAAAAGAGAAAATATTACTAACTCCACAGGACAGTAAGAATAAAGCAGCTGTATTCTTTGCAAACCGGGATCAAAAAATTTCCTATTTAAGACAGTTTCTCAAAGTATTGTGTGAAAAATTACTGCCTGAGAATCCCCAGCAGAGGTTCATGAAACGCAAATTCCTATTTCCTAACCTATACCAACTAAGAATCTGGACACAAGGGCCAGGAATATGCACTTTAAGAAGCCACCCAACTCTTAACTCATGTTTCTTATGCATGTTAAAATTTTCATGGTCTTAGATAACAAAACCAATAGGAACAATATTGAAATGAGTCTGTCTCATGCAGTTGAAATGCACAGTAGTATTTGTAAACGGCTTTCAACCAGAATAATAGAAAGTTGTTTGTTAAAGAGTTTTGTCCTTTTATTTTTTCCTTATTTCAATCTTAAATTATGTACAATAGACTGTTACCTTCACTGATATAGAGCTAGATTTAAAGATTTCACAGAAAGACAAATATTGTGTACTGTTACTTACATGTGGAATCTAGAAGACTCAACCTCATAGAAGCAGAGGAGAATGGTAGTTGTCAGGGGCTGAGGGAAGGGAAATGGGGATGTGATGCTCAAGGGTACAAAGTTTCAGTTATCTTATTTAAGATAAATAAGTTGTGGAGATCTATACAGCATAGTGCCCATAGCTAATAATACTGTTTTGTGTACTTAAAACTTGCAAAGAGGGAAGATTTTATGTTGTATTCTTACACACACACACACACACACACACACACACACACACAAATTATAATAAAGGGGGCAGAAGGAAACTTTGGGAGGTAATGGATACGTGTATGTTTATGTTTATGGCCTTGATGGTGATGCTGGTTTCATGGGTTTATACCTATCTCCAAACTCATCAAGTTGTATACATTAAATATATTCAGCGTTTTACATGTCAATTATACCTCAATAAAGTGTGTTGTTGTTTTTTTTCAAAAATAAAATTTCGCATGTCTTTTGACTTTTGTGCCATATTTTGCATTTTTCCCTCTGAAGTCCTAGAAGTTTAGTTTGGAGGGATATTAATATATCCCTTTACCTATTCAAAAAGGGTTACCTTAATACTATAATTTCAGGCTTTCTAATCTAATAAGTTTTCATAATGACATGATAATATCTAAACATCTTTCGAGTATAAGGCTTTGTGTCTAAATTTCAGAGTGAACAACAATATTTCTCTTTAAAAATAAAACTATATAACCCATGGAAAATAACCTCTGTTTACATTTGTCTATTTAATCATGGGGCATAAATTTACTCGCAGTACACAGTTTGGAAGTTTAAGGAGCCATGTAAATTCACAGTTGCTGTTTCTTTCAGGGCTACAGCAGGCTTTCTTGCATTTGTTCAAGAAAAAAAAAGACGGAAACATGGTAACTTTATTGGTGTGACAGTCAGGAATCTAAGTCTATGTCATGCTTTTGACATTTATTTGATGCCTTGTTTAACTTAAGCTAGAAAATCAATCTTTCCCCTCCAAATCGAAAGCAAGTCTTTGGATGAGAACAGAATCACTAGACCACCCTCTCTTTTATAGACTTCTGAGTGTATTTGTTACATTTTACTGCAGTTATTTTTTTTTTATGGGGGAACTTCATTGTAAACTTGATGGTTTCCGTGCCTCAATCAAAACTAGCAGTATTATGAAAATTCAGCAAAAATTTGTACTCTTGATCCAGGAAACCCTAAAAATCATTAGTGTTCTTGAGAGTAGTTGATTTGATTCATTTCAATCAATTTAATTCAAGTGTCAGTTCAAGTATTTAGTATTTATTAAATGTCAGGCATATTATGAGATGTCAAAGATACAAAGATGCAGGTATTTTAAAGAATCTATTGTCATTAGAGCATAACAAACAATTGAGGTACACTGGTGTGGGGGCGGAGCCCCAGAAAGAAGTTTCCAGGCTCTCGGCCTCACATAGAAAGGTGTTGGCTCAGGTAGTAAATGGCCAACTGTGATTGCATGGCCATCAGCTGTGGCTAGTTGGCCGTCAGCTGTAACCAGTGAGCCATTGGCCACTAATATAACTGCTGTGGCTGTGCTAGCAGAGGGAGGGAGAAGAGAAAATGGGAGCTAGCAAGAAGATGGCGGCTGGGCTGGCAAGTGTGGATGGCGGTTTGCGGACAGTGTGGATCCAGCCCCCAGTGAGAGTATAGTGCCGCCAGAGAGAATATAGTGGTATGACTCCCCCATCTATGGCTCCGTGGGTGTTCCTTTTTGGCCTCACCATGTCCTGCGTTCTTGTATGGGGAGCGGGACCAGAGACCCCGCAGGCCTCCCCGCACGACAAATGGCGCAGCGAGCAGGGTCTCCGGCACGACACATGGCGTAGTCGGCAGGATATGGTGCCGGCCAAAGCTCTCCAAAGGACGGTGGAGCAGTTTGTGTGTATGAACACTCAGTCTCAGGAAGACCAGGAGGAGCAGCTGCCGGAGAGCTGGACCCTCGTGGAGGGGTGGGAGGACGTGGACGGTTCTCCCACCAGCACAGGAAAAGCCATGCAGCTGCTGGAGAGATGGAGCCCCGTGGAGAGGTGGAAAGATGTGGACGGTTCTCCCACCAGCACAGGAAAAGCCATGCAGCTGCTGCAGAGATGGAGCCCCGCGGAGAGGTGGAAAGATGTGGACGGTTCCCCAACCAGCACAGGCCGGAGAAAGCGAAGGTCGTTGCGGCCCTGTGGGCCGGGGAAGTTCCTGCTCAGGCAGCCCGGATGCAGGACTTACAGTCCCAGGAGGTAACGCTTGCTGAGTCCTCCGTGGGAGATGAGGGTGAGGTCCAGGTCGTCCCTCACCCCCAGGACAGCCCTGGTGAATGACTATGGACTATGGGGAATTGCCTTCCATCCCTAATTTAATGGACCGCTTGACTGTTTGTTTGGGAACTGTTGTTAGTGGAACTGGGGGATATTTGCTTTTGTCTCTTGACTGGCCGCCATTGAGAATATGTAAGCACCTTGATTGTGAGTCGCTGTTGTTCCAGCAGGGTACCCTGAGAGGCACAGAGAGAGTGGCAGTGCCCTGAGAGCCCTGGCTGAGTCCAGGAAGTTTGGCTGAGCCCTGAAGATACCCTGGCTGTGCCCAGGAAGTCGGGCTGTTCCCAGAGAGAGTGGCAGTGCCCTGAGAGCCCTGGCTGTGTCCAGGAAGTTTGGCTGAGCCCTGAAGATACCCTGGCTGTGCCCAGGAAGTCGGGCTGTTCCCAGAGAGAGTGGCAGTGCCCTGAGAGCCCTGGCTGTGTCCAGGAAGTGTGGCTGTGCCCACAGAGAGTGGCGGTGCCCTGAGAAGCCCTGGCTGTGTCCAGGAAGTGTGGCTGTGCCCACAGAGAGTAGTGGTGCCCTGAGAAACCCTGGCTGTGTCCGGGAAGACAGGTGGTACCCTAAGAAGCCCAGGAAGTCTGGCTGTGCCCAGGAGTACTGGTGGTGCCCTGAGAAACCCTGGCTGTGTCCGGGAAGACAGGTGGTACCCTAAGAAGTCCAGGAAGTCTGGCTGTGCCCAGGAGTACTGGTGGTGCCCTGAGAAACCCTGGCTGTGTCCGGGAAGACAGGTGGTACCCTAAGAAGTCCAGGAAGTCTGGCTGTGCCCAGGAGTACTGGTGGTGCCCTGAGAAACCCTGGCTGTGTCCGGGAAGACAGGTGGTACCCTAAGAAGTCCAGGAAGTCTGGCTGTGCCCAGGAGTACTGGTGGTGCCCTGAGAAACCCTGGCTGTGTCCGGGAAGACAGGTGGTACCCTAAGAAGTCCAGGAAGTCTGGCCGTGCCCAGAAGCACTGGTGGTGCCCTGAGAAACCCTGGCTGTGCCCAGAGAGCCTGGCTGTGTCCAGGATATTGCATTCACCCCCAGGCTCCTCGCACAGGTCCCCTCGCGGAAGACGCTTGTCGCGTAGATTGTGAGGCGAGAGCCTGTAGGGGTGGAGTGTGGGGGCGGAGCCCCAGAAAGAAGTTTCCAGGCTCTCGGCCTCACATAGAAAGGTGTTGGCTCAGGTAGTAAATGGCCAACTGTGATTGCATGGCCATCAGCTGTGGCTAGTTGGCCGTCAGCTGTAACCAGTGAGCCATTGGCCACTAATATAACTGCTGTGGCTGTGCTAGCAGAGGGAGGGAGAAGAGAAAATGGGAGCTAGCAAGAAGATGGCGGCTGGGCTGGCAAGTGTGGATGGCGGTTTGCGGACAGTGTGGATCCAGCCCCCAGTGAGAGTATAGTGCCGCCAGAGAGAATATAGTGGTATGACTCCCCCATCTATGGCTCCGTGGGTGTTCCTTTTTGGCCTCACCATGTCCTGCGTTCTTGTATGGGGAGCGGGACCAGAGACCCCGCAGGCCTCCCTGCACGACAACTGGTTATCTACATGTATAGTATAGTTCTGAGGAGAAAGTGCTTTGAGTGGGAAAGAAAATACGTTTCACTGATGAGGTCATTTATGCATTAGGGTTTTAAAGGATGTTTAGGAGTTTTCTGAGGGAATGAAAGGAGAAATTATTTTTGACAGCATGAGCAGCAACTGCTAACAGTTGTAGAACAAGTATAGTAGGTTTTAAATACCAGTATATAGTATGAAAAAGAGATTAGCTAAATTGGCAGACAGGCAATAAAACAGAGACCTTTTATGACATGTTCAGAAGTTAGACTTTATCTTCAGTGCAATGGCAAGACATGGAAGTTTTTAGGTGGGTAGTTGATCAAATTAGCAATTTAGAAATAATAATATTGGTAGTCGTGTTGAGGATGAATAGGAAGGGCAATGGTTGAGATGGAAGGGGCAGAAATGGATGGAGGCCAGCCTAGGTTAGTCATGGCAAGGGTCTGAATCAGGGCAATGGAATTTAATTAAAATGAGGGGCTCAAGAGGTATCTAGTAAGCAGAATTGACTAGCCTTGATGATATATTGGATAGCAGGAGAAGTGCGAAGGGGAGAAATGTGAGAGAAAGGCAAGGGTCCAAATTCCTCCCATACTTCTATCTTTGCTTATTGAACAGTGGTACCAACAATAAATGACACCTGATTTTGAGGCCATATGCTTTAGCTGAAGCAGGAGTATGATTGCTTACAATTAGAATAGTATGTGAGTTACCGGAAGCTTCAGACAGTGTTACAATCTTTCTAAATTCTCATACAGAAACACATGAACTAATAGCCCCAGAAGTTTAGTGTTCCCTGATGTCGGCTCAGAGTGTCAATGACTCTGGCTTCCTGAACTGTGTTATCCCTGGTTATGTCCCAACTCTGGTGCTAGAAACATTGTGGGGACAGAGTCCCAGAGAACAGTTTCCAGGCTCTCGGCCTCATGTGGAAAGGTGCTGGCTTGAGTAGTAAATGGCCATCAGCTGGGACTAGTTGGCTATCCGCTGTTACTGGTTAGCCATTAGCCACTAATAGAACTGCTGTGGCTACACCGGCAGGTTGGTTGGTTGGCAGAGAAGCCGACTGTGGATTGCGGATCGTGTGGCTCCTGCTTCCTGTGTCTCCAACCCAGCCGCCAGCAAGAATATAGTGGTATGACTCCCCTACCTATGGCTCCGTGGGTGTTCCTTTTTGGCCTCACCATATCCTGCGTTCTTGTGCGGGGAGCAGGACAAGAGACCCCGCATGACAAACATGGTATAGGAATCATTATCCCAGAGACCTACTTATTGACCTTAATTGTTGAAATAGGAGCCACCACTCAGTGCTTTACACTGAGTGCTCCTACTTCTTGGCTTGCCTTTTGAATGTTGCGGTGTAAATCCAGTAGTTTTTCCTTTGGATAGTAATCTTGCTGCTTTGGTCTTTGATTGCTTGTCTGGTTGATATCTGAAGTCTTCTAAAGATGCCTCTTATTCTCATTTCAGAGGTAGGAAGTACATCAAGAAGCCTTAACTATAAGTTGAGTTGGAGGGGAAGAAGGTAAAGACAAAAAGTTGCCTACTTTTAATCAGTCAGACTTAAATATTCAGCACTTAAATATTCGGCCCATCTGTTGATTATGACTTGGTGAAAAAAACGGGATGTGTGTGAGCAGATTTGGCTATTCCGTTTTAGCTGCTTGTAATGATGGAGTTTTGTAATCAAGAGTTTTATTTTACTCTCAGTCTAAGGAAGCGTCTGAACAAATTCTATGACTCAAAGGGAGAATGAAAATAAGCAAGAGATTGAATTCCCCTGAATATGGGTAGAAGGAATTCTGTGGCTTTAGAACTGAAGTGTTCAAGACATATGCTTCACTTAGCTATTATAGTATAACAAGCTACACCAAGACTCAGTGGTAGATATTACAAAAAACATGTTATAGTCAGGCCTTTGTGAGTTAAGAATAAAGATAAAACAAACTGGGGAAGCCTCATCTCTGTTCCGTCATGACTGGGCCTCAGCTGTGGTGGCTTGAATGGCTGGAGATTAGATGACTTGACTCGGGTCATATGTCTGGGGGCCTTAATCTGGTTAATTTTTTGTTTTCCTATGTCACATCTTTTGGGGCTGGAATGTTCAAGATGGCATCTTTACGCACGTGTCTGGTGCTTGGGCAGGGCTACACTGAATGGCAAACCTGGAGCTGGTCTCTCTCTTTCCGTCTCTCTCTGTGAAACTTGTCCATATAGCTTAGGATTCCTTGTAACCTGGAAATATTAAAGTAGTTGGAATTCTTACATAGTAAGCGGCTTCTCTCACAGTGAACATGGCGATAGGCTTGGGTAGGACCTGTAAGGCTTCCTATGACCTAGACTCAGAAGTACGAGACCACCTATTCCATTGCATTCTGTTGATCAAATAATCCACTAGGTCAGATTCAAGAAGGGGAACATTAAGCTCTACCATTCAATGAAAGGAGTAGCAAAGATTTTATGGTTATATTTGAAGTACCGTATAGCACATGATGAAAAACTCTTACGATGATGACTTTTCAATTGAAGTAGAAATTAATCTCTCCTTCTATTTTCTGAAGTGCAATACTCTCTGGGTGAGAATAAAAAAGTGAAGGCATAGAATTCATTGCATTCAGCCTGATTTTCAAGATACTGGATTAGGGATCTTTTCATTATGTAATTGTTTTCCCACACCAGAGACCAATGATAACTACAGTAACTTTGATTGAGCAACTACAGTCGCTAGACGCTCTGCATGTGCTTTACTTATTTGATCTCAAGTCCCATGCAAGACGGGTATTACTATTCTCATATTGTACATAACAAGGTTGAAGCTAATTAAGTCATGTTCTCAAACTTATGGTAATAGGATATATTTAAATTCAAACAAAGTTTATAGGCTAACTCTTGCTGGTTCCACTATATTCTTCTATATGTAATGGAAACACAGTTTTAAACATTACGCAGAGGTAGTAAAATCTGAGTTAACTGAGATGCTAGAATCATATTTGATCATTTTCGTGTGAAATATTTTATTCTAGGTGCCATTTTGTGTGCCATTTCAATTCTGCTTTAGAGTTAGTCCCGAATATTTTTGTTTTAACTTAATAAAAAGAGTAATTTTTAATTAAGAAGTAAATACAGTTAAAGTTTGGTAAAATAGTTCAGATTTTTATGTATTTTTTTCTTTCCCACCAGAAGGATGGGTTCAAAGGTTGAAAGCTCTGATGCAGAAAATAAAAATAAATATGCATGTCTCATGGAACCCACAGGTTTTGGTTCTTTGCTACAAATACTTGTTTTGAATCTAAATGTGAAATTTTGATTAATTGAAATCATAACCTTTTCATGTATATAGGCTGGACACTTGGGAATTATTTTCATTTCTTTCTTATGCTTCCATGTAATAACGGAAATAGAAATGTGTTTATTTAGCAAGGTCCCATCCCTCTTCTGATGTCCTTTCTTCCTGGTTCTGCTCAGATTTAGATTTTTGATGACTTTTCTATTTGCTTCTAGGATGTATCCAATTTTGAGCCATCTTACATTGTTCTCTGAGCCATGGTCCAGCTGTTATTCACAAACAAGTTACTTCACATCTCTGCAAATTAATCTTTTTATTTATAAAATCTCACTTCCTAGTATTGTTGTAAAAAATAAAGAAAATGACACCAACATAAATAGTATTCTGCTTGTTGCCTATGTAGATATAGACATAGTTAAAGATGAATTTTGTGGCTCCAATGATAAAACTGATTATCAGGTTTATTTCTAAAAATGAATGAGCACAGAGAACACAAAATGAATAAGCAACGCAAAGGCTCACAATATATGAGCAAACCAATTCAAGCAGGTCCACCACATATAGATCTACTGGTGGTTTACTGTAAAACCCGAGGGGGCAGCATTCATGTAAATAATAAAGTGAATGACTCTCCTAGAAATATACAGTGCACAATCTCTACAGCTGAACATGCAGGCCCTGAAAGCACACTTCAATGCTATATTCTGCCTTCCTTAGACCCAGTAGGGAGAAGAGAAAGAAGATAATGAGCTCAGGGGAGAGTAAATAGTTACTTACTATTTGTTCTTCTACAGGCCTCCTACTTTACATGCTCATGTCAAATGGGGGTTGTTGATTTTGTTCAGCAGCCTATAGTCACAGTGAGCTGTGCTGCCTCTTCTATCAAAGGGAGTGTGGGGACAAAGCCCCAGAAAGCAGTTTCCAGGCTCTCGGCCTCACATAGACAGGTACTGGCTCAGGTAGTAAATGGCCATCAATGTGATTGGATGGCCATCAGCTGTGGCTAGTTGGCCGTCAGCTGTAACCAGTGAGCCATTGGCCACTAATATAACTGCTGTGGGTAGGCTAGCAAAAAATGGTGGCTAGCAAGATGGTGGCTGAGCTAGCAAGAGTGGATTTCAGAGAGGTGGATGCCGCCAGAGAGAATATAGTGGTATGACTCCCCCATCTATGGCTCCGTGGGTGTTCCTTTTTGGCCTCACCATGTCCTGTGTTCTTATGTGGGGAGCAGGAGCAGAAACCCCGCCGGACGCCCTGCACGACAGGGAGGAACAGTATTTACAACAGTAGGTGTAACAATAATGACAGTGCCTGCAGCAGGTAAAGGTCACCTCACATCTCTCCCATTTGGATTCTCCCTTTTGTGGTGCTAATTGGGTGTTGTACATTATGTTTGGATTTCCTGGGGCCTCTTTAATATTCAGGCTAAACACAAGTTCCCACCCACTCTGTTAGAATGTAACCTCACTCTTCAAACACCTTTGACATCTTATTGTATATAGAAGAAAGTGAGTTGTGTAAGTCTTTACCAAAATCACTCTAAATTTCCCAACATGACTGCATTTTCCTCTTTCAAGCTTCAGTTTAAATGTCACTTCCATGGAAAGGCCTTCCTGACCAGCTTATCTAAAATAATTATTTGTGTCATACTTTCACAGTCCCTTATCTCCTCCTCCAATTAACTATATACTATAAGAATAGAGATCTTTTTAGCTCAACCTGTTTTCTGTCTATCATTTCCTAAAAGTAAGCACTAAATGAACATGTGTTGGATAGAGAAATATATGAAGAAAGGAGGGAAGGAGGAAGGGCAGAAGGAAAGAAGGACCTTTGATTAGGACTCTCTCTGTCTTAGTTCATTCTGGCTGCCATACAAAATACAGACTAGATAGCTTGTAAACAACAGAAATTTATTTTGCAAAGCTCTGGAGGCTGGAAAGTCCAAGATCAAGACTCCAGCATGGTCATGTTCCGGTGAGAGACTTCTTCGTGATTCATAGGTGGTACCTTCTTGCTGTGTCCTCATATGGTAGAAGGGGCCAGGAAGCACTTTGGGCCTCTTTTAAAAGGCATTAATCCCATTCATGAGGGCTCCAGCCTCCTGAGCTAATCACCTTCCTAAGACCCCACCTCCTAATACCATCAACTTTGAGGATTAGGATTTCAACATATGAATTTTGTGGGAACATAAATTTTCAGACCCTAGCACTCTCCCTTGACCAAACTTGAGTCAGGCTCCTCCGATTCCTGTTTCTAACTAGTCCTTGACCTTGGGCTCTGTCCTTGGGCCCTTTGAACCAGTTTTAACAAGACTCCCACTGATTCAGTTTAGGGAAAATCCCCCACCCTTGATATCTGATGAAATTTTTTATTCCTCACCTTCGATATTTTATCACCCTGGCCTGCCTATTTCCTATTATTTACACAGAAACACTTAATATGGTTTATATGTTAACTGAACAACCCCAACAAATTTCCTGAAATGGAATAAAACAAAACAAACAAGCAGAAAACATGTATTATTTTACAATTTAGATATTTAAAAACATAATTTCCTAGTCAACTAATAATCAACATGGTGTTAACAAACACTACTTTGTTTGCAGTAACGTGGCCTCTGTCGACAAAAAATCATCCAGCCTAAATTTATGAGTTTATTTGAGCCAAACTGACGACAGTTGCCACAGAGCAAAATCTCAATGGATTGAGAAAATGCTCCACAAAATGGCAATTTTGCAACTTAGTTTATACATTAGAATCAAAGGAGGAGGGTTACATGAAATCCATTGGTGGTAGATTAAGGGGGTGGGAGAAAGCAAAGCGGGGAAATCTCTGGGATTGGATAAAAAGTAAATTGGAGAGATAGATACTTCTTTTACATAGGTGGGTGCAGGATAGTTACTAGTTAGCATTTTACAGCACATAGAGATGGTAATCAGGAGACAAGAACAACAGTGAGGGATTCTGTAGTTTCCTGCTCTGGTGTGAGGGGTGGTACCCGGAGGAGTCTGGAAAAAGGGGTTACTCTGACATTCCAAGAGTAAGTTATCTTAGACCCAAAAAAGACAATAGACAGGATCTCTTAAGATGAAGATTGACCTTTGTCAAGGAAGCTACAGGCCAAGGATGTGACTACTGGCCATGACCTGCTTTTAGTTAGGAATTTTTATGCTCAGACCTTCCTATGTTGTTCATTTCGGTCTCTGCGTTTGTAGGGCCTGCCATGTGGGCTTCCCCTGAGCTTGTCAAGTTTAGTATGTGGCCTCCTATTCACCTACACCTCTCTCAACCCCAGTAACGAGCTTGCACACCTTCTTCTATGACACTTTGCAGACTTTGTAAAATATCTAAACCTGATTCTAAAATGTTACCCAGTGTATTTGGAATGTAACTCAAGATTTTCTTCAACCATTATGTTATTATAAAAGTTATATTGAGTTTAGAGATGTAAATATGTTTTAGTCCTGTATAATCATTGGCTGAAGAACATTTGATTGAGAAATAACTATATTCTTGGTCGTGTAGGTTTAACAACAAAGAGCTCGTCTAACGGAAGCAATGAACAATAGCTAGTTCATGGGGTGTACTCGTATCTCCATACAGGTATTGTTGAGGAGGAAAACTTTTCCTCTAGCCCTCACGATTCTTCTGGCTGGTCTAATAATCAAATTGACATGAGACAGATTAGCAAGAGAAAAACAAATTAAATTTTAGTAACATGCATACCTCCTGCATACAAGGGAGAGAAACACTAACTCCTCCAAATGGGGGAAGCCATCACCTTAAATCCCACCTTCAGCTAAAGACAAAGATGTTGGGGGTGGAAAGGAGAGTCAGTTAGGGGAGGTTACCAGGACGTTACTATCATAAACAAGGGTAAGATTGTTATGTAGATTTCAGTCCCAGACTTCTCCATTGACAGTGAAGGCAGGCCTGATACAGGGAAGGAGACACCCTTACAGATGGAAATTTCCCTTACAAATGCAAATGACCTTTTACAAAGGGCAACTTCTATTTGGTTTTCAGAGCTTCTCCCAAGCCTGCTGTTTCTTATAATTAACCAGCCTAAAATAATCAGTATCTCCGAAGAGGCATATTTTGGGGTGGCAAACTCTGCTCCCCGTCAGTATTGCTAACCATAGTATGTTTTAATAAATGTTATTTTCTAACTTCCTTCTATTCTGAATGAAAGTAATTCTAAACAAAAATTTAGTTTAACTTAGTCTTCCCTTCTAAAATTCAGTTAAAACTTTTCTTTTTGGTTATTTTTAAAGAATTTAATTCAATTATGCAAAAATGTATCTAGGGCTTATATTTACAATGACCAATGACGCTCACTCCAGCCCACCTATCTCACTTGTGTTTGTATATATTCTGAGTGAGTCAGTCTCCTTTTAGGGTTTTCCAAGACCTCTGGATGTTTCTTAGTTGATAGTCATCTCCGTATGTACATCTGAACCATTTGCATAGTTTCTTTGTAAGTTTCTTATTAGAGAATCATAGCAATATAGAAAGTAATTTTATACAAACTTTATTCCAATTGTAGACACTCTGCGCCCCTCCCCCCAATACTCACAGTTGAAAAGTCATCAGAAATGACCTTGTTTGGGAGAGCAGAGAGATGAGTACAAAACAGAAAGGAAATCATGGAACTGATTTAGTTGGGGATGAAAGAGTGAGTAAATGTCCTTTGCTTGAAAAAAGTTGAACTTCCTACTAGAGGAGAAATTGCTTTAAAATGTTTAGCTGTGCTAGTGATTAACTCTTTATTGAAGATTTAGTTGCATTAGTAAGGTATTGCAAGGAACTAGTATATAGTTTTTTGCTGTAGTAAAAAATTATGGTAGACAGAAAGAAGATACCATTTATCAAATAGCCTGAAAATAGAGCAGTCGAATACAATTTGTCATGTGTACGTGTGTGTCAGCAAAGCTGCCTTTGACACTAACATCCATTTTTTCTGACTCTAAGACAGTAGTTTAATAGATAATTGTGGTTGAAAGAACTGATTGATATCCTGTTTCCCCGAAAATAAGACCTAGCCGGACCATCGGCTCTAATGCGTCTTTTGAAGCAAAAATTAATATAAGACCGGTTCTTATTTTACTATAAGACTGGGTCTTAGCTAATCTAATCTAATCTAAGACCAGGTCTTATATTAATTTTTGCTGCAAAAGACGCATTAGAGCTGATGGTCCGGCTAGGTCTTATTTTCGGGGAAACACTGTACCCGACAGGAAGTTCTCCTAATAGTGATTACATGTAAAAATGCCTAGGAGAAAATGGGCTTGACAGTAACCATCAGTAAATTTCAAAACTCAGATGAGAATCTTGTTGACAGCAAGGTATATAACATAGAAAACAGTTTCAGCTGTGACACTATATATTTATCTATCTATCACATATGTGTGCAAAGACAGTGTAGTGTGGTGGAATGAAAACTCAGTTTGTAATCAGGACATGTGGATTAGGTTCAAGCTGAGTTCTTACTACTTGTGCTGTCTTGGAGAGTAAAAGCTCTGGGAATAACATTCTTTGACTTTAAATTATCTTTAAGGATCTTTTGGGCTCTAAATCTCTCTGGTATTTTGATCCTATTTTATCACTGTAGGGATATTATATGTAGAAAGATAGCTTGATTAATGAATGTATGTATGGGCAGGTGGAAAGATGAGTGGATATACATACATACATATATGCACAATATGTACATATATAAAATATATGTGTGTATGAATATACATGTGTGTATGTATATACACATATATAGGTTATTTTCATGCATATGTTTATATAGAGAGTGACATCACACATTCTCCCAACCATAGTTTTCCTTTGCAAATATGAAACTTTTGACTTGCATATATGACAAATCATCTATCATCTGTTAGTAGAGACGTAAGACCTCTTAGCAACTGGGATTTGAAACAGTTTTAGGTTATGAAAGATACTACTAAAATAATCCACAAATATTCATATGCATGTATTATGCAAATGCTTCTTAGTAGATACAAATATAAAAGGTGAATAATAAAAGTATCATGAATATATCGGTAAAGAATTCCAGTATTGAAAATGTACTGGGCCGTGCTAACTATTACGAATCCAACCATGCCAAAATAATAACTTTCACTTTTGATACATAGTACACATACTATTGGCAGAAACATATTTTTCTAGCAATGACTTTAATAATATAACTCATGTGAATAATATACAAATAGTGAAATCCATATTTTACTCCTTCAACCAACATGTTTATGTTCATGGAACACTAAAGACCTCTGTCATCAATTTTACAGAAAATTTTATTAAACATATATAATTACACAGTGAGTAGATAGACATTTAGATCTGTCTTCTAGACAAGTTGAGTACATTTCTGTGGAGTGCTTGGCTTTGTTTGAGTACAGTAGGCCTATCAGTGAGAGGTCACAAGTAATCAGCTATCTATATATACTTGGGAGTTTAGAAATAATTAAGAGTTTAGATGGCAAGCTGAAATTTAAAATGACCATACAATCACAGAACTTCCAAGCTGAAAAATGCCTCATTCTTTTTTAAATGTAAGAAACAACAACCGAGTCATTAAAATAGTTTTTTTAAAGTCTCATGGAAAGAGAGTGACAGAAATAGGACTTTGAACCCATGCTTCTGGGCCAGTGCTCTTTCCATCATACCATGTTTCTCGCCAACATTTGTTAAAACACACACAAATGTATGCACACGTGTGCACATGTGTGCACACATACAAGTGGGTGCAGAAAAATTAATTTACTTCTACCCTTGTAAGTTCTTCTGGTTGGACTAATAACCAAATCATCATGAGATAGATTAACAGGAGAAATGACCAAATTTATTACATATATGTTAATACATATAGGTGTTCCATAAGAATATGAGACATGAGGTAAGGCTTATATATCTTGAGCAAATGCGGGCAGTGGTTTCATATTTCAAAGAGCAGGAAGGCAATTCACATGGAGATGCAAATGCAAATGTTTGGTAAACAGATGTTTGCTGGGCCATCTTTAACAATGGGACACAGAGAGGACTTTGATCAAATGGGCCTGGTTCGATTCTTTTCCACCAACCTAGTTGATACTAAACTATAGTTACCTGTGATGACAGCTCCCTTCCTAGAGCAGATCCTCTATCTAAATACTTTTAAGCAGTTAGGGGTCAGGTCCAAGGTTCTTTCTGAGTCTTTTGTTTCTTAATAACCAGTTTGAAATCAATATCCCAAAAGATTTGGGGGTGGGAAACTCTGGTCCCCCTCAATAACTATTCTTTAAATCTCCATCCCCCTACTCAGTTTTCTTGGACCCCACAGGACTGCAGAATTCCTTACACAGAAATCCCCAATTATATCTAGCACTATTATCCATTTGGCTTTTCCCTTCTTTACTACAAACTGTCCATTATTTTCTATTTTTTTTTTTTTTCCTTTTGCTTTAGTTCCAATTCTGGGTAGAAAAACCTCATTTATTCTTTTTTTTTTTTTTTTATTAAATTTATTGATGTGACAATTGTTAGTAAAATTACATAGATTTCAGATGTACAATTCTGTATTACATCATCTATAAATCCCATTGTGTGTTCACCACCCAGAGTCAGTTCTCCTTCCATCACCATATATTTGATCCCCTTTACCCTCATCTCCCACCCCCCACCCCCGCCTAGAATTATTTAACAGAAGTTATGTTGGTAGTACCCTGCACATTGGTCAGTAGCATTCTGGTCAAATTGTTCCTGTTAGAGGAAGGCTCTCTAACTTCCTGTTTGTGATCTGCCAATATGTTTTGGTTTTTCTCCAGCCCTATAGCAGTACTATGAATCCCTGAGTGTTCTTCCAAAAATCCTCTTGAAGCCAAGGACAGACAGGTTTGGTTTCCATTATTTGCTACCAAAAATATCCTAACATATACGAAGTTCTGACCATTAAGTTCACGAACTTGTTGCAACGATGTTGGTAACCTATTTTGATATCAGAGGGATTATTCATTATGAATTTGTACCAACTGGGCAAACAGTTAACCAAGTTTACTATTTGGAAGTGCTGAAAAGGCTGCATGAAAAAGTTAGACGACCTGAACTTTTCGCCAACAATTCATGGTTCTTGCATCACGACAATGCACCAGCTCACAGGGCACTGTCTGTGAGGCCAGGAAACAAATCACTGTATTGGAACACCCTCCCTACTCACCTGATCTGGCCCCCAATGACTTCTTTCTTTACCTGAAGATAAAGGAAATACTGAAAGGAAGACATTTAGATGACATTCAGGACATCAAGGGTAATACAACAACAGCTCTGATGGCCATTCCAGAAAAAGAGTTCCAAAATTGCTTTGAAAGGTGGATTAGGCACTGGTGTTAGTCCATAGCTTCCCAAGGGGAGTACTTTGAAGGTGACCATAGTGATACTCAGCAATGAGGTATGCAGCGCTTTTTCTAGGATGAGTTCATGAACTTAATTGTCTGGCCTTGTATACTTGGCATAAAAATACTCTACTAATTTGGTATCTGTTCAGAGCTATTGCTCAGGGATTACACAACTCCGGGAAGTACCACCGTTTACATCATTATATGGAATTGTGTGGTGCCCCAACCTTTATAGTTGTAAAAGTCTACCTTGTATATGCTCATCTTTCTAGCTTGTCTTCAATTGTCTTATATCCATGCTGTTTAACCAAATCATTTCCAAGTACTTTTACTACCCAGACAAGCCATGGTATTACTTGGTCTTTTGTGATCACTTTGTTCTCAACCCTAAATGCAGACTCTTCAGTTTGTTTATCTGATGAAGTCCTATCATCCTTTAATGGTCTTCTCATATCACCTGCACTGTAAAACTTTCAAGTCACATCATTTTCCTGTCACCCATCCTAAGTGTTCACAGTAAATGACTTTATTAAAAGTACACATAGCACTTTGTGTACCTTTTTATCAACTCATCTCATGATGGTTTTATGTTAGTGTTCTTTACTAACCTGTGTGATTTTTGATTTTTGAGCAAATAGCTTTGTCTAATTGTCTAGTAGAGGAGACCCTCGCACATAGCAGATGCTTAAATGACTATATTTTTGTGGACTCTTTAATGTATTGTTTAACACTCATAATTCACTGAATGAATCAAATTATTTAATACTTAAGAGTTCTCAATTCCCCATTATCACATATATCCAAATGCAGAAATATTTACTTCTTTCTACCAGTTGCCAATGTCAACTAAAAAATCCTGACTTAGTAAGGAGAGACTTTATTCAAAAGGATAATTTCAAGGAGGGATCTACTTGCAACAGAGGGAGGACTATTGCAATAGAGAGAACCCTGTGACCATAAATCTACATGCCTATCAAAAGTTGGGCAAGAAGGGGTTTTCTTCTATTGGGAGGAGTAAACATGGTTCTAAAGAATAGGATGTAGGGATTTGGGATGAAAGAGTGGCTTGATTGGATAGTAGACCACAGAATATTTCACCCTGAGGTTAGCCTATTCTCAGGAGAGATTACATGTTGACTCAGGCTGACAGTGATTCAGAGTTCTGGAGCCTGGAGGAAGAAGTGAAACTTTAATTACAGTTTGATTATCAGGCATTTTGTTCCAATTAATTCAGCTGATAATTTATGAGGCAAAAATAAGAATTTGGTGGATCTTTGCCTGGCTTTGCCATAGGGGAGGCATTTATGAGTTTTATTTAAATCATAGAGAGAAGGGTGGTTCTTTGCAATAAGCTGTTTTCCACTATACAAAGGGCAGAGGGATATCTTAACTTTGTTGTTTTCCAGGATTACAGGTAAAGGGCTTCAGGCCTCCCCAAGACATGCCACTTTGGCATGTAAATTATTTTGAGCTGAAGGCAATTGAGACCCTGCAGTCTCATGAGAAACTGTTACCCTGTAATAAGAGTTATAACCAGAGTTAACACATTTTATGACCTGTCTATAGGGCAGGGCGAGCTTCTAATTACTGAACATCTGCTCTTCTTAGGTCCTGTGAATAACCTTCCTCCCCTTGAAGCCCCGAGGTGCCTTACCTCATCTGTTGCTCAGAATGTCATATATGCCTCATTTTAACTTTCTGTCTCTAAACCTCTCTTGTATGTAGGGGTCTCCGATGCTCATGTATGTGGAGTTCCCATATGTACGTATGTAGTTAATTTTGATTATTTTCTCTTGTTAATTTGTGTAGCGTCAATTTGATTTTTCAACCAGCTGGAAGAACCTAGAAGGGTAGAAGAAAGTTTCTTCCTCCCCTACACAAGGCTCAGATAAAACTCAACATTATCACCAATAATAAAGTTTTCAGTATTGAAGGAGAAAATTAGATCTACATGAAACTTTATTTTCTTTTTCAGTGGTAATCACATAGCCAGTAATATGTCCACTTGTTAAATTTAGTTACCTTTAATCTTAGAGAATTCCCCAAATTAAATAGGTCAAGGGCAATTTTTTTAAAGAACCAAATATTGCTTTCTTGCCTAAATCTGAGTATGGACTGAGTATCAGAGAGTTATCAGATTTCTTTCAAGCTAAAGTCAACTTCATTCACTTAATAAGACTGTAGAGGGCACAATTATACTGGAATAAAGCTTGAGTAAAAAACTTAGCACTTTATTACATAAAACACATCAAGCTAATACCTGAACATGTGCTGTCAGTGATTCATATCTACCTTTCAGAACAAAAGTTTTTTATCTTTTTAGAAGAGGGATTTCTTACTTGTCACTCTGCTTTCTTTTTAATTAATCCTAACTGCATTTCATATGGGAAAATATGTTTGAAGAGATGGAATTTTAAATGAGTCCAGCATTATTGTTATAGTCCTCCTGCTCTAAAATATTATTGTAAGGCTAAGGCAAGAAAGTAAGTGATAGTCAATTAAGAGAAAACTGCTGGGGAAATGAGCAAGCATTGTTAAAAATAAGTGACAGGTTTCTATCCTCTCTTGGAAGTAGCATAGAGTAGTGGAAAGACTAAGGAATTAGTTGGGATATGCATAAGCTATTTGAAGCACAGCTTTTTAAAAGCTAAGCAAAGTTTTCTCTAACCATCAAGTTATTTGTTTCAAAATTCAAAATTCTTTAGTATTCTTGATGTCATTACTACCAAAATAAACGAGGCCTTTCTTCCTATTCATTTATTCCTCCCTTTCCTTGTACTATGGTAAACGTAAAACAAGTGGCGTATATGCACTATTTTACATTCTCTTTTTGCCTTGCTTTCATTCCACATTTCACCAAGATTTTCCTTTCAACATCCATAATGGCTTCATAATTCCCCAATTCAAAAGTTTATCTTCCATCTCATTTAGTTTAAAATCTCAATTGCTTTGATATTTTGCTGCCCACAGTTGACTTATCTTTTCCCTTGAGTTGTGTGGCTATAAACTACTTTGTTACTCTTCTTACCTGTGCAAGAAATAGGTTTATTATCTTGAGTGCCTCTTTTTGGTTCTTCCCATCCCATTATTCTGGGAATTCACCGAACTTCTATATTTTGTCTCCTGGTTCTCCTTCTCCATCAGAATATTTATTCAATTTTACGGTTCCACCTACAACCTGCTTTTGGATTGGATAGTCCCTCAGTGGCAAATGGCGCTGGTATTCATATAGTTTACTCTCACTAAAACTCCAGCTTTATATTGCTAACTGCCTTTTAAATATATACAAATGGATGCCTTGCCATTCCTTCAATGACAGCTATTCCAAATCATTTTTTTTCCAAAACAAGTCCCCCTTTCTGATTTTTCATTCTTCTATCTCTGCTATAATCTTTAGATTTAAAAAAAAATCATTTGAATATTTTTCAACTTATTCTTTACTCTGTAGGCTCATTGCTATCCTCCTAGGCCATGCCCTTAAGTCCAGGCAACTACTCAAACTACTCATGTCTCTGAGTCCATTAGAATGTTCAAGAGGGCAGAATTTTCTATATGCTTTGTTCATTAATGTAGCCTAAGCACAGAGGGTGGTGACTGACTCACTGCATATTTGTTGAATGAATGAGCCTAAATATTTAAATCTAGGCTGCTCTGTTATATAATTTATTCTACATTTTTTACCAGATGAATCTTTTTAATGCCACTCTTCTATTGCTGCTTTTCTGATCAGAAACTCCATTTAGTCTACTTGTTTTCTTTTGCCTGGCTTTCCAGATTGTCCATTCTCCTGTCCTAAGGAGGTTTAAGGAAGTGAATTAATGTCGTGGGTAAGAGTGAGCATGCTGGAGTGAAACAGCCCGAGTTTGATTATGGTTCCTTCATTTACTAATTGGGAAAGTTATTTAGTTGTTCTGTGCCTTGATTTCTACATCTTTAAAATGGAGAGCGTGATCATTGGATTGATGTTAGGATGAAATGAGTTAGTGCATCTAAAGTACTCAAACAGTGCTTGGTATTTATAAATATTCGATATGCATTAGCTTATTAACCTCTACATTTCAAAATAGTCTTTATGCAATAGTCTTTATGCATAAAAATAACATATCCCATCTTTCAAACAAAATTTTATGTATAATCCCAATACATTTATAAAATACAAAATAAGTGCTGCTATGATTATTTGTACCTCTCTTTCATAAGCCCATAAATCTCCTTGACAAAATCCCAAAGCTCCAAGGACTACAGTTTAAACACCATTGGTCTAAATAAGTTTTGACATATTTGTTGTTGATTAAATCATATCTAAAACCATCAGATTGTAGAGGTAGCAGACATTTTAATAATTCATCTACTTATTTTGCCTGTCTCAAGTGAGTGTAGTCTAATACAAAGAAGTTGTATTTAAAAGATTATTTGCACAGGCCATTTACATCTATTTTGGTAAATTAATTTAGATCAAAAGAATATACTTCATTTTTTTCCAAATAAATGAGGGAGAAGTTTAAATTAGAAATATTTAAGGGATCACAGTACTGTGTTACTATAACTGTCATATATAGAATAAATTATTTGTCCTTTGAGTATTTGTGGATGATTTAAAACATTACTTTCTGAATCGAAACTGAGATATAAAAAGTATTTTTCTGAATAATATTGATAGTAACAATCTTTGCTCTTTTACCTTGAACTCTAAGTTTAGTGAAACTTTAGGCTTCACTGATATCCCCATTTGTAGCAAAAAGATATTTATACTTGTTAACAGGGAATTTTTGAGCAAGATTCATTGGTATCATTAAAAGAAAGGTGTCATCTAAAATTATCCTGTCTTATTCTTAGAAAGAATAACCTGAATGATCAAATGACCATTTGACTTAATGTCATGCACTCTTAAAGGTGTGGAGGGGAACAAATTCATGAGCTATTTTAGTGACTTCATTTTACACATGAGAAAAATATGAAGCCTGATGAGCTAAGCAATTTATCAAAGATAAATGGATGCATATTAAATAATAACAAGTATTAAAATCTCTGTTCTCAACCCAATGCTCTTTCCACCATTTGGCAAATTAATCATATCGTCCCAAACATTGAAAAAAAATTTTTTTTATGTGTTCCACAGAGAACAGAATGTCATATTCTGGAATCCAAATCACATCACAACTTAAAAAGCAACATTTTAAAATGTACAATTTTAAATTAAAATTTTGGCTTAAGCAGGTAGTGAGTAGTTGATTGGCAGTGGCTTATACTGGAATAGAAAATAAGTCAATAAGCAGAAATACTTTGTTCATCTGTTTTTCTGAATTTTAGTAAACAGAGCTGTTCTAAAGGGATTGAGAAATTGAAAAAGGCCTACATTTCTGGAGTCTGTTGTTATATTTATTGAATTCATTTTCCTTTTTCTTTACCCTTTTAGAGGCCTCTTGCCTCTGTTCTGTCCTTCTTCTCCCTAACAAAATTTCTTCTAGGAAATTCATCTCAAACTCATTCATACTAAAACATAAATGGCTCACAAATGTACAGTGCTGTTTCTATCTCTCCTAGGGAAGTGTGAGGAGTGAAATTTAAGAGGAGCAAATTAATGTTACAAAATGAGTATCTAAATGTGAGATTTCAGGCATCAATGAAGAAGAGAGTTGCATTTTTAAATTATAGGAGGACAGATTTCCCAGTGCTTCTAAAACCATTGTTAATTTCCACAAAGAAACAAAAACAAACAAGCATTGTGTATATGTATATCACATCTTTATCCAATCATCTATGGAAGGACACTTTGGTTGTTTCCATGTCTTGGCCACCATGAATAAAGCTGCAATGAACAGAGCACATATATCTTTACGGATAAATGTTTTTAGATATTTTGGGTAGGTACCCAGGAGAGGGATTGCTGGGTCATATGGTAATTCTATTCTTAATTTTTTGAGGAGCCTCCACACTGCCTTTCATAGGAGAACTGACTCTGGGCGGTGAACACACAATGTGATATATAGATGATGTATTACGGAGTTGTACACCTGAAACCTATGTAACTTTATTAACCATTGTCGCCCCAATAAACTTAACAAACAAACAAATAAACAAACAAATGAACACACAGAAAATAAAATGGCCAAACACAAAAACCAAAACAAAATATCCAAACTAATGGGACTTGATTACATTGAAACTGAGATTAATCTGTACATTTTTTACTTCTTTAGTAAGTCGAATCCCTCAGTCCATATACATGGTGTATCATTTGATTTACTTAGGTATTCTTTCATTTTTCTCAATAATTTCATAGCTTTATATATAAAAATCTTTACACCTCTTGTTAGATTTATTCTGATATATTTCATTTTTTAGATGTTACTGTCAAGAGCATCATTTTCTGAATTTCATTTCCTATTTGCTATTGGTTCATACAAATACAAATTATTTAAAAAAAATAGTCACCTTATAGTCAGTAACCTTGTTAAATTATCTTAATTCAAATGACTTACCTATAGAATTTGTTTCACATTTCATAATGATTAAAAGATCAATTCTTCAAAACAATGTAATAAATCTAAAATTCTATACAAATAACAATGTTCCTAAACATTCATATAGCAAAAATTGACAGAACACAAAGTAAATCCACAGTCATAGTGGGAAATTTTAACTAACTTTCTCAGTAGTAGGTAGAACAATCAGCCAAACGTTTGTAGATTTTAATACAAATATCAAACTTGATAGAATTAAAATAAATACACTCTGATTAACAATGATAGACATCACACTTTTTTCAAGTACATATAGAGTACGTTACAAAATTCATATGTGGTTGTACTTAAAGCAATATTTCCAAGATTGAGATACAATAAAATGTGGGTTTTTTTGCATTGGAATATTGAATTAGAAATCAATAAAAAATTATTTAAAAACATATCCAAATGTTGAGGAATTATGTGTTTTACTTAAATAATTCACAAATTAAAGAAAAAATCACAATGAGCATAAGAAAAATAAAATTTTAGCTGTACTTGCATAGTTTCTTGTGTATGTATGTATTATAACACCCATCCCATTTCCCCCCACAAGCATATATACTAACAGAGTCTGTGTCCTATTTATTTAGCTTCCTCTAGGATCTAATAAGGCCAATTGAAGACGCTTACTAAATGATAATTGATTGTATCAGACCGAACTCTTAGTTTTAAGCAACATGATTTGACTTTGATTACTTTGCAAAGAAAATAAATTTATTATAATGATATAGAGTAGTTCACAGAATTGCTTGGAGAGTCAGAGAACTATGGGCCTAAACTACCAGCCAGGAAAAATGTCTAAACTCATTTTGCAGTCTGATCTTGTAAAGATATCATTGCCACTACTGCTGGATTACTTGACGACTCTGCAGATTGTAGCGCTGAGCTCACAAACACAGAACATTAGATGCTGCTGCTTCTGGAAAGTGGATGTTGCTTCTACTATGTACTGTTCTTTTGTGTGACCAGAATAGATTCTGAAATTGCTGCTTTTCACTCACTGGCAGCTTCTAATTCCAAATCTGGAGCATATGCATCTAACTGATAGAATCTGCTTCCTGTGCCATTGCCCTACTTTCAATGGAGGCTGAGAAAACAAATACTTCAGATCTTTAGCTTCTATAGTAGAAGGTGGATTTGCCTCATAATGTGGGAAATTCCCCAAACATAGGGACTAGGACTTGGTTCATGTGATTTATCTCTGACTTTTTGGCACACACGAGTCTTGCCAAGATACTTAGTATAAAGTCTATTAACTGATCTCTGGTTTCTCTGAGCATGATGCCATCAAAAGAGAGGATGAGTGTAATGTCAGAAGGTTAAGGTCTCTGAACAAAGCTGTGACATACTCCTAGAGTGAAAAGATTGAGGCAAGACAATGAAATACTGTTGCCTTGTGAGTTGCAAGCAAATTGTTCTGATGTTCTCAGCTTTTTAGAGTAAAGGAATAAAAGCATGTGCCTAATCAATAGCTATTGATTCCTTAGAAAGCGAAGCAGCCTCCTTCGAACCTTACTGATTTATTCCAGTGAAGAGACCATGTATAGAACAAAGGCCTCAATTTGCTGTCTCTAGCTGATCAAATTTAGCAATCCTTTGTTATACTCCTGAATACTCTGACTTCTGCAGTAGACAAACTGAAAAGTTAAAAAGAAATATGCTAGAAATCAAGAGCCCTGAATCTGTCAAATCTTCAATGGTAAAAATAATCACCGTGATTCTCTCAAGGATGTAGTTATGCTTTTGGCATATTATTATAGTAGATAGAGGAAGCTCTAGGGGCTTCTAGCAGGCCCTTTCTAATAATAAACATTATTCCCTCAGACGTGCAGCCAAGATGGTGATTCTGCTTGTGGCTGAGTGTAGCTCTTTAATGATATACTGAGATACTAAGGAAATATCCACGGGATTTTTTGGGGTCTTACTAGTACTACTATGAGGCTAACAAGTCAAAATGCTATTTATGATCTCATCTTCACAAGTTTGTACCCTGACCAGTGGACAGTAGTGGCATTGGAGGTACCAAGAGTCAATACAATGAAGGCTGAAGAGGTTGGAATGGGAAAAATTGGCTTCCATTTTCTAGGTAACTCTTCTTTGCAAAATCATTACATATCTCCAAGTATAGTGTAAAACAATCTCAATATATACTGTAGAATGGACTGCTTATCCTTACAAAAATTGCTAAGTGAGGGTAGGAGATTCAGATATTCCTTATTAGAATCTACCATTGTCTCCTCATTCCACTACAAAGTATTTCCACTTCTTTTTCAGTAAGTGCCCTGTTTGAAGTTTCCAATTAAACTCTCATTATGAGGTAGTCTTCAAAATTAAACATTGAGTGTTTTTATGTCTCCTACTGTGGATGCAAGAAATAAGACTGTTACCACATTCACAGAAAGTCAATAATATTTGGCATTGCCTTGAGCTGAGAATTTAAGACCTGAGCATAACATGCTCATTATATTGGCATATCCCAGTGTCTTCATCTTTAAATTTATTTTATTAATTAGAAAAATTGTATTGTGATAAGAAAACTTAATATGAGATCTACTCTCTTAACAAAATCTAAATGTATAATACAGTAGTGTTAAACAGAGGAACCGTGTTGTACAGCAGACCTCTAGAAGGTATTCATCTTGCACAACTGAAACTTGATACATTTTGAACAACAAATCCCCATTTTCCCCTCCTGTCAGGCCCTGGCAACTATCATTCTACTCTCTGTTTCTGTGAGTTTGACTATTTTAGATATCTCCTATAAGAGGCATTATGCATCTGTGACTGTCTTATTTCACTTAGCATAATTTCTTCCAGGTATATGTACATTGTTGCATATGGCAGAATTTCCTTTTTTTAAGGCTGAATAATATTCCATATAGACCACATTTTCTTTATCCGCTCACCCATCAATGGAAATTAGTTTGTTTCCAAATCTGGCTATTGTGATTAATGCTACAATGAACATGCAAATGCACATAACATCTCTTTGAAATCTTGATTTCAAATCTTTAGGATATATTCTCTGGAGTAGGATTGCTGAATCATGTGGTAATTCTATTTTTAATTTTTTGAAGGTACTCCATACTGTTTTCTATAGCAGCTGTATGATTCTATATTTCCACAAACACTGTACGAGAGTTCCAATTTAGCCACATTCTCACCAACATTTCATCATCTTTTTTTTTTTTTATAATACCCATCCTACCAGGTTTGAGATGACATCCCATCGTAGGTAAGATTTACATTTCCTTGATGGTTAGGGATTCTGAGCACCTTTTCGTATACCTATTGACCATTTGTACGTCTTTGGAGAAGTGTCTATTCAACTCCTCTCCCCATTTTTAGGTTGGGCTATTTGTTTTTTGGCTATTAAGACATAGGAGTTATTTATATAGTTTGAATAGTAACCTCTTATCAGGTATATGATTTGCAAATATTATCTCTCATCCATAGACTGTGTGACAAAAAGGACGAGTGAAAAACACTCGTTAGTGTTTATTCATGAATAAACATCATGTAAGTCATAGTTTTTTCTATAATATTTTGAAAACAATAGCGAGGAAGTTTTGTGTATATGAATATATATATATATATATATATATATATATATACATACATACATATATATATATTTGTATATATATATACATATATGTGTGTTATATGTGTGTGGTTATTTTATAATTTCTGGCTTTATATAAAGTAGGCCTTTGTTTTTTACTGTTACTGTTTTTAATATAGAATGGGGATTCTTCTAGTTACAAAGAATATAATGAAAATACATTTTTCTAAATTAAAGAAATATGAACATGAAAGTTAATATCATTTCTGAGGCAGGAACCTCAAAATAATACTTCTTCTCTATCAGGGGTGTAGTCAGTACTTGACTTTATTAATTATTAATGGGAAATATGTATTCATTACTGCAAATAAATATTACATTACTGCAAATAAATATTTTAGAATATGTCTGGCTCTTCCTGGTAGAGTGAAATATGTTTTATAATATAAAGTGTAAGAACAGATATTTTTTTCAACATAACTTCTAGTTGTGCATTCTCATATATTATAACCATGTATAGTTAGTTTAAAGTGGAAAGCTTGGATTAGAATAGTAAATTGTTTCAGAATCAGTTTTAAGAAAATTATTATTTTTTGTTGTTTAGCACAGTATTCAAATTTTATATTTAAGATACTTTTGAGGGACTTTTCATTTGGCTAGTGAGTTAATTAAAACAGGAAAATTATGAAAAGTGGTACCATGGTGTCTTTAGATTCAGAGGGATGTGCATTCAAATAATTAAATGATAATTTTTGAGAACCAATCACATTGAGGTATATGGTTTTTACGTTTTGTCTGGGAATTTCATATATATATGAAAGATTTTTGTATAAAATGAAGATTTTTAGAGCAAAACAAATTGTAAAGGCAAGACCCCCAAATATGAAAACCTTTCCAAGTAACTTAACTGTGTTCCAGAACAAAATTTAATATTTATCAAACTACAAAAATATTCATCACCATCACAAGGTAAAATTAACAATTTATGGCATCCAACCAAAGACTACCAGACATATATATAGTGGCATAAAAACAGACACATAGATCAGTGCAACAGAATAGAGATCCCAGAAATCAACCCACGCCTATATAGTCATTTAATCTATGACAGAGGAGGCAAGAACATACACTGGGGTAAAGACAGTCTATTCAATAAATAGTATTGGGAAAACTGGACAGATACATGCAAAAAATGAAACTGGGCCATCTTCTTATACCATATACAAGAATAAACTCAAAATGGACTAAAGACTTAAATGTAAGACCCCAAACCATAAAACTCTTAGAAGAAAATATAAGCAGTAAACTCTCTGACATTGCTCTTAGTGATATTTCTTTCTATCTCCTTGGGCAAGGGAAACAACAGAAAAAATAAGTAAATGAGACTACATCAAGCTTAAATGTTTTTGCACAGCAAAGGAAAACATCAATAAAATGAAAAGACAGCCTACTGAATGGGAGAAGATATTCACCAGTGATACATCTGATAAGGGGTTAATATAAAATATTTATAAAAAACTCATATAACTCAACATCAAAACAACAAATAATCCAATTAAAAATGGGCAGAGGACATGGATAGACATTTCTCCAAAGAGGACATACAGATGGCCAATAAACATATGAAAAGATGTTCAACATCACTAATCATCAGAGAAATGCAAATTAAAACCACAATGAGGTATCACTTCACACCTGTCAGGATGGCTGTCATCAATAAATTGACAAACAACAAGAATTGGCAAAGATGAAGAGAAAAGAGAACCCTCACACCCTGTTGGTGTAGCCACTATGCAAAGCAGTTTAGAGGTTCCTCAGAAAATTGAAAATACAACTATCTTATGACTCAGCAATTCCATTTCTGAGTATTTTCCCAAAGAAATCCAAAACACTAATTTGAAAAGATATATGCACCCCTATGTTCATTGTTGCACTATTTACAATAGCCAAGATATGGAAGCAACCCAAGTGCCCAACAATAGACTATTGAATAAAGAAGATGTAAATGTAGGGAAGATGTTGAAGAAAATTTATCTTCATTGGTTGATGTGAGCTTTTGTCCATTAGCTTTTATCTGTTCCTGCATGTGAGGTGATTTCTGTGCTTTAATCAGGGGTTGAATAAATTCCCACTTTTGGTCTCATTCTCCCTAGCAGGGAAGATATGATGAGATGATGTTGCTTTCTGGGTCTCATTCTCCCAAGCAGGGGAGATTTGGGATGAGCTTGTTTTTCTGTCCCGCTTTGGTCTCATTCCCCCGAGTAGGGGAGATGTGAGATGAGGCTGCTGTTCTGTGTGTGCTGAGAGATGATGGTTAGCTTAGGGTTAAAAAAATTCTGCGATAAGGGGTTGAGAGAATTTCCCCTTTGGTCTCATCCTCCCGAGGGGAGATAAGAGATGATGTTGCTTTCTGTCTGTTTCGCCCGCATCAGCAGATGAACTGACGCGACAGGCACGTTGTCAAGCTTTGGAAGACCTTGGGCCAATGGTCCCAGGCAAAAACAGTAGGTATTATTTTCATCAGCCGGATGTGCAACGTTCTTGTCGTTAACTGCTCAACCCTCCCGGAACTGGCTATTCCTTGAGGGGAGTCAGGAACACAAACTTGGCTCTGAGGTGCATCTAAAGAAACATATAAGACAGACCCCACGTGGCATATGGATTGATTTCTGTTTCAAGAGGTTGCTATTCAGAAGATTTGCTGTTTCAGGACTGCTTTTCAGGATTGGATTATTTCAGAGTAAGAGATGGGAACTTGCCTCAATGGACAGAGACTTCTTTTGTTGGTGAATTGTCATCATTGTAGCATCTTTGGGAACTTGTATGCAGCTTGCAGTCTCAGAAGACTTCCTTCCTTACAACAACAACAACAATGCCAACAACAGCAGCATTCTTGGGAACTTGTAAGCAGCGGTGTGGGAGATGCCTGAGGTTCTCTCAGCTACAGACCTGGCTAGGTTTTGATTTGTGACTTTTGCAGTGCTGTTCTCCCCCAGTTTGGTGAGCTTTTGGCATCTACCTAATAGTTACTATCCTGTAGAGCTTATTACTGCCTTTGGATACTCCTTACTGATGTTATTTGTGTATTTAGCCAAGTGATTTTTGATCAATAGTAAACATATGTTAGGATCTCTTAAACTTATATGTGTGTACTCCTGTGACATGACATTATTATCAATGTATATAGTTTAGTCTTAACCGCCTTTACTTTCTGTCATTAGCACATTCTATTAATTGCCTTTGTCTTTTGCTATTGTGTATTGCTAAATAAATTGATTAGATATTAAATAAATAAATGAATTAGCCCCATTCTAGCATGTGTTCCTCTCCTCCTTTTCATGCTCGTCATTACAATGCAATGGAATAGTACTTGGCCATAAAATAGAATGAAATCTTACCATTTGTGACAACATGGATGAACCTAGAGGGTTTTATGCTAAGTGAATTAAGACAGACAGAGAAAGACAAATACCATATGATCTCACTTATATGTGGAATCTAAAGAACAAAATAAATGAACAAACAAAACAGAGACTCATAGGTACAAAGAACAAACTGAGGGTTGCCAGAGGGGCGGGGGGTTGGGGAGCTGGGTGAAAAAGGGGAAGGGATTAAGAAATACAAATTGGTAGTTACAAAACAGTCATGGGGATGTAAAATACAGCATAGGGAATATAGTCAATAATGTTGCAACAACTGTATAGTGCCAGGTGGGTACTAGACTAATCAGGGGGGATCACTACATAAATTACATAAGTGTCTTACCACTATGCTGTACACCTGAAACTAATATAAAATAATATTGAATGTGGACTGTAACTGAAAAAAAGAAAGAAATAATAATAAAAAAATTACCTGGCATACAAAGAGACAGAAAAACTTGAGCTATAATGTGGAGAACAATCACCTCAAAGTGACCCAGGATTGCCACACATGTTAGAATTAGAAAACAAGGAAATCAAAATGGCTATTATCATTGTATCCCATGTGTTCTAAAAGTTATATAGAAATATGGAAGATGTAAAAATAACAAAATTTAACTTCTAGATATGAAAGCTACAAGTGTTTGAAATTAAAATCAAGAAATCACTGCATGAGGTTAATAGCAGATTAGATCTGGCAGGAGAAGCAGTGTTTCTGGATAAAAGATGATAAAAGTACCAAACTGTTCACTGTCATTCTCAGAGAGCTTAGACAAGGAATCAGTGTGATGGAACAGTAACTCAGAGAATGAATTGGAGAGGGTTACTGCTAGCAGGGACTAAGGTGAGACATGGCTTCCATTTTTGGAGTCTTCTGGGGTAAAACAGGCAAGAATGAGGATGAACCATACACCCTTCCCATGCTGAAGCCCCAGAGCGGACCCATCCTTGTTATTAGAATCCGCTGACATCAGAGGGACAAGACCAGGATCATATCCTGACCACCAATGGACAGCCAGTTATGCCTATAGTTAGAGGAGTAGGGTCTCCCCTTTTCCTCCTATTCCTTCTTTCATTATAAACTCAGTTTTATAATTAAACAGAGCCAAAGACTTAGAGGAGAGCATGTGGGAAGCTTTGTGGCTGCTTGGAGTTGTTGCCTTGAACAAATATCCCCCAAGTAATAATAATAACATAATAACAGTACATGGAGTATCTGTATATTTACTTAAATGAGTTCTTTAAAATTGGAGATAATTGAAATGTTTTTGGTTCAGACGGCAATAGCATTAAATTTCCCCCGTAGCAGTTACTGAAAAAGTATTAAGCAATTTTATTTTTTCACTTTATCAAATTTGAATTTCTCAACCAAACCATGTATGATAACCTGGTCCTCCAATGTATATTTTCTAACAGACACATAATCTGTTAATAAGCTTGGTGTTGTGGTTATCTAAATTGTTTTTCATGACGTATGTGATAGAACATGAGATCTTGGCCCACTTAGCACCCCCCATACTTTTATTTTAATGGGGCATATAGTTTAGATGGGAAATATAGCCTCATGAACTGTAAAAAAGTCGTCCTTGGAAATGAATAATAATGGGACTCAAAATTGTTTAAAAGTTAGAGACCTCGGGACTTGATTTCTTTGAAGCGCAGAGTCTTTAAATTGTGCTTCTGTTTAGTAAACTGGCTTTAGACTTTGGAGAAAAGGTCTATAGTTTCTCCTACACTCTGGTAGTTCAAGCCCTACCAAGAAAACTGAAGGGCTTTAGGTGTCAGAAGTTAAGACATAAGATAGGTAAGATACCGTGTTTCCCCCAAAATAAGACAGGGTCTTATATTAATTTTTGCTCCAAAAGACTCATTAAGGCTTATGTTCAGGGAATGTCATCCTGAAAAATCATGCTAGGACTTATTTTCCGATTAGGTCTTATTTTCGGGGAAACACAGTATCAGTAATGTGGCGGTAAATTCCCTCTATCAAGAAAAAAAATTACTTTTTGTTTTTAAATTCCACTTCTCTCACTAGAATACTACAGTGCTATGGCATTCCTCAAAAAAAAAAGTGCCATATAGTTCTGTTTTATCTTTTCAATTTTATGCGGCAAGATAAAATTTGTTTTCTCTTTCAACTTATTTTTTCCTCCTCATTTCCACTTCCTAGAAGAGAGCCTTAACTTGGTTGTAAAAAGAGAAGTATTTTAATATCATAACACCAAATAAAGACAATCGACATTTGCAGGAGAAAATTTTGGTTGTAGATATTTAATTAGAAGATCTAAAGACATTTCCAAAGGACCTTCAGTGTACCTGACCTCTTTCACAGCCAACTTACCTACCATGTTTCCCTGAAAAAAGACCTAACCGGCAAAGAAGCCCTAGCATGATTTTTCAGGATGCTTGTCATATAAAATAAACCCTACCATATTTCCCCCAAAATAAGACCGGATCTTATATTAATTTTTGCAGCAAAAGATGCATTAGGCTTATATTATGAGCATCCTGAAAAATCATGCTATGGCTTATTTTCCGGTTAGGTCTTATTTTTGGGAAAACGCAGTACATACCTAGCGTGCTGAAAAGATGAAAGGAACCTATAGACTGCTAAGTTCTTGGAGAGTGGAAAGGGAGCTAAAGAAACCAAGGTCATGGTGGAAGAGGAGGAAAGTTAGGGAGAGCCTACAGACATGCACATTTAAGCTAAAACCCGTCTTTAAATGGAAAAGAGGAAAGAACTCTCAATGCCATCCACTATTCTCTATGTGTAGTATTTTAAAGTAGGGTTTCCTTCTAGTAACAGACACACTTTCATGTTCTTCCTGACATTAAAGTCTAGGTAAATAAGGATTCACGTATTTGTGAGCTTGTCTGAGGTTATTGTCCTGTGCCGTACCATATGGCTGTGCCTCCATCTAAGAATAACATAGACATCTGCCAAGAAACACTCCACCATTCATCTAAACTGTTTACCAGCTTGTTGCTGAGGAAGGAAAGAGAGTGCTCACAGCTTCTGCACTTGGTGTAATGAATACTCTTTCAGCAGGAGAGTAACATGAGACACATAGTAATCTTGGCAATGAAGCACCGGCTGAGGGTCAAGTTTGAGAATGCCTGGTTTAGCATGAAAGCCTAGGTTAATGCTTTTTTGTGACTGTGTCAGTTTCCTGTAGGAAATTTGCACTAGATGTTATCGGGCAAAGTATGAGGAGAGGGAAGAAGTTTAGGAAAAGTGGTTCGTGTATCTACATTATCCAAAATGCATAATAAAAGGGAAATTAGATTGTTTATGAAGGAGGAAAGGTCTCTGAAACATATGGCAAAATTGATGGGGTACTGCCGTTAATACAGGATTTGGTTCCAGCTACATTTGAAACTTGGCTTTGAAAAGGCAGCCATTAGGTAGTACCTGAGAAGTGGAAGAATGCATTGTTTAGAATTCATGATTCTCTGCCATTCTTAAATAATTCCTTGAATAATTAAGAGCATGGGTAAAGGAAATTAATTAAAAGAGATTTAGAGAAACTGAGACAAATGATTTAGTGGACACTTGTACATTAAGATTGATTTAAGAGGTTTTCAAGAGTAATTTTGACTTGACTCCCTTTAAAAAATATTTTCCACTGATTTTAGCACCTAATCAAATATCAGGGTAAGATTTGACTCCACGTATGGGCAGATTTGAATTTATAAACTATCAAGTAACCTAGGAAGGGAAGGGAAATTTAAAGAGAAATTACAAGTTCTGAGTAAAAAAATTATCTTTGCCATGAGCAGGGTGGGAGCTGTGCAAAAAGAGAACTACAACTGTAGAACCCTAGAGTTTGTGGAGATTTTCAGTATGATTGAGCCATCAGAAATCAATGGTTTATGGTACCACGGTAGGAAATCCTGTATCATGATATCTTAATATCAAAGTTAATAAGCTTATTCAATTGTGATGACATTTGAAGACAGATAATTAGGCTGTGTGTGTTATAGGACATTGGGGAAGAAATTATTATTCATTATTTCACATATCCCAAATTCAAGGTTCAGAACCTGGCCTGGCATAGTCAAGGTTTTTTTTTATGTTAGATTTAAGGATGGAGTGAATATTATTTGAAACCCTTAGGAAGAGCAAACCTGAGAAAAATACAACTTCTTTTTTCCAGTGAGTTTTTTTTTCCTTTGGGGAAATGCTTTACAGAAACACTTGAGTCAAAACTCTTTCCAGTGATTAGTGGGGAGGGTGACTACTGATAGAAATACGTATTCAGAAGTGTAGGTGTATGTAAATAATAAAATTGAGTCTGGGAGTTAAGGACTCTTAAAAAGCAAGAAAAGTTACTTCTCTACGGGCAAGATCACCTTAAGTAAGTCACTGAAAATGTCATTTAACAGGTGTGAGTTTTGGCACACTTCAGTGAATATGTGTACCATATTGTTTATTGCCAAGGGGGGAAACATTTACTTATCTCCTTGACAAGACCATTTCTTACCGATCTTAAACAACTAAAGATGTTTGGACAGTTCAGATAGTATTATAATCGATTCACCCAAGATCACTCCTAAAGTGAAATAAGTGGATTGGCAGTCAGCATCTCTTTGGTCTTCTTTCTAGTGTGCCTTCTTAAACTGCAGAGGCTAGAAAATTAAAAAAAAAAAAATTTCTCAGAGCCTCTTGCAGCTTGGGATCATGACTGAAAGAAATTCCACAAAATCAGTGCATTCGTTGGAGATTTGGAAGTTGAAAATTAGGAAAGGCAGCCAGCAAGCACTACTATAGAAACAGAAGTATTCTTCTGTAGCAACATTCCTGTGTACTTAGATCCCTAGGGAATAGGCACAAGAGTTGTTTTGTTTGGTGAGTATACATAGAAAATGAATAAAATATATGTATATTTACTGAAAATTCTGAAGCAAAAACAAATATTACCATCACACAGGTCAAGAAATAGAACATTGCCAGCACTGAAAATGTTCTGCATGCTTTGCATCATCCCCAAACCCTTCCTTACCACAAGCAATAACCACTCACCTAACTTTGATGTTAACTCATTCATTGTTTTTCTTCGTAGATTTACCACTCATGTGCACGTTTCTATAATACTGTTGATAGATATTTGTGTTGTTTTCAGTTTGTGCCTGCCATGAACAATGCTGCTATGCATATTTTAAAATATGTGCCGTGGTGCCCAGGAGAACATATTTCTACAGGGAGTGAAATGCTAGATTACAGGGAAGTTTCAGGAATGAAATGCTGGGTCACAGGGAAAATATATCCTTAAAGCACAAGATATGACAATTGGTCAATTTACACTTCCAACAATAATGGGGAGTCTCTCACATTTAAAATTCCTTGACATTAGATATTATCATTTATTTTAATATTTCCTGTCGAATGGGCGTGTAGCAGTACCTCATTGTGGTATGAATTTTAGATTTCATTAGTGAGGTTAAAATTTTAAAAATATAGTTATTGACATTGGGAATTTGCTGTTTTTCTGAAGGGTTTGTTGAAATATTTACCCACTTGTCCATTGGGTTATTTGTATTTCTTCTTGATTTATGAGTTCTTTTCATATTTTCAATAGTAGTCTTTTATTGGTTTTATATGTTGCAATAATCTTTCAAACTCTATGGCATGGCTTGTCTTTTAACTAGCTTTATGTTTTCTTTTGGTGGAAAGTATTTCTTAATTTAATGTGGGTAAATACATCAATCTTTTCTTTTAAAGTTTCTACTTTTTTCATCTTAAACTACCTTTCTACTTTGTGGTAAAAAGATATCTTTCTATATTGTTTTTTGAAATATACTTGCAAAAATTTCACATTTAAGTTATTAATCCATCTGGAGATAATTTTCTTTACAGTATGATCCAACTTTAATTATTTCCTTATTGATATCCTACTGCTCAGCATTTAAGAAAATATTTTTTAATTTTTCAATTACAGTTGACATATTATATTATTTTCAGGTGTATCATACAGTGATTAGATATTTATATAACTTACAAAGTGATCACCCGATAAATACAATACCCATCTGATACCATACATAGTTATTACAGTACTATTGACTATGTTCCCCATGCTGTACTCTACATCCCCATAAGTATTTTGTGTGCATTAATTTGTATTTCTTAATCACCTCTCCCCCTTCACCCATCCCCTTCAACCCAACTCCATCTGGCAACCATCAAAATGTATTCTATATCTATGAGTTTGTTTTATTTTATTTTATTTTTGTCTTAAAGAAGTCCCTTTAACATTTCTCATAATACTGATTTGGTGGTGATGAACTCCTTTAGCTTTTTCTTGTCTGGGAAACTCTTTATCTTTCCTTTGATTCTAAATGACAGCTTTTCTGTGTAGAGTAATCTTGGTTGTAGGTCCCTGCTTTTAATCACTTTGACTATTTTATGCCAGTCCCTTCCGGCCTGCAAAGTTTCTGTTGAGAAATAAGCTGATGGTCTTATGGGAGCTCCCTCGTAGGTAACTAACTGCTTTTCTCTTGCTGCTTTTAAGATTCTCTCAGTCTTTAACCTTTGGCATTTTAATTATGCTCTGTCTTGGTGTGGGCCTCTTTTGGGACTTTGTGCTTCCTGGGTTTGTATGTCTATTTCCTTCAGCAGGTTAGGGAAATTTTCCATCATTATTTCTTCAAATAGGTTTTCAATTCCTTGCTCTTTCTCTTCCCCTTCTGGTACCCATCTGGTACAAATGTTGGTACTTTTGGTGTTATCCCAGAGGCCCCTTAAACTTTCCTCATTTTTTTTGGATTCTTTTTCTTTTTGCTGTTCTCATTGGGTGTTTTCTGCTCCCTTATCTTCTAAATTGCTGACGTGATCTTCTGCTTCATCTACTCTACTGTTGATTCATTCTAACGTATTCTTTATTTCAGTCATTGTACTCTTCATTTCTGACTTTTAAAAAATGTTTTCTATCTCCATTTTTATGTTTCCTATCTCTTTGTTAAAGTTCTTCCTGAGATCATTGAGCATCCTTATAACCAGTGTTTGGAACTCTGCATCTGGTAGATTGCTTGTCTCCATTTTGCTTATTTTTTTTTTTCTGGAGCATTGTTCTGTTCTTTTATTTAGGAAATGTTTCTTTGTCTCCTCATTTTGGCTGCCTCCCTGTGTTTATTTGTACGTAGGGCTTTTATGTTTCCTCATCTTAGTAGAGTGGCCTCATGTAGTAGGTGTCTTGTGGGGCCCAGTTGCTCAGTCTCACTGATCACCTGAACCAGGTGCTCCAGGTGTGTCCCTTTTGTGAAGTATGTGTGCCCTCATGTTGTAGTTGAGTCTTGGTTGCTGTTTGCACGTCAGTGAGAGGGATTGACCCTTGGGTTGATTGGTTGTGAGGACTGGCCATGACTACAGTGGAGGAGCTGATACACAGTGGCTGACCCTATGGAGCAGGATTCACTTTAGCAGGGCTATGGTGCCTGCCCAGTCTGCCCTTTGGGTGTGTCTTTTGTGGAGGTAGTTGGGTGGTACTCTGGTGTGGTCTGATGCTGGCCACCAGGTGTGTTGATTCTGGGGCCCTTTGGAAGGGACCCTATTACAGGCCAAGTTCAGCTACTTTCTGTGCTCTTCCTGGGGTCTCTTTGTAGGAGCTGCAGATGGTTACCTCTTGTGCTGGGCTTGGGGTGCCTGAGAAGTGCTATGCTGCAAACTGAAGTTGGCTGCCACTAGTGCGGGGTTTGGGGCTGCTTAGCAAGAGGTGTGGGGCATGCCAAGGTTAGATGCTGTTTATTTGGGGTTTGTGAACTTTTGAGAGATTTTAAGAAAGTCTGCAGCATGAGCTAAGACAGGTTGTTTGTATGGAAAAGCCGCTGGAAGCTGCTTGGGTGGGCAATTTGGGTGGGGTGGGGGGGTCTCATGGAATCACCAGGTTGGGGGAGAATGGTGTTAACCAGGGTGATAGAGACTCAGATATGGTGGCTGCCTGTGTCTTTATGCTGGGCAGGGGGACAGCGCTCAGTAAAGGAGCAATGGCTTCTGTCTGCACTTCTGTCTGGGAGAAAGCTGCCCCTCTAGCACTTACCCTGGAGCCAGACAATTCTGTTCCTCCCCATATGTCCCTAACACCTTTCATACTGCTGTCCTAGCTCAGACAAAGTGAGTCCATCAGTGAGTAAGTTCTTGCACTGGACCTTTAAGAGGAAATCTTGGGACTCCAGTTGTCCTCCATCTCACTCAACACAATCTCTGCTGGCTCTCACAGCCAGAAGTTAGGGGGACTTCTCTTCCTGGCACTGGAACCCTGGGCTGGGGAGCTTAGTGTCAGGCTGTGACTCCTTTCTTATCAGGGGTTACCTCTGCAGCAGATACATCCCTCCTGATTTTTAACCACCAAATGTGGGTATGGGACCAGCCTGTTCCATGTCTGCCCCTCCTGCTAGTCTCAATGTGGATTCTTCTGTATGTCCTTAGTTGTGGGACTTTAGCTCAGCTAGACTGCAGGCAATTCTCAATGACTGTTGTTCTGTACTTTAGTTGTAATTTTGATGTGGTCTTGAGAGGAGGCAAGCATAGCATTTACCTACTCTGCCATCTTGACCAGAACTCATGCTCAGCATTTTTTAATCAAAAAGTTTGTTATTTCTTTGTTGATCTGCTGTGATACCTCTGCCATACAGATGTATCATATATATCTGATTTTGTTTTAAGGTATATTTTGGGTTCCTGTGATCTTTTGGTCTATTTGTCTCTATATCAATACTGAACCATCTTATCTACTATAGTTTTGTAAGAATCCTAATTATTTGGTAGAACAAGTCTTCCCACATTTATTTTGTTCTTCAAGTGTGGTGGTTATTCTTGGGATTTTGTAATTCCATATAAACTTTTGAAGAAGCTTTTTGGTCTAAAACAAAATATTTTGTATTTTTATTTAGATTTTGCTTACTCTATACATGTTTAGAGAAGTAACATCTTTTCAGTATTAACACATCCAATTTATAAACACAGACTATATCTCTCTTCATTTTTTATTTCTTCAAGATGTTTCAAAAGTATTATAACATTGTCTGTAGAGACTTTGCTTGCACATCTTGTTAGATTTATTACTACTTCAGCTTTTTGGTACTACCTAAAAGAATTTATTTCTTTTTAGTAATACTTTCTGTTTGTTGCTATTGTATAAAAATACAATTTATTTTTATTGATTTTTTTCTAGAAATACTATTAATCTCTCTTACAAATCCTAGCAATTTCCTGTACTTTGTTTTGTATTTTCTCTGTACAAAACAATATCGTATAAAAATAGCACAAGTTATATATATTTTTTCCTTTCTATTCCTTAGGCATTTTAGTTCTATTTCTTGACTTTCTGCATTGGCTAAGATCTCCAATACAGTACCAAACAGATGTGGTGATAGAGGGCATCCTTGTCTTATCTCTCACCTTAAAATTAAATCTTGAATTATCTCAGCATTAACTATGATGTTACTATATGATAAACAGCTACTTTTCAACTAAAAAAGTTTCCATTTCTACTTTGGTAAGATTTGTTGAGGTTTCTTTTTTTGTTTTTTTTTTTTAATCATGAATGATGGTTGAAATTTTAAGAGACTTTTAATTTAATTTTTTGCCAGGTTAATTTTATCAGTTAATTTTGTTGCATAACATAACTTTACTTGCCTGCTATGAACTTTGCTTTTAATGCTAGATTCATTTTGCTGCCTTTCCTTTCTTGAAATGAAGAAAAAAAATTGAATAGTTTTCCCACTTTTTCTATTCTCAGAAGAATTTGTGTAGGTTCGGAATTGTTTCTTTCTTGAATGTCTATTAGAATACACAAGTGAAACTCTTTTGAATTTTAGTTTTCATTATGGTAAAGTAGTGAGTGCTGATTTAATTCCTATAATGTATAAATATAGGTATTTCTGTCTGAAACTATTTTGATGTTATATTTTTCTAGAGCATGGTGATTTTTCTAAAATATAAAATTTATTTGAAAACATTTCCTCCATTTTTCCTTTATAAAGGGATATATATACATATATATATATATATATATATGTATATATATATATATATATATATATATATATATATATATATATCCCAAAAATGTGAAACATTTTAAGAAAGCAAAACTATTAAACTTATAATATTCAATATATACTGATAACAAAAGATGAATACAAGTCACATTTGACTTCTGCAATTACAAGAGGTGCTCAAAGTGGTTACCATCAGCATCCAGACTCTTCTGATTATGGCGAACTACTGCTTGAGCTCGTTGATCAAAGTCTCCACCTGTATACATTTTTTGGTATACCCCTGGTGTACAAACACACATGCAACACACACACACATACACACAAGTTTTGACAATTAAGTTCGTGAACTCTGTTGCAACGCTGTTGTTAACCTCTTTTGATATCAGAGGGATTATGAATTTGTACCAACTGGACAAACAGTTAACCAAGTTTACTATTTGGAATTGCTGAATTTGTACCAATTAGACAAACAGTTAAGCAAGTTTACTATCTGGAACTGCATGAAAAAGTCAGACAACCTGAACTTTTCACCAACGATTCACGGCTGTTGCATCATGACAGTGTATCAGTTCACACGGAACTGTCTGTGAGGGAATTTTTAGCCAGTAAACAAATAACTGTATTGGAACACCCTCCCTACTCACCTGGTGTGGCCCCCAATGACTTCTGCCTTTACCCGAAGATAAAGGAAATATTGAAAGGAAGACATTTTGATGACATTCGGGACATCAGGGGTAATACAATGACAGCTCTATGGTCATTCCAGAAAAAGAGTTCCAAAATTGCTTTCAAGGCGGACTAGGCACTGGTGTTGGTGCATAGCTTCCCAAGGGGAGTACTTCGAAGGTGACCATAGTGATATTCAGCAATGAAGTATGTAGCACTTTTTCTTGGATGAGTTTGCAAACTTAATTGTCTGACCTCATATATAGTCTTGAGAAGACTCTCAAATACATTATTATTTTTATTAGTCTTTTAAAAGAGTGAAATGTTGGCTTTTTTATCTGTACTGTTTATTTTAAAAATCATTAATTTCTGCTATTATATTTAATATTTATTTCTTCTGCTTTCTTTGGAAATGTCTCTTGAAGGTGGTGCATAGTTACATGTAATTTTATACCTACAGTTATTTTCTTTTTATTTGGAGCAGCTAATCTACTTACATTTCATGTAGTTATTGATTTCTTTGGTTTAAATCTTCCCTTTTTTTCTTTATATTTGTCTTCTCCATTCTTTCATATTCTTTTTATTCCTTTGGATTCATGAAATATTTATTTCAGTCCATTTTTCCTCTTAATTTTGAAGCTGTAACCTCTGCTTTTACTGTTTAGTCAAGAATTCATGTCAGAATTAAACTTAAAAACAAAAACCTTCTGGAAACCTGTAAATCAATACTTGTTATCTATATCTATATATTTACACTTGAAAGGAAACATTAAAAATTAATTACCTAAGTTTGCAACACAATAATTAAATAAGTTAGGCCATGGAAGAATAAATAAATAATAAAAAAATAGGACAAACAGGAAATAAACAATAGACGATGTTAACAATATCCAACTTGTAGGAAGACTCAAACTTCCCTATTTGAAAATATAGTACAAGGGAATGACCAAGGCAATGTGCTGCTGACAAAAGGAAAATCATATAGATCAATAAAATAGAATTGAGAGTCCAGAAATAAAACCATGTGTCTGTGATCAATTAATTTTCTACAAGGTTGCCAACACCATTCAATGCTGGAAAGAATAATCTTTTCAACAAATGGGACAAGTGGATAACCACATGCAAAAGAATGACATTGTACACTTATCTCACACCATAAATGAAAAAAAAAAAGGTAATTCAAAATGGATTACAGACCAAAACATTAGAGCTATCACTAAAAAAACTCTTTAAAAAACCCCATTCAAATAAATGTTCATAACCTTAGATTTGGGAGAGGATTCTTAGATATGATACGAAAAGTATGAGCAACAAAATTAAAAGTAATGTGGACTTTATCAACATTAAAAATATTTTTGCTTTAAAGGATACCATCAAGAAAGTGAAAAGACAGCCCATAGAATTGGAGAAAATATTTGCAAATCATACATTTGATAAAAGACTTGTATCCAAATTTATAAAGAACTCTCACAAGTCAATAATAAAAAGTCAAAAAAAACATTAAAAAATGGCAAAGGATCTGGATAGACATTTCTCCAAGGAAGATATGGAAATGGAAAATGAATTGTATACTCTCTCTCTAAATAGGTAAAATGTATGGTATGTGAATCTCAATAAAAAATAGGAACTAAATAAACAATAGAGATTATCACAAACCCCAATTTTATTTCTTTGAAGATACAAAGAAGGGCATTTTATTTTTTATTTAAGTGTGTTTTTCCAGGACCCATCAGCTCCAAGTCAAGTATTTGTTTCAATCTAGTTGTAGAGGGCGCAGCTCACAGTGGCCCATGTGGGGATCGAACCAGCAACCTTGTTGTGACTGGCACTGTGCTCTAACCAACTGAGCTAACCGGCCACCCCAAGAATGGCATTTTTTTATGTTCATAGAAGAGGAAGCACAAACGAACAATACTAGGAAAGAAATCCGGTCTTTACTAAAATATATTTGAGATTTTACTAATTATAGGACTAAAGTAAAGAGAATTAAGATGAAAACTTAGAAAAAATGGAATTTTTAATGAAAAAATTATCTTAAGAGGAAAGAGAAAAATATAGTGTACTCATAACTTTTAAATGAACAGGAAAATTTAGTCGAATACCTACAGTTTGGCAAACAAAATCACTTCAGGTAACAAATTAACCCTCCTCTTATATAAAATTTTTCAGAGACTAGAACAAGAGGGTATGCTCATCTTTTCATTATACAGCACCCAAACTGGGAAAGGAAAATATACAAAAATTCATTTATGGGTCCAAATAAAATATTAACACAGCAAGATTGATTTATATGTACAGAAGTCCATGCTAGTGGAAAAGATAATTGAAAACAAAAAAGAAGTGGAAAATTAATGTCTGTGTATGGAATACAAGAAAATCTGTAATCTATGAATTTGCTGGATACAAGATTGATGTATAAAAGCCAATAAGAATTTAAACTACCAGCAATGACCAATTAGAAAATGTACTATGATTATTATTATTCCATGGATACTTTTATTAACTAAAAATCCCCCAAATAATAAATATCAGCTATCTGGGAATAAATATAATGATGTATAAGTCAGATACTGATGGAGAAAATAATGACACTTTCTTAAAGGATATCAAAAATTAAATGGAATGTTTTATATTTCTCGATGGGATGAATCAATGTCATACAATTCACCATATTCTCCATTAACTTATATTTACAATGCCATGACAATGAAAGTCACAATAGACATTGTCATAGGACCTGATCTGACAAGCTAAATCTAGAGTTTATATGGAGAAGTATATTAGGCAAAATTCTCCAGAGATCAGAAACAGAGCCAATAGGTGTGCATGGGGAGAGAGAGAGAGAGAGAGAGACTGATTTTAAAGAATTGGGTCAGGTGATTGTGGAGATTGGCAAGTTCAAAATCTGCAGAGCATGCCAACAGGCTAGAAACCCAGGGAAGAAATGATGCTGCAGTTTGAGTCCAAAGGAAGTCTGCTGGCAGAATTTCCTTTTTCTGGGAGGACGTCAGTCTTTTTCTATGAAGGCCTTCAATTGATTGAATGAGGCCCACCCACATTACAGAGGGTAATCTGCTTTACTCAAAGTCTAGTAATTTAAATGTTAATCTCATCTTAAAAATATCTTTAGAGAAATATCATGAATACCATCTGACCAAATATCTGAGTACACTAGCTCCCCCTTATCCGTGGTTTTGCTTTCCATGGTTTCAGTTACCTATTGTCAACCATGGTCCAAAATGATTAAATGGAAAATTCCAGAGGTAAACAATTCATAAATTTTAAATTGAATGTTGTTCTGAATATACTGATGAAATCTTGAGCCCTCCTTGCTCTGAACTGCCCAAGACATGAATCATTCCTTTGTCCAGAGTCTCCAGACTGCATACCCTACCCATCTGTTAGTCACTTAATAGCTGCCTTGATTACCAGATCATTGTTGTGGTATCTCAGTGCTTGTGCTCAAGAGACTCTTCTTTTACTTAATCATGGCCCCAGATGCAAGAGCAGTGATGCTGGCAATTCAGGTATGCCAAAGAGAATCTGTAAAGTGCTTCCTTTAAGTGAGAAGGTGAAAGTTCTTGGCTTAATTGATTTTATTATTAGTTGTTGTTAATCTCTTACTGTACCTAATTTATAAAACAAAACAACAACAAAAAAACTTCATCATGATTTGTATGTATAGGAAAAAACATAGTTTATGTAGGATTTGGTACTATTTCATGGTTTCAGGAATCCACTGGGTGTCTTATAACATATCCCCCGTGGAAAATGGGGGAGTACTGTACTGTGGCCTAGTTGCGTTGACCATCACAAGTAGAAAGTCAAAAGTAGCCAAAAACTTTTGAAGAAGATATGAAGAATTTAAGAAGAAACACAGAGGGGCAACTTACACTCCCTGATAGAAACATTTAAGGTAAAATCACACTAATTAAAACAGTGTGGTACTGGCACAGCAGAGGTTTACATAAACAGAGAATTGAACAGAATATATATATATATATATATATATATATATATATATATATATGGCCAAGAAACATAGATAGAATTAAAAAGAAAAAATGATTGTGGTAGCATTGCAAATTTGAACAGAAAGGACAAACCTTTTTTTTTTTTTTTTAAGGAGGGCACAGCTCACAGTGGCCCATGCGGGGATCGAACCGGCAACCTTGGTGTTATTAGCACCATACTCTAATCAACTGAGCTAACCAGCCACCCCAAGATGAACCTTTTAATAAGTGATATTCACATCACTGGAAATCCATATAAACAAAGAAGAATAGAACCCTATCTTAAAGCAAATAGAAAATAAATTCCCATTTGAATCAAGACTTAAATATGAAAGAAACCAATATTTTAAAAGAAAAATATGAATATAGGTTTATGAAATCAGAGTAGGGAAGGACTTCTTAAACACAACATTAAATTATAAAGTATAACAAAGTATAAAAAAAAGACGTACATATTATAGAACATTAATGTTGAAATTTTTCTATAAGAATAGACAAATGGACAAAAAAAAACAACAAAGAATAAATCTGGATGGCCAAGAAACAGAAGAAAGGCCAACCTCTCTATCATCAAGGAAATTGTTACACGTATGCAATAGGAACTATGCACTTTGGAATCTTAATGTGCCATTTTTTAATAATAAACTGGACATTACCTAAATGCCCATCTTAAAGGACATTGAGAAACAATTTATGGTACATTATCAAAAAATAATACATAGCAACTAAACTGAATGAAATGTTTTTGTGAGTATTAACATGGGTAGATAATAACGTAATGTGGATTTAAAAAATAAACAGCAGTCACAAATAGGATATGCAAATTTAAAAACGTGAATTGAAGGGATGAGTATGTCTGTGTGTGTGTTACTCAGAATATAAATGTAGTTAAATGTGGCAACATGAATGTAGAGGATTCACATAACTTTTGGATAGCAGTCTTCTCTTTAGTGATTGGGAATGATCTGAAGCGACATTCAGGAATTAGATCTTCGGAAGGACAGTCTAGATCTAAGTGAAATTAAAAATATTTTTTTTTTTGCCATTTTAAATCAACATTTTCTTCTCTGAGTCTATTAAGAATTAGTGCAAGTGAGATCTAGTGGGCTGTATAGTAGAGTGAACTCTCCAAAGTGTGCTTGGTGAGGGATTAATATCAGATGATTGTTCCCCTAAAGACACTGAGACTGAGGAAGCTCCAACACAGGGGTTTTGTTGATGTATGAATCTATTTTCTTGAAGAGCTATTTGTAGTTATGGCAGTATAATTTATTGAACTGTTAATTTGTCTTTGTTTCCCTCCATTACCCTACTTCCACCATTTCAAAATGGAATCAACACTTCCTCTTTATTACTTCAGGGGAGATTTGTATTTGGTTGAAAAGCTTACATTTCCTGGAATTGACAGATTTTTCTGTGTTTTTTGAAAAGCTCAAATACTTTGAAAGGTAGTGATAGGTTGTCTAGGGAACCAGAAGAGGAAGGAAAAAGCAGGAGAACCTCTGAGACTATCAAAGGAAGAGGGGTAGATGTCCTTGAAGCTGGGAAGAGGGACATATTTTCATATAGTAGAAAACTTATGGCATGTCTCCAGAGATAAAGCAAGATTTCAGAAACAGTGATTATGTAAGGAAGGCATGCCTTTCGAGAGCCCACTTCCTGGTTTATACCTAGCCATCTTGCTCACATGGTGAAAGGGCAGAGAGAGAGCTCTCTTGGGTCTCTTTTATAATGGCACGAATCTCCTCATGAGGGTTCCACCCTCATGACCTAACCACCTCTCAAAGGCCCCCACCTCCTAATACCTTCACCTTGGTGACTAGGACATCAATATATGACTTTTGGGGGGACATGCTCATTCAGTCTACAATAATTGTATCCTCACTTTGTGCAACTTTCTTCTCATTTACTCCATTGTAGCCACATTGATCTTCTGTTAATTCTTGGAACGTGTATATACCAATCTCACTGTCACCTTAGAAACTTTGCAGTTGCTGGTACCCCTGCCTACATTGTTCTTCATATAGATAGATCTCCATATGGCTGGTTCTGCTTATTTAGTTTCAGTTCAAAGACACATTACTTGGAGAGATCTTTCCTGATCATGTTACCTGTAATATAACTATCCTCTTCCCCTGATCCATGCTGCTCTATAATGCGTATGGTCTTTTATTAGATTTATGACTTATCACTAGCTGTAACTTTGGGTTAATGTACTCATTTATTCTTCCATTATCCAAACTAGACAATAGATAGTAAATTCCATGAGAACAGGGATCTTGTCTATATAGTTCATTACTGCATCCTTACTTCTCAACAAGGCCACCATACGTGGCTCTGTATTTGTATACTGCACAACACAAAGGTCACTGTTGATATCGATGATAAAATTAAGAGTGACAATTGGACTTGGCAATGACTCAAACAAATGCTCACTTATTTCTTGAGTGCTTAGGACAAGGCTTGACATACAGTAATTAACTATAAATAAATAAATAAATAAATAAATAAATAAATAAATAAATAAATAAAATTCTGAAAGCTTCAATTCATACCAGTGGTCTGCACTAGAGCAGAGTACAGATTCATGGTAAGGGAGACTGCTTCTACCAGTTTCTTCTTTTTTCTCCTATTCTACAGTGTAAATACCCCATACAAAGACTTTATATAGCAGGAATTTTTAAGCAAGATAAAAAGGTGAAGGGGATTAAGTATAAAGTGCCAGTTATAAAATTAGTCACAGGATATAAACTACAACATAGGGAATATAGTCAATAATATTGTGATAACTATGTATGGTGCCAGCTGGTACTTGACTTATCGTGGTGATCACTTTGTAAGATACATAAATGTCTAATCAACTGAAAAATAAACTATAAAATATTCTCAGGATTTTATTGGTATGATAAGCTCCACACCTAACACTAAAGAAAAATTGACAGAATTAATTTTTTCCAGTTTTACTCCATAGGTATCAGACCACATGCTGCCCCTTTATGAATTTCTTTTTCCCAGCAAGACTTCCTTTGAGGTTTATTTTTTAACCAGCTTTCTTTCACCCATATGAATATGGACTCAATAGCAAGGAAGGTCAACATCCTCAGCATTAAATAGCTATGTACAAGCACCAGACACTGGTACTGTACATAACCACAATGATTTCACAACAGGATATGTATTTCTTTTCCACGGGGCTTTCTAAACTAGTGATTTACAGCTCTGTTGGAAATATCACTCTTCTCGCAATGGGTTAACAACTACATTACTAACATATAATAGAAAGGTTTTAAAGGTCATGGTAGATTACTTTTCTGTCCAACAGCCTCAACTATGGATGAAGAATCAAAACAACTGTCTTTTATTATCTTATAGGGGCCACTGATCTGACTCTGGCCAAATGCAGTCTCATTCTAAAAATTTATCCTTTTTCCCTCTGGTTCATTTAATCCATATCTCCCATTTATATTTTTCACTAGTTCTATTTTACACTGCTTGACTCATTCTCCAGTTTTAAAATTTTCTATTCTTGAGAATTTGGTTGAGCTACGGCTTTGAATCGACTTTGAAAATATTGTTTCAACACAAACAGAAAAACCACATTACTCACAAATCAAATCTTGCCGATTTTTTTTTTCCCATTTCTGAAGAGGGAACATTTGATGAGAAAAACATTTGCCATTTTAAAGCCTCACTCTTACTGATCTGGATTACAAAATATAGGAAGCAAATGTTAATTTCTTTGGAAACAAGTATGCATTCATATATTTTAATTAAAATTTTATCTTATTGTGCCTTACAGAGAAGAAGATACATACTTTGTGGGAATATCATCTCCATGATGTCTGAAACTTGTCTTGGCACGCTTACAAAGGAGATGGACAGGTAGATGATTTCTTTTTAGCATGTGATTTAAAGATGAACAACTGGCAAAAAATGTTCCTTAGCATTATTTCAAGGGTGAGACGAGGTATAACTAACTGTGAAACAGATTTTACCAAGTAGAAGTCAGAGTAACAGCTACTCTGTCTGCATACACTGGAGAGAGTTTATTATATATTTTGGAAAGTCTTGAAGCCACTCACTCATTTTTAATAAAAGATGCAATGATAATATCCAGTTGTTTCAAATTTAGCTTCATTAAGTGCAAACTAAAAACTAATTATGTGAGCTTGATGAAAAGCTCTTTTTCTAACAATTTATTATGAGAAATTTAAAACATACAGCAAAGTTGAAATAATTTTATAGTGAACTCTTATATACCCATCACTTACATGCCATGATTAACATTTCTCTGTTCTGTATTACATATTTACCCATCTATACATCGCTCTACCCTTTGCTCAATCCCTATCAGTTTCTCATACAGTTCAAAGTCAATTACAGATGTCCATATACGTTCCCCTATATACTACTTCATTATTGAGTTGTAAGGGTATCTTGTATATCCTGGGTACCAGTGTTTGTCAAATACACATATTTCATGAATATTTCCTCAAGTCTGTGGCTTGCCCTTCTTTTTTTTTGATGGTGTCTTTAAAAACAAAGAAATTTAAAATTTTGATGCAGTTTAATTTATCATTTTTTTCTTTTATGGTTATCAAAATGCTATTTTTAAAACCCTGTGATAAGATAAAACATAGTTTTAATTATAAATTGAAAGGTAGATTGTATGCATACGTTATTTGCCATGTTGTATAGAATTTGGGACTCTGGTAACTTGTGATTATTTTTGATTTGTACTATTGCATGTGTGAATTTATTTAAGATGTAATATACTTTTGTAATGCATAGAAACTATTTAAGTTGTCAGGATTTACTATTTATCTACAACCTTTCCCCTTTCAATATTCTCAGGAGTGGAGATATTTATTTTCTAAACTAGCACAGGTCTTTGTTGGAGGGGTGGGGTGGATAGGAGAGAGAGGATAACATAAGGAATAGCCCAGGCTATTCTCTATGAAGAAAGGTGAGAAAGGGCAGATGGGTAAGAAGGATGGCGAACCACTAAGGAATGGTGAGGATATGAAAGAAGAGTTAAAAGGAAAGAGTAGTCATTATCAGGAATGGGATTCAGGAAAGGGGATGTGTAAAAAATATTTTGGAAGCTTAGCTGTTTGCTGTGTGCTGCCTCCATCTTTAAGACAAATCTACATGAGCTTTGGTGCTTTTTGGAGTTTGATTTCTGTTTGCGTGTATTGTTATGCTGAGGCTGTGATATGAGTTTGTCTGACACCCTGAATTTCCGTAGAGTTTATTTCCCATTCTTTGTCATCTGTGTATCTTACTGACACAACTCGAGCACCTTCTGCTTGTTTCTCATCACATCCAATCACCATAATCTCATCAATATAATGTATTATCATAATGTTTTTGTGATATCTAGATAATTACTCTCCCAATGGACTATAATGTTATAGACATCAGGAGAGTTGGATTAGCACTCCAGTAAGATAAAACTTAAGTGTACTTCTGTCTCTGTCAGGTAAAATTGAACTGCCTCTTACCATCCTTGCTGTTTGACATGGAGACAAAAAATTGTTTGCCAGATCAGTAGCTGTATATCAGGAATTAGAGATGGTTTGGTTTGCTCCAGGAAGAAAAACAACAAAGATATAAAACCCAGCAGCTTTGGTTAGAATTACCCATTTATTATTTTATGATAATCAAGGATCATTGTCCATGATCCATTTGCCTTTTTCACAAGCCAAACAGATTACTTAAATCACCATCTGCATGGTAATTTTTGTCTCTGCAAATTCCTCAGGTATCTGCTATTGCTATTTTTTTGGGTATTGTTTTCAATTGGATGGGCAGTTCTAGCAGCTTCTGCTTGGCCCTTCCTGTATACGAGGTCTAATAATTACGTTTGCGAACTCATGCTAGAAAAAGTGCTACATACTTCATTGCTGAATATCACTATGGTCACCTTCGAAGTACTTCCCTTGGGAAGCTATGCACTGATGCCAGCACCTACTCCACCCTTCAAAGCAATTTTGGAACTCTTTTTATGGAATGGCCATCAGAGCTGTCATCGTATTACCCTTGATGTCCTGAATGTCATCAAAATGTCTTCCTTTCAATATTTCCTTATCTTTGGGTAAAGACAGAAGTGATTGGGGGCTAGATCAGGTGAGTAGAGAGGGTGTTTCAATACAGTTATTTGTTTACTGACGAAAAACTCCCTCACGGACAGTGCTGTGTGAGCTGGTGCACTGTCATGATGCAAGAGCCATGAATTGTTGGCGAAAAGTTCCGGCCGTCTAACTTTTTCACACAGCCTTTTCAGCACTTCCAAATAGTAAACTTGGTGAACTGTTTGTCCAGTTGGTACAAATTTGTAATGAATAATCCCTCTGGTATCAGAAAAGATTAGTAACATTGTTGCAACAGAGTGTGTGAACTTAATTGTGATACCTCATATTTTTTTTCAATTGTGGTAAAATATGTGTGACGTAAAATTTAACATTTTAACCATTTTTTCAGTTGTACCACTTAGTGACATTAAGTACATTCACGTTGTTGTGCAACCATCATTGCTGTCCAGCTCCAGAAATTTTTCGTCTTCTGAAGCTGAAACTCTCCTAATTAAACAATTCTTCATTCGTTACTTCCCCCCCACCCTGGCAACCACATTCTATTTTCTGCCTCTATAAATTTGACTAGTCTAGGTGCCTCATACAAGTGGAATCACAATATTTGGTCATTTCACTTAGCATGATATCTTCAAGGTTCATCTACATCGTAGCATGTGTCAGAATTTCTTACCTTTTTAAGGATGATTAATATTCCATTATATATACATAAATACATATTATATAATATAATATTATATATATATATATATATATATATATATATATATATATATATATTACATTTTATTCATCCATTCCTCTGTTGATGGACACTTGGGTTGTTTCTATCTTTTGGCTGTTGTGAGTAATGCTGCTGAGAACATGAGTGTACAAACATTTGTTTGAGTCCCTGCATTCAATTCCTTTGGCTATATATACTGAAGTGGAATAGCTGGATCATAACGTAGTTCTGTTTAATTTTTTTGTTGTTGTTGAAGAATTGCCATGTTTCCCACAGAGGCTGCACCATTTTATATTCCCACCAGCAATGCACAAGGATTCAAATTTCTACACACTGATGCCAGCACTTGTTATTTATAATTATTTTTAATAATAATAGTCATCCTAATGGATGTGAGGTGGTAGCCCTTCTTATCTGAATAGTTCTTACCTTGGTTGAGAATTCTGTCATTTTCTGTCTACTCCAAAAATACATTCAGGTGTGGGGAAATAAATATAGTGTAGTGCACTGTTCCCACAGAGAACCTTGTGAGCTGCACCTGTGCCAGGACTCCAATTATCACGTGGCCTCCCTAAGACCCATTATGACCTGAAAACCACAGTGATGTTTTAGATCCTCAGGTGTGTAAATTTAGTTTAATAATCTCTGGAAGATATTGTTTTCCCCCTTTCTTTCTAAACATTCCTCCCTGGAAAATTGTTGTGAGCCCCTCTGAGGTAGATCTGGAGAAAAATTCACATTCTATACTTTTGACAGGGTTCCAGGGACCTCTCTGAAGGTGTTATAGACACCTAATTTCTGGTTTAGGTCTGGGTGATACCATGATTTCCCCTGCTGGCAAATTGATGCTCATTGTGCTTGAATTTTATTTTCATTTATGTAGTTCAAACCTGGTCATAAATGTAATTCCCAGTGTAAACGTGAGTAATCAGTTACTGCTAGAAATCACTGTCGGCTAAAACACTCTGCCACTCTGCCCTGCTGACCTTTATGGTAATTGCACTCACCTTGTTTCTGACGTTAAATGCTGCCACCTAAACTCTGATGCTCTGCAATCCCATTATTCCTATTAAAAAGCAAGGGGACCATGTCAATGGTGGCATCCCCCATTTTCATCTTTAGTCCACAGAAGATAGATGCCACAGAGGTTTTGAAGGATGCTTGAGTCCTCTCATCAAAGAAAGTCACAATGTCTTGAAAAAGAGTGTCATGTGGGACCTCTGTAGGGTCCTAACTATGGAATAGTTGAGTGGGTTGTACATAATTAATACATTCCAATATTCTCATTTTAAGTACATGGTTTTCTTCCTCCACATTATTTCAGGTAAGTTATGGCGTCTTGCCCTCATTGAATGTTGATGACTAGTGAATCCATATTTCATTCAGCCAAACAAGCCAACTATTAGAGCCAATTCTACTAGGTAAAGCTAATTGGTTTTTTGGTTTTTTTTGAGTAAACTTCCTTCCTTTTTTTTCTTCTTAATTACATTTATTGGGGTGACAATGGTTAGTAAAGTTACATAGGTTTTAAGTGTACAATTCTATAATACATCATCTATATATCACATTGTGTACTCACCACCCAGAGTCAGTTCTTCTATCACCATGTATTTGACCCCCTTTACCCTTTTCTGCCATCCCCCTCCCCCTTACTCTCTGGTAATCACTAAGCTATTGTCTGTGTCTAAGAATTTTTGTTTATTTGTTTGTCTTGTTCCTTTGTTGCTTTCAGTTTTATAACCTACATATCAGTGAAGTCATATGGTTCTTGACTTTTTCTCTCTCACTTATTTCACTTAGCATAATAATCTCAAGATTCATCCATGTTGTCGCACATGGCAGTATTTCATCTATTCTTATGGCTGAGTAATATTCCATTGTGTATAGATACCACAACTTCTTTATCCATTCATCTATCGAAGGATACTTCAATTGTTTCCATGTCTTGGCCACCATAAATAATGCTACAATGAACTTCGGAGTACGTATATCTTTATGAATAAATGTTTTCAGTTTTTTGGGTAGATACCCAGGAGAGGGATGGCTGGGTCATATTGTAATTCTATTCTTAATTTTTTGAGGAACCTCCATATTGTTTTCCATAGCAGCTGTTCCAATCTACATTCCCATCATGCATTTATAATTAAACACTTAATAAAATGGGTATAGAAGGAAAATGCCTTAATAATAAAGGCCATATATGACAAACCCTCAGCTAATACCATAATTAACAGTGAAAAACTGAAGCCTTTTGCTCTATGTTCAGGAACACAACAGGGCTGTCCCCTATCACTACTGTTATGCAACATCGTATTGGAAGTCCTCACCAGAGCAATCAGGCAAGAGAAAGAAATAAAAGGCATCCAAATTGGGAATAAAGAAGTTGAATTGTCACTTTTTGCAGATAATGTGATTCTTTATATAGATAACCCTATAGACTCCACCAAAAAGCTATTAGAAACAACAAACGAATACAGTAAAGTTGCCGGCTACAAAATCAACGTACAAGAATCCATTGCATTCCTATATACTAACAATGAAATTTCAGAAAAAGAAATGAAAAAAATTCCTTTTATAAATGCAACAAAAAGAATAAAATACCTAGGAATAAACTTAACCAAGGATGTGAAGGACCTATACACTGAAAACTATAAGATATTTTTAAAAGAAATTGAAGACCTAAAGAAATGGAAAGATATTCCATGTTCATGGTTTGGAAGAGTCAATATAGTTAAAATGTCCATATTATCCCAAGCAATATACAGATTTAATGCAATCCCCATCAAAATCCTCATGGCATTTTTTTTTTATTGGGGAAGGGGAGCAAGACTTTATTGGGGAACAGTGTGTACTTCCAGGCCTTTTTTCCAAGTCAAGTTATTGTCCTTTCCATCTTAGTTGTGAAGGGTGCCATTCAGCTTCAAGTTGTTGTCCTTTCAGTCTTAGTTGTGGAGGGCGCAGCTCAGCTCCAGGTCCAGTTGCTGTTTTCTAGTTGCAGGGGGCACAGCCCACCATCCCTTGCGGGAGTCAAACTGGCGACCTTGTGGTTGAGAGGATGCATTCCAACCAACTGAGCCATCCGGGAGCTCAGCGGCAGCTCAGCTCAAGGTGCTGTGTTCAATCTTAGTTGCAGGGGGCGCTGCCCTCCACCCTTTGTGGGACTCGAGGAATTGAACTGGCAACCTTGTGGTTGAGAGCCCACTGGCCCATGTGGTTATCCAACAAGCAGCCTTCGGAGTTAGGAGCATGGAGCTCTAACCGCCTGAGCCACCGGGCCGGCCCCCTCATGGCATTTTTTAAAGAAATAGAACAAAAATATCATCAGACTTGTATGGAACCACAAAAGACCCCAAATAGCCAAACCACTCCTAAGAAAGAAGAAGAATGCTGGAGGTATCATGCTCCCTGACTTCAGCTTCTATTACAGAGCAACAGTAATCAAAACAGCATGGTATTGGCAGAAAAACAGACATATAGATCAATGGAATAGAATTGAAAACCCAGAAATAAACCCACATATATATGGACAGATAATTTTTGACAAAGGAGCCAAAAACATACAATGGAAAAAAGAACACCTCTGTTGCTGGGAGAATTGGATAGCCACGTGCAAAAGAATGAAACTAGACTGCTATTTGTCACCATGTACCAAAATTAATTCAAAATGGATCAAAGACCTAAACATGAGACCTGAAACAATACACTGCATAGAAGAAAACATAAGTACTAAACGTATGGACCTTGGATACAAAGAGCATTTTATGAACTTGATCTCAAAGGCAAGAGAAGTAAAAGCTAAAATAAACGAATGGGACTATATGAAACTTAAAAGCTTCTGCACAGCAAAAGAAACCATTGACAAAATAAAGAGGCAACCATCCGAATGGGAGAAGATTTTTGCAAAGAACGCCTTTGGTAAGGGGCTAATATCCAAAATATATAAGGAACTCATACAACTCAACAAGAAAAACACAAACAATCCAATTAAAAAATGGGCAGAGGACATAAACAGTAACTTTTCTTGAGAGGACATACAAATGGCCAACAGATATATGAAAAAATGCTCAACTTCAGTAGCTATTAGGGAAATGCAAATCAAAATCACAATGAGATATCACCTCACACCTGTTAGAATGACGGTCATCAACAAGACAAATAATAACAAGTGTTGGAGAGGCTGTGGAGAAAAAGGAGCCCTCATACACTGTGGGAATGTAGATTGGTGCAGGTAAAGCTAGTTTTTAAAATCTGAAATTTCAGGTAAGTTCTCCATAATAAATTCATCCCCTTCCAACTTTATATTCCATTTTTCTCAGTCTAACACTAAAAAATATATGCCACATACACATTCTACATATTTCTGCTGATACAAATTAGCCAGGTATTTTGGTGTATATGCTAACTCCTACCAGGGTTGACTTTGCACTTCCCTCCTGGGACCTTCTGGAATCTGATTATAGTTACATATTAGGATGCAAGAAGTGCTGATATACGTGGTACTTGAGAATTTCCTTGAAAATTAACTACTTCAAATGAGGTTTTTTAGAGAGATGTTAAGCAAGGGAAGGTTAATTTCCTCCAATGGAGAGGAAGAAGGGTGGCTTCCACTGGCAAGGAAACCACAGGAAGATTTGGGTTAAAAGTTTTCATTTTAATCTGAGTATGTACTTCCCTTAAATATTTAATTTATCCTTATCTTAAGTACTCAATTCTTCCTGATCAGTGTCCTAATATTAATCTGCAAATACAGCACAGATATGTATTGAACTTGTATTTTAATTCTGCAACCCACACTTTAGATTTGAAGTTTGATCCTCAGCCATGTCTGCTCTGTGAGAAATTTTTAAGGCCTTCAGAATGGCTGTGCCTTCCCATGCCTTAATCTGAGAGTTTAAACACCTGACATCATTTTCATTTTGTAAACTCTGTTGCTACCAGAAGCAGTTAATGGTCCCGTAACGCTTGAAGTTATTACTACCATAATAGACTAAAGCGGCAGCCACTTGACCTCTAAAAGTATTGTCTTCAATTGACGATTGATCCAAAGCAAACACTGGTGATAATTTAAATAATCACATTGCCAGTGCTTGGAAGAAGCACTTGTCTTCTTTACATTGGCAATGAAGTCACTACAACATTCTAGCTTAAACATACGAACAGCTAATTGCAGAGTCCCATCTCGAGTGTCTGTTTCCTGGGACCACTCAGTTCAGACAACACAGAAAATCTGCCTCTGGAAGTGTAGAAGGTGGATTTTAACACAAGGATCTTGTTTCAAACGTTATTATAGAAAAGCTAAAGAATCAGGTGGGATTTGAAGGCAACCTAGAGTTTGGCAAGAGGGGATCCCCTAAGCAGAACTGGAATGGATGTAGAGCCTGCTGGTAGGTGCTGGGAACATGGAGGGAGAAGCTCTCAAGGAGGAATTGCACCCATGAAGGAGACAAAGCCTCAGTTGTATATACCACTCAAAGAAAGTGGGTTCTCCTCTGTTCCTTTCTTCCAATCTCTTACCAATCCTTCCTTTGGTCAAAAATCGTGACAAGCTAGTGGTCAGTGGATACTGGGAAATCCAGGTTTTAGGAATCATTCCTCTATCATAAATATCAGAATAAGATAAAGATGGAGAAATGGTCTTTAAAAAATGACAGCATACTGTTTCACTTCCAAAATTATTAACGCAAGCATGCTATCCCTTAAAATAACTTCTCACATTCTAGTTTAATTATTCAGATACTCCCCCACCATGATTGTACTTTGAAACATGTCTATTTGCTTCTTTGCTTTCTCCTAATATTGCCGTTGCAACCCACTCATTCTGTTAGATTCAGTGTCCGTTATCTAATAATATGTTTGTACCCCAAATTCCCCTGCTCCAGTGTCTTTTAATTATACCTAATCCCGGATGAACCCAAAACATTGTTTTCTCTTTTCCTGATCTCCAGCTTTCAAAGGCTCCCTGAGAGAAGTACATAATAGTTAAGATTGTTTCCTTTATAAATTCATGATCACTAACCTAAAAGGACCTTCAGTATTGTCCTACGAGTATAATTCTGCTACATTAATCTGGACCAATCATTCTCCCACTCTCTAGAATGTGTTTTCTTTTCTACACCATCCTTAAATGGCCATGTCCCCCATCATTTGCTATAGAATCAGGAGATAATCCCTTTTAATTCACACACACACACACACACACACACACACACACACACACACACACAAAGGCATTAGAGAGGAACTTCCTGTTAATGAACATAATAGAATTACTACATATGCTCCCATCTTCATCTCTTTTGGTACTTTAACAGAACAGAAGGCCTATTTTTAGTAAAGACAATTCCATAACTCCTGATTTGGATTGCATCACCTTCCACCCTTTCTGGATCCTTATATTGTTCAATATCTTTTTTCACCTGGATCTTTTCCATTAGCTTTTAAATATTCTAACATCTGCCAAATTGGGAAAAAAATAATAACAAGGAAGAGTAAAACAAAAATGAAAAGCCGAATCAAACTCGGCATTTCTCCTCCCAAACTCTGTCACTAATTGCCACTCTATCTCTTCTTTTTTTCAAAGCCACAGTTTAAAATTTTTAAAAATGTTATTCTATATCTTGGCCATTGTGAATAAATCTTCAATGAAATGGGAGTGCAGTCTCTTTGAGATCCTGATTTCAATTATTTTGGATATATGCCCAGAAGTGGGATTTGCTGGATCATGTGGTAATTGATTCTATTTTTAATTTTTTTGAGGAACCTCTATACTGTTTTCCATAGAGACTTTACCATGTTACACTCTCACCAAGAATATACAAGAGTTCCAATTTCTCCATATCCTCACCAACATTTGTTTTATATATATATATATATATATATATATATATATATGTAATAGCCGTCCTACCAGGTATAAGGTGATATCTCATTGTGATTTTGATTTGTATTTCTCTGATGATTAGTGATGTTGAGTACCTTTTCATATATGTGGATGTCTTCTTTAGAGAAATGTCGTTCAAGTCCTTTGCCCAGTTTTAATTGAAGTATTATTATTTTTCTATTGAATTGTGGGATTTCCTTACGTATTTTGGACATTAATCCATCATAAAATATATGATTTGCAAATATTTTCTTCCATTCCATAGGTTGTTTTTCCATTCTGTTGGAAAACATTTCCTTCTGTTGTCCATTTCCTTTGCTATGCAGAAGCTTTTTAATTCGATGTAGTTCCACTTGTCTATTTTTGCTTTTGTGTCTTATGGTTTTGGTGTCATATCCAAGAAATCATTGCCAAGATCAGTGTCAAAAAGCTTTTCTTCAAAAGTCCATCAACAGCTGAATGGGAAAAAATGTGGTATATATCTACAATAGAATATTATTCAGCCTTAAAAAAGGAGGAAACTTTGCCATTTGTGGCAACATGGATAAACCTGGAGGACAATGTGCTAAGTGAAATAAACTAGCCACAGAAGGACAAATACTGCGTGATTTCACTTATATGAAGCATCTAAAATAATCAGACTTATAGAAGCAGAGAATAGAATGATGGTTGCCAGGGGTAAGACAACCATCAGAAGGGGTAAGACAGAAATGGGGAGCTATTTTCCAACAGGTATACATTTTTCAGTTATGCGAGTTGAATAAGTTCTGGAGATCTCATGTATAACATAGTGTCTATAATTAACAATATTGTATCCTTAAAAATTAGTTAAGAAGGTAGATCTCATATTAAGTGTTCTTATCACACACACAAAAAAGGGACTCATGGAAGCTTTTGTGTGTGTGTGTGTGTGATAGATGTCTATTATCTTGATTGTGTTGATGGTTTTGCGGGTACACACATATGTCCAAACTCATGAAATTGTATACATTAAATATGTGTCATTTTTTTCATATATCAGTTATACCCCAATCGAGTCGTTTAAAAAATGTTTGTCTACATTCGATATCTTCATCATCTCCTCATTTTTAACCCATTCCCAATAGAATTCATCCTTTATGACTCCAATAAAAAATTACTTCATGAGTTATTTCCAAATCCCTAGATGCAATGGGAAGATTTTATCTTCTAGTTAGTTGACTTGTAAGGATTTGCTTCTGTCTCTGAAACTTGATTTCCCTCCACCCTAAACTCCTCTGGTTTTCCTCTAATCTTTGTGGCTGCTCATTCTGTATCTTCTTAGCAGGTATATCTTCTCTCCAGACATTAAGGGTTGAAATTCTCCAAAATTCAATTGTAGGCCATTACTCTCACTCTAGAAGTTAGAATACGATTTCATAGAAACACAGTTTCAATTACCAATTCCACGATGTTCAGATGTATGTGTATTTGAGACCTTGAATCTGAATTCTATAGATCCAGTTGCCTATTTAACAGCTAAACCTGTTCATTTAAAATATACGCAAAACTCAAAATGCTCATGGTCTCCCTAAACCCCAAAACCTGTCCTCCTTCATTTTTGTTTGTCTCAGTGTGCAGTCGCAGCATTCATCCAGTTATACAAGCCAGTCACCTGGCAATAACCTTTGACTTCACTCTCTTTGATCATCTACCATATCCTATTTGTTATCACTCCTACCCATTTTACCTCCTAGATACGTCTTCAATCTATCTACTGTTCTCTATTCATCATTGTAAATGGCAAATTAATACATGAATCTAAATTTTCCTGCTTGCTTTGCTTGGTGCCCATAATATTTGTGGCAGAAAAATTTATGAAAAAATATTTCTGTTCATCTTCCCTATATTTTCCCTCTTCTTCCAATTTCAAGCAATTTTCCAGGACTCCTGAAAAAGTTGTTTCCTCAGGAACTGTTCCATTTGTAAGCATCAAGGTATGAAGGAGGAGATGACAAGGCAATTGGAAGATTAAAGACCAGTGAGTACAACAAGCAGTGCCTGACACTACCTGTTACTAGACAGAGCCCTGGAGCTACACCAAGTTATTAGAGGGACATAACTTGTGGGAGCTGTAGAGAAGCCATGTAATAAGCATGATGTACCCATCACCAAATATTTTAGCATCCCAAACAATGCTCAGAAATATTTATCAATGAAACACGAGGGTACTGGTGACCTGGTATTGAAAAACCGGAGGGACCCCCATAACACCTTCACGTTACAGGATTTTTATGCAACTCTGGTTGTATAATGTACCTAAAATAATGACTGTGTCTGAATTCTCTACCTGCTCAGTGATTTAAAGAATTAAATTCATTTAAATCAAGTAATTCATCACGAGGTTTATAGCAGCAACACATAACTGCTTACTTTGTGTAGAAGGGTTATAGTTAAATCATGGTGGTCATCACCAATATATGGCAAACAGTTTACTTGTATTATTTGCGCTAACTAGAATAACACACCTTCCACAAGAAAATTAAGAAAGAACTAACTAGGTAGGGAACAAAATGTTTTTATCCTTTGAAATTATGTTTGTCAAGAAGCTTGTAAGCTCTGACATTTTATCTTTGGGAGAAATTAAAAATAAAACTAATCTAGAAATTTAGAGATTGGTTTCTTTATGTAATTCTAAAAATCTTGGTACCAATTGAGTATATAATATTATATCATATCCTTTATTATTCAATATATAGATCTGTTGCCCATGGGGTCCTAATGAGGAAGGAAAAACAATGGTCTTAGTTTTAGTATAGATATTCCATAATAAAAAGGGAATGATGACCATCTCCATTTCCAAAGGAAGAGCAGGAATACAGAACATGCTATGCTAGAAATGTTAAAGTCAATCTTTTTAAATATTTTGAGCATTTCGAACTCAATGATTATGAAACTTTTAAAAAGTATAATATATATACATAATTGCCACACATTTAAAAGGTTGTTAAATTCTTAGAAGACTTGTTTTCTCAAAATTAAGATATGCTAGTCAGACCTGAGAATAGCCTCCAGAGGGCGACCAAGTTGCATCATGGCAAACAATTGCATCGAAATTTAATATTACTTCCAATACAGGCATAGACTTTCTAAAGTTTGAAAAGACAGTAATAAGAGTTAATCCTTGAAAAAAATACCACCTGATGTCTGAATAGCTCTGCAAATATTGGGTGTTTCAGAAGGAGACCATGTATAAATTGATGCTTTAGCAGAGCAAGGGCCTTTGAATCTAGACAGACCTCTCAAAGTTAATAGATCAGCAAAACTTGTCATCAGTTCATGCATGCTCCAGTTTTCCTGCTCCCTGAAATTCTGCCTATTCCCAGCACCTAGTAAGCAAACAGAATTTGGCTTTGTGTTTCAGCAGACCTAGATTCAATGGTCAGCTCTGCAACTGATATACTATTACCTTGTAAACAGTTTTATTTGAAGAATGGGGTAAATAATATCTTCCTCATATCTCACAGTTTTGTGAGAATTAAATGAGATAAATATATGAAAACACCACAATGACTGGTGGTTAACATTACCTTCTGTCCATTTCTTCTGTTTCTACTACCCCTTCTACCCCCTTACGTTGAGAAAGAGAAAAAATAGGACCTAATTATGTCATTAACTTCAATGTTTTTAGTGACATATCACTCTTCCATTACTTGTCCCCAAGGTATATTTTTCAAAATCTCATAGAAATAAAGTAATGATTAAATTGGAGTAATCCCCTGACAGAAATATATCTAATAAGTGTAGGTTTGTTAATCCATGACTGGGTAATGCCTAGAATCAATAAAGAAATATTTCTAATTGAGAAATCCATCCAATTGGCTCTCACTTTGTACCAATGGATTATTATTTCTATTTATTTCATCTTTATTAAAGCTATATCCCTGAGAACATTCATTAAATTTACCTTGTAACTGCCTTTTCTCATTATTCCTGACCTATATCTAACCAGCAGATAATTACTTTTGATTCTTCTTATAAAGTTTCTCAAGCATTGCTTCTCTTCTACTCCCATAGATTATGCCCTTATAAAATAACCTTCCTTCAGGTCTCCCTAATTTTCATCTCTGACCCAGATGGCCTCAATGTTCCCCTCAGCTTGACTAAACTTTAGACAGTTTTCTTCCTGACTATAGGCCCCTGACCTCCCTTTTCTGAAAGCAATTACTTTAAGAAACATGGAACTGTAAATTCTTTTCTCCTTTGAGATGTAAATTTTTTTCCTAGTAACTTGATACATTTACAACCCAGGAATGTCAAGGACCTGGAAGTCACATCTTTGAAATAAAATCTTCAAGACAGATAGGTCCCTTACTTCCCAGTCTCTGTGGTGAGTGTAGGAGTCTCACTTTAATAAGAGCCAATTAGCAAACACAAGTGGTCTAATCACTTTGACCAACCTCTCCCCCAACGTTTTCCAGTACTTTCCCTACAGCTCACCCTGGTGCTTAGAAACTTTACAGCCTTTTTGGTTTCAGCAGAGTTGAGTTCAGTCTCTCTCCCCTATTGAACTTGTCTTTACCCTTATTGTAATAGTCTTGAATAAAATCTTCCTTGCTTGTTTAACCATCTGATGCAATTTTTCCTTGACGTTACTCCATCACCAACTCCAAAGTGCCTTTCAGATTAATCTTTATAAAATCTCAAATCACTCCATATTTCCTGTGGCATGAAGCCTACCACTGAAACTCATCTACAGTCTTGCACCTTCCAAACTCAGTCTTATCTTCCAATTCCTGAATTTCCTCCTCCGATAAAATTAGTACATTACCTTTCTAAATGTAGCTAATATTTCCCCAATTTGAGATTTTGTTTGTCTTCTTTAATATATTTTAATATCTGAAAATTTTATTATATTGTATCTGCCCATGTATAACAAATAAAACATTCATCACTTCAAGTCTTTGCAAATAAGAAATTTAACGTAAGGAATTAATAACACCATGATGAAACTGCTGAGAAGTAAAAAAGGGCCAGTGAGCTAACGGAGTGATTAGCAGGAACAGGAATCTACTTCTACCTCTACCCTGGAAAGGCAAAGTCAAGGATATATTTGTAAAGGAGCCCAGGGCCAGGTTACCTGCTCAGTGTTAAACCATACTAAGTTCTGTTTCACAGGAGCTGGAGCCGTGGAAGTTACACAGTTGCTGCTGTAGGAGCTTCCCAAAGTCGAGAGAAGGGGAGAAATCTCTTAGCTTCTTCCTAAACTCCCACATACTATCAGTGCCTCTTTTTGGTTGTACCTGATCAGAATAAGCTGCTTGTGTGAATTTGCTATCACGTGAAACAAAACAGCCAGGAAGGAGCAATGAGTGAATCCAAGGAAAAGCAGGCCAGAACCAGCACATTTGCTTGAATGTTATATGAGTACAGCAGCCTGTTGTCTTCATTTTTTCTCCTTTTATTGAGATGTGATTGATATATAGCATTGCTTAAGGTTAAGGTGTGCAACGTGTTATGTTATACATTGTGCAATGATAACCACAGAAGGGTTAGTTAACACCTTCATCACCTCATGTAATTACCATTTCTTTGTTGTGGTGAGAACATTTAAGATTTATTCTCTTAGCAACTTTCAAGTATATAATATATATAATATAGTATTGTTAATTATAATTACCATGCTATACATTCGATCCTCAGAACTTATCCATCTATATAACTGGAAGTTTTTCATTCTTTTTTCTTTGTCTTCTCTGACTACATCATTTCAAAGTTCCTGTCTTCTAATACAGATTCGTTGTTCTGTTTTATTCTGCTATTGATTCTCTCCATTGCATTTTCAATTTCACTCACTGTATTCTTCAGCTCCAGAATTTCTGTTTGCTTCTTTTTTATGATTTCTATATTTTTGTTAAAGTTCTCATTTTATTCCTGTATTGTTTTCCTGATTTTGTTGGATTGTCTTTCTGTATTTTCTTGTATCTCATTGAGCTTCCTTAAAACAGCTATTTTGAATGTTTTATTACCTAATTAAAAAATTAGGTAATAAAATACTCACAGATCTCCATGTATTTGGGATCAGGTACTAGAAGGTTATTATAATCCTTTGGTGGTGTCATGTGACCTTGATTTTCACGTTCCTTGGAGTTTTGCACTGCTGCCTTTACATTTGAAATAATAGCCGCCTCCTCTAATTTTTATTAATGCCTTGGGGGAGAAATACTTCCCATCAGCCCCGCTAGTGACTCTGAGGCTTTCTCAGCCCTTCTGTGGATATGCCTGCTCCGTTTCTTGCTCCCTTTTGTAGCAGAATTCTTAAGCTTGTATGCCTTCTCTGGATGCGACAAGGTACCAGCCCACGTGCTGGTAGTCTCCCTCTTATTTTCCTAAAGGTGGTGCTAATGCTCAAGTTTGTGCTCTCTTCCTGGCCCACAGAGTTTGGCTGGCTTCCTGTGTGCTTGCTAGCCGTCCACCAAAGCCCTCTCTCACCGCTGCTATTGGGAGCACATACAGGGAGGCAGCCAGACTGGGGATGTATGTGGGTGAGACACACAGAGCACTGGGGGTGCCCATGGGCCAGTTGAGGGGAATGCATGGGCGAGACATCCCCAGCAGCTCGGGGGCAGGCTAACATGCATTTAGTAGGATTTTGTCCCTTTACTGCCCTCGGAGAGTCCTATTTTCTGTTCTCCCAGCCTCCTCCCAACCCCTGTTCATGCAGCTTACTCTTCAGTACTCTTGATGTGGTGACAAAGTAATGGGCCTCTTTGGCAGCATCCTGCAAGGCTGGGGAAGCCAGGTGACAATAGCCTATTTTAAAACTACAGTCGTCCCATTTATTTTCTCTGCAGTTTTTACCAACTGCTTTTCTTTCATAAGCCCCAATTTTCTCATCTTTCAAATAAATACAAAGATAAGTACCTATCTCATTGGGTTGTTTTACAGATTAAGTGAAATAAGACAAATAAAGTATTCAAAATAGTACTTGATGTATAGAGTGTGTTCCCAAAAAGAAAAGCATCTCATGATGGTTTTTGTTATTAATATTAAATGTTTTTATTATAATAATTACCTTTCAATATTCTGCCAAGTAGAATCTTATTTCAATGTCCAGCTCAAATGTCATCAGCTCCATATAAACTTATCTGACCATGTCCTCTAAAAGTGATTTGTTCCTACTCTAAATCCCTACAGTCTACATTATCTTATTTATTTGACATTCGTTTTTGAGTTTATTTGACTATGTGCCATCTTTCCTAACTAGACTATAAAGTTCCAGAACATAAAGACTCTGGTTTATGTATTTGGGTATCACCCATAGGAATTAGTATTGTGCTCTGTTCAGAAAAAACACTTATGAGGAATATGTTGAATGATTGAAAAATTTGATTAATCACTAACTCTGCTGTAGCTCTGCTGATAAATGGAGAAAGCTCCTAACTGTGTTTGGGATATGCTGTGACATTCTAGGATTTATAATCTTCAGAATATATGAGTTTTCATATCGGCTCTTGGTTAAGAAGATCGTATAAAATAACTTGGATAAGTTTTAGCTCCATGAGATTAGTAAATGGTTTTTCCCCTAATTTGTATAGTTTTATACGTATTCGGAATTGCCTTTTGAACTTTCAGTATTTTAGCATTTGTAGCTATGGGAAGCTGCTTAGCTGAATATAGACACCTGTTATTTCTGAGCCCTTCCTATATTTGAAAGCAAAGAGATGGTGATAGTAATAATAATGCCATGCATTTTTATAGTGCTCTATCATTATTTCAGAGAGCTCAACTGTCTTCATGTAGTCATATAACATAGTAAGGAAACTCATATTATATATGCAATCCCCAAGGGTATTTTTTATCACTTTGAATTTAGCAACCTTGTCATTCATGGCTGATTAATAAAAACTCATTGGGCGATGGCCCTGAGCTTGGCTTCTAGCAAGACAGGGACAAGGATTGGGAGGGATGATGGTGGCTTTATGAGTGAGGGGGAAGGAAATCTAGCATAGGGTTGTCTGAGTAGGAAAATCCAGGACAGAAAAGAGAGAAATCATAATACAGGAAAGAGAGACTGGAGTAAGAGTGTTATAAAGGCAACTTGCCTTTTCTTCCTCACATCGAGTTTCCTCTTTGTTTGACTGTTCCTCCCAGGCTCTTTTTTAAAACCACATATCCCTAGTGGCAGAAACCTTCAGTTGGGAATAAGAAGGATACCTCCACAGATAGGACAATTGTACTATCATTCACTTCTGTCCTTAGTTTACAACACTCTTCCTTTCTCTGCACCTTCACCCATTAGTCAAAACCCACCAACCAACCAGTAAACAAACAAAATAAGATTGAGGATGGTGAGGGCAGTCAGAGGGCTGCCGGTCCGTACTGAGGAGGAGGATCTCATTGGGAGGAGGATGGACTCTGAGGCAGCAAATTCCAGAATGAGAGGAAAAAGTGAGCACCTGTGGCTGCATCAAACGGGGATGGCATCCACATGACAACAAAACAAAATGAATGGCTATGTGGGCAAGGAGACTGTATGTTAGACTTATCCTCTTGATGCTTTTATCAGTCTTTTTGAATGTCCCATGATGCCCCAGAAGACACATTAAAAACTGGGACCATAGGTACCTAATGGATCACAGCAGATAAATTCAATAGCATGTGCTCAGTCTTTACTCTTAAGTTTTATCTTATCATTTAATTTCTAGAAATGTGTTTTACTGCTCTTCCCATTTTGTAAATTTAAAAAATAAAGGTAAGCTAAATCTAGCCTTAACCAAACTCTCATTCCTGGCTCTGAAATCCAGTTCTCTAATTCTTATTCTGGCCAGCCCCCTGACTTTTCTTTGACCTAACCAATACAGCTCTTCACGTGTCTAGGTAAATCAAGAACTCTAAATTTAATTTATTTTACAGTAAAAACTAGGTTTATTATGGACAAAAGATACGAATATTTATGTGTGTGAGTATATATTTTTTTCTTAAAATTTGACCTGTACAAAACTCATCGGGCAGTGAGTCAGGTGAAAATGAAGCCAATATTCTGTTACCTTATTGAGAATATAGTGAAGCTAAGCTATAATGAGCTATAATGCCTTTCCCACCATTCATACGTTAGGTGTACAGTGTAAACTTCAAACAATAATAAACTACTTTTGCAAAAGCCACACAGAGGAGATAAAAAATGACTTCTGTTACAAAGACTCAGTATAATATAGTACAGTTCCAACAGATAGCAAGGATCAAGTTTACCAACTCTCCTTTCCTCTGATTTTCTCTGCTTTATCCCTGTTAAAGGAGCCAATCTTCAGCCATATTCTAGTAATAATAAGTTATTTACATGTTAAGATGTCAGAGAGTCACCTTCCCCAGGCAGTGAAACAATGTCCTTAACTGGTTTTGATGCTTCACTAGAGTAACTTGCCCTCTGATTTTTGGAAAGACTACATGCACTCAGTACTTTCCAAATGTGTTTAATAGGCCCTTACAATAATCATGTGAGGTATGTTTTAGTATTCTCTTTTCACAGATGAGGAAATTAAAGCACCAACTTACTAAGTGGTGGAGCTGGAATTTAAACCCATCCAAATTTATTTAACTCTAATTCTTATGCTCTTGCACATCTTAACCGCACCCTTTATAAGGCATGGAAACAATTTTCAGCAAAATATTCAATCTGGTGGAATACTTCTTACTTATGCTTTCTAATGACATAATACCAAAAACAGTACCGAATGCCAGAAAGCTGCATTTAATGCCATGATACAACCATGATGTAGAAGGTAAACTGAAGGAAGAGTGATGAGGACTATAATTGCCCTCACTCTTTGCCCACGTGACCATATTGGGCTAGAGGAGCCACCTTTAGGGGTACTATGCAAGCCATTATGTTGCAGACTTTTAAAACAGGCATATTATTACTGGTGGCAAAATTTGCTATGTTCTTAAGGCAGCCATTTCTGTAGACTTCAACATGTGACAGACACATTCTTTGGGGACTACACTTTTAGCCATGTAACTATTGCGCTGAAATTGTATCCATTCACAATAGAAAATAGAAAGGCTAAAATTTTGCTGGGTGTTCTTGGTGGAATCGGTTGCATTGTCAAAGGCCAGTTTACAACATAAACTGCACATTTCAGTTCAGTCTCCTTACCTGCAGCTGCCATAATGATCAATTAAGAACCAGAGCTACTCTTTGTTTAAAATGACAGAGTCCTGGACTCCTTGAACCACATCTTATTGGAACTGTTACAATGGGTCTGGGAGTACAGAGAGCAAAATAGTAGTACTCAGACAGACGAATTGTGCAAATGGTGGTGCAACAGATTGGAGGCACAAGAGGGTAAAGCCTCTGGATTCATGACACTAATTTCTCAGACTGAAACCAGTAACTTGTGTCTGCACTTGCAGAAGGGCTGAATAGTGGGAATGTGTCCGAAGTTATATTTGGTCTTCTATTCAGATGGACTCCCCTTGTTTATGGTATATTAACTGTCACTTTGTCTCTTTTTAAATATTTCTGTGTTTTATAGGATTCTTATCTGAGGCTGCTGGTAGGAGTAGAAAAATATATGAGGAGGTAATGGCGTTTTTAAATTATATTGCAATAGATATCAAGTGATATTGTTTTGTATGGATATGTGGGGAAAGTTTACAAATCAATGTCACTGTATCAAAGTGGGGATCCTTGTTGTCCTAATTATAGGAAGTATATCATATGCATATGATGGATTTGTATGTTAACTTGTAGAAATGGGGGTGAAAAAACTCACATGTAGTAAAAATTAACTTTGAAACCTCCTTAATAATCCAAAAAGTACTCATGGTTTTGTGTACAACCCTGAATAGCAATTTTAATGCCAGAGCATGAAAAGCATTGGATTAGACCTAAGAAAGCAGTCAACCATGGGAATGTCTACAATCAGAGAGCTTGATTTTCAAACCATTCTATCTTTCCAATAATTACCAAACACTTAGCTGTGGTGGATAATTCTAAAGTATTTTTTCTTTTTTCTAAGATCTATCTTATACTCTTTTCATTTCAAACCTCTGTAGTTTTTTGTTTGTTAATTTATTGGGGTGACAATTGTTAGTAAAATTACATAGATTTCAGGTGTACAATTCTGTATTACATCATCTATAAATCCCATTGTGTGTTCATCACCCAGAGTCAGTTCTCCTTCTATCACCCTATATTTGATCCCCCTTACCCTCATCTCCCACCCCCCTCCCCCTTACCCTCTGGTAACCACTAAACTATTGTCTGTGTCTATGAGTTTCTGCTTCTCATTTGTTTGTCTTGTTCTTTTGTTGTTTTGGGTTTATATAAACATTAGATTTTTATTGCTGTGGGGATTAAACAGGATAATAAATGTGGATACTTTCAACACAAGATCTGACATACAGTATATGCTGAAATGTATTTGCTGGATTTGAGTCAAAATCTTCCTTGATCAGACATGATATACTCTATTATTTGGAAAGTTGAAGAGAAGGATGTAGCTTCACATCTCCCTGTATTCCAGATTGGTATTTCCTATTATGTTCCCATTGAAGAGCGCTCATTCTCAAGCCTTTGCTTATTGATTTTATAACCCCTCTGTAGAGCAACTTTTAATAATGGGACTCCATTGTAAACGGAAGTAATTTTCCAGCACCTACTGCGCATGTCCCTACTGGCTATTGAGCTATAGAAGTAGTAGAAGGAAGATCTGAAAATCTAGATTAAGGGAATTATTCATCTAGAAGAGATAATTGAGACCTGAAAGTCAGTGAGATCTATAGGAGTGGTAGTGCAGAGAGTGTAGAATATAAGGTTATTACAGTATTTGGAGGTTGTTCTAAGACGAAGAGGAGTAAAACAGAAACTGGATTATCCTGAGAATTAAGTACTAAAGAGGCCAAAGGGAGAAAATGTTTTTTTTTAAAAAATACATAAGATTAATTATACGATTCACCAGATATTTCTGGCTCTCTGTTTTCTGAAAACATGGGAGATTTCATTCCTTGGATTATCTATGGATTGATGGGGCATGTAGTTTTGGAAATGATGTATGAGTGGACTTGACACATGTCACTTCTAGACTGGAGCAATTAACTGGTGTGAGATGCTTCAGAGTTCTTTTTTTTTTCCCATCTAGTCTGGCAAATAGTTACGTTTGAGATGGCGCCTGCTCCTCCAACTCGAATCCCTAACTGAGATGAGAGAGGCTAACTCCCCCACTCTTCCACTAACCCATGATTATCTTACTTCATGAGAGAGAAATAAATCTGTTTTAAGCCGTTAAAATTTTGCAATTTGTTGTAACTGCTCACTTCTTAATTTATTTACTATTTATCATAGCATATCTTAACTTATTCTCACTGACCAGAGTGGGTGGGTGAAAAATGACACGTTTAGCAGAAATGCAACGTATATGAAGAATGAGGCAAGAACATTGGATGAGGCTCATCAGATATATCAATATACGTCTACCTATTGTCTACCTATACACTCATATGTATATGTACAGTGAGAGAGAGAGAGCATTTTGCACATTGTTTGTATTGAGAAAAAATATAAATAAGAGTGCTATGGAGGAAATGTGTGATGAAGGGATTCCTGGACTCTCCTCTGCAAAGTTTGGCCATAAAAGGAAGGAGAAGAATAGGAGAGCATTAGGAAGCATCAGATGTAGGTAAGACTTTCATTTTTTTTTCATCCACATGGTGAGAAAACTAATACATATCTTCAAGTAGAGAGTAATGGTCATAAATGAGGGAGAGGTCCGGATGGGGGCCGGGGGGACATGTTGCTAGAATAGGATGAGTGTGGGAGAAGGTCCTAAGATTCAGGATTGGACGGGATTGAATTCAGATATGGGTTCCTTAGGTTTATTCAGGATGAGGGATGCCCCTTTCTTTGTAAATGGAAGGAAAATGAAAGATGTAGAAGCAAGAATGTGTTCAATATTAGTATCAAAAATGCATCTTACATTTTATCAGGAAAACATGGTAGTTCTTAAATTCCAATGTTTTAAAGTCCATGATATAAATACTAATCACTATCATTCTGGTGTAATGTGTGCTGTGGGCAGCACCCCTTCTGCGCTCACTATGCTCAGGCCCTCCCACACACAACTTCTCAACTTTTGAGGCAAGCTTTCACAGAGACATTTGCAAAGTGTACTTCATGCTCTGAGTTTTCAAAACTACAAAATTATATCCAGAGTAGCTAACAATTTGCAAAGGGTCTATCACCTTGCAAAGAATAATTTTCAAGTTTACTTAACAAACAGATTTCTACTGTGAGAGGAAGAATATATGGGAGAAAAATTATAGAGGGAAAAATCATGTAAGTCTATCTAACCCCTCGATGTGGAAATTAGACCAAGGTATAGATCAGAAATTACATATAAATGCCAAGATCTGAACCAATGGTTCTCAAATTTTAGTAGGCATCACAATCACCTAATAATCTTGTTAAAATTGCAGGTGTTGGGGACCACACTGAAATTTACTGTGTCAGAATTTTGAAGCAAGGGGTCCAAGCTTTTGTCTTTTTGTAAGATTATGGGTGACTTTATGCACTCCAGAGTTCTAGATTTACTGATCAGAACGTTTCCCATTAAACTGATATCTCTTTAACTCCTCTAAAGCAGTGGGAGAAGTGATTTCTGATTCTGGGTAGAGTGGCTGTATACTTAGGGACAAAGAAAGTCAGGCTCGTACACCACAGAACATTGAAATCTGAGAGGGATTTTGGTATTTGTTTTGTCAAATCTTCACATTTTTATCGATGTGGAGACTGTGGTTTAAACGGTGTATGAATCCCTTTTATGGTGACAAAATGGCAGCAGAGGGGCTGACAATTGAAACTAAGATTTTGACTTTAACTTCCGTGGTTATTTTGTGTGTGTGTGTGTGTTTGCGTGTGTGTGTGTGTGTGTGTGTATGTGTGTGTGTGTGTAGTCTAGTTCTATTTTTAATTTTTATTAAATTGGGGTGACATTGGTTAGTAAAATTATATAGGTTTCAAGTGTACATTTCTATAATACGTCATCTATATATTGCTCGTATGGTTTTCTTCTGCTGAAATTATTCTACTATCTTCCTGTAAAACATTATTTCTTGTTACTCTAGACATCCTGCTTTTTCATTAAGCATTGCAAGCTACAAGGGAAAAGGAAAGCTACCTTTTGTTTTGTGGGATGATTTCTCGAATTTTATATGCTTATTGGAGGGGTGAATGACATATTTGCATGGAATGGTTTGAAGCACTGCTCTCACAAACATATGTACTTGCTGTCTGCCTTGCCCCCCTACCCCAAACCAAACAGAGGTTCTCAATTTCCTCCCGAATAAATTAATTTGGGAATTTAAGTAATTTCTTTTTACTGTGCTTCTTTAAAAGATTGCTGTGTTGGAAAGAGCTGACTCATTATCTTACCAATAGCTTCACAAAACAAATGGTTTTTTGATTGTTTCTTTCTGCGATTGGAAGGCTTCAGGGCACAGAGAAACTGCTAGAGACCTTGAGTTTGATGGAAGGAAAATATTTTGATCCTATAAGTCGGGTGAAGAGTACAAAATGGGGATTGACAGGAAACTAAAGACAAACAATTTATTGAACAGTATTTCTGGGGATTGGCTTATGATATTCCTGACAAAACAACACTGGGGCGTCAAGTAGAGGGGCCACTCATTGTTTATTTCCTGGCTTTTTCACGAACAAATGAAAAGTTAAGCCTAAGTTAACATGTTTATAAATGACTCCGTATATTAAATCCCCTCTAATTTGTAATACCTAATATGATTTCTTTCTTCCTTGGACCCTATACTGCTATAACAACTCTATTAGGGGATACTTTCCAAACTATGGTAAAGAGAAAAAATAGTTTGGTTATTATTATTTATTATTGTTCCTGTTTGGTTCATTGATATTTTTGCATTGGAGTATTTAGTTTATTGTTGTAATTATTTTTTTCTCATGGCCTACAAGTCTATAAACAAAAATTAAAATATAAACTATTGAGTAGAATCAGGTGACTCTGAGCAACATCAAATAGTAATGCATAATAATATGAAATTAAGTTCAATTATACAATGAATTGGGGTAGTTCACATTAAAACAACAATGATACACCATTTTTTAAATTTTCCATTACATTGACAAAAATGAAAAAATACCATCATTTACTCTTGGCAAAGCTGTGGGGTCATACATATTTTCTTATACTTTTTAAGAGCAGGTGAATCAGCCTATCATTTTTCAAGGGGGGTTAGCATCATGTACTGGAATTTAAAATGTCCATATCTTTGATACAGAAATGCTATTTCTAGGAATGTATGCTAAAAACAAACAAACAAACAACAACAACAAAAACCCTGCATGTACACAAACCTAAACAATTAGAGTTAAGTAAATTTCGGATCTATCGATAGTATGGGATACTAAGCAGTTGTTTAAAGGAATGAATAAGAGCTCGATATACTAAATTAGAGATCTCTAAGACTTATTTTATAAAACACTAACAGAACAATAATAAGTCTTATGAGTGTTTATAATTTTGCCAGTTTATGCCGGGGGTGCCAAAATACGTAATGTATACATATTTTAAGATAGCATCTCTTAAATTATATTATGTCAGTTGTATTATGTCATATGATACTAGAAAATGTACAGATAGGATGTTTAGGATGGTACTATAATGAATGCTGTTACTTGTTGCCCAGAATCCTGCTTTATTGAAGGATTTCCTCCCCACCTCCCAGCTTCTCAGTGGGTAGGCTGCTTGCTGACAGCTGTAGGCTCTCTTTTCTGGAATTTGCCCTTGAGTAGAGAGTCCTGCTTCACTCAAGATCACAGGACCTACACATGAGGACTAGTCACTGGCAGGGTAGAAATGCTCAGGCTCCTTACTGCAGTGCAGAGCAGGCTCCTATCATAGCCCCATCACTGCCTTGCATTTATGTGAGATTGTCCAAGAATCAGGGATAAGTGAGTCATGACAACTATAAAGGGTCATCCTAGATTTCTCCATGGACTTGACCGTAGCCTTGGTTGAAAACTGCACTGTAGCCCACTTTCCCCCTCTGACCACTACTGCATCCTTCCTTCCCCTCCCCAGATGTTGATCATGATCACTTCCTAATAAACCCTTAATACAGAGATCTGTTTCAGGATCTGCTTCCCAGAGAATACAATCTACAACACTTGAAATTTATGAATAATGTGCCCTTTTACTGAGGTAAATCTGAATAGATAGGAGAAAGAGGGCTTACAATTTTTGTTATTTTATTGGATTGACACCTGACTTTGAGCTTTTATGTATTGATATAAGGTGTGTCAAACTCTGGGTATATGTCACAATCTTTCTATCAGTATAAAAACTATCTTCATCTAATTTTAAAAAATAGGTCAGTAAATGAATTCTACTTTATTTACTAGAGATTTGACTTAAGCAATAACCCTTTATCTTATATTTTTTACCCTGAATTTGGAAGTTGAGAGTATATCTTACGATTTTTATAGACAGCCATGGACTTTAAGTGTTCCTTGACATTGAATTTCGGCTCACCCAAAACATTTGGTTCCTGCTTGTTCTCCTACCACTGATGACCCTCTTTCCACACCCATTAGTCCACATTTCACTTTCACCACTTCACCAGCCTCCTTTTTATTCCAAAGCAGCACAAACATAGACTGTTATGTGGAATAGTCTTTATGGTAATGGAGAACACAGAATAGTACAGAATAGGAATTCACTTACAGTTAAAAGTATGGAATCACTGTTCTTTACATTCTCTATTTCTGCTATGATACATCTCAATGGCCATTTTTTCCCCTTAAGCTGTACTTACACCACCTCCTCCTATCTCTTCTGTCTGTTCTAAGGCTTCCCAAACCCCGTGACCTTAGCTTGGCAAGAACAGACTCTAAAGCCTACTACTTGATTCTTAAAGTGATCTAACTCTCAACCTCTACCCTAGGATATTTTGTGAGGCTACCTTTGCGTAAGAAAGAAAATAGTTATGGCGTATGCTAAATGAAAGTTCATCAACCCTAGGATTTCACTTTTAGTGATATAAAGAATGAGCATAAATATTGAAATTTTAGTTACCTTCAACCTATCTCAGACCAAGCTTTTGGGCAGTGCAATGTATATATATTATAAAAGAACATACTGCACTTAAAAAATATATTTGTTACATCATATTGGCATATACTAGTCCCCCATTACCTGTGGTTTTGCCTTCTGTGTTTTTAGCTACCCACAATCAACCATGGTCCGAAAATATTAAATGGTAAATTTCAGAAATAAACAATTCATAAGTTTAAAATTGTGCATAAGTTTTAAACTGTGCATGATGAAATCTCGCGCTGTCTTGCTTTGTCCCACCCAGGATATGAATCATTCCTTTGTCCAGTGTATCCACAACCTGCCTATTAGCAACTTGGTAGACATCTTGGCTATCAGATCAGTTATCAGATAGAGAAAACACATTCACATAAGATATATTACAGTGTATTGTTATAATTGTTCTATTTTATTATGAGTTCTTATTGTTAATCTCTTACTGTATATAATTTGTAAATTAAACTTTATCATAGGTATGTACATACAAGATAAAACATAGTACCGGTATATGTAGTGTTTGGTAGTATTTACAGTTTCAGACATCCACTGGGGCTCTCAGAACATATCCCCCATGGATAAGAGGGGACTACTGTATTTAAGTCTGTCTTTCAAATTGAATCTGATGAACTCCATAAATTAATAATTTTCATACAAGTATAAATATTTGATTCAAGGGGTCTTCTACATGTCTATATAATCCTGGCCGAAACCTCTATCCCCCACATTTCTGAATGGGCCGCTGACCCTGGATTGCCCATGTATAGTTACCAAACACTTGCGGCTTAGAGTATGGAAAACAACTCCTCTCTATTGAAATAAATTTTTTCTTTAGTGAATGCCAGAGCTGTCATCTCATTAGAACAACTCTAATTTGTTCTTATTGTTCCTAGTAATTTCATTCCTTATGCATCCTAATGATCTTTGAAAACTACACCATTGATTAATAGAGTCGTTCCCCCAAACACTTATTGAGTCCCTGTAATATACCAGGCACATGGTGTTCTAAGTGTTTGGAACACAATGTGAAACAAAACAGAAAACACTTCCTTTTTATCCTGCAATTTATGTTCTGGCAGGGGGTTAAAACTTATGAATTTCTATCTATTTATTTACTTGTTTGCTACTCTACTTACTACTATAGTAAATTGTATTAGGTTGGTGCAAAAGTAATTGTGGTTTAAAAGGTTAAAAATAATTGCGAAAACCTGAATTACTTTCGCACCAACCTAATGTATGGTGTGTTAGAAAGTGTTCAGTTCTATGGTAAAAAAAAAAAAAAATACTGAATGTATCTGTCCGAAGAGGATAGGTTTTGCTGATATAACTACCTCCAAATCTTAATGTTTTTAACAACACATATTTTATTTCTCACGTCATCGTCTAGAGTGTATCTGGTTCCTGTGGCAGTGGGGAGGGGGCAGGGATCATGAAGTGTTAGCTCCACAGGCTTCCAGTTAGAAGCGATACAGGTCATTTATGCGCATATTTCATTCGCCAAAGTATATAAGATGAGCAAGCTGAATTTATAAGTGTGAAGTCAACTTCTTCCCTGCTCCTGAATAGAGAAGACATAGGGTTTCTATTAATTATTCGAATGACTTTTTTTTCTTTTTTTAAAAAATTTTATTTTATTAAATTTATTGGGGTGACAATTGTTAGTAAAATTACATAGATTTCAGGTGTACAATTCTGTATTACATCATCTATAAATCCCATTGTGTGTTCATCACCCAGAGTCAGTTCTCCTTCCATCACCATATATCGAATGACTTTTTATGAGTGTAAAGAACTGGGGCATGTGACCAAGACAGGGGGCAATTTTAAATAAGATTGGAAAGGTAGGTTTCATGAAGAAAATATAACTTGATCAGAGGCAGGTGAGATAATGGTGTTGCCCACTGGTATAACTAGAGGAGGAACCCTTTAGTTTTTATTTATTTTTATACTTTTTTATTTGTCAGGTAGAGGAAACAGCCAATGTAAGCCCTCAGGCAGGAGCCTGCTCAGTATGTGTGAGGAACAGCAGAGCACATGGGGCTGGAGTAGAATGAGCAAGATGGAGGGCAGTAAGAGGTCAGATTAGAGAGAAAAAGAATAAGCGATAATATGTAGGGCACTGGAGGTCATAATAAGGACTCTGGGCTTTACTCCAAGTGAAATGGAAGCCATTGTGAGATTTTGACTTCCCTGCAGACTGGGCCTCATGCTTATTTCTAGCTCTTTATTACTCCTGTTATGAAAGGATTTTCCCCTTTCCTTTTCCTTGAACTCTCTGAGAAACCCACTCATGTTCCATTATCGACTCAAAATCTCCAATTTTCTTCGGGACCCCTTTGTGGCTGCAAAGCAAAAACATCTCTGCCCTGGCAGGATTCTGCTGTCCTGACTCCATTATTTAATCACTGGTGCCTTCCCCCTTTCCCTTTTCATTATATGCCAAATTGTTTACACTTATTGCCCCTCACACTTTCCAAAGCCCTTGACTCAGTAATGCTGGCCTTCAAAATCCGTTTTGCTTGAAAAAACCAGAGGGCACTTTGGAATTTTCCATGCAGTTTCCCTGTTTTTTCTACTGTGATATGGTCTATATCACCGAAAGACACCGGAGAGATGTATAGGAGCTGTGGCCTTGCAAAGATTCCACAGTTACTTTCATTGGTGTAGAGCACAGTGTAATGGATGCCAATTGTGTTCAGAGTAAAAATGTCTTTGCCTGACATGGCAATGTCACCTTTTTGAAGCAAGAGACACTAATTAATGTTTACAGAAGAGTCTTCTGATTGCCATACAAGAAGCATACAGATTGAAGTAAAAGCAGAAAGCCTCCTTAAGTATTCCCAGAAGATTACATTGGATAATACATCTGTCTTAGTCCATTTGAGCTGTTATAACAAAAATATCTTAGACTGGGTAGGTTATAAACAACAGAAATCTACTTCTCACAATTCTGGAAGGTGGGGAGTCCAAGATTAAGTTACCAAGAAATTTGGTGTCTGGTGAGAGCCCACTTCCTTGTTCATAGACGGTCATCTTTTTGCTGTGTGGTCACATGGCAGAAGGGGCAAGGGAGGTCTCTGAGCTCTAATATAAGGGCACTAATCTCATTCATGCGGGTTCCACCCTAATGATCTGCCAACAGTCCCACTTCTTAATATGATCACATTGGGGTTTAAAATGTCAACATATGGGTTTTGGAGGGACACAACATTCAATTTGTAGCATTCCATCCCTGCCCATCCCCAATTCAAGTCCTTTTTACGTGCAAAATACTCTCATTGCATTCCGACAGCCCTAAAAATCTTAACTCATTCCAGCATCATCTAAAGTCTAAATTTTAAAGTCTCATTTAAATACCATCTAAATCAGATATGGGTGAGATTCAAGGTATGATTCATTCTAGGGCAGATTTTTCTCCAGCTGTGAACTTTTGCTTCCCATATACAGTGGTGGAACAGGCATAAAACAGATATCTCCATTTTAAAAGGGAGGAATAGGAAAGAAGAAAGGGATATGGGAGCCGAAGCAAGTTCAAACTACAAGGCCAACTCCATGAGATCTTAAGGATCATGAGTAAGCCCCTTTACTCTGTGCTCTGCCCTGCAGGCTCAGCTGAATGGCCCAGAAGTAGTTCTCTGCATGGGCCCTATAACTCTTCTGGGCTGGAGTCCTGAGTCTATGGCTCTTTGGGACCCCATCCTTTGAAACCTAGATGGAGACAGCCGTGACCCCACAGCTCATGTTCTTTGCATGCCAATAGAGATGACACCATGCTCACAGCACCAAAATGTACTGCCTGTGCTCTCTGGAGGAATGGACATTGTGGCCTGCACTGTACCGAAGCCTGCTGGAGCCTGGGGCGACAGGAGACCATGGTGCTGGAGTGTGGGGAGTGAAGCCCGGGATGTGAAGTGGTGCCAGACAGCATGCACCAAGGTCCTGCAGGCACTGGTGACTCCTCCTTTGAAACTACTCTGCTCCCAGACCTGTCCCTCTGGGCCTGTGATGGGTGTGGCAGCTCTGATAAACTCAGAATTGCATTCAGGGTCATTCTTCCCTTGTTTTAGAGAATAGCTCCCAGCTTCTGTTGAGGTGGCTTAGCGACACCCTTATTAATCTCTTATGACCACACTTTCTTATTTATTTATTTATTTATTTATTTATTTATTTATTTATTTATATTAAAGTTTATTGGGGTGATAATGGTTAGTAAAGTTACATAAGTTTCAGATGCACAATTCTATATTACATCATCTATATATTACATTGTGTATTTACCACCCAGAGTCAGTTCTCCTTCCATCACCATATATTTGATCCCTTTTACCCCCATCTACCACCCTCCTCCCCCCTTACCCTCTGGTAACCATTCAACTATTGTCTGTGTCTATGAGTTTTTGTTTCTCATTTGTTTGTCTTATTCTTTTTTTGCTTTCTGTTTTATGTCCCACATATGAGTGAAGGCATGATTCTTGACTTTTTCTGACTTATTTCGCTTAGCATAATAATCTCAAGATCCATCCATTTTGTCACAAATGGCAGTGTTTCATCTTTTCTTATGGCAGAGTAGTATTCCATTGTGTGTATGTACCACATCTTCTTTATCCAATCATCTACTGAAGGACACTTCGGTTTCCATGCCTTGGCCACCGTAAATAAAGCTGCAATGAACATCAGACCACATATATCTTTACATATGAAAAAATGCTTAACATCACTAATCACTTTTTCATTTTTTAGAATATGGATAGGCTGAGAATTTTCCCAATCTTTGAGTTTTGTTTCTTTTTTTGCTTCTCAACTCCATCTTTAGGTCATTTCTCACATTTCACTATAAGCATTCAGGAGGAGCCAAGCTGCACCTTCAACACTTTGTTTAGAAATAGCTTCAGCTACATATCTAGTTTCATTGTTCCCCAGTTCTACTTTCCACAAAATACTGGAACTTGAACCTTGAGCATAATTCAGCCAAGTTCTTTGCTACTTTATAGCAAGGATCACCTTTTCTCCAGTTTCCAATGACATATTCCTCATTTCTGTCTGAGACCCCAGCAGAATGACCTTCATCATCTATATTTCTAACATCTGTTCAGGATTACTTACATACTCTCTAGGAAGATTAAGATTATCTCTACAGTGCTCCTCTTTTCTTTCTGAGCTGTCACCAGAATTGCCTTTCAAAGGCCCATTCTTGGCAATGTGGGCATGTTCTAGATAAACCTCAAAACTCTTCCAGCTTCTACCTATTACCAAATTCCAAAGCCAATTTCACATTTTTAGGTATTTGTTACACTACCACCCCACTTGTCAGTAGCAATTTCTATCTTTGTTCAGGTTGTTGTAACAGAAATACCTTAGCCTCGGTGTCTTATAAACAACAGAAATCTATTTGCCAGTTCTGGAGGCTGGCAAATTTAAAATCAAGGTCCTGGCAGCTTTGGTGTCTGGTGAGGGCCCACTTCCTGGTCCATAGATGGCCATCTTCTCACCATGTCCTCATGTGGTGGAAGGGGTGAAGGGGCTCTCATTTATAAGGGCACTAATACCATTCATGAGGACTCCACCCTCATCATTTAATTAACTACCAAAGGCCCCATCTCCCAGTACCATCACATTAGGGCTTAGGATTTCAACATACAAATTTTGGGGGGACACATACATTCAGTCTATAGCAATATCTAAGCACAGCTTCAAGACGGAGAGAATATCTGGGTTCAAACCCTGCCTCTAATTCTAGATTTGTGTTCTTGAATTCTCTTCAGTTTCCTTGCCTCATAAAGGATAATAAGGATATATCTCATATATATATATATATATATATATATATATATATATATATATATATATATATATATATATATTGCTGCCTGGCATATAGTAAGTACTCCATAAAGTTAAATTGTTTTTATTGTTCATCCTCATGGAAGTCCATGCTAAGGCTCTAGATTACCCCTGATTTAATGGAATGATCTAAAACCTTCCGGGCTCCGTTTGGTCATAAACTGTCTTTTGCTTTTCCTGCATTTATTTCATACTGCTATTCTTGTGAGAGTAACCTCTTAATAAACTGTGTGACAACTATCATTTCGTGGCAACATCACTCCTCTTTAGTTTCCTCACCAAAGCCTGAATGAATTGGTTGCCTCTGTCCTGTTATCCGGACATTAGCCAATGGGGTTCCTTTTGGGTAACAAGCATGGCTGAGATGCAGTATGTACACTGCGAAAGTCAAAGCTGTCCACCTGTCAATTACTATAACAGTGAACAGCCATGCTTTACACATGCCAGCCATGAATAAAAGGGATGAGAGCCAAAAGATCATGACTATTCTGTAGCTTTTCCAGCAGCCATGAGGCTGCTTATATTGGGTGTATATTGGAGATTTTGCTTAGAATCCTAGAAGTCATTCACCAATTTGAGAAGTGAGAACTTTCCAAGACTGAAGCCAAAAAACTGTTTTTGGAGTTGGGTTACTCTATGGGCGTGTAATTACATCAGAGATGTCTACTCTTTGGTGCAGTAGAAATATGATATTTGGAATCAATATTTCCTAAATTAAAAGTGAAGAAAGTCAGATTTACTTTTGTTAAGAATTCTCAAATGTTTCCAGAAAAAGACATACCCTAAGATTGCAAAAGTAGATCTGGGAATTATCCTGCCACTTTTCTAATCAACCCTTCAATGGCTTCCCCCTAATGCCTACCATTTATCGGGTGCATTTTTGATCCTGGGTTTCAAGGATCTACTTTGTCCTCCCCCACCCCGTACGCTATTGTTGTAGTCTAGCCTCCTATTCAGCCTCCATGTATTATTTGTGTTCTAATGAAGTTTGCTAAATATAATTTTTCCAGATATGTTCGCTCATCTTTCTCATCTATGTGACTGCTAACACCAGTCTCAGTGCATAAAACTCTTCCCGTCCATTACAGAAGGTACCCAATATTCGAAGACCACCTCAAATATTGTCTTGTTCATGATATCTTTCCAGAAATCCCCTTGCAACCTATCTTTTCCTCCACTGAAGTTCCACAGTCTATTGTCTGTAACTCTTTTACGGTACCTACATCACTCTTTTTTTTTTGTGCCACAATTGTACATTTTCCTTACAGTTACATGACTAGGAAGGAAGTAGCAAAAAAAGAGGAAAGGGGGAAAGAGAGGACGGAAAAGGTAAAAAGAATCAAAGGTCAATGCAAGGGAAATGGGGGTCCATTTAAATCCTTTTTTATAGAAACAATACAATTTTTGAAAAAAATCTCAATAGCAATATCAACAATTATTCCCCTTTACCAATATGGAACCAATAGCTAATGCCCTAAGAAACTAGTTATTATAAATCTGACAAAAATCCAAAAGTGGAGGCCATGAGTCTCTGACTCAACAACTTCAGAATATAAAGCACAGCTATCTGGTCATTGTTTTCTATTTTTCTTATTCTATTCCATTTTGTCACTTTGTATTTCTGTTTACATTTTGTTTTGCATTTTCTGAATTTGTCATGTGATAACAAACATTTGGGTTATGTAATTACTTTTAGATACTTTATCACTTTTGTCTGCGATTTATCCTGACAGTTAACCACATCTATTTTAATTCAACTTCACTGTAAGATCGTGTTGAGAAACAATCTGATGACAAAAGCTCATGTAAATCCTAAAAATATATTTTAATACTATTAATCTTGAGATTTCTATATTAGTTTTCCTGTTCATCTTTTGAATGGAGCCAGAATCTCTGCAACAAAGTGAGATTTGCTAACTTTACTGCACTCAGCAAACCATAGTGAAGTTTAATTTGGACTGTTTGTGCATTTTAGCTAATACTTAAATGGATCTATTTTGAAATTACTATATATAGGAGATTAAAGCAGAACATGAGTACAAAAATGTAAAGAATGTTGCAAAACCATCTCTTTCAAAATGGTAAATAATGATGCATTAAAAATTATTGATTACTGAGTGCCATCCATTTTTATTGCACTAAATATTAGTTTTAATATATAAAAGTTCTTAAATAAATAATACTTTAAAGAATACATTTTAGACTGCATATATACGGTATTTAAATGTTAATACGATTCTGAACAAACCATAACATTTTAATGCCTCACATTAAGCACTGTAGTCTGAGAACACCAAGAGAAAAGTGAAAAAATATATATAAATAAAATATGGTTTAATAACCTTTCTCTCTTGTGCATTTTGCAATAGAGTCTTCACTGTTTATTTATTGGCAATATTACTCTTTAATATAAAGTAGTTAAGATTCCTAAAATATTGCTTCCCACTTAGGCTTTCAAGGCCCAATACCTTTCTCAAGTCCCACAGTTTCTAAAATTTGTGCCTCATTTTGCTCTTTCATTCTGCTCACCTATAAAATGATATTCCAGAGATCCTAAAGCCATAGAAGCAGAGCACAGCTGATGATATGAATGATTTATTCGCACCAAAGTCCAAAACTTGCAGAATGGAACAAATTCTGGTGTCTTCAAAAAAGCCCAGTAACTGGTTTTTTCTATCTAACTCACTCCAAAACTTTCTTTTTACTTAGAAAGTGTTCTAAGACTATCTCATTCTTATACAAAAACCACGAGTAGATCTAGTGATTTCCTTATAAGAATGATTCAAACAGTTGCTTGGCATCGCTTGAAAATAACAGTTCTATTAATTATTTTTTACTTATCAATTCTCTGTCTTGATGATTTTGACACATAGGCTAGGACAGGAGAACTGGATAAAGGCCTGATTAGCCTTCACAAAAGAAATGAGTTACTAGGACGTTAATTTTGATATTTTGGGGATGTGCACGAGGCTTAAAAATTACTGGCTTTTTTTTTTTTTTAATCGTCTGTAGGTTTTCCTCTTCAGAAACTCAGTACACATTTATATTTAATGTTGTCTTCTTTGAGATTTATTTTGGGTGCACTGCATTTCCCTCTTCTTGTTGGACTCAGCTATGGAATAAGGAACATTTTTGCTTTTGTTTTACATGTGCATTTCAGGTTAGTATTAAATTTGGTTCCCAGCTTCTTTGTTTTATTTCTTCAATATCTCACTTGAAAAGTAAAAAATAAGTACAAGAGGATTCCAAACATAAATAAATAACACCTGTTAATAAGTGCAATTATTTTCAGAAACACACATCAGAAATGATATTTCTTTAACTTACACTGGCTACATCATTTTGCTTCTTTATTTTCATTCGAAAATTTTAAACAAGTGCTAGAATGGTTGATTTTATGCTAAGGAAGGGAACTTCAAATTTTGTATTTTAGACATTAAAAAGTTAAGAGTAGGCATCTACATGACTTTGGGATATAAATGTGGCTGCAAAGCTTGGAATTTCTTATGCTCCCCTAGTAACTAACCAAATGCATCATCAACTAGGTGGCAGGAAGATATCTATGTTACTATTTTTAAGGCAACTCTGTCTTAAAATTAATACAATATTTATTTTTATGTGCCCGATAGTATCATAGACTAAATTAAAAATTGGAGTTTCTTTTACATGTGAGATAATAGCCAAATTAATATGGGCAGAATTCATTAAGATAATATGCTTATTTTGAAACTATTAGTTTTGTTTGGGAAAAGAGTCTTTTTGAACAGTCGACTCTTTCACTGCTGTATTTCTAGCCTGTTTATCTTATTGGGGAGAGCAGATGGAGATGGGATTAGATGAACCATCCAATTATTCAACCTATACTCTCCAAAACACCAAAACATGGGTGGGGATATATAACACAGGTGCCGAGACAAATTCCCTTTTATGGCCAGCTTATTCAACATCTGATATAGGCGACGAAGAAAAAAATTCACTCCTTCCCTAACTTGTGGCTATGACTGCCTTAGCTACTGTCTGACTGTATTTGTGGGTGCGGTGGAAGACAAGGTGGGCCTCTTTACCTAGGGAAAGAGCACACAATGCTTGCTCCCTCCCACCACTGCAGATGGATTTAGGCAGATGTGGCACAGCACATGCTACAATAACAGTCACTCTCTCTGCCTCTTCCTTGAACAGAGTGCAGAGGCCAAATTTGCAGTCTTTCCAGCTCTGTTCAAGCCAAAGACTCAGAGGAACAGGGATAGGATGTGACCAAACCAGAGGGTCTGCCTTCCATCACTGAGACTACAGAAGGAGAAAACATTATCATCCCCTCAACTGTGCTCTTAGTTAAGGAGTGACATGTTATAAGCTTAAAAACTTCATGAAGCTGCCAAGTCACTGCCATATTGTGGGACAATGATTGTGGACATGGTTTCTCCAGGAGAAGCTAGATGGATTGGATTCCTTAAATAGTTTATAAATATTCAGAGTACTCCAATTAATTCTAAAAGTATTTTAGGATTGGAGTAGACAGGGATGCCAAGAAAGATGATTTCAAAAGGCTTTCATTTTCTTTGCAGAGCTACATGCCTTACTCCGTGGAACATTTTTTTTTTTTTTTAAGTTTTGAAATAAGTTTTTCAGTGTGGCAAGCAAAAGAGGCACGAGCAAATTCTAGTAATAGTTTCTCTCAAGACAAATAAAACAAACCCCAAGCATTTGTTCAGTTCCCCATTATAAAGTCATTTTTCTCACCCCAGTAGATGTCAAATACCTGGCCAGTTGGAGATAGAAAATTGTGCCTCCGGTAACCAGAAATCATCTGACTCTCAGAAATGAGATTTTTAGCGTTCCCATTAGGGCTTTCACGTTGGCTTATTAAGACTAACTGGGCAGCAGAACATGATTACCTGTCCCCGATAGAAAGGGAAATAAAGTTACTGGAAAGATCAGCTGGCTGGCTGTATTCCTTAGCCTGCCGCCTAAACTACTTCCCCAAATCTCTACCTGAGGACTTGCCACCCTGGGAAGTTTAATCAGTTTATTTTGTTATTTAAGACTCATGGTAAATTAAAAAAAAGAAAAGAAAAAGACTTGTGGCTCACACTTCAACGTGCAAATTTGGTTTAGGAAAGCATTTGGTAATTGTATGGGATAAGGAAGGTGGCACAAGGAAGGATGATGTAAAATACTGTCCTGCTTGATCCTCCTCCCGGTGCTCAGCATTTCAAGCCAACATTTTACAAATCTCCCGGATGCAGAGAGTGGTGATACCCATGTACGTATATATAAAGGATAGAAGGGATGCTGATGGCTGGGATCTCACAGGCTATTTCTGTATTTGACTCCTGGATTACTTCTTCCCGGGGATGACCATTTTTCTCCTTTGGGAAGTTAGAAACAGTAGCCACGGGAGATGCCAGGCAAACAGGTATCCTGGCCTCCTCATTTTATCTTTTTTCCTTTCTTGAGAAATATTCTTCCCTACGATATGCTCGGTAACTTTTTATTCTTCTACCTTTTATAACACAGATCAGAACCTGCTTTGGAAAAGATCTTACAATTTTAGTGAACTTGTGCCTTAAGCTTCATTCTTAATTGTGGAATGAATTATCCTATCAAAGGCATTTTGGTCTCTACCTAGCAGAAAGGAAAATGCTCTTTAATGGAAATTTAGAAATCACAGCATGTAGCTACTAGCTCTCCCGCTTTGTTGGGCCACTTTGCTCTATGGGTTTTTCTTCTAATTTGCTGAGAAGTCTCAGGGGTGAACATAGCACAAAATGTTCATGACTATATGGTCGGCATACTATGCTTGACTTCACTATGGTTAAGCTAGTTACTTCAGCCTAATGTTTCCACTGAAAAATTTTATATGGAAGGCTCCAATCAACTCTATCATAGCTAAAGCAACATGGTGTAGTTTATTGCCAATTTTCTGGTGGACCAGCCTTAGACGGTGAGACAAAGAATCATTATCAGACTTGGTGACATAGATCATAGTCACAAAAAGTTACAGTTTGGTTGGAAAGATAAAACTAACACATGAAAACAACAATTCCATGAACCATTGCATAAAAAATATGCTTTAATGCAATAGGAGGGGAAGTCATTACGAGCTGCTATAGTAAGAGAGATATTCAGAGAAAAGTTTGATGGTCTGTGAACCACAAATGGTTGGTAGGATAAGATTGGAAGGTGTGGGATGGGCACATCACATGTAAAAGGAACAAAGACATTATGGGAAGGAGGGTACAGAGGAGGCAGAGAGATGTAAGATTGCATAGATAGGAATAGGGCAGGTTATGAATGTGTTAGAAACATAGAAATTTAGCTTTGATATGAGAGGGCATAAGGAATCATAGTAAATTTCATGGTAGAATGAAATGATAATGAAATAAAATGGCTGAGGCATATCTGTGTTTGAGCTCTTACTGTGTGAATTATACCATGTTAGATAACTATTTTCTTTTTTAAAATGAAAAAATTCAATTATAGTTGACATTCTCTATTATTGTATATTAGTTTCTGGTGTACAGCATAGTGGTTAGACATTTACGTAACTTATGAAGTGAGCCCCTCCAATAAGTCTAATCCCCACCTGACACCATACATCATTATGACAATATTATTGACTATATTTCTTATGCTGTACTTTACATCGCTGTGACTAGTTTGTAACGGCCACTTTGTACTTCTTAATCCCTTCACCTTTTTCATTCTGTCCCCCAATCCCGCTCCCATCTGGCAACCATCAGTTTGTCCTTTGTATCTATGAGTTTGTAGATACAGTAGTACCTCGGTTTTCGAATGTCTTTGTTGACGAACATTTCGGTTAACGAACACCGTAAACCCGGAAGTAAATGCTTCAGTTTTTGAACACGCGTTGGAAGTCAACAATGTCACGCAGCTTCCGCTGAGTGCAAGATCCTGAGGCCTACCTGTCGACTGTTTTCGAACATTTCAGAACTCGAACAGTCTTCCGGAACAGATTACGTTAAAAAACCGAGGTACCACTGTAACTGTTTTCACCCTCAGTTTCCTCAAGTGCAAAATGAGGACACAGGGTTATGAGAGATTTGAAAATCAGTGAGAAATACAGGAAATAATAATATAATAGTAATAATAATAATAATAATAATAATAATAAACATGTCTATTATTAGTATTTACTGGTTGTTGATTTAGGCAAATTGAGATGACTATAGTTTCTACGATCCCCTCTCTTCCCTTCAAGAGGAACCTACTTCCTGTCCCCTTAAATCTGGGCAGGTTCTGTGGCTGCTTTGACCAATAGAATATTGCAGAAATGATGATACACCAAATTACAAACCCAGACCTTTTCCCACTTCTTGTCTCTTGAAATCCTTGCTCTTGGTATACTCCTAAGAACCCTGTCACCATGATTTGAAAAGCCTGAGCCATGTGGAGAGGCCACATATAGGTACTCTAGTTCGAAGTATCGGCTGCACTGCCAGTTGACAGCTACCAGTAACTGGCAGTCATGTTGAGCCATCTTGGCCATCAAGCCTCCTTGAGGTTTCAGATTGTTTCAGTAGCAGCCCCTGTCCAGCAAACACATGTGAGGGCCCAGGCAAAGACCACCCAGCTGAGACCAATTAACTTACAGACCCGTGATGAAAATTAATACACTGGTTTTTTAAGATCAATGTTTAAACAAGTTTTGATGTGGTTTGTCATACAATAGTTGGTAACTGGAATATTGATTTTCTTTTTTAAAATGATGATAACATTAAGAGGGAATTTATATTACAGGCTATTTGTCTGTTGTGAGTGTTACTTATGAAGGACAGGATTCCAGGTGTGGAGGAGCTGAAGGCCCTGAATAGGGAATCAGTGTTGAAAATGAAGAGTATTTCTTGCATTAACCAGTCATTCATTCACTCACTCAGTAAATACAGAGACTGTCAAAACACGGTATACAAGTGGACACTTCGGTCAACGTTGCTCAAGCAGTAGTTTGCCATAATCAGAAGCATCTGGATGCTGATGGTAACTACTTTCAGCACCTCTTGTCACAGAAGTTAGACGTGACTTGTATTCATCTTTGTTATCAGGGTATATTGAGTATTACAATTTTAATACAGTTTTTTCCTTTCTTATAATGTGTATACACTTTTTTGGCACCCTCTGTATTTATTTAGCAACAGTATTAATGGCACCAGGTTTGTGAAAACTATTTATTATTGGCTATGGAATTACAAAAAACTAATAGCATGATACTATATTGTAAATTTTAAAATGCCATATTTTCCTGCTGCCTCAGTTCCCACAAACAGGCTATGAGCACCGAGCCTAGGTGACCAGGTATACCAGCGTGAGAAGTCTGGTCCCCCCACAAGTTCCTCTTCTTGCTGTTCCTTACCTGTGATCCGTAATGAAAACTCAACAGTGAAATTCCCTCAGACATTTTGCTTGTGTGTTCTACCGTCACCCCTAGTAAAGCCACTTGGCCACTAGTCCTCACCCTCCCTTGTCCACTAGCTTCCCACCTGCCTGGTTGAGTCTGTTTCCTTGGAGCTCCTCTCATGTGGTGCCCCGTGTGATGTGATGTGCTGTTCTCTAGGACCTATAAGTATAATAAATCCTGTAATTTCATCTGCTTCTCCAAATGTAATTTCCCTGGCCATGGAGGAGTGATCCTTAAAGACTCTGTCAGGGAGACTTACTCCCCCATTTACAATACAGATACCTGTGTTCAAAACATTTAAATCTTACAGTATTGGCCAGGATACTAGCTAAAACAGGGCTGCTTACTAGGCATGTAAGACAGATTTACAAATTCAACACACCTAGACTTCCACATCTCCTACAAAATAAAAAAGCAAGCGAAAATACACACACACACACACACACACACACACACACACACACACACAGTGGAGTCAGTGGAGTCATGACAATTTAAGTGTATCTTTGAGTCAGAATGCCTAAATTCAATCCAGGTACCACCAATAGCCAAGTACAATCTAAAGTTAGTCCCTCTTGTATAAAATGGAGAGAAGATAAATGACAGCATATGGTGTTAATAAGTATTAATACAGTAAAATCTATATAAAGAACCGTCTCACCCCTCTTACATTGGTTATTTCCCTACTAACTTTAAGTGCTTTTCAATGCCCAGATTCCCAAGAATGTATTTCATATATTCAGCGTAATGTATTTCTTGACTTTTCTGTTTGGTTCTCACGATGCTTTATTGGTTTTCTCATAAAGAAAGCTCTTACAGGAAAACATCTCTCTTTTAGTAGAGTTGTTAATGTAACTGCTTTTATCCTTGTCTTAGATTTTATTTGTCTTGCCCATGACTCCTTGACCTTTTACTAGCTACTCTGATATCATCGCAGTCTTACCTTATTGTTTTCCTCTTCTGCTCTATTTCATCTCTTGCTTTTATGTTCAATATCCTCACATTTTCTCAAGAGAAAATGCTTGCTTTTAGATAAAATCCCTCCTTCTCACAAATAGCTGATTTGGTTGGTTTAATATTTAATAGTCATACTTACTTGAGCCTCTAAAATAGAGGGGATAGTAGGAAGAGTTTATATTGTAACAATATGAACACACGGATGACTTTTAGGAACTTTAATTTATACCCATGAAAACACAAACTATTAATAACAATATGGTCAGTCCTAAAGATAGCAATTTCCTGCTTTGGAGGTGATACTATAGAATATTTTCATTATGTCGTTCTGTATTATCAAGGTGCTAAACAGATGATACTTCTAGAGTCATACTCCACGCATTGTCGAATACTTCTCTATGAAATATTGAGCACACCTCAATTTATATTTAACTTGAAACAATGTCTAAAACATTCAAAAAAACACAGTTGTGACAGCATAAAGAAAATTCTACTCCAAATGAAAGCAAATGTAATTAGCTGATTTAAAACTCACTGTGAGAGTACTGCTATTCAGAACGACAACACTAGGTGGCATGATAAGTACAGACTGATAGAAAAATAACACGGCTAGGAGATTCAAATTGTTTTCTTAATGCTTCAGGCAAGATAGGCTTTATTAAAACAATGGAATACTGCAGTGCTCCACTTTCAAACACCAAGAGTCTGTGGAAGCTTACTCTCTTTGCCACTATTGCATAAAGAGCATGAGAAGGCAGGATCCAAAGGGTATACATTTACCTATTAGCTGAAGTTCTATGAGTTTTTTTTTGCTAACCATCAGACCAAAAACAATTATATTAATAGACCTCACACTTAATACAAGCCTACAAAACCTTGTGTTTTGAATTTTTTCTAAGCTCTTCATATGTATTATTTTATCTGATACAAAAAATCTTTATTACAAAAAAGGGATGTAACGCTTAGAGATACTAACTGGTTTGCTCATTATCACATAGACAGTAAGGTGATATTATAAAAATTAAAAGCAGGGTCTTCTGCCTAATGGTTAACTATCTAATGAAATAAAATGTACAATATTTACCGTAGGGAAAATTAATAATGGATCTAGATTTTTTAAAAAAAAGATTTTATTGGGGAAAGGGACCAGGACTCTATTGAGTAACAGTGTGTACTTCCAGGACTTTTTTACAAGTCAAGTTGTTGCCCTTTCAGTCTTAGTTGTGGAGGGCGCAGCTCAGCTCCAGGTCCAGTTGCCGTTTTCTAGTTGCAGGGGGCGCAGCCCACCATCCCTTGCATGAGTCCAACTGGCAACCTTGTGGTTGAGAGGACGCATTCCAACCAACTGAGCCATCAGGGAGCTCAGCGGCATCTCAGCTCAAGGAGCCGTGTTCAATTTTAGTTGCAGGGACGCTGCCCAACATCCCTTGCAGAAGTCGAGGAATCGAACTGGCAACCTTGTGGTTGAGAGCCCACTGGCCCATGTGGGAATCTAACTGGCAGCCTTCAGAGTTAGGAGTACGGAGCTCTAATGGCCTGAGCCACCGGGCCTGCCCCTGGATCTAGATTTTAATGAAAAAAAAAGAGAGAGAGAGAGAGAGAGAAGGAAAAATCCTGTAAGTCAGGACTAACCCTTTGCTAGAGCCCAAAGCTCTGAATAAAGAAACTGTAAGAATTAAAGTTTTTTACTGCTTCAAAATTTGTTCCCAACCAACTTATAGCTCTGTCAAAACAAGGTCATGGATAGTGGTGGTGGGAAACGTAAACATGGAGACCAGACTAACTTGGAAGCAAAGTTAGCAGAAGGAGCAAGTAGGAGAGAGTTGTGAAGCATTAGGGGAATATCAGTGACAAGTAGTTAGAAATTAGTGACAAGTGTGGTAAGGCTGCAGGAACAGAGATCCAGTAATTGGTGACCAGGACCTGAGAGACTAGAAATAAGAGAAGGAGAAGACCCAAGTGTCCAGGGTACCCAGGCAGATACTTAGAAATAAAGCAATAAAATAGAGGCTCACCTACTCTAATGGAGTCAAAGCAAGGACTTGGCCACAGGAAATGACGCAAGCACCCACTACTCCCGCTGGGAATAATACCTCAAAACTTTGATCAGCAAGGTGGCTGGAGATTGAATCCATAGACACAGGCCTAGAATTCTTAATGGTATGTTTCGCATGCCACATGAAGACTTCTGATGTATGGGATGATACTGAGCCCATAGGTGAAACATACAGGTTAATTTATCATCCAAATGAGATCATCTTTAATAATTAATGGGAAATTGGTTTTATTATACTAATGGACCTATAGAATCATTCTATTCAAATTCATTAAAAAAATAAATTCTAATAAACATTATATAATCATGTACATTAAATTTTAAAATTTTATAGTAATATATGAACGTTAAAATAAGAAAATAATTATTGTTAATATTTACATCATTTCCAATGTTTTGTCATTGATATTTATCTGAAAAATATTTTTGTTCAATATGATACTGTTCATTTATATATCCTCATAAAATTGCTTTCAATCTTCAGAACTGAACTTATTTTACGGTTGATAAATTCAATATTTTGATGCCTTCATTGACTCTCCTCTGTTGAACATATTTTTTTTTTTAATGGAGGGGTGAAGTATCTGGTACATTCAGAACAAATTCTGCAAAATAGAAGATAATATCAATTTCATTTTTTCATTAAAATGTATAAACACTAGCTTAAATATTTCTAGTACAGTTGTTTTTACAAACTTGTCAAATGCTTACTCTCTACTTATAAATCTTTTGAATGTTTCACCAAGTTTAGATACTTAAAAACCATAGATTGTCTCAATTTCATTCCATTCAATACAGAATATAAATTTCTCCAGTTAAAAATAGACAGTCCATCAAAAGATTCCTCTAATAAGTCAAGATATTGAAAAGTACAAAGATAGAATTTTAAAATTAAATCTTTTACACTCTTGAGTTCTTATCATTTAATATTTTTCTATTCTTATCTTCTCTAGGGGTACATTTTAATATAGTCTGGTTTTTAACACTTGTTTCCTATGATTACTACTCAATAAATTCTTGAAAGGATGATAATTTAGGACCCTACTTTTAAAGATCTTTTTTATTAACAATCTCCAACTAAATTTGAACAAAATGAAACCAAAATATAAGAGGGATTGTTTATTTAAAAAGTTGAATAAAATTGTCAGACACAGGGTAATTTACAGAATAATTCTTTAAAAGTCAAACATTTTTTAAGATTCAAGATAGGCAGCAAAGAGAGAAGACATGTAAAGCCAAAATTGAAGACTGTTTTCTTTCTGTGATCAACATTAGCTTCATAATTTCTTTTTGAAACATCTGAAGATGCCCGTATGAATTTGGCATTCTTCAATGGCATGTGAATTTCTTTGCTAATGAAACCAAAACATTAACAGTGATTTTTTTTTTTTTTTGGGGGGGGGGGTACAAGCACAAGAAAAGTTAAAGTTGAACATTAATGTAATTAATTTAGATCAGCAGTCATTTTAAAAAAAATTCTTATTAAATTTATTGGGGTGACCTTGTTTAATACAATTATGTAGGTTTCAAGTGTACTATTCTATAATACATCATCTGTATATTGTTCTGTGTGCTCACCACCCAAAGTCACATCACCTTCCGTCACCATGTATTTGACCCCCTTTTCCTTTTCTACCTCCCCCACCACTCTTTCCCTCTGGTAACCAATAAACTGTTGTCTGTGTCTATGAATTTTTGTTTGTTTGTCTTGTTCATTTGTTGCTTTCAGTTTTATATCCCACATATGAGTGAAATCATATAGATCTTGACTTTTTTTGTCTGAATTAGTTTGCTTAGCATGATGTCCAAGGCCCATCCATGTTTTCACAAATAGCAGTATTTCATCTTTTCTCATGGCAGAGTAGTATTCATTGTGTGTATATATCACACCTTCTTTATCCAATCATCTATTGAAAGATGCTTTGGTTGTTTCTATGTCTTGGCCACCATGGATACTCATAATGCTGCAATGAACATAGAGGTACATATATCTTTACAAATAAATGTTTTCAAATTTTGAGGGTATATACCCAGAAGACTATTACTGGGTCATATGGTAATTCTCTTCTCAATTTTTTGAGGACCCTCCATACTGTTTTCCATAGTGGCTGTACCAATTTACATTCCCACAAGCAGTGTATGAGGGTTCCTTTTTCTCCACAATCTCTCCAACACTTGTTATTACTTATCGTGTTGATAATAGCCATTTTAAAAGGTGTGAAGCAGTAGCCCATTGTGGTTTTGATTTATAGTTCCCTAATATCTTGTGAAGTTGAGCATCTTTTCCTACATCTGTTGTCCATTTGTATGTCTTCTTGGGAGAAGTCTATTCAGGTCCTCTGCCCACTTTTTAATTGGATTGTTTGGGTTTTTTTGTTGTTGAGTTTTATGAGTTCTTTATATATTTTGGGTATTAGCCCCTTATCAGAAGTGTTGTTTGCAAATATCTTCTCCCATTCAGTTCGTTGCCTCTTTGTTTTTATTGATGGCTTCTTTTGCTGTGCAGAAGTTTTTTAGTTTGATATAGTCCCATTCATTTATTTTTGCTTTGATTTACCTTGCCTTTGAGGTCAAATTCATAACCTCTCTAAGACCAAGATCCATAAATTTAGTGCCTACGCTTTCTTCTATGTATTTTATTATTTCAAGTCTTATGTTTAGGTCTTTGATCCATTTTGAGTTAATTTTGTTGTATGGTGACAGATAGCAGTTTAGTATCATTATTTTGCATGTGGCTTTCCCAGCACCATTTATTGAAGAGGATTTCTTTTCTCCATTGAATGTTTTTGGCTCTTTGTTGGAAATTATTTGCTCTTATATTGTGGGTTTATTTCTGGGCTCTCAATTCTGTTCCATTGGTCTGTATGTCTGTTTTTATTCCAATACCATGCTGTTTTGATTATTGTCAGTTGGTAGTATAATTCAAAGTCACCAGATTTGTTCTCTTTTTTCCAGGATTGCTTTGGTTACTCAGGGTCTTCTGTGGTTTCATACTCTGATGATTTTTTGCTCTATTTCTTTTTTAAAAAATGCCATTGGGATTTTGGTGGGAATTGCATTAAGTTTGTATATTGCTTTGGGAAATATGGCCATTTTAACTATGTTGATTCTTTCAATCCATGAACATGGAATATCTTTACATTTATTTGTGTCTTCTTCAATTTATTTTAATAACATCTTGTAGTTTTCAGTATATAGTTTTATCACATCCTTTGTTAAGTTTGTTCCTGGGTATTTTATTTTTTTTATAGCAATTGCAAGGTAAATTGTTTTGTTTTGTTTTGTTTTTTCATTTCTTTTTCTGAGATTTCATTTTTAGTATTAGGTTTGTGCAAAAGTAATTGCGGTTTTTGCAATTTTTTAAACTTTTAAACTTTTGCACCAGCCTAACATATAGAAATGCAATGGATTTTTGTACATTGATTTTGTATCCTGCAACTTTACTGTGTTTATTGTTTCTAAAAGTTTTCTGATGGAGTCCTTAGGGTTTTCAATATAAAGGACCATATTATCTGCAAAAAGTGGCAGTTTAACTTCTTCATTTCCAATTTGGGTACCTTTTTATTTTTCTCTCTTGCGTGATTACTCTGGCTAGCACTTTGAATATTATGTAGAAAATGGTGAGAGTGAGAGCATCCTTGTCTTGTTCCTGATCTTTGAGGAAAAACTTTCAGTTTTTTACCATTGAGAATGGTATTGGCTGAATGAATGTTTGTCATATATGGCCTTTGTTATGTTGAGGTAATTCCCCCCCCTTTTTTTTTTATTAGTTTCAGGTGCACAAAACAAAGTAATACTTAGAGGTTTATCCTTTATATCCATCACACTGTGGGAACCCTCCTCCCCCCCCATCCACTATCCCTCTGACATCGCACAGAGCCATTACATTTCCACTGTCTCTATTCCTAATGCTGTACTCCGCTTCTTGTAAGTACATACATACACACACACACACACACACACACACACACACATATATATATATATATATATATATATATATATATATATATATATATATATAAACTTGCAGTTGACATTCATTATTGTTCAGCTTCAGCTTCAGGTGTACAATGCAGTGATCAGGCATCTACATCATCCCTGAAGTGGTCTCCCTAATGAGACAAGTGTCCATCGGATACCCTACAAAATCTTTACAACATTATTGATTACATTCCCCAAATTAATTTTCAAAACCCCGTGGCCATCTTGTGGTTACTGACTGTTCTCTAATCCCCTCACCTTCCCCCATATCCCCACCCTCCCCTCATCTAGCAACCCTCAGTTTTTCCTCTATGTCTCCAAAACTGTTTCTGATTAGTTCATTCACTTATTCTTCTCTTTAGATTCCACATATAAGTGAGATCATATAGTATTTGTCTTTCTCTGTCTGACTTCTTTCACTTAACATAATGTTCTCTAGGTCCATCTATGTTGTTGCAAAAGGTAAGATTTCTTTCTTCTTTATGGCTGCGTAATACTCCATTGTATAAATGTACCACAGTTTCTTAATCCAGTCATCCACCGATGGGCATTTCGGTTGTTTCCATGTCTTGGCTATTGTGTATAGTGCTGCAATAAACATAGCAGTGCATAAAGTTTTTTGAATTAGAGTTTTGGATTTCTCCGGATAGATACCTAGGAGTGGAATTGCTGGATCATAAGGTACTTCCATTTTCAGATTTTTAAGATACCTCCATACTGTTTTCCATAATGGCTGCACCAATCTGCAATCCCACCAACAGTGCACAAGGTTCCCTTTTCTCCTCATCAGCGCCAGCACTTGTTGTTTGTTGATTTATTGATAAATAGCCATTTTGATTGGGGTGTCTCATTGTGGTTTTTATTTGCATTTCTCTGATGGTTAGTGAGGTTGAACATTTTTCATGTGGCCTAACATATGGTCTATCTTGGAAAATGTTCCATGTGCGCTTGAGAAGATCATGTATTCTGCAGCATTGGGGTGAAATGCTCTGAAAATAGCGATTAAATCCAAGTGGTCCAATGTATCATTTAAGGCTGCTGTTTCCATATTGATTTTCTGTCTGGAAGACCTGTCCCTTGTTGTCAGAGGTGTGTTGAAGTCCCCTACTATGATAGTGGTACTGTTGATCTCTGTCTTTATGTCAGTCAATATCTGTTTTATATATTTAGGTGCTCCTATGTTGGGTGCATAGATGTTTACTAGGGTTATGTCCTCTTGTCGGATCGATCCCTTTATTATTATATAGTGCCCCTCTTTGTCTTTTAATATGTTCTTCATTTTAAAGTCTATTTTGTCAGATATAAGTATTGCAACTCCAGCTTTTTTTCTCATTTCCATTTGCATGAAATATCTTACTCCAACCGTTCACTTTCAGCCTGTGTGTGTCTTTTGATCTGAGGTGAGTCTTTTGTATACAGCATATACAAGGGTCTTGCTTTCTTATCCACTCAGCCACCCTATGTCTCTTGATTGGAGCATTTAATCCTTTAAAGTGATTATTGATAGGTATATAGTTATTGCCATTTTTAAATTTGTAGTTAGATTGTTTTCATCTTTCTTCTATTTACAGAAGTCCTTTTAGTATTTCTTGCAACGCTGGCTTGGTGGTAATAAATTCCTTTAGCTTATTCTTTTCTGGGAAGCTCTTTATCTCGCCATCAACTTTAAATGATAGCCTTGCTGGATAAAGCAATCTAAGTTGTAGGGCTTTGTTTTCCATCACTTTGAGTATCTCCTGCCACTCCCTCCTGGCCTTCAATGTTTCTGTAGAAAAGTCATTTGATAGTCTTATGGGAGTTTCTTGTATGTAACCCTCTGTCTTTCTCTTGCTGCTTTTAGGATTCTCTCTTTGTCTTTAACCTTTGCAATTTTAAATATAATGTGTCTTGGTGTGGACCTGTTTGGGTTTATCCTGGTGGCAACTCTCTGCACTTCCTGGGCTTGTATGTTGGTTTCCTTCATCAGGTTAGGGAAGTTTTTGGACATTATTACTTCAAATATGTTGTCAATCCCTTGCTTCCTCTCTTCACCTTCTGGTATTCCTATGATGCGCATGTTTTTGCGCTTGATGTCATCCCAGAGGTCTCTTAAACCATCTTCATTGTATTTATTCTTTTTTCTTTCTGTCATTCTGTTTGGGTGATCTCTGCTAACTTGTCTTGTAAGTCGCTGATTCGATGCTCTGCTTCAGCTAACCTGCTGTTAATTCCTTCAAGTGAGTTCTTTATTTCAGTAATTGTGTTCTTTAGTTCTAACAGGTTGTTCATTATGATTTCTATATCCTTCTTTATGTCGTCTCTAAGCTCCTTAAACATTCTTATCATCAGTGTTCTGAACTCTGTCTCTGATAGGTTGGTTACCTCTGTTTCATTTGGTTCCATTTCTGGAGGTTTCTTCTGTTCTTTTATTTGGGACATGTTTCTTTGTTTCCCCATTTTGGCTGACTCTTTGTGTTTGCTTCGATGTATTAGGTAGATCCCCTAGAGTTCTTAGTTCTTGCTGGGTTATCTTATGTAGTATGTGTCCTTTATATTTGACTTGCACTACTTCATTCTTCTCCTCTGCGTGTGCTCCAAAGGTGACTTTTGTGTTGTGTATATTGTCCTGTTAAAGAAGATCTTTAATTGCTTTTCGCTTGTGAGTAGGTGGGGTTAACTCCTAGGCTGACTAGTTGTGAGACTTGGCTCTGCCCACCGCAGGGTGTTCTGCTGCATGAGGTTTGACCACTTAAATGTGGTTTGGCCTCTGTGGGCTCTTGTGCCTGTAGAGAATTCCCTGTGGGTGTGTCACTTGTAGGTCAAACCCGGTAGTACTCTGGTTTGGTCTGGAGTTGGCCTCTGGGTGTGTTGAATCTTCTGCCTCTTAAGCTCGGCCCTGGTGTAGGGCAATTTCAGAACAAAGCAAATCACCAAGCACAACAACAAAAACAACAACAAAGGAAAAATCAAATACATTCACATGTAAAAACAACCGACAACCCACACTCAACACAGGCAAAGATCAAAAATATAAAGACAAAACAAAACAAAACAAAAAGCAGTGCCAGTCTTGGCTTAAGCCCACCAAGAACTCTCCAGGTTGTCCTCTGCTGTACCAAAGAGTCCCCTGTGTATTCTGCAGGCAGAGCCAGTCACTTGGTGCCCAGAGTGACGTTGGAACTGTAGATTTAGATGAGTGGGGCTGAGAGGTCTGGATAGTAGTTTCTACAAAGTCAGTGCAGTTTCTGCTCTTGCCTGCACATATGCGCACTGAGAGTAGCACCACCAGCCCTGTGTCCAGTTCTCCTGAGTCTTAGGGCACTTCTTCTGTGTGTGTGTGTGTGTGGGATGGGGGGGGGGAGATTTCTGAGCTGCTGAAAGCCCAGAGCTGCGTCTGCCACTTACTGCTGATCCCTGGGAGTTTCTCTGCAGTTGTAATTGCCCTGGCTATGCAGGCCAGAAAGGGTGGAGGCTGGGGATGGAGGGGTCTTCTCTCTCCCAGCCTAGCCATGTCACACTCCTCCTGCAGGCCAGAAAAGGTTGTGGCTGGGATTGGAGGAGTCTCTTCTCTCCTAGCCCAGCAAAAATCACACTCTTCCCAGCCTCTTCCCTGGGTCAGAGCTGCACGCTGGTCTTCCCAGAGACTAAGCACTAAGGCTCTTCTGTAATCTGACACTACTTCTCAGTTCAAGGGCCAGTTTAAGTCTCTGGAAAAGCGGGGGTAAGATTGGAAGGGGGGGACCAGGTATGGAGTTTGTGTCCTTTGTCTGGCCTAGGGCCCATCTGGAGGTCTCACTGAGGTTATTGCCTCAAATGCTGGATATGCTGCCCCCTCGGTGGGAGAGATCAGCTGTGGGATGCAGGGAAAGAGCCCACCTCCTGGCTTTTGTGTTCTCTGTTCCGTCCTGGGGTCCCCTGCGTCTCTGCAGCTGTGAATGCCAGCCGCGTTTCCACCAACGCAGATGCGGGCCGTGTCTCCACAGCCGCTGGTGCGGCCGCGTCTCTCCGCTCCCTTTTCTCTTCCCCTGCTCGCTCAATTTGCCCACCTTCAAGTAATCCTTGCACGAGTCTCTTAGGTACTTCCCTTTTATACTCATATTATTGAGAGTTTCATCATAAATGGATGTTGTACCTTGTCAAATGCTTTTTTGCATATATTGATATTATACTATGAGTTTTATCCTTTATTTTGTTTATGTGGTCTATCACATTGTTCAATTTGTGTATGTTGAACCATCTTTGTGCCTCTGGAATGAACCCCACTTGATCATTATGTATTGTCTTTTTAATGTATTGTCTTAAATTTGCTAGTATTTGGTTTAAGATTTTTGCATCTGTATTCATCAGAGATATTGGTCTGTAGTTTTCTTTTTTGTGTGTTATCCTTGCCAGATTTTGGTATCAGGTTAATGTTGGCCTCATAAAATGAGTTAGGAAGTATCGTTTATTTTTCAATTTTTTGGAAGAGTTTGAAAAAGATATGTGTTAAATATTCATTGAATGTTTCGTAGAATTCACTAGTGAAGCCATCTGGTCCTGGACTTTTACTTTTAGGAGGTGATCAGCAGTCATTTGATCTAAATAAAATGTCATTTTTTACAGTGTTATTTTATCACACCTTCTGCAACTGCATCATCTTTAAGCACTGTCCCTCAAATTAATTTCTCACATTTAAAATATGCTGATGGTCTTCAATAGAGTTGTGTCTTTTATTTGCATGTGCTCAGTGATATCATCTGCATGGATACATGCATGGAGCATCAAGAAACATTTTATGCTACTTACCTATGCAAGAAGTCAAGTGTTGAAAAATAGAAGTTCAATAGGAAAATTTTCATTATTTTCTTTTCTTTCCCTTTTTTTAAGCACATTTGTATCTAAAGGGCTTATTGCAAAAAATAAAAATAAATAAAAGAGCATTATCAAATATAAATGAATAATTGCATATTTATTACACACAATAAATGTCAAAACCGTTATATGTTCTATAGCAAGATTGCTAAACCTCTAGTTTGCTAGACACATAATTTACATAACCTATATTTTTCCCAGTTTTCCACTGAACTGTCAAATGGTTGCCTGGTACTCAAGTCATATCATGGGCCAAAGAACGCAGTGGCAGGCTGGGTGGCGATGTTAAACATCCCTCCTACAGTAATTGTAGATGGGAAACAGTTTTCTATTTCTACTTAGCTTAGGCTGAGTTCCCTTCAGTTTGTCAGTGGGAGTTCTTTAAAAGGGACGTATGAATTATGTTGAAACTAAAAAGAGTCATAGAAAGAAAAATAGGTTCTTGCCAGTCTTTTTCAGATTTAACCACTTGTGGATGGGAGGACTACTTGAAATGCCCGTGTATGTTACACAGTACTAGATGAAACCATGGCAGAAGCTAGAAGTACAATGGAAGGGCTGCCAAACGCATACTGGACTATTTTAATACAACTATTAATAGTAATACTGTGATGCAACATGAAAAAAAAAGATGAGAAGTGCTCAAAAAATGTTGGAGACTTTGTAAAATGAGACAGACACCAGCCTGAAGAAGCTTTTTATGGGACAAATCAGGGAAAGGTTGAGTATCAAAATAAATACTAGAGTAATAAATTGTAAATAGGACAAATAATAAACTAGAAGAAATTCTTGTACAGCAGAAGTATACCAGGACCATCTAGGTAAGCTGGGATGTATGGTCACTTGAATAATGGGTGATGAGGAAAACGACACTGGAAAAGTTGAAGAGTAGATAAAGGACAGATCAAGTAGTCCCATGTATGCCATACTGGATTTTTTCAAAGTGAAATGGAAAGCAATTAAAACATTTTAAATAGTTGTCTGATTCCCCTCCAGCCCCCAAGATTACTCTAGTTGCTATGTAATTAACAGAGTGAAAGAATTTGGTTAAGTGAGAGGAGGGACTCCAGGAGGCAAAGACAATAACCAAGGCAAAAAAAGAAGATATATCCTAAAGGTTAAAGCAGAGGGAACTACACAGGAAATGTCATCCTTTCTATCTTTACCTAAAATCTGTTCATTTGTTGTTCAATACAATCCTAAACAAAGTTTCTTGCAGACAAAAGTCTTTCTCTAATGGCAGGTTGCCAGATTATGATGCTACCTCAACCCCAGAAAATCAGGGAAGGAATGACAAAATTGTAAGATTTCCAGTCATTCTATTTTGTTGCTTAACTTTACATTTATGGCAAGATGATAAATTCACTGACTATATATAATAGAAAATGAAATGGTGTGCAATGCCAGCATTTCTTTTCTTTCCTGAAGGAAATATCATATTAAAAAATAAGCAGTACCATCCAAATCATTCTGAATAAGTGGAATCATATTTTAGTGGGTTAGATGTTTATCCGGCTGCATTTTAGCATCAACAGCCATTAAAGGAAGAAAAATTGAATGTCTTGTGTAAGAGAAGATGCATATCTTCAAAATCACTTTGACTCTCCACTGGAGCCTTCAAAGTTCATATTCATAACAATAGTATAAATGTGAAATAATATGCTTGGCACTGGGGTAAAAAACTGATTCCCTCAGCTATACTGATGATGCATGTTATCTTTCTTATTTATAGAAAATAATATGAACATGGCGTTATGAGTCACCTTCACACTTCTGTGCTATTCTTTCCTTCTCACATCAGCCCACATCAATAAGATATTGCCTGCAAAATAACATGCCAGTACAATTTCCAGTTCTTTCAGTATCGAACCTCTCTTATTTATAGAAAGGCAGAGATCAGGTAGAATGAGCATGCATCTACTCAAATGGGGCTCTGTTCCCAAGCTTATTTAGTCTCACTAATCCAACAGTAAATGAAAAATCACTCATTCTTTATGCCCCATTTGAATTAAACCAGGGACACAGTGCATGCTTTTATTCCTACAGAATATTTTTGTCTCATTTGCGCAGAGAAATCCAATCTATAAATTCCAATAAATAGATAGCATATAGATTATATATTCCATAATATTTTATGCTGATCATTATATTCAGTACTGTGAAAGAGGCTGAAAAATACCCGTGTGTTGAGGCTGAGAGAGACGTCATCCTTTGAAACTATTGTTCACCATCATTTTTCAAAGTACCATGCCATTGCTTACTATGCTATGTTAACATTTTCTACATGCTACAAAAAAATAGTGGGCTTGGTTGGTGTTTTGAGTCTCTGTGAAAAAGAACTCAATCTCTCCATGTTAGAGTGTCAAAAGTTATTAAAATAGTGCAGATTGAAATTAGAACATGATACTGGTATTTGGTCAAAACAACAATAAAACTCGTTAAATTTTCAATTTGAGAAGTGTTCTAATGTACAGTCTTGGATGATTTACATGAGTAAGAAATAAATTCATATTGTATCTGAGCCATTAAACATTTTGTATCTACTTGTTCATAAATTAAGCCACCTGATTCGTATACTATAGGATCAGGTTTTGGAGAAAGCTGCTAATACTTCTGCTATCCAGCTGAGTCCTGAGTGACCAACTTAACATTCATCCCTGTGGAGTATAAGGCTCAAAACAGCTAATAGGGACGAGTATCTAAGATATGCCTATAGTGTGGTATTCATAGTCTGACAATATTCTGGAGTCTGGAGAGGCATGCCTGCTTTTCCACTTAGCTGTATAGTAGGTCAAGTTCTATGGGAATCCTAAGCTCTTTCCTTGCCTGTTCTTTACTCCACCCCCAAAGCAATATCAGAAATTCTGTGATGGGTCAGGTTTAAAGATAACTTTTTCTGCCACTGATAGTGTGTGGTATTTTCTTTCTCCCCGATTTTTTTTTTTGGAGGGGTTCTCAAAGATGTGATCCCTTTGGTATACTTTCTTTCCTATATTCTCTGTGTTCCTAGAGCCAGAAGTATCAGAGCAAGAGCCACTCTATGAGCTCATTCCATTACATAATCCTTTTTCAGAGTAAATAAAACAAGATTAGAGGCATCTCTGCCCAGTTTTCCTCTTCCTACTTAGTGAGAAAAAGCTCTCTGAACTTCACAAAGATCACCAAAAGAAAAAACAAAAGGCCAAACTTATTTTCACTACGTGTGAGGAAACCTTAGGAGGTGAAAAACTTGCAAATCAAACACTACAATAAATTTAAAAAATCAAAACATTAACCAAAAAGATTTATTAACAAATGCTGGGGTTGTTTAATGTTCCATAAGCAATGACTATAATTCATCACATTAATAGGTCAGTGAAGAAATACGATGTGATGGCTTGTTATTTCCTGAACTTGCATGGTAACGATCATTCTATAGGGCAATTAGCCACCTAATGGTGAGATGGGACTCACTGATGATCCTACATAGATTTCTCTATGTTTGAAAAATTTGCCTGTTGTCATTAGTATACAAAGCTGTCTAGGGACCTCCGGGTATGTGATCAAAGGAACAAATAGGAATAGTGCTAGGAGTGATGAAAGTAGTCAAATGGAAGTCATAGGGCAAAGCATGGGCATTTGGGTGGTTAGCATCCTAAGAAGCATGGTCAAGGGTAGGGGTACTGAGACTGTGAAATAAATATCTTCTATTTAATAGAAACTGAAAGCTTTAGCAAAATCCAAGCAGGGTTTTAGGCACCAAGAACATCATGGGCACATAAGAGCCAGAAAGTAGAAAAGACAAGATTTTGGGCTTAAAGATAAAGCAAGAGTCCGAAAAGGAAAGATAGGAGTGATATAAGATTAATATGTGTTATCTGCTATTGAGCCATTTAACGACTAATCTAGGGTTCTTTGAGTCTGACACTACCATAAATAAGAATAGAATGGGGCTAAGTGGCCCAGCTGGTGAGGTTGGGGTACTTAATCTTGGGGATTCAAGAAAGGTGTCAGAGGAAAAGCAGGCAAACCAAGGCAGATGGGATAATGCAGAACGGGACTGTATCTGCAATACCAGGATAAAGGGGAAGCTTGAAGGTACTATATGTCTGGGCAGTTTTCCTACTTCAGTAAAACTCAGATCTTCTGCTTCTGATTCTTGAAATAATTGATTCTAATGAATGGTAATAATTTTGGTAAGATTCTATGGGTATAACCGAGAGCAAGATACAGCACATAGAATTTGCTCAGCAAATATCAATCCTGTGGTACAGCTATTTTGGAAGACACTTTGGTAGGTTCTTACAAAACTAAACATACAATCCAGCAATTGTGCTCCTCAGTATTTACCCAAAGGAGTTGAAAACTTATGTCTATACAAAAACCTGCACATGGATTTTTATGGCAGATTTATTCATTATTGCCAAAACTTGGAAGCAACCAATATATCCTTTGGTAGATGAAAGAATAAATAAACTGTGGGACATCCAGACAATGGAATATTTATTGTTCAGTACTGAAAACAAATGAGCTACCAAGCCATGAGAAGGCATGGAGGAAACTTAAATGCATATTACTAAGTGAAATAAGCAAAGCTGAAAAGGCTACATACTGTATCATTCCAATGACTTGACATTCTGGAAAAGGCAAAACTATACAGACAGTAAAAAGATCAGTGGTTGCCAGGGGTTCGAGAAAGGGAGGTATGAATAGGCAAAGCACAGAAGATTTTTAGAACAGTGTAACTATTCTGTATGATACTTTCATAGTGGATTCATGTCGTTATACATTTGTCCAAATTCATAGAATGTACAACACCAAGAGTGAATCCCAATGTAACCTATGGACTTTGGATGATAACGATTTTTCAATGTAGGTTCATCAATTGTAACAAGTATTCTACTCTGGTGGGGAATATTATTTATAACTGGGGAGGCTGTGCATGTGTGGGGGCAGGAAGTATATGGGAAATCTCTGTGCCTTCTGCTCAATATCCCTGTAAACCTAAGACTGCTCTAAAAAATAGTCTATCAAAAACAAACAAACATGTTGAAAAAAAAAACAAAAGAAAACTCTGCTTTCCTTACTAGGGCCCAATTAAGCAGTTTTATGGAAAATTTCGGAATTATTAGTGTTTTCCTTTACACATGTTTAGTGTAGTTGTCACTAATGCTGTTTGCCAACTATTTCCAGCTCTCTGCTTTCCCAGAAAAACTTAGGATTGTGATAGCTGGCACCATTTTGATTGGTGGGGCTATGTAACTAACTTTGGCCAATGGTCTATCTAACGAAGTAAGGTATGTCATATTCTCCGTGGCACAGCAATTGATCACATCTGAAAACATGGCTGAACTATCACCTTGGGTCATTTAGTGATGAGCAGAGCCTCTCTGACCACCCGCAGTGGACATGTAGCAAAAGTTAGAAATAAACATTTGTTGTTTTTACAAGTGAGAATGGAGCTTTTTTCTTATGATAGCTTAAGTTAGCTTAGCATGGCTGACACACATGAGCACGGTCCTGTGTAGATGAGAATAACAGGACCTAGCTCAGTGTAATCTACATCTCTATAGGAAAAGAGCAAAAGATAAAAGGCCTAAAGTATCGAGACTGGACAAAAATATTTCCCACTCAGCAGTATAATGTAAATGCACAAAAGTGCAGAATACAAAGAGACAGAGACAGAAAAACGACATAATTTTACAACAGCAGCAAAAGCAGCAGGAGGAGTATTAAAGGCTAAGCGTTTTGTTTATTAGAAATAGGACTTAGGTAAATGCAGAGTTAGAGGAGCTGTGGCTTATGAAGCGATGGGACCTGGGGACTGATAGTTGCAAATGTTGGGCCAGTTGGAAGCACAGGAAATTAATGAAAAACCACTGGTAGCTCCCTGCGTGTATCTCTTATATGAATATTAGGTATATTGTGCTTATTAATTGAATGTGTTGAGATCCTGATTACTCTGCTGAGGTCTGCAGGGTATGATTTCATTTTTGTGGATAGGAACTTTTTCTCCTAATATGGAAGGACATCCTTGATATCAGTCATTCAAAAAAGAGAATGGAGCTCAGAGAAGAAAAAGTGATGGAGAGGACACCTCTGCCATTTTGTAAAACTAGCGTATGACTAATCTGTAACTTTGCAGTTACATGTAAAATGTTCTGTGCCTTTTCAGGAATGCTTACTTATATACAGATTCAGCGTGAAGAACAAAAGTGGTTACAAATGGCTGTGAAACTTTGAGCCACTTCTTTCTCCTAACCACATTTTTTTCTTCAGCATGTTGTTTTAGTCCTTATGTTGACCTTTCACAAAGCATCGCCTTTTCTTTTATATTCGCCTTGTATTAAGAACATTATGTTTAGAGTTTCAGGATTAAGGCACAATCTTGAGTGTTGACACTTTGATCACCCTTGGTTTATATTCCAGCCACAATGGAACACTGAAGAGGCAGGTCAAAAGCCTTTAATGAATTAACTATGATCAAAACATGATGCAATGGCAGACACAAGAGTTTCTGAATCTGAAGAGCTTCTTATTAATTCTTACTATAAAATGGGACAGCAATTCCTACTTTCTCAGGTTGTTATGTGGCCTGATGTGATTGTGTTTTTATCATTTTTACACCATCAGTGCAAAATAAAAATGTTGCTTTTCTACTCCATTCCCCCTTTCACTCATGATCCATCTAAATAACTGCCCATTCAGAACATCATGGTTGGTAAGATAGAATATTTCCGTTTGTGTTTGTAACACATGTAATTCAACTGCCCATACTCAAAGAGAAAAAAATGTCAAAAATTGCATCTCATTATGTCTTTTCCCTCCTCTAGAGTCCCAGTCAAGGGGCTCCAATATAATATCTGATCCTCATCGGTTTCTGTAAATATTTGGAGAGTATAAGTTTGGACAGTGTGAGTTTGCGTGTTAGCATTTTAAGTGGGAAAAATAATAATGTATTCCCAGCCCATGCAGACAATTTCTTTAATAATGCAATCCATCAAGGATTTCTTCATAATAGGAGTCTATTATAACATCTACTCTTTAAATATTTAACTTAATGTATTCATTAATTAGTATACTTACATATAGTTTGCTATAATACTTTACAGTAGTGGATATAAATTACATTTTCCTTCTATAGTTCAATAAATATACACTATGGATAAAGAAACAATGCAATAATATATAAATGATATTAACTAACCAAACATAACCTATCACCAGCAACGTACCTGCAGACCAGTAAAATTAGGTTTGTGCTTGCTACAGCAAAGGGGACTGCTCCCTAGGAAATGTATACTAGTATTATATTGTAATACACTATATATAAAATATATGTAATATATTTCATATATATAATATATTATTTAATATATAATATGTATAATATACAATACACACACACATATATATATATACATATATGCATATATATATAGAGAGAGAGCCAAAAATATGTATACACATTTTAAGAAAGGAAAACTGTATTAAAATTATAATACTCAATATATACCAATAACAAAAGGTGAACACAAGTCACGTCTGACTTCTGAAATTACAAGAGGTGCTCAAAGTGGTTACCATCAGCGTCCAGACGCTTCTGATGATGGTGAACTACTGCTTGAGCAACGTTGACCAAAGTGTCCACTTGTATGCATTGTTTTGGCCCCCCGGTATATATATCTAGGAGATAGGAGGATTAAAGCAGGGCTCTAGTTGACGTTGGTAAAGAAGCAGCAATCATTCATGTTCATCAGAAAATAGAAATCTCTAGTTTCTTTTTGTGTTTGCAGACTGGCCTTATCTCTGTCTTGTTCCAGATGTGGTCCCTGAGTGGCCTTACTTGAGCACTGTTTTAGGTTCTGTAAGCATAGCATGTGTTCACTTAGGCACATCATTGGAAAGGCATTGTTTTACTTTGTCATTATCTAATTTGTATCTACGTTAGGACTGTCCTCAGACTTTTGCCAGAACTAAATACCGGGATCCCTGAAAGACGAAATGCTCAGGAAAAGGGCGATGAAGATGAAAATGATAATACACAATAAGTTTAAACAACTTGAGTATCAGACTTGATCCTATAAGGAGAACAGCTGAGCTACGGCTACAGCACACTATATCTCTCTCCTGAATAACCCATTAAATAAGCACACCTGTATTTTTAAGTTTAAACATTGAATTTTAGGTAAATTTTAAAAGAACTTATTAGAGCGAATATTTAGATAGTAAGAGTATATTCAGTGGGGTAGGGCATGTGTCAACTACCAACAGCATAAATTCTCTATGGAAGCACATTTCTATATGAATCATTTGTATTACAAAAAAAATGTCACCTTTATCAGCTCTTAAATGTAATATTTGTTATGTAATATGTATTTTATTGGTAACAAATCAAAATAAATTAAAGCAATGACTGTTTCATCTAGTTTAAGAGAAAAAATGTTTCTTACCAGATTTTTGTAAAGGTCTTAACTGCTTCAGTTGAAGCTGAACTCATCATTAGATTGTATCTTGGTAAACATCAAACCTTGTGAGTGATCTATAAGTATTAATGATTATTAAATGATCTTCTGGGGAAGAGCTTTGTACCTTTTGAATCACTATCCTGACTCCAGTTAATGTTTCAAGGAAGAAAACAGTATTTAAAAACTCTGGTTGATAATCGAAGTTAAAATTGATTAATAGAAAAGAAATAATATTCTTGGAACACCCCCAATAGAGCAATTTCTCAATCTGTTTAGATATGAGAAACAGGTGCAATAAATGTTAAAGCTTCTGAAGTTACTTTCAAGCATCTTGAAACATCTGAAACGTTACATTAAAAGTGAGGAAAATTTATGTTAGCATTTGTTTTTATTAAATATATTCACACATTTTCTACACTAATATTTTTTAAAAATGTATATTATGTCAAGTAAAAACATAAGAAAATGCCATGGAAAATGTAAATAATATGTGAAGGTGATAGTTTAGTCCCAGTATGTCACAATTAGGAAACCCAGTAATGCACAGGAAGTAGAAGCGAGAGTTGTTAGTAGTGCACAAATTCTAAGAGCCTCTCTTGACAAAAAGCCACCTTACAGAAAATTGTCAGAGAGAGGAAGAAATTGTGCCTAGGAGAATAAGGAGAGCAATGGGACAGGGGACAGAAACAGGTGAGTACTGAAGAGTATTCAAAAGTAAGTCTTTTGAGGAAGCTAGACTTGGATTTCCCCCACTAGCTCCATCGTCTTTGTGAGAGCTATAACCTTCATTAAACTCAGATTCCTCAACTGTCATATGGTAATAATATGCTACAGGAGTTTTGTGTGAATTAAATATGATGTTATGTAAAGCTGTTTGTCTAGTTACTGACATCATGCTTGTGCTGAATAAAGAAAAGTTATGATGACGTTAATATCCCTTTATGAATTTATGACAATGAAGGTAGGTTTTTATTTCAAAATCTTTATATATATGTAAATGCAGAAGAAAGTACACACTCTAAAACTCACTACCTCAAGAAAGCTTCAGTTAGTTTTAATAACCATATTTTCATGTGTCTTTGTATATGACATACATAAATATGTACACATACATACATATGTATGTGTACTTTTACAAAAGTGGGCTTACATAATACATCATTTAAAAATCAAGTACATTTTTTTTTTATTTTTAAAATTTAAAAAAAATTTGTATTGGGGAATATTGGGGAACAGTGTGTTTTTCCAGGACCCATCAACTCCATGTCAAGTCACTGTTTTTCAATTTAGCTGTGGGGAGGGGCACAGCTCACCTCCAAGTCAAGTCGTTGTTTTCAATCTAATTGTGGAGGGCACAGCTCACTGGCCCATGTGGGAATTGAACCGGTGACCTTGGTGTTATGAGCACTACGCTCTAAGCACTGAGCCAACTGGCCACCCCAAATCAAGTACATTTTTAAAAACAATTTTCTTTTTTTATATTCCCTCTTCCTCTTTCTCCTGACTCCCTGTCTGCCACTCCTACAAGAACGTAACCAACACTAACAGCTGGGTGTTTATCCTTTCAAATTCATCTCAATGCTCATACAATCATATACATAGGTGCATGCACACACACACACACACACACACACACACACACACAAACTTGTAAGGCACTGATTCTATATATCAACTCTGCATCTTGTCTTTTGACCGAATGATAAATTTTTAAAAATAATTTTTATTAAATTTATTGGGGTGATATTGGTTAGTAAAACTATATGGATTTCAAGTGTACATTTCTATAATACGTCATCTATATATTGTGTTATGTATTCACCACCCAGAGTCAGTTCTCCTTCCTTCACCATATATTTGACCCCCTTTTCCTTCACTACTACATCCCCCCTCCCTTTACCTTCTGGTAACCACTAAACTGTTGTCTGTGTCTATGAGATTTGTTTCTTTGTTTGTCTTGTTCCTTTGTTGTTTTCAGTTTTATATCCCACATATGAGTGACATCATATGGTTCTTGAGCTATTAGGGAAATACATCAAAACCACAATGAGATATCACCTTGCACCTGTTAGAATGGCTATCATCAATAAGACAAGTAATAACAAGTGTTGATGAGATTATGGAGAAAAAGAGACCCTCATACACTGCCGGTGGGAGTGTACATTGGTACAGCCACTATGGAAAATAGTATGGAGGTTCCTCAAAAAAATTAAGAATAGAATTACCGTATGACCCAGCAATCCCTCTTCTGGGAATCTACCCAAAAACTCTGAAAACATTTATCCATAAAGATATATGTACCTTGACATTTATTGCAGCCTCATACACAGTGGCCAAGACATGGAAACAACCAAAATGTCCTTCAACAGATGATTGGATAAAGAAGATGTGGTATACATACACAATGGAATATTACTTGGCCATAAGAAAAGATGAAATACTGCCATTTGTGACAAAATGGATGGATCTTGAGATTATCATACTAAGCGAAGTAAGTTAGACTGAATGATAAATTTTTGAACTCTATTCAAGACAATGGGGATAGCTTCTATTCATTATTTTTAATGGTCACATAATGTTCATGGTGTGTCTGTACCATGATTTATTAAAATATTTATTATTTCCACCTCGTTCACTGTACAAATTGTGCTGGAATAAACATCTTTATACCAAATGCCCTTTAAAACTTTTTACTTTTACTAGTTTTCCCTTTAACGCCTAAGTTTTGGTTAATTAATTAAACATGTAAAATTCTATCATTAATCTTATTTACAGTAGGATTATTTGACTTAAATGTTATAAATTTGAAAACGTTATTTTCAGTTTTCAAAATATTATTCGATTTAAATATTATAGTCACTGCATTATTATGCATTATTTATATCTATATACTCATGTGTAATATATATGTACTTACGAGGTCTGACAATTAAGTTCGCGAACTTGTTGCACCGATGTTGCTAATCTTTTTTGATATCGTAGTGATTCCAATTCACTATGAATTTGTATCAATTGGACAAACAGTTAACCAAGTTTACTATTTGGAAGTGGTGAAAAGGCTGCATGAAAAAGTTAGACGACCTGAACTTTTCGCCAACAATTCATGGCTCTTGCATCACGACAATGCACCAGCTCACACGGCACTGTCTGTGAGGGAGTTTTTAGCCAGTAAACAAATAACTGTATTGGAACACCCTCCCTACTCACCTGATCTGGCCCCCAATGACTTCTTTCTTTACCCTAAGATAAAGGAAATATTGAAAGGAAGACAGTTGGATGATATTCAGGACATCAAGGGTAATACTATGACAGCTCTGATGGCCATTCCAGAAAAAGAGTTCCAAAATTGCTTTGAAGGGTGGACTAGGCTCTGGTATCGGTACATAGCTTCCCAAGGAGAGTATTTTGAAGTTGACTGTAGTGATGTTCAGCAATGAGGTATGTAGCACTTTTTCTAGGATGAATTCGCAAACTTAATTTTCTGACCTCGTATTTGTATGAGTAAAAATGGATGAAAAATCTTGTATGTCCCATTATTTCCTCTTTACTCGTATTTCCTCTTTACTAGTATTCATCTTTCCCATCTTAAGTTCTATTTTGATTCAATAATTATTTGGTTAGATAAGTATTTTCCTCATATAGAGTGTGTTGATGTTATATGCCCTGAGTTTTGAAACATATTTGATAGGTGTATAAAATTTAGAAATTGTTATCTTTTCTGTCAATAGCTTAGCAATGGCTCTTGAAGCTTCAAGTATCGAATGCCTGTCTGAACTTTTCCTTTGTAAATACTTTTTGCTTTTACTCTCTTCCAGATTTTGTAAGCTATTTCTCTTTATCCTTCGAGTTTAGGAATTTTGCCACGATATGCTTAAATGAGTAACTTTTCTTATCAAACCTAACGAGAATTCAGTGATTCTGTTCCATATTCACACTCAAGTCTTTCTTTACCTAAAGGAAATGTTTGTTATTGTTTAATATTCCCTTCTTTTCCAACATTTCTGTTCTCTCATTCTGAACTCTTTGTATTCATATCTTGGGTTTCCAAATCTGATATCTAGTACTGGGTTTTTTTTGTTGTTTTTTTCCTTCTGGAACTACCATCTATTTTTCATGTCTTTATTTTGAAGTATGTTTCCTCTTGATTTTCAAAGCCATTAATTCATGTCTAAATAGTGAAGCTTTTCTTGGTCAAAATTTCTTTGCTAAATTTTTACATTTAAAAATTTGGGGGTTTTTTGTTCGGTTGGTTTCAGGACTCTATGTTGCAACTCAGTCTCCTTTATACGGTCATCTTTGCCTGGCTCCTATCCTTGTTGTACTACTTGTTTTTCCTCTCTTAGGTCTCAGGGTTTCTTTTGGGCTTTGTTACTTGTCTTTATTTTTCTCTTGGCTCTGATCACTCTTGGGGGTCATGTCTGATGTCCTGGGTACTTTACCAGAGGCACTCTCTAGAATAGTGAGGAGTTAGAAGTCTCTGGCTATCTGAGCTGTCAGTAACCTTGGTCACAAATTGTCTGTTCCCGATCGAAGCACCAGAAGGAAGCCGTATGCTGTATATTCAGTGACAAAGACCAACTTTAGAGACCATCCCCCTGAGACACTTCAGCATTTATGGAGACCACTAGGTCTGTCAGAAACACTCACAGCAACCAGCATCATCATTTCACTTGTGTATAGATTCTTGATGGCAAGTTCCACCAAGCAACTGTGATATCCTGAGTTTCCTCCTAAGGCTTTCTTCAGTTATTCACAGACCTTGGTCTCACCCAGACAGGCCAAGTCCTTTGCCAGCTCTCTCTCAGATCAGACACCAGCAGAACACAAGGCCCGTTCCTCACCCACTGGTCTCCAGCAACTATTCCATAAGTAAATGATAGTTTGGAGTTGGAATGAAGTTGGAAGAGAGGGTCACAAAGATAGTTAGGCTTTCATCTTCCCCAGGAAGTTCTATGATCCTTGGCATTTTAATTTTTCACTTCCCCTCTCAGAAAACACTTATCATAGTAAACTACAAATATGTGATTACTTTTCTGATTACAAGGTAGTAAGGGCTCCATCAGGGTTGGGTGTTTTGAACATCTAATGCACTGTGTTATCTATAGTGCCAGCACATATTAGGCAATCAATAAATATTTTAGGAATAAATGAAGTTATGAACGCATTATAATGAATTAAAAGAAGAATAATAAAAAACATAGAAAAATAGAAATTAGACAATCCCTTTCTACTTGAGCAGCAAAAAGTTTACTGTCAGGAGATCATGCAAGTAAGCTGGGGCCAGAACAGAAAATGTCCTCGCAATCACAGTCATTGTTCATTGAAGAAATGCATATTGAAAAAGACTTGGCACATGGTGCCAACAGAAGAGAACTTGTCGGTTTTACATATGAGCCATAGTCTTAATATTGTTAGATGCTGAATATTTTGTTAATTAAATTGCCTAGTATAATTCTGTGCCAATAGTGCTTCAAAATATGGTTCACAGGGAGAAAACAGCATTGTCTTGTTCAATGTAATTGGTGTTCTCATGTAAGGCATATTATAGCAAGAGGGATTCTTATAAAAAGTATAATTATATCCTTAATTATTCATTTGTTTTCTTTAAAACTTTTTGTGACAAGTATGTTCAATTCCATGTTAAGCCCTGAAGATTCAATGCTGAACAAATGAGAAATGCTGTGCACTCTATGGAGTTAATAGGCTAGTGGGTGTTTAGATAAGAGTCTATAATAGGGCACAATAGGGGCTGTGTACTGTATTTGTTAGGGTTACACTAGCTGTTATAGAAGATAAACTCTCAAACCCCATTTAATTGAAATTTCTTTTCTGCACATATAAGCCCAAGGGGTGGTGGCCCTGAGGAGGGATTGCTCTGTTCCATGTAGTGATTTGGGGACTCAGATTGATGACACCTCTGATATATTCATTGTGTTCCTTCCAATGGTGCCTTGGGTATCCACATCTAATCAGTGGTCGGGAGAAGTTAGGGGTGGTTCTAATGAGGCACTCCTGGATGCCATATGTCTTCTATGTTCTGAACTCAGTCACATGGCAACATTCAGCTTAGGTGGTCAGGGAAAGCATCCTTTGAAGAAGTAATTTCAAACCAAAAATCTAAATGATAAGTGGTACCCAGGCTAAGAGTGGAGGAAAGAATCTACTAAGCTAACGAAAGAGTTAGTAGAAAGACAAAAGAGAATATGCCACTTTCTAGAGCATTAAGGTATTTTGTTATGGTAGTGATATGACTACACTACATAGATGTTAGAGTAATGACAGAAAAATAACTCTTTGTAACGCTACAGAGTGTTACAAATGTTTTAAATGTTTGAAATTTTCTTATGCAATTTGACCAAAGCAAAAGCTTCAGTATATTCATCATTTTGAATAATGTGTTGTGATTCTTAATACGTTTTATTTGAATTTGATGCCTATCTTAGAAATGAAGGAACAGGAGCAAAGAGAACATATGTGAATTACTCAAAGTCAACTGTCTGATTAGTTTAAAATTTAACACTGGATTATAGGTACTTATTTAATTCAATTTTCTATATAATTTTCAAAATACAAATTTGACTAATACATACTTTTAAATAATGACTTAATTAGGCCAAACCTGACAAGTACAAGCATTGCTTACTAAATTTGCTATTATACATTCTAGTTTATGTGCATTGATATGAAGAATAATATTTTAGTAGTTTTCAGTAAGTATCAATTCATGTGCCCATCTCTCTAACTAAAAACTTGAAGTGATTTTTGAACCCAGACTTCCTAAAGATAACACACATTTTACTTGACAATTTGAACCCATACTATGAAATTTTATTCATATGTATATACATATGTATTCCCATAGTGTGTATATGTAATATTATATATATAATTCCATAGTGTGGTCTATATACACACACATATACACATACAAAACCTGAATGTAATACACATTATATATAAATGTGAATTACTATAAATGTGAATTACAATAATACATTATATATTATATATAATGCATATAATATATCATGTGTATTACTTTTAGGTGTGTGGTGTGTGTATCTTATATACTAATGAAATTTTATGTATGTGATATATCTCTTATATTATATATATATTCAACCTGTGTGTATATGTGTTTGTGTGTATACTCAGATATTACTTTTCTAGTTTCGCCTCTTGAAAGAAATAATGGAAGCCTCTGACTAGCATAACTACAGCAATAGTATCTTTTGTAGGCCAGACTGAAATTTTCTCTTCCCTGTCCTGTTTCTATTGTCCTACATCTGTCTTCTCCACATCACTTTGTTATTTCAGGGTTTCTATTTACAGAAATATTTTAGTCTTTCCCCATACACTTGGTCAAATTTTCCTTTAACTATGTTCTTCATCTGTGATATTACTAAGGAGGATTTTTGTCCTGCTAACAATTTGCTCAAAACTGCTTCCTGTCTACTTGTCCTACCAAGCCTGGAATGCCTGAAATCTGGGCAGTTTGGCCACTTGATACTCAAGCATGTCATATCTTTGTGCTCTGCTCTGCTCTGGGTTGAGATGATCATTTTAATCTCCTGTTGTCAGAAAATATAGTCTCTTCCTCATCTGAGTCCAAGCTGAAAACACATTCCCCTTTGAGCAGATGCAAGGGCACTAAGAAGTATCCTGCATGACACCATTAAATAACTCCCCTCCTCAGCCTTTCCCTGGTAGATAAGGGGTTTTTCTATTTCACTTTTTAATCCCACTACTATATAGGCTAATATGTAGAGAAGTTGACCAAATTCCACTGAAATCAGAATTCACAGAGACAATTTTTCGTCTGCAAACATAACCCTAAATGATTGACTTGTCACGTTATATAAAGCCTTAATTAAACTACAAAACAGCTATTTAAATTTTATGAGAACCAATGACCTTTAAATTTCTTCTAGGGTAGGATTTTTAAAGCACATGACTTTATGCCATAAATTCTGATCACATTTCACAGGTCACTGATCTGTCTTTTTAAAGGATAGAATAGTCTATAATTCTCTTAACACTACAAATAAATAGGTTCAGTAGTTGTTCGACTGTAACATAACAAAAAGAAGGCTCAATGGAAGCTACAGGCTAGATAAAAGAAAGTTTACTCCTCAGATGTAAATTCCTTTGGTGTGAGAGTGCATCAGTCACACTTCGCACCATGGATTTCATCAATTTAAAAAAATTGGGACTTGGTAAATCTTAAAAGTTGGCTTGGAACCCAAAGATCATTATATTTTCTAGGGAATTTTGTATTTTCCTATTATATGTCTTTGTTCTTAGAAAGAAAGGAAGTATGGTAAAGAGAGAGCTAACAATTAATCAGAACTGTGGACTGACTGAAGCCTAGGCTTCTGAAGTGGCAAATGATTATTTTATTTTATTAACTTAAAGAGACAAAGAAAAAAAATGTGGCATATTCACAGAGAAAGCTACAAAGTGTAATCAAGGCTGGGAATAGTTGGGGTTATTATTATTATATTTTTTTGGAAACATTCTCCTTTTCTTCCTTTCACTATATATACACATATAAATATATTTGTATTTAAGTAGTATAGGACCTTATTTCAAAGATACAGATGTACCATGGAGCTAAATACAACAGTTTTGTTAAGAGGATTGAAACACTTTAACAGCTTAGCGCTTTGGAAAAGCCTATTCTTTTCAGATAATGCTCTGATGATACGAGACAAGTGGCTGGTGCCAAACTTAACAAAAATATAGTCACATCATTCAGGCAAGCTGGAATGGCATTTGAAACTTCTCTTCGAGTGCTCATTCCTATCTTCCAACAATCTTAAAGACTGAATTTGAACTTTTTGTTCTGACCTTCAAAATTATATTCTATTTGGTTGCTTATCCCACCAAATCTTTTACCCCTTCAAATTCAGTGACAGAGTTTCATTGCCTCTAAAAAAAAAAATCTGTCTTTGGAAAACAACAGTGAGTCTAATTACAAGCTGATTTTCACTGCTAGCTATTTTGAAATATAATAATAATAATGGCTGTGATATTTAATAGCCATTATATTGAGGAACTGTAATATGCATGTAAATATTTTAATTCTTTAATCCTTAAATAATAGTTCTTTGAGGCAAATATTAATATTGAATTTTGCATATGATATAATTGAAGTATGGAAAATGTAATTGACTTTCATAAATCCCAAACTATGGAAAGATCAAAAACGTCCAGGACCGAAAGAGTAAAAACCATTATCAGACTGAAAACAAAAAACAGAAAACAAAAAACAAAAAAAACACCCCAAGAAGCCAGTCCTATAGTAAATCAGTCCAGGAGGGTAGATGCAGGCAAAGCCAGATGCAAAGTTTGTAGGGATCATGGTTTCTTCTAAGGTCCCCTAGTAGCTGTAAAATGTTGTAATGACTCCCTCTTTGAGTGATTCCTTTTCAATGATGGCCCATACTTGCTCTGCTGTTACCATCAGTTACTGGGAATGCCTCATTACTAAGATGTTATGACAGCATGGAATCCCTAGTTAATCACCCTTCTCCTAATCCCACATGACAAATATTATCCAATCCAGAACTCTTTCCCTCCTTAATCCTTCCGCAGAACGATGCTTCCATTCTCTGGGAAGACATTCTTCAGGAATGTCCTTCCTCACTGCATGAGTCAATAAATCTCTTTTTTTTTCTGGCTACAGTCTTGTTCCTGGTGGTCTTTGATGGATCACATTTTTACTTTAAATGCTAGTGTCAGATATTTGTAGGGTTATTCCTTGTATAGAAAATTATGCCTATAATTTTACTGCATAGTCATTGCCAAAAGAACATGCAAAGGTGAATTGTTTTTTTATGATGCTGCTCAAAAGTTTGAGTTGATAATACGGATGTTTTAAATTATTATGTGGCAGTGTGGTCTGTTTGAGGGCCAAAAAACAATGTTCATTAGTTCATGAATTAAGCTGGCACTGACTTTGCACTCTGCGTCGCATAGCGTGCTAGGGGTTGGGGATACAAAACTCAATATTTACGGAAGAGTCTAGTAAATTCTTTGATGGAGTTATATATAATGTGTTGTGAAAGATTGCAGTGAGAGAATAATCAGAGAGGGAATCGGAGAGAGGATCTGAGAGAGGGCCTCAAGGCAGGATTCCTGGAGAAGATACCTCTTGACTAGAGATATTAAGGGTGAGTAGAATTTAAGTAAAAAGAAAAGTAAGAGATTTGAGGAAGGAATTTCCCATCAGACATAATAGCATCTATAAAGGTATAGAAGGATGAGATGAAAATTTCTGTTAAAGGAAGCGAAGGAAGATGATACAAGTGAGGTAAATTAAGCCCACATCCTGCCATGCTTTGTGTACTACTGTAAGGGTTTGGGGCATTATCATGACAATTATTTGGGACTATTATAAATATTGCCAAGTACCCCACATTAGATCTGGTTCAATATACACTCTGCATAAGAGTGTGTTTCACACAGCTATTCTTGTTAACAGAGTGTGCTATTCAATTTGGATTTTTGCCAATCTGTTCAGGGGAAAAGCGGTGTATCAATATTGTTTTCATTTTCACTTGTCAATTGTCTCTTGACTTTGCCTACAGTGTCCATATCATGTTTATTTTCAAAATAATTTTGCTTCAGTAGTCAATCTTTCCTTTAAAATGTGCAGTGTTCCTTTAAAGCATGGTCATAGTTATGTATGCTTTCCCAATTTCAAGGCAGTGTAGGGATTCTCCAATGTTTTATTCTAGTACTGTTAAGGATTTATTCTTTATATTTTGGCTTTTGATACATTTGAAAATTATTCTCGTGTATGATATGGGATATGGATGTATTTATTTATTTATTTTTTCAAAATTTTTTTATTAGTTTCAGGTGTACAAACAATGTAATAATTAGACATTTACACCCCTCACAAAGTGATAACCTGCCCAAACTACTACCCCTCTAACATCATCTATAGCTGTTATACCATTGACTTTATTCCCAATGCTGTACTCCACATCCCGTGACCATATAGATATAGGTGGATCTAAAGGATAATAAGCAAAAATAAATAAATAAATATATATATATATATATATATATATATATATATATATATATATATTATTTTTGCATTTAAGGATCTAGTTGAATAGTCTTGATTTATTGAATAACAATAATTTCTTCACTGACCAAAAATTCAAACTTTATAATACATTAAATGAAATTATCTGTGCTGGTACTACACCACTGTAATCATTTAGTTGTTTTATTTTATCTACTCATTGCTTTTATTTTTTATATTTTCCTGACCATTTTAAAATTTATTTTAACAAATGAACTTAAGGATCAAGTTTTCAACAAAAGCCATTTAACATATTTAATTTGAATTATGTGAAAGTTTTAAATTACGTAGAGAAAAATTGATACCTTTTTGTGCAGATCTTTCTTATCCAAGAGCACAGGCTTTCCTTTGTTCAGTGCTTATTTTGTCCTTCAGTAAAGCATATTTTTCTTTATATGTCTTACATTGTTTTGAAATTTATTTTTGTTGTCATTGTATTTGTGGCTCCCAAATAAATTCAGTTTTTAATAAAATAGAAGACATTCTTCCATTATATCTCCCAACTGTTTATTGTTGGTGTATACAAAATCTGTTGATGTCTGCATGTAAATACGTGTATATTACCCATCAACATTACTGAATTCACTTATTTTTTGTAGTGTTTTTCAGTTGATTGTCTTGGACAGTCTAATTATACAATCATACCATCTGCATATAGTAATAATTTCACATTATGGGAATACTGAAGAAATCCATGGACAACAGTAGCAATAGGGATAGAGAGATTTCAGATACAGACAAAAGAGACAGAGATGACTCCAGTTTCATTTAACTGAGTAGCTGGTGATATTATTCTTTGAGATATTTAAGACAAGCAGAGTAAGGATCAGGCTGTGGGAAGACAAAAGGGTTGAAAATTATGGAGTTGATTGAAGATATGTTTGAAGTATCCCTGGGATATCCAATAGGCAATTGAATTTTTAGTCTATAGTTGGATATAAAAAGAGAAGGTCAAAACAAGTTTTGGGGAACCCAAGATGGCAGAAGAAGGGGACACTTGGTGAACAGACTTTAACGTAGCTCCCATAATCCCCACCTCCTGCCATTCATGCCCATGTATATCACTCTCCTCTTGAGTGTAGGCAGGACCTATGACTTGATTCTAACCAAAAATGATTGAATTTATGTGATTGTATTACATAAGATTGCTACATAAGATTGGACTGACCCATTTGCTAAGAGACTCTCTCCCTGCCTGGTTTTGAAGAAGTAAGTGTTCATTCTGGGGAGACCACATGGCCAGAAATGTAGAGCAGCCTCCAACCAGCAAAAACAGGCCATCAGTTACTCACACTGTAGGGAAGGGAATTTTTCCAGCCACTACATGAGCATAGAAGCAAATTCTTTTCCAATCCAGCCTCAGATAACCAACACCTTGATTCTAGCCTTTTGATACCCTGAAGTAGAAAACCAAGCTAAGCTGTACTCAGACTCCTTTCCCAGAGAAACCGTGAGGTAAGAAGAAATGTGTTTTAAGTCACTAAGTTTATGGTAATATTATGCAGCAATAGATAACTAATAACAGCAACAATAAAGGAGAATGAAAAGTGAATGGACAATGAGTATGTGTTCCAGATATAAAGGGAGGAGAGGATTTCAAGAAGGAAAAGAGTAGCGCACTGTGTCAAAAATCACGCACTGACTCCAAGTAGGATAAGCCTATATGGTATGAAGAAGGAATAAGAAATACTAGTAAGAAATATGAACACTGGCAAGAAAAAACATTAATGTGGTTTGGGAAGAAGCTTGATGAGAGTATGTTGGAAGTCAGAAAATATAAACAGGTATAAAGACCAAGTCGAATGATGATATTTTTTATAAAGCTTTTTATAGTTCTTAGATTTATTTACAGCTAAATTGCTGGTGATTAATTTCAGGCCAGTTGCATTCAAATAATGCGGTTCCTGTTAATTTTTGGTCATTATTCAAAACCATCTCAAAAGTTATATTTTCATTTTATTTTTTTTTTAGAATTTTTTATTAGTTTCAGGTGTACAAAACAACACAGTGATTGGACATTTATATACCACACAAAGTAATAACCCCAACAAGTCTATTAACCCCCTGACCCCATTCATAGCTATTACAGTATCATAGACTATATTCCCTATGCTGTACTATATATCCCCATGACTATTTTTTAAGTTATAGTTGATATTCAGTATTATTTTATATTAGTTTCAGGCGTACAGCATATTGGTTAGGCATCACTTCAGTTTATGAAGTGATCTCCCTGATAAGTCTAGTACCCGTCTAACACTATACATAGTTTTTACAATATCATTGACTATATTCCCTATACTTTACATCCCCATGACTATTTTGTAACTATCATTTTGTACATCTTAATCCCTTCACCTTTTTCACACAGCTCCGCTACCACCCTCCCCTCTGGCAACCATCAGTTTGTTCTATAAATATGTGAGTCTGTTTCTTTTTTATTTGTTTACTTTGTTCTTTAGATTCCATATATAAGTAAGAGCATATGGCATTTGTCTTTCTCAGTCTGACATATTTCACTTTGCTTAATACCCTTTAGATCCATCCATGTTGTCACAAATGATAAGATTTCATTCTTTTTTATGGCCAAGTAATACTCCATTGTATATGTGTACCACTTCTTTATCCAGTCATCTATTGATGGGCATTTTGATTGTTTCCATATCTGGGCTATTGTGAATAGAGCTGCAATGAAAATAGGGGTGTATAAATCTTTTCAAATTAGTGTTTTCATTTTCTCTGGATAGATATCATGCAGTTTTTAAGGGTTATTCATGTGATATAACTGAAGTAATAGTGATTAGTGCATAAAAATATTATCAAATTTATAGTGTATTCAAAATAAAATTTGTAGCTATGTTTACATATATCTAAAACAACTGGGTAAAAGAACAGATCAGAAGAACTGATTATGCAGCATCTTATAAGAAAAGAGTTAATGGTCATTTTATTTAATTAAACAACTAATATCGACCACATCAATTAGTTTTGAGTTGCTTTACACAAACAATGTTTTTGTGCTAGCAGCACACTGTGAATCAAAATTCCAGAAGCATATCTAGCTAGTTTGATTATTTCATAGAGATCAGTGGTGTGATTCACTTAAAAAATGGCTTTGGAGTTGTAAAAATGTAATTATATAATATATAATGAGATAAAATTGTGGAATCACAAAATTTGCAGTTTATGTTTGGTCCAGCATTGATAAAGTCTCAATGGGACTTAATGAAATATAACATGTTTGTGAGGTAGTAACATGAACAACTGGTTTTGAGGGAAATATAAAAAAATATTTGGCATATGAAAGGGATAAATCATTTTGATTAAATGTGTACCAGATATTTGACATCTGTATTTCGTAACAGTACACTTATATTTTCAGTGGGCTATAAGTCAACAATTGAAAGTCTCTGGATTTATTATAAACATTATTTTTTGTAGTCATGCTTTCAAAAGCAAGAAAAACATGGAAGAAAAATCCTTCGTATTTCAGTGGCCCTTTCTGAATATATTGGATTTATTTCATCTAAAAAACTATTCCTTTATACTAAAATTCATTTTAGACACAAAAATATTTAAGATTAAGGGATCCATAGAGATGGAGAAAAATAAGAATTTTCAGACAAGCACCTTCTAAAAAGTTGAATGACCTTTTGACACGGTATTTGCCAGCAATTTTTCCACAGTAATATGGGGAAGCTGAGAAAAAGCAATAGCTTTGAAAACTTTCATCCTGCTTTTTAAAGCCTGCTCTGGTGTTCAAGCAAATTAAATTTCTCTTTGGTGGTTTCACTGCTGTCATTTTTCTTCATTGATAAAACATGTAAGAACTGAGCACTGGACATTAAACAGCATCCATTTATATAGTGATGTTCCCATTGTTCTTTGAGGCTTGGGGACATGCATTAAGGGAAGGGGACTTTAATTTCCTGCACAAAACTGGACTGTTACTTTTGGATACTTTCATCTGGTATTATATAGTAACTTGTCTGATATCTCTGACAGGCGGTATGTTAAGCTGGGCCTGTATCTCAGCTAGATATGCCATCACAGAATATGAGATTGCAAGGAGAAAATATGTATCATGTGATTGCTTTGAAAGTTAGACGACAATAAGAAACAAAGACAGGGGTGGAAACTAGAAGGTATAAAGACAGTTTCCTGCAGATTGAGCTGTAGTAAACAAGATTCAACTATATAGTTTGTTCCACAGTAGCTGGTTAATTGGGCCTGATTGAAAGGTGCCCAGTATGGTGGTCAGTCCCTTGAGGTCTCCATGTTAGAGTCAAGAGCCTAGCTGATTGAAAGAACCTTGTTTGGATAGCCACAGACAAGACTAGGATTAACTGGAGTTGTTTTGGAGATATTTTTGCTTCAGAGTAATACATGTCCGTGGAGCTAGTGGCTTCTTTACATGGGATCTAAATTAACAATCCAAGGGAGGAGACTAATCAGAATTGGTAGAAGTTATCCAGGTTTATACATGTCTATGAACTTCAAGGGCTGCAGGCAATAAGCCTGTTTACTCCTCAGTATCTGAGGCATGTGGTATGAATGATCAGTAACATGCAGTTAAGCATCTCTTGCTGAATTCTAGATACCATCTGCAGACCCTGGGCCTCATGAATTACAAAGCTTGAGGCCCACCCTCATTAACATTTGCTTTAATATTCAAGTTGATTTCTTCTTCGGTTAGGCCATATACTTCATTAAAATACCAACTAGAATATCACCAACTTCCCAAGTCATTATGGCCTGGGCTCTTAGGTTTGTGTGTGTGTGTGTGTGTGTGTGTGTGTAGGTAAAGCTCATTTTGGAGACATAAGTATTTGCATGGTTTTATAAGTGGTACCTTGATTCTGGAGGCCATCCCAATAACTTATTAAAAATGATAAATTTGAAATTAGAAGTTCTTCAAGCCCTTCATCTTTGCCCCTTTGATAGAAACAACAGAGATTAATAGTTATGAAAAGTAAGGAAGCATTTCCCATTTGGTCATAATAAATAATATATAAAATTTACCTAGGGTTAGCTTGATTAATTGGGAGAAATACTACCTTTTAATGTACATTAATTTAATCCAAACACTGTAGAAGGTTGGCTGTAATGTCTTTCTCACCTCATGCTCTCCTCCCAACACTCATGCCTGAGATCATTCATGGACAGATGGGCCTACACATACACACACAACCTAGAATTAGTCTCAATTTAGCAATTAGTAATTTAGTAGAAACTATCCTGTGTAAACTCAGCTTAACTTCACAATTACTAGAAGGATTTTATGGTGTACAGTTTGGTCAAAGAGCTGGAAAGAATGCCAGTGTTTTAGATTTTAGAAAGCTCTGAATTTATTGAATATTTTCAGTGAGTTAGGTCAGCCCCATCCTAGTGTGAAAAAAGATAGGAAGAATGAAATATAGAAAATAAAAAGTAGTTGGCATACTTTAAAATGTCATGGACCATACGATACAGGTAAGGAAAATAACATGTATTTATGGAACCTGGATCTTAAAACTGCAATCCCGCCCCTCAAAGCATCTTAAGCAGGTATAGATATAGCTTTGATTTCTGTCTTCTGATTAAAAATAAATTTAAAAATAACCCAAAATCTTTTATCCCCACAGGAAGATTGATTTCAGTTTTGTTTTGTTTTTCTGGCATTGGGCTGCTATGGTGTGAAAATTATAGTAAATGTTTACATTAAAAAATTTGTTACATTAAAAGACACATTGCCATTAGTCCCCCTCAAAATACTCCCCGTCACTTCAAACACGCTTATCTTATCATCCTTGTGACTTTCTGAAGCATTTCTGGAAGTCTTCTTTCATGAATGTCTTTACTTCATCTTCTGTCATGACCATGCTCCGTGTCACACATTGCTTCTGGTGTATGGCAATTTCTGTCAAATAAAAACATTATGGTGTGTCCTCATTCACCTTATTCACCGGGTTTGGTACCCTGCAACTTCTGGCTCTTCCCCAAAGTAAAAATGATTCAGTACATTGAGGCAGCCATGACAGCGCAACTAAAGACACTCATGAAAGAGGACTTCCAGAACTACTTCAGAAAGTGGCACGAACAATGGGATAAGTGTGTTTGAAGTGAGTGGGAGTATTTTGAGGGGGATTAATTACAATGTGTCTTTTACTGTAAAATTTTTTTTTTAATTTAAACATTCACTGTATTTTTTTTAATCACACCTCTGTATATACAGGATGGAAATGATAGCCATGTAATCATCCTAACACATTACCACCAGGTTCCCTGTGATTGCAGGTTTCTCTGTGGCCACTATTCTATGTTACATATCTTGGGCACAGGGACACGGGAGAATAATTAGTAGCAGAAAATAAAACAAGCCTAATGAGTACTGTGGATATTCATATAAGGCCCAGGATACTGGCTGAAAATTTTAAAAAGGAATGAAAAATGAAAGAATGGGAAAGGGAAGGAAGGAAAGAAGGAAGGAAGGAAGGAAAGAAAGAAGGAAGGAGAGAAGGAAGGAAAGAAAAAAAGAAAACAGGCATAAAGAAAGAAGGAAAGGAGGAAGGAAGAAAGAAAGACAGGAGAAGAGAAAGCCAAATCAAATGTAAATTCACTTTAACAAAAAGGAATGTGAAGGCCAGAGAAAATAAGGAGAAGAAGAAATAAATTCAAAACCATATTTCTGAAGCCCAGGATATTAAGAGTTTTATTGATAAATTCAATTTACAAAAAGAAACTCATTTGGAAGGCTTATAAGAAGATGCTTATAAGAAAAATTTCAGAGAAGAATGTGCCAAGATTATAGTGCACAATTGCTTAAAATTAGAGCAGATGTGTCTAAACAACACAGTAGTTCTCTTTAGTCACTGGTGACATTTGGTACCAGAACGATAAGGAATCAAGATTGCCTTTCCTTGTTTTTATGGTGGTATTTTGATATTTAGTGGAGAGAGCTAAGGCCCAAACTTCAAGAAGTAGCATGGAGAGGAGTAGGTAAGCAACTGATAGCTGTATTTACCATTGTCATATTTTGGGTTCCCCAAATGTGCAATCTTTGATAAGGATTTGAGTGCAAGTGGTTTATTTGGGATGTGACCTCACAAAATATGGGGATGGAATGGGAAGTAAAACCACGAAGGGAAGAAGGACTCTAAAGGTACATTCATGAACAGTTTAAAGCTGTGAGAGAATAAACTTTGGGATTTTTCCACTGAAGGGTATCCACTAATTCCCATCCCTCATTGGTTGAAGAGTGTATTGGGGACATTCACTTCCCTCCATGGCTTTTCTGGATTCCCACATCCAGAGGATAGATACAGGAATGCATAGACAAACATGTGCACTCAAGGAGACCACAACCACTAAACTACTATAACCGTGTTAATATTCTTTCTTCTCACGTATAAAATAAAAAAGCTTTACACTTTAGAGTTCATCTGTTCCCTGGGACTTATTTCAAATCATGGATTTTTTTCCCCCCACATCATTCTTATACATCTCCATCAGGTAGAATCACCATTACATTCCAAAAGAAAGTGGTCTCCATGAAGGTGGAAATAATTGTATCACGCCACACTTAGAACATTTTCTAGCTTTTAGTAATTGCTGAGTAAATATTTGTGAATGAGTGAGTGAATGGATGAATGAATGAATGGAACTGTATCAAACAACAAAAACCCAAGCTGATCTCTCTCAAACATGATTAAATGTGTCTCCTCATAACACATAAGCAGCCTCCAGAGTTGACAAATAGTTGTAATCCCTTTCTAAGTGATCTTCTGGTTCTATTCTCTACTAATGAATGGTTAGCTTCATTCACAGATTAGGAGCAGGATGGCTTACTCAAACCCAGGCCTCCTATCTTAAAATGACCAGAGAAAAAAGAAAAGGGAGAGATGCTTCTGAAAATAAAATTCAAAAGATTATAGAAGAGCTTTCCCAGAACTCCCCAGTAAAACTCTCCTTTGTGTCTCAATGTTCTAAATCACATTACATGTCCATTTCTGAAACTAACACTGGCCAAGGATATGGGATGGAATTACTCTTGTACCAGTGTTCCTGGGAGTTTGGTCAGCTTCTCCTGTGGTATACGAGATGCACACTACCTGCTAGATACCTAAACAGATCTGGAGCTTTCTTAGAAATAGGAAGGGGAAATGGAGGCTGCATCGGCATCCATGTATTGGATAAGCAATCAATAACATCTACTTCTACATATTCTTGCTATCAAAGACTGACATGATGAAAATCCATACAGACTAAAAGAAAACTCTGATGCTTATTATTTATGTGTAGCCCTCATTCTAAGTTACAGGGGTAAGTTTGGGTAATTTACAATAATTTTGTGATATAGCACATGTATGTATGAGTGTATGCTGGAGATAGGATTTTCCTTTTTAGCCATATGGAAAAGTGAAAATGGACTGAAAATTACCATCTTTCCCTTGACAAGTTAATTAAGCCTCATAATCAGTCACAGTCATTTGAACAGCATGGTTGCTGGAATGAGAATTAGTAGGATACCTCAATGGACAAATGGGACACATTTTGTAGAAGGAAATCTCTTTGACAAATATATAAATGTGAAAATACAATGAAAGGAAAACCATGTTTTAAAAGAGAAAATACAATTTAGTTAATAGTCAGACAACGGGGCAGATGTTCAGAAAATTTGTTCAAAAATCTAAGGAATGGAATTGTGCACTTTACACATTAATCTTATTTCACCCAATATATTGTGTTAAATTATTTTATATCTATTTTCCCTAATTAACTATGAATTTCTTGGGCATAAATATTATGTATTATCTTTTCCTCTAGTGCTAAGCATATTGTCTATTATATTAAACAAATGTTTGTAGCATTAAATTAAATAATTTACTTTTATAACCCACACACTAAATCACATTATAGATTTCACATTGTTTTCAATTTTTCCTCAACAAGTTTAACCACTGGTAATGTCTAATATTAATATTTCCCTAATAATTCTCACTATTTTTCTTCATATGATTGACACCCCAAAATATTTTCTGTGTAGTGAAATTGTGGAAGACAAAAATGTTTGGTATTTTCCCAACTAAGATCATATTTTACATGTATTTGAATATAAATTCACTGATAAGCTATATTTCATATATTAATATTATCGGTAGCAATAACCAATTTTGTAACTATTTCCAGACATTCCACAAACCAAAATAGTTAGTAAAAGATCTATTTACTTCCGTTCTTATTTATACAAATATAAATTTTACTAGGTTGCAATATCTTTAATAAACTGTAGTTTTCTGTTTTATGAACTAAACATTTTGTCACAGAAGTGTCCATATTGTTACATCATTTTATAACAATCATTTTCAATGCCTGCATAAAATGTAATGGGATTCTTATGCTATAATTTAAATAACCATTCTCCTGCTGTTGTATATTAAGGGTCCCCCCCCCATTTTTTGTTACCATGCCAACACTCCAGTGAACATGTTTTGCTTATAATTTTCTCCAGCATAAATTTCTTGACATGAATTCACTGTGTGAGAGTGCAAGGGTACACATGGTTTTTTTTTTTTTTTTTAGAATGATATTATATTGTTCTGATTAAGTGTGTGAGGAGTGGCTAAACTTGGCAGTCACATGATCTTGGGCAAGAATCACTCATAAGGTCTCTTGGCCTCAGTTTCCTCATCTTTTAGAAAGAGGATGACAGAAGTTGAGCTTTCTTGTGATAGGATTATTTGGTTATAAAAGGAAGAAAATCACTTGAGTTAAAGTGAAGCAAAAAATAAAGGGAATTTTAAGATAATCAAAGCAGCAAAAATAGCCTTACCTGCAACTCAAATTAGAATGTGAAGTCTTCTGTGACCGAGGTCCCTTCATCTTACTACTGCCTGTTGGTTTTCTTCATGGCTTTGCCTCTTTTTGTATTTGTGTCTGTTTTGTTTCCCTCTCTCTGCACCATGCCTTTCTTGTCTTTTCTTGACCACAGTCCATCATGGTGAAGTGCAAATGAGGTCACTCTCAGCCCCTGAAGTTACAAGACCTCCACACCTAATGCTCACATGTAACTTACAAGAGATTCTGTCTGCAAATTACCAAGGGACAAAAATTATATGTCCTGGCTTGGATGAGATGTCTGTTCAACCACAGACAGAGGAAGAAGTTACATGATATTTAAGCATTTCAGATTTCCACTCCTGCTGCTGTGCTAAATTATCTAAAAAAAAAAAAAAAGAAAAAAGAATAACAAACAACTCAGGTTTGCAAGCATCCCAAAATGTATTTATTTATAGCTTTAGAAAGTACTTCATTTTTGATAAAGTGACAATCTCATTTTTAATACATTGGTATTATACATCAATATTATCTGTATTATGCATTTTATCCATCAATAATCTACTGTCTCTCATTTGCTGAACAGAAAGCTATATATTGTGAAAACAAAGAATGGTAAGACAGTTCCTTACGTCTTCATCCATTTGACTTGAGAACTTGTTAAGAAATGTAGAATCTACTGAATAAGAATCTGTATTTTGTCCGCTTCTCCAATAAGTACTGTAAGTACTATGCCTACATTATGTATCATTGTACTGAAAGTCAGGACACAAGGTATTTAATTCCTGGATCTGTCTCTAACCCAATTCATTCAGTTCTGTTTATTTCTAGTCAATACCAAAGTGGTCCCTCTAAGTGTTGGTAGACCATGGAACATTTCTCCTCTGTAATTTCTCAGTACTAGGCTTCTGTTTTGATTGCATAAATTTTGTCAGTTGTATTTTACATGTGTCTTTCTATTGAAATTTATCATTATTAATTGCTTTGTTGAAAGTTTCTGCAGTACAATAATGTACAGAAATCAGAAATCGGGTTCACTTGTGTAACTCCTTTAAGTAACGCTCTTCCTTAAAAAGCATTATAAAATTTCTATGTTTTCAGATAGAGGGAAAATATATTTCAAACTAATTAATAAATAAACTAATATATTTCAAACTATGTCCTATAAATAGTTTCCTGTAGTTCAACAATCTTTTTCTTTATGGCATTTTCATGATTTTGTGAAAATTGATATGTATGTTTCCCTATCTGTTTGCTACACTTAGAAATTTGCTGTTTAACTCTTTCCTAGCTACTACATGTACATTACATATATATAATTTGACGTGGATTTTAATGAAAAATAGGAAGATTTCTAGAACTTGATATTTATTTACTTAAATTTTGTTATTCTTTGATGTGTTTGTTTTTCTCATGGTTACTTGATGTAACCAAATATATTTCTTGAGAATTTCTGTGTAATAAAGGGGTTGGACTATTATATTGCGTTACTTTCAACTTTGACATTCATTTATTTACTCATTCCTTTTTTCAACAATGTTTATTCAACATCATTGGTAGGGCACAGCGCTGTTTGTTCTGGGAACACAGAAAAGTATGGGTAGCCTGGAAGCAATTGCAGGTTCCAGGCAAAATGGTTATGCTGGGATGACATTGATAGGAATAGCAAGCAAACAATGAGAAGTACACCCCTTCTTCTGTCTTTCAACCTTCTCTGGTGCCTTTGCTCGTAAAAGGAGAGTGCTTTTTGCAGTCCTGTTTCCAGCATCATGTAGAACATTATTAAAGTGTTGATTTGGATTAGGATATGATTGGCACACTTTCCCTCTTTGAATATGCAGCATTAAATTGCAAGCCACACCACACATTTGGATTTCCACACAACAGCAGTATTACCTTCCTCATTCTTCCGCTAGCAAGTTGCCAATCCTTTGCACAAAGACACTCCTCTTTCCTAAAAGAGGAGATACTACGTCCCAACAGATAGTGTATCTATCCCTGGGCAATGTTAACCTTTGCCAGTTCAGTCACAATTTCGTCTGAATGCTCTGTAATCAAAAGACTCAATTTTAAAGTTAACTACCCCAAAGTCCTCATATAAAATAGTAATTTAAAAGGATAAAGAATGAAAAATAAATAATATGTATATATATACACACACCTAACAATCAACAAATAAAATACGCATATCTGATGTACTTCTCATTTTTGTAAGTGATCATAAGGCCAGAATTGATAATTATAATTTCCTTCTTTCACACCATTCCATATTATCTTCGTCCTCAAAAAACACTTTAATTAATCTGGATTCTTTACGTAGCAAGATGACCCAAAATTTCATAACTAAAAGATCTGAATCCTCAGTTGTTCTGCAGGTTATCTTGTTGTTGCTATGCTTTTCTGTTAACATTATTATTGTACAGGAAAGTAATGGAGAACGCTAAAGAATCTCTTCAGTTGCAGACATAGCCTATCCTTTCCCATCAGGTAGCAGTGACTCCGTTTTTTGTTGGTAATCTGGAAAAACCACCTTAGCCAGTGGAGTAGACCCCGTAATTGTTCATTGGCTCAGAATCATGTCTCAAATATTCAGGTACTTTATCATAAAGTAACTTGTTAATTCCTGTTCATCAGGTCCAATCAGCCTGGTGTTATCAATATAGAGGATTACCTTGATTTTTTGAGATATCACTGTGAACATGTCTGTCAATCTCCATTTGGCAGAAAGTAGGCACACTAACATAGCCCTGAAACAGTGCAGTGAAAATGAACTTCTGCTGTTTTTCCTTGGAAATTGGTATAGATATAAAAGCATTTGCCAGATCAATAGTTATGTACTCTTGTTGGGGCTGTGTTGATTTGCTTTAGTAAAAATACCACAGCTGTAACAGTAGCTGTAATTAAATAACCGCCTGATTAAATTTATAATAATTCACAGTCAATCTCCAAGATATGCATAGGCCAAACAAGTCAGTTAAATTGAATGTGCGTTTTCAAGTCTTTGATGGTTGGACTCATTTCACAGTTTCTTCTAAGAATCACTTGCTTTTGCTTTATTTTCTTGATTGCGAAAGAAATTCAGGAGGTCTGCATTTAACCCTTCCTAGTGTAACTGCCACCCATTATTCAATGAGACAATTACATATACAAGAAGTGGAAAACATAACCACAGTGGGAGTTTTGGCTCCATTGGCCTATGGAAGACTGACTTGGGCCAATTCTACTCTTATCCCCTGACTTCCATGTTTGCACTTTGACTAATAGAGCAGAGTGACATTTTTTTAAATTTCCCAAAATGATTGTCAATTCAGATCAATATCTAGTAATCTATGAAACACATGGATATTTCCCTTTTTTTCCAGTATAAACCAACCTTTGTGAACTGCTATAGATCACTTTGGTGAAGGCTTGAAGAACGATTCATGGTCTTGCAGGGCTCTTAAGGATACTTGGCCTCTATATCAGTCAAAGGGCTTTAAGGCCCATGAACTGGGTTAAGTCTAGTGACTTTCCTTGGCAACTCAAGTCATGTCTCTACAAGACTTAAATACTTTTCTGTTATAGAAATGAAATAATATTTTCATAGACTATCCATCTGTAAAATTTATTTGAATAATAAGCTACTGCCAAAGATCTCATAGTTCAAAATATTGTGCTTATGTTTTTTTTTCCTCCTGCCCATTTTGTTAAATGCACCTACCTTGTCTCTGATAGTTAAACACTTGGGCTTTGTCACTATGGAATGCCATCATCTCCACTGAAATAGGGAGACTCATTCCATGGTGGTATCTTCTACTCTGCACTTCTATACAGAAGAAAGCTACCCCAGAACATTGACAAGAAGGAGGTGCTCCCATTTGAAGGTATTTTACAATGCCTTACTGAATGGCATGTCTTCTGGGCTCTATCAAAGGTTATAGTGTTTGGGGTGAATATGCAGGATGCACGTGATACGTCCACTATAATATCCCTATCTCCTTAAACTCTTGTATTTCTTCTTCTGCAGTATGCCATGAAAGTTCTAGTATCTCTACTTCATTGAATGTAAGCCATTGCAAGTCCAAGTTTCAATTAACCAATTGAGTATATTCCTTAAAGCCACTTCCAATTCAACATAACATATTTAGTATCAAAACTTTGTTATGTGTATCTGTATCAATGAATTTAGCCTGGTCCAATAAATTATGATATCATATTTGGCTGCTTAGATAAAAGTTTCCCTTAGAATCTATTCTTGTGTGTATTTTCCCCACATTTCTGAAATACTTTTGAAGTACAAATTATTTCTTGCTGGGTCTGACTTAACACTTGTTCTCCAGAATAGACCAATGACTAACTATTTATAGTTTTAGAATTAATAAGGGTTGGTTGTGATAGAGCTTGAACAAAATATACATCTGCTTGCAAGACAATTACCTCAGTTGATGGTATTATATTGCCTTAATATAAGTGAAGCCTACTCTTTTCAGACACAGAAGGAGGGTCTGCTTCCTACAGCAAGGAAACATCAGAGAGGCTTGGAAGTTTATCTCATATATTTTTAATCTTATTTCTCTAGAGAGCCACATTCTGATTCTTAGAGGCCCACTCCTTTTCAATTGATATTATAAATTTTACATTAGAAACTTGAGAATCTGTGAATTAAACTTTCATTGTAATCCTACAAATAATGTAGTTAATTTGGGATTCTATTTTCAGAAACATCTGATATTATAAGAAATAAGAGATTGCTTATAAGGCTGTCTGTTCATCTGACTGTGACTTGAAGTGAATGTTTAAAGCCCTGAATTTTCATTTTGTTTCTGTAAGCTCTCCAGTGCAATCAGAAGTAGTTATTCTCTTCCTCACCCTTGTGGTCATTAGTGCTAACATAATGGTCAAGTTCATCTGTGCTGTCCAATGGTAGTCACTACTCATATGTGTCTACTCCAATGTAAATTTAATTTTAATGAAATGAAATAAAATAAAAAATTCACGCCCCCCAGTTTCACTAGCCACATTTGAAATGCTGAATTACCTCAGTTGGGTACTGGCTACTCCATTGGACAATGCAAACAGAACATTTCAATCAATACAGAGTTATATTGACAGTGCTGCCCTAGAGACCTAAGTTCATACATGTACTATGTACACATTCACAGAATATTCATAACATTGACATTAATAGCCCCAAACTGGAAACGTAGACAGTAGAATGGATAAACACATTGAATAAACACCATAAAAATGGAGTATATTTATCAGTGAAAATGAGCAAACTATAGATACATACCGCTTGATGAATCTCAGCAGTAAATTACTGAGAGAAAAAGACACAAAACAACAAATACATTATATTTTATTACCATAGAAATAAAATATCAGTGATGCATCACAGATTACAAAATGATAATGATAATAAGGAAATTATTACCACAATATCAGGATAAGTTGAGGAAGTTGTTCAGATCAGGAAAGGATAAAAGGGGACTTTCTGGCTGGTTGGTGATATTGTTTTTCACTTGAATGGTGGTTACATGAGTGTTTGCTTAATAACTATTTTTTAAACTGTCTTATGAAATATGTGTGTTATATTTTAAAATAATATATGGTGAAATAAAAGCAAAAAATATTTCAAGTAGTGTGAAGGAATTATGGGCCCCACTGTACTCCTGGAAAAACACACAAAAGCTTTTCTTTTAGACTGCTTTCCACTTGTTAGAATCTCAGTACTTGTAGACCTACATAATTTTCATTATGGAGGAAGAGAAGAGGGTTACCAAGAACACAGAATCTTAACTGATATTCTTACTATTTGTTTTATTTTACTATTAAAGTGTGGAGGAGACTTAATATTACCGACAATATGAGTATATTATAAAATAATTTTAAGAATCCTCTTAAAACACTCAGGAAAATCAATTAGGAACACAACTTCCCAATACCTGCTAATGTTGGAATTTCTGTATGGCTCTTTTACATATTCATTATAGATAAAATGATGAACGAACTTAGAGTATACTTGTGCACATCTTTCTTCTTACTAGGAATTCGGTATTCATGATCATATGTTAATATCATCATTGGCTCTTGCAACTCAATACACAGTGTATTACAGGTGTGGATTTTATATAATCATTATTTGAAATGTTTAATGCTTTAAGTGTGTATTTTAAGTGTGTATATTAAGACATGTATTTGCATGTCTGTGTGTTGAAGATATTTTAAATTTACAATTTGAGTATTTCATAAAACCTTTAATAAACTAAGTAATGCTGAAATTTCAGTCCATAAATCTGAGGATTTTAATGAAACAAATGTTTATTATTGAGTAGCAAACTTGTATTTTGATCTCTATTTAGATCTGGCCCTGCGAATTACATCTAGCTTACATATTTTTATTTCCATTTTTATCAGTTGAAGTATGATACATAGAAAAAGAACATACCAGACTAAAAGGAAACATTCATATCTAGGTCTGCACTCAAGAGAATACTCACAGAGATCTTTCCTGGGGGGAAAATTGAAATACAGCTTCTATTATTTCACTGCTATGCATTCTTCTCTAGGTTGTGTTTTCTCACTTCAGACATCGAAGACACAAAAATTAACAATAATTCTAAGAGCCCAAGATTAGTGGGGCAGGAGTTTAGATTTAGATAGAGATTGACCAATAGAATGCAGGAGGGAGAAAGTATTTTTAAATCATGCCTGTAAGAAGCTTGATACAGGAAGGGGTTTTTATGGCTTAAAGAAGCCAGAAATAGAACTGAAAACCTCACTCCCTCAAACTCGTTCAGTCTAGTCAGAGTGGCACAGGTAGTCTACCTGTTGAAATCCTTGGCCAGACTGTTGATATACATCTTCCCATTGTTCCATATGTTGAACTCGTTGTGAATTCAGTGAAATATCATTTCACAGCTATATGTGATGGCTTCTTGTCCTTTTTCACATATTATGTTAAGTTGTTGGTACTGAATGCCGAGGTATAAGATGGGGGGAGGTAGAGCTCTATTGATAGGATATTGATATTTGGAAGAAATTAAAGAAACTGATATCACTGACTACTTTTATAAACTTGCATGATCCAATAAACTGTTGTCAAGTTTGGAATAGATGGATGATGTAAACATTTTTTTTTTTTTTTTGAGGAAGATCTAAATTTATTAACCACATTTTATAAATGTCATTAAATGAAAACAAAAAAAAGTTTATAAATTTAAAAGTGTTAGAACATTTAAAACATAAAAAAACTACAGAGTGGTAACTATTAAAAAAACATTTTTAAAAAAAGCAATGAAGAGATGTAAGAATAAAAGCATACAGGATGATGTAAATGTTTTATGAGCCAGGAATTTCTCTTTTTGACTGGGATGTATTAGGATAGGGTTTGTGTTGATTCTTTGTTTATTAAAAGATGTCTTATAGGGCCCACCCAGTGGCTCAGGCGGTGAGGGGTCCATGCTCCTAACTCCGAAGGCTGCCAGTTCGATTCCCACATGGGCCAGTGGGCTCTCAAGCACAAGGTTGCCGGTTCAACTCCTTGAGTCCCGCAAGGGATGGTGGGCTCTGCCCCCTGCAACTAAGATTGAACACGGCACCTTGAGCTGAGCTGCCTCCTGAATGCCTCAGTTGGTTGGAGTGCATCCTTTCAACCACAGCGTTGCAAGTTCGATTCCTTGACTCCTGCAAGGGATGGTGGGCAGCGCCCCCTGCAACTAAAATTGAACAGGCACTTTGAGCAAACTGCCGCTGAGCTCCCAGATGGCTTAGTTGGTTGGAATGCATCCTCTCAACCACAAGGTTGCTGGTTCGACTCCTGCAAGGGATGGTTGGTTGTGCCCCCTGCAACTAGAAACGGCAACAGGACCTGGAGCTGAGCTGCGCCCTCCACAACTAAGACTGAAAGTACAACAACTTGAAACTGAACGGCACCCTCTACAACTAAGATTGAAAGGACAACAACTTGACTTGGAAAGAAAGGCCTGGGAGTACACACTGTTCCCCAATAAAGTCCTGTTCCCCTTCCCCAATTAAAAAAAACACACGATGTCTTACAGAAATTAATAGATGTCCTGAAGCTCCTCCAGATTCTGATTGATTTGAAGAGATAGTACAGGTTTTGATGTTGCACAAAATAGCAAGAGGGAAAGCCCTAAGTCATAGGAAATTGTGGGTTTTGGATGGAGACAAGTAACAATTGTTCATACAGGAATTCCACAGGGATAGTATGATGTGGATGAGTCATATTGTCTTCAACGGAGACCTTTATATAGTTTGGCCATTGATGTGACAGAAAAAGGAGATGCATTGGTGGATAACATGGGCATTGGGAAACATGTTTTCTGGAATCAGGCCGTGAAGTTCTAGCAGGCTGCAGCATGTAAGGTGGCATTATTAGAGAGATGGCATCTCCCTTTGTGATATATATATTCAGCTGTTTGGGCCTGATATCTTAAAGATTACCCTTAGGGTGACTACATTTCTAGTTAGACACTGTTATGTAGAAGGAACTGCTTGATGTAACTGCTTAATTAACGTGGTGAGTTTTAATGGCTGTAAAGTTTTGTCACTAGGGGAATTCTCTTAATGGGGTGCTCTACTTTCTCTTGGTGTTTTAATTTTTTTTCAGTTACAGTTGACATTCAATATTATTTTATATTAATTTCAGATGTGCAGCACAATGGTTAGACATTTATATAATTTACAAAGTGATCCCCCTGACTAGTCTAGTACCCACCTGGCTCTATACATAGTTAGTACCATATTATTGACTGTATTCCTGTGCTTTACTTTGCATCCCCATGACTACTTTGTAACTACGAACTTGTACTTCTTAATCCCTTCACCTTTTTCACACAGCTCCACAACCACTCTTCCCTCTGGCAACCATTGGTTTGTTCTATATATCTGTGAGTCTGTTTCTGATTTGTTTGTTTATTTTATTCTTTAGATTCCACATATAAGTAAGATCATGTGGTGTTTGTCTTTCTCTGTTTGACTTATTTCACTTAGCATAATACCCTCTAGGTCCATCCATGTTGTTGCAAATGGCAAGATTTCATTCATTTTTATGGCTGACTAATAGTCCATTATATATGTACCACCTTTTCTTTATCCAATCATCTGTGGATTGGCACTTGGGTTGTTTCCATATTTTGGGTATTGTAAATAGTGCTGCAGTGTACATCGGGGTGCATATATATCTTTTTGAATTTGGATTTCTTTGGATAAATGTCCAGGAGTGGAATTGCTGGGTCATAAGGTAGTTCTATTTAACGTAGTGTTGGAAGTCCTCGCCACAGCAATCAGGCAAGAGAAAGAAATAAAAGGCATCCAACTTGGGAATGAAGAAGTTAAATTGTCACTCTTTGCAGATGACATGATGCTGTATATATAGAAAACCCTAAAAAGCTATTAGAAACAATCAACTAATACAGTAAAGTTGCCGGCTACAAAATCAACATACAAAAGTCCATTGCATTTCTATATACTAACAATGAAGTCTCAGAATAAGAAATAAAAAAAAAAAAAATTCATTTTGCAATTGCAACAAAAAGAATAAAATACCTAGGAATAAACTTAACGAAGGAGGTGAAAGATCTATATGCTGAAAACTATAAGACATTTTTAAAAGAATTGAAGAAGACACAAAGAAATGGAAGGACATTCCATGCTCATGGATTGGAAGAATCAACATAGTTAAAATGGCCATATCACTCAAAGCAATATACACATTTAATGCAATCCCCATCAAAATCCCAATGGCATTTTTTTTTAAAGAAATAGAACAAAAAATCATCAGATTTTTTTGGAACCACAAAAGACCCCGAATAGCCAAAGCAATCTTAAGAAAAAAGAACAATGCTGGAGGTATCACACTCCCTGACTTTAGCTTGTACTACAGGGCCACAATACTCAGAACAGCATGGTATTGGCAGGAAAACAGACATGCAGACCAATGGAATAGAATTGAGAACCCAGAAATAAACCCACATAAACATGGACAGATAATTTTTGACAAAGAAGCTAAAAACATACAATGGAGAAAAGACAGCCTTTTCACTAAATGGTGCTGGCAGAATTGAAAAGCCACGTGCAAAAGAATGAAACTGGACTGCTACTTGTCACCATGTACCAAAATTAATTCAAAATGGCTCAAAAATTTAAGCATAAGACCTGAAACAATAAACTGCATAGAAGAAAACATAGGTACTAAACTTATGGACCTTGGGTTCAAAGAGCATTTTATTAATTTGACTCCAAAGACAAGGGAAGTAAAAGCTAAAATAAATGAATGGGACTATATCAAACTTAAAAGCTTGTGCACAGCAAAAGAAACCATTGACAAAATAAAGAGGCAACCAACTGAATGGGAGAAGATTTTTGCAAACAGTGCCTCCGATAAGGCGCTAATATCCAAAATATTCAATTTTTTGTGGAAACTCCAAACAGTTATCCATAGTACCTCCACCAATTTGTAATCCCCACCAACAGTGCATGACGGTTCCCTTTTCTCTGCATCCTCTCCAACACTTTTTTGTTGATTTATTGATGATAGCCATCCTGAGAGGAGTGAGGTGATATCTCATTGTGGCTTTAATTTGCATTTCTCTGAAGATCAGTGATGTTGAGTATCTTTTCATATGTTCATTGGCCATGGATATGTCCTTTTTGGAGTAATGTCTATTCAGGTCCTCTGCCCACTTTTAAATTTGATTGTTTGTTTTTTTGTTGTTGAGTTGCATGAATTTTTGTTTGTTTGTTTTGTTTTTACAAATTTTGGATACTAATCCCTTATTAGATGGATCATTGGCAAATATCTTCTCCCATTCAGTAGGCTGTCTTTTCATTTTATTGATGGTATCCTTTCCTATGCAAAAACTTTTTAGTTTGATGTAGTCCCACTTGATTATTTTTTTTTCCTTTGTTTCTCTTTCCCGAGGAGATAGAGCAGAAAAATATCATTAAGAGCAATGTCAGAGAGTTTACTGCCTGTTTTCTTCTGGGAGTTTTGTGGTTTCCAGTCTTACACTCGTCTTTGATCCATTTTGAGTGTTTTCTTGTATATGGTGTAAGAACAGTTTCGTTTTTTTGTATGTGTCTGTCCAGTTTTCCCAATACCATTTATGAAAGAGACTGTCTTTTCCCCGTTGTGTATTCTTGCCTCCTTTGTCATAGATTAATTGACCATATAGGTGTGGGTTTATTTCCAGGCTCTCTAGTCTGTTCCATTGATCTATGAGTCTGTTTTTATGCTGTTACTATGCTGTTTCTCTAACTATTGCCTTGTAGTATAGTTTGATATCAGGCAGCGTGATACCGCCACAATTTTGTTCTTCTTTTTCAAGATTTCTGTGGTTATTCAGTGTCTTTGTTGGTCCATATAAGATTTAGAATTAATTGTTCTAGTTCTGTGAAGAATACCATTGGTATTTTGATAGGGATTGCATTGAATCTATAGGTTGCTTTTGGGTAGTGTGAACATTTTAATTGATGTTAATTCTTCCTATCCATGAGCATGGTATATGCTTCCATGTATTTGTAGTTTCTTCAGTTTCTTTCTTCAGTGTCTTACAGTTTTCTGAATACAGGTCTTTTACTTCCTTGGTTAAATTTACTCCCTGTTTTTTTGGTTTTGTTTTGGTTTTTTTATGTAATTATAAATGGGATAATTTTCTTAGTTTCTTTCTGATAGTTCATTATTGGTATATAAAAATGCAACCAATTTCTGAATATTAATTTTGTATCCTGCTACTTTATTGAATCATTTTATCATTTCTAACAGGTTTTTTGTGTGTATGTGGAATCTTTTGTGTTCTCTCTATATATAGTATCACAGCATCTGCAAGTAATGACAGTTTTACTTCTTCCTTTGCAATTTGGATGCCTTTGATTTCTTTTTCATGTCTGATTGTTGTGGCTAGGACTTCCAGTACCATCTTGAGTAAAAGTGGTGAAAGTGGGCATTGCGTTCTTGTTCCTGATCTTAAGGAGAATGCTTTTAGCTTTTCCCCATTGAGTATGAGGTTAGCTGTGGGTTTGTCTTATATGGCCTTTATTATGTTGACATATGTTCCCTCTATTCCCACTTTACTGAGTTTTTATCATAAATGGATGCTGGATTTTGTCAGATGCTTTTTCTGCATCTATTGATATAATTATGTGATTTTTGTCTTTCATTCTGTTTATGTGTTGTATCACATTAATTGACTTTCTGGATATTGAACCGACTTTGCATCCTCAGAATAAATCCCACTTGATTGTACTGTATGATCTTTTTAATGTCTTACTTAATTCGGTTTGCTAATATTTTGTTGAGGAGGAATAAATCCCACTTGAGTGTGCTGTATTATCTTTTTAATGTATTGCTGAATTTGCTTTGCTAACAGTTTGTTGAAGACTTTTGCATCTATGTTCATCAGGGATATGAGCTTACAATTTTCTTATTTTGTAATGTCTTTGTCTGGTTTTGAACTCAGGGCCTTGTAAAATTAGTTTGGGAGCTTTCCCCTCTCTTGAATTTTTTGGAATAGTTTGAGAAGCATAGGTGTTAATTCTTTTTTGAATGTTTGATAATATTCGCCTGTAAAGCCATTTGATCCAGGGCTTTTGTTTGTTGGGAGCTTTTGGATTACTGATTCAATTCTGTTAGTAGTAATTGGTCAGTTTATATTTTGTTTCTTCGTGATTCAATCTTGGAACACTCTATGATTCTAGGAATTTATCCATTTATTCCACATTGCCCGATTTGTTCATACACATTTGTTCATGATATTTTTCCACAATCCTTTGTATTTCTGTGGAGTCAGTTGTCACTTCTCTTTCATTTCTGGTTTTATTTATTTGGGCCCTTTTCCTTTTGATGAGTCTGGCTAAAGGTTTATCAATTTTGTTTATTGTTTCAAAAAACCAGCTCTTGGCTTTATTTTTTTTTTTTAGATGCTAACTTGTTTGTTTCTGCTCTGATATTTATTATTTCCTTCCTTTTATTCACTTTGGGCTTTGCTGTTCTTTTTCTAGTTCCTTTAAGTATAAGGCACATTGTACATTTGAGATTTTTTTTTTGTTTCTTGAAGTACGCCTGTATTGGTATGAATTTCCCTCTTAGGATCGTTTGCTCTGTCCCATAGATTTTGGGTCTCTGTGTGTTTCATTTTCATTTGTCTCAAGGTATCTTTTGATTTCTTCCTTTATCTCATTGTTGACCCAATCATTATTTTCTAGCATATTTTGTAGCCACCATGTGTTTTTGTGTTTTTCAGTTTTTTTCTTGTAATTGATTTCTAGTTTCATACCACTGTAGTCAGAGAAGAAGCTTGATATGATTTCAATCTTCTTAAATTTATTGAGACTTGTTTTGTGACCTAACATGTTGTTTGTCTTGGAAAATGTTCCATGTGCACTTGAAAAGAACATATATTCTGCTGCTTTGGGGTGAGATATTCTAAAAATATCAATTAAATCTATCTAATCTAGTGTTTCACTTAAGGTACTGTTTATTTGTTGATTTTCTGTCTGGAAGATCTGTCCATTGGTGTCAATGAGGTGTTAACATTTCCTACTATGATTGTGCTGCTGTTGATTTTTCCCCTTATGTTGGCCAATATTTTTTTATATATATTTAGATTCTCCTATGTTGGGTGCAAAGATGTTAACTAGGGTATGTCCTCTTGTTGGATTGATCCCTTTATCATTAAGTCATGTCCTTCTTTGTCTTTTATTATAGTCTTCGTCTTAAAGTCTATTGTGTCTATTATAAGTATTGCTACTCCAGCTTATTTTTCATTTCGATTTGTATGAAATATCTTTTTTCATCCCTTTACTTTTAGTCTATGCATGTCTTTCGATCTAAAGTGGGTCTCTTGTAAGCAGCATATGTCTACATATGTATGGTTCTGCTTTTCTTATCCATTCATCTATGTCTTTTGATTGGAGCATTTAATCCATTTACATTTAGGTACATAATTATTGCCATTTTATTATTAATCTTTCCCCTTCCCCTGTATTCTTCTTAAAGAAGTCCCTTTAACATTTCTTTCTTCTTTTTTTTTTTTTCAGTTAAAATTTATTGGCCTGACAATGGTTAGTAAAATTACATAGGTTTCAAGTGTACAATTCTGTAATACATCATCTATATATCACATTGTATGTTCACCACCAGAGTCAATTCTCCTTCCATCACAATATATTTGACCCCCTTTACCTTCTTCTACTATCTTTCCTCCCCTCTTACCCTCTGGTAACCACTGAACTATTGTCTGTTTAAAAAACTCATAGCATTTCTTGTAATACTAGTTTGGTGGTGATGAACTCCTTTAGCTTTTCTTGTCTGGGAAGCTCTTTATCTGTCCTTCAATTTTAAATGATAGCCTTGCTGGGTAGCGTAGTCTTGGTTGTAGGCTCCTGCTTTTCATCACATTGAATATTTTCTGCCAACCTCTTCTTCTCCTTCTCCTTCTCCTTCTCCTTCTCCTTCTCCTTCTCCTTCTCCTTCTCCTTCTCCTTCTCCTTCTCCTTTCCTTCCCCTTCCTCCTCCTCCTCCTCCTCTTCCTCTTCCTCTTCCTCTTCCTCTCCTTCTCCTTCTCCTCTATTAATTTAACACTTTCCAAAAATTAGTTTCAGGTGTACAAAGCAATGTAATAGTTAGACATTTACACCCTTCACAAAGTGATAATCCCCTCCAGTCTACTACTCTCTGATATTATATATAGCTGTTACAGTACCATTGACTATATTCCCTATGTTGTACTCCACATCCCATGACTGTGTGTGTATGTGTGTGTATTTAATTATAGTGACATTCAATATTATTCAACATCAGGTTTAGGTGTATAATACAGTGGTCAGGCTTCTACACAGTCTACAAAGTGATCTCCCTAATAAATCCAGTGCCCATCTGGCACGCTACTGCCAAACTCTTCAGCCCTGCAAAGTTTCTTTTGAGAAACCAGCTGACAGTCTCATGGAAGGTCCTTTGTAGGTAACTAGTTGCCTTTTTCTTGCTGCTTCTAGGATTCTCTCTTTGTCCTTAACCTTTGGCATTTTAATTATGATGTGTCCTGGTGTAGGCCTGTTTGGGTTCGTCTTGTTTGGGACTCTCTACACTTCTTGGACTTATATGTCTATTTCCTTCACCAGGTTGGGAAAATTCTCAGTCATTATTTCTTCAAATAGCTGTTCAATTCCTTGCTTTCTGTCTTCTCCTTCTGGCATCCCTATGATATGAATGTTGTTACATTTGATGTTGTCCCAGAGGTCCCTGAAACTATCCTCATTTTTTAAAAATTCTTTTTTTTCTTTTGCTGTTCTGATTGGGTGTTTTTTGCTACCTTTTCTTCTAAATTGCTCATTCAGTCCTCTGCTTTATCTAGTCTGCTGGTGACTCCTTCAAGTGCATTCTTCATTTCAGTTACTGTGTTCTTTACATCTTACTGGTTCTTTTTATGGTTTCTACATCCTTTTTTTTTGTTGTTGTTGAAGTTCTCACTGAGTTCTTTGAGCATCTTACAACCATTGTTTTGAATTCTGTATCTAGTAGGTTGCTTGCCTCCATTTTGTGTAGTTCTTTTCCTGGAGTTTTCTCCTGTTCTTTCATTTGGGACATATTTTCCCCCACCACCACCATTTTGGCCTCCTCTCTGTGTTTGTTTCTATGTATTATGTAGATCTGTTAAGTCTCCTACTCTTGGCCAGGTAGCCTTATTTAGTAGGTGCGCTGTGGGGCCCTGGCACAGTCTCCCTGACACCTGCACTGGGTTCTTCAGGATTGTCCCTTGTGTAGGTTGTGTGTTATAACTGAGCCTTGATTGCTGTTGGCATGTCACTGGGTAGGATTGACCCTCAGATTGACTAGCTGTGGTGTTTAGCCATGTGTGCAGTGTATGGACTGCTGTGTGGGTGGCTTACTCCATGGAGCAAGATGCACCCCAGTGGGCTGTGGTGCCTGTTGAGACTGCCCTTTGGGTGTGCCGTTTGTGGGGCTAATTGTGTGGTGCTCTGCTGTTTGCAAAGCTGACCTCCAGGTATGTTTGTTCTGAGGCCTCTTTGGAGGGCCTCCAGTGCAGGCCCACATCAGTCACTGCCTGTGACTGGCAAGGAACTACCTGGTAGGAGCTACAAAGCAGTCTGCAGTTAGTCGCCACCTGTGCTGGACCTGGAGGCACATGGAAGAGGCCATGCTGCAAACCAAGGATGGTTGTCACCAGTGTCGGGCCTGGGGTAGGTCTGCAATAAGACCAGGATGCCCTGAGGCTTGCTGCCCCTGCCAGCTCCCATAAGGCTCAGTAAGTTAATTGGGTGAGGCAGTGTCTCAGGGAGTCACTGGGAGGGATGAATGTTCACTAGGTTAATGTAGACTCTGGTTTGGTGACAGTACTGAGCCTGGAGCTGCTCAGCAACAGTTTCATAGCACACAGGGGCTAGCCACCGCCTAAAAGCTGCCTATATTCCTTCTTTGGTGGCCCTCTTCCTTTATTTTTATGGCAAACAATATTGAGCCTAGTCCTTCTCACAGTGCCATCTATCTGGTACTGCTTCATGTGTCTTCCTCTTATAAGGTCCCATTTGTAGGGACCCATGTGATTATATTAGACCCACCTGGATAATTCAGAATACTCTCCCCATCTGAGTGTCAGCTGATTAGTAAACTTAATTCCATCTGCAACTTTAATTTTTCTTTGTAATATTACCTAACATCTTCACAGATTCTGGAGATTAGAATGTGGACATCTGTAGAAGGCTACAATTCCATCATACTAGCCATTCCTGAACTCTTGCCTTATGGGTTTCTTTTTGTACATGTGTGCAAGCATTAAACGCTATTTGTTTAAGTCACTGTGGTCAGGTCTCTTTTTACAGAGTTAATCAATTAGAAACTGACAAATGTATTACTGTCTGTCCTCCTTTTATTGAAATATATTTTATATGATAAAATCCACCTTTTTAAAGTGTCCAATGCAGTACTTTTTTGTATATTCACAAGGTTTTGCAACCATCACCACAATCTAATTCCAGAATATACTCATTACCTTATAAAGAAATCCATTATAAGTTACTCCCCAGCCTCTGTCTACTACTAATCTAGTTTCTGCCTCTATAGATTTATCTGTTTCATACATTTCATAAAAATAAAATCATACAATATGAGGTCTTTTGTGACTAGCTTCTTTCATTTAGCATAATTTTTCAACATTCATCCACTTGATAGTATATGTCATTATTTCATTTTTAATAGCTGAATACTATACCATTGTATAGATATACTACATTCCCCCCTTTTCCACCTTTATTGAAATATAATTGACATATAACATTGTGTAAGTTTAAGGTGTACAGCATGTTGATTTGATACACTTAGATACTGTGAAATGATTACCACAGGAAGGCAAATTAACACTTCCGTCACCTCTTCTAATTACCATTTTTTTGTGGTGAGATCATTTAAGATGTGCTCTACTAGCAACTTTCAAGAATATAATACAGTATTGTTAACTATAATAACAATGATATTCACTAGATCCCCACAATATATTCATATTTTAAATGGAATTTTGTACTCTTTGACTAACATCTTCCCAATTCCCCAAACCCCAGCTTCTGGCAAGCACCATTCTACTCTCTGTTTATGGCAGGACTTCCTTCCTTTTCATGGCTGAATAATATTCGTGTGTGTGTGTGTGTGTGTGTGTGTGTGTGTGTGTTAAAATCTCACATATTCCTTATCCATTAATCCATTCATAGGCATTTAGATTGTTTGCATTTCTTAGCTGCTGTGAATAATACTGCAATAAACATGGGAGTGCAGATATTACTTTGATATTCTGTTTTCATTTCCTTTGGATATATACCCAAGAGTGGGATTACTGGATCATATAGTAGTTGTTTTTATTTCTTTGGGAGAACCTCCATACTATTTTCCATAGTGATTGTACCAATTTACACTCCCCCCAAAAGTGCACAAGTGTTCCTTTGTCTCCATAGCCTCACACTTGTTATCCCTTATATTTTTGATGATAGCCATTCTAACAGGTATGTTGTGATAGCTCACTGTGGTTATGATTTGAATTTCCCTGATGACTAGTGATATGGATCATCTTTTTATATACCTGTTGGACATTTGGATGCCTTCTTTGGAAAAAATGTCTATTATATTCCTCTGTCCAGTTTTTAACCAGATTTTTAAAAAAAATATTCAGTTGAATGAGTTCTTTATTTATTTTGGATATCAACCCCTTATTCAACATATGATTTGTAAACATTTCCTTTCATTCTGTAGGTTGACTTTTCATTTAAATTGTTTCTTTTGCTACTCAGAAACTTTTAAGTTTGATGTACTCCCACTTGTTGAGTTTTGAATTTGTTGTTTGTGTTATTAGGGTGATATCCAAAAACTCATTGCCAAAACCAATGTCAAGGGGCTTCTTATCTATATCTTATCATAGAAGTTTTATGGTATCAAGTCTTATGTCTAAGTCGTTGATCCATTTTGAGTTAATTTTTGTGAGTAGTGTAAAATAGGGGTTGAATTTCACTTTTATGCATGTGTTTTTCTAGTTTCTTCAACACCATTTTTTGAAGAAACTGTGTTTCCCTCATTAGATGTTCGTGGCTCCCCTGTTAGTTGGCCATATATGCAGGGGTTTAATTCTGGGCTTCCCATTCTGTTCCATTGGTATATGTGTCTATTTTTATGCCAGTACCATATTGTTTTAAATACTATGGCTTTGTAGTATAGTTTGAAATGAAGAAGTGTGATGCCTCCAGTTTTCTTCTTCTTTCTCAGGATTGCCTGGCTATTAGTTTTTGATTTGTTTTATTTTGTTTGTGTGTTTATGGTTCTGTACAAATTTGGGGATTTAAAAAAATTTCTGTGAAGAATCCTATTGGAATTTTGATAGGATTGAATTGAATCTGTAGATAGCTTTTGGTAGTATGGCCATTTTAACAATATTAGTCCTTGCAATCCATGAACATGGCATGTCCTTTCATTTGTTTGTGTCTTTCCTTTCAGCAAAGTCCTATAGTTTTCATTGTACAGATCTTTCATTGCTTTGGTTAAATTTATTCCTAGGTATTTTATTGTTTTTGATAGTATTGTGAATAGGATAGTTTTCTTTATTTCTTTTTCAGGTGCTTTATTAGCATACAGAATGTAACTGCTTTCTGTGCATTTATTTTATATGCTGTGACTTGACTGAATTTGTTGATTAGCTCCAACAGTCTTTTGGTTGTGTCTTTGGCATTTTCCATATATAATATCATGTCATCTTCAAATAATCACAATTTTACCTTTTCTTTTCCTGTTTGTATGCCTTATTTCTTTGTCTTCCCAAATTGCTCTAGCTAGCACTTCCACTACTATACTGAATAAGGGTTTTCAGAGTGGGCATCCTTGTTTTGTTCCTGATCTTAAAGAAAAAGCTTTCAATTTTTCACCATTGAGTAGAATGTTAGCTGTCAGTTTATTATATATGGCTTTTATTATATTGAAGTATATTCCTTTGATACCCAATCTGTTGAGGGTTCTTATTATGAGAAGGTATTGTATTTTGTCCAATGCCTTTTCTGCATATGTTGGAATGATCATGTGATTTTTATCTTTCATTCTCTTAATGTGGTATATCACATTTGTTGATTTGTGTATGCCAAACCATCCTGTATCACAGGGATAAATCCCACTTGGTCATGCTGTATAATCCTTTTAGTATGTCCTTGAATCGTTTTTAATGTGTTCTTGAATTTGGTTTGAAAGGAGGAATGACTTAGGCTGCCATTTTCTTTTGTTTTGAGACATTTTTTAATTTCCCTTTGGATTTCTTCCTTGACAGAATGGTTGTTCAGGAGTGTGTTGTGAATTTCCACATTGTTCTGAATTTCCCAATTTTCTTCTTGTTGTTGATTTCTAGTTTAATACAATAGTGGTTAGAAAAGATACTTGGTATGATTTCAATCCTCTCAGATTTGATAAGACTTGTTTTGTGGCCTATCACGTGATCTATCTTGGAGAATATTCCATGCATGCTTGAGAAGGTGTATTTTGCTGCTGTTGGATGTAATGTCCTATATATGTGTGTTATAAATGCTAATATTAAATTTTATTGGCATAAATATATACTTCCATTCACATAAATTAATATTTAATGGCTTACTTTACAGCTATATTACACTCTTTGATTTAGTATATACAGAACCTTTAAAAAAGAGGAGAGAAGAATATCCAAACTCATCAAGTTGTATATATTTTGTATAGCTTTTTGTATGTCAAAAAAAAATTTAAAACGATAAGGGGAAATTTTTAGAAATTGGATTATAGTCATTATAAATAGATAGAAGATCATATTTTGCCACATATTTTAAAATCAGGATACATCCCATACTTCCAGTAAGCACTAAATTATAAGGTGCTTTTTATCAAGGCTTGTATCCTGGCTAACCAGGCATCTGAATGTTATTCCCTGATGATAATAGCTACTGAGAAGATTTGCCTGAGTACTGCCTTTCATTTAATTAAACATTGCGCATGTGTGCTGTTCTACGATAGCATATTTCATAGTTTTATGTGAGCAGATATGCATAAATCTGATTTTCAGAATAAATATCAATGCAAAGCTCTAACCATCTTAATTGATGACCTATTTATAGTTAGTCCAAATATACACACTGATGTGACAATAGAAGCTTCGTTCTGAAGACTGAGCAAAAACAGAAGGAACTTGGTTATAAACTTGTGGAACTGAAACATTGTCACACTCCTGAACACCAAAGATCTAGGTAGATAATGAGGCCCCATTTCAAGGGATTATATATGTTTTAATCTGTATGCCTTAGGGAGACAGTGGACTCTAGCAAGCTTTGCAGGCTTCCCCAAGTACTTAGGTAGTCTGAGAGAGACATTTAGAAAGCTCCCCCCAATTTTTTTCCTCCTGGTAGTGAATGATGCTTTGAGCCCGAAGACGTCCATTTGTGAGACCACTTGGGCTTCTCAGAATTGGTATAGGAGGCTGAGAATTTGAGAAACTTTTGACTGTAATCATATAGCTGGAAATTGAAGTCAAAGAACTCTTGGAAGGAGTGTCTCTGTAGATGTGCTTTTTATGAAATCTGGGAGTACTGCTCTATAAAATCTGATTGATATACTCATTTCAATGGGGATCTTGCAGGTGGGGAATCAAGCCTATTGTGCATTATCAAATTTAGTGGACAGAGACTTATTCTACCTCCTAATATGAGATCACAACCAAGTTGTAAGTTTTCTTGTGTTGGAATTCAGGGAATAGATAGATGAAGCAGATAAATTGGAAATCTGAGGGCAAAATTGGTGTTAGAATTCTATATTAAAATTTATTTTTTATTTTATTTTTAATTAAATGTATTGGGATGACATTTGTCAATAAAATTATATAGGTTCCAAGTGTACAGTTCTATAATACCTTATCTACATATTTCAGTGTGTGTTCACCACCCAAAGTCAAATCTCCTTCTCTCCTTCCGTCACTATATAGTTGACCCCTTTTACCCTCTTCTACCTCCCTCCCTTCCCTTTTCCCTCTGCTAACCACTAAACTGTTGTTTGTGTCTGTGAGTTTTTGCTTGTTTGTTTGTCTGGTTTATTGTTTTCAGTTTTATATCCCACATATGAGTAAAGTCACATGGTTCTCGACTTTTTTTCCCTGACTTATTTAGCTTAGCATGATAATCTCAAGATCCATCCATGTTATCGCAAATGGCAGTATTTTATCTTTTCTTATGGCCAAGTAGTATTCCATTGTATATACGTACCACTTCTTCTTTATCCAATCATCTATAGAATGACACTTTGGTTGTTTCCATGTCTTGGCCATTGTGAATAATGTTGCAATGAACATAGAGGTATATACCAGGGGTGCTAAAAAATGTATACCAGTGGACACTGTGGTCCACGTTGCTCAAGCAGTAGTTCGCCATAATCAGAAGTATCTGGACGCTGATGGTAACCACTTTGAGCACCTCTTGTAATTGCAGAAGTCAAACGTGACTTCTATTCATCTTTTGTTGTCGGTATATATTATTACAATTTTAATAGTTTTTTTTCCTTTCTTAAGATGTATATACATTTTTTTGCACCCTCTGTGTATATCTTTATGGATAAGTGTTTTCAGATTTATGGGGTAGATACCCAGAAGAGGGATTTCTGGGTCATATGGTAATTCTATTTGTATTTTTTGAGGAACCTCCATACTGTTTTCCATAGTGGCTATACTAATTTACATAGAATACTAAGTCTCTCAAGGAGAAGATACAGCCCCTGTCCTCTGACTGGGGAGATTGTAGACAATGTTACACCATCTTCCCATGTGCCCCTTGATGGAAAATTACCATGGATCAGTAGCATGTTGCCATCAGATATTTCCACCTGTATGAATGTTTTATGCAGTAGACATTGCAAAATAGTTATGGGTATAGCTTTAGTGTCCAGATATGTAGATTCAAATTCCAACACTGTCTCTTTACAGTTTCATGACCTTGGGTAATTTACTTTTTTGCTTTATCTCTAATTTTAGGAAGAAACAAAAGCCACTTACATATGTCATAATTGTATTTGTGAAGATTGGATAAGATAATTTAAAAAATTGCTTGGAACCCTGCATAGCCCAATAACTGCAACCTATTATTTTTATGTAGCTGGACTTGATCAATGAAGGCATTTACGGAGAGTCAGCAGTGGCTATGTGTAGTATGGAGTAACACTGCTGTTCTGCAGATGAAAGTACATCCATGATTCTGCTTCTCCTGAATAAAAGCCTATTCCTTCAGGTTACTCCATAGCTCCCTAAAGTCTTCTCATTCAAGTATGAATTTACCCTGTCCATGATGCCACACACTGTTCTCCTAGAAAGCTCGTACCACAGTACTCAGGTCCAGGGAATGAGTAGTTGATGGCTTCATGCATGATGCTCAGGTGGTGGTCAGGATTTCCAGAAATGAGATAAGGACCAATTGCCTGGCACTATCTATAGCCCTGCTTAAATAAGACAGGCAGTTGTAAAAAAATGTATTCCAATAATAGATGGTGCAACATAATAAAAGTTTATTTTTCGTGGTAAGGTTGAATACAGGCAAGATATAGTGACTTAGGGATAATACTGAAAAAGAAAATTATTCTACAGTAATATTACAATATGCTACCTTTCTTATCCATAAATTTTAACAGCCAGGATATTTCATGTCTACCTAATACAAGAAATTTGGACTGGGGTTAATGTGGGACCATATACAAAGATATTTTCATTCATTAATGGAGAGGTTTGGGGAATATTAAACCTACCCTGTTCCCCTTCCTCTCATTCAAGCTAAATACTGATTCCATACAAACTAAAAATCTCTTCCTTCTTGTTATTACTTTAGCCATTAATGCTAGCATTGACTTATGGAAAATATGTGAGAACTATGAGACGGAAGAACTGGTCAAGTAGGATTGTTTCACAACTGAAGTTATGGGCAAAAATCAAACACTGAACTGAACAATTGTTAATAAATGAATATATTTTCTTTACAAACGACTTACATGTAAGTCATGTCATTGCCATTCTGCTTTTGCTATATTTGGCAGTTTTCAATATCATTGATGACAAGTTTAGCATTTGCCCTGATCAGTATAGCATTCTGCATGTAACCTGCATTGAACTATATATATCATTTCTGTTCTCTTTTTATTAAATATGCATGTGTGGTCCATATTTTAGTGTTGCAGACTACTTATTGGTAAACTATATTCATTTAAAATATTAATTCTAGCACCAACTCTTCAGTTGCATATTTCTTGTCAATTTTCATGGCAACTTCATAAATTCAATCAATAAATCAAGTTGACTTAATTGCTTCTCCATGTAAATATTAACTGCCCTCTGACTAGTAATATGTTATTATTTGAATTGGCATAAAGAGGAAATAGACTTTGGCAAGGCTTTCAAGGATGGGTAAGATTTATTTATGTAGAGAGGAAAAAGGTCATTTCAGGAGAAAGGTGAAAATGAGCAATGGTATCTTTTTGGGATTCCCTCAGCAGAGAAGTTAGTTAATAGGCAGCAAACTTCTTGGATAATTATAACAGGAGATGAGGCTGGAAAGCTAGATTAAGGCCAAACTAAGGAGGGCTTTTGAACACCAAGGATTTTCAGCTATGTTTTGTAGGTGTTTCAGGAGGATTATTTATTTATTTATTTATTTATTTATTTATTTATTTATTTATTTTTCAGTAAGGTTGTTTTTTAATCAATGTGCAAGATGAAATGGCTGGGAGAAGACTGGAAGCAGGAAAACCAATTGGTTATTGGTTTTTTAAGTTAAGCTAAAAGGTTATGTACCTACACATGGGAAGAGGCAAAGAAAATGGAGCAAAAACAATAAATTCAAGAGATATTTTTTTCCTTTAAATTCAAGTTGATTGGGGTGACAATTGTTAGTAAAGTTACATAGATTTCTGGTGTGCAATTCTGTAATACATTGTCTATATTTCACATTGTGAAGAGATATTAAAGGAAAAACTGACAAGGCCTATGCCAGTTTGTACTATATTTATGTAAAATGATATCTGTAGAGTTTCAAATTTACAAAGCATTTTTACATATAAGAGAAGCCAAAGAAGGATTTTGAGTTTCTATTCTGAGTAAACAGAATAGTGATGGAGTCAATAAAAGAATCTATGTATGTATGTATGTATGTATGTATGTATGTATGTATGTATCTACCTACCTACCTACCTACCTACCTACCTACCTACCTACCCTTCCATCCATGCCAGAACAGAAACTTGTTTCTGTTAAGGGTTAGATTTTAGATAATTTGAATTTGAGAAAGATGATAAGACAATCAAGTTGAGCAATTTAGCCTCCATTAGCGACATGTGGGACTGCAGGAAAGAGTAGCCAGAGCTAGAAATACAACTTTTTGAATAGCATGTAATAAGGTGGGAGTTGATTATAGTCATCTCTGCCTCCACCAGAGATTATACAAGTAGTTTTAGTGGAGTCTTAGTTTCTATGATTTCCACATTATGATTCATACACTATAGCTCATTTGATTATTTTCATTTAAGAGAATTTGGATGATCGAAAAATTACCTACTCCTAATGAGACTACATATGTATTTAACCACAAAGCACAAATTTCTAAATTTACAAGATAACCACTACTCCTGCCCAAATCTTAAAACTAAAATGAAGCCACATTTAAAGAAGAGTTCAAATCACTGTAAAGTAGTTTATTGTTACCTGAGCAACATTTGATTTTTCAGAATATGTCGATAAACTGAAATAATAAGCCAATAAGCTTTCTGGTTCTTTTCTGTTCGTATTTTATTTATCTCATGCCTGCCTGCTACCAATTTTTCAGGATTTTTAGTACAGCAAAAGCATTACTTTGATGAGAATCACAGTTTGCCATTTCTTTTTCTAGTATCAGGTCTGGTTTAAATTACAAATGATTCTTTAGCATTTACGTAACAATGCATGTGTATCAGTCATGTTGATACATATCTCACAAGTATTTCTCTAGTTATGACATTCGTATTATTCCTATTGCCCTGGTTTATACAGAGGCATGGAATACATGTGTGTATTTATCAATGCAAATATACCGAGAAAAATTGAAAAATTGCAATGAAGCCCAAGAGTCTCTTCATTTAATTTGAGGATTACGACTGTCTCCAAAATGCTGTCCAATGTCGATTCTTTGAACAGAATTTTTTATATTATCTAAAATAAGATTAACAAATAATTTCCTTTTTCGTATGCTAAAGAAGCAGTTTTATACAAAGACATGCTACAGTACCCAGCTGGAGTCTTGTCTTTTATTTGTTCCAATTTATATCTAATACTTAATGCATCAGTGCTGTCCTTCCCCTCTCAGAAGCCTCTTTTAATTTCATTCACCATTACAGTGATTCATTATCCTTGTCCTCTTGTCTCTTCTGATCTGATGGTTTATTGCATATTCCTATAATAGTTTTCTTCAAGCACCACTTCTAATTTCTGACCATTAATGACTTTGTTTCAATTTCACATTTGAAAATCTGCTTTTCTCCATCAATTCTATGAGTTTCTAGTTACCTTCAATTGCTAATTTGAAGTTGATGACTCTATATGTTCCCTTTTATATTTGCCTTCTCATTGTGGATCAACAATCAACAACCATTGATAGGGAAGACCCACTGGGCACTCAGGGTAATCCTCACAAAGAGAAGTTTGGACTCAGGAGTCAATATACAGAGGGTGCCAAAAAAATGTATACACATTTTAAGAAAGGAAAAAAATATTAAAATTGTAATACTCAATATATACCGATGACAAAAGATGAAAACAAGTCATGTTTGACTTCTGCAACTACAAGAGGTACTCAAAGTAGTTACCATCAGTGCCCAGACACTTCTGATTATGGCAAAGTACTGCTTGGGCAACATTGACCAAGGTGTCCACTTGTATACATTTTTCTGGCACCCCCAGTATATAGCAGGGCTTTTAAACCTGAGAACTACTGATATTTAAGACTGGCAATTTTGTTGTTGTTGTTGTGGGGGGCTGTCCTGTACAATGGAAATGTTTAGCAGCACTCCTAGCCTCTACCTACTAAATGCCAGTAACAGCCTTCCCCCCCACCCCAAGTTGTTACAACCAAAAATGTCTCCAGACAATGCCATTGTACCCTGGGGGCCAACATTACTCATAGTTGGGAACTGTGGATCAATAGGATCAATGGTGAGGTCCATCTGCTTTGAATCTAGAACATTTTTTTGAGCTTACAACCCCATTTTTAAGTCCTTAAATATTTAGTGTGTTATTGGCACATTATCTTTCTACTAGATGTAGCTCACGATGGTTTTTCAATACCTATTTGTCTCTATTTCCTAAAGTAACTGTTGTTTATTTGAGCCTTAAGCTGAGATTCAGTGCAAAACAAGATTTAGCTTATATGTGAAGTTTAGGAAACTCTAGGATATCAAACAAAGATACCTGAAATTTGATATGGTTAGATACGCTGCTGGACTATGGGAACAATATTGGAAGAGGAATTTGGGACTTTGTATAGTGACCTAGAAAACCAAGTTTTAATATTGATAAAAGGGACTGACTCTTCAGCCATAATCCCAGAATGGCTGACCTTAAGAACTGTGAATGTTTACCCTCAACCAAAGTAAGATCAAGAAACCTGCATCTGGCATTCTGCCATTATTCTGGTTAGGGTATAAATAACTTAATATACATTGACTGACTCTAAGAATATTGATATCTTCTTAACAAGTAGTTATATTTTTAATCATCTGTATATAACTAGTCATTCATATCTTTGGATTAGACCTTACTTCCCTAAGGAAGTAATCAAAGATGCATACAACGATAAATTTAAAGAAATACATGAATAATATTTAAATGGTAAAAGCTGAAGTTCCCACACAACTGTTATTGAAAAAACTATATTAACCATTAAGAATAATACTTTAAAACAACTTCCTGATTCTTTTACTTTAAATGACATTAAAAATATCCTTCAAAACATTCATTAAGCAAATCAAGATAAAAACTATGAATATTATAGGATCTCAGTTGAGAACACATTTGTAGGCACATACAAACACACATAGACTGGAAGGAATACCCTAAAATTAGCAATAGCTATGAATGGATGAGATATTAATGTTAATTTTTATTTTCTTCTTTGAAACCTCTTTTTGAATCTTTTTATATTTTCCAAATTATCTACAAAAACATGAATTCCTTTTATGAATAGAAACAACTACCAATTAAAGCACTACACGAGACAGAGTGTCTTAAGGCACCAGGAATTTTGGGGACAGCTGGGAATATAACACCAGTGGAAGAAGCTCACATTCTCTTCCTTAATGTAGTTTTTAAGGATTTTTAGATATGTTTCTTAAGAACATGATTCATTGAGTCTTACCTGGTACTAGAAAGATACTAGGGCATATGCCACGTTTTTCCTCTTAGAGGTTGTGCTGGAAAAGTTAAGAACTAAGTTACCTCCCAGTGAGAAGTCCAGGAGCTATTTGAGGAGGTAAGGAACACTAGGGACTCACATAGGAGGCTCCAGGTATAAGAGGAACATGTGAATAGGTAACGCAGATAAAGATGAAGAATTGTAGAAGTCATTCTTAAAAGGAGTATGAGGTGTGATCACAAAATACAGTGAATGTTTAAATAAAAAAAATGATTAAAGTAAAAGACACATTGCCATTAATCCCTTTCAAAATACTCCCCCTCACTTTGAACACCCTTATCCCATCATACTTTCTGAAGCAGTTCTGAAAGTCCTCTTTCATGAGTGTTTTCAGTTGTGCTGTTGTGGCTGTCTCAATGTCCTGAATCCATTAAAAACACTTTCCTTTTATGGTTATTTTGACTTTGGGGAAGAGCCAGAAGTCCCAAGGTGTCAGATCCAATGAATACAGTAGATAAGGACACACCATAATATTTTTATTTGACAGAAGTTGCTGTACCAGAAACAATGTTTGACATGAAGCATTATCATAATGGAGGATGAAACTGTTTGCCCATTTCATGTGAATGCATTGTTCGTGATCCATAATTTACAGCACACTTTAACACACACCTTCTCTCAACTGTAACTCACACCCGACTGACTGCACCAAACAAGTTGAAACTTGTCACACGCGGTTATTAAGATTCAACATGCCACTTCCCATATTGAAGATCCCTACCTTTCCGTTGGGGGCCACTCAGCAGCAGCATTCACTGTATTTTTTGATCCAACCTTGTAGATGCCCTCTTTAAGAGGAACTGCCGAGACAAGCTACTGTTGTTAAGAAATACAGAAAACAAAACAGAACAAAACAAAACAAAACAAAAATATGAGTTCTCACAGAAAATACGATTAGGCGTGGCTGGTTGAATGTTAGGCTAAGACAGGATGTTAGCGGTCAGAATTCTCTGGCTCTGGCCAACACTTGGTCATCCATGGAAACTTGAGAAAAGAGAGGCCCATTCTTCAGGGTTTTATAACAATTGTGTTATTTTTTCCCACCATTTAATCTAGTAGGGTTTCAGATACTGGGATTTTAGGAAGAAAGGGCTGATGGTTTAACCAGCTATGGTGATGACCTTCCTTGATAACCCAAACCACATTTTTTAAAGGCTGCAAGCTCTGAAGAAGATTTGGCACAGTGGTGTGTTCCTACTACGTGTGCACTTTTGTTGCTTGCCTAGGTGGTGTAAACATATTTTCCAAGACCACGATTACTTCTTCAAATCTGAAACTTGGAATTATGCCAAAACAACAGATTCTCCATTTGGGGACCAACACGTCTATCACAGTTGGTGACAGTGTCTTATTGATTCCTTATGTACACAAAACCAGCGAACCTTTCATGCATGCATATTATAAACAAAATATATTTTCTTTTTTTTTTTTTCGGGTCAAGCATTTTTCCCCCAAAACCTGTTTTTAGATTAAAGTTAAATTTTGCTTAAAAATATTTTTCAGCTTTTACTGTTGTGTGTATGCTGTGTTTTCTTTGCCTTTCATGCATATTTCCATGCTCTGAGAGTTCATTATTTTTCTAGGAATCCTTTTCCTTGTTGATTTTTATGAAGATATATTGTTGGTATTAAAATGATTAAATATGTACTGACGACTGACTGAGATTTAGTTTCTACGAAATCCTTTCCTCTTGTCTCTGACAGTATTTTCATTATTCCCGTACTAACTCCATCTGTAACCAATGCCAATGCTTTTGGTTTGCAGGCCTCCTGTGCTCCTATGGTAGTTTCTGTTTACTTCTCCAGAATTGCCAGAGACTACAACTTTAGACCCTTCAAAGTTTTTTGTTTTGTTTCTTTTCTTTTTTGTTTTTTTAAGATGTCCTCGTTTGTTCACAGATGAGCATCGGGAATAGGCTGACTTTCAGAATTAGGACTTAGAGAAAGTGATGAGTCTTGCTACTTGATTTACCCCTGGTTCACACAGAAATCCTTACAACACTTCCCTGGAAAACAAAAGGGTTGTCTGTCTGGTTTTTACTTTTTTTTAAAGCAAGTAAACTTTTAATCATCTATATTTTCTTACGTTTTAATTTTGATCATCAAGTAAATACATGAGAATGTTTTATAAATAACATATAATCATGTGACTTAGCAAATTTATATAAAAATATATAGAACATCATCTATATACTAAGTTCATATTCATCAAAATAGTCACATGGATTATTAAACCTCTAATAATTTAGCCACTCAGCAGTAAGTCACATAATCTTCTGGATCTTTATTTTTTCCTAAGGAGATCTTCAATGACACAGTGTCCTACTCCTTTCAAAAATAAAATTTTCTTTCATTGTAATTTAGTTTGGTATTATTCATGCTTTCTAATCTTTTGCTGAAATTTTTTTTTTCTAATTCATTATTATGTTGCACACAATTTTGTACTTGGCCTAGAGTTGAATGGCACTAAAGACTAGAACCTAACGTAGTTAACAGAGATTCATTATACAGAGGCAGCACCTTGCTCTGAGCTGTCAGACATCATACAAATTGTTCTTTCCAAAGAACTGAGAATAGAAACTCTATTTCAACACGTTTTCTGAGCTTCCAGCTAAACAAGACTAGGCTATGTTGGGAATGTAAGGATAACTAGGACTCATTTCTTTCTTTCAAGCATTGTTGAGGAGAAATCTTTGTAAGCAAGGTTAGGTGGGAATAGGTGAAGAGAAGGGACAACAGTATCACACTTCTGGGCATATTTGTGGAATAGTGAGTAGTCTGGTGTGGCTGGAGTATGAGGATAAAGAAAAAGAATTTTGGCCTCAAATGAAAGAGAGCATACACTTCCAAGCTAAGGAATATGGTCTATTCTGTAATTGGGTTAAAGATATTGCAAGTTGGTGGGAAGGGGATTAGCCATAGAATCTAAATTTCTCAGCAATATGTAGAATACCCTAGAATGAGGAATGGTGAAAAGAACAGAACCCTGGCAAGAGACTATTGTGTCAACCATGGAAGAGATAAGAGATGAGATATAAGACTTTGGTGATAGGAATGCAGAGAAGGGAATGGATTAAAGAGATTTAATGAAGACATAACAGGAATCAACAATTGTTTAAATGAAGGGTGTTGTCATTTTCCCTAGAACCAGGGCCTTTTAAAAACTATACCACATTTAAGTCTGTAAAAGTGTACCTTGGACACTGATGGCACCTGATATTCATGTATACTATTTTCCTCCCTTGCTTGTCTGATTAATTTTTCACTTTTGTATTCCTAGCTTTCTGATCCCTAACAGTCTTATCCCCAATATTCTATAGTTGTGTTGAGCACTACATTCTAATTACCTATCAGATTTAATTCACTGGCAAATTGATATTACCTTTCAACTTGTTACTTTGATACTGCTTTATGTCTCAGTTCTACTAAACATATGGTAAAGGCATGGTGCAATATTTTTAAAATATGGGCAGAGAAACACATGTTGGAGTAAAATAATAGTTCATTTTTAGATATTTAGGATGCTCATGATAAGCATATGGAGGAAATTATCTATGGGGTTGGTAATAAGAGTTATCCAATCCAAACAATGATCTTGTGATTTGTAGTCTAAATATAGATTTCCATAAACTACAAAATTACCTGTTGAATCAAACATATATGATCTGTAAAAATGATGATAAGAAGCAAGCTCTAATGTGTTCTGTTGATGATTATTTTGTGAAAATAACTATGATTAGCATAATTTTTCCTTGCTGTACAGAAATTTATCATATTCTCAAAGTATTATAATATTGCACATTCATTTATATATTTTTTTATTAAAATTTATTGGGGTGACAATAGTTAGTAAAGTTACATAGGTTTCAGGTGTACAATTCTCTAATATATCATCTATATATCACATTGGGTGTTCGCCACCCAGAGTCCGTTCTCCTTTGATGGTGATGACTATACATTCATTTATATTTTATCATCAGTGATCTGCATTTAAAGCACACTCAGTGGTAGGATTTCCACATAATTTCCCTTATTAATTTTTATATATACAGTTATTACTTTGAAGTTAAATTTCACATGGCTATTTTAAATACTGAGAACAGACATTTCAATGTAATTAAAAATGAGAAAATTAAGATGAATTCATTTTTCGCTGTTTAACATCGCGTTTTTTCTGCTACCTCACAATATGCTCCTTGTTTGACTCTATGACTTCATTATTTTCTGATCTATATTTATATCCTCATTGTTTGACTCCATGACTTTGTTGATTTCTGGTCTATGTTTATATTAAAAAGTAATGTTAATGAATATACAAGAGAGGAGACTGTTTCCTTCTCAACTCTAATTCCTTAAGTATTGCTGAAAATAAAGTCTAACAGGTGGCAGCAACTTTAATGATGAAAACTGTGACTCATGATTTGATGAGGGTACATTTAGCTATGTAATTTCTTTTGCATCTTGACAGGGTCCTTAATGTTTGACAGGTCTCACCCTGTCAAAAAATTATATGATTGTTTTACAGTTCAAAGAGTCTCAGTAGGATATTGATGTCATTTATACGTTGGAAAATTAGAATTATCAGACTTAAGAATATACCTTGAACTGACTTGAATTGTGGGTGTGTGCTTTCGTTCTCTTTGAAGACAGCACTACTCTAACAGTAGGACTGATATTTGTATGTGGCTTCTTCACATATTTAAATCTAATGTGTGTGTACAGAGACACTAGAATGAGTAACCAATTCAGTATTCATCTCAGGTGAGAAATCAAGAATCGCAGGCTATATTATTATTTCATTATTTTAGTAGACCTTAAGTTTTAAAACATAGGACAAGGATAACATATGAATTTTCGGAGGGCATTTTTGTCTATTTACCAGTGTGATTTATTTCTAATTGGAATGTTAGGAAGATTGACAAAAACAGTTCCAAAGAGAAATTTCACAATTCACTTAATGTTAGATAACAATATCAAAATGTGTCATTAAAACATTTTTTATAAACTCACTCTAATATATAATATGTAGTTTGCCAAATGCTTATGTGCATAGAGTGTAACTGGTATCACCACGTTTCCTCCAAGCTGGTGAAGGAAAATAATGGAGGAAACCAACCAATGTTACCATAGATAAAACTTTTTTTTCTTTTTTTTAAAGAGATTGAGGCAGAAAGTTGCTTTCTAAAGTATTCAGTTAGGAGGGAAAGGTTAAAGTCAAGGTGAAACTTTTTCCCAGCCTAAGTGTTTGTGTGCTCTGGGACATTGGTTTAGAGAAAACTTAAGGCAGAATAAGATGGGTCTTCAGAGAAGTTTCTTTAAGAACATTCTCTGTGGATGACAGAATGTGTGCTATGGTGAGGATTTCTTTTCTAATAAAGAAACCAGTATGATTGAATCTATTCTGTATTCTTCTTAGTCCACAGAGAACTGGACCATCATCTTAATTTCCATGGGATTTTGTCATTTGAGTCAAATAAGAGATACTGGGGCTTCAATATTTGCTAAAATCCATAGGAGGTTCCCTGTCTTCAGGTGATATTGCAGGCTGATTTTCAAATAAGCTATTATTCATGTTGATTAATGTGAAAAATTCACATGGTACTATGTGGAGGAGCAAGTGGCATAACTTCTTTTATCCATTCACTCACTCATTTATCCAAATCTATTATTTGCCAGGCTCTGTTCCAAGCAGACAGCACTTAACAGTGAACAAAACCGATAAACGTCTACCCTCTGAGTTCTTACATACCAGTGGAGAAGGCAAACAATTAACAAGATGAATAGGTATATTAGGTAGGAAGGTATATAATGAAAAGTGCTAAGGAGAAAAAATATAGGAAGAAAACCAGGTAGAATGTATTCATGGTGGAGGACTGCAATTTAAACTCTGGAGAAAGAGTAAATGCTAATCAGATTGAAAAGGAAAAGAATCAATGTGTAATTGTAAAAAGTATTCTAAGTTTGTAAACCTACTCCTATAAATCTTAGACTAAAAGCAAATCATACAAATTACTTTGAAAAAAATCTTGAAAGGTATAGAAAAGACTACTAATCATTATCTTTCACTGGTGCATCCAATTGACCCAAATATCTTTCTGTAAATGTCCTAAAATGATACATTAGAGAAAGTAGACAATCCATTAAAGATACACTTAATAGGAGTTTTGTTTAGGCTACAAAGAAGAAAATGGTATTGTATTAACTCTTGAAATGAACAAAATATATCAAATAACTTTTTGTGGACATTGGACAAGAGGCAGAGTGAAGCTGTGATCCCTGAAAGAAGAAAAACAACAAAATTATATCTGCCATCCTCCCAACTTTCTGACAGGAGAGACTTTCTAGACTACAACCCAAAGAAGTGGAGCCCAAACAAGGAAAGATGGACTATTTGAGCAGAGCAGAAAGAGATCACCATTCATGGCTATTGACATAGCTCTAATTTAAGGGACTGAATACCAACAAGAAAGAAACGGTTCAGAGAAGGAGCTCTAGAAAGCTGCATGAGGGTCTGTATGAGTATGTAGCCAAATATAGACACATGCACAGAGTGAAAATACAGAAAATTAGGCAAAGAGCATTATCCGGAAAAGGACCATTACCAAGGCTCTGTCAGCTGAAAACTACCAGAGGTTGTAGAGAACTGGGATACAATTGAGTTCTGAATAGCCAGAGTAAAGAAACCTTGCTGAAAATACATGGCATTCAGTTAAAGATCTCAAAAAATAAAACAAAGAAGAAAGTTGGGTTTATCTAAGTCTGGAATAAACACTAGCTTAGCTTACTCTAATGAAGGATAATGACAAGCCTCGAGATAATCAATCTGATCTATAAGTAAATTAGCTAGCTAAATAATATTCAACATTTTATTATGGAAGAAAATAAAATCCAGACACTCAAATACAAATCCATACTATCTGTATATGAGTTCTGACAATTAAGTTTGAGAACTTGTTGAAACCATGTTGCTAAACTTTTTTGATATAAGAGGGATTATTTATTATGAATTTGTACCAAATGGACAAACAGTTCACCAAATTTACTATTTGAAAGTGCTGAAAAGGCTGCGTGAAAAAGTTAGATGACCTGAACTTTTCACCAACAACTCATGGCTATTGCCTCACGACAATGCACTAGCTCACTTGGCACTCTCTGTGAGGGAGTTTTTAGCCAGTAAACAAATAACTGTATTGGAACACCCTCCCTACTCACCTGACCTGGCCCCCAATGACTTCTTTCTTTGCCCAAAGATAAAGGAAATATTGAAAGGAAGACATTTTGATGACATTCAGGATGTCAAGGGTAATACAATGAAAGCTCTGAGGGCCATTGCAGAAAAAGACTTCCAAAATTTCTTTGAAGGGTGGACTAGACACAGGCATCAGTGCATAGCTTCCCAAGGTGAATACTTCGAAGGTGACCATAGTGATATTCAGCAATGAGGTGTGTAGCACTTTTTCTAGGATCAGTTCACAAACTTTGTTGTCTGAACTTGTATAATCATAACTTGTTATACATATGAAGAAGTTGGAAAATATGGTGCCTAACCTGGAGAAAAATCAGACATTAACAATAATTGCAAGATATAGCTATGGAAGTGCTTAAAGGAAATATCACATGCATGTATTAGAATAAGAAACAGGTTTAAAATCACTGGTAAAGTTGTTACCTTAAGAAGATAGAAAGAGAAGAGAAAATTAAACTGAATGGCAAAGGATAGATCATGCAAATGATAATATAATAAAATATATGCATAAATTATGTAACAAAATAAAGTCAAGAAAAATAAAGCAAAATCTGGCTATTTGACATATGATTGCATAGATAAACCCAACCAGGAGTTATAAGGAATAAAAATAGGAATTACTAATATAGAAAAGTTGGACATCAATACAGGCATTAAAGGTATAAGATCATATTACTGACAATTTTATTCCAATAAATTTAAAAACCTAGATGAATTGGACAATTTTTAAAAGACAAATTATGACATTGAGATAAAAAAGTATAAAAACCTGCATAGCCCTATATCTGTTGAAAATATTAAATATGTAGTCAAAAATCTTTCTCAAAGTAAACTCCAAGCCCATGGGAATTTCCCAGTGAATCCTGTCATACCAAAAAGAAATAATACCAATCTTACTCAAAGTTTAAAAAAATAGAGAAAATACTTCAGAAATAACTTCATGAAACCATTATGACTCTGATCTCCAAACCAGGAAAGTACTATATGAAAAGGAAACTGACCAATATTCCTCAAGAAGACAGATACAAAATACCCTAACAAAATATTATCAAGTTAAATCAAGTAATATCCAAATGTATAATATATCATAAAAAAGATAAGTTTATCGTGGGAGTGTGAAGTTGGTTTTTCACTCAAAAATCAATAATAAATTTCCTACATTTACAGAATATAAGAAAAAACACACAACAGGTTCTCAGTACATGAGGAGAAAGCATTTGACAAAATTCTACACTCATTTATAATTTAAAAAAAAACACTCTTGTAAAACTAGGAATAGAAGGGAATTTTCTCAATTGGCTTATAGCAATTGTGAACAGTTACTTAATGGTAAAATATAAAATGGTTTACCAATAAGATTAGAAATAATAAACATATTGCCATTACTGCAACTTCTATTCAGCATTGTAATGGAAATTCTGGTAAGAGCAATAAGACAAGAAAAGGATACAGTAGCTAAGTAGATGGTCATGGAAGAAATAAAACTTTTTTTCTTGCATATAACATGATTATATACATAGATAATGGTAAGATTCTACCAAATAATACTAAATCTATTAAGTAAATTTAGCAAGTTTGCAGAATCCATAGTCAATAGACAAAACATCAGGAACATTTATATATCAATGAACAATCAGAAAAATAAAATATTATTTACAATAACATCAACAATTACAATTCTTGGGTATAAATTTATAGATTGGGAGAGTCAACACTATTAAGATATAAATTCTTCTCTACAAGTTGATCTATTGATTTACTGCAATTCCAAAATAGGTCTGGCAAACTTCCCCCCCCCCTTTTTTTTTAGATAGTGTCCTAGAGGCTCTGCATGAATAAAAAGATACTCCTATCTTTTGAAAAATTCCAAAGCTTAAGAGGTTAGTTTCCAGGAGCTAGAGACAAAAGCCAGGCCTCTCTTTAGATGAGGCCAAGTTTCTTACCACATAGGCAGTAAGACAAGAATGCTTAAGAAATTATCCACCTTAGACAGCAAACAAACAAACAACTGGAACTATAATAGAAACCTAGCATAAGCCTGACAGTGATAATAGTCATTCTTCTCCCTCTCTTTCGCTGTCTTTCTCATATATATGTAAATATATATATAAAACAATTACCCTGCTAAGTTCTGAGTATTATGACCTCCCAAAATAATTATGCTTTAAAAATAAAATGATAATAACAATTACAAACAGAGTAATAGAAGAGTCATTTCCTAATGCTTTTTTAAAAGAAATGAATTTCATCATTTGGAGCAGTTTTAGGTTCACAGTAAAACTGAACAGAAAGTACAGAGTTCCCAAATACCCCCACAATACATGCACAGCATGCAATAGGGCACAACATGCACCACATCATCATCTCCCACCGCAAGTGGCACATTTCTAACCACTGATGAACTGACATTGATACATCATAATCACCCAAAGTACACAGTTTACATCGGGGGTTCACTCTTGGTGTTGTATGTTTTGTGGGTTTTGACAAATATATAATAGCAAGTATCCACCACTATAATATCATACAGAATAGTTTCACTGCCCTAAAAATCTTCTGCGCTATGTCAATAAAAAAAATCACTAGCTTAGGCTAAAATTTATATGGAAATGCTGTTGTTACTATTCAAAGACTATGCAAAGGTCTTTGAATAGTAACAACAATCATGAAAAAGAAGAGAATTGGAGGACTTAGACTACTTTATTTCAATACTTACTATAAAACTATTGAAATCAAAAAGGTGTGGTATTTGCATAAAAATATAATAGAACAAAATGGAGTTCAGAAAAAGACCAACAATTATAAGATTGATTAAAAAACAGGCAACAAAACATTTAAATGGAAAAGGGTATTTTCAACAAATGGAGATGAAACAACTGCTTTTGCATATAGAAAAAATGAACCTCAAACCATACACAAAAAGTTATTTGATACAGATCATAAACCTGATAATATGAAACTTCTAGAAGAAAAAAATAGAAAAGTGTCATCACAACCTTGGAGGAGGCAAAGCATCTCCAGAAAGCACTAACAACAACAAAAATTCATAAAATGGACTTCATCGAAATAAAAACTTTTGCTCGATAAAAACACTCTGAAGAAAAGATTATGTCCGCTACAGACTGTAAGAAAATATTTGCAAAATATGTACTTGGCATAATATACAGATGACTTCTAGAACTAAACAATATCAAGATAATAAATCCATTTATTAAAGGTCAGAAAGTTAAAAGACTTGAGAATACCCTTTGAAGAGAAGGATGTATGAATAATCAATAGGGATAAGAAAAAGTGCTTGACATCATTAGTCTCCATGCAAATACAAATATTCCATTACATATACTGTAGAGTGATTAATAAGAAAACTGACCACTCCAAATGTGGGTAAGGTAGTGAGAAACTGAATTGATCATACATCTATATGATAAATTCATATCAATGGAATAGTGTAAAATGGTACAACCTCTTTGAAACCTGATTTGTCTGGCAATTTCTCATAAAGTTAAGCATAATCTACTTCTCTGTATTTATACGCACACACAAAATACATATGCACAAAAAAGACATTTTGAAGTATGATCATAGCAGCTTTATTTAAAATAGCTAAAATTTGGAAATGACCCAAATGTCCACCAAAAGGAGTATTGATTTTTAAAAATAAATGGTTTATCCATAAAAAGAAACACTACTCAGCGTTAAAAAGGAAAGAACTGCTGGTACACACAACATCATGGGCAAACCTCAAACCATGAATTAGTGGTTGTCAACTTGAGAGTTTTTCTCTGCCCACCCCAAGGACATTGGCAATATTTGGAGATTTATTTGGGTGTCACAAGGGGGTGAGGGGCGGGACATGTTACTGGCATCAAATAGGTAGAGGCTAGGAATGTTGCTAAACATCCTACATTGCACAAGACAACCCCACAGCAAATAATTATCTGTCCCAAAATGTCAGTGGTGTTGCTTGTTGAGAATTCTGGCATTATGCTGAGAAAAAGAAGGCAGACAGAAAAGTACTTACTTTATGATTCTACTTATGTTCTGAAACTGGTGAAACATCTATGGTGAAAAAAAATCAGAACAAAGTTTTCTTCTTTAAAGGATAGGACAAGGATTGACTGGGAAGGAAATGAAGGATGTTTCCGGGGTGAAGGAAGTGTTTTATGTTATCAAATAAAAACAAATCCGGACTTAGGTAAGAAGAGACTTCATTTGAAAAGAATCCTGCAAGAAGTGGTGAGGGAATATAACAATGGGGGGGGGCGGGGGACACTAGGAACATAAGATCTGCAAGTGTCTCAATGGTTATTTGGAAAAAGGGTTTTCCTTTTATAGGGAGGAGTAAACAAGGCTCACGCTAGAAAGAACCAGGTGGGGAAAGTGGAACGACAGAGAGTGGTATAATTGGACAATAGATCAGAGACTGTGTTACCCTAAAGTCAGTCTATTGTCAGAATGGACAATTAAGGAGGTGCTGTATGCTGGCTCAGGGTGAGGGTGGGTCAAATTTCTGGGGCTTAGGGAAGGAACAAAACTTGATCAAATTTTGGTTAAGAAACACTTTGTTCCAATTGATCCATGGGGACAAAACAGTTCAGCTAGTGATTTATGAGACAAAGAATGGAACTTTGCAGGGTTTGTATCTAGCTTTGTCATAGGTAAACAAGAAGCATGCCTGAGTCTTATCTAAATCATATGGGGAAGAGTGTTTCTTTGCAATAAGTCATTTCCTGAGTCACAAATGGGTGGGGAGATTTCTTTAATTTTAGCTCTTTACCAGGATCACAGGGCTTGGGTAAAATTCAGTATTGTCAGTTCCCTCTTGTGTTCAAGAAGACTGATGTTCATTTATTGCTGCACAATTCAGAGGACCTCGGGAGTGGGGTGAAGCTGAGTCTAAGCAAGTCTCCTAAAGACTCCTGGTGGTGTTCCTGAAAAATAAGTTGAATGATCTGTTAAGCATGTTGTTAGAATGACACTTGTTGGATCATCTTAGAAATCAGGCACGTGATGAGAGGAATGGCTAGGAATATAACACAGAAAATAATGATTAAATGCTGAATAACGGAGTAAAACCCAGGCTTAAGGCCTCCAGGAGGTAACTGAGAGGATGCCAAGATGTTGGTGCTGAAGTGTCTGTCCCTAGATTGCAGAGTGAGGACATCAGTCCTTACCCAACACATTTCTCTGTTGTGTCTACGTTGCAGTTGGTTTTAGTGATGGCATAGATACCAGAGTTGTTTCAGGGAGCACATACAACAGCCACTTTGGACCATTGACAAATGTCCCCTCGAGAAGCCAGAATCATGTCCAATGCCAAATAGTTATGAAGGAATGTTCTTTGGAGTTCTTGCAGTTCTAAGGTGATTATGTTGGTAGTTTCAGTGAGATTATCCACAATTCTTGTTACCTCCTAGCACAGAGCTTGAAAAATGTGGGAATTTTGACATGTTTCCTAAGTGGCCCTCCTGAAGGAGGCTCCAGGCAAGAAAGCTGCCAATATGTGGTCCTCAGTAGTGGTGAAGTGTTCTAGCTTTACTCATAGTCCTTTGGCTTTGCATTTCAGGGGCTCTTCATAATTGATGAAAAGGGAGAGTCACAATCTCCTTTGAGAGCTTGAATCTTGCACCTGAGCTTTTGTCTATAACACATTGTGAGTTTTGTAGATTGCTCAGTTCTCTTGGGACTAGAAAAGCCTAAATCAGAGGTAATAGAATGTTTAGAATGTGACAACAGGCAGTCTGGTTAAAAATCTGGTAAGGCCTACTAAGATGATCTAGATAGCAGGATTAGGTCCAATAAGCTGGTATCCGTGAAATTGCTATCAAAACAAAAGTTTCCATGAACTAAAGAGACAGGGATATTTACAATATTAGGGCCCTCTTCAGAAATACATCCATGCATATGTAAACAGTCAAATGATCTTTGATGATGTGCCAAGGACACACAATGGGGAAACGATAGTTTCTTCAATAAATGGTGTTGGGAAAACTGGATATCCATATGTAGAAGAATGAAATTGGATCCCTATCTGACACCATATACAAAAGTCAACTCAAAATAGATCAAAGACTTAAATATAAGACCTGAAACTGTAAAACTACTAAAAGAAAACCTAGGGGAAATATTCTGATATTGCTTTTGGCAACAATTTTTTTTTTATATTTTAGATATGACTTTAGAATGGGAGACAATGTTTGTAATTCATACTTCTCATAAGGGATTATTATCCAAAATAAATAAGGAACTCATACAACTCAATAGCAAGAAATCAAAACAAACAAAAAAGATTTAAAAATGGGCAAAGGACCTATATAGACATCTCAAAAGAAGAAATGCAAATGGCCCACATATACGTGAAAAGATACTCAACATTACTAATCATCAGGGAAATGCAAATCGAAGCCACAAATGAGATATCATATCACAATGGTTATTATAGCTATCATCAAAAAGACAAAAGATAACAAGATCTGGTAAGGATGTGGAAAAAAGGGAACCCTTGTGCACTGTTGGTGGGATGTAAATTGGTACAGCCATTACAGAAAACAGTATGCAGTTTCCTCAAGAAATTAAAAATAGAGTGACAATATCATCTAGCATTTCTGCTTCTGGATACTTATCCAAAGGAATTGAAATGTGGATCTCAAAAAATATATATATATGCACTCCCATGTTTATTGCAGCATTAGTCATAAGAGCCAAGACATGGAAACAACCTAAATGCCAGTTGACAGGATACAGGATAAAGAATATGTGAATATATTATATTATGTTATGTTATGTTAGGTTAGGTTGTTATGTTATATTATATTATTGTGTGATGAAATATTATTCATCTTTAAAGAAGAAGAAAATCCTGCCCTTTGACACAACATGGATGAACCTGAAGGACATTATGCTAAGTGAAACAAGCCATACATAGAATAACAAATATTATATGATTTCACTCGTACGAGATATGACAATTAATTTTGAGAACTTGTTGCAACGATGTTGCTAACCTTTTTTGATATCAGAGGGATTATTCATTACAAATCTGTACCAACTGGACAAACAGTTAACCAAGTTTACTATTTGGAAGTGCTGAAAAGGCTGCGTGAGAAAGTTAGACAACATGAACTCTTTGCCAACTATTCATGGCTCTTGCATCACAACAACGCACCAGCTCACACACTGCTGTCTGTGAGGAAGGTTTTAGCCAGTAAACAAATTACTGTATTGGAACACCCTCCCTACTCACCTGATCTGGCCACCAATGACTTCTTTCATTGCCCAAAGATAAAGGAAATATTGAAAGGAAGACATTTTGATGGCATTTAGGACATCAAGGGTAATATGACGACAGCTCTGATGGCCATTCCAGAAAAAGAGTTCCAAAATTGCTTTGAAGGGTGGATTAGACACTGGTGTCAGTGCATAGCTTCCCAAGGGGGTGACCGTAGTGATATTCACCCTTTGAAGGTGACTGTAGTGATATTCAGCAATGAGGTATGTAGCACTTTTTCTAGGGTGAGTTCGTGAACTTAATTGTCTGATCTCGTACATGAAATCTAAAATCGTCAAACTCACAGAAGCAGAGAGTAGAATGGTGGGTTCTAGGGTTGGGGAGAGGGGAAATGGAGAAATGTTGATCAAATGTTATAAAGTTCATTTATGCAACATGATTGGGTGGAGAGCTATTGTACAGAATGGTGACTATTGTTAACAATACCGTATTGTATACTTGAAATTTGTTAAGAGAGTAGATCTTTAGCATCCACATCACAAGAAAAGAAAATGGTAACTATGTGAGATGATGGATATGTTAATTAGCTTGATTGTGATGATCATTTCACCATGTATACATATATTAAATCACTATATATTGTATACTTTAAATATATGCAGAGGGTGCCAAGAAAATGTATACACATTTTAAGAAAGGGAAACTGTATTAAAATTGTAGTACTCAATATATACCGATAATAAAAGATGAATACAAGTCACGTTCTGACTTCTGCAAGTACAAGAGGTGCTCAAAGTGGTTACCATCAGCATCTAGACACTTCTGATCACAGCAAACTACTCCTTGAGCAATGTTGACCAAAGTGTCCACTTGTATACATTTTTTTGGCACCCCAGTACAATTTCTATTTGTCAGTTATACCTCTATAAAGTAGAAAAAAATATCAGGGCCCTCTTGTAGTTTACAAGTGTGATTGTAAACAGAGTATATTCCAAGAACAGTATAAGGAGGAAGATCCCGTTTATAGTACTGTTTCTTAGTAGAGGAAGGAGTACTTGTGGAAAGCTGTAAAACTTTATTGGGAAAGGAGTGCACAACCAACAATCAGAGCTTGGGTTGTGGGTTAAAGCAATAAATTGGGTGAAGGAATGTCATAATTTTTAGGGTCCTAATAGGAATGGAGGAATTATCAGAAGAGGCACAGCTTGCACAGGTGGGAGAGTGAGAAAATAATACAAAGAGAGAATCATCATGAAAGGCTGTTGTTGCTATGAGGAGAAATAAGTGGGCCCCAAAGATGACACTGGAGAGGACACAAAAGAAAGATACAGGAAAGAAGGAACATGAGAATGGTAATGATAGGAGACAGATACTGAGAGGTCTGGTTCTGACATCTTGGGTAAAATCTGACCACCTTGAGATGCTGTCTGGACACTTTATGAAATCATCTGCTTCTTGGGCTCTTGAAAGAGCCTCAGCTGAAGATCTCCAGGTAGATAGATATCCATTCCACGTAGCACTTGTATTGTTTTAATTATGAAATGTGGATGCAGGGTCAGACCTTCTGACATTTGGTTGGAGTTTTACTGGTAAGGAAGATGATACAGGGGCCTTACTAGAGGATTTCAAGGTTATTTTTTGGTTCCAGAGAACAAGTCTTCAATTTCTAAATTGTGGAGAAGTTTTGATGACTGGAAGAAAACCAACTCTAACCTGTTGTTAATCAATGTAGGTATAGTTAATAAGTCCTAGAATATCTGAGCTAACTAGACTGAATTCTTCTATTGCTCATATTGAGTATGGAATTCTTACAGGCCTGACAGTTATTATTTCATAGGGGAATAAGGGTTAGGTCCAGTAAGAGAGGACCAGAGAGCAATCAGAGCCAGAGCCAAGACTTTGGGCCATGAAAGATTGAGTTCCTCTAAGAGTTTTTCAAATTTTAGTTTTAATAGTCTATGCATTCTATCATTTCCGATGACTAGGGATGGTAAGGGCAGAGTTATTTGGGGGACAAAGGAAGAACTCAGATGATGACATAACCAGTGAAATGAGCTCTATGTTCATTTGAGAGGGCAAGTGAATACCCTCAGTGAGGAAAATTTCTTCAAAAGAAATATAGTAACAGTAGTAACAGTGACCCTTTTACATGGGGAAGCATCTAGTCAATGAGAGAACATGCAAATAATGGTAAGGAAATATTCAGAGCCAGGAGATTTAGGGAGTTGAATAAAATCTAATTTCCAATGGAGAAAGGGTCCCCCTGGAGGTAGCTCTCTTCTTTGCCACACCTTTACAGTTTTGCCAGGATTATGGTTTTTTGGCAGATGGGGCAAGAGGGCACCACTTATTCTGGGTAAGCAGTGAAGTTTACCCAACAATATTGGAGGAGTAGTTGATTTGTTTCCCCATGATAGGTAATCTTGTGAAGGTCATAGAATAAATTTCAAACAAGGGACTGAGGAGAGATGAAGTGGTTTCTGGTTGTCTCAGAATCTCATCTGAGAGGATAAAATATCCATTTTGTTTCCAATTGGCCTTTTCATTTTCAGGAGCCTTATAATAAGCAATTTTGATTTCCTTGATTAGAGGATCAGGTGGTAATTGGAATAAATAATATCTTGTCTGATTGCAATGGGATTGGGACAGATTTATCAACTGTTAATTTACATATTATAAGCTAATGAGTTTCCCCTTGCCTCAGGTATTTTATTGCCCACATGAGCTTTGATTTTTGAGTATAATCACCTCTTGTGGTAATAATAATGCATTTAGAAGGTCGGCCACCTATTTTCTATTTTTAATTGGTGTTCCAGCTGCAGACTTAAATCCCTTGGCTCTCCATAACATACCATAGTCATGTACTACTCCAAAAGCATATCTACTATCTATGTAGACATTAACTCTCCTATCTGTAGCTAAAGTGCAGGTTCTTGCCAGAGCCAGAAACTTTGTTACCTGAGGTAATTTTGCATTGGGTAGAGGCTCATCTTCTACAGGGTTTTGGAAATCTGTAACGGAATATCCTACCCAAAAACCCTCTTCTGATGTGCAGAGGTATAAACCATCAGCAAAGATAATGAAATACAGATCTCCAAGAGGAATTTCAGCAAGACCAGGGTGGGGAAGTGTTAAAGTTTGGGTAGCTACAATGCAGTTATATGATTATTCTTCAGTCAGGTGAGAAAGAAGCTTAGTGGGATAAAGATTTTGAAAACACTGGATGGGAACGTGAATAATGTTGGAAATAGAAAGCAAAAGGATCTCACAAGAGATAAGCAGAGGGGTTGAAAAGTGTTGCATATTTTCAGTGAGGAGAGTTTTGTAAAACATGGGGTATATAAATATTTAAGGCATGACCTAACACATCAATAGTGGCTTGAGCACAGATCTAGAGTGAGGTTAAAATACCCAATGTGCCTCTGGTTTCCATTATGTTTCTGTGATGCCTAAAGCATGTCCTTCTCTCTCACAAACAAATAGAGAAAGGGCAAGAAGTTTGAGAGCCCCAAGTTGGAGTCAGAAGAAAGGGAGATTGTTTTAGCATTCAAATGCTGTTCAGAGATTGAGACCAATTGTGTGGGTTCAGACACTATTTCCACAATCATAAAAAGGAGATGCTATAGTAGAGAAATTAGGAATCAACTCCTACAACAGCTGATCAATCCCCGAAAGCCTAGAAGTTGTCTGTTCATTTCAAGTAAAGGCTAATTGAGAATGGTCTTCTGGGGACAAAGTTTTTCCCTCAGGGGAGATGTCATGTCCTAGATAATGAGCCTGAGGACTGCAATGTTGTATTTTGTTTGTCAAAACTTTAGGCCCTTTCAAGCCAGAGCTTCTGTAGGTATTGAATAACTGTCAATGAGTTATCAATTCCACTGGAGCAAAGAATGAGGTCATTTACATATTGAATGAGTATTGAATTACACGGGAAAAACAAATTCTTTAAATTTGTGTTTAATGCCCCAGGAAAAATAGATAGAGGCTTCCATAAACCCCTGAGGCACAGCAGGCCAAGTACATTGTTTATTTTACAAAGTGAAAGCAAATAGGTCTTGGGAATCATGGTGGAGGGATATACTGAAGAATCTGGAACACAAGTCAGCAAGAGTGAAATGATGGTATCAGGGAGTACAAAAGTGATAGGGCTATTAAATTTGGGACTAAAGGGGATCTAAGGTTTACTATTTCATTTATAGCCCACAGGTTTTGAACTAATTGATATCCTTTTTTGTTAGGCTTTTTCACAGGGAGAAAAGAGTTGTTGCAGAAGCAGGAGTGGGGACCAGGAGTCTTTTGTCAAGAACTCCTTAAATAATAGGTCTGAAACCTTCAGTTGTGGAAGATTTTAAAGGATACTGGGGTAGTTCAGGGAGGGACACAGTGGTATCTATTTCCACTTTCAAGGGTTCTGCTTTCCAGATATATCCTTTGTCTGTTGATCCTAAAGCCCAAAGGAACTCAAGAATATTAGTGAACATATTCTGAATGAAGGGACTGTCAAGGGATTGGGGAAGTATGAAGAGAGCAAGGAAATGGAGGTGACATATCAAAGCTGTTATAGGACAAAGGTGAATAGGGGAGAGTTCCAGGTCTTCAAGAGTTAGTCCTTCAGGAGAACCTAAATACTAACATTCCAATTAGAAACTAAATATCTGCCTAACAGATTAACAGGGATTTTACAAAAATCTATGTTGCAGTCCAAGAGACACAGAAAATAGAAAGGGGGCAAATCATGTGGTACGTTATCTAACACCATCACCAGGATGGTTTGTGCAGTCCAAGGGAATTGTAGTGGGGAATTGTGAAGTGTTAAGGATACAGTTGATGGCTCTAGTGTCTACCAGAAAGGTGGTTGGGTGCTCACTGGTTGGGTATATTATTTCATCTAGTACATTTAGGGGTATTTGGGGGCAGACAAATGCAGATCCCTTTGGGGAGTCATTGAGACTTGGATTCTTTTTCTTTTTGGTTAATCTGTAATCTAATATCCCCCCCCCCGTGTTTTTTTTTTTTTTTTATAGTATTTACAGGTGTTCTGATCTACAGGCGATTGGAAGGAAGCTGAATATGACTTGATGTCCTTCGTGTAATTACCCTCAAGTGTTTCCAGTTGAAGAGCCGTGAGTAAATGTTGTTTAGATTTAGTTTTACTAGCCTGTGCATATTCACAATATTTTACTAAAACATGGATCTCAGAGAGAAGGGCATGTTGGCAGTTCAAGCAGCATTTTGAATATGTTCTCTTATTTAGTACAGGGCCCATTAGCAAAACTGGTGACTAAAGTGAATGTCGTGTGATCATTTAGGATTAGACCTGAATAATCCTTCCAGATGTTTTCCAAGCAGCACCTATAATTAGAGACTGATCTATCCTCTTGCTGTCTACACTCCGGAATCTTTGACCAGTCGCTCTCAGATGGGAATAGAATCTAATTTTTTCCCCCAATGTCCTTATCTCTGTGATATGTTGTGCCTATATTTTGGTTTGATCGCAAGTCTTCATTAATTTTGACACATTTGGCCTGGAGGCCATAGGGGTATCTTCAGGTACTTTAAGAAGTTGTGCAAAGTGGCACAGATCAGTAAGCCCTGGTAAGTATACCCCTAACACTAACTTAAATTTTATGGAAAATTTATCCCTGTTCTTATTTGGACAAGGGAAATCCTTTATGATGACATATAAATCAGCATGGAGCCAAGGCTAAAGCATGATTCATTGGGAGTTGGCAACTGAGGTTCTGCAGATTCCTGGGCTTGGGGACCTGTCACCAGGGGAGCAGGATCAAGGTCTTGAATAATATAGGAAATGAGAAGGGTGGCAAAATAGTGTTAGGTTCAGGGAAAGATAGGTAAATACAAGGAGAATTGGGACCTGGAGGTGAAGGAGACAGGAACAAGTTTGGAGGAGCTGAGGAAGAAGGAGAGGGAATTGAGGAAGATGCGAGTGCCTCTGAGTTTAGAGTGGGTGAGAGAGAAATAGTTGAGGTTGGCAGATGGTCCTTCAGAGATCAAATCACCTCAGGTAAGATAGACTGATATTACTAAATGGCCTGATTAAGCTCGGACTGAGAAAGCAATTACAGTCACGCACCACATAATGATGTTTTGGTAAATGACTAATGACACATACAACCTGTGGTACCGTAAGATTATAATGGAGCTGAAAAATTCCTATCACCTAATAATATCGTAGCTGTCTTAAGGTTATAGTGCAACGCATTACTCATGTGTTTGTGGTGATGCTGGTGTAAAGAAACCTACTGCGCCGCCAGTCGTGTAAAAGTATAGCACATACAATTATGGACAGTATATAATACTTGATAATGAAAATAAATAAGTGTTACTGGTGTGTATATTTACAACACTATAATTTTATTGTTATTTTAGAGTATACTCTTTCTACTTATAAAAAAAGTTTGTTGTAAAACAGCATGCTGAGTTATGCAGGCAGCAGCCTCATGCATCTCATGTTTTCCACGTTTCTTGATGGCATCCTTTTCTCTTGTGCTTGATTTAGTCTCACTGGTTTTGCACAGTAACCTCCTATACAGGTTCGTAGCCTAGAAGCAATAATAGGCTCTACCATAGAGCCTAGGTGTGCAATAGGTAGTACCATTTAGATTTGTATAAGTGCACTCTGTGATGTTGGCACAACAAAGAAATCGCCTAATGACACAGTTCTCAGAACGTATCTCTTTTGTTAAAGGGCACGTGACTGTTTTCAGCTTCTTCATACTAGGAGAAATAAGCAAACTGTTTAGAGGGAGTTTTGGATCCCCAGGATTCAAGGGCCCCTGGAGATGAACAAATGTGGGCAGATCCGATGAAACCAAGAGTCTCTGCACTTCCAAGTTAACCCTAGTGAAATCATGCTATATTTAGAGATACTTTAATGGTTCTGATTGATCAGTGGGAACAAAACAGTTAAGCTAATCATTTATAAAGCAAAGAATGGAAATGTATTTGGCCTTCTTGTCATACAGGTAAACAAGGGGCACATTCCTGAGTCTTAGTCAAATCACAGAGGGAAAACCTTTGTTTGCAGTAAGCTATTTCCTGGAACACAAATGGGTGGGGAGATTTCTTTAAATGTATCTATTTATAGAATCACAGGGCTTGGGTAAAAATCAACATTGTCAATATCTTGATAGCTGCATGGATTACACCATGGACTGGAAGCTAGTGTTAAGGCTCATCAATCTGTCACTTAAGATCTCTGTATTTTATTGCATGCAAATTTTACCTCATTCCAAAAAAACACTGATTTTCACATAGGTCCAACAAAGAAATGAAACTATTTTGATATTAATATATATGGCTCCCCAGAGGAAATGGTCTTCTTAAAATCAATTCTGAAGTTTTAAATTTCATAATCCACATTAGTATTTTGTATACTTACATGATGACATTGGGATTGTTTCTGGTTATGGACCTAGTTTTCTTCTCTAAGACAACACCAGAGAGTAGGAATATTATGAGTGTGTGTGTGCGCGTGCGTGTGTGTGTGGTGTTGAGGACAGGAAAACAGAATAGTTTCCATTCTAGTTTTCAAAAGAAAAAGGAAATGATTAATCCTGATCTAAGAGATGTTATGTTTTTTGACAGTCAGTTTTTCTGGAAACTTCCATGTTGTCCCTGTGTAAGAAAATCCTTTGGAAGATCAATATACATTGACAAAACAGGATTAGCAGGAACCTTTATGACAAGTCATAGTCTATATTCTGCGTCTATATTCAGGCCTGAATTATCCAGGCTGATTATCTGCTTTGATCTACATTACTAGGTGATTTCACTCATTGTGGCCAACTTCTTTTCATTCTGATCAGATTCACATAAGCAAACTGAATGGGTCACTCTCCTGACCCGTATGATTATTTTAGCTGTCTCTCTGATCTTTGAGTTTATTACATGCTTAGTCCAGCTGTGATCAACAGTACAGATTTTGAAGATGGAATTTTTGAGTCAGCTGTGTCACAGTCTGCACATATACTGACCCAGTGTATATGCTGTTCGTTTTCCTCCTTGGATTCCATGTGATTTGTTTCTTTTCTATTTATATTTATGAAAGAAATGGACAGTTAATTCCCAGTTTACTATATGCTGTGAGGATACAGTAAGTTTTTTAAGCTAAATGTTTCATTTGGTGTTGTTTTTTATAAATAATAATGACCCAATTACATATTTTTACATTAATAGACTCTTGAATCAGTATAATTTATATGCAGTTCATTTTTGACTATAATAATATAATACGTCAATCCTTGTTTCTCATTTTCATTAGCACTAGGACAATTTTCTTTGTGAAAGTTTAAAGATAAATATAATCATAGGTTTTATAACTTGAATAATAGATTTTTTCCTTAGATTTTTCTAAGCAATAGCTCTACTTTTTAGAGGAGTACGTCTTATGCTAATCCAAGTTCTAAGGCATCTCTCCATGTTGTTTGAGCACTGGATTAAAAAAAATTTTGGAGTTGCTCCTGAGCCAATACAGTTTATATTTTTCATTTTAATATATTGTATGGAGCCAGGAAGAAGATACATTTCTTTGTCTTAAGAGACTATTATTCTTAACATTATCTTCATATTCACATCTTTATATTCTTTTAAGTTTTGTTTAATAGAAAATCACTTAAAGGAAGGGAATATCTGTAAAAGTTAAATATGTTTTGACATTTAAAATTTTTCTATTGTATTTTTCTGTAACTCTTACACAACTACTGTGTTTATGGACCAAGTGAACATTGACGTGGGTTCAGTTACACAAATGATTTCAATTGCTTAAAACAAGGTGTTTTCAATTCACATGAGATTTCAGCCATCCTGTTACTTGTTCCTTCCTATGAGTATACACACTCTCTAACTTTAATTTTTGAGCTTCTAACCATAGATGAACAATGTTCCAAACTGTAATGTTATGATTAATCCATAACTTTTTGAGTTTGCAAAATGATACAGACCTCGATTTTGTAGTCAAATTTCTTAATGCCTGGAATCAGATTGGTCATGAGTCATTCTAGATTGGGCTTTTGTAAGAGAAAAGAAAAAGGTTAAGAAGGATGTGTTACTTTGTTTTGATTGTTGGGCTGTATTTGTGGGCCCCCTAGCTAAAGGACATCTCCTTAAGAATGACAGAGATTCTTTTAATTCTAGAAATTATAAATGTAATAGAAATTTAAGAAGTACTTATTGCACTCTATGGAATGAATTATGTATAAATACTTAACAGCTTAAAGTTCAGTATATGCTACAGGTATATGGCAGGGCAAAAAAATCAAACTGCATGGTTGCTGATTATGATTTCTAACAGTCATGGCATAAGCCATACTCATAGGAAGTAAAAAAATCTATACCACTCTCTTCAAACTACATAGACCAGTGGGGGAAAGAGGAAAAGATATAGAATTTTTCAATTTCTTCATATTCTTTTCCAATGCTAAAAGTTGAATCCCAGATATTAAGGCCCTTTGACAGAGGATGAACAATCATAGGTCCCTGCATACACAAAGGGGACTGTGGGTAATGCTAATCAAGTCTCTGATAGTAATCACAAAGGGTTCCTGAAAATAAAGGAGGAAGGACAGATGAGTTATCTAAAAGGCAAAGAAAGAATTTAGCAAATTGTTCTGGAGCCTGTTAAAGGTCAAGTTTCAAAAAAGTTTATAATCATGACTCTCATGCAAATATAAAATGCACACGTGTCAAAGATATTATTTAACTCATTAACTAATAAGGGACTCAGTAAGATGTTTCAGCTTGTTCAAAAGAGAATTAAAAGAACCACACATAAATAAGCATACACAAAGTTCAGTAATGCTGAACAACATTTATGATGAGATGTAAAAGTGATATTCATAGTGGGAGAGATCAATTGCATTTCTAGTCGACAAAATTCATTTGGATGTCTATGGACAAGAATCAGTTGTATTGATATTCATTTTGTACAACTTATAGAGTTTTAAAGGAGCTCAAAGACTAAGAAAGGCAGGTAGAGCAACTCCATAGTATCAGAAAACCCAGAAGTGTATGCTTATATAATGCCTAGCTTTTCTTTGAAGATGCTCAGCAATCTTTTTTGAACATACATCTTGAGAAAGGTAGCCAGTGAGAAAAATCCCTGTCAAAGGGGTTTAAAACACTTTTGCAAACAGAAATTAATATCTAAATTTAAGATATTGTGTGATATAAATCTTCTTCATCACTCTAAACTTTCTGTAAAATATGCTACATACACAGATGATGTAAGAAAGTGATTTTTTTTTTCTGGTGATCAATGTATACAAGCTGAGTTGCACATCTGCCCATTATGTAGCAAAAGGAAGACAATAGTAGTGAAATGTGAGATCTACAATTTGCTAGTAAAATGTACAAGGAACAAGAATTTACCAGGAGAATAAAAAGTTCTAGGATATTTGCATGTCTGAAAAAAGCAACTAAATTTCTCATAGAATTAGAGGTGTTAGGTTTGAATCAATTATATATAAATGTGAAATAATAGAGTGATTTTAATTGCCATGTGTATTTCAATGATTCTGTTGTCAATTATTAATACCTTTAACTAGTGTGTTGGCTAAATCCTTAGTACTTAGTGACTAAGATTGCCTATTTTCTGCCCCAGTTTTTATTTCACCATTCTGGTTGAGCATGCTAACAGCATCTTCCTATTTATATGTTTCTCTGGCTTGTGCAAATTGTATTATTCCAGGCTGGGAGCTTCTCTAGGTCACCCCATCACTCAAATTTCTTTACTTCTAGAGTTATTTCTTGTCTCATTTTAAACAGCCAGGAAATTATTTGCCAGTGGGACTGGAGTTGGACTCATCAATTGAAGTGACACTTTGCTGTTTTGTGGTTGGTTTTATACCAACTACATTTTTGTGTGCGTGTATGTGTGTGTGTTCATGTTATAAACTATTTGGCAGTCACTAGATTGTAGTAACATTTGATTCCTTGATTATACCTGCCTTGTTTACTGTTGTATCCCCAGTATATAACATACAGCCTGACACACAATATATGTTCAAAAATTACAAGTTTTATAAATGCATGCAGTAAAGGGTCAGAGCTAGTAGTTGTTTACAAAGCTAGCTCTATGGAATCAGATGGCAGTTAGTGTCTGTCGTGTCCATCACAACACGGGCAGTGAGGGCACGAGAAGGGGCGGCTCGGGTTAAGTTTTTAAGAAAGAAACAAACAGAGACTTAATGTAGTTAAATCTCTCCGAAGGCCAGGGGTCTCTCAGTCACAGCGGACTGGAGCCCAGAATAAGGCCGACTGGAGGTTCTAATTGAAAAGTGTACAAATACAAGCAAGTAACATTGTTTATTACACGGTCTGTGAGACTCATACATCATAGCAGAAAAATGTTTATTCCAATCACCCTTTGTCTGTAAACAGCTGAAGTACAAGGTCCCATAATGTCTTACCTAAGGTATGTACCTTTTCAGGGTCAAGTCTCTCATATTGTAATAGCTCCGTTGAGACAAGTGGAGAGAGCTGATCTTTACTGTCCTCATGACTTCTCTCACAAACAGGTGCCAGGGAAAAGCCAGAGCCAGCAATGGCTTTTCCCAGGCAGGGGGAAGGGGAGGCAAGGCCCCTTCCCATATTTTTCTAAGGAAGCTCATTGGGGGTCCCCACTCAGTTCCGCCTGGCTTAGGTTGTATCTCCCATGAGATATCTTACCCGTCTTTGGCTGTAAACCATCTTTTGGGGACCAGACAGAGAGACATACGGTGTAAACACAAGGATGGAACAGAGTGCCAGAAAGGCACAGTCTCACAGACTCTTCTTTCCTTAAGGAAAGACACGGAGGGACAGTTGGTTAGGCTGTTGTGTGACTACAAGTGTCAAAGAGATTTGTTTTTTTTTCTTTCTATTTAGAGAGTGGACATGAATGTGCTTGAGGAAAATGAATCAATTAATGAACTCGAAGCAATTCTTTATGACTTTCTAATATATCATTTTTTAACTATTTCAAGATGGTGTTGCAGATGCTTTCAATGAAATGTCCATGTTCAGCATTTTTTTCAGCACATGTGATGAATATCAATCTACACCTCCCATGTCTGTATTTTGACAACTAGAGCCTGTTCACAAAATGGCTGGCAGTGTGAGAGGCACAGTCAGAAAGCATGGATTAAAATAAGCCTCCTAGGCTGGGCTTTCTAGCACTGTAGGCCACAGAATCAGTATAACTTAAAAAAGTATTATGAAGTTGTGAATTTTAGTACATTATGAGTAGTGACAAAAAACAAAATGGTTTGATTCGGAGATAGAAATGGCAGTGTGACGTGAGCCTCTTGAAATCTTCCCCTGGAATTTACAACAAATTGAACAACTACAATTCCACAAAGGACTCCCTGCATAGCAGACAGGCAACACTAAGAGATGTGCAACTGAAATCATCTCAAGGTGGGCAAATTGGGCTAATGGGGGAGGAAGGAAGTGGGAAGTGGGAGACGTGGGCTGTGGGGGCTGCAGGACGCAGACCTAGCTCGGAGCTTGAAGCTCGCTGCATTCGGGAGCTACCACAGCCATGGGAGAAGAAAGAACTGGGACTGCTAGGGCTCCACTGATGGCCCACAGTCCTGCCTGAGGGATCAGCATATAACACAGCTGCACCCAACACTCATGGCAGAGACCTCGGAGCAAAGACTGAGGGAAGAAGGGTGAAAACTGCGGTTTAAGCCCTCACTGCTGAGCAGAGGACAGCAGGCAAAGGCACGGAGCCTATCTGCCCCTTCCCCACCCTCCTAAGTCTCACCCCACCTCTACCCTCCCAGTGCTAGAAGCAGAAGAGTAGCAGTGTCAGATCAAAACAACAGAATATTTGCAGTTCTGAGAACTGCAGCCTGCAGCTACAAACTCATGGCCCAACTAGTTCCAGTGAAGGGGAGGGAGCCTTTTGTGCAGGATTGGCTGTGCTGGTAGTCACTGCCATTGCTCAGAGCCACCTCTCACAAGGTGGCTTCAATACAAGGCACATTGTATTGAAGCAGTCTCACAAGCCAACCCACCCCTGTCCCCACCTGTCTGGGAGGATCACTGCAGGGGTAAACAGAGCCACTGAAACACACAGGCCCCAAATCTGGTGCAAGAAGAGCTTCAGAACTTCAGAAGCTCTCCACATCCCCCAGGTGCCCTGACCCAGGTGACCTGATCACAGAGGAGAAGCCCACCTTCCAGGGAATCCCCCCATTGTGTGAGAAGCTGGAGCAGTGTAGAGAAAATATAACACTACAGCATGAGAGAGAATAAAAGGCTGCCGTCAGACAGAAAATAAAGCGTTCTATCAACACCTACTGGACAACAAACGAAAGACCTCTTCTGACCAACCTGTTGAAGAACCCACTTTTGTAGATGCCTAGGAGGAAAAATAATAATTCATTAATTGCCATGAATAACCAAGGTAAAAGGCAGCTCAGAAAAAAAATGAAAATTCTCCAGAAAATGAACTTAAAGACATGGAAATAAGTGACTTAAATGACAGAGAATTCAAGATTGCAGTTGTGAAAAAAACTCAATGAGATGCAAGAAAACATAGGCAGGTAGTTTAAAGAACTCAGAAACACAATCAAAGAACAACATGGACATTTTACCAAAGAGATTGAAATTTTAAAAAAGACCAAATAAAATTTCTGGAAATTAAGAACTCAATAAAAGAAATGAAGAGTGAAACAGCCAGCTTAGGTCATACAGCTGACTAGATGTAGGAAAAAAAATCAGTGCCATCGAAGATAGAAATCTGGAAATGGCACAGATGGAAGGAGAGAGAGACTTGAGAGTTAAAAGAAATGAAAGAACTCTACCAGAACTTTCTGACTCCATCAGAAAGAGCAAGAATAATCGGCATACTAGAAGGAGAAGAAAGGAAGAAGAGAACAGAGAGTGTATTCAAAGAATTAGTCAATGAGAACTTCCCAAACTAGTGGAAAGAACTGGATCCTAAAATCCAAGAAGCAAACAGAACACTTAATTACCTCAATCCCAACAGGTTTTCTCCAAGGCACATTGTATTGAAGCAGTCAAAAGTTAATGACAAAGAAAGAATCTTCAAGGCAGCCAGGGAAAAGAAGACGGTAACCCACAAAGGAAAGCCCATTAGATTATTATCAGATTTTTCAGCAGAAACTCTACAGGCCAGGAGGGAGTGGAGTCAAAGATTCAAAATATTGAGAGAGAGAAATCATGAGCCAAGAATAATATATCCAGCAAAGCTATCCTTTAGATATGAAGGAGGAATAAAGACCTTTCCAGACAAACGGAAGCTGAGGGAATTTTCTAACACACAACCTGCACTACAAGAAATACTAAAGGAGGCAATTTGACCTGAAACAAAATAGGAAAAGAATCCAAAACCATGAATAGTCTTACGAACAGACAGACAGAAGCAGGAAATGGCAACCCCTACACCAAATAAGACACTGTACACTTAAACGTAACATACAGGATAAAGAAGAAAAAAAACACTTAAAAAAAAGAGTGAAAAGACAACTTGCTACTGCAGTGCAGAAATCAACTCACTGCATAAATAGGGAAAATTTGTGACAACAAAAAACATAAAAGGGGAGAGAATAAAAGTCTGAACTGGCACAAGGGAATGGAGAAAGTAAGCGTACTGAAGAAATGCAATTCTCTAAATATGAAACTTTCTTTTACATAAACTTAATGGTAACCACTCAAAAAAAATTCTAGAACTGAAATATATAACATAAAAAAGAAGAAACAGAAGGAAAATCATAGAATACCACCACAATGAAATAATAGACAGCAACAGAAAGACAAGCAAAGAATGGAGACATAGTCCTACCAGAAAACCAAAGACAGAATGATAGGAAATCCTCCTATATCAATAATCACCCTAAATGTAAATGGACTCAACTCACCAATAAAAAGGCACAGAATAGCAGATTGGATCAAAAAACTAAACCCAACCATATGCTGTCTCCCAGAGATACATCTCAGCTGTAAAGACAAATATAGACACAAAGTGAAAGGGTGGAAACTGACACTCCAAGCAAATGGTATTCAGAGAAAATCAGGTGTATGCATACTGATATGAGATGAAACAGACTTAGGAATAAAAAAGGTAACAAGAGACAAAGATGGACATTTCATAATGATAAAGGGGACTGGGACTATACAACAGGAAGACATAACGGTCATCAATTTTTATGCCCCCAATCAGGGAGCACCAAAATATACCAAGCAACTACTAACAGAACTAAAGGGAGAAATTGACCAAAACACATTTATAGTAGGGGACCTAAATGCACAATTGACAGCTATGGCTAGATGATCCAAAGAGAAAATAAATAAAAAAATATCAGCCCTAAATGACACATTAGATGAAATGGACATAATTGACATTTATAGAACAGTTCATCCTAGAACATCAGACTATACATTCTTTTCTAGTGTACATAGAACATTCTCAAGGATAGACCAAATATTGGGACATAAAACTAGCCTCAGCAAATTTAACAAGATTGAAATCATACCAAGCATATTCTCTGATCACAAGGCTTTGAAATGGGATATTAACTGCAAAAAGAAAGCAGTAAAAACCACAAATATGTGGAGACCAAACAACATACTTTTAAAGAATGACTGGGTCAAAGAAGAAATAAGAGGAGAGGTCAAAAGATACAGGAAACAAATGAGAATAAAAATACATCCTACCAAAATTTTTGGGATGCAGTGAAAGCAGTTTTAACAGGGAAATTTATATCATTACAGGCCTATCTCAAGAAACAAGAACAATCCCAGATAAATAACCTCCCCTTACAACTTAAAGAACTAGAAATAGAAGAACAAATGAAACGCAAAGTCAGCAGAATGAAGGAAATAGTAAAAATCAGAGCAGAATTAAATGAAATAGACAACAAAAGACAATAGAAAAAATTAATGCGACAAAGTGTGGTTGTCTGAAAATATTAATAAAATTGACAAACCCTTGGCTAGACTCATTAAGATAAAAAGAGAAAAGACACAAGTAAACAAAATCAGAAATGAAAAAGGGGAAGTTATCACAGATGCCACAGAAATACAAAGGATCATCCAAGAATACTATGAAGGACTATGTGCCACCAAATTCAATAACCTAGAAGAAATGGACAAGTTCTTAGAAACATATAGCCTTCCTAGGCTGAACCATGAAGAACTGGAAAATCTAAACAGGCCGATCACCAGTAACGAAATTGAATCAGTCATCCGAAACCTTCCAAAAGCAAAAGTCCGGGACCAGATGGCTTCACTAGTGAATTCTACCAAACTTTCAAAGAGGATCTAATACCTGTCCTACTCAAACTCTTCCAAAAAATTGAACAAGGGACAATACTCCCTAACTCTTTTTATGAGGCCAACCTTATCCTGATACCAAAACCTGATAAGGATAACACAAAAAAAGAAAAGTACAGACCAATATCTCTGATGAGTACAGATGCAAAATTCCTTAACAAAATTCTAGCAAATCGAATGCAACAATTAATTGAAAAGATTATACATCACGACCAAGTGGGGTTCATCCCTGGGGTACAAGGTTGGTTCAACATGCACAAATCGATCAATGTGATGCACCACATAAACCAAATAAAGGACAAAAAATTCTATGATTATATCAATAGATGCAGAAAAAGCGTTTAACAAGATAACACATCCATTTATGATTAAAACACTTAATAAAATAGGTATAGAAGAAAAATACCTTAACATAATAAAGGCCACATATAACAAAAACTCAGCTAATATCATAATTAATGGTGAAAAACTGAAGCCCTTTGCTCTATGTTTAGGAACATGACAGGGCTGTCCCCTATCACCTCTGCTTTTCAACATAGTATTGGAAGTCCTAGCCAGAGCAGTCAGGCAAGAGAAAGAAATAAAAGGCATCCAAATTGGAAATGAAGAAGTAAAATTGTCACTTTTTGCAGATGATATGATGCTATATATCAAAATCCTTAAAGTCTCCACCAAAAAGCTATGAGAAAAAATAAACGAATGCAGTAAAGTTGCCGGGTACAAAATCAACATACAAAATTCCATTGCATTTCTATATACTAACAATGAAATCTCAGAAAAAAACGAAAAAAATAAATTCCTTTTGCAATTGCAACAAAAAGAATAAAATACCTAGGAATAAACTTAACCAAGGATGTGAAAGACCTATACACTGAAAACTATAAGACATTTTTTAAAGATATTGAAGAAGAGACAAAGAAATGGAAAGACATTCCATGTTCATGGATTGGAAAAATCAACATAGTTAAAATGGCTATATTACCCAAAGCAATATACAGATTTAATGCAATCCCCATCAAAATCCCAATGGCATTTTTTAAAAGAAATAGAACAAAAAATCATCAGATTTGTATAGAACCACAAAAGACCCTGAATAGCCAAAGCAATCCTAAGAAAAAGGAACAATGCTGGAGGTATCATACTCCCTGACTTTAGCTTCTACTACAGGGCAACAATAATCAAAAGAGTATGGTACTGGCAGAAAAACAGACAAACAGACCAATAGAATAGAATGAGAACTCAGAAATAAACCCATATAAACATGGACAGATAATTTTTAATGAAGAAGGCCAAAACATACAGTGCAGAAAAGACAGCTGCTTCAATAAATGGTGCTGCGAGAATTGGAAAGCCACATGCAAAAGGATGAAATTAGACTGCTATCTGTCACTGTGTACCAAAGTTAATTCAAAATGGATCAAAGACCTTAATATAAGACCTGAAGCAATAAACTGCATAGAAGAAAACATAGGTACTAAACTTATGAACGTTGGGTTCAAAGAGGATTTTTGTGAATTTGACTTCAAAGGCAATGGAAGTAAAAGCTAAAATAAATGGGACTATATCAAACTAAAAAGCTTCTGCGCAGCAAAAGAAACCATCAACAAAATAGTCATCCAACCGAATGGGAGAAGATTTTTGCAAACAATGCTCCAATAAGGGGCTAATATGCAAAACATGTAAGGAAATCATACAACTCAACAATGAAAAACAATCCAATTAAAAAATGGGCAGAGGACTTGAATAGACATTTCTCCAAAGAGGACATACAAATGACTAATAGACATATGAAAAAATGCTAAACATCACTAATCATCAGAGAAATGCAAATGAAAACTGCAATGAGGTATTATCTCACACCAGTTAGAATGGCTATCATCAACAAGACAAATAATAAGTATTGGAGCGGCTGTGGAGAAAAAGGAACCCTCATACACTGTTGGTGGGACTGCAGACTGGTGCAGCCGCTATGGAAGGCAGTGTGGAGATTCCTCAAAAAATTAAAAATAGTATTACCATATGACCCAGCAATCTCTCTCTTCGTTATCTACCAAAAAAAAATCTGAAAACGTTTATCCATAAAGATATATGTGCTCCAATGTTCTTACAGCTTTATTTACAGTGGCCAAGACATGGAAACAACCAAAGTGTCCTTCAATAGATGACTGGATAAAGAAAATGTGGTATCTATATACAATGGAATACTATTCTGCCATAAGGAAAGATGAAATAGTGCCATTTGCAATAACATGGATTGATCTTGAGAGTATAATGCTAAGTGAAATAAGTCAGACAGAAAAAGTCGAGAACCATATGATTTAACTGATATGTTGTATATAAAACTGAAAACAACAACATAACAACACAAGCAAATGAAGACATGAAACTCATGGACACAGACAATAGTTTAGTTGTTACCAGAGGATAAGTGGGTGGGGAGTGATAGATGACGGTAAAGGGGATCAAATATATGGTGACAGAAAGAGAACTGACTCTGGGTGGCGAACACACAATGTGATATGTAGATGATGTAGTACAGAATTGTACACCTTAACTCTATGTAAGTTTGCTAACAATTGTCACCCAAATAAACTTAAATTTAAAAAAACATGATTTGATTCGTAGTAGCACAGAGATAGCCTTTTGGAGTAACCTTCCCTCTTATTCTCAGATATAGCACATGTCACATTCTTTACTTCTAAGAAAGTAGAGTATTAAACACTTCACACTCATTTTTGCTGAAGATCAGCAACCAAATGTGCAGGATAATTTTTCATCTTTAACAATACGAGCCAAAATTCATTTAAGAATGTCTCATTTATATGTAGTCGCTTTTCTAACATAGCACAACTAGCTCTTCCCTGCATGATGACAAAAATTAACAAGTTTGAATTTTCCAGGGCTGACAACCTAGCTTGGAGAGAAAAATAATATGGTATCTCAATATTGTCAAGCAGATAGGGCCTCGATATATAACTTCCTTAAAGATGGCAGCTCTAGCAATACCATTCTGTTTAATGGCATATATACAGAAAATTTATAGTGTGCTGGGTTGGGGGTCAGAGTGACTGAACAGAGTGATGTCACATTTCTGATACTCCAGAGCTTCCAAGCTATTATACTAGTTTTACCTTGAAATTTGCCATCGAAGTATGAAAATCGCATTACGAGATCAGAGAAAAGATAGGACAGTGAAGGTCACAAAACATACATTCTATGTGTTAATTAAATATTTTCTGACACAAACACATTTTTCTTCCTGGGCTAAGTTCATTTCAGTGAGATATGCTTAAAAGGTCTTAAAACAAGCAACATCTCCATGAATCAATATGATATTAAAAAAAAAAAAAAAAACTAAGACAAATGTGTAAATAACAAGAGTATCCTTTCTGAAGTTCTTGTCCAATTGCAGTAAAGTGATGTTATCAAAAAAATGGATGAAGACAAAATTTTATACATCACAGATCTCCCTAATAGCTAGTGAAGTTGAGCATCTTTTCATATATCTGTTGGCTGTTTGTATGTCTTCTTGGGAGAAGTGTCTGTTCAGGTCCTCTGCCCATTTTTTAATTGAATTTTTGTTGTTGTTAAGTTGTGCTAGTTAGTTATATATTTTGGAGATTAGCCCCTTATTGGAGGCATTTGCAAATATCTTCTCCCATTTGGTTGGTTGCCTTTTTGTTTTGGTGATGGTTTCTTTTGCTCTGCAGAAGCTTTTTAGTTTGATATAGTCCCATTCATTTATTTTTGCTTTTACTTCCTTTGCCTTTGATATCAAATTCATAAAAGTCCTCTCTAAAACCAAGGTCCATAAGTTTAGTACCTGTGTTGGTTTTCTTCTATCCAATTTATTGTTTTATATCTTATATTTAGGTCTTTGATCCATTTTAAGTTAATTTTTATGTATGATCAGAGATACCAGTCTAGTTTCATTCTTTTGCATGTGGCTTTCCAATTTTCCCAGCACCATTTATTGAAGAGGCTTTCTTTTCTCCACTGTATGTTTTTGGCTCCTTTGTTGAAAATTATTTGCCCATATACCAGGGTTACCAAAAAAATATGTACACTTTGGTCAACGTTGCTTAAGCAGTAATATGCCATAGCCAGAAGTGTCTGGACGCTGATGGTAACCTCTTTGAGCACCTCTTATAATTGCAGTAGTCAAACATGACTTGTATTCATCTTTTGGTATCAGCATATATTGAGTATTACAATTTCACTCTCTGTATATGTGGGTTTTTTTGTGGGCTCTCAGTTCTGTTCCATTGGTCTGTGTGTCTAGTTTTCTGCCAATACCATGCTATTTTGATTATTGCCGCTTTGTAGTATAAAGTCAGAGAGTGTGATACCTCTGGACCTGTTCTTTTTTCTCAGGATCGCTTTGGATATTTGGGGTTTTTTTTGTGATTCTATGCAAATATGATGATTTTTGTGTTCTATTTCTTTAGAAGATGCCATTGGGATTTTGATGGGGCTTGCACAAAATCTGTATATTTCTTTGGGTAATATGGCCATTTTAACTATGTTGATTCTTCTAATCCATGAACACAGTATATATTTCCATTTCTTTGTGACTTCTTCAATTTCTTTTAATAATGTCTTGTAGTTTTCAGTGTATAGGTCCTTTATATCCTTTGTTAAGTTTATTCCTAGGTATTTTATTCTTTTTGTTGCAATTGCAAAAGGAATTGTTTTTTCATTTCTTTTTCTGAAATTTCATTGTTAGTATATAGGAATGCAATTGATTTTTGTACATTGATTTTGTATCCTGCAAATTTACTGTATTTGTTTATTGTTTCTGATAGTTTTTTCATGGAGTCTTTAGGGTTTTCTATATAAAGAATCATGTCGAAGGTGAGAGGTTTTGGGAACGTACAGAGGGATAGTGGATGGGGGGAGGGGGGTTCACACAGTGTGAGGGATATAAATGATAAACGTCTAAGTTTTGCTTTGTCTTGTGCACCTGAAACTAATTAATTAAAAATAAATAAATTAAAAAAAAAAAAAAAAAAAAAAGAATCATGTCATCTGCAAACGGTGACAATTTGACTTTTTCATTCCCAGTCTGGATGCCTCTCTTTCTTTCTCTTGCCTAATTGTTCTGGCAAGGACTTCCAACACTATGCTGAAAAGCAGAGGTGATAGGGGACAGCCCTGTTGTGTTCCTGAACGTAGAGCAAAGGGCTTCAGTTTTTCACCGTTAATTATGCTATTAGCTGAGGGTTTGTCATATATGACCTTTATTGTGTTAATGTGTTTTCCTTCTATACCCATTTTATCAAGTGTTTTAATCATAAATGAATATAGTGTCTTATCAAATGCTTTTTCTGCATCTGTTGATATGATCACATGATTTTTATCCTTCATTAAAAAAAAAAAAAATATTGGGGAATATTGGGAAACAGTGTGTTTTTCCAGGACCAATCAGCTCCAAGTCAAGTCGTTGTCCTTCAATCTAGTTACGGAGGGCGCAGCTCATTGGCCTATGTGGGAATTGAACCAGCAACCCTGTTGTTGAGTGCTCACGCTCTAACTAACTGAGCCATCTGGCTGCCCTATCTTTCATTTTTTGTATGTAGTGTATCACATTGATTGATTTGAATATGTTGAATCATCTTTGTTCCCCTGGAATGAACCCAACTTGATCGTGAAGTATAATCTTTTCAATGTATTATTGTTTCGATGTGCTAGTATTTTGTTTAGGATTTTTGCATCTACATTGATCAGAGATATTTATCTGTAGCTTTCTTTTTTCGTATTACCAGGTTTTGGTATTAGGTTAATGTTGGCCTCATAAAATGAGTAATGAAGAATGACATGTTTCTAATTCATCTTTTCTAAATATGAATACATTGTTATAAATATAATTTTATCACATATGTAATTTTAGTTATAGTAACTTGTATTCTGCAAAATATTTTTATGTTAATAATATAAAAATTTCGAGATTCATCATGTAGAGAGAACATGTTCCTAGTTTACACAGAAAAATCATCATTTGTGTCTTCTGCTTGAGGCTGATCTGGTTTATCATTTAAATCGGATTTTCCATTTTTATCACAGTATAAATTTTTAGGTTTTTAAATTTTACATATTTTAAAATCCACAGAAAGTTACAAGAATAGTACAGAATGTACCTAAATGTTCTTCACTCAGCTAACCCAAATAGCAACATCTTATATAGCATTACTACAGCTTCAAGAAATTAACATTTATGCAATACCATTAACTAATCTAGAAACTTTATATTTTTCCATTTTTCCGCTTACATCTCTTTTCTAGATTCTAATTCAGTTTGTCATGTCTCCTTAGACTCCTCTAAAATGTGATAGTTCCTCAGTCTTACTTTGTCTTTCAAGACCTTGACATTTTTTAAGATTACTAGCCAATTATTTCATAAATAGATTAGACTGAGATTATGAATTTTTGGCACTAATACAACCAAAGGGACATTGTACACTTGGCAGTGCATCATTTCTTGGCTACATGATGTCAATATATATTATTATTGGTTATTTTCAGTCTCTTTAGGTTGTGTTGGACAGTTTTTTTCTCTGTAAAGTTACTATTTTCCCCCTTTGGTCATTAATAAGTATATTTTATGGAGATACTTTGAGACTATATAAATATCCTGTTTCTCATGCTTTCACCCACTGATTTTAATAACCATCAATGATTATTGCTTGTAACAACTAAAATTGTGGTATTTCCTAATTGTGATTTTCTCTTTCCATTATTTTTTCTACATTTATAAACTGGAATTCTACTGTAAGGAAGAGCTGTCCCTTTCCCCCCACTTATTTATTTACAGAATTATTTATATCAGTTTGGACTCATGGATATTTGTTCCCAGATTTGGTCATTGGGAGTTCCAACAAGTTGGTTCCTGTGTACCTTTCATCTTACCCCCTGTTCAGGCTGCTATAACAAAGTGCCATAAACTGATTGGTTTATAAATAACAGAAATTTATTTCTCATTTCTCTGGAGACTAGAAGTCCCATATCAGGATGCCAGCATGGCCTAATTCTGGTGAGGGCCCTCTTCTAGGTTGCAAACTGCTACCTTCTCATTGTATCCTCACGTGGTGGAAAAAGATTTAGAGGGCTGTCTTGGGTCTCTTTTATAGTGGCACTAATCCCATTCATGAGTGCTTTACCCTCAGGACCTAATTATCTCTCTAAGGCCCCACCTCCTAATACCATCACACTGGGGGCAGGATTTCAACATATGAATTTTGAGGTGACACATTCAGTCCATTGCATGCCCATCACTTGTGAGCAATTTCTTACTTTCTGGTACCACAAGATTATCTAGTTTCATCTTGTCTTTTCCCTACCTAAGGCCTGGTATCAACTATTTCTCTAAGAATCCTTGGTTGCTTTACTTAGAGAATTTAAAAACTAAGATAGTGGCGCTAAGATTAATGATTTATTGCTACTGGGTTGTCACTGTTATATATATATATATATATATATATATATATATATATATATACATACATATATGTATATAAATGCACACACACACATATACATGAGGTCTGACACTTAGGTTCACGAACTCATCCTAGAAAAAGTGCTACATACCTCAATGCTGAATATCACTATGGTCACCTTCAAAGTACTCCCATTGGGAAGCTATGTACTGATGCCAGTGCCTAGTCCACTCTTCAAAGCAATTTTGGAGCTCTTTTTCTGGAATGGCCATCAGAGCTGTCGTCGTGTTACCCTTGATGTCCTGAATGTCATCAAAATGTCTTCCTTTCAGTATTTCCTTTATCTTCAGGTAAAGAAAGAAGTCACTGGGGGCCATTCAGGTGAGTAGGGAGGGTGCTCCAGTACAGTTATTTGTTTACTGGCTGAAAACTCCCTTTGCTTTTGTTGATCAGTGAGCTTCTTTGGGACCATTTTTGCACTTACCTTTCTTGTGCCAAGATTTTCAGTTAAGATTTTCCTACCTGTTTCTCTACCAATGTTTTCTTGGTCTGCTATGCTTCTCTTCTCACGGTCAGCTGATGATTTTGATGCACAATTTGATGAATTTTTGCAATGTTTTCATCAGTTCTGCTTGTTACTGGCCGCCCTGACCTCTCTTTATCAGTGACGTGTTCTCTCCCCTCAGAAAAACATTTAGTACATTTGTACACTGCAGTTTTCTTCATGGCATTATCCCCATAAACTTGGACTATCATGTCCCTGATTTCACTTCCACTCTTGCCAAGTTTAGCAATAAATTTAATATTTGTTCATTGCTTTAATTCAAGTTCAGACGTTCTTGCAACAGCACACAAAAACACGCAGCAATAATGAACGCCACTCAGCAAGACACTGCCACGAACACAGCTGTGAGACACTGATATACCAAGGTTATGAAACCTTATTGAGCTGTTTATACAGTGCTGCCAATGTAAGTGCATGGTGGCAAGTTTGCGAACCTAATAGTCATACTCATGTGTGTACACACACACACACACACACACACACAACTTTTTGTATAGCTCTGATTCTTTAAGCTATGGAAATATTTCCAATACTCCATATCTATATATCTGTATGTCTATATATCTATATAGCTACACATATATCTATCTATATCTATATCTATGCTCACACACATATGCCTATATATTTCTAAATCTCTAAATTTATTGATCAGTACACCCATTACTTCTTACTGACACATCCAATTCCAATAGAATACTTAGGGTCCATTATAGTCTTCTCCCTTTCCTTATTTGTAACAACTTTCTCTGACAGTGAGAAACCTGATTCTCATTATCCACAATATATTTGCTTATTTGTGTAATTCTAGTATACACATTATTTTAGTATTTCTAACTCACCTTCCTGTGAGTGCACAGTTATTAATTAGAGTGTTTATGTACTGGTTTCTTTTTTGTTTAGTTTTGTTTTGCCTTACAGGATACATTTACTGTTTTTTCAAAGTTAGTTGGGTTCCTTTTTTTCTTTTTATCTTTTCCTTTCAGTATGACTATGAGTTTCACTTATAATAGAGTTAGGTTCATTTATTATGCTTGTGTTCTGTTTTTGGTTCCCACATTTTGGGTTGCTTTTCATTCTTTCTTAATTTTATTTTATTTATTTTGGGAGGATGTGAAATATTACCATAGCTTAAAGAATGAGAGCTATATAAAAGGCATCATCACACTTCCATTATTACTACCCAGTTTTCTTCCTCTATTTTTACAACCAACCACCTCTCATAGGTAACCAATCTCATCAGATTCTGATTTGTCCTTTCCATAATTATGTTGAAATGTTGAGTGTGTGTATGTGTGTGTGTGTGTATGGTGTATCCTCATTGTTAGATGAATGATAGCCTACTATAGGTACTTTTTGCACTTTGATTTTTTTTCACTTACCAATATATACTGAAAATTAATCCATATCAGTTCATAGAAATCTCCAAAATTCTTTTTTTATAGTTTCATAGTAATCATTTAATGTGTATGTGCCATAGTGTATTCAACTACTCTCTTTGTATAGGCATTAAGGTTTTTTCCCAGTATTTTGCAATTACAAAAACTGTTCAGTGAGTAACCTTCTCTATATGTGTGTTTATATTTTTGTAGATGTATTTTCAAAGTAAATGCCTAGAAGTAAGATTGCTGATTCAAAGGTAAATGCATATGTAGTCTGGTTAGGTGTTAAACAAAATCCCCAACAGAAGAGTTAGTTTGCATTCCCACCAGCAATGCATTAGAGTGCCTGTTTCCCCACAGTGTGAACAACAGAATGTGTTACTATATCTTTTTCCCAATTTGATGGTGAGAATGGTATCTCAGTATTGCTTTAATTTGCATTTTTCTAATTATTCATTTAAATATTTTTCCATCGTTTAAGAACCATTTTCGCATCACTTTTGTGAATTTTCTCTACATATCTTTTTTTCAATTTTCTATCATGTATTTCTGACCCTTTGTTCCTTCTTTTTTTTTTTATTCAATTTTATTGGGGAAGGGGAACAGGACTTTATTAAGGAACAGTGTGTACTTCCAGGACTCTTTTCCAAGTCAAGTTGTCCTTTCAATGTTAGTTATGGAGGGTGCCGTTCAGCTTCAAGTTATTGTCCTTTCAGTCTTAGCTGTGGAGGGCGCAGCTCAGCTCCAGGTCCAGTTGCCGTTGCTAGTTGCAGGGGGCACAGCCCACCATCCCTTCCGGGAGTCTAACCCGCAACCTTGTGGTTGAGAGGACGCATTCCAACCAACTGAGCCATCTGGGAGCTCAGCGGCAGCTCAACTCAAGGTGCTGAGCTCAATTTTAGTTGCAGGGGGCGCTGCCGACCATCCCTTGTGGGACTCGAGGAATCAAACTGGCAACCTTGTGGTTGAGAGCCTACTGGTCCATGTGATAATCGAACCGGCAGCCTTCGGAGTTAGGAGCATGGAGCTCTAACCACATGAGCCACCGGGCTGGCCCTGTTCCTTCATTTTTCAGGGTTCTTTATATATTAGGGATATTAGTTCTTTGTCTACAGTACATATCACACATGTTCCACTAGTTTGACAGTTGTATTTTGAGGTTTTCATAGCACTTTTTGCTGTACAAAAAATATTGTAATCAAATTTATCAATTGTTGCCATGTAGCAGCCTACCCGTCTGTCTCCTCATACTTGCCCCTAAAGAAAGGAGAGTCTGTGAGACGGATCCTTCCAGGGACTTTGCTTCACCTTTGTGCTTGTACCTTATGTCTCCCTGTTTGGCCTCAGAAAGATGGCTGGTCAGCTAATGACCAGTAAGATTCCCCACAGGAGGGACAACTCAAGCAGGCACAGTCGAGTGGGGACCCACTGGAGAACTCGTGGGGTCGATAGAGGTGGGCACAGCCCCCCACCTTCCCCCAGCTAAGGAGAGCCATTGCCTCTGTGGCTGCATTCCTTCCCACTACCTGCAAGGGAAGAGATTCAATGATGTGCTCTCCATCTATTCATATGCATAAAGGTTTTGTCCCTTGGGGAAGTACATACATCCTGAGACTTACAGTTAGCTGCCTGCAGGCAAGGGTGATTGGCTTAAATCCTATTATGTATAGGATTCACAGATCTTGAGATTGACAAGCTTTATCTCCTTTACTTCCCCACCTAACTAATAAAAACTATGAATTCGGGGCCCAGTCCTTGAGGCTGGAGTCCCTTGGCCCCGCTTGCACTCTATTCATGGCTACTGTCTTTTCTTAACCCTGCACCACCCTCCTCGCTCCCCACAACCCTCATTGCGTGGGATGTGGCAATCAATCTTTTTTTATTGTCTCTGGATTTTGAGTCATAGTTAGAAAAGATTTCCCTACACTGAGTTTAAAGAGCAATGCAACCACATTTTCTTTTAGGACTTGCGTGTTTAGATTCATTACACTTAGATCAGCTTATATTAAAGAGAGCAATGCAACAATAATACAGAAAATAGAACTAGGAAAGTGTACAATTTTGACCAACAATAATTATTCTGTTTCTGTTGTTCTTAAGATGCAGAAAATATAATTTCTGAGATTATGCATATATACATACATTTTATTGTAAAATTATTATTTTAAATCGTTTTTGCATATAACTATCTTTAAGCACTGATATCATAAAAGCAATTATGACTATTTCTAAAATTCCATAATTTTGAATATTTTAACACTTCCTTTAATTCTCTAAAATTGTGCTGCTATGGTCAGTGAATTTTCTTTCTTTATTTAAGATTTTATTGGGGAAGGGGAACAGGACTTTATTGGGGAACAGTGTGTACTTCCAGGCCTTTTTTTTTTTTTCTAAGTCAAGTTGTTGTCCTTTCAATCTTAGCTGTGGTGGATGCCCATTCAGCTTCAAGTTGTTGTCCTTTCCGTCTTAGTTGTGGAGGGTGCCATTCAGCTTCAAGTTGTTGTTCTTTCAGTCCTAGTTGTGGAGGGTGCAGCTCAGCTCCAGGTCCAGTTGCCGTTGCTAGTTGCAGGGGCACAGCCCACCATCCCTTGCGGGAGTCGAACCGGCAACCTTGTGGTTGAGAGGACATACTCCAACCAACTGGGCCATCCGGGAGCTCAGCGGCAGCTCAGCTCAAGGTGCCATGTTCAATTTTAGTTGCAGGGGACGCTGCCCACCATCCCTTGCGGGACTTGAGGAATTGAACTGGCAACCTTGTGGTTGAGAGCCCGCCCTCCAACCAACAACTGAGCCGTCCGGGAGGCAGCTCAGCTCAAGGTGCTGTGTTCAATCTTAGTTGCAGGGGGCAGAGCCCACCATCCCTTGTGGGACTCGAGGAATTGAACTGGCAACCTTGTGGTTGAGAACCCACTGGCCCATGTGGGAATCGAACCGGCAGCCTTTGGAGTTAGGAGCATGGAGCTCTAACCACCTGAGCCACCGGGCTGGACCGGTCAGTGAATTTTATGGTCTCTCTGTTAGATGCTATTTTCTATGTGTGTACCAGGTATATAATTGCAATTGGTACTGTAAGGATTCTCAAAATAATCCTACGAGAATATTCTACAAGCACCCAAATTCAGATTTGGGAGTGTAATATATTTTCCACCAAAATTAAACAACGGGTTGTATTTCCAATTTCTTTGAAATAAAAAAAAAAACCAAAAAAAAAAAAACAAACAACAACAAAAAAACACAAACAAACAAAAAACAAGCAACCAGCCACAGAAGTTAAGTTAAGGCAGCATTGAAAAGAACATAAATTTTGAAGTCAGGAAAATAATAGATTTAACTTTCTTCTGCATTTCTTATTTGCTGTTATCTTCCTGACCATGCATTTTCACAGTTTTAAAATAGAGATAGGAATAACTCTCTACTATAACTATTTTGAAAATTAAAAAGATAGAAAGAATAAAACATCTTATATATGAAAATACTCAGTGGTTTTTGGGTCCCTTGACTCTACCCAATGGCTCCTTCATATCATATATCTATATAATATGGATCTATATTATATACTTTTTTCATTTTAACCACAATTTACTATGTACTTACTGTGCTGAGGGTCCCCAGATCAGTCTCAGTTCAATGATTTGCTAGAAGGACACACAGGACTCAGAAAAGCTAGTATACTTATTGTTATCATTTATTACAGTGAAATGATACAGATTAAATTCAGCAAAAGTGAAGGGCACATAGAATGGAATCTAGGAGAAACCAGGAAAAAGCTTCCTGCTCTCCTCTCACAGTGGTGTCTCGTAGACAGCAGTCATTTCTCCCAGCAACGATGTGTAAACTCCGAAGTGTTGCAAACCAGAGAAGCTCATTAGACCCCTGATGTCCAAGGTTCTTACTGAAATTCATTCATGTAGACTATATTAGTCATGCAATATTCACATGACTGACTTCAGCTACACTACCCCCAGTCCCCAAAAGCCAAACTGATACAGTATGGCCCAACGACTCAGGCATAAAAGCAGATGCTAGCATAAACTGTCCGCCGTGACCCTAGGCGTCAGACACACAGACGCACTGTTATCACAGAGAATACTCTAAGGGCTCAGAGGTTATCTCCCAGGAGCGAAGCCAAGGGCCACTACTGAAGACCTTGCTAGTGTGCAGGATTTGAGCAGTTCAGGCTTGCCGAGTTAACCCTTTCCTGCACACTTATTATTGCCATTTACTATTGATCATTTACTGTATACAATTTATTACATATTTTTAATATGAACCTATTATGTAGTGAAGGGAGTAGGAAATTCAGTGGATTTGATTCAGGGCATGCGTGATTCAGTGGATAGCCCGGGGATTCTCAAATGTTTGTTCAGTGGGGAAGAATTTTTTGGGTTAATTTAGATTGAATGAAGACCAGATGCTAAGATTCAGGTGAAGGTACGGATGCCTGGTAAATACAATGGAAATGGCTGACAAAATACAAACTTACAAAGCGCCAATTTATTTTAGTACTTAGTATATCTGTATCTAACATTTCTAACGTCTACAGAAGTACATAAATAAATGTCATTATGTGGGGGGAAATAAAAGAGTTTTCCCCAGTCAACATCATTTAGTTGGTTTGGTTTCAGTTCAATATATCCAACATAAAATGAAGGTTCGTTAACATCTGACATTCCATTAGCATATGTACAATAAAAGCACTGATGTTATTGGAGAGCTGTGTCATAATTCTAAGATTTTATTGGATTCTAGAATTTTACAAAGATTAGCGATGACACTTATTAGATACTACAGTAGATTAAACATGAAAATTATTATCCTCATTTTAATACAATTTTAATGCTATAAATGCCAAAAGAATTAACTGGATGTGTGAATAAGTCACTACTGGATATTTGTTCAGACAAAATACATGTAGATTTTGTGGAAACTGAAATTACATGTGCTTTCAGATATAACTAGATGACTGAATCCATGGACATTCTTGTTTCCTAGAGACTGAATCCACCTACACTGCTAATATTATAGGAATTTTTCATTTGTATTTCTACCCATGAAGAATAAAATCTTAATATTTTAATTAAAACAAAGGATAAGAAATTATACCTGGCCCTAGACCATTATCTCATATGTAGTAGATTGACAATGATTGTTTTTCCAATTGATTCCGCTATAAAAAGTGCTGATTATGACCCAAAATCTACCAGTCATTTAATTTGGACATATTCCCTTTATTACAGATTTTTCATTTTGACAAATGTGAGATTGTTTTTAACTGTGGCACTCCTTCACATCTGGTTGTATTATCTCTGAATAAATCAAACTTTTAAAACTCATTCCATTTTTTCCTTCACATGGCATTAGGCAGTCGGTTGAATTAGGTTATGCACCTTATCTGTAAATCTGTATGGGATTGCTCTTCTAGCAGAAAGCAAAGCATTTTTAAAAACTCCTTCAAGGGTATACACATTTTGTCTTCACTCATAAATCATGAATTTGAGTATTTGGATTTGCAAAAAAAAAAATTGTGTCACAGATTTAAACACTAAAAAATAATACATGTGTTTGTGTGTGTGTTTGTGTGTGTCCTATAAATATAATAAACTTTGAGCACCTAGTTATGCGTGAGGTATTGTGTTCAGGGCCTTGGTAGATAAAAAGCTGTATTTCATTCTTTGTGATTATGAATACTTGACATAAATAGATTCCAGATACTTGTATTTTTAAACTGTTATTTTTTTCAAAAAAAGTAATGTAAAATTGAGCACGATAGTTTCCACGTCCATTATGTTGCCCCTGGTGTTATTAAAGTGATACTCCATTTGTTCAGAAATCAGATTTTTTTACCTAAAAACTCTGAATAGAGTGCCCCCAAACAAGAGTTAAATGTAAGATAATTTTGACCACCCAAAATATTTGCATAATATTCTGAGGAAATTGTGTTCCCTTGAATGTCAATATAAAGTGTCGGTCAAGAGCTGGGTTACTAGGCTTCAAATCCTGGCTTTCTCAATTTCACACTATAAGGAAAAATAGCTAAATTAGTAGTATTCCAAATTAAAATTCTCATTTGAAAATTTTAAGTTCTTCAACCATTTTAATTCTAGTTCTATGCACCCCTATCTTCCTCTATATCCTCTTAGTGAATTATAGCAAAGTATTTACATATAAATACATCTAAGTCACTCAGCTCTGTATAGTAGGTGCACATTATTAGCTATTGTATTTAACACTCAATATGCTTGGTTATCATAAACATTTCACCAAATAATATTGTGTGTTTCAAAATATGTTCAAGTTATCTCAGTTTTTCTTAATGATATTCATAAATAATTCACAAGAAAGCTCTTGTTATCATCATTTAATAGATTAGAAAACTGAAGCTCAGAGAGTTAAATAGTTTTCTTCAGTTTGCCTGGCAAGTAAAGGCTGGATTATGATCAGTAAAATAGAGTAGACTTTAAAGCCTACTATACAGGTAGCAGAGAGCAGAGAGCAGATTCTGCTGATAACCTGAAAACCAGGGGGAAAACGCCAAAACAAAGCATAACAAAACCCGCAAAGCAAATGGAAAATTGTCCTGCAAGTGACATATTCACATAAGAGTTAAATAGGTGTGCATAAGTTGCATGGGAAACTTTAAGCAAGTAAAGCTTTAAGATGCAGAAAAGTGTCTTTTTTGTATCTGCAGAGAGGGACTATTTTAGCATTCTTTTGTAGAGATTTCTTTCATGGAAGAACTAAAGGGCATTTGTTTTTAAAGTTAAGAAATGGTTTTAAAAAGAAAGGCTAGCAAGAGAAGTGCAAATTACTATAATATAGAAAGGAACCAACTGAATGGTAGAAGATATTTGCAAAAGCCTCCAATAAGGGGCTAATATCCAAAATATATAAAGAACTTATGCAACTCACAAGCAAAAAACCAAAAAATCCAATTAAAAAATGGGCAGGGGACCTGAACAGACACTACTCCCAAGAAGATGTACAAACGGCCAACAGATCTATGAAAAGATGCTCAACTTCACTAGTTATTAGGGAAATGGAAATCAAAACCACAATGAGATACCACCTCACATCTGGTAGAAGGGCTATTATCAAGACAAGTAATAATAAGTATTGGAGAGGTTATTGGGAGCAAGGAATCCTTATATACTGCTGGTGGGAATGTAAATTGGTACAGCCACTATGGAAAACAGCATGGAGGGTCCTCAAAAATTAAGAATAGAGTCACCAAAAAAACCCAGCAATTTCTCTTCTGGATATTTACCCCCAAAAATTTTGAAAACATTTATTTATAAAGATGTTTGTACCCCTTTGTTTGTTGTAGCATTATTCACAGAGGCCAAGACATGGAAACAACTAAAGTGTCCTTTGATAGATGATTGGATCAAGAAGATGTGGTACATATATATAATGAAATATTACTCAGCAATAAGAGTAATATTCTTATTGCTGAGTAAGAATAAGTGATAATATGGATGGATATTATCATTTGTGATAATATGGATGGATTTTGAGATTATCATGAGTAGCGAAATAGGACAGACAGAAAAAGTTGAGAACCATATGATTTCACTCACACGAGGGATATAAAACTGAAAGCAAGAAATGAACAAGACAAATAAAAAAAAAAAACACTCATAGACACAGACAATAGTTTAGTGGTTACCAGAGGGAAAAGGGTGGAGGAAGGGAAGTAGAAAAGGGTAAAGGGGGTCAAATATACAATGATGGAAGGAGAATTGACTCTGGGTGGTGAACACACAACGCAACATACAGATGATAAATTGTATACTTGAAACCTATATAATTTTATTAACCAATGCTTCCCCAATAAATTTAATAAAAAAAAGAAAGATCTAATTCTTCAATATATTGTTTTTCAAACAATAAAATATCAACATAGCTATAACTTATACTGTAACAGCCAATTCTATAAAAATGCAGATTTAACACAAATGAGATACATGTGTTATATTTAGAGAGAAAATAAGAAATTGAAACTTAAATTGAGAAATATTTCAAATTTCACATTATGTACATTGTCCCATGGGTTAGGGGAGATACTGAGAATTTTGTCACAATTATCACGTTTTCGATTCAAAATTTTACAGAAGTTCTTAAAAACTTCTTTTGGACTTTTGGATTTTATTTTCTGTAAGTAGCTGAATCATCTAAAGTTTGATATGAAATGCTAATATGACCTCCATATCATATTCAAAAAATCTCCATACTGCTAAAGGTATTTTTTCATGTAATATTCTGCCTCATAGCAAGAAGTAAAATAAGTCACACTTATATAACACATTTCCTCCAGAGAGCTTAAACAAATTATTCCACATTTCTGAAATTTTACTTAAAAAAGTAACATCTGTCTAAATGTTTTCTCCTCAGATGTATTTTCTGAGTTACCATTGCCTTATCATTCAACTTTGACTAGTATGCCCCTCCTTCCTAGTTTTCTTCTCTGTTGTCTTTCACCATGTCAAACCTATTTCTCCTTCCTTTAATTTATTTTCTCAGCCATATTCTGATCCATTTTCATGTGTAGCATGGCTTGCTAGAAATAACTTATTATATTCAAAATTGGAAATCTACTTCCTTCTGTTCAGATGTGACCCACTTATTCTGGAACTGCTATCAAAAATTGGAGAAGGAAAATAATAGCTATAATTCTCAGACCCTTTCAGGACTATGTGTCCGTCGTATTTATAGTTTTGTTGTTTTTCCATATGATACATTAGATATAAATCTGTGAATTCTAGCAATTTTGGAAATTGATATTAGCATTAGATCAAACATTGGAGATATATAGATATAGATATAGATATTTTAAATGCAGCATGCTGTAACAACCAGATTACCAGGAGTCAAATTCTGCCTCTAACACTTACTAGATGTATAGAGTTGGAGAAGTTACGATATACTTCATTTTTCTCACTGATAACACGGAGAAAGGAACAGTATCAACTTTGTGCATTGTTATGAGTTCACCTGTTTATATTTCCAATTTATTGAAACTAAAGGGAAAAAAGTATCTGTACATAATAAATGGTATGTAAATGTTTATTTAAAAAATGAATGAGGTCCCCTTCCAGCGGAGTAACTTGCATTATATTAACCCTCTCTCAGATAACACCTATAAACTCAAAGACAGAAGTGTAAAACAAACAAACCAAACCAAAATGAAATAAACTAAAAGAAAAACCCCCACTGTTTAAAGGTACTGGGGAACAATCAAAAGCAGGAAGAAATTCAAAAAATGGAAGGAATCACACTTAAAAGAAGGGATTTACATTGGGTAGCATTTGAGTTTAAATAGCTTTTAATGAGGGGGCAACCTGGTTCATGGACAAGTGAAGTTTCTAGAACTCACAAATAAAGCTGTAATTTTATTGGAATGAACAGTCAGAGAATGAAGATTATGACTGCAAGAGAATCTAAAATGTGATGGGGAAAATCAGGAAACAATAGGAACCACAGAAGAAAGAGCACCAAAATATGCATGGGATCAGAATGGAAAGCAAGAAATAGAAGGCTCAAGGAACTGAGGAGACAGTTCAGCTACTGCTCACGACCAAGATGACAGAGTTAAGAACCTTTTAAAACAAAAGTCAAGGGGTGACCAGATGGCTCAGTTGATTAGAGCGCGAGCTCTCAACAACAGGGTTGCTGGGTTCGATTCTCACATGGTTCAGTGAGCTGCGCCCTCCATAACTAGATTGAAGACAACGAGCTACTGCTGATTTCTGGAGGGGCGGCCGGATGGCTCAGTAGGTTAAAGCGCAAGCTTTGAACAACAAGGTTGCCAGTTCAATTCCCGCATGGGATGGTGGGCTGCGCGCCCTGCAACTAGATTGAGAACAGCAACTGGACTTGGAGCTGAGCTACAACCTCCACAATTAGATTGAAGAACAACGACTTGGATCTGATGGGGGGTCCTGGAGAAACACGCTGTTCCCCAATAAAATTAAAACAACAAAAAAGTCAAAATCAACACTCTTCAGAGGAAGATAAGTTCAGAGTATCTAGAATGTAACATCCACGAGTCAAACAAAGAAATGGCAGAATGTGTGACCCATAGTGAAGAACAGGTAATAGAAACAAACTCTGTGATTTTAAATTCAAATGTTTTAGCAAACAGACTAGGACTTTAATGCAACTATGATAGGTATCTTTAGGTATTTTAAGGAAAAAATTGTCAAAATTAGTGGATATGTACAAATGAGTGAATGGATATATTTAAAAATGGCAATTCTAGATATAAAAATATATCATACATACAAAATTAAAAGCTCTGGATAGGATTAATAGAAAAAAGGAGATGACAGAAGAAAAAGGTCACTGAATTTAAAGGTAAATCAGCAAAAAGAGTAAAATCTGAAGAAAATGGAAGATAAAACATTGAAAAGAAATGAACACTGGCTCGGTGATCTATAGGACAATATCAAACAATTTAACATACATGTTTGCATTCTTTAAAGGAGAAAAGGAAACGAAGGGGATAGAGAAGAATATAAAGAATTCATAACTGAAAACTTACAAATTCTAGGGGAAAACCACAATATCGTGAAATTTATAATGTATATAGATGTATACTATATAATAGCATATATAATGGATGGGGCTAAATGGTTCTTGAATTTTATGTGAAGTGGAAGACTATTGACTCTAAGAGAACTTTGTAACTGAAGGATAAGTATTTTAATTCATGGAAAAATACAATAAAAATTAATAATGCAAAAGGGAATTGCTAAAGTCTAATAAATAAATTCTAAAGGGATTAGAAAAATATTCAAATAATCATAAGGAAGTTAGTTAAGGGAGAATAGAAAATAAAAAACAGGTGGGATAAATAGAATATAAATAGCAAAATGATAGATGCAAATAAAAATATATCAAGAAAAAGAATAATATTAGAAATAATGCAAGATATTTCATAATGATCAGTCAATTCATAAGAAAATCATAAAAATGGCAAATGTGTAAGTGAAAATTAAGAGCGCTCCTAAATGCATTGTAATAAGTTGGATTATGTACCTCCCCCCAAAAAGAAGATATGTTAAAGTCCAAACCCCCAGTATCTCAGAATGTGATCTTATTTGGAAATAGGTTCATCACAGATATAATTAGTTATGTTAGCACGAGGTCACACTGGAGTAGGATGGACCCTTAATTCAATATGACTGGTGTCCTCATAAGAAGATGGACATGTGATGATACAGAGGCATAGGGAGAATGCCAGGTGAGGTTGTAGGTAGAGATGCCAAGGATTGTTGACCATTACCAGAAGTTAGGAGATGCCTGCATCACATTCTCCCTCAAATCACTCAGAAAGAATCAACACTGCGACACTCTGATTTTAGACTTGTAGCCTCCATAATATTTGACAATAAATTTCTGTTGCTTTAAACCATGCAGTTTGTGGTACTTTGTTATGGCAGCCTTAGGAAAGTAATACATACATGAAGCAAAACAAGTGACAATAAAAAAAGCAGACAAATCCACAAATTTACAGTTTTAGTTTGCCTTGATCAGTGATTGAAAAACACCTAAGATTTCCTAAGAAATCTACAAATTAATGACTACAAGTGAACTTAGCATAGTCACAGTTTACTCGGTCAATGTGTATATAAAAATTAATCGTATTTCCTTATATCAGCAGTGATAGCTCCAAATGGACTGCTATACTGAAAACTACAATGCATTGCTGAAAAATATTAACGATAACCTAATTCTATGGAAAGATGTATCATTTTGAAAGATTGGAAGACATTATTTTTAAGATGTCAGTTCTTTCCAAATAGATATATAGAATCCATTTCAATGACAGTAATAACCCTATGAAGCAAGTAGAACTCTCATACATTGCTAGTGGGAGAGTAAAATAGTATTACTACTTTGGTATACTATTTAATAGTTTCTTATAAAATTGAACATACACCCAACCTAGGCTCCAGCAATTTTAATATACCATACTTTGCTGTGTATAATGCACACTCTTTTGCCCAAATTTGTGAGGGCAAAATAAGGATGTGCATTATACATGGGTAGTACTAATTCTCTATCTATATAAATGTTTTTAATTCTTTTATTTATGCTTCTGAGTTAAAAGTGGAACTCTAGAAATAAAAAACGACATCTGTATGCAAAATAATACCCAGGAATATGATAATTGGTTTTGTTGAACTTACGAGGAGTTTGCAACAACGAAGAGTTCTTGGCTTTCTATGATGCATAAATATCGTAAATTTGTTACTGATACATAAAATTTTTTGTATCTTGTATCTGTTTTTGTGTTTTGTAATTATTTGTTACATAAAATTTCTTGTACCATAATATGTTAAAAAGTAAATGCTAAAATTCCTTTGTAACAGAAAAACAAATACCTAAATGTAAACAAATAAAAATTTGAATTAAAAAATTAAAACGAAAGATTTTTTTTCCATGAAAGTTTGGGCCAAAAATGTGGGTGTGCATTATACATGGAAGCATATTATACACGGCAAAATACGGTAGGTGTTTACACAATACTCAAGTAAATATAGGTTTACAGAAGACTTGCATAGTAAAGTATATTGCAGTTTTATTCCTAACTATAGAAAACTTTATAAACAACCCAATTTTCCATCAACAGGAGAATGAAAAAACCAAGTTGTAATATATTGATATGAGAAAATAAGATTCAGAAAAAAAAAAGGAACAAATACTCATTCCTTCCACGATAGGAATGAATCTCACAGACATCATGCTGAATGAAAGAAACCAGTTATAAAATAGTCCATACTATTTACCATTTGTGTGAAATTCTAACACAAATATAATCTATGTTGAAAGTAGCCATCAAATTTGTTGTATTTTTAGGGTGGGGAATTGACTGGGAAAGAGCATAAGGGAATATTCTAGGCGTGATGAGAATATGCTATATTTTAATACATTTACGGGTTATGCAGTTACATGCATTTGTCAAAATTCACTAAATTATACAATGAAGATTTGTACATTTCACCATATTTAAAAATAAATACTGAACTGTAATTTGTAGGGTTACTTTCAGCAGTGGCATGAGCTTAACAATTCTGAAATTACTTTTTGTTTATTCTAGACATGTAAATATATTGAAGATAGTGGGATACAGATTTACTATTGGAGAATGGGGTTGCAGATATGAAAAAAGGAAGACTAGAATGTACCTTGTAGTATTGGACTGGAATTGGGAGTATTGACATAAACTTAAACTATTTGCTAAGAGGGCCAAGGAGCAATGAAATACTAATAGCGATGAACATATGTAGCAACTTGACCTTGGTTTTTGAATACCATTTTTCACTAAAAGGAACCAGAGCTCCTAGTGGAAATTGCTAATTCTTCCAGGGCTGGGGTAGAGAAAATCCAAGATGAGCCTGGAATATCCTTTTGCACCAGAAACTAATAAATACTCAAAGACATATGGATATATCAAAAAACACAGAAGCCTAACCTGGGAACATGTAAATATCGAAATAAATAATAGTGTTTAAGAATTATAATTGATTAAATAAAATAAAAATTCATCAGTTTATGCTGTTGCATAAATAATCAAATTGAGTAGGATTTACAATCGTATGCATTACTTTGTTTGTTCCTTTTAAAATCATGTTGCATATTAGGCATAATTATTCTTGTTATACATACATGAAAAATACAGACTGATATAGTCTATGTAAATTGTTTAATAATATATATCTAATACTAGCAAATCCAGTATTTATGCCCTGCTCTCTCTTACTCTGAAATCCACTTTGTTTTATTCTGCATCGTCCTTTCTCTCAAGTAAACAGCTAACTCATTGTTTCATTGAATTCACTTGATTTGAAAGGACTTTGATTTGATGAAAATCTGAATTTAAACAAACGTTTTAAAAAAATAAATGAGATAAAATGTGAAACACCAACTTTTCCATCTGAAGAAAATATTAAGAATATAAACGTCCCCCATAGCTTGGAAATCATTCAGTTGCAAAAAAAAATCTGAGCACTTTGGAAGATTTTAATTTTTTTTTTTTTTGGTATGAGATCCTAGTTATTAACATATCCAGAGTAGTCAAAATCACATACCCCCCATACACACACATACGCACACATACCTCACATATACATGCTTTAATCTCTTGTCTTTTAATGAAATAATCATAGAAATCACTCTTTTTTTTTTTTAACATTTTATTGGGGAAGGGGAACAGGACTTTATTGGGGAACAGTGTGTACTTCCAGGACTTTTTTCCAAGTCAAGTTGTTGTTCTTTCAGTCTTAGTTGTGGAGGGCGCAGCTCGGCTCCAGGTCTAGTTGCCGTTGCTAGTTGCAAGGGGTGCAGCCTACCATCCCTTGCAGGAGTCGAGGAATTGAACTGGTAACCTTGTGGTTGAGAGCCTGTGCTCCAACCAACTGAGCCATCCGGGAGGCAGCTCGGCTCAAGGTGTCGTGTTCAATCTTAGTTGCAGGGTGCAGAGCCCACCATCCCTTGCGGGCCTCAAGGAATTGAACTGGCAACCTTGTGGTTGAGAGCGTGTGCTCCAACCAACTGAGCCATCCGGGAGGCAGCTCGGCTCAAGGTGTCGTGTTCAATCTTAGTTGCAGGGTGCAGAGCCCACCATCCCTTGCGGGCCTCAAGGAATTGAACTGGCAACCTTGTGGTTGAGAGCCCACTGGCCCATGTGGGAATCGAACCGGCAGCCTTCGTAGTTAGGAGCATGGAACTCTAACTGCATGAGCCACTGGACTGGCCCTGAAATAAATATTTTTGGAGCTACAACAAAACCTCAAGCTTTGAGTTACATTTAAGTAAAATTAACATAGACCAATTGTAAGGTACATCATTTTGCTAGTAAGTCCCTTTTTAGGTTAAATACAGGTGATAAAATATTTGGTATTTCTACTGTCTTATCGGTATAATATATACAAAATTTCTTTTGCATTATAGATTTGTTGTTTACCTATTTTAAGAACTAGTCATATTTGTGATTCCCCCAATCTAATAGACACCTGCAAAAAGTTGTTTTTTTAACAGCCATCTTTATTTTTAAACAATGCAAACATTCACCAAAGAAGAGGATTTTTTTTAAAAGGAAAAAAAAACTGTTCTTGTATATACAGAACCTGTAGATAATCTCCATTAAATATTTTGTGTATATAATTAGGAAGAAGATGAGAATATAAATACTTTACCTATAAAATTGGCCCGTACCATTTCATACATATTATGGAAACTCAACACAGCTCTAATCGGCTATCTCCTGAATTCTTAATTTGGACAATTTAATCCCAATTTAACAAATGTGTTACATTAAAAAACCTATAATTTTTCTTCCTTATACTTTTATCAGCTACGTACGACTAATCTTTCTAGTCAGAAACCTTAAAGTTTTTCACTAATTGAAATTTAGAAAACATACAGAGCATGCCCCAAAAATGTATGTATTCTGAACTTCTGCTGTTTTCAACATCAGAAATATATTTTATGAATTCAATTTAGTAAGTATAAGCAAACGTTTGTTGCTAAGTTTTGAGCTATTCAGAAATTCTTTAATTTCTAGGTTTAAAAAGTCCTTTTCTTTTGATTTTTTTACAGTGGGTATTGTGTTTTACTGATCACCTAATCTTACTAATATTGAGTTCAAGGAAACAACCTTGTGTATATGTATGTGTGTGCGGTGTGTGGTGTGGTGTGTGTGTGTGTGTGTGTGTGTGTGTGTGTGTGTACCTGAGTATTCTCCAATCAGATCAAAGCAGTGCAAAAAAAAATTTGAGTGAATCTCTTTCTTTTCTAGAAACTTGTTCGTTTCTAAATTTTAAGTGACGGTTAGGTCTGTGATGCCTCAATACATTAAACCACGCCTGAAACACTCTAGAATTTCAATATTCCTAAGATTTTTTTTAAATTTAATTTTATTAAATTTATTGGGGTGACAATTGTTAGTAAAATTACATAGATTTCAGGTGTACAATTCTGTATTACATCATCTATAAATCCCATTGTGTGTTCATATTCCTAAGATTTAAAATGAAATACTTTACATTAGTGTTTCAAGCTCTTGATAGAGTCTTTTTTAGGTGCCGATCAGGCAGTGAGTTCTAAAATGAAGAAAATAAACAGGACCAAAGTACTGTCAAAGAACTCTGTTCAGGAAGTAGAACCATCTGGTTGAACATGTGTAAGTCAGGGCCCTTCCTTAGATGTGTTTCCTCCTCCTACCAGGCAAAACGTTTCCTTGTCAGCTAGGACCCAACTAGAAATAATTAGTAGAAGAAAAAAAAGGTATGTTTTTCTTAAAAATATGTGCTGTTTACTGTATCATTTTATTGCCACACAGTAGTACACTATTTAGATTTCTAAATACAATGTTGAAAAAAGTCACAAAACGAGTATGTACTGATGCCCCTTCCAATTACTAATATGCTGAAAGCCTTCACTTGAAGCATCTGCATCTGTCTTTTCTCTTTTTGGTCTGAAAGATTTGTGCAGGATTATGGAATTTGCTCCATTGCAAGATGATCATGTCAGGTATTTAAGCCCAAGCACCTCTCCCCATACAACTCTCAATCAATGAGGGATGGGAATCAATGAATAAATGCCCCCATCCCTAATCCACCTCAGCTAACCCAGCCACCCCAGCTATCAGTGAGGCAATCTCAAAGCATGGTCTACATGGTACCTCTGGGGACCCCTTTTAGATTAAGCCCCAGTTGTCTGCAGCAAAAACATACTCATTACTGCAAACTTTTTTTGACATTTTCTCCATTTTTGCTATATCTTCCTCATTCATTTTGGTTCCTTATATCACCTCCCAAATAAATTACCTTACTTTGTTTCAGCCTTTGCCTTTGAAAGAACCCAAACTAACAAAATGCTTACCTAATTTAGTTAGAAAGACAGGTTAATAATACCTATGATGCTTTCATGGTAAAAGAGAAGGATGTAAAATCTTATTTGTAGTGAAACTTCAATCACCATTACCAACACTTTGACTCCTATACATGCCCTTTTCTCTTTGACTTGCTGTGCAGGAGGGATCCATTGCTTATCCGTGAAGTTTGATCCAATGCTTCCAAACCTCTATGATGTACTCTTGTATAGTAATGCTGGACTCATGTTAAAAACATTAAACATTTCCATCTCTTAAAGGGAAGTCTTTGTAGCAAGTTTTCCCAAAGATTAATAGTTTGCAGCCCTGAGAGATTTATGTAACTAATACTAAAAGAGCTTGCACGGATAAAGAGAACAGTAAAGATCTACTAGGGGATGCACACTAGAAGTCTCTAAATGGCATTTGTAACCACACAGCTGAGCCTGGGTTTACCCTGTTTCCCCCAAAATAAGACCTAGCCGGACAATCAGCTCTAATGCGACTTTTGGAGCAAAAATTAAAGTAAGAACCGGTCTTATTTTACTATAATATAAGACCGGGTCTTATATAGTATAATATTAGACTGGGTGTTATATTAATTTTTGCTCCAAAAGATGCATTACAGCTGATTATCCAGCTAGGTCTTATTTTCGGGGAAATGGGGTATATTTCTTGTTAAACTTGGCAAGAGTGGAAGTGAAATCAGGGACATGTTACTCCAAGATTATGGGGATAATGCCTTGAAGAAAATGGCAGTGTACAAATGGATTAAATGTTTTTCTGATAGGGAGAGAACGCGTCACTGATGAAGAGAGGTCAGGGCAGCCAGTAATAAGCAGAACTGACCAAAACATTGCAAAAAATCATCAAATCGTGTGTCAAAATCGTTGGCTGACTGTGAGAAGCATAGCAGACCAAGTAAACTTCGATAGAGAAACAGGAAAATCCTGACTCAAAATCTTGGCATGAGAAAGATGTGTGCAAAAATGGTCCTGAAGGACCTCTTGCATCACGACAATGCACCAGCTCACACGGCACTGTCTGTGAGGGAGTTTTTAGCCAGTCAACAAATAACTGTATTGGAACACCCTCCCTACTCACCTGATCTGGTCCCCAGTGATTTCTTTTTTTACCCAAAGAGAAAGGAAATATTGAAAGGAAGACATTTGGATGACATTCAGGACATCAAGGGTAATACGATGACAGCTCTGATGGCCATTCCAGAAAAAGAGTTCCAAAATTGCTTTGAAGGGTGGACTAGGTGCTGGCATTGGTTCATAGCTTCCCAAAGGGAGTACTTCGAAGGTGACCATAGTGATATTCAGCAATGGGGTATGTAGCACTTTTTTTCCATGAGTTCAGGAAAGTAATCATCAGACCTCTTATATGTTTCAGATCTTGCCTGTCAGATATTGTAACACTTTGAATGTTTTGCTGTTCTATCAAACACTTAAGACTGTTACCTAAGGCTGAAGTAATGTTGTACAAACGTTGTTAGTGTGAAATCTCTTTTGTATTGAATGTTATTCTGTGCATTTCATACATTCCAATCAATTATTTCTGGCCCATTCACAGATTTAAACTCTCTTAGAATAACCATGCTGGTAATCAGTCACACCAAGAAACTTTCATCAAAACGTGAGGCTCTGTACTACAGGATGCCTATAACAGGTTTCACATTAACATGTTTGCTGCACTTCTCTGAAGGAAATGCAGGCATATTCTGCACAATATGTCCTTCCAATAACATCTTGCTGGTAGACTACCTTTTTGTTTTTAGTACTCCAAACTGACAGAATGTATTTTTACATTCTACAATATTTCTAGCCAGTCTTTGTATGTGATTTTCTTCTACATCTAAATGCATTTGTAAAAATGTGAATAAAATTTTGAATTATGGTCCTGTTTTTTAAAATAATGTTTATTGGGGTGACAATTGTTAGTAAAGTTACATAGCTTTCAGGTGTACAATTCTGTAATATATCATCTATATATCACATTGCGTGTTCACCACCCAGAGTCAGTTCTCCTTCCATCACCTTGTATTTGATCCTGTTTACCCTCATCTATCACCCCCTTACCCTCTGGTAACAACTAAACTATTGTCTGTGTCTATAAATTTTTCTTACTTCATTTGTTTGTCTTGTTTCTTTGTTGTTTTCAGTTTTACATAGCATATATCAGTGAAATCATATGGTTCTCGACATTTTCCGTCTGACTTATTTTGCTTAGCATAATAATCTCAGGATCCATCCATCTTGTCACAAATGGCACTATTTCATCTTTTCTTATGGCAGGATAGTATTCCATTGTGTATATATACCACAACTTGTTTATCCAATCATCTATCAAAGGACACTTTGGTTGTTTCCATGTCTTGGCCACTGTAAATAAAGCTGCAATGAACATCGGAGCACATATATCTTTGCAGATAAATGTTTTCAGATTTTTTGGGTAGATACCCAAGACAGGGATTGCTGTGTCATATGATAATTCTATTTTTAATTTTTTGAGGAACCTCCACGCTGCCTTCCATAGCGGCTGCACCAGTCTGCATTCCCACCAACAGTGTATGAGGGTTCCTTTTTCTCCACAGCCTCTCCAACACTTGTTACTATTTGTCTTGGTGATGATAGCCATTCTGACTGGGGTGAGGTGATATCTCATTGTGGTTTTTATTTGCATTTCTCTGATGATTAGTGATGTTGTGCATTTTTTCATGTCTATTGACCCAATTTAATTGGTACAACATCAGAATCATGGGGAAATATTTTGAAATGCACATTAAGTGTCAACAAGGGCAGGGGGCAGGGGTCTCTCTTTTTTGTTTGACATCCCCAGATCACCAGACCTTAGCTTAAAGTATGTGTCCAGAAATGTTTTCAAATTAATTAATTAATATAAAATTGATTCTTGAAAATTGATTTTAAAAAACCGCTATGTCCTACTCACCCTGAAAAAGTTGATTCTTTCAATATTGCTTGTAAATTAGGTTGATAATTTTCACATTTAATTTAAATTTTCTCTTTGTTCTAAGATGGCATGGCCCATATTACTGCTGCATTATAGCTCTTCAACTGACGCAGTGTCCATTAATAGCATTATATTCAAAATACAATCCTGAGGGAAGAGTCCAGCAAGGGCACTGAAAATTTTATGAATGTGGTTCTCTGCTGTCAAGTACTTTATTCAGTACCATCACTTAGCACCTAGAAGCCATGTCCTTTCTTTTTTTCTTTTTTTTTTTTTGTCTCTGGAGCACTCTTAGAATTTTCTCAGCAATCTTTAGGAATCCTGGTATTCTGTTTGATGAACACTCCTTAATCTTTGACATACCAGAGCAGAGACTAAAATAATAAAAATATAGATATTTAAAATAAACGCTATATAACTTGAAAATGTGTTTTAAATTTTATTATTTAGTTCCATTTTTGAAGTATGTTGCAATGTGAGTGTGCTGTAAGTATTTACCCACAGCATGCCCTAAAACCCAACAGAAAATCAGCATTACGTTCCATGGTTCAGTTTGTAGAAAACTATTGGACCATCTCACTTTGTCCTAGTCTTGCCTTTTACCCCCATTTTGATATCTAAATCTCCCCTAATTTAATCATCATAATTTGATTCCTGCGACTTGCTTGTTGTTAGCCCCTTTGGCTGATGACTGGTTCATCTTTTCTTGTTTTCATTCTCAATGCTCTCTTGCACGTTGTGGGGACTGAGTCCCACAGAGCAGTTTCCAGGCTCTCGGCTTCATGTGGAAAGTGCTGACTCAGTTATTAGATGGACATCAGCTGTAATCAGATGGCCATCCTCTGTGGCTGGGTGGCCATAAGTTGTTACCAGTTAGCCATTAATATAACTGCCGTGGCTACACTGGTAAGGGGGTTGGTTGGTTGGCTGGCAGGCAGGCAGAGAAGGGGACGGCAGACTGGGGATCATGTGGCTCCTGCTTCCTGTGTCTCCAACCCAGCCACCAGTGAGAGCATAGTGGTATGACTCCCCTACCTATGGCTCCGTGGGTGTTCCTTTTTGGCCTCACCCTATCCTGTGTTCTTATGTGGGGAGCGGGATAGGAGGCCCCGCAGGCCACTCCGCATGACACCAGGTGTCATGCAAGGAGTCACGCGGGGTCTCTAGTCCCACTCCCCACATAAGAACACAGGATAGGGTGAGGCCAAAAAGGAACACCCACGGAGCCATAGATAGGGGAGTCATACCACTATGCTCTCGCTGGTGGCTGGGTTGGAGACACAGGAAGCAGGAGCCACATGATCCACAACCCTCTGTCCATTTGTCTGCCAACCAACCTCACCTGCAATCCGCTGCAATCCGCGCTTGCTAGCTCAGCCACCATCTTCTTGCTAGCCCCCATTTTCTGCTAGTGTAGCCATGGCAGTTATATTAGTGGCCAATGGCTCACTGGTTACAGCTGACGACCAACTATCCACAGCTGATGACCATCCAGTCACAGTTGATGGCCTTTTACTACCCGAGTGAGCACCTTTCCACATGAGGCTGAGAGCCTGGAAACTGCACTCCTGGCTCTGTCCTCACACCAGGTTTAAACAGAAGCAGTTTTATTGCAAAAGTGTAAGACAAAGAACACAAGAGGAAAGCTGTCCGCAGGTCAGCAGAGAGGGGGGATTTGAACGAAATGCCCTCCCAGGACCATCAGGTTGGGCAAAAGAAAGATGAGGTAGAAGTGTAAGGTGTACAGTAGAAAATTGGGTTGTCTATGGTACGAGAGCATGGGTGCTGCTTGTGGAGGCCTGGCAGTGGCCAGGTGGCCAGGTGGCAGCCCGCTACTCAGGAGCTACGTTCCTGTGGCCCCTCTTCTCTGCTGCTGCTGCTGCTGCAGTGTCAAGCTTTTGGGGGCGGGGCGGGGGGGTGGCACGGAGCCAGGCGGCAGAGAAGCAGCGAGCTGCTCCTGTCTGGCTCGCCAAAATATGTTGGTGGAGAGTGGGTCCTTTTCGGTATGATATTAAGGTTCTTGGAGTCTCAAGCAAAGAATTGAACGTGATAGAGGTAAAGTAGTGAAAAAACAGTGTATTAGAAGAAAAAGTATTCTTCAAAAAAGTGGGTCTGAGCAGAAAGCAATGGCTCAAGGCCATTATTAGAAGAGAAAGTACACTCCAAAGGGTTTGGAGTGGGTCCTGAGAAAAGGCAAGGCTGAAAAAGGCGTGACTCGCAGGGGCCTGGGGGTCTTATCTGGGATAGGCTGTTCCTCTCCAGGTGTGGGACCACTTGATTGACACCTGTGATTGACAAGGGGCTATTACCTTATCTCTTCAGACTGCGCATGTTCTCTGCAGTTTGAAATTGTTAACTACAAATTGGTTGGCCCTTCCCTCCTACACCTGAGCTGATAGTTTTGGTGGGCTCTGCAGCTTGAATCTATTTGGTTAGCTATTAAAGTTACTTCCTCTGGCTTTGTTATGGTCTCCGCCTTAATCCCCTCTACTGTGGCCATGTCCCTGACTGCCTGTGGTTTTTCTATCTCAATATGATTTCCTTACTCTCCTAGATATACTATGTTGAAATGAATAAATATCAAACAAATGAAGAAGTGTACTTATAATATGATAGATGATGAAAAATAATATAAAAATAAGAAGCAGGTTAATGGATTGAGGATGTAGTTTACTGTTTTATATAAGGTGTTGAGGAAAGCTTTTTCTAATAAGGTTACATTTGAGCAGAGAGAGAAAAGGATCTATGGAGCCAGTCACAGAGCTGTATGGAAGATCATTACTGGCAGAGGGAACAGCCATTGCAAAGGCACTGAGGCAACAACATGCAGAATGAATTGGAGGGACAGTAAGGAGACTTCTGTGTTCGGGGCCTGGCGACTGAATGGAGAAAACAAATGTGTGAGATGAGGTCACAGAGGTGGGGGAAGGTGGAGATACAGATCATGTCGAACTTTGTGGGTCATGGTAAACACTGGATTTTGCCCTGAGTGAGATGGGAAGACATTGAAAGATGTTGTACAGAACACTGGTGTGATCAAAGAATGGTTTAAAAAGATTGGTGTAGGGATTGATCAATATTGAGAAGGCAAGCTTAGAAAAGGAATGACAGGTGGCTTTTAAAATAATCCAAAAGGGATAAAATGGATAAGATATTTTCAGTTAGTGTGGTAGCATTGGCAGGGATAAGAATTGGTTGGCTTTTTTATTTTTAATTTTTTGAAAGTAAAACTGACACAGGTTAGTTAGCATGTTGCTAGGCAGACAGGAAAGATCCCTGGTGGAATAAACAAAAGACAGCCATTTCCTAAAACTGTAGATTCTGAATTCTGAAGTAACTCATTCACTCATGACAAAGGGAGCAGATTTAACAGATAGGAATGTGTTAGTTTGCTAATCCCTTCAGGATGGGCAAACAGAGCAAAAAAACCTGGTAGACAAATTCCAATAGAAGGTGTCAGTTCCTTTCTTCAAACAGGCAAGAGAAGATATAAGAATAAGAGCCTTTGCCCCACCCGGGCACCTCCATTCGGGACCCCCTCCCGCTTGGGAGCTCTGACCCTTTGCTTTTAATAAACTATCCTCTTTTTACAACTCCTCACCTCTCCTTGGTCTGTGCTTCCATTCTTCCATCTCACGGGACTCGATCCCAGCACTCACTCAAAAAATCTCCTACATCAAAACAAACAGAATTTGCTATTTGATATGAGTTATCAGGGAAGGAGAAGAATCAAGAACACATCCAGTATTGTGGCTTGAACAACTGGTAGCATAGAAATTCACATTCTCAGAGATGGGGAAGACCGCAGGAAGAATAGCTTTCAGTTTTTAAAATTAAGAGTAATGTTTTTGACATGCTAAATTGAAATGTTTATTTTATCACTTCAATGAATAATATTTATATATAGCCAAAAACGATAGCAGTAAGGCTTTTCTTATAATGATAGATATTTTCGATAGATCTCTTTAATATTTTAGTGAGATACAAGCATTATCGTCAAATTTATTTTTGTATTTTTTCTAGTTATACGTAATAAAGAAATTCCTGAATCTCACAAATATGTAGTTTTGTTTTCACTTCTAAGAATTTGAAGATGGAGCTTTACAGAGGGATAAACTTAAAAAGAAAAGGAAATGGTGAATGCAATTTTTCTCACCAAAAGATCTTTTTCAAAATTTCATCATCAGAATATAAGCTAGGGAAACTGTAATGGTGATACTGTATCTTCTATTTTGAGATTTCAGCCTCTAGTGTAATTTGATTTAACAGTGTAGTTTAGCTTGGGACTTTTTGAAAGTTTCTTTTCTTCCCTCCCACTAAACCTTAACAACTCTATTTACTATACATTTACTATGCATACCAGTTTTAATAGTTCTGTTTACTGCAGAATGTGTGCATACCAGGCTCAATGACACTGTTTCCCCAAGGAAACCTACAGGACACTGACTTGAAAGAAGTTTTTCATCTGCATAAGATACATTCCTATTTCCCTGAAACAAACCAGCCTCTGGGAAGTGCCTTTTTCCAAGATTGCCTAGCCATCTTCCCTTTTCCTTTTATTTGCCACTCCCTACCTGCATATAAAACCTTTTGGCCATGCTGGGTGGAGGGGGGAATGGCTTTTGGACAGAAGTCTGCCATCCTCCCAGAATGCTGGCATTTTGAATAAACCTGATTTTCTTTCCGCCAACCTCATCTCGTGAGTTGTGGCTTTCATGCTGCAAGCTGCAGGACCTTGAGCGCAGTAACAAAACTTTTGTTCTAAGATATTTTACCTATTCAATGATGTTAACAGATGCACTGATCGTTTATAGCCAGATTTATAATATTTAAAATTTCTTGTGGTTTTGCAATTACAGTTGAGGCAGGGAGTATACATTAATACAGAGGGTGCCAACAAAATGTGTGCACATTTTAAGAAAGGAAAACTATGAAAATTGTAACACTCAATATATACCGATAACAAAAAATTAATACAAGTCATTGTTGACTTCTGCAATTACAAGAGGTGCTCAAAGTGGTTATCATCAGCGTGCAGACACTTCAGATTACGGCGAACTCCTGCTTGAGCAACGTTGACCAAAGTGTCCACATGTATACCTTTTTTTGGCACCCCCAGTATTTATCCTTTATGCTGTTGTTTCTACTCCTGATGACAACAGAACAAGACTGTATTAAAACTGAAATCAGTTAATTAATAATAATTAGTTATTAATGTGGTCTAATTAATGTGGTCAGTCTTTAGTGAGTAATGCATGCCTTAGTTTATAAAATCTGAAATGGGATAGTGGATTCTGAGTCATTTCTAAGCACATGGCAACAGCGCATTGGAATTTTAGTTTTAACGACTCTAACTTAAAACTAAAATCATTAGATCATGACGTTCTTTAAGATAGGACCTACATTTTGCTCCCTTTATTCTAGTACCTACTCCAGAACCTTGTCCCCCAAAAGTTTAGTGAATAAATAAATTCTTTAAAAATTACCTAATTTTCTTACCTATGAGCTTGCACTTATTTTTATTAGCCATCATTTCATTTGCTGCCAGTTTGGTAACCTCTCTTATTTTCTTTATATTGTTTCTGTGCTCAGCAGTTTTCCACCGTGTCTCAGTTTCCTTTTATTTTGAAGTCTGATTAAGTGCTATTATTCTCCTTTCCAGAGTGTTAATGAAAATATTAAACGACATCAGGTAGAACAGCGTTTGTTAGGACCCCTAAAAACAGACACTCCAGAGTGAGCAACTACTAGTTAGCAGGTAACATATTTATTTAGGGCATTCTGTTAGTATTCATTTCAACTTACCTTCAGGGTATTTGGAGTAGACTTTTCATTTCAAATTGAGATGTTGATCTAATTATCATGTTAACATATGACTCTAAGCATTTAATTCATATCCTAACCTGGCAATTTTTAAGGATTGTAATTAAGGACTAAAAATTAACCTGACAATGTCTGTCAAATTAGTTATCGTCAATATTGGTAAAGTTCAGAGTAGGAAATAGATACCATAAGGGCTGATTGAAGGGAAATGTGGTAAAATACAGAGGGTGCCCAAAAAAGGTATACACATTTTAAGAAAGGAAAAAACTGCATTAAAATTACGTTGAAGGTAACCACTTTGATCACCTGTTTTAATTGCAGAAGTCAAACGTGACTTGTATTCATCTTTTGTTATCGTTATATGTTGAGGATTACAATTTTAATACAGTTTTTTCCTTTCTTAAAATGTGTATACATTTTTTGGCACCCTCTGTATATAAAATAGGCAAAATGTAAGCAGTATATAAACAGATAATTGATGAAGAATAATGGAGAACATTTTATTGTCAAAGTGATGATAAACAATAGAAGAGCCTGAACCTACAGCTTTAAGAATTTAGGTTAGATTTATGATTTTTTCTGAGAGCATTGATAAGGAGAGTGCAATGCTTTTGATAGGAAGATTATGGGGAGTGGGGAGGAAGCAGGGATTATGGACATAAGTACATTAGGTAATAGAAGTGTGAATGCAGAGGAGACATAAACTCCACAGAGAAACAACAAACATTTTGAAGAAAACACATCCAAAATAAGGGAAGAGAAACAACACAGGACTTGAGTTACTCTAAGTATATCTGGGTTGGTGGGTTGCTTAAAATCTCTTTACAAATATGGAAGAATCTGAGAAAAAAGAATACGAAAAATGTTTGGAGGTTATTTACTCAATAATACTTAGTTATGTGCTATGTGTATGCTTTGTTGTCTATGTGTCAACAATAGATGCTTGTATATTTGTGAACCAGAATAGAGAATAATTTAAGTTAGGGCATTGATTTTATATTCTTTGCTAAAAAATAGAATGCAAGAAAGATATCATATGAGTTTTCATAATTAGATCACATAAAACAATGTGATCTAATGTTACAATTTAGGACGATCTCTCACAAATTAATGTGTATTTAATATAATCAAGAGTCATATTTTTTAAGAAGGGAGGGAGGGAAATTCTGAAGCCAATTTGAAAAGAGGCATAAGTGTCTTAGTAGCTCTTAAAAAGGGTCTTTATGAAAATATAGAGTACAAAAACAAAAACAAAGAAAAATGTGGCACGAAACGTTTCAGATATACTGTAGAAACAAATCAACCAACTAACTAAAACCCTGAAATATGACAATAGAATAGTTATTTCAATTATGTTTAGAAAATAGAAGAGCATTACTCTTTGGAGGGGGAAAAGTTTAATGTTAACAGAGACTGAGAGAATAAAAAAGGGACAATAAAACTACACAACTCTTATTTCTTTTTATATTCTCTGTTATGGAAAACAGAACAGTAAGAAGACATTGATATCCAACATAATCAAGGTGACACGAGGTAGCTAAAAGCTATCTAGGTTTTTTTAATGCAAGAAACTATACCCTAGCAAGATTTATATTAACCTGAAATATAAATCTATAGTAGATTAGTAAAGAGATTGTCAATATATAGATGATATATTACAGAATTGTACACCTGAAACCTATGTAACTTTACTAACCATTGTCCTCCAATAAACTTTAATTTTAAAAATACATATTTAAAAATATAGGAAATCATCCCTAAGGTGTAAGATACATTCAATAGGAATCATTAAAATGAGAGTAAATATATTTGTGTATTTGAAAATAATTTTTTTATCAAAGGATATTTACGGGACATGTATAATTGATTACAAAAATATTTTAATACAGTTTTTAAAATTAAGATATATTAGTTATAGAATAATAAACTAGGTGTGTTCATAATTAATTGAAATACCTTGTTGGTACATGAAAGTAACATTATGATACCTCAATGTCTGAGAATAGGATTTCTAACATATAAAAATAAGAGAGAAATGAAAGCATCATGTCATGGTTAAGATGACCCATTTGTAAAAGCATTCTAATTTAGCTTATAATTATTTCAGAGTATCAGTGTATTAGTGATCTATTTTTCTGTAAGAAATTACCTAAAAATTTAGGGCCTTAAAACCACAAATATTTATTATGTCACAATTTCTGTAGGTCAGGAATCTGTACAGGCTTAGCTTGATGTCTCTGCCTCAAGGTCTCTGGAGGCAATAGCTAAGGTGTTGGCCGGGGCTGTGGTCTCATGTGAACACATGACTGGAGGAAGAACTGCTTCCAACCTCACTCACATTGCTTTTGGCAGGCCTCAGTTTGACTAGAGACATCAGTCCATTGTTATATGGGTCTCTCCATAGGATTACTCACAACATGGCAGCTTGCTTCCACAGAATGAGAGAGAGAAAGAACAGGGATGAAAGCTGCAGTCAATTTGTAACCTAAACTTGGAAATGATATCCCCTGATATTTGTCACATTCTTTTAGCTAGAAGGAAGTCACTCAATGCTGTCCACACTCAAAAGGTGGGCATTCATAAGGGCACAGAGACAAAAAATACCAGAAAGTAGGAATCATTGGGGGCCTTCTTGGAATTTGTCTGCTGGTCTCCCATTATTCATATCTCCCCCACGTGCAAAATACATTCATCACCTCTTAAGTGACATAAAAGACTCATCCCATTAAAGCATTATCTCAAAGTCCCAAATCTCATCATATAAATTAGGTTTAGGAATGGATGAGCCTTTTGGGTGTAGTTCCTTAAGTACAGGTATTCCTGCCATAATTCTCAATGTGTAGACCTGTGAAACTAAAGAAACAAGCCATCTGCCCCTCCCGTACTTAGCATGTATAACGGTGAGACAGACGGGCATGAGATGAGTGCTACAGAAACTCTTTTTTAAAAAGGCGGAAATGGGAATCACGAAAGATTCACTGGGCCATAGAAATTCTGAAATCCACTGGGAAAAAATGCTAACAGTTCCTTGATAATTGTCCCTGGCTCTCACCTGCACCCTCTGAACTCCACTTTATGCAGTTGTGGGAGCTGGTTAAGCAGTATCTTGATAGGCTGTTGTCTTTGAATATGATGCTAATGGAACTGGAAATCCACAGAGCAGACTGTCAGGTAAAGAAGCTGGGTGCAAAATGCAGAGAGCAAGAATAAATTGGAATCCACAAGCGTGCGGTAGATTCAGTGAGGACAGACCAAAACCTACGTCACTTCTTGTTGCCTCTGAACTTAGTGATGTGACTGTCCTGCTCAAGCTAGCAATCTTGGTCATGGAAATAAACATATATACCCAGTCCAGGAGTTGGAGAAGCTGAAGAAATATGAGAGAATACATTTTTGTTGTTTTTAGCCACCAAGTGTGTGGTTATTTGTTATAGCAGCCTCTGGAAACAAATACAAATGCCAATGGTCCTTAATAGCCCCCTATCAAATTATAACAGTATCTCATTGGTTTTAGTCTTGCCTTGTTCAGTATAGTTTTCAGTGGTTTTAATGCGGATAAGAATTAAGTGTTTGAATGAAAACTGAGAGAGTTTCTCATAGTTATAGATAATAGAAGAAATCTCAAACTCATCCACAAGCACCATCAATTTTTTGGGGTACTAGAAATGCTAGCAGATGTACTACTAAGCTTATACGCAAATAACATCATTGGTGTTGTTTGTTCTAGAAGAATTTCATTCATAAATTAATGGTAATATTCTGTCCTTATGTCCAAGATTCACCTAAAAAATGCAATATGAAAAAAGACATGACCTAATAAAAGAAGTAGAGTTCTTTAATTTTTAATCGACTCAAACTAAGTTTGAGTCATCATTGTGACTGAATTAAATAACAATGGTGGTGATAAGTGGGTGGGCTTAGATTTCAATGACAGGAATGCTTATGTTTCCTACCTAGGGCATCTCCTTTCCATTAATACGGCCTTTGAGAAATCAAATGAATAATCAGAAAGTCTCTTGGTGACCACCAAGTCAGAAAAGGAAAAGGATAACCCTGAGAGACATTTCATATACCATTCCTATACCATTCCTATGTCCTATGTAGCTCCAATGTCTGAATAAACATTGGAAAATTTTTCACTTTCTTTTCAAAATTCCATACTGTCTATCCCTTGAATTAATAGAATTTTCACTCACTTAGGATACCATGAAATTGATTGTTTGTTTTTTTTTTTCATTTTTCTTAGCTACAATGATATTTTTGTCCTGCCCTCCTGAGATTTCATGGATAAAATGTTAAGGAAGAGAGTAGGAGGCTAATAGCATTATCTTCTTCTGACTCCAAGTTCTTGGTAATTTTATGGGTGAGATCCTAATTTTACTTATTATATTTATCCTTTCTAATTTTATTCATCTTTAAGAACTGGGGTTTGGGAGGAAGAGGTGACCAATTCCCACTCTCATATTTTGATTCCACACAGTTAGGAAAACGGACTCTCATTTAATAAAATCACATGTGCACTTATCGTTGGTTGCTATATTTTAAGGAGGACATTTTCAAATTGAAATACTCAGAAGAGAGCAATCAGAATTTTTAGGGACTAAAAAGTAGGTTTTACAAGGATTGATTGAAGGTTTTGGGGATATTTGGCCTCAAAAAGAGGAAATTTAAGAAGGCTATTATAGCTATATGTTATGAATAAAGGCTATCATGTGAAAAGGGATTTACTCTATGTAGCTATAGATTTCAGAACTAAGTGGCAGTGAATAGAATTTTCAAAGAATCAGACTTCAGTTAAATAGAAGGCAGAACTTCTTTTTAACTATTACAGTAAAACAAAAAATCAAACATGTTGTAAAGTAGTGACTTTCCTGACACTAGCGAAAAAGATCAGATCATCATCTATGTATGTTTTATAGCCAATTAATGCATTTTATAAAATATATGGGCTGGCTACGTCTAAGTCAGTGATTTTAACCTAGAATATATGATCTCTAACAGACCTTTAGATTTTCTTTAAACTACCTATAGTTAAGCAAAATTTTGAGTGTATTTCATTGTCATTTTTCTAAAGAGAGGAGTCATAGCATTAATCAGATGCTCAAAAGAGTCTTGACTCTTGAAAAGGTTAGAAATCCTTGCTGTAAGTTTTCTTGAAACTCTAAAGTTCCAAGATTCTGCTCAAAGTAATACTGTGGTAATTATTTTTACTTTGATCTTTAATGAGTTTAGAAAAATTCTAGCTGCTTCTACCCCTATTGTCATTTATCATTTTTTTGGCCTCTGCCCAGTATTTATTTTACTGTTAATTGTTTTATTTGCCACAGAGAAGTATATGGTTTTCACTTATAATTACTTTAAGAATGTGGGTTGTTTATTTTTGAGGTTTTGAAGCATCTGTTGCATCAGAAATATATACTGAATGTGTCCACATAATCAGATACTCAGTATCTCTGGAGCTTTGAAATTATTAAATAAAAATGATTAATAATTGTCACAATGGGCAAAGTCAGGAGAAATAGATTTCTAAACTGTTAAATATAGCTGAGAGACTATTAAATTGGCAATTGCAATGAGTTCAAATGAATTGAAAGATCTCGTTTTATGAATTTATATATGGAAGAAAATATGTCTCTGAGGGCAAAATTGTTCCCTACAGTACTCAATATCAAGAACTTTAGTGCACTTTGTCCTTTTTTATAATTATTGCTGGGATTCAAAGGGCTCTGTTTTTTTGTTAGCCATTAGGGAAATCAGATGAAAATGACCTTTAAATAAATAATTATAAACTATGTTTCATCGCAATCTTCAATCGCCTCTCTCTTTTTGAATATACTTTTAATATGTTTTTCTGATTATTCTGAAGAGTAGTGTTTGAATAAATTTGGGCTTTGAAGTACTTTAGAAAGATTTCTATCTAAATTCCACAAATCTATAAAAGAGCAAGGGACATAAACTGATGCGGCAGCTTACGTACATCTGGAATAACCAAGAAAGAAACACATTAAAGTTAATTAGGACAAAAAAAAAAAGGCAGCTTTTATCTCATACTTATATGGATAAAAAAATGATTCTAAATTATAACTTTTCTTTAGCTAAATTGGCCAAATGTATACCCAGGGAGATACAGTGTTTCAGCCTGAGATTTCTAGATCACTCAGCTGGTGATCTTACTTCCATCAAGATACGCAGGTATACTGGGACTTATAGCTAACTGTGGGTTGTTGCTTCTTTCCCCTTTCATCAAAAATGAGAATATCTGTAATCATCAGAGCAGGATGATGGCCTGTGCCTCTTGGATGGTGTCCAGCAAAGACCTCCGGTAGACTAAGTTTGGATAGCCCCACATGAGGGGAATAGACAATTACTGAGAAATAGCTGAGAGGAAGAAAATTCTGAGCTTGTAAAACAAAAATAGCCCATGCTGTAAAATAAACTAGAATGTGCAATGTGGTGAAGAAATGAGATATAATTAAGGCTAAACGTAAGGATGTATTTTGTAAGAAACAAATGTAAGAACTTCAGAAAGAAATTATCATGATAACTTTTATTATTACATAAACATGAACTAAGGAAGAATACATTCAAATCTAAGTTGTGGCTTAATATCTAGATACAGGGAAATGAATTTTTGAGAGGAGAGGGAGGGATATGGGGGTGGTCTTAGTTCATATATCTCAATGAAGAGAAAATGATAAACATTAAGTGACTGCATTTGTGTTAAAGAACAGAGAATATAGTTGTATGATTGGGAATGGAATGATAGGCAAACCCAGGCAAAGAGAGATGTAGAAAGAGGAAGCAAATTATGGAAGAGAATCACAAAACATATTTTTAAAAAATGGAAAAAGGAAGATAGAGAAGCAAAATGAGAGTGGTAGAAGAGGACTGAACAGAAAGAACGAAAAGAAAAAAACAACGGTTATTTTTATTCCTGGTTTGTATCTATACTGACACACATCCTCATAGTATGTCTTCAGTCCCAATTTCCTTATTAGATTATCTGCAGTAGTGTTAACTATTTCTTTGGGGCAAAGATAGGCAAAAATGTGTTTTCCAAGGATAGACCCAGCTGGGCTTCCACAGTGCTCTCAAATTATAGTTGTAAGCTGTAATTCATATGACATAAAACATATATTTATGTTAAACTTCCAACAGGGAAAACCTGCACAAAGAAAACTATGTATTGTTCAACAATAGCTATGTTCCACCATTCCTGGAGATTTGACCATAATGAGTGTGGTTAAAATGCACTGAAGGATGACCCGTGAATTATTGCCCAGCTCCTTTAAGTGATTTTTCACTGAGTCTTCGGTATGTATGCCTAGATTCACAACATTTAGTGAAGACATAGTCCTTCATCGTTTGTCCTATACTCCAGGTTTGGAGCTTTCACTGAGCTTTGCTCATGATATACCATAGAGCTAATGACCTGAATCTTAGAAAAATATCTGACTGTGAGTCACAGTTCTGCCTCTCATAAGCTCTATGACCTTAGAAATTTATTTAATATCCCCATAAAATGGCAATAATAAGAGCTACCTTAAAGTATTGTTTTGAAGATTAAAGAGTTAAAGAACATACAATTAACACAATGGATGACACCTTAGTGTTCAATATATATGATCTGTTTTTGTTTTTATTCTTACAGATACTCTGTATTCTTCACTTCGCCTTAATAGATTGCCCCCCTAAGTTTTAGGCCGTGGCCCCAGTCATCACATTTTCTCAAAGATATTGATCACTTTTAACTTCCTGTCAAATTGGTGTCAGAAGACAGGGATCAATCTGTTGTGTTCAATATCTGGAAGAAATAGTCAAGGTATAGGATGCTTTGTAGATAATACTTTCATACTTCCAACAATATTGGTTTCAGTTTACCCTTAAATTATTGCAGTAGGCAATAATATGAATTGAAATGGAACTTAACCCTTAAAAATGACCATTCATATAAATATCTTTTTCAATATTAAATAGAAATTGTTATGCAGATAATTGTAAATTCACATGTGGTTGTAAGAAATGATAAAAAGAGATTTCCTGTACCCTTTACCCAGTTCCCCCCAATGGTAACATTTTATGAAATTGTTATAATATAACTTGATACAATGCAACCATCTTATTTAAATTTCCTCAATTTTACTTTACTCACATGTATATATGTTTGCATATGTATTTGCTCACATGTGTATTTATTGAGTTTTATACAATTTTATCATATGTATAGATTTTTATATCTACCACTACAGTCAAATTACTAAGCAGTCAAATCACCACAAAATTTTTTCATATTGACTTTGGATAACTACAACCCACCGTCCCTCTGACTCCACTCTCTTGCCAGAAACCCCTCATTTGCTCTCCATTTGGAAAGTTTTCTCATTATTTCCTCTTCAGATGATAGATTTTTTACAGCAAAGGAGAGATTGGGGACACATATAGATAAAGAAACACTCTTAGAAATCTGGCCAGAAGAAGGAAAGACTATGACACTCGTGCATTAGTGATTTTTGTCCATATTACCATAAATAATATTTGACTCTACTGTATATGTCAAATAATTACATGGTCCCTGACACATGGTTAGCACTTGTTAAATTCTTTTACTTCTACCATCAAGCCATTATCATAAATTATAAATATTATATATAATTTATACTTGTACTTTCTTGAACACATTATTACCTTTCACGTCACTGTGCCTTTGCTTTCTCTTGGTGTATCTGTCATTACTCAGTGCTATAATTTTTATCCTAAGCCCTAATTTTTAGAAGCCCTTTCTCACTGTAGTGGGTAACACGGGGCCGAGTCCAGATTCTCCCAGCTGTTGAGATTGTTGGCTGCTGATAATCTTCAGCTGTGTCCTTTTCAAGGCTTTGCCCTCTGGTACAGTATTTTGTTTTGCTGTAGGTGACACACACACACCCTTCGCAGGGCAAACCTTCTTTAGTTAGTGATGGGGTAAGGGTATAAATTCCAGGTTCCCTTTCCTGACTGCAGCTAATTCTCACGGAGTTGAGAGCTCTCGAGCACCAGAGCTCCAGGGACCAGCTGAGGCCTTTCTTGAGACTGTATCACACCTCTTCCCTATCTTCTTTCATTCTCCCAGAGGCTACTCCCCAGTAAACTTATTGCACTCGTATACCAATTTAAGAATTTATTTCCCAAGAATCTAACCTATAAAAGCCATTCTCTACTACCTTTGTTTTTCCTCTGTGTTTCCAAATATTCCTGTGAAAACATTTATAAGATTTGGATTTTATGAAAACTAATATTTTCCCCCCAAGTATTAAGCTAATCATGTTTGCTTTGCTTCAAAATTTTTGCTCAGATAATATTCAATCAACTCAGCATATATATTTATTGAGAAATTGCTATGTACCAAGCACTCTGCCAAATTCTGAGGACACAGTGATGAACAAGACCAATGCTATCCGTGTTTTCATGGAGCTTATTGTCCATTAGGAGACACAGACATTTTTAAAAATAAATGTACACATAACTTTGTTCTCCTTTTTTTGTTGTCTTTTCTGAATTGGCAAGTTTGAACTACAATTCTTGTCCTTTCTTCTCTGCCAAGAAGGAGGATTCATTCCCTTTAACCAAAGGCAGAAATCAGCATTGCCCAAGTAAAACAAGGCAGTGGACTCTTCTTATCAGAAATTGATAAAGAAATTGCATCATTAATTTGCAAACTTTGTCAGCTTTACATTTTTCATACTCAGTATCCTTGACTTCCTAACTACAAACCTGTGTCAAACTTCTCCAGAAATAAGGATGGTTCACCTGCTCTTTACATATGGCCCTTCTGCATCTCTCTTATGTCTCCTGTATCCTTTTAGCATTGAAAGGATTGATATTAAAAACGCCGTTAACTGTGATATTGATCTGAAAGGCAGAAAATCTCTCACAACTAAGCATGATGTCTCTATGGTGGTTACTGTGGCTTATTTGGATTCAAGAATGGAACCACATGTGAATAAAGTGGAGACCAATAGGGCAATTACAAGAGGGACCAATAAGGGGTGCCAGAGAACATCATCCTTGGTAGTGTTACAAGACTGAAAACTCTGTATTTACCACTATTCTTCTCAGGGAGAAGAGTGTATGTGGTTGTAAAGAAAACACTGGGAAAAGGAGAAAAAAAACCTGCTTGAGATAGGGGATATGACTCCCAGGGGGCATGCCCACATAACAGTGTATGGTCACTAATGTGCCATCCTAGGAGGGCAGTTATGGTCTGTGGCACACATTTATTTTATTGAGCAGAGTCTGCAAAGGTGGGGCCAGGATTAATTTGTTTTCTAGTAGTCTTCCTTGTCAACCCTTTCTGACACACCATTCAAGCTCTCTTATAACAAAATGATCAAAAAATAATGAAGGGTAGTGGCTGGACAACATATCTTGGCCTGTATCTTCTTGGGACATCTACAAGCAGCTGGTAGCAGCTTCTTTTATGTCTGAAATATTTATACTGACCAGAGGACCGGAGGTTAACTTATGTCCCCTTTTACCCTGGTATCCTTCAGAAACAGGAGCTGTGATTGAGCATTACTTCCCTTGAAATAACTTCCAGTTCAATGAGAATGACAGAAAGAGGATGTGGAGAAACCAAGCAGCTTCATGCATGCTGCATGTAATAACCCCCTGACTTTCTAAAGGAAGGCTGAGGTGGATATTCCACTCATTATAAACCAGTCTGTTGTCTAATAATACACCCATCTCAAGTGAAAAGCAGCATAGCTTATATAAAAAAGATCTACCCCAAATATTAAATGCATTTTTAAAATCATGAAATACTTTAATTTCAAAAAATGTTTGAAAGTGTTTATTATTCACTTAAAACTGAACACTCAGTGAAATAATTAGTCCTTAATTTGTTGTTACCATTGAAAAATTTGAATATTATTGGTCTTATTTCTCCCTTTTTGTGCAACATCTATGTGGTGAAAAATTGACTTGTGCACATTCAATAATTGTTTCATTGTATATTACTTTATAGAGATTTTTATGTTAAAAGATTGCAATTGTAATAAAAAGTTTTATAATTATGAAATATGAAGTGTGATCAAAAACTATGGTGAATGTTTAAATAAAAAAAATATTACAGTAAAAGACACATTGCCATTAATCCCCCTCCCTTCCAACACACTTATCCCATCATCCTTGCCCCTTTCCGAAGCAGTTCTGGAAGTCTTCTTTCGTTGAATGTCTTTAGCTGTGCTGTTATGGCTGCCTCGATGTCCTGAACCGATTCAAAATGTTTTCCTTTCTTGATCATTTTGACTTTGGGGAAGAGCCAGGAGGCCCACGGTGCCAGATCCAGGGAATAAGGTGGATGAGGACACACCATAATGTTTTTATTTGACAGAAATTGCCGTATACCAGGAGTGATGTGTGACACGGAGCCTTTCCATTGTGATCAAAACATGATGAATGCTGCTGCTGAGTGCCACCCAATGGAAAGGGCAGTGGTCTTCAATACGGGAAGTGGCACATTGAACCTTAGTAATAGTGTGTGACAAGTTTCAACTTGTTCAGTGCAGTAAGTCGGGTGTGAGCTATGGTTGAGAGAAGGTGTGTTTCAAAGTGTGCTGTAAATCATCCTCCATCATGACAATGCTCTGTGTCACACATCACTTCTGGTATACGGCAATTTCTGTCAAATAAAAACTTTATGGTATGTCCTCATCCCCCTTATTCACCAGAACTGGCAACATGCGACTTCTGGCTCTTCCCCAAAGTCAAAATGATTCAGGACATTGAGGCAGCCATGACAGCACAACTAAAGACACTCACGAAAGAGGACTTCCAGAACTGCTTCAGAAAGTGGCAAAAATGATGGGATAAGTGTCTTCAAAGTGAGTGGGAGTATTTTGAGGGGGATTAATGGCAATGTGTCTTTTACTATAATCATTTTTTAATTTAAATATTCACCATTTGTTTGATCACACCTCATATAACTTTTTTAAAGTTAATGGTTATTATTTAAAATTTAGTCTACTAAACTGCAAATTTTTCACTTGTGGAAGAGGGACTGTGTCACAACACAAAACGTAACCTTTTGTAACCATTAATAGTGGTTTACAATTAATGGTTTGAACAACAGTGATTTTCTACAGGCAGTGTCTTTGGACTTTTGAAATACAGGACCTCTGAATAGCCTTTTGGAATACATCCTTTCTCTATTCTGCCGCTCATTATGTTGGATCTGCCCCCCTATTCATTATTCGGTATTGTATTGTCAAAGTGGCTGAATTCAAGAGAAAAATACAAATTTCTATAATTAAAATAAACTTAGGTGGACAAAAGTGTGCAAATTAATTTTCAGCTATTCTCTGTATAACAGAGTAGATTTTGAAAAGCCACAGGAATATTTTCTAAATTTTCTTAGTAGCCTGGGTTAACTTGAAAAAATAAATGTTATTAAGGCTGATAATGATATAATAGAGTGTTCAGGCTGAAAGCCAGCAGAGCCTGAGTAATCAGGCTTGATTTCAGTGCTGTCAGAGACCTTAGACTTGGGTCAGGTTGGAGGTCCTCATAATTCTCCTAGTTGTCTCACTGTTCTTATATTTAACTCCCAATGCAAAGGGTAAGCAGCAGGGCCTCTTCTAGGACCCCTAGTCATGATCAATCAAACAATTTGTATTATTTAGTTTGGGCCCTCCTATATTTCATAAAGGTTGAAAAGCCTACTGTCTCTGTTCTTCAGGATGTTTAGCTTCAAATGGAAATTATATTTCCAAATTCAATAACTTAGAAACACTGAGCTATGGAACTGAAAGAACCTTAGGTATTACAAGAGGATGATTTTTAAGCAAACTGCTTTTCCTTTCCAAATATTATAACATATTTTCAAACTATAATCATATCAAAGAAAGTTTTAGATAGAGGCATCTGAAGAAAACTTTAGCATCAGCATCATAAAGAAACTCATTCAATATATCTTGTGGCTTTTTATACTAATGCATTTTTCTTCCAGAGGCCTAAAAGTATATTCTATCAATGTGTTTCTTGTTACTAAATCCTTGAGTGATGCTATATGAGATAGTAAGAAACAAATATAAACAATTTCATAATGATACAATGCTGCAGTAATGATGAGATTATATAGAAGAGCATCAATCTGAAAATCTATCAAATGATGATATACATATACGGTCTATATATAAATACATATTTTAAATTAAGAATCTTACAGAATGAAGCATGTGGTATATATCTTTAAGATAGAATGGCTTTCCCATAATGTTCACCTTAGCTTTTCCCTTTCATAGTCAAACATTTTCTGTCTTTCACGCTCAGTGAAGCTCCCCTTAATAATTACCAGAAATAACATTATCAAGTTTCTATGCCACATCTTCGTGACGTATTTTCCAACCACTCTATAAATGCTCTCTTGACGAACATAAATGTTTTCCTGTAGCTTTTAGCTATCTGATATTTTCTAAATTACTCTAATAGTGTAGTAGAAAGATTTCTGGAATAGGAATGAGAATATCCATGTCAGATTCTACCTCACCTAGGGTTTGAGAGAACATGGGTACTTCACTTATACCTAGAGTGTTAGTGTCCTCATTTGTAAAATGGAAATAGCATCTACCTTACAAAACTTATATTAAAATATAAACATATGCAAGTAATTTGTACAATAAACATACACTAAAATGATATACAAAAAAATGCATAATCCAAGTATATCTTATAATCAAATGTAGAAAAAGTAATTCTGGTATCAAGCCTTTGCTCTTTTGCCCAGTTAAAGCTGTCATTAAGTCTGTGATACTGTCTACCATTAAAGGTTTCATAGAGTCAAGGAATTATATATGTACCTGAGAAAAATCTGATTAAAACTTACAGCTGACACAGACTTGTTTGCTTCCTAAAGTCTCAGAATAATCTCACTCTCAGTTGTGTGGCCCTCTGTTAAAGAAAATACCTTGAAAGACTGTGGTGACACAGTAGAGTAAATCTTTAGGGCACTCTCTGGGAGCCCAGGAAGAGAATTAAATTATTCTGTATAATGAAGTGTAAATTTAGAGCTGCCAAAATTGCCCAGGAAAAAGATTGTAGGAACTTCAGTGTGTGGAAGAATGGTTTACACGAAAGGTGAGATACAAAGGAGAGATTCAGGATCAAGGGGGCAAGAATATAAAGCCAGATACGAGGAAGAGAAATGTGAGGTACTCCAGGAACCTCAAGGATGACATGAACAGTGATTTTACACTGTGTGAACTATGGTTTTAGTTCAATCTTAAATTCAAGGTGACTCCATAGGGCACCTTGTCAGTAGATACTTGTGTCACATTGGACTCTGTCAGTCAGGAGATTTATCATTTTATTCCATTTCTATACCACCATACTTAAATGGCTACTAAGAAATATATGTTACGAAAGCATAGTATCATATAAAGATAAAATGTTTAAATTGACAATGAAGTGGTTATCCATATGTAGGAAAATGCATAACCATTCACTTCTGTAAGTCTGTAATGTCTGATGCCAAAACCGGCAAAGAAACCATTGGACAATTAGAAGGGACATACCATTTTAATAAAAAAAGTCTTACTTATTTGAATTAACATATAATCTATTATCTGATTTAGGGAAAATTTAAAATAAAGTACATTGTCATTAACATATAATATTAAAATGACTGATCTAAACATGTAAGAGATTATGAGATTTATTTGTTATCTATGTATCCTAGAGTGAAAAGTGAAAATTTTTAGATGTAGGAAAAGGCTATGTTTTCATGAAATTGCTGTTTCTTAGTTTGATGGCTCATTGTAATTTTTTCAACTATAATAGGAATATATTTTATAAAATTTTAAGAAAATGTAACATAATTGATATTTAATTTCAGTATTTAAAAAATGAGCTTTAGAGTGAAAGCATTGAAACATTTTTTTCTCACACGTTATCATGTAAAATATACAAAATGGTTTTTTATTCATAGTATTAAAAATAACCTATTCAAATTATCTAATGCATAATACTGTCTTTTTGTTTTAGATATAAACTGCAACTATTAAATTGACTTTAGCACCACTGTTCTCCTTTGTGTTCCTATATTTAATTCTAAAAACAATGGTCCTTGAGATTGGCAAACTGAAAATTTATTATATTTTTACCAAACATACTGTTTATTTTAAATAAAATTTAAACATCTTTTCAGTTTTCATATCTCAAAATTTTTTCCAATTAGTGGCTTACAACATACTTATGAACAAAGTAAATATAGGCATTACCGTTCTCATTTTAGAGATGAAAAGTTGGAGCTTAGAGAGATTAAGTGATTTTTCAAATGTGTGCTTTTCAAATTTCACTGGATTTATGTCACAGAAACCTGAATTCCTGCCATTGTTTCTCAGGTTGCAATGACTAGTAATTCTTACTCTAATCTCCTATGACCCGTGTTTTCACACTCCTCTAAATCCATGTGATTCCTACAAGCTCCTATTTCTCAACAACAGATTCTAAGAAATATGAAGAAAATGGTAATGATGTAAACCTTCTCGTTAAATACAGGTTTGTGACATTTCATGCTATTTGTATTTTGAATTGACAATGCTAGAAACAGAGGTTATTTTCTCCTAAATTCTAGGCTTGCAGTTGGTTTCTGTTGCCCCTGGTGAGTTCTTGTATGCATATTAAACTAAGGCAGGTGTGAAGGTAAGCAATTTCCACAAATTTTATACCAAATGAGAACGCTTTAATAAAGTAGTGAACTCTAACATCTATTAGAATTATTTTAATCCTAAAAGCAGAATGCAGTGTTTGACAGAGATACCCTCATTTTGGCTGCTTACTTTATTTGGCATGTATAAAAATCTTAGTTTTGACACGTCCAGTTTATTCATTTTATTTACTGTATCAGCGATATTCAGAGTATCTTGTTAGCTTAAGTGGGATTTTATTCCAGTTATATGCTGTTATTTCAGCAATGTGCTATGGCAAAAATTTAAATTTATCATTATCATTGTTATTCTCAGTTGAAAGATTTTAAAAAATGAGATTTAGAGAAGTTGAGTGACTCAACCTGTTAAAGAACATACAAGTATGTAACATATTTAAGGTATAAGCTCTGATCTTGCAAGAAAAAATACATGTTTTTTTTCTACGATAATACACAAAGAGAGACTTGATAACGTTTCAAACAATTCAAAACATTTGCAGACATTTGCTCTTTGTCAAGTACTGTGTAAAGTTCCAAGCATACAAAAATAAATAAGACCCCATGCAGGCCTTCAAGATGCTTATAATGTAGTGAGAAACAGACGATCAATGGAATACACTATATTAAATATATGAAAATTACTGTAGAAAGACAGAAGAAACAGACTCTGACAATAGTTATATAGCATTCAATTTTTCCAAAGGTAAATTTTCTCATATCCATTCTGGAATATATACACTGTATACAGGATCTCTGAGTAGGGAAATGGACCCCGGCAACTCACCTTTCAGTATGTAGACTTAAAATTCTCCAAATTCTATCCCGTTAAACTAACATCTTTTAGTTAAGAGATTTTGGTTTCAATTTCTCCCCAAATAAATGTTCTATGCCTGTATATAGGAAAAGGTGTAATTACATGGCTCTCCTAGCTTTAGGTGTTGACTTGGATTGTTAGCTGTTCTAGATAAAAGATTTCAATTAATATCCCTCTTTCAACCTGTCTGGTCATCCTTACATCCCCCAGTCTCTGGTACTTTCAATCTCTGAGTCTTCATGACTTTGCTCATTGTTCACATCGTCCTTGGAAATCATTGGGTTTAAGCTTTAAGCCCTCTGGTAGGTCAGCTATACTTCCTCATCCATATTTAATTATCAAAAAAGTACTGATTACTGTCTGTTGCTTTTATAGAAAGATTCAGTATACTTTTATCATAACTTTTCTCTTTTCCATATGAATGTTAACTGTATAGTGACCTAGTTGCAGTATTTTCATATTTTTGTTTCTCATTGATTTTCAAGAACTCTAACATGATTTTGTAATATGTGGAGATATATATATATAGATATATCTATATAGATATATAGATATATCTATATATATCTGTATATGATATATATAGATATCTATATATATGACATCTATAAATACGTAGATATATAAGCTGAATATATATATATATATATATATATATATATATATATACACACACATTATATATATTTCAGCCATTTTATTTCTCTACTTAATTTGCCTAGTTTTTTTATTTTCATACATATTTACTTATTTTCTTTTTTTGGATGATTTTCATCCAAAATTATGATTTGTATAACTTTTATGCTTAGAATTTTTTTCCTCTAAGATGTGATCATTTAAAAATATCTTTATAGCGAATTTTTTCATTTCATCTAAAATTTATTTCAGTATATTGAAAAAATAATCTCATTTTTCCCAAATAGTTTATTAATAATCTAGGCATGGCTTTTACATTTTTTAAATAACTTGTGATGCAAAATTTATTATTTATTAAAAGTTTTAATTATATAAGGACTATTCCTTTTCTATTTTGATGCATTGATATCTCCATTTATTTATTCTCTCACAAATATCACTCTACTTTAAAATGTACAGCTTTTAATTGTATTAATATCTTATAGGAACATTTATCTGTTATTCATTTATAATCTTTTATCTCTTAATATCACATGATTATTTTTCTCCAATAGATTTAGAACCATTTTTTAAACATTTATCCTGCTAGTGTTTTGATTGTAACTGTGTATTATGCCAATACATTATTGTGCAAAGAATTAAATGTATACATACTATAAAATTACCTGCAGTTCTGCAGCATTTGTTTCTATGTCTTGAGTGGTCGGTAGTTGAAATATAAGCAGATAATAATAAAAACAACAACAAACCCTCTATCAGTGCCTAGGAGAAGCCACTTGTAGTATATATTCCTGACTGATGTCATTAAAGCATGATTCAATGTAGTTTTCTATGTGGTCTGAATATGTAGTTTTCCAGTGCTTAGAATTGGTTGATTCATAAATTTATGACAATGGAATCAGATGTATGTGGTAGACAATAGGAAATATAGACCAACATCAAGACTGGTGATATAGGTTTATGATTAATAAAGGTATTTCATCAAATTTAAAACAACCCAAACTGAACTCATATTATTTTCAAAGATAGCCTTTCCTCATCTTTGATATTCTGTAATTTATTATAGGTTTAAATATCTGATGTCATCTATAACTCTTTATCTAAATTATCCTTTATACCCAATTTTTCAATCTCTTTATTTATACTTTATCATCTTAACTTAAATTGTCACATTTTCTTTTCTGAGCTTGTGATTATAAAAGCTATTTATCAGTATTCCCATTTCTAATCTAGTATGGAAGGACCTTGGGTGTTGTCATTCCATTTCAACAACAATTAAAAAACTGAATAAACTGAAAATAAACACCTCTTTTTAGGTCCATCAGAAAATCAAGGTTGCAGGGCAAACTGCTGCCCACAAAATTGTAAAGACAGACAGGCAGATAAAGGAATCATAACTGACACAAACAGAAACCCATGAGCAGAAACTTTCACAGGAACCAGTACCAAGGTAGGCAAACATATGAGGTATGATCAAAAGATACAGTGAATGTTTAAACTAAGAAAAAAATCTATTACAGTAAAAGACACATTGTCATTAATCCCCCTCAAAATACTCCCCTCGCTTCAAACACACTTATTCCACTGTTCTTGCCACTTTCTGAAGCAGTTCTGGAAGTCCTCTTTCTTGAATGTCTTTCCTTCATCTTCCATCATGACAATGCTCCGTGTCACACATCGCTTCTGGTATATGGCAATTTCTGTCAAATAAAAATATTACGGTGTGTCCTCATCCACCTTATTCACTGAATCTGGCAACGTGCGACTTCTGGCTCTTCCCCAAAGTCAAAATGGCCATGAAAGGAAAAAACCTTTTGAATCGATTCAGGACATTGAGGCAGCCATGACAGCACAACTAAAGACACTCACTAAAGAGGACTTCCAGAACTTCTTCAGAAAGTGGCAAGAATGATGGGATAAGAGTCTTCGAAGTGAGTGGGAGTATTTTGGGAGGGGTTAATGACAATGTGTATTTTATTGCAATACATTTTTAAAATTTAAATATCCCCTGCATTTTCCGATCACGCCTCATAAACTGTAGTGATGAATTGCTTTAAGCTCACTGTGGGGAAGTCTTACAGTTGAAAACTATAGGGTGGCTTAGTGTTAGGGAGTGTGCCCACACTTTTGTGAGTTTTACCTCTGAAGCCTTATCATGTTCTCACAGTGAAGATGAGAGAGAAATCCCCTTGGGTTCCTTAGAAGGGGGAGGGGAAAAGCAACTCATGAAATATGCCAGAAGGGAGGAAAATACCTTATCTATAAAGGATCAAAGAAAATAATTACATCTGACTTCTCAGAAACCCAGCAAGCAAGAAAAGAGTAGACTGAAATATTTAAAGTTTTGAGAGGAGAAAAAAGCCACCAACCAAGAGTTTGGTATCCTACTACATTATCCTTTAAAAGTGAAGGAGAAATACTTTCTCAAACAAAAATTAAGGGATATTGTTGCTAGTAGAGTTGCCTTGCAAAAAGATGTTAATATCTTCAGAGAGAAGGGAAATGATAATAGATCAGAAATTTGGATCTACATAAGAACATTAGAGAAGGAATAAGAAGTTGTAAAATAAAAACTTTTGATTTTCTTACTTGTAATTGTTCTAAAAGGTAACAGTTTGTTCAAAATAATAACAGCAACAATGTATTCAATGATTATAGTATAGCTAAAGTGATTGACAGCAATAACACAAGGGATGGAAAGGAGGAATTAGGAATACTTTATTATTGTAAAGTAGTTGCACTGCCTGGGAAGCAGTATTGTGTTATTTAAAAGTGGATTGGATCAGTTGTCAACGTATATTACAAAAAGTAATAAAGGGAGTATAATCAATATGCTAGGAAAGGAGAGAAAAAATGGAATTATATAAAATGCTGAGTTAAAACCCCACAAGACAATAAAAGCGTGGAAGACAATATGAGAACAGAGAACAAAGTAAACAAATAGAAAATAGCAACAAATGTGGTAAATATTAATCTGACTATATTAATAATCACATTAAATATCAATGGTCTAAATATACCAGTTAAAAGACAGAGAGCAACAGTGTATCAAAAGCAAGGTCAACTACATGTTATCTACAAGAAACCCACTTTAAATATAAAGACATATATAGATAAAGAGTAAAAGTATGTAGAAAAATATACCACGCTAACACTAATCAAAAAGAAGCTGGGGCAGCTATATTAATTTCAGACAGAACCGACTTCATAGCGCCAACATAATTTAGGTGAAAGCTATTTATCCCTTTATTTTCCATATTCCTCCTTTTCATTTTACCCTTAAAACTTTCTGCTCCAGTAACTTTTCTAAATCACAGCTCTAATCAAGTTATTCCCAGTTTAAAACTTCAAGTGACTCTTCACCACCTAGAGAAGTTAAAATAGTGCTCCTGATTTTTCAGGCCAATGCTAAATTCATTCCATTTTCTACATCTATTTACCACTGTTTACTTTATGTCAAATAGACCCTGTGCTTTTCCTGCCTCCAGAGCTTTTGTTCCATAGTTTCTTACTAAAGAGCTACTTCTGTTTCAGACAGCTAAAATTCCAACCTTTCCTTTGAACACCATTTGAAATGCCATGTTTTAAATGCCATGTCATTTTCCTGAATCTTTTCGTTACTTGATAACTCCCTTCTCTGAACTTTGTTATATTTTCCTTGTATATATATTTTATTTGTAACATGTAATATTCTACCTTATATTACAGTTATTTGTGAACTTGCCTTATTTTTGCCTGGGTTACAAAATCTTTGAGGACATGGTTCAATCATTTTTACATATTCTGCACCATATAACACAGAATCTCAAACATACACGGTGATAAAATATGTTGATTGGATATAAATTTTTGAAAATTCCTATCAGTGACAGCAAAAATGCTAGCTTCTTTCATGAAAACTTCCTGATCATTCAAGTTTTTTTTATTTCTCTTCAGTCTGAAATTCTGTAGTATCCAATCTTTGTATCAGTTGTTTCAGAAGGTAATTACTTATTTAATGGTGCCATATGTCATCCCCAGTAGTTTAGAAGTTACTTGAGGGCAGAGGGCAGGTTTTATTATCTCTTTTGTATTCTTTGTAGTGCCTGAATACATAAGTGGATTCATGAATACTTGTTGAATTAGATTGAACATAGTAATGTTTTGTTCTTCTTCCTAAATGTCACATATTTGGCATGCAAATGAAGCATCAATATATTAGTGGGTAATTGTGAAAATATCATGAAAGTTGCACATAAAATTCAACTTTTTGAGAGGAATATTTCTCTGCATTCATCCAGATAGTCAGCTAACCCAACTCCAGCTTCATTTACTCTAAAATTATTTATTACAGAGCTGTAGTTTGGTGTACAACTATTATTCGGAATAACCACCTATTTGTTCATCATTCAAGTCTTTATTTCAAAAGGATTATCTGCCATTGCTCATTTCTTTGTACTTTATAAAATATAGGCATTGTACCTGCTCTCTTGCCTTTGCTTTCTTTATTGGCAGGAAGCTGGTCCTCAAAACAATGAGTTTGTCAATCAAGAGAGAAGTTACACATAAACATGTCTTCCTTAAAGTTTTTGTAATGCACAATCTGAGAAATACATTGTCGTGAAGTAATGTAAAGGTTGATTACAAAGAAGTATATGATCCCCTCTTTAAGCATAAAATTTATTTCTAATATTTCTAGGCCCTCATAGGTTTATATGATATGTGACTTCACAGAGTTGATCAGGGCAATACTATTCCTCCCTCTTGAAGTTATTGAAATCATTATAATTAATAGAACTATGTATTATTTGTTATAGAAAATTAGTAATTTTTCAAAAAGCTCCTTTATAGAATGTAATTATATTGTTTTAATAAAACCAATGGACTATATAAGCTACTTATTGTGCTTTACTATCATTAACAGTTATTAAATCATCACATATAATAATCAGAATTTTTAAATTACTAACTACTTCTTAATTTGATATGTTCTTGGTGTTAACATCTGGTCTGTATCACACAAGCACATAGAAACACATGGAAAAATCCTTCAAAAATGTTTTTCCAAAGATTTTAAGAGGAAGGAAGCTACAGGGAAATTTGCCCAAAGTAGTTAGAAATACCACTGTGGAATCCTCAAGTTTAAAAAAGAAGAATAGAAAGAATGTAAAATTAATTGTATTGTTTTTCTAGTGATGACCAGCATGTCCATGTCCAAGTATAAACACGTCATTAAAAAAGGGGCCTCAATTTCATTATCATTTTAATGTGCTTTCATACGTACGCAATCTTCTTCCTATATTACTAATGGTTTTCTTTCAGGCCTGTATTCACACCCAGTGCCTTTAATCTGCTATTATAGTTATTTTTTTTTATAACTATTTCTATTTAAATGCAATATCCTATGTGGCTAGGCATTACCGGTTTTCTCTTTTTGTGGTCATTTGTAGAATACAATTCAACCTAGCATTTCCTCCATTTATTGATTTTATGATTAAAATAAAATGCCTTAAATATTTTGTAAATAGTATTATTTTTGTATTTATTGCAAAATATCAGACTGGAAAATTAACATAGAACTAAACTTTTTATAATTATTGGAACTTTTTAAAGATTATTACTCACTGTCACTGTTCTAAGCAAAACCTCTATTTCATCATAATGTCTAAAATGTATTTTTTCAGTGAACATATACTTTTTTTTTGCAGTTTGTTTTTTTTTTTTTTTGCAGTTTTTTTTCTCAGCCCGTGCTAACAACTGGCTAGAGGTGTTTTTTTTTTTTTTTTTAATTTTATTTTATTAAATTTATTGGGGTGACAATTGTTAGTAAAATTACATAGATTTCAGGTGTACAATTCTGTATTACATCATCTATAAATCCCATTGTGTGTTCATCACCCAGAGTCAGTTCTCCTTCCATCACCATATATTCGATCCCCTTTACCCTCATCTCCCACCCTCCACCCCCCGCCCCCGTTACCCTCTGGCAACCACTAAACAATATAAAACATATACTTTTATATTGCTTCAAAATACTATTCTCTTTATAGCTGTGAGCATCCACAAGATTATGCTATGGTTTCAGATACGAGGCTGAGATTTTTCACTGTGTGAGTTCCTTTTTGCTGGTAACTTCAGAAGAACTACTTAGGTAGACCAAAATACTACTAAAAATTTCAATAAGAATTAAAGGTATGCTCTAATCTGCTGTTTTGAAATTTAAAATATTTTACTCTGCCTCTTCCCCTTCAGTTAGGCATTGTACTATTACAGTTCGTTTCTCATTTTTCATTATCTACATATTGAAAGTCTCCATTCTTTTCTAAATTTGTATTCCCTGTCCAATTTCATTGCTAGCCTACCTCAGCTTCCTTTCTTCCAAAGAATGGAGAAATAGCTAAAGAAAATCCATGAAGAAGAAAGTGGGAAGGAAACAAGATGGCAAAAGAAGAGGGAGATTCATGGAATGCTTGAAGGAAAAGAGACCCTCAGGGGCAGCTGGATGGCTCAGTTGGTTAGAATGCGAGGTCTGAATGATGGGATTGCCAGTTGGATTCCCACATGGGATGGTGGGCTGCGCCCCCTGCAACTAGGGCTTGAGGATGGTGACTGAACTTGGAGCTGAGCTGCATCCTCCACAACTAGATTGAAGGACGATGACTTGAAGCTGATGGGCCCTGGAGAAACACGCTTTTCCCCAATATTCCCCAATAAAATTAAAAAAAAGAAAAAGAGACCCTCAGAACTTTCAATTCTGGATAAAATGGAGTAAACTCATCCCATTGTATTTCTCTCACTATATACAGCTATAAAACCTGGATAGTATGCATAGGGCAGCCATTGAGCTTTCTAAACTGTTAATGTTAGCAGTCAGGCTAGTGAAGAAGACTGGAATTTGGTTCCCAAATTGGTGGCGAATTTACCATTTGTGATTCACCAGTATCCCCCAGGCAGAAGTCAATGAATGGAATTGGCACCAGAAAAAGGGAGCTCCAGAAGCCCTTGTAGTTCTGGCTAGAGGAAAAGGAAAGGCAACTCCTGAAGTTCAGAAAGAGTGTGAAAATCCCTCATCTTTTTTTTTTTTCCTCTGTTCTTCTTCTCTCCAGTCCCCAAGTAATTCTATGGTGATTGTGGCAGCAGGAGCCAAAACTCTGATGGAGGGGAACCTTTATCTCTATTCAGTGGTTTTGTGGTTTCAAGAGTATGGGGACAAAAACTCTTTATCTTTTTCGCTGTCTTCCTTCCTACAGCTTGGCCCCTCTCATACAGACAAAATTTCAGAAGTGCATAGCAAAGTCAGAAAATCAAAGCCCAACTCTCTGGACAGACAACTGAGAAGACGAGATATCACTGAGAGGGAGGAGTTTGGGAATGTGACCCCATAATATTGTTTGTGATATCATGGGCTCATCCTTAAATGTCTCATGTAATGGATCTGTCTGATCCTATTCGGCACAGCAAAAACTTTGAAAACCAATCTCATAGATAGACCAAAGCCCAGGTTCTAGATTGATGGCACACAGTGGACAAATCAGAACAGCAATACAACTGCTTTAAAAACTGAACTGTCATTGGAGCTACAGCCCACAGAAGGTGAGATGGAAGTTGTGGCTTGAAATTAATGAGGTTGACTGCCTTCTAAAAAGGATCAACATTATTCTTAGGATTTAAACAAGACTCAGTGTTTCATAATATATTCAAAATATCTAGGATACATAAATGAAGAAATATCAATGCACATGGAACAGATGCAACTGCCAAATGACACAGATGTTGAAAACAATATGACAGAGTTAAAATAGCTATTATAAAAATAATGTAGGAAGCAATCACAAACTCCTGTAAAGCTAATGAATGAAAAGGATATCTCAGGAAAAAATTGAATATATAACGAAGAACCAAATGAAAAGTTTACAATGAAAAATGCAATTATAAATAAGAAAGAAAGAAAGAAAAAAGAAAACAAATAAAAAAAAACACCCAAAGACAAAAACTAACAAAAAACTCACTCGAAATGAAAAAAACAGCAGAATGGAAATGGCAGAGGAAAGACATAGTAAATGCAAATAAATCAGTAATTACATCAATTTTAAAGTCTAACTCCTCCAATTTGAGACAAAGATTGTCATGCTGGATAAAATCCTAACTCCATGCTGCTTAAAAGAGACAAACTTTAAATATAAGAAAGATAAAATGTTGAAGTGAAATAATAAAGATATGAGATGAAAACACTGAACAGGAAAGACACTTGTGCAGCTCTACAAATTTCAGACAAAATTTTCTGAAAATCAAGAATCATTAAAGAGAGATATCCCTTAGTGATAAAATGGTTAATCAACTAGGAATATATAACTACCCTTAATGGTATATTCTAAAAATATATAAAGAAAGAAAATGATGAATGTAAAAATATAAATAAAAGCCTTAGCAGTCGGAATGGGGGATTTTAAGAGATGTCATTGTACTTCCTAGGCAAAAAATCAGTAAGCATACAAAAAAAATCAGAACAATGACCAAACTTTGTGTAATTTGCATGCATAAAATACTGTTCAGAGCACTTATAGAAAAACATTCTAATAAAATATATTTCTAAAAGTATAGTTTTATAGATTTTCTAAAATTAAACATATGCTCAGCTGTAAAGCAGGTTCCAACAGACTTCATAGGACTGAAATTATACTGAGTATGTTATGTATGCTCATTGAAATAAATATAAACCAATAAAAACCAAATGATAAGAAAACCTCCAACAATTGTAAAAGTTAAGAACTACTCTTCATAACCTAAGATTTATAGAAGAGGATAAAATATGAAATAGAAGATAGTATGAGTCAAATGATACTGGAAATATATCTTAATAAAACTTGTAGAATGCAGCTATAGCATTGTGTAGAAGAAAATTAATAGCTTTAAAATGCATACACTAGAGTAGAATAGAGTTAAAAATTGTTTATATAGTAAACTATATAGCAGAGAAAGTAGGACAGAAATGAGTTAGATATGAACAAAAATTAATAAAATAGAAGACAATATAGAATAAGAAAATCAACAAAGCTAAGAGTTGTTTCTTGGAAATTTCTAATAAAATGTATAACTCCTTGGCATAACTGATCAAGAAACAGCAAAAGAAGACATAGACTTCCAACATCAGAAGTAATAAAAGGGAGGAACACTGCATGTTATACAGATGTTATCAAGACAAAAAGATATAAATAAATTTATGCCATTTATTTTGAAAATTTGATACAATGGAACAAGAAAAATTAAAAATATTAATTGCACAGTATGTATAATAAACTACACATAGAAACTGTAGGATCAGATGATTTGCTTTGAGAAGTCTACCAACTAATTAAAGAAAATTTTTAATTTTAAAGAAATTATTTGGAAAACAGAAAAAGAAGGTACATTTACCAACTCTCTTTATACTTTGCAAAACTTTGATTCCCAACCACAGATTTTAAAAAATCCTAAATAAAATATTACCAACACCAATCAATAATATATAAAAGGAAAAAAATCAATATCAGTTTGGTATTTGTTGAAAGAACACATAGCTAAACATGTAAATATCTGACAACAGAATTTACTATATTAATATATGCTTCTACCTCCCAATGTTGAGACATGCTCATTCATCCCATTTTTTAAAATAGTAGCCTTCTGATAGATGAGAAACTTCCCTTATACATTGTGTGTATTTTAGGAGAGGATGATTGTATCTGTTTCAAGATTCCCTAAGACGTTTCCCTGTTTCCTTTCTAATAAAAGATGACTTAACAAAAATTAACAAATTAACAAAAATGAAAAATAAAATAGTACCCTTAAATTTACATGCCCATATTTATTTATGAATTTCACAATCAAAATTCTTTATAACGTTTTTTTATTCAATTGCAGTATAACTTTCATTATGCTATTTTATTAAACCTACTTTTCTCCAATTAATCAAAGAACTTCTTAATGGTAAAACTTCAGAATTAATTCTCATTATTTATCTTGTTAAAAATCTCGGAAATACATGACTGTTCTGATCAATTCTTTTTGGAAAGGTGTTTCAGTTGTAACAAATGTAGAAAACAACTGTCAATGGTTCTTCCCATTTTTATCTTTTGAACAACATAAAACCAACAGTTCATTCAAAGTTTTAGCAGGGCTTGGACTCCCAGCTAAAGATTACATCCCAGAAAACTTGGAAGCTGCATGGAGCAATTTGAGTAACTTTGGGCTCTTAGAGGATGAATAGAAATGATGTGTGTAACATTCTACTCACATTATTTTAAAAATAAAATTGTTTTCCCTCAACTTCCTCTTTTCACTTTCTTCCATGTGGCCATAGTGTCAGTGCTGACCATGTTGAAGAGGGCAACACCAATGGCAGTGGGTGGGGGTGGGAGTGGCAAAGAAACAAGATAGAATAAACCTAGTTTCTTCCCAGGCATTGTAGGACCAAGCAGCCTGCTCACTCTGGATAGCCCATGCATTGCTAGACTGTTACATACAGAAAAATAAAAATAAAACTTCATCTGGTCTGAGCTACTATATGTTTGGTTCTCTTTGTTATAGCACAGTAATTTATACCCTAATTAACAAGTAAAAAATAAATCTCTACAATAATGACATTTAATTAGTGTATAACCAGAAATTCGGATGTTTCCAGATTTGGGAGAACTGCCTCATTAATGGTAGCAAATAGCTAGACTTTTTTCTATGTATTCCCTATGGCACACTCCGAATACTATTCTTGGTTATATGGTCCAAAAATCAATGAAGCATCCAAGTATCATCTCATAAAATAAATATCAGTTAAAGGAAAAAGGAGTATAAAATTTCCCTACATCACCAGTATCTTTTACCTTATGGCTCTGGCCATAATTGGCTTACCTTCCCACCTCTAAAAAGAGTAACTCACAAAATAATAGATTATTTTGCTTGCAAAGCGAGAAATGCCCACAGGTTCATCTAGTTCCCAAATCTAGCTTGAAGTAAATGATGTTTGCTTTTTGCACTTATTCATTAAGTCCAGATGTGGCTCCTCTATATGAAAAAGATACATTACCTGCCACCAATATATTCATTAAACAATGATGGATAAGAAATAGAACAATTTCATTCAAGAAAGGTTTGGGGGCAGGAATTCAAAGTTGTTCTTGGTCTACAGTATGTATTATAACTTACTAGAAAGGATTGATTTTTTATGTTCAGTGTGATAAGCTCTTTATTGATGTGATGTATTATATTAATTGATTTTTGAATGTTGACTCAGCCTTGTATATCTGAAATAAAGCTCACCTGGTCATGGCGTATTATTCGTTTTATACATTGTTGGAGTCAGATTGCTAATACTATGTTGAGGATTTTCGCATCTGGTGTTCATTAGAGATATTGCTCTGCAGTTTTGCCTTCTTGTAATAATTTTTATCTGGGTTTGGTATTAGGGCGATGTTGGCCTCATAGAATGAGTTAGAAAGTATTCTCTCTGTATCTATTGTCTGGAAGAGATTGTACAGAATTGGTATAATATCTGCCTTAATATATAGTAGAATTCACTAGTTAAACCATCTGAGCCTGGTACTTTCTGTTTTGGGAAGGTTATTATTTATTAACTCAATTCCTTTAATTGTTATAGGCTTGTTCAGATTATATATTTCTCCTTGTGTGAATTGTGGTAGCTGTATCTTTCAAGCAATTGGTCCATTTCATATAGGTTATCAAATTTGTAGGCGTAGCATTGTTCAGAATACTCTTTTATTATCCTTTTAATGACTTGAGGTCAGTAGTGAGGTCCTCTCTTTCCTTTCTGATAGTAGTAATTTATGTCTTTTTTTTTTTCCTTTGGGGTAGCCTGACTAGAATTTTATCAACTTCACTGATCTTTTCAAAGCAGGTTTTGGTTTCATTGATATTCTCTATTGATTTCCTGTTTTCAATTGCATTCATTTTGCTGTATTTATTTTCTTCTCTTTGCTTTAGGTTTACATTGCTCTTCTTCCTCTAGTTTCCTAAGGTGGAAGCTTAGACTATTGGATTTAGATATTTGTTCTTTTCTAATATATACATTCAATGCTATGAAATTTCCCTTAATCACTCTGTTTATTGAATCACATAAATTTTGCTGAGTAGTATTTTCACTTTGATTTAATTCAAAATATTTTCAAATTTCTCTTGAGACTTCTTTGACACACATGCTATTTAGAAGTATGTTGCTTACTTTCCAATTATTTTGAGGTTTTTTTCAGCTATATTTCTGTTATTTTTTAGTTTAACTCCACCGTGGTATGAGAACGTTCTTTGTATGATTTCTGTTTTTTAAGAAAAATTTGCTAAGGTGTGTTTTATAATCCAGAAGGTGGTCTGTTTTGTTGAATGTTTCTTGTGAGCTTGAGACGAATGTGTATTCTGCTGTTGTTGGATGAAATGTTTTATATATGTCAATTAGATGCGGTTGATTGATGGTGCTGTTCTATTCAACTGTAACCTCACTGATTTTCTGCCTGCTGATTCTGTCAATTACTGATAGAAGGGTGTTGAAGTCTCCAACTCAATAGTGGATTCATCTATTTTTCCTTGCAGTTTTCTCAGTTTTGCCTCATGCATTTTGATGTTCTCATGTTAAGCACATGCACATTAAGGACAGTTATGTTATGTCATTTTGGGGAAATGACCAGTTTATCATTATAAAATGTCTCTTTATCCCTGATGATTTTCTTTGTTCTAAAGTCTGCTTTATCTGAATTTAATATAGCTATACCAGCTTTTTTTTTATTAGTGTTACTATGATATACCTTTCTCCATCCCTTTACTATTACCATAGCTATGTCTTTATAATTAAAGTGGTTTTCCTGTAGACAACATGTAGTTGGGTCTTGCCTTTTTATCAACTGTGTCATTCTCTGTTTTTTAATTAGTGGATATAGAACATTGCCATTTAAAGTGATTATTCTATAGTTGAATTTATACTCATGATATTTGCAACTATTTTTTATTTCCCACCTTTTTTGTCTCCCACTCTTTTTTACTTCTCTAGCTTTAACTGAGAATTTAATATGATTCCGTTTTTTTTCTCTGCTATTAGTGTATCACACTTCTTTTGAAGATTTCTTTTTTTGTAGTGACCCTGGAATTTACTAAAATTAACTCAAAATTGATCAAAGACCTAAATATAAGAGCTGAAGCAATAAAATTGCATAGAAGAAAGCATAGGTACTAAACTCATGGACCTTGGGTTCAGAGAGGATTTTATGAATTTGACCTCAAATGCAAGGGAAGTAAAATAAAAAATAAATTAATGGAACTATACCAAACTTAGAAGCTTCTGCACAGCAAAAGGAAGTGTCGACAAAACAAAGATTCAACCAACAAAATGGGACAAGATATTTTCAAACAACACCTCCGATAAGGGACTAATATCCAAAATATATAAAGAATTCATACAACTCAACAGCAACAAAAAGCCCCCAAACAATCCAATTAAAAAATGGGCTGAGGACCTGAACAGATACTTCTCCCAAGAAGACATACAAATGGCCAATAGATACGTGAAAAATTACTCAATTTCACTAGTTATTAGGGAAATGCAAATCAAAACCACAATGAATTGGTAGTCACAAAAGAGTCATGGGGATGTGAAATACAGTAGGGGGATATAATCAGTAATGTTGTAAAGAGTATGTAGGGTATCAGATGGCTACTGGACTTAGTAGGGGCATCATTTAATAGATTATATAAATGCCTAACCACTGCACTGCACACCTGAAACTAATATAAAATAATACTGAATGTCAACTATAATATATATATGTATGTGTGTGTGTGTGTGTGTGTGTGTGTGTGTGTTTGTATACATATGTGTGTATATACCAGGGGTGTGAAAAAATGTATACAAGTGGACACTTTGGTCAACGTTACTCAAGCAGTGGTTTGCCATAATCAGAAGTGTCTGGACACTGATGGTAACCACTTTGAGCACCTCTTGTCATTGCAGAAGTCAAAAGTGACTTGTATTCATCTTTGTTTTCGGTATATATTGAGTATTACGATTTTTAATACAACTTTTTCCTTTCTTAAAATGTGTATACATTTTTTGGCAGCCTCTGTGTGTGTGTGTGTGTGTGTGTGTGTGTGTGTGTGTGTGTGTGTATTCACGGGATGTAAAGTACAGCATAAGGAATATAGTCAATTGTATTGTTAATAACTATGTACAATGTTTGATAGCTAATAGACTTGGTAGGGTTATTAATTCGTGAGGGGTGTACATGTCTAATCATTATGTTTTGTACATCTGAAACTAATAAAAAATGAACAAGAACCCTAGAAAAAAACAAAACAATGAGCTAGCGCCTCACACCTGTTAGAATGGCTATTATCAACAAGACAAGTAATAACAAGTGTTGGAGAGGTGGTTGTGGAGAAAAAGGAACCCTCATAAAGTGCGGGGGGCGGGATGAGAATTGGTACAGCTACTATGAAAAACAGTATGGTGGTTACTGAAAAAATTAAGAATAGAATTACATATGACCCAGCTGTCCCTCTGTTGGGTATCTACCCCAAAATCTGAAAACGTTTTTCTGTAAAGATAGATGTACCCCTATGTTCACTGCAGCATTATTCATGGTGGCCAAGACATGGAAACAACCAAAGTGTCCTTTGATAGATTGGATAAAGTTGATAGTTGGATAAAGAAGATGTGATACATATTCACAGTGGAATATTACTTGGCCATAAGAAAGATGAAATACTGCCATTTGTAACAACATGGATGGATCTTGAAATTATTATGCTAAGCAAAATAAGTCAGACAGAAAAAGTGGAGAACTATATGATTTCAATCATATGTGGGATATAAAACTGAAAGCAACAAAGGAACAAGACAAACAAAGAAAACCTCATAGACATAGACAACAGTTTAGTGCTTAGCAGAAGGTAAGGGAGGAGTGGGGTTGGTAGAAGAAGGTAAAGGGGATCAAATATATGGTGATGGAAGGAGAACTGACTAGGTGGTGAGCACACAATGCAATATATAGATGACATATTATAGAATTGTATACTTGAAACCTATACAATTTTACTAGCTAATGTCACCCCAATAAATTTAATAAAATTAAAAAAGCATTAAAAACAAAAAAATACAGAATAGAAATTAAAAAATAAAATCGAAAATATATGTACATTTATGACTAATTTAAGCCCAGTTTTAAATAACACTCCACTGATTCATGGATTGTTCAGTTACCTTACAACAGAGTATTTTCAATTCCTTCCTCTCATCCCTTATAATATTACTGTCATTCATTTAACTTATTGATAAGCTATAATTCCTCAATACATTGTCGGTATAATTTATATTTATCAAAAAGTTAGTTGGTAAATCAAGTAAGATAAGATGACCGAAAATTTTATTTTACCCTCATATATTCCTTCTCTAATCCTTTTCCTTTTTAATGTAGATTTGAGATTCCTACCTGTGTCATATTCCTTTTTTTTTGAAGAATGTATTTTAGCCTTTGTTGCAGGCAGGTCTACTGGTGACAAAAATCCTTCAGTTTTTGTTGGTATGAGAAAGCCTTTATTTCTCCTTCACTTTTTTTTTTAATCTAGATGAAATTCACATAACATGAAACTAACCATTTTAAACTATGCAATTCAGTGGCATTTAATACCATCATGTTTTGCAGCCACTTCTTCAATCTAGATTTATAATATTTTAAGCACCCTAACAAAAATTCCCATACCCATTAAACAATCACTTTTCATCCCCCCGCCCCAACACCTGGCCCCTGGCAACCACTTATACTAGGGGTGGCAAAAAATGTATACATATTTTAAGAGATGTTATCTATGCTCAAGCAGTAGTTCGCCATAATCAGAAGTTTCTGGACACTGATGGTAACCACTTTGAGCACCTCTTGTAATTGCAGAAGTCAAACATGACTTGTATTCATCTTTTGTTATCGGTATATATCGAGTATTACAATTAATACAATTTTTTTCCTTTCTTAAAATGTGTATACATTTTTTGGCACCCTCTGTATACTTTTTCTCACTATGGAGTCAGCTATTTTGGATATTTCATACAAATAGAATTATAATATGCAACATTTTGTGTCTTGATTCTTTCACTTAGTATAATGTTTTCAAGATTCATCCATTGTATTATGTTTACTTGGTACCCTGCTACTTCACTGAATTCATTTATTAATTCTAACAAATTTTTTGTGTGGAATATTTGGGGTTTTCTACATATAAGATCATATCATCTGCAGAGATAATTTTAATTCTTTCTAATTTGGATGCTTTTCGTTTCTTTTTCTTGCCTAATTGCTGAGACTAGAAGTTCCAGTACTATGTTTGAATAGAAGTGGTAAAAACAGCAATCATTGCCTTGTTTCTGATCTTGGTAGAAAAGCTTTGTCTTTCACCTCTGGGTATGATTTTCCCTGGGGGTTTTTCATATAAGGCTTCTATTACGTTGAAGTAGTTTCCTTATGTTTCAAAGTAGAGTGTTTTTATCATGAGTTGAGTGTTTTTATATGAAAGCATATTGTATTTTTGTCAAATGTTTTTTTGTGCATCAATTGAGATAGTCATATTTCTTTCCTTTATTTTGTTGATGTGGTGTTATTACATTGATTTTCATATGTTGAACCATCCTTGCATCCCAGGAATCAATTCCACTGGGTCATGGTGTATAATTATTTTAATATGCTTGTGAATTCTGTTTGCTAGTACTGTGGTACCTCAGTTTTCAAACATAATCCGTTCTGGAAGACCCTTCGAGTTCTGAAATGTTTGAAAACCGAGGCACGATTTCCCCATAGAAAGTAATGCAAAATGGATTAATCCGTTCCAGATCTTTAAAATCAATCCCCAAAACTGCAAATTTAGCATGAATTTTACTATCTAATGATCCCATAGATCCATAAAATTTACGGCGTTCATAAACAGAAATGTTCGTCAATGGAGACGTTTGAAAACCGAGGTACCACTGTATTTTTTGGAAAGTAATTGCATTAGTGTTTATAAGGCATATTGATCCATAGATTACTTTACTTCTAGTATCTTTATCTGGCTTTAGTATCAGCGTAATGATGGCCTCGTATAATTAATTAGGAAATGTTCCCTGCTCTTGAATTTTTTTGAGAAGTTTGAGAAGGATGAGTATTAATTCTTCCTTAAATTTTTGGTAGAATTTTCCAGTGAAGCCATCAGATCCAGGGCTTTTCTTTATTGGGAGATTTCTGATTACTAATTAAATATCCTTATTAGTTATAAGCCTATTCAAATTTTACCTTTCTTTGCAATTTAGTAAGGGTAGATTTTGTGTTTCTATGAATTTGTCCATTTCATCCAAGTTGTCCAATTTTTGGTGAACACTTGTTCATAGTATTCTCCTATAATCCTTTGTATTTCTGTATATCAGTATTAATGTCTCCACTTTCATTTGTGATTTTAGTTATTGGAGTCTTCTTTTTTATTCTATCTAGCTAAAGGTTCATCAATTTTGTTGATCTTTTTAAAAAGTCAATTGTTAGTTTCATTGATTTTCTCTAGGTTTTAATTCTCCTAGAATTAAAGTAATTTCATTTACTTCTGATCTAATCTTTATTATTTCCTTCCTTCTGCCAGCTTTGAATTTCACTTTTTCTCCTTTTCCTAATTCTTTAAGTTATATAGGTAGGTTGTTGAGTTGAAATCTTTCTTGTATTTCCATGTAAGTGTTTATAGCTATAAATTTCCCCCTTAGCATTACTTTCACCATGTCCCATAAGTTTTAGTATGTTTGTTTTCATTTTTGTTCACCTCTTAGTACTTTTTAATCATCCTTGTGATTTTTTCTTTGATCCATTAGTTGTTTGAGAGTGTTTTGTTTAATTTCCCCAAATTGGTGAATTTTCCAGTTTTTCTTCTGTTATTAATTTTTAACTCCATGCCATTATGTTTGGAGATGACACTTTGTATGATATGTATCTTTTTTATATGTATTAAGACTTAAATTTTGGCCTAACATATGGTCTGTACTGGGAAATGCCCCATGTGCACTTGATAAGAATATGTATGGTATTGTTGTTAGAGTGTTCTATATATGTCTGTTAGATTTAGTTGATTTATTGTGTTAAATCTCTATTTCCTTACATATCTTCTGTTTGGTTGTTCTATCCATTATTGAGAATGGGGTATGAAATCTCCAACTGTTATTGTGAAATTCTATATTTTTCCAGTCAGTTCCTTCAGCTTTCGCTTCATACTTTTGTGTGTGTATTAGGCACATAAATGTTTATAATTGTTATATATTCTTGCTGTATTGAACTTTTTATTAATAGATAATGTCCTTCTTTGACTCTTGTAAACTTTTTTGCTTTAAAGTCTATTTTGTCTGATATTAGTATAGCCATCCCAGGTCTCTTTTGGTAACTATTTGAATAGAATATCTTTTCCTATTTTTTAACTTTCAACTTGTTTGTGTCTTCACATCTAAAGTAGTCTCTTATAGAAAGCATATAATTGGATCATGTGTTTTGTGTTTTTTTTGTACATTCTGCCAATCTCATCTTTTGATTGGAGAGTTTAATCCATTTACATTTAATGTAATTACTGATAAGAAGGGACTTACTTCTCTCATTGTGCTATTTTTTTCTATATACCTTATAGTTTTTTGTTGTTGTTGTTTTGTTTTTTGCTCTCTTGTTTTCTGCATTACTCTCTTAATTTGTGTTTAGTTGATTTTTCTTGTAGTGAAATGTTTAAATTCCTTTCTCACTTATTTTTGTGAATATTCTATAACTGTTTTCTTTGTAGTAACCACGGGGATTACATTTAACCATGCTAAAGTTATAACATTCTAACTTAAATTTATAGCAGCTTAACTTCAATAGCTTATAAAAACTAGGCTTCTTTATAGCTCTGTCCCAACCCCTTTCAGTTGTTAATGTAACAAAATCACATCTTTATATATTGTGTGCTCCAAAATGTAAATGAATAATTCTTTTAAATGCACCAGTCTGTTAAATTATGAAGAAAAGATTTGGAGTTATAAACCGAAGTTACAGTAAGATTAGCTTTTACACTAATAATTATTTTTTTGCTTTAAATGGACTGGTCTCTCAAATCAGGTAAAAAACAAAAAAATGCAGTTATTGTTTCAATAATACTAGCAATGCAATCATTATTTCAATAACACTAGCTGTTATAATTGCCCATCTGTTTACCTTTGTTAAGATCTTTACATGTAAACTTAATGTATTTTCTGAGCCTTTCCCTAGACATGTATGGTCACTTCCTAATTTTTCCCAAAGTTACAGTTGTTTTTGAATGTGCCAGTTTTTAATATATGGCCCCCCAAACAAGAAAAGGAAATAAATGAAGGGGGGAAGGTACCAGCTCTTTAAAGCCCCTGGAAGTCTTGTCAGCTGAATGGGAGGAGCTTGTAATATTGGGGGGAAGTACATTAACAATGGCTGTCTGCTTTGTTGTCTGAATGTCTGTGATCAGAAGCAGCAATCAGGGATCAGAGCACAGATCCCCAGTATTTGGATGACAGGGTCCTTTTCTCCCACCCTGGCTTCCAAGAGTTGAGGGCAAGCTGCTCTAGAAAAAAATATGCGCAACTGCCTGCTGCATAGCTGAGGGTGGGGAATTGGTAGCTGTGACTATGCTAAGAGCTGAAATTGATTGAAATTAACTGCAATTTATTGTCCAAGTCTTCCCTGGGAATGTTCAAGCCTTCAACAGATTACATATTTCTAAAATAGTTAAATCAGACAGATTCTGCCAGTGTAGTCGTTGACTAGGTGGGAGATCGATTCCTGGTGCTTCCTACTTCTCCATCTTCCCAGAATTCTCTCCAAGCTTCTTACAGTTTGAAACAAGCCACTAGAAACATTAGCCTTAGTTGGGGTGACACCACCCTTTGTCAGATCTTTGCTAGCAAGTTCTGCCTCTTTGAGCAAGAAGTATCATAATAGAAAACTCAGTCCATAATGTTGGTCCTTGCTTAGCCTGTTTTTTAATTCTTTACTCATACCAGTTTGAGTGTGGCACTTTTCCAATCCTGCAAATTAAACCAATTTGGGTTTCAAGATAGAGATAGATAGCTCCTCTCTTAGTCATGCTTTATTTTATACCTCTTTCAGGCCACCCATATTTAACCTGAGCACCCCTTTCTCTTCTCAAAGCTCTAAGAAAGAGACATCACACGTGACAATACCCTGCAATTTCCTCCCACTTCTTCTAATTATATGTCATCATTTGGCATGTAGTTTGAATCACAGAATATAACAGGAGAAAATTTCACCATATGTTTTGCTCCATTTAAAAAGAGTAACAAGTTTCCCAGCTTGAGATGTTTGGGTCGTCACTTGGCCTCATTTGCCCTCCTTTACTCATCTATATTTTATAATTTATAGACTGTTGCTTGTACCACCCAATTTTCAGTAATCAAAGTATTTATCAAGTAAGAAATGTTTGGCTAAAAGTGCCAACAAATGCCACTATTAGTGGCTGAAATAATAAAGATATCTAATTATCTCATACATAACCATAGAACTTTAGACCTTTTTCAGAACCTCCAGAAAAAATTCCCTGACTTCTCATTGGCAGCATTTTGTCACAAACCAATCTATAAAATAATCACCAGCAAAGGAGTATGAGATTAGAACACTTTATTTATATCAGTCATGATTTATCCTCTGAGCCTGAAGATATTTCCTCTCTTTTCTGGGCATATTGCTGACTGAACACAATTTTGATTCTATAAAATCATTTAGGAGGGAATGGCTGAAGGAGGGAATGGCTGTTAGGTAATCAACCAACTCTGTGTCTCAAGCATATATTTCCTTTGATTTCATTATATCACATTCTCCTGAGTTTTCTCCCGTTTCTGTAACTGCTCATACTTAGTCATTTTATAAGGCTTGCTTCTGTTTCACTTTTAAATACTGGCATTATTTAGAGCTCTGGCCATTGTTCTCTTTTCATTCTTCTACTCTACAGACTATTCTACAATATATTCATCTAGTCTCATGGCTTCAATTGCCCTGTAAGTGTTACAACTGCAGCATATATATATATATATATATATATATATATATATATATATATATATGTATGTATGTATGTATGTATGTATGTATGTATGTATGTATGTATATTTCCATTTAATACATTTTACTATTCAGGATTACCTACCCAACTGGCTACTGAATACCTCTAACTGAATAACAGGCACCTCAAACTCATGATAATCAGAACTGACAATTATTTTCTTAACAATCTGTTTCTTCTATGTCATTCTAATATCAATTCATTAAACTGCCAAATCAAGAATCATAGGTGTCATCTTACCCTCCTGTGTTTCTTCAGTCTCTACATCCAGATAATCAGAAAGTCAGGATAAATCGAGTTTGAAAACATGGGAGAAGACAAACTCAACCAAGAAGAATATATTGAGTAAAAAACAGATCTAGTGGTAAGTCTAAGAATTGTTAATAGATAAAGAATAGCCATGGAGAAAAACTACAAAAGAATGCATGGTAACTATAGTTAAAAATAATGTGTTGTTATACTTGAAATTAGCTAAGAGAGTAGACTTAAGTTTTCTTATCACCACAAATACACACACACTAATAGTAACTGCGTGAGATGATGGATATATTTTTTAGTTTGAATGTGGTAACAATTACATAAGATATTTTTTATATCAAAACACCACATTGTACACTTTGAGTATATACTCTTTTTTATTTGTCAATCATATCTAATAAAGCTGAAAAAATAAATAATTTACAGAAGTGACAGAAAAATAGATACAAAGAGAAAAATGTGACTTTGTTAGAAGCAAGTTGAAGGAAGACTTTCAAATATGTAGAAATAGTTAAAATTCAAAGTGAAGCAAAGCAAAACAAAACAAAACAAAAAAACAGTTAACATCAGCATGGAATAGTGCTCATTGTGTTTGGCAGAAAAATTTTGGAATAGAAACCTGATTTTTGGTCAACTGAAGAGTGATTGTAGAAAGAGAATTTAGGGATATAGTGAAATGAATACATGTTCTTGATCTGCATTTGTTGGGTGGAAAGTTTTAACAACTAAAATGTGTTTTGTAGTAATGTTTGTAGGAAATTTTAGATGCATTTGTGGAGAGTTTTCTACAAAAGGGTAGGTCTTACAATTTATTGTTTTTAGTAACCTCGAAAGCCCGGGGCCAAGAGGATAGCTGCCCAGCCATTGCAGACTCAGAGTTATGATGTACAGGACATCTGGGCAGTGTAAGTTTCTACATGCAATCCTTGAAGAAACAAACTACCTCATCATGAAAATATAGTCTCGAAAGTTATTAATCCTAATGAACTAAATTGATCCTAGTCTGGACACTTAAGTGATGACTGTATTAATAAAACAAAACATTGATAGATGGTATACCTAAAATAAGATGGAAGAAATAAAATAAATTATATCAGTTATCACAATAAAGTAGAATAAACTAATTTCTCCTAAATACTAGAAAATAAAGTGAAAAAATATTTGGGTAAACATTTAGTCCAAAAAAATCACTTCAGAAAGGTAACACAGATATTTTGAAAAAGAAGTGATGAGAAATGATTCACGAAACAAATATGAACGAAAATCAATCAGAAGAGGCAATATACATGTAATAAAGGCAGCATTCAATACCAGAATCAAACTTATTAATTATGACAAAAAGTGAGAATTTTACCCTACCCCAAAATGTGGATGCTCCAATCCCTATAATTTATGAGTATGCCACCTTAAACTGAAAAACAGACTTTGGAAATAAGACTGCGTTTATTGCTCAAAAAAGACTTTGGAAATGAGACTAGAGAAGGGGGGATTATTTTGGATTATCTAGGATGGTACAACCGAATCACATGAGTCCTTAAAAGCAGAGACCCTTTCCTGGCTGTAGTCAGAGGAAGATGTGAAACAGAAGAAAAATCAGAGAGTTGTAACTTTACTGGCTTTGAAAATGGAGGAAGAAGGCCGTGAACCAAGGAACGTGGGTGGCCTCTGGAAGCTGGAAATGTCAAAGAAATTGATTCCCCCTTAGAATCTTCAGGAAGGAATGAAATGAGACCTGTGTCAGATTTCTAATCTACAGAACTATAAGATAAAAAACGTGCATCATTTTACACTACTAAGTTTGTCATAATCTGTTATAGTAGCAATATAAAACTAATACAGATTTCTATAATAACACAATTAATAATCAGAAGAGAATATAAAACTGTCATAGTTTTTATGTGCCAAACCAAAAAGCAATAAAATACATAAAGCAAAGAGTCCTAGAAAATGTCAAAATACCAGAATCATCATAGTAAAATATTTTAATATGCTTGTTTAAGAAAAAAAAAAGTATGGTTGCTTGGGATTTAAACAATACAATAACTTTTTTTTATGAGCGGAGAGAGTGAGGAGAAATGATTACTCTCTGTCTGAAAATGAGCTTTTACCCTCTATAAGAGAGTGTATATTAATCAATTTGTATAGAAGTTACAAATATCAATTTTGAGTTTGGCCAGAAAAAAAATGAAATGCATTTTCCCAAATGCAGATTTTTTTTATAGGCCATATTCTCAGCCCATAAAAACCAGATGTCAAAACAAAAGCAAAGAATCAAAAAATGGCATCATCCCCTGAAAATATTTTGTCTCTACTGGAAAATAATGAACAGTCATATAAATACCTTCTGGATTACAGAGCAATATATAAATTTTGAAATAAAATAGCATAATATAAAAATCCATTGTGTTTCAATAGAGTTCCATTTGGGTTTTTTAAGACAGCATATTTCAACTGTGTAACTGCACAGCCCATGTGTGATTAATCTCGTCCTTTCTGCGTGATTGGTATTCTCATTTTATTGAATAGTCCTTGCTTCTTTAAGATAAGTATTAATACATTTTGTCACATGGCACGGGAAATTTCCACCTGATCTATTTCCGATGACCTTATTTGTTTGAGGTAGGCATTACATAAAACACAATTTAGGAGTTAAAGCTTAAAAATGGTCACGTCAGAAAAAAACTTCCTTTTTTGAAAAATCCAAATCTATGAAAGGTTGAAATAAAAAGCTGAAATATTTAAATAACTGTTGGTAGGTATGTGATGATCTACACAATGAGACATTTTACACAACAGTTTAAAAAATGATTCTGTAGAATTCCCTCAATTCACTCACAAATCACTCATCTTACACAATAAAATGGAAGTGTCAAAGCAAGATTGCTTCTCCTCTATGGTCCTTTAGATGAATTCACTTAACTGCATAAAACGTTCTTGTCCAAATAACAGGAAGACTCATCAGTTAGAGGTTTGAAATCATTCACCATGATGCTATTTTCAGTAAAGAAACTGGGAACAATAGACTTGACAGTTCTTACAAATCTGAATGTTTTATAACCTACTTGCTTGGCTTTTTGAGACTTCCAGATGTGGTTGCCTTATTCTAATAACAAAGAATAAAACAGCTGGTAAGGTACATCTTCTTCGCATCTAGAGAAAGCTGAAAGCAGTTAGGTGCCATAAACCAGTAGGGATTCATTAACTTTTAAGATTTAAACATCATTTTAAATATAAAATGTATTAAATGTATAACCTGTAGGTAACATATCAAATTAATTTCTGTTCAACCTGTAGGTAACATATCAAATTAATTTCTGTTCTTTACATTTAAGAAATATTTTCCAGAACAAAATTGCAAATATAAATACTGGTATAGTTTTGGTCAGGACTCTGACATTTTCCTCAGGCAATCAAGGCATGATATCTTTAAGTCATTTTTGATGTATTTAATTTCTTCCCTATATGCAGGCTGTTAAAAGTTGAAAGATATTTTTCCTTGAAGTTCCTCTTAATTATGTCTCTTACTTTTTTCCTTGCTATTCTTCTTGTCTTGAACTCTACTTATATCTGGATAACCATAACAGATTATTAGCAGGATTTTTAAAAAAAATTATTGGGTTGACAATTGTTAGTAAAATTACACATAGATTTCAGGTGTACAATTCTGTATTACATCATCTATAAATGACATTGTGTGTTCACCACCCAGAGTCAGTTCTCCTTCCATCACCATATATTTGATCCCCCTTACCTTCATCTCCCACCCCCCCACCCCCCTTACCCTCTGGTAACCACTAAACTATTGTCTGTGTCTATGAGTTTTTGTTTCTTCATTTGTTTGTCTTGTTCTTTTGTTCTTTTTGGTTTATATACCACGTATCAGTGAAATCATATATATGGTTCTCTGCTTTTTCTGTCTGACTTATTTCGTTTAGCATTATATTCTCAAGATCCATCCATATTGTCACAAATGTTCCTATGTCATCTTTTCTTACTGCCGAATAGTATTCCATTGTGTATATATACCACAACTTCTTTATCCATTCATCTATCGAAGGACATTTTGGTTGTTTCCATGCCTTGGCCACCGTAAACAAAGCTGCAATGAACATTGGAGCACATGTGTCTTTATGGATAAATATTTTCAGATTTTTGGGGTATATACCCAGGAGAGGGATTGCTGGGTCATATGGTAATTCTATTCGTAATTTTTTGAGGAACCTCCATACTGCTTTCCATAGCGGCTGCACCAGTCTGCATTCCCACCAACAGTGTATGAGGGTTCCTTTTTCTCCACAGCCTCGCCAACACTTGTTACTATTTGTCTTGTTGATGATAGCCGTTCTGACTGGGGTGAGGTGATAACTCATTGTGGTTTTGATTTGCATTTCTCTGATGATTAGTGATGTTGAGCATTTTTTCATATGTCTATTTGCTATTTGTATGTCCTCTTTGGAGAAATGTCTCTGCAGGTCCTCTGCCCATTTTTCAATTGTGTTGTTTGTTTTTTTGTTGTTGAGTTTCATGAGTTCCTTGTATATTTTGGATATTAGCCCCTTATGGAAGGCACTGTTTGCAAAAATCTTCTCCCATTCAGTTGGTGGCCTCTTTATTTTGTCGATGGTTTCTTTTGCTGTGCAGAAGCTTTTAAGTTTCATATAGTCCATTTGTTTATTTTAGCTTTTACTTCCGTTGCCTTTGGAGTCAAATTCATAAAATGCTCTTTGAACCCAAGGTCCATAAGTTTAGTATAAGTTATGTTTTCTTCTTATGCAGTTTATTATGTCAGGTCTTATGCTTAAGTCTTTGATCCATTTTGAATTAACTTTGGTACATGGTGACAAATAGCAGTCCAGTTTCATTCTTTTGCACGTGGCTATCCAATTCTCCCAACACCATTTATTGAAGAGGCTGTCTTTGCTCCATTGTATGTTTTTAGCTTCTTTGTCAAAAATTATCTGTCCATATTTATGTGGTTTTATTTCTGGGTTCTCAGTTCTATTCCATTGGCCTATGTGTCTGTTTTTCTGCCAGTACCATTCTGTTTTGATTATTGTAGCCCTGTAGTACAAGCTAAAGTCAGGGAGTGTGAAACCTCCAGTATTGTTCTTTTTTCTTAAGATTGCTTTGGCTATTCAGGGTCTGTTGTGGGTCCAAACAAATCTGATGATGTTTTGCTCTATCTCTTTAAAAAATGCCATTGGGATTTTGATGGGGATTGCATTAAATCTGTATATTGCTTTGGGTAATATGGCCGAATCTATGTAGATTCTTCCAATCCATGAGCACGGAATGTCTTTCCATTTCTTTGTGTCTTCTTCAATTTCTTTCAAAATTGTCATATAGTATTTGAACTATAGTGTCTTATAGTTTTTGCTGCAATTGCAAAAGGAATTGTTGTTTGTATTTCTTTTTCATTGTTAGTATATAGGAATATAATGGATTTTTTAAAATTTATTTTTAAAATTTATTGGGGTGACAATTGTTAGTAAAATTACATAGATTTCACATGTACAATTCTGTATTACATCATCTATAAATCCCATTGTGTGTTCACCACCCAGAGTCAGTAGGGCAATGGACTTTTGTATGTTGATTTTGTAGCCAGCAACTTTACTGTATTCTTTGATTGTTTCTAATAGCTTTTTGGTGGAGTCTTTAGGGTTTTCAATATATAGCATCATGTCATCTGCAAAGAGTGATAATTTAACTTCTTCATTCCCAATTTGGATGCCTTTTATTTCTTTCTCTTGCTGATTGCTCTGGCAAGGACTTCCAACACTATGTTGAAAAGCAGAGGTGATAGGGGACAGCCCTGTCATGTTCCTGAACTTAGAGCAAAGGGCTTCAGTTTTTCACCATTACTTATGAGATTAGCTGAGGGCTTGTCATGTGTGGCCTTTATTGTGTTAACACATTTTCCTTCTATACCTATTTTATTAAGTGTTTTAATCATAAATGGATGTTGTATCTTGTCAAATGCTTTTTCTGCATCAATTGATATAATCATATGAATTTTGTCCTTTATTTTGTTTATGTGATGTATCACATTGATGGATTTGCGGATGTTGAACCATCCTTGTGCCCCGGGGATGAACCCCACTTGGTCGTGATGAATAATCTTTTTAATAGCAGGATATTTTTGAATGATCTTCTTTACCTTAAGGTCATCCCAAATACCCCCAGATTAATTGTCCTTAGAACATAATAACAACTTCAGTACAAATGCTTCTCATGGAAGACAATCCCAGCAATTTTCAAAAATCTCAATTACTGGGCATCTTCACTTCATCTACATGTCTCAAGAGGCTCAGCACCATTTCCGGTGCTTCAGGGTAGACATCTCCAATCTATCGGGATGCACAGGCTGCTATCATCAAAGGCTTATACTGAATAGTGTAATTGGCTTCCTAAGCTAATTTGACCACTCCTACATTGTTGCCAACTTCCTTGAGGACTTTTCCTTCAATTATATGTTTTCATATGTTTGTGCTATTTGAGCAGTAAGTATCTAATTTTTAGTTAAATTATATATATATATATATATATATATATATATATATATATATACACACATACACACACACACAGACACACACAGACACACACAGACACACACACACACACCAGTGTGTTAAAAAAATGTATACAAGTGGACACTTTGGTCATTGTTGCCCAAGCAGTAGTTCGCCGGCAACTATCAGAAGTGTCTGGATGCTGATGGTAACCACTTTGAGCACCTCTTGTAATTGCAGAAGTCAAACGTGACTTGTATTCATCTTTTGTTATCGGTATATATTGAGTATTACAATTTTAATACAGTTTTCCTATCTTAAAATGTGCATACATTTTTTTGGCACCCTCTGTATATACAAAAGATGAATACAAGTCACGTTTGACTTCTGCAATTACTAGAGGTGCTCAAAGTGGTTACTATCAGCATCCAGATACTTCTGATTACGGCGAACTACTACTTGAGCAATGTTGACCAAAATGTCTATTTGTATACATTTTTTGGGCACCCTGGTATATATACATACATATATAAGCTTTTCATATATATGTTATGCTGGAGCTGTGATTACTGAATTTTTAAATCATATTTGCACATAAAACACATAAACACACAAGTTATAAATATGGAAATCTCTCAAGAAACAGCTGATGGCCTTTTCTCTGGTATTAGACATGGAAACTGGGATTCCTGCATCTATCTTATGATCTTAACTATGTATGTCATGCAAAAAAGGGTAAAATGCAGGAAGATGGAAGAACACTAAATCACTCATATCGCCTTAGAAAACAAAATGAGCCCTGGAATGACCACCTTAGGCTTCTTTTTTTTTGTGTTTAATGCATTGTATTTAGGTTTCTGATAAGAGTAGCCATAAGCTATTCCTACCTATGATACAGCATAATCTGAATTGCATTAAATTGGAAACAGCCATTAATAGACATAAGGTTTAGCAAATTATGTTAATGAACATTATAGATTTTGGTCAAAAGAGCCAGGAAAATGATTTTTTCCTGGGATAACTCTCACCCCTTTCTTGACTGTTACCCATATTTTCAAATCCCACCCAATTTCCTGCTTTTATGCAGCCTTTAATATGATGATTATGGAGTATGTAGATGTATAAAAATCTGTTTTATATAAATGTCATATATACCAATGACTGAAGTTATGCAGAATATCTGTACATAGAAAAACTTTAAAGCTTATATGAGAAAATGAAAATTGTTGTATTTAGCTGGTGAGATCATAATTGATTTTCTTTTTTTATTTTTCAAAATTATCTATGCTATTGTTGCAGACTTCAAATGAAGCATTTGAAGATTTTTATAAAGAAGCAATTGCTTGTGATTGAGACTCTGAGATTTGGGACTGGGAGTGTATAGTAGGTACGGGGATAATTTTTATCTGTATGTTTATTTTATACTATTTAATATTTAAACTTTAGCTAAGTGTATTAGGAGACAGACGTGTGGTTAGAATTAGGAGGTTATAAAATAATTACATGAAAGGCAGCAATACAACACAACTCTATAAATATAGCAAGTTGAATGGTAGTGGCTGTTTTGCAGTTTTCACACTCTACTAATAATTTGTTCAACATTCCATTTTAGAATGTATACTGTCTTCTGTGATATCAGTCTAAAATGCTCCGTTACTTGCATGTCTATATTATGCTTGCTCCAGAAACAATGAAGTTAAGGGCTTTAACAATCTAAGAGCTCCATCCATGTTTTTCAAGCCATAAACATCCTCTATCTAAAAATGTTCCACTCCTTTTACCTTTTAAGACAAGAATGACATAAAAGAAGAATGATTTGTTTAAGGGGAAATACAATCCTCCACTAAGTTTCAGTCTTCTGAACATTTTCATTCTCCCTGAATGTTAGATTAATAGCCAGGTGACAGAAAAAAATTGTATACAGCACACTAGATTAATAGGTGCCTAATGTAGTAATATAAAAGAACATTCAGGACTAGTGTATTAGTCAGAGTTCTCCACAAAAACAGAACTGTGTGTGTGTGTGTGTGTGTGAGAGAGAGAGAGAGAGAGAGAGAGAGAGAGAGAGAGAGAGAGAGAGAGAGAGAGAGAGAGAGATTGAGAGAGGCTGAAATTTCAAGAAATTGAAATATATGATTATGGGAACCAGCATGTCTGAAATCTGTAGGGCAGGCTGGAAGGCTGGAAACTCTCAGGCAGGAGTTGATGCTGTAGTTTTGAACAGAACTTCTTCCTTAGGGAAACTCAGTTTTGCTTTTGAGGTCTTTCAACTAATTGGATGAGGCCCTCCCACATTATCAAGAATAATCTCCTTTGTTTAAAGTCAATTAATTCTAGATGTTAACCACTACTACAAAATGTCTTCCCCTCAACACAATAGATTAGTGTTTGAATAAGCAGGTACTATAGCCTAACCAAAATGATGCATAAAACTAACCATCACAGTCTATCTCTTGTTAGCTTGGCACCTGTTTACATCTCCTTAACCATACTTAATCTGCAGAAAATCACCTCAGTCCTGCAAGGAATTGCCACCTATTTGGTCCTGTAGCTGCATTTTCAAAAGTTCGTTCCACCATGTTATCAAGCCAGCTGCTTTAGGATGTTGAGTAACGTAGTAAGACTAATGAATGCCTTGAGCATAGGCACCATGACGGCACTTCATTTGCTGTGAAGTGAGTTCCTTGATCAAAATTCTATGTGAAACAACATGAGAATGGATAAGGTATTCTATAAGTCTATATATGGTAGTTTTGGCAGAAGCATTGTGTGGAAGGAAGGCAAATCTATATCCAGTGTGTCTGTTACAGTAAGAACAAAGTACTACCCCTTCCATCATGGAAGTGGTTCATTGTAATCAACCTGGTACTAGGTAGCTGGCTGATTATCCTGAGGAATGGTGCTGTATTGGGTGCCATAGTGTTGGTCTCTACTGCTGGCATATTGAATACTCACCAGTAGTTATAGGCAGGTTAGCTTTGGTGAGTGGAAGTTAACGATTTGAAGCCCACATGTAATCTCCATTCCTTCCACCATGACCACTTTGTTCATGAGTCCATTGGTCTATGACTGGAGTGGCTGGGGAAAGATGTTGACTGATATCCACAAAACAGATCCTCCTATCCACTTGATTATTAAAATCCTCCTGTGCTAAGATCACCCTTTAGTGTACAATCACTTGGATCCACGTATTTTCACGTTTCACCCATTCAAAGAGGTCTATCCACATACCTCTTGCCCAAATTTTCTTGTCACTAATTTTCCAGTCATGCTCTTTCCAAGTCCCTGACCATCCAGCCAAACCATTAGCCACAGCCCATGAATAGGTATACAATCACACATCTGGCCATTTTTCCTTCCCAGCAAAATTAAGCACCAGATGTACTACTCAAAGTTCTGCCTACTGGAAGGATTTCTGTGTACCACTGTCCTTTAGTACTCTTCCAGAAAAGGGCTTTAGTGATATAACTGTCTTCTTTTGGGTGATGCCGGTATATTATGCAGAACCGTCTGTAAACCAGGCCCAAGTTTTCTCTTTATCAGCCAATTGGTAGTAATTAAGTCCCGATGAAGACACAGGTGCAGATTGGGAGAGAGAAGACAGTGTAGCCAGAATGAGAACTATGGGCATTTGGACCAGTTTTTCATGTAACTTACGTGTGCCTTCAGGAACTGCTTAAGCCCGGTTTTGTATGTACCATTTCCATTTGATGATGGACTGCTGACGTGCATGCCCAACTTTGTGGTTTGGTGGATCATATAACACCCAGTTCATGATGGACAGTTTCAGTTGCATGGGAACTTGTTGGCCCATGGCTAAGTGTTCAAGCTCTACAAGGCCCGGTAGCAAACCAAAAGCTGTTTCTCAAAAGGAGAGTAGTTATATGCAGAGGGTGGAGAGATTTGTTTCAAATTCATAAGGATATGCACTGTGATTCATCGAGAGGGGCCTGCCAAAGGCTCTAATTAGCATCTCTACCTGCTACTGAAACTTCAAGCAGCATTGGGGCTGCTACATCATGTAGGCTGCGTGGCAGAGCAGCTCGCATGGCAGGCTTTGGGGCCAGTCAGTAAATGGGATGGAGTAACACAACCAAATAAAGAATGCGTTGCCTTCAAAGTCCAGAGACCCATTAGGCATTGGGCCGCTTTTTTGGTTGTAGGAGGAGCCAGATGCAACAACTTCTGCTTCACCTTAGAAAGAATATCACGGTATGCCTCACGCTACTAGACACCTAGAAGTTTCACTGAGGTGGAAGGTCCCTGAATTTTTGTTGGATACATTCCCACTGTCGGGCAGAGTTTGGCCAGAGTTGCTACTATTACTTATTCTCTAGGTTCGATCAGTGGAATGTCATCAATTTAATGGACCAGTGTGATGATGTTTTAAGGAAGGAAAAGGTGAGCAAGGTCTCTGTGGACTTAATTATGACATGGGTCTGGGGAGTTGATATACCTCTGAGTTAGGAAAGTGAAGATTTATTGTTGGCTTGCCAGCTGAAAGCAAATTGCTCTGGTAGTCTTTACTAAGCATTTTAGAGAAAAAATCATTTGTGAGATTAATAGCTATATACCAGGTACCAGGGATATGTGAATTTGCTCAAGTCATGAAACCACATCTGCAACAGTAGCAATTGCAGTTATCATCTGGTTATGTTTATGGTAACCCACTGTTGTTTTCCAAGATCCATCTGCTTTCTATATAGGCTCAGTTGGCAAATTTAATGGGGATTAGGTGGGAATCACTACCCTTGTATTCTCTTACTCCTTGATGGTGGCACTAATCTTCGCTATCACTCCAGGAATGAGGTTTTGCTTTTGGTTTACTACTTTCCTTGGTAGAGATAGTTCTAGTGGTTCTATTTGGCCTTTCCTACCATCATATCCCTCACTCCCCAGGTCAGAGAACTAACATTTCTATCAGTTGTTGAGTATATCTTTTCCAATTATGCATTCTTGAAGTGGGGAAATAACCAAATGATAGGTTTGGGGACTCACTGTGAGAAAGACCTGAGCTAAAACTCTTGATCACCTGACCTCTATAAGCCCCTACTCTGACTGGCAGACCACAGTGACGTTTTGGCTCTCGTACAATTAGCGTCAGTTCAGATCCAGTGTCCAGTCATCACTAAAAAAATCTTACCTCTTTTTCCTCAAAGCACAGTTACTAGGGTAAAAGGATATACGAGGAGTGACAATTAAGTTCGTGAACTTGTTGCAATGATGTTGCTAACCTTTTTTGATATCAGAGGGATTATTCATTATGAATTTGTACCAACTGGACAAACAGTTAACTGAGTTTACTATTTGGAAGGGCTTAAAGGCTGCGTGAAAAAGTTAGATGACCTGAACTTTTCGCCAACAATTCATGGCTCTTGCATCACAACAATGCACCAGCTCACACGGCACTGTCTGTGAGGGAGTTTTTAACCAGTCAACAAATAATTGTATTGGAACACCCTCCCTATTCACTAGTGACTTCTTTCTTTACCTGAAGATAAAGGAAATATTGAAAGGAAGACATTTTGATGACATTCAGGACATCAAGGGTAATACAACAACAGCTCTGATGGCTGTTCCAGAAAAAGAGTTCCAAAATTGCTTTGGAGGGTGGACTAAGCGCTGGTGTTGGTGCATAGCTTCCCAAGGGGTGTACTTCAAAGGTGACCATAGTGATATTCACCAATGAGGTATGTAGCACTTTTTCTAGGATGAGATCGCGGACTGAATTATCTGAACTTGTATGTCCCTTTGGGGAAGGCTGGGAGAAAGATTAACAGTATAAAATTTTGGCAGCGTGGTAGGATCCTTCTGCATGGGATGCAGCCTCCCATTTATTTAAAGAGCTCTAGGTGTGTAAACTTGCTCAACCCTGGGAATTGACTGAGGGGTCAGGATTCTCTGTTTTGGTGATTTAAGTTAGACTTCTGTTCATTCCACCTAGAACTCTTCCATATACAGATGAAATAAGAATTTTGTAGACTGCCCATCTATTTCTCTTGTAGGAATGCTATGATTAACTAGCCAATGACATAGGTATTTGTGCGTTAGACTGTTCTGATTACTGCTTTGACTCTGCTTTCAACTATGGTAACCATGCCCAGCTTATCTTTGACAAATAACACTTGGTGCTTGTCACTCTGGGATACAATCACCACCATTGCATGGAAGAGTCTCAGTTAACTGGCAGTGGATTTTGCTGTAATTTTGATATACAGAGAAGAGTGACCTCATAGCTCTTCAAGGATGCGGTGGCTCCCCTCACAAAGTTATTTCTCACAGTTGTGGTGAAATGTGTGTCCTCTGGACACTTCCCAGCTGGGTGAGCATTCCTTACATGGTAAAACCTGTCTAACATTCCAATTTCCTTAAGCCTTTAGATACCTTTTTTTAAATTGTACCAGTGCAATCCTGGCACTTAAATTCGTATTTTTTATTAACCATTGTCACCCCAATAAACTTTAATTTTAAAAAATTCATATTTTGTAGGCACTGCACCTTTTGTTCCATGTTTCAGCCAACCGACTAAATGAACTGTTAGAGCCCATTCTAAACTCTCCATTCTCGCGTATGGCGTATGTCCCCCATATTTCTGTCTAAATTGGAAAAATTATGCAGTTCTTTTGGAGCACACATTCTAATGAGTCAAACTTTTTACTTTACCTTCACCTTTCAAGTCCTGCTGGAAACTGAGTCTATTTATAGGTCTGGAAGTAAAGAATGTTAGTAGGATGGGTGCAGAGACGATTCAGTAGTGTCTTGCTAGGCAATTACCTCCTGGCAGGGGCATTATGATTTCTCAGGCAAAGCAGGTTTAACCTCGTTAGATGGGAATAGAAAGGGTGCCTTCACTGGCAAAGATGGCTTAGCAGAACTTAGAGATTTGATGTCCCCAGCTTTATTTGGAATCGGCCCATATGTGCCCATTCCAGTATTTGGGATGCCATTCTTTCCTAATATGTGACCTCACTTTAACAAAAAATGCCCTGCAATGTTGGCAATTCAAATTGTGTTGAATTCAGTCACTCATAGAATGAGACCCTGGGATTGGTTTTCAGCAATGTCAGCTCTGTGGCTACAAGAGATAAAGATTTCTTTCAGGGCAGATATAGAAACTAATGTAGACTGAACTGTGTCTTCCCTCAAATTCAAATGTTAAAGTCCTAACTCCCAGTGTGACTACATTTGGAGATAGGGCTGTTAGGAGGCAATTAAGATTAAACAAGGTCCTCAGGTTGGGGTCCTGAACCAATGGACCTGGTGGCCTTATAAGAAGAGAAAGAGAATTCATTTAAGTTGTTGACAGAATGAATTTCTCTTGGTTCTGAGGCTACGTTCCCTATTTTCTTGCTGGCCGTCAGCTGGGGTTACTCTCAACTCAGTGGTCACCTGTATCCCTCATCATGTTCCCCCTCCATCTTCACATTAGAAACCATAGTCAAGTCCTTCTCTTGCTTCAAGTCTTCCTGACTTAGCCTTCTGCTGCATCTATTTGGTCTCCAGCTGGAGAAGGTTATTTGTTTTTAGGGACCCACAAAATTAGATTCGGCCTACCTGGATAATCGTGGATACTCTCTCTACCATAAGGACACTGATTAATAAGCTTACATCTTCAAAGCTTCTTTTGCCATATAGCATGACATATTAACAGGTTATTGGGATTAAGGCATGAACATTATTAAAGAGTCATTTTTTTTCTACTACAATGAGGAACATAGCTTTCTATAGAGCCATAGAAGAGGAAACAAATCAAAGGAAATTATTACACACCAATGCTCAACTTCCTGCCAAGGTGTTTAAAGATGCTGGTTATACCACATACACACACACGCGCACACACACACACACACACACACACACACACAAATACACAGAGAAATTATAGAAGAGGAGAGGAAATAAAAATTACAAAAATTAACCTACAATTTTATGAGAAACCACTAAGGAGACAATGGCCCTTTTGCTCAGGTGAGTGTGCAGAGCTGAGGTGTGAGGGGAGGGGTGCCTACAGCCTGAACTATCAAGGAGCTGATGTTGACAGTACAAGAACAAAGTTGGAGGAAATAATTTGAAAAATTCTTCCCCTGATGCTGCTTCTCATTTTCTTGTACTATGGTCTGAATCTTTGTGTCCTCCTAAAATTAGTATGTTGAAATCCTAATGCCCAATGTGATAGTATTAGGAGTTGGACCTTTGGATGGTGCTTAAGCCATGAAGGTGGAGCTCTCATGAGTGGGATTAGTGCTCTTATAATAGAGGCTGCAGAGAGCTCCCTAGCCCCTTCCATCATGTGAAGACACAAGAAGTCTGTGACCTGGAGGAGGGCTTTCACCTAACCATGCCAACAACCTGATCTTGAACTTCCAGCCTCCAGAACTGTGGGAAATAAGCTACTCAGTCTATGGTATTGTATTATAGTAGTCCAAGTGGACTAAGACATCCCAAGACATGCTCCTTCAGCCAGGGAATGAATGGTCCAAGTCATTGGAGCCACCAGTACTGCTGTCTCATGTATAATAGGGCAACTAAAAAAACCTGTTGGGATAGGAGGTTCACCAACACTGGTGAGGGTTCTAGCTGCCTTCAGGCATTCTTTTTCTGACCTCTTCCCTAGAAACCAGGGAGTGTGCCTGCTTCCAATGTTGATTCCGCCTAAGGCTTTAAAGGTAAATTTAATGACTATGTTTGTTGCCTGGTAGAATGGCAGTCAAAGAATTTAATTAAGTATGGATGGCTTAATGGGACTTGTGCTTCTGACCATGATAAAGTAGCTTGTGAAAAGCCAATGTTCCTGCTACAGAGAAGAATTAGATTTTTAAAAAGATATATTCAAACATTTACCTTCAGAGACATCTCATTGGATTACCACTGAATATTATACAAACTGAGGAATCACATCCTTGGAAAAAAGTGAACTGCAGAGAAGAGAGCAAATAGTCTGTGAGCTGAATTTTCCTAGGGATATTTGCCAATTCTTGGCATTGAGCAGGACACTGCAAATCTAGTCAAGTGCCACTGTTTCAAGGCAATAGAGCAAGAAGAGCTTTTAGTTGTCTCAAAAAGCAAGAGACACAAAAATTGAAGTATGTGGCTACCAAGGTGGCCAGGACTTGAGAGACCAACATCCATAATGAAAAAGAAGGGGCAGAGTGTGAAGTCAAGTTTCACATGAAGGCATTTGCTTAATTATTAAGCTATTTCTGGGCCAAAGGAGGAGAAACTAAGCTGAAAGTTGCTAAAATTTGAGTAATGCAGGTTTCAGCAGTCTCCTGATGTTAAGGAAACACAACTGGTGTTAAGAACACACCAAAAAAGAAGGGATCTTAGTAAATGCCCGAGGATTTCAATTGGGGCTGTAGGAGTATTAATATTGAGGAGCACATGGGAACCAAAAGTGAAATGGGCCTATAGAAACTGCAATCCACTCTTTGTCCTCTGAGTTCCTGTTCAAATTAAGATCATTCCATACTTAGTTTATTAGGGTTGGTGGAGTAAACCCACTCTACAGGAGAATATAGAGACTTAGATGTAATGCACATCTAGGATTTATTAGAAAAATTCCCAGTATGCCTCTCTACCCAAAAATAAAAGTGGTTATCAGAGGGTAAGTGGGGTGGTAAAGGAGGGAAAAGGGGGTAAAATATATGGTGATGGAAGGAGAATGGACTCTGGGTGGTGCACACACTATGGAAAATTTTTCCTCAAAAAATTAAAAATAGAACTATCTTATGACACAGCTATTCCACTTCTGGGTATTTATCCGAACAAATCTAAAACACTAATTAGAAAAGATACATGCACCCCTATGTTTATTGTAGCACTATTTACAATAGCCAAGATATGGAAGCAACCTAAATGCCCATCAATAGATGATTGGATAAAGAAGAGGTGGTACATATATACAGTGGGATATTACTCTGCCATGAAAAAATGAAATTTTACCATTTGTGACAACATGGATGGACCTAGAGGGTATTATGCTAAGTGAAATAAGTCAGACTGAGGAAGGCAAATACCATATTACTTTACATATATGTAGAATCTAAAGAACAATGTAAATGAACAAACAAAATGAAAACAAACTCATAGATACAGAGAACATTTTGATGGTTGTCAGATGGGAGAAGGGTACAGGTGAGTGAAAAAGGGGAAGGAATTAAGAAGTATAAATTGGTATGGTAGTTACAAAATAGTCATGGGGTGTAAAATAAAGCATAGAGAATATAGTCAATAATATGGTAATAGCATAGTGCCAGGTGGGTCAGGGGGATAATTTTGTAAATTATATAAATCTAACCACTATGCTGTACACCTGGAACTAATATAAAATACAATAATATTGAATGTCAATATTATATTGAAAAAATAATAAGATAAAAAGGAAGAGTTCAAAGAAAAATAAATAAAAATACTTGCACATAAAATACAATGCACAGTTTGCAAGAAAACAAACAGGAATACATAATGATTTCCTATAAATCGGGGGAAGTTTAGAAATGGGAAAGAAAAATTTAAAAATGGAGATACAATTTTAGAATTGAAATGAAACAACAAAATTCTCTAGGGAAGTCACTAAAGGGAGCATATACCAGGAATATATTGCTTTGGGTGTCACATGGATAGTTACCATGAAAAGAGTATGTCATTCTTTTCTATAGAGAGAATGTAGAATATATTAAGTAAAGAGAAATATGTTGCTCAGAGGTCAATTTCCCTTCAGAAGTGGACTAGGAAAACTACTAAGTAGCTGGAGCTGAAGAACGAAAGTGAATTCTTTGCAGATTGTGATCTTTGAAGCCAGCCTTGACACATATGAAAAAGAAAATGTGTATATTCCTGGCACAAGAAATGAAGTTTTATTATGTTATGGAAGTTTATTGAGGATCTAGTACAATTAACCAAGGAAGAGGGGGATACTCTGATTTAGAAATGATAGCAATTGTTGAAATTTATTAATGTGGAGCAAATAAAAATATAAATGAATACTCCCATTTCCCTTGATGACCATATAATGAGATTGAAAATAATTATGGGCAGCTTTGAAGGCAAAATGAGGAACTTCCGGATAAGATATTTCAACCATTACTTGGTGAGTTTCAAAGTGTTGAAGTAATTTTAGATGATAGTGACTTATGCTTTGTGGAAAATTCTAGAGAAGTCACTGGGTTATTACTTTAAGGCTAGTTATAGAGAAGAGAAGATTTTTGTAAAGTTTAAATAGTCAATGCCATTGTTAATCAACTTCTGATGTGGTTGGAGTCTGATGTGGGAATGGCAGGAAGCATTGGGAGTGTAATTATTCTACTCAGCCAGTTGACGGTAGGCAGGCAGATGATCTATGGGTTACCTTAACAAACCAAGCATTCATGTGTCCATATTTCTTAATATGAGAAAGCTCACAATGTAAAGTATAGAGGGATATTATAATATGAAGTATGTTAGCTAAAAAGCAGAGGCAGGAAATGTTGGTTGCATGCCCATTCCTTGAACAAGTAGCAACTGGATTTTCACATCTGGTATGAAGCAGAAATCCCCTTTAGAAGTCATTATTTACAGATTCAAGGAAATTCAGGCAGGAAGTAGAAACTCCGTCTAATCTGTCATCATTGGCACTATGGTATAAATGACCATGCCCCTGGTCAATTATGAACTTTATTGTTAAGTGAATCAAATTAACAGAAGGAAGGAAAAGACATGGGAGAATGTACATATCTAGAGAAAGTAGGATTTTAAGATTTTAACTCACCCTAACCAAGAGTTCTTTGCATTTGGGTTTATTTTCCAAGATAAACCTTCAAAAAGAGTGGTGCATTGTTTTCCCTTGCCATTTTCTTTGCCTCACTGGGGAATTTTGAAGATGTAATGGCTCAGTGAATAATGATATGTAATAACATTACAAATTCACCATGATTTTTATTTAACAAAAAGCAATCAAAGTTGTCTTTTTGAATCATTTTGTACTCTACTTAGTTAAATCTTATCTCTTCTTTTCTAAAATCAAATTTTAAGCACATTTAGCCTACTGAATATGCTTGCATGTGCATTAGTGACCAGAATATGAAGAGAGGAAACATTTTTTTCCACCTACTCATGTTTACTTTAAAGATATTGTTGTACTAAACCTTTAGGCACTTACAAATGTGTAACAGTGTATTTTCTTCCCAGAGTTATGAGAGTTTATAATGCACACAAATCAAATTTGTGTTTCATCCTATGGGCGAAATTTCAGGTCTCTTCTCATTCAAGAGGTTAAAAAAAAAATGACATCTCACAAAAAGAAGATGGTATAATTTGTCTCACTTTTAGGCCCTTAAACTCAAGGAAAAATTATAATAACACTTAACTAAGAAAATGTCTAAAAATTCACAAGTTGTAACTGTTTTTCCCTGCTAGAAGGCTGATATCCTGGATTTTTTATTACAACTTAAAAATGTATTTTATTATGTGAATCAAAATGTCCAGTATTTTGATATCCAGTATCAAAATATCCAATACAATAGATTGTGGAGAGATACTTAATAATCCTGTACTATGTTTCAGGTGAAAAATGAGAGTTTGAATCTCTAAACCAAGGGGACAATATAAAGCAAATAAGTGTATATCCCTTAGAGGAAAAATAATTGTAAATGGTTAAATGTAACATAAGATTTAAAAAAAAAACTATTTAGCACAAAACTAGAATAAACATATATTCACTAACTACAATAAAATTGATTAAGTACCTGCAAAAGTAAGTTCTATTAGGCATAGTTCTGAGCACAAGAGCTATTATAGATAGACATGTAAATTAATACATAACTGAGGTAAGTGCTATAATAAAGTACTTTTATTCTTACTCACAAAGCACACAAAAATGTAGTAGGAATGCAGAAAACATTATAGTACATAAATTATCTTCATTTTGTAGGACATAAGATTTCATAAATTAGTTTATTGATTTTTGTTTCCTACAAAATATTATCTAATCGTGGGAAACAAGTATTTTCATACTTGTAAGAAACGGAAGAAAAATTCAGACCAATATTCAAAGCCTCATGGAAATGTCAGTAAAGAAATAAAATAACATCTGTCCCATTGTTCTTTTAAAAGCTACTTCTGTTTTATAAAAGTCAGGTGGATAATGTAAATGTTAACTTGTATAGACATTTAAAGGAATGAAGCACCAAAATGAATATGTAAACACAGAAATATGGAAAATAATTGCAAATGGTCAGGTAGGGCAGTAGGAATGTCAGTGCATCAGTAATTTTCAAGCATGAACAAATGAAAATTGCCACAATCAATAGCTTGATGTCATAATGATATTATGGATTAATATGCTTAACATTTCTATAATACTGAAACCTTTGAAAAACATTGGATTGCTACAATTATATCCTGCCCACTCCTTTCCTCCTGTCTTTATATCAAGAACTAAAATGTACAAAATACTGCCCTATTCTAAGGGCAGAAAAGAAATTCAGGGGAAAATGACAAGATCTGAGTATATTAACTTAGCAGATTTAGCCAATCATCTTCTATGCATCATAGCAAGGAGTCTGTCTGGAGTATTATAAATGAGTGCCTCTGAATAATGAAGACACTAATGAAACATCTACAGGTTATAACTCCATCTGCTCTTTTGTTCAATTTGCCATGTGAGTTAAATGGTGGAACAGAGTCAAGGAGTGATGAGGGAAAACTGCTTCAAACCAGCCCAGACGGCTCTATAAAATTCTTAATAGCTTCAATTTGTACAATTTTGTGTAATAAGATAAAGAAACTTCTAAACAGGAAGGAAAATTGATAATGCATCTTCATGAGGTTTACTTTCCAAAAGAAATCGTTGGCAGGAATTTTGTTTCTACTTAATAAAGCATAAATCACATACAGATCTCAGATTCACCCAATAGAAAATATAATAGCAAGGAAATAAAACATGACTTGGTAATCTCCCATTTTCAATTAATTTTATTGGTATCTTTTCTAAGACTTGCACAGCAATCATGACAGTGGTATACAGAGTACAAGGTTGAATTAATTCATTGACTTCATCAAGAAATATTTATTTAGCAACATGTATGTCAGGAACAATTAAGGTATAGGGATTCAGCAATGAACAAAACAAATCCACAAGGAGCTTGCATTCCAGTGCCGATAGGATAGACAGTGAAAATAAAAAATAAAATATAAAATATGTTATTATAATACTTGTTACAGTGAAAAAGAAAACAGGCAGAAATGGAGGAGGCACTACATTTAGAACAGTTATCAGAGAAACCTCGCTGAGAAGGTGGCATTTCAGCAAAACTCAAAGGAAATAAGGGAGCAAACCATTTTATAATTAAGGGAGGAGAGTTCTTGAGTGAGGAAAGTAAAACTACAACAGCCCAGAGGTGAGAACATCCTTGGTTGATGGAGTTCAGCAAGGAGACCAGTGTGTTTGCAGAAAGGGAAGTAAGGGGAAGAGCCATTGGAAATGAAATCAAAGACATATAGGACCTAAACTATGTGAGTCTTGTAATACCCTTGCAAGGACTGAATGTTTTAATCTGAGTGAGACAACAGGGTACAGATGGGCTTTTACTACAGAAGTAACTTGTTCTTAAAATTATATTAAAAAAAAAAAAAGTAACTTGTTCTTAAGGTTTCAACAGCATAACTATGTGTTGAGAGTAGGAGTAGATTGTAGAAGAAAAGGAGTGGAATCAAAAATAACTACTTAAACTTTTATTCTTCAATTTTTATGTGGCATTATACAACTTTAATATTATATGTAAGAGTATCTAGAATATTTCTGTGGTTACATAAAATTTGAATATTAGATGAAATAGAACAGATCATCTTCTTAGGGAGTTACATATAATTTGAACAGTGTATGAAAGACGAGACACCAGGTTGGTGGTTTAAACTGTTTTACAATGTGAAAACTATGTATCATCATTGCTCTTGGTTGAATGATTTGAAAACACACATACTTGCATGCACTATTAGGAGGCAGTGGGAATAATCCAGCAGAATGATGCTGGTGGCTCGGTTCAGGAATGGTGACAGGGTTTTCTGACAGATTTGAAACAATAGTATGAGAGAAAGAGAAGAGTCAAGGATGCCTCCAAGATACTAGTTCTGAATAACTAATAAGAAGTTGGTATTAACTGATATGGGGAGAGCTGCGAGAGGAGAGCAGTTTAGAAGGGGAATATCAACAGTTCCTCTTTGGACTTGTGGACTGCGAGATGCTGGTTCCATATCCAAGAGCAGATGTTGAAGACACAGTTGAATATATAACACTGGTGTCCATAGGAGAAATCCAAAGTCCAAGCTAGAGGCTCCCATCAGGTTACAGATTATTTTTAAAACCGTGAAGCTAGATAAGATCACAAATATGGTGGAGGGGTGATGGATAGGAGAAAAGCTCCAAGGAAACTATACACACACACACACACACACACACACACACATATATACATATATATGCATATATATGTGTGTGTGTATATATATATATACACACACACATATATATCAAAGAATGAATGAGAATGGATGGATGGATGAATGAATGAAATGAATGAATAAATGAGTGAATATGGGAAGCTGAATTTTGATCACCTCATTCATTTGGCCTGATCTGAGTGGCTAAGTATTTTTCTCATTCTTTCTGTGTCCTTTCTGGAGATGTTTATTCAAAAAGGACCTATCTGAAAGGAAAGATATTTTCTTATATTTTCTTTTAGTGATACATGATGAAGCCTCATGTCAACATTTCGATAGAGGTTGAATGTACACTTCTTGTTTGGAAAAAGAACCAGTGGTTAAACTTAAGCCAGTTATTTCCATACTCTTGTACTTAGCACTGATTTGGATTGTCACCTCTCAAAATTTGAAGCTGCTGGTGTTCTGTCACTAATGGACAGGTTGAGGGAATGCAAGGTCATATCTGTGTCATGATTACCAAAAGGAAAATGCGTTTTCTATAAGTTCAAGTTTTGCTTCCTTATGGGATTGAAGAGATCCTAAACTGAAATTGTGATATTTTCATTATACTTCCCTACACCGTTATTTCCCACCTCACTGGTTAGCATTACCCCAAGTCACTGCAAATGTCGTGGATGTTTTCCTGACTTCTCCAGCCTTCCAGAATCATATCTTCATAAAATGCCCAAATAGCAGTGTGGGCCCTCATGCCACTTGACTTTGGAATTTCAGACTTCTGCAAGATTCTCTTTGCAATGTTTTTCTAACAATTGCAAAGGCATTGTATCATGTTCCACAAAGAATGGCTGATTTCGGATTGTCACTTTTGAACTCCTGCTTCTCTATATGGCAGAATACTTCTTGCCTTCATACCAATTTTCCCTGGTCTGTTATTGCCCCTCTCCTATTGCTTTTTCACATCCACGGATACATGTGCAGATTTTTATTTCCCAAAGCAGAGCTGTAAAATATAACAATCTGTGAAACCATACTCAAGGCTGGGGAATAGCAACATTGCCACCATCAACAACAACAGCAAAAACAGCAGAGCCAACTTTAAAATTGTGCACGACTGCTTCCCAAGTGCATTGGCCAAGGAACCCCACACATTTCCTAAATAAATCTCTATCCTTAGCTTTAGGTTTGACACAACACTGTAGAAGCCATCTTGCTTCTTCCACATGAAAAAGTAGTCTTCAGTTCTAATCTTAGAGGGATAAAAAAGAGAGATAAAAATGTCATTAAAAAAAAAAAAAAAAAGAAACATGCCCTCAAGGGTCTCAGAAAAATTTACTTTGCAAACAATGAAGATAAAATTGTATTTGTGATTTTCTTAAATCTTGACATGAATTTGAATCATCAGAGCAATTTTTTAAAAATTAAATGTCTGTTCTCAATCCCTACCTATTGAACTAGTGTGGCACGTTGTCCCTAATTTTGACAAACTGTTCATGTTACTCTCTTGCACACCAAATTTGAGAGCCACTACAGACTACTATGCAGAATGGCAGGATCTCTGTTGCCTGGATCTTCACTACTTCAGAATAAGATATCTGTAGAAATGAAATATTTTTACCCAACAAAGGGGCCTTCACGTCTTCATCTCCAAGTGAATATACATTACTGGCACGTTTTAACTGGATGATTTCTACCCTAGAACTGACTACTACAGGTGCAAGTGTCCCTCATAATATATGATAACATCTCTTATAGGGTTTGAGTGACCAGCAGAAGGGTAGTGTGGACCAGATAGGAGGACTGATGGACTTGTCTCTATTATTAAATATAACCCCTTCTTCCCCACAGGCTGCACTAAACTTAGATTCCTTGTTTCCATGAGTGGAGGTAAAGAAACTGCTGTTCTCAAGGGCCACTCCTTCCCATACAGCCTTGCTTCTTGCTAGAAGATGTAGTGTAGGATCATTCACACCTTTATGACTCCCTTTTCGCAAGGAATGTTCAAGGGTCCTTGGATTCTTGCCAGCTCCTGACTCTGGGTATTCTTACTGGATTTTGCATTTTCTTCATTCAGGATCCTTCAAAGTTTTGAAAGAAAAGCAACCTGTGTTAGCTCAGTCTATTATCTTGGCGAGTTAGGGTCATTTATTTCTCCTAGGACAACTTTTGATTTTTGGCTCAGCCTCCAGCTCTGTTTCACTGAGCCTGTAAGATTGTGGTAAAGTAGAGTCTTTAACATAATTAGTACGATTTACTTGACAATTCATTATTATCAAAACAGCATCTCTGATTTACCTATGCATAATCAAAACATTTACCAAACATTTGTTTTTATGTCTTTTAACAAAATTAAAGAGTAGTTGAACCCATATGTAAAGACAAAAAAACACACATATAAATCAACACATACTTTTGGCATTCCCCCTATCAATTATCACTATCCCAACTATATACATATATTTTATTTATCAAAACTAGAGCAATCATTTACATAGACATTTATGGTGTTGCTTTATCTATGTGTAAAATGTCCTCCACCCTTATTCTTCTGACAGTTGAAATCATTCTCATCCAATAAGCTCAAAGTCTATCTCAAGAATGATCCTCTTGATTCCTGAAATTCTAAGTGGTCTTTCCATAACCTATGGTTTACAATACTATTGAGAATATTAAATAAGAGAGCTTCATTGGTGTTGTTCTCCATTATAAATTGAAATCTATAATGAATACAATAAATGTTATGCATGAGGTTTTACTCTAGGATATACTCCAAAGACTAGAGTGTGGAAGTCAGTATTTTCACAATCATAAAGGAAAAAGCAGAAAAATTATTAAATCTTTCATAATTATTCCACAATAATGTATATTAATTTTGCTTGATCCTACCAACTCTATTTGTTTTAAATAAATGTCAATTTTGTCAATTTATCTTCATGGTTTAAGCTCTATTTCTAAATGTTCTGAAATGTGGTGGCTAATGTCAATTTTGTTATTCTAACCATGACTCTAGCGATTTTCTGGGTCAAATTATTCTAGGCTTTAGCTTTCTAGAGTTGTTTTTTGCCTTTTCTTTTTGGAACACTTCTCCATTCCATTTTTTGTTTTTGTTTCCTTTCTGAAAAATGCCAAACTGTGTCTTGACTTACAAGGCCACCAAATATAATTATGCAAGTTGGGTCCTATGAAAATCCAGAATTCAGGTAGACTCTTAAGTGAATGGCAATGCATAGATTTGTGTAACACACAAGTTACTCAACCACAATGGTTGCCCTCAAGGTTTTTCTACTAGAATTGCTTTGCCACCCTACTGTATAGTTTGTAAGTAAAACTATAATGAGTTAAAATACGTTTGAGTCACCAGTCTTCCAAATAAACACATCAACTAGTTTAAATCTCTCTATAGATCAACAGTTTAATGTAGGGATCAAGGCCTACAAATTATTTATTATGTGATAAGTCAAAGCATGTGCTTGGTAAAAAACATAAATTAATTAATTAGCATAAGTCCAGCACTAAGACCTGGAGATGCAACAGGGCTGAGGGTAAATATTTTCTCATACTTACGCATTAAAATTTCTACAAGTTGTTTATTCTTGATTTTATGCCACATAGATAATTTGATGACACATTCAATGAGCAATTATTCTTATTCTAAAACAAAATACAGCCACATCCTAGGCATCTGCTTTCTTAGAACAAGAGCCCTGTCTGTTAGTACCTTTGGCCTGATCTTCAGTGAGAGAAAACAACTGGCCAAAACTGCATTATGATATAATATGATGATCTGGAAAAGCCAGTACTCTCGTTACTGAAAGAGAATCTATGATAGCTCTTAGTGTATATTAAATAGTGGATGACCATGGACAGGAAATGTGTAATTTGGAGGCCTGGTTATTAAAAACATTTTATATATAGGTCATATTAGACAAATTTAATGTGGATAGAAAGATCGTGGATTATAAGACATTTATGAGGCTTTAGAAAGTTAAATAGTGAATTATCCTGCTAGATTTTTCTTCCTTATCTGTAAAACCAGAGGCTAGATTTTGATGACCATTAAGGTCCCTTCAAGCTCCAAAATTCTGTGATTCTAAAAAAAAAATAATCAAAAAAGAAAAAATCCAAATTAATATGAAAATGTAAATCTCTTACATCTGGTGTTTTAAACCTAATAAATGATCAAATACTCATCATATGTACAGCTTTATTATAAATTATTTAAAATGTCTTTGGTTATCCTAATGGTTAATATTTATAAAGCAATCATAGTGCCCCCAGTCCACTACTGAAGAATAAAGCATGCTGTCCTCTTATTCTGCACTAATTAAATAGAACTTAGTTTCCTAGACTTTCACAATTTTGTCATTCTACTTCTTGCTTTGACTCTTTAAATAGAATTTTAAATTCTTTACACTTTTCCTGAGGATATTACCTAATGAGCTTGTTCCAACTTGCAGTTTTCTAGAGCTTAAAAGAAAGCAGTTTCTACTCCACAATCACATTCACTGTGTTTCCTTTTATATATTTTAGTGGTATGTCAAATTCGTTCATCCATCCATTCATCCATCCATCCATTTATGTGTTTTGCTAAATCACAAACCAAGAAACAAAAATATTTAATGCCTACCAAACACCAGGTGTCTTAATTTGTATTCTTCAGAAAAACCGACTGAGGCAGGGCTTCAGGTGTGTGTGTTTTACTGAGGATGTGCTCTTGAGAAAAAACAAAAACAAAAAAACATAAGAGGAATTAAAGAAGCAGGATAATGAAGAGGAAACAGACGATCAAGGATGCAGCCTCACCTAAAATCTAAGGTTTACCAGATCCCCTAAATTGGGGTGGTAGGGAGCTCTGGAACATGAATTATACCACAGGATTCCCTGCGTTGAGACAAGGTGGCCAGCTCTACCATGTTTCCCCAAAAATAAGACTTAGCTGGACATTCAGCTCTACGGCGTCTTCTGAAGCAAAAATTGTTATATGACCCAGTATTACATTATTGTATTATATATTATATTATATTATATTATATTATATTATATTATATTATATTATATTATATTATATTATATTGTATTATATTCCCTGTCTTATAGGAAAATAAGACCGGGTCTTATATTAATTTTTGCTCCAAAAGACACATTAGAGCTGATTGTCCAGCTAGCTCTTATTTTCGGGGAAACATGGTATGTGTCTTTATATCAGTTTATCACTGGCTGTGTGCAAATGGCAGGGGTGATGGAGGGGCATAACTTTTCAGCAGCTGATGTGTACCAGTCTAGTAAAGTAGCTCTGGGTAGGGTCCAAATGGCATCTACTGCAGTCTACCATTTGCCCCTTGCCATGCGGCAATCCATTTTGTTTGTTTGTTTGTTTTTTGTTTTTTAATTCACATTTACTCTATCCAGACACATCTCTCCGTAATTCTATAGTAACAACTCCTGGACCCATTCCTAAGAGGAAGTTTAGTGGGATGAACTACATCTGTCACCACCGTAGTTGGTTCTCAGGCCATAATTAATACAGCATCTACCCCTTTCACCATATGTTCTAGATTTTCTTCACTCTCAACAAGCAATTCTGCAGGATGAAGGAGGCTTGACTGATTTGGTGACCTAAACCCCCATCCTTGAGGGGAGTGATTATGCCCTTCTCGGGCTGTGACTGCCATACTTGTCTATTTACTGTTAAAAGTGGGCATGGAAACAAGAGACCTCCTGAGCACCCAACATATTATTTCCTGCACAGACTGATGTAGCAGCAATCCTGACTCCTCCTGATTATCAGGGTAATTACCTCTGCCAGTGTAGTGACTACTGTCTTTTAGCAAAAGGAGCCAGAAATGACCAGGCAGGAGTCATAGCTAAATGTTCAGTGAGACTCATACTGTGTCAAGTGCAGGAAATACTTAACCTCTAGGAGCCCGGACCTTCAGACTGAGTATAGTTTTGCTCTTCCTACCTGCAGAGCTTAGGCCATCACCACTGTCTGTGGATTTACAGAGTATTTGATTTTCAGACATGGCTTACCATATAACTTAACCTTGGGAAAGGGTGCCAGGGGTAGATGTATCTGATACATTGGACTAAGACAATTATTTACAGAGTGCCCAGATGGTCTAAGTCAGCTTCAGTCTTTATATTATTACTTAGGGAAGTCTAGTTAACACCAGGGGCAAGACTATTAATGTTAACTTAAATTAGTCTCAATTGAATATGAACTATTTCTAATCTGTCTTTCTGATAGGGATGGAAAAGAACATATCTGCCAGAGTGGGAGCCCCATAACACATACTAGAGGCCGTGTTCTCCAGCAGAAATGCCATGTCCAGCCCAACAGCTGCAATTGAGTCTCCTATTTGCTTTAAGTCACAACTAGTCCAATGTTTGTAGGTGCTGTGTTGATTAAGTAAATTGTCTTTGAGTGTACTAATTTCAGCCATTTCCCCTAGGATAAGGTATTTTTGATTGATCGTGTTGGTTGATATGGCGGATCATATCAGAGACTTCCACTTTGGCTTTTTCACTACAACAGGTCTTACCTCACATAATCAAAGAACTGATAAGAGAGTTCTCTGAACTACCAAAGAAGTTCATTTTAGTTATACAATTTCAAACCAGGAAAATGACCATCAAGTGGATTCGTGGACTCCTTTAATAACCTAGCTCCCATAAGGCCCCATTCTAAAAGGGCTGTGGCAGTTCTAAAATATGTCCACTTATTACTCAACAGTCTTCCCTTCAAATTGTGTGGTCTAATTCCTCTCCCTTCGAATGTGGGCTGGACTTAGTAAAATGATTCTAACAAAAAGAATATAGTGGAAGTGATGGTGTGTGACTTCTGAGGCTGGGTCATAAAAGACATTGCCACTTCCACCTTGCTTACTTGGATTACTCACTCTGGGTAAAGCCAGCCAATATGTCAGAAGAACACTCAAGCAGTCTTGGGATAGATCCACGAGGGGAGTATTTGAGGCCTTTCACCAACACCCAGCAACCACACGCCATTCATGTGAATTAGTCACCTTAGAAGTGGATCCTCCCATTCCAGTTATGTCTTAAAATGATTGCATCCCCAGCTGATCTCTTAATTGAAACTTCATGAGAAACCCTGAGCCAACTCATTCGCCTAAGCTGCTTGCAAATTTTTAATCCAGAGAAATCATGAGATAATAAGTGATCATTGTTATTTTGAGCCATTGCGTTTTGGGGTCTTTTAGTAAACAGCAGTAGATAACTAATACAGAGTTGTCCAATGGTGGCAATTTGCGGCCCTGGGTGTCAGCCTATTTCCAACTATCCTTGAAAGATCTTGGTGTCTTCCTTTTCCTAATGCACATTACTTTACTGCATGGTCATCGGTAGCATTAGGGAAAGACTAGGAAAATTCCTAATGAAAATATTTATTAGGGTGGTGCAGGATTATTTCACATCTCTCCCTTAGCAGCAAGTACCAAATCTGAGAATCAGTTCAGCTCCAGAAATTGCAAGAGACTGAGACTTTTTGTAAGGAAAACTGCCCTCAGCCTCCTGATAATCCATCTTGGTTTCATTTAATTGTGTATATTGACCAATATTCTGCTTGGCTGTCTATATATCTTTACACTAGGAATGTAATATTCTGTTAAATATTGCCTCAGCTCTCTTGGCAGCCACTTTGATATTTCAATAACTGTGTCCACTCCTGACAGGTAAGGCTCTCAACCTGGTCTCTGATATGTTGGATTCCTATCTTAACCATTGCTATCAGGGAGCCCAGTTCTATAACAGAATCTTCTACCATCATCCCTACCCTACAGGACAGTCAATTCTGAACTTCTCAGTGATGGTCTTGCCTCTCCTACTGGTACATTTTTTATCACTTTGGTAAATGGAATATACGAGGTCTGACAATTAGGTTTGTGAACTTATGCAATGATGTTGCTGACCTTTTTTGATATCAGAGGGATTATTCATTATGAATTTGTACCAACTGGACAAATAGTTCACCAAGTTTACTATTGGGAAGTGCTGAAAAGACTGCATGAAAAAGTTAGACGACCTGAACTTTTCACCAACAATTCATGGCTTTTACATCACGACAATTGCACCAGCTCACACAGCACTGTCTGTGAGGGAGTTTTTAGGCAGTAAACAAATAAATGTATTGGAACACCCTCCTTACTCACCTGTCCCCAGTGACTTCTTTCTTTACCCAAAGATAAAGGAAATATTGAAAGGCAGACATTTTGCTGACATTCAGGACCTCAAGGGTAATACAGCAACAGCTCTGATGGCCATTCCAGAAAAAGAGTTCCAAAATTGCTTTGAAGGGTGGACTAGACACAGGCGTCAGTGCATAGCTTCCCAAGGGGAGTACTTCGAAGGTGACCGTAGTGATATTCAGCAATGAAGTATGTAGCACTTTTTCTAGGATGAGTTCGTGAATTTCATTGTCAGACCTGGTACTTTTGGCTTTTGCTTGGAATTTAGCCATCTGGTGGGTTTTCCAGCCTTAGGATATTTATCTAGCATGCTCATTTTCCTGAGCCTTTTGATCCCTTGCCCCTTGTCTGTCACAGCACTTCAGGCATTTTTCTTTGTTTAGTGAGGTCCTCTACTTTTTCCAAGATTCCAAGAGCTATCTTTGCAGCATGTTAATACCTTCACTGGGAGTCCTTCCTAGGGTGTTGAAATCCTGTATCACGAGAGTTTATATATCTACAAATTGTACACTAACCGACCTTCTGTTCTGCTCCCTTGATCTAAAACCCTCACCATCCAGTTCGTATGCATTTTCTTCGCTCCTTGCAGTATATAGTAGCCAGCTCCTTCAACATGTAATTCCTCTCTTCTGTTCAAAAGCCCAGCACATTTCTAGACAAATTATGTTGAAATTTGACTCTTATTATATTGTGGTTTCCAGGAAAGGAGGTTGCAAGCAAAGTGCCTTAGGGAGGCAAGGATTTGAGGTCTTTGCATGGTCTTAAATTAAAAGGTGGGGGTGTACTTATTTCTAACAAGGGAGAGTGGAACAGTTTTCAAGCTTACTTAGTACCCACATCTTTCCTTTTAGGGTCCTGATCTTGGCACAGAAAACCTGCTGAGGCTGAGAATTCAACCTCTGAAGATCCATGACTCATAGAATTAGTCCAGAGACCAGTCCTCTGCTTTGTCTGTTCTTTGGCTACAATAAATTAAGGTCTCCTTAAATACTGTCAAAGATATCCTCTGGTTTTCACACTTTTCCTTGAATTGGAGATTAGTCTCGCTAAGCCTGTTACTATCTCTTTTCTGGGAATCATTAGTGCATAGTAGCAGCTACTCAATTTCATGTTATTTATGGAAATTTTTCCTCACACCTCTTAAGCAGCAGACATATTTCACCTGCCAGGGTGTTTGTTTGTTTGTTTTTCCTACCAATACTCCATTTATGTCCATCAATTGATGAAATTTTACAAATTGTACCTCTGCAGAACATTAGAGGATAACCATAATAGCTATACTCTACCTACTAGTAGTGTTTGGATCTGTTTGCCTGCTGGCCAGCAAGAAACATATCCCTACAATTAGAGTTTGCTTCCTAGGACCATACATGGTACTAATTGTCTTAGAGGTAATTCCCAGGAAACAGACAATGGTAATGATAATTATGGGCAGAAGATCTGGTAGTGAATGCTTTAGGTAGAAACCCCTGTTAGGAAGATGCTCCTGCAACTAAGTGGAGAAGGAAGGACTGTGAGAGGGACAAAGTAACCCAAAGTGTCATTGCAGCTGAGGCCTCAGTTATAATAAAGCGCTCTGGATCTCCATGGCCTTTCAACATTGTCATAAATTGAGGGAGGGAGGCTGGGCCATTTTTATCACCATATAAACCAGTCATTGGCCAAAAGATGCTTGCTGAGCCAGAGTCTAATCTTGAACAAGGCATTTTCTTGCTGCTAAATCCAATGCCCAGTGACTTACACAGCTATACGAGTTGGCAGCTCATGTTCCTGGCAGCTGAGGGGAGGATGCCTTACCATGAAGACAAGGCCACACTATTCGTTGAATATACTATTATTACTATCGTATATATTAACAATAATAATAATAGTAACAGTAATGAAATTCTTATAATTGCTAGCCATTTGTGATGGTTAATTTTATCCATCCAATTGACTAAGCCAAGGAGTATCCTGATTAAACATTATTTCCGGGTAAGACTGTGAAGGTATTTCCAGGTGATACTAGCATTTGGAATGGTAGGCTTGGTAAAGTAGATTGCTCTTCCCAGTGTTGGTGGACATCATCCAAGCTGTTGAAGATAGGAATAGAACAAAAAGACAGAGGAAAGAGGAATTCACCCCTTTTTGCTTTCTGCCTGACTAGTACTTGAGCTGGGACATGGGTTTTCTTCTGCTCTTGGACTCGGATTTACATCACTGGTGCTTCTGGTTCATAGGCCTTCAGATTCAGGATGTAGTTTCATCAACAGCTTGTCTAGGTCCCCAGCTTGCAGATGGCAGATCGTGGGACTTCTCAGCCTCCATAATGGGTGTGATGGTGTTAGCCAATTCTTAAATCTCTCTCTCTCTTTCTCTCTCTCTCTCTCTCTCTATATATATATATATATAGAGAGAGAGAGAGAGAGAGAGAGAGAAAGCAGTATATAGTAGCCAGCTCCTTCAAAATGTGTGTGTATATATATACACACACACACACACATACGCACACACACACACACACACACACCCCAAGGGTGCAAAAAAAAATGTATACAAGTGAACACTTTGGTCAACGTTGCTCAAGCAGTAGTTCGCTGTAATCAGAAGTGTCTGGACGCTGATGGTAACCACTTTGAGCACCTCTTGTAATTGCAAAAGTCAAATGTGACTTGTATTCATCTTTTGTTATCGGAATATATTGTTACAATTTTAATACAGTTTTTTTTTTCCTTTCTTAAAATGTGTATACATTTTTTCGGCTCTCTCTCTCATATATCTATATCTATGTCTATAGATATAGATACATATATATCCAATAAGAGACTTTATATATATAATTTTAAAAATTAAAAAATATAATTATATTATATATAATATATAAATTAAAAAATGTGTTTATATGTTATGTATTAAAATATGATATATATATGTATATAAAATCTCCTACTGGTTCTGTTTCTCTATAGAACTCTAATACATCATTTGAGAGTAAGTTGCAAATATCATACTACTATATTCCTAAATAGCCCACTGTGCATCTTCTAAGTTCTAGGAGTTATTATATAACCATAACACTATGATCAATGTAATGAAATTTCAAATTGATGCAGTATTCTTATCAAGTCTATAGTCCATATGCAAATTTCGCAAATTGTCCGAATAACATAATTTGTAGTGATTGTTTTGCAATCCAGGATCCAATCCAGGATCAGCCATTGCATTCAATTATCATATCTACATGCACTTTAGCTTGCTAATCATATCCTTCTCAGCTATCCTGAAGTTAAATGCCGGAATTTCCTGGATTGAGGCATCATGGTTCTCCTTACAACTTTGATATGGGATCTAGAAGTGGAAAAATGTCTTGTGATCTGGCACAAATGCTCTGATTTTGAAGCCCAGTAAATTATTCAAGATTTTTATATATCTCCTATGATATGTTAAAACTCATATAAGAACACTCATGTTTCACAATGATCAGTGAACAATTTAGGACGTGATAGGTGTGTGTGTGTGTGTGTGTGTGTGTGTGTGTGTGTGTGTGTGTACATACTCCTTATGTATTAAAAGGAGCTTTATTATTGGAACTACATTACCTGTCTCTCAGTATTGAAAAACACTGGACTTATGGTCTAGTAGATGTCAACATAAATGCTAACTGCATGCTATTATAGCCATATAAAATCATTGAAGATTCAAAATAAATTTAGTGTGCAACTTGGGAATTGACTATTATAATATGCGCATTTGCAATTAGCAGGGAATGCTTATATGTCTGAGTAAGCTAAACTGAAAATATGTTCTAGGAAGATAATTTTCTTCTCATAAGAATGTCTAAGCAATCTCCCAATTTCTACTTTGCTCTTATTCATTTTTAAACTTGACCAACTTTGTTTTTACAGTTGAACAGTAGATGAGTATTCCATAACCCAAGAAAAAGGCTGTTGTATTATTCTCTTGATATCTCTACTCTTTGGGAGGCCTGTGTGATGCTGACCTCACTAAAAACCTATCTGTAGACAGAGATTTAGTGCGATTTGGCACCAAATAGCACTAGGAGACATTAGCCTGGATATTTAAAATAAAGGCAAAAGCCTTGTTTTATGTATTATTTGGGATAACTAATCATCATTTAAATTTGATCAGCAGAGGATACTGGAGCCTTCTGTTTTAACCTTATAATACTGTTATCACCATTATAAAACTTGGAATTTTGGCATTATTTTCAAATCTTCCCGTATGTATTTGGTTAAGAAATTTAGACAATTTCCTGTCTTCAATGCCTTTTGTATCTTTATCTCTTTATTTCTGAAACTTCCCAATCCTTATATATATATATTTTTTTCACCTGGCTTGTTATAATTTCTTGTTTACTAACTCCCTTATAGCCTTAGCACTACTTACAGATATTTTGTAATGGTTTTTTATGTCTCCCCAAACATAAAAAAGACCATAGGAATAACTAGAAGCTATACAACTCTACAGCATCTTTCATCTTTTTATTTAGCCTCCTTGGGGCTAGTTACTTTAAATAGTATGGAAAAACAACAACTTTTCAAATAAATTATGAATAAGCTCCTGTCAAATTTAGTTCAAGCCTGCATTAAAGGAAGAGCCTCAGTGTGGACCATTTCAAAATTCTCTTTTTGGGTAAACATATTATAGGAAAAAGAAAGAATGGTTAGAGAAAGACTTGTCAACCTTGGCACTATTGACATTTTGGGCTGAATAATTCTTTGTTGTGGGGACCATCCTGTGCATTGTAGAATATTAGCTGCTACCCAGGCGTCCACCCACAAGATGCCAGTAGCACCCCCTTGTTGTAAAAACCAAAAATTTCTCCAGATACTGTCAAATTTATTTATTTTTATTAAAATCTATTGGGGTGACAATGGTTAGTAATATTACATAAGTTCAAGAGTACAATTCTGTAATACATCATCTACATAGCACATTGTGTGCTCACCACCCAGAGTCAGTTCTCCTTCCATCACATATATTCAACCCCCTTTACCCTCTTCTACTATCCCTCTCCCCTCTTAGCCTCTGGTAACCGCTAAACTGTTGTCTGTGTCTATGAGTTTTTGTTTCTTTGTTTGTGTATCTTGTTTCTTTGTTGCTTTCAGTTTTATGTCCCATATATCAGTGAAATCATAAGGTTCTCGACTTTTTCTGTCTGACTTATTTCGCTTAGCATAGTAATCTCAAAATCCATCCATGTTGTTGCAAATGGCACTATTTCATCTTTTCTTATGGCAGAGTAGTATTCCATTGTGTATATATGCCACGTCTTCTTTATCCAGTCATCTATCGAAGGACACTTTGGTTGTTTCTATGTCTTGGTCACTGTAAATAAAGCTGCAATGAACATTGGAGCACATATATCTTTATGGATAAATATTTTCAGATATTTTGGGTAGATACACTGGAGAGAGATTGCTGGGTCATATGGTAATTCTATTCTTAATTTTTTGGGGAACCTCCATACTGTTTTCCATAGTCTTGGTGGGAAATTTGCCCCTAATTGAGAACCACTGGGTTATATACAAGAAAAATAAATAAACACATCAGAGAGTTAGATAGGTACCTTAGGTCCCAGATGTTCTAAATCTCATTTAGAGACAGAAGAAAATTGCTGAAGCATTTTTTCAGAAATTAAAATTCCTCTGTAGAAAGACGCTGTGAAATTCACCTTACAAAAACATTCTGACCTATTTGGGACAATTCTTCTTTCTCAGTTTCTCAGCTTGATCAAATCAATATAACCTCTTCTGGAAAAACATCTTATAATGTTCCCTTTACTATCTTGATTTCAAAATTATAATTTAAAAAACCTTAACTATAATACTAGTGGATAAATAAGGGGAAAGTAACCAATGATGCAAATGATATGTGTTCCAATATGTTGATTCTCGGGCCGGTTACACCAGAGAGATGACGAAGCAGTTACTTGCTTTCACCTATAAAGGGACTCTCCATAAATGCAGCAGCAATGAATACACACTGAGAAGTGTGCTGTGTTGGCAACCTAAGAATGTGAGCAGCATCACTCTGAGCAAGGTGCTTTTTTGAAATAGAAAACAACTCGATCAAATTCTAAACAAAATAACACAACCTTCTTTCAATTTATAGAGTAGTGATTCTAGGGAATGTAGTGTACTTATATTAAAACCATGTACAATCTTTCGTCGATATGAAAACCAGAATTAGGATCTGTGATCAGATTTCTAAATATATTCTTCACTTTCCTGAATACCAACGACAGTACTGCAATCTTGCGGGATATGGGCCAGTCACGCATGGTGAAGGACTGTCCTGCTCAATGTCAGTAGGGCACCCCCATCATTGTGACAAACTAAACTGTACTGAAGTTTTCCCAAACTCTCTGGAAGGCAGAACCCTGCTCTGAATAAATTTCTTTAGGGTTCTAATTCTGGACTTGGGTAAAATCCACGGTTCTTAGAATTCTGTGAATACATTTAACCCTGGAAGAATATGCTAATTAGAAGTTCCCTGCACAAACCTTCAGAGAGTCAGATTTAGTAAGACTGAAGTGGGGATTAACAAGCGCTGCAGACAAATCTGGGGTACATGGTCTGTGGACAAGACTTTGGGAAACACTTCAAAGTGTGTGAACTTCCTTGGCAGAAAATCAAAACTGTTACGGGAAAATTAGTTGAGTGTGTTATGCAGCTGGCAAGTAGTGGTCTGCATTCCCTCTCTTTACCTTACAATCTTGCAATCTCGTCTTTAAGTTGTCCCTTAAATTCCTTCAAAGTGTCTTCTAATGAGGGTCTTTTTCTTATTATTCAATCGAAAACATGAAGTAAGTAAGGTGGTGCTATTTTTAAACTACGGAAACAGAGCCTATTGTGAGAATTTTTTTCAGTGAATTTTGTCATAACATTGAAAACTCAAAAATAATTATCTGAAGATTTTTACACCTGCTACTGGACATATTGATAGTAAAATGGAAGGCAAGTTCAATTCATGATTTACAGATGTATTTCATATTATCTCTTTCCTTATGCATACCATACATGGAAGAGAGGCAAACTTCAAAGGAAACTTCCTGCAAAGAAGCGATATGAAATATGGCAAGTGTAAAGATTTGAGGAAAGCTGGTAAGAACCCATGATTATATACTGTAAGGTTTGCATGCAAAAGAACTGAACTCATCAGCTACTTAAATGAACATCTGTATAAATAATCTTATTATATTAATATTTGTGATTAAGAAATTATAAACAGTATCATATTTTGTTTGGGGGGCACAAAAGATTTTTAAGAGACGGTGGACACCCAATAAAACCAGTGGAATGAAAGAAATTAAAAAAAAAAGATTTTTAATGTCTCCATGTTTTTCTTCATCCTACAGAAACTGGTATCTCTTCCTTCTTTAAACTATATTTATCTAAATGTAAAATGTATGATTACATTTTAAATTCTGAGTCCACTTGTGATTTCTTATTACTGTAAATCAGGTTAGCAATGAAAAGGATTTGTTTCACTTTTGACATACACTCTTGAATATGAGATAAATACAGACTATTTAAAATACATCTAAAATATAATTACTTGTGAAAGTAATTTTAGAGAGGATAAATCGTATGTAATCTTTCAAATATACTACATTAGTTCTTTGAGACTCAAAATGAAAAGATAGCTAATATGTGAAGATTTGCTACCCATCTTGAAAGTTCTTTGGTAATATTTGCGTATACCATATAGAAAAAACATGCATTTTGAAAGTTCAAACATAATTTAAAAATCAGTGAATGCTGTGAACTGCTATCTAGACTACTTTAGATGCAGGATATTATAATGAAAATTATAGATGTGTACAAAATTTCTCAACTAAATTAAATGGTATTATCAATAACTTGTGGTCTGCTCAAGGAAATTAACGATTAGCTAAATTTATAACCATGTGTGGAAAATTGTTTGTTTCGAATGAAGGTACATAAAACATCCTTCTTAGGGTTAAATTATGTTGTCAAGTTTATACTAGGACTTGAATTTGTACAACTTTTTAACTCTAAATAATAATGTCTTACATTTTTATAGTTTTACTCTTTTTATATCACTTACCCTTTACATTAGTTTTGTAAATTAGGTCTCTCACTTAGGGTAGGTAACCTGGTTTAGGTATCTTGGTCCCATTAAATTTTAATTTTATCCTTGGCAAGTAATATAATTCATATGTAAAATGGGAATAACTTCTGTTCTTTGAGGAGCAAATAAATTACTCTGTAAAAAGGACTTAACACAGTGGGTACATGTATATTATTCGCTATTTTTATTTCTACTTTATAGATAAGAACTCTGGAGATTTGAGATTAAATCAATAGTTCAAATTAGTGTTTTTACACTTTTTCAACTTTTTGACTGGAATGTAAAGTGTGCATCTGCCTAATCCAATATGCATATGCACTCATATACATATATGTATACATATATATGAAACAAATGTTTCACAAAGCAAATTTACTTTTGCTGTATGAAATATAATCTGATTTTTTCTATTTTACCTTATTCTTTCTGTTTCTGCCCTTCTATTTTTTAAGATGATTGTAACACACTAAAATGATTTCCCCAAATATAACTGTGTCATAACCAACAGTTTAAAAAATATAACTAGTCACATAGCTAGGATTGAGAAGCAATCTCTATGAATATTGTTATTGGGACCATTATTCTGCGATAATAATTACATAAATTGTATATGGACTATATATAGATTTGAGAATAATATTGTATCAATTTGAAATTTCCTGACACTGACCATTGTGTACCTTGAAGGTGACAGCTGTCTTACTTGGTCCCAATTCTTTACAACACCAAGTACTGTGCTTGCAGTAGAGCAGATGTTTACCATGTTTGCTGAGAAATTTATGATTCTAAACCTTTTTGACACTTCAGAGATTTTCTATAGGTGAATACATTTTTTGTGTATAAAATGGTAATTTCACATTAGGCACGGAGGCCAGACATGTTTCATGAAAAGAAGTGAAAGACTGGGCTTGGGAACCATTAATAAAACTTGTAAAGTTCTGATTGGTAAGAGAAATCTAGAAACCAGTAATTCTGCAAGAAAATGAAGAATGGTGAATCACAAACTAGAGGTGAATTTGCAGTATAATATGGTAAGAGATCTTTTGTGTGTTTTAAAATATCACAAAATCAAGAATGTTCCAATTGCTCTCTGACACTCCACAGCTAATCAGTGAATGGTTGATGATAACGACCGATGGTAAAGACCATGATAATAAAGAATATATTAGTGATGATCTGCATTCAATTTTAACTCAATTTTAACTTAATTAGGATGAATATGTGGATTAATAAATTATCCAACAGTTCCCAAATAGTGTTTCTGGTCATATTTTCCTGTGTCAACTTAAATTGAAATTCTTATTAAGAATCAAGTTGATGATAGCCATTCTAACCAGTGTGAGGTGATACCTCATTGTAGTTTTTATTTGCATTTCTCTGATGATTTGTGATGAGCATTTTTTCATATGTCTATTGGACATTTGTTATGTCCTCTTTGCAGAAATGTCTGTTCAGGTGCTCTGCCCATTATTTAATTGGATTGTTTGGTTTTTTTTTGTTGTTGTTCAGTTGTATGAGTTTCTTATATATTTTGGATGTTAACCCCTTATTGGAGGTGTTGTTTGAAAAATCTTCTCCCCTTTGGTTGGTTGCCTCTTTATTTTGTTGATTTTTTGTTGTTGTTGTTGTTGTTTTTTGCTGTGCAGAAGCTTTTTAGTTTGATATAGTCCTATTCATTTATTTTAGCTTTTACTTCCCTTGCCTTTGGAGTCAAATTCAAAAATATTCTTTGAACCCAAGGTCCATAAGTTTAGTACCTATGCTTTCTTCTATGCAGTTTACTGTTTCAGGTCTTATGCTTAGGTCTTTGATCCATTTTCAATTAATTTTGGTACACGGTGACAGATAGCAGTCTAGTTTAATTCTTTTGCATGTGACTTTCCAATTCTCTCAGCACTATTTATTGAAGAGGCTGTCTTTTCTCCACTATATGTTTTTGGCTTCGTTGTTGAAAATTATCTGTCCATATTTATGTGGTTTTATTTCTGGGTTCTCAATTCTATTGCATTGGTCCATGTGTCTGTTTTTCTGCCAATACCATGCTGTTTTGATTATTGTTGCCCTTTAGTACAAGCTAAAGACAGGGAGTGTGATACCTCCAGCATTGTTCTTTTTTCTTAAGATTGCTTTGGCTATTCGGGGTCTTTTGTGGTTCCATACAAATCTGATGACCTTTTGTTCTATTTCTTTGAAAAATGCCATTGAGATTTTTATGGTGATTGCATTAAATCTGTATATTGGTTTGGGTAATATGGCCATTTTAACTATGTTGATTTTTCCAATCCATGAGCACGGAATGTGTTTCCATTTTTTTATGTCTTGTTCAATTTCTTTTAAAAATGTCTTATAGTTTTCAGCATATAGATCTTTCACATCCTTGGTTAAGTTTATTCCTAGGTATTTTGTTATTTTTGTTGCAATTGCAAAAGGAATTGGGGTTTTTTTGTTTGTTTGTTTGCTTATTTTTCTGAGATTTCATTGCTAGTATATAGGAATGCAATGGACTTTTTTTGTATGTTGATTTTGTAGCCGGCAACTTCACTGTATTCGTTTATTGTTTCTAATAGCTTTGTGGTAGAATCTTTAGGGTTTTCTATATATAGCATCATGTCATCTGCAAAAAGTGAGAATTTAACTTCTTCATTCCCTATTTGGATGCCTTTTATTCCTTTCTCTTGCCTGATTGCTCTGGCAAGGACTTCCAATATTATGTTGAAAAGCAGAGGTGATAGGGGTCAGCCCTGTCATGTTCCTGAATGTAGAGCAAAGAGCTTCAGTTTTCACCATTAATTACGGTATTAGCTGAGGGTTAGTCACATATAGCCTTTATTATGATAAGGTATTTTCCTTGTATACCCATGTTACTTAGTGTTTTAATAAAAAATGGATGTTGTATCTTGTCAAATGCTTTTTCTGCATCATTGATATAATCATATGATTTTTGTCCTTTCTTTTGTTTATGTGGTGTATCACATTGATCGTTTTTCATATGTTGAACCATCCTTGTGGCCCTGGGATGAACCCCACTTGGGTATCATCAAGAAGACAAATAATAAGTGTTGGAGAGGCTGTGGAGGAAAAGCAAACCTCATAAACTGTGGGTGGGAATGCAGACTGGTGCAGCCACTATGGAAGGCAGTGTGGAGATTCCTCAAAAAATTTAAAATAGAATTACCATATGACCCAGCAATCCCTCTCTTAGGTATCTACCCAAAAACTCTGAAAACATTTATCCATAAAGACACGTGTGCTCCAATGTTCATTGCAGCTTTCTTTATGGTGGCCAAGACATGGAACAACCAAAGTGTCCTTTGATAGATGATTGGATAGAGAAGTTATGGTATATATACACAATGGAATACTATTCCACCATAAGAAAAGATGCCATTTGGGATAACACGGATGGATCATAAGATTATAATGCTAAGCGAAATAAGTCAGACACAAAAAGTTGCGAAACATATAATTTCACTGATATGTGGTATGTAAAACTGAAAACAACAAAAGAACAAGAAAAACCAATGAAGAAACAAAACTCATAGACACAGACAATAGTTTAGTGGTTACCAGAAGGTAAGGAGGGAGGGGAGTAGTAGGTGAGGGTAAAGGGAATCAAATATATGGTGATGGAAGGAGAACTAACTCTGGGTGGTGAACACACAATGTGATATGTAGATGATGTATTACATAATTGTACACCTGAAATCTATGTAACTTTGCTAACAGTTGTCACCCCAATAAACTTTAATTAAAAAAAAGAATAAAGTTGACTCCACTTCTCTCTTCCTAATTTTCAATCACTAACTCAACAAACAAAGGAATACAATGAATCAAGAAGTCTGGATGGTACAGAAATTGTGCAGGAAGGTTTTCAATTCAAATTTGTTTAAAAATTTTCAACAATGTGAAGTACTTCAAATATATTTTTTAAAAATTGAAATTCTCTACTGTAAATTTAAAAAGGAGTTAATAGATTGTAACTAAATAGATAGATAGATACGTACATACATACATATACATACATACATAATGTAGTAATTCACAAGAGCTTCACCATATAGTGGGAATATAAAACTCTAATAATTACATTCCATTTATGGCCTCTTCTGAAATATTGAGTGTAGAAGCTTTACTATAACTATTGACCCAGCCACCCACAGTGAATTATTCCTACACATAGAGTGCCTTGATGTCATAGATAGAAAAATTTCAAACCCTCTTTAAACCAAATTGTTGTATTGAAATTTTCCTACCAGTAACAGTAGATAGTGTAGACACAGTTGTAATAGAAGTAAACTCAGTATATTCTCGCTTTACTTTAAATCCACTGAGAAATTGAGTCCATTTCAATGAAGATATATTTCTGACCATATTTCACTATAGCATGCTTATGGAAGTCAGCAGCAATATTCAGTGAATACAAAGGGAGGAATTTTATTAATGATTTAATTAGTGATAATATGGAAAATTTCCTCTATCAAAGGTAAAGAAAATATTTGTCTATATAAATTTTATTCTCTAGTTCTTTTTGTTAATCTGCCCTGTTTTCAATAGTGTTTATTAAATGAGCTTTTCAATCGCAGGACCCTCTAATGTATTCTGTAAGGAAATCTAGTGGGTTGTAGTGAGCATATTTAAAAATAAGATGGAATAGAAAATGAGGAAGTAGAGTAGAACAGAAGACAATATCAAAGTTCCTTGACCATAGTAAGGTTACAATTTTTTTTTTTTACTTTTTACTTTTTTATTAGTTTCAGGTGTACAAAACAATGTAATAGTTAGACATTTACACCCATCACAAAATGATAACCCCCCCAATCTATTACCCCTCTGACATCATATATATAGCTGTTAAAATTCCATTGACTGTATTCCCTATACTGCTGTATTCCACATCCCGTGACCATATGTGTGTGTGTGTATGTGTGTGTGTGTATGAGTGCACGTGTCTGTGTGTGTATATAATTATAGTTAATATTCAGTATTACTCAGCTTCAGTTTCAGGTGTACGCACAGTGGTCACACATCATTTTATAAAACATTTTTCCATTTACAGAAATAAATGTGTGTGTCTGTGTGTAAAAAGTAGTATTTTGACTGTACATTATGCTCAAAATGTGTAGAATAAATATTTTATATGGATATAATAAAGAATGGCTAATAGTAAAACATTGAAATTTGAAACTTGAAATATTTTTATTTTAAAAATGTAATAGAATTATATTTTAGAATATGTACCTTGGAATTTAATGTTTTGAGAGAAGACTCCCTTGTACACATCAACTATATAGGTTATATTCTTTCTTTTTAAGCTTGTATTTTACTGAATTCTAACTGGATGTCCTAGTTTAAACCAATATTTTATTAAATAGAATAGGAAGAAAGCTGAAAGCTTCAAGTTAGACTTCATACTGGTTCACCTTTACACCTCTAAGCTATGAAACAGGCAAAAGAGGGAAGCCTTGTTAGTATCTGAATTGATATATGATGACAAATAAATGGGATGTAATGAATGATCAATAATATTCAACATATAAACTATAATAAAGAATGCAGTTCTGCATAAAAATATAGAACTGTGAAGAAATTTCAACCATCCAAAATTTTTCATATGCGCTAAGATATTTGCTTCTACAACTTTCAATATATTTGAGGTAACTTCCACTATCACTATATCACTGTAGTTATACTTATCACTGTCTTAATACAGTTGCCTATAATTGTCACTTAAAGCAATTAAAACCATTTTGTAATGTTCTCCATTTCACAAGTGTTCATAGTGACCATAGTACAACTAGTATTTAAGATATTCCCTAGGCTGAAAACTCTGACTAAACTAAATAGCTATTTACTATTTAGTTTAGTATACTTTTCTATTATGAGCAGAAAACAAAAGCTTTTATGGTTATGCACATAGACAATAAATGAAAGATTTCTGCAAACCAATCATTCATCCCATCCTTAAAGCTGTCAAGGTTGAGTTAAAAACAGAATCAATAAATAGTATTAATCTTTGCAGAATGACATTTAAGTGTAGACATTTAACCACATTTCTAGTGCCTGTTTCTTATTAATTTTGAAATTCAATAGAAGTTCAATAAAGGGTAGGCCAAACAAACCAACAACAACAACAAAAAAAAAGCACAGAAATAAATGATAGGGCATAGGCAAAAAGTGATATTCTAATTTGACATGCAAGTTTCTATGCTGGGGGTTTTCAAAACATGGTTGTGCCTTTGGGCTTATAAAGGAAATGTTTTGTATAGTGGTGCAAAGTGGAAATGAAGGGTATACTGAAAATAATGATTTTTTGCATTTCTTGTTCTGCTATTCCAGTGTCAGTAACATTTAGCATATGCTGTAAACGATAGAGGATTAGAAGTATATGAATACCCTTGTGAAGAGCAGTACTGGCTGTCCTACCTTCCCCTGGTATCAACCAAACACCATTCTGGCACTAAAGAGTGATCTATTTGAATATAAAGCAAAAACTCCCTGAGATGGATCACATGTAATTCCATTTTAATGGATGAGATGGGGTTTTGCCTTTCCTCCATCTATACTGTATACTGAATCTGTGATTATTTTTTCATTGTTTGATTAGCCATAGATGATGAGAAATTATTCTTTAGAGTCCATCCATTAAAATAGGGGAGAAAAAAACAAACTGTAGTTTCTGTTGATTACCTAGTTAAACATGAGACAATCTAGAGCTAGTACGGCACTGTTAGAGTGAAACATTTGGCAATAGGAAAGATGGCATGGCTCTGAAGTTACAGTTTATTCTAGTACAGTGGAAAGAAAAAAGGTTGATAATCTTATTCATATGGATTTAGGTGAGCCTTACCATTTATTATCTTTAATTATCAGAGTCTACGTTAATGTGATAGTATATAGTTCACCTATAGCATAAAAAACTTATGAGTATGCATCCATTTCTCCATTAACTTTTGTGCTATTATTACCATATATGTCACTTATAGATATATTATAACCCTCACAAGATATTGTTATTGATTTCGTTTAAAATAAAGTATCTTTTATAGACAGAAGAAAAAAATCTTACATATTTACCCAAGTAATTAACATTTCTGGTAATTTCTTTATATCCATCCGTATTTCAATCTGGCATAACTTTCCTTCAGCCAAAAGGATTGCATTTAAAATTTCTTATAGGTATGATGATGATTAATTCTTTAGATTTTGTATGCCTGGAAAATGTTTTATTCATCTTTATTTTTGAAAGATTGTTCATGTGGATAGAATTTTAGGTTGATAGAGTACTTTTCTTTCAGGATTTTAAAGATGATGCTCCACTGTCTTTTCACTCGCATTGTTTCTAACAGGAAATCAAATGTCATCCTATTTTCATTCCTTTGTTCATAACAAGTCTTTATTTGTTTCTTGCTGCTTTCATGATTTTCTCTTTATCACCGGTTTGAACAATTTAATTATGAAGTGCTTTTGTGTATTGTTTTTGTACTTGGAATTCATACAGCTTCTTGAATTTGGAGAGTTTTCATCCATTATTTATTCAGCTATTCTTTCTGTCTCTCCTCTTCTTCTTCAGGCGTCTTGATTACATTTATAATAGACTGCATGGCATTGTCTCACAGCTCACTAATTTTTGTGTTCATGTATGTTGATTCTCTTTTCTATTTGTGTTATATTTTGGATAGTTTCTATTGCTAGGCCTTCAACTTTACTAATCTTTTCATTTACAATACCAAATTTGTTGTTAATCACATCCAGTATATTTTTATTTTATCTAACACATTTTATTTTTCATCTTTATAAATCTGATTTGCCTCTTTATATCTTTCAAACCACTACTTCGCAATTTGAACATACGGAATGCTGTTATAATAAATATTTTAATGTCATTGTCTGTTAAATGTAACATCTATGCCAGTAATGAATATTTTTTATGGAGGTAAAATTCACGTAACGTAAAATTAACTATTTTGTACTGTATAATTCAGCGGCATTTTAATATGTTCACAATGTTGTGCAACTATCACCTCTATTTGGTTCTAACACTTACTTATACCATTTTGCTATTTGTTTTTTATATGTCACGTGCTTTTTGTCCCATTCAATTCCTCTATCACTGCCTTCTTTTATTTTTAATTGAATTTTTTCCCTAATGTTACATTCATACTACCTTCTCATGTATTTTTCTGTGTATTTTTAAACTTTTTTCTTGGTGGTTACTTGAAGGTTGCAATTAACATCTTAAGCATATAACAATCCGATTTTAGTTAATACTAATTTAGCCTCAATACTATTCAAAACTCTGCTTTAGTAGTGCTCTGTCCCCACCTCTTTATGTTGTGGTCGCATATTATATCTTTATACATTGTGTGCCTGTTAAAATACATTTATAATTATTGTTTCAGGAATTTGTCATTTAAATCAAATAGGAAACAAAATGAAGAATTCATAACCAAAAATAAAATAATAGTGGGTTTTACATATTCCTATATACTTGTCTTTACCAATGTTGTTTTTTTCTCTGTATGGCTATGAGTTACTGTTTACTGTCCTTTCATTTCAACCTGCAGGATCCATTAGCATTTCTTATAGGGTATGCCTACTAGTGCAGCACTCCCTTACTTTTTAAAATATGGGAATGCTTTAATTTCTCCTTTGTTTTTGAAGGGTAGTTGTGCCAGAAATCGAATTCTTGGTTGACAGATTTTTTCTTTCTTTCAGCACTTTAAATTTGTCTTCCCACTTCTTGCCTCTGTGGTTTCTGATTGGAAATCAGCTATTAATCTGAATAAGGTATCTTATATGTGACAGATCACTTCTCTTTTGCTGCTATCAAGATTCTCCTTTTTTTTTTTTTTTTTTTTTGAATTACCACCTATTCTCCTCAAGCTATGCCAAACAATCTAGAAGGAGAGAAGTCTCCAAAACTCTTTTTATAAGGCCACTATCACCCTGATCCAAAAATCAGACAAAGACATGGCAAAAAAAGAAAACTACAGGCCGATATCCCTAATGAACATAGATGCAAAAATCCTCAACAAAATACTAGCAAACAGAATTCAGCAATACATTAAGAAGATCATAGAGTATGATCAAGAGGGATGCATTCCTGGTACGCAAGTTTGGTTCAATATACACAAATCAATTAATGTGATACACCACATTTACAAAATTAAAAATAAAAATCATATGGTAATATCAATAGATGCAGAAAAAGCATTTGACAAAATCCAGCAGCCATTTATGATAAAAACTCTTAGCAAAGCGGGAATAGAGGGATCATATCTCAACATAATGTAGGCCATGTATGATAAACCCAAAGCTGACATCATACTTAATGGGGAAAAGCTAAAGCCATTCCCCTTAAGATCAGGAACAAGGCAAGGTTGCCCACTTTCTCCACTTCTATTCAACATAGAGCTGGAAGTTCTAGCCACAGCAATCAGACAAGAAAAACAAACAAAAGTCATCCAAATTGGTAAGGAGAAAGTAAAACTGTCATTATATGCAGATGACATGATACTATATATTATATAGAGAGAAACCCAAAGACTCCACCAAAAAACTATTAGAACTGATAAGTGAACTTAGTAAAGTACCAGGATACAAAATTAATATTCAGAAATCAGTTGCATTTGTATACACCAATAATAATCTATCAGAAGGAGAAATTAAGAAAAGAGTCCCATTTACAATTGTTTCAAAAACTATAAAATACTTAGGAATAAAGTTAACCAAAGAAGTAAAAGACCTGTACTTAGAAAATTATGACACCGAAGAGAGAAATTAAAGAAGATACAAATAAATGGAAACACATACCATGCTCATATATAGCAAGAATTAATATGGCTAAAATGTTCATACTGCCTAAGGCAATATATAGATTCAACGCAATCCCTATCAAACTACTAAGGCCATTTTTCAGAGAAATGGAACATATAATCCTAAAATTTACATGGGACCATAAAAGACCCCAAATAGCCATGCAATCTTGAGAAATAAGAAGAAAGTGGGAGGTATCACAATACGTGACATCAAATTATGCTACAAGGCTACAGTAATCAAAACAGCATGGTACTGGCATAAAAACAGGCACATAAATCAATAGAACAGAATAGAGAGCCCAGAAATAAATTCATGCCTATATGGTCATTTAATCTACGACAATGGAAGTAAGAATTTACATTGGGATAAAGAGAGTCTATTTAATAAATGATGCTGGGAAATCTGGACAGACACATGCAAAAAAATGAAGCTGGACCACCTCCTTACACCATATACAAAAATAAATTCAAAATGGATTAAAGACTTAATTGTAAGATTTGAAACTGTAAAACTCCTATAAGAAAATATAGGAAGTAAATTTGCAGACATTACCCTTTGTTATATTTTCACTGATATGTCCTCCTGGGCAAGGGAAGTAAGAGGAAAAATAAACATATGGGATTACATCAAACTAAAAAGTTTTTTCACAGCAAAGGTAACCATCAATGAAACAAAAGGCTTCCTACTGAATGGGTGAAGATATATGTCAATGATACATCTGATACAGAGTTAATATCCAAAATTTATAAAAAACTCATTTAGCTGAACACCAAAAAAAAAAAACAACCCAATTGAAAAATGAGCAGAGGACATTTTTTTCTAAAGAGGACATACAGATGGCCAACAGACATATGAAAAAATGCTCAACATCACTAAACATTAGAGAAATGCAAATAAAAACCACATTGAGGTACCACCTCACTCTGGTCAGAATGGCTATCATCAATAAATCAACAAACAACAAGTACTGGAAAGGATGTGGAGAAAAGGGAACCCTCGTATACTGTTGGTGGGATTGCACGTTGGTGCAGCCACTATGGAAATCAGTATGGAGGTATCTCAAAAAACTGGAAATGGAACTACCTTATGACCCAGCAATTCCACTCTTAAGTATCTATCTAGAGAAACCCAAAACGCTAATTCAAAAATAAATTTGTATACCCCTATGGTTATTGCAGCACTATGGAAACAACCGAAATACCCATCGGTAGACGACTGGATTAAGAAACTTTGGTACATTTATACAATGGAGTATTCCTTGGCCATAAAGAAGAATGAAATATTACCATTTGCAACAATATGGATGGACCTAGAGAACATTATGCTAAGTGAAGTAAGTCAGACGGAGAAAGACAAATACCATATGATCTCACTTATATGTGGAATTTAAAGACTAGAATAAATGAACAAACTAATCAAAAACAGTCTCAGAAATATAGAGGAAAAACTGAGGATTGCTAGATGGGGGTAGGGGGATGGGGATGAGGGAAAATATAAGGGATTAGAAAGCACAAAATGGTAACCACAAGATTGCCACAGGGATACGAAAGACAGCTTGGGGAATATAATCATTAATGTTGTAAAAATTTTGTAGGGTATCCTATGGACACTTGTCTTAATAGGGAGACCACTTCATGGATGGTGTAGGTGCCTTAATTATATGTGTGTGTGTGTGTGTGTGTGTGTGTGTGTGTGTGTGTGTGTGTGTGTCTGTGTGTCTGTGTCTGTATAGTCACAGAATGTGAAGTACAGCACAGGGGATGGGGGTGTTATCACTTTGTGAGGGGTATACATGTCTAACTGTTACATTGTTTTGTGCACCTGAAATTAATTAAAAAAAAAACTCCTTTTCTGTCCTTGGCTTTTAAGAGCTTAATTATAATGTGTCTTAGTGTGAATTTTTTTATGTGTTTATCGAACCTGGAGATATTGAGCTTCTTGGTTGTATATATTTATGTCTTTATCCAGCTTGGGAAATTTGGAGACACTATTTCTTCAAAAATTCTTGCTGCCCCCTTTGATCTCCCCTCTCCTTCTGGGACTCCCACTTTTATGTTCCTCAGAGTGGATATTTTTAATTCACCTGTATTTAAGTTCCCTGAGTCTTCTGTCTGCTCAGTTCTGTTGTTGAAAACTTCTAGTGAAGATTTCATTTCACTTGTACTGGCAGCTTCAGAATTCCTATTTGGTTCCTTTTTTATAATTTCTCTCTTTATTGGTATTCTCTATTTTTGAGGCTTTTTTGTCCTCTTTTCCTCTATTTCTTTTTCCATGGTTTCCATTGACTCTTTAATCATATATAAGACAATTGGTTCAAAGTCTTTGTGTAGTAAGTCAAATGTGCTGGCCTCCTCAGCATTAATTCCTATTAATTAATTTATTTTTTCTCTGAGTTTAGTCCATGCTTTCTTGTTTCTTTCCATGCCTCATATTTTTTTGTTAAAAACTGGAAAGTTTGAATAATATAACATGGTAACTCTAGAGATAATATCCTCTCCCTCCTAGTGTTTGTTGTTGCTGCTTTTTGTGGGTTTTAGCTGTTATTTTTTGTTTACTGACTTATCCAAACTATTTTTGTTAGGAATGCATTCTCTTTGTATGTGATCTCAAATCTCTCTCTCTCTCTCTCTCTCTCTCTCTCTCTATATATATATATATATATATATATATATATATATATATATATATATATATATGTATATGTATATGTATATGTATATGTGTATATATATATATGTATGTATGTATGTATGTATGTATATATATGCTTCAACTTTCTCTTGTCTTTTCTGAGTATTTGTGCATTTGTTCTGGATACATGTGTGGTTTTCTAGAGTCCATGGTACATGTAGGAGCTTTTTAAATTCTTATCTCCCAAAGTGTCTCACTCCCCCAGCTTTTCCTCCCCATCTTTCAGTGTGTCTATTTTTTGACAAAAATATAATCTTTTGTCCCAGAAGGTAGTGTGGCTTATTTACTTGTCATTTAACATTTTTGAAGTATATTCTCTATGTGGCCACTTTTCCACCATGAGAAATTTCCAAGTTAGGTGAAACAAAGGCAAGGTTCTTGTATCAATGCTTCAGGGATCTCCTAGACAGATCAAAATAAACAAATACAATTCCTTGAAAACAAGGTTCACTCTGCTCCCTCCAGAAATAGAGACCTACACCAGGAATGTGGACTGTCATTGAGACTGTCACCAAACCAGGGAGGGGCATGGAAAGAGTAAGTTGAAACACCACAAAGCCCTTTGATTATATTTCAGTCACCTATTTCTTGACCAAAATGTGCTTGGTTTCTGTAAACCTTTGACTATTTTCCAGATTTTCAACTAAGTTGATTCTGACAGTTTTACTCCATTTTGTTGTTTCTGTGGAGAGACTGACCTTTCAAGTTTCCTAGTCCACTATTTTCACTAATGCCAGTAATAAATTGTTTCAATTGATTTATTTATCTTTTCATTATGAGTTGTGTTTCCTATGTCTTTGTATACATTCTGATTTTTTATTTGATACCAGACATTGTGAATTTTATTATTGGATCCTGGATATTTTGTTTCTAGGGATATTCTTAAGTTTTATTTCAGGCTCATGTAAGTTACTTGGGAGCCGTTTGGTCCTTTCAATTTTTGCTTTTAAGATGTATAGTCAGGTCCACAGCATTGCTCAGTCTGTACTTACACATTCCCCTTTGCTATGGACTGAATTGTGTCCTCCCTTATATTCGTATGTTGAAGCCCTAAACCTCAGTGTGACTGTATTTGGAGATAGGGCCTTTAGGGAGGTAACTAAACTTAAATTAGATCATAAGGACGGGGTCTTAATCCAGTAGGATCGGTGTCCTTATAAGAAGAGGAAACTCACCAGAGATCTCTCTCACTCTTTCTCCATGTGAGCACAGAGGAAAAGCCATGTGAGGGCACAGTGAGAAGGTGATAATCTACAAGCCAGGAAGAAAGCCCTCACCAGGAACTGAATTTTCCATCCCTTTGATCATGGACTTCTAGCCTCCAGATCTGTGAGAAAATTAATGTCTGTTGTTTCAGCCACCCACTCTATGGTATTTTTTATAGGAGTCTAGCAGATTAATAAACGCACACGGAGACAGGACCCCTCTGTGTACTCTTCAGAGTAGCTCATGAATCACGAGCTTTTTCTATGTTAGCTGTAGGAAGAAGCACCATTTGCAGGACTGCGTGAGCACCAGGTACTGTTACCTCTAATACTTCTGAGTGGTGCTTTCCCTAACATCAAATAGTTTCCTCACATGCCATGTTTCCCCAAAAATAAGACCTAGCCAGACACTCAGCTGTAATGCGTCGTTTGGAGCAAAAATTAATATAAGACCTGGTCTAATAATATAATATAATATAATATAATATAATATAATATAATATAATATAATATAATATAATACCAGATCTTATATTAACTTTTGCTCCAAAAGATGTATTAGAGCTGATTGTCAGGCTAGGTCTTGTTTTCGGGGAAACACGGTACATACACTAATCAGTACCCAAGTGAATACTTGAATATTCATTTGAGAATAGTTGACTCAAATGAATACTGCAAATCTCTCGAATTCTTTCTTTGTGAAGCTCTTACTCTGTCTTATGAACTATAACTGCCTTGTTATCCCCAGATGCTCATCTCCATCTGCTCACCTCAGGGAATCTGCTGAGCTCCGGCTGCATTTTGCCTCCCTGCTCTGTGCCCAGGAGATTCTCTCAAGGCAGTAATCTGGGGCAATCATAGGTATCACTGTGTTTGATTTCCATCTCAATGGGATCAGTGTCCTTTCTTGTTTGATAAACAGTGTCTTGGAAATTGGTGATTCATATACTTTGCCCATTTTGTATGTTTCAAGCAAGAGGGTGAAACTGGTCTTTATTAATTGTTTTTCATCAGAAGTGGAGATTCCTTACATTCATTATCAACTTGCTCTTAAGCAGTCATTGTTTCCTGTTTTCACATACATCAAATAGGAGTAATGGCATCACAGCGTTATTGTGAACATTAAGTAATATACCGTGTTTATAAGTAGGGGACCATAGTGTGGAAACTATAAAATTAAATTCAAGTAAATATAGATCAAAGCACGAGGGTTTCTAAAAATTCAGATAACCAGGGAACTAGAGATGAGTTTGGTTATGGAAAATAATTTCAAGTATAACAGAGCATTCTCAAAATGCTGGTGACTACATATAATTGTGTAGAGGAAAAAGATATTGGAAGTATTTGTTTTGTCAAACATGGAACATATATTTTTATTTCATTGTAGTTTTAAAAAGGAGTCTCCTTTTATTTGTGCTGTGAGTGTTTTTCGTCAAGACTCTTAGTGATGTTATGAATAGATTTGTTGCTATGTCTCTTGAAGCAGGAAGAATTTGAGTGTTAGACTGATTACCTAAGTGACATTGGTTGTTGTAGGTTGATTTCTCAAACAGTTATTTTTCAGGTCTATCTCCACCTGTTATTTGGGAGTGACAGTTTATATAATGTTCATTTCAGGTAGTGATAAGTTTCCTTCTTGTTCATGTCCCAAGGTGAAGTCCTTCTTTATGACAAATGAGGACCTGGAACATGAATCTGACAATTTCTAGTGTTCAATGTTACTTCAAAATTTAGTTCCCTGTTAGAATTAATTTTCTGTATGAGGGAGAAAGCACTATTCAACCAACCCCAAAAGAGTAATCTTTACGTAGAGGAAAATTCCCTACTGGCTTCACTGCCATTGGTCCAGTATTGCTTTAAGGTTCATTTCTCTACATGGCCTTGGATATCTCACTGCTGACAAAGAATGTGAAAGTAATGTTAGTCTCTGGGGCAAGTTATCTAATTTCCGTCACCTTTATGACAGTTGCATTTCTATCCTTATCAAGCAGCTCCATCTCTCTTCCCATATTTCCCATATTTTATTTAGTTTTAAAAAGATTTTTACTTAAAAAAATATAGCTAACATACAACATTATATCAGTTTCTTGTGTACACCATAGGTGTTCAACATTATTAACTTAAAGAGGTGATCACCATGCTAAGCCCATCTGACACCATACAACGCTATCACAATGTTATTGACTGTATTCCCCATGCTGTACATTACATCCCCATGACTTACTTGTTTTATACCTGGAAATTTGAACCTCTTATTCCCCTACACCTCCCCCCTCCCTTTTTAAAAATTTTTCAATTACAGTTGACATTCAATATTGTTTTATATTAATTTCAGTTGTACAACATATAACATTTGTATAATTTAAGAAGTAATTCCCCTCACTAGTCTAATACCCACCTGGAACTATATATAGCTATTACCATATTATTGACTGTATTCCCTATGCTTTACTTTTTATCCCTGTGACTATTTTGTACCTACTCATTTGTACTTTTTAATCCCTTCACCTTTTTCACCCAGTCCCCCAGCCCTCTCCCATCTATCACCCCGATAAATCTAGTACCAGTCTACACTATACATAGTTATTACAATATTATTGACTATATTCCTTGTGCCATACCCTACATCTGCATGACTACTTTGTAACAACCAATTGTACTTAATCCTTTCCCCTTTTTCCCCCATCCCCTTTGACCTCCCCCTCCCATCTGGCAACCATCAAAATGTTCTCTGTATCTGTGTTTCAGTTTTGTTTGTTTATTTTGTTCTTTAGCTTCCACATATAAGTGGAATCACATTACATCTTTCTCTGTCTGACATACTCTGCTCAGCACAACACCCTCCAGGTCCATCCATGCCGCTGCAGGTAGCAAGAATGCATTTCCTTCCATGGCCGAGCAATAGTCCATTGTATATATGGACCATTTCCTCTTTATCCATTCTTCCATTGACAGACACCCAGGCTGCCTCCACATCTTGGCCATTGTAAACAATGCTGCAATGAACATATGGAGCACACATCCCCTTGAAGCAGTGTTTTGGGTTTCTTCAGACAAATACTCAGGAGTGGGATTACTGGGTCCTTCTTTGTATCTTTCTATAGCCTTTGTTTTAAAGTCTATTTTGTCTGGTATAAGTATTGCTACACCAGCTTCCCCCCGCCCTCGTTTCCATTTTCATGAAATAACTTTTTCCATTTGTTTACTTTCAGTCTGTGTGTGTCTTTCAATCTGAAGTGGATCTCTTGTAGGTAGCGTATGTAAGGGAATTGTTTTCTTATCCTTTCAGCCACCTATGTTTTTGATTGGAGCATTTCATCCATTTACATTAAAAGTAATTGTTGACAGATATGTAGTTATTACCATTTAATATTCATATTTTTTATCTTTTTCTTTCACCTTAAAGAAGTCCCTCTAAGATTCCTTGTAATACTGGTTTGGTGGTGATGAACTCCTTTAGCTTTCTCTTGTCTAGGAAGCTCTTTAACTATCCTTCTATTTTAAATAATAACCTTGCTTGGTAGTCTTGATTGTAGATCCTTCTTTTTCATCACTTAGAATATTTCTTGCCAATCCCTTCTGACCTACAAAGTTTCTGTTGAGAAATAACCTGGCGATCTTATGGGAGCTGCTTTATAAGTTACTAGTTGCCTTTCTCTTGCTGCTTTTAGGATTCTCTCCTTGTCTTTAACCTTTGCCATTTTAATTATGACGTGTCTTGATGTGGGCCTGTTTGGGTTCATCTTGTTTTGGACTCTCTGTGCTTCCTGGGCTTGTATGTCTATTTCCTTTGCCAGGTTAGGAAAGTTTTCTGTCATTTCTTCAAATAGGTTCTCAATCCCTTGCTTTCTCTCTTCTCCTTCTGGTACCCCTATGATGCAAATGTTGTTACACTTCACGTTGTCCCAGAGGTCTATTAAACTATCCTCCTTTTCTTTTATTCTCTTTTTCCTTTTGCTGTTCTGATTGGGTGTTTTTTATAACCTTGTCTTCCAAATTACTGATTTGATCCTGTGCTTTATCTAGTCTGCTCATATTTCCTTCTAGTGCATTCTTCATTTCAGTTACTGTATTCTTCACATTTTTTTATGATTTATATGTCTTTATTTATTTATTCTTTAATGTTTCTATCTGTTTGTTGAAGTTCTCACTAAGTTCCTTGAGCATTCTTATAACCAGTGTTTTGAACTCTGTCTCTGGTATGCTGCTTGCCTCCATTTTGTTCAGTTCCGTTTCTGGAGTTTTCTCCTATTCTTTCATTTGGGATGTATTTCTTTATTTTCTCATTTTGACTACCTCTCTGTTTGTTTCTATGTATTGGGTGGATCTGCTATGTCTCCCTGTCTTGCCAGGTGGCCTTATATAGTAGGTGCTCTGTGGGGCCCAGTGTCACCGTCTATGTGATCACCTGCTCCAGGTGCCCCAGAAGTGTCCCTTGTGTATGTTGTGTGTGCCCTCCTGTTATAGGTGAGCCTTGATTGCTATTGGCACATTACTAGGTGGGATTGACCCTCAGGCTGATCGGCTGTGGGGTATGACCATGTCCACAGCTTACGGTCTGCTGTGGGGGTGCTTAGCACACAGCTAGATTCCCCCCAGTGGGCTCTGGTACCTGTTGAGACTGCCCTTTGGGTGTGCCACCTGTGGGCCTAATCGGGTTGTGCTCTGCTGTGGTTTGAAGCCAGCCTCCAAGTATTTTCATTCTGGGGCCTCTTGGAAGGGACTCTGGTGCAAGCCCAGCTCACCCACTGCCTGCGACAAGCTGGGGACTACCTGGTAGGAGCTACAAAGTGATCCATAGCTTGTGACTGCCTGTGCCGGATGTGGAGGTGCGTGGGAGAGGCCATGCTATGAACTGAGGAGGGCTCTCACCATTTCTGGGTTTGGGGTAGCTGTGCAAAAAACCAGGACCTTCCAAAGCCTACTGCCACTTGCTGGTTCCAGTAAGGTTCTGCCACTGATAAAGCCTTGTTTGGTGTTGCTGGGTCTCAGTGAGTCAGCAGGGTGGAGCAGGTAGGGCTCATCAGACTAATTCAGATGCATATTTGGCCATGAGTATGGCAGAGGAGCAGAGCTCAACACAGGAAAGATGGTGCCCACTTACCAGCTGGCTGCATGGGAGAAGGATCCTACACATGGAAAATTATGACTCTCTTCCAGCTTTTGCCTGAAGCCACACACCTCAGTCTGCCTCCTGTATATCTTTGACACCCCCTGAGTCACTTTCCTTCCACTGGAGCCCAAGGTGAGTGCCTGCAAGCGAGTGAATCTGTGTGGGCACTTGAAGAGGATGTCTGGGTTCTCCGCAGCCTTCTGTCCCAGCCAGATGGTCAAAATCCCCACAGTTTTTCAGTCAAATGTTGTGGGCGTTCCTCTTCCTGGTACCAGAACTCTAGGCTGGGGTCTTTATGTGAGGCTGGGGTCCCTTGCTGCTCTGTGGGGAACCTCTATGGCTGAGATATCCCTTCCAGTTTTCATCTACCACACAGAGTTTTGGGGCTTGGTCATTTAACATCTCTGCTCTTACCAGTCTCAAGGTGGCTTCTTCTTTATATCCTTAGTTATAAAACTGCCATTCAGCTAAACGTCATATGGTTCTCCAGGTTGATTTTTCTATAATTTAGTTGTAATTTGGATGTGTTCATTGGATGTGGCAAGCACAGCATTTATCTACTCTGCCATCTTGGATCTCCTCCCCTCATTTCCTATATTTTAAACTCCATCTAGGACTAGCTTGATGAAGCTCTCACTTTAAGCATCATTGTTTTGGAACCCAATTCCTACTTCCAGATTTTACACATTGGTCTCAAAACCCATGTCTTGTCCTATAGACCTCACGACTATATAAGACTATAGAAGCTAGTTTTGCCATTGTTTACTCTTTGTAGGAATCCCTTCTATAATTTTATTAATTCATTGTTAGTCACTCATTCAGTTAGTCACCTATTCTTTGATATAAAACATTTTGGTCCCTTACTAAGTGATAGGCAATATACAACACAATGGAGATAAAATAGTGAGTGAAAATATGGTGTAGTTCAACTTCCTTTTGAAAATGCCCAGTGATGGCTATTTACCATGTCTAACAGCACTACATTACATTTTAAAATTCAGATTGCTGAAGAAGTTGTACATAAATAGAGATACAATTTATCTCCGTATAATTTCTAACATCATTTTCTACCACCACTCCTAGTGTTAACCTCTGGAGAATAATTCTCTTCATTTTTTTCAAGAGAAAATTTTATTAACTACAATTATACCTCTCTATATCAGCATGGCAACTGGATTTTCTTTAAGTGACCCTAGAGGCAAAGCCAAAATCATGCAGCTGTACAGTCAGAACTGGTGGAAGACAGAAGTGAATCTCTACTAGCTTGTTTTCCCAATGTATGGGAAGACTTTATCAGTACAAGTGAAACTATATAAGAACAAAAGGAAAATGTGAATCTGGTCACTGACTGTTTCATGTAATCCAGAGTGGCTTTTCTAAAATACCAGTCACAATACGTAAAACTACCATACTGATACTTATAATTTTCACTCCTAGAAACAAAATGGCAATTTTACATTTAATTCTCCCATGTCAATATTTGTGACCAGGTCACTTTAAAATGATGCAATATTGAGATTGCTTTAGGAATTGGCTTTAGAAAACATTTTTATAGTGATTCATGAGCTCAGGAAGCATTTCATCATAAACAGTGGCAGACTAAGAATATTGGTTAAAAATTGGAATGCCAATATGTGTCCATTTTTATAGGCAGTGAGCACTCTAACAGTTGATTGACAGACTGTATGAACCAGACGCTCCAGAAAAGTGAAGTTTCAAAATATCCAAAAGGCAGTCTTTCATCCTTCATTGGTGTTTTCCGAGCATATGGGGATTGGGATAAATGTAGAGCAATTAGCACATCAGGACATTCCTCCCACCAGAAATGTGGTACTGTTTTCCATATGTGTGATGGAAATTTACCTATTCATACCCAGTAGTAGTTTTTTGTACATATCTATTGTTTCAATATCTATTTAAAACAACAACAACAACAACAAAACTCCTGTTCTGTGCACTCCCATCTTTGAAGACTTCTTAATTTTTTTTTTTTTCCAAAAAATGAGAATGACAGGTTTGGCATATTTTAGGAATCAATTTCATGGTTGCAGAGCTGATCAGGCACTTAGAGTCATAATGTTTTATTCAGTATCTTTAAAAATAAGAAGCACATTGGTGAAAAAAAATAACAATTTAAAATTTAATAGAGAGATATTGCATGCCCTGCATTCAGGTTCAGAAAGCCAGAGTTTACATGCACAAATAATTTAAGAATTAACTTATCAGCTATTTATTTGAAAGAGGCCCAGTGGTTTTATTTGTCTGAAATGGAACAGTGTGATATGTTTGCCAAAAGATGCAAAATAACTGCATAAATATTTATAGTATCCAAAAGGTAGGTAAGAAGCACATAGTCTGCCAAACCATACCTTCTGTATGATAATCATGGTTTCCTGAGCTCTAGATATAAATCTCTCTTTAGCTGTGATCAATGTCTATGTAGAGATTTATTCAGATCTTCAAAAGTGGCTCCATCATAATAGAATATACCACCTCTTTTTCTCTCTAGTATTCTATGGCATCAACATCATATTTATGGAGTCATATTACCTCAAAAATCACTAATATTAATATTCTTTCTATCTAAGCAGGCCTTCTTCCCTATAACCTTTCAGTGATCAAACATGTTGATTTTACTTTTATAGTGTCTACATCTAACCCACCAATTTCCATCCACACATCTTATGGTATAGTGGAAAGAGCACTAAATTGGGAATCAGAAAACTTGACTTTATTATCATTCCTTGTTTAAATGTATCTACAAACCTACCTACTACTTTTAGAATATTTTGAAAACATGCATCAATCTCATAGCTGTTAGCACAGAATTTTGACGCAGGTCCTTCAAAAGTGTTTATGGCATGATATTGAACTTCAACTTGAAAGGGTCATTAGAAAATTGCAGCCTAGGTTATTGTCATACCTTGTTAACTTGTCTTTCTACCCCCACTTTATCCACTTTTCAGAAGAGTCTATTAACTTCAAAGTAAAAAGCTCAATATCCAACACATTATCTTCCCCGAAAAACATTATTTTTCCTAATCATTTTTGGCTTGGAAAACTGCCTGACTATGTACTCAGTTTTTCAAGGTCAGGATCACTTCACATCTACAAGGTAGGTACTTACATAACAGCTCATCTCTTAGCCAGTCATCTGCTGCTTCTATTTTTAATATATCTAAAAACAAATGCCTGTCATCTTTTCTCTACTTTAACTGCTCTAATTCATACTCATCATCTTTTGCGCAAAAACGTACTCATTGGTATCCTGACTCCATTTACCTCCAATGCAATCTCTTTTGTGCATACCAGTATGATCCTTTTAAATCACAGATTGGATCATTTTTGTCTCCTTGCTGCAAACACCATAGCCTATAGCTGTGGTAGGAATGTACGATTTATTCACACTACAGTCATATTACTGAGTAAACAAAGCTGGATTATTTTGTTAAAAATTTATCTGAGGATAATGGTAGAATAGATCATTTCATATTAACTATCAAGCTGAGAACTTCTAGAAAAGTGAAACAAAACATGTTTTAAACATTTGAAGATATCAACGAGTTAGTAAGGTATAAGCCTTTTCAGGGCTATCTACGGATGACAAGGAAAACCGAAACAAGTGATTATAATATCTGGAGTCACTTTTCTCCTCAAGGCAATTGTTGATTCCTGAGTCAACAGTGAAGGAGTTGAGATGCTCAACAGGGATTTTTGTTTGGCTCATGGGGATGGGAAGATAGAAATTAAAATATAGAACCCACTGAGATGAACATACCTTAGGAAACATTCCTTTAGTTTGGTACCCTAAGGGACTAAATTATATAAATAAGGGTGAAAGAGAAATAAACCAGTTCGCACAGTGATTCATCTTTGAATTACAGAAATATCTGACTGGCTTAAAGGGACTTGGCATTGATAGTGCCTCCAGTCTAGCTCCATGCCTGGAGCAAAAGGAAATCTTCATTCAGAGAGTGGTTTGATAATAGATAACCTGCCTTTTAAAAGACCAGATTTTTGCTCCCGAATTTAGATGCATTCTCTAATAGCTGTGTTTATAATACAGAAACATTTTAAATCTCAAATAAACTGACTTCTTTGTCCATCTCTCAATTCCAACTGCAGGTAGTTTAAATGACTGTTGCTTCCTGGTCCACCTCAGACCCCAAAGTGTCATCAAATCTATTAAGGCAGTGTCTGATGTTTTACTGATACCTTGGAATATAAATGCAAATGGCCAGCAGTATATAATTATGCCTTCTTTCTAGGAGAGCAGGAATAGTTTATTCAATCCAAGTGTCATAATGAGAGTCAGATAGAACTTGAGCTATGGATGAATATTCATCACAGTTTAATTCAAACTACGCAATGTGAAGATTAAAACAAAATGTATAATTCTATTTTGAATACTAAATCCTATGCCAAAAAGACCTATATATAACCTCTAAAGAATTAGTCTTTACGGATAAATAAGGGCATAAAATTATACTAACTCACAGGAACCTTAACTCTATTTGCTTTTTTTTCTTTTTTTTACTCCTGGATTTCTGCTTTGCAAATTTTCTTTGTCACTGATAATGAACTTAGGCATCAATGCAGCGACAACTTTCCAGGGAGATAGTTATTATGTAACAAGACAGAAATCAATGTCAGTTAGTCATACACAAATTCTTTATTTCTTTATATAATTAGTGTGAAGGAAGCTTGATTTCATTAGACATACTATTATGAGAAAAAGAGATAATTATAATCTCATGGGAAATAAACCAATAATGATGTAAACTTTGATTATTCCTCTTGTTAAACTGACAAGCAATGGGTTTTTGAGAAATTAATCATGTCTGTGTTTAAAAGGTAATATAGCCCTTGAAAGTAAAGTAGCTCTTATTTTTAAACATGTCTTTTTGTGAACATATGTTTCATTTCTCTTGGGTAAATATCTAGAAGTGGAATTGCTTGATCATAGTGTAAGTGTAGGTTTAACCTTACGAAAAACTGCCAGACTGATTTTTAAATTGATTTACCATTTTATACTCCCACCAACAATATGTGAGAGTCAGGTTGCTCTAAATGCTTGTCAACAATTGGAGGTAACAGTCTTTAAATTTTAACAATTCTAGTGTGTACGTAGGACAAAATTCTGTTGGCCAGTGCTGGCCTAGATGCTAGAAGTTAGCTATATGTTTGGGACTTTAAAAAAATAAAGGTACATTTGTTTTTATAGTTAAAATATTAAAAAAAACTTTCAACAACAAAAAATAAAGATACATCTTTAAAATAATCTGACAAATCTATATATACATATATAGATACATATATTTATATATATATGTATTCATTTGTAAATGCTTAGCAGTATGTATGATTCGAGTTTTCTCAAACTTCAAATATGTATGTTATTGTAGACAAGAACTTTCTTTAATCACGTTCATTTTGTATGTCGCTATCTATGAAGAGAAGAATGTTTGAAGATGTTGCTGAATTTCTCTTTCAGGCAGAATGTTCTGGGATTTTCTCTGTTTCTGTTCCAGATCTTCTGTGATGCCTCAAATACCACTTCATTTCTGGCCATTCTAAGTCTAGATTGACTTTCCCCTCTTAAACCTATTTATACACAATTTTTTATGTACTGGTAAACAATCTTGCAGATTGAGAGCATCATGAAAAATTTTTTTAAAAGACTTAGAATAAGTTACTACAAAATCACTGCAGACAAAATGGAACAGAACAGAACATTGAAAACAGAAACTACACAGGCTGTATAGTTTAAAAAAAAAAAAAAAAGGTGTTTTTTTTTTAAAAGCACCAGCAAATAATAAAATTATTTTGTTTTAAAATTTCTTAGTTGGTCTACCTATTCTCCATTAGGAGCTCATTCATGATAATAGGAATGGGCTGTGTTTACTGCAATATCATAATTAAATACTGCTATTTGTAGCACATAATTTATCAACTATTTTAAATGACAAATTTGCATCGAGCTTAATTAAAATTTAATGTAATATTTAACTGTGATGCTAAAATTTGATAATTTACAGTAAGTTGTCATCATTAACTTTTTTTTTTAATTATACCATTTCCTTCACGATGTATCAGAGTTCCTTCGTATTTACAAATTGACCAGGCAAAACACTTATTTTATAGGAATAATAATTCCTATAAAAATTTTAAAGGCGTGAAAAGAAATTAACAACATGTCATTGGCTCTCCTTGGATCTACCAGTATTTCAATAAATCTAACTTCTAATCTCAAAATGTATTTTATTTATTTCATTGTTAAAAACCTCTTAAAATAAAAGTGTTTTCTTCTTTTCATCAAAAAAATTAGCTAAATATGAAACAAGTATAAAATGGCCACAAAATTTTAAAACTATATATATTTTATACTGTATTAATAGAAATTAAAAATTGAGAACACAAAGAGTAATTTTTTTCTCATCAGCTCCACTCATTCCCACAGCTGAAATTGCATGCCACATTTTTAGAGGGAAATGCACAGCCTAAAACATATGTCAAGGTGAGCCAACACTGTGGGGACTTAAAACAATATGTCTATAAAAGGTGGAATCTAAAACATTGTGCTGTAAAGGTTAGTAGAGTAATTTTATTTTAATATAAGAAAGAATTTTACGTTAGCAGTATCCAAAACTGGAACTGAGTGACCAATCAGAGAGAGAATTTGCCATATCAATCCTTAATATTGTTCATTCAGTTTGTGATCTGAGATTTGTAGAGGGTGTTCATAGAATAAAATGAAGCATTCAAATGTTCTTGGATTTGATGGATTCTCCTTCCTTTACTGATCATTTTCTTGGTTTACAAGAAAAGTTTTAGATTTTTTTTACTTTTGTTCTTTCTGTACATTGTATTTAAATTAAAGGAAGATTGTGTTAAAATATACATTTTTATCCACAGCCTCTTCAACACTTGTTATTATTTGTCTTGTTGATGACAGCCAATCTAATAAGTGTGAGGTGATATCTCATTGTGGTTTTGATTTGCATTTCCCTAATAGCTAGTGAATTTCATCATCTTTTTATATATCTGTTGGCTGTTTGTATGTCTTTTTATATATCTGTTGGCTGTTTGTATGCCAAGTATCTGTTCAGGTCCTCAGCCCATTTTTCAATTGGATTGTTTGTTTTTTTGTTGTTGAATTGTATGACTTCTTTATATATTTTGGATATTAGCCCCTTATTGAAGGTGTTTGCAATTTTTTTCTCCCATTCGGTTGGTTGAATCTTTGTTTTGTTGATGGCTTGTATTGCTGTACAGAAGCTTTTTAGTTTGATATGGAGCCATTCGTTTATTTTGGTTTTACTTCCCTTGCCTCTGAGGTCAAATTTATAAAATCCTCTCTAAGTCCAAGGTACCTATGCTTTCTTCTATGCAGTTTATTGTTTCAGGTCTTACGTTTAGGTCTTTGACATTTTGAGTTAATTTTTGGGTATGGTGACAGATAGCAGTCCATAGAATTGTACACTTGAAACCTATATAATTTAATTAACCAATGTCACCCTAATAAATTTAATAAAATAAAATTATTTCTAAAATTAAAAAGATATATATTTTTAAAAGCCTTTTTATTTTAGAGTAGTTTTATGTTTTTAAAACATTGAGAGGAAGGTACAAAGATTTCCCATATACCTCTTGTCCTAACAATGCACAGCCTCGCCTATTATCAACATCCTACACCAGAGTGGGGCATTTGTTACAATTGATGCACCTACACTGACACATCATAATCACCCAGACTACATAGTTTACCTTATGTTCACTCTTTATTTGTACGTTCTATGGGTTTGGACAAAGGTATAATGACATATATCCACCATTATAATATCATACAGAGTATTCTCACTACCCTTAAAATGCTCTGTGGTCTGCCTATCCATGTCTCTCCCCCAGCCACTGGCAACCACTGATCTTGTGATCATTTCCATAATTTTGCCTTTTCCAGAATGTCATATAGTTGGAATCATACAGTATGTAGCCTTTTCAGGTTCTCTTCTTTCACTTAGTGATACGCTTTTAAGGGTCCTCCATGTCTTTCCATGTCTTGATAGTATATTTCTCTTTAGCATTGACTAATATTCCATGGTCTGGTTGTACCACAGTTTTGTTTATCTATTCACCTGTGAAAGGACATCTTGATGGCTTCTATGTTTTGGAAATTATGAACAAAGCTGCTATCAACATCTATGTGCAGGTTTTTGTGTGGACAGAGCTTTTCAACTCCTTTGGGAAAATGCCAAGGTGTACAATTGCTGGATCACATGGCAAGAGTGTTCAGTTTTGTAACAAACCTCCAAACTCTCTTCCTAAGTGGCTGCACCATTTGGCATTCCCACCAGAAATGTATGAAAGTTCCTGTTGCCCCATATCCTTGCCAGAAGATATGTTTTTGCATACTTTTGGAATGATAATGAAATCTAATTTTTGCTGCTTTCAAAGGCTGCCCCATCTTTATAGATCTATACTCTTTGTTACCAGGGTGATGAATATGCATCAGATAATTTTTCTTTAATGTTTAATTTTGCAACAATCTTCCTACAAAAAGAGAAAAAAAAAGAAGAGTGTTTTGCCCTGGAATATAATTTTTTAAAATTATACTTTGTCATAACAAAATATTCTCACACACAAGAAGTGAGAAAACTTAGACTTAGCTTTATTATCAGAAATGTTAGAGAAAAATTTAAGAACAATTTTCACACATCAATCTTTCAAAATATCACTTAGCATTTGTATAGAGAATCTCATATACATATACAAACACACACACACACACACACACACACACACACACATAGCGTTAAGTAAATGTAAAATGTTTAAGAGGGAAATAAAAACATAATGAAAAGAAAATGAATTATAAGCTTTTATACTGGCTCACCATTCTTACCTCAAAGACATGCAAGTTAATTCATAAATACATTGTCTATGAGCTATATACACACTATATGTGCATACTGTACATTTACACATAATTATGTGTGAGTGTGTATGTGGGAATAGGCATGATTATTAATAAAATATCACAGATCCAGACTTACAAAATGTGATTTTATATATTATACAATATTGTAAGCTCTGTTTTTCTGAATGCTGAATTTTAAAGTGACTCTTGTCACATTGATAATGATAGAACATATTAGTTTCATTACTAAAAAATGAGAGGCTCTCAAAACAAATGGTGATTAAAATTCCTGAGTTTGCTTGAGAATGTCCTAACATATTGGGATCTACATTCGATAAACCAAAGTACTCATATAATTCCCAAGCAGGCTCACTTCTAAGACCAAGTGTCCCTTTACAGAAAATGATACACTCTAGCTTGTCTTGTGAACTACTATAAATTAAAATCAATTTACCAAGTGATTACCACTTGTTCCACGTTTTGTTTTTGTTTTTTTTCATAGCTATGCACTCTGGAATCTTGACCTTGGGAAATAAACATTCTTAGTATGGTAATTTTACAGAAGGTGAAGTATGAAAAGTCCTTTGGGTCAATGGTGATGTCCTCTAAGGATATTTGAGTTGAGCTATTCACTGGCATACTATACGGTACTGTAAACAATTCATAATTGAAAGCCTCATAGACTTACTCTCCCAGTTACATAGAACTATTCAGCAAAGAATAACACTACTATTCTCCTTCTTCATTCAACTAACATTATATGATAATTTCAAGCAAAAAATAATTATATAGGGTGCCAGATGGGCACTGGACTTATCATAGATTCTGTAGATGCCTGAAAAATATGCTCTACATCTGAAGCTGAAGTAGAATAATATTGAATGACAACTATAATTAAATATATATATATATATAATCAATGGTATTTTAATGGCTATATATGATGTCAGAGGGGTAGTAGATGGGGGGTTATCACTTTGTGAGGGGCGTAAATGTCTAACTTACATTGCTTTGTACACCTGAAACTAGTAAAAAAATAAATGAAATAAATAAAAAGACAAACTTTTTTGTTTGAGAAAATTGAGAGCTTTTAGTGTATTACTGTTTATTCAATGTTTTTATACAAGCACAGTTATGTTCATTATAAATTAAGGAATGTAAAATACTGAGTAACAAAATATATCCAGTAATTATAGAACCATATTGAAAACCACCATTAGCTATATAAAATTGGAACATACTAAAGGTGGTTGTATTTATAAACATCCATGTAGTCTTTCTCCTGCTGGTATTTCAAAAGTAAGGGAATATCTATAATATAAATTCCAAGAAATGGGTAATGAATAATGATTTTCACTTAATGCAGAAAACCTTATTTTTACATATATCACCTTAATTTGTATATATTCCATTTACATATATTCCATAATTTATACATATTCCATGTAAAAATGTAATATTTCACATTATGAAATGTCGGAGGGATCAATGTTAAAGTTACAAAAAGACAACCTTATTTTCAATTAAAAAAAACACAAATTTCTTGAGTACTTTATCAATCCATAATATTGTGAAATCCTATTTGCCAAGCTTTTAAGAAATTTATATAGACAATACGTTGACACTTTCTATTAGTTGCAATTGACTTACAATAAGAACAATGTTTAACTGATAAACTCTAGCTTTAGAATTGATATTGTGTCCATCCCAATGAATTTAAAGAATGAAAATAACTTGAACATCTAGTAAGTTATTCATTACAGAATTTTAGCTGGAATTTTCATGAAGGAGTTCAAGAACTTATAATAAAATAGCATATAGAGAATAAATACAGTATATATAGAATACAGTATTATAGCTATAATACTGTATTCTATATTTATAGCTATAATACTAATAACTTTGTAGCTCAAAGTTATTACAACTATATTGTAAATGTAAAGGCTTTCTCTGCTGAATTCTTGGCATAGTTTTATAAACCATTATTTCCCTATGGTTTACAAGGTAGAGAATTTCCTTCTGTGACTTTCATAACCACTTTCTGGTTGCATAATTTTTTGATGGTCCCACACTGACTGTGAAAGAAAATCACATGCTTGTGAGGTATGGAATTAACAAAAAGCAAGATGTAGGAAGAGTAAAATGCCATTTCTTTCTTTTGTTGACCATTTTGCTTTGCTTTCATTCCGTGGTTCTATTTAATACGTTTGAATGGAATCCATTCCAAATATCATAATAGAAGAATGAAAAATGATATCCTTATTTTCTTCTTCAAAAACATTCAAGAGTATGAATAACTTGCACTGTTGTTTTTACCAGTACAAATCACATGCATCCAGTCATCTGTATTAAAAATATATATAGCTAGTAGAATCGTTATACTGCCAAAAACTACAGGAAGTTAATTTCTCAATGGCCAGAACTGCTTAATTTTTCACAAATAGAGTATGAGGGCCACATTAACCTTTTCTTGAAAAATAGGAATTTCCTTTGTGTTTGTTTTTTAAGTCAGTCTATTAAATTATTCTCTCTTAATTGGTTTTGATGTTTTAGACAGTAGAGAAAAAAAGACAAAATATGATTAATTCTGTTCTTACACATCTACCTACGAAATGTTTATAGTGGCTATGATTCTACAAGCATGGAGAGTTGGCTACTTTTTTACCCAATTATTTTGATTCCTTATTCAATCTATTGTTATTCTGGAATGAGTATCACATGCAGGCCCCACATGCCACTGCTCATTCACCATAAGTGAATGTTCAGAAAAATTATAAAAGGATAGGGAGAAGTTTCCAATAGGTCATAGTTTTGAAATTGAATTTGATATCAGTTTGCTGATAAATGTTTAAAATTCTTCAAAAACAACATTTCATGGTCACAAAAATAGCACATTTTTCTTCTGTGTATGGAAAATTACTAGAAAAATGGGCCCTGTGACATCAATATGTCTTTTATTCTAATTAAAACACTTTATTAAAAGGTATGGTTTCTATTTTAGTCTGTTTTCACATGATAAGAGACATATGGATAGCTGCAATTTTTAAAAATTCAGATATCAATTAACTGTCTACTGTGTTTTAAGATGTTAGCAAGATTTGATAGGGAATAGTACAGATAATGTACTATAAAAATTTTCACAGAAAGTGAGCAAAGATGGAGGGAGGCTAAAGTGGGAGGGTAGAAATTGAGGCAACAGAAAATGAAATATGTGCAAATTTGACCATAATACACATTAGACTTAGAGTAAAATTTCAAAGAATAAACAAAAATAAAGTACTATATGAGAAAATCATTAAGAATTATACCAAAATTGATTACACAAAAGGCAAAATTATTTAATGCTGCACAAACCTGAAAATTTACAGATATTAAGGGCTTTGGTGATTGATGTCATCAACATTTGTTCTCACAAACTCCATCTCTTCATCTGCTTTCTTCTGTGCTGGCTCCCTTTGCAAATACCTTAGGCTCTCTCCATCTTCAAGAGGAAAACATGGCTGCTAGCAGGACCGAAGTTAATGTTCTGTCCTCTCAGAAACCAGAGTGAAAAGACAGTCTTCCTAATACTTTCTTCCCAAATTTACTCTTTTAAAGAAAGATTTGTTCGTGTACCCATCTAAGAAGTAGTTACTGTAATCAGAGTTAGGGTTATATCATACTTTCATGGACCAGATCTGGACATCTATTGTCAAGCTGTGTAGAGTCAGAAGGGGAGAAATGACTTCTCATGATAAAGGGGGGTTCTCCAAGTAGGAGAAGAAAGTGTGGATAAGGAAAACAGGCATCTACTAGAGGGGGGTTTGAAGGAGAGAATATGCTCAATTTAGAAAGGAAATAAATGAGGAAAATTTTTAAAGAATCCATACCATTTAAGATATGCCTTGGAAGACACATGGGAAATAACCAGTGGGGTGGGTCAGAGAGAATGGCGTCCCAATCAGAATATACAGCAAGAGCAAAAACATGGACATAGTAAAATATGGAGACACTTTCAGACAATAACAGATAATCAACCTGGCTAAGAATTTGAGAATTTACTTTTTGAAAATCTTTGATGAGACATTGAGGATATTATGTTCAATTTTTTAGATGATATGAAGCTATTGAATGATAAGGGAAAGGGGTCAATATCTGTCCTTTGTGAAGGTTAATCTGTGAGACATTACAAAGTGAGTGAAATGGGGAGAGACTGGTAAGAGAGAGTACTGTTGAAAGTCTGTTATGGGGATAATAATGTTAAAAATAATTTGAAAGGAGTGAGGTTATCTAAATTGGAAGATTTTGATGGTTTTGAGTAAGAATGTAGTGAAAGGTTGGGAAGTAAGGTCAGCATAGCCAATGCCAGACCCTCCCCCATTCCAAATTATCATAGAGTAGTTTTTCTTTTAACTGTATTGCATACTGGGATTTTGCATAATATTTCCTTTGTAAATATTTCTTGCTGCTTCTTTTTTTTTTTAATCACTGATCTGGTGACCTAATATAAATATGTTACATACTCCCCTTTTTCATTGCCTGTTATGCAGATGGGGACTAAGGAATAAGATATCTATGTGGGTTTCTGTAATGACAGAAACTTTATTAGCACTCAAGTATTGCTGGAAATGTAAGAGTATGGAAAAAATTAATTAATCTGAACACCTGTCTGGTAGAATATTCTGATAGGATATTTAGGATAGAGATTGAGAAAGAGTAAGCCCTCTTTAAGTTACAAATTGAATGAATAATTGATAGTTAATAAATTGCTTTCTTGGAAAGCTGATTCCAGTTGATTTTGTGGCTCTTTTTCTTGGATGAATCAACCATAAAAATTTAAGGATAGGAAATAATTATTGAGGATAATAAAGAGAGGCTGAATTATGCTTCAAAGGTCCTCCTCTCATTTCTTCCACAGTACTCAGACCTGCCTCCAAATACATGTTGAGAGTATATTTATATTGCATATATATGAAAATATATTTATATGTGGAAGGCACAACAACATCATGCCATCTATCTTGGTTATAACCTTGTTAAATTATTTTAAGAGTAGAACAGCCATATTTTAGGAAGAATGACCATATCTAAGAGAAGTGAATGAAAGCGTTACCAAAATATAACCTTCCTATCAGAAAATGAGTTGTTTTTTTAGTTTAGTTTTTTTTTTTTTAGGAAAAGAGACTGATGTGAACATTTTTTTTCTTTCTTTTCCTTTCTTTTCTCTTTCTTCTTCTTCTTCTTCTTCTTCTTCTTCTTCTTCTTCTTCTTCTTCTTCTTCTTCTTCTTCTTCTTCTTCTTCTTCTTCTTCTTCTTTTTTTTTGTAAACACTAAAGTAGAGGTAGAAGTATTCCCCATCATGGATTCAGGAAGATCTCTGATTACTTTGTATCCATTAAGTTTTATTTTTATATTTTTCACCTCTCAAAGAGGGAGTGAACCAGCTCGGAGAGGAAACAAGCCCTCCAGAATCCCACAGAACTACTGTGTACAGAGGGTGCGAACAAAATGTATATACATTTTAAGAAAGGAAAAACCCGTATTAAATTTATGCTGATGGTAATCCTTTTGAGCACCTCTTGTAATTGCAGAAGTCAAATGTGACTTGCATTCATCTTTTGATATCGGTATATATTTAGTATTACAATTTTAATACAGTTCTTTCCTTCCTTAAAGTGTGTATACATTTTTTGGCACCCTCTGTGTGTGAAAGCAATACTGGGAGCACACTGCTCAATTTTAGATCTGAGACTAAGATTCTATAAGCAAAATATGGCAGTGTATACTAGGACTGTATAAATCCCTCCTTGGTAGGGAATGAGCAATGCAAGGGAAAATATCTAACAAGGGACACTGAAATGAGAGCTTTTCCATAGAGATTTAGAGGAAGAACAAATCTCTAAAATTTATTTTCTAAAGCAAATGGAGTAAATAAAAAAAATTATTTGCATTTTCCTCAAGAAGAAATGTTCTATAAAATATTCACTGGAAGCACAAATAGAAATAGCAAAATTAAAAGACTACGGAAGTAGAAAAGTAAAATTATCATAATAGCTATTTTTTATATCACTTGTAATCAGAAAAATGAAAAGTTAAAGAACAAAGCCATGTCAATTTTATCACATACATAGGCACAATTTAAAAAGACTAAGTATGTACAGTGTTTGCAGGCACATGGAGAAGAAACATGTTCTTTTATATTATTGATGGAAATATAAATGTATAAAGCATTTAGGGGAGGTAAATTCACAGAATATAGGTATCAAAACTTGAAATGTGAAAATCACTTATCAGCATTTTTACTTCAAGGAATTGATTAACAATTTTACAAAAATACTCTGCTGATTAAGTGTTTCGAACTTTTGTTTGTCAACAATCCATTCTTGACAAAAGCACTACTTCCCTTGTCCATGTGCTTCTAGTAAGGAAGTCAGTGATTGTGACCCAGGACTACTAACACAAGGTAGCATATATCCAAGTTAAAGTGACCTAAAGTTCTTCCTTGAAATTCTATATATTTTTATTCAGAGAGTGATAAGAGGATGTGGGCTTGGGGCTTTGAAGTGCTATCTTTCTCATCCTGCTTGAGAGTAAGCACAGCATACAGATGGGGAGAATACTGATAGGTGGACACCTTGTTGAGATTGCCTAAGACTCCATCCAGCCATGTCTGGGATCAATGACATCTTTGGACTTCTCAGCTGTACAAACCAATACATTTCCCTTTTTGTATAAACTATATTGAATTCAATTTCAAAGATACATGTAACAGGTGTTCTATTTGAAGACTGGCAATTGTTAACTTGAAACTTGAAGAGTTACTAAATAATTCATGGTACTTTGAAATACAGCATAGAATTTTAAAAGATTGTGTGTATACATATCGACATAGGAAGTTTTTCAAGAAAAAAAACTAAAAAAGGTGGCAGAATATAGAGATCATTATATTTGATTAAACTGCAAAAATCATGAAAAGATATTTACTGATAGTACTCGGTCTGTTCAGATTTTCTGTTTCTCCTTGATTCAGCCTTGGAAGATTGTATGCTTCTAGGAATTTATGCGTTTCTTCCAGATTGTCCAATTTGTTGGCGTATAGTTGCTCGTAGTATTTTCTTAAAATTTTCTGTATTTCTGTGGTATCTGGTGCCACTTCTCCTCTTTCATTTCTGATTTTTATTTATTTGGGCCCTCTCTCTTTCTCTTGATGACTTTGGCTGAAATTTTGTCAATTTTGTTTATCTTTTGAAAAAAAGAGCTCTTGGTTTCATTGATCTTTTGTATTGTTTTCTGGGTCTCTGTTTCATTTATTTCCATTCTGATCTTTATTATTTCCTTCCTTGTACTCCCTTTGGGCTTATTTTGCTGTTCGTTTTCCAGTTCCCTTTAAGTATAAAGATACACTGTCGATTTTAGATTTTTCTTGTTTCTTTAGGTAGGCCTGCATTGTTATGAATTTCCCTCTTAGGACTGCTTTAGGTGCATCCCATAGATTTTGGGTGTTGTGTTTTTATTTTCGTTTGTCTCAAGTTATCTTTTGATTTCTTCCTTGATCTCCTTGTTGACCCATTTATTATTTAGTAGCATATTATTCACTCTCCATGTGTTTGTGTGTTTTCTGGTTTTCTTCTTGTAATTGATTTCTATTTTCATAGCAGTGTGGTCAGAGAAGATGCTTGATATGATTTCAATCTTCTTAAATTTATTGAGCCTTGTTTTGTAGCCTAGCATGTGGTCTGTCTTGGAAAATGTTCCATGCAGTGCTATTCACAATAGCCAATACACGGAAATAACCAAAATGCCCATTGATCAACAATTGGATAAAGAAGCAGTGGTACATTTATACAATGGAGTACTATTTGGCCATAAAAAAGAATGAAATCTTACCATTTGCAACAACATGGACCTAGAGGGTATTATGGACCTAGAGGGTATTATGCTAAGTGAAATAAATCAGACTGAGAAAGACAAATACCATATAATCTGACTTATATGTGGAATCTAAAGAACAGAATAAATGAGCAAACAAAACAGAAATAGAATCAGAGATATAGAGAAAAAAACTGATGGTTGCTAAAGGGAAAGGGGGTGGGGATTGGGGCAGAAGGTGAAAGGATTAGAAAGTACAAATTAGTAGTCACAATATAGTCACAGGGATATGAAATACAGTATGGGGAATATAATCAGTTAGGTTGTAAAGATTATGTGGGGTGCCAGTTGGATGCTGGACTTATCAGGGGTATCACTTCATAGGTTGTGTAGATGCCTGACCACTGTGCTGTATACTTGAAGCTGAAGTTGAATAATATTGAATATCAACTATGATTAAATATATATATATATATATATATATATATATATATATATATATATATATATATATATACTGGGGGTGCCCTAAAATGTGCACAAGTGGACACTGGTCAACGTCGCTCAAGCAGTAGTTCGCCATAATCAGAAGTGTCTGGACACTGCTGGTAACCACTTTGAGCACCTCTTGTGATTGCAGAAGTCAAACGTGACTTGTATTCATCTTTTGTTATTGGTATATATTGAGTATTACAATTTCAATACAGTTCTTCTTTCTTAAAATGTGTATACATTTTTTGGCACTATATATATATATATATATATATATATACACACACTCATGCATATATATGTGTATATATTCACAGGATGTGAAGTACAGCATGGGGAATATAGTCGATGGTATAGTAACAGCTGTATACAATGTCAGGGGTAATAGATTGGGGGGATTATCACTTTGTGTCTAACTATTATATTGCTTTGTACACCTGAAACTAATTTAAAAGAAGATGTTTGCATATATAAATATAGGTGGAATATGAAGATGGACATTTCTATTTTGCTCTGTATGTTTCTGTATTGTTTATATGGTCTAAACAAGAAATGCATTTGTCAATTACTTTTGTAATAAAGTGTATTTTAAAAAAGTAGTGAGAAATATTGAGATGAATGACAAAAAATTATGAAAATCCAAGAAATAAAAAGAAAATCAAACTACAAAGCTCACTAAAATGTATCATAAAACATGGAAACAACAATAAGCAAAGGTTTGATGAAAGTACTTATAGAATTTGTAAAAACACTTTCATATATAGGGCAACAATAGATTTCACTACATTAAAAATGTCATAAGCCTCATTTTCTGAACATTACTGAAAAATAAATACCAGCTGTTAGAAAAAACAAAAGTTTATGGTCTTCTACTTTTGATCAAGGTGGAATAGACATATTTTTCCTGTTCCCCCTCTTGCATACAGCTATCAAACCCTAATCATTATATATAAAACAAGCATAAGAAGACTCTAAAAGGTGAACACGGTGGACTGGCTAGAAACTTTGGGAATCAAGAAATGACATGACAGCAAATTTCCTGGGTTTTCTTTTGCTGCCTTTATGTATTCTGGACTGGGTGTTGGAGAAGTGCACAACCTAGAAATGCTAGTGAACACTGATTTTTTTTTTAAAGCCCCAAGGGATGGTTGCTCTCTTGACCAGTGGATCTGGAAATGGGAATCCTTTGTCCAAGACAAAGACATTTTTTTGACGGTAACTGCCCTACTTTAGCCGAACACCATGGCCTCGCCTATTACTGTCAGCAAAGACCGAGTGTGGAGCATGCACAGCCACCCAACAGTGGTAAGATGCCCAGCCATGCCAATACCCTGATCTCAGACTGATCTCGGATCTCGGCCACCAGAACTGTGAGAAATAAATTTCTGTTGTTTATAAGCCACCTAGTCAATGGTACTTTGTTATTGCAGCCCAGACTGACTAAAATCAAACAACAAGACCAACTACAAAGCTCACGAAAACGTATCATAAAGCATGGAAATAACAATAAGCAATGGTATAATGCACCTTGAACAAATGCGCATTGAACAAATCCATATAATGATTCTTCTTTCTGACATTCTGCTAGTTTTTTTTAAAATAGAAAATAATTTTTTCAAAGATATGAAAAAAAACAAGGAGGATAGCACAGAAGAGAACAGCAACACAATTTTGAAAGCTGAGAAGCAAATAGATGAGTGGAAATTGAATTTGTTTTGGTACAATGGGTAAAATCAATAATCTGATATATACATTTGAATCCTCAGAAACTGGCATTGCTGGGTACCTGTGGAATTGAATGTTGGGGAGGGTTACATAAATTGAGGATGACTTGGGAAATGGCAGGAAGAGAATAAAGATGAAGAAGATAAAACAATTATGAATATGTATGCAAGCAATAATACAGCCTTAAATTATGCAAAGGAACAACTGAGAAAATATGAGAAATGGATATCTCAAAAATTATAGTGAAATTTTAAAATTATTTTTCTTAGAAACTAACACATAAGAAAAGATAAAGAAGGATAATATAAGATTTATGTGTTCAGAACAATAGATAAATGTTTATTACTTTAAATGACAGAGATCTCAATGTTTCTTAAATGACAACTGTGATCAAAAATAAATTTGCTCACCACAATAAAAGCTATCATAAAACAGAACCTCAGCTACACATTTAAAAATCCTATTGAAACAAATAAATGATGGAACAACAAAATCTTTAAACCTTATCCCTTTAAGATTTCAGATATGAAGAGAATTCCTGCTGTCACTTCTGTCTGATATAAATTTGGAGGTCCCAACCAATGCAAGAAATAGTGAACAGAATTATCAGAATTAAAAGAGAAAGAAAATACCATGTCATATTCTCAGATAATGTAAATATATATAGAAAATTGAGCAAAATCAGTAGGAAAGCTATTGGCACTAACAAGAGAGTTTAGAAAATTTGCAATATAAGATCATCTTCCATTCTATGTCTATACTAAAAATGGAGTTTTGATGACTTTAAAATACCTATTATAGAATTTATATAAAAAACTTGGTACACATATACACTTTTATGGAAAAAAATTTAAAGTCCCAAGAGCAGAGTTTTTCCACAACATACGTGTATATCACAGCAATCTACAAAGTCATAGCAAAATACAAAACAAATAAGGTGGCATCGGTACATGAACACTCAGACAGAACAATGGAATTGAATAAGAAGTTCAAAAGCAGTGTCATGTACATATAGGAAATTAATATTTTATAAAGGAACCACCACAAATTGGTGTGGCAATGTTGCAGTGTTTGTTACCTGGTTTTGGAAACCTGGATTAATATATATAGAAAAAAATTAAGTTCATCCTCCACTTCCTACCATTATTTAAAAGTGAACTTTAAGATGGATGAAATATCTGAATACGAAATGTAGTAATATTAAACCAATAAACTAAATTGCAGGAAATGATTTTGTGACCTGGGATGGGGATGAGCTTCTTAAATAATATTCCATAAAGGAGAAATTAATCAACATTTTGATGAACTTGATTGAATGCATCAAAATTACAGATTCTTATTAAACAAAGGACATCCTATGCAACGTTTACAGATGTATAACGGACTGAGAAAAAAGCATATGCACTGTCTGAACGTGAAAGGTGATTAATATGTAAGATATAAAAATAACAGAACATCCAATATAAAATGGGCATAAGCAATAAGTAATTAACTCACAAATGGAAAATCCTAAATGGCTTAATACTAAATAAATAAAAAGTGCAATCAAATCTCAGTGACAATTAGAAAAATATGCAAATTAAAATAGCAAAGAGGGACCAGTCATAGCCATCAGAGTTGCAAAAATATGGAAGTCAGCTAATGCTAAATCTTGATAGAATGTGTTGAAATAGGAACCCACATGTTCTGCAGGAAGAAGTATAAAACTTTAGAGAGAATCTGGAGAGCATTTTTTAAAGTATTTGGTTAAGTACGTACACTATGTCTAGAATGTTTTTTATAATTTTTCGTATAAACTATGACATTTCATAACTATCCCAGGGTAATTGACATAAACTTGGGCTATTCTGGATAAAGTGGGATACAGTCATCCAATGCATTACATCATTCCCATCCTAAATATATCCAAGAGCTATTAAAGCATAAATTAATATTGGGACATATATGTGTATGTTCATTATTGTACTGATGGTAATAATAGAATGTTATGTGAAGTAAGTGTCCCTCTAAAGGGAAAGGGAAAATAAAATGAGGATCTACACTATGCAGTGGTTATGTGCAGTGAAATCTATGTTTAGCAACATTAAAAATTGTTGAGTGAAGCAGTAAACTCTACATTCATCTAGGATACAGGAGCATTCAAATATATGTGTATATATTATCTGGTTGAGGTGTGGATTAGAAAGGTGAAATGGTAATATAGATTGAAAAAGAGGAGAAAAATAGTAAATAAAAAAATAATAGGGGAAAAAGACTGAAGTTGAACTAATGAATACTGTTAATTAAAAAATAATCTTTAGGTAGAAATGATGTTTTTCCTTGTCATAGTAATATAACTAAAACTGAATATATCCATCCACCCCTTGGGCCTAACTTTCCTAATCTGTACATAACAACATATAATATTGAAGTGGATAATCTATCTTTACAATGCTCTGTTAAAAATCGTAACAGATGCCTCAGTGTTTGAAAATTCCTACTTGAACCATTATTGTGGTCATCTCTTTTGGTCCAAAGTCACCTCTGTGTTTTTATTGATAAATTAATTGAAGAGCACTTTTCTTTTCTCGGCTGCTTCAGGGAAAAAGACAGTGATGGCCCAAAATAATCTTAAAAGCATAAAAGGTTTAGACTCATTGGGATTTTTCATCTTCTATCATCAACAGAAATAAGTGAACAAGCTCTTTTCAAATGGATGCAAACTTAAAGAAGAATTAACAGTTAACCAAGACTATAAAAATCCATTGAACATTATAGTCACAGAATTAAAAATTATTGATGAGGTTCTTTGTAGGAATTGCATAGCATCAAATGGAAATAAAAAATATACTGGGTTTGGATGGTCAAGTTCAAAATTCTGGTTGAGGTCATACATACAGGAATACTCATTTATACATTCAGGGAGACTGTCATATGGTCTTCATGACCCTCACCTGATCATGCTGATTGTTTTCCAATAAACTGAGTAGGGTTTTGATGTCATAGAGACAAAGCCACTGTAAAGGAAAAACGAACATGTTTGGATTTGAATGTAGACAATGAACAACACAATAGAATCAAGTTTGCAAAAAGGACTTTATGAAACAAATTCGTTCTATATGTCCATTTTCCATTGCCTTCCCCCTGTCCCATATTGACACAAAAAGCATTAAAATTTGCTCATTTGTATGAACAACCCGTTAGGCGTTTTTTTGTTTTGTTTTGTTTTTTGCCTTTTTAATAAATGAACTGCAGGATTACTTACTTATCAGGAAAAAATTGCTTGATTACACTACTCTATCCTGTCATTGTCTCATTTGTTTTCTTTACGAAAGACCCTAAGATGTAAAGAAATGTTTAGAATAATGCACACATCTTTGCATTCATACGTGTATGATTGAAAGATGTTGGGTTTTGCTGCATCCTAGTTAGATTTATGAAGACACAATTAAAAGATCACATATCTCTACTGAATGCTTACTCATTTTTTCTATTTCCTTTTTAATTAGTTTCAGGTGTACAAAGCAATGCACTAGTTAGACATTTAACCCCTCACAAAGTGATAACCCCCCTCCTCGAATCTACTACCCTTCTGACATCGTATATAGCTGTTACAATACATTGACTATGTCCCCTATGCTGTATTCCACATCCCGTGACTACATTTAATTATAGTTGACATTCAATATTATTCTACTTCAGCCTCAGGTGTATGGCACAGTGGTCAGGCATCTACACAGCCTATAAAGTGATCTCCCCGATATGTCCAGTGCCCATCTGGCACCCTACATAATCTTTACAACATTATTGATTATCTTTCCCATAATGTATTTCCTATCCCGTGGCTATATTGTGAGTATTAATTTGTACTTTCTAATCCCTTCACCTTCTCCCCCGTCTCTACCCGTCCCCCATCTTTTCTTTGGACCTTAGTTCCACAGTTGAGTAAGCATATACTTCAGTTCTTTACAAAATAGCCTCCTCTCTCCTTGCATGTTTTCTTTCTTGTTTTATTTTATCTTATTTTATCTACTTCTTTATCCACAATCCCACTTCCATTCCTCTCCATTCATAAACAGTCACTCCAACACTGAACAGATATGAGGGCTTGAAAATTGAGATCTTGTAAACAAGATATTACTTACTTTATATAATCTTTTGCTTCATTCAGAGGCATGACAGGTGAGCCCATGTTTTGGCAACACTTACAAGGTTTATTTTACTATATATAAGGACCATATATTTCGACTTTATTTATTACTTTTATATCCAATTAGATATCACTTGCTATTGAAAAATCTTGTAAAATATACCATAGTAAAAAATAGCTGTAACTACATACACACACACACACACACACACGCACACACGCACACACACAGAGTCCCCCTGACTTATATGTATGGATTTTAGTCCTCTGAAAATTTTTTTTCACTGAGGACTCTGCCCTCTCTTACATCATCCATGTAGTGTCACAAATGCTTATAAACGTTTTTTCACTTTTTATTTTGAAATAATTGTAAAGTCACAGGAAGTTGTAGAAATAGTGGGGACAGGTTCTATATACTTTCCACCCAGTTTCTTCTAATGATTACATCTTATATAACTACAGCGCAAAGTCAAAACAATGAAATTGACATTCGTAAAATGTGTATAGTTCTACACCATTTTGTCACATATGTAGATTTGTACAACCACAATCAAGATACAGAACTATTCCATCACCACAAAGATTTCCCTCATTCTATCTCCTTATAGTCACACTCACCAAACTCCCTTTCACCATTTCTAACCCCTGACAACCACTGATCTGTTTTCCATCTCTATAATTTTATTACTTTTAGAATGTTTTATATCAACCATACAGTATGTGACTTTTTTAGGTTGTCTTTTCTCACTCAGCATAACACCCTTGAGATCAACTCAAAATATTGTATAATCAATAGGTTTTTTTCTATAGCTGAGTTATATCCCATGTTATGGATATATCATAATTTGTTAACCATTCACCTAATATTTTTATTGTTTCTAGTTTGGGGCTGTTACAAAGAAGTTGATATGAGCAATCACATTCAGGTTTTTGCGTAGATTTAAATTTTTCATTTCTGTGGGATAAATGCTCAGGAGTGAATTTGTTGGGTCATATGGTGAATGTATATTCCAACTTTAATGTTTATTTTCCACAGGTTCATCCCATTTTTCATTTATGTGTAAGTCTGTATAAATCCCTTCTTTCTCAAGGATGAGCTGTTCTTGGGAAATAATTTCATGTTGGCCCATGAAAAATAATAAAATATAAAGCAAAAAGAGCTTGGCCAGCAAGATTCACAAGCCAAAAGTCTATGATCTTAGCCTTGGGTTTTAAGATCATCCATAATTATTTCTTCCAATTTGGGAAAACTGGATTCCAGTCTCCGCTCTCCCCCTAGTACTTTAGTTGACTATCTTGATAGCTTACCTTTCATTTAGCTGATACACATAATGCTACGTATTTATCAATATATAAACATGAGCTTGGAGAATATGCATGAATTTGTAGTGTTACTCTTCTCTCTGGATTATATCCTGTTTCTACTCCAGTCTGGTTTTTGAATCTTGATTTAGTCTTTCATGAATTATTCTTTCACTTTCCTCCAGATTTTGCATTGTATCTGTTACTCTGGCTTCTAAAGTTAAACTCACACTCAAAACTTTGGTTTAACTCACTCCTAAAGTTCTATTCCCAATTCAAGCTAACTCACAAAGGCAACCTAGTAAGTTAGTCTCAAAGAAAGTTCCAGACATATGATTCAGGACTGAGAAAGTTAAAACAGGGTCAGATCCTGCATCACCTCAAGCAAGTTAGTTACTATTTCTGGACTTCAATTTCCTCGTCTGTATGTGATCTCAGTTAATCTATTATTTTGCATTACAAATTATCAAAAACCTCAGAGCTTTTGTGATTATTTCTACTTCCACTTCTCATGCCAGTCTTAGGCTAGAACTTTAATTCATTTTGTAAACAAAAAACTATCTCTGCCTTAGTACTCTAAGTAGAATTGATTCAGCGGATTTTCTGGGGGTTTTTCCATGCACTTTACTTATCCAATCTCTCTCTTCTACAGGGATCCTGGTTGGCCCTCAGAGTCTAACCTTTCCCTAAAAATCATCTCTTTCTTCATGCAATGCCATAACAAGTATTAATCATGCTTGTGGAAGCTCTATGCAACTACAGTGCCATTCTAAGCTCTAAACTTTCAATCATTTTTATTCCCCAGCAGCATTACATGTCCACCTTGTGACATGGGGCTACATATGCATTTCAAAGTTGCATTGTCTTCTTTAGGAAACCAATATGGGAAAAATGCTATCTGAGTGATAAAAAGCCATGTAATAATGGAGGGAACTGTAGAGTATTTATGAAGGTGGTTATTCCAATTATATAATGCTCTGTAACAAATGTCACTTAAACTTAGTGATTTGGAAGAATAATCATCAGGAATTCAAGAGCAGTTTAACTGGGGGGTTCTTGTTCAGAGTATTTCAAAAAGGTGAAGTCATCTTTTTGACTAGCTATGACTAGAGTCATCTTGCAGGCTTCTTCACTCTTGTGTTTAGTGACTGGGACAGCTGGGACTGGAAAAGTTGGGGCACCTGAGCTATCTTTATGTCTGTATGATTTCTCCAGATGATCTGTGCAGCATGGTTGTTTAAGGTAGCTGAAAACTCTTTACATATTGGTTAAGGGTTCCCAAGGCAGAGAGAGAGAGAGAGAGAGAGAGAGAGAGAGAGAGAGAGAGAGAGAGAGAGAGAGAGAGAGACCAGGCAGAAGCCACATATCCTTTTATGACCTAGCCTTGCAAGTCATTTGCCAAATTCTACTGATTGAGGCAGTTATAATAGTCGACCTATGTTCATGGGGTGAAGCACAGACGCCAGGTCTTTATGAAGGAACGTTAACCTCAAATTTTAAGAAGAGCATGGGGGATAAGATACTTATTATAGCCATCTTTGAAAGCTACAAATTGCCAATAAGGTGGCATTGAGTTAGATATTATAGGATGATGTAGAAGTGATTTTTTAAAAGTTCTTTCTGGACTTTGGTCACCTTTCACTCTGAAAAAAGGAGGGCAGTATCTAGGAGACAGCTTCTACGGGATACTGATGATAGGCAAAATGACAAATATGTTCATATTTACATGTTGAATATTCTTCATACTGATTTCTTCATGAACATATTGAAATGGTTTGAAGATCAAATAAGATACTATAGCAAAATGTTTAGTGCCATGACTAGCCCATAGAAACAAATCAATATTAGCTGTTATTCCTTTATTAAAATTTGAGATAAATAATAGTCTATTTCAGACTCTAGGAGCTTTCTGTTTATAATTTCATAACAACAAACCTATAAACCAATGAACTCACAAGCTGAAAACTTCACAAGTATGACAAAAAGTTAAGCAAGGGATTCAAATACTGGTGTAAATCCTTTAAAAACAGTAGTCTGTAATTGTAAAATACCTTTGTAATATTCTCACCTCAGATTTTTGAGTAGAAATTTAATATGATGAATGTATTATATATTTCCATTTTAATTTCCCAATTTTAAGGTACGCTAGTGTGGGGTCAGAGCCAGGAGAGCAGTTTCCAGGCTCTCGGCCTCACGTGGAAAGGTGCTGGCTCGGTTATTAGATGGCCATCAGCTGTAATCAGATGGCCATCTGCTCTTGCTGGTTAGCCATAAGCTGTTACCGGTTAGCCATTAGCCACTAATATAACTGCCATGGCTATGCTAGCAAGCATGGGTTGGTTGGTTGGTTGGGTGGGTGGTTGTTTGGCAGAGAAGCTGATGGCAGGTTGCGGATCATGTGGCTCCTGCTTCCTGTGTCTCCAACCCAGCCGCCAGCGAGACTATAGTGGTATGAACCCCCTATCTATGGCTCCGTGTGTGTTCTTTTTGGCCTCCTGCGTTCTTGTGCAGAGAGTGGGAGCTGAGACCCTGCATGACTCTATTTATCTGATTCATTTTTCTGTGGAAAATGAGTTCATGGAATATCACAATAAATGCCTGGTCAGATTTTGTTCACAAGTGAATTAATATGTTGGAGGCTATAAGCACTAAAAGGCTATCATTTGCCATTCACTCTCACTCCCTACTGCAACATGCCACTATGAGGTATTAAAAAATTACACCATAAAATAAATTTACAAGTATCTAAAAATGTCTCATCTTTAAATTGATGACTAAATTATAACTAAAATATATCAAATGCCATATAATTTACTAATATTTTATTATTTTGAGGGTGCCTCTGCTTTGCAGATACCCTCTAACACATAGCCCACTGCTTATCTAACAAAAATTTATTTTGTTGAGCATAGATAACGTATTCAATTTCACTTACAAGTCATTTATACTATTCGTTTTTCAAGCATAGAGCTTAATTTGCACCATTAGCAATGTTTTCCAATTTCATAGAGTCCATTGTAAATAGAATCTGCTTTCTTGTATTAGAGATTTAAAACAAGTGTATGGTTGTTATATTCTGTATGTACTTATATGTAAGTATATTTATTGCTTATTTATTTTACTTCTTATTATAGTAAGAATGTATGCAGAGGATAGTAAAGAAACAAATATGTGAGGATTTTCTTTTACTTTCTTTTTATTTCATAAAAAAGTAAAATAAATTAATGGCAGGGGGATAGGAATGCTGAGCTCTGAAGTCAAGAAGGCTCAAGGGAAAGCAAACTGTAATAAATAGTGAACAGACTCCTCTATTTGGTCTTCTCTTTTTCTACTCTAAGAACCAAGAAAAGTGAAACCTCTAAAAGAACAAGTGTGAAGTCTACCCTCATGGCTAAAATTTAGCTCGAGTGCCCAGCATTAATGCAGCACTCAGAACCAAAACAAATTGAGCTACATAAGTCACTCTGGAGCCAGAGTAGTACAAACAGATGTCAAAAATCAGGCTGATATAATAAAGTGCCTTAGTAATAAAATAAAATAAAAGAAAGAAAATTCAGAGAGTTCAACATGAAATGATTATTGGAGATTTGCTAAAAATCAGCCTCCAGGTAATTCTGATGAATCTTTTCTACGTAGGACTTTATTCTTTGTAATGAGGAACCAATAATTTCTAGAGTGTCTTTCATGAGGATTTAAAAAAACAAAACAAAACAACAACAACGAAAAAAAAAAAACTAGGCTTAAGAATGAATCACACTTTTTTTCTTTTTACGGTTATATGAAAATACAATTACAGATTTTTCTCCCTCTGATTTTTGCTGTGTGTGCTGCTCTTTGTGAGTTACTCTTTTGTCCCAATCACACTTGCAATGAGCTGCCAAATTGATTTTAGAAAGATGTTCAAAAAATGAATTTGGTGGATTTATTTAAAAGGTTGAAAGAAGTATATGGACGCATAAGGGGGGAAAATCAGATATAAAGCAGTGGTTAGATTCAAACAAACTTAAAAGCCGTTGTAAGTCTCCATACTTGGCTATATTTGATAGCTACATACATAGTACACAGGAAATACACCCATTATAAAAATGTATTACACATGGAATTGGAATAACTATGTTGTATTATCGATGAAAGATAAAATAAGAAATGAGTATTGTATTAATGTATACATTTCTTTATCAAAAGGACTGAGAATGTTTTGTGTGCATGATTTCTGTAGTACTTATAATATGTAAATATTGAATTACTTACACCCACATGCCAAGTTAGATATATAGAGAAAGAAAAACAATTAAAAGGGAAGATAAAATTGAGTGGATCCACTATGATGGCAACCATCTGGATCTTTTGTCTTAAGCTGGTTCTCCACAAGTAGGAACTGGATGTTTGATCCTTGTATTACTTCCAGTTCTAATCATATGGAGACTCATTCTTTAAACCTGTGTCTTAAATGTATAAAACCTAGAACACAACCTTGGTCAATGTACTGCTGAGCATTGTTTGAAAGTAGTTACGGTGATGGCAAAAGGCAAAGTTAAATCAACAGTTCACTGTTCCACTCAGGAGGCTCACTCTTTTTCTTTCCAGCTTTATTGAGATAACATTGACATATCATATTGTATAAGCTTAAGATGTATAACATAAGGATTTGATATATGTTTGTGCTGCAATATGATTACCACAATAATTGGAGTTAACACATTCATCACCTCACATACCATAGTGTAGGGACGGAGTCCCAGAGAGCAGTTTCCAGGCTCTCAGCCTCACATGGAAAGGTGTTGGTTTGGTTATTAGATGGCCATCAGCTGTAACTAGTTGGCCATCAGCTGTAACCAGTTAGCCATTAGTCACTGATATAACTGCTGTGGCTACACTGGCAAGGCTGTTGGCAGAGAAGCAGATGGCAGATTGCAGATCATGTGAATCCTGCTTCCTGTATCTCCAACCCAGCCGCCAGCGAGAATATAGTGGCATGGACCCCCTATCCATGGCCCTGTTAGTGGTCCTTTTTGGCCTCACCGTATTCTGTGTTCACCCGCCAAGAACGGGACCAGAGACCCTGCATTACAGTAGTTACAATTTGTTTTTGTGATGGAAACTTTTAAAATCCTATCTCATGGCAACATTCAATATACAACACAGTATTGTTAGCATTATGCTAAGTGAAATAAGTTAGACAGAAAAAGATACTGTGTGATCTCATATGTGGAATCTCAAAACACCTAACTCTTAGAGAGAGAGAACAAATTGGTAGTTGCCCAAGCGAGGACATAGTGAGTGGGCGGATGGATGAAGGTAGTCAAAGGAGATTCATGCTTTTGGTGTAAAGTTGAAGAATTCATTTAATCTCCACTTCTCATAAAATAAGTAGATTTTGGAACAATATGACACAATCATGGAGAAACAAGTTGAGACCTAAAGGATAAAATTCTCTGTTTGATGTTAATGAATTGTGCCTCCGATCACTGAAAAGCTAAACTCTTGTGAAGCAGAGCTTGCTGACCTTAACAGTGATTTTTCAACTTGAGTGTGCATCAGAATCACCTAGAGAGCTTGTTAAGACATAGACTCCTGGACCTCACCTTCAGAGATGAGAATCCAGAAGATGTGTGGCTACAGAGAATTTGCCGTTCTAAGTTGCCAGGTGATGCTAATGCTGCCAAACCAGAGACAACTTTTTGGAACCACTGCCTTAGATTAAGAGCATTTCACAATAATTTTCAAAGGTCCTCACATCGAAAAGAGGAACCAAAAATTATTAACCTGCTCTTTTTACATTTTAACCTTCTGTATTTCTTTTATTATAAGAAAAAAGTATGAGTTCTACAGTCTCATATCAAATCCCCCGATCCTGTAATACCTCACTGTCTATGCTCCTTAAAACACTCCATGAGCAGCAAGCAAATGGTGGGGAGATAAGAACATGAATTTCTCACCAGGCATATTGGCTGATTTTTATTTAATGCTTCTAGTTAACTATAAGATTTGGTTATGGGAGCTAATTATAAAAAGTCAATATGCTAATGCTTGTAGTCCTCTTTTCTTTTTCTTCGTAGAGTACATATTGGGCCCATGATTCATTCTTATATTTTATATTAATTACAGACATCTGCCATTTAAATTAAAGTGTATGTTAGTGTGTTTAACTAACATACAGGAAAAGTTAAACTAGTCACAAAAATAAAGCTACATGCAAAATAAAGAATATATTATAAAAGGTAGTAAGTAAATCACTCATTGTCCTTTCTTGGTTATCAGTTTATGTTTGAGCTCCAACAACTGCTGGCCATGGTTGACTTTTGCCTTGAGTTTGTCACTACTTCTATCTGCTGAAATATAGTGGCCAACATTAGCTACCTCAAACAATATTTTAACATGCCACTGCCTTGTTTAGGGGTCTCAAGTAGGTCTCTTCTGTTTATCTTGTCCCCTGGTAACATAATGTTTTCTCCACAGCTCAAAATAACTGGAAAACACTGCTGAGAAAGACATAGCCTAGTAAAAGGATCAATGCTCATCTTAAACAAAACTCTTTCATAGTGACTGTATCAATTTACATTCCCACCACACTCATACACTGCTGGTGGGAATGTAAACTGGTACAGCCAGTATGGAAAACAGTATGGAGGTTCCTCAAAAAATTAAGAATAGAACTACTATATGACCCAGCAATCACTCTTCTAAGTATCTACCCAAAAAATATGAAAACATTTATCCATAAAGCCATATATACTCCTATGTTCATTGCAACATTATTCACAATTGCCAAGACATGGAAACAAGCAAAGTGTCCTTTGATAGGTGATTAAAGAAGATGTAGTACATATATACAATGGAATACTACTCGGCCATAAAGATGAAATACTTCCATTTGCGACAACAAAGATGGATCTTGAAAGTATCACGCTAAGCAAAATATGTCAGACAGAAAATGTTGAGAGCCATATGATTTTACTCATGTGTGGGATATACTGTAAAACTGAAGGCAACAAACAAATAAGACAAACAAATAAACAAAAACTCATAGACACAGACAACATTTTAGTGGTTACCAGAGGGTAAGGGGGAGGGTGGGTGGAAGAAGAGAGTAAAGGGGGTCAAATAACTGGTGATGGAAGGAGAACTGACTCTGGATGGTGAGCACACAATGTGATATATAGATGATGTATTACAAAATTGTACACTTGAAACCTATGTAATTTTATTAACCAATGTCACCCCAATAAATTTAATAAAGAAACAAATTATCAATGTGCAGAAACTTTAAAAAAAATCTCTTTCTAAAGGAATGTGGAGCATGGAGTGAAAAAAGGAGAGGAGTGGTTCACATTACCTAGAGAGGAACCTGCAAGAAATAGGAGTGAATATCTTTTCCAGGTAAATCCTTTTGATTTTTTGAGAGATGAGAATAAGCCACAATCCTCCTGAAAAAAGTACAGAGAACTTCCTTCCCCAAATAGTGACAATAGTAGTGACTATGCTTTGCTTATGTAGCGCTGTAAAAAAGACTAGTACCTATTTTAAAAGTCAGGATTTGTATTTTAATCCAAGAAAGTTAGTTGTGTTTATAACCTGCTTTATATGGTTATATAATCATATATTTGGAAATATCATTTAATATGCAATCAGTGGATCCCTGGTAGATAACCATCCAGGTTCTTCTTGAATATAAGTGACAAGGTGACTATCTCCTGAAAAAAAAGTATGTCATTGTTGAACAGCTTTAACTGTTTGTCATCATAGAAACTTCATTTTATGTTTGTGAAAACTAAGCAATTTAAGGATTGACAATACCTTATCGGGTCTGCAGAGGATGTTCTGCAAATTTATATTGATTAAACATCATTTCCTAATGGTCAAATACATTTTCATAAAAGTATATAAAACTTATGTAGGGATGTTTGACAATGGTGCTAGGTTCAGAGACATTTGTGATGGGGAGGTCTTTTGAAGAAGGTCTTTGGATTTCTCAAAGGAAAGCCCTTTGGGTGCCTTTAAAATGCAATTCTGAGAAGCCAAGGAAACTTTTTTGGCGTTCTGTTGAATGAAGTAATTAGTTTTGCATCTTAACCCATGCACCAGCATTTACCAACTCCTGAGAGTGCAACACAGAACAAATTTGCTGAGAGGTGGCCATTTCACAAATTGAATTCTAACTGTTCTGTGCAGCCTAAATTGCCCTGGCACAGTCACAAAATAAATACAAGATGAATTTGATGAAATAATTGCTCATTTTATATATATGGTTATAGTTTTTCACAATTGAACATATTAAAGCATTTATTTAGACAATGTGTTTTATGAGCAAGATCATATTTAGCTTGTTATATATACACATTAAAAATATATATACCCATTATCTATGTACTATGTACATATATATTACATATAAATATATATATTCAGAATATTTTAAAATATAGTATTATATTGGACCGTTGTCTATAGTTTCTATGTTTATTATTGAAGAATTTTTGTGCTGCTCAAGCAGCATGTAAATTCATGTAAATGGGCATTAAATTTTTATTGGTACACTTAATAAAAATTATATTAGAGAACAGTTATGAAGAAACATTGATAAACAACATTCATAATTACACTTAAGTACATTTTTAAAATAATTGTTTTTCCATCCTTTATAGATATGTCACAATCCCTTCTGGACACTCCAAATAAATCAATAAATTTAAGTAAAAAGGAGAAAATAGGCAAAATACATTTGAAAGTGAATATTTTTATGTAATACTTTGTAAATCACCACAAATATCTACTTTTTCCTTACATACTGTTTAAGTACATGACAGATAAATTGTATTTTAGATGAGTTATTTGAGCATTTCCCAGCTATACCCATTCAAGAGTCATTTATTTCTAAAGCTCCTCTTAATATGTAAACCAGTAGTAGTGAAATATGGCTTCATTGGCACTTTTCCTAAGAAGGGATTTATTTCCAGTTTGAGATGTGATTGTTGAGATAAATATAAATTTGCTTTTGGTATCACATATTAGCAGATTTAAGTAACACTAATATAAGCTTATTCATTAACATCATCTTCCAAAATTAAAAGAGTAAATAAAATGTTTAGACCTGATCTGCAGGGGTTAGGTTTATCCATTACATTGTTAATGCATCATAAATTTAATACATTTTATAAGTATGTCAAAAATTAGCTTATATAAAATATTTTAAAATATTTGCCCATTATGTAAAGAATAAAATTTTGTCATTGTACGGTCTTTGGTCAGCTTGATGGATTGCTTAGTATAAGACTTACTTGTTTCCCAACAGAAAACACAATGAGTTTATCTCAACTTACCAAGAGAAATGAATCTCTGGAGAATTGGCATTAAGTCCTGTGGTTTGGCTTGTCTCAGTTTTGATGGATGTCCTATTGCTTATGTTCCCGTAAGCAGAAGAATTAAAATAAAATGGCTATACTGGGTGTTTTAAGGTTATCAGGACATTAAATACTCACTACTGGCATTTAAAAAAAGATTAAATTACATTTTAAATTAGAATGATGCAAATTGACAATGAATAAAATAATTAAACTAAGGAAATCTGTTATAACACATCACTTCTAATGTGCCTCAAGATATTTTAAGATATTTTTAAAGTCAAGCACAGAGGGACTATTCTACAAAACTTATCTATTGAACAATTCAGTTTCTTATTTCCTATGTTTGATGAAGGTATCTTAAATAACAATGCTAAAAAAAAAAAAAAAATTAAAAGGCAGTACCTGAGTACTTACTGTAGAAGATAAAAAGACCTCTGGAGGAAATTATAATTCTAAAAGTTTACCAATTTCTGTGGGGTCCTCACTTGTAACGTTTTTTAAAATAGCTGTAAAGGAAACATGCTGACCCATATGAGAAGACTTTTGATAAAGCAATTAGTCTGTAGCAAACATTAGTGTTGTTATTTGGATAAATACACTGAAATGAGAAAACACAAGTTTTTGTTAAAGATTTTCCTTTCTCTAGAATCCATACCTGGGTTGTGTGTGTGTGTGTGTGTGTGTGTGTGTGTGTGTGTGTGACTTATGACGTAGGAGGGCTTAAAAGGGTGGGAGATCAGTTTGTTTTTTATTTTAATGATTTGTGCTAGAGTAAAACAATTTTAAATAATTATTGCTACTCTAATTTTTTAAAATATTCTTATTTAAAGATATATATTTCTATTTAGAATTATTTCAAATTTATTAAAAGAATAAAATGAATAGAGATTATTCAATTAGGAGCATGATACCAAAGATAATGTTTTTCATATTTCTAAAATAGTTCAAATTAATATAATGTAAAATATTTTCTATATAGAAAATAAAGTATTTCATAGAAATAAAATATTCCCCATGTAGAAAATAAATTATCCTATATTCTACAGTACACTGTATTTAGTAGTTACTAAATAAATATTTTTGACAAATGAATAAAAAGCATTATTATTCCATTTTGCTACATTTTATAGGGAGTGAAGAGTTTTGTGTTTTTTTCTCAAGCTGTAGTATAGGTGTAAAAAGTTGTATATTAATCATTCACACCCAAGCAGTAGAAAGAGTTCATTAGCTAAAACTGTGCAGCATCTGTTTGTCACTAAAGAAATTGAGCAGAATCACATGAGAAAATAAATTACCGAGGAAATGAGCTCATCCTAATTGAAGAGGGAAAAGTAATAAGAAACATACATCATCATTATGTTTTTTACTAGAGGGGATGAGGTCTATTTAATGTGCTTGATTTTGAACTGGTCTACGTGGAACACTAAGAGTGTGTAGGCCACTCAAGAGCTGTGATAGTTGTCAAGGCTCAGTTAGGTGCTCTTATTCTTTATACTTTCAACAAGAGAAGCTTTCTGTTAATTGGCATTCAAAGTTGATGAGGTTAAGGGAAAATGGCTAAAATAAAGTTGAACAACAAAGAGCTAAATGGCAAATGGAGACATGAGTATACATGAGTATAATTTTGACCTACAATTTTCCAGGACAACTGGTGTTCTGTATTTTTATTTTTTTGAATCAGGTAAATCTAGAATCCACTAGTACAACACACAAGTCCCCGAAGGGCTTGAGCAGCATGTAAGATCAAGTAAGATAAGTTAAAAATTTAGAGGGAGAACTGTCTCTCAGACTCCAGCTATTGTGATCCTCCCCCAGATGATTTGTGCAAGCCTTCATTAGCCATCTACTCAGTGGGAAGTAGCTCCACTGTGTCTTTACCACACTTGACCATGGGAATTTTTTCCTCTAAATTCAACCATGTTTGGTATTCAGATCTCAGGCATCCTCTCATTATTCCATCAGAGACCTGGCCACATTCAGGGTTGTGTGTACAAGCTGGATACAAATCCCTTCTACAGTCTTCTTCTTGTGTGTATAATGGAAACCACACTCAAGCTTGAGCCCTTCAACCTCTTAAACTCAAAACTGTAGTCTTTTCCTCCACCTCAGGCCTGAAACAGTTTATTTTCTCTTAATGATTCTAAAACATAAATTCGATCAATTGGTTGTCAGAGGGAGTTCGAGTAGGAAGCTGTAAGGAAAGCTCAGATTTCTCACATTTAAATTCTTCTTGATGTGTAGGTAGAAAGCAGATTTGCTTTGTTTCCCACTGGTGAATTCACAGCACCTGATAGGAACCAAGACAGAGAGAGGTACTTGTCTGATTCTCCCTGCATGTACAGTCACTTCTCATTATTCAAGATACTTATGTTCTCTAAGTTCTCTGCAAACACTGTATTAGTGACTACTGAACCATTGCTCCTAGGAGAAATAGAGTCAGGTTCCTGCAAGCCTCTGGTCACAGCATTTTTGTCAAGCAATCAATAGAACACCTGGTTTTATGTGTGTTTATACCGTGTTTCCCTGAAAATAAGACCTAGCGGGACAATGAGCTCTAATGCGTCTTTTGGAGCAACAAAATAACCAACAAAAAAAAAAACCCAAATTGCAAAAAGGAAACTTATTTATAGTGTGAGAGCTGAAATTAGAAGGCAGAATGTGGCCTTGTTTAATCTTAGCTGGGAAGATGCACACTGGGTAATTCAAAATGGTTACTGCTCTGCATATGTCAACAAATGACTGTGAACGTTCTGGAGGAATTGATTTTGTGGTTACATATAAATTTTAGTGAGGAGGCAAATTCACAAATATGAATCCATGAATAATGAGGATTGATATATATATGTACATATCAATAATTATAGATTGTATATAATAATATATGCAACATATAATTTTATGTGTATGTATATATGTATAATCACAACTATGTAAATGGCTTTGACCTTATCAACAGACTAAGCAGGAATAATTAAGGCAAGGAGAAGAACTGAATTATATATATTAAAATAATATTGGCAACTGTACTGATTTGCTTTTGACCTCCAAAGAGTATTACTAAGTCTCAAAAAAGATGTACAGAGCTGGTTGAGACTGAGAAATGCAATAAGACTTGAGTCTAGATGAGCAATATAATTTTATAGGCTATAGGAAGAAACTTACTTAAAATCCAAATGTACTGAAACATCATTTATTCAAAGCAATAATGACTGTGGGGAAGTCAAGGTACATGAGCAATCAGAATTACAGAAAAGTGTGAGAATATTGCTGTTATTGATGGCAAAAGTGCTAAGTGAACTTTGAGGCTCATGGAAGGTAGAAAAATTAACCTGAAGATCCACAAAATATAAATTCAAAATTAGTAAGTAGTTCATGTTATACTATGATACAAGCCAAAACTATTTATTTATTCATTCATTTATATATATCTATTCATTTCAATGATACCAAATGCAACTCTCTAAGAGCTGTTGACTATAATGAAGACCAAATTCTGTGGGAAAAAATTTCAAAATTTAATGAGAAAATGCAAATAAAGGAGAAAATCTTTTCTAGAATGTTTTTTTTTATAGTTTTTATGATAGTTGTTAGATAATAGCTTCATAACTTATTATCACCCGCTTACACTCTGCCAAAAATCAGCATTGTGTCCCACAACAGAATGGGACAGGCGAATTCTTAATTCCACCTATTCTTTAGTACAGGACAGGTACTGGGTCATGTAGCCCAGTGCAAATCTTGGCAATGACAACTCAATCTGCCTGAAAACGATGGGGACTTCGTGAGATGACCAGTGAGATCTCTCCTGACAAATACAGAGTGTAGAGTGATGGTGAATTACCGTGTGTCAACACTCAGAATTTTGGTAGACAGGCCATGGACTTTGCATGGTCTACTGGGCCCCCTAAAAGAGCATGACAGGTTTTCTGTACTCTAAGGCAATCAAGATGATAGGTTATTTCAAAACCAATACTTGGAGCAGACACTAAAGCAGACTGAGGACTGGAAGTCATCAGAAATAGGTAATCAGGATCAATCCAAAGAAAATGACCTGATGTTAAAGTAAAGCAAAATTACCTCCTAATTTTGACTCAGTTGGATCAGTATATTTGAGGACAATATTTGAACATAAAAGTGCCACATATGCAGTTACTCTGATGGGACTGACGGAGGGAAAAAACTCCAATGGATAATTCCTTTACTACCATCATCCCTGAATGTGGTGCAGGAGAGGGAGCATTAGTAAGTAGGCCTTGGGTATGAGAAAAACATCTGGATATCAGGTCTTTCCAGTTCAGAGAGAGACTGAATTGTACTTTGACCCATTCCTCTTTTCTCTGAAGTTTTCTTCCCCTCTCCCCTTTTTAATTTTTAATTACACTTGACATTCAATATTATTTTATATTAATTTCAGGTGTACAGCATAGTGGTTAGATATTTATATAATTTAAGAAGTGAGCCCCCTGGCTAGTCTAGTACCCATCTGACACTATACATAGTTATTATCATATTACTGATTCTATACATTATGCTGTGCTTTACATCCCTATGACTATTTTGTAACTACTAATTTGTACTTCTTAATTCCTTCCCCTTTTCCACCCACCCCCTCAAACCCCTCCCATCTAACAATCATTAAAATGTTCTGTGTGTCCATGAGTTTGTTTCTGTTTTGTTTGCTTGTTTATTTTGTTCTTTAGATTCCATATATAAGTGAAATCACATTGCATCTGTCTTTCTCTGTCCGACATACTCTACTCAGCACAACACCCTGCAGGTCCATCCAGCTGCAGCAGATGGCAAGAACCCATTTCCTTTCCTGGCCCAGCAATGATCCATTGTATGTATGTACCATCTCCTCTCTATCCATTCATCCATCAATAGATGCCACGCCTACCTCCACATCTTGGCCATTGTAAACAATGTTGCAATGAACATATGGATGCACATGTCCCCTTGAAGCAGCATTTGGGGTTTCTTCAGATAAATACCCAGAAAGGGAGTTACTGGGTCCTTCTTTGTCTCTTGTTATAGACTTTGTTTTATCTGGTATAAGTATAAGACTTTGTTTATCTGGTGTAAGTATTGCTACCCCAGATTTTTTTTGTTTTTTTCGTTTCCATTTTCATGAAATAACTTTTTCCATCTTTTTACTTTCAGTCTGTATCTTTCAATCTGAAGTGAGTCTCATGTAGGCAGCATATATAAGGGTTTTGTTTTCTTATTCATTCAGCCATCCTATGTTTTTTTAATTTTAATTTTTTTATTGTTAGTTTCAGGTGTACAAATCAATGTACTAGTTAGACATTTACACCCCTCACAAAGTGATAACCCCTCTCCCCTAATCTACTACCCCTCTGACATCGTATATAGCTGTTACAAATCCACTGACTCGATTCCCTATGCTGTACTCCACATCCCATGAATATACTGGCATATGTGTGTGTGTGTGTGTGTGTGTGTGTGTGTGTGTGTGTGTGTGTGTGTATATATATATATATATATATATAATTATAGTTGACATTTAGTATTATTCAGCTTCAGGTCCAGGTATACTACAGCCACTCTGGAACTCAGTATGGCGATATCTCAAAAAATTGAAAATGGAACTACCTTATGACACAGCAATTCCACTCTTAGGTATCTATCCAGAGAAACCCAAAACGCTAATTTGAAAAATATATGCACCCCTATGTTTATTGCAGCACTATTCACAACAGCCAAGACATGGAAACAAACAAAATGCCCATCAGTATTAAGAAGCTGTGGTACATTTATACAATGGAGTATTACTTGGCCATAAAGAATAATGAAATCTTACCATTTACAATGATATGGGTGGACCTAGAGAATATTATGCTAAGTGAAATAAGTCAGATGGAGAAGGACAAATGTCATATGATCTCCCTTATATGTAAAATCTAAAGATCTGAATAAATGAGCAAACTAAACAGAAATAGTCTTAGAGATATAGACAAAAAACTGATGGTTGCTGCATGGGTGGGGGTGGGGATGGGGGAGAAGATGAGGGGATTAGAAAGTACAAATTGGTAGTGACAATATAGCCATGGGCATATGAAATACAGTTTGGGGAATATAATCAATAATATTGTAAAGATTTTGTAGGGTGTCAGATGGACACTGGACTTATTAGGGAGACTACTTCACCCTATGTTTTTTAGTGGAGCATTTAATGCCTTTACATTGAAGTAATTGTTGATAGATATGTGATTGTTGCCATTTTATTATTCAGATTTTTTGGTCTTTTTTTTTTTTTTTTTTTTTTTTTTTCATCTTAAAGAAGTCCCTCTAACATTCCTTGTAATACTGGTTTGGTGGTGATGAACTCCTTTAGCTTTTTCTTGTCTAGGAAGCTCTATCTGTTCTTCAATTTTAAATGATAGCCTTGCTGGGTAGAGTAATCTTGGTTATAGATCCTTGGTTTTCATCACTTTGAATATTTCCTGCCACTCCCTTTTGGCTTGCAAAGTTTCTCTCGAGAAATCAGCTGACAATCTCATGGGAGCTCCCTTGTAGGTAACTAATTGCCTTTTTCTTGCTGCTTCTACGATTCTCTCTTTGTCTTTAACCTTTGGCATTTTAATTATGATGTGTCTTGGTGTGGGCCTGTTTGGGTTCATCTTGTTTGGGACTCTCTGCACTTCTTGGATATATATATGTCTATTTCCTTCACCAGGTTGGGGAAATTCTCAGTCATTATTTCTTCAAATAACTACTCAACTCCTTGCTTCCTTCTCTTCTCCTTCTAGTACCCCTATGATATGAATGTTATTACATTTGATGTTGTCCCAGAGGCTCCTTAAACTATCCTCATTTTTTCTTTAATTCTTTTCTTCTGATTGGGTGTTTTTTGCTACCTCATCTTCTAAATCGCTCATTTTATTCTCTGCTTTATCTAGTCTGCTAGTGATCCCTTCTAGTGCAGTCTTAATTTCATTTATTGTATTCTTCACTTCTGACTGGTTCTTTTTTATGGTTTCTGTCCTTTTTTATGCTTGCTATCTCTTTGTTGAAGTTATCACTGAGTTTCCTTGAGCATCCTTATAACCAGTGTTTTGAACTCTGTCTCTGGTGTGTTGCTTGCCTCCATTTTCTTTAGTTCTTTCTCTGGAGTTTTTTCCTGTTCTTTCATTTGGGATGTATTTCTTTGTTTCCTCATTTTGACTGCCTCTCTTTATTTGTTTCTATGTTTGGGGTAGATCTGCTATATCTCCATGTCTTACCAGGAAGTCTTATGTAGTAGGTGTTCTGTGTGGCAAATCACTGTCGCCGTCTACCTGGTCACCTGATCCAGGTGCCTGAGAAATGTCCCTTGTGTGTTTTGTGTGTGCCCTACTGTTATAGTTGAGACTTGATTGCTGTTATCATGTCGGTGGGTAGAATTGACCCTCAGGCTGACTGCCTGTGGGGTTTGGCCATGTCCACACCTTAATGACTCCTGTGCGGGGTGCTTACCCCACAGAGTAGGATTCGTCCCAGTGGGCTCTGGTGTCTTTTGAGACCACCCTTTGGGTGTGCCACTTGTGGGGCTAATTGGGTGGTAGTCTGCTGTGGTGTGAAGCCGATCTCCAAGTTGTTGGTTGAACCGCCTCTTGGGAGGGGCTCTGGTGCAGGCCGAGGTCAGCCATTTCCTGTGACCAGCTAGGGACTACCTGGTAGGAGCTACAAGGTAGTCCATGGTTGGTCGCTGCTGGTGTTGGACCTGGAGATGTGTGGGAGAGGCCACACTGCAAACCAAGGACATCTCCCACCATTACTGGGTCTGGAGTAGCTCTGCAAATCTCCAGGACACTCTGAGGCCTGCTGCCAGCTGCTGGCTCTCATAAGGTTCAACTGCTGATAAAGCCTTGTTCAGTATGGAGTTAGGTGTGGCAGGGTCTCAGTGAGTCACCAGTGTGGAGGGAGCAGAGCTCACCAGACTCAGATTTGACTGTGGGCATGGGGAGAGGGCTGGCTCAACACAGGAAAGATGGCTTCCACCTGCCAGCTGCATTGGAGAAGGACCCTCACAGGGAAAATGGTAATTGTCCTTCAGCCTTTGCCGTGAAACCACACACCTTAGTGTGCCCCCTATATGCCTCCGATGCCCCCTTAATCACCATCTCTCCACTGGAACCCATGGTGAGTGCCTGTGAGCGAGTGAGTCTTTGTGCAGGCCTTTTAAGAGGATGACTGGGTTTCCCGCAGCATTCCGTCCCACCCAGATGATCAGAATCCCCATCGTTTTTCACAGCCAGATGTTGTGAGGCCTACTCTTCCCATCACCAGTACTCTGAACTGGAGAGCCTAGTGTGAGGCTGGGGTCCCTTGCTTCTCTGTGAGGAACCTCTAGGGTCAAGATAACCTTCCCAATTTTCAACCACCACGTGGAGGTTTGGGGTAAGCCTATTTCACATCTCCACCCCTCCTACCAGTCTTGACGTGGCTTCTTCTTTATGTCCTTAGTTATAAACCTTCTGTTCAGCTAGACTTCAGATGGTTCCCCAGGTTGGTTGTTCTGTAATTTGATTGTAGTTTTGATGTGTTCATGGGATGAGGTAAGCACAGTGTTTATCTACTCTGCCATCTTGGATATCTATTCTCTCTGAAATTTTCTATATCCACTGATATGTAAACAGATCATTATAATATTAAATGCTGGGCAATCTAAAATCTTGGTAAGTTTATATTTCCAAAATTAGTGTTATTGGCTTTTATCCTATGTTTTGGCAAAAATGAAAAAACAATGTATATGTGCAGTTACAGCATAGTAGGTTCCCATGGAATGCATAGCTTTAAACACCTTTGTACCATTTGAAATCAACATTTCTAATGATTTTTTTTTTAATTTTTAAAAAGTTTCAATTATAATTGACATAAAATATTATATTAGTTTCAGGTGTACAACATAGTTGTTAGACATTTATATAACTTATGAAGTGACCCACCCCCCCAATAAGTTTAGTACCCATTTGACTACTAAATTATTACAATAATTATTACAATATTATTGACTATATTTTCTATACTGTACTTTACATCCCCATGACTGTTTATATAACTGGCAACTTGCACTTCTTAATCCCTTCTTTTTCACCCTTTCCCCAAACCCCCACCCATTTGGCAACCATCAATTAATTTTCTGTATCTATGAATTTGTTTCTGTTTCTGCAAAAATTTTTTAATGGTACTCTGTTCATAATCTGGGAGAGAAATATTTGACACTTACTTTTATAAATTTCTGCTATAGTAATAATTTAAGCACTTCTATACCAAGCCAAATTTACCAGTATTGTATTAGAATGATCATGATCTCTTGATAAATACCCAACTCCATCCTTAGGATATTCTATTTTAAATAATTAAAAATATATTCCTCAAATTTCAGAGATATTTTATACTATGATTTCTAAGCATCATTATGTAAAACTTCTTGCCAGCCTGTCGTATCTTTTACACCCTTGGGATAGCTGTCCTTCAGAAGTCACTAAAGTATTTCACTTGTAATTTGTAAATCCCCTGATGGAGTGTGAAGGTGAAAACACTTATTAATGCTATAAATGTGTGTCTGGGATTCCAAGGACAGGAGAATGTATATGAAGCTACTTAAACACAGTCTATTCTATTAATTTATTTTTCCCTGTACAATTAGTCATAACAATAAAAATGAAGAAAGTGTGAGAGTGAATTTCAATATTGTTTCAAAAAAGTTATTTTGTGTTAAATATATGTTAATCAACTTTAATTAATTTAAAATCCCATAATAGTGTGTCAACTTAAAAAATTTAGAAGAACTTCTGTCAATATCTTTTAAGATTTGAAAAGTGTTTACAGTACTTTTGTGCAGTTTTGGTGCATTTGGTCTTATTGCTTCAAATAAAAAAATAAAAGCACCCTTAATTATTTAAATTTATAGAGAATGTAAATCAAACTATTTATTACTATTATTATTAGCTAAAATTCAACTGTTAAGAAATATGTTTGACTCAAATATTTTAAGAGATGTTCAAATCTTTGAAAATATTTCATAATATTTAGAGGGTAAAATCATTTTTTATTGAAATCAATAAACACAACAAAAAGTAAAATCAAAGAAGTCTGTAAAAATAAAGTGTTGACCTTGATTTAGTGAAGACTTTTTAGATATACCACCAACACAAGATCCATGAAAGGAAAAAAAAAACTAAAGTTGGACTTCATTAAAATTAAAAACTTATGCTCTGCAAAAGACACTGTTAAATCAAAATTATGGAGATAGTAAAAATATCAGTGGTTGCCAGGATTTAGGGGGAGAAAGGGAGGGATAGATAGATTGACTAAAGCGGATTTTTAAGGCTATGAATATATCCTATAGGACACAGTAATGGTGAACACATGTCATTATAGAAGGAGTGAACCCTAATGTGAACTATGAAATTTAATTAATAGTAATATATAAATATTAATTAATTTTAACAAATATGCCACAATATTACAAGATATAAGTAATAGGAGAAACTGTGTGATGGCGTGCATGGAAACTCTATGCTTCATTTTCCTGTAAACCTAAAACTACTAAAAATAGTCTATATACATATAAATTTTATATGTAAATATATATAAGTTGATAGATTTTATTTTTATAATATATATACATATATTGTTTTGAGATTAGTTGTTATAATTCAAATGCTCTCTATAAATGGGCACGGAAGCAAGTATTCTGGACATTGCATTACCTTTTCTTCAGGTATGTTTAATTGTAGTAGCTTCTAACTTTTTAAAATTTTTTCTCATTCGTTTTTGACTTCTCAGTCTTCAGTATGAGACATGTCATTTGATTCCCTTTCTATAATCACTTTTGTTTCTTTGTTGTTGTTTTTCATTACAATGCTCCACTTTTAAGAAGAACTCCTTGGTCAAATTCTTATCATTAATTCATTCACTCTTTCATATATATATATACACACACGCAGAGGTTGTCAAAAATTGTATACATATTTTAAGAAAGGAAAAAAGAAAAAAATGGCGGTGTGAGGTGAGCCTCTGTAAAGCTCCCCTGGAATTTACAACGAATCGAACAACAAAAACTCCACAAAGGACTCCCTGCACAGCAGACAGGCAAGACGAAGAGGCCCACTACCAACTGAAATCACCTACAGGTGGGAGATTCACGCGAGTGGAGGGAGGAGGAAAGGGAGAAGTGCGCGGAGACGGAGCCGCCGCGGGCTCAGGACTCAGACCCAGCTCAGTGCGCCGAGCTCGCTGCTTCCCGGAACTACCGCAGCTGCGGGAGATCGGACTGCTAGGGCTCCGCCAGGGCTCCACAGGGCTGAGGGGACAGCATATAACACGGCTGAACCCAACGCTCACGGCAGAGACCTCGGAGAAAAGACTGAGGGAAAAAGGCTGAAAACGGTGGTTTAAGCCCGCACTGCCGAGCAGAGACCGGAGCCTTAGGCACTGAGACTAGCCGCCCCCTCCCTCCCCTCCCAGAGCTCGCCCCGCCCCCACCTGCCCGGTGCTAGAAGCGAAACAGTAGCAGTGTCAGATCAAAACAACAGAAAATTTGCTATATTTGAGAACTGTGGCCCACAAACACAAATTCACAGCCCAACTAGTTCCAGCAAAGGGGAGAGAGCTGTGGAAGCAGGACCGCCTGTGGTGGTGGTCGCCGCCATTGCTCTGGGCCATCTCTCACAGCTCACCCCGCCCCTGGCCCCACCTATCTGGGCGGATCCCTGCAGGAGTAAACAGAACTGCTGAAACATACGGGCTCTGAATCAGGAGCTGGAAGAGCTTTGGAACATCAAAAGCTCTCCGCATACCCACCAGGACACTGCGCCCTGTGACCTAGACGAACTATTAACAGAGGAGAAGCCCGTCTCCCAGGGAATCCCCCCATTGTGTGAGAAGCAGGAATAGTGCAGAGAAAACAGCACTACCGTGTGGGAGAAGAAAAATAAATTGCAGTTGGAGAAATAATAAGATATTCTACCAACAAGTACTGGCAAACAAAAGAAAGACCTTTTCCTATCAACCTGTTGCAGAAGTCACTCCTGTAGATGTGTAGGAAGAGAAATAGTAAACCAGTAATCGCCATGAATAACCAAGGCAACAAGATAGCTCAGAAAGAAAGTGAAAAATCTCCAGAGAAGGCACTTAAAGATACAGAAATATGTGACTTAAGTGACAGAGAATTCAAGATTGCAGTTCTGAAAAAACTCAACGAGATACAAGAAAACACAGATAGGCAGTTAAATGAACTCAGAAAATCAATCAAAGAACAGCATGAGCATTTTACGAAAGAGATTGAAATTTTAAAAAAGAACCAAAGAGAATTTCTGGAGATTAAGAACTCAATAGAAGAAATTAAGAATGAAATAACCAGCTTAGGTAGTAGAGTTGACCAGATGGAGGAAAGAATCAGTGACATCGAAGATAGAAACCTGGAAATGACACAGATAGAAGAAGAAAGAGACTTGAGACTTAAAAGAAATGAAAGAACTCTACAAGAACTTTCTGACTCCATCAGAAAGAGCAATATAAGAATAATGGGCATACCAGAAGGAGAAGAAAGAGAGAAGGGAACAGAGAATATATTCAAACAAATTGTCGATGAGAACTTCCCAAATTTGTGGACAGAACTGGACCCTCGAATCCAAGAAGCAAATAGAACACCTAGTTACCTCAATCCCAACAGACCTTCTCCAAGGCACATTGTATTGAAGCTGTCTAAAATCAACGACAAAGAAAGAATCCTCAAGGCAGCCAGGGAAAAGAAGACGGTAACTTACAAAGGAAAGCCCATTAGATTATCATCAGATTTTTCAGCAGAAACTCTACAAGCCAGGAGGGAGTGGAACCAAATATTCAAACTATTGAAAGAGAGAAATCATGAGCCAAGAATAATATATCCAGCAAAGATATCCTTTAAATATGAAGGAGGAATAAAGACCTTTCCAGACATACAGAAGCTGAGGGAATTTTCTAATACACGACCTGCACTACAAGAAATACTAAAGGAGGCTATTCGACCACCATCAACAGGGACAATTTGTGGCAACCAAAACTCAAAAAGGGGGAGAGTAAAGGCCTGAACCGGAATATGGGAATGGAGAAAGTAAGCGTGCTGAAGAAAATGGAATACTCTAATTATCAAACTTTCTTTTACATAAACTTAAGGGTAACCACTCAAAAAAAATCCAGAACTGAAATATATACTGAAATAAAAGAAGAAACAGAGGGAAACATCATAGAATACCACCATACAGAAATAATAGACAACAATAAAAAGGCAAAGAAACAATGGAGACACAGCCTTACCAGAAAAGTAAAGATACAATGACAGGAAATCCTCACATATCAATAATCTCCCTAAATGTAAATGGACTGAACTCACCAATAAAAAGGCACAGAGTAGCAGATTGGATCAAAAAACTCAACCCAACCATATGCTGTCTCCAAGAGACACATCTCAGCTACAAGGACAAGCATAGACTCAAAGTGAAAGGGTGGAAATCGACACTCCAAGCAAATGGTACCCAGAGAAAATCAGGTGTAGCCATAATGATATCAGATGAAACAGACTTCAAGGTGAAAAAGATAACAAGAGACAAAGATGGACATTTCATAATGGTGAAGGGGACTATACAACAAGAAGACATAACAGTCATCAATATTTATGCACTCAACCAGGGAGCACCGAAATACACCAAGCAACTACTAACAGAACTAAAGGGAGAAATTGACCAAAACACAATTATACTAGGGGACTTAAATACATCATTGACAGCTATGGATAGATCATCCAAACAGAAAATAAATAACGAAATAGTAGCCCTAAATGACACATTAGATGAAATGGACATAATTGACATTTATAGAGCACTTCATCCTAAAACATCAGACTATACATTCTTTTCTAGTGTACACGGAACATTCTCAAGGATAGACCATATATTGGGACATAAAATCAGTCTCAACAAATTTAAGAAGATTGATATCATACCATGCATATTCTCTGATCACAAGGCTTTGAAATTGGATATCAACTGTAAAAAGAAAGCGGGAAAAAACACAAATACATGGAGATTAAACAACATACTTTTAAAGAAGGACTGGGTCAAAGAAGAAATTAGAGGAGAGATCAAAAGATACATAGAAACAAATGACAATGAAAATACATCCTACCAAAATTTTTGGGATGCAGCGAAAGCAGTTTTAAGAGGGAAATTTATCTCATTACAGGCCTATCTCAAGAAACAAGAAAACTCCCAAATAAATAACCTCATGGTACAGCTTAAAGAACTAGAAAAAGAAGAACAAGTAAAACCCAAGGTCAGCAGAAGAAAGGAAATAATAAAAATTAGAGCAGAACTAAATGAAATAGAGAACAAAAAGACAATAGAAAAAATTAATGTGACAAAGAGCTGGTTCTTTGAAAAGATTAACAAAATTGACAAACCCTTGGCTAGACTTACTAAGATAAAAAGAGAGAAGACACTGATTAACAAAATCAGAAACGTAAAAGGGGAAGTTATCACGGACACCACAGAAATACAAAGGATCATCCAAGAATACTATGAAGGACTATATGCCACCAAATTCAACAACCTAGAAGAAATGGACAAGTTCTTAGAAACATATAGCCTCCCAAGGCTGAACCATGAAGAACTGGAAAATCTAAACAGACCGATCACCAGTAACGAAATTGAATCAGTCATCCAAAACCTTCCCAAAAACAAAAGTCCGGGACCAGATGGCTTCACTAGTGAATTCTACCAAACCTTCAAAGAGGATCTAATACCAATTCTGCACAAACTCTTCCAAAAAATTGAAGAAGAGACAGTACTCCCTAACTCATTTTATGAGGCCAACATTACCCTGATACCAAAACCTGGTAAGGACAGCACAAAAAAAGAAAACTATAGACCAATATCTCTGATGAATACCGATGCAAAAATCCTAAATAAAATTCTAGCAAATCGAATACAACAATGCATTAAAAAGATTATTCATCACGACCAAGTGGGGTTCATCCCCGGGGCACAAGGATGGTTCAACATCCGCAAATCCATCAATGTGATACATCACATAAACAAAATAAAGGACAAAAATCATATGATTATATCAATTGATGCAGAAAAAGCATTTGACAAGATACAACATCCATTTATGATTAAAACACTTAATAAAATGGATATAGAAGGAAAATACCTTAACATAATAAAGGCCATATATGACAAGCCCTCTGCTAATCTCATAATTAATGGAGAAAAACTGAAGCCCTTTGCTCTACGTTCAGGAACCCGACAGGGATGTCCCCTATCACCTCTGCTTTTCAACATAGTGTTGGAAGTCCTTGCCAGAGCAATCAGGCAAGAGAAAGAAATAAAAGGCATCCAAATTGGGAATGAAGAAGTTAAATTATCACTCTTTGCAGATGACATGATGCTATATATAGAAAACCCTAAAGACTCCACCAAAAAGCTATTAGAAACAATCAACGAATACAGTAAAGTTGCCGGCTACAAAATCAACGCACAAAAGTCCATTGCCTTCCTATATACTAACAATGAAATCTCAGAAAAAGAAATACAAAAAACAATTCCTTTTGCAATTGCAGCAAAAAGAATAAAATACCTAGGAATAAACTTAACCAAGGATGTGAAAGACCTATATGCTGAAAACTATAAGACATTTTTGAAAGAAATTGAAGACACAAAGAAATGGAAAGACATTCCGTGCTCATGGATTGGAAGAATCAACATAGTTAAAATGGCCATATTACCCAAAGCAATATACAGATTCAATGCAATCCCCATCAAAATCCCAATGGCATATTTTAAAGAAATAGAACAAAAAATCATCAGATTTGTTTGGAACCACAAAAGACCCCGAATAGCCAAAGCAATCTTAAGGAAAAAGAACTATAATGGAGGTATCACACTTCCTGACTTTGGCTTGTACTACAGGGCTACAATAATCAAAACAGCATGGTATTGGCAGAAAAACAGACACATAGACCAATGGAATAGAATTGAGCACCCAGAAATAAAACCACATAAATATGGACAGATAATTTTTGACAAAGAAGCTAAAAACATACAATGGAGCAAAGACAGCCTCTTCAATAAATGGTGCTGGGAGAATTGGATAGCCACGTGCAAAAGAATGAAACTGGACTGCTATTTGTCACCATGTACCAAAGTTAATTCAAAATGGATCAAAGACTTAAGCATAAGACCTGACACAATAAACTGCATAGAAGAAAACATAGGTACTAAACTTATGGACCTTGGGTTCAAAGAGCATTTTATGAACTTGACTCCAAAGGCAATGGAAGTAAAAGCTAAAATAAACGAATGGGACTATATGAAACTTAAAAGCTTCTGCACAGCAAAAGAAACCATCGACAAAATAAAGAGGCCACCAACTGAATGGGAGAAGATTTTTGCAAACAGTGCCTCCGATAAGGGGCTAGTATCCAGAATATACAAGGAACTCATGCAACTCAACAACAAAAAAACAAACAACCCAATTGAAAAATGGGCAGAGGACTTGAAGAGACATTTCTCCAAAGAGGACATACAAATGGCGAATAGACATATGAAAAAATGCTCAACATCACTAATCATCAGAGAAATGCAAATCAAAACCACAATGAGATATCACCTCACCCCAGTCAGAATGGCTATCATCAACAAGACAAACAGTAACAAATGTTGGAGAGGCTGTGGAGAAAAAGGAACCCTCATACACTGTTGGTGGGAATGCAGACTGGTGCAGCCATTATGGAAGGCAGTGTGGAGGTTCCTCAAAGAATTACAAATAGAATTGCCATATGACCCAGCAATCCCTCTCCTGGGTATCTACCCAAAAAATCTGAAAACATTTAGAGATAAAGACACGTGTGCTCCAATGTTCATTGCAGCTTTGTTTACGGTGGCCAAGACATGGAAACAACCAAAATGTCCTTCAATAGATGAATGGATAAAGAAGTTGTGGTATATATACACAATGGAATACTATTCGGCGGTAAGAAAAGATGATATAGGAACATTTGTGACAACATGGATGGATCTTGAGAGAGTAATGCTGAGCGAAACAAGTCAGACAGAAAAAGCAGAGAACCGTGTGATTTCACTGATATGTGGTATATAAACCAAAGGCAGCAAGGGAACAGGACAAACAAATGGGAAAGAGAAACTCGTGGACACGGACAATAGTTTGGTGTTTGCCAGAGGGTAACGGGGGTGGGGGGTGGGGGGGTGGGATATGAGGATGGGGGGGATCGAATATATGGTGATGGAAGGAGAACTGAATCTGGGTGAAGAACACACAATGGGATTTATAGATGATGTGATGCAGAATTGTACACCTGAAATCTATGTAATTTTACTGACAATTGTCACCGCAATAAATTTAATTAAAAAAAAAAAAAAAAAAAACACAATGCAATGTCACCTCACACTTGTCAGAATGGCTATCATCAACAAATCAACAACCAACAAGTGTTGGCAAGACTGTGGAGAAAAGGGACCCCTCGTGCACTTTTGCTGGGATTGCAAATTGGTGCAGCCACTATGGAAAACAGTTTGGAGGTTCCTCAAAAAATTAAAAACAGAACTATCTTGAAATTCCACTTCTGGGTATTTATCTGAAGAAATCCAAAACAGTAATTCAGAAAAAGACATGCTCCCCTATGGTCACTGCAGCACTATTTACAACAGCTAAGACATGGAAGCAACCTAAGTGCCACTCAAAGGACGATTGGATAAAGAAGATGTGGTACATACATACAATGGAATATTACTCAGCCATGAAAAAGAATGAAATCTTACCACTTGCAACAATATGGATGGACCTAGAAGAGGCATTATGCTAAGTGAAATAAGTCAGACAGAGAAAGACAAATAATACCATATGATCTCACTTATATGTGGAATCTAAAGAACAACATAAACAAACAAATAAAAACCCCACAAAACAGAAACAGACCTATAGATACAGAGAACAAAGTGATGGTTGCCAGAAGGGAGCGGGATTGGGGGGCTGGGCCAAAAAGTGAAGGGATTAAGAAGTACAAATAGGTAGTTACAAAATAGTCACAGGTAAGGGTGATCGAATATATGGTGATGGAAGGAGAACTGACTCTGGGTGATGAACACACAATGGGATTTATAGATGATGTAATACAGAATAGTACACCTGAAATCTATGTAATTTTACTAACAATTGTCACCCCAATAAATTTAATAAAAAAAAAATAGTCACAGGGATGTAAAGTACAGCACAGGGCATATAGTCAATAATGTTGCAACAACTATGTATGGTGCCAGGTGGGTCCTAGACTAATCCGGGGGATCACTGCATAAGGTATATAAGTGTCTAACCACTATGCTGTACATCTGAGACTAATATAAAATAATACTGAATGTCAACTGTAATCAAAAAATAAAAGTAAATTTTTTTAAAAAAGAAAAAAAAAAAAAAAAAAAAAAAGAAAGGAAAAACTATGAAAATTGTAAAACTCAACATATACCAATAACAAAAGATGAATACAAGTCATGTTTATACATTTTTTTGGCACCCCAGTGTATGTGTGTGTGTGTGTTAAAAACTTATGTTCTGCAAAAGATACTGTTAAGGCAATGAAAGACAGCTGCAAACTAGGAAAAATGTTTGCAAATCAGATATCTGACAAAGTAATTTATCTAATATATATATATATATGAATGTCTACTATGGACCAGTCAATGTGCTTGGCACTGGTAATAATGAGAAAAAAATACACAGTCACTGATCTGCAGACTATGTAATCTCTTTGAGGGAGATAAGTACCTTAATACAGAAAAGTTTCTTGATTTATTCAAGAATGAATCAGAATTTGACTATTGGATGTTTATGGTGTATCAGAAACTACTCTGATCTCTAAAGGTTGGAAATACAAAACAAATCAAATAAACAAATATGACCATGTCAGGAATGTGTGCTATGAAGAACATAAAACTAAATGATGAGACTTCAAATTGGTCATGACTGAGCAGTTGATACTATTAGTCATGAATGAAAAGTTGATACTAGGAAATACTTCTGATTATAAACAGTTGTGAAACTGGTCAAAATATGTGAGTCAATTATTGTGCAACTTAGGGAGAAAAGTAAAATTTAACAATCTTTATGGCTTCTGCTGAAGGACAATTTTCTGACTGTGGTGAGGGAAGGTGGAATCCAAGCAGAACACTGTCACATTTAACTTTGAAGAGAGAAATCAGAGTTCATGACTATCTAGGCAGCTAATAGGTGTTAGGGTACTAGAGAAGATAGAGAAGCACAGGGATGGAGCTCCAGAAATCGGCATATAGATCCATTCTAGTCATTGGGACATATATAAGGTAGAATTACAAAGTATAAGATCCCATGAGGCCTAGCAGAGAACAATTGCTAAAAAAAACTGTGAAATTACTGGACATACTGTGAATGCTATTCACTAAGTCACACCGTGCTAGGAGACATAGACGTTTCATCATGTTGGATATTAGATACCTCAGCGGCACTGGCAGTATTTGATGATCATCTTAGAAAAACCATACATTAGGAGTTAGGTTACTAAAGCCCCAGAGAAACAGTTGCACTAGACCCTCCTCTAACAAAGCTTAAAGGCAAGCCATAACAACTTCACACTGATCCACTAGTAAATTAAGTGATTGCCAGAACAAATTTTAGTAATCTCGTGAAGAAGAAAACGAAATCCAGGCTCTCAACATACAAAATTTTAAATACACAGAATACTATAAAAAAATGAACAGGTGTGCAAAGAAATGACCCATTTCCAAAATAATAGTCCAAATAAATAACATTTGAGATGAGGCAGGATTTTCTTTTTTTTTTTCTTCTTTTTTTTTATCCTAAAGCTGTAAATATCTTTTATGGTTTTTTTTTCCTTTTTTAAAACTAAAGTTTATTTGGGTGACAATTATTAGTAAAGTTACATAGATTCCAGGTTTACAATTCTGTAATACATTATCTATACCTCACATCGTGTGTTCACACCGAGTCAGTTCTCCTTCCATCACCATATATTAGACCCCATTTACCCTCTTCTAGAGGCCCTCTCCCCCACCCCCTTTACCTTCTGGTAATCCCTAAGCTATTGTCAATGTCTGTGAGTTTTTGTTCTTTCAGTTGTTTGTCTTGTTCTTTTGTTGTTTTAGGTTTATATACCACATATCAGTGAAATAATACGGTTCTCTACTTTTTCTGTTTGACTATTTTGCTTAGCATTATACTCTCAAGATCCATCCATGTTGTCACAAATGGTCCTATTCCATCTTTTCTTATTACACTGGACCTTAAAATAGTTTTTATAAATAGGTACACAGATTTTTAAAATAAAGTCATTTTGAATGAGTAGATGTGGGAATATAGCTATGGAAACTACAAAGATGACCTAAATGGAAAGTGTAGAACTGTAAACGCTGATATCTATGAGTATAATGAAAATTATACTGGATGGGCTGGATGGAAACAGAAGAGGGTATATGGTAAATGTGCACTTGCATACATATCAATAGAAATAATTCAGTTTGATTTTTTTTAATGCTGAGAAAAAAGTAAATTTTAGTAAGATGTGGGATAATTTTAAGTGGTCAAACATATGTATATTGGAGTGTCTATGAGAAAAGAGAGAGAAAATAGGGTAAAATCAAACATTTGATGAGGTAATGGATCAAAGTTTCCCAAATTTAATTTTAATAAACCCTGAGCTTACAGTTCCATGAAGCTCAGCAAACTCTAAGCAGAATAAGAAAAATGATTCAATAGATAAATAGGAACATCATTGCCAAACTACAGAAAATGAAAGATAAAGAGAAAATTTTGAAAGCAGCCAGAATAAAGCAAAATAGTATATACAAGGGGATGTTTTTTTTTGTTTTTTTTTATTCTCACCAGAAGCAGTGGGATCCAGAAAACAAGAAATTGATATATTTAAAATGAGGAAAGAAAAAAATGTCTGAAGACATACATTAAATGAAGAAATGTTTATTCAAGATAATTTACTAAATCTCAGTAAGAACAGTGACAGTCTGTGGCCCTTGAGCCACAATGTGTTTCTAACTCACCACGTCCCAGCTCAGCATAATGGAAGCCCCACTCTGAGTGGGAGGCCATGAAAATTCCCTTTCTCCCAGTTGTCTGTCAAGTGCTATATGACAGGATGTTAGTATTTCTCATCCTCTGTAGTTCCATGATTTAAAGATGAAATGCAGTGTTAGTGTGTCCAAGAGCTCCCTTCCAACTCCTAGCCCCACTTGTACGTCAAAAGCTATACCCCAGGTATGGCAAGTCAAGAATACTGGGGCCCAGAATGCCCTAGCCCTAGCTCACTTGTAGGGCAGAAGGTCCACATCAGGAGAGGCAACATGAGAACACCATTATCTACTGTTTCTGTCTAGCATCCTGTTTGTAAAATAGGGGTGACTCTCCAATAGAATCCTGCAACTCTCCCTGCCCTAACTCCAGAGCTGTGGCTCAGAGATTTGCCCAGGAAGAGAAGTGGCACAGAAGAACAGAGAGCTCTGAAGTTGTCCCCAAAGGAACTGGGTGTATTTGGAAGAGAATCTGAGAAAGTTCAAGCCTAGGAATTATATCAAAAACTGGATATTTGAGTGGTAAACAATTAAGAGGCTGGTAGCTCCATGAGGGCAACATGGTTAACTGTAGGCCAAGAAATTTCCCAGCAAGAACCAGGGGGACAAAAGACAGCTAAGCAAAGTCCCCTTGGGGTGAATCAAAATTTTAAAATGACCACAAAACTAACCCTGCAAAGAAACTCAAATTTAATTTGATCAAATTATTGAACAATTTATGCCCAGGGCATTGTTGAAAACAATAGAGTGTGTATTACTGTGTTTCCCCAAAAACAAGACCTAGCCGAACCATCAGCTCTAATGCGTCTTTTGGAGCAAAAGTTAATATAAGACTCGATATTATATTATATTGTATTATATTACATTATAGTATACCCGGTATATTATATTATATTATATTATATTATATTATATTATATTATATTATATTATATTATATTATATTATATTATAGACCCCATCTTATATTATATTAAAATAAGACCGGGTCTTATATTGATTTTTTGCTCCAAAAGACGCATTAGAGCTGATGGTCCGGCTAGGTCTTATTTTCAGGGAAACACAGTAGTCAGGGTTCTCCAGAGAAGCAGAACCAATAGAAGGTATATATGCACAAAGAAATTTATTATGAAAAATTTATGGACATGATTATGGAGGCTGACAAGTCCCAAGATCTACAGGGTAAGTTGGTTGGCTGGAGACCCAGATGAGCTGATGGTGTAGTTCCAGTCCAAAGGATGGCAGTCTTGAGACCTAGGAAGTGCTGATGTTTTAGTTCAAGTCCAAAGTCAAGAAAAAGCTGATCTTTCAGTTTGACTGCAGTCAGGCAGAAAGAATTATCTCTAACTTGGTGGAGGATCAGCCTTTTTGCTCTAGTCAGGTCTTCAGCTAATTGGATGAGGTCCATGTACACTAGGGAAGGCAATCTAGTTTACTCAGTCTACCGATGTAAATGCTAATCTCATCAAAAAATCTTTACGGAAACACCCAGAATTCTGTTTGACCAAATATCTAGGTACCCCATGGCACAGTCAAGTTGAGGAATCAACTGATAATTTGTAGTTTAACAACTGAGTGTGATAGGACAGTTTAATACAATGATCAGGAAAGAGACAAAGAAAGTCCTGCAAAAAACATTGTCATGCAAAGGTGGCTCTGGGCATACCCAAAGTTGAACCCTCTAAGGGAAAACATCAGAAACTTCACAATATAGGGGAATAGAAGTCACTACCAAAATCCAGCTAAGTCACTAAACAAATAAATTTAACAAGACCTCGATAGGAGATGCATCCAGATTTGCTACAATATATTATTTAACATGTCCTATTTTCAAAACCAAAATTACAAGGCATGCAAAGTAGGGAAAAACTAGCAACAGAAATTGCATGTGACTGGGCCCAGATGTTGGATTTAACAGACAGTGACTTCAAAGCAACCATTATAAATCCATTCAAAGGGCTAAACAAAATCATATACAAAGAACTACAGGAAGTTTTGATCACAGTATCTCATCAACTAGAGAATATCAATAAAGGTAAAGATTGTTATTTTTAAAAAATGGAAATTCATGGATTGTAAATGGGAAAATGACAAATTAAAAATTCACTAGTGTCTCAACAGTAGATTTGAACTGCCAAGAGAAAAAGTCAGTGACCATAGGTTGATAGAGATTATGGAATACAAAGGACAGAAAGAAAAATGAAAGAAGAAAAATAAACAGAACTTCAGTGAAATATGGGACATCATTAATCACACCAACATGTGCATAATAAATGTATCATAATTAGGAGAAGGAAAGAAACAAGTGGAAAAAATATAAAAAGAAATAATGCCCGGAAACTTAACAAATTTGATGAAAAACTAAGCTACACATTCAAGACAGATATATAATATGCAAACATTTTCTCCTCTTTTGTGGGTTATCTTTTCACATTCTTAATGGGGTACATTGAATAGCAAATTTTTTAGTATTGATGACATATAATTGTTCTGTATTTTCTTTGCTTGTACTTTTCATGTCATATCTAAGAAGGGTTTACCCTACTGAGATCACAAAGATTTACTCCTATCTGTGATGTTAGCTATGAGTTCTTCATGCATGCCCTTTAACAGATTGAGAAAGTTTCCTTCAATTCCTAGTTTGCTGAGTGTTTTTATTAAGAAGGGGTGTTCATTTTTTTTCAAATATTATTGTGTGTCTATTCAGATGATTATGTGGCTTTTGTGCTTTGTTCTATGTTGTATTATATTAATTTATATTTAGATATTAAACCACGCTTGCATTCCTAAAATAAAATCCACTTGGCTGTGACACATAATCGTTGATATACACTGCTGGATTTGGTTGGCTAATATTTATTTTGTTGAGGATTTTTAAATGTATATTCATAATGTATATTAGTCTGTAGGTTGCTTTCTTTTTGGTGATACCTTTGTCGAGATTTGGTATTAGGATAATAGTGGTCTGATGGCATGACTTGAGAAGTCTTTTCACCTACATTATTTGGAAAATTTTTAAAGATTTGGTATTAATTCGTGTTTGAATGTTTGATAGAATTAACCAGCGAACCTATCTTGATATGGCATATCTTTGTGGGAAGTTTTTAAATTTGTAATTCAATAATTTTCATTTATTTAAAATTATTTTATAATTTTCCCCATGATTTTCTCTTTTTCCCACTCGTTATTTAGGAGTGTGCTACTTTGCAAATATTTGTGAATTTCCAAAATTTCTTTCTGCTATTGATTTATAATTTTATTCCATTGTGGTATGTGATATGATATAAAAATTCATTTTACCTTGGTCCCTGGTCCCTAGAACAGAACTTCTATCACTCTTGGAATTTCATAAGTGATATGTCTTTTGTTATTCATAATGAGCCACTTTTGTTCACACCTGAGTTCATACTGATGATAGTCTCAGGATGAGGCTGGTCACTGGAAAGACCAATTGATTAGAGAGTTAGAACTTTCAGTTCCATTCACTGACCTCTGGGAAGGGGTGTGGGTAAGGGTGGAGATTGAATTCTATGAGAACCCTTGAGCAATGAGATTCAGAGAATTTCTAGGTTGATGAACTCATCAAGGTGCTGGGAGGATAGCATGCCCAGAAATGGCAAAGAAGTTCCATGTCCCTGACCCCATAACTTGCTCTATGCATCTCCTCATTTGGATGCTACTGAATTGTATTCTTTATAATAAACCAGTAAACATAAGTAAAGTATTTCCCTTAGTTCTGCAAGCCATTCCAGCAGGGTAGTAGAAGCCCCAATTTATAGCCATTCAGTCAGAAATATGGATGGACCAAGACTTGAAACTGACATCTGGATTAGGGATGACTTTGTGCAAATGAACCCTTTACCTTGTGGAATATGATGCTAGCTACAAGTAAACAATGTTAAAATTTAATTGAATTGTTGGACATCATTTTCATGCTGGATAATTGGTTGCTGTTCTGGGAAAACATTTCAGGTCAGAGAACATACTTTCTATGAGTACAATACTTTTGAATTTATTAAATCTTGTTTTATGTTCCAAAATGTGGTCTAGCCTAGGGAATATTCCATGTGCACTTGAGAAGAATATATACCATAGTCTGCTGTTGTTGGGTAGAGTGTTTTATAGATGTTTGTTAGGTGTTCTTGTTTGATGGTATTGCTTAAGGATTCTATATCCTTGTTAATCTTTTGCCTAATTCTTCTATTCGTTATTGAAAGTGAGGTATTGAAGTCTAACTATTCCTGTTGAATTGTCTATTTCTCCTTTCAGTTCTGTTTTTGCATCATATATTTTGGGGTTCTCTAATTAGGCACATATTTTTATGATTGTTATTTCTTCCTGATGGATCGACTATTTTTCATTATAAAATGTCTCTCTTGATCTCTAGTAACATTTTTTTTTTAATTTTAAAGTCTATTTGGTCTGACATTACTATAGTCAACCAAGCTATCTTGTAATTACTTTTTGCATCATACACATATTTTTCAATTATTTTATTTTCCATTTATTTGTAAATTTGAATGAAAAATGTGTCTCCTCCAAAGGTAATGTGGTTGGGTCTTCTTATGTTTCTTTCATCCGGTCTGGCAATCACTGCCTTTTGATTACAGTATTTAATCCATTCATCTTTAATATTGTTATTTATATTATTGGGTTTACATCTGCCATTACATGTACTTTTTACTTTCTGTATATTATGACACTTTTGTTTCACTTTTGAAATGCATTTTTTTGCATTAAATAAATGTTTTTTAGTCCAAACATTTAATTTTATTAATATTTTGAAACATTTCCTCCTGATAAATCCTGATAAGGGACTTCTGTGTGTGTGTGTGTGTGTGTGTGTGTGTGTATATATATATATATATATATCTCCTTTATCAGTATATGTGTGTGTGTGTGTGTGTATCTTACAACTGAAATATATAATGACAAATAATTAAAATGGACAAATGACCTCAATGTACAGTATTTCAAAGAAGATATACAAATGGCTAGTAAGTACGTGGAAAGATGGTCAACATCATTAGTCACTAGGGAAATGCAAATCAAAGCCAAAATGAACTAGAAACGCTTATCCATATGGATGGCTAAAATAGAAAAAGTCAGATAATATGTGTTGACAAGGATGTAGAGGAATTGGAACTTTCATATATTTCAGACAGGAATATAAAATGGTGCAGCCACTTTGGAAAACAGTTGGGCAATTCCTCAGAAAGATAAATATAGACTTGCCACATGAACGATGAATTCTACTCCTACATCCAAGGAAACATATCCAACAAAAATGAAACTATATGCCCACAAAAACTTGTACATGAATATTCATAGCAGCATTATTAAAAATAGTCAAAAAGTGGAAATAACCCAACTTGCCATCAAGTAATAATGGATATACAAAATGTTATATATCTATACCACAAAATATGATATAGCAAAAAAAGGAATGATGTATCAACCTGTAACCAGGATGAACTTGAAAACATTATGCTAAATGAAATAAAGTAACAAAATATTATATATTGTATCATTTCTTTTACATAAAATGGTAAGAATATGCAAATCTATAGAGACAGAAAATAGATTAGTGGTCACCTACATCTGGGAAGGGCAGTGTCAAAGAAATGAAGAGTGACTGATAATGGGCAACTGGGCTCTTTTAGAGGGTGAAAATGTTCTAAATTTATTGCAGTGCTTGTTAATCTCTGTGAATATACTAAAAACTATCAAATTGTATTCTTGAAATGGGTGAATGAGACATGTATGGCAAACACAAATGAAAAATAAGAAAAACTTGAATTCCTCCTGGTACAAAAAGAAAAGAGACTCTATGCCCTCCTTTTTCTTAGAACATTTAGTGTGTTGTTCATTTTTAAAATAAATTTATTGGGATGGTATTCATTTGTAAAATTATATAGGTTTCAAATGTACATTTCTACAATACATCATCTATATATTGCATTGTGTGCTCACCACCTAGAGTCAGTTCTCCTTCCATCACCACATATTTCCCAATTTCTACCACTCTCCCTCCCCCTTTACCCTCTGGAAAACACTCAACTGTTGTCTGTGTCTATGACTTTTGTTTCTTTGTTTCTTTGTCTTTTTCCTTTGTTGCTTTGCATTTTATACCCCAAATATGAGTGAAATCATATGGTTCTTGACCCTTTCTGTCTGACTTATTTTGCTTAGCATAATAAACTCAGGACTCCCATGTTTTCACAAAAGGCAGTATTTCATTTTTTCTTAGGCTGAGTAGTATTCCATTGTGTATATATACCACATCTTCTTTATCCAATTATATATCAAAGGACACTTTGGTTGTTTCCATGTCTTGACTACCATTAATAATGCTGCAATGAACATAGGGGTACATATATCTTTACAGATAAATGTTTTCACATTTTTGGGGTACATATCCAGAAAAGGGATTGCTGGGACATATGGTAATTCTATTCTTAATTTTTTGATGAACCTCCATACTGTTTTCCATCGTGGCTGTACCGATTTACATTCCCACCAGCAGTGTATGAGGATTCCTTTCTCTCCACAGCCTCTCCAGCATTTGTTATTACTTGTCTTGTGAATGACAGCCATTCTAACAGTTGTGAGGTGATATTTTATTGTAGTTTTGATTTGTATTTCCCTAATAGCTAGTGAAGTTGAGCATTTTTTCATATATCTGTTGGCCATTTGTATGTCTTCTTGGGAGAAGTGTCTGCTCAGGTACTCTGCCCATTTTTAAATTGGATTTTTCTTTGTTGTTATATGAGTTCTTTATATATTTTTGATATTACCTCCTTATTGGAGGTGTTTGCAAATATCTCCTCCCATTTATTTGATTGCTGCTTTGTCTTGTTGATGTTTTTTTTTGCAGTACAGAAGCTTTTTAGTTTGATATAGTGCCATTCACTTATTTTTGCTTTTATTTCCCTTGCTTTTGAGGTCAAATTCATAAAATCCTTTTTGAACCCAACGTCCATAAGTTTAGTACTTATGCTTTCTTCTATGCAATTTATTGTCTCAGGTCTTATGTTTAGGTCTTTGATCCATCTTGAGTTAATTTTTGTGTATGGTGACAGACAATAGTCGAGTTTCATTCTTTTGCATGTGGTTTTCAAATTTTCCCAGTACCATTTATTGAAGAGGCTTTCTTTTCTCCACCGTATGTTTTTGGCACCTTTGTCAAAAATTATTTGCCCATCTATCTGTGGGTTTATTTCTAGGTTCTCAATTCTGTTCCATTGGTCTGTGTGTCTATTTTTCAGCCATACCATGCTGTTTTGATAATTGTTGCTTTGTAGTATAATTTGTAGTCAGGGAATGTGATACCTATGGCCGTGATCTTTATTTTCAGGATCAATTTGGCTATTTGGGGTCTTTTGAAATTCCCTACAAAGCTGATGATTTTTAAATTTTGTTTCTTTGAAAACTGACATTGGGATTTTGGTAGGGATTGCATTAAATCTGTATATTGCTTTGGGTAATATGGCCATTTTAATATGTTGTTTCTTCCAATCCATGAACATGGACTATCTTTCCATTTCTTTGTAATTTTTTCAATTTATTTTAATACTGTCTTATAGGTCCTTCACATCCTTTGTTAAGTTTATTTCTTTGTATTTTATTCCTTCTGTTGCAGTTGCAAAAGGAATTTTTATTTTCATTTCTTTTTCTGAAATTTTATTGTTAGTATATGGGAATGCAATGGGTTTTTATGCATTGATATTGTATCTTGCAACTTTATTGTATTTGTTTATTGTTTCTAGTAGTTTTTTGTGGCATCTTTAGGGTTTTCTACATAAAGAATCATGTCATTTGTGCTCGCTTCAGCAGCATATATACTAAAAGAATCATGTCATGTGCAAAAAGTGACAATTTGACTTCTCCATTCCCAATTTGGATATATTTAATTTCTTTCTCTTGCCTGATTGCCCTGGCTAGGATTTCCAATACTATGTTGAATAACAGTGGTGAGAGGAGGCATCCTTGTGTTGTTCTTGATCTTAGAGGAAAAGCTTTCAGTTTTTTACCATTAAGTATGTTATTAGCTGAGGGATGTCACATATGGCCTTTATTATGTTGAGGTACTTTCCTTCTATATTCATTTCATTATGTGTTTTAATTATAAATGGATGTTGCATCTTGTCAAATACTATTTTGCATCTATTGATATGATCGTATGACTTTTTATTCTTCATTTTATTTATGTGGTGTTTCACATTGATCAATTTGCATATGTTGAACCATCTTTGCACCCCTGAAACTATAAGTTTCAGTAGCTATTGTCTTCTTCTGTTTTTTTATGATTTTACCTTCTTTATCCCTAAGTTGTATTTAAGTGTATAGCACCCTATTTTGAATAGGAGTTGGAATTTCCTGCTTCTGTCTGTTAGTTGTCTTACTCATAGTTTTTTTGTTTTGTTTTGTTTTTTATCATTTTTTCTTTTTGTTTCAAGTAGATTAACCCATTTCAGTATTTCCTGTAATGCAGAACTTTTGGTGGAAAATTCCCTATATCTGGAAAGGTCTTTATTACTCCTTCATATCTAAAGGATGACTTTGCTGGATACATTATTCTTGGCTGGTAATTTCTTTGTTTCAATAGCTTGAATATTTGATTCCACTCCCTCCTAGCTTGTAGAATTTCTGCTGAAAAATCTGATGATAATGGGTTAGGGTTTGTTTGTTTGTTTGTTTTTTAAGGATACTGCCTTCTTTTCCTTGGCTGACTTGAAAATTCTTTCTTTGTCATTATTTTTTAACATCTTTAATATAATGTGCCTTGGAAAAGGCCTTTTTGTATTGACAAATTTGGTGTTCTGTTCACTTCTCGGGTTTAAGAATCCAGTTCTTTCCAAAGGTTTGGGAAGTTCTCGTCAACTATTTGTTTGGATAGGCTCTCTGTGCCCTTCTCCCTCTCTTCTCCTTCAGATATACCCATTATTCTTACTTGCTCATTCAGATGGAGTCAAATAGTTTTTGCAGAGTTCTTTCATTTCTTGTAACTCTCAAGTCTGTCTCTTCTGCCATCTGTGTCATTTCTAGTTTTCTGTCTTTGATGTCACTGATTCTTTCCTCTATCTGGCCAGGTCTATTTCCTAAGCTCACTGTTTCATTCTTCATCTCTTTTATTGAGTTCTTCATCTCCAGAATTTCTATTTGGTTCTTTTAAAAATTTTCAATCTCTTTGGTAAAGTATTCATTTTGTATGTAGATTTTATTTCTGAGTTCATTAAACTTGCCTATCTGCATTTTCTTGCATGTCATTGAGTTTTTTCAGAACTACAATCTCTAATTCTCTGTCATTTAAGTCACATGTTTCCATGTCTTTAAGTTTGTTTTCTGGAGATTTTTCATTTTTTTCTGAGCTGTCTTATTACCTTGCTTGTTTATTGTGTTTGATGTATTAATTTCTCTGCCTAAGAATGTATGGGAGTGAATTCTGCAGCAGGTAGATAAGAAAAGGTCTTTCTTTTGTTTTCCAGTAGATGGGGCTGAAGCATTTTATTTTCTCTTGCAGTGCTCTGGCTTCTAGGATCTTTGCTGGGTGGTGAAAAGTGTCTTGTATTCCCTGGGAAAGTGGGTGTCTCCTCTATAGCCAGGTCACCTTGGTCTCAGGGAACCAACCCCATGGGAGATGTTGTGAAGGATGGGTTTCTGAGACCCTGAAATCCCACTGCTGCTCCTACATCCATATGCAGTGCTGCACTGCTTGAGATGTGCCAGGTGCACTGGCTGGGATCTGCTGTGAAGGGTGGGGGAGGGATGGCTTCCGGAAGTGGCTGTTGCATTTGTAGCTTTGTTCTTCTCCAAGTAATGGTGATTGCCAGACCATAGCTGCTTCATCTGTGTATCTCCACCCTTGTCCCTGGTATTAGCCGCATTATGTATTTGCCACTCAGAAACTGTCTCTCCAGTTCTCAATGCTATAGATATTCTGCTCTTTAACACAACACTCACTGCTACAGTTTCTTCTGGGGCCCACTGCTAGCTCTGGGTAGGTGGAGCGAGGCAACCAGGATCCACAGCTTTGTTTTCTGCCTGGCAGTGGTGGCTGCTAGAATATAGCAATTGCATTTCTGTATTCTGTCTCTGCCCTGATCGCTGGGTTCAGCCATATTATATGCTGATCACTCAGGTAAGAACGCTCAGGGGCACAGAGAGTGCATCTGAAGCCTGACTCCTACCCTCTCCCAAGACCCACAGTGAGCTCTGGGCTGTGTCCATGGCAGTGAACTCCAGGCTGCATCCACCCAAACTGTCTCTGTTTTTCTTCCTTCCCTTCTACCCTGTTTGCCCTGATTTGCCCACCTCGAGATGTTTCGATGTGCAGATCTCTCAGATGTGTTTTATGTGTCTCACAGGGAATCCTTTGTTGAATTATAGCTGTTCAGCTTTGTGTATCTTTAAGGGGAGTGATGGAGGGGATCCTTCACACCACCATGTTTGTGACATCACCCCTCTAGGATTTTAATAAAACATGATTTGTGTAATTATATTTGTGAATTGAAGATCAATAACTTTATTAGATAGTGATATATTGATGGAATGAAAGAGAAGTTCCATACATAAAATCAATGATATGGCCTCTGCCCATTAGTTTACATGTGAAAAAGTATAATGTTTGTTTGAAATGGCCAGTGGATATGCTCATAGATTAAGGGGTAGGATTTCTCCCTACCTTACTTCAACAGAGATATGAACTTCAACAATCTTAATATAATGCTCTAAAGAAGGGGATATTTTTATGGTATAATGAGTGAAGAAAAATGTAGTGTTGGAAATTGCTATTGCTCTGTTTCAAATTGGTCTCAAGGCATCCTTTGCAACATTCCTAGACTTTTTATAGAAGCTTACCTTAGAATAGTTATAGTTGGTTAGAACTCAGCTGGTTAGAATAGTTATAATTGTAGTTACAGGTTAGAATATAGTTGGTTAGTATAGTTATAGCTGGTTGCAGCTTCTCTGAATTCCCTTAGAGAATGGCTTAACTGTGACTGAATCCTGACTTAAGAAGTTGATTTAGAAAGACATTCTAGAGAGCAGTTATGTTTCAAAATATCATAAAAACTTATTACAGATTTTTTTTTTTTTACCACTGCTTCTTTCCTGACTAGCAGGGACCTGTTCTACACTAATCCATTTCATCAAGATTATGACCTCAACATGAGATCTCATGCTTATTGGCTTATTACCTCTTAAGGTGAGCGCATTAGAAATATTAGACTATACTTCTTATTAGTTCAATTAAGTAATCGTTCTTGTTGAAGCAAATGTAATAAACATTTAAAAGAAAAGAAACATATACCAATAATTACAAACTTTTTACATTTTTTACAAAATAACTAAAATGTATACAAGTAATGTTCAAGCAAAAGGTTTATGCACTCCAAAGATGATGCTTCAAAATCTATTCTCTTTCCCTCTTACTAGAAATAAATGGCAAACTTCCCATGATGGCACATAACACCATCTGACCCAATGACTATTCAGCTGTAAACTTGTATCAGATGATGTAGTAATGCAAATAAGTTTACTCATGTCATGTTTACCTCAGAAGACATCAACTGCTTTTTGGAATGGGGATTAAAGAATGCTGAAAAAGAATATTACCCTAACTGAAATTTGAACTGTTTGATCCATATTCTGAAAGATGTAATATTTTGTTGACAGGTGACCTGGTTTAAATTCAAATAAGAAATACGAAGCAATGAACCAACAACTCTTTATTAAGTGTATTTTTTCAGCACGATACTGAAATAGGTGATAAAAGATAAGTATATTTGTTGAGAGGTCACCCATATGGTGTCCTCAATCCATGTTGTCAATGTCCTTACAATCTGTATATAAAATGAAAAGAATAATTTAAAATGTATGAAAACATATAAAATGCATACCTCCTGTATTGATTTTTTGTTTTTTTTTTATACCTGAGCTAACATGTTCAGAGGGATTTCCTTCCCAACCCGTAGACCCCTGCTTCCTTCAGTGTTGTTTATTTTGTTCAGTTCCAGTTCCTTTGTTTATCATTTGTTTTCTTGGCCTAAAATCTCGCTAGATTTTTTCCTCAGCTTTATTGAGATATAATTTACATATAACTTAGATTTTGGCTTTGTCATCATTCACACTTTAAAGTGTCACTGTTGAAAAGTCCTTCCTTGACCACATTGTCAATATAATATATATAACTTATATATAATATATATTCAGACTTGCAAAAAATTTCAAGAATGTTACAAGGAACCCCAAAATATGGTATATATACCCAGATTTGCAAATAATTTACATTTTCTCCATTTGTTTCATTATTATCTCTGTAAAAGTACACATAGAGACACCTTGTTTTTTTCTGTACCACTTGAAAGCAATTTTGAAACATTTCCCCTTTATTCATAAGTTTTCAAATAAGTTTTTCTAAGCAAAGAGAGAGAGAGAGAGAGAGAGAGAGAGAGAGAGAGAGAGAGAGAGAGAATTTCTCTTATACAATGACAGTACAATTATTAAAATCAAGGAATGTATAATTGATAAAATACTATTATAATGGTGTGATGGAGCTGGATGATTGTTACATATTTAGGAATTTTGAGAGTCCTTTGTTAAACTGTTGGTAGCTTGAAATCAGCCATGGTGGGAATATTTAGACCACAGAAATTGACAAACCCTAAAATTTAGTGTTTCTATTGAATTTTCTGTTTAATAGCACAACAGTAATATTACCTAAGCCAGAGTCCATATTCAAATTTTGTCAAGTTTCCCAATATTGTCCTTTAGAGCTATTAATTTTTTCCATCTAAGTTCAATTCAGGTTTGCACATTGCATTTATTGCCATACCTCTTTACTCTGCTTAAATCTGAAAAATTTCCTCAACCTTTCTTTGTGTTTCTTGACTTTCACATTTTGAAGACTGTTGTATTTTGTAGAATGTACTCAGTTAGCGTTTGTCAAATGTTTCCTCATGATTAGGTGCACTTTTTGCAAAACTACCACAAATGGGATGTTTTGTCCTTTTCAGTGCATGATTTAAGAGACACATAAGGATGGCTTGACCCCAAATTCATAATGGTAGCTTTGAATATGAGGTTAAGGTTATGTCTGCTAGGTTTTTCCCCTGTGAAGTTACTAATTTCCTTCTTATAATTAATATGAAATTTGTGTGGAGCTACATCAAGACTACATAAATATCCTCTTGCTCATCATTCTTTTACCTATAAGTTTTAGTACTCACTAATGATTTCCTAACTTCATATTTGTTTTCCTATATTTAGAACTGAAGAGCTCTATTTAATAAGGAAGAATATCCCCTTTACTCACATTTGTACCTATTGATATCTTTATTTTATTCAATGTTATTAATATTACAATCATGATTCATTTCAATGCATGTTTTAGATTTGGGCAGTGGGATCCCCTTTAAGCTGGTTCCCAGTGAGATTTGAGCAATTCCTTACTTTCTGAAACTTTCTGGGTATGTTGTTACTAATGGTTTGTGCTTGCTACTGGGCTCTCTCAGTGAACAGAGATAAAAAATATAAATGTATATATTTTTTCTATGTAATATTCATATTTTTCAATGTATATATATTTTTTCTATGTATATAACTATGTATACATCTATATATATAATTAAATATGTATATACTAACCCTCCAACTCTAATCTTACCACACAGAACGTATTCTAGTTTTCCCTCTTACTATGTATGTATGTACATCACTTTTCTGACTGATAAATCTCGATGTTAGAGGTGTAGTAGCTTGGGAAACGAGGGTTATCACTTTGTGAGGGGTGTAAATGTCTAACTATTATGTTGCTTTGTACACCTGAAACTAATTTTTTTAAAAAAGAAATGTATTATGGCTGCCATTATGTTTATGTATTGATAAATTCCTCAAGGATAAATTGCACATAAATTAGTTTAGGAATGGGAAACTCACAAAACTGAAAAACACACCTACCAACTACTAACTATAAAATCAAAACGAAATGAGTTGTACTTTTGGGGCGGGGGCTGTTTTGGGGTTTTATATTCTGTTTAGTTGATCTCTGTGTCTATCCCTCCGCCAATACCACAGTCTGATTCCTGTAGATATAAAATAAATTTTGAAATCATGTGGGCTTATTCCTCCCATTTTAGTTTTCTTTTCCAGAGCGTTTTTGTCCATTTTGGTTCCTTTGCCTTTATATACAAATATTAGAATAATTTTGTCATATCTATGAAAACTCTTGCTGTGATTTTGATATAAATGTATTAAACCTGAATATCATTTTGTGGAGAATTGACGTCTTTACTGTTTTGAGTCTTCCCATCCATGCATACATTATGTCTCTCCATTTAATTAGATCTGTGATCTGTCAGTGTTGTGCAGTTTTTAATATACAAGTTCTGTGTATCTTATGTGAAATTTACACAGAAGTATTTATTTTAGGGATTATAAATTATACCTAATTTGAATTTCAGTGTTCACATGTTCCTTGCTAATATACAGAAATAAAATTGGTTTTTATATATTGATCTTGTATGCTTTCCTGCAGCAGTGCTAAATTTACTTCTAAAAGTGAGTTCTAGAGGTTTATTTTGCATGTTGATTAGTTGGGATTTTCTATGTAGAAAATCATGTCTTCTGCAAATAGGACAGTTTTATTTCTTCCTCTTCAATCTGTATGCCCTTTATTTCCTTATTGAACTACCTAAATTTTTTAGTTCATTTTGAAAAGCATAGGCTAGAGCAGCATTTTTGCCTTATTCTCAGTTTCAGGGAAATGAATTCAGTCTTCAACAATTAACTGTAATGTTAGCTATGACATTTTTTTAGCTGTCCTTTATCAAGTTGAGGAATGTATCCTGTCTTCCTGTATTTAAAAAATTTATGAATACCATTGAATTTGTCAAATATGTTTTCTCCATCAATTGACATTGCCATGTGATTTTCCATCTTTTGCCTACTAATTTGGTGAATTATATTGATTTTCAAATATTGAAAGAGTCTTGCATCCCTAGAATAAAGCCCTCTTAGTCATGTTGTATTTTTGTTTTTTACATTTCTGGTTTATATTTGGTAATATTTTGTCAGGTGTTTTTTTTTCATTGATATTCATCAGTGATATTAGTACATAGATTTCTTTAACATACTCTCTTTTTCTGGTTTTGATATCAGGGTAATACTAGCTTCATAAAATGTGCTGGGAAGTGCTCTTTCCACTTGTATTTGTGGAAATAATTGTGTAGAGTTGGTGATAACTCTTTAAAATTTTAAAATTGAGACATAATTTAAATATAACATTGTGTAAGTTTAAGATGTGCAATATGGTGGTTTGTTACATGTATATACGATAATATGTTTACCACCATAGCTTTAGCTGACACCTCTATCGTGTCACATATTTATCATTTCTTTTTTGTGGTGGAAACCTAAGATCTAGTCTCTTAGCAACTTTGAAGTTTATAACACAGTATTGTTTACTATAATCACTGCTGTGCATTAGATCTCCAGGACTTATTCATATAGTAGTTGCAAGTTTATATCCTTAAACAACATCTCCCTTATCCTTCCCACCCCTTTACCACTGGTAACAGCCATTGTACACTCTGTTATTACAAGTTTGGCTTTCTTAGATTCCACATATAAATGATGTCATGCAGTATTTTTCTCTCTCTGTCTGACTTGTCTCACTTAGCATAATGCCCTTAATGACAATCATTCTTTTAGATGTCTGTAGATTTCTCCAGTAAAACCATCCTGGCTCAAAGATTTCTTCTTTTTATTTATGATTTTTAAATTAATAATTCAATTTTCTTAATAGCTGTGCATCTATTCCAACTATCTATTTCATATTGAGTGAGTTGTGGTAATTTGTACTTTATGAAGAATTGATCCATGTATTTATGCTGTCAAATGTATGCCTATGGATTTGTTCATATCTTACTATCTTTTTGATGTCTTCAGGGTCTGTAGAGCTATTCTCTTTCTTTCCTGATACTGGCAGTTTATGTCTTGATTTTCTTTGTCAGTCTACCTAAAGGTTTGTAAACTCATTGACTTGTTCAAAGAATCAGCTTTTGATTTCATTGATTTGTATTAATTTCTGGTATTATCTTTATCATCTCTTTTCTTCTGCTTGCTTTAAGTTTAGCGTTTCCTTAGCTGGATGGAAGCTTAGATTATTGATTTGAGATTTTTTTCTATTCTCCAATGTAAGCATTTAGTGTTACAAATTCCCCTCTCAGCACCGCATTAAATTAACCATGTCCAACAAATTTTCTTATGTTGTAGTTTACTTTTCACTCAATCCAATTATTTTTTTTCCTTAAGACTTCCTCATAGATTGTTTAGATGTGTGTTCTTTATTTTCCAAGTACTTGGAATTTTTTCTGTTATCTCTCCATTATTGATATCTAAAGTGATTCTATTGTGGCTGGACAACACATCCTGTATTATTTGAATTAGTTTAATTTTGTTGAGGTTTGTGTTATGGCCCAGGATATCTTCTATTTTGTTATATGTTTAATGGATGCTTGCAAAGAATGTGAATTTTGTTGTTGCAGGGTAAAATGTTCTATAAATGTCAATTAGATCATTTTAGTTGATGGTGTTGTTATGTTCTTCTGTATCATTGCTGATTTTGTATCTAGTTAACATATCCATTGTTGACATGGGGGTATTGATACCACTAATTATAATTTTGGTTTTGTCTGTTTGTCCTTTATGTTCTATTAATTTTTTATCATACTCGTCTATTTTGCCATTCTGTTGGTTGGTGCATATATATACAGAATTGCTATTTCTTCTCGGTGGATTGAGATTTTTATCATTATGTAATGCTGCATCTCTGTCTCTGATATTTTCCTTGTCTTAAGTCTACTTTTCTGACATTAATATAGCCATTCATGCTTGTTTTTCGTTAATATTTGCATGGCATATAATTTTCCATTCTTTATTTTCAACCTACCTATATACATTAGATGTGAAATGAGGTTCTTATAGTCACAATATGGTGGGGTCATTTTGTAAATCCACTTTGCTAATCTCTTTTAGATGTATATTAGACTATTTACATTTAATGATATTATTGATATGTAGGGCATAAATCTGTCATTTTATTATTTTCTTTTCTGTTTGTTTTCCCTTTCCTGCCTTCCTTCATGTTTACTGAACCTTTTTTTTTTTTAGTTCAATTTTGATTCTTTTTTTTTTTCAGTTTCAGGTGTACCAAACAGCTTAATGATTAGACATTTATACCCCTTATAAAGTGATAACCCCTCTCCCTCAATCTACTACCCCTCTGACATCAGATATAGCTGTTACAATACCATTGACTATACTCCCTCTGTGGTACTTTACATCCTATGACTATATATACGTAGTTACAGGATGTATATATGTGTGTGTGTGTGTATATATATCTATACATATAGATATATATATTTAAATTGACAAAATTAAGCTAATTTAAATAATACAGAGTGTGTTGTCTGATCACAATAGATTTAATTTATATATCAATTTATATATATTATATATATTAGTTACAGTTGACATTCAATATTATTTTATATTGGTTTCAGGTGTACAATACAGTGGTTAGGCATTTATATATTTTATGATCACCCTGATAAGTCTAGTACCCATCAGACACCATACATCATTTTTACAACATTATTGACTATATTCCCCATACTGTATTTCACACCCCCATGACTCTTTTGTGACTACCAATTTGTACTTTCTAATCCCTTCTATGTTTTGAATTTATATATTTGTATAGCTTTTTTTGTGTGTGTGGTTGCTACAGGTATTACATTATTTATACAGTTTGCATTGCAGTCCCTGAATGTTGACAGTTTGCTAGTTTAAATAAAGTGTAGAAATCAAAATTCTTTCTGAGTAGACTTCGGCTTCTGGAAAGATGTAGTAGATACACTGCTCTCTTTTCTTCTCATTAAGTACAACTAAAACCTCTGGATATTATATATAAAACAAACATAAGAAAACACTGAAAGTTATAAAGAAGGATGAAGACTGGGTAGGGTCTTTGGTATCTTCTATGGACTGAATTGTGTCTCCCCTAAATACATATATTTAAGCTCTAACCCCAAATATGACTTTATCTGGTCTTTATGGAGGTACGTGAAGTTAAATGCGGTCATATGGATGGGGCCTTAATCCAATAGGACTGTGGTCTTATAAAAAAAGGATGACCTCTCTCCCTGCCATGTGAGGACACAGCAAGACAGTGGCTGTATGCAAGCCAGGAAGAGCTCTTTCAGGAGAACCTGACCACACTGGCACCCTGACCTCAGACTCTTAACCTTCAGAACTGTGAGAAAATAAATTTCCGTTGCTTAAGCCACCCAATCTATAGTATATATTTTTTTTTATGTCAGCCTGAACCAACTAAGATAGGGTCTGAGTAACAATATGGTGAAATGAATCTTGGAACATCAGAAAGGGAAAATAGAAAGAGCAAAAATATGATTAAATAAAATAAAACGGAATTTCCTTTTCCTGTTGAGTTTTCTAAATTACGGTTGTGGGTGAAACAAAAATCATAACAGTGTCTAATGTGGCTTCCACTGTATGCAGAGGAAATAATTGACAATTATAAATTAAAAAGTAAAATGATGTATTATAGACTTCATTTTTAAAATAACAGCTTCATTAAGATATGATTCACATACCATAGGTTGGAGAAATGTAATGAAGAATAATATCTGCCAAACCCTCAAAAAGTTGTCCACAAAAGTAGGAGAGAGAAAACTGTTTTATTATTCGATAAGCATTAAACTAGAATATGATGCACATGACAGGCAAACTGCTAAAGAGATTGCAAGATAGAAAGAAATTTTGTCCTTTTATATAGCCAGGAATATACACCCCATTGCATACGTTTTCTCAACATAAATGAGAACTATTCCTCAAGTAAAAGAACATGACTTCACCATTTTCACACATGATTTATCCTAAGTTCACCTTGTAATTCAGGTACACACCTGTGTTTGTTAATTGCCTTTAAAAAGGAAAATAAACTACTCAGATCTTTATGATAGGAGTTAGGTTTGTAACTTGGAGACAGGCACCAGCTATAGTGAGGCTCTTATCCTCCCACAAAAAATAGGTAATATGGGCCCTATCTTTCATGATTACATTTCAAAGAGATGGGTGCCAGATTTTAAGAAAAATATTTCTGGATTGTCAAGCTATTTGAAAGCTTATTTAGCTTTTAAAAATATTTAAATATCTATCTAAGTGACAAAGACAGTTCACAATTATTTTTTTTAAGTAAATGTTCTTTGTATAACTCAACAACAAAAAACAAACTGTAATTTCAAAAATGGGCAGAGGACCTGAACAGACACTTTCCCCAAGAAGACATACAAATGACAAATAGACATATGAAAAAATGCTCAACATCACTAATCATCAGAGAAATGCAAATCAAATCCACAATGAGATATCACCTCACCCCAGTTAGAATGGCTGTCATCAACAAGACAAATAATGACAAGTGTTGGAGAGGCTGTGGAGAAAAAGGAACACTTATACACTGCTGGTGGGAATGTAAATTGGTGCAGCCGCTATGGAAAACACTATGGAGGTTCCTCAAAAAATTAAGAATAGAATTACCATATGACCTAGCAATCCCTCTCCTGGGTATCTACCAAAAAAATTTGAAAACATTTATCCATAAAGATATATGTGGGGCCGGCCGGGTGGCTCAGGAGGATAAAGCTCCATGCTCCTAACTCCGAAGGCTGCTAGTTCAATTCCCACATGGGCCAGTGGACTCTCTACCACAAGGTTGCCAGTTCAATTCCTCAAGTCCCGCAAGGGATGGTGGGCTCCGCCTCCTGCAACTAAGATTGAACAGCGCCTTGAGCTGATCTGCCTCCCGGATGGCTCAGTTGGTTGGAGCGCATCCTCTCAACCACAAGGTTGCCAGTTCGACTCCTGCAAGGGATGGTGGGCTGCGCCCCCTGCAACTAGTAACAACAACTGGACCTGGAGCTGAGCTGCGCCCTCCACAACTAAGACTGAAAGGACAACAACTTGAAGCTGAACAAAACCCTCCACAACTAAGATTGAAAGGACAACAACGTGACTTGGAAAAAAGTCCTGGAAGTATACACTGTTCCCCAATAAAGTCCTGTTCCCCTTCCCCAATAAAATCTTAAAAAAAAAAAAAAGTTAAACAAACTGAACTTAAAAAAAAAAAAAGATATATGAGCTCCGATGTTCATTGCAGCTTTATTTATGGTGGCCAAGAACAGCAAAAGTGTCCTTCAATAGTTGATTGGATAAAGAAGATGTGGTACATATACATAATGGAATACTACTCTGCCATAAGAAAAGATGAAACACTGCCACTTGTGACAACATGGATGGATGTTGAGGTTATTATGCTAAGCAAAATAAGTCAGGCAGAAAAAGTCAGGAATCATGTGACTTCACTCATACGTGGGACATAAAACTGAAAGCAGCAAAGGAACAAGACAAACAAACAAGCAAAACCTCATAGACACGGACAATAGTTTGGCGGTTACCAGAGGGTAAGGAGGAGGGCGGGGTGATAGAAGAGGGAAAAGGGGGTCAAATATATGGTGATAGAAGAACTGACTCTGGGTAGTGAATATATAATGCAATATAGAGATGATATATTATAGAAATGTACACTTGAAACCTATATAATTTTACTCACCTATGTTATCCCAATAAATTAAGTAAATAAATAAATAAATAAATAAATAAATAAATAAATAAATAAATGACATTGTAATTGCTTGCATGAGCACGTATTCACTGACACTGAAAGACCTTGAGAGAACCTGAAGCTCAGGGCCATCTATCACTATCCACGCATTTCTTAAACCAATGTTCACATGTGTAGGAGAGAGAAACTATCCCATCAGACAAGGAAAAACTTAGGAAACCAGAAATATTTAAAACTAATGACTTCGATGTGAGTAATATGCTTGAGTATCTTTGAGTTAAGTGTGCTCTGGAGCACTTTGATTGTTGTGTTTTTTCTGTAGAGATGCAATACTAGAAAAAATATATTTCATTAGTTATGGGACACATTTTGAATAGGTAAACTTAAGGTCATAAGTTCTCATACAAGAAATATCCATCAATTTAACTGTACAGTGAAGTAAGAATGCAATAATTTCAATTATTCGTGAAGAACTGCAGATAATTACCAAAACTAATTATGTTGGTCTGGCCTGAGGTTAACAGCTGGCAAAGAGTGACACTTGGCTCTCTACAAAAGACAAGCAATTATAAATGTTTGCTTGAACTTATTGTGAATGGATTTTAGGAAAATCAAATTTAAGTTAATATGCAATAAGTTCTGAGTAAGCACTTCAATGGATAATATGTGAAATTTTAGAATCAGGGTATCAGATGTGTTATGGATTGGTAAGCAAAAATCATATATTCACACAGAATAAAAGATTAATTTTCCAATTTAATTTTTCAGGGTACAAATTCTTATCAGATGTGAAGTGTCAGCTTAGGATAAGAGCAGATGTAGCAATTTTTGGCATAACTTATCTTGATCCCCAGAGGCCCTAACAAGAGAAACACAGATGCCAGTGACATGGATTATGCAAGGTAAGATCAATTCATACTATCAAACTGCCCCTCTGACTCAGTCTTGAGTCACCAAACAGAACTAACTTACAGCAACAAATGAAACACTTCCATTTAAGAAAATTTTTATTAACCTTGTGCTCTCCCTGTTCTTGGATCAAATTCAGCATCAGAAAAAGAATATACAGTGACCCTTGAACAACACGGGTTTGGGCTGCATGGGTCCATTTATACATGATTTTTTTTTTCAATGCATACAGCACTATAAGCGTATTTTCTTTTCCTTATGATTTTCTTAACATTTTTTCTCTAGCTTACTTTATTGTAAAAATACAGTATATAATACATATACAAATATGTGTTAATAAAGTGTTTATGTGATTGGTAAGGGTCCGGTCATCAGTAGGCTATTAGTAATTAAGTTTGGCGGGAGTCAGAAGTTATATGAGGATTTTTTGACTCTGCCGTGGGATCGGTGCCCCTAAACCCGCAAGTAGTTCAATTATCAGCTGTAATTTCCTAAAGGAAGGAAGAAGACTTTCCTTGAACAATATTCCTAACCTCAGCTTTCTGGTGTCCAAAGAAGCCCATTCCCCACCCCCTGGATGATTTAATGACATTTTTATCTGGAGATTGTCAGAAAGACAATTGGGTGACACATGGAGCTATTAGCCAAACAAAGCAGAAAAATTAATTTTTTTTTCTTTTTTTAAGTTTCAAAAAAGTCTCGGTACCTGCTGATATTTTAAATTTTTATCTATGTTTACTTAGAATTTTTGCTATGCTGTAATATGAATGCTTCGTAATCTAATAATTTGCTAGAGTCAGCTGGGAAATCTAATAATCTAAAAATCTAATAATCAGATATTAGATCTAATAGTCTCTCTTTATCTACTAGCTCTGATGGACCATGGGGTTTCTGTGATAGTTCTTGATGAAAAGTTCAGGTATACAGGTATACAGGTATAGTGGGAGGAAATAGCTGCTTCTAACTGTAATGAAGACCTTAAAAGAAAGAAAATTATTAATTCAGAGTTTTAAAGGCCCAGTTCACAGCACCATTATCGTTAGTCCACGGAAATTCTTAACTCAAAGACTTCAGGTTAGCACAGGTAAAAATCAGGCACACAATGCATATCTGTGGGTTATTCAATTACGATATAGATTGATTTCACAGCCTCATCAAGTTTCTTATGTGAAAGATATAAGGATAAAAATAGGACTGTGAGAAATAAGATGCTGCTCCTTGGGAGGATTTGGAGGCCCTCTGAGTACCCAAACCTTGTTTAGCCTCACGTGCTGATAGAAGCATCCTCTTTGTTCCATGTGAGATGACGATGTTCCAGGTTTTTGTTTTTTAACAGCTTTATTCAGACATACTTTTTTTTCTCTTTTTTTTTTAAATTTATTGGGGTGACAATTGTTAGTAAAATTACATAGATTTCAGGTGTACAATTATGTACTACATATCTATAAATCCCATTGTGTGTTCACCACCCAGAGTCAGTTCTCCTTCCATCACCATATATTTGATCCCCCTTACCCTCATCTCCCCCCCAACACCCCCCTTACCCTCTGGTAACCACTAAACTATTGTCTGTCAGACATACTTTAAGTACCATACAATCTACCTAATTAAAGTATGCAACTTGTTGGTTGTACTCACAGATACCTACAATAATCACCACAGTCAATGTTAGAGCAATTTTATCACCTTAAAAAAACAAACAATAACAACAGCAAAAATGTTTGAGGTATCTAGAGTAGTCAAACGCTTAGAAACAGGAAGTAGAATGGTCTTGGCTGAGGTCGGAGGAAGGTGGTGGAAAGAGAGTTGTTTTTCAATGGATATAGAGTTTTGGTTTGGGGAGATGAACATGTTTTAGATATGTGGGTTCACAACAGTGTCCATATAGTTAACACTACTGTACTGTACATTTAAAATGAAAACAAAAAAGTACATTTTTTTTTTTTTACCACACTGAAAAAGAGAAGTTATGTACCCTTTAGCTATCCCTCTCTATCCACTCATCCCCACAAGCCTTAAGCAACCACTGGTCTACTTTGTGTCTATAGGTTGCATATTCTGGACATTTCATATAAAAGAAATCATATAATATGTGGTCTTTTGGGGATGGCTTCTTTCAATCATCTTTGAAGATTCATCTACATGGTAGCATGTGTCAGTACTTCATTCCTTTTCAAGGGTAAGATTTCATTATATGGATGTATCACATTTTGTTTATCCACATCAATTTATGGATATTTGTGTTGTTTCCACCTTTTCACCAAGATAAATAATGCTGCGATGAACATTTATTCTTCTTGGGTATACACATAGGAGTGGAATTGCTCGGTCATGTGGTAACTCTATATTTAACTCTGAGTAACTGTCAGATTTTTACATTCCCACCAGCAGTGGATGATGGTTCCCACTGTCCACACCCTAATCAACACATTATTTTCCCTTTTTTTGGATTATAGCCATCCTAGTTGGTGTGAAGTGCTATCACATTGTGGTTTTGATTTGCATTTCCCAGTGACAAAAGGTGCTGTTGAGCACCTTTCCATATGCTTATTGGCCTTATATCATTTTTGGAGAAATGTCCATTCAGATTCTTTGCAATTTTTAAATTACAGTTTGTCTTTATTATTAACGAGTTGTATGAGGTTTTTATATATTGTAGATGCCTGTCCTTATCAGATATATAATTTGCAAATATTTTTTTTCCGTTATGAGTGTTGCCTTTTCACTTTCTCAATGGTGTTCACTGAAGCACAAAAGTTTTTTACTTTTGTGCTTATTAAAATTTGTATTCACAATATTATGTAGTTTAGAGGGCACAAGTTTTGTACTTTTTTGTTAAAATTATTCCTGAGTATTTTATTATTTTGATGCTACTATAAATGGAATTTTTGTTAAATTCATTTTCAATTTTTCATTGCTTTGTTTAGTATTATTTTTTTAATCATCAAAGTGTTTTGGATTTTGTAAAATGCTTTTACTGCAACAATTAAGATCATCTGACTTTTGTTCCTTTGATAAAGTTTAATTGACTTTTGTTATGTTGAACTGTCATTGCATTTGAGGATAAGTCCCACTTTGTCATGGGGTATAATTCTCCTTATATGATTCTGTATTTGGTTGCTAGTTATTTTGTTGAGGATTGTTACATCCATAATCATAAGATACATTTGTATATAATTTTATTTCTAGTGATGTCTTCATCTTGTTTTGGTGTCAGGGTTATACTGGCCTCATGGAATAAGTTGTAAACTGTTCTCTTTTATTTTTTTTAGAAGAATTTGTGATGAGTTGATCATAATTATCCTTTAACTGTCCGGTAGAATTCAGCAGCAAAATCATTGGGGCATGGGTTTTTCTTTTTTGTAGTTTTTTGATTACTAATTCAGTTTCTTTACTTGTTATAGGCTGCCCAGATTATCCATCTCTTCCTCAGCAAATTCTGGTAGTTTGTATCTTTATAGGTATTTGTCCACTTCGCCTGAGCTATATAATTCTTGGCATAAAATTGTCAATAGTATTCCTTTATAATCATGTTTTTTCCTTTAAGGTGAATAGTAATGCCCCCGTTTCATATCTGACTAGAAATTTCACTCTTCTCCCTTTTTTTTTATTGTCCAGTCTACCTAAGATTTGACAATTTTGTTGATTTTTTAAAAAAACAAAACAGATTTTGGTTTTATTGATTTTCTCAATTTTTTCTATATTACTAATTTCTGTTCTAACCTTTATTATTTCCTTTCTTCTGCTTGCTCTACAGTTGGTTTGTTCTTCAGTTTCTATTGTCTTAAGGCAGAAGGTTAGGTTATTAATTTGAGATATTTTATCCTTTTAAAAAGATTTTTATTAAAATATAGCTAGCATACCATATTATATTAGTTGTAGGTGTACACCATAGTTATTCAACATTTATATACCTGAATAAGTGGTCACCATGATAAATCTAGCAATCATTTGACACCATACCATACTATCACAATATTATTGACTATATTCCCTATGCTGTACATTACATCCCCATGACTTGTTTTATACCTGGAAATTTGGACTTCTTTTTCCCGTTCCCCTTCCACCTCTTTTTATTTTTCAATGTCAATTATACTTGACATTGATTATTATTTTATATTGATTTCAGGTGTGCAGCATAGTGGTTAGACATTTGTATAATTTAAGAAGTGACCTCCCTGACTAGTCTATTATCCACCTGGCACTATGCATAGTTATTACCATATTATTGACTATGTTCCCTATCTTTTGCTTTACATCCCCATGACTATTTTGTAACTATCAATTTGTACTTCTTAATCCCTTCACCTTTTTCATCCTGCCCACCAATCCCCTCCCATTTATCACCCCAATATCTAGTACCCATCTGACACCATACATAGTTTTTACAATATTGTTGACTCTATTCCTTATGAAATACCCTATATCCCCATGACTACGGTGTAACAACCAATTTGTTCTTCTTAATCCCTTCCATTTTTTTTATCCACCACCCAACTCCCCTCCCATCTGGCAACCCTCAAAATTTTCTCTGTATCTATGAGTTTGTTTCTGTATTGTTTCTTTGTTTATCTTGTTCATTAGGTTCCACATATAACCAAAATAATTTTATATCTGTCTTTCTATGTCTAACAGACTCCACTCAGCACAAGACACTCCAGGTCCATCCATGCTACCACAGATGGCAAGAAGCCATTTCTTTCCATGGCCGAACAGTATTCCATTGTATATATGTACCACCTTCTCTTTATCCATTCATTTATTTTTTTCTTTTCTTTTTAATTTATTTTTTAAATGTATTGGGGTGACAATTGTTAGTAAAATTACATAGATTTCAGGTGTACAATTCTGTATTACATCATCTATAAATCCCATTGTGTGTTCACCACCCAGAGTCAGTTCTCCTTCCATCACCATATATTTGATCCCCCTTACCCTCATCTCCCACCCCCCACCGCCCTTACCCTCCATTCATTTATTGACAGACACCCAGGGTGCCTTCACATCTTGGCCGTTTTAAACAATGCAGCAATGAACATATGGATACATTTGTCCCCTTGAAGTAGCATTTTGGGTTTCTTCGGATAAATACCCAGAAGTGGGATTACTATGTCCTTCTTTGTTTCTTGTGATAGCCTTTGTTTTAAAGTCTATTTTGTATGGCATAAGTATTGCTACTCCAACTTTTTGTTTTTGTTTCCACTTTCATGAAATATCTTTTTCCCATCCATTTACTTTCAGTCTGTATGTGTCTTTTGATCTCAATCAAGTCTCTTGTAAGCAGCAAATGTAAGGGTTTTGTTTTCTTATCCATTCAGCGATCCTGTCTTTTGATTGGCGCATTTAATCCACTTACATTGAAAGTAATTGTTGATAAATATGTAGATATTTCCATTTTATTATTTGTAATTATGATCTTTTTTTTCATCTTAAAGAAGTCCCTCTACATTCCTTGTAATACTGGTTTGGTGGTGATGAACTCCTTTAGCTTTTTCTTGTTGGGAAGGTCTTTATCTCTTCTTTAATTTTTAATGATAGCCTTGCTGGGTAGAGTAGTCTTGTTTGTAGGTCCTTGCTTTTCATCACTTTGGATACTATCTGCCAATCCCTTCTGGCCTTCAAAGTTTCTCTTGAAAAATCAGATGACAATCTTATGGGAGCTCCCTTGTAAGTTACTACAGTGTTTCCCTGGAAATAAGACTGGGCCTTATATTAATTTTTGCTCCAAAAGATGCATTAGGGCTTATTTTATATTACAAGCATCCTGAAAAATCATGCTAGTGCTTATTTTCTGGTTAGGTCTTATTTTGGAGGAAATACGGTAGTTGTCTTTGTCTTGCTGCTTTTAGGATTCTCTCTTTGTCATTAACCTTTGCCATTTTAATTATAATGTGTCTAAGTGTTTGCCTGTTTGGGTTTATCTTGTTTGGGACTCTTTGCACTTTCAGGGCTTGTGTATTTATTTCCTTCATCAGGTTAGGGAAGTTTTCTGTCATTATTTCCTCAAATAGGTTTTCAGTTTTTTTCTCTCTTTCTTCTTCTGGTACCCCTATGATGCAAATGTTGGTGTGCTTGATGTTATCCAGAGGCCCTTCAACTATCCTCATTGTTTTGAATTGTTTTTTTTTTCTTTTTGCTGTCCTGATTGGGTGTTTTTTGCTCCTTTATTTTCTAAATCGCTGATTCAGTTTTCTGCTTCATTGTACTGTTGATTCCTTCTAATATATTCTTCATTTCAGTTATTGTAGTCTTTATCTCTGACTGTTCCTTTTTTAATGTTTTCTACCTCCATTTTTATGTTTCCTATCTCTTTGTTGAAGTTCTCCCTGAGATCACTGAGCATCCTTATAACTAATGTTTGGAGCTTTGTATCTGGTAGATTGCTTTTCTCCATTTTGTTTAGTTCTTTCTCTGGAGATTGTTTTATTCTTTTATTTGGGACATGTGTCTTGTCTCCCCATTTTGGCTGCCTCCCTGTGTTTGTTTCTATTTGTTAAGTAGGACTGCTGTAACTCCCAGTCTTAGTAGAGTGGTCTTATATAGTATATGTACTGTGGGGCTCAGTGGTGCAACCTTCCTTGTAACCTGAGCCTGGTCCTCCAAGTATGTCCCTTGTGTGGGTTGTGTGGGCCCTCCTGTTATAGTTGAGCCTTGCTTGATGATTGCACATCAGTGAGAGGGGTTGATCCTTGGGCTGATGTGTTGTGAGGACTGGCCATGACTACAGTGGAGGAGCTGTTGTTCAGGGGTTAACCATATGGAACAGGATTTGCTTTAGTAGGGCACTGGTACTTTCCCAGTCTTCCCTTTAGGTGTGTCCTCCTTGGAGGTGGCTGGGTGTTGCTCTATCTCAATCTGAAGCTGGCCACCAGGTATGCCCATAGGAGGGACTCCTTTTTGGGGCCCCACTGCAAGCCAAGTTTAGCCTCAGCCTCTGCCCTGCCGGCGGCCACCTGGAATTATCCATAAAGCAATCTGCAGATGGTCACCGCCCGTGCTGGGCTTCGAGATGCCTGGAGAGGCCAAGTCATGAGCTGAGGCGAGCTGTTTCTAATGCCAGGCTTAGGACTGCTCAGCCAGTAGTACAGGATATGCTGAAGCCAAATGATACTTCTTTGGGTTTTGTGAACCTATGAGAGATTTTAGAAATGTTCACAGCATGAGCCAAGACAGGCCGTTTATATGGAAGAGCCACTGGAAGCAGTGCGATTGGCCCTAAAGTTGGATGGGGCGGGGTCTCGGGGAATCAAGGTGAAGGAACAGTGTTAGCCAGGTTGTTGGAGACTCAGATATGACAGCTGCCTGCGTCTGCATGCAGGGAAGAGGGAAGGCTCAACAAAGAAACAATAGCTTCCTCCAGCTCCTCTGTCTGGGAGAAAGCTGGCCCTCTAGCCCCTGCCTTGAAGCCATACAATTCAGTTTCTCCCCATATGTTCTTGGCACCTTTTGAGCTGCTACCCTAGCATGGGCCCTTTAAGATGAATGCCTGGGAATGCAGCCACCCATGTCTCCCTCAGCCACAATCTACACTGTTTTTCACAGCTAGAAGTTATGGGGGCTTCTCTCTCCTGCACTGAAACCATGGGCTGGAGAGCCTGGTGTGGGGCTGGGACCCCTAACTCCTCCAGGAGGTATCTCTACAGCCAAGATAAATAAGATCTAGCCAGACCATCAGCTCTAATGTTTCTTTTGGAGCAAAAATTAACATAAGACCAGGTCTTATTTTACTACATAATAAGACTGGTCTTATATAATATAATATAATACCCCGTCTTATTTTACTATGATATAAGACCCGGGCTAATATAATATAATACCGGGTCTTATATTAATTTTTGTTCCACAAGATGCATTAGAGCTGATGGTCCAGCTAGGTCTTATTTTCCAGGAAACATGGTACTACTCACTTCAGCCCTCCACAGGTGATAATATTAAGAGTAATTCCTAAGTGGTAATCTCCATCTCAGAGTCTCCTTTCTAGGGGACCTGAATTGCAAAAGTTGGTACCTGAATTGTTGCCAGAAGGCAGATGCTAAGATAATGCTTGGAACTGATCATCTACGGCTCAGCTAGCAATGAGAACTTCATCACTGGAGGAACGATGGGCATGCCAATAGTTAAAACTTTCACCCATAGTCAAGTGGAATGGTATACTATGGAAGGGCATGCACTAGCTGGTGTAATGTACCAGGCATATGATAAGTATAGGGGAAATACTAGTTATAATGGAATTAGATGTCTGTTTTGGGGGGCAATAAATGCTTGAAAGAGACACAATGAAAGACTGAGAGTAATTAATCACAATTGAAAGATAAATTTGAAACTAAAAGGGCCTCATTCGTAGTATAAAAAAGTATTTCATTTCCTGCTAGAAAAGGGGAGAACAAGTTGAGGATCAAGCCCAGCAGAGATTGAGATATATTTGACTTCTCAACCCGAGCAGGTCTGCCATACCGAGGTCAGGTCCCTATTGGAAAGAATTGGACATTTAGTATGAGATGGGAGACATCTAAAGTAATGCACTTGAAAATCTTGAATCTCCACATTCCCACAAATTCTTTGGACATGCAAAAGAGGCCCACTTTTTTCTGTTATGTCTACCACTTCCACTTTCCTTGAAGATGATGCAAAGGCCTCTGCCTTGCAAGCAACAGATGTCCTTTTCAGAACTTATCTCTACCACTCATCCTGGCCATCAGATCAAAAACTGGAGTTCTGTCGTGACCGGGACAGAGAAATGTTGGGCTTCCTGAAGAAGAAAGAGACCAGATCCCAAATGAACTGCATGGCTACACGGTCTAGCCAAAAATATTTTTGCAGAAACACGTATTTAGCAGAGGGAGAAGATAGGCTGTGATGTGGTCACAACAAAGGACTCAGCCAATCCCTTAAGGCTCTGAGGTTAAGATGGCCTTGCAGGATAGCCCCAAACTGGAAAAGTAGACCAGGCCTTTATGTTTTTTCATTGATCAGTCATTGGATGTGGGTGTGACCTTGGAGAAGGCAACACTCTTTGGTTGAGGGCAATAATAAGGAGGACTCACCTGCAAGCTATTACCTACAATATTCCCAACAGCTGGGGAATGAGTGTTTCAGTACAGGCATACCTCATTTTATTGCCCGTAGCTTTATTGTGCTTCACAGGTGTGGGTTTGTTTGGGTTCTTTTTGTTTGTTTTTTATAAAATGAAGGCAAGAACGCTCCTCCAGCAAAACGATTACAACTCGCTTTATTGAGGTGGTCTGGAACTGAATCTGTAATATCTCTGAGGTATGCTTGTATTGAAGATAAATGATCTGGTGGCAGCACCCAGTATCCACTACAATACATATTCAAAATTGTTATATTGTCCTGGCAAGTTTTATTCTTAAAGGCTATTGTTTCTGTATACCCACATCAGCTTTTTGGGTTAGTAATGTCTTACTATATCTTTATTCTATCTTTTTACACTCAAACTTTCAATTTTCCTTGGGTTGTTTGTGTCTCTTTTAAACAACATACCTTTAAATAAATCCTCTTTAAGAACTAAGAATTTTCTCATCCCTTTGTATGCTACAGTGTCATCCATCTCTAATACTGGAACTATGTTAGTATTTTATAAATTTTAAGGATACTTTTTTATGGATATACTGTCTCTTTTTTCTTTTCTCTTAGGTATGTATGTATGTATATTTTTCTTTCTTTTTAAATTGACAACTTTATCAAGTTATTTGTTCAAAAGTACTGTCATATCACTTGTGGTGTTGCCTGGAGATTTTTTCCCTCTTCTTATTTGAACACTATACTAAAATTTTGTTTTATGTGGGTGTGGGGACAGTCCCAGAGAGCAGTTTCCAGGCTCTCAGCTTCACATGGGAAGGTGCTGGCTCGGGTAGTAGATGGCCATCAGCTGTAACCAGTTAGCCATTCATTAGCCACTAATATAACTGCCGTGGCTAGGACGGCAGGTTGGTTGGTTGGCAGAGAGCGATGGTGGATTGCAGTTCGTGTGGATCCTACTTACTGTATCTCCAACCCAGCTGCCAACGAGAATATAGTGGTATGACTCCCCTATCTATGGCTCCGTTGTTTCTTTTTGGCCTCACCATCTCCTGCGTTCTTGTGTAGGGAGCGGGACCAGAGACCCTGCATGACAGTGGGTTTTACATGGCAAATTTACCATGGTCTTGTGATTCCTAAAAATATTTTAATTATGATCGGATGTTTTAATGATAATTTCATTGAAAATAACAAATTTAAGGTTCAAATTTTGTATCCTTCCAATCATTAAGATTCATTCTCTATTTCGTCTTGACAGTTGTTCAGTCTGGGAGTCTAGTGCTGTGTATGAGTTCTATTCTTTCTCACTAAAATATCTTTATAAATTTTTCTTTATCTTGAGTTCTTAAACTTTATTAATTTTAGTAACATTTTTGTTTTCTGTATGATCTTTGTCACTCAATGAAATTTTTTTAATCTGACATTATTGTTCCTTATACCTATAAATTTATTTCAGAATTATATTTTATGAGACATATCCAGTATTTCTTCAAATATTTCTATTTTTCCATTTCTGTTTTTCTTTATCCAGGATTCCTATTATTTGGAATTTGGAACTTCTACTTCTATCATCCATATGTTTTTAACTTTTATAATTTTTACTTATTATGCTTTTTTCTCTTTCAGGGGAGTTTTTCAGCCTGGGTTTTAAAGTGACAAATGTTTCTTTAGCTGTATACATTCTACTTTTTGTCTTCTGTCATCAATTATTACATTTTCATATTAACATTTCCCCTTTGTTCTTTTATCACAAGTTCTTATTCTTTCATATTGCTAGTGTATTCATTTATTTCCTTTGCTACATTTATCTTGCTTATTTAGAAAGTTTAGTCCATCTGTGCCCATTTTGCAGTTTATTGTTTTTCTTTTAATATAATTTTACTCTTCCAGTATTTCATTGTTTTGGAGTGTGAACTAATATTTCGATTGGATGTATCTCTTCCTACGGTATTTCTGATAAATGCTGTAGATGAAGAGCTGAAGGATCGGACCTACAGCTGTAAATAATTTAAGGTGAAGAGCAGAATGGAGAATTCTAAGGCACCAGATTTAATCACTTCTCATACTGTCAAATTCATCATGTCTGAGCTTCACCTCAAACCCTTAAGGAGAAGCAGCATTGGGAGGATGCTGTCTCCCGATAGTATAATCCGCTGAACAATTGGAGTAGAAGACTGTAGATTAGCATGAAAATTATAGATACATACTTATTCTATAACAGTAGCATCAATTTCTGATTTATTTTACCAAGGATTCCAAATTGTACTGGAAGGAAGATTGCCACAAATGCAGGATACTTAGCAAAGCCAATTTGGCTTCCAAAGGACCCAAGAGGATACACGGTTTCCAGTGACACAATTGTGCAAGACAGCATCTCACTAGATCTGGTAAGCTCAATAATTATTTTTATATTGCCGATTTGTATTCAGCATGTGGATCTCTATTCATGGAGGGCTTATACGAATAATACAGATTGTACGTTGATAATAATAAGTGCTGAGCTCTTCCAGTTTGGGAATTTGAAATTCAGCATCAACAAGTGAACAGACTTATGTGGGGAAACTAACTGTCTATACTCAGATACCCCTGAAGAATATTTTGCATCCAGAATGCCATGAACATTGAATGGTCATTGCCTTTTAATAGCAGGTACTAGAAATTTTAGATGTTTCAGATATTCTTAAAATACAAGGTATATTTGTATTGATCTTTGAGAGTTTGTATTTAAAAATGGTAAGTTGAATGACATTATGGTCAGTAAAATATTTAAATAGTCTGATTCTCTTATTTACCAAAAAAATTTTTTTTAAATCTTCTATGAAAGCTACTCTTCATTAATTGTAAGAAGTCATATTTCTCATGTGGAATAATCACTTACTGATGGAAATGGAAATATTTATTATTCAGCATTAAAATATGAAGTGTGGTTCATTACAGAAATAATCAGCTCCAAAAATTAGAATGTTTTTATAGTATAGTAGGTATTGTTTAGTTGGCTTGTTTGTTCGATAGTATCTTTTTAAAACAAGTATGTGAAAAATACCTCACATTTGAAGGCTTGAAAATGATCACCTTGCAGAGCTTTCCATTTAGTCCAACAAAGATTCTATTCTCTAAATAATTTGTGAAATTTCTCTTTTGAACATACTGGGGGGAGTCAGTGAGACATTCTTTGGAAGGTGCTAAATGGTTAATATCTCTTATTTCTTGAAATTAATCTGATTCATAGAAATAACCTAAGGTCATATAGAACTTAGCCTCGTGAAAATGTGAATGACAAAGTTAGCACACGTTAACTGATTTAGAGGACATTTCCAAGGAATTAAAAAATATTTTGAACAAAGAAAGTTTCTTGAGAGGGGTACAGAGTCTTCAAAGATTGCTTCTTTGGAATACAGAACTTACTTTATTGGTATATTGTAAATATGTATGTCTCATTTTTATGATTATATTTTGTATACAGCCAGAATGGAAAAAAAAAAAAAAAAAAAGGAAGACTGTCATTGTCTTTTTGTTTATTTGTCTGCTTGTTTTCTTTTTTCTTTGATGATCTGAATTATCCAAGTGATCTATTTGGATTTATTCTATTTTTCATTACATTTGGTCTTTTGCCCAAGGCAAACAAAATAGATTTTGAAGTAGTTATTGTATTGATAGTTTAAGAAAATTGAAAGAACATGTCATACATCTCATTGATAGAGAAATAAATCAGTTATTATAAAAAATTTTTAATTGTTTCAAGTATTTAAATTACTTGATATCCAGGAAGAGGCTGTTTATCGAAATAAAATAAAATTTGATAGGTGACTTTGAAAAAATATTCTTTACAGCATTGATAATTTAGAAAAGAATACATGTCATTTACAAAGGCTTTTTAAATAAAATATTGATTGCCTGTACAAAAAAGAATATAATATTTATCTTTAATTACAAAAAAAATGTATTTCTAAGACAATTAGGAATGCAACTCTTCAATGAACAAATTAAATTACTTTATATGCTGGAGATTGAGACCAGATGCCTTTTATGACTTTATATTACACAATTATGATCCTGTGTTTCCATATTTTATGAGCAACAGACCCAAGAATTTCCTGAATTGAATGAATCTTTTACAATATTAGCATGGTGAAATTACATTTTCAATTAGGTTTTGCTGACTGTATTATTCAGACTGCTTATACTGCTGTTTGATAAGGTTTTAAGCATGGTTCAAAACAAAACAAAGTTAAAGGCATCACAAAGAAATACAAAATACATTCGTTTTCCTTGGTTTAAGATTCAGAAATAATATATTCTCTATTACTGTCTTTCAAAAGCCACAAGCTATTTATGTTGTACCCTAAAGTTCATCTTGTGAATGCTGTTTTCAGTGTTCTTGATTTTGCTTTTATCTTCATTTTTTTCCCTAATTCAGCGTATTGACTTTTCAAGTTCATTAGCTGTTTTAGCCTTCCTACTGTGTAGTACTATGGGCTTAAAGAAATTGAAGGTGTTTTGCATAGCAATTGTTCTAAGGAATCACACCATAATGCCAATTTAAAAAAAAATCAACTGCCAAATAAATGCAAAAAGTATCACTTTAATTCTGAATGACTTTCAGAAACTATGCAGGTAAAAATTCCCTTCCAGTAGAAATTTCAAAAAGTAATTTTACTAGAAAAGATTACGTTAAAGAAGCAATATCTTTTTTTAAAAAATAGTTTTTTTAACAGAATAAGTCAGCTTCCAAACTGTTTATTTTTAATATGCAAAAAGAAACATTAATTTTGTTATTGTTACTTAAGATCAATAGAGGTGACAAAGATATTAGATCAATGAATATGGTTTTTCTTTTTGAAGACTGATGTTACCATCAAAGCAATCTTCACTTTTGTTTAAATCAGCCACACGTAATATTTAGTTCTGTCTTTTACATATGCGTGTAGAAAAGGAAGGAATATACTGCTTTCCTTGGTGGCTTTCAAGTGTACCAAGATCCCAAATACACAGTGTCCTTCACATAACACTGAGCTTACTACTCAAAGCTATGAGTCAACTGATGAAATATGCAAAAAAATATTTATGCAAGCACTGAGTGTTCCTTTGAAGCATCCATTAGGGTTGTCACATTTCAGTACAGTCCAACCCCTGAACAACTCAAGGATTAGAAGGGCCGACTACTCCCACAGTTGAAAACCCATGTATAACTTTTGACTCCCTAAAAACTTAATTATTAATAGCCTGCTATTGGCCTTACTAATGCCATAAACAGTCAGTTAAAACATTTCATGTGTTATATGTATTATAGTCTCTACTCTTACAATAAAGTAAGCTCAAGAAAAAATATTAAGACAATTGTAAGGAAGAGAAAATCCATTTATAGTATTTATTGAACAAAATCTGCATGTAAGTGGGCTCACACAGTTCAAACCCATGTTGTTCAAGGCTCAACTGTATACAAAAGTAAATGAATAAAGACCCTTAAGCCTATTCTGCTTGGGGACAGTCTCTCTCTCTCTCTCTCTCTCTCTCTCTCTCTCTCTCTCTCTGTCTCTCTCTCTCTCTGTCTCTCTCTAAATATATATATATGTATATGTATATATGTGTATATATATACACATATATACATATATATGTGTGTGTATATGTATATGTATGCTAATAAAATAATTGGCTATTGCAGAATCATTCTTGTTTTTGAACCTTGAGAAAAGATAAATCTCAGCAATTTAAATAAATATTTACATTTACAATAAGATGGATTAATCATTTCTTAAACTTATTGACTTATTATCAGTGAAACACAATAGTGCATTTGACACAGAATTCCCCTTAATAATTAAAGTGAATTGTTGATCTGAATGTTTAATTTTTAATTTTTTAAATATTTTTGGAGATCACTAATAACCTTGGAATTAGGTAGGGGAAAAGAAGTTAAGATAAAGAAGCAGCTCATAAAACATAAAAAGTAGCTTGTCACTTGGGCAAATAACTAGAGACAACGTGTCCTCCAGTTGTCCTGGTTGGGGATATTAACATAATTTTGTCATATACTGAAGACAAGAGGCAGTCTTGCAGAAGTAATCCCTGCCAGCAAGCCAAAAAATCCAGGAAAAGTTTTATATCCAGAATGTTGAACATTCAGGATGAATAAGAGGGTTCTGCAGGGCTGGAGCGGGGTGCAACCATGGTAGTATCTGGAAAACACCAGGAAACACCGATGCTTTATTTTACCAAGAAGGTTTCCATTCAGAACTGTTGATTCCTTAATGCCTTGACAACTGAAGCTGACCTAGGACCTTTATCTACTAAAGATGGTCAGGAAGCCATTATTAGCAGTTGATAAATAACTGTCAGTCTAAGAATCATAGGATATCAGGATTAGGACTAATTTAAGAGGTCATCTAACCAGACTCCTCAGTCTATCAGTATATGTAATATATAGCTCTTTAAGTTATCCACAAGTAAGACACTTTTGAAAATGGAGACAAATTTTTTAATTAAAAATGAACCAGAAACATCAGTTTTATTATGTCAATGGACATAAAAATTTTATTCAAGCATTTTCAAAGGTAAAAATATATGCATATCAAATGAAAATATTTGTAAAGTTTTTATATTGATTATTTGAATATTACAATAATGCAGTTAAGTATATTAGAATAATAATAACGTTTTATCAGTTTCACAGTTTTCCTTTCTGATATTATACCACTAGTGTGTTTCTGGAATTTCTTTGATTTTGATTTTTTTCATAACATTTCTTGTCATACTTTTTAAAATTGTATTTTGCAGTTAGCAATTAAAAAAATTATACTTTTAATTGAGTAGTCTCTGAAGTCCATATATTCTCATCAAAAAAATATTCTAACTAGATGCCACAGTATCTATTAAGATCAGAGCAAATTCTGCTAAATAGAGGATATTCACAATTCTGTTTTTATAATTTAATATGTAAGCGTTTCTATGCCAATGTTTCCACAGTTATTGGATTTTTGCCTCAACTTGGAATATTTATTGAAAAATATTTTTCACAAATAAAAGTCAAATAATTTGTGTCTATTTACAATTATTTTGAAGGTTTCCAGGTTAAAATACATCAAACTTCTCTAACATTTTTGCATTGCAGTACAGAATAGAAATGGAACCAATTAAAAATAGGTGGTTGATGCCACAGGTTGAGACATGGCACAGCGGCAATACAGAATTTCAGGTTATCTCACAGACATTTACGTCTTCATTTTATTTGTTCAATTCCTAATTGCTGTAGCAGGAAGCAATACCACTAAGTTTGTAAGGTTGTTTTCAATAACTTTCTTATGCTTATAGATGCAAAATATGAAATATGCTTCATTCATTGAATACTCTGATTAGAGGTTTCCAAATCATTTTGAACTAAATGCACCTAAAATTTAAGAACATATTTACATATTTACAAACAAGTTCAACAGTCATTGTAGGATACCTAAGTTGATTTGAAGAGGGTTACAAAGACATTTTCTTAAAAATTCAAACATAATTCTTGTTGAAAATAAGCAACAGGACAGAAAATATTATCATGCTGAATAATTTTTTAGTATTCAACATCAATTTTTACAATTATCTCATTATTTTAATTGTGTATATAAGTAATTTCTAAATTTCACAACTGGAGATTCTATTTTAATCAGTAAAATACCACATCCTCCTTGGACAGTCATAAATTAGGTTTATGACATTAACCATCTACCAGAATCACTAAACTAAAAAAGAATGACACTGTTATTTTTTTAATTAATTTATTTTGAAATATAATTGACATATAAAATTGTGTAAGTATAAGGAGTACAATGTGTTTGATACATTTACATATTGCAGTATCATTTCTACCATAGCTTTAGCTGACACCTCTATCATGTCACATAATTACCTTTTCCTTTTTGTTGTGAGAAAAATTAGGACCTAGTCTCTTAGCAACTTTGAAGTTTATAACACAGTATTGTTGACTAGAATCACAATGTTGTGCATTAGATCTGAGGATCTGTTTACTAGTTCTAAGTTTGTCCCAGAAACAACATCTCCCCAATGTCCCTACCTCGAGCTCCTTGTAACCGTCATTCTACTTTCTGTTTTTATAAGTTTGGCTTTTTAAGATTCCACATCTAAATGATACCATGCAGCATTTCTTTCTCTGTCTGACTTACCTCACTTGGCATAATGCCCTTGAGATCAATGCTTTTAGTATTTATTTTCCTGATGACCAATGTCATTGAGCACATTTTCATATATTTCTTAGCCATTTGAAGGTCCTGATTTTGGGAGTACCTGTTCAAGTCTATTGATCATTTTTTTACTGGGCTATATGCCTTTTTAAGTAATTTGTAGGAAACTTCATATACTGGGGGTGCCAAAAAAATGATTACAAGTGGACATTTTGGTCAACGTTGCTCAAGCAGTTGCAAGTGGACACTTTGGTCAACGTTGCTCACCATAATTGGAAGTGTCTGGACGCTGATGGTAACCACTTTGAGCACCTCTTGAATTGCAGAAGTCAAACGTGACTTGTATTCATGTTTTGTTATCAGTATATATTGAGTATTACAATTTTAATACAGTTTTCCTTTCTTAAAATGTGTACACTTTTTTTTTTTTTTGGCACCCTCTGTATTTTAAATACAGGTTCGTTTGAGGGCATTACAAAAATCTTTTTTTTTCCATTCTGAGACTTACTTTTACATGGTATTTTTCAGAAGAACAGACATTCTTAATTTTAATGTAGTCCAGTTTATTAATCCATTTTATGTCCTGTATAAGAAATCTTTCCACCACCAAATCATGAAGACATCCTTATGTAGCGTCCTCCTGGAAAATTTGTTATTTTACCTATCATATTTAGATGTACAATATGTCTGACATTAATTTTTGTGAGTGATGTGATTTAGGGCTCAAGTTTATTATTTTTCTATATGGGTATTCAAGTAGCACAGTGTCATTTATTGAAAAACACAAAAAAGGACAAATTGCATTTTCCCTGTGATCTATATAAATATTTGTCATTAGCAAATGTCCACATCTATGTATGTGCTTGTTTCTTGAAACTGCATACTATTTCATTGACCTATGTTTTATCCTTGGACCAAAAACACACTAAATTAATTACAGAGGCTTTATAATAAATATTAGTATCTTGTAAAATGAGTCTCCCCATATTATTCCTCACTTAAATTTTTTTTTTTGGTTAGGCTTCATCCCTAGCTTTTCCATACAATATTAAGAATTAGCCTTTAAATTTCAACAGTAATAAAGTCCATAAAATTTAACTGGGATTTCATTGAAAGTATATATGAATTTGTGAGTATTGACCTGTGTAAAATATCCATTTTTCTAATCCGTAAACATGATATATCCTTCTATTTACTTATTTTTTATAAAGAGAATTTTTAGAGCAGTTGAAGATTCACAGCAAAATTGAAGAGAAGGTCCAGAGATATGGTACTATGTACTCCGTTTCCACAGAAGCATACCCTCCTTCCCCATTGCCAATATCTCCTACCAGGGTGGTACATTTGTTACAAATTATAAACCTACATTGACACATCATAATCACTCAAACTGCATAAGTGCACACTAGGTTTCACTCTTGGTGTTATAACTGCATGAGTTTAGACAAATGTATCTCTCATTATGCTGTCATAAAGAGTACTTTTATTGCCCTAAAAATCTTCTATGCTCTTCCTATTCAACACCCAACCCCTGGCAACCACTGATATTTTTACTGTCCCTACAGTTTTGTGCTTGCCATAATGTCATACAGTTGGAATTATATAGTATTTACTCTTTTCATGGTAGCTCCTTCCACTTAGTAATAAACATTTAAGGTTCCTCCAAGTCTCCTCATGTATTGACAGCTCATTTTTTAAATTAAATCTTCTTTAAAAAATTCAGCTTTATTGAGATAGAACTGACAGATTACATTATATAAGTTTAAGGTATACAACCTGTTGATTTGATATATATTACAAAACAGCATTAGCTAACACCTCCATCCCATCACATAATTACCACTTGTTTTTTGTGGTAAGAACATTCTCTTAGCAACTTTCAAGTATATAGTGCAGTATTATTAGCTATAATCACCATGCTGAACATTAGATGCCCTGGACTTACAACTCTTATAACTGGAAACTTGTATCCTTTGACGAATATTTCCCCATCCTCCCCCCCAAAAACAAAAAACAAACAAACAAAAAAACTCTGGTAGCCACCACTCTCCTCTCTGAGTTCGGCTTTGTTATAGTCCACATATAAGTGATATAATACAGTATTTGTCTTTCTCTGTCTGACCTATTTCACTTAGCATAATGCCCTCAAAGTTCATCAAAGTTGTTGCAAATAGCAGAAATTCCTTTTTTTCTCATGGCTGAATAACATTTCGTTGTGAATATGTACCACATCTTCTTTATCCATTCATCTATAGATGGGCAATTATGATTCCATACCTGACTATTGTGAATAATGCTGCAATGAACATGGAATGCACATAGTCGAGATCCTGTTTTCATTTTCTTTGGATAAATACCCAGAAGTGGGATTGCTGAATTATATGGTAGTTTGTTTTGTTTTTAATTGTTGAGGAACTCTCATAGTATGATTCATAGTGGTTGTACCATTTACATTCCCACCAAGAGTGCACAAGAGTTCTCTTTTCTCCACATCCTCACAAACACTTTTTTTGGCCTTTTTAACAATCGTCATTCTGACACATGTGAGGTGACATCTTATTGTGGTTTTGGTTTGCATTTCCCTGATGATTAGTGACCTTGAGCATCTTTTCATGTACCTATTGGCCATTTGTATGTCTTCTTTGAAAAAAAAGTCTATTCAGATACTTTGTTCATTTTTAATTGGGCCATTTATTTATGTTTGCTATTAAGTTGTATGAATTTTATATATTTTGGATATTAACCCCTTATCAGATATATGGTTTACAGATATTTTCTCCTACTTTGAAAGCTGCTTTTTCATTTTGTTGATTGTCTTTTGATATGCAGAAGCTTTTAGTTTGATATAACCTCACTTATTTTTGCTTTGTTTCTTGTGCTTTTGGTGTCATATCCAGAATATCGGTACCAAGACCAATGTCAAGGAGAGTTTTTCCTATGTTTTCTTCTCAAAGTTTCTTTGTTTCAGATCATATGTTTGCCTTTAATCCATTTAGAGTTCATTGTTTTGAGTGGTGTAATAGAGGGATAAAATTTCATTCTTCTGCATGTGGTTATCCAGTTTCACAATACCATTTAATAAGGAAACTATCCTTTCCCCATTGAGTATCCTTGGCTCCCTTGTCATATATTGGATGTCCATATAGGTGAGGGTTTATTTCTGGGCTATCAATTCTATTCCATTGGTCTATTTGTCTATTTCTTATGCCAGTACCACACTGATTTGATGACTATAACTTTATAGTATAGTTTAAAATCATAAAGTGTGATGCCTCTAGCTTTGTTCTTATTCTCAGGATTGCTTTGGCAATCAGGGTTGTTTGTGGTTCCACGCATATTTTAGGATTGTTTTTTTCTATTTCTGTGAAAAATGCCACTGGAATTTTGATAGGGATTACATTAAATCTATAGATGATTTTAGATAGTACAGACATTTGAACAATATTTGTTCTGATCCACAGACACAGAATGTCTTTCCATTTGTATCTTCGAAAAATTTATTTCATCAAGTGCTGTAGTTTTTATTGTGCAGATCTTTCACCTCTTTGGTTAAATTTCTTTGTAAGTATCTTTTGTAATTTTCTCATACATATTTTTTTTAGATTTAAACGTAAGCATTCCATTTATGGGGGGTGCTAATGTAAATGGCGTTGTTTTTAAAATTTAAAATTGTAATAGGTTATTGCTGTTATAAAGGAATTCACTTTTGCATATTAATTTTATATCCTGCCACCTTATTATATAATCATTTATTAGTTCCAGGAGAGGTTTTTTGTTGTTGATTATTTCCAATTTTTGAAATATACGATATCATTTTTGAGCAAGACATTTTTATTTCTTCCTTTCCGATCTGTATACCTTCTATTGTCTTATTGCATTAGCTAGTACTTCCAGTATAATGTTGAAAAGGAGTTTTGAGAGGGAACATACCATCCTTCTCTTATATCTGATCTTGGCAGGAAAGCTTCAAGTTTCTCACCATTAAGTCTGATGCTATTCCATTTATTTTTTATATTTTTAATCCTTAATATTTTTCTATACAAACCTTGTACATGTAAAAAAAATTGTTATTCACAGTTATTTAATTTAGGTATGCTATTGTAAATGGTAACTTCTAATAAAATCATTGAAATATTTGTGTTAACCTTGCTATAAGCAACATTGCTTGAAGCTTATTTAACAAATAGCTGACCTTTATTCTCTAACAAATGAATATCAAAGCAAGTGACTCAAGCTTGGATACTGAGACCTATTTTAGCTAGTTTTATATTCAACATCCTCATTAGAACTGCAATTTCCTGACTTCACAGTTTTAAAGCAAACCATGAACATAACTAAAGATTACCAACTACATAAGTTACACTATTCTAAACTTCCATTAACTACATGCACGTAGAATAAAATCCAAAATCTGTCATATGGTCTACAAATCACTACATGATCCGCCTACTGAACACCTCTTCAGTCTCATCTCTTGCTATTCGCTCCCTCCCTCACTATGCTGCAGACATATGAGTATTACCAGTATTTAGTTTCTCCAACACATTTTTGCCTGCCAGGGCTTTCTAATGTGTTAGTTCCTTTGTCTGGATCTCTCCCCTTTCTTACTTCCTACATGTGGTTACTTACTACTAATTCTAATTGTATTTACCTAAATATTGTTTTTACAGTGAAGATTTTTTTCCCTTGTTGTCTTTGTTACCCCAACATTATAATCTTACTTTGCTCTGCTGTTTTTCTTCATAGCACATATTGCCATTTATATTAAAGAATTATTTTTGTAAAATGACTCTTGCCAAAGTGCCATGAAAGTAATGATTGTTTCTGCCCTGTTCATTGATGTTGGTTTTCTTGGTTCTGAATCTGATAGATCATGGGAATCAATAAATAGATGTCAATTGAATTAAAATAATAGAGAATGTATGAATGAATGAATGAATGAATGAATGAACAATTTCAAGGACAAAATAATGGAAATGGAAGCAGAAAGTCCATTTGAGGCATCGACATGAAAAATCAAAGCTAATTTTTAGAAAGCAGGCTAGCATAACATGTTGAAAATGGGAGTGTTATTAGAATATATGAGTCTGAGTTTGGAAAGGTGTTCTCATCTCCTAGAAGAATGCCAAAAAATATGTTATAAAATACCTGCAGTCCTAGTAGGAAGAGGGAAAGCAACTGAAAAACACAGATAGGACAAAAGGAGCATTCAAGGAAATTTGCTAGGAAAGAATTAACGATAAAAAGTGGAAAATAATTCTACAGAGAAATTTCCTTAAATTCAGGAATTACCGTACTTGATAAACTTAATTATTTCTAGTCAAATAAAATTACAAAACACCCTATCAAAGAAGAAAAGCATAATATATAGGTGCGTGTACTGCTAAAATCCCCCCTTTTCTAAGGTTGCTAAGTCTGTGGTAATTCTCTGTAGTGACTAGTACTGGTTCCATGTTTCAATTTATTTTCCTTAGCAAAAGTAATTACTGTGCTTTTTACTAAGGATTCTAGTTTATTAACAGAAATGTGCTGAAATCTTAATGACATGATAAACCTTAAGTCTATTTTAAAACACTTTAGTGTCCATTAAATTCATAGTTTGCCAAATAAGAGTGTTAGTCAATTGCAATGATAAGCCATAACAATAACAATTGAGTTCCTTTTTGTGGAATTTTAAACTTTACCTCTTTGTTAATTCCTTAATTATATATTTATACAAAATTTGAAATAATTTAGGAAGTGATAGGATATATTAGTATGTATTTAATCTTTTAAAACCGTATAATTTCCTCATCACATAGAATTTAATGAAAAGAAAAGGCTTTACACAATGTCAAGGTACTAAAAGGAGAGAAAAATCCTGTTAATAAAACAGAGGATTTCTACTTAGCAATGGGATGCATCACTGTGACACTATTATCTTATATCTGCACATTGTATTAATCTTTCTCATCTGCAATAACAGTTTGTCTTCTGATGCTTTTGTCCAAACAAGATCGTTTGGGAAATTATCTATCTGCCCATCCATCCACCCATCCACCCATCCACCCATCCATCTACCCATCCATCTACCTACCTACCTACATCTGTTCTGTGTAACAGGCATGGCAATAATTAGGAAATTAGCAGCCCAGAAGTTTCCAAGATTATAATTTTTTTTTTTTACAAGGGGGTTGAATCCTTAGTAATTCAGACTCAAAACATAAATTCAACTATACTCATATCCTTGGGCTTTTGTCTTTCTGTTCATCAGTAGAAACTCTTGAGAGAGTAACTGGAAACAAGAGGTCTTCATAAGGTGGAACTGTGAAAGCAGACAAACAACACATTAATCTTTACAGACATTAAAGAGTAAGGCAATCGTAACAATATGGCACTTTTATGGGGATTTTTTCATCATAATTTTACTGAAATTTGCATACTTATTGTATAATCAAGTTTCTTCTGATGAAATTATGGTAAATGTGTTTCAGATGATTCTTATTCTACCTAGACAAAATACTGGCATTTATATTATGGTATAAATCTAGTTTTTTTAGTATACAAAATACTAAATGGCAAGTATTTTTGATATCTCTCACATTCAATGTATTTGTATGTATTTTCTTTAGCATGCAAATATTCTTCTCTATGCAGATTAATCTAAATATAGTCTAAAAATGTGTTTTGAGTGAGCTTGAGAGAGTTGTTATAGTCCAAACTTAGCTAAACAGTGAGTTACTTAGGAAACTATGAATGCTTCTTAATCTCTTCACCTAATTTTAAAAAATGAGTGACTTGAGCTGTATGCTTTCTAAGGCTGGAAATATTATAATTATGTTAATTTCACCTTTTCCATCTGGATATTTCAACTATGAAACATCTTGCATTGCTCGCCATATGGAATCATTTTATTATTGAAGTGTGAGTTTTTCATTAGGGATATTTATATAATAGACACACTATTTGTTTCTATACTGGTCTCTGATCTACTGCATTAAAACAGACATAGGATTATTACATATTGTATTTTCAGAGTTTTCCTTGTCCAAAACATTCCTTTCTATTCATCAATATGCCAGGTTTACTTGCCAGAAATATCCTTCTCTCTCGCTCTTGCTCTCTCCCCCTCTCTCTCTCCATATATATATTAAGATATATAAATACACATATATGTTAGTTATTATTTCATGACAACTTATCTTAAAATTTAGTACTTTAAAACAACCAATGTTTATTATCTCATAGTTTGTAGGGGTCAGAAAGCCAGGTGTCATTTAACTAGGTGTTTTTTGGCTCATGGTCTCTTCTAGAGGGAGGGGGAGGGGGAAGGGAAGGAGAGGGAGGGAGGTGGAGAGGGAGGGAGAGGGGGAGCATAAGGGGAGAGGAAAGGGGAGGGGGGAGAGGGAGGGGAGAAGGAGATAGAGAGAGAATGGGAGGGAGAGAACCTAAAATGGAAGGCATTTTCTTTTAATAACCTAAATTCAGAAGTCACAAACAATCACTTCTGTTTTCTTGTCATTAGAAGATTCAGTGAGCCACACTCAGGAAGAGGGGAATTACGCTCCATCTCTCAATGAGAGCAGTGTCAAAAAAGTGAACATATTTTTTTAAATCACCACAATATACGATTTAAAGAGAGAGAATTTAAATCTTACAGCTTTCACTTAGATAATTATTCAAAGTAGGAGCAACAAATGAAGCCTTTTTATATGAAATCATTTTCAAGTTTCATCTGCTTTTCTGTTATTTGATTTAATGTCTCCTTTCACTGAGTGGAGTACACAATACAAATATTAGTTCTTAGATTTCAATCAAGACTTTTCAGCTCCTCTACAATAATATACTTTCCCAAATCATTCATGTTTTGATGTCATCTTAGAATTTAAGGATAAAATATGCTGTTCAATTGTTACTGCATATTTTGGGGTAGAACTGCATCTCTCGAATATTAGAATCATGAATATATATTGTTTGGGGACTTCTGGACAATACTGCCTGACATTTCACTGGACAATATGACTGCACATCTGGACACTTTGCTTTCTAGGGAATGTAGTCTTGCTGATACTAAGACTTGCTGAAGAATAAAAAGGTCCCAGGTCCCAAAAGTCTGTTAATATTTCATATAATGGGTATTTTCTTCATTTAATTCTGAATGAGAAAGCAAGAAAAAGTACTCTAAGTAGGGCATAACCCTTGGTGGACATTATCCCACACAATCAAATGCCTTCTTTAGGGATTCTAGGAGGCAGTGAAAGCTGCAGTGAGGTATACTGCTTTGCTCCTGCTTTGCATCTTACTTAATTCTAAAAAAAAAAAATGGTTTTCTTAGCTAATTATATTGCTATCTGTATGTGTGCATATGTGTATGTATGCCTGTTTGTGTTCCTGTGTGTGTGTGTTCCTGTGTGTGTGTGTGTGTGTGTGTGTGTGTGTGTGTGTGGGGCTGTCTTGGCAATCCACAGCTCACCAGAAAAGAAACATGGAACCTGCTTTTGAAAAGGGTAATGTATCTATTAATCAAATCTAGTAATCAACAATGATTTTAATTTCAAGGATCAGGCATTCTGAAACTATCTTATACATGGTGATGGTGGTGGAGGAAAGAAATAACATACCTTTAAACTTACTCGTTGCTTCTCAGTTCTCACTATTGAAAAAATAAACGAACTGCTTTTTCATAATGTAAAGAAAAAAATGACAGAGTTTTTAAAGCTCAACAATATCTGCATTATTAGAAAATAAGTGGGTTAAATATACTGGCACCTAGATATGTTGAGTGAAATTCATGATTAAAAATATAAGTTCAACTTTAACTCCATCAAAGGGACAGAATGGTAGTGGCTAGAAAATTAAAAGATTATTGTTTATAATATTTGTGCTAAATATTTGAACAATTCCTAATACATGGGTGGAACTGAAGTCCTTGTGAATTCCCACTATTACCATATAGATAACATGAATGTTAATTTTTTATTGTGTTCCCATGAAATCAATGTTATCAGTTAGCTACTATCTTTTTATGCATTGTTTCTTAAATATTCTACAATATAGTTGTTGTTTTTTTATTGGGGAATATTGGGAGACAGTGTGTTTCTCCAGGTCCCATCAGTTCCAAGTCATTGTCCTTCAATCTTGTTGTGGAGGGCGCAGCTTATTGGCCCATGTGGGAATCGAACTGGCAACCCTGTTGTTCAGAGCTCACACTCTAACCAACTGAGCCATCCATCCACCTCTACAATATAGTTTTTAACTTTGCTTTCGTTAGAACATAATAGATTGGAAACAAAAATAAATTAACTGATATTGTAAAGCACAAAAGAACCAAGCTGAACTGACATAAAAAGAGCATATAACTATGTGATTAAACAGAAGAATTAACATTTGAGAAAGAAAATGTTGATAGAAAAAATAAATTAATCAAATTCCTATTAAGAAGAAAATATATCCTAGTTAGAACAATGGCATTGCTAGACGATTCATCTTAAAAAGTAAGAATGAAATTTGCAATAGAATTAGGAGAGGAAAGCAGGGAAGAAAACAGAAATGAAATAAACAGTAAGTATAGCCACTCTCAAGAATGTAAGAAGTGACACCTGTGAAATTTGGCATTAATTATAATAAATAAACCCACCAGTTATTCCTCTTAGGTCTTTAAAAGAAACAATAACACAGAAATGTATTGCCTCAGTCTGGAGTCTAGAAGTGTGAAATCAAAGTTTCAGCAGGCCATGCTCTCTCTGGGGGTCCTGGGGGAGAATCCCTCCTTGCTTCTTCAAGCTTCTGGTGTTTGCCAGCAATCGTTGGTGTTCCTTGACTTGTAGGTGCGTCATTCCGGTCCAGGCACTCTTCTCCCTGTGTGTCTTCACATCATGATCTCCCTGTGTATGCCCATGTTCACAAGATGTTCTCTCCTATAAGGACAGCAGTTATATTAGATTAGGGGCTCATCCTACTTGAGTATGGTCTCGTAGTAACTAATCTGCAATGACCCTATTTCCAAAAAAGATGACATTCTGAGGTACTGAGGTTTAGAGCTTCAATGTATGTTTTTTTGGGGGTGGGGGGAGGACACATCCAACCCATAACACTGACTTTGTCTTCTTTTGCTACCATGTTTCCCCGAAATTAAGACCTAGCTGGACCATCAGTTCTAATGCATCCTTTGGAGGAAAAATTAATACAAGACCCGGGTATTGTATTGTATCATTATATATTGTATATTATATTATAAAGACCAGGTCTTATGTAAGACCTGGTCTTATATTATATTAAAATAAGACCAGGTCTCATATTAATTTTTGCTCTAAAAGGCGCATTAGAGCTGATGCTCTGCCTAGGTCTTATTTTCAGGGAAACACAGTATAACCCAGCAGCACATTTCTAGGGATTCATTCAAGAAAATGAAAACATATGATTACAAAAGTCTAGTTCTCTAATGGTCATAGCAGCTTTAATCATATTAGCCTCAAAACTGGAAGTAATCCAGTGGTCCATCAATAGGAGCATGGACAAACAAACTATAGTATATTTGTACAATGAAATACTACTCTGCAATAAAAAGGAACAAACTATTGATAAGATAACAACATGGTTGAATCTCAAAAACATGTTAAACAAAAGTAGATCAACAAAAGGTTACATACTGATGGTTCCATTTACATAAAATTCTAGAAAATGCAAAATAATCCGTAGTATGTTATTTCATTAGCACAGAAAAATCAGCCTCCTTTTTTTCATGATGTAATCTTAGGTAGGCATGAAACATTGTTTCTTGATTAACCTGGTAATTAATTTGGTCCGAAGAAGTATTCAAGATTACTCAAAAATACGAGGTTGGACAATTAAATTCGCTAACTCATCCTATAAAAAGTGCTACAGACCTCATTGCTGAATATCACTATGGTCACCTTCGAAGTACTCCCCTTGGGATGCTATGAACTGATGCCAGTGCCTAGTCCACTCTTCAAAAAAATTTTGGAACTCTTTCTGGAATGGCCATCAGAGCTATTGTCGTATTACCCTTGATGTCCTGAATATCATCAAAATGCGTTCCTTTCAATATTTCCTTTATCTTTGGATGAAAGAAGAAGTCACTGGGGGCCAGATCAGTTGAGTAGGGAGGGTGTTCCAATACAGTTATTTGTTTACTGACTGAAAACTCCCTCACAGACAGTGCCGTGTGAGCTGGTACATTGTCGTGATGCAAGAGCCATGAATTGTTGGAGAAAAGTTCGGGTCATCTCACTTTTTTACGCAGCCTTTTCAGCACTTCCAAATAGTAAACTTGGTTAACTGTTTGTCTAGTTGGTACAAATTCATAATGAGTAAGCCCTCTGATAGCAAAAAAAGTTAGCAACATCGTTGCAACAAGTTAGCAAACGTAACTGTCTGACCTCGTGCATCACTGTGTACTAACAGAGAAGTGGAAAACACTGACATTTCAAAACCTCAGACTAGAAGCACTTTCATATCCATCCTCTCTCTGCAAGGAGAACACAGTCGTATTCATTAAAGGAAATGTACAAAAGGCTACATTTTGTTATGCCATTGAGATCTGTAAACTAGCTTCTTAGAAACCAATGTACTTTGGCACATCTCCTCAACCACTGCATCTCATTTTCACATAAAAGACTCCATTTCACATACGTAATGGTCCCAGCCCCTCTTCTTGGCCAACACCAACTCTCTGATCCAGTCTTCACTTGGTCATGATCCCCAGGACAATCTTTTAGACTGAATATGGCATACAAATACATTGGGCACTAAATACATGATTTGTTGAATGCATAAGTTTGGTAATTAATGTTCTCTAACTTTTCTCCATAGGCATCCCTTTTGCCCTCCAGTACTACTTGCAATTCAGTGAGGAGTTCAGGAGGACATTCTGAACACATTTAGACATATGATACATATCTAAATCAAATTAGTATAGAAAAAAAGATATGTGATTTAAAATTAGCCAGTTTTATAGTTATTTCCTATCTCTACTGCTTACTGGCTATGGGGGTCTTAAGATGATAATTCTTTCTGAAGTTCATTTTTTTTTCTGTAAAATGTGGGTAAAATTTTCATCTTGTAGAATGGTCATGTGAATTAAGTGGAATATGAAGTAATCTGTATTAAGTAAGAAATCTGTGAGGAATATGATTTGCTGTACATCTTTCTGGGAATCAAAATCTTGATTAAAAGTTAAAAGAGGACTATCCATTCCAGTTATCTATTAAGACAATATTTGGATGGCATGTTTAACTAAGAGATTTATAAAGACAACAAAGGATTTGTTGAGACTAATCAAACCTCCATTAAAGAGAAATAGTTTAATCTGGCCTTACAAGAACAATAAATACCATTCAGTCAAGGTTTCATTGACCTCCACCGTTACCCCTCACTGAGAAGTAGCTGAAAGTCCTTGACCAAATATAATTAAAAGTTGAGATTCTTTTCGGATACAGTCTTCATTCCTTGTTTGTCTTTTTCAAGCATGTTCTGTTGATGACTCTTCTTCAAGGATATTCTAGTTCTGTTATTGTACCCTTTGCTAACAAGTGATTATTCCTGATATGCTTGTCACTATGTGACTCTGTAAGTATTTTCTATTTTAAGAACTGGGTGTCTTACGTACATATGTTATATTCACTAGTTCACCCGAACGGAAAGCATTCTTCACCTGCTGTGCCTTCTGAAGGAATTTTTAAAATCCTCTGATAAGAAAAGGTTATTTTTTTATTGTGGTCCAAAATGAAATATATAATTCCTTCAGGCTGAAAAGCAAACACTACCATATATTTTCTACAAAACCAGTAACTGTTTATTCCTGGCGAGAGCAGGTGAGCTTTTGTTCCTGTTTAACTATTTCTCACCTACTATCACTTAGACAGTTATAAATTAAAAGCACCTAGCAGAGTACTTATTAAATAATAAGTAATCAATAAATATTATCTTTCCTCCTGCCTGTTAGCATATGACTGGGTATATACTAGATATAAAACTTAAGGCTCAATGTTTTATGGGAATTAAATGTTGACCAAAAAGGAAGACAAAAATCCATAATGAGAAAATAGACTAATAAAAACAAAATATGGAAAATAAATTGTTGCAAAATATTAAAAATATTGGTTGCAGAATTTTCTCAGTAACTATAAGTATATCCAAAAGTATCATGTGTCTCTGTTCTACTTACAATTCAAGCAAAACTCAAGGGCTATAACATTTCAAAGGTCTTCCTTCTGTCTAAATATCCTTGAACTTGCCACAGAGTGATCTTTCTAAAATGCAGATCTTATCATTTTCTTCGCCTCTTTAAAATTCCTCAGTGACATCCCTTGACCTATAGAATAAAATCTAATAGACTTAGAATGACACAAGCTCCTTGATGATATAAAAATTCCCATATTTTCAGTATTCTTTCTACAAGCCTTCGTCATTGTTCCCTCAATTCATCCACAATAACTAGTTATGTTTTCCAGTATTTAGATGCTTCATATATCACCTTTGTTCTGTTAGGTGTACCACCTGAACCAATATTCTGGCTCAAGACTGGAAAATTCTTATTTGTCTTTCAAGAATCATAGCTCCAGCTGAAAATTATCTATCACACATGAACGTTCACCCTCTCTTTTATCATGCCCAATTACCACATGAGTTGTTCACTTGTATGATAATACATGAAACAAGTAACTGCAATTGAAGTGGTAGTAAATTGTAACTACTGCGTTGGATTCATACAAATATGAGGTCTGGAAAGTTTAAAAATGGTTTCCCTTCTAACGGTCATAATCATTACCACCATGCTTAGTTTGGTTACCAGGATCCCACCCTCTGTTTTGGGAGCCTCACAACTATAATATGTCCCTGAAAGAGATTTGTCCATATGGGCAAATGAAACAGGGCTGAGCAAGTCAATCAATCATGAGTAGTTCTGATTTCAGCTGGCAAGTCTTTAAGCGATACAGAGAGCTGTCATGGATGACTCTCAACAATAATAAAAACAGTGAACGTAGCTACTCATCACAGGCAAGCACCAGTTCACGTTTGTGCAGCTTTCTGCACTATAAACAACAGTGCTCACTAGTCTTTCTGCACCTAATCTCATCCCATCTCTCCTCCACCAGCTCTGATTCCTTCCTTGCCAGCTCCTGCCTTCCTACTTTGTCTTGCTACATCAACTACTCCCCTCTTCCCCAGCTCAGGGACCCTCCTCCCAACTCTTTCTAAAGATGAACTAGTTCTAAGCTTTTATTGATTTTTCTCAAATCTTTTCAAGTGGCATAAACTCAAGGTTTTACAAATACCAGGCTTTTGATTGTCAAGTGACTTTTATCTAAGCAAGCCCCTGCCTTAAAAAATGAAAGTTTTGGGTTCCAAAATTATTGTCTGTGATCTAGGTATATTTTGGAGTATAAAAAATGAAAAAATGTATGGCAACCTTAATTTTTCTCATAGTGATATGGTTTTTTTCTGACTAGGATGGAAGTTCACATATCTGGAAAAACATGAAAAAAAGGGCACAAACATTAATACCTCGAGTTTTCTCAGGAGCTGGTTGTTTGGTTAGATATTTTAGGAAGGAATCAACCAAAGAAATAATGGCTTCTTCCTCCCTCCACCCCGCAAAATGCAACCACTCTTATTGGAAGATATAATAAAAATATGTTGTGTTATTCACTAATAAAGTATATACTCGGTTTTATTCAGTTTTTTCCATAGGTAGGGATTTAGGTAAACAAACTTCCTTTCAATGACAGTGCATTGATCCAGGTTTGTTATCCTAACTCTCACTTGCAGTGATGTCTTCAAATCCCCTCCTGCTCTGCATTCTGGGCAGGTCTTATAGGTGGGATCCACTTACTTCCTCCAGTGGGACTAGGGTTCAGTTCTGGAGTTCAGACAGGTAATTATATCAGCGAAATTCTCTAAGTCCAACCCCACTTTATTTTAGATAGGCCTTTGAGAAATTAAATGATGATAAACAGTTTGGTCATATTTATGCTTGGATCCAAATTATTCGACAATAATAGGACAAGAGGAATGCAACATCTTAAACCCATTGGTATTGTTGCAAAGTTCTATTAAAATTTACCTTTTCTAAACTGATCATTTAAAGAAATTAAACTCTTTTTGACTATCTTTTTTACTGATCCTTAAAATAAAATTTTTGGATACTTTTCAAGTTAGTCAATTTTGTGCCAAATTTTAAACAGCAGTATTTTCTCAAGTTGGCTGGACAGGCATGATGATTACATGTATCTTTATTATTATTTACTAATATTAATTTTTGCATTTAATTATGCCTTAGCCAGATGTGTGTTTTTGATAGAATGCTATCAAATTTTAGAAAATGCCTGATGAAGCTATCAAAGTAATCTTTATGGTTCAGCTAATTTTACATTCAATTGCTAATGTTAAACAGGTAGTCTTGAATGTAAAACTATCAGCTTTTTGGTTTGATTTATTTTGTTTTTCATGTGTACATCAGTATGCAATTTGCAACTTGATTAAGATTCTGAAATTAATTAGTCTGAAGTTACAATTTTTTCCCATATTAGCAAAGAGACATGTTTATGAAAGTTTAGGAAATCTGTTTAGTACATTGCTTTTATTTTATAGTAACATTTAAAAGGTAAACAAGTATGACAAATGGAAATGTTTATAATGCCATAGTTTGAACAAGAAAACTTACTAGATTCTCTTTGTTTTCTGACTTTGATTTCCTAACTTTGCTGTTAATCAAAATTGCAAAAAGTCTATTATGCTTATATATTTTGCTTAATTTAAGTAGAACATCAGCTACCACTAATGTTTTGCACTAGAGTTATAGTGTCAATGTCAAAATAAATTACAAATAATAGCTAGATTTTAGGAAAGTCAACAAGCATTTTTCTTAATATTTCTTTATATATATATATTTTAATTAAAGTTTATTGGGGTGACAATTGTTAGTAAAGTTGCATAGGTTTCAGGTGTACAATTCTGTGATACATCATCTATCTGTCACATTGTATGTTCACCATCCAGAATCAGTTCTCTTTCCATCACCATAAATTTGATCCCCTTTGCCCGCATCTACCACCCCTCTCCCCCCTTACCCTCTGGTAACCACTAAACTATTGTCTGTGTCTATGAGTTTTTCTTTCTTCATTTGTTTGTCTTGTTCTTTTGTTGTTTTTGGTTTATATACCACATATCAGTGAAATCATATGGTTCTCTACTTTTTCTGTCTGACTTATTTCGCTCAACATTATAATCTCAAGATCCATCCATGTTGTCACAAATGTTCCTATATCATCTTTTCTTATGGCAGAATAGTATTCCATTGTGTATATATACCACTTCTTCTTTATCTAGTCATCTATTGAAGGACACTTTGGTTGTTTCCATGTCTTGGTCACCGTAAATAAAGCTGCAATGAACATTGGAGCACTTATCTCTTTATGGATCAATGTTTTCTGATTTTTTGGGTAGATACCCTGGAGCGGGATTGCTGGGTCATGTGGTAATACTATTTTTTTATATTGATTACATATTCTACAGAAAAATATTGTTGTTGTTTTTTAAATTTATTTTTGGGCCTTTCGACAAACCTCCTCATTCCTAAGATCATGTTTGTGTTGAGAGTGCTGAAGTACATTTGAATTGTCTAGTTTAATAAATATAATGTCTGTTTTACTTCAGCTTATAAACCCCATGCAGTTGATATTACTTATTATGTAGTAGCTTCAATTAATACTACTTTTGGATTGTTCTAAGAAAATCTTCAACACAGCAATCACGGCTCTGTGATGCCTGTTTCTTCATACAGTTCACAATATTCTCCTTTATCATATATATATATATATATATATATAATTGTCACTGGAAAGCAAATTATTCCATTAGAAAGACTAAGAAGTCACAATGATAAGGTGACAGAACTAAAAAAGCCCAATACAAAAATACATTCTGTTTCTGAAACATGCCTTGCTCTTTTGATGCAAAACAGGTAAAAGCCTCACTCCAGCATATGATACGTTGCCATTATGAACAAATTTTCATTCTATAGGATAACAATTTGAAATCCATCATATTCCTTCATCTTTATACAATTTTAGTACAGCAATAATGCTTCTATCAGCTATTTTCTTAATACACTAGTCCCCCCTTATCCACAGTTTCAGTTTCCATAGTTTCAGTTACCTATGGTCATCAATGGTCGAAAAATATTAAATGGAAAATTCCAGAAATAAAAAATTACTAAGTTTTAAATTGTATACCATTCTCAGTAGCATGATGAGCTCTCACACCATCCTATTCTGTTCTGCCTGGGACGTGAATCATCCCTTTGTGCAGTGTATCCTGACTGTACACACAGCACAATAAGATATTTTGAAAGAGAGACCACATTCACATAACTTTTGTTACAGTATATGATTATAATTGTTCTATTTTATTATTATTGTTGTTAATCTCGTACTATGCCTAATTTATAAATTAAACTTTATCATAGTTATGTATGTATAGGAAAAATCATAGTATCTAGAGTGTTTGGTACTATCGCCAGCTTTTGGCATCTACTGTCAGTCTTGGACCGTATTCCCCACGGGTAAGGGGTTAGTTTCTGTAAAGCAAACTAACCCAAAACTTACTGGATGATAACAATATGCACTTATATCTCAGTCATGCAACTGAGCTTTTTCTGGGGATCACTTGATCTAGACTGGGCTTCATTGAACTTAGCTTCTGGTCTCAGGTAAGGCTAAGGCCTACCGCACACACCTGCTCTTCATCCAGAGATGAATGAACTAAAAGACAACACCCGTCATATGCCCTAGGGAAAGAAGGCTGTGCTCACATTCAAAAGGGGGGCAACGGGAGACACATAACATTACCCGGTCTGTAAGAATTCTTCAATCCTGCTAACAAATGTTGCTAAATCATTCTACCTGGAGATAGAGAACGCTCTTAATTAGGCCCTTATTATACTCCCTGGGAGTGGCTCTTCAGTGCCTTGTTCTCCACAGCTCTTATCTCCATCAAGATTCCTCCTCGTTCATCATCTTGGTCTGCATCGAAAAGGGCATTGAAAAATATGCCCTTCTTGGTGTAAAAAAAGTTTTTTGAGTCTGTTTCCTGCCAGTAGAAATTTAGATGATCAATGATCCTCTTAAATACCTAAGAGTATGGCTAATTTGGATTTTCTATGCATTGACTTTATAACATGGCAACTACATGAGTGAGCTATACTCACCCTAATTTTGCTTAACAAGCTATCCCACTCTGTGTCTTCTACCAACAAGCATTTATTTCTCACACATATGTGAATTGTGTGGCATTTGGTTGATTGAAGCTGGTTTCCTGTGATCTTGACTCCAGGCCTCAGATTGGGTTGAGGTTCACTGCACATGCCACTAATTCTACACAGACCACCAGACTATCTGGGCCAGTTGGACAGGCTCTTTTCACAGAGATGGCAGACAGTGAAGAGGGAAAGACCAAATGTAAAGACCATTTTAAGCCTCTGCTTTGGTTATGGCCACTCACATCACATTTGCCAGATCAAGTTACACAAGGAGTTTGAGGGAAACTAAAGATGGAGAACCATATGATTTCACTGATATGTGGGATATAAAACTGAAAGCAACAAAGGAACAAGACAAAGAAACAAAAACTCATAGACACAGACAATAGTTTAGTGGTTACCAGAGGGTAAGTGGGGAGGGAGGTGGTAAATGAGAGTAAAGGGATCAAACATATGGTGATGGAAGGAGAACTGACTCTGGGTGGTGAACACACAATGTGATATATAGATGATGTATTACAGAGTTGTACACCTGAAATCTATGTAACTTTACTAACAATTGTCACCTAAATAAACTTTAAATAAATTTTAAAAAAAAGGATCGGAGTCATGATGGAAACATTTAAAAAAATAGTCACAATGACCCAGTGTAGTTGATTCGTGCTTAATTATTTGCCTGAACTAAAACTGAAAATTACTAAGGTTCAATATTGGGAAAATCCTCATGCAGAATAATAATTCCTCATGTTGATAGTAATTTATGATTTATAGGAATCTGCATATATCATATGTCATTTGATACTTGTAATAATTTACTAAGGTAGATTGGACTGGTGCAATTACGTGATTTCACAAATGAATAACTTAGGCACAATGTGACCAGAATGTGGCAGTTAGGACTCAGATCGTCTGAGCCACTACTTGTTTGCTATAGCACGTTGTTTTTTCTGTAGCAATTTCCAGAAAGAAAAAAAATCTCCTAAGGGAACAACAATAGTAGTAAATAATGGGAAAATTGCCGTGGAAAAGCTTGTTTCTTCCTTCGGTATCATAATGGCTGGTTGAACTTCCAACTGCTTTTTCCTGCTAGTTTTATTTTATAGCAGTAGGCATAATCCTGGGATTTCCATTCTGTCTCTTAAGGTTATCATCATCTCTTGATTTCTGGCTGCCAATTTATGCAATTAAAATTCCATTCTGGCTGTAAATCAATTTAAAGTTTTTCCACTGGAAGCCTTCCCATAGATGTTAAAAACATATTCTTCCGCTTGTTAACAGCAATGATGCATAGGTAGACATGTACAAATTTCTGGCTGCTTAATCTGAATAAATATAAGATAGGAGAATATTCTTGTATAATGTCAACAGAGGCAAAACACCGCATCTCAGATGTTTCCTCTCAAAATGTTTTAAATAGAAGAGATGACAAGAAACAGTTAAAAAAAAAAAAAGAAAGAAAGGTCTTTCCTTTTAAAGTGCCAAACCATATTGTATTTCTACTAAAATAATTCATTTCACAAAGAAATATTTTTAAGTTTGTTCATAGTGTTTGGGAGGGCACATTTTTACTGTTTCTTTGTCTTACAGAATTTACAGCTAGATTAGAAAACTATCTTGAGTCACATTATTTGACCTTTTTGCTACTTGAATATCCAGTATCTTTTTCTATCAAACACAAAGAAAAATAGAAGTTCACATTTCACTGCATAGCAATGTTTTTATGGCATATGTCCTTCTTAGTGGTGCTTATATTTTCATGAAATTAGGCATTCAAGAATGAAATTATTTAAAGCAATTTCTTCCACTCACTTATTAATCAGCTAAATTCTGATTGAGAGATTTCTAAGAAATAAAGGACTTAGAACTGATATGTGAGTTGATTAAATTCATGAGAGTTATGTATAGGCACATTTAAAAGAGAAAATAGAAGCTAAAAGTGAATGAGAGCCACATTCCAGGTGATGAGTAATTTTAAAAATTTGAATGTCACAAGAGGTTCAGCAAGGTGAATGAGCCCCAGGATAGCCACACATGAGTGCTGAGGAATTGTGTCCTCTTACTCATAATGGATCTTTCTAAGTGCATCCTGAAGGCTTCCACTGAAGAATAAACTCAAAGAAACTTAAAATTTGTGATTGCTTGAACAGAATAAAAAAAAATCACATTGTAACTTCTGAAGTGTAAGGTTAAGTAAATTTAAAGTGAGATCAGTGCTTTATGGCGTTGGTGTGAACATGATTTGGGGGGACTGGAGTTAAGTGAAGCCTAAGGCTGATTTAGATGAATGAATCTTTGGAAGCGGAGCCTGAAGATGTCGAATGAAATACCTAAGCAATAAAACCATAAAACGGCACTGTGAAGTTATTTTCTTTTCCCCCCAAACTATCAAAAATGAAGGGGAAAAAAATCTACTCAAGGTGCAAGGGATACCAGTATGCCTATGCTGGAAGTACATATAAATATATTATCTCAGCCTCCTGGTCAGCTTGGTTCCAGATGTATGGGGCAATAAGTTTTCAGAACATTTTGAAGCTGCTCTATGCTTTCTGGCTACATATCTCAGCATTCTCCATCTAATACATACTTTTCTGTCATGCTGTTTCAAAGACTTCTAGAAAAATTCTACTTCTTAGAATAAAAAGGAGCTGGGTTTTAAAAGATTCTTCTTTCAGAGTACGCCCTTTTCCTAGACCTCGTAAATCCCATATAAATCTCTCTCAGATTGATGACAATCAGAATATAGTTCTCAGAGCAATGCTTATTAAAGACCTATCATTATATAAAACATTGTGTATCCATTGCAGGGAATATAAAAATTAAATGGTATCTCATAACTGTTAATTCACTATGTATCAGATTAAATTCAAAATACATTACTTATAATATTCAATGAAATCTAGCAACATCCGTATTTGTCAGGTACTACTATGCTTATTTTTATAGTCAGATTAAGAAACCTAAACTCACACCTTTTTAAAGAGAGTGAGCCAAAATTAGAATCTAAACTGTCAAGGTCCAGAGTCAGCACTCTTAAATGCTTTTATGTTTTGGTTTACAACTAGGGAGTATGGTTAGATGAATAAGACACAGAGTCGTAGCACAGAATGGCAAGTACAAAATACAAATCTATTACCCAACACGTAACTACTGAATAAAGTCACAGTAGTGTCCAATAGCCAAGTTAATTTGGCCAAGTGCTGACATGCCAATTTAGCAAGAAATTCAGCCCTTTTACAAGGCTTTCCCTCTTCAAATATTTCAGAGGCTCCCTAGGTTTGCTTACACTTGTCCACCCCCTTGCAGGCACCTGCTTGCTCCCGCCTAATGTATGCCAGTAGATGAGGCTGCATTCCGCAGTGCCTGGCCTTGTTAGGATTCCCTCTGTAGGTCCCAGTAGTCTGTGCTCCTGCACAAATGCCAGTCTTGGACAGTTATGGTTTCTGATCACAGTGTTGAAGCCCTGGCCACGACACACAGATGAGGTTCTGACCAAGCTAGCCACATCACACACATCCGCTTATCCCATTCATGTCCACCATTTGTCACTAGGACATTTGTCTGCTGATTATCTACAGTGGAAGTGGTTTGACAAGTTATGATAGAACGTGCTTAGTTATGTTCAAGCAGCTGGAGCCAGTAGCAAAACTGGCAAGGCCCCAATCGACGTAGTCTTTGTTTTTAATATCATTTTGATCTTCAGAGGGCATTGAGGCATTTTCCATGGAGTTCACATGAGGCACAAAGATACCGGGGCAGGAAAAGGGGACAGCAAGATTTCCCCAGTTGGCCTCCATACCAAACACAGCTCAGTTACCCAGCCCACTATCTTGTAGTAAATCTCTTAAGACTTACCACTGTCCCTTTTCATAATCGGATTTTGAAGGATGTCACCCCAACTTATCAGACATATTTAAATATGTTTAGCTCTAGTTTGTGGAAGGAGGGTTATGACCCTAAGTCAGCAGTTTTAGTGGGGTGTGCCCAAGTCATATCCCAAGTAAGTTAAATCAGAAAGTTTGGAGGTGGGAGCCAGGCAGCAATGTTTTTAAAGATATCCAGGTGATGCCATTGTGTAGAAAAGTTTGGAAACTATGGTCCTTAGCCCTTTTTCTCCCCCAAGAAAACTAGTCTATTCCTATGTAAACTTGTGTGTGCCAATGCTGACCATTTTTACTTATGGCATCTAGAACAAAATTCGTATTTATCATCTATCTAAAATCTATCAACTATGTCATGTGTAGGACATAGATAATTTCAACTATCAACAGTATCAAAGCTTCAGAGTTTGTGAAAATATCCTCTTTGATTCATAAAGAACTATAAGGATTCCAAGAGAAAGGATAGTTCAAACTTTAAAGATTTCAGATTTCAAAGACTTCCTAAAGAAGGACAGAATTGAGCAAATCATTTGAACATGGCCAGGATTTACATTTTGAATCACCCTAGTGAAGTTTGTTGAGTTCTACTTGCTTTTTATTTATATCTGAATGTTTTTATTTATTAACAATTTATTTCTAATTTGAAAGCCTGAGGATCAGTGGAGAAGAACCTAACAGAACCTTGCTAATGTCGCATTTTTTCAGAGGGCTAAGGGTTCACTGTAAGGCTGATGGATACACACACACACACACACACACACACACACACACACACACACGCCACACACGTTCTCAGCAAACCAGCATAAAAGAGTATGTTTTAGCTGTTTTTCTGGGAGCAAGTGGCCATAGCAAATCAGGGGCATACTACTTCCCCCCAGAGAAGAAGTCAGAACAAGAGCAAAATGGGCAGGGGGATGGTAGATGAGGATAAAAGGGATCAAATATATGGTGATGGAAGGAGAACTGACTCTGGGTGGTGAGCACACAATGGGATTTATAGATGATGTAATACAGAATTGTATACCTGAAATCTATGTAACTTTACTAACAATTGTCACCCTAATAAACTTTAATTAAATAAAAAAAGACCAAAATCAACATAGCTTAGCTTCCTCTAGAAACAGCAAACAGAAATCCCACTGTATCTATGCAGAGATTCTACAGGTCCCATGTAAGACCTGAAATTTTCAGAGTAAATGCTTCTCTCTAATGGCACAAAACCAGTGTTATATCCTGAACATGTAGATCATTGCCTATTAGTACTTAAGATGCAGTCAATAAGTATTTGTTCCATTGGATGGTATTTCTGATATAGATTTGCAGCAAGAGAAGAAAAGAGAGAAAAATGAAGAGAAGGGTGAGGAGGGAGGCAGACACAGGGAGAGAATTGTCGGTAATATTTCTTTTTCGTTCACCATCTTAGACAATCAGGTCAAGGCAAGTATTTTTATCAGTTGAACTCCAGCTTCTAGCATATTGTCTGAAACATGAAAAGGTACTAAACAAATTCTCTTGAATAAACGCCTAAATAAGAATCAAGAAATTTCATGAAACTGAAATCTTGTAGATCAAGAATGATTTCATGAATGTGAAAAGTTTAAGAAATTAGAAAATATTATGGAGCCGGAGGACACTATTGGACACCATGGGGTCCACAGTTGCATTCTATTGGCAGTTCACTATCCATATACTATTTGATTAAGAGAACGTGGTATGTATGAAATAGAATTTTTAGAACTTATTAAGGTATTCTTTATGGCCACATACATGATGAATATTGGTAAATAGCTCATGGGCATGTGAAAAGTACGCTTAAAAATCTCCTTTGAATTCCACTTTAAATTAAAATTTTTCTTTGGATAAAACCAAACTTGTTACAATAACCTACTAAGGTCTGTATGTACTGTCTCCTACCTACCTCATAGGTTGTGTTCTCTTGAATGCAGACTCTGAGACACAGTTTAATGTGCAGTATGTTTATTATGGAATGTCCTTGGGATTATCACTTGTAGAGAGGAGCAAAAAGAAGCTGGATTGGGCAGAGAGGGAGAAACAGCTCTGATATGTACATGCCTGACAGCTGAGCCAATCCCATGCGGTGCTCAAGAAAGTATATCCACCCATCAGAGTTGTGTGTCATTAAACCAAGATAGCTGGGCCTTCCTACCCCTACCTTGATCTGTCATAGAAAGTGGGGCCACCTTGCAAAGGGAGTGCGTTGGACAAGGTAGCTCTCTGCAACTGAGGTGATCCCTGAAGGGACTGAGAACTAAAAGCTACCATCCTCCCCCTGACTCCTTGCTTTCCCCACAGTGGCTTTCTATCCAATTTCTGCCTAAGGATTAAGTTACTCTCCAGTTGTATCACCCTAAGTAGTTGCATCATAGATCTTATAGTAAACTTTGTTTCTTTTTTGTTCTTGAGTATTTGTCTCCCTAGTTTGAATGTAAGCTTCATGACAGCACCGACCTTGTCAGTTTTAGTTGTTGACCTTCTCCCCCCATTCCTCAGAGTAGGCACTCAATTCATTCAATTTTTATTGAATGAATAAATCTTTAGCTGACTTTGCTTATTGCATTCACATCCTTATTATCTTTGCTTACATTTTGTATACTTGATAGATCGATTTTATAAATAATATAAGACAGGCCACAACCATAATGAAGTTTTGTCAAATTTTCCATTTACTTCTAGGAGAATTTTTCTTGTATGTTTCACAGTTATGTCCTTTGTCACAGAAAAATCTATTACTATTATGTGTAATTAATACATCGTGTCTTTTATGATGCCAAAATGTATTTTCTTGTCATATTTGATGAATTTGGCTTTTAATTTCACTATTTCTGATACTGAATTTGTTATATGCATGTTCTTCATATTTCTTTGTAAGTAACCTGCTCAATATTTGAAAGTTTATAAGATTTTCTCTCAACTTGGGACTTGTGAAGTACTTTCAACTGGAAAGCTTAATTTTTCTTCAGTTCATGGACATTTCTATCTATTCTTTTAATTCCTCGTATATTCAGCAGATATCCACTAACAGATACATAAATGGTGATAATGGAGACAAACATGCAGACTTGAGGGCAATTATTGTGATCCAAAATTTTATAATTATTTAAGTTGTCCTGCAAACAAGAAAAACAAATTCTCAGACATGTGGTGGTTTAGGGGGAAAAAAAACACTACTTTGTGTCTTTCCTGGAAGCATTACTTAAAGGTATATTCCAGTTAGCCAAAATAGGATTCAAATGAAGAATTCAGAATGGGAAGGAAAGGTGTGGCATGGTGAGGGGATTCTTTGAACCACTAACAAATAAGGATGTTTATTACCTTTTTGTTGGAGCAAGCTTATGTAAACAAAAACAATATAAAAAAACAAAGGAAAAGACTGATATATTTGAATAACAGCAGTAGAAGTGTAAGCTTCTGTGTTATAAAACAATAAAATCCGCATGTAAAACTTAAATTTATTTGGAGCAGTCAGTTCAGTGTAAGTGTTGGAAGATAAATTTCAAGAAACCACCAAAGGACAGAATACATAGTTAATAAAATTTTAAAATAAAGAAGTAAAAATAATAACTAACACAAATATAGCACTTAAAATGTGCAGGCACCATTCTAAGGACTTTTCATTATTAACCTATCAATTCTATCCATTTAATTGAAGCTCCAAAAAAGGGAAGCGGAGACAATTTTGAAGGAAATAGCACAAGAATTTCTCTATCAACTGAAAGATATATTTCCACCAAATACTCAAAACAGTAAAAGGAATAAGTTCCAAACCAAAGCGCAGCCATTTTACCATATTTGCTCCAGATTTTTTAAGAGAAATAAAGCATGATAGACTTGAAACTCCTAAATATCCCTCTCCAAACTCCTTTCTCTCTCTCCTTCTTCCATTCTCAGTAAACCACCATCTGGAGTTAGTGGTACAAAATTCCAGGCATGCTTTTCTGCTATGATTAAGTAGATATTTATTCCCAAACAATTGATTTGCTTTTTTTCACTCTGTAAGTAAATTATTTATTTCTGTAATTTCCTACAACTTCTGCTTTTCACACAATATTGTGTTCTTGAATTTTATCCATGTTAAAAAATTTACACTTGCTTGTTAATTTTAAATACTTGCACTGAGAGCAGATTGCTCTGAAGAGGTTTGTATTTGCTTCTTCCTGGTGCCTCAGCAGTATCAACAGCCTAGAATCATGTATTCTCTCTATCTATCTCTCTCACTTTGAATTGGAAGATCTTGAATCATTTAAATAATGAAAATTTAAACTCCAGACTCTTTTGTGGGTAGGCTTATGATTTTAATTTCAATGGGGGAAATGTCTAGTCCTTCACTCACCTGCCCTGTGAGCTCAAGCCAAGACAGACAAGCCGTTTCTATCACTCCTTGTGACAGTGGGAAGACATTTTTGCATGTTACTTGCCCTTGAGTCATCTCCGACTCCTGAAGACCCTATGAATGAATAATGTCTGCAATGTCCTGTCCTCAATAGCTCTGCTTAGCGTCTCTAGACTTGTGCTTATGGCTTCTTTTGTGGAGTCAATCCATCTCATATTTGGTCTTCCTCTTGTCCTGTTGTCTTCTATTTTTCACAGCATTATTGTCTTTTCCAAAGAACCCTGCCTTCTCGTGATATGCCCAAAGTACGACAACTGCAATTTTGTCATTTTGCCTCCAGCGATGTTTCAGGCTTAATTTGCTCTGGAACCCACCTGTTCATCTTTCTGGTGGTTCAGGGTATCCATAGAGCTCTCCTCCAACACCATATTTCAAACAAATCTATTCAGCCTTCTTCACTGTCCAGCTTTAGTCTCTGTGCATAGTATTTGGGAATATGAGGGTGTGAGTTACCTTAGCCTTGGTCTCTAATGACATTTTTTACCTACTTTTTACTGAGTGAGTAATCTTTGAAAATTCTGGATTTATTTACTGCTTTCAGTTGCAATTTCTGTTTACTCTAGGATGATTTCTTTTCCTTTGGAATTAAAAAAATCTGCAAAACCACACAGTGAAGCCGTTGTACTATACTCTCTTAATACTCTCACTAGTTTTTAGTTCCTTCAGAAATTCAGAATTTCTGGATGTTTCATATTTGAGATTTCCATATTGTTGACAATGGAAATAGAAGAGCCCCGGATTTATATTTATCTATTCATCCTTTTCCTTGTGATTTTTTTCCATTGTTATAGATATTGCTAGATCTCTTCCTAAAGGCTGGGTGGAATATTTCAGTTGAGACTCAAAAGAGTGGAGTCAACAACATTCTTTTCTAATTAAGAATTTCATTTTATATTAAACATTATAAATTTGTCTGGCATTTTGGGGGGAATGATGTGAGACAATCTAATGTTATTAATTACTTGGGTTTTTGATCATTTTAAAAAACTAATTTTGTTTTATTCATTTTCAAATCATGGTAGACATAGAGAGGCACTGCCCAGACCACCAGTACAGGAAATATTTGTTGCCCAGCAGCTGACAGTGGGAGTCAGCCAATAGCCTCCCACTGTCAGCTGCTTCAGGGTCTGTGTTTGTCACTCAGAGCTGCCTTTACCCCTGTCCCACTTTTCCCTGGGCAGCCCATGTCTGGTATAAAGGTCATTTATTGTCATCTCCGCCCAACTTAGGAAACTGTGTGCATTCTGCTCCAGAGCTACCTGGTGGGACAGGTAAGAATGTGTCATGTCAGGTCTCCACTGTGGTTTGACCTCTCCCTATTTCCTATGCTGTCCCCTCCCTTTCCTTTTGCAGATATTAATCTGTAATAAACATCTTTCATCCAAACACTATTCCAGCATCTATTACATGAGAAACCAAACTGTGACAATTTTTTTTTTTTAAGGAGGGCACAGCTCACAGTGGCCCATGTGGGGATCGAACCAGCAACCTTGGTGTTATTAGCACCACGCTTTAACTAACTGAGCTAACCAGCCACCCCAACAATTGTTGTCTAATCCATTTTTTCTTCATTACTTCTTTATGTTATCTTTACCATACCTTAATGTTTTTAGAATAGACAACTAACTGCATTTGTACTAGCTCTTCACTTTTCTAATCAGTCCGTTGATTTTCATGTCAGAATCACAAATTCAAATGTTATAGTTTAGCATATAGTTTAATACCAGAAAAGGAAGCATCACTCTTCATTTGCAAAATGTTATCTTTTTTCACCCATTTATTCCCATAAAGCTGAGCTTCAGAATCATGCTGCCAAGTTTCAAATTAATAATAATCCCTTGAAAGAAGCTATGAACACTCCTGCGGAGTCCCTTTGGTGACATCGGAAGACCCTGGCTGGCTAGTCTGAAGAGGGGTGGCTCAAGAACTCAGGGCCTCCTTATTCTCCAAGTTCCTTTTGTTTGCAACCCGTTTTTTAGAACCTTTACAGAATAAGAGAATTGTTAATTAACAGTGTAGACAAAAAAAAAAAAAAACAACTCGTGCCATTGAATATCAGAAACCACATTGTATATATTTGTCAATCACTACTGACTTATGACTTCCACTTATAATCTCCAAACCAGACTTTAGAAATGAAAGGAATTTAGTTAAAAATAAAATATTTAAAAATTCCCCACAACTTAAATATAAAGAGAATGTACATTCCTGATTTTAAATCGCTTTGTGCTAGTAAAGGATATTATTGCTTGCTCCAATTAGTATATCTATTAGAACACAAACTCAGACAGCGGGGACCGGGTCAGACTGGTAACCACTGGTTATAATATATAATCTCAGCACCCAGACCAGTACTGGGCTTGTGATTGGCACTGAATAAGTAATTATTGAATAAACACAGTTTTATCAACAACAACAAATAATAATAATAATAATAATAATCCCTTGAAGTTTATTTTGCAATTGTAATTAATTATAAGATTATACATATCATTTGTTTAAAAATGTATGCATATATGTACATATAATCATATTCAGTAACAAGAATTACATCATTTTCATCATTCCTAATAAAGATTTTAAACATTTTTGTCTTTAAATATATTTCACATATTATTAATTTATTCATGTGTAATTCTGGTTTTGTTGCTATTGTAACTAAAAACATTTAAGAAATAATTTTAGGCCGGCCGGGTGGCTCAGGTGGTTAGAGCTCCATGCTCCTAACTCCGAAGGCTGCCGGTTCGATTCCCACATGGGTCAGTGGGCTCTCAACCACAAAGTTGCCGGTACAACTCCTCGAGTCCAGCAAGGGATGGTGGGCAGCACACCCTGGAGCTAAAGATTGAACATGGCACCTTGGGCTGAGCTGTCGCTGAGCTCCCAGATGGTTCAGTTGGTTGGAGTGCGTCCTCTCAACCACAAGGTTGCTGGTTCGACTCCAGCACAGAATGGTGGGCTGTGCCCCCTGCAACTGGCAACGGCAAATAGACGTGGAGCTGAGCTGTGCCCTCTACAACTAAGACTGAAAGGACAACAACTTGAAGCTGAACAAAACCCTCCACAACTAAGGTTGAAAGGACAACAACTTGACTTGGAAAAAAAGTCCTGGAAGTACACACTGTTCCCCAATAAAGTCCTGTTCCCCTTCCCTAATAAAATCTTTAGGAAAAAAATAATAATTTATAATTATTGTAAATATGTACCATTTCTAATATCATCTATTTACCTTATGCCAATTTAATTTATGACACTCTCATTATTTATCAATTTCCAGGGATTATTTTAGAATTTCAAGGCATATCATATACCAAAAATGAAAATTAAGTTGTTTTTAATACATTATTCATGTTTCTCATGACTATTTAAATATTATTGCTTTGGACCAAAACTTCTCATGAACATTTCCCAAAATTAGTAAGGGCATTCATCTTTGCTATCTTTTCTGTTTTTCAGTCTAATGGTAACTAATGTTTTCACATGGATAGCCTTGATTATGTTTAGAAGTATTTTTCTTTTTTAAGGTAGTAGATTTTACTACCTCATAGCTGTGCAACTGAAACAGTGCACTATGCTAAATAAAAATCAATAAGGCAAGAAGGTCACTAAGACAAATGCTTGTCAAATTGACATTGAGGTTCATATTTTCCTTCTTCACCATATCTTCAAGAAAGATATAGTTGCAGAACACAATAATATAGCTATTCACAAATTATAAATGAGACTGTCTTATTCCGAACAAAGTAGAAAAGCAAGTGTAAAGAGAAACAAACCTAGACAGCAAACTTGCCTATTTTAAAATATGAGGTAGTGTTATTTAGTGTATGTTGTCCTCAGAAAAAGAAAAATAAGTTCCTAAGTTAAATGAATTTGGCTAGTCTTCTTGGAGATTCATGATGATGCAAATTAACCCTTAAAAAGTTTCTGTTGTGACAGAGAAGTATGTTGTAATTAATATCCAGAGTTCTAAAAAATTAAATAATACAAACACTACTCATTTTCTAAAGAAGGAATTTATTTTACCAATTAATCCATAGAAAAGGTGTTTGCAGGACGTCTGGATCCAAGAGCAAAATTTATATCATCAAAGGCTATATACAATTTCAAAAAGGTGACATTGAATACAATGGAAATGGAAAAAATCATATTAACTACATGGAGAAATAACAAAGTTATTCTTCGAGGTAGAGAAACTTTAAGAAAGAGAATGAAACCTGAGTATATTGTGATGTAGTTTTTTTCTTATATGTGCCGTGATTTCCCCGAAAAAAAGACCTACCCCGATAATAAGCCCCAGTTAAGATCGTCAGACAGACAGACACATTTAGTACTTTATGACAATGTTCCAGAAGAAGGTGACATGACTGTATTTGAATAAATGTAGATTGTTGTATGTGAAAAAATAAGACATCCCCTGAAAATATGCCCTAAAGCATCTTTTGGAGCAAAAATTAAAACCTGGTCTTATTTTGGGGGGAATACGGTATAAGACCCAGTCTTGTTTTGGGGAAAATACATTAAATCATGTGGCTTCAACTCATTCTGTTACTGCTTAATGCTTTCTTGTCTTAATGTTTTAGAAGTCATGTGCCCTTACAGTTTTTTAAGAACACCTAGCAGATCTCTTCACATCTTTTCCAAGGTCTTTCAGGAAAAATACAAAGAACAAAAATGTGCACAGAGATATATCTTTTTCTCTAAGGCTGCAGAGAAAGAGTTCATTCTATAGAATGCTTGTCTCATTTTGTCATCTCTTATTGTCAATCCAGTAGCTGAAAGCATCTCTATTTCATATATACATTTAAAGACAAATTAACATTTCAATTAAACATACCCAACAAGTTCTTTCAGTTAAAAATACCCAGCAGCCACTTGTTGAGAATGGGGAACAAAGATTTGCAGTTTGATTCTTTCCACTTCCTGATACTCTGAATTCGTGGAGAATACTCCTGATACCAAAACTGTTCCAAACCTACCCCTGCATTAGCACTTTATTTGTGAAAAACTATATTTCCCAGAAAGTGGTAGTCATCACCAGTCCATGACTACTTTAATGTGCCTTCCTGAACTCCTATGCATGTGGTGAATACAGGGAGCAGTGATCCACCCCATAATGCCTTGAGCAATAAATAGCCTTTGTTGAATAACTTCATAGTTTTCTCGTTTTTACTGAAGCCAAATAAAATGGGGAAAGAGAGGCCAATGTAGCTCCCTACTGTCTTCTTTAAACACCCGTTTATTTGCTTCACAGTCCTAGATGTTAGTATTTCTTCTGGATTCTTGTGATTAACCCCCTAATTCCTTCTTTTTTTCTATATTCTTGTAGTGTTTTAGTCAGAAGTTGTGAGGATGCAAGTTCGGAAGGCTAGACATATTCTAGTTCAATAGACTTCAGTGTTGCAGGGGGCTTGAAACAATCTCCATCCCTCAGTGATATTATGCACAGAAACCAAGGCAAACTTCACCTGAATTGATAAAAATAAATTTGTTTTCCAGAAATAAAATTTTATAAAAGTAGAAATATGTCAGTGTTGTGGTATGTTTTGTTTATTTCCACTCTAAAAAACTTATTTTAAGAATTTCTTCCCCAAGCTAGACTGTAGAGTTACAGGGACAGATGAGAGAGGGTGACTCATTTCCTCACAAATAAATAAGAAAACCTAATCAATTTGCTTTGAGTAGACTTTGAAGGCCGTCTGCCTCACTTCTCACTCTTGTCTGCTTTTCAAAGTATTAGCATCATTACTTATAACCTTCTTTACTAACTCGAACTAATGTATTGAAAAAGAAATAAAAGCAAAACATTGATTGAAACTCAAAATTAAAAAGAAATAGAAAAAATTCTCCTACTAACATGGGTCCCATTGCTTATATGACCTAAGTACATTTAATAACATTGTGAAAACCTATGTTCTAATGCTTTCCTCTCTGTAGAAGTTGCTCTTAATACTACATATTTTTTCTAAGTCCACCTTAAGCCCTTTTTGATGAAAAAGAAGCTCCAGAATAGATTCTGTACCAATCATCGTGCTGAGAAAAATCAATGATACTTTCTAACTACTTGGAGTGCCCATTTTTATTCCTTCAGTGAAACTAAATTTTAAACCTATACTCTCCCTGATCTGTCCTATTCTATCATGAACATGTTAGTTTAGAAGAAAAGAGAAATAAAACTTTGCAAGACAAAGCAGCTATCGGAACCATGCAATGATGCTCATTCTTGTATAAGATAAATGAAAATTATAGCTGGTGAGATCGTTGCATACTTAAGCGTTTATCCAAATGAAATGGAAAATATGCATGTAGCATGGGAAATAAAGCCAATTCCCAGCAGCAATGGAACAAAATTACTTATACATCTACAGCAGACATTACATATTGCATATTTCATTGATGATTTTAGCCATAATGCCAATCTATTACCAGCCATGCTTAGCTATTACTGTATGCAATGTTTGTAATTTTCTCCTCCTGTTAATTCTGGAAGCCAGTGCAATGCAAGAGACACACCTAACATTTTGATATGGAATTTGTATTAAAAATGCATTCCTTCCATACTTTTAGTATGAATATGAAATCATACCAAAACTACCATATATATGAAAAAGGAGTTGTCATGATTTGTCAGTAAATATATGTCTTGTGTGTACAAATACTAGTGCAGTCAAAGTGTAACTTTATACATGTATTAATGTTTATAGATGGCTCGATAGTAGAAAGCAGGATAGATGAATGTAGATATGTTTTTAATTTAGGAGAACATTAAAAAATATATAATTCTTAAACTTTATCTAAAAGTCTAAATATATTAAGTTTTTCAAGGATTTAATAAAACGAGGAAGAGTTAAAATAATATTTAAACCCTCATATTAGTCATATTTCAGGAAGGAAAAAAAAGACCTATTCAGGTAACTCAATAGCAAATATCTATTCGTAAACATGTTGGAAGAGATGAAAATAGAAATTAAAAAAGTGAAGTAGCCCAGACGTTTTCAATATCAGGAAGCTCTTACCCCTTCTAGAGATGGAGGAATAAAATGGGTCAACATTCACAAAAACTAACTCAAAATGAATTTAAGACTTAATTGTAAAACCCCAAACCATGAAACTCCTAAAAGAAAACATAAGGGAACTGTTCCTTGACATTCGTCTTGGAAATGATTTTTTTTATATGAAACCAAAAGCACACGCAACAAAAGCAAAAATCAACAAGTGGGACTATATCAAATTAAATGGCTTCTGCACAGCAAAAGAAACAATCAACAAAATGAAAAGGAAATGTACAGAATGAGAAAAACTATTTGCAAATGGCCTATCTGATAAGGGATTAATATTCAAAATGTTTAAGAAACTCATGCAATTCAATAGCAAACAAGCAAACAAAAAGCCAAATAATCAAATTTAAAAATGGGCAAAGGACCTGAATGGGCACTTTTTTTTTCAAAGAAGATATATGAATGGGCAATAGATACAAGGTGTGATAAAAAAAAATATGGTGAATGTTTAAATTTAAAATATTTATTACAGTAAAAGACACATTGGCATTACTCCCCTGCACTTCGAACACACTTATTCCATCGTTCTTGCTACTTTCTGAAGCAGTTCTGGAAATTCTCTTAAGAGTATATGTCCTAAGAAAGTGAAATTACTATCTTGAAGAGATATCTGCATCTGCATACCCCCACGTCTATTGCAGCATTATTTACAATAGCCAAGACATGGAACTGATGTGAATGCCTGTCAAAAGATGAATGAATTAAAAAAATAAAAAGATGAAGAAAATGTGAAATATACATATGTGTTATTATTCTGCCATAAAAAAGGAAGTCCTGTCATTTGAGACAACTTGGATGAAACTTGAGGACATTATATTAAGTGAAATAAGTTAGACAGGAAGTAGCTGGTTAACTCAGTTTGTTAGAGCGTGGTGCTAATAACACCAAGGTTACTAGTTCAATCCCCACATGGGCCACTATGAGCTGCGCCCTCCTTAAAAAGAAAAAAGAAATAAGTCAGACAAAGAAAGACAAGTACTGTATGATTTCACTCATATGTGGAATCTAAAAACAAGTATCTAACTAATAGAAACAGTAGAATGGTAGTTACCAGAGGTAGAGGTGGGGGATTGAGGAAATGTGTGAAAGTGGTCAAAGGGTGCAAACTTTCTGTTATAAGATGAATAAGTTTGGGGAATCTAATATATAGTATGGTGAGTATAGTTAACAATACTGTATTGTATGCTTGAAAGTTGCTAAGAGTACAGATCTTAAAAGTTCTCATCAGAAAGATAAAGAGATAACTATGTGAGGTGATAGGTATGTTAAGCTTATCATGGTACTCATTTTGCAATATATTCGTATATTAAATCATCGTTTTCTACCTTAAACTTATACAATGTTATACGTTAATTGTATCTCAACAAAGCTGGAAATTTTTTTTTAATGAAAAATAAAAGGGGTAAGGGTAAGAAGTGATGTTAAAGTAACACAGCTGGGCTGACAGGTATGAGCAAAAACCATGAATTAAGAGCCTTTGTTTGAAAGCTGGAATCACAGAGAAAACATATTGCAGAAGAAGCAACTTTATGGAGACACTGATTCTTAATCAGAGAGAAGGGGTGGAAATACTCTGACTTCTGTCTTCCTCCCTTCTTCCAATCTCTTGCCAGTACCTCTTGGTTGAATCTAACAGGTATCATTTTGGCAAGAGAACCTGAGCGATGTATTCTTCAGTGGTCAATACCTGATAATGTAGTAATGTAGGGCAGGGGAAGGACAGGAATGATCCTGAGGGCAAAGAGGAGATGACTGATCCAATTCTTAAAAACATGGCTGGGGCAAGCATTCAACAGGAAATCTCAGGAGATCATAGATGGAATCTACAGTTAACCTGAAAAAAGATCATATAACCTCTATAGATGTTCAGTAAAGTACTAAAGGTAGAAGCTTGTAATCCAATTTGATTTCTAATGATTTTGATGTAGAGTATTTTCTGCCACTGGAAATTTCTTTCATGCAAAGATGGATGAGAGAGAAAGAAAGAGATGTTTTTTTTCTGATAGCTTTGCCTGGAAAGGAGGCATTTTCTTACTCAAATGGCAAGGTTTCCTGAGGAGAAAAAAAATGGTACCTGCTGAGACTCAGAATGAAAACCACAGAGTGACTGAAGCCTGGGTGTAATTACAGATAGCCTAGAAGAAGCATGAAAAATGGATAAGAAACAGTGAATTCTATTTGTAAAGTTTACTTCTAAGACACAGCTCTCTGAAGTGGTTTGAGGAGGCTTCAAGAAAACTCATATACAGTAAGACCACAGAATAGACTGAATATTTGGGCCAAGGAAAGGAGTAATTAAAATATTCAAAAACTGAGTTTTAGATTTGCTATGAATACATAAAATTTCACTTTTGAGTTTGGGGCAAAGAAGGCCAAACATGACATAGTGATGTAGTTCTCATAATCAGAATGGAAAAGGATATCACTTAAGTGAATTATAAGTATTCCTGGAACTAAAGTCCTAAAAATTCTCAATAGAAATTTATCTACACAACATTGTATGATAAAGTATATGTTAACTATAGTAACATTTTATAACGAAGGTGGATACCGTGTTGATTAATGTCATTAATAGTAAGCATAGTGATGCCCCTTATTAGATACTATTTATCAGATATTGATAAGTATTGATAATAGGAATTATCATACTGAGCATTTCCTATATGTCAAGTAACTATGGCCTGTAAATATTTTGTCCCATCACAGTCAGTAAAGTAGGTATTATGCCCATTTAATAGATGGTGGTGAAATTTCTTGGCATACTAGAAAATAGAAATCGTTTTTTATTTGGAATGTTTAAAAAATAAGTGGAACTTTTCACAAGGAAAAAAATCCACCTTCTGTCTATAGATGGGGAGCAACCTTATGAAAATACAGGAAATTCAATAACAATCAAATTTAGAACTGTTCTGGCATTTGATACCTTTGGGTTGTATATGTTTTAGTGGGACACACATGATGGTACCCTGGGAGAACTATGGAGCAAGTGTTACCATCTCTGTTTCTTAACTAGGAAAAACAGAATTAATGATAATTTGATCCATCTTGTTCTAATCATAAATTCCTGGTGATCCTCACTCAGTCACATAACCTCATCTGCAACACGGAAAAATATCTAACTTCAGTGTTGTGCGACTTTAAGTAATAGGTTTTCTGATAACTTTTTATTCTACAGTTTTTCACCAATTGTATATTAAATACTACAACAATGCAAGGTTACAGTGCTAAACAATAAAATGTCAATGCACAGACCGAGCTATTAAGGGGGTCTAATACAGGAAGGCATTTAACAGCTGTTCCATGATCATTTATTCTTTTTGGCTTGTCTTTCAAAGTTCCAGACAAGATAAATAAGTTCAGAGGGTGTCAACCCTAGGTGCACATTGAAATGTTCAGCAGAGCTTGAGCCTGCCACAAATCATTACATCAGACTCTCTGGGGTAGCACCTGAGCATCAGTATTTTTAAAAATCTTCCCACATAATTCTAAACAGACAGCAGCTAAGATGGAAAACTCTGAATTAGTTGTAAATATAGTCTCAGGTAGAAGCATCAAATGAGGAAGCAGCAGTCAAGTAAAAAAAATAATAAGGTTGAAAAAGTACAGGAGAATAAATAAAACAGAAAGGAACAGCATTCAGGGATGATGAAGAAAGTAAAGAATAAAAGTATAATCTGTGACATTGGCATAATAATTTTAATAGGAGCTAGGCACTGAGATACTATAGGAGAAATCTATAAACATCTTTAAAATATATTGGGCCAGCCTGGTGACTCAGGTGGTTAGAGCGCCGTGCTCCTAACGCCAAGGTCACTGGTTCGATTCCCACAGGGGCCAGTGAACTGCGCTCTCCACAACTAGATTGAAGACAATGCCTGCTACTGAGCTGCTGGAGGGGTAGTGGGATGGCTCAGTTGGTTAGAGCAGGAGCTCTCAACAAGGTTGCCGGTTCAATTCCCTCATGGGATGGTGGGCTGCTACCCCTGCAACTAAGATTGAAAACGCAACTGAACTTGGAGCTGAGTTGTGCCCTCCACAACTAGATTGAAGGACAACGATTTGATTTGGAGCTTATGGGTCCTGAAAAACACACTGTTCCCCAATATTACCCAATTAAAACAATAAAATGTAACTCACTTAAAAAAATTACCTAGGGAACATTAAAAACTGCTGATGCTTTGATTCCCTACCCCAGGCAGTCTGATATATTTGACATGAATATAAGTATGGTACAGGCCACTCATTAATATGCCTTTGATTGCCTTCCTCGCCTTATACTTCCCTGCTTGTGCTTCCTTAAAATAATCTTTCCAATCAATTACTTATACTATGTCCTAGTGCCAAAGTTGACTTTTAAGGGATCCCGTGCCAAGACACATCTCATTCTGAATACGGTATTCTCTCTCTCTTCTGTTTTTCAAGATTCAACTTTTTCATGACAATATTTGTTCTGTCCCCTCCAGTCTAATGCTCTTTCAATCTGACAGGAAAAAAAAAAAAGAAACAAAATAGAAACTGAGACATTCCACATTTTCTGTCACCTCATAATATTGCTCCATGCACTACCAATAAATTAAACTGTGATTTTTATTGTTGTGAGTCTTGCTCTGAAAATGATTCTAAAACCCGAAATGTTAGTCTTTGCATTTTTTTTGCAAGCTTCATCCTATTCTTAGTTTATCGTTCATGAAATTACTCCTAGGGGGCCAGGTCCTCTAGTTGGTATTCATTGTTCGTCATTTTCTTAGATTTCATTAACCTGGCATTCCCAGCTTTCCACAATGAATAGGTAAATAAGGAAGGACAGTCTGTGAGTCAAGTATCATACAATACAGACTCATCCATCTATCCATCCATCCATGCATCTTTCCATTCATTTAATCATTCAGTCAATATTTATGAATATCTACTGTATGTCAGGGAGTTGTCTAAATACTGGGAAATAGAACAAGAAAATGGCAGACAAGCATTTTGACTAATGAAGATTTAGTGAAAATAAAGAAGCAAATATACAATAATTTCATATTGCGCCAGTTACTGTAAAGGAAATACACAGTGTGATAGAAGTGGGAGTGTGTGTTGGGAAGTGCAACTTCATAGACACTGGTCTGTGATGGCTGCTCCAAGGAGGCGATGTTTGAGCTAAATCCTAAAGGCTCAGTAATTTTATTCATAGGAGAAGGTTTTAGACAATTACCACATCCAATAAGTAAATACAGTATAGTTGTAATTGTTGAGATTTTTTGATTTACAAAGCCAGACTAAATTAGAAAGTGGAAAGAAGCTGCTAGATATAGGTATGCTTACAATACAAATAAGACTGCTAAGGAATGTAATCTTATGCACCCATATAGAAAAATGCCTAATAGCAGTTAATGTTATTTTTAATGCAGAATTATGTGAATGATATGGTAAATTTTGTATTTAAAACACACACATATATAATGCTTGCATTTGCTTTAACTTACATGTATTTGAATATTTATGGAATGTATTTGGAAGATTGCAAAGCAAACTCTTAGAAGTAATTACCTTCAAAGTGTGAGACTGGGGAGAAAGTGGTAGAAGGATTTTGCTCAAAAATAATCTGTGCCCTCCAAGTGTGAGAGTTTATTTATTTGTTGCAATATATATAATTTTTTTAAAAAGGGAGCTAGAAAAATCAGAAACAGATGATGGTAGTCAGTACAGGTACAAATACAAAATACAAAAAGTAATTTAAAATTTTTGAAAATACAAAAGAAATTAATTGAAAATATAAAAAATAAATTTTAATTTTAAAAAATTGAAAATTTGGGCCCATCTGGTGGCTCAGATGGTTGGAGCACCATGCTCCTAATGCCGAGGTTGCCGGTTCAATTCCCACATGGGCCAGTGAGATGAGCTGCTGTGAGCAGCCAGAGGTTGGCATGAGCTGCCGTGGGCTGCTGTGTGCTGCCAGGAGGGGCCAGCGGCCAGTGGCCAGCGTGAGTGGCCGACAGCTGATGAGAACTGCCGTGGCCTGCTGTGAGCAGCCGACCAATGACCAGCAACTGACTGCTTCAGCCGGGGGGAGTGCAAGGCTTATAATACCAGTGTGGGCCAGGGAGCTGTGTCCTACACAACTAGACTGAGAAACAACGGGTTGAATTGGAGTTTGGGGTGGGGGAGGCGGAAGAAGAGGGAAAAAAAAAAAAATGAAAAATGAAACTCTTCTACACAAATTTCTAAAGCATCGGTTTCTTTCTTCCTTCCTTCCTTCCTTCCTTCCTTCCTTCCTTCCTTCCTTCCTTCCTTCCTTCCTCCCTCCCTCCCTCCCTCCCTCCCTCCCTCCCTCCCTCCCTCCCTCCATTTTAATCTATAAATAAATAGCCCATATCACTAGAGGACGTTATTGTTGTAGATCATTATTAAAACTCAATAAAGAACTTAGTTTTTTTTTTCCTTTAGAAAAAAATCCTTTCAGAAAGCTGGAAACTATCACAAATATTTCCATTTTAGGAAACTATCACAAATATTTAAAATTACTACAAAAAGTTTGCTGTTTGTGGGGATACTTTTTAAATATTTAGAAAATAAACGCAGAAGTAGCATGTCATTAATTGAAAAGAGAAATGTAGGTAAAAAACCACAAAGGACTGAAAATGGTCCACTGTATCCCTCACATGTTTTTAGCCCCTAACCATTCCTCACCACCGTTTCAGATAAAACACAAATTGCCCAGCCTTCTGCTGCCAATTTACAGATCAATTTCTCCCTCTTTTAAAAACCATTGTGAAGTAATTATTTCCAAACTAGCTGATGTCTGACTGACCCTATTGCTAAAGGTAAAGTGTTATATATATACAGAGGGTAACAAAAAAAATGTATATACATTTTAAGAAAGGAAAAAAACTGTATTAATTGTAATAATATATACCAATAACAAAAGATGAATACACGTCACATTTGACTTCTGCAATTGCAAGAATGTTTGAATAAAAAAAAATATTACAGTAAAAGATACATTGCCATTACTCCCCCTCAAAATATTCCCCCTCGCTTCGAACACACTTATCCCATCATTCTTCCCATTTTCTGAAGCAGTTCTGGAAGTCTTCTTTTGTGTGTCTTTACTTGCACTGCTGTGGTTGCCTCCTCGTAAAATAAATCCCTACTAATTTTCTGTAGATACCAAGAGAATATTTCATGTTTTATACCAAGGAAAAATACAGTTATAATAAAACTGGAGGCTCTAATAGTACATTTATAATTTCCTAACCATATCAACTACATAACCTTTTCCTCATACACATAAGGATATTTATGTACTTTTGGTATTCCATGTTTTCGTATTTTACTAGTAGGATTAAAGAAATAGTTCAAAATCATTCAGAAAAAGTATCTAAAGTATTTATCAATATATAGAAAACAAAACACTTAAAAATACCTACCAATTTACATTTCAAGGGAAATGATTCTGTATTTACCAGTCAGATGTTCAGTCATAATTGCCTTGGTAGGTATAAATTTAATCTTGTAGAAAAAAATGTTACTTTTAGTTAATTCTAAAGCAACAAACGCAGGGTTAATTTGAAAAACAGTCATTTTCAAGGTCGATTTTATATTCTTTGTGCAAAGATCTTTCCAATATTTGCAGAGTAATGTTTCAGAACTAAGTGCAGAGCTGAGTTTTTGACCCTGAAAATATTTAGTACTCTATAAAAAGAATCATCAAACCAATATTTCACTATGAAGATGTAACTGAAATTAATAGTACCTAAAATAAGCAGTTGTGATTTTTAAACCAGACATATCCTAAAGGGAAAAAAGCGTGTATGTCTGTAGTAACTAGATTTTTCCAGATTAAATTTAAATAAAGTAAAGTGACCATCTTGCAAATTGTGAAGTAAATCTAGAAAAACAGGTTTAAATAATAAGGAAAAACACACTGCAGAGCTCCACAAACATAAATTTCCTGGGCCAAAGAGTAGCAAACTCTAATCATAGTAGTTCCTGTGATCTAGAGTAGAGTGGCACATTTCTAATCAGTGGTGAAGAACAGACTATCCTCTATATCAATAAATGGATGCTAGTGAAATTGGCTGTCCATTAAAAAAAATCAGTTAATTTAGACCTATTTCACATCATACAAAGAAATAAATTCTAGATGAACTAAGGAACTAAACTTTATTCCTGATAATTGCATTAAATCTCTAGACATATGATGGCAAAGTTTAGTTGTCATTGTAAAGATATAAATGTACATTCTATTTTTAATTAAATTTCTCCATCTGTTTATTCACATTTCTTTATCTCTAATGATCATACATTCCTTTCATGTGAAATTCTATGAATCAGATCATGCAGTTATATATAATTTATATGTATTAATTAATCTAACAAATATTTATTGAGTACTCATTACTGTTTAGGCACTAGGGATCCAAATAAGTTCTTTTTTTTTTTTTAAGTATGTTTTTCCAGGACCCATCAGCTCCAAGTCAAGTAGTTGTTGCAATCTAGTTGTGGAGGGCGCAGCTCACAGTGGCCCATGTGGGGATCAAACAGGCAACCTGGTTGTTAAGAGCACCGCGCTCTAACCAACTGAGCTAACCGGCCGCCCCTGGCAGTAGGGATCCAGTAGAAAAAAATCACTGTCCATCATGGAGCTGTTATTCCAGTGGGAGGTGACAGACCACAAACATAATAAGTTAGCATATGACACATCACATTGTAATAATTGCTATAAAAATAATGACAGGATGAAAGGAACAGGATGTGCTGGTGAAGGGCCAGAATGAAACGTCTCAAAGTAATACCAAGTGAAGAAGGGAGTCAAATAGATATCTAGGGGAAGAGATTTCTGGGCAGAAGAAACAGATGCACTACCTGAGGTAGAAAAGTGGCGAGATTCCTAGAAGAGTAAGGAGGCCAGTGTACTGGAATAGAGTTGGATAGGTATAAAGAGATGGGGGATAAGGTCACAGGAGACAGAAGTCGGAGGGAGAAAGGTCATATAAGCCTTTGTGAGCCTTTGTACACATTTTTACTTTTATTTGGAGTGAGATGGGAAATCATTGTAGGCTATTGAACAGAGAACTGACATCATCTGTCATGCGTTTATAAAGATTACTCTGCAGTTGAAGAATGGACTTTAATGGGGCAAAGGCAAAAGTAGGGCAACTGTTCTTAAATTAGAGCACAGCAGGAAACTGTGTTCTAATCCAGAGAGATGATGGCGCTTGGACCACAGTGGTTATTTGGATGTTGTGCGATCATTCCAGATTCTATATGTATTTTGAAGGATACGGACTAGTGATAACTCTGATGCAAACAATAGGATATTCACATAGGATATTCACTCTGTTTGGCTCAGCAAAAAAATTACTCTGGGGATGCCATGAACAAAAACTAGAACTGTGCGGGTTTCATCGGGAAACATGGCAGCCCTTGGCTCCTTTTCTCCCCCTTTGGCACCTCTGCTTCATTTTGAGTGTTTTTCTATGCTTTTTTTTTTTTTTAAACCAAATGGCTTCTTTTGTTTCCTCTTAAATTTTGCTCTTGTTATTTCAAATAGCACATGACGTATCATAGTGGTTCCTGTCTTTTACTCTACATCATGTACCTCTTAATCTTCACATTTCATTAAATTACATAGTTCAAAATGCTAAAAGAAATAAATATTTACTACCAGGCATTGCTTAACTTTTATGGTATAGCTGTCCTTGAATGGGATAGGGGCGTGAAGTAAAGTGTGGCTACCTAAATGGTAAGGCCTAATATCTCTCCATTGGCCAGTTTCTCTTAAACGGATAAAGCATGAATAGCATTCTGAGGTAAGGCCTGACCAGCCCAGGAGTTACTTGATAAGTTGTTTTTGTGGGTTTTCTTTTATTTATTATTTGACTTGATCTTCAATTAGTTGCCTGAAATAGAATGTGTTTTAATATAATACCACAGAGAATTTTTGAAAGTAAAGGAGACTGATCTTGAGAACAAAGAAAAGTAGAATGACAGAATCTTGAAAATAGCAGTCAGTAATTAGAAAATAGAGGTAAAGAGAAGAAAACTGTGAGTGAAAACAAAATAAACCAGATGGAATAGTTTTAAAACACCACTGTTACATCATATGACTTTCACATTTAAATGCTTTCTACTTAGTAGCAAGCATCATTTTCACCAAAAGGAAACATTAAAAAAAAGTTTAGGGGCAGCCGGTTAGCTCAGTTGGTTAGAATGCAGTGCTCTTAACAACAAGGTCGCCGGTTGGATCCCCACGTGGGCCACTGTGAGCAGCGCCCTCCACAACTAGATTGAAACAACTGCTTGATTTGAAGCTGATGGGTCCTGGAAAAACACACTTAAAATAAATTTAAAAGTTAAAAAAAAACAAAAACAGAAAAAGTTTAGATGCATTATATACAAGGTCTGACAACTAAGGCACTACAGTTACCTTTGAAGTACTCCCCTTGGGAAGCTTTGCACCAATGCCAGTGCCTAGTCCACCCTTCAAATCAATTTTGGAACTCTTTTTCTGTAATGGCCATCAGAGCTGTCGTCGTATTACCCTTGATGTCCTTAATGTCATCCAAATGTCTTCCTTTCAAAATTTCCTTTATCTTCGGGTAAAGAAAGAAGTCATTGGGGGCCAGATCAGGTGAGTAGGGAGGGTGTTCCAATACAGTTATTTGTTTACTGGCTAAAAACTCCCTCACAGACAGTGCTATGTGAGCTGGTGCATTGTCGTGATGTAAGAGCTCCTTCGGGACAATTTTTGTACACACCTTTCTCATGCCACCTTTCTCATGCCACCTTTCTCATTTTCCGTTAAGATTTTTCTGTTTCTCTATCGAGGTTTACTTGGTCTACTATGCTTCTCACAGTTAGCTGATGATTTTGACGCACAATTCGATGAATTTTTGGAATGTTTTCATCAGTTCTGCTCTTTACTGCCCGCCCTGACCTCTTTTCTTTGATGATGCGTTCTCTCACCTCAGAAAAACATTTAGTTCATTTGTACACTTCAAGATATTATCCCCATAAACTTGGACTAACATGTCTCTGATTTTACTTCCACTCTTGCCAAGTTTAGCAAGAAATTTAATGTTTGTTCTTTGGTCTAATTCAAGCTCAGATATTATCGCAACGGCACACAAAAACACACAACAACAATAATGAACGCCACTGAGCAAGACACCACCACACCTTGATATGAACACAGCTGTGAGACCCTGATATGCCAAGGCTGTGAAACCTTACTGAACTGTTTGTACAGCGCTGCCAATGTAAGTGCATGGTGGCAAGTTCGCAAACTTAATTGTCAGACCTCGTATGTTGGTCATTTTAGTATCAAATCACCAGTGCTCTTTGCCCTGAAATGGAGTTTGTTACCTGATAACAGAAGGGCTTACTAGCTGGTTATTACATTTTTAAAATTATATCACGTTGCCAAGATCAATTGCTGATCTTCAGAATCATTTAGGCCAATAGCATCTTCTCCTATTGACTATTTGCATTTTAGTCAATTACCGTTATTAATGATTATGCTTTCAGTCTAAAATAGGGAAAATCCCTAGGGCCAAGGCAACTATTATTATGGTAATTACCAGATACAGCTTAAATATTTGGAAACACAAGCCAGTGAATTTCAAATATGTGCAACTGATGTCAGGGTAAGTACCTGGCATTTGTAATAATGCTACTAATACTGTACCAAAGCAGTTAGGACACAGTTGCTTTCCTCTCCATCCAAAATTTACTACTGTTGATAAAGTCATGTCTGTATTTTATTGCTGATGTACTCATTGCAAGAAATTTACATTGTGCTGTAAAATTGTGCGTTTTATTCTTTACAACGTATCCCCCTATTTGTACCCACTATTGAGTGATCATTGTTATTACAGAAATTTTAATCTATGAAGTGTAACAGATTTAAAAGCATATCTGTATTCCATGTAAGAATAATATTTGTCTAGATGCTGGCCTAATACCTAATAATAATATTCACTCTGTTGTGCTTTATGAAAGTCCTATACTATAATAAGTTATTTTTACATTCAAAGACAGAGCTACTATTTAAAACAGTAAGGGTTTAAGACATAGTGAGAAGCAATAAAAATTCGGTGGACATAAAGGTGATAAAGTATTGCTTTGGAAAAAATATGCTGCTGGTAATATTTTCATGGTGATTTTAATTCTGTGGTATCTTTCAGGAGTTTGAAAGTCATGAATGCTAAGTTGATACTAAACATTTCTGGAAGGGAAACTTAATTTCATGGAATTTGTGTTCTTTTTTTCTGGCATCTTTGATTTTGGAATAATACAAAACAAAAATGAAAAATGTTTGCTATATTAAAAAAAGGAGAGCTGGCATAATTGGGAGGGTAAGGTCAGAATTACGTTTGGGTAATCTAGTTTTATATAACACTACCCAGAAGAACTTGGGGCCATGCACTCCTAGAACTGTGGGTTTTATCTCAATACATAATCTGTTTATTGAATTAATTAAATTATGAAATGAGTGAATGTAAATATTATGAAAATTATGCTTAAAATATACCTTGAATGGATATTGAAAATGCAGGTAAATAAATTAATTACCCCTGAAGGTCTTTATACTTTCCAATTTTACAGGTATTATTAAACTAGGAAATTTTCTATGAGTCTCCATTGTCATGGATAAAATGAATTAAAACAATGCTGAAAACATACAATCTATTAATAAAATTAGTGAAAAGGAGAGCTAGATTAAAGTGAATTTTAGCCTCACATGTTGTGATGTCATAGTTTGATTATAAGTAACATCTTAATTAAGAAAAGGTAAAACAAAACAAAGTAATTAACTTTTTTTGGAATCCATATTCAAAATTTATTCATGCAAGAGAAACATAAAGCACAAACAAACTCTAGGAATGTTAATTTTGTAGAGCAATATGATCAAAATGAGTTTCTTAGCAGCAACATGAAATTATTAAAAACCCAAATTCTCTTCAGTGCTTAATGTACTTGAATAATTTCTTTTTCATGATGTCCACTGATAGTAATGTTTGATAACTGCATTTTGCAGTACAATCAGAAGACAGGATTTTTTGGAGGGAGGGTATTTGCTTTCATGTAACATAACTTCAAAGTAAATGGAGTATTATTTAGTGCAACTAAACCTCAATTTCTCCAGTCCCCCACCTCCCTTTAAAGGACAACTTCTCCCAACCTGTTTCCCAGCATTCTTATGCTGGGGCCACCTCTCCCTCTTCCATATAGTCTGAGAAAAAGTATCTAAAAGGAATTCATACTGAGGTGTTGATAACTGTATTGGTATGGTTTCTTCACATGCATCTTTTTATAACTGTGAGTTACCTAAAGGCAGGTATCATGTTTTATTCATGATTGTTTTTAGGACCTCTTCTGGCGCTAAGGCTGGGGGAAAGTCACTACCTCAACAATTCAACAAAAAGAATTCCTTATCATAATACTAAACAATACCCCCTACCTTCTTGTGAACCCTGTAGCTATTTTCTAAGTTGTGCCCTGGGATCTGAAGAAACAGAAAAGGAAAGAATAAAATAGAGAAATTTGGGTGATGGTGGGGAAAAGGGAGTAGATGATTGGATAAACAAAGTGCAGAGAGACAGCTTGCAAGGAATGTTTGCATCAGGTTGTTACCATTTAAAAATAAGAGAAAGAGTATTCGAAAAACATGGAGGAAGGTAACATGTATTGAGGATCCCATGCACGTGCTTCTCCAGCCAGGTATCCCCATTGTAATGCACATTTGCTATTGTTAGCCCTATTTAACATATGATAAAACTGAGGTTCAGAGAATTGGCCAAGATCATACAACTAGCAAGAGGCATATAACTAGCAAGAGGCAGAATCAGGAAGGCAATTTATGTCTTTCTAAAATCTGTCAAAAGAAAGTTACCCTCTTAGCACAGTACGCAGCACCGTCAGTCTCAGAAAACCTGTCAAAGGAAAAACAAAGATCACTACAACATAAATAAGTGAATGCAGAGATCGTTGGTATTTTTTTCAGATGAATAGATTTTAAGTTTTTTACAGCAGTTTTGGTTCACAGAAAAACTGAGCAGTTTGAACAGAGAATTCAAAAAATTCCCTGCCCCCTCATTTTCCACTATGATTAACATCTTGAATTAGGATGATGAATTTGTTAAAATTAATAAACCAATATCTAGCTTTGTAAGAAACTGCCAAACTCTCTTCCAAAGTAGCAGCACCATTTTGCATTCCCACCAGCAACGAGTAAGAGTTGCTGTTGCTCCCCATCCTCACCAGCATTTGGTATTACCAGGGTCTTTTCTTTTAAAGTTTAGTCACTCTAGTAGGTGTGTAGTTATCTCATTTTTCAATTTGCAATTTCCTTATCATATGTAATGTTGAATACACTTTGACGTGCATATTTTCTATCTGTTTATCTTCTTTGGTGAGGTGTCTGTTCAGATCGTTTGCCATTTTTAGTTGGGTTGTTTGCTTCTTGCTGAGTTTTAAGAGTTCATTATGTATTTTGGATACAAATCCTTATCGGATATATGTTTTGTAAAGATTTTGTTCAAGTCAGTAGCTTGTCTTTTAATTCACTTAACAGTGTCTTTCGCAGAGCAGAACATTAATTAATTAATTTCAATGAAGTCCAACTTACCATTTTTTATCCTCTATGGACCATGTTTTGGATGTTGTATCTAAAAATTCATCACCAAACACAAGGTCACCTAGGTTTTCTCCTAAGCTATATTCTAAAAGTTCTGCAGTCATACCTCAGAGATGTTGTGGGTTTGGTTTCAGACCACTGCAATAAAGTGAATATTGCAATAAGGCGAGTCACATGAATTTTTTGGTTTCCCAGTGCATATAAAAGTTATGTTTACACTATACTGTAGTCTATTATGAATGCAATAGCATTATGTCTAAAAGAACAATGTACATACCTTAATTTAAAAATATTTTATTGCTAAAAAATGCTAACCATCATCTGAGCCGTCAGTGAGTCATAATCTTTTTGCTGGTGGAGGTTCTTGCCTTGATGTTGTTGTCTGCTGACTGGTCAAGGTGGTGGACACTGAAGTTTTGAGTGGCTGTGGCAATTTTTAAAAATAAGGCAACATTGGAGTGTATGCCACATCAACTGACTCTTCTTTCCACAAATGATTTCTCTGTAGTGTGTGATGTTGTTTGATAGCACTTTACTCACAATAGAACTTTTTTCAAAATTGGACACGATCATGTTAAACCCTGCCACTGCTTCGTCCACTGAGTTTATGTAATATTCTAAATCCTTTGTTGTTATTTCAACAATCTTCACGGCATCTTCACCAGGAGTAGATTCTATCACAAGAAACCACTTTCTTTGCTCAAAGAAAGAGGAGTTGCTGTAAGAAGCAACTCCTTATCTGTTAAAGTTTTATCGTGAGATTGGAACAGTTCAGTCACATCTTCAGGCTTTACTTCTAGTTCTCTTGCTGCTTTTACCACATCTGCAGTTACTTCATCCACTAAAGTCTTGAGCCCCTCGAAGTCATCCTGAGGGTTGGAATCAATTCCTTCCAAACTCCTGTTATGTTGTTAGTTTAACCTCTTCTTTTGAATTATGAATGTTCCCAATGGCATCTACAAATGGTGAATGGTGAATCCTTTCCAGAAGGTTTTCAATTTATTTTGCCAAGATCTATCAGAGGAATCACTATCTGTAGCATCGATAGTCTTACAAAATACTGGGGGTGCAAAAAAAAAATGTATACACATGACTTGTATTTATGTTTTGTTCTAGGTATATATTGAGTATTATAGTTTTAATATAGTTTTTCCCTTTCTTAAAATGTGTATACATTTTTTTGGCACCCTCTGTATATTTCTTAAATAGGACTTGGAAGTTGAAGTTGCTCCTTGATCCATGGCCTGCAGAATGAATATTGTGTTAACAGGCATGAAAACAACATTAATCACTTTGTCCATCTCCATAAGAACTCTTGGGTGACCAGATGCATTGTCAGTGAGCAGTAATATTTTGAAAGGAATCTTTTTCTGTACAGTAGGTCTCAACAGTGGGCTTAAACTACTCAATAAACCATGTTGTAAACAGATGTGCTGTCATCCAGGCTTTGTTGTTCCATTTATAGAGCACAGGCAGAGTAGACTTAGCATAATTCTTAAGGGATGTAGGATTGTCCTTGTGGTAAAGGAGCATTGGCTCCAATTTAAAGTCATTACCCGTATTAGCCCCTAACAAGAGAGTCAGCCTATCCTTTGAAGCTTTGAAGCCAGGCACTGACTTTTCTTCTCTAGCTATGAAAGTCCTAGATGGCATTTTCTTCCAATATAAAGCTGTTTTGTCTACATTAAAAATCTGTTGTTTAGTGTAGTCACTTCATGAATTATCTTAGCTAGATCTTCTGCATAACTTGCTGCAGCTTCTCCATCAGCACTGGCTGCTTCACCTTGCACTTTTGTATTATGAAGATGGCTTCTTTCCCTAAACCTCATGAACCAACCTCTGCTAGCTTCAAACTTTTCTTCTTCATCTTCCTCACCTCTCTCAGCCTTCATAGAATTGAAAAGAGTTAGGGCCTTGCTGTGTGTTAGGCTTTGGTTTACGGGACTGTTGTGGCTGGTTTGATCTTCTATCCATATCCCTAAAACCTCCATATTAGTAATAAGGCAGATTCACTTTCTTATCATTTGTGTAGTCACTGGAATAGCAGTTTTAATTTTCTTCAAGTACTTTTCCTTTGTATTCACAACTTGGCTAATTGTTTGGTACAAGATGCATGGCTTTCAGCCTATCTCGGCTTTTGACATGCCTTCCTCTCTAAGCTTAATCGATTCTAGTTTTTGATTTAAAGTGAGAGACGTGTGACTTTTCCTTTCACTTGAACACTTAGAGGCCAGTGTAGAATTGTTAATTGGCCTAATTTCAATATTGTTGTGTCTCAAGGAATAGGGAGGTCCAAAAAGAGGGAGAGAGACGGGAATGGCTGGTCAGTGGAGCAGTCAGAATATAAACATTTATCAGTTAAGTTTGGCATCTTATATGGGAGTGGTTTGTGGCACTACAAAAAAATGACAATAATAACATCAAAGATCACTGATCATAGATCACCATAAAAATATAATAATAATGAAAAAGTCTGCAATATTGTGAGAATTACCAAAATCTGACACAGAGACAAGAAGTGAGCAAATACTGTTGGGAAAATGGTGCCAAAAGACATGCTTGGCACAGGGTGGCCACAAACTCTCAATTTGTAAAAAATGCAATATCTGTGAAGCACAGTAAAGCAAAGCACAATAAAATAATGTATGCATATGCCTGTGTATTTCTGGATTTTACATTGATATCTATTATAGATTTTGAGTTGATTTTTGTCAAAGGTATAAGGTCTGTATCTAGATATAATTGTTTCCATGTGGATGTATAGTTATTTCAGAACGAACCACTTATTGAAAACACTATCCTTTCTGTACAGAATTGCTTTTGCTATTCTGTCAAAGATCAATTGACTATACGTATTTGTGGGTCTACTTTGGGGATCTCTATTCTCTTCCATTGATATATTTGTCTATTCTTTTACCAATACTACACTGTCTTGATTACTGCAGCTTTATAGCAGGTCTTAAAGTGCTAGTCTTCTAACATTGTTCTTCTTCAATATTGTGTTGGCTATTGCGAATTGTTTGTTTTTAACTTACCAATCAAGAACACATATACCGAAAATAAGACCTAGCCGGACAATCAGCTCTAATGCGTCTTTTGGAGCAAAAATTAATATAAGACCCAGTCTTATTTTACTATAATACCAGGTCTTATATAATATAATGTAATAAAACACAGTAGTAAAGAAATTTATTGAGTGATTCTCCAAGAAAAACTTTGTTATTCTTTTTCTCTTATCGTTTTATTAATCAAGAAGTGTAAGTTTACACTGTAGATAATACAGAATAAATCCATTAACTGATGTTTATTAAAATAAATTCTAATGTTTGTTTTCTGAAAAGTTTTAGTAGCAACAATTAAGTCATGCCATTATAATTTCCCTTCAAAAGAGAACTTGAAGGGTGTAATTAGCTGAAAGCCTCCAGCTAACACACCCTTTGGCTCTACCTCTGCGTTCTTGTGAAGGCTATGCTATCCTTAGGCTGGTCCCAGCCAGTAACTGAACAAAATGGGTATATGAGAGCCAAAATATTCCTGCCCAACATGGGACTCCTCAAATGGGCATCTATGTTCTCGGATTCCCCAGCCATCTGGCCAAGACTTTCTCAAAGCAACACTGCAATCTGAAGCTCTTCTCCTTTCTTCTTTCTCCCTTTTCATAGGGGTCAGACGTGCATTGTAGTTTGAAGTCTCTCCCCATCTAGTCCAGTTCCCATTCTCCTTTGTCCTTCAGAAGCATGTCTCTCAATAAATCTCTTGCCTGTTCAATGTTATCTTATTGTCTGCTTTTTTGGGGGTAGGGGTGGAATATTGGGGGACAGTGTGTTTCTCCAGGGCGCATCAGCTCCAGGTCATTATCCTTCAATCTAGTTGTGGAGGGCACAGCTCAGCTCCAAGTCCAGTTGCCGTTTTCAATCTTTAGTTGCAGGGGGAGCAGCCCACTATCCCATGGGGGAATTGAACCAGCAAACTTGTTGTTGAGAGCTTGTGCGCTAACCAACTGAACCATCTGGCCACCCCTCCGGAAGCTCAGAGGCAGCTCGTTGTCTTCAATCTACTAGTTGTGGAGGGCGCAGCTCACTGGCCCATGTTGGAATCGACCTGGCAGCCCCGTTGTTCAGACCTCATGCTCTAACCAACTGAGCCACCCAGCTGCCCCTATTGTCTGCTTCTTAGAGAACTCACATTGATATAGTCTTCAATTAGATCTGGTGAGGTTGAATTATCTACAGTTGTCAAAGCTCATTGATTAAAGACACACAGAACTTAGCTCACAAGTAAGCTTCTTGGCTCCCAACGTAAAGTAGAATGTACCTGCTAACCCAAAGATACAGAAAGGAGTCCAAAAGCAGAGCCACCTAGCTGGGTCTAACCTAAACCAGGTGACCCCCCCAGGGAATTCTAATAATAAATGCTTTTTTTAAACCATTCACTAGGAGTTGGTTATTCATGTAGCAAAACGATTTGATTCAGTGGTTTTTATCAATTTATTATCGGTCAAAAAGTAATAGAATCAAACAGTTCTATGCAGATAGTATGAATTTATAAATAAAAAACATAAATCTAATTCTGTGGTATTTTCTCTAATTTAGCAAAATCAAGAGAAGCTTTAGTACAGAAAAACAAGCCTAATGGAAGAAAACTAAATGAGAATCCAGCTATAGTACAAAGGTATAAGCAAAATATAAGGACAATACAACAGGGAAGATTTAGAGCATTCGAGGAAAATATCAAAGAATCCAGAACTCAATAGTAATGTGTTTACCAATACAACCTATTCCATTCTCAGCACCTGACAAGATAAGATATATTAGGTTGCTAGTACAGGAAGTAAATAGAATTTCTCTTTAATAGGAATTCTAAAAAGTTCTGATAGGCAAAGACCAGCATTAGGAAAACAGAGGGAGTAAATATATTGTACATGCAATGCCAACCACCAGCAGGAAGCTAATGGGGAAAAAAGGTACTAAATTTTTCTTTTCTTTTTCATTAATGCCAGTTCTCTCTCTCCCTCCCTCTCAATATTAGGAGAAAGTTGCCTTATGGAGAGGAAATAAAAAAAGAGAAAGAGTGACTCAGTTTGACATATTCACTCTGATCTAACTCATTGTAAATTTTGAACACTCTGATGTCAGTATATTAAGTTATGTATGTGAAGAAAAATGTACATGAACTCTTGAAAATATCATTGCTTTTATTGTGAATTTGGATGAAAAACATCACATAAGTGAGTTGTCAGAGCTTGAAATTTGTCATGCAAAGATGTCTATAACATAGGCCCTATTGAAGCAAACTATTGTGCAGGGATCAGTAATTGCAGTAAAAGGAGAAGAGTGACATTGTAGAGGCATGCATAGAATGCCACAGAAAGCCAGAGAACATGTATCCCTAGGAAATAGTAAGGAAGGGTGATTGGAGATGGGCAAACTAGAAGAGAAGTGTTACAATTGCTTTTGCTAGTGCTTAAATTATAAGATGGAAATGTTGAAAGAGACATCTGGAGAGACAGGCAGGGACCAGGCTTTGGAGGCCATGCTTGATGTCTTGCAAAGAAAACCAGAAATTTTACTATTTTGTAGCTGACTTACTAGCCAGTGCAAGATATAACTGTTTGTGTTGGGGAGGAGGCTCTTGAGGAGGTAGGAAGATTAGATAATTGAAAAGTTTTAATTTGAGATGTATTACCTTGATTATAATATGGAGAGAAGATAAAGAAGGCTTAAAAATATTTCCTGTTTAAATTTGCTTAGGGATCTAGCAGAGTTAAGACAAAATATTGTTTTCAAAGATTGGGACTACAAAATATACTAAATTTGTGTTTTGAAGACACTTCTTAGCACAGAACCAATGTGCTAAAAATATTATATATGGAGCAAAGTTGTGCTTAAAATTTGTGTTTGGAAAGGCATATGAACATTCTGGAAATTTTTACTCTGGAGACTAATTAAAGAGATAGCTGAAGTTGCCAGTGAACGTACTGCTCTCTAATTGACGAGACTTATCACAGCTACAGTTTAAAGAGTGGGAAACAAAAGGGAGATTCTGTACCATATAAAATAAATTTTTCTAAAGATGAACAATTTCCTTTAATAATTACTCATTGCTAATGTGGGTTTCTCCAAGGTAATCACTTGACAAAAGGGGACGGGGTTAAGTTTCTAAACTAAGATAAAGCATGTTAGAAATATGAATGTAGAATATTAATTTAAATTTTTATAGAAATCTGCTACTTTTTTATTTTTGTTTTTTCCATGACCTAATCATACTTAAGAAATTTAACATTATTAATTTTGTTTGTTGAAATGCAATCTAGATATAAATTATCTAATTTCAGTTACTTTTTTTTTCCCCTTCTTCCGCCCCACCTCCTCCTCCAGTACAAGCCATTGTTTCTCAGTCTAGTTGTGTAGGACACCGCTCCCTGGCCCATGCTGGTATTATGAGACTTGTGCCGCCCCCCCTCCCCGCCGCCACCCCTCCCCCCCTCCCCCCAGTCAGTAGCCAGTCGTGGGTTTGCTGCTCACAGCAGCTCACAGCAGTTCACAGCAGCTTACGCCAACCTCTGGCTGTTCATGGCAGCCCAGCTTCAGGGAGAGCTGTTGTTCACAATCTTAGCTGTAGAGGGTGTAGCTCACTGGCCCATGTGGGAATCAAACCCACAGGCAACCTCGGCGTTAGAAACATGGCGCTCCAACCACCTGAGCCACCAGGCTGGCCCCCAGTTTCAGTTACTTTCAAGGACACCAAGCAGACCTATGAAGTTTCAAAATTGAACTGCTTAAGGTGATAGCATTATAGATGGTATCCTGTTCAGTGTGTCTGCTTTGGACTGTTAATTCCACACAGGTTCATGGACATGGCTCTAATTCCTTAGCCCATGAATACATTTTCTTTTCACCTAAGTGCTCTATTTCTGTTTTGAATATTTACCTTAAGAAATAAAACGATTTGGATTGAAAATGTAAAAGTTAAAAATGGAAATTGAAGCTCAGAATGAGTCGCAAAGACCACTCTATTTAAAACCTGAGGGCGAGCCCGGTGGCTCAGGCGGTTGGAGCTCCGTGCTCCTAACTCCAAAGGCTGCCGGTTCAATTCCCACATGGGCCAGTGGGCTCTCAACCACAAGGTTGCCAGTTCAATTCCTCAAGTCCCGCAAGGGATGGTGGGCTGCGCCCCCTGCACCTAGCTATGACAACTGGACCTGGCAGCTGAGCTGCGCCCTCCACAACTAAGACTGAAAGGACAACAACTTGAAGCTGAACAGAACCCTCCACAACTAAGATTGAAAGGGCAATTTGACTTGGAAAAAAAAGTTCTGGAAGTACACACTGTTCCCCAATAAAGTCCTGTTCCCCTTCCCCAATAAAAGCTTAAAAAAAAAAAAAAGAAGAAGAAAAAACTTGTAGAGGAAGTTTTTTTTAGTTCATTTGAAAATCAGTAAAATACTAATGATCACTAGATGCAAAAGGGAAATGTTTGTAGCCCAATACTAAGAATTTTACATGCATCTAAGCATGCATATCTGTCAATAAATTTGGCTTGGGAAATTATTAAATGGCATGCATTAATTTCTATTTTAAATTTTATACTATTTTTATGCTCGAATATTATTCTACATAAATGACTCTCATAGTAATTGAATATTTTAAAATCAGCATATGTTCCAATAAAATTGTGATATTCCTTTCGGACCAATGCAGTTTGTAGTTAATGTTTCTTGTTGCCTTAATATGAGAACTAAAATCATTGACAGTAGAAAGATTCATTTTGCATCTTTATGTTTTCTCTCCTCTTTGTGTTGAGAAAGATAGGGAAAAGCAGATAATGCTATGAGGTACTAATAGTGTCTGCCGCATAGTAAGTTGTCAAAAATATTAGTTATTGTTACTTTTGCTTAGATATTTGAATTGCTTTATATTTCTTTCCTTTTTCATATACCAGGAGTGCCAAAAAAAAAAAAGTGTATACAAGTGGACACTTTCGTCAACGTTGCTCAAGCAGTACTTCGCCATAATCAGAAGTGTCTGGACACTGATGGTAACCAGTTTGAGCACCTCTTGTAATTGCAGAAGTCAAACGTGACTTGTATTTATCTTTTGTTATCAGTATATATTGAGTAGTACAATTTTAATATTGTTTTCCTTCCTTACAATGTGTATACATTTTTTGGCACCCTCTGTATATCAAATATTTGTGGTTTAAATTTGTGGCAGACTCAGAGATACACCATTCAGATCCCTCTATAAGAAAGAACTTGTTGCCGGGCTCCAAGGATTGTGGTTAGTCGACAGCCTCCAGCTGAAGCATCATCAGAGTTGATGTTAACTTGTGAGCCAAGGTAATAGTCTTCTAGGGCAGTTGAACAATGATGGAGCAAGGTGATGTTCCAAGGGTCTAGCCAACCACCCAGTGGGGGTCTCCTTATTGAATAACGTTTGCTCTGGAGCTCTGAGTTGAGCTGTTAGAAGTTTTTGCAGGTCTGAATCATGTTCTGACGGCTCCTCATGTCTAATTCTACTTCGTCCTTTTTCTTTTCCCATCTGTTACTTTACAATAAACATTTTTAATCTTAACTCCATTTCAGCATCTACTTCCCAGAGAGTGCAAACCTGCAACTAACATCAAATTGTATTTTGTATATATCTGAAAGAAATGGCAATGTGAGGTTTGAAATAGTTGGTTTAGCAAAGCATAATTTTTAAAATAGAGAATGGAGAATGAACATGACAAATATTTATTTTGGGAACCACTGAAACTAACAATGTAAAATTTGAGAAAAATTAAAAGCATGATTCTTAGATGTGATGGGATGAATTACGTCTTTCCAAAAATCATATGTCGAAGCCCCAACCCTCAGAACCTCAAAATGTCAACATTTTTCATGAGCTTAATTTACCATTCAGGTGTTAATATCTATTGTAAAATGAACTCAAACTTAAAGGAAACACTAACAACCTTTTTTCCTTTTTCTATTTTTATTTTAAATTTACATAGAATAATATTTTACTTTTTATAGTGTGCAGTTCTGTGAATTTTGACAAATATGTAGTCATGTGTCTGCAACCACAATCACAGTACAGAATAGTTTAAATCAACCCTGAAAATTGTCTCATGCTGCCACCCTTTTGTTTTCCACCCCTCCCTCTACTGTCCCTCAAACCCTGGCAGCCAGTGATCTTGTTTCCATCCCTATAGTTTTGCCTTTTCTGGAATGTCACATAAATAGAATTATATACAGTACGTAGCCTTTTGAGTGTGGCTTTTTTTCACTTAACATGCTGCATTTGAGGTATTCTTCCATGTTGCGGTGTGTATCAATAGTTTGACATTTTCTGTTGCTGAGCAGTAGTCCTTATTTTAGGGACATACCACTGTTTACTTATCCATTCACCCATTGAAGAACATTTGGATTGTTTCCAATTTTTGGTGATTATAAGTAGAGATGCTATAAACATTTATGTACAGGCGTTTGTGTGATCATAATTTTCATGTCTTTGGAGCACATACCTAGGAGTGGAATTACCAGGCCATATGGTAAGTGTATATTTACCTATATGCAAGAAACTAACAAACTGTTTTCAGAGTGGCTGTACCATTTTGCACCTTCACCAGTAGTGTATGGGGGGTTCTAGTTGCTTTGCATCTTTGCCATTCATTGCTGGGTATTATCTTTTATTTTCAAAATTATAGCCATTCTAGTGAGATTGAAGTGGTATATCATTGTGATTTTAATTTGCATTTCCCTAATTGCCAATGATGTTAAAGGATCTTTTCATGTGCTTATTTGCCATCTATGTTTCTTCTTTCAAGAAACTTCTGTTCATATCGTCTACTCCCTTTTTAATTGGGTTGTTTTCTTATTGTAACAATTTGAGAGTTTTTTTTCCTATATTCTGTCTATTAGCCTTTAAACATTCTTTTTCAACTTGGCTTTTTGTTATGGAAACTTTCAAACATTTATTTGCTGTATGAATCAGGGTTCTCCAGAGAAACAGAACCAATAGCATACAAAAGGAGATTTATTATGAGGAATTCGATCACAGGATTTAGGAGGATGAGAAATTCTGTGATCTGCTGTTTGCAAGGTAGAGACCCAGGAAAGCCACTGGTGTAATACAGTCTGAGTCTGAAGGCCTGAGAACCAGAGGAGCTAATGATGTAAATAAATCCCACTCCTAACGCAGGAAAAGTTAAAATGAGATGCCCCAATTCAAACAATGAGGCAGGAAAAAGAGGACAAATTTCTCTTTCCTCTGCCTTTTGTTCTATCAGGGATCTATGAGGTCCTCAGTGGATTGGGGACCTCAACCATATTGGGGAGGGCTATCTACTATACTGAGTTTACTAATTAAAATGCTAATCTCACCCAGAAACACCCTCTGAGACACACTCAGAAACAGTATTTATCTGGGCACCCCTGTGGCCAACCTAAGTTGACACATAAAATTAACCATCACTCTAGTAAAGAGAATAGTATAATGTATCCTTTTACACCCTTCACCAAGCTTCAATAGTTATCAACATTTTATATTTTTGTTTCAACTCCTTCCCCATTTTTTATTTTCTGTAGTACTTTATTTTTCTTCAGTTCTTATGTTTACTTTTTATTAAATATTGTTTTCAATTACAGCTGACATTCAATATTATATTAGTGTCAGGTGTACAGCATAGTGTTAGACATTTATGTAATTTAAGAAGTGATCCCCCTGACTAGTCTAGTACTGCCCAACGTCATACATTATTATGTTATTGACTATATTCCCTATGCTGCACATTGCATCCCCATGACTATTTTGTAACTGCCAATTTGTACTTCTTAATTCCTTCACCCAGCTCCCCAACCCCCTCCTATCTGGCAAACATCAATTTGTTCTCTGTATCTATGAGTTTATTTTCTCTCTTTTTTTTTTTTTTTTTTTTTTTTTTTTTAAGATTTTATTGGGGGAAGGGGAACAGGACTTTATTGGGGAACAGTGTGTACTTCCAGGACTTTTTTCCCAAGTTGTTGTCCTTTCAATCTTAGTTGTGGAGGATGCCGTTCAGCTTCAAGTTGTTGTCCTTTCAGTCTTAGTTGTGGAGGGCACAGCTCAGCTCCAGGTCCAGTTGCCATTGCTAGTTGCAGGGGGCACAGCCCACCATCCCTTGTGGGAGTCGAACCGGCAACCTTGTGGTTGAGAGAACACACTCTAACCAACTGAGCCATCCAGGAGGCAGCTCAGCTCAAGGTGCCATGTTCAATCTTAGTTGCAGAGGGCGCTGCCCACCATCCCTTGCAGGACTCGAGGTTGAGAGCCCACTGGCCCATGTGGGGATCGAACCGGAAGCCTTCGGAGTTAGGAGCACGGAGCTCTAACCGCCTGAGCCACCGGGCCGGCCCTTATTTTCTCTCTTGTTCATTTATTTTGATTTTTTTAGATTCCACGTATAACTGAGATCATATGGTATTTGTCTTTCTCAGTCTCACTTATCGGAGCTGGTTGAAGGTAAAATGTAAATACTACACTCTTGAGAGGGAGCAGCATATACAACTCCCAAATTTGCCACAGAGGTGTATGGATTGCTTTTAGCTGAAAGACCCAGCAGACTCTAGAAAGGTTTTTGCCTCTCCTTAACTGCTTAAAAGAATTTAGGTAGGGGGCCTGTCCCAGAAAGAGAGCTACTACTAACAGTGATAACTTTTTTATCTGAAAGACTTACCTGCATAGTATGGCAAATATCTGATTACCAAGCATCTGCTCTCCTTATCTTACTGTGAATTGCTCTCCTCACCTTTGAAGCCCCAGGCCCATATCCTGGTTCCCTAGCTCAGGATGGCTTATAAGCCTCAATTGCCTGACTACCTGGGAATCTCCTGTCTTTGGGTCTCCTGTACAGTGTGTACCTTTGTTTTTCTCCTGTTAATCTGCTTTATGTCAATTTAATTATTAGACCACCAAAGAACCAAGATGGGGAAAAGGGAAAAGTTGTCTACCCCTACACTCTCTGCTTAAAGAGAAATTATTTCTGTCTTGAAAAATTTTAACTAGAAGTATTATATTAAGATTCTGTATTATTCATTTGTTGATATCTCCGTATGTATTGATCTTGGTTCCTGATACTAAGATGTGGAAAAATCTGAAAAAGGTTTTGGATGTGTGATTGTATGTGTGTATGAACACATGTGTGCATGTGTGGACCTTGGCTCATGTGTGAGCATTGGTTCACGCATGAACATTGGTTCATATATCTACCTCATTGATTTGTATTTTCACTTTGTCCCACTCAATATTTTCAGTTTAATATATATGGAAAATTGTAATCATTTGGGCTCTGATTCACTGCTACCAAGCAATTAACATTAATTTCCAGAACCCTTATAACCACTTACTAAATATAACTACTCATCTAAAGTTGCCTTGCTGTCTGCAGCATTATTTGGGAAGGGTATTTTCTGGAATACTAGTCCAAAGTCTCTTTCTGAGAATTTGGTAAGCCAGAATCACATAAACATTCTAGTGTCTCATTTTTACTAGTCAATTGTCAGTATGAAAAAATACTATATATCAGTACAATGTAAAGTTTAAATAAATATATATATATATATTTTTTTATTAATTAGTTTCAGGTGCACAAGACAAAGCAAAACTTAGACATTTATCATTTATATCCCTCACACTGTGTGAACCCCCCTCCCCCCATCCACTATCCCTCTGTACGTTCCCAAAACCTCTCACCTTCCCCTTATCCCCACCCCCCTGCCCATCTAGCAACCCTCAGTTTTTCCTCCATTTTTCCAAAACTGTTTCTGATTAGTTCATTCACTTATTCTTTTCTTTAGATTCCACATATAAGTGAGATCATATGGTATTTGTCTTTCTCTTTCTGACTAATATATTTTTAAATATGCTTATTCATATGCCATATTTTCATTAGGCCCTTTTCTCCATTCCGTGTATTATTTCCCTCTCAGCCTTCAGTGTCAGGTATGAGCAAACCATTTTCACAGCCCACACCACCTAAATATCACTGGAAGAAGAGTGAGAAGAGGGATAGACCTCTAACATGGCATTTATGAATATTAATATTAATACCACTAATCCTCCCCATTCATCTTGGGTGTGAAGTGGGAGAAATTGTTTTCAAAGAAACAAAGCTTTTAGACAGCCTCTTTGTCACTTCTCCCTGCTAAGTGTATCAAGACAAAATGGCATGTGAGTTCCCTCCCCTTTATAAAAATTAACATTAGGAACATGAGTGCAAGAGGAAAATGAATTATGTTAAAACATCAAGTAGTTTATACTTTTATAATTTTTTTAATTAAAATTCATTGGGGTGACTGGTTAGTAAAATTATTAACCAATAGGACATTAGATTTTTAAAATGTTAAATTGTTATTTAAAAATACTTTTAAAAACTCAACTGATTCAAATAATTTAGTTGATTATTACTGGAATAAGACCAAAGATAGAAATATGTTCTGTAAACCACAATTAATCTTAGACTGTAATAAAAAATAAATAAAAGGCATTTACTTGAGCAAAAGGAGCTGCAGTCCAGGAGACAGATCCAGGTAACAACCTAAATTGTATTCCGCTGAAACAAAGGAGAGGCCATATTTTATAGCTAAAGTTCCTGCCTGAAATCTCTATTAGGTCTGTTTTATGTAAAGTATCCAAATTGTGCCATTCTGATCGGACAGGGCACGTCTCAGTCCCTTGGTAGACAGATGAAACCAGGGTTTCCCTGCAATGGTTGACTCAGATGGCAGCCGAGAATTCAGTCTGAGGTTCTTGCCAGTATACAGAGTACACAAGAGAAGTCCCTGTCAGCAAATGGCTGCTAGGCTCTTATGATTTATAAAATTTAGGCACTTGGTTGACCATGAGGAGTCCATCTCAACAGATAGATTCCTTCTTGGGGTTCACATCAAATAAATCTTTCTTCTCAAGGTCCACAGTTCCAATATTTCCTTTTAACAAAAAGTGATGTTGTAATCAGCATCCTGAAAATTGAGATGAAAATATTACTTAAGTATACGTAATGGAGTGTCACTTAAGTACGGACATCAGTGTGTGCCTGAAAACTGAGAGAAAACAAAGTAGAGAGAAGAGGGCAATGATTTATATGGTATTGGAAAGGTAGATTTTATATATAAGATTTCCTGTTCTTTGTAGCTTCAGGTGTGAGGAGGAAAACCTTTTGTGTCCAGAAAGTAAGGCACCTGGAGGCTACAGCCTTATTTGTAGGCACCAATATTTCCCCAAAGCTATATGTGTCTTTGAATTCCCAGTAATTTTATCTTGTCATCTGGTTGAATAGTTATCTAAGTTCACTGGTAGTGTTATTATGCTAAAGGTCCAGCTGCTCACTGCATGAAAGCCAAAACTGGAGATAAGAAGTTGGATGGGAAGAAAAGCAGATTTATTCGAAATGCCCGCATCCTGGTGGGATGGCAGCCTCCAGTCCAGAGGCCATTTCCATAACACACAGCCCCCCACCCCCAGCTCAGCCAAAAGATTGTATAAGCAGGTAAGAAGAAGGAGAACAAAGGAAAGGGCAGGGAGGAGGTGATCATGGCCTGGAGTAGTCATTGAAACTGGTCTGGAGTAAAAGAACAATTGAAACTGGTATGCAGAGTACATATATAGTAAACAGAGTCATTATGGTTTGGCAAGAGAGTAGGAGAGCAAAGAAAATAACTAAAACTTTCAAAAAGTCCCAAGCTAAACTACACTATTGAATCTAATTACACTAGAAGTTTAAATCTCAAAATAGAAGATGCAGTGTTACCCTTACAATAGCATTGCAGTTGTTTTGTTTTGTTTTTTTCCCCTTTGTCCTGAATCTGCTCTTAATCGACATTAGACCAGCCACTCAAACACTCGGGCAGGTTTCCTGGTTTTTAGGCTATTGGCCTGGCCTTGGATTCTTTTTAAACCTGATTTCAGATTTATCATTCTAGGACCCTACTGGTATGATAAAATCCAGGGCTCTGGCCTAGGTAAAAGTATGTAGAAGAGGAGGGAGGGAGAGAAAGAGGTGATTTTCATTTTATTGCCCTTGGCAATGCTTTACCTGGTCTGTTAATTTAACCCTTTGCCACCCACAAATAATGAGCAACCTAATATAAATTTGTAAGGTGCCTTTTATTGGCAAATGAGATCACTGCTAATGATAAAAGAATAGCCACAGCAGAGGATCACATTCCTTTCTTTAGCACTTAATCTCTCAGGCACTGTATTAAGGGTTTTACATGCATTAGAGCCCTTAATCCTCATAAAATTCCAATGTGGCAAACACTATTATTATTCCCAGTTTATACAAGTGGAAATTTAGGTTTGTTTCTGAAAAGTAGCATAGATTACAATGCAATGCTTGGAGAGGTTGAAAGTTTCAGAAAATAGGAGTTTAGGGGGACCTCAAAGATATTGAAGGAGGAATATGTTTCTGTGGGTCCCCAAATGATGTAGGGGACTTTTGAGTGAGTGAGGGCCGGGATCGTGTCTCCTGAGACCGAAGAATGGAAACACGGACCCAGGAGAGGCAAAGAGTTTTAAAAAGAGGATAGTTTATTGAAAGTAAAGGGTCAGAGCTCCTGAGCGGGATGGGGTCCCGAAAGGGGGTGCCCAGTGACTGAGGCAAAAGTTCTTTTATACCTTCCCTTGCCTGCTTGGGGAAGGGGAGCTGTTTGAAGAAGAGACCTGGCGCCTTTTAATAAAATACGTCTACCAGGTTTGTTCTGCTCGCCCATCCTGAAGGAATTAGCAAAGAACCCACTTTTATCTATCAGATCTCCATTTGTCAGGCCAAAAGGAATTTTATGATTAACCTCAAGGCCTTGTTACATTATGTCCTGGAGCGAAGGAGTGATTCAAAATCTGGAGTTTTAGGATATGACTGTCTTTGTTTATTCCACCAGGGACCTCCCTGTTTACCTAGCAACATGCTAGCTAACCTGTCTCAATATTACATTAAATATATTGTTATAATAAAAATCTTTCTAAATAATTTTTTTAATGCTATAGCTTCAGAAATAATTGTTTTATTGGCCTGAATCCATCCCCGCACCCTTTTTTCTTATGATATATCTTGCGTACTCGGGAAACCCTGTGACTGTCCTGTTGTGCTGAATCTAATTCTTTCTAGAGATTTTTCTATGCAAACTATATTTCTTTTTAAGTTTCTAACCAATTTTTTTTTTTACTTCAATTTTATTGTATGTTATACTTTCAATCTCCCTGGTTTTATTTTTTAAAGTATCAGCAAAATACTTATATAACCTCTGCTCCAGGTCTTTTCACAAATTGTCAGGCTGCTAAAGGGCCCATTTTTCAAATCTCCCTCCTGCTATCTCAGTAAAATTGCCTCAGTTCCCATTCAATACTCCGTGTAAGCCCAAATTTTCCTGCAGATTGCTGAAATTCCAAAGAGGGTTCTGTTTTCACAGTGACTTCTGGTTTCTAACTTTGGTTTCTCAGTTTCTGTTTTGTCTTACAGCCCTCCGTACTTGACCACTCAGCTAGATTTTGTGAGAGCTGGAGGCTAGTTATGAGAATACTGCTTAGATGTGACAAGAAAAACATTCTGGGATGTTCTAAATTAAAATTACAGTGGCTGGAGTGTGAGAGAAAGGGAACAGTTAGCCTGTTAATAGCTGTGGACCGGCTCTGATAAAAGATTGCTCACGTTTCCTGTAGATCTGGAATTTAGGATGGATTTCCAGGTGGCTATTTCTGAGATTATCCAAAAGCGAGAACAGCCAGGCACCACAGAACCAGGAGCCTCCGTTTCTTATTTACACACGAACTTCTCAGTCTGCTGCCCACAGCTAGTCCACAGGGGTCGACACTTCCTCCCACCTTCTAAATCCTCCTACCTGGGCTAATAATCAGATTAACAGGAGAAAATGTCCAAAGTTTATTACATGAATGTACATTCGGGAGTTCATAAGAATGTGACCCAAAGAAGCATTGGGCTGTTGAGGTTTATGTGCCATTTTGCACAAAGCGGGGAGATGGGCAAGGGTCTGGGATTTCAAAGAGGAAGTAGGCAATTCACAGGAAGATGAAAAAGAGTGGAACACTTGGCAAACAAATTTCTGCCAGGCGACCCAGAAACAATGGGACAGAGGGGGAAATCAAGCAGAACACATTTTTCACATGGGTCTTTCCTTTCTACCATACTTAGTTCAAAGTGCTAAGGTATTTCCCCCCCTGAAGCAGGCCTTTCCTCCAGTTCCCTTAGGCAGGAAAGGGGGAAGGCAAAGGTTCTTTCCAAGACTTTTGTTTCTTAAAATGGAGCTTAAAATCAGTATCACCAAAGACACATTTTGGGATGGCAAAACTTTTCTCCCCTTCAATTTCATGGTTTTTCATTTGGAGAACAAGTTCAACCATCTTTCATCTGTTCTACAAAGTCATAGCTCACTCAAGAATATGTAAGTGATGAGGTAGGGTCCATTCTTACAATAGGGTAAAAAAAGGGCAGACACATTTGAATCAGGCAATTCTAGGTTTAAATCCTGCTGTTTACTGCTCATATGACTTTAGTTTCTGTGAATCTTGTGTTTTGTTTTTTAAATAAGATAGCAATATTATTTTTCAGTCTCCTGTTAGAATTTAAAGGGATAGCATATGTAAATATCATGATACCTGACTTACAGTAACTGCTGAATCAATGTTAGATTTCTTTTCTACCACTCTTCTTCTGTTCACAAACACCAGTTTTGTGAACAATTTAGTATTCTAGGATTTTCTAGCTTGTTGCTCGCTTTGCCCTCCAAACATATACAATTGCACTCTCTGACAGTCCTCACCAAAGGACTGGGTTATCTCCTGGATCTTCCTACAAAGCCTCTTACCTTTTTATTTATTAATTTTTTTCTTATTTTTCATGCTTAGAGTGATGGCCTGTCCATCTGGATTTCTCAAACAGCCCTCTCTAATTACCTGTACTCTGGATTAATAGCATCTGTATTTTAAGTTTGTTCAATACCTCTCTCTGTGGATTTTTTTTAGTATATAAAAGGTTGTTTTTATTTACTTTTTTTAAAAAAATTAATAAAATATAGCTGACATACAACATTATATTAGTTTTTTTATACTTTATTTTGACATTCAATATTATTTAATTTCAGCTGGACAGCATAGTGGTTAAACATTTATATTTAATATATTTATATAATTTCAGAAGTGATACCCCTGACTAGTACCCACCTGGCACTATACATAGTGATTACCATATTATTGACTATATTCTCTATGCTTTACTTTACATCCCCATGACTGTTTTGTAACTACCAATTTGTACTTCTTAATCCCTTCACCTTTTTCACCGTCACCCACCCCCTTCCATCTATCAAACCAATAAAGTATACATCTGACACCATACATAGTTAGTTATTAAAATATTGACTATATTTATTATACTATACCCTATATCCCCATGACTACTGTGTAACAACAAATTTGAACTTCTTAATCCCTTCCTTTTTTCACTCACTCCCAACCCCTATCCCATCTGTCAACCATCAAAATGTTCTCTGTATCTATGATTTTGTTTCTGTTTTGTTTGTAATGTTGTTCTTTAGATTTTGTATATAAGCAAAATCATATTGCATCTGTCTTTCTCTGTCTGACATACACCACTCAGCACTATATCCTCCAGGTCCATCCATGTTGCGACATATGACAAGAATCAATTCCCGTCTGTGACTAAGTAATATTCCAGTGTATATAACATACCACATCCTTTTTATCCATTCATCCATCGACAGACACCCAGGCTTCCTCCACATCTTGGCCATTGTAAACAATGCTGCAATGAACACATGGCTGCACATATCCCCTCGAAGTACCATTTTGGGTTTCTTTGGATAAATACCCAGAAGTGGAATTACTGGATCCTTCTTTGTCTCTTGTTTTAAAGCCTTTGTTTTAAAGTCTATTTTGTCTGATATAAGTATTGTTACTTCAGCTTTTTTTTTGTTTGTTTCCATTTTCATGAAATGTTTTTTCCATCCCTTTCCTTTCAGTCTGTGTGTGTGTTTGATCTGAAGTGAATCTCTTGTAGGCAGCATGTACGTAAGGGTCTTGTTTTCTTATGCATTCAGCCACCCTATCTTTGAATTAGAGCATTTATTCCATTTATATTGAAAGTAATTGTTGATAGGGATGTAGTTATTGCCATTTCATTATTCATATTTTTTTTATCATTTTTTTTTCCTTTTTGTCTTAAAGAAGTCCCTCTAAGACTCCTTGTAATAGTGTTTTGGTGATAAGGAACTCCTTTAGCTTTTTCTTATCTGGGAAGCTCTTTTACTGTCTTTTGATTCCAAATGATAGCTTCGCAGGGTAAAGTAATCTTGGTTGTAGGTCTTTATTTTTCATCACTTTGAATAATTTGTGCCAATCCCTTCTGACCTGCGAAGTTTTTGTTAAGAAATCAGCTGACATTCTTATGGGAGCTCCCATGTAAATAACTAACTGCTTTTCTCTTGCTGCTTTTAAGATTCTCTCCAGGTGTGTCTCTATGTGGGATGTGTATACCCTCCTGTTGTAGTTGAGCCTTGGTTGCTGTTTGCACATCAGTTGGAGGGATTGACCCTCAGGCTGATTGGTTGTAAGAACTGGCCATGACTACAGTGGAAGAGCTGTGATGCACGGGTTATCCCAGAGAGCAGGGTTCACTTTAGTGGGGCTCTGGTGCCTGCCCAGTCTGCCCTTTGGGTGTGTCATCTTTGAAGGTGGCTAGATGATGCTGGTCACCAGGTGTGCCAGTTCTGGGCCTCCTGGGAAGGGACCCACTGCAGACCAAGTTCAGCCACAGCCTGTGCCCTGCCCAAAGCCACCTGATGTGAACCACAAAGCCATCTACAGATATCTACAACCTGCACTGTCCTTGGAAGTGCTTTGAGAGTCCAATCTGTAAACCGAGGCTGGCTATCACTAGTGTCAGGCTACTCAGTTACAAATACAAGACATGATGAAGCCACATGCTGCTTGTTTGGGTTTTGTGACCCTTTGAAAGATTTTATGAATGTCCGAAACATGAACTAAGGACAGTTTGTTTGTAGAGAAAAGCCACTGGAAGCAGCTTGGGTGTGCCCAAAACTTGGATGGGGCTGGGTTTCAGTGAGTCACTAGGACAGAGCAGATGAAAGATGACAACCAGTTTTATGGAGACTCAAAAATTGCTTCTGCCTGTGTCTGCTCACAGGGAAGGGGAGGGTTAAGGAATAAGCAACTGCTTCTGCCAGCTCTTCCTCTGGGAGAAAGCTGCCCCTCTAATCCTCATCCTGAAGCTGCACAACTCAATTCCTCCCCATATATCCCTGGTGCCTTTTGAGCTGCTTCACCAATGCTGGAGGTCAGAGCGAGTGAGTCCGTCAGTGAGTAGATCCATGTGCTGGCCCTTTAAGAGGAACACCTAGGACTGCAGCTGCCCTCTGTCTCACTCAGCCACAATGTCCACTGGTTTTCACAACCAGAAGTTATGGGGATTTCCCTCCCTGGCACTGGAATCCTGAGTTGAAAAGCCTGGTGTGAAGCTTGGACCCCTCGTTCCTGTGCGGGGGGGGGGGGGGGCTCCCAATTTGTTATGGTCACACGTGAGTGTGGGATCAGCTTGTTCTGTGTCTCTGCCCCTCTTACCAGTCTCGAGTTGGCTTCTTCTGTATGGCTGTAGTAAGGCTTTGGTTCAGCTAGACTTCAGGCAATTCTCAATGATAGTTGTTCTGTACTTTAGTTGTAATTGATGTGGTTTTAAGAGCAGGTGAGCACAGCATTTACCTATTCTGTCATCTTGTCTGGAAATCTCTATGGTTTTTATAGTCATGAAATGCTGTCTTTTAATCCAAGGTCTTAATTCCTCGGATTACAACTCTTTGAGGGCAAGGATTCAAGTTAATAAGCATATCTATTGATGTCATTTATTTGTCACTTAATAAGCTTAGTGCTTTAGGAGACAAAAAGACAAATTAATTCAACTACTAACAAAATTAGGAGGTTAGATAACCAAAAGTTTACAATTTAAAAGATCAATATAAATAGCATAGTGAATTCAAAAGTAATATGAAAAGTCAAAAGAGAAAAAATTATACTCATGCTTACTGTTTTCACTTGGCATAAGCGAAGACAGTAAAAGGCCCACTCCTATTTGGAACAGTTCTCATTCAAGGATAAAGCATAAAACATCTAACTGAAATACTTTTACTTTTTTTTTATCGACTTTGATTGCTTTATAAATTTATTTTCCCAAAACGAAAATGATTGTTTAGACTGACTTTAAATCATATTACTTTGCACTTTGAATCATCGTTGCAGAAACAGACAAGGAAATAGTAGTTGGTGATTTTTTAAGGGGAAAAAGTAAATCCTTCCCTTGATTCTTAACGAATATTGTAGTTAGTTTATGACACTCACAATCTTGTGATCACAAAGTGTGAGCAATGGGAATTTCAGACCCACTTTATAATCAATGTTGCAGAAGCCCTGTTGCTTATGAAAAAGTAACTGCCACTGCCATTGTAATGGCAAATCACAGTCTGGCAAAGACTGTGAAGGGAAAGTCTGAGGATAAAAATAAATATAAAGGATTACTGTTTATCGTACACATAGAGCAGCTAGTTAAAGTGGCACAGAAACAAGAGCAATTCATTTTCTATACATTTTGGAATTGCAGGGTAGTCCAATAAATAAAATTGAGACATGAAACCATGTTTCAAATCTAAGATGACTACAAGATAAAATAAATTTCATTTTTTTAAACAAGAAAGAAACCATTTTCTAAAAAGAAATATCATTGCAGAATGTTCCAAAATCATACAACTTGTTTAAGAATCTTTAGTAGAAACTCACAAGTCCTTTCTTGTTTTAAAATAAACTCACTCCAGAGTCTTTTGTAGAAATTATTTGTAAGGAGCGTGTATTAGTTTTCTATTGCTGACATGAATTTAGAGACTTAAAACAACACAATTTATTATCTTACAGTTCTATATCTTGGAATCCTGACATAGGTATCAGCAGGCTGAAATCTGAAATCTAGGTCCAAACAGAGCTGCACTCCTTCATAGTGGCTCTAAAGGAAAAATCAATTTCCTTGTTCTTTCAGGTTGTTGGCAGAATTCAGTGCCATGTGATTATAGGACTGAGGTACTCTTTTCCTTGTTGGTTGTCAGATGAATGTTATTCCCAGCATTTAGGGGTTGCACGTATTCCTTGACTCATGGCCCCCTCCCTTCATCTTCAGTACAGTAATAGAGGGTGAAGTCTCTCACATTTAAAATCTCTCCTGCCCCTGATTCCATTGTCCCATCTCTCTGACCCATTCCTCTAACTTCCTCTTCTACTTTTAAGGACTAGTGTGATTGCCTTGGGCCCACTGGAATAATCCATAATGATCTCCCCATCTCAAGGTCCTCAAAGTCTTTAAAATTCCTCTTGAAAAATAAACTAACATGTTTACAGCTTCTGGGGATTAGAGCATGGACAATTTTTCTTTTCTGTGGGAGGGGAGAGTTATTCTGTCTTCCTATCATAGGTAGTTAAAAAGATGCGTGGTTTTTCTCCCCTCTGTTTTTCCTAAATTGCTAAGTGGGCATTTAAGAAGTTTTATTGGTCATATGATTTGATGAGGTAAGTGAATACTTGGAAATCATTTACTTGAGTTTTTCAGGGTGGTTGATATGTTGTTGGCTTTTGATATGAAATCAGTTTCACCTTGTGTTTACATTCTCAAAGCTATAGTTGGACTAATGTGGATGGGAAGAGGAGGTAGATGGCATGGCTGTTCTTTAAACTACCAATTCGAGATTATATTTTCCTTTCTGAAAAATTCTCTATATCTACAACAAATTGGAAAAAAATGCTTGGGGTACAAATAACTAGTTTGTGAGTATATTTGTTTATGTGAGTGCACAGAGTAGGACTGGAGAGCAATAGAATTTGACAACTTAGGTTCAGATATAATATTATTTGGCTTAAGAAACCAGTTTTGTTTTAAAAATTTAAAAATAACTCCATTTTTTAACATAAGGCACTAGTTAAGAAGCAAATTACATATCTGACTATATTTGTCTCCAAGATACAGCTTGATTAGTACTGTGGATTGAATAACACTTTATCCATATTTAAATTAGAAATGAATATTTATATTGATGTAGAACAAGACAAGGGCTTGTTTGTTTTCCTAATTTGTCTACTGAAATTAGATACTAAATAGTAATACATTATGAGTTGTTAAGTCTGTCAAGGAAAGTAATTTTTATATGTGTATGTTAATAGACATTCACTTGAGGAATTTTATGTTTCCTCTATAACAAAAGTAATTTTATCTTATTTATACAATGCTTATTAAGGATTAAAAATTTTTAGAAGATCATGCCTAGTCATGTCAAGAAAACCTGTAGTTGTGAAATAGTTATAGTAAGGAATTACACTAGTCTTAGAAAAAAAAATCAATACTTAAACTTGAGCGGTATTTTGCAAAATGACATCAGAAATGAATCTTAGTCAGTATACATAATAGTTTCACTAAAAATGAATGTTACTGTTCAAGTACTGGTGAGTAAAAGAAGATTGTAATGCATGTATGAGTGCTCCCTAAAATCTAAATTTCATAGATGCTTTTCTATAAATCATCTAACCAAAAAGAAAAAAAAAAAACATAAAAAGTCACAGGAGCGCTCCAAATGCATTTTTTTTCCTAGAAAAAAATGTTCCCATTAGACTTCCAGAATCATTATATTAATGGTAGTTAGTCAAATAGCTCATTTCGTGTTGTTCTCTTAGTGACAGAAAAAGTTAATCTGGTTAAATAACTGAACTTCAAAGACAGTTGATCCATCGAATGATAACCTAACTTTAGGATCCTTAGTAGTGATCAAAAAAGAGAACAGAAAAATCTCAAAAAATATGGACCATTTATTTTCTCTTTGTCAAAGAAAGGAAAATAGAAGAAAAGAAGCTATGTCTAATGTGCAATGCATATTAGAAATTACAATATGAAAAATTTCTTCAGAATAATTCCCTTCTATAGCTTCTCTCAGATAGTACATTTGCATAGCTTCTCTGAAAATTCCCGTTCAAGAAGTTCCTTGTAGTTGTGATACAAATAGAAAGGCTATTGCTAGCTGATGCTTAGAAATGTATTATCTGAGGAAACATTCTGTACTCCTCAGCTGAGTCTGCACCAACGTTTTGAAATCTTTGAGTTTTTCCACTTTTTAAAATAACTGAATCAAAGGACATTTAAACTTAGTACAAACCACAGGATGGATAACGAAATATTAGGTTACTGTACTTATCATAGTACACAGAACCCCTATGTCCTAGTTTTAGTTTGATTTGACAAAACATAGATGAATTTTATGTTCTTTTTTCTTTCAGACAAAAGTATTTCTTTAGCTTAATTTTCCTTTGATATTTAATATTGGTATATGTCGAAGCCATTATAACTAGAGGTGGCTGATATTTAAATTGATATTATTTGCTAATGTAATGTACAATGCTGATATTGTTGAGGAACAAGAAGATTTAAAACAAGACTCTAGGTACCTTTCTTAAATAAATGTTTTATACTTAAACATCCCCCCATCTCAATGTAGGGGTTGCAAAAATATCAACCTCACCTTGATCATATATAAGAAACACTCTCCAGTATCATAATATTTTAACCATAAAGAGTTAGACTAAAAACAAGGGGAGGTTTTCCTGTTTCACATGGAAGAAGTTTGGAAGAAGTCACCACTCCATCCTAACAACAATTAAAGCTGAACAGACTGAAAAATCAACAACTCTTCTTGGGTCCATAAGAGAGGGGAGGTCGCAGGGCAAATTACTGCCCCCAAGATTGGAGAGACAGACAAGCAAATAGAGGGACTCACGGCTTACTGGAACAGAGACTCTCAAGCAGAAACAACCATGGGAATCAGTGTCGGGGTAGGAAAACCTGAACTGTAAATGACAAATTGCTGTAGGCTCAGTGTGGACAACTGAGAGTTAAAAGCTGCAGGGAAACCCAGTCATAACGGGGCCCCACAATATTGTGAGATTTATGTCCAGGCACTTGAGCAGGTTTCCTCAGTAAATATCACAAAAATGTCCCCTCTTGCTTCTGGCAGGGGGAGGGGAAAAGGAACCATTTTGAAATATGTCAAAGCACTCTGTTTTTCTTAATAAGTCCTGCTTTCAAGGGAACTAGTTAACTGGATCATAACTTGCTGTGGTATTATCAGAGACTAACTGGCTTTGGGGGAGGATAAACACCTAGCTCCAGCCTACTCTACCCATGCTATCCCACCTAAGGGGGGAGAAAATACTGAGAAACACTTGTGAAGTTCATAGTACGGAGGCATAGGATCACTAAACAACTAAGAACTAATCATAGAAATATAGAATGCTTCCAGCCTCCCCGTATACCTCACTATTAATTTACTAAAGGCCCATTTGCACCAGTTTCTTTTACCTGGTACATCATGTTTGGCTAGCAAGGAAAAAAAGAAAAAAGAAATACTAAAATGCAAAAGATACAATTTGAAGAAAAATAACAAGCATCAGACTCAGACATTGCAGGGATGATGGAATTATCAGATGGGAATTCAAATCAATTGTGATTGATATGCTAATGAGCCTAATGGATAAAGTAGACAGCATGATAGTCAATGTAAGCAGTCAAATGGAAATCCTAAGAAAGAACCAAAAAAGAATGCTAAAGATTAAAAAAACAAACAAACAAACAACTAACACATGAAAACTGCCTTTTATGGCCTTATTAGTAGACTAGAAAAAAACAGAGAAAAGAATGTCTAAGATTGAGTATATAGTGATAGAAACTTGGAAAACTGAACAGCAAAGAACAAAGCTAGAAGCAACAACAACAAACCACAACAGAATATTCAGAGACTATGAGGCAACTACAAAAGGTATGCTATACACATATGGGAATACTGTAAGGAGAAGAAATTGAGAAAGGAACAGAGAAAATTCTTGAAATAATAATGACTGAGAATTTCCTCAAATTAATGTCAGACACCAAATCACAGATACAGGAAGCTCAGAGAACACCAAAAAAGATAAATGCTCAGAAAACGATACCTAGGCAAATCATTTTCAAACTACAGAAAATCAAAGATAAAGAAAAAATTCTGAAAGAGGCCAGAAACAAAAAACACCTTTCTTACAGAGGAGCAAATATGAATTACATCCAAGTTCTCCTCAGAAACCACACAAGCAAGAACAGAGTGGAATGCACTGTTTAAAGTATTGAGAGAGAAAAAAAACACCAACTTACAATTCTGTGTCCTGCAAAATTATCCTCCAAGAGTGAAAGAGAAAGACTTTCTCAGACAATCCAAAATTGGGAGGATTTGTTGCCAATAGACTTGCCTTGCAAAAAATGTTAAAAGAAGTTATTTGTTATTATTTTAATTATATCTGTTTATTTCAAAAAAGCAAATGGATTCAACCTGTTTTTTATAAATTAAAGGGTTAGATTTTTTTTTTTTTCTTTAAAGACCTTTTTAAGGAATCTTCATTTCCATGATTGACCCTTCTGAGACCAGATTGAGGTGTTTCCTGGAGCTGAGTCTGATTCTTTCAGCCTTACAGAGGAGCATTTAATGGTCACCCACACTGTGCGGCAGAAAATATACTGTTAGACCACACTGATGCCATCAAAATGCTGCTGGAGTGCATAGCTACCATTCAGCTCAGGTCTACACCTCAATCTGTGGAAACCGGCTTATGTGGGTAGGTGTGGAGAGTGTGTGTGGGGGGAATGTTTTGAAAACAGCATCAACATCATGTCTCTGAACACACTTCATTTCACTGAGGTTGACCTCAGAAATCATTTGCTTAGGACAAGTGTCTGCCCTGAAAGGTAGCACCTCATTCTTTCTTTATCTCGGTCCCTGCCCCTCCTTCTGCTTCCCACTCCTAATTTTTTTCTGGAAAGAAAGGGGCTCTAAACTAGGTCACAGTAAAACATTAGAGACCATATTAGCCTTCTTTGATGGAGGTGTTTACATTTTGCAGAATGGAAAACTTCATGCCAGGGCTACTGGAGGTAGATGGTAACCATGAAGCCAGAAAGGCTAGGACCAGAATGGGGTGCCTTGGGGGAGGTCTGGACAGGCTGTCTGAGTGCACTTCAGATTCCACCAGCCTGGCCCAGATTCTGCTAGAAGTCAAGGCCTTTTTTGGTAAAGATGAACTTTGGAGAGTGAGAGGAGTGGGAGTGCAGAGCAAAGATGGTCTTATCAGCACACCCCTGAGAAATCCTGCAGAGAAGGGAGACAACCACTAAAGCTGAGAGACTTCCATCTTGAGCCCTCACTGCTGCTCAGCAACAGTTGAGGATTGGTAATTGAAAGACCCCTTGATTTATATAAAAAGAGCTAGAGCCTCCACAATGCCCCTCTAGCAGTTGTGTCACATTTAATCCACCTTCCCCTCTGTACCCTGTAAAGCAGGGATAATCACGAGATTGCTGGAGGCGGTAAAATGGGCTACTGACTTGAAAGTGCCTTCATTTAGAGATGGTCAGAAAATGTTTGCCAAGTGACTTCCAGAAACAGTGGGAGTGGAAGCGTTTTAAAAGAAGTTCTTTAAGGCGAAGGAAAATAATACAAGTTAAAAACTTGGATATACATAAGGAAAAGCATCAAAGAAGGAATAAGTGAAGGTAAAATAAAAACTTAATTTTATTATTCTTAATTGATTTCACAACAAACAACAGTTCAAAATAATAACACAGCATGTATTCAATTATGTATGATTAGGTATATATCGTATATATCTATATCCATATGTATGTGTGTGTATATATATAGATAGCTTTATATATATGTATATATGTATATATGTGTATATACACATGTATGTATGTGTATATGCACATATATATGTATATGTATATATGTATTTATATAAACATATATACATATATATGCTCATGTGTACTTATATATGAGGACTGACAGTTAAGTTTGCAAACTCATCCTAGAAAAAGTGCTACATACCTCATTGCTGAGTATCACTATGGTCACCTTCAAAGTCCTCCCCTTGGGAAGCTATGCACTGACGCCAGCGCCTAGTCCACCCTTCAAAGCAATTTTGGAGCTCTTTTTCTGGAATGGTCATCAGAGCTATCATCTTATTACCCTTGATGTCCTGAATGTCATCAAAATGTCTTCCTTTCAATATTTCCTTTATGTTCGGGTAAAGAAAGAAGTCATCGGAGGCCAGATCAGGTGAGTAGGGAGGGTGTTCCAGTACAGTGATTTGTTTACTGGCTGAAAACTCCCTTACAGACAGTGCCGTGTGAGCTGGTACATTGTCACGATGCAAGAGCCATGAATTGTTGGCAAAAAGTTCAGGTCGTCTAACTTTTTCATGCAGCCTTTTCAGCACTTCCAAATAGTAAACTTGTTTAACTCTTTGTCCAGTTGGTGCAAATTCATAATGAATAATCCCTCTGATACCAAAAAAGGTTAGCAACATCGTTGCAACAAGTTCACGCATGTAATTGTCAGACCTCATATATAGTTTGCCATGGGAGCTGGTGCATTGTCCTGATGCAAGGACCATGAATTGTTGGCGAAAAGTTCAGGTTGTCAAACTTTTCCATACAGCCTTTTCAGCACTTCCAAATAGTAAACTTGGTTAACTGTTTGTCCAGTTGGTACAAATTCATGATGAATAATCCCTCTGATATCAGCAAAGGTTAGCAACATTGTTTTGACTCTTTATTTGGACTGACAGAACTTTTCTGGTTGTGGAGAATTGGCTGACTTCTGTTGCGCAATTTGACGCGTTGTTTCAGGGTTGTATCGGTACACCCATGTTTCATCACCAGTGATAACATGGCCCAAAACATCATCTTGCCTCTCCAAAAGGTCTTGGCAAACTTTGAGTCTCCTTTGCTTTTGTTCATTGGTGAGCCCCTTCGGGACCATTTTTGTACACACCTTTCTCATGCCAAAAGTTTCAGTTAAGGTTTTGCTAACTGTTTCTCTATTGATGTTAACTTGGTCTGCTATGCTTCTCACGGTCAGCAGACAATTTTTAATTTATTTTTATTTATTTTATTGGGGAACAGTAGTGTTTTTTTCTAGGACTCATCAGTGTTGTCCTTTCAATCTTAGTTGTCATCCAAATCAAGTTTTTGTCCTTTCAATCTTAGTTGTGGAGCATGCAGCTCAGCTCCAGTTTCAGTTGTCATTGTTAGTTGCAGGGGGCGCAGCCCACCATCCCTTGCGGGAGTCGAACCAGCTACCTTATGGTTGAGAGCCCACGCTCCAACCAACTGAGCCATCTGACCACCTGGGAGCTGAGCGGCAGCTCACTGACTTCATTGTAGTTGTGGAGGGCGCAGCTCGTTGGCCCATGTGGGAATCGAACCGGCAACCTTGTTGCCCAGAGCTCACTCTCTAACCAACTGAGCCACCCGTCTGCCCCTCAGCAGACAATTTTGACACACAATTCGATGAACTTTTGCAATGTTTTAATCAGTTCTGCTTGTTACTGGCTGCCCTGACCTCTCTTCATTAGTGAGGTGTTCTCTCTCTTCATTAGTGAGGTGTTCTCTCCCCTCAGAAAAACCTTTAATCCGTTTGTACACTTCCATTTTCTTTATGGCATTATCCCCATTAACTTGACTAATATATCTCTGATTTCACTTCCACTCTTGCCAAGTTTAACAAGAAATTTAATGTTTGTTCATTGCTCTAATTCAAGCTTAGACATTCTTGCGATGGCACACAAAAACACGCAACAACAATAATGAATGCCACTCAGCAAGACACCGCCACACGTCGACATGAACACAGCTGTGAGAGAGACACTGCTTACCGAGTTGTTTGTACAGTGCTGCCAGTGTAAGTGCACGGGGACAAGTTCGTGATCTTAATTGTCAGACCTCGTACTTATGATTCATCTTGTATTAATTGTTGTTTGTAGTCTAATGTAGGGTCAAGGTTCATTATTTCCCATACCTATATAGAGTTTTTCCAGCAACATGTAACATGTTGAAGACTTTCTTTCTTCTGAACTTTTTTGGCATCTGTACCAGAATGATATATATGTAGATTTACTTTTGTGCTATGTATTCTGTTCCATTGTTCCGTCTAGCTTTATGCCCAAAATGACACTCTTAATTGTTGTATGTTGAAAATAAGCCTTGAAATCAGAAAAGGTGAGTCTTTTAGCTTGATTCTTCTTTTACAAAATTTCTTTGACAGTTCTATTGTCGCGTCCCACACCACGAGGGTTGCGGGGAGTGAGGACTGCGGTGCAAGGTTAAGAAAAGACAGTAGCCATGAATAGAGTGCAAGTGGGGCCAAGGGACTCCAGCCTCAAGGACTGGGCCCCCCCACACCCCAATCAAATCTGGCCTACGCATAGTTTTTATTAGGTGGGGAAGTAAAGGAGATAAAGCTTGTCAATGTCAAGATCTGTGAATCCCATACATTATAATAGGAAACTGATTTAAGCCAATCACCCTTGCCTGCAGGCAGCTAACTGTAAGTCTCAGGATGTATGTACTTCCCCAAGGGACAAAACCTTTATGCATATGAATAGATGGAGAGCACATCATTGAATCTCTTCCCTTGCAGGTAGTGGGAAGGAATGCAGCCACAGAGGCAATGGCTCTCCTTAGCCAGGGGAAGGTGGGGGGCTGTGCCCACCTCTATCAACCCCATGAGTTCTCCAGTGGGTCCCCTCTCGACTGTGCCTGCTTGAGTTGTCCCCCCCCCCCCCGTGGGGAATCTTACTCGTCATTGGCTGACCAGCCATCATTCTGGGGCCAAACAGGGAGGCATAAAGTGCAAACACAAAGGTAAAGAAAAGTCCCTGAAAGGATCCGTCTCACAGACTCTCCTTTCTTTGGGGTCAGGTACAAGGAGACAGACAGGTAGGCTGCTGCGTGGCAACATTCTGTGTTCTTGAATTTTCAATTTTAAGACTCAGTTTGCTAAATATTAAAAATTGGTTGTGGGCTTTTGACTGGCATTATATTGAATTGATGGATAACTTTATTGAGAATGAATTTGTAACAATACTGCCTTCTAATCCACAATATGGAATTGATCTCCATTTATCTAGATTTTCTTTAATTCTTCTCAGCGATATTTTCCAGTTTTCAGTGTAGATTCTTGTAACTTTTTGTTAAATTGGTTACTAAACATTTCAGTAGTTGGCATTATTTGTAAATATAATTTTATTTACAATTTTCAAAGTTTTTCTGCTGTTGTGACTGATTTTATTGATCTTCTATTCTGTGATTTTGGCAATTCACTTATTAGTTCTAGTATATATTTTGTGCTGTGGATTCCTTGGGGTTTTCTATATAAAAGTTTTATGAACAGAGACCATTTTATTTCTTCCCGATCTATATGCCCTCTTTTTTTTTTCTTTATTGAATGACTACAACCTCTGGTAAAACATAAAAGTACTCACAATGAAATCCATTCTTTGTTTCTGTTCCTAGGAAGAAAATATTGAAAAAATTTGTTTTTGAGTATATTAGTTGTGTGTTTTTCATAGATAGTATTAATCAGTCAGATTGAGGAAGTTTCCCTCTATTTCTAATTTTGAGATTTTTAACTATAAATAATTGAATGTGTCATATGATTTTTCATGTATACTAAAGTCTACTGCCATTTGTGACTACATGGATGGATCTTGGGAGTATCATGCTGAGCAAAATAAGACGGAAAAGGACAAGAATAATATGTTTTCACTCATGTGTGACATAAAGCAGAAAGTAACAAATGAATAAATAAAACAAACAACAAAAGAAACTTCATTGATACAGACAACAGTATGGTGAAGGGAGGTTGAAGAGGGTAAAGGGAGTCAAATATGATGACAGAAGGAAAATAAAGTTTGGGTGATGGGCACACAATGCAATGTACAGATGATATATTATAATATTGTACATTTGAAACTTCCATAATCTTATTAACCAATGTCACTCCAATAAATTTAATCAAAAATGTTGATTTGGTTTTATTTGTTATTCTGTAAATGAAGCAGTTACATTCATTGATTTTTAAGTGTTAAACCAATCCATCTTTCCTGGAATAAATCTCTGTTTCCTATGATATATTATCTTTTTTTAAAATCACTGGATTTGTTCTGTTGGTATCTTTATGGCATTTTCTTGTATGCTCATAAGGGATAAAAGTTTTTAACTTTTTCTTTGTCAGAATTTGGTACCAGGCCTATCGGGCCTTTTATAATGAGCTCAGGAGGGATTTCACATTTGCTGTTTTCTGACAGAATTTTGAAGATTTGTATTATTTCTGTCTTAAATAATTGATATAACCAATGAATCCATTTGGGATTGCAGTTTTCTTTGTGAGAATATACATTTTTATTCATTTATAATTTATTTAATAGATATAAGACTATTAAAGTTTTATATTTCATATCACATCAATTTTGTTAAATTGTACATTTTAAATAATTTCTCCAATTTATTTCTAAGTTGACAAATTTATTGCCACAAATTTGTTTGTAATATTTACTTATCATTTTAATTTGGTAGAATCTGTAGTGGTATCTTTTTGCCTTGTTATTCTAAATTTGTTTTTTCTCATTTTTCTTGATAATATTCTTATGGTTTTATGAATTTTATTTGAATATTTAAAGAACTGAAATAAGGGGCTCTAAACATTTCCATTACTAGCCAATTTCTGTTCAAATGGTCTTTCCTCTTACCTTTATTATTTCCTTCCTTCTATTACATTTGAGTTCAATGTAATCTCTATTATTTGGATAAAACTTTTCTAAATATGATATTCAAAGCTATAAATTTTTCTCTTGATACCTTTTTTGGCCTTTATCTCACAAAGTCTGATATGCTGTTCTTTCATTATAATTTATTTACAGATATATTTCTATTTTTTCTTGTTTTCTTCCTTGAACAGTTTAGGCATTAGTTTTTAAATAAACAGTTTTATGTTTTCTAGAGATCTTATTTTTATTGACTTGTATTCTATTTCTATTTGGTCAGAGAACATATGCCCTAAGACTTTCAACTTTTAAAATGTATTGAGATTTGTTTTATGATTCAGCATATTTGCAATCTTAGTAAAAACTTTTTGTGGCCTTGGTGGCAGGCTGATGTAAATTGCAGTGTTTATTATTGCATATCACTCTGATGTATTTGAAAGTTATACTTCTAAGGAATTCTTCAAGCAGCACCTGTTTTAAATATCTTTGAATTTTTAAGCAGTGTGTGCATTATTTTCCATGTCCAACTGTGTATTGGTATGTCTGACCTGATCTCTAGATATTTTAGAATATATAGTCCTTTTTTATGCTCACATTTTGTTCTGTTCCAGGCTTCTCATATTTTTTCTGAGACTCACATTGATACAGTTTCATTTTTATGCAACTCACTTGTGAGTGATTAATATCAAATTTGTCTAGTCAAAAATTGCTCTCAGAAGACTGTATTATAATCATAATTATAACAACTTCAAAATATACTATGTAAAAAACTCCCTGTGCTAAGATGTTGAGTCAGGCAGCACGACTCTTAAATTTAAGCCAACGTGGCTCATCATTATCTTGAATCTGTAATTTCAAAAATTGAAATCTTCGCCTAATAATGATGTGGGCTGGTACAGCCAACTACTGTTGGTAACGCCTTATATCTATGTACATTGGCACTTCCTAACCTCTCTTGCAGTTAAATTGGTGACTAATTTAGCCAATGTAATGTGTAGGAAAAGATTTTGGGACCAAGATGGTTAATTATCTGGCTTGCCTTCTCCACTTTTCCTTCTTTTCTGCCTGGCAAGATGTCACAGGACAACTCAGAGGCTACACTACAGCCAACTACAAAGTGAACATAGCCTTGGCCTGTATAACCCACCTACAACCGTGACAACAATGAGGCATAGGCTTCTTTTCTGTTAAAGCAGTGAGATCACTTATAACTCAATTAGGTTTAGAGGGTGTTTTATTACATTCTATCTGTAAATTTCCTTAATTCTATAATGCTGTCTTCTGCAGTTAAAAAATGTAACTAATCTTGTAAAGTACATTTTCTTATATTTTGTTCCTTAAAACAACACAGTGAGTTAGTTGTAAGATATGATATATAAAATGATATATTTTTAAAACATAATGAACATTATACATGATCAATAAATGCTAAAAATTACTTATCGTTTTAATTACTTATCAATCTGTATACTCAAGAACTGAGGCTTTGATTTATATATCATAATGACTAAGATATATTGTGTCCTTACTAAATATTACCAGTTATGTTATCCTTTCAATTCTGTGAAATAAATAGCTAAGATTTTACATATTCAGCTCATTTGTTCCAACTTGCAGTTAATGAGATTGGACTACCGAATGAAACCCAAGTCTTGTAACTTACCATCATGGTCTTTATATCATACTTGAGTAGCTCAGTCCTTTCAGCCTTTCCGTATTCTTTTAAATAGACTTGGGTTGTAATTAAGCTAACTGGACTCCAGGCTACTTTTCCTACCATGTGCTATTTAACCTATCAATCTTTATGACCAGCAACAATCCTCAGAAAAACTGAGGAACAAGTATTTTATTTTTTAATTCTCTCACAAGCGTATTTTTATTTTAAGACTTCATTCTAAGTATACATTTGTAAATGAATATTTATCACTTGTTAATATAAGCTTATACATCAGCATATAGATAACATAAATTGTTGAGAAGTAGTTTTGGTAAATACAGAGGGTGCCAAAAAATGTATACAGATTTTAAGAAAGGAAAAAGCTGTATTAAAACTGTAATATTCAATATATACCAGTAACAAAAGATTAATACAAGTCACGTGTATACATTTTTTTGGCACCCTGGTTATATATTCTATGTATGTGTTGAGGGGTCTCTCACCTCTAAAATCACATGACAAAGACAGCCTCTGTTTTTTAAAAAACTTTTATTTATTTTAAGTGTGTTTTTCCAGAACCCATCAGCTGCAAGTCAAGTAGTTGTTTCAGTCTTGTTGTGGAGGGTGCAGCTCACAGTGGCCCATGTGGGGATCAAACTGGCAACCTTGTTGTTAAGAGGCCCGTGCTCTAACCAATTGAGCTACCGGCAACCCCCAAAGATGACCTCTATTTAATGTGATAGAAAACCTTAATGAACTTCCTAGAAACTTCCTGAACCACAATGTCAAAAAAAAAAAAAAGAATGGTATGAAGACTAATCTTGTCCTCTTTCTTCAGCTTGATGCATGTGCCCCAAAACAGTTAAAGAGTTTATTGCAATCAAATTACCATAGACAGAGTAAGGTGAATATCTCAGTAAATTTTCCAAACTAGTCGCCCTCAAAATGCAGTTTCCAGCAAATTGGTTACATATACAAATTCCCAGGCCCCATCCCAAATCTAGTAAATCAGAAACTTTTGAGTGGGGCCTAGAAATTTTGTTGTAACAAGCCCTCCAATTGATTCTGATGACTGCTAAGCTTCAAGAGCCTTTACTCTAAATCTGTACTGTCCAGTACAGCAGACATTAGCCAGACATGGCTATAGAACATGTGTAATGTGGCTTGTCCTTTTGGGAAGTGCTGTAAGTGTAGTACGAGGTGTGACAATTAAGTTCGTGAACTGGTTGCAATGATGTTGCTAACCTTTTTTGCTATCAGAGGGATTATTACGAATTTGTACCAACTGGACAAACAGTTAACCAAGTTTACTGTTTATAAGTGCTGAAAAGGCTGTGTGAAAAAGTTAGGCGTCCTGAACTTTTTGCCAACAATTCATGGCTCTTGCATAACGACAACACACCAGCTCACAGGGCACTGTCTGTGACGGAGTTTTTAGCCATTAAACAAATAACTGTATTGGAACATCCTCCCTACTTACCTGATCTGGCCCCCAATTACTTCTTTCTTTACCCGAAGATAAAGGAAATATTGAAAGGAAGACATTTTGATGACATTCAGGACATTAAGGGTAATACGACGACAGCTTTGATGGCCATTCCAGGAAAAGAGTTCCAAAATTGCTTTGAAGGGTGGACTAGGCACTGACATCAGTGCATAGCTTCCCAAGGGGAGCATTTCAAAGGTGACCATAGTGATATTTAACAGTGAGGTATGTAGCACTTTTCCTAGGATGAGTTCTCGAACTTAATTGTCTGATCTCGTGTGTGTGTGTGTGTGTGTGTGTGTGTGTGTGTGTGTGTGTGTGAGACACAGAGAGAGACATCTTTACCTACTCATCTATTGATGGACACTTAGGTTGTTTCCATGTCTTGGCTATTGCAATAATATTACAATGAAAATGGGAATGGAGACACTTTGCATATATACCTATAGTGGGATTGCTGGGTCATAAGGTAGTTCTATTTTTAAGTTTTTGAGATGCCGCCATACTGTTCTTCACTGTGGCTGTACCAATTTACATTTCCACCAGTAGTATATGTGGGTTCCTTTTCCCCACATCCTCTCCAACACTTGGTAGTACCGTGTTGCCCCGAAAATAGACCTAGCCAGACCATCAGCTCTAATGAGTCTTTAGGAGCAAAAATTAATATAAGACCGGGTCTTCTATGATATAATATAAGATCATTATATTATATTATATTATATTATATTATATTATATTATATTATATTATTATATTATATTTATTACACATATTGTATTATATAAGACCCGGTCTTATAGTAAAATAAGACCGGGTCTTATATTAATTTTTGCTCCAAAAGACGCATTAGAGCTGATTGTCTGGCTAGGTTTTATTTTCAGGGAAACACGGTACTTGTCTTGTTGATAATAGCCATTCTAACAGATGTGAGGTGGTATCTCATTTTGGTAATTATTTGCATTACCTTGATGATTAGTGATGTGAGCACCTTTCAGTGTACCAGTTAGCCATATCAATGTCTTCTTTGGAAAAATGTCTATTCAGTTGCTCTGCCCATTTTTTAATCGGATTGTTTGTTTTTGTACTGATCTTAGAGGAAAATCTTTGACCCTCTGAGCATTGAGGGTGATGTTGGCTGTGCATTTGTCTTATAAGGCCTTTCTTGTGTTGAGGTATGTTCCTTCTATACCCAATTTATTGAGTATTTTTATTGTGAAAGGATATTGTTTTATTAAGTACACTCTCTGCATCTATTGAGATAGTCATATGCTTTTTATCTTTATTTTATTAATGTGGTATATCACTTTTATTGATTTGTGTATGTTGAGCCATCTGTTCATCCTAGGGATAAATCCCCTTAATTGTGGGGTATAATCGTTTTAATATGTTGTTGAATTTGGATTGGTAATACTTTGCTGAGTGTTTTTGCAATTTTTTCATCAGGAATACTTGTCTATAGTCTCTTGTACTGTTTTTATCTGGCTTTGGTATCAAGATAATGCTGGCATCATAAAATCAAATTAGGAGTGTTTCTTCCTCTTCAGTTTTTGAAAGATTTTGAGAAGGATTGGCATTAATTCTTAAATGTTTGGTAGAATTCACCAGTGAAATCATCTGGTCCTGGGTTTTTCTGTTTTGGGAGGTTTTTGATTACTGATTCAATCTCCTTACTTGTTATTGATATGTTCAGATTTTGTATTTCTTCATGCTTTCAGTCTCGGTAGGGTGTATGTTTCTAAGAATTTTTCCGTTTCTTCTAGGTTCTTCAATTTGTTAGCATATAATTGTTCATAGTATTCTCTTGTGATCCTGTGTATTTATTTTTTTTTTTAATTTTTCTTTTTTTATTATTAAAATGTATTGGTGTGATAATTGTTAGTAAAGTTGCATAGGTTTCCGGTGTACAATTCTGTAATACATCATCTATATATCACATTATGTGTTCACCACCCAGAGTCAGTTCTCTTTCCATCACCATGTATTTGATCCCTTTTACCTTCATATACCACTCCCCTCCCCCAGTGATCCTGTGTATTTTTGTTGCATTGTTTGTAATAGTTCCTCCTTCATTTTTTATTCTATTTATTTGAGTCCTCTTTCTTTTTTTCTTAGTCTTGCTAAAGTTTGTCAACTTTGTTTATCTTCTCAAAAACCAGCTCTTAGTTTTATTGATCTTTTCTATTGTTTTTCTAGTCTATTTTGTTTATCTCTGCTCTGATCTTTGTTATTTCCTTTCTTCTGGTAACTTTGGACTTAGCTTGTTCTTTTTTCTAGTTCTTTTAGATATTAAGCTAGATTGCTTATTTAAGATGCTTCTTTTTTTCTTACCCTGGGCATTTATTCCCTCTTAGAATTGCTTTTGCAGCAGCCCATAGGTTTATTATGTTGTGCTTCTATTTTCATTAGTTTCAAAATATTTTTTAAATTTCCCTTTTGATTTCTTCTTTGACCCATTAGTTGTTCAAAAGTATGCTGTTTAATTTGCATGTATTTGTCAATTTTCCAGCATTCTTCCTGTTATTGATTTCTAGTTTTGTACTATTGTGGTAAGAGAAGATACATGGTATGATTTTAGTCTTCTTAAATTCACTAAGCCTTGTTTTATGACCTATCATATGATCTATCCTACAGAATGTTTATGTGCATTTGAGAAGAATGTGTATATTTTGTTGCTGTTGGATGGAATGTTCGGCACATGTCTTTTAGGTCCATTGGGTTTAAAGTATGGTTTGAGTCCAACATTTCCTTGTTTATTTTCTCTTTGGATGATCTATCCAATTTGGAAAGTAGAGTACTGAAGTCCCCTACTATTATTATACTGTTGTCTTTTTTTATTTTCAGATCTGTTAGTATTTGCTTAATATTTTTAGGTACTCTGATGTTGGGTACATATATATTTATCATCGCTAAATCTTCTTGATGAATTTACCCCTTTATCATTATATAATGTCTATCTGTGTCTCTTGTTCTGGTTTTGGCTTAAAGTCTACTTTTATCTCATAAGTACAGCTACCCCCTGTTCTCTTTTGGTTTCCCCTTGCATAGAATAGCTTTTCCATCCTTTCACTTTGAGCGTATATGTGTCCTTAAGGCTACAGTCAGTCTCTTGTAGGCAGCACATGCTTGGATCTTGTTATTTTACACATCCAGCCACTCTGTACGTATTAATTGAAGTATTCAACCACATTTACTTTTAGACTAATTATTGATAGGTAAGAACTTAGTAATACCATCTTATTAATTACTTTCTGACCGTTTTGTAGTTCCCTTGTTCCTTTTTTCCTCTCTTGCCGCCTTCCTGTGTGAATTGATGATTTTCTATAGTGGTATGCTTTGATTGCCTTCTCTTTATCTTTTGTGAATCTACAAAAGGTTTTTCCTTGGTGGTTACTGTGAGGATTACATAAAACATCTTATATATAACATTCTATTTTACATTGACACAAATTTAATTTCAACCACATACAAAAACACTTCACTTTTGGATCCCTCTTTTATATTTTTTATGTCACCATTTACATTTTAATAATATATATCCATTAACAAATTGGTATAGCTATAGCTATTTTAAATACTTCAGTCCTTTAATCTTTATACTAGATTTAGTTAGTTACACATCACCATGTTACAGTATTAGGGTATTCTGAATCTGACCATAGGCTTACCTTTACCAGGTGTTGTATATTTCATGTTACTAATTAGGATCCTTTCATTTCAGCTTTAAGAACTCTTTTTCAGCACTTCTTGTAAGGCAGGTTTAGTGTTGATCAATTCCTTCAGCTTTTGTTAGGGAAAATCTTTATCTCACCTTCATTTCTGAAGGACAATTTTTCTGGGTAAAGTATTCTTGATTGACAGTTTGTTTCTTTCGGCACTTTTAATATATCATCCAAATTTCTCCTACCCACAAAAGTCTTTGGTGAAAAATCCACTGATTGTCTTATGAGGTTCCCTTGTATAAGAGAATTTTTTTCCTCTTGCTGTTTTTAGAATTCTCCATTTGTCTTTGCTTTTATACAGTTTTATTATTCACTTTGGAAAAGCTGGTTTTGTATTGAAATTTTGGGGTGACTCTTTAGCTTCATGAAATAGATGTCCAAATCTCACCCCAGGTTTGGGAATTTCTCAGCCGTTATTTCTTTAAATGAGCTTTCTTGTGCTTTCTCCTCTCTTCTCTTTCTGGCACTCCAAAGGTATATACATCATTTCTTTTTATGGTATTCCATAAATGGTATAGATTTTTTCATTCGTTTTCATTCTTTTTTCTTTTTTCTCCTCTGATTGGATAATTTTTATTGATCTCTCTTGTAGCTCATTGGACCTCTCTTCTGCTTGTTCTAATGCTGTGGAAGCCCTCTGTTGAATTCTTCAGATCAGCCGTTATGTTTTTCAGTTCCAAATTTTCTGTTTGGTTCTTTATTATGTTTTTTTCCTCTTTGTTGAACTTCTCATTTTGTTCATGTATTGTTTTCTTTATATTATAAAATTGTTTACCTGCATTCTCTTGTAGCTTTCTGAACATCTTTAGAACAGTTATTATGAATACTTTGTTGAGCAATTTCTGGACCTCCATTTCTTTGGAGCCAGGTACAGAAAATTTACTATTCCTTTAATGGACTCATATTTCCCTGAGTCTTTATAATCTCTGTAGCCTTGTTTAGGTGTCAGCCCATTTAAAGAAGCAGTCACTTCTTCTAGACTTTATATACCAACATTAAAAAGGGAAGACTTTACCCAGTGCATGGGGTCATGCTGGAGTGCACTGCGACCCCTGCTGTAGTGGTGCAGGGTGCAAAGTGTGGGGGCACATAGTGGCACATGATCTGTGTGGGGCCTGATATTTCTTCAGTTCATGCCACTGGGCTCCACTGCATCAACAACTTCATGGTCCTTGGCAAGTACTGTGGGGGAGAAGTCATGGGGAGGTAAGCAGTGGCTTCAAAGGCTCTTAGGAGCCTGGGCAAGCAGCATGGGCTGTGGCCAACTATGAGCTCACTTGCAGCTATGGGGGCCCTGGCTGTCAGTAAGCTCTCCTGTGGCTGTTTACTCTTTTTCCAGGTGTGCACACTGCAGTTGAGGCTGATGACAGTCATCAGGCTGGTGTCATACAGGTGCACAGCTGGAGTGGCTAGCCCTGAACATGTACACAGTGGTGAGGTTCAGCTGGGGGCTTGTAGGCTGGTGTTTTGTACTCATGCAACCACAGAAGTCTAAACTGGCTGTTGGTTCATTTCCTAGAATTTGGTGGGGTCATGGGAGACAGAAGAAGTGGGAAGAGACTCAGGCAGCTGACATCTTGCACTCATTTATCTGCAGGGGCCTGAGCTGGCTGTCGATCCTGGACTCCTGTGTGGGTGGGGAGGGGAGGGAGCAGGGATGGCTGTCATCCATGAATGCAAATACCTGTGAGGCAAAAGCTGGTGAAATTTGTAGGGGGTTTGTGGCAGCTGTGTTGGCTGTTGGTTTCTTCAGTGTTGAAACCTGTTGAGTTTGTCTGCAGAGATGGTCTCTGTGAATGACAATCACTCTTCTGCACGGCTGTTACCAGTATTAATAGGCCTTACTTTTCTTCCTTGTTCCTAGCTATCTTTATGTGTCTTAGCTTGGCCAATCTGGGTAGGATAAAAATGAAGTGGACCTTCGTGTGGTACCCTGAAAGGTTGGATAAGCTGGTTCCTTACCCCACTTTTTCTTTCCTGGTGAGGGGAACTCTCTTTCTCTCTCTTTTTTTCCCTCTCCTTCCGCCTTCCTCCCTCCACTCCGGTTCAAGCCATTGTTTCTCAGTCTAGTTGTGTAGGGCCAGCTCCCTGGCCCATGCTGGTATTATGAGCCTTGTGCTCCCCCAGGCTGAGGCAGTCGGTTGCTGGTCATCGGTCAGCCGCTCATGGTGGCACACAGTAGCCCATGGCGGCACACAGTAGCCCATGGCAGCACACAGTAGCCCGCCACTGCCTGTGGCAGCCCATGGCAACTCACGGCAGCTCACCTCAAGCTCTGACTGCTCATGGCAGCCCAGTTCCAGGGAGAGCCCTCGTTCACAATCTTAGCTGTAGAGGGCACAGCTCACTGGCCCATACGGGAATCAAACTGGCGACCTCAGCATTAGGAGCATGGCACTCCAACCACCAGGATGACCCAAGGAGAACTCTTTCTAGCTGGGAAGTTCTCTCTTGATGCTTAAGAGTGCCAGCTTGGGAGATGGGATGATGCAGGCAAAACGAAGGTGTCTTCTTTTCTTCTTGTGTGGTTATTCTCCATTTTTTTGTTCCACTGTGTTGCTGGATTTTTAAAATAGGAATCTAGATATCTCCCAGAGCTGTTTTTGTTTGTGGATACATCGAATTATTGAGTTTTGTGGAGGGAGGAGAATCAGGGGTCTCTCATTTGCCATTTTGGTCTGCTGTAATAGCATTTTAAATGAGTGTTTACAAGATGTTTCTGATTTTCCAAGATTTGTCAATTGCCCATGATCATTCTTTTGTTATTGCTGCAATTGATTTTAAAAACTTTTGTACTGAAATACGTACAACAAAACTCATAAGGATTAAACTTGAAACCTTGAAAAATAAAGAATCTCTCATTTACATTTTGCAAGGAAGAATTCAGATTTTCAAAGAATCTTCAGTTATAGTAATGTGACATTCTCTTGCTCTAAATCACTATGGAACTTAAGGTCTGCAAAAAAATAATCTTTGCTTTTTTTGTGAAAGACTGTAAGTTTACATCATAAAAATTGCAGAATAAAGGGAAGGATCTAAGGAGAGACAGCTAGATACCAATGCATGAACTAAATTTTTGTTAAGGATTCACAAATGAATCAGTTTTCTATAACTTGACCTGCATTTTTTTTCTCAGAAAACAAGGTAATACAATGGGCTTTAAATTTTTTTTAAATTAAATTTATTGGGGTGACATTGGTTAATAAAATTATATAGATTTCAAGTGTACAATTCTATAATACATAATCTATGTATTGCATTGTGTGTTCACCACCCAAAGTCAATTTATTTTTAAAGCAGTCCTCACAATGCTATTTTATAAACTATAGAAACTTAATTCCAGTTAAAGTACTACCTGAATAAGAAGAAAAAAAATCAAAATTCAAGTCAGGGTGTCCCAGACCTCATATTTCATTGTTGAACATCTCACTGGCCCATTATCCTGGTTTTTTGCACCATTTGTTCTAAGTTGCTAGAAGTCTGTAAGGGTTGAGCACAAATAGAAGAAAAGATAAACAGAATACATTAAAGGCTGGATTTTCATGCCTGCTCACACTTTTCCCGCCTTCTATTGTAGGCTAGTCTAGTCTATCCTAATCCATTAATTAATTTATGGTCCCAGCACTGGTATAATTTACTTCAGTTTTCATTGTCTCTACCAGTGGTTACTAGTCAAGTGTTCTCTTTCATCTAGACAGTAGGCCGCAGTGAACAGTTTCATAGTTGTCTCCTGAACACACATAAACACACAGACACACACACACACACACACATTCTTACACACTCACTGTTCTCCTTTATATTCAGCACAGACACAGCTCTTTTGAAATATTCTGGTGATACTTACTCCTAGGGACAAGAAAACAGAGGAGTAGCTATTAGAAAAATAAAGTTAGTAATTGTCAAAGCTCAGATGTGTAAAATAATATTCCCCTGGTATCATGATAATGTAAATGAAAATTTCCCAAATGCTATCTCTAGCATATCATCTTCACTCCATTAATCTAAATCTCATTTTTATTTTCTGAGTTTTCTCCTCTTATAATGCTGGAGTTAAGTTTCTTTGTCCCCGTATCTTCAATAAGTATATTGATATCACAGAGAGAATCTGTTTTGCTTAATAGTGAAGTTCTTATATATCTGGGCATGTTGGGCAATTAATGAAGAGAAAGAATAGGAGTCAGTAAACATGTATACCATTATAATAAATAGCTGGAACCTGTATGTAGGCCTGTCTTTTGTTATTTATATATCATTGCACAAGTTATTTAAACTTTCTTAGTTCTAGTTTCCTCATCTGTAAAATGGAGAAGAAGAATCCCTTTCATGTAGGGTTAATGTGAAAATTAAATAAATTAATGCATGTAAATCACCTTGCTCAATGCCTGGCACAAACTTGAAATAACTTATTTTTGTTATTATTACTTGTTTATTTAGACATAATATATATGCTGAAATTGGAATGCTAGAGTAAATAATTAGCATAGCACATGTAAAAGGATGACATGTAAACTTATGAAAGCTTTCATACTTTAAATGAATTAAGTGAATAAAAGCTCAAGATAAAATGATAAATCCTGAGAATAAGATAAAATAAAGAAACTGGAAAGCCAAATGAGACAAATCAAAAATTAAAATACATTGACTATACATCTAATAAATAAATAAGAAACATCAGAGATAATAAACCTGGAAGAAAGTCATTTCAATTAATAGGAAAAAAAACCTTTATATATCCTCAGATAATTGAGAGAGAGAAAGAAGGAGAGGGAGGTTGGGAAGGGGGGAGAGAGAGAGAGAGAGAGAGAGAGAGAGAGAGAGAGAAGGGGAAGGGGGGAGAGAGAGAGAGAGAGAGAGAGAGAGAGAGAGAGAGAGAGAGAGAGAGAGAGAGAAGGGGAAGGAGAGAGAGAGAGAGAGAGAGAGAGAGAATGATTCAACAAATTAGAGAGACTGTTTGGTCAAAGATGAACCAGTAGAAGGATAATTGGCATCCCTAAATAAAAGATCTTTATAAATAATCAAAAAGGCACTCAGAAGTATCTAATACAGGAAAATTTAACTGAAATGAAGGAAAAATTGAATCTGCAGATCAAAAGAGCAGACTCATTCAGAACAATTGACATCAGGGCACATCCTGCTGAGTTATTGGATTTGAAGGATATGGAAAGCATTGCACTGCAATCCAGGTATGAAAAGCAAAGCACTGCTAAGAGAATAATGAAGTGAACCATAGAGATCTCCATACCTACACTGAAACCAGAATACAACTGTATAAATATACTCAGTGTTCTGAAAGAAATAAATTATGTTCATAAAATAATTTATTCATTCAAGTTGTCTTAACAAATATATACAAAATGCAATATTTTTCCATATTACTGAATGTAGGAACTAGAGTATAATGAAATCTAGTTGATCTAGAAATGATCAAAAATAAAGAACTTCTGAGAGGCTGGGAGAAAAGCCTGGTGGTGTGAATGGATTCCATTTTAACACAGAACTCTTAAGAAACTAAAATTGCAGCTAAAAGTGTAAATTTATCATAAACACAAAGTAAAAGTAAAAGTACTGTCATTATGAAAAATCTGTACGTTAAAGAGCTCCTCCCTCTTTAAAAACCAGGAGTTAATCCTACTGATAATCATTTTTTCTTAACTTTAATTGAAGTAGTATCCCAAATTATAATGAAGTGTTTATCTGAAGTTTATTACTTTTTTTCAGGTTCACATTCTTGTCTCTTTCTGCTATTCTATTAAATTAAAGGAAGTCTAATGTTACTTTTATGTAGCAAATAGAGTATATCTTTCTTACAAAATTGTCTATTTTTCTATCTACAAATATGTTTGTCTCTCAATCCTTCTATGTGTACATAAGCCTAAAGAAATAATTAAAGGATATTCACCAACTAGTTACCTGACACTTTTGGAAGAACTTAGAATTCTTTATTTTTTCCTTGTATTTTTATAATTAAAAAGATTGTTTGAATTTTTTTATAATTTTCTCCCACATTGCCATAAAACAAAGTTACTATTTAGTCTTACCGTTGCTATTATTCCTATCGCTATAACTTGTGGCAATACAGAATACAGAGAAAATGAAGGAGTGAAATTCATGACGGCCTGTGAGATTTTAGGGTATAAGCCTCATTTTGGGTACCCATGTTATAATGTGACATATAATAGGAAAGAAGTGAATTTCTTCCTACTTATTCCTGGAGCGGTGCTTCTGTGACAACTCAATGTTCCTACTTTAAGGTGCATCTAGAGATACAGCCCTTAGCATAGATATATCAGAATTCTGAATGAGAGCATTTTCACCAGAGGCACCCAAGAGTCAACTTCATGTGGTTTCTTATGTAATGGAAACAATAACGTAGCTGAAGTGGTCAGATGATTCCTATGGTTAACACTTTCATAAACACATGTACGAGATCGTCTGGGATCATCCAGCTATAATTGCTGAGGCTTTTTGCCTGAAGTTCTGGGGAACAGACCGATGAAATTTGGGCTACTTCTATGACGGGGTCCTGGGGAAACATGTTACACTAGGGGGTCCATTTGCTGTGCTGTTCATCAACTCTTTTAGCAATGGGGCAGATTTAAATATCGTTAGGCCCAGAAGTAGTATTGCCATTTAAGTCTTTTAAACATAAAAGAAATAATAATAATAAATGAAACACTGTAACACATAGTGCCTACAGGTAACAGTACAGTATTATACACTGTAATCTTGTTAAGGGGGTAGATCTCATGTTAAGTGTTCTTACCATAAAGGGAAAAAACAGGGGACACAAGAAATCTTTTGAAGGTAATGCATATGTTTATTACCTTGATTGTGGTGATGGTATCAAAAATATATGCATAGGTCCAAGCTTAACAAAATGTACACATTAAATAAGTGTATTTTTTGTATATTAAGTATGTCTCAATAAAGGTGAAAAACAAGAAAAAATCTAATTTATTCCTATTGCTTGTTGATTTTTAAATGGTAGAAAGTCAATCTATAGGGACTATGTAAAAACTTTATACATGTAGTCTGCAGAGCTGTTTGTGTTTGGTTTTTTAAATTTTCCGTACATTTATCTAATGTTTTTCTCCTTTGTCATATTCTGTGTTTGAGCATTCAGGGAGTTGTAGCAACAAGAAAGCAATGGGAGCGGGGGGAAAAATATACCAAGGAACACTTCTTTGGTATTTGATTTATTGATCATTATTTTAGTTAAGCAAGAACATTGTCTTTCTTCACTCTTTCATTACTAAATGATTGTATTTTAAATAAATTTGTAAATAGTCTAGTAAGATGCTCACTTGTGTCTCAGAAGTAGACGGCATGACTGTCCAAATCTCGGCCTTTACAACTCAAGTCCTCTAACTGTCTCAAGAGCTGGATGAGAACACAGAAGCTGTCAAGCAGTCACTTCCGCTTGAAGCCCCACTGAAAACAATACCACAGTACTGAGGGATACGCAGCAACTGCACATTTGTTCCACAGCAAAGACAGTTACTACCAAAAATCTTCCAAGCATTCTTTCTGTTGTTTCCTTCCTCCCCAACTTACTGAACTCACCTATAAATTATTGTCATTTCTGAACTATATTTTTAGTTTGCACCTTAATTCAGGACACTTATTCTTTGAAAACAGTAGGACCTTTCTTGCCCTAAAACTAGTAAAATCTTTTCCTGTTATTGGAAGTAGGAAAGTGAGGAATATGTACCTCAGAACTATACTTGCTTTCTGCCATTATTATTTTTGAATTATATATGTGAACATTATCTTTTTTTTTTTTTTACTTTTGGGTATCTCTCCTCTACCCACTGAAATTCAAAAATCAATCCTTTAAAACTACTGACTATCTTAGTAATAGGTTTTTTTTCCAAGTATATGCTTTTTGTAAAGTCCATCAAGATATAAGATGAGAAAAAAAGATAATTCTTTTAGTAAATTTGAAAAAAAAAATAATTTCAGACTTACAGAAATGCTGAAGAATAGTACAAAGAATTCCTTTATACCCTTCACTGATCCCCCAAATGTTAATATATTGCCACATCCTCTTCTGCTCACTTTCAAGTTGTAGAAATGATGCCTCTGTATTTCTATAATAAATGTTTCAGTATTTTCTTAAAAAAAAAAAATTCTCCCATTCAACCATAAAGCGTTATTTAAATCAGAAAATTAACATTGATGTACTACTGTTACCTAATCTACAGACTATTTCAAATTTCACCTATTGACCTGATGTTCATGACAACAAAAGAGTAAGAAAAAAATTATTTTTTCTCCTGGTTTGGGATCCAAAGCGCATGCCTTTAGGTGTTATGTCTCTTACGTCTCTTTTAATTGAAAAGAGTTCCTCTTTCTCTTTCATGACTTGACATTTTTTGAAGCTGGCAGGTCAGTAATTACGCAGAATGTCCCTCATATCTTTTATACCAATACTCTAGCACATTATAAGATAACCAGGCATATAAAATTTTATTTGGACTTTTATTACCAATTGTATTAGTTTAATATCTGTTAACTTTACTTTAAGGCTTGGTTTATATAGGAAGCTTACTCAAGTGCAGCAAAATTTAATGATGTGCCTACTACGTGGCAGGTTTTCTGCTGTAGTTATCAATAGTAATAATTTCAATGAAACATGTTACTGACCTTGAGCATCACATGGCTATATACACAAATACATACATACATATGTATTTATATATTAACTTTTGCACACTTTAATTGAGTCCTTAAGAAATAACTAGTATACCACATTTACTCTACTCTTATTGGTGTAGGCAGTCTTCAATTCATTGACAGTTTTTTGTTTTTTTTAAACAAAGTTCAGTTATTCTGATTTCCTTTGGTGGAAAAGGTCATAGATCCCCAAGACAATCTCTACTGAATTTATTTTTCTATTAAAAAACACATTCCGAATGTTGCTGGTTTGTTCAGTTGGTTAGAGCGTGGTGCTAATAGCACCAAGGTTGCCAGTTCGATCTGGCATGGACCACTGTGAGCTGTGCCCTCCTTAAAAAGAAAAATACATTCTGATTTCTAAATTGGGGTGCCAGGAATCCTTGTTCCATATTTGGAAGTGACGTTGGTGGTGGTGGTCTGGGCCTCTTGTTTCTTCACCTAGATCTAGATACCTGGGGACGAGCCATGCTCACTCTCCTCCATCTGTGTGGCACAGCTGAACAGTTCCCTGAAAGTGGGCACACCTCCAGCTCACTTCTCCTTGAGCTCCTCTGATTTAGGAAAGGTGGGCAGTTGCCCCCGCTGGCAGATTGGGTTGCAAATTTACCTTGGACCAGCTCATGAGTCCATATACGTATATTTCTAATCGTGGTAGATATTATTGCTCTTCCCATCCCACATTTTGGGGAGGAGATGTGCAATTCTGTTTTTGTTTGTGGGATTTTTTTTTTTATATGTTAGATAATTTGTTTTTTCACCTTAACCTAATATCAATCTTTCATGCCTAAAAGCAGCAAAAATTCTCATAGTAGTAGGTTGGTGCAAAAGTTACTGCAGTTTAAAAGGTTAAAAATAATTGCCAAAACCACAGTTTCTTTTGCATCAACCTAATAAATAAATTGGCTGGATATTCTGAAATGGAAGAAGAGAAAAACTGTTTAATCACTATACGCATTTCTTCAAGAGATAATGTCAGACTTTAAGCTATCCAGAGATAGGAGGTGTTTTATTTTATATACTTGGCTTAGACATTGATGCACATCTTTTCTTAACTCCATTATAAGCGGTTCAATGTATGATAAAGAGAAGAGAAATCTTACAAAGAAAATATAATTTGAAGTTAAGAAAATTCACATTAGTTACCCTTGAAAACTGAGTTATGTAAATTCCAAAGGACATAATTCTTTGTAAAACAAGTGTATATAATACTTGATTTAAATACATATTTATAAATAGGTCCTCTTATTGACCTCTGATTGGATATTCCATTAAGCTGACTCTGAAATTTCCAGCATTTTGAAATTCAGTGTCAATATCAATTGTTTAAAATCATAGATAATTTAAAATATATGAAATAATTATATAAAACAGTAACTATGGAGATGGTTTATATATTCAAATATATAAATAAGATATAGGTATGTATATTTAAAGATAATACATAAGTAGATAGATATTTTATAAAAGATAAATGTGGAGCATTTTACCAAATGGAGGAATGTATTTTATAGCAAGGACAAAAACAATATCAGAATACTGATGGGAACATTAACCTGGTTTTCCTGTTTACTTATGAAATTTTCTTCCATCAGTAACTCATACAATTTAATACAACTGAGCAGCAAGACTATAAGAATTCAGAATATATTTAGACAGTGCTCCTCATTCATTAAAATAAATTACTGCTGATCTCTTGCAGCAATAATCTTCAAAACTATGACGCAAGACCCCAAATAGTAAATCATCCTTTAATTGCTATAACAATTTTAAGGTAATAATTAAAAAGAAATCTAAATGTGATGAATGTATATAAACATTATGTTCTACTCTGAAAAGTAAAAATAAAAAAGAGCACCAGCGTCAGCTCTCATGTGTATTGAAAACCCAACATTTCTTACTTGGGTGTTGTTAAAATATCGACACATTTGTTGAGAATTTTTAAGGGAATTCTGTAGGAATTTGAGGAATTTGAGAATCTCTACCATTATTTAGCTCTAGGAATCTCTCCTTGATCTGAATTTAAACTACAGGTTTCTAGGCGAGTTTCATTTTTACATTTGTCCTGCTCTATACACAATGGGTTCTTCCAATATCAAGATCCATATACACTTTTGATTCTGGGAAATTTTCATTCATGATTTCAAATATTTTTGACCCAGCATTCTTCCATCCTCTCATTCGGAAATCTTAATAGAGAAATGTTGGGACTTCTGCATCTATGTATGAATGCCTCCAACATTTTCTCTCATGGTTTTCCTTTTTTTATTTTTAAAATCTTTTTCAGATAACGGCCATAGACTGACCTTTTAGCCCACTCATTTATTTTTTTAGCTGTGGTCATTCTTCATCCTGTGTTCATTTAGGTAAAAGCCTGTGCTAGGATTTTTACTTGACTTCAACGCTATTTCTTTTCAAAATGACAAATTGGTTTTACTTCATAAGTGTCTATTGTTTCATGACTCAATACCTTCGTTTACTGAGGACATGAAATACATTTATTTTTAGGCCTATACAGATAACTTTAATATTCCTAGTGCTGAAGTATATATCTTCTGTTGGGGTGTTTCTCCCCATGGCATTGGTCTTACTTATATAATTGGTGTTTCAGGCTTAAGCACTCACTTTCCAGTGAGAATTTTTTCTCAGGCCCCCTTGTATGAATCCTGGATTGTGACGGCCTCCAAACCATATTATTAGCATCAGATCCAGGGTAGGGCATCACATTGGTTCTGTTTCTCAGGCGGACATTAATTCCCACTAGTATAACTGGTTGGGTGTTTTTTTGTTGCTTTTGTTGATTTATTGTTTTTACTGTGAGTGTTTATAGAAATGCCCTTCCATTTTTCTTTCTTGTTTCGAGTACAACTATATGTATAAGTGTATGTATGATATATATTATACTGTATGTATGATATTAATGCAAGCAGGGAAAATTCAAAGTCTGTAAATTAAAAATCTGAACCATGTCATCTTTGATATAACTATGCTGTTTTAATCACAGATTTCAGTCTAGAATGTTATGACAAGTTCCATGACATGTATAATTTTTACAAAGTTATTCATAATAGCACTCATGTCATTTTTTTCTTCTAATTTCCTTGTGGCTGCTTCTCTCTAAAAATGAAAATTCCTCCTTAATTCTCTAGTTTGTATTCACTTTTTCTTAGAATAGCATATTCTGAGAAATGAAAAACCTGGAGGCTAGTAATAGTTTTGACACTATCAAATTATGAGACATTAAGTAATTATTAATTTCCCCATCCTTTAAACTTGGAAAGTATGAACTCTATTATCAATTTCTGAAATCATTTTGATTTCTAATGCCAGGTTGTTATAAGCCCCAAGGAGGTGAATGGGCTGAAAATCATTAGTATTTTTAAGGACCCTCTTGAAGACAGCTGGGGCCTAGTAATTTTTCCTGACTTCTTTGCTTCTTAAATTGTGTTCTGAAGTCACTGATCAAAGAATCAATGAGTCTAGAAATAGTGAGCTATGTTGAAAATAGCAATGAATATAATGGTTGTTTATGGCATCTAATAAACATGAGTTTGTATTATAAATCTATACATAACTTCTACATTACTTTGGGTAAATTAATTTATATCTCCATGTCTTATCTCCACCATGATTCCCTGTGAGATTAAATGATGTTACAAAGTTTAAAATCTGTCAGGCATTTGATGAATTTCACTTCTCCTCTTTCCTATTAAATTGATTAAATTTGATGTTCATGAGCTTTTCTGGTTATTTAGTATCAAGTATTCCTGCTCTATATTTTTTGGCATCTGATGTTTTAGATAAGAAGTCTGACAGCAGTATGATTAATTTTATTTTGTAGTGGCCCTGTATTTTTTTTTTCCTTCTGTATAGAACCATTTAAAGATTTTATCTTTACTTATTGTTCTAACATTTCATCACTATGTGTCTCAGTGTGCATAGTTTTCGTTCATCCTGTTTGCCATCCAGCTCTCTGTTGGGCAGTTAAATATTAAAGTGCAGGCCTTTTTTCAGGTCTGGAGAATTGTCTTCCATGATTTAGTGATCTTCTTCCTCACATTTGCTCCAGCCTTTCCCTCTGGAAATCCAACTAGAAAAATATTGGTACGTGTGGACCAACACATTTTGCCAAGTTCCACTTTTTCTCTCTTACTTTACAGCATTTACTCATTTAACCTACCTCGATAAAGGATTCTTTGGTTCAGTATTACTTGATATTCATTCCTTCGCTGAATGTATTAAGCTATTCAGCCACCAACTATTAAGTGTCTTTCCCCACTTTGGAGTAGATGGGAGTGTTAAATCTAGTATTTTACTCTCTGTGATGTCTGTTTACCTCAAATATTTGATAATTCATATTTTTGTGTGCTCAATGTTGTTTTTGAGTACCTCTGTCCTTCTGCCAAATCTGTTTGCCATAATCTCGGTTCTGGCTAAATGAAGGGAAGAGGAAGATGCTCCCGATAGGGGCGTCTTCTGGCTATGAGAGATCTCAGGCCTCTCCTGGCCGTCTAATGGCAATCTGAGCTCTGCTTTTCCTCTCCAGATTCAGTGTTCAGACCCACTGTGTTATCCTATAGCTTTCTGAGAGGTGCTTAGCATAAATAAAAGAGGAGGGAGAGAACAATAAACATAGGTTCTCCAATCAAAGTTCCCTAATGAATTGTCCTGATGTACATACACTTCAGGATCCTTTTCCATTCCTGCATGAACTGACTCTGAGCTTGCAGCTACCACAGAACCAGTCTCACCTAGAAACAGCCATTTTGCATGACTGAGATCTGATTTCTTCAGTCAATACCATTATATCTACGTACTTGCTACATTTTAGGACTCAACATTTCTGGACCACTTTTGGTGCTTTTTCTTAAAATCCTACTGCTTTGATGATTTTCCCCTACAAGGGTCTTTTCCCTATTTCTTTAAAAGTTATCTGAGTGGAAAGTTAGAAATGTATGCCCAGTTTGCATACTTATTCTAAACTCCCATTAGTCTATTGAGAGATGATTCTTTGCAATCTATTTACTGCTCCACATGCACTAGTCATTTGGCAAGTTCTTCCCATAATTGGTAAATATGTTCTGATAATAAATAATGTGTTGGATAATACTGCCACAGCCCACTTTATCCAGAAATACCTAAAAAATAATGCCTCTCAATGCTCCCCTCTCACAGCCCACCAGGGCACCTCTTCACAAATGACTAACTGGTGGTATCGGGATATAAATGCCACAGCTTCAGCATCCCATAGCTGGGATAATGTGGAGGCATGTATGTTTTAATCTTTTTGAGGGTTTCCCTGTAGGAATCATCTCTGGTTATCCGTTGTGGTAGCTGGCATAAGAACACACCCATTATCCTGCCTTCCCTTCCCTGTCTCACATCCCTACGCTCCTGCTGGTGTTCCCTATCTTTCTCCCAAAACAACTACTTGTGCTTAAGTCTTTGACTTCATAGAAACTGAAACTAAGCCATCACCATGCATCAAATAGCCATTGTGTTACGAAATGTGTCCAATTAGTTTCCATCTAAGTATTATTTCATTAAAGTAGTGAACCAGATACAACAAAGTAATCATGTATTTTCCCTTATGTATGATGTTTATTTGAATCTGAACATAAAAACAACACATATTACAAGAAGCTTTGCTACATGGCATACAGTAGAATACACAAGGTGTATTTTATAGCATTATAGTCTAGTGAAATGTTTAGGTAATAAAGGATTTTGTGATGATATTATTTTGAAAAATACTATATACTATATTGTTTTCTTAGAGATTTGTAGTTCATGTGAGCATATTAAAAACAGAAAGTCTACCATAAAAATAAAACAAAAATCTGTGTTTATTTGAAGTTAATATTTCTCAAACTAATTTGACTAGGGAAACTCTTTATAACATAATTCCTATTGATATCCAGTGAAACTAGTGTTTTTTATCAATAGCAATAAAAAATATGGTATGTTTATCTGTGGAAAGCTAACTGACCTATACAATTATGACAGCTTGATTTCATTAGGTCCATAATCTTACCAATAACACAAAACTGCTGAGACATTCGTAATTAATTATTAAATCTATTGGTTATATTGGAAAGTAGCATTGTTTAAAATAGTACATTTTAAATTTGATTTTTAAGTCAGATAAAAACCTAGACCCTCTCTTTGATATTTTGCTCCAGTTTCTTATATATTATCACATTGGTAACATAATGTTACAATAACAAAATTAATGCCCATGTACACTCCATCAAAGTCTATAAATAATTTTATTGTTGCTTCAACAGACAGGCCCCATTTGATTGGGTTAATATATGTTTGTTGAATGACTATAACTGTTTAATTTTTCTTCAAAGATTGAAAAATAGTCTTTAAATACTCACTAATTGATACAATGTAATTCTCAAATGGCATTTTTTAATTTTTTTATGTGTGTGATAGCAATAGACATTTTAAGCATCTGGGTTTTCTGAGTATATAGATGTCATTGGCTTCTGAGTTCACTGTATCTTTGAGTGTGGTGTACATTTGGACTTTGGTTTTATAGACTAGCTAAAATTCCAGGGATTTAGAGGGCTATTAAAATATACGATTCTCAATTATAGTGTCAATTTTCATTCAAGATGCATTTAACGTCTAGTTTTTTGGAGTTTTTTTCTCCTGATGGCTTTTTTTATACTCTCCAATCTTTTCTTCATACTTCTATCAGTGGCTGTCTTCAAAATACAGTCCTAATTATGCTACCTCCCCACTCAAAAATCGTTGTTATTTTTATGTCATTGAGCTGTTCTCCAAATGTCTATAAAATACCGACCCATTTTCAAGAAGACCCAGTTCAAATGCCTCTTCATTAATGAGGCAGGTCTTGAATTCCACCCCGCTGGCATTAATTTCACCTTTCTCTGCGTCCTCATACAATGCAGTATCTATGGGCAAATGGCTTCACCTCCCTGAGGTTTCTTTATGTATTGAAATAATAACCACAACATCACTGGTTGTTATATGCAATAAGTAACTTGAAGTGTATAAAGTACCAATCATGGTTTGGCAGATATTAAAACTCAATACATTGAAGTTATTAATATGTTTTATTATTGTGACACACAATCTGCTTGTGTTAGAGTTATCTGTGAACAAACATGTCTGTTTCTATTAGCATATATACTCTTCAAGGGCAGATTTTATGCCTAAATTTATCTTAATATCCCTTCAGGTATTGAGCACTTCTCTGGCATAAATTGTTCGTTTGTTTTACTTTTAATCCACAGTAATTTAATGTAAAAGTAAACATATAAATTCATATATAGTATATCTTGCAATTGACAGGACTGATACATTTTTCAGTTCACAAATTTACTGAGCTTATACCATGTGCTTATTACATCATAGGTTCTATGAGCAATACTGGAATAGGGTTAGCTGTGGCAAAGTAATATCTTGAAATATTTGTGTCGTGTGAGTGTGTGCGTGTGTGTGTGTCTGTCTGTCTGTCTGTCTGTGTCTGTGTTCATCTCCATACAATAGCTTTGTCTACCCTATTGGTGGTCACTGCTCAAACTAGACTTTAACTGTTACTGCTGAATGGAATGGAGGCCATGACAGTAACTTAACTAGAAGCTCCTTGTCTGGGGAAGAAGGGCTGAGTTGGAAAAGAGTGTACACAATAAATGCTGGAGTGAGTTTCTAAGAAGGAACCTTCCAGTATGTCTCACTTGGGGCACATCCAAGTTTTTGCGTGGGTGAAAGGGGAATAGAATTCCAAAACAGTTTAAAACTTTTAAAGTAGATGGCATCTGTGCTGTTTTCATATGACACAGATATCTTCAAGACCCAGCACTTTTTACACTTCAGCATGGTGCAAGAGCAGGTAAGGGTAGGCAAAGGGATGAGGTTGGGCTAGGCAGATCAGTCATGTCTGAGATAGTTCATGGAGCTTTTTGTGGCTACAGAGTGATACAGGAGAGAAGCGAGATTTTCCTCTGCTCCCTGGAAAGGCGTGAAAGTAATCTAAAAACTAGAGACTGCACACAAGCAAGACAGCTAACTGGCAGAGCCTGAGGGTTTCCTTGTTGAAATAAGGAGGTGGTGCAGCAGAAAACAACACAAATCTTATAACTAGGATTTTAGAGAAAGCGTGACTCTACCTTAGTGAAGGTCAGGACAGAAAATGCTTACAGCTAAGAGCAAGACAGAACAACATATATACCAAAGGATGCATGAGATAAACACATGAGAATTTAGAACCAAATCAGCCCTCCCCAAACACATTCATAATTCTACATGAGCATTCCATACACACCCTTAATTAAATACCACCTCAGGGAAAAAGGAAAGGGAAAGTAAATTCTTTCCTAATGTAGAAAATCCTGAATTTAAGGAAAAAAAACCTGAATTAACAATTTTACAGAAATGACTAGGTTCAGTTGCGTCCTGCTGAGTTGAAAAGGGATTCTATAGAGATAACTATAAATTACAGGAACAAAAAAATTGTCCACCTGAGTTGTGTGCTGTGAAATTTGTATCTGCAACATATTCACTATGAGCATATTCAATATGTCTTGAAGAGTGTGATTCAAAATGCCAGAATTTTCCACCAATTATAAGTTTGGAGAAACTTCTAATACTGAAAAAAAATGTTACATACACACACACACACAATTAGTACCCATACGAAATAGTTTAAAACTCAGTATGAAAATGAGAGATGTAGGTCTATAGTTTTTATTGCTCCCACTGTGCAGCAATATTTTTATTTTTAAATTTTAAAACTAAAAATTATATATATTTAAGGCTCACAACATGATTTGATATACATATAAACAGTGAAATCATTTCTACAATCAAGCTGATTAACATATCTCCTCACATAATTACCATTTATTTTGTGATTGATGAGAGCACCTGAAATCTACTCTCTTAACAAATCTCCAGCGTTGAATACAGTATTATTAACTATAATCATCATACTGTACATTAGATTTCTAGACTCATCCTATATAACTGCAATTTTGTACCCTTTGACCAACATCTCCCCTTTTGCCCCACCTCCCTGCCCCGTAACATATTTTTCATAATGGAATACATATTATGTGAAATCTTTTCCAGGTTTTTTGAGATATAATTGACATATAACATTGTGTAAGTTTAAGGTGTACAACATTGTTGCAACCTGCACAGCACAAGCCGTGGGAAGGCGAGGGAGGTGGCGCAGGGTTAAACTATAATAAAGAGACAGAGGCTTAAATACAGTTAAATCACAGAGGACCAAGGGACTCGCAGCCTCAAGAGACTGGAGCCCAAATCGGGTCACTGACAGTATTTATTGATTACAAACAATGAACATCACATGATTAGAGGCAGGGTCTGTGAAACTCTTACACCATTTCAAAAAAATGATTTCAATACCCAATTATTTGTCCCAAAGCAGCCAAAGCATATTGTCCCCAGATGACTAAGGTGCGTTATGCACCTCCCCGGGGGTGAGAGTCTCTCATGGTGAAACTGTTCCATGAGCTGAGAAGAAAGGGCTTGATCTTATTGCTCTAATGGGCCTCTCTCACAATAAGGTGAGAGGGAGTGGCAGAAGCAAGCAGCAGCTTCTCACAAGAACAGGAAGAAGGAGGTGCAAGGCTCCTTCCTATTATTACTTATAACAGCCCATTGGGGTCTCAACTGGTCCCGTCTCGCTTGAGTTGTCCCTTCCGCGAGGAATCTTACTTGTCAACACCGCAGACCCTTCTCTTGAAGACCAGACGGAGAGACTCAGGGTATTATAAACTCAATCCCAGAGAGGCACAGTCCCACAAATTCTTCTTTCCTTAGGGAAAGGTCGTGGGGGACAGACGGCTAGGCTGCTGTGTGACCACACAACATGATGATTCAATACATGTATATATACCGTGTTTCCCTGAAAATAAGACCTAGACAGACAATCAGCTCTAATGCGTCTTTTGGAGCAAAAATTAACATAAGACCCGGTCTTGTTTTACTATAATATAAGAGCTGCTCTTATATACTCTACTCTACTCTACTCTACTCTACTCTACTCTACTATGCTCTACTATACTATGCTATACTATACTACCTGGTCTTATATACGACCGGGTTTTATATAAGACTGTGTATAATAAATATAATATAATATAACATAACGTAATACCGGGTCCTATATTAATGTTTGCTCCAAAAGATATATTAGAGCTGATTATCCGGCTAGGTCTTATTTTCAGGGAAACATGGTAGTGAAATGATTACCACAAAAAGGTTCGTGAACAGATCCATCACCTCATATAATTAGTTACCCATCTGTGTGTGTGTGTATGGGGCAGGGGGGGGAGACCTTCACAACTTACTCTCTTAGCTACTTTCAAGTATACAATGTAGAATTGTTACTTATAATCACCATGCTGTATGTTAGAACCCCAGGAGTTATTCATCTTGTAGCAGGAAGTTTGTACCCTTTGAGCACCTTCACCCATTTCTCTCACCCGTCCACATCTGGCAACCACCAATGTACTCTCTTTCTATGATTTGGGTTTGTTGTGTTTTTTTTCAGATTCCACATATAAGTGAGATCATGTAATATTTGTTTCATTTATGGTGTGAGGTAGGAAATCAATTGCAGTTCTTTCATATAAATAACCAAATGTTCCAGCATCATTTATTGAAAAACCTATAATTTCTTTAATGATCTACAGTAGCCATTCTGTCAAATATCAAGTTTCCATGTATCTGTGAATTTATTTCTATTCTCTCTATTATTTTATAATGGAAATTTAAAAATTGAATTGATTAATATTCAATTCATAAAGACTATAGTCGGGGTGGCCAGTTAGCTCAATTGGTTAGAGTGTGGTGTTAATAACACCAAGGTTGCTGGTTCAATCCCCGCATGGGCCACTGTGAGCTATTCAGAAGATTAAGGTTCAAATTAGGTTCCCTCCCCCGCCTCCCGGAAGAAACTGTGGAAAGGTTTATGCTCCCAGGCTTAAGATAATGAGTAAGTGCTGTTTTATATATGTAATCTCTTGTTTTCAATGAGTAGCAATTTTACATAAAAAGTGAATCCATAAGTCCATGTTTTAGAAAGAGTATATGTCAGCGTCTGTGGTCTGAGGGTCATATTTGGAAAAAATGTGCATTAGAAAGACGAAAAGAATTTACAAAAAATTTTGAACCAAGCAGTTTGCCTTTTAAAAATTATAAAGCATTAAAATAGTGTAAATGACTATTAAATAAACATTAATCCCTTCCATGTCCTAGAAAAAAATAAACAATTGGATCTGTTATACTTCTATTTGCACTGAAATAATTCTTGTTCAAATTATAAAGCACAAAATGAACTTTAGATGGCATAAAAGATGCTGAGTTTCCCACCTTAGATTTACCTATTTTGGAATTTAAAGTGATTTAATTCAATTAGTTTTTATTTGTCCCTTGTGCAAGAAATATGGGATGTTTGTGCCTCTGACATTATTTTGTGCATCTGACAGATTATTTAAATGATAAATATTTAGGCTATATTGTTAATAGTCAAGATGTTAAAATGTTATCTTTATCTAAAATACGGATATTAACTGATTATGATAAAATCTGTATTCAATAAAACCGTAAACAAATATAATTTGAAATGGAAGATGCACATCCAAAAGCAGTATGTATAAAAACCCGACAGAAGGCACAGATGGTAGTATGGCAAGTGTTCTTCCTAACTGCAAGCAAACTTTTCTCTTGGGCAAACCACTTTCAAGCTTATTTAAATGTCTTTAATGTGAAGATGCTTGGGACAACAGAGTCTGATTGTCAATTGCCTTAATCGCTAGAGAACTGAAAGGTTATCTCCTTGGGAGAACAATCTAAGAATAATTCCCTTGCAAATGTAGAAACGTGCTTATGGCACTGTCCGGTGATGAACTAACACAAAGGACTTAGAAAGATGCCAGGTAAACATAGTGTGTTGGGAAATATTACATGCTTACATTGATAGCATGCCGTTTTAGTAATCTTTTTTGAAGAAGGAAAAGAAATCCTAGAGTTTAAGTGATCCTAAGAAAAAGAATAATCTTAATTTTAGCTGTTCTTTTGATTTTACTATTTCCTTCCAAATTCACTTATGTGAATTTGGGAGTAGTCAGAAGTAAGCATTGAAATTATTTATGTTTCCCTTAAAACTGCATAAGTAAAGATTTATTACACCAGGGAAAATGTTTTAGACAGGATTTTCTACAATCAGAAAACATTATTTCTTCTTGCTTTGATTTACCTTTCAAATAATTAGTATAAATAGTTATACTGAAGCCTAGTGGATTCCTATAAATCTAAGTGTAATTAAATATATTTATAAACCTTTATTATTGAATCTACTAGAAAAGCCAACGTGCTAAAAAACGTAGCTGATAAGAATACTAACAACTTAGTATACATAGTTGATATTAATGTGAAATAATAGGCAGTTTCCCAAAAAATACAAGAATAAAAATGCTTTAGCAGATTGATTTGCATGTTAGAAATTGTTGGTTAATAATTTAAAGAAGAAAAATATAAAGGGATGAGAACTGTTAAAAGTTTATAAAGGAAATAAAAAAATATTTCAAAAGCAGGATCTCAAAGAGATATTTGCACACCCATGTTCATTGCAGCATTATTCACAATGGCCAAGAGGTAGAAACAATCCAAATGCACATCCAAAGATGAATAGAGAACAAAATATAGTATACACATACAATTAAATATTATTCAGCTTTGAAAAGGAAGGACATTCTGTCATATGCTAAACATGAATGAATGTCGAGAATTTTACACTATATGAAATAAGCCAGTCACAGAAATATAAGTACTGCGTGATAACAATTATATGAGACATCTAAAATTTTCAAACTCATAGAAACAGAATGATGATTGCCAGGGGCTTAGGGGTGAGGAAGGTGGGAATTTGTTGTTTGGTGGGTGTAGAGTTTCAGTCATGTGGAATTGAGGGGGATTTGGAATCCACTGCAACAACAATTGACATTATTGTACTGTTTTCTTGGAAATTGTTGGAAAGGTAAATTTTATGTTATGCGTTTCCTTGACAAAATAAATAATAAAGTACAATAAAATAATGTATAAGTGTTATGCACACACATTATTTCTGCAGGATATAGCTGTGGGGTGAGCTGTGACAAGGGTAGTCGCAGTGATTTATAGTTTCACGTTTTCCTTCACACACTTCTGGACTTGTTGATTTACTTAGTGAAAGATTTTCTTTAGATCAAAAATTGAAACAAACATTTCAAAAAGCAATGTGCAAGAAATTTTCTTATATGGATAAAACAAAGCTAAGGCAGTTACAGAAAACTAGCTAGAAACCCTTTTCTTTATTCCAAATAACTGAATGAATACATAGAGCTTAGCCATTGAACTGAAATTCTGAAGGAAATAAATGTGTCCTAATACAACACGATAAAAAAGTATTGTCGAATCAAGTATTGTAAAAGGCAATATTAAGGAAATACTTTTATCTGAACTAAGCTGAAGATGAAAAGAAAATAATTAAAATGAGAATTCCCCCAAGAATATTAATGCAGAATACAAAGTTCAACTGGGTGGGTGTTGAAGCATTAGATGCTGGCTGCTTTAGTCTACATACTATTCCAATTGAGCAGATGCAATTATTTAATGCTAATTTTTCATCTTAACATAAGAAACTGCTAATGGGGTGAAAATCCTGGAGTTACTTTGGAAGTAGCTCAAAGAGAAATACTTAATTGGAGTTAAATGTGATGGCAGAATCCATAGTCACATTTAGCAACTATTCTGTAAAGAGGTTCTCAGCTTAGTCATAGAATAAAGAGTGAAGGCTTCCCAGATCAGGGAATGTGGATGATACACAATTAGGTGGTTTCATAAAGATGATAATAGCTAACATTTCATGAGCATTTACTTGTATGGCACAGTGCTAAACTCTCCGTTGTCTTATGTAAACAGTACACCTATCCCATTCACAGAGGAAGAATTGAGGATTAATGAGGTAAAATATCTTCCCTTTGGTTATTTATCCAGGTAACACTGGAGCAGGATTTGAACCCTGAGGTGCATGGTAATTTGTGTCATACAGACCTGGCTTTGTATGTTTTCTTTTCCTAGATAATCATGAAATAAATTCGGATAAATATCTTGACTGCTGTGTACCTTGTTTTTCTCATCTGTCAAATGGGAATAAAAATACAACCTATCGGTAATGCTTTTGTAAGGAATCAATAGGGTAATATATAGGGGCAGCCGAATGGCTCAGTTGGTTAGAATGTGAGTTCTGAACAACAGGGTTGCCAGCTCGATTCCCACATGGGCCAGTGAGCTGCGCCCTCCACAACTAGACTGAAGGACAATGACTTGGAGCTGATGGGCCCTGAAAAAACACACTGTTCCCCAATATTCCCCAACAAAACTTACTTTTTTAAAAATAGGGTAATATATAGGTGACAGGCACACAATGAGCTCTCAGTAAACAGTGACTTATCCACGTTACTTGCTGAGATCACGATTAGTTTAAAAGAGTCTCCAAGGACTTTTGACATCAAGTTGACACAAAATGAAAAGGCCTTCCTGAGGTCACACATAAATCTAATAGTTTCTCAAAATCAATGAACTTTAAAGGTAAGTTAATTTAAAAAAATCAAATCTGAAATATGTACATTGGTTTTAGATTAATTTGTCAAAATTTAGTGAAAAGTACTTAGAAAATGTAAAATTCTTTCTAAGTGCATACCAGAAATCTACATGTGGTTTTTCTAATGTGCATTCCTTAAATGGGGCCTGAGATTCCTGGAATTGACACATAATAATATTTTTGGTGAGAAGAGATTGGATTAATAAATGAGAACCATTGCTCCTGATAAAGTTTATTGGGCCCTTTCTTCAAAAATAAAGTGTATATTCTACATTGAGTGAAACTAATTGACATTTGCATATTATTTGCTTAGTTTAGGAACCCAGAACCTTTTATTTGTGGTAGAAAAATCTCCATATAGAGTTCAAGGAAATATGTGTCTCTTTGTAGCTCAAATAAGGTAAAAGGAACTGTCACTATTTAATTGTAGAGCCACGATTCCCGCCTCAGGAAAAAAAGTAGGAAAAAGCAATTAGAATACTCCCACCCTTCAGTGAAACATTTCCTGTATTTTCTCTGCAGACAGTTGTCTATGGGCCAGAACATTCACTGACACCTGGCCATTCAGTGAGGCAAGCAGATCTGAGGATCAAAATTGTTTTGACTATTAAAGATTCCCACTTTCAGTTGGAGACATTTATGGACTATAGACAATACCTCATGTTTCTTTCAATGGATTAGATTCAGGATAAAGACTCTGTAAAGGCATCCTGAGACTTCTACCTCTTTGTGATTAAAAAGTATCAACGTATGGGCTAGTACAAAGAGAGAAAAAAATCCCCAAGTCTTGAAAATATTCAGTATTTGTATTGGTGAAAAAAGAAAAGTAGAGATGAATGAAACCTAAATCCCAGCAGACATTTTTTTTTCAAAAAATGTTGTGGAGCTAGTTTACTGCTGCATCAGACAAAGAAGAAAGAATCTAGTAGCTAAGAAAGAAAATAAATGGCTTTTAAAGCTTTTATATCAGAATAAAATAAAATAAAATATTTAGTATAGTTGGTATTGAATGAAAATATCATACTGAGCTGGTGATTTTAAAGGCCTACCTCACAACCATTAGAGTGACCTATGTTTTTTTCTGGCCAGACAAGTATTCATATGAAATAACTTATTGAGCACCATTAGCACATAATATTTTTCCTTCACTAGATTTACTAAAATGAAAGACTCTTTGTGAATTAGTTTTCTGGGGCTACTGTAACAAAGGATCACAAACTGGGTGGCTTAAACAGAGAGATTTATTCTCTCACAGTTCTGGAGGCTGGAAGTCCCAGATCAAGGTGTCAGCAGGGCTATTCTCATTTGAGGGTCTGTGAAGAAGAATTTGTTCTGTGCTTCTTCTCTAGCTTATGGTGGTTTTCTCACTATCTTTGACATTTCTTGACTGATGGGGTCGTCACTCCAATCTCTGTCTTCATCTTCACATGGGTTCTCCCTGTGTGCATATGTATCCAAATATTCCCTATAATAAGGACAGCAGTCACCTTGGGTTAGGGCTCACTCTAAGGATCTCCTTTTAACTGGATTACCTCTGTAAAGGTCCTACGTCCAAATAATGTCCCATTCTGATGTATTGTGCAATAGAACTCCAAAATATCTTTCTTTGGGGAGGAGGGACACAGTTCAACCCATAACACCTTGGGACCTAGCTGATGCTATTTCTAGGGGTAACTGTAGATCAATATCAACCAGAATATCTAGTTATTTTCAGAGAGCATGAATAGTTTTAGACATGAATAAGACAGAATTGACCAGTTTAGAGGCATTGATCAGGTAATTTTGGAAATTAATCCTTAATGAAGGGCTCTATTCTATAGTACCAAAAAAGATACTCTTTCCATGGTCAAGTTGGATAAGGCTCTGAAATTATATTGTGAAACAATCTGAATTTTCTTCCATGTCATTGGAATTTTTAGGGATGTTTAGACACTACTTTATTACAGAATAGTGCAGTAAATTGGATCTTTGTATTAAACTTTATTTTAGAAGGTTAAAATAACATGTTGAAGTACTTGCTGGGAAGTTTATAGTCTAAGCAGTTGACATTTAGGGGGCGTTAGTTTGAACTAGGAATAAGGAATCTTTTTCCTTTCCTGTTGTTGTCTTTTACAAAGTCTGCTATAAGCTGAGCATCTTATGAGTCAAAAAGGACCAACAAACTTTTTTTTTTATTATGTTTGCCTACTGAAGAGATCAAAGAAGCCAGCTGAAAGGTATTTCCACTGGTTAAATGATGAACAGCTGAGCATCTAAATAAATAGATAAGTTAAACCAGATATAGCCAATTGAAACCACTTGAATCTTTAAATAGAGCTATGACTTCATGATAAGTCTTAAAAGAGACAAGATTTTCCACAAAACACCAAGCAAGTCTACTATATGGATGATATCATGTTTATCAAATCTGGTGAACATGAACTACAATTACCCTGTATCCCACGGTAAGTTAAATGGATTCCATAGAGTAAGAGGTACCTCCAACAAAAAATCAGGATCCAGTCATTTGGTAGACTTGGGAGATTCGGTAGTCTATGACATACCAGATCCTCCACGCTAAGGAAAAGGACAAACTGAATTGTTCACATTTCACCACTAACAAAGAGACTCATTGCTTCCTGGGCTTATTTGGATTTTGAAGGCAGCATATATCACATTTGGGAATACTACTCTGATTATTTTTTGTATTACCTGTCAATTTTCAATAGGATCCAGGGAAAGAGAGGACTCTCCTACAGATAGAGTATGGGGTTGCAAGCCTTCTTTCTACTTGGGTCATATGACCCAATAGACCCAATAGTACCTGATGTATATGGGATATGTACATTTCCTGTATGGAGTCTCTTGATGGCCTCTATCAGAGATGTGTAGTACATTTCTAAAATAAGGCTATACCTTCTTTGGCAGAGAACTAATCTCTATTTGAAAAATTAGAAAGATAAAGCACCTGAACATGGAACATCAAATAACTAAGCAATCTCACTTAGCCATACAAAGGTACGTGTTAACTGCCTCACAAAGAAGATGTCAAACTATAGCCCTATGGGCCAAATCTAGCCTTCCGCTCATTTATGCAAATACAGTTTTATTACAACTCAGCAGTACACATTCATTTACATATTGTCTATGACTACTTTCACTCTATAATACCAGTTGTGTAGTTGCAACAAAGACCTTATGATCCACAAAGTCTAAAATATTTAGTCTCTGGCCCTTTATAGAAGAAAAAAAAAATTTCTGATTCCAGTACTAAGGCATAAGATCAGGCACTACAATCACAATCCATTATAAGGTGGAAATTTTACATTACGGACTTGAATTGAGAAAGATTAGACCCATGAATAAGTAGTCTAGACTCCATGGCCTCCAGTTTTGCTCCACCAATGTTTCTCCTTCAGTCCACATCTATTGTTTCAAGGGAGGGGTTAGATGGGTTATTTAACCATCTGTTGGAAATGAAATACTTTAGCCTGGTTCACAAAATGTGTATGTATCTGTGCGCGTGGGTACATAGCAAGTTGATTTTTGTGTCTCACATAAATTCTAACCAGAGAGCATCCACCACAGAAAAGTTACTCAAATACTAGGTGAACAGTATGATTCATACCACTCTCCTTGATTTTTGGTTAGCACAATGGGAATTTGGCCATGAAAACAAGGATGGATGCTTTGCATTAGCCCAAAGCTTGAACTTCCTTCCGCTCAGCATAGCTGATATGGCTGCTACTGCGGCTGAGAGCCCAGCCTGTGGGCACCAGAGATTTTTACTGGGTCTGTGATAAGGTACACTATTTCTCAGGGCCATCAGTTGGATTCTTGGTGGTAAGTAGATTATATCAAATCCCTTCCTTCTCAGAGGGCTCATTGATTAATCTTTATCCATTTGCATACATAATCCAGAAATGAATTTGCCTTTCCTGCCTGATTGCTTGTACCAGCATCACACTGTGCAAGTTTATATAATTCCTAATTTATTGACATGGTATACTAGTCAACATTGTCTTGGACAAAAGGACACAAAGGAGATGCAACGATGGGCTCCTGACCATGAGATTTACTGGTCTTTACCATGTACTTTTATCACCCAGAAGCAGCTGGTCTGATAGAATATTGCATAGAATAATGGCTTACTCCTGGCTCAATTAAAGTCACCAGCCCAGGGACAGCAATTTGGATTTTGGAGTGATTTCCTCCAGGTTGTGGTGTATGCATTGAACTAATGGCTGATGTATGATCATGTGGCCTCAATAACTATAACACATATGTTTTGGAACAAAGGAGTAAAAGTGAGTGTTACCCATCAAGAATGCTTCCAGTAGCTATTTGAAGAATTGGTACTTCTCAGATTCACATACTCAAGCTATGCTGAGATAGAAATTCTGGTTTCCAGCGCAGGGAATATTTCATTCAGGGGATTCAGTGAGGGTTATTTTATACTGAAATCTGTGACTCACATTTGATCTGTTGGGGTTTTCATACCAATAAACCAACAGACACAAGAAAGATTTACTGTACTAGCTGAGGTAATTGACTTTGATAACCATTAGGACCAAGGTTTGCTAATACACAATAGGGGCAAAGAATATTATATCTGAAATCTTGGGATTTACTGAAGCATCTCTTTGTATTCCCTCTTGCTAGAATAGGATAAGGTGTCCTTCTACCAGATAAAAGTTCCTCTAGCTCTGTGGCATCATCACTCTACAGACCTCTCAGTGCCTTGAGATGGTCTTTCTCCCGGATCTTTTAGCCAGTGTCTCATTTATCTTTCTCCTTCATAGTCACATTTCTTAAGTAAATTATGAGTATTCCCTGAGTACATTTTTTTCATCATTTACACTTCAATTTACTGCTTTTTATCAATTTTATAATGATTTCTTATTTATGTATAAGATAGACATATTTTAGGCTTTCTCTTATTTGAAACCATTTACCAGTCTCTCCTTCCTGAAATACTCTTGGATTTTCCTGACATCAAAATCTTCTGGATTTTTTTTTTTCTTGTTCTTAGGTATGTCAGTAACTGGCACATAGCAGGCATGCTGTAAAAAAATTAAATAAATAGATTATACCATTTGGCTAAGTTATCAATGATGTAATCACTTATGTGTTCTCTCCTATTTTTTTTCTGCATATAAAGCATGATTCATTTATGCCTAGTTACCAGAATCCTCCTTGGAATTCTTCTTATGAATAAGATGCAAAAGAGTTCAAATGATTCTGTGGTGATATGTAAAAGATGCATACATTTGATAGCATGATTTTATTTATATTTAATTGTTAACTAAGTCAAGAAAGCACTCTAAATATATTTCTACATAATCTAGTACTTTAGATGTATGTTTAGAATTAGTAGGACATTCATCTTGCATTTTTAATTTTCGAAGCTGTAAACTCATCTCTGTAACTGCAATTAATTTTAAAGCAATTAATATTTGAATGGGATACAACTAACTGAATGCATCATTTTTAAAAGTCTGTGTGCGTGTGTGGGTGTGTGTGTAAAAACACATATAACACATTAAAGTACCATTTATAATCCCATAGATAACTTCTTTCCATTTTTTCAAACTTTATCCTCTATAGAATATTCTATAAACCCCACAGAAATTGTAAGTTGAGTAAAATAGACTGAATCATTTGACAAACTGTTAGGATCCTTTTGTGTTAATAGCAAAGTAACAACTGAAAGTGGCTCTCCACCAGCACAGATTATGGTATTCCACTTCTCCTTTCTTCTACAAACAATGTGTTAACAACCATTTGCTATAAAAGACCTGAACATATTTTTAAAACAATGGCCTGGAAACTTTGGGAGGAACACCATGGGAGGCCACTAAGGCTACCATTAGCAGTGAGATAATAGCCTACCAGCATCCCATAGCAACAGAAAAGCAGCCCAGCATGTAACTTATGGTCTAATTTGATCATGGAGATATAAAAGCATGCATTTCTGAACCAGATCCCAGGAAATGAAGCATTTTATAGAACTACCATACTAATTCTGGGAGAAATGTGTTTCTCCAACATGTTTCTTTTTAGATTAATGATTTTGAACACTTATCAAATAACTAACTGTAGCATTAAACTAATGGGTCATTTACTTCAGATCATAGATGCGTTAATAAATTTAGATGACTTGGTATTAGTCCCCAAGAAGTCACAGGGATATACTTCATCCAAGGATTTACCTAGAAGTGAATAAACTTAAATACCACAAACACCAATTTTAGACAGGCATGACATTCAAGATAATATTAGTCAAGGTAAAGAACCAAGAGGCCTTCGAAGTGAAATGAATCTAAGTCCAGGAAATTTGACCTCTAAGGTGTAACTTTACAATACATTTCTCCCAAAATTTTTGGCTTGGTCTAATGGTATAGTCAGAAAACTAAGTCAAAATCTGTTCAAAAGTTCTTATAATACATTTTCTGTCCTTTGAACCTATATTCTACAATTTAGAATAAAAAATCTTTTCAAGTTACTACATCGTTTAAATTTTCTCATCCCTATAATATAAATCTAGATCTTTTTCTACTAACCAAAAACTGCCATTTGTTTTATTAAAAGATATAGATGAGATTAGTGAAAGGTTTATAAGACAATTTGACAATTTTTGTGTGTATACTAAGAATGATGGAAATTAATAATAATAATAATAATAATAATAAATAATGTTTACTGATAACTCACTTCATGCCTAGCATTATGTTGAGTTACATAGATTGCCTTAATTAATTCTTAGAATAACCTAATAAGACAGTTACTAATATTAGTCTGTTTTACAGGTGAAGAAAGAAAGATTCATTCATATTAAGAAACTTGCATAAAGTCATATAACCAGGGAGTGGTTGGGTGCAGTTTGAGTCTTGGCTATTTGAATCCACAAACCACACTCTTAACAGCTCTATTTATTAGTCAAATATTCTTTATGCACTTCTGTTGCATATGAAATATTTCACAATACAAATTGCAAAAAGACTTCACTAGATTCTGTCTCTTTATTATGCACATTGTCTTTGAATTTAATTATTAGTGTAAAGCTAGTCATATAAAAGTCTCAACAAGGTTTTTTTTCCTAATAAATTATTCTAGATTCACATGGCATAATATACGATGTCTGACAATTAAGTCTGCGAACTTGTTGCAACGCTGTTGCTAACCTTTCTGATATCAGAGGGATTATTCATTATGAATTTGTACCAATGGACAAACAGTTAACCAAATTTACTACTTGAAAGTGCTGAAAAGGCTGCGTGAAAAAGTTAGAGGACCTGAACTTTTCCCCAACTATTCATGGCTCTTGCATCACGACAATGCACCAGGTCACATGGCACTGTCTGTGAGGGAGTTTTTAGCCAGTAAACAAATAGCTGTATTGGAACACCCTTCCTACTCACCTGATCTGCCCCCCAATGACTTCTTTTTTTACCTGAAGATAAAGTAAATATTGAAAGGAAGACATTTTGATGACATTGAGGACATCAAGTTTAATACAATGACAGTTCTGATGGCCATTCCAGAAAAAGAGTTCCAAAATTGCTTTAAAGAGTGGTCTAGGCACTGGCATCAGTGCATAGCTTCCCAAGGGGAGTACTTCAAAGGTGACCGTAGTGATATTCAGCAATGAGGTGTGTAGCACTTTTTCTAGGATGAGTTCATGAAATTAATTGTCTGACCTTGTATGGGTACACAGAGCTACTGTTATTTAGAAAAAGAACACCAATAAAAAAGTGTTTCCTTTAAAGAAATAAAACACATTACAAAGCAAAAATAATTACAATATGTGTTACAGTCAAAGGAATTAATAGCAATGTAAAAAAAAATTAAAAACAAGAAAATGTTTTATTGGTGATACTTTATATGCATGTACATTTGAATATTTATATACATATTTACTACATAGTGTGAAAAAACTGCTTTTACAAAGAGACTGGATTCAGGTATCTCAAATTCTTTGGAAAATGGGAAGTATATCTCAGGGGGAAGTTTGCTTTGTTTTTCTTTTAGTCTGGGCTAATACCTTACCGGATCTTTTCTGTTAAAAAGAGAACAGCTCTTCTCCTTCTCAACCAACAATGGCATATAGTGTAAAAAAGAGAATAAAGCTAAGAAAGGATTAATATGATATAATTTAAAAAATAGCAAGAATATGAGACTGTTTCTTGAGTAACTGATAAGAAAGGTGCCCATAAATGGAGAGTAATGATACCAGGATGGTTAATTTGCAGTAAGAGAAGATCTTAGATCATGGTAGAAAGTTAGGTACTTAGCAATAGTCACAGCCAAGGAGGAACTTCCATGGCAAGTAAAGGTTGCTGATTGTCTGTGAAGACTGATGTTGTATGTTAAACTTCTATTACCATGTAAGCAATCACCCTGTAATACCCAAAACATTCATGAAAACTCTGATAACTTTGGTTGGTCAGTACTGTTTTGTAGGAAAGAACAGGGGCAATATCTCACATGGATCAAAATGGCACGATGGTGGATAATCCATGCTTTTAGTTAATGAAAACATAATGTTGGGAACATTACCGCTTTTGATGGACTACTTAAAATCGGTTCCCAGCTTTTTGCTTGTTAATTGTGTGACTTCAAGCAAATGACTCAACCACAAAGTGCTCAGTATCCTCATCTGTAAAATGGGGGTAATAATAGGACTACCGTGACTGTGTTAATTCATACAAAGCACCTGTCATATAGAAAGCAACTACTAAGTGATAGCTATTACCATGATTGCTAGAGTTAAGAACAATGAAGGGAAACAGAAGACAGCAAAACAAGAGCAAAGAGATAAATGACTCAAGACTAGAACTGATGAGACAAACTGTTTTCCCCAAATACACGGGAGGGAGGTGGCCCTGAAAAGTCAGGAGTATGAAAGCAATACTTGGTGTAGTACAACCTATGTGTATGTTCATAGACCCATTTTCTTCTTTCTATTGGCACAGAGGAACCTGTATTTCTCTGCCTTCTGCTGCAAGTTGGATTCTCTGGAAACAGACCTTGAGACAGTGTTTGGAGTGAATGATATTCATGAATGATCTTCACTTGTGGAAGGGAGAGGGCAGAAGCAGGATTGAGCAGTGGAGAAGCCTGTGTGGTAAATCCGCCACCGGTGTTTGTCATAATTCCCAGACAGCATTGTTTCCTCCAATAACTCTAATACCATAGGGTGTATCGTGTTGTACAAGAGGCAGGGCTGTTTACGTCACAACTTGGACCTACTGCAGTGTTTCCTCATAGGCAAGGCTGTTCTCAAAACTTGTGACACTTAATAGAAGGTCTACAGGGGAGGTCTACAGGTGCCTCAGAGCCTAAAGATGCTCTCCATGGTGGCACTTCATTCTGTGTAATAGGAGGTATAAAATTAAGGAGTTTTCTGTTACTTTGGAGGGGATACCCAAGCATGTCCCTAAAAGTTTGAGGAGTGTAAAATTAACTCCTGAAACTTCATTGAGTTTCTCTCTCACCCTCTCGAGTGCATGTATATCGTCAAGGCTTTCTGCATGCTAGCCATTTTTTGCTCATCTAGACTCGTTAGTCAAATATCATAGTAGATCTATGTGATGTTCTGCAGGATGTCTAGTTAGGTCAGCTCTCTTTGTTCTATATTGTGACAGATGGCAAATGGGTTGATATAAGCCTGGAACAAAACTATGGATATTTTTGTTCATTCCCTAAAAATGCAAACCAGTAGAAAAGACTGTATTTGCCATATCACTGGACACAAAGCATGTACCTGAGACTGTGATGATCTGCTGTCACACAGTGGCTATAACTGAAGTTACCACTGGCTGAGTTTGCAGTACTCTACTGTCATTATCCAGGATCCATGCAGTTTCTATAGGGTCCAGACAGGTAAATTTATTGGCTATATGATGGAGACAATCACTCTAAACCCTTTATATCTTTAAAGGTGACATTAATTTTGACCACACACCACCCAGGATGCAAGATTGTTTTTTATTCAGTATGTTGGGTGAGGCAGAGCTGTTTCAGAGCCTGCCCCTTAGCTTTCCCCACTATGTTAGAGCTTACCCCCACAAATCAAGCACCCAATGTGGGGATTGTGCTAACTAACTCCCAAATATGTCAATCCTACTTATACATTCAAGTTCAAGGGAAATGACCACCAAGTGGTTCATGGACCCAGTGCACTCTCTGTAAGCTAAATCTCAGGCAAAACTCTACAGGTGACCCATGAATATCACGGGTGTGAACTGTGTGGGTCCACTTATACACTGATTATTTTTGACAAATATATTGGAAAAAAATTTGGAGATTTCCTTACTACAGTGAAGCAATTGTATTAATTATACTAGGCTACTATAAAACAATCATATTGCTGTCAATATATGAATCATTAAACATTTAAATAGATATGAACTTATTTTTCACATATTTTCATTTTTCATGTGTGGTATTAGAAATATATATAACATCTACAGTGTTTTGTATCATATAAGACAATATTGATATGGGTACAGACAGATGGTTCATCTTATAAACAGACAATGTAAATTACACTACCGATGAATAGAGTACAATACTTTAAATATATTTTCTCTTCCTTATGATTTTCTTAATATTTTCTTTTTTCTACCTTACTTTATTGTAAGGATACAGTATATAATACACATAACATACAAAATATGTGTTAATAGACTGCTCATGTTATCAGTAAGGCTTCCAGTCAACAGTAGGCTATTAGTAGTTAAGTGTTTGGGGAGTCAAAAGTTATACTCAGATTTTTGACTGTGGAGGGGTGGGTGCCCCTAACCCAAGCCTTGTTCAATGGTCAACTGTATTTATTATCTGTACGCCTCCACTCTAATGGGAGGTGGATGCATAATGATGCTTAGAGCCTCTTAGTTTCATTGCCAACTTAGACTCTGTTCAACAGTCTTGAAACGTTTGGGTATTGTTCTTTTCCCAGTGTAATTGAGTGCGTAGTTTTAAGTCATTTTAGGGAAAAACAAATGCAACCATTACTGTATATAGCTTCCCCAAGTATTGAAGAGATTTTTTTTTTCCTTTTCTCCTGGAGATGATGACTCCTTTTCTGTCAATGTGTGACCCAAGTCTGAAAACTAGCTCATGTCTTGGAGCTACGTAATGGATCTTGATATTTTGTTTATTTTGATGGTACAAATTGAGTAATAGTCTAGTTGGCTGCCCATATATTTTTGTCCCCAGTTGCTCATGCTCTCTTAACCATCTCCAAAGTTCAGTCAGACCTCCTTGGTTGCCACTCCCACCCTCCTATCATGTGACAGTCACACCCATCTTGCTTCTGGCAGTTAAGTGCTGACATCTAACTTTATTACTCCTATTCCTATTATGTCCATTGCTGTCCAAAAAAAAGGTGAGGAGGAAAACACAGTAAATATAAAATGGTAATCGAAAAAGATAATTAGAAAAGTGGTATCCAGCAGGTACTTAAGGATTTTCAAAAGGATATACAGGTATAGATAATTTTAAGGAAAGCAATTTCCACATCCTCAACTATGATGTATGTCATGTCCTAAAACTTATTTGTGTGAGTGAGAATGAGAATCAGGGTTAAGGCATCATCGTGGTTCCCCACTTCCTCTGCACTTGCACTCTTCTCTTACGCTGCAAAAGAAAGATTTCCCTTTCCCTCATTATATTAGGGTTCTCCAGTGGTGTAAATACCTATAGATTCAACAATGGAACAATTTACAATGTTGCAGTCAATGTTAAGAAAATTAATACCATTAATAACTATGTATTCAGGTGATTTTCATCTCTTTGCTTTCAACAAAATTGAAGGTGCCCTAATATAGTTACGAAATAATTCAAAAGGTATACAAAGACTTGAGAGATTTGCTGTAACATGACTCAATTATAGCTATTTATGTTCATGAAGAAGTTTACTCGGCACTTACATCTATAAAATGAGAAAAAGAAATAGAACTGAGATCATGTTTTGACTCATGCTTGCAATAAGTAATATCCATCTACAGATACATAAACCAAATGAAGAAGCAAAAAGCAAAACATAAGTCATTCATTTCATGTAGGAATACACTTCTGATTATTTTTTACACTTTAAGTTGATTGATTCTTAGCTCAACATTTATAAAATATGCATTTTGCTTTGATTGACTAATTATTACTAATATTTATAATTGGTAACAAAACAAGAAAATAGAACATTTAGAGCTTTATGACAACAGGAAATTTATAAAAATAATGTCAATTCATATAAATACTATTTTGTTGCTGAAGCATACATTACTGTGAATAACAAAAGAGTTTCAAATATAAAATATCTCATATTATGCTAAGACTATGGAGGAGGGCAATGCTAATATGACTACAAGGAGAAAAATATACAAAATGTCTGCTTATGAAATAAGAGTTTTATCCATTATGTTTCACAATGTGGTTGTGTCAGATCATTATGGCATTTGGATGATATATTTTAAAAGACAATGTTAAAAAAAAACAACACACCAAGAAGTGGATTCAACCAAGGAGATAAAAGATCTATAACTTAGAAAACTATAAGACACTGAAGGAAAAAACTGAAGAAGATACAAATAAATGGAATCATATACTGTGCTCATTGAAAAGAATAATTAGCATCATGAAAATGTCAATACTACCAAAAAAATATAGATTTAGTGCAATCCCTATCAAAATACCAATGGCATTTTTCATACACCTAAAACAAATAATACTAAAATTTTCATGGAACCACAAAACATCCTGAATAGCCACGGCAATCTTGAGACAGAAGAACAAAATTGGAGGTATCACACTACTTGATATGAAACTATACTACAAGGCTATACAGTGGTACCTCGGTTTTCAAACGTAATCCATTCTGGAAGTCCTTTCAAGTTCTGAAACGTTCGAAAACCGAGGCACGGTTTCCCCATAGAAAGTAATGCAAAATGGATTAATCCATTCCAGACCTTTAAAATCAAGCCTGTAAACTGCAAATTTAGCATGAATTTTACTATCTAATTATACCATAGATCCATAAAATTTACAGTGTTCGTAAACCAAAATGTTCGTCAATGGAGTCATTCGAAAATCAAGGTACTACTGTAGTAACGAAAGTAGCATGGTATTGGCATAAAAACAGACACATAGATCAATGGAACAGAAGAGAGAGACCAGAAATAAACCCAAATCTATATGGTTACTTAACCTACAACAAAGGAGGCAAGAATATACAGTGGGGTAAAGACAATATATTCAATAAATGGCGTTGGGAAAACTGGATAGATACATGCAAAAAAAAAAAAAAAAAATGAAGCTGGACCACCTTCTTACACCATATACACGAATAAACTCAAAATGGATTAAAGACTTAAATGTAAGACATGAAACCATAAAACTCCTAGAGAAAGCATAGGCAGTAAACTCTGTAATATTGCTCTTAGCAATATTTTTTCTCTGATATATCTCCTTGGGCAAGGGAAACAAAAGACAACATAAACAAATGGGACTAGAACAAATGAAAAAGTTTTTGCATGGCAAAACAAAGATACAGCCTACTAATAGAAGAAGATATTCACCAATGATACATCTGATAAGCAGTTAATATCCAAAACTTTATTAATAAAAAAAAAAACAAACTCATACAACTCAAAAAAACACACCAGCAATCCAATTTAACAATAGGCATAGGAACTAAATAGCAATTTCTTCAAAGAGGATATACAGATGGCCAATAGACATATGAAAATATGCTCAACATCACTACTCATCAGAGAAATGCAAGTTAAAGCAACAATGAGCTGTCACCTCTCACCTGTCTCGGTGGCCATCATCAATAAATCCACAAACAAGTGTTGGTGAAAATGCAGAGAAAAGGGAACCCCTGTGTACTGTTGGTGGGATTGCAAATTGGTGCAGCCTCTATGGAAAAAGGTTTGGCACTTCCTCAAAAATTTAAAAATAAAATTTTCTGGTCAAGATGGCAGAGTAGGTAAACACTGTGCTTACCTCCTCTCATGACTACATCAAAATTATAACTAAACTACAGAACAACCATCATTGAGAATAGCCTGAAGTCTAGCTGAACCAAAGCCCTACAACTAAAGGCATACAGAAGAAGCCACCTCGAGACTAGTAGGAGGGTAGAGACACAGAACAGGCTGGTCCCAAACCCATGACTGATGATTAAAAAATTGGGAGGGATATCTGGGCTGCAAAGTTCCTCCTGGAGGAGAGATGGGTCCCAGCCCCACACCAGGCTCCCAACCCAGGGTTCCAGTGCCAGGGAGAGAAGTCCTATAACTCCTGGCTGTGAAAACCAGCAGAGATTGTGACTGAATGAGATAAGGTGGCAGCATTTCCAGGTGTTCCTCTTAAAGGACGCATGCACAGACTTACTCACTGATGGATTCATTCACTCAGAGGTCCAGCGCTGGGGCAGCAGCTCAGAAGGCACCAAGGACATATGGGGAGAAACTGAGTTGTCTGGTTCGAGGCCAGGGCTGGAGGGGCAGCGTTCTCCTGGATGGAGGAATTGGTGGAAGCCACTGTTTTTTGTTCACCACTACCACCACCACCACCACCCCTTCCCCCACCCCATGTGCAGATGCAGGCTGCCACCATATCTGAGTTTCTATCAACCTGGCTAAAACTGTTCATTCACCCCACTCTGGGGATTCCCTGAGTCCCTGCCCCTCCTAACTTATGGGCCCACCCAACCTTCTTCCAGTGTCTTGTCTGTAAGAGTGGCTTTTCTTGGCTCATGCTGTGAACTTTCCTAAAATCTCTCAAAAGTTCAGAAAACCCCACCATACCATATCTGGCTTCAGCATGTTCTGTACCTCTGGCTGAGTATTCCTAAGCCCAGCACTAGCAGCAGCTGGCCTTGGTTTGTGGCATGGCCTCTCAAGGAACCTCCAGCCCAGCACAGGTGGTGGCCATCTGCAGAATGCTTTGTGGTTCATGCCAGGTGACCATGGGCAGAACACAGGCTGCAGCAGGTCCCATCCCAGGAAGCCTCAGCGCTGTCACTCCCAGTGGCCAGTTTTGTATCAAGCAAGGGCATCACCCAGCTGCCTCCAAGAACACACCCAAAGTGCAGACTGAGCAGGAACCAGAGCACCACTAAAGTGAACCCTGCTCTGCAGGGTCAGTCCTAGCACCACAGCTCCTCCATGGTAGTCACAGCCAGTCCTCAAAACCAATCAGCCTGAGGGTCAATCCCTCACACTAATGTGCAAACAGCAACCAAGGCTCAGCTACAATTGGATGGCACACACACACCACACAAGGGACACACCTGGAGTACCAGCTCAAGTGACCAGAAAGAGGGACTTCTTTAAGATGGAAAAAAAAATCAAAAGTATGACTAATAAAGTCAAAATAGCTGCATATCAATCGACAATTACTTTCAATGTAAGTGGATTAAATACTCCAACCAAAAGACATAGGAGGGCTGAATGGATAAGAAAACAAAACCCTTACATATGCTGCCTACAAGAGATGCACTTCAGATAAGAAAGACACACAGATTGAAAGTAAAGGGATGGGAAATAGATATTTTGTGAAAATGAAAATAAAAAGCTGGGGTAGCAATCCTTATGCCAGACAAAATAGACTTTTAAACAAAGGCTATACAAAGAGACAAAGAAGGACCCAGTAATCCCACTTCTTGGTATTTATCTGAAGAAACCCAAAACATTACTTCAAGGGGATTAATGCACCCATATGTTCATTGCAGCATTGTTTATAATGGCCCAGATGTGGAGGCAGCCTGGGTGTCTGTTGACGAATGAATGGCTAGAAAGTAGGTGGTATATATACACATATACAATGGAATATTATTCAGCTATGGAAGGGAAGGGTTCTCGTCATCTGTGGTGGCCTGGAGGGTATTGTGCTGAGTGGAGTATGTCAGACAGTGAAAGCAGATGCAATGTGATTTCATTTATATGTGGAATCTGAAGAACAATACAAACAAACAAAGGAAACAGAAACAAACTCATAGATACAGAGAACATTTTCATGTTTGCCAGATGGGAGGGGGTTTGAGGGTGGGTGAAAAGGGGGAATGGATAAATTGGTATTTACAAATAGTCATGGGGGTGTAAAGTAAAGCATAGGGAATATAGTCAATGATACGGTAATAGTCATGTATAGTGCCAGGTGGGTAATAGACTACTCAGGGGGATCATTTATTTAATTATATAAATGTCTAACCACTATCCTGTACACCTGAAATTAATATAAAATAATATTGAATGTCAACTGTAATTGAAAAATTAATAAGGGAGGAAAAGGTAAAGGAATAAGTGGTTCAGTTTTCCAGGCATAAAAACAAATCATGGGGATGTAATGTACAGCATGGGGAATATAGTCAATAATGTTGTGATAGCGTGGTATGGTGTCAGATGGTTGCTGGACTTACCACGGTGATCACTTCTTTAGGTATATAAATGTTGAATAACTATGGTATACACCTGAAACTAATATAATATTGTATGTTAGCTATATTTTAATAAAAATCTTTATATATTATTTTAAAATAATATGTTTTATTATTTTATAACTTCCACTTCCACTGCACAATGTGAATGTTGTCAGGTAAAAAGTTAGTCTTAGGGGCAGCCAGTTAGCTCAGTTGGTTGGAGTGCGATGCTCATGACACCAGGATTGTCAGTTTGATTCCCACAAGGGCATGTGTGAACTGTGCCCTCCACAACTAGATTGAAACAACTACTTGACTTGGAGCTGTTTTTCCTGGAAAAACACACTTAAAATAAATAAAAAGTTAAAAAAAGAAAGAAAAGTTAGTCTTAGTATTAGTCTTCACAATGATACCCATATTGTTAGATATGAAAAAGACAACACCAGTGTTATTATATCTGAAATTACTCCAATAAAGGATGGGCGGTATTTAAAAAAAATTAAAAATAGAATTACCATATGACCCAGCAATTCCTCTTCTGGGAATGTATCAAAAGAAATCTAAAACACTAGTTTGAAAGGTTATATGCACCCCTATGTTCACTGCAATATTTTTTATAATAGCCAAGATATGGAAGCGACCCACGTGCCCATTAATAGACAGTTGGATAAGGTACATGGTACATATATACAATGGAATATTACTCAGCCATAAAAAACAGTGAAATCTTACTACTTGCGACAACATGGATAGACCTAGAGAGTGTTGTGCTAAGTGAAATACGTCAGACTGAGAAAGACAAATGCCATATGATCTCACTTGTATGTGGAATCTAAAGAACAAAATAAACAAGCAAACAAAACAGAAACAGACTCACAGATACAGCAAACAAATTGGTGGTTGCCAGAGAGGAAATGGGTTGCGGAACTGGGTGAAAAAGGCAAAGGGATTAAGAAATACAAATTGGTAGTTACAAAATAGTTATGGGAATGTAAAATACAGCATAGAGAATATAGTCAATAATGTTGCAACAGCTATGTGTAGTGCCAGATGGGTAATAGACTAATCAGGGAGATCACTGCATAAATTATATAAATGTCTATCCACTATGCTGTACACCTGAAATTAATATAAAATAATATTCAATGTCAACTGTAACTGAAAAAAACATTTAAAAAATAAAAAAAGACAGTTGTAACTGTTGTATTTTAAAATGTCAGTATATTTAATATGCCAAAAATTATCTTTCGCTATTGCTTAAACTTCTATTTAAAAAATATCACATTATAAATGTGCAATGACTAAAAAGTTTTTCTAAATCCCTTTAGAGGGAACATGAACAGAAGTCTTGAACACCACTGAAGCAGAGGGGCTAGGCCATCAACGAAAAAAAGTGTCTTTCCATCTCTGTTCCCATTATTGAAAGTGTTTGAAAAGCCACTGAAATACTTATTCAACCTATTCTGCTTGTGTGTCTTCTATTTTGCATAATACAATTTGTTATTCGCTGTTCAGTTTCAGTACATGTTCATCCCAGTGGAGAAACATAAATGTTTCCTTATTGTCAGCTTTTATACCTGGGTCAATATTGCAGATAAAACTTAACAGTATACAAATTATGAAAAGCTGAAATACAGTAGACATACTGATACTTACTGGAATATTTTTTTAATGTAGGTATCTTTCATTTAGAGGAAGAGAACAAATGGCACTATAATAGTTTACTTTTAAAAATGTCCATGCATAAATGACTTGCATGTGCTATGCTGCTTATATGCATCTCTGTTAATCGATGTGTGCTTATGTGTGTGTACGTGTGTGTGTTGTGTGTACACTTGACTGCCTATAATGTTGTCTGTTTTATCTGTGTGATATAAAAGAACAAAAACTGGGGATCTGTTTAACTATTTATACATTTTCTTGTGTTTTTCATATGCTTTTTAAGATTTATACTTGAAACTAAAGGAAGGCAATACTCCAAAATCTTTATTTTAAATTTAGCAATTGAATTTACTATATATATATATATATATATATATATATATATATATATATATATATTATTATTATATATTATTATTATTTTTGCAGTGTCCTGGAGGCCCAGGGAAGAACAGATTTTATTGTTTTTTTTATTAGTTTCAGGTGTACAAAACAATGTAATACTTAGACATTTACACCCCTTACAAAGTGATAACCCCCTCCCTCAATTGACTACCCCTCTGACATCGGACCGTGTTTCCCCGAAAATAAGACCTAGCCAGACCATCAGCTCTAATGCGTCTTTTGGAGCAAAAATTAATATAAGACCCGGTCTTATTTTAATACAAGACTGGGTCTATATAATATAACATAACATAACATAACATAACATAACATAACATAACATAACATAACATAAGACCGGGTCTTATATTAATTTTTGCTCCAAAAAACGCATTAGAGCTGATGGTCTGGCTAGGTCTTATTTTCAGGGAAACATGGTATATAGCTGTTATAATTCCACTAACTCTGTTCTCTATGCTGTGCTCCACATCCCGTGACTATATATTAAATTATAGTTGACATTCAATATTATTCAGCTTCAGGTGTACAGTGCAGTGGTCAGGCATCTACACAGTCCATTTTGATATACTATGTGCTCATATGAAGTAGACTGATATATCTCTCTCATTTGTCTCTTTACTGTAGCATTTCCTTCTCTTGATACGTATATTTGCAACTGACTTTTAGTTCTATATGTCTATGAAGAGGTAACAACATTTTGGCTAGCTCACCATTAACATGAAACACGTCAGGAACTATATCTGAGTTATTTGTGTCTTTCTTTGTTTCTAAACCAATTAAAAAATGTTTAAATTCAAGTCAATCCTAAACAATTTAGTTTTTAAAAGTATGTATCTATTGACACGATTTTCAGTTATTTTCCTGATATTTTTACTAAGTAAAACTATAAATTATTTGGCAAATCATATATTTTATTACAGGTTTGCGTACTGCTTCTGATTTCTTTGTGTATACTCAACTTATCCAAATGGAAAGTCTGGTTCGCATGATTACACCACTTGTTTCATTAGCATCAACACCCAGCCGCCATGACTTTAGTACAAAAGTTTCCTATTCCATATGTTATCTCCTTCCACCTAGCTTTTCTTGATACTTTGTTCCCCCAATAACCACACCACAGCTGAAAATAATACTTCCTCTGTACTCTACAGCTGAAAATAGCTTTCTGATGAACTCTCAAAGCCCTAATTTCTACTTTTTATTGAGACATTACTTTCTACACAGAATTATGATTTAAACACACATTCCATAGATTAGTCTATAAGTTTTTGAAGACAGAATCAATGCTAAACTCACCTGTATTCCCAAGGGCCCCATAATAAGTATACTGTCATGTACAGACACTAAATAATTATTTAGAGGCTCAGTAAAACTGAACAGATGGATGAATGATTTCATCCGTGAAATCTCAGTGTTCCCTAATACTTTTTCAATTGTAAATGCTAATTATAAGAATACATGCTTATTATCTTTTTTATTTCATAGAATCAATACTTAACCTTTCTTTTTTGACTGAAATATATAATCTCCCTCAGATATTTGTAAGCAGTTAAGTGCTGGACCAGATCCAGATAAATTTGTAAAGAAACATACTCAAATTGCCTAGAGTGTTGATAAAACTTTTTTTTTTTTCAGTTATTGCCCTCTCTTAGAAATCTAGGATACTTCCCTTTCCAACTGGCTTCATTAAAAACAAAAGCAAAAGCACTCTGTTTTATGCAAAATAAAATGTTTAACACTAAAGAAAATGCATAACTTTTCCGATAAGTTTACTAAATAATTAACCACCAATTGTGGAAGTTCAGGCAGCAGAAAGAAAAGTGACAGCATGACTGCTATTATTACTAACAATATAATTAGTAAGAATTTACTTTTTATAAGGCATTATGTTAAGTGCTTTATACAAATTATCTCATTTAATACTCATAGCAATCCCAAGTACTGTTACCATCTCTGTTTTCCATAGAAAGACACAGGTTCAAAATGCCCAAAACTTCTCTTTCTTTTCTTTGATTTTTCTTGAGGAGAAAGTTTTCCTTTATGCATCCTTCTGGACTTCTTTCCATCTCTTTTGCTTCTCTACAGTGGGGAAATGAGTTACCAGGTAGGGAAAGATAGACCTTAGTTTGAATTTATAAATCGGGTGATGCTAATGTATCAAAATTCCTAAACTTTGGGAATTTACACTCTTTTCTGTCCTTTCTCAACTTCCTCCCTCAGGGAGAGACAACAATCCTAAGTGAGTCCTCCCTGAAGACCTACACTGGTGTGGTCAGGAGTATCATGAAACTCATTAGTGCCACCCATTTAATCTATATTCTCCAGCCTAGCTTTTATCAGTAATTAAGCTGATAGATCGATTTCCATCTGCCTGTCTCCCCTGACTCTCTCATTTGTTATTTATGGATTCTCATAAAACTACAAACATTACAGATATCAAGTAGCAGAACCAATACTCAAACCCAAAGATTCTGAACCCAAAGGCCTCATGCTTACAAGGATATTATCTTCTAAGGTAAGTAGGAGTTAGCAGAAACCTGACATTCTGTCATTGCATCTACGCTGCAAAGGCATTTCCATGAGAAACTTCTTTTACTATTTACTTAAGTATGCTACTCTTAAACCCTTCTGTTTTAAAGTACGTGTTTTGTTTTGTCTTGATTTTGAATGTAAAAAAAGAATCTATCAAACAAAATACAAAAGGAGATAGGGAATCTTCCAAATGTCTGAAAAGATGTTAAAAAGTGGTTTTTAAATAACCATGAGGCTTCTTTTAGTTGGGATAACCAAAATACTATGAAATATGAACCCTGAAATATATAAATGTATACCTGACCAAAATAGACCAAACTTTATTTATGTAAATATATACCTGACCGTGCTTTATTTCACAGTCCTATAAGTGTCCAATGGCTAGGTATCTCTCTTCGCTAAGATCCGATGAACAAGGTTCTTTCCATCTTGCAACTCTACCATTGTCTGAGCCAGTGCTGTTCTGTAGTGAAGAGAATGTAGCTACTAAATTTTTGAAATGTGGCTAATATGACTGAGAAACTTAATTTTTAATTGTATTTAATTTTAATTCTTTTAGATTTAAATAGCCAAATATGGCAAATGGCTATTGCATTCGGTTGGTGCAAATGTAATTGCGGTTTAAAAGGTTAAAAATAATTGCAAAAACCGCAATCACTTTTGCACCAGCCTAATACCAGACAGTACATGTCTTAGGTATTATTTTAAATATCCAGCCAATGGAAACAGGAAAAAAAAGGAAGAAAAAGAGATGTATTTCATTTTTCAAAGCCTTGATCCAGAAGTGGCCCTCATTTTTCCTCTTGAATTCCATTCATGAAAACTAGTCACATGATCACACCTAGATTACAAGCAAATATTGACTTATTCTGGCCAGCTGCTTCTCAGGACTGTATACTATGAAAGGGGGAGATTGATTTTATTGGGCAGTGGAAGTCTCTAGGACACTTGATAAAAGTAATTTATTAAGCGTATCAAGTCATTTATATTGTTTTCCTTAAAAATTGCTAATATTAAAATAAAGTGGAAAATTAGGAATAGGGAATTAGAATAGTGACAAAGTCATGATTAGTGATGGCTGTGGGCTTTCTCTGCCTTTCTGTTCTAACTGAATAAGAAAGTTAGAAAATATATGAGAAGAGAGAATTAGTTTAAATCTGCAAATGGAGAGGACAGCTAGGGTTTCCTGGATCTCATTTATGAACCCCCTAAGGCAAATTAATCCCATTTCTGTAATAAGCTGCCAACAGATGGTTGAAGACATTTGCTGCTACTGAATCCACTAAGTAGTCATGAAGTTGTAGAACTGGCAGAAGTTGTGCTTAAGCAAAAGGACCCAGTAGTATATATCCCAACACATAAATAGTACAAAAGTAGATGTTTTCACAAATACAAGAAATAGCAGAGGCAAGAAAAGAGTCAGGGAAGTTTAAAGAAGGAAGACTGCATGTTAGGCAATCTGGCTAGTCTTGGATCGTTCACTAACTAGAGGAGTGGTAAGGGGTAATTTTCTTCAGCACAATTGTCTTCTGTATAATTATGATATTAATATTGCCCATTAATCAGGGTTCTTTCAGTTACACACTATAGAAAATCAGCTATGGTTACCTTATGCAAAGAAGGTAATTTATTAGTTCATGCAACTGTGCAAAGCCAGCTTGAAGGATTCAACGAATTGAAACTGTATTACTGGGAATCTTTCTTTTCCTCAGCATTCATTTTGGTGAGTGTGGTTGGCCAAGTTTGGGTTATGTGGCTAGCCCAGTGATCAAAGGGCAGTTTATTGTAATCCATAGCTCAGTGAGTACCATGTCATGGTGAAAAATGAGAGTAAAAAAATAATAAGAAGGGCCAGCCCGGTTGCTCAGGTGGTTAGAGCTCCACGCTCCTAACTCCGAAGGCTGCTGGTTCGATTCCTACATGGGCCAGTGGGCTCTCAACCACAAGGTTGCCAGTTCGATTCCTCAAGTCCCTCAAGGAATGGTGGGCAGCGCCCCCTGCAACTAAGATTGAACACGGCACCTTGAGCTGAGCTGCCACTGAGCTCCCGGATGGCTCAGTTGGTTGGAGCGCATCCTCTCAACCACAAGGTTGCCGGTTCTACTCCTGCAAGGGATGGTGGGCTGTGCCCCCTGCAACTAGCAACGGCAACTGGACCTGGAGCTGAGCTGCGCCCTCCACAACTAAGATTGAAAGGATAACAACTCGACTTGGAAAAAAGGCCTGGAAGTACACACTGTTCCCCAATAAAGTCCGGTTCGGTTCCCCTTCCCCAATAAAAGCTTAAAAAAAATAAAAAGAAGAAGACAAAACTAAAAAGGATATTCAATAAACTAAACAGTTACTAATGTTCTTTATAAATTTGGAATCTGTGATATAATATTACAGTTAAATAGCTCCAGGCAAAAGTACTGGTCATGTTCACAGGTATTCAATTTCTTTAATCCAGCTCTATGTGATATCTATTTGGTATTTCAAGCAAAGGAATTGTCTCATTATATTCTAATTTTCAGCTTTAAAAGATTCTTATTTTACATCTCTTGGCCTAAGTATCCTAACTTTCAGATAATAATACTTTCCTCGTGTGAATAATTTAATATTTATTATTAAAATATTAAAATTGTAGGGTACTTTTATGAAATGTATGGCCTTATTTTACTTGACATATAAGCAGGTAAGGAGGTATATTTATGAGTGGTGTAGGCAGGATGATGTATTCATTAGGATCAAATTTGTCAGAGTACAACAGCCCCTGAGGCATATTGTAAAGACCTTGTCTATAATGCTAGAAGTAAAACCACTGGAAATTCATTTTTAAAGCTAGGATGTTGTCCCCTGTTATTAATTCATTCATTTAATAAATGTGTACTGAGCATCTGACAATATCCTGGTTGCTTGAGTACAGCATCGAACAAACGTAAGAGAAATCTTTGCTGCTGTGGAGTTTGCATTTTAGTGGGGAGAAAGAAACAGTAGTAACACACTGTTTCCATTCTAAGAGTTGTACATATAAATTGGTACAGGAAACATGCAGAACACAGACAAATAAAATAGAATTCAATGTAAGGTATAGTCCTCAGTGGTGGGCCTATGGCTAAAGTGGACAGTATGTGTCCCAGCTCAACATACTCAAATCAATTGCATTTTTGAAGCATTGTATCAGGCAAACAAACTCTAACTGCCTCTGAAATCAACCTAAGTTCCTGCTTCATGTCTGAATGCAAATTGTAGCATCTGAATGCAGGAAAACAGCTGTCATTTACTCTGACCTCCTGTAATATATCATCTTTATTTGCCATTGCACTTTATCTAAACATTTTACCTTATGTGAGGACAAGCCTCCTTTTCTTTCTTTCTTTTTTTTTTTTTTTGATTTTTTTATAGGAGAATATTGGGGAACAGTGTGTTTCTCCAGGGCCCAACAGCTCCAAGTCATTGTCCTTCAATCTAGTTGTGGAGGGCGCAGCTCAGCTCCAAGTCCAGTCGCCATTTTCAATCTTAGTTGCGCCCATGAGGTAATTGAATCGGCAACCTTATTGTTGAGAGTCCTGTGCTCTAACCAACTGAGCCATCCGGCCGTCCAGACAAGCCTCCTTTTCAAATTAGCTAAAAAAAAGCAGAGACATTTTTGCAGAAGAACCTATCCCAAAAAATGAGGCTATTAGTGAAATGATCAAAATAGAGGAGAAGACAAAAACAATGAAACTGGTAAGTGGAGAGAAGTGCCTTTTCCTAAAGAAACGAAAACTTGGCCAGAGTTTGACTTGGCTTACAGTTTACTGAACATGGCAGCATAGTTCCTCTCCTTGACTCAACCTAGTCTAAGCTCCATGTAGCTATTCAGTCTGAGCTGTACTTCTATGCCTCTTAGAAAAATTTTAGCCCATTAGAATCTACTTAATTCAACTGCAATTCTCATGTTGTCCACACTAACACTCAGCTGTTCTGTAATTTGGTACCATCACCCTCTGGGTCCTTGCACTTTGAAAAGAGAGAATGCCTATCTTAACTTCAGATGTCGTCTTATGTTTCTGACAGTTCTTTACTGATGTTGGCTTCGGCTACTTGGTCCTTCTTGGAGATTCCTACAGCTCCAGGCTTCGGAAAGTTATCCTTACCCATTTTTCTTTTTCTCCCCGCTTTGTCTGCAACATATTCTTGACTTATTTTATAAGCCATGCCATATGCTTAGGAAAAATCCTGTCTCTTCAGTTGTTATCCTTAATTAAATTCAAGTTTTATCTCCCAGTGATAATACTGCATCTTATTTATTTCAAACTCAGGCCTTCAAACTGAGATCAAAGTTCAGAGTGAGTAGTGGGAAAGACCCTGATGAAAACTGTCATATGGGAAGAAGGAAGGCACTAATGACAAATATTGTTGGATCCCAATTAATTCACTGCTCTCAGATGGACAAATAAATCATGGCTCCTTTAATGCCTAATGTAATCTTAAATATCAGCTAGTTCCTCTTGTATGGAAATGAGCCTCAGCTGGGTCTGAATCATCAGGGCATGTGCAGCTGCCTTTGCTTGAAAACAGCAATAAGTGGGGACTTCTTCACCGACATAATTTCCTGCCAATCCCTGCTTTCCGCAAGTCATTGTTTTCTGCTTTCTGGGTAGAGAGGAAAATGGTTCCTGAGATCAGCTCTGCTCAGACAAGTTTTCTAAGCTTCCTGTAACCTTTCAAGTAAGCCTTGTTCGCTCTCTCTCTCCTCCAACCCCAGCACTAATCTACCCCAAACCTTATACTAATGGGAGGACTTCTGCTTAACTTTCGGAAAATGAGTTCAGTCCCTTCAAAAATACAGAGTTAAGAAAGACTCTTAAAGATGACCCTTCTGCTGTTTCTTTCCATATGTAGCTCTGCAAATGAAACCATCTGTTTCACAACCACAGCCAAGGCCTCAACATGGTTTCTCTCACTAATTTTAGTTTGGGAGTTTCATCTAAATCCTGGTACTACACCCAGATTCTTAGATATTTCAGGCTAGCCCTGACATGTTGTGGGGTCACAAATGCAATATCACTACACTCAGAAGTGCAAAGAAAACATGGCTTTCTTATTTAATCTTCCTCATGATTTCATCCCACATAAAGTTACTTCATTGCACAGGCGATTCTGGTCCTATTCATCTTACAGTACATACAAGGATCAATCTTAGAGCTTCTGGAGTTCCTGACCCCCTAATTTCTGGTTATATGTCTGGATGGCTTACCTTTTAGCTTTGGATATAGGGTTAATTTCTTCCCAACTGAAATAGCCAGGCAAACAGCTGACTTGTCTGACTTACCTCGGGGGCCTATGGAAATGTCTTCATCCCTATCTCCTACCCTTGCCATCCCTCCCAAAATAGAAGATGTCCTGTGAGTACCTAATAAGACTCTTTTGTTGTCTAAATATTCTAGGAAACAATTTTTACTCTGCTACAGACCCCCACCCATGCCCAAGTTGGGTTAAGGGTAGAGTAGGATTAGGTCATCTATAAGGCAATGTGTGACAAAAATCAATCTTTACTTTGTATTCTCCCTAACCTAAACCATGTCCTTTCATGGCATTGAGCAGAGAGAAGATATACATACATATACATACATACATACATATATATATATATATATATATATATATATATATATATATCACTGTTACCTTCCTCTCTTTCTCTCCTATGTTTTTCTTCCTTTTCTTTCCAACTGAAAGTCCATGCTTTCCTTCTTTCCTTCCTTTCTCTCTCTCTCTCTCTCCCTCCCTTCCTCCCTCCCTCCCTCCCTCCCTTTCTCCCTCCCATCCTCCCCCTCTCTCTTTGTAACGGCTCAACTTACACCATATTCTCATTTTTTTCTGGAGCCACTAAGTTTCTTTTTAAATTTTTTTAAAAATTTATTTTTCAGTTACAGTTGACAAACACTATTATATTAGTTTCAGGTGTACAACATAGTGATTAGATGTTTATATAACTTATGAAGTCATCACCCTGATAAGTCTAGTACCCATCTGATATCATACATAGTTATTATAATATTATTGACTATATTCCCTATGCTGTACTTTATATTCCCATGACTATTTTTATAACTGGTAACTTCTACTTCTTAATCCCTTTCACCTATTTCACCCATCTACCCCCACCCCCCAATCTGGCAATCAGCAGTTTGTTCTCTGTATGTATGAGTTTGCGTTTTATTTGTTCATTTATTTTGTTTTTTAGATTACACATATAAGCGAAATCTTATGGTATTTATTTTTCTCTGTCTGACTTATTTCACGCAGCGTAATACGCTCTAGGTCCATACATACTGTCGCAAATGGCAAGATTTCATTCTTTTTTATGGCCAAGTAATATTTCGTTGTATATATTTATCTCATCTTCTTTATTTAATCATCTGTTGATGGACACTTAGGTTGCTTCCATATCTTGCTTATTGTAAATAGTGCTGCAGTGAACATATGGACACATATATCTTTTTGAATTATTGTTTTTATTTTCTTTAGATAAATACAGAGAAGAGTGATTGCTGGGTCACATGCTAGATCTATCTTTAATTTTTTGAGGAACTTCAATACTGTTTTGCATAGTAGCTGAACCAGATTACAGTCCCACCAACAGTGCATGAGGGCTCTCTTTTCTCCACATCCTCTTCAACACTTGCTTTTTGTTGATTTATTGATGATAGCCATTCTGACAGGTGTGAGGTGAGCTCTCATGGTGATTTTAATTTGCATTTCCCTGATTAGTGATGATTAGTGATGGTGAGCCTTTTTTCATATGTCTACTGGCCATCTCTATGTCCTCTTTGGAGAAATTTCTATTCAGGCCCTCTATGTAGTTTTAAATTGGACTGTTTGTTGTTTGCTTGTTAAGTTGTATGAGTTCCTTATATACTTTGTATATTAATTACTTATTGGATATATCATTGGTGAATTTCTCCTCCCATTCAGTAGGTTGTCTTTTGATTTTGTTGATAGTTTCCTTTGCTGTGCAAAACTTTTTAGTTTGATGTAGTCCCATTTGTTTATTTTTTCTTTTGTTTCCCTTGTCTGAGAAGACATCCATATATATATGATTGTTGTCAGAGAGTTTACTGCTTATGATTTCTTCTAGAAGTTTTATGGTTTTAGGTCTTACATTTAAGTCTTTAATCCATTTTAATTTATTTTTTTAATGTGGTATAAGAAAGTAGTCTAGTTTCTTTCTTTTTTTTTTTTTTTTGCGTGTATCTGTCCAGTTTTTCCCAACACCATTTATTGAATAGAGTGTCTTTACACCATTGTATATCATTGCCTCCTTTGTCACAGATTAGGTGACCATACAGGTATGGGTTTATTTCTGTTGGAGCCACCAGGTCTCATGGTGCATCATTAGTGATGGAAGGCATAGTGTAACTCCATGATGAAAGAAATCTCTAAGTTCTAGTAGATCTAGTTAGTTCACCTGGCCTGGCACTAACTTGTTAAAAGTGTCTTTGTGAGATCGAGGAAGCTGTTCTTTCTTCACAAAGGCTATTATTTTCCAATTTTATGAGGAGAGGCACATTTTAGAGTCAAAGCTATTATTTGACCTCTTTATTCTTGACGTGGTTCATACTCTCTTGTTCCTTCTCTTGTTCACATGTATTATAAGTTTTGTGGTTCAAACTTGGAGGTGGACAGTAAGGGAAAGAATTTAAGGGAAAGTGAAAATATGTCAGTTGAAATGTTAAAAATATTAGAACCCATTTCAAAACTTTTAAGTATTTTCCTTTTTCTGTAAATTTGTGCTAATTAGAAGATTTATATAATGCAACCTCAATTAATCTGAACTCAATTGCATTGTCAATTATCTGCGGGCCTGATTTCTACCTTGGTGTCAAATATTCCAAAGGATATAAATTTCAAACATGAGTATATTGTATTTTCTTAGAGGAATTCAGGGCATTACCTAGTAAAAAGAAAGAATATTCTGTTTAAGAGGGGAGAGAGACAGAGAGACACAGAGAGACAGAGAAAGACAAAGAGAAACTCTCGAGTAACTTCCTTGCCACTCAGTTTCCTTGATATGGGGATTTGAGCCTCTCTTTTCCCAACATTTTACTCAAGATGGTCAAATGTGCATTATTATTATTACTCTTATTTCACTTCATTATATAAAAAATTATTTAATAGATGGAGAATCCACAAAGGTGAACGTGGTAAGATTCATTGCCAAGAAAGCAACTTCAAAGCCAGGAGGCCCTACGCGAAGAGGAGCAGAAGGTAGTAACCTTCTGGATATGCTGGACTAGGAATTACCTTGAAACAATTGTGATCTTAAGATACTCTATAGAATTCCTCTGATATACTTTTACTGAACCTCTACATTAAAACTCCCCAAATGCATACCTAACACTCAAATTGCATATGTTACATACTGAAAAAATAAATAAATAAGAACCAGGAAATTTTTTCTGTAGGAAAGAGGTCTTCGCAAATCATATTTAATTTTGGGTAGTAAAAGCTCAAACTCTTGCTAGCATTTTTGTTTTTATTTCTTTCACTGTGAGCTGAACTGAAAGTCATCTCTTTAATTTGGCTACAGGATTGCAAAGTCATTTTTCAGTTTAATTTATATTATTATAATGAATGTGCTCAAAAATTGAAGATGTTCGCTGGAGCAGATGTGCCCAGGAGTACGTCTTCTCCACCCCTGTAACTCCACTCTCCTTTTAGATCCAAAGCATTTTCCTTGGAGAGAAAAAGAGAGGGGAGATGGGGGGGGGGGAGAGAGAGAGAGAGAGAGAGAGAGAGAGAGAGAGAGAGAGAAATTGGAGGGAGAGAGAAACTACTAATTTTTTTCTCAAAATTTATAAAGCTTTGGTATCAAAATCAAACATTTCCAGGACTCAGTTACATGTGCATTATGTTGTATTATACCCCAATTTTTCCATATATCCCGTCTGCTACACTTTCTACACTTCTCTGTATCATTGTGTCCCAGTAGGCTGACCTCTGCAGAGGCCATAACTACCTTTTGATGTCAGCACATGTCTCTTATTAACTCTTTTTTGCTTCCCTAAACCCTGTCCAAGACTTTGAAATGAATCTCCTTTTATTAAACTCTTTTTGACTATGCATTTATTTCTCGCCAGAATGCCAACAATAAATGTGCTTATATAAAATATTACACACATGGACAAACTTTAATATTTAAAATGAATGCTGTTATTACCTACTAAACAAAATCTTGTGACTACATAAAACTAAAAAATATATATTTCAAAGAATAGAAATTATACAATTTATAGTAACTATCTGTCAGGTTTAATATTTTTTTTATGATAAATCTCAAATTGTAATGTCAAATAAAGTATTTTCACATATATACAAATAATACATCTTAAATCTTGAAATTGACTAAGGAACTGTGCTTACTTTAAGTTATTTCTAAAGAAGTAAGAGATTAAATGATAAATTCCTTTTTATAGCAAGAAATAGACTTTAAAGCACCAAGGCTAAACTACAGTTAAATTAGAGGTAGACTTAAAAAAATATATTTAGCTTTATAATAGCATATGATTGTAGATTACCAAAAGATGGATTTGACAAATTTTGGACTCAAGCAGTGGATCATGGGCCCCAAAATAAAAACATATCAGAAATTATTTTGTGGGAAACACAAAAGCACCATTTCATTTTATTTACTTTTTCCATGTTTTGACAAAGATTGTTTTATGGAACTTTGACATATATATGTATTTGCATATACATCCACCTATCCATTTATTCATTCTTTTATTAACTGTGGGGCATTCTGCTAAATGTTGAGACTAGAGTGGTGAAAATTGGCAAAGACTCTATACATGTGAAATTTAAATTAATAAGAATGAATTGATAATAAACCAATATTCTAGATGACTGGATTTTGTGATAGTATCCATAAAGATAATACATGGGAAGTTGAAATATGGAGAAATAGAGTAGTTAGGGATGTCTTCTCTGAGGACATAGCACTTGAGTTGAGACTTGAAAAAGGAAAATGAACAATGAAAGGAAACAATAGAAAATATTAGGAAATTTCAAGGAACAGAGAATAATATAGGTAAGTAAAGGATTTCATATTTGCAATGTAATTTTTTAGACTTTATCATTATTTTAATACTTCTTGTAAGTCTAGATTAGATGGCTAAGGAATTTGCTCTCATCTTCCACATGCTGTATTGAGAAAACTAAACTATATCTTCAGTTGTTTTTGTAACATGTATAATATCTAAAACTTTATCAACTTTTGCCTCATATGTACTTATTTAATGAGCCCCTATTATAATCAAAGTAACATGCTATGTGCTGAGTGTCAAAAAGATAAGAAAACAGATGCATTACCTATTGTCATAGAATGAATAGTTTGGTGAGGAATATATACGTTTAAACAAGTAACTGAAATAAAATGTGAGAAGTGTTTTGAAAGAAGGACAGCGTGTGAAGGAAATCAACTATAGAAGCATCAAATCCAGTCCAGCACATTTGGGAAAGCCTTCTTGGATTAAAGTTGTTTATTCTAGAAGAGAAACTCTGGAATTAAATTATTTTATAAGGTAAAGTTTCTCTTAGGATATCAAACAAGAGATATATTTTAATGGCCTGTACAATCAATAGAGGTTTAATGACTGTAAAAAGAATTTTTTTACTGTAAAGAGTCTGCTTGCTAAAATAAGACATATTTAATTTATACAGTTTCAAAAACAACCATACATATAAATAACAAGAAGTATAACAATCTGAACCCATTATAAGTTCTCTTATGTATTTCCAGGAAATTTTATCACTATTAACACCTAATCAATGAAACTCCTTAAAAGCTGCAGGAAGTCAATGAAAGTTTGATTTTTTTTCCTGCTTTGTAACTTTATATTATTAATTAGTAATGACCTGAAGTTCTTTCATGACACCCCTTTACCCCTAAATAAAAGTTTGATGAAGGGCCTCCTTACCCTTTTTTAATTGCAAAATGAAAAGTCATTCATGTAATAGAAAGTCCCTCATTATTTTTGTCGGCCCCTATGGAGGTCTATAAGAGTAATAGTCATTCTATATATTTAGATGTGCAATCTGAGAAAATGAAAGTAAATTTCAGATGTCTTCTTTCTGTAATACTAATTGTCAGGATTCCTAGTGATGAGATTTCACATGTATCACCAAATAATAACTTATATTACATTTAAAAAATCAAGATGTTTGTTTTGATATAATAAAGGTACATTTTAAGAACTTTTATTGTAATCATATACATAAAAAGCTATAGGTTTAATATCGAATGTATCACCATTATTCATAATGGTAAAATGAATAAATGTATTAATAATATTATGGAATATTTATCTTTCCAATACCTGGGCACTTGCTTACAGACTCTTCACTCATGCATTAAGCAGTTCAATGATCAATGTAAGGCCTATGGTATTTCAGTCAAAGAGCTGTTTTAATAGGGTTAACAGTAGAGTGTCTATATACTTTTTTATATAATCTGGAATGGGGAGTGCTATGAATTATAACATTGATGCAAATAGACATAAACCAGGACTGTCCTCAGGAAACCAGACCAATGGTCACCCAAGTTGAGAGCTCCAATTTAACCTTATATCCAGTAGGAAACTAAAGGCAACTACTTCCTTCATCTTACTTTTTTTTCCTAATACATATATACCAGGGGTGCCAAAAAAAATGTATACAAGTGGATACGTTGGTCAACGTTGCTCAAGCAGTAGTTCGCCGTAATCAGAAGTGTCTGGACACTGATGGTGACTACTGTGTTTCCCCAAAACTAAGACCAGGTCTCATATTAATTTTTGCTCCAAAAGACACATTAGGGCGTATTTTCAGGGGATGTCTTATTTTTTCATGTACAACAATCTACATTTATTCAAATACAGTCATGTCATCTTCTGGAACATTGTCGTAACGTACTAAATGTGTCCGTCTGGCTGAGTATCTTAACCAGGGCTTATTTTCAGGGTCTTTGTTTCAGGGAAACATTTCAGGGTCTTTGTTTCAGGGAAACATCTCTTGTAATTGCGGAAGTCAAACATGACTTGTATTCATCTTTTGTTATTGGTATATGTTGACTATTACAATTAATACAGTTTTTTCCTTTCTTAAAATGTGTGTACATTTTTTTGGCACCTGCTGTGTGTGTGTGTGTGTGTGTGTGTGTGTATCACTTCATCTATTCTTAATTATTGAATATGTCTCTGTAAATATCATTGAATTATTCTTGGGACACGAAACCATCGATCAATCAACTCATGATAGATAGATACAGAACGATAAAATACAAAATAAAATACAAAAACAGATGTAGATTTAAGAGTAAACATGAGTTACGGTACAAGCCTGGCTCTTAGGAAGCTTATAGTGTACTAGAGTCTCGCTACTCCAAGTTTAGCAAACAACAGCATTACCTTGGAGCTTCATAGAAATGCAGAATCTCAGGCCATTCACCCAATATGCTGAATCAACAATCTGCATTTTAACAAGATCCCAAATCATACCTATATATACATTAAAATTTGAGAGTACTGTTTTAGAGGATGCTTCAAGTGTAATCAGCATCCAAAACCCCACTGGAAGCTTTTCTACTTCCTACTCAATGTTTGGTTTCCTTTTTGAGGAACAAAAATTATCTAGTTATCATTGCATTATTTTTGAAAGAATGCTTTGATTACAAGTACAATTGACCTTTGAATAATGTGGAGGTTAGGGATGCTGACCTTCTAGGGTATTGATTCACATTAAAAATCCCCATATAAGTGGACCTGTATAGTTCAATCCCAAGTTGTTCAAGGGCCAACTGTAATCCATCATTATACAGACTGAGAAAGAAGGACTTCAGATTTGTCTCCTCAGAGTTTTTCCCTCTCCAATCACAAACAGAAGCAAAACTTTAATCATTTAGAACTGAAAACAAGTGATTCTACCATCGTGTGGTACCATGTGATGTGCTAAGCCAGAATCTTGAGGTATCGTGGCTGCTTTGTACAATTTCTTACACATCCCCTTTCTCTCTGCAAGATGCTGCAGCTGAATGCAGTGATAAATCAAATGTCTGCTTGATCATTACCAGAGAAACTATCACCTGCTACTTAATTGGAATATTTCTTTCTTCTGATACAAACTGCATTCCTAAAATATATCAGCTTACAAATCAGTGCATTCCAGGATATAATTTTAAAACATATTTAAACAGAATCAAGAAGGCTACATGAGATGAGTTGAATGGTTTTTACCAGAGGCAGTTATTTTCTGTAAATTAAAAGTTTATGTGTAAAATATAAAATATAATGCTTATGTAGTACAGGTTTTTCAATGATGTTGGTTGGGTTGCAAATCACGAAAACAAAGCAAGTTCTCAGAAGGTGACTTAGGTATTTCTTTCTCTACAGGTATATCTGCCACAAAATGTTACACTGGTGACTATACTGTTACTCCTGTGAAATATAAGACATGTAGTTGTATAGATGTTTTTGTCTCCCCTGGTAGTTAATAAATTCCTGGAGGGCACCAAAAGGATTGTATTTATCCTTCTGTCCTCCACAGCCACTCAATAAACACCCCCCAAATCTTTGGTATTTGTTGAAAACTTAGAATGCTTGATACCTTCAAGGTTTGAATATCTATATTTTTTTTTCAAAGATCTCTATATGATTATACAGAGACACGTGTGTGTGTGATATTATATATATATATCACATATATATAATACATATCACATATATATTATATATATGTGTTATATATATATATATATATATATATATATATATATAGAGAGAGAGAGAGAGAGAGAGAGAGAGAGAGAGAGAGGAGTATTGCTGTCAAAGGTGGACTGAGGAAAAATAAGAGTGAAAGTAGATAACAGAACAAATTCCATAGATAGTATGAAGAAGATAGTGTAGAAAATAATATTAGAATCCAGATTAAGTAGAACCTTGAATTCATGGTAAAAAGTTTAGAATTTATCCTGTAGGCCAGTGGTTCTCAAATTTGATTATACACCCAAAACTCTTAGAGGACTTCTAGTTTCTGATTCAACATATAAAAGCTTGGGAAGATTGGAGAAAAACTCCTTTGTGCTTCCATCAGGGAAAAAGGGAAAGTAACCATTTGAAATATACCCAGGGTACGTGGTTCTCCTTAACAAAGGCCTGCCTTCAAGGGAAAACATTTTACCAGAGCCTAACTGACCCGGGTTTAATTAACTGTAGGATGGGAACACCCAACACCAGCCCCTGTTGCCTTCTTGTGTTACCAAAAGAGTGGGAGTGGGAGTGGGAGAAAAGCTGGGAAGCACTTGTGAGGGGCACAGACCAGGGACATAGCTCACAGAAAGCTGATTCTTTGAAAAGATCAATAAAATTAACCTCTAGCCAGGCTAACCAAGAAAAAAAAGATGGCACAAGTTACTAATATTAGAAATGAAAGAGGGACCATCACTACCAATCCCATACACATTAAAAAGATAGTAAAGGAATATTCTGAACAACTGGATACCCATAAATATGATAATTTATATAAAATAGACCAATTCCTTGAAAGACGCAATCTGTCAAAACTCACAGTAGGAGAAACAGATAATCAGAATAAGCCTGTATCTAATAAAGAAATTGAACCAATAATAACTCCCTAAAACTGAAAACAACAGTTCCAGATGGTTTCACTGATGAATGCTACCAAACATTAAGGAAAAATGGTATCAATTATCTACCATATTAGAGAATAGAAGCAGAAGGAATACTCCTGAACTCATTGTATGAGGCCAACATTAGCCTAATGCCCAAACAAAGACATTATAAGAAAGAAACGGTACAGATTGATATCTCTCACAAACATAGATACGGGATGGTCAACAAATAATATTAAATCAAATACATCAATGTATAAAAACAATTATACACCATGAACATGTGGGATTTATTCCAGGTATGTAAGACTGGTTCAACATTAGAAAATCAAGTAATGTCATTCATTACATCAACAGGCTAAAGAAGAAAAACCATATGGTCACACCAACAGATGCAGAAAAGCATTTGACAAATTTCAACAGCCATTCATGGTTAAAAACAAAAACCAAAACTCTCAGCAAACTAGGAATGGAAGAGAACTTCTGCAACTTAAAAATAAAAGCATCTACAAAAACCTAGAGCTAACATCATTCCTAATGGTGATAAATTAGATACTTTCAACCTATAATCAGGAACAAGGCAAGGATGTTCTTTCCAACCATTCCTATGCAACATCATGCTAGAAGTCCTAGCTAACACCATATGAAACCCCCCATGATGACATAAAAGGTATACAGATTGGAAAATAAGAGATACAATTGATTTTGTTCACAGACTACATGATTGTCTATGTAGAAAATACCAAACAGTTGATTAAAAAAAAAAAAAAAAGAAAAAAACTCCAGGAACTTGTGTTTAGAGCAAGTTTGCAGTATACAAGGATACAATACAAAAGTCAATCACTTGGGGTGGCTGGTTGGCTCAGTTGGTTAGAGCGTGGTGCTCTTGATAGCAAAGTTGCCGGTTCGATCCCCACATGGGCCACTGTGAGCTGCACCCTCTCCAACTAGATAGAAACAATTACTTGACTTGGAGCTGATGGGTCCTGGAAAAACACACTTGAAATAAATAAAAAGTTAAAAAAAAATCAATCACTTTCCTATATACCAGCAATTAGAAGGTATAACAAAGTGTGATTTGAATATAAACCACAACACCATTTATATTAGCACAAAAGATAAAATACTTATGTATAAATCTAACAGTATATGGATATGATCTATATGAGGAAAACTGTCAAAGTGAAGAAAAATCAAAGATCTAAATAATTGGAGAGATAATCCATATTCATGGATTGGAAGAATCAATATTGTTAAACTGTGAATTCTTCCCAACTTGATCAATGAAATACCAATAAAAATCCCAGGAAATTACTTTGAGGATACTTACAAATTGATTCTAAAATTTATATTGAAAAGCAAACAATAACAACAATGGGTGGCCAGTTAGCTCAGTTGGTTAGAGCGTGGCATGAATAACACCAAGGTTGTGGGTTCAATCCCCACATGGGCCACTGTAAGCTGCATCCTCCTTAAAAAAAAAGAAAAAACGAGATATGAAGGAGGAATAAAAAAAAAGAAAAAACAACCATCAGAATCGCCAAAACAATATTAAAGAACATAGTTGAAAGACTGACACTATCTGACTTCAAGATTTGCTATAAAGCTACATTAAACAAGATATGTCATATTGGCAAAAAATAGAAAAAGAAACCAATAGAGCAGATTAAAGAACCCCAAAATAGACCCACACAAATATAGTCAATATATGTTTAACAAAGGAGTTAAGGCAGTTCAGTGGAGGAAGGATCATCTTTTCAACAAATGGTACTAAAACATCTGGACATCCATATGCAAAAAACAAACAAACAAACAAACAAACAAAAAAACTGAATATGAACACAGACCTTCCACCTTTCACAAGAATTAACTCAAAATGGATCAGACACCTAAATGAAAGACAGAAGACTCTAAAGCTTTTAAAAGATAAATCAGAAATTCTAGGTGGCCTTGGGTTTGGTGATGAGCTTTTAGGTATATTGATACAATTGATAAGTTGGACTTGGTTAAAATTAGGAATTTCTGCTCTGTGAAAGGCACTAGTGAGAGCATGAAAACGCAAGCACAGATTGGGAGAAAATACTTATAAATCACATATCTGGCAAAGTACTCATATACTGAATATAGAACCATCACTTAAAACTCAACAGTAAGAACAAAAAATCCAATTGAAAAACGGGCCAAAGATCTGAACAGACACTTCAAAAAAGAAGATATACCGATGGCAAATACACTTATAAAAAGATGCTCAAAATCATATGACATTAAGGAATCGTAAATCTAAACAAGAATGAGATATCACTACACACCTAATTAGAATGACTAAATTCCAAAAAACTGAACATACCAAATGCTGGTGAGGATGTGGAACAACAAGAATTCTCATTGATTGCTGGTGGGAATGGGGAATGTAAAATGGTATAGCCACTTCCGAAGACAATTCAGCAATGTCTTACAAAGTTAAACATACTCTTACCATATGGTCCATCATCTATTCCACGTATTTATTCAAAGGAGGTAAAAATGTATGTCCACACAAAAACCTGTACGTGGATATTTATAGCAGTTTTATCCATAATTGCCAAAAATTGGAAGAAATCGAAATGCCTTTAAATTGATTAAAAATGGTGGTGTATCCATACTGTTAGGTAGAAGTTATAAAATGGAGGAGATGGAGGAGGGGTAGGAGGGGATCCACAGTGCCTACAATTGAGGAAAAGCTCATAACTAGCTTTCATTGACTGCCTCCAGCCATGTATCTGTTTTTGCAACAAGAGGTGGCCTGGAGCAAGATAAGGATCTGAATCAACAGACCTCCACCCATCTTAGGAGGTCACGCCTTGCCTTCCCGTGGAAGAGCATGCACTACTTTTCCCACTAAATCAATATGTAACTCCCTCACCCCACCCAGCAAACTGTAAGTCCTGGGGACAAGGGCTCTTTCTCTGGCCCTCTAGCTCTCTTGCCCTCGCTCTCTTCCTCTCTCTCTCCTCTCTTCTTTCTCTCTCTCTCTCTCTCCTCTCTCCTCTCTTCTCTCTTCTCTCTCCTCTCTTCTCTCTTCTCTCTCCTCTCTTCTCTCTTCTCTCTTCTCTCTCTCCTTCTCCCCCACTTCGGCTAGATCAGTTCCCTTCCCTGAGAACGTATCACTAATAAACCCTGCTTGCATATTAATCAGCTTGCTGACCTTTGATTCTTCACTGCATTGGCAAGAAGAACTGAGACTCCCGTAACAATACGATGGAATATTATTAGGCTACAAAAGTGCACAATCTATCACGCCACAAACAGGCATGGAAGAACCTTACATGTGTATTGCTAAGTGGAAGAAGCTTGTCTGACAAGGCTACATCTTGTATGAATCGAGCTATATGACATTCTGAAAAAGGCAAAGCTATAGTAGAGACAATAAAATGTTCAGTGGTTACCAGGTGTTCATGAGGAGGGAGGGAGAGATGAACAGGTGAAGCACAGGGGATTTTTAGGGCAAGAAAACTATTCTGTTTGCTACAGTAATTGGGGATGCATGACATTATGCATTTGTTAAAGCCCACATAACTGGACAACAGAAAGACTAGACCCTAATGTAAACTATGGACTTTAATTACTAATGATGTATCAACATTGGTTCATCAGTTGTAACAAATGTACCACACTAATGCAAGTTGTTAATAGGGAAAAATGTATATGGGGGGACTACGGGGTATATGGGGCTCTGGTACTTTTTGCTCAATTTTTCTGTATCCCTGAAACTTCTCTAAAAAGAAAGTCTATTAGTACAGAAAACTTAACAGCTGAATGATTTGTTCAAATACAGATTACTGGGCTCCTGCTCCAGTTCAGTTGGTTTTGGATAAGACTGCACAAGCTGTATTTCTAACAAGCTACCAAAGGGTTCTGAAGTTGATGGTCTTGGGATCACACCTAAAGATCCAATGCTTGAGACAAACTGGATTCATTGAAAACATTTAAGCAGGGACTTCACAATAAAAGACAATAAAACAATATTTTTGGAAGGTAAATTTGTCAATAATCCGCAAAATAAATTGGGGAGAGCATGGTATTGGAAGCAGAAATTTTAAGTAATTGAATTCTGAATTTCATTGTGTAACAGTGACCCTATACCTTCTATTTTTGAAATTTAAACCTCTGATGTAATTCGATTTGACTGAGATTTGGCTTGGGAATTTTTGAAACTCATTTTTTTCCCCTTTTTTCTTCCTTCCCCTCCCACCAAACCTTGAGGACTCTATTTACTATGTATTTACTATGCATACCAGTTCCAATGGTTCTGTTTATTTCTGACTGATGTGCACACCTGGCCGGGTAACTTGGGGGGGGGGGTTGTGAGTGTTTTTTTGTGTTTTGTTTTTGCATCTGTGTGGGGTCCCTCCTCACCCTGGGGCAGACCAGCCTCTGGGAAGCACATTTTCCTGGAGGTGGCTGGCCAACTTCTCCTTCCTTTGTTCTGCCCCTCCTTGTGTGCCTATAAAACCTCTTGGCACTATTAAGTGCAGGAAGGTAGTCTTTGTGACTGGGAGTCTACTGTCTTCCCTTGGTGCTGGCATTTTGGAATAAATCTGCTTTTCTTTCCACCAACCTCGCCTCTTGAGTTTTGGCTTTCGTGTGGTTAGCAGCCAAACCTTTTGCTTGGTAACAATTGGTGGAAATTAAGAGAGGTGATGGAAAGACTGGTACAATGGGGAAATGACACTTAGACAATCATTTGGATGTGGGATATGAAGGGAAAGGAAGGAAAAAGTTGAGTTTTGGAGTGGGCATGTGTGGGGAAATAATCCTATCATAAATAGAAAGAGGGAAGAGAGATGGAGAAACAATTGGAGATGAAGTACTTTGAGACTAAGAAAAAATATAAAACATATCTGCTAGTTTTCAACTTTTAACCACAATCACTCACTGTAGATGTCTTTGCCCTTATATAAATACACGAACAGCTGTTACCAAGCAAAGGGTCCACTGCTCACCGCATGAAAGACAAAACTCAAGAGGTGAGGTTGGTGGGAAAAAAAGCAATTTTATTCCAAATTGCCAGCACTAAGGAAGACAGTGGACTCTGTCACAAAGACTGCCTTCCTTCCCTTAATACCACCAAAAGGTTTTATAGACACACAAGGAGAAGCAGAACAAAGGAAGAAGTTGGCCAGGCAACTCCAGGAAAAAGCACTTCCGAGAGGCTGCTCAGCTCCAGGGTCAGGAGTGGATCCCATATGGAATCAAAAAACCTCACCCACGTTACCAGGCCAGGTGTGCACACTGGTCCAAAGTAAACAGAATCATTGGAACTGGTATGCGTAGTAAACGCACAGTAAACAGTTATTCAGGGGTGAAGAGAAAATAATTATCAAATGTCCCAAGCCAAACCTCAATCAAATCAATTTACATCAGAGATTTAAGTTTCAAAAATAGAAGATACAAGGTCATCATTACACTACCTTATCAAGAGGTTACATTTGACTTGTGTTCTATAACTTTTAGAAGAATTCAAGTAGAATGAACTGCTTTTATAACGCTAAAAGAGAAATCCCATGTTCTATGACTTAACCAAGATAGGTACTTGTCTATCCTTTGTTAAATATCAGAGATTCACTGTCCAAAACACTTGGGGGTTATTTTCCAAGTAATCTCTTTAATCATTATTTTATTTGTGATTAAAGTGGAACTTTCCTATAGATGCAAAGGAAGCATTGTTATTTAATTTTTTTTATCTCTGTTGGCCCATTTTCCCCCAACTTGACTGCAAAATCCTGCATGGCTCCTAGGTGAGAACCATATTTAATTTTGCACTTGGTGGTGTTGTTAAACCTGGCACATGTAGAGCTGTGAGCATCACATCAGTCAGTACATATGGTTGGCTCAAATGAAAATAATTGAGTAACAGGAGCTGTCACTGATCTTTTAATAACCACCTAGTACTTGAAAACTGAAAGTAAACCTTTGACTTTCTATGCTGCTAAATTTCTCCAATTCGAATTATTTCTTTAAATAATTGTGATAATTGAGTGTTATCTTTTTTTTTCATGATTTGGAGTCTGCTCAGTTTCTATGAATTTTTTATACAACGTGGATACAAGGACAAATCCCAGTGTCCTGATAAAGGTTTGATTTGTGTCCAGTAAGGATCACAGGTGTCCACCTAAGTTCATAATCAATAAAATGGAATTATCACTTTATGTTTCACCTAAGTGATTCATTGTAGCTCATTTTCTAATGATTAAAGCCTGGCTTAGAGTCACCTGAGATCTCTACATAAGAGATTACAATTGATGCCCAGTAGTTTTCTTCCAGGAGAAGGAACACCACTACACAGGTAAACAGATTTCTCTGGAGGTAATCTAATATTTTACAGTTGTCTCATGTGGTTTAATTTTCAATAGATTTTTGCACCAATTACCTCATTTGACAATTGCAACTATCTGCATAATAAGAAAGAATGGGCGCTCTTATTTTCATCATGTAAGGGAAACTAAGCAGCCACAAGATTCATTGTTTACCCAATTTCATAAAACTATTGATGGCTCTAAAACCAGAATTTCATATTCCAGTGTTCTTTGTGGTCTACTGTGCACGTTGGGTAGTAATCCAGGACAGTCAGATACAGTAAGATGTTGGTAAAGGATGGCTGCTTGTTTATATCATGAGAGTTACTGAGTGGTGACTGGATCAATTTGATTTATGTCTCACTTTAATTTGTGTGCCCAAGGGCTACTGTAATGATTAATCATAAGGAAAAAGAACATGTTACTTTAACTTTGGTAAAATGGCATTACACACAGTTTATAATTCTTGGGACCTAGATCATGTTTCATGTCTCAAATGCCTTCACTTTCAGTTTTAATCACTTCTCTCAAAGCTTTACTTTTGTCATGATTCTTGTATCACCTGTCTTGTGTACATTTAATCTGTTTTTCTAATAAATTAGTTTAAATCTGTTACAGTGGAATCCTCTTTCATTTTTTTCCCAGAGAAAATTAAATTTCTGATTTCAGTGTCACACATCTCTCAACTACATATTTTTATGACTACCTATAACTTATTTTATCACCCACTAAAAAGCGTTGATGGATTAACATGAGAGTGGCATCAAATTAAAATTCCACAGGATGGATACAATGAATATTAGACAAGGTCAATCGACTTGGATTTGCTGAATTTGTTGCATATGTCATGTTTAACCTCTAGAGTTGTTTTATTTCCGGTGTTAATGAGTCTTTAGCTGGCCATAGAGGAAAACAATGGAGCCATTAGGTTGATGCAAAAGTAATTGCAGGTTTGTAATTATTTTTAACCCTTTAAACTGCAATTACTTTTGCACCAACCTATTGTCACTTTTCATATTTTCCCAAGGTATAAAGTCATATACACTAACCCCGTCCACCTTTTGAGATGTGGCATGGATGTTGTAAGCTCTGAGCTTCCTTTGTCATCACAGTCCTAGCAAGACTAGAATGTGTAGGTTCCTAGAAAATCAGGCAAGCTCAGTGATAGAAGTAGCTTGGATAGACACACAAAGTCCAAAACCTCTACCTAAGTCACTATTAGTGTGTTATACAATAAAAAGATAAACACATTAACATTAGAATGTACATCATGTATCTATTCCTGAGTTCAACTCCTTAGGATTTAACATTTAAGGAACATCTGTTATATTCTTCTCCCATTGGAAAATAACAGATATTCCTTAGATACTCTCTTAAGTCTTAAGGAACTGAACTGAAGTAGGGATACAATACAACAATGTAAAGGAGGCAGAAATGATTGATTTGTTCAGTTTAAAAAATAGTAAGTTTTGTATATGAAAAAGCAACATGAAAAAATTCACGATAGTCAGGACAAGTGTTTGGGGGACATCTAGATAAAGTAAATGTAATAATTTCACTAGTTTCAATGGTAAGATATGGGCATTTCACCAGGAATTATACCTCTTTTATACAACTACCTGGATCCTGCATTGAATCTAGATCTCTGATTTGCCAATGTTTTCTTATTCGTAAAGGCAGCAAAAAGAGAGGCTCATCAAAATGCAAGAGTTTAGAATACAACCAGTTTGAAATGACTGAGGTTCTGAAGTTTAGCCTCCACAAAAGGTTGATAGAGGCTGGATAAGAGCTAATTCAACAGCTGCCAATATGTAATGACTTGAAATGAAGCTAGTATAAGTTTCTTGGTAGAGAAGATGCTTCTGAGAATTACTAAAGTATGAATTTGACCAATGAGAATTTGCTGGAAAATATTTAAAAGTAAATGCTATAGACAAGTCAAGCTACCCTGGGGTAACTGATAGTTGAATTAATTTAAAGAAATCAATATGAAACCAAGAAACGTCTAGAGTCTTCATCTTGACATGTGCAAGTGATTACATTCTAGTCAGTGGTTTACTGTGTTTGGAGCCGTTTGATTAGAATGAGAGAATGGCACATATCTAACACATGTACTCTTGATGGAAAAAATATCTCCCGTCTTCTCTTTCCTCATCCCTATGCTGAGTTTTCTCTCTCTCTCTCTCTCTCTCTCTCTCTCTCTCTCTCTCTCTCTCTCTCTCTCTCTCTCTCTCCCCCTCTCCCTCTCCCTCCCTCCTTCCCTCCCTTCCTCCCTCCCTCCCTCCATTTTTCCATCCCCTTCTTTCATAACTGAGAATAGGCTATGTTTTGCTGCATAGATCATGAAATCTCAGTGGTATAATAAAGATTTTTTGCTTCCTTATATCACACACCAACATAGGTTGGGTGGCTCACATGGGATGTACTCAAAGGGGTCATGCTTAGGGATCCACATTTCTTCCATCCTATGGCTAAACCATTTAATGCACATAACTTCCAGGACTGCCATGGAAGATGGAAGTGAGAATGTAGATAAATTGTACAGGTAGTTTTATGGCAAGGCCTGATAGTGATACTTGATATGAACTTAGCTGTTAAGGAGGATGGGAAATATGGTCTTTCAAGATAAGGAAATTGAAATCAAATTTAATGAATACATAGCATTTTCTCTGACACAGTATCCATTCACCTGTGGATTTGCTTTGCTTCTCAGAAAAGTTTTATCCTTATCACACCAAATAATAGTATATATTCTGTCTTTTCTACTAGCCATGTGAAAGTGAATAACAAAGTGAATAACTTTAGCACTTTGTAGATGTATGTATGAAAAAATACAGACTGAATATAGACATTCCAAATTCATTCTCACTGTAACGCTGTATCTTGGGTTCTTTATTCAGGCTCTTTCCTCTATTTTCTATATTAATACAAGAATTAATTATTAGTATCATGTAATTCCTTAGGAACAGAAAAAATACCATTTTAGTACCTATGGTTATAAGTGTTGGGAAGAAGGGATAATAATTTTTCTTTAGTTATGTTATACATGTATCCCACGAAGAAGGGAAAACTCTTGTTCATATTCTATCTACTTCGTAATAATCACCTGTATACCCACACATTTAAACTTGTACCAAAACCATGAACTAAACAAATTACTCAGTATCTGAGCCATTTAAAGGGCCATATATCATTGGAAGCAAAGTTGATAAGATCTGATAAGGTGAATAAAGAAACATACTAGTATAAGAACAGAACTAGTATAAATTACAATATTTGTAAACTCCTGTAAGTTTGTTTGAGCAGCCTTGTAAAGAAGGCAGAAGTTATATGGACATAAATACTTGGAAATTTTTAAGTGATTTTTCAATATTGTCCCAGCCATCAATATAACTAGGAAAACTGTATATGGTTGACTGACAAAAATGATATAAAGAAAATCCTATTATGTCCAGAGATGAGCCAAAGACATGGCAAGAATTTGGGCAAGTAGAGTGATGTTCTCAACAAAGATTAAACTATGGATGCACAGTTCCTGGTCACCATGGCTACAACCTGGCATTGTATTCATATTATAATGAGAAAATCCACATGCTGATGATAGCAGTGTAGCCAATTCTATAGTTCCCATTGGGAGGGTTGCTTAGGGGAAGGGGGAATTTGAGAAATAAAAAGTGAAATCATAAGGAGATGGTCTTGTAAACAAAAGCAATGTAAGGAGGTTGCATGCTTAGCAATTTCTTAAGTCCAGCAGACTTTTCTCTCTCTACTCTGGTAGACATCTAAATGAATTAAACGTCATATGTTTCACAAGCACTCAACCTTCCTACCTACCGTGTTTCCTGAAAATAAGACCTAGCCAGACCATCAGCTCTAATGCGTCTTTTGGAGCAAAAATTAATATAAGACTCGGTCTTATGTTATAGTAAAATGTTATATTATATTGTATTATACCTAGTCTTATATCATGGTAAAATTAAACCCGTTATTATACTATATTATATTACATTATATTACATTACATTACATTATATTATATTATACCAGGTATAATATAATGTAATGTAATGTAATGTAATGTAATGTAATGTAATGTAATGTAATGTAATGTAATATAATATAATACCAGGTCTATTATAAGACCCGGTCTCATATTAATTTTTTCTCCAAAGATGCATTAGAGCTGATGATCCGTCTAGGTCTTATTTTCAGGGAAACAGGGTAATAGGCATTGCTGCATGGACAGTATTCATGCCAACTCTGTCTCTGAGATATATCCTGAACAGACATTTTGCCACACACGAGGTCGGACAATTAAGTTCACAAACTCACCCTAGAAAAAGTGCTACATACCTCATTGCTGAATATCACTATGGTCACCTTCGAAGTACTCCCCTTGGGAAGCTATACACTGATGCCAGTGCCTAGTCCACCCTTCAAAGCAATTTTGGAGTTCTTTTTCTGGAATGGCCATCAGAGCTGTCATGATATTACCCTTGATGTCCTGAATGTCATCAAAATCTTCCTTTTAATATTTCCTTTATCTTCAGGTAAAGAAAGAAGTCATTGGGGGCCAGATCAGGTGAGTAGGGAGGGTGTTCCAATACAGTTATTTGTTTACTGGCTAAAAACTCCCTCACAGACAGTGCTGTGTGAGCTGGTGCATTGTCGTGATGCAAGAGCCATGAATAGTTGGCAAAAAGTTCATGTCGTCTAACTTTCTCACACAGCATTTTCAGCACTTCCAAATAGTAAACTTGGTTAACTGTTTGTACAAATTCATGATGAATAATTCCTCTGATAACACAAAAGGTTAGCAAGATTGTTGCAACAAGTTCACGAACTTAATTGTCAGAGCTCCGTACATCACCTTCATAAGGGCCATATTTAACTACATCATCATTGTCTCTCACCTGGACTATTGTGGGAATTATAATACAAGTGGTTCCTCTTTTCTCTGTCCAGCTCCCAGTTAGCCCCTTTTAAAATTTAAATTATGACATGATACTCCTCCACTTTAAACTCTCCAGTGACTTCTCATTAAGCATAAAAATTTAATAGCCTTTACCTTGACTTAAAAGTTTCTATATGATTCAATACCTTGTAACCCATCTGAAGTTGCTTTCTATAATACTTCTTTATTTATACCATGTTTCCCCGAAAATAAGACCTTGCCAGACCATCAGCTCTAATGCATCTTTTGGAGCAAAAATTAATATAAGACCCAGTCTTATTTTGCTATAAGACTGGGTATAATTAATATAATATAGTATAATATAATATAATATAATATAATATAATATAATATAATATAATATAATATAATATAATATAATAATATAAGACTGGGTCTTATATTAACTTTTGCTCCAAAAGACGCAGTAGAGCTGATTGCCCTGCTACGTCTTATTTTTGGTGAAACACGGTATATCACTATACTTAAACCACACTGGCCTTCTTGTGGCCTTCCTCAAACATACTAATAATGGGCTCACCTCAGGGTGTCTACATTGGCTATACCTGTAATATTTTTCCCTCAGATAATTACATACCTCACATTCCTACTTCATTATATTACGATCTCTGCTTAAATAACAATTTATCAAAGAGGCCATTTGTGCACTATATAAAATAGTAACTCACCTCTGGCAGTCTCCACCATACTATCCTGCTTTATTTTGCTTCATCGATCTATTTCATTTTTGTATAATTTTATTTGCCTTTCCTGTATAGAATATAAGATGTATGTGAATAGGACTTTTTGGGGTTTTCTTTACCATTTACTCTTAGGGCAAAGAAAAGGCATAGAATAGAAGACATTCAATAAATATCTGTTAAGAATATAAATTTATGTAAAAGGAACAAATGATGGGAGAGGCAAAGCTTATTTTCTTGAAGTGATGGTGCAAGGTCATCTATTACTACATAGCAAACTATACCAAAACTTGGTGTATTAAAACCACAATCATATTATTGTCTCACAAATGTGTATGTCAGAAATGCAAATAAGGCCAATGATGTTTACAGAATTCTCTCAGTGGTATTTGGCTGACAGATGGCCTAGTCTACTGATGCGGCTTCACTTACATGCTTACATGTCTGTTACCTTGACAGAAGTGGCTAGAATGCTGGCCTCAGTGGATTCTGTCAACTAGAATAGCTAGACATGGCCTATCTGGTACTCAGGCTAGACAATCTGAGTATTCAGACTTCATACATGGTGACTCCCAGCTTCAAGAGCAAGTGCTCCATCAAACAAGGAGGAAGCTACGTAGCCTTTTACAAGTTAGCCTCAGAAATCACACAGCATCACTTCCACCATACTATATTGTTGAAGCTTCATAAACCAACCTAGATTTAAGAGAAGGGTACATGCATTCCACCTCTCAGTAAACAAGATGTCGATTTGTAGCCATGTTTTATTTTTGATTGAGATATAATTAGCATATAACATATTTGTTTTAGGGGTACGACATAATGATTGAATATTTCTATATATTGCAAAATGATCACAATAAGTCTAGTTAACATCTATCACCACACATAATTATATATTTTTTTCTTCTGATGAAGACTTTAAGATTTACTGTCTTATGACTTTCAAATATACAGTACAGTATTTTTTTTTAAAGGTTTTATTGGGGAAGGAGAACAGGACTTCTTTGGGGAACACTGTGTACTTTCAGGACCTTTTTCCAAGTCAAGTTGTTGTCCTTTCAATCTTAGTTGTGGAGGGTGCCGTTCAGCTTCAAGTTGTTGTCCTTTCAGTCTTAGTTGTGGAGGGCGCAGCTCAGCTCCAGGTCCTGTTGCCGTTGCTAGTTGCAGGGGACACAGCCCACCATCCGTTGCGGGAGTCGAACTGGCAACCTTGTGGTTGAGAGGACTCGCTCCAACCAACTGAGCCACCCGGGAGGCAGCTCAGCTCAAGGTGCCGTGTGCAATTTTAGTTGCAGGGGGTGCTGCCCACCATCCCTTGTGGGACTCGAGGAGTTGAACTGGCAACCTTGTGGTTGAGAGCCCAGTGGCCCATGTGGGAATCGAACCGGCAGCCTTCGGAGTTAGGAGCACGGAGCTCTAACCGCCTGAGCCACCGGGCTGGCCCCAGTACAGTATTTTAACAATAGTCACCAATGTTGTACATTACATCTCCATGAATTATTTATTTTATTACTGGAAGTTTGTACCTTTTGACCACCTTCACACATTTCCCTCACACCCCATCCCCTACCTCTGACAACCACCAATCTTTTCTGAGCTCGGTTGTTGTATGAGCTGGGTTGTTGTGTTTTTGTTTTATTTTGTTTGTTTTTTTTCAGATTCCTCATACAAGTGGGATCATATGGTATTTGTCTTTCTCTGTCTGACTTATTTCACTTAGCATAATGCCCTGAAGATCCATCCATGTCATTGCAAATGGCAAGATTTTCTTCAGTTTTATGGCTAAATAATATTCCATTATAAAAATATTACATCTTTTCTTTATCCATTCATCCATCAGTTAACACATAGGTTGCTTACATGTCTTGGCTATTGTAAATAATGCTCCAGTGAACATGTGGATGTGTATATCTTTTTGAGGTAGTGCTTTAATTTTCTTCGGATAAATGCCCAGAAGTGAGATTGCTGGGTCAAGTGGTAGTTCTATTTTTAACTTTTTGCGGAACATCCATCCAGTTGTCCAAAGTGGTTGCACCAATTTACAATCCCACCAAGCGTGCACGAGGGTTTTTGTTCTCCACATCCTAGCCAGCACTTTTTATCTCCTTTTTTATATATGGTTAGTAAATATTTTATCCTATTCAGTACATTGCTTTTTTTATTTTCTTGATGGTTTCCTTTGCTGCACATATTTTAAATTTGATATAATACCACTTGTTTATTTTTGTGTTTGTTTCTTTTGTTTTTGGTGTCAAATCCAAAAAATCATTGACAATACTGATGTCAATGAGCTTACCGCCTGTTTTCTTCTAGGAGTTTTATGGTTTCAGGTCTTATGTTCAAGTGATTAGGCCATGTTGAGTTAATTTTTGTGTATAGTATAAGATAGTGGTCCAGTTTCATTCTTTTGCATATGGCTGTCCAGTTTTCACAACACCATTTATTGAAGAGATTGCTTTCTCCATTGTATATTCTTGGCTCCTTTGTTATAAGTTAATTGACCACATATATGTGGGTTTATTTTTCAGCTCTCTATTCTGTTTCATTGATCCATGTGTCTGTTTTTATGCCAGTGCCATACTGTTTTGATTATTATAGCTTTCAGGTGTTGTTTGAATTCAGGTTGTGTGATGCCTCCAGCTCTGTTCTTCTTTCTTAAGATTCCTTTGGCTCTTTGGGGTCTTTTGTGGTTCCATATAGATTTCAGGATTTTTGTTCTATTTCTGTGAAAAATCCCATTGCAATTTTGATAGAGATTGCACTGAATTGTGGCCATATTTTAAAACCCTCACAGATGGATTTTGTCCATTGTTTTGGAGTATGAACTGTATTTTTCACCCACTGTCTGAAGAGATTGCGTTTATCCAAAGTGGATAAAATAAATGGTCAGAAATGTACAAAGAATTACTGGCTCTTGAGCTCTGATGTGCTACTTTTATCTTGCACTTTACATTTTCTGTGTGCCAAGCTGTCTTATATCCCTAAAGGGTACACTGACTTGTCTCATTATCTCATAGGGTAAACTGCCCTGGGCCAGGTCAGAAGTGTGGAGTGTGATTTGAAAAGATTTTTAAGATAGGAAGCCTTACTTTGGTTTCTAAGCCTAAGGCATATGTTCCCAGGAGATTACCAGAGAAGTGTTACATTAGAGGTTACAGGGTTCTAACCTTGCTATTAGTAAAGTAGTACATTTTTAAACTTAGGTATTGTTTTTATTATCATCACTATTGGTGGACATTCATCTGTTAGAAACTCTTAGAGGGGAGGTCAGTGGTAAGATTTGTCCACCAATGTCCCACTGAAATGTTAATAAGAACTTGGGGTACTATGAAAAAAAACTCAAAATATACTATTACTGTACTCTGTACATGATAATTATTAATTAAACCTTATTTTATCTGAAGTCATTAAGATTTTTTTCTATTATTGTTTTAATAATTGTATATTATGATTTAAATATTCTAAATATTGAGTGTGTTTAAATACTATAATATTATTATGATTTAAGTATGGTTAATATTGAATATAATAATTTGTGAAAAAATCATAACAGTTTTTTAAATAAAATAATGCCTGAGTAACAATTATTTAATATGAAAACAATATCTGGCTTAGATGTACCTTCTAGTTCCAGGTATACTGCTGAATTGGTAACCTTCAACTAATTATACTTCTCTGTCAAACTTTGTCTTCTTTAATGAAAACAATTATGTCTAGGGTCAGACAACTTAAGCAACATGGCACTTGCCATGGACATATGGCAGTTCAATAAATACTTCACAGTGTGACTTACAGTTTTGTTTTGTTTTTTAATGAAAGTTTATTGGGGTGACAATGGTTACTAAAGTTACCTAGGTTTCAGGTGTACAATTCTGTAATACACCATCTATATATCACATTGTGTGTTCACCACCCAGAGTCAGTCCTCCAACTTATGGTAAGTTTTTTGGAACAAAATCACTAATGATGAATTTCCATTGTTGGTGTTCCCTTTAGGATGATGATTAATATTTAATTCTTTGTATTTTTTCCATATAAAGGTACACCTGTTATTCTCTATTCTTTTTTTAATTAGTTTCAGGTATACAAAACAATGTAATAGTAAGACATTTACGCCCCTCACAAAGTGATACCCCCCTGCCCCAATCTACTACCCCTCTGACATCGTATATAGCTGTTACAATTCCATTGACTCTATTCCCTATGCTGTACTCCACCTCCCGTGACTATATATGTATTAAATTATAGTTGGCATTCATTATTATTTATCTTCAGCTTCAGGTGTACATTACAGTGGCCAGGCATTTACACTGCCCATAAAGTGCGTTATTCTCTATTCTTGAAAAGGAAAATAATTGAACTGAATTCTAGTACTTTGAAAATTTCAAAGTCCTAAATTTTTTCCAAGTCACATCATAAAATTAAAAAGGCTGTTATCTATTTCACATAATGTCTCTTTCTTTGTATACGCTTTTTATTCAACCTTTACTACCCAATTATTTGGTCAGGTCTCAGTGAGAATCAGTGACATGGATTCTATTATTGAACACTTGTATAGATAGCATATCAAGATCTCAGTAGACTGGATGAATAAATAAATCAGACTTCTATTATGTATACAACTTTACTTATTTTTTTTATCTTAAGACAGGTTCTTGTAGGAATTTACCTCCCCACCCCTGTTATGAGTTGAATATTGTCCCTCAAAATGATATGTTCAAGTCCTAATCTCCAGTACTTGTGAATGTGACCTTATTTGGAAATAAGGTCTTTGCAGATATAATCATGTTAATATGCAGCCGTACTCAATTAGGGTGGACCCTAGTCCAATGACTGGTGTCCTTAGTAGGAAATTTGGACAAAGAAACACATAGAGAGAACAACATGAGACAGTGGAGGCAGAGATTGAAGGGATACCAAGGAACACTAATGATTGCTGCCAGTGACCAGAAGCTGGAAAAGGCAAGGAAGGATTCTTCCTCCATACTTTAGAGGGAGTATAGCCCTGCCAACCCTTGATTTTATACTTTTAGCCTTGAGACCTGTGAGAGGAGAAATTTCTGTTGTTTTAAGCCACCAAGTTGGTGGTAATTCTTATGGTAGCTCTAGGACACTGGTATACTCACTCCCCCATTTATTCTTTAATTAATTCTGGTCCACCACACTCCTGCCTTGCTACTGCTATCTTGTGTTATTATTTCAATCTGGGTACAGTCATTGCTCCTATATGTACACTTCTGCTAAAACCAGTGTCCAATCATCAATGCCCTACGAGGTCTCACAATTAAGTTTGCAAACTCTTCCTAGAAAAAGTGCTACATACCTCATTGATGAATATCATGTTGATCACCTTCGAAATACTCCCCTTGGGAAGCTATGCACCAATGCCAGTGCCTAGTCCACCCTTCAGAGCAATTCTGGAACTCTTTTTCTGGAATGGCCATCAGAGCTGTCGTCGTATTACCCTTGATGTCCTGAATGTCATCACAATGTCTTCCTTTCAGTATTTCCTTTATCTTTGGGTAAAGAAAGAAGTCATTGGGGACCAGATCAGGTGAGTAGGGAGGGTGTTCCAATACAGTTATTTGTTTACTGGCTAAAAACTCCCTCACAGACAGTGCTGTGTGAGCTGGTGCATTGTTGTGATGCAAGAGCCATGAATCGTTGGCGAAAAGTTCAGGTCATTAAACTTTTTCACGCAGCTTTTTCAGCATTTCCAAATAGTAAACTTGGTTTACTGTTTGTCCAGTTGGTACAAATTCATAATGAATAATCCCTCTGATATCAAAAAAGGTTAGCAACATCGTTGCAACAAGTTCTTGAACTTAATTGTCAGAGCTCATATTTTGTAATATTTACAGTTTGCTGCTATGTGAGATAAAGATTCTGTCCCTAAGTCCTTCTGGTGATCCAATTTCTTCTCAGATCCTTGTCTCCAGAAAATAAATAACTGAAGGAAGGCTACATAGAACATGGAAATGAACACCGGTTCACATACAGTGAACTTGAAATGCATGCAGAGCCAATACCAATTCCTCAGAAGGAAACATGATCACTACCTATATAACTTTGGAAAAATAGCATTTCAAATCTCTCTATTTTTGAAGAGGGTGTGGACTTTGCATTTGTAAAATTAAAGAATTCTTTCAGATGTTTATATTTTCCCCCAATCAGCCTTTAATTCTTGTGATTTTGAAAACATTTGCTGCTTTGAAATGGCAGTTTTTCATCTTCTAATGAAAAGGTTTAAGAAAATAGTACTACAACAAACTTAAAGCTGAGTTTCATATCCTGGCCAGATAGATACATTATCTCATTTTGCTGTGATCTGAAATAATATTTAGGTTACACAACTAGGTCTAAAATGTGCCTTTAATTCAACAGAAGTTATAGTCTCTAACCACAGAGAATAAAGACTTGGGTGACGTCAGTGGTGTGTTTATGTGAGATCTTCTGCATTTGCTGGTGTAGCTAACCATGGTCCCTTTGCCGCACCTAGACTCACTGATGGGGGACCCAGCTATTTGCCAATAACATGCACTATGTCCTGCTGGGGCAGATGAGTTAATATCCTTCTGGGTTGCTGTCCATTTGTATCAACTCCTCCCATCAGTCACCTTTATACATTACTATTTCTACATTCTCTTGAATAACTTTTACAAAGTACAACATAAAAGTAACCACACATACATACACAGAAGGACACATACATAACACATTTAGTTATTCAACCCTCTGATAGTGCAGGATTGGAATTATTATTAGAGATTTTCCTGATTAATTACCCTTAATAGAGTTAGAAATGGAAAATTTTTAAATGTGGAAAAATATTTAAAGGATTTCTGGAGTCAAGATAGGTAAAAAAGCATAACTCACATAGCTCCAAATAAAAATTTGAGAAGAAAGTCCTTCAGATTTTCTTTGCAGCATACCATGAATGACCCTAAACTGAGGCTGTTTGAATAGCAGTTACACATCCATTTATGTGTCAATAGAAATATTATCAATGTGGATGGAAAAGGAGTCACAGGTTAAACCTGACAAGCTCAGGAGACTGAAAATAACCACATAGTTTGGCGTGAACATAAAAATTCTTAACTAAGGTGGGCCATGGCGGGAAGTCACATCTTTAGCCTGAAGCTTCCTTCATAAGCTCGATTTTTACCTTAAGTGAGCCTTTTGTCTTTCTTGCATCTAGGATAACATGCCCTTGGAATGTCAGTAATCCCTTTTTCCAGACCAGAGCAGGAAATTTCAGAATCCTTCATTATTATTCTTGTTCCCTGATTACCATCTCTATGTGCTGTAAAAAGCTAACTATTAACTATCCTGTACTCACCTGTGTAAAATAAGTACCTGTCTCTCCAATTACTTTTATCCAATCCCAGAGATTTCTCCGCCCCCCACTTTGCTTTCTCCCACCCCCTTAATCTACTGCCAGTGGATTTCATGTAACCCTCCTCCTTTGATTCTATGTATGAAATAAGCTGCAAACCGCCATTTTGTGTGTGTGCATGTGTGTGCGTGTGTGTTTAATTTAGTAAGATTTTTAATCTAAAGTATAATTATTTGTTTCAATGTTTTGCATTTTTAAGCACTCAATTATAAGTAAAAGACTAAGAGTTTCATACTTAAATTTAAAAATATAAATATAAAAAGTTCTTTGGATAGTAAAGTTACAACTAAGCACAAAATCTGTGCTTGAAGTATGCTATAATCTTTCATAATATCTAGGAAAAACTTGTAACTGAAAATCGTAACATCTGACTTATTTAATAGAGTGCATAAAATAAACTTCAAAAGGATACTATATCTCTTTTTGGAATAGCACCGTGATCTTTATACTCCCAGGGTTTCTGGAAGCATAAATTTCAGAGGTTTCTCAAATGCCTATGAATTATAAACCTAAGGGAAGGACCAATCCAGAAATGTGATTAGAACTGCTTTGAATCCAAATAAGGATAAAATACTTAGATTAAATTGATGAGAGGTAAAGTTGTTTTCACTAGAATACCTGAAGCTGATTCATGAATAAACTTACCTATATTTCAAAAATACAAATCAGATCCTGGCATCATCCTTTGTTCTTGGCTTCTCCATCCATTTCCTAAATTTGAAAGCCTTCAATGGCTTTCTAGTGCTTTTAGGATCTAAAGAAACACCCTTAGTGTTGTGCTTTGGTCCCTTTTGTTTGGCTCTTGAATACCTCTCTGGCCACATCTCACTCTATCTGAGTACTTACCTCATTTCCTCTTCTCTGCTACACTGGCCTCCATTTATTCTTTCTTATCTACCCACCATCCATCCATTCAGGAATTTATTATTTGTACCTTTCATTACCTAAAGAAATACCTATGGCCTGTATTACACTTAATGTAGCTCACATTCTATCATGGGTCAAGGGATACAGAAAATAATCTGATTAAGTAAAATGTGTAGTGTGTCAGAGGTTGTAAGTTTTATGGAGAAACAAAATAGGCAAGAGTGATGGGGACTGTTGGGCAATAAGGATGGGTGATAGCAATTTTAAATAGGCAGATCACAGACAGCATCAATGAGAAAGAGAACAATTGTCTGAAGGCGGTGAGGGAACAGCCATGAAGTTATGTAAGTGGAAGGGTCTTCCAGGCAGGTGAAATGGCAAGTGAAAAAGTCCTGAGGTTGGTATGTGCTGAGAGTGGGTTGAGTGAGTAAGAATGAGAGTAGGAGGAGATTTAATTAGAGAGAAAGGGAGAAGGTAGGAGAGCTGAATATGTGACTCTTGCAGGCCATTGTATGGGTATACACTTGACTTTATTTAAAATCAAATAGGAGGCCATTAAACATTTTGAATAGAGAAGTATCTCTATTTACCTTGTTTTCAATTAGTTAATTAAAATTTGTCTAAAATGCTTCCCTCTGATTGATATTTTGAGGATAGTCAGTAGTGAGGCTAAAACTTGAAGCAGGGATACTCCACAATACTTTAAAAATTTTTTGAATTGGTACACGTTGAGAAAACTTTTTTTCATAGAGATTCAGGATATATGCATACACATACATGCACATATACAGATAGACACATATGTATACATGTCCATGTATATGTATAAACAAAACTGAAATGTTTTTTTACAAAACAATATTTACTCTATACATTATGCAGTTCTATCTTTTCTAATCAATTATTTTCTGTGACAGTTTTACTGCTGTTTACAAGGTAGTAAATATATTCATTTTGTGATTCATTAATGGATCATAACCCAAAAACATATAGGAGTATATGAAATCAATCAGGAGAGTGATGGTGATGGCTTGAATCAGGGAAGCAGCTTTGGAGGTGGGGAGATGTAGTCGGATTCTGGATATATTTTAAAGGTGAGGTGTGAGAGAGAAAGTGAGGATAAATGAATGACATTAAAGCCTGTGGCCTGAGAAACTGGAATATTGGTGTGGCTATTCACAGTGATGGGGAAGGCATTTGGAAGAGCAGATCTGGTGGAAGTAGGTAGGAGAGATGAAGAACTATGTTTTGGACATATTGATGTTGGAATGTGTATTTTATATTCAGAGGGGGACCATGAATAGGCCATTGGCTCAAAAGAAAGGACTTTAAAAGAGAGGTCTTTTGGTTTTTCTCTCTTATCTACAGATCTCAAATATATCATTTCTACACAGTCTATGAAGTGATCCACTCCCCCCCCATAAATCCAGTGCCCATCTGACATCCTGCACAGTCTGTACAACAGTATTGATTATATTCACCATACTGTATTTCACATTCTCGTGACTGTTTTATGACTACTAATTTGTACTTTCTAATCCCTTCACCTTCTCCCCCAACCCCCAACCCCTCTCCCATCTAGCAGCCATTAGTTTTTTTTCTCTGTATCTCTGAATCAATTTTGTTTTGTTTGCTCATTTATTCTGCCTGTAGATGCCTGACCACTGCGCTATACACCTGAAGCTGATGGCTGATGTAGAATAATATCAAATGTCAACTATAATTACATATATATATTCACAGAATGTAAAGTACAGCAAATGGAATATAGTGAATGGTATAGTAACAGATATAAATGATGTCAGAGGGGTAGTAGACTTGTTGGGGTTATCACTTTATAAGGGGTATAAATGTCTAATCATTATGTTGTTTTATAGACCTGAAAATAATAATAATTAAAAAAATGAATCATTTCTTCCTCAAAGAAGCCCTACCTCCCTTCCCCAAAGAATTCAGGTGCTGCTATTACAGGCACTAAAGCAACATGTATCTCACCTTGCTTGACAGAGTTACAAGTTTACATCTGTTTATGTGATTATTTGTTCAATGCTTTTCCACTTCCCCCACAAGACTGAATGTTCCATTAGAACAGGAATATTTACTTTCCACTGTATCCTTAGTACTTAGCTCAGTATATATTATATGACACATATACAGAGGGTACCAAAAAAAAGTATATACATTTTAAGAAAGGAAAAAAACTGTATTAAAATTACGCTGATGGTAACTACTTTGATACCTCTTGTAATTGCAGAAGTCAAAGGTGACTTGTATTCATCTTTTGTTATTGGTATATATTGAGTATTACAATTTTAATACAGTTTTCTCCTTTCTTAAAATGGAGAAATGGTATTTTTTTTGGCAGCATCTGTATATATGCCCTTATGGCACACATACACCTAAGCACACATAAAATGAAGAAAGCAAAGCAGCCTGTAATTAGATATTGGAAAAATTAGCTTTACTCTCAATATAGGAAATCATCTGTATCTTTTTCTGATGGTTTAGATCATTACAAGGCAAATCCCATAATATTTGGGGATGGACTATTTTATGAGGCATAGCTATAGCTGGAACAAAGTAAGGGAAGGGAGTAGTAGGAAATAAGCTCAAAGAAATAGGACTTCAATCCTAGTGCGATGAGAAGCCATTAGAAGAATTAAGAATGAATGTGATGTGATCTGCTAAATATTTTTTCCCTTTTATAAATTAAATTTGTTGGAGTGACATTGGTTAATAAAATATATAGGCTTCAAGTGTATAGCTCAGGGACTACATCTATTTATTACATTGTATGTTCACCACCCAAAGTCAAATCCTAAATATTTTTTAAGAATCACTCTGGTTATTGTCTGAAACATATCTGCAGTGGAACAAGAGTAGAAGCAACTGTGAAATGAATGCAGTGGTCAGGTAATAAAAGATGGTAATAGAAGTCCTGGGAATTCACAATATGATATATATTTTGAAGGTAAAGCTCACAGGATTTGCTAATAGATTGATGTGCCATGTGAGAGAAGGGGGATTGATATGAGGTGTCACAGAAAAATAGATGACACCTAGGTTTTAGGCCTAAGCAACTAAGTAAATGGTAGAGCCATTAACTGAGATGGTGAAGAGCATATTGATGGGTTAAGTGGGGGCGTCAAGAACTTGAAATGGCTTTAAGGTATCTAAATGGACAAATGAGATAGGCAGTTCAATCACAAGTCTAAATTGCAGGGGAAATGTTGTAGCTGGGAAATCACTGTATTTGAAACCATGAGACTTCAAAAGTTGTCTATGGATTTGCAGAGGATACTTCCCAGTGTCTGAAAAACTTAACTTCTTGTCACACATCAAATTTGTTCATTTTTAAATCATGTGTAGATAAACAATTTGAATACAAATCCAAATATAGGTATTCAATCCAGAGAAATATATGTTGATTGTATAAACTCTCATATGTAATATTTGTGATGTACAGAATTTGTCTCTCCCCATTTAGTTTCTTATAACATCTTTTAAAACCACTCATAGGGCACTTATCAAATATATATGTGTATGCCTTATATATCCTATGTATTGTAAGTTCTACAGAGGCATGAACTAAATGACAATTCCTTTTATTTTTAGCATTTCACAGCTAACAAACTGCTCTCAAATACATTATTTCATTAATCCTCAGATCTCTTGTGGGTAATGTTTCCACTTTACCAATCGTTGTCAAAATATTTTGCTGCATAACAAGCCATCTCAAAATGTAGTGGCTTAAAACAATGACAGCATTTATTTTGTTCATGAGTCTGCACATTTGGGCAGAATTTGACATGATCAGCTCATCTCTTCCAGATGATATTATAGGGAGCGACTCAAAGACTAAGGGCTGGAATCATCTAAAGACTCACTCCCTCCTCCTCACTCGTATGTCTGATGGTTGACACTGTCTGTTAATTGGGTTTTTACTGGGTTTGTGGTCAGAACACCTGTACATGACCTTTCAGTGTGGCTGCTTGGTTTCCTCACCAAGCATGGTCTCTGGGTTCCAACAGTGAGCATTCCAAAAGAGACAACCGGGCAAAAGTTTATCCCATTTTATGACCTAACCTTGGCAGTCACCCAGCATACGTCAGCCACATGAAATTCATTGAGGCGCTCACCAAGGCCTCCCCAATTCCAAGGGAAGAGAAAAAAGACTGTACTTCTTGACTGAGTAGTACCAAGGTTCTGGTAGAGGGTGTGGAGCCCAAAATATTGCTGTTGTAATATTTAGAAATGCAATCTGCCACCTAGATAAAGGAAAAATGAGGTTCAGTGTGGTTAAGAGGCAGATTTGGACAAAAAATTAGGCATGTTTTAAAAAGTGAATCAATTTTGTATCAGAAACTGGTGATTGTTCTTTTTGTCTTCCTTCTGAGATAAAAAAAAAAAAAGGAAAAGTAGGATCGACAGTTCTTTTGTGACTTGGTCTTTGTGAAACTTATTTATTATTTGTATAGACCATTTTAAAGAGACCACTACTGTTTGCAACTCTAATCTTTGGAATTTTAATATGGCCTCAATTTTTCATTCAGGATATGCTTCCTGAGCAGTTCCAGATGTATTAGTGCCATTGGAATAACAAATTTGAAATGGTGATGACCAAAAACAAAGAAACTAGTATGCTTCCTTCTATTGCATGCTAGGCTGGCCTTTAACTTGACATTATGGACTTCTGGAAACAGCTCTGCTATAACTGTACCTCAAAAAAAGACTTCCTCTTCCTCTTCCTCTATTATCTAATCAGGCTTGGCTATGCATTTGATAATTTTTGGCAAATATTGGTTCTCCAAGTAATTATAGTTTTAGAACTCCGTGTGATATTATTAGGTTGGTGCAAAAGTAATTGCGGTTTTTGCAATTATTTTTAACTTTTTAAACCACAATTACTTTTGCACCAACCTAATAGTTACTAAGTAGTCTATAGCAATCTTTAAATAAATAAGGAAATAAATAAATAAATAAGTAAAATTCAGAAGTTTCTCTAGGTCACGTAGAAATTTAGTGGCAGAGCAATAACGAGAAGCAGATACCAAGAATTGAAAAGCAAGTGATTAACTTGGGAGGCCATACCACTAGTAGTGTTACCACAGGCAGAAAGCACAGGGCCACAGGGAAATAGTGGGGAGGAAGGGAAGGAGGAAGTGCAGGACACAAGGAAAAGAGGAGATGAGAAAAATTCCTAAGAAAAAGTGCAGCTGCAGCTGATTGTAATGGGTTATAACACTATTAAGCATTGCAGGCAGAGAAAAATCTGCACCCCTTGTCTTGTGGCCTAGACAGTCCCTACAAGAGAATCTCACCTCCTGATGGGAAGGAGTGGTCAGTGGAGACCCACCCTGGAAGAACCCTGGGACTGTGTGCAAAGCCACCCCAGAATATTTTGTGCCCTCATTCAAATATAATCCTAAATTTCTTTGTTCTTCATTGAAGTTGCACTTTTTCCTGGGCCTGTCCACTCTCACGCCATCTTGAGAGTGTACTGTACTATTTAAATCCTCGGTTTGCTTGGCTTTGTTTGCATGGATTAATATTTTGGTATGTCCTTGAAGTCCTTCCCGAGATAGTTACCAAGGACCCTTTCGTCCTCTGATAACAGTATGGAAATAGGGAAGTGACAGAGGCAAAGAAAGGAAACTAATATAGCAAATGTTAATGAACAGGTTTCTTTTGTGGACCTCTGGATATCAATCTTATTGGGGACTTTTGGGAGATGATGAAGAATATTTGCCTCAGTTATCCCATCTTGGGGCAAGAAGTTAGAATATCTACCCACCAACTCCCATTTGTCATTTGTTGCAGACTGCTCTCCTGGTGTGTATGGCCTGTTCTCATTATGGGCCTACTATACTTCAAAGGCCAGAGAGTGCCTTCAGGCAGAAGGTTGCCTGTGCTTGATGCCAGAGGCTGTCCGTATATGTGGGAATGGTGTGTGTCAAGGGAATATATGAGACATCAACAGCCTCTGCTACACTTGTAATTATTTTATAACGTTTTACTCTCTTTGTCATATATATATTTACCTGGTTTTCCTAATAAAATGAACTGTATCAAGACAATTCTATAAATGTCAGTTATGAATTATACAAGCGTTAGTATTGTAGTCCATCCACAAGGCAATGGCCTTTCATCAGGAACACACACAGCTACAATCAAATTGGAATTGAGGTATTAGGGGCGGTAACAGAATTACTTATAGAGAGAGTGAGGGACTTATTGTTTGCCCATTATCTGAGGAGCTGAGAAACCATTTGAAGAAATGAACTCATTTGCTTCTTTTGGAGTATTTATGATGAGGAAGGTTATGGAAAACCTCAATACTTATCCCTTGTAGTATATGGGTATGTGTTTGGGTTTATTTGAACAAAAGAAAAATAGTGTCAGCTTCTGGTATACCGTGTTTCCCCGAAAATATGACCTAGCCAGACCATCAGCTCTAATGCGTCTTTTGGAGCAAAAATTAATATAAGACCCTGTCTTATTTTACTATAAGACAGGGTCTAATGTAATATGATATGACATGATATGATATAATATAACATCATATAATACCAGGTCTCATATTAATTTTTGCTCCAAAAGACGCGTTAGAGCTGATGGTCCGGCTAGGTCAGGGGTGTCCAAACTGTGGCCCACAGTCCATTTTTTTTTGGCCCGCAGCAAATTCCAAAAATATATTTAGTTTACTTAAATAAACCAGGTGAGGCAATACGTACTTCACCTCGAGTGAGTGGCCCAGCTATTTGTGTATTTTACCGAACATGGCCCTTGGTGAAAAATATTGAAAAAAGTTTAGACACCCCTGGGCTAGGTCTTATTTTGGGGGAAACATGGTAGAGCTTTATAAGGGCTTGTGAGAGCTTCCATCTCTAGGACTCAGCTTTATGGTAACAACAAAGATGAGGAAAATTAACGTCATTACAAGATTCAGTCTAGGAAACTGATTTTGACCAGCATGGGAGACTGAAACATATTCAGATAGTCAACTAAAAAGTCTAACACCGAGGTTTTAGCTCTAGTGTCAATAGATCAATGTCAAGGTAACATGCCCTCTTATCCTAAAACACTCCTAGAAAAAGGAACCTTCATACACTGTTGGTGGGAATGTAAACTGATACAGCCACTGTGGAAGACAGTACAGAAGTTTCTCCAAAAATTAAGAATAGAGTTACCATATGACCCAGCAATCCCTCTCCTGGGTATCTACCCCCAAAATCTGAAAACATTTATCCATAAAGTTATATGTGCTCCTATGTTCATTGCAGCATTATTCACAGTGGCCAAGACATGGAAACAAGGAAAGTGTCCTTCGATAGATGATTGGATAAAGAACTTGTGGTATATATACACAATGGAATACTAGTCTGCCATAAGAACAGATGAAATACTGCCATTTACAACAACATGGATGGATCCTGAGATTAGGCTAAGTGAACTAACTCAGATAGAAAAAGTCAAGAACCATATGACTTCACTCACACGTGGGATATAAAGCTGAAAGCAATAAAGGAACTAGACAAAGAAACAAAAACTCACAGACACAAAGAACAGTTTAGTGGTAACCAGAGGGTAAGGGCTGGGGGGGTGGTGGTAAATGAGGGAAAATGGGATCAAATATATGGTGATAGAAGAACTGAGTCTGGGTGGTGAACACAAAATGAGATATATAGATCATGTATTGTAGAAATGTACAATTGAAACCTGTATAATTTTACTAACCAATGTCACCCCATTAAATTTAGTAAAAAAAAAAAAAAAAATTGTAAAAAAATTATACTATGAGATCAAAAAAATTGAAAAGGAAAATAAAACACTCCTATTCTGAGGACATACCAGAAGAGAATGCTTAAATTTAGATTATTCTACTAGTACAAAATTTCAAAGAGATCCCTAAGGAAACGTTTGGAAAGAATGGGCAAGTGTGGTGACTCAAATTACCCTTGATTGTGTAGAAAATCTTTCTTAAAACATTTTTCAGAATCCACTACAGGAATCTAAAAATATCCACTAAACTTTCAGTCTCCTAGGGGAAAAATTACTTTCTCTGCATCCCTAAAATACATTTATTTCAAACTGTGTTTTTCTAAAATATCTGTGTTAAGAGAAAACCAAGTGATAGCCATGTTGATTCATGAATGTTCTCTCTTGCAATCAATGGTACCTCTATATAAAAGTGATGCCAGTGAATAAAACATACATTTAATATATGTTTTAGTATTATCTGCTAAAGGAAACTACATGAAATACTCATTTTTAGTATAATAGATGTACCATATTTGAGAGCTTCTAGGATGCCACAATCTATTCAGAATTAAAGTGGGAGAGTTTCAGTTAGTAATACCATGTCATTCATATTTCAGTTGGGCAGTTCATAAAATAAATGGCTTTATCTAGTAATCTGAAACCCTTTGACAAGATATTATTTGAATGTCTGCTATTTTTCTAGTTCCAAATACTTTTGGGTGTAGAGTAATTGAAAGTCGAGCACAGATCCATGGAATGAGTTTACTGGGGACAATACCCTGAGTGAACAATGTCTGAAATTTCTATGGGCCATTTAAGCAGTTACCTAAAAGTAACTGGCTCATCTAGAGAGAAATATTCTCATCGCTCTAATTTAAAAGTTTTCTACTAAGAAAACACTAAGTAGTCTATCTTTTATAGTTGTTGAAATAAAAACAACTATATAAATTTGGGATAAGAAAGAGTGTAATGGTTTCTTTTTTTGTTGCTTGATAATCTACACAGGAGAGTTTTCAGCCAGGCTTTAAATGAACTTTTGAAGATGTTTGTAAAAGAATAAAATAATGAGTAACATTTCTAGCTACCTACTCAGTCTTTCAAAGTCTTTCAGAGGTTCACAAAATCTTGCTTAATTTAAAAAATGTCACAGTTTCCCTTTGTGTGTTCATACATGTTTTTCTATAGTTGCTTACATAAACAGTATAGACAGTCATAGAGATTATTTTTTAATGAGCTACTGTAAGTATTAACCTACAATTTGCTTGTTCTATATAACAATATTTCACAGATATATTTGAACATATTTACATGTAATTTTAACCCATGCATATTTTAAAAAATAGAATTTCACATAGAAATATACCTAAAGAAACATGTATGAATCATAAATGCACAGCTTAATTAATTCTTACAAAATGAACAACAGGTATATCTATCACCCAGAACAAGATGCAAGTGTTACAAGAAGCCCAGAAGCTTGCCAGTTGCCTGGTCCCAATCATCGCATCCCTCTAAAGAGAACCAATTTTATCTTCTATCACCATAAATTGGTTTTACCTTTTTTTAATCCTTATATAAATAGAATCACAGAATATGTACCTTTAGGGTTTGGTTTCTTTCACTCAAATTATGTCTATAGAATCCATGCATGTTATTGAATGTAGTGGTAACCCATTTATTTTCATTGCTGTACAGCATTCATTTCTATGAATATAGCCACATTTTTAAAATCAATTTTACTGTTGATGGGAAATGCTGTAATTATTGTTTATGTCTTTGACGTAGGTATGTTTTTGTTGTTGGGAATATACCTAAAGGTGGAATTTATGCATCATGAAGTATGCATAATTTTGGCCTCAGTATATCCTGCTGATGATTTTTCAAAGAAGTTGCGTTGATTTTCAGTCCTATAAATAGTGTGTTAGAATTCCAACCACACCATATTTTCACCAATATTTAGTATTTTCAGTTTTATTTTGATTGTTGCCATTACAATGGATATGCAGTTGTTTTGCTTTATGGCTTAAATTTTTCTATCTTGGTGTTTTTGCAATGTTTAACATCGTTTCATATTTTTATTGGCTATTGGAATATCCTCTTTATTGAAACATTATTAAGGTTTCATTCATTTTGTTCAAATGCGGTTTTCGTTTTCATTGATTTGTATGTGTACTTTATATATTTGTATATGTACTTTATATACCTTGTATATTCAGGGTACTAGTAGTTTGTTTTTACATACATATACATATACTTTCCCACTCTGATGTTGTTTTTTCAGTCTCTTACTGAGGCCCTCAGACAAATATAAATTTTTTTTTTAAATTTTATTGGGGAACAGTGTGTTTCTCCAGTCCATCAACTCCAAGTCATTGTCCTTCAATCTAGTTGTGGAAGGCACAGCTCAGCTCCAAGTCCAGTCGCCGTTTTCAAACTTCAGTTGCAGGGGCACAGTCTACCATTCCATGCGGGAATTGAACTGGCAACCATGTCGTTCAGAGCTCGCACTCTAACGACTGAGCCATCTGGCCTCCCCTAGAATTTCTTGTTTTAATGAATATGCCAATCTTTTTCCTTTAAGCTAAGTGCTTTTGTGTCCTGTTTAGAAAATGTCTATCCAATGGTCATGAATCTCTTCTCTTATGTTACATATCATACTTTTATTTTAAGTAGTCACATAATATCCCATTGTTTGGTATAACTGAATGCTTCAATCAGTTCCCAGTGGAACAGATATTTAGGTTGTTTTCAATGAATGTATTCTTATAAATAAGGCTTCAATAAAAAAAAAAATCTTACATATATGCTTACATACTGGTGATTTTACTCCTGTAAGATAGATTGTTAAAGATGGGTGGGTGGGCAACAGACTATGTACATTTTAATAGGTATTCTCGGGTTATTTCTTAAAATTTATCAATACTTCACCAATAGGGAGTATCATGGCTTTTTTCCTCTCCCTTTCCAGCACTGAATCTTATCGTTTCTTTATTTGTTCTTTCTTCTGTCTAATGGGCAGGAAATATTACCTCTTTTTGCCGTTTCCTGACTGTGAGATGGTTGATACATTTTCATAAATTTATTGGTTATTTGCATCTACTCTTTTGTGTATTTTCTATTCAGGTTATGTATTCATTTTTTTTCTTATTGGATTATGTGTCTTTTTAAAGTCAATTTATAGAATTTTATTAGAGATATTAACCTTTATCTATTATAGATATTAAGGCTCTGTCTTAAATGTTTTTCTCTCAGTTTATTGTCGTTTCACTTTATTATAATGTCTTTGGCTTTATAGAAATTTTTACTCCTTATGTAGGTGAAAGTGACAATTTTCTCCTTCAAGTCAACAGGGATTGGTGTTTGGTTTAAGAATGCCCCCATAAACTAAGCTGTTAGAGATTTCTCTTTTATTTGGTTTTATTTTGTAAATGTGGATCTTTAATCTATCTAGAATTTATTTTTTTATATAGTTTAAGTTATAGGAGTCAAACTTTATGAAAATATCATCAATATACATTCCATTTTTTAAATGATGGAACTGAAATAACATATTTAGTGCACTTTTTTTGCTGGATCTGTTTCTGGAGTCTGTTCTGTTCCACCATTTTGTCTGTCCCTGTACCGATACCATACTGTTCTGATTATAGTAGCATGGTAATATAAAATATAGCATGTCACATATGGATGTCTGACGACTATGCTGTACACCTGAAACTAATATAAAATTATATTGAATGTCAACTGTAAGTGAAAAAAATATGAAACAAAATAAAATATAGCATGACACAACCTTTGTGAGTTAAAAAAAATTCTGGAAAATTCTTACACTTTTATTCTTTTCTGAAGTAGGAGTTGTACTTTATCTCTGAATATTTCCCACTTGATGAACTTCTTAGAAAGAGAACTTTCTCAGAAGGAAAATATCTAAAAAGGATACGCACTTGAGAAACTGAACAGGTCTGCTTGAAAACAATGACAAAGATTTCTATTAGGCAAAACTTCTCAGGCTGGCTAATTGAGAAGTACCTAGTTGAGACTCCATTCTGAGAGTCACTCTATGTTTAATCTAAGGGTATTCTGGAGCTAAGCCTAACTACAAATTTTTTGTCAAAATAAGTTATGCACTGAATGCAAAATGCCCTGGCAATGGAAAACAGGGCAGCAAAAATAGTTTTAATCTGAGGCATTATGAATGGGAATGGAAGTGGTCTACTGATAAAACTGTCTTGACAAGGCACTCCATTGACTTTGTAAGTCCTTTTATCACAATGTTTTTAAACTTGATTGTCCACTGGAATCACCTGGAAGCTATTTACAATCCGGATGGCCAGGTGATGGCCCAGAACAATTAATCATTATCTCTGGTGGAAACCAGGCTTTAGGGTTTTGTAAAGCTCCCCGGATGATTCCATTGTCTAGCATTGGTTGAGAACCAGTGTTTTAGAAGAGGATAAAAATCCACTCTGAATGAAAATGCAGAAGAAAACAAGAAAAGAAATTCCTTAGCTGTCGCTAGGCCCCTTGCCAAGTTGTTCTTGTAAAGTTAATTTTTCCTTGGTAGGTGATGGACAGGATTTAGCGTGACTGGGCTACTGCAGGAAGAAATGCAGGATGAATTCTATGTGTGTAGGGTTGGGGTGGGGTTGGGGAGTAAAGGATACTAACCAAATGAAAGTCACTTCTGAAATTTTTAGAAAATAAAGTCATATGAGCTGTTTATAGTATAATCTAATTCTAGCCTCAGTAGGGGGAGGAAGAGATGGAGGAGGCAGGCAGTGAATATACACACTGAAGGAAGGGTGGGTAGCTTTGGCGAAATCTAAGAAATATGATTCTGCTCGGCCTATGTTCTGCATTTCTGGTGAGTACATTAAATCAGGATACAACCGTGGGGTACACACGTGTAAGTGACCCAGATAGCTAAAGCAAGTGACCCTTCTCCTCAGTGTAGTCATCTTATAAGTGGCAATGCTAAATCATTCATGACCTCATGTGCTGCTTTTGGCAAGCGGCTCTCTAATTGCTCCTGTTTTTGCATCGATTCTGCGCAGCGTGGAAAAGCGAGTCTCCAACTTGCTTGTGGATTTATTGACCACCGGGTCCCTCCTCAGCTTTCACCTTCCAGGCCTCGCCCACTCTATTTTAGAGTCTGGAGCTGGGAACAGCACCTGTTTCCTCCTCTCCAAGGATGGGCTGGGCATTTTGACGGCGCCCCTTTCAACCAACCCAGGTGTCGTTCCTGTTTTCCTGCTCACCATCCCCCCCGCCCCCCCGCATCCCTATTTCCGTGGCAGAGGGCCTGGGGAGGAGATAAATTCGCCCTCACGCACCAGATTCCCCCAGCCAGCTACCTGCCTTGGAGAGCGTCAGGCGGACCGCACGGACCCACCTGTCTCCCAAAGTTTGGGGCGTGGGGTAGCCGGGGCACCTGGCGTGTGACTATGGCTATGGCTCAACCCCGGGGTCCGGAGCAGATCAGGGAAGATGCTGCTGGGGACGAATTCACCGACGTCATCAAGAGCCGCGCGGGTAGGACCTCAATTTCTTGCTTTTTAGTGTGGGGGGTGTATTGCGTACCCGCTACTCGCTGCCGAGGCTGTGCTCTGGAAGTTAGCACGGGGTTTCCGAAAGTTGTGGCGCGGAGCAGAGGCGCAGCGGGGGACTGTCACGGCGCCCCAGCGCTTGGCAAGGGCGGGGAACCACGCAGAGCGCGTCCCAGGGAGGAGCGGGTGCGGCTCTTCGCGAAAGCAGAAACTCAAGTTTTCCTTTTGGGCCAAATGGATATTGCTGGGAGGTTTCTTTTTTTAAAGGAAGCCACCGGATATCGGTTTTATTGTAAGATGGTAACGTGTTTTAAAAATGAAGTGTAAAGGACTGATTTGAAAGAAATGTCAGAGCCTTTGAGGAGGGAGGAATGGGGGAGGTGAGACATGCTTTGTCAGGGTGTGGCCAAGTGCAGAGTTAAGAAATCTGAGAAGTTTTACCTCCTTTCATATCTGTGCTGAAGGAAAATGTCAGAGGGGTGACACGAAGGCTTACATGCCTGGAGCAAAACGAGACGACCTGAAAACGAGTAAAGCAGCAGGAATGAAAAGTGGAGGTTTCGGCAGCGCTTCCATAGTGCGCTTTCCCCCATGTGTAAATTTCATTTGTAAGGAATCTTCTAGTGTTGGTAGTCTGGCCTACATATGCAAACGCTTGTAAACCAGGATAGGTCTTTAAAGCTGTAAATGGAAACAGCTGTTAAGTTTTCCCAAAGGATGAAGTTTCAGCTGCTTAAATCTATTTCTTTAGTCCTTGGAAATGCACCAAATTGTGGACAGCAAAATAACAGGAGTATTGCAGATTTCTTGACATGCATTGCTGGATGTTGAAGAGAACCGAGGTAAAATCACTGTCCAAGTGCATTTCTAAAGTGAGCTTAAAGGAAATATCATAGTAGAGAAGAAAAAAAATGAGTAAGAAACCCAGGAGTTGGGTAAACTACAGACCAGGAAAGAGTTTAGAAGATAGTGGAACAGGACAAGTAGTATAAGTTGGTAATGATGCCTATAAGTCAAAAACCAATGGTGCCTGTGAGAAATAGTATTTTTAATTTTAAAACCACACTTACCTTCTTTTCCTCATCCCATTAATAACCTGTTTTTCAAATTTTAAAGGTAAACTTCAAAAATGGAATTCCCTTACCCAGCACCTCGGATAATAGAATTGGCTTTAAGTAGTTACCTTACTATAATAATTAAAAAAAATACATCGGGTAGTTTCATACATTGATTTAAAAATGTTATTGTCTATACATTTCATTAGGTAGCACCCTTGTAGCTATAATTATCTGAAATATGCAGAAGGATAGCTATTATAAATTTGTTACAAAGCATTATTTTGTGTTAATTTGAGAGTTAATTCTACAGAGGAATTCTGTTTACCATTGTGCTACTTCTACACTTGTCAGTGCATGAGAGGAGAAAAAGATCTGTAAGTATATTCTCAAAACTAGGTTTATGTGAGTTCATGTGTTTTTTGGAAATGGCTAGTTTAACTCCATCTCTAAAGAAAATTCAATCTACCTATATATAACTTTGGATTCCATATTAGATACTACTGTTGACAGTCACTTAAAAATGCAGTGATTTAATTGTGCGTGCGTGTGTGTGTGTGTGTGTTTGTGTATTACATTTGTGAAATTAAGCTTTTACTTAGAACTCTAAGAAGTTCAGGTGGGGTGAGTGATAGATTCAGCAGGTTATCTAATTTTCAAAATCTATCTTTGTGATAGGTTCTTCCCTTAGAGAGTTCAGAGACGATTAAATAAAATAACATGTGCTTTGAATGTTTTAGTTTCTGTACCTTTATGAACAGAGGGTTTTTATTTTGTATTTTTTAAGTTTTGATTTTGTTTAATTCTGACGTTCAAGGGGTGGCTGCTATTAATAAATGCTTTTTGTAGCCAATTGCTATGCAAGGCAAAATAATGTGGGTGGGGCTAACATCGATGCCAAAAAATGCAAACCTAAGAACTTGTTACACTGGCTATTTCTATTTCTCTTCCCTCCTTTCTGTCTTGCATTTCAGTTTGCTTCTAGACTTAGTTAAATGGCAAGGGAGATTTTAGAGTGTCATTACAATGCCTCAAAGGATATAAAAATAAACTTTACATAAGATGCTTAATTATATTTTTAGTGGCATTGCTGGAGATTGTTTCTTACAGTGTAATAAGCAGACCTTGTAAAAACTGAGGACATGATGATGGTAGTATACATTTATAATGCAAGGTTGTGCTTTATTAGATTGGTTTTATACAACGGTCTTGGTTCATCATTTGATGAGAATTCGCAATGAGTATTGACTATCTTTTTTTTTTTTTCTCACCACAACTACATATTCTTAACTCATTTCCGCAAGGGGCAATACATTTCTGTGATTATGGTTTACATACCTGACCTTAATAATAATATGAGTACCACCCCTGAGAGAAGTCCTGTGCCTTGGGTGAAAACTGTTGTTACCAAATAACTAACCCAAACCCGAACTTTTCACTCTTTCAGATACAAATTTCAGATATCTTAAAAATCTCAGCATTTAAAAGTATTTCAATACAGTGTATTTACAACTGTCTTTTCTTGTTTGGATACCGCAATATGGGCCCTTGATCTATTGATTGGGTATGCTTTCCTGTAATTAGAAATAGCTCAATGTAATATAAATAGCCCCATGCTGTTAATCTTTCTAAACCAGATGTAAATTTAACTAGCCCTGATTTCTTCTGACAATTTTTTTTTGTGTGGTTTATATTCATTTGGCATCTCCTGGCACATCTTTAGATGTTTTACTGGCACAGAATATAATAATACATGAATAATTGAGTAAAGTGTACCTATGGATATGTGTTGTGAAAGATTTTTTAACCTCCTGAACACTGAAATAAATTCAGGTATTCAGAAGAAAATCAGCTAAGCAGTTTTGCTTTAAAAAGAAGGTATAAAAAGGATTACTCTTGGTCTGCTCTTGGAGTCTGATATAACAAAATCTTTCTGGTGACCAATTTTGCATTGATAGACTCCATATTTTATTCCAAATTCCAATTTGGGAAGATTGTTACATCAAAACTTGGATATATTTTCTTTTGCCTATCCACAGTGCTTATAAAGAGCCTATTGTGAAAAATAATATGTTAGAGTTCGGCTAAATGGCTATTTTAAAGCACAGTTGACTTATTTCTTTAGTTTTTTAACTATCCTTATTAAAAACAAAAATGTACTGCAATTGAAACTTTTTTCAGTTTAATCTAATGTTCTTAAATTATACACAGACAGTACTATGACACTACCAATTAGGTGTTCTCAGGATAAGCCAAGATTCAAATCAGACAAAGATTTTGGGAATTTTACAAGGGGAGAAAGTAAGGAATGAGAAGGCATTTTGAATAAAACATCACTCAGAACTGCCAACTATTTCAATTGAAAATGTTTTCTTACTAGGCCATTTAATATCTAAAGAATCACTCTGGTAATGAAGCCTGTACTTAACCGTCCCTGGAAAATTATATGCTCGTCTCATCTTGAAAGAGTGGAGTACTTCATTGTGCATATTTGTATACATGTTTTGATGCTAAAAAAAAAAAAAAAAAAGTTGAGTGCTGAAATTTTGTTTTGCTTCACTGTATAAAGATACTTCTCCACAGAGACCTTGCTAAGGAAATTGTAGGAAATACTTTTCATAGATAACAGCTACTAAAGTATGTTATGCTAAATTGTAAGTTTTATTCTGTTTTAGATAAGTTAGTAGGACAGCAGTCTTATTGCAAAAATAGATCCAAGGACTAGCAGACTAGAGAAACTTCATTCTCATTCGGAATTATAAATAGAGCCATGGAAATTTATGGGAGCTAAAATATGTTTTTATGCAAGTTATTTAACATTACACCAATGTTTTCAAATCCATTTATTAAATTTTCTGATATGATAGTGAATTAGATTCTAGTCTTTCCTCCAAGGAGAAAAATTGGAAATTTTCATATTGAATTAATGAGTACATTCGGCTTGAGACTAAGAACAACTTCTAAGTTTCTACTTAAAGTTTTGCATAAAGTTTATAGCTGGTTTCAATTTAATAAATTTAGCCAATTTATCTTGACAGCCAGTAATTCTGAGCTTTAAGTTCCTCTCTGTAGAAATGTTCTCTATTATAACAAAATTGAAAGTAACATTAATGAACTCAAATAGTTTTGTGAAAATGTAGTTATTAGGGAAATATACAGTGATGTACTGGAGCTGGTTTGTACTGGATCGTGAGAGCCAATTGTATGAATCTCTTCCTATCTCCACATTCAGTGACATCATGTTGGTCTTTTAAAATGACCATGGTGGCATTATTTATCCCATAGAAATCAGCAAATGCTACTAATCAGGGCTTTTCTTTTTGGGGAGTTAGTTATTAAATATTTACTGGTACAATACTGGAAATACTAATGAGAGAAATACAAATCTAAAAAAAATCCGTTAGGTTGAGGCTGTGTATCAGTTGGGTATGCATTCCACTGAAAGTAACAGAATCATCAGCTAAGCATGGCCTTAACACATTTCACATAAGATATCGGCGTTGGTTTGACATCTCGGTGATATCAGGGCTGTGTCTCTGTCTTTCTCTTGGTCTTTTGTTTCTGATTACAAGTAGACAGCTATAGTTCAGGCACTACTTGAGGCCAGAAGAAAGGAGAAGAAAGCCACCAGTTGTATCTCTTCTAGATTCCCTCCAGCAGACTGCTGCTAATGGCTCATGGCAGACACTGTTACAAGGCCATCCTTAGGTACAAATGGTAATGTTTAGTTTTTTCTTTTTCTTTTTTTCTTGGGGGAATATTGGGGAAAAGTCTGTTTTTCCAGGATGTCTAGTCATTTTTCAATCTAGTTGTTGGGGGTGGGGGCACAGCTCAGCTCCAAGTCAAGTCGTTTTTTTCCAATCTAGTTGTGGAGGGCACAGCTCACTGGCCCATGAGGGACTCAAACCGGCGACCTTGGTGTTATGAGCACCGTGCTCCAACCACTGAACCATCCAGCTGCCCCGATAATATTTAGTTTTGATAGCCTGTAATGAATTTTGTTAAGGGAGAAGAGGGAATGGAAATGGTGTTAGGATATACAGTCATGGGAACTGGTTTACTCCTTTTGGTTCTTAACTGTTCAGGCTTTTGTCATAGTAATGATGATAGTACTATTTAAACCCTCAGGTGCTCCTGGTTATGCAGTCATCAATTGAAGTTAGGCTTGGGTCATGAACAGGTGAAGCCCATCATAGTGGCATGGACTTAAAGATTTAATAGCGGTGACTCTGTGTAGTTAAGGGACACTCCGTCATCCTTACAATTTTGTTCTCCAGTGAAACCTGACCTGTCTAATGCCATGAAACTGACATGCTATTTTGAGAATGGGCCTAATTTCACTCTGACAGATGACCACAACTGCAGGCTTGCCTTATGACAAGTACAGCATGTACATGGGGATGATATAGGGCTAAATTTTAGGCTAAGAAAGCTGGCTGGAATGACCATTTATGAATACCTTCAGGACCTGTTCTGTCATAGTAACTGAAAACTGGTCCATGTGAGAAGCAAGTAAGATGCCCCCATATGCCCTGTCCCTTCTCCATACTACTCTGCTCCCACTGCCCATTTTTATAACATCATTTGAAGTACTGAGGATGAGCTATCCATTCTGAGTTTGTATTATTTAGGGTTGCAGAGTTCTATTATCATCATGCCTGTTCTGAGGAATTGTCTTTTTCTTGTCAAACCATCACAAATATGAGTAGAACATAGAAAAAATATGTTGTTTTGTGGCTTGGATACATTTCCAATATAATAATTTTACACGAATATGTTTAAAGAAGTTCTGATTTGAAGCAAACAGTAACAAGGATTAAATCCATGGGATGAGTTTGCTGAAGATTAAAGAGGAACTGAATTTCAATTGAGCAAAAAGACAGGTAGGTTTGATCTGGTGTGGAACTCACTGGATGTCTGTAGTTACATAGTCTAAGTTATGAATATTGGTCAGGCTGTTCAGGACACTCACAAGCAGGAATTACTCTTTGTACATGACTGGATTTAGAGGCAGGAGTACCTTTGGTGCTCCTGGCAATAATTCTCTGTATTGAGCAATGTGACTACCTGGGGAAATTGAGAAACAAAAGAATGCCTGCCCCCCTCCCCCCAGAGCCTTTGATGTACCCTGTTTCCCCGAAAGTAAGACCTAGCCGGGCAATCAGCTCTAATGCGTCTTTTGGTGTTATATTATATTTTATTGTATTAATATTATATTATAAGCAGTCTTCTATTATAGTAAAATAAGACCGGGCCTTAGATTAATTTTTGCTCCAAAAGACGCATCAGAGGTGATTGTCTGGCTAGGTCTTATTTTCAAGGTAACACGGTATTTTGACTGCGGGGAGGTGGTGGTAGTGTGGACCTGGACACTGATTCTCCACCAGGAATTCTGATGTGCATCCAGTTTTGAGAAGTTCTAGCTTGTGTTTGTTTTTTTTTTTTGTCTTTTTTCCAACTTTACTTTTGGTTTTTAATCATCCTAGGAACCTTCCTAGGTTGTTAGCTCTGTGGTGACTTAAAGGGTCCTGTTTTTCCTGTGATTGTAGTATGTGCAAGATCATTCATTGGCAGTTCTCAACTCATAAGCTCTCAGTGATTTATACTTACAAAGGTTGTCTATAAGCCTTCTGTAGACACTGTGAAAACACCACTCAATATCTATTATATCATGATAAAAGTCAGAGATAAGGGTTAAATGAACCCTAACCCCATGAGTTAGAAGAACAATAGAGAATAACCTGAAAATTAGGAGTAGCAACCTGAATTTACCAGTGAATAGCCTGATTAGTCCTTAATACCTAAATGTGAAATAATTCGGTTGCATTTTTTTAACATTCATCCAAGATGAGCTACATTGCCTAAATTGGAATTTGGGATGGGGGCGGGTGGGAGAGAGGTGTTCTTAGATGTAGAGGTCACAATCTAGCAGGTAAAGGGGGAAAATTACACCCAAGTGTGTTTTGTTAAAAAAAAAAAAAAGAAAGAAAGAAAGAAAAGATTCGATTCCTTAGAGCGCGTACCTCTAATTATCTAGAGCTCCAGTAGTCCTTATATAACATTGGAACAATGTTTTCTACACCTGAAACTAATTTAAAAAATCCTGAATAAAAGATATAATGCTGCTCCTCATTATATTTCTTAACTTATATTTCCTGCTTGAACCCAGAAGGCGTTTGTTTGTTTTACCAGTTTCAGAGCTTAGAAGCAGAATATACCTTACTATGATGTAAGAGATTTGGGGAGGGGGGGGATAAAGCTCTATGGTAAAGAAGACTGGATAAAAATTAGGATTTTGATATGTGTAGGTAGTTTTAATACAGTCCCAAATGACTTTTTTTCTTATTCTACCTGTAGCTGGTTATCACTACACCGAAAAGACGGGAGTCACTGTTTCCCCTCTCTTGTATTTTCTATTTCCTTCCTTTCTTAACCTTCCTATTTCCTTCTTAAATCTCATTGTTACTCCTCTCAGAACTAAAGTTAATGCTGTTAATACGGTAGTACAATTAAATTATGATATGAATAGACTCCTTTGGAATGGCTTTGTTCCTCTGCCGTGATTTTGTACCATTAAGCCATGGGGAAATGTTTCATTATGCCAGCTTTCAATTCAGTTTTTGGATAAATCGTGTACAAATTTTGGACCGCTTGTACTTTATGATGAGGCAGAAAAGGGTTAATAAAGGTGAACCTGAAGGGGGACTGCCCAGGCCTGCATCCCCTCCCCAAGAACTGCCCAGGCACATCCCCTAAAAATGAATCTAAGATGTCTAAACCCTCATAAAAAGAGGAGATAAGACCCTACTGGTATTAACAGGTTCTTCACACATGCGCTAACGGCCAAAACCTACCTGTTAGTTGAACTCCAGCCTAATTATAATGCAATTAGAATGGAATGAACATTAAGGCCTGCCCCCCCCCCCCATGGGATTTTTCTGGATGTGTTCTGGGTAAGAGCATGTGCAGAAAGAAACTAGTTATATAACCAACATATGTCAATCAAATGACCTCAGTCTATATGGCACATCTCCTGCTGTAAGGAAATTTACCTACACTTTCCTATGTAAGAAAAAGGTAACCTAAAGTTAGGTGCAGTCTTCTGCCCCGGCAACGTCTAGGCCGGCTTCTTTCTTGAATAAACTTACTTGCTCTGCTCATTTCAGGCCGAGTCTGTGAATTCTTTTCACATTTTGCGAACTACCAGGGGTTAATTCCAATGACACAACACTATTTTACAACATAACTGCTATGTTAAAAATTTTGGCTTTTTAAAATTAGATTTGTGAGTTGACACAAGGACAATCTGCTATGGTTATTAGAAACAACCAGGACAGATATCAATCTTATTTCTCTACTTGAGTGGTTCTCAAACTCCAGTGTGCATCAGAATTCTCTGGAGGGTTTTTTAAACCACAGAACTATGTGCCTCGCCCTCAGTTTCTGATTCATAGTTGTAGAGTGAAAGCTGAGAATTTGCGTTTCTCAGTACTTGCCAGGTGCTGCTCAAACAGTGCTCTGTTACAAAAGTTAGGAAGTAATTAGTGAGGGTTTACTGGTTGGTTAAAAAAAATGGAGTGGGTAGTTCTTCCTTTCAGGAAACAAAGAACCATATAAGAATCTTCACAACTATTAGAGATGGAATTGCTCCTTCTAGTGTATGTCTTTGTGACATCAATATAAGTGGTCCCTTAACCCTTTTTGGCTTAACCTCTATCTGTACATTGAAAAGATAAGGCTAGGGTAGTTGAAATGACTGAATACATCTATAGACATACTTGTTAACTGGAACTTTGTCATAAATTCTGTATATCCTTTTTATGACTTTTCTTTTAAAATCACTATTTAAATCAGATACAGCTAGTTTTATGTGATATGTGTATGTGTATATGATGTTACAGATGAACAGGTTATATTACAGATGGTCCAAGTTCTTGGTTAATTGTTTGCCCATACCGGGAGTTTCCCCTTGATATTCTGCTTTGCCAAGAGTATAGGAGAGCCTCCTTCTGTTCCCAGAGGCCCCAAACACACACTTAGCCATTGAGGGTAGATAACTGTAGAATATATTTTTAACAAACCCTAAATTCTTCAAAAGAAATATCATCAGGCATAAGTATTTTGTTATTTTAACTAATATTTTACCCTCATCACAACACATTAAATTTTCCCCTTAAATCAGGGGTGTCCAAACTTTTTTCAACGTTTTTCACTAAGGGCCATATGCGGTAAAATACACAACCAGCCGGGCCACTCACTCGAGGTGAAGTACGTATTGTCTCACCTGGTTTATTTAAGTAAACTAAATATATTTTTGGAATTTGCTGTGGGCCAATTAACAATGGATCATGGGCTGCAGTTGGCCCGCGGGCCGCAGTTTGGACACCCCTGCCTTAAATTCTTTTTTCATTAAATTATCCTCTACTATTGAATTTGAACAGTTTCCCAGCTTCATGGAACATTTATTTCATGTGATATTAAATGATCAAATAAGTTTGAGACACATGGGTTAAACAAAGTTAAATTTCTTAATGCCTAATTTCTGTGAAATTGTATTATGCTGAAGTGTATGATATAAATTTCAAAAGAAGACTGAAGTTTTCCAAACTTATTTTATCATGGACCTTTTTTTTGAGAAGACTTTTGTGGATGATTGTCTAATGGAACTCCATTTGGGAGCTAGAAAGTAGAAAGTATAGGTATGTATGAATTAGAATATATCAACCTGTTGATCCCATTGGTTTATTCCAGGTGGCTTGTCTATCCAGTTTGAAATACCCTTTCCTTCCACTCTGCTCAGTGTTTTCTCTAATAGGTTATAAGCCATTAGTCCTTAATGACAATCATCCCAGTTTAAAAAGGGTCATTTTGATTTTGTAAAAAATAACATAGTTTTTTAATGCTTCAGAGTGTTCCATAAAAAATTGACAGAATATAACTAAATAAAAATCACAGATAAATAACCCTCATTTAAACTGTTAACATTGTGATCTGTTTGCATATATGTACGAATACATATTTACACATACATGCATATCTCTGTAGATACAAGGTATAATTAGTACTATATGCATTCTTTATAAACAAGATAAAAGTGATTTGTATTTATATATAATATATATGATATATGAGTATGTGTGATAGTACAGCATGTAAGTATAAATATGTGCACACTATTTTGTAATATTTTGTACCTCTGTTATACAAACATATCACATATCACAAACAAATATCACCCCATCATTAGATTTTCTTTGATAATACATGCTTCAATCAGATGTGGGTGGCATATTAGAATCACAAAAGGTGGGATCAAAAAAGGGCTACCATGCCCCCAGAGTCTTTGAAATTGCTGTGCAATATATTGTGGTGAGAGTTGGAAGTGAGATCTCACATCCACCCACGAAAAGATGTCTTTCATAAAATATGTCTCATAAATGTGGTTTCTACCCTGACTTGGTTACATAATTATGTGATTTAAATTTTGTAAAAAGTTTGTTTCTGTTTTCTAAAAGACAGGCAGGGACTGGATTAATTCCTGGTCAGATATAGCATATAGAAGGAAATAATGTAAATAGATCTAAAAGAATGTATAAAATGAAACTTAGTGGATGAGAAGAAGGAATATGTACCAGCCTTGGGATGTGGTATCAAAAAGACAGAAAACTAAGGGGAGAAAGTCTAAACTCTGCAGTATAGTGAACAAAGGTGTCTAACTGGAACAAGCATTTACTGACGGGACAGATGGACTAGTGCATATGGCAGATTGATAAAGAAGAGTGGTCAATAGAGATATGGCACTATAGAGTTTGTTAAGTGATTTGGACTGGAAGATATTTTGAACTGGATGGTATTTTGATCATTACATATATTTCAGTAAGATAGCAGTGTGCATTTGAAAACTGACCTACACATGTGAAAACTAAAACAAATTATATAACTCTAATTGATAACGTGTTCCTGATAGGATAATTTTATCAAACCACTCTCCTCTCTGTACATTATGACATTAAACAGGGATGTATTTTAAAATTAAGAAGCAAGCTTGACAATATTTGCCTTGGCCTAAGTCATATGTAATGTAAAAGACCTTACATTATTGGTTAACATATATCAGTCACCATAAAATCTCTAAATACATTTTCTTTCAAATTTATGCGTGGCTAATTACTGAGGTTATGTGATTTTGGGTTTGGGAATGGGATGATTTTTGAATCATAAATGGGAATCTCTTATGAAGAGTGTTTCTAAAATGAACCCCATGAGAAAATACATTATTAGTTATAGGTAGTTATATGTGAGAAATACTTTTCATTTCATAGAAATACATGTTTCTTGGTAGAATGGCTATTATATTCTTTAACATTTTAAGTCAATTATGATTTGATTGAGAGTAATGGTTATTATAGATATTTAATAAAGATTTGGGTTAAAATTCTATATATAAAACTCCATTTATTCACTGAATAAAAAAATGGCAGTGTCTTTTAAAAAAAATTGATGGATATTTGAACAAAACAGCTTAAAAAACAATTAAAAATTTGCGTGTTGGATGTTATTTAATCAGATATAGATTGATAAGGTAGGGTATGCTAGCATACAAAACAAATTGTGCTTTCATTTTCTAGGAAGAAAAGAATCAAAACTTAAATGAAGCTGCCATTTGGTAGTAGCAGTTATTTTTCAGACAACATAAGTCAATGTCTCCAATGCACTCTCTTGCCATTTCCCCAGTTTTATTTTTCATTCTTTCTAATATTAGAAAATGCTTACATTAAAACCAGTAAGGAAATTTCATTCAAGATATCCATAGGAGTTCTGAGAAAAGAAATAGAAACTTTCATTTTTAATTAAACCAGATTAATCAAGGAAAATCATAATTACAGGTAGGTAGTATAATTTGCCAGTATTTATGGACTAAACACATGATAAAATAAAATGTAACTAACTAAACACATGATACATGTCCTTTGAAATAGTCCCCTAAATGATATTAAGTTATATATTCAATGAATTTTTATTTTTGGCAACTTATTACAAGTATAGATATTTTTCTCTTATAAAGGCTATTTTTTTTAAAGATGAAAAAATGTTTTCATCTGTTCTGTTTTCACTTAAAACCTGGAGGGTGCACAATAAATTGTGGGCCTACTTATATCACATGCTCATTCTATTACACGTTTGTATCTAAGAGTGAGCATTGATATGCTGTAGGTATACGGAGTAGGCTGATTAAACCTGAGTAATATCAATTAACTAGGGAACATTGAAGTCTCCCCGTTTATTCCCACCCACTCACCACAAATAAATGTTGCTTTCCCTATATGCCTTGAAAAACATACCTATTGTTTCTTGTCTTTTGCTCTAAAATGTTACCTGTATTCCTGCTTTCCCATACATGCTTTCCCCCATGTTATGTATTCCTTTCATGTTTTATCCTCATACACCCACACTGAAATACTGATGAAGTGTTCTTTAATTCTTAGTGGAATTGAATTTAGTATGAGTTCAGAGGTCATTTATAGAGGAGAAGAATGGCATGGTATTAAAGCCAAGATAACACTGAGATTTCAGTGCACACTGCTTCAAAATATCAACAAATAAGGTGCCCACTGAACATTCACGGTATGCCTCTACCAAACTGAGCCAAACACATTTCCAATATGCTGTTGCAGAAGTAACTCCAAATTAGGAATTTGGGGATCTGTCATGTCTGTGTTCTAATTTGTTCAACTGATTGATTTTAGCCAACATCAGAACCATTCATTCTCTAAATGAGTGTGTGGTGTGCCTACACATGAAAAAAAGAAAAAAAAAATCTGGGAGCCTGGGTGCAATGGATGTGGGCAAAAGGGCTGGAAAGAGAAAGATAGTCATGTGAGGCTTCATGAAAAGGGAATGGGCTATGCCAGCATGGTAAAAGCACAGCATGATGCACCAGTGAAATAGGATGCAGAGCAAGTTCTGAAGTTTGTGTTTTTTAAAGGAGTTCAGGAAAAGATAAAGTATTGCCTTCTTGAGGCAGTTTAAAGGGCTTGCGTTTCCGACAGCAAGGCAGGAGTCCAGATTGGTATTTCTGAAAGTGAGATTTGTGCTGTAAAGAGAATCTGTTGGAAATTTTATTTATTTATTTGGTCACTTAAAAGATTTTTTAACTGCTTAATAAGGTTTGTAATATATAAATGTACTTGTGTGTATATAATACATTAATTCATATATATCATATATATATATACACATACATGCACACGCACATACACAGGATGCCAAAAAAATGTATACACATTTTAAGAAAGGAAAAAACTATTAAGATTGTAATACTCAATATATACTGATAACAAAGATGAATGCAAGTCACATTTCACTTCTGCAATTACAAGAGGTGCTCAAAGTGGTTACCATCATCGTAATTTTAATAATATTTTTTCCTTTCTTAAAGTGTGTATACATTTTTTTGGCACGCCCTGTATATTTGAAGGGTGTACTCAAAAGGCTTTTACTATGATGAGTGCATATTTAAAGAAAACAAATTATTATATGATTTTCAAAGTCCTCTCAGGCAGTATGAGTTAAAGAAAGTCAACAATAAATCAAAAATTTTGGTTGCCCTATATAGAGTTGAGTCAGAAAAGTATGAGTGTATTTCCCCTCGCGTTACTTTTTAATATTTTCATTCGGGGAAAAATGCTAACTATGAAGGGACTTAGGAAATATCTTCCGTTTTGTGCAAAATAAACTCAGTGCGGTAGATGCTGTGATGTGATGCGCACATCCTCCTTCATAGAAGGATATATTACCTTAAACCTAAGCTGGTGCTGTTGGTAGACAGCCTTCCGCTGTCAGCCCTTTCAGGGATTACCTCAGCTGCAGGGAAGTACCTTGGGTCATGCCACTCTCTTGGGTTGACCTCATTCAGAAACTGATCTAGGAAGGAATGTAATGGTCCTTTCATCTCGGACAAATTTGGGACTATGTATGGCCATTCTAGCTCCAGAGCTTCCTGTAGGGTTGCCAGTAGCTGCTTTTGGGCTGATCGTGCAGTGGATATCTCTCTGTCCACACCTACTTTTTTTCTCTTCTCTCTATAGGTGTTCAACCCAAGGGGACTCCTTAATAAACACCCTAAACCCCCTTCCAGGGTTGGATTCCTAATTGAACCCCACCTGCAATAATAGAAAAACAAAATAAAATCAGTTGTATGTTCCTCATAAATTAACTTTCGGTCTGAGACAAGACATAGAAAATGGACTTTACTAAAAAGTTTAATCTTCTATTTTGTACCTGACCAGTCTGTTGTGTGCTTTGCTATCAGATGCATCGCTATTATAACACAGATGAAATGGTAAACTTGAATGGTATAATATTGTAATGTACATGGTTATTACCATTTATGTTTCTTCATTGACCTAGGATTGATCCTTGCCTCCTAAAAGCGTTTTCTTACTGAATATTTTCCAGAGTAGGGATTTCTTACCAACAAAAGGCCCTGTCTGTAGAATCTACATCACTCTCCATAGTGGCTTAGTAAACTACCTCCTTTTTAATTCTTTCATCCCACCTCTCAGAGCATTTATTTGTTTCATTATGCACCACTATCTTTAAATTTTTTTAAATAGTAGATGATCTGCATTTTAATTAGGTATAATCTACTTTTAAAGTCAGTTGAAAATTTTTCTGGGCTGTAACATCTGTAATATCCAAAGGTGTCTGGCCTAGGGCAGAAAAAGTGGGAGCACACATCTGTATTATTGCCATCATCAGAAAATGAAGTCCTATTAAAAACATGTTCATAATGTGCTCTACTCTCTAGGAAGCAAAAGTTTATATCCTCGAAAACTACTAGCATTTCTTATAGGCAATAAAAGTTTCATGACAGCCCAGACCTGTGATACTAAGCATATGCTCAGACATCTTAAAATGTTATTACTAATTAATCTATAGCTATAAATAACTTTCATTGGCGCTGCTTGCCTAAATAAATATGGTAATTTATGGTGTGTGTTGTTTCATACAAATATGGCCCTCTGCCTTTAGTCTAAAAGTGAAGTTCTTCTTTTTTTTTTAATTAATTAATTTTTTTACTGGAGGGCACGGCTCACAGGGGCCCATGTGGGGATCGAATCGGCAACTTTGGTGTTATTAACACCACACTCTAACCAACTGAGTTAACTGGCCACCCCGCAAAAGTGAAGTTATTCTTGCATGCTATGTAGTTTTACAGTAATGAATACTAAGGAGACAGGATGAAGGATGTACCCAGAAGTATAATAGAGATACCACTGTAAGAAATGGCCTCGTCTTTAAATGTTATTCCTAATTGCTAAATATAATATGTCAAACATTAGCATATTTCCTAAATCACATTAAGAAAATTGACATTAAAAGGTAACAGAATCCAACTCTTTACCAACAGAAATATATTTTCATTATTTAGTCATAGATTGTCAAAGTTAAAATAAAACAAATTAATCCCAACACACACACAAAAATGATGAATTGGATATGAGAAGCAGTATGCAATTATAACTAGAGCAGGAATAAAAAAATCAAGAAAATACAAAGAATTACTGACTTTTGCTTCATTAAAAAATAGTTAAGATACACTGTTTTATTGCATGGTTGGCAAAAGTTGGAAAGTTGGGTGCAAAGTACAAAAGGTTGCAGATACAGGAAGGTTTTCTGAAGATTTTTTTATAATGATAAATTAGAAAAAATGTATATCAATTTGATTTATATTGTCTATGCATTTACAAACAGTGCAGTTATAAAAGCAATTGATATATTTCTAAATTCATTGACAAAATTGGTGAAGAATGTGTAAACATCTGTGTGTGTGCATTAATATAAGACTGGGTCTTATTAATATATAATATATAATATAATATAATACTGGGTCTAATATAATATAATGTAAGACCGGGTCTTAATTAATTTTTGCTCCAAAAGACGCATTAGAGCTGATGGTCTGGCTAGGTCTTATTTTGGGGGAAACATGGTGTATAACCTCAGTGTTTTATCCTCTCGTCTATGTGTAGTTTGTTTTCGATAAACAAAAATGAATTGTTTCTCCACTATTAAGATGCTTAAAAATAACTATATATAACACATTAAACTCTTTTAGATGATATATTATAGAATTACACACTTGAAACCTATGTAATTTTACTAACCGTTGTCACCCCAATAAATTTAATTAAAAAAAATCTTTAAATAAAGAAAACAATGTTATGCCTCAAATATAACCTCTCCAGAGGGTAAGGGGGGTGGGGGGTGGGAGATGAGGGTAAAGGGGATCAAATATATGGTGATGGAAGGAGAACTGACTCTGGGTGGTGAACACACAAATGGGATTTATAGATGATGTAATACAGAATTGTACACCTGAAATCTATGTAATTTTACTAACAATTGTCACCCCAATAAGTTAAAAAAACAAAAAACAAAACTTCTATATCCAGAAAAAAAAATAAAAAATATATATATATATATATATATATATATATATATATATATCCTCTCTTCTAAAGACGAGTGCTTTCTAATGGAGATAAAGTCATGTTAAGACCTGAACTCCATGAGTTGGAAGTCCACATTTAGGGCTGGCCTTAAACTTTAATGAGGTGAAGAATGTACCCACATGTTCAACAAGTCACAAAGGATTCTCAGTGTGTTTCCATAGGGGAATTTTTACCCAGCATGTCTCCAGAAATTTGTTTTTCTGAGTCTCAAGTCACGAGAAAACATCAGGAGATTGGGAACACAAGAAAAATGTATTTTAATCTACCTGAGAGAATTAAAGCTTAAAAATGTGTATAAAAACGTTACACATTTGAAAGGTGTACCCAAGTGGAAGTCAAGCAACAGCAGGAAGCACAGACTCTTATTGGAGTCTAAAGGTAAAGTTGATCACTTCCGGGAACCATGTTCAGAACAAGCATAAAAGCGTGGTCGAGATCAAATCAGTTTGTCTTGCTTTCAGCTACTGCTGTACATAAGTGTGTGTTGCAGATCTGTCGCTAACAATGGGTGATTCTTGCAAATAACGTAAACGTCAATAGTTTTATATGCATAGTATGCAATGTAAAAATCCTGTGAGTCATGTTCCAAGAAATAATGAGTCTGGGAACCAGTAAGTACTCAAAATGGCAATTTCAACACATAATTCTGTGTAGTTATGATAATGTTAACCTTGCTAAGAAATCTGCATATTACTATTCCAATACTACTCGATACTGTTCATTGGCATTTTCCAGTGTTTGAATATTTGCTACCAGCTATGTTTCTTTGTAAACTTAATATTTTTAATTTATCATATGTTTTATATATCCCTACTGAGTAAAGAGAATGTCAAGTGTTGGAAGTCTGTTAGTTAGGAGTAATTTATGATTTTAGGAGCTGATGAGCATTTCAGGGAATTCTGATTGCTTGTTCTCAGATCCGAAAGATTAATATTTGTTGGGAATTTGGAAACTCAACCAGCAGCACCCCACACAAATGATGTGGTGGCTAGAGAGAGTAAAGTGGTAAATTATACCAGACCCTGTGACATCCTTGCACACATACAACCCAGCCTATGACTCCTGCTTTCCATTAATATTTCAGTCTTTGGTACATAAAAGTGTTACACTGATCATTAAATTATTAATTTTAAAAGATTGGACTTGATGTTTGAGTTCTGATACTTAATTTGCTCTGGTTCTTAAACTTTCGGAGTTAAGGATCTTTTGTGAGTATGATGAATTATGGTAGAGATTGTCAATTGGGTGTTTCAAAAACCTATATGCCCTTTATGCTAACACCTGCTGTCGGGTTTTATTCAAATAACATGAGAAGTTAAAATTAGTACTACAGGTTTAGGTTGAATGCTAAGGAGAGTAGATAATGAGTTGTAATTTTTAGGAGAAAACAGTTTCTACAGTTGTCTAAAATAGTTAAATAAATCTGGCAAAAGGCTCGTCTTTGGACTGTGTGATTCTATATATATAATAAATGGAGAAATTTCTAACTTGAGGTATAGGCTTAGCTTTAAAATAGGTGGAAAATAACTTTTGCATGTCTACCATCTTAGATTTCCTCATAAGATTCAGAAAATTTGTTTACTAGAAAAATATTGTTTGACAATTTATAAAGGAAATAAAAAACAACAACAACACATGTGTGGATGCAAAATGATGTTACCTCCTTGTTCTGTTTTATGTTTCAGTGTATAGCCCATGTATTCCAGAAAAAGGCAATGTAATTAATCACAGGGTAAAATCGAGGGTTTATTATATGGACAAAATTTGACTGTCTCCCACCACCTAAGATACTCTGTGTCCTTTCCCTTTCTCCTTTCTTGACAGTATACCTAGGATTTAGTGTTGTGTGTGTTTGAGATCCACAAATTGTGGTGATTAACCTAGGCCTAATTTCCCTTATTCATTGAATTTCATCCTTCCACAAGGAAGAAAAACCTTTGATTTTTAACTCTGTTTATTTAAAATGACATCCTTTCTGCTGCTGTTAGCATATCTCCAGATAAGGTTCTCAGTGTAATTGTGGTTATCACAATTACCATGTCTGGCTGTTAACAAAAATTGGGCGATTTTAAGGTACATTGTATAGAATGCTGCTAGCTTTGAGTAAGCATGAACCTCTTTATAAAAAAAATTGCGTTACACGAACATTTAAATATTATGATTGTTCATGTTCATAGCATTATTTATAATAGCTAAAACATGCCAGCAACCCAATAGGCCGTTGATGAATGGATAAGCAAAATACGGTAAATTTATGCAATGGGATATTATTCAGCCTTAAAAAGGAAGGAAATCCTGATACATGTTGCTACAACATGGATGAACCTTGAGAGCATTATGTATACTGAGTGAAATAAGCCAGTCACAAAAAATATAAATATTGTATCATTGCACTTATATGAGGTTACTAGAGCAGTCAAAATCATAGAGACAGAAAGTAGAATGGTGCGTTCCAGGGGCTTGAAGAGGAGGGAATGGGGGGTTATTTAATGAGTACAGAGGTTCAGTTTTGCAAGATGAAAAGTTACAGAGATGGATGGTGGTGGTGGTGGTTGCACAACAGTATGAATGTACTTAACATCACTGAACTGTGCCCTTAAAAGTGGTTAAGATAGTACATTTTATGTTACAATTTACAAGAAAAAGTTTTAAAATTCTGATTATAATGCAGTAAAGCATTGTTATTTCACCTATTTAAAAACCTGCCTTTTAAATACAAAAATGAAGTCAAATTATTGAACTCAAGATGCTTTATGAAGTAGCTTGTATTTTTCTGTTGGTAACCATGGGCACTGAAAACTGCAAAAATGTGTAACTGATGATGAGGCAATTTAAAAGTTTTTTTGTAGCTCCATGAAGATCATGCTTAACACTTTTAGAATTAAAAAAAACATCTATTCCTTCTGTGAGAGCAAGGGTCTGCTTCTCATTTCGGTCATAATGTGGACGTGTGGAAATCACAGGAGTACTTGTCTTCTCTGAATTTCAGCCGAGTGGTGGGGTCGCTTCATTTGATTTGTAAAACTGGGATTTATCCTTTGAAGCAGCAGGGCAGCTTTTGCAGGTACAGAAATGGTCTTTGTATTTAAATGTGCTGCCTGGAACACACTCCCATCTGTTTTCTGTAGTTTACACAAAGCATTAGTTCATTTCCAGGGGTTCAAAAATTCTGATTCTAAAGGTTACATGCACACACAGAGAAGCCCGTTGGGATTCGGATTCCAATTTTAGAAAATGTGTGTCCTTTTGTGCCGTGAACATGCCTTGCTATCTCGGCAGTATCTGGGTGCGGAGCCATTATAGTGGCACTTCTTTTCTCTCTAAACTTGTTCCCGTCTTTGTCCTGGTGTGATAGCTCAAAAAGATGAGCAAGTCCCAAGACTAGAATGAAGACATCTGGAGCTTATGATAAGGAAACTACTTGAACCTAGGAGTTCTTTCTGTGTATCTTTCTTTTTTCACGTCCCTTTATACTTTCTAGACCTGAATTCTTCATTGTTAAAAATGACTTGCTATTTGGGAAACTGTCTGTGAGCCTGCTTTATAGCTATAGATAGGGTAATTACACTTTCCAACTGTTCTGGGATAAATTCAATTTTAAATGTTCATGCCTAGTGTCAGACCATGCATCTAGATGTAGGGTTTGGAAAATAGGTTTCTTGTAGCTGCACCGTTCTATTTAAACTTTATTTTGATAAAGTCAGATCATTCACTTATCTGAAAGCTTGCCACTTGTGTTTTTGTACAGCTAAATATGAGTATAAATATTTTTTTCATTATAATTTTTGTGTGCTGCTCTATATTAAAAAGAAAACTTTAGAGTAGCTTTCTATAGCTGAGGAAACTGTGTCCCACTTGTCTGGTCAGAGAATAGTGGCTTAAGAAGTACACAGTAATTGTAATTTACTGTCGACAATTGTTTTCATGACACCTTAGCCTATGTCTAAGTCAATTTTGGTCTTCAGAGGAAAGCTCTGTGAGCAAATTGTGACTCATTGCTTCTCATATTGATGATGAATTTGTATCAGTGGTTATCTATTCCAGACACATATTGGAAAAAGTATCAAGCAGTTTTGAACCTCTTGAGGAGAAAGGCAAATAATGATTTTCTTAAACTGATAAAAGCAACATTAAATATATGAACTCATAGTAATTGAGAAATGAGAATTTCATACTCAATTATTAGGAGAAAATGTCTGCATATCTGGACTTCAAAAGATAGTCAAGTAAAAATGCAAAACATTTAAAATAGGCCAGATTTTCTCACTCAAAAATTGTTGATGTAATTTATGTGTATTTGGTATCAGCTTTGTCACAGAATAACAAGTGGAGAAAGGACTGAGTTAAAAATGTTGCCTTGGTCATAGGTTAGGAGTTATTTTGTTTTAGGGAGGATTAACTGCAAAATTCCGAATTATATTGTAGCAGTTCCATGGAATCATAAAGTTGGAAATGTTATATTTATCTTAATCTTCAGGCTATATATATATATATATATATATATATATATATATATATGAATTTATTTTTTATATAGCTTGGAGTGTATGCTACCCAGGTCCATCTTAAGAGTCTCTTGTGTTAGGTAGGCATTGTTACCTTTGGAGATCCTTTGTAGTATCATATACACTTATTATTTTTAATTTTTATTGGGGAATATTGGGGAACAGTGTATTTTTCCAGGACCCATCAGCTCCAAGTCAAGTGGATTTTTGTTTTTTGTTTTTTTTTCCAGTCTAGTTGTGGAGGGCACAGCTCACTGGCCCATGTGGTAATAGAACCAGTGATGTTGCTGTTACGAACACCATGCTCTAACCAACTGAGCCAACTGGCCAATCCCGAGGCAATATTTTAGGAAGATCACTTTTTAAAAAAGTTTATGCTTATTCTTTTTTTTTTTTTATAACTAAGAAGCATATAAGTTAGGGAGTGGCCATAACTATAAAAGGAGAAGAAAGGGAGTGGACTTATGATTATCTCTTTATGGTTGTAAGTTTTATTCCCAGTATCCTGAAACGTCATAATTTTGTGCCTGGAGTGGCTCTTTTTTCTGTTCTTTATGCTGGACCCTCTGGGTCCTTTTCAATCTACAAACTTATGCTCTTGGTCAATGCATGGCAATTTTCTAATATTCTTAGTAAATTCCTTGCCCTGCATTTTCCCGTTTCATTCTAAAATTCTGTTATTGGATGTTTATGCCTGTGCGTGATCTCTAATTTTCTTACCCTTCTCTGCTATTTTCCACCTGTCTTATGTTGTATCCTGTGTGGTATCCTCAAATTCACCTCTGAACATTTCTATTGGTTTTGTTTTCGTTATTTTTTTATTTTTGTTATTTTTGCTATCATGTATGTAATATCCAAGAAGTATTTTAGCTTTCTGGACATGGCTCTTTATAGTCTCGTGTTGTTTTTATTTTACGAATATCATCTTTGATCTCTGCTTATATTATAAATAATTTTCAAGCATTCTTTATTTTCACATGGTCTTCAACTATATTTACTGTTTGTTTGATTTGAGATTTAGTTATTTTTTTCAAGTTCAGGCTCTCCTCAAATACCTGGTTTTCTTTGGCTGCTAATTGAGGCTTAAGATAGAGACAAAAATGTTAATTAGCATGTCAATATATGTCTTGTCTCTAGAGACATATGTCAATATATGTCTCTGAATATATGGCACGTCTTGTCAGCAGGTCTGAATTATTGTAGTGATTGGGTGTAGTCCTTGCTGTTTCCCCAGGAGGTTCCCAAATGTCTGTATGTTGACGTCTTTTCTGTTGGGACATCTCTTTACCCATAGGGAAACCTTCTGATTTCTTTCTTTGAGGGTAAGAGTAATGGATATAAGTCTGATTACCAGAGTTCTGAACATCAAGTTCGAAAGGAGACTGGTGGTTTTCACCATTCAGTATTATTTAATATTCTCTCATTTTCAGTTCACCTCTACTTTCTCCTTAACTGTACTTTGTTTCCTGCCTCAACATCCTGTCTTAATCAACATTTACAGAGAAGTAACCTCCTTTCTTCTATTGATGTCTGTCAAGTTGGAAAAGGGAACTAAGACTAAGCTGATAATAATATACACTTCAAACGGTCATCTTTTCAACCTTATCCACTCATGTCCATGGTTTCAAAGGTTACAAGTCCCTCAAATTCCTGAGAATTCTTTGGTGCAAATTAGTTTTATTTTTGCTGGTGTCTTATTTTTCTCATGCTGTCTTCCAGTCAAATGGAGCATTCGTTCTTATTTTTCTATTCTCTCTTGGAAATTCTATTAAATTGCTTTTTGGCTCCCAAGACTTTGCCGATACTTTACTATGTTTTCTCTTTTTCTGTTCTTTATCTTCATGTCCTTTTGAATATTTTTCCTATTTGTTCTTTTGCTACCTATCTAATTGAGTTTGGGGAAAGCTGTTAAACATGTATGTTCAATTGGACATAAGGAATGTAGTCAATAATATTGTAATAACTGTGTGGTGTCAAATGGGTACTAGATTTATCAGGGTGATCACTTCATAAGTTATATAATGTCTAATCACTATGTTCTACACCTGAAACTAATATAATATTGTATGTTAACTATAATTGAAAAATATTAAGACAAACAACAAAAAATTAAAACAAACAACAAAAACTGAGTTTTTAGTATTTTCAACCTTTTAGTTGTAGCATCACATTTGATACTCAGATGCTCGTTTTCTGATTTTGTGTTTCCTTTGGAAGATCATGTATATGATGGGGAAATCTAAACTTTTTGCACTATGTATGATATTATCCCACTTAGGTGAATTTCTAAATGCTCCTTCATTGTCTTTATTACTGCATTTTTTATTCACTGAAAGGCAGTTGTGTAGAGAAACTCAAATTATGGGTATTCTGAATATAGTTCACATTTAACTTTGCTTTAGTAATACAGCAGTTGGCCATGTGTTGCCATGGGTTTGGGTTTGTGTGGAGTGACAATTCACAAACATGATTAAACGTTGTACTAGCCCTCCAATCTGCATTTCTTTGTCCATTTTCATGCAGTATCCCCAAATTTTCCAGCACTGAGGGACATCCTGCATTCAATATCTAAACTGAAACGACACCACCAGTCTGCCCCTCCAGCCATATGATTGTAAGAAATCTTCCTACCTCTTATTAGTTTACTCACCCTTAGTAATTCTAAGACACACCCAGGGCTCTAACAAACCCATCTTGCTTGTTGCTTGTCACATCTTTTTTCAGTCTGCTGCTCCAAGCATCGCTGTAGGTCATATTTTTTCATTTTTGTAGATGTATCTCTAGAGTACTGTATTTTCTCCCCAAAATGCTTTCCTCCAAGCATGGATACAAGCTCTTTTTCCTTTCCTTACATTAAAGCTGACACCAGGCTATAGTGTTTGTTGAAGATTCAAGAATAACTGAAAGTAATAGCAGCACATGGTAAGAACACAGTGTGATGTACGAAATCAGACAATTAAGTTTGTGAATTTTTTGCAATGATGTTGCTAACTTTTTTTGATACCAGAGGGATTATTCCTTATGAATTTGTACAAACTGGACAAACAGTGAACCAAGTTTACTATTTGGAAGTGCTGAAAAGGCTGCATGAAAAAGTTAAACGACCTGAACTTTTCTCCAACAATTCATGACTCGTGCATCATGACAATGCACCAGCTCACACGGCACTGTCTGTGAGGGAGTTTTTAGCCAGTAAACAAATAACTGTATTGTAACGCCCTCCCTACTCACCTGACCTGGCCCCCAATGACTTCTTTCTTTACCTGAAAATAAAGGAAATAACTAAAGGAAGACATTGTGATGAGATTCAGGACATCAGGGGGTAATACGATGACAGCCCTGATGGCCATTCCAGAAAAAGAGTTCCAAAGTTGCTTTGAAGGGTGGACTAGGTGCTGGCATCGGTGCATAGCTTCCCAAGGGAGTACTTTGAAGTTGACCGTAGTGATATTTAGCAATGAGGTATATAGCACTTTTTCTAGAATGAGTTTGTGGACGTAGTTGTGAGACCTTGTATGAATGAGACAGTTCGGCTAAAGTCATTGGGCCATGCCCCATCACCAAGGGCTCTTTTCTTTGTCTTCAGTTCAGTACCCTATGGTTGATGCCTGCTCTTCTGTTTCATATCTGGAGTTCCTCTTGGCTCTCAGCAAATAAGGCGACAGAACAATAGTTTTCTCTGATTTCAACCAATGGAAAAAATTCAGTTTACAGTTTACAATTTTTCACCACTGTACTTAATTCCTCAGTTGGAAGTAGTCCATATGAAGTTACTTGGCCAATGTCCAGATTCATTTTTTCGTTGGTGTATAGAAATTTAACTTGAACATTTGATTGACCAAAAGATATCAGTGTGATACCTCTAAGCACATGGAAGGCATCTCTCCAAATATTTCAGTAACTGTCTTTAAGCATTAAGTTAAAAGTCACAGATAGCAGGAAGCTCTTTAACACTTTGTCCTCAATGCATATCAGATAGACCCACCATTTAATAGCCTTCATTCCTCTCTTATAAATAGCTTTCACATTGTCTTAATAATCTGTTGGGTACTTTTCACAGCACTTTACCAATATCGTAATCCTCACATATTATATGATGGAAATACTGTTGTTTTTCTTCCCAATTGGTAAGGAAATATTTGGGGCACAGGGTAAATGAATCGTTTATCTCAGGTTTCACAGCCATTAAGTCATAGAGCCAGGATTCAAATTCAGGCAGTCCAGAGGTGTGATCTTAGGAACTCATGGACCGACCAAGTGTCTCAGGATTTCTAGACCTCATCAGAAGATGAAAGGAACTTCCCCAGGACAAAGATGAAAGGTCTCTGTAGGTTGAGCTACTCACTGCTTCTCCTGATGTTTCTCCCTTCCCAACTTCAATGTCATGATATGTGGGTAGCTAAATATTGTGATGGAAAGAAGTGGAAATTGGAATGGAATTTTGAAATACTCTAGGGAGAAGGATATTTTGCTGCTGCTGCTGTTTGTTTGCTGAATTGTTTTGACCTGTGGAAGTCTTAGGTATTTCTACTGTGTTGTAGCTCTTCTGTATGTCTGATTGACCAGAGGCCTACAAAATGTTCAGAGTTCTTGCAAGTTAAAAATGTCTGTGGCTTGTTTGAAACTTTTCTAGGGACACCTAAGTGACACTATTGAAAAAGGGTACCAGTAGCTTGTATGAAAAATGTAAGCCTCTTAAAATCAAATGTTGGAATGTGGGGATGCTCAGTAGATAATTGTTGCTCAGAACCAGAGAAAGTTTCAGGTAAAATTTAGAAGTGCAGAATAAAACTAGGGGTGAGGTGCTTGCATGTTCAGGCTGCCCTGTTAAAGAATAACTGTTCACCTTCTGCTTGTATGTTGGTCTTGGTTAATGAGTTATCAAGATGGGGAGCTCATTCAGCTTTTTTTCAATGTGGCTTCATAAATTATTCAGCATATTTACCCACATATCATGTAGCTTAAAATTAGATTTAATTCTCTCAAGAATTCTGTGTATAACTTTGCCATACATTTTGTAAAACTAAAATGCACAATTAAATCATACACAAGGGATCTCTAATGTCACCCTCACTGCTTAATGCCACTCTGAAATTCTGTCATTGTCTAGTAATATTGGTAGATAAAATGAAAAGAGAGGCCCATATTAGCTGTGGGTGTGCTGTTCTGTAGATAACAAAAAACATTATATAATTAATACTATGAACATTTTCTAAAATATACAAATAATATAGGGTTGATCACCTTTGTCATATTGAAATAAAAATAAATGCAAATACATCATAGTGATTCGTTCAGTTGCAGTTTTTCAAAACCCACAATATCAAAAAATAACACATTAGCCTCTATATACATTACTTACTTTCTCCCTTTTTTCTCCATTCACTCTATTAGGTTTTCTATTTTGCTCTATTTAATTAAAACATTTTTCTTCCAGGCATTTTGTGTCTTTTCTTTTGTTTTATATCATGATTAAAATCCTTCACTGCTTTTGCATTCTTGTTATGTCCGTATTTTAAGGAGCAGCATTAACTTGTAGATCAGGCATGGACCTGGAGCTCCAGTGTATTTCCCTAAAGTTGAGAATTTATGCAAATGAGAACCAGAGGAGTCTCATAAGTAATTTTCTCTACCAAAGAGATAAATGAAGGGCTGATAGAGGACATTGTGTTACTTCCCTGATGTTGAGTAAAGCTAAAGTCTATTTTAATGCAATAAACTGAGTTTGCAAAACCACAATATTTGATCTTAGAAGCAACTACTCTATCATCTTGATGCCTTTCCTGTCTCTATTTGCAGTTTTTAGCATTATTCTTCCCACTTAAAGGTATACTTAAATCTTTCTTTCACATGCACACAAATGGTCAGAACATTCTTATATAGAAGACTTTAATCTTTCACATTTCCAGTATCCCAACCCCGTATTTTGTCTTTGTTCGTAAATCTTTGAACACATTTGCAAAATATCAATCTGCATATTGTAGTTTCTCTCTGTACATTTGAATTCTGAGTCAGGACACTATGCATGGGCTAGTTCATGCAAATAACAATTGTCCTTGGCTGTAAGGAGAAATTGCATGGTCAACTCATTTCGGTCCCCAGGAAAATGAACTCAAATTTCAACTCTCCAATGTAATGCATGAAATGACTTTTTAAAATCAGTGCTTAATAGAGAGAACTAAATGGCTGATTGAGGAGAACTGAAACCATACTGAACTAACTAAATCAACCACATCCGGCTTTATATCTTTGTGTTGTGCATAAATATATGCAGCTGTATTAGTTAGAATTGTTGGAATGTATGATGACAAAGAAACCAACCCAAAGCTGCTTGACCTGTCTGTCCATTTCTCATTTCTCCTGGCATACCTGCTTTCCCACCCCACCCCCCAGTATGTCAAGTTTCTCTGCTAAGTTCCATAGCAGGAAAACAGTGTCCTTCCTGTAGCTCCCACATTGGCATTTTACATGTCCAGCAACGCACAAAGACTGGTTGCAGACTTAGCCCCATTTAAAATTTCATAGAGTGTAATGTCTGATTGGCTCACCTTTTGTCAGGTATCCAGATACAATCTGATCTCTGGGTGAGGCAATAGGGACCGATCTGTGTGAACTGGAGAAAAATAAATCATGTGCTTATTGGCTGGTGGAACCCCTAAAGACTGTCTATTTAATAAATTTAAAAACTAGAGATATGACATTGGCATGGTTATTGTGCTAATTAACAAGCTCTTCTTAATAGATGTTGATGAAATTCTTAGCTAGAGCAGTTTCTTTTCCAGATTTCTCTATGCTTCTTTTATTTTCTTTGTTAGCGTGTGTTTCTCATTAATACTTTTGTTTCTTTCACTGGCCATTGTCCTTTCTGTGGCAGGAATCCCAATTCAAATGGCTTGAAAAACTAGAATATTTATTATCTCACCTACTAGGATGAGCCAACACAAAGGACAGGATTGTCAAATCAGAATCATCTAAATTAGGTGTCTTACCCAGTGTTAGCACTACTAATATCTTGTTTCCCTGAAAATAAGACCTAGCCGGACAATCAGCTCTAATGCGTCATTTGGAGTAAAAATTAATATACCTGGTCTTATTTTATATTAATATAAGACTGGGTCTAATATATAATATAATATAATATAATATAATATAATATAATATAATATAATATAATATAATATATAATGCTGGGTCTTGTATTAATTTTTGCTCCAAAAGACACATTAGAGCTGATTGTCCGGCTAGGTCTTATTTTCCGGGAAACGGTACTAAACAAGGATGCAGACAAAAAAGATCAGACAAATACCATGGAGTCTGACGACGTCCTGTGTCCTCCCCATTTCTTCTTGCACTGGGCATACATAGTAAAAGAGGTTTCACGTGAGGTTCATATATTGTCTTACAAACAAGCAGTGGTTGCGCTATGGAATATCTCCATTTTTGGTCCTGGCTTAAGTAATAATTTTAAGGAAGCCATGCCTTATAATTCCATAGATTATGCATTTACTTACTATAAATAATCCTTATCTGGGGACATCCTGCTAAGAGCGTTCTAGATATTAGGGCTCTTAGTAACAAATACCATGAGTACGTTGACAAGTAGGCCTAGTTATCGGCATATTTACAGGGAAAATAGACCATGTCACCTGCCTTTCTTTCTCTAGAAGCCTCCCCTCAGTAAAGGGAAGGAATGGTAGTAGTCCAGCTGTTTTAATTCCTCCGCCCCACAACAGGGCCTAAATTTTTCATTCTTTCTAGTCCCTTTCCCCCCTCCATTTACCCCCTTCCTTCCTTTTAGTATTGTTTTCTGTCTCTTGGCTTGTTTCCATGTTTACAAAATGGTTGCCACGGATTTAAGCATAATACACTCACACAACGGATTCTACAGGCCAGAATGCAAAGGAATCATTTCAGAAGCTCCCCCAGCAGATATTCTTATGTGTTTCATTTGTTATAAATATGTCTTTTTCTAAACCAATAACTGATAGGGGGGAAGTAATTACCTCAATCAGAGTGGACTAATAAAGATTCACCCTTGATGTTAAGAAGAGGCCTGGATTCTCCTCTAGAAGAAGTTGATGATACCTGAAGGAATTCCAGTTCTGACTAAGGAAGAAATGGTGGTGGACGGTGGACGGTGGATGTACTGTCTGGGTAGCCCGCTAAGAATATCTGCCATAGTCTTTTAACTTCCTGGTATCTACAGATAATGATAGTTGAACCTAGTCCTCAAATTATATCGGCAGTGGCTCAAAAGCACCTTTACTAAAGTGGTTGCTAAGAGTTTGGAATTTTGCCTCTAAATGGTAGATTATTTCTAATGTTACATTTTTGTTTTATCATCTCTACTTCAAGAAGTTATTTATCACAGAATCTATGTTTCTCATAATTAGTACTTCAAAATTTAATTCAGGATCTTACAGTGTTTTTTCTAAAATAGCTTTTGAATATGACTGCCCTCTATGGTAATAGTGGAAGAAGAGTTTATGTCTTTAATTTAGTGACTAATATTAGAATTTATAGAAATCACCACAATTGCCTGTTTTAAAGTGGCATTTTCTGGGCCTGACTTTAGAAATCCATGTTTAACAGGAATCTCTGGAGGTGCTGGAGCATCCATGTTTTTTTAAATCACTTTTTTAAAAAAAGATTTTATTGGGGAAGGGGAACAGGACTTTATTGGGGAACAGTGTGTACTTCCAGGACTTTTTTTTCAAGTCAAGTTGTCCTTTCAATCTTAGTTGTGGAGGGCGCCGTTCAGCTTCGAGTTGTTGTCCTTTCAGTCTTAGTTGTGGAGGGCGCAGCTCAGCTCCAGGTCCAGTTGCCGTTGCTAGTTGCAGGGGGCACAGCCCACCATCCCTTGCGGGAGTCGAACCTGCAACTTTGTGGTTGAGAGGACGCACTCCAACCAATTGAGCCATCTGTGAGCTCAGCGGCAGCTCAGCTCAAGGTGCCGTGTTCAATCTCAGTTGCAGGGAGCACTGCCCACCATCCCTTGTGGGACTCGAGGAGTTGAACCGGCAACCTTGTGGTTGAGAGCCCCTGGCCCATGTGGGAATTGAACTGGCAGCCTTCGGAGTTAGGAGCATGGAGCTCTAACCGCCTGAGCCACCGGGCTGGCCCTAGATCACTTTTGAGAAATACTATTAATATGCTTGGCATCAGGAAATGAATCTTCCAGGCCTGAGTTCTGCTCAGAATACTGGTTCCTTTTACCCTGAGCCCTTACTTCTGACGTTGTTTATCTTCCACTGCAAATACTGTCTTTGAACACATCATTCCCTAAGTCATTCTTCATCAGTAGGCTCATTGTAGGGGTACTTTTTAAATGACATGCAGTGCATATAGAGTTTATAGAAATAGTCACATTTGCATTATGATTGTAATTATTTCCCATGACTTTTTAACATGTGTCTGGGGTCTCCTCCTCCCCTTATTTCAGCCCTCTTCGTGATCGATAAAGAATCTGGTGAGGAAATAGTTTCTAACAAACCACCAAGTTTTGACTCAAGTAAATTTTTCCGCTCTTCTTATCAGACCATAATTAGAATTCAATGCAGATACCCTTCATGTAGACACTGTGTGACTGCCAATAACTTGATCTTTCAGAGGCATCAAAATCCCGTTGTCTGTTTTCCTCACTTTTATGGACATTTCTTCAAAGAGGACATACAGATGGCCAAAAGACATGAAAAGATCACTAATCATCAGAGAAATGCAAATTAAAAGCACAATGAGCTATCACCTCACACCTGTTAGAATAGGTATCATCAATAAATCAACAAATAAATGCTGGTGAAGATTGGAGAAAAGGGAATCTTTGTGCAGTATTGGTGGGATTGCAAATTGGTACAGCCACTATGGAAAATGGTTTGGAGATTCCTCAAAAAAATTAAAAATATCTCTGAGATTGTTTCTGTTTAATTTGCTCATTTATTCAGTTCTTTAGGTCCCACATATAAGTGAAATCATATGGTACTTGTATTTCTCCCTCTGACTTATTTCATTTAGCATAATGTTCTCTAGGTCCATCCATATTGTGGCAAATCATAAGACTTCATTCTTCTTAATGGCTGCGTAATACTCCATTGTGTAAATGTGCCAGTTTCTTAAGTCTCAGAGATACAGAGGAAAAACTAAGTTGCGAGGTGGGAGCGGGGTGGCGATGAGGGAGAAAGTGAGGGGATTAGAAAGCACAAATTGGTACAATATTCACAATATTACCACAGGTATACGAAAGACAGTTTGGGGAATATAATCAATAATGTTGTGAAGATTTTGTAGGGTGTCCGATGGGTGCTTGTCTTACTAGGGTGACCACATCATGGATGGTGTAGAGGCTTGACAGCTGTGCTGTACACTTGAAGCTGAAGCTGAATAATACTGAATGTCAACTATAATTTTATATATATATAATTTTATATATATATATATATATATATAGCCACGGGATGTGGAGTACAGCATAGGGAATAGTGTCAATGGAATTGTAACAGCTATATATGATGTCAGAGGGGTAGTAGATTGGGGGAGGGGGTTATCACTTTGTGAGCGGTGTAAATGTCTATTACATTGTTTTGTACACCTGAAACTAATAAAAAATGCTTTTAATCTTAAAAAAAAAGAACATTAACAATGGAACTACTGTATGATCTAGCAATACCACTTCTGGGTATTTAGTGGAAGAAATCCAAAATACTAATTTGGAAAGATAGGTGCACCCCTATGTTCATTGCAGCACTATTTACAATAGTCAAGATATGGAAGCAACCTAAGTGCACATCAGTAGACGATTGGATAAAGAAGAGGTACATGTATACAATGGATTATTACTCAAACATAAAAAAGAATGAAATCTTAACCATTTGCAACAATATGGATGGACCTAGAGGGTATTATGCTAAGTAAAATAAGTCAGAAAAAGACAAATACCATATGATCTCACTTATATCTAAAGAACAAAAATACACGAAAAAAACAAAACACAGACTCATAGATTGAGAGAACATTTTGATAGTTGTCAGATGGGAGGGGGTGTGGGGGTGGGTGAAAAAGGGGAAGGGATTAAGAAGTACAAACCGGTTGTTCCAAAGCAGTCATGGGGGTGTAAAGTACACCATAGGGAATATAGTCAATAATATGGTAATAACTATGTATAGTGCCGGGTGGGTACTGGACTTACCAGGGAGATAACTGCATAAATTATATAAATACCTAACCACTATGCTGTACACCTGAAACTAATATAAAATAATATTGAACGTCAACTGTAACTGATAAAAATAGTTTTTGAAAAAGTCAAGTCTCCTATGATCAATTTAGTGGATGCTCATGGCCAGAACAGGTTCTGTGATGCTTGTTCTTTTTCCTCACCTTCTTCCTAGCATACCCACATTTCTCACACTTTGTGCATCATTATTTTGCATGTATTAAATTATAATTTCCTGGAGGTAATATGTTTTTGTGTATCTACTGTGCTTAGTACACTGCTTTGGAAAACATTTAAGTGACATAATAGATGAATATGACCACACCTACTTGTCTCAGCTAACATTCATCGTTGGTAGATAACCTGATAGGTTTCTGACAGCATGTCAGATATTTCCTTTAAGAATCTAAGAAACTGAAAATTTCTATGAACACCAAAGTATTACCTATAGATGGATGACATTATACCTGACATACTGTGTATATATCTATGTGCATATAATACACATGATATGCATATGTCTATATATGTAAATATCCTATATACATATGGCTATATGAATATATAGACATATACATGTACTATATACACACATACTGCATGATGTTGAGCGTGTTGTGTATGTATATACATACATAGTATATGACATGTTTATATACACACATGCTGCTTTCAAAGTATATAAAAAGTGCTATTACTCAATGTAAATTCATGTAAAATATCACTGAGCTAGTATCACTTATTTTATATATGCATACACTATAATAAATGGCTGTTAAAGTATAATTGATGTTAGAGGTTTTATAATGCTTTGATATTAAAAACGATGTCCTCCTATTTTACATTAGAAACTACTGGTTCCTAGTACACATCATTCTCCCTGAAAATTTTAAATTAAATTCTGTGTGATATGTATTTTAGTTCTCCTTTCTGCATGTCATTATACCTAGTTTAAGTGGTGGATGTTGCCTGTGAGAAAAGGGATACAGGACAAAAGGATGAACAAAACAGTAGGAGTAGTAAAACAGTAGACATTCTTGAGGACAAAAAAAAAAAGGACTGCAGCGATGGATGGATGGATGGATGGATGGATGGATGGATGGATAGATACCTGTATTAATGCATGTGTGTGTACGTGTGTGTGTGCATGTGTGTTTTATCGTCATGCTGGCTTAGTCTCTGCCCCCAACTGATTTGGGAGAGATCGGAAAGGGGAGAAAACTAGCCAAGGCTGTGCCCCTCTCTATGGTATTCCAAGTACTTTTTCTGTTTGATTTATTAAAAATCTTTCTGAGGTGAGCATCATTCCTCACCTTTGTTTTACAAGTACATATACTCAATCTCAAACACCAAACTGGTGAGTACACTGGTTTACAAACAAGGTCTGTCTGATTCCAAACCCATATTTGTTCCCCTGTAGGGAAGTGCCTTTTGAATTTTTACCACGTGTGCTCTGGAGTCTGAGCAGATGTATGATAATGTCTCAGAACCACGAAGGAGTTAGCAGAGCTGAGATTCCCAGTTTATACTTCCACAGATTTTGTATCAAGTATGCCACATGTGAATTTTGTTGAGAGGGAAGTTAGTTCGTTAAATTTCTTTAGAGCTAATGCTGAGTTTATTTGAAGGGCCTGGAAGATGACTGTATTTCCAGAGCTTAGCACTCTAACCCAATCTCAGGCAAACAGAGCTATCGCTTTGGAAAATATTGAAGCATGAGATGGGAGCAAAGAAACGATTCCCAGGGATACCCACACTTCACATTAGATGGTTCTCAAACATTGCCTTAAATTTGTAATGAAAATCAAAGAGAAATGTTTCATTTTTCGTAAGTGGAGTAATTTAACTATATTATTCATCAGTAGTATTTTAGTCAACAGTGTGGAACAATGGCAACCACAGAAAAGTTTATTGTCTTTATTAAGGGAAAATATAAAATATTTACACGTGTGTAAATGTATAGTCATATTTTAGCAGTTTTAAGAATCTAAGCCATTATAAATTTTCAGTTGTGTTTGTTTAACATTGGTTAAAATAGTTTTTCTATTATTTTAGGGAAAATAGAAATTACTATTTACTGGAATGCAAAGGTGTTTATATACATATGGGGACTCTATTAGCACTAAAATTAGGATAGAGTTAACAAAAATTTCAAATTTGCAAACTGTTGCAGAAGTAATACGGTGTTTCCCTGAAGATAAGACTGGGTCTTATGTTGAGGTTTGCTTCAAATGACGCATTAGGACTTATGTTCAGGGGATGTCATCTTGAAAAATAATGCTAGGGCTTATTTTCCGGTTAGGTCTTCTTTTCGGGGAAACGCGGTATATTGTCAAATCATGTAAAGTGCCATAAAAGGGATCAGGTGTTCCAGAGTAGCCTAGGATGTATGTTGTAACTTCTCTAAACCTCATTTTATTTCCTGATAAAATAGGAATCTGATGTATTTCATAGTGTGTTTGTGAGGATTAAATGAGTATTAAATAAGGCAATAGTTAAAGATATTTGAACACGGACTTCTTGCCATGGGTCACTTCATATAATCTAACACAGCTAAGAAGGATTAAATAGCTTGTGCAAGTTCATGCAGCTAAGAAGCATGAAGCAGGACTCAAACCTGGGCAGTCTGATTCAAGAGCCTGTGCTTTGGACTGCTGTCTTGAACTTCTTGCTATGACTGATCAATAAGTGGATGGAAAAAGTATTCAGTGCATAAATGTTGAAGATTATCATTAAAATATTTAAAAATATATGTTCTGGGAATAAAAAATAATCTTTTTTTTCAAAGCATTAGAAAATACATTGTGGATTCCCTTTGATTGGTTTATTTCTAGCCGTATCAAAAAAGAGTCAGGTCAATTTCCCTTGATTTGTTCTTAGTGAATCAATTGCTCCCTTTTCTAAATTCACTTGAAGTATTTGTTCCAAATATTGCTGCACATTGACCTTAATTCTTCTGCTATATTTTTCTGCTTTAAAAGTTGGAAAACTTTTTCATCTCTAGAATTAATGTTTCATGAAAGCTTCATGATTTCGTAAAGATAATCAATAATGAACTAACAGTAATACTTGGTAGTTCTTTTGTGCCCTGAAATTTAATTAATAAAGACCTGGACCTCTGGACTTACTGAAAGGATGAGTTCTCCTTTAATAACTTGGTTATCCCCACTTAAATTTGTTCTGGGCCCTAGAGTTTGATGATTGCTCTCTCTGGGTAACAATTGGCCCGTCAAATAGAGATTTGAAAACTCATTTTCATTTCATGGAATTTAACTGTCTTTTTTTGACATTTGATCTAGGCCTTTCTTGGTCATTTTCTTGCTTGATATATAACTTGCTTTCCCTTTTGGCATGTCACTCTGTGTTGCCTGATTACTTTGTGTGCTTTGTATTTCTTGGTGCCTGTTTTTATAATGTATTTATACTATTCTTATTTGTATTTATTTTCGGTTATTCTCCACTCCACCCCACCCCCACACCACCTGCTTTTTGGTGTCTCTTAAACTTTTGCTTAAAAAGTATAAGGATAGCTATATTGTATTCTACAGATGTTCCTTTTGTTTTTCTTTATGGGGTCTTACCTAAATATGCCAATAGAAATGAATTTTTAGCATTTTACATTGTTTTGAAGAGATGTGTATGTATTTCAGAGTTTGTGTTCATGATGCCACACCTGCCTCTCCATGCTTTCAAATCTATCTTTTATTTGACTTTATCTTGAATGTGCTTTCCTCGTATTTATAGTAAATATCTGCCTCTGGTGTTTCATTCCTTCTTCTTAACACATGAAGATTTACAAGCTTCCTGTAGCTTTCATGCGATCCATCAGCTTTTGTTGTTTTGAATCACAATTAAGTTGATTGTAGACAGTTTCCCTGTTGATCGCCTTATGTTGAGTTGGAATTGTAGCAACATAGGCAAGACTTCATCAGATATTCTCATCTTAGCAGAATGAGATTTCCATTATATGTACATGAACATTGAAGTCCCTCTTAGAGATGTACCAACATACATTGTATTGAATGTTAAATCTTGAAATCAATATTCCATTGAAATAAAAGTAAAAGTCACACCTATCTTCGAATGTGCTTTTTATGTATTTATCTAAAATAAATTTCATAATTTTATTTAACATTTTAGAAATCAATTTTAAGTTATGCTTCATAGAGTTCAGTACTGTCAGCTCCTACTTTGCTTTTACAGTCACTGTAACTCACATTTATGATACCAAAGTATTTACTTTCAACCCTGGTAACAGAAGCGGAAGTTATGTAGGGGCAACTCAATTTCTCTACAACATATACTACTTCATATTTATTGTATTCTTTATTATGTCTGGATCAAAGGCAATTTTTCATGACATTTCACATGATTTTGGATATATTTCTCCTTTGGTTTGAGGTGGTCAAGTTGGCAGTCTGCTTTTAATTATCTTTAAAAGATACAAAGAATTCTTAAATAGGAATTTTTCTTGAGGACCATGACTTAAAAGCAGGACAATAACTAAAGAGTAAATTCAGTCTTTAAAATTTGTATTTTAATATTATGAATATTAGCACACAAAACAAGTGTAGAAACCCCCCAAACTGTAAAATTAAGTTATAATTTAATCTCTCTTCTCTTCCTTATAGTAAATGCTTATTAATATTTTTCAACTACCTAAAGATATGTAGGAAATACAATTTCTTAATATGTATATTAATTTAGAGTCTGCTTCCTTATTTAACTACTTGAAAATTACTAAGAATTTGTAATTCTTAGTAATGACAATAATCATTTGTTATTGCGGAATTATATTTTATAATTACAGTATTCTATTTGTATATGTCAGCTGATGTAAGGAAACATTTACAATAAGTTTCAACTTGAATGCTTACTTAGAATTGATCATGTATATGCAGATACTAAGTATACATCACATGTCTTGCTTTGTTCATATCAGTGACATAGCTATGCTGAATAGAGATGATATTAACCGACTTGATCATATCATCATTGATCACTCGCCAGTTCAGAGAATTCAGAAATGGCTCTGAAGTAGGCATTCCACCTCCAAGAGCCATGGACAACACACATGGCAAATACTAGGCTGATTACAGAAGTTACAGCCAAACTTTGTTACATATATTATATCCAGTCTTACCTCTGTCCTACTTTTATGCAGGTTTCTGGAATTATCTTATATTTGTTTTCTATTCGCTAAGCCAAGACTATATTTTCATTAATAAATGAAATGTCCATTTTGTACATTGTCCTAGATGTTTCATGCAATTTTCATGGCAATACTATGGATGTTTTATTATTTTTCTCATTAACAAGTGTTCAAACTGGAGCTCAGAAAGTTGACAGAACTTCTTAAGTTTACAAAGCTTGATTTGAACCCATGTTTATCTGTCCACATCATATTTCTCTCTCTCACATTCTCAGTCACATATATTACTTACTTTTTCTTCATTTTATTGTCTCTCAAATGCTTTTTTCTTACTAAGATATAAATGCCATATAACATTATATTAGTTTCAGATGTACAATGTAATAATTTGATATTTGTGTATGTTGAAAAATGGTCACAACAAGAAATCTAGTTAACATCCGTCATCACACAGTTACAATTTTTTTCTTGTTATGAGACCTTTTGAGATCTACTTTCATAACAACTTCCATATATATAATACAGTATTATTAACTATAGTCATCGTACTGTACCTTTCATCCCCAGGACTTATTTATTTTATAACTGAAAGTTCGCACCTTTCGACCACCTTCATCCATTTCACTCATCCCCCAACACATTCCTTGGGCAAACACTAGTCTGTTCTCTATAAGGTTTTGTTGTATGCTTTTTTTAATTAAATTTATTGGGGTGACAATTGTTAGTAAAGTTACATAGGTTTCATGTGTACAATTCTGTATTACATCATCTATATATCCCATTGTGTGTTCACCACCCAGAGTCAGTTCTCCTTCCATCACCGTATATTTGATCCCCCTTACCCTCATCTCCCACCCCCTTTTACCCTCTGATAACCATTAAACTTCTGTTTCTATCAGTGAGTTTTTGTTTGTTTGTCTTGTTCCTTTGTTGCTTTTAGTTTTATATTGCATATATGACTGAAGTCATATGGTTCTTAACTTTCTGTCTGACTTATTTTGCTTAGTATAATAATCTCAAGATTCATCCATGTTGTCACAAATGGCAGTATTTCATCTTATGGCAGAGTAGTAGTCTATGTGTATATGTACCACATCTCTATCTCATCATCTATTGAAGGACACTTTGGTTGTTTCCATGTCTTCGCCACTGTAAATAATGTTGCAGTCAACATCGAGGTACACACATCTTTACAGATAAATGTTTTCAGATTTTTGGGGTAGGTATCCAGGAGAGAGATGGCTGGGTCATGTGGAAATTCTGTTCTTAAGTTTTTGAGGAACCTCTTCACTGCCTTCCATAACGGCTGCACCAGTCTGCATTCCCACCAACAGTGTGAGGGTTCCTTTTTCTCCACAGCCTCTCCAACACTTGTTACTATTTGTCTTTGTTGATGATAGCCGTTCTAACTGGTGTGAGGTAATATCTCATTGTCGTTTTGATTTGCATTTCCCTAATAGCTAATGAAGTTGAGCGTTTTTCACGTGTCTGTTGGCAGTTTGTATGTCGTCTTGGGAGAAGTGTCTGTTCAGGTCCTCTGCCCATTTTTTAATTGGATTGTTTTGTTGTACCACTTCTTTATATATTTTGGATATAATCCCCTATCGGTAGTGTTTGCAATTATCTTCTCCCATTTGGTGGTTGGTTGCCTTTTTGTTTTGTTGATGGTTTCTTTTGCTTTGCCAGAAGAGTTTTAGTTTGATATAGCCTCATTCATTTATTTTTGCTTTTACTTCTCTAGCGTTTGAGGTCAAATTCACAAAACCCTCTCTAAACCCAAGGTCTGTAAGTTTAGTGCCTATACTTTCTTCTATGCAATTTATTTTTCAGGTCTTACATTTAGATCTTTGATCCATTTTGAGTTAATTTTGGTAGATGGTGCCAGATAGCAGTTTAGTTTCATTCTTTTGCACGTGGCTTTCCAATTTTCCCAGCACCATTTGTTGAAGAGGCTTTCTTTTCTCTATTGCATGTTTTTGGTTCCTTTGTCAAAAATTAACTGCCCATATATATGTAGGTTTATTTCTGGGTTCTCAGTTCTATTCCATTGGTCTGTGTGTCTGTTTTTCTGCCAATACCATGCTGTTTTGATTATTATTGCTCTGTAGTACAAGCTGAAGTCTGTGTGACACCTCCATCCTTGTTCTTTTTTTCTCAGGATTGCTTTGGCTCTTTGGGGTCTTTTGTAATTCCATACAAATTTGGTGATTTTTTTGTTCTATTTTAAAAAAAACGCAATTCGGATTTTGATGAGGATTTTATTTAATCTGTGTATTACTTTGGTAATATGTCGATTTTGAATATGTTGATTCTTCCAATCCATGAACACATAATATCTTTCCATCTCTTTGTGTCTTCTTCAATTTCTTTTAATAATGTCTTACAATTTTCAGTGTATAGGTCCTTCACATCCTTTGTTAAACAGTTCTAAGAGGTCTTAAATGTGAGAGAAGTGTCAAGTCTTTGGTTCATAAGTTTATGATAAAAAATGAATAATTTTCAAGGGAGTATCACTAATATTGGAATACTCCATTAGGATAACAGAAATGGTTAATCCTCTAAAACTATAAGATCTAAGTATAATAGTGTCATAGATGTATGGCTTGCTTTAAAAAAAAACTTAAAATTTGAGGACAAAGCTGACTAATAATAAAAAAACCTCCTGTGTTTTATTACTATTTTGTAAAGAATAAATAGCTTGGTAAATTGAAAAAATATGTTACACATAATTCTTCTCTAGTTTTCAGGGTTTTTTTCCTCTCCTAGGAGCAACAAAATGATGTATCTATTTGGGAGGAGTTACTGCAACTTTTTGTAACCAATATGATAGTAGCGATATTCTAAAAATGCTTTAGAGAAATATCTATTAAAGGTCTATGTTCATTATTTAATTTGATTATTTGTTTTTGGTTTTTGTACTTGAGTTGTAGGGGTTCCTTATGTTTTTTTGGGATATTAAGTCTTTATCAGATAGATGTTTTGCAAATATTTTCTCCCATTCTATAGGTTGCCTTTTCATTGTTTACTGTGTAGAACTGTTTTAGTTTGCTATAATTCCACTTGTATATTTTTGCTTTTTTTGTCCTTTTATTGTAATATCCAAGAAATCGTTGCTAAGGCTAATGTCCAAAAGGTTTTCCCTGTGTTTTCTTTTAGGAGTTTTATAGTTTCAGATCTTACATTTAACTCTTTCATCCATTTTGCTTGACTTTTGTGTATGGTGTAAAATATGTATCCAATTGCATTCTTTTGCATGTGGATATCCAGTTATCTGAGGACCATTAGTTGAAGAAACTTTTTTTCCCCGTTGTGTACTCTTGGGACTTTTGTTGAAGATCAGTTGACGATATATGCATGGGTTTGTTTCTCAGCTTTCTATACTATTTCATTGGTTTACGAGTGTCTGTCCTTGTGCCGGTACCATACTGTTTTGATTACTGTAGCCTTGTAATATATTTTGAAATCGAGAAGTTACATGTCTTTGTTCTCCTTTCTCAAGGTTGATTTTACTATTTATAGAGTTTTTTGGTTCCATATGAATTTGAGGATTGTTTTTATATTTTTGTAAGAGAAAAATGCCATTGGGATTTTGATTGAAATAGAATTGAATCCAAAGAAGGCTTACAGATGTCCAACACGTATTTGAAAAGGTGCTAATCATCAGGGAAATGTGAACCCAAAGCACAATGAGGTATCAACTCACAACTGTTAGAATGGCTATTAAAAAAAAATAATAACACAGTGTTAATATGGATGTGGAGAAATTGGAACCCTCATGCACTGTTGGTGTGAATGTAAAATGGTATGGCCACTATGGAAAACAGTATGGAGGTGTGCCAAAAAATTAAAAATGGAACTGCCACATGATCCAGCAATCCCAGTTATGGGTATCTATCCAAAAGAATTGAAATCAGCTTATCAAAGCGATATCTGCACTTTAATGTTTATTTCAGAATTATTCACAATAGCCAAGACATAGAAACAACCTAAATGTCCATCAACAGATCAGTAAAGAAAATGTGGTGTGTGTGTATGTATATATATATATATATATATATATATATATATATATATATATACATATACATATACATATACATATACATACACAATAGATCATTATTAAGCCTTTAAAAGGAAGGGAATTCTGCCATTTGTGACAACACTGATGAATCTGGAGGACATTATGCTAAGTGAAATAAACCAGTCATAGAAAGATAAACACTGAATGATTATACTTGTATGAAGAATCAAAAATAGTGAAACTCAGAGAAATGGAGAATAAAATGGTAGTTACCGGGTACTGGGGGTAGGGGAAAGTAGTATGTTACTGTTCAACAGGTATAAAATTTCAGGTTGGCAAAATGAACAAGTTGTAGAGATCTAGTGTACAACACAGTACCCATAGCTAACAATTCAGTATTTTATACCTAAAAATTTGTTGTAAGTAAACCTCATGTTAAATGTTCTTACTACAAAAAACAAGGCCAAACAAACAGGCAGGAGTAAACTTGAAGAGGTGATGAACATGTTTATTACCTTGATGGGGGTGATGATTTCATGTATGTATGCATATCTCCAAACTCATCAAATTGTATCCATTAATCACAACCAGGTCTTTTTTTTTTTACATCAATTATACCTCAATAAAGCTGTTAAAGAAATAAAAATAAAGTGCTGAAATTACTTGTATTTTTATGAATTAATGATGTATATTTTCCCTGAAAAAATGATGTATATAGAAGAAAATATATTGTTGGGTATATACTTGGGATTTTGGACTTTTTACTATTCTTCTTTACATATAATGCAAATCCTTTTTTTTAGAGACAAAATGCTAAGTATTTCTGTAATGGTAAATTATTACATCTGTGATTTAATCATAATGACTTTATTAGGCAATCAACATTTTATTATAGCAGTGTCTCAGAATAAGTCCACATGTTCCACTATGCTTTTGAATATGGTTTTTATGAATATAAACTGCTTAAGTTGTGACATTTCTTTATATTTACATAATTCATTTACTAGCTTCAGAGTTAAAACAGTATTGCTTTGGAGATAATTAATTTTAGTAACTTGCTATAGAAATTGAATTTTTCAACAGTCTTATGCTCTTCTGGTGTGTATTAATTATATAATAAGAGCATATCTGGAAAAAAAAAAGCACATAATATACTAAACAATTTCCAAGTAAATGTTTGTCTGACTTAATTAGCAACCTGACTGCAAGTTAATTAAGTTGTATTGGTTGTAGGGTTTTGAAGTCATGAATCTGAGGCTTTAATATTCTTTTGCCAAAGATTATAAAAATCATCAAGTGACTGAAAGACAGTAGGTTGCCATATTGTTAAAGGTCATGAAGTTGGAAGAATTGGGTTGGATTTAGAAAATCTATATATTGGAAACTAAATTTTCTCACTAATACCATAGAAACTGAAAATGATAGATTTAGGTTGGCAGGGTTTCAGCTACCAGCTGCCTCTTAATGACTTTCCCAGCTGTGATAGTTGTAGAATTGAGTTTTAGGCTGTAGCCTTAATTTTAGGTTTTTCATTTATTTATGTAAAGGTAAATATTTTAGGGTTTTTTTTCAAGTGTATGGACAATAAATTAGAGTGAGTTCCAGGACTACTTTAGCTGGTAAAAAAAAAATTCCTTTCAAGATTACTTACTTCTTTTATAAAATTTGAGTATATTCTAAATGTGTGTTGGATTGAAATGAAATGCTTTATATAGTTAATTATAGATTTCTCTTTTTCTGTTAAAAGTCTACTTGGCAGGTAAAGAACAGAATTAGTCTAGTACTGCTCATAGATACAACATGGCTCTTGAATCTGGTTGAAGCAGGAGTGGATAATAGGAGAAAACTTGTTAGCCATGTCCCCTACTCATCCCACTGAGAAAAACAAGAGATATGAGGAGTGGCAAGCATCATAAAGGCCAACAAAAGGACCATCTTATACTCGACAAACATAGTGGACCCAATAGAATAAGAATGTACAATAAGTGTAGTGAATTTTTTCAAGGATATAAGAGAAGATGATGATAACATGAAATAAGGAAAAGTGCATTATAAAAGAGATGAACCAACTGGGAATACTTGTGTAGAAATATGTGATAGTCAAAATAAGAATGTATTAGATGAGTTGAAGAGCCAAATGAATATTTTTGGAGGACTAGTTATCTCGAAGACAAGGTTAAAGAACTTTCTGAGTTCTTTCCTTAGTTGAGGAGGCATGAGTGGAATTATAAACTTCTCTATATGGCTTCCAACCTGACAAGTAGGAGGTCCTATCTCTTTGTGGTTTTGATTTGTATTTCCCTGATGGTTAGTGATGTGTAGCATTTATTCATACTCTCGTTGGTCATTTGTATGTCTTCTTTGGATAAATGTCCAAGTCCTCAGACCATTTTTGAATGAGATTGTTAGTGATTTAGTTACATATTTATTTAGTTTGTTTTTTACTGTTGCATTTTAGGAGTTTCTTATATATTTTAGAGATTAGCATTTTTTAAGGTGTTTGGTCTGCAAATAGTTTCTTCCATTCCATAGGTTGCCTTTTTATTTTGTTTATTGTTTTTTTGCTGTGCAGAAGGATGTTCAGTTTGATGTAGTCCCATTTGTCTATTTTTGTCTTTTGGCCTATGCTTTTAGTTTCATACCCATGAAACCATTTCCACAACCAATGTCATAAAGCTTTTCCCTCATGTTTTCTTCTAAGAGTTTTATAGTCTCAGGTCTTGCATTTCAGTCTTTAATTTGTTTTGAGTAGATTTTTGTGTATGGTGTAAGATATTGATCCAATGACATCATTTTACTTGTGGATATCCAGTTTCCCCAGGGCCATTTATTGAAGAGACTATCTGTTTCCCATTGCGTGTTCTTGGCACCGTTATCAAAGTTAAGTCAACCATGTATGTGTGGATTTATTTCTGGGATCTCTTATTTTCCATTGGTCTGTATGTCTGTATTCATGCCAATAGTATACTGTTTCAATTGCAGTAACTTTGTAATACATTTTGAAATCAAGTAACAGTTGAGGAAATTTATGTAATTTGATGGGATGATTGTTTTACACCATTGTGTACCGTTTTTCAAAGCCTTTCAGTTTGGATACCAAATTCCAATTATCCAAAGTAACTAGGAGAAAACATGAGGTACATAAACTATTAATGTTAAGAGTTTGTTTAGGGTGACCAGAAACAAGATTTGTGAAAACTTCACTCTTAGAAGTACAATAGTATTTTCAGTTGAATAATGAATTTATTTTATTACCACTGGAAAAAATATGCACATTTTGTAGATGTCCTCTAAGTTAAAATTGATGTCAACATTTGTTATTCATTTGATTTTATATTTAAATTTTCTCAATTTATTTTTATTCATAACCTGTTAATTATTGAGGGCATTTTTGAGAATGTAATGCTATTCATAATTGTTGACAGTGTCAAGAAAAGGTCTACGATGTATATATATTTCACTGTATTTATTATTATACACATCTCATCCTTCATCTGTCCTGTTTTGCTAAAATTTCGCTATTTGAAGTAAAAACTAAAAATCATTTGTGTAAAGGACAACTGAAAATAATAGGAAACTCCTGAAGTATTAGGAATGTTTAAAAATGAGTATTTCTGAGAGAGAAAAGATAATCTTCTGAACACAAGATAGGAATGATCACATTTACTCTAATACTTCCCACGCATGTCTTATTGTTCAGTTCTATAAGTAAACTTAATACCTGATGCCATCTTTCTTACAAAGAGGTTATAGATAGTTCTGAGATTGAGATTCTAAGTGTCTAGACAAACTTTCAATCCTGTTACTTCTTAGCTCCTTATAAAACTTGCTTCTTCAGTTGTCTCATTGCCTAGCTTTCTTGGTGGAACGTTGATCAAAAAGTATGGTGAATGCTGCTGCTGAGTGCCATCCAACAGAAAGGCAAGGATCTTTAATATGGGAAGCAGAGTGTCTAATACCTTAGTAACAGCGTGTAACAAGTTTCATCTTATTCTGTGCAGTCAGTCAGGTGTGAGCTACGGTTGAGAGAAGGTATGCCTCAAAATGTGCTGTAAATCATGGATCACAAACAATGCATTAACATGAAATTTTGTGTCAAACTGCAAAAAAGTGCTAAAGAAACACAAAATATTAAAATTAGTTTATGGTGATGCTGCAGTGACCATGAAGCCTGTTTACAAGTGGTTTGAGTGATTTCGTAATGGTTGTGAATCGATTGAAGACAAGGAGAGATCTTGACGTCCTTCAACATAAAAAACCCAAGAGAATATTGAAAGAGTAAGCAAAGTGATTTGATCAAATAGGCGATTGACTATTATGGAAATTTCTGAGGATCTGAAAATCTCTTATGGTTCCACTCAAAGCATTTTAACAACAGATCTGAACATGAGGTGAGTGAGTGGGACATTTGTTCCATGCATTTATTTATTTTATTTTATTTTATTTTATTTTTTTAAGGAGGGCATAGCTCACAGTGGCCCATGTGGGGGTCGAACAGCAACCTTGGTGTTATTAGCACCACGCTCCAACCAGCTGAGCTAACTGGCCACCCTGTTCCATGTGTTCTGACTGTCGACAAAAGCAACAGCATCTGTCAATTTTGTTGGAGTTGCACAATCTTGGTGCTTCAGTTTCCAGCATTTTAAGACATGTAATCACGGGAGATGAAACTTGGGTCTATGTTTATGATCCTGAGACCAAGGTTCAGAGTTCTCAATGGAAATCACCCAGTTCTCCTTCTGCGAAAAAAGGGTCAAGATCTAATATTAAGGTGATGTTACTTGTAATTGTGTTTTTTGACCTTGATGGAGTTGTGTGAGGTGAGTTTGTACCCAAGAACACTGCGGTGAACTGTGAATATTATAAGGGGTTACTGGAGTATTTAAGAAATGATGTGTGTAGAAAATGGCCTGAAAAATGGGCAAACGGGTTCATCTTCCATCATGACAATGTTCCATGTCACACATCACTCCTGGTATGGCAATTTCTGCCAAATAAAAACGTTATGGTGTGTCCTCATCCATCTTATTCACTGGATCTGGCACTGTGTGACTTCTGGCTCTTCCCCAGTCAAAATGACCATGAAAGGTGAACATTGTGAATTGATTCAGGACATTGAGGCAGCCATGACAGCTCAATCAAAGCCACGGAAGAGGACTTCCAGAACTGCTTCAGAAAGTGGCAAGAATGGTGGGATAAGTGTGTTCGAAGTGACGGGGAGTATTTTGAGGGGGATTAATGGCAACGTGTCTTTTACTGTAATTTTTTTTTTAAATTTAAACGTACACTATTTTTTGATCACACGTGTTACATTGGCTTAATGCAGTTCATTTCTCTTTCATTCACAGGAGTCAATAAAAAGTCTCTGGCCAAGTTTACAAATAATGTCTTGCTTGCTAAATAGGTCTCTGACTTCATCTTTTCTTATTTTTATTTGTGTTTGACACACTTGAACAGCCTCTTGCATACTGTAGAACGCTTCCTTTTAAAGAAACCAAAAAAAAAAGAGAGAAAGAATAAAGAAAAGAAACCCAACTCTGACTTACACAAAAGTGGAATTTATTTACCCTCAATAATAAAAGCAGCTGCACCAGGGCCAGGCATAGTGTCTCTTTGCCCTTCTTTCCTCCTTTTTGGCTCCATCTGGTGGTTCCCAGAAACAGCAATAGTTTTTACTTATGGTTACAAAATCACAGCAGTACCTGATGTTGGAGAATTCTCAAAGACTCATTATAATTGGCTTTGACTGTGTGGCATGATCATTCATGAATCAACCCCTCTGACAGGAGGATTACATTTCTCAAATAGCCGTAAGCAAATCAGGCATATACCCAGAAGCTAGAAGGATGTTGCTAGATGGCAACACTACCTAAAAATCTGCTGTGAGAGGAAGAAGCAGTTGTTTCCCGAAAGAAACTGTGTTCTCCAGAAGAGGCGAGCTGAATGAATGCTGTGTGGCATAATCAACATATATTTTATATACAACTCTGTTTAAAAATGTTTCATCTCTTGACTCCTGTGAAAAAAAGCACTCTCCCTTGGTTTTCATCATTTTGACGGTTCTCATTTAGCCTTATATCTTAACTTTTTTTCCTGTGTCACACCTTTAAATATGGGTATTTCTCAAGGCTTGATTCTAATCACCTTTCTCACTCTAGTCTTTCCATTTCAGTTACCAATTCTGTGTTGATAGTCTTCAGTTCTGTAGATCTGTTATGATTCTTCTCTCGTCTCATAAGCTCCAGAACTGCGATATCCCACTGAATATTTCTAATTGAACAATCACAGGCATCAAAAGCCCTAGACTTTATAAATTGTATTCATCAGTTCGGCCGCTTTTGCAAACCTATCTTCTCATATTTTCTCATGTTCAATAGTAACACTGTTCACCTGGATGTCCATTCAAGACACCAAGGAATCATCTCTTTATGGCCTACTGTTTCAACTTCAAGGAATTTACTGAAGACTTCCAGCGTTTTTTTTTTTTTTTTTCCCCTGGTATTTTTGGATCTGTCCTACTCACTTCCTTTTTTTTTTTTTAAACTCTACCTTATTTCAAGCCTTCATTGAGCACTCTTTGTCCATTTTTTCTCTTTATGTTTTCACTAGGTTTTTCTTTCTAAAGCACTTATGTGGCCCTGCCACTTTGCTGCTAAATGTGTTTTTGTTGTTCTTGTTGGTTTTTTTTAGCTCCCCATTGACATGTGGATAATATCCAAACTCCTTAGCAGAGTGTATGATCTGGATGGGCCCCAGTATACTGCTGCAGTCTCATGTTTCAGTATTATCCAGCTCAAATCACATGTTCTCTGTATGATTCTGCTTGAAGGCCCTTGAATACGCCTGTATTATTTCATGCTCCGATGAGTATCCATGACCACCTGCTCTCTCTAACTCTCTGGTTCTTCAACTGTTTTTGTTTTTTTTCCTTCGGTTGTTGTTGTTTGTTTTCTCTCCCCTCAGGTAATGCTTACTTATCCTAAAGACTCAGTTCAACTTTCATATCTTCCAAGAAGCCTTGCCAAATACCCATTGTCTCCATGTCTGGGTTAGATGCCTCTACCATGGTTTTCATCCCACCCTGAGAATAGCTCTGATCTTACCACTCTTGCTTCCAATCATCCATTTATTCATTCATCCTCCTTTACAAGATGATATTTACAATGAGGAGGACTAGCACCTAGCACATTTCCTTACTAAATTTTCCTGAATAAAGTAATTCACTGATTTTTACAGGCTGTCACAACATAGAAAACTAGTTCTTAAGAGTATCCTTTTTGGATCTTTCATGGCTCTATGCCTCAATTCCACATTAGTAGCTATTCATAATGTTGCTGATTATTTATGTGTTGATACAGAATATGTTGTATTTCTGAAGTTTCTTATTTTTCCATACCAATTTGTTAAATAATTATACCTCATATTTTATTAGTGAGAACAAAATGATGGAAGCCAAGAGTCAATTTAGAAAGGGGTATATTTACATAGGCAACGTTTGCAGGCTAATTATTACAGAAGTGTGAAAAGTTTATCTGTGGCCCCCACAGGGGAGGAAGCCCTTCATTCTCCCAGGACAAATAGGGCAGACTGCCTAGAGGAGATGAATCTTGAAGTATGAACATGGTGCTGCAAGATAAATAAAGGAGGTGAGAACATAATGAGAAAATATAATTGTGCAGAAAAAAGCATGTTAAGAAAAAAAGAAATGAAATCTGCAAATATTTTGACTTGATTGTATTGTAAGTCACTCAATGAGAATTTTATTCTCTCGCTGGGGAGAACATTGAATAGTTTCACCATGAAAATGGCCTTATTGAATTGAAATGTAGAAAATATATTTCTTTGTGGAGGCCACACTGAGAGAGTATGATTTAATTATTGATACGGTATGGACATCAAGATTTTCATTTTCCTGGTTAATTCTAATATTCAGTCAAGTTAGATAATCAGTGCCTTGAACAGGAAATGTGATGTAAAGATAAGTGGTATACGGAGTTAGTTACAGGATAAAAGTTTTTGGAAGGAGTTCTAACTAATCACAAGGCTGGTTGAAAATCAGATGAGGTGAAGGAAACTGGAGTTAAGGATAATCAGTCATTTCAAGGCTACTTTATTGAATTTTTTGTATTTGTGGACATTGATGTCTGTTTTTACCAGGTTCTGGGGTGATGATGATGAGAATGACTGCAATTAGGTACAAGTGACTTAGGAAACTTGAAGAAAGGACTAGAATGGGTAAAGCAGAATAGCAGTTTGACGTAAGTCTCAAAGGAGGATGAACTGTAGTGTCTGAATGTAGCAGAGGGGAGTCAAGAGAAGGATACCTTCCAGTTCTAGCTCCGATGTATGCTGAAGAAGTCTACTCAATAGGTAGAGGGTTAGGATTGTCTTCAGAAATAAGTGAGGCATGTTTACATTATATTTCAAAGGGTATCATGCTAGAAGTTGAACCTATAGGAGAGGTTACAGGAGAGTGAAGGTAACATATGTGCCAAATGAAATTGTTTGGAAGGGATTCATGAGGAAAGAAACATAGACCAGGTAGGGATGGGGAAGGGGAGAAGATAGGTGAATGATGGAGACTCACATTGCATGGGAAAATAGCGAATTGGGAGTTTCTATTAGTCTTCTGTTACTAGGTAAGAGATTACCATAGAGGTTTACAACAATTTTCATTTATTATCTCACAGTTTTTGTGGGCTACCAGTTCAGGTGTGATTTAGCTGAATCCTCTGCTCAGGGTCTCACAAAAATGTAATCAAAGGATCAGCTGGCCTGTGTTCTCATCTGGGACTCAGCATCCTCTTCCAAAGTTCTGTGATGTGGTTGTTGGCAGAACTCAGTTCCTTGTGGTTAATAACTGCAGTCCCCTCTTTTTTACAGGCTGTTCACTGGAAGTTACTCTCAAGTCTTAAAGGCCTTCACAGTTCCCTGCTAAATGACCCTCTCAAAACCTCACAACTCTCTTCTCCAAGGCCATTAGGAGACACTCTGTTGCTTTGCTCTGTTGAAAGGAAGTCATATAGTGTAATGTAGTCAAAGGAGGACTGTCCCATCACCTTTGCCATATTCTATTGGATAAGAGCAAGCCATAGGTTCTTCCCACATCTTGAGTAGAGATTGTACAAGGTATGACTCCTTGCAGGTCATCTTACTATTCTGTCTACCACAGAAGTGGTAAGATTAGATTTTTCCAGATTTGGTCTGGTCAAAACAGGATGTAGGTCACAGGGACTGTATTTATTTTGCTTTCAGAGAGGTGGTGTGAGCTGCCATGATACTTCAAGAGGTACAAAACGATTCTTTTCTAACCTAGAGATATATGAGGTCGGACAATTAAGTTCACAAACTCATCCTAGAAAAAGTGCTACATACCTCATTGCTGAATATCACTACGTCATCTTCCAAGTACTCCCCTTGGGAAGCTATGCACCAATGCCAGCGCCTAGTCCACACTTCAAAGCAATTTTGGAACTCTTTTTCAGGAATGGCCATCAGAATTGTCATCATCTTACCCTTGATGTCCTGAATGTTATCCAAATGTCTTCTTTTCAATATTTTCTATATCTTTGGGTAAAGAAAGAAGTCACTGGGGGCCAGATCAGGTGAGTAGGGAGGGTGTTCCAATATAGTTATTTGTTTACTGGCTCAAAACTCCCTCACAGACAGTGCCATTTGAGCTGGTGCATTGTTGTGATGCAAGAGCCATGAATTGTTGGCGAAAAGTTTAGGTCATCTAACTTTTTCACGCAGCCTTTTCAGCATTTCCAAATAGTAAACTTGGTTAACTGTTTGTCTAGTTGGTACAAATTCATAATGAATAATCCTTCTGATGCCAAAAAAGGTTAGCAACGTTGTTGTAACAAGTTCAGAAATGTAATTGTCAGACCTTGTAATTGACATGACATATTAGTTTCAGATGTACAACATAATGATTCAATATTTCTGTATATTGAGAAAGATCACTACAATAAATCAAACATCCATCATCATAAAGTTAGTTTCTTTTTTACTTGTAATGATAATGTTTAAGATCTACTCTCTTAGCAAGTTTCAAATATATTGTATAGTATTATTAACTGTAGACACCATGTTTTGTATTACATCTCCGTGACTTATAACCGGAAATTTATATCTTTTGACCAATTTCATCCATTTCACTCACTCCCACCCCCTGCTCTGGCAACCACCAATCTGTACTCTGCACCTATGAATTTGGTGGAGTCTGTTTGTTGTTTAGATCCCACATGTAAGTGATAATCATACAATATTTTTGTGTTCTCTGACTTACTTGGTATAATGCCCTCAAGGTCCATCCATATTGTTGCAAATGTCAATATTTCCTTCTTTTCATGGCTGAATAATATTCCATTGCATGTATATACTGCATTTTCATTATCCATTCAAACATTGATGGACACTTTAGGTTGCATCAGTGTCTTAGCTATTGTAAATAATGCTGCAATGAACATGGGGGTGCAGATGCCTTTTGAGCTAGTGTTTTCATTTTCTTTGGATAAATATACAGAAGTGGAATTGTTGGGTTATATGGTAGTTCTATTTTTAATTTTTTGAGGAAGCTTCATGCTGCTTTCCATAGTGGCTGCACCAATTTTCAGTCATACCAATAGTGTACAAGAGCTCCCTTTTCTCTATATTTTTGCTAACACTTGTTTGTCTTTTTGATAATAGTCATTCTAGTAGGTTGGAGGTGATATATCATTGTGGTTTTGATTTACATTTCCCTGGCGATTAGTGATGTTGAGCACCTTTTCATGTACCTGTTGCCCATTTATGTGTTTTCTATGGAGAAATGTCTATTCAGATCCTCTACCCAGTTTTTAATTGGATTGTTTGGTATTTTTGCTATGGAGTTGTATGTGTTCTTTATATATTTTGGATATTAACCCCCTTTCAAATTTTATGCCTGTATTTTTGTCATTTTTTGGTCAAAAAGGGTTTAACATGAGCAATTTTATAATATTCAAACTTAATATGTGTACATTTCCATGTGACTTTTAGAGTTTTGAATTAATGTTAAATTCCTTTATTAGTGGATACAACCTGCAGTTCTGTGTCACAGAGTTAGCATAAAGAGGCTCCAGACCTGGTTCGTTCAAGTCAGAAATATTTTTCCCTATAACTAGGATATAGTAAAAGTTGATGACATGTTAGAATACTTCTTTTGTGTGAATTTGACTATAAGGAAAAAGTAACTAAGGCAGTCAGGTACATCTGTGTTGCAATATTTACGTATGTGTATATGTGAGAAGGCACATGCATAAGCATGAATATGGATGTATGTATGTGAATTTATATATTCATATAGTTGGTTTTATCAAAAGGTTTATGTATGGTCTTTCCAGTGGATGTCAGCAGCAGTCATCCTGGAACAAAGATATGTTTAGAAGGAATGAAACAGAATATTTAATAATATCTTCTCCTTTTGAAAAGTAAGCCTGTAGATATGAATGAAGTTTTAGTGCAGTGATTTTGTAATTAGTTTATAATCAATAGAATAAATGTTTCGTTAAAGGATTTAGAGCTGGCTACCACAGAAGATTAAAGCAGATTACATTAAATCATTAAAAATAAAATCGGGCGAAACTTGTAATATTTGCAGATTTATGCCCATAGATAATGACATGGGTAATTAAACAAGTTTGATGTGATCTAACAATCAGCAGTAGTTAGAAAGCCCTTGTACAAAATTATAGCTAAATAGGTCAACCAGCATGAACTTCAAACTCTTTGATTGATGCAAGTCTACCTCAAAAAACTCAACCTATAGTATGTTCATTTTTAGCCTTTCAAGATTAAAAGGATTATCCATAACATACATAAGAAAAGTCTGGGAACTTTGGAAACACATCTTTCAGTCTGTGATTTTAGTTGTACACACTTTGTGGTTTTCTCTTTTTGAATAGTTCTATATATTTTTTTCTAGAGTTAAAATTCACAGATGGCAAAAGACTTGGAGGACTATAATATCAGAGACCCAACATAGTTTTCAATAGTTGAATACATGTATGACTACATGAAGTATTTGTATAAATTTTATTTTGCTAAAAACTTTGGATCCAGAACTTGAAATGGAATGATAATTAATGTATGAGCATTACATTAATTTTCATGCTTTCTGTAGGCCTCTAACCTAATTGGTTACTTTTTCTTGTTATTAATATATTCATTATTTTTTTTTTTTTAACAAGACTATTGGGGAACGGTGTATATTTCACGACTTTTTATTGGGGAACAGTGGTGTGTTTTTCCCAACACTCTCATCAGCTCCATCCAAGTCAAGTTGTCCTTCAATATAGTTGTGGAGGGCACAGCTCAGCTCTAGGTCCATTTGCCATTGTTATTTGCAGGGGTCACAGCCCACCATCCATTGCAGGAGTCAAACCAGCAACCTTGTGGTTGAGAGCACTCGCTCCACCCAACTGAGCCATCTGTCCACCCGGGAGCTCAGCCGCAGCTCATTGACTTCATTCTAGTTGCGGAGGGCACAGCTCGCTGGCTCATGTGGAATCGAACCAGCAGCCCTGTTGTCCAGAGCTCACGCTCTAACCAACTGAGCCACGCGTCCGCCCAATATGTTCATTATTTTCATTTATGTTTTATTGTTTGTTATAAGTTGTCTTGATATGTAGCTGTTCTTATCTTTTCAGATTATGTGTTATAAACTTCAGTAAGTCATGTTGCTATAAGGAATACAAATAAAAATATTGCATTTCTTGTAATTTTGGTGCTATGTGTGACTCTTTGTAAAGTCTTATTTATCATCTGTGTTTTCCTCCCCTAGTTTTATCATTATATTCAAATCTTTAGTGTGTATGCTTATTCCAAAAAGTGAAATTGCCTGCATGTTTATTACTTGATGAATTCTGTAGCTCATTATCTAGTGCTTAGTTATTTCCTTATCATATTATTTTCCAGTTAATTCATGTTCTACAAATATGTTATCACAATTTTAAGTATTTCAAGGTGCTGCCTCTTAAAATATCTATACTAACTAATCTTAGTGCTACTCATTTTCACATGAGCAATACCGGTTAATCCTCACAATCATTATTTACACATAAGAAAACTGAGAAACTGAGTTAGTTAGTGAGTACAGAGAGAGTATTGAAATGAAGTTTGTTTTTGTTTTCTTTTTGCTCTTGGTCCATACCTTGGTAGACCAAGTGATTGTCAGAGCCATAGTCCTATCTACTTTTCATTAATTTTCCCAGATACGGAGGTGTGTCAGAATAGGCTAACAGGTAGTAGAGTTATGGAAGTAAAATCAGGTAATCCTATAACTTTTAACATTTAAAGCTTTGTATTCTTAGATAATGACATGGGTAAACAAGCTTGTGGTGTTCAACCAATGTGTAGTTGTTAGAAAGAAACACCATTGTCCAAAATCCTGGCCAAAGGGGCAAACAAACATGAATCATAATATGTTTGAATGTAAGTGCACCCAGGTGTGGTTCTGAGATTAGAAATCCCCACAGGTTTTTGAGGTCAAGATGCTGAGGCACATCCTTCAGTAATTCCCAGGAGTCTAGATGGACAGTAGAAGTTTCCAGAATGGGTAATATGTGGTAGGAAGTGAATTCAAATAGTTCTCTAGTAAAGACTAGAAGGGTATCATCCTTCCAGATAGGTAAAGCATATTGATGGGGAATTTAGGAATCAGTAGTAGCGGATGTCAGGACCCCAAACTCAGTCCTGCTACTCAAATCCCTCTTTCAGGAGAAGTTCCAAGGCAGCGCCACAGGTTTGTATGAAATAGGGTATCAGGCAAATTTACAAGACCCCAGGGGGACTAAGTACTCTATTACCAGAGTCAAAATTAAAGGCAGAGGCTTGAATTCCTACACCGCTGCTGCCCATTCCCCCACCAGACACTGGATCAGAACTGATTTTCTAACACATCATGTCTGTAACATGATTTTGGTGTCTGCCGTGTTATGAGACATGGGTTAATATTCACAAAAATTCTCAAAGAAGTCATTGTTTTCCCTTATGTTTTTAAATAAAGAAATGGGCTTTCACATACTAAATAACCCAGTGCCTCAAAGCTTGTCAGTCTTAAAAGTGAGATTATAACTTAGATTTTTCTGTTTCTCTAACACTACAGTCATTCCACTTTTTTAAACATTATTTTACATGTAACATTATTTAACATGAGGAGTCTTTCCAGAGACCGTTTTAAAACTTGTCCATCACCTGTGGATGATGAACATTAGGCATTTTATTTTGAGAAATTTCTATTTTGTTTCAAGGGACATTTTATAGCTTTATCCCCATATTCTGATGAAATACCTTACATGAGATGACATATCTCTTATTGTGTGACATGAAAATGGGCATACCTGCTATTTTCTTGCAGGCTTCCATTCACATTCAGGTGAACATTTTGAATAAGTGTGTTTTACTGATAACTTTCTGTTCAGGATTGTACAAAGTAACTTTTCACACAGATGATTTACTTATTAACATAAATTATTTTGGCTTATATAATTAAAATGCATTACTGCCTATCTGGAAAGTGATGCTTGAAGATGTATTCTCTTAGTTTGCAGGCAACATGTTCTCTCAAACTCTAATAAGACTTTAGTTTCTAAAGAATAAATTACTATATTTTGAGGGCGTATGCTTAGACAATATTAACAAATGTTTGCTCTCTTATAGTTTAAATTTTTTTTTTTTAAGTAATGCCTTATACTGACAAGAAATCTGGGTAAAATTATTTCCTTATGTATAGTGAATTATAACAGTGATTCAGACAACACTTTTGAAACTATGTGAACAGTAATACAGTATAATCTCCCATAATTCACTTCAGAATAACGTATGCAGCTAATGACTTATATTCACGTAGGCACACAATGAATTAGGGCGTGGGATTTGGTGCCTAGCATCAAGAGCTGAAATGATTGGTGACCTACTACTTCTCTGTGCTCTAAGGCTGATAGATCCATATGTTTTTTAATTAAAATGTTCTCTTTTACGTTTTACAAGAAAAATCTAGCAGGTAAAATAATATACGTTTTCCTAGGGGCATATGGTAACTTAAATAGGTGGGCTTTTGTAGCAAGGGGAGGGCAATATTCATGCTATCCAGGAAGTAATCAACAAAGTGTCTACTGAGCTCTAATTTAAGACTATGTGAAGTTTCCTGTACTCTGCTTTCCTCTACCACTTCAGCCTTGCTCCTATCCCATGGCTGGGGAATAGAAGATATATTATATTTTCAGAAGGGTGACTAATCCTCAAAGGTTAAGAACTACACCCCATAGGACCCTTGAAGCTTAATCTATTTACCAATACAATGCAAAATAGATTAAGCTATGTAAATAGTACTTTAATTATTAAGATGCTGAAATATGCTTAAATTAAGAAATGATGTTGTTGAACATTTTCTTGGTAATACTCATTAAAGTTCATATGGTAAAAGAGTAGACTGGGCCTCATTGAGCCCAAAATTGAAAACTACACTGAAATTTTTCGTTCAGATAATGCAGCACATTGAAGGTTGTTCACCAGTTTGTTTTGTTTGTTTCTTAAGATTAGGGAACATTGAGGCCAGAGAGTTCAGTTAATGGAGATGTAAAAAGATTAAAAATGTTCAATGGGTTCGTTACTAAGATACAGCTCATAAAGATACTAAATTGTATAAGCGGTGTATCAAAAATCAAGTCTGACAATTATTTTGAGCTGCGTCTAACTGTGAGAGAGAAGCCTAAAACATGGCTTGTAAAGCCAAAACACTGGAATTCTTAAAATATATTTAGATTCTGTTGATACAATGGACAGAACTATTTTAAAAAAGCTACTTCCCAGGGGGTGCTGGATGGCTCAGTTGGTTAGAGCACGAGCTCTTAACAACAGGGTTGCAGGTTCGATTCCCACATGGGCCAGTGAGTTGTGCCCTCCACAACTAGATTGAAGACAAAGAGCTCCCACTGAGTTTCTAGAGGGGTGGCCGGATGGCTCAATTGGTAAGAGCGCGAGCTCTCAACAACAAGGTTGCCGGCTCAATTCCTGCATGGGATGGTGGGCTGTGCCCCCTGCAACTAAAGATTGAAAACAGCAACTGGACTTGGAGCTGAGCTGTGCCCTCCACAACTAGATTGAAGGACAACGACTTGACTTGGAGTTGATGGGTCCTGGAAAAAACACACTGTTCCCCAATAAAAATTAAAAAAAAAAAAAAAAAAAAGGCTGCTTTCCAGAAATCCATATATGTGACGCATTAAGCTTATATTTCAGTTTTGAACAAAATGTTGAGAGTAGCAAAACCTAAGGAGGTTACAAAACCAACAGTGAAATGGTTACCGGGATGTATATATACTCCTTCTACTCTTCTAAAGTTTCTGTTTGTTTTTGTTATTCTGGTTCTGCACTCCTTTAGTATACTTAGTTGCAGTTAATTAAGAATTCCCAGGTACTCATATACTAATCTTATGTATTAGTCTGTTTTGCAGGTTATGATATGTAATAAGCAACCATAAAAGCAGAGTGGACTGTAAAAATGTATATTTTTCTTTCTTGTTATATGCCTATTGCTCAACTCATTTACGACTGTGGGTTGGAATCAAGTTCACTTCATGTCTTTTCACTCCAGGCTCCAGACTGAAGGGTGGACTCCAATTTGGAATTTTCTCATTTAATGCAGTGTGGGTTGAGAGGAAAAAGATAAATAGAAATTTGTAGGTCTCTAAACATTTTTGTTTGGATGACTTAAATATCGTGTTTCCTCAACATCCGCTGGCTGAATAAAAGGCCAGTTAGTAGGGTAGAGAATTACAACTCTACCTACACAGAAGGAGCAAATGAATAATTTAATAAAAATAGTAATAATCTACACCATATTCTTGTAGTTTCCAGAGGAGGTTGATTTATATCTGTTTACAATGATGGTTTTTAAAATTTGCCATGCAAATTTTACTAACAATTGTCACCCCAATAAATTTAATTAAAAAAAATTTGCCATGCATTGATTTCTTCCTTGACTTGTCCTCATTTAAATAGTAATGTTAATAATAAGCAGAGAAAAATTACCAATAAGACAAAATTAAACATTGATAGTAAAAAGATTCCACTTATCTGAACCTAAGCCTCACATATGATCTCCTTTCCAGGTGTCAGGAACCAGGAAATAAACAAATAAAACCCTGGACAGCCCAAAATATGTGCCACCAAGTTTATTCACTATATATGATGGATTTTATTCATAAGAAAAGGACCACACAGCTTCTGCTAAGAATTTGTCTATTCTTACTTTACACATATTTTTGTGATTTATTCTCCCAGCCTAAGTCTTATTAGAAGTACATTAAAAGCAATAACAATGACACTGATATGAATTGACAGCTGACAACCTGAAATGAGGGAAAAGACTTCTGATAAATTGTATTATTGGTCCTAAAGTTTCACCCTTTCTTATTTCCATACCATTTTCATGTGACTTTATAGTTCTTCCCTAAAGGCAGATTATATTTCTCTGCTCCCTTGACTTTGCACTTGACCGCATGACTTGAATTAGAAATAGAATGAAGCAATTGGAAAAGTGTGCCAGTTCCAAACCTAGGCTTTAATATGCTTTGATACTCTGTGTGTTCCCTTGTGCCTCTTTCATCAACATGAAGTGAACTTGCCCCTGCTAACCCTTTAGTCTAAAGAAGATGAAAGACGCATGAAGCATCGCTGACTTACCTGATCCCAGTCAAGATCAGCGAAAACTCGGCGCACTTGTGTATGGTGATTATTTTATGCCACTAAGTAGTGAGGTACATTTTTATTTTCTCATATTTTTAGCAATTGTTTAGTAATCTTAAGAACATGACAATAATTTAAAAAGCATATTCCTCTAGGCTAGAATTCTCCAATGTTTTACAAAAGGATAATAACTATTAGATGAAAGGGGAATCCAAGATCAACTATTTTTGAGAATCGATAGGTTAAATAAAATTATTATAGACTATTGAGAAACTTCAGTAGGCTCTGTTAATGTCCAGGAGTTAAACGGTTAGCTGCAGTTTTCAAATCGATTTGACAACAGAAAACTAATATTAATGGAAGCAACTAGTAGCATCTCCCTAAACATAATTTAAGAAATAAGGGTTACTCCTGAGTCACTTAGCGGAGTAATCAAAATCCCATGGCTCTTGAAAACAACATTGTTGGACCCCTCCACATCAGGTACTATTTATGCTGAAAATAATGCTGCATCATTGAGAAAAATTAAGAAAACTCAATACGCCTCAAGATGTATAGTAATATAAGTTTTTATATACATTTTTACCTTCATCTCATTAATGACAAACAAATGGATGTAGGTGATAATAGGAGATGACGAAATGTGTTGTATACAAAACTATGGCTGAAGTGGAGACTACAGAATATTTGCTAAGATATACGCTGATTCCATCACTAAATACCTCTCATTGTTTACAGCCATGAGCTCTACAGTATTAGTTGTCAGGCTATTTTACATACTTTCCAGGGGTTACAACATCTTAGTTTGGAGAAATAGCTGATGTAATTAATAAAGTCCAAAAGTGTTCCAGAATAATTTTATGTAAAAGTTATTTAGCAACTCATATTTGCTAATAAATCTTAAGATTTTCAAGACTAACACACTTATCAATAGGTTTAGTGTTTGAAATGAGATTACTGGCGAAGGTAATTAATAATTCTAAGACTACAAAAGCTATTTATTGCCATTTCTATAATTACTTAAAATTCATTTTGAGCTAATGTTCAAGAGCTGATAATCATTTGATTCCATTTCTATCTTTTTAAGTATTGCAAAGGTCAGAATACCAAAGTTAGCTTATGTATTACAATAAGAAAAATTATAATTAGTCTTATAAAGTGGCAATGCACAGATATCATATGTAGACAGTTTACATTTCTTCCATGTTAGAAACTATTTGATTTAGACAAAAGTGCTAGGTGATTAGTATATTGAAATTAAATTTCACTCCAATTTGAAAAGGTAGAAATACTATATTTGAATCCTTTGAGCCATTAGAGCTCATGTCCTAGCCATTTAGATTTAATCATTTTTACCTCCTTGTGCTAACACTGAAAACAAGTTTCTAATCATTCCCTGAACTCAATGTTTTGTATATTTAGTACCGTATGACTTACTGTATAAACTTCTTACATTATATGAATTACCAGCTTGATTTTATAATCGGTAGAATTTCCTTTCTCTCTGTTTACTTTGGTTAAACTTTTCTGCATTGGTAATTAATATAGTTATTGCTATTCATGTGAATTTACTCAGATGATGGAAGATGCTGTGGTTAGCTTAAGGTATCCATGGATACCAGGCAGATCAGGGATACCAAGCTGAGTAACTTTAGAATTGAAAGTCAATACATCTTATCTAAACCATCATCACTGAAGTGTTTGCACAGACATGCCAATGTTAACTTAGCAGATTTAGCTTAAAGTGGAGGCAATAAGGTTCAAAAGCTAATTTAACTGAATAAAATGCTTTCTAAGAAGTTGGTACTTTGTCACTTCTGGAGAGGTAATTTCATTACAACCTGGAGAAAGGAAATTATATTTGTTATTATACACATATTTGACAGGATGTCATTGACAATCTATCTTGTAAAACGCAATGTTGAAGTCAAAATTTAAAAGAATTCTAAAAATTGCAAGATCATATAAATTTTCTACCAGAGAAGATATATTTAATAATTTTTCATTAATTAGCCATAAAGCTGTATATATTCATATACATATATGTAAATTCTTATTATAATACTTAGATAAATATCTCCTAGAAATACAGTGCTTATCTACATCTGAAATGGGAAAAAATTGGGGCAGAAACAAGCATCTCCAGAAGGTATTTACATTTACACACACGCACACACTCCAGTCAGATATGAACAAGGCTGAAAATTAAAGGCAGGTATAGATAGACTGAAGGGAAGTTGGGAATATTTAAATGGGGTATATTATAGATAGACTATACGTAAGGAACTTTAAGATTTCTCACACTGACTTAATAACTTCTGAAAATAATTATGGCATTTTGTCCCATTAATTCTCAATTTGTGATGACAAAAACAAATTAAAGTTTTTCTCCTATTATGGAGAAGCGAAAATATTGCTTCATATCATCATTATGTGTAATGTCCAGCCCTGGAGATAGCCAAATATCTATTAGCAATAGAATAGATATGTAAATAGTGCAATATCCGCAGAGTGGAATACTATGTAGCAATGAAAGTGAATGTACTTCAACTATATGTTCTGATATGGATGAACAGTTCAAATTAACACCAGCTTAAATAATCCAGCTACAACGAAGGATAGCCTGTGTGATTCAGTTTACATAATTTTTAAACAAGGCAACTATGATTTTTTTTCTTGTGGTAAAATATACATAGCAGAATTTACCAATTTAACCGTGCTTAAGTGTACACTTCCAGAATTTTTCATTATCCCAAACAAAAGCTCTGTAGCCACTAAACAACGAATCCCTATAACCCCTCCATTTAGTTCCTAGTAACCTCTATTCTACTTTCTGCCTAAATGGATTTACTGAGTCAAGGTAACTCACATAAGTGGAATCATACAATACTTGACATTTTGTGCCTGGACTATTTCACTTAGCATAATGTTTTCAAGATTCATCCATGTTGTAGCATGTGTCAAAATTTCATTCCTTTTATGGCTGAATAATATTTCTCTGTGTGTGTGTGTGTTGAAGGGTTTACACTATCAGATCACAAATTTTTAAAATAAAGTGATACAATTTTGAGATCTGGTAGTGTAAATCCTCCAATTCTGTTTCTGAGGAGTAATGTGAGCTTAGAGCCTTCTAGTCCACATTGTAGTCTACTACTCTGCTGATGTCACTCTCCAAGGCAAATAGAGTTTTAAATATCAGCATCCTGGTTACCTTTGCAGAGGAGGATGGTTGTTGAGTTTGAGATCCCATATACCACTGGGATTTCTGCTGTACTGGTAACTGACTACTTTTGCTCTAAGTGATATTTGCATTCATATGTCGCTTTTGTGTAAAATCATAGAATAGTACAAATGTGTGCAATTTTCTTTGTTTATTGCAATACAGCTTTTTAAAAACAACTGAGTTATGTGATAATAAAAAGGAACAAACTAATGATGCATACAATAAATACATGACTCTCAAAAGTATCATGCTAAGTGAAAGGCTCTATTAGGTTGGTGCAAAAGTAATTGCGGTTTTTGCCATTATTTTTAACCTTTTAAACCGCAATTATTTTTGCACCAACCTAGTAGATAAAAAAGGCTATATACTGTATGATTCAATTTATATTAACATTCTAGAAAAGGCAAGTTTACAGGAACAGAAACTAGATTGGTGGCTCCTCACAGCTGGAAGTAGGGCTGCAAAATGAGTGTGGAGGGAGGGGTACAAGAGAATGTTTTGAGGTGATGGAAATATTCTATGTTTCGAGTTTTGTGGAGGTTATAGGACTGACTTAATAAATTTCGTTGAAACTCATAGAACTGTACACCAAAAACGCATGAGTTTTATTGTAAAATACAGTCCAATAAGCATGATGTTGAGAACAAAAATGGAAGTAATCTGGTCAATGTCCCTTTCTGTCAGGACACTTCGGAGACAACACTACGTATGAGGGCAATAATTATACGATTAGATGTATGACTTTCAAGTAGCATTTTATTAACTAGTGATATATTTCCCTTTTCAAATTAGCTGTACGGGATACTTCATACCTCCAATGCTCTAAATCAGAGATGGACCAATGTGACAGAAGTATTGGTGAATTAAGGTGCATTTCAGATATAACATGTACTATCTTTTCCACATGCTGGAGTTACCTGTTAGTAGGTAACAAAAATCTAAATTCTTACTAAAACAGCTTGTGCACTGTGTCAGTTACTGTTTGCTGTGTAAAGATCCACCATCACATTGTTTCAAAATGTCAAGCACTTAACTGCTTTTTGAGGTTATGTTAGTTGGTGTGTGATTATTTATGTATGGATTGTCTCAGTTGGGATTGGATGATCCAGGAAAGCCTTATTTGGGTGTCAGCTGTGGAAATGGTCTCATTCCCCCAGAAGTATGACCTGAATTCATTCACATGGTGGTCTCAGAATCCCCAGAGTAACTGAGGGCCACTCCAAATACAGAAGAACTGGATGTCACATTTGTTGTTATCTAGTTGACCAAAGCAAGTCACATGATTAAATCCAAGACCAAAGGGTGGAGAAATAAATTCCTTCTCTTGATTGGAAGAGTGGTAAACTCACATTGCCTAAAAGTATACCTTAAGTCGTGAGAGGAAGTATTAAATGGTATTCTTTATAGTTTTATTGGAGTATAATTTACATACCATAAAATTCATGTCTTTTGAATGTATAGTTCATTGAATTATTGTAAATGTAATAAAGACATACTCTAACCACCACAATAATGATTTTCAAATTTTCAAAACCCTCGAAATTCTCTTATATTGCTTTCTAGTCAATCTCTACTTTCCACAGCTAATCACTGATCTTCTTTCTGTCACTGTTGATTTGCTGTTTTTAGAATATAACTTAAAGGAAATCATATGTTATCTTCTGTATCTGGTTTCTTTCATTTAGCATGATGTTTTTAAGATTTATTCCATCATTGCTTTGCCATTATATTGATTTGATACATTTTTTATCCATTTATAAGTTGATGGACACTTGGAATATTTCATATTTTCAGCTGTTAAAATAAAGCTGCTATAAATATTGCCACGTAGGATTTTGTGTGGTCATATGTATTCCTTTACCTTGGATACGTACTTAAAAGTTGAATTGTAGATCTTATTTTTAATGTATGTGTAACGTTATTTCTGTAAATTCAGTGGTGATGTCTGCTGTCTCATTCCTGATTGTAGCATTTTGAATTGGGGCATGCTTTCAAAACTTAGCCAGGCAGTTTACAATGCTACTTTAGTCTTAACTTCCTGCTTCTGTAGAGCTTCAAGGTCAGCAGTTGATTAGAGCTTATGGCCTTCTCAGGTTGTCAGCACACATAGCTGTGAGCATGTGCATGGACTTGCAGGTTCCCAAGAATTTATTGGAGCTCTTCAAACCTGTATATAAAATTCTTGTTCCCTAGCCTTTGCTAGCAAGATTTTGTTTTGTCTGTTGTTTGCACCAACTGCTATCCATTGTCTCTGACAGGAGCAACCTAACATTAGTCTGTAAATATTTTACACCAATGATTCTTGGGATGTAGAATTAGTACTGGATCAATTCAGAGTTAGGAAAAATAAAGAAAACCCTTTGAGCTGATCTTTCAGAGAGCCCCAGACAGGACACAACAGACAGTTCCAGTTATTTGCAAATGAGGTCGGTTATGCTTCTGTTGGAGCCATGTTGTGTGCTGGGCCTACTGCTAAGCTGGGGAGCAAATGATGGGACTGGGGGTGAGTTTAAACACCACAAAAACACCAAAAGTCAGCCCCCCTTTGCTGAAATAGGTTAATATCCAGAGTTTGAAAAAGCTGAGTTTGAGAGTTATTACCTAGTTTTTGTTTTTGTTGTTGCTTTTATGGAGTGGAAGGACTTTGTATTTCCTTACTCTACCATTTTCACTAATGTCATCTTTTAATTTTTTAAAAGATGACAAGCAAAAGTTTTCAATTTTGAACAAATCCAATTTGTCATTTGTTATTGTCAGTGTTTATTTTTAATGGGTTTGTATTTAAGGAATCTTTGCCTAGCTGTTGGTCATACAAACTTTCTCTTATATTTTCTTCTATAAATTTTATGGTCTATGATTTTTTTGAATTAATTTTTGCTTTTGGCCAGAGGAAAGAATCAACATTTTTTTTTCCAGATGGATATTCAGTTATTCCAGTGCAAATTATTGAAAAGACTTTTCTTTCTCCATTGAATTACCTTGAAAATCAATTGACTATATATATGTGGATCTGTTTCTTGTTATTCTGTTCTATTCATCTATATCTTTATTTTTATGCCTATGCTATTACAGTGCCTTGACTATAGTACCTTTATAATAAATCTTAAAACCAGGTAGCATACGTCCTCAAAATTTATTCTTTTTCAAAATTGCCTCAGCTAGTCTAGGTCCCTTGCCTCTCTATATAAATTTTAGAATGAGCTTGTCAGTTTTTACCAAAAAATACCTGCTAGGATTTTGATAAGAAATGCATTGGATCTATCGATCAATTTGGGGAGAGTGGTCATCTTTATTGTCTTCCAATCCTTGACTATGATAAAAGCTATTTTAAAAATACACCACACTCACTTGTTTATGCTACAGAGATGAATAATCTAGAAAGTCCGTTAAAGCAATGTGCCTCAAGTGCTCAGTGTTCTCAAGTGACTTATTTCTTATAACCACTATCAAACTGAACAGTTTCCAGGGAATCGAAGTACCAAACACTAAGGAAAATACTGAACCCCTGCTTTTAACATGTTTTCTGTTCCTTTTCCCCATACATTGATTACCCCTCTTCTCCATAGAGTAAACTCCTACTCATCCTTTAAGGTACAGCGTTTTTCCTCATCTATGAAGTTTCCCCTCCATGTCAGACTCCTGAGTCAGTCAGTACCCTCATGCCAGGATCTCTATCTCTGTGCCTAATTTCCTACCCTTGGAAACCCTAGAGGGTTGCACTGTTCACACATGTAGCAAGCCAAAAGAGTTAGGATATTAACACTCTGAGCAACCTCAACCAATGGTTCTCTGGAGACCCCTAACAATTTCAGTGCAGACATTCTAGATGTAAGTTTTACACCTTTTTCAGAGTTTCACACAGGATTAATTTCAGTACAATTACTCTGATGGAACTCCTTATTGTCACATTCTTCCTTAGTTTCCTTCCCTTTTCTGTATCCAGTGCCCAGCTGGCGTTTCCTGTTCTTCCCAAATAAACTAGTAATACCATACTCAGTGGTAAATGTTTGAAAGCTTCCCCCTCTAAGATCAGCAATAAGACAAGGGTGTCCACTCTCACTACTCCTGTTCACCGTTACTCCTAGCTACAGCAATCAAGCAATAAATAAAAGATATCAGAATTGGGGGGGGAAAGTAAAATTGCCTCCATTTGCACATAACAGAATTTTATATTTAGAAAATTCTAAAGATTCAACCAAGAAAACTTAGATCTAATCAATGAATTCAGTAAAGTTGCAGGATACAAAATGAACATACAAAAATCAGCACTGTTTCTCTACACTAACAACAAATTTTGTGAAAAATGAAGATATAATTTGTGTTTCTTAATCCCTTAACATTTCTCATCCAGCTCCCTAAACCCCCTCCCCTCTGGCAACCATCAGTTCTCTGCATCTGTGAGTTTGTTTCTGTTTTGTTCATTTACTCTGTTCGTTAGATTCCACATATAAGTGAGATCATGTGGTATTTGTTTTTCTCAGTCTGACTTACTTTACTTAGCATAATAGTCACTGGCATGTAAAGTACCGCATAGAAAATGTAGTCAATAATGTTGCACCAACTATGTATAGTGCCAGGTGGGTACTAGACTAATCGAGGGGATCACTGCATAAATTATATAAATGTCTAATCACTATGTTGTACACCTGAAACTAACATAAAATAATATTGAATGTCAACTGTAACTGGAAAAAATCATTTAAAAGATAAAAAAGGAAAGATCCCATAAACAATAGCATCAAACACAAAATACCTAGTACAGTGGTACCTTGGTTTTCAAATGTAATCTGCTCCGGAAGACCATTCAAGTTCTGAAATGTTCAAAAACCGAGGCATGGTTTCCCCATAGAAAGTAATGCAAAATGGATTAATCTGTTCCAGACCTTTAAAATCAACCCCTCAAACTGCAAATTTAGCATGAATTTTACTATCTAATGATACCATAGATCCATAAAACTAATGGTGTTTTTGTAAACCAAAATGTTCATCAGTGGAGACGTTTGAAAACGGAGGTCCTAGTGTAATACATTTAAGGGCGTGAAAGATCTTTACTCTGAAAACTGTAACACATTGATGAAAGAAATTGAAGAAGATACGAATAAATAGAAAAGTATCATGTATTCTGGATTGGAAGAATTAATATTGTTAAAATGTCAATATTACCAAAAGCCATCTATAGACTCAGTGTAATTCCTATCCAGATTTCAATGGCATTTTTACAGAACCAATAACATTTTGTATGTATGCATCAGTATACAGCTCTTCTTTCTTTGTTTCTTGCTTTATTTCCTTCATTTCTATGAAAAAAGTACAGTGGTACCTCGGTTTTCGAATGTTTCAGAACTCAGTCTTCCAGAACCGATTATGTTAGAAAACTGAGGTACCACTGTACATACTTAGTGTCTACTGTAGAGAACGGGCACTGGTCTACATTTGGGGGATACAACAGTAAACAACAAAAATGACAAAAATTCATGTTCTTATGAAGCTTATATTCATGTAGAATAAGGTAGACATTTGCCAAATAATATAGATGGTATCTCAATTATTGATAAGTATTTTAGAGGAAATTAATGCAGTTAAAAGAATATTAAAACAAATTTATAGTATAATGATATAAACACTTCTATAACTAGATCTAGCCACTCATAGACTTAATAACTAATAATTTTGAAGTAGTCCATAACATGTATTATGTCTATGATGTCTATACAGATAACATTGCAGGCACTGCTGTCACAAAGTATATTGTCTACATTCATAATTGTAGAAAATGTTAGAGGTTATTATGAATGAAGATGTAAATTTTATCTCCATTGAAGTTTACAGCCCCCTCGTCTCCAAATTTGATCCTGCTTTACATAGAGTTTGCAGAGTGTATTTCAGGTGGGCTGCAGGTGGGCCGAGAGAAAATAAAAATCTATAGTTCTGCAGAGTGATGATAAAGGCCTAAAGTGTTGTTTTTTTTTTGCTGCTCTAGCATACAGTGTTCTTTTCTGTCACTACGTTCTCTTTTTTCTCTTACTTCCCCCACAGGATTTAAGATTTCTATCATAATGGACTCTCTAACTTCTTTTCTAATTTTTAAGCCTTGCCTTGTCAATGTGTTGGTAACTTTAGACCCTTGCTACTTTAAGTGTGGTCTTTGGACTGCTGACCTACATCACCAGGAAGTTTATTAGGAGTGCAGAATCTCAGGCCTTGTCCTAAATCCATTCAATCAGAATATGAAATTTGATCAGATCGCCAGATAATCCTATGACCCTTGAGGATTGAGAGAAGCACTGGTGCAAAGGACAAGGATTCTGAATTAAGAATCCATTTGCTTTCTCTTAAGACTCTTGGAAAATTTAGTCACATAGCTTTCATTACATACTTCGTTTGGTAATTAAACCAAAACCATCACCAGTTGATTTTGAAAGTGAAAATTTTCAAATTTAGAAATAAAGGGTGTATAAATCACATTAACAATCTTAAGTAATCTTTAAAGCAGTGGATGATTTTTCTGGGCCAATGTATTACTTCGAGCAGAGAGACTTATCACTTGTCATTTGCTTGGACATCTTAGAACCATACGTTTATCATCTAGCATGAACTGTTGCTGCACATGTGTGTATCCCACCGACATTGTGATATAGATCATAAATTGAGACTGTGCTGTTTCTCATTTCTTTATGGTTGCCAGAATATCATTCAAATAAACTTTTTATTTTTATGACCAACCTAAAGTTATTTATTTAAGCCCTCTCCTGCCATAAGCAAAGGGACGGCAGATCAGTATACTGGTCATTATTAGATACAGGAAAGAAGGTCAGCTTAAGGTCCCATACACTTTTCTGGTCGGTGTTCAGAGTAACGGTCTAAGCCAGTGCTGTGGTCCCCACTGAGTAGTGGTCCAGGTTCTCTTTATTCGTCTTCATAGACGGTCGGAAGAGGAGTCACATGAGTGTTAAGAAACAGGGTATGGTTACCATCTCCCCAGGGAAAGGGCTTGGACCTGATGAAGAGACGGAGGTCGGCGATGAACTCGGGTCTCTCGAACTCTGGTCTCTCGTGCTCTCCGTGGTGAGACTTCAGCATGTTGTCTTCCACCCTGGGAGCGGGACGAGGTAGGTGAGGACCTTCCACATATGAGCTGAGCTCTCCTCCCGTGGGCACCACTCAACATACACTGTGCCAGCTGTGGCTGAAACCCCCCTAGCAGCCCAGAAGCCCAGGACCCAGTTGCCTCTGACGTTTTTGACAAGGATTCTCACTCACATAAACTTAATCATTCAGTAAAATGAGTGGCTGGAGCAAGCATACACAATACTTCATCATGGCATTCAATCCCTGGTAGTCTCTTGGGATTCTTTTGAAATGTTTTACTAGATATCTAAGCTATGGGGAAATAAAAAGTAACTGTGGAATTAAGTTGTAGCTTTTGAAGATTACTGAATATTTCTAATCGTGTGTTCCACAAAGCATGTGATTTATGATTCCTAAATTATAAGGCAAAATATGGTAAAGTAAGTTCAGAACAAAATACTGCCATTTAATGTTACCTATTTCTAAAAGTCATTGGAGCTGAATTAGTTGGACTGAGGCTTTGAGTAGGAAGGAGGCAGAAGTTGGAATGATGAAATTATGAGAACTAGAGTCTGTTTATATGGGATACCTTTTGGTTGTGAAAGAGAAAATTGTTAGCTTCAGTTGTCCATTTATGGCAATCATTTAGCAACCATTTTTCAATAAATGTTTTGGATAAAATCCGAAAATAATGTTTAGAAATATATACTAAGTTCAGTGTCCTTCCTGTATGTCCAAGTTGAAATAGAAAATAATAAATATAGAATAGCTCAGACTGTCACCATAATTCTAGGTTAGAATTCATTGGTATTTACTGGGTAAATAAAGGATTATTAAGTTTATTGCTCATTTATTGAATGCTTATCATGTATCAGGCAACGTGGAAAATATTTGACATATGTTATCTCATTTGCTCCTTATTGTAACCATCAACACATTTTACAGATGGCTGGGCACTCAAAGATAGTAAAACCTTGTCTATGGTCATACAACCAAGAAGTATATAATTTAAATACTTTATTTAAATTGACCTACCTAGGTTGGTATCAAGTTGAAATTCTCAGCCACTCTTTTATTGATGCTTTTTGGATTTTACTGTTTAATTCTTTTGTAATTCAAGGATTCATTAGCATCAAGGACAAAAGAGCAGAGGTTCAATGATAAATTAGGATTCAGCCTAATATTGTACTATAAGAAAGCTAAGTGACTTGAAATATGTGGCTTTGTTAATCCCCAAGTTATATGGAATTATTATTTTAAAGATAAAGGTCTCTTTACATTCATTTTCTATGACTTAGATTGAATTTGAAATTTTCCCTTGTTTAAAAGTATTCACAGACTTGTCAGAAAACCTTCAGATTGTGTAATTGTTAATATTACTTTAGCTAAGAAAATTCTCAAAAAATCAGGTGGGAAAGCATTTCATAATAAGTGAGAAGTGCATTCTTAGGAAAGTCACATATCCAAAAGAACTGCATTCAGCTCTTTCTGACCGAAAGAAATATCAAATCATAGGAATGGTGAAAAATCTATATACATTTCACTTACCGGTTCTAAAAATGTGTGAATGTTTGGTATATTTAAAATGGGACAGTGTAGCTATCAATTTCCAATGCATTTGAACAAAAATGGAACTCAATTTTGCTAAAAATCTTTCATTGAGCAATAATCATTTCAGTACATTATTTAAATAGCTTAATTGAAGGTATTCTATATTTATAAAATGTTCCATTTGAATGTGACTATTTAAATACTTTATAAACAGAGGACATCATATCTTTTCAGATAAAGAAATTAAAGAACAAAAAGGTATTAGTCTGGGGTAATACAGTCAGCTGTGCTGAAAATGAAATAAATATCTCCTGATGGTTAAACCATGTTCACTAAATCAGTGCTTCTCAAATAGTTATCACAAATCTCAAATAGTTGGAAGAATAATGATAATAATGTCAAAAGCATTTCTGGTACAGAATGAATGTCTCTGTAGAAGAAGTTTTATGTAATAAAACAAAAGATGTTAGCTTATGAGTTGATAGTGATGGGAAGAACCTTCGTTTTGAGTAAGTGCAGTGGTACTCATTACTACTTTGAAACAATTTCATTGAGGTGTAATTTACATGCCATAAAATTTATTCATAACCATGTGTACAATTCAATGATTTCTATTAAATTCACCAAGATACTCATCATTACAGTAAAATTTTGAAACTCTTCCATCACCACATTAACATCCTTCATGCCCATTTACAGTTAATCTGTTTTTATCTGCAGCCCTTAGGCAGCCACTAGTTTACTTTCTGTCTCTACAGATTTGCCATTCTTTGAACATGCCCTATAAATGGAATCATAAAATATGCGATGTTTTGTGGCTGGCTTTTTTCACTTAGCATGATGTTTAGGTTTCATCATGTTGTATAGCATGTACTTCATTCTTTTTTATGCTAAATACTATTTCATCATCCCTCAGTATGCTTATTCCTTCTCCAACTGGTGAGTGTTTGGATTGTTTCAAGCTCTTGACTGTTATGAAGAATGCTGCTGTCACTAATATTTAAATAAACTGAGCCATGTTGGTGACTATTTGCAGAAGCTGAGAGCAATTATTAAAGATAGGATTGGATGTGGAGAAGGAGAAAGCACTTTGATAAGCATTAAGAGGTGTGAGAATTGAGGACAGGGTAGTGTGAATAGAAGAGAAAAAACAACAACATTTGGTTCATAGTAGTTAAGGTCTTCTTTTGCAAAAGAACAAATTAATACATTATTTCAATAAATGTTAATTAGGTACCTACTCTGTCATGTACAAATCTAAGAAATTATGGCAGGATAGAGGATAGGAGAAACGATCAAACTAGCAAAAAAATAATCTGAATGCTTTATATAGGAGCCATAAGATATTTTTCAGAAGGAAAACATTGCTGACAAGTTAAAAAAAAAAGCTAATGGTAGAAAATAATTCATATCCTGTGTGTAAGATAAAGCTTCTGATATCCTTTCAGAAAATGAGAAATGTCTTTTTGGTATTTGGGTAAGTATCTACTTGAGTTCCTCTAGGGAGTCACTTTTACAGGAATGGTTCATGTAGATCCTGTAACATGGTTGTCAATTCTGTTATTTACAATAAAGCAATCCCAAAATGTGCTCTAATGCTTATTTAATCAAGTTAGCAGGAAGCTTGTGTTACCTTGTAGGTTTTAAATATGACTCTTTCTTCCTATAATGAAAAAAGCCAAATGACTATCCTAATAATAGAATGTGATAATGTACTTTATTGATAATTTGATTTTCAGATGATTCATTTAGCCTTTCTGGTTACTTTGTAGCTAAGCAACAAGGACTATAGGAGACACCTGATTTATCAGAGAGATATATAAATTCTTGTTGTGATCATTTTCTGATAAGGTACTGAATTTTCTAGAATGGATTCGCCTAAAATGCATCCCATAGAACACTAGGTCCATTAAATGTTTATGGAGAAATACGAATTCCTTGGATACGTAAGTTTGGAATATCTTGCATAGTGTATCTATTGAAAATTCTTTTGGAAATTCACAATGTACATTAAAGGTTCTGAGAAATATTGCTGAGAGGACACATGCTAAACTGATTATGCTTAGGTATTTTCGAAGCTTGTTTTACAACACAGCTCTATTTTTACATATACCAATACATAGCCTGTGGAAGTAGTAGTTTGTGGAAGATCCGTGGTTACCATTTAATGCTGGTATAGATAACAAGGTTAGAGAAACACAGTACAGCTTGAATGTTATTCCTGTGCCTGTTACTAGACCTATGGAGATGAGGGGAGGAGAAATGGGAAGAGCCATACCACTTCTCCCTATGATGAACAAGGAAGGAGAGCCAGGGTAGTCTGGGTCATCTTTGTAATTAGCTGTGAGCTCAGAAAGTGTAGTATTTGGGATATGCTTAATTTCTTACATTTATATTCACCCATTTTGAAAAACATTGTCTAGCCATCAGAATATTAACCTCTCAGTGCTAGAATTGTACTCTGTGATTTTAAACTCTGACTCCCCCATCTTCTAGTTGTGAGATTTTGAGCAAGTTATTTGATCATCTGATCCCTTGTTTACTCATCTGTAATATGGAAATATTAAGGATGGGTACCTCTAGAGCTGATGTAAGAATCAAACGAATCATTGGATTCAGGGTGCCACACACAACCCGCACAAGGGACACTCCTGGAGTGACCAGGGACACTGTGCCAGGGCCCCACAGGTCACCTACTACATAATACCACCTATCCAAGACAGGGAGACAGCAGATCTACCTAATACATATAAACAAACACATAGAGGCAGCCAAAATGAAGAAATAAAGAAATACGTCCCAAATGAAAGAACAGGAGAAAACTACAGAAAAAGAACTAAATGAAATGGAGGCATGCAACCAACCAGATACGGATTTCAAAACAATGATATAAGGATGCTCAAGAAACTTAGTGAGAACTTCAAGAAAGAGCTAGCAAGCATAAAATGGACATAGAAACCCTAAAAAAGAACAAGTCAGAAGTGAAGAATACAATAACTGAAATGAAAAATGCACTAGAAGGAATCACCAGTAGACTAGATGAAGCAGAGGATCAAACCAGTGGTTTGGGAGACAGGGTAGCAGGAAACGGTCGAAACAGCAAAAAGAAAAAAGAATAAAAAATAATGACAAGAGCTTAAGGGACCTCAGGGACAACATCAAGCATAACAACATTTGCATCATAGGGGTACCAGAAGGAGAAGAGAGAAAACAAGGGATTGAGAACCTATTTGGAGAAATAATGACTGAAAACTTTCCTAACCTGGCGAAAGAAATAGACATACAAGTCCAAAAAGCACAGAGAGTCCCAAACAAAATGAGCCCCAACAAGCCCACAACAAGGCACATAATTAGAATGGCAAACGTTAAAGACAGAGAGAATCCTAAAAGCAACAAGAGAAAGCTACCGTGTTTCCCTGAAAATAAGACCTAGCCGGACCATCAGCTCTAATGCATCTTTTGGAGCGAAAATTAATATAAGACCCAGTCTTATTTTACTATCATATAAGACCAGGTGTAATATAATATAAAATAGTACCCGGTCTTATATTAATTTTTGCTCCAAAAGACGCATTAGAGCTGATGGTCCTGCTACGTCTTATTTTTGGGGAAATCCCATAAGATTGTCAGCTGATTTTTCAAGGGAAATTTTGCAGGCCAGAAGGGATGGGCACAAAATATTCAGTGTGATAAAAAGCAAGGACCTATAACCAAAGATACTCTACTCAGCAAGGCTATCATTTAAAATTGAAGTACAGATAAAAATCTTCCCAGACAAGAAAAAGCTAAAGGAGTTCATCACCACCAAACCAGTATTACAACGAATGATGTCAGAAGGACTTCTTTAAGATGGGAAAGAAAAAAAATCATAATTATGAATAATAAAATGGCAATAGCAACATATCTTTCAGCAATTACTTTCAATGTAAATGGATTAAATGTTTCAGTTAAAAGACACAGGAGGGCTGAATTGATGAGAAAACAAAATCCTTATATATGCTGCCTACAAGAGACTCACTTCAGATTGAAAGGCACACACATACTGAAAGTAAAGGGATAGAAAAAGATATTTCATGAAAATGGAAATGAAAAACAAAACAAAACAACAAAAAATGGTGGTAGCAGTACTTACCATGTTTCCCCAAAAATAAGACCTAGCCAGACAGTCAGCTCTAATGTGTCTTTTGGAGCAAAAATCAATATAAGACTGGGTCTTATTTTACTGTAAGACTGGATCTTACTTTACTATAAGACCAGGTATAATATAATATAATATAATATAATATAATATAATATAATATAATATAATATAATATAATATAATATAATATATAATCCTGGGTCTTATATTAATTTTTGCTCCAAAAGACGCATTAGAGCTGATTGTCTGGCTAGGTCTTCTTTTCGGGGAAACACGGTATACCAGAAAAAAAAAATACTTTAAAAGAAAGCCTGTAACAAGAGATAAAGAAGGACCCAGTAATCCCACTTCTGGATAATTATGCGAAGAAACCCAAAACACTACTTTGAGGGGACACGTACATCCATATGTTCATTGCAGCATTGTTTGCAATAGCCAATATGTGGAGGCAAACTGGGTGTCCGTTGATAGATGAATGGATAAAGAAGAGGTGGTGCATATATGCAATGGAATATTGCTCGGCCATGGAAGGGAACTGACTCTCGGTGATAAACACAATGCAATATATATAGATGATGTATTATAGAAATATACACTTGAAACCTGTATAATTTTACTAATCAATGTCACCCCAATACATTTAATAAAAACTATTGAAATTAATTATAGAAAGGTATATATTTATTAAATAAAAATGAGTGCCATCCAATATGGAGGCAAATAAATATGGGTGAGAAATACGGAAATGTTTATCAAATAAGCAAGCCTTGTGACTATTATACTGAGACTGTGTCAGCTGTTCTTTACTCCTATTTTTGTAACCTCAAAATATTATTGCCTCTCTCTTTCCCCTAAAATAACTGTAGTTCTAGCTACCTGGTAAACCAAACTGAGGAATTCAGAATCCTCTTGAGCTTACTTTTCTCTTCCCTCACCGTTACCATTCAGGTTGCCATCAATTCTTATTAATGTTATTGATGAAATGACTCCTAAATCTATCCCATTGGTACTCATGTATTTGACATGCTTTCTATTTCTCACTCAGAAAACAGTAGTTTCTCCTCCTCATCTATATATACGTCATCTATATATACGTCATCTATATATATTGCATTGTGTTTACCACCCAGAGTCAGTTCTCCTTCCATCACCGTGTATTTGACCCCTTTTAAAGTGACCCCATGTAAAAAAAAACCCTCATTCTGCCCCCAAAATTTGGTCTTCCATGGAGATCAAGAACTGCAAAATCTGTATGATATGGCTTAATTACAAACATTACTCCAACCCAATGCACAGCCTACTTTACCTAACAGGTGGTGCAGTATGTGGGTTAAGTACTGGCACTGTATTACCTGGGTTAATATCTTATCATATCATCACTAACTTGTAATCTAGGGTTTGTTACTTTATCTCTCAGTGTCTCACTTTGTCCTCTGTTAAATAAATCCGCCTTCACGGGCTGTTGAGGGTATTACAACATTGCCAGGAACATAACAATTGCTCAGTAAATAGTAGCCATTTCTTACTACAGGTATTAATCTTCCTTGAAATTTCCTTCATTTGGCAGAGAGGAGATTACAGCAGTAAAAGATGTTTTAAAAACTAATTTTAACAGAGCTTCATAATATAAAATGTACTTCCATATACAAAGAACTGTTACCTTCTCTTCCACCAGATCTATTTGATATGTAAGATAGGTTGTATTATCACCAATATATAGGTATGGAAATTGAAGCTCATAGTACCTAAGCTACTATTTCCTAAACGGATTCTAGCCTCCATGTTCTCCTCACATCATCTCCATTCACTACTGCCATCCGGGTTACTGTTCTTAAAACAAACACAGTCTCTACTTCTATTTCAATATTTCTGTCAAATCTACTGTCTTCAGGGTAGCATCCAAACTCCCTGTCATGTTATGCAAAGCCTGTTGTATTCTAGCCACAAATGTTTCTCAGCTTTTCTTATAATAGCCTTCATAAATCAGGGGGCCCTGAATATGGCCTTCTTGTCTGAACACCTTATTTCCTTACCTGTCTCTCCTTCTGCTTATAATTACTTTTTTCTAGCAAGCTCCAATTCTCTTTTGAAGCCAAACTCAAACTTTACCATCTCTTGCATTTTTTCTTGGGGGGGGGGGGGAATGAGGTGGGGGTGGGGGAGAGGGGGGAAGAAGAAGAAGAAAGAAAAGAAAATGCTCTTTCTTTTCCTAATCCCTCTTCAATCAAATGGTCATAATTATTTCTGACCTGCCCTGGCATTATATTTTTCTGTAAAATTTCTATTTTGGATAATTTTAGATTTTCAGGAAACTTGACAAGACAGTACAGAGGGTTCCCATACACCTCACATTATTTCCCCTATTAACATCTTACATCAGTAGGGTATGTTTGTCACAAATAATGAGCCAATGTTGATACATTATCATTAACTAAAATTCATATGTTAATCAGATTTTGTCAATTTTTCCGTACAGTTCTTTTCCTGTTCCAGGATTCCATATAGGATACCACATTACATTTAGTTATCACATCTCACTCCTCTTGGCTCTGGGAGTTTCTCGGACTTTACTTATTTTTTATTTTGAAAGTTTTGAGGAGCACTGGTGAGGTATTTTGTAGAATGTGCCTCAATTGGGATTGGTCTGACATTCCTCTCACTTGTCGACTGAGGTTATGGGTTTCTTGAGGGTATATCACAGAGGTAAAGTGCCATTCTCGTTACACGATATCAGGGATACATGCTATCAGCATGACTTCTCATGCTACCGAATTCAGGGGGTTCGTTTTGTCTACACGCATCAAAGCCAACAGAGACACAAACAGGAATTTGCAGCAAAGAAAGTCGAGGTTTATTTAAGGAAGTGGCACCAAGCCTGGAAACACAGGCGAGTCAGCGCTCTTAACACCTAGCTCTCCAATGGCATGTAGGTTAGAAATTATACAGGACAAAATCACAAGACACTGTGGGTTAGGGGCTGCCGGGTCATGCTGGGATCTGATTGGCCAGAAGTGAGGTGAGGGTAATGAATCATTTCTTCAGGTCTTGATGACAGTTCTGAGGTCTTTCCCGGAGTCCCTGTGTCTGGTCTCATGGAAAAGTAGCCAAGGAGGTCGTTCCACCTTAGGGCTCAGGAGCTGAAATGTAACTTAGGGCAAGATGTTGTCTTTAGCCTGTCAGAGGTGTGGACTGTGTGACTGTTAGTCAGGTCCAGGCTACTGTCTTCTGCTGCCTCAGTGGTTGCTAATTATCGGGGGAAAGGCTCCTCTCTCAGGGGTGTAGGGAGAGAGAGAGGGATATGATTTCTAGAGCTAGGATTTAAAACTAAATGGAACCAAACTCATAAGCACCCTGCATTTCACTCACTGTTGATGTTGCGCTTGATCACCTTGCTGAGGTGGTGCTTGTCAGGTTTCTCCATTGCAAAGTTACTCTTGGTATCCTTTTCCCTACTGTCGTCTTTGGAAGGAAGTCACTATGAACAGCGCACACTTAAGGAGCGAGGAAGTAGGTTTCACCTCCTTGAAGATGAAGTAGCTACATAAATTGTTTGGAATTCTTCTGCAATGAGATATGTCTACTCTCCCCCACTTATTCAATCACTTATTTATATAATAGTGGATATTTGTTTTATATTTATATTTATAATTCAATATGTTGTTTTTACTTTGTTGCCCAAAATTTTCAGGCTTGGACCAAAGGAATATGTTTTGGTTGGCTCCTGTCTCCCTTTGATATGCCCATATCCATGTGTGTGTTTGGGGGTACACTGCTTTAATATTTTTTTTCAAGGCTCATCTGAAATATTCCCCACTCCAGGCATACCTCCAGCCATTTCTCTAAGAGGCCCTGGTTCCTTTTATTAGAGAAAGGTGTTTGAAACCAACAGCTGGGTACTGGGACCCAATATTACATTTACATTTCTATGATGTAGCCCATATCAAGTTACATTTTATTTATTTTTCTCTCCCATTAGACTACTAAGGGCTTAAAATTGTCATATTCCCTTGTATAGAATACATTCTTTAAAATATGTAGCCTTGCATTCTTCTTTAGTTATTCAATATATCTATAATCTTTTGCTGTACAACTGATTGTAAAGTCATTGTGTTGAAATGTTTCATACATACATTACTGGGCCCTGTATCAATCAGTTATGTTTTATGATTCTGGGGCTGACCTCTGTGCTTTTACCATTCCCAAATTCTTTGTTTGCATCAAAATTTATCTGTTCTATGTTTACCTATTCTAATAATGAATGTGAGGGTTTGAAATGGAAACTTTGGCAAGGAACTAGCCCTTCACACTGTAGCCTGGCACATAATACACTGTCAAGTGGTTATGATACAAAGAATAGAGAATAGGACCTGAATTCATTTTAATGAAAACCATCCGTTTGTTTGTTCAGTAATGCTCATTACTTACTAGCTAGCTCATGAAAAGAAGGGAAATGTATTAGCTCACAGAACTGAAAACAGGATTTACTCAAGGCTGGATACAGTGCCTCAAATGATATATCATTAAAAGTCTTCCTACATGTCTGTCATCTTTACTGACATGTCTTTCGTTTTCACTCACACTGATTATCTTTGTCCATTGTCATTTCTCCTCCAGTGTCCCATTATATTCTTTAATTCAATAACACATCATATTCTCTCTTGCATTATAGCCGTATCTGTACTAATATTATTCAATGACTAAATAGCTTTCTGAGGGCATATCTTTTATCTATGATTTACTGGTGCATCTTCCTTGAAATGGCAAAAATTACTTTGATAATAGCATCCATATATTTTCCATTTTCTTGAATCCTCAAAGATAAGTAATTCTCAAAAAAATTCTAGATGACCCTTGTTAGGTTTTCTACCCACCACAAATCAGTGAGCGGATTGAAGGTGTTCACGTACCCTGGACAGAAAGGGTCATTTGGATATCTCTAGTTGGATGTGCCTGAACCATACAGTATTACATTGTACTCACAACTGATTCAGACCACAATCTAATGCGAATTTTTGGTTAGGTCTGGTGGCTTACTTTAGTTATTGCATCCATGTTCTAGAAGATAAATTTTCCAAATAAAATAATTTTAATTGTACACTTTTTGAGTACAGACTGTTTTATATATTAAATGTATTTTGTATACTAAAATGCCTGTTACCTATGGCTTTGTAACCATTCAAAAACTTGGTGACTTCAAATAAACATTTATTTCTCATTTTCCCAATGGGTTTAGCTCTTCTAAGTTGGGAACAGTTGGGCAGCTCTGCTGTTTTTGACTGGGCTTCTTCACAAATCTGAAAGTCAGCTGACTACTCGTATCATTTTAATTAGGTGGGCCGTGATCATTTGGATGACCTAACTCTGCTCCACATGCCTCTCATCCTCCAGCAAGCAAACCTGAGCATGTTTGCAAGTCAGTGGTAGAGACATTAGACAGTAAGCCCCCCATGTGTGAGTTTGTTTTAAGCTTCTGCTTGTACGATGTCTGATAATATCTATTTGGTCAAAGCAAGGCTCATAGTTGAGTGCAAGGTCAATTAGCAGGTTGTGTTATCCAGCCCTTGACTGAAGGAAAATACAAAGTTGCTCTGCAAAGAGTGTGGATACAGTGAAGGCGTAATGAATGAATCATGGCCATTGGTGGAATCTACTGCAATGAAGTGATAAAAAAATGTAATCAAGAATCAGATCTATGACATTTCTTCAGGGAGCTGATTTTTTAATAAGGGAATAACGATACAAATATTACAAGAGAGAATATGAGTGCCATTAAAGTTAGGAAGTAATTGAAAACTAAGAAAGTCTTCTGGAGAAAATTATATATGAGCTTGTTTAAAGTTATACAGTTAGAACTTAGATGAATGATATAAAAATTAGATCAATTTTAAGAATTATTAAAAAACAAAACCTTGATTATTTGGCTTGACATCTTTGTAACATGTCATTAAAAGTGAATTAAATAAGCTCATTAAACTGCTAATATAACTTCCTTAGTAAATAAAATATTCTTAGAAAAATAACCTTTAGATGTACCATTTCTTTGTTTAATTATTTTTACCTATTAGGTAACATTAGTAAGTAATTGAAGTAGTACTTCTAGTCAGTGGCTTGATCCTCTGTAAGAATTTTGACAGAGAGTTCTTATTTGGGGAACAAAAAGTATGTGTACATTTTAGACCTATATTTATTTACCTTTCTGTGAACAAGATACCTCCATTATATAGGTCTGTGAAACTATAAGGCTTTTTTCTGCACAGTTTGGTTTTCTATCTTATTTCTAGATATCCGAGGAGTGAGATGTGACCTCAGTGGAGACAAATTCCTCATTTTATGCCCCCAAATGCAGTTTTTCTCTTAAATTAGGTGAGAATATTTCTAGACAGAGTTTTATCTTCAATCTGAAGATGGAATTTCATGTGTGTCTTCTGCAAGAATACACAACAAGAGAGACCTTAAGAGGAAAGAGTGATGTAAAACAGTCCAGTAGGCACAAACCTTCCTTAAATGGAATCATTCATAGATGAAATCCACAGAGGAAGTAGTGTCGCCATGCATTTCATATAGAACCATTGTGGAAGTATCATACATGAGCTATTTCTCAAAAAGAGTGGCCACATACCAGAATAGGAAGCATGCTTTATAGCTTTACGGTTTATTAAACTTTATATGTTTAATGTTCCTTATAGAAAAAGGGGAAAACAATTCAGGAATCATTAGCTAGACTATAGATTGTATTTCAAAAGATAGGGGAAATAGCATGGAAAGTGAACCCTTTGCCCAATTTTAAATTCCCAGTTCATTTTGAGAAAAATAGCCGTAACAGGTGCATATAGACAGTTAAATATTTTCCTAGTAATTTCTTCCTATTTGAGAAATGTTAAATTATGTGTTAGCTTTGAATAGGACTTGATTCTCTAATATACACAGGTGTGACATCTTTACTAGTAATCTTGCTCTAAATAATATCTTACTTAGGTGTTCAAAAGAGCAACAGGAATTTGGAGATTTTACTGATTACTACCTTTAAAAGGAAGAGTAGATGCATCTTTATAATTTCTTTCTACACATGATTTAAGGAAAACTGAAGGTGGACCTGAGCTGAGTAAAGTGTGAAGGTAATGGGAAATCCCCCCCCCCCAACTTTTGTGGGAGAAAAAAACACCAGCAAGTATACAAGAAAGATGTTGAGGAAAAATTAAAAAAAAATTATTTAAGATATTTCTACCCCTTTATTGATCAAAAGCTACTTTGTTTTTCAGAGCATGAAAATAAATGTTTATGATTTGCTTTGCTCATTAAATTACCATGGTATGCATTTTATATATAAAGTCATTAATTTAGTTGTTTCAGAAATGCTGTGATAGACAGAGTTGGAATCTGCTGATCTTCAAGCAATCTACAGTTATGGTTTTTTTTTTCCCCAATTTAAGAAAAGAAGACTAGAACTGGAAGTGAGAAACCCATCAATATGATTGCAAACCAAAGAAAGTTATTATGTTTCCTGGACTTATTGCCGTTAGCAGTGCAGCATACTCTTCTTCAGAAAAGGCGTTATAGAGTGGCAGACAGACCAGACTCATCTTATGTGAATTTTATACATGAAAATATATCTAATTATTTTCATTTTTTAAGGAGCCTGCAAAGTAATTTGCTTCAGTCTTGGAGGGATAGAATTCACCTGTGAAGTCCCCCAAACTTAGTAAGTCTGGTTAAGAGACGATGGATACATATCAGCACAGAAAGACAAATTAAAAAGCAAGCCAAGTACAGATGCTAGTAAGGAACTCCATAGGGTTCTAAGAGCGAGGCTTATAACACATTGCATTCTAAAACCACATAGTTCCTCACAGAAAATACCATTACCAGTGTCACAACGTTCTCTGGATAGAGTGTGTCCTGGCATGTATACTATTTTATATGTAACAACGGGGTAAAGCAGAGGTGAGATTACAGTCAAATATTCTCAGACCACTCAAGTTACTTGAAGTGTAGTCCATAGAAATGTACCGTCGTCATCGCCTAGGAGCTTGTTAGAAATGCAGAATTCTGACCTTAGTCAGATGTATGAACCAGAACCTACATTTTAAAAAAGCTCACTAGGTGATCTTGAGCAGCACTGTTCTATGAGATACTGTATTTTTAGCAGAACCTTTTCATCAATCATATAGACAAACAGATAGATCATATACATATGATGTATACTATATATTGTACATATCTCAAATACTTAAACTATAAAAGTGGAGGCTATCTGGTTGAAATGGAGGCAGGATTTCCAGAAGTACACTAGTCAAAGTCCCTGTTTATTCCTTGGGGTGGCCCGGAGCATCTCTAAGCACTACAGATCCACAATGCATAGGTGAAACCCACTTATCCTACTCTTATAGAGAGAGAGCTGTCAGGAGACTCTACCTCAGGCTCACACAATCATAATGATAAACTTCTGACTGAGACCTTAATTGGTCTAGAAGATGTGGACACCCACCTACATTTCAGCTTTCAATTTAAGACAGGATTATATCAACATCCTCTTAGACGTGACTGACACCAAGGGCAGTCCAAAGATTGGCAAACAATACGACTGGACATATTTCATTGTTCCATAGGGAAAGATGAATAGGGGAAAGAAAGAAAGCAGTTTGGTGTCCATGAAAAAAATCTCAAAGATTTGGAAAATGTGTCTAAAGTATTCAGAAATAAAAGTTAAGGAAAGATGATTTAACTTCTGTGTATTTTCAAATGATGTATAAACCTGGGTTCCATGAATAAATTTTAAAATGTCATATAGAAATGCCAGATTTAAAAGACAACCATGTAAAATATATGTGGAGGGTAAAAAAAAAAAAAAAAGTAAAATTAAGTAAAGAATGCAAGGAAGCTAACAACACAACAGTGGAATTAAGAACTTCATTAGGGTGCTTCTAACAAAAATAGCACCAGAGAAAATTGAATCTGTAGGAATTGAAGAAGCAATCCTTTTGCAATGCAGACAAAATAAAAGGAATATAAACCTTAAAGTGATGTGGGGAGAAAATGAGGGAGAATGTTTCATTGTACAGTTGTGCTTGCCAAAGACAAAACCACAACCAATTGAAGAATTGAAAACTAAATTGAGCTGTAAAAAAAAGTTTCATAATTATTTGAAGAATTATGCCAGTATTTTAATTTTGTTTTCTGGAGGTATCTAACTAAAACAATAAACCAACAAAGGATGTGTACTTAAGGACAAAAATCAAGAAGGTTTTGTACTTCTCCATAACAAAGACCAGAAAAGATTAAAGCAATGTCTAAATTTTAATTGGAAAAGAATCATAAAATTAACTAGTTATATTGAGTAACTCAAGAAATATAGAATCAGTCCAATTGTAGTTGGATTGATCAAAGTGTTTTTATTTGTAATACAAAAATACAAATCTACACATTTATAATGTAATAACTTCTTACAAATCGGAAAGTGAAATATTCAGTAGTGACACTAAGAAACTTCTTTGAGACATACAAATGGTCAACAGATACCTGAAAAAATGCTCAACTCCGCTAGCTATTAGGGAAATACAAATCAAAACCACAATAAGATATCACCTCACACCTGTTTGAATGGCTACCATCAACAAGACAAATCATAACAAGTGTTGGAGAGGCTGCTGAGTAAAAGGAACCCACATACACTGTTGGTGGGAATATAAATTGGTACAGCCACTGTGGAAAACAGTATGGAGGTTCCTCAAAAAATTAAGAATAGAATTACTATATGACCCAGCAATCCCTCTTCTGGGTATATACCCCAAAATCTGAAAACATTTATCCATAAAAATATACGAACCCCTTTATTCATTGCAGCATTTTTTCACGGTGACTAAGACATGGTAACAACCAAAGTGCCCTTCAGTAGTTTGGATAAAGAAGATGTGGTATATGTGCACAATGGAATACTGTTCTTCCATAAGAAAAAATGAAATACTGCCATTTGCAACAACATGGATGGACCTTGGGATTATCATGCTAAGCAAAGTAAGACAGAAAAAGTCAAGAAACATATGACTTCACTCATGCGGGATATAAAACTGAAAGCAGCAAAGGAACAAGACAGACAATAACTCATAGATACAGAAAACAGTTTAGTGGTTATCAGAGGCTAAGTGGGAGTTGGAGTGGTAGAGGAGGGAAAAGAGGGTCAGATATATGGTGATGGAAGGAAAAGTGACTCTGGGTGGTGAATATACAATGCAATGTATACATAATGTTTTATATAAATGTACACTTGAAATCTATATCATAATTTTACTAATCAAAGCCACCCCAGTAAATTTAATTAAAAAACTTCTTTAGCTAATCAGTAAAATATTACATCTATTCTAGGAGACCTTTCTTTTATTAAAAAAACACCAAAATAAATTTCAGATAGATTGCTATATAAAATTTTGGGGAAAATATATAATCAAAATTGAGGCATATAAAATAAAACGTATTTCAGGTAAATAGTTTAAGTCAGTAATGAATGACAAAATTTTGAGAAACTAATTTTTAGGTTGTTGCAAAAGTAATTGCATTGTTTGCAATTATTTTTAACCTTTTAAACCACAATTACTTTTGCAGCAACCCAATATTAAATGAACAAAACACATGATATATGTGACTATATGTATGTGTGTGTGTGTGTGTGTGTGTGTATGTGTGTGTATGCACACATGTACATATAGTCAGTATGAAAATGTGTAATACAGAGGGTAAAGGGGGTGGGGGATGGGAGATGAGGGTAAGGGGGATCAGATATATGGTGATGGAAGGAGAACTGACTCTGGGTGGTGAACACACAATGGGATTTATAGATGATGTAATACAGAATTGTACACCTGAAATCTATGTAATTTTACTAAAAATTGTCACCCCAATAAATTAAAAAAAAAAGAAAATGTCTAATATAGTAATCAGATATGTTATAAGATAGTGTTAATAGGCACAGACTTTGCAGAAAGAAACAAAACAAAAACAAACAAAAGTTGACAGTTAGTGTCAAATGCCCAGGAATTCAAATAGAAGAAACAAGAGTTAGATGCCAAGGTGTTCATCAGTGCTTCATTAACACAAATGGAGATTAGAAGCGTTTAAATATCTAATGAGGAAGGTTTTAGTACATTTTTTTCAAAATATGTCAGTGTTTCTTAAGCTCTTCATTATAAGAAATAATGCAGACTTATCACTATGTTCTGTATGCCTGAAACTAATTTTTTTTTAAGGTAGACTTAAAAGAAGAAAACTAATTTTGTTTGGCTTGTTTTTTGTGAATTTCTTAACAGGTGGATTTTTTGACTCTTCATTGTGAAATACTTTCGAGTTTATAAATTATTGTCCTAAACGTATCATTTTAGTCTTAAATCTTCCCTGTAAGCCAAGCACCTCAGAGAATTACTATTTCTACTCTTTCTTGGATAACAGAATTGATTTATTAAGCAAGATTTCTTTTTTTCTTTCTTTTTTTTTTTTTGCTTGCTCATCCAATTTTACTCTCTGCCTTTAGCCACGCTGCTTTTTTAATATTGGGAGACTGATTGCTCTGGGCTCTGTTAACAAGCATCTTTACACTCTCACTTTGGGAAATGTTGACCCAGTGGAAGTCACTGGCAAGAGAGGAGAGTGTTGGAGGAGAAAGGTATTTTGTTACCCTGGTTCACTCCCTGCTGACCTACAGGTTTAGAGTACCTGAATTTTCTAAGGCCACAGCTGTTTTTGTGTAGCCCTTCTTCAAAAGCTTACCTCACTGGGCTCCAGTATTAACATGCCTTCCCGTTATCCCTTTAGGCTTTCAGGATAAGGGCTTTCTAGTATTACTAGTCTCTGTGTGCTTCACAATCTTTACTGGTCAATGTAACCCTGCCTACCTCACTTCACTTATCCCGTTGTGTGGTATGCCATCTGTGTACTGCCAGGGCCATGATGGATACAGATACCCAAGCAGTTAATGGCTCTTTCAGTTATATTGTATAAGAATACGTAACAGCCAGGTTAGAGACTCTAACATTTCTATTCTTTCTACGATATCAAGCTGAATTTAAGGGGAAATTGTTGGCTTTAAACACTTAATATAGAATATCTTATTGTGAGACAAAAATATGGTTTTGGCTATTTAAAATATATCTGTGCTTGGACAAGGTTTATTATATTTGCCCCCTAGCACAGAGGTTCTTTTTACCAAGTAGACTACTCAAATTTTGTTGTTATGCCACTGGTCTTCCCGTCACTGGTCATTTTATAGTGAAATTGTCACTTGAGGGCAGTGTGAAGCCTCTGTGGAGATGGGCAACACAAGATTCAGGGAAAGCAGTGATGTGGACAGAACTTCAATACGATACCTGTAAAAATGAATTCATCTATAGGAAGTGCCCAGAACAGAACAAAAATGCTTAGTTTCTTGGAAAGCAAAAAAATCAAACACTTCATCTGACCTGAGACAAATCTTTGAGCACATCCAGTGGAAATGATTATATGTGACGATTCCTTATTTTGAAGTTCTGAACTTAGTACGTTTTTGTTGATATTGTGAGTTATGTCTGCAGTGGAGAGATTGTGACGTACATTTTATGAAATAACTTGGCTTTTAACAAAGCTGGGAAATTGGTAAACCCATTGGGTTGCTAAATCAAAATTTTAGAACCATAATCACAGATACTTCATAAGTTAGAATTCATACTTCAATTTTTGTCTTATTAAGGAGGAAATAGTGGAAGTAACTGGTGGAAGTGGCAAGGGCAAACTGAGGAGGGGGCTAGACAGAGGAGAAAATTGTGACACTCATGAGCTCAAACAATAGCACTTGAGAGCTGTTGTGCTGTGCAGAAAAAAATTATAACTAGGTATGGCGATGTATGTTAACTAGTCTTACTGTAATCATTTTGCTATACATACAAATATCGAAACATGTACACCTGAAATTAATACAATGTCATGTGTGAATTATATATAAAGTCAAGTGGAAATAAAGCAGTGTAAGGGGAAAAGAAGGCTGGGATTATGTTTTGGGGTGTAGGAACAGGGATGTTACTTTGTAAAGGATGATCAGAAGAGCCTCTCTGAAGTTGGAAGCTTCATGCAGAGTCTGAATGAAGTGAGGGATACTTAGGTGCAGAGATGTGCCACCCAGATCCTCCTCCACTGAAGGACTTTCTGCCCCAATTTCTGGAGAGCTGTCACCAGACAATCTTCAGTGTCAGAACATTCAGGGATTGTCTCCACTGCAAAGAGCCTTTCTCTTTCTCCAGGGCAAGGCCATCCTGTGGGCCGCCCATGTGGGTGGGGCAGGTTCTTCCTCTGGGTGGCCCAAGGCCAGTGACTGATCCAGGTGGGAATAGAAAAGCACAAACAGGACCTATCTGTCAGGTGATTTCAGTTTCAAGTCTACCCCTGGGGCCAGTGAAGGCTGTTGAATTTACATCACATCCTTTCTCTCCTTTCCACAGCTGATTCTAAGTGCACCCCCTCATAAACATCCTAAGAGCAGAAGTACCAAAAAAAACCCCAAACCCCACGAGTGTTCTTGGTGGAGTTGGTAGGTGTGCCCAGGCCAAAAAGTGGGGCTTGATGCAGGGTCGGGAGCCCAAAAAGAGTGCTGAATTTTTGCTGCACATGCTTAAAAATGCAGAGAGGAATGGCTGAACTTAAGGGTTTAAATGTAGATTCTCTGATCATTGACCACAACCCCGTGAACAAAGCTGCCAAGATACAGACCAGAAAGCGAGTTCATGGGTGGACTAACCCATACGTGAGCTCTCCCTGCCACACTGAGGGGATCCTTACTGGAAAAGGGCAGAGTGCTCTTCAACCAAAGAGCAGGTAGCACAGAAGAAAAGGATAACTCAGAAGAAACTAAAAACAAGCAAACTTACTTGTATTACCTGGAGGTAAATTCAGCATTAAGTAAATGCTAATGAAAGTAAACAAAACAAAAACATTAGCACTTGAGAGCTGTTGCATTTTATTTGACCAGTCCCCCTCTTCCGGTTTTTCTCAGATTGCCCCTGAAAAGCCAATTCAGGCCCTGCAAAAACCATGATTTTAAGTTATAAACATCACTTTCTCTGGTACATAGTAAGTGTTCAATGTAAGTCATCAAGCAAATCAGAGCAGAAAGAGAAGATGTAATTCATACATTCAAGCCTACTTCAGTATATGTGTACGTGCTTGGGATTTTATATTCAAAGTTTGTCATAAACAAAGAGAGATTCAGTCAGATACTTCTAAATTATTAAAGATGTTAGAACATTCTAGTCCTAAAGGGTACAGAAAACTTTTCTTCTAAACTTGGTGCATAGGCTTCAAGTAAAAGTCAATAGACTAATAAATAAGTACGCAACAATATTTCTCTGGCAAACCCTATAGGCTGTATCATGTATTTTTACTAAAACAGTGGGAGGACATAACAGCTAAATGCCGTTTATGAAGTACGATTGTATAGGAGAATGACATTTAAAAACAAACGCCGTCTACTTACAAAGTATAAATGTATATTATAGTCTTTTTGGCTAAAAGGTATTTATACATGGAGCTGTGTCTTGCAACTGTGTTCACAGAAGTTAAGGTTCTCTGGAGAGTTCTAGGGGCCACCACCAGAGATCGAGGGGCAGTATAGCCAGCAGGTCAGGTACTCTCTCCCAAGCATGAGAGATTGATCTTTAAATTTTGTAAAAATACTACTGAGATAGAGGGATAAATGTACAGTATATCAAAAAATGTAACTATCAGCTGGGCTTAGCAACTGGTTGGTGTTTGTATTCTTTGTCAAGTTCTTGAAGTCTAGGATACTGATGCATAAGGAACCAGATAGGCTGGTAGGACATTTAGCATTATGGTGTGAAAATTAAGAAGAGTATGCCAAGAATCTATCTTGGATGGATAGACTTCTCACCTGTACACAGATGAATTGCAGAAGTCCCTAAATGTAAAAACAAGACTTTGGCAAAAAATGAAAAAAGAGAGAGAGAGAGAGAGAGGAAACAGTCTTGTAGAGGAGTTTTACTAGGCAAGAAGATGAAGAGCAGATAGAATTAGGAATCATCGTAAAAAGAAATTATTGCTGTAAGTGATCGAAGTGATCGAGACCCAGAAAGAAAGCAGTTTTTCTCTTGCACGCCAGCAGGAATGTGCTGTGGATTTTGGATGGGGGAGTTGTGAAAGATAGTGAGTTTTCATCCAGTATTTTCAGAAAATTTGCCATGATTCCTTAATAGTGCAAGCTCTTGGCTGTAGGACACAAGTACAAATAAACACTAGCTCTTCCTCTGGTTGACTTCTTACCTTTCACGTTTCAGCTCAGGTGCTCTCTTTGTCAGTTGCTTCCATTAAGACCTTATTTAAAACATGTCTGCCTCCAATTTTATTCTTTATCATATGGCTCTGATTATTTTATTCTTAGCATTTACTAAAAATCACTCTGTATTAAAATGATTTGTGTGTTACTCGCTTGCCTATTCATTGACTAACCACACTCCTCAAGGAAAGGTACCACATCAGTCCTTGTCTCTTATATTTCTGACACCAGCTGCGTAGCAAGTGCTAAACATATTTGTTGAATAAAAGAACAATTGGACAAGTGAATGAATTAACGGATATTGTGTATTTACCAACACTGTTTTAAGCTCTACCATGGTGTCATTTATCATTTTGACCAATTCTATATTTTCTCATGAAGGTTGAATGAAACCTTGGCAAGTGTATTATCTCACAAGCTGCTATTAGTCAAAATAAAATAGTGACTCAGAATCAGAGGGAGCTTTCTCCCAAGTGGTTCTCTTACCTTTAGAAATCCTTCATCCTCTTTATTGTTGCTTCTAATATCCTTTGATTTTTTTTGGCATGATTCAAAATACCAGGTATGATTTCTGCATCTTTAATCAATGGACCATTCACCTCTACTTTCTTCTTTTTTATGACTGGCATTAATTTATGTATGATTATGAAGGCATGCCTCTTAACATTGAAATAATATATAGTACTGTTCTGAGAAGAGCTTACTTCATAACTTGGGGATTCTTTAGAAGACACAGAAAGTTACCATTTAAAAGTGAAAAATCAAGCCCTATTTATTCTTGATGCTGTCCTGTAATTAATTTTTTAACAGGATTTTATTGGGGAACAGTGTGTACTTCCAGGACTTTTTTCCAAGTCAAGTTGTCCTTTCAATCTTAGTTGTGGAGGGTGCCATTCAGCTTCAAGTTGTTGTCCTTTCAGTCTTAGTTGTGGAGGGCGCAGCTCAGCTCCAGGTCCAGTTGCCATTGCTAGTTGCAGGGGCCGCAGCCCACCATCCCTTGCGGGAGTCTAACCGGCAACCTTGCGGTTGAGAGGACATGCTCCAACCAACTGAGCCATCCGGCAGCTCAGCGGCAGCTCAGCTCAAGGTGCTGTGTTCAATCTTAGTTGCAGGGGGCACTGCCCACCATCTGGAGGAGTTGAACTGGCAACCTTGTGGTTGAGAGCCTACTGGCCCATGTGGGAATCGAACCGGCAGCCTTCGGAGTTAGGAGCACGGAGCTCTAACCGCCTGAGCCACTGGGCCGTCCTATAACTAATTTTGAATGAAATTCTAAAATATGAATCTTTAAGGTTTTAATGAGATTGAAAGTCCTATGACATGTCTTTATGATCAACTAAAGTTCTCATTAATACATCATTTAATGAGAACTTTATATAGTATAATACATAATAGTATATGTAGTAAATGTTGGGGTAGAGAGATGATTTAAAAAACGAATTCCCAATTACAATGCTGATTTTTATGATAGACAGTACAATGTGCTACCAGTCTAGCAATTGCTTAGCTTACTAAGACTAAAGATCTATGTTGGTAATAGAAATGAGGGGTAATGCCAGTCATAGAACCTATCCATGTATTAGGTGGTACTTTTAAAGTAGGCAGAAAATACATAATAATAACTCGTTGGCAGTGCATTTCCTATTATTACCAGGGTCTCTTTCCAAGCACCTGACATATATACTATATATAATCCCTCTAATGGTTCTATGAAGAAGTGCCATGTTCAGAGTCACAGCTATTAAGTGGTAGATCTGGGATTCAAACACAAGCAATCTATAAATAGTGTATATGCTCTCCAAACCTGGAATATATATGTATTTGAATCCTATTTGAATATTTTACTGTTATTGACATGATTTCCATTCACCAAAGGTTTTAAGGGATATGACAAATTCAGAACTTGCCAAAAATCACTTGTAATTATTTGAGTCCATGCACCTGGTAGGGCTGGCAATGGAGAACTTTATTAAATTGTACCAGTGTTTTTCAGTGTTTCAGCAGGTGGTAGGATTTCAGTGTGTCCAGGTATTCATTCTTTGAAAAGAAAACATTAAAGCATTTTTATTACTGCTTGCTGACTTTATCATTTCCATAGCTGCCTATCTTAAAACCATGTGTCCATGGTTTTTAATCTATACATTTAAATACTTGGTAATATTGTTAAATTGTCCATACTACCTAATGCAACCAAAAGATTCATTGTACTCCCTATCAAAATTATAATGGCATTTTTCACAGAACAAAGATTTGTAAAATTTGTATGGAACCATGAAAGATCCTGAATAGCCAAAGGAATCTTGAGAAAGAATAATAAAGCTGGATGCATCATACTCCTGATTTCAAACTATATTGCAAAACTGTAGTAATCAAAACAGTATGGCATTGGCATAAAAACAGACACATAATTCAATGTCATAGAATAGAGAGCCCAGAAATAAACCCAGGCATATGTGGTCTATTAATTTATGAGAAAGGAGTTAAGAGTATACATTGCAGGAAAGGACAGTATCTTCAATAAATGGTGTTGGGAAAACTGGACCATTATCTTACACCACAAACGAAAACTAACTCAAAATTGAGTACAAGACTTGACTGTAAGACCGAAAACCATGAAACTCCTAGAAGAAATTATAGGTGGTAAACTCCTTGATATTGGTCTTGGAAATGAGTTCTTGGTTTTCACTCTAAAAGCAAAGGCAACAAAAGCAAAAATAAACAAGTGCGACTACATCAAACTAAAAAGCTTCTGCAGAGCTAAGGAAATAATTAACAAAAATGAAAAAGGCAATCTACTGAATGAGAGAAAATATTTTAAAACCGTATATCTGATAAGGGGTTAATATCCAAAATGTGTAAAGAACTCATAAAACTCAATAGCAAAAAACAATGTGATTAAAAAACAAAAAGTGGGCCGAGGAACTGAATAGACATTTTTCCAAAGAAGGCATACAAATGGCCAGCAGGTACATGAAAAGGTATTCAACATCACTAATCATCAGGGAAATGCAAATCAAAAGCACTTTGAGGTATCACCTCAACACCTGTTCGAATGGCTATTATCAAAAAGACAAAAAACAAATCGTGAGGATGAGGACAAAAAACAACCCTTGTGCACTGTTGGTGGTACTGTAAAATGCAGCCGCTGTGGAAAACAGTATGGAGGTTCATCAACAAATTAAAGATAGAAGTATCATATCCAGCAATTCTACCTCTGTGTATTTATCCAAAGAAAATGAAAACACGAATTCAGAAAGATATATGCACACACACCCTCCCCCCACCACCCCATGTAAAATAATCAAAATGTGTGATCAACCTAGGTGTCCATCAATTAATGAGTAGATGAAGGTGATGTGTATATGTATGTGCGTGTATATACATACATGTGTACATATGCCTACACACAATAGAAGATTTTCAGCCACAAAACAAGAAAATCTTACCATTTGCAATGACATGCATGGCCTTTGAAGGCATTATGCTAAGTGAAGTAAATCAGACAGAAGGACAAATACCGTATAATTTTGCTTATATTTGGAAATTGAAACAACACCACCAACAAAAAACACCAAGCTCCTAAACACAGAGAACAGATTGGTGGTTGCCAGCGAAGGGTGTTGGAGAGTGGATAACGGGACTCGAAAGGTACAAAGTTCCAGTTATAAAGTAAGTCATGAGGATATATACAGCACGGTGACTTAAGAATACTGTATTGTGTATTTGAAAGTTATTAATAGAGTAAATCTTAAGTCTTCATCACAAGAAAAAACCACGTTTTTTTGTAACTATATGTTGATGGATTTAACTAGACTTATTGTGGTGACTATTTCCCAATATATATAAATATCAAATCATGTTGCACACCAGAAGCTAATAAATGTTATATGTCACTTATACCTCAATTTAAAAATAAGCTTTAAAAAGCTTTTTTTTTTTTTTTTTTTTTTTTAAAGGAAAGGAAATAGAAAAGATGATGAGATTTTTTTTTTTGGACATATGGAGATTGAGGCGCTGACTAGGCATCCCAGGTGTGTATGTCTAGCCAGAAGTTGACAATGAGGTCTGTGGATTGGAAAGGAGCTTAGGAATGAAGATACAACCGTGCATGCCCAATTTGTTGATGTAATCATTATAGCTTGACTGTGAAGTCACTAAGGTAGATTGTGTAGAAATAGGAGAAAGTTAATAAGTGTCATAATAATGGCCACCATATATCAAGTACTTAATATATTAAGGGCATAGAACTGGGAGCCACAGAGATAAATCTTGGTTTGATTTGAAATCGTACTGCAACACATTCTGGCTGTATGACTTTGGCGAGTTGCTTCATACAATTTTCGCTTTCTCTTCTGTAAAATCAACATAGTGATCTCCAGCTCCTTGAATCATGGTGAAGAGTTATTGAATGAGCATGGGAAGGACCTGATACAGTGGATAAAACCTGTAGTGGAACTTAGAAGGGATCAACACCCTTGTCCCACTTAATACAAAGTATTTAAGACTAGCGTTATTGGTGCTTGAAAATTACTGCTCTTGCCTACTACATGTATTTTCTTTAAATCCCTTCTACAGGAGTATATGTAGGATGTATGTGATGGTGTCCATCATTTACTTGAGGAATTGAGAGAGAAGTATCTTGACCAAGATCAAAGTAATTAATAGGTGGTAACAAACATCCTCCACTTCTAAGTGGCTTAACACAACAAAACTTGATTCTTGTACAACTTACAGCCATCTTTGGTGTGGCAGCAATTTCTGGGTGACTATTTTTCAGACTCATGGATTCAGGCTTCTTCCATCTTATGATGTCATCATCTTTAAAGTTTGTCCTATATGGTCATTTATGAAAAAGGAAGAGAGAGCAAGGAAGGATGATCAAGCCAGATGTTTATAGCTAGAACCGAAAAGAGCACATGTAACTTTCACATACAGACTGTTGGCGGCCAGAAACCAGTCAATGCCCGTCCCCAAACTAATTTCACTGAAAGCTTAGAAATGTAGTCTTCTTGCGTAAAAGAAGAAATGGAATTGGTGAGCGAGACTTTGCATGTTTCATACATGGTAAAGGTGGGATTTTAAAGAAGTCCTACATATGGAGGTTGGAAGGAGATAGAAAAGGTGTGGCAATTAAGAGGACCCAGTATAGATTTCCTGCTCTGAAAGTCAAGGGAAGAGAGAGTCTGTCTACTTTTTAAATGCTTACTTTGTGATAGACACTGTGCTGGTTCAATGTTAAATCATGAAGAAGCATTAAATGTGAGGATTTGGAAAACCCCAGTGGTTTTAGCAACTGAACATATAAGGGCTTTGTTTCAGGCTAGTTAGGTAAGGGGAAGGGAAGGAGGAGATGGATTAGTTGTCAAATAAATACATACATATGTAGGAATTCACTGTATTAACAAATTGAAGGAGTAACACTGTGTGATCATCTCAAAAAATGAATAGAAATAAAATTCAGTATAAACACAGGATAATTTTGTGGGGTTTTTTTTTTAGTCAACTAGGATGAAAAGGGAAATGTTGTCATCTTAATGATTATGGCAAAACTGAAAGCTTTCTCATTGAGGTTGAGAATAAAAGGAAGATGACTATCATCACTACCTCTATTTATCATGGTAGTAGAAGCCCTAATCAGTGCAATAAGGCTGCAAAAAGAAATGAAAGTTATAGAATTGGAAGAAAGATAACATAAATTGTCTTTATATGTGGATTCTTTCATTGTATTCCTATAAAAACAAAATAATCTTCAGAAAAATGGTTTGAGTTAAAGTTTAGCAATGTTTCTGGACTTAAAAAACAAAACCCAATATAGTAAAATTAGATAGTGATTTAAGTAGAAATTGCACAGTAAGCACTTCCATAAAGCCTCCCCTCCATAAAAGCAAAAAGAACATGGAAAACATTCTCGGAATCCAATTTTTCTAACCTCTGGAAATTGAGCAAAGGGTTTCATCAATCTACGTAGTGTTTATTCAAGAACAGTGACTAAATCTTTGTAAAACAGCAACCCTCCACTTCTTTGTCTGAAGTAACTCTGAAAACCAGTAACCTGGGGGCAGAATAAGGTTGGAGCTTCTTCAAAGCCCTGTTCCCAGAGAGTTGTCATTATTTCCTGTCTGCTGGGTCCATGAAAGACCTCACCCATAATACTACCTTTATTTGACCTGTTTCAAATCTCAAATAGTGTGAACAGGCTTTTCTGAGGATGATTCTTGAAAACGAGGCAATTTAACATTGCAGCTGCCTGTAGTAGAGGATAAGATTTGAGGAAAACAATAGGCTAATCAAAAAGCTTGGAGGTAAACAACCCAATTAAAAAATGGGCAGAGGACATGAAGAGACATTTTTCTAAAAAGGACATACAGATGGCAAACAGACATATGAAAAAATTCTCAAACTCACTAATCATTGGAGAAATGCAGATAAAAAACACAATGAGATACCACCTCACCCAAGTCAAAATGGCTATCATCAATAAATCAACAAACAACAAGTGCTGTCTCAGATGTGGAGAAAAAAGGGAACGCTGGTGCACTGTTGGTGGGATTGCAGATTGGTGCAGCCACTATGGAAAACAGTATGGAGGTATCTCAAAAATCTGAAAACGGAACTACCTTATGATCCAGCAATTCCACTCCTAGGTATCTATCTGGAGAAATCCAAAACTCCCATTCAAAAAGCTTTATGCACTCCTATGTTTATTTGCAGCACTATACACAATAGCCAAGACATGGAAACAACCAAAATGCCCATTGGTAGATGACTGGATTAAGAAACTGTGGTACATTTATACAATGGAGTATTACGCAGCCATAAAGAAGAAAGAAATCCTACCATTTGCAACAACATGAATGGACCTAGAGAACATTATGTTAAGTGAAATAAGTCAGACAGAGAAAGACAAATACCATGTGATCTCACCTATATGCAGAATCTAAAGAAAAGAATAAGTGAATGAACTAATCAGAAACAGTCTCAGAGACATAGAAGAAACACTGAGGGTGGAGGCGGGGTGGGAATAAGGGGGAAGGTGAGGGGATTAGAAAACAGTCAGTAACCACAAGATGGCCACGGGGTTTTGAAAATTCATTTGGGGAATGTAATCAACAATGTTGTAAAGATTTTGTAGGGTGTCTGATGGACACTTGTCTCATTAGGGAGACCACCTCAGGGAAGATGTAGATGCCTGATCACTGCACTATACACCTGAAGCTGAACAATAATGAATGCCAACTACAACTTTGTATGTATATGTGTGTGTGTGTGTGTGTGTGTGTGTGTGTGTATATGTGTATATGTATGTACTTAGAAGAAGTAGAGTAGAGCATTGGGAATAGAGACTGGAAATGTAATGGCTGTGTGCGATGTCAGAGGGATAGTGGATGGGGGGAGGGGGGTTCACACAGTGTGAGGGATATAAATGATAAACGTCTAAGTATTACTTTGTCTTGTGCACCTGAAACTAATAAAATAAAGTAAAAAACCTTGAAAGTAAACTCCAGGAAACAAAATGTACATAAGATACTTTGAAAAGCCCCAGTATCTTACTAAGAATCCAGAATGCCATGCATGTACCTAGAGGTTTGTGCATGCCCGGAACTGTGCACAACATGGGAAAAACCTGAGAACACCCTAGTGTCTAACCTCCGGCTGAACTTGAGGTTCTGTCAGTGCATGAAGTGAAGATAAGACAAAGTTGTGTACTGCCTTGCTGAGTGGTAAAAGTGTCACCAACATGCACCTAGAGTCCCCCTACCATCACCACCCTGGAAAGATTGGAAGATTTATCTGTACCAGGCATTTAAGGAAATCTGTCCAATCATTTAGCTGGCCTCTAAGAAGTTAACTGAGCAGACACTTCAGTGACTACATATGACAAAGAATATCAGCTTTCCAGAATTACTTCCGAAAATTCACTAAAACAAAATAATAACAGGCAATAAAACAATCTTTGGGGAGGGCAGAGAATCACATTTCCAGAATTGCCACATTATATTATTTTAAAGGTCTAGCTTAAAAAAAAAGGTGGGGAAAAAAAGAAAAAAGAATGTATGGTCCATTCTCAGGGAATGGGGAAAAAAAAAAAAAAAAAGAAAGCAGCCAACAGCAATTGTCTCTGAAGCCCAGATTTTGGACTTAATAAGAAAAAAAAAAAAATTTTAAGTCAGCTATTTCAAATATGTTCAAAGAACTGAAGAAAACCACGTCTAAAAAAACTAAAGGAAAGTATAAGAAGTCTCTTACCAAAAGCGAATATGAAAAAAAGAGAAATTACACAACAAAGAAATTACATAACAGAAACTCTGGAGTAGAAAAGCAATGATCTAAAGTATTAAATATGGGGTTCTTCATAAAAAGAGTTTGGTCACCATTCTGTTCTAATATCCAGTAAAAAACTGAACAGACTGAAACATCAACTCTTCTAGGATTCATAAGAGAGATGAAGGACAAGGCAAAAACCACACCCCCAACGATTGGAGAAACACTAAGATAGTAAGGGGAGTCACAGCTTACCAGAATGGGAACTACCACATGAACCAGCATGGAGGTAGGAAAACATGAATTGCAATTGTGGAATTGCTGGAGGCTCAGTGTGGACAACTCTGGGAGTTAAACACTCCTGGGGGACCCAGTTATAAAGAGACTCCTACAATTTTGTGACATTTACCCCCAGGAACTCCACCAGGTTCCCACAGTAAACTTCTTAGAAAATTCCCTTTCTGCTTTTGGCAAGGGGATGGAAAAGTATATATTTTGATAGATGCCAGAGACCTGTATTTTTCTTAATAAGGCATACCCTCAGGGGAAACTGTTGAATCAGAGTCTAACGGACCTGAGGGAAGGGAAAATCCCAATCCAATCAGTTCTAGATTTCCACATGGGAAAAGGGAAATACTCTACTCCAGCCCACTAGAGCCTTCCTGTCTCAACCTAAGGAAGGCTACTCAATATATAATTTCAATTATATAAAATTCTGGAAATGGCAGCACTATGGAGACAGTAAAAAGTTCCGTGGTTGCCAGGGATTGTGGGGGCAGCAAATGAATAGGCAGAGCACAGAGAATTTTTAGGGCAGAGAATATACTCTGTGTGATACTATAATGATGGATACATACTGTTATACATTTGTCCATACACATATAATGAATGTACAACAGAAAGAGTGAACATTGAAGTAAACCATGGATTAGGGGTGATTACAATGTATGAATGCAGGTTTGTCATTTGTAACAAATGTCCCCCTCTGGTGAGGTATGTTGATAATGGGAGAGTCTATGCATGTGTGGGGGCAGCGTGTAGACGGGAAATATCTGTACCTTGAACTCAAGTTTCTTGTGAATGTAAAACTGCTTTAAAAAATTGTCTTAAAACCTATTAACTGTAAAGTCTTAACAGGTTGTTTGAGCAGGCAGAAGAATTTATCAGTCTACTTAAAAATAGATCAATTGAAATTATCTAGTCTGAGCAACAGAAAGAAAAAAATGAAGAAAAAGAAACTGAGCCTTAGAAACCTGTGAGACACCATCAAGTGAATTAACATGTGCATAGTGGACATTCCAGAAGGAGATAGGGAAAATAATATTTGAAGACACAATGGCTGAAATCTTTTCAAATTTGATGGAAATATTAATGTACACATCCAAGCACTGAGCACAATCCAAATAAGATGAACTCAAGAGATCCACACGTGGATACATCTTGAAAGCAGCTACAGAGAAAGTATCCCTCACATAAAAAGAATCCTCAATCTGATAAACTGCTGTTTTCTTATCAAAAACTATGGAGGAGGACAGAAGGCAATGGGATGATATTTTATATCTATATCTATATATATATACACACACACACATGCGCATGTATATGCAAAACTGTACAACACTTGTAATTTGTTACCTCATAGACTATAAGCTTCTTGATGGCAAGCATCATCTCTTGATCACCTTTGAGTCACTTACAAATTATTTGTGTCACTTATTAGTAAATAAAGGTTTGTTGAAAAACAAACCCTAGAATCTGGACAAATTTGAGAAATGAGCAGGGAGACTGAAGTCCCAAAGCTGGAAGACTTGGTACAAATGGATCTTTCAGGCAGGGGTGCAGTGAGATAAGTGGCAGGAGCTAGAGCACGGATGGGGCCAAGAGGGTGAGAGAATCCAAGAGGGTAAGAGCCAGGGGCACAGACCAAGAATTTGAGAGTTAACACAGAAATGAGCTTGCGGCTGCAATAGGATACTGTGTTACTGCTCTACCAGTATGCATTCATTAGTTCCATGTAAGGGACTGAGATAGCATAGATACTTAGGTATTTTAGGAAAAGAACCTGGTAGATAATTTGAATTAACGAGCCAGTACCATAGGACAGAAAGCTAGTTAAATAGCCACAAATAAGGACTTAGCTTCCTCAAAGTGAACTTTTAAGATGCCTAGTGGTAGACTACTTTGTTATCCTCAGGTAAGCCTATGATTCTTTTTTTTTTTTTTTTCTTGATATTTTATTTTTTGCCAAGCTATTTTTCTGGTACACTTTGAGATCAGACATTGTGGACCCATTACTCTCATGCTCCTATTTCTCACATACATTAATCCAGAGTGTGTATTAAAAGACTTCTGGTATTTGCCAACTGAATGTGTGTGTGTATATGTGCATATATATGTGTGTGTGCGCATATGTGTGTATGTGCATGTATATATATGTCAGTGTATGTATATACTGTATACATATGTGTGTGTATATACACACATACACAAATATAACTGTATCTGTATCTACATTACCATCCAACTTTACTTGACTATAGAGTGAATCTCCCTGTAGATAAACATAATTCTACAATCCCTCCCACTGTCTCTTTCCGTGGGTGCTGCTTTCACCTTGTCTCTTTATGTAAAGATCTATCTATAGTTTCTGTGGGCAGAGGGGCAGGGTCTCTTCTTTGTCTGAACATTGTGGGCTATAACTTATGAAACAAGTCTGGCCATGGTGGCTTCTGGACAAATGGTTCTTTCTCTTTGGCAGAACAAGCCATGAAGAAGGTATTGCTCTTTATTTTTTAAAAATATTTTTTTAATTTCAATTACAGTTGATAATATTACATTAGTTTCAGGTGCATCGTATAGTGTTTAGACATTTATATAAATTCCGAAGTGAACCCCCTGACAAGTCTAGTATCCATCTGACACCATACAGTTATTACAATATTATTGACCATATTCCCTATAGAGTACATTACATCCCTGTGAGTATTTCATAACTACCAATTTGTACTTAATCCTTTTCCCCTTTTCATCCAGCCTCTAACCCCCCTCCCATCTTGCAACCATCAGTTTGTTCTCTGTGTCTCTGAATTTGTTTTAGTTTTGATTGTTCATTTATTTTGTTTTCAGATTCCACATATAAGTGAGATCATATGGTATTTGTCTTTCTCTGACCTATTTCACTTAGCATAATACCCTCTAGGTCCATCTGTGTTGCAGATGATAAGATTTCATTCTTTTTGTGGCCAAGTAATAATCCATTGTATATACCGAGACTGCCAAAAGTATACCCATTTTAAGAGATGTTATCTATGCTCAAGCAGTAGTTCTCTGTAATCAGAAGTGTCTGGACGCTGCTGGTAACCACTTTGAGCACCTCTTGTAATTGCAAAAGTCAAATGTGACTCGTATTGATAATTTATTATCAGTATATATTGAGTATTTCAATTTTCATACAGTTTATCCCTTTCTTAAAATGTGTATACATTTTTTGGCACCCTCTGTATGTACCACATCTTGATCCTAAATTTTATCTGGAAATGCAAGTGATTCAGTATAACCAAAACAAAGGTGAAAAAGAATAGCAAAGTTGAAAGACTCATTTCCCAATTTCAGAAGTCGCCACAAAGTTGTAGTAATCAAGACTGTTATACTATCATAAGAATAGACATAGATTAATGGAACAGAATTTAGAGTCCAGAAATAAACCTATAAATTTATAACTAATTGATCTGTTAAAATCAAAAGTCCAGATTACCTGGAGGAAGAATAGTCTTTTCAACAAATGGTGGTGGGACAACTAAATATCAGGGTGGGACACCATCTGTCATCATTTACAAAAGTTAACTCAAAATGGATCAAAAACTTAAATGTAAGAACTGAAAGGATAATATTCTTAGCAGATGGTGATACTAATCTTCCTTACCTTGGATTAGGCAGTGGTTTCTTAGATATGACACCAAAACCACAAACAAGCTGAGAAAAATAGATTAGACTACATCAAAATAGATAAACATTTTTGATTCAAAATAAGCTATCAAGAAAGTGAACATAAAAACCACAGAACGAAAGAAAATATTAATCATGCTTGTTAAGAGTCTAGAATTTAGAATACATAAAGAACTCTTAGAACTCAATAATACAATTAAACCAAATAAAAGTAGAAAAATGCTTTGAATAAATATTTTTCCAAAGAAGATATAAAAAGAGCCAATAAGCACATGAAAAGGTCCTGAATATCATTAGCTATTAGGGAAATGCAAATTAAAATAAAAACTGAGATACTGCTTCACACCCACTAGAATGGCTACCATAATAAATATGCACATTAGCAAATTTGGCGTGGCTATGGAGAAATTGGGACCCTCCTAAGTTGCTGGTATGGGTATAAAATGGTGCAACTGCTGTGGAACACACTTTGGTAGCTCCTAAAAAATCAACATAGGGTTACAGTGTGGCTCAGCAGTTCAACTCCTGGGACTCAAGAGAATTGAAAGCACAAAAATTTGCACATAATGTTCATAGCCGCATTGTTCATAATAGTCAAAAAAGTGGAAACAAGAAAAACTGGGGACAACCAAGATGGCGCACTAGGTAAATGCTGTGTTTACCTTCTTTCACAACCACATCAAAATCACAACTAATCTACAAAACAACCATTATTGAGAATCGCCTAAAATCAAGCTGAACTGAAGCCTTTTAACTAAGGACTTCCAGAAGAACCCACCTCCAGACTGGTGGGAAGGTCAGAGATGCAGAATGGGCTGGTCCCACACCCGCGTGTGACCATTAAAGATCGGAGGGCTATTTCAGCTGTGGGGGTCCCCCCACCCCATAAAGGAGTAAGAGATCCCAGCCCCACCCCAGCCCAAGGTTCCAGTGCTGGGGAAAGAAGTCCCCATAACTTGTGGTTGTGAAAACCAACGCAGATTGTGACTGAGTGAGACTGCACTCACTGGAACTCCTCTTAAAGGGACTGCGTATGGACTTACCCACCAATAGAGCCACTCGCTCTGAGCTCCAGTGCTGGGGCAGCAGCTGGAAAGGCGGCAGAGACCAAAGGTGGGGAATTGAGTTGTCTGGCATGGGATGGGGGCTGGAGAGGTGGCTTTCTCCTGGATGGGAGAGCTGGCTGGTGGAGGCCATTGTTTCTTTGTTGAACCCTCCCCCTTCCTGGCTGGTGAACACCTGTGGTCACCATTTCTGAATCTCCCCTTGTCATTTGCCCCACCTTGGCGATTTGAGACCTGGCCCTACCCAACTTTCAGGCACACCGTGACTGCTTTCAGTGGCTTTTTCATGCAGACTGCCTACATTAGCTCAAGCTGCAGACTTCCCTAGAGTCATTTTAAGGTTCATGGAACCCAGACAAGCAGCATCTGGCTTGAGTGTGTCCCGTACCTCTGGCTGAGCAGCCCTAAGTTGGCATTGGCGGCAGCCAGCCTTGGTTCACAGCTTGGCCTCTCAGGGTGCTTCCAAGCATGGCACAGGCAGTGGCCATCTGTGGATTTCTTTCTGGCTCCCTCTGGGTGGCCCCAGGTGGGACACAGGCTGTGGTTGAAGTAGAACTACAGTGGATCCCCTCCAAGGTTGTCCTTGGGCTGGCACCCCCAGTGACTAGCTTCAAAATGAGCTAGAGTATCACCCAGCTGCCTCCAAGTACGACACACCCACGGGGCGGATTGGGCAGGCACCAGAGTCCTGCTGAGGCAGATCCTGCTCTGTAGGGTCAGCCCCTGCACAACAACTCTTCCACTGTAATCAAGGATAATCCTCACAACAAGTGAGCCCAAGGGTCAGTCCCTCATATTGATGTGCAATTATCAACCAAAGCTCAACTACAAGAGGAGGGCACACACAACCCACACAAGGGACACACCTGGAGTGTATGGCTCAGGTGACCAGAAAGCCTGCGCCACTGAACCTCACAGCACACCTACTACATAAGGCCACTCTACTAAGACTGGAAGACCTAGCAGCCCTACCTAATACATAAAAACAAACACAGGGAGGCAGCCAAAATGGGAGACAAAGAAACATCCCAAATAAAGGAATAGAACAAAGCTCCAGAAAAAGAACTAAGCGAAACAGAGATGAGTTCCAAACACTAGTTATAAGAATGCTCAATGATCTTGGAGAACTTCAACAGAGAGATAGGAAGCTTAATGGAGATGGAGGGGCCAGCCCCGTGGCTCAGGCGCTTGGAGCTCCATGCTCCTAACATCGAAGGCTGCCAGTTGGATTCCCACATGGGCCAGTGGGCTCTGAACCACAAAGTTGCTGATTCCACTCCTCGATTCCCGCAAGGGATGGTGGGCTCCACCCTGTGCAACTAAGATTGAACGTGGCACCTTGAGCTGAGCTCCCGGATGGCTCAGTAGGTTGGAGCGTGGGCTCTCAACCACAGGGTTGATGGTTCAACTGCTGCAAGGGATGGTGGGCTGTGCCCCCTGCAACTAACAGTGGCAACTGGACCTGGAGCTGAACTGCGCCCTCCACAACTACGATTGAAAGGGCAAAAACTTTACTTGGAAAAAATCCTGGAAGTCCCAATAAAGTCCTGTTCCCCTTCCCCAATAAAATCTTAAAAAACAAACAAAACGGGGATGGAAACCATCAAAAAGAACCAGTCAGAAATAAAGGATACAATAATGGAAACAAATAATATATTACAGGGAATCAATAATAGATTAGATGAAGCAGAGGATCCAACCAGTGATGTAGAAGATAAGGTAGCAGAAAGCACCCAGCCAGAATAGCAAAAAGAAAAAAGAATCCAAAAAATTGAGGAGAGTTTAAGGGGCCTCCGGCACAATATCAAGCGTACCAACATTTGCATTATAGGGGTACTAGAAGGAAAAGAGAGAGAGCAGGGAATTGAAAATCTATTTGATTAAGAAATAATGACAGAAAGCTTCCCTAACCTGGTGAAGGAAATGGACATACAAGCCCAGGAAGCACAGAGAGTCCCAAACAAGATAAATCCAAAGAGGCCAACACCAAGATACATCATAATTAAAATGTCAAAGGTTAAAGACAAAGAGAGAATGTTAAAAGCAGCAATAGCAAAGCTGTTAGTGACCTACAAGGGAGTCCTCATAAGACTGTCATCTGATTTCTCAACAGAAGCTTTGCAGGCAAGAAGGAAGTGGCAGAAAATATTCCCAGTGATGAAAAGCAGTGACATACAATCAAGATTGCTCTACCCAGCAAGGCTGTCATTTAGAATTGAAGGACAGATAAGGAGCTTCCCAGACAAGAAAAAGCTGAAGGAGGTCATCACCACCAAACCTGTATTACAGGGACTCTTAGAGGGACTTCTTTAAAATGGGAGGGGGGTTAAGGATGGGTGAAAGGGGAAGGGATTAAGAAGTACAAAGTGGTTGTTATACACTAGTCATGGGGATGTAGGGTATAGCATAAGGAATATAGTCAATAATATTTTAATAGCTAGGTATGGTGCCATATGGATACTAGATCTATCAGGGTGATAGATGGGAATTGGGTTGGGGTCAGGGTGAAAAAGGTGAAGGCATTAAGAAGTACAGTATGGGGAATATAATCAATAATGTTGTAAAGATCATGTAAGGTGCCAGATGGGCACTGGACTTATCAGGGGGATCACGTCATAGACTGTATAGATGCCTGACCAATGCACTATATACCTGAAGCTAAAGTAGAATAATACTGAATGTCAACTAAATGTATAGGTATATACAGTCAATGGGATGTGGAGTGCACCATAGGGAAGATAGTCGATGGTATTGGAACAGCTATGTAAGATGTCAGAGGGGTAGTAGCTTGGGGGGTGGGTTATCACCTTATGAGGGGTTTAAATGTCTAACTGTTATGTTTTGTATACCTGAAACTAATAAAAAATAAGTATTTGAGAAAAAGTGGAAACAGTCCAAATGTTTGTCAGTTGATGAATGGATAAACAAAGGCAGTAAAAGCCGTACAATGGAATATTCAGCCATAAAAAGTAAAGAAGTACTGACACATACAACATGGATGGACCTTCAAAACATTATGCTGAGTGAAAGAAGCCAGATATAGAAGTCCACATATTGCATAATTCCCATTATGAAATGTTCAGAATAGACACATTTATGAAGACAGAAAATTGATTAATGGTTTTCAGTGGCTGTGGGTGGGCATGTAGTTTCTTTTTGAAGTGATCAACATATTCTGGAATTACATAGTGGTGATGGTTGCAGAGCTTTGTGAATATACTAAAATCACTGAATTGTACACTTCAAATGGGGAATTTAATGGTACGTGAATTACATCTCAATCAAAATTAAATATGTGATATATTAATGAGTATTTAAAAAGTGAATTTTCGAAGAAAGATACCATTTACAATGACATCAGAATCCAGTACGTAGAAGAAAATCTAACAAAAGATGTACACTGTCATTACAGAGGAAACAATAAAACTTCAGAGAGTAAAGAAGAAATAAAGGACAAACCTCCCTCGTTCATGAATTGAAATGCTCAGTATTAAAAAGATGAAAATTCCCTCAAAACTGATTGTAAAACAAGCAAAATAAGAATCACTGACCAGTGTTTCGTTTTATTACATTTTGCTTTGCAATTCAGCTAGGCAATTCTAAAATTTGTAGCAAGCTGTGAATGGCCTAGGAAAGCAAAGACATTCTTGAAGGAAAACAAACAGGAAGTGTTTCTACAACATAACGAGGCATATTATAAAACTGTGGTAATCAAGACAGTGTTATTTGCACAAGGGTAAACAAGTAGACAAATGGAGCAGAATAGAGAGCGTAGAAACAGGTCTTGGTATAAGTGATACTTGATTTTTGACAGATGTGGCATGAAGAGCAGTGGGAAATGGATGTTCTTTCTCAAATGCTGGTAGGAAAATTTGCTATCCACATGGAAAAAAATAAATCTGACTCCTCATCTCATACTGTGTATTGAAATAATTCCAAGTGGATGAAAAACCTAAAGGCAGAAACATTATATTTTAGAAGAGTATATAGATTAACTTCTTGACCTAAGGGTGGAGCTATGTTTTCCTAAAAAGACTTTAAAAGCAATAGTATAAAGAAAAATATTTTTATAAAATTATTTACATTTAAATGTTGAACTTCCATTTATCAAAAGATACTATGGAAGGTCCAATCATGAGCAGGAGAAGATACTTCCAACAAAACAACTCAGCAGAGACAAGTACCAGAATGTATAAAGGACTCCTATAACAAAAGCCCTCTAGAGCAAGGGTAAAATACTTGAATTGGAACTTTATCTTCCTCCTTTGGAGGAAATCCAAAGCCTATGAAAACAATGCAAAGTAAAGCCAAAAGAAAATATCACTTCACTCTCATCAGATTAGAAAAAATTAGAAATAAATTTCCGCTTATAAGTGATAATGCAGAAGTGGAGCTTTCAGAGTTGCTAGCTGGAATATGAATTGGTAGGGCTATTTTAGGAAATAATTAGCCGTTATCCACCCAATTTGAAAATTATCATCTGTGACGAATTTCAGTTCTAAAGCACGTGAATTAATGTGCAATGGGACATACATGTGCAAAGTCACTGTTCATGACTTTCAGAGACTGAGAGACACGGGCCTCCACAGGAGAGAGAGGTGGGAGGGGAAAAGGAAGAGTGAGAGGTGGGGCAGAAAGGTGAGTGTGGTATAAAACAAAATCGAATAGTTGAATCATATAGGAGAGTTTAGGTGACAGAAAATACGTTAAATTTCATTTTAGGTAGTAGAGAGCAATTGCGTAATTTAAAACAGTGCAGGAAAAGTTAATTATTTAATTTGTCTGTAATGATCTCTGGTTACGTAAAAACATACATAGTTAAAAGACTTTGGAACTCTTAAGAGACATTAAATAAATCTACTAGACTGTATTCATTCTGAGGGCAGATCAGATCATCCTTTGTATAGTTGTGTTTACTCCTAGCGTATATATTATGTGGTATGTAAATTCAGATTTACAGAATGTATAAATGATTGTTGAAGTTAAATACACCTGTAAAGTAATCCTTGGATAAATAACAAATAAAAATTATATAAAGTCTAGCAAGTATCTAATACTATTTGTTTTGTGATTGATTTTTCTGTTACTGACCTGTAGAATTTCAACATGTGATTAAATTTTTACTGTGCTAAACAGATTAATACCATTTTAAACAGTTTGAAAAACATCCATTTCCCCATAATGCTTAAGGCGAAGACAAAAGATAAACATCTCATAATGTTCTATGCACATAATTTATTTTATTTTTAAAATGAATACATTATGATGAAATTAGATTATTCCCTTGAATTTTGCACTAAGACAAGAAACCAGCATTAGAAATCAGAGATGAGATTTGAATTATTTTACCTAACCAGAGTGAGATAAGTACATATTATTTCCATGGAAGTAAATGTTAAATTAAGGAATGGGGAAAAGAAAGGTATGGCAGAAGATAATGCTCATTAATTTGTATTTCAGATTTTTAAATGAAATGTTTTCTGAAATGCACAGGATTTTAGAAGGAAGGCTCTTGAATATTTGGTTACTTTTTTGTTTTGTTTTTTTAAATTTTCAGTCAGCAGTTTTTTGTAATTACTTTATTGGGGCGACAGTGGTTAGTAAAATTACATAGGTTTCAAGTGTACAATTCTGTAATACATCATCTGTATATCACATTGTGTACTCACTACCCAGAGTCAGTTTTCCTTTCGTCACCATATATTTGACCCCTTCATCCTTTTCTACCATCACCCCTCCCCCTTTACCCTCTGGTAACCACTAAACTGTTGTTTGTATCTATGCTTTTTTTTTTCTTTATTTGTTTCTCTCGTTCCTTTGTTGGTTTCAGTCTTATATCCCACATATTAGTGAAGTCACATGGTTCTCGACTTTTTCTGTCTGACTTATTTTGCTTAACATAGTAATCTCAAGATTCATCCATGTTGTTGTAAATGGCAGTATTTCATCTTTTCGTTCGGCAGAATAGTATTCCATTGTGTATATATACCACATCTTCTTTATCTATAGAAGGACACTTTGGTTCTTTCCATGTCTTGGCCACTGCAAATAACGCTGCAATGAACATTAGAGTATACATATCTTTGCAGATAAGTCCTTTCAGATTTTGGGGGGATAGATAATCAGGAAGAGGGATTGCTGGGTCATATGGTAATTCTATTCGTAATTTTTTGAGGAACCTCCACACTGCCTTCCATAACGGCTGCACCATTCTTCATTCCCACCAACAGTGTATGAGGATTCCTTTTTCTCCACAGCCTCTACAACACTTGCTATTATTTGTCTTGTTGATGAAAGCCATCCAATTAGGCATATAAATGGCCAACAAATACAGTGGTACCTCGGTTTTCGAACGTAATCCGTTCTGGAAGACTGTTCGAGTTCTGAAACGTTTGAAAACCGAGGCATGGTTTCCCCACAGAAAGTAATGCAGAGTGGATTAATCTGTTCCAGACCTTTAAAATCAACCTCTAAAACTGCAAATTTAGCATGAATTTTACTATCTAATTATACCATAGTTCCATAAAATTTATGGCGTTCGTGAACCGAAATGTTTGTCAACTGAGACATTGAAAACCGAGATACCACTGTGTATGAAAACATGCTCAACTTCACTAGCGATTAGGGAAATGTTTGGTTAATTTTTACTTCAAGGTAATATCATTAGTGTTTTCTCCTTTTTTCTTCTTCTTTGGATAGATATCAGTTGCTCTTACTCATTCCTCATAGTTTTTTTTTTTTTTAATTTAAATTTGTATTGTTTATGGGGGTAACATTGATTAATAACAAATTTTAGGTGTACAACTTTATAACACAACACCTATATATTCTGATGTGTACTCACTACCTGAAGTCTAGTCTCTTTCCATCACTTTGTATTTGACTCCCTTTACCCTCTTCATCCTCCTCACTTTCCCTTTGGTAATCACCATTCTGTAGTCTGTATCTATGAGTTTGTATTTTTTTTTATGTTTGTATGTTTGTTTTTTGCCTTTTTGTTTTATGTCCCACATATGAACGGAATCATACGATTCTTGTTCTTTTCTGTGTTACTTATTTCACTAAGCATAGTACTCTTAAGATCTATCCATGTTGTTGAAAATGACAATGTTTCACCTTTTTATGGCTGAGTAGAATTCCATTGTGTATCTATACCACGTTTTTATCCAGTCATCCATCAAAGGACACTTATGTTGTTTCCATGTCTTGGCTATTGTGAATAATGCCACAATGAACATAGGGGTACATTTATCTTTACGAATGAGTGTTTTTAAATTTTGGGGGTACATACCCAGAAGAGGGATTGCTGTGTAATATGGAACCTCTATTCTTTTATTCAGGTGTCTCCACACTGTTTTCCCTAGTTGCTGCACCAATTTACATTCCCACCAGCAGTGTACAGGTTTCCCTGTTCTTCTCATTCTTTCCAGCTCTTATTTCTTATCTTATTGATAATAGCCATTATAAAAGTTGTGAGGTGGCATCTCATTGTCACTTTGATATGCATTTTCCTAATAGCTAATGAAGTTGAGCATCTTTTCATATATCTGTTCGCCGTTTGTACATCTGCCTTGAAAAAGTGTCTATTTGTATGTTTTGAATGAAAGGTAGGTGTTGATATCTGTGACCTTTACCAGTTGTTTTTTTTTTTTTTTTTTTTTTCTTCACATTGGGTGACTGTCCTATAATGGAATTTTTAATATGTGGCTATCTAGTTCCAGGTTATAAAACACTATAGTTTTGAAACATTCATATGTAAATTGAAAAAGTATCTCATTTTATTTTTCTGATTTAATAATCTTTTTTTGGTATATCCTGTGATATGTTTACACCCAAAACATTCTAACCTTTACGATATTACTAAAGTAGATTTCCTGGATCAGTAGAGCATGCATTTTTAATTATACACATTTTACTGTGCAGTCATTTCTAGCAGAATATTTAATGCATCTTTAACAAATTGAGAGTGCTTGTGCAAGTGTGTGTGGGAAGGGTTTGCACTTGTTTGCTTTGTGAAGTGATAGAAGGTAGGAGATCTGAAATCAGAAGTTTTAATACCAGATATAGATGGAAATTCTGAACCAGGGGGGCTGTTATATTTGCGTTGCGTACATATGATTTGTGTACTTCATCATTCCATTCAGTGAGATGCAGTTTTCTGAGTTCACCTAGTAGTTCTCATGGACAAAACTGTACAAATGCAGCATGTAGCTCATTTTATATTGTTCCCTGATAGATCAATCACATTAAAAGAAGAGTTATAGCAGAACTGATTATAACTCCCTTTTTTCCCTCCCCAAAATTGACAAATTCCAAAAGTAATTCACTGAGTGGGTATGCTTATTTATATTTCCAATGTAATACTATGTGTAAACTTGCATCAAATTCAAAACATATGAGGTCTGACAATTGTTTGCAAACTTGTTGCAACGATGTTGCTAACCTTTTTTTTATATATCAGAGGGATTATGCATTATGAATTTGTACCAACTGGACAAACAGTTAACCAAGTTTACTATCTGGTAGTGCTGAACAGGCTGCATGAAAAAGTTAGACAACGTGAACGTTTTCTCCAACTATTCATGGCTCTTGCATCACGACAATGCACCAGCTCACACGGCACTGTCTGTGAGGGAGTTTTTAGCCAGTAAACAAATAACTGTATTGGAACACCCTCCCTACTCACCTGATCTGGCCCCCACTGACTTCTTTTCTTTACCTAAAGACAAAAGAAATATTGAAAGGAAGACATTTTGAGGACATTCAGGGCATCAAGGGTAATACGACAACAGCTCTGATGGCCATTCCAGAAAAAGAGTTCCAAAATTGCTTTGAAGGGTGGACTAGGCACGGGCATCGGTGCATAGCTTCCCAAGGCGAGTACTTCGAAGGTGACCATAGTGATATTCAGCAATGAGGTGTGTAGCACTTTTTCTAGGATGAGTTCGCAAACTTAATTGTCTGGCCTTGTATATAATATTGAAAATATCTCAAGAGTATTCATATACGGTGTAGTGGTTTATTTTGTTTACAGACAACTTCATATTAACCATATTTGTCAACTTCCAGATGGAGTAGAAAAAGTAAAAATATATGTTGAATTACAAGTTCGTTCTTTTTTTAAGTAGTAATGTTCTTACAGTGAAATATAGAGTATGTACGCTCTATTGCACAATGATAATAAAATAAAAATTTTCTAAAAGGCATTTAGAGGCAGTTATAGAGTCCATCTTTAGGTGTAATTTTGCCCTTGCTTATATGTACAAGGATTTTTATAAAACTAAGTCACAGGGCACAGAGTATGCATCCAAGAGTACAATATAGTCGTAACTCTGGTAAGAGGTTTAATGTTCTGGGGATCAATAAGATTCCTAAGTGCATTTTTAAGATGCTGGTTGTGCAGTATTTATTGCTTTTGATTGATTACTGAAATATGAAATGCTGCATTTCCATAAGTCATTCTTTTTCTCATAAACAAAGTGCAAAAATCAAAAGGCAAAGTCAAGCTCTCAAAGACAACTTGAGACATTTTCCGCCAAAGGAAATTATTACAATTAAGTAAAAACATGAAAACAAAAACTAAGTACAAAACCCAAATTTGGAAATATTAAAAGCCAACGTGCTGTCAATGTGCCTTTTGTCACATACCCTATTATAGTTAGAATATTGCAGAAAATAACTATTGAAAATATTTATCATAATATGTTTTCTAATATTTAAAGTAAAAAATTGGTAACAGTATATTTATTTGCTTGGCTTTTAATCTGATTGTGATATATTTTTATGGCATTTCAATAGAAAAATGTTTTACTTTCCAAAATTTCTGGCACATTTTAAGAACTAGAGCCACTGAGTAGATCAAGTATCTTACTTATTAGCACATATTATAAATGAAACATTTTTTATTTACTAAAACTATACCAAAATTAATAACAGTTCTATATGTCATTATAATATTTTATATTGAAATTTGTTTACATTTATCTCGCTTGAACTTCCCAATAATCATGGGAGTTTGGCCCAGAATCTTATATAATATGTGAACTATAATTGAAAAATAAAATATGGTAGAGAATGGAAAATAAAAAGAAAGCATGTAGCCAGTGCTCTTGGAAATAAGTTAACCTTTCCTTTCAAAAAGAAAATAATTTTAGAATTAAGCTCATTTTACCAATAAGGATACTGAGGCTTAGAGGAGAAAAATGAACTTTTCTCCCTGATTCGGTATGAATTGATTCGATAGGAATTTTTCCTTCTATTTTGTTTCTTAATGAATTGTTATAATTTGCTACTGGTGCTGTCAGAGAAAAAAGTAAAACAAAGAGACATGTCAACTCACGATGCTTTTTTTTTAGAAGTTGATGGCTCTGTTATTTTTTAAAACACTTGGAACTATGATGAATATTTAAAAACTCCCTTGATTAGTCAAAATCCAGGTGATGGGAGATTACTCACATAAAAAAATTAAGCCTAACAACAAAGCAAATTTAAAAAATCAAAATGTAAGGCACAGAGAGAGGGTGAGACTTTACAGTGTATTTGGTACAGGGCATACCTTTAGGGCCAAAGAGTTCTTGGTTCATGTCACAACTCATTTACACAAGTGATTGTTGACCTTGAGCAAGTTACATAAATTTTCAGCTTAAATTTTCTTTTTTTTAGTGTGAGAACAGTCTTCATTTTATTTCACTGTTTTCAGGATTTCATAAAATAAGAAACACAACTGTCTCTAACTAGAGTATAGGTTCTTTTTAAATCAAATTTATTGTGGTGACATTGGTTAGTAAAATTATATGGGTTTCAAGTGTACAATTCTGTAATGCATCATCTGTATACATTTGTATATCACACTTTGTGCTTACCATCCAAAGTCAGTCCTCCTTCCATCACCACATATTTGACCCTCTTTACCCTCTTCTATCATCCCCTTCCTCCCTTACCCTCTGGTCACCACTAAACTGTTATCTGTGTCTGTCAGTTTTTGTTTCTTTATTTGTTTGTCTTGTTCCTTTGTTGCTTTTAGTTTTATATCCCACATATCAGTGAAGTCATAAGGTTCTTGGCTTTTTCTGTGTGACTTATTTCGCTTAGCATAATAATCTCAAGATCCTCCATGTTGTCGCAAATGGTAGTATTTCATCTTTTTTTATGACTGAGTAATATTCTATTGCATATATGTACCACATCTTCTTTATCCCATCATCTATCAAAAGGCATTTTGGTTGTTTCTATGTCTTGGCCACCGTGCATAATGCTGCCATGCACATAGGGGTACATATATATTTATGGATAAATATTTTCAAAAATTTTGGGTAGATACCCAGGAGACGGATTGCTGGATCATATGGTAATTCTATTCTTAATTTTTTGAGAAACCTCCACACTGCCTTCCATAGTGGCTGCACCAATCTGCATTCCCACCAGTAGTGTATGAGGGTTCCTTTTTCTCTGCAGCCTCTCCAACACTTGTTTTTACTAGTCTTGTTTATAATAGCCATTCTAACAGGTGTGAGGTGGCATTTCATTGTGGTTTTGATTTGCGTTTTCCTAATAGCTAATGAAGTTAAGCATCTTTTAATATATTTGTTGGCTGTTTGTATGTCTTTTTGGGAGAAGTATCTGTTCAGGTCCTCTGCCTATTTTTTAATTGGATTGTTTGTGTTTTTGTTGTTGAGTTGTACAAGTTCTTTATATATTCTGGATATTAGCCCCTTATCAGAGGCATTGTTTTCAAATGTCTTCTCCCATTTGGTTGGTTGCCCAATGTTTTGTTGCCAGTTTCTTGCCAGTTTCTGTTGCTTTGTAGAAGCTTTTTAGTTTGATATAATCCCAATTCACTTATTTATGCTTTTACTTCCCTTGCCCTTGAGGTCAAATTCATAAAATCGTCTCTAAACCCAAGGTCCATAAGTTTAGTACCTATGCTTTTTTGTGTGCAATTTATTTTTGAGAGTGGTACTTTCAAACCTGTGTATCTGATTAAGGTACACTTCACTTAAAATGTTTCAATAGCTTTGCATTTCTCAAATGATTCACACAACCATATATTGTTTCATATTGTAGTTGACATTTAGTATTATTCAGTTTCAGCTTCAGGTGTACAGTGCAGTGGTCAGGCATCTGCACCTTCCATGAAGTGGTCTCCCTATCAAGGCACTTGCCCATTTGACACCCTACAAAATCTGTACAACATTATTGAGTACGTTCCCCCAACTGTCTTTCATATCCCCGTTGCTCGTGTCAGGGTATACAGTTAAATTTGTGGTTTCCATGCTGTGTCACAGCAGCCTTCATGTAACCATGAACACTATATCCTCATTGGAGGTTATTATCTCATTCTGAATATCAAACAAGTCTAAGAATAGATAAATTTACTACAGATATGTAGGGCTTGGGAAATTAGTGTGAGTGGATGCATTCAAATAAATCACAACTATTTTATCCCTGATTAACTTAATTATAATGCTCTCAGGAACGCAACTGCAGAATGCTGGGTCCTGTGTGATGAATTAAAGATAAACTGCTTAAGTTGTTATCATAACACTGTCTTATGCTTTAAGCCGTTTGAAATGTTATTAATATTTTTATGGATATTAGCTGAGCTTCCATTTTGAATTAAAACGTAGATGATATAAAGGCATAACTCCGTTGAGATACAATATCAGTCTTTTATTTTTTTCTCCAATGGTTAAGTGTTTTAAAACGTTAAACACTGGCAAGACCAGCTACTAATTTTAGTAGCCCAAGCTTAATCTCTGTATGCAGTCATGTAGAAAATAAGTTCCAGCTTATGACTTTAAAATCAGATTGTGTTAAGGAGTATGTAGGAATTACGTATGATGTTTTACTTTTATCAACCTGAACACTTCTATAGGTCCTTTTTCAAGTAGTGGTAAAGTAATTTGCAAAGGGGAAACATTGTTAAACTATAGATTTTTTTGCATCTTATATCTCAATTTTAAAAATGCTTAGCCTTTTGAAAAGTGCTTAAAGCAAAGTTAAATTAGGTTATTCCTCTTGTGTGTGTGAAATGTATATTTTCCTTAGTGTTTGAAAGCTTTTAAAATATTAGATGTGTTTTTCATGGCTCTCATCTTTTGATAAAATAGGTTTTCAGATTCAGCTATAAAGATAACTTCATGGTCCAACATTTATCATTTTAAAATATTTATTAAATACCCACTAAATCCCAGTACTGTGCTAGGCATAGGGATAAAATGGTGATCAAAAACATATCAGTACTCTCGTGGAGTTAGCAGTTTAGTAACGATACTCTAATCCAACATTGTTTCTAGAGACACTGAGTGTCCAAACTAGGTGGTGGTGGTGGTGGGGTGGGGAGGTGGCAGTGTGCTATTTATAATCTAGTGCATGGAGAGCAGCAATATTGCTAAACATCCTACAATGCACAAAATGTCTACCCACAGCAAAGAATTGTCTGGCATAAAATGCCAGTAATGTCACAGTTGAGATACTTTGCTAGTGTAGAAAAATAGGCATTCATGAAACAATTCCCTGTTGCATGTATGAATAACATCCAGGATAAGCACTTTGAAAGATAGGAAACATGGTTTTTATGAGAACTGATAGCGAAGAATTTTGACCTAAACTGCCTTCAATATAGCCCTCTTTGACTAAGTTAGCTGAAGTTTATCTGAAGTATAAAGTGTTGTTTGTCCCTATAATGGTGGTTGGGGAGGCTAGCAGGGGAAGAGGGTTCCAAATGGAAGAGCTAATGTTTGGAGGAAATAGCGGTTAATATCAATAAGGCAGGAGCAGAGAGGGATATAAGATTGGTGAAGTAGGTATCGTGTTTCCCCGAAAATAAGACCTTGCTGGACAATCAGCTCTAATGCATCTTTTGGAGCAAAAATTAATATAAGACCTGGTCCTATATTATATAAGACCCGGGATATATTATATTATATTATATTATATTATATTATATTATATTTATTATATTTATTATATTATGTTATATTATATTATACCTGGTCTTATAGTAAAATAAAACTGGGTCTTATGTTAATTTTTGCTCCAAAAGACACATTAGAGCTGATGGTCTGCCAAGTCTTATTTTCAGCGAAAGACGGTAAAACAATATATGGTTGTGTGAATCACTTGAGAAATGCAAAGCTATTGAAACATTTTAAGTGAAGTGTACCTTAATCAGATACACAGGTTTGAAAGTACCACTCTGGCTACAGTACAGAGGGAGGGAGAGATTACAAGAGGACAGTGTTGATGAAAGGAAACTAAGAGATTTTTTTTGGCAGGTACTATCACTATAAATTATAATCTGAATCAATACTTAAGAATAACTTTGACAATATTCATGTTTCTTTAACTGACAAATGACAAAAGAAGATCTTTGCCTGAGTCCTAAAGTAAGATGTGTGATTTTTTAGGAAGAGGGAAAGCATGTATTTTGCCAAAAGTATATGTAAGCAAAAACTTATATCCCTCTTTTTAAAACTTATTGTTGTTCTTACCAAAGACATTGAAAAATAAGGTACGTTGAATTAGCAAAGGAAAATCATATATATATAAAAACAAAAAACAAACAACAACAAAAAACCAAACCAGAATTCTCCATCCAGTACACAGTTCAGGGAGTACAGTACTTAAGAACCTGATTCAAGATTAAAGCCCAGGAAAACCACTAAATGGTTAATGTTTTCATAAAGTGGGGCTGTAGTTTCAGTTTCTCCGGAGTCTACAATTGTTGAATAAGCTATTTTTCCCTTAATGCAGAGGGAGCAGATTAATAGTTAGCCTTCTCTGAGCATTCTGTTTTGTTCATAGGTACTGATGAAATATTAGAATTGTTGATAAAATGAATCACTAGAGGCAAAGGTACTTCTTTTTATTTTAGAAGCTATTGTTTTTTTTTATCTTTCCCAATAAAGTGAGGTAATTACCAAATCCTCATTTCAGGACTGTTACCTATTCTAAAGTATTTGTGAGAAAAGTTGGAGATAATAGTGAAGAAAATTAAGTATCATGAATTATAGCTGAAATTTGGTTCAAACTAAATTATTTTCTGACTTTAAAAGAAAGCTTTTTATTAATCTCTGGGAAATGTTCTGTGTTGTCTATTTTGTTTCAAGTTGGTAGGCAGTAGTGTATTAAATGATATTGATTCATGTGTAGAGTTGAAACATAACCTCTGTTTATGAGATGACATTAAAGCCATTTAGTTATGAGGTGTGATCAAAGAATACAGTGAATTTTTTAATTCAAGTTTGTTGGGGTGACAATTGTTAATAAAGTTACATAGGGTGCAAGTGTACAATTCTCTAATACAGCATCTATATGTCACATTGTGTGTTCACCACACAGAGTCAGTTCTCCTTCCATCACCATATATTTGATCCCTTTTATCCACACCGTGAATGTTTAAATTAAATATATATATATATATATATATATATATATATATATATATATATATATATATATACACACACACACATACATACATACAGTAAAAGAAGCATTGCCTTTAGTCCCCCTCAAAATACTCCCACTTGCTTCAAACACACTTATCCCATCGTTCTTGCCATTTTTTTGAAGCAGTTCTGGAAGTCCTCCTTTGTGAGTGTCTTTAATTGCGTTGTTGTGGCTGCCTCCATATCCTGAATCGATTCCTTTCATGGTCATTTTGACTTTAGGGAAGAGCCTGAAGTTGCCTGGTGCCAGATCTGGTGCATAAGGTGGATGAGGACACACCGTAATATTTATATTCGACAGAATTGCCATATACTAGAAGTGATGTGTGACACAGAGCATTGTCATAATGGAGGATGATTTACGACACACTTTGAAACTCACATTCTCGCAACCATAGCTCACACCCAATGGGTTTGCACCGGAAAAGTTGAAACTTGTCACACACTGTACTAAGGTTCAATGTGCTGCTTCCCATAATGAAGATCCCTGCCTTTCCGTTGGATGGCACCTGGCAGCAGCATTCACCGTATTTTGTGATCACACCGGAGAGGCTCTGTGTCACACATCCCTTCTGGTACAGCAATTCTGTCAAATAAAAACATCACGGTTTGTCATCATCCACCTTATTTACCTGGCACTGTGTGACTTCTGACTCGTCCCCAGTCAAAATGACCATGAAAGGTAAATGTTTTCAATCAATTCAGGACATCAATCGAGGCAGCCACGACAGCACAACTAAAGATACTCATGAAAGAGGACTTCCAGAACTGCTTCAGAAAGTGGCAAGAATGATGGGATGTATGTTTGAAGAGAGGGGGAAGTATTTTAAGAGGGGTTAATGGCAATGTGTCTTTTACGGTAGTAATTTATTTTAATTTAAACAATTTCACTGTATTTTTTTTTATCACACCTCAGTAGATTTGTGCAGAGAAAGATAAATTCTTCCGCAGTGAGCCAGCAGATACTGGGAGATAATAAAGCAGATCATGGCATTGTGATACTCTGTGAAATAATTATTTCTTATATAAATTGTAATCTCCTCCTACTCTTAGAGTTGTGCTCATGATTCCCTTTCTACTTTCTACTTTCAAAACCAACATATAGCCCCTCTTCCAAAGTTCGAGATTTTTCTATCTTTTAATATCCACCACTTCAACTGCTCACGTGCTAGGCTATTTATCACTCTATCCACACTTTTTAAATGGCTGCCAAACCAAAATGAAGATATTTTTCTGGATATATCTGGTTGGTTCTGGGAATAAAAAAACTATAGTTTCTTGTGATTTAGACATTGTATTTCTTATATTTAATTAAACGAATTATGGCTTTATTAGTATTTGGGATCTGTATTGGTTTTATTAATAAGTGTCAACATTTTCCTTTTGATAGGTTTACTAATCTGATTAAGAAATGATGCAGGCATAACACTGGGTAAATCTAATTTCTACAGTGTTTTGCCAAAGCTCACCATATGATTTCATGATTAGACGATGTTATGGTTCAGTGACCTTACAACTCCCAGAATAATTTTACCCAGATAGTACTCAGGGATGATGAATTCAGTTTTGTAAATGTTAATTTCTGTTTTTCCATGATCCCTTCAAATAGAGATACCCTTTTGAAAAGTTGCTTATATATGTCCGAGGCTCAGAAATAGGTGAAGACTATTGTTATATTTTGGGAATGATAAGTATACAGGTAATTGCTGCAGTCTGAGTGTAAAAATGAAAAAAAAAAAGGAATGGATAGGTTGAGTAAAGATGAGATCTGAAGATGGAATGCTTGGCATTCTGACTGATAAGGAGTGAGCAAAGTCAGCAAAGGAAATTGGAAGATGCGTTTAGAGGGAGAGGAGGAAAATCAGAAGAGTCATGTCTCAGAACCTCACATGGGAGGGTTTCAGGAAGCCAGGGGTGGCCTGCAGTGTAAACGGTGTAGAGAAGTTGAATAAGATATTAAATATAGTGTGGATATCAGATTAAGCAGTTAGCATGGAATCGATGACCTTCGTAAAAAGAGTACGAGTGGAGTAACAGATTTTAATGGATTGAGGACTGAATGACAGTTGAGAACGTGGATACAGTAAATAAAATATACATTGAAATCCTCTATGTTGATGCAAGGATTTGGAGTTGCTGGAAAGGCTATAGTTTAGGTATGTACCTAAGTCCTCGCTGAAGATTGAATAACAAGGAGTTCTCAAGATGAAAATAAGGAGAATGAGCCATGAACAGTATTGTTGCATTCTGTGATCAAGTTCTTAAAGATATCTATATGAGGGTGAAAGAATAATAATGTGGACTAGACATTGAAAAGTTTAGCGATAGCAGAACCACAGCCCTGTAAGGGGCAAGGTATAGGAGAGGCAGCCTCTACTGTTGAGGGTCACTTGGAAAAGTTGTGTCTTCCGGGAAAACCAGTCAGTTAAAACAATGAAGGGAAAAGCATTCTGAGACATAAATTAGAGTATGCTGTAATGTTTTTTTGCTGTGGCATAGGTATTCAAGGAGTCTGGATATAGGATACAAAAGACAAATCTGATGAAAATTTGTAGAGACAATAGCAATGAGCAGTAGAGACCTGTTTTAAAAATTACTCAGTGTGAAGCATGTGATAATGTGGGATCTGAAGGGAACTTGATGAACTTGATTCTGTATCCACGCATTCCTCCTGCCAGAGGCCTCACTATGCTTGGTATCGTTCTGCTCGAGCTCAGTGTTAAATAGAGAACAATGATGGGTATTTCTGACAAGGGTGGAAAGAGTGACAGGCAGCAGAGAGGCTATTATAATTAAAATTCATTCAAAACAGCATCTTTTAAGTACCCATCTCTGATTTCTTGATTTCTACAGGTAGTTTTATAATTTTGAAGTCATTCCTTCACCCACTGTTTTCTCAACACATTGATTCCTTTTAAAACCCCAAGTTTCCCCTAATTTGAATGTTTCCCCTTTGGGTTCACAGAGTCTTTGATGAAATTCATATAGGAAACTGTAATGATCCTTCTATCACCAAGGTCTTGTTGCATTTGGCAAAAGTGCCTAAATCAAAATCTTGAGTGGAAGAAACAAAAAACGATTTTTTTTTTTTTTTTAGATTTTATTGGGTAAGGGGAATAGGACTTTATTGGGGAACAGTGTGTACTTCCAGGACTTTTTCCAAATCAAGTTGTTGTCCTTTTGATCGTAGTTGTGGAGGGCACAGTTCAGCTCCAGGTCCAGTTGCTGTTGTTAGTTGTTAGTTGCAGGGGGCGCAGCCCACCATCCCTTGCGGGATTCGAACCAGCAACCTTGTGGTTGACAGCCCAATGACCCATGTGGGAATCTAACCGGCAGCCTTCGGTGTTAGGAGCACAGAGCTCCAACTGCTTGAGCCACTGGGCTGGCCCCTTAAAGATTTTTTTTTTTTTTAATTTAATGAGTTGATGAAGGCAAGAGGAAAATTTTATTGGGTGGATGGAAACATTTTCTTGTCCTTTAAATCGTGTCTTTCATCAGTGGAATCTTCTTCTTATTCTAGAGGGGCTAAATAGCTGAGAAGGAAGTCCTTTCTTATATTGGCCTGATGTCACTAGTGCAGACTAACTAATTTATTATTGATGACTTGTGATGCTTTTTTATTTGTCTCCGTTTCAGCACTTCAGATACGTTGGGTAAAGCCTATTGATTCATCCAGGTTAGGCTTTTATGGTAATTTACTGAAAGAGACTTGAAGAAAGCTTGCAGAAGAGATGGACATTTTTCAGATCATACCCAAGTGGAATAAAAGAAACATAAAAGGTCTGTTTTTCTCCAGTTGAGTTAATGATTCTACTAGGATTTAACTTTTGGGTGGGTCAGGGTTGATGGAGAAAGGATTTGTTAAATCTGGAGTGATACTCATGATTATTTAATATCAAAGATTAATAGACTGCATTTTCAGAAACAGAGAAGTTCAACGTGAAAGGCATGATTCAATTTAGTTTTTAAAAATCTGCAAAATTCCCTCTTTGAGAGGTCTTTGTGTATTACGGTAAGGGTTTGGTAAATAGATTATATTTTTACGTATATTGTAACTAATATTCCTGTTACCCCTGGCTCTGAAAAGTGAAAGGAAATATCCTGTTTTACCTACTATGTCTTTTCATGTAAATATACAATTTGTCTTGATTGTATCTAAATTGTTGAGCAGAGAGAATGCATGCATCTACTTTCCACTACCCTCATGGGACATCAAATTGAATTCTCCTGCGTATTGTTCTGGCTTGACTACATTTGTCTGTTTTTATCTCTGTTATGCAAAGAGATTACTGAGTTTAATTTTCCCAATGGGTAACTGGAAAAACAATATTCTCCCCTTTATTGGTATGCTTCTTCCAGAAAAAAAGTGCAACTCAATAAGTTAGGTGTAAGCAGCAGAGAATCCTGAACACTGCATAAAACTGACATTCTGTGAAGAGCACTTGAAACCTGGATAGACTACGGAGATGTAGCAGATTGGAGATTCATGGAAAAAAAAAGAAAATTGTCTGATGAGAAACAATTGAATAAGGAGTGAGCGCAGCGCTTTAAATTGTATCAGTTACTATGTGTAAATTCTATCCATCTTATTATTATAAAACTAGCTAGCCTGTAGGTTCTGTGCAGAAAAAGAGCAAATTAGTAGAGTTACAGAGCTGTTCTACTTTGGTAATTTATTCAAACAAATTACACTATGTTTTAGCCATCTGATTATTATCGTTTTGAACTTTTTTACCTTTGGTTATAAAAGCATAAGAATTGAAAAATCAGTAGAGGTAACGAAAGGAGAAAATAAATAAAAAAAACATGTTACATTGTTAAAAGTAGGTACTTTCTATTTAGTGGCTATTGGAGGTAGTGGGCCAAATATTTAGAAAAGGTTTAGTTTCTCATTCTTAATTTTATTTAGAAATAATTGTAAACATACTTGAGATCAATTAAAATTTTCTTAAGTACAAGCTTTTGCCATGACTTCGTTTAACAACTTTCTTATCAGTATGTGTTTGTGTGAGGGAGAGATATTAGGTGTAAGATACTTTGTTACCCATGGGGAATATAAGGAAATATGAGATATGATCCATGTTCTCATGTTCCTTATATCTAGTTGTTGAGAGATTTCATATATTGAATTTCACTTACATTTTTTTGTACATTATATCAACTTAGTGGTTAGGTCAGGAAAAAATATGGACAGTTCACTGCAGTTTGATAGAGAGAAAATGGGCAGAGGAAATTATATTTTAAAAGGGAAATCTTCCAGGAGGAGATGGTATTTGAATAGACTTGAAATTTTTAGAAATCTAGAGAGCAATGATGCAAAATTATTGTGGTCAGAAGTATAGTAATTAAGTAGGTGTTATTATGGTAGCTAGCATATAGCTTTTGGGAAGCAGCTAAAATTTGAAAACGTGGTTTCTTTTAGATTCTAGAAAAACTCATTTCCCAGTATGGGAAATTTGAACTTTATCTGATGTTCTTTCTCTGATACAACTAAATGAATTACAGATATTTACTACAGAAAATAAGCACAATATTTTTCCATACAGCTGTAGGAACAATAGGATCAAAACAAGTTAAATAGTGTATTAAATATTAGCTTTTAGGCTTGCTGTCTGATTGCTGGAGTTCCACCAACAGAATTTAAAGTCTTAACGTGTAGTAAATGTTCCTTGTTAGAAAGAGGTTAAAGCTAATTGAGACTTGGAAAATAGAAGAGAAAGTAGTTAATATGTTCATGGACTTGTGAAATATGGGCAAAGGGACAGCATATTGGAGAAAATATTAGAAAACGAGCTATGAGTTATAGGAGGAGTACTAATAAGCATTAATAAAGAAGAAAACAAGGTAATAAAACAAGTCCTACTCTATGAAGATGTTAGGAGATAGATAGGTATTAGTGTTACATACATCTCAGTTAGAGATTACAGCTAAGTTGAACCTGTTGTTAAATTTGTATCAGAGTAGAAGATCAAGAGTGTGAAGTAAGCATAACAACCTCTTTCCAGCACTCATCAGAGGCTTATACGATTCCTACTGGGGAAAAAAATGCCACAGTACTGTCTTCAAGAAATCCATATTCAAGTTAGGGTATGATAATCACTTTTTCACATTTGCTGAATATGTGACATGATTTTCAGGGTATCATGAGCAATGTGTTATCGAAGATACAGAAAAATAAAATGCATTTGATGAAAGGATACAGCTGTTTTCCAGATAATACTTTTGCTAGTTGCAGAAAAATGGTCGGATACATGGCAGGCAAACCTAGGACTATGATGAAAGAAATTTTACATGTGTGAACCCAGGAATGAGTTGTTTTCCAGAAGAGACATTGATATTCTCTTCCAGATCTTGATTGTGGGATGCATTTTCCTACTTCTTTTCATATCTTGAATTTTTTTTTATTGTATGATAGATATTGTTAGTGATGCATTGTGGAGAATCATCCTCCTTTAAAGGGCTTAGGCAGTTAAATTATTGGTGGTTTCTTTTGGGTGTATTAGATACAGTTTTATTCTTTATTAGCTTGATACTATTTTGGACTTGAACTTAGTCCTAGGTCATTGCCCTTACTCCCGGTCATAGAGCAGAGTGCTAAGGTAAGGTCTTCCTAGGGGTATCAAGGAAGGGGTTCATTCCCAGGTGTTCAGTGAATCCTCTCCACTCTGCTTCAGCTGGAACACTGGGTTCCCAGCCTTGCATGACCTCTTATGTCACTGCTCAGCTCTCAAAAAAACAACAGGTGATTTCTACTAAGTCTCCCAGAGTTTCACACATGTAGAATGGCTCTGGAAAAATGACGAATCCCCATGTGTCGCATCCAGCGCAACATGGGCAGTGAGAGAACGAGAAGGGGCAGCGAAGGGTTAAGAAACAGAAATGAAGAAAGTTTTGAAACAGGGGACCAAGGGCCTCACAGCCTCAAAGGACTGAGAGCCCCGAATCGGGCCACCTTGTGGCTTTTATTGATGCACATACAAGGAAGTAGTATTGTTTTTTCTAGGGTCTGTGAGTCTCATACACCATACCAGAAAACTGGTTCAAAGCAATCACCCTTGCCTGTCGAAAGTTCCATGATGTATAAATAATTGTTGTTTGTACCTCCCTAGGGTACAAAACCTTTAGGTTGCAAACTTACTGAGATGGAGAACTGATGTTATCACATCTAGAATCACTTCCCAAGCAGGTTGTGGGAAGGAATACAGCCACAGAGGCAGAAGCTCTCCTTAGACAGGGGAAGGTGGGGGTCTATGCCCACCTCTATCAACCCCCTGAATTCTCCTGGTGGTCCCCACATGACTGTGCCTGTCTTAGGTCGTTCCTTTCTTGAGGAATCTTACCCGTCATTGACTAGCCAGCCATCCTTTGGGGCCAAACAAGGAGATGGCATAAAGGTGAAGCAATGTCCCTGAAAAGAATAGTCTCACAGTCTCTTCTTTCTTTTTAGGGGTAGGTATGAGGGGACAGATGGGCAGGCAGCTGTGTGACAACACCCATGCAGATTTCTGGGGCCCTCTCTTTGCCCAGTTCCCTCTTCTCTGTTACCCTGTTGTTGCACAGATTCCAGCATCTTTAGCAGCTTAGAATTTAGAACTCTGCCTCCTGTGCTTACGACATCCACCACAATTTGGGGTGTATTATCCTGCCCTATAGCAGGAATGTGCTTCCAGATAGAAATACAGGGAGTTACGACTGATTGCTTTGTGTTTCCCTTTTCTGAGGTATCAGAGTATTGCCCTTGTTATTGTCCAGTATCTGAAGACAGTTTCCTCATGTAGTTTGTTAAGTTATATTGTTGTTCAGTGACAGGAGCAGTATGTTACCACTAACTTTTTTTCTCTTCCTGTTCTAAGATTCTGTGTTCTGTTCTTTCTTTGTCAGACACATAAAAAAGGCCTTGCGTGGGTTGTCCAACAGTCAGCTTATATCAGGTTGAAAATGCTTCATTATGTTTTCTTTTCTCCTTGCCTGATCTGAGATTAAGTGTATCATAAGAATCACATTTGTAAATGATTTTAAGTAGAGTATCTTTCAAACAGCCAGCAGGTGAAAGTGTTCACTCAGTTTACCCTTTTTTTATGACTATTAAATGTTAACCATTTAAAAATTCCATCAGATCTCTTAGGATGGTTTGTAAAGCAAAAAAATAAGCAAACAAACAAACAAATGAAAAAAATTGTCTTTGTTTAAAAAGCTTCTCAGAGAATAAATCTGTTTCTTGTTCTGGTGTCTATTATTTCCACATTTTCACCAGCTTTGAATGCTAGGCTTGGCAAAAGTCAGAAAGAAATTTCTAACTTCCCAGAAAGGCTGGTAGATTAACTGTGCTTAAGTTAATTTGTGTTGTAACCTGACTGCCAAATATAAATATTTGCTGTAACAGGCCAACCATTTACTAGCAGTAACTCAAAACTCCATTTCAAATGCAAGGAGATAATTTAATAGAATTGTATAATAGCCTTGCTGGGGAGGCTAAATCTTCAAAATGATTTAATAACAAATTTTTTTCAATTAAAGTTTATTGGGGTGACAATTGTTAGTAAAGTTACATAGATTTTAGGTGTATAATTCTGTATTAAATTATCTATAAATCACATTGTGTATTCACCACCCAAATTTTTAATAAAATCGTCCAAACATATGGAAGAGGAAGGAAAAGTTCCCAAATCATTGTACGAAGACACTGTTACCCTGATAACAAGACAAAGATATCACGAGACAACTAAGACGAATACATCATGTGGATGCAGATGTAAAACTCCTCAACAAAATGCTGCCAGAACAAGTCCAACATGGGTTTATATACCATGACCAAGTGGAATTTACCAAGGAATGCAAGGTTGGCTTCACATCTAAAAACCAATTAATGTAATACACCATATTAATAGAATAAAGAGTGAAACCACATGATCTTATTAATAAATACAGAATAATCATTTAAAAAACAATACAACACCCATTCTTGATAAAAATACTCAAGAAATTATGAATACAAAGGAACTTCCTGAATTTGATAAAGAATCATCTATGAAAAACCCACAGATCATGTTTTACTTAATGGTGAAAGACTCAACAATTCCAAAGATCTGAAACAAGTCAAGGATGTCCTATCTTGATACTTCCATTCAACATTGTGTTCGAGGTTTTAGCCATGGTATTTAGGAAAAGGGGAAAAGGGGGCTTCCAACTTAAAAAGAAAAAGTCTCCATTTGCAGATGTCTTGATTTTGTACATAGAAAATCCTGAGGAATCACACCAAAATATATTAGAACTAGTAAATGAGTTCAGCAAAGTTGCAGAACATAATATCAATACACAAAGTCTAATTGTACTTATATATTAGCAATGATTAAAGTGAAAATAAAACGAAGAAGCAAGTCCATTTACAATAGCATGAAGAATAAAAATAGTGAAGAATAGATTTAATATAGTGTAATCCATGTATCCTGAAAATGGTAAAACATTACTAAATGAAATTAAATATCTAAATAAATAAACATTTTTTTATGAATCCATAGTTTCAATATTATTACTATGATGACAATCCCCAAATTAATCTATAGATTCAGTGCATTCCCTATCCAAATCCTAGTTGTCTTTTTAAATTAAATTGACAAATTGATCCTGAAATTCATATGGGAAACAAGGGACTAAGAATAGACAAAACAATCTTTCAAGAGATGGAGGCCTCATATTTCCTGACATCAAAACTTGAAAGCTCTAGTAATGTTGGAGTTTGATAGTCCAGAAGTAAACCATTATATTTATTATGAATTTATTTCCAACAAGGTTGTCAAGACAATTCTACGGGAGAGAGAAAAACCTTTTCAACAAATGGTACCAAACAGGATATCCATGTGAAAAAGAGTAACATCAAATTTCTTTCTCACTCTATACAGAAAATTTAACTAAAAATGGATAGTAGACCTAAATGCAAGAGATAAATCTATGAAACACTTAAAGAAAACATAAAAATATATCTTTGTGACCTGGTTAGGCAATGGTTAATTGAAATGAATTGGACTTAATCAGAATGTAAAACTTTTACTGCAAATGATACCATCAAGAATATGAAAGACAGTCCACAGAATGGGGGGGCTGGTATATTTGTAAAATATTTAACTGATAAGGGGCTTGTGTCCATAATGTATAAAGAACTCAATCAATAATAAAAGATAAATAACCCAATTAAAAATGGGTAAGTGATTTGAAGAGAAAGTTCTTCAAAAAGAAATTGCTCTAATAAGTACATGAAAAGATGCTCAGCATTATTAATAATAGGAAAATGCAAATCAAAACTACTATAATTAGGATAGTTGTAATAGAAGGCAGACAAAACAAGTATTGATGAGCATGTGTAAAAATTTGAACTCTTTTACATTACAGGTGGGAATGTGAAATGGTAAAGTTGCTTTGGAAACACTTTGGTAGTCCCCTAAATGTTAAATATTGAGTTACCAGCTAACCCAGCAATCCCATTCCTATGTATATACACATGAGAAATGAAAACACATATTCACACAAAACATTAGCAGGAATATTGAGAGTAGTAATATTCATATTAGTCAAAGAATAGTTACGACCCAATTGCTCATCAACTGGCAAATGGATAAATAGTGTTGTATTGATGCAATCGAATATTATTTGGCAATAAAAGGAATACTGATATTATTCTGATCCATGCTACGTCATGAATGAACCTTAAAAAATTACGGTAAGTGAAAGGAGCCTGTCACAAAAGAACACACACTCCCGGATTCTATATGAAATGTCCAGAATAAGCAAATGTGTAGAGACAGAAAGTGAATTAGTAATTGCTTAGTGCTGGAAATTGGGAGAGGCACAGGGAGGGACTGTTAAAGTTTACAGAGTTTCTTTTTAGGATTATGAAATGCTCTAAAATTAGATTGTGGTAATAATGGCACATTTTTCTGAATATACTGAAAACATTGAATTATACATTTTCAGTGGATGGATTTTATGGTAGGCAAAGTATATCTCAATAAAGGTTTTAAAAATACACCCTGAAATTTTATTTACTCTCTTTTACTCTAAAACTAACTTCCTTCCTTTGGATCAAGGGCATAAAGTAAGTGTTAAGTTGAATACTTTGGATATGTTAGTGACATGTAGCAATTTAAGTGTAAACTAATTAAAATTATATAAAATTTAAATTCAGTACTAGTCACGTATCAGTGGCTCCAAAGCCACCTATGTCTACCGAATATCTTATTGGGTAGGGCAGCTATAGAACATTTTCATCATCATAGTAAGTTCTGTTTGAGTGGCTTAAGATGATTTTCTATAATTGGAGATAGAGCTTTGCTGCAATTTTTCCACAATCCAGTGGAGATGACGGAGGCCAGTATCGGGAAACCGCCAAAACTTTATCTCCCACTTCATACAGTAAAAGACCTTTCTGCAGTATTTCCACTATTTATATGTTGCTTAGGTTTTCTCTTGAAGTGTAACAAAGCTTGAGTGCTGGTCTAAGACAACAATTTACGAGCAAGAGATCTGACGGTGAGAAAGCTGTCTAACTTGTGCGGAGTGGGGTAAATTAAAGTGGGTGTAGAGAAAAGAGACTGTGAGAAATCAGCTCTGGGAAGAAGAACAAATTCGATTTTTTTTGTTTTGACCTTATCATTCTTTTGTAATTTTTTTTTCAGAATGCAGAGGCAATGAGATGGTTCCTACTGTAATGTAGACACAAAACAGAAAACGTGTTTAATTCTAATTGTTCTCTCTTTTGCCCTGATAATTTTTGGTGGGTTTATTGCCAACTAGAGATAAATACACGTTTACATATCCAGAGAGAGGAAACAAAAATTTATAGATATTAATGTATTTTGCTTTTTTCTTCTTACTAAGGCAATAGGAGCTCCCTCTAGAAAATTTTGAACATGCAGAAAAGCATGAGAGAGAAAGATTACCTGTAATTTCAGCCCCATATAGAAACTCTATAGATGTTTTATGTTTTCTACTATATGTTACATATTCTTTTTTAGATATTATATTTTTAAATATCATATTTTGCATGTTGCTTTATAATGTTTTACTTTTATAGTATGATTTTAAGACTATGTTAATAAATAGTGTTTTTAAGTTCAACATTGAAGAGTAAACACATTAATATCTGACAACTAAAATGAAATAATATAGTCATAAATAATTGTGTGACTATGTTTACAAATCTTTGTAATTTTTAAACAAATAACATACACAAAATTTTGAAGAGTTGTTCTTTTTGGATAGTTTTACCTATAGGATCTGCCTAGTTTGTAGTGATAAATGACATTCTGCCATAAGTGAACTCTTAGAAATATTATTTTAGTCATATCATGGAATATGTTTATTCACCGCTATTTTATTTTAACAAAGGTTTATTAAATGCATCAACTCTCAAAAGTCTAAATGCATTCTAAACCTTCTGTTTTCCAAGTTAGGTTCAAAGGGTTGTCAAGATCTTTCAGTTCTTGGTTATAAATTTAAATGTGATTCTAGTTGATATTTGACACAACCTGCACTCTAAAAGCTGTTGTGCTCAATCTACCATCCAATGTTAATGTGACAAAATATAATCACATTTGACATTGATGAAGGAAGCCATTCTATAGAATGGATGAGAGACTGAGTTATCATGGGCTTTTTCCAGTCTGCCTCTATGTGTGTGTGTGTGTGTGTGTGTGTGTGTGTGTGTGTGTGTAAACTTACATATATATTACATATATACATACATACATATATACACACGTTCAGGAAAATTTAAGGATGTACACATACTTAAATTGAATGACTGTATCTTAATTTATTTGTATCAGAAGAATCATAGAACAAGAACTTCTAGACATAGGATATATGAGTGAATTTTATGTTTCCATAGAGTTAAGACACATTTTGAAGCCAAATGACTTCTTAAAAATGCCCGTGTCAAACTAGAAGTAGAAATTTGGGTAAATCTCATCTATTTCTATTACAGAATTTTACTCTAGAGCATATATTTTACTTTTATATTGCTTTAAAATATGTCTCAAGTATTGGCATTTAAACTACTGAGTGTAAAACCAAGGCTTGTTTTTTATCCAAAATACTAATCTGGATGAAAAAGGATATGCACTGCATTTGTGATTTTATCATTTTTCCAATCATAACTAGGAAGAATAGAGGTCAGTGGCTAAATATACCACTGACATTTTTAACTTTAAAGTATTTTGAAAGAACCTTGAAATCATTTTCTCTACTTTTTGATTTTTTTATATAGTATGTAAGTTACAGAGAACAATTTGTACTATCTACTCACACCTCAATTAGGTCAGAAAGGCACCCTTTACCCTTTTTAAATTAATATTCACGTTTCAATTCTATTAGGTGCTTGTCTTTTAGTTGCTAAATTTGGAAGTAGACATTTGTAATACTGTCGTTCCCAATTTACCCCCTTGATATTTTTAGATAACACTCTATTACCAAGAGATTACCTACTGCATACATTGTATATTTTTTACTATCTCTCATTAAAAAAAAATGATTACTATAGAATAATTTTCTATTCCAAAAGTAGCTTTTAAAAATGCACTATTGAGTGAGTACATTATATAAAATTGTCATCATTCAAATAAAGTTCATATAACTGGTATATTTGCCTTTAAATCAATATACTGAACTATTGTTATCCATGATCACAGGAATGTAGTTATAATGTAAGAAAATGTATAACTGGTATTTAAGGTCAGTATCAACTTGACTTAATGTCCTAGTGGTAAATTGCTAAAGCAATTTTATATATAATTGCTCATATTTGTATGGCCACATTACTATTTTGACATTGGAGTTACTTAAGGAAAAAGAGAGAACTATTTCTATCTTCATTTTATAGTAATCGTCTCTAAAGGAATTGCTGCGGGGACAGGGGAATGGATAGCATGATCTTACCAATATATTAAGGTAATTTGAAGGATCTACTATGTTTCTTGAATCTTTTGTATTAATGCTCCATATGGAGGCTCATCACTGGTACTTGTAATCTTAGAAAAAATTTTTGCTTGTAGCTACCAGTATCGCAGGCATCATGAACAGGTAGATTCTCAGGCCAAACATTTGCTTTTTGTCAAATGAGTACAATCTTGCTTTTGTTCATGAGTAGTTGAATAAAAAAGTATATAAATGATATATATTAGGAAGGCCATTGTTATTTAATAAAAAATAATGTCATATAGCTTGAAATAATTTTTGTGCTTGTTCTACTTTATTTAAATTACTTGTTCTCATTGAGAGCTGTACTTCACTAAGAAGTGTTTGGGAAATTGTGGGGTAAATAAGGGATTAATTCTGGTATTCTTGGCATCCTGTAATGCACAAATCAGTCCTGCACAGTAAGGAATGGTCCCTCCATTCCACATGTGCCCTACATATTTATGTGTGTGAGAAGCCTGTTTATACATGTCGGCATCTAGACACTAACTTTTTTATATAGCAACACAACCTACCTTTGCAGTCTTTTAATATTCTGTGACTTTTCCAATAATTTAATGATTGTATATGGTCAGAGAACCTTTATTTTGTTTCAGAAGTTTATCAGAAATTTGGGATTTTGAAAATGTCACTGAGTGATAGTATTGGTTGTAATATTTTGATCACCAATAGGCTGTTTTCATTCTGACATCTAGTGTAGATGATTATCTTTTAATTTTTCCATGATGTTTCCTCCCTCGATTTTTCTGTAATAGTAAAGTGGAGGCTTCATATAGTGTTCTTCTCTAATTGTATATGTAGGCAGATGTTTTATATGTGAATTTCATGATAATACCAAAAAGGATTGCAAAATATTTGTTTAATAAGTAGGGAGCAGGAGAGGCAAATGTGATAACCACTACACTACAATTTTAGTATATGTGCTGCTGAAGCGAGCACCACTCCACTACAAAAACAAGGCAGCTCACACCAGTCAGAATGGCTATCATCAACAAGTCAAATAATAATGTGTTCGAGAGGGTGTGGAGAAAAAGGAACCCTCATACACTGTTGGTGGGAATGCAGACTGGTGCAGCCATTATGGAAGGCAGTGTGGAGGTTCCTAAAAAAATTAAGAATAGAATTACCCTTTGACCCAGCAATCCCTCTCCTGGGTATCTACCCCCAAAATCTAAGAACATTTATCCATAAAGATATATGTTCTCCAATTCATTGCAGCTTTATTTGTGGTGGCCAAGACACGGAAATAACCAGTGTCCTTCGATAGATGACTGGATAAAGAAGATGTAGTATATATACACAATGGAATATTATTCTGCCATAAGAAAAGACGAAATAGTGCCATTTGTGACAGCATGGATGGATCTTGAGATTATTATGCTAAGCGAAATAAGTCAGACAGAAAATGTCGAGAACCATATGATTTCACTGATATGTGGGATATAAAAATGAAAGCACCAAAGGAACAAGACAAACAAAGGAACAAAAACTCATACACACAGACAGTTTAGTGGTTACCAGAGGGTAAGGGGGGTGAGGGGTGGGAGATGAGGGTAAGGGGGATCAAATATATGGTGATGGAAGGAGAACTGACTCTGGGTAGTGAACACACAATTTGATATATAGACAATGTGTTGTAGAATTGTACATGTGTAACCTATGTAATGTTACTAACCATTGTTATCCCAATAAACTTTAATAATCTTAAAAAAGGTAGGTATGCCGTGTTCTTAGGCAATACATTTTCAGTAATTTAGAGGTAAATGATACTGATATCTTTGACTCTCAGATGGTTCCGCAGTATTAATCATGTGTGCATATATGAGTGTGAATGTGTGTATTTCGTAAGGAGGGAGATGTTGCAAATTTGGCAAAGAGTGAACAACTGATGAAGCTAGCTTGAAAGGATACAAGAGTTCATTGTACTGTTTTTACACGTCCAAGTAAAATTCTCAATTCTCAACACATTCCATATTATTTAAGCTGCTAAATTCAGAAATCCATTTCTGAATTTGGAGAATTTGTTCATTTGGTGGATTCAGTGCATTTTCTTTGAATCATCTGTGTGGATAAGAGTTCTTAGGCCCCTAGTAGAGATGATTCCCAGTGGTGATGAAACTTCATTCTGGCAAATTTCTGTGTGGGACTTCGAGCCAGAGCTGACAAGAAAGCATCCTTCTATCAGAAAAGGAGATGTGACAAATTTGGGGCTCACTTATAAAGTGATTACTGTTTATTATGTCAAATTACCCAAATGTCAGATGTATTTAGGAAGCTGCAGTGACATTACCCTGGGCTTTATTTCTTAGTAATACCTCAATAATAGAATAGCAAATTTTCCCAAATTATAAAATACTGGGGTGCCAGAAAAAAATGTACACATTTTAAGAGATGTTATCTACGTATTACTTTTCAAAGTTGAATTGAATTACGATCACAATATGTAGTATGATGTTCGCTCAAAAGATGGCGTTAATCAAATGAATGCTAGCGTCATTCATTGTATTAAAATTTAGTACAGTTTTTTTCTTTCTTAAAATGTGTATACATTTTTTTGGCACCTTCTCTACAAGGTGTTGGATGAGAGATTACAAGTTTATATAGAGGAATGTTTAGGAAGTGTCCTTCCTATGCAAGTGGCCACAATTTTTAAATCACAGAATGCCAGCCGTGGTATGGAGTATGGAGAGTTAATTGAACTACAACAGATTTTATTAATCAGAAAGATGAAAAATCTCCTAATAGCCTATGATTAAATTGTGGTTCTTCCTAACTTTGAAAACCCAAAGAAAATTCTTGTGTTTTTTTTTTCATTTTATTTAGAACATTCAAATATTAAAACTTTTTATTTGTTAGATTAGTATCTTTCAATTAATAATCATAATCACAATTGTAGCTTACTTTAGCATCTCAAAATGTGCCAGGCACTATTCTAAACACTTTTTATGTATTAGCTCGTGTATTACAGTTGACACAATAGCCCTATAAGGCATAGACACTATAAACATATTTTTTAAGAATATGTTCCCACAGAGGCACATACTGAGACATGGATTTGAGTACAGGCATATCTCATTTTATTGCACTTCACTTTATTGCGTCGCACAGATGTTGCTTTTTTTTTTTTTTTAACAAATTGAAGGCAAATCCCTCCACCAGCAAAAAGATTACGACTGGTGTTATTGCGATACTCTCTTTATTGTGGTGGTCTGGAACCGAACGGGCAATATCTCCATGGCATGTGCAAGTCTGTGTGAGTGTGTGTATGTGTGTGTGTGTGTTTCCTAGAAAGCACCAATAGGGGAGTTGGAGAGTTAAGATAGGAAAGGAAGAAAGGAGACTACAAGACATTTTAATAAGCAGGTTGCTGCTGGGGTTATTTTAGGCTCCATCCTATTGGTCTCTGGAAGATGGTATGAAGAAGTGGTTCTCAAACTTTGGCATGCATCAGAGTCCCCTGGAGAGTTTGTTAAATCATAGTACTGGGGCTCATCCTCAGAAAGTCTGAGTCAGTATATCTGGAATTGGATCTGATAATTTGAGACTTTTCTAGCTAGTTACCACATGATGATGGTGCAGCTGGTCTGGGGACCAAACTTGGAGAAGAAATGGTGAGAATATAACCTCAGAGCTGTTTCAGCTGAGGGATAGGAAACTGGGGTAGTATTTTCCAGTTTCTATCCCTCATTGGTTGAGGGCTGTGCTGCCCTTTGGACATTAACTTGCTAGCACTTTTGGCCAGGGCTATGGGTGTACCTACTATAGGCCCTCAGGCAGAGAGTGGTGGGTTTTTGCCATAGGACTCCATCAGCAGGAACTAGAGTGGTGAGTTTGGAGGAATTGTGGATGGAACCTCAACACTGTGCTATGTTTTTAGTTTACAAATGAGGAAATTGAGGGAGAGAGAAGTTCATTATTTTCGCAAAGGTTAACACCTGTTAAGTGGTAGCGTCAAGATTCTAATTCAGGACTAAAATCCAAGCAGCATCAACATTTCCTGGGAAGTGTTCAATATGTATAAAAATTGGGTCCTCCTCCAGACCTACTGAAATCAGTTCTCAGGGTGAGCCCCAGAAGTGCATTAACAATCCCTCCAGGTGATTTAGATATACTCTCTCACATTTAAAAGGGACTAGTGTAAGTCATGTTCTTATACCCTCCATTAAACAGCATTAATTCTGTAAGTAGAACCTCGTCAGGTTTCATTTGTTTCCCTTTTTTAAACATCGAAGAAAAAAATGAATGTTAACCAATTGCCATTGGTATATATGAATCTAGGTGGCTATCAGATGTGTCAATATACATCCGTGTACAGTGTCTGTACTTTTTTTTTTATCTAGAAGATGTGTTACTGACAACATGATTGGCAATATGTTTCCTTTTTTTAACAGAGTAGGTCTTTTAGGGGCTGAAGGTGTTCTCTAATGCACGGCTCTTTTTCTATAGCTGCCTGATGCGTTTCATTTCCACAGTCCAGATGGCTTAAAATTGTGAGTCTGCATGTACTCCTAGCCATCACTGGTGTCACCACATAGTGTTTACTTATTTGCATGTCCAGAACCACAGAGAGGACTCAGATCAAACGGGACTTGTGAGCAGAAAGCTGTCAGTGTTCCAGAATCTCATGGCAAAGGATTACTTTTTGCTCTTTGGTGAAAAATGGTGATGTTAATAAAATTGCTTCTTGTGATGTGTTTGTCTGGTTATCGCACAGATTCCGTGCAGCGTACATCCTGTGTCTTGTCCCTGCTGCTCTAAGTGTTCTTTTCCCTTCTCTACCTGGCAAATCCAATTCATTTTTCAAGGGTCAGGCAAAATGTCATTTTCTTTTTAGAGTCTTTTCTAAACATGCAGATTTAACCACCTTTTATCTCTGGTTCCCTATCATTCCACACATCACCATGTTATAGCGCCTATCACGTTCTCTTGCAATTATCTTGTTTCTTATCCATCCCAAACTCTAAACTCTAGAGGCAGGAGACTAGGTCTTAGGCAACCTTGAATCTTTAGAATCTGGAGTGTACCATAAAATTTAACCCATGCAGATGTTAAAGATGAATATCTAAAAGATCAAGGCCATGACATCTGCTCTTTGATTCTAGTTTAGACTGTATTTGAAACAATTCAACAAAAGAGTTGATAGATTTGCATGAGGGTATCCTGAAGTCATCCTGTTTTAGTAAGGTGTTCAGGAGCCTTATAAATGCCTTACTGTGTAAATTCTAACTCAACACAACACAATTGTTAAATGATGATATTTACTTTGCCCTCATGGAAGCTGAGAACCATCAACCCCAACATTCTCAAGCAGCTGGCTTGGCTTCAAATCAAACTGGAAAGTTTACATCGATAGCTTTCTGTGCTATATCAGATATTGTCAACCTCATACACTGTAGGTTACAGGTAATATGGAACACACAGACCTGAAATTCTGAACAGTCAGGTTGAAACGCATACTTAGCTTCATTTTGTCAATTTGATAAGACATTCTGGAGTTACAACAGATTTCTCAGGTAGATAATAATTCACCTTATCCTTAGATTTTTCCCAATCTTTGATGTTTGTAGCAGATTGTATTTTCCATTACTTTACCACTCCTACATCAAGAGATGCAGTTTTTGTCCCCTTTTCTTAAATATGCATGAGCATTTGTTACTATCTTTGTAATGGACTATGGTAGAAATGATACTGAAAGGTGATACAGTCTTCAACTGGCTGTCTCTTTTGGTACCCTTGGCCTTAGAACTCAGTCATCATGCTGTGAGGAATCATAGAGTACATGGAGAGGCCCGGATGAAGAGGAACCAAAGGTTTCCATGTAGCTGAGTACCAGCCAGAAGCCAGGACACACACTTCCTACTCATGTGACTGAGCCATCTTGAAGCAGCTCTGCCATTCTCCCACCCCTCAGCTGATGCCACATGAAGCAGCCATCAGCCTTCCCTGTCAAGCTCTGCTTAAACTGTACAGCCATGTCCTAATTAATAAATGTTGTTTTAAGCCACTAGTTTTGTGTGGTTTGTCAACACATTAATATATAACTAGAACCATGTTGAAATGGAGAACCGTGCTCAAGATAAGATTATCACAGCATTGCAGAGTGCAATGTGTTTGAATGCCATTCCACGGAGTGTTTGTTTCCTGTCTCTTCCTGGCAAACCCATTCATCTTTCTACCTTTTTCTTTTTGAGAGTCTTTTCTAAATCCTCATCTTTTTCTGTGCTTGCTTGATGTTCAACTTTGTTCTAGTGCTTATATTCGTCTCTTAAAATCTCCTGGTTTTCTAACCCTTCCCAAACTGTAAATCCTTATCACTAGGATCATAAAAATATGGTCTTAACTAGAAGTCAGGGAGTGATTATATTCATCCTGATTTTGTGCAGGTTATTATGGAATTTTTACTCTTCTATCTCACAATGCTGCTTTCCTTAACATGACCTTCAAGGCTGCTGCTGAAGAGAAAATGTGGAGAAGGCTCAACTTCCTTTTACTCAAGAGAAACACATTCCTTCACTAGCATTTACCAAGGCAGAACAAGACACATGGCACCACCTGATCATAAGGAGGTGAGAATTCTAACCCCTTGTCCTGTAGCTTTCTGCCACCCATGATCCTGTCTTGTGGAAGGGAGGGCATAAATTTGCGTGGTCAGCTAGCTCTCTCTGCTGGTAGAGTCAAAATCTGAAAGGGAGAATGGATTGAGGATGAGCTAGAATAACTCACATCACCTATTTCTGATACATATTAGCTATCAGATCATCGATAAGTCTCCACATGTATGAGGCTGCTTCCTCATCTGTAAACTCGTCACAATAAAATTGATTGCATGTTAGAAGTGAGGATCAAAAGCAGTCTACTTTGGCAAAACAATTTGAGCATGTTAGGTATTAGTTCATTATGAGCAGGGACTTTTGGACTTCATATCATATTATCTTGAGTACCTTGCACATAACGTAGGGGGTAAATACAGAGTAGATGAATATTGTTTTTGCCATATGTAGAGGAAAATTAATATATTGGAAAAGAATGGTGGATTGCTTATACAGTAAAGCTACACATTTTAAAATACACAATGGTATACTGCTCAGCCATAAGAAAAGATGAAATAGTGATATTTGTGACAACATGGATGGATCTTGAGATTATTATGCTAAGTGAAATAAGTCAGACACAAAAAGTCGAGAACCATATGACTTCACTCATATGTGGGATATAAAACTGAAAGCAACAAAAGAACAAGACAAACAAAAAAACAAAAACTCATAGACACAGACAATAGTTTAGTGCTTACCAGAGGGTAAGGAGGGAGGGGGTGGTAGAAGAGGGTAAAGGGGGTCAAATATATGGTGATGGAAGGAGAACTGACTCTGGGTGTGAAAACATAATGGGATTTATAGATGATGTAATACAGAATTGTACACATGAAACCTATGTAACTTTACTAACAGTTGTCACCCCAATAAATTTTAATTAAAAAAAAAAAGTGTGTGTGTGTGTGTGTGTGTGTGTGCACGCACATGTGTGTGTGTAGTCCTCAGTTTTTCTGTGGATAGGATCCAGAACTTACAGCAGAATTTCTATGGGATCTATAAATTTAAAAAAAGATACACAATCTTATAGTTTTTAAATTAAGTTTATTGGGGTGACATTGGTTAGTGAAATTACATATGTTTGAAGTGCACATTTCTGTAATACATCACCATAATTTTACCCCATCCTCTACTATCCTACTCCCCCTTACCTCTGGTAACCACTAAACTCTTATATGTGTCTGAGTTTTTGGTTTTTTGTTTGTCTTGTTCCTTTGTTGCTTTCAGTTTTATATCCCACAGATGAGTGAAGTCACGTGGTTTTTGACTTTTTCTGTCTGACTTATTTCACTTAGCATAATAATCTCAAGATCCATCCATGTCGTCGCAAATGGCACTATTTCATCTCTTCTTACGGCTGAGTAGTATTCCATTGTGTATATATGCCACGTCTTCTTTATCCAGTCATCTATCGAAGGACACTTTGGTTGTTTCCATGTCTTGGCAACCATAAATAAAGCTGCAATGAACATAGGAGCACATATACCTTTATGGATAAATGTTTTCAGACTTTGGGGATAGATACCCAGAAGAGGGATTGCTGGGTCATTTGGTACCTCTATTAATTTTTTGAGGAACCTCCGTACTGTTTTTCATAGTGGCTGTACCAATTTGTATTCCCACCAGCTGTGTATGATGGTTCCGTTTTCTCCACAGCCTCTCTAACACTCACACCTGTAAGAATGGCTATCATCAACAGTTTTTTCTGAGGAGTCAAATTATAGACAGAAAATATAACCACAGAATAAATACAAATAATAAAATAGCTGTTGTTGATTGATACTTAATAAATCTTTTACATGAATTATTTTTTCATGTGAAAATAATCCTGATAGAAAATATTATGATGTGCATTTTAGAGTTGAGAGATATGGTATAGAGAATTAAAATAATTTGCCTCATTTCACTTAGCCAGTAAGAGACAAATGTTAGATTTGAACTTGTTTCTTCTAATTCCAGGACCTGCTAATTTCTAAGAGGTGGAGTTCTCAAACTTTGTTACATACCTTGAAAGTATATTAAAATAGTGGTATCCTGCTTCTCCTTTCTTTTGAATTGTTGGAAGAAGTCAATAAACTTTGCAAAAGTTGTGAGTTGCATTTGGGGTGGAATCTTTGAAATTATTCTGATTTTGTGAATGTCAATTTGTATTTTATCAATTAATAGTGTTACCTGTGTCTGAATTAGTGCAGATAATTGGAGATCATACTTTTCAAAATCTGAATTTGAGCTACAGTGCAATTTCATTGCAACCAGATAACCTGACAGGAGAATTTGGTACACCTGGGGGCAGATAAGAGTTAGGATTTATCTGCATAATCCACATACAAGTAGTTGTTATTCAGCAGTGTCTGTGTGTAGCTATACAGCTATCTTCACAACAGAGGGAAACACTTTGGGGGAGAATTTATGTAACATCAAATCTCATAACCAGAGAGGGTTTTTGTTGGTTCTGATTAACTTCCCATAGGAGTGCACGAGTATTCATATGAAATAATAAATCTACCTCATAAGTTTTTACAGTTTTCAGGAACTTTTTATTCTAGCACTAAGTTATTGTACATATTGGAGTTACATAAGATCCTTTTCTTTAAATGTTGATTGTGAGAAAGGTAAACAGAAAGGAAGGTTAGTATTCCATAAGGTGTAGTGCATGGGCTAGCATTTGTATATGCAATATTGAGGACTCCATGTCAGGTTTCCATATTCAGGAGCACTAAGCTTTATGTAGTGACAAAGTTTAGTGTTCTACAAACTTAAAATTGTCCTCACTGCTCATGAATAGCATATTTTAAACTCAGGGGTCTCTCTATTTCTGCTCTTTGGGGATGTTTCAAGGTAACTTGATCTGGCATTCCACACCTGTGTACCCAGAGAATATATATCTTCACATTGACTGTAGTAATAGCACCATATAGACACATCCTGTCCTTCCGTAAAGGTTATAGGCTTTTCAAAGTCTGTGTCCTCTTTCAGAATAGTTGGAAAACTATCCTAAAGCTACTGATCTGTTGTTTTGGATGCTGATATTAACAGCTTGAACTTTACTGATTTAAACGTGTTTTTGTACAGATGGAATAGTTTTTTATATAGTCCCAAGTGGAAAATTGAACGCAGCTGATTTGGCAAAAACATTTACTCTGGTGGATGGAGCAGTTATTAGCTAGTTGTTGTCTTCAGTGGAACAGGGAAGTCTAAACATATAGGAATGGCTGGGCAAGCATGGTGCATTGGAGAGACCATTACTGGAGGGGGTGAGGGCAGTAGGTTTAGGTGGTAGATGTTGCATGAACAGATGCTGGGAAGGTAGGCAATGGCCCAGTGATGAACAGTGTGTATAGAGATTGAATTTTATAATGGAAGCATTAGGAAGTTGTGGTGGATTAAAGATGGACATGCGTTATTTGAAATTTCTACCACTGACATGGGAGGTTTAGTATCCCCTTGAAGTGAAGAGAGCACTATGACTACTTTTAGCAGTAGAATATGGAGAAAGTGATGTTGTGTTCATTTCTGGGCCCAGGCTTTAAGATACCAGAAGCTTACACTTCCTGCATTTTGTACCTTTTACTCTTGGAATCCAGTTGCCGTGTAAGAACTCTTGTCTATTGAGACACCAACATTCTGTAAGAAGCCCAAGACATGTAGTAAGGACTGGCGGAGGGTATGCTACAGACACAGAGAAAGACAAGCAAAACAAAGGACACCAAGGCACCAAACATTATTCAAGAAAATATCTTGGAAGTGGATCTTACAGCTCCATATGCTACAGTTAGTTGATCTCCCCCAACAGGGAAAAAGGAGAGCAGGAGGACCCTAACAGCCCCCAGCATCACCATGGACACCCACAGATTTTTTTACCACCAGTGACTTTGAAGTTTTCACTGACATTGACCCCAGCTGATGGAGCTGCCTGGTTGCGGTATAAGTAATCTTTAACTCTAATATAAAAGTTAAGTGATAAAAATTTGTTAATGGATACACAATATAAAAAGAAGCCAACTATGACTGCAAGAACATAAAGTGTGTGTGGGGGAGGAGTAAAAGTAGAGTTTTCATATGCGATTGGAGTTATCAACATAAAATAGATCATTATAAGATATGTGTACAAAACATACAGAAAACAGTTAACGAAATGGCAGTAGTAAGTCCTCAGCTATCAGTAATTATTTTAAATATAAATAGATTAAACTTCTCAATAAAAAGACATATAGTGGCTGAATGGATGAAAAAAAGAAAATTCAGTGATATGCTATGCTGTCTTGCAAGAGATTCACTTTAAATTTAAGGACATTCATACAGAGAGTGAAAGGATGGAAGGAGATATTCCTTGCAAATCGTAACCAAAAGAAAGCAGGAGTGGCTATACTTATAAAATACACTTTCAATCCAAAACTGTCTCTAGAGACAAAGAAGATCATCATATAATGATGAGTCAATTCAACAGGAAAATGTAACCATTTTAAATATACATGTACCCAACACCTAAATAAACATCAGTGGATGAATGGATAAAGAAAATGTGATATGTATACGCAATGGAATATTCAGTCTTTTAAAAGAAGGAAATCCAGCCATTTTGGCAACATGAATGAACCTGGAGGACATGATGGTAAGTAAAATAAGCCAGACACAGAAGTACAAATACTGTATGAGCTCACTTATATGTGGAATCAAAAATAGAGTCAAAGAAGTAGTAGAATGGTGGTTGCCAGGGGCTTTGAGAGAAGAGGAAAGTGGGAGATGTTGGTCAAGGGTACAAAGTTTCAGTTATGCAAAATGAATAAGTTCTGGAGTCTAATGTACAGCAGTGTAACTGTAGTTAACAATATTGTATGCTTGAAATTTGCTAAGAGGTTAGGTCTCAAGTGTTCTCACCACAAAAGAAAAAAAAATGATAACTATGTGAGGTGATGGATATGTTCATTGGCTTGATTTGGGCAATTGTTTCATAATTTATATGTATATCAAAACATCCAGTAATATAGCTTAAATATATACAAATTTGTCAATTGTATCTCAATGAAGATGGAAAAAATTTGTATGCATAGTACAAAAAGCTACATAGGCGTTTAATAGAAATTAACAAGTTGTATGTAAAGTTTATAAAGAAGATAAGTGTGCAAGAATAGCATAAATGAGTGAGTGAATGAATGAGTGATGGGACTAAAGAAGAAACAGAGGTGGTTGTGATAATCGAGCTACCTACCATATTACCAAAACAGGCTATGGAGCTACGGCAATTAAAACAGTATGGTATTTGTGCTGGCATAGAAAAATTAAGGGCATAGAATCAAGAATCTAGAAACAGAAGGAGGCGTGTGTGTGTGTGTGCGTGAGTGCGTGCGTGTGTGTGTGTGTGTTATGATAAATATACCATAGTGTTAAGAGATAGTATGTTTCATAAATAGTGTCAGGACTATTGCTTACATGTCTAATTATGATACACTTTTTGGTTGTTTAACACTGATACCTTTTTTCCTCATTAGTTCTTATTTAATGTGATTAAGAATATAAAACAGGCTTTGGGTTTTTGTGTCCTATATATACATGATTATGGAGAAACATTTCTTTATGCTATTTTTTTCACATTAAGTTTGTGAAAATGATCACTTTTTCAACTATTGTTCCCTCTCTTAATGAGCCATCATATTTTTGTTGTCATTATAGTTTTTTGAGAAATTATAGGTCAGGTAAATTTGAGGCATAATTGCTCTGTGTAGTCTCTATGCATGTATACACACGTACATATATACATATACGTGTGTGTGTATACACACACGTATATGTATATATGTGTATACATGTATGTATATGTGTGTGTGTGTGTATAATAAAATTTAAGGAGCCTGTGATTTTGAGTGGTATTTCCCTTTACAGATATTAGTACCAACATTGTTTATAAGCATTTCTTAAATTGTTCCCAGTTCTTTTTCATGCCTGAGCCATTTAAAAATAAAAACACGTATCTCTTTTTTCACAAAGAAAATATTTCACATGTTATTTCCATACCCAGTAATTTTCCACAGTTTAGAGTAGTTTGTGTTTTTAAAATAATCACTACTTATTAAAGCATATTTTGGGGGGATTAATACCTTATTTCTTCTGAATTACCGTTGTTAAAGTTTTGACAAATGATTGCTTCTATGAAGGCAATTTTATTTGCACAAAAACATAAATTGGTTAAGACATTTTCGCAATACAGAGGATCACAAATAGTACAGTTAATTCTGCTTTGCATAGAAGGTTAAATAGAACAATATATTATATTATATATTTTCTGTTTATAAATTAAAAAATTAAGGAATAAATACACGAGACAAATACATTATGCTGTCTTCTCCCCTACTCCCCCAACTGTATTCCCCATATGAGAATCTGGCACTTTGAACTGTTTCTTGGTTTAGTTTTTCTAGTTAGTAACTCTCTAACTCTAAAAACTAGGCTTTTAATACAGTTTTTCTATTAACTTAGCCAATATCTATTGTCTTCATGCCACAAAGATAAAGATAAAATTCACACCACTTTCACTTCCCATTCTACCTCATGAACTCTATATAATTGATTTTTTTGTTTACCTTTGGAGATGGAAAAACGAAACAAACATAAATCTTGCTTTCTTATTTCATGACTTTTGTCAGGATTTCCACTTCTACTCTGAGAGATAAAGAGATAGCAAATCTACCTCTCCATCAACTTCTTGTATCTTGTCTATCTTCCAGCTTCTCTCACCTTTATCATTACTTTTATTTGTCAGGTGTAATAGCATTGACTTTTATTTCTATAATTCTATATAAATGGTTCCTATATTTCTGTGCTGATTAAAAAAAAAATTTAAACAAGTAATTAGTTAAGTAAATTTACTCTGTAATTATGGGTCAGTATACAATGAAGTAATGTGCTAAGATTATATTTTATCTGCATGTTATCTAACCTCATAACCTTTGAGTCACTTCACAGAAAGCACTTCTTTCTTCCAGGCCAAATGAGTTTTGTTTTGTTCTTTTTCCAGATAAGTTCATTATTACACATTTTAGTTTGCTTCCCCATCCATGACTTTCTTGTTCACCATGCCCTTCCCGACCATGAATTCACTGGAATTCTTTTTCTGTCTTAATATTGTCCTGTTTCATAGCATCGCCAATAACTTATATCTTATTCACACTCTGTATTATGGAATATATTTCATTTATTTACCTATTTATTTTAGAATCCACTTCATTGTCTTCTTGAATAAATTATTCATAGAGACATTTGATTGTCTAATTTGCAGTTATTGGTTATTTTCATAAAGAGGCTATGAAATTTATAGAGGTCATCCTCTGAAAGTAGATAGAGTTTAGAGGTGAAACAAGAACCCCCTCTCTCTCTCCCCCCCAAAAAAAATGAGGAAAACAGTTTCATGAGAGCATTACTAAGATGATTTTGCACTAGTGTAGATTGGACATGTAGCTAAAAGAATGATGAGCTCTATAGTTCTTTCTGATACAGAGTGAAAATGGCAGAAACCAGTAACATTAAAGAGCAACTAAGGTTGAGATTATTGTTTTGTTGAATTGTATGGATTGACCTAGAAATCAACTCAAGTGAGGTGGTGTGCTTCAGAGAAAACAAATCCTTGTAAAGGTTTACTCAGTGATTCAATGTCATAATATTAGTTGAAAATCTTTTCTGAATAAAGGAAATCTTCCCCTCATGTTGTTAACACTGCCAGACAATTGGGATAATATGGCTTTTATCAACATATTCAGCAAGTCGGTGGCTTTCTTGGTTTTCTGTGTCTGTTGACTGCACTGCAATCTTTGGGGGACTGGGGGGGGGGAGTTAATATCCTAAGCCTTACTATACAGATGTCACCTTGGAATTTTTTTTTTTTTTTGACTAGTTGACTACTGAGTGAATTCCACCATTTATTGAATCTCATATTCTTTCTGTTTCTTGGTTTTCATCCTCTAATTGCTCAGTGTAGCCACACACAACTTCTTCTGAGTGGAGGCTTGAGAACATAACTTTCTTCATGTTTTTTTTTTTTTTTAATTTCTGAAAATGCACTAACTTTGTCTTCAAACTTGGTAGGTAGATAATATGTATTGAAAATCCAGTTTGAAAGTCATTGACACAAGAGCTTTGAAAGGAACCATGTAATCATCCTAGTTTTACGTCTGATTATTGGCCAGATCTTATTCCTTTGTTCTTAATCTGTATCTGTGAAGGTTTTGCATCTTTGGCAGTTTTTAGGATCTTGCTTTTTCTCTGTGGCATTCTCAAATTTCAACATGCTATCTTGAGATTCTGATTTCACTTATTTTGGATAAATACCAAAATATGGGATTGCTGGATCACATGGTAGTTCTATTTTTTTTTTTATTTTTTTTTTGAGGAACAGCCATACAGTTTTCAATAGTGTACTAATTTATAGTCCAATTAACAGTGTACAAGTGTACATTGGAAAACAGTGTGGAGGTTTCTTAACAAATCAAATCTAGCACTACCACATGATTCAGCAGTCCCTTTTCTTGGTATATATCCAAAATAATTGAAATCAAAGTCTGAAAGAGATATCGTTCATGTTCATTACAGAATTAAAACATTATTCATAATAGCCAAGATATGAAAACAATCCAAATATCCATTGACAGATGAATGGATAAAGAAAATGTGATATATATGTATATATATACATACATATATACACACACACACACACACACACACACACCAAGGGTGCCAAAAATATATATACACATGACTTGTATTCATCTTTTGTTATTGGTATATATTGAGTACTACAATTTTAATAGATTTTTCCTTTCTTAAAGTGTGTATATATTTTTGAGCACCCTCTGTATATATACAACAGAATATTATTCAGCCTTAAAAAGAGGTCAATTCTGCCATTTTCAACAACATGGATGAACCTAGAGGACATTATGCTAAGCGAAATAAGCCAGTCATAGAAGGACAGTAGTGAATGAGTCCATTTATATGAGGTATCAAAAATAGTCAAAGTCATAGAAACAGAGAATAGAATGATGGTTGCCAGGGGTTGAAGGGGGAGGGAGAAATAGAGAATCGTTGCTCAATCGGTATAAAGCTTCCCATGCTGGATGAATAAATTCTAAATTCTGCTGTACAACATAGTACCGATAACTAACAATAGGGTGAACAGTGTTTTTCACTTTAAAATATGTTAAGAGTATAGATCTCATGTTAATTGTTCTTACCAGAAAACACACATACACACGTGTGCACACAAGGAAATCCTTGGAGGTGATGGATATGTTTAATATCTTGATTGAGGCGATGGTATCATGAGCAGGGTTTCCAGGCAGGAATTCCCGCCCATTCTCAGGAATTTTTTTTTGCTTTCCTGTTCCCGAATCCCGAGATATAAATTGTTTTCTGTTCTCCACGATGAATCATTTCCACAAAGTGATGGCTGATACTACCACGCACCCTGGTTCAAAGAGTCGATTTTCCCGATTTCCTGACCAACTTTTCTCAGAATTTGGGAATGGGAAAGCGGAAAAAATTCCTGAGAATGAGTGGGAATTCCCGCCTGGAAACCCTACTCATGAGTATATACATATGTTCAAACTCATCAAGATATGTACGTTACGTGTGTGTACTTTTTTGAATATTGATTGTATCTCAATAAGGCTTAGATAATAAAGTTTTAAAAGATATCAGTTAAAATTCTCATACAAAAAGGAATAATAAAAAATTGAACTTTCAATTCTGGGACATCATTTTGCTTAGTTTAACTAAAAGACAGGACATAGCTTTTGACTTCCAGCAGACACAGCTCTAACGTAATATTAAAATACCATTTAGAAGACAAAAAAAATTCAAGCAAATATGTGTTTTGTGAGGCAAAACTGCAAGCTCTGATTATACTGTGTCATAGAAATAGTTAAGTAGGTACATAGTGTCTTATGTTACTCCAAGCTATCATATTTATAATGCATCCCACAGTATTTTCATGTTTTATGCTACAGAATGGATAACTTCTTCTTAAATAAGTGTTACAGAGCTCTCCAATGAGACTGCAGGTTCCTAATAGAGTATGTTTTCTCTCTTACTACCTTTAGTACCAATGATAGTGCCAAACTTAGAGTAACTGCTTTTACACCGAGGTTGGGGAAGTAAATTCCTGTATGTGGGTGGGATATCCTGTGTTCTAAGAGAGTACATTCCACATCCTGCCCAGCACTTTTAGAAGTGGGAGATGTTGTTTCAAGGCAAGTCGAGTAAAGAAGGTACATGAATACATTCGTTCCCAGTATTAAAGAAGAGAAACCCAAAGCATTAACCAGGATTGATCATCATGGGTATGACTGATGGAACATTAAATATAGGCTTGAGAATAATCACCAAACAAGATTATTACGTGCTGCTGAGGCAGCACTGCACAGAGATGTGGGAGAGATGAAAGATATATAGAGGTCCCAGACCTGGAACTTCAGGAATTATGGCATATTTTTTAAAAAGAGACAAGCATATATAAAAATTGCATGGTAATGTGTAATCATGATAGATTATGTTGAAGGGAAGAGAGAGCTATAGGGATTCAGAAGACAATTCCTGACATTAATAGAATATCAACATTTATTTGTATGTATCTATGGTACTAACAGAATCGACATTACTGTCTGATAGGTAAATGATCCTTCCTAAATCATTGTAAGTTAGAGCAAATCTTGTCAACCAGTTTGTCACAGCACACAGAACCATGAATGAGTGATTGGCATGACACAGTATGTTCATCCCCTCCTCTTTCAAGATAGTCAAGTGACTGGTGTCAACTCCTGCTGGAAATGACCTTTTTCTTGGTGCCTTTGTGGGTGCCTGAGCAGAGTGGAGTCAAAGGAAACAGGCCAGGGTCCCTCAGTTGTTGAAAGTAAAATAAGCAACACACAAATCTTACTGTCTTACCCTTGAAGAGGTGAGTGTGGCCAAGGATGTGCTGTACCCATGGATGTCGTCTTCTTCAGCAGGAGTTGTAGAGCATCCCTCTACCCATTGTTGACAAAGGACCATAGCTTATAAGACATTAATCGTTAAACTCTTCAACTCTTACAGGTTTACAGTCCTTGGTTCAAATACCACTTCTGTTAACACATGCAATGACTCAAGTCAAATTCATTAACCTCTTTTAGTTTTAATTTCATTACCCTGAAATGGGATTGATAAAAGCACATGCCTTATAAAGTTATTATGTTGAGAGGACCAGAATATATGTGTGTGTGGTACAGTGCCTGATACATAGCAAAATTACAGTACATGTCAGCATTTCTATTATCACTATCATTATCATCATTGTCATCTTATTTTGGAATTATTGATACTTTCTGATCTAGTGGATTGAACACTGATAATTTATGATTTGCTGAGCAACAATTATGAATTTTCATTACTTCTGTCTTATTTTTATGTTGACATATTATTAATGAGAAATAAAATAATTATTTTCTACTGCAACATTTTATTAATAAAATAAAGAAGACAAATTGTTTAAAAATAAAGTGGTAAAATAGTCGGGTATAGTAGAAATTGTGTGTTTAGCATCTTTACTGTATACTTTTGTATGATAAACTCTTCCTGACAATAAAATTAATTATTTTTATTGTTAGGAATTTCACAAACATGTAAAAGATGTCACATCTTTACAAATATTTATTGCTCCCCAAAAATAAGAAATCCTTTGTTTTCTAAAATTAGAAGAGTATTGCCTAGTTTATATAGTGTTACCTCCCACTCTTCCTTTTGAAAATAAATTCAAATATGTGTTCAACAGAAAACTATAATTTTACTTCTCATATTTCCATTTAACCTTTGTAGCATAATTTGTCCCCAAACACTTGTGATCTGAAAATAAAACTTCAATGTTATACAAGTGAATGAATGGAAACTTGATTGCTTTGGTGGAAACAACAGAATTGGTAACATTTTCTATTTTGTGAAAAATACTCTAGATTTTTCTTAAACATTGGCAATATGTAGAAAATGAGGGTTATTGCAAAACAGTGTACCTCTCCTACCAAGACATCAACTTTTGAAATGGTTCTAATAGATATTAAATTCAGCAAAAATGTACAAAAACAAATGATTTAAAAATCTAACTTTTTTTCCAAATAATTTCCCTAGTATGTTAGGTAGAGATTTTACACAAATATGTTAACCATACATTCTTTTTAAAGTTATTATTAGTTTCAGGTATACAAAGATATGTAATAGACATTTACACCCCTCATAAAGTGATAACCTCCCTCCCCCAATCTACTACCGCTCTGACATCGTATATAGCTGTTACAATTCCATTGCCTGTTTTCCCTATGCTGTACTTTACATCCCATATATATATGTATTTATATAATAGTTGGCATTCAATATTATTCTACTTCAGTTTTAGATGTATAGTGTATTGGTCAGGTATCTACATAGTTTATGAAGTGATACCCCTGATAAGTCCAGTACCCATCTAGCACCCCACATCTTTACAACATTACTGATTATATTCCCCATACTGTATTTAATATCCCTGTGACTATTTTGTGACTACCAACTTGTGCTTTCTGATCCCTTCACCTTCTCTCCCACTCCCACTTCACTCCCATCTAGCAACCATCAGTTTTTTCTCAGTGTCTCTGAGTCTTTTTATTTGCTCATTTATCCTGCTCTTTAGATCCACATATAAGTGAGATTATATAGTATTTGTCTTTCTCAGTCTGACTTATTTCACTTAGCACAGTATTGTCTAGCTCCAATCATAGTGTTACAAGTGGTAAGATTTCATTCTTTTTATGGCTGAGTAATACTCCACTGTATAAATATACCACAGTTTCTTTATCTAGTCGCCTATTGATGGGCATTTAGGTTGTTTCCATATCTTAGCTATTGTGAATAGTGCTGCAGTAAAAATAGGGGTGCATATGTTTTTTTGAATTAGTGTTTTGGACTTCTTTGGCTAAATATCCAAGAGTGGAGTTGCTGGGTCATAAGGTAGTTCTATTTTTAATTTTTTGAGGCACCTCCCTACTGTTTTCCATAGTGGCTACACTAATTTGCAATCCCCCTTACAGTGCATGAGGGGTTCCCTTTTCTCCACATCCTCACCGACACTTGTTTGCTGATTTATTGATGATAGCCATTTTGACAGGAATGAGGTGGTATCTCATTGTGGTTTTCATTTGCATTTCTCTAACGATTAGTGATGTTGAGCATCTTTTCATGTAACTGTTGGCCATCTGTATGTCCTCTTTAGAAAAATGTATTTTCATGTCCACTGCCCATGTTTTAATGGGTTGTTTGGTTTTTTGGTGTTCAGTTGTATGAGTCTTTTATTTTTTAAATAAATTTTGGATGTTAACCCCTTATCAGATGTACATTGGCAAATATCTTCTCCCATTCAGTAGGATGTCTTTTTATTTTGTTGATGATTTCGTTTTGTGTGAAAAAACTCTTAGTTTGAGGTAGTCTCATTTGTTTATTTTTTCTTGTACTTCCCTTGCCCCAGGGGATATATCAGTAATAATATTACTAAGGGTAATGTCTGCAAATTTACTTCCTCTATTTTCTTCTAGGAGTTTTATGGTTTCAGGTTTTACATTTAAGTCTTTGATCCATTTTTAATTTATTCTGTATATGGCATAAGAAGAGGTCTAGTTTCATTTTCTTTGCATGTATCTGTCCAGTTTTCCCAGCACCCTTTATTAAATAGCCGATATTTACCCCAATGTAAATTCTTGCTTTCATTGTCATAGTTTAAATGACCATGTAGGCATGGATTTATTTCTGGGATCTCTATTCTATTCCATTGATCTATGTGTCTGTTTTTATGTCAGTACCATGCATTTAATGTCAGGTAGCGTGGTATCTCCCTCTTTGTTCTTATTTCTCAATTTTGGGATTATATGTTCTAGTTATGTGAAAATGTCATTGGTAATTTGATGGGGACCGTGCTGAATCTATATATTGTCTTAGGTAGTATGGACATTTTAACTATATTAAATCTTCTTATCCGTGAGCATGGTATATGCATACATTCTGAATATAACTTCCATATATGACATTGGACTCTTCCCTTATAATAATAGCAATAACGGCAGATGATAAGTAATTTAGTGCAACGTTTACCATTATTCCCTACATTAAACAGTTCATCTATGTTGCCTTAGTTGACCCTCACAACTACCTCTTGAGAGAAGTTACTGCTATTTTCCACATTTATAGATGAGGGTACTTAATAAAGCTAACACAGCTAGCAAGCATCAGAGGTAAGATATGAACTTAGGTTGTGTAAATCTGAGGATGTGCTATTGATCACTAGGACGTACTGCCTGTAGATACTCCCATCTCTAAACAAACAAACAAACAAACAAACAAACTTCAGAACTAGAGAAGGAACAATGGAAATAACCTGGGAGGTATAGGGACTGTCACGTGAGTATAAATGCTTTAACAAAGGACTTGGTATTCTGGAAGGCAGTGGCTGAAATCTAACATGTGCTGAACTTGCCTAAAATTACTAAGAATAGGAATGAAGTTATCTGGTCCCCCTGATGCCAGAACTAAGAGATGTTTTTTCAGCTTGAAAGAGTGACCATATATATGTTGCTTAACCTAGATACATACTTGAACAGAGTTGTACATCTTTGGTTTGTAGATGAGGAAAATATTTCAAATGTTATGTTAATCAAACACAAGTATATCTTTTCTATATGTTCTGTACTGCTGTGTTTAATTAGAAAGAAAAATATTTGTGTTATACAGGAATGGTATTTGAATGTGTGGGATATGTTAATACATGAAAACTAAACATTGGTTAGTTTGGTATTGTATTATTGTAGGGAATGCCACATTAGAAAGATAAATGTTGGTGTTTATTATGAATATTAAACTTGATGTAAGAGACTGGATTTTTCGTAATCAAAGGTAGTCATGCAAGTTTTGATTCTTAGTGTCTTAGATCCTTGTTTTAAAAAGAAAAGTAAGCTAGTCTTAAGGTGATTGTCACTTAATAGTTCATAGACAGAGGATGAGAGTTTGGGGTTTTTTTAAGTCATGAAGAAGTTGAATATTGATTGATGTTTAAGAACTTAATAGTGTAAAATACAGCTTCCCTTCCCTTGCTAGCACCCTCTTTTCATCCATTGTTTCAAGCATTTCTTTGCATAGACCTATTTAAAACATTTGGGATTCATTCAGAGTTGATGTACATGTGTAACATTGCTGTTAATGGCAATCGAGACAGGAATATTCCCTCTTGTCAAATCCACAGAGAAAAGCTAAATCGCTCTGACAGCATAAGAGAGACCAGCTGTAAATTTTATATTTGCCAAAACGATAGCAGAAAAGCAAATGAAAGGGTAAAAAGCCCAATTTCCCTTCCCTTGAAACAAATCTACTGAATTTTTAGCATTTACGGTGAAACATTAGAGATAGGTTTTTATGTTTCCAAGGTACTGTTTTCCTTTTTGATAGCAAAGGTTTTAAATAAAAGTTTTGTTTTCTGTAGAAATTCTTCTGCACTTAAACAGACTTCTTCAGAGGTGGATAGTATCCAAGGAGTAATAGTTATCTGTCACTCAAGGCCCTTTTTTGTAGGATTGTCACCCAGTCCCTACTTTCATGAGTCTTCCTAATCTTTTGCAAAAGAGGATATTTATACAGAAACAGATACCACACAAAGAAAAGTATGGGAGAGTGCCAACAGATAGGGTATATGAGGTGTGACAGTTAAGTTCGCAAACTTGTTGCATTGACGTTGCTAACCTTTTTTGATATCAAAGGGATTATTCATTATGAATTTGTACAAACTAGACAAACACTTAACCAAGTTTACTATTTGGAAGTGCTGAAAAGGCTGCATGAAAAAGTTAGATGACCTGAACTTTTCCCCAACAATTCGTGGCTCTTGCATCACGACAGTGCACGAGCTCACACGGCACTGTCTGTGAGGGATTTTTTAGCCAGTCAACAAATAACTGTATTGGAACACCCTCCCTACTCACCTGATCTGAACCCCAATGACTTCTTTCTTTACCCAAAGACAAAGGAAATATTTAAAGGAAGACATTTGGATGACATTCAGGACATCAAAGGTAATAAAATGACAGCTCTGATGGCCATGCCAGAAAAAGATTTCAAAACTGCTTTGAAGGGTGGACTAGGCGCTGGCATCAGTACATAGCTTCCCAAGGGGAGTACTTTGAAGGTGACCATAGTGAAATTCAGCAATGAGGTGTGTAGCACTTTTTCTAGAATGAGTTCACAAACTTCATTGTTTGACCTCATAGGCATAACATCAAGCCAAGTGTTATAAGGAAACCATATTTCAGTAACATGGAAGAACCACTAATTGATTTCAACATATCGTTTTAAAAATGGCAGCAGATGCTGGATTGAAAGCTTGAATTCTAAAATGGTTGGCTTCACCATTCTTTCATGCTACCTATATCACTAGGGAGGAGGAGTATCTTGTGGTACTAAATTCTAGCATCTCTTGTCAACACTGATTCCTATAAATGCCGAACACTGAGTAGTAAGAAAGTGTGGGCAGTGATGCAGGCATCTTTTCTTCTCCATTCTCATGCTTCCTAAGGTTACTCTGCTTTTTTTTTAGATGTGAACCATTTAGGTAAGAGATCACTTTCAGAATTGTTACAAATTTTTCTTAGAAAATATCTTATAAAACTATTTCATCTGACTTTTCAGTTATTTTTCTTGTTCACTCTACTTTGGCATCCATGACTGCTTTTAAATGGTAACGCCTGAGAAGTCCCCTTCCAATGAACACATTATCTCAATTATATGTAATTATTACTTATAAAATTCTGTTATTCCTTTGACACACATTATTTACCACCACTGTGCATTGTCTGTCTCCATCACTAAGCGGTATGTTGCATGAAAATATGACTATGCTTATGTTTCATCACTCCACACCCAGTACATAGCAGAATGCTCAGAACATAAGTTTTTATCAATAAACATTTGCTGAATGAATGAATATTTTCAGGATGTTATAATTGAATATCTACTGTTTAATGAGGATATATTTGTTTCATTTTTACAAGTGCTTCATGCAATATGTTGGGTGAGCAGAGAATAGGATGATGAATAAATCATTCACAAGAAATTTACACATGAATTTCACTAAATCACTGTAGAAAGTGGTATGATATTGTTACAGGCACACGGATGTCCCTGTTTCAATTTTTCTAGTAAAATTACATAAGTTAATCATCTTGAGTAATAATTTTCTTCACAATTAAAATTGTTAATAGGATTATAGTGGGCATTTTTTCCATAAGCCAAATCCTTCTCTTTCTCTTAGCCCTTCCTCAAAACAGTGAATTTGGAATCTTATTCCTCCCAGAATTCTTTTATTCCTGATATTACCTAATGCTTTCTCATAACATGTGGCTGGGTACCTAATTGGCACTTAATAAATAGTTAAATGTCTCCCACAACTAACAGATGCTGCCAACAAGACTTTGGCAAGCCCTGTGTTCTGTCAGTTCATGGCTGAAATCCCTGACAGCCCAAAGTGCCGATTATCTGTGGTGTCGACTAAAAAGAGAGCAGTGTGCTGTAGGACCTGGGCATGCATGAGGCAGAAGTGGCAATCTGTTGGAAAATTAAGGTTTCTGACATTTTCGCTCAGATGCATAACTGCTCAACTTCCCTATGGAGGTGAACGGTAGGGGGTCCTTGGGGAAGTAATTACTTTATTGATGAATAACCAAACATAGTCAGTTAGGCCCTAGGAACTATTGATTATGATCCAGGTACTCTCAGACTGACACACTCTAAAAGGAATAGGGTATGTTTGCTGTTGTTTGGAGGTTTCGTTTAGCATTGATACCACCTTCCGCTCAGTGTCAGTACTTTTCACATACCCTGCCTGTTTCCCCGAAAATAAGAACTAGCCGGACAATTAGCTCTAATGCATCTTTTCGAGCAAAAATTAATATAAGACCCAGTCTTATATTATGTAAGACCTGGTATTATTATGTTGTATTATATTGTATTGTATTGTATTGTATTGTATTGTATTGTATTGTATTGTATTATATTATATTATATTATATTATATTATATTATATTATATTATACTATAATATACACCTGGTCATATTATGTAAGACCCAGTATCATATTATATTATACTATACTATACTATGTTTATTATATTATGTTATGTTATGGTATGGTATGTTATGTTATGTTATGTTGTATTATATTGTGTAAGACCCAATATTGTATATTAATTTTTGCTCCAAAAGACGCATTAGAGCTGATGGTCCGGCTAGGTCTTATTTTCAGGAAAACACAGTAATAAGAAGTTTTTCTCTATCTGGTTCTTATGTAAGATGTCATAGTGCATTTGGGCTGCCATAACAAAGTACCACAGACTGGGTGGCTTATAAACAACTAAAATTCATTTTTCGTAGTTCTTGAGGGTGGGAAGTCCAAGATCAAGGCACCAGCAGATTCGGTGTCTGGTGAGAACCCGTTTCCTGGTTCATGGTCGGCTATCTTCTCATTGAGTGCTCACATGGAGAAAGGGGCAAGTACATTCTTTGGGGTCTCTTTTATAAGAGCATGAATACCATGGGTGAGGGCTCCACCCTAATGATCCAATCACCTCAGAGGCCTACTTCCAAACACCATTACAGTGAGGATTAGGTTCAACCTATGAATTTCGGGAAGACACAGACATTCAGTCTGCAGCATAAGGTCATATATCAGCCTTGTACTTTTGTGTTTCTCAGTTCTCTCTTTTCGTCAAACTGTGTGGAATCTTGACCATACATGCATTCTACTGGTCACCTGTCTATAAGTGTTTGTATACTAAAGTCCTTTGGTCTCCTTCCCACCATATAACTTGCAGTTGGAATTTGCTAATCAGCAACTATTGTGAGGCCAGATCCTTCTAGCCTTCCCTTCCATATTGTAGCACGACCCTGAGGTATGATTTTCTGAGTTGTTTACACCAGCATTTAGACTTATTTCACTTTAATCAGTTCAAATTCAATTTAAATTCTATAGTACTTATAATAAAATTAATATCAATTCAGTATATTAGATTAAAATTAATTAATTTACCTACATGTAATATTCCAGATAAGCTACAATATGACTTCTTATTAGTTTTAGATAAAATTGATCTTAACAACAATGGAAGTCTTATTCTAGTCCATTCTGAGCATTGTACATTTGAGTGTTTTTCTTAAAATAGAGCCTATTTTTTAGTTATGTTGGTTACATAGTCCCTTTTTCAAATTATAGGGATTCTTATAAAATTTCCGCAAGAATAGAAAATCTTGGAACTGGTAACAATGTTCCTCCCTGGAATTTATGTTTAGGGACAGAGGGAGCAAGAGAGAATAAGAAGATGAAGAAACTTTATATAATTTATACTTTTTTACAGTGTATTGTTTGAAATTTTACAGTGAAGGTGTACAACCTTTGAAAATTAAAAGTCATAGTAACAATATGGAAATTTTTCAATACTTGATCACCTCATTCATTCATTTATGCATTCATTCAACCCATACCTATTGGGTACTTAAGTTCTTACTCTGATGAAAAAAAGGAAAATAAAACATACTCCCTGTTAACAGTCCAGAGAGCAAACATACAGATGCAGCAATGATTCTAGTGCTAAAATTTGAAAATCAATGCATAGTAGTGGCTAATAATGTGGTCACTGTTGTTATATGGATTTGAATCCCGACTTAATTATACGCGTACAGTAGAGTTCATGAATTTTAAGTGTTGTATTTGATAAATTTTAGTAATCGTGTGTATACATAAACCACTACCACAATTCAAATGTAGAATATGTTATCACACTAATTTTTTTCCTTCTACCCTTTGATTCCCTCCACCAACCCCTGGCCCAAAGCAACCATTTATCTTTTCTATGTCTCTATAGATTTTCTCGAAGTTCATATGAATTGCATTATATAATATGTAGTGTTTTGTATTTGATTTTCCCCACTAAATCATCCATGTTCTCTCGTGTGTTAATACATTATTCCTTTCTGTAGCAGTATATATTCCATAGTGTGGAGGTACCACAATTTCATTCATCAGATGATGGAGGTGTGGGTTGTTTCCTATTTGTGTTTAACTTGAATAGTGAATGAATAGTATATGGACACGAGGTTTTATTTTCTTTAGTTAGATAATGAGTAGAATTTCTGGGTTGATAGTATTTCAGTTACATTATAAAATATTGCCTAACTCTTTTTGAAAGTGGCTGACTGCTTTGCAATCTCACAAGGCATGTTAGAGAGTTCCACTTGCTCCACATCCTCATTAGCACTTGGTGTCATCGGTAGTTTTAACTTTAGCCATGCTATTGAAAATGTATAGTGTTATTATATCATGGACAACTTTTATTTCCATGATGACTAGAGATTTTGAATATCTTTCCATGTGCATATTGTCAATTTGCATGAATTTTTTAAATGTTTAAAACATTTGCTCATTAAAACTTGGGTTGTTTGTCATTGAGTTGTACACAAACAATGCATTGTTTGGATAAACAATGTTTAGACATGATGTATCATCTTTATATATTATAGGATTTAATTTGCTAATTTTAAGATATTTTGTGTTTATGTTCATTAAGGCTAACCATTTATGTTTTTTTGATGGGATGTCTTTGTTTTAGTATCAGAAAATACTGGTTTGATAAAATTAATTGGGAAGTCTTTCTTCCTCCTATATTACCAGAAAGAGTTTGTTTAGCATGACAATTTTTTCTTCCTGACATATCTGATGGAAATCACTTGTCAATTCATCTAGGCCAAGAGTGTTTTTTGGTTGTTGGTTGATTTGTTTTTATGGGAACATTTTAAATTACAATGTTAATATTCTACATAAAGGTAGTTAAGTTTTCTGTTTATTTTTGGATCATTGGGTCATTTGTGTATTTCAAGGAGCTGTTCATTTCTTCTAGGTTATCATATTTATGGGCATAATGTTCATTATATTCTCTTTTTATTTATATCTAGTATATCTAGTGGGTATACAATATTAGTTTCTGGTGTACAGTACAGTGACTCACCATTTATATATCTTACAATGTGATCAGCTCACTAAGTTTAGTAACCATCTGCCACTGTGCAAACTTACCACAGTACTATTGACTATATGGTCCTTCATCTTTTTCACCCATCCTATCACCCCTGCTACCCTCAAACCCAGTTTAATCTCTCTTCCTAAGTGTCTGTTTTTGTTTTGTTTGTTCATTTTTTTTTTTAGAATCTACATATTATTGAAACCATCTGGTATTTATCTATTTGTGTTTCCCTTTCTGACTTATTTCATTTAGCATAATACCGTCTAGGTCCATCCTTGTAGCAAATGGCAAGATTTTATTCTTTGTTTTATTTCTGAGTAATATTTCATTGCATGTATGTAACAGTCTCCTTTATCCATTAATCTATTGATGGACATCTAGGTTGCTTCCATATTTTGGCTATTGTAAATAATGCTACAATGAACGTAGGGGTGCCTATATCGTTTCAAATCACTGTTTTCGTTTTCTTCAGATAAAGAACAAAAAGTGGAATTGCTGGGTCATGTGGCAGACCTATTTTTAGTGTTTTGTGGAATCTCGATACTGCTCTTCATACTGGCTGCACCAAATTACAATCCGACTAACAGACCACAAGGGTTCCATTTCCTCCACATCCTTGCCAACACTTGTTGTTTGTTGTCTTTTTGATAATAGCCATTCAGACAGGTGTGAGGTGGTATCTCATTGTGGTTTTGATTTGCATTTCCCTGATGATTAATGATGTTGAGCATCTTTTCATATATCTGTTGGCCATGTGTATGTCTTTGGAGAAATGTCTCTTCATGTCATTTGCCTGTTTTTTTTTATCAGATCCTTTCTTTCTTTATTATTATTATTATTTTTTGCTATTGAATTTTATGTGCTCCTTATTTACTTTGGATATCAACCTCTTACAGGTTTATCATTTCTGAATAGTATATTCTCCCATTCAGTAGGTTGTCTTTTCATTTTGTTTACGGTTTCCTTTGCTGTGCAGAAGCTTTTTAGTTTGATGACGTTTCATTTGTTTATCTTTGCCTTTGTTTTCCTGGATTAAGGGAACATATCCAAAAAGATAATCACTAAGACTGATGTCAAATAATTTAATATGTATGTTTTCTTCAATGAGGCCAGCATTACCCTGATCCCAAAGCCAGGCAAACACACTACATAAAAAAGAGAGAATTACAGTCCTGATGAATATTATATTCTCTCTTTACCCATTTATTTCTTTATTTTCATTTTTTAAATTTAAATTGTTTTATTTTTATTGTAAAATATACAAAACATAAATATTACCATGTTAACCACTCTTAAGTGTACAGTTCAGTGGTACTAAATACATCACATTGCTGTGCAACCATCACCACCATTCATTTCCAGACTCTTCAGAGTCTTGCAAAACATAAATATACCCATTAGACACTCATTCCCCCTCCCCCTCCCGCCAGCCCCTGGCAACCTCCTTTCTACTCTATGTCTAAAAATTTGACTACCCTAGGTACCTCTTATAAGGTATCATACAGTATTTTTCCTTTTGTGACTGGCTTATTTCACTTAGCATAATGTCCTTATGGTTCATGCCTGTTGTAGTACATGTCAGAAATTCCTCCATTTTTTAAGACTATTACTTTCAGGTGTACAAAACAACATTGTGATCAGACATTTACACACCTCACAAAGTAATAACCCCAATAAGTCTACTACCCCTCTGATATCATACATGGTTATTATAATACCATTGACTATATTTCCTACACTGTACTTTACATCCTGTGAAAATATATATATATATATATATATATATATATATATATATATATTATAGTTAATATACAATATAATTTTATGTTAGTTTCAGGTGTACAGTACAGTGTTAGGCATTTATATAAGAAGTGACCCCCCCAATAAGTCTAATAACCGTCTGACTCCATACATAGTTTCATAACATTATTGACTGTATTTCCCATAGTGTATTTCACATCCCCATGACTACCAATTTGTACTTCCACAATTTCTTTATCCAGTCGTCTATTGATGGGCATTTTGGTTGTTTCCATATCTTGGCAATTGTGAATAGCGCTGCAGTAAGCACAGGGGTTCATATGATTTTTTTGAGTTAGTGTTTTGGAATTCTTTGGATAAATACCCAGGAGTGGAATTGCTGGGTCAAAAGGTAGTTCTATTTTTAAATTTTTTTTTGAGGAACCTCCATACTATTTTCCATAGTGACTGCACTGATTTGCAGTCCCACCAACAGTGCACAGGGGTTCCCTTTTCTCCACATCCTCGCCAGCACTTGTTGTTTTTTGATTTATTGATGATAGCCATTCTGACAGGAGTGAAACCGTATCTCATTGTGGTTTTTATTTGCATTTCTCTGATGATTAGTGACATGGAGCATCTTTACATATGTCTGTTAGCAATCTGTATATCCTCTTTGGCAAAATATTTATTCAGGTCCTCTTCACATTTATTAATTGGATTTTTTTTTTTTTTTTTTTTTTTTTTGTTTTGGTGTTGAGTTGTATGAGTATTTTTTTTAAATAAATTTTGGAGATTAACCCCTTATCAGATGTATCATTAGCAAATATTTTCTCCCATTCAGTAGGATGTCTTTTTGTTTTGTTGACGATTTCCTTTGCTGTGAAAAAATTTTTTAGTTTGATGTAGTCCCATGTGTTTATTTTTTTTATTTTATTTCTCTTTCCCTAGGAGATATATCAGTAAAAATATTACTAAAAGTACTATCAGAGAGTTTACTTCCTATGCTATTTCTAGGAGTTTTATGGTTTCGGGTATTACATTACAGTCTTTAATCCATTTTGAATTTATTTTTGTATATCGCATAAGAAGGTGGTCCAACCTTTCATTTTTTTGCATGTATCTGTCCAGTTTTCCCAGCACCATTTATTGAATACATTGTCTTTACCTCAGTGTAAATTCTTTCTTCCTTTGTCATAGATTGAAAGGCATGGATTTTTTTCAGGGCTCTCTATTCTGTTCCATTGATCTATGGTTCTGTTTTTTTATGCCAGTACCAGGCTGTTTTGATTACTATAGCCTTGAAGTATAATTTGATATCAGGTACCATCATACCTCCATCTTTGTTCTTCTGTCTGAGGATTGCCATGGCTATTTGCCGTCTTTTATGGTTCCATGTAAATTTTCGGAATATTTGTTCTTGTTCTGTGAAAAATGCCATTGGTATTTTGATAGGGGTTCCATTGAATCTATGTATTGCTTTGGGTGGTATGGAAATTTTAACCATATTAATTCTTCGTATCCATAAGCATGGTATATGTTTCCATTTGTTTGTATCTTCTTTAAGTTCTCTCTTCAGTGTTATAATTTTCTGAGTATAGGTCTTTTACTTCATTGATTACATTTATTCTTAAGTATTTTGTTTTTTTGATGCAATTGAAATGGGATTGTTTTCCTAATTTCTCTTTCTGATACTTCATTATTGGTGTATAAAGATGCAACCAATTTCTGAATATTCGTTTTGTATCCTGCTACTTTACTAAATTCATTGATCAATTCTAATAGTTTTTTTGGTGGAATCTTTGGGGTTCTCTATGTAGAATATCATGATATATATATATATATATATATATATATATATATATATATACACACACACACACACACACACATAAACACAGAGGGTGCCAAAAAATATATATATACAAGTGGATACTTTGGTCAACGTTGCTCAAGCAGTAGTTCGCCATAATCAGAAGTGTCTGGACGCTGATGGTAACTACTTTGAGCACCTCTTGTAATTGCAGAAGTTAAACGTGACTTGTATTCATCTTTTGTTACCAGCAAATATTGAGTATTACAATGTTAATACAGTTTTCCTTTCTTAAAATGTGTATACATTTTTTTTGGATATATATATGTTGTTTTTTTTGGATATATATATATATATATATTTCCAAGTATGTGGAGGGTTTTCTAGTTATTTATACTGATCTTTAATTTAATTATGTTTCATACAGAGAACACACTATGGATGATTTCATTCTTTAAAATGTAATAATACATTGGGTCTTAATTGATGGCTCAGCATGTTGTCTATCACAATAACGTACCAGGTCCATATGAAAAGAATTTGTGTTCTGATGTTATTGTGTTTTAAGCTCTGTAAATGCCAAGAAAGTTTAGTTGATAAAAACTTTTTTTAGTTTTCTACGTCTGAATTTTTGCACAGTTCCTTTAAAATGTTTTAAGTTGTTAGATACTATTTGTTTTCCATCAAGCTTATTTCCATTTTTCTTTAGACTTTGTGGAGGAGCAGCTTTGGCCACTCAGTGGTTGTCCTATCCATTCAGTTGCCTGAGCAGTAGGGGCTGCAGACCAGTCTTCAGTGGCGGGCTGAGCACCCTCGTCTTCAGTGGGGAACTGCTGTGTAGACACAGAGGGCACCTGCATTCCTTCACACAAGTCTGCGACCTCAGGCTGAGAAGCAGTGAACTCAGCAGCTGAAGCAGTCCATTCGCCCTGAAATTCCTCCTTAGTCACAACATTTTCAGCAGCAGCCTGCTCTTCCTTTTCAATTTCTTCAGGACCTCTGTAGAAGTAGAGGTCAGGCATGACCTCCCTCGGGTACTGGTGGGAGATGGTGCCACGTATGCACAGAACTTCACCACATTAGACCCATGAAGTGAGCGCCCTTGTTAGTGCAAGAGATAGAAATGTCCACATAGTGCAGAGGAGAGTCCGTGTTACACAGTGCAATGGTTAGCGGGTTAACATAAGATACCTCTGTGAGAGACTCATAGTCAGCCCTGGGATAGGTGACAACCAGGCATCTTGGCTCTGGGAAGGCTGCCTGGGTCTGGTTAGTGAATATCCCGGGAGGGAAGCAGCCAGCAATACGTATGGCTCAAGTGGCGGCAGCAAACTTCAGCATAGCTCGCTGGCCAGTATTCTTGGACGATATGATGCTGACATCAGCTGGGTTTTCAATGGCACGAGCTGCCAGCAGAAGCTTCTCCCAGGTTCTCTTCAGATTTATGATATAGGTGCCATCACTTTTCCATTTGTAGATGTACTGTTCCATTAGGAAGTCAAGGTTGGTGCCAAGGAGGTCTTGCTGCAAGAAATTTGAGGACATCCTCTTTCACTTGCAGGACATCAAGGGCTCCGGACATTGTGAAAGATCCGCTTTAAGTTATGTGGGAACTGAGAACAATGCCGTGTGGGTCCATCTCTGGGTAGCGCAGAAAGGCTTATTAAAATTGGTTTTAAAATTATGTTATTTTTGGCAAAAATTGCATGTATTTAAGGTGTGCAGTATGAATTTTGATGTATATATATGTTGTGAAATACCAAAATCAATACCAAAATCAAACTAATGAACATATCCATCATCTTCCGAAGTTACCGTTGTGTGTGTGTGTGTGTGTGTGTGTTTGGTAAGGACTATTGAGATCTACTCTCTATGAAAGTTTCAAGTATGCAATACACTATTAATATTTATAGTCACCATGCATATATTAAGTCTCCATAGCTTATTCATGTTATAACTAAAATTTTTACCCTTTGATCAATATCTTTCCTTTCCCCCATCCCCTAGCCTCTGGTAACCACCATTCTACTCTCTGTTACTATGAGTTCTACTTTTTTTTTTTCAAGATTCCACATATAAGTGAAATCATGCAATGTTTGTCTTTCTGTGTCTGGTTTAGTTCACTTAACATATTTCTATCAACCACTGAGAGGGATGTTAAAATCTTCATTCTGATTTTGGAATTATTTGTTTATTCCTTTAATTATATCAATTTTTGTTCATGTGTTTTGAAACTCTGTTATTTAAAGGTATACACATTCATGACTATGTTTTCTTACATAATTGATGCTGTATCATTATGAAATATTCCTCATTAACTTTAGTAGTATTTTATATCTTGATATCTGTTATTAACATGGCCATTTAAGCCTTCTTATGCTTATAATCTTTATGGTATATCATTTTCTATTCATTTACTTTCTACCTATTGGTGACATCATGCATCTCTTGTAAACAGCAAGTTAGGTCTCCCTTGTTTAATTCTTTCTTAAAATCTCTGCTTTTTTACTGTAGCTTGTTAACATTAAATGTAATTATTTATATGATTTGTTTCTACAATTTTATTATTTGTTCCCTTATTCTTTGTTTTTCATTCCAACTAACCCTTGCCCCGTTATTTTTTGGTATTATTTTAAACATTTCTAGAATTCTGTTTTAATTTTTCTACTGGCTTTTTAGCTATATGTCTTTGTATTTTTTAGTGGTTATTCTGAGCAGTACAATAAATGTCTTTTACATTTTACTATCCAGGTACAATAAATAGTTTACCACTTCACATAAATAATAGAATCTTTGAAACCCTGTAGGTCCATATATCATTCAACCTTTATGCCAGAGTTGACAAACAATGACACATAGTTCAACTGCCTGTTTTGTAAATAAAGTTTTATTGGAACACAGCCATAACTGTACACTTATGTATTATCTATGGCTGCTTTTATGCTACTGCGGCAGAGTTGAGTAGTGGGCACAGAGCCCTTATGACTTTCAAAACAAAACGTTTGCTATTTGACCTTTTCTGGTTGTTATATGTGTTGTATTTTTATGCATTATGAACCCCACAAAATCATTTCATAATGTTTGGTTTAATCAGTTATGTGTATAATGTCAAAATTAAGAAAAAATAAGTAGTCATTTGTATATTCTCAGATATTTATAATTTTCAATGCTGTTCATTCCTTACTGAGCACGTGTTTCCATGTGGCATTACTCCACTTCAGCCTGTGGAAATTTCTTTAGCATTCCTTATAATATATGTCTGCTAGTAACAAATTCTCTTATTTATTTATTCATTTCCTTATTTATTTGGTTAATCTGATGCTGTCTTTATTGTGATGTGACTCTTGAAGGATATTTTATAGACTATCCTGTGTATAGATTCTAGGTGAACAATTATATTTGTTTGTTTGCTTGTGTATGTGTTTGTTCTAGCACTTAAGTAGTGCTATTTTCCTCTCTTCTGCATCCATAGTGTCTGATGAAAAAGTCAGTTGTTAATTAAATTGTTACCCTGTAGGTAATAGGTTGTTTTTCTCTTCCCTCATTCAAGATTTTCTCTTTTTTCTAGCTTCTAACAGTTTGATTGCTGTTCTTTCCACACGTTCTGTTTATAATTTTCTACCCTTAATCAAGTTTGGGAAATTTTTGGACATTATTCCTTCAGACTTTTTTCTATCTTGTTTTTTCATTTCTCTTCTTCCAGGATTCCAATTACATATGGGGCAGATTGTGTAGTATTACCTAACATGTCTTTGAGACTCTGTTCATTTATTTTCAGTCTTTTTATATATACTTTTTGCATAATTGGATAATTTCTATTGATTTATTTTTCCAAGTTCACTTAGACTTTCCTGTGTCATTTCCATTTGTCTGGTAAATCCATCAATTTTTTTATTTTTAGTTTCAGATTTTTTTAAGTTCTGAATTTCCATTTTAGTTTATTGTATCTACTTTTTGTGATGGCATTTCCCATATTTTCAACCATTATAAGCGTATTTTGCTTTATTTCATTGAGGGTTGTTATAATTGCCGCTTTTAAATTCTTGTTTGCTACTTCCAAAATCTGGGTTACTTCAGAGTTGGTCTTTGTTTAATATGATTTCTCTTTGTTTCATTTCCCTAGTTCCCTACTACTTCTGCTTAAGTTTGTACCTTAAATGTACAGATTTTAATTTTTAAGCATTTTGGATTCTATTAATTTTTCTCAAATAAGTGATGTTTCTTTACTTTTAACATGTAATTTCCGTAGTTGGACTTAAATTGCAAACTCCACTTTTTGAGTTCAGATCTTTTGTCTTTAGATGAGCTGATGTTAGTCTTCTCTGTGCATGCATGTGTCAAGGGTTAGGCAGAACTGTGGGCAAAGAGAATTAGCACTTTGCCTTCCTGGTTTCCTCACACTGTTCTTCATCAGCAATTTCCCCAACTTCAGTTTTCAGACTCTCCAGACTAGAAATGCCCAATACCTTGCCACCTTATACACTAAATGACTGCACTTGACAGCAGGCTAAGTCCATTAAAATTAACTTTTAATTCATGCAACCCCTCCTTTAAGCATGTACTCACCACCAGATTTGGATAGCTTCTGTTCACTTTTCATTGCCTATATGTATGTACTTTTGGTGTAATGTCCAGGTTTTTGTTTGTTTTCTGCAGAGATACCATTCTGGTAAGGCCTTATTCTGTTATTACTAATGAGAGCCTCAAGTTTCAATACATTTGTTTTTTGAATTTATAGTTGTTTCAAAGATGATGTTTTCTATAATTTTTTTATGACAGTTTCTTATCTCTGTAATTTCAATTGACTTCTTACATAGAATTTGCCAATCCTGGATGTATTACAATAATTTGTTTCATATTTCCTCCTCTTTTAATATTTTTGGAATTTTTTTGTGTTCTACAATAAAAATACATATTAATTTTACAAAACTTAGACTTACAAAACTTAAAACTTACAACGTGGCAAATATGTATTTCAAAGATACATTATGCTGATGTTTGTGAGACTATCGATTTAAATTCACACCAGGCTTGTTATAATTAGAAAAATGAAAACAAAAATGGAATTTATTCCTTCACCACTAGGCTTGATTTATCACATCTTTTCTGTACCCCATCAGTTGAATATAATTGTTGCATTTAGGTAAATTTTTAAATAAATATTTCTAGCATTATGAATTACATGTGTCCTGTGGTAAGTGCTCTCATTAGTAGGTATCATCCTGAGTGATGGAGGCGACATGGAATCTCAGTGTGGGGAGGCTCAGCATCATTTAAACACACACATTTATTTCCTTGAAATGTGTTAAGAACCGATAAACAGTTCCCTGCACAAATATCTCTTTTACTTTTTAGTACTTATAAAAAGCTAGTGGATCATTTGAGTAATCCCCAGAGTGAGTTTAAACAGTTATTTCAGAAACAGAGGAAAGAAACATCAGTGCAGCAGAGATTTATTTTTAACACTCTGACTTCCAAGTCAGAATCAATTTTTCTTTTGTACATAATGGTGATAGGAAGGTGAAGGCTAGGATTCAGGATCTATGATTTTATCTTATTATAGTTTATGAAATATGACTATTTTAAAGAGAAAGGAAACTTCTGCCAGGGATAGAATTGATTTCGATCTAGAGAGTATTTTAGTGTTGTATAGGATATCATATAGATATTATAACTTAGTGAATATTCTTTCAGTTTCCTCACCTGCACAGTTAAGATTACGTACCTCCTAGGGTTTTGTGCAATTATCAAATTTTTAAAAAGTCATAATTGTCAAGTAACTTTTGAATTCTGATAATTGTGAACTTTTGATCATGGATGCTGAGATGGTCAAACTTTATCACAGCAACATGTGACCGTCTTAGATCATTGTAAACCTTTTTAGCTTGAAACTGAATTCCATAATAACTATCATTTAAAATGGAAAATATTTGGGAAAATTCAAAGAAGCTAATACCCTCAGATAAGCAAGAAAAGTTATTTTAGGGAGAACAGAAAACGGTGAAGATTATCAGAAAAAAAGTCCTGCTTTGCTGGAAATAGGCCATTATCTTAAATCTCCTTGTTTATTTTATTAATCTCATACTGAATATTTTGAGGCCTTGGAAAATTTAGCACTTTTGAAGGATACTATTGTTTCTGATTTATGGGCAGTTATTGACATGGTTACATATCAGCTGAGGGTTAGAGCTCAACCAAAAATTCAGTTGTTGACTAGATTTAAATAATTAACTGGAAAATAAGGAGGAACTTTAAAGTTCTTTGAGGAAAGCTCTATGTTTTACAAATCCATGGAGAGGAGAAATCAAATATCCAAGTTTACTTAGTTAGTTGAGAGCAAGTGACTACAATTCCAGCATTTTGAATTTCATGACATTATACATTCAGTTATTTTATACCACCCAGACATGGTTTTAAAAGCAATCAAGTCCTCTATTTCTCCCTGCCACCATAACATGTACCTCCTTATGCCCCACTACATCACATTTTTTTGGCACTTACAGATTTGTAACTATAAAGATTAGGTTGTGTGGCTGATTGATTCTTTCAAAATTTTAACAGATTTATTTAACAGATTTATTTAGGTATAATTTGTATACAGTCAAGTGTGCATACTTAAGTAGTACAGTTTAATAAGTTGTAACAAATACAGGTCTAACAGTTGAGTTCGCGAACTCATCCTAGAAAAAGTGCTACATACCTCATTGCTGACTATCACTACAGTCACCTTAGAAGTCCTCCCCTTGGGAAGCTATGCACCGACGCCAGCACCTAGTCCACCCTTCAAAGCAATTTTAGAACTCTTTTTCTGGAATGGCCATCAGAGCTGTCGTCATATTACCCTTGATGTCCTGAATGTCATCAAAATGTCTTCCTTTCAATATTAACTTTATCTTAGGGTAAAGAAAGGCATCATTGGGCACTAGATCAGGTAATTAGGGAGGGTATTCCAATACAGCTATTTGTTTCCTGACTAAAAACCCCCTCACAGACAGTGCTGTGTGAGCTGGTGCTTTGTCCTAATGCAAGAGCCATGAAGTGTTGGCAAAACGTTCAGGTCGTTTTCGTCTAACTTTTTCACGCAGCCTTTTCAGCACTCCCAAATGGTAAACTTGGTTAACTGTTTGTCCAGTTCGTACGAATTCATAATGAATAATCCCTCTGATATAAAAAATGATTAACAACATCGTTTTGACTCTTGATTTGGACTGATGGAAATTTTTTTTCTTGTGGAGAATTGACTGACTTCCATTGTGCACTTCGACAATTTATTTCAGAGTCGTATTGGTGCACCCATGTTTCATAACCAGTTATAATGTGGGCCAAAACATCATCTTGCCTCTCCAAAAGGTCTTGGCAAACTTTGAGTCTCCTTTGCTTTTGTTCATCGGTGAGGTCCTTCGGGACCATTTTTGCACACACCTTTCTCATGCTAAGATTTTCAGTTAAGATTTTCCTTGGTCTGCTATGCTTCTCACAGTCAGCTGATGACTTTGATGCATAATTCGATATACATTTTTGCAATATTTTTGTCAGTTCTGCTCTTTCCTGGCTGCCCTGATCTCTCTTCATCAGTGACGTGTTCTCTCCCCTCAGAAAAGCATTTAATCCATTTGCATACTGCCATTTTCTTCATGGCATTATCTGCATAAACTAACATATCCCTGATTTCACTTCCAATCTTGCCAAATTTAACAAGAAATTTTATGTTCATAGCTCTAATTCAAGCTCAGACATTCTTGCGATGGCACACAAAACACACAATAATGAATGCTACTGAGCAAGACACCACCACATTTCAACACAAACACAGCTGTGAGACACTGATAACCAAGGTTATGAAACTGTACCAAGCTGTTTGTACAGTGCTGTCAATGTAAGTGCACAGTGGCAAGTTTGCGAATGTAATTGCCAGAGTGCATATTTTTAAAGACCAAAATTTTTATTACATGGGGTTTTCTTTTTTTCCTTCTATATATTTCATTGATTTCCACTCTGGTTTATTATTATTTCAATTCTTCTACAGAGTTTGGATTTAATTTGCACTGTTTTTGTTTGTTTCTTAAAGTAAAAAGTGAGGATGTTATTTAGCACCTTGCTTCATTGTCAGTATAGGCATATGTTAAAAAAGAAAAATGCCCTTTAGTCATTTCTTTAGCTGCATCTCACATATCTTAATGTTTGTTTGGGTTTTCTTACAGTTAAAAATATTTTAAATTATATTTCTGATTCCTTATTTGTTGCATAGGTTAAATATATAATGTTTAGGAATTTTCGAGAGATCTTTCTGTAATTTACTTTTAATTGAATTGTATTGTCGGCAGAGAACATACTGGGTATGATTTGAATCCTTTCAAATTTGATGATACTCTTCTATGGCTCAGAATAGCTACTATTTCGGTGCCTCTTCTATGTTCATTTGAAAATAATACATAGTATTCTGTCATGAGATGATATTTTCTACAAATGTCAATTCGACTAATATGGTTATTGTGTTTGTCAAGACTTTTATATTTCTGATTTCCTGTCTACTTGTTCTATAAAATAGGGAGGAGTGTTGAAATCTCTGTATATAATTGCGGATTTGTCTCCTTGCGATGAAAAAACATTTTGTATCACTTCTTTTGACGCTCTGCTGAAAGTTGCATAGATGGTTAGGATTATTATGTATTCTTGCTGAATTGGCTTGTATATCATTAAGATGTGGCCCTTTGTATACCTAGCAATATTCTTTGCTATGAAATTTATTTTGTGTGATATTAATATAGGTGTCTCAGCTTTCTTATGATTAGTTTTAGCTTGTATCATTTCCATTCTTTTACTTTGATTCTATTTGTATTTTTTTGTATGTAAAATAGATTTCTTTTTTGCAAAAATATAATTAGGTCTTGTTATTTTATCCAATTTGATAAATTGGACATCTTTTCCTTTTTAATTGGCTGTTTAGACCATTTATATTTAATGTGATTATTGACAGTATTGGGTTAAATGTAACTCTTGGGTTTATTTTCTATTTCTCATTTTGCCCAAAAAATAATTTTGTTTCTTGTTTTGCCACATTTTCTTCCCTATTTTTAATAATTTGATTATTTTTTATGATTTAATTGTTAGCATTTTTCTATTTACTAATTATTTCTCACGTTATTTTAGTGCTTGCTTTGTGGTTTATAGTACACATCTTTAAATTATAACAGTTGCTTTCAAGTAATATTATGTTTCCTGTGTAGTATAAGAAACTTAGAGCACTATCCTTCTATTTTCCTCTTCCCAGTCTTTGTGCTGTCATTATCATACATTTTTATATGTATGATAAACCCATAATGTATTATTTTTGTTTTGAATAATTATATTTTAAATATATTTAAATAATAAGAAATACTTATTTTAGATTTACCCACATAGTGACCATTTCCAATGTTACCAGATTTGTTTTTGCATAGATTATGAGTTTCTTCTAGCAATATTTTCCTTTTACCTGAAATAGTTCCTTTAAAAACTCTTTTGGTAAAGGCCTACCAGTGTCAATTTATAAAGCTGTTTATGTCTTAGATGTCTTTATATCACTTTCATTTTTGAAAAAAATATTTTCACTGGTTATAGAATTACAGAATTACAGCGTTGTCTTTGAGTATTTTAAAAATACTGCTCCACTGCCTTTTTGTTAGCATTGTTTCTAACAATCAACAACAGAAAAATTGCTGTCATTCTTCTCTTAGTTCCTAACTTGTAATGTGCCTTTTATTTTCTGGCTGGTTTTACATTTTTCTGTTTATCACTGATTATGATGGTCTTCTCTTTAATTGTTTTCAAGTGTTTTGTGTTGACTTTTGTTGATTTTTTTTTTTTTTTTGGTTTATAGTATTCATCACTTTTTTAAAAAGCTTGGTTATTATTTTTTCTAATATTTTGTTTTATTAAGCCTTTCTCTCCTTTGACAATTTCATAGTCATGTGTATTAACTTGTTTTGTCTCAAAGCTCAGTGGTATACTTATTTTGTAGATTTTTTTTCAGTCTTTTATTTTTCTGTTTCACTTTAGATAGTCTCTCTTGAGATGTCTTCAAGTATATTAATCTTCTGCTCTATTCTGCATTTAATCCCAGTATATTTTTCATCTTGTTATAGTTGTTATCAATAAAATTTTGTTTAGTTGTTTTAGAAAATACTTTTATGTCTCTAACATTATCTTTGTATTATCTTTGTTTAGTTTCTTGAAAACATTGGCTACTAATTTTATCACCTGTGTCTGTACTGGTTCAGGTTTGACTGGTTAATTTTTCTCGTCATTATGTGTTCTATTTGTTGCTTCTTTGAATGCCTGATAAATTTTTGATTTGTTCCCAAACATGGGGATTTTTATATACATGTAAATATTCATATATTCATATAAATTCATATAAATATTCTTGATCTTTGTTCCAGAGTGCAATTAAATTACTTCTAAAGAATTTGACCCTTTTTTGTTATTAATTTTAATCTTTGTTTTGTATTACTAGAGTAGCCTTTTGTCAGTGGCTAATTTTGCCTTACTCCTGGTATAAAAATCCTACTTAGTACTCTGCTTAACATCCCATGATTTATGATTATGTAAGCTAGTCAGCCCAGTGAGAACATGAACTGTTACTTGCCCTGTGTGAGTTTGGGTTATTATTTCCTTTAATCTTTTCCATGCCTTCATTACTTTTCTTACTTTAATGTAGTGATCAATACACAGCTTCATATTCAAAGAAGACACTGTACATCTGTTGAGTGCTCTCTCTGTGCAGACTCTCTCCTTTCCAGTACTATTCCCTTGCCAACTTTAGTCAGGTTGGCCTCTCCAGAATCGTATGTCCATTTTCTCATGTTTGCAAGATTTATAGACTCTTCTTGAAGTTTCCAACCTTGAACCACAGCCTGGAAACTCCCAGATGTTATAAGGGGGACATATCATGGGGCTCACTTTGTTAGTTTTCCTAGTGTCAGGGATCACTAATTATTTTTTGCCTGATGTCCAATGCCTGTTGTTTTGTGTATTTTGTCCAATTTTATTTATTTTAGATGAGAAGGTCGACGTAGTTCCTTTTACTCTGTCTTGGCCAAGAATGGAAGTCTTTGATTAAAAAAATAAATAAGTAAATAATGTTCTATATTCTGGAATGTGATTGACACTTTATATTTCTCTAATAGCACTCATCAAGTTGTTTCATTGGATCTATTTTATTGTCATCTTTTACTCCAACAAGAATGTGTGAAGTAGAATTCAGGGGCCATTTTTCATATATTACCTGCATCTATCAAACTGTCTGAACCAAGGAAGGCAATATGAATAAATAAATATGATTAATTTGTATATTTGTAATTAGAAAGAAGGACAAAACAATGATTCCAAGTTAATATTTTTGAGTGGTACAGTAAATTTTAGGGGTGATGGTCTTTTGGTGAGGATAAGTTGTGAGCTGGAATGAGGTTTTACATTGATAAAATCTGACTCCATATCTGCATATGTGTTTGAGGTAGAGCCTAGATTTGTAAAAGTGAGATAAAGAGATAGCTAAATGCTATGGTAAAAGTTAGGTTTTTGAGTATTCACAGTGAGAGAGAGTAAGATGAAAACAAAACCTGGAAACAAAGAGGAAGTAGGTATGAGGAAAATATCCTCAAGAATCTCACATAATTTATGTGCTTACCTAGAAACTCAAGGAGTATAGACTCATGGGTGAAATGATTGATAACTTTCTAGTATCTAATGTTTTATGTGTTTTCTGTACAAATTAAGCTAGTTTACATTAAAATGAACATGAAATTGTTTATTATACTTGAAACATTTGTTAGTATATTGGAGTGTGGGAAGAAGAATTGTATCCACCATGCGTTACAATGGTTGATAAGAGGAGATGACCCCTGTAGCTGCTGGGGTGACATTGAGAAATAAATGTATAGATGAGAATATAGCAACAGGTTGGGAGACATGGATCAAATGTAAGCTATCTCAAGAACCCCAAGATGGCTGAGAGTTTTAAAGTACCCACATATGCATTGCACATTCAATTATAATAACAGCAATGGTAGTCATTTTCATTGCATCATGATAAAAATGTAATTAAAGAAATAATTTAGTGACCATTTACTAAGGCAATCCAGCTTAAGTGTTTGAAACATTATTATTACAAAATAGTTTCCTTAGAATGTAATGCATTTCTTTTTTTTTTTTTTAGTTAAAGTTTATTGGGGTGACAATTGTTAGTAAGTCACATAGATTTCAGGTATGCAATTCTGTATTACATCATTTATAAATCCCATTGTGTGTTCACCACCCAGAGTCAGTTCTCCTTGCATCACCATATATTTGATCCCCTTTACCCTCATCAATCACCCCCCTCCACCATTACCTTTTCTGTGTTTCATTTTAGGTAGTCTCTCTGATATGTCGTCAATTATATTAACCTTTCTTTCACTAATAAGACACTTATGTAATATTTCTGGAATTCCTTTACTGAAAAAATTTTTGGTATAATTTTGATCCACAGAAGGAAAACAAGCTTAACCATAAATTACACTGACTGTATCACTCATGACTTAATCATTCATGTTCTTCAGTAATCTTTAACTGATTTTTTGCATTTCTAGTTCAAACCTACCCTTAACGGGTACAAGTTTGGGACCATTAATATTCAGAAAGCAAGCATCAAAGAGAAATTATTTTAAAAATTATTTTACAGGAAAAGAGGTGACATTTGTCAATGCTTTATCCTTCTTTTTTACTGCATAAGCTCCCCTCCTGGAATTTAGAAGTGAACATATTCTCTTTTATTCAAGGGCCTATCACAAGGTGTGAACAAAACATGAATGAAACACCATTGAAGGTGTGTGTTTTGTCTTTTAAAAAAGTCACATGTACTGTTCAGTTTATTGTATAGGAAGTTAGTATATATTTGAACATGCATAACAATGATTAAACTACTTTTCAAATTATGACTATTGTTTTTCATATCTTTGTGTAACTGAATCTGTAGGCTGGCAATAGGGTCTTGTTTTCCTGTTTTCTATGTATATCAACTAAGCAAGAGTTTATCAACTGTCAGGTGTCCTGTGCTATGAGGGTTGTGGGGAGCGAGGAGGGTGGTGCAGGGTTAAGAAAAGACAGTAGCCATAAATAGAGTTTAAGCAGACCAAGGGAACCCCAGTCTCAAGGACTGGCCCCCAAAGCCGGCCTATGCATTAGCTTTTATTAGTTAGGTGGGGAAGTAAAGGAGATAAAGCTTGTCAATCTCAAGATCTGTGAATCCCACACATCATAATAGGAAACTGAGTCAAGCCAATCACCCTTGCCTGCAGGCAGCAGAACAGTAAGTCTCAGGATGTTTGTACTTCCCCAAGGGACAAAACCTATATGCATATGAATAGATAGCAAGCACATCATTGAATCACTTCCCTTGCAGGTTTTGGGAAGGAATGCGGCCACAGAGGCAAAGGCTTTACTTAGCTTGGGGAAGGTGGGGGGCTGTTCCCACCTCTATGAACCCTGTGGGTTCTCCTCTTGGTCCCGCTCGACTGTGCTTGGCTTGAGTTGAGTTGTGTCCCCCCCCCCCCCCCCCCGTGGGGAATCTTACTCGTCATTGGCTGACCAGCCATCTTTCTGGGACCAAAAAGGGAGACATAAGGTGCAAACAGAAAGGTAAAGCAAAGTCCCTGAAAGGATCCATTTCACAGACTCTCCTTTCTTTGGGGGCAGGTACAAGGAGACAGACGGGTAGGCTGCTGCATGGCCACAATCAACTTTATACATATAAAGTTTTTAATAGTTCAAATATTAAATTATCGAATAATCATGTATAATTTTCTGAATACCTGTATTTACTAACTACTCCTCTTAAGATCTCTGATATGGGGGTTGAAACACATTTGTCTTGTGAATTCAAATGTTTCTTTGCAGATTGCTATATATTCCTTGCTGAGCATAATCCAGGTTTTAGAACATAGATTTCCAAAGTGAAAAATTTGAATGTAGGAGGGAGGAGAGTGTGTGTGTCCTATTACATTTTTCAGTTCTTAGGAATTTTTATTGTGATTTTTAAATGAGTACCACATAATTTTATAGGTGTGCATGGTGGTCTTTTAAAAAAACATCTTTTATTATAAAAATAAGTGTTTTCTTTAAACTTTACATCCACTTTGAAGGAATAACCTATATTCTAGAGTTATAAAACAATAACATTTATAATCTGTTCAATAAGTTCAAGAAAATATTCTAAGGGGGGCTGTCCTGCTTTCAGTTTATTTCTAAGGCAATTTGTGTTATAGGCCCACTTGAAAGATTTGGGTGGGATTTCTGAGGTGCCTTGATGCCTGAAATGTGAGGTTTAAAAACCACAGCCTGACAGACATTGTGCAGAAAAGTTGAGGATTCTTACCTAACCTAGTGGCAAATTTTCTCTAATCAAGATTGGCATTAAAAAGTTATAGAAAATCATATTTCTCCTAGGAGGGTCACCTTTTTATAACATTCCACTTTTCCTTTTAAGTTTAACATATTTTTTTGTATACAGTCATTCTTATAGGTATGCAAATTGGGTATGAAAACGTACAGAAGTGAGAAATAAGGGAGATATGGATTGCTATTAGGCAATCAGGGATGTTTTCATTTCCATAGTATTTTCTCTTTCTGTTCAGTGTTTCGTAGACATTGAATTATGTCATTGAATTATGCTTTTGTTTCTCAATTTGAATAGGTCCTTCATAGTGGTAAAGAGAATTTTCACAACTGCCATATTTTTCAGTAACTCATAATAATTATACTTTGGCATCCCTTGAGTCACATAATTTGATTATGTTTTATCCACACTTTGAATTAATTTTCACTATTTATCTATATGCAGATATAGCAACAATTTGGCACAGATATCCCAAAGCATATTTTTTTCTCATTAGTAAAGTTACATAGTCAAAGAAACAAGAGATATAAACTGGGAACTATGTTCCAAATAATGATCTAAACTCTCCACTCTTAAAAAAAATAAAAAACGTAAGATATCTTACTCCCTGGCTTGCTAGCAAACTCACTAACAGCACAGCTGTCAGCTCTTGATTTACTTCAAAAGAGACATATAATGTCAAAAAAAAAAGAAACACAGAAAATACACTATACATATCAGAAATTTCCTTGTAGAATATATATGCCTAGAATGTTAAATAATTTCAACAGTATTGTATTTTCAGAATTAATAAAGAGTAGTATTTTGATTTTATACTACCTGATTTTAATTGAGAATTGCACGAATTTGAACATGTTGGAAAATACTGTTATTAAAGTTGAACACATTAGTTATTTTCTGACAACATGGAGTTCATTCATATTTACTAGACAGTTAAAACCTACCAGTGCCCCTTTAAAGTGGTTGGCAGGTACATATAGGATGTTCTGTTTGCGGACCACAGAAACTATAGAATATTATAAAAGAGAAGGAAATATATGAGACTCATGCCAAGAAGGACTTATTTTTTTTTTAAGGGAGAAGGATTGTCACTGTGTCCTTTGTTGTAATGGATGAGACAAGATGGATGGAGAATAAAGAATGATAACTATTCTGAAGATTCTTGGCACTTCGTGTGATTGATTCCATAGGCAACCCAGAGTATGTTGTTTAAAACAAGATTATAAATATCTTTCGGCTTGACTTTCTATATTCTAGAAAAGATGTTCAAAAAAAATCCTATGACTATATGTAATTTCCAAAAATATGTGAACATAGCTATTTTAAAAAATATATTTATGCATGCAAAATATTTATTATGTTGGATTTGCCTTTCTTCACAGAGTCATAGCCTTGACTCACACAATGACAACAGCAGACAGTAGAAAAAAAATAGAAGTAAATACGACAAAATATTCTGGTTATCTATCACTGCATAAGAAACCACCCAAAAATTAGTTGTTTAAAACAACAATATATTATCACTAACAGTTCTGTGGATCAACTAGGCTCACCTAGGTGGTTCTAACTGTCGTAGCTTATTCAGTTGCACTTAATAGTGGCTGGGTAGAACTTCTAGAATGGAGGTGAGAGATGCTCAGAGAGCACTCTTACTTGAATAGACATCTACTAAGCTGGTAACAAGTAACAAAGTCAATCGCTCAGTTTCTGGAGATGCATTAAAGGACTGACAACAAATTGAGAAGAACATATTAAACAAAATCCATGGAGACAGGATAAGAACAGTGGGATGCCCTGGCATTTGAGTTAGTGACTACAATTATATCCCCACTGCAATTATATGCTGCCTTGCAGAATTGCTGTTCCAGTAAGTTCAGTGGCCAAGTGGAAGTTCTAATCTCCCTCAGCCTCCTGGAATGCAAGACCTATTTAGAGTGATTTCAGTAGCCAACAAACATTATCAGATGCCATTTTCACATCTCTATGGAAAGTTTTTATCATGTGGCTGTCAATGGCTGTGTGGCTTCCAGTTCTCCACCTGCAACTGTTGCTAGGTGGAATGGATCTGGGCCAGGAATCAAATAAAATGTGTTCAGGAGAGCTACTCCAGAGGGCTTGGTAGGCAAGTGGTAATTCCATTACCTTCAGCTTTCTAGGATTAAAGAACTATTCAGCAGCTGGTCAACACTGGCAGATCTCACCCTCTGTGACTCTGGGCTGTAGAATCTCAATACGGGGTGGTGGCAGCAATCAGAGAGCAACACTGGTTTCCCTTTTACACACACACACACACACACACACACACACACACACACACACACACACCCCTCCCTCTACCTGCCTCTTGTTCCATAGAGTAAATCCTAGTGGGGAAGCTGGTGAAAAATCACGGTGTCTCTACCCAGCACCTGCTCCATAGCACACATACACCCAGGTAAGGGTTAAAACTTGCCTCAAAGACTGGCAATACCCTGTCCCTCCCAAGGAGCAGAGATTCAACTTGAAACAATTTGTGCTTGGGGATACTCTTTAAAACAATAGAGCAATCACCTGGCATTTAGTGGGGACTAATAGCGCAGTGGGATATCCAGCCAGGGGCTTAATGTGGAAATTAAGGAAAGTGAAACTCAAAAAGACCACAGCTAAAAACTGAGTCATCCTTGATTGTTAGGAAAATAGTATGCATCCTGAAGTGTGGGCCTCTGAGGAAAATACCAAGTTTACACATTATCAGAGAAATAGACTTTATTGAACAAGTCCAAACAAATCAATAAAGAAATATACAAGCAAACACCAACTAGAAGAAGCCTGTGGGGGTTAGTATTGAGAGTTGCTACACTGTATTGATAGTGGACACTATATCTGAAGTGTTCACTATCAATAAAAAGTATGAAACATTCACAGAAACGTGAAAATGTGACCCATACAGAGAATGAAAAATAGGCAACGGAAGTTACCTTTGAGGGCGCCTAGATGTTGGACTTAGCAGATACTGACTTCAAAAGATTACAAATATGGTCAAAGAACAAAAGGAAATCATGTTACAAAAATTAAAAGAAGGTATGATGACAGTGTCTTATCAGTTTAATAATATTAATAAAAGAAGTCATTTTGAGAATCAAAAATAAATTCTTGTGTTGAAAAGAACAATAACCAAAATGATTTTTTTCTTTTGAGGGGATTAACAGTAGATTTGAGCTGACAGAAGAATTATCAGTGAAATTGAAGATAGATTGATAGACATTATGCAGTCTAAACAAAGAGGAAAAGTACAAAATAAATTAACAGCTCAGGAAAACATGGACACATTTTTAAGTAAGCACACCAACATACTATTAATGGGAGTACCAGAGGAAAAGAGCCAAAAAAAAAAGGACTACAGAAAAGTGTGCAAATAACTATTTAAAACCTTCCAAATTTGATGAAAAACACTGAAATATGTATTCAGGGAACTATATAAAATTCAAGTAGAATAAACACAAGATTCACAACTAGAAACATCATATTCAGAATGTTAAAAGAAAAAGATAGAAACAAAATCTTTCAAGCAGCAAAAAAACCCACAAAAAAGACAAAAAAACATTACATACGAGGGCAACACAATAAAATTTCTAGGAAACTTATAAAAATAATGGAGCCCAAATGTTAGCGGAATGACATAACCAAAAACGGACAGAAAAACAATCTTTCACCCAAAGCTTTTATATCCAGTAAAACTCTTTCAAAAGTAAATAATTGAACTATAAACATAAACTGAGAGCATCTTAACAGATGCTCCTCACAGAAAGTACTAAAGGAAATTCTTTATGTTGAACCTAAGTGATGTAGGAATATTTCTGTGCATGCCAGGATTGTGTCTTGTGAAACCGAAAAATGAAAGCACGGACCAAGGAGAGGCGAAGAGTTGTAATAGAGGATATTTTATTTAAAGTGAAGGATTAAAGCTCCTGAGTGGGCGGGGATTCCCGAATGGGATTGTCAGTGACTGGGGCAAAAGCTCTTTCTTTTATACCTTCCCTTGCCTGTTTGGGGAAGGGGAACTGCTCCTTCTGATGGAATTTGGCTATCAGATTTGTCCTGTTTGCCCATCCTAAAGAGACTAACGAACCCATTCCTGTCTATCAGATCTATTCCGTTTGTCTAGCAAAAGGAATTTTGCAAGATAATTTATTGATCTCAAGGTGCTGTTACATTTTGTCCTGGTGTGAAGGAGTTATTTCAGAACCTGAAGTTTCAGGATATGGCTCTTAGTTTATTTTACCAGGGACCTTCCTGTCTTCCTAAAAACATGCTAACTAACCTGTCTCATAAGGAATTCCAGACATTAATTTGAATCCACACAATAAAATAAAGAGTTGTGATGTTGGTAATTATGCAGGTAAATGTAAAATACAGCGTATATGTATATTGATTTTCTTAACATTTTAAAAATTTTATAAACAATATATAATAATTGTGTTGGCCAATATAACATATAGAAATGTGATATGTTTGACCACAGTGACAAAGGAGGCAGGTGAAAACAGAACTGTGTTCCTACCTGGAGTAAGGTATTGACAGCAGATGGTAACTTGAATCTACTGGAAGAAATGGAGAGAACCAGAAATAGTAAATAAGAAAGTTAATATAGGAAACTGTACAAATAAGTACTTGTTCTTGTGTCCTCTCACCTTTAAACACACACACACACACACACACACACACACACACACAGTGTTAAGTATAACAATGAATGTATTGTCAAGTTTTAATATGTAGAGATGATATGTGTATAACAAAAGTACAAAATGGACAGAAAATAATAGAGTTAAATGGCAATACAGTTTCTATATATCATTGTGATTAATTTATTATAAATTTGATATAAATTCTGATAAGGTAAGATGCATATTGTAAGCCCTAGAGCAATCATTTATAAGTAACTAAAGAGATATTGTTTAATTATTAAAGGAATCAAAGTGTTACAATAGAAAATATTCACTTAATTAAAAAGGAGGCCATAAAGGAGAAACAGGAACAAATAAGACATGAGAAATATAGAAGAAATTAAGCTAAATGACAGATGTAAAACCAATTTTAACAATAATAGCATCAAAAATGAATTAATTGAACAATCTAAAAGCAGAAATTATCAAGCTGGATAAAAAATAATCCATTACACTTACATGATAACTGTGGGAGGTGTATTGTTAGATTAAAATTACAAAGATTAAATGAAAATGATGGGAACAAATATACCATACAAATAGCAAACATACGAGATCCAGAGTAGTTATACTAACCTGAAATAAAATTGACTTTAAAACAATAAATAAATAAATTTTCCCAGAGATAAAAGGGACATTTTAGAATTATAAATGGTTGATACATGGTAAAGAAAAAAACAATTATGAGTGTGTGTGTGTGTGTGTGTGTGTGTGTAAAAAATCTAACACTAGAACTTCAAAATTCATGAAACATAAATGGCAGAAGAGAAGGGAGAAATAAGACAATTCAACAATAGTATCTGGAGACTTCAATATCCCACCATTGTTAATAGATAGAATAGCTAGACAAAAGATCAATAAGAATAAAAAAGAGTATAAACCAACTCTACTTAATAGACATTTATAAAATAGTGTGCTCAACAACCACAAAATGCACATTTTACTCAAAAACCAAAAAATACAAGCTTCACTAACTTCAGAAGGTTGAAATCATAAAAAACAAACAAACAAAAAAATGTTCTATGACCACAATAGAATGAAGTTAAAAATAAGTAACAAGAAAATTTGGGAAAGTCAAAGTTACGTGAAAATTAAACAACACACACCTACATAACTAATGAGTCCAAGAAGAAATCCAAAGGGAAATTAGAAGAAAAATCTCTGAAAATAACAAAAATAAAAGTACAATATTACAGAAGTTATGGAATTCAGCTAATACAGTGCTTAAAGGAATATTTACATTTGTGAATAGCTATATTGAAAAATATTTCAAATCAATAACCTGACAGTTCACTTTAAGAGTCAAGGAAAATAATAGTAAACTAAATCCAAAGGAAGCAGAAGAAAGGACATAATTGAGATTATAGTGGAAATAAATAAAGTGTAGAATAGGAATACAATACAGAAAAGTCAGTAGAACTGAAAGTTGTTCTTTGAAAAGATCTATAAAATTGACAAACCTTTCACTAGACTCACTAACAAAAAAAGACGACTTGATGAAATCAGGAATGAAAAAGGGAGCACTATCAACCATACAATGGTAAAAATTGCTTATTAGGAATACGATGGACAAGCATATGCAAAAAATATAACACTTTAATATAGTGGACAAATTTGTTAAGAAAACACAAACAAATGGAGCTAACTCAAGAAAAGAAAGAAAATCTGGATTGACCTATAACAAGTAAATATATTGCATTTAATAATTAAATAACCTATGCACAAGGAAAATCCTAGGCCTAGATGGCTTTAGTAATAATTGTACCAGACATTTAAAGAAAAATACATTCCAATCCCTTAGAAACTTCCAAAAAATAGAAGTGGTGCGAATGCTCCCCAACTCACTCTATGAGGCCATTATCGTGATACCAAAACCAGACAAAGACATCAGTAGAAGAGAAGAATACAGGCCATATGCTTTATGAATATAGACGCAGCATTGCTAAGCAAGAATTTACTAACAAATTTACTCTAACAATGCATAAAAGGAACCAAAGATTGCGTGTGTGTGTGTGTGTGTGTGTGTATGTATGTATGTATATAATTACCAAGTGAGATTTAACCTCGGGATGCAAATTTAAAATCCAGAAATTAATCAATGTAATATACCATTTCAATAAAATAAAGGACAAAAACACACGATCATTTCAAAAGACACAGAAAGCTTTGACAAAACCCACCATGATTTCACAATAAAAATACTCCACAAATTTGGAATAGAGGAGAATTTCCTCAAAATGATAAAGGACATCTAAGAAACACCCATATCTAACAGCATACTTACTGGTGAAAGACAACACTTTTCCATTATCATTAGCAAATAGAAGTGGCATGAACAGATGTCACTCACACCACTTCCATTTAATATTGTACTAGACATTCTAGCCAGGATGACTTGGCAAGAAAACCAAAAAATATCAAGTTTGGAAAAAAGGAAGTAAAACACGATTTGCCGATGATGTTATATTATATATAAAATATCCCAAAGAATCCACTAAAAACCTATTAGAAGTAATAAATTACTTCAAAATTACAGGTTAAAATATCAGTTTATGCAAAACAAAAAAATTATACTTCTAAATACTAGCAATGAATAAATTGAAAATAAAATTAAGAACAACAATTTTGTTTATATTATCCTCAAAAAGAATATAATATTTAGGAATAAATTTAACCATGAGTGGAGACTTATGTATAAACACTATAAAATTTTAAGAAAAATTATAGAAGATCTTAATAAGTGTAAAGACATCCTATGTTCATGGATTGGAAGACAATATTGTTAGGATGGCAATATCCCCAGGCAATCTGTAGATTCAGTGCAATTTTTATAAAAACCTCACCCTCAGTATTTTTAGGAATTGACAAGCTGATTTTAAAATTAATATGGAATTGCAAGGGATCCAGAGTAATCAAAATAATCTTTAGGAAAGAATGAATTTGGAGGCCTTGCAAGTCCCAGTTTGAAAACTTACTACAAGTTATAGTAATCAAGAGAGAGCTGAACTGGCATAAGAGTAGACATATCATTAGAATTGAATTGAGAGTCCAAAAATAAGCCTTCACTTTCTGGTTAATTGAATTTGACAAGGATGCCAAGAGAATGTAATTGGGAAAGTGTTTTCTTTTCAATTAATGCTGCTGCGATAAGTGGATATCCACATACAAAATATTAAATTTTGATCCATACCTCACACCAGATGCAAAAATTAACTGTAAAGTTGATCATAGAACAAAATATCGGTGCTAAAACTATAAAACTCTTACAAGAAAACAGAGCAGTAAATCTTCATGACTTGCATTAAGGAATGGTTTCTTAGATGTGACACCAAATGCAAACATGACAAAAGAGAATAGATAAATTGATCTTCATTAAAATCTAAATATTTTGAGCATAAAGTCACCATCAAGTAAGTTAGAATATAACCCAAAGAATGGGGATAAAAGATTTGCAAATCATATGTCTGATAGGGGACCTTTATCCAGCCCATATAAAACATTTTTGCAAATCTACAATACAAAGACAAAACAATTAAAAATTAGTATATGAAATGATGTCCAACATCATTATTAATTAGGGAAACACATTGGAAACCATGAAATATTATTCCACACCCTCTAGATTTGTCTATAATGAAAAAGACAATAACAAGTGTTAGTGGAGATGAGATAATAGACCACTTATGTGGAAATACACAATAGTTTAGCTACTTTGGAAAACACTTTGGCAGTTCTTCGTAATATTAAACATAGATTTACCATTTTACACCTAGGGATATGTCACAAAGATTTGAACAAATTGTTAAAACCAACATTTGTACACAAATTATCAGCATATTCACAATAGCCAAAAGTTCTGAAACAATTCAAACGTCCATATGTGATAATGAATGGATGAACAAAATGTGGTATATTCATACAATGAAATGTTATTCAGTCATAAAGAGGAATGAAGTATTGATGTATTCTACAATATGTGTGAACTTAATAAACATTATGCTAAGTGAAAGAAGCCAATCACAAAATACCATGGGCTGGTTGATTCCTTTTATATGAAATTTCCACAGTAGGTAAATCTATAAAGACAGAAAATAGATTTGTGGTTTCCTAAGGCTGAGAGTAGAGGGAGGAATGGAGAGTAACTGCTAATGGGTATGAAGTTTCTTTTCAGGGTGATGAAAGTGTTCTAAAATTAGATTGTGGTGATTGTTGCGTAACTCTGACTATATTAAAAACCATAGAATTGCATATTTTAAATGGTTGGTTTATGGTTTGTGAATTACATCTCATTAAGTCTGTTTTTTTTTTTTTTTCCAATGTAATACCAGAAGAGGAAAAACTACATAAGATGATATAACTGGATCTTCTCTCTCAAATACTGGCTTCTGTATGGCTCTCATTTCTTGGCTGCTGGTGAGGGAGCTGTGGCAGTTGACTGCTTTTGGCCCAACTGCTTTTCTTTCGTGATTCAGTGATTCTGGACACGTTGGTCAGCAGATTTGTGTGCCTACCCCAGGAGGTAATGAGATGCCCGTACTGCCGTCAAGAAAGACTAAAGTATATATAGACTGCTAAAGTATGTAGACTGGCATCAGAAAGGTTGGCTGAATATCCTCTAATTAGACCATTCAGCATTGCACAGAATCAGCCTTTCCACGATTAGACCAGCTAGCTTTCAGTTTCATAAGTGAATTGTAAAGTGATTAGAATCTGATGCGTGAAACATGTCTTTCATCATTAAACTTCTCCACCACCCTCCTCCCATTTCTTATTTGTTTCCAAACTTGGAAGAGAGCTGTGGTGGTTTGGTAATCCATTTAATAACTTAAAAATAGTAGAAGAGGAACTGAAAAAAGTGACTGTGATTGGAGACATACGAAAGCTAGACTAGACTGAATGTGCAAGTTGGTTCACTTGCATGGCTGGTAGCTAATGTCCTCTATCAGCTGGAAACACACCTGTGGCTGTCCACCAGAACAACTACACTTGCCCTCTGTATTTAGCTTGGGCTTTTCATAACATGGTGACATATATACCTACCTATCTGCATCCTTCCCTCCCTCCCTCCCTCCCTCCCTCCCTCCCTCCCTCCCTCCCTCCTACCCTTTTTTCCTTCCCCTTCCTCTTCCTATCTTTCCACCGTCCCATCCCAAATAATTCCCATCACTATACAAAGAATCTCTAGGACAAAACAACTCAAACATTTTCTTATTCTCCACTCCAGCTATTGCCTTACCTTTCTCCTGATCTCAGCTACACTTCAAATAAATTTTATAAGTTAATTTTATGTTTTTTGTTTTTATCATAGCATAGCATAACTCTTAATAGTAAAGTCTCTGGAGTGTGACCACCTAAGATTATAGTAACATGTACAAAACTCACAGATTCTTACCTTCTTTTAGTATTATATGAATGGTCAGAAACACAAATTAATGGGTAATTTAAATTTGTGTTAAAGAATAATAACTATAATCTTTGACTAGTTCCTGATTTTAAAGGGAATGTATCTCAAGTTTCTCCATTAAGTACGATTTTGGCTGTAGACTTTTTGAATATAACTATTTACCAAATTTAGTAAATTCTCTTGATTCAAATTATAAGAATTCTATAGAGATGGTTATGATATTTCTCCTTTAAAGTCTAATATGGAGTATAAATTCCCTAACTGAATTGTTGAAACTATAGACTTTTATGATGCATTCCTGAGAAAAACTCTACTTGAGAATATGTTTCTTAAATATTATCATTGGATTTGTTTAACTAAGATATAATTTCTATGTCCACGGATGAAGTAAGCCTATAATTTTATTTTCTTTTAATGTCGTTAAAGTTTTCTGGAGCCAAAGTTATATACTTACTATATAAAATTAATTGTCAGCTTTCCCTTTGTTAAACTTATTTCTCCCCCCATATTTTTTTCACATACTCTATTCTTGTTTCATTTTAATTATTATATTTCATTATAATCATTTACTTCCTTATGTCACACAAATAAAATATCTTCTGCTGGTGGAAGCTGAAATAACTTATTTTTATTCTCATCCTTTTGGGAGTGGTTTCCAGTTCTTCAGTAATTAATCAGCTACTTCTGTAATGTTGCTTCATATGCTATACAATGAGAAATATTTTTATTTCGAAATTTTCACTTCCACCCCCGCCCCCCGTGGCAAGCTTCAACTTGTTCACTGTATCTATGAGTCTATTTCTGTTTTGTTTGTTCATTTGTTTTGTTTGTTTTTTTAGGTTCCACATATAAGTCAAATCATACAGTATTTGTTTTTCTTTGTTTGATGTACTTCACTTAGCAGAACACTCTCTAGGTCCATCCATGTTGTCGCAAATGGCAAGATTTCATTCACTTTTATGACTGAGTAACACTCCATTGTATATATGTACCACTTCTTTATCCATTTATTTATTGATGGACAATTAGGTTGTTTCCATATCTTGGCTATTGTAAACAGTGCCACAACGAACATAGGGGTGCATATATCTTTTCATTTTTTTTTATTAGTTTCAGTTGTGAAAACAATGTACTGGGTAGACATTTACACCCCTTGCAAAGTGATAACCCTCCTCCCACAATCTGCTACCCATCTCATATTGTATATAGCTGTTACAATTCCATTGACTCCGTTCCCTATGCTGTACACCACATCCCGTGACTAATCACAATATAGCCACAGGGATATGAAAAACAGTTTGGGGAATATAATCAATAATGCTATAAAGATTTTGCAGGTGTTCAGATGGGCACTTATCTCATTAGGGACCCACTTCATGGATGGTGTAGATGCCTGACCACTGCGCATACACCTGAAGCCGAAGCTGAATAATATTGAATATCAACTATAATTATATGAGGTCGGACAATTAAGTTCACAAACTCATCCTAGAAAAAGTGCTGCATACCTTATACTCACATTGGGAAGCTACTGTGTTTCCCTGAAAATAAGACCTAGCTGGGCCATCGACTCTTAAGTGTCTTTAGGAGCAAAAATTAATATAAGACCCGTCTTATATTAAAATAAGACCTGGTATTATATTATGTTATGTTATGTTATATTATATATTATATTGTATTATAGACCCGGTCTTATTTTAATGTAAGATCGGGGTCTTAAATTAATTTTTGCTCCAAAAGATGCATTAGAGCTGATGGTCCGGCTAGGTCTTATTTTCAGGGAAACACGGTAGTCCATCCTTTAAAGCAGTTTTGGAACTCTTTTTCAGGAATGGCCATCAGAGCTGTCATCGTATTACCCTTGATGTCCTGAATGTCATCAAAATGTCTTCCTTTCAATATTTCCTTTCTCTTCAGGTAAAAAAAGAGTCACTGGGAGCCAGATCAGGTGAATTGGGAGGGTGTTCCGATACAGTTATTTGTTTACTGGATAAAAAACTCCCTCAACACAAGTTCAGTGTGAGCTGGTGCATTGTCGTGATGCAAGAGCCATGAATTGTTGGCAAAAAGTTCAGGTCGTCTAACTTTTTCATGCAGACTTTTCAGCACTACCAGATAGTAAACTTGGTTAACTATTTGTCCAGTTGGTACAAATTCATAATGAATAATCCCTCTGATATCAAAAAAGGTTAGCAACATTGTTGAAACAAATTCACGAAGTTAATTGTTAGACCTGGAACGTGTGTGTATATTTAAATTAGTGTTTTTGTTTTCTTTGGATAAATACCCAGAAGTGGTATTGCTGGGTCATATGGCAGCTTTTTACATTTTTTTTTTTTTTTGAGGAATCTCCATAATGCTTTCCTTAGTGGCTATAGTCACAATTCTGTATACCCTTTTTTAAACAAAGCCACCCAAATTGTATAAAATTCAGGCCTCACAAAACTTTTATCTACCCCTGGGAGTCAAGGAAGAGAGACATGTTGGAGAGTATTAGAATCAGGCAGTATTAATTGAATTAAATATGTGTGGACACAAAGCAAGACTGAGGCTTATGTGACAGGAGAACCAAAAGGAGCAACAAACTTTAAATGTGGGCAGCTTTTAGCTTCTCGAAAAAGAAGTGTCTTTTTGGGGGTTAAGGAGCACCGTGGGGAGTGAAGACAAAGAAGACTGAAGATTATGGATACACGATCAGCTATTACTAAGTGAAAAATTATACATTGTCAATTCTCTATGTCCCAGACAAATACATATCACCAGGTGTAACAATAGGCAGAATCTCTAATCCTTACAGCAAGCTGATAATTTAGCTGATAATATCCCTATTTTATGGCTACTAAAACTTCAGATATGAAGATTATTTGAATTGTCTGAAACCTCACAGCTAGCAAAAAGCAAGATTCTGCAGTGTGCATTTTTTCTGTATACCTCACTCTCTCCCCAAATGAGGTTAAGCACATTCTGATTAATATATTGAAAGTACATGCACCTTCAAATATTACTGTTCAGTTCCTGTCACTCTGTGGTATTGTCTTTATTGTTTTGTTCTTCATTTTCATCTTTGGAACTTCAAATGGATTTCAGTGTGTTTTGTTTGGGTGATGTTATTACCTCTTATATGCCAGATATAATACAAAACATGCTGCTACAATAAGAGGGAATGATAGAAAGGTTAAAGTAAAAATTAATAATTTATGCTCACCTTACATGTACTGATTTTTGTGCTACTCTTACTCGCAAAACCATTCATATCACAGAGTATTCCCTTTAGTATGAATTGTAATATTTGAGTTTTAGTTTCTATTTGAAAATGAGCACTTTTCTGGAGTGAGAATCTGATCCCGCCAGTCATTTACACAGAAAGAAAAGAAGGTAGTCAGTGATACTGCCATAACTGGAAGAGTTCCTCAAGTAAAAAGAGAAGGTTCCACACTTGTATTAAACCTCAGACATCTGCAGGAACACGCACTTGATTTTAGGTGAAGTTGTGGTCCTTAATGTTCTTTATTATTGTAACCAATTTGTAGAACTTTAAATTTTATTTCCCTCACCCATTGAATTTTTTTAAGTGCTGAATTTTATCTGTTAGCCATCTTCACTGAAGTGTCCGTGAACTAGAGAGAATACTTGTTTGGGATTTGTGAGTAAATTGCTTAAATCAGTAATAGACCTATTGCTGTGGGAGCTGAAATTATTTGTACTAACCAGAGTGTTGCAGTAGAAGGTACTACATACACACGTTATCTTTAGTAGTAAGGCTATTATGAGGTTCTAGTATATGTAATTTATTTTTCGGATTTATTTATTGTGTATAAAAACACATAACATGAAGTCGATACTCTTCACAAATTTTGGAATATACAATACAGTGTTAACTATAAGCACAATGCTGTACAGCAGATGTGGATCAGCTTTTTCTATTCCATGACTGAAACTTTATATTAATAGCATTTACCTACTTCCCACCCCCAGCCCCTGGCATCCACCATTCTTCTTTCTACATCAATGAGTTTGATTAGATACCTTATAGAAGTGGTTTCATGCAATATTTGTATTTCTTAACTGGCTTATTTCACCTAGGATAATATCCTCAAGGTTCGTGTTGTAACATGTGACAGGATTTCCTTCTTTTTCATGGCTGCATAATATTCCTTTATATGTGAATGCCACATATTCTTTACCAGGTTATCTGTCAATGGCCATTTAGATTTTGTCTACCTCTTGGCTGTTGTGAATAATGCTGCAATAAACATGGGAGTGCGGATATCTCTTCAAGGTCCTGATTCCACTTATTTAGGATCAATACCCAGATGTGTAATTGCTGGGTTATATGGCAGTTCCATTTTTAATTTTTTGAGGAACCCTCATACTGTTTTCCATAGCAGCCATACCATTTTACGTTTCATACAAACAGTGTACAAGGGTTCCCTTTTCTCCACATCCTTGCCAACACATTTTATTTTCTGTTTTATGACAGTGGCCATCATAAGTAGAGTGAATGGATATCTTGTTGTGGTTTCATTTGCATTTCCCTGATGATTGGTGATATTGAGAAACATTTCACATACTTGTTGGCGACTCATCTGTCTTTGGACAAATGTCTGTTCAACTCCTTTGCCTACTTTTAAATCAAATTATATATTTTTTGCTATTGAGTTATAGGAGTTCCATATATTTTTGGGAAATTCATCCTCTTTCATATACGAGGTTTGAAAATTAAGTTTATGAACCCATCCTAGAAAAAGTGCTGCATACCTCATTGCTGAATATCACTATGGTTACTTTTGTAGTACTTCCCTTGGTAAGCTATGCACTGATGTCAGCGCAGGGTGACTAGTCCACCCTTCAAAGCAATTTGGGAATTCTTTTTCTGGAATGGTCATCAGAGCTGTAGTCGTCGTATTATTCTTAATGTCCAGAATGTTATCCAAGTGTCTTCCTTTCAATAGTTCCTTTATCTTCAGGTAAAGAAAGAAGTCACTGGGGGCCAGATCAGGTGAGTAAGGAGGGTGTTCCAATACAGTTACTTGTTTACTGACTAAAAACTCCCTCACAGATAGTGCCTTGTGAGCTGGTACATTGTCGCGATGCAAGAGCCATGAATTGTTGGCGAAAAGCTCAGGTCGTCTAACTTTTTCATGCAGCCTTTTCAGCACTTTCAAATATTAAACTTGTTTAACTGTTTGTCCAGTTGGTGCAAATTCATAATGAATAATCCCTCTGATACCAAAAAAGGTTAGCAACATCATTCGCGCATGTAATTGTCAGACCTCATATATAGTTTGCGAATGTTTTCTACCCTTTTGTAGGTTGCATTTTCACTGTGTTGATTTACTTTGCTGTGCAGAATCTTCTTAATTTGATGTAGACCCACTTGTATTTTTGCTTTTGCTCTCTGTGCTTTTAGTGTCATCTCCAAGAAATCATTGCCAAAACTATTGTCATGAAGATTTTCCCCTACGTTTCTTCGATGAGTTTTATAGGTTCAGGTCTTACATTTACACCTTTATTCTATTTTTAGTTGATTTTTGTGTATGGTGAAAGGTAAGTGTCCAATATTATTTTATACATGAATATCCAATTTTTCCAGTGATACCTGTTGAAGAGAATATCTTTCCTCATTGCATATTCTTGGCACCCTTGTTGAATATAATTTTAATGTATATCCATGGATTTGTTTCCGGGTTGTCTGTTTTGTTCCACTTGTACAACAGTATATGGCTGTACTATACTGTTGTGATTACTGTAGCTTTATAATATGTTTTCAAATCAGGAAATGTGAGGCTTCCAGCTCTGTTCTTTCTCACGAGTGTTTCAGCTGTTCAGGGTTCATTGTAGTTCCACACAAATTTTAGGGTTTGTTTTTTTTTTTACTATGTCAAAAATATCGTTGGGATTTTTATAGGGGTTGCATTGAATCTGTAGATTGCTTTGGTTAATATGCACATTTTAACAATATTAAGTCTTCTAATGCATGAACATGGAATGTCTTTCTATTTTGTGTCTGCTTTAATTTCTTTCACCAAAGTTTTACAATTTTCAGTGTACAAGTCTTTCACTTCCTTGGTGAAGTTTATTCCTAAGTATTTTATTCTTTTTGATACTACTGTAAATGGGATTGTTTTCTTAATTTTCATTTCAAATCATTCATTGTTAGTTTATAGAAATGCAATTTTGCATGTTGATTTTATATCCTGCAACTTTGTTGAATTAGCTTTAGCAAATTTTTTTTTTTTTTTTGGAATGTTCAGGGTTTTCTTTAGATATGATAATATCATATAGCAACAGAGATAATTTTTACTTTTAACTTTCCAGTTTGGATGCCTTTTATTTCTTTTTGATGCCAAATGGCTCTGGGTAGGACTTCCCGTACTATGTTGAATAGAAGTGGTGAGAGTGAGCATCCTTGCCGTAATCATGAGGAAAAGCTTTTAGGTTTTTACCATGGAGTGTGATGTTAGCGGGCAGCTTTTATGTATGGCCTTTGTTTGTTCAGGTAATTCCCTCGTCTTCTTGCTTTGTTGAGTGTTTTTATCATGAAAGGATGTTAAACTTTTTTTTGTTTTTAAAGATTTTATTGGGGAAGGGGAACAGGACTTCATTGGGGAACAGTGTGTACTTCCAGGACTTTTTTTTTTCAAAGTCAAGTTGCTGTCCTTTCAATCTTGTTGTGGAGGGTGCCGTTCAGCTTCAAGTTGTTGTCCTTTCAGTCTTAGTTGTGGAGGGTGCAGCTCAGCTCCAGGACCAGTTACCATTTTTCTAGTTGCAGGGGGTGCTGCCCACCCTCCATTGCGGGAGTCGAACCAGCAACCTTGTGGTTGAGAGGACACATTCAAACCAACTGAGCCATCCCGGAGCTCAGCGGCAGCTCAGCTCAAGGTGCCGTGTTCAATCTTAGTTGCAAGGGGGCGGGACTCGAGGAATTGAACTGGTAACCTTGTGGTTGAGAGCCCACTGGCCCATGTGGGAATCGAACTGGCAGCCTTTGGAGTTAGGAGCATGGAGCTCTAACCGCCTAAGCCACCGGGCCGGCCCGGATGTTAAACTTTTTGAATGCTTTTTGTGCATCTTCTGAGATGATCATGTGATTTTTTTTTTTTAATCCTTCATTGTATATACTACCTACTAGTTCTATTTTCTCTTAACTTGGTTTTATTGGGAATGAGGATAGGTGGGTAGTATCACTGGAGAACACGGAAATGGAAGACATAAGATGCGAAATAGAAAATGATACAGGAAGCAATATAAAAAGAGATACTATATAGAAAAGAATATATTTGAGCAAGCCTGTCATCTGTTGACTATTATTATAAAAATCTGAGTTTGGTAAGAAAAACAAAACTCTACAAACATTATGGGAATGATGTGTTTATATGGGAAGTAGAACTTGTGGTAGATGTTTAAAAAATGCCAGAAATTCTACCACTCCCTCTATCTCTGCCCTCTTACGTTAACTCTGAGGTTGGCTGTTTGAGTTAATTTAGCCTACATTTTGTTGAAATTGATTTTGTACTTTGTTGTAGTATATTCCTTCAATTTATTTATGTTTGTTTAGGCACCACGGTATCATTTGAATGTTGAATCTTTGTTCCACAGAAAACATATGAATTCATTAGACAATTTAGTTGTTAGAATAGAGAACTAGTCTTGCCACCACTCACCCTGTGTTTTGCAGTGGTGTCTGTCCATCAGCCCTCCCTCTTCCAGACAACAATACATGTCAAATCACTATATTGTACAGCTAAAACTAATATAGTATTGTGCACCAACTGTAATTAAATTAAAAATTACTAATTTTGAAGGTAAACTAATTTATAAGTTTTGTAAGGCTTGTAAGGCTAGAGTTAAATATACTATAAAGTTAGTTGGCTTTAAGCCTTGAAGTTTCTTGGTAATACTTTGACATAGTACTTATTAAAGATTTTTAAAATAATGCTTATGTAGCAAGAGCTTTTGGGTAGAACATTATTTCAGAAGAGCTTTCCAGATGTTCCAAAGTATCATTGTACCTGAAAGCTATCCAGTAGTTCATAGAAGTATGTAAGAACCTCTCACTATTGGACAATATAGCTATAATATATCAATTATTTTCATTAAAATTGGAACGGTTGCTTTGATTCATTAAAATCCCTTCAAAAATAGTTGAATAGGAGAATGGTATATATATATATGATTCAGAAACACACCCCTCAATAATACTCTTAGACAAGATAGAAGACACCATATAATTTGCTTGAGAATAATGCAAGTGCTGAGGAAAGTAACCACTTACCATTGGGGGGGATCTTAAGTGCTTTAAAGGACAAGGCAACATCTGAGCTGCATCTTAATATGGGAGAGGATTTTTTTTTTTTTAAACAAGAGGAACAAAACAAGGGGTGGCCGGATGGCTCAGTTGGTTAGAACACGAGCTCTTACCAACAGGGTTGCTGGTTCGATTCCCACATGGGCCAGTGAGCTGCATCCTCCAAAAGTAGATTGAAGGCAACAAGCTGCTGCTGAGCTGCCTGATGGATGGCCCGATGGCTCAGTTGGTTAGAGCGCCAGCTCTCGGCAACAAGGTTTCTGGTTCAATTCCCATGTGGGATGGTGGGCTGTGCCCCTGCAACTAAAGATTCAAAACGGCAACTGGACTTGGAGTTGAGCTGCGCCCTCCACAACTAGATTGAAGGGCAGCGACTTGACTTGGAGCTGATGGGTCCTAGAAAAAACAAACTGTTCCCAAATAAAAATGAGGAAAAAAAAAAAAAGAAAAGGAACAAAACAAGATACTTCTGAACAGAGAAAAGAGCACGAGTGTTTGGCAGGTTACCCTGGAGTGTATATAGGGAATAGTAAATAATTTCATAAATCCATACATTAGGTTCATGAAAGGAAAATGAGAATATGCTTTAGGTTGAAATCTGAACTTTCAAGGTCTTGAATTCCAATTGAAGATGTTATTGTAATATGAGAGTAGGAGACTCACTGATGGGATGCTGGCTGTCAACACTAATTTGTTGAGTTGCCCTCAGGAATTTTGTATGCTTGCTGGCTCTCAGTTTTCTGTATAATGAGGCAGACTGATCTAAAAAATCTTTCAATTTCCTTCCAGATCTAAAAGTTGTTAAGATGGGGGTGGGGAGGGGGGATTGTAATGGTGGCAATAAATCTTCCATTTTGAGATTTGGACCTGTGGTGTAATTCCATTTAACAAGTGTAATTTAGCTTGAGACTTTCAGCAAGTTTTTTTTTTTCTCCTTTCTTTGCCTTCTTTCCCACAAACCTTATGGATGGTTTACTATATATTTACTATGCATTCAAGTTTCAGTGGTTCTGTTTACTTCAGCCAAGCTGGCCCCAGGTTTTGCATCTGTATTAAATCCACTCCTGGCTCCAACTTAAATCTACATAACATATGCAAAGGTCGAGATAACCAGTTTAAGGAAACCTTCTCCACCCCAACTGACAAAGCAGAACATAATAGAAGATTCCATTACAGGAAGAAACATTAACATCCTGGTTAGAAAATATAAAACTACAGATGAAACAAAGGCTCGGGGACAGTAATTTCCAGCAGACTCTACCCAGTTGACCCTTCTCTTACTTTGATAAATCTTTCTTCTGTTTTGCTACCTACCTTGTAAATGCTTTCACAACCTGTGAGTGAGCAGCCACATCATTATTCTTCAAGATTTAAACTTTTTAAGAAAAACGTTAATGTTGTGTGTGTGTGTGTGTGTGTGTGAAAATCATGTTAAAAGTAAATTGTTTCTTCCTAAGAGAAGAGATGGTGTTTTCAAATTTTTATTATTGTTATTATTATTGAGAAGACAGGTGAGATATAACCTTGTGGGTTTCAAACAGTTTCTCTTTGAAAGTGTCAATGTTCTTGAATGCCTCATTGTCACCTCCATAGTAATTACACTCCACAAGAATTTGAACAAATATGCAAAATTGGGTAATTTATGTCTAATGTGTCTTACTGATAAAAATGATGTAGAAATACTAGTCTAAGCACATGTGGTCTTCCTGGATATTTTTCATGAGAGGTCAATTTTCTTCATTAATTCTTTCTATTAGTGTGATATGACAAATGAATTTAGCATAAAATAAAAAATAAAAATATTTAAAAATCATATATGATTAATCTATGTAATATAGAGATATATATTCTAAATTCATACCTCAAATTTAAAACTTTGGCAATGATTCTAAAGTAGCTAATTGATTTCTTTTTTTGTAAGAAGACTAAAAGTAACACTGACATGGCAATATTTCTTCTTAATTCTGCTAAGTTAAAACAGTAGTTCTCAAATGACAGTCGCCGGGAGGGAGGGCTTGTTAAAACAGATTTCTTGGTAGCACTCTCAGAGTTTCTGATTCAGTAGGTCAGGAGTAAGGCCTGATAATTTGCATTGCTTGCAAGAATTTTCTTTGTTGACCTTGGCCATTGATTATATTTGAAAGGAGAAAGGTCTTTTGTTATTTATTGGGGTAAAATTGCTTAATAATATTATATATTTTAGAAGTAATAATTTTGCCTTATATTGTTGGATATACTGATCCCCATCCTTCCCCTTCATGGAGATATAGAATAGTTCTGTTATTGTTTTATATTTTCCAGGTGATACCATTAAAAAACCCACATGTATAATTTGGAGAACATTTTACGTTGCCTAAAGACAAAGTTCTGTCACATCGTATCGATATTTAAACTTTTCAATATTCTTCACTGGGCTTTGCTGATTGTTTATAAATATGATAGAGTAAATCTAATATTTAACACATAGTATTTGCTCACACTACAGATTAGTATATGTAGAAACAATTTTAATTCTACATCTTGAAAACAAGACTACATAGCAACATTGTAACATAAGGATGAACAAACTCAGAGGACAAATAGGTGATGTGTATTTTCATGTATTTACTCTCATTCTCTCACACTTGGAAAAGCCATTCATTTCTGGAAACGTATAAAGGATATCTTTCTCATTTTAATGTGTTTAAAGCAATGTATTAAGAGTACCATTTATTCTTATTGCCTTTTGGTTGCATATTGCATCAGTAATTTGCTTAATTTACGAGGAAAACTATCAACATTCTTGTTGATGTATTTGGTACATCAAGTATTTATCTTCAGTATTGAAATATAGATAGCATCAGTTCCATAGTATAAAGGTTTGATTTTGTTAAAAATAGAAAAAAAAATTTAAATAGAATTATACCAATTCTATGATTTTTTATTTTAGTTTTGAATATAATACAGCCAAATAATTTAAGATTTAAAGATACAAATGGTTGATATGACTGACCCCTTCCACTTCTATCAACCAATCACTTAGTTTCCTTCCCCAGAGGTAAACAAGGTTATGAGTGTCTTTCCTATCCTTTTACAAACAGAATTATTATGACTATGTAATGAAATTTAAATATTTTCCTAATTTTACATGAATGCTAGACAACAGTGTGTGTGTGTGTGTGTGTGTGTGTGTGTGTGTGTGTGTATGCACATACATACATTGTTTTGTACTTTTTTTCACTTAAAATATGTCTTGGAGATGATTTCATATCAGTGCATTAGGAACTCCTTCAATATTTCTTAAGAAGTATAGTGTTTCATTGTCTACATATACCAAAATTTATTTAACCAATGGATATTTAGGGTACTTCTGATCTTTTGCTAATAAAAACAACACTGAAATAAATCACCTTTTACTTCTGCCATTTCACATTTGTGCAAGTATATCTGTATGACGAATTCCTATAAGTAAACTTGCTAGGTAAAAGAGTATGTGTGTGTGTAGGAATGTTATCCTTTAGTACTCCAATCACTAATACATAAAAGTGCCTATTCCCCCTTATGTTCATGTACATAGCATTTCACCAAGCTTTTCAGATCTTTTGTCAATTGATGGTTGAAAATGCCCTTTCAATAGAATCTCAGTTTTCATTCCTCTTTTGAGAGAGATAGCAACTCTTCACATAATTAAGATGTAGTTTTATTTCCTTTCCTAGGAACTGTTTCCTTTGCTATTTTTTTTCTTTTGCATTGTTAATCTTATGGTGTTTTTTTTTAATTGTAAGAGATCTTTATATAATAAATAATTATGACTTTATAAAATAAGGTGTTATTAAGGGACAGCTTGCATTATTGTATCAAAAATATCCCTAAATAGAGTGGTTTAAATGAGCTAGAAGTGTGTTTTTTCTTTCATGATTCTTCTAGAGACAGAGTCCCCATATCAACATATGACTTCCACTTAGGCCAAGGTGATACCTCTGGTTCTTACTATCCTCAGAGATCAAGGAGAATCTCTGAGGTCCAGAGGAGTTTACCCACATTTTTAAAAGGGCAAGAGTCAAAGATAGTATGCCTCACACTCAGTCAAATCCTATTCGCCACAACTTTGTTTAAGACCCTATCAAGATGCTCAGGGATTTGGGAAATACAGCCTTTAGGTTGCTAGCCTTGTGTACAGTGAAACTAATTCTATAGAATAAGGGCAAATTATGGGGAAAAATTATCAGTTTGTCACAAGTTAGTTTAAAATATGATTTTCTGTTTAGTCCTTTTGCTTTTGCTTATTGTGGATTGTATCCTGCAAAATTGTAATTAATTTATTTATCTGAATATATCAGTGGTTTCTGAGTTTGGTGTTAACCTTTAAAAATACCTTTCTTATTTTGTGATTATCATTTGAAAATCTCCTATCATTTCTTCTAGGGAATCTTATGGAAGTGGGCAACAGTCCCTTCTGTTTCTGCCTCTTATTCACTGTCTTGTTTTCATCTTTTCACATTTGAAATTTACAGTATTAAATTACTAGTTTCAATGTCAATCAAAATGCCTGACAACAGAACAACATTTATATTCTTCATCGTTGGCATTTTATATCCATACACATTCTAGTCTTAAATATTTGCTAGGATTTATTCCATTCATATGATCAGTCTTTATGGACAACTTTCAAGATATGCTGAACTCCACTTATTTGTTTACTGCATTTATGTCCTGAATCTATTGTTCTTTGGAAATTAAAAGGAATTGGTGGGGTGTAAGGAAGCACATATGAAAGCTTAGGGAAAGATACAGGAAAGAGAACTTGAAATGTTCATTAAATTGAATTGATAATTGAAATAAAAGTAATATACTTTGTAAAAGGTGATTCAATGACTTGGAAAATTTAATTATGGTGATCTGATTAAATTAAACTGTCACAAAACATTGGTATCATCAGAATTGATTTGTGAGCACCATTACAATTTGATTGATGAAGCTACAATAGGAGATAAAATGATTTTGCCCGAAAATAAATAGTCAAAGGACTGAAGTTGTAATGCAAAATATGTATGACAATAACTTGACACTGTGCCTGCCTACTCCTCCCCAGTATATTTCTTTCTCCCTCTCTCTCTTTCTCTTTCTTCCTCCCTCTTTCCCTCCCCCCATATCTTTGTCAACACATTTTTGTGGGTTTAAATTCACACACACACACACACACACACACACACACACACACACGAAGGACGGACAATTAAGTTCGTGAACTTTCCACCGTGCACTTACATATGTAATAATTATCCTGAAGGGTGTGAAGTGGCATCTCATTGTGATTTTGATTTTTACTTTCCTAATAGTGATGTTGAATATCTATTCATGTGCTTATTGGCTATGGCTATGTGTATTTTCTTTGGAGAAATGTCTGTTCACACCCTTTGCACGTATTTAAATTATGTTGTTGGATTATTTTTTTTTGTTGTCCAGTCATTGGACTGTTTTTTTATTTTTATTTTGGAAATTAACCCTTACAATACATGACTTGCAAATATTTTCTCCCATTGCATGGGTTAACTTTCACTCTGTTGATAGTGTCCTTTGATGTATAAAATTTTAAATTTTGGTATTGTCCAATTTATTTGTTGTTGTTACTTAAACTTTCAGTGTCATTTCCAAAATCCATTGCCAAATGCAGTGTCATGAAGCTTTTCCACGATGTTTTCTAAGTGTTTTGAAATTTTAGCTTTTACATTATGTCTTTGCTCCATTTTGAGTTAATATTTGTATATGATCTATGGTAAGCGTCCAACTTTATTCTTTTGTATGTGACTATTACTTCCCCAGCAAGATTTGTTGAAAAGACTTAAGCTAATCTCCAATAGAACTGTTTCCAAGTTCTATTTTTTAATGCACTGTAAAATGAAAAAATTCATCCCTTCATGCAAGTGATTTCTTTTTATTTGTTTTTTAGAAACTTTTAAATCAACTTTAGAGATAAAGAACTCAATTGTGTAGTAGTAAATTTTAGATATGGAGTACGCCATCTTTCAGTGACACAGCCAATTACTGTCACACATGTACTCCAATCTCTCAACCGTGTTTGCCACCAATACTGAAGAATTAACAGAAGAAATGAGAGAAATAGATGATAAATTGATACATATGCAGGCGAGAAGGCTGAGGTAGATATTTGTATTATTGATTAGCATTGCCTTCATCGATATGTGGTCTAACAATTAAGATCGTGAACTCATCCAAGAAAAAGTGCTACATACCTCATTGCTGAATATCACTACAGTCACCTGTGAAGTACTACCCTTGGGAAGCTATGCACTGACGCCAGCACCTAGTCCACCCTTCAAAGCAATTTTGCAACTCTTTCTGGAATGGCCATCAAAGCTGCCGTCGTATTACTCTTGATGTCCTGAATGTCATCATTTCAATATTTCCTTTATCTTCGGGTAAAGAAAGATATCATTAGGGGCCAAATCAGGTGAATAGGGAGGGTGTCCCAGTACAGTTATTTGTTTACTGGCTCAAAACTCCCTCACAGGCAGTGCCGTGTGAGCTGGTGCATTGTCGTGATGCGAGAGCCATGAGTTGTTGGTGAAAATTCGGGTCGTCTACCTTTTTCACGCAGCCTTCTCACCACTTCCAAATGGTAAACTTGGTTCACTGTTTGTCCAGTTGGTACAAATTCATAATGAATAATCCCTCTGGTATTAAGAAATGTTAGCAACATCGTTGCAACAAGTTTGCGAACTTTATTGTCAGACCGCATACATTAGTGAAGAATCCTACGTAGTTCTTTAGCCTACACAGTCTGAAGAATGGAACTGGATAAGTACAAAAAACGAATAATAATACAGACAAATAAAATTGACATCAGTTTTCATTTTTAAATTCTTTGTTTAACCAAAAGAATCATCTTTGCTTTACTTGCAGAGGTGAAACATGCAGTGAGCCAGGGTTCAGTCAGCAGGACAGTAAGGCACTCAAAGCTCAGAATGCCTAGGAAAATGCTGCTGAAGTGGGGCACAATCAACATTGGGCCTCAGGCATATGGCAAAGAGGAAGGATTCTGTAGGTAAGGTGAAATGGTCCAGTGCATGATGAAGGGGGTGTAGGAAGTGGCTGTTACGGACTTTGTCTTAGCAGGGGCTTTGTATACTGAGAAAACAGTCCTGTGGGAGGCCAAGAGAATAGGAGCTATATTATATTAACCTAGGAATAGTTAGGTATATATTCTAAAATAATAGAAATATATTTATTTAAAATTATTTCCTGATGCCAAAAGAGGCAGTGTGCAAAGTGGCAAAAATCTAGATATTGAACAGAAGGTCAATAAGATAGAGATTCAAACTCTGGTCATCCTATTCCCTGGCCATATATCCATGTATAAGTCACTTTTTCTTTATCTGAAAAATGGCACGAAGCATATTTAGAGTACTAAGTAATGCAAGATAATAGATGTAAATCTTACTATACAGTGCCTGGCTTATAAATCAAAGATAATTAACATTCATTGTTCTTGTGGTTTCCAAACAAACAAGAGGATTTTTTCAGCATTGTTACAAACAGTGCATTGCATGTGAGCTGATCCTTCAAGTGTACAGTCACAACCAAGTTTTCAGTGGGTAAATAAGTACAGTGAAATTTATATTGTATACAAGTACAGAAGCAGGATCACCCTGAGCTTCAAAAGACTGCAAATTAAATTAATAAAATAGTAACTAAAAATAGCACCCGTTTTAAATATTTTTATAAAGTGCCAGTTTTTAAGCGACGGAACATAAAAATGCCAAAGGTTAAGTCCAATTGACTATATAATTTTTTTTTATGGTACCAATTTTAAATAGTTTTATTTAAGACATCGTATTTTCCACTTTACAATACAGTGCATATAAAGTACATCGTTATTTCCTTTCCCTGTGTACATATTCCATATTCAAGTATTAAGAATGCCCAGTTTTTCTTACTATATAACAGCTCAAATTTAAAACTGCTGTGAATTTGCTACAAATTCGGGTCCTTCCGTATTTTGTGTGGAACAGTGCTAAATTTATGCTCAAGGTTGGCTTAATCAACCTCTTCAATGGTGGGTCCAGAAGAGGCACCACCCGAAGGAGGGGCTCCACCACCAGGGAAGCCTCCAGGCATCCCCCCTGGCATGCCTCCTGCACTCTGGTACAGCTTGGTAATGATGGGATTGCAGACTTTTTCCAGCTCTTTCCACTGATGTTCAAATTCTTCATTCTCTGCAGTCTGATTCTTATCAAGCCAGTTGATGATTTCATTGCACTTGTCAAGAATCTTCTGTTTGTCCTCATCTTTGATCTTGCCTTGGAGTTTTTCATCTTCAACAGTTGCTTTCATGTCAAATGCATAGGATTCAAGTGAATTCTTGGAAGATACCTTGTCCCTCTGCTTCTCATCTTCAGCTTTGTACTTCTCAGCTGCCTGGACCATGCACTCAATGTCTTCCTTGCTCAGGCGACCCTTGTCATTAGTAATGGTAATCTTGTTCTCTTTTCCTGTACTTTTATCCACAGCAGAGACATTGAAGATGCCATTGGCATCAGTGCCAAAAGTGACTTCAATCCGAGGAACACCACGAGGTGTAGGAGGTGTGCCTGTGAGCTCAAACTTGCAAGTAAATTGTTATCCTTGGTCATGGCCCGCTCACCTTCATAAACCTAAATGAGAACAACAGGCTGGTTGTCAGAATAGGTAGTGAAGGTCTGTGTCTGCTTGGTGGGAATGGTAGTATTGCGCTTAATGAGGACAGTCATGACTCCACCAGCAGTTTCAGTGCCAAGGGAAAGAGGAGTAACATCCAATAGTAGCAAATCTTGAACATTTTCAGATTTGTCTACAGATGGGATGGCTGCCTAGACAGCTGCACCATAAGCAACAGCCTCATCTGGGTTGATGCTCTTATTCAACTCTTCCATTGAAGAAGTCCTGTAGGAGTTTCTGAATCTTTGGGATACGGGTAGAACCACCCACCAGGGCAATATCATGGATCTGGGACTTGTCGAGCTTGGCATCCGAAGGGCTTTCTCTACAGGGTCCAGGGAGCCACGGAAAAGGTCAGCATTCAATTTTTCAAATCGGGCACGAGTGATAGAGGTATAGAAGTCAATTCCTTCATAGAGCGAATCAATCTCAATACTGACTCGGGTGCTGGAAGAGAGTGTACGCTTAGCACGTTCACAAGCAGTCCGGAGGCGACAACAGCCCTCTTGTTCTCACTGATGTCCTTATGCTTGCGCTTGAACTCTGCAATGAAATGGTTGACCATTTGGTTGTCAAAGTCTTCTCGACCTAAGTGGGTGTCTCCAGCTCTAGATTTGACCTCAAAGATTCCATCTTCAATTGTGAGAATTGACACATCAAAAGTGCCACCTCCCAGGTCAAAGATCAGCACATTTCTTTCAGCTCCAACCTTTTTGTCTAAGCCATAAACAATAGCAGCTGCAGTTGGTTCATTGATGATTCTAAGCACGTTGAGACCAGCAATAGTTCCAGCATCTTTGGTAGCCTGACGCTGAGGGTCATTGAAGTAAGCAGGTACTGTGACAACAGCATTGGTAACAGTCTTCCCAAGGTAGGCTTCTGCAATTTCCTTCATCTTTGTGAAAACCATAGATGACACTTCTTCTGGATAGAAACTTTTTGTCTCTCCCTTGTATTCTACTTGGACCTTAGGCCTGCCAGCATCATTCACCACCATGAAGGGCAAATGCTTCATATTGGATTGAACAACAGCATCATCAAATCTATATCCAATGAGGCGTTTGGCTTCAAAAACCGTGTTGGTGAAGTTCATTGCAACTTGATTCTTTGCAGCATCACCGATCAATCGTTCTGTATCAGTAAAGGTGACATAACTTGGGGTGGTTTGGTTTCCCTGATCATTGGCAATTATTTCCACTTTTCTGTGTTGGAAGACACCCACACATGAGTAGATGGTGCCCAGATCAATGCCAACTGCAGGTCCCTTAGACATGGTTGCTTCAGTGTAAATGCGTCTTGCGAAGAAGACAGATTCCGGCAACTACACCCTCGTTCAATGAGTGACTATATAATGTTTGAATTTTGAGCTATTCATCCCTATATAGGCCATGCCTGCCCTGATTTTGAAAACAATTTAAGCATTTCAGATTTTCATATTTTGAAATCTTTTTGTTTTAGATTTTCTTTCCTGTATTACTTTGAATTTCTGAAACATGTCAAAATAGCTGTTAGTTTGTCCATCAATTATAAGTGTTAGAACCCAAGACTTCCCCTTTATAAGGCTTAAATCTGAATAAAGAAGGAAGAAACCAAATACCAGAATCTTAGAAAATTAAACAGTAGGGGAGTCAGTGTCAAGTTAGCAAAGCACTGTTACCCTATCTTAGAATTCTACTTTCATAAGTGTTAATATTTAACCAGCTACTAATACTAACACCACTATTTAGTTACCCTTTTGTGTATAGTAAATGTTGCAAGATAAACTTCACATTTGATAAAGCAGACTTGAAAAAAAGTTTACAAGAAAGCATGCTTCCATTTCAATAGCAATTTAAACTCAGGGAAAATGAATATAATCTCTTGCAATTTTTGTTGATATACAGTGATGGATAGTAATTTCAAATGCTAAATTGTCTTTTGCCCAGCATGACTTCTGTTTCTGCCAATAAGATAAGCAATTAAGACAATGAGGACAATTCTTTTTAAAAGGGCACCTCCAATGGCAACAGAACTCAGTATGTTATTTTCATTTGATTGACATTCTTCCTCAGATCCAAACTTGTCACCTTCAAACTTGAAAACCTGGACCCACCCAGACTTTGAATATGTTGACTAAAGAGGCAGTTGTGACTTGAACATTTTCCTCAGGATTACAATTAGGAGAATTTCCCATGGTGGCTTGAAAGGCTCTCAGTGAGTCATTGGGATCCCTGGTGCCTTGTAGAATTGTGTTTCACTGGATTCCTTATAGGATAAACAGGCTAGGACTTGCATCCATTCCAAAACTGAAGAGAAGTAGGGTGACATTTTTGCTGCAGAGCTCCAGTGTGACTAAATGAGATTTGTAAAGTGCCAGTTTTATTTGGGTTGATATTGAATGCTGTTGACACAGTCGCCTGATAGATTTTCTAATAGGTGATGATTAGTCGTCATCCTATACTGCAAGCTGATCAGTTTCATTGTGACACACATACTGTACTTATAATCAGATGAGCTTTCTGGGGAACTGGTAGGCTTTGGCCTTGGAAGTGTTGTTGGGAAAGTCTGTTCTTGATTCCAGCGTGTTGTTTGTTTTTACCTTGTTGAAGTTATTTGAAAGGTATTCCTGGATAGTAACTTCATGGAGTTTAACAGTTACATTATTCATGTATGCATCTGGTTGCCTCTAACATGCATGTATTTTTTATATATGTCTGCCTTGATATCAGGTATGGATTCCACAGTCTTGATTCCTTTTGTGCTTACATTGGGAGAAATAGTTGTGTCTGACAAGTTATAAATAAAACTTAACAGATGGACCCTATATGTTGTTGTATTCCTTATGAAATTGAGGGTCAATATACAGAGGGTGCCGAAAAACATATACACATTTTAGGAAAGGAAAAAAAAAACTATTAAAACTGTAGTACTCAGTATATACCAATAACAGAAGATGAATACAAGTTACGTCTGACTTCCGCAATTACAAGAGGTGCTCAAAGTGGTTACTCGTCAGCGTCCAGACACTGCTGACTAGGGCGCACTACTGCTTGATCAAAGTATCCACTTGTATACATTTTTTTTGCACTTCCCATATATCCTTCAAAGACAATCACTGTACTGACATCAGAAACATTCTCTTTACCACAACAGCTGCTGTTCAGTACTTCTGCATTAAAAGGTGAATACAAGGTCACATTTTTATCACCTCTCTTGTGTGATAGTTTCTCAAGCAGGCAGCTTAAGAAGTTATGCATTGTGCAAGCTGCCATTTTTTTCACCGTAGACATTGCTGACTGCCTATGCATCAGTAATGGAAGCAGTAACAGGAGCAGTTGTCTCATCCAAATACCACCCAGGGCTGCCAAGGGCCCGAGAGGTGGGCCAGGAGGCCCAGAAGGGTTTTACCTGCACCTCTACCATTTGCCAACATCTATGACGTATCTGCCTACATTTGGAAGTTAGGGAATAGGCAAAAAGATCAGTAGTCCAGCAGATAGGACTTGGCAGGGCAATAAGCATGACAGCAAAATCAAGACGCACCCTGCTCTCTTTGGCCCCAGTAGCTTGGGCCCTGAAAACCAAGAAAGAGACCTGAGTGACACAGACAGCTTTGCCTATCCCGTGACCGCCATCGTGCGAGCTCCCTACTTGTGGTGGTTTTGTTATCAATGTTAAGATTTCAAATGTAGATAAGCCTGTTATTTAAGTGTGATTTAATCGGTGAGGTTTTCCTTTGTGAACCATAACCTACTATTTGGCAAAGTCGGCTACTACAGTATTCAAACCTCTATTTGTTTTTTTAAAATAGTCATTGCCAATGATGGCATTGTGTCCACATCTGCTTCGTTATGCTTCTCCTAATTCTCTTAGGTTTTCCAGAAGCTAACTCAGATGTGGATTTCAGTTTGCAGAACAGTTATTAAGGGATGACGTAGTGATCATACCCTGTGTAAGGGAAATGAAGGAAGCAGAAGTCCAGTTTGTGCTCTTGGCCCTCAGCTGTCACCACAGGGGAGCTCTGGAGAGCCAGGATCAATGCACAGCAGGCCTAAAAGGCCAGTACTTTACACAACTGCTTCCATTAGTCATTGGGTTTGGGCTGACCTGCGAAGGGTGTAACCTTGAAAAATGTGTCTCTTTGCAGTGGAGGCATTCCCTGAAGTGGATGATAGATGAAAGCTGGGGCAAAATGTCCTTCCTTGAAGAAGGATCTTGGTGGTTCATTGCATTCATCACCTAAGTAATATTTCGAAACTTTGACACACCAAAGTATAGGCTGACTTGAAGTAGCTCTGGTTTGTTTGTTTTCACATATATTTTGCAAACTATTGTCTCTTGATTTTGCAATTAAAAAATAAAGTATTCCTTTGTTTAGAGGGAGAGCTCTTTTAGTATAAAAGTACTGCTTGATTTTTGTTTAATATCTTCATTGATTTAATGATAAAACAAATATTGATATCCATGATTTTAAATCTATCCTCGATATGTCCTCCAATGCTGTATAGCCCTGTTCTGTTTATTTATGGATACCTAAAAATAATAACAGACAAAAATAACAAGTCTGATTTACTTAGAATTAATGGACAATTGAGTACTTCGTGTTGATATGCTCTTGAATAATATCCTGCATTTGTGTGGCTTTTTAGAATATGTTTTGGAATATATGTTTTCCTCTTTTAAACATGACTGCCTGAATATTGCTTTTGTTATTCATTCGATGCTTATTAGCAAATGCTAGACTAAGCTGTGTGTCCTATAGACCTATTTATATAAAGCTTGTTGCCTTGGTAACTAAGTGCTTCTCATTTAGAAAATAGACTAAATTTGGGGTTGAAGGAAGGGTAGCTGCCCAAGGAATTCTTGGCCATTTTAAGAACCTGTTTTCTAGGAGCAGCAAAAGGGAAAATAGGGAAATAATTATTCAGTCTCACAGTAATTCTTAGTAGCTATTCCTGGGTCAAGTTATTAAAGAATCTAGGTATGTGGCAAAAAATGAGCTTGTCTTAGGGTTTCATAATACTTTATTATATAAATGGTCTCATCTATTTGTCAAATAAACAGTGGTAAACAAAGGAATGACCATAGGAGCGGAACAAAAATCATTATTCTTTGCCACCAAGTATAAACATCAACCCAATGTCATGTAACATTTAAGAAAGATATGGTAAAATCTCTTAACTTTGTTCAGTGGTATTTTTAATGAACAGATTTCATTTATTCTTAATTAACTTAAACTTCCCAATTGGTGGCAAGTACTCAATATAGAAAAAAATGAATTTCACTAACTAACTGTTGTATGTTAAAATGTATTTTGATATTTGAAATGGAATACTTTAATTTGGTAATGCAGTCATGGAGGATTCTTGAAGGCTGAGATAATTATTTGATTGAAGTTTTCTCAAGCAGTGAAATCAACTGCATGCCATGAAATGGGTTGTTTCCTTCGGTATTCTTGAAAGGACCATCATGATGTAGTAATTCTTATGAGGAGGCAGTTGAAGCAGTCAATGAGTCCTTTCTATAGCAAATATTTTTTTTTTTTTTTTAATTATTGGGGAAGGGGAACAGGACTTTATTGGGGAACAGTGTGCACTTCCAGGACTTTTTCTCCAAGTCAAGTTGTTGTCCTTTCAATCTTAGCTGTGGAGGGTTCTGTTCAGCTTCAAGTTGTTGTTCTTTCAGTCTTAGTTGTGGAGGGCGCAGCTCAGCGCTAGGTCCAGTTGTTGTTGCTAGTTGCAGGGGGCACAGCCCACCATCCCTTGTGGGAGTCGAACCGGCAACCTTGTGGTTGAGAGGACATGCTCCAGCCAACAACTGAGCCATCCGGGAGGCAGCTCGGCTCAAGGTGCCGTGTTCAATCTTAGTTGCAGGGGGCAGAGCCCACCATCCCTTGTGGGACTCGAGGGATTGAACTGGCAACCTTGTGGTTGAGAGCCCACTGGCCCATGTGGGAATCGAACCAGCAGCCTTCGGAGTTAGGAGCACGGAGCTCTAACCACCTGAGCCACCGGGCCAGCCCTATAGCAAATATTTTTTTATAAAATGTTTTAGGATAGGTTATAACATCATTTGTGTGAGGAAAATAATCATTAGGAACCCATTGCAGGATACCTAGCAAGTACTAGCTGTATTCCATCATGAATATTTTTCTTTTCCCCTCCATATGAAGATGAGTTAGGGTTTGAAGCTATGTGTAGTTTGCGTGTTGATCCTAAAAGATTTTTACAGAGTTTATATATTGATAAGTGATCCTTATAAATGAAAGCGTCAGTAAGTTGTTCGTTACCATACAATGACTTTTTAATATTCAAGATTGTGAGTATTAAGAATGCAAAATGCACTGTGCTTTGTTTTACTGTAGTGTATTTTGATCTACTTTTTGTCAGTTAAGGTGAAACATTTTACGCAGAAATAGCTAGTGGTTAACAGTTAATCTTGGCCAAATATGTTTGGTTTCTGTTAGTGTTATTTTTCACTGTAAGACACTCATTGTCAGAGTGGTTTCCCTTGCTAAATTATTTACATATATACACACATATACAAGTATATGTGTGTATATTTATAATATTTTTTAGAGTACTGTCTCTCTTGATTTTAAATCCTTATAACATACCTAAGATAATTTGTTGCGGCAAATTTAAAATTGTAAAAAGTAATTAAGTACTTTAAAGATGTGAGAGGAACTAGGAAAACGCATGATTCACATAGTTACAATATTGCTAGATGTACAATATTTAATATACAGAGGTTGCCAAAAAATGTATATACATTTTAAGAAAGGAAAACTGTATTAAAATTGTAATACTCAATATATACCTATAACAAAAGATGAATACAAGTCAGTTTGACTACTGCAATTGCAAGAGGTGCTCAAAGTGGTTACCATTAGCATCCAGACACTTCTGATTATGGTGAACAATGTTGACCAAAGTGTCCACTTGTATAGATATTTTTGGCACCCCCAATATTCCCAATATTTTTACCATGATTTAGAGTATGGCTTGTGAAAAACTGTAATGAGTGCCTATCTATATAGAAACATGATTATACATGTCAATTTTTGCCACTGATAAATATTTCCTTGAAATTTTTCATTTCCTATACCAGTGAAATATACTTAAGGCTGATGTGGTATACTGTATGTCAAATGCATCAGTGAGTTGTGTGAAAATTACAGACAAACAAATTTTAGTACCTCCAGGCAGCATGTTTTTTTTCCTTACACCAAATATGTGTGGCTCTTGGCAATGGTACAGGGCAGCTACCCTCAAAGGGAAGTCCCTGGGATACACCTCAGAAATGACATGTACTTCCATGAGTACCATGGCAGAGGAAGGGCACGATGGAGAATGACATGTATAAATTCCACTTGCATTATGTGGGTTAAAGAAAATTATGCAATCTCACCTAATTTCAACTGAGTGGGAAGGTTATATCTGCTGTGGTCCTGGAGGGAGGAAAGCTGGAGGTAATGGGGGTAATCACTACTGCCTGGCCTGTCAGACATCGTTGGTTTCAATGTACCAGCACACCATTTACAGTAACTTCCAGGAAAATGGAGATTAACTTTATGATTGTTTTAAAACATGTACTATTGAATGAACGTACAATGTAACATTCATGGTCATTTCTTTGACTCTGTTTGACCAGTTTTTGCTGAAGTGATAATGCGGAAGAACTAAATGCACATCGGCTCTTTGAAGTGAACACAAGAATCATTAACAGATTTTTTTTTTTCCACGTAGCATACCTTACTTTTCTCTTCATGAGGAAACACCTACTGAATCACTAATGAGTCAATCTGGGAAATGCAAAAATGGAAGCCATGTTTCAGCAGTCCTGCCATATTTCATTTCCAACACAAAATGCTGTTTATATTACAAATGATAATATAGATGGAGGATACCAGGAAGCACTGACATGATCCCAAAGATGATACATAATCACTATATATGCTGTTGGGTATTTAATCAACTATAGTGAACTAACTGTAAACAATGTGCCTTTGTAAAATTAAAATTTATTGGGGTGACAATGGTCAACAAAACTACATGGGTTTCAAGTGCATATTTCTGTAATACATCATCTATATATTGTATTATGTGTTCACTACCCAAAGTCAGTTCTCCTTCCATCACCATATATTTGATCCTTTACCCTTATCTACCTACCACCCCCTCCCACCTTAACCTCTGGTAACCAGAAAACTATTGTTTGTGTTTATGAATTTTTGTTTATTTGTCTTGTTCTTGTGTTGCTTTCAGTTTTATATCCCACACATCAGTGAAATCATATGGTTCTCGACTTTTTCTGTGTGACTTATTTTGCTTAGCATAATAATCTCAGTATCCATCCATGTTGTTGCAAATGGTACTATTTCATCTTTTCTTGTGACAGAATAGTATTCCATTGTGTTTATATACCACACCTTCTTTAGCCAATCATTTATCGAAGGACACTTTGGTTGTTTCCATGTCTTGGCCACCTATAATGCATTGGTTTTAATATCAGACATACCTCAGTTGCTACTTGACAATTTTGACTTTAAATGTGCTCCTAAAGCTCTCTTCATCTCGGAAGCTGCACCTATAAAATAGCAGAGTTGTTTGCACAGTTACTGTGAAGATTAAACAAAGTGACATATACAGCTCTTATTACAGAGGCTAAAATATAGTAGACCTTCACTAAATAAAAATTATGACAACTGGTAATAAATTATGGGAAATAATATTCTGACTTCTATGCAAGTTGGTGGCAAATAAAGTTGAAAGATACAACCTGTTTAGGTCATTCCTTCATATTAAGCAAACTCCTGCTACTTATGGAAAGATATAATGCTGTTCTAGACAAGAGGGAAAAAAATAAAACTTGCAAATAATAATATTAGCACCAAATTTTTGTTTTCTTGTTTTGAGTCAGGCACTGTACCAGGTCCTTTACATATAGGTATTGTTTCATTCTGTCTGCAGAATTATAATTTGAGGCTGGTTTTATTTGTCTGATGTATTGAGTAGAAAATTGCAATACTACGTGTAGTACCAGTAGACAGTGAAATTGTATACATCTATTTTATTGCTAAAATGCTTAATTACATTTTTAAGAGTAGAAAGTACACTGGAGCCAGATCTTAAGCAGGAATTAGATTCTAATGTCAGAGAATAATGTGGAAAACTAGGACAGCTAAAATTATGCTTGAAAATCCTTAAACTACCCCAGATTGTAGCATTACAAGAGGTTCACACTATTAGATGCATACTAGGCAAGAGAGAGGCTAAGGGCCAAAACCTAAAGATAACACATGTCTTTTCTTCAGGTTCCTTTGGGGAAATGGGCATATCTAGTGGGAAGGTAGGTGTGCTTAATATTAACAGCATTGCGCAGGTTGCTTTCTCTTTTTCTCTTTGCATCTTTTTTCTCTCTCGCTCTCTCACCTTCATTTTTCCTGCAGAGTTAACTATGTTGAGACTTTACTATACATTAATGATACATCAAAGATAACTTACCATAGTGCAAATCACAGAATACCTGAAATCTACTTCCATGAACTGTTTTTAACTATATAAATTTCCAACTTAGTCTAACTCAATAGTGAGTTATCAAAATAGCAAAATAAAAAATTGTCATGTCATTTTATATATTGCAAAAAGCAAAATGGACCTTGAAGCCTCCTTTATTACTCTAATATGTTGTATCATTTATTTATGTAGTTAATGATTATAAACCTGTGAGGATTTATAAAACTGAAATGAGTGGGTCCACTCAAATGTGTGAGAAATAAGTAGAAGGTGAAATTGGGCAAAGAACTGGTAAGTTGAAAAGAAAGAAAGAATATTTAGAAGAAATTGCTTTAAATTTTAATAACTATGCTCAAAATGAAGGTGGAGACGCTCTGGGGCATCCTTGGTGCATAAAATAAAGAAAATAAAATTGCCATTGAAGCAGGTGTTGAAAAGGGCACAACAAAATGTCATTTTTATTTTTTCAGCAGACTGACTTTATGTGTTTTAGTTTTAAAAGCACATATAAAACAATAAGGGTTTACATAAGTTTAATGCTAATATTTGTTCCTCGTTTCTATTTTCCTTGTGAGTACTAAAATTTATCTGTGAGTTTTGGTATTTTGGGATTCGGGTTTTAGCATTTATGACAAGGGAGGGAGTAACGTCTAAACCAGGAATCAGACACTGCAGTTCCTCCACAGAAAATCTAGGGCACATAAATGCTTTAGGCTGGCTCAATTTCTGGTGTTACATTGCCTTTGAAAACGCTTGGCAGGTAAAACAAAATAAGGCAATGGTCTTATAAAAATCAACCATATATTATACAAATATTGAATCATATTGTACACTTGAAACTAATATAATGCTATATATCAATTATATCGCAATAAAAAAATCAGTCATAGGAGAGTTTTTGGTTCTTAATTTCCCGTCTCTTCATAGTAAAAGGAATGGCTTAGGAGAAGTTATTTGGCATTCTATAAGTAAAAGAATAGAATCTGTGTCTCTTTGACCGTCATTGTGGGTAGCAGTGAGGTCATAAAACGTTACTGGAAGATGCAGTTAAAAATGGGAAATACTACTTACATATTTAGGTCTCTGATCTGATGCTCAACAACTTTCATCTGTGGTCATCTTCCAGTTAAGGGACTGCTTACTGGTTAAGATATTTTCCTTCTCTAAAATGTATGAATCACAAATGTTGGGTTTATTTCTGTTTTCTGTAGAGTTTTCTGCCTTCAAATTTGTAAAATAAGTAAAAAAATCAAAAATGAAACATGTTTATGTATCTGTATGCTTGTTTTCTCTTTGAGTAAATTTAGAAAGTTTATTTCTGCTCTGGAAGTTTAGAATCTCTTAAAGCACAATGGTACTTAATAATTTTATTTTACTTTGTTGGTATTTTCCCCTTATTATGAACTAAGTTTTCTTAAAATATAGTATTGCTATTAGTGTTTAGTCTGGAAGAAACTCTCTGGAGTGGAAAATATTTTCAGAGAGTATTTTAACATACAGGAATAGGTTTTAAGTGTCACTGCAGATAATGTTGAATTACTTTGATTTGCTTTTCAGGTTGAATCATTTTCCAAGAAAAATCTTTTGATAGGCAGTGACATTTGCTAGAAAAGTGGCAAAATGCTGCTTGCATTTGATATAGCAAATGAACAAAGATAACTGAAGTGTATGAGTTGTACTCAGAAGAGTGCCTGACAAAATATTAAGTTTTTCTCTCCCTATCCACCGCTCCCCCGCTCACATACACACCTTTATCCTAAACTGAGAAAGGCAAATGATTATTTAACATGCAATTACATTTCTTCGTTCTTCCATCTCATTAGGAATTGAAACCCCACAGTAATCAGATGAAGCTCAGAAAAACGAGTTTTACTTTTCTCTCTCTCATATATATATGTGTGTGTATATATATGTATATACATATATACACATATATACATATATATGTATATATATAATTTTATATATTATGTATTTGTTTATATTTATATTTTAATCTTTGTATATATTTATATATTTTATATGCATAGATAGATATATCCATACATATATGTAGTGACTGTATTTGTATGTGCATACATATATGTATGTTTGTGCATGTGTGTTTTTATCTTAATAACATATAAAAGACAATGCTACAAATAGGAAGTGGTGAGTGCTATTTATCGGACAGACTTAAGTTGTCAGGGTGTGTAGATCAAAATTTCTTCTCAGAGAATCTTGAGAAAATTCATGATAGAACCTATTTCATAGCTAAGTGGTGAGACTTGCTTAAAGAGATGTTCCTTATCTTTTTCCCCACCCAGCTTCATTGAGATATACATTTGACATAATACATTGTATATGTTTACGATGTACAAAATGATGATTTGATATGTGTAAGTATTGCAAAATGATTAGGACAATAAGATTAGTTTACACATCCATAACCTCTCATAGTTACAGTCTTGCGTGTGGTGAGAACTTTTAAGATTTATTCTCTTAGCACCTTTCAAATATACAATACAGTATTGTTAACTATAGTCCCCATTTGGTACATTGCTTCCCCAGCACTTACTAATCTTATAAGTGGAAATTGGTACACTGGGAGAAACTTCACCTTTTCCCTCTTCCCCCACCCCTAGCAACCACTAGTCTACTCTGTCTTTCTATGAGATTGATGTTTTTAGATTCCACATGTAATTGAGATCATACAATATTTGTCATTCCCTATCTTATTTAGTATAACACACTCAGAATTCATCCATGTTGTCACAAATAGCAGGATTTCCTACTTTTGACAGCTGAATAGAAGCTTTTAAGTTTGATATAGTCCCACTTGTTGATTTTTGCTTTTGTTGTTGTGCTTTTAGTATCTAAACAATCATTGTCAAGACTAGTGCCAAGGATCTTTCCCCCCATCTTTTCTTTTAGGAACTTTGTGGTTCCAGTCTTCCATTTAAATCTTTAATTCATTTTGAGTTCATTTTTATGAGTGGTGCAAAACGGGGATCCAGTTTCATTCTTCCATGTGACTATCCAGTTATTCCAATACTATTTATTGAAAAGAATATCCTTTCAACATCAATTTTTCTTGGCTCACTTGTCAAATATTAGTTGACCGTATATGCTTAAGTTTATTTCTGGACTTTTAATTCTGTTCCATTGGTCTATGTGTTTATTTTTCTGCCAGAACAATACTCTTTTGATTACTATAGCTTTGTAATATAATTTGAAATCAGGAAGTGCGTTTCCTCTAACTTTGTTCTTCTGTCTCAGGATTGCTGTGAAAATACGAGGTCTTTTGTGGTTCCCTATGAAATTTAATATCTTATTTTTTCCTGTGAAAAATGCCTTTGGAATTTTGATAGTGATTGGAATTTATTGACTCTTATGGAATGTACACTAATTGTGAGACTAGACATTTTACATGTGTTCGCATTTTACCTTCATAACTGTCGGGTAAGAAATATAACTGAGGGTTGGGAAATTTGCCACTTCTTCAAGTAGCAAAACTGTGGAGTGTGTACTGTATTCCTGGTATAGTTCAAGTCACTAGGGATACATCAGAAAACTGAACTGAAATAAAAATACATCCCTGTTTTATGGAGCTTTAGATCTAGTTGAGGGTTATCTAAAATAAAATAAGTAATATTTGTAGTATGTTTGATGATGATAAGTGCTATGGAGAAAATCAAGTAGGAAAGGGGATTAGGATGACCTGAAAAATGAGGAAGTCCATTCTAAATAAACTAGTCAGGGAATAGGTACTATGTAAGATAAATAATGCTAATTGCCAAAGGAGATAAAGCCTAGAAACTCAGTGAATTACTGCAATCAAGTATTATTTGTCTGGCTGTAGTTTGGGTAGTTCTCCTCTGTCTTGTAGCTGCTCAATTGGTTACACTTAGTCTCCTACTCATCATGGGGAAAAAAGGAATGAAAGAGGTCCACCAGCTCTTCATAGCCTAAGCCTAGAAATGACAAGTATCACAACTATTTTACAGACCCTTGGACAGAACTAGCCACATGCCCCTAACATAACTGCAGGAAAGCTGGGAAATATATTTGAGCAGATGGGATATTTTATCACACCAATCATGTCTTCTAAAGCGGGCTTCATGAAGAAGTTATTTCTGCTAGGAGTAAAATCATTTTGAACTATATCTTAACATGAAAGTATATAAAGAGAAACTATTAGGGCCTTTGGGGTTAATCATCAACATTATATATTTCATTGAAATTTGCCCCAAGAGCAAAACTCCTAATGATTTCAAATTCATGTATTATGTACCTTGTGATAGAGACGGATAGATTTGTTTCTAAAATATGTCCTCATAAAAGTTTATAGATGACATTTAAATTTCCTAGCATAAAAATAATATAGCAGGGCAGAAGAGTAATCAAGAAAAAAAAGTATTAAATTAAATCTACTAAAAGTGCCACTTCAGCTGTCACATGTTTATTGTAATAGTCACTACCAAAGTGACTATGAGCTTTTTTCTATGCAAAAGAAATAGTACAAGATCAGACAATTTAGTTCGCAGACTAATCCTAGAAAAAGTGCTACATACCTCATTGCTGAATATCACTATGGGTCACTATGCTCATCTTCCAAGTACTCCCCTTGGGAAGCCATGCACCGACGCCAGTGCCTGGTCCACCCTTCAAAGCAATTTTGGAATTCTTTTTCTGGAATGGCCAGTAGAGCTGTCATCATATTACCTCTGATGTCCTGAATGTAATCAAAAGGTCTTCCTTTCAATATTTCCTTTATCTTCGGGTAAAGAAAGAAGTCACTGGGGGCCAGATCATGTGAGAAGGGAGGGTATTCCAATACAGTTATTTGTGTACTGGCTCAAAACTCCCTCACAGACAGTGCTGTGTGAGCTGGTGCATTGTTGTGATGCAAGAACTGTGAATTATTTGCAAAAAGTTCAGGTCGTCTAACTTTCACACAGCCTTTTAGCACTTCCAAATAGTAAACTTGATTAACTGTTTGTCCAGTTGGTATGAATATGTTATGAATAATCCTTCTGATATCAAAAAAGCTTAGCAACATCGTTGTAACAAGTTCACGAACTTAATTGTCTGACCTATAATATAGTCTGTCGGTGGCATAATTTAAGGAAAGTATGCTACACCACCCCAAAGAAGTCACTTTAATATTGAGTTAACTTGTCACCTAAAGGCAATTAGGTGGAATTTTTCACAGAATTTATAATCTAATTTACTGACCAATGTTTACAGACGTTGCAAATAATAAGACCATTTCTATTATAGTACAGAATAATTAAAAACTAGTCATATTTGATTTATTTTACTCTTATTTTTTCATCAGTGCTTTTACTAGAGAACAACCCAAATTAGAATATTTTATATCAGTGGAAAGAACAGTCAAATAATCTGTCCTGTCTCTTTGCGCCCCCCCGCCCCCCCCAGAGGATTGTAGATTTTAGAAGATATTCAGATAACTATTGACTGAATAACCTTGCCATTCCAAACAATGTCAAAATAGATTCCTCCATGGTATTAAAAATGTGAAGAGACTGAATGATTTCTGAGTACCTGCTCTCCTCCTCCTTTCAAAGGCAGTGTTGAGGGGGGAAAAGTGATGTCTGGGATAAAATCTAGGGTTTGGTATTCAGTTTTTATCTAATTCAATAAATACTGTGTACTCTGGAAGAGGCAGTGCCAAAGTTTTCAGGAATTCAATTATTGGCAATTGACTCTGCAGTGAGGAAGCTGACATGTACAATGAGAAAGGGCACAAATATGGACGGAATTATAAGAAAAGGCAAAGTTCTCTACATGGACGGATAGAGTACATATAAAACACTGAGTAGAGAAAGGAAAAAATGCCGTTTGGTTTGTGGAATCGAGAGAAATGTCAAGTATCATACAGAAACATGGCAAACAATCTTGAAGAACAATTAGAATGTTGCAGGACAGAAAGTAGAAAGGCAGAAATACAGAGAACTGCTTATTTTATTCATTGGTGGGTGGAGTGGGGTCCTTCAATGGCTTCTTTCCCCCCCCCACTAAATGAAGACCTTATTGCCTCATTCAAAATGCCTCAGAATCAAACAACCACGTCTTTAACCTTCTCTCTGACCTAATTTATCACTACAAACTAGGCAACCTACACATCAGACTTCTGCTTTCTTACCAAAACTAATTGTTTTTTTCCCCCCCTACACTCGCTGTTCTATCTTCAGTAACAAAGCTGGGCAATCAGGATAGAGACAAAGAAACCAAGAAAGTGTAATTTAAGGTCAAGTCCCAGACTCAGCCTGATGCCACAAGAACCTGGGAAGTGCAATTTACACTTGAGAGTCTGTCTCTTCTCAAAGTAAGGGAACTAACTGGACATTCTTTTCTCATATCATTCACTCATTGGCTGGGAGCCTCCTGGAGAGTTTGGGGATGTAAAACTCACAGGTACTTCTAGCTCTCCTCCTCCAGTGCCAAAGAGTAATTCTAACAATTTTGCAGAAAGGAGCCTTTAAGCGGCAATGTGTGTAGAAACTGGGGCAAGGATGCACATGGCTGAAAAAGGCATCTGAACAGGGTATCATCAGCTCCCTCTACCTATCTGACCTATTCCTTAGGTCAGAATTAATTTCAATCTTCATTTTTGTTCCTTTAAGGTACTGTTCGTGTTTCTCTTGGCATTTAACATTTGCTGTTTTATTATTTACCTAATTAATTTATTGTACAAGACACTAAACTCCCTATATTTTATTTTCAATTAAATTACGGTAAATATTTAAGTTTATATTGTGTGCAAGGTACTGTGCTAGGTGGGTAGTTAGACCCAAAGCAATAGCCATGGTCACTGCTCTTGAGAGTTTGCAATATATGGGGGGTGCCAAAAAAAATGTGTACAAATAGACACTTCGGTCAATATTGCTCAAACAGTAGTTCACCATAATCAGAAGTGTCTGGATGCTGATGGTAACCACTTTGGGCACCTCTTGTAATTGCAGATGTCAAATGTGACTCGTATTCATCTTTTGTTATTGGTATATATTGAGTATTACAATTTTAATACAGTTTTCCTTTCTTAAAATGTGTATACATTTTTTGGCACCGTCTGTATAATTGTATACTGTTTGAGATGAATAGGGTAGACAGCATGGATAAAAGGAAGAATCTTAGAGCCTTCAGTTTCTGACTTAATGCAGACCTAATGTCAAATGTTGATTGTATATCCGTTTGTCCATCAGTGGACACTTAGGTTGTTTCCATATACTGCCTATTGTATCTAGTGCTGCAGTGAACATAGGATTGTATGTATCTTTTAGAAATAGTGTTTTCATTTTTTTTGGGTAAATATTGAGAAGCAGATTTGCTGCATTATATTGTAATTCTATTCTTAATTTTTTGAGGAACCTACATATTGTTTTCCATGGTGGCTGCACCAATTTACAGTCCCACCAACAATGTACAAGGGTTTCTTTGTCTCCACATCCTTGCCAATATTGTTTTTTCTTGTCCTTTTGATAATAGCCATTCTAATAGGTGTGAGGTGGTGGTTTTAAAAAGATGAAATATTGCCATTTGTGACAATGTGGTTGCACCTGGAGGGTATTATGCTAAGTGAAGTAAGTCAGACGGAAAAGGACAAAAAAAAATGTATGGTTTCACTCATATGTGGAACACAAAACAAAAAAGAAATAAGCAAACAAAACATAACAAAAACAAACTTATATATACAACAGATTGGTTGCTACCAGAGGGATAGTGCGTAGGAGGAGGACAAAATGGGAAAAGGGTCGAATGTGTGGTGATGGATGGAACCACACTTTTGGTGGTAAGCATGCGGTATATACACAGATATCAAATTATAATGTACATCTGAAACTTACATAATATTATTAACCAATGTTATCTCAATAACATTTTAAGAAATTTTTTAAACTCCTGATTCTCATACTTTCCAATTGTATGACCAGGGATAAGTCACCTAGTGAAATATTGGCAAGTAACCTGTTTGAATCTAAGTTTCCTCATCATTAAAATGAGTATTTTAATCCTTTTTAACAGTGTTTTTATAATAGCACTCCCATGTGATCCTGAATAATTATTCAATTAGTGTTCTTTTCTTCCCTTTAAATTCCTTTAATTGTCAAGCACAGGCTTTGCACAAAATATATGATGTACACCTGAAACAAATATAATATTGTGATAGCTATATTTTAATAAAATATTTAAAAAATGAAAAATAAAAGTAAAACCATGAGGAACCCAAGATAACCAAATGGTGAATTCCATAAAAACTACAGTGAACATTCTAGATAAGAATGTCTGACCATGTGGCATATTCAGAGCTCAGAATAAATGCTGAAGGGCTTAAGCTGTAGGGTAGTTTTGCTCCACAGCTATATCACACAAAATACCACAATACTATAAGTTTTGGAGATCCAATGTACAGCACAGTAAGTATAGTCAGTAATACTGTATTTACTAAGACAGTTGATCTTAAGTGTTCTAATAAAAAAAAGAATTTGTGACTATGTGAGGTGATGGATATATTAATTAGCTTCTTTATGGTAATTATTTCATAATGTATACATATATCAAATCATCATGTTGAATATATATATATATATATATATATATAAAATTTGTATTTGTCAATTAAACTTCAATAAATCTGGGAAAAATAAACATTTCTACCATCTAAAAAGTTACAATACTCTTCACTGGAGTTGAGCACATTGGGATTCAATTAAAACCCAATGGATAGGGGACATATTGCTGTGCACCCCACTAGCTTTACATTTGGGATATTGGCAACCTCATGGGACAAGAAGCTCACCAGGACAGCAAAGCTGGCTTTGCATTAGGATTATCTGGTAAAAGATAGTGCCCAAAAGGTAAGATGGACTCTCTTGATCACTATGGTAATACATTGTTCAGTGTACCCAGAAGATAGTGAAACAGACTCAATGGCGTAGAAATTTCTGTCCACACATATAATTTAATTTTCCCAGGAAAGAATCAAAAGTCAGACAAAATACAATTGATATATAAATTCCACAGTTTGATCTGCCTTTTTGGTCTCATTATTAATACTTCCTTTTACTGCTACCATTTGCCACTCTCTCATCTAGATGTTCACAAGTCTCCTGTATCAGCCACTTGCAAACATGGTCTCAAGACAAGTTCTCAACACACTGGAGGGTCCAGAGAAAGGGAAAGAGCTGACACAAGGAGTTATGCTTAACCTGTCTGTGGCCAATAGCAAGTGACCATCAAAATGTGTGCTACCCCCATGGCTGCCCTTCTGATATTATTTTGTGGGGAAAAAATACCTTGGCAAACCTCTAGGACTCAAATGGTCTACCACCTTCATTTTCTCGTGGAAGTTACTATACTTCATCATGAGTTTGGATTGCTTTTCTGAAAGCACATTGAAAGTTCTCCATAATATATCAAATTAAATATAAACATTATGCCCTTCTACATAGTCACGCCGAGCTAGTGCCAGGGTATGAAATTGGGCCACGGCCTCAGCCATGCCCACTGTCTCCCACCCTTTCCCAACCATGGACTTTGGCAAAGTGAGCAAGCTTTGGACCTTTCTGAAAATGTGTAAGCAGGATCCGAGCATTCTGCATATGGAGGAAACGTGCTTCCTGAGGGAGTGGGTAGTGAGCATAGGGGCATAAAATACCACTTGGTACTCATAAAAATAAATCAGAAGAAAATATCAAAGAAGAATAAATAGACAGTAAGAAGGTGGAGGAAAACATAAAGATAGATGAACCATCAAGTGAGAAAAGTGACCTAGCAACTGACAATGAAAGTGTTACTGAACCAGACACTGATGCCCCTCAAGAAATGTAGAGATAACTGAGGAGATGATGGATCAGGCAAATAGTAAAATAAATATTAGAGGGACAAGAAGGAGGAGGAGGAAGAAGAAATTTAAAAATATCACAATATGAATCATTAAATGGGAGTAACTGAATGCATATCTATCAATATTTACTCTCAATGTAAATGGATAAAGTGCTCCATTCAAATGACAGGGAGGCTGAATGGATAAGAAAACAAGACCTATACATATGCTGCCTACAAGACTCATTTGAGATTGCAAGACACATACAGACTGAAAATAAAGGGCTGGAAAAAGATATCTCATGAAAATGGAAATGAAAAAGAAAGCTGGAGTAGCAACACTTATGCGAGACAAAACAGACTTTAAATCTAAAGCTATAACAAGAAACAAAGAAGGATGCAGTAATTCCACTTCTGGGTATTCATCCGAAGAAACCCAAAACACCACATCAAAGGGGCATATGCATCCACACATTCACTGCAGCAATATTTATAATAGCCAAGATATGGAGGAGCCTGGGTGCCCATCAATGGGTGGATGGATAAAGAAGAGGTGGTACATATATGAGATTTGACAATTAAGTTCGCGAACTTGCCTCCATTGTGTGCTTACATTGGTACCACTGTACAAACAACTCGATAAGGTTTCATAACCTCGGTATATCAGTGTCTCACACCTCTGTTTGTATCGACGTGCAGCAGTGTCTTGCTGAGTGGCGTTCATTATTGTTGCATATTTTTGTGTGCCATATTGAGAATGTCTTAGCTTGAATTGGGCAATGATCAAATCTTAAATTTCTTGTTAAACTTGTCAAAAGTGGAAGTGCGCCCCCTGTAACTAACAACGGCAACTGGACCTGGAGCTGAGCTATGCGCTCCACAACTAAGACTGAAAGGACAACAACTTGACTTGGAAAAAGTCCTGGAAATACACACTGTTCCCCAATAAAGTCCTGCACCCATTCCCTAATAAAATCTTTTTAAAAAGGTGGGGGGAGGGATTAAGAAGTATAAATTTATTGTTATACAGTAATCATGGGGATATAGGGTAGAGCATAAGAAATGCAGTCAATTATATTTTAATAACTATGTATGGTGTCAGATGGGTACTAAATTTATTAGCATGATAACTTCATAAGTTATGTAAGTGTCTAATCACTATCTTGTACACCTGAAACAAACAAAAAAATAAATAAAAATAAAAATGTACTTCCCCCACCATCAAAAACATATATAAAGTCTGCTCTGGAATATTTCATTCATTTCATCTTATCTCAAAATTTTATATATGGGGATATATTCATATTGATATTTATATCCAATTCTCCACTTGAAACTTTATTAATCACCATTTACTGAACATACTCAGAGCTTTGTCCTTTGTTTCTCCACTCATGCTTCTCATGCCCTACATTAAAGAAGTGATCACCGTGATAAGTCCAGTAACCATTTGACACTGTACCGCACTATCACAATATTATTGTGATACCTCTCCATTTCATTCTGTCTTTAGTGAACATCTAAAACACTTGGCCTTAGTCCTCAGTATAACTTGATAAATTTTAGAATGGTATTTAGTCACTAAATGAAGTTTTTATTCCACATTAAAAACAATCCTCGTGAATTAGGCTTAAAGGTTGGAGAATTTCTTTCTCATATATAGTCATTTTTCATGTATACAGACACAAATGTAAAGATAAATAGCTAGCTAGCTAGCTAGATTGATAGATATACACAAATACATGTATATCTGTGTTTTAACATAAGTTTTGTTTTAAGATTAATCGTTTTTAACTCTGTTTCTTCAATTTTTGCTTCCAGCAAAGTGATTCTCTGAAACATATTTTAAATGTAATAACAAGTGGAAATGCAGGCCATCAAATCAGAGAGGCTTTCTTCAGTGGATTTCTTTTTGGTAGTTTGCTTTCTATAATTTTTTTTTGCTTTTCAAGTCTCTTTTGTGACTGATTATGCTTTCATCCCAAAATAGCAACTTAAAGTATTCAGGTTTTAAGGCACTTCTCAATTTGGCATTATAGACTGTGGCACACATTCATTATGTATAACTCATGTTGATATGGGGGTTTCAATTTTTGTTAATTTAGATGCCCATCACTGGTAAAACAAGTGTCTTAAAAAAATTCGGAACATGGTTTGTCTGAAAATCTGCGAAGTAATTGTTTATCACTGATAATGAAATCAGTAAATTCAGCTATATTTTTTTGCATTAAAGAGTGTTGGCAATTTAAATTAAAGCTTGTACTAAGTAGCCTGATACTGTATTAGAAATGAAGCAGAATGTGGCCTGAATTTAGAGCAAGAAATTCAATCTTTAGGTACTGAGGCAATGTGTACCTGAGTTGACACACTCCATGTTTGAAATTTTTTCCCAGTTTACATAGCTGTAAATGTTCTCAATAGATAAAAAAAATTCCTGATGTCTAAGGTAGAATTGTTGACAGTTCACAAATCTATATCTGTATCTATATCTATGTATGAGCTCTAAAAATTAAGTTCACGAACTCATCCTAGAAAAAGTGCTACATATCTCAATGCTGAATATCAGTATGGTCACCTTCAAAGTACTCTCCTTGGGAAGCTATGCACTGATGCCAGTGCCTGGTCCACCCTTCAGAGAAATTTTGGAACTCTTTTTCTGGAATGGCCGTCAGAGCTGTCGCCATATTACTTTTGATGTCCTGAATGTCATCCAAATGACTTCCTTTAAATATTTCCTTTATCTTCAGGTAAAGGAAGAAGTCATTGGGGGCCAGATCAAATGAGTAGGGAGGGTGTTCCAATACAGTTATTTGTTTACAGGCTAAAAACTCCCTCACAGACAGTGCCGTGTGAGCTGGTGCACTGTCGTGATGCAAGAGCCTTGAATTGTTGGCAAAAAGTTCAGGTTGTCTAACTTTTTCACACAGCCTTTTCAGCACTTCCGAATAGTAAACTTGGTTAACTGTTTGTACAAATTCATAAGGAATAATCCCTCTAATATCAAAAAAGGTTAGCAACATTGTTGCAACAAATTCTGGAACTTAATTGTCAGACCTCGTGTGTGTGGGTGTATGTGTGTGTGTGTATGTACCAGGGGGTGCCAAAAAAATGTATACGTGTGGAGGCGTTGGTCAACGTTGCTCAAGCAGTAGTTCGCTGTAATCAGAATTGTCGGGACGCTAATACAGTAGTAACCACTTTGAGCACCTCTTGTAATTACAGAAGTCAACCATGACTTGTATTAATTTTTTGTTATCGGTATATATTGAGTATTACAATTTTAATACAGTTTTCCTTTCTTAAGATATGTATACATTTTTTTGTCACCCTCTGTGCCAAATATATATATATATTGGCACTAAGTGAAACAAAAATGCTGAAATGATTCAGAACCCATAACGGAACTAGGTGAATCTTTCCTTCTAAGGCAATAAGTAATCTTCAAAGCTGTAGGTAGCATGCAGTGAATTCATCTGCAGGGTTTGTTAACACACAGATTGTTGTGTCTCGCTGCCAGGGTCTCTGAGTCAGTCGGTGGTGCAGGACCCGAGAATTTTCCTTGGTAGGTTTCCAGGTGCTACTGGTGCTGCTGGTCTAGGAACCATGCTTTGAGCATCATTCTTCTAAGACGTCTCACTCATCGTCTCATCCTAGTCCAATTCTCATTACTCTCACGTGGGTAACTGCAGTAGCCTAACTTATTTTATTGCTTCTAGTTTTACCCCTTTTCAGCCTGTTATCCACACAGTAGCCAGAGAGATTCTTTTAAAACATACATTGAATTATGTCTGTCTGTTGGCTTCCTGTCCCTCTTAAAAGTAAAATTGTGTCAAACTTACTTTGCCTGGCTCCCTGTTCTACCTCATTTCCCACCATTTCCCCATGACTCTCTCTCTTCCAAGTTCACTGACCTTCTTGGCTTTGTTTGACCATCTATGCTAAGCATAGTCCTGCCTCAGGGCTTTTGCACTAAAATTTTCTTTTGTTGAGGACGATCACCTTTTTCCCCCCACAAATGTTTGTATGGCTTCCTCTTTGATTTCATTCACATCACTCCTAATACAGGCTTTCCCTGAGTACCCTGTGTAACATAGCACTATCTACTACTTGGTTGTGTTTTTTTGTGTGTGTGTTTTTTTTAACAATTATATCTTTTTTTTTTTTTTTTAAGATTTTATTGGGGAAGGGGAACAGGACTTTATTGGGGAACAGTGTGTACTTCCAGGCCTTTTTTCCAAGTCAAATTGTTGTCCTTTCAATCTCAGTTGTGGAGGGTGCTGTTCAGCTTCAAGTTGTTGTTCTTTCAGTCTTAGTTGTGGAGGGCACAGCTCAGCTCCAGGTCCAGTTGCCGTTGCTAGTTGCAGGGGGCGCAGCCCACCATCCCTTGCGGGAGTCGAGGAATTGAACTGGCAACCTTGTGGATGAGAGCCCACTGGCCCATGTGGGAATCGAATCGGCAGCCTTCAGAGTTAGGAGCATGGAGCTCTAACCACCTGAGCCACCGGGCCGGCCTCTACTACTTAATTTTTATATTTTCATTTCAATATGGCTCCCCACTGCAAACTGCTTCTTGAGAGTAAGAAACTGTTTGTTCACTTCTATAACCACAGTAGTAAACAGTCTCGGGCACTTAAGAGATATTCAATAAGTGTATATTGAGTGAATAAATGAATGAATGGATGGAGAAATGTCCCTTTTGCTGCCTACTCTTCCTCAAAAGCCAGACAAAAAAATTCTTTGTCTGCAAGTGTCATATTTCTCTTGCCACCATACCCTCAAGTATTCTTCTTTGGTCATGTAGATGTCATCTCAGTCAGTTTTCAAACATGCACCTTACCTCCAACCCTATTCCTGAAAGTGATGTTAAATCTTTGGTGATTTTATAAAAACAGCCTATACACACACACACACACACACACACACACACGATTTATATACACACAGATGCACACACGATTGGGGATCTTTGGCTTTCATTTCATGATCACGAATTCTTAAATTATGTGTCTGTCTTATTTGCAGCTTGTACATTTTAAGTACTGTAGTACTCCAACTTGATATTCTGCTCATTAGACTGTTAGCTGTGAACTACTGATATATATAGAACATTAATTGCGAGACTGATGTTTGGTCTTTTTGTGTGAGAATAATTCAGTTCCAGAGCTAGAAAGCTGTGCCAGTAAGTGTAGGCCTGTAACTGTTTGGCCAGAACATGACCTCTTTTGCATAATTTCCTCTCGATCACTGCTTTGATCAAGGAGGTTTTCTAAACAGCCAGACTGTGTCATGTGGCATGTCCATCAGAAGCTACTTGGAATTAGGTTTTTGCCACAAATTCCATAAGGCAAAATCAGACACATTTGATAACAAGAATTATAGAATCGAGAGCAAGTATTACAGAATGAGGATTAAAAATTATTTCCTTTTTGATTTCCAAAGCTTTTTCTCTCAACCAGGTGCTGACAGTTATATCTTCTCAACCAAATGTTATGGCCTGGGAATTCTTCCTTTGTTCTCCAGTCTTACATAGTGATTGAATCTACCTTTCTCTATAAATTAATTTAAATCTCTGATTTTGTTGTTTTTTAAAACTCAAGCCTCACATTTCCTAGTGGATTTTCCCCTAGAATACCCAAGTAGTTCATCAAACTTTAGCCAAAAATAAATTTATCGTCTTTCATCAAAATGAGCTCACATTCATGACCCTATTTCTGGTAAGGGCACAATTATATTTTCACCCATAAACATAACATGAGGGTGATACAGAGAGGCATGTAAGTGTAAATGCTAGGACTAGGACACATTAAAAAGCACTTGAGCAGGATATGTAAGTTATGACTTATAATATTTAGAAGGTTTTTTTAGCATCATCTAAGTTACATAATTTTCATAACTATCGAAAAGGAAAATCGGAAGGAAGCTAATGGTCACCTCTGTACCATCAAGTGGTAGTTACAAAATAGTCACAAGGATGTAAAGTACAGCATAGGGAATGTAGTCAATAATATGGTAATAACTATGTACGGTGCCAGGTGGGTATTAGACAAGTCAGGGGGGTCACTTCGTAAATTATACAAAGGTCTAACCACTATGCTGTACACCTGAAACGACTATAAAATAATATTGAATGTAAACTGTAATTTAAAAATTGAAAATTAAAGAAAAAAGTGTGAACATTTTGATATAACTCACATGATTATGACATTTCAGTTGTCATCATTTTTATTCATATTGACATGCACAAAACATATTGCTGGGAATACAAATATCATAATCGCTTTTTATATTTCCAATATTTATATTTCCGGATAATTTGGCTGTGAATTCTTTTGTAGCCATTAGAACTACTTGAAAATTGTATCATATCAATATGCCTTTCTCTTTTTGTTCCCTGGCAATTTTACTTTCTGTATCTGTGTCTCTCCAATAGGCTAGAAAGCAGTGTGTGTGTTTTACTAGGGTGTGTGTGTGGGGGGGTAGGATGTAGCTCTTTCCTCCCTTGTTTGTTTCTCACAAGAGCTTCATCTAGTCGAGAATTTCTGGGAGATATATGGCAGAGTTAATCATCACTGTAGTCAGAAGAAGTAACTCTTAGTGTACCCAGTGCTGTATCAGAATTAGGAATGGTAGCTCGTGGGTCCTTTTATATCATACTTCCCCTTCATCTTGGCTTTCAGCCTCCAATTCAGTTGCCCAATTCCATAGAATCTGCTTTAATAATGCCCTATCTTTCTCATTCCTTACTATAACCAATGTCATCAACCTGTATCATGTCCTTAAAATCTGTTCAAAGCCTCTTCCATGGTCACATAGTTAATTTCCTGTATAATCTCCAATTCCTGTTAATTATATTCACTGGAATTAAAAGCGTCTTTCCAAAGAATAGATCTAATAGTGTGTGCCTTCTGCTCAGCAACCAGTGACTCCCCTTTGCCTATAATATTAAGAAAAATTTTCTTTCTTTCTTTTTTTTTTTTTTAAAGATTTTATTGGGGAAGGGGAACAGGACTTTACTGGGGAACAGTGTGCACTTTCAGGACTTTTCTCCAAGTCAAGCTGTCCTTTCAATCTTAGTTGTGGAGGGTTCCGTTCAGCTTCAAGTTGTTGTTCTTTCAGTCTTAGTTGTGGAGGGCACAGCTCAGCTCCAGGTCCAGTTGCCATTGCTAGTTGCAGGGGGCACAGCCCACCATCCTTTGCGGGAGTCGAGGAATTGAACTGGCAACCTTGTGGTTGAGAGCCCACCCTCCAACCAACAACTGAGCCATCCGGGAGGCAGCTCAGCTCAAGGTGCTGTGTTCAATCTTAGTTGCAGGGGGCGGAATCCACCATCCCTTGCGGGACTCGAGGAATTGAACTGGCAACCTTGTGGTTGGGAGCCCACTGGCCCATGAGGGAATCGAACCGGCAGCCTTCGGAGTTAGGAGCATGGAGCTCTAACCGCCTGAGCCACCGGGCTGGCCAAGAAAAATTTTCTTGCTTTGGTATTTGTTAGTGTCTTGACATCAAAATGAGCTTCCATCTTTATGCTCTGGACTCTTCCTGACACTTTCCCTCTGTTGTGCTTGAAATGAGCTATACCTATGCCCTCAGAGCACTGTAATAGGTTAATATTTCAGTGTTTCATGTGTATTTTTGTTCCTCCCTCTGAGTCGATTGTCATTTTCAAAGTTCTCACTTTAAAAAATTAGGAAAGGGTATAGGGGTTCAAATACTATATGGTGATGGAAGGAAATTTGACTTTGGGTGGTGAACACACAATGTGATATAGAGGTGATGTATTATAGAAGTGTAAATGTGAAACCTATACAATTTTATTAATGTCACCCCAATAAATTTAATAAAATTAAAAAGTTTATCACCTCTTTAAAATTACCATTTCTCATTCATTCCTCATCCCTGCAAAATGCAACCTCTTACTTGAAATCTGTCTTCATCTCACTTTGCCTTGACTGATGTGATGGATGTCACATTACTTTCCTTTAAGCCACCATGACTGTTTAATGCTCTACATTAGCAATTACCTTTTATCTTCAATGTATTATATAGGTATGAACATATGTGCTATAGTTTCCCATGTTATCCTATCCTAGACCCCAAACCTTCAAGGGCAGTGATAATATCTTTTTTGCCTTTATTTCCTGGAACATGATGTTTAGAAATAAGCTTTGGAGTTAGGCCTGGATTCCAATGTAGTTTGTGTAAATTACCACTTGGTAGACATAAAGGATACCCCAGTTCAAGCTTCTGTGAGATCATGATTGAAAATTAATGTTGCATATATGATTACCTGAATTTTTCATTCTAAAAAAAAAAAATCAGAAGGCTAAGTCAATTTCTACCCATTGCCATGCGCATATAGCCACTTAGTCATGTATCCCCCAGACGTGTTAGTCTTGTTCATTTAAGCCTGATAGTTTGGTTCTATGATCCCAGTGTCCAATTTGGAATATTGGATTAGCATAAACTGACTGAAGTGCTAACTATTCAGAATCAGAATGATGCGGAACAGATGGAAGGGCCAAAAGCACGAAGCATGTAACACCTGTGAATTATATCCAGATCAGTTACCAATCAGATTTTGGGCTCTATTCAAGGTGTTGACTTTGATCTTTCTCCAGTTATAAATGTTTTCATCCAAAACGACTGTGATCTTGGCACAACTTTTTTCAGGAATTGCCCAGGACAAAAATAACAGGATTCCCTAGACTAGAGTTAAAGCTCATTACAGCCCTGTTACTCTGTACATGGTGAGAGAAACCCTTACATTCATTCAGAGGCCCAACCTAATATCATCAATATGAAAAAATACCATTTATTCATACGTTCTTGGTTATAATAAGAGCTAGTATGTTTTTCTGAGATTAAATTATCATTGGCTCAAAATGCGCAATTCGTTGGACAGGAGCCATGTTAAAATCTGTCAAAATAATCCAAATATAATGGCTAAGATAGGAGCTTATCTCTGTGAAGAATCCTTATGTTTAGACATGTTTATTCTTGATTGTTCTCATTGTCTTGACAAGAGAACTTTGTTGCACCTAATATAGTGCACTATCCTACATGGTATCCATATTGGAGTACTTGCCAAAAGATCTGTGATTAAAATAATTTTGTGTCATTTTAACTATGTTGTCACTGAACATGGTGATGGTACTACCTCTCTTTGTGACATCATTTCAATGCACATAACTCAGGGGGAGATGACTGGTAGGCCTTTATTTTCCTGCTTTTGCTCATGATCCCACTGCCTGAATTTTGTATGCTCATATTTGAAGAAAAACAATACAGTTATGGAGACACTCTGGATGCAACATGTGCCATCCCCGTGATTACTGAGGCCAATTTGGCTGACATAGCAGACCTGGCAGTCATGTTTCCCTCCCTCACATTTTCATGTGAGATTCCTTCTTGAGCCAGCACGCATGCAGCTTCCAGCTCTGAATCAGTTGCTTGGAACTTATGGCAGTTTAGTTCCTGGGTTGTCTCGCAAATGGCAGTGTAGCCATAAAATAGTTGTTCTCTAGTGCAGATAGTACTAATTTGGTATCTGCTTCCCAGATGATCTGGGTGGTGTGGGGAATTAGGGATGGAGGGAGGCAGTGGGAGAATGCTTTGAAAATTACAAAAAACTATTTAGGGACATAACCTCAAAATCCACTCAAAGTACCACTCTGGTTTCTTCCATATTTTCACAACTTTTTGTCTTGTTCTGCATATAATACACAGATCTCTCATATCTCTCAGTTGATTTATTTTTAAAAGTTTCATCGATATAGCTGAACCCTCTTAGATGGAGAGAATAGGAAAGGTAAAACATTTTTGTTTTAGTTGTTGGGATGATTTGATTATGACCTCTGTAGGATCATTGAATCAAATAATTAATTAGTCTGACATAGCTGTTTCTCTTTCCTTCTACATTTTTCCTTCCTTCAGTCAATTAATTGTTAGACAGTCATGCAAACTGGATAGTGTTATCATGGGGTTGGGGGAGATATCTGACATAAATCCATTCAGGAGAGGAGGACACTGTTCCTTTTGGTGGAACATGAAGACCCACTGATAGGTATGCTCCTCTGTTTTGAACCACCAGATTGTCTGTTTTCTGTGTCCATTTGTGGAGGTTACTTTGAAATTTCTCGTGTTTGTTAATGACAAATATGCATTATTACTCATAGTTATTACTACCTAATGTGTGCTATAACTCTATAAACCATCAATTTAATGTGTTCAGATTTGTATGAAATAAATTAGATACTTCCTTAATGACATAATGCCAATAAGTAGGTTTCTTTTGTTTATTGAGGGTTAGATATTCTTATTCCTGAAGGTATCTTAGAGAGGAGTTATTGGGTTTTAGAAGGAGAACTGAATTGAGATCCCAGGCTATCTTGTTTTTGATCCTGACATTGCTTCTTTAGTGTCATTACCGTAAGTAATTCATTGAACTTCTCTTTTCTATTTTTGTATGTAAAATAGGAAATTTTTAAGTAATAATCACATTTAACAGCAATAAATATCATTTTTTTTCTATTTCTTGCATGGCAGCTATCTCTTGCATGTATTAGGTTTATACAGCATAGACCTATACAGTATGAATTATTAGTTTATAAAGAATTACGATTTCTAAACATCAACTGGAGGAAAGTATTATTTTGATAGGCTTCAGAAAAGAAAAGGCTTGTCAAGAAATTTTTATGAGTTATGAAATCTTGACTTGAATTATTCCCATGAATTTTAGAAAACAAGAGAACAATTACTTTGCTCCTATGACAAATGAATGAGTACAGAAAGAGAGGGTGTAGCAGATATTGGGGTAACCACCAAAGTTACTTACAGATCTAAACACTATGAGTGTAAGAGTTAACGCAATGCAACTTTCATCTTTGATCAAGCTGTTCTTTATAATAATGGCAAACTTAATTTATAAATAGTTCGTGATGCAGTATGTCAACTTGCTAACTAAATTCCCGGTGTCTATGTCTGGACTTTAACGACCATGTCTTTTTAGTTTTCCAACATGTAAGATCATTTTCTAAATTGGAAACCCAGGTCATTCTATGACCAAGAAATGAGTCTTATAATAGCCTTCTTACACAGCCCCAACTCGAGCTGAAAAAAAGAGTACATCATGGCTTTCATACACTAAAAAGACCCTGGAAACAATTCTCAGTTTAAGTAGTGTGTATCCAAAGGTGCATAGGAAAGTTAACTGTGGCAATAATTACCAATCGAATGCTTCCTGACTAGCAAACTATACACGTACACCCATGCGTGCTCGTGCACGTGTACACACACACACACACACACACACACACACACATCCCTTGCTGACTCACCAGTGTTTGTCACATGCCCTGGTCTGACTTGGCATTCCATCTAAAAGATAGAATCTCTGCTGCTGTGGGTGCCCTAAATCCTCTGCTTTCTGGAATAGCTGTTACCTCTGTGTGACTTTTGGCAGCTGCCTCAGACACAGCATTGAGAACAGATCCAAAGTGAAAGTGATCGCTGATTTAATATTAGAGCCATTTTTAAAAATCTATATGCACTTTAGGAAATTTTTAATTCAGGAAACATGGATTTTTGGAAACAATGTAATGCTTTTTATGATCACTATATTCTCTTTGGCTACATATATGTTACAGAATGACTACGATAAAATATCTTCTTTTCTCCAGTCTTTTCATAGACATATTTATCTCAGAGCTATGAAAGAAAACTACTCTGGGTGGTGAGCACAGAATGTGACATATAGATGATATATTATAGAAATGTACACTTGAGACATGTAATTTTACTAACCATTGTCACCCAATAAATTTAATTTAAAAAATGTAAAAAAAAAAAAAAGTTATTCTTCAGACACATCATTCCTTAAGATTATGTAAAAATAACAGGATTTTGTTTTTGTAATGTAAACATAAAAATACACGTTTCACAATAGCCAATTTCATGTGCATAGTAAGGCATTAAGACTTGCCTTAAAATTGGTATTAGGAGATGAGTATCGCCTATATGCACATCTCTTACATTTGTAATAAAAATGTCTATCATTTTTGTCTTACATGAGTATATGAGACAAGAGTTAATTATATAGAGCACATGTAAACCTTGAGTAAACTTGTATATCTAGTAAAATTTGTAAACCTTAATAAAGCCCCAATGTTTGTTGTGCTTTTTCCTTAATTTTAATATATAAAATTCAGTGAAATATTTTAGAAAATCAATTAAAAGACATTATCAAACAGTGGTGATCAAAAGAATCTAAAATGTGCTTAGTAAATTTCAATAGCTTAAAAGCCACATATAAAGTTACAGTGAAGTTAAGAAAGCCTATAGCCTGGATATGGCTTCTCTCCTGTATGAGCAATTAAGACAAGAACAAGAATTGGCCAAAGAGGGAAGTCCATGACATATCATTAGAAACCTTCTTCCACGTTTGTTTGTTATTTTATTCATTTGTCCATTCATTCTTTTTTATTTCATTAACATTTGAGTCCTATTATGATGACAAACCCCAAGTAAATTTTAGTTAATATAATTTATTCTTACAACACATCCATTAAAACAAAAACTTGATCATCCATTCTGTTCCTGGTACTGGATTAAAAGCTGTGTTTTTTTTCACAACAACCATATGAAGTATTATCTTTCCCGTTTTACACTTTAGGAAATTGACAATAAAAGTGGCAGAATAATTCCCAAGATCATAAAGCTACAGAATGTTGGCGCTAGAATTTTCACTTCCATATCAGTGTTTTGTGTTGTTGTTTTTTTTCCACTGCTGCACAGTGTTTGTGAACTTTAAAGTGTACCTAACATCTGAGATTGGGAGAGAAGATGAAGGAGAAGATGGGAAAGCAACTTATGAATGCAGCATTATGTTTCTTCTTGAAATACCTGTATATTCACTGCTTTTACTAGAAACTACTTCATTCAACTCTTCCCTGCCTGAGTTCTGTAGAAAGTTTGGAATGAGGTACCAAAGTGATGTCCCACCATTCTCAGGATCCTGGGCCTGAGATGGACAGAAAGAAACCAGGTCAACCCCACAATGCTTCACAAAATCAAAACAAAGACTGATCTCTAATCTGTAATAAGTCCAGTAGTATGATGGTATTTTTTTCTTCTGTGAGAGAAAAATCAGTATAAATACATGCCTTTTAAGTCCAAAAGCTTTTTAATCTATTTCTTCCTATACCTTTTCAGATCCTCTGAATATATTTGATATTTTCTTAAATTGCCCTTCTGGAATATATTTTGAGTCTACCTCTTCTCACATAGGACTTTTCATCATCAAATCACATGCTGCACAGCCCATAGCTAGTTACTCAGAAGGTGTTGAGACTGCACAGTCCTTAATTCTCCTACTTCATCCTATTTATATATCCAGTTCCATTAAAAACATAAATAGATTTGACATTTTTGAACATGAAAGAGACATGTCCATGGATAAAGAGCCAAGTTTTTTTAGCTTATTTTTAAAACTTTATCTCTCTTTATCCTCAAAAACATCTATCTGAGCAGGTATTGTTATTATCCTTTTTAATATTTCTTTAAAGATAAGAAAATCAGATCTCAGATATCCGTATATTCTAATCACTCACCTGTAACTGGGGAATGATTTTAAAATAGTGTGTTTTTTTAAATCTAGGAGGGCGACCATGTATTTGATGGGTCCTAGTATAAGTTATACATATTCCACATACGCGCTTCTAATTCAAATTTGCCAAGCAATAATTCTTTGTTTTGTATGAGATTAGGGCCATTTGCAATGTTCAAGGTAGCATGATTCTTTTTTTTTTATATCCTTTGAGTGTGGGGTGGACATGGCCAATGAAAGAGATTGTAAACCACAGCATTAGTTACATATGTTTCCATTTGGACCTTCAAAGTACTAGACCAACTGTTTTGAAATCCACCATTCTCTTTAACTTTCACTTCAGATTCAGGCTTATCATAAATTGGTGTGAATTACTTTCATAATATTGTAATAGTCATTTCAAAGTAGATGCTCCTGAGCAGAGGTGAATGGGAATTTTGATAGGGTCAAGGAAGAAATAAGAGAATTTTTATAAATAGGCATAGTTTAGGCGATTGAAGGAGCAAAGGGAAGATTGGAATAACCATTATGTGTCTTCAAGTTTCTATCTGTATAAAGATTCTCCTTGACTTATGATGGGGTTACATTCTATAATCCCATCATAAGTTGAAAATACTGTAAGTCAAAAAAAAAAAAAAAAAAAAAGAAAATACTGTAAGTCAAAAATGCATCAAATACACTCAACCTATCAAACATCGTAGCTTAGTCTAGTCTACCTTAAGTGTGCTTACAACACTTCTATTAGCATACAGCTGGGCAAAATCATCTAACACAAAGCCTATTTTATAGTAAAGCGTTAAGTATCTCCTATAATTTATTATGCCTATCACTTTCGCAACATCATAAAGTCAAAAAATTTCGAGTCAAAATATCATAAGTTAGGGACTGTATAGCAAAATTTGCTAAAGAAACTCAGCTATGCTAAAAAAAAAAGTGTTTTTGTAATATAACAATCTCTATCTCAAACTCCTTTCCTTCCACCTGACAGAAAATTGAATCTAGTTACTTCCAGGTGAATTGCAATAATTCATTTCTTTGCTTTGGTTGGTTTTATTCCCCCTCAGGCATTTCAGGTTTCTATTCAACTATTTTAGTGATTTCTCCCTCCTCCCTTTTCCCCAGGATTGGCCATAGGTTACAGAGAGGCAAGGGTTGTGGGAGGTGGGGAATGATCTATAGAAAGAGAGATGGGGAGTGGTGGGGACCTTACTACTGTGTTTCCCCGAAAATAAGACCTACCCCAAAAATTAGCTCCAGTTAAGATCATCAGCCAGATGGATGCATTTAGTACATTATGACGATGTTCCAGAAGAAGATGACATGACTGTATTTGAATACATGTAGATTGTTGTACATGAAAAAATAAGACATCCCCTGAAAATACACCCTAATGCATCTTTTGGAACAAAAATTAATATAAGATCCAGTCTTATTTTCGGGGAAACACAGTATAATGCCACTTTGTTGAGGGAGAAAATTTATCTTCCCCTCTTAGACATTTCCGCACCCCTCTTGGATGGCACAAGAAATTTTGGGATGCTATCTGTGATCATAAATGTTCTTTGCTCTCAGGCACTCTTTCTTTAAACGTGCCCTAACATCATAATATTCCACAAATATCATGCCACACAGGAATGAAAAAAATTTACTGTAAACCTGCTTCTTCTTTGGACTTCACCCAAAGAGTGAATCACAATTCTCTGTTCTCAGATCACCCCCAAGCCTGTCTGAGATTTTCATCATTCTGGCATGAATTGACAGCAGGCTCACTCTCAGGAACTCTTTGTTCAGCTCCCACAACCTCTATCTAATCTTTGAAGAGAAGGTAGTTTGAATCTTCTTTTATCTGTTTCCAATCTATCATTTAGCGTACACATTTTCTGCCCAGTTTCTGTCAGGCTTAGCTTTTTGTGTTGCAAAATACCTGGCTCTTGAAAATAAAATGACTTGGTTTTGAAAATTTTCTCTGCTATGGGTTTCAAAAAACTTTTATAACTCAGAGGCCATTATTTATTTATTTTTTTAAAATTTTATTGGGGAGCAGTGTTCTTCTCCAGGGCCCATCAGCTCCAAGTCATTGTCCTTCATTCTAGTTGTGGAGGGTACAGCTCAGCTCCAAGTCCAGTTGCTGTTTTCAATCTTTAGTTGCAGGGGGCGCAGCCCACCATCCCATGTGGGAATTGAACCAGCAACCTTGTTATTGAGAGCTCGCGCTCTAACCAACTGAGCCATCCCACTACCCCTCCAGCAGCTCAGTAGCAGCCATTGTCTTCAATCTAGTTGTGGAGGGAGCAGCTCACTGGCTCATGTAGGAATCGAACTGGCAATTCTGTTGGTCAGAGCTCGTACTCTAACCAACTGAGCCATCCGGCCGCCCCTCAGAGGCCAAATTTGATCTGATGAGTGACACTAGTTCAGTGAGTAAAGGAACTATATGTATGGAGCAAAGAAACTAGGAAAAAATCAATCGGCTATTTGCAAAATGTATTCTATGCCATGTATGTGCATATAGACTACTAGAGTTCGTAGCAAAATTTGTTTCACTGCAAACATAGGTCTCTTCTTTACAACTACAAACAAATTTGTTTCATGAAAACAACATTCCTATGAAATGCCAGAAAAATAATTATAGTATCTCCAACATTCAAAATGGTGATTATTTATTGAAATATAGGCATTATATTTATTGGTTTTAGTATTTCAACAAATATTGATCTTGGTTGGAAAAGGCCCATTTTCTTTCCGTTCAGTGCTTATTCATTTTAACTTTATAGTAAAATAATGAAAGATAAATCAATACCATGGTGATGAAAACAAATCTGTATGTGAACAAATCTGTATTAAAGCACATCTATAGGGCCGGCCGGGTGGCTCAGGCGGTTAGAGCTCCGTGCTCCTAACTCCGAAGGCTGCCGGTTCGATTCCCACATGGGCCAGTGGGCTCTCAACCACATGGTTGCCAGTTCAACTCCTCGAGTCCCGCAAGGGATGGTGGGCTCTGCCCCCTGCAAATAAGATTGAACACGACACCTTGAGCTGAGCTGCCGCTGATCTCCCGGATGGCTCAGTTGGTTGGAGCGCATCCTCTCAACCACAAGGTTGCCAGTTCGACTCCCGCAAGGTATGGTGGGCTACGCCCCCTGCAACTGGCAATGGCAACTGGACCTGGAGCTGAGCTGCGCCCTCCACAACTAAGACTGAAACGACAACAACTTGACTTGGAAAAAAGTCCTGGAAATACACACTGTTCCCCAATAGAGTCCTGTTCCCCTTCAAACACACACACAACACATCTATCTATCTATATGTATATATAACACATAAACACACACACACACACACACACACACACACACACACACACATATATGAAAACCTTTTAAGGGGTACTGTCCACGTTACTTCCAGCTCAATGTCTTCTGAAGGCTAGTTCTTGAGTGCTTATATGGCATTTTGAATTCTAGTAGAGCTGCATGAACAATGCACTCGTGGATTTCATGCATATCTAGATAGCTGGAGAGGTCGTCTGTCACAGGTTGATCTTATACCTCCTCCTTGCCATCTCCTGGATGCTTGAAGAAACCAGACCATTCAAAAGTCACCTGCATGCATTAGATTTCCCATGCCAAAATTCACTGTTATTTTCAGTCGAGTTATGCTTTAATTTATGGCAACTTTAAGGAAATGAATCTCTGAAAAACTTAAAATTTAATTTATTTACTTTGTCTTTCTCTCTATCACTGCCTTGGAGATAACTTAAAATATCCCTTATTAGGTAATAGAGTATTTTCTCATTCACAGCCGAGAATACATATTAACTCTCCAGGAATATAACCATGAGCTGTTGACATGACCCATTGTTCCCTGAGTGCCAAAAATGCTACCAGGTACCACTAGTAAAATATAGATTTATCTTTTTTGTGTGTTATTTTCCTGAGAGAATGATATATACATGGAGTGAGACAAAAAGGAAGTACTTTCTTAGTTGGAAAATAAACACTTCAGAATCTAAATTTTTCCTCCAAATAGTTGCTAGGAAATTAACCTGTTTATGTTAATCAATTGCAGCTTGTTATGTACCATGAACATGGCACTGCTTAGTTAAAATTTTCAATGACTCCCTGCCAGTAAATGAGCAAATAACTATCCCTTAAATTCCCTAATTACAGAGGTGAATAAATTTTGATGCTGAAGTTGCTACCAGCAGTCAAAGATGTATCTGCCTCGTTTTTTCCTTGTAAGTCACGTGACTATCATGTTATATTTTACAGTTGGTCTGTTGCTGATTTTTCTGTAACTTCTAGTATAATGAATGCTCTAGGAAGACACGTCATATCCCCTGTCTTGTGATTTTAAGTTCTCTTTGGCACACCATAAACAGGGAATGTAGATTGAAGTCCAAAATCATTAGCCTGGCATTTATACCATTAGCGATATTTCCCCAGTTACTTTCCCAATCTCCTCCTACCCCAAGACCTGTTTAAACTTTTTATAGATCCTCAAACCTACATGCTTTTGCTAATGTTGCTGCTTCTCTCTTAACCATTTTGATGTGTTTACCAGACAACTTCCTATTCACCTCTTCTACATAATATAATGACTGGTTTCTTGCAAAGTCTTTTCATATGCATCGCCTGCTATCCTTCGTTTCTCCAGTGGGGCTTCCATCTGCTACATGTTATCACAACTTCTATATTTCTTTTCTTGTAATACTCATCCACATTATTTTAATGTGTTGGTGTGTCTATCTTCTGTAGATTATTAGCTCTAAAAGTTGAGACCATTGTTTTCTACTACCGAATCCATAGTACCTAGAGCAGAGCTTGCCACATAAGAAACAAGAAATATCTTTAAGCGGATACATAAGTGACAAATAAATGAATACTCACAACAACCCTTGACGTGAGATTGTATTATATATGCTAGATACCAAGTATAGGGGAACTGAGCTTGGAAACCATGAGTACTTAATCCATAGTAATATTGTTGTAAGAACCTGGCTGATATCTTATTCGTCTGAGGTATTCCAAAATATCTTGTTACCTAGAGCCATATGGTAAGTGATGTATGTGTCTTGTTTTTCTCACCCAACATTCCCTCTGAAAGTGTTTAAACCTTTGACTGGTAAAGTCATACAGCAAGGAGAAAGGCAGTGTCTACAACTTGAGGTTAACAACATTGTTATAAAAACTCTCAGCTGTACCTTTCACCCTGTGACTTCTCTTGTTTTACCCTGAACTTGTCTAGCTTTGTTCTGACATTTCCCCTAAAGTATTCCTGATGTCTTTTCTTTAAAGCAAATCAAATTATCATTGGGGTCTTCATACAAATGGCATTGGGATTTCTTTGGATTTTCAGAGTAGATATTCTTTTGATTCTTTTTAAAATTATATTTATTGGGGTGACATTTGTTAGTATTCTTTTGATTCTTAATAAGCGTGGTATTTGCTCAAAATTCCTTGCTCTTTGTCCTGAAGATTAAAGAATTAAAATTAAACTGTTAAATTTTTACAACTGCTTTGTGTGGCCTTAGCAAGGTCAAAATATGTGAAAAAGTTTTTAAAAATGATCTGAACTGAACAATTATTTCTTAATTAGGCATAGAGGGGAAAAAATAGTGCTTAAGAAAATTAGGAAAGCAATAAAAATGATGTAGTCCTGAAGTCCATCTAAGCACTGCCATGACTATCTGCCAAGACTCTGTCATATGACCAGCAGATACCCATGTTACTTCATCCCTGGGCACCCTATAAGCAGAATCTGCCAGAGATGCTGATATAAGCTAAATTAATTCAATCGTGTTATTTTTATGCCACTCTCCGCTAAATGGGAGCTATTTCAAATTCATATTTTAGATTTGGCTCACCCTTAGGGAACCGCTGTACTCTTTTGGACCTACATTTCTTTCTGATTTTAAAGGTTCGCTTAACAAATAGGTAAACAATATTTACATGTTTTAAATCATCATTAAATGTTTCTGGTTGAACAAAATGTAAACCAAGTTTGTGAAATTCATATCAACCTTTGATTGAAAGGAAAGAGCTCCCTTAAATAGATATCTCAATCTCCTGAAAGAAGTTGATTTTTTAGTTATACACATAGTTCATGTTTAAGCTCTAAACAATGCAAAAGAAAGTTTATTTGACATTCTAATGAAAGTATTTCAATTCCTCTTGTACATATCAATTATATGGTGAAAAGTGGTCACGTTGATGATACAGGTTAGTCTCAGAATCCTATGATGCCTATTGTGTCACCTGAGACACTATTTTTTCTGAAAATATTTATTAAAATGTGAGACATGCATCCTTTTAAGTCAGGACCTCACTTATAATACAAGATAGAAAATTATAATTATCACATTTTTGAATGAGTAATTAATAGCTTTCATTTGGGGGAAGGTGGGGGTATTGGAGATGGTGATACATTAAATTTAGATCTATATAATTCGAAATTGATAAATACATAGTAAGATCATTTTCTCATGTAGCTACTAAGATTCCCACATCATATCTCCTGAACATGTTAGATATCAAAATTCCCTTCACACTTTTACTTATGGGGAAAAATAAGACATAGTATACAAACTGGTGATAACCTTTTTAACATTAATTGAGTGTTTACTAGACACTTTTCAGTGATTTGCCTACATTATCTGTTTAAATTTTCACTTCATTTCTATGAGGGCTATATTCTTATCACCACATCTACAGATGAAAAATTGAATCTCGGAAGCTGTATATTTTGACTAAGAGTTAGTATACCCATTGGGTCACAATAGAAAACAGACAGCACACTCAAAATAGCACAACTTGAGGAGAGTTTGTTTACTTGGGAGCTGTTTGAAAAGGCATGCAGCAAGAGAATGCAGAAAGTCTGAGCCATTCGAGTTAACAGCCCTGGTCCCTAAACAATCATGGCCTTTAGGAGCTTCTGAACGATAAAGAGCATTGGACTGGCATTCAGAGTTTGTCTCAGCACAGTTCTTAACTCTCCTCTGCTCTGGGCTCTCCTTTGCTTTATAGGCCTTCATTTTCTCATCCATAAATAGAAAGGGTTGAAAGAGATGATCTGAAAGGTCAGTTCCTTCTTTTTTTAATATCCTCTGATTCTATCTTTATGCAGAAAAATGATGTAAAAGCTTAGTCCCTCATTTTTTGGTAACATCCTTTGATTCTGTGTTCAAAGAGTGGATTCTTGGCACACAGAGACCTGTCCCTCAATGACTAGATGGATCCCTCTGCACTTGTGGATAGCTGCGCCATGCATGGAGTTATTGGGACGTTACCATGCCTGTCTTTGCAAAAATACAGTAGGAAGTATACATTTTGTGGTTCCTACAGTGAAACCATTGAAGCTGAATTTCTTGACTGATTTTTAAAATGAAAAACAAATTCTGATTTGTCACATACATCACAGTTTGGAAAAATAAATTGTCTGCTGCTCATAGAAGTAACACTTACTTTTGTTAGCGAATAACGTCCACAATATCACATTGGTGAGAAAGTATATGAATTCAAATGCTCAGCATATTTGGAAGGCAAAATGAAAGGTGATCTGGTGAATTAGTTTTGATTTTAGCTGAAGGACATGGTCCATACAAATATGTTTTCATATGTTTTGTTTTGGGGTGGCTCTCTCTTTTAGCTTATGCTCCAAAATGTGTTATCTTTTGATTATGTAAAAACAAAAGGCGGCAAAATCCATCATTTGTGAAGAGGGATTAAAAATGTCTTTCATTTGTGAGATGCTGCTTTAGATTTCAGAAACCACCTACGTACAGGCTATCACTTTGAGCATTTGGAACAAACCAGAAGTGTTATTGCATTAACTTATTTCCCTGTAAATTTTACTCTCTTTCTTTTCATGAATCGTTAGCAACTCAGCTCAAAGGAAGCAGGAAAGGGACAAAGAGAAGCAGCAGTGAATCCAAAAAGTAAATTGTCTGCAGGTAAATGGCCCAGTGCACAATTGTAAACCGTGTTATAATAAACTAATGGCTGTGGATTGCAAAAAAAAGATTTTGGGTATCTGATAATTTCATTTAGTACCAAAAACAGAAATAATAGAGTTTATAGTTGCTACAACTGCTGAAAATATACGCAAGAGAAACTCCCTCTTGGTCAAAATTATATGTTATGTTTATAATGACTATAATTTTTATCAGTGGTCTGAAGATGATGGCAATTTTTGCCATTTATAAATTATATCTGTTAAATGAAAGGTAAGGTAACTGTTAGGTGCACAGTGCTCATGGCTAATGGTAAATTAGCTCCTTTCTTTGAGGTTATTATTTCTTAGACCGGAATTGCCATGCTCTATCACAAAAAGGCTCTTTACAATTCCGAGAAAGTCTGAAAGGAGGAACTGTAAGTTCTCTTTTACCAAAGCATATACATGTCTTTTCAGGTTAGTATTTTGAGTTTTTTAAAATATTGGAAAATTAGGAAAAAGTCATTATTTTCATCGACGTGACATACATGGTTGTGATTCCCAGCTACTGTTTGTTCCCAGATGACCTTTTAATATACAGGTTCAATTCAAGAAATACAAAATTGCTACGGTGAACCCAGGATAGATTAATATGTTTTTGTGTATTATGGAAAGTATGTTTGTTAGTAATATTTTGTTAAGCATTTTCATAGAATAAATGCCTTTAATATGGTATTTTAATTCAGATTTAATGAATATGCCAGCACTTGAGACATTAAAGCAATCGAACATTTTCCAGGGCATTTTGGATGATTTCCTAAGAGATTTCAAGCTTGAAAAGGATTATTAGTCAAAATGAGTTGCCTTTTTTAGGCAGGGCAGCCCAAACTGTTGATGGAATTGGTGTTACATGCTTCATGTGATTTGAGAGATACTTAAAAGGACCACTTGTAACGAGTACCAAATCTACAATGGCATTATTATTTGTTTTTGCAGAATTTGAATTTCCAACATTGGAATCACTTTTTAGGTTTGAAAAAAGTAACGGTGATCATTTCATCTTGAGAAGAATTCCTGGAAATACGTTGGCTGGTGTTACCAGCTAGTGATGTGATCTGTGGCTCAAGAATCTCCCCCATTAGTGAAAATAATTGGTTAGGTTAGTTATTAAATTGGAGGGCACAGGGATAAGAACTAAGTGAAAGAATAATGTCAGTTAGATTTGGAGTTAAAAAGTGTAAGTGTTCTCAACCTGGAACTGTCAGAGAAGATCAATTGACAGGGGACCGGTTTTAGGAACTGGAAAGATTGATGCTAGCCTGAAGATGCTTAGTGGTGGAGCCAGGAAGGGGGAAACTTATATTATGGCCTACAAAAATAATAATAAGCAGAAGACACGGTGAATACATAGGAAGAAAAAGTTTGTGTCTAGGACCCTGACATCTCATGCAGAATAGAAGTTGACGATACATGACCACATCAAATGAGGAGGATGTTACTACTGGTGCTCCAGTTAATTAGGGTAGAATGTGATAAAACAAATGTTAAAACCACGAGTGCGACGGTCAGTGTTCGAATTCCAGATGGGGAGGGAGTGTTGCTTTCTCTTCCAATTAGTAAGAAATACAGAAATAAAGAGAGAAAATGTTAAAGAAAAATTACTCTGAATACAATTTGGGGAGAATCATTGGGGCAATCGACAAATGCTGTAAAATTGGACAATATTGTACACAAACCTAGAGTAATAGTTCTTTTGTAAATTTAGCTTTTTGCAATAATTAAAGGAAAGGCAATTAACCAAATTTGTTTTAGAGGAATGAGGGCAATTGGCAGAGAAATAAGATGATAAAATGATGCTTGGATAGAAGTAACAAAAGATTAGGAGCCAGAATCTGTGGACCCTTTGTTTGTCCCTTTTATTAACTAGTTGTGGCATTTAGGCATTGTATTTTACGTCTTAAATGAATCTTGGGAGTTAAAGGAACATGCGTCTTGCTTGTCTCATTGGTTTTGGGGGAATTTTCTAATACTACGATGAAATGAACTTTGAATTGGATAGAATATCCTCCTCATTTAAACAGTATTCTCATAGTATTATTAATGATAGGATATGCAGGTAGAAATTTCAAATGAGGCCTTTAAAATGAGGAAGAGAGTCCCTGTGATTTTAGAACTTCAGTACCGTGTTTTCCTGAAAATGAGACCTAACCGGAAAATCAAGCCCTAGCATGATTTTTCAGGATGACGTCCCCTGAACATAAGCTCTAATGCATCTTTTGGAGCAAAAATTAATATAAGACCCCATCTTATTTTGGGGGAAACATAGTATATGTTTCTATCCATTATTAATAAACTATTTCACATGTTTCTTTGCATTCTTCATGGCTACAGTGTAATGTTATAAAAGGCACGAGTTTTTTTTTTAATTTCAAAACTAATATTCTAAGTGCGAAAGTATATCATGAGTGTTCAACAGTTACCTATTTTATTAATGTTTAAACACCAGTTTTTTACAAGGGAATTGAAGAATGTATATTCTAGTACTTAATTAGGGCAACCCAGGGAGAAACAATGTATACAGAAGAAAGATTATCAGAGTCTTGATTAAGGCAGTAATTATATGGGTAAAGTGAAGGAACACTAATTCATACAACAAACATTTATTTAACACTAACATATAATGATGTATGTAAATTGAAGTAAAGGAATAGAAAAAGACATCCTATACATTAATTAGAAGAAAGGAATAGCTACATTTTATCAGATAAAATCGACTTCATAACAAAGAAAACTCCAAGAGACAGAGATGATTTTTTGGTAATGATAAAAGGGTCAGTACACCAAGAAGAGATACCAATCCTGAATATGTATGCACCAAACAACAGAGCTAAAAAAAAAATAAATGTGTGAAGTAAAAACTGATAGAACTGGAAAGAGTAATAAACACATCCACAATTATAGTTGCAGACTTCAAACCCCTCTTTCAATAATCAATAAAACAACTAGACAGAAAATTACAAAGAATATAGAAGAATCTAACGACACCATTAACAACTGGATCTATTCAATGTTGACAGAACACAAAACAACTGCAGAATACAAAATATTTTTAAGTGCCCATAAAACATATATCAAGATAAACCCTATCCTGGGCCACAAAAAACAAAAAAACAAAAGGAAGCCCTGAACAACTTTTTATATTGAAACCATGTACAATGTCTTCTCTCACAACAATGTAATCAAACTAGATATAAATATCAGAAAGACAACAGAAAAATCTCCAAACACTTCACTTTGAAACTAACAAGTGACTTCTAAATAATCCATGAATAAAAATGTAAGTATGAAGAGAAATTTGAAAAAATACATTGAACTGAGTGAAAAATGATAATATGTAATTAAAAATTTTCTAGGATTCAGCCAAAGAGGTGCTGTAAGGAAATTTTTAGCATTAAATTGACACATTAGCAAGTGGGAAAGTCTCAAATCAATAATCTAAACTCCAGCATCAAGAAACTAGAAAAAAGTATAGTAACATAAACTCGAAACAAGCACAAAGAAAGAAATATAAAAATAAAAACAGAAAGCGATGAAAATTAAAACACAAAAAATAGAGAAAATCAATGAAACAAATAGTAATTCAGATGAATAAGTCAATCAAACTGACAAACCTCTAGCAAGTAACAAATAATAATTCACACAAATTATCAATATCAGGAATATCACTAAAGATGCTGAAACAGGAAGATGAGGGAGGGAATACTATGAAAAACTGCACTCATAAATTTGACAATTTATGTGAAAGACACTCACTTCTGAAACAGTTTTTTCTAATTTTTTTTAATTGGGGAATATTGGGGAACAGTGTGTTTTTCCAGGGCTCATCAGCTCCAAGTCAGTGTCCCTCAATCTAGTTTTGGAGGGCGCAGCTCAGCTCCAAGTCCAGTTGCTATTTTCAATATTTCGTTGCAAGGGGTGCAGCCCACCATCCCATGTGGGAATTGAACCAGCAACATTGTTGTTGAGAGTTCGTGCTCTAACCAACTGAGCCATCCGGCTGCCCCTACAGAAGCTCAGCAGCAGCTCTTTGTCTTCAATCTAGTTGTGGAGGGTGCAGCTCACTGGCTCTGAGCAACCCTGTTGTTCAGAGTTCATGCTCTAACCAACTGAGCCATCTGGCTGCCCTGAAACAATCTTAACAAATTAGGAATTTATCAATTGCTAATTATCAGACAATCTTGATAAAATAGAAATCACTACACAGGACTTGGAGATTTTTTTATTATACTGATGTTAATGAAGACTGTTTGGTGTTTATGGAAGAATAGAATAGAGAATGAAAAAAAAATCCACATAAGTGCGACCAAATCATTTTTGACAAAATTGAGAACGCAATTCAATGGAATAGGATGGTCTTTTCAACAACTGGTACTACAGCCATTGGCTATCCATAGGCCATAAAGAGTAACTAAACCTCATACTTTCATACTCACAATTACTTCAAAATGAATTTATATATATATGTGTGTATATATGTATATATATATATATATATATATATATATATATATATAAAACTATAAAACATTTCAGAATAAAACATAGGAAGGTGTCTTTGGAACCTCTGGCTTGTTGAAGAGTTCTTAGTCATGCTATGAAAGCATGATACATAAATTTTAACTATTGATACATTTGACTTCGTCGACTATAAAACAAAATGGCTCTGTGAAAGACTCTGTTATGAAGATGAAAGTACAAACTACAGACACGGAGAAAGATATATGCAAACCATATACCTGATTTAAAAAACAACTTAGCTATCCTATATAAAGAACTCTCATAACTTAACAGGAAAAACAAACAATCCAATTTAAAATGGGCAAAAGGCATAAAGTGACATTTCACTGAAGAGGATATATAAATGGTTAAGTTAACACACGAAAATATGCTTAACATCACTAACCATCAGGGAAATGCATAAGACCTCAGTGAGATATCACTACACACTAACAAGAAGATATATAATTTTTTTTTTTTTTTAATGACAGCACCAAATGCTGGCAGAGGATGCAGAAAAACTGTGTCTCTCACACATTGCTGGTGGAAATGTAAAATTGTACCGCCACTTTGGAAAATACTTTGTCAGTTTCATTAAAAGGAACACTAAACACATGTAAATACTTCACCAATTGCACTCTTGGTCATTTATCTTAGAGAAATGAATTGACATGTTCATGTTAAAAAGACAAAACAAAAAACTGTACATGATCATCAATAGCAACTTTATTTGTAATAGGCCCAAACTGAAAACAACTCAAATGTGCTACAATATATGAATCTTTAAGCAAAACGTATATATGCATTCCATGAAATACTACTGAGTGATGAAGAGTAATAAACTATTGATAGATATAACTTGGATAGATCTAGTGCACTATGCTGAGTGGGAGAAAAAAGCCAATCTAAAACAGTTACACACTGTATGATTCCATTTATATAACATTACAAAATTATGGAGATGGAAAACAATTTGCCACGGGTTAGGGATTTTGTAGAGATGAGTTGGGTGTGGCTACAAAGGGCTAGTGAGGGGAAGATTACTGTGATAATGGAAATTTTATATCGGGATTGCAGTGGTGGTTACACAAATCCATAAGTGTGGTAAAATGACATACATCTATATATACACATTGTACTAATGTTCATTTCCTGGTTTTGAAACTGTATTCTATTTAAGAAGTAACTGTTAGGGGAATCGGGGTAGTGAGTACAGGGAATCTCTCTGAATTATCTTTGGAATTTCTTGTGAATTTATAATTATTTCAATGATAATGGTATAAAGTTCCTTTTTATACAATGCTGAATTCTATTTGTTAAATTTTGTTTAAATATCTCTAGAATCTCACTCTTTCTATGACTTTTGCTAGCTATTGTCAAATTATCTTACCTAATATACTGAAATTGCCTCTTAACTTGCCTCCAGACCTCTAGAATTACTCCCCACCTCATTTTAATCTATTATTTGAATACATTCAGGCTTATATATTTGTCGTGCGACATGATCATGGAACTCATTTACTTAATACCTTTCAGTGGCTTTTCAGTGTCCTTAAGACAAATTGCAGGATCTTTCACATGGCTGACAAAGAAGCCCACATGATGTAAACACCACCTGTCTTGAGATCCTTGTCCTGTTCATCATGATTCAGTCTTCCTGTCATTTACCATGCTATAGTGATCAGGGACAGTTTTTGTTTCGTTTTTAATAATGTCCTGCCACATTCCCTCCCCCTATACTACTCTCCACTTTTATCCTTTGACCCATCTAATTACCACTTACCCTTTAGTTCTATATTTAAATTTTTTTGGATAGGATTAGTCCCTCAATCATATGCTTCTTAAAATGTTGTATTTATTCCTCTACCTCCCATAATACTTGTTTTAAATCTCACTTTTGATTATTTGTACAACATTTATCTTTCTCACAAAACTACAAACTCTATGAAGACGGTAGTATTTCCAGCATTCCAAAAAGTGTCTAGTATAAAGTAGGTTCTTAATAAATGTTGGAATGAATGATTGAAATCAATAATTTGATGCCAGATGGTGATATAAGGGCTATAAAGAAAAGTGAAGCAAGGCAAAGAAATAGAGAAGGAGTAAGGTCTGGGAAGTGTTATTTTAGAGAGAGAAATCCACAAAGGGCTTTCTATTGAGGTGACATTTGAGCAGAGTTCTGGTTAAAGAGGAGTGAGCCTTGCAGCTTCTATGGAAGGATGTTCCTGGTAGGATCAGCTAATGAAAATGTCTCAAGGAGGGAATTAGCCCGGAATGTTCGAAGTGAAATAAATCCAGTCAGTATGATTGGAGAAAAATAAGGAAAGGTACAGGGGGTAGTATGGGAGACGAGAGGAGAAAGAAGTGGCAGGGGCCTGTTACTCGGTGTCTTAACAGGTATAATAAAGACTTTTGTTCTAAGGGTGATGAGAAGCCAGTGGAGGGATCTGAGACGGTGCCGTGATCTGGATGCACGCGCGCGCGCTTGTGTGTGCGTGTGTTTGTGTGTGTGTGTGTGTGTGTGTGTGTGTGTGTGTGTGTTAAATATCTTAATATCTTTTGACTAATCTAAACTGGGGAGGGGTACTATGTTCGATTCAAAAGATTAAGTCTTAATTTTCTGGTTTTCATTGATCCAACTGTAACTTCACTGAGGTAATAATGTTTAAAAGTTCAGTGATCAGGCTAAATTTGTTACCACCTCAACACTTTTAATATAGCATATGAGCAAACTTTATATGGGGGTGTGTTTTACTGTTTTCAGTCTTATTGTCGCATGGTTTCAATTGACTTTTCTTAAGTAATCTTTCCCTCAAAATACTCATTGAGTTTGATATGATATCCTTTGCTGTGAAATGAGGGTAACTTATACAATCAAGTCCTTCAGTATTTAATCATTACTTAACAAAGGAAGCTTATTCCAAGTTGTCTGTAACGTGGAATTATATGGCAACAAGTTAATATTGATCTATACTTTAGGTTTTATGCAGGTGATCATTTTGTAACCAGCCTAATACTTTGCTTTGCTGGCTTATATGCTCATAATAAATAAATAAAATTATATGTGTTGAATAGGACAAAATTTTTCTCTGTAATTGGACAAAATCCATTTCCAGGCTGTTCACTAATAACATGAAGAACTATAAATAGCAGATGGTGGGGAAAATTTTCTCGGGATGCTCACAGTTATTATATGCAGTTGATAGAGTTATTTAGAGCACACATTCTTTATAGTGAAATTTTATAGATTAACTTTTCTTTTAAGGAGGTGGTAGTGTGTTATTTCAACTTTTTAATTACATTGATATGAATGATCTAAAGTCTGGTTAAAAAAAGGAGTTTTTTTTAGGTATTATTGAAGTATAATTGATACATAATAAATGGTACATATTTAAAATGTACAGTTTGATATGTTTTGATATTTTTATATCCATCCATTCATCCATCCATGTATCCATCCATGCATCCATGCATCCATCCATCCATCCATCCATCCTCCATGAAACCATCACCACAATAAAAATAGTGGCTATATCCACCATTTCATAAGTTTCCTCATGATTCTTTGTAACCTTTCCTCCCTGTTCCTCACCCTTACCTTCCCTAGGCAACCACTAATCTGCTTACTGTTACTATAGATTCATTTGTATTTTCTAGAGTTTTGTAGTAGTGAAATCGTATAGTATGTACTCTTTTGGTTTGGCTCCTTTCAATCAGCATAATTCTTTTGCACTTCATTCATGGTGGTGCATATATCAGTAGTCCAGTCCTTTCCATGGCAAGGTAGTATTCTAGTATATAAAAATACCATGGTTTTAATCTAGTCACACAATGATGAACATGTGTATTGTTTTCCAGTTTGGGGCTATTACAAATATAATTGCTATGAATATCATGCACAGGTTTTCTTTTTTTCTAATATGCATTTGCTGTCATTTCTCTCACAGTGAAAAGGCTGGCTTTTATGTATATGTTTACCTTTTTGAGAAACCGCCAGACTGTTTTTCAAAGTGTTTTTTGACATTTGCCATTTTCTTCAGTAGTGTATGAGAGTTCTAGTTCCTGTGCTAAAAATATTTGTAAATCCTTTTGTATCTCTTTCAGTTTTTATTCATCATAATAATTTTATATCTGCCCCTCTCACTAATAAGACCTAACAGTCATTAAAAGTTTAGAAGATGTCAGGCATTGTACTAAATATTTTACAATAATTCTCATATTTAATCCTCACAGCAATAGTGCAAAAGAGATTCTTATTTCTATTTTACAGAAGAGTAACCTGAGGATAAGTAACTTACCCTACAACACATCAGTGTTAAGCCACAGATCTGTGATATGAACCCCGATTATCAGACTTTGGAGACAATATTATTAACCAGTATGCTATATTCTCCCATCTTCTAGGCCAGGGGTTCTAGCATGAACCCATTTTATACCTGGTGAAACTTAAAGCCCTAACACCTTAAGACCTTTGACAGCTGGTGAACCTTCTCTGAATTACATTTAAATATACAAAATAACATATTTAGGATTACAACAGAAACCAGTAGTATTGAAATACAGTTTTCTAAATATTTTTAAAGCTCTGATAGAATAATATATACATGCTCATACTTCCTTATGAACACATTAAATAACAAGATAGTGTTAGGCTTAATAAGAACCTTAATTTCAAAGTAATGATGAATGTAAAATAATACTGTGAGATATATGCCGCATCTATAAAACGATATGAAAAACTTTTGAATTTTATTAGTGACAGAGTCAGACACTGATAATGCTACTACAGTCGATAGCCTACAAACATAAATGAAAATAATGCTACACTTTTGTTAAAGGTTAATGAAAAGAACATGTACTATTTTCTCATTCAAATTAACAGATGTCTGAATTCTATGCATGAACCCTTCACCTGAGTTTAGAGCTTTTGTCCTTGCCCTAAATCTTCACAAAATAAGATTTGTGTCTGTTTTGATCATTGTCATATGACAGTGTATTGCATAAAACAGGTTCTACTGAGTGAATGATGAATGGAATACAATGTTTCAAATACTTCCCTGGACTTTAGAATTTATCAATGGGCAAGGCAAACATGATCTCCAATGTCAAGAACTAACAGTATAACAGAAAATAGAAACAGTTAAGTAAAATCATGTGACCCAGCCAAGTCATTTAACTTTTCAGAGTCTCAGTTTCCTCATTTGTAAAATGCGTATAATAATAGTCACCCTCAGAGGTTCAGTATGAAGATTAAATAAGTATCAATATTATAGCAATAGATACATACATACATGCATACATGTATATGTATACATATGGGTGTGTGTTGCACATATGTGTGAGAACAGTACCTACCACCTTCTGTTGTATAAGTATTTGCCACTATGATGAAGACAAAGGAATTACAAGGTGCTATGAAATTGAATGCAGGGGAATATAATTTTATCTCTGGGATGAAAAATGCCTCACATAACAAATTATATTTCAAGCTGATACTTAAAGATTGGATGGAAGGTAGGCAATCAGCAGTGAGGGGAGGCTTCCGGAAAGGTGAAACAGAACATGCAGTATCTCTGAGACAGTAAGAAGCACAGTGTTTTAGAGGGTAAAAAAGATGTCCATTGTAGATGAAATAAAGTATGAAAGGAAGGAGGAGAGACAACAGTTGAAGCTGGAGAGTTAAGCAGAAGCTAAGGTTAGAAACAAAACCACATGGTACTGTGTTTCCCTGAAAATAAGACCGGGTCCTATACCGCATTTCCCTGAAAATAAGTCTGGGTCTTATATTAATTTTTGCTCCAAAAGACCCATTAGGGCGTATTTTCAGGGGATGTCTTATTTTTTTCATGTACAACAATCTACATTTATTCAAATACAGTCATGTCATCTTCTTGAACCTCGTCATAACGTACTAAATGCATCCATCTGGCTGATGATCTTAACTGGGGCTTATTTTGGGGGCAGGTCTTATTTTTGGGGAAACACGGTATTTATTTATGCCATTCACAAGTCGTGAGATAGAGAACACTAGCCACAAAAGTGATTTTTTAAAAATAACAGTAATTGATAAAGCAGTATTTTCAGAAGTATTATAATGTGGCTGATGTGCATAATATTTCTGAGAAACTTTGGTGAGTTCAAATGGACTCAATTTGTCTTTCTGTTTTTTGCTTTTTTCTGGCATTTATAAATTAAACATAAGAAACTATAGGTGGCTGATTTATATATTTCCTAATGTATACAGGGATATCTGTGTATGTTACATAAAAAAATTGAAAAATAGATGGAATAGCCAAAATGTACACACACACACACACACACACACACACACACCCTTAGGGAAACAGTATTTCAGAGCAGTGGCATTTGCATCTCTCACATAAGCTAAATGGATTATTGCTTATAGTTTCATAATGAAGCTACCCAACAAACTGTTTACTTGTTGTGGGGGTGGGGGATAGTTCATCTACCAAGCTGAATATCTAATAGATGGTTGAATGCAAACATAAGATTTTGTCAACTCCCCCTTTTAAAATATTTTTCTTATGAAAACACTTAAATTTTCCTGTTTCATCATTTCAGACTATAACTATTAATCCCCCTAGAGAGGCAATCTTAGAAGTTTTAGAGAAAATTAATACTGTAGAGGTAATGGCAGTTATAATTTTAAAAATACTGATTCGTGCATGGTATTTTTCAAATACAAAATGTATTTTTCTAAAATGACACTTATTTACTTGGCAAGCAAGTTGTGTGAGAGAGTCACCTAAACTGATTTCTTACTTTTCTAAAGAAAGCATTCCTCTTAAGTGAAAATATCAAGTACAAAGTCTACTTTTGGGAGAAACACACAGAGTACCGGACTTTCAATGTCTCCCAATGTGCAAAATAAATATTTGTGGAAAATATATCCTCTTATTAGAAAAATTTCCATAGAATCACAAGAGGCAAATTCCATTTGAAAAAGCACATGCTATATTTTATCATAAAGCAGAGATGTGGAGCTGAGCACGCAGCATCCTTATTTCCAAAGTACAATCAGAAGAGAGAGTTTTTACCCTTAAAAGGCTGTGAAGATAAGTGAAAATCAGCCAAAATTTCAGTGTGAATAATATGATGTGTGGCAAAGGAATTCCCCTCTTCGTATAGTTAGGAGAAGAATGTAATCCAAAGGCTTTGCATCTGTACAGAGGACCGAGTAGATACTGAAAGAGATTTGCAGATCCACTGTTTTTTAGGCAGGAAGAATGCTTGTTAAATGCAGAACGCTGCTCTGGCTCCTGTTTGCTCCGAGGTGTAGGTTTTGTTCAACTGACGTATCAGATAGTCAGAGTGGTTACCACCCCGACGTTGTAGCAGCTGCATAATAAATGACTGAGAGAATCATGTTAGGCATGCCCACCTAACCTAACTTGAATCATGCGAAAGGGGAGCTGTTGGAATTCAAATAGACTTTCTGGTTCCCAGCAGTCGGCAGTAATAGAATGCTTTCAGGAAGATGACAGAATCAGGAGAAAGATGCTGTTTTGCACTATCTTGATTTGTTACAGCAGCCAACTTATTGGCATGATGGAGTGACAGGAAAAACAGCTGGCATGGAAGGTAGGATTATTAAAGCTATTACATCATTATGAATACAATTAGAAGCTGACCATGACAAAGCATATGTTTGAACAAGCAGCTGTTGGTAGCTGGGGTTTGTTGCCGAGCTCTCCAAACTCTGCAAACAGTGTTGCTTTTACAGAATGGATTTGAAATTTTCCTTGTGCTGCGTTAGATTTGTTGGGGGGTGTGCTTGCCTCCAACCTCAGGGAAACACTTCTGGGATAGAAATCAGTGTTAGAAGATTTTAGAATAAAGTGTTTTTCAAGAGTCTAGGTTTCTCCAGGTATATGATGACAAAGGTGAAAAATCTATGGGGAAATCTACCCCAGCTCAGTTACATGCAGTTTAGTTACAAGGACTGATTGATATATTGGCATATTCAGACACGGAGAGAAATAAATGTATAGAATGTTTGAATAGGTTGGAAATTGTTACACTTGGTTTCTATTTTACAAGGAGTTTGGCTGTCAGTCTTTTCTCCTCATCAATTTCTAGCTTTTGACATTTATTCAGTTATTCTGCATTATATGAAGAAAATACATCAATATCTCCTGCAGGGTTTTTCAACAACTCTAGCATCTGTTTCAGCTATTGAACTGTATTCACGTTTTGCCAAGTTGATGTCGACCCAGCTGGTCTATCATTTCTCGCTTGATTACTGCTCTTAATTTCTCTGTATCAGCTTGTTTCGAATAGGGCTTTGAAGGCTGTTAATGAAAATGACAGAAAAATGATAAATTATTGAAAATTAGAACATTTATTTATTTAATTAGTTTGGAACCTTCTTGAGTTTTGTCTTACATGCTCTCTTGCCTGCGTACAATTTTTAGAACCCTTTTGCTGTTTTGCAATATTTCTTTCCCATATAATCAGTGGATTATACTTATAAGTACTTTTAAACTAATGAAGCATGAGCCTGGACTGTATTTGTCTCCAAAAATAAAGTTTTGTGGAAAAGGGGGACAATTTAAGCTTTGTGTAGAAACTATGCATAGTTTTCCATATTCTATCTTCTTATGCTGTCATGGGTGTCTGTCAGGGAGTATATATTGGACCAAACATATTGAAATAATTTTTATCACCACTAGGGTAACAAGAAAATAAAACATTCAAAGCTGTTTTTAACAAGTGATTGCTAAAAACAGATGTCAAATAATATAGAAATAGGTTTTTCTGAGTATGAAAAGCATGCTTGTTAACTGTATAATACAGAATCTTTCAGCTGTCTTCCCCATCTCCCCAGTAACCTGAGTACCTAAATCATGAAAGTTAGACTATCACGCATGAACATCTAATATGACCTTCTGGTGTACACAGTATTGCTCATATGTGCTGTAGCATTTCTGTAGTAATTGTAATATCCCAGGCAATCTGGTCAAGGAACAGTACTGTTATGTAACTTTTTTCCTGAATGCTAGTCCACGTTTTCCAATTACGTATTCCTCTTAGAAAGAGTGACTTAAGACAACATGTATTTAAATGTCAGTGAATCAATTAGAAACTGATGGGCCGATTATACTACTTGGATTCATGCAAACTAATTACTAATTTATGTTTTGAAAAATAGAGATTTTCATGAGTACTTTTTAACCTTGAAGTATGCATGACTGTGGTTGAATATGTAATTCATACATACAGCAGGAAACAAAATAGTGTTCTAGATGTATAGTTTCAACAGCAAACATATTTTAAATAATGTAGTTCGGGCAGCCTAATTATTTCCTGTTTGTACTTTTGAGTACTGTATGCGCTTGTGTACAGTCTGTTACAGTACATGTTTAATCTTTGGGGAAGCTCAGAGATTGACAGAGAATTTTGAATCGAGATGATATTGGGCTATTTCTCAATTGGTTGACAGAAATCTATACCTGTACTATTGTTTAAAATACAGTTCTCTTCTGTCAATTTTATTTTTGCAACTTCATGACCGTTTTAAGTGACCATTCAAGTCTGGAAAAACTCTTTTGCATTACATCTTTTGTAGGACTCTCCTTTTGTGAATTGTCTCCTATGAGAAAAATGCAAGTTTCCTGTTAGCCTCACACTCCTGTTACCATAGTTACTTTAAAAAGAAGGCTTTTTCTTTCAATGAAGATGGTGTAATTTAAATCAGCCACTGGACTCCCCAAACCGTGGTTTTTTTGTTTATAGTTCAGGCTGCTTCATTTGTGACTAGGAAATGCTGTGTATTTTATTCCACTGATGAATGGAGAGGACAGACACTAGGTGGCACCAGCTGCTGATTATTAATGAAATCTTAAAGGCTTTTGGGCCACATACTTGAAGAGCAGGCGTACCCTTATTGATAAATGCATTTGTAAGAGTTAGAAATGCTTGCCGATCTTTCTGACTCTGGAACATAATTAGCCTGCAAAGTGATAAGACCATGTGAAATCTCCAAATCCCACTTGCTTAGTTTTGTGTTTTCTGAAGAGATTCAGACAAAAAAAAAAAAAAAAATGAAGAAATGCATAAAAATAGAAAATGTGTGAAAGAGAGGTCGGACAAATGAAACGGACTGTAAACATAGAAATACGTTTGAAATGTGAAATTTTATAAATGTCTGTGAGTTTTGCCCAATTCTCTAAAAACCTAGATTAGTTTTTGTAAGGCAGTTGTACTATAAAAGCACATACTTGTGTCTTGTAAGTAAAAATCTTATTGAGCCTCATTATTTTTAATTCAAAAATCTTCATTCTTCTTTAATGGTAATGCTGTCTCTTGAAAATTCCCACTTGTGATTGAGTTGCCCGCCTTCAAATGTATTGCTCTTCAACCAGAAAGATGAACAGGGGAGAACACTATGCATTAAGAAATATGCTTTGAAATGTTTTTCCTGAGAAACTTGCTCCCTCCCGTTATTCTCCAATTCTCATGTCATCTGTCTTTTAAGAATGAAAAACCATGTAAAGAAAAACCACATAACCATGTTCACACACACCGGGAGACACACACACATTCTGAAAAAAGGCTCAAACCTATTTAAAAAGATAGAGTTACAACAACCTTTTAAATTGACCCTGGAATTAAGAAACTAAAATGAAAAATAAAAAGGAAAGTTCACAATTAGAGTGAGGAGATTAAATAACTGTTTATGTTGGAATTTTTTTTCCTAGAAAAATAAGTCATATTTTTCCTTCTGAGAGAATAAGTAAGAATTCCTGAGGAAGATGAGATGGTTTAGAATGAAGGGAAAGGTAATATAGATCACAATTTTCGAAGGTTCTATGAAACAGTATGTGATATAGCTAGTTATCTTGATTATACCATGGACATTTTTGGAGATGTTTATAATGTGGTCAAGATGGAAAAATGTTTGCTATTTGATATGTCTGGTAGATTCATGAACTTGCTAAATTATTCTGTCTTTGGTGTGTTAATGAGTGAATCATTATGGACCAGAAAGGAGGCCGTTTGCAAGACTATGGTGCAGTTCTATCCAACTGATTTGGACCTAATTTTTTCTAGTGTGGGCTATGAGTCTGACCTTGGCCGTGCCTGGCCTGTGAAATATCAATACCCAACACATGAAGGAAGATCAAAATAGCTTGTCTGGCTGGAAAGGAGAACAAATGCATTGAATTATTAGTGTACCAAAGGATTATGGCCACCTAGAAAATGCAATGAGGCCAAAAAATGAATTTTAATAGTAATAAAGCCCTACACTGAGGTTCAAAATCAATCCGACAAATATGGTATGCAAGAGAGTTAAAGCTTAACAATAAATAATTCATGGAATCAAACTTAATGATTTTCTTGGCCATAATTTCAGCATCAGTCATAGTGCCAAATGGCATTGAAACAAAATAAAACAAAGTGATGTTGTTGGACATGTATCCTTTCAGGAAGAAAACAAAAAAGAGAGAAATTTCAGAAGACAGTTTTTTAAAGGAGCATCTAGGTATAAGAGGAACTTTTAAGAGTTGGGAGCGTGTTCAGTGAAAAATGTCAGGATGGTGAAAGGTGCTGGGAACGACAACATTTAAGGGGCATTGAAGTTACTGAAAAAGGGAAAAGGTGAAGAATGTTTGAAGGAATAAGGATTAAAATGATTTCAAATATTAGACGAGCTATAATGTAGAAGAGGGGTTAGCCCATTTGTACATCTCCAGTAGTGAAGAAAGTATATTCTTCCAGTTAATTGTATAAGCACAGAATTGACTAGTTTGTGAGATATTGTACTCCTTGTTCTTAACGTGTTCAGTGCTGGGAATGGAGTTACTGCACTAAAAAACACTGGAAGAAGATGACGTCTGAGATAATTTCTAATTTAAAATCTGTGAGTCCATTCATTCCGTTAAAAAAAAAAAAAAAAAAAAAAAAGATTTCCTTTTTCGTATATGAGTATTTCTTTAAGTGTCCCTACTATTCTACCGGAACCCTCCAGGCTTGGAGTCTGCAAATCGTGGCTCACGTGCCACACCTCTTTCTGTTTGGCCAGCCAGCTAAGAATGTTTTTTTCGTTCCTAAATGAGTTTTTAAAAATACAAATAATATTTTGTAACACATAAAAATGTCAATTTAAATGTTTATAAATAAAGTTTTAGTGGGAGATAGCCATACCTATTTGTATATATATTTTTTCTATGGCTGTTTTCATGCTAACACAGTAGTTAAGTAGTTGTGACAGAGACCATATAGGCCACAGAGTCCAAAATATTTACTATCTGGCCTTTGGTAGTAAAAGTGCTGACCTCATCTCTAGACTCTTAAGAGAATTTATCTTTTTACTCTTTGAATCAAGTGTCTAGAACAAGCTAGTTCGCAATTAAATATCAGTTGAAGACCAACAACAGAGATTGCGACCACCCATAGTATTTTAGTACTACAAACTTTTATTTTCCAATTTGTATTACTTTTTTTTTCAAAAAGTACTACAGACTTTTATTGGGATGACATTGGTTAGTAAAATATATAGGTTTCAAGCAATCATTTCTATAATCCATATTTTATATATTGCATTGTGTGTTCACCACCCAGAGTCTGTTCTCCTGAAAAGTGGTTCAGATATACAGTTTAGGAGTTAATGATGGGGATATTTGGGCTGATAATCTGTTGAGAGTATTGACGAAATAGCATCCAGCCTAAGAGAAAGCTTATAAGCGTTAGTTTATTTGAGCCAAACTGACGACAATTGACAGGAAGCAAAATCTCAATGGATTGAGAAAATGCTCCAGAAAATGGAAGTTTTGCAGCTTATTTTATACATTAAAATCAAAGGAGGAGATGTAAAGAGGGTTACCAGAAATCCATTGGTGGTAGATTAAGGGGGTGGGAGAAAGCAAAATGAGGAAATCTTTGGGATTGGATAAAAGTACATTGGAGAGACAGATACTTCTTTTACATTGGAGGTTACAGGATAGTTAATAGTTAGCATTTTACAGCACATAGAGATGGTAATCAGGGGACAAGAATAACAAGGAGGGATTCCGTGGTTTCCTGCTCTGGTGTGACCTGAGGGGCCCGGAAAAAGGGATTACTCTGACCTTCCAAAGAGTGTGTTGTCTTAGATGCAAAAAGACAACAGACAGGCTCACTTAAAGTAAAGACTGACCTTTGTCAAGGAAGCTACAGGCCAATGATGTGACTTCCCCATCAAGACCTGCTTTTAGTTTGGATGGTCCAATGTGGTTAATTTCAGTCTCTGCATTTGTAGGGCTTGCCTTGTGGGCCTCCCCTGAGCTTGTCAGGTTTAGTACGTGGCCCCTTTTTCATCTACAAGGGATTTCACTTCCCGAGCAATGTTTATTACTTAATGTCACTAAAAGAAAATTTGAGATCTGTGCCATTACTGATATTATAATATCTGCTTTGCCTAAGCCCATTGATTTTGTGGAACTTACCTATTTGCTAAGATTCAGTTATTTTTATTGTTACTGTTCAGTTATTGTGTGATTTCAGTAGACTTTCAGAAAGTGCAGAAGTCAATGGAAAACAAGGTAAAGTGAGTGGAAATTACTTCTTGCTGCTACCCTTTTCGCTCTTCATAGATCTATGAACTCTCTAAGTGGCTCTTTGCATTAGAGTTCTGGCAAGGTGCTCACTTTCTTTTAGTAAAGATGAGGGTGTTCTTGATCAAATATGGTCTAGAAGGGATCAAAGAATAGCAAAATAAAAATACAGAGGATGCCAAAAAAATGTATACACATTTTAAGAAAGGAAAAATGTATTAAAATTGTGATACTCAATATATACCGATAACAAAAGATGAATATAAATCACGTTTGACTTTTGCAATTACAAGAGGTGCTCAAAGTGGTTACCAGACACTTCTGATTATGGCGATCTACTGCTTGAGCAATGTGGACCAAAGTGTTCACTTATATACAATTTTTGAGCACCCTTGGTATACGCACTGTACTATAGAATAAAATAAAAATTGATACTATTAGTAAATGATTGATAAGACATGCTAGAGTTAAAAGTTAGCAGTGAGATATTTATATTTCCCTGAACACATGGATATAAGAGAAGGGATTTTTTTTCATATAAAAAACCTAATCAGATTCTAAGCATAAATTAAGGGATTCTGGATTTACCGTCGTATATGACAATTTCCATAATTCCATGATTGTGAAACTGAAATCCCTGGATTTTTTTTCTAGGGAAGGATATCATTTCTACTCACTGGTAGCACTGGCCATACATGTAAAATCCATAGGATTCTAATTTTATTTCCATGAGGATGTTACTGAGTAGCTATCTTGTGATGTCTGTCTCTATGGTAACAGAGATATAAAGCTTAAGGGTCTGGAGGAAATTCTTCCTATTGGTTTAGGAATATGGAGCGATGAAGATGAGGAAGAGGATAAAGCTGAGGGAAGACAAAAGAGCCAATTGAGAAAAAAAAACAACTGTCATTGTGTGCAAAAGATTTCATTTCCTCTTGATCTATCTCACAATGAAATAAAAACCAATATGATAAGTAAAATTTAAAAGAAGAAACGATTCTTAAAAAGTGTTGTTTTTCATCCGTCCAGTCAATTTGGTGTAATTGCAGTCACACAGATCTTTTCCTTAGTTGGCTTGCTTTTCACTTGCAGAAAAAGATTGCTTCTTGCCTGAAATTCATAAGAAGAGGGCTTCTTTCTACTCCAAGCAAGTTTAGTTCTTGTTATTGCTATCAAAGAGCTTGACTTTTTTTTTTGAGTCCGAGGGTGAAAATACTGAGATCTTGTTGGCATTCCTCATAATCCTGAGCCTTTCAGGGAATTATGAAAGTACACTGTCCTTCCAAGATATTATTTTTAAGTCCATTACTAGTAAAGACCAGTAATAAATAAAACAAGCATGGTGCTTATTTGAAAATTGAATATTTTTAGGGTGTACTAGGTAAGATTTTGAGTTTTTACATGTTTTACTTTGTTTCTCTTATTAAAATAATAAAAGCAAACAAAAAAATCCAGATGTATGAAAATATTTGGTATTCCATTTATTGCACTTGTTCCTTATCTTTTACGTTTATTTCAGAAAATAAGAACCCACCATGGTTGAATTGTTTTGGAAAGGAAATAAATATGACTTTCCTTCCCCTTTGATTGAAAGTTTATATTCAAGGTGTTATCAAATACCCAATAGTATTAAAATATTTGTGCAATTTATATATCCTTCTCAAAAATAAAATTCACCAGAAGAGAGATGGCTGTCTTTTTTAAATTTATTGTGGTATCATTGATTGATACAATTATATAGGCTTCAAGTGAACAGTTCTGTAATACATCATCTATATGTCACATGGTATGTTCACCACCCAGATTCAATTCTCTTTCCATCACCATATATTAGACCCCCTTAACTATATTTTACCTCCTCCTCTTCCCCTTTCCCTCTGTTAACCACTAAACTGTGTAGCTATGAGTTTTTGTTTTTTTTGTTTGTCTTGTTTGTTTATTGCTTTCAGGTTTACACCGCACATATGAGTGAAATCATATGGTTCTTGACTTTTTCTGTCTGACTTATTTCACTTAGCATCATAATCTCAAGATCCATCCATGTTGTTGTAAATGGCAATATTTCATCTTTTCTTATGGCTGAGTAATATTCCATTGTATATATGTACCACATATTCTTTCATAGAGATGGCTGTCTTACTGTGAAACTTTTATACATATTTAGAACATTAATACAGTGTTGGTGTTTCATTTATTCCAATATCTTCACATATTATATGTGAGGGTCAAACAAAAAACCCCAAAATAATGGCAAGGGAGCAAAAATTCTTAACAGTGAATATAAATTAAGATTGGGGGGGAGGGTTGATGATAAATGTATTTCAAATGATATTTTATAAGATCAAATTAACAAATGTTTAATTGTTTAGTATTCACAGGTCATAGTGCTTAACACTTTAAAGGATTTAGGTCTCTATGGTTTATTTTCTTACCTTGAGAAATTTATAGATTCCCTGTACAGATACAGTTTTTCACAAATTTAATCCGTTCTGTGTAGATACTAATAAGAGATAAGACAATGTCTTCAGGACTTGTGCACACTGTCTTTCAATTCAATGAAAAAATAAACTTAGCTGTAATGTTGCAGTACCTTCTTTGATAATTTTGAAATATAATTTTTTTAATAAAATACCTTGTTTATAACTCTATACATTTTGAACCATTAACAGCGATTGCAATATAAAGTGAGGTTTCTGAATAAAGCAAGGCTACTTTACATTTTAAACGTATACACTGATTTTGGAAAGCTGACTTCAATTTAGAAAGTAAGCCATTCCTAATATATGTCTAGCATGACTGGCCTCCAGAAAACGTCTTATTTTCCTGGGCTTTGGGCTTACACAGTCCAAAGTACACTGTAGGGAATAAGCAAATGGGTTAAAAGGTAGTCTAGAGAAAGATACCGTGGGAAGTAAAGATGAGGAGATAATCTTCTGGCAAATGTTTATCCAGGAAGGGGGGGATGGCTGAACTGCAAGATCGGGTGGTGCACACAGATTAATCACTATCCATACACACGTGAAGATAAGTGACACCTCTCAATATTCCCAAAGAAATATTGTTATTATCTGGCAATCCGCAGACAAATGCAAAGAACTAAGAACAAGTAGGGAAAAGAAACTTACTGCCATCAATCTTCTCTGGTCAGGGCATTGTTACAATTGATTGTAATGCTCCCAGGACAAAACATGTTAAGGACCACCAAATGCTGATTTTACTAGCACAGATTTCTGTTTTACATATTATGGGTGGAATCATGCATGACAGCAACAGTAAGCTGGATTATGAAAACTGATTCTAATGTTAACCTGAAATGTTACGGGTTTTAGGCAAGTTGTGGGACTTACTTATGTTCTGTGACAAGTGTGAAAAGGAGGAGATTGAGTAAAAGCCTGCCCGTGGTGGCCATGTGGAAATGTTTATATAGTGATTAGGAATCTCAGGTTCTTATCCTTTTGGCTGATGACATATTCATGGACTGCCTCTGATGGCTGTGGTGGCAAGAGGCAGAGCCCATTTCTCCATTAGGTCATCCAGAACAGGATTCGAGTCCACCAACTGAAGTGACTGTTTCTTTCTGCTTCTTTCCATTCATCCAATAAATAACTATTGATAAATTATGTCAGGCTCTGTGCTCGAGCGAGATGACTAAGATACGGTCCCTGAGGAATTTAGAGATGAATGTGCTTTATGTGGATGAGGACAGAAAAATATCTACAGTGACAGCTTACCAGAGGGCAGCACAGCTGTGAAGCCAGACAGAACAGCCAGCTTGGGAATGAGCTAGAGGCTTCCAGAGTTCCTAGTTGGAGTTATGCGGAAAAACTGGCGAGTCTATCAAAAAGTAAAATGATAGCTGAAGGGAAAGAACGCAGATTCAGTGAAAAATAGTAATTCAAAGTAAAGTGTGAAGTAACGTATTTGAACTTTCACTTGAAATGAGGAGCATGCCTACCAGCCATTACTTATCTTCATTGAAATCAAATCCAGAAAGACGAGGTTGAGACTGTTGTAAAAGTCAATTACAGACAATGAGAGTGAACATTTTTAAACGTAGTGAGTGTGGCCATGAAAACTTTCTCTTAGGAGGATTTAAACACACACACACACACACACACACACACACACACAATTATCTCTCTTTGTAGTTTATGTACATCTCTCCTGGGAAACTCCTATGCTATCTTAAGAGAAATTTTCATATCATTTTATCTCAGTGTATATCTGTCTTTAATTAGAAGCTACCTGAAAAGGTTGCACACATATTTAAATTAATCACAGAATTAGGCCTCAGATATTACACAGGAGGCCTAAAAGAATGACGTTTTATATAGGTTAGGACAGTTGCTACATAGACTTGTAACATGAGGAAATTGTGTTAAATAAGCATGAAGGTTTCATCCAACTTCACCAACATCCAATTTAATTGGTCTTCAGCTTCACTCCTGACTCCTAGGAACCTGAAAGTACATAGTTTTACATTTTCATTTCAAATAGAAGATCAGATATTTTCTGAGCAATTGTAGGAAGTCTCCCTCTCCTTCTTGCTCTGCCCCTCCCTCCCTTTCTCTCTTTCTCTTCCTTCTCCCCTCTTATCTCCTCCCTTTCCTGTTTCCCCTCTCTCCCCACTTCATACATCTATACGTGGGTATATGCATGCATATATATCTCTATTTCTATCTCTGACTCTCTGAAGTAATTTAGAAATATAGGCTAAAGGCAAGGGCAATTTCCTCCCTACGTTCATTATTGGAGTAATTTTCCTTTGTAGGTGAAAGCAACTCTGGCTGGCTTGGTATTTTAACCTTTGTTTGGTTGAAATATAACAAATACATAAAAGTGCACAAATCAGTAAGTTCACAACTTAATGAATTTTCACAGAGTGAACACATTCCAGTGATTACTCAAAACAAAAGAATAATATTACCAGCATCCTCAAACCCCAATTTTGCCCCTTCTCAGTCAATAATCCCACAAAGGTAAGCACCATGGTGGCTTCTAACACACCATTGATTAGGATAGAGCATTTCTGAAATTGATTCTATTGGGAATATACAGTAATCTTTTGTGTCTTTTGTTTCTCAGCATTGTTTGTGAGATCCGTCTATTTTATTGCTTGCAGTTGTGGTTCAATCATTTTTGGTGTTGTATAGTATGTCATTGTATGACTATATCACAATTTGCTTACCTCGTCTACTCTTATTTTTGTGTGTGTGATAAAATGAATGGACCTCATCTACTCCTCATGGACATGTAGATTGATTCCACTTGGGTCCCCTAAAAATAATGTTACTCGTAACGTTTTTGTATATTTTGCATATATACATGCACTTCTGTTATGTCAATACCAGGACGGAGAATCACTGGGTCACAGAATAACCCACCTTTAGCTGATAATGCTGTTGTCTTTTAAGGTAGGTAAAGAGACTTACCCACCATCACTATATGAAAGTTCTGGATATTTTTGCCAGTGCTTAGTATAATCAGTGTTTATTTTTAGCCATCTTGCTGTTGTGCTGTAGTATCTCAATATGTTTCTTTCCGTTTTTTCCAATGACTGTTGAGTTGGAGAACGCTTTTATGTTTTGTTTTGTTTTGTCATGGGGATGTTATCTTTACTAAGTCTTATCCTTATTTATCTATTGAGACGTCACCTAATTTTTATTGATGTGTAAGAGTTCTTTATTTTTTCTGCATATGAACATTGTGTTCATTATATGTATCACAAACATCTAAATAGATGCATTTTATAGAAGCTTAGAATGTAAAACCCAGACACCCTTAAGGAATTCTTAGTACTTGCTTGGCAGATGAGTCAACTGGGACCTATAGAGATAAAGTCACTTGCTTAAAACCTCTTCTAGTTAGTAGAAAGACCAGAAATAAAACAGAAGTCTCTTAACGTTGAAGTAATGACGTCTTCTATTAAACCATGTAGAATCTTTAGTCCCTTCTAATGTGGTGATTCAAATTACTTTTCTGTCTGGAGATGCCAAGAAATGCATGACATATCTATTGTAATAGAAAATGCAGAGTGATGCATGATTAATCTCATTGATTCTCTGAACAAAAATATCCCCAAGTGACCAACAATTGTATGTGTGGCCGTGCAAAATTAAGATTATACTTTTCTTTTGCTATCAGAGTTTGTTTTTCCTCTTTAATAACTTATTATTACATTCAGCTTCTCATATTTATTCTTGTTGCTTTTATCTTCCCATTCCACATTTGGTTCAAATTCAAGACAGTCTAGTTTTTCTGTAGTGGATTAATAAGAACATTAATTTTCTAATATTTTTCTTTCATCAAATGAGTAAATTTAGGTTATAAAACATAATTGCTCATTTAATAATAATACCTACTATTTATTGGGTATTTTTACATTCTAGCTGCAATACTATATACTTTCCACTGATTATTTTAGATGTTTTGAACAACCCCAAAATATGTTTTATTATCCTTATTTTATTTATCTAGAAACTGAGCCTCAGTGAGTTTAAGTTTTTTGTGAGACAGCTGGAAATTGAATCAGATTTATCAGATTTCAAACATATCACTCTTTGCATGATTCCACTCTACCTGCTTGAAAGGAAACAGATTTAACAATAGAGATTTGGGTCACTACCTGCTTTCAATACTTCTGCCATAGGTCTTGGTGACTTTCCTGTGTTCTAATCTCATTTAATAATTCCATTTAGTATCCTTTTGCAAAGTGGTAATCGGAGCAGTCACTTTTATGGCATTGACTTTGTTCATTTATTGACTGAAGTGAAGCTTTTATTAGTGCACAACCTAAATACTGATAGGCAAGTTCATATCCAGAGACTAAATTGTAGCTGAATTTTCTTTTGTTAAGAGACCAGACCTATTATAAGAGTCTTTGATTTCAATTCTGTGGAGCAATTTATTCTAGAATCCGATTATTTGTCACCTAGGTTTTTGTTGCAAATATTTCTCCTTTCTGTTTATGAAAGAGCTTTTCCACAGATGCCTGAGAATCAGTGTGCTTCTAGATCTTGGCTTCTAGTCTAGTCCAGAGGGATTGTCCTTGTCACACCTCCCTAGCTTCATGCAAAGCAGATACACACTGGTGCCTCCATCTAGAAATCTGAATCCACATGAGTTGCCTAGAATGTTACTTTTCTCTTAAGGTGTGAGAGAAGCACATTTAAGTAAAAAAATTATCATTATAGTTGTTTCACTGTGTCTGAAAAAATCGGAATGGCTTTATACCAAGGATCTCTAATTCATAGGTATTTGATAATAGTAATTACTTAAATGTAGAGAGCTTTATGATTAACAAAACCCTTTCATTTTTCATTGATTCACATAATTACCATGTGAGGTAACCTAGGTAAGAAGTATTATTGCCTCTGTACACAGATCCATGTCTGTTTGTATCTTAAATTTCTTTTAGCTTGTCATCTGCTTTCCATAATACTTGCCAATCAATGCCTTAGTTCAAATCCCGCAGCTCACTTTGAATATGACTATAGCTTCCTAACATAGCTGTGGTCTTGCCTATCTGCAGTTTACTCTCACAAGGCTGCTAGTCTAGTATTTCTTGAAAGCCACATTTAGTATGTCACTCCTCTGCTTCAATACATTGGTGTTTCCCCATTGTTTTTAGGATATAATTCAAATAACTTTGATGGAAGAAAAAACCATTTATGACATTGTCCCTGTCTCGTATTCAGGTCTAATCTTTCACCCACCATATGAATGCCTTGCCTAGCCATACAAACAGTTCTCTGAATGTAACACACTTCCTTGCCATGTCCTTTCGGTCATGTTGACCATACTCCACACTCTGAAACAATTCTCACTCTCCCATATTCACTTGTTGCATGTCTTATAATCCTCCAAGGTAGTGTAGATGGAGCCTCTTCATCTTTGGCTGAATCAGGTAACCCTGTGTATACTTCCGTAGCACCCGCCTCATATCTATCAACACTTACCTTTCTGTGCTGTCATTTTCAGGTTATTTCTTTATTGATAGAATATTGGCACCTGAGGATCATGGTTTCTCCTTTTATGCTCTACCTCTTCCTTAGCACCTAGAGAAAGAGTGAGCCCAGTGTTACTTCAAGTTGTAGTGAGTTACACAACTAAAGATAACAACATGTTCTTTGAGTCTATGTTGCATCATTGTCATTGCATCCTTTCCCCTCCAATATAACTATTTAGATTATGGAAATAAGTTGAGCCAAGTTATAGTTTTGGTGTATTTTGCACTGGTAGAAGTTGGGATATTTAGCTACAATAGTATAATATAATAGTTACCCTACAGTTAGGAATTGTATAGAGCACAGTGCTTTAAAGCTTTATTTCCTTTATGATTTATACACTGTCTCCCAATGAGGTTTTAAATTGTTCAAATGACCCATGGAGAAAACAACAAAAATAATTTAACGGAATGACCAAGTAAAATCCTGGAAGAATAACATGCCAGTTAAGTTTATGAGGTAAACAAATTCAGACACATTAGTAAATTAATACAAAGTGAAAGTGTGGCCCTTTTTTCCGTCTTTCATTACTAATGGAAAAAGAATGGACTTCACCAGTCACCCAATTCTGCTATGTATCATGGTTATTGTAAAGTATACCTGAAAATTAAAAGCATATATCTAATTCCGTTTCCCCACTGAGTCTTCATTAGAAAATGAGAAGCACATCTAAAGCATATGAGGTTGGAAAGTAGAGGATATACAATAGCAGCATTAGGAAAGCAGAGCTAATGTGAGGATTGGTTTACCACCTAAACCTCAGGTCCGCATATGGACAGTCTGCCAGACACAGTTTCCCTGCAGCTGCAAAGAGAGGAAGAATTCAATACAGAGTTTGTTCAGTGTGTCCAGTGAGGTGGGCTATTTACATCTAGCTTGCTCTAATATGCAGCTGTGTGATATTAGGGAATAATAAAGAAGTGAATACATTTAGTTATAATCTCCTAAATCATCTCTGTGGAGGGAAAAGTCTCAAAGATGCGTAAGTTTATAGATAATTGGTTCCAAAATTTATCCATTCTTCAAAATAACAATTCTCTATGACAGGAAGCCACACGCCAGGAGCTACGCATATTTAATTTATTTTGATGCTTTTCATAGAAATTCTATTCATTCTTTATGTTTATGTATAGCCCTTTTCATCCATAGTGGAATTTACTGTACTGTGATTAAAAAATACAACAAGGCTGACAAAATTTGGTTGTGAACATTACGGCATTAATTTATAGGATGAAGCAATCATTTGTAGAATTATAATAGCCAAAGCACAGGATCCCTTTTACTATATTATTCAAGAAAATCAAATATTGTGACTACATTTACAAAATGTAAATACGATGACACTTGTAGCATATGTAGTTCATAAACATAATCGTGGGCACTATGGATTGGGTGAAAGGTAAGAGAAAGTTTAGCCAATAGTCTCTAGTGGGGATGCATTCAAAATCTGTAGTTGCATGTTAAAGAAACATGTCATACATGATTGCTTTTTTTTTTCTAATTTTGACAAAATAATGCCATCCTGATATTCATTTGTACCTAGATGAATCAAGGAAAACTCTGTATATTTTTTAATATACCAAAGATAGAGAATAGATGCTGGTCTAAAGTATGTGGAAGAGTGAGAGGATCAATCATACTATAAGATCAATGACCTCCATCACTGTGTCAGCCAGTGTGATGGTGTAAGCCAGTAGTGGATCCAGGTAGAAAACTTTTCCAAGCACATGGATCTTCTTATCCTTTTAATTGGTTGAAGGAAGGTTCCATTTTTATCACAAACACTTGAAATGTAAAATTGAACCTTCCCTGAAGGTTTATGAAGTTTGTATGCATTAAGTCTCATTCTAATACACCTACAATGTTTTAATTAATTAATTAATTACTAAGAAATTAGATAATATTATAATAATTTAAGTCTATAAAAATTTGACTCAAAATACAATGTCATTTTAACCAAGTTGTTTTAAAGTTTATTTCATTCAGTTGAAAGGAATTAAAGTAACGTATTTCTAACAATGTATGAAAAATTACTAGACAAGTATAAAAGATGGTCTTGATTCCCACCTCTCTCTTCTGGGAAATCATCATTCCCATATATGCCTATAACTTCTTACTACAATTTGAGTCTTTTCCTCATGGTTTCCATTTGCTTTTGGCATAGCTGCAAGTGTCCCAGAAGTAAGATCACTGGGAATTGCTCTTAACACATTAAAGGTGAGAAGTGATGGAAAATATTCCATCTCTCTTGTCCCTCAGGTGAGACAACTCAGTCTCCTAGAGGTCCCAAGTATTATAGTGGTGTCGAGCCTCAGTTGATCACAGTGACAAGCTCATCAGCTTACACTGTACTGGCTTCATTCTATCCTCAGTCTCACTTACCCACTTTTTTACTGTGCTTCCTGGGATCACCTTGGAAATAAATTATTTGCGCTCAAATCTTTTTCTCAGGGTCTACTTCTGGGGAAACCCAACCTATGAGAACATATTTTATTATCAACAGTTTTGACTCTTTAGTTTTTCATCCTTTTTATCAGAAAAGTATATTTGGGAAGATAAGGACAAATATCAAAAGATACATTGGTTTGGGATTTTTAAGTAAACTTTTACAAGTGACACACCAATTTTCCCACATTGTGATTTGGTAGTAGTCAGTATCGTAGTGGGCCTCGTCAGTTCATCTGAAAAATTAAAGCATTAGATCACATATAGTTAAGGAAAAAAAGGAAATTAATGGGAAGGATAATAAACTACCATTTATTAGTTGCTTGATTGTAGTTTCCAGGAGTACTGTGACAAACTTGGGGACTGTGTCCAGAACTAGTAGGAAAAGGTGCCATTATTTAATGCCATATACACTCAGTGTATATGTGATGGGAATGGAAGGAAATATTTCATATTTTTACCACCTCTAGAATAGACTAGATCAGGTTTCATGTTTTGTTTTGTTTTTTAACTCTTTTCCTGCATTAATTGATTTCAAGATTTTTTTCCAAAATGTGTCAGAAGCCCACAAAAAACAAAAAGTTGATATTTTGACTATTTTATGCACTTCATAATAACAATTTGAGCTGCTTTGTATATAACTGACATTATTTTTATATATAAAATTTTCAGATATATTCATATCCAACCATCGTGGCAAAAGGGTTAAATATACAGAATACATTCTTTAAAAGAAATCTTATGTAAAAGTCCAACAGAAAAAAACAAATTGAAAATGTAGGCATTCTGGATGATAAGTGAGGAGGAAAATTTAACTCTCACCTACTCCCACTTCCAGTCTCTATCCCTGTAGGTATAGCTATAGTACTCTTACGACTTGAAAAAAAAACTGCTGTGTTAGACTGCTTCCAACTCTAAGCCTATCAATTTAGAAATGTCTCTTTACCTACTTAACCACAACCGGGACACAGCTAACAGGTAACTTTAAATTGGTAATGCTTATCTATACCAAGCAAGACAGTACAGAAATTTATCCAACAGCACAAATGTCCATAGCCAGCATTGAATATAGCACAATTAACTAAGCAGGAATCTTCATTTCCTAGCCTGTTAGTTGGCATTTATCATGGTCTTTTGATAGAAACCAGCATCAATATGTAAATAGCACCTTGATTTTAGGAAAAAGAAGCTCAATTCACAGCCAAACATATGCTTTGGCTAATTGGTGTTTTGCTTGGTTTAGCATAACAGTCGGTGATAAAGAGGTAAAAATACTTAAGTAGCACTGTGGTAAGCATAATGCTGATAAAAATAGGATGTCTGAGACCATTGTGGGGGAAGGGGGAATATATGGGATATACTAAAGCCTCAATTTTCTTAGAGATGAAAGTCTAGCCACCAAGCCCCATTTGCCATTGAAAGGTTGCTGAGGAATTCAGCTATACTATTACATCAGATAATATTATAACTCATTGTAGCATAGTTATATTGATTTACTTTAGATTAATTTATACATTAAGGCTATGTTTATCCCTCTTCCTTGAATAAAGCACAAATGTGTCTTCTTTCTTAGCTGACGTTTCTTTACATTTCACTACATTTATCTAATTCAGCTATTATGCATTTAATGTTTTTAGTGGGCACATGCCACATGGATGGTCTTATGTTGAGCACTGAGAGCAACAGAAAGACTAATCAAAATTATTTCTGTCCTCAATAGCTGACAGTGGTTAGGGGAGAAAAGTCACACTCAGAGAATATATGACTACTATGATATATCTCCATTCCACCCCTTCACTGTCTAACCCTCTTACTCCTGCTCTTCTGGCCATTATTCCTTACATCATGATAAAATAAAACATCAGTGTAGGGAAAGGTTTAGAATTTATGAAGGAAATAATTTTGTAGTAACATCAGCACATGGTATCTGCCATGCCATTATAATCAGGTCATGTCCTTCTTTGTTCAAGCCTGACTTAGAGAAAAGCTTTCACTGAGATTTTATAAACAACAAGTAATATGGCTCCTATGATTGACCTGCATGACTGTTTTCATATCTCTATACAATATCGAGAGAGCTGCTAGAGAGGCTCTTGATGCTGCCATGTATAGTATTGAATGGTTTTTAATTTCATACAGGCTTTGAATTGATCTCGTAGCCATACATCAAAAATTATAACTCACTACATGTGCATATGGAAAACTGTGAAATATATATTTGCTTACCTCTCTAATTATTCATGGATGGCCTATAACTGACCCCAACTAGTGCTATAGCCTCACCTTAAGGGTAGTATTACAATATAATTAGTTGGGAAGATTGAAAAGACAAAGAAACCATTATTAACATTTAAGTCAACTTTTCAGATTTTGATAGATGGAGAAGGTTCAAAGTTTTCTTATTATCTGAGTATAGATCCCATTTCCTTTAAATTTTGTCTTCCCTGTGATTCACATCTGTTCTGTCTATGATGATTTTAGTAAAAATGATAATGATGGTGATTCCTCATAATGAATAACTATAATTGCAGGTAGAATGTGGTAAGTACTGAAAAAAGAATGACAGATAAAGCTCATGAGAGTTCAGAATAGGGCAAGGATTACCCTGATTTTTTTTCCCCTCTCTCTTTAGGCATTTTTAGACACATCTATATTGTGTGTGGTGTATGTGTATATGTGTGTTGGAGAGGTTCAACTCAACTCATGTTATGCAATTTTGTCTCATATTCTGCCATATATTATGCTCAGGACTCTGTTCATTATTACTTCCATTCCTTTTTCTGATTATGGATATGTTGATACTGATTTTCTTAAATATTTCTCATTGTGAAATAACGATTATTGAATAACCCATTCTAAGTCAAGCCAGGATAATGTATTAGGAGTGTTCCTTAGGTAACATGAGGTTGGTAAGGAGAGAGTCATTAGATTTTAGAAGGGAGTAAGGCCAATTCTCAAATTCCTCAGAGAATATAATTATTAAGACTGGGGAAGTAAATGTGTACCTTCCTAATTTTTAATCTTCTAAAACTAATTTTAAAACTTTCAAATTTTTAAATCATCTAATCAAAGAAATATATATATATATATAAAACATTGCTATTATATGTTTTTATATATCTATATATCTATATCTATATATATATAGATATCTAGATATATAGATATATATAAAATTGTTTCAGCAGAACAATTGTGTCCAGAGAACTTTCCTTAATTCATCTAATTATATGTATATCAATCAATTCATTCATTCATTCCTCTCTATGTATGTATTTATATACATACATACGTGTGTGTGTGTATATAAAAATATATATCTAAGATAAATATATAGGTTGAACCACATGAAATGGCTGATATTTTACCATTTTTTACCTAAAAATGGTAATTTCTTATAGTTCTAATGAATAGCACTGCTATTAGTGTGCTGATTAAGTAAGATGAGAAGGTAGTGTACTAGCACCATATCACTCCACTTAATCAACACAGTAAAGCCAAGATACGGGAAATGTAATGACATTTTTGGAAAACTGACTGATGATTTTGTAATGTAAAATTGGTATGCTCCCGAAATCAAGAAAGGGAAAAAATTGTCTTCTGTAGAAACCTGATTAATCCCATGTGATTTTTATACTATTAGTAATAATGGACTGTACTGTGTAGAAGTAGGCAACTGGGGAATTAGCTATAGATATAAAATTTTCTGTATTTAATCAAATTTACCTAACTCTAACTAAAATTTGGCTGAAACCAAGCAGACTCCTTTGCTACTAAGACAGTCTCTATTAAGTGCTATGTCTGCCCAGGCAACATTATAATTAAGTTTACAGATGCCACTTAGTATACTTTGAAACCAAGAGACTGTTGGAAGAGGGATTGATATAAAATATAATTCTTAATTTGAGGAGTAAAACTGTTTCGACTGCAATCATCCATTTTTAGGTATAGTTAAATAGGGCATATATACTAAGTTAGATGTAAGTTTTTAGAGTATATGGGAATTTGAATGAAAGGAATTATTTGTGTACCAGGCCATATTTGGTGGAAATATTACTGTCCAGGGAAGTTGTTATCTTAAAACATTACTGTTTTCTAAAATACTGGAGTAGAAATAAGAATAAAATTCTTAGTTTATTTTATAAAAATATTATAGTATTTACAGTGTGAAAGAATTTTATGTATGATAATATACACCTAATGATTAAAACCTAGACTTCTTTTGGCCAGCCTTCTTTTAGCGCATGGATTCTGGTCAAGGAGCAGTGTAACCACTTTAAGAGCAATAAGACCTCTTACTCTTTTCAAATTAGTATCAAGATTTATTTTTAATAAGCAGGTTCAATACTACTTGTAAGAAGAAAAAAGTCTCAAAATGAGGCTGTTTTTTTCCATTACTGCTAGAAGGAGCTGGAAATTTTAAATTTTAGATAATCTTAAAAATATTTGTAAGAGTTAGACAAAATTAAAATTATACTTACAATTATTCCAAGGAATATCAAATATTTAAGTGTAAATCTAACAAAGTACATATAAGATGTACATCCTGAATTAGACAAATTGCTGATGAAAGAAATCAAGACCTAAATAATTGCAGAGACATACCACAGTGATGGATTAGAAGTCACAACATAGTAAAGATGTGTCAGTTTCCCCAAAAATTGATCGTTAGATTTAATGCTTGAAAAAGAAAATATGTCGGAGGAATCACTCCACTCAGTATTAAGACATACTATATAGGTATAGTAATCACAGGCGTGATGTTGTTGGTATGATGAACACAAACACATCAATGGAACAAAACAGAGAGTCCAGATATAGGTAGACCTAAACAAATATGCCAAACTGATTTTTCTTAAATTAAAGTTTATTGGGGTGACAACTGTTAGTGAAGTTACATAGATTTCAGGTGTACAATTCTGTAATACATCATCTATAAATCCCATTGTGTGCTCACCACCCAGAGTCAGTTCTCCTTCCATCACCATATATTTGACATGCCCAGCTGATTTTTGACAAAGGTGTAAAAGCAATTCAATGGAGGACAGATGTCATTTTAAACAGATGTGCTGGATCAGAAAAGTGAACCTCGACCTAAACCTCACACCTAATTCAAATATTAACTCAAAATGGATCATGGGAGTATATGTAAATCACAAAAATATAAAACTTCTAGAAAAAAATAGGACAAAAATCTTTGAAATACAAGGCTTATAAAGAGTTCATCGACTTGACACTAAAAGCACAGTTTATAAAAGTAAATATTGATAAATTGGATCTCATCCAAATTAAAAAGTTTTTCTATGTGAAATAGCCTATTCAGAAGATGAGAAATAAAGCTACAGAATGGGAGAACACATATACAAACCACATATCTGAGAAAATGTTTTTATCTAGAATATAAAAAGAACTCTCAAAACAACATTAAAAATGACAAAAATAGACAATGGGCAAAAGACATGAATAGACATGTTACTGAAGAAGATATATAGATGGCAAGTAAGCACATGGTAAATGTTTCAATATCACTACTGTTAAAGACATAAAATTTTTAAAATAAAAAAGAGACATCACCACACACTTATCAGAATGTCTAAAATTAAAAGTAATTCTGAAGAGAATGATGTCAATAATTCTGAAGAATGCAGAAAAAATACAACACTGACAATTGCTGGTGGGAATAAAAATGGTTACAGCCACTCTGGAAAAGAGTATAGGAGATTTCTGAAAGTAAACATGTACTTACCATATGACCCAGAAATTATACCCTTGGACATTTATCCCAGAGAAATGAAAATTTGTGTTCACATAAAAGCCTGTACATTAATGTACATAGCAGCTTTATGTGAAATAGCCAAGAACTGGGGGAAAAAAACTGAATATTATTCAATGAGTGAATCATTAAACAAGCTGATATATCCACACCATGGACTTCTTACTGCTCAGCATAAAAAGAAATGAACTCTTAGCACATTTAACAACTTGGATGGATCTCAAGGGAATTATGCTGAATGCAAAAAGTCGATCTCAAAAGGTCACATACCCTATTATTCCATTTATGTAACATTCTTGAAATGACAAAATTATGGATATAGAATACAGAGTTACTGCTGCTAGGGTTATGGAAGGTGGGTTAGGTATGGAGTTGTCTGTTGCTATAAAAAGGTAACGGGGTCCTTGTGATAGAAATATTCTGTATCTTAACTGTGGTGTTGGTCAAACAAACTACACATATGATAAAATTGCACAGAACTAAATACACACACAAACACAGAAGAGTGCAGATAAAACCTGTGAGATTTGAATAACGCTAGTGGATTGTGTCAATGTTAACTTCCTCGTTGTGATATTATATTACGTGTGATACCGTTGGGGGAATCTGGGTGGAAGTGTATATGGTATCTATTTCCTAGAACTTCGAGTGAATCTACAATTATCTCAAAATAAAAACAAAATTAGCAAAGAGGTGAAAATAGGAAGAAGAAGAGGAGAATGCCAAGACAGACAATGAGAGAAAGAATAAGAGAGAATATAAATATACCCATACAGTGTTTAGTTGTAGTATAAAATATGATGATTATTTTGCCTATACAGGGAACTTTAGGGTCAACTTGATTCCCCTGTTGAATATATCAGGCTTGAAAGTAGAAATTAAAAACTAGTTACCTAGACTTATCAAAGCAATGCTCTTTGCTGAAATTGCTGTTACAATCATTAGACAATGCAGGTACGAAGTCAAAAGCAAGTAATGTTAACTTCAATAAAAAAGCAACATGACTTTCTTTTATTCATTGGAAACGAAGGATAGGTATTTGCCTTAGACATGATTTTAAGTTACATTTATTTGTTTTCTTATTACTAACATTAACGTAAGAGTGATTTGCTGGAAGTTCGGACACCATTAAGAAATCTGAAAAAACATGACTATAGCACCACGACCAGGTTTCTAAATGTGAGAAACATTTTTTTTTTCTGAGAATGTGAAGGATGCCAGAGGACATACGAGTATGTGTGTGTGCATGTGAACATGTGTGTAGCTTTGATTTTTGAAGCAACTGAAATTTTGTTTGTTTCGATGACTATCTTTGTTTGAGCCCCTCCCACTGATAAAAAAGTCACTATTAAAACTCACAAAGAAAGCCTAAAATGTCATACATATTATGAGTGTCATGTCATCGTGCTTTGCACACTTCTGACTGAAGTTATGCAAGATTAGATACAGTCAGTTGAAGACAGCATAAGGAAAGGATGTTATGACATCATGTTGGTGTCTTTGTCAAAAATGGTTATTACACAGAACGAATGAGTGTGTGTGTGTGTATGTGTATGTGCGCACACCCACACATGCGCGCTTGTGCTTTTTTACCATCTTAAAGTTATGTACCGTTTGGGATTAGTTTTCCATAGTCCATGTAGTTCACACAAGATATATTTTACTGGATGCTTTAGGCTTGTCAGTGACACTGACATCAGTGGTAGTTGTTTCATGTCATCTTATTCTCCCTTCTTCTCTTGTCATCTATACCCAAATATTCTGGCCCAGCTATTTACTGCTTGTCTTGGAACTGCTGGGAATTTTCAAACAATGATAACTTTAAGAATGAAATCACAACTATAGGACAAAGCTAATAAACCATTTCTTCCTTCAGCATTAAGCCTTCCCTCTGAAGTCAGGTCCAGTTTAATAAACCTAATGCAATATTTTCTCTTTTCATGAAGTAAAAAAGAATACTATTTAGGTTTGATCTGATTTATATAAATGCCAAAGTTTCCTTTTGGAAAAGTATGTGTACCTGAACGATTTCTCCTATAGTTTCACATAGGTAGGTAGGTAGGTGAACAGACGGACAGACATATCTCAGCAGGAGCATTTCATCTTTTTTAGTTACAGTTTACATTAATATTCTTTATGCCTTTAAAAATATTTATATATAGGGGAAGATTTCGTTTTTCAAGTAGGTGTTGTGCAGTCTCTGGTGTTTAATTGAGCTTTCTCATTTCCTTGGTTACCTCTTATCCTCATAGATGAAAGCTGAGAATGTTTTTCATTGTTTATTGCTAGGAAAAATGGATTAGATAGTCATTGATGGATAGCTAACATAAAAATAATATGACTTTGCTTTTAATTTTGCTTTTATTTTCGTTCTGTGTATAGGAAAGAGTAGTTTGCAAAAGTTAGCATATTATAAAACAGTTGGTAAAATAGAGAACCTAATTTTTCACTCAATAATAGAACATATTCAAACTCTTTTGATAATATTTCCAAAGCTACTCTTCTAGTCAAAGAAATTGAGCACATTTGTACAAAATAGTCATCTGTTTGTGAGGTATGTTAGGCATAATAATGGCCACCCAAAGATGTCCACATCCTAATCCTCGGAACCTGTGAATATGTGACCTTACGTGGCTGTAGTTCAAGGTCCTGAAGACCACCCTCAGGTTCAATGATTCACTAGGAGAACTCACAGAATTCATAGAAGCTGCTATGCTGTTGTTACAGTTTATTAACTCAGGATAAATACTAAAATAAAAAAACGAAAGATGCAAAACACAGAGTCCAGGAGAGACCAGGCACCAGCTTCCAGTTATTCTCTCTCAGTGGAGTCATATGGACTACACTGAAGTCTCCTAGCAATGATGGGTGACAGTATACACAAAGTATAGCCAACAAGAGTTTACTCAAGTCTTGGATTCTTCATTTTATTGGGTTGGTAATAGGGTTTCCAGGCAGGAATTCCCACCCGTTCTCAGGAATTTTTTTCACTTTCCCCTTCACGAATCCCAAGAAAAGTTGGTCAGGAAATCAGGGAAAATTGGCTCCTTGAACCCAGTAATACCCACAATGGGAAATAAACGTACTACCCACAATGTATCTCTTAGACATTTTTCCTATTTCTCACTAGGGTTTCTGGGCGGGAATTCCCGCCCATTCTCGGGAAGTTTTTTCACTTTTCCATTCCCGAATCCCGAGAAAAGTTGGTTGAGAAATCGGGGAAATCGGCTCCTTGTACCCAGGTGGTTGGTAGTATCGACCGTCACTTTGTGGAAACGATTTATCGTGAAGAACAGAAAACAGATTATATCTCAGGATTCGAAAATGGGAAAGCGAAAAAAATTCCTGAGAACGGGCGGGAATTCCCGCCTGGCAACCCTAGTTGGTGATGTAGGCATGCTGCACTCGTGTGTCAAAGACTGCTACCTAAGTCTCCAGCCTCTCCCGAAGTTACATTAATACTGCATGTCCCAAGGGCCGCTCTATACGTCAAAGTGTTATCACAAATTATACTGTGACCCAAGGCCTGAGGTAAACAAGGCACTTTTATCATCGGGATATTTCTAGGGTTTAGATGTTCTCTCCCAGAAACCAGTCAAGAGCCAGTTCTTTCTTTGGAATGTGCAGAGTTTGGACAACCCATGCCTGCTGAATTAATCTTTTATTGCATAATGGCAAGGGAACTTTGTAGATGAGATTAAGTTAATGACGTTGAAATAGATGATCTTAGATTACCTGGATAAACCCAATAAAATCAGAAATATCCTTAAAAGAGTCAGAGAAAGAGATGTGAGAATGAAGAGCAGAGTGTCAGAGCGATATGATGTAGATTGAAAGATGCTATGCCTCTGGCTTTGAAGGTGGAGAAAAGGGGCCATAAACCAAAGGAATACAGGTAGTTTCTAGAAGCTAGAAAAGGCAAGGAAATGTATTTTCTTCTAGATCCTCTAGAATGATCACAGCCCTGATGACACCTTGTTGTTAGCCTAGTGGCAGATTTCTGACCTCTAGAACTACAGGAAAGTCATTAAGTTTATAGTAATTTATGTAAGCAGCAGGAAAATAACACAGTAGGTTATAAATATTATATATATGCAAATATGTACATGTGTATGTTTGACATGTGTGTTTATATACGTATTATATCTTTGGGTAATTTAAAGCAAACTTTAAAATTCTCATCTTGCTACTTGCACATCCTACCCTCAAGACAACAAATACAACAAATACTCAGACACAGAAATGGGCGCGTGCACACACGGAGAGATACGTAACACATCAAATTCAGATCTGTCTTCTGCTAATGAGAACTCACAAATTTGTGAGTAGAACACAGTGGGTTTGACTTGGGGTTATGAAATTCATGGTAAACATCATCAAGGCAGATGGATATCTAGGTTTTTCATTTCATTGAAGAGCGGGTTTTGGTATACAAAGTGACAGTTGCTATTAAAATTTGGATTTCTTACCTATTTCAAAGTAAATTGCACCTACAGTCCATTTGCAAGCTCCATGTTTTAGAGATTCAGCTTTGTATTTGCTGCATTATTGCATTCCTTTGCGTTTTTCTTGCATCTACTTTCTTAACAAGAAGACACTGAAGTGTTAAGTAGTTCTGTATGTGACTGAATTAATAATACACTTCTTCAGTTGGTAACAAGAATGCTCTTGGAATTATCACACACTTTTTCTTTATCCTAGTTACTTGACAGATTGAGAAGTTTTTAAGTATTTTCCTTAAAATTGCTGTGCACCTTAACTAACAGTATTTCTTAACTATAGTGCCTGACAAAGCCTGGGTATTTTAGGCACCGTGTACAGTTTGGCCCAGCAGTTGATCTCTTCTCAGATCATTCAAAGGGGTTATTAGAGAAAGCCAACAATATGCATAAGTCTATAATTTCGGTATTTTTTGTCCAAAAACCATACCTAAAAAGGATGAAAAGCATTTAACCACTCCAACTAAAAACAGTATAGTGTTTTACCAAAAGGGTCCAGTCATGCAGCACACCGATTAAAAGCTTATATAATTTCATTATTCACAGATTCCATATTTGTAAACTCCCTGACTTGTTGAAATTTACTTGTAAACCCAATAACAATATTCATGGAACTTTCAGTATCATTCACAGTTATGCAGAGTAGCAAAAATTTTCAATTTTCTGACATGTGCACTCCCAGCTGAGGTCCAACAAGGTGACACTGTCTTCTGTTTCAGCTCTCATCCTGGATCCATGTCCTCTCTGTGCTCTGTTTAGTGCCATATTTGTCACAAGTTTTGTGCTTTTTCCTGTTTAAAATGGCCCCCAAGCTTGGCGGTGAACTGCTGTCTAGTATTCCTAAGTGCAAAAAGCTGTGACGTGGCTTATGGAGAAAATACATGTGTTAGATAACCTTTGTTCAGGTATGAGTTATAGTGTTATTGGCTATGAGCTCAGGGTTCATGAATCACCATATAGTAAATAAGGCATCTGGAAACAGAAACATGCATAAAATAAGATTATATATTGATAGATTCACAAAAATATTGTGACTACGTAGAGTCTTGCAGGAACCTAATGCTGTATTTCCCCTAGGATAAACGCTTCAGTATTCACTAATTCAGTGTTTGTGGTGACTATAGAATGTAACTACTGGGAAGAACAAAAATTGTGTTTATGGTTGTCATTCTTCCTCCCAAGCCACTCGCACAGTGTAGCATCTACACTTCCAACAGGACTGAAAATCCACAGTGACATTCAAATTTCCCAGGTTCATTATTAAGCTGTATTTGGGTTTGTAAGAAGTTAATGGAGTTATGCATTAGTTAAGCCCCCAAGTGTATATTATATATTCTTTTATTTCAGTTTATAGAAATTATACCACCGATACCAGGAATGTCATGAAGCTGAAATGACACAATTCTGTGTCTCTTAAATGAAAGAATAAATCCTTCTCTTTTTCCCCCCTTATATCTCTGAGTCTATTTCTGTTTTGTTTGCTCACTTATTCTGTTCTTTGGATTCTGCATATAAGTGAGATCATATGGTATTTGTCTTTCTCCGTCTGACTTATTTCACTTAGTATAATATTCTCTAGGTCCATCCAAGTCGTTGCAAATGGTAAGATTTCATTCTTCTTTATGGTGAAGTAATACTCCACTGTATAAATCTACCACATTTTCTTTATCCAGTTGTCTATCTATGGGCATTTCGGTTGTTTCCATATCTTGGCTGTTGTGAATAGCGCTGCAATGTAGGGTGCAGATGGGCACTGGACTTATCAGGGGAATCACTTCATAGACTGTGTAGATGCCTGACCAATGTGCTGTACACCTGAAACTGAAGTAGAATAATATCATATGTCAACTATAATTATAAATGTGTATATATATACATATATATGTATGTATGTATATATGTATACATACATATATATAATATGTGTATGTGTACATACATATATATATACATATATGTATATAGTCATGGGATGTGGAGTACAGCATAGGGAATATAGTCAACTGTATTGTAACAGCTATATACAGTGTCAGAGGGGTAGTGGATTGGGGGGATATATCACTTTGTGAGGGGTATAAGTGTGTATTACATTGCTTTGTATACATGAACCTAATAAAAAAAACCCACAATAAATCCTTCTTTTGCTGGAAAGACTTCTTTTTCATTTCATTTTCTCATCTTCTCATTTTTCATCTTGAATGGTCTTTTTCCTTACTGTTTTTCTTCACTTTTCCTGTTGATTATTTTTCATAGCCATCTGTTTTATATCTCATTCTTATTATCTTTTTTCTGTTTTTATAATGCTGGCCACAAAAACGATAAAATCCCTAACCTCCAACTCCCTGCACCATTTGGCACATGGTAAATGTCTCTTTTTCTGTATCTTATTATATCTATTATCCTTTATATGTCCGTGTCTAAAACTGAGCCCTACTGGTATGCATAGGAGTGAATGTCCAGTAACTAATGACTTTGATAAATTGCAGAACATTTTATCTGTTTGCAAAAAAATGCTTTGAAGAAATTTCCTGTGATATTCACAAAATTGTAAACACAGACACATAGTAGATAAAAAAATTGACTAAAATATTTATGTATTTTTTCTATATAATATTTGGTTTAACAGTCAGAAATTCAATCATTCTATTTGCTGTTTCGGTATCATTTTTATATTTCTAAAATATACTATTTCCAAAGCTATCTCAAATTTACCAATATCTCATTTTATATGACCTTACTTTGTTACCTTAACTACAACCCTACCAGGAATATCTGTGGGTGAACAGAAAGCAGTCTCTCTATCTATCTGTATCTATCTATCTATCTGTCTGTCTGTCTGTCTGTCTGTCTGTCTGTCTATCTATCATCTATCTATCTATATATCATTTATCTATCTATCATATGTATCTATCATGTATATATTTATGTATAAAGGTTTATATGTGTATATGCATATACAATCACATGAATAATATTAAGTGTATGTATACATGCATAAGTGTTACATATATATATATATACACATGTATAAATTTATGTATATTTATAAAATTATAAAGGTTAATGTTGATCTAGGATACAAAGTCTGTATGACCTTGTAATAATTTTGAATAGCAAAGCTCTTTCCATTCATCTTTCTGTTACCTTCAAAATTCGTTTTACTTTATTTTTTCCATTGCGTGAAACAGCGTAGAAGCCCCTCCCCTCTCCTTGCCATCAGTCTCTCCAAACCCTAAATATTGTTAATATTACAGTGATCAATATATTAGAATGTTTTTAGAACATATTGAGATCTTTGAATTAAAATATCAACTTAATTAAAATAATAAACCTAGACTTGTGATCTTTATTTTAGATTTGACATTATGTAGTTTACCAATTTGGGCGCAGAGAATGGAAGAATAATCCATTTTTACAGAATTAGAGCATATTTAGGATGTAAAACTTATGTGAATAATTTTTCAAGTCACTGTATCAGCTAAGAAAAAAATCAGTAAGCGACTTAATTAAAATGAATAGTTTAGGTGATATCCTCTGTATTATAATCCAGTTTTAAAGAAGTGAGCTTCTCTGGGAAGAAGGAAAATATTTATTTAATCACCAGTTACATGTTGTTGTAGACCTTATGTGTACTTTCAGAACATAATAATGGTTGGTAATTTTCTAGACAGAATCACTTGATAAGAGAATTAATTTGACTAAGAGTATCTACAATCTGCTGGACTATTGTGCTTATGGCATGTCACATTTTTTAAATTTAATACACTGTTATAAAATATTTAGTCTTATTATAAGCAATTAAGACTTTTGTACTTATGAAGTCACTTCAATGAAAATATTATAAAACCATTAGGCACCTAAAATAGACTCCATGCATTTTTAAATACAGTTTATACAGAGTACAATTATTATTTTTCTCTTGGAAATGTCTTCTTAATAATATTGATATTTTAAAGAAAAAGCCAAGGTATTTTATAATATAAGCTGTTTGAAAGGAGACTAAATTATATAGAAGCTTTTCATTGTTGTTATTTTAACTCATACATCTTTTGAGTAGAAAAAGATGCTTTAGTTTTAGCTTTGTTTTCCCCCAGGAACCACACATATTAATTTTCATTACATTCTTCTTCAAATGTAAAGTGCATTTTGCTTTTGAATTCCAGTCATCGATAAGACCATAATAGCTAATGAATGAATAAAACAAATCATCACACTTAATACCTCCAGACATTTTTGTTGGTGGAAGTAGAAATGGGGGATGAAAGTTGAAGGTTTCCTATAGAGTTCTCTGTTATTTGGATTTTTACTCTAATAATATAGTCATTCCATACATGCATAATAAAAAAATTATGTTTCTTTTGAACAAATTGGTCAAGTCTTGAGGTAAATATGCCTTTTCACAGAAGGTCAGTGAGTGGCGTATCTACTGATAGATTTTATACAAACTGGTGGCACTTGTACATCCCTATTATTTTTAAATAAAAAATATGTATTCTGTTTCTTACCTGTCACTTATCCTGAAATAAAAAGTGTTGTCATCTGTTTGCAAAAAAAAACAAACAAAAAAAAACGATGCAGATCTATATGTCTATATCTGTACATCGATGTATAGATAGATCTGTAGCTATAGACATTTCTTTATGTTTATAATTAAATACAGACAGATTTCCAGATTTTAAAATGCCTTTGTTCGTCTCTTTGAATATTAAGGGATTTCACCCAGGTACTCATTTATCAAAATTGACTACGGCATATAAAGAAAGAGTTAGATATGTAAGATGCACTGCTAATATTAACTAGAATCATTGTTTTGAAGTACAGATTTTGGTTCAATAACAGCACATTACAGCAGACCAAAGTTATTAACTTCAATTGATAAAGAATTATGAATATAATTATAATCCTGTTAATTATTTAGAGCCATGAATTATGCAAATGCAGCAGGTATTATTAATCATCTGCAGGATCCAGAACAATTTCCCTAAAAGAACATATAAATATTAAAAAGTCTGACTTGGCTCTCTTGTGTACTTTTAGAGCTTTAGTGTTCCCTTATGGACAATGTTTGGATTCAGTTCTCCTTTATAAAATGAAATATGCCCCAAATGTGCCTTCTCCAAAGGCCAAATGAATGTCATTAGATTTCTCTTCTTGTCTGTAAAATGTTTACTGACTGTGTGGTTTCACATGTTTGTTTATATCGGAGACAGCTCAGTTCTTTTAAGCTAACATTAGTCTGTGGTGGCAGACGCCCTACTCATGAATAGCACAGTGTATGCATATCCCTGCTGTGAGACTAACTACCTGTAATAGTCTTGAAGCATCTAATGAAATATTAGAATTTCCAAAATTAACATATCATGAACCTCCCCCAGTACTAAGGAAAAATAGAGCATTTAATGGAGTAGTTATGACTCATTTGTATACATATGCTCACCATTTGTAGAATGAACATAATAAAAAAAATAGCAAGAACAAGATTTACAAATGGACACTTTTGAAAATTCATGTTTGGTAAGAGACTTGAATATCTTCTTCTGTAAACAGATTGTTGTAAGTTTTCCTGCAAGAAATACTGGACTTTTCCTTTAAGGAGCAACTTGCAGAAATATTTAAAAAGGGTATTATACACAAGAACTTTGTTTGCCTCAAAACATTAGAGGTTAATGTCTGTTTTTAGTTTAAATCCAGTTTTATTTAAAATAGAACTCTTCATAATTGACTCTTTGAAGAATTATTATTTTTTTTAAATCTGAAAACATTTTCAAATACCAAAAGATTTATGTTTGTGACCTGGGAATGTGATCCTTACTTGGAAAATGCCAAGGTTGGGCTAGGACCAGGGTAGAAGTTAGGCGAGCCGCGAAGGGACGTGTGTGAAACAGTGTAAGGGAGCGTTGTGCTACTGAGACTGTTAAATAATGTCTTAGCCTTTAGAACAATAACTGACATAGAAGGACTTCCAGAAATAGCGGTTCACTGAATGACATAATTAGCTTGCAGTTTTGGCACATTCACTCACGGCAGTGTACATTAACTGTCGAATGATGGAGGCATGAGAGACACGACCGTTTACACATACACTTTATCCATGTGTTTTCTAGTAAGAGAATAGCCCAACTTTATTCAGTACTGGATAACATTCAGACTTGTGCTTTGTTAATGCCTCATATTTTTAAAATTATATACAAAAATTTCATGTCCAGAATATGAAAAAAAATTGGAAACAATGCGGCAGAGAAAACTTTCGAATAAATGGGTTTCTTACACAATCAGAGAGATTTGTTCTTGTCTTTCCTGAATTTCTACTTGTGACTCTCTGCTTGCTGCCCTGATGCTAGAGGCTCTGACGTCTGTGCAGCCCGCTGTCTATTTGAACTTTCAATAACATTTCTGATCTTGTTCTCTTTCTGAAGACTAACCATGAGTTAAATGTCAAACTCATATCTTACAATATTTTTTCAAAATTAAAAATATATACACAGGGTGCCAAAAAATGTATATACATTTGAAGAAAGGAAAACTGTATTAAAATTGTAACACTCAATATATACCGATAACAGAAGATGAACACAAGTCACCTTTGACTTCTGCAATTACAAGAGGTGCTCAAAGTGGCTCCCATCAGCGTCCAGACATTTCTGATTACAGCGAAGTACTGCTTGAGCAACGTTGACCAAAGTGTCCACTTGTGTATATTTTTTTGGCACCCTCTGTATATGTGTATTATGTATGAGACATTATAACATCTAAATTTTCATTCTACGTAAATCTGTTAGGTGAGAGGTAGAACTAGAATCAGCAAGTAGAAATTGAATCCTTTGCACGAAGGGAAGCAGGTTTAGTTTTGCCATAGAAAGAACTTTCTAATGTACTATAAGGTGTCCACGGTTGAAATGAGCATGCATTCTGCCCTCCTCCATCTTCTTTTTACTATTGTTGGATTTCAGGGCTCATCATCTGGAATCTGCTCCAGTCCACACTTGGCATTTATTGAATGAATGTTCTGATTAAAAAAGGTAATGTTTTAAGAACTTTACAAAAATTATACCAGAAGTTTTATAACAATCCAGTCAGCTACATATTATTAGTATCCCCAATTTTCAGTTCAATAAACTGAGGTATGGAAGCCTAAGCAACTTGTCCAAAGTCACCAGTCAGTCAGTGGTACATTCAAACTGAGGCAGTCTGGTGCTATAGTCTGCGCTGCAAATGTCTACTCTGTGCTCTTCTGTACTCAGCATCACAGATAGAGCCTGGATCCCCATGACTTAGAGCTACTTAAGACTTTTTATTGTTTGGCCCAACTTACTTCTTTAGCCTCATTTTCCAACATTACACTTACATTCCTTTCATCCAGGCACACAGAATCTGTCACCTTCAACCTGAACACATCTGGAGTTTTCAACTGTCTGTGCCATTTGTCATCCCACCTCTGTATCCCCCACATCTGCCCCAGCCCTGCTTCTATGGAACTCCCCCATTTATTTCTCAATCAAACTGTTGCTGCTTCTATAAAATGTTTTGCAAATACCGGGCCCACTTAGTTGTCCCTCGTCATTTTACCACAAACTTCACATTTTCAAATCTGTTATGACCTTACAGCATATTAAATCATTTCTATTTCTCTCCCCTGTTGTAACCTGGAAACTCCATGAAGTCAAGAACCACATTTTTATTTGTGTACCTTGAGAAGTTGAGAAGTAAATGCATTTAAAAATTGCCCAGTTCCTTTGTTGCTTTTGAGACAAAGACAAAAACTCATAGACACAGACAACAGTTTACTGGTCATCAGAGGATAAGGGGGGCAGGGTGGTAGATGAGGGTAAAGGGGATCAAATATATAGTGATGGAAAGAGAACTGACTCTGGGTGGTGAACACACAATGTGATATATAGATGATGCATTACAGAATTGTACACTTGAAACCTATATAATTGTACTAATCAATGTCACCCCAATCAATTTAATTAAAAAATAAATAAGTAAAAGTTGTCCAAATGAGTACAACACGTGTAGTATAAAGCAAGAGTTTCTTATCGTGTGTGTTTTAAATGTTTAAGCAGGAGCTAAATGGCCAGTCATCACAACTGTGGTAAAGGAGATTCTTGCATGGAGAGAAAGGTTAAACTGGAGTCTAGTCTCTATGGCCTTTTTTAGCTCTCTCATCCCAATTCCATGGCATGCCTCACAGCTAAAAAGTGCTGGTCAGAAATACCTATCCATTGTATGTGGTGCAGGCTAGTTGGTTATGATCCCCAGGGCCTAGTTCTTAGAAAATGTGTTTGTATTTTAGTCCAAAAAGTGCTACTCTCTGTCTCTCCTCCTCACTAAATTTCCTTTTATATTTTTTACACCTTCAGAAACTATGTTTGAGTAGAGATTTCTGCAATTTGCCTCTGTGCACAAACATTCAAGTGGTAGATATTTATCCCCAGAGATGTTGAATAAGGTGTAGTCTTCAATTATTGCTAAGATTTAATCCTTTTCACCCTAGGAGAGAAACTAATGCTCGATAATGTCACTTATGAGACTGTCATTTTTGTGTAACATAGAATTAAAGGCAAAGAGAAAACTTTTGAATACATATTTATAGTGAATTAGATAAGGAAGCAAATGAATTTTGGATCTTACAATGCTTTTTTCTATTAAATGAGGTATAGATTTCTAATTTTTAGACTGATGATTTTACTGTCTATGTTTTAGTGCCCTTTATAAACAGATCTATCATCAAATATTTTTACATCATTTAAAATTTATGCACAAGTGCAAAAGCATTAGTATTTGCAATAAATAATTACAGAAGAATTCACTGATTTAATGGAAAAATAGTTAATACAATTTTAAGAATGCATTGAGAAGAAAGGGAACAAAGGAAAATTGAAAGCAACAAACAAACAAGACAAACAACCAAAAATTCACAGACACAGACAACAGTTTAGTGGTTACCAGAGGGTAAGAGGGGAGGGGGGAGGTAGAAGAGGGTAAAGGGGGTCAAATATAGGGTGTCAGGAGGAGATTTGACTTTGGATGGTGAGCACACAATGAAATAGTAGATGATGTATTATGCATTGAATTATACGTTTGAACCTATATAATTTTATTAATCAATGTCCCCCCAATAAATGTAATAAAAATAAAAACTAAATAAAATGATACGTATCTAGATACTACAAAAGCATATTAGTTACCTATACAATCCATTTGTAGTTTTCTTATCCTATATGCAGATTACCTTGGAAATGGTGCAAAAGCATGTGTCCATTTTGAAAGTTGGCACTATATTATTATTTTAAATTTGCAAGTTGTTTAAGCCATGATTCATAGTTGAAATTCACTTTCATCTTTGCTGTATTTTGGCATATTTTATTTACCACACATGTAAATGTAAAAGTGTACTATATTATCATTATAGAAATATTAAAAAGAGTCAAGAGAACACATAAGTCACAAAAACTGTATCAGTGCTTAATGAATACATTCATATTAGGAAAATACTTAGTAGGTTATTTTCATAACCTACTAAAATAAGTAGGTTTTCTTTTTTGTTTGTTTTTGTTTTGCTTAATAAATTGGAAATGGTCAGTAAGGCAGAGGAGTCAGTGAAGGGGACATGCCCTTTCTTGTTGGTGGGATTATAAATCAGTCTAATGGTTTTTGAAAGCACTTTGGCAATATGCATAAAGAGCATATTTGATCCTTTGACCCAGCAATTTGTCTTCTGAGGCTCTTCCCTAAGGACATGATTAAGTAATATGAACAAGGTTGTTCTTTGCTGTGTTATTTTGAATAGGAAAATAAAGGAAACAGCCAACCACTCAGTTATTGGCAAATAAGGGATCAGTTAAACAAATTTTCATATATAGCTACAGTGGAACATTATGCAATTATTCAAATGTTTTCAAGAATATTTAGTAAGATGAATAAATATTGATCATATAATACCAACCTAAAAATATATGCAATATAGCCAATATATTTAATTTTAAAAAAATCTATGTGAAGAAATTAATATTAAAAGAAAAATATCCACTGTATTAACAATCTCTGATGTGATGAGATGAGGTGTTACATTTATAAGTTATCTTATAAAAATATTTTTATAATAAGAAAAATCCTTAAAGCATAATTTTGTAAAATTCAAATGGAATGAGAAATATGTTTTGTTTACGATTAAAAAAATATTTCACAAAATATAGTATCATTATGCGTAGTATTCTTCCTTAGAAGAAAAACTATACCAAGAAATATACCTGCTAAGTACTATTTAGAGAGCTCCTAATCCTGCCCGGTGAGGTTCTCAGAGTCCCCAATTAATACTTTAAGGAGGTTCCTGCAAAACTGAGGTGGAGTGATGAGTGAGTACTAAAGCCTTACCTAAAGCCTTACCTAGGAAACAAATTGCTACTTGGTTTCCACAAATAATACTACTAGTGGGGAACCTGTACTTCTCCCTAAACCAGATGTGCCTGGTGTTGAGTGACGTTGGGATTCTGATGATAATGGTTAATTTACCCTCCTGCTTTTCTACGTCTAGCAGTTTCTGCCTTTGGTTTCACACACATTCCTTAAGGAGAGGGAGCACATAAACACTATTTTATTGTACCTTGTTAGTTGGTCCCTTTACTGCAAGAAAGAATTTGTCTTTGAAAGCGCAACAGTAAGGTAACTGGTCTTACATCTTAGAAATCTTTCATTTCGTACACTCTGTCCACTACACACCTATTGTGTTCAAACTCCCTTGATTAGATTATAGAGATTTTCACTGTTAAATAGTAAATAAAAGAGACAATAATTACTGCCTTGTCCTCCCTGAACCAAGGTATCCCAGATAGTTTAAAATATCTTGTGTCTACAGTTAGTCTTACTTCAAATTTCCCTTATCAGCAAACCAGGAAGGCTTTAGTTGCAGATGAACCAGAAATTTTTCCTGGGGAATTTTGGCACAGTGCTTGATGAGCTCATGCCTTTAGTTGAATTATATTTTCCTCATTGAAAACAAATTCTAACCTTTTCCAATGATGGCTTTAAACTAGCAAAAGGATTCTGGTGTGGATGTTGTGTTTGATGAAATCGCATGTGTGTTAATTTGCATACACTTTACAATAAAAGTAAAATGCTAGGTGGTTTCAAATCTAGTTTATGCACTATAAAATGTAAATTATAAAACTTTTATTCAAGTATACTCTAGAGTCATTGTGAAATGGCTCTTTCCACCAGGAATATGTAAGTTGCATATAAAACAGATATCTCTTCTGGAAAAGGAGTTTCTTGTTAAGACATGACTACAACCAAGCCATTCTTTCTCTCTTGATTAGTATTCACTGTCTCTGCTTAGCTGTCTGCAGTTGGTGCAATTTGGAAACTGAGCATAAGGGAAAGAACTCTCTCGTAGTGTAGGATTTGCAGTGTTCTACTTAGGTACAACTGCTATTACATTTAAAGAATCATCACAAATATAAAAATTAATGGGAAACTGGAGAGAACCAAAATCCAAGAAGAGACATTGATATCTTTTAAATTTATTCAAAATATAAGTGTGAAAATGACATGGAAGAAAAAAAACTTTAAGTGAAAACTATCAACTGTATGTGAAAAATAATAATGTCACATAATCCACTCATTGTCAAAATGGCTGTGAAAACGTGTTGCAGTTACTCATCTAAACTTTTTCACATTTACTTCTCCCTGTTCTTTACCTGTCCAACCTCTGGGGTATAACTTTCTTAGGTCTTTCATTTTGAGGCCCTTGCACATAACTTGGAGAATTAGGTCAAGTATCTATTACCTTCTTATGTCACTAGGCTTTCTCTATAATGTATCCTCAGAGTTAAATTCATGGGCCCTGTGTAAAGCTACAACTCCTTATCAAAGTTTTTTCAAGAAGCTAAAGGGAAAGGAGGTAGAAAATAACTTATTGTAGAGCACCTCTTGTAGGTCCTGTCTATATGCAAACATTAGCTCATTTAATGACTACAACAACCTATTAAGGCTGATGGTGTCATTCACATCTTCCTGAGGAAACTTAGGGCTGGTCAGATCCAAGGTCTTCTGCAAAGTCCTATAGGTACCAAGAGAAAAAGCCAGGGTTTTTACCTAGAGCTCTCTGACATTGAGTCTATTACTTTTTTTCGCTCATTATGGATGTTAATTAGAGAGTAACATAATGATCCCTTCCTTCCAGGAAAAAGAATTAGAATCACAGTTTTTAGATTTTGCTTATAAATACTTAACCAGTTTATTATTTAAATAAATAGGCAAAATATCTTGAAAGTTTTTATTTATATTAAATTGAAAGTTTGTATATGGTGAGGGAAAGAGAACTGACTCTGGGTGGTGAACACACAATGTGACATATAGATAATATATTACAGAATTGTACACCTGAAATCTATGTAACTTTACTAACACTTGTCACCCCAATAAACTTTAAAGAAATAAGTGTAGTATAAATGATATGTTCTCTTTAGCTCTTATGAAACATTGTATTGAATCTTAGCTGTCTAATAAATAAGGCCAAGAAGGTGGTTATTAGGTCTGTTTGTAGCTAGTCTGCCTTTCTTTCTTTCCTGGTACATGGAAACACATCCCCACCTACTTGATGATACTTCAAAATATAAGATATGCTTGAAAAATGGAATGTGAGTGGAGGTAACTTGTATCACTTCTGGTCAGATGATCTAAGAGCCATTGAATGTTTTACCATGTTTTCCTTTGTCTCAGACCAAGTTGCTCACAACATTCAAGATGGTGGCTACTCTGTCGTCGTGAGTGATTGCAATATATAGTCATCCACTGCTGTGGTGTGATGGGCACATAGCATAAGCAAGGACTAAGATACTGAGATTTTGAAATTTGTGATTATAGCACAGTAGCCTTAAGTGACTGATAAGTTCAACATCAGTGATTGTTTTTTAACGGAAACAGCAAACATGTTTAGGAAATGTTATTATTGTTTTTGTTTGTTTGTTTCAGAATCACATATTGAGTCTGTGGCCCACATTTGGTGTGATGCTAAAATTTTTGCAAATATCAAAAACTGATTTGAGTTTTATTAATGGTTCTTGAAATTAAACATGTCCGGCAATCAAGTCATCTTCCTGGATGGAAAGTGTGTTTCATCACTGAAGATATTTAAGTAAATTTTGAGTAAGAATTGAGATATGTAAGACAAACAAAGGTATCTTCTATGGTCCATTCTAGCTTTATGTTTTAGGGTTAAATGAACTATAAAATTACTGGGGAAGTATTTTCCTGTTGCAATCATAGAAGGGTAGCTTAACAATAGTGAACAATGTTGACAATCATTTTTCATCAGACACTTGTTGCTATTTATCAGTTCATCCTTTTGTACCTGCTGTGATGGCATAGTATTAATGTAATTGAAAAATGCATTTTTAAAAGTATAATGAGATTTAAACTTTTTATTTGAAAACATGGAACAAGGATTAGTATTACCAATTCATCCAAAAGAAGTCTGTCAATCGTTAGTCTATTCCTTTTAAGTTTATATTCTCTTATCCAAGACGTTTTTTGAAAAAGACAATGATGTAAACTAATATGTCCCTGTATATTTCCAATTTTGTTATATATTATAATTTGGGGTTTTTAATAAAATGCACATAATAATAAATACTTAAAAATATCAGATGGCTCATGAAGTGGGTATTATTAATGCATCCCACCTATATACAGAGATAAAACTGAAGCATAGAGCTATTACCCAAAACAACAAGTGGTTTGATCCTAGTAAGTGTTACTTCAGATCTGTTACTCCTAAACATCACACTATTCAGCCTTCCCTTCTAGCTAAAATCGGTAAAACAGTTTTTTAAATGTCAAAAAGCCAAAGTGAATGTAAACTCATGTATCTAAGTTTAGATTTAATTGTGTTTTCAAGGATCAACTAATCTTTTTTTCTTTTTACTGAAAAATTTTGATAGGAACTAAAAGTATTTATGTGTCTTCCTTTCAGGTCTAGGATACGTATGTAGATGTTAAATAAAACCAAATAATGAAATGTCTTCAGTTTTTATGCATTTGAAAAACATCATTGGGCCTAACTTTATGATGTACTTATCATCTCTTTGTAAGGTAAATCATATGCCAAATAGAGTGCTTAATTGGGAGGACTCTCAAAGAATATAAATTCTCTATTTTCCAAAATGTAATGATAATGGACAAATCAGAGCATCCCAAGAAAAGACCATGAAGGCATCCAAGTGATTCTTGCCCCAAAAACATCATGCTGTGTTCTGTCTGAATATTTTCACCTCACTTCTTTTGGTATATTAACTATCTGCCAATTGCATACTATTATATAATGCAATTATCTCTTTGCTGGGATATGGGGTTATTAGTCCACACGTTAATGTGAAAAGTTTTCGCAAATATCTGTATTTAGGAACCATACTTGATGGGAGCGGAGCGCTGCTATAAATTGTTGTTTTGGGGTAGAGGAGGGAAAATGTGTTCATATTGCAGTTTAGTACAAAAGCAGAAGGCAGGATTGAGATTGAGGGGAGGATGGGTGAAAAAGGTGAAGGGGTTTAAGAAGTACAAACTTCTAGTTATAAAATCAGTCACAGGGATGTAAAGTACAGCACAGGGAACATAGTCAGTAATATAGCAATATTGTAATAACTATTTATGGTGTCAGACAGGTACTAGACTTATGGTGATAAATTTGTAAGATATATAATATATGTGTGTGTGTGTGTATGTATATATATGTATACATATGTATATGTGTGTGTGTGTGTGTGTGTGTGTATATACATTGTACACTGAAAATATATATATTTACCGGGGGTGCCAAAAAGAATGTATACTTTGGTCAACATTGCTCAAGCAGTAGTTTGCCATAATCAGAAGTGTCTGGACGCTTATGATAACCACTTTGAGCACCTCTTGTAATTGCAGAAGTCAAATGTGACTTGCATTCATCTTTTGTTATCGGTATACATTGAGGATTACAATTTTAATATAGTTTTCCTTTCTTAAAATGTGTATACATTTTTTTGGCACCGTGTGTGTGTGTGTGTGTGTGTGTGTGTGTGTGTGTGTGTGTGTCACTATATTGTGCACTGAAAATAGTATAATATTGTATGTGAACTATAATTTAAAAATAAATTTTAAAAAAGATGTCAGGAGAGGGTTTTAATGGACATCTTACAGACACTGGCCATCTGGAGCATCTTGACTGTGAGAAAAGTGTGACATAAAAGTGGTTATCCATTTAAATATGAATAAATAAAGTAGAGATTGCCAGTTTCATCCCAAGAACCATCCTGCTCTTCTACAGAAAAATAACCTGCTGATTTTTAGATGAGCCCCCTTGTTTCCCAGGATGAAGTCTATATTTCTCTTCTTCCATTGCAGCTAGGTGTGACTGCATAACCTTGTTCTAATAAGGGGCATGATCAAAATTAATGTATGAAACTTCAGGGAAGACAAATAATCAGCTTTTCACCCCATCTCCTTCATTTGTCCTCGCTGCTACTTTGAATGGGAATATGATGGCTAGAGCAGCCGTTTGGACTACAGAAAAGAAGCCACATGTTGAAGAAGACAAATTAATAATATAAATTTTCCATGTCCCTGATGATCATGGAGTTACTTTACTGGCTGTCCCCTGTGTCTTCTTATTGGAAAGAGAAGTAAATTTCCATTGTTCTTAGCATCTGTTATTTTTGACTTTGTCTCTTTTAGCCAAACTCTTAATTCCAAAGAATACCAGGAAGAATCACTGACAATCTTCTATGTGCTATCCTGTGTCCCCAAAAATAAGGCCTAGCCGGACCATAAGCTCTAATGCATCTTTTGGAGCAAAAATTAATATAAAATCCGGTATTATATTAATATTTGTATTACATTACATTACATTACATTACATTACATTATATAAGACTCGGTCTTATAGTAAAATAAGACCGGGTCTTATATTAATTTTTGTTCCAAAAGACACATTAGAGCTGATTGTCCAGCTAGGTCTTATTTTCGGGGAAACACGGTAAGTACTATATTAGTCACTGGGAAGTTTTGGGTGAAAAAGAGACAATGCCTTGTCTTCAGAGAACATACATTGTAGTGGAGGAAGATTGAGAATAAACAAGTTTTTTAAAGGATATGATTATGAGTAGCAGTCATGTAATCTGTATAGTAACTCTGGATTTTAGGGGTTCTTCACAATTAAAAGGAAAGAGAAGGCCTTTATGAAGCAGTGATATTTGAGATGATCTCTGAACTCATAATAAGACCGACACATATCAAAGAACTCCACATAGGAGAGAGCAAGCACAGAAGGGGGAATGAGCTCGTTATGATCAGGAAATAGAAAAAAAAATGGCTTATGTGGTTAGACTAGAGAGAACAATGGAAAGAGCAACAATGGGAGATGATGTTAGAAATTGGGGTAAAGGGCAGATCAGACTAAGTTTTACAGGCAGTGGAGGAACGCAAAACCAAAAACACATACTTCAGAATTTTGTCCTGGCACTTTCCTCTCTCTACTTCTCTACTCCCTTGTAGTTTTCCTTCCCTTTTCTTTCATGTTTTCTTTCCTTTCTTTCTTTCTGTCCCCTGTATGATGTGGTCCACTATTTCCAGACCCCAAATCGAGAATTCTGTTTTACTGTTTTAGTTATAGCTTTTATACATTCAATTATATATGAAGGAGTAGGCTAGGAAATATTCCCCCAATCATAATTTGCATTAACAAATTTTGAACAATAACTCAAGTCAATTTTTGGAAAAGAAGCAATTCATTACTTGGGGAACCTCTGCATATGTACATATGTTTATAAACAGTATACATTTCAGAGTGTTAACTTATGACTTTTTGTTGATGAGGCATTTCTAATTATGGAACACAGTATTCAGGATAAATATATTTGATTTATTTCAATGTGGATTTTGTCTACACTACTACCTTAAAGTAGTTTTGAGGTTCCAACAACCAGAAAGCGTTGGGAAGAATCTGCATCTTCCGTTGGTAGTGAATGTAATTTAATTTTCTTTGAGCTCTATAAGAAAGGGTTTCAAGTGAGTCCTAAATTCAGTTGTTTTAGGGTGATGTAGGAATGATGGGGGAGCTAACAAAAACCCAGAAGGTTGTTACAGAAGTTTGGGTAGGAGGGTGAGAAGAAACCTGCTGTGGTGAGTACTTCCAATATTGACAAAAATAGAAACTCTCATGCACTGGTGCTGGGAACATATGTAAATTCTTATAAATTTACTGGAGATTATGAAGGCAAAATGCGTTAAATTTAAAAATGGACACACATCTTAAATTTCCATAGGGGTATGCATGGGTTATACTCTAAATATTCCCTAATAAAAGTGTAGTTAAATACTTTGGGACAGAGTGATAGAATAGGAAATTGTGCAGCCATCAAAATATTAAAGTCAAAATATTAAAGTGTTTATATGTATAAAAGTAGAAAAATTTCTATGACCTATTGAAGGATTTTGAAAGTGGATTACAAAACAATATTTGCAGTATGACTTGTAGGATTAGGTATATTGGAGAAGAATGTAGACTAGAGAGAGAATGTAAGATAGAGATAGAGCCACGCATAGATAAATAAATTTTGCATGGGGTCTTCAAATAATTGAGTGTATATCTGTGATAAAATTATGGGTATTTTTGTTCTTTTTATTTATACGTTCTTCCAGTGAAATTATTTTATAATTAAAAAGCTAATTTGGGACAAAATGATTAGTGAACTCACAAAGAACATTAGTGTGATTAGAAGGCAGTACATAGGGATTAATGGGAAAATAATGAGTGGGAAAATAATGGATTGAAAATATACGACTTGTTTGAAAAACATTTTCATATTGAAAGGAGGTAATTTTGTGGAAATGCCTTTTCTCTTTTTAAAGATGAAGGAGGCTTTGATGTATTTTTTAATCTAAGAGGAAACAAATTTAACCTTTCGGCAGCTTTACATTATTTTGTGATCATATGAACCAAGCAAACAAAAGCTTTCAACTATGGCAAAGTCTGTTGGTCATGTATTCACTTGAAGATAAAAATTGATCTTGATGGCAGAATATGTAAATACTATGTCTGCTGTCTCCCATGATCACATTAAAATTACAACTAAATTACAGAACAATCAACCTTGAGAATCATGTGAAGACAAGCTGAACAGAACTTATATAATTAAGGATGTAAAGAAGAGGCCACATGAAGACTGGTAGGAGGGCAGAGACAGGAAATGGGTTGACCCCAAACCCACAGGTGGTGATTGAGCACCAGGAGGGACACCTTGGTTGCAGAGGTCCCCCCTGAAGAGTGCGGGGTCCCAGCCCCACACCAGGTTTTTCGGCCCAAGTGTCCTTTGCCAGAAAGAGGAGTCCCCACAACATCTGGCAGTGAAAATCAGCAAGGATTCTGGATCACCATCCCAGTGAGGCAGAAGGAAGCTCTAAAGCCAGATGTTCTCTTACAGGGAACGCACACAGGCTCACTCACTTCCAAGCACTCACCCTGGGCTCCTGCGAATGGGTGGCAACTCGAGAGGCACCAGAGATACATAGGGAAGAACTCAGTAATGTGGCTTCAGAGCAAGGGTTAGAGGGACAGCTGCCATTATCTCTGTGTGGAGCCTGCTTCACATGTAACCTGTAGGAGGGTACCATCTTTCCTGTGTTGGATGCACACACACAGGGTCCAATCTGAGATTGTGGTAGTCTGGTGAGATCCATGCTTGCACACCACCTCGGTGACTCCCTTGGATCCTGCCCTGCCCAGCTGGTGTGACATCACCCCCAGAAATCTCTGCTCCTGGGTGGCTGGTCTTGCCTGACAAGCTGTGGGAAGCTTGTATAGGAGCAGATGGCCCGCGGCAGCCTTTGAAACTTTTGGTGGCAGACTGGCAGCCCCAGCTTGCACTGCAGTCATTTGCATGTGGCTCTCGGAGGTCTGAAGGCCTGAGGTGAGTGGTGGCTAGTGGCAGTGTTCTCAGGGCATTTTGCGGAGCAGCACTGGTATAGAAACTAAATGTGCATTAACTTTGTGAAAACCACTAGGCACAACCTGTGACTCCCTGAGACCTTGCCACCCAACTTGGGTGGCATCTCCAGGGGCACTGTCAACACTGGATGAAACAGCCCAGCGCATGCTCCAAGGAGACTCTTTTAGTGGCTAAGCCTTATGAGCATTCAGGAAGTGGCAACAGGCATGGAAGCGCCTGGGCCATTTGCTGAGCTCCCCCAGGCCCAATACTGGTAGCAGCCAGCGTCGGTTCACAGTGAGGCCAGCCCCACATGTCTCCAGGTACAGCATAGGCCACAACCAACTGCATATAGCTTTGTAGCTCTTACCAGATACTGTGTTTCCCTGAAAATAAGACCTAGCTGGACCATTTTTCTATAATGTAACACCGGGTCCAAAAGACGCAGTAGAGCTGATGGTTAGCCCCACAAGCGGTACACTCAAAGGGTAGTCTCAACAGGCACAAAAGCTCCCAAACAGCAGCTCAGACACTGTGGGCATAGCCAATCCTCACAGCCCTCTGATGTACCAAAAACAATCAATGCTCAACTATAACAGGAGAATACACAGAACACACAAGGAACATTACTGGAAGACACGCACAGGTGACAATGGAGTTTGTGCCACTGGAGCACACACAACACCTACTGCATAAGGCCACACAGCAAAGATTGAGAGACATAGCAAATCTACCTAATACATAGAAGCAAACACAGAGAGGCAGCCAGAATGAGGAAACAAACATGTCCCCCGCAAAAAAACAAAAAAACAAAACAACCACAGGAGAAAACTCCAGAAAAAGAACTAAATGAAATTGAGTCAACTAACCTACCAGAGACAGTGTTTAACATACCGTTTATAAGAATGTTTAAGGAACGTAGTGAGAACTTCAAAAAAGATATAGTAAGCATAAAGAAGGACATAGAAACCATAAAAAACAACTAGTCAGAAATAAAGAATACAATAACTGAAATAAAGAATACACTGGATGGAATCAACTTCAGATTTTATAAAGCAGAGGATCAAACCAGTGATTTAGAACACAAGCTAGCATAAAACACACATCAGAACAAGAAAAAAGAAAAGACAAAAATGAAGACAGTTTAAGGGACATGTGACACAACATCAAGTGTAACAACAATTGCATCATGGCATACAAGAAGGACAATAGAGGGAACAAGGGATCGAGAACATATTTGAAGAGATTGACTGAAAACTTCCCTAACCTGGGGAAGGAAATAGACGTACAAGTCCAGGAAGCACAGAGAGTCCCAAACAAGATGAACCTAAACAGGCCCACACCAAGATACATTATAAATAAAATGGCAAAGCTTAAAGACAAAGAAAGAACCCTGAAAGCAACAAGAGGAAGACAACTAATAACTAACAAGGGACCTCCCATAAGATTGCCAGCTGATTTCTCAATATAAACTTTGCAGGCCAGAAGGGAGTGTCAGGAAATATTCAGTGATGAAAAAGAGGAGCTACAACCAAGAATAATCTACCCAGCAAAGCTGTAATTTAAAATTGAAGGAGAGATAGAGCTTCCGAGACAAGAAAAAGCTAAAGGAATTCATTACCACCAAGCCAGTATTACAAGAAATGTTAAAAGGACTTCTTTAAAGAAGAAAGGAGAAAATGAACAAACAAATGAAGATCAAAAATATGAATAATAAAATGGCAATACCTATCAACAATCACTTTAAATGTAAATGGATTAAATGCTGCAGTCAAAAGACATAGGGTAGCTGAGTGGATAAAAAAGCAAGACCCATGCATATGCTGTCTACAAGACACCCACCTCAGATCTAAAGACAGAAATAGACTAAAAGTAAGGGGATTGTAAAAGATGTGTCATGAAAATGGAAATGAAGAAATGCTGAAGTAGCAATACTTACTTGTATATCAGAAAATAGACTTTAAAATGAAGACTGTAATAAGAGACAAAGAAGACCATTTCACAATGATAAAGAGATCAATCCAGCAAGAGAACATAACCATATTAAACATCTATGCACCCAACACAAGACACTTAAATATATAAAACAAATATTGACTGACATAATGGGAGAGATTGACACTAACATAATCACAGTAGGGGACTTTATCACCCCACTGACACCAGTGATAGATCTTCCAGACAGAAAATCAAAAAGGAAAGAGCAGCCTTATGTAACACACTAAACCAGATGAATTTAAACAAAATTTTTAGAGTATTTCTCCCCAAAGAATCAGAATATACATTCTTTTCAAGTGCACATGGAACATTTTCCAAAACAAGACCACTGTTAGGCCACAAAACAAGTTCCAATAAATTTAAGAAGATTGAAATCCTGTCAAACATCTTCTCTGACCAAAATGGTATGAATTTAGAAATCAAATATGAAAAAAAAGAAAAAAACTGAAAAACTCACAAATATATGGAGGCTGAATAACATGCTTCTTAACAACGAATGGATTACAATGAGATCAAAGAGTAAATTAAAAGATACCTTGAGACAAAGAAAAATGAAAACACAATGACCCGGAATCTATGGGACACAATGAAAGTTTTAAGAGGGAAATTCATAGCAATGGAAGCGTACCTCAAGAAACAAGAAAAATCTCAAACAATCTAACTTTGCACCTAATGCAACTGGATAAAGAACAACAATAAAGTCCAAACTGAGTACAAAGAAGCAAATAATAAAGATCAGAGTGGGAATAAATGAAGTAGAGTCTAAATAAACAGTACAAAAGAGCTGGCTCTTTGTAAAGATAAACAAAATAGGTAAACCTTGAACCAGACTAATCAAGAAAAACATAGAAAGGACCCAAATAAGTAAAATCAGAAATGAAAGTGTAGAATTGATAGCGGACTCCACAGAAATTAAAAAAAAATTTTAAGAAAATACTATGAGCACTATACACCAATAAATTGGACAATCTGAAAGAAATGGATAAATTTCTAGAAGCACACCAACTTCCAAGGCTGAATCAAGAAGAAGTAGGAATTCTGAACCAACTGATGATGACTAATGAAATTGAATCCATAATCAAAAACTCCCAACAAATGAAAGTCCTGGATCAGATGGATTCACAGGTGAATTTTACCAAATATTTGTACAAGAATTAACATCTATTCTTCTCAAACAATTCCAAAAAGTTCAGGTGGGGAGAGGCTACTGCACTCATTCTGCAAGGCCACCATTACCTTGATTCCAAAACAAGACGAAGATATTACCAAAAAGAAAGAAAGAAAGAAAGAAAAAAATTATAGGCCAATATCCCTGATAAACATAGGTGAAAAAATCGTTAACGAAATAAGCAAACCAAATTCACCAATACATTAAAAAGGTAATACACCACGATTAGGTAGGACTTATTACTAGTTTGCAAGTTTGTTTCCACAGCTGCAAATAATGTGATATACCACGTAAACAAAATGAAAGATAAAAATCATGTGATTATTCCAATAGATGCAGAAAAGGGATTTGACAAAATCCAGCATCGATTTATGATAAAACCTCTCAGCAAAGTGAGAATAGAATGAACATATTTCAAAATAATGAAGGCCGTATATGACAAACCCACAGCAAACATCATCCTCAATAGGGAAAAGCTAAAAGCATTCACCCTAAGATCAGGAACAAGAGAAGGATGTCTACTTTCACCGCTTTTATTCAATATAGACTGTAAGTCCTAGCCACAGCAATCAGACAAGGAAAATAAATAAAAGGCATCAAAATTGGAAAAGAGGAAGTAAAATTGTCATTATTTGCAGATGGCATCATATAGAGACAATCGCAAAGATTCCACCAAAAATACTATTAGAACTGATAAATGAATTTAGTAAGGTAGCAGGATACTAAACTGATATTCAGAAATTGTTTCATTTTTATACACCAATAATGACTTATTAGAAAAAGAAATTAAGGAAACTGTCCCATTTACAATTGCATCAAAAACAAACAAAATGCCTGGGAATAAATTTAACCAAGGAAGTAAAAGACCTGTACTCTGAAAATTATAATACATCGAATAGAGAAATTAAAGAAGATACAAATAAATGGAAGTATATACCATGCTCATGGATGAGAAGAATTAATAGAGTTAAAATGTCCATACTGCCTTAAGCAATCTATAGATTCAATGCAATCCCCATAAAAATACCAATGGCACTTTTTACAGAGCTAGAACAAATAATCCTAAAATTTATATGGGACCATAAAAAACCCAAAATAGCCATGGCAATTTTTAGAAAAAATATTCAAGGTAGAGGTATCAAATTATACTACAAGGATATAGTAATCAAAACAGCATGGTATTGGTATAAAAACACACATGATCAGTGGAACAAAATAGCGAGCCTAGAAACAAGTCCATGCCTATATGGTCATTTATCTATGACAAAGGAAGCAAGAATATACATTGGAATAAAGACAGCCTATTCAATAAGTGGTGATAGGAAAACAGGATGGATACATGCAAAAAAAATGAAACAGGAACACCTTCTTACACCATATACAAGAATAAATTCAAAATGGATTAAAGACTCAACTATAAGACCCCAAACCATAAAACTCCTAGAAGAAAATATAGGCATTAAGCTGTCAGACATTACCCTTAGTAATATTTTTACTGATATATATACTCTGGCAAGGGAACCAGAAAAATAACAAAATTGAAAAATATGACTGTATCAAACTAAAAAGTTTTTTCACAGTAAAGGAAACCATTAAAAAAAACAAAAAAAGCACCTACTGAATGGGAGAAGATATTCGCCAATGATACATCTGATAAGGGGTTAATATACAAAATCTGTAAATACTCATATAACTCAACAAGAACGACAAAATCCAGTTAACAAGTTGGCAAAGGAACTGAATAGACATTTCTCCAAGGAGTACTTACAGATGACCAATAGATATATGAAAAGATGCTCAATGTCACTAATCATCAGAGAAATGCAAGTTAAAACCACAATGAGATATTCCCACACAACTGTCGGTATCACTGTCATCAATATATCAACAAACAACAAGTGTTGGCAAGGTGGTAGAAAAAAGGTAACCCTTGTGCACTGTTGATGGGATTGCAAAGTGGGAGATTCGTCAAAAAATTAAAAATAGAACTAGCTTATGACCCAGCAATTCCACTTCAGGTATGCATCCAAAGCAATCCAAAACACTAATTCAAAAACATATGTACACCCCTTTGTTCACTGCATTGCTGTTTACAATAGCCAAGATATGGAAACAACCAAAATGCCCGTCAGTAGACAAATGGGTAAAAAAAGTGGTACATATATACAACGGAGTATTACTTTGTCATAAAAAAGAACGAAATCTTACCATTTGTAACAACATGGATGGACCTAGAGGATATTATGCTAAGTGAAATAAGTCAAGCTGAGAAAGACAAATCTAATATGATCTCACTTACATGTGGCATCTAAAGAACAAATTAAATGAACCAACAAAACATAAATAGACTAATAGATACAGAGAACAAATTCATGATCAGTGGATGGGAGGGTGTTTAGAGGGCTGGGTGAGAAAGGTGAAGAGTAGGATGTACAAATTGGTAGTTACAAAGTAGTCACAGGGATGTAATGTACAATATGCGGAATATAGTCAATAAAATTGTAAAATCGGTGTATAGTGTCAGATCAGTTCTAAACTTATTGGGGGGATGACTTCATAAATTATGTAAATGTCTTACCACTAAACTATACACCTGAATCTAATATAAAATAATGTTGAATTTCAACTATAATTTTTTTAAAAAGTCACTGCAGTATATAGTACAGCATAAGGAATATGGTCAATCATATTTTAATAACTACAGTGTCAGATGGGTAATAGACTTAATTGTGCTTATCACTCTGTGATGTTTATTAATGTCTAATCACTGTGTTGTTTTGTACACCTGAAACTAGTGAAAAATTTGTCAAAATAAATGCAAGGGATGCACTTTTCTAGTTTGTATTACTTTGGTGAGTGGGTAATATGTTTTCTGGTTTATGAACATGCATGCATTAAAGACCTGAGATGTAAAGGAGCAAGAGCTTTTGAGAAACTAAAGGGAAGCAGGCCCAGAGTATGGGAAGATGAATGGATTGACATTAGTCGTAGGGGGGATAAACAGAAATTATTTCATCACCATCCTATAGCTTGTGTTTACCATTTTGGATTTTATCCCAAGAGAAATAGGGAAACACGAATGAGTTTTCATCAAATGTAATGGCATGATCATCTTTATCTTATTGAAACTCATGACTCCCATGTGGAAAAAGGACTGTTTTTTTTGGAGCACAGGATACTTATGTGGAGATTGCAGGATCCACAGGCTGAATGAGGAACTAAGAGACCAGTTAGGAGATTATAATGGGTGTGTAGTCATGGAAGTATTGTGATTTGGATTAGAACCGGGGCATTGGACATTAAAAAACAAAAAAACTGTTTGGTTGTAGAATGTACATATGTTGAAGCTTGATGAAACGGCAGAGAGGCAGAGAGAGAGAAATCCCAGATAAATTTACGAATCTGACAAGGGAGGATTAGTAAGGGGTAGTTCTATTTATTAGGGCAGGATGCACCTGAGGAGATGCAGGTTTGAAGTGGAATGCACTATAGTTTTAAATTCTAATCATGTCATATTTGAGGTAGAGTTGTTCAGTAAGTAGTAGAAAGTGTGTGTCTGGAGTCCATGGAGCTCATTTAACAATAATTTCCTCTTAAATCATTATTCATCCTACTGAAAAGTAGCACCGACTCCAAAAGTCAGCAGTTCTGGTTAGTGTTTTGTTTTTTCAAGAAATCATTCTTAAAATTATGATATCCAAAATCTATCATACCAGGAAACAATTGCCTAATGTGAACTATTGTTTTGTTAATAACTGTCATAGAGAATAGCAGAGAAATGCTTTCTGCTGTGAAATAGGAAGCTATCTGGAATGCTATATTTAGAGATACAGAACTTCAATGCTTGTTCTCCAATGAAAGAGTCTTTGTTGACAGATATAAAAATGTCTTGTGTTATGAATTCAGCTTAACTTAGTCTTATTGAAAAGTGTGACCCTTCATGAGAAACCATCTTGGAAAGATCCAATTAGAATATAGGTTTTTAAAAATATGTAAATTATTATTGAAATGTTATGGAATATATATGCAATTTTAGTTTTTAACACTATTTTATTTTTCAATTGCAATTGACATAAAATATATTAGTTTTACTTGTACAACATAGTGATTAGACATTCACATGACTCACAAAATTATCACCCTATTAAATCTAGTACCCATCTGATACCATGCATAGTTATTACACTATTATTCACTATATTTCTTACGCTATGTCTTACTTTCCCATGACTATTTTGTAACTACGTATTCTTAATCCCTTCCCCTTTTTCACCCATTCCCCCTAATCCTCCCATCGCGCAACCATCAAAATTTTCTCTGCAACTATTAGTCTGTTTGTTTTGTTTGTTCATGTATTTTGTTCTTTAGATTTTACATATAAGTGAAATCGTGGCATTTGTCTTTCTCGGTCTGACTTATTTCACTTAAATTAATACCCTCTAGATTCATCCATGTTGTTGCATATGGAAAGATTTCATTTTTTTTATAGCTGAATAATATTCCATTGTATATACATACCACCTACTCTTTATCCAGCCATCTATAAACAGACACCAAGGCTTCTTCCACATCTTGACCATTGTAAACAATGCTGCAAAGAACATATGGATACATACTTCCCCTTGAAGTAGCGTTTTGGGTTTCTTCAGATAAATACCCAGAAATGTGATCACTGGGTCCTTCTTTGTCTCTTGTTATAGCCTTTGTTTTAAAGGCTATTTTGTCGGGTGTAAGTATTGCTACCCCAGAACTTTTTGTTTGTTTCCATTTTCATGAAATATCTTTTTCTATTCCTTCACTTTCAGCCTGTGTGTCTTTCTATCTGAAGTGAGTCTTGTAGGCAACATATGTAAGGTCTTGTTTCCTTATCCATTCAGCCATCCTACGTCTTTTGATTGGAGCAGTTAATCCATTTATATTTAAAGTAATTGTTCATAGGTATGTAGTTATTGCCACTTTATTATTCCTTTTTTTTTTTTTTTCACCTTTAAAGAAGTCCCTCTAAGATTCTCTGTAATACTGGTTTGGTAGTAATGAGCTCCTTTATCTTTTTCTTGGCTGGGAAGCTCTTTATCTGTCATTTGATTCTAAATGATAGCTTTGCTGGTAGTGTAATCTTGGTTGCTGGTCCTTGCTTTCCATCACTTTGAATATTTCCTGTCAATCCCTTCTAGCCTGCAATGTTTCGGTTGAGAAATCAACTGATAGTCTTATGGAAGCTCCCCTGTAGGTAACCTACTGCTTTTCTCTTGCTGCTTTTAAGATTCTCTCTGTGTCTTTAACCTTTGAGATTTTAATTATTATGTTTCTTGGTATGGGCCACTTTGGTGTCATCTAGTTTGGGTCTCGCTGTGCTTTCTGGACTTATATATCTATTTCCATCACCAGGTTAGGGAAGTTTTCTGTCATTATCTCTTCCAATAGGTTTTAAATTACTTGCTCTCTCTTCTCCTTCTGGTACCCCTATGATGTGAATGTTGTTACTTTTGATGTTGTCCCAGAAGCCCCTTAAATTGTCCTCATTTGGGGCGTTATATATTTTATTCTCTTCTGTTTGAATGTTTTCTACTTCCTTTCTCCTAAATTGCTGATTCTTTCTTCTGTTTCATCTAATCTACTGTTGATTACCTCTAATATATTCCTTATTTCAGTTATTGTATTCTTCATTTCTGACCGGTTCTTTTTTGTTTTCTATATCCTTTCTTATGTTTCCTATCTCTTTGTTGAAGTTCTCCCTGACGTCATTTGGCATCTTTATAACCAGTGTTTTGAACTCTGTGTCTGGTAGGTTTCTTGTCTCCATTTTCTTTAGGTTTTTTTTTTTTTCCTGGAGCTTTGTTGTGTTCTTTTATTTGGGACATGTTTCTTCGTCTCCCCATTTTGGATGCCTCACTGTGTTTGTTTCTATGTATTGGGTAGGGCTGCTATGCCTTCCAGTCTTCATAGAGTGGCTTTATGTAGTAGGTGTGCTGTGGGGTTCAGTGGTTTAGTCTTTCTTGTCACCTGAGCCAGGTACTGCAGGTGTGTTCTTTGTGTCGTTTGTGTATGCCCTCTTGTTGTAGTTGAGCCTTGGTTACTGCTTGCATGTCACTGGGAGGGATTGACCCTCAGGCTGATTGGTTGTGCAAACTGGCCATGTCTAGAGTGGAGGAGCGTTGTGCATTGGCTGACCCTATGGAGCAGGATTTGCTTTAGCAGGGTTCTAGTGCTTGCCTAGTCTGCCCTTTGTGTATGTTTCCTCGGAGATGGCTGAGTGATGATCTGGTACATTCTGAAGCTGGCTACTGGGCATGCCGGACTGGGACGACCTGGGAGGATGCCTGCTGCAGGCCAAGGTCAGCTGCTTCCTATGCCCTGTTTGGGACTACCTTGCATAAGCCACAAAGCAATCTACAGATGGCTGACACCCATTTTGTGCTTGGAGATACCCAGGAGAGGCTAAGCTATGAACCAAGGCCCATGCTTCTAATGCTGGGTTTGGGTCTGCTTAGCAAGAGATAGTGGACATGCGAAGTCCAGATGCTGCTTATATGGTATTTGTGATCCTTTAAGAGATTTTAGGAAAGTCTGCAGTTTGAGCCAAGACAGGCAGTTTGTATGGAAAAGCCACTAGAAGAGGCTTGGATTGGCCCATAAGTTGGGTGGGGTGGTGTCTCAAGGAATCATCAGGATAGAGCAGAGGAATGATATTAGCCAGATTGATGGAGACACAGATATGGAGCCTGCCAGTGCCCTCAGGCTGGGAGGGGTGAAGGCTTAACCAAGGAACAGTGACTTCTGCCAGCACTTCTGTCTGGGAGAAAGCTGTCCCTCCAGCTTCCCCCTCAGGTCAGACAATTCAGTTCCTCCCTGTCTGTCCCTGGCACTGCTCTAGCTGCTGCCCCAGCACTGTAGCTCAGCAAGTAAGTCTGCCATGGGTCTTTTAAGAAGAGCACCCGGGACTCCAGCCACCCTGTGTCTTACTCAGCCACCATCTCCAATGGTTTTCACAGCCAAAAATTATGGGGACTTTCCTTTTCCAGCACTGGAACCCTGGGCTGGGGAACCTTGTGTGGGGCTGGGACCCATCTTGATGTGGTTTTATCTGTATGTTGTAGGACTTCTGTTCAGCTAGATTTGAGGCATTTTTCAATCATGGATATTCTGTAGTTTTGTTTTAAATTTGATGTGCGTATGAAAGGAGGCAAGCACAATTTTTACCTGCTCAGCCATCTTGAATAGAAATCCTACAGTTTTAAAATATATTGATGTATGTAGTACCTTTTTGTGTGAAACTAAACAAAAATTACCTCCAAAAAAAATCTTATTCTTAATTTTCCTTTGATTGCAAAAAATTATTCAAATTTTCTATCCTTCTCATACATTCTGCATATTAATTGCAGTCTCACTTCTGGCTCTTCTATGAAAGAACATTTGCACATTATTTATAAGGAATATGTAATGAAAACAATTGTTTTAAAGGAAAAAATGAGAGTCAGGGGCCCAGAAACTTTTTATTAGTTCCTGAGACTTTTATTTACACTTATAATACAAGTTATTTTTCCTGCAGCAATTTCAACAATGAGTGCTTTTTAATATGGAGCTATTTGTATATTTTGTTGCGAGATAAAAATAACTTGGTTTGTCAAAATAGAATCAAGCCTAAAGGCTTCCTTGCTTGACCTTCAGTACAGAAATTAGGAAGCCTCACAGTCCCATCTTTTTCTTGAGTCTTTCAGTGCAATTTTGTTTGCAGATCATATCGTATTTGCTTATGTTTGTAGTAACTGGGCACTTTTGGGCTCCAGGCACTATACAGATAGTTGGTATATGCCATAAGTATAAAACAATGAAACCAACAAACTATGGAAGTGCTTACAATCCTAAATAACCTACTAATGACCTTTCTGCAAAGCTGACATTTATGTTGAGAAATTCTGGACTATGGAATATTCGGGGGAAGACGGGGGAGGATATTAACTACAGAGAAATAGGATATACAAAGGCCCTCAGGCTTGAACGAATTGGTGAACTTGGGGAGCTGAAACATCCCAGTATCTGTGGAGCTGAGGGAGTAGCCTGAGCCAAGTGCCATAAAATAAAGTAGGAGAGTTTGTCATGGGACTTTTGAGTCTAGAAAGAGTTTTAATTTTATTCTAAGACCATTAGGAAGCCACTGAAGGATTTGAGAGGATGTAATGAGGAGAGGTACACTTTTAAGGGGGTCACTCTGATGCTATTTGCCAGGAGAAAACAAAGAGCCAGAGGTTCAGAGTTTTAGGTCAGTTACAGGTTGGCTGGACATACTTGTGTTTACCAATGCAGTCAGGTTAGATAACATTTCCAATTTAATTGGTCAAGGACTTTCATATAGACAGTATCATATATACTGTTCAAACAACAATATAGCTTCTTTTGGTCCATCAGAGCCCTCAGTGGCATAGATAGTCATAACACTGAGGGTCCAAGGTCAGATCTGTCCAATTCTAGGAAGTTCAATCCTTGTTATGACCATGACCCTGCCCTGTGAAACTTGGATTCTACATCACCATAGCAGAAGAACTTGAACTAATAATCTATGTACTAACATTTCAGGGACTAGTTATATAAATATATGGTTTACCTGGTACTTTAAGAATCAGGAAGGCCGCATCATCATCAGTGGCTGAAAAATATCTCTTCATCCATTTTTCTAGAAGTCGACAAAGCACATTTCTCCTCAGAAGGCTCTTTCCCTTTTGCAAGTGGTTTGGGCAAGGGTAGTGGCAGTTATGGTGGGGGAAAAAATGTAGCCTCACATGAAATATATTTTGCAGTGAGCACTGACAGGATATAAAGATGAGTTGGATGATAGGGATTTGTTCGGAGAAAGTAAGAATCATAAAGGAATACCAGATAGTGGATGGTGCGTCCATTTAGCTCATAGTCCTATGTTGGAAGCATCCATCACATCAATTAACAACTAAGAACTGATGTGTCCAATGTAGAATTCATCTTTTTGCACTGGGTTTGTGGTCTAATTTCTAGTCCCTTTTTAACTGTCCCTTTTCACAACTGTATAATGTAATGCTTACTTTTTATTGATATTAAAGAAAAGATGCTTCTGCTTATGTAACTAATATGAGTAGCATAACTTAGCTCAAAATGAGTTGCAAGGGTGTTCATTGTTCATTGCAGCAATGTTTTAATAGTGAAAAAACAATAAATATCCTTAATGCATATGATGAAATATTATTTAGCCACAAAAAATTGATATATCGGATCAGTGGTTATCAACTGGTCATGTTATTGCCACCTAGGGGGCATTTGGCAATGTTTGGAGATTTGTTTTTATTTTAATGACTAGGGAGAGGACATTCTACTGGCATCTAGTGGGTAGAGGCCAAGGATGCTGCTAAACATTCTACTTTGTAAAGGACAGGTCCCTCCCCCCATACCAAATAACTATCCAGTGACGCCTTTAAAAAACCTTGTATTATGTCTACGTATGTCAATGATATATTCCAGATACATAATGGTGTATGAAAAAAGGAAAGCTTTGGAATAATAGTGAAGGATGATAGTGTATCAGTTATTTTAATGCTTTTCTAGCATAGCAAACCAAAATTTCAGAGCCTCAACACAATAGTCGTTTATTGTTTGCTCAAGTCATAGTCCATGGCAGTCCATGACAGCATGTGGCTTTCCTCCACACAGTGATGCAAAGATCCAGACTTCTTCCATCGTGTGGCTCAACCATTTCTTTGATCTCAGAATCCCCTGCCTTCAGCCATTGGATAGAGAAGAGAGTGGAAAAGACACATTAGCTTTTTAAAATCTCAAATTCAGAATTGACACAGATTACTACCACTCATATTCCACTGGGAGAAACTAATGAAATAACCACACCTGGGTGTGAGAAAGGCTATGAAATGTAGTTATAGGCTGAGTAGCCTCTCTCTCAGTGGTACTATCACAGTATGAGTCAGGCAACATAGGTTGTCATGGACAGCTGGTTAGCTCTGTAAAGGAAAACTAGCACTTAAGTAAATTTGTAAAGATTATATACACATACACACTCACACAATACATGCATTGTTTGTGGATATGGAAATATGTACATAAACTAGAACAGTTGGACTGAATGGCCGAACATAAAATTCAGATATGGTGGCCACCTACGAAGAGGAGAACAGGAGGATAGGCCCAGAGATAAGGGAGCACAACATGTTCAAACATATCCATACTCTTTTATTTTGTGGTTAGATTATGAACTTTGAGTTAGTTAGGACCAGTTATTAGTAACTATGATTTCTTAAAGATGTGTACATATATACCTGTATAATTCTTTGGACTTTCCTAATTTTACCATCCTCAAAAGAAACAATGGACAAAATGAATCAAATTTGTTTCCTATCAATTAATTTAATTTCAAATTGATAAATAAACAAAATGAGGTATAACTTCTACATTATTTTAAAGTTCTATGTAGAAAGTATAGTCATAAAGAAGACGATTTTTTTATAAAAGCTCTTATTTAAAAGTATAATTTGGAGAAAGATTATACAGAATTCCTTCTTATACATTCCTCTTCTGACTTACGTGCAAAACACAATACTACCATGCTCCCTGACTTCTTGAAAAAACGACATCTACAGCATGATAATACGTTGTTGAAAATATCCTTGTTCCTTGTTTACTTCAGTGTATCAAGTACTATCATCTTTTTTCTGAAATATACCTAATTTTTCAAGCCATGTTGTAAATATTAATAATGTATCACCATTGCAAGAAACAAACTCAAATCAAATACAGTTCAAAATTCAAGGATACATGTGTGTCTGCACGTGTGCACATATGTATTATGTATGTATTATGGTTTATCTGATAGTGCAATCCAAGGAAAATTGAACAATCAGCCTCTAGGAATGGTGGCGACATGGATCGGTCCCTTAGTTTTGTGCTGCTAAGTATGACTGTGTGCATAGGCCCTCATTTTAATGAGTATCAGGTAAAATACATCAGGAAGAGCATATATATATATATATATATGTCTGGACCAATGTGAGTCAGTTACCAGTCTTGGTCCAGTCAGCCTGGGCTTGGAGTCAGTGGCACACATTACAAACATAGCACCTAGTACTATGTTTATTGTTTATTGGAGGAAGAGGGTGGCAGTTATCAGCAAAGGGAGAAAAAGTATATGCTGGGAAGGGCTTCCCAAATATCTGTCTCGCTTGGTGTGCTCCATGTTCCTCATTATTTTGACAGAATTCTGAGTTTTATTGTTTGATTCCTCAATTTTCAAAATCATTACAATCAAAAACGTGTTTCAAAGGCTGCACATATATTTTTGTTCCTCTTATGATGTAACTTTGGATTAGGAATGCATCAATATCGAGTATTAAAACATGAAATGTATCTTTTGCCCCTGCCCAACATTATAACACAGAAAAAGTAACCAGTAATTTAAAGTCTTTGCAAATAGCAATTTTAATAAGGATATGAAAAGAAAAATGACTGGTTCATTCTGTTACATCATCTAAGGTTTTGTATGTGGTTTCCTTTATAAAGGATAAACTTCATACTTGTCAGTAAATAAGGCAGTTGACAATATACGACTGTAAATTGCAAACATAATAAGATAAAATTATATCATCCCAAATATAAAGGAAAATGTACGAATAGCTTAGCCAACTCTCCTTTTGAAGTCCTTATGCAAACCAAAAATCCTGTTGTTATGTATCAGTTATTAGGCATAAAGAAAGAGTCCCAAATGCTGCTCTGAAGAGCAGGATGCGATGAAGTACTGTTTTAAAGGCCTTATTAAACACTTCAGTGAAATAGGAAGTCATTTATGCAGCGTCGTTAATACCCCTCACTGAATTTAAACTACGATTCTCCAAAAACAAAAACAAAAAAACTCATGTCTCATAATTTTCTTTTTACTTACCCTTTTACTTGTCTAATACCACTACATTTAACAAGACTCTGTTGGGAATTTCTATGTGCTGTGGTCTGTGTTGGAGCACTAGGACATTAGAAGAAAAACAAAGATGATTAAAAAGACTTTTGAGTTTCATATACAATGACATGAGACAGAAAACCAAAGTTACATACACATAAAAGGGCCTCTGACTTGGGGGATTGGGGAGAATGGCTAAAAAATTGTGCCTGAATTGAAGAAGGCATTAAAAGTAAATAAAAATGTGGAAGCAAGATTATGAAAGTTTGTGTAAACCATAATGAAAAGCTTAGAATAAAATATCTAACATAAAAAAAAGAAATGGTTCAGCAAAAATTACTTGATATTCAATTGTGTTAAAACATTTAAAAATATTTTTGGCCAACATTTAATTGGGAGGAATTTGGAAAGTATAACCTTCTAAAATAATGAGTTATTTGCTATGTATTGTTGTTTCCTTTAGTAAAAAAAAATTCTAATTATTGAAAAAACGGATTGTTGTAATGTATTTTCCTATTCAAACTAAATGTGTTTGACTCAAGGTTTGGGTTTCTCATTAATATCCAGCCTTGAACTAGATTAAAACACTCGTACAAACTATTAATTAGGCAGTGTTAGCTGCATATTGTATTCCTAACTTGTTCAAACTAGGTATGTGTGTAATTAATTAGTGTGTGTGTGTTTGTGTGTGTGTGTGTGTGTGTGTGTGTGTGTGTGCGCGTGCATGCATTCAATATATTTATGGCTAGTGGGGATTTTTTACATAGTTTTGACATATTTTCATAAAATAAAACAGGAAAATGAATATACATGTTAAAGTTTCACATATTTCGCTGAACTGAAATATTTGCAGGCATATTTTTAGTTCAGTTACGAACATAAATGCTAAATATATAGTTTAAAAACATAGCCAAATATAGTTATTCTACTCATCACATGGTGTAGTTGATGCTTTCTTTGTTAACTTCAAGGGCTGCCATTTATTTACTTGTAATTTGAGCAGTCAGCAGCTACCCTACGCTCAGCATGATACAATTGAATGCAGATTGGATCCTATAATATCTTTTGTTTATGTTGTATGCATTTGAAAAAAACAGTTATGAGAATCACCCATTAAATCATATTCCAACAAGATCGAGACCCTGTTTAGACAAGGTGGCATAGACTCATTTTCCCCTGCTTTTCCTAGCGTGGAACCACAGTAAACCCTAGAGATAATGTAAGAGGTGATCAAAAGAGAACTGTGAAAGGTGGTCGACAGAAGGCAAAAGAATTGGGAGACCCTACAAGTAGAGGAAAATAAACAACAGCAAGTTGTCCCACGTACCCTCATCCAACAGAAGAAGGTAACCCAGACCTGGTACATCGCATACCCCAGACTAGTACCAGAAGGCAGCTGAGGTGGGCTCATTCCTCCCCTGAATCGAATAGGAGTTTCTCTGACAATACCAGATGAGCCAAGTACAACTGGCAAGGTATATTGAACAGGAGCCCTACTAGTGATAAGCAGCCAAGGGAAGAGCCTCTCCTTCCCTGGGACCTAACGCTACCCTACTCTGTTGAAAGATACAGAGAAAGCTGGCAGTATCGATTAGAGGAACCTTGCCATGAAAGTGGCCTGGTCTGGAAGCCTCTTTGTTCCTACAGGCCAGAGACTCCCTCCTCCACTCCAAAAAATATTCAGGTGGCTGCATAGCACCAGCACCGGGGATTCCATCACAATAAGTGGCTTGGACCAGGAAAACTCTTTGTTCCTGTGGGCTGAGGATGCTGTCTTCTGCACAGAGATACTGGGGCAGCTACAGAACACTGGAAAGGAGATGCCCTTCCCCCCTCAACAAGCTACCAGCCTGGAAGTACTCTCTGTCCCCCATAGGCAGAAGATTTTGCCACAACAAGTATCTTGCCCGTGAAAGCCTGCAGGCCCAAAACTCCCTTTTCCCACAGTGAGACACCAGGGTGGATAGACAGAAATGACAAGAGGGGCACAGCCACAACAAGCAACATGACCCGGAAAGCATCTTTGTCCTTATGTACCAGTGACTTCCCTCCTGCACCCAGAGACACCTGGGCCACTGCAGGGCACTGGTAAGCCTGCCCACCACAAGAGGTGTCTGGCCTTGGAAGCCTCTTTGACCCGGTGCCAGGAGGGTCCCCTTTCTAGAGACATTGCACTAGCTGGAGAATACCAGCAGAAGGATTCTGCCACAAGAACCCCAGCCCAAGAAGCCCCTTTGACCTCATGGGTCTGAGAAACCCCTCCTGCAGCTAGAGACACCAGGTACCCCATCCTGGAGAACTCTTTCTGCCTCCGCAGGCAGTACCAGTAGAGACCACTGCAAATGTCAACACCACCAGTTAACCAAGCAGATCATAACAACACCACAAAGGCGCTGATTATAGAACTGTCCTTAGAACCACAGCAGGACTGGGACCTGTGTTCTAAAACTATATAAGGTAACTGCTAACTAAAATAAAAGAATAGGATCCAGACGCTCCATACATAATAGACAAAATGTCCAATATGTCACTCATCATACTAAGAACCAAGAAAACCACAACTGTTATGGATACCAGGACCGGAAAGAACCCAAACAGCACTCAAAGAGTTAGGTAGGTCAACTTTATTATGCCAGCGGGCTCAGCGGGATCTTTCCCAAATACTGAGCCCCTAGCAAGGTTTTGAGCAGATTTTTATGGGTTGGGGACTTCCTTGAGTGGGGGAAGGGGTAAGTGTCGTCTGGTGATTGGCTGGGGTGTGGCTTGGAGGGGGTTATGCGGAAGTGGGCTGGGGCTTAGGCTGGGGACTTCTCTCTCCGCTTGGGCCACCATTTTCGGTCGGTTACCCCAACACAACTAGAATGAGAAAAGACATCTACTAATGTCATCACCAAGATGAATCAGATGTTGAAATTATCTGACAAGGATTTTAAAGCAGCAGTCATCAAAATACTTTAACATTCAAATGCAACATCTTTTAAAATAAATGAAAAACATCTCAGCAAAGAATTAGAGGTTACAAAAAGAACAAAATGGAATGTATAATATTGAAAAATTCAGTAGCCACAATAAAAAAGAAAACTTGTCGTATGGATTCAATAGTGGAGTGAAGATGACGGAGGATAAAATCAGTGGACTTGAAGACATAGCAATAGAATTGACCCAGTCTGAAGAAAAGAGAGAATACAGAATAATAATTTTAAAAGAACAGCCTTGAAACCTTTGGTACAATAACAAAAGATCCATCACTTGCTTCATGAGAGTTCCAGAAGGAGAGTAAAGTGAGTGGGAGTAAAAGAATATTACCAAAAACAATGGTTGAAAATTTCCCAACTTTTGTAGAAGACATAAACCTGCACAGTAATAAAGTTTTGGGTGAACTCAAAACAAAATATGCCCAAATAAATCTATGCCAATACACATCATAATAATTATGCAGACTAAAGACAACAACAAAATCTTGACAACAACCAGAGAGAAATGACACATTACATATAGAGAAACATCAATTTGAATGACAGTCATTTCTCTTCTGAAACATGAAGGTCAGGAGGAAGTATAACAACATTTTTCAGATGCTCAAAAGGGGTGGCAAAACTATTTCAGGAATGCAGGGCAAATACTGTTATTCTCCAGTGAAGGAAAACTAAAAGGAGTTGTTACTAACCAGAATTACTCTTAATGATTGCCTAAAGTCAGTTCTTCAAACAGAAAGGAAAATGATACTCCTTGCAAAAATGTCACACTTCCATCCATTTTTTCAGATGCAAAAAGCCAAGGTTCAAAGGGCTTAAGTACTCAGGTGACTCAGCTAGTCAGTGGTAGAGTAGACATTCAAACCCAGGCTATCCAATTCTTTTTTTTTTTTTTTTTTAATTTATTGAGGTGACAATTGTTAGTAAAATTACATAGATTTCAGGTGTACAATTCTGTATTACATCATCTATAAATCCCATTGTGTGTTCATCACCCAGAGTCAGTTCTCCTTCCATCACCATATATTCGATCCCCCTTACCCTCATCTCCCACCCCCCACCCCTCACCCCCCTTACCCTCTGGCAACCACCAAACCATTGTCTGTGTCTATGAGTTTCTGTTTCTCATTTGCTATCCAATTCTAAAGTTTGACTCTTCACTGGTATGTATTTCCAACGGTAGGTATTTCATAGGAACAAATCTTGTTTTTGAAATCCTTCTTTTTTGAATGCATATAACAACATTTACTAGGCTGTACCATTTACTAATCCAGTGAAACTATGTAACTCCATACAGCATGAATTTTATATTCAAGATAGGATGGGAGACTGCCTTTTGCTTAGAAAACTAAACCAAAACAAAGAGAAAAAACTACTGCTCCAATTCCATTGTGTGGGATAGCACAAACCTGTGTTGACTCAAGGCTAGGTAAAAATCAGGTACTTGGGTTTATCTAATGGATTTGTTGCCCAAGGCAGGGGGCAGCATGCATCCCACAACTCAACCCCAGTGCTGGCAACAGTCTTTGGATCCTTGTAATCAACATTATTACAAAATTCCAAAGCCCTAAAATTGTCCTGGGGGTAACAGATGTACTGATACAGCACTTGACAGCCTGGAGCCTCAGTTATGGAGTCCTCACTTATAGCACATTATATCAGTGGTGTTTGGAATACTCTGTACTTAGTAAGTCCCAGATGGTCATGACTAGTACTAAACATTATTTTAAAGGTAGATTTCAGTGTATATAATTACTGAGGAATTATTTCCGTTGGAAACTTCAAATCACAGAACCTTATTTTAGCTAATGAATTTGTATGTGCAATTCTCTAATTTCAACCTCCCTGATAGCGAGATTTTCTCCACATTTTCCTGTAAATTAATCTTGCCAAAAATCTATTTTTGACACTTCTTTTGCTCATAAATCTCCGGCATATGTCTCACGTGCCTGTAATCTAGTTCAGACTCGGTTACTCTTTAAGCCACCTTGGATGCCACCCCATCTCTCACTATGCCAGCAAGATGAGCTTTCAAAATATTTTCAATTTAGTTCTTTTAAAGCTCTTAAATTGTAGTTAGTGCTGATTTGTTGGTAGTTAATATCAGTATAACACACATAGCATAATGGCAAGAATATTTATTTAAGAAATATGAACAGGGAATTCTCTAGGACTTACGAACTCCCTGTGTGACCTTGAGTTAATCATGTACGTTCTGAGCTTACATTGTTTTCATTGGTAGTAAGGTTACATTAGATGATTTCTAACATATCCTTTAACATTATTGACAACAACTTCGTTAATCTGGTTGCTTATCTATATAACTTCTGTTTTATATTCTCTTATATATACTTGAAAGTGTGGATCCATACATGATCACTGAATTACCATAATGAGATTCATGTTATGGTACTGGTGTTAAGATTGAGAATTTTTGCTACTGATGGATGGAAGCTGTGATATTGTGAGACTATATTTCTTATTATATTTCTTTTGTTGAAGTTAGTGAGCAGTGTAATCCTGAAAGCAAAATAAAATGTGGAGGCAAACAAATTGCCTCTCATATTTACAGAGGGCAGGCATGCATATTACTTTACATTATGCATAACTGAAGTGGTAAAATATTGCTGTAGTGTTTTGATGATTCAACAGTTAGGGAGCCTTGTTGATCAGAGAGCTGATGTTGACAGAGCATATACCAAAATATAACATATGCTAATTGCATATGGCTTCATATAGGCTCTTAAAAATAAAAGGATGTAAAATTTTTAGGATCCACTATCAAAAGTTCAAAATTCTGCATGGCAGAAAGGGATATAATTTGATATTTGAAGTCAAAAAATGAATTGGATTAGTTAGAGATGCAACGATATTTGCAAGGTCTTGTGTGACCTTTACATAGCATGATCTACTGAAACCTGTTTTTCCAAATGTTTATATGTATGAACATTGACATTTAAACTGAAAACAACAGGATATAAATACTCTCATTAAGAAGGTCCTGCTGACTGATTTTTATTCTTGAAGGAATGTTATCCTTTTTCTTGCATGATAAATACTTCTTTTAAAAAAATCTGCTACTTATAAATTGCATCATTCTGAGATTGTATCCAAGGTTAGAAGTATCATATTTGAACTTTAGATAAGTTCAAACCATGTCACAACAGGGTCATGTTTGATGTTTCATTGTTGTTCACAGCTCTGCTGTGGGTTAGGCCTGGACTGAGGTAGTCATTGCAGTTACCTTTACCACTTATTAACGTCTCTGGGTAATGCTTAAAGATGGGACGCACCAATATAGTAGTTTAGTATACAGGAAATCAATCACTCATTCAATGAAGGTTCAGAGAGTGTCAGATACCATGCTTTGTGTTGGAAATACACTGGTGAACATGGCAGTTTTTACCCTCTTGGTAATCAAAATCTGTTGCCTTTAAATTATTTCTGGGTTTGTCAGTTTTCCTAGGGCCTAGTGCAAGTTTCCAAAACTTGTCTCTTATCTTTCTTTTTGCATGTTTTTGCAATGCTAAAATCCAATGTCCACCTTTTTTAGTACTTTCAATTTTTACACTCACCCTTGCTCTAACTCCTTTAGAATTCAAACCAATCTGAATTACTATCCCATATTCCCAATTAAAATAAATCTGAGTTGTCTTTGTTACCATATTTTGCAGCTAATTAAATTGGTAAAAGCATCTGTGATAAAAAACAAACAAACCCTCAATTGGTATCATACAAAGATCACCTCCAATTGTCTCAATTTTATTTTTCTCACTTTACATACTCACTATTTCTTTCTTTCATTTTGTCTCACAGACATCATTTGACCTATTATGGTCCCAACTTGTCCCTACACCAATGTGGAGATAAATAGATCATGCACGCTCTACCTCTAAATCATCATTTTCTTGTATTATTTCTCATTTTAATGTCTGTATCATAAGTAGGGATTCCACTATAAAGTAAGAATTACAGTCATTTCTCCTACAACATGTATAATTTCAACCTTCACTCTTGAGAAGGACTTTTCCTTGGAGTACTCACAATAAATTGAGGACTTACATAAACTTTATGGTCCACATAATGTAAACTATTCACATTCTATCTGCTTTAAAAGTTTTCTTTTATCTCTTTTATTCTCTAAGGTGTGACTGCATTGTTAAGTTTCCCCTGAACTACTTTAAGCCACAAAATAACTGATCATTTCCTCCCTATACATGGATTCTCCTATTAATTGATGTCCCCCCTCCAATTAATAACAAACTACTCGACATCTTCCCAGCTTTCCCAATTCAAATGAACTCTTCCTTCTCTAAATTTGGAACATAGACATTCTTTGCCACTTGCCTGGTCAATATTTCTTTTCTGACTTACATCGTTAAATTATTTTATCATGTTATCATACCTAACACTTCATCAAATGGAATTAAATCTGCAGAGCAGGGATTGTAAGATACATAGAGAGATCAAGAGTTAGGTAATTGTTCACAGTATTAAGCATATTGCTTTATAAATATTGGATATTTGGTAAATATTCACTTTATTTTTTTTTTAAGTTTTAGATAAAAATAGTGCTCATTAACCCTTTAGACCTTCAACAATGTTTGTGTGTGAGAGATTGAAATAATAATACTAATAAAAATAATAAAAGGAGCAGTTTAATTTTTCCATGAATTCCTTAGTTACTTTAGTATTAAAAAAGAAAACTGTATATAAAATAATTTGTACACTATGAAAATATTGGAACTATAACTCACCAATATGAGTAATACATTCAATACAATGCCATGCATTTACTTTGTATTTAGTAAATGTTCACTGACAGTAATTCCTATGTTCTTTTAGATCTTTAAAAAGATAATTAGGATTAACATTAAAATATTGCCTCAAAAGACGCCTTTTAAGATACTTTGGAATATCAGAGTAATAAATAAATCTTAGTTTGGGTGGTAAAAGTCCTTGGTCTTTAACCATAGCTATTGAAAATGTGACTAATTCGTTTTTTAAATATAATGATAAATACAGTCAAGATTCTGTTCATGTACGTTTTACAGCTCTATATAATTTGTATAGTAGAAAAATGCAGTGATCTCATAGTGACCCTTTCTCTTCAAGCTAATAGTTTATTCCTCTGCTTCCACTGGAATTGCTTTTATTTGTGTATTAGTCCCATGCATTTTGTTTGTGTTTTCTCTCTTTTTCTGAAGAGCAATTATTGACCATATCATTAGATACTCTTAGAATGTGTTCAAATTTTTTTCTAGTTGAAGACAGGCATAAAAGGGTGGCTTTTGCTGTTGTTCATTTTCTTCTCAGGTACCCAAACTGAAGCTTTCCCTTGTAAATCTCACCACTGTATGAGAGTCTTACCCTCAGCTGTGAGGGAGTTTATCATAACTGCCCCAAGGTATTGCAGAAGCAGAAGTGCCCAGCTGGGACAATTCTGATGAGGCTAGAGAAAATCTGTGTGCACTAGGCACCTACTATCCTCTGCCCTGGTGATTCTCCACTGCTATGCCTGTGGGTGCAGTCATGTGGGGTTGTCATTCTTTCTCCATTTTCTTTCCTGTTCTGTTGCTACAGGATAAACTCTGAGCTTTACTTTACTCAGGTTGACCTTTCTGTCTCTCAAAAGTCAGTTTAGGAAATTTCTAAAAAGTGACTATTTACCGTTACTTTGATATTTTCAACCCTTGGACAATAGTTTTTATTTTCCTTGAATACCTATTAATGATGTCTGAAGACAAGAGCCAGAAAGTAGGAATAACAAAAGCAAAAGATAAAAACATAAGTATTAAATAAATGGGTCAACAGTGAGATCAAGGAAGAAATCAAAAGATGCCTTGAGACAAATGAAAATGAAAACACAGCAACCCAAATCTATGCAATACAGTGAAAGCAGTCCTAAGAGGGAAGTTCATAGCAATGCAGGCCTACCTCAAGAAACAAGAAAATCTCAAATCAATAGTCTATCTTTACACATAAAGGAACTGGAAAAAGAACAACAAACAAAGCCCAAAGTGAGTACAAGGAAGGCAGTAATAAAGATCAGAGGAAGTAAATGAAATGGGGAAGGAAAAAAAATACAAGAGATAAATGAAACCAAGAGCTGGTTTTTTAAAAAGATAAAATTCACCAACCTTTAACCAGATTCATCAAGACAAAATGAGAGAGGACTCCAAACTGCTTTTATTCAACATAATACTGGAAGTCTGAGCCACAGCAGTCAGACAAGAAAAAGAAATAAAAGGCATCCAAATGGGAAAGGAACAAGCAAAAATGTCGTTATTTGCAGATGACATGATACCATATATGGCGAACCACAAAGATGCCACCCTAAAAACATTATACTGATAAATGAATTTAGTAAAATAACAGGATACAAAATTAGTATTCAGAAATTGGTTGTATTTTTATACACTGATAATGAACTATCTGAAAAAGACATTTAAAAGGCAATCCCATTTACAATTGCATCAAAAAACAAAATACCTAGAAATAAATGTTACCAAGGAAGTAAAAGACCTGTACTCAGAAAATTATAAGACATTAAAGAGAAAAATTAAACAAGGTAACAAATAAATGGAAACATGTACCATGCTCATGGATTGAAAGAATTAATATAGTTAAAATGTCTGTAATACACAAAGCAATCTATAGATGCAATGCAATTCCTATCAAAATACCAATGTCATTTTTCACAGTACTAGAACAAATAATCTCAAAATTATATGGAACTACAAAATATCCAAATAGCCACGGCAATCCTGAGAAAAAAGAACAAAGCTGGAGGTATCATGGTACCAGATATCAAATTATACTACAAGGCTATAGTAATCAAAACAGCATGGTATTGTCATAAAAAACAGACACATAGATCAGTGGAACAGAATAGAGAGTCCAGAAATAAATCCATGCCTCTATGGTCATTTAATCTATGAAAAATGAAGGAAGAATATACATTGGGGTAAAGACAGTCCACTCAATAAATGGTGTTTGGAACACTGGACAGGTACGTGATAAAAATGAAACTGGACCACCTTCTTAAATCATATACAAAAATAAACTCAAAGTCGATTAAAGACTCGAATGTAAGACCTGAAACCATAAAACTCCTACAAGAAAATATAGGCATTAAGATCTCAGACATTACCCATAGTAATATGTTTGTTAATATATATCCTCGGGCAAGGGAGAGCAAAGTAAATAAATGTGACTTCATCAAACTAAAAAGGTTTTGCACAGCAAAGGAAAGCATCATTAAAACAAAAGACACACTACTGAATGGGAGAAGATATTTGCCAATGATACATCTAATAAGGGGTTAATATCCAACTTTATTTAAAAAAGAAACTCATACAACTCAACACCAAAATAAGCGAGCGAATGAGAGAGAGAGAGAGAGAGAGAGAGAGAGAGAGAGAGAGAGAGAGAGAGAAGAAAGAAAGAAAGAAAGAAAGAAAGAAAGAAAGAAAGAAAGAAAGAAAGAAAGAAAGAAAGAAAAAAGGGAAGGGAGGGGAGGAGAGGAGAGGGGAAGGGAGGGAGGGACAGTGGGAGGAAGGAAAGTGAGAGAGAGGAAGAAAGGAAGGAAAGAAGGAAGGAAGGAGAGAGAGGGAGGGAGGGAGCGAGGAAGTGAGAGAGAGAGAGAAAGAGGGAAAGAGAGAGAGAGAGAGAAAGAAAGGAAAGGAAAGGAAAGGAAAGGAAAGGAAAGGAAAGGAAAGGAAAGGAAAGGAAGGGGAGGGGGAGAGGGAGAGGGAGAGGGGGAGGGAGGGAGGGAGGGAGGAAGGAAGGAAGGAAGGAAGGAAGGAAGGAAGGAAGGAAGGAAGGAAAACCCAAATAACAAATGGGCAGAGGATCTGAATAGACATTTCTCCAAAGTGGGCATACAGCTGACCAATAGACATATCAAAAGATGCTCAACATCACTGTTCATTAGAGAAATACAAATTAAAACCACAATGAGATATTACCACACACCTGTCAGGATGGCTATCATCAATATGTCAACAAAGAACAAGTGTTGGCAAGGATGTGGAGGAAAGGGAACCCTTGTGCACTGTTGGTGGGATTGCAAAGTGGTGCAGCCACTATGGAAAACAGTTTGGAGATTCCTCAAAAAATTAAAAATACAGCTACCTTATGACCCAGCAATTCCACTTCTGGGTATTTATTCACAGCAATCCAAAACACTAATTCAAAAAGATATATGCACCCCTATGTTCCCTGCAGCACTACTTACAATAACCAAGATATGCAAACAACCAAAATGCCCATGAATAGACAGATAGATAAAGAGGGGGTGTTACATACATACAGTATAATGGAATGTTACTTTGCTCTAAGAAATAATACAATCTTACCATTTCCTGTGACCTTTGCAAACCTCCAATTTTGCAAATACCATTAAAGCATATAATTCCACTCATAAAATGCAGTAAAGTATAATGAATTATAGAGGACCCCCCCCATTGGACGGACATTTAATGATTGTGTTAACTCAAGTTCTTTATAAAGCTAAAAAATAAAATAAAATCTACCACTAAAACACAGACACACACACACACACACACACACACACACACACAGAGCAGTGTATCACCCCCATATAATTTTTAACCATGAGCTTGCCTGAATTAGAAACTGTAATGAGTGAATAATGATGATAGTTGCTGTCTAATACCTGCCCAGCATGTTTTCTCTACAGTGGGCCACTTTTTTGTGCTTAACAACTTGTTTCTTCTTACTCCTTTTTTTTTTTCTTGTTGGGCTGTTTCTTCTCAAGTAGAAATGTCTAAGTAACAAGCTGGTCTACCATGCTTCCTGTTAAAGAAATACAAATGATTCCTAATGTTCTTTGTTCAACTTATACTCAGTTATGGTTGGTCTCATAGCTGAATTAACACCTCTCTCACCTGTCACTACATGAAAACATATACCAAAGACCTTGTTTTGCCCCTAAAATCTGCATTGAAATTTCATATATTTGTTGCCTCTGTCTTATTTGAAATTCACCACCACCCTTCAACTTTGGCTAAATCCCTGACTCTTATTTGATGAAGTATTGAACACTGTACTTAATGATAACAGATTTTTGGTTTCTTTCTTTGTTTCTTTGTTTCTCTCTCTCTCTCTCTCTCTCTCTCTCTCTCTCTCTCTCTCTCTCTCTCTCTCTCTCTCCTTTCCTTCCTTCCTTCCTTCCTTCCTTCCTTCCTTCCTTCCTTCCTTCCTTCCTTCCTTCCTTCCTTCCTTCCTTTTTTCAGTAGAGAACATTAATGGGGTTGAATCACTTCAATAAACAGAACACTGCACTTCTTAATTACCCCAAACTTCTGCTTTACTGGTCGAAGAACCTATTTGTAAAACACATTGCTTTGTTTACCTTTCTATTGCCATTATTATCAGCTGTCTTTGAGGTTGCAGGGCTTGAATAGAAATGAATGGTGGTGTATTATTCTCAAAGGAGAAGACTGAGGCTGCTTTGAGAAAGACAAAGCTGGAGGGGTCATCTGGGATCCCTCACTAGCACAAATGATTTGTATGTGCCTTAGTAAAATATCAGTATTCTAGGCATAATGGGACTTTTGATGATTCTCAGGAATGGTCAGGCTTATCAGTATTAAATCCATAATGCCAAGGATAGCTGGGGGAAAAAAAAGTGACTAAATAACTTAGGTGCTTACAAAACACCAATATTTAGTACTAAAAAGACTTTTCAATGTTATGTATATTGATTTTATGTTAACTAAAAACTATATTACTGATTAAGCTTATACTAATTTCAGGAGTTTTAACCTAGAATTCTATGAATACTGTGTTCCCCGAAAATAAAACCGGGTCTTATATTCATTTTTGCTCCAAAAGACACATTAGGGCTTATGTTCAGGGGGTGTCACCCTGAAAAAAAATCATGCTAGGGCTTATTTTCCAGTTAGGTCTTATTTTGGGGGAAACATGGTATGGAATTTTAGGATTCAAAATATTTTTCATTAAATATCCTAGAAGGTGTGGTATAAAAGTTAAGAAAATTGAGAGATTTATCTTTATGTGTTTTGTTGGACCCATATTGGTATTTTTACCTTATTTTATGTTATGAATTTACATTTGGCAAAACTGAGTCTTTGAATGAGATATTGGCATTTTAATATAGCTCTGTTGATATGGAATCCTTCTTTAAATTAACAATAACTTACAGGTTCCTCTTTTGCTAAAGTTCCCGGGATTTCAATTAAAATGCAAAATAAAAGACTAACATATTCTCAGCAGTTGTATATAGATAGGTCCATCCACAAGGGGCCTATGAAACAATATATGTTGGTTTTGTTTTCAGCTGTAGCAAAAAATAAAAATAGTTTGCCAGCCTCTAATGAATATTGTAATTCATTTTTCTATAATGGCATCCTTGGAGTTTTGAAGCATGCTTGAAAATACATCAGGGTTCCCAAGATGAGCCCCGGGGTGGCTTGAATTCATTTGTACCTGTGACAGTCAGGATCTGGGCAAAAATCAGTAAAAACAGTAGGCATTATATAGATTTGCTCAGTCTAAGATAGATTCTGTGGAGAAAACAGAAAATCTCTACACATAGCCTAGAGGCTTCCTAGGCCTCAGAGGCCAGTGATCCATGAAGTGAGTAGAAAATCTGAACTAGGCACACCATCCTGGTTGTCACACTGAGAATGTTTTATCCTCACCAGGATCATTCTTACTTTTTGCATAAATTTTCCCATATTATCTGATTGCACTTTTTATTTTTCTAGGCCTGTGTAGCCATTAGCCTCTGTGTTGCCATAATTTAGGCATGAGTTGTAATAGAATCCATGATTAAAGTATTTTTTTCAAAATAGTCATAATTTTCTGTGCTAGAATATCAACCCCACACTGCTGTAGTCCAGCCTAGCTCACAACCCACTATAAAAATATAGAATAGATAACCCTCCTTCTTTCCTTCAGTGCTACTTTATTTGAAAATTAATTACTTTGAATGTCCTCCAATGAATATACGTAAAGAAAATTTCTTTACTAAAATCCGTACCTTCAAGATTCACAACAAAGGGAAATATTCTACATATGAAGAGTGGAGACCTCTCAGTTTCAACTCTGATTTCATTCATTGTACATTGATCTTAGGAATATTATCCTGTTTGATGGTTAAACACTCTAACCCTATAGTAAACTAGAACCTGTCCTAACCCTTAATATTGTGTGTGATTATAATTATGTCCTGGTCAAAATTTTTAAACAGAACTTTACCATAGGCAGTAAAGAATATAAGGTAAATAAACAAGGAAATAACAATGAACTCAATTATTTTGCTGGTGAACTAACACTCAGCCTGCATCCTTCATAACTCATGTGCTACCCTGAGGTGAGTGTAATTCTAACATTACCTTCATCACCTATTTGCTGTCAAAATTTTATTTTCGATAATCAGTTTCTTGTCTTTAGAATTATTCTCTAGCAGAGATGGGATTTTATCCAGGGATTCAACAGTGCATTTCTATGGGGGAGGGAGGAAACCCTGTGCATTTCACAATTTGTTCTAGGAGAATATGTTTCAACATTTATATGCAAGCCAAACAAAGTCTGTAAATGTGTTCGTGCTTCCCTCACAAACTGTGCTAAGGATCAGTGGTGCTCTTTCATCCAGTAGTGGCAAACAAAGTATTAGCATAGAAGGCTATCCAATGTCTTTTAATAGATTTGGGGGGAGAGCGGGTGATAGATGAGATGAGAGAAAATTTTTAGTGTAAGTTTATTTTTATACACACTTTTCATCTCAAATATTTGTGCAAGTTGAACAGAAGAAAAATAAGACATTTAAAATAGATTTAAATTTCAGGTCCTCTATTTCAGTTTCCTTTTTTTGTAAATACTTCTTTCCCAGAGGTGCCTGTCGATATCATTCTTACTACTTTGACGACATGCATTAACTTTAACTTTGTAAACAACTTCTCATAAGACTATGTTACTGTTTTTGGTATTGCTATTTTTTAGAGAGAGTGCTGATATTCTATCACTTGGTTTCATATTCATCTTTTTATAGATATTTGACTAGTAATATGTAATAATAGTACTGTGAATGTCTCCCTTAAGTCTAAGTACTTGCTTACATAGCTAAAGAAAAATATATGAATTAAAATCTAATTAGCAACAAAGGGAAAGAATAAGCCCATAAAAAGCAAGATTTCATAGTTCAAAACCAATTAGCTCAAAATCTAAGTTCACATAATAAAAGAGAGCAGTTTTCTGTAGAATAAAAAAATAACTTTCTAACTAGGGTAAGGTCACTTGTGAATCTGAAATGATGCATGTTGATAAGGCATTGCAATTGCAAGACAAGTCTCCAGTGTTGCCTTTAACAAGAGGCAACTTTAACAAAACAGCACATACTAAACATGAAGAATCTATATGAGGAATGAATAAAAATGTTCAAATGGACATGATAAACACATGGATTAATTCATAAGGATAGGTCATGTTTATTAATTTTCTAATTTAAAGAGAGCTATTTTTATGGTATCATGCAGAATTTTATGAAATATGTCAAACTAACAGAAAATGATGGAATAAAACCACATTTTGCCGTACTTCCTCTTAGAATTGCTATATCGGTGTATGCTTCTAACAGTGGTGTAATGCATCTCTATTTTTCACATCCTTATCAATGAAATATTGACACATTTAAAATGTTCTCAATCTGAGAGTATGAAATTGTATCTCATATTAATTTCCTTTTCTATGATAATAGATCTTTTATATTCCTTGACCCATTTATTTGCTCCTCTGTTAATTATCTGTCTGCGTCCTCTGCCAATATTTTGATTGTGTTGTGGGTCTAGTTCTTATTTTCTCCAATATATTCTTTTCAAAAATTAAAGTTTTACTCTTCCACTTTTAGAGGTCTCTTAATAAAGAGACCTGTAATTCATTTTCAGTTTTTTTAATCAGTAGATTTTTTTTCCCCAAAATGAATGAACAATTATTCTAGCATCATTAGAAATGTCTGCCCTTTCCCTACTCATCTGTAGTGTTACCTCTGTTATGTATCAAGATAGACACACACACACACACACACACACGGTGCCAAAAAATGTATACACTTTTTTTTTTTGTATACACATTTTAAGAAAGGAAAAAACTGTATTAAAATTGTAATAATATGTACTGATAACAAAAGATGAATACAAGTCATGTGTATACATTTTTTGACACCCCCTGGTATTTATATATTACATATATATTTCTGGCATCCTTTTCTGTTTTCTTTATTTGCCAATTCCTTTGTCAATACCGTACAACTCAATTACTGTAGATTATAATTAGACTTGACATATGGTAAGGCACAGCACCCTACCTTGTTCTTCAGAACTTTCTTAGATAACCCTAGTCCTCTGTTTGTAGATGAATTATAGGCAAAATTTATAAAAGCCCCATTTTAAAAACTGACAGTATATTTATTGGGATCATATTGAACTTATTTTGGGAGAAATAACATCTTTAATTGACTTTAGGGCATCTTTAGGACTTCAGGGCTTGATCTTAACATTAATAAAGATGCTTCAGAAGCTCTACGTTCACTTTTCATCTTGCTGAAACGTATCCTTCAGTAATTTTTCAGTGACCATATGGAGGTAATCTTTCTTAGTCTCTTCATGAAAATGTTCTGAATATTACTTGTGGTTAAAATTCTAGGTCAGCACATTTTTTTCATGTTATTCTGTTGAAGTTATTATTTTATATTTATATGTTTAGCCACAAACTTATGGCTAATTTGGTCTTTTTTGTCATCAAATAGTCAATCCCTTAGCTATAATGTGCATTTTCCTAATATAAGTCTTCAGATGTGTTTCTTTATCATGATGTTCTGCAGTTTCACGAAAATGTATCTGGAGGTAAATTGATCTTTTTCCAGCTTGGTATTCACAGTGATATTTGAACTGAGTACAAATGTCTATCTTCAGTTCTGTAAAATTATTATCTACGATTTTTAAATCTTGATTTTTCAGAATTCTACCCATTCACTTCTTTGGGAACTCATATTGTTGTGTATTGTTTTCCAACTTTCACGTCTTTTAAATTCTATTTTACATTTTAAATTTATTTGCCTCCCTGTGTTGTGTTCTGGATGAGTTCTTCATTATCTTCTAGTGTACTAATTTTATCTACTTGTACAATCTAGATGTTTTATACTGTTTAATTTTTAAAAATTGATTTATTTACTCCATTTGTCATTTCCAATATTTATAGTCAGTTTTTCTTCTATATGTCAAATTGTTGCACTCAATTTATACCTGCTTTTATTTTATAACTCCGTGTGTTTTTAATTAGATTTTACCTTTTAATTTTATTGTTGAAAATCCTCAACATATTCTTTTAAATTGTTTTCAGATACTTCTGTGAGAATTTCATCTAGACTGATTTTATCGTTCAATCATTGTGGTGGTGATGGTGGTGATGAATTTCTGTCTTTTTTAGGCTTGTCACAGGTTTTTGGATCCTTTTAAATGAAGAGATTTGCTTTTATTGTCTTGTTTTGCTATTTCTCTTTTATTTCTCCCTTTATTGCTCCTGAAGTTTGCTGCTGTCCCCATCTGTCTCCTGGAATAGCAATCTAGATGTAGATAGTCTACTCACATTTGGGGGTTTCTTCACTGTGCTGATAATTAGAGATACTGAGGACTCAGTACTCAAGTCAATTTCTTTTGGGTTGTTTCTGTAATTGTGTGTGTATGTGTGTGTTTTCCTTCTCACTACTGTAGTTTTCTATAAAGATGGCGCTTCAGGCAGCAGGTCAGCAAAATTTTCAAGAAGTCTCTGCTTTCGAGAATAATTGCTAGGTAGGCTTTTCCTTTCACCTATGACTTTAAGCACTGATCTTAACTCTGGCTTCCTCCCTTGCTGTTGGAGTCTTCATGAAGGAGCCTAAATGTGGGGACACTGTCAATCTGGGGAAAAGAGCCTGTTAGGACTGCAGCTGCCATGGCTGGTCCATGGCGGTGCCAACTTTGTATCTAAGCCCTGCTGTGTTGTGTGTTTTTTCTCTTATATTTGCTCTGTCGAGGTTCTGTGTTTTAAACATGTGATATGTGTCAAGGCATGTATGCCATCTCAACTATAGAGGTTTTAGTGTTTTATATTTACTCTCCTGGTATTCGTTAATTTCAAAGTCACTTAAAATTTGAAATCCACATTCGGACATACACTGCTGATATATGAATAGAAGATAAACCAGACCATTTTGTTTTAGGGGACAATGTATGTATATTATGATGATACACTCAATTCACATAAAAGCTTCTCATTTGTCTATCGTCTCTATGAAAGAAAATAGTATCCAAATTTAAATATTTAATAATCTGCAGGAATTGGAGTTAATATAGATAAACCTGGCTTAACTGATTGTCCTCTGCCCTTCCCAACCACCCATTGTTCCCCTATTAAAGATGCATTTAATAGCTGGTTTTATGTATCTGCATCACCCTCTAGAATATAGGCTCTAGAGGGCTAGGACTAATGTTGCATGTGTGAGCTCTGTTGTTTTTGTTGTAATTTTCTATTTTGCACCCGTCAGCTAGCACTGATACGTGGCAGTAGGCTCACAAATATTAATTGAAGGAATGAGCATTTAGAGAGCCTGGAGGCATAGATGCAACTTCTGTACCTCAGTGCCTTGCAAGGTATCAGCAAAATAGACAGGCAATAAGTATTTTTTCAAATAAGTTAATGTATGAAATCATAAGCACAGAAAAACAGAATGTTCCATTGTGTATATATACCACGTCTTGTTTATCCAACCATCTGTCAAACGACACTTTGGTTGTTTCCATGCCTTGGCCACCATAAACAAAGCTGCAATGAACATTGGAGCACACGTGTCTTTATCTATAAATGTTTTCAGATTTTTTGGGTAGATACCCAGGAGAGGGATTGCTGGGTCATATGGTAATTCTATTCGTAATTTTTTGAGGAACCTCCACACTGCCTTCCATAGCGGCTGCACCAGTCTGCATTCCCACCAACAGTGTATGAGGGTTCCTCTTTCTCCACAGCCTCTCCAACACTTGTTACTATTTGTCTTGTTGATGATAGCCATTCTGACTGGGGTGAGGTGATATCTCATTGTGGTTTTTATTTTCATTTCTCTGATGATTAGTGATGTTGAGCATTTTTTCATATGTCTATTTGCCATTTGTATGTCCTCTTTGGAGAAATGTCTCTTCAGGTCCTCTGCCCATTTTTTAATTGGATTGTTTGTTTTTTTGTTGTTGAGTTGTATGCATTTCTTATATATTTTGGATATATAAGAAACGCCTTATCGGAGGCGTTGTTTACAAAAATCTCCCATTGTGTTGGTTGCCTCTTTATTTTGTTGGCAGTTTCTTTTGCTTTGCAGAAACTTTTTAGTTTGATATAGTCCCATTCATTTTTTTTAGCTTTTACTTCCCTTGCCTTTGAGGTCAAATTCATAAAATCCTCTTTGAACCCAAGGTCCGTAAATTTAGTGCCTATGTTTTCTTCTGTACAGTTTATTGTTTCAACTGTTATGTTTAGGTCTTTGATCCATTTTGAGTTAATTTTGGTACATGGTGACAGACAGCAATTTAGTTTCATTCTTTTACATATGGCTTTCCAAACCTACTCTGCCATTAGGAAAGATGAAATAGTGCCATTTGTGACAACATGGATGGATCTTGAGATTATTAAGCTAAGCAAAATAATTCAGACAGAAAAAGTCGAGAACCATATAACTTCACTCATATGTGGGATATAAAACTGAAAGCAACAAAGGAACATGACAAACAAATAAAGAAACAAAGACTCATAGACACAGAAAATAGTTTAGTGGTCACCAGAGGGTAAGTGGGGAGGGGGAGTGGTAGAAGAGGGTAAATGGAATCAAATATATCGTAATGGAAGGAGAATTGACTCTGAGTGGTAAGCACACAACATGCTATTTAGATGATGTATTACAGAATTGTACACTTGACTATATAATTTTACTAACCATTGTCACCCCAATAGATTTTAATTCAAAAAAAAGAAGAAGAAATACAGAATGGACTCTCTAAGAATATGTAAAAGTAAAGTAATCCCATTTCATTTTCTACAGACTTTCACATTAAGCTAAAAAAAAATTCTTAATTCAGTAAGTCATTTATTGAATTTCCTAATATTATTGATGTAAATATAATAGAAAATATTCTTTTGTATTTTCAAAAAGTAATGATTATCTCTTAAAGAGCTACCTGCTTGATTCAGGATTTATTATTTTTCTCTTATTTTCTGGCTTTTCACTTTTTGATGGTGTCACGGAAATACGCAATATGAAGATTTTTCTCTAGGATGATGCTGGTTTCTATGTTTTTGAAAAGTAAGTTTATAAAAGAGTGTGAAAATGCATTTCTCTTCAGTTTTTCGGTTTTAGGAGTTTATAGTTGTTTCTTAAAGGGAAAAAAAAGGAAAGCAATATTATAGTTACTTTGAAAAGTATTGCCCTATACACACCTATTAGTATGGCCAAACCCAGAATACTAACAATATCAAGTACGGGTGAGGATGTGGAACAAAACAAATTCTCATTGATTGTTGATGAGTATGCAAAATGGTACAGCCACATTGGAAGACACTTGGTGATTTCTTGATAAACAAACCGTACCCTTACCACATAATCTGGCAGTTGCACTCCATGGTATTTACCCAAATGAATTGAAAACATGTCCACAAAAACCTACACACAAATGTTTATAGCAGCTTTATTCATAATTGCCAAAACTTGGAAGCAACCAAGTTGTCCCTCAGTAGGTGAATGGATTAATAAACTGAGTACATCCAGGCAGTGAGAATATTATTTAGCACTAAAAAGAAATGAGCAATCAAGCCATGAAAAGACATGGAGTAAACTTAAAACTTAAATGCATATTACTAAGTGAAAGAAGCCAATATGAAAAGGCTACATACTGTAAGATTTCAACCATATGACATTCTGGAACAGGGTAAACTATGGAAACAATGAAAGGGTCAGTACTTTCCAGGAGTTGAGGGAAGGACGGGATGGATAGAGAGCACAGAGGATTTTTAGGACAGGGAAAATACTCCGTATGGTGCTATCATGGTGGGTCCATATTGTTGTACTTCTGTCAAATTTCATAGAATGTGTAACAAAAGAATGAGCCCTATGTAAATATGTGTGATCGTGTATTGATATAGGTTCATCAATTGTAACAAATTTACTCTGGTGTGGGATGTTGATAGTGGAGGAGGCTGTGTACATGTGGGGGGCAGGAGGTCTATGAGAAATCTCTGTACATTCCTCTCAATTTTGTTGTGAATCTAAAACTCTAGAAAATAAAGTCTAATTTAAAAAATATTTACTACGACAAAACATGTTGTTTTAACCATAGTTTGAAAGCATGCTCAGTATCGTACCAGATGCTCATGAGTGTAAAAGAATTCCTTTGAAAGTGCTTATCTCTAAACATGTATATTTAAATAAGACTTGTCTGTATAGTAGCAGGTATTTTATTTTTCCCTTCTGCATATATTTAATATGATAATTAATTCAACCTGGTATTATTCTGGCTGCTATTCAAAGCCTCATACGTGTTTGTTAATTTGTCACTTGTTCCTTATACAACATCTTGGCTATTTAATAAGCAGTTACAAAAGTCAAGAGAGTCCTGCCCCAGCATGAGTCTTAATTGAATATGTACTACATAACAAAATTAAATTCAGAACAAACCATCAATGGCAGACGATCCTTCAGTTATGAGCAAAGCTTTGTGGGAGTGACTGTATAAAGATGATAAAATGATAGCAAGAAAAGGCCTTGGGATACCATATAAAATCATATACGAGCTTTAAGAACATCCTAGGCTGAAGTAGAGAAAGGCATCTCTAGGGCCATTTGCTGTCATTTATTTGCCAGTCATTACGTCATAAAAGCAATAAAGTTTTTAAATACATATTTCTATCATCTTCTCCCAGTTTGTTTAGGAAATCTTTGAAATTCTTTCTCTAAAAAGAATTAGGAAGATATTGATAATGTTGGAAAATTATACCAAAATGCTCAGTATGTTGTTTCATGTTTGATCAAAACTATTCCTAGTAATAGAACTTATGTTGGTGGTGTCGTAATTGGGTTCGTTTTTGGTGCAGGTAGCTCTCAGGTGACTGTGTGAAAATATTTTGAAACATTTACACTATGCTCCTGAACTGGAAGACTTTGGTGTAGTTATATCTGTGAAATAAATGACATTATGTAAAACATTATAGCAGATCTTTTAAAGCAAGTTGACAGGATGACAGTACAGTTACTCACAGTTCAGACTACCACAATATAGAATGTAATGAGCCATAATGCTATTATTTTTCACTTTAGAATTTTAATGTTGTGTTTTATACAGTTCTTAAAATATCATGCATAAAACATTGTGCTGAAACAATAGTGAGTTGTATATTCATAATGTTATAAACCAACAGTCTAATAGGCATAAGAAACAATGGAAAATTTTTTTCAGACTCCTGTGGAAATTGGTAAGAAGAATAACTGCTGTGTAAATGATTCCATGTCTTAAAGGCATTCTGACTGGATCTGTAGATACCATAGTTCAATCCTTTTTGCTGCTGGGAATCTCTCTAAATGCAGCTGGACTGAATAATGCATTTGAAGCAATGGCATCTTTAGTGATAGGGTGATTCTGTTTTAATCATCATCAGTGCCCACCAAAAAAACACACGCATTTCCCTGATAGTGAATTGACCGCTGACTAAATGTGAAATGTAAAGGAGGGCAAGAGGCTTGAAAGAATAATGACTGTACAAAATCGGATATTGAACTAATAATCTTATAGGAGCAACTGAAAAGAACATGACTCTCTGTAATACCTTGGATTTGCTTCTATTTGGTAGGACATAATTTCATCATCATGATTACTAGCAGATGGAATGCTATCTTTTGTTTCCAAATATTAATACAAAACAGCAAAGTGTAAGAAGTGAATGAAAAGGATGCTACATTGCATATTTAATAGTATATATGAGACACTAGACAAGTATGGAGAAATTAATCTCTTGGAATGAACCACCAATTGAAAGAACAGTTCTGTGAAGTAATGCCATTTACTCTTCTTATTAACATACAGAGCAATTCTATTGGATCACTTAGCAAGGTGAGCTTATTAGGAAAATCACATTGGTTTGAGCAAAGAACGCCTCTGACCTTTCTAAATGAAAATAGTGTGATGCTAAAAACAATTGGTTAAAGGGTCATTTCTATACACAAAATTGTTTTTTTTGCAATCAACCAAATTAAGAAGAAACTTTTATTTTTGCATATTAGGAATGAAGAAGGGTCTTTTTTTAATTAAGTGAATGAAAGTGGTATTTATATTAAATGCAAATAGCAACCTCCTTTCTGCAGTGAGTGTCTCTTAGAAACGCACACATTTTCCCACCATAGTCTCCAGAAACCTCTTTATCACACCAAAACAGCAGCTATGCCTTTCTGAGAATAGGAAAATTACAGGTAAGTCAGGTTTAAAATCTCTGAATTTTTGCACATATTATAAAATGGTGACTAGGGATGTGTTCAAGATTTATTACTCAGTTCTATATTTATAAAGGGGCTAAAGACATTTATTTAGATGTAGCTTTTTATTAATGACAAAGAAACTCATTTATAAGAACTAATAAGAAAAATTAATAGTGGTCTGCATGATCGCACTGTTGTAATACTCTATCTCTTATTAAAAATAAAACATTGCATTTACATTTAATAATTAAAATGTAGAGTGAATAATTTTGAGGAAGGCACACTTAATAATCATTCATTTTCTCAAATGTATTTCTCAAACCACATGTTAGTTCAGATGAAAGAAAAATGAGAATTTAGCAGATGGGAGGGTGGTTGGGGGATGGGGAGAAGTTGAAGCGATTAGAAAGTACTAATTAGTAGTGACAATATAGCCATGGGGATGTGAAATACAGTATGGGAAATGTAATCAATAATGTTGTAAAGATTTTGTATGGAGTCCAATGGGTACTGGGTTTATCAGAAGGATCACATCATCGACTGTGTAGATGCTTTACCAATGCATTATACACCTGAAGCTGATGTAGAATAATATTGAATGTCAACTAATGTATATATATATAGAGAGAGGATGTAAAGTACAACAAAGGGAGTATAGTCAATGGTATTGTCACAGCTATATACAATGTCAGAGGGGTAGTAGATTGGGGGTGGGGGGGTTATCATTTTGTGAGGGGTATAAACATCTAACTATTACATTGTTTTGTACACTGAAACTAATCTTAAAAAATGAGAATTTAGTAAACATTTATATCTGAAACTCAACATAGTATGAATATATTTTTTCTACAGAGATGATAGATACACATTCTCAGTTGAAAAGTCTGTTTCTCTTTTAAATCAGAATTAATGTGTAGTTTATGATTGATTTAAAATATAACTGTTATACTTCCTCTCATCCTAGCACAGAACGAAACGATTTTGAAGGACTTTTTTAATCAAATACGCTAGAAGCCACGTATTTCTAGGAAAATAATAGAGAAATAGAACCGTGCTTGAGGCTTGAATAGTGTCACCGTCAAACTCAAGCATAATTTCCTCTATTTGTGTGGCTGTTGAAAACTAATTTTTAAACATCAAGTACTATCCATTATACTACTATTTTCATCATGACTACTCAGTGTGTTGTTCTTCAGTTGTACCTAGTGTATTTGTTCGTATTTTAAACTAGACCAGAAATATCTGTAAAGAAATGTGTTGCTGTATCCACGTAATGTAAGATGCTGGCTTGTGTATGTAGATGACAAATAATTAGACAATTGAGGATACATTAAAACATTTATGTTTTTGTACATACATGTGTAGGGAAGACTTTTTATTGATTATGGATATAAATATTATGAAGTGTAACTGGGCTTGTGAATCTATCAATAATCCAAAGTGCCTACGAAATCTACAGTCTCACTCAAAAACATAATTAAACTGTCAATAGTAAAATAAAAAAGTAAAATCCTACTTACATCATGAAGTTTTTCTTCCTTGGTATGTATAATCACCAAGAAATTAATCTTTAGCCAGTATTCATTTATGGGCAGACATAGGATGATTTTTCACCTCATATACCGGGTATAAGTCCTAAAAGATTGAGGAGTACAGGGTAGGCAGTAACCTGTGATGGCCTCTTTTAAAGTATGAGAGTTTTGAAGTATTTTGAATCTGAAGTACTAAGTGTAGATTCATTAAACAGGGAAGAGAGTACTAGAGGTTTAAAATGCTATCTATCATATTTTACAGAGGTCTCAGCCACTAGAAACTTTGCATCACGGCCTCATAGGAAGGCAGGTGTGTATGAACTAGATTTTGGAATAAGTCCAACCACTTTCACAATAGATAGCGCACATAATAAAAATCACTAATAGGTGATGTGGTATTTTAATAAACTTTTTTTTAGTGTAGCATTGCATAAAATCAAGAAAGTAAACATATTAAATGATTTGATAAAAGAAAGACTTCTTCAGGGTAGGCCACAGACAAAAGAGAATTTTAGAGTTGGAGTTCATCTGAGAGATCAATCATCCATTCTGTTTACACATGAGAAAACTGGGGAACCAGAGAGGTTAAGTGACTTGCCTAAAGCTTTGAAGTTATTAGAGCATCAAAACCAGACACACATCCTGCTTCCTTAGTCTCCCTATCAGTGTTCTTTCCATTTTATTTTTAAAGAAAATCAAGTGGTGTTTGTTATTCAGTAGTAATTTTAAGGCGATTATATAAATCTGATTTATATAATCACATTTTACTAATACTAAAATATTTCATTGTTACCAACAACAAGTATCTCTGGAATACCTTTCCTATAAAATATGAATGGCAATCTCCTTTGTCATCATTATTCTGGGATTAAAAGAGCTTTGCCCATTTGTTTAGAAATTGAATAGTTGTGTCCAGGTAACTAAAATTATATAGTTATTTCTCTGTTCATTTTGTTCAGTGTAGTAATGGTATTTATTTGGAATTCTCCCTAGATATTTATTTAGGTTTGTTAAATATGAGGTGATTTTAATGACATTTGCCCAGTGTTATAAGATTCTTTTGCCTTGATAGTTGGTAAATGTTTGCTCAAGTTCAAGAGTGTCACACCAAGAAGTTTCTTTGAATGTAGTGCCAAAGATATCACTTACCATTATGCAGTCTCTGTGTTTATGCATGAATATATAAGGGACTTTGAAAATTAAGCACCTCTCTACACCATGAAATCAAATATGAATATATAGAAGGGTAATATGTAAGAATAATGAAACAGTATGGTTGAAAAAATTCATAATGTTCTATTTTATAAGTGAATCTACTTCTTAAATATCCATTCAGATAGCTTATAGCTTATTAAAGGAATTCTTATCCTGTAAAAATTATAAACATATCAATAGATTTTTTATTTTTAGCAAAATCAAAAACTTTATACCAAACTGATTTTGTTCCCCAGTCTTGTGCCATGTTTGGATTTTTCTAACCAAATTTTAATAACCAGTATTATTACATCAATTTACTACAGCAACCAATCTAAATATTTCTCTTTTTTATTAGTTTCAGGTGTAAAATCTAAATATTTTCATCTTAGCATGCTAATAACTGTTTTTTTCTCTGATTTATCTCTTTTGTGATGCATCATGTAACAAAATTAACCTTAAAATTGTTGAATATTAAAACTGATTTCAAATAGTTTATATCATCTCCCCACTAATAAAATAATTGTATTATCTAAATCTATATCAAAATAGAGGAAAAAGAAAAATTAACGGAGGAACTGAAATGTTCTTGCCTAGGACACATGGAATATTTTGATAACTCTCTTGGCATATAGCTAATCTACCCTAGTTCCCCAAGTTTTAAGATAATGATAAACTTTAGAATTTGTTAATGCCGTTTTCTTAATTTGGTATATCACATATTTTTGCAACTTCATAATTTTTATTATAATTTTAAGCACAAAAACTTTAAATATGAAAAGCATCTAAGTTGTATGTAAAAGAAAATAAATGTAGTGTGAAAAAAAAAATAGTGTGAGTTCCAAACAAACAAACCCATGTGGGAAATAAGGAAATTTATTAATAATTTAGTTAAAAATAATTAACAATTACCAGCACTGCTGAAATCAGATTTACAAACTAGTCAAGAATACTGGGAATATTTTCTCAAACATTCAAATGTGAAACTGAAAAAAAATTGTTTTTTAATGAAATATTTTGTTTACTATTTACAAAATAGTGTTTACTTATACAGAAAGGAATAAAAACTATTTTTCCCCCAATTGATAGTTTCTAATTAAAGGGCAAGTGTTAATAGATGTATTAAGAGTTTGGTTTGAGAGGGATGCACACGCACAGCACATGAGGACACAGTAAGAAGATGGCCATCCACAAGCAAAGGAGAGAGGCCTCAGAAGAAACCAACCCTGCTGACACCTTGATCTTGGACTTTCAGCCTTCAGAACTGCGAGGAAATACATTTTTATTATTTAAGGCACCACCCGTCTGTGGTATTTTGTTAGGGCCGTCCTAGGAAACTAATACGAGATGTGATTAAAAAATACGGTGAGTGTTTAAATTTCAAAAAAGTTATTGCAGTAAAAGACGCATTGCCATTAGTATCCCTCAAAATACTTCCCCTCATTTGAACACCCTTATCCCATCGTTCTTGCCACTTTCTGAAGCAGTTCTGGAAGTCCTGTTTTGTGAGTGCCTTTACTTCATCCTCTATCATGACCAAGCTCCGTGTCATACATCACTTCTGGTATACGGCAATTTCTATCAAATAAAAATATAACAGTGTGTCCTCATCCCCCTTATTCATTGGATCTGGCACCGTGCAAATTCTGGCTCTTCCCCAAAGTCAAAGTGACCATGAAAGGAAAACGTTTTGAATGAATTTAGGTCATTGAGGCAGGCATGACAGTGCAAGTAAATACACTCACAAAAGAGGACGTCCAGAACTACTTCAGAAAGTGGCAAGAATGATGGGATAAGTGTGTTCGAAGCGAGGGGGAAGAGTTTTGAGGGGGACTAATGGCAATGTGTATTTCACTGTAATAATTTCTTTTTTATTTAAGCATTCACTGTATTTTTTATCACACCTTGTACATTCCTCAAGGTGGGCAACAATTTGGAAGATAAACTGGCCCATCCAGCAGAATTTAGGAGAGAAGCATCTCTTGCCAGCAGTTGCAGTATGTGCCCCTGAGAAGTACTTACTGGAAGAGCCATCCTAAGTACCTCTGTGTTCACGTCAAGGCTATTGTATAGTAAGCAGAATATGAAAAGGGAGTCAGTCAAAACCAATAATACTCTCCAAGCATACAAGAATTCTCAAAATCTTTATCTGGAAAAAGAAAAGCTGGTGGTGCCCTAGCCAACTACTCTGACAAAAATAGTTTTCAGCCTCTCCCAGAAGTGAAATTTTAAACCAATCAGTCTGGAATTTACTTATCAATACTGGTTTGGATGTTTTTATGTCGACAGGTCTAACATGCACAGTAAGTAGCATCAGCAAAGTGGTGAAGATGACAGTTCCAAGCACTCACTGTTCACAGAAACACTTAAATACAAGCAGAAAATGTCAGTACTACCTTTGTCAGAACGCTAGCAAACAAATACTGAATCTAGAAAAAGGCACTTCAAAATATTAGGATCATCTGGTTGTTCCTGAGTTATATCTTTTATCATAAATCAGTAAAAAAAAAGTGTGGTTTGAAAACTGTCTTCAAATATTATTAAGAGCCATTGCTAATTAATGATGAGATTTTTCTGGTTGTCTCTGTGAATAGACTTTGAAAAACATCATTAGGGCTTTATGGGTTTATGGGTTTCCTTGACTAGAGGGCCACTAGAGAAGCTGATATTTTTACTTTGTGACTATTGACAAACATCTGCTGTGAAATGTCAAGATTCCATTGGAATTTTGGCACTTAAACAGAGGAATTCATAGAAAATCCTTCCAGATTTTCTTTTGCCAAGCACAATTGTTATGTTTTATGGATCAGAAGTAACTAAACATAGTGGTGTTTTTTTTTTCAGTTTAACTTTCAACACCTTCCTAGTCCCCATTAGTTTAAAAAATCATTCATTAGCAATTTCTTAGTTCAACTATGAAATGATACACTTATCTATTTTGAGCATTAATGATATGGATGACTTTCACTTTTTATAAAGTTCGTCTTTCCATGGTTTTCTAGTTCTATTTAATAAGTAGAAGTAGTTTGTATATTCATTATTAAGTAATTGGTTTAAGACCTTATATGAGTATCTCTCAATAAACTTATAGATTTCCATTCATTAGTCTTGGTCGCTATCAGACTTCCAGTTAAATTATTGTTTGCAGTATGTATTAAAATGGGTATAAATATGGTTTCTCAATAGGATATGGATCCTCTCTTGATGTTCAGTATTTTCAGTTTCAGTTTGATTTTTGTTTTTTGTCATGTCCTCATTTCAAACTGATTCAGAATCTAGAATTATCCAACCAAGTCATAACAGAGATAATCTATTATTGACTAAAATGAATCAGGAAGAAATTTAGCATTGTTTCTGTCCAAATATAAACAGGTAAGGGTCTTTTTCCATATTTTTATATATTAATATAAATGACAAATCATGGGTTCTTTTCCTGTTGAGGAAACACCTAAATAACATTAAGTTAAGCAGAGAAAGGGCCTATTTCTATGATGATCTTTTAAATGTGTGTGTACGAGTATGTTATTTTAATAAAAAATCCAGAAGTTATATGTTACAGTTCTCCAGAGAAACAGAACCAATAGGATATATTTATATCTATAAGAAGAGATTTATTATAGGAATTAGCTCACATATTTATGGAGGCCAAGAAGTCCCATGGTCTGGTGTCTGGAAGCTGGAAACCTAGGAAAGCTGGTGGTACAGTGCAGTTCAATTCCAAAGGCCTGAGAAGCAGGAAAGCCAATGGTATAACTTCTAGATCAAGGCCAAAGGCCTGAGAGCCGAGGGACCATTGATGTAAGTCCTGGAGTCCAAAGTCCTGAGAAACAGGAGCTCCTATGTCCAAGGGCAGGACAGTACATATATATATATATATATATATATATATATATATATATATATATATATATATATATATTCCAACTCAAGAAGAGAGAGAGAAATTGCCCTTCTGCTACCTTTTGTCCTATTCAGGCCCTCATGGATTGGATGCTGCCCTACACACACATTGGTGAGGGTGGATCTTTTTTACTTGGTCTACTGATTCAAATGCTAATCTCTTCTGGAAACACCGTCACAAACATACCCAGAAATAATGAAATAATGTTTTTCCAACTGTCTGGATATTCCTTAGCCCAGTCAAATTGACACATAAAATTAATCAACACACATAATTTTTTTTTAACCTCACATAATTTTTTAAGTAACTTAATTGTCTCGGTAAATTTGCGAATATCAAAATGAGGCCTTCTATACCAATAAATGTCTCCTTTCTAACCCATCATGAATAAACCCTTGTCTCCTGTTCAGCCCCAAATCCCTATGAATTCTCAAGGAGGACCTGTTCTTTTGAATGCAAGATGAATATCACATGTTTTTAAAGGAAGTATGTAGAACAGTAGTTTTCAGGTCTCACTATGAATGAGATAAGTCAATTGTTCCTTTGGAAGTTTTTGAAACAAAGAACGGTGAGGGCAGAGACAAAACAGACAAGTGACTGCTAATGAAGACAGGCAAAATTGTGGTGGCTAAGGGAAGGCAACTTGAGATAAAGGAGGCAAGTGAGATGGGCAGATAAGATAAAAAGAAGTAAAGAAAATACTTGAGAAAAATTTGTTAAAACCCTCTCTGGTAGCCACTTTGATGTTTCTTAGTTTTGTGCATGCTTGTAAATAATCTCAAAATGGCTGACTGTTTTTCTCTTCTATGTATTTCCTCACATAAATGTTCTCTATACTGTACCTCGTGAATACTAGAAATTGCTGTATATAGGATCAACATCAAAATACTGATTTCTATTTATGTAACCAAAGTTGAAATCTTTTCCAGGTTCAGAAATTATAAGATCTTTCAGGAATACTTCCCAAATGCTTGAGCAGTTTAATCACTGAAATTAAAACATCCTGTTTCAGTTGGACTTAGTTTAATCGTCAGTAAATACAAACTATTCTAGCTCTATGGACATCCCCAACTAAAAAGTTTTTAATTCCCATATTAAGGTTTGCTTTTTTCCCACAAGTTAAAATAACTAAATTTCTTTTATTTCTCTGGAATTTCTTTAAGACTGTTTTTTCAGAATGTGGCCCACAAACCACTTACACAATCAACACCAGATTTTCTCAAAATGTCTGGGTACAAGAACGCTTTGATAAAATCAAAATTATCCACTAATATACCCCTCTATGAAAACCTAGATTTGTCATATACTTATTGTATATAATGCCATAGACCTGGGTACCAATTAAATGTAGTTTTTAAATAGAGGTTCATTATCTCATGTGGCAAGGAGACAAGAGGTAGCTTGCCTGTCATTGGTTTAAGAATGTTAGTATGACTCCATTTTGGCCAATCATTGGCAAAAAAGAACTGGCCTGGACCAATCATGATTTGTTTTTTGAAGTTGGCACATTCCCTAAAACAATGTCCCTTGATATATGGATGAAATTAGTGTTCTTACAGAAACGATAAGGAATCTTAATTGGCAGGTATAAAGATTACTTTTTCATTTAAATTGTGCAGCATTAGACATAGACATAGACATAACTAGGGTTTATTATATTGTGTATTACATTATGTTTCTCAGTTTCTATGAATTGTCTTAATCTTATATCTCTCGTTTAATTTATTGAAGCAATCTGGACAACTAAATTCAAGAGGGCACACAACTAAATATAGTAATACATTGTTCCAAAGTATAGGTTCAGCCAATAGAGAAAAAAAAAAAGCACTTTCATTCCAAAGCATTTATATGAATCTTGATCTTTACCATTGCTAATTAGTCATTCAAATACATCTTTGAAATGGTTTAACCCTACGCGTAGTGTATGACTCCTACCTTTAGAGTTATCTATGCGTCTCTTGTCTGGTACTATTTATATATCTGAAGGTACAAATTTTTCTACTCTATTTCAAGTTAAAATTTATTTTTTTATTCAGAACTGCATTTCTGTGCACATATAAAGAATAAGTATAATTTAGAATATGTAACAGTTTTTATGATTATATATGAAATATTTTTGATGGGAATAGTTTTCTCGATTGCTTAATACACTAGATATTTGGAGAGAAATGCCCATATATATAAATGAAGAGTTAAAAAAACAAACAAACAGTATTCCTTGGTGGTGAACACACAATATAGATGAGGTATTACAGAATTGTACACTTGAAACCTATGTAATTTTACTAACCATTGTAACCCCAATAATTTTTTTTTAATTTCTAATTATTTAAATCAAAGTGTGTTGTTTTTTTCAAACTTTGTATTTATTTATTGAAGTGTGTTTCTCCAGGACCCATCAGCTCCAAGTCAAGTAGTTGTTTCAATCTAGTTGTGGAGGGCGCAGCTCACAGTGGTCCATACGGGGATCGAACTGGCAACCTTGTTGTTAAAAGCTCCAGTTCTAACCAACTGAGCTAACCGGCCGCCCCCACTCCCACCCCAATAAATTTTAATTTTAAAAAAATTAAGAAAAGAAAAGAAAGCATTATTCTTAGTTTATCAAAATTTATATTGAATAAAAATAGACAATACATGTTTTATGTATAGTTATATATTTTTATGTTTCTTCTAACACAGACACACACACACACACACACACATACATATGTATACTGTGTTTTCTTGAAAATAAGACCTAGCTGGACCATCAGCTCGAATGCGTTTTACTCCAAAAGATGCTTTCGAGCTGATGGCCCTGCTAGGTCTTATTTTTGGGGAAACACGGTATTATGAATAGCTTAACTACTGTATGAACTATTATACAGATGTGAATAACACTCCAAATAGCTTATGTAGCCACATGCCTTAGCAAACTTAGAAATCATGAGTTTCTGGAATTTTACTGTTCTACCAGTTATGAATTCCCAGGTGGATTTAGAACAAGGCTAAATCAATGTTGCAGTGTTTTTAGCTGCAGAAACTAGACTAGTAATCATTCTGAATTGCTTTTGTTTTTTCTTTTAAAAAATAAGTTTAGTTTGGGTTTTGATCTTTCCAATGTTAACATAGACTGTATGTATTTGCACTTTTGGTCAGGGAATAATGAAAAAAATAATATTTTCACTAAGTGTTTATCAACAAATAAGATAAATACAGCATATGCAGATTTATTTTGCAGTTTTTGAATATTCAGAGTAAGTACTTCCTTTCACTTTCTAATTCATTGTCTGCTTTATCCTCAGAATTAATTTTGGTCATTGATTTTTTGTTGTTCTTTTTCACTTTCCAGTGCCCTAAAGTATAACCATGCCCATTTAGCTTATGTATTAGTACAATGTACAATAACCTAGTGTTATTGAAATACATTAGTTAAAAACAATGATGAAGGAGCAAAATGATTTATATTTATAAACCACATTCTAGGAAAAAAAGCTTATGTTGTTATAAAAGTCAAGCTAGTTTCTCTTATGATAAATTATTTTTCATGAATTAAAGTCATAAATGGGAAAAATGTTGTGTATTTGAAAACAGAGTGTACAATTGTGCTTTTCTGTGTATCGTGGCAAAAAGAATAGACCAAGAAATTGTGTTTATCCTCATTTATCATGATACACTTAGAAAAGTTATTTAACTCATAAGAACATGTTGATAATTTGTTTTTAAGCATTTTTTTGCATGGCTTCAAGACACTAGAGCTTGCCAATATACTTTAATTGTGTAGTACGTTATAAAATGAAGCCTCATTTAGATTATGTCAGGCCACATTAAAATACACTCAGATGTGATATATTCTTTCCTTTCATTTCATTTCTGCAGCATTAGGTAAGCTCAGTTGTGCTCAAGAAACTATGTTCCTATAAATAGGACAGATACTAATATCTTCTTTATTGGTGTTTGGAGGAAGTAAAGTCTGAGATACCACCTATTCAGTTACACAACTACTAATCAAATCAAACAATGTATTCTACAGCTGATCATTTCAGGGGAAAACCAAACCAAGCTAAAGTGTTATTTTAATCTAAATGACCAACTTCTAAACTCAGAGTATAAATAGCTTGAGCTGAACTCAAAGTCTTAAAAAAAATATTTACTTTTTCTATTTAGCCATTATTTACTTTAACTATATTTGACCAAACTAAACTGACTCCATGCTTATGTAGCTCTAAGCAAATTGACATCTGTGTGCAAGTACTTATTTTGGATTTTATGATGATCGTATTGCTGTCAGCATGCTTTAAAATTATACAAGAAGCAGCATAAGTTTGATTTTGCTGACTTTCTCACTCACAAATGTCATCTACCTTATATAATAAAATAAATCAGCTCTCCATACCAGTGGTTAGCCAAGAATCGACAATTAAAAAGAAGAAAAAAAAAAAGAAAAGAAAAGCAAGAAATAATATGTTTTATTCTGGATTCGTTTTTTACTTAAACTCAAGCATGCATCTGGTCGGGGCTAATAGAAGTTAACAGGTCATTATAAAATCTCTTCAGAAGTAATAAAGGAATAAATGATGGGATTTCTACACTTTTCTCCTTATGAAATATTCAGTTGGTTCATAGTTAATTCTCTGTCTTCTACACCTGGAGATCAGTAGTTGTAAGTGCTTCTCAAACTTGAATGTGAATCCAAATCACCTAAAGTCCTGGTTAAATTTCAGATTCTGATTCAGCAGCTTTGGGGTATGCCCGAGATTCAGCATTTTTAACAAGCATCGCTCTGGTGGTGGTGCTGTTTCTTGGTGAGTTGCAAGGGTGTATGTAGACAGAGTCTTCTCAGTATTGATGGGAACCTTCACCTAAACCTAGATAGCGTTTTATAACCTTGGTAATTGCCACCAAGTCCTTAACTCAGCAGATTTTTTAAATGTTGTCGGGTAACCCTCATAAAGATTATGATAGTAAAATGCACAGCGTAAGTTGAACATAGCAGGATTCTAAAACCTCATTTCTAACTTTGGTCAGATTTCTTAACTCAATGAATATCAGTTTTCTCATCAGCAAAATGCAAGTGATAATATCTACATAATACTGGGAAGACGCTGTATTAAACCACAAGAAACCTCTAAAATGCACAACAGCCACCATGCTGTTTAAAATACCAGGTTCCAAAGAAGCAAAAACTGATAGACACAGACAACAGTTTAGTGGTTACCAGAGGGTAAGGGGGTGGGGGGTGCGAGATGAGGGTAAAGTGGGGTCCAATATATGGTGATGGAAGGAAAACTGACTCTGGGTGGTGAACACACAAGGGGATTTATAGATGATGTAATACAGAATTGTACACCTGGAATCTATGTAATTTTACTAACAATTGTCACCCAATAAATTTAATTTAAAAATATATAAAATAAAATACTAGGTTCCTTTTACACATTCCTTGGTTTGCTTCTGATAAATAGATAGAAGATAGATAGATAGATAGATAGATAGATAGATAGATAGATAGATAGATAGATAGATAGATAGACAGACAGACAGACAGACAAATACTTCTTTTTTTCTGCTCTAGAGCATCTTCAATGCCAGAGCATACATGTGAGGTAGGACAAAGCAAAGTGAGGGTGGTCTTCACTTTGTGAATGTGAAATGTATGGGTTCAGTAGAGTATAGACCTCAAAATGATTTCACCAGTTTCCCCCCTTTTAAAACAGCTTTACTGAGATATAATTGATACTCAAAAAACTACACATATTAAATGGATACAGTGATGGGTTTGGACAACCGTACCCTTTTGAATCCTGTATTTCGTACACCTGCTTATGGGTTTGGGGGGAAATTCTAATTTAGATCCCTTTCCAAGTGACACCCCATGGTACTTTGCATAATGATAGACTGAAGAAGGGTTCAATTCATTCCTGGTGAAAATTTTGTCACGGGACAATTTTCACATTATAGAAATGGAAATTCTTTTGGAACTGACTAGCAGGTTAATTTGAACTCAATTCAAAAACTATGAATCCCTTCTGGTAAGTATTATGGTTAATTTAAAAGGACTCTCTAGGCTAATTATTGATACCATGCTCTGTGTGTGTGTGTGTGTGTGTGTGTGTGTGTGTGTGTGAGAGATGCTGATTTACACTTTGTTACTGGATTTTTAAATAGAAAAATTAAATCCTTTTAACTGACAAAAAATAGAACATATATCAAGATAAAGCAACACATGCTTAAACTTTTGTACAAAATATGACATATATCACAAAATATTTAAAAATGAGAACAGTGAGGTGGTCTTTTTTTAAATATCTGTGCCCACTTCATATCTGAAACAAAATGCCCTAATCCTATGTCAGTGACGTAGGAATTTCTGGTCATTATTTCTTGGTGATATGAAAATCCTATTTCATAAAGATCTGTGTAGCAAAAGGAAGAAAACCAACTGCACATTTTATAGTATGTCGAAATTCTTAGATGAGACTTCCCTGAACCTAATAAATCACTTCATATTGTACAACTGTTACCCTCAAATGTTGGTAATGGGACTTACATTATCTGTCCTTACTTTGAAGTATTCTGGCATTTTATTCACTTGACGCATGAACAGGTTGAGAGACTTTGAAACAGTGCTTCTTGTATCAAACTTCCTTCTTTCTGTCACAGATTGATGGAGAATGAGTTGAAAAATATACATATTTAATGGAGAGGACACATGGAATAATATCACAGATATATGTAACTGACAGGGTAATAACCATTCCTGTCCTCACCATCCTGGGTTTTTGCTAAGACAGAAAAATGGTCAGTCATCACTCAGCCTGTAGTTTTAGAAATTGCAGGAGATTGTCCTGTCCTGAAGTTTGACCAGGCTTCCAAAATAAAGAAGCCTTTGCCAGTTTTTTTCTGTAGCAAAAGAGTTGCCATCCTTGTGGTAGGTGGCTCTGTAAAGGGCCCAATTTTTATGCTTCTGGAGTGCCCCCCCAAGGGCAGAGCCTGAAAGGGGAAACAGAAATGAAATACTGGCACTTGCTTCACTTAAATACAAGTTGGCAGGACCAAATGGGCAGGTTTGGCACAGCTTTGGAAAATGTTTGTCTTCTTCAGTATGAATGAAACTGGACCATCCTTAATAATGGATGAGGACCAGGGGAGATGCGTGAATCCAGTAGAAACAGATCATATCCCAAGGGGACAGGATCTTGCATTAGGATGCCGAGGTTCAAATCTACCATTTACTAGCTTTGTACCTGAGCAACCTTGAGATTTCTATCTATATAATCTCTCTGTGCCTCAGTGATGTCCTCTGTAAAATGTTGATAAAAATAAGTGCCTACCTGATGGAGTTATTGTGAGGATTAAATTGCCATATTTCATTGAATCTATGAAAGCAGAGATTGTCAGACCATTATTTTGTGTTCCACTACAAAAGAAAAAGTAAGTTACCAGTAAACTCTATGCACCAATGATTTGAAGTTACAATTGGATTCTAGAAATATTAAAATATGAAATATGCCATCTCAGAATCAATGAAATATAGTAGATTATATTGATAAGGTGCTTAAATTGTACTTGGCACATAGTAAGTGCACAATGTTTGCTATTGTGGGATAGCATTTCCCTAAAGGAAGATAGTAATTTCTACCTTAAAAATCGGATCCCTTTTAGAAAGAATGACCACAGCCTTCAGTAGGGAAGAACAAGCCTAGAATCTAGAGCGTGTCCACAAAGGACCCTTGTATAGGGTTTAATTCTTTCTTGCTTTTCTGTTGCACAACACAAAGTTAAAGCCATCTTTAGTGTATAGTTTGGCATCCCTCCCTCCCTCCTTGTAATTCTCTTTAGTTCTCCCCACCCCCAATCATGCAGTAAAGTCCAATATTCCTACAGAACACTGTGTGAAGGAGTTGTGGGGGCTCCACTGTGAGCAGGAAGGCTTGCTCCACATTCGGCTTGGAGCTGAGGCCCAGGCAGTGGAGCCACAGTATGCCCCAAAGGGCCATTATCCAGAGTGGTGACAACCTGGAGGAAGAGTCATTGAGGGTGTCTGGGAGGAAACCCAACCCAGAGAAGTGGCAACCAGTAGACTTCTGGCTTAGAAATAAATGTGAGGGACACAACCTCTTTTCCCAGGATTTTAGAAAAAGGTGACTGTTGCAGGGGCAGAAGTAGCTAATGATTAGTTCATGTAGATGATGAAATTATAAGAAAATATACCCAATCCAGACTTAGTGATCACTGAATTATTTCAATGCTGTTAGCATTCCCTTGCTTTTAAAAAGCATCACTTTTAATATTTTTTTAATTTCTGAAAACAGAATGTACTATAAGAATAATAATAATATAATTGTAATAGCTAACACATACAATTTACTATGTTCCAGGTGCTATTCGAAGTGCATTACCAGTATTAACTCACTTGTAACTCTGGGAGCTAGGTAATTATCACCCATTTCACAGTTGAGGAAACTGAGTTATGGAAAGGTTACTTCTCCACAGTGTCACATGTTCACAAACGCCCACACACATGCACAAACAAACCCAACACCTATTTGATGATGGGCAGGATGGGAGGGTGGCGGGGTGCGGGGGGCATCATGATCCTGACCATTACATTCTCATACAATTTAACAAGACCATAGGATGTGTGTTCCTTCCTAAAAGCTGTTTCTAAGCCAGCAGTGCCTTTAAAACCTGATAGTAGCCTAGAATTTAGGAAATTTGTATAGTGGTTAAATTGTGCCTGTAGTCCTAGTTTGTTTTACCTTCCTGCATCCGGGACCTCTGAGGGCCCAGGTAGAGCAATGGCATCTTGCAAGAGCATTGGCCACACACCTGCGTTTGATTTCCAGCTATGCCACAAACTGAGTGCGCTTGAGCAAGTTTCTTTTTTTAGCATTTTATATTGAAATAATTGTAGAATTAAGGGCAGTGGTAAAAAAAAAATAGTAATATAGAAAGATACCGTATAACTTTTCCTGTTACCCTCAATGGTAATACCTTTCTAATTATAGTACAATGTCACAATCAGGATATTCACATTCCTACAATGAACCTGTTTTATTCAGATTTCCCAAGTTTTCGTTGTATATTTTATGTGTTTTGTTGTATATGTGTGTCTGTGTTTAGTTCACTGCAGTTTTAACACATGTAGGATAATGCATCTACCACTATGGTCAAATTTTAGGTCACTTGCATGACCCTAGGATCCTTCATGTTGTGTTTTTATAACAACACCCACTTCCCACCTACTGCCCTGTCCCCTCCCTAACCCATGACAACAATTACTTTGTATTTCATGTCATTGATTTTTGTCATTTCAAAAAATATACAAATAGAATAATAGAAAATTTAATACTTCAAAATTGACTTTTTTAGACTTCTCTTGAGGTCCATCTAAGTTGTTGCATATAGCAAATAGTTTACTTTTAATTGCTATACATATTGCTGATTTGTTTATAGTTATCATGTCCCACAGTTTAATAAACCATTCCCCGATTGAGAGACATTTTGTCTATTTGCAGTTTGGAGTTATTACCAGTAAAGCTGCTGTGAACAAACATGTGCTGGGTTTTGTGTGGACATAAGTTTTCATTTCTCTGGGATAAATCATTTTATGATTCCTGGTCTGAATGGCAATACCTTCCACATTGCAGCAACCCTTATTTCTTGAGTGAACTCCATATGCAAATTGACAAGGAGGTGCCACACTTTCACCCCAAGTTCTAATAAGTATTTTATAATCAAGCCACCAGACAGAGCCATGAAAATGTAGATTGTTTATATACACAGAAACATACATTTTAAAGTAACTGTGAATGCCATTCATTTTAATCTTATACTTTATTACTTCAAAGGGAGAAGCTATTGATTTTTCTGATCTCCCTGTATTAGCTATGACCCTGGCAAGAAATAGAATCTAACAGCTATGGTTCAATAAAGAACAATAAAGGGACTACTTTCAGAGGTGTGGGCAGGTTTAGAGGCAACAAAAAGGGCTCTAGGGGTATCTACAGACTACCAGCAGTAGGAAGTTGTCACACACCCGCCCTCCTAAGTCTCACGTGTCAGGTGAAGGAAGTATCATTTACTAAATTCAGTAAAAGATAGGGCGATGCAGGAGGGGATGCCTCACAGCAGAGTTAGGTATATCAACTGCCACTGTGAGAATTAAGACCCAGTGAAGGTGGAGGAGATGGGAAACAAATGTCCCAGACCCTCTTCTCTCTCCCTGCCTTTCTGCCTGATGTCTCTGTCTCCTGTTGACTAAAATAAACGGAGACAGGTCAGCAGGGGATCTAAGAAAAACCAGGCAGATCCATCTACTCTGATCTCAACCGTGGCCTTAAAGTAAACCGCTTGAAGAAATTGTGTCCCAGTGATTCTAGGTGGGGGATTTTTAAAGTATTTCCGTATTCAAGTGGAGATCAAAGAAGCCCAACTAATAGAATTACGAACTAAGTGATATGACAACTCTGGACTAAGCAAAAATTATGTTTAAAAGAGATTAAGACTGAAACTCAGTAACTAAGGCAGTGGAAGGAATCACAATATGAGGAATTTCTTAAATAAAAATGCATTAACTTTAAATAATTTTGCGTCTGTTACATATAATAGAAAAATCTCTTTACACTTCAAAAAAAAAAAAAGATGTCATTTATAAAGATCAGCCTCAGAGGCATAGAGCAGAACAAAGAAGGGTGTAAAAATGGGTTGGGCCATTCCAGCAATAAGAATGGGGTAAAGTATTGAAAGTAGTGAAAGATAAAATCCCCACCAACCTATAACTTTGTATCAGTGAAATTATTGTTCAAAAGTGAAGGAAAAATACTTTATCAGACCAACAAACACTGAGGGAATTTGTTTCCAGTAGATCTGTGTTGCAAGAAATCTTAAAAGAAGTACTTCATGTAGGTTAGAAAGTTGGATCTACATAGAAAATAAGAGCGTTAGAGAAGGAATAAATGAAAGTAAAATTTAATCTTTCATTTTTCTTATTTCTAATGATCTAATAGATAGTCTGTTTAAAATAACAATGGCACCAATATATTGGGTGGTTAGAGCTTAAGGATAAGATAAATGAATGACAGCAATGTTGTAAGGCTAGAGAAAGGGATGGGGCATATTGTGTTATAAGGTACCTACACTACCTGTAAGGGAAAATGGAGTGGAGTGGGGCCAGAGGGAAAATGTCACAATTCCCTACTTCAGTTAATGTCACAACCATCCTAAGTAGTTCAAGTTTAACTTCACTTGGTTTTAAGCATATATTTTTTCATTTCATTTTCTTCCCAAGAACTAACGGAAAATAGAAAAAAGAATGGAGGCTATACAGTATGAGCAAGAACGTAATACTTTATCTTTTCTAATGGATTTAGCTGATCCTTTTAGCCTTGTCTCATGCCACAGATTCAGTATTTTTCTCCGATCCTCCCTTTCAAGAACCAGTTGTGTTGTCAGATTGCCCTGTTTTCAAATGGAGAATTTATTGAGGTAGTCCTTCCCCAATCCCTTTTGTCTTTCTTTTTACATTAGGGATTTGTACATATCTTTAATTTCAGTATCTTCTTCAATTTTCTGAAGGTATTACCTCAGAATTTTGAAATCCTAAAAAAATACTTCATTTACTAAGATTAAGAGAAACATGTAGCTTCGAAGATAATAATGTAAAAGTCACATCTGTGCTTGAATGTGCATACACACACCTGCACATACACACACACACCTGCGCACATATCGTGTTTCCCTGAAAATAACACCTTGCTAGACAATTAGCTCTAATGCATCTTTTGAAGCAAAATTAATATAAGACCCGGTCTTATTTTACTATAATATAAAACTGGGTCTTATATAATATAATAATACAATATAAAATAATATAATACTGGGTATAATAATATAATTAATATAATATAATATAATATAATATAATATAATATAATATAATATAATACAATACAATACAATATAATACCAGGTCTTATATTAATTTTTGATCCAAAAGACGCATTAGAGCTGATTGTCCGGCTAGGTCTTACTTTCGGGGAAACAGGGTATATTAACCCCAGGTTCAGTAATTCAATAGAATTCTCAATATTTTAAATATTGCTGAAACGTAAAGCTAACCTGAAACTTCACAAAAAAATTTCAGTCTTTTAAAATGCTTAAGGAAATATGGATGCTGCAGTTTTTTGAGACATCGTTTGAATTCAACATATAGGAATATTTAAGCAATAATTTTTAATATAATATGGAATATAGGCTATTTTCAAGTAACCAGATTGCAGAAATTTTTAAACACTTTCTAAAAAAATTCAATAGAACTTTGGGATGTAAATCTATATAACTTTTTTTAATCCTCCAAATTCAGTCCATTTTTGAATCCTCGTTTAGAGAAAATACTTTCTGTAGTTTCTGTAACAGGCTCCCACTTTCAAGCTTCAGTGATTGAGTATATTGCTTGTGTAGCTCAGGAAAATTTTTGAACCAAATTCTAAATGGTCATTATTTGTGAGGGGTTATTTTTTTCATTTCTTTTTTAAACATTCTGTAGTAAGACCTTCAAAACAGAATGTCACTCAATTAATAAATCTCTCTCTTGTCTCTCTTTCTGAAAACATATTAGAGAAAATAGTACCTGTAGCTTCATCTGCTACACAAGTCCTCTGTAACCTCTTAAGATTTGTCGGGAAGCGAATGAAGCCTAAGCATCAGGGTCCCTGCATTTCATAGAACTCTTCACAAACACTAGTAAAGCTCTCACGTAGCCACATGCTTGAAAAATATGCAAAACTAAGAAGGTCCTCAAATTTGAGGCCCCACATCTTTGGATGAAGATCACTTTCATCCCTTGTTTCTTAGGATGACCTGCTCAACCTTCACAGAACCCTTACCACGATGAAAACCTTGTCTATGGACAAAAACTGGTGATATTTAGAGCAGAGTAAGTATTGTAAAGCATTGGGAATTTTTTTTAACTTTTTTTAAAGTGAGAAATTAGAAAAGGATTTTGATTTGAGTCTACAAGTTTGCTGAAGCTGCAATTTAAATGTCATCCACATAGATTTATATTATTTTCATTACGCTTTCTTGCACAGTAATAACTTGGTCTAAGCTTTCAAAGATGTATTTGTGAAATGTTTTTGAACATTAAGTAATGACAAAGTGTCATTCGGAGCCTGTTTTTTTAAGATCGTGAATATTTAGTTTAAAAGATACCCGGAATTCTTATTTGCAGATGTAATGTCTTCTTGAACTAGAGAATTGTATTAGGTTGGTGCAACAGCAATCGAGATTTTTGCAATTATTTTTAAACCGCAATTACTTTTGCACCAACCTAATAACTTTTAACTATTATTATCATATAACCTAGTCTCAGTAGCCTTTAAAACAAAGGAGCAAGTGCAATGACAAACATACCTTTGTTGCCATCTAACCTCCATTGGGCTTTATAGTTCTACCCTTATATTGCTTTGTGTGCATATATGTCAATGTTCTGTATCAGGGGTCTGAAAACTTTGGCCCATGGGTCAAAACCAGGCTACCATCTTTTTTTAAATTAAACTTTTTATTTTTTTAGATAATTGTAGATTCACATGCAGTCATAAAAAATAATATGGAGACATCCTGTGTATGATTTTACCCAGTCCCTGCCAATGGTAACATATTGCAAAACTGTAGTACAGTATCAAACCAGGATATTGACATTAGTACAATCAAGGCACAGAATATTTCCATCACCACAAGGAATCCTATGTTGCCAATTTTTTTGGCAAGAGCAACTTCATTCCTGTCCCATCTGCTCCTTAATCCCTGGCATCCACTAATCTGATCTCCATTTGGATAATTTTGTTATTTCAAGAACATTGTATAAATGAATTTATACAGTATGTAACCTTCTAGGATTGGCTTTGTTCACGCAGCAAAATTATCTGGAGATTTTTCCGGGTTGTGTGGTTGTTGCATATAGTGTGTCCCTTTTATTTCTGAATAGTATTCCATGGTATAGATGTACCAGAATTTGTTTAGCCTTTTACCTATTGAAGGATATCTGAGTTGTTTTCAGTTTCTGTGTATCACAAATATGAGGTGTGATCACAAAATACAGTGAATATTTAAATAAAAATAAATTATTACAGTAAAAGACACATTGCCATTAATCTCCCTCAAAATACCACCCCCTCACTTTGAAGACACTTAGCCCATCGTTCTTGCCACTTTCTGAAGTAGTTCTGGAAATCCTCCAGAACTGCTTCATGAGTAGTTCATGAGTGTCTTTAGTTGCAGTGTCGTGACTGCTTTGCTTTGATGTCCAAAATCATTTTGACTTTGGGGAAGAGCCAGAAGTCACACGGTGCCAGATCCAGTGAATAAAGTAGATGAGGACACACTGTAATGTTTTTGTTTGACAGAAATTGCCGTATGCCAGAAGCCATGTGCGACACGGAACATTGTCATAATAGAGGATGATTTATGGCACACTTTAAAACATACCCTCTCTTAACCGTAGCTCACACCTGACTGACTGAACAAGTTGAAACTTGTCACACACTGTTATTATGGTTCGATGCGCTGCTTCTCATGTTGATGGTCCATGCCTTTCCACTGAATGGCACTCGGCAGTAGCATTCACTGTATTTTGTGATTATACCTCATACATCTCCTATGAACACTCATGTACAAGTTTTTGTATGACCAAGAATTTTTAATTCTCTGGGATTATTACCTTGGAGTAAAATTTCTGGGTTCTATGGCATTTGCATGTTTAATTTTTTACAAAGCTGCTGAACTGTTTTCCAGAGTAGCTGTTGCATTTTACATTCCCACCAACACTAAGTAACCCCGTTTCTATACATTCTTGCCAGCATTTGATGTTGTCACTATTTTTTAATTTAACTATTGTGATATGTACATAGTTATCTCATTGTGATTTCAATTTGCTTTTTCCTAATAGATAATGATGTTAAAGTTGAACATTTTTCATGACCTTATTTGCCATGTATGTATTGTTTTTGGTAAAATACCTCTCCACATCTTTTGTCCATTTTCTAGTATATTTGAGGGTTTTTTTATTGTTTTGTTTGTTTGTTTTTTATTTTGAGTTTTATGTGTTTTTCATATTCTTGATACTAGTCCTTGGTTGAATGTGTGGTTTGAAAATATGTTTTCCTTAGCTTGTCTTTTCATCCCGTTAGAAGCAAAAGTTTAAAGTTTTGTTCAAGTCTAGTTCATCAATTCTTTCTTTTATGTACTGTGCTTTTAGAGTAAAATCAAAGAACCCTGTCCAGCCCTAGATCCTGAAAATGTTCTCTTATATATTTTTGTATATATTTACATATGCAAATGTATTTATATATTTTCTATAAGGTGTAAGACTGAAGTGTTCTAGCACCATTTGTTGAAAAGGCTGTTTTTACTCCACTGAATTGTTGTTGAATCTTTGACTAAATCAGTTGGCCATATTTATGTGGTTCTCTATTGTGCTCCCTTGATTTATGTGTCTATCTCACCACCAGTACCACACTATCTTGATTACTGTAGCTATATAATCAGTCTTAAAATCTGATAGACTTGTTCTTCCTACTTTATTCTTTTCAACATGACTTGAGTTTTACTAGTTCCATTGCCTTTTCATGTAAATTTTATAGTGATCTTGTCTATTCCAACAACAGATTTTTTTTGTTGTTTTTTGTTTTGGGTTATAATTGTGTTAAAGTTGTATATCAACCTGAGTAAAATTGACATTTTTATGTTGACTCCCCCAATCCATGAACACAGTATATTTCTCCATTTATTTAGAAGTCCTTTGATTTGTTTCTATAGCATTTTGTTGTTTCACCATATTATGTCCAATACATGTTTTATGAGTTTAATACCTACTTCATTTTTTGTGAGATAGTTGAATACTATATTTTTCATTTTAGTATCCACATGTTCATTGCTAGTGTGTAGAAATACAATCGGCTTTTGTATGTTTATCTTGTATCCTGCTACCTTGATGAACTCACTTAGTAGTTCTAGGAGATTGTGTGTGAATTGCTTCGGATTTTTATTTTCATCCTATGTGCATGTAAGCAACAGTTTTGTCTTCTTTTCCCATATGTATGGATGTATTTTGTTGTCTTGCCTCGTTGCACTGGCTAGAAACTTCTAGCACTATATTGAATAAGAGGGGTGAAACCGTGCATTCTTGCCTTGTTCACAGTACTAGGGAAAAAGCCTTCAGTCTTTCACTGTTAAGCATGAACTTAGCTGTAGGGTTTATGTAGGTGCTGTTTATTAAGTTGAGGAAGTTCCTTTACATTCCTATTTTTCAAAAAGTTTATTTCAGGAATAGGTGTTGAAGTCAGTCAAATGATTGTAGTACATCCATTGGTAAGATCATGTAATTTTTCTTCTTTAACATGTTAATATGGTAAATTTTAATAATGATTTTCAAATATCAAACCAGCTTTACATCCCTGGAACAAACCCTACATGATTTTTTATATATTACTGAATTTTATGTATTGATATTTTATTAGGAAATTTTGCTTTGGTATTCATAAGGCATATTGATCTGTAGGGTTTTTGTTGTTTGTTTTTGGTACTGTCTTTTCTTGCTTTTGGTACCAGGCTATTGCTAGACTCATTAAATGTATTCAGAATTGTTGCTTTCTCTTCTAATTTCTGAAAGGGATTGTGTAGAATTGTTGTTAATCCTTCTTTAAAAGGTTGGTAATTCTTCCAGTGAAGCCATCTGGGCATGGACATTTTATTTCAGAAGTTTTTAATTATGAGTTCCATTTCCTTATTAGCTATAGAGTTATTCAACTTATTTTATATTGAGTGAATTTCAGTAGTTTGTGCTTTATAAAGAATTGGTTCATTTCATCTAAATTGTCAAATATTTGTGTGAAACATTGTCCATAATGTTCCCTTACTATCTTTTTTATGTCTGCCAAGTCTGTAGTGATATCTTGTTTCATTCTTGACATTGGTAGTTTGTGTCCTCAATTTTTTGTCATTCTTGTTAGCACTTTGTCAATTTTATTGATCTTTTTGAAAAATGAGCACTTTGTTTCGTTGATTTTTCTCTATTCTTTTTATGTTTTCAATTTCATTGACCTCTGCTGTTTATTATTTCCTTCTTTCCACTTGTTTTAGGATTATTTTGCTCTTCATTTTCTAGATTCTTGAGGCGAGAGCTTGGATTATTGATTTGAGACTTTTCCTTTTATTAATGTATACATTTAAGAGCAGCTTTTAAAATACATTGCTTTATTTAACATACATGACAATTTTTTTATGCTAGGAAGTATACTTAGTGTTATCTTTAAAATTGGGTCCCTCTATTAGGCACCTCTCCCAGGCAAGTGTCTTTAAAAGCTTAAAGACACTTCAAGTATATTAAGTTGCAAATAGATTAAAGTGTAAAGTTTTCTTGTAATATACTTCAAGCATAACCTCCTTGACACAGAGACCAGTTATAACCTTATATGCCCTTAATGTAGAAAATCTGGCCCTAATAAATGTTTCTATAAATAAATGATAAATTCCATGGCCCAGTGCCATTGTTTTAAAAGAGAATTTGATACTATGGTCATCCCATCCCACAGTGCCAAGATTCAGAATCTCTTCTAACATATACTTGCAAACAGATTTGGTATGCCACCCCCAAAGGATTCATCCTTTTATTTTGAGTTTTATAATTATCTGTGGTAAACTTCCTTCTACCTTCCTCATGCCCGTTTTTATTTTTAATTAATTGTGGTAATATTTGTTGATAACATTATATAATTTTTAGGTATTCAATATTATAATTCAACATCTGTGTACTCTGGCGTGCTCACCACCTGAAATCTAGTATCCTTCCGTTGCTTCTTTCTTTCCTTCCTTCCTTCCTTCCTTCCTTCCTTCCTTCCTTCCTTCCTTCCTTCCTTCTTCCCTTCCTTCTTTTCTTCCTTCCTTCTTTTCTTTCTTTCACTGGTATCATTGAGCCCCCATTACATCCAATGCTCTTTTGAGAGCCCATGACATCAACATGAGTAATAACCAGTCCGTAACATCAAGAAGTTTACAGTAGGGAAGCTGCATTCATATCGTTAGACTCAACTACAAATGAGGCTGAGGGGAAGCTCCAAAATTCTTCATAGAGAAGACAAATTTAAACAAAATCCAGAAGCATAAGGAAGCACACCATACACAGACAAAGGATAAAAGATAAGGAACTTGCAAGCCGAAGCAATAGCATACACATAACAAAGTGATAAACAATGAGGATGAAGCAATTCAAAGGGAAGACACAACTTCTGTTCTGATGGGATTTGCATTCCAGCGGGTAATACACACATTAAACATATATGCAGCTTATTTATTATAAATGCAAGAAAGGAGCAAAGCAGCATGCAAGGAGAACATATATGATGAAATTTTGAACTAATTTGAGATATAATGGTAGCAAAGAACATGAGATCACTTCAGGGGAATTCAGATAACTTCCAACAATGTAGGATTGAAAAATGAAGGCCAGGGCTGGATTGCAAAGGATCTTTTCATCCCTGATCATATTTTCCACTAAGGTATCACACTAGTACCGAGTATCCTTCCAGTGCTGAGCCCATGCACTAATGATTCTTTACTTGTGTCAGTGGCCCTGCTCCCCACTACCTCATCCATTTTCTGACATCCCCTGCCCTACTCTTTGTCCTGGGAAGCTTTGCTTTTCATCACCAACACCAAGGCTTCTTGTACTCTATCAGCAAATTGTGTGACACCAGGACGAGATCAGAGGGCAGGGGAAAAAAAGAGTTTAGGGTATTTATTTTCTACTTTCTGTGTGCTTCAATAAAGTCCTGGTAGTAACTGTTCCCTCATCTTCTCTTTCCAAGGTGAGGGAATAATTCCAACAACATTATTCCCTCACCTTGACCCATCAGGCTTGGAAGTAGAAACAACTTCCCAATTTTGTTCTCTGAAACACTCACCATCCTTTGTTTGTTCTCATAACCTGCCTATACCTCTGTTCATAATTGTTTCAACAAACTATTTTCTGTTAAATGCTTTTCAGTCTGCCTATTTCCTGCCATGACCTTGACTAATACAGTATAAGAGATTTAACTATTAAATCTTGGTATTGATTGTCAGCTCACTGACATCAATGTATTTACTTTCTTTGTACTCATTCCGAAATCTTTAAACACTTTTATTAATTCCTATACAATTACCTCCTAAAATGGTTGAGGATCAATATATGAATTAGTCAGCCATTATTTTTATGACACTGATAAATTAGTTTTGAGTTTTACTTATATAGTTAGTAAGTAAATATCCTCTGTCTTGGCCCTGTCGTACCAAGTTCTGAAATCAAATCAGTTTACAAGTGTCATAGACTTCATTATCTATGGAAATATGCTCTCAGCTTCACATGTTGTAGCTCTTTTTTTGTCCAGTGGAAAAAGTTCTGAATGTTTAAGAATGAACCCATAAGGTTCCACATATCCATTTACCATCTTTAATCAGAATTAAAGTAATGTAAAAGCAGTATAAATTGCACATGCATGCGTTTGTGCACGTGCGCACACACACAGAGAAATAATCTTAGGTGTCAGCATAGGTTGAATGGGGAACCTGGACTTTCACCCTCACCTAGCAGTAGCAAGGGAGCAATCCCCTTCCCATCCTCTACCAAAGCAGTGTCAGAAGAGATTAACTAAAACAGATGATATAAACAAGATCCAGAGCCTGATGAAATAATACCCTAAATGTCCAGGTTTCCATTTAAAATCACTCAGCAAACCAAGAAATAATAAAATCTCAACATGAATGAAAATAGACCATCAACAGTCACCTACACCAAAATGACACAGATTATAGAATTATCTGCCATGGATATTAAAAGAGCCATAAAAAAAAGGCTAAATAAGCAATTACAAACTTGCTTGCAACAAATGAAAAATAGAAGGTCTCAGCAAGAAATACAGAACAAAATGAAATGTTAGAACTGAAAAGTACAGTAATCAAAATAAAATTCAATGGATGGCCTTAACATCAGATTGGAGCGGGCAGAGGGCAAAATCTGTGAACAGGAAGGTAGAACAATAGAAACTACCCCGTCTGAACAAGAATGAAAATAGACTGATAAAAAATGAACAAAGCTTAAGTGACCGGTGGGATCATAATAAAAGATCTTTGATATATGTCATCAGAGTCCTGAAAGGAGAGAAAAAAGAGGGTGTTGCTGAACAAGTGCTAAGGAATAATGGCAGAGAAATAACCAAATTTGACAAAAGCCGAAAACCTACAGATTCAAGAAGCTGAATGAACACACAGAATGTACCCAAAGAGATCCATCACAGCCTGTGCTCATCGTAGTCAAACTTCTGAAGACTAGGGATAAAGAAATTCTGAAAGCAGTGAAAGAGAAAGGACTCTATCTACAGGCAAAAGATCAAATGTCGTAATTTCTTATAAGAAATGATTGGATCCAGAAGGAAGTGTCATGACGTTTTTCATGTGATTAAAGAACTGTCCATGTCCAGAAAACAGAAGAGGCGGCAACACTTCCAAACACATTTTACGAGGCAAAATGTACACTGATACGAAACCAGACAAGCACAGTACAAAAAAAAAAAAAAAAAAAAAAGGAAAAGAAAACTACAGACCAGTAGCCTTCATAGAGTCAGAAGTCCTTAACAAAATTTGATAAGTCATATTTGCTAGCTCAAAAAGAATAATCAAATGATCTTATCAATCCATGCAGGAAAAAAAGGTTTGACAAATCTCAATACCCATTCATGATGAAAACTACGAATGAGGAGTACTTCGTCAAATTGATAAAGGTTATCTACAAAAAGCCTATAGCTAACAGCATAATAATGTTGAAAGATTTTAAGTCTTTCTTTCTAATAGTAGGATCAAGGGAAAGATCTTTGCTTTCAGGCCTGCTATTCATTATGGTATTGGAAGTTCTAGCCAGCAAAAAAATGTAAGAGAAGTACATAAAAGCATGTGATCAGGGTGGAAGAGTTAAAACAGTGCCTATTTGCAGATGTTACCATGGGCTATGTAAAATATTTCCCAGCGATTCTACAAAATTACTCATAGAGTTCAACAAGATCAACATACAAAAATCAATTGTATTTCTCTAGACAAGAAGTGAACTACTGGAAACCAAAATTCAAAATGTAATATCTACAGTCACTCTAAAAAAAAAAAGAAAACAGACTATGAAGTTAACAAAGCATACCTACGACTTAAATGCTACAAACTGAAAGAACTTATGAAAGAAAACAGCGACCTAAATAAAAGAATAGAAGATAATGTGTTCATGGACTGGGAAATATAACCAATTGATCTATTTAATACAATTCCTATCAAGATAAGAGAAAGATGTTTTATAGTCTGATCTGTAGACCTATTTGTAGATGAGCTTATTCTAATATATGTTGGTAATATATATCTGGTAAATATATCAGTTCTCCCCCAAATTAATCTACAGTTTTAATGGAATTCCTATCACAATACCAGCAAACTTTTAAAAAATATACAGATAAGGACCAAATTGCCTGAAACCTATCTGTCTTATTTTCTCTGGCCTCAGTGCCAATGAACTACCCATAGCTTATACATTTCTCCATTGGATTTATCTGAAAAGATTTAAAGAAAAAATCTAAGAAACATATGCCTTTATATTAGGTTGGTGCAAAAGTAATTGCGGTTTAAAAGGTTAAAAAAATTGCAAAAATCGCAATTACTTTTGCACCTACCTAGTAGAATGTGTAACATTTTAACCAACATGCATCATTGTGGGGGAGGGAAGAAGAAATGGCCCAGAAATTATTTTCTCAAATCAATAAATTTGAGAACATTATATAAATGTCATAATTTTCAAGACTGTTTCTTTCTAGCTTATTTATCCTGTGAAGCTCTATTAATCATACTGCGTAAAATTATGTTAAATAATTGAATAAGTGGGGGAAATGACTCAGACCTCTCCCAATTTATGTAAAATACTGCCATTTCCTAAGAATTTACTCCTTGCTCACTTTTAAGTTTATCATTATCAGTTCTTTCTAAATAATATTCTACCTTTTTTATGATATAGGGATTACTAGTTAATATTAGAATATAAGCAAGGACCAGTCTTCATTGTACAATATGTATCTTTAAATTATAGCCTAAGTAAAGTAATTTTTTAAAAGCTGATGTAAGCCTTCAATGTAACAAAAAGATGCTTTGCATTCTTGAGAAAGTAAAGTTCTATATTAATTCATTTGTAAACAATTATAACCTTATCATTTAAAGTTCTTTTAACAGCATGCATGTATGGTGCATGGTTAGTTATAGACATTTCTTTTTTAAACAGACTTCTTCAAAACTGTCAACTTGATAAGCTCTGCTCTTTTCCCTTTCTTTGTACCATCACATCCATAACAGCAGTAATATCATTATAGTCATATTAGAAACATGAATACAAACACACATGCACTATTAGAAGGCACAGTTTGATGAAATAACTTAAAGATGACCTAAATATTGGAAGTATACCAGTATACTGTGTTAATGTATTAGAAAACTCAACATAGTGAAAATGTCCATTTCCCCCAAATTGATCTATTTAATGCAATTCCTATCAAGATAAGAGAAATATATTTTGTAGTCTGACTTGTAGACCTATTTGTAGATAAGCTTATTCTAAAATTAATGTGGTAAGGCACAGGAACTAGAATTTCTAAAACAATTTTGAAAAAGAATTAAAAAATGGGAGAATAGCTCTACCTAATGCTTAGGTAAATTGTATAGCTACAGTTATTAAGGCAGTGTGGTACTGGCAGAGGGATAGAAATATAAATCAATAGGATAGAATCACGATTCCAGAAATAAATTCACACAAATATGCCCAACTGATTTCTGACAAAGGTACAAAAACAGAAGGAGGAAAGTCTTTTCAACAAATGGTGTTGGAGCAATTGGAAATCTGTAAGCAATAAAAAGAAAACTTCTACCTAAACTCCACACCTTACACAAATGTGAATATAAAAAGATATTAAAACTTAGAAAAAAATCATAGAAATATTCATGAATTAAGGCTCAATGAAGAGTTCTTAGCCCTAACACCAAAAGGACCGTCCATCTAAGAAACAAATTCAATAAATTGGACTTTATAAAAATTTAAAAATTTGCTTTGGACTTACCCTATTAAGAGGATGGAAAAACAAGGTACAGATTGAGAGAAAATATTTGCAAACCACATATCTGACAAAGGACTCAAAGCTAGAATACATAAAGAACACTCAAAATTCAGCAGTTTAAAAAAATATCTGTTTAGGAAATGAGCGAGAGATATGAACAGATATATCACTAAAGAGTACATTTAGATGGCAAATAAGCATGAAAAAAGATGTTCAATGTCATTAACCATTCGAGAAATTCAAATTGAGATCACCATGATATATCTCTGCATGCTGAAGACTACAATAAAAAAAGAAAATACAAGAGGGAGGGGAATGGTAGAAGAAGGTAATGGGGATCAAATATATGGTGATGGAAGGAGAACTGACTCTTGGTGATGAGCACACAATGTGATATGTAGATGATGTATTACAGAATTGTGCACTTCAAGCCTATATAATTTTACTAACCAATGTCACCCCAATAAATTTAATAAAAATGTTTAAAAATAACACCAAATGTCAAAGGATGCAGAGAAACCACATCACTCACATTGCTGGCAGATATGTAAATTGATACAGACCCTCTGGAAAATATTTTGACAGTTTCTTTAAAAACCTGAACATACATTTACCATCTGATCCAGTAACTTTACTCCTGGACATTAATCCCAAATAAATGAAAAAAAAAAATGTACGTGATTGTTTTACGGTTTATTTTTAGTAACCCAAAACTGGAAACAACCAAAATGTCTTAGAATAAATGACTGATTAAACATTCATAGTACATCCATAACATGGAATACTATTCAGCCATAAAAGTAAATAGGCTGTTGATACAGATAACAACTTGAATGGCTCTCTAGAACATTAAGCAAAGTGAAAAAAAGCTAATGTCAAAAAGCCACATACTGAATGATTCCATTTTTCTAACATTCTTGAAATGGCAAAATTCCAGTAATGAAGAACAAATTAGTGGATGCCAGGCTGGTAGAGGAGAGTGGTTGGTATGACTGTAAAGGGATAATACAAGGAAGAGCTATGTGGTGATGGAATGGCACTGTATTGTGATTGAAGTTGTGGTTACATACATCTACAGTTATGATAAAATGACAAATATATGTACACACACACATTATATCAATTTTCTAGTTTTGATTTCGCCTTATGATCGATGTAAGTATTGGGGAAAATTGGGCAAAGAGTATAGGGTACCCCCTCTGTACGATTTTTGCAACTTTCTGTGAATCTATAATTGTTTCAAAATAAAAAGTTAAACATTTTAAAAAATCCTGCTCTGCCAATCATTAACAATGGGTACGTGAGCAGGTTCCTTGACCAGTCATCTTTGTAATGGGGCTCTTAAGACATACCCAATGTAGTTACTGTGGAGACTAAATGAGAGAGGTAAGTGACTAAGGACCATAGGAAAATAATGCCAAGATCTGAATTACAATTCACTGTGTTTGGGCTAAATTTTATTTGATGTGCCTTCCCCTTTTTCCAGTTACCATAAGCATGTCTTCCCACCTAGACTGTAAAACTTTAAGGGATGTATGTGTATGCCACTTTAATGTAGAATTAATTACAGGTGCCCAATAAATTCTAATTATTGACTGAAATTGAAAGACAGATATACCTGAGAGTATTTGGATCTATCGGTGTTTGGTGACCTTATGTAATAAGGGTCCTTGGGGTCCAGTGGCACAGTCTCCCTGGTCACCTGCTCCAGGTGCTCCAGCAGTGTCCCTTGTGTGGGTTGCGTGTGCCCTTCTGTTATAATTGAACCTTGATTGCTGTTGGCATATCTTGGGGGGTATTGACCCTCAGGCTGACTGGCTGGGAGGTTTGGCCACATCCACAGCTTATGGGCTGCTGTGCGGTGGAGCCTACCATATGGAGTGGGATTTGCCCCAGCAGGTTCTGGTGCCTGTTGAGACCACCCTTTGGGTGTGCCACTCGTGGGGCTAATTGGGTGGTACTCTGCTGTGATGTGAAGCCAACTTCCAAGTATGTTGGTTCTGAGCCTCTTGGGAAGGGCTCTGGTGCCGACCCAGGTAAGCCACTGTCTGTGACTGGCTAGGAACTACCTGGTAGGAGCTACAGAGTGATCCATGATTGGTCACTACCTGTGTTGTACCCGGAGGTGCGTTGGAGAGGCCATGCTGCAAACTGAGGATGGCTGCCACCAGTACTCGGTCTGCGGTAGCTCTGCAAAAAGCCAGGAAATGCGGAGGCCTGCTGCTACCTGCCAACTCCCATAAGCTTTAGCTGCTGATAAAGCCTCCTGCAGTAGGCAAGTCTGGTGAGGCTGGGTCTCAGTGAATCAACAGGGTGGAGCAGCAGAGCTCCACTAGGCCAGTCAGTTTCAGATTTGGCCTGTGGAGGCGGACTCAGCACAGGAAAAATGGTGCCCTTCTGCCGGCTGCATGGGAGAAGGGCCCCACACAGGGAAAATGGGGACTGTTCCTCAGTCCTTGCCCCGAAGTTACACAACTTAATCTCTACCCATATGTCTCCAACGCCCCCACAGTTACCATCCCTCCACCAGGGCCCAGGGTAAGTGCCTGTGTGGGCCATTAAAAGGACAGCTGGGTTTTCCACAGCCTTCCATCCTATCCTGATGGTTGGAATCCCCACTGTTTTTCATAGCCAGAAGTTGTGGGGGCTCCTCTGGCTGGCACCAGTTTTCCGGCTGGGGAACCTGGTGTGTGTGTCTGGGGTTCCTTACTCTTTCATGGGGAACCTATTTGTCCGAGATATCTCTCCCAATTTTCACCTACCACACATGGGTGTGGGACCAGCCCCTTTTGAGACTTCGCCCCTCTGACCAATGTTGATGTGGCTTCTTCTTTATATCCTTGGTTATAAAACTTCTGTTCAGCTAGACTTTAGATGGTTGTCCAGGCTATTTTTTCTATAATTCAGTTGTAATTTTGATGTGTTCATGGGATGAGGCAAGCACAACATTTATCTACTCTACCATCTTGGATCTTCTTGGGTACTTTATATAATTAACCAAGACAAGTGTTTGGTATATTTGGAGCCACTGTTGGTTTGAAAAACAACAGGTTTTTTCAAAATTGGCCATGCATTAGGATCACCTGTAAAACACAGAGTGTACCAGGTCCTATTCGCAATTTCTTATTTTCCAGGTCTTGTGTACTTGCATTACTAAAAAGTTCCTATGCGATGCTTTGTGGATCACACTTTACAAATCACTGATAAAACTATACATATGCCTTAGCCTAAACATGAGTTTATATCTGTAGGAAACTCACAGTACAAGGTGTAAAGGAACTCGTACTCTGAGTGATATGATAGCCATCGCATAGAGCATTGATGCTAACATGCAGACTTGGATCCATGTCAGTCCTAAAACATTTTTTTTATGTTTTTATGAAATTGTTGCTTATATGCATATTTAGACAACCACGCTAAGGAGAGGAAATGAGGAAAGCTATGGAGAAGAACATTTTAAATCCTTTTAATAATAGCACTTTAAATACAATTACATAACATTAGGCCTTATATTTTCTTTCATATAGATTTTGTTAGGGAGGAATGGTAGTTTTATGATAATGATATTCTAAAATATAAAATGTATAATTCACTATTAAGGTTAATATCATAGTTTGACTCAATGTGTCAGTTTTTCTGTATGTTTGTCTATAATTTATTTCTGTTCCAAGCAATTGAATGGTTGACATAAAAAAATGAGACTGTCACTTTAACAAATGGTACTATAAAAGTACTCAGACAAATAATTTTAACACAGATTATTTTAATTGCAAAAGGAATATCTTTCTAAAACATGCTACCAATGTTTCCTATAAATATTGGGCTTACCTGTTGCATTAAAAATAAAAAATATGATAATTTTATTAACCAATGTCACCCCCAATAAATTTAGTATAAATAAATTATAAAAATAAGAAAGAAGATAAAGAAGCCTTCTAGTGGCAAATAATTATTTACAAACATGTTGAATGATACATTACAATTGTGTTCATTTAATACAGAAAAAAAGCATCTATTGCGAGGAATTAAAAAATTTATCATTAACTCAGTGTCTAAGAGAATGTTGTTGTAATAATTGTCACTAAAGAAGTTGAAGAAAGAGTAATTCGTTAGTTAAAAATGTTTTATCAAAAGCTACAATGGAAATTTCATGTTTGAGTAAGATTTCTTTGTTCCATTATTAGAGTGTTCTTTATTTTAGCTGGAACCTTATCCCATGAGACCTATACTCATTCTGCCTTCAGAGCTCAGCTGTTCCATTCTTCTGTTGTTTCTCTTACTCAGACTGTTGACATCATCAATACATGACTTTTGATTGGATCCCCAGAGTAGAAATTAAGTTTGGTAAACAGTGGATGCATAATGCATGCATAGATTATTCTGGGCATTTCCTTTTGTTTAGTGGAGTGAAATGTTTAGTGTTGTTAAGAACGTAAAATAAGGAAATGCATTTAGAAGTCTATTCTGCATCAGGAATTTTTGCTCTGTTATTTTAGAAATGTGCATAGAGGTTACAGAAAGTATTGTTACAGTTTTGCACTAAAGAGGTTTTATGTTAAGAAGGCTTTGAGAGCAAGTACTGTGTCCACTGTGCTATTCTGGTTTGGATATTAATCAGAACACAGTTGAACATTATTTGAATTCACAGGACTTGCCATGCTGGAAGCACAACCTTATATGTAGTGACCATGGGCAGTCCTATTATGGGAAACCAACTTGAGAGAAGAGGCGGGTCACTTGCTTCTGCGCAGGTCCTGGAATTTGAAATATCCAGGGGCCTCTACAGAATCCTGGCATCAGTTACTGTGTTGACTCACTCAGTGTTAGGATCACTCACTTTCCCCTTACAGGACTCAGATCTTGGAGGCAATTAGCTTCAGAGAAAAACGGACTAGGAAAAACCAAAGTGTTATTTTTTAAAGGCTGCTGGAGTTGTTTGGTTTCTCATCATTCCTAAACCTACTGGAGCAATAAAGTTGGGAGAAATTTCACCAAGATTTTTATCGCTGCCTCGATACACATTTTATTTTCCAAATGCTTTGGTGGGAAGAAGTAGAGGACTGTTGTAAGTACAAAGTAAAAATATTTTTTACAGTGGCATAACTTTTAGTTTGTGACAAGCTCACTGATTAGACAGATTGATTTTAAATTATAATATTTTGTGAATAACCATAAATGTTATATATTCTGCGTATGCATATTTGTGCAGGTGTACATGTTTCTCATTGTGAAAACTTTTCAGTAGAAATGAGGTAGAGTTTAAACTTTTGTTCTTACAAATATAGTCAAACACATCTTTCTTATTTAAGAAACCACTAAAGTAATAGAACATGCATCACTGGCCTGGAGTATTTGCAACAAACCATTTTAACTGCTGTGAATTCATTTGTGTATCTGAGTTATTATCTTGATTATTTGATACTTCTGTATTTAGTAACGGTTATATGTTGGGGTAGTGACCTGGCAAATATTCTCAATGAACTAATTGCTGTATGGGCATGATTTGTGGAGATCTCAAGATTAGAAAAATTGTATCTGGCATTTCATGGGGAAAAATTTAAAAAATAAAATGAATGGTGATGGATAAATGGAGGTTGAGAAAAGTGTTGATAAGTATTTAATTTAAAAGTTCCTTTCTCATATTACATTTAGTATTTTGAAACTTCTTTTCTGTAATAATGATATGATCTATGCCAGCAAATGATCAGACACTTTTCTTGAGAAAACACCGTAAAAACATGAGAGACTTCTAATTATATTTCACAGTAAAGTCACTGTGTTGTTTCATGTCTGTGATGACCTAGCTTTTCAGTAAAGCTTTTTAGTTTGAATTTTATATAAAGCACAACTATTTTGTTTATTTTAAGAAAGTTATGATGACTAATGAAAAATTTCAAAATTGACTGTGACACAACAATAAAAATAATATATGAGGAGCACAGTGTGTCCCAAAGAGGTGGATGAAGTAGATAATCTTTTTTCCTGCCTTTGACTTCTGGATTATAGTCATTCTGAAATAGATATGAGGGCAATGCTTATAAGTAAGAATGAAAAAAGTAAATCTCTCCAAATAAGTTACTCTTCTAAACTTCTAGAAAAAGAGTCACAACAGAAGTTTTGCCTGTGAGAAAAATTTGTGGAAAAAAGTTAACATTGTACAATTGCTGGCTCACATTAGGTCTTTCCAGAGTTTATATATAGTGAAATATTTCTATATAATTCCCTTATTTTATAAATTTCTTGGAGAGCATAAAAATTGATTTCTAATTGAAAAACTATTCCATTTTCTAATATTACGAAAATCCAGTAGCCTATATTCTTTGCAACACACATACATAATTGATTGATCAAGCAATCAGTATATTTACAAAATTAAAACCATAAACCATTGTATATAAAAATTGAGAAAGAATAGCAAAGATTCAATTCTGGAATGAAGCAAGGCAAACTTACTGTCTGTTTTGTCATAGATATTCAAATAACTTTTTAAACTCTTAGCTAGAATTTGAAGATAGCTAACCTTTTCAGGACAAGCCCTGTACAACTTTATGATAGTACATTTTAAAACTATCGGGTAATGTTTATGCTACATGACAATGGGTTTGTGAAAAGAAAATGAAGATATTCACAAGGTTATATTATACATTAACTTTTACTAATTGACAACATGCTACTATTTGAGTGTATTGACATTTGTGTCTAGTTTTTAAAATTGCCTTAGTTTGAAAACCTTGAGAGTACATTTGGTTGGTTTTTAATCAAAATAGTTACCAACTAATAGAGAGGATCATTGTATTAAGACAAGAATTGTTCACTTTTAGAAGTGCTCAAATATTGCCTTGCAAAGAATTATTCAAATAATTTATTGCAAATATACATTTCATTCAAATTTTTTAAATATTGCAAATTATCTTGAGGTCTAATAAAATCATCTTTTAAAATTTCATCTGCAGAGTCTTTTAAGGATACCTTAACTGTGAAAAAGAGTTTGCTGAACTAGAGAGTATAGTTTTTAATTTAATAAGAAGCTTTCTGTGTCTCTTACATGGCATAATATTATGGAATATAGAGTGGAGAACGTCATGTAGAGTTAGTCTAAAACTTACAAAATAGACTACAAAGTGTTTTGTGTAAGTGTATGTCATTTAAGAAAAAAGTTGTTGGTTGACACTACTCCAGCTAGACAGAACTGAAATATTTGTTCATAATTTGGACAGAGATATTAGTATAGCTTCCTCGTGAGTCCTGAAGTATTCATTTGAAATCCTTGTATTCTAAGTCATTTGCTACATATGAAACACATTGTCAAGTTTCTTAACCACTTGTGTGGTTTAATAAAAGAGATTAAAATCTTTGTTGTCTTAGAAATACAAGGTGGGTTTTTTTTTAATTCTGTTTTATTATCTTTCATCATGGCTTTATCACAAGGATAAAACAATGATTTCCCAAACCTTCCTTCCACTTCCACTTTCTCCTGTACTATTTCCTAACTTATTAAAAATGATTTATTATATTTTTCATTAAACTATTCTTCTATTGCAAATGCAAAAAACATGGTATTTTGGTGTGAGTATAAATGTTTATAGAAACATACGTACACATGTAATTATAGAGTTAATCACTTAAGAGAAACATTGACAATTAATTGGAAATTAACTTTTCTTTAAAGGTCATGTTATGTTCATTTACTTATTTTCTATTTTAAATTCACTTCATTTATAAGAAATTTAGAAATAAGTACGTCCTCTGTCCAACGAAACGTAAGTGTAGTGCCTCAAGGCTTAAGTGTTCAAGGTTTCATGGGAAGTCACCTCTTTATGAAGAAATGTGTTGTGGATGAATCTTTTCCCAGTTACAGTTTAAAATAAAATTAATGCTAGTTATATTTTTTTAAAGCATAGGTTATTTCTCAAAGACCAGCTTTTATTTAACGCAGATTAGAGAGTTTAAAAAATGTATAATGGTAGGAATGTGACATTTCTGCCTTTTATTCTGAAAAGATACATTGATTAAACTGATGTCAAACTCAGTTAATGGAGGCAGTGTAGGTATTTCAGATATACAGGGTATGTGATTTGAAGGCAAGCCAAATCACAATGAGAAGGAATAATGATGACCTTGGTTTATTTTTATACAGTACATTCAAGTTTGCGTTGGATTCAGAGGGAGGCAACGGTTTTCTTTCTGACAAAGTCCTGCTGTAGTCCGAGATTTGTGTTCTGTTATCAGGGCAGTTGGTTCATATCAGAACATTTTGGGGGGGAAGGTCATCGACTGCAGTATGGGAAAGGAGAAGACTTTTTTGATTAAATGCTACCAACTTGCAAAGCAGAATTTCACGAAAATATTTGTCTTTGGGGAGTATTTTCCATGTAGGAGATTGATCTTCAAAATGCAAACAGACAAGCAAATAAACATCTTGTGGTCTTTACCTTTCTCCTCATTGAAGAACATCTATTAATTCATCTTCTTTGGAGTTTCACTCTGTACAACATTGACAGAGTGGTATTCAAAACACGTATTTGGAGTTCTGAAGTTTAATTTTAAAACAGATGTGAATGTTAAATTGACAACGCTAGAGTGTAGTTTTTTGTTCCGCCAGTTTGGGAGGGGGTTGTCTGCTTACAGCACATGTAGAATTGTCCTTAAAATTATTCTCTTTGTAAAATTTCAAGCTCCCTCAAGTTAATATTAAAAGTGAACGCGTCCTTCAGACATTCTTCTATCTCCTTTTGAAGGGGAGAGGAAACCTGCTCTTTGTAACTCACTCATATGCAAACTATAGTTTGAAGATTAACAGCTGAAATATTTGGTTTACTTTTTTCTGAAATGTGTAGTATAAAAAGCTTGTTTTTCCCATATATTACAGCATATTTACCCTTTTTAAGCCAGATGCCTCCTCCAGAGATTCTGAAACACTTTAACTCCCAGGGCCTTTTTCTTTTCCTATTCGAGATTACTGCCCTGAATATGGCGGGGGGAAGCGGGGAGGCTTGGTCGGGTTTTTTAAAGGGTATCTTAAATTTCTCAGTCGCAGTTCTGATAGGCAGCAGGCAGAGATGACGAGGAGAGGAAATGGATGGCCCTGCTGACTCATGCTTACAAGCATCCTTATGACCACACCACCTCCACCTCGTGCCCATTAGCAAAACCAAAGGGCAGCACTCTTTTTCCCATAGCTCCAGTCTTCCACTTGGGCTGCCATTTTAACAAACAATTTCTGTTCAACTCTGTCTCAATCTTTATGTTATTCTCACATCACTCATTCAGAATACCTGGGAATTTCACTAAGTGAAAGAACACACAGGGCCATTTTCTGGGGTCCTACAATCCCTAGAGGGATTTTGCATCATATATGTAATGACATTAAGCCTTGAGAAAACAAGTGTTCCTAGCAATCTGGATTGAGTTGGGAGATCAGTTTCTTTTCAGTCTCCTTTATTACCCTTTGCCTTCTGCCTCAGTGCCTCACTTTCCCTTTGTCATTACACACCTCATTCTTCACTAATGAAAGGTGGGGAGAATTCCCAATTACACTTTAACTGGAATGGAACTGTCATTTCTTTGTTATGCTGGTAAAATGCTGCTGTTGTGTTTTTGTAGTTCGTGGGTCTTCCAGAACAGTTAATTCAGCATTTGATTCCATATAATTTTAAGGAAATAATTTTTCATACATTCAAATTGTTGTAAAATTGATATATTTATACATCAGTTTGGGAAGCTGAAATATAGCTAGGCTAGTTAAAACTATTTAGTCTCATGTTACTGTTCAAGTAAAAGAATCCAAGGGAAGTTTTGCCTCTGCTTATATTTATTGTAGTTTTATTATTTATTTATTTTAGTAGAAATCTGGTTTTAATGAATAGGAGGAATATTAAAATGCATTATGAAAGCCAATGCTTTTCCATGTATTAATAATAAAGTCATCATGTAGATAGCTGAATGAGTTAACACAGTTTTAAATAAACTTTTAAAATCAGATATTTGAATTGTCATATTTTTAGTTTATATTTAATAAATCTTCAGCCCATTCATGGTTATTGCAGCAATGAGGAATTTAAATATGCCAAAATAATATATGATCTTTTGCCAGTGTATCTTCAACTTTTAGATATACTTTACCTCCACCATTATGAAATAATTGATGTCTCAAAAAGACCAGTATTAATTGAGTACAATGTGCATTATAATGTGTCATATTATGCCCAATTATGGGCAAATAAAGCGGGTACTCTTTCAATGTTTTTACCTTCTCCTTGGATTTTGTTTTGTTTTGTTTTAAATTACTCTCCCTCTTCTACTCTGTTTTTGGCTAAGACTGTCATAGAATCAGGACTATAAAAGGGCATAAACATCAGTGGCTTTTTGCTCATTCTTGGCACCCATCTTTATCTGCATACAACTTGTCTGCTCCTTTATCAGATTACAGCAGCCATTCTACCTTAACCTGAGCTAAGTGCTGACTTAAAGGGCATGGGAGTCAGCACGCTGTTACAAGTGCAGATTCTAGCTTTGGGAACTATGTGAGGTCAAACTAAAGAAAGAAGAAAGGAAAATAACAGAATCAGAACTTCTCAAGTATTTCCATCAAATGCAAATTGAGTAATTCCTTTTTACATTGATACTCAAGAGGGCAATATTAGAAATAAACTAGAGACTAGGTAGACAAAATGTTATCGAAATAGTTGAAGGACTGATGGTATTATCTATGAAAGTGGTGAATCCCAATAGCTCCCATATATTGGAAAATAACTAGGAAGGAACAGGGAAAAATAGACTCTAAAGAGTGTAACCAGACATGAGCAATGTTGGCATATAGATGGTTAACTGAAAGAACTTACTGGAAGCTCAGACAGCTGAGGAATCCTGATTTAGTAGAGCCTGAAGGGCAGGTCAGGAGCCATGTGAACAGCTGCTGAAGAGCCTGAAGATTCCTTTGGATTAGGTGTACACACCCCATCTCTAATGGGCTATGTCAGAAAGCACCAAGTATTATCACAGAGTTTACTTCATTCAAGCCTCCGGACTTTGCAGTGATTTACTCTAAATGCCTGGAAATAGATGTGCTCTCAAGATAAATCCAGAAATAAAAATATCAACAGAAGTGACTCTGTAAAGTTTGTATTGTGTGAGTTTGGGTGACCACTGTTTAAAGAAGGAACAGATTGTTATTCATTCATTTATTTATTTATGCAACTGATACATATTGAATGCCTATTTTGTGCCTGATACTTGTGCTATGCTGTGGAGATAATGTTTTAAACAAGTGACTTCACTGAGATCAGAATTTAGGAAATATATTATATGTGTGTGTGTGTGTGTGTGTGTGTGTGTGTGTGTGTGTGTGTATACATATATATATAGTGTTAAAATATATATACACATTTTAAGAAAGGAAAACTGTTACAATTGTAATACTCAATATGTACTGATAAGAAACAATGAATACAAGTCACGTTTGACTTCTGCAATTACAGGAGCTGCTCAAAGTGGTTACCATCAGTGTAGTTTTAATACAGATTTGCCTTTCTTAAAATGTGTATACATTTTTTTTGGCACCCTCTGTGTGTGTGTGTGTGTGTGTGTGTGTGTGTGTGTGTGTGTGTGTGTATGCTATATATACTGCATATATAGTATTTAAATTGCATTTGGGACAAGGGCTATAGAATGAAGCGCACATTGTTATAGAAACGCGTAACAGTGAGACTGGACTAGTATTAGAAATTGGAGAGGAATTCTTAAGAATATGCCATTCAAAGTAAGACAGAGAATGATGGGGTTGGGGAATAGTTGTTCAGTGGGGAAAATGTCATGTTCAGAGTGAACAATATGTGTGAAGGTGTGACTTGGTATGAAGAAAAAACTAAAACAAAGGCAGTTTTCCGAGAGTATAGTTGAGGGAAAGTTTGGCCCAAACATGCAGCTGAAGCAGTGGGCTGGGGTCCAATCATAAAGAGCCTGAGAAGTCATGGGAATGATGTTTTCTATTTATGGTGTGATCAATGGACAGCCTTCTAAGGATTTCAGGTAGGGGGGTGACAGGTACATATTTGTGGTGGGGTTGTTTTTTAAGATTATCACTCTGTTTTGTGAAGAAGAGATTAGGAGTTGTTAAGAGTAGGGGAAGGGCTATCAATCTGGTTAGTTTCTCTAGGGGCAAAAGAGGGTGATGTTGACTAGAATAATGACAGTAAAGTTGAAAGAGGTGAATTTATTCAAGATTTATATTTGAGAGAAAAGTAATAGGAATTGATGTTGCATTGATGTGGTGTCCTTCATGGCATAGAGAAGTGGATGGATAATGGTGCCATTTAAAAGAAGATTTGAAGGGAAGCTGGAATAATGGGAAGGATTGGAGGTATGGATGCTGAGTTGTTTTATGGAGATTGTAGGTGCTGTGGATGTGGGGATCTGAAGCCTAGAAATGAAATCATTATTGGGGACTTAAAATGTGAGCCATCCAGTGTGGATGAGACCAGCTAGAAAGTGTGAGAAGAAGGAGGCCAGGAATTAAATAAGGAAGACAAGAGAACTCAAAAAAACAAAACAAACAAAAAAACAACAACAAAAACAGCACAAAACATAGAAGCAGTGTCTAGATAGAATAATGAAAAATAATATTTCTGTAAAAAGTAGTGTTCCTTTCAATCCCCAATTGAATGACTTTATGAATGAGGATCTCACCTGCAGTACTAGGTGTCTTGGTTTCCACTGTCCCTGCCATCTATTTACCCCTAATTTCCTCTCCCGTATTGCTATGGCTGTGAGATATCACCAAAATGTTGCCTTAGTAGGAAAGCTTCAATAAATATTTAAATTGTATAATGTATTCAGCTTTTTCCTGTACTCTGTGCTTCCTAAAAATACCTTCTTCGGAAACCCCATTTCAACGGACTACTGTATAATGAAATGAGCCTTCAGTGTAAAACATTTATCATAGTCTGAATTTCAATTGCTCAGTCAGAGTTGTTAAGCAACATGAAAAATCATCCTTTAGAGGATACAAAATTGCATAGATATGATAAGGTAAGTTTGCACTTTATTTAATGCTATTTTAGTTAATCTACACGTAGGTACTTATTGGAGAAATGTCTAAAATTTCTTGAGAACCATTAGTAAAATTGATTTTTCTTAAATCTGAAAAAATGGTAAAAATACTTTAAAAACATTGACAATTCAGTTTAAATAAAACTAGACTTGTACTGAAGAGACAGAAGGCACTGGAGTAATTGAAATTTAGTCATGAATGAGTGTAATGTACTTATCTGTTAGCTTTTGGGGAAGTAAGACTAGATAGAGTATTAATGTGATATTGAGCAACTTTTTGCTGTTAGGTTTTTACTTGCTTGTAAATAAACATTGTGAACACCTGCTATGTTCTCTCTGCCTTTTATGAGATTGCAACTCTGTAAGTCAGAGAAAAATAACACACATGCTTATAAATGGACTACTCTAGTAGATCAAGAGAGTTTACAAAGCATGATACAAATCAACCACAAATAGTTACTTATGGATGATGTGATTATGGAAGTTTCATTGAAAAACCCACCTTTGTAAACAGGCCTTAGAGTGTAAGCATATGGAGATGTGAATTAGAGAATGAGTAGAAGGAGCCTGTCGTATAGACAAGGATTGATGAGGCATTGATCTATCCTACATGAGCAGTTATTGACAGCACCTTGTATGTCATAGCACTATTCTAGATTCACCTAGTCTTCAACGTTAATATATAGCATTTAGCAAGCCTGTACCATCAAGCATATCTCTGAGAATATTACATGTATCTCAATTAATTCCCATAGTAACTCTAGGCGGTATGGAGATATAATCAATTCATATGTAATGTGACATTACCCAGGTACAGGGAATTTAAGTCATTTGCTTAAGGTAGCTCAACTGGTACATAGTGGAGTCAGGATTTGAACGGTGGCAGAGTGGACCTAAGGATCCAAGGTTCTTAACCAGTCAGCTGCCGAAACTCTCAGATTTTGATAAAGAAGAGGGTCTCTCAGAGCTCCAGAGAGGATAGAACAATACAGAAAATGGAAGGAATCATAGTATCTTCTAAGAAGAACTAAGTACAGCAGGTACTCAAATAATGTCGTTTTGTTCAACGGCTTTTTGTGATAATGTTGATGAGCTGTCATAGGAACTTAACTCTTATTTATATCAATTACCCTATGGTAAAATTGGTTTCATTATATTAATACATGTTTCTCTTAAAGTCATAGAACTTATTGATAACATTAAGTGAGGACTTACTATATGTTCAATTGAGAATGTTTTTCATTCTTTTGGTTTGTTTACTCAAAGACTATAGAAACTTGTACATTATGATTTCTTAGATAAAAACTGAGATGTCATGAATAGCCCAGCATTCATCCTCCGGACCTCCTTAGGGAGCTGTTTGTCCATGATGATATCCATTCACTATTTTATTCCTGTCTCAATCTTCTCATTTTGTGAATTTCATCAAAGGACAAAATATAGCCCTTGATCTGTTTGTAACCATCTACAACAAACTTCTTCAGACTGGTCTCAGTAGATTTTTTTTCTGAGTTTATTTCAGTTATGCACAGGCAACTGTGCTAGATGAACAAAAAACTGAGAATAGGGCCCCCATGAGTAAGGTTTAGTACTATGAACAAAAATAATTTGCATAGATTAATATGACATTTAAGGGTAATGATACATACTAGTCTGAGTAGTATTTAAAAAAACAGTTCATTTAAATTTCTAATTACTACTGCTTTTTTACGTAGTTAAATTTTCCTTTATCTTTACTTCATGTTAGTTATGCACAGTGTGGTGGTATATACTTGTATATGTGTATGTAATATACACTATACATAGACTGCAAATACTAGGCTATGCAGTAGATGACACCTCTGGAGTAAAGCATTGTGCACCCTGCACAGCAATGTCAACATTGGATTTTCTGTATCTATGATCAGAAATGATACTGAGTTTCTCGGGCTTTGTAAGCAATTATATCGTCATCTCATCAAAAGGTGTGTATGTACACTTATCTATCTACATATTTAAGATAAAACGTCATGTGTACATTGGAGCAGAGTGGTTCAAGGTGTGTAGATGAGGGTGGGATGTAAGGGAAGTCAGAAAAACCCCCTCAAAGTGCCCCAAAATATGATAATTTATTTTCAAACAAAAAGCCTATTGATTATCATGTTTTTATCCATGGTACAGATTGTTTAGTATTGTCCAATAACTGACTAGCAAATAGAAAAATTTAATGGTTATAAATTTCAACTGATATTTAAAATGCGTCTTCTACTTATTAGCTCTAAGGCCACTGATCTTTGGATTAGCTACATAAATAAATTACATCACGGATACCTTTTTCAGAGACCCAATATGTTGGTTTCTGATCAAACAATAGAAATTTGGTTCAACCAAATGCAGCATTGTTTTATATTATTAAATAAACAAACACACATTTTTTATAGTTTACTGCTATAAATGACAATAAGTTGTATTGCGATATAAAATATGAAGATCAGTTAGGATTTTTTTCCCCCATTTTAATCAGTCTTCATTCTCTTTATTTTATTTTACTACTGTATAAATTTAGGTGAGATTGTGGGCGATATCGTTTTCCTAGGAATGAAAGTTTTTATGACTTAGTATGGTGAATGAAATGAATTACCTCGATTCTTTTAATATTGCTAGTGTGAATAGATTCTCTCTCTCTCTCTCTCTCTTTCTCTCTCTCTCTCTCTCACACACACACACACACACATACACACACAACCTACAATGTAAGTAGTTTGCATATAAAAGTGTTTGGTTTTAGTAATGTTTATAAAATCAGTTAGTATTATTAAAAACAAAACTAAAATCAATTCTTCCACTAGGAATATATAAAGAGTGCTGCAACACAGTTGGGAAAACAAAGGGGAAAGTTTATTGTATACAATTATTACTCCCCAGTTATAATGGAGATTTGTAGTTTAATATTTTATTTATTTCTTGAGGAGTTATTAGTCATTTTTAATTTTAATGTTTAATACCAGAGGTAACTATGTTAGTGAGTTTTTTTGTTAATTTTTTGAAGAAAATGGGATTATAAATGTGATTATCATACTATAATAAGTATGATAGAAATAAAAAATAAAATAAAGTATTATGTTTCTATTCTTTATATCTATCAATTGGACTAGATACTGAATTTTTTTTTTCTTAAAATGTTATGATTTCATTTCCTTTCTATTCAAACTTCACCTGAGTTTAGTTGAAGTAAAGAACATCATGCCATTAAAAAAGCACTCCTTTTGTTAGCAGTGGTCAATATTGACCGTTTTCTTCCCTTTAAAATATGTTGTCTTTCCTTGAGATCCACGCATTGTACTCTCCTGGTTTTATTTCCATTTCTTTTGGGTGTTTCTGTTTAGTCTACTTTGCCGGCTGATTTTCTCTTCTCGACCTTTAAATATTAGGATTCCTCAGGGCTTAGTCTTCGCATGATTCTCTTCTGGCTCTGTAATCCTCCCTTGATCATTGCACACATACCCGTGGCTTCATGAACCCAACTGATGTGCTGATAACAAACCAAGTTATACCTCTAACTCAGATTTCTCCAATGGATTCCAAACTGGAATTTCAACTGCCTGGTTGGCATCTCCGTTTGTATGTGACAAAGTCACCTCCAGTCTAAGTGCCCCAAACTGAACTTGCCCTCCACCCCCCTGAAACCTGATCATTTCTCATTGTTCCCTTTATCAGTGCTACTATCCATCCAGTTTCACAAGCTAGAATTTTCATCCTTGAAACTAATGTTTCTCGCCCACTTATGTCTAAACTGTTCCCAGTTTCTTTGGTTTTTATCTCCCAATATCCATTGATCTACTTCTCTTCATCTCCTTTACCATTACACTAGCCCTATCTGCTTTCTCTCACTAGGAATACAGAAACAGTTCCTTTTCTGGTGTCTGTGTACACCCTCTTCCGGTTCTCTCTATTCTATTCTTTATAATTAATCCAGTCATCTTAATTTGATATCAGCATCCATTTAATCACTTTAGTAGTTTCTCTTGGCTACTAGGAAAGCAAACCAAAATAATATGAGATCTAAACAATGTCTTCCTGTCCTATTCTGTCTTCCTTTCTGACACATCTCCCATAATCCTTCCCCTGCCTCACCACCCTTCTGGTTTTCTGTCTGTTCCTTAAATAGACCTTGCTTCTTTCTGCAATAGGGCTTTTACACATGCTTTTCTCTTTATCTAGAGCATTCCTCCCCTGTCTTTTTAACGTAGATAACACCAATTTCCACTTATGAGCCACTCTTTCTGGGTAAATGTCAGGATTCCCTAAGGAGATGAAATTTCCCTACCATGTAATATCCCTCCATAATACATATCACTGTTCTGATTCCATATGTATATAGGTAACTAATAGTGTGGATATCCTGGAAAAATTGGTCATTTACTCTTTGCTCTTTGCCAGTCTATCTCTTAAAGAAGAAATCCCTTTTTTTAATAACCTAAAAGAGCTTAAGATACGTATTTGGGTGTAAATATGAAGTCGTGATTTTATTTTAAGATATTTAGAGAAAAAGAGGCACTGACCATTAAGTAGTTTGTCCTGGAGGGACTAAAAGGCAAATTGCAAATAATCCCTCTGAGAAAGGACAAGACTTTTGCAATGAAAAGTAAATTACATTATATGTAAATATATTGTTAATAACAGCTTTCCCGTTTTATAAAGGACAATAACTTTCAGCCAAACACAGAAAGAAAGAAAAAAATTGCATGATCTCACATGTGGAATCTAAAAAAGTTGAATACGTAGAAGCAGAGAGTAGAATGGTGGTTATCAGGGGTGGAGAGGTAAGGGACGTGGGCAGGTGTTGGTCAAATGATGCAAAGTTGCAGTTATGTAGGAGGAATAAGTTCTAGAGATCTAACGTACAGCATGAGGACTACAGTTAATAATACTGTATTGAATCATACTGGAAATGTGCCAAGAGAGTAAATTGTTGGTGCTCTCATCGCACACAAAAATGGTAACTATGTGAGGAAATGGTACGTTAATTAACTTGACTATCGTAATCACTATGTATATGTATATCAAATCATCCTGTATACCTTAAATATATGCAATTTTTATTAAAATATTTTTAAACACAGTGAGAACACTAAAGCTGACAATGATGCAGAGAAGCTGGGTGTCTCATACAATGCTGGTAGGAATGTAAAATGGAAAAGCCTTTCTAGAAAACACTTTGCAATGACTTTTAAAACTAAACATGTAATCACTATATGACCCAGCAATTAATTCCACACTTGGGCATTTATCCCAGAAACTTATGCTCACACCAAAACCTGCACGTGAACATTCACACCAGCTTTCTTTGTAATAGCCATAAATTCAATACAACCCAAATGTCCATTGATGTGTGACTGTAAAAGAAAACTGTGGTGCATCTATATCATAATATACTACTCAGAAAGAAAAAGAAATGAACTCTCGATACTCAATACAACTATGATAGATCTCAAGGACACCATGTTGAGTCAAAAAAAGTATCAAAAGGTTACATCCTGTGTTATTCCTTTTACATAGCATTTTTGGAATAAAAGTATAGAAATCCAGAACATATTATGGTGGTCACAGATTAGGAATGGAGGAGGTGTTCTATATAAAAATGCTGCAAGGGAGTCTGTGATAATAGACTTATTCTGTGTCTTGGTTGTAGTGTTTGTTACATGAAACTGCACTTGGTAAAATTGCATAGAAACCCACACACAGAGGGACACAAATGAGTGCCTGTATAACTGATAAAATCTGATAGACTTTGTAAATTATACTGATAATTTCTGAGTTTTGACATTGTACTATAGTTATGCAAGGTGTCAACATTGAAGGAGGTGGGATGAAGGTTGCACACTTCTTTGCAACTTCCTGTGAATCTATACTGATTGCGAAATAAAAAATTGTTAAATATAGCATTAAACCTTTAACAAGCCCTCGGTGTCCTGAAGGCCACTCTATCATAACGAGGCCTAATCAACAGATAAGTCTTGTAAATTAGTAAATCTACCGTTCAACGTACAAAGAATGGTTTGATTCTAACCCTCTAGAATGCAATCCATTTCTATTATATAGAAGCATGCATCACTTATTGAACAAAATGTCATGGTGATTTAAGCCTTGTTCTAAATGTCCTCCTACCTTGTGAGGTATTGTGCTGCATGTTGTTTATGACCAAAAAGCCTGTATGGCTATGACCAAAAACCTGTGTTTTAGAAATGATGCTGGTCCACGGAATGGTAACTGACAAGGCCTGAGACTACTTGTACTTTCAACCTGACTCTACCTAACAAGCCAAATAATCATGAGCAAGCTAATATTTAACTATTAGTTATTTATTGAGTGCCTGGCACTGAGCTGAGCATATCCAATACTGATTGTCCTCAAGAATAAGTTACGACTAATAATGTTGCTTCACAAGGTTACTTATTGTTGGCATTAAAAAGGGTATTACAGAATTGTACACTTGAAACCTACATAACTTTTTTAACCAATGTCACCCCAATAAATTTAATTTAAAAAGGAGGGTATATATGAAATTGCATGGTGCATAACAACATGTGGGGAGTAATTTTTGTACTTGGTATTAACATGAATAACATTAATGAACAGGTAATTTATATATAACTTGCAAAGAGATAAGTTGTATAAACATACATAGATCAAGAGATGATTTCTGATTTTGAGTGTATATGTGTGTGTGTGTGTGTGATCTCTTTGTTTTAATCTAGTCTTAAATCAATCCATCCTTCTAATTACTGCCCCAGTCATATTTCTAAAACAAATCAGATCTTGTACCTCTAGCTTAACATCTTTGAGAAAGTCTTCTAGCTACAGTGTAAAATTGAAGGCCCCAGCACATAAGCATAAGACCCTTTACAGTGTGGCCCCTGCTCACATCTCCTTATCTGCTAGCCCCCCCCCCCCCCATGATACTTCTCTCTAGCCATAAAATTGTGGTTCCATAAATAAGTCATGTAATTCATACCTGTGACTTGTTCCCACTTCCTGGAATGTTCTCACAAAAGCCACTATCACCACATTATCTTCCACTAACAACTTCTATTTGCTATTTGAGCGTTTACTTATAGAAGCTCATTAAAAAGCATTTGTGACTAACCTAGGTCACAATATGGTGCCCCTGTTCTGTGTTCTTACTGAAAACTCAGTGTACATAATTCTATACAAGTAATTATTCCTGTTGCCAATGTCAGGTTACTTCTGATTCACTTGCTTGCTATTTGAGAGGAGGTTCTGTGCCTGTTGTCTATGGATTTCTTGTGCCTAATTGTTTGTAGGCACACAAATGAATGATTAAGTACCACAGCATTTGTCTGACTATTATCTAGTCATCAAATTATTATTTATTTGAAACTCAAGCATCCAGACTGAAAAGGGTTTATGTCTAACAGTGAATACTGGCAGGTATTGTTATATTCACACACACACACACACACACACACACACACACACACACACACACGATAACTAATGAAATAGAATAGGTTTATCCTTAGTACATTATTTTCTCCCGAGTGCTCAGTGAATTGTAAGTTATCAACCTCAGACTAAAATGTTTGTTGCTTAATCTAGATGGTTCATGTAATCAATAGTATTTTTGGTTTATCTCTACAATTTATTTCCTCCATTTTTTTCCTTGGTCTCAAAAGGAATGTCACTGTTAAAAAAGAAACTTCAATAGTGGGAATTTCTCTCAGGGGTACAAAACTGAGATATCTTTGGAGGTGTCAAATTGATACCAAGTGGCAGAGATGTAGGGAAGGAAGAAATTGGGAGAATAACTTCTGTTCATATAGAAGGAGCATGCTGAGTGTGCTGTTCTTTGAAATGGGAGCAGGAGCTTTAAATCTCCTGCTGGTGTCTGAGAACAGATTGCTAAGAAAGTGAATGGTTGGCTTGGACTACCTCAAAGACAAGTGTTTGCTTCTGCTTGAGCTATTGTTGGAGTTTCCCTGAAGGGGACTTAGAACAGAATGTCCATTCCAGGGAGTATTCAGTTTCAGATAGCTGCCTTCCTGAGCTCATTTTCCACCCTGAGGACTGGCCACAATGATTGGAAAACTTTTATCTATTTTAATCTGGAATGGAGCTCATTTACAAAAGGAAACTTAGTTGCTGGGTAACTATGTGCACAAGGATAAAGCCCCATTACACATATGCCCAAACTCAAGGTGAGAAATGTCTATTGAATGACTCAAACATGGGGAATTGAAGGGTCTCTTCAAACAAAAGTAGCATCTACTGAGTCAATCTAACTAACGTTTCATATTTATTAGGTGGATTTTTTTTGCACTAAAAATAATGTTTATAAGTGTTTTATTGACAAGTGAATATGAACTGTATTTTCTGTATTATGTTAACATATATTCATGCATTACAGAAATCTATACATCTGATGCACCCAGGCATTTAGGAGAAAAACTAGCTTGAGTAATAATATTGATTTACTGAAGTAGTGGGCCCTCTGACCTGATTTTAAAGTGAAATTGAGTTTCTGCAAACTGACATAGTATCTTTTTCTTTACTATTTTATCTTCAGGTTTTGTATTAAAGTACAGTTTTTGTATTAAAAAGGTTTTTATAGGACGTTATGACTGTCTATTTTGACTTGGAAATTTTTAACCAAGGAAAAGACATGATATAGACTGTTTTATTCATAACTATTTATGATGATAAGTCCATGATTAATGTTTTCTTAATGAAGGCATACATTATTGTATCAAGTCTTCAACTGAAATAGATTACATAGCCATTTTTTGGATCTTCATATGCCAAAAGCAAAGATCTATCCAACTAGGAAACAATCCATGCCTTGAATAATGTGTTGGACCTGTCTTAAGCATATAGGCCTTCTTCTGCCTAGGGATCACGTTGCAAAAATCTGTGTAATTTTGAAAATTGAAAATACAGATTGCATATGAGAAATAGAGAATTGAGTTCTACTCCATGATATCTAGAAATTGTGTCTACTACTGAACAATAATTTGCCTATCTCCATTATTTTTATTGTGAATGATGATGATAATATTTCTTATATATAATTTAATTCTTATAAATACTGTGATGAAGATAATATATTACCATTCCCACTTAACAGATGAGGTAACTGAGTCTATTATTTGTATTATAATTTGATACATTACTACTAGTTACCTCTTTCTGGATGTAGCAAAATATGTCCTACATGTGCATATAGTCTCACAGATCTTAGAATATTATCATATGCTTGTAAGAAGTTCAATACATGAGTATTGAAGTAATTAATTCATATCTAAAACTGATGGAAAGACTGCTCAGTTACCCGAAAGTTTCTTTTGTCTTAAACCGTTTGATAATGACATCTAGTATTTTAGAAATAATATATTGTAGAAAGTATCATTTCAAAAGATAGAATTATGCACATATCTACCCAGAGTTCTAAAAAAGACATGGGCTCTTGATTCAGCCTGAAGCTCAGGTAGACAATGCGTTTGAGTTTTGCATATGTGTTTTAACTGTTCACATTAATATGTATATCCAGACAAATTCCCTGTTGGAATCTTGAGTACTTACGATAAACGAAAACATATGCATTATAATAGAAGTATTAAAAAGATACTAATTGATTAATATGCCAAGTATGTTTCCAGTTGCAGGAAACAATTAAAATTTTATATATGCACTCAGTATAGTGTCTCTTTTATCAAATGACGTAATCGATGGCTATAAATATTCAAGTACTTATGTATTTGATATATGCTTAAATTAGCTTTCATGGAGCATGTCTGTGTGTTTAAGTGTATGCATGTGTGTTTGTAAGTTATAAAGAAAAAAACACAGGGGTCCAATACGTGAGTTGTAAGATAACTTTATTGTCCACCTATTTTAGGTGGAGATGTGAATTACTTTCTGTTAGTGGATATGATTTTAACATTTTCTTGAATTTATTCCCTCTAAAAGGAAGAAGAATCTGTTGCTTAGAAATAATTTTAAAGTAAGCACAGGTTATTACAATATAAACCAGAATTTAAATGTAAGGTTTTCTAAGCATTAAGACATTTCCTCTCTGGTCTAAATTTGAAAAATGATGAAATTTTAGATCTCAGTAAGTTTAATATATATAAAAAATGCTCATTTAACTGTAAAACCTGTATATCTAATTTCCAGAGCCAAGAAATTCAGTAGTTTAATATTAAATTGCCACCTATTACTAGGCATTAGTCAGAAATATTATAGCATCTGCTACTTCCTCTGTTCTGAGCTAGTTGTGTATTTCTGGATATTAGTAGTCAATTAATGAGTACAAATATACATGCAGCTCAAGAACAGGGCATGCATTTCATTGACTGCGTGGTTTTTGACATCTTTCTCTGTGAGAGTCTCATTTCATGTTAACTGGAATGGATATGAATGCTTTCATATTCTCAGTTAATAAATTTGTCCATAGAATAAATTCAAACATGTCTGTTATGCTTTGAGGAGTAAGAATATTTCTTTAAAGAAGAGGAAAGACCAAAGAAGGTGAAATGCCATCTTTTGTGTTAGTTCCAACATGGGTATTTTGTAGAAGAAATAAAGTCTCCTTTAGAGGTAGGCAAAGTGGGTAGTTTGGCATTCCTTCCTCTTAATTCTGAGAGTAATGTGCCTGTTTTTCTTCTATTGCACTTAATTCTTGCCTTGAAGTCACTTGTTTACAGGACTGTCTCTCCCAGTAGGCTGTGAGTGTATTTACACAATGACCACTGTTATTTATGTATCGTGTGTGCTAAGCAAAGTCCCTAGTGATTAATGCTTAATAAATGGTGACTGACTCAATGGATCCTAGCATGGCTGACCTCTGATGACATCCTTGTTTGGTTTTGGTTTCCTATGAGTGGTGGAAAGAGAAATGGCTAGTTCTAAGCTGTACTATATTCAAATAGATTTCTAGCGTTACCGCTATACAATATAGTGACTTATACAATGAGAGAGAAAAGAAAACAAAATATACATGGTCAAGGAGTATTTGTGCATCTTATAATTTTTAAAGGAGAAGATTCAGCCTTCCTTTCTAGATAACTGATAATATCTGTGAAAAATTTTGGAAGTTATAAAGTACCATGACAATAAAGATTTCCCATGAAGAAAAACTTACTGCCTTCTTGCTTCATTAATCTGTGATTCTATATGTGGTTGATGGTCAAACTCTTGCTTAGAAGAGATAAACCATATGATCCAAAACCTTTTTGCAAAGCATTTATGGGAATCTTCATTTACTCATTCATTTATTCCAAACATATGAGGCATCACAGTAAATATTACAAATTAAAAGGTGAAGAAATCACACCATGTTTCCCCGAAAATAAGACCTAGCCAGACCATCAGCTGTAATGTGTCTTTTGGAGCAAAAATGAATATAAGACCTGGTCTTATTTTATGATATAATATAATGTAATATAATATAATGTAATGTAATATAATATAATATATAATATAATATAATATAATATAATATAATATAATATAATATAATATAATATAATATAATAATACCAGGTCTTATATTCATTTTTGCTCCAAAAGATGCATTAGAACTGATGGTCCGGCTAGGTCTTATTTTTGGGGAAACATGGTAATTCACGTCATCCCCAAAACAGCAAATTATACAAATAACATGTCCAGTAAAATATGGAAATTGGTATGATGTAGGTTTACATAAGTTACAGTGGCAGCACAGCAACATGTAGGAAGGAAAACCTTAGTCTGCAAGGAGATCCAAGAAGACTTTCAATAATGGGGAATGAATTGGGCTGAGGCTTACTAGAGGAATAGAATTTGCCAAATTGAGGAGTAGGAAAGGACATTTGAGAGAGAGGGAATGAACAGCATGCACAAGGATATGAAGTGTATAAATGTAGTGTATTTAGGAAATTAAATACCTGAGTGTTAATCAGATCAATGCAATGATATGGTATGGCCGAAATGCAACTTAGAATCGGTTCATGAAGAGTACACCAAGAAATTATAGGCCATGCTAAGTTTAGAAGCCAGTGAGTAACTTTGATCAGGGAAGTAGCACACTCTAATATTTGTTTTTGTCCTTAATATTTGGAGAACCATAGCAGTGGTTCTCAAACTTGATCCTCCATCGGAATCACCTGATGATCATCAGAAAATAGATTGCTAGGCTCCACCCTCAGTAGATTTGAGGTGAGGGCCCAATGATTTGCATTCTTAGAAGTTTCCAAGGTGATGCTGATATCCGTGGTCCTGGGACCACACCCCGTAGAGCATTGGTCCTAGGCTGTACATTGGATTCACCTGGAAACTTCTAAAATTGTGCATATCTAGGGTTCTGATTCTAGACCAATTAAAGCAGAACTTAATTGGTGCAGATTGTGTCGAGAGCCACTGCTCTAAAGGCAGGTGTAAGAAGGTTGTGGTTATATCCCAAGTAAGAACCTTACGAGGGTATTAGGAATGGAAAAGATCAAATGCAATGAAGACATATGAGGTATTTAATGAGTAAAACTGCGTGATGGAACTTGACTAGATAATGAGGAAAGAGGGAAGGGTTGCAGAGAAAAAGGAAGGTCAATGCTGACTCCTTAGTTTCTGATTGGGCAGAGGTAGGTGTGTACTGCATATGTTTGTACTTATGCCCTTTTAGAAATTGGGCAGAAAACTTATATGTATAGCTAAAACACTAAATTTTAAAGACCCAGTCAATTATTCTAATTTAAGGACCTTTAAAAACAATTTCAAACTAATATTTAGCCATTTCCTTCATGCAGGTTGTGTACTTATGAATGGAGCTCACAGAAGCATAACACACATGCACACTTTATCCTAGTCAAATACCCAGCATTGTCCAGGTAGTGGTCAACATGCATAAATCCTGTCAGAAGGCTGGATTCGGAATGTGCGACAGACTTCATAATAATAATATTTCATTATAGAAAACAGTTCAGGTCCTGGACTAGAAGGATGGTGCTACCATTGTTTATCCTGGCTAAACACAGAACAGGAAATAGTGTCTTCCAACAGGGAGAGCAATTAGAATAATCATGAATTAGGGTATTTGCAATTCCTTTGTGAAGGACTATTCTTTGTTAGATGAAATAAAGCTCTCTGCTTTGATTATAGTTATCATCTTGTGAACATACTGAATGAGTTTAGATTCTAAAGGAAATTAGAAGTTGGGTAAAATTCACATTCACTTAGAAACCCCTTGCCCTGAAAGATATTTATTACTACAGATGAATATTGGAGAACTTCACTCATTCAGATTATTACAGGTGACAAATTTAAAACGAAAATTAAGTGACAAATTGGAAAATATTTTCCCTTGCCACAGATGTCAATTCCATGGGGCATTCAAGGTCTTGTGTATCCGGATCCAGCTTATTGCTCCTCTTGCTTCTCTCACCACTTCCTACACCTACCCCTTTAGCCAGAGGCAGGAGCCCCCAAACTACCATGCTCTCATGATGTCAGTTGTACGTCTTCCTGAAATGGACCCCCTTCACCCCTCTTCTCCTTACTGAAAACTTTATTAAGTAAAGCTTGGTTTCTATTTCATCTCCATGAGAAATCCTTCCTAACCCCATCTCCCCAGTCTTCTTCACTCCACCAGATAAAGTGAGGTACCTTTTCAGTGTTCCCGTTTCAAAACTTATTCAAAATGTTTGTGAATTTATTTACTTTAATATTAGAATCCAAATTCCTTGAGGGCAGCGAGGTGTTTGATTTATCATTATTATGAAGGTAGTGTCATTTTATTGTTGTGATTTCCTCCTCCCCCATACTTAGAAAAAAGTACAGGGCTTAGAACATAAAAGGTATTCAGTTAATGCTTTAGGAATAAATAAATGAATACCTAAAAATATATGAGGAAAACAGGTCATTCTAGCACTATGGTTACAGTTAATCATCTTTTTTTGTTCTAGTACCAAGGAGAAATATAATATTTATCTCCAACGGAAAGAAAAGGAATGATCTCAATTCAGACACAAAATGTTACAAATGGATAAGGAGGATATTTGTCTCCTCCGGCTGCCATAACAAAATACCACAGCAGATTGGGTGGTTTAAACAAAAGAAATTTATTTTCTCACAGTTCTGGAGACTAGACATCTGAGATCAGGGCTTTGGCAGGGTTGATTTCTTCTGAGGCCTCTCTCCTTGGCTTGTAAATGGCTGTCTTCTTTCTGTCCCCTCGCTTGGTCTTTCTTCTGTGTCTGTGTCCTAATCTCTTCTTTTAAGGACAGGACTAGTCAAACTAGGGCCCACCTTAATCTTGATCACCTCTTTAAAGACCCTATCTCCAAATATAGTCACATCCTGAGGCACTAGGGGTTAGGACTTCAACATATAATTTGGGAGGATGCAATTCAGCTCATAACAAGGAACCATGTTAAAAAAAAAAAAGTTTTGAGTGCAAAAGAGATTAAATCTGAGTGGAATGTGGGAAAGAGAAAAAGGACTCCAGTCTTTGTTGTTCTCTTCTCACACTTTTTCTGAACCAATTGAATCAGTGGGAAATTGTCTTGTAATCCCCACTGCTACTCAGATTCACTTGCCTGAGAATTTTCCCTTCCCGCCCCCCAATGACCAGGCCTGCTGTTAGTGTGATTGTAGTGCATCATGGATCCATTGTGCAAGGTGCAATCAACAATGTGTAACCACAAAGCAGCAGAAGACAAAATAACTGTAGGAAAATAAAGAGAAAGTGGTCAGAAAGGAAAAGGTGGCTGGAGGGGTGGAAAAAAGGAGAGATTAAGAAATGCATTAAGAAGATTGAAGATTTTTAAATTAGATAGGCATAAAGGAAAGCTGGTGTTTTGTCTACAGTTTTGCTATTTCACTAGCTCAACACCCTATGGTAAATAACAAGAGCATAGACCATCACAGCTGGAGAGAGGTTAGAGAATATTTTCTAACCTCTCATTTACAGATGTCTAAAGTGAAATTCCATATATAGCTAGTTATATATGAAGCTAACACTAAACAAAACCCAAGTGGTTCATAGCCAGTGATTTTCACATCATCCCAAACTGCTATCCAGCTGATGGTTAGAAAAAGTCTGTGGTGTAAGAGAGCCAAGTTGCTGTCTTATGCTGCCTCCATAATCCCTACAACTTCATAAAGAGTGATAAATTCATTTTATTGCAGGCTAACTATCCAATAATTATATATGCATATATGTTATTATTCATATATATGCATATCATCTGTCTGTCTACCACTTTGCTGTATATGCAGAAAAAAACACACACAACAACAACAAACAGAATTAGAAAAGACCAGGGAATTAGTAAATTAAACCCATCACTCCCAGAATTAAAACAGGTACACTTCAAAAACCCAATGACCAAGTTTATGTGTGTTCATCCAACCTCGTCATTTGTTCTATCCATATACCATGCATTCCAGCTATGTGAAGCGATTTTATTTTTGTAGAAAATGCCATCCTCCTCATTTCTGCATTTATACATACACCTTTGTTTGCCCCTTTCCCCTTTTGTTTGCATAGTAAATCACCTGTTTCTTTTAACTAAAGTTCCTGTAACTAAATTTGTTTTCAACAAAAATTCCTAAATTTTCTCTGACTTACACAGAGTTGAGTGTAGTCCTATTGGTACCTTACGTGTATCTCTAAAACAGAAGCTACCATATTGTAGAAATTCCTTATCCAGTACCATTTATTACCAATTTATTACATTTCTACTCAAAGAATGTAAAGTGTAAACCCCTGGAGGCCAAGAAATGAGGGTGCAATGTTGGTGAATAAATGTTTATGGAATGGTTATTGTGATTAATACAGAGCTTTACATTTACTTAGTGAATAATTATATTTTTGAGTCATGTCTACACTCAGCAATAATATTGATGGATACTCTATGTGTTATAGGCAATGTTAAATAAATGGTCAATCATAGATGATTGTTTTGGAAATTAAAAAATAGATTCCATTTTAATAAGTTTTCCTACATAAAGTATACTTTGTTAAATTCAGCTTAAACTATATGAGTATACAGTTTTCGTATAGCTTTGATATGCATTTTTAAGATATATGGAAATGAAAAAGTAAAATATGAACAGGAAATGATAAGATTTTTAAATTTAGCTATCATGTCTTATTTTTCTTAAAGTTTTGGAGTATTTTTTTAGCGTTATTATTAGAAAACTTTAGCTCTGGAAGATAAATCTTTGGAATTGTTGACTTGGAGACGAGTCAGATAGCCAAAATAAAATTTCACCCATAATTAGCAGTTGGACGTATCTACAGTGAGATTATACTCTGGGTTATTCCAGTATTCCTATTTTTACATTCCAAATGTTCTCCAAAGAGTGTTTTATTATGAAAATTTTAATTATATTTTAAATTTATTTTCAGTTGAAGATGAGAAGAAAATAGGCTTCAGTGTAGAAAAATATTTTAGAATATTTCATTTAGAAGTTCCTGGACTGATATCTTGTTCCCACTTGCCTGAAAAACCTGGTTTAACCTTTCCCATATAAGCATTGAATGCAATTTCTTTATTTATGACACTTGTGTGACATGTTAAAAGATAACTTTTAACCCAATTTCATTAAAGCATGGATAAGTTGTGGGAGATGAGGAAAAGGGAATGGTGATAGCAGAAACCATGATAGTAATCTTCAAAGAATGCTCTGTGACACACTAGTTATTCAATGTGGGCCCCTTCTATTTTCTCCACCCCTCATAAAAGATTTCTCTAGTTCTATAAGTTAGGGAAATGCCAGTTTCTATAACCTCTTCTTAGAGTTTCACAGTGTATGTGCAAGGTGCTTTGGAATTCTGCAGGGAAAATATCTTTGAACCCAGCTCCCCAAATTCATTTAACGATGGAACTCCTTTCACATTCAGCCAATGAAAGCCAGTGTATCTAATGTTTTATGAAATGTATTTGGGGATTATTGAAAATAGCTACTCAGCTTGGATAATTGGTAAGATGATGATAGCATTAGCAGAAGCAGAGAAACCAGGAATAGAATCAAAATTAGCAGTGGGAAGAGGGTTGTTTGTTTTGAGACATTAACTTGGAATTGCTGATAGGTTATCCAGGTGAATGCATGATACAGGCTGTTGGGATAGAAGACTGAAGCTAAGAAAAGAGTTAGACCTAGAGAGAAATATTTGGGAATCATCCAGATGGCACTGATGGTTGAAATTATAGAAGGGAGCAAGACGGCACAGGGAGAGAATTTACTCACAGCGAAAGGATAAGAGAACCCTGGGGGAGTGCAAATGTGTGTGCCTCATTTAATTCTCATAACCAGATCATAAGAAAAGACTCATCCCCATTTTAGAGATGAAAAAGCCAAAACACACAGAGTCTAAGTAATTTTCTCAAGGTCGTATAACTACTAAATGGCTGACATGAGATTTTGAACTCTGCTCCATAATTCGCTCCTGAGTTTGAGTTTTTGCATATATACGTAACTAACACATGTTTTAAATATTTAAAAAATGTTTGTGTCGAAGCAAAAAAAAACATACCATTTTATTGGATTGCCTCTTTATTTGTCTTTCTTTGAAGAACAATACATTCTCAATCATTGGTCCAAGATGAAGGTAGAATAGATTATTTTTGGCAAACAGCGTCCTCATTTGTGAGAGACACTTCATTATGAACCAGCTGATCTCTGCACAATACTAGTTCTCTGAGAATAAATCCTAGTGAATTTGGGTGGCAATTATGGGAATAAAAATTAAAATGAGAAATAAAATATCAATTTTTCATCCATTATTATTTTATTTATTATTTTTCACTTTAGGCATATGAAATTACATTTTTAGAGACACATTAAAATGCATTTTCTAGATCATTATTTCACACAATTTAAGCAATTATTTCAAATGAGTTTGTGTAGAGAGAGATAAAACAGTTCTGTAAACTTAAGGTTTGGCTTTGCTTTTGTTTGACCTAGATTCCTTATTAATTTTATAATAACGGCACTCCATTTTTCAAAATTGGATTTCATATATAAACACTCATGTCAGTTCACAAGAAAATATCATTTTAAAAAGAAAAGTGTTTTTTAGTACTGTTTTGCTAGTAATACCTAAGAGTATAATATAAATATATGCATGTACTTCAGTTTACAAATGACAAAGAGCTATCAGGAGAAAGCACAATCTAATATAGAATAATTTCTTTCATTAAAACACAGCTTTCCACCTGGAAATGACACAAACCCACTGAGAGTTTGTTAGCACGTAGTGAAACTACACACACGCACACTCCAAGACATTTTCGCCTTCTGTATCAGTATTCAGCAAAGGTAAAATAATGCATACCACTGAACATCAGACTTCCAAGCTCCAATTCCTTTAAATGATCAAAATCCAGTTGTTTGTTTCTTTCTCCTTTCCACATTGAGTATTTGACCTGGCATTTCTTTATACCATAACCATTCACTTTCCTCTTGTTTGTCACACAGTAGTAGCAGTGACCACGACTTACAGGCTTAACACAGTGAAGGACATACTACGATGAACAAATTCAACCCACTATTTTCTTTTTCAGAAGCAGCTGCAGAGTGTTCTGATTTTTACCCCCTTTCTTTGGTGTAGGCACTGAGAAGTAAAATCTCATGGCTTCAAGGTCTGGAGCTAACTGAGACATCAAAGTTAAAACAGGAGAGGGACTGTCAAAAGTATGGAAAAGGAGACCTGTGAGCAAGATGATGAAAGCCAGGGGTGGTTTGGGGACTGCAGGAAACAGAACTGAGAGTCTCAGTGACTAGGAAGGCCGACGGGAGGCTGGTGGAGCCCTGCCTGGTACCACTCAAAAGTCTCAGTGTCCTCAGCACATGGTTTGGTGCTGCTGCTGGGCTTTGGCTGAGCGCCTACCCTAAACCTAAAAATAGCCGAGCCTGGCTCTTTTGTAGTGGCAGCCAGAGACACAGCTGTGTGGGGACTGGCTATCTATCTCCTTGGCCTTGACGAAGGGCTGAGGGTCGGTGGGCCTGAGTGTGCACCTGTTGAGACAGCAAATGCTGAGTTTAGTTGTCAACACTGTGGAAGGTAATTTCCGACTTTCATTCCAATAGATCACCTGCACTCTAGGACAATTTTCTTCTCTCCTAAATCCCCCTCCTTGCCCATAAAATATATATTTCTCAAACCCATTTTAGAGTCATAGTCACCAAAGGGCTTTTCTTTTCAATTATCAAAGCAATAAGTCCCCTGTTCAAGTGGTTAACTAGAATTGTCTTTTTAAATTTAATTTAGTAGAATTTAAGAGCTTTAAATATACTTTCGGAAGCATTCAGGACATATTATTTTCATTCCTACAAATATAAAGATAGACTCTTGCCCCCTTACATCATTATATAAAAATATCACTTCTACATTCTTTATATTCTATGATATTCAGTTGAAACTAGGATTTGGATTGCATACAATTCTTTTGTAGGAAACGCACTCTAATTTCTTTCAAATACACTATAAATTAAAACACTGGGTTTTTGTTAAAGGTTCGAATTCTAGTCCTTCTTTAAATTCTTACTGTTAGCCTAATAAAATTATTTTAATCGCCAAAATTTAGTTTTCCATAGGCACAGTTTCCTTGATACATTTCTTTCTCATACAAACTGATTGTATGAATTAAAATGCAAATGTTAGTTAAGTGTTGCATCTTATAAATGTATTAAGGTAATAACTGACATCTTTAGGCAAATTAGGAAAATATTCATTCTATAGTATCAGTTGCAGACATTTTTTCCTATTCTCTTTTTCTGCTTGCTATCATTGACGTGTGATTAAATCAGTTTCATAAATTTGCCGGTTTGACTAAGAATCAGAAATCAGACAAGTAGTTTTAAACATTTTATTGTATAAAAGGCAGTATCTCTTATCAAATGAAAACAAGTATAGCCTTCTCTTTCTATGAATCTACCAAACATACAACTTCTGTTTTGGATTGCGTTTAGGGTTTTGTTTTGTGAATTTCTTTTTTCAATTTTCTTTCACAGCAATGCATTTGGGGTATGCTTTGCTGACAGTGTTTTCCACAGTAACCAATGGCGTAGTTCTAAATAGAGGGTAATTATTACATCTGGGCAATACACATTAGAAATGATTGGCATTTCTGGTTCATATATAGGTGGAGAAATACTCTGCCAGATGGGCATTTATTTGCTTGTTTGTTTATTTATTTTCCTGACCAGAAATAACAGGCAATGTGTGAGGAAGTGGAGAAAATATTGAGTTGGCATTCACAAGCAAGATCTCACAAAGGTTGAATGGAGCTAATATGCTGAGAGTTGGGTTTTTTGGTGTGTGTTTTTTTTTTACGACTTCCCCATAGTATTTTTTGAAACATCTGTGGATTAATGTTCATGCCAAAGGGAACTATATTTTCTCAAGCACTTTGGTCATTTTTAATAGCTCTGCAGAGAATAATAACATTTATCGAATTTTGAGCATTTACTTTGTACCAAGTACTGTGGTGAGAGCTTCAAATATATTATATGGGGCGCCGAGCTTTACATATACTATGTGGGGCGGCCGGTTAGCTCAGTTGGTTAGAACGCGGTGCTCTTAACAACAAGGTTGCTGATTCCATCCCCATATGGGTCACTGTGAGCTGAGCCCTCCACAAGTAAGTTGAAACAGCTACTTGACTTGGAGCTGATGGGTCGGGGAAAAACACACTTAAATAAATAAAAGTTAATACACACACACACACACACACACACACACACACACACACACACACACATATGGTCAGTACGTTCTTAGGACAAGCCTATGAGGGAGCTATTATTATTCGCATTTTACAGATGAGGTATTCTGAGTCAGGGCTTGGCTTCAAAACCCGTATTTACTCTTTCATAGCCCTTACTGTTATATTCCACAGCATGCTACCTCTCTGGTCTCAGTGTTAAACTGAGACTAAGGTTTACCAGCTGGTCCCATAGTTACCTATGTTTTAATCTCATTGTTCCTGAAATGAATTACTATAAAGTGGTACTCATTGACTGAGATAGAGACCGGTCATATTTTTGATAGTTTTTGTTATTTCTCAGGCCTGGGGTTATAAAGATACCAAGTTGAATTTAAATTGCTTCCAGATTTAAATGCCTCCAAATTGTTCATCTGTCAAAATCAATTCATTGGACCCAGTGAGTTTAGATCTAGAAAAAAAATATCAGTCATGTAATCCAACTTCTTCACTTTTCAAAAAGGAAACTGAGGTGCTGAGAGTTTAAATAATTGGATCAATTTCATTTTTAGTCAATTACCTCATTAGAATCTAGGTCTCTCTATCTTTTAGTCTTGATAAATATACATACACACATATATAAGTGTAGGTCAAAGCTATTTCAGTTATAAGTGAAAAAACTAGCAAACTAAGAAACAAAGGAGCTTTACTAGCTCATGTAACAAAAAAGTGAAGAGGTAATACTTCAAGCACAGTTAGATTCAGGAGCTGAAGTGATGCCATGTGGTCTAGTACCTCTCTCACCATCTCTCATCTGTGCTTACCAGTCTCTTTTTAGGCATTCTCTGTCAATATGGTATTCATATTAGTCTCAGGCTCACATTATTGTACTTCAATTTCAATAGAAAATAACAACACCCTTCTCTCCAACAGAAGACCTAGGATTAACTCTGATAAAAATCACCTATACATTCCTGAATTAATTAACAGTTTGGGAGTACATGTTCTGATTGGGCAGGTTCCATCACATGCCCATTTCTGGAGCAGGAGTGAGGTAAGCCCTAACCAACACCACCAGAGAGGAACAGGGGTAGGCGAAGACAAACAGGGTAATAAAGAAGGTGAAATGGATAGTAGGCATAACAAAAGTATAATACACTGCATAAGTGATACTGTATGTGTGGGTGAGTGTGTACTCAATAACCCTCAAATATACAAAACAAATATTGTGCTTCCAATCATTGCAAATAAATATCCTTCTGTTGATGATAAAGATTTCTGTAGTCCAGGAATATAAGTATTTTGTTCATAAATATTTGGAGGTAGAATAAAACACTTGAGAAGTTATTCAAATATTAAATTTATATAAATAACCATGTTTGTTTTTCCTTAAAATATGTGTGATAAATATGATTTCTCCAGATTTGTTTATTTGATTGATTATTTATCATTTAGATGTTTAAACAGGTGATGGGCATCTCTTCAGAATAATTAACAATGGAGCAGAGTAATGTATTTTCCTCAGGTGATAATAGATTTCTCATATTGTGGTAGTTTCAGTATGCTGATTTGCTTTATTTTTTGGCTACTGAATCATTTGTTTTAGAATTTTTGCATTACCTACTACCTTTTATTCGGTTTCTAAATTAGGCACCTAAATGTAGGAATTGTATAGTAACATTTCTACAAGCAACCTCCTATTTCTGTTAAGTTTGTCATCTGAAGACCCAAATTAAATTTCATATTTCAGTATCTGACACTGATTACTCTGATAGTTACATTAAATCCCCATTTAGCAACTGATGCAAGTTCCTGTTTTAAAATTTCCATGCTTTGAAAGTACATCTTTATCATCTGTCTTCAAATCTTTATGGCCCCATACCGATGCTTTAAGATAATTTCAGGCTGTACTCCAATTTTCCATAACTATTTCTGAAGTCGGCTTTTCTTATTTACAATTTTAATGAGATATAGCCTACATATTATAGTCTAAAGTATCTTTTAAGGATAAAAGTTATCATAGTCGTATCTCCTTATTTCAAGGCTATAGGCATCCGTCAATTTGGCAATGAAAACTATTTGGCTGCCTGAGGGTCCAGTGACTGACCTTGAGTGGAAATCTCAGCTGCCAGCATCATGTGACCCTCACATTCTGTTTTTATCTCAGTGGTAATGAATACCTTACATTCAGAGAGACTTAGAAAAGCGTTTTGGTACTTTTGAAAGAAATGCAGCAGTGAAAGTTCGTGATACTTTTCACTTCAAAGCAAACAATTGGATCTTTATTGTGGCAAATGGGTTCAACTTAATTTGCACTGTGCTATAAAAATGAGCTATACCTTTGCATTAATTTATGAGATTTTGTCTAGTTTGATTTGAATATATTTATAAAGCCTTTTAAAAACAATGGCATGATATTTCAATATGCTGTATTCTTTGGGAAAATTTGAGGTGCAGCAAAAATTGATAATAGTAAATTTTAGATTTTTGAGAATGAACAAAATGGCTGCATCAGTTAGGATCAAAGTTGGCTGCATGTTACAGGAAACCCGAAACGGATTTATTGCTCTGCCACATTAAAGAGGTCCAGTTTTAAGCAGTACATTACTAGCAGAGCAGGGCCATGATCCTCAGGGACCCAGGAAACTTCTGTCTTGCTAGGTGACTTCCATTCTCAATGTTACCTCACAGTCTATGATAGCTGCTGGATCTCCAGCCTCTTTGCACGTGACAGAGGGAAGGGATCCAGCAGAAGGAAAATAGTGTACGAGGTCTGACAATTGAGTTTGTGAACTTGTTGCAACGATGTTGCTAACCTTTTTTGATATCAGAGGGATTATTCACTATGAATTTCTACCAACTGGACAAACAGTTAACCAAGTTTACTATTTGGAAGTGCTGAAAATGCTGAGTGAAAAAGTTAAACGACCTGAACTTTTCGCCAACAATTCATGGCTCTTGCATCATGACAATGCACCATCTCACACAGCACTGTCTGTGAGGGAGTTTTTAGCCAGTAAACAAATCACTGTATTGGAACACCCTCCCTACTCACCTGATCTGGCCCCCAATGACTTCTTTCCTTACCCAAAGATAAAGGAAATACTGAAAGGAAGACATTTTGATAACATTGAAGACATCAAGGATAATATGACAATAGCTCTGATGACCATTCCAGAAAAAGAGTTCCAAAATTGCTTTGAAGGGTGGACTAGGCACTGACATCAGTGCATAGCTTCCCGAGGGGTGTACATTGAAGGTGCCTCTAGTGATATTCAGCAATGAGGTACATAACACTTTTTCTGGGATGAGTTCGTGAACTTAATTGTTAAACCTCATATACTATCCAAGATGAATGAGTTCCCTTTGAACAGCTTTCCTCTAAATCCCACTGAATGATTTCTTACTTTCACTTGCAGTAGACTGTAAAAATATTCTCATTCATTCTTTTTATAGCAATTGGTATTGAAAGTTTTTTTTTTAATCCCTGGTAACAATATTTTGGTCATTATGATTCCCATTCTTTAGGGGCATAAACCTGTGTCACTACCATGTTTCCCCAAAAATGAGACCTAGCCAGACAATCAGCTCTAATGTGTCCTTTGGAGCAAAAATTAATATAAGACCCAGTCTTATAAAAGACCTGGTTTTAGGTCTTATAGTAAAATAAGACCAGGTCTTTTATAAGACTGGGTCTTATATTAATTTTTGCCATAAGACGCATTATAGCTGATTGTCCGGCTAAGTCTTATTTTCGGGGAAACACAGTAAATTGTTACCAAATAAGCATTAATTTTAGCTAAAGTTTTCTAAAATTACAGTTTGGACCCTTGGAGATATTGATACATCTGTTCACATTTTGCCCAGGAGTATGCATGAGTGCTTTATCTAACAAATCATAAATTCAGATACATTTTTAATACAGTGAGACTCAAGAAAATATAAAATAGTTCCCTCTCTATACTGTCTTTGAAACAAATTGGTTCTCTTTGCTGACACCAGTAGGTGCTAGTGATGTTCTAGCAAAATCCCCTTTACCAGCTCACCACACCTATTTTCCTGAGCTGGGAGTGCTGGCTGCTCACTGTGGTCTTCCTCTCTGGAGAAGTGTCCTTGTCCTGAAGGAAGTCAGGAGCCTGAAGCCAGTGACTCACAGATGGGAAGTTACAAAAGTTCAACCCCTTTGCCACAAGGTGCGACCAAATCTGTGGTGCAGTCAGTGCTCCAGAGCTCCCTCTGGGATCAGGTTGAAACTAATGTCTGAGATCTCATTTTTGTTTAGTGTTTCCCTTCTCGTATTCTGATCCATTCACAACTCCTCTCTTTTGAGTGCTTCCTCTACAATATATCCCTTTTCCAAGTACCCTTTTCTCAAGCTCTGCTGATAGGAAACTCTGACCTGAGACAGAACCTTAATAAGAAACCACATTTTCTCAAACAGATTTGTCATTCAATGTATGATAAACTTAGAACTTTTAATTGATCTTTAAAAGAAAGGTGAGAGACATATATTCGTATGTCAACTGTTCAGGAGGATTATGAAAACATTTTCATGTTTTCATCCTAACTTTTCTACCTTTGGGAATCTAATGGTTACTTCTAGTTTTAAATATCTGTGCTTCTATACTCAGTTTTGCATATACCAGGTAGCTTCTGGAAAGTAATAACCTCACTTATAGCTTTTGCCATAACAACTTGCAATATTACATTAAGTGGATCCATTAAAATTTACATTCCTTCTTTGATAACCTCTCCATAGTTCTGCAAATATCTCTCTTCAAAGTTTGGAAATTATATGGAGTGGTAGAAAACGAAAATAAAAATTTCATGAGCTTATATATATATTATACATGTGTAAGTGTATACATTTGTGAAGGATATGACACTGAGAATTCAGTTTGTGGTCCTAGGTTATTGATTTTATTTGGAGAAATCGGTGATCTAAAGGCAATCGTTTGTTGGACATGGATAATAGGGAGTGATGGGAAAAGGGCCTTTCCTAGAGAATACATCAATAAATTATAATCTTACCAGTATTATCAATGGCATAACAAATGAAAGTGAATGACTTTTTTTTGTATTAATGCTGCCTCCTACTTATTCACTGTCTCACTGTCCCTCCACTTACAAATGTTCTGTTTCATCAATACCTACCTCTCTCTCTCTCTCTCTCTCTCTCTCTCTCTCTCTCTCTCTTTCTGTCTCTCTCTCTCTTTCCCTCTCCCCCCCCCACACACAATTCTGTATTCATCCTTCAATGCCTGAATGGCCGTGTGCCTGCTCTCTGGTGAAGCCATGAATCCCATGTAGGTAATTGCATCTTCTGGATACTTCTAGTGGCAGAGTCCTCCTGTTTATATCAGCTCTCTACCCTATTTTATCTGAGTTTCTATTTATACAAAATATTTGTTCTTCTGACTCAGGGGAATTTTCAGGACACAATCCTCTTGACAGCCTGAATTAGTTCAGGTCTAATTCAGAAACAGAAGTCTCCAGATTAGAAATCTTAGAACTAAAAGTGTGCTGAACAGAAATAGGGTGTGACACAGACTCATGCAAAACTAGACTATGTAATAGAATCACTCATGCGCAAGGATCTTGGCAAGGGGTGAAGTGGGTGTGGAGAAGGGTTTGGCTCGGGCTGAGAGGTTGAAAATCATGAGGGTTAGCCTATATGGGTTGAGGCACACAACGCTGAAGGCTGCACCTTGCTCCCAGGTGATGTTCAGCATGTAAGAGGTGAATGGATAATGAGCAAAACATAATGATGATAAGATTGATTTTAAGACTGAATGTGGAGGCAAAATGAGAGTTTGAAGGGTGCCTGCTTTAGAAGAGCTATATATGTGAGCAGGATTAAGTAGAGAGTGTGTCAAGTTTATAAAAGTAACCTAATAAAATTCTAGCTCTCCATCGAAACTTTACAGTTCTTAAAATTATGCAGTCCATACCAACATTTCATGAATAAAGAGACTGAGGCCTGCAACATAGTAAGTGACATGCCCCAGACCTCAGAACTCTCAATGGCAGAAGAGACCCAAACTCGGCATAGAGTGGTGAAGGGAGCTACCGTTCAATTTCCAGATCTACCAATTATTCATTCCGGAGTATAGTAGATGCACCTCAGGTTCCACATCTGTAAAATAAGAATAATCACTACACCTTTCACATAAATTTTGAGCATGAAATACATGGGTTGATTTAAGTAATGTGACTGCATAATAGAGTCTGACATAACCTAAATACTCATTAAATGTAAGCTGTTAATTGTTGTTACCCTTAGTTCTTCCTCAGATGCCCATGCAAAAGTCTGTCTAAGATGACAGCATCAACATCAAAGGGCTGATGCCAGTTCTGCCGCTTAATCTTCTTAAGACTGTAGACAGGTTTCCCCATATCTCTGAGCTTTAGTTTCCTCAACTGTAAAGTACTGGGAAAAAAACTGGCTCCTCCTCACCCAGTTGGTGTGAGGATTGAATGAGATAGCATATAGTACAGTTTAACATATAGTAAGGTCTGGAACATACTAAACTGTAAGTATTGAATTTTTCTTATATTTATGCCTTTTGTATGAAAGTTAACTGGTTAACTGTAAAACAGGTGAAAATGAGTATTTGCTCATTAGCAATAGAAGATAATGTTTCCCTGTTTAATCAATGAACAAACTAAGACACAAAGAGTTTAAATGTTTTTTTCAGAACTATTAAAATGCTAATCCATATTTCAGATGCATGTATATCTGATTGTAAAGTCCATGTTACTTCCACTTTATTGTATTTCTTTCCTGTAAAGTGAAAATAATATTCCCTAAATCATAATATTGTTGTGAGCATTGAATGACATGAGTATAAAGTGCATAGCATATGGCAGGTACTCAATAAATGACTCATTTTCCTCCTTCCCTAGGGGAGAAATAGTTGTTTCTCCTTGGTTTAGCTCCTGTATTACTAGCCAAGTAACCTAATCTCAATAGGAGGAAATTGGCCTAATGGGTTGAATTTCAGGCAGCCATTTTGATTTCTGTACTGAATCAAGCTCTCCTTAAACTATTGCTCAGCTCTTCAGTTCTTGTCCAACAATGAAGGGTTCCTCATTTGTCTCTATGTAGAGTAATTTCAAAGTCACAGAGGGAAGAATGCTCTTCTGTTACTCCTGAATACTGAGAACCAAGTTCTCATAACTTCCATAAGAAGGAGAGGAGCATAATTTCATGTCAGTTTCTCTTCCCATTATTAGGTGGGTTCTTTGATTGTTGTGGTGACTCAACAGAGACTCTCTCTGATATACAAGGTAGGCATACCTCATCTTCTTAACAATTCCTCCCAAAACGTGGAACTGCAGCCTTACAGAACTATGTGGGATGCTTGATAGCCTTCGGGGTGAGGGAGGAGGTTAGGTGTGAATAGTGAGAAAGAAAGCTAAGCTGACCCTGAGGGAAGTCATCAAATTGTCAATGGTACTTTGTGGCTGCCAATTTGTAACAACTGCATTGCAATAAACATCTCAACTTCTCCTTTATTTAGCTTCCTTTGGGATATGGTTACAGTTTGTGGTCAGAAGACTCAAAGCATGGCGACTTGAGAATACTTCTAGTTACTCTTTTTAATTTTTTTCAAAACAGATCAATAGGCATGACAGAATTTCATGCATGAATTTCATGACAGGGATTTCTTAATTTTATGCTATTTAAGCAATTTTCCTTAATGCCCATTCCTTTCATTTTTTAAAAAAATTTGAATCCTACCCCATCTTTTTAAAATTTTTTCCTGATTGGAGGATTAACCTGATTTCATGACTGGGCTTAAGTCTTCATTCTTTAACCAAGTCCTCTTTGTCCACCCCAGTAAAAACTGTTATCTCCTTCCCATAAACTGCTTTTCTTCATTGTTTATCTAGTTATACTACATTAAGTTAATATATGCAAATGTAAGCCTTATAAATCTGGACACGCGCACAGTCCAATTTTCCACAGATGCCACGTTCAAGAAAACAATATTCAAAAGAAAATGTAGTAATCAGGTACTTTAAATTTCTTAAAAATTTAAAAGCAGATATAAAAATCTACAGCAACATTTATTATAATGTTCCTCTCAGTTTTCTGGCTCCTCAAATTCACATGACACTTTCCTATTCCAAAACCCAGGAAACTCACCATGCCTCATCACCGTCTCTTACTTATATAACCTAATTTTCCCTGACCATTCTGCATATTCACAAAAGATGCATTCCTGAAAGGTTATTCTCAAAACAGTTAGCAGTCCCTTGGAGAAGAGTGAGGTATCTTCTGTTCTCCTTGTCTCCATGATCAGCCTAGAGGACCCCTATCATTCCCTCACTCCCGATTCCACTGGGGTTTGAGAATTTAAAATGTTATTTTTTTGTGGTTACTGATCCTATTACTTATGTACAATAATTTTTATTTGTATAGATTATTCCACAACTAGATATTAAGGTCCTTAGATATAGGGACTAATTGTTTGTCACTATAGCTCCCTTCCCTCTGCCCTCTTATTTTCTAACATAGTGTCTTGAATTTTTAGCATTTTGTTGACTAAGCACTCAGTGATCATTTTATGAAAGAACAAACTGTATGAATTATCTGAACTTATTGTACTATGAGACATAACAATAGAAATCTAAATAGACTATGATAAATCGTGACTTTTTCTTTACTCTTTGGAATATTTTATTGATATTAATTCTGTTGCTTGGATTGCCAAGTTCTTCTGAGAATTCCGGCATCTGATGTTATGATTTCATCAAGCTTTTCATCTCAGCTGGTATTCTATTAAGCTGATATGAATGGACTACTGTTTATGAGATAAGATTATTCACTTTAATGTCTAGAAGAAGCAATCGTAATGAGAACACACATTGTACCGTTGAAAAGATAAACTATAATTTTTCATTCTCTTCCACATCTGTTGCATCTATGTATGTTTTTTGGCACAAGACAACAACATTAAAGTTTCTATTCATTAAGTAATAGACTTAGGGAAATAAAACACAAATAACTAGCTTTTTGATCAAAATACTTACACATTATAGCCATTTGGCCAATACTTAAATACGTTTGATTTTCAAACTATAAATTAATAGTTTTTAATTGGTAGGTGATCATGGATTCTTTTAAAAATCAGATGTGAGCACTGAGTCTATACTCCTGGTAATGGTATATACAGACATGTAAAAGTTTTGCTTATATTTTAGGAGATTCAAAGGCCTCTGGGCTTCAAGTTTAAACTTTTTCTCTAAGTGAACTTAGAGGCCAAGTTATAGCGAACTATACCTAAATAGACTTATAGACTGAATTGTAAAAATAGTGTGTTGAAATAAAGTTTTGACTGGGATGGTTTTGCTAATAATGCTGTGGGGCTTTACTACTTTGTTAGGTGTGTATATTTCTATTAGTGAGTTCTAAAGCCTCAAGTAAATTAAATTTTTATACCTTCGAAGAAGAATGAAGTTGCTCAGTTGTACCTTTATGGCAAGTGCGTATCTAAAAGTATATGCACTCCATCATCTTATCCTTCCTCTTTTTTATTATTCTTCAGTTTTTGGTCTGGAAAGAAATATTATTTGTATGCAAGTACATGAACTATTTAATATTATGTGATTAAGTCCCTTTGGTAGAAACATAGTCTAACTTTATACTAATCGTGTTTTTAGTTTTTGGTGAAATACTTACTGCTAAAGTGGTACACACAGAGTAAGATTTAATTGATAACTACTTTGGGAGACTAATCTCTCCCAATAGTGTTTATTTCATGAAAGTTGATTCTGTTAGGCTGTTTGAGAGACCAAAGTTGCTTAGGGGTAGTGGAGAGGAAATGGAGAGAAGCAAACCATTCTTTACCCTTGTTCCAAATTATCTCCCTTATCTGTTTGTGGTTGGTATATATCCTATCACTGACAATATAAGGCACTACATGAATGTTATTTCATTTCCACGCCACCTTCTGTCATTTCTTCCATCTGTTATGTTCTTGCTTCCTCTTCTGTTTCATGAAACAAAAATCCAAATCTCTATCAGAAAAAGTGTATCTGACTATTTTAATTTGATCAAGTTCAACAGAAAATGACATGACTTGTTTCTTAATTATTTTGCATGATTTATTAAAGCACAAGATGGGAATTTGGGGTTATCTGCATGGGAATGCATAATCACAAGCATACAAGGAGTTGATTTCAAGGGCTTAAGAATAACCTATGAGTAGATTTTTAAAAAAGAATCAGGACAATATGATAGACTGTCACCAAATTTGGAAAAAAAAAAAAAAAAAAAAACTAAAAGAAAGAGCTTTAGAGGTCTCAAATCTGCTTTCAAAATGCTGGGATCTAGTTTTCATAAATTAGAGTTCTCAATAAATGTAGGACAAGTCCCAGCTGTACCATCGTATTAACATTAAAACTAAGACATATCTTGCATCCACTTTTCCCTTCAATCCCCAGAGGTTTCAAACAAGAGAGTGGGTCAAAAAAATTCCCCTACCACTTCCGCTTCCCCAGTGAGCAGGTCTCATCTGTTGTATTTCCATTTTGAGACATGTAGACATCTGAGAGAGATAGTTTAAAGAGAAATTCCTCAATCCATCTGGTCTGGGTTTTCCAAAATTACAGAAGTTATTTTAGCATCATTACATTTGTGGAACATATACAGTAAAATCTGGAGAGCTGTGACTCATTAGTGAAGTGATCCACTAATGTGCACTTTGATGCCTTAAATATGAAATTGCAGGTTCTCGGTTTCTTCAAGGATTTTTATCCATTTTCTTGACTTGACTGATATTGGGCCTTCTTTAAAGATATGATTTTCCTGAAACACCTCAAGTTCATCAAAAAAATCAGTAGTATTGATAAAATTCCAGATATATTAACAAAAATAAACAGATGGAGACATAAACCACCAACATAAAGAATAAAACTACAGATCCTGTAGTCATTAAAGATAATAAAGAAATACTATAAAAAAAACGTTACCTAGAAGAAGTGGACCAATTTCTTGAAACCCAAAACTACAAAGCTCCAGCAAGATGAAATTTCAACCCGAATAGCTCTATATCCATTAAAAATCTAAATGTAACTAGGAAACTACTGCCAAAAAGAAATTCACTATAGTATTACTCCAAATATTTAGAGATTACCAATGATTTTAGCAATACAGATATCAATCACACTTCTATATACTAAAAATGAACATGCAGAAATCAAAATGTAACACACAAAACCATTAATTCCAAAGAAAATGGATTATATAGGTATACACATAACAAAATATGTATAGGATTTATATGTTGAAATTTGCAAAATAGTGATGACAGAAATCAAAGAACTAAAGAAATGGAGAGATACACCTTGGTTATGGATTGGAATACTCAACATAGTAAAGATGTCAATTCTTTTTCATTTGATCTATAGATATAATACAGTTAATAAAAATCCCAACAAGATTTTTTGTATACATAGAAATTTATTCTGAAATTTATATGGAAATTCACAGTCCCTAAGAATAGGTAAAAATTTTGAAAAAGAAGGATAAAGTAGGATGAATCACACTACCCAATATTAAGACTTACTATATAGCTACAGTAATCAAGACTGTGTGATACTTACAGGAAGACAGACACATAGATTAGTGGGACTGAATAAAGAATCTAGAAATCGACCCACACCAGTATGCCTATGTGATTTTTGACAAAGGTGCAAGTCAATGGAGGAAGGATAGTGTTTTCAACAAATGGTGCTGGAGCCACTGGACATCCATAGGCAAACCAAAATGTACTTTGATCTAGAACTCACACTTAACACACAAATTCACAGATTAGAATGAGATCGTTTTTGTTCATACATAAATCACATCCATATTGTCTATTTCTATGATAGCCAGTATGGTAGACCCTTGCCATGTGAGGCTACTGAGCATTTGAAATGTAGCTAGCATGAATTCAGATGTGCTGTAAATGTAAAATACGCAGTGGATTTTGAAAACTTAGTATGAAAAATATGAAATATTTCATTAATAATTTTATATTGATTATCTTGAAATATTTTGAATTATTAAATAAAGTGTATTATTAAAGTTAATTTTACTTTCTTTATATTTTAATGTATGTATTAGATATTTTTTAAGTTACATATATGGCTTGCATTATACTTCTATTTGCCAGAGCTAGTTTAATCTATAATTGCCAAATTTAGTTTCTTTATATTTGAATTAGAATTCAATGATACCAGTAAAGACTTCTGCATAAAGAAGTCTTTATTATTTTTATCAAAGTTTTACATACTTTTACATCAAAGTATGGCCAAATATTGAGTCTTTTTTGTAACATATTTATTATCTCTAAAATATTCAATTTAGTTTTTGCAGAAATAAATATATTGTGTAGTTATATTTATTTGAACAATAAATATTGAGTACAATCTAGTCTAGTTACTTGGTGATTACAAAGCCTCTGTCTTTGTGGGATTAACATTTGTCAGTTGATAATCTTAATTTATATAACTATAGAAATAATTATAGCTGCCTTAATTAGTTGGTTTGGGTAAATACTCAACTTGTGGGAGCAGAACCTGTGTGCCTAGCAGAGAGCTGAGTATTATCTGAAATAATCCATTTTACCTTAGGCATTAGCCAGTGTACTTTCTAGAAAAAATGCAGACTGTTTGTTAATCTAGAAAGTTAGCTAAGTAGAGATTGGTTACATAGAGGTCTATTCGGAGATCTTCCTGTGTACTTTATCCTATTGACTGTTTTCTGACTCCCCCTTCCACTCCAGCATCTGAAGCGCTTTCTACATCAAGCGCTTTCTCATTGGCACATATGCCAGTAATTGGTAAATAATAAGTAGCAAATCAATCACTTGCTGAATGAAATATTTTGAGAAAATATTAAATCAAATTTTAAGCCAGTCAACATCACAATTCAAACCAGTTCCCATAACCTGGTAAATCTTGACAATTGATTTTAATGAGGGTGTCTGGACATTGCCTGGAAGGAGTGTCTGTCTCTGCTTAGTCCTTCACAGAGAACACTTGAAATTGGATCACACTCTCATCTAGACATTTTCATTGTTGTTTAGAAATGTATTTAATGGCATCCTCAGAGTGAATTCAGAAGAAAAGGAAAATGTCATCCAAAGATTGTTAACACCATCAATAAATTGGTAGCTCTGGGGCATAGAGAGCATTTGTATTGTTTCAGTAGCCTTGGTGTCCAGTAAATTTAAGCCAGTAAATAGTAACTAAAGCAGTTTTCTTGACAGTTACATTTTCTACCCATTGATTTTCGTAAATGTATGGCATTTAGAACTCTGAGAGAGCTTTAAGTAAACTTGAATTCGGTTGAAATGATATGAATAGTGATTTGTTTCTTCTGCTCATTAGGTAATATAAGCATTTATGTAATTAGGAGGCTCCAATAATGTTAAAGGTGTTTCAGATGAAAAACAAATGTTCAAAAGCCTTTTGTCAATGCAAGAGAATCAATAGAGATTGGAAAAAAAAGGCTTATAAAGAGTTGAGAAGAATCTATCTTATTTGGAGATTCAAAAAATATTCAGGCATTCCTGGGGTTTTTTGCCAGTTTTACTGCTCATATAATAAATAACCTCTTTTCAATACTGCCTTTATTTGAAATCGTAAGTCCTAAAATTGATTACATTTCACTTAGTGATCTACTTATATCTTTCATACCTTACCATTGATTTTGTCTCCATTACCATCAAAAGTTTCTTCCAATCAGTAATGCTGGTCAACCCACAGCCATATTCAAGGGATTATCAATCTGTCTCAATGTACTGTGGTTTATCCTGTTAACTTTTGCAGCAATTTTGATACTTTCCCCTCATGTACATTTTTTGTTTTCTTTCCATGGTTCTTTTCTATCTTCCATTTACTTGTTTTGTCTTCTTCCTCAAGAGTTCTCATGTAGTTCGTCTCCCCAACGTGTTTAATTGCCATGATGTTTGCAAATATGGTAAATTGAAATTTATCTTCAGACTTAAGTTATCTGAATTAAAGTTTATAGGAATCAGCTATATATCAGGACTTTTCTAAGATTCAATTTCAAAGCCAATGTTCAGGGAATGGCTTATGATCAACTAAACACCCGAGTCCCCTACAGTCCCAGGACCATACAGGGACAACTAGGGGTCAAAATTAAGATTTGGCAGTGTGGTAGGATCCCAAAATTCCTTCTGAGATTAAAAAATACACAGTGAATAAAGTTATTTCTATTTTTGTATTATGCATTAACATTTTGACAGTAACTGCCCCATCTTATGCATGTTTGCTTTAACCATAAGCCTGGTTTAATCAGACAATTTCAGTTCACCACATTATATGGAACGCTGAAAACTTAGAAATAAAATATTTAAATACCTAAGTACACATGCACACATAATCCTCTCCCCCTACATCAATCTTTCTCATTATTTTAGGGTTTAAGTGTAACCATGGTCTTACATTACAGAACAGAAAGAGTACTGTTTGTTTGCCTGTCAAATTATTTGTATCAAGTCATTAATGGTGCTTACTTTGTGCTAGACACTGGTCTAAGCACTTTGTAAATATTAACTCATTTAATCTTCATAGAACCTTTAAATGATACACAATATTTTTCTCCCTGTACACACTTGATGATGAACGAACATGCTCAAGGTCACACTACTCATAAGTGGCAAATGGAAACTGACCCTGGAGCATCTTGTTCCCAAGTGTAATTTTTGAATTATTTGGCTCTGCTGTTTCCATACATGGTATTTCTATGAGAAATTTTGGTCCCCTATGCGTGAAAATACATGTAATAATTAAGCCATCTTATTTTGCTATACTGAAACTTTACCCCCCAATTATTTTTGTATGCCAAACATATTTCAACAGGTTTTCATTATATGGTTGTTCTTCTGATTAGAAATCAGCCCTAAATATGGTCAGAAGTGAAATTATATTTAAGATGAAGTTTAAAAAAATGTTTCTGGATGAAGGGTATATGTGGATACGTACGTCAATTTTTGAAATTTTCCTGTAAGTCTGAATTTGTTTTAAGATATAAAGTTGAAACTGTTTCAAAATGTTATTCATCAAACTGAAGAATATAAATTGGAGCACTACTAATTAGTGCACAAATTCCAGGGCACTCCATTCATGTTATATTCTATATGAATATAATATAATTCACATAGAATTATATTACATGAGTCTATGTGAATCATATAATAATGGAGGTTAACTTGAGAAATACTTTCCTTTACAAATGGTAACCACTACTCTTAAAGTAAATTAAAATATCTAGTAAAGTAACACAGCATAATTTCCTATTTGCAGAGGAGTATAGGAAGGTGCCCCCTGAAGTTGTGCAGTGAGGAAGACCTAAGGTAATTCCATTAACATTAAAAGCCACAGAAGGATAACAATAGAAAAATAAACTTAACAAAAGATAATAATCTGGATTACCTCTTGGCTTTCATAATCATGTTTTTTAATGTTCTTCAGCATAAATTGTTCAAGCCTTGTTTCCGGCCACAGTAAGAAGGCTCAGGACCTCTCAGAAATATGAGTACGTCGTTTATTAATAATGCCAATACCTGATAGGAAGGCGGGGACAATGCGAGTCTCATTCAAAGATCTAATTCCTGAACCAAAGTAGTACCTGGCCCATAGTGGGTGCCTAATTTGTGCGATGGGTGAGCAAATCAGCGACAAATGGATGGATGTTGATGGTGCTTTTTCTATGGTACTTTAAACCATTTTAAATGTGTTAATATTCTATTAATAACCTTCCTGATTTCTTTGGATAGAAATTAATCATTTTACTTGATGGAATAGTAAAAGGCAGCCCAAACAGTTTCAATGACTTGTCTAAGTTCACCCTATGAATATATGTGTGTGAGTATACATATGTATGTGAATACACACACACACACACACACCAGAGGTGCCAAAAATTGTATACAAGTGGACATTTTGGTCAACGTTGCTCAAGCAGTAGTTTGTCGTAATCAGAAGTGTCTGGACGCTGATGAGCACCTCTTGTATTTGCAGAAGTCAAACGTGACTTGTATTCATCTTTTGTTATCGGTATATGTTGACTATTACGATTAATGCAGTTTTTTCATTTCTTAAAATGTGTATCCATTTTTTGGCACTCTGTGTGTGTGTGTGTGTGTGTGTGTGTGTGTGTGTGTGTGTGTATTTCTGAGTGTGTGTATAAAATAAATATATAAAGTAAAATAATAAAGCCCAGCAAAATCTTCTGTTCCAAGGTTGTTTGCACTATAGCACATTTGAACTGAAAAGAGGAGAAATCATAGAAAAAGGCAGTTTATTTAAAACAGACATAAATGTACAAACCATGGAACACATTTTTCTGCATATGTATTCCATAATACCTGAGAAAATGGAGAGTAAATTCACTGGAAAATTTAATAGAATAGTGACCTGAAAACTTCATAAATCAAAAGAAATTCATGTTTTCAAAATTGAGAATTTGAGTATTTTCTTTATTGAATTTCTCTGCATATAGGAAAGTATGCTGTGTTATTTTACTAGAAGTTTTAATTTACTTTAAGAGTGGTGATGACTATTTGTAAAGGAAAATCTTTCTCAAATTTACCTCCATTTTTTTTAAACGAAATATCCTCTCAGTCTCTTTCTCACATCTTCTCATATATCTTATTTCACTTTTAATTTCCTGAAAACTTATCTTTCCTGTTAAATGATTCCTTTCCCTTTCTCAGTGATGACTGCTAAGGATATTGTAGAGATATGTTTCCTTGTAACATCCAGACTACTATCCAATCTATATCAATCACTCCATCGTATTTTAAAAAGCTGAAACTCACTGTGGAAATCTCTTCCAGCCTGGTATTCCTGTATCTTACCATCTCCAAATTCCCACACCAAACACTTTTCTTTCCTTCATCATCATTTCCAATCAGTTCAGAATGCTGCCTTTAATCTCTTATTCTGTTGCTAAAACAACACCATTAATCACTTTCAGTTACCTTCCTTTCTTCTTATATATCAAAACATCAGAGTTTACCTCATCCTCAACTTCTGCACTGCTCCAGCTTTTTGAGTTTGACTTTTCACACCATATCATCCTGTCCTGTATGTTTTCTTTTCATTACTCTTTTTACTCGATGCCCTTGTTTTCTTCTTATGCTCTGACCATCTTCATTCTCTTTTCTATGCATGAAACAATGTTGCTAATTACAAAATCTTTTCTTTTCCCCCTTTATTCACTACTTATTCTGTTCTGGTACTTATTTTGTATTTTTATTGAGATATAATTGACATACAACATTATATTAGTTTCAGGTGTACAACATAATGATTCAATATTTGTCTATATTGCAAAATGATCACTGCAGTAAGCCTAGTTAATATCCATCACCATACATATTTCCAAAATTTTTTCCCTTGTGATAAGAACTCTTATGATCTAGTCTCTTAGCAACTTTCAACTATGCAATACAATATTATTAACTATAGTTGCCATGCTGTACTCTGGTACTTATTTTTATAAATAACTACGTAGAGTAATTGAGATTAAAAAATAAAAAAGATGGATTGTGATCCTATGTTGTCCCTCAGTTGAGAAATATTTCATTCCTGAACTTTATTATTTATCTTTCTCTAAATGCATTTTCTTTCTACTTCCTCTTATTGTTTATATTCTAAATGTATCTATATCTAATTTAGGTGGAATAGTTGGAATTATTCGTTATGTAGTTAATAGTTATGAATCATACTTACTAAAGAGAGTCATGTCTTATCAAAACTGTAACAAGAAAGCGGCTAGCATTATCCCCATGCACTCTTCACATTTACTGAGACCGCAAAAATAATCTTTGATGGATGATCTTGCTCTAACACTTGACAGAAAAAAGGTGATCTGTTTCTGCCGCAGAAATTTAAGGAATTTTCCCCCTAACTTCTTATTCACACTTCCAATTATGAACTCATAATGCCGAAAGAAAATTGGGATTTTTATCATGAAATGCTGAAACCCAAACTGACATGTAGGAGGAAGGAGCAGAAGTTGTGTGGGTTTGCCAGGATGCTGAGGACACATTGTCTTGAGAATTACTTATGAAAGCCAGTGAGTTCATTAGGATGAAGTAGAAAACTATACATTACTAATCCAATGTAAATTTAGTCCCTGAGCTGAATTCCCTTAAAGCTCAAAATCTGCAGATTTAAACAGTTACTTCTTGAAATTTCCTAATGTCACATTAAAGAGATGTTTAATATGTTTTTCATTTAGCAAGGTCTGGGTGCCAAAAAGAAAAAAAAAAAGGAAAAAAAAAGACAGAAAGCAAAACAAAGAATAACCTCAAGTGCCAACTCTAATTAATTGGTAGTATCTTCTTGGACTGAAATGTTGAGAAGGTCCCATCTGGACTCGGTAGGAGAATACAGTGATCTATTAGCCATGCTTTGCTGTCAGCCCAGAAGAACAAAGGGGGCAGGATTGCTGAGTGTCTGTAGATCTTGTTGTGATAGAACACTTTTAGCACTTAAGGTTTGCATTTCAACCCTGTAAATTGTTAATTGGGCCTCTTATCTTCTGATCTAACCTATTTTATCTTTGACATCTGATAAAGGTATACTGTGAAAATAGTATAGTAATAATTAACCCCCAAAACAATTTATGTCTCTAAATTATAGATACAGACTACTTATATAACTGTTTATCGTTTTTTAGAAAATAAACCGGGAGGTTTATGAGCCACTGTATCACTAGATTTTATCATATGTGTTTATTATCGATAATCTAAAGGTGAATTTATTGATCTCTAAATTAAGGATCAAGACTGATGATTTCAATTAAAAAGTCCTATCTTTTGCAAGTATAAAACTTTAATTACAAAGTTTCCAAAGATAGTCTAAAGCTTAGAAATGGCCAAGTGTTTTCAAATTAAGTAGTAAGTATACGTAATTTTTTTCTGGCAGCTACAAACAAATTTGGCACGTGGTTTTTGTGAAATTTTTGCTTTGTGCATATTCTGTCCATCTTTTGTGTGTGTGGACTCCTCTTCAATTAATTAAACAATCTTTTGTTTTTCTTTTGAACAGTTTTTAATGAAAGCTATATATAAGATTACTTTAGTCCTGCATCTTCTCAGTTGTTTCTTCCTTATGTTTGCCCTTTTCCTTTCCTACTTGGCGAGACGTGGCTTTCCGTTCAAGGTCCTTTTCGTGGTCTTTGTCCAGCTTTAGTCTAGCGATAACCACCTTGCAGGGGTGAATGCCCGCATGAACAGTTGTGTCCTTAGCCTTCTCCCGCTGCACTCATTCAGTGTAAATGACATGTTTCTTCCTGTAACCCTAGACTCCTTTGCCAATCTGTTGCCCTTTGTAGTGTCCTCGTACAACCTGAAATTCATAATCCTTTCAGATGGGCATGGGTCGAAGACTATACTTCTGTCTCAGCTCTCTGGAAAGAGAAGACACAATCTTCCTGTGAATGTGGGAAGGTGCATCGAAGTGGCTTTTCTGGGTTTTGCTCTGGTCAGAAGTCACAAAGGGGTTGAACTTCATTTTGGCCACTGGCGCTACAGCGATGGCCGCAGAAGGGCAGAATAATTAAACAATCTTTAAGGGCATGAGTCAGCCTGAGTCTCTAACGGTTTGCAACTTTCAAGAGACACAGTGACTTTTGAATTATTATACGAAAATTCAATATGTAAAAATAAGCACGAATAGTAGCTACAGTCTTTGCAGGAGAATCATGTGGGGGAAAAGCATATGGGTTTCATTTTGGCAAATGAAGGAAAAAAGTTATTAAGACATGCAATACAACAGAAAAGAACTCACAACATTTAGCAACAGATTGGCTGTGGGTAGCCGAGGCTCATGAGAATCTGACAACTTTCTCAGTTTTTATCTTGGAAAACACATGAGTGGGTCCGATTTGCACTTTGTACTTTGGAAGTTAAGAATGTTTTTACTTTGAAGAACTTTTCTTTTAACCTTCACTGTGGCACTCTATAAGTTACATGATCCCTTTATCATTACGAATAATGGGCAGTGTAATCCTTAGCACACTAAAACTTGCACTTATTTTTAAATGGCCTCTTCATTGAAGAGGCCTTTTATAAACATCTATTCTAAAGGATTTTATTCCCTCATTTTCATATCTGTTATTAGTCTTACGTATCACAGTGTTTTATGTGAAGACAGAAATGTTATAGGGGTCCCTTTAAAATTATATACTTTTTCGACTCTATATTAAGTGACGCCCAGGGAAGACAGAAACGACTATTTGCCTTCTGTGCACTGCAGAGTTACAGCAGAAATGGACTTTTTTCAGTTTATTAGAGAATTTTAAAATGTCAAACTTGAATCAATAGTTTATGATGTTGCTGGACTAATACAACAAATAATAACCTAATATTGTAGGTCATTCTCAGGAGCAGTAAAACTTATTATTATGGTACTAAAAATTTTTAGAGCACAAACCCATAACATGAATTTCTTACACAAGCATTGAAGCCTTAAAAATTTTACAGAAAGTTAAGTGAGTGAGAATTTGAAAATGCCAAAAAAGCAGCATAAAAACAGAGGTCTGAGAGTAAGTTAGATTTATTCAGCATAGAATAGCCTGTATCTTTTAGGTCATGGCTCTAAAATTATCCAAAACCATAGAATGTTTATTTGTTTGTTTGTTTTCTGATTCCTAATTTTTTTTTTTCTATTTTGCTCCCATATTCCAACAGTGGTGTCCTGACACTTCTAATCTCTTGGACCGAAATTCTTGCAGTCAATTTCAAATATTTCTTGTCTTTCATGTCAATTCCATATTTGACATGTTACTAATATCCTTTCACTTTCTTCATATTCTAATTGATATTATCCTAGTGTAAGAGTTCATCTCCATTTTCTTACTTTTTATTTCTTACCTTTTCTAAGTATTGTGTAAGCTTGCTCTTCTTAAAACATATTTGAATCATGTCTTAACTATACTCTATAGCCTTTATTGAATTGATTTCAGTATACACTTGGCAGTCTGCCTCCCTAATCATTTGATCACAAGCTAATTATTAAAATGGTATTTCATATATGAATGGCCCCTGATAATTTCAAAGAGTTTTCACATAGTTATCATATTGGATTTTCGACAAAACCTTGCATGACAGAGTTTTTATTACTTATCTCTTGTCAAAAATGAATGTAAGACTGAAATTTTGCAACTTCCAAATCGTAAATCTAGCAGTCATAGGCATGGGATTTGAACTCATTTCCTCAGACCTTAAAACAAAAGTTTTCCTAAAGTTGTTATACCCCTCAACAACTTCCGTCTCTATTTACCTCTTATTCCCCAAGTCACTCACTTCCACGTTCCCCATCCAAACACTAAGTGTATCAAGGCTCATTTCTTTTTTAAAATTAATTTCATGTGTTCAGAACAACATAGGATTAGACATTTATATACCTCACAAAGTGATGACCCCAATAAGTCTATTACCCATCTGACAGTGTACGTAGTTATTACCGTATTATTGATGATATTCCCTATGCTGTACTTTACATCCCTGTGACTATTTTTTAAAATTATAGTTGGCATTAAATATTATTTTATATTAGTTTCAGGTGTACAGAGTAGTGCTTGGATATTTCTATCATTTATGAAGTGATCTCCCAATAAGTCTAGTACCACCTGTCACTGTACATAGTTTTTACAATATTATTGACTATATTCCCCATGGTGTACTTTACATCCCCATGACTGCTTTGTAAAAACCAGTTTGTACTTCTTAATCCCTTCACCTTTCTCAGCCAGTCCCCAACTTCCCTCCCATCTAGTAACCATCAGTTTGTTCTCTGTATCTATGAGCCTGTTTCTGTTTAGTTTGTTCATTTATTTTGTTCTTTATAGTCCATATATAAGTGAGACCATATGGTATTTGTCTTTCTCAGTCTAACTTACTTCACTTAGCATACCATCCATGTTGTCTACTTCCATGTGCTCTACTTCCATCCATGTTGTCACAAATGGTAAGATTTCATTCTTTTTTATGGCAGAGTAATATTCCATTGTATACATGTACCGCTTCTTTATCCAATTGTCTATTGGTGGGCATTTAGGCTGTTTCCATATCTTGGCTATTGTAAATGGCGCTGCATTGAACATAGGTGTGTATAATTTTTTTCAAATTAGTGTTTTGGATTTATTTGGATAAATACCCAGATTTTATTAAAAAAAGAAAAAGAAAAAAAAACTCATATAGCTCAACACCAAACAAACGAACATACAAACAATACAATACAATTCACAAATGGGTAGAGGACCCGAATAGACATTTTCCAAAGAGGACATATAGATGGCCAATAGACAGATATATGAAAAAATGCTCAATGTCACTAATCATCAGAGAAGTGCAAATAAAAACCACAATGAGATATCACCTTACACTTGTCAGAATAGCCATCATCAAGAAATCAACAAACAGCAAGTGTTGGTGAGGATGCAGAGAAAAGGTAACCTTTGTGCACTGTTGGTGGGATTGCAAATTGGTGCAGCCACTATGGAAAACAGTGTGGAGGCCTCTCAAAAAATTAAAAATTGAACTACCTTATGACCCAGCAATTCCATTCAAGGCTTATTTCTAACTCTAATTCCTCCATGATAAGACAAGAACCTTGAAAATTAATTTTGGAAATATGAATGGAAAATAAATTAGTACATGAATAACTTCAGGGCAGTGTAGGAAGAGTTCCAGGAGAAAGTTAAGTGTTGTGGACTAAAGAAGCAAAAGGAAGATAATTTGGTAAAAATTATGGAAAAGGAATAAATAGCCAAGCATTGTGAAATAAAACTCTCTCCATGCTTGGACATATTTATGGTAGATATATAGAGTCCAGGATAGGTTTTGTGAGATGGGACAGGGGAATGCATGATCTGGCAATGAGAGATTAAAGGTTGTCATAGGAAGGATACATACTTGGGGAACAGCTTGAATTCTGATTGTTGCCCAGTCATATAAGTATATACAGTCTTCTTGTTAACTTTCTGAACTTCATATTTCTCAGTGATAAAATGGGAATAACTACATCACTTTCTGGTTAGTAAAATACTTATAAGAGATAATGTATATAAAGAGTTTTGTGTGAAATATATCATCATAAATAGCAAATAGTTTTATTCTCTCCCAGCATTTGACCTTGGACCACTGATTTAACCTCTCAGTTACTCGAGCTATTGTTCTGTAAAAGTGGGAAAAATCATAGTACCTACACCTTGTAGGATTGTTGAGGATTAAAAGAGCTATCATATGTTATGCCCTTAGAACAGTACTCAATAAATGAAGTCAGTGATGTGATCAATTGTTAAAGTCAAAAGTCCAGTGTTGCTCTTAGAAAGGTTATTTAAGTTCACTGAGGCTGAAATTTTCATCTGTAGGATAAGGCCAGTAATTTTCCGTTTAATGTTTTGCTTAAAAATTAAATGAGATACAAAATGCTTTGTAAATAATAAAATGCTATGGCAATGTGAAGTATTTTATAATATCAAATCTGTTATAAAATTTCAGTGTGATAAATTGTTAGAATAAAAGAGAATTTTTAACACCTTGGTTGGGAATTTAATTCATTTATATTGCTATAATCGCACTGTGGAAAAAAAAGTGTAAAAATTTTTAGTTTTGTCTTTAAATTTTATTGTACCACCTTAAAGCTTGCTAAAAATCTACCATCTCTGTGAGTTTATTATTAGATCCTCACTGGCAGGCAAGACAAATGTTATCGTCTAGATTTTACAGAATGAGTGCTGTTTGTTGGAGGTAATAAACTCTTGTTATCTACCAAACTTCCTTTGAGAGAAACTCACATTTCCCCTTGATAAATGGGGTCCGATTTGGGTACTACATTTAGTGTCTTCTTCAAAAGGTCACAGTCTAAGATCACCAGAGGACTTTAGAATCCTTTATGGCTTTTGAATAATAGATTTCTGAATTTGAGTTTTCATTGCCAAATTTATTTATTTGTTATAATGGACTCTGTTTAAGGATGCTGGGTACCCTTGTGCTATTTTTCACTGTACATGCCTGGTTGGCTCTGCGGATCTTTGGGAAGGAGCAGGTGAAACTGAAATCTAGCCTTTCATAAACACATCCAGGCCATGCACCCTGGCATGGGGCCGTGTCTGCCCTGAAGAAGTAGAGCCTTCCTTCACATAAAGGAATCATCCCTGTCCAGGCTGGCCCTGGTGGCTGAGTCTACCCTAGTGGGTATCTTTTCTCTAATTCTCCAAAGGTGCCACATAGTCTAGAGGCAGGCCTGTCATTGATGATGATGTTTAATCTAAAAAGATCATGAAGGGAGTATATTTCTCAGTCTGTTGAGATCTTGCTTTCAGGTGTATCCTGTTGGGCTCAAATAAATTCTTATAAAACAACAAAAAAAAAGGTCATGAAGGTAGAATGCATAGAAGTTAAAATTTTTTCTGGAATGGGAAATAAATGGTTCAGTCAAAACATAAAGGACATTTCAGAGACAATGGGAATAATAGGGTGTAATGTGGAATTTAGAGTTGGGAAGGTGGAGTTTAAAAGAAGTCAGAGACACTTAAGCATGCCAACCCAAAGAGGGCATGGGTGGAAAAGTTAAGTTTGCATGAAAGGCTGAGAAGCTGGTTTGCTAAGTCTGACTGTGAAAGAGATTCTTTTGTGGAGGCACTGCTTTTGCAGGCCTGCCCCCAAGTACCTATTGGTGAGCTTGGGGCCGTTGTTCAGACTTATCATCACATTCAGAAATATGAAAGGAATCTGGGAAGTTAAACGTGCGAGCACAAAACAAACTATATAAATAAGAAGTTCATTTTATATTTAAAATTGTAATATAAAACTGGGGTACAGAATAGGTGGCAGAGAAGTAGAGCAAACCACTCTCTTAGTCCATTACTCGTAGGGCTACTATAATAAACTCTACCATAGAGTGTGTGGCTGAAAACAACAGGAATTTATTTCTCACAGTTCTGGAGGCTTTAAAGTCCAAGTGCAATGTGCTGGCTGATTCAGTGTTTGGTGCGGGCCTGCGTCCTCATTTATATTCAGTTATCGCTCATGGTCTTCACACGATGGAAAGGGAGGTGAGCTCTCTGGGGTCCCTTTTATAAGGGCACTAATCCCATTCATGAGGCTCCACCCTCATGACCTAATTACCTCCCAAAGGCCCCACCACCAGATACCATCACATGAGGATTAGGTTTCAATATATGAATTTTGGAGGGATACAAACACTCTGTGTGTAGCACCCACTAAGGTGCTTCTTATTCGGAATGAGAAACTCAGACATTTTTCATTGTAATGTTAAAAAAGTTATAGAACCTCACTAAGACTTTGTCTGTGAAGTGAGAATAGTAACAGTGATGTGAATATTATATGAGACAATATTTTCAAAATGTTTCATATATAATAGGTGCTTAGGGGATGTTAATTATCAATATTGGTTGTTATAATAGGTTAGTGGAGGGTGAGCATTATTGGAGATGGTACTTCTATATTTCAGGTATGTGGGATATTGAAGTGGTAAATTTATCATTAATTTACATCATTTTGACACTTGCTCCCTTCAGTGTTTAAAAATATTGACGTAAGCAGACAGTTCATCTCCTAAATATAAGGGAATATGTTGTCATGATCACTCAAGTGATGCACCATAATTCATCTGACATTTAAAATGTCAGTTTGATTGAGAAATGAAGAGTCCTAGGCAAATGAATGTGATGTAAATGGGGTTTGGTTTATATACAGACCAAGTGATCGATGATTGAGTTCTAGGGACTAGATAGACCAGGGATAGGGCAATTCATTGGTGTCCTAGGGCACTAGGCTTGAGCAACAGGTGGGAGGTGATGCTGCTTTGGTCAGCAATACGTGTGTTCCATAACAGGTGATAGGTAGATTCAAAGTCTGACAACTAAGTTTGTGAACTCATCCTAGAAAAAGTGCTACATACCTCATTACTGAATATCACTATGGCCACTTTCGAAGTACTCCCCTTGGGAAGCTATGCACCGATGCCAGGTCCTAGCCAACCCTTCAAAGCAATTTGGAACTCTTTTTCTGGAATGGCCATCAGAGCTGTCATCGTATTACCTTTGATGTCCTGAATGTCATCCAAATGTCTCCCTTTCAATATTTCCTTATCTTTGGGTAAAGAAAGAAGTCATTGGGGGCCAGATCAGGTGAATAGGGAGGGTGTTCCAATAGAGTTATTTGTTTACTGGCTAAAAACTCCCTCCCAGACAGTGCCGGGTGTGCTGGTGCATTGTCATGATGCAAGAGTCATGAATTGTTGGTGAAAAGTTCAGGTCATCTAACTTTTTTACACAGCCTTTTCAGCACTTCCAAATAGTAAACTTGATTAACTGTTTGTCCAGTTGATACAAATTCATAATGAATAATCCCTCTGATATCAAATAAGGTTAGCAACATTTTTGCAACAAGTTCACGAACTTAATTGTCAGATCTTATATACTGATTTTCAAGAGCAGTTGGTGCAGGCCTTGGGACCTTAAGGTGGTAGGTAACGTGAAGAAATAGAACAAAGTGTCAGTTATCTATTATCACACCACTTCTCCTTCTGAACACTACCAATGGAGGATGAGAGTGATGGTCTTGGAAGACAAAATCAGGAAGTCAAAAGAACTCTTTCCAGTTAGGAGTTCAGGCCCGAGAGGACTAAAGAGAAAAACAACTTATTGGAGTACAAGGCAGAGAATGAGTCCTGAGGACCAAAGCAGGAACCTGGCTAGAAACAGGAGCCACAGCAGGTTTCCAATAGAGTTGGCCATGCTGGGTCTCTCATTTGAGGCTCCCTAAGTCCTTCAGATCCCTTGGGTTGGCATACTACAGAACTTCAATGCTAGAGAGCTGCAGGCTACATAAGGCAAGCAAATAATTGATGCACTATAGAGCATTTAGAATGTGAAATAAAAATACAATGTTCTACACATAAATCCAAGCATTGTAAGTGATCAGCATAGAAGTACATAGGCCATCATTTTGTGTGAGGTCAAAAGGTAATGACTTTTTATAATCATGATGGGGCTTGATCTAAATGAATTACATTTGATTTCTGTGAACTTTTAGAGCTTTATATCTCAACATGACCTCTCTGTCCAGCAAATCCATACCTATTTACTCTTTGGCCTCCCTATACTATAATCATCTAGATACTGCTTTTTATTCAACAAATGTATTTTGCTTGCCTGCTAAGTTGGATGTAAGAGTGGGGGATTGGGTCGAAAACTGACAAATTGATAAGAGGCATTTCACTGCGGACTGCGTTACCATATGTACTGGGTTGGAGAGCGTTTCCCTCCAAATTCGTGTCCTTCATGGAACTTCAAAAACGTGACCTTGTTTGGAAATAGCATTGTTGTAGATGTAATTAGTTAAGATCATGTCATACCGGTCTCTTAATCTAACATGACTAGTATCGTTATAAGAAGAGGAGAAAAGATACAGAGAAGGAGACACACAGGGAGAGTGCCATGTGAAAACAGAGGCAGAGACATGAGTGATGCATCTATAAGCCAAGGAATGCCAAGAAATGCCAAGGATTGCCAGCAATACCAGAAGCTAAGAGAAATGCATGGAACTGATTCTCCCCTAAAGCCATCAGAAAGCGTAGCCCTCCCAACAAGCCAAAATCTTGGATTTTTTCAGATTTCTTGGAAATCTTTGGCTTTCTAGCCTCCAGAACTGTGAGAGAATAGATTTCTGTTGTGTTCATCGCCTAGTTTGTTACAGGAACCTCAGCATACTAATATTCCATGGAGAAGAATTTAAATATTATAATAATTTATCTATAAAGAATTTCAACTGCCAGAGCTAATCTTCCATTGGACGTCATCAGTTTTATGTGTCTTTTATCATATAACACATCATTAAAGTAATAATTCAATAGGACATGAAAAAAGAAGTAATGATTCCTTGAAGGTTCCCAAAAGTTCTGATTTGTGGATCAGGCCAATACCAGCAAGGCATTTGGTAGAGTTTCTCACAATATCCTTCTGTGCACTTAGAGAAATGCATCATCTGAATAGATTTTTTATTGTATATTTGGTGATTTAGACTTTGGCCTGGAAGAGGAAGATTAAGATATACTATGGGAAACAATAGGTACATGCTAAGCAGACAAATGAAATTGCCCACCACCAGGATCATATTATTTATATTTACCCGTCTTCTTAAAGCACCCATCCTCCCCCTCCCTTTTTACAAAATCTGGCTGTATTACTGATCTTTAAAGTATTTTCTCCCTCAATTAATACTCCTGCCATTGTTTAAGGCTGAATGCAACTCTTCGGTAATCCCGTTTAGCATATCTCAAATGCCTGGACATTCTATATAAACTCCTTGAAGACAGTGCCCTAGTTTTTTCATTTTTGAATTACCGAAGCCCGAAAATATTTGAGCCCTGGCTGAGCTGTTTTTTTTGTTGTTGTTGTTTTGTTTTGTTTTGAGATGGGAAGTCTTAGTCAGCAGTGTATATACTCTGACAGTGATGTAAGTATACCCCTTAGCTTTTCTGCCCATTAGGAAAAACTCCCATTTAATAAAGGCATGGAAAGAAATGGATTCTGCTTCCACTGATGCTCAGATGGACAGTTTTTTGGACATTCTCAGAAATGAGAAGGGATTCTTTACAGGCTGCTATGTATGTGCTGTGCTTTCTAAAACACAGTGGAGGCTTGCTGTTTTCTTTATCATCGTCATTTCTTTTGTGAAGGACTTGAAGTTGCAGAAAACCTTATACTAAAAAGGGAAAGAAGTAGAAATAGTAGCATATTCAGCCTTTAGTAATTAATCATTCTTTGCAAATTGGTAGCATATTTGCGTATTTATTTACTAGGGATTTTAATTAATGTTACAGAAAGACTTAAAGACTCGGAGGACAGCATCGGTTCCAAGTGGCTACATTTGTTTAAGGCCTGAGCTTCCTGTGGTGGCATTTGGATTTGAAATGCTTATGAACATAGTTCATCTCTAAATTGCAAGAAAGATTAGTATTGTGAAGATTATTAATAGTTTGGGTCTCCTTTGGGAAAGGAGAAAACAAACAAGATCTTTGCTCTCCAAATTATAAAGGCATCCATTTTTGAGAAAGGGAGAGAGGAGTATTACTTTCATTAAAATAATAGAAAAGTAGAAATTGTTATTAACCCTAAAACATGATAGAGATATGTGAAATTATGGGTAGAGTTTTTAATTTAGAGAGTCAGAAATCAAAGTTAGTTTTTGAATTCTACCTCTGGATTAAGGGCATAATATATAATCAGGCCATGTCTGTCATAATTTTGTTAAATTAGATGGGAAAAAATCACATGGATAAGAAAATGTAATTAAATCTCTCAAAATAAGAATGTCATTGTTTTCAGTTTCTTGTGATAAGTGAAAGGTGAGGAAAGATATCCTTTTAAATGATACATCGCAATTCCAATTATCTCCTTAGAAATGAAAATTGGATTGTGATATGGACTTGTCTTTGACCATATTATAAAAGGATAATATAATAAGTTGGCAAAAGACCCCATGAAAGGAGTCCGGGTATAAGGAACAAATACAAACACAAAGAAACTCCTACAAAAAAAAGTTTATCTAATTGGCAGCAAGATTTAAGGGGTAAAAAGAGGTCCATGGAAGACAACATGTTTCTGAAAGTTTCTTTTATTCTTCTAAAGTCACTAATGCTCAAAGGAAACCTGAGTTTTTAAAAGATAGCATGCTTGACAAAAAACAGGTTGAATGAAAATAACACAACTGATATTATAGCAAAGTCTTGGCTATAGCTTTAGAAATAAAATAACCAGCAGGAGCAGTATGTCAAGATTATGTTTTTCTTTTTATCAATTAGATGCATTGTTTGCATCATCTGACCTACTTAGTAGTGAAGATTTTTGTGCCTTTCCATAGCACTTTTTCATCTATTACAAGTGAAAGAAATTACCTATGATACTTTTTAGAGATTCCTATGGATATGAATCACCAAGACTATAGATGAGTCTTGCCTGATGCAAGATTGATGGATAAAATTACATTTGACAGCAAAGATAAAGAAATGAGTATTAATGTGGGACACAGCTTTTAGCAAAATTCCTTTAAACAACAATATTCTTAGTGTATTTTTTACCATATTATGTATTTCAATTTTATCCTTAAATACTTCTTAGGAATATCTCCATTGGGCGAATTCAAGTTTCTCTGTTTTTATACACTTTCAAAAAATTTTCTTTGAGCCTCTAGTATTGTATTCCTTTTTGAAAACTGCATGGCACTGAAGCAGTAAATAATAAGAGTTTAGTGTCCCTTGTGGGAAATACAGTCATTTTTCACCACACATTCTTTTCTCTGAAATAAATGATTTTTTAAATTAGTTTTGGGTATATAGAAAAACATAATGATTAGATATGTATACACCTCACAAAGTGATGACCCCAACAATTCTACTATCCATCTGACACCGTACATAGCTATTTCAACACCATTAACTATATTCCCTATGCTGTAGTTTATATCCTGTGACTATATATGTATACATATATATACGTATATATACATATACGTATATATATGTGTATATATATATGTGTGTGTGTGCGTATATATATATACACATACATACATATATATATACATATATATATATATATATATATCTCCGTATAGAGGGCGCCAAACAAATGTATACACATTTTAAGAAAGGAAAACCCGCATTAAAATTACACTGATTGTAACCACTTTGAGCACCTCTTGTAATTGCAGAAGTCAAATGTAACTTGTATTCATCTTTTGTTACCGGTATATGTTGAGTATTACAATTTTAATACAGTTTTTTTCCTTTCTTAAAATGTGCATACATTTTTTGGTACCCTTTGTATATACTTTAATTATAGTTGCCGTTCAATGTTATTTTATATTAGTTTCAGGTGTACAGCACAGTGGTTAGGCATTTATATAATCTATGAAGTGATCCCCCAGATAAATCTAGTACCCATCTGACACCATACATAGTTATTACAACACTATTGATTATATTCTCCATACTGTATTTCACATCCCCATGACTGTTTTGTGACTACCAGTTTGTATTTCCTAATGCCTTTACTTTCTCACCCATCCACCAACCCCCCTGCAATCTAGCAACCAATAGTTTGTTCTCTGTATCTATCAGTCTATTTCTGTTTTGTTTGTTCATTTATTCTATTCTTTAGATTCCACATATAAGTGAGAATATGTGGTATTGGTCTTTTGAAATAACTGACTTATTTCAGTTAGCATAATATCGTCTAGGTCCAAAATGCCCACAATGAAATCTTACCATGCAACAGCATGGATGGACCTAGAGGTAATATAAAGGATTTATTATTTTGTTGTTTTTCGAATCCTTTTTTCCTCACTAATTCAAAATGTCGGTATAAACATCTACTAAAATACCACATATTACTGTTTGTTTGTTTTTTCTTTCCAGTTGATATACTTCTCTTTTAACTGGGCTGATAACATACAATTTTATTTATTATGGCTTCATATCACCTTGATTTTTTTTAATATAAATGATTTATAACCAAAAAGTTTATGTCTGAATCAAGTGTACATAATAAACACAACACCAACTACATGTATTAATTGGAACAATATAGAACTAATTTTAAAAACTGCTAAAATTTTTCCCTTGCCGTACTGTGAAATATTTTTAATGTGCCGCCTTCTGTCTTCTCAATGGGATTGTTGTTTTTTATTTTCATTAATTCCTAAGCTATATATTATTTTTTTTCCTGTACATTTGCTTTAAGTGGCTATATATTTGAGGGAAACAGAAAGTAGGTTTACTGGTGAGTATTGATAGTAATAGGATTGCTGGATGAAGCAGCTTTTAACATTTGGAATGACCTTAAAATTGTAATATATTTAGCAGAAATACCCTTCTCCATGTTATAGCAGTATAATGGTTTTCTGTATGTGAATTTACCTTTCTCCTACAGAGAATTACTAAGTAACTAGTATATTCCACATATAAAAATCTTTAGTGGGTTTCAATACACCTCAATAATACATATATATATATATATATATATATATATATATATATATATATATATATATATATAAATGTATACACATTTTAAGCAAGGAAAATTGTATTAAAATTGTAATACTCAATATATACCGATAACAAAAGATGAATACAAGTCACGTTTGACTTCTGCAATTACAAGAGGTGCTCAAAGTGGTTACCATCAGTATCCAGACACTTCTGATTGCAGGAACTACTGCTTGAGCAACGTTGACCAAAGTGTCCACTTGTATACATTTTTGGCACCCCCAGTATATACACATATGTGTATGTATTTATACGTATGTATGTGTATGTATATATGTATGTATATATTAAATGTACATACATGTATTTAATATAAAGTGCAGCATTTCTTGAAGAAAAAATTCCGTCAAAACCCCCTTGTATAGCTCTCAACAAGCTACTACCATTTTCTCATCAGTAAAATAGGAAAACTGATAACTTTATAATCTTCTACTTAATTGTTTAAGCCTAATAATATTACTTTTTTAAAATCCCATATGAGTGCAAGGAACAATATAGTGAGTAGTATAGCAAATCTATTTGATCACTTTTTTCAAAATTGTGTCAAAATTTTGGTAATTTTAAAGCCTGGTCCATTGTTAAAAGAAAGTATTTTCAATTGATTTTCAGTTGAAGGTTATTGGCTTTATTCTCTCCCTCATTCTTTCTTTTTAAATTATACATCATTTCAGAAAAGAGGAAATAATGATAGATAGCTACTCTTTTAGGTCTTACTGTGGACCTCATCCCATGCATGACTTTGTTTCTGTTTTTCTCATTTAATTAGCACACACTATAAGGGAGGTCTTACCAATTTTCTTTTATAGGTTAGGAAATTGAGGTTCATAAAATTGAGTAATTTGCATAAGATCATATGTAAGTGATAGAGTTAGGATTTACTCCAGACAGGCTTTATATCCAAGTTCATAGGACCATAACCTTCCATGACTTGGGTCCCGAGTATCTAGATATCTCACATATCTAAGTAAAATCTCCTACTCACTACTCAGATTTCATGGATATTTTGAATTACTTTTACGTGTTTTAAAGAAAATACATGCTGGAATTTTAATAGCAAATGTAAGTATTCAGCACCTTTGGATAAAATAAAATAAAACTCAGGAGCAATATTCAGAATAAATACATTATGGAAAAAATCAATTAGCAGCTAAAACTTATGAGATGTTTGGAGACAAGTAAAAATGAAATGTATACTTTGGGCCTTACACTTGTGGACTGTAGCATTCAAATCTAACTGATTCCAGAGACTTGTGATAACATGCACTTCAGGTGGGAAAAGCTTTGGGTACCTGGGAGAGTATAGCTGGAAAAAATAAACTCTGTATTTATCTAGAGTTGCTTTGTCCATCCATTCAGAAGTACATGAATGGAGCTTTGTCTTGGCCCATTACAACTCCATGCCATAACCCAGAAAAGCATGTTGACCTCACACTATCACTGTTCTTACTCACAGCCTCATGCTCTTCTTTAACAGTCTGGAATATACTGGAATACTCATAGTTTAAAATCCTTAGTGTTTTGTTCATGGTTTTATATGATGTCCCAAAATTGTGCTTCAAAATATCTATTCCTCTTTTGTGGTTCACTTCAGAGTGGAAGCCCTCTTACTGCACATAATCAGGACACTAATAATTGGCTATGTTAATAAAGTATGTCTATGACAGAAGGATAGAAGTGCAATGCAAAATAAAAATAGTACAGTAAGAGAATTCAGGAGTTCCAGGGCCTGGAAGATAGTGTGAAACAAGAAGTCATGATGGATCTCACTGAGCAGGTGAGATTTGAACAAGACTTGAAGCCAGCTGAAGATCTATGGAGAAATTTCTCAGGGTAAAGTGAACTACTGGAAAAAAGGCTCTAAGGTGTGAATGTGTTTGGTGTGTTCAAGGAATAACAATGTGGACTCTGGATTTTACAAGGCAGAAAGGAGTACGTTTTACAATTAAGGGAGGTTAGGATGCAGATTAGAGACTTGTATATTTGGGTTTCTGTGTAGTGGAGAAAGAACAGAGAGGCATTTGTAAAGCAATCTGAGAAGAGATTCCTTTAATAGTTTTATAATATTCCACAGGAAGTCCTCCTTTTTTTCTCCAGCTCATTTGTACTGATTTTTCCCCCCACAAATTAAATTGGGTTTTATTGAAAGAATGCATCTCATTATTTTATAATCATACGAGGTTGGACAATTAAGTTTGCAAACTCATGCTAGAAAAAGTGCTACCTACCTCATTGCTGAATATCACTAGGGTCACCTTCAAAGTCCTCCCCTTGGGAAGCTATGCACTGACGCCAGCACCTAGTCCACTTTCAAAGCAATTTTGGAACTCTTTTCCTGTAATGGCCATCAGAGCTGTCGTCGTATTACCCTTGATGTCCTGAATGTCATCCAAATGTCTTCCTTTCAATATTTCCTTTCTCTTCGGGTAAAGAAAGAAGTCAGTAATTGGGGACCAGATCAGGTGAGTAGGGAGGGTGTTCCAATACAGTTATTTGTTTACTGGCTAAAAACTCCCTCACAGACAGTGCCGTATGAGCTGGTGCATTGTCGTGATGCAAGGACCATGAATTGTTGGTGAAAAGTTCAGGTCATCTAACTTTTTTACACAGTCTTTTCAGCACTTCCAAATAGTAAACTTGGTGAACTGTTTGTCCAGTTGGTACAAATTCAGAATGAGTGAGCCCTTTGATATCTAAACAGGTTAGCAACATCATTGCAACAAGTTCGTGAACTTAATCGTCCGACCTGATAATTCATCTAACCATGTTTCCCCGAAAATAAGACCTAGCCGGACAATCAGCTGTAATGTGTCTTTTGGAGCAAAAGTAATATAAGACCCACTCTTATTTTACTACAATATAAGACCGAGTCTTATGATATAATGTAATATAACATAACATCACAAAGCATAACATTATATAATATAATATAATATAATATAATATAATATAATATAATATAATATAATACTGGGTCTTATACTAATTTTTTCTCCAAAAGCTGCATTAGAGCTGATAGTCCGGCTAGGTCTTATTTTCTGGGAAACTCGGTAGCTTTCTAGTTGAGATCTGTTAGCAGGCCATTTTGATTCATCAGGAAATCTAACGAAGTGCAGAGTTTTGGTTTATCCAAAACTTCAGGTAAATACAGGTCTGTTAAGACAGCTTCTATTGTAACTGTTTATTCTTTTTATTTCACATTACCCTAATTTTTAATTATCACTCATGTTTCTGGCCAGACATTTAAAATCATAAAGGTGTAATATATAGAAATGAACATCCATCTGAACATAGCATAATTATTAACATACTTACTTTAATCTCTAGGAAACATATATACTTTTTGTCTGTTTTCTAACTTCTAAACAAAACCTATCACTTTAAAATTTTAATTTTACGTATTTTAAGATTTTAAATCCTTATTTGATATGAAATATTCCCAGACTGGGTGTTTGTGTGGATTATACGCTAGAGTAAATCATTGTGAAAAATATGGGCAGTCAGGTGTTGGAGATTCTGTTCCTGCTTGAGCCCTAAGCAATATTAACCATCTTCTTTCTGGCTTTTTAGCACATCTGCTCCATTTAAACTGTGGCAGGGAGGTGTGTAAGACTGAACTGATTGTCTCTTGGAGTTTACTGTGCTTCTTTCAAAACTTTGTTTTTCAGTAAAGGCAATTGCTCCTTGAGCAGCAGTGGTTGTTCCACACCCACTAATTATTATACAGCCATTTAAAGTTGAAATGGTAATCAAACCAATGAAAGCCCAAGATTAGCTGTATTCCTTCTTCATTTCTAGTGGAGAAATTCATCTGAATATCTATAAAGCATTTTGTGGTGCGTCCTCTGGCAGATGCAGTAAAACAAATGCAATACAAACTTTTAAAATACAGCTTTGAATTTCAGTTTGAATTTTGAGCTGGACATGTTTTTAACTTTTACAATTTAATTATAGGAGAAAAATGATCTTAAAGGATCGCTTTAGTTATGAATGGAATGTGAGGATTTGGGTTTTATTACAGAAAGAAAAATCTATTTTAAGTGGTAAAATTTATACTTTTCGCCCATCAGAAATTACTGGTTGGTATTTCTATTAAAATGAAGATCTAAGTATATAATGATTCTTGAAGCCAGTATCATTTAAGAAATGGCATACTGCGTGACACGTTGTGAGGTGTTAAGTAACAATTGCATGCCTAGAAGGTGTGGTGAATAATATGAGCAAAGACCAAGAACATCCAGAGACCAAATTCACAGTCATTTCAAATATTACTCCCTGATGTGCGTTTTTCTGCTTAAACATTGCATACTTATTGCTTGGACCCAAAATAGCATGCTTAAATTAGTACTTTTATAGTTCTTAAAAATGTGTTTAAACATTTACTAATCCAATAAAATGTATTCAATTCATAATTATAAATATTATCAGGGCTATTGCATAGGGGGATGGGCCAAATACCATTCAGGACCTTCCTTTTGAAATAATCTTGATTTCCAGTGGAATGAAATACATGCTATAAATCAAGGAATTATATTGTTATAGCAAATAGTCAAGTGTTTATTTATATGTATTTTCATACCCTTACATATTTAAAATAGTTATGTGGGATTTTTTTATTATTTAAATCAAAATTCAGCTCTCTCTCACTTTTTGTGGTTTTGATATGAGACCATAGTATTGCACAATAGACAACTGGGGAAATAACAAGTAAGAGAAAGGAAAGAGGGAAGAGGAACATTTTAAGTTTTATTAATTTGTGCTCAATGGCATAATAAGACTGCCATGACCTCCCCTTAATTCCCTATTCATCTAAGGATAGAACTGTTTCTGTGGGTGGAACTGATGTTACTTATCTATGGCCAAATACCCTTAGTAGAGGCTGCTTTGAGCACCTCACTCCACTATTAAAACAGTCATAGGTAAGAGCAAGGGAGACAGACAGTAACAAAACAATTCTAACTTACCAGTGCACAATTATACCTGGGATCCGGACCTGGGATTAGAATCCTGGCTCCTATATTTTTAAATTTGTGGTCCCGGGAGTTTCTTAAACTCATGTGCCTTAATTTGTCCATCTGCATCTGTAGCAGGATATTAATTGTGCCTACCCTGTACATTTGCTATAAAGATTATATGAGCTACAACATAAAAAGTGCTTTATGAAAAAACAACCCAATTTAAAAAATGGGCCAAAGACCTTCATAGACAACCACCAAAGAAGATATACAGATGGCAACCAACCATATGAAAAGACGTTCCACATCATATATCATCAGGGAAATGCAAATTAAAATAATGAGATGCCACTACACACCTAGTAAAATGGCCAAAACCTAAAGCACTGACAACACCAAATGCCGATGAGGATGTGGAGCAACAGGAACTCTCATTCACTGCTGATGGGAATGCAAAATGGTGCAGCCACTTTGGAAGACAGTTTGGTGGTTTCTTATAAAACATGGCTCTTACAGGGCTGGCCTGGTGGCTCAGGCGATTGCAGCTCCATGCTCCTAACTTCGAAGGCTGCCGGTTCGATTCCCACATGGGCCAGTGGGCTCTCAACCACAAGGTTGCCGGTTCAACTCCTCGACTCCCGCAAGGGATGGTGGTCTCCACCCCCTGCAACTAGCAACGGCAACTGGACCTGGAGCTGAGCTGCGCCCTCCACAACTAAGACTGAAAGGACAACTTGAAGCTGAACGGCACCCTCCACAACTAAGATTGAAAGGACAAAAACTTGACTTGGAAAAAAGTCCTGGAAGTACACACTGTTCCCCAATAAAGTCCTGTTCCCCTTCCCCAATAAAATCCTTAAAAAACAACAACCAAACAAACAAAAACAACAAAAAAAAACACACATGGCTCTTACAATACAACCCAGAAATCACACTCTTTTGTATTTACCCAAAGGAATTGAAAACTTATGTCCATACAAAAACCTGAACATAAATGTTTATAGCAGGTTTATTCATAATTGCTAAAACTTGGAGGCAATCACGATGTCCTATAGGAGGTGAATGGATAAAGTGTGGTACATCCAGACAATGGAATGTTATTCAGCATTAAAATGAAATGAGCTATCAAGCCATGTAAAGGCATGGTGGAAACATAAATTCATATTACTGAGTGAAAGAAGCCAATCTGAAAAGGCAAGACACTGTATGATTCCAACTATATGACATTCTGGAAAAGGCAAAGCTATAGAGACAATAAAAAGGCCACTCGTTGCCAGGGGTTAGGGAGGAGAGAGGGATGAAAAGGAGAGTCCAGAGGATTTTTCAGGGCAGTGAAAATATTCTGTTTGATGATAATATGGTGGATATATGCAATTATACATTTGTCCAAACACATAGAATGTAAACACCAAGAGTGACTTAGAATCATAATGATGTGTCATTGTTGACTCATCCATTGTTACTAATGTAGCATTCTGGTGGGGAATTTGATAATGGGGGAAGCTATGCATGTGTGGAGACAGGAGGTATATGGGAAATCTCTGCACTTTCTGCTAAAGTTTGCTGTGAACTTAAAATTAAAGTTAAAAAACAAAGTGAAATCTATTAAAAATTTTAAAAATATTTTTAGTATATATTTGTTCCCTTCACTTCCTGTTGCTTATATTTTTTGTTATTTTTGTCATAAATGAGTGCTTAGTTTACTAAACAGTTTTTTAGATCTAAAAATAGAAGTGCTTTGTAAGGGTGCTAATCCTGAGTTAGCATTTAATGCACATTAGGTATTTTATTCTTAACATGTTAATGCTCTTAATTTATGAAATTTAAAAAATCATATTTATATGAAATGTCTAGAACTGGCAAATCAATACAGACAGAGTAAATTTGTAGCTTCCAGGATCTAGGGAGACACAAACTGGAAAGTGACTGCTAATGGGTATGAGGTTTCTTCTTCAAGTTGATGAAAACATTTTACATTAATTAGTGGTGACAGTTTCACAACTGTGCAACTATACTAAATATCACCAAGTTGTACACTTTGAAAGAGGGAGTTTTATAGTTTGTCAATTATATCTCAATGAAAATGTTGTAAAAATTAAATGAGAAGGATGGAAAGACAAGTATATGTGGGAATAGTGGTTTCTTATTTGTATATAAAACACCTCCTATCTGTTAAGCACACTCTTTGCTATATAGAATATATTATTATATAATCTATCATATATTTTATACTATATATAATTTCTGAATGATATACTTACTATAAATAAACAAGAAACTCCTCAGATTATAATAAGTGCTTCATTGAGGATAAAATTAGTTGAGATAGTGAGTGACTAGGTGGTTACCCTTGTTCCAGAAGTGAAGAAAAGCTTTACTGAAGAGTTATTGAAGAGTTATGTCAGCTGAGTTATGATTGTGTAGAATGAACCCTCATGTGAAGACTGGGGAAGCACATTCCAAGAAGAAGGAAGAGGTAGTAGAAACACTCAAAAAATGACTGCCTTATGTGTTTAAGGAGGCCATAAAACATAGTGAGAGATGGGGCAGAAGGTTAGGGTCGTAGTCTGCAAATTAGCCTGGAAGGAGCCTTTGCCAACTTTTCTCACGTGAAATGAATAATGATACCTACCATGGAAAATTGCCATGAAGTTTTTAAAAATACATGAATAATATTTAGCATAGTGTCTAAGACATGGTTGGAAGAAAATAAATATTCCTACTCTATTAATTTGTCAGTTACATATAGAGTGACCCAATCATGGGTGTGGGTAATAGACAATAGATTTAAAGCATTGACAATGGTCCCTTGGGGCTTCAGGAAAACCCACTCTTTCTTAATCTGTGAAAAAAGAAATAGTGAGATTTCTAGCAGTAACAAAGAAGACTCTATTTAATAGAAAATTAATTGCTAATATAGCATAATTTCTTTTAGATTCCAAATCTTGGATTATCAGATTTTTTCTAGTCTTCATATTAATTTGTTTTGCTGTCAGATTGCATTTCCTTGCTTATTTTTTAAAGCTGGTGTTCTTTTTTTCTATATTAGCTATGTTTTTTTCCTTTCTTATTCTTCAAATGATGCAGATAAATATATAGAAAGGTAGAAGGAATTGACACTACAAAAAAAGAACTTTTACCATTTGGTTAATTTTCGAAGAGGTTATATATAGAACATGGTATTTTTTAAAGTTGGTATTCTTTTCTGTATTATCTGTGTTTATTTTTTAAAGCTGGTATTCTCTTTTCTATATTATCTGCATTTTATTTCCTCTCTTATTTTTCAAACCATGCAGATAAATGTGTACAAAGTTAGAAGGAGTTAACGCTACAAAAATGGAACTTTTATTTGGTTAATTTTCTAAGAGACTATATATAGATCATAGATATAGACTAAATATGAGATACTACATAAAAGAAAAATGTCAAAGACATCTTCTCTTTTATTAAAACCATCAACAATAAGGACTTTGACAATAGTTTTCTTGCCAAGGTTATCATCAGCCCTCTACTCTTAACAGGAATAAAAGGACTTCTAGTTTTGGGGCTTTGTGTTATATTGTTTAGCTGTAGGAAGATACTATAATGCTGCAGTCACAAGAATAAGCTTAGAATAGTAAGGTTTGGCATAATCTAAATTTCAACTTTCACTTTCTAGCAGTGTGACCTTAAACTAGTTATTTAACCTTCCCACGACTCAATTTCCTTGTACATAAAATTATTATAATAATAATTACTTCATAACATGCCAGAAGAAAAGTATTTAGCACAGTTTCTGTAATATCCAATATGATAATAATATAGCAATCATCACCATCACTACCTTTCTCTTTATAAAACTATAATGTTAATGATAAAACAGTAATTCTAATTTAAAAAATTAAATTAAAAAAAATTAAATTTATATTGTATGCTAGTTAATCTATGTAAAAGTATGAAGAAAAATAAAACACCTATCCCTATTAAAATACTCAGTAAACCAGCATTAAAAAACACACACATTTGTTTTGGTTTGTAAACCTAATCTTGATGTTTATGAAGATAATAAAAATAACCACTATTAGGTTACATTTTTTGTGATTAACTTCTTTTTATGTACTTTCCCTCTATTGATATTTTAGAATATTTCATAGCTGAATTACTTGGAAATGACTGTTTCATTTCACATGATGTTCCCAATATTATATTGAGCATTTGACTCCAATTTCTTTAGAAAAGTTGGGGCCTCCATCTCTTCCTTTCAACAATGTTTGTGAGTTGACAAACATCAAGGGCTGTGTTGTAGCATGCACAAGAGATGTGGAAAGATATTGTTTAAATTAGTACCATAAATTTTCCTTTTATGTTTCCCAACCTCATATTTATTGAAATACATTAAATTACCCCAGACATCTAAGGCTACAGCAGTCAATTTATAATAATCTTTATGGTTAACTTAATTCCATTAACCTCATCTTTGAAACATGGCAAATTAAGGAATGCAAAGTGGACTTTCATTTCTTTGGGGGAGGCTGTGAACTATTTAGATGATGGTTGGCGGGGGAAGTGTCTAAGCATTAGTCAGTTATATAATAATAATTTTTTAAAAAATGTTTCCTTTGGTCTGTTTCACACAAAAGCTCTGTGCTCTGCTCGATGACATTGGATCATGCTGCCCTGCTCCAGTCACTGCGATTCTGATTATTTGAAGTAAAAAATGACTGGTGGCATTTTCACGGATTTAAAGGCCTAAATTTGTATTTTCTGATAACATTTAACCTTAGCGAAAGTGATATTTAGGAATTACTTAGGCATTTCAGTGTGAGAAGTTTAGGTTCTTGCAGTGCAAATGTGTGTGCATGGCTGTGCAAATTTATATACTCTGCCTGAGATTTTTAGGTGACTAGTACTGGATAATTAAAAGTTGTGTTTTCATGGCAATAAATGAATTTCCTGTGTTGTGAGTCACTTTTGGGGCTGTGTGCACTGCTTAAGTGGTATTCACTGAATTACCTTAGTGGAGTCTCTGCTTGCTTGTTTTACTACTCTAGAAAAGAAGTAGGTATATGTGGAGTTTGTTGAACCTACAACATTTTACTTGGATGGGATTGTAAAGAAAGTGAATGCAGTGTCATTCAACCTGTGAAAACTCTGACTAGTGGGTTTCTATCAAGTCTCCTTAGTAAAGTTTGCGCAACTCCAGCTCTCCAATCATACTGTGTATCAATTGAACCTCTTTAATTTATTTGACGCTCTTTATGACTTCTGAAAACCAGATATTTAAAAATTTTAAACTGTTATGCTATACGTCCAATCCCCATTTGTGCTCTTTATTTGAAGTCTTAATTTTGCACTTTGAGTGCACAAGTCAGCCCCTTCGGTTCACACACATAACAAGGTATATATTTGGAGAGAATGTCAAGAAATGTGTAATCACTTATTTAAAATGATTGACCAGTAGCGAGGTCACACTGAGAATGCTACTTAGAAGAACTGAGTCAAATTTTAGGCTACTAAACTTTGCTGTGCTCTGTAACCTAGGGCTATATGTAACCTCGGTCTTTCTTTGGACACCTATTGGAGGTCTTCTAAGAAATCATGCTGTTAATTTCACAGTAGATAGGTAAATGAGAAAATAGATGAACATAACCATATTATAAGAGGTATTATAGTTTCTAGGAGCATGGATTCTGGAGACAGGCTGACTGCTGATTTCAAATCTTAATGCGGCTGTTTAATAACAGTGACCTTAGGCAAATTACTTAGCCCCTTTCTGCCCCTTTTTATATTTTTAATTGTTCATGGTTTTAAATTTATTGGAGTGATTGGTTAGTAATATTATATAGGTTTCAAATGTGCAATTCTATAATTCATCATCTGTATATTGCATTATGTGTTCACCACCCAGTCAGTTCTCCTTCCATCACCATATATTTGATCGCGTTTACCCTCATCTACCACCCTCTTCCCACTTACCCTTTGGTAACCACTAAACTATTGTCTGTGTCTATGGATTTTTGTTTATTTATTTGTTTGTCTTGTTCCTTTGTTGCTTTTAGTTTTATGCCCCTCAGATGAGTGAAGTCATGTGTTTCTCTACTTTTTCTGTCAGACTTATTTCACATAGCGTGATAATCTCAAGATCCATGTGGTACATATATACAATGGAATATTACTCAGCCAAGGGAAAAGATGAAACACTGCCATTTGTGCCCCTATTAATTTTTAAAATGAGTAATGATAGTACTTTGTAAATTTGTTGGAAAGATTTATATTGCTTAAAAGGTGTACAACACCTAGTGACTACAGTATATTTTAGAGTTACTATTCTTATTATCTAGGGGGAAAGAAACCAGTGTCTGAAGGTAGATACATAGCTCCAATTACTGCTATCAGGAACAACTAGCAAATCAGAACTTGTAGCGCTATTCAGTCTGTATGCCACAGCTAGTTTTTGTCATTTCTTTGTTTTTATTTGCCATATTTTCTTAATTCCTGTTGGAAAACCTTTTGGGGTCACTTCCATTAGTTTTTGCAGGGTAGCTTACTTAGCTCAGAGTGCCCATTAGCAGTGCAGTACAGTGGTTGTGTCAGGAAAATCTAGGAGTCCTGAGATTTCATATCTATAATTGTATAAATGTATGCTTTTCAGGGGCAGTGTTGTGTAAGTAAATGGATATAAATCATAGACTGCTAAAAGCAGATGGGACCTTAAAAGCTATGTAGTCCAACCCCCTTATTTTATAGATGAGAAAACTGGAGCTCAGAAAATGGAGTGATTTGTCCAAGGCCATAATAGTTATTATCTGAGATGAGGAATATATCCAAATACCTGCATAAATCCTAGGTTATTTCCACTAAAAATGTCCAAATTAGTGCCTAAAAGATACCATTTAAAATAGCAACAATTTCTTCCTCCTGGACATCTTTGCACTATTCAGGAAAACTTGAAAAGCATGCTAGAGGCCTCTCTCTTCCTCCTGTTTCAACCTCTGACTGAGACAAAAAGCTCAAACTACCCACAAAAGCAATCTAAAACATTGAAACTAACATGTATAATGTTAGAAGCAAATCACCTACTTACCACATAGACTGGCAATATGCGTGGTGGACAAACCTTCTTAGAATTCATAGAAATTAAACAACATTTCAAGATACCATCGTAAGACTTAGTTAATAAAATGAACTGATCTTTGACTCAAGAATGTATCCATGATGCTTTCAGGACAGAGCAATACCTCTTATGAGCAGAAACGTGATATATAAGGCTCTCGTTGTGCCCTTTCAAAAGTCAAACAGTTCCACTATCCCTTAAATCTGATAGGCCCAGGCAGAAGCTGGGAATCCAAAGGTCCCTATTCATACAAAGTATATACTTTTCTAATGGCTATTTATCTTCCAACTCAGACTAGACATTTTATGTAAGAAGGAGGCTGCTTGTGGTTTCATGAGTAAGCGAGAGAAACACAATGAGGGATGATACTCTCCATTTAGTTGCCAGCCTCCTAAGTGGGAAACAAATAATAGCAGAGGGATGAACGTGGCAGAAAGCAAAGTGAGAAACAGAACAGTTAGATATGGGAAACATTAAAGAACAAGAAATAGCAACATACCAATGCCAGAACCCAGCAAGAAAAGGGGAAATGTTATGAGTACCAGTAAAAATACTGAAGAAGGGCTCTTAAAGGGAGGGGGTGCTCACAAAGTCGACCTTGAAATCACAATAATACATTCCAGGATGAAAAGAAAGGAAAGTTGATTATTTTTCTCCAAGGCCAAAAATACATATTTTTTTCCTTAAAAAATAATAATAAAACGAAGAAAGAATTGACTAAGGATTGGGGGGAGAAAAGTATAAAAACGGCTATATACAGAAAGTAGTAACAAAAGTAATGAGCAGTGTCCCTATCATTTAAGCTCGTAAATTGTGTTTCAATCTCCTTCCGGCTGTGTAGCCTACAAACACTGGGAATTAGAGATACTGTGTTTCCCCAAAAATGAGACTGGGTCTTATATTAAGATTTGCTCCAAAAGATGCATTAGGGCTTATGTTCAGGGGATGTCATCCTGAAAAATCATGTTAGGGCTTATTTTCCGGTTAGGTCTTATTTTCGGTGAAACACAGTAGGACAGTGCTGTTTCTGTGAGAACATCAATTAATGAATTCCAAATGAAGGTTTGGCTGCCAATAAATAGCTGAGTGATCAGGCCAAGTCACCTCTGTCTCATGTTTCTCCCTGTCAAATAGGTAATGGTAATATTTATTCTATCTAGCTCAAGGGACTTTAATAAAGAAATATTGGGTAAATGCATGTATAAATGGAGGCCATAGAGCTTAAATGTTTAAGAACAGAATGATTAAAAAGGTAGACTCAAAGCCTAACCTTCTGGGTTTGAAATCCAACTCCTTTTCATCTTATTTCTATACTCGGGCTGATCAGTTACCCTCTTTTTCTCAATTTCTTCATCTGTAAAAGTTAATAATAGCGCCCACCTCATAGGGTTGCTATGAGGAGTGAGCTAATAAATGAAATTCATTTAGAACAGTACCTGTCAAGTATTGAGGACCATCTTGACTATTTTCATGGTGTCTATGCTTTGGAAATAAACCTTTTATGTGAATGCAATGCAATGCATCCATCAACAGTACTACATAAAAATTAGAATCATTGATGTTGATAAAAAGTCCTATCTGACATCATTACCTTATGTTCCTTCATTCATTTTCTCTTCTTCCTCATGTCTGTGCTTTTTCAGTCCTGTCTCTCTTAGTTCATTGCAAAAGAAAGTCATTTCTTTTTGCTTCATTTGCTGAATATATATTATCCATGAAGCTATTATTGAGCACTTACTATATACAGGCACTGCTAGAAATATTAAAAGGTACAGGCACACTTTTTGCCCTGGAAGACATATATCTAGCACAAAGAAGCAACTCATTAAATAATAAGAAGAAATGCTATGATTACATTTATGAACAAAGTTATTTCACCTGGGCTTACTTGGATGCTATGGGCAGACTTACCAAAAATGTTAAAATAATAATTGAGTTTCAATGCTACTATGTTAATTCAAACTTTCTATAGCTCACATTTCACTTTCTAATTTGTCTTTTGCCAGCAAAACTTAGTGCTGGAATCTCACTTTTACTTATTCCACTCCTATCATCCTCCCCCACCATTAAAAAAGCATAAAGTAAAATAAACTTGTTTTACACTTAAATGCTTCTGAAGATGTTTTCTTAGTGACTCATTCTATTAGACTAATAGTTCTCACAGTAAGTTAAAGTGGTGGGAAAACCTAGCTCACTTTGTCTAGGTATGTTTTATTTCTCTTTCTACTGCCCCAATTTATTCTGATAGTCTTGGGAGAGAACTGAAAAATAGCATTAACCTTACTTCTTATGAACTTTAAGGAAGAAGGAAGCAATCTCCCTCCATAGTCAATTCCTATCAATGCTGAGGTGAACAATTATAGTGAAGTTATTTCTACAGGGGTATGTGTTTTCCGTAAGTGGTACAAGTTTAATATATATGTGGGAACTTGACAATTCTTATTCTTAATGAAATACAGCATAGTTGGTGAACCATGTCTACTACTTCACAGGCAGCATGCTGCCTCTGCTGCCAATAGTTCTTGTTTTTAGCCCCCAAGGGTGGGTCTCTTACTTATGTGCATCTTACCTGTATAACCTCTAGTAAACATTTTGCATATTTTAAGAGGAGGCAGAATTTCGTTTTACAATACAAAATAATGCATGCTCACTGTCCAAAGTAGAATACAGAAAAACACAATGAAAGTAATAGTTGCCCATAATTTTATGATTCAGGAATAACCTGTGTTAACTGTTTGCTACATACATTCCTAATGACAACTATATAATGATAGCTAACATTTATTGAGTATTTTATATGCATCAGGCAGTTTCAATTGAGTTTATATGTTAAATATTACCCATTTATGCCTCCCAACAACTTTATGACGTAAGTACTATTATTATACCATTTTAAAAATGAGGAAACTAGTGCAATAATAAGCTGCAATAACTCATTCAAGATAATCGTGACAGTAGAAAATGGAGCCAGGATTCTAAACCAGGCAGTTGGGTTCAGAGCCCAGTGTTTTTAAACCACCAAGAAATGCCTTTTTAGTACTATACATACACTTTTGTAAGCTGCTTTAATTTCCTTAATATACCATATGTTTTGCCAATGTCTTTAAATATTCTCTAAGAATATGATTTTCTTATTGGCCACCTATAAATCTATCAGTTGGATGTACCAGAATTATTTTAATTCCTGTTTCATAGATATTTAGTTTGCTTCCAATTTTTCACAATAGAAGTGATCCAGCTTATCTTACAAAAAATTCTGAGCAGGTATACACGTTCTCAGTGATTTCAATATTTATTTAAATAAGCAGCTATTGGATGTCAGTAGTGTGCCTATCAATATAAAACATGCAGTAAATATTTGCTGTGCAATAACTATGTTCCAAGAACAGTGCTAGGAGGCCCTAGGGAACAAAAGGCTGTAAAGCCAGTCTTTCTATTCCTAAATATCTTTTAATCTAATGGAGAGAGATCCGTGTAAAACTGTATGTTTCAGTAGATGCCAGACTGGTGTGTTGAGGAATGAATGGCAGGTGATGAAATTTCGACAATGGATGGAAACTGTCCAATCAAGACTTATAGTTATAATAACCAGGGTAGGTGATGTGAGGAAACTCGTATTTTAAGAAGATCTATATGACAGCATTATACCCATGAGGAATGGTAAAGACCAGAGCTATTCCTACTTAACTAGATTTATTTGATCATTTCTAAGGATTTTGTGAGGTTCAATCCCATATATTGTATTGTCCTTGTATCGGTGATGTAATATATGGGTATGCCATTAACCAAATGCTGATTATAAGTAGAAGAATCAGTTCTGTTGGCTAACAGTCTCAGATATAAATTAAGGGATTTAACAAATAGTTTTTCCCAGGACTTGGAAGTACTGCAGCTTTGAATGTTCTAGGAGATTTCCAAGTGATCTCAGGGCCAAGTGGTAAGCAGACCATTCTCTGAAATTGGATCTTCTGTAGTAAGTCAGTGGTCTTTTTTTGTTTTATTCTAAGACCTTGGTGTTGCCTTCAGGGGTTACTGACTAGCTTTTCATTGAAAGCTGATTGAGTTAGATATACACCTCCTATAGTTGATGGGTTTTCTTGCCAGAAATATCCCTTTGCTTATCAGTGGGGAAGGTTTTTGCTTCTATTTCTGGATTTAAAGGTATCCCTCAAGATTCCATTACTCCGTTCACTGAGAAAAGCTTAAAGTTAAAGGAGGGTAGATCTGAGCTCTGTTTGATGAAGGAGGCTGAGTGAAATAATTGTTCCCGGGTTGCCTCAGGTTCTTCTAAATGTTAATGTTTCTATCAGAACTTAACACTCGGAGGTATTCCATTTGGTGAGATTTCTGTGAAAACATTCTTAAATGCAATTCCAATTCTAAAATGACTTTTTGGTCATCAGATATGAAAATTAACATGGACCCTGCCCAACAAGCAACCACATAGATCTTCATCCTGTTTAACTTCTAAAAGTGAAAATACTCCTGTGATCCTGAATGTATCATTTTCTGTTCTTTTTTTCAAACTTGCTTGAACTCCATGGGAAAGACATGGAATCAAAGAGAAAGAACAATACTAAAGAAAAATAAATGGGCCATGAAGAATTGTGCTCAAAATCATAAGTAAACATAGACACATACTCTCTCCACAGTGATGGGATTACAGAAACTGTAAAGAAGCTTCCTGAAGAGCTGTAAAGGACTTGGCTTTCCATGAACTTAATGACTGAACCTAAAGTTCCTCCCTAGGAGATAAGCTGAAATCATAGCACAGTTTGAATAAAAATATACCTTTCCAAGGTTACTGCAGAACAGTTATGGCTGGGACCCTTTACTCTTGTAGAGAAAGCTCTGTAACCTCTCATTTTATTTTTAATTTTTTAATCATTTTTTTATTAAATTTATTGGGGTGACATTGGTTAGTAACATTATATAGGTTCCAAGTGTAAAATTCTATAATACATCATCTATATGTTACATCATGTCCTTAACACCCAGAGTCAGTTCTCCTTCCATCATCATATATTTGACCCCCTTTACCCTGTTCTTCCTCTCCTCTCCCCCTTTACCCTCTGGTAACCACTGAATTCTTGTCTGTGTCTATGAGTTTTTGCTTGTTTGTTTGTCTTGTTCGTTTGTTGCTTTCAGTTTTATATCCCACATATCAGTGAAATCATGATTCTTGATTTTTTTCTGTTTGGTTTATTTTGCTTAGCACGATAATCTCAAGATCCATCCATGTTGTCGCATATGGCAGTATTTCGTCTTTTCTTACGGCCGAGTAGTATTCCATTGTATATATGTACCACATCTTCTTTATTGTGACCTCTTCTTTTAAATTGACTTCCATTGAGTAGTAATGCCTCCCAGCTTGCACTTCCAGGCACTGTACTGGGTAATGTATTTACAGGCTGGTCTCATTTCGCTTTTTGTAATAGGAGATGGATAGCTTACTGCTACTTGGAGGCAACTTCAGGAACACGATTTTCATGGTGGTAGTTTAAAAAAATGTGATTATTGGGAATAATAACTCCAGAGACCAAGATTGAGTGAGATTACTTCCAATTGATTCAGCACATCGCCAGGTTATTGAAGTTCTCATCTTAGACCTGTGAATTCAGAGTCCACATTGTTCCCTGATGTGATGTATATTTAGGTTCCTACTATCATATATAGGCATTAAGTTTGCCTCCGACTCTCAGTAGGAGTCTGGCCTCTCAGAACAATTATTTAGTCAGATCTTTGGCAGCTCTACTCCTTGCTTACTTACTATTCCTATTTCTTTAAAGTCAGGATATAGAAAATATACATTACTGAAAGGAAGAAAACCCATCTCCAACACCAGTATAGTGTTTTTCAGTTCGGAGGTTTATATCGTATGCATCATTTGATTTAATGTCCTTCAAAGCCTTGGGAAATGTGGGTTATTATCATCTTATTACTGTTGTTGATAAATAGCAGCTACTATTTATTTCGCACTAACTCCACATCAGGAACTGTGCTAAACACCTTATAGTTGATCCGAACAACACCCTTAGGAAACTGAAATTAATATTATGCCCATTTTACAGATGAGAAAACCATAGCTTAAATGACATGTCAAGTTTACACAGCTACCATGTTTCCCCGGAAATAAGACCTACCCTGAAAATAAGCCCCAGTTAAGATTGTCAGCCAGATGGACACATTTAGTATATTACGACGATGTTACAGAAGAAGATGACATGGCTGTATTTGAATAAATGTAGATTGTTATACATGAAAAAAATAACACATCCCCTGAAAATATGCCCTATTGTGTCTTTTGGAGCAAAAATTAATATGAGACCCGGTTTTATTTTCGGGGAAATACGGTATAAGACCTGGTCTTATTTTGGGGGAAACACGGTAGTATGTAGCCAAATTGGAATCCAAGCACTGGTTGATATGCTTTGATTCTAGAGCCTGAGCTTTGAATCTCTATGGGGTGTTGCCACATTATTTTACAGATGGAAAGCCTAGTGATGCCAAAAGTTTTAATAAGTTGCCTAGGTTATTAAGTTAGTTCCTAATGCCTTCCAACTGCAACCACAAACATTTTCCATTATACCATGCTGTCCCCAGGGCTTCTAGTAGCTTATATGGTACGCTGAAAAATTAAACAAAGGAACATCCCAACCCCCAAGAGGACCAATTTTTTCAAAAAGCATGCTTTTTTCCAGTCTGACTCTGCCTTATGCCAGGGTTACAAGGATGGGCGAGTGGAGTGTGGGTATGGATTTCGGCCCCTATTTATCATACCCCTTTGCTTAATCTTTGTGCAAGGCACAATACCCAGAGCCATAAGCAGTGGCCCTGGCTGACCTCATTGAAACTAATTAGCTGGCCATTCTGAAATAATGTTAAGGGAAGTATCCAAAAGATATTTTTTGTAGGTATGTGCTCTTAGAAGCTGTAAGGAAGTAAAATTTGTACTCCACTAATTACATTTCTAATATACTCACATTTTCCTTTCACTGCCAATGAAAACGTTGAACAAGATATAATCTGACAGCACTCATGCTACAACTCCCCTGAAGTCAAAATGTGTCACTAGTCAAAATGACCCTCATCTTCACAAGCCCTTGAAGAGGAGTTGAGGATCATTTGTGAAGTGGGTTTTAACCACAGGGTGATATATTGTGCTACACATATGTCACTGAGTTTGGGGATCATTTTTTTTGTATTTATTTCAATTTACTATCATACCCTTTTCCAAATGGATTACTTTTAATTATATAGCTACCCAGGGCATAAAGCAAATATCCTATAACTTGAATATGTTTTCCACTGAAGTACTGATAAAGTAATAGAATTAACGTGCACCTAACTGTAATAAGCAAAAAACCAAATTTGCATGAGTATATAATGAGGACAGTGATAATCACAGAAGAGTTTTTTAATAAAATGTCTGTGAGTGGGGATGTACTTGTCTGAGAGGCTCCGGAATTTTTAGCTTGAAAAATGTCTCATCCAACTGGAAATGTTTGTGAAAACACATAGCTGATTGACTTGAAAGAGCACAGTCTAGGGAGTGTTTCTCAAACTTGAATATTAGAATCACCTAGGGAACCTACGTAAAAATGCAAAGGCTCGAGCCCTGTGCTTGCTTTAAGAAACTTAGGTATCTCGTGTGTTCTGTAGTAACTCTTGGCTTGATTCTGATGCAGACCAGGTCTGTAGACCCAGATTCTGAGACTAGGCTGCACATTAGAATCACTGGACACTCACAACTGGCACTTCTGATTTCCTTCGTATTAAGCGCAGCTTGAATGTTGGGAGGTTCACAACCTCCCCCACGTGATTCTAATATCAGCAAAGTTTGGGAACCAACAGTCTTAAGGCCTTGCTACCCAGTGTGTGCTCCAAAGACCACCGCCACCAGCAGCAGCAACACTTGGGAGTTTGTTGGAAATGCAGAATCTTGGGTCTCACCTAGAATTAATGAATCAGAATCCAGCGTTTACCAGGCTACCCAGGTGAATTTTATGCACATTAACTTTTGAAGCGTGCTTAGCGAGGAAGTCAGGCAGAGCTGGATTTTTAGCCATTTCTTTTTTCTTTTTTCCCACCTTTCTTCCGCCTCCCCTCCCTGCCCCTCCCCCCCCTCCAACTCCGGTTCAAGCCATTGTTTCTCAGTCTAGTTGTGTAGGACACAGCTCCCTGGCCCATGCTGGTATTATGAACCTTGCAATTCCCCAGCTGAGGCAGTTGGGGCCCAGTCATTGGTCGGTAGCTCACAGCCATCTCTAATTAGCTAGGTGACTGTGGAAAGCTCTCTGAGTTTATGGTCTCCTAGCCTGTAAAATGAGCTTGATGATAACCATGTCAGTACTGCAGGTTTGTTGTGGAGATGCTTGAACTGCAATACCGGAAATTCTTACCTTCATTTCTAGGACAGTGAAGACACTCAGGAAACATTAAGTCCCTCTTTACAGACAGAGTTGCTGTGAACTTTTTCCGCACTGTTAGTCAGAGGGCACGTGAAGCAAAACACCCTCAGTGACTACCATCACAGGTGGTCCTATTCCTCTCGTATTAGTGAAGGTTCTTTGGAGCTGTGAATTCAAGGTGATTTTCATTAATTAAAAAAAAAAAAAAAATGCTTCCTAGATGCAAGTGTCGTCTTCTAACAGGATTAAACCCTAGGAAAGCAGTCCTTAGCCATGTTGTCCTTGAATGTACCTTGGGCACCCTGTAGTGTTGCGTGGTTGTGCACAACTTAATCATATAGTGCCACCTATTCATACTGTGTTATCTTTAATTTTTTCTTTGCGATCTTAATCTGTTATTTCCCTCCCCTTTGGCCAAGAGTTCATTTCTTTATAGAAACTCATATATAGGTTCCTTTTTCTCTCTTCAAGCCACTAACTTCTGTAATGATCTATTTTTTTTCTTAGTTTCTCTCCTGCCCTGTTGCTATTCTGTTTTCCTACTGTTGATGTTCTGCTCCCTGAACTAAGACATGGAACTGACTTGTTCAGTAAAGTTTATATCTGATTGAGAGGGCCTGACAATACTTTCTTTGTAGTGCAATCGTTTTCACATTAAGAAGGAAGTAGAAATGTCTAATTGGATACCGCAGAAGAAATACCCTCAACTAATCTTTCTAAGCAGGACGACAATGAGTAATGATTACAGTTAATTAAGTTAGGCAACCTCCATTTCCATTCAGTTAGCAGCACTGCTAATTATATACTCATTCTACAAGGTTTCTTTAGTTCTTCTGTAATTTGGATGCAGTACTCTTTGTAGGCAAGGGGATACTGTACGATTAATGAGCTTTCTCCCACCAACGCCTTCTGTTTTCTCCAAATGAAATTTCCCCATCTGGAAATTGAGAGTAGAAAAAGGAGCAAGGGGGGTAAAACAGTCACAGTTTAACGTATTTCCAGCACAGCACATGTTTATAATTGCAGAATATTTGATGGTCAGGAAAACAGTGGCATTTCATTTCTTTGGGAGCCTTGGGAAATTGTGGCTGATTGTAAAATAAAACAAGTCCAGTACTTGGCATTTAAAAGTATAAATGGCAGTAGCACTTAATATTTTATGCTTTTGTTCACTTCTAACAACTTACTCTTTAAAGAAAACAGGGAGAACCGCAGTTCTCCTTGGCTATATTATTAATGAAGCTCTTGGAAAAAAAAAATGAGTTTATGTGCTTTGATCAGATGGGGATTGACGTCCTTAAGAGTTTTATTTTTAATCTGAAAATCCACTTCAATCTTATTCTCTGAGTAAACAGTCATTATACAAGCCTGGCAAAGTTCTGTACTTTCAAGAAGCAGGATTCAAGATTTCATTTCACATGCAATCTCGAGTAAGTTATCTATATTATTCCTTTTATTTTAAAAAGTTGGGGTTTACGTAGATGGGTTTTTGATTCAATCTTCAGTAATCTCCATTTGCTTTAAGAATTGCTGCATTGTGGCTTGTATTTTGTTTCAGATTGTTTCAGATTTTCAGATTGATTTTTAAAGGTATATCTGGAGAAAGATATTTGGATGTCAAGCACTCTTATTTATATTTTCATAGGAAGTTCAAGTATGTTTTGAGCAGCACTGGACATTTTTTTTTTTTTGAGGTTTTTTTCTTCTTTTTCCTCCTGACATCACACAGGTGCACAACTTTATAGGTCCAGTCTCTTTTTTATGCGTCCTCCTTTCTGCTTGTCTTTCATAACGTGGGTTTGCATAAATCAGTGCATTGTGGAGTTCACATGAAGACTAGACAAAAATACAGGTGTCCTCATAATAATCAGCTCCTCTAATTCTCCTCTCTGGCTTATGCTTCAGTCTGAGTGAAATCCCATATAAAGCAGGCAGCAGTTATTACTAGAGGAACTGAGGTTACTGATTAGAAGGGAACGTAATCAGGTAGATTGAGCCTGTGAGGGAAGAAACCATTGCTGTGAGAGGGGAGTGTTTGCAAAACGCTCCCTGTGAATCTGTGAAGAACACCTCACTTTTCACGGCAACCGGAGTAGAAGAGACAGGTGCAAAAAGACTGTACGTTTGTCTGCTTTTGGGAGGCTGTTCAGAGATTATGTACCTGCTTTATCTGTGCTTGGCTATGACTCTACCTCCAGGTTTATCAGACCCCATAGAATGTGTAAGAGAAAAGTACCAACAGGGAAATCAGCAAAAAGCTTTCCTATGAAGGTGTAGCAAGCCACCGCAGAATTTGAAATGTCTGAGGTCTTATCTGGTGAGTAAAAGCTGCAGATAAATGCAACAGCCATTCAGAAGAATGATAAATGCCACAAGCATTCGGAAACAGGCTTCCCCAAAGGTGACTCCTTTGGTCAATTTGCAACCTCTAGGATAAATTTGGATCACTCCTGTTCCATACGGTTTTTCTAAAAGTTAAATTGGGGCTTTTGTTGTGAGGAAGGGAGGGAAGGGTTTGACATCAGTGACCTATAGGATACTGCAAGTCAGTGAAATGAGAAAGAAACCAAATTCTAGTTTTTGGATTATGGCTTTTATGAACTTTGTCTTCAGAAATCTAAAATTATTTTTGGTATGAACAAACTGAAAAATGTAATGACCCAGACTTTAATCAATAAACAATAATATTTCAATATCTAAGGACCTAGACTGAATCCATAAATGCGTTAGAAAACTAATGTGAAGAATTTTTGTCTTAACAACAGAAACACCTATATGATTATAGTTTCAAGCAATTTTTATCAAAGAAAAATAGTAAAGATGGTTGTGAATAGCAATTTAGACATGATCAGACATGTATAACTTATTGGGAAGCAAACTGGGCCACTGGTTGTAAACAAATTAGGAATCAGGCTCCCTAATTATCTGAAATATTTTAGAATGATTTTAAAGAGTAAATATTTATTGCTAAATGCCAGCTTGTAAATGAAGTATATCATGATTAACCATGTTATCTGCTTTTTAAAAAAATTATGAGATATCAAAAAATTTTAAATTAGCCAAGATGTGTTGTAGGTCTTTATCAACTATATGTTAAAAGTACATTAATTCCTAAATTATGGTAACGTTATTAAAATTCAAATTTCTTTGAAAAGTTTTTCTATCATTAGGAAGGAAGATGGCTAGTTTTGGGGGTAGGGCAGAGCTAAAAAGGTTGAGATTAAATAAGCCTTTTGAAAATTATGAATATATATTAGGAAAAAAGACAGTCCAATTCAAAGTATATTTAGATCTCAAGCTGTCCCATAACTTGGTTTGTAAGAAAAGCTACCCACTTTTGTAAGTCTTGTCTTTCATTTGCTCTGAACTAGGTGGTTGCCATTTCTTACTTATAGTTTGCCTTTTACTAATCTCTTTCTAAAGTTTTTTTTGTTTTTTGTATTTGTGTTTTATTCATCAGACAGATTGTCCTAGAAGTACAGAGGCCAGTTAATGGTTTATGAGTTCAAGCTGAGCCGAATATAGCTAAGCTCTGTCTTGCTTGACATTTCATCAAAAGCTGTGTTGATTTGCAATGTTTACCGACCTATTTATTGAACCCTCACAGCTTGAACTATGCCACCAAGCTTGCTGACATTGCTTAGATTATCTCTAAATGCATGTACAAACTAAGGAGGAAAGAGAGAATCAGAAAAATAAGTTAAAAACAATCCTTGACCTATTTCATAAATTATGCTTTTTTAGTCCTTGAACTATTTGTTTGATTGTTTCCCTCAAGACCCCATGACACAATTTTTGTCCTTTGATCTTTACAAAAACTCTGGAAGCAGAAGGGTAGTAGATTGGGGGTGGGGGTTATCACTTTGTGAGGGGTGTAAATGTCTTAACTAGTACATTGTTTTGTACACCAGAAACTAATAAAAAAAAGAAATGTATGTAATAGAACCCAGCACAGGGCTTTAAAAAAACAAAAACAAAAACTCTGGAAGAAAAACTAGAGCAGTGGTTCTCAACCTTGAGTAGACAACAGAATCCCCTGGAAAGATTGTGTAAATTACAGCTTGCTGGGCCCCACCCCCAGAGTTTCTTAGTCAGTCCTTCTGAGGTGTGGCCCAAGAATTTGCATTTCTAAAAGGTTTCTCTGGAGATGCTGATGTTGCTGGTGTAGGGACCACACTCTGTGAACCACTGACAAGATGAGAAGATGCTCATTTATGACTCAAAGTCACCAAAGTTTAAGTAGATTAAGAATTTGGCTCATGGGGATTTATATAGTTGGAAGACATTCTAGGCAAACTGAATGGACCCATGGAGAAATAGGGGCTCAAGAAATAGTCACTGGATCGAGATTTATGTGTCAGGTAAATAGTTGGGACTAAACAAACATCCTGTTGAATGAATGAATAAGAGAATTTGATACATGTTCACTATTAAACACAAAATATTTATTTTCTGTCTCTTAGTCTAGTTATCTGCGTTCTGTTTAAATGTTGTTTAGAGAAGTTTCCACTGCACAAGAAAATAAACACACATCCCTCACAAAATTGAGGTATTTGTTGAATTAATGATTAATGCATTAATATTAAATACCTATTTGGGGAAATTATTATTCTCCAGAAATGAGCAATAAAATTACTAAAGTAAACAGTTGGTGCTTAGTCCTCAAATATATAAAGCATCCATTTTTAATTACACTTTTGATTCTTATTCCCTGAGAGACCTCCCTAAGCAAGGATTTAGTTTATGATATTTTTAACAAAACAAAAGCATGATCCATCTTTTATAAGCACTTGAGTCTATACTGTACATCAAAGTCTCCGCTATGAGGTCAGTAAAAATAAGGTGTTTTCTAACTCACCTTATTGAAGCCACAGTTTGGAAACTTAAATCATGACAAGACTGGATATTTTACTTAATTTTAGTGCCCAGTAAAAAATAAAAACATCTTTTGAGATGCTAATAACTAAATTGAAGCATCCTAAAAATTGTATCTTTTGCTATTTTTTTAAAGTTGTATGCTCGTTTGTTATGGTCCATGGCTTTTAGTAAAATTTAAGCTTTGATATATTCTAATGAGGTTCAACATTAGGTTAAATGTATAATATGGATAATTGACTTTTAATAGAATCTAATCTAGATGTTCATAACTTAGAGTTGGTAGTAGGCAGGCCTTTAAGGAAGCAGAGATGTTTATTACAATCATTTTCTCAATTTTGTTGATTAAATATATCAAGAAAATAGATATTGTCATTTATTTCAGTTTTATAGTGTATTTTTGTCTCGTCTTACCTCTCACATGCTACTTATATAGGCTTCAGAAATCATGAGCGCTATGATGGCATTTTCATGTTATTATAATTCAGATATGATTCTAAGTTGATGAAATGAGGGTAATGCTTTAGAAAGCAAATGCACCATGTTTCTGATGTGTAAGTTACATATGAAATGATTTATTTTTGCCTGGCTCACTTATCAGTTTATTATTTTTCACTTTCCCATTCATGATTAAAGCAACTCATAATTACTAAAATAGATAATATTTATGATGATAGATTTTGGTTTTATTCTGACAGTAAAACCATCTTTATGATGTTTTGCAGTATAAATTTGAGGGAAAGGATTAACACTGTACTAGGTCTCATATCCCTTGACTTTCATCATTGAATCCTTAGCACTTAATATGTGCCTGGAATATAATGAGCATTCAGTAAATTAGCTAAATAAATGAATGAATGAATCCTACAGGCAAATTTGCCCAGGATAAAAAATGGGGGATATTTTAATTTTAATTTTTAATGCTGTTTGTTTTGGTCCAGATGAATAATATCTATGATATTTTATGCTGATGGATATTCAATCATTAACTGACTGTGAGAACAAAAGGCATTTTTCTTGTTTTTTATTAATGTAGGATTTCTTTGGCAAGCTCATTTGAGTCTTTCAGGATACAATCTGTCTATTCACCTTTTCAGTTTTCTGATTCCTCATGGTCAGGCCAAAATCACATCTCTTCAGTCACACACACACACACACACACACACACACACTCACACACTCATACACTTCATGTATTTTATTTTGGGCTAACACTTGAAATTGAAATGGAAGTTGGGGGAAGGGAAACGCTGAAATAGATGGATTTTTTCCCCAGCCAATCAGAACTCAGCCTCTATTTTAGAGAAAGTATTAAGAATATGGTTAAGAGAAGAAGAAGAAAAGCGAAAGGGTTGGAAGAAGGTCCTCACCTGTTTGTACCTTCTTAGGCAGCTTTGAAGGTGCCAAAAGCAGAAAAATGGTTTTGCTTTGCTTTACTCCACATTCAAGACCCAAGCCAAGATAGAACATAAACCTGTTGGAAGGTTCTTTTAAATTAAACTCAAGGCACTTGGAAATACAATATATAAAGTTTTTTTGTTTTTTGTTTTTGGAAGGTTAAGACTTAGATTCTGTCTGCATGATGAGTAATGACTAAAGCATACAGTAGTTCCCACAGAATTATCAGGAAATGTAGACAAATCTCTTTCCAATAATAAAAAAATGAGCATCAGTGATTTCTAACAAAGCCCTAGGAAAGAATAAGGAGGAGAAATCTTGCCATATAATTAAAAATAATGAAATTATCTATCAAGGTTAGCTACATTAGTATATTTCACTTAAAGATTTTTGATACAAAAAGTTTCAGTGTGAATTTAGTAAAAACAAAAATATATTGAGTGTGTGCCTTACTGTAGAGTATCATTTATCCAATAGACTGTTATTTAACCTCCTTTGGAATCGTAATTGTTAATCATAAACTAAACCAAACGCAAAACAAAGTACACCACATGTGAAGCCATGGCAATGAATAAAACAATTTCTGTGTGAACTAGCCTGCTGTTCAAATTTGTTTATAGTTATGCTTCAGATACTATTTACCAAAATACTGACAGAATCCTGCAAGCACAATTTTTAAACACTTACCTTGGAGGCTTCCAGGACTCTGGAAATATTTCTGTTGGCTTAAAAACAAACAAACAAACAAAAAAAACAGCAATAAAAGAAATGTTTCTACTCAAAGCCATATATAGCACAAATAAAAAGATTCTGTAAAGAGGATTTTGAAACAAAAGGCTTTTGTGGTTCAGGTATTTCCAGTTAGCCTGTTCTTAAAAGTCTGCGAAAAATTTTTAAATGAGTATTTGAATAGAGTTTATGCAATTCAACAGATACTGGCTTATATTTGACAGTTTGAAAATCAGTAGGAGGCAGTACATGTTGCTAAGTGGCAATGTGATGTCCAGGTATTACAATTCATTTTAATACTATTGGCCAACATAAAAATATATAAAACACTCTTGCGTATTTTAGTTGACCAGGAAACAAGTTTGCATATAGCATCCCTTAAATTAACTGAAGACTTTTGGGGTTTAATTCTCCAATCTTCAAATAAGGGTGTTGGACTTGGTGATGTCTAAGGTTCCTTATATAGCTCATAACAACGTCTTTAAAGGAGTGTTTCCATAGAGGAGAGAAATAAACATGGTCCTGAAGGAGACAGAAGATGTAGATGTTGCTTATGCTCTGCCAAGTATCTCCTTCACCCACATAAATTTAGTGCAGTTCCTGGCTCACCCATCTCAAGAGTTCCCATCTCTTGCTCTGCAGCTCTGACTGAGGGCTTGCTCCAGCTTACCTGCTGCAAACAGGCAGGAGTAAGCCAGAAATATTGTGGGAGGGGGGATAATGTCACCAGGAGCAACCCTTAACTACTAGTGGATGGGAGGGTCACCAGCAGGATGGAACTCCAGTTGCCCCCAGTACTAATGTGTTCGTTCATACATCCTTTATTGCCTCCTTCCCCTTCCTAAGCTCACTTTCTCCGCCCCCTCACTGTACTTGCTGAAATCAATTGCTAGATAAACTACGCAATACCCTAAGTCCTTGTTTTCGTGTCCTTTTGGGGAGAATGTAAATTAACACGGTGTTAGAGATAAATTATTTCACATGTTTAAGAAACCAGAGCAAGGGCATTTCTGATGGTAGGAGGAGGGAGGGCAAGGGATCTCATATGGGATGACTTTGCTCTGTTTAGTAACTACAGAACAGTCATCCGTCAAGATGGAGCAGGAGGTGAAGAGGAAGGAAACAGTTTGTGAATCTGAAAAGCAGTGGGAAGGTTTAGAAGAGCTGTTATAGGAAACGTGCCAGATTGTCACAATACATGAATAAAAGGCTCATGAAACAGCAGAGAAAGTAGATGATGTCTTCCACATCTTTTGATTCCACCTCAATCTAAGTTACCATTACACAGGGCACTAGCCCCCCGCCCCAGCTTGTCTTTGCGACTTGTATGTAGCTTTTGACTCCTTCTACTTACTCCATTTTCCGAACGGCGTCCGGAGTGATCCTTTAAAAAATCTAAACTAGGTTGTGTTTATCTCTAGTTAAAGATCATTATAATTCTGATAAATGCAGTTCTTTCCTCCTCTATAATCTTGTTGCAGTTCAGCCACACTGACCTGCTTTCACTTCTCAAGTCAAAAACATTTCAGAAAAACCATTTCTGCTGTTGTGTCTGCTTGAAATGCTTTCTTCACCAAACCTCTCTGCTTTATTACTGAGTATACACTAAAGGGCATATCACCAGGCACATTGGCTTAGATGACTATGTATTTGCTGAATACCTTAATGAAAAGAGAAGAGTAGGGTTTAGTTGATGGTGGATCAATAGTAATTTACTGAGGCACACTCTCTACATCATTTGATGTTTCACTAGCAAAGGGAAGTAGACATGTGGAGAAAGAAGACAGTGGTTACTAGATTGTGGATTGGGGAAGTATAGAAATACATACATCTGACAATTAAATTCGCGAACTTGTTGCAATGATGTTGCTAACCTTTTTTGATATCAGAGGGATTATTCATTATGAATTTGTACTAACTGCACAAACAGTAACAAAGTTTACTATTTGGAAGTGCTAAAGGCTGTGTGAAAAAGACGACCTGAACTTTTCGCCAATAATTCATGGCTTTTGCCTCACGGCAATGCACTAGCTCACACGGCACTGTCTGTGAGGGAGTTTTTAGCCAGTAAACAAATAACTGTATTGGAACACCCTCCCTACTCACCTGGTCTGGCCTCCAATGACTTCTTTCTTTACCCAAAGATAAAGGAAATAATTGAAAGGCATACATTTTGATGACATTCAGGACATCAAGGGTAATACGACGACAGCCATGATGGCCATTCCAGAAAAAGAGTTCCAAAATTGCTTTGAAGGGTGCAGTAGGCACTGGCATCAGTGCATAGCATCCCAAGAGGAGTACTTCGAAGGTGACCGTAGTGATACTCAGCAATGAGGTATGTAGCACTTCTTCTAGGATGAATTTGCGAACTTAATTGTCAGACCTCGTATACTCTGAGGTGTTGTTCTTTGTATGTAACACAGAGCTGGTCAGCTGGAATCCAGGCGAGGCTGGACGTCATACCATGGATTGTGTGAAATGGGAATGACTGGTGCTAATGTTAAAGGTGACAAGCAGTTTAGTACGTTGAAGGGGTTGCAATTAGTGTCGAGTATAGAAGTTGTAGTTGATGGTGTTTGTTATAGTGGGAAGCCCTTCCAGATCAGCAAAGCATGCTAAGAAAGCTCAAAGGGTAAAAGTAGTAGTATATTGTTGTAAATAAGTAGATTGACATAAATGGAGTGAAAGTTAATGTTGAAAAGTGATGCGCCACACAAGGACAAATAGACAAGTTGACTTGGTTAATACAATACCGAAGATGCAAGCAAAGCCACACTGTGATGGCTTAGCAAACCTAATTGCAAGGGACTTTTGAGGACAGCATATCAGGTTATCACATGCCAAAAATATTTCATTTCAGAGACGTTTGTTTTTTCATTAATTTTATCACTAATCCATTCATTTTGAAAATGTATTTTAGGATTTCACATCAGGTCTACTTTAAAACTTCCATGCAGATGAAGGTTTCTTTTCCTTGCACTGAGTAAGGCAGTCTGTCCTATTCTGTGCTTAAGAGTGAAGCAAGCTTATGTTGACTCCGCAAACAGGATTATTAAATAACCAGTTACTATTCAGACTGTGTTACATTCCTTAAAATTACTCAAGCAAGAGTCTTGAACTTATTCAACCTAAACACATCTGATATCCTCAGCGAAGTAGGGTATGTAAATTAGAGAGCTTTGGCTTTACCAGTGTGGAATCAGGCATACTTTTTCTCCTTAGGACCCCATGACTAATAAATAACCTGAATTGTCTAAATTTCAAGAGTGGTCAGGTCTCCAGTGGTAAGATTGTTTCCTCGTTTCTGCTGCTATTTTGTTCCATAATATAATATATGATGGTACAAAGGCATTTTGACAGGCAAATTTTAGCAAGTTGAGATAAATCCTTTCAAAATGGATTTTCTTTCCGTATTCCATTAGGGTATGATTCCAGACATCCTAGAAATGTTTCCATGATTATAAAAAAGGAAAAATCAGATTCTCTGTGATGTGAGGAAGTTATAGACGAACTAGGTAATGGTTTTGTAATCAGGACACATGGCAGGAGTTACAACTTCCATGCTTATTGTGTGCCTTTGAGGCAATCATTCATCCTCAGCAGGCCTCAGTTTTCACATCTGAAGAAGAGTAGATCTTAAATGTTCTCACCACACACCCATGCACACACAAAATAATAACTATGGGAGGTGATGGATGTGTTAACTAACATTATTGTGTTAATCACTTCACAACATATACATGTATCAAGTCATCACATTGTACACCTTAAACTTACATAATGTTACATGTCAATTATATCTCAACAAAGCTGGAATAAGTGAAAAACTGACAGAATAATGATATTTTCCTGATTACTTTCAGCAATTTCAGGAATCAAATAAGATAGAATATATAATGGTAAAAAAGTGAAATGTAATGATAAATATGAGTTACTTTTAATAACGGTGTTTTTAATAACTGTGTAACCAAAATTCATGGTCCAAGGCCTTTAGCTGATTAGCTGTGTAATTCTCAAATCTACCGTGTTTCCCTGAAAATAAGACCTAGCCAGACTATCAGCTCTAATGCATCTTTTGGAGCAAAAATTAATATAAGACCCAGTATTATGCTAATACATATTATATTTATTATATTATATTATATTGTATTATATTATATTATATTATTATGTAAGACCTGGTCTTATATAAGACCTGGTGTTATATTATTATATTATATTATACTGGGTATTATATTAAAATAAGACTGGGTCTTATATTAATTTTGGCTCCAAAGACACATTAGAGCTGATGGTCCGGCTAGGTCTTATTTTCGGGGAAGCATGGTAGTAGAATTTCTCTTAAGTTGAGAGAAATATGAATCATCTCAGCATACTATATTGAGTATGCACTTTTAATGGTTTGAGGTGTGTTTTCTTTATCTATATTCTCAGCGTAAATTATTTTTTCTCCTGCCTGGGCCAATTCACTCATTCTCTTGTCTTCCTAGGCTCATTCTCCCTTTCTGGAATCTTCTCTCTCCTCAGTTTGTTCTAAAGCTTTCCCATCTTCAGAAATCCATTCAAGTATTATAGCTACCACAACACTTTCTCTAGCTGCTTGAAACCTAGCTTCATTCTGTGGATTTTTGTTACACGTAATCATTTCTACCCAGTTCTCTATTTAATTGCTTGCTAATTATTTCCTGTGGATTTTCTCTGATTCTGTAACTTTTTATAAAGTTCTTGAGAGCAAGTGCTATGTTTTGTATTTCTTTTAAATACCTCAGTAGTTATTCTTCATGTGTTTGAGTCATTGTTTACAAAACCGTAAGCACCAGATAATGTTTTTAAACACTATATGACTAATATTGTGTTCACAGAAATGTTTCCTTTGATGACCATGTATATTTATCATATTTATTGGCAGTTTAGGCACAATTCACAAAAGGAACTTCCCTCTACTGTAATGCCTTTTGTTTGGGAGATTCCCCTCATACACTTGCATTAACAGGAAAAATTCTATCCCCTTGTCTGTGATGGAAAATTGGGTTATTTGTGGCTTTGACTGCACTGCAATTTATTCTAGTTTTCTGTCACTTAACTTCCATAAAAATTAAATATATGTGGAATGAGTATCTCAAGAGAAAGTAAATAATTAGCTTTCGTCATCTATGGATTTTTTTATTTTTGCTAAAAATAATATGGTTGTTTTTGTATGTCTTATTAACTTACTCAACAAATATTTAGTAATAAGCATGAATGAGAAAAGGTGTGTTCTCATGATACAGTCGTTGTTAATACTGAGGTAGTGTCTTCCTATATATTTCAGTGCTCATACTAACTGAAAGTGTATGTTGTGGACTGATCGATTCCTGAATATACAAATGAGGCTGATTGCTTTGTTCCAAAAATTTACAATTTTCCTAAGTGGTTGCTATTAAGATACAGAGTCTTTAGGAGAACTTGATGACCTGGGCTGACAGGTTTGGCGTAATGAACACCAACGTACGTCCTTTGTCTGATCATTGTTCCCTAAGAACTGGAGTCTGGGGATGTTAAGGCTGTTCTCTCACACAGTGAATTATCACAGTGTTAAACACAGACTCTATTAATAAAACAGAAATTCTACTCTTTGGATGAGCTACTATTACGCATCTATGAAAATACAATATTATTTATGTAGGGATAATAATGGCCTATACATTTTAATTTTAATTTCAACTTGTTAAAATAAATTTGAGTTAGCAGGCTCTTGTGTTACTTGTTTTCTTTTCTCGTTTTCTGTTTCTTCTCCTCTGGTGTGATCTGAACTTTCATTTTAACAAGCTTACTATACAAGAAACTTTGCTTTTCAAAATAATGAGTACTAGAGGCAACTGTAGATGGAAATACAAAATGCGAACATGCTAAAGGGCTTTAACTTGTACCTACACATTTCTTGGAGTAGTATTTAAATTGTGTTTTCAGGATTATACAGGCATATATTCCCATTATACAATAATATGAGGTTGGCGATATTAATTGAAAAATAGTGTACTTTATTTTGTTTTTTTAAAAACTTTTATTTATTTAAGTGTGTTTTTCCAAGACCCATAAGCTACAAGTCGTTATTTCAATCTAGTTGTGGAGGGCATAGCTCACAGTGGCCCATGTGGGGATTGAACCGGCAACCTTGCTGTTAAGAACACCTTGCTCTAACCAACTGAGCTAACCGGCCGCCCCTAGTGTACTTTAAACGTCTAAAATATATTTTGTTTTGATTACGTTTCATAAATTATGTTGCATTTATAGCATAACCTATGTCTTACTGCTTTGGGATATAAATATAAAGACTAACATCATCATTGACAAGTTATTCATCTACCTGTAAGAGTGTCTACAGTTTATTCATTCTAAAACATTTAATAGTCTGTGAGAGATAATTTTCTTTTCTCATTACATTATATAGGCATCATGTTGAAATGCAATATGTACATGTGACAACTGATCTTTGGGGGGAAAAAAGTCCATGAATCACTCCTGTAACATTTGGAATTAAATTCATTAACCAAAATAATACCATGGTTCATCTTTTAAATTTTGCTTTCTTAGCATCTGGTCCTTAGTCTGGCTAATTGCATTCTAATGGCTTTGTGTTACAACAGATGCTAGAAGATTTTTTTTTTTTCAAGAACGATAATTTTGTTTCATATTTTGGAATACCTGCTTTGCAACTGTCATTCCCATTTACTAGACCTGGAGGAAGATCAAACCTGTTTCTTTTTTCATTTGAAAAGTATTAAAAGCTCAACTTTGTTCAAAGATCAAGAACTCTATATACTTTTCACATTAAAAGCTATTTTTTCCAAATTAGTGTGTTGAGTATTACACTTCTGGTTCTCAGATCAAAAGTAATGATTAGCCATAAAATGACTAGTATAGCGAACAGTGCCTAGCTGATTTCTTTTGTGTGTGTGTGCAACTAATACTCTTACTCTTAAATGTTGAATAAATTAATATATTATTGGAGTATACAATGGGCTCATTTCTTATGGTGAACATAATAAAGTCTTATGAGGAAGAGTCCATTTTTAGGATAATAAATAGATAATCATAACTCACGCAGACTATGATCAAATTACACTATAAGGATTATAATGATTCTGCCTTCATCATATTTTACCAAAATCTTATTTTTTCACTTGAATGGGATAGGCTGATGCACTTCCAGTTATGTTGCAAATTTGTTATTATTGCTGAAAAAGCCTATTTTCTTCTTCAAGCAATTATCGATTAATGTCTTTGACATTAAAAAGCAGCACAGCTTTATGAAATCTCTTTAAAATTTTCTGAATTTAGAAATAGGTTCTGGATAGGAAAGTTGAAAACAGATTCCTTATTTTAATTCTGTAATAGTGAAAATTATTATATTGTATTTTATGCATGTTATATATATAATATCTATGTTGCAAATGTTTAAGATGTTTGTTTTATATAGTTGCTTTTTGTACTAATATATAGAGTTGTATTATTGCTGGAATTGTGTCATTAAAATACATTGAGAGAAATGATGTTTGTCATTTTGCTTAATCCTCTAGTTTGATTAAATTGAACAGAATAGTAAGTTACCTATAGCTATATCAAATGTTATGCTAAAAAATAAAACAGCAGAAAGATGAAAAATTGATCATAGATTATTGGTTTATAGTGTATCAGGCATCAGGCTATTGGGAAACAGACAAATGATAGGCTCATTTTCTTCCATAAGTTTTGGACAGGTTTCTTAATATAATAAAGAAATAGCCACAAGTCAGGAAACGGAGGATTTTTTTTCTCACCTTCATTATCTAATAGTGAAATGCCCTTCAATGTGTCACTTAAAATCACTGATGTCAGAGTCGCCCATTTGAAAGGCTGAAATGAGTGATGCTTCCCTTCTCCCATCCTCAGAACGTGATGTAGAGACTGCTTAGATTCTGCGGTTAGAGGATAAAGCTCCATGTGAAGTGACGTTGAATATGAGGACCTTTAGCAGCATCCCATGTTGTCTATTGACTTAAGGGGAAGTGCAGAAAAATACAACAAACACAATTTGCTTAGTCACAGATGCTTTTTAATTTCAATTTTCAAGCTTCTATGTCTAAGCAAAAGACTACATAGCACCACGTGTGGCAGCCACTGATGAAAGTGTCGAATTTGTTCATGTGGTGTGATGTGATAAGAGCAATGATAAAATCAGCATCCAAACCTTCAAAAGGGATCAAATATACGGTGATGGAAAGAGAACTGACTCTGGGTGGTGAACACACAAGGTGCTACATAGATGATGTATTACGGAACTGTACACCTGAAACCTATGTAACTTTACTAACAATTGTCACCCCAATAAACTTCAATTAAAAAAAACAAACCCCAGTTCAACCACCAATCATGAAACTTCTTGGAGCACTTGGATTGTGCCAGTGGTTCTGATCAGTAATAAAGACACAGTGATGAACACATCAAAACCCTGCCCTTGAAGCCATGCAGTAAAATTGCAGGATTCTTAATCTGGAGGCAAAAATTGCATTTTTATTTTCACTGCCCTCTAATTGAAAATTAGCATTTTTTCCACAACTATGAAGATAGACACGCTACAGTATTAGCAGTATCTGTGTTATCAGTAATTTTATATCAAGTCCTAGTTGTGGATATTTTGAAAGATCAGTTCTATTAACCACTACTTTGAATTGATATTAATTAGTATACCTTCAGTTAGTACATTAATAATCACATTTCTATATTTAATATTTGATAACTATTTTGTAATATAATTAATTTCCTTTGTATGCCTATGTGATTTTCCTTTTTATTTTATGCACTTAAAAACATTCTGGGAAAGTGTTCCATATGCTTTATTTACCAGATGCTAAAGGGATCCACAGCACAAAAATAGTTAACACCATTTCTAGAAGAGACACAGGCAAATGTGTATAATACCATGGTCTTATACACATTTATAACAATAATAGAGACATGTACCAGATGCTGTGAAATTGGGTATGGCTACCCCAGGCGTGAGGCCTGGAAAGGTGGTATTTGATTTGGTCTTGAAGCAAATGTAATTGTTTTACTAGTGGTAACATGCGAGAGAGGACATTCTGGCAAAGAGAAAAGTAGGTGCAAAATTACCTCATGGGAATGTCCAGGGTCAGGGAACAGAGAGCAGCTTAGTGTGACAATGTAAAAACATTTCTATTTCTTTATGATTTGGGGCATCCTACCCTGTTTCCCCAAAAATAAGACCTAGCCGGACAATTAGCTCTAATGTGTCTTTTGGAGCAAAAATTAATATAAGACCGGATATTTATATTATATTATATTATATTATATTATATTATATTATATTATATTATATTATATTATATTATATTATATTATATTATGACCTGGTTTTGTATTATAGTAGGATAAGACCAGGTCTTACATTAATTTTTGCTCCAAAAGACGCATTAGAGCTGATTGTCTGGCTAGGCCTTATTTTCGGGGAAACACAGTATGCTGTTTACATTTCTCAATGTGCGGAATGCTATTTCCCAAGTTATTTTTGTTAATCATTAGTAAGGAGAAACTATTCTCTGGCTTTTTATTTTAACTGACCATATTTTATAAAGAGTAACATCATAGACAACAGCAGGAAACATCAAAGAAGAGATCAAAGCTGTGTCAGCTTTTTAAAGCTCTCGTTATTTCAATCAACATCTACCTGTAAGGGGGGAAAATGAATCTGTTTCACCTTCCCACTTTATCATCATGTTTTCAGATAATGATCAGTCACTTTTATGGCCTGGGGGCCATAATTGGCTGCCACTAAATCTCAAGAGACTGAACCTCATAGCTGGGTACTTTTTTAAACACCCACAGGATTGTTCATCAGTTACAATGGTGAAAGCAGCTTTATTTGCCATGTTCAGACTTCCTGAATTTGTGCTTAATCTGGCTTTCTGGGAGAAATGTCGATGTTACTATCTAGATTATAATGAAGGGCATTCTGAGAAGTAGGTATGATTTTAAGGAACTAAAGAAACAGTAACCTGAAAGACACTCTAATGGACTTAGTCTATTTAAACTGTTCCCTTCTTCTAGACAATATTGCTTTACATTCCTTGTTGGGTGAGAAGGTTCATTTCTTTGTCTTTTCTTTTTTTAAAATCTTATTTCATTGTGATAAGAACACTTTATATGAGATTTACTCTCTTAACAAAATTTTAAGTGTACAATGCAATATCGTTAACTCTAGGTACAATGTTGTACAGCAAATCTCCAGAACTTACTCATCCTGCCTAACTGAAACTTTATGTCCATTGATTAGCAACTCCAAATTTCCCCTTTCCCTCAGCACATGGCAACCACCATTCTTCTCTTTTATTCTGATTTGACTATTATAGATACCTCATCTAAGTGGAATCATGTAGTACTTGTCTTTCTGTAACTGACTTATTGCATTTAAAATAATATTCTCCAGGTACATCCATGTTGTATCAAATGGCAGGATTTCTTTCCTTTTATAAGGCTGAATAATATTTATGTGTATGCATGTGTGTGTGTATGTGTGTTCACATTTTCTTTATCCATCTTTTGTCAATGAACCTTTAGGTTGTTTCCACATCTTGGCTATTGTGAATAGTGAGAATAGTGATGCTATTAACATGGGAGTATAGGTATCTCTTCGAAATCCTGATTTCATTTATTTTAAATACCTAGAAGTGGGATTGCTGGGTCGTAAAGTAGTTCTATTTTTCATATTTTGAGGAACCTCCATGCTGTTTGCCAGAGGGGCTGCCCCATTTTGCGTTCCCACCAACAGTGTACAAGGATTCCAATTTCTCCACATCCTCACTAAGATGTGTTTTTAGTTTCCTTGATAGCAGACATCCTGACAGGTGTGAGGTGATATCTCATTGTGCTTTTGATTTGCATTTCCTTGATGATTAGTGATGTTGAGCATGGTTTTATATACCTTTTGGCCATTTATATGTCTTCTTTGCAGAAATATTTATTGAAGTTCTTTGCCCATTTTTTAATTGGGTTCTTAGTTTTTTTGCTATTGAGTTATAGTTGTACCTTATATATTTTGGAGACTAGCCCCGTATCAGATACATGGTGTGCAAATATTTTCTCCCATTCCATAGCATTCACTTCTTTAAAAACTCTTCGAATAATTCTCTTTGAGACTCTTATTACTGACCTTGATCTGCACAGACCTAAATGGACACTAGGTAACCAATCTAAAATCACATTTCAAACTTGATAGTTATGCATAATTTCCAAAAAATAAGCATGGGCATATTTTTTAAGTGATTGAAGTGAGGAAACAATATTGCAGAACGAAGTATAACAAATCAAAATATATAACACACTAACCTGCAGTCAAACAGGCCATAATTAAATTCATTTATATCATTACAAGTACAAATTGATATGTATCTACTTTATTAAATTTATAACCTGCCAATAAAATTCATAATATATCATGAATATATTTTTAAGATTATGAGCTTTAAAATTTCACAGACTTAGGTATAAATCACTTCTTAAATGTGTAATTCTATATAATTTGTAAACTATCTGAGCTTCGATTTTCTTATCTGTAAAGTTGAACTGAAAATAAAAAACAACTAATAGAACTAACATAGGAACTAATTGTACCAAAATGTGTGATTGGTAGTTTTAAGCACTTCAAAAATGGTAGTTCCAATTACTTACTGTCATTAATGAAAATTTATTAGTTCTAGTGTTGTTAAAACAGTATATTATTGATAAAATACCTAGCATAATTTTGCTTCTTCTAAGTCAATCAACTTGGCCTTCTTTCTTTACTTTCCTTTAAATAGCTTTTTAAAAAAGTCATCGTAGTCTATCAATAAAAATGTTAATTTATTAAATTTAGAGATTAATTTCAATTAAGGAAAAATATTTCCAGATCAAAAAATATGCTTGGAGATTCATGTGCCTTTAATTTAAATTCATCATTAATTTCTAAAGACTCTGGAATTATGACATGAACACAATGATTAGAGATTTTGGTGAATGAATGAATGATTTTTCAGGAACTTGACTCTCCTCCATACAATTAATGCTTCCGTTTTAAAAAAATTAAATTTATTGGGTTGATAATGGTTAGTAAAATTACGTAAGTTTCAAGTGTGCAATTCTGTAGTACATCATCTATACATCACGTTGTGTGTTCACCAAACAGAGTTAGTTCTCCTTCCATCACCATATATTTGACCCCCTTTACCCTCTTCTACCATCCCTCCTCCCCCCTTACCCTCTGGTAACCACTAAACTGTTGTCTGTGTCTGTGAGTTTTTGTTTCTTTGTTTGTCTTGTTCCTTTATTGCTTTCAGTTTTATATCCTAAATATGAGTGAAGTCATATGGTTCTTGAATTTTTCTTTCTGTCTTATTTCACTTAGCGTAATAATCTCAAGATCCATCCATGTTTTTCCAAATGTCAGTATTTCATCTTATGGCAGAGTGATATTCTATTGTGAATATGTACCACATCTTCTTTATCCAATCATTTATTGAAGGACATTTTGGTTGTTTCCATGTCTTGGCCACTGTAAACAATGCTGCAATGATCATCAAAGCACATATATCTTTACGGATAAATGTTTTCAGATGTTTTGGGTAGATACCTAGGAGAGGGACTGCTGAGTCATATGGTAATTCTATTCTTAATTTTTTGAGGAAACTCCACACTGCCTTCCATAGAGACTTCACCAGTCTGCATTCCCACCAACAGTGTACGAAGTTTCCTTTTTCTCCACAGCCTCTCCAACAATTGTTATTATTTGTCTTGTTGATGATAGCCATTCTAAGAGGTGTGAGGTGGTATCATTGTGGTTTTGATTTGCATTTCCTGATAGCTAGTGAAGCTGAGCATTTTTTCATATATCTGTTGGCAGTTGGCCGTTTGTATGTCTTCTTGGGAGAAGTTTCTGTTCAGGCCTTCTGCCAATTTTTTACTTGGATTGTTTGGTTTTGTTGTTGTTGATGAGTTGTACAAGTTCTTTTTATATTTTGGATATTAGCCCCTTATCAGAGGCATTGTTTGCAAATATCGTCTCTCATTTGGTTGTTTGCCTCTTTGTGTTTTTTTTTATTTTTTATTGGGGAATATTGGGGAACAGTGTATTTCTCCAGAGCCCATCAACTCCAATTCGTTGTCCTTCAATCTGGTTGTGGAGGGCGCAGCTCAGCTCCAAGTCCAGTTGACTTTTTCCATCTTAGTTGCAGGGCGTGCAGCTCACCATCCCATGCGGGAATTGAACGGGCAACCTTGTTGTTAAGAGCTCGCGCTCTAACCAACTGAGCCATCCGGCTGTCCGTGTGGCAGCTCAGCAGTAGCTCATTGTCTTCAGTCTAGTTGTGGAGAGCGCAGCTCACTGGCCCGTGTGGGAATCCAACCAGCAACCCCGTTGTTCAGAGCTCATGCTCTCACTAACTGAGCCATCCGGCCACCTTTGCCTCTTTGTTTTGTTGGTGGTTTCTTTTGCTGTGCAGAAGCTTTTAATACAGTCCCATTCATTTATTTTAGCTTCTATTTCCCTTGACTTTGAAGTCAAATTCTTAAAATCCTCTTTGAACCCAAGGTCCATAATTTTAGTACCTATGCTTTCTTCTATGCAGTTTACTGTTTCAGGTTTTATGGTTAGGTCTTTGATCCATTTTGAGTTAATTTTGGTAGATGGTGACAGAGAGTAGTCTAGTTTTATTTTTTTGCACACCACTTTCCAATTTTCCCAGCACCGTTTATTAAAGAGGTTTCTTTTCTCCATTGTATGTTTTAGGCTCCTTTGTCAAAAATTAACTGCCCATATACATGGATTTGCTTCTGGGTTTTCAGTTCTATTCCATTGATCTGTGTGTCTTTTTTTCTGCCAATACCATGCTGTTTTGATTATTGTTGCTCTGTAGTACAAGCTGAAGTCAGGGAGTGTGACACCTCCAGCCTTGTTCTTTGTTCTTAAGATTGCTTTGGCTATTCGGGGTGTTGTGTGGTTCCATACAAACTGATGATTTTTATTCTATTTCTTTAAAAAATGCCATTGGAATTTTTATGTGGATTAAATCTGTATATTACCTTGGGTAATATGGCCATTTTAACTATGTTTGTTCTTCCAATACATGAACACGGAATGTCTTTCCATTTCTTTGTCTCTTCTTTGAAAAATATCTTACAATTTTTAGTGTATAAATCCATCATTTAATGGTTCCTTTAAACATGTTACAAATTCTGTTGTTTTGTTCTCATTTATATTATAAATGCAATTTTGTTATCTCGCATATGAGTCACCATGCATAAATTCATAGTCGGTATTGGGTTTTAAATAATCATTATAGTGGAATTTATGCTTACTCTGGTGTCACTTACCTAAGTTAGAGTTTATCCATTTCTAAATTTTAAAACCTGGTGGTTTAAATTTAGTATCTCTACTCCCATATACTATTTCCACATCTCCTGCTGCCTTTCTAATAAACTTTGTTAACTTTGTCTTAGCAGCAATTGTTATTTATTCCTGCCCCCTCTTCATTCTTAATGCTTAAACTTCTTTCTGAAAGCTTTCCCTTTGATGCATTATGAGTTAATTCCTGTTTGTACTGTGGCATCTACCCGACATCCACAAAACCTTTTAGCCATTTACTGCAGTAAATGGAAAACTGCCATAGCATGACAGGATGTATGCTGGAAACATGACCACTCAGAAAACAACGAACTGTCTCGAAATCTGTATTGCTCTCTCAATTTCACGGCCTCAAGTAACTAGATAATTTTACATTTTTAATGCCTGTGAGCTCTAACAGTATCTTATAACCAGCTAAAATCTCTGTTAGAAGTGAGTAGGGAGAAATATCTGGAGTAACAGTTAATGTTATAGGGGGAGCTAGGTGAAGACAGAGAACATGTTCAGATTATCATTAAGAGTAACTCATAGACACAGACAATAGTTTAGTGGTTACCAGAGGGTAAGGGGGCAGGGGGGTTAGATGAGGGTAAAGGGAGTCAAATATATGGTGATGGAATGAGAACTGACTCTGGGTGGTGAACACAGAATGTGATATATAGATAATGTATTATAGAATTGTACACCTGAAATCTATGTAACTTTACTAACAATTGTCACCCTAATAAGCTTTAATTTAAAAACAAAACAAAGAAAAATAATAATAATGAGGATAAAAGAATAGAGAGGAACTTGATAAGGAGGAGCACTTCTGAATGTTTATAGTTTGGCTTTAGACGATTCCGGGCAAATAAATTAATGAAAAATATTTCATAGAATAAATATTTTCTAAGCATTTACTATGTGCAATTTCCTGAGCAATGTGACTATAAGATTACAAACTTCCTCCCCTTAGAGTAGACACTTTTAAATGTTGTAATTAGAGCTATGGATATGGCTTTAAAATAATATTTAGCTATTGTTCATTTTGGTTGAGCAGAAGGGACAGTTTAATCATTGTGATTAAATTGGTTACTTTGTGTCCTTATACTTATCTCTGATGATGAGAAGGAGATTCACATTTGAGGATGAAATGTGGATTCTGGTCTCTAACTTGAGAGTGTTCACACAGTCTTTAAGTATAACCACTATTTTATATTAAGATTGATATTTCCCTGGTCTGTGAATCTTACCCAGTTTTATAAATTTGCTTTTCTTACATGAGCCTCTGTAATTGAATTAAGAATGGTTCAGTTCCTATATGTAAAAGTTTTATTCAAATACAAAACCACTATGCTATTTAAAAATATAAATCACATATAGTTCTATGGTAAAATAAAACCTTATTTAGGTGGGCTGACTCATTTAGAATTTATATAATATAACCAGATTCTAGGAGAAAGTTTACCTGTGAAAGAAGTCTGTCAAGTAAATCAATATTGTATTCATGATTGAAGAAATTATGTAAACTCTTAATGGGTACTATCAATTCTTTTGCCAAGAACTATTGATATTCTTCTCTTAAATTACACTCATTTATATTGTTCCCCTGAGGACATAATTAATCATCAGTTTGGATAACCTAATATGGACTATCATTCTGTTCTTAGGGGGGAAAATGAAAGAAATAATGATTTGCTGTTTAAGATTTTTCATTATTTTTGTCATTTCTTAAACTAGCCTTAATTACAAAAGTTTTACTATGAAAACGCATTTTCTGCAATGCTCTTTCAGTGATTCCTTACATTTCTGAGTTTATGTTTTTACAAATTATAGCTCAGAATAAAACAAGGCATAAGTAATTATAGTTTTCTATGAGTCAGTTACGGAAATACATTGAACACTCTAAAACTAAAACAGCTTTAAAAGAAATTAAGGTGCAGAATTCATAGGAATTCAGACCATGTTTGATGTGATGCTAGAAGAATAGCTTACTGATAATTAATTTTACTGAATTTTTAATTATATGCTATGTTTTAACAGATATCATTAATTACTTACCAAACAGCGTCATCCATGTCCTTTCCAAAAGAACTCTTGATTTTGTTCAGATATCCACCCACACTATTTGGCAGTAATCTTCAGGGGAGATAAGACCCTAACCCCTTGTCACAGGAAATGAATCATAGTCCATTTATTGCATTTATGTTTTCCCGTACCCCTTGCCATTTATAGGTTTAGGCATGGGATGGGCCAATAAAATGTGAGGCAAGTTTTTCTTACCAATGAAAAATGTTCACTTAACAAGTAAATGGTTGTGCTTCAGTTCAAAATATCTGTTTATCTATATAAGATATATATCTTGATTACATATGAATTACATATATATGAATTACATGTATACACATATACATACATGAAATATATATATATATATATATATATATATATATATATATATATATATATATATATATAATTTAAAATGTAGAATGTCCACTGATTCGTTTATGATTAAATAAGTATTTACTGAAGTCTTATTAGTCAGTTTGATGAAATGAACTCTGGATCTGAACTGGTTAGTATACAATGTATAGTAACACATTTTAGTTAAATAGCTTAAGCATTCACAAAACTGAATTATTAGTATTTATTCTCTCACTTTGGGGAGACTTTAATTTTAGCATTAAATGTAATACTTTGTGTGTGTTTTTAAATAAAATCTCCCTTTCTAAGAAGTTATTTGATTAGAAAATATTTGAGAATTTATTTTATGAGAAAATTTGATGAGGGAAAATTTTAACTGTACAAGCAGTTAATTAGAACTTTGTCAAATAGCATTGTCTTTAAGTCCTTGAAATCCAATACATTATACTCAGTGAAGTGTAACACCTAGGTTTTTTTAAGTAGAATATTAAAAGAAAAACGTTAGTCTTTTGGGATAATATTCCTTCTTTGGGGGTTTCTTACATAGAAAAATTTAATAATATGCTATTGAACACATCACGTTTTCTGAAAATTATATTTAAAATAATTTTTTTTTAATTTTAGAACTAATTCAAGGAAGTAGTAGAGGGAATATTCCTTTATTTCAAAGAGCAAAAAAATGCCTATTGTCACACGCAAGAAGCTTGAACTAAATTAAATATGACACTTAGAAATAGCCTATGAAATCCCATGAATCTGGAGAAATATGGTTATTTTACTGTCTTAGAAAAGTTTAGGAAGTTTCAACTTCAAGTTTTAACTTTAAATAGTTTGGAATGAATTTTGAAAACCTTCTTGAAAAGTTTAATCAAAGTGGAAAGATATCTTGAGTACTAAAATGATGGAAAAATAAATTCATATCATCCGAAACCTCTTCAATTACCTTAATCTGAGCCTCTTTAAAAATAAACAGGTTTACAACATTGTTGATTATATTCCCCATAGTGTACTTTGTATTCCTATGACTATATCGTGTCTACTAATTTCCACTTTTTAATGCCTTCACCCCATCATCCCCATCTAGGAACCAACAGGTGTTGTTTTTTCCTGTATCTCTGAGTGTATTTCTGTTTTGTTTGCTCATTTATTCAGCTCTTTAGATTCCACATGTAAGTGAGATCATATGGTATTTGTCTTTCTCAATCTGACTTATTTCACTTAGCACAATATTCTCAAGGTTCATCCATGTTGTTGCAAATGGTAAGATTTCATAAGGTGCCATATGGTCACTGGACTTACCAAGGGGATCACTTCATAGACTGTGTAGATGCCTGACCAATGTACTGTACACCTGAAGCTGCAGTAGAATAATATTGTATGTCAACTATAAGAATATATATGTTATATATATATATATATATATATATATATATATATTATATATAGTCACGAGAGGTGGAGTATAGCATAAGCAAGTTAGTCAATGGTATTGTAACAGCTATATACGATGTCAGAGGGGTAGTAGCTTGAGAGAGGGAGGTTATCACTTTGTGAGGGATGTAAATGTCTATTATGTTGCTTTCTACACTTGAAACTAATAAAAAAAATACATACTGAAATAAAATAAACAGGTTTACTGAAACAAAAAAAATCAACCGTGTGAGTATAAAAGAAGGAAAGAAACAAAGAGGGAGGGAGGGAGGGAGGGAGGGAGGGAAGGAAGGAAGGAAGGAAGGAAGGAAGGAAGGAAGGAAGGAAGGAAGGAAGGAAGGAAGGAAAACCTGTGAGATGATAGTTTTTTCATGTTTATCACTTACTTCCTCAATTTAGAAAATGAAATAAACATTTATTAATTATAATATATCAGGCTCTGTGCATTAGGGCACATTTTCACATTAAATCTTTCTAACAGCCATTTGAAGTAGTTTTTATTACCCCTATTTGATTGATTAAGATACTAGGCTTCATGGAAATTAATTTACACAAGATTTTACAGTTACTAAGTGGCAGAATCTAGACTTAAATCCAAATCTGATCTAAAAACTACGTATTTTCTATATCCTGAGACTTAATAAATATGCATTTACCAGTGGAGTCAAAATTGCAAGAAATATTTTGGACAAAGGAGGGAGGGGGCATGAGTCTGAGATTTCAAAGGAAATAAGCAAGTTACAGGTAGCTAAGGAAGAGTGGAACATACTTGCCACGTAAATTTTGCTAGGCAACCCAGAAACAATGGGAGACAAGGGGTGATCTTGTTAACAGGCCCCTCTTGGCACCTTCCTATCCCCCATACTTAATTCAAATTAGATAACTGTGAATAAGCTAAGATTTCCTTCAGGAATCACATCTTTGCATCTCAACATCTTGGGCAGGAAAGGGTGGGGAGGGTCAAATGATCTTTTTGAGTCTTTTGTTTCTTAACCACCAGCTTAAAATCAGTATCCTAGAAGGCAGTTTTAGGGTGGCAAAACTTTGGTCCCCTTCACAATTTGAATGTGCTGTCCTATATTGTAGGTAAAATCATACAAGCAAACCAGAATAAATAAGTTCCTCTTAGTGACAGTGATAAGAACTGTTGCTCAGATAGTGTTATCAAATGGCACATTCTCCAATAGAAATGTTTTGTATCTGCAATGACCAATACAGCAGTCAATTGTCACATATGACTGTTAAGCCCTTGAAAGGTGACTACTGTGACTGAGAAACTGAATTTTAAAATGTATCTAATTTTCATCAATTAAAATTCTAATTGCCTTATAAGTGGGTACTGTTTTAGACCACACAAGGTAAGAAGATAGTGAAGGTGATAATATAAAAATTTTAAGTACTCAAGACAGCTAATTATTACTCCAGTACAAATTTCACTAGGTGATCACTGTTTGATAATAATTCTATAGTGACATCTAAATAGTTTATTTCTGTATCCCTTTCAAGAGTAATAGGAGAGGAGATAACAGAACATAGTCAACCCAGAGCATAAACTTTTAGATGTTTGGTAATGAAATGCGACTAGACCTATTTGAGATAGTCATTGTTTCACTATTTTGGATCAGGAATTGATTATAGAGAACTTCGTTTAATTTTTTTTTTCTTTCTATTTGGAGCAGTCTAAAATACCTGTGCTAATGGGTTGGGAGGTGTTTTTTAAAGGAAGTTTTTTCAATACTGTGTTCACGTAGGAAATCTCTGAGGTGATAAAATTCAAAAAATTATAGTTCATGACATTTTTTTTCACATAAACAACTTATTTTCTCCACTAATACATGAGATTCTTGCGAACCAGTATTGTTATTTACATTTTGGGGGTTCTTTATAGTTCTTAGAGTATGTAGAATTGTTCTGAGACCAAAGTAGGTAATTTCTTATCATTTTGACTCTACTGGTAAATGTATATTTATTGAGTCTCAGGATATTGAAAATGCCAGACATTATCGTTTATTTATGGATCTTTCTGTATTTTACTGTCTCATGTGCCCTGGGCTAAAGCAGCTGAGAAGGGTCACCTATGTACTTGCAATTTGTGTGGTTCCTTGGTTGTAAATTTTCTCTGGTAACTAAAAAACATTGTCTCCAGAATACAGCATGGCTTAAAACAGTACGGTGTCCTCTGAAACATTTTAACTGACCGATTTAAGAAAAAAACATACTAAGTTAGCATTATTTTGAAATACAGCTTTTAGTTTACCTACCTCTATAAAAATCTCTAAAGCCAGAGAACAAATTAAAACATGCATTCACAGAGTTTCCTTGTTCATCTATTTATTTTATGTCTCTCAAAAATTCTAGAAGAAGTCATGTCTGATTTAGCACCCCTTGGAGGCACCATAAATTTGAAGTTGTTAAAATAGCTTACAGATTTATACAAGATTTCCATGATCTATCCAGTCTTCTCTTTTGGATATTATGTAAATGTTTGTGACAAGTAAATTGTGACTGATTTCTAACAATCTGTCAGCATTTGAGATGGCTTGGAAAACATTCAGTGCAAAAGTTGATGCTGTTATTTGTGCTCCATATGTTTCTTTAAGAGGAAAACAAAATTTCTGAAAATAGGAAAATTTAAATATGACAGGTTTATGTTCTGGAGGTAGTGAAAATAGCCCTAAAATTTGCTGATATCCAAGTTTGTGCAGTAATGGAAAGAGAAGTTTAAAAAAAAGAAAAGAAACCAGCAAAACAGATATCACTTCATTGCATTACCACTCTTGGTACTTGATACAAATTGGATGTAAATTAGTGAACAGCCTGTAAACACAACTTGAGTGATGAGTTATACTGATAGCCTACCTTTTAAGTTCCCTTGAAACTGTTCTGCTTGCCTGAGAAAACCATAACAAGGGATATAAAGAGATTGTTTTAATATGTCGAGTGAATTGTTTACATGAAAAACTACATTCCCGTAAAAGGCTGATGTAGAAATGCTAACATTTATGTTGCTCACTATTTCTGTGTACCCACATCGCCGGTGTGACTGTTGCTTGATTTGGCAGAAGTCATGAAATTTTAAAAAGCAGTTGCATGAGAAAATATATTCATTATCAATATGTACATATTTGCAGTTTAGCGAGTCATTTGCTTTTGTTTAAATATTTAAAACTTTTGTGTGCATGTGTGGGTTGTACATATTAGAGTTCTATATAATTTTTTTAAAGTTTACATATTTGTATGACCATATGTATGTGTACAAAGCAAAAATTTAATTACCTTAACAAAAAATAAATACATGCATATTTTGCATATACTACTTTGTATTAAGTACTTAGTTTATTGATCGTCAAAAACCAAATTTAGTTTTGTAATAAAGTTTAACACAAAATTGGAACACATTGTTTTCATTTTAGGTATTTTATCTATTTAAAACTTCTGGCTGCCTCTTTAGCCTGAAATCTATCTTACTTTCCCCAAAATGCCCTTGACACTAGCCACACAAAATTTCTTGCTTTTTCTTAAATACATTGTACAATTTCATATAGTGTAACACATGCATATATCTCTGCCAGGGACACCCTTCCTCCCCATATCTCCTCCTCCTTGATATTTCTTCTAGTTTAATATACGGTCCACTTTGTCTGATTCCCTTGCTCTGCCATCTTGAGACTTATCTAGTCATGCTGGAAGTATTGGCTTGTCCCTCTCAAAAAACTGCAAGTTCATTAATGGGAGAATCTGGGACTATGTTAGTATCTCCCAAACCTTGCACAGGGCCTGACATAGACTGGTTAGATTGGTTAGGGTTGTTGAATGAATGAAGAAATGAACAAAATGATAACTGCTTTCTACAGGTGATTATGTATAAACAAAACTTTAAATGATCAACTTATATATGAGCAAAAGGTGCTTGTTACGATTGCAATTAAATCTGAATATGAAGATGGTACTCCGTTAGGAATAATGCACTTAACACATTTTTGATGTTTCTTTTATGAAAGCAAACTATCATGTAATCAGGATCTGCAAACATTTCCTTTAAGGTGTATGTAAACTCACGGCAAATTTATGTTGCTTCAAATTTTTGATCATCTAAACTTTCATAAAAATTCAACATAGCATTTGAAATGCATTGAAAACATTAATGTTTTATTGATTTTATTAAAATCTGTAGGGCTTTTTTATTTATATATATGTGTAATGATCAAAACTGAAGGCCATTCAAGGTTATGACATAGTTTATAGTGTCCCACTTATTATCTGCACCTTTCCATAGCCAACAGGAAATAAAAGTTTGGTTCTGAATAATTTTCCTTGTTTTATATTATTTCCATCAAAACATTATAATGGAGTAAACAATCATTCCACCCTTTTATAATACTTTAATTCCAATACTTATTTTTTTCCACTGTCTTCCACAAAGATTTAGGGACATTTTCTATTAATAACACGTGCAACAAAATTAATGACAAAGAAGTAGATAAATCATGGAATGGAGCCATACAAGTATATGTATGCAGATTTAAGGACTGATGTTTCAGCTCATTCATTCAAATATGTGTTGAACACCTAGTACATAAAAGGTACTAGTTGATGGAGTATGATGATGTGGGGACAGAGCCTGGAGTGCAGTTTCCAGGCTCTTGGCCTCACGTGGAAAGGTGCTGGCTCGGGTAGTAAATGGCCATCGACTGTGATTAAATGGTCATCAGCTGTGGCTACTTCGCTGTCAGCTGTAACCAGTGAGCCATTGGCCACTAATATAACTGCTGTGGCTACGCTAGCAGAACATGGGGGCTAGTAAGAAGATGGTGGCTGGCAAGCGCGGATTGCAGTTAGAACAGCGAGTTGTGGACAGTGTGGCTCCTGCTTCCTGTGTCTCCAACCCAGCCTCCAGCGAGTGTATAGTGGTATGTCTCCCCTACCTATGGCTCCGTGGGTGTTCCTTTTTGGCCTCACCATGTCCTGCATTCTTATGTGGGGAGCGGGAGCAGAGATCCCTCAGGCCGCCCCACATGACACATGGCGCAACGAGCAGGGTCTCCCACATGACTCCCCACACGACTCCCCACACAACAGATGATAAGAAAACAAACACCAACAGTAAGACGAAAACTACAAACATGGTATCTATTCTCATGGAATTTATGGTCAATAGAAATGACACACAATCAGAGGATTCTGTGAATATTTCCAACAAAAAGTAGCTCGTTTCCAACAGAGCGTATCACAAACAAATCTCGTGCAGACTGTAAAATCAGGGTGAGCATCCATTAGGAAGTGACTCTGGAGCTGTGATCTAATGAATGAATAGTAGTTAAATGAGGGTAGATGAGGGAAGCCCACTCTATTGGAGTAAAGAAAGAGCTTATGGTAAGAATGAACAGAAATAAGACCGGGATGACTAAATCTAAGAAAATGATGATTCTACAAGAGGGTGAAGAACTAGACAGGAACCTTTCCATGCAGGGATCTTATAGCCCATGCTGAGTATCCTCAGGATTTAGAAAACTACCTTAAGATGTCAGGGAGGGGGAGAATTCCGGGCCCCTTTCTTAAATTCTTGTGGTTGGGCTAATAAAATTGACACAAGACCAGATTAACAGGAGAAAAAACAATAACAATTTGATACGTGTGCGTGGGAGAATCATAAATGATAATCATTGAAATGATGAACCAGCCAATGTTTTATACTTTTTAGATAAAGAAACAATAAATTTGTGAAGAACTGACGTGACAAAAAAAAAGTGCTCATTAGAAAGGAATCTGGATCTTTGTTAGTGAGGAATCTAAACAAAGTTTGGGCTTAGGTAGTAAATTAGCAAAGGGATAACAAGGCTTGTTTATATAGGCTCCTTGGGCCCTGGATTTTTTTTTTTTTTTTAACTAGCGATCAGGGTGTCTCCCAGTGCAGGGAGGGTACCTTACATGGGGAAGATTTATTTCCTGCTTTCAAGGAGACATGGGAGGGTCAACGTGTCTTTCTGGCTTAGGCTGCTTGTCAAACAACTTTAAAGTAATCAATAAGCCATTGTGGGATATTTTGGAGGTGGCTTGCCCTGTGCAATAGGAAGCTCTTTGAAAAGTTGTCAGTAAAAGATGAGTTGATCATATTCATGTATCAAACAGTTCCTTCCAGGTGAGGTGTTGAGAAGGTACTGAAGGGGGCAGAAGCAGAGACAGGAAAGCGTCTCTGGTGCTTTTATGTTCACTCAAGATAAAGAGGATGGCGGCTTGGATTAAAGGGGGTAGCTAAGATGGTGACTAGCTGGCTTCATACTTCATTCTGAGACCCCCGGTGACCACCACAGAAACTGGCAAATAAGGTCAATTCTAAAATTTTTTTCTTCAGAGAAGAGAAATTTCTTCAGGAAAAGGGAATTCTTTCCTAGAATTCTTTCCTATATCTACATCTACAGAAAGAAATGTCTAACATGTGAATTTATTTTATATATATATATATATATATATATATATATATATATATAATCTCCAAAAAATGCATACACATTTTAAGAAAGGAAAAATACTATTAAAATTGTAATACTCGATATATACCAATAACAAAAGATAAATACAAGTCACATTTGACTTCTGCAATTACAAGAGGTGCTCAAAGTGGTTACCTGTCAGCGTCTAGACACTTCTGATTTCGGAGAACTACTGCTTGAGCAACGTTGACCAAAGTGTCCACTTGTATACATTTTTTGGCACCCTCTGTGTGTGTGTATATATGATATATGTTTTTGGCTTGAAATTCAATCATTAGAGATAGCCTTTACTCAAGTAGTATGCAAAATCGTAATAATGATGATAATAAAGATTTGTGACTAAAAAGAAATATCACGTGTTAAACTATATATAGTGTATGTATACTGTATGTATACTATATATAGTTTGACATGTTATAATATATGAAACTCACATAGGCAATACTTGTAGATAAATACGTGCATTTTATTATGGGTAAACATACATAGAATATAGAGGTAGGTGGGTATGGGTGGGGATGTAAATGTAGTGGTAGCTAAATTTTCACAAGGCTTGTGAGGTCTTCTATAATTTAAGCAAACAAATTCCATTTCTTGTAGATCTCATTTCCTCCAGGTTGAGTGAAAAAAATCAATTTCTTAAAATGGACATGGTTTACAAGCTTTGTGGTTATCACTTGCTTTGTGGTTAAAGGTTACATCAGTGGAAGATTAAACAGTAACTTTGTATTTACATGGTTGACTATCTTACGAAGTTTTATAGTTTGCACTTAAGTAAAGTCATGTGCCACTTAACAGGGATATGTTCTGAGAAATGTGTTGTTAGGTGAATATGATAGAGTGCACTTACCCAAACCTAGATCATATAGCCTACTCACACCTAGGCTGTATGGTATAGCTTATTGTTCCTGGGCTATGAGCCTGTACAGCAGGTTACTGTGCAAAACGACGTGAGATGAAATCAAACAGAAGAGTAAATGATGCAATCAAGACATGCAGGAAACAGGATATGTATGATGCTTCTGTAAGACAGCAAACTATTTTGCAGCAAAAATTTTTTGTATAAATAAAAAGAATACACTTTAAAATAAAGATAATTATAGTATAGTAAATGTATAAGCCAGTAACATAGTCGTTTACTATCATTATCAAGTCTTATGTACTATACATAATTGCACATGCTATACTCTTATATGATTGACAGTGCAATAAGTTTGTTGACATCAGCATCACCACAAACACATAAGTAATGCGTTGTACTGCAATCTTAAGATGACTATGATATTATTAGGCGATAGGAAATTTTCAAGTCCATTATAAAGTTATGGGACCACTATTGTATATATGGTCCATCGTTGCCCAAATGTCATGCTGTGCATAACTGGACCTTCATGGTAGTTGTATGGTTGGATATACTAGAAGACGTCTTACTGCTTCCCATTAATTTATGAAAACAGGAGACAGAGTTGCTATGAATTTAAACCTGAATAAGCCCTTTGCCCTCCTTAGTTTGTCTCTTAAGAGTACTTTGTTGTTTTTTTCACCTCCTTTTGTGGAGGCAAAATGTAAATATTCTCTAAACTCTACTTTTGTATTTTACTGTGAAGAATAATAATTAGCTCATTAATTTCAATTATCTAATATGCTTAGGTCAACAAGATTCCTTCAAGGACTTCTCATCAAATACCCCTGAGTACTATAGTTTCTTTTGCTTTTTAGCAAAGCTAATTCAAAGATTTTTAATTCATAAGTTTTATTTCCCCAAGTCACATTGTATCTCCTTTATACTGGTGCTTATTGTCATTTTTAAAGGTGAAACAATTAGTTAATATTTGAGTAGTAACAGGTATTACAAGCTTTTCTGTGGCCCATATTGGATTGAGGCTTCCACCTTCAAATTTAGATACATGCTTCTGCCTAGCTCGAGGGGCTGAGCTGTTGTCTCATCTCTGTTATTTTACTATCCTGTTTTAGAATTTCCACAACAGCGTTACCCTCACCTTTTCCTGTCACTTTTACCTGAGCCAATGATGATAAATGAGCAAAAAATGCCTTGGTTAAACCATAAAATATTCCTCTGGAAATTCCATAGTTAATTTTCAAGAGTCTCTAATAAAAGTTATTGTATTATGAGAAGTTTTAAATATTAGATTTACAACAATATTTAGTATGCCGTTTGGTAATTAACATTTAATCTGTTAAATATTAATGTTGTAAGCTATTTCCATGCTAGCTTCTCCTCATCATTTTAGTTTCTCAGCAGTTCCTTAATTAGGGAATCCATTGCTCTCTAACACAGATAAGATTATGGTGTATTAATTTATTCATTTAACCCTACCCTTTACCCACAATGTGGAACCTGCCATGGACGACTGTGGATCAGACAGAAAAGAAGAAAATAGTTTCTCAACCTTCACAGTATTCACAGTTGAATACGAGATCCCCCATAAACTCTAAATGAAAATATATTTAGCTGAATATTAAAGTAGAGGTAATTTGGCAAGCTATAGGACACAGAGAAGAGAATGTTTCATTCAATTTTGGGAGACTAACATTAGTTTCGTAAAGGAGGTGCCATCTTCACAAAATCTAGAATTTGAGGCGATATAGAAAAATACGTACTAAATAGAGGGACAAGAAAATAAAAAGTCGTAAAGATATATAGAGAAGTCAGTGATAAGCAAAAAAGGTGAGTGTTGGAGCTAGAGCATAATTATAACAGACAACTTTTTGAACACTTCTTATGTCACCCTGTGCTAAATTCTGTACTCTAATCTCCTTATCGTAGGCTTAAAATAACCCCTAGGAGGTAAACTCTGCGTTACCCTTATTTTACAGAGAGATTGAGAAATATACCTAAGGTCATGCAGTTATCACATGACATAAACAGGATACAAACCCCCACATTTTCTTTTTAAAGCCTGTGCATAATAACCATAGTGTTATACTGCACAAAATGAATAAAAGAGAATAGAAAAGCCATTTCCTACAACAAAGTTGGAATTGTATCACACAAAGTAGGTAAATATTACTCAGGAATTGCCTGGCGAAAGAGAGGAATCCATTCTCAACCATAACTATTACCAAAAATTATTTTTTGAGTTCTCACAATTGGACTTGACATGAAAATGAAATGCTAAATATTGCTTAATGCTACCAATACCTTTTCAAATCTTTCCAAGGTATTAGCAATGTTATGAATTTCTATACTAAGACCAAGAATCAAAGATTAGTTTGTATCTATGTTTACATTTCAAATATAAGTTTAATTATTTAATAGTTACCCAGGAACAGTTGGAAAAATTTTACCCAAACCTGCATCTCCAGACCCTCTGGAAAAGTGAACTGGTTTTGGTTGATAATCTCCTGAGATTTTCTCACTGAGAAGATTCCTCTTTAGAGTGGACTTGGCCATCTTGCCTGATTTTCGAATTGCCGAAAGGCAGTGTGTTTAGAAGCACCTGTGTTTCTTGGCAACAAATATAACATTTGTGGAAGAATCCAATCATTGAAATCCCTCTGCATTTCTCTACTGGAGAAAAAAATAATGTATTCTACTTTTGTATTCTCCTTTCATTCTTGACCCTTTAAGTAGAAAAATATAAAATGATGTGGTCTGGTAAAACAAATTGGACAAATAAAACTCTTCTCCAATATAAAAACATATATATATACATTCTATATATGTCATGTTTATAAAACATTATACATGATATGTAAAATATATATAAAATATTATGTATTACATATGCATACATGTTAGTATTCTAAATATTTCAAAACTTACACTTCAAAAACTAACAATCTATTATCTTATTATCTTGGATCACTCTAAAGTATTTAATATTTTAGTTCACAAGAATTAATTAACAGTTTGTATATGAGTACTTTAAAACTTTTAAGGGCTTTCATATCCTATGCTAAATAGCAAGTGCTACATAGCATTTCATAGTATAAAATGTTTGTAACCCATTTTATAACTTTGAGTTATCAATTTTTGTTACCTGTACTAAGAAAATGGGAATATATGTTAATAACAGATGTTGTTTTCAAATATGTATTCGTAAATGTCTTACCTTATAATTAGTTCTTGACTTAATACAAAACTTGTTTTGAATTCTTTAAAAAAAAATACTTAAAATAGTTACATTTTCAAGGTTAATTAAAAATTCTGGATTATCTGATCTTCATGGGAAAGATTTAGTATTTGTTCTTTAGGATTTTGATGTTTCTCTTTCCATTTATGGTAAATCTTTGAATGATATAGTCTATCTGGATTCACAGTGAAGAAACTAATCAGAAAATCAGCTGCAAATAGAAGAATTCTAACATTTCAATCTTATGATGCTTGGAGATGTTTTCCTAAAGTAAATTTGTTTATTTAGTAAATTCATCTATGTCATTGTTTACATCTTGGCTGCAGGCCGTGTCTACTTAATTCTGGCTTTTAAATATTATCAAATACTGTAGTCTAATCAGAAGACATATTATACACATCTGAGGGTTTTTTTATGTGCTAGTCATTGAAAGGGTTTTATCTAACCTTGTTTTTTGAGTTTTTTTCCTGTTTTCTCAACAGGGCATAAAATCATCACTAAATTCTAGGAGTGCTAGTGTGTATTGCTAGCTACACCATTGTTTTCTAATTTAACAGTTGCAAAACAATGGCTGGCTTTTATGGTTGTTGTCTCTATGCAAATTGCATGCCTCCACAGCTTCTTGTCCTGGGATAGAGTGGAGAGTGATAAGAGATTGTGAAAGTCTGTGAAAATAACATCAGACAGTCTCTTGGTAAAATACCCATGTTTTGACTTTGAGTTTGCCATCCAAGTAAGGACAGAAGATAAGGGAAATCTGATTTGAAAGAAGAGTGAAATCTGATTGGATGGTCTCTAGTCAATTTCTCATATTATGAATTTACAAAATGAGATTGTTCTAAATTCTTGATTAATAGCACATAAACTGAGTTGTTTCAGTATAAACTGCCAATCAAAATAAAAATGCATTTTGTCACAAACCTAGAGGTTGTGAGTTATAAAAATATTCTGGTTCTTGTCTAGAAGACACCATATTTTATAAAGAACAGCTTCTGAATCTTGTCTTTTTAGAAAAAAGTATAGTGTGAGGATTGAATGATAATACTCGTGGTACATAGTGCTGTAGGAAGACTAAAATTGTAATTAAAATATGGTTATCATAAAATACTGAATTATACCTTTGTCAGACCTTTAAAAATTAAATCACTTATTTAATACATAAGTGAATAAATATTACTTCCTTTACATGAGAAAATGGTCAATTTATGAGGTTGTTCTCTACATGAGAAACTTCCAAACCTGTAGAGCATTTTTTATGAATGTAATTGAGCCAAAATGAGGACATAGGCCGGGGAACAAGATCTCAAATGCTCAGGAGAATGAGAGTTTTCCATTCCTTTTATATATTTGAAATTAAAGAGGGAACTAAGGAAGATTACATGAAGGTGGGGATTGGCATTTCAAAGGTGTATTAACCTGGATGCACAGAAACAATGGATAGGGCTTGCTTAAGGCAAAGATAAACATTTTACTAAAGTTATATGTCTGGGGCATGAGTACCCACCATGACCCACCAGTTAGGAATTTATGATCAGATCACCCTGTGAGGTTACTTTACTCAGAACCCCTTTTTCGTCTACATTGTAATGTTTTTCCTTAGGTGACACTCTATTTTTCACAAAATAAGTTAATTCACGGATATATTCACTTAAAACATCAAATAGCACATATATGCTTAAAACATTTTTAGATAGTTATAAAAAGTCTACCTTAGCTTAATGAAACAAAAACAATAAAGCTTTCCTTTCCTGAACTGTTTGAGCTACAATAAAATAGTCTCGTGCAACCGATAAAAATGAAGTCGCCCTTCTTCCTCGTGTACTGCTTTAGTATACATCACTAAAAGCTAATTGTTGATGCTAAATAAAATATACAGGATTTGAACTAGTCAAGTCTTCATTTTCTTGCTTAACCCCATGTCCTCACTTATAGTTCATGCAAAACCAAAAGCCTTAGCTTCCAGTTTAAAGTATTTATTAAAGGGTTATATATGTTGCATTTTAGGATGACCAACTGTCCTGGTTTGTCCAGGAATTTCTCCATTTTAAAATTGAATTTCCCATGTCCTGGGAACCGCTTAGTTTCCAGACAAGCCAGGACAGTTTGTCACACTGTAGTTCTAGTATAGCTTCAGGTTCTTGCATCTCTTGAAATTGCACACAAGATTTTGGAAATATATAGCCATATGCATTAATTTCCCTAAGATGAGAGTTTCTAGTTTCCAAAAATGCCAAAGCATTAAGATTCCCCCAAAATGTTAAGAACCACTACAGCGAAGGAGATAAATACCATTTGGAAAAGTGATGATAAAAAATTGAAATATGGGTGGCCGGTTAGCTCAGTTGGTTAGAACGGGGTGTTTTACAACAAGGTTGCTGGTTCAATTCCCACATGGGTCAGTGAGCTGCGCCCTCCACAACTAGATTGAAACAACTACTTGACTTGGAGCTGATGGGTCCTGGAAAAACACACTTAAAATAAATAAAAGAAGTTTTAAAAAAATTGAAATGATAATAATAGTTTTAAAAAGAATGTGTTTGTGAAATACTAAATAATAAGAGAAACAAGTCATGATTATACTTTTTAATAGTGATTGGCCTTTGCTATAAATATGTAGCTCATGACTTCGCATAGTTCCTTAGGTTTAGGGACAAACTGAAGTTTGAATCCTGTCTCCAAACCAGACAGTTGAGCTTCATCAACTTAACACTTTTGTGATTTAGTTTCCTTATGGGTAAAGAACATAATGCCTCATTTCTTTTTTCTTTCTTTTTTTTCTTTTTTGAAGGGGATTGCATTAAATCTCTATATTGCTTTGGGTAATATGGCCATTTTAACTATGTTGATTCTTCCAATCCATGAACACGGAATGTCTTTCCATTTCTTTGTGTCTTTTTCAATTTCTTTTACTAAAAATGTCTTACAGTTTTCAGTGTATAGGTCTTTCACATCTTTGGCTAAGTTTATTCCTACGTACTTTATTCTTTTTTTGCAATTGCACAAGAAATTGTGTTTTTTGTTGTTGTTGTTTTCTTTTTCTGAGGTTTCATTGTTAGCATATAAGAATGTAATGGACTTTTGTACGTTGATTTTGTAGTCAGTAACTTTATTCATTTATTGCTTCCAGTAGCTTTAGGGAGGAGTCTTTAGGGTTTTCTATATACAGCATCATGTCATCTGCAAAGAGTGATAATTTAACTTCTTCATTCCCAATTTGGATGCCTTTTATTTCTTTCTCTTGCCTGATTGCTCTGGCGAGGACTTCCAACAATATGTTGAAAAGCAGAGGTGATAGGGGACAGCCCTGTCATGTTCCTGAATGTAGAGCAAAGGACTTCAGTTTTTCCCCATTAAATATGAGATTAGCCGAGGGTTTGTCATGTATAGCCTTTATTATGTTAAGGTATTTTCCTACTATACACATTTTATGAAATGTTTTAATCATAAATGGATGCTGTATCTTGTCAAACGATTTTCTGCATCAATTGATACAATCATGTGATTTTTTTCCTTTATTTTGTTTATGTGGTGAATCACATTGATCGATTTGCGGATGTTGAACCATTCTTGCGCCCCTGGGATAAACCCCACTTTATCGTGATGTATGATCTTTTTAACGCATTGCTGTATTTGATTTGCTACAATTTTGTTCAGGATTTTTGCATCTGTATTCCTCAGAGATGTTGGTCTGTAATTTTCTTTTTTTGTGTTATCCTTACCAGGTTTTGGTATCTGGGTAATGTTGGCCTCATAAAATGAGTTATTGTCTCTTCTTCAATTTTTTGGAAGAGTTTGAGTAGGACAGGTATTAGATCCTCTTTGAAGGTTTGGTAGAATTCACTAGTAAAGCCATCTGGTCCTGGACTTTTGCTTTTGGGAAGGTTTCGGATGACTGATTCAATTTCGTTACTGGTGATCGGCCTGTTTAGATTTTCCAATTCTTCATGATTCAGCCTAGGAAGGCTATATGTTTCTAAGAACTTGTCCATTTCTTTTAGGTTATTGAATTTGGTGGCATATAGTCCTTCGTAATATTCTTGGATGATGCTTTGTATTTCTGGGGCATCTGTGGTAACTTCCCCTATTTCATTTCTGATTTTGTTTATCTGCGTCTTTTTCTATCTTAGAAGGTCTAGCCAAGGGTTTGTCAATTTCCTAAATCTTTTCAAAGAACCAGCACTTTGTTGCATCAATTTTTTCTATTGTCTTTTTGTTCTCTATTTCATTTAGTTCTGCTGTGATTTTTATTATTTCCTTCCTTCTGCTGACTTTGGGTTTCATTTGTTCTTTTTCTGGTTCTTTAAGGTTAATGTGAGGTTATTTATTTGGGATTTTTCTTCTTTCTTGGGATAGACCTGTAATGATATAAAATTTCCTGTTAAAACTGCTTTTGCTGCATCCCAAACATTTTGGTAGGGTGTATTTTCATTGTTATTTGTTTCTACGTATCTTTTGATCTGTCCTCTTATTTCTTCTTTAACCCAGTCGTTCTTTAAAAGTATGTTTTTTAATCTCCACATATTTATGGTTTTCCTGCTTTCCTTTTGCAGTTGATATCCAATTTCAAAGCCTTGTGATCGGAGAATATACTTGGGATGATTTCAGTCTTCTTATATTTGCTCCAGCTAGTTTTATGTCCCAATATATGGTCTATCCTTGAGAATGTTCCATGTACACTACAAAAGAATGTGTAGTCTGATGTTCTAGGATGAAGTGCTCTATAAATGTCAATTTTGTCCATTTCATCTAATGCATCATTTAGGGCTGCTATTTCATTATTTATTTTCTGTTTGGATGATCTATCCATAGCTGTCAATGATGTATTTAGGTCCCCTACTATAACTGTGTTTTGGTCAATTTCTCCCTTTAGTTCTGTTAGTAGTTGCTTAGTATATTTAGGTGCTCCCTGATTGGGGGCATAAATATTGATGACTGTTATGTCTTCTTGTTGTACAGTCCCCTTTACCATTATGAAATGTCCATCTTTGTCTCTTGTTATCTTTTTCACCCTGAAGTCTGTTTCATCTGGTATCATTATGGCTATACCTGATTTTCTCTGGGTACCATTTGCTTGGAGTGTCAATTTCCACCCTTTCACTTTGAGTCTATGTTTGTCCTTGTAGCTGAGATGTGTCTCCTGGAGGCAGAGTATGGTTCGGTTTAGTTTTCTGATCCAATCTGCTACTCTATGCCTTTTTATTGGTGAGTTCAGTCCATTTACATTTAGGGTGATTATTGATATATGAGAATCTCCTATCATTCTATCTCTGGTTTTCTGATAGGATGGTGTCACCATTGTTTCTTTGCCTTTTTGTCACTGTCTAGTATTTCAATGTGGTGGTATTCTATGATTTTTTCCCTCTATTTCTTCTTTTTTATGTTACATATTTTAGTTCTGAGTTTTTTGTTTGTTTTTTTGAGTGGTTACCCTTAAGTTTATGTTTAAAAAGTTTCATGTTTAGAGTATTCTATTTTCTTCAGTATGCTTACTTTCTCCGCTCCCTTGTGCTGGTTCAGACCTTTACTCTCTCCTCTTTTATGTTTTTGTTGTCACAAATTATCCCTATTTATGCTGTGAGTTGATTTCTACACTGCAGTACCAAGTTGTCTTTTTCCTCTTTTTTTAAATGTTTTTTGTTTGTTTCCTTTTTTACCCTGTATGCTATGTTTCAGCGTATAGTGTCCTGTTTGGTGTAGGGGTTGCCATTTCCTGCTTCTGTCTCTTCATACTACTACTCATGGTTTTGTATTCTTTTGGTTTTTTGTTTCAAGTCAAATAGCCTCCTTCAGTATTTCTTGAGGTGCAGGTCGTGTGTTAGAAAATTCCCTCAGCTTCTGTATGTTTGGAAAGGTCTTTATTCCTCCTTTATATCCAAAGAATATCTTTGCTGGATGTATTATTCTTGGCTCATAATTTCTCTATTTCAATAGTTTGAATATTTGATTCCACTCCCTCCTGGCTTGTAGAGTTTTTGATGACAAATCTGATGATAACCTAATGGGCTTTTCTTTGTAGCTTACCATCTTCTTTTCCCTGGCTGCTTTGAGAATTCTTTTTTGTCGTTAATTTTAGACAGCTTCAATACAATGTGCCTTGGAAAAGGTCTGTTGGGGTTGACGTAATTAGGTGTTCTGTTTCCTTCTTGCATTCGAGGATCCAGTTTTTTCCACAAGTTTTTGTTGACTGTTTGTTTGAATACACTCTCTGATCCCTTCTCCCTTTCTTTTCCTTCTTTTATGCCCATTATTCTTATATTGCTCTTTCTGATGGAGTCAGAAGGTTCTTGTAGAGTTCTTTCATTTCTTTTAAGTCTCAAGTCTCTCTCTTCTACCATCTGTGTCATTTCCAGATTTCTGTCTTCGATGTCACTGATTCTTTCCTTCATCTGGTCAACTCTATTACCTAAGCTGGCTATTTCATTCTTCATTTCTTTTATTGAGTTCTTAATCTCCAGAAATTCTATTTGGTTGTTTTTTAAAATTTTAATCTCTTTTGTAAAATCTTCATTTTGTTCTTTGATTGTGTTTCTGAGTTCATTAAACTGCCTGTCTGTGTTTTCTTGCATCTCGTTGAGGTTTTTAAGACTGCAATCTTGAATTCTTTGTCATTTAAGTCACATATTTCCATGTGTTTAAGTTCATTTTCTGGAGACTTTTCTTTCTGAGCTGTCTTGTTACCTTGGTTATTTATGGCAATGAATTAATTATTGTTTTTCTCTTAGGCATCTGCAGGAGTGTGTTCTGCAACAGGTTGGTAGGAAGAGGGCTTTCCTTTGCTTTCCAGTAGGTGTTGATAGAATGTTTTATTTTCTCTCTGACTGCAGCCTTATATTCTCTCTCACACTGTAGTGTTATATTTTCTCTGCACTGTTCTGGCTTCTTGCTCAATGGGGATATTCCCCGGAAGGCGGGTTTCTCCTCCGTGAACTGACCCATCGGTCACAGGGTACCGCCTCCGTGGGGGCATGTAGAGACCTTCTGAAGTTCCAAAGCTCTTCCTGCACCAGTTTCAGAGCCTGTGTCATGCCTCATTTTTAATGTACTTGTAAGGGTTAGGGAAAGTGCATGTGAAGCCTACGAGTTAGTGCACTGTGATATCTAACAGGCATTTTGTAAGTGGCAACTGTTATTAATAATGGTGAATGTGTGTTTATTATATACTTAATGGTTTTATAATTAAACATGTCTCTTTTAGGATTTCTTACCATATTCTTACCTAGATGTGTGATGTTAATCACTTCTAACCAAAAATAAACAGTTAGCATATGAGAGTAAGCATTGTTATTATATTTTAGTCAGGATTTATTGTTAGAGGATTTTGTAATGTTTCGGACAGTGAAAGTAAGGCATGATGTATGTCAATTAAAACTGATAAATGATATTACAAAGAAGTTTCTGAATTGAACAGTCCTTACTCTTTTTCTACAATATAGAGATTTCTGAATGTAAAGAGGCAAACTAATTAGTATACAAATAATTACAAAGTAGTTTACTTCAGTAAGTACTAAGGTCTAAATATTAAGTAGAACCCAGGACTGAAAACAACATTGCGTGATAGAAATTATGCAGCCCATTTTCTTTTTTTTTAATTTCTATATATCACATTGTGTTCTCACCACCCAGTGTCAGTTCTTCCATCACCATATATTTGACCCTCTTGACCCTCTTCTGACATCTGCCCTCTCCCCTTACCCTCTCGTAACCACTAAATTGTTGTCTGTGTCTATGAGTTTTGTTTGTTTGTTTGTTTTGTTCCTTTGTTACTTTCAGTTTTATATCCCACATGTTAGTGAAGTCATATGGTTCTCAACTTTTTCTGTCTGACTCAATTTGCATAGCATAACAATCTCAAGATCCATCCATGTTGTCAGAGAGGGCAGTATTTCATTTTTTCTTATGCAGAGTAGTATTCCATTGTGTATATGTACCACATCTTCTTTATCAAATCATCCATCAAAGGACACTTTGGTTGTTTCCATGTCTTGGCCACCATAAGCAATGCTGCAATGATCATCAAAGTACATGTCGTTACAGATAAGTGTTTTCAGATGACTTGGGTAGATACCCAGGAGAGAGACTGCTGGGTTATACGGTAATTTTATTCTTAATTTTTTGAGGAACTTCCACACTTCCTTCCATACCAGCTTCACCAATCTACATTCCCACCAAGAGTGTATGAGGGTTCCATTTTCTCCACAGCCTCTCCAGCACTTGTTATTATTTGTCTTGTTGATGATAGCTATTCTAATAGGTGTGAGGTGATAGATATAACTCAATGTGGTTTTGATTTGCATTTCCATAACAGCTAGTGAAGTTAAGCATTTTTTCATATATTTGTTGGCCATTTGTATGTCTTCTTGGGAGAAGTTTCTGTTAATGTCCTCGGCCCATTTTTTAATTGGATTGTTTGTCTTTTTCTTATTGAATTGTCTGAGTTCATTACATATTTTGGATATCATCCCATTATCAGAGGCATTGCTTACAAATATCTTCTCCTATTTGGTTGGTTGTCTCTTTGTTTTGTTGATGGTTTCTTTTGCTTTGCAGAAGGTTTTTAGTTTGATATAGTCGCATTAGTTTATTTTTGCTTTGAGGTTCAATTCATAAAATCCTCTTTGAACCCAGGGTTCATGAGTTTAGTACCTATGCTTTCTTCTATGCAGTTTATTGTTTCAGGTCTTGTGTTTAGGTCTTTGATCCATTTTGAGTTAATTTTGGTACACGGTGACAGATAGCAGTCTAGTTTTATTCTTTTGCACGTGGCTTTCCAATTCTCCCAGCACCCGTTACTGAAGAGGCTTTCTTTTCTCCATTGTATGTTTTGGCTCCTTTGTCAAAAATTGTCTGTCCGTATTTATGTGGTTTTATTTCTGAGTTCTCAATTATATTCCATTGGTCTGCGTGTCTGTTTTTCTGCCAATATCATGCTGTTTTGCTTATTGTTGCCCTGTAGTACAAGCTAAAGTCAGGGAGTGTGATACCTCCAGCATTGTTCTTTTTTCTTAAGATTGCTTTGGCTGTTTGAGATTTTGTGATTCCATTCAAATCTGATGGTTTTTAAAAGTCACTACAATAGTAAATAACTGTGCAACATATATGCTGGCATATCAGCTTGATGAAATAATTTTTACCTGTGTTAAGAGAAGTTATCATCTCCACATGTTCCAGTCCAGATTGATAAAATGCTCACAGAAGTGCTCCACAGCCTGGCTGGCTGTCTAATTGAAACTTTGCCCTTGGTGTCCTTATGACCTTTTAGCTTGTTCCCTAGCTATATTCCATCCACCATTAGCCAAGTTAATGGCATATTTCCAGGTAATCTAGAAGTTATTTATAGAAGATCCTGACACTCTGAAATGTCTGATAAACATTTCAAGTCTCTCAGGGAATTATATTTAGACATCTCTAAACAGAGATTAGACGAAATCCCCATGTCATAATCTGTGTCCATGTTTTGTTTTTTTTTAACCAACATGTGTCTTTGGACTTTACCGTGTTTCCCCAAAAATAAGAACTAGCTGGACCATCAGCTCTAATGTGTCTTTTGGAGCAAAAATTAATGTAAGAGCTTGTCTATTTTAATATAATACAAGACCGGGTCTTACATAATATAAGACTGGGTATAATATAATATAATATCAGGTGTAATATAATATAATATTGGGTCTTATATTAATTTTTGCTTCAAAAGACGCATTAGAGCTGATGGTCTGGCTAGGTATTATTTTGGGGGAAACATGATAGGGTTCTAGCCGGTGGATTTTTCTGTATTGAAAAATCACTATGAACACATTTTTAAATAACCTAGCTGGTCCCATTTTTGTCTGCTAAGTTATACTGAATACAATCTGTGGTTGCAGCTTTGCATTTGTTTCAATCTAGTAGCTAATTTTGAAAGATGCATAACTTAATTGACAGATAAGTGCAACCTTTTCACTTAGAATCTTTATTTAAAATGTGAAAGATGCTTTGCCAGTCTGAATAGATAATTAAGTTTGACTGTACCATGGTAAGATGCAAAGAGTGTGTCTATGGCAACTCCTTATATCATAAAAAATTTAAAGGGCCTTTATTTAATGTGACTCCTTTTTAAATTCACTTAATAGAGTAAGTAAAACTGGAAATATAATTACAATCTGAGATTAAAGCATCATAATTGCAGTAAAATAATATGAAGAGGCTCATCCAATAATGATTGAGCTTCAAACGAATACATTCTTCCTTAAACGCAAGTGAAGTCGAATAACTCTTAAATGTATTCACCATGATGTAATAATAATAGTATGTGGATGACAAGTATGGTACTTCATAAAGGTAAAGTGCCTTACAGCGTACCAGGCTCTTTCCTACTGTATTTGAATCTCCAATTAGCCCTGGGTATATGTTTGTCCATTTTTTAGGACAAGGAAACTGACACTCAAAAAGTTTATGTGACCTGTTCAGGATCACGTAATAAGTAAGTAGTAAATTCACACTCAATCCCCATTATTCTAACTACAAGTCTAGTGTTCTTTTCTCTGTGTTCCTTCTTTGTGTAATAAAGAGCAGTGAGTTTGTGGGAAGAAGAGAATAGCAACATAGATCTTTGCAATGTGTTTCGGAAGAATGCTCTGCTTCCTGTAGACCTGGTGTAGCTATTGTATTTCTCATTCATTTGTGAGTTCTTTCAGGGTAAGGGGCCATTCCATCTTAATGGCTTTTGCTTTTGTTTTTTCATTCCCATATCTATGTTTACCCCTTGAGAAATAAGTAATTATGGTTTTTCTCCCTAGCTTGACAAAAGATGCTTGGATAGTTCTCTGTTAAGAAAATAAAGAAAAAAATATGAATATAGTTGTAGATATAGCTAAAAACCAGGGGGTAGGGACTGCATTTTCCAATTATACAAAAGTAAAGTATTCTTTTAATTTTATCTTACCATCTACATTCTTTATGTAAAATCAAATGAATAAACATTCATTTAATATGGACGTTTTTATAGTCATCCAATAATTATTGGTGAGACTAAGCATCAACCTTGGAATTGCATCCATAGCTTTTGTTTAAATAAAACTCTTCTGTTGCTGAAACAAGAGCTGGCAGTCATATGGTTGGGGATGCCAGAGTGGAAATCTCCCTGGACAATATTTTGTTGTACTCCTAATATGTCCAAGTTGAGGTTCAGGTTCAGCTGTATGTACATACATGTGTGACACACACAGAATCATAGGTATCTATAACTACATATTAAAATGTACTTAAATGTGTCTGTTTACTCTGTAAATAAACAATCTTTTTTTTTTCAATATTTAAATGGGAGTTTAACATGATAAAATGGCTTCATTATCCTTTCTACACAATCTGCTAGCGGTGCTTTTCCAGAAACCTATCACTTCCCCCACCTTTTTGATATTGCACCAAGTTTTTTTTTTTTAACCCCCATTCTGTTGATGTAATTATGCTTGCATAATTTTGAGCAAGATTTCCTGGCAATGGAAATCCACAAAATTGTTGATATGGCTTGAGCTCAAATGATGCTTCTATTCAATTTGTTTACCTTTCAGCTTGAGCAGAGTTTTTGTGTCATAGAAAAATAGCAAGAGATAATAATATTATAGTACAGGTGGACTTTTATGGATGGATTTAAGTAAATGTTTGCTGCAAGGATCCAGGGATTTTAGTATTTTTCTTGGAAACCTTAACCATAATACTTAGCCCGTGGCAAAACTTTTCTCAAAAGTTGGTGAAATACATAATTCTATTAAATCCTAATTATTCCATGTGCTCCCTTGGAATAAACTGCCTATGACTTTTCCTGCTAAGAAATGGACTGTTCATGTATTGTTCATTTTCCTCAAATCAAAGAAAGCTGTTGTTCTTCAATTTAGATTGATGTTGACACGGTCCTCTTCATAACAGCAGGTGTTACGCTATAATTGGTCATTATGGAATTATGTGTTGCTTGAAGGAATTCAGGGAAGAAGAAAAGCATGTGCTTATTGTATACATTGACTCTGGTTGAAAAATTAAAAGAATGACATGACAGATAATATATAAATTAGAATTTGTCATTTTATTGAGCGATCAATATATTTAAAAGAAACAAATCAACATGAACATCCTGGGGAAACCACTTTTCTTGGGCCTAACTAGCAAATCACCACTCTTGACATTTTTATTTTAATGTATAAATTGGGAATAGAAGAGCAGTACTGAGAAGAAAATTCAGCCAGATGACCTCCTTGAAGAAGTTATGGGAAACTGGAAGCTACAGAAACAGATTGGTTAATAGTATTGACTACAATTGCAAATGCCTTCTTTTTCAAGCAATGTAGAAAGCAGTTGGCCCCAACTTTTTCATTCGTTTTCATAAAATAATATGACGTTGTAAACATCTATTAACAGAGATTGCCCAGATAACTTTAACTCTAAGAGGGCTATTCTTGAGTAAAATAAAATAGTACTGACTTAAAATAATAGGTATAAAACTTTGTATGTGTGGTACACCTTCATATAATTAGGAAGGAAGTATAATAAGGTAAGGTTCAAGTGTTTGTATGCTTTTTCCTTAAAGGAAAAAGCTTTACTGAAAAAGATGATACTTAGCATAACCTTGCCAATTATTTCAAAACTCCTTGAATTGCAAAAAATAACCATTTACCTGCCATACCTAAGAGCATCTTTGTTTGGTTATGTTCTCTGCTTCTTCCTATACATTTTTCTTGCTTGTGTCACAATATGTATCCTATATGGAAACATATAGGTTTCCAAGCTATATGTTTGAAGTCCTATCAACAATGTAGATCACAAAGATCATGAATCGGCCCGTCATAGGAACACTGCAGGGAAACAAACACTCTTATGCTACTATAGCATTGTGGGGTGAGAGTCATTTTGAATCACACCATGTTTACTCCTGAATATTTAAGTGAAATGAAATAGGATTTTGTTAGCTATACAGTTCTTACCTGTATAAAAAAGATTCTATACATACTTCCAGGGCAAAGCCCAATATCTCCTCCATTGTCACTACCAATACATGGGTGTTCTCATTCTGGCTGTTCATTCGAATCACTTGGGGAAACATTAAAATTACTACACCCATCCTTGGCTTTACTCCATCTCCGATCAATTAATCAGTATCTTGGCCTTGCCATCTCCTAGACAGTCCTACTCAAAGTCTATAACACAAAAAATCCCTTAGAAAGTTTACAGGAAAATGCATATTCCAGGGCTCTATCCTAAAGGATTCTCTTTTAGTAGGGTCTTATATAAAATCATGTAGTCCTGGTATCATTCTTTGAGAAACACTACTGTAAAAACTCCTCATCATTCTCTCATTCTGGGCTTTGGATCCTTTATGGTCATTACAGTTGACTGTATCTGTTGAAACATCATTCCTTTAACAATATCTGAAGTAATATCAGTCAATGGCTATTTTTATTGGTGCTGCTGTTTTTGTTTATTCAATATTTAATATGACATAACTAAAAATTATCATAGTTTGTAATGACTGAAACAATATGATGGAATGAAGTATTAATAGTTCAGCTCACTAAAGAGTTAACATCATATCCCTATTAGTACTGAGGTTAGTTCCCAATCACTCTTACAAAAAATAAAAATAAATAAACAAAAAAGTATTTCCTTAACCATATTCTCAAGAAGTCACCTCTATGGTAATTGCATTTGGAAGCTCCTTTCTTTGTCCTGAATCTTTGTCACCTGTCTGTCCTCTTTCGTGTCCTATTCTGTTGAATATCAGGATAGTCATTTATTTCTATCAAGGCTTGTATAATCATACAGAAAATCCAAAGTCTTTGTGTTGAAAATTGCAGAGTTCACGTTTTAAATAGTACAGAATTTTCAACAACCCTATGTCCTTCCTTCTTGTTAATATTCTGAATTAGCTAGTGTACAGAACCATGCATTTATAGGTCCAAGGAGGTATGTTTGTTATCCATGCACACTCTGAAAAACACTGCAGGTATATATTGGCCAGGAATTGTTGCTTTTACTGTATTTCATGTCTCTGCTCCACACATATTCTCTCTCTACTGAAGTAGTTTAAGGATGACAAAGGTCCTTATGGATTTTTGTTGGCCTGTGAATAACTGTTTGTCTAAGGACTCCCTGAAAATAATTTCTATACTTGTATAGAAACATTTTACTCTTTGAGTTTTCGTGTGATGTATTATCAATTTTCCTTCTGGTTGTAGCAGGCAGGATTCGTTGTTTTACATTTCACTTTCTGGGATACCCATGCCTGGATTGCTCCCATTGGGAGAAAATCAAGCAGATCTCCAACACAATTATTGCCATTAATTTTAGTAGAACCTGGGCTAACTTACACTTAACTGCAAACTGTAAAGCCAAATATATACATCCTCATGCATGATTTGCATACAAAATGCCCATACGTACAACGTGGGCCAAACTCTAGGCACAGTGATGGTTTAAATAGCGTCATCTATCCTCGCTACCTCTTTTAGTGTGTTTCTTATTTCCCGAGAACTATAGGGAGATCCAGGAGCTGAGGCCTACACTGCATCATCGGTACCATTGGTATCCTCTGCCATCCTACTCCAGCTTCCAAAAATTAGCCTATCTGCCCCTGCCTGCATCCAACACTCGAAACTTGTTTTAAGCATTTATTATTATTATTATTATTATTATTATTATTATTATTATTCCTTTGGCTATACAAGCCCAGATAAAGTAAAATTTACTTGCTTGAATTCATGAAGTCTTGTCAATGTTTTCTTAGATAACAGTGAATAAAGCCCCTGCTTGCCCATATTTCATTGCCCGTTTGCACTTGTTTTTTTTTTCTTTTTTCTTTTTTTTAAATTGAGGTATAATTGACAAGGAACATTATATTAGTTTCAGGTATACAACATAGTGATTTGATGTTTGTATATATTGCAAAATGATCACCACGATCAGTCTAGCTATCATCTATCACCATACATAGTTTACAAAATTATTTTTCTTCTGATGGGAACTTTTTAGAACTACTCTCTTAAAACTTCCAAATATGCAATACAGTATTATGAACTATACTCACCATACTATACATTACATCCCCATGACTTATTTATTTTATAACTGGATGTTTGTATCTTTCGCGCTTAGTTTTGATGTGTGAGGCAGGTCCCTCAAATGTATTGTCTAACACAGGATTGCAACTCTAAAGAATTTCAGGCCAGTGGTTAGTTAGCATGGCCATTGCACACGAGTAGTTGGCATTGTTACCTGTCAGATGGCAAGATGAACATGGCTACCTGTTTCACTTAATCAGCCCTGGCCCTTTCTATAACCAAAGGAAATAGATAAGTAAAATGCTTGCCAATAAATAAAGTTATAAACAATGAGCTGCTAGCATTTGTTGTAAGCCTGTTGGCATAGGAACCCTGAGCATGTAACTGGCTTTCTTTATGCAATGAAAAGCCGATTGGGAGTGAAGCTCGTAATCTCTGTTGCCAGTGGGCAGTACACACATATTCCATTCTGTTGTCCTAAATGATGCAGAAAAGTACTTTCTGTCTCCTAAAGTGCTTCATGTGTTAATAAATATATGTAAATTGCTGTAACTTACATTTAATTTTCCCTTAATGAATTGGTAGTTTTCCCTATCTTGTTAAAATAAAACTGTATTTGAAAGTGAAAAACTACTATACCAATAAAAAATTTAGTTCTTATTTTATGAGATACAGTAGTCCCCCCTTATCCACGCAAGGTGCATTCCAGGATCCGCCATGGTTGCCTGAAACCGCAGATAGTATCAAACACTATATATACTGTTTTATCCTACACATACATTTTGATGAGAAAGTAATTTATAAATTAGGCACAGTAAGAGAATAAAAACAACTAATAATAAAATAGAATGGTTGTAACAATATACTGTAATAAGAGTTATGTGAATGTGGTGTCTCTCCCACACAATATCTGAAAACTGATCTTAATAACTGAGGTGGTAACTTAAGTGATTTACAGGGGTATAGTATATATAGCATGGAGAGATGATTTATGTCCCAGGTGGGACAAAGCAGGATGGCATGAGACTTCATCACACTACTCAGAATGGCTCACAATTTAAAATGTATGGAATTGTTTATTTCTGGAATTTTCCATTTAATATTTTCAGACCTCGGTTGACCCCATGTAATTGAAACCCCAGAAAGTGAAACCCTGGATAAGGGGGGACTACTGTAATTATGTTTTCATTCTATGTCAACATTTGAAAGTTCTGAGTACTATAAGAGCAAATATTTCTGATCCTGTTTGACCATAAGGTATCACTTTTAAGTAAATTTGAAACTTTGATAGACTCATGCTCTACTGTCATCACCTGGAATAATTTTTTCAAGTGGCATATACAAAAATAACAATTATATTTTGATACAAACCATGAGTGAAGGCTGTCATGTGTAGGTAAACTCCAATTTGCCCTGTCACCTCTTGTGCCAAACCTTCTCTGACCACCAAGCCTAATCCAGCAAGAGAAGTATCTGTTGCCCCTGCTGCATTTTATCACTTTCCCTATTGTAATATAATTATTTGTCTACAAGCCTGTTTTAGTCATCGCAGGCTGCTAAAACAAAATACCGTAGTGGCTTAAACAGACATGTATTTCTCAGAGTCCTGATCAGATTTGGCTTCTGGAGAGAATTCTCTCCCTGGCTTGCAGATGGCTGCTTCCTCTCTGTGTCTTTCCATGACAGAGAGAGAGAGGAAGAGGAGGGACAGGGCGTTATCTCTTGGTGTATTTTCCTTTTCTTCTAAGGACACTAATCCCATCATTGCAAACCCATCCTCATGACCTCATCTAAACCTAATTACCTCCCAAAGTCCTCACCTCCTCAGGTCATGATATTGAGGTTTAGGACTTCAAGGTATGAGTTTTAAGGGGACACAAATTACTCCTTAACAAAACCTGTATATCTCAACAAGCTGTGTGCTCTTGGGGAATAGAGGCCTTTATTTATCATTATTAGACTTTTATTTCCTACTGCTTAGCATAGTTGTTGACAGTTCAGTACATTTAAAATAAATGCACTAAATAATGAACATTGTTTAATGCAATTCTGTTTACATTTATTTACATCTTTGTGTATTTCAGTCATATATATAGGATGGTGATACGATTTGCCTGAGCAACGGCAATCTATAGTTTAACAAATTTTAATTGAAAGAGTCTAATTATAGTCAGTCAGGTGCCCTATAACAAGGTTTTTTTATCAACAACAGACCACATATATCATGTTTCCCCGAAAATGAAACCGGGTCTTATAGCGTATTTCCCCAAATATAAGACCGGGTCTTATATTAATTTTTGCTCCAAAAGAAGAATTAGGGTGTATTTTCAGGAGATGTCTTATTTTTTCATGTACAGTAATGTACATTTATTCAAATATAGTCCTGTCATTTTCTTCTGGAACCTCGTCATAACATATGAAATGTAGCTGTCTGGCTGACGATCTTAACTGGGGCTTATTTTTGGGGTAGGTCTCATTTTCAGGGAAACAGTATGATGGTGGGCCTGTAAGATTATAATAGAGCTGAAAAATTCCTATTGCCTCGTGATATTGTGGCTGTCATAACATCATAGCACAGTGTTTGTGGTGATGCTGGTGTAAACAAACCTGTGCTGCCGCTCGTATAAAAGTATCGCACATAAAATTATGTACAGCACATAATACTTGATAATGAAAATAAATAACTATGATACTGTTTTATGTATTTACTACACTATGACACTATGATTTTTATCATTATTTCAAAGTGTACTCTTTCTACTTATTAAAAAAAAAATGCTGTAAAACAGTATTCCAAGTGTTATGCTGGCAGCAACCTCACCCATCTCGTTTACCTCATTTCTTGATTGCATCATTTTCTCTTGTGCTTGATTTAATCTCATGTCGGTTTGTACAGTAACCTGCTGTGCAGGCTTGTAGCCTCAGAGCAACAGGCTATACACCATACAGCCTAGGCATGTAGTAGGGTATGCCATCCAGGTTTGTGTAAGCATGGTCTGTGATGTTTGAAACATCATGAAATTGCATAAGGACACAGTTCTCAGAATGTATCCCTGTCATTCAGCAGCACATGACTGTATATCAGTATGTATATTGAGAGTTTCTTAGATGAAACAAAAGAGAGAGAAAGAACAGTGACAAGGAAAGGGTTTCGTTGTGTGACTTAGTTTTCATGTATTTTTTTTTCCTCTTAAATACTTGCAGTGATAAATGAGAAGGTATTTCCTTTTTACCTTTAGTGGGAGTGGCATTTTTACTATAGGATGAGTGCCCTTAGTTTGTAAATTATTAGCAAATATACCATGCTGTGCATAAAAAATGTAATAAAATTATTATACAGGCAATATTGTATGAATAATGAATGGATTATTACATCAGGAAATCACTACTATATTTTGCCAAAATTGGCAGGTGTGTTTTTTCCAATACAGTCTCCCTCACTAAATGTGTCCCATCAAGACAAGTTGATTTTAGACGTATATAAATTATATAAATTTAAATATATATATGTGTGTGTATATGTATATATATATATATATGGATTCTTCATGTCCTCAATGTTCCCTGTGAAGAAAGGAATTGCTTACCTATACTCATGTTTTATTTTGTTGATGTTCTTCAGTTAAAATGCTGACATAGAAAAAAAAACGAAAGTGTAAAATCTGCGTTTCCATATAAGTTTAGAAAGGTAGAGGGAACAAGTAGTAGTGCATTAAGTAGATACTCCATGCTTGGACATGCACTGCAGTGTGTGTGTGTGTGTGTGTGTGTGTGTGTGTGTGTGTGTGTGTGTGTGTGTGTGTTTACTGTAATGGGTCATCTAGGACTTTAATTTTCCACTGTATGTCCAAGCGCCAGCGTAGAGCTTCTGATTCAATTGGTCTGGAGTGTGACATGGCCATAAATAATATTTTAAAACTCCTCAGGTGATTTTAATGTATATTAGGGGCAAAAACTGACTCTGAGGGGCCTGGGAATCTGTCGTATCTATCAGCAGTTTACAAGAGCAATCTTGGTGATGCCTTTGATTATTCTACGGAAATAGGCTCTTCATGTCAGCTGGAGAGAATACCAGAGAATCCCACATGTGGTCCTTCCCTATAACCCACTCTACTACTGTTGGATTCTTTGTAAACTGGTCCTGGCTCCCATTATAGGAAGAATTATAGATATCACTTCTCTTGCTTTCTGCCCCCGATAATTAATATTTTCTGGGATTTAGTACATTTTTTTACTTACCTCTTTAGATTTGTTTCAGGTTCTGTTGAAAATCATCCTAAAATGTATACCTGTTTTATTGCCATGGTGACATTGGATACTTTGTCATTTTCTACTTTCTAATTTTTTTCAAATGTCATTGATTATTGGAAAGTATCATAGACAAAAAGATTTGGCATACTCTCTGGTGAGCAAAGTAGATTTTGTTTTTTCTGTATTATTAGCTGTATTATAATTTGATTCCTTTTCTAAAAATGAAATACTAGTAATTTTTAAAATTCAAATTATTTGAAGACCAATGTCTATTAAATGTTTAATAATATACATGCATACTCATATATACTTAACAATAAGTGAAACTGCCTAAATATAGTTATGTTATTAAGTAGGAACTAGTGTGGGGGCAAAAAAATAATTTTTCTTTTACCCTTCTAAGTTCTTCTGACTGGACTAATAATCAAATTGACATGAGACAGATTAACAAGAGAAAATGACCAAAGTTATTATGTATAAACATATGGGGTAGGGTTTCCAGGTGGGAATTCCCGCCCATTCTCAGGATTTTTTTTTTGCTTTCCCGTTCCCAAATCCCGAGATATAAACTTTTCTGTTCTCCACAATGATTCATTTTCACAAAGTGATGGCTGATACTACCAACCACCTGGGTGCAAGGAGCCGATTTTCCCTATTTCCCGACCAACTTTTCTTGGGATTTGGGAATGGAAAAGTGAAAAAAATTCCCCGGAATGGGTGGGAATTCCCACCCGGAAACCCTAGCGATAAGTGGGAAAAATGTCTAAGAGATACATAGTTAGTAGTAAGTTTATTTCCCATTGTGGGTATTACTCGGTTCAAGGAGCCGATTTTCCCAATTTCCTGACCAGCTTTTCTCGGGATTTGGGAACGGGAAAGCAAAAAAAATTCCTGAGAACGGGCAGGAATTCCCACCTGGAAACCCTAATATGGGGGTTCCATAGGACTATGAGACTGGAGGACGCATTGGGCAGTTGAGGCTTACATGCCATTCTGGAGTAAGGAGAGGGAAGCAGGGGTCTGGAAGTTCAAAGGAGAAGTAGACAATTCAAAGGTAGATGAGAAAGAACAAACATGTGGTAAACAAATTCTTGCAGGGCCACCCAGAAACAATGAGTCACAGAGGGGAGTCTGACAAACAGACTTTGCTTGGTTTTTCCCTGTCTGCCACATTTAGTTTATTCATGCTGTAGTGATAGCTCCCTTCCTTTAAGCAGGTGTTTCTATCTGAATTCCTTTAGGCAGGTGAAGTGAAGGGTCCAAGTTTCTTTCTGAGTCTTTTATTTCTTAAAAATAGCTAGTTTGTTCACCACTCAGAGTCAGTTATCTTTCCATCACTATCTAGATGATGTATTACAGAATTGTACACCTGAAATCTGTGTAACTTTACTAACAATTGCCACCCCAATAAATTTTAATTAAAAAAAATAGCTAGCTTATGATAGTCAGTATCCCAAAAAGCATATTTTGAGGTGGCAAACTCTGATCCCCGGCACTAGATATAAGGTTAGAAGAACTTGACGTTCAACATCCTCTTAGGTTCATACACAAACTTTCTGCTTCAAATGAGAGTTCCAAAACTTGAGTCTGTATAGTACAGATGGCAAAATGATGCCATGATTTCCAATTTCCTCTTTAGTAGAGATATGTCATCTGTTTATTGATGATTGCAAGTATATTGGCACATTTAAAACTTCATATTTAGTATTATAAAATCTAATGTAAATTTGGTAAAGAAGGTGCTACTTCCATAAAAATTGTGGAATAGACTCCTTGGATTCTAGTAAGGAACAAAAATTGTCTGTTTATGCAATTATTGTAGACGTATGCACAGGTGAGAGTTAAGTACACAAAGTGATCTTAAATGTACACATTCAAGCATAGAGGTTAGATCAAAAGTTCAGATTATTCAATATCAATCAATTCCTTCCATTGTGCCATTTGAATCCCGTTGCCAAAGATGATTATTTAACAGGAAAAGCACACTCCCAAAACTATAGCCCCTGCATTTTAATTTGCCCTTGTTAAAGGAAGGATTTTTCCACTTCTGGAACAGAAACAACTGCTGAGAAAAAAAGTCTTTCTTTAGTCAACGCTGAAAATCCATATTGTGTTACCATTAATTTCTATGGCCAATAATCAAACTCTTAATAATATATGTTGTCTTCTCTAAGTGTTTAGAGATCCATGTGTATTATTACCATCCTATCTAAACCTGGATGTTTATATGGAGAAGAAAGACACTCAAGTTTAGTGAATAATTATTGTTATGTATCAATATTGACTAAACTTTGCCAAATGAATAGGGAAATATGCATTAAAGATGTCAGGGGAAAAAAGAGTTTTAAATAAGAGACACCAGGAACTCTAAAAAGTCTGCATTTCTAAAGCTATAACTAAAATTCTGCCCAAGATTTGGTTGACCCTTAGCCATGGGCAAATGTGTACTCCATTTTAAGGGTTTCCTTGAGAGCCCTCTGGAAGTAACACAGAGGAGGATTTACAGCTATCGTCTAACTGTGGAAAGATTCCTGGGGACAAAGTGGTGCCAGCCACCTTTGATTTGTAATAAGCAGGTACAAAACTGCATCATGGGAAAATTTCTGCTTATATAGTCCTCTACTGCAATCGCTGACTTTTGGTATCTCCTCTCTGTTTTCCTAACCACTGCAAATATGACAACTAGATTAAGGCATCTGGAAGAATATCAGAATGTCAAGTACTCAGCATGTGTTGGTCAACTGAATACACCTACGCTATCCCTCTCATGCTCTGTTACTCTAGAAATTTACCACAGGTTCCTCGTGCAATATGAGTGTAACAGATTGAGCTAGCCTTCCCCAAAGCTCATTGCTTTGACTGTTAATGCTTCATTTTATACCATCTTAAAATTTGCATACCATGATCTTTGTATAAAAAGCAAAAAGATACATCCACTTTCAAATGTAATGCCATGTAAGTTTCTACTGAGTGCGTATATATCTTTATAAGTATCCCCAGCAAAATAACTTTCAACTTAACAGAATTCTTTTCCCCAAATTTTCTCTTGAATTTAAAAGAGAATAACATAACAAGAGCAAATTTGTTTTTAAATTTCTGCCTTGATAGCAAGTTTAATTATTTAGAACCGATATCATCTTAAATGTATAAGTTATATAATGGATGAGGCTAGGCCAGAATTTCCAAAACTGTATTTTAAAGAACATTGATCCCATAAGATGCTGAATGAAAAACAAATTGTTAGAATATGAAAATTTTGTTTCCTTCTCTGGAAAGTCACAATGAAAGCCTTAAAATTTTCTGTAGTAAAAAGAATCCTGTTTTACTTAGTTTTAGACCAATTTTTCCTAACCTCAATCACTACTATACTGATTTTGTCAAGTAATACATAATAACTTTCTAAGGGTCTGCAATTGTATGAAGCCTGCTTTTATAATCACGTGACTAGAATATTTGGTACCTTTATTAACTATATTAGTACTACGGTTGTATATAACTATATTATTTGTTTTGAAAAATAGTATGAAAGACTAACAGAAAACTAATCTTGGCTTGGTATTGTTAGTGGAAATTCTTGGTCTTCAATTCATGTACAGTAGATATTTCCACTTTCTTCTGAAAATTTATGCATTGATGGAATTATCGTTTTGTTATGGAAGTACAGAATGAAGGATACATATGATTTTTAAAACTTCCAGTCACCTATCACATGGGCTCATGTAAAAATATACCTTTATAAGACTTTTCCTATTTTATAACATACCTTTAAAAATAAGAAAAAATATGAATGACATTACCCATGGGCTTGGCTGTAGGAAATTTTTTACCCTCATCTGTGCACTGACAAAGAGAGAAAAATAAGCTGGAACATGAGCTTCATCCCCTTTCTTGGTTACATGATTGAACCCCAGTCTGGGTATTAGCGAAAGAAACGTGAATACCAGTGGATTGAACAGAACAGTGATTTAATGGCTCTTTTAACAACAATACCAGGTAGGCTGTTTTAGTACCATCAACAGCCTAGGGACTCCTGACACCTTCAGTCGTCAGCTTCAATCCTCAAAAATCATATCATGGACCCTTCGGACCTAGAGAGTATTCACCACCTGAGTAAAACCTCTTTAACAAGTTTTCCAGGTAGCCACACCCAACAAATCTTGCTTACATTGCATTGGGGTTGGGGGTTTACTTTATATATATATGTTACAGATATATATATATATATATATATATATATATATATATATACACACAATATTATATTAATGATATTTCAATGATATAGTAATACAATATATAATATTGTATATACGAATGATTATTTTAACTGAGAAAGTTTACAGTTTTAATAATATGAGAGTCTCTGAATGCAGGATGAAAGAATAGTGTGTCATCAGTTGTCTCTGCCAATAGTGATTAAATGATTATAATCAACTAGGATACGGCTGTGACCTTTGGTGTCTAAGTGGTTACATCTGTGGGGCAGTCTTCAGGCATAAGTAAACTCATCCATGGGCAAGATCCAAGCAAAGCCAAGATTTCATAAATAATGTCAAAGAAGCACTAATTACAAAATAAAATACTGGTAAATTGAACTGTATTGAAATTAAGAACTCTGTCCATTAAAATACACTATTAACAGTGAAAAAGAAAGGCGAACTTGTATCTCTAATATATAATAAACTCCTACATATCAAGAAAAAAGAGAGACAACCCATTCTTGAAAATGAGCAGAATATTAGAACAGGCACCTCATGAAAGAGGGCATTCAAATATCCAAAAAGCACATGAATAAGTGCCTCATTTCAGTAGTAATTAAGGAAATGAAATTTAGAAAACACAATGGAATACTACTATGAGCCCATCAGAATGGATAAAATATAATACCACTTATTGGGGAGAATGTATGGATCATCTGGACCTCCTAAGTATTACTGGTTCAAGTGTACATGAATATGTTTGGTAATATCTACCAAAGATGAATTTATGCCGTCACGGTGAGCTCACCATTTTTCATTGTCTCTTCAAATGTACAGCTAATCTTTACAAAGCACTGAGGAAGTTTAGGGTTGTTAACCAGACTGGTTCAGTGCCATTAATTGCTCATTCTCTATCCAAGAGCTAGAGAATAAAATATGCTCCCATTACCTCCGATGGCCTCTGGGGACCTCTCTGAGTACTTCTTCCCCAGTCCTGCTCATTACAACTTGCCCATTTTCCATTTCAACCTGGGAATGGTACTGTCAGGAGCTCTCCAGGTGATTTCAATGTAGTCTAAAGGTTGAGAGATTATACTAAGCCATATATTCATTACCTCTTGCTCTTCTCAATAATTCTATGAAAGAACTATTGTTAATGCCCTGCTTTGCAAGTGAAGAAACTGAAGTTTTAAGAGTCCCAGTATTTTGTTCAAGGTCATATAGCTGGTGTGCAGAGGAGCTGGGAATAGTACCCAGGTTTGCCAGACTAGGCACCCTGTGTTTTAGCCACTCCTCCAGAGCCTCGTGAATAAAAATTCATTAATTTGAATGAATATTTGTAATAGCCAACTTGCAAGTCCTAAAATATAATTCCTATTGCCAAAGCATTACCTTTGAAGGAGAAAATATCCCTCCCCCTGCCATGATTGGAAAATAAAAGGCTTAAAATACAAAGGCCCAATTGAAGGAATCGTTCATTTTCGCCCCTTAAATTCCGGCATTTGTAAATAAAATTAATTTGTTTACTCAAGTACAGTGTTTCCTGTAGTAATAAATAGGATGCTGTTATTGGCTCTTGTTCCTTACCAAACTTATTTTCCACCCTTTAAGCTAAACTTCTCTGAAGATTCCATGGTCACTGTTACCTACTTCCTCACCTCACCTCACGTAGCTCTCTCAACCTCGGATAACCTGGCTTCTGCCACATCCCACAACTGAAATGGATTTGCCAAGGGCCATATCATATCCTGTCTCATCTTACCACTGTGTAGCTTTGATTGATCAGTCCCTCCTATTGGAAAGCTCTTCTCCTTCATCTTCTGGAATAGTCTACTCTTGTAGTTTTCCTCCTGGGTCTCTCCACTGCCTTCATTATTTTCTTGGAGTGCTCTCGCTTTGTGAATCTCTCTCCATGTTGAGTTTCAACCTTCTCTCTCAATGAACATACTTCTCTTGATCTCATCCAAACTTATAGCAATAATAATTCTTAATGATGATACCCAAATCTTTATCTCCAGCTAAAATTTTTCTCTTGAGCTATAGACCAATATCCCCTGCCTGATAATTATACCCACTGATGTCACATACTTACTTCAAAATCAGTTTGCTCAAACTCAACAACTGCCATCCAAATAGTGTTTCTCCCACCATCTGTTGCTCATTGAAAGACAACATTGTCCATTCGATTTCTCAGGTTTTTCAGTGTCATCCTTGAATCTTCCCTCTACTTCACTGCTCTGATGCTACCTTGGGTTAAGCCACCATCAGTTCCTGCCTGGATTATTGCAATTGCCCTAATATTGATCGTCAATTTTCCCTAGCCTTACAATTCAGTTTTCCGTACTACAGCTGCGGTACTTTCTAAAATGCGTTATCTGATTATGTCATTTACCCACTAGAATACCTTCTGGTATTCAAAATACTGGGCCTCTTAAAGGTTCAGTTTCTTCACTTGCAAAGCAGGGCATTAACAAGGTAAATTTAATTTAATGACTAGTTGAATTCGATATTTTTATTCGTCAAACTGATTTATCATTATTTTCATGTTCCTTGATACTGAAGGCTGAAAGTTCAAGAATAAATTGGCCTTATGTTTATTTTAACTTAGGAACTTCCTTTAGCTGATAATCACCTTTTAACTAATTTGCAAACTAACCAGAGGAGCAGTCTATTGTGATCAGTGAACATGACATATAGTAATTATTTTTTATTGCTAGACCAACACTTATCCTCAAGGACTATAAAAATTTATATTTTATATATACATATATTTAATATATACTTAATATCATGTATAATGTCATTTTGTCATGCTAGATGTCCTTTTAATGTCACAGTGAAGGATTTTCTAAAAGGCCTGCTCAAAGATTATTTAATTTTCATTGGGAATGCATCTTTGTTTAACTTTGTATTTACTATTGATTAGGGTTCAGATTCTGTGAAGTTTTATGTGAACTTACAGATTTTTGTCTAGTAGAGGGACAAGTAATTGTTTTTCTAGTAGAAAAAATGTTATTCAAGGATATTATTTTATTACCTTTTAAGATATTAACCAGTTTTGTATCTAATTTAGCAGTCCTGTTCCAATATACAGACAGTCCTGACTCAGTGATGGTTTGACTTAAATTTTTGACTTTGCGATGGTGTGAAAGTGATGTGGATTCAGTAGAAACCGTACTTTTTGAATTTTGAATTTTGATCTTTTCCCGGGCTAGCAATATGTAATAAGATACTCTCATGATGCTGGGCAGTGGCAGTAAGTTGCAGCTCCTAGTCAGCCACACAATCACCAGGGTAAATAACCGATACTCTACAGTGTATTCATTGTGTTAGGTGAATTTGCCCAACTGTAAGCTAATGGAAATGTTATGAGCATGTTTAAAGTAGACTAGGCTAAGCTATGATGTTTGCTAGGTTAAGTGTATTCAATGCATTTTCAACTTAGATATTTTCAATTCATGATGGGTTTATCGGATGTAACCTCATTGAAAGTCAAGGAGCATCTGTACTTTCTGTGATTATAAATGTTCAGTCACTTGGATTCTCCTTTGAACCACTTTTAATTCTCTGCCAGTTTCATCATTAATTAGTTAAATATATATTTTTGTACTCTCAGGATGTATTTATAAGAGAAGAATAAATTTACTTCAATATGATTAAATTATGTAAGAAACACTGAGCCTAGCATTAATCGTTATTTCTAGGGAGAAAAAGATATTCCGTTGTCAAATATGTTTGGAAAAATATTGCAGGTTATATCCCCCTTTGAGATATTAGCAATAGCCATCCAAAATGCTAAAGATTCTGAGAAATTTGGAGATGAAGTACAGTAACCTATTTTGCTTTGTTTAACCTGGCATTTCAAGATTATTTTTATTAATAGTGTTTCAGGAAAAACAGTTTGGAAACATTGGTTCACTTGTAACTTTGGAGGACAGTTTTTTAAACTGCAATTTTCATATTTAAAGTACTGTTAAAACAATTTCTATTTTGAATTAAGATTTACTTCCCCTAAATATTTTACATGAAAATCAGATAAAATTCTGGATCTCCAAATACACATTTCAGAAAAGCCCTCCCATAACTGCAGGAAAAGTGATCTAGCTTCTTTGCAGTATAGTCACATCGGTAGAATAGCTTTAAAGGGTATTTACAATAGAAAACAGTTTATTTTCCATATCAAGTATATCAAAATAATTATAATCACTAAGTGAAACTAACATTCCGTTGTGTTCTGAATAAGTCAATTGAGATGGTGAAGGATCTAAACTAAAGATACGTGCATAAAAGGGGTATGTTACCTAGTTTTTAACAGGAGTCATATGCAAATGAAAACATTAGCAAGCAATTAAATACTTAAAGGGTGCATTACTTACATTAAAGGCATAAGTGGGTTTCTGGAATATTTAGGGTTATGATGACTTCAGTATTCAAACAACTGTTTTGCTTTTGGCTTTTGAATTAGTTTGTGTTCGAAAATGGCCCTGTGGGGAGCCTAGAAGTATGGGTGGACTTGACATCTGTATCTATCTCAACTTTGCCTATGAGAAAAAAAGTGAGAAAGTCTTAAATAATATTCTATTATGACTTTCTTCTTGCCCCTTTTAGACTTCTAAATGATGACACAGATGGCTACACGAGAACTAATAAAGACATATTAATTTTATCTTGTTATGAATGCTACTCATAAAATCCATTAGTCTGATCGTTCTTCTTCCCTCGTAGTTATGTCTTGTTTTTGCTGGCTTAACAATTTTTCATTCTAATCAAGCTTTGTCTTGGGCTGTGGGCTGAATTGCCCTGTTAGACTGATTTGCTTCCAGTCCCTATAATCTGTCCCCTTGAAGGCTAGAGATTGAAATCATTAGGGCACTGATATTGCTCTTGATCTCTACTCAAAGATGATACTGATTACTTGATAGTCGTTGACCAAAATGGCTCAAAATGAAGTAGTGATGAAACAAAATCGAGTACACACTTCTCAGAATATTTGATAATGTCATTTATTCTATGTGCATTCTTTTCAGCCTTATTTTCTCTTTTTTCTTTTCTTTCTTTTCATTTTTCTTTTTTTTTTTTTTGCTTGTATATTAAATAGACATGCTTCCCCAGCCCACCCCCATTCATTTCCTACCTTATGCTTACCACTTTCCTACCTCCTAGGGCACTTAAGAACTTTTCAATTTCCTGAATTAATAACTTGTAAATGTCTCAACATTCTGAAAAAGCAAGGTAGCATAAAGGACTTATTGCATACGTGTCACATGAAAAGTTGTATTATTATTAACAAATACCTAGTTAAATTTTTTATCAAAAGTTAGCCTCAAATCACTAAAGAGTTATTAGGCAAACATAACAGACCTTTGATAGAATATATGTTCACTTTCTTCTATATCTTTAAGTTAAGGAATGGTATCAGTGCTAAAAAAAAATAAAAACTAAACCGATTCATATAAGAAAGTGAAAGTCTCTTTAAAAAAAGAAAGCCACTTTTTTTTTAAAGCCACCTTCAATTTATTAAAAATGTTAAAAACTTCTAAGCTTCTTTTGGGTATTAGTATTCTGTTCCATTGATATTTTTTGCCAATCAATTTTTGGCACTATGCAGTTCTGATTTCTTGAGCTCCATGTCTGTTATAATAATTTAATACTTATTTTTTCCAGTTTTATTAAAAATTTGACATACATCACTGTATAACTTAAGGTGTACAGCATGATGGTTTGGTTTACATATATTGTGAAATTATTACAATAATAAAGTTAGCTAAAATCCATCTTCTCATGTAGATACAATTTTTTAAAAAAAATCTCATTGTGATGAGAACTCTCAGGATTTACTCTCTTAACCACTTTCCTATATATCATACCTCAGCGTTAGCATTAGTCATCATGTTGTACATTAGATACCTAGTACTTATTTATAACTGGAAGTTTGTGTCTTTTGACCATGTTCCTCCATTTCCCCATCCACTCACCCCCTTCAACCCTTTCCTGATGTCTTTTTTCAATGAGTTTGGGGTTTTTTTTAGATTCTGCATATTAAGTGAGATCATACAATATTTGTCTTTCTTTATCTGATTTATCTCACTTAACGTAATGCCCTCAAGGTCCATCCAGGTTGTTGCAAATGGTAGGGTTTCCTCATTTTTTTATGGCTGAATAGTATTACATTGTGTATAGATATACCACAACTTCTTTATCCATTCATTCATCGATTATTTCCGTTTCTTGGCTATTGTAAATTTGTAAATAATGCTGCTATGAACATGGGGGTGCAGATATCTTTTTGAGTTAGTCTTTTTCATTTTCTTCAGGTAATTACTCAGAAGTGGGATTGTGGGATTATATTGTAGGTCTATTTTTAGTCTTTTGAGAATCCTCCAGACTGGCTGTACCAATTTACAGTTCCACCAACAGTACACAAGGGTTTCCTTTTCTGCACATCTATGGCTGCATCTATCTCTTGTCTTTTTGATGATGGCCATTATAACAGGTTTGAACTGGTACCTCACTGTGGTTTTAATTTGCATTTCCCTAATGACCAGTGATGTTGAGCATCTTTTCACATGAAAAGATCACTGGTCTGTTGGCCATCTGTATGTCTTCTTTGGAAAAATGTCTATTCAGGTCCTTTGTCCAATTTTTAATTGGGTTATTTATCTTGTTGCTATTGAGTAGTATGAGTTCTTTATGCATTTTGGATATTAACCCCATATCAGATATATGATTTGCAAATATTTTTTTCCTGTCCCATAGGTTGTCCTTTCACTTTTGGTTTCTTTTGCTCTGCAGAAGCTTTCTAGTTTAATGAAGTCCAATTGTTTATATTTTATTTGTTGCTTGTGCTTTGTGCTTTAAGTATTGTATCTAAAAAATCATTACCAAGCCCCATTTCAAGGAGCTTTGGTTCTGTTTTTTCTTCTAGGAGTTTTACGGTTTCAAGTCTCACATTTAATCTTTAATCCATTTTAATTTAATTTTTGTGAGTGGTATAAAATGTGGATCCAATTTCATTCTTTTATATGTGAATATCCAGTTGTCCAAGCACCATATATATTGAACAAACTGTCTTTTCTCCATTGAATATTCTTGGCTACTTTGTCAAATATTACCATGTTTCTCAAAAAATAAGACCAAACCAGGCAATCAGTTCTAAAGCATCTTTTGGAGCAAAAATTAATATAAGACTGTTTCTTATTTTACTACAAGACCCGGTCTTAATATAATATAATATAATATAATATAATGTAATGTAATATAATATAAGGTCTTATATAATATAATATAAAACCTGGTCTTATATTAATTTTTGATCCAAAAGACGCATTAGAGCTGATTGTCTGGCTAGGTCTTATTTTTGGGGAAACACGGTAGTTGAGTCTATATGCTTGAGTTTATTTCTGGGCACTCAATTTTTTTCCATTGGTCTGTCTCTTTTTATGCCAGTACCATACTGTTTTGATGACTATAGCTTTATAACATAGTTTGAAATCAGGAAGTATGATGTCTCCTGTTTTGTTCTTGAAAGCCACTTTTAAATACATACTTTACTATTTTTATTGTAGTTTCTACTTTAAAAGGTGAATACATATTTTAAAGATAAATATATTTGTAAATATTTTGAGATCATTTAATTGGATCAATTTGAAAACAGCTTATTGAATTGAATTAATATGTTTGGTTAAAAAAATGGGAGTGATAAAGGATTGGTTCAGTTGAATAGTTTAAGTGAATTTAATAGAAACATCCAAGTTCATGGTTACCCTGCTGCTTTGTATTAATATTGACAATTATGAAAATATATATTTTTTTAGTTTTCAAAAATATTGTAGATGGTGAGCTTATTGTAGATGGTGAGTGAATTGGTGAGCAGTTCACTTTGATATTTCATAGTGGCCAGTTTCTGTTTGTTCTCTGGAGGGAGGTGGCTTAATTTCGGCATGTTTGGTATTTAGAGCAAAAGGAAACAATCTATGAAGAGACTGGCAAGCATCTTAAACCTGCCCACCTATATTTCATTCATACATTTCCCTTTTATTACCTTTTCAATTTTCATTCCCAGAGTGTTGAATTTGATATTGCCTCTCTTTTCTCCATTTTTGACTTTTATAAATCTAAATCTTTCCACCATTAATACTGTAGTTTGTGGAAGTGGCATATACTTCATTTAAGTCATAGTGGACTCTGTATCTGGGGACAAATAGTCTTCTGAGCAACTCAAGTAGATTTTACGTGAGAAGTGTGTGAAGGTAATTGAGTGCATGTGGTGGTGGTAGAGTGGGGGAGACACAGTCCTAAGTAAATTACAGGATAACAGTGATCATTTAGGGGCTCCACTTTCAGCCAAGTTTCTGTACCAATTTTAGAAGCCTCACAACAAAAATAAATCCTTGAAAGTTGTGGTAGAAATCTTTTTAATGTTCAGGTTGAGTGGACTGTGCCTACATTTTTGAAGTTTCATTTGGCAGGCTTGGCACAATAAGCTCAGTGGAACACAATGCAAAGTTGAGGTCTACACAATTGAAATTTCCACCTGGAGTTCAGGGAGGCCATAGAAGATTGGGCGAATAAGATTCCCCTGGAGCGCCAGAAGGATACACTACAAGTTGAGATACAGTTTGAATTTCCAGTGATTGGAATCACTATAGCCATAAATCACATGGGTTGTGCATTCTGCCTTTCATGCTCTATCAGTACTTCATCCAGCTTCTCCCTCCCTTTCATGTGCCATCCTGAGTGTGGTAACTTTTCCCTGGAGTTGTTTGCCAACTCCTATTCGTTTTCCAAGTTTTCCTTTCTCTAAACAACTTTGTGTTGAATTCTGTGTTGTAATGTTGTAAATTTGTAAAATGCGATTGTCATAGTGACTATTTTGCAAAGGCTGGAGAAACAGAATTTTCCTGTTTTACCAGCACTGGTACCCAGCAGCCGATGTAAATATAAAGGCATGTAACTGAGGCCACTAAGTCAGGCTTTTGTTTGCCCGAACCATCAAAAGAATAAACATAAAAATGTTAATCTATGTGTATGTGTGTAAATACATAATCTGTATGTGTGTATCTTCATGTCTTTATGAAATCAACTTATTCTAAAGAATTCTACCTTTCGTGAAAAAAATATTATATGCATATGCATTGGGTTCATATGAGCATTTTTAATTGTATAAACTTCTACGGACCTTGGGCAATAGAGAATAGTTATCTCAAATCACTTTTGGAAGAAAGTAAATTATAAATTGTGAAAACAATAAACATACTAGGAAGCCTTTTCAAAACCAGTCCCCATATTGCTTTATAAAAATGTCCCAGATTCTTTGTGGAATGGAGTCCATAGAGAATTGCAGGTTTCATTTCCTGTGCACTTTTTCTTACTGCCAATAACTTGTAGATGCTGAGGTTGTTTTGCAGGAAAGCCGTGTTGTACTGGCTGTCATTTATTTATTTGTTTGTTTGTTTGTTTGTTTATTTGTTAGATTTGTGTATTTGTGTACCTGTGTTAAATATTTTAATAATAATAATTTCCAGGTTATTGATTTTAAAATATAGACTAGTAATAAGAAAAAAATAATGCATTCATTTCCTTTTCAGAAAACAGTTTTTGTTAAAGATGTATACTCATACAATGTGATTTTTAAATTTATAATATACTGTGAAGCCTAAAAATATAAAACAAGGTGTGGATAGACTTTTTCAAAAATCACCAGTAGTACAAACAGATTTCACTGCCCATCATTTGCAGGGCTGGAGGCGTTGCCGTATTTAAACGTGTGACCTGTTTTAAGTATTTGGGTCAAAGTGAAGGGAGGCACCAATGTTTAAAGTGGCACAGACAACAGAGTGAAAGTGGAATCAAATGCAACCGCAAGTGCAGAAAAGTTTTGTTTTGTTTTTTTCGGAAAAAGTATATCAATAATGTTCCTTTCAGATAGTTGGCATTATTATGTGATCATTGTTTACTCTCCCATTATCAAATCCTAGATCAAGGACTAGTCAGCACAAGTGACTGGTTTAATAATGGGGTTGGAGGAGCATGGGTCTAAATTTGTGCCAAGTAGCTTGGGCACAAATGACCTTGGACAGTTACTTAACCTCACTGAGCTTTGGTTTCCCATCTGTACAGCTGAGTCAATAGAAGTGCCTACCTTTTGGGTTGTTATGAGAATTAAATGTGTTAATCTACTTAAAGTGTTTATAAGGGACAGATAGTAAGTATACCAATTATATACATTATTACCATTACCTTGACAAACTATTCATCTTATTTCTCCATTTCTTCATGTGGATAAACATAAGGATTACATTTAAAAAGTACATGAAAAACTTAGCTTGGTGTCTAGCCATTTGTAGATACCCAGTCTAAACATTCCTCTTGTGTGCTTTCCACCAGTGGGCTGACTGCTATATGAGACATAAAAGGATACCTAATCTTTGCTCCGCCCTATGCTGAGCATTAAGGAAACACATCTTTTTATTCACTCATTATTTTATCCAGTCTAAAATTTGTGGAGCACCAATTAGGTGTCAGGAGGTGTATGGGCAAGTAGAGGCAAAAGCGCAGAAATTTGCAATCAGGAGATAAGATTTGAGTCCTCAGTCAACCACTTAATGTTACTCTGGGTGATAAGTGGGTAGGATCCAACCACTCTAAGCCTCAGGGTTATTATTTCTAAATGTTGATAATACAAATAATTGTTATAAGATTAAAAAACCTATTTTGAACTGTAGTATTTTGTGCAGACATTAGTCAAAATCGTGGATTATTTTGGGAGGCACCTTTGCATTTCTCACAGTGAGGCTTTGGGAACCAAGCCTTTGCACTAAGTGATATGTCTGTAGTGGGTAAAAATTTTACCATCACACCGTTTTAAGTGAGCCAAAGATGCTACTTTATTAATTTTTCTATAACTGAATTAAATTTCTACCTTGTACTCTCTTTTAGTTTTATTTAGCAGGATTCTTAATATATATAAGTCTCCCCTTATCTTCAGTTTCATTTTCTGTGGTTCCAGGTACTTGCAGTCAACTGCAGACCAAAAGATATTAAATGGAAAATGCCAGAAATAAACAATTCATAAGTTTTAAATTGCATGCTGACCTAAGTAGCTTGATGGAATCTTGTGCCCTCCAGCTCCCTCCCTCCAGGGATGTGAATCATTTCTTTGTCCAGCTTATCCAAGCTGTACATACTACCCACCCTTAGTTACTTAGTAGCTTTTGTTATCAAGTCAGTTATCAGAGAGAGAGAGAAACAGACCCCATACACATAACTTTCATTATTGGTTACTGTTGTTACTCTCTTACTGTGCCTAATTCCTAAATTAAACTTTATCATAGGTTTGTATGTATAGGGGAAAAAAACAGTATATATAGGGTTAGGTACTATTGCAGTTTCAGGCATCCACTGGGGGAAGGGGGTCTTGGAATGTATCCTCTGAATAAGGGGGAACTGCTATATTCCTTTCTCAAGAAATCTTAGTAAAATTTAGTGACTTCAGGTTTTCCAGTCACATTCAGGATTTGTCAGGACCTTCCCTCCTCTCCAGGATGGCAATACTCCAAGGGTATTACTTGGCTTCATATACAGGCTGGCTTCTGGTTCTGCATCAGGGACATGCACAGATGTGACATCCAGTTTGGTCCTTTGGGTCGGTGACATTTTTATGAGAGCATCTGCTGAATTGGACCAGTGAAAATGTGCATTCTGCCTTCCTGGCCTTGGGACCCCTCTGTCCTGGTTGCCAGACCCTGGCAAGACTACCACTTGCTCCTCTCAACTTCCATGAGCTTCTCAAACCCCAATATATTGTTACATAGTGGCTCATCATACACCTGTTGAGATGTTCTTACCTCTGAGGCTACCTACATGCCAGCCCCTTTCCTCGAGCACTATTGGAAAAGAGCTCAGGTGCCTTTCTCCACTCTCAGACTTCCACTCTTTAAGGGGACATTATCATCTTCCTCTTCTCTTTAAATGAGTTTGAATGGGTGTGTGTATTGGGGGAGGGGGGTGTTGGAGGAATTCAGAGCCCTCTCAGCGGAGCTTCTAGCTCTCTCAACTTCCCCATCTTTATCGGGAGTGGGTGAAATCTTCTAGCCAGTGTTCTACACCTGTTGTTTAGGCCAGAGTCATGGTGTACTAATACTCAAAATATGTTTACCTCTGTTAGTAGTATCAAGAGTTAGTTTTACTCAAAAGAGGTGGAGATCTTAATTAATACTACCATGTTTCCCCGAAAATAAGACCTAGCCGGACCATCAGCTCTAATGGGTCTTTTGAAGCAAAAATTAATATAAGACCCGGTCTTATTTTACTATAATATAAAACCAAGTATAATATAACATAAGACCGGGTCTAATATAATATAATGTAATGTAATATAATACCAAGTCTGATATTATTTTTGCCCCAAAAGACGCATTAGAGATGATTGTCCAGCTAGGTCTTATTTTCAGGGAACCATGGTATGATTCCTTCACATGTGCGTTGTGATCACAGGCAACTAATAAAACCATTTTGCCTCAAGTTTCCCATCTGTAAAAAGGAAATAAAATATTTAATTTACAGTCTATTTGTGAGGATTAAATACAGAATCCAGCATCACGCATATAGTACATCATCTGAATTCCCTTTCTCGCATTCTCCTAATGGAAGGATCCCTGCTTCTTCACACTCACTGTTCTTTAGTATGTCTCCAATTACTCCCTCATTTGGGACTGAACTGCCTTTCATTAACTGTCCTTTAATGTTTCATTTATTATATTCATGCATTGTGTACTTTATATGTCACTTCATATTCTCCCGAATCTGTTTTATACATACCAATCAAGGCATATTTTTTATACAAATTAATGTGTTTTATCTTAAGGTAAGTTTTAAACGAAAGTGAAAAATGAGTTCCTTCTAGTTTTCAGGTAGAATTTTCCTTATGAGAAGTAGGTCAAGAAGCATTGAACACAGAATAAATTTATCTCTAAAAACAGCTCTTCAGCTCTGGATTGTTTAAGGATGGCCTAGAATCCATGCTTAGTATTCTCTTGCATCCCAGTTTCAGAAATCTCTTGAATTAGCATTTTGGCAGGAAACATTTCCTTGGAATTGATTTTATTTTTATCCCCATCATCTGCACTCCATTGTCAGATGAGAGAATATGTAGCAGTCATTTCATAAATCCACATACAAATCATTGCCTGAACAAAGTCAATGAGCATCTTACCTGTTCAGTTCACAGTTAACTGGAGCTTCTGGGGCTTGCTTTTGTAAATTGTCCCATTTCCCTTAACTCTTAAAAAAAAAATCATTAATATAAAGTTAAATGGAATGGCTAGATGCAGATTGGTCTGTAGGAACACCTACAAAGGTGTTTCATTCTTGTTGTTTTCCCTCCTCCATCTTCCAGGGTATGCTAAGAACTGAAAGATAAGGGAGTGGGGAGGGTACAGGGGTGGGGGAGGTAGAGCAGACATAGGCATATGACTGCCCACTATCATCAGTTGTAGGAATTGCGCCTAATATATTTCTTTTGCTCCTCCACCCCACTGAATTACAAGGTTCTGATTTCCCTTAATCCCATCTATACATTTAAAGAGTTGATTGGGTATTTGTTTGTGGCTAAAAGTAAAGACTTTCTGGTGTTTGTCAAAACTTCTTTGTTTGCCAATTATTTTCCCTACAGCTTCTGTGTTGTTTTTTTTCTGTGTGTGTGTGCATAAAAGAGTAGGAAAAAGGGCAAAAGGCACATTATTCTCTGATAACGCTGAGAAGTACCTGCTTATTTCTTTCACCAAGGTAACCGAAAATACTGAGGTCTTTCTTAGTCATTCTAAAAGGACTGGTCGTAGTTCATGTTTGATTTGTTTGATTGCACAACCTACAATGATTCAGTGAGACTTTCTTGAAGATTTTAAGAAATAGATCAGGTGGTGCTACATTTGAAGCTAAATAAGGTTTTTTGTTTATCTTCTTTTATTGAAGTGGGAATTTGGAAATTTTCAAATGTCCCCACATTTGTCACCCTTGTTATTCTGGCAGCCTTTTCTCATGATCACATTTTCCCTGTTTATTCGTAATTACTCCTGTGTATGCTTCAAAGAGTCTAATGGGAGCTGCAGGTTATGCAGAAGACTAATAAGCTTCAAATTAAAGAAAAATCTATGAGCATATTTATGATTTCTAATTATTAATACAGGTGAACAGTTTTTTCTTGACCACTATAGATTTGGTCTGGTGAATAGTAAATTCTTAGATGTTAAAAAAAACAATGATAGATTCAGACGTGAATATGGGCTGTGTAGTGGTTCTGGGTACTAATGATGCTTGCCTGAATCCTGAGTGAATCCTGAACTCCATCGAAATAGTGTGGTTCAGAGTTGGGGTAGGGCCAGAAAGGGGATCATTAATGCAAACTTGAGGTCACTCATAGTCTGAGTAACACCTGTACAGTAGAAGAAGGAAGAAAGAATAAAAAACACAAACAACAGCAAAACTAATGCATCAAAAACTCCGATAATTAGAAAAAGTTGAATCTATTTAGGAAGGATTTAAGCATCATTTACATTCAGAAACCCAGTAACTTTCTCCTCTGTGTTTCTTAAATGATAAATCAGTAATACTTAACTTTGTTTACTTCTTTAGCTTTTTATGACTTGGATTTTTATATTGAGATTCAGTTTGCCCTTCCTGATAATTCTAACCCATCCACCAATCCAGAAATGATAAAAAGAGAAAAGAACAAGTGGGGCTTTATACATTGTAGTTAAATCTATTCACACTACTATATGAAAGGTTTTCAATTGGAATGTCTGAAATTATGTACTTTTCTTTTGTTGCATTTTAAGAATATCAATGAAATTTGAAATGATTTAGTAAAATGGAAAGGAAGTTTGAACAGAAATTATATAGTCAAAGTGTAACATTTGAGGTAGACCCAGTCAGTTTAGGCTGGGGAGAAAGGAATATGCCTCATAATTTTGCATTTTTTAGATAAAGCCTTCCAATTTACCTAGAAGCCCACCTCATGATTCATTTTATAGTCATATAGCAGAGATTGTTACAGTTGGAACGGCTCTCTTTCTCCGTGAAAATGGACTGTTTGGAGTAGTGGATAAATTTATTTTATAGTATAAGAGACATAGAACTATAATGAAAAGAACAGACTTTATAATCAGAGAAATGTACCCATACAAGTTGTATAACTTTGAAGTAATAACTAGCATTTTTTAGTGTCGATTTTCTATATGTATGATGAGATGGGGAGACAATACATACCATGCAGGCAGCTAAAACTGTAAAGCACTTATCACATATGGAGTTTGATGTCATGCCTTGCATCAAAGATTGAGTACTCACGTGAACGTTGATAAAAATGTCCCAAGATTAATATATATAGTACTGTAAATTATGTGTCATTTTAAGGTAGTGCTATTAGCTTTGTAATTTAATGCTGTTTTAATTTATAATAGTAACAGTTTTGTAATTGCTGTATTAACAGTTTTAATTGCGTATGACTTATTTCTAGTATTTCTGTTTGACTTTTATAGTGTCCATCACTGTGCTGAAATTTCCCATCTGTTCATGCACATTGTCCACCTTTTCCTTTAAAATCTACATGAATCATCAGTAAGAGGTGTGTTTTTTTTTTTCCTGTTTTATCAGTCAGAGTTATTTGAATGTCCTCATCTAATAGTTCCAATGTATAGATTAACTCTGAGTCTGATATATATTGATGGCTTTCTCTCGTGACGGTGGGTATATTTTGTTTGCTTTTTTTGCATGTCTCTCTTTTTGTGTGTGAATGTTAGACATTGTGTATGGAAGAACATAAAGGATGAAGTAAACATACTTAATCCAGGAAATGGACACGGCTCTTTTTATGTCACCCTGTTAATATGGGCATTTGAGTCAGTGGAGTCAATATTAGGCTGGATTAGGTTTTATTGTTGCTGTAGCATCCTGCAGAGCACCCAGACTTCAAACTCCTCCACTGTTGGCTGCTGCTATCCTGTGCTAGTGTGGTGCCAGGAGTGCTAAAGGGAATTCTCTGTTCCTGTTCAATCCTCAGCTTTTAGCAGACTTGCCCCTCCTCCAGTAATAACACACCACTGCTTTGCTTCTGTGCAGTATTATGGGTATTTGCTCCCTCTCCCAGGGATAAGCATTTTTTGCTTCTGTTCTCCTCACCCCAAATAGCAGATCTTTGCCTAGACCCAGGGATAGTAGAGTTTCCTACCTTTCTTTCAATGGCTTCAGGCTTTTGCTTCCTAGAGGAGAAGGAGAGAAGAGTCTAGAAAATGGGTTTGATTGCATGCTTATGCATCACGTTGGGGGTTGGGGGGCTTCCTCTCACCTCCTGGCCTACCCCTAACCTTTCTTGCAAGTACTCAATAGAGGTCTGTGGAAAACAATTCCAGAGTGAGTGCAGACTCCTTCAGTCTGCATTCCCAAGCATTCTAAAATTTCATGCCAGCCTATACTTGACTTTTAAGAACTGTTTACAATTTTAGCCATTTTCTCTTACCTGTGCCTATATAGGCTCCCTCTTTCCCTGGTGCTCTGTCAAAGAAAAAAAAAAAAACAGTTCATGTGTCCAGTCTTTCCTAGGAGAGGATTGTCACATTTGGTAGTTCAGCTCACCTTGTTCTCTTGGGGCTATAGTTCTCTGATTGGCTCAAAGAAAGCATGCTTTTGTAGATTGTTGAGCCTTTTCTTGTTGGGTAGAGCAACACTTTCATACAGCATTATACAACTTAAGCAGAGGTGGAACTTGATTATGATGTAGAACCCCAAAGTGTTTTAGTCTCTTGGAAACATCCACATTCAATATGTTAATAATTTTAGATGGAAACACTGAATGTCCTTGTTTCTATTTGAGAAAGGCTAGTTTGGAAAAGTGATATTTCAACAATTGCATTTAAACAAACATTCATTGTGGACCTCTTATCTGTCAGTCACCCACTGGAAAATGTTGGGATAAAAAATTGAAAAAAATAATTGTCCCTTGTCTTTCAAAACTTTTTTAATTGACAGAAAACATATAGGAGCAAAAATACTCAAGTATGCTTTATCTCTATGTCTATTCCTTTTTTTCATTGGTGACAAATAAATGACAAATGAACTAATAAATAATTAGAAACTACTCATGAACTGTTGGGTAACTCATTTCAGGTCACAAAAGATGGTTTCAAAGGCTTTGGAGATATTTGAATAATTTGTGAAGCCTAATTTGTGATGTTGAAACTAAGATTTGGCATATTTTCCAAAGTTGAACTAGAAAGTAGAACCTGGTCTCCTGGCCTTTTGAAGTTGGGGTGAGGCAGGACCGAGGCAGGAAGAGGGACAAAAGGATGAGGAAAGGAGTGTGATATTGACTGATGGCTCTTTCTCAACAGTAGAGTCACCAGGGATTCTAAATGAATTCCTGTTTTAAAGTTGAAACATGGAGGAAGGGCCCTGCAATTTCATACATACTTGAAGTAAATTACTCACAGTTTTGTGAATAATGGAGGTCCTTAACATTTTTTTTAAACCCAAGATGCCTCTAACAACACAGAAGAGAGAATATGCATCTCCTGTGGGCTGGTTAAAATAGCCTTAGGAAGATGGCAATGTTTTCTTAGTTTAGTAATTTACTAGATAATATAAAAAAAAATGTGCACTCTTTAAAAAAAAATTTCCTATTCAAATTCACATATCTACAGTAACGTAATTCATATTCCATCACCTCCCTTCAAGGATGCTCGCACCAAAGTTTGAACATCTCAAGGCGGGTAGTCGGTTTGAAGCATCCACCCCAAATCTGCATAGGGAGCTGAGGTAGCAAGAATGGCCCAGGGGCAGTGAAATGTCTACCTATGCTCAGGTCCAGACAAGCAAACAAAGATAAGTGCAAAGGACCAAAAATGTTAAATAGGAGAAAAATAAAAGTAGGCATTCATTTATTTTCTTTCTTATGGAGTTTATAATAAGGGTCATTATTTCCATTTGTATTAGGTGCAGGGAAATTTTAACATTCTCTGTACTGACACAAACTTATTTCTTAATCCTTTTCATCTTTTCATAATGATGCACATGAGGTTGCTGGAGGTTTGCACTAATGCAAAGTGATGAGCTGTAACCTAAAATTAACCATGAAAATAAAGTTAAAATTTCATGCATACATTTATATTTGTCATCTGAGGAAAAGCATTGGACTGCTAAAATATGAAATTTCAAATACCCTTCTTATTATATTACAATGCAAAATTAAATGGGGATTTGTAGTTTTTTCACAGTAGAAGCATTACACAAAATAATAAAATATATTGCTATTTTGAAATTTAACTGCCCTTGGCATTTTGCATTTAAAATATTGTTGTCTAGAAAAGTTAAAGGGAGACCTTTTTAAAATACATATATTTTGATTTTGCCATTTCATTAGGTGTATCATTTTGCAAATTTAGTGACATTATTAATATGTTTATTTTACTGATGAAACTAAAAGCGGTTTCTGCAATTAGTGGTTTCCATAAAACAAGCACATTAAGAGAAAATCATACTTCTGGTTATGGCACAACAATTTCCTTTTCTATTTTAGAATACCTATGCTACCTCTCATGTTTTATTTTTATATATACCTTACCAAATGTAAAATTCATTTTGTTATTTACCACAGTTCCTGTTAAAGAGACAAACAGTATTATTTAACTATAAGCAAGAAACTAAACAAGGATTACAAGTTTTTCATTGCTAATGATTTTTTTTCTCATTAAATCTGGGTCTAATGAAACTAAACAGAAAGTTCTGGTTGGATTCCTTGGTCACCCCTATCTGTGTTTGTGAATTCTTATAATTAGCATGAATTGAAAGTTCTTATTGTCACTGATAGTAACCCAGAGACAATTCCAATTTGGGTTTAAATGGCCCTATGCAGACAAAAATATCTGAACAAACCAAAACAGCCTCATGTGTTCATGGCAGATAAATACCAATTAAGTCCTAGAAATGACATCAGTTTTGTTTTCTTCCGGTGTGGTTTCAGGTTGAGGTTTTTTCCCCCCTTGAGTTTGCAGATAGAGCATCACAACCTTACAAGAGGAAGGAGATCATATTCCCATCTGAGTGTGAGATGGAAAAATTATACGAAATAAAACTGATTTCTCTGTTTAGCAGCAAACTCGATTACTTGAGTGTTATATTAATTAGGACACTTGATTGCAAGTAACATATACCAAATTTGAACTAGCTTTATCAACTGTGGAAGTGATTCTAAAAGATAAATTTATCCTAAGGATTAACAGATTTCTCAAGGAAGGCAAGGAGAGACTGCAGTTGTGCCTCAAGAAAATGCTGGAAGCAGGCAATCAAAAGCTCTCAAGATTCTATGTCACATCTCCTTCTCTCTGCACCATCTCTTTTATTGCAGACTGGCTTTCCCTGTTTCTCCCATGGCAGAATATGATTATCCATAACCCCAGTCAAAGCATTGAGGGAGAGCCTGACTCAACTCTAAGTACCAAGTCTGAATTCTTGTGATGTCTTTCAATATATGTACCTACATTCATGCATAAGTAGAGACGTAGGCATATGTCTGTGAATTAAATTCATACTTCAAATATTCAATGTAGACTAGAATGTAGCATTGTAGACCTTCTCAGCCATTACTAGAAGGATTGTGATTTTAGTATACAGTATTTTTGAGAAGTAATTTGAAAATATGTACCAAGAAGTATAAAAATAATTATTCACTTACATCCATTAACGTAATTTTTCAGAATCTTTGCTAAGGCAATAACCCCATATTTGGATAGAGGATTGTCCATGTAGATATTAATTACACCATTATTTTAATAGCAAAATTTGAGAAACCATTTTTAAGGTTTCCAAAAAAGGCAGAATGGTAGTTTTCGTGAGGCCATTTGATACATTTAACTATTTAAATGGTGTTTTAACAACATTGGAAAACCCTGGTTGTAATTTTAAATGAAGATAGCAGGATATCCTCTACCCACTAGTTTCACAAGCGTAGTCCTATCTCTAAACTCATAATGTCTACATTAAATATGTACAGCTTTTGTTGGTCAATCAGACCTTTATAATTCAATAAAATGGTTTTAAAAATAAATGTAATCAACACTGATGGAAAGGAAACACAGGGAAAAGAAATAATGTTCTGATAAACATTGAAATGGTAGAGAAGTCATATATTCCTCTATAAGTTCAGTGCAATCGTACCAAAGTGCAAACAAAGATGTTAGTTCAGGAACTTTTTACAGTTACTTAATTTACATGCTAACCTAAATTCACATCAACTTAAATAAGTCATTCACGACATAGATCGAACTTAACCATTGCCATTGAGCACTGAGGGAAGTGTTCTCAGTGTAGTCCTGTCACAGATCTTAGAAAAGCAATAAGTACTTTGTTTTTAATCCAATGGCAAGATCAACTTGGGGTGGGGGAGGAGAAATCTTTCATTAGGAATCTTGGAAGAAGCTGTCAGTACCCACTTATCATCAGTATTAGCAACCTTGAGCTGAATAAAAATTGATTGTGGGACTCTGTACTCTCTGCTCTGCCACTTGGATCATCTATTAGCATTGGCACGTGATTAACTCTCAGCACTGTCTCCTCCTTTGATTAGCTCCCAAGACTTCTTTTGTAGTATCAGTCATAATTTTCGGAAATCTGTCCTAAAAGACAGAGTCTAATGTTCTTTCACTGACGGAAAAATTTTCCCCTGTTTATGCTGGAAAATGTTTGGCCTTTATTCTATTTATACTTTTTGGCTTCATCTTCCGCACGCACTGGCTGAAGACTTCCTTATTTAGTGAAGAGGGAATGAATGATTACTCTTAAGCTTTATTTCTGTTTTAAGTGTTTTCTGCATTTGACACAAGGTGTAAAATGAGCAGTCTCAGCACTGACTATTGCTGTTACAGTAACTCACCAAGTTTCCTTAGTACGTACTCTCCCCTTAAAGCACCTTCTAAATTAATTTCAGTCTATGCAAATACTTGACTGTATGTAAGAAAAACATGCTTGCTTGAATGTTTAAATTGTGCATGGTATGGTAAGGAGAAATGAAATGCCAATATAAAAAAAGACAATATATTCTAAATGGAAGATGTTCAGAGAGTTTTTAATACTTGACTTAAAACCTATACATTGATTTATTTTAAATTTCAACAATTGAATGAAAACCTATGTAAAGTGAAGATGCTATATACAGTCCATTATTATTATATTTCATTCTATACACATTTACTATTTACTTGGTATGTTAGTCAGTTTTATTCTAGGGTGACGCTTCGTAAAAAATCCAAATCTTTGTGACTTGCAAGAACAAGCAGTGTCTGCTTCAATCTTGGTATTGGGGTCAGATCAGCTGCACACATGTAGCTCTCCTTTTGGGAACATAGTCTACTTGAGGCATTTATCTTCCACTGGCAAAGGGAGGAAGAGCCAAGGGGAATGAAAACACATCCGAATTCTTACATCCCTAGCTCAGAACTTACACACTGTTATGTGTGCTCGTGTTTCATTGGTGAAGGCAAGTCAAATGATCAAGCCCGCATCAATGAAGTGGGAAGTATAACTACCTAGGGTGATCCGGGCCAAGCAGAAAGAGGGAAGAACAAATCATGAGCAAATAATGCAATCTACCAACCTGCCCACACATTTTTAATGCAATTAACTATATAGTTCAAAATAATAATTATCTATATTGGCTCTTATTTTGTACTAAGTCTTTGCTTAAGACTGTACCTGATGCTTTAACTTGATACTTCATCAAAACAAAACTAGGAGTTTGTTACTATGATTATTTCCATTTTACAGACTAGAAAACTGAGGCTTATTGTTACTTAAGAGAAGCCTAAGGTTAGCTAGTACAAGATCAAGTCAAGTAAGTTAGGCCCATTGCCCATCTGGGTGAGTTTGAATTATTCAGAAAGCTGACTCAAACAAGTACTGGTGGCAGTAGTTCATTTGGGAGTGACTCGCAGTGGCACAAGGGAGGAATAAAGGAAATGAGTAGAGAAGGGAGAACAGATAACAGAGATGCTACTGTGGGCCATTCTGAGATCAGTATCTCATATAACCCTTGGGGAGCCTTAGAAGACATGACCAACAATTGTTACACTGGGCTTTTTATCCATAGATTTCTGTCCCTCATTTACTAAGGGTTGCACCTGAGGGAATTAAATCTGTCACTTCTGGGCTGCCCCTGCAGATGGGCTCACCAAACTCTCCTAGAATTGGAAAAAGCCCTAATGCAAAGAAGCAGAGAGATGTGGACGCTTGAGGTGGGAAATCTTCCGCAACCACAGAATCTGTTCACAGTTACAGTAAACTCAGGTTGGGCCAAGGAAACAAAGCATGAGGCATGAGCTATATACCTACTGTGCCTTTTTTTTTTTAACATTTACTTCATAGTACAAGTTCAAATATATCTCATGATTTCAATATACCTTTAGAGTACATCCAAAAATGGGCTCTGTGTTTTAGCCATTCTCTGTTATAAAGCATCTCATTGTTCCAGACATTTGGAAGTGGCTATTGTGCAGTTTGGCTGATGGCTTTCCTTTTAATAATATTTGAAAATAACTATTTTACAATCCATTAAAACTGGTAAATGCATATCACAGAATAATGCATTTTTTGTTTTTAGTAGAGAAAGTGTTTCAAAAATAAAATTGTCTAGGCCTAGGAATGGAAGCAGGTATCTAGTCAGCAGGTCTGCCACTGTATTCAACTATTTAATTTCACCTCTAAATTACATCAGAGGCCTTGATCTTATTTTGATTTATTGTGCTTGTAATTAGTCCATGATTATTATTTTTAACTAAAATAAGGGATCTTTTTCATGACACATTGCTAAAGTATATGTGAAGTCTGCATACTTATTAATAGTAACTTATTTATACCCATAACAAGTCTACACCCACCCATATTCATGTTTAAACGAGATATTTGAAATCACTTTGTAAATTATAATGCACCACAGAAATATTCATTATTCCCATCATCACTAAACATAGATTTCATTCTTCTTGGCATGAGGAGGTATAATTTATACTAATACCATTCCATATTTTTTCTTTCTCTTTCAAATCAAGAAGACTCTAATTGCTGCACATTTATAAATACTAAGAGAAAAATTTTCCTAATTGTTCATATGACTGCCACCTTAGAAATTGTGTCTATTTTACAAGATAATTTGATTTATACAGATGGCTCACAAGAAGTCGTGGTATATCCAGGAATAAATGTTTATAGGTTTTCTCTATTTTTTCTTTAATCTTTTCAGTATCAATACATATCATATGTCTGTCACATTCAGTCTTCACAATCCAGTACCACTGTTAGTTCTATGATACACATGGACACAATGAGACACAGAGAGGTTAAGTAACTCGTCTAAGGTCATAGAGCTAGTGAGAAGTGGACCTGGGGTATGAACCCAAGCTATTTGATGCTGAAGTGAATGTGTTTAATTACTGGCCTAGACTGTATCTGATACATATTCTTAGTAGCTGAATAAAATTTGAAAGGAACAGAATGAATAATTTGTACCATCTACCACATGGCACTCTGTTTTCCTACTCATGCCACTGAGTGCCTTTTCTCACACTCTTGGAATTCTGACTTCTCTTCTATTTTTATATGATACTTCTGTTTCATTGTTGTTATGCTTTATTTCATGGTAACTTCTATAACCATACATAAAAATATTTCTATAATTCTTGGATTGTGTTTTCAATATATGTGGTGTTAATGATTGTTTTTATTAATATGCAATTATGTGATTATGTAAGGTTCTGGCCGTAACTCCATTTTGCTAATATAGCATAAATTATTATGATTAAGTGGCAGGGGGTGGGAGAGAACTTTTATTCAATATGAGCTGACACAGCTGTTCAGATTATTTTTGGGGTCTATCAACTCCCTACAATAAAAGGCAATTGACCTACATGAGAAAGAAGCAATATTTACAGGGGAGCTAAAGGGTCAGACAGGTCATGGTAGCATTTTACATTGTGTTAGGAGCCACGATAATCATGTAGGATGAAATAAAGGGCGATTTCATCATCTTCCATAATGTAATTTACCCAGAAGAATCAAGGCAGATTTTTTTGCAAGAAATATTCTTTATCCTCATTTTTAAATTCTATATAGTGATGAAAAGATATACTTTCGTCCCAAGGCCAAATTTTGGGAGAAGATATGGAAAAGTGATTTAATACCTGATGGGTTCTCAATAGATTTTTTGGAAATGAATTGGTGATTAAAACAGAAGGCTTATAATTAACAAAGCAATTTGAGCAGTATGGTGAAGTAGAGGGAAAAAGCATTGGCCTAGGACTCATTTGATCTCAGATTTAATTGTCATATTGGTTACTCATTTGATTTACTCAACCAACTTTTATTAGGTACCTATTTCTGCTTGACTATACCATATTGGGTGCCAGGAGTTACAGAGACATAATTGTCTTTCCATCTAAGTGTGGTCACATATAGAGGGTGATGGGTAGTATATGGGCTGCATTACAGAAGAGAGTAATGGGTGTGTGTGTGCGTGTGTGTAAACATCCATATAATAATGATGCAGTTTGAAAAATGCTAAAGTGTATGTATATATCAGAAGAATTGATTGATTAGTTGTGCCAAGGACAGGAGGGTGATTGCAAAAATCCAACATTTGAACATTTCTCAAACTTGAATAATGACTCAAGAGTTACTTATTTGGTTACCAGATGAATCATGATGCCATTAATTGACAGGAGGAGTAGAGTACGTGAATTTATTTGGGAAGATGAATGACATAGTTAAGGTATCTGCAGGACATGTAGGTGGAGGTATTAACTAGAGCCAGCTCTGTCAGTATGAATGAAACACAGGACATTGATCAAGATGAAAAATATCGATTTCGGTATCATCAATATAAATATATGTGGTGGTTAGGGTGGAGGAGGGAGTCAGTTTGCTTAAGAAGAATTAACATAGTAGACCAAAAAAAGAAGAGGTGAACAATATATAGGACCCTGTGAGAATGCCAATATTTCCAGGGTGAATGGCAAATAAATCAGTGAAACAGATTAGGAGACAGCCTTTGTGTTGGAGAACCAGGAGACAGTGATATTTCAGAAGATCAGAAAGTTTGTGCGCACTTCCTAAGGTCATTCACTATAGGGGCTTCGGTTACTCCGTGCCACTTGGCTCGTATCTCCTAAATCTTCATTTTCAGCTCAGATTTGTCTCTTGAGCTTCAGGATTGTATGTCCAACTGCATACTACACATATTCTCCTACTTGTCTCAAAACTCAGTATGTCCCAATTCTTCCCATACTCTTGTTATATATACAGACCCAGGCATTCTTTTTCCTGGGATCTCTAGACTCCAATGTGAGTAATGTCATCGGCTGTACCTCTCCCAAATCCCCTGCCTCCACATTTAATGAATAACTAATTCTTATCAGTAATACCTATTAAATATAGCTTGCCTGTATATACCTCTCTCTAGTCTCACTGCTGTTCACCAGTCTAGGCCATCATCCCTTCTCATATGGCTTAGAGTTATAATCAGCTAATTGTTCTTCTTGTTTCCAGTCTAACCTCTTATATTCTCCATAATGTGAAATTCATTTCTATAATACAAATCTATAGTGCCCTTCCCCTACTTAAAATTCTGCTCTGGTTTCTAACTGCCTTCTGGCTAAAGTTTAAGGCTCTTCATGATTTGGCTGATAATTATTTCTCTTTTTTCTAGATTTTTCTTTGCCACTTTCATCCTGCTCCTCCTTCTCTGGTTCCTTGAAAGGACCATGCTCTTCCTCTCACATCCTCATAGTTACACCTTCTTCTTTCATTGTCTGGAGTTCTTTTCCAGTTTGTCTGCTCCTATACTTTTGATTAACTTTCAGAACTCAGCTGAGATGTCACTTCAGCAAGGAAGCACTAGATTTTTCAAGGTAGTTTCCTTCCTAGATGCTGATGAAAACACTCTGTATTTTCTTTATCAGGAAATTTATCTGTAGATTTACTATCTATTCTTTTCTTAGTGTATGTGTCTCTCACTATGCTATAAGGACAAAAGAGTAGGAACTTTCTCTTTTACATAGTTATATTTCTACAATCTAGTAGGTACCTGTATGTGTTTGTCTCTTAAGAGCCTTAAAGAGGAAAGGTTGGTTATGTATTAGTTTCTTATTGATGCTATAAAAATTATCACAAATTTAGCAGTTTAGAATGACACAAATTTATCACCTAACAGTTCTTTGGTTCAGAAGTACAAAATTGGCCCCATTGGGCTAAAATTAAGGGACCAGTAGACCTGTGTGCCTTCTGGAGGCTTCAGGGGAGAATCTGTTTCCTTGTCTTTTCCATTTTCTGGAGGCTGCCCACAATCTTTGGCTCATGGCTCTCTTCTTCCATCTTCAAAACCGGCAACATTGGACCAAGTCCTTCTCATATTACTGTCTTCTCCTTATGTTGCCCTCTTTTCCCTTTAAGGACCCTTTTAATTACACTGGACCCATCTGGATAACCCAGGATAATCTCCCTATCAAAAATTAGCTGATTAGCAAATCAAATTCCATCTGCAACCTTAATTCTCTTTGCCATACATCGAGTTTTAAAACAATTTAAATTTAACTTATTTTAAAACAAATAGTTTTTAACAAAACTTATTCCCTGATTCAGGAATTAGGACATGGACATCTTTGGAAGACCGTTATTCTCCCTATCACAGGTAATGGAATTAATATACGCAGAGAGGAAAAGTGAGAAGATGTCTGAAAAGGAAATTTGGTCTTCATTAACTTAAAATACCTTTATTGAGCACTACCATTCTATGCTAAGTGCTAGGAATATAATTATAATCCAGACAGTCACTGTCTTGGAAATTAGGCAGGATACAGGTGATGTTATTAAGAAAAACTTTTGTAGGATAATGAGCAGTGAAAACTGCATTACATTGATTGCAGACGGAGTGGGAAATAAGGAATCCTCTTTGACACTGTTTTTCTCTTCTTTGTCTAGTAATTTAATTATTTTAGACCTCCTCATTATAAAATGACCGTGAATGTCACCTTCAGCCCTAGCGGTCTATAATCCTATGATTAAAAGCTATTACTCAGATTTAATGTAAAGCATTTTTCATGCCATTTTTCTTTCTACTCTCATCCACTTTGCATTGCTCTTTTGTAGCATTAATAACATGGTAAATCCATTTTCTAAAAAAAATTCTGAGTTTTGGGCCTTTCTTTGTAATGTTCCAGAGTATCACATAACCTTATCTGATGTTTACCATTAATCTTCCATGTTTCTAATTTCCTTTCTTCTCATTTTTGGTGGAAGCAGAGAATAAAATGACCCTAGCTGCTCTTCCATATTACTTAACAGTCCTCTTTTGAAGTGAAATAAACTCATATCCCCTTGTATTTCTTTACTATGTGTATTTTTGAACTGCTGTCAACTTTAATATTTCCTTCTAAACATATATTTTCCGGGTCACATAAGTGATAAGGCTCTTCAATTAACATATTAACTAGCACCCAAGGAAATATCATTTCTAAAAATGTTTTTCTTATACCTATTATGATGAACTGCCCTGTGTCATGAAGATAATTCTTGGCGTTCGTATAACTGGATTGTTGTTGTTTTTTCAGTTTTTAAATGCTTTCACTCACAGTGCCTCATCAAATAGCATATAAGCAGTCATATCATGCAGACTCTTCATGATTTCACTCCCAACTCCCTTTATAATTTCATCCCATACTACTCCCTTCTTGACATTTTAGAGGGCAACAAAATTGAATTACTCATAATGAAGAGCATGCTCTTTTGGTTTCTTATCTCCCTGCCTTTACCCTTGCTATCTCCTCAAAAAGATTCATTTTTCCCTTTGCACCTTTTTCTTTCCTTATTTTTGCTCATCCTTTAGACAAAGCCTAGCTATCACCTTCAAGAAAATATCTTTCCTAACATCCATGTGGCTACATATCCTTTCTCTGTCTTCCTGTGAATATATGCATCCTTGTATAATATATTTAATGTTTATCTGTAATATATCTATTTTCTACTAAGCTGTGAACTTTAGTGAAGACAGAGTCTTGTTTATCTTTTCAGTAACTAGTGCAGGATCAGCACAAACTAAGCATTACATAAATAAGTCTATAAATTATTGCATAAATAAACAATTTCATGACAGCCCCACCAGTTAAAATGTAATGCCCTCATTTCACAGATAAAGAGAGTGAAGCCTGGTGATTTTAAGGCCACAATGCTAATAAGTTCTGCACTGAGGGTGGAAGCCAGTTACCCTGATTTAATGTTTTCAGTTTGCCCAATGTCACTTTTGTGTAGTAACTCACTCTGGTGAATCATGAATATCACAATTATCCCACATTTATAGGAGGATGAGGGTCTTAGGAATATAAAAGTTAATGATAGTGCCACAGGCCATTGCATTAATCCTAGAAAATATGAAGGGGGAAGGGCCAGATTTATTGAATAAAAAATGACTTTATTAGAAAGGGTTAATTCAGAGATGAAATACAATTTTTATGTCATGGTATAAAACTAATTTTACATTGGTTTTCTCCATAGAGAGAATAAAATAAAATGTTTGTCACTTTTTCCAATGTATGAAGCAGTAGTTCTTCACTCTTTGATATCTCCAGGGAACAGTTTTCCAGTAAATTTTTCAAGAGAGACTTTCTTCCCTGCTTCTCCCATTAATATACCCAGGCATATTTTTATTAGTAAAAGAAAATCAGTTATAAACAAACCCTAGAGAAAATGAAATAGAATATGTGCTCCTTGAAATGACTAAACGGGAGTATATAGATAATCACTTCCTAGTAAAGCAGATTTCAGTTTATTCTTTCGTCATTCTCTTTGTTGCTGATTTCACATTAATATATCTTACTATCAACTGTGCGTCTACAGTAACATATTTTATTAAAGGATCGGAATAGTTTCTATAAACTATAACAATTTGTATATGTGTATGTATATCAGCTTTAGATTAACTATGGATATGTAACTGATCATGCTTAAAATCAACTTTTAAGTAATATGAGAAATACTGATGGAAATGGATAGATTCAAATATGTAAAAATGTTAGCACAATAAAAATAAAATGAAAATTAAAAGGAATATGACCACTTGGGAACCCATATTCATCCACTGACTAAAAGGAAGTGCCTTAATTTACAGTAGGATTCTTAACTTAGATTTCATGGTCATAGGACTCTTCAGCAGGGAGGTCAGTGAACCCCATGAAGCTGTATATAAATACATCTGTAGAGGCATTTTTTTTCTGTAGAAAAGGATCACTATTTTATCAGACAATTAAATGGAGTCTACAACTTGAAATATTTAAGAACTACTGATTTATTATCTCATTCCAATTAATTTTAAAATAACAAGTGCTCAATAAATACATGAGCAAAGAACCTAAACACGTATTTCGACAAAAGTAGAAATATGCAGAATAAGTAAATGTAGGAAATGTTCTACTTCATTAGTAATCAAACAGATTCAATTAAAACCAAACGTCAGCTATCGCCTTATATCTAATAAAGCAGCAATCACTTTCAAAGCAAAAGCAGCAAATACTCCTATCAACAGCATAACTTTATTTTTTTTTTGGTAGCACTGAAAGTTGGTATGACCATTGGAAAAGCAATATGACAATATATAGTAAAAGCCATAAAAGTTTTCATAACATTGACCCAATAATTTATCCTAAGGCAATTATGCTATATATCAGACGCTGAAAGAGAAGGCGTGATGATCTTCATCATGGTAGAATCTCCAATAACCAACAAAAGGAAAGGGCAGCCCATATGATATTTATGGTAAAATAAACGAAAAAAGACAGAATATTATCGTGGCTATGTAAAGTACATGTTTATGGGGATTGTAATGTGCAGACACAAAACTTTTGGGTGATTTTTAAATGTTAAAATATTTACTATATGAGAAAACCGAAACAGTAAATTTCAGTTACTAAATATAAGGAGCATTGTTGTTTAAAATATTAACAAACAAATCGTCCAGCATTATGAGGAAGGTTCAGTTTTCAATTCTGGATAAATGCATGCAGACATGAAGGTTGGGCCTTGTGAAATTCCAGGAGATCAGGCATATAGATTACAACATACATGGATTGTTCAAAATAGAGTCTCTGGATTCATGGTATTTTGTATTTGTGTTGATATGTTCAGCTTTTGTGACTCTGATTATCTTATGACATTCCATATTATCTATGCAATTATAATATAAACTGATCAATGTGAAAAGCCATGGACTTTTTTATTCAAATAATCTTTGTCAGGTTCATATCTGTCACTTACTAGCTTTACTCCTTCTGAACTTGTATTCTTTTCATCTATAAAATGGTAAATTACATGTGGATTGAGATGACATATGTAAAACAGCTTTGTGAACAGTAAGGCGCTATCACATTTTATATATTTTATAATAATAAAATTAGTTATATCATGTTAAAGAAAATAAACGTTACTATACCAAAATAAAACATTAGCAAGTAATTCAAAGTGCATTTTTCTTATATTAAGAGCAGAAGTAAGAGAGAACATCTAGTGAAGATGTTTATATGATGAAGCTCATATTCAGTGCTATTTACACAGCAGATACATAATATTTTGCACATAATGTCAAGGTTTTTCTCCTGCCTTCAAGGCCTATCTAAAAATTACTCTTTGCACATATAATTGAAAACAATAAAAATATTGCTTTACTTCCCACTTTTCACTTAAAAGCATCTGGAACAAATCTCTTCAAATGTCCTCCTACTCAGCTTTTGGTGAAGATGACTGGATACGTTTGAAAAACCCTTAAATGAATGCTTTCAAATGACTCATTTAATCTCCCATGTCTGACAGATAGGATATGCATGCACATGTAGGAAAAAATAAGTGGAATTGCAAAGAAGGTCATTAACATTTATTTATTTTGCAAATGGTACTCAACTCCTGATCGATAGCACAACTCTAGATACACGCACGCGCGCACCATTGAGCAATAGACTTACAGACCAGTCTTTCTACAGCAAGTCAGTGAGAATGGTTAAATTTTGACCATTTGAAATGTTCTGTTTATTTTTATTAGGTTTCAAAGCAATCTATTTTTATTTATTCACACTTGTCAACAAAGAAAAGACTTCCATATTGTAGCTATGGTTTATCCTATACTGTGTGGATAATGCTGATATTTTACCACATACACAGTAACTTGTGAGAGTAACACTATTAAATAAGAAGAAAGTATTTTGTGGTGCTAAATAAAATTTTCTCATCTATGAAAACAGTTTTAAGTTTATTATTTATCCACTGTTCTCTTACATTGCTTAAGCATATCTACTTAAGGATTAATAATGTGCTTTAAAAATAAACAGATATTCTTAGTGCATGGATACATTTGTCATGGGAAAGTGATTCTTTATGTCATCTGTTTTTAGGAGAAGCAATGGAGATTTATTACTGAAAAATAATATAAAAGCAAATAGGCTTTTTTGTCAGGGCATTTCGATAAGGGTTCTTTTGACCCATGTAAATAAAATGTGAAATCTATCCATTTTAAATCTTTCTCACATGCACTCATTTATTGAACATTGACTAACATGATTACATTTACAGTAATTCAACGATAGGCTTTGGCTTCAAAAAAGCATTTTAATAGATTAAGATTGATGATTTTTGCTGTCCATTTGACTCAATACTAATTTCCAGCTTAGGAAACAAAGAGATCATTTTTAGAAGTATGACTTATGTGAAGCTGTTTCTTAATAATTTTCCACCCTAATCTCTTGGTATAAGAAGTCCTTGGGGATTTTCCCCTTGAATATTTATATGTAATCCATGAAGAGTATCATTTGCATTTTAATTAGAAATTTCCTGACTTTTAGATGAAAAGTGGTACTAAAAATATTGGAGTTGTAAGGTCCCCCTCCTCCAAAGCATTGACAAATTTATTGATCAAATATTTGCTGAGCTATTAATTTCTCCAGTGTTAGGTTCTGGGTTGCAAAGATAAGTAAGTTATGCTGCTGATTATTAGGAAACCTCTTCTGTAATGGGAGGGGACTATGCTAGGGCCCCAGTTTAGAGTGTGTAGGTATCACAAAAGAGGAAAAACTCATTTCTGTACTGATTGGGGGTGGGGGTTAAGAGAAAGGCTCAGGAGTAGTTTTTCAGAAGAAATGACAGCTAATAGGTTCTTTCGATTATACCATAGTATCTACTCATTATAGGGGAATAAATAATATTTCATTTATTTGGATGAGACTCTTTTTCAGTAATGCTTTCATATAATATTTGAATGACTGTGAAATTGAACATATCAATTATTTTTCAGATTTTATATGGGTTTGGATATCTAGTGCCAATATCACTCATGTTTAATTTCATTTATCAATGAACTTAATGATATATTAAAAATAAACTAATGTATAATAAGTTATTTACATTGTAAAATATGAATGATATTTGAATTACTTGTTAACTCTTATTCTTCTTTTATTTTCCATTGTAGATGAAAGAGAAGATGTTCAAAAGAAAACTTTCACAAAATGGATAAATGCACAATTTTCTAAGGTAAGGAGATTTTGTTACTTCTTTTTAAGGTGTAATGTAAGTTGCTGAATTTTCAAAATGAACTGCGTGCCTGTGTAATTTAAATGTCCATATTGTTTTTCTCATAATGTCGTTTTATTTTTGCTGTGTAAATCTGGGGATATTATGTTGACTTTTAATTAAGGAGGAAACAGCAGAATATATGGTAAAGAGACATTTTGTAAGTTGACAAAATATATCTTTGGTTCTTCTTGATAATGTGAGTTTCTTTAATGACATCCGTCATCAGAGGATTATAACAGCAGTCTTCCATCTAGTAGCTAGTATTTGTCACAGATTACAAGATATAAGGGATTTTTATTGTTCTGAAAGGATCGTTTTGTTTATCTTTCTTGGTCTTTATCAAGTTTGAGAAAAACTGATGTAACTGCTTTGGGCCTATTTGGCTCCTATCACTTAGAGCATGTGTCAAATAATTTAAGATGGTAAGTTTATCCTCTTTTTCTGCAGACATCAATCCATACTCTTAATGATATTTATTTTGCAAATGGAACTCAACTCATGATCCATAACATGATTCTAGATAATTATATATTAACTTTGTAAGTGGGCGTTTTCCCGCCAAATCGCGTCGTAAGGCGGGGTTTTTTGACATTTTCTCACTAAAATTAGACTTTCCGTAAAATATTCATATCTTTCGATCTATTTGATATTTTTCTATGAAACTTTCAGTGTTTTAGTTTAAAAAGAGGTCTCTATTTATTTACTTTGCAAAATTTTTGCCGGTTCCAACTAGAGGCGATATGACGAGTTTACTCGTTTCCCACAAACAATGTGTTAACACAGTAAAATATCTTACCTTGAAAACTGGCAATAGGTATACAATATAAGGAGGTTTGTGTAAACTTCAAAGTGAGAAAGGCTTGGGTTTACATTTAATAATTATGGATTTGGGCAAACCAAATGCTTTGTGAGTCAATTTCCTCATCTTTCCATCAGTATGTTTGTACACATATATATTGAGTGCTTACCTAATAAATCCAGATAATAGTAATATAAAGCTCATAAAATTTGATCCCTATATTCAAGGCTTTAAGAGTGGTAAAATAGTGATAACGGTTGTTTTGCATGTTTTTTTGAGGATTAAAACAGTTATTATGTGTAAAAATTCCTGATGCAATGCCTCGCGCTCTTAATATGTGTGAATTACTCGTGAGTCTGTCTCATTTTGTAAAAGTCTTGGTAATAGATCCGAAACAATCCACTGGGAGATGTGATTTCCCTTACTGTAAAACAAAAGGTTTTAAACAATCATTCATTCTTTGTGACAGTCGATAGCAGAATTTTGGCATGTACTCTTTAGTATATTAGCAAGAAGTAAAGCTACTGAATTTGAACTAATCAAATTTCATTTATATTTACATACTGAATTAATAATTAATAAATTGCTATTAGAGAGCTTTAAACAATAAACATAAGGAGGAACATATTTTAAAATTTCAACTGTTTTGAACTAAAGAGGGTACAAATATTTAAAAAGAACAAGTTATAACAACACAAATGAGGAGGCCGATTAGCTCAGTTGCTTACAGTGTGGTTCTAGTAGCACCAAGGTTGCCAGTTTGATATCTGCATGGGCCACTGTGAGCTGTGCGCTCCTTAAAACAAACAAACAAGCAAACCGGAAAAAACAAAACAAAACACACACACACAAATGAAAAATAAATTCAAGTATTTAGGATAGGAATTCATAATTCTCAGAATATTTACCAAATGGATATATAGGGTTTAATTGCTGTATCTAATGGCCTCATTAAAATTGTCTTATATTTGGAATTTTGAAATAAGCAATAGATATAAGCTTCAAACAAATATATAGACAAATCAAAATTATAAAGAGTTTTTTTAATAGTAAATGTAACATAATACTCTGAATCTTTTAATTAAACTAGTGAATTATTTTAATAAGGTGTGTAAACATGACCAAAGACAAACACTGTGAATCTCATTTCACAAATCTAAATAGATTATACTGCTCTATACACTGACATTTTCAGACATTTACCACAACTCACATGCTAATATACAAACCATAGTTTGATATCTTCTGTGAATGCATTGTTGACACCGCCTTAGAGCATTTTTCCCCGTACTCTTATGACTGCCCATATCTTAAAAGCTGTGGAATAATCACATGCATGAGGGTACTGACTGTTTCTTCTCAAGTATCCTCCCCCAATTCAACTCCCACTTATTTCATTTATTTTATAAATGTTCTCCCTAAACCTATTAAAATTAAATCAGGAGAGTGACCGTTCTTTCAAATATAAAAGTTTCATATTTGGGAATATCCTAGGTATCAGGAATATAAATAAATGTTTATAAAGACAAAGAAAAATTTTTAGAGATAAAATTTGTGTGTGTGTGTGTGTGTGTTGATTTTTCATTTAGGGAATCTGAAAAATATATTTTCCATGTTATCTGATATTACCTTCTCAAGACTTCAGGTACATGAATAAATTATACACTTTTGAAGATAATGAGAATTAAGAGAAAACTAATTTATCCAGTTTAAGCCACTCAGTGATACCAAAAGATAGACAGAGCTGTGAAATAATGTCATTTGACACATCACTACATGGCATTCAGCAGAATTCTAGGCCTGTAGGAGACACAACATTTGTTTAAGTTGAATCTTCTGATCTCTTGCAACTAGGGTTTCCAGGAGGGAATTCCCACTCATTCTCAGGAATTTTTTTTCCCTTTCCCGTTCCCGAACCCTGAGATATAAACTGTTTTCTGTTCTCCATGATGAATCGTTTCCGCAAAGTGATGGCCAATACTACCAACCACCTGGGTTCGATTTTCCCCATTTCCCGACCAACTTTTCTCAGGATTCGGGAACAGGAAAGTGAAAAAAATTCCTGAAAACGGGTGGGAATTTCCACCTGGAAACCCTACTTGGAACCTACACATTTGGAAGATATTGAATAATTGCTACCGTGTTTCACCGAAAATAAGACCTAGCCGGACAATCAGCTCTAATGCATCTTGCGAAGCAAAAATTAATGTAAGACCCGGTCTTATTTTACTGTAATATAAGACCGGGTATAATGTAATGTAATATAATATGATATGATATGATATATGATATGATATACTATACTATACTATACTATAATACCAGGTCTTATATTAATTTTTGCTTCGAAAGACACATTAGAGCTGATTGTCCAGTTAGGTCTTATTTTTGGGGAAACACGGTAAATAGAGTAGCACTGAGTGGGCTGTGGGTGGTCATTACCCTGGGCTGAAATTAATTAGGAAACCATTATGAAGAAAGCTATACTGACTGAGAGACTCTAAAGAAAGGAGTGTCAAAAAGCAAGACATTCCAGACTGAGAAAATGGGAACCTACTGAAGGCAGGAATGTGTGTTTTGTGATGATCGTTACTATTGCACTAAATAAATATAATAAATGCATTTGGGTCAGTAGTATAGACAATTAAATATATCCTAAGTTTAAGAAAAGTGGAAAAAATCTGAATGGAAAAGAACGTTGAAGAAGACTTTAAAAAGAGAAAAAGCAATGAAAAATTATCTGTGTGGTAAATTAGGCAAAGAGAATCACATACATATAACAATAAAAAATTGATATGATAAGTTAAAATGTTTATCAGTGAGGTATACACAAGCATACTTAAATAATATTTGTAAAGTATAGAGAGAGCGCAAAGTAGTTACTTGTTATTTTGTAAAGCTACATAGGGGCTATTTTAAGGGAGAAATGTGATTAAATATAGCCTTATCATTTAGTGTTATTTGAAGACACATATACCTATTTAGTAAATCCAACTGATTTTTCACATTCCCAGTACCATTTTAAATAGGCCGCATCTCTTTTTTAAAATAACTCTTCTATTAACCTCCAATTCTAAAAATTTCTACTAGAATGTGATTTATCACATCTATTCTCTAAAGATAACAAACATTATTTATCTCCACATAAACACGAAGCCATTGCTAGGAAAGATTAATTCAAGGTAAATGTTCTACTCATATAATATATAGATATTTTATAATCCTAAAAATACGTTTAATTTACTGTACTACAAATATAATTCACAAATGAGAATTTTGTTCATTCACACAGGTTCATTGACACTTTTGAAATTATGACCAAAAATGATCTTGCCATAAAATTTGCTTGATGTTTGTGTTAGAGAAAAAGCAATCTGTGGGGACAAATATTTACTTTACTACTACATCAATTGAAGATTTAAATTATCTCCCAATGAGTTATATGACGGTTTTGATCTTATACTGTATTTAGTAATTATTTTATTTCCATCCCCGCTCTACACTTTTCTGTCTGATTCTTCCAAAAGCAGTAAACAACTTTGCATTTGACTTAAATGAAGTAGAAATGTGTAATTGGTATGTGTATGAACTTCAAAAAAGCCCATGATATGATAATAAATTTGTGTCTTCATTCCCATGACATATATGCTCTTACATAAAAAAGCCAGGACCAACTCTCAAGATAACAATAACATGAGATAGAATTAACTGATATAACGTACTTTTCCCAAGAATTCATCAGAATTCACCTTCAGCCAGTATGATGAGCATGATATAATGCAAATTAACACTAAAACTATGAGTCGGTTAATCAGGCTTTACACAGCTCTGTACCATGGAGCCTTAGGGAAAATTATTAATTCATTTTCAAAAGAAAGGTAAACATACAATTCAAATGCTTCCAGTCCTGTTTTCCTTGTGTCCATGTCCACTTTGTGAGAAAACATGTATTAAGAACAGTTTTTTTGTTTTTTAATTTTATTGGGGAATATTGGGGAACAGTGTGTTTCTCCAGGGCCCATCAACTCCCAGTCATTGTCCTTTAGTCTCGTGGAGGCCGCAGCTCAGCTCCAAGTCCGGTCACTGTTTTCAATCTTAGTTGCAGGGGACACAGCCCACCATCCCATGCGGGAATTGAACCGGCAACCTTGTTGTTGACAGGTGGCACTCTAACCAACTGAGCCATCCGGCCACCCTAAAAAAGTTTTATAAATAGTAAAAGCATAAAATATTGCCATTTTTATTATTGTATAATATATTTTCTGAATTGAAGGAATTACATATTTATATAATTTTTCCGCTGCATGCCTGCTCATTTCTTTCTACAATTTGGTTTGAGCTACCTTCTTTGGATGGAACAGGGAGAGTAGAACATTTACTTGTTTTATTATCATGGCATACACTTTATGCCAATCTTTGCACACACAAACACACACACTCAATAATCATGTTATGTTTAAAGTTAATTAAATGGTTTCATGATGTAAAAGGAAGGTACTGGGACATAGGTACAAAACATTGTTTCAGTGAAAGAGGTAACAATATGTATATACCTTTCCTCTGTGCCAGTTCTAAATTTATATATACTAACAAATTTGTGTATCACTACTCTACAAGGGGCCTGATTTAATAGACGTAATTAAGCAGGTTATTGTATCATGGAAGGTTCACCAGAGATATAAACAGACCAGTATGCCTCTGGCTTCTTGTTTTTCCATTCTGTTTGGTATCAGGAAGAATTAAATCACTAGAGACCAAGAAGGGCAGTGAACCATGTCACTGGATCACAATAAGCAGACCATATAAAGCTTTAGTAACACTTGAATTGTTTGGTACAATTGTTTTGGAGAGATGAATATTGGTATGGACAACTATAGAAACCCTCATTGCAGAAGTAGCAAAGATTAGAAACTTTTTTTCCTGTATATCCTCATATTAATAATGCTATTGCAAGTGATATTTTTATGGTTAGTTGCTCCAATGACCTCATGAGCTAAGTGTTCAAGATGAGCTAAATGAGAGCTTAGGTGGCTTGCTCAAGGTAAATGGATGAGATGAAGCTGGCACCCTGGAAAGTGGACTCTAAAACTTGTGGTATTTCCACATCTGTTACTCTTATGATTATTCCACCTACCAAATGCTGCATTTTTCTTGGGACACTTGTCACAAAATTGATAAGGTTCATGAGAAGTAGAGAGAGGGTTTGAGGACATTAAAAACTTGTGGAATAGAAGGTATTTAATGCTTGCAATACCAGTAGAGACTTTAACCTACCTTTGAATGTTTAATAACCCCAAATTTCAACCATTGTTGAGAACGATTTTTAATCAATTCTTTCTGAATGATTTCCGAGACATTAAATGTTAATACTTTTTTTACATGCTAGAACTTGATGACTAAAGTAATCTAGTTTTCAATATAATCATGTAAATTGTGAGTACTTTTATTTATTAATATTTTTTATTTCCACCAACCATAAACAAATTATTGTGTGCAAGAGATTTAAAATATTTATTTTAAATAATTTTATGAGAAATGCAAAATAATCGCTTTATTGGCATGTGGACTACTTAATATCTATAGTAGATGTGAAGATGACTTTTACAATGATGTCTCTGTTTGCAATTGAAATAATTATGCTAATGGTTTAATCCACTGAGAACCATTCCCTTGAATGTTTTCCTGAATCTAATCTTTGCAAAGCACCCAAGTAACAAAGGATATCATTCAATTAGTGAAAGGAAAATTGGATTGTGATAGGCCTCATGGTTTTCAATGAAAGACAATTTATTGTTTGTATTGCAGATCTTTCTTAGGAATATGTTTTTGTCAACCCACCATTACTGAGCTCTTAATAATTCTAGCTAGTTTTATAATAGAAGGTAATATTTTTCTTTTTAAGTTACTGTGTTCTGAACTATCTTATTGGAATTGTTGATTGCCATACCTTCATAATACGGAGTAGTCTCATTGGCAAGCATATTTAGTTGGCAAATGTAAATATTTACCAATTAGCATGATTGTTGCTAGTAAAAAAGTAATTCTCTGTAGCTGACAGGCAAATGCATTAGTTATCTGATTTATTCTATCCTAGAGCCATACCTAACTTTCTAGCAAAACAACATATATTGACTTTAGTGATTTATTTTCATTTTGGGAAGAATAGTTGACATTCTAGCACCATCCCACCAGAGATACATGGTTGCTAAAATAACCTTGCAACATTTAACAAATATCTATTGAGTGCCAACTATGTGGCAGGCATAGTACTATACACTGCACAGGCACAATGCGACATGGTTTTTCCTCTCTAGAAGTCTCTAGGAGATTATCATCTGAAAGAGGAAACAATTGTAGAACAAATAATTAAAATAAAACATGACCTTTAATATAATAGAAGTGCCATGGGAACATAGAAGAAAGAATGACTAATTGCTTGGAGAGGGCGACAGCTTTTGAAAAATGGGGACATTTAATCTGAGGTTGTCCATCCAAAGATGCTTTAAAGTGAAATGAAGGCGACAGGAATTGCATGCAGAAATGTGCAATGACTGAGGAAGTTTGGCTTGTTGGGTGGGGCGTAGCCAAGGAGATCCATGTGAGCGGAGAATGGAGGTTTTGAGAGGGAGCACAGTGCTATTCCTGAATAATGATATGGTTGTTGGGGCCAGTTAGCCAACAATGAGTTGTGGTGTGTGTGTTTTTGTTTTCTGGTGTGTTTTTTTTTTAAGATTTTATTGGGGAATCAGAACAGGACTTTATTGGGGAACAGTGTGTACTTCCAGGACTTTTTCCAAGTCAAGTTGTTGTCCTTTCAGTCTTAGTTGTGGAGGGCGCAGCTCAGCTCCAGGTCCAGTTGTCATTGCTAGTTGCAGGGGGCGCAGCCCACCATCCCTTGCGGGAGTCAAACCGGCAACCTTATGGTTGAGAGCCCACACTCCAACCATCTGAGGCATCTAGCACTGGCCCATGTGGGAATCGAACTGGCATCCTTCAGCTTCGGAGCACGGACCTCCAACCGCCTGAGCCACCAGGCCGGCCTGAGTTGTTTGTTTAATCATGTTAATAGTCAACTTCTGGGCAAAAAAATGTGAAGTTCTAAAAAAATAGGCCATGTTGGAGGAATTAGACAACCCTTTAACTACTAATCCTTTATGCAAAATTGAGTCTGAAGCCTACACTTTATGCTTAAGGAATAGACATGGGTCTCAAATAACAATGCAAGTGGGTTACATTTTTGTTGAGTTGTTTGATATCACACATACTCATCAGCGCACTGCATCGGACTCACCTAGAGGGCTTGTTAAAACAGATTGCTGGAACCCACAGCCAGAGTTTCTGATTCCATAGATCTAGGGAAAGAGCCCAAGAAGTTGGATTTCTAACAAGTTCCCAATTGGAACATGTTCCTATTGTTAAAATTACCTGCGGCTATTATGTCAGGCAGTGAATAAATATTATGAATATTCTGTCTGTGCCTTAAGTCCTTATTCTTCATAAACAATCATTTATATTCAAGGAAACGTGTTTTGACAGAAATACTCATTGTCTGCATTCACTAACATTATTTACTATGCACCTATTACATGTTAGGTGTTCTTGTTTTTTTAATATGGCAGTGAAGAATCATAGTGGGGCGGCCGGATGGTTCAGTTGGCTGGAGTGTGAGCTCTGGACAACTGGGTTGCTGGTTTGATTCCCGCATGGGCCAGTTGAGCTGCACCCTCCGCAGCTGGATTGAGGGACAGTAACTTGGAGCTGATGGGCCCTGAAGAGACACACTATTCCCCAATATTCCCCAATAAAAAAAAAATTGGAAGAAAAGAATCATGCTGATGCTGCTGGTCCAGGGACCACACTTTGGGAACTACTGCCAGTAATTTAATCAGGCTTGTAGTAGGAGTGTTTGAGGAGAACTCATTTAGGAATTTAACGAACACTCAGTGGGGAATAGTCTTTCCCTTTCTCCAGCTGAGAATCACTATACTTGATTGAAGTTGGGCTCTATCTTGAGGGGTCTATACCTGGTAATATCATCATTGGGCTTTGTTAAAAGACTCAAAACCTACCAATCATATATATATATAAATCTTATAATGGTGTTCTTATGTTATAAGCTTTAAAAATATATATCTGATTGGCACAGACATAATATACACCTGATTGGCACAAATATCTCATATATGTCAAATAATTAAAATAAAGCATGTCCTACTTATGATAACTAATCTTTAATTAATTCTCTAATCTTAAATTAGTTATCATGTGTTCCATAAGTAGATAAATGATAAAGAAAGCAATAGAACTGAGCTCAAAGTTTGGAAAAGAGAGCCCATCCAAGCGTAATACTGACTGTATCTTTTTGTTTTCTTTCACTGCAACCATTTCATGGGCAACAATATGTTTTTCTAACTAATAAAAAATTTCAGTGAATGTGCAGTGTTCTTCAATCCCCCTTTTTTTGTTTATTTTACTTCTGCAGAAGAGTTTCATTTTACTAGCATTCTGCAGTGCTTGAGTTAAGGAGTTATGTTTTTCACCTTACCAGGGTTCCTTTGGCCTCCTATAATTCTCTGTCAAATTATGATCATGATAGCCAGGACACAAAGAGTTAAGATTAAATCTGACCATAATCTGTTAATATAAGTCCACCAGTAAAAACTTGTCTTGTGATGCAGCTAGGGGCAGATTTGTAAAGTTCTTAGACCACAGAAGATGGTTTGATTTTAAAAAGTCCTTCGCTTAATCTTATCACAATTTAATCCTTAATTTCACTACCTCAATTCAGTGTGCAGAAAGAAGGAGCAATAAAAGTAAACAAATGGTAATCAATAAATAAGCAATCACTTTGTCTTGTGCGGAATTGTGGCCAGCTGATGGATGAGACAAACAGACCCCTTAATTAGAAATGTGAGTGAAGTCACCCCTTGGTTTACTATTAGCTGTCATTTAACATGAACAAATGAAAATTATAGATGAGTTTGCTAAATAGTTTCTTCTTTGCTTTAGATCACCTGGCTCCCAAAAAAACAATCTTTTTAAAATGAGTGGTCTAGGGATGGTACTTTTTATGAGAACTGGTCCTGTTATTAAAATTACCTGAAGCTGTTATGTCAGAGAACAAATATTTTGAATACTATGTCTATGCATTAAGTTTTATCCTTCATAAACAATAATTTATATTTAAGGAAGCGTGTCTTGACAAAAAATACACATGAAGTCAACATTCACTAATGTAGTTTTTATTGAGTACCTATTACTTGTTAGCTGCTCCAGGTTTTTGAACATGGGAGTGAAGCGAAAAAGTCCCTATAATCATAGGGCCTTGTGAGATCGATGAGCTAAACTAAGGAAGGAAACATTTAGCAAACGATTTGACATTCTCTATGTTTAATTGTCAACTAGTTTGTTTTCTCTCTCTGTAACTAGAATGTAGAATTTCAGATAGTGATGGGTGCTAAAAGAAAAGATGCTAAAGGTGCTAAGAGAAGAATAAAACCAGCATGAGTTGCTATTTTATATAGTGGATCCTGGGAAGACCTCTCTGAAGAGACTTATAAGAAACCTGAAGGAAGAGAATAAATCATGCAGATGATTGGAAAAGAAAATTCCAGGTGGGGGGAGAACATGTACAAAGGTCCTGAAGACGGAGTGTGTTTTCAAGTGACAGCCGGGTGGCTGGAGTAGAGTGACTTGAGGGAGAGTAGTATGAACTTCAGGCAAAGTGGTATTAGGGGGACAAATCAGATAGGGCCTTATTGAGCATTGTAAGGGCATTGATTTCTCTATTATGGTGGATTAGGAGGCTGAGAATTTTAAGCAGTGTCAGGGAGCAATGTCAGTTATACTGCAGGATGTAAAGGTAAAAGTAGAGAGCTGGGCTAGAGGATAGTGTAGTAATCCAGGTTGGGTGTGTGTGCGGCTAGGACTAGGTTGGTAGCCATGGATCTGGAGAGGGGTGGTCATACTTTGGATATATCTTGAAAGTAGAGATAACAGGATTTGTTGATGGACTAGATCTAGAAATTAAGAAGTGGAAAAAACCATTGTAGCTTGAACATAAGGAAGGATGGGATGTCTGTTTACTGGAATAAGTAAGTCTATTGAAGGAGAGGGTTTGTTGGGAAAGCACAGGTAAATTTCCCATGAGAAATTATGGAAACGAATTTTAGTTTTAGTATATTTTCATGGAAAGAGTATTTGTTTTCAGCTCTTAAAATTAACCTCAAGGTCATCAATCAATCAATCTAAATTTTGAGAAAAAAATGAGAGAAGATACAAAGTACTTCTGTCAGTGTGTGTGTGTGTAAATCCAGTACATTTGTATTGGAGTTAACTTGATCTTTGCCTGTCCTATGATCTAGGATCGATGGCTGTAAATCAATAGAGACAGGCTTATATACCTACAGTTTCCTTCTTCATAACATATACTATGTAGAACCTATGTTGACTGCATTATAATTAACGTTTATATTTTTTCTTTTTCTTTTTTGCTTAAACCACTTTATTTATTTATTTAGTTAGTTAGTTAGTTTTTAGTTTGACCTTTTATTTTTTCAGTTTTTTTTAAAATTTGTTTCATGCGTACAAAACAATGTAATAGACATTTACACCCCTCACAAAAGTGATAACCCCCCTCCCAGTCTACTACCCCTCTAACATTGTATATAGCTGTTACTATGCCATTGACTCTATTCCCTATGCTGTACTTTCTATTTATTCACTGAGCTCCTTGAGGGTCTGAACCTTGGCTCAGTCATTACTGTATACTTATCCTAGAGCATACTCCCTAGTATACAGCTGGGGAATGGATGGAAATAAGAAAAGGAGAGGGGAATTGAAAACAAGTTTGGTCATCCTGGCCTTTATCTCAGTCCTTTCTTCTGTCAATGCTTTCTCCTTCATCTTCTTTCATGTCCTGAAACATCACCTCTACCAAGGATGTAACATTGGGCTTTAACCTTAGGGAGCATTCAGGAAATTATTTTTGAGTATACAACAGGTACATGTCCAAAAATGCATTTGTAACACTGAGTTCAAGACCCACATTTCCAAGTGCTTCTTAAACCAACCCACCAAGCGATGGCAAAGTCCTGATAGAAGGTCGGGATAATATAAATAGAGATGACCTGGTTGGATACACGGAAACAACAAGGTTTGGTTAATGATTGGAAAAGGGGGACAAGGAATGAATCTGATGGGTGCAAGTTATTGTCTCCGGACATAAGACAGATGTAGATACCATGAATTGGAATAAGAACTAAGAGAGAAAAGAGAAGAGAGAGACATGTTTTGGGTTTGTTGATCACTTTGGTTTTCGATGTTGAAAAAATTTGTTGAATGTGGTTCTGAGGCATTCAGGAAAACAGTATGAGGTCAAGTAATGGAGTCAGAAGCCTGAGTTTTAATTCCCAATTCAGCACTTACTGTATATAAACTTGAGTAAATCGCTAAACCTTCTAAGCCCCAACTTCCCCATCAAATATTTATTTAAAAGATTAAACTATTTTCCGCATGCAAAGCACATAGACTTATACCTAGCATATGGTAAACATTTAATTAGTATTGGTTATTATTGTTTGTACTCTTGTGAGGGCAAGAGGAATTGAATCCCTTTGAGAAGAATGCTTGAGGCTGGTGTTTGTTTGACAGGCTTTTATTTTGCTGAGTGAGGTTTGAGAGCTGATGGATTTTGGTTACATAATGTTTTGCTTAATGGGGTATGGGAATTGAATGGATTTAATAAGCAATGTGTAGAAAAAAAATCACATTTGAAAACACAATGTGTTAGGTTGGTGACTAGAGAAATAGATGGGGCACCTCCCGTAGAGCTCAAGCCATGAATGGAGTACTGGGTAACAAAAATATTTACTATATAAGTTAATGAGAAAAAGACAAAGAAGGGCAGAGAGCATTAAGAAGAAAGTATGCTTATCTTTGTCAGAGGTCCAAGGAGTTAAGGTTAAGACAAGAACTCAAGGCTGTTGTTATACATGTCACCCTCTAGAATGCTTATTTTTGACCCTGATATGCAGCTACTCTGCAAAGACCTCTCTCTACTTCTCTTCTGTATTTGACCCCTAGTGTCCTAGATCTTGTGTCATCATCTTCCTTGGTTTACTCTCTTGTTTTTAGTAGAATAGTAGCTTTCTGAAAAAAGGCTCAAGGGAGGTTTTTGGTTTTTTTTGATATTATGTCAAAATATCTTTTATTCTACTCTTCCTTTGTGATCATTTTTTTATAGCCTCCTGATCTTGTTTCAGAAAACACAGTCACATCTGTCTTACTTTCTGTGGATTTTCTTTATAATTCTTCCACAGTTCTCTTCTGCTTCTTGAATTGCTCTTGTTTTCCTTCTTTCTTATTTGTTTTTTATTTGATTTGTTTTATTTTGGGAAACTCTTTCATTTTCCGAAGTCATTTCTCAAATTATCTAGTGATCGTAAATTTGTTTACATTTAAGTATAAGACACTAATATTCCATAGTTAAACACTCTTGCCTAATAAAAAATATTTAATTTTAAAAAAGGCAATCATTGGCTACTTCTGCTAACATGTTATAATGTGTATTATATAGTTTAGTCCAAATGTGAACATGCTACTTAATGAAGACACATTTGATACATTCTGGCTAAAAACAGGAAAAGTATAAGAATGCTCTAGCTATCCTGCTACAGTTTAACACTGTGTTAGAAGTATTAGCCATCACAACCAGACAAGATAAACTGATTGAAGGCAAAACAGTTGAGAGAAGAGGTAACAATATCCCAATTTGCAGATGTAATTGTTTACCTAAAAAGTCAAAGAAACAACATTAAAAAACAAATAACTTAGTTAATTAGCAGAATACAAAATTAGCATGCAAAATCAATGGCCTTCATGTATGTAAATGATAATGAGCTGGAAGATAGTATTGATCAGACATCCGTTTACAACTCCAAAAACAAGAGACAAATTTAACAAGAAATTTTCAAAACCTATGTTTAAAACTTTCCTAAAAGATGCAAAAGAAAATCAAAGGGAAAGACCTACCTTGTTCCTGCAGAGCATGACTTAACATCATAAAAGTATTGTTTTCAAGTTAATGTGTAAGTTAAATGACATTCCAATACAAGCAACCTTTTCTTCTGGAGTTACACAAGCTGAACCAAAAGTTCATATAGAAAAATAAACAAGAAAAATTACCAGAAAAAAACGGGAAAAAAATTCATGAAGAGATAGGAGATAAAAGTAAACATACAAAATCATAATTTAAATTATGGGGGTCAAAAAAACTCCATAATATTAAGTTTGAATTGAAAATTTCAATGGCAACTAACAGTTTACTGAAATGTATTTCTGAAAAATATGCTTCCTGTCAACTGGGAAGGCTTTGTGGGGAGAGTTTCCCACACCAAAAAGCAATACTTGGACACCAGCTGTGTATCCTAGAATTCAACTCAATTCAGACATGAGCTACTCACAGAGAGCACCAGATCAGATCTCATAGGTTAAGTGTTCAGTCCTACAAGGCTATTCCTCCGTTTCAGAAGCCAAGTCCAGGCTGTTACCTGTGCTTCTGATCCACCAGCTAAAGATCTGAGATTCCAACAACCCCCTCCTTGTGTTCTATTAATTTGCTAGAGCGGCTCACAGAACTCAGAGAAATATTTTACTTACTAGATCACAGTTTATTATTAAAGGATATAACTCAGGAGCAGCCAGATGGAAGAGACTCACAGGGTAAGGACACAGAGCTTCCATGCCCTCTCCAGGGACTCTACTTTCCCCAAATCTCTACGTGTTCATCAATCCAGAAGCTCTCAGAACCCCCTCCTTTTGGGTTTTTATGGAGGATTCAATACATAGATATGATTAATTACCTCATTAACCATTGGTGATTGAACTTCCTCTCCAGCCCCTCTCCCCTCCCTGAGGTCTGGGGTGGGACTGAAAGTTCCACCGTGCTTTTCCTGGTTGGTTCCTTGTGGCAACCAGCCCCAATCCTGAAGTTACCTAAGTGCTTTCCAAAAGTTGCTTCATTAACATAACGAAGGATACCTTTATTGCTCTTATCACTGAAAATTCCAAGGGTTTTTGGAGCTGTGAGCCAGAAACCAGAGGAAGACCAAATATATATTTCTTATTATAAATCACAATATTACACTAGCACTCATATGTTCATTGTTAAATATCATTCCACATTAGAAAGAACCACAGCTTGATAGAGGAACATTTGATTCCTGATCCAGGGGAGGTAATATATTGAGTGAGCTTGAGACTCCTATTTCTGCCATAAAGCAAGGAAGTTCTTCCCAAAATTTGCTAACATCTTGATTGCTAACATCTCTTTATTCTTATAGATTTATGCCCTTTAAAAATTTTTTTTCCTCTCATTTTATAGACAGGCATCTGATAATTTTTTAAAAAATATGTTCATATTCATACTAATATATTTTTTCTAATACTGAAGCAAAAATATATACATTTAGTAACAATGAGTGTTGGATTAGATTTTCCCTAATGGTCTCTTCAGGAATCTGGAGCATTGTTTATCACCACACACACACAAAAAGGTATTGTTCGATTTTAATATGCCTGTTTTCAAATAAAATTGACTTAGCCTCTACCTTTAAGAATAAAAGCAAAGCAGAATGTTTTGTATTACCAATTTTATTATCATAATTGACTTTTGAAGATTTGAATACAACTTTGGAATGTCAGCAATATTCCCTTGATGTTTAGGTATGCCTCACTGTATAGTATGCACATATATTCAAAAGGAAGCAGTTCAAATGAAGATTGCTTCTGATAATATTCTAAATGAGTTATGTAAGTAGAGTATTAGAGTCTTAGACATTGGAATTCATTCAAGCCTGTATTTTAAGGCAGTTTGATATATCCCCTGAAGAACAAAACTTTCATCTAAGTCATAAACCACTAGTTTGGATTAGAAACAACGATCATTGAGAATATTGCCTGATCATCTAAGATCCTAAAGAATTACTTTATATGAATATTACATTTAGTGTGTTTTCTGTGTCATCTTAGTTATAGGTTAGCTAATCAGCAGTCTCAAGTTATAAAACAAATAGCGCTAACTTACAAAACAAGAACTAGCTTTCTTCCACTCTCCTAAATATGTAAAATCAGGAAGGTTTTATTTTTCATGAATAACAAAATTTAGTGTTTGTTACCTTTGGCTGATGAGGATATATATATATATATATATATATATATATATATATATATATATATATATATATCATATATACATATACATATATAATATATACATATGCATATATATACACACACATATATTATATATATTCCTATGTTGTTCAGTTTCAGGATTTCTGGTGGCAGAGTTTTATGAGAATTTTTTTCCATGTGTTTCCATGTGTTTTTCCAGAAACACATGTTTCCATGTGTTTTTCCAGGAAAAAATCACACATAGATATTATAGTCTATGTTGAACTGGTAATTTGCTTACAACATTTTTACCTTTGGTATAGGAAAAAATCAACAGCAATGGGTTAGAGTGGTATATGTCCAGGTATTAGAATCAACGCTGTCATTTGCAAAGTATTTTACTTCTTTAGTTTAAAGAGAACCAAAAGATGAATGTGTAGGCAATCTTTTTTTAAAAAATAATTAGGATATTGGGGTCCAGCAACAGGAATGTTACTTTTGTTCCTTCATAATTCTTCATCGTAAACTTTTACAGTAAATTTTAGTATTAAAGAATAATATTCTACATCTGTTTTTAAAAAGATACAAAGAATAAAGATTAAAGAGAGAAATTAAAAGGTGTTTGGGGCAGGAAGACACGTTACCCTCAAGGTTCTTTAGGCTGGTCTAAAAATTAAATCAATGTGAGACAGATTAACAAGAGAAAAATGACCAAATTTAACATATACGTACGTTCATGAGGGAGTCAGAGACCCCACATACACGAGAGGTTCAAAGACAGAAAGGGAAATGCGGTATATATGATGTTCTGAGCTTAGGATCACTTGGGACTTCAGAGGGGAGGAAGATCATTGCACAACAATAAGAGTAGATGTTCAGTAATTCGAATTTGTCCTGCACTATAAATAGGTCATAGAAAAGTTATCTGTGGTAATCTCTTATTATGGGCAAGGCCCCTAATTCAAATTCTTCTAGGTAGTTAAGTGGGGACAGAAGTTTCTCTGGAGACTGCAGGGTGTTGATTGTCTTTAGCTCACAACGATCTGTTTACCACAGAGGCACATCTTGAGGTGACTCATTCTGAACCCCTCCGGTGTTGAGGAAACTCTTTTAGATTAAGTAAACAATGATTTAAATATTAGGGGAAAAATCCTATAAGGAAAGTCAGAAGAATTGGAGTGTTAAGCCAAAGCAGACAATAAACTAAGTGGTGCCTTTCTCATATTCATTATTTGAACACTGTGCTTGTATTTTGCTCAAGTTCATTTTTAATGAGCTGGATTTTTAAAATAAAATTTTACATACATGTAAGATTAATGTCGGGTAGGAAAACATTGGTTGGACACAAGAAAGAGTCTCTGACAGAGTAAAACACAATGGAAAGAAGTCGCAAAGGAGCTATCTACATTTACTCTACAAAACAAAAAATAGTTCTGAGAACTCTGAATGTCTAAACCCCTTGAATAATAATGGGAAATAGGGGATGGTTTATAAGTAGTTTTCGAAATTTGCAAAAGACTGAAAGAAAGCATGTAGTTTTCAGCAATGTACCCATATAGTCAAACTTAAACTGCTCCTAAAGCTGAGTGTCCCTTTTTCAGAACTGTCACTACAGTCACGGAAGCCCTGGGTAATTTACAGGCCTTGTCAAAATGCCTTAGCCCTTGAAGTCCAAGAAATGAGACATGAAGTCTTTCAACATTTCATAACTCTGTGTTCGTTCTTCCTACAGACAGGACCCAGTATCTGTGATTCTTAAAACACCATTCTGAATGTCATATTATAGTCCTCATGCTTATCCTGGCAGGGATTCTTCTTTGCACACACACAAAAAATATTCTCATAAAATTTAGTTCCTATATCAAGTAACCTCCTCCCCATTTTTATCATGGAGTCACATGGCCCCATATTCTATTTTATCAGTAAGGGATTATTAGGAGAGTACCTAGTCAGCAGTAGGTTCACAATCAATATTGTTGCAAATTACTGAATGAAGGAGTGAATGAATTGTGGATATATTGAAGTAGGGCGGTATGGAACCCTGGGAAGTTTGGCAACATGGTCCAATAAACATATAATGCAAACCACTTCTATAATTTAAATTTTTCTTACAGTCACATTTAAAACGTAAAAAAGAAACCAGTGAAAATATTTTAATAATGTATTTTATTTAAGCCATTGTATCTAAAATATTATCTCTTCAAGATGTAACAATATGGGCTGGCCCCGTGGCTCAGGCGGTTAGTGCTCCGTGCTCCTAACTCCAAAGGCTGCCGGTTCGATTCCCACATGGGCCAGTAGGCTCTCAACCACAAGGTTGCCAGCTCAATTCCTCGACTCCTGCAAGGGATGGTGAGCAGCGCCCCCTGCAACTAAGATTGAACATGGCACCTTGAGCTGAGCTGCCGCTGAGCTCCCAGATGGCTCAGTTGGTTGGAGCACGTCCTCTCAACCACAAGGTTGCCGGTTCTACTCTGAGGGATGGTGGGCTGTGCCCCCTACAACTAGCAACTAGCAATGGTAACGGGACCTGGAGCTGAGCTGCGCCCTCCACAACTAAGACTGAAAGGACAACAACTTGACTTATAAAAAAGTCCTAGAAGTACACACTGTTCCCCAATAAAGTCCTGTTCCCCTTCCCCAGTAAAATCTTCAAAAAAAAAAAAAAAAAAAGATGTAACAATATATTCATCATTAAAGAGATATTTTGCAATATTTTTGTACTACCACTTTTAAATCCATTGTGTGTTTTACACTTACAGCACTTCTCAATTTGTAATAGCCACATTTTAAATGCACAATAGCCACGTGTGGTTAGTGGTTACCGTAATGGACAGCATAGCTATGGAGGGATATTGACATATACTGAGCAGGTCAGGAAAGGACTTAGTTACTTCCACCAACACGGTATGGGACAAGCCCAGTTACATGGTTGAATCTAACAACAAAGAAGACTGGAAAGTGTAGCTAAACAGGAATCTTCAAGAAGCTATTGGTTAGATAACCTTAGTGTACTATATTAGTATATTGTCTAAATCTTAATTTGCTTGAAACAATTGCCTATAATTGATAACAATTGCATGGAATAGAGTAGGACATGCTGTTTTTAAAGCCAAGTTCAAAGTGTATATAATGAGCAATATTGATTAAAGAACATTAAGAATTGTGAGTTGAAGAAAAAATATGAAACTTCTCTGTTAAAACTCCTTCAGTACCCAAAGAAGTAAGTGAAAACAAAAACAAACACAAAATATATTACAGATCTCAGTAGCTTAGCTTATATGTAAACTTACATTGAATTTATTATGTCATCCATATTTCCCAATTGTTTCAATATTATCTAGGACTAGTCCAATAAATGAAATGGAAAAAATAAATAAAAGGGACTTTTCAATGAAGTTTCAAGGAGGGATAGGGGGGAAAATATCTCACTTATGTTTTTTTTCACTCAACATATATGGACATGAAAATTTGAGCAAATAGCAGTGGATCTGTTCTCACATCAAATGCATAGGCCAGAAACATTAAGTGACTTCTCATTAAGAGACATTTCTTCAGGTGACTCGGCATTTTATTTTTCTGCAGTGGATAAACATGAAAACACTCTTATAATCATGTAGGTACATGCATTGCCAACCTAATCAATAGAAAGCTTATATAAGTAAATTTCCCCCCAGATTCTCCCTATCATTATCACTACCAATATATCTTCTCTAAAGTGACTAGGTTTTTAACAGAGGTAACTGTTTTTGTTTTGTGGAACTGCATCCTTAGAATAGTATAAGAACACTGAATTTCTAGCTATTTCTTCTTTCAAGATTCACTCTTCAAAATATGAGAGCATGTACCATGTTTCCCCAGAAATAAGACCTAGCCAGACAATCAGCTCTAATGCATCTTTTGGAGCAAAAATTAATATACTATAATGTAAGACCCAGTCTAATATAATATAATATAACATAATATAATGTAACATAACATAACATGACATGACATAACATAATACCGGGTCTTATATTAATTTTTGCTCCCAAAGAGTCATTGGAGCTGATTGTCTAGCTAGGTCTTATTTTCGGGGAAACAGCGTAGAACAATTATTGGAAAGTTTCCACTTTTAGCCCATAGACTGAAGTTTGGGTAGGAATTCTGCCCTCTATTTTGTATCATTAGCTATGTGGGCCTAACAAATAGAAGGTACTTAAGAAATATTGATGTTAGGATAAAATAGTGCATATAAGAAATTCTTTTTGCTTATTATTGAAGAACATGTTACATATAGTCCCTTGCAATTAGGGGAAATGTGGAGTGAATAATATGACAAATCAATTATAAAAATGTTATAAAAAAGCATGTTAAGCATCTCAATAAATTAATAAAAATAGTTAGACAATAAAATACTAAGGATATATACATAGCATTTATATGAATATATATATATATATAAAGTGAAAACCTAAGGGTTTCCACCTAGGCGAGAAAATTTAAAGATATATGCACATAACTAGTTGTAGTAATCTTATAATATTGAAAGCTCTAAATAAGTAAAATATTTATATTTATAACATAGAGAACAGTTTTATTTTCAAACTATATACAGTAGAAAAAAGGAAAGCACAAATTAAGTAAGTAGAAATATTTAAACTGCTCTTTGGTTCTTAAATATTTTATGTTTCTGCTCCATGTAACTAGTAATGACAATTCTAACTTTAGGACAAGACTCCCTGACTATTATTCACAAATGCAGAATGAAGAATTCTGAGTTCCTCATTAAATGGGAATTGTTTAGAAATTGGTACTTTTTTTCTCAATAGATTTCTTTTTTAAAAAGAGAGTAGAAACATATTGTGTACATATATCAAATCATCTCAGTGTACAACACTTTAAATACCTTATAATTTTATTTGTCAATTTTAAAACCCAATAAAGCTGAAAAGAGACAAAGAACATAGCTTAAATTTGCTTTCTTTTAAATATTAAACTATTTCATTGAAAATAATTTATAAAGTAATTAGCTACTTTAGAATAAAATCTTTGTAATATTATTTTGAAAGGGTTACATAACTTTTTAAAGGTATTTCCTCAATTTTAGCACTGTGTTGACATATGCAATCATTTTTATGAAGAATCAACAGTGGTGTTACAAAGTACATAGTTCAGATAAACTTAAAAAAATTAAAATCTGAACGTGGTTGGTCCATTGGGTAAATTTAAGAAAAATCTTTACGAAAACTTTCTATTCATACTAATCAGACTCATCACGTAATTTTTTACCTCTCTGTTTTTTTTGAATAAACAGTCAGTAAATCAGTTGGCAGGGCAATCTAAAATATTTTAATATTCTTATTCATGGTATTTTCAAAACTGGATTTTGATGCCTTGGAAGACAATATTAAAACTTTCACAAGATACTAAAATTATTAGATTCCTTGTTTAACATAACAAGATACACAAACACTTCATTCTGTTAAAATTGTAAATACCTTCCACTTTGAAAAATTTTTCTCATCATTTTATCCAAAGATTTCTACTGAGAGCTTTAAAAACTTATATTTGGTGGCACCACTTAAAATGTGATTTATACCCCTCATCATTATTTAATCTTTGAAAATGATACTTTATCATTGCTTAAATCAGTGTGGGTACATTGAACAAGATTTGAGAGCCATTCCGTAGGACTGAGTCATTAGCCTGTAATTTTACAATGGATGAAGTAGTATGTTTTCATTACTTCAAAAATATGTATATAATGACCTTGCAATTGACTCTTACATTTAACATTATCATCTCAGATTTACCATCATTAAATATAACTATTTGCATTGACCACATAAAAAGCCAGAAAAATCACTGGGTCACATTTTAATCTAATTCAATTTAAATCTAACAAAGATAGCTGTAATTAGCAATTTACGAAATCAAAGGCCAGAGTTAAGTTACTCTCAAAATTGTGTTGATTTGGGAGTAATTAGCCTTAAGTTTTAATACATTCTTCAGGGGCTGCTGAAACTCTTTCAAGCGTTTATTATATTGTACCTAATATTTTTCAAAGGTTGGATGATTTACGAAGTTGAAACTATTACCTAATCACAGCCAACTGTGTCGTACCTACCTACTCTCCAATTCTTTATGAATAGCTCGTATTTCACTTGGTCTGCTTTAGGGTATTAAGGGTACACAGCCTTCATCAGGGGCAGTATAAAGTCTAGTCCCTAACAAAGATTTTCAGTAGTATGTTAAAATAAAAATCACAATACACGAACTCCTTGCCTCCCCATACCTGAAACACCCATCTTGTTTCTAACGAAGAAGGTGACAGACACGATAGAAGCATGGGCAGAGCCAAATCCTGGCAATCAGTGACATTTCCAGAGCAGCGGAATTTGTATTAGAAAAATGGACAATGGGGGCTTGCTGCCCAAAATTGTTTGTTCCATGAAAAATGTGCCTGTTAGTAAAGTCCCATAACTAGCAATTCCAGAAAAAGTTCATATGTATGCTATTTTTAAAAACACAGTGCTTTCCATAGAATTTCAGTTAAAAACAAAGAAAAAAACTATTCACGTTAGATTTTTTAAAGTGCTATTCCCATGTAGGCTCAATATTGAGCCTGAAAATCAAAGTAACTCAAGGATCATGTAATTCTAATAATCAACACTTTTTAAGTGTCAGGCACTATTATAATGGATTTACATGTGTTACCTCATTTAATTTTTAAAGCAGCATTTTGAGATGCTCACTATTAGTATTCCCATTTTATACATGAGAAAACAAAGCAGAGAATAGTTAAATAACTTGTGCAAGGTTAAATAGTGACAAAATTGGTATACTTTCTAAGGCTTTCAAAACGGGTCCAAAGTTCAAATTATTAAATAATCAATTGTTTCTCTAAATCAGGGGCTTTCACTTTTTTTTTTTTTAAGGAGGGCGCAACTCACAGGGGCCCATGCGAGATCGAACTGGCAACCTTGGTGTTATTAGCACCACACTCTAACCAACTGAGCTAACCAGCCACCACCTCTCATGTTTTTTGTAGTTGCTGTGCACCACCCAATGTATGAGAAAAAGTGAGAGAGAACACCTCTCTCTCTCTCTCTCTCTCTCTCTCTCTCTCTCTGTCTCTCTCTCTCTGTCTCTCTGTCTCTCTTTCCCTCACCCTCTCTCGTCCTCTCCCCCTCTCCCCCGCTCCACCTCCCCCTCTGTCTCGCGCGCACGCGCACACACACACACACACACACACACACACACACAGACACACATACACACACCTGGAAAAGTTTCATTATCCTTACCATATGTGTCCACACACTAGCTGCTTTTATTCCATTCTATTTGATTTTTTTTTTATTAATGGCTGGCATGACATGTAAATGGATTCCACAATCTACTAATGTTTTGACCTGTAGTTTGAAAAGCATCTCTCTAGAAAATTTGTCCAAACTACTTACTCACAAGGTCAGGCCTAAATTTAGGTGTCCTGGCTTGAAAACTGGTGCTCTTTCCTCTTGGTTTTATAACCGTTTCAGTCCAAGATTTGTTTGTTTTCTCTTTTTTCTCAGTGTTAGATATAAATCAGAATATTTGCAGATGATATGCGAACATTGCCATAGGGGCAATCTCTAACTGCAATGCGTGGGTCCAGTACTCAGTATAACAAATCAACTTCCATAAAAACCAATGCATTTTTTCTTCACTGGGATATAGTGTAAAATATGGATAGTTTTTAAGGAAATAAAATTTAAAAGAAAAGAAAAGACAGTAGATTCAGTACACATTTACTTTTTAAATTATCATTCAGGAATTCTGACCTCAGAAAACTTAGAAAAGCAAAATTTTTAGAAGTATTGGTACTGTGCTAAGGGTTCAGCTGCCTGCCGCTTGAAAAAGTTAAAAATCAAGAGACAAGGTTGGTGGAAAGAAAGGCAGGTTTATTCAAAATGTCGGCATTCTGGGAGGATGGACGACTCCTGTCCAAAGGCCATTTCCCTGTTCCTAGACCAGTCAGAAGGTTTTATGGGGACACAAGAAGAACAAAGGAAAGGGGGAGTTGGTCCGGCAGGTCCGAGGGCAGACATCCTTCCTGGGGTCTGGTCTGGTTTAAGATAATGTTATCTCTGGACTCAGGATTCAGACTGGACCACCGAGGCCTGGAGCTTCATGTGTATTCCAGTATCTGGGTGCCTGACGATTAAGAAATTGCTCTTTTCAGGTTAGGATTCTATTGATGAAATGGATTAATGAGGCACGGGTAGCCTTAAGAAAGGGAACAAGGGAGGCCGGTTAGCTCAGTTGGTTAGAGCACAGTGCCCTTAACAACAAGGTTGCCAGAAAGGAGACAAAACAGAGTTCTGAAATCAATCAGTGAGGGGAGAAACAAAAAGAAAACAGCTGAGTATCAGTGTGGCTCTAACTGCAAACTTGCTAGTAAGTCTACCTACATTGATTCCCCGAGTTTCACCCTTGCAGTATCAGAGGCAGAATGTTTTGTTCTTAATGAGATCAAACATCTTATCTCTAGAAATGACCAGGGGAAAGTCTGTTACACAATCAAAATAATTTAAATTAGACATATAGACTTCTTTTGTGCGAGCAAATTTGAGTCACCCATCATTTCTAGGTACATGGTTGGTATATGTGCCAGTGCTCTTTATTACCATGGCTTATGTGGTGTCTTCCCATTGTTCATATATTTTAAATTTTGTTTTTTATTAATTTAGGTATAACATACAAAAAAGCTGGACATATTTAATGTACAGTGTCACCATGTACAATTACAATGTCATATACTTTACCTTCACCTCTAAAAGTTTCCGCTCTCCCTCTTTTTTAGTAAGGACATTAAATATAAGACCTACCCTCATAACCAATTTTTAAGTATACAATACAGTATTGTTAACTATATACACTATGTTGTACACTAGAGCTCTAGGACTTATTAATGTTGCATAAATGAAACTATGTACACTTTGACTAATTCATTGGTATTATTCTACTTAGATTACAAATACTTGAATAAATTATTTTTCTATCAGATCACTGCTTTATATTGAATAGATTTTACTATTGAAAAAAAGGGACTTTACAAGATAGAATCATTTCAAAACCTGTGATTGTTTCCCCCAAATTAGTAAGTATGGATTTTTCTGTAATGTAAATATATATATTTAACAGAAAAAAATAATTTTCAGTATCAAAGGAATGACAAAATATAAACCATATACTGGCATAATAGTCTTGCAAAATTTCCAAGAAGGAAAAAATTAAAACCACTTCCAATAAGCAATTGTAAGCTGTGAAATGGCAAATTAAAGCAGAGGATTAAGTTGTTTTTCTAGTTAATTTTGATGAAAAAAAATCTCTCTTTTTGCAAAAATGGCTAAGTAATTGCATTTGGTATGGAGATTTTTTTGGTCAGAATTATCTTAATATATTTCTGAATTCCTCACCCTCACTGAAATGAAGCAAGATTCTGTGGTATATTTTAGTCAAAGAACGTTTTGATTTTGGTTTTTAGATAGCAATAAGATTGCATTAATTTATATTTATGTTTGTGCATATATATCCCTACATGTATGCATGATGTATGTACAGATAAATGTATACATTTATTAGTAATTAATGTTTAAATTTGTGCTGTCTGATTCTGTAGCCACTAGACACGATAATTTAAATTTGTGAAAACAAAATAAAATATGTGATTCCTCCATTGCACTAGCCAAATTTGAAGTGTGCGATAGCCATGTGTTTACAATGGCCATCTTTTTCAACAGTGCAGGTCTAGAACATTTAAATCGTCATTAAAAATTCTAATGGAAAGTGCTTGTTTAGCTCTTTTTAACATAGCAAACTTTCGTCATTAACTAGTATTTGTAATTATTTAGCATATGTTGATTATGTTCTAAAATATCAACTTTCACCTCAATGTACAGAGAAAATTAGTCCACTTTTGAATTTATTGGAGATCCTTGATTTTTTTTTTTCTAAATAAAAGCATGGAATCTAAACTGAACTATTTGACCAAAATTGCAGTCATAGCCACAGTTTGCAAATGTAAACAAATTTTAGAGAGCATGATTTTTTGAAAAGAAGAAAATAAGAAAAGATGTACTGTATTTGTGTACCTGGGCGTTTTTCTAATTATAAATGTAATAAGATGAAAAGATAATTTTTTCACAAATTAAGGATAATATCACTATGTTACGTAGTCTCCAAAATGGTCTCAAATTAGGGTTGCCAGATAAGATACAGGATGCTCTGTTCTCATCTCGTCTAGAATAAAGCTTGGGTTAAGAATCAAGATGTACATATATTCTTGTTATCCTCCTATTACCGTTAATGTTGTGGGTGTTAGGAGCAGGGACATGAGGGTTCTCTTTGTTAGATACAAATCTTATATGAATCCTATTTAGACACTGTTTCGTACTGGGTTCTCACTGGCTGCGTGCCTTTTCCCTAGGTATGAGTACCACTAAACTCTCTAGGTGATAGGCATACTAAGTAGTGCTGACAACGGATCTAAGTGCTATGATTTGATCACTGTTCAAGTAATTGTAGTTAGGAATCGCCTCATGTGAAATGAATGTTTTGGGGGGTAACCTTCTAAATTTCAAAACAAACTATGTAATAACTTTCCCTAAATTATCTTCATTATTTTGGCTTGACATTTTCAGATGACAGCTAACTCCTCTCCTCTTTTGAAGGGAAATGGATATAGGGAAAACAGTGGAGTCATTTCCAGATTAATAAGAAATGTGATTTTTATCAATGAATAATGAATTACACTGCATTCTATTGATAAGGGTATCTCTCTTAGAATTTTTATGTTTTTTTTCTTCTATATTTCAGAAGAAAAAATTATTTGTTTTGTTTTCAGAGTTGGTGCACTATAGCTAGGCATTTGAACATGGTCTATAAAAAGACATTTAGTACTATTTGCAACAGCATGGATGGATCTTGAGATTATTATGCTAAAAGAAATTGGTCAGATACAAAAAGTCAAGAGCCATATGACTTCACTCATGTGGTATATAAAACTGAAAACAACAAAAGACAAACAAATGAGGAAACAAAAACTCATAGACACAGACAATAGTTTAGTGGTTACCAGAGGTTAAGGGCGGGGGGTAGAGGAGGGTAAGGGGGATCAAATATATGGTGATGGAAGGAGAATTGACTCTGGGTGGTGAACACACAATGTGATTTATAGATTCTGTAATACAGAATTGTACACCTGAAATCTATGTAACTTTACTAACAACTGTCACCCCAATAAACTTTAATTTAAAAAAGGAAGACATTTATAATCCCTTAAATGTTTAATTGAAAGGAAAACAACTGTCTCAAAATCTCTTAAGTCTGTCCTATAGGCTAAGAAGAAATCCCCAATCAATTTAGTCAACACTTAGAAATAAACTATAAGATCAGTGCTTTTCATTTGGCATTTTGAAGATTCCATGTTTGGCAATATGCTCATCAATCAAGGAGTTAGATTACTGTGTGTAGTAGCATTGCAGTTACCCAGTTAATATAAAAACAAATATATGTTAATGACAGCTTTTCTTATTTTCATACAGAGTCATGAAAGCTCTAGGTTGTGAAATAGAATAGCTGAAAATTAGACAACTATTAATAATAGAATTAATTAGATTCTGGCCCTATGGCTAAGAAAATGGAGTGAGAATTAGAATAGTACCAAAGTTATTCAAGTTGTCCAACTTGCAAAATATAGCTAATACTAATAAACTAAATTCTAATCAGTTACTATTTACATAAAATACTTTTCATCTATAGGCAAAAAGATCTAAGTAGAAAAACATGACCTTTTAGAACTAATATCAAGAATTCCATGATAATAAAAATAAGGTATTCATTTAAAATGTATTATAATTATAGCACTTGAAAAAATTGATGTCTCATTGTAAAGACATGCCATATTCTTTAAAATTAATATGTTCTGTAAAAATAAGTTGTAAAATGCTTTATCTTCATTTTGTGTGAAGGTCAAACAGATTAGTATTTAACTACAGGAATTATGTTTCTCTTCTTAAATTCGCAACAATCGTGACATTTTCTGAAGTACATATAGTTAGCACCATCATGATTGAAGTAATTCATTTTTCCTTTTTACTTTGATGTTAATCATAGTGGTCCTTCAAGTTGCTACATGATTTTGAGATTGAAATTCCAAAAAGGAAAGTGGCTGCTGATTTCTAGACCAAAACAGAATAGTGGTAACAGATGAGATGGATTTTGCAATGTTTTCTCACATTTCATTTTGATTTTTACTTTTTTGTCTGTTTTACATATGATCTGAACTGGGGTGCTATAAGGTTTTTATTGCCATAAGTTTGAAATGACCACATTACTCATGAGCTGAAGAGTCATAGTGAGTTTTTAGCTTCTTTTAAAGCTGTAGAAATAAAACTTTATAGCACCTACACTGGTATACGTTGTTTTATGCAACGACACATTTGGTTCCACTTTTCTATTTTTTTTATTCTTTTACATTATTTTCTCTTGAATTGTAGTAGAATTTGCATTAAATTTTCCTAATATATAACAGTTTCATTTAAGCTACGTTTTATGGTACTCTTATACATTTTTTCAGGCAGATTGCCTTTGACCTTTAACAACGATCCATTTTCCTTTTGTAATTTTAGATGATCAGTTCAAACATAGTTCATTGTGAAATTTATTGCTGTTGGAACACTGATTTTATTGCAAAAGGTAGTTTTTGGTTTCCAAACAAACTAAAACTATTGCTCAAGATGAAGTACCACATATAAACATTTGCTTCCTTTCATAGAAGTAATTAAAATTCTTAACATATACATTGTCACACCACACAATTTGTGTGGTGCATGCAGTTCAGTAAAACATGAGCCTTCCTTTTATATGTTATGCAATCTAGCCTCTTCAAGGACATGAGTATCTCATGGTGAAAGTATGCAAACTATAAAGTGATTCTAGAATTAGCTTGTCCCAGAGGGAACCTGTCAGCAGTGTGGCTGACCTGACAGCTTGGAGTGATGTGCTCAGAATGGACCCCATAGGGAGCTGTTTGTTTTTTGTTTGTTTGTTTGATTTTATTGCGGAATATTGGGGAATAGAGTGTTTCTCCAGGGCCCATCAGCTCCAAGTCGCTGTCCTTCAATCTAGTTGTGGAGACCACAGCTCAGCTCCAAGTCTAGTCCGTTTTCAATCTTTAGTTGTAGGGGGTGCGGCCCACCATCCCTCGAGCTCTAACCAACTGAGCCATCTGGCTGCCAAGGAGCTATTTGTTTTAAGTTCAGGAATCCAGCTTACTATTTTGTCAAATACACTAAGTTTTTGTTGTTGTTGTTTTGTTTATTTGTTTTTTATATTTACGATATAAATGTTGTAAAAAAAAAAAATCCCCAGATTTCTTTGAAAAGGGCCCCAGTCTTTCTTCATATGTCGAGATCTTGAACTGGTGCTTTTGAAGGTTCCATTTTAGTGATTTCTAGAAGGCTGATTATTTTAGTAAATAAAGTCAGATACGTGTGCATGGCTGACTCTGATTGAAGAAAGGATTTTGGTTGCTGTCGTATTACTTTTAACTCATAAATAATTAATACTGAGAAGGACTGCTGTTCGTTCCTATTTGTGCATTTTTCTTACCACAACAGTTCCAATTGCAGTCTCTTTAGTAAATGTGATTCTATATACACACACATAAGCACACCCATGCATGTTGTTTTACATGTGTAAGGAGAAAAGACCAACACTAACTGACTTTAAATTTTTGTTATGAGGAATAACATATGATTTTGAGGTGTTCTGTGAATAAATTATGTTTATGCTGTGGCTGATACATGCGTGAACTATTCATGCAGGTTTGGGAGGGTACACTCTTCTGATCACTCCTTCCTACACATTATAGCTTATGATTTAAAGAATCTATTTAAGTGTGGTGAAAGAAATAGAGGACTGCTTTGTACCACAGAAGCAGTAAGGAGATTGTGTTCATCCATGACTTTAGAGAGTGCATGACAGCCTCCACAAAAGAGTAGAATCAGGTTGATTGTAAAGGCCATTATTTCATGCTAAATGAGAAGGAGAAAAGAATGTTCTTTAATTATAGTGTGGTACTGAAATGATGGAGGCAGACATTGTTGTGGGTTAATATGGAATGAAACCAAGTAAATAGGACTATGCATACTTTCTTGTGAGGAGGACTCACCCAAAATATAACCAACAGTGTGCTGAATCTGCCTGTGTGTTGTCTGGCTGCTATGCTTGGTGTGTGGGCCATCTGGCTCGTGATGCCAGTAATGTTTGCACACGCACACATCAATCAGAACTGGTGCAGGGCCTATTAGGAAGTACCAGCCAGTTAGGTGACATGCCAGGACTACAAAGCACTCAAGCAGGAATGCCAAGTGGGGAGCTTCTACTCAATCTGACATTGACATGGGCATTGGAGGGATCTTTGATGCATCTGACTGTACCATTGATGTCAGGGTTCTGCTAGATTAGGCGTGTGGATGTCAGGTCATGTAAGGCCTTGTTTATATCATTGGTTTTGCCTGTGTAATTCAAATGGAGCGAAACATAAAAAAATGATCTTGAGCCTTGCTTAGGTCCTGCGCCTTTTGGATATAGAATAATCATTGACCTGAAGTTGTCATGCATTCCTGACTAATAGAAAAACATGAGAAGCAGCTTTGCATTATCTTGCTCCCAGATCTATATTATGTTACTTGTTTTTGACAGGAGTACTAGGCATTTCAGAAACATCTATCTAATAATCTTTAGAGGTAGAAGGAGGGGTTGCAGTACACTGCATTCCCATTTCCTGTGTGTTTTCAACCAGTTCACTGAAAATGAAAGGGACAAACACATTTTACAAGCAATGTGAACAAACTTTGAGTTCACTGAAATAATTTAGAAGACATTATTTTTTTTAATTGGAAGCCCTATCATTCAGCCGTTTGAACTAGTGGCTACTATTCTTTCCTTTTTGAAATGTGGTTCACTGATATTGATCACAGGTTTTCATTTATTTGTTTCAATTCTGATGACAGAAATTAACTGAGAAAAGCACTCAGAGGAGTGGTCATTCTCTATTTCTCTCTCTCTCTTTCTCTAACATCTGGATGCTTAGATGCCATAAGGAATAAGGTGAAATACTCCTATGTTTGAGTTGTCTTAAAATTTGAATTGGCTGTAATGTGTAGCATATATACAACTTGAGCTGGCTATGAGTATAATTCATCCACCTTATAGAGCTCTTTAATATGATGCTGTGCTTTTTCTTTGAAAATTATTTCATACCCCCTAAATTTCTAAAGTCACCAAAACCACGTGTAACAATCTTTTATATATGAGACCTATTTACATAAAGTACATTTCCAAGTAATTAGTCCTTGCTAAACAGAAATGTCTAACAAAGTTATGTTTGGATAAGCTTTAAAAAGTAGTGTTCATTCGTCTCACGGTGTAATAATACAAATATTAAGAGTATAATCATATAAGTTTAGCTAACTGGGTATAATAATAGAAATGATAGGGCCGGCCCGGTGGCTCAGGCAGTTAGAGCTCCATGCTCCTAACTCCGAAGGCTGCCGGTTCGATTCCCACATGGACCAGTGGGCTCTCAACCACAAAGTTGCCAGTTGGACTCCTCGATTCCCACAAGGGATGGTGGGCTCTGCCCCCTGCAACTAAGATTAAACAAGGCACCTTGAGCTGAGCTGCCGCTGAGCTCCCAGATGGCTCAGTTGTTTGGAGCGCGTCCTCTCAACCACAAGGTTGCCGGTTTGACTCCTGCAAGGGATGGTGGGCTGTGCCCCCTGCAACTAGAAATGGCAACTGGACCTGGAAATGAACTGCGCCCTCCACAACTAAGACTGAAAGGACAACAACTTGACTTGGAAAACACCCTGGAAGTACACACTGTTCCCCAATAAAGTCCTGTTCCCCTTCCCCAATTAAAAAAAAAAATCTTAAAAAAAAATATAGAAATGATACTAGAAATGACATAAATGCTTGTATTTGATGAGGGCTCATTTTTGGCACCATGCAAAATACATGACATCTATTGTTTCAATTTTTCCCTTACACTAAAACTATGGTGCTACTGTTATCTCCATTTTACAGATAGGGAAACTGAGGCATGGAGCGCTAAAGGCACAATTTAGGAAAGGTTTAAATATGATACTTATTCCAGAGTTTCTTTTTTGCTATTTGCTAAAGAAAAGGTCGGTGTTCATTGGACATATTTTTATAATTTTATGTAACAGTATCATTTCTACATTTCTAACAATCTCAATAATGAAAAACAAATGATGCCTTTTAGGGAAAACAAAGTTCTGTAGTCAGGCCCACACACATTTCACCTTTGTGGGTTTCAATAATCAATCAGCTGGAGCTATTTTTCCTGCTTTGGCATATGTCTACTTGGCAAGTTCCCCAACTGTGGTGTTGGCAGCCCCCCAACTGACTGCCTCTGGGTTTTCCACGGTATCTGACTGAAGCTCATCTCCCTTCGCTCTCCTGTTATCTTTATATTCCTCGACTTAAATCAAAAGAATGTAATAGAAATTGTGAATTTTCCTGAGATTTTTCAAAAATGTTAGAAATTTGTTAAGGTTCTTCAGGAGTAAACTTTGGATTTTAAATGTTTTTCTCTTACAAATAGATCCATGAGTTATAGTAGGTATATAGGAATGAATGCCATCATTTATGGCAATAAAATGAAGTAAATTATCCCATATTGTAGCAATTAGTACTTGTAACCATTTGCACTTTCAGTCAAAAGTTTATTGAGTTTTAGTGTCCATTGTAAATAATGAAACCCATCTTATATCTAAAATATAAGTTAGGAAATACTGTCTTGTTTTGGGGAAAAAAATCATAGTAGTGATTATGTGAGTCACATTATGTAAGGCCCTAAAATTATCTAAATTAAAATATCTATATTTTTGTGTAACTTTGTATGTGTGTGTACTGTTTTAAAAAAAAATCCAACTGCATAAATTTAAAGATCAAGTTGGTTACATTCAGTCATTCATGAATTGGGCCACTTCCATCTAGCAAACCGAAACAAGTTCTGCCAAGCTGTAGAAAAGGAAAGGTTTTTAAAGATGAAAGGGGACAGAAAAAAAGAAATTATTAGCAAAGAACGCATTGTTTCAGACAAGGTCACCCTCCCAAGGGAAATGGATGGGGCCTATTGGGCAAATTACCTCACTAGTGCTGACCAGGTAATTCAAGGTTGACTGCTTAAGGGTTACATTCTTGGGAGAGGTTCACAGTGCAATTTAGTTAGTAATTAAGTCTTAGTTTGCTGAAGTGGGGCTTAGCACACAAGTGACTCCATTTTGGGCTTATTTCTTTTTAACAACAAACATAAAAGCATATACACATGTGCATTTTATACAGCGATGTGTACATTGTAAGGATATCTTTTCATGTAGATATAGAGCTTAAGATTTCTTTCTTTTATATATATATATTTTTTTCTATTTTTAAATAAATTTTATTGGGGAATATTGGGGGACAGTGTGTTTCTCCAGGGCCCATCAGCTCCAAGTCGTTGTCCTTCAATCTAGTTGTGGAGGGTGCAGCTCAGCTCCAAGTCCAGTCACCGTTTTCAATCTTAGTTGCAGGGGGCACAGCCCACCATCCCATGTGGGAATTGAACTGGCAACTTAGTTGTTGAGAGTTCATGCTCTAACCAACTGAGCCATCCGGCCACCCCTTCAGAAGCTCAGTGGCAACTCTTTGTCTTCAGTTTAGTTGTGGAGGGTGCAGCTCACTGGCCCATGTGAGAATCGAACCGGCATCCCTGTTGTTCAAAGCTTGCGCTCTAACCAACTGAGCCATCTGGCTGCCCTGAGCTTAGGATTTCTTTATCGACATAAGATAGGAGCTATTAAAGCATGAAAATGAGATTAAGCACACTTCCTTCATTCACTTATTACTAGTTTTCAGAATTAGTTGCCCTATGGGTACCTTTTTAATCATATTGTACATCTTTCGATTAAATATTGGAAGGTTGAACATTAAGTGACGATTCTAATGTATTCAGTGGAAGACCTGAAGGTGTGCTATTAAAAAGCTAGTAAAGGGATGGGGAAGAATATTTCTTTATCCATGGAGTTAATTATACAAGCAATACACTGCATAAATGCTAGCAACAAGGGTGATATAAACAGTACTTAAAAGGTTTCCAGTGAGAAGCAGACCCTTGTGTTAAAGTAGATTTAAAGTGTTACCTCCTTTATTCAAATAAATTCTAATTAAAAAAATGGTTTATGTTCTATGAGTAATAATATTTATTGAAGTGTTTACTATATGCCTGGCACTGAACTACGGGCTTCCCATATTTTAGCACATAACCTCCCTAAGAAGTAGGTACTATTATTACCTCAGTTTTTATACATAGAGAAATTAAAGCACAGAGGTTAAATAACTTGCCCACAATCCACTACCTGTGTGCCCCTAGTGATCAGTTATCACCCACTTCTTTTTTTATTTATCCCACCTCCCTCAAGAACACATTACCGATTTCAGATGGGTGTTGTAATGAACTATTTGTATGAGTTATAGCTCTTTTTTAACAACTTGAATTTTTTTTTAGCTGTCAAGAAAGGAGCTCCTTCAGGTCAGTCAGCTCAGTTGGTTAGAGCGTGGTGGTAGTAACACCAAGGTTGCCAGTTCAATCCCCACGTGGGCCACTGTGAGCTGCGCCCTCCTTAAAACAAACAAACAAACAAACAAACAAAACAGAGCTTTAGACAGAAACCATGCTTTGAAGAGCTGCCTATGTCCTTAGAGTCTATTTAAATAACTTAGTAAATGACTGATGTTGTCTCAGGGACTCCTGCTGAATCTTGGGGAGGAATGAGCCCATTGTGGCTGCCTTCTAATGCTAGTTGGGAGTCATGAAATCCTGGGTCTAAGTGACCTACTATTGGGTGAGAGCATGTAAGTCACCCAGCTGCTGTTCCAGTCCCAGCATCCCAAACCTCTATCACCTTCTTCTTAACACCTTTCTGAGTTACTTTGGTTGCTTTTTACATTAATACCAGCACTCATTGTTATGTTAGCGGCAAGTAGCAGAAAGAAATGTGTCTAAGCCATCTTATCCTGACAGAAGTACCCAAATTGACTTTTCATAAGAAGTGTTTTTGGGGGCGCCCTGATGGCTCAGTTGGTTAGAACGCAAGCTCTCAACAACAAGGTTGCTGGTTCAATTCCCGCATGGGATGGTGGGCTGAGCCCCCTGCAACTAAGATTGAAAACGGCGACTGGACTTGGAGCTGAGCTGCACCCTCCACAACTAGATTGAAGGACAACAACTTGGAGCTGATGGGCCCTGGAGAAACACACTGTTCTCCAATATTCCCCAATAAAAAAAAATAATAAAAAAGAAGTGTTTTTGTAGCTGTGCATGTTCTAAATATTTTCAGTAATTTTTCTACTGCTATGTAATTTAAATATTTTAATATGCTGATATACTAAAATGATTCTTTAACAAAAATGTGTTGGGTTCCTCCAGTGTGTTATTCACAGTGCTAGGTTGGTTGATATGTCCGTGCTTTTTCTCTTCCTGAATTGGGTGAGCAAAGGGCTGTACTAATTTCCACTAGATGTTTTAGCGGGGAACGGAGAAGCCACCTTCATATTCAAGTATAAAAAGTGACTTTCTCATCAGTTAGTTACTTTAATTATAAAATCAATTGTTATTAATGGTAGTTGATACTTAGTGTCTTGATACTAGGGTGATACATGGTATAGAAAAATATAGACAGTTTATCTTTCCTGTGAGGGAATACAATTTCTACTTTACCATCAATGTTTTTATATAAAAAGTAATCAACAGAACAGTCTGCTTTTCCTTCATGACATTTGAAAAATATTTATCCTCTGACTGCTTTGGGTTCACTAATGGTCGGCTAAATTCACTAAAATTTGTCATCTTGGTACCTGAGAACATCTCACATATTATTAAATGATTACTTTTCTGCATTTTTGTTTTGTTCTGTTTTTTGCTTTTGGGGACATGTTTTGAAGAGATTATCTCTGCACACACTCACACATTCGTACTACTAAACATGTGCATTATTTTCAACGGATATATTTTAGAGTCATTGAGACATTCATTTTACGGGTTACTATAACATTTAATAGCTCTTACTGAATCGTATGGTATTTGGAAACATCATTTATCTATAATAATAAAAATAATCCATTTTATGTGTCTTATTTATAAACTGTTTCAAAAAAAATGTCATGTAAATGATACCTGAAATTTTGTACTACCCTGGCTGTAAATGGTGGGAGAATTAATATTAATAAAGTTGTCAGTATGATTTCTAGTATTTTGGCTAAAAATCTAGTATTTTAGCTAAAAATTCAGTATCAGGGAGAATATATTTCAGAATACCTAACCCTCATTTAGAGACAAATAAATATAATAGCATGGTTATTACTATGAACCACATAAAATTAAAATTCCCCCAAACACATTCAGATAATAATGCTACCCTTGCCTTGAGAAAAGACTGATTGGACAATCATCAATCAATTTTAATACCAGAGTTAAAGGACAGGAGGCAAATAATATGGACAGCACAAGAAAAATAACAGAAATAGGGGCTTATGCTGAGACATAGCGGTAAGTTTCAATTAGAAAATTAAGATATTGAAAATCAGACAGGGTATTTCAATGTATATACAATTAAATATATGGATCTTTCTTGCCTCTTGCTTCAAATATCCAATTGTGAAGGGAACTATACTAGTCTCATACCACTGCCCTCGTGCTGTCTCCCTTCATGTACTCTTCTTAAGAAAGCAGGAGAGAAGTATTGATGGTGACTTTTGGTGGAAGAATTGAGCACATGTGGCTCAGCACCTTTTACTCTGGGGCTCTGTCTCTCTGTGATGTAAATTATGTAGGGATATCTGAGACAAGGAAAGATCTGCTGCTATTTCATGCTACACATGGATGTCACTAGTCCACATACAGCAAGGAGGCTTAAGCCGTGCTCACTGATACCAAGTTTATCATTAATAAAGGCAACATTTTTCTCTGTATCTGTCTGATTCCTGTGTCTATGACTTACTTGATTATGGTCTTAGGTGGGGGAAATAGATTTATTATTAATCTTCTCCAACCCCATCTATAAGTAATATGAAGACCCAATCAATTTTTTAAGCATGGAAATGAGGTGGAAAAAATGGTAATTAGGAAAAATTGTTTGTGTACATTATGACGGATGAGTCTGGTGTGGGCTGACAATGAGGAATAAGGAAATCAATTTAGAGGCTACTTCAGTAATCCTCGTGGTACAGATTAGGCTAGATGATGATTAGGAACAGAAAAGTGAAGACAATTGAAGGGAAGAAGCGATTTCATATGAGTTCCAATGATATTCCTTTGTGCGTAAAACCTACATTCGTCTATCCTACTGTACTTGATGCATCCGCCCTTAACTCCACACACTCCATTTTCAATATGGCAAGAAGAATAAATGTTTTTACAAGATTTCTTGAACGGTTGCTTATAACTTTTCATAGCTGTCCATTGTTATTAAGTTAATGTTTAAACGTTTAAAATGCACTACAGACCCCTGCCTTTTGCTGGCCTTCCCTCTTTGATTTTCTATTCCTCTCCACCTCCCTTTCTAAATTCCAGTGATGCTGATCTTCTTTGAAGACATTAGACTATTCTTAGGTTCCTTTTCATCCTTCAGGTTGAAGCTTAATATTTAGCCCTCAGGAAGCTTACCCAAACTGATCCTTAGCTCCTCTGTGAGCTTACCTCTTCCATTATACATCCTCTAAGCACCTAGTATACCCTTCCCAACACAACTGAAGCGTACTATTTGTCAGGTAAAGATGTGAAACTTCTATGAAACTTCTAATTTCTCCTGGTGTTTATAGTTATGTTTCCTCTCCTGTTTTCTTCACCAAGAAGATCCCATCTATATCTTTCACTATCTCCACAAATATCCTGGTCTTCTGCTTGTTTTCCAGGCTGATTATAATTTTGTTCTTTTATTATCTGAATACTTTCTGTCATTTCAGTGGAATTTTGGATAAAAGCAGAAAAAGTGTAAATGCCAAATTGGTTGCCATGAACCAAAAAAAAATATTTTTTATATATATATATATATATATATAATATATATATATATATTATATATATATTATATATATACATGTACATATATGTATATATAAATGTATATATATATATATATATATATATATATATATATAATACAATTGACTAGGTAATCAGACTAAATTTATATTACCTAGTGTGAAAAATGCTTTGGTAACACCACTGGGTCATGTTAAACAAATTAGCTTTCAGAATCATGAATAAATTAAGCTTTAGATGCTCTCGAGTAATTCTAAGCCTAGAAAATAAATGGTTGGTACATTCATTCTCTAATTTGGGTTCACAAATAGTTTATTTTTTTTTTAAATTTTGCTATGCTAAAGCCAACTCTGCCAATGAAAATGAGATGAGAAGATTTCTATCATCAAGTTATAATGAAAATGCAAAATAAGCCGCAGGATATAGGAGTTAGAATTCATATCCTGGTAATTCTGGTTTTTGTACAAAATTAAAAATAATCCCTAAGAATACATAAATTATGAATGCTTTGTTTAGCTCAGTTGTGTTTGTCCACTCTAAAATTTCTGTCTATAAGACATAATTTTCTAAATGTAGTATGGGGAACGAAGAAACTTTACTCTCCTAGGTTCTTTTGACTGCTGTAATAATCAGGTCTACATGAGATTAGATTAACAAGAGAAAATCACCAGATTTAATTGTATATGTATGTATGGGAACCCCACATACATGAGAGGGTCAGAGATAGAGTGGGAAAATGTGGTATAAGTGGCATCCTGAGCTAAGGGCACCTTGGGGCTTCAGACGGTGCAAAAGTCATTCTTAAGATGATAAGAGCAGATTTTCAGTAATTAGAAGTTTGCCCTGCCCAATAGATATGTCCTAAAAAGTTGTTTCTAATATTAACTGTTATTATGGACAAGGCCTCCAACTTAAGTTCTCTAAGGGAGAAGTACAAGTTTCTCTTGGGCTCTCAGATAAGTTTCCTTCAGCTCAAAATTCTCCACATGCCAAAGTAGCACATGTCGGGGAGCCTTCCCTGAACCCCTTCAGTAGTCTACCAGTACTTCAAGTAAGACTTCTCTCCATGAGACTGTGTCTAAAACACTGACTCCCTTGACCATAGTTACAATAAGTTCTTTAAGGGTTGTGTATTTGCAGACTATCAGTGGAAAGCACTTGGGTTTCAAGAGTTGGGAATTTTCAAAGGAAATAAAATTACCTCTAATACCTTATGAAAAATTATGCAAAGTGTTTATCATTTTAGGGAGATAACATGAGTTTCGTGTGCACTTGAAATTTCCTGAAGTAAAGGGAGAAATAGCATTGGAAGCTATTTTATAAAAATCTGAAAAGATAAGGCATTTCTCTTGGAAGAAGTTGCTAAACAAGGCAGCTTGAGACCTGGGGGAGGGGAGGTTGCATCCCTTTCTACCCTTTAGCACAGAAAACTGGCCCAAAAGTTCTTCAAACATAATTGTGTTCCTGCAGCTTTTTTCTGTGTTGTAGACTCTTCTTGCCCTGTAGCAGCCTGCCCAGTCTGTGAACACCATGGGATTTGACCCTTTGAAGACTTTTCTTTTAATGGAGTTCGTCCTGTTTGTCCAGGTTTTACCCAATAAAGCTCAGCTGTAACTGGTAATAGTTTTGTCATTGTTTCCATACCTTGGGACAAAATTCATTATTTGCGCAGTATTTTCTCTCTAGTTTTACTTCACATTTGGAGGATTTTAAAAAAAAGAAAAACTTTTTCTGTATTTTCACCAGCTGTGATAATACATTTTTCCTTTGCCTTTTGATACTTAACTTGCAAAAATACAAGTTAATAATGCAGCTAGTTATTTGCCCATTATTGTGCTTAGTGGAATAAAGAACTTATCAGCTATTATGTATTTTGTCCCAATTGATATTCTCTTCCCTCAGTCTCTCCCCCCACTGATGTGCACATGCCTTTATATTGATCTTTTTTCAAATTATCGTGGGTTGGAGTCAGTCTTGCATTTGCTTTCCAGTTGTGAAGGAAAACCCTGTAGTGGTCTTGTTCTACAGCTACAACTGATCCATCTTCTTTGGAACCGAGTTGGCCAAAGTCCCAGAATAGAAACCTGACAGGATGGGAACATTTAAGTATAAAAAACACCTTTCCATCCCTTGGGCATACTACCTTATTATGTGTACGTCATCCCTTGTAAAAACTTTCTTTGCCTATGTCTTGTATAGGTTTCAACCCTATAAGATTGACACCCTTTTTTATAAAACATATTTTATAATACTCCCATTACTATCCTCAAAGGAAATTTACCAGTAATATGGCTTATCTCTATATAATTTCAAAATAATAAAGAATGAATTAAAAGGCAATAATTAATTATAAAGATACACAACACACACACACATATATGTAATGATGATCAGTATATATTTATATTGTATAATTCATTATACAATATAAAACTAAGCAGGGTATATAATGCTGTAGATTAATGCAGTACCTGTGCCTGGAAATGCAGGGAATAGACAACTATATATGCTGATGAATGCAGGTGTGTGGTATTAATGATTTAAATGCCATGAACACAATTGCTCATGGTAATGGCATTTTTCTATGTCTTTAACAACTTTTGGTAAAGTTCTGAATTTAAAAATGTACAATTTTCCCATTTGCTTTATTTGGATTGTGGGGGAGGGAAAATTATTTCCCTCCTACGTTTCTAAGTCTTCTGGCCATACTAATCAAATTAACATGAAACAGATTAACAGGAGGAAAATGACCATATTTATTACATATGTCCATATGGGACCCTAGGTCTGATCAGGCAATTAAAGGTGATATGCCATTCTGAAGCTAAAGAAAAGGAAGTAAGGGTGGTGTAGTTTGGGACTTCAAAGGGCAGGAAGGCAATTCATGGAGATGGAAAAGCAAAATGTTTGGTCAATAAATGTTTGCTGGGCCATCTTTAACAATGGGACACAGAGAGGACTTTGATCAGATGGGCCTTGCTAGGTTCATTCTTGTCATACACTAGATCATATTAAACTATCTATACTTATCTATAAGGAAAGTTCCCTTCCTGAAGCAGGTCTTCTAGCTAAAGTCCTTTAGACAGTTAAAGAGAAGGTCAAAGGTTTTCTTCTGATTTTTTTTTTTTGTTTCTTAAACTGCTTAACATAAGCAGTATCCCAACAAGGCATAATTTGGTGTGATAAACTTGTTTACCTCCGCATAATAGTTGCATTCTTGGAAAATTCTACGTATACTTAAAATGTGGAAAAAACACTTCGTATCTATATGTAAAATGGAGTTAGATTCTAAGTTCACATGATATGAAGAGGTTGTCACCTACTTTTTAAAAGCTGTGTAGGCATGAAACAATTGTTTGTTTTGCTGGACTGTCCTGCATGGTACCAGATGTCTAGCATCCTTGGCACACCTCTCCCCTCCTTACAAAAGTCCAAAATGGTTTCACATACTGTGTTTCACCAAAAATAAGACCTAGCCAGACAGTCAGCTCTAATGAGTCTTTTGGAGCAAAAATTAATATAAGACCTGGTATTATATTATATTATATTATATTATATTATATTATATTATATTATATTATATTATATTATATTATCATATAAGACCCAGTCTTATTTTACTATAAAGTAAAATAACACTGGGTCTTATATTAATTTTTGCTTCAAAAGATGCATTAGAGCTAATTGTCTGGCTAGGTCTTATTTTCAGGGAAACAGCGTATTTCCTAAATGTACTCTAGAGGGTGGTAGTTCATCAGTTGAGAAGAACTGCAGATGGAGGTTGATTTTTTAGATACAAATGACAGAAAGTGGAACAAACTCTTTAACCACGTAGAAAATTTGAGTTTTCATGTGATGAAATCTGAAGGAAGGGAGTCTAAGGAAAAAATGTGGCCTTATGATATCATTAACATTCCAGACCCCTTCTGTCTTCTTGCTCTTTCACTCAATGTGCTATTCTCATCTCATGCTTGTCAATTCCTGGTTGCAAGATGATGGTGTCAACACCTCTAGCTTCACACACACATTTCAGGAAGGAAGACAAAGAAGGAAGTGTAGGGGAGGAAAAATAATGCTTCTTCTACCCTTCTATGTTATTGGCTGAGACCACCTCCCCCACGTACCCACCCCCCACCCCCCCCACACGCAAAAAAACACACAAAAAAACAAAACATTAGCAGGAGAAAAGCAAATAGAAGTTTAATAATATGCATACCTCCTATATACAGAGGAGAAAACTGAAAAACTCCCCAAAATGACCCAAGCCATCAACTTAAATACCATATCCAAGTAAAGACAAAAAAAAAAAAAAATATGGGGGATGGATGGGAGCCAGATATGGGAGGTTTTCAGGAAAAGCACAGTAAATAAAGGTCAGGTTGTTATGCAGATTTAAGTCAGTGCTTTCTCTGTTGGTAAGAGTTTCTAGAGATTTAATCTGCCCCCTCTTCTTGGGACAGAGAGGGAGACACCTTTACAAAGGGAGATTTCCCTTATAAATGTAAATGTCTCTTTCAGAAGGGTAATTTCTGCTCCTGTTATGATTCTCCTATGTCTGCTGCTTCTTAAAAATAATCAAGATAATCCTTATGTCAAAGATGTGTCTTTTGGGGTGACATATTCTGTTCCCCTTCGGAAGCAAGAATAAAAAAGGAGCAGCATATCTCATTAAAGCTGGTGGAAAAGAAAGAATGGAAGGGAGGGAGGGAAGGAGGAAGGGAGGGAGGGAGGGAGGGAGGGAGGGAGGGAGGAAAGAAGGAAGGAAGGAAGGAAGGAAGGAAGGAAGGAAGGAAGGAAGGAAGGAAGGAAGGGAAAGAAAGAGTCAGCATTTATATCAGGAATACAAAACTTTTCCAGAAATCCCCAGCAGTCTTTCTCTCATATGTCACAAACCCACTGCTAGCTTTCAAGGAGGCTAGAAATGAGGTTATTTGTTTTAGCTAGACACATTGCTACCTACAAACAAAATCAGAATTGTGTTAAAAAGAAATGGCAGAATGGATACTGGGGAAGCAACTGGCAATATCTTCCACTCCTGTAATCAGGAAGAAATTGCCCAAAAAATAAATCTTTCGAGAATTACATAAGCAGATTTGCCATTGATTTCTGAATGTTCTAGATGAGATTTTTAGTCAATTATGGTGTAAATTTCAAAGGCTAAATTGATGATTCTGAAAGTAGTGACATATTGACCTAATATTTGCAATACTCATCTTTCATATCTCCCATCTATCCTTTCCCATGCAGATAAATTCATTACCTCCCAAAAAAATTCATTAGTACATGATAACATTTTACCAGAAGTTGACATAAAATTAGGAGAAATTGTTTTCTCCAAAAACAAGACTAGGCTAAGATAAAAGGAAGGACTTTCTTTTTGAACCATAAGTTTTGACCCAGCAGAGCTATTTCACACCCTTTTCCCTGGTAGCAAACAATGAGGAAAACAAACGCTTACCATCTGCACATTAAAACCTGTTGTATCGTTTGTTTGTTTTTAAGCCTAAAACTTAAAAAAAGACTCAGGATATATAAGCAGGGTTGATTCTAACACTAAAATGAAACAAAAGCAAATAAACCCAAAGCAAGCTCCTTCCCAAAAGCTACAGCACAACAAAAAGAGATGTAAACTTTTTTAGAAGACTTTAAGGGGGAAAAAATATGTGTTTCCTCAGAAATGAGATATTCCCAGGACTTTTTTTTATAACAGCTTTATGGAGATATAATTCACATACCATAAAATTCACCCTTGTAAAATGTACAATTCAGTGGTTTTTCGTATATTCACAGATCTGTGCAACTATGACCACTATCTAATTTTAGTATATTTTCATCATCCCCCAAAGAAACTCCATGCGCAGTAACAGTCACTCCTCATTCCTTCTCCCCCCAGCCTCTGGCAACCACTAGGCTATATTCTGTCTCTATGAATGTGCCTATTGCGGACATTTCATATGAATGGAATCCTACTATATTGTAGCCTTTAGTTTGGCTTCTCTCACTTAGCATAATATTTTTAAGGTCTATTCATATTATAGAATGTATCAGTACTTCATTACTTTTTTTTTTTTAATTGGGGAATGGGAACAGGACTTTATTGGGGAACAGTGTGTACTTCCAGGCCTTTTTTCCAAGTCAAGTTGTTGTCCCTTCAATCTTAGTTGTGGAGGGTGCTGTTCAGCTTCAAGTTGTTGTTCTTTCAGTCTTAGTTGTGGAGGGCACAGCTCAGCTCCAGGTCCAGTTGCCCGTTGCTAGTTGCAGGGGGCACAGCCCACCATCCCTTGCGGGAGTCGAACCGGCAACCTTGTGGTTGAGAGGATGCACTCCAACCAACTGAGCCATCCGGGAGCTCAGCGGCAGCTCAGCTCAAGGTGCTGTGTTCAATTTTAGTTGCAGGGGGCGCTGCCCACCATCACTTGCGGGAGTCGAGTAATTGAACTGGCAACCTCGTGGTTGAGAGCCCGTGCTCCAACCAACTGAGCCATCCGGGAGCTCAGTGGCAGCTCAGCTCAAGGTGCCATATTCAATCTTAGTTGCAGTGGGCGGAGCCCACCATCCCTTGCGGGACTCCAGGAGTTGAACCGCAACCTTGTGGTTGAGAGCCCACTGGGCCATGTGGGAATCGAACCGGCAGCCTTCGGAGTCAGGCGCATGGAGCTCTAACCACCTGAGCCACCGGGCCGGCCCCCAGTACTTCATTACTTTTGATTGCCGAGTAAAATTCCATTTGTGGATATACCAAATTGGGTTTATCCTTTCATTACTTGACATACTTTTGGGTTTTCCCTCCCTTTTTAGCCCTAGGAGACTGTATGTCATAAATAGCCATATGTATCTTTATCCCATGATCAGAATAAACATCATAATTATTTCAGTGGACATACCTTTTTTGTCAAGGGACAGAAATCAAAGTGTGTTGTATATATTTTTTTTATTAAGAAAACATTTTTGGGTATGCATGTTTTCAGTTGTTCGGAGTATTACAGACATGTTGGAAGGGTACTCTACTTAGGCTGTGTAACAAATCACCCTGGTACTCAGCAATTTGAAACTATTTTATTATGTGCAGTGATGCCATAGGTTACAAATTCAGATAAGACATGGGAGGGATGGCTTCTCTCTTCTTTATAATGTCTGGAACCTCAGCTGTGAAGACTTGAAAGTTAAGTTTGACTCAGTGGCTGGGGGCTAGAATTCTGAAGGCGTGCACATGATTTTGGCTTGCTTCTAGCCTGGTAGCCTCAAAGCAGTCAGGCTTCTTGCATGGTAGCTCCGAGTTTCAAGCAATCAGAGTTGCAACGAACAAGGTAGTAGCTGCACGGTCTTTTATGACCCTTGCCTTGGAAGTCACAGACTGTCACTTGTGCCTTCCTCTGTTTGTTGAAGCCATTATTCCATGTTTCCCCGAAAATAAGACCTAACTGGAAAATAAGCCCTAGCATGATTTTTTAAGGATGACACCCCTGAACATAAGCCCTAATGTGTCTTTTGGAGCAAACCTTAATATAAGACCCAGTCTTATTTTGGGGGAGACACGGTAAATTCACCCAGATTAAAAAGAAAAGAACATAAACCCCACCTCTCAATGGTAATAGTATCAAAGAAATTTGGGGCCACGTTTCAGAACCATCACACCATAAAGGATATGTTTTATGATAGGTGAGGTTTTACATCTTCAAAGTGTATAATTAGAAATGATTACATCTAAAATCAGGAGACTAAGTAATTGCATTCATTTACCAACTTGCCACAGAAGATACATATACATCAGATTTAGCACAACAAGGTGAAAATAACCGGAAGCCTAATAAAATTGGTGATGAGAAGAATTTTGACAGAAACTTGGCTCACTCAGAGTTAGTGAGTTTGAGCCAAAACATATGGCACCAAGGTTCACGAAAGCCCAAACCAAAGAGGAAATACTCAGCATATACCTTTAGTTATCTAATGATGAAAAACCTATCAAATCTTCACAAGGGTGAGTTCTAGTCTTTCACAGAATTCTGTATAGATTTTATAGTGTGGGTGGTTGGTTATATAAGAGGCAGGGATAATAGAGTAGTCAGCAACAATTGTAAAGCATTTACTACTTCCAGGTATCATCTCTACCTCCTTACATATAAAGGCATTTAATTCTCACAAGAATCCTATGAAGTAGCTAGTATTATCATTCATATTTTACAGATGGAGAAACTAAGGTACAGTGCTGCTCAGAAACTTGCCCATGATTACACACCTAGTGTGAAGAGTCAGAATTTAAACCTAGGCAGTCAGGCTTCAGAGGCTAGGCTCAAATTGTTCTGCCTCTCAGCAAGTTTTAGTGACATCAGTAATAATGTTTATAAGCAAGGCATACAAGTTCTTCATAGCTTTTGATTATTCTAACCCTTGATGAAAAGCCAAGGTTGTAGATGTATTTTTCTAAGTGGGACTGCATCTATAGCAAATGGTAGTAATGCAGGCTTCTGAAGTTATCATCCTAGCTCTCATTCCTTTTACTGTCAAACTTCTCTATAGATAATCCCTACATCTGTCACTTTGCCTACCTAGCTAGCATTTATGTCTCTATTCCATGAAATCTGCTTACCTCCTCTGATCCTATAAGGCAAATTAAGTGACCCTTTTTCAAACCCAAGGCTCTATTGATTTTTTGTAAATTTAATATAATAAACTTGACCACCACTTTTTAGTCAACTAAATCAAATAGTTAATGTCATATATGATATACATATATGATATATATGACACACACACACACACACACACATACTGGGGGTGCCAAAAAATATATATACACATTTTAAGAGATGTTAACACTTTGGTCACATTGCTCAAGCAGTAGTTTGCCCTAAGTGTCTGGACACTAATGGTAACCACTTTGAGCACCTCTTGTAATTGCAGAAGTCAAGCGTAACATTTATTCATCTTTTGCTATTGGTATATTTTAATACAGTTCTTTCCTTTCTTAAAATGTGTATACATTTTTTGGCTAATATATATATATATGTATGTATATATTCACACACACACACTGTTAAAGAACAAAATTCAACCAAGTAAATTTGGTCTAGTTGGCTTTATTAAGCAATTCAGGAATCAGGCTGCATCCCATCTAGCAACTAGAAGAGCTCTGAAGGGGGTTGTACAAAATGGCAGGTTTTTATAGGGAGAAGGATGGGGCAAGGGAGCTATAGACAAAGGATAATAAAGAATTCTTTTTTGACCTGGGCATCTTCATTTGGGGGAAGGGAACATCAAAGATTTCTATTATGCAAGTTGCCTCTTTCTGTGGGGAATGGAGAGGGCCCATGTGATAGGTTACCTTCCTGGTGCTTGACCAGAAAATTCCAGACTGGTTGATTAAGATTACAGTTCTAGGTAAAGTTGAAACAGCAATTAAGTCAGGTATTAAATCTAGGTTTGGTATCATAGGCATTAGCACAAGTGATGCCATTTTGGGCCTGTGGTTTTCTCTTTAACAGTGCATGCTCACACACACAGACTACACATGCTCTGATCTCATGAATCTTGAAATACTATAGGCATAGGACACAGAAGATTATAATACAAATAAGGATAAAGTGTGAGTTTTTAAAAGGATACAAAAACATGCTACATGAGAACCAGGAAATACAACTTACTTGGATGGGGACAAGAATCTTGAATAGCTTTCTGAAGAATGTGGCCCATGCAATAAGCATTAAATATGGTTTAGAACTAATATTGAATGAGTACATAGCAGTTAGCTTTATCAATAAAAATCCCACTCATCACCCCCCCAACATGAATTTTAAAGATATTTTTATTCCGTAAGAGTTTTCTTCCTGAAATTTCCCGCCCGAAGTGTCTGTTTCTTCCTCATATGCCACTTAGGTCATGCGGTCAGGTATTTAACCAATTTTTAAAAATTCGTTGAGGGCTGGAACTGTGGCTTGCCTGCGTTTATACTGATCGTGGAGCATAGCACAGTATTAAAAACTCAATAAATGACCTTTAATATTGTCAAATATAGGAAAGAAATTTTCTGAATTTCTGAATACAGAAAACAGAATGTGATGCCTCTGTTAGGGTGCAGAAGTGACCAAAATATTTCAGCAATAGTTTAAAATAAGGAGATTAAATGTAAAATAATTTCATTAACATTTTAAAATGTCAAATTCTACTTAACTTCATATGGTTGAGCTCTATTAGACTTTTTGGGTTTTAAGACTAAATGAAAAATAGGAAAAATCCCTCTTGCTATACCTTATTTAGAATCCATTCAGTTTCACTATTTAGGATGCCATAGAGTGACATCATGAGCCCATAAACTTTCCATTATTTATATTTTAGCATTATATTATGTAAGGACTTTTCTGAATGCCTACCTTGTTCTTTAAGGAACTGGAATGTGTATCTCATGGAAAAATTATATAGAAAATGTTGATATATACTTTGTGGATTTGCAGTAAGGATTAAATTATGTTTAGCTAGATCTTATGAGCACCAAAGTATTTTACTGTTGAAATGCTGTCTGATTCTGCTAATGTTACCGTAGGCAGAAAGAATAGGGCTGCGGGGAGAGAATGGGGAGGAAAGGAAGGAGGAGGTGAGGGGAGACAAAGGGGAAAGGAGATGAGATCTTAAGAAAAAGTGCAGCTACCGGACCACCAGAACTAGATATCGGGGGTCAAGAGTGGAACCAGGATGCCATCTTGCCACTTTAGGTGAACTTTAGCTAATTATAATGGATTATAATATTATTGGCATTGTGATTTAGGAAAATTTCCATCTCCCATGTCACCATGACAGTTCCAACAGAGCCAAAAAAGGACAAAAATCCTTCTCTCAACAGAAAGGAGTGGTCAGCAAGGACTTGCCTAGGAACACCCGTAACACCTCATTTTAAGTGTAATAAATTCCCAAGCTCCGCTTCTGTTTGAGACAGCTGCTCTTGCCGGAGCTGGCCAGCTCTCGCCATCTTGAGAGCATACCATCCTTTTCTAATAAATCTGTTTGCTTGCCTTATTTGGTACATCTTTAAATTCTTTCCTGCAACAAACACCAAGAACCCATTCTCTGGCAACACTAACTCTATATTGAATTATTGGAATAGACTCTACCATGGACTCATGAGACAGTGACAGAGGTGTATTGCTGAATGAATTGGCCTAAGTTTTGGTTTTAATAAAAATGTTGACTGTTTTACCATAGTAACCATTTGGTCTCCATCAACCATGAACCACCATTTGCTTTGTTAAAAATACCATTTAATTTTTATGTTATTTGCACTTTCAACAAAACATACTCTTAAAAACAAATTTGTTTGTTTTTCTTTTATATTCTGTCAATCAATGTCATTTAAAAATATAGTATAGGAATGAACAACATTGAGGTCTGGCCACAGCCATCAGGGGTCTTAAAAGGCTCAGTTAAATGATTTCCAGAAAATGTGTAGCAGACTCATAAAACCTCTTGAGACCTAAATTACTTTCCACTCAAAAATCTTAAACCATCTATTTTGTGTGTAGAGGTTGTTCAACTAAAGGAATAAAGTCTATTAAACTGAAAGAAGGGAAAAAAAAGAATGAACATTGAAATCGTAAATGTCTTACTGGTCACAGTTAGTCAAGGATGAATGGCATTTTTACCCCCAAGGGAACTGCCGGGTTTTCTTTGGGAATTAATACACTGGATCAGAATTGATCTAGGAAAGCAGGACAACAAAGTGGTTATCATTAATGTGAATTGAGTGGTTGCTTCAATGAGAAAACTGATGTAACATTAAGGAATTCAGCATTATGTACATATATACACATATACCAAAGTGCAGACATTCCCGAATACCTTAAAAAAATCGGGTTTCCATATAATGTCTCTGAAAATCTGAGCCCTTGAATAAAATACATTGAGAAATATGAATGATAGTCACATAACCTAGAATTTTTTAAGAGTAAATTTTAGCTCTATAGAAAAATGTAATCTCACCTTATAAATGTTTTTTTCTTATTGTATTTCATTGTTATATAAAGATTATATATTTATAATATTTTTATTAGTTGGCAATATTAATACTGGCAATTCACTGTGATAAAGAACAAAAACGTTTTTCTCCTAATTTACAGCTTAACCAATTGGAAACGGCCCATTCTCTTTAAACAAGATTTGTGAAATAATAAAGGCATGTAGAAATGCAATAATTATTTTTAAATACTCTGAAATTTACAAATTGATAAGAAAAAAGCCTATTCTATAGGAGCACTAACAAAGGAGATGAATAGGCAATTAAAAATAAATGATGTATAATTTATCTGAGAAAGTCATAATTCAAGAATTTAAAATTAAGACATTTCTCACCTGTCACACTGACAAAGATGAAATGCTTGTGAATGCACACTGGAGGAAAGTGTGTGAGCAACAAAGGCAGCATAGGATGTGGAGGAGCACGAATAAGCTCAGGCTTTTCAGATCAACTTGATATTTCCTTTCAAAGGTAAAAGTACAACCATTTTTACATAGCAGTTCTACTTCGAGGAGCATGTGCTTCATTTATGTCTGCTCAAAGGAAAAAGTACAGATATGTACTGGTTATTCACTGTACCTAGGTAATGGGAAAATAGATAGGTGCATGGACAGTTCCAACCAACAGGCATAACTCTGTGGTAGTCCCTACAAGGGACCCTAATACTGTAGTTTTTTTTTAATGGCATAATTTTATATGAATAGACATTGAAATATGGTTATTATGTCGTTTTGATAGCTTAGAATTCACACACACACGCACGCACACACACAGAGGGTACCAAAAAAATGTATACACATTTTAAGAAAGGAAAAAAGTGTATTAAAATTGTAAGACTCAATATATACCAATAACAAAAGATGAATACAAGTCATGTTTATACATTTTTTTTGGTACCCCGATATATAGATAGATAGATAGATAGATAGATAGATAGATAGATAGATAGATAGATAGATAGATAGATACATACATACATACATACATACATACATACATACTACATAGATATAGATATGTATATATCGGCTCTATTTGTATAAAAACAGTATAAATAAATAAACAAATGTGTGTGTACAAAGGAGCTTAGAGCATGCCTGTTTGGTATCATAATAACTATTTTATAGTTTTATATATAGGGAATAGATTTTGGTGGTGGTTCAGTTTTCACTTATGTTTGGAGGGTGGCAGGTAAGAATATTTTTCTTTTTTTGACTTGCATGAACTATTTCACTTTAAAAATTGATTAACTATATGGTTATAACTGTAAAGCTGAACGCAACAAACAAGCAAGACAAACAAATCTCAGACACAGACAATAGTTTAGTGGTTACCAGAAGGTAAGGGGGGTGGGGAGTAGTAGATGAGGATAAAAGGTGTCAAATACAGGTAACCCTCATATAACACGGTTGTTAGGTTCCTAAAAATTCCGTGTTATGCGAATCCGTGTTATACGAAACAAAGAACTAATACAAAAAAGGGGGTTAGGTTCCAAAAATTAAAAAACACACACACATGCTATTGTATTTTTATAATTAAGAGAAATATCTTTATTAAAGCAATTTTCACCAAAAGTATAACATATTAATATGTATTAAATAATGTTTTCTTTGTCATCACTACTAAGCACCATTAACCAAGGGCATTTTCTTTTTGACAAGATATCTTCATCCTCTGAACTTAATACTCCACGAACAAAATGGATTTAAAATTCTAATAAACTTTAAAATTCTGCAGTCAAATCTGATACGATATCCACACTTGAATGAAAAATTTCCAATGAGATATCTTTTGCTCTTAAAATCATATTACGCTCCATGTTGTTCGGGGATTTCTCTAGTTCTCAAACCATGTTAGAGTGAAACCATGTTCTTGGATGCCGTGTTTTATGAGGGTTTTCCCCAATTCTCGAACTGTGTTAGAGCGAAACCATGATATAAAAGTGCCATGTTATATGGGGGTGACCTGTATATGGTGATGGAAGGAGAACTGACTCTGGGTGGTGAACACACTATGTGATACATAGATGATGTCTTATAGAATTGTACACTTGAAACCTATGTAATTTTACTAATCATTGTCACCCCAATACATTTAATTTTAAAAACTTTCGTAATTTAAAAATTGGAAAATGCAAGGTTTTTAGAAATTGTTTTGCTTTTTATAAAATCACTACAATGTATAGTGAGTATGTTATCCTAGGTAAAATATGTATTATTTTCAAAGTGCTTGGTCATTTATTTACGTATTTATTTATCTATTTGTAGCAAAAGAAGATTTAAAAATAATTTTTAGAGTAATATCTTGGGGGATTCTCCAGCTTCTAGATTTGTCCCATCAGTATTGACTCCTTGAGCTAAAACAATTTGATCCTCTGAAAACTCAAATTGAGAGTGAGAACTTTCTTTTCTCTTATTTCTTTTCACTGAAAATAGCTGTCCCATTTTTAAAACAACTGGAAGGTAACTGAAAACTTTCAGAGGTGCTAAATCACTGTCAGAAAAAAATGAAATTTGTTTGAAAATTGCAAATAACTTTGAGTAAAGCCATTTACATCTGACTAGCAGAAGCAGCTTCTGAAGAAACTGGTGAACATGATCATTGGCAGTAATGCGTGCATTCACTTATTCATTCAACAAACCTTTGATGAGCACCTACTGAGTCTTAGGGATTTTTAACCAATGCCTAAAATGCAAAGATGAAAGAAGGCCAATTCTTGCTCTCAAGGAAACGATAGTCTGTTAAGAAAAAAAAAGGATTTGTAAATAAATAATTCTGAGAAATAAAAGAACGGTAAGATGTGCAAGAGGCAGTGTGGACACAAAACAGAGAGAAATCAAAGCCAACTGGGCAAGTCGTATGAGGCTTTACATGACACCATCTTGAAGGAGGCATAGGAGGGAGTGTCCTCCAGGGTACCTGTTGTTTCTAGCAGACACTGGCATATCCCCTCAGCACTCCCATTCTGCCTGATGATGCATGCAACTGGGGACTTCGTCTGATGGGTTTAGCCATTGTGGGGATGGTAGAAGTGCTGGAATATTGAGACAACCAAGTAGCATCCTTCAGTTAATGACAAATGAGAATTGGATGATAAGTACCCTAAGTTTTTGACCCTCACATAGGTTAAGAGGGAGGCATGTCTACACCATCTCACAGAGATCCCCAGTAACGTTGAACCACAGTTGCACACTCTCCCGTCTTTCTCATTGATGCACCTGGCATTGCCATTCCTCTCTTCAGTCATTTCTTTACTTCCCTTGTGGTGTTTCCAGTGATCACCATCATAATAAATTACATGGACTCAAACTCCTGTGTGGGGTCTGATCCTGGGGAATCCAATTTAAGACTTCGGGTAATAGACTGGCTATGAGGGATGAGAGAGAGACTAAAGGCTCCAAGGTCTCTGGCTTGGGAGACAGATAGCAGCAGCAGTTAGTGGATAGACATGACCTTTCACGGCCTATGGGTGTTTTGTTCTGTAAAGATCCCACCCAGCCGAGCTCTGAAGACTACATGAATGTTGTGATAATCCAAACTGCCTGTGGAGTTACGAGCCTGTGTAATAATAGGTTGCATTGGCTTTAGTATCCTAGTTTTGCTAGCTTGTTAGCATCTCCATGTGCATCTGCAAGACCTTGGCCACTCTTCAGTGTTTCCCACTCCACTCAGCATCACTGTCCTTGTCGTATGCCACTCAGGCACTCTCCAGTTTGGACTGCTGCTTGCCTCCTGTAGTTCTGCTTTTGAGTGCTTCTACCAGAGCCTTTCACACCTTTATCAGCTACTCTACTAGAGGCAGAGGTTTGCCACAGCTCTACAGCTCAACACTGTGCCCTGGGCCACTGTTAACGTCCTCAGCCCTGTTTGGTGCTTTGCTTGGTGCTTTCAATGTACATGAAGCCACAGCTACTAAACATATCCATGAAATGGCATAAGGAAACTTCCCATGCTCAGTGTCATGCCCTGTTGTAGGAGAGTCACCAGAGAGTTGCTGGGCCCCAGAGTGACTGTTTTAATAAAAGAGAACCTTCCAGTTTATGAATAGATCTCGTATCGTAGGGAACACATCTGACACCAAAGTGGCTGAGTTGGTTATGGGCTCAGGTAACAGCCAACAACATACACATGGGACGTCTCCTGTACTCTAACACTTAGGCCAAGTTATTATTTAGTTTGTTAATGTCTGTATCTGCAAGGTAACTTTGATCTTAGAACAGTAGATTTAATCCTAGAGATTGTCCTTTTTGTAGCTTCTCAAATGTCATGGACACTAATCTTCATACGTTGTCTAATAATGGAGAGTTCTAAGTTACTAATTTTGTTTTTACCAGGAAACCTCACTCCCCTATGTACATTAGATATAAATTGATATTGAAAAGCAGGCTGTCATTTGATTCCTCCACTCGCCATATGTAGTAGCTGAACCTTTGCTTTGGACAAACCAGAATCTAACCTTTCCTGAATCTTAGGTATTTTAAGTGTGATTCAATGTCAGTTTTGTTAGAGAAATATAAAGGATTATTATTTATACTTGCATGCTTTCCAGAGTGTTAGACTGTTTTATTATATTGACTTCCTTATTACTTGACTGAATTTTATAAACAAACAAAAATCTAAAAACTGTCTCTTGGGGCCTACAGAAACCATAATTATCAAAGAGTATGGTTACTTTGAAGCCAAGATGAGGAAAAGGGAAGAGCTTAAGACATATTTATTCTTAGCATAATTTATATCTTGCCATTCATGCATTATAGGTACGTGTGGACCATTTTTAAAAACTTATTATGGAGAATTTAAAACATACAAAAATAGAAAATTAGCATAACAAATACCATGTACCCTTCACTCATCTTCAACAATTATAATCATTACCATCTTGTTTCCTGTCTACACCCACTCACATCCCAGCTCTAATTGTTTGGAAGCAAATCCCAGAAAGTATATTATTTCCTCTCTAAACATTTCAGCTATGTTTCCTGAAGAACCTTCCTTCAAACCATAACAATGCTAGTCACACCCAGAAAAAGTGATGTTTCCTAATATCATAAAATACACAGTGTTTGTTTCCCAGATTATACTGTAGGACTCCACTAATTTTTAAATAATTAATTTGAATTGAACAAGACTGTATATTGGGATTTTTAAATGTAATTAGTAAATCTAGATTAATTTTAGATTTCTCCTAAATAGTTCTTCTCTCTCTCTCTCTCTCTCTCTCTCTCTCTCTCTCTCTCTCTCTCTCTCTCTCGTTTTGGAGAAACAGGACATCTTATGTAGATTTTGTTGGCTATATTCCCATGGTATTGTTTAAAATGGTTCTCTGTCCCTTGTGGTTTCTATAAATTAGCAGTTAGATCTACAAGGCTGCTCAGTCAGGTTCTTGGGGTTTCTGTTGTTGTTTTTGCAAGATGACTTTATAGTGTTGTGTACTTTCATCAAAAAGTACGTAATGTTTGGTTGCCTCATTTTTATGATGTGTAATATTAGCAACCATTGATGAGCATTATCTTAATTTATTATTTTATTATGGATTTCAAAATAGTGATATTCTATCATTCATCATTTATTAGCTTATTTCTGTGAAGAGAATTCCTCTACATTACCTGCTTGGTTACCTTGTAGTATAATCCATAGAGGAAAAGCAGAATATATGTTTCAGCTTCTCTCCAAAGAAAACAGTTTTCAAAACAATGAATTGGTTCCCTAGTCTCTTCCAAAGGTTACCAGTGGTGGCTTTTATTTATTTGTGCTTGTTTGTTTTGATATCGCTGTGAATGTATGGATTTAAATATATTTAAATTGATACATTTTAATCTTTTGTTGTTGTTGTTATTATCCTTATTGATCCTCATATTTTTCCATCTGTATCCAATGGAAGCCTCTTTGCATTGGCTCCTGAGTCCTTTTGGTATGACATTAATAAACTTTGATAGGCCACATAGAACTTTGTACACCACCAATGGGTATTCGTAAAATGTGGCTGTAATTTTCTTTCTGGATTACTTATTCATTTAAGACATTTACTTAGTGACTAACATTTACTAGGGGCTAACAAGGAAGCAGTGAAACAGCAAATATTTCTCATTTGTATATTTGGACTACTACAATCAATAGTAGATACTGAGCATTTATTATGTGGTGAGCACTCTCAAAGGTGTTGCATGCAGAGAAAAAAAGGTGGAAGGTTAGACTCTATCCTAAATCTAAACCAATTTCCAATCTGATGGAGACTGCTTCTAAAAATCTTGGATGCCTAGAGTTAGATTCATCAACACTTTCACAACTACTGAGTGATCAGTAATAAAGACCATTATATGGAAACTCGACCTCTCGTCATGTAATTTAGGTTTTATTAATTTTTTTCAACTTCAAGATAAAGAAGACAGAATCACATTCCTTACAATCTAGTACCATAATTTATTGTTATCCTTATTCATACCCCCTTCCCATTTCTATATTCTTATATCATTTCATTGATTTTGTGTGAACTCTTCACTTTGGACAGTTTTATTATGAAACTGAAACTGCCATACGCACACATTCATGTATGGACATGTATGTGGAATGTGTTTTTACATGTACATGTATGTATATATAAATTTGGTGCAATACAGTGATATGACTGTCTTTTACCTTCTAGGTCATGCATATTAACACATGTTCTTAGGGCTCCTGACTCATATGGCAGGTGCAAGGCATTTTTAGATGTGTTGTAGACCCTTGAAGGTCACATCTCAGGTTGCCACTTTCTCCTTCTAATTGTCCCCTATCTTACACTAGTATCCTTCAGGGTATTGTATAAAAGTTCATTGGTTATAATTCATTTTCTCCTCTGGTGCTACTTTCCATGCTAACTCAACCATGATAGAACTGATACCCTGGCTTGCACTCCTGTGATACGCCTTCAAGCATATCGGGTACAGGAAGTGAATTCCCATTATTATTAAGCCAAATCAGTTTCATCTGCCCAACAACATTGTGAGACATAGTTTGCCTTACTAAAACAATCACTTTACAAATACTTCAACACTCCTATGTGAATGGACGTGTGTGTAAAAATGTGTATTAATCTACTCTACCTCTCCTTAATGTTTGACTACAAAGAACCAATCGCAAATTCCCCCAGCGTCAAGACAGTTTACTTGAAGGTTGTTATAGTGTAATGCTTCTCAAACTTGAGCAATAAACGGGTAAACTTAAAAGTAATGAAAAGTTCCTATGGTCAGCCATTGATGAAAAATTAATTTTATTAAAAGTTACTTATGTAAGCACAAATAGAAAACAAAGGGCACACATTTTATGGTTAAAGGGCTTATAGATCTATCATATTAAATAATATTTTCAAATTAAATAAAACACAAGTACTTAAAAAAAGAAATGATATTCAATTGTACAGCCTTAATAGGACTGATGATGTTATTTGGGATAAATTAAATGGCCTTTTGTAATGCAAATATAGTACAAGCCGCAATGATACAAGTTCTTCTGTTTACAACATGCCTTTTTGTTCTACATATGTTGTGCAGTGTCAATTATTTAACTGCTTTTCTCCATTAAAACCTTTGCAAAATACCCTTGTGTACAATGTCACCACGTTTTTGCCATCATGTAGTCCTATGCTTTTGTGTAGTCCCTGAACCATTTACAAAAGTGTAGTATTCTATGCTGTTTCCATTATCCCACAATCAAGGGCACAACTTACTCAGTGTAGGAAACTGATGTTCCAGTATAAAAACAAAATGTTATTCAATTAAGATTATCACAAGAACAAGAAGTTGTGCCCTTAGAACTGGGAAAAGAATTTAACATGAATACAATGTGCACAGAACTGGGATGACTTTGTTCAGACTATCATTAGAAAAGACCAAATGGGAACTGGCAGGCTTTAACAGCCAAGGACATCTGTGGTTTTTTTGTTGTTGTTTTTTTTTAACTTTTATTTATTTTAAGTGTGTTATTCCAGGACCCATCAGCTCCAAGTCAAGTAGTTGTTTCAATCTAGTTGTGGAGGGCGCAGCTCACAGTGGCCCATGTGGGGATCGAACCGGCAACCTTGTTGTTAAGAGCACCGTGCTCTAACCAACTGAGCTAACCGGCCGCCCCAGCCAAGAACATCTTACACGCAGATGTCCATGGACCTAAAAATTACATAGCAGTACCTACTTAAAGGTGTTTATTCAGATCATTCAGGAAAAAAAAAAAGCTCATAACTGCTTCAGATTATCTCATAGATGGAGTCAGTATAGTGTTTCCTTTTTGCAGAAAAGGAAAAACAATGTTATTTTTTTACAATATGCTTATTAAAATATACAGAAAATTACAAACAAGTATTCATTTAAAGCAGTTATTTTGCTAGTGGAATTATCATACTATTTCATTAAATTTTTATTCCATATTTAACAAAGATTTATTCAGGGTTTTTTTTTAACACAGGTATTGTCCTAAAAGCCCTTGCCTTATCAGAATTTTCTAAGGTATTCATAATGACTGCATTTTAAACCTGAAACAAAATGTGTAATTCATGTTTTTAAAACAGCAGTGGGAATATTGTATGCTAAAATTAATAAATGGGTGAATCAAGCATGCCACAAAAAATCTTTATAAAATAGGTATTATGTGCCTGTCACTATTCCATACTTCAACCACTTATAAAGTGAAATATTTCCTGAAGTGAAAAAAGAAAAAGAAAAAGGAAAGAAATCAGTATCTGCCTAGATGAGTAGAGACAAAATTAAAAAATGGAAACAAAAAACAGCAGCAACAAAAGCTAAAACACAAAACAAGTCAAAAAACTGCAATGAAATACCCTTATGCTTTAACAGGATTTTCTCAGGACGACAGGCAATATATATTTTCTTCTTTCCTGTTATATAGATTCCAGAATTTCTATAACATTAACATAATTTCATGACAAAAAGTTGAACCGTACTAATACATCAAGTTCAGTCATGAAGTACATCTGATGTTTAAAACAGTTATACAAATAGTCCCTGACTCATGGAGGTTTAACTTACGATTTTTCGATTTTATGATGGTGCGAAAGTGATACACATTCAGTAGAAACCCTACTTCAAATTTTGAATTTTCATTTTTCCCAGACTAGTGATATGCAGTACAGTAACCCCTCCTGATGCTGGGTGGTTGGTAGCAAGATGGTTTTGCCCAACTGTAGGCTAATGTAAGTGTTCTGAGTACAGTTAGGGTAGGACAGGCTAAGCTATGATATTTGGTATTGTTGGGGAGGGAAACTTTTCCTCTAGCCCTCTAGGTTCTTCTGGCCAGTCTAATAATCAAATTGACATGGAACAGATTAGCAGGAGAAAAACAAATTACAGTTTAAAAACATGTATACCTCCTGTATACATGGGAGAGACCCAGGAAAATTGTGTGACTCGCCAAAATGGCAGAAGCCATCACCTTAATTACCACCTTCAGCTAAAGACAAAAGAAGATGTTGGGGGTGGGGGTGTTAATTATGGGAGGTGACCAGGAAAAGCATAGTAGACAAGGGGCAGATTTAAGTCCTTGCCTTCTCTGTTGATAATGAAGGCAGGCATTGTACAGGGAGAGAGACACTCTTACAGATGGAGATTTCCCTGACGAATGTAAATATCCTTCACAAAAGGTAACTTCTATTGGGTTTTCAGAGTTCTCTCCCATGTTTGCTGTTTCTTAAAATTAACCAGCCTATAAATAATCAATATTCCCAAAGAGGCATATTTTGAGCGGGCAAACTGCTTACCTTCAGCAGGTTAAGTGTATTAAATGCATTTTCAACTTATGATATTTTCAACTTAAGATGGATTTGTGAGGACATAACCCCATCATAACTCAAGGATCATCTAGATATAGTTTACAGAAAATACAATAAAATGATCATGTTTCCCTTTTTGCACGGTTTTATCTTATGACATGACATTTTGAGACCAAACAATACACAGGTAGATGTAGACCAGAAAGAAGTGTTCAGTTATATCTTTAGTGATCACCTTCCAGTCCCTGACTGAGATTTTTAATGACCCCAGTATGAGAGTCTATACATGTATTGGTGTAACCTAAGGTAAAACTACCGTGTTTCCCCGAAAATAAGACCTAGTCAGACCATCAGCTCTAATGCATCTTTTGGAGCAAAAATTAATATAAGACCCAGTATTATATTATATTGTATTATATTACATTATATTACATTACATAAGACCCGGTTTTATATTAATTTTTGCTCCAAAAGACGCATTAGAGCTGATCTTCCGGTTAGGTCTTATTTTCGGGGGAAACATGGTATGAAAAACTGACTATTCAGTAATATAAATGAAAAAGATTTGCATGGAATTACAGGGCCAAAGTTTAGTCTGAAAGATTTATAAAGAAGATCACCAAAATGGAGAAAAGGTAATTGAGTCATAATCCCATTGTTTCAAATGTGATCTATATATTCAAGATTCTCTGACTCTTCGTCTGTGGGAAAGGCACCTAGAATGGAAGCAAGATCAAAACAGTGGAAATTCTGAATGTGTTTCCTAAATGAAGGGCCTTTTACTTCTAATCAGGAAGTAGATACAAGAGTCTGCTTCTGTCTCTGTACCATTCTGGAAATGGTCTATTTTGTTAGTATTTAAGAGTAATCACTAATTGAATACAATATGGATTGGAGAATAGTATTTTTAGAAAATAATAGCACAAGAAATAAAAGAAAACTACATTTCTGCTGCTAGCAATAGACATGTGGTCCATAGTACTGTTTGTATAAAATACCCAGGGAAGCTAATGTCTTGCTGTTGTTTTGCAACATTATTTTCAGCCCTTAGCTAATACTGCTACAAGAGGAGAAAAATGGTTCTATTCAATGAAATAGTACTTGTTAAAATCAAGTGTGTGCCCGAAAGAAAAGACAAACAGATGAATTGGTTACAGCTCTCTACTGGAAAGAGAATTCTAGTTCTGAATTTCACATGACCTTAACAAACTGGTTAATTTTGATGTGACCTAACTGACCAATCAACCAAACAATAAATAAGAAAACTGGGACTGGCTGAAAAGATTACCTGGATCTAGTGGCACCAGAATGTAGTTACTAAGGACAAATTGTTTGCATTCAAATTATGTGCCTTCTACTTTATGTACTACAAGGTCTGCCAATTAAGTTTGCGAACTTGTTGCAACAATATTGTGAACCACTTTTGATACCAGAGGGATTATTCATTATGAATTTGTACCAATTGGACAAACAGTTAAGCAAGTGTACTATGTGGAAGTGCTGAAAAGGCTGTGTAAAAAAGTGAGACGACCTGAACTTTTCACCAACAATTCATGGCTCTTGCATCACAACAATGCACCAGCTCACATGGCACTGTCTGTGAGGGAGTTTTTAGCCAGTAAACAAATAACTGTATTGGAACACCCTCCCTACTCACCTGATCTGGGCCCCAGTGACTTCTTTCTTTACCCGAAGAGAAAGGAAATATTGAAAGGAAGACATTTTGATGACATTCAGGGCATCAAGGGTAATGCGACGACAGCTCTGATGGCCATTCCAGAAAAAGACTTCCAAAATTGCTTTGAAGGGTGGGCTAGGCACTGGCATTGGTGCAAAGCTTCCCAAGTGAAGTACTTTGAAGGTGTCTGCAGTGATATTCAGTGATGAGGTATGTAGAGCTTTTTCTAGGATGAGTTTGCAAACTTAATTATCAGCCCTTCGTACATACTCTCTGGCAAGTCATTCACCTTCTCTGTACCTCAGTTTCCTCATCTGAGAAAAAGGGGGGGATCTTGATAGTATGGACCTGATAGGATTGTTTTGAAGATTCAACGGGTAAATGACTTTGAACTGTACCTGGCACATTTGTTAAGTTATTACTTCAATAATATACTTTCTCCCTTTATACTTACGAAAAAAGATTAAAATTCATTAAATGAACATATTTGTAATAGCACATTCAGAGTTCTCTATAGTTCATTGATTGTGCTTCCTTTTGGCATATTAAAAACAAACCTACTCATCTCATCCTCCAAAAGAGAACTATTGCATGCCTGTGTTAAAACAGTTTTGTGAATTTTAATATCTAAAAAAAGTTTATCTTAAATATCAGGTTTGCAATAATATAGATTGCAGTTATAATAATGTAAATTCTGGTTAAAAGAGTTTATCTAGGCAACATATAGAAGTTAAATGAATGTGGCAATTAATAACAAATAAGATCCCTTCTTTCTGGAAATAAATCATATCTAGGTTGAGTTCATATGTTACAATTGTGAAAGAAGGAAAGTAGGAAATACTTTTTGCAGCCTTGTCCCTAATAAATATTAATTGAATGCATGGATGTTTTCCTTAAAGGCTATACTCTTACTTGAGATTACTTGAGGAGTCAAAATACACCTTTTCTCAGGATATAAAATTGCTAGATAATTTGCAGATACAATAAAGTGAAGGATCTCCATCCAGGTGATGGACAGTCCTCAGGTAGATGAAGCAGTGGGAGAGATTTGTGTTAGGATATCAACATCTAAGTTACAATTAAGTTGGTAGGAGTCCACGCACTGCCTGGAGACCAGAGATTTTTTTCAGTACAGATAAGGTTCTTCTGAGAGCTTAAAGGAAATAAAATTTGCAGCAGTGATTGATAAGCACTGAGTTCATTGAAAAAATAATTTACCTCTGTTTTTGCCCTTTGGTTTTCTAGAACGCATATATTATGTTTTTTACTGATCTTTGATAAGCTTTGTTACTGAAGTGTGTTATAAATCAGAAAAGTGCAATAGCCATAAATATAGATAACCACTACTTACATCAAGAAATAGAAAATTCATGTACTCAAGTACTGCAATCTCTTTCCTCTTACACTGAAAATCTAAGTTCCTAATGACCTTAATATAATTGCATATTTGGTTTATCCTAGGATATATAATGATTCCAAGATCACAGTTCTTGAGATATTTTAATAAAACAAAGTCAGTAATTAGAGATTAGTAATGATTTCTGCATTTTATTTTAGTATTATATATTTATAGACATTGGCTACCCCCACTGGTGATCAGGCTGCTCTCAATTACCTGTCTGAAGACAGCCTTTCTCTGCAGCTGTGTATTGCTTATCCCATCTGGAGCTTGTGCCATCAGACATAATGTCTGCTGTATTTTTTCTGCTGTGGCAAATCAGTTTTCTTTTTGAACTGCCTGTTCCTAGTCTTGGTTGCTGATGTGGATCTTTCATTTGTTCTTCATTGTAGGCTGTGTGCTGGCTCTTAAAATGCTTTCTCACTGGCTCTCTGCTTTCATTTCTTTCTTCCTCTGTTCCTATGCTCTTAAATCACAATAGCTTCCAAAGTTTGAGATGAAAGAATCATGAGATTATTACAATAGGTGATAGTGTTCGTTTGGGCCTTGTAGTTAATAGAGCTGGCTCTGGAATCAAATATGTACAAGCTTGACCATGAACTAAACCTCATTTTCCTACCTACCTACCTATTTTCAAAAGTTTTCAATACATGTTAGCCGTTGTAGTATTTCTTCTACTATATAAATGCGCCGTGTAGATATTGACTATTTCTACTTTGTTTAATGCTGGTTATCAAGTGCCTGGGACATATTAGGCACTAAAATATTTGCTTCACGAATCAAGATAAAATTGAATATGGAAAGCATAATTTCTTAAATTAGCATTCCCTCCTCTCCCCTGCCCCCAAAAGTAATACATATATGCTGGGGGACACATGACACATTGGTTTTAAAAAAATAAAATACAGGAGTTTACAGTGACTCTCATATTATGATCGGATGCAGAAAAAGAAAGAAATATAGTATGGTAATGGAAATGATGCCCAACACCCTCTCTGTTGATACTAGAAGTACATATGTTTTTCAGATCAAATCTGTGCTGTTCCGCTCTGGGAAACATAATTTAGATGAGACATTGAAAAACTGGAGCCTGTCTGGAAAGTAATTGATGACTTTGGTGTATTAGCTGTCTTTAAATATTCAAAGAGCTGTTCAGTGGGGGGAAAAAATGAAGTATATTATATTAAGTTGAGTAGAAAGGAAAGGGAGACAGGTATCCAATTTAAAACAAACAAACCAACCAACATGGTCACAGTTAAATATGACCAAAGATAGGAAAGCTTCATCATGAAGTAGTGAGTTGTCTTTCACTGGGGTGTGGTATAGAGGCTTAACATGCATTTTAAAAATGCTATGGAGAGGTTTGGGACACATATTAGGAATTGGAGAATATTAGGGCTCTTTACAGTATTCTCATTTGACCCTTAGCAGTTCCTACAAGTGTTTCAGAGGCCATCTCCAGGGTGAAAAGAGAGCCCGAAGACCTCCCACCACCACCACCACCACCACCACCACCACCACCACCACCACCACCACCACCACCATCACCACCATCATCATTCCTTTAGCTCAATAGTTCACTTCTCATGTTTCACGTTTGGGCTTCTGTGTCACAGTCCATTTGAAGTAGCAGTTTCCTTTCAACCCTGAGAACCTTTGCTCCTGTGTACTTCTCATAGGTCCTTGGAACAATGCTATTGTTATTTTTTATGCTAGTTGAATTTGTAGAGGTGAAAGGATCATGTTACACAGAATATGGTTCTCTATCATCAGTCTACAAAGTCCATAAACTCCAGAAATATCAATATATTTCTTAATATATTAAGATTATGTTAAACTTCGTCCTTTTCTAGCATATGGACACAGTTGAATTAGCAAATACAAAATGAAAAAATGATGATAAATGGGTAGGCATGCTAACATGCCTTGGTATACAGCAAATATTAGAAGCAGATGGTGCAGTCTGAGTAACGCCTTGACAGGAGTTTCTGCAACCAACTGGTGCTACACCTGTTAACATGGAAGGAGCTTCATGTATGGGAAAAGCTACTGTCTATCCATATTTCTTACCATAAAAAAAAGGTGTTTTATTCCATTCATTGTAACTTCTGCTTGGCAATAAATTCAGCTTACAGCCTCTTCCTAGTTTCCACACATGCTTTGTCTCCAAATAACATATTGTCTTTGAAAATGCCATCTAGGTTCCATGGTGTAATGGTTAGCACTCTGGACTCTGAAAATGCCATCTAACTGGATAATATGAACTATTTCATCAAGGCAGTGTAAAGTTGTCTTTCACAAATTTTGTCCCAGTTCATTGGGTTTAATGATCTTTAGTGACTATTTCTATATTGATTTGCTTTTGTTTTTTATATTGTTTTCTCAAGGTCTTTGTGAGTGGTGTCTAACAATGTCTTCCTTAATGTTCTGAATGATTAAAAACCCTTGATCTTAACACTTCTAGTAAATTCTGGTTATAGACACCAATGCTAATCTTTCATATCTAATTGATATCAAAATCTGCTAATTTTTTTTAAAGTCATGGACTTTTATCACTGTCAGACTGATGGGCAAAACCTCTGAGCACTAGATATGCATGACTTGCTTCGGAATTCTTTGCTGAATGAACAGAAAATACAGAAATGGATGATTTTGCCTCTTACACAGCTTATATATCTTTGATAATGCTCATTTTGCATTATGTATTAGTTCACTTATGCCCGTTTTAATAGTAGAAGACATAATTTCATCTTTTGCATGTCAAAATGACCTTTTAGTCAGAAACAGCCTCATACCATAAGTTCAATTTAAATTTGAATTTGGAAGCCCTACTAATGTAATAATGTGAACTTTCAAAATTTTTACAAAGCTTATTAATCTAAACTTTAACATAAGGTAAAAAAGAATAAGCATTAATTCCTTACTTGATAGGAGAGCTAGAATTTACGAACTGCCAAGTAAAGTAGGTAAATTAACTTATAAAACTTTATTTTTAAACTTCTAAATTTTGGGAAATGGATGGCAAATAGATTTCCACTATATGGAGCATGAAGCAGTGGGAAAATGTATTATGGCCTGTGAAAGATATTCCAGCCTCCCATGAGACTGAGGCTTTTAGAATCAACATGTGATAAAATTGATCTGAACTTTATCTCTGATGCTGGAGACATGTGGCAGACTGTGATTGCTCTGAAGTAAGCTAAAAAACAGAACAAATGCTGTCATTTAGAAGTGGTTGGAGAGTTACCACTTCTTCATTTAGGGAAAAGACTATTATTGAGAATCCAGATTGAGAAAACACCCCATCAACAGTAAAGAAGGTTGGGAAAATGTTTTATCATAACACATCTTGAAGTTTCTACTTAAGGCTGTTCTACATGAATATTTGAAAAGAGGAGATGTCAAATATAAAAGCGCAAAAGGCCCCCAGGGTTTAGTATCTTTATTTGCGTTAAAGTTTCTCATAAATAATTCTATTTGGGGATATAGGCTTAAAAGGCAGCTGCTTAGGTTTCTGGTATATATGTAATAAATGTGACTCTTTTTAATATCAAAGTTCCCCTTAGGACAGTAAGTGCATTTATTTTAAAGAAATATAAAAATAAAATGAATAAAATATTTCAGGTACCTCAGATCATTGCAAATTAGTCATCAAGTCTGTCTGAGTTTTTCTTGGATTATATTAATAACGCCTTGGGAGAGAGTGAAACTCACCAAAGTACGTTTCTGAGAACTGGGGGTGGGAAAGTTCTCAGAAAGGAGCAACCCATGGGAAGAATTTTTCTACTGTCAAGTAATTCATCTTAACAGATGAAAAGCTGATTCTCAATCAGTTTAAGGTAATGGAAGATGTCAGATTTCCAGGCGTTTTTTGTGTTCAATAGCCCACTTAACCTGCTAGAGAACACCCTAGGAATAACAAGTGAATCATAAGGTAGAGTGACATTCAAATGTACTTGTTTTCTTCAATATTGATATTCTTCTCTTAAAATCATATGTCTAGAGAAGTTTTTCCTTAGAACAAGTCTGTTAGGGTCAGAAAAAATAAATAATGGCGTCAAATACGAAGTGAGATTGCCTCAGCAAGATTTCAGGAACTCCTGGGCTGGAGAAATGGGGCCTAAAAAAAGACTACTGGATCCCCTCAAAAACCCTGCATACAATCAAAATAAAGGTGGGGTACAATCAGAAGCTACAGATGTCGGAATCCTCACAAGTAGTTTTCTTAAAAGGCCTGTCAACTGAATATTGCTGACAATACAGTAATTCTTTCACACAAAAGGACTGAGTCTCTCAGGACGGATAATTTTCTCAGTTTATGGAGTGTGTGATGATTTTGCAAAGTGTAAAAAAGTCAAGGGCAGGAGCTGGATAATCCTAGAAGGTAACTTTTGGAAGTTCAATCAGCCAAGTAGCATCGCAAAATGGACAGAATTCAGTGGACAGCAGTCAACTCAAGTATCTGTCTACCCTCCTTGTATTCCTAGCACCTAGTTTATAGTGCAGGGTTCAGAAGAGACTCTATTATAATTATAAATAATGAATAAATGAAAGAGTACACAGATGAATATGTCTCTGGGGTTTCAAGACACTTGGGTCCATGCATCCTGCACAGCTGTCTCCTGTACTCCTGAATTCATAAAAGAAGAGAGTTTGTTCCTTTGTTAGTTTTCTGTAACGTCGTATCGTAGAAAACTAGAACAGATCATTGTAATAGAAAATACAGTGAATGAAAATTCAGAAGACTAAGGCCAAATGATTTAAATATTTTGAGTTCTCATCTGCAGAAGGGGCTGACAGTACTTCCTTTCTCTGCTTATTATGTTCCCAAAGAGTGCTGGCCAAGAAATACATCACCACATGATATATGGCCATACTGAGTACAGTCTCCAGTGTCTTCCTCCCCCTGCAAACATGGTGATCTCCTTAAACCTACAGGATAGCTCAGTGGATAAGCACATGATTTGGTTTGAATTCCATCTTTGCTACTTACCAGCTCCATAATGGTTATTTCATTGCTCATCTGTAAAATGGTGTTAACATAATTTCTATGAGGATTAAGTAACTAATTCATGCAAAGTGCCTAGAATAGTGTCTGGCTTGTTGTAAATGCTCAATAAATCCCAACTATTGTAGTTATTATTAATTATTATTATATATTTGTTCTTGTGCCTTACTTAAACCCATAGGTGATCACCACTACCGTGTTTCCCCGAAAATAAGACCTAGCTTGACAATCAGCTCTAATGTGTCTTTTGAAGAAGAAATTAATATAATATCCAGTATTATATTATTATTATTATTATTATTATTATTATTATTATATTGTATTATATTATACCCAGTCTTATAGTAAAATAAAACCGGGTCTCATATTAATTTTTGCTCCAAAAGACTCATTGGAGCTGATTGTCCAGCTAGGTCTTATTTTCGGGGAAACACGATATCTATATAATGAAATCTAACTCCCAAGCATGGAATACTAGTTTCTTAAAATCTAGCCCATGGTTCTAGTTCTAGCTTCATCTTCCACAGCTCCTGACTGCACATCTTATACTTTGGCAATCTCATGCCATCTCTAATTCCTCCTATGGTCCTCCTATGGACCACCCACCCTATTTTATACCTCTGCACCCTTTCACAGAGTGTTCATTCTACCTAGAATGTCTTCCTGTTGCCCTGACACAATTCCTGTCTATTCTCTGAGACTACCAAATGTATGGTCAGTCTTCACCTTGTGCCATTAGGTAAATACAGGAAGGCTGGCTTTCTAAGCACTAGGAGTGATTTTTCCATGGTGGTACATGGCAAACCCATGACATAGCTTCTGCCATCAGTCATATCTCCCCTAGTAGCTGCTCTTTGGGCCATTTGACAAGATGACCTCCTTGTAGAACTGACTCTGGGTGGTAAACACACAATGTGATATGCAGTGGTACCTCAGTTTTCGAACGTCTCCGTTGACAAACATTTTGGTTTATGAATGCCGGAAATTCTATGGATCTATGGTGTCATTAGATAGTAAAATTCATGCTAAATTTGCAGTTTTAAGGGTTGAGTTTAAAGGTCTGAAATGGATTAATCCATTTTGCCTTACTTTCTGTGGGGAAACCGTGCCTCGGTTTTTGAACGTTTCAAAACTCGAACGGTCTTCTGGAATGGATTACGTTCGAAAACTGAGGTACCACTGTATACAGATGTTGTATTACAGAATTGTACACTTGAAATCTATGTAACTTTACTAACCATTGTCACCCCAATAAACTTTATTAAAAAGAAAAGATGACCTCCTTGTTGCATATAGTGTGCTAAGCCTTTCTTTCAGGGGCCTATTCAACGAGGGTGGGTTTTTGGTTGTTGTAGAATTTGCTGTTACGCTGATCTTTTTTTTCCTGGAATTCGTTCAAGAAAGAGTGGAAACTACTACAAATTCATCTGATGCAGTTAGGGATATATAGTAGTCATCAGTGTTTTTAGAAAATGCTTTTCACTCTTTCCCATTGTGTTTCCCATCCCAAAGATTTTATTTGGATTAAAATATAAAGTGGAATAGAGAACATTTTGAATGTAAAGGAGTATTGAGAGATGGTAACACAATAGTGGCACAATAGGGGATGAAACCCTGTCCGAAGCTCAGAAACAAAGAGAATACCTTTGATAATTTTTACTTGCATCATTAAGGAAAGAACAAAGTGTCCTTGGGTAGTTCACCATTTCCCAGTAATTCTCCACCTTACATAGAAGCAAGCTTGGGTACTGCCAGATTTTCAGTAGGAATCACAAACATCTGTCTGTCTGTCATCTGTGTGTGTGTGTGCGCGCACACATGAATTAAGGATTTTCTTGAAAGAATGATGGGATATCATAACTTCAAAATTATTGCTTTACTTCATGTATACTTTATGTGTAGGTTTCACAGTAAGGAAACAGATGGGTACATTTTGTTTCATTTAGTTTTAGTTTTTTAATTCAAGACACTAAAGGAAGATTTGATATTTAAACCAAAAATACTTCCTTAAAATAGTGTTGTTTGATGAATACACATAAAGTTATGGTTTAATGAAAAAGTCACATGTTTGATTTATTAAATGTTGAGGTAAAACTTTTGATCAGTTATTTCAACATGATGAAATTTTAAGAAACTTTCCTGAATTTTAATTTTTGTCACTTCTGAAATTAAGATAATTATAACTAGTTACCAAGGTTGTTTTGGTGCATGATTTAATGTTAAAGTGCTTTTGAAAATGTAAAATGCTGCATAAATATCATTGTGGTGCTTTAGCTTTGTTCCAAACACACTTTGGGGTAAATAGTAACGTGATAGCACAGTTCCAACGTTCTCATCCCTTATCCATTATATATTATCGTTTAACCTTGGTGAAAGTATTTAAATATTTTTGCCTCACTTCTTCAGAATCAAAGATTATACTTAGCCTTCCTTAGAATCTAGTGATATGGAATTGCCAGATACTCTCTTTAGCCACTGAAATGTTCACTGCCGATGCTTTTAATAGAACTAACCCAGATACAATTAAGCAGGTAGAAATAAAGACAATGAACATGTGGAAAGAATCTACTATATTCCAGATTTCGTGCTCGCTTAATTGTATGATCTAAGCTAAATCTCCTCTATAATGCCCAGGTGAAAGAAATGTCAGTTCTCTTTATTTTTCTAAATCAAAGTGAGTATGCTGTTAAAGCCCCACTTACCAGGGCAGACAGAAATACAAGCTATTATATTTTTGACTGTCCATTCCCTTCTCTGGAGTTTCCCCAAAATCTGGTGGGTATATGTTGCATTGGGAGAACAAGGAGAGGACTATACCCCTTAATCCAACATTGTCTAAGTAGTTTGATTTATTCTGTAGGGAAGTTACTCCCTCCTTCTCTACTCAATGAGGGTAGACGGATCCTTTCCCATTGGCTTTTCCCAAGGCCTAGAAGGATTTTAATTATCAATACATTCTCTCACTCTTTCGCTCTCTTCCAATTTTGAGTGGAAGTTCCATGATTTACTTAAAATGACAACTATAACAGTAAAATTTCTGAAAGAGCTGTCAGTAGAACAATAACTAACTAATTGTGTGTCTTTGTGCAATCAGCTTTTAGGATACAGTTTCATAACTTCTAAATTGGGGAGAAAAATTGCACTGCACATTTTCTTGAGTCTGTTAACACCTGAAAACAGCTTAGGAATCTTTTTCCTGTAAAACAACTTCCTGGAGAAACTGGTTTTCCTCCCTTCCTCCCCTCATATCTTTTTTTCTTTTTTTAAATTTTATTTTATTAAATTTATTGGGGTGACAATTGTTAGTAAAATTAAATAGATTTCAGGTGTACAATTCTGTATTACATCATCTATAAATCCCATTGTGTGTTCATCATCCAGAGTCAGTTCTCCTTCCATCACCATATATTCGATCCCCCTTACCCTCATCTCCCACCCCCCACTCCCCGCCCCCCTTACCCTCTGGCAACCACTAAACTATTGTCTGTGTCTATGAGTTTCTGTTTCTCATTTGTTTGTCTTGTTCTTTTGTTGTTTTTGGTTTATATACCACATATCAGTGAAATCAATTGGTTCTCTGCTTTTTCTGTCTGACTTATTTTGCTTAGCATTATAATCTCAAGATCCATCCATGTTGTCACACATAGTACTATTTCATCTTTTCTTACTGCCGAATAGTATTCCATTGTGTATATATACCACAACTTCTTTATCCATTCATCTACCAAAAAATTTGAAAACATTTAGAGATAAAGACACGTGTGCTCCAATGTTCATTGCAGCTTTGTTTACGGTGGCCAAGACATGGAAACAACCTCCCCTCATATCTTTATGTATTCCTCTACTCTTCTTCAACTGAGTACCCGCATTAGAGGCCTGGGCAAAATGTTTTACTGTTGGAATTATTAATATTTCAATATTTTTCATTACCTTAATTTTCTCTTTTCCCCAGGCATTTTGAAATGTTGTGATAACATGAAAAATGTATGACTTTCCCCAATGAAAAATTAATTAACAATTGCTTTTATTCTTTGATGAACAGCTTTATGGCTGAATTATTACTAGGTGCTGTTTTGGGTTTGTTTGTTGGTTTGTTTGTTTTCTTAGTTAGATGGTTAAATAATTCTAAATTAGATTACTTTTGAATTAATGCTGAATTAGTTTGTACCTTGGTGGCCAAACAATGGTCTATTTCATTTTTTGTTGATTATTGTTGTTTAATTTATGATTCCGTGAAAAATTAAGTGCAATTTGGATTATTGTCATTAAGAGTCATTTAGAAAGGAAACTGACTTCAAATGATGTCATGAATCCAGTTTTAAAATTAGAGATGTCTATTTTTATGGAAGAAAAGTGAGGAGAAAAAAAATGAATGAATACTTTGCTTTTGAGGGTTTTTTTTTTAATTTTTTATTCTTGAGTTAGGCTGAAGGCCAGATCTGTAATTGCTCCTGTATATGCTTTCTAAAATTTGTTCAAGGAAATCTGGATGAATTTTCCCAAAGGCAATTAAAGGCTAGCCATTGAAAACTTATTTCCCTTCATAAGTATTGGTGAGTATAATAGTTTCCCTGTGTGGGTGCTATGCTGAACAATGTATTGAGAGCTGAAGCTCCAGGCAAAAGTAAACTTGTGGTTTTCAAAGATACTGGGATTAGCTTGTTTACCAAGTTATTATTTTGTTAAAGCAGCTGCATTTGCAGACTTTGTAAACCTTACATTTTAAGTTTAGAAACTTCCTTTCCTGCATATTCTAACAAGTCCAGTAATTCTCTACCTTTGTTGTTGATTAGAATTTCATGAGAGCCTTAAAAATTATAAAGATGCCTGGGTCCCATCTTGGAAGATTCTGATTTAATTGGATGGAAAGGAAACCTGGTCAGTGGGAAGTTTTAAAGCTCCCCAGGTATTTGTAATGTGCAGGAAATGTTGCAAAAACAGTGAACTTGTAAACAACCTACCATTTCCTATACAAAAGCCAGGAAATTCAAAGGATATTTAGAAAGAAGAATAAACAAATGAAAACCCCAATGTCAACAAAGCAGCACTTCATAAGCATACCACTAAATATGATTGAAAAACTTGGTATGCCAATGTTTTGTTACAAAATACCTAGAAGAATTAATTATAATATAGTAAAATCGGCATGCTATTTAAAACAAATAGGAATAGTCCATTGGTAGATCATATAGCATAATCCTTAGATAGTATAGGAAATTGGCATTCAGTTTATATGGTAAACGAACATTGCTTTTGTAACAAAAAGACAAAAGTAGTGTTATTTTCTTAAATTATTTTTAAAAGTTGGCTATTTAGAAATTAATGAAATAAGAAAACCACACATTAAAACCTCTGGGGGCAGCCGGTTGGCTCTAACCCGGTTGGCTCAGTTGGTTAGAGCGCAGTGCTCATAACTCCAAGGTCGCCAGTTCGAATCCCACATGGGCCAGTAAGCTATGCCTTCCACAACTAGATTGAAAACAACAACTTGACTTGGAGCTGATGGGTCCTGGAAAAACACACTGTTCCCCTATATTCCCCAATAAAATTTTTTTAAAAAACAAAAACTTCCAGGATAAGAACAGAGCTGTAACAAAAAAAGAAAAAAAATTATCGCCTTAAGTGCTTTTATATTTGAGAGAAAAGAGAAAATAAGAAAACTGAACATTTGAGTTTGTAAGAAATAAAAAAGCAATAGAAGAAATACCTTCAAAAATATTTAGTAGACAAAAGCTTTCAAACATCCAATATGAATTATTTTCTGTTTAAAAAATTCCAAATCACAGTAATTTTAAAACTTCTGCATTCATGTTCTAAAGCTTGCGTAGCCTTGATTAAGAAATTTGAAAAAAAGGAAGTATGAAGAGTGAAAAACCTCAATATTACATTGGGGAAAGGGTTGGGAGGGCTTTGGATGTGACAAAAATTACTCTAAAGTTCATCTGTCAGCAATATCGGTGAGACTTAATTAGAAAATGTTGAAAACCTTAAATGGAAGGTTTCATTTGCCCATCTCGATATTATAATGTTAAGTAAAAATCCCACTAAAAGAAAATACAAACACATAAGTGAAAGAAGGAAGTCCCAAAATACTATACTCAAGTATATGTAATAAAAAAATGACATTTCAAATCAGTGGGTAAAGATGGATTATCAAGCAAGTGGTTCTGGTAATCATAAAAAGTCAGAATCATGCTTCACATAATGCAGTAAATTAAATTTTAGCCAGATAAAATATCCAAATAAATTACCTTAAGAAGCCCGAAGAACAGAAAAACAATAAGTAAGTATTTCTACAATGAGATGACAAAAACTACTTCTTCTAGAAGTGACAAGAAAATCTAAATTGTAAATGGAAAATACAGAGATATTTTTAAAATCTGTACATAAAAAACAATAAACTGAAATTGAATCTTACAAATCAATTAAGAAAAGAAACAGCACTGCCGAATTTAAAAAAATATATGGAGCAAAGAATTGATATAAAATCCAAAGGCATGTGAGAAAATGTTCAACCTTACTTAAATAAATGAAAATAAAAATAACTTGTCTTTTTTATCTCATACTGACAGGAAACTAAATTGGTATATTTCAGGAGAGCAATTTTGTAATATCCATCAGAATCCTGAACAGTGTGTATCCACTTGACTTAGCAATTGCATTTCTAGAGAACTATCCCAAGGAATACTTAAGTCTATGTGTAAAGATTGAGTTATACAAATATCTATTATTTTTATAATGAAAAAGAAAGTAACACAATGACCATCAGTAGAAGACTTGAAAAAAATATTATGACATATCTTTGAAGAAGATAAATTTAAAAGAAAGTTTTAGAAGCAGTTACGTTGATATTAAAGGAATTCCAAATACATTAGTGAAAAAAAATGGACTGTAATAGTAGTATGCATACATATAATGTTATAGTATGATTTCATTTATATGTGAGTATATATAAAAAATATAAATCTTTGTTATCTCCAAAAACTGGATTTATAATTTTAATTCTCCCATTTTTGTTTATTGGGATTTTCAAAAATGTGTAGTGAATATTAATAAATGAAATTGTATGAAGCAGTGTTTTTAATTTTGATCAAATTATTATCTACAGATATGTTAACCTAAAAATAAAAGGCAAAAGTGAGAGGCAACAATGGTTTATTTGAGATCCAAAACAATGGGTATTTGGGAAGCACTGATTAAGACAGGAAGACAAATAGTGTTCTGATTAGGAGGTAAAGGTGAGGGATAGTTATGAGACAGGGAAGGGGAATAATTACATGAATAGAAGGAAGAACTTCTATGGTTGTTAATAGGCTAAAACTGGAATTTCTATAGGTGCAAATAAGCTAACATAGTGATGCTAATACTAAAGAATGGGTTTAATTTTCAGTCCAGTAGTCCTAATGTCAGCTTTCCTGTTAGCTTTGCAAACAGTTGTTTGGGATACAATGTTGCTTTAGGCTCAGTCCAAAGGTTACTTTATGCAGTTTTAACATTCCAAAGGTTTGAGAGTAAGATGCAGGGTACTTGCTCTCGATGGCAGTTCAGACTCCACTTTGAAGTGACTCCGTTTATATTGTTTTTCACACATGGTTAAAGTACTTTTTATTTCACAAGTTCTTTCATTTAAACATACTGTATCCCTTTCCCATTTGTCACTCCTCAGCCAGATACTTTGAGTCATTTTCTTTTTTTAATGCTTACCTTTTTCAAATCTTGAATAACATGTTCATATTTCTAATCTTTGGTTTTCTTCTTTTCATTGTCTAGTCTTTCTCCTATGAAAGATGAAAAATTAAGTCATTTTCATACACTCCACATACTTCTACTGATTACTTTCTTATTTTAAATGCAATCCATAAATATTTTTTTCTTTTTTAAGCAGTCAGCAGTGACTTTAAATTCCTCACGTGGTAAATGGAGGTTTTTCATGGCCCTACGTGTTTTTTCAGCTCTATTGACTTTCTTCTCCCAAATTCTGTAAACTCTACTTTTATGAACAGTTGCATTTCTTGTTCGTTCCCTAACTATAATTAGGTCTCTTGTGTTTTGTCAGATTCATTCTCAAAATTGAAAACATATAAACAGCATGCACATGATTATGACACCATAAATATAGTTTATTGTAGAGCCAACTATGGTGTTGGGCTTATGTTTCCTTTCCTACAGTTCCAATGACAGACTACCTCTGCCACTTGAAAGAGAATGTTCAAGTTCAAATGGATTCTCTTATCTTTGCTCCACTAATCTCTCAAATTCAAATAACACTGCAGAGGTTTCTGAGTCTCCAGAGTCTTTATTTCCCAGATCTCTTTCTCTCCTTCTGTCCCTCCCCCACCCTCTATGTCTTTGTCTCAGTCTCTCTATTTCTAGTTCTCTCTGGAGCTTGTGTGTACCCACCCACACCTCTCAGGAGGTAGGAGAAGAGGATCCTATTAAACGGACAGGAATAGGGGAAACTTCTTTGAGAACACTGATACTTTAATGATGTCTTATCTCATCATGTTCCTTTTGGGGGAATTTTTTGTTTTGTTGTTTTTGGTTTAGGTGTTTATTTATATATTTTTAAACCATCTTATTTAAAAAAAATTTAAAGACTATTTTTTAGAGCTGTTTTAGTTTCACAGAAAAATTAAGGGAAGGTACAGAGTTCCCATGTATCTCCTACACATGTATAACTTCTCCCATTGTCAATATCTCTCGCCAGAGTGGTACAGTTGTTACAACTGATGAACCTACATTGACACATCATAATCATTCAAAGTGGATAAGTCCACACTAGGGTTCACTCCTAGTGTTATACATTCAATGAGTTTAGATACATGTCTAATGGTATGTATCTATCATTATAATGTACAGAGTATTTTTACTGTCCTGAAAATCCTGTACTCTGCCTACTTGTTCCTCTACCCCCCACCTCCCAAACTCTGAGAACCATTGACATTTTTTACTGTCTTCATAGTTTTGTCTTTTCTAGAATGTCATATAGTTGGAATAGTTGGAATCATACAGTCTATAGCCTTTTTAGATGGGCTTCTTTCACTTAATAATATGCATTTCAGCTTCCTCTATGTTGTTTCATAGCTTGATAGCTCATTTCTTTTTAGTGCTGAGTAATAGCCCATTGTTTGGATGTACCAGAGTTTATTTATCTATTCACCTACTGAAGGGTATCTTGGTTACTTCCAAGTTTGGGCAGTTATGAATAAAGCTGCTATAAACATTCATGGGAAGGCTTTCGTGTAGACATAAGTTTTCAACTCCTTTGGGTAAATACCAAGGAGCATGACTACTGGATCACATGGTAATATGTTTAGTTGTGTGAGAAACCTCCAAACTGTCTTCCAAAGTGGCTGTGCCCTTTTACATTTCCACCAGCAATGAGTGAGAATTCCTGTTGCTCCACATCCTCACCAGCATTTGGTGTTTTCAGTGTTCCAGATTTTGGAACACTGATTTTGGAACACTCAACATTTAATAATGTATTTTCTCATCATATTCCTTTGGGGGAGGATTTTTTTTTCTTTTGTAGTTTGGCATATTTTTTCTTTTTTTCTGGTGTGTTGCAGAGTAGGGAAGAAGAAGAGGGTCAAACACCTTGGGAATCTGGAGTTTAAATCAGAAGAAATATCAGAAGGATGTTTTAAAAAGAGAGACGTATAATATTGAATTTAGGGTATCAACTATATCATGCTGCAATGTACACTCTTTGCTGTTACTGCCAAATCCTCAGTAAATGTCTACCACAGTGTAAAAGACTGACTCAGACATATATAGTTAGTAGCCAATTATTTTATGTGTGTATAAGAGAAACAAATAATAGATAATTCCATCTAACAGACAAGAACAGGATTTATGTAGGAGAAAGAGGAGAGAGAAGAAAAAAATCAGACATTTGAAAATGATGAGGTTTATTTTCTTTTCCATAGGAAAGGTGCTTATCAGATGGCAGCAAGCAAAAAGACCATTATCAATATCTACCAACCAGATTACCAGAAATATACCTGTTAGCCAACTCCCCCCCCCCCACACACACACCCAAACAAAGAAACTTCATAGTTTCATTTGGCTTGTTGCACCAAGTAAGAATTCACTCCATTCACTCCATGGGAACCATGGGGAATTTCACTGAGAGAGAATGGGCATCGGGGAGGTTATTACAGGATTTAGGCACATGTTGAGGGATTCTAAAGAGGATTTTTGGAAGCAGAAGTAAGTTATGAATTGCATGTTGTCAAGAGGCAGAGGCAATACTGTATTGGTTATTTGAGTTTTTCTTTGAGAGGTGGGAAGTTTAAGAAGGGGCTAGAATTGCAACTGGTAAAGGAGATATAGTGAGTTGTGTTAATCAAAAGAGGGGGTGGACTGTTTAATTTTCTTTGTTGAGAAGTGACCTTATCTCTGCCTAGTTCCAAACATGGTCAGAGTAGCCTTCTCTGAACTTCATTTATTTCTCATGAATGCTGTTTATCTTCAGTTGGGAGCATCACAACCTAGATGCTGGCAGGACTGTTTTTCACTTTATCGGTCCCTCCTTTCCACCAAGGGCAGACAAGGTCAACCCAAAGAACATTGATCTTTGGGTCCAGGTCCACAGAAGTCACGGCATTCTGCCCATGACCAGCTGGATGAGTCATCAAGAGAATAATTTGAGTTCTTCAGGATGTCCCAGGAGTTAGTTCATGGCAGTTCCCTGAGACCTGTTTGGGACAGGCTGTTTCTGCCTTATCCCTGCCAGTGTCCTTCCAGAGTGCTTATATTTCAGTTATGCCTTCTCCCTTATCCAGTTTTTCTGAACAGATGCAAATGCGGGCTCTTAGCTGTAGTTCCTTACAAATACAAATCCCAAGGCAACAGCTGGTGTACAGGTAGTTCACTGTAGAAAGCTTTCCCTTTTAGCAAGGGTGGCTCAACTGTCCCTGGGGCCCACTGGGGAGCCTCCAGAAGATCCACTTCAGACCACTCCATGAGACCCGGAAGAGGGGAGTCTTTATCCACAAGCCCATCTCCCATGGCCAAGGGTTGCCCCAAGCGTTAACCCCCTTGCCCTTACAGGTGTGTGGATTTGCCAGAATGACTGAGCGGCCTCTATCAGTGTTTCTTGCCTAGCAGATGTTAAGCATTTCACCAGTATGTGAGGCATCAATAGATAAATGAATAGATAAATGCTTCCAACATTTTGCTCCTGTTGAGTTTTCAAAGACTTATCTGACAGCCATGTTAGCAGAACTAGGTCCCACAGAGGTTGTCTCATATAGATACAGCAAAAATCCTTAAAAAGACCTGACAAAATTTGTATGGCTTTACCTAGATGCTCTTTGCTTCTTAGATCTTCTATTAGTAATATCGACATTTTAAATTAAGTTCCAAACATCGTAGAATTTCCTCCTACTGTTATGCATATCAAAGGTGGATAGGACTATAAGGAAATGAGGTGCTGTTCCTGGCAGCATCCTGCAGGATTTCTTTCCTGTGTCCCAAACTCTTGAGGGTGGGGCCTGAAATGGAGTTCTACCTGGTCCTCTCAGGCTATAGAACCTAAAGACCCTTTCGCCATTTTGGGTGAAGACCACGAACAAGTGCATTCCTCTATAGACCAGAAGCACTCTCAACCCAGCAATAAGAAACACAGAGAAAAGGAAGAGAGACTAGCTTGATCTTGCTCTGGTGCCGTTGAGTTGGCTGCACACCTTCTCAGGGACGTCCATTGGGACAGTATACCTCTCTTTTTAGCAGTATAACTCCAGCAAAACTCTGGACAGTAAAACTTAAGCATTCCTCAGGTTAAGAAAGAGCAGCCAGAACTGAAAAGGAGCCCTAAGTACAATGATTGAAACTGGTAATGTACATCATAGCTGGACCAGTTTTTCTCTTGTTCAAAATACTGTTTTATTTATGAGCAATTTTCTTCCACTTCAAACTCTCCCATAATATACTCTTTTATTCAAAATGTTCATTCTCCTTCCTGTTGTAATTTAACCATCTACTAATCATTTCTGAAATGGAAATACATTCCTAAATGAAACACTTTTGCAGAGCTGAATTAAGCAGAGAGTGGGTTTCTCTAAACTTTTTTTTTTTTTTTTTTTTGTGGTGGTTAATAGAATTGGCAAGGAAGTACTTTTTCAAAGTCTGAAAAACTATACATGAAGTGTGTGTGTGTGTGTGTATGTGTGTGTGTGTGTGAAAATGAAATGATTTTGGCTAGATGGAGGATGACATCTCAGTAATTAAAGCAAAAAAATTACAATACATGTGTGTTGCCCCAAAATGATATTTACATAAATGAGTCAATAGTCAATAAAATTTCAGTGCAACTTTTTTCAAGTAAAAGGGAAACTTTGGAGGCATGGGTTCTAGTCTTGACTATTCTGATTACTAACTAAGTGACCTTGGGCAAATCACACATGTCTGCATGTTATAGCATATATGAGTCCATTTATAGCAAAATTGGTAGAAATCAGATCAAGAAACACAAAGAAGATAATAACAAATTTTATTTGAAGAGGAGAATAGCAATATGAATGGGACATTGAAGAGGTCAGATATTCTCTGGCTGATTTTTCTCTACCATCGCTTCTATCTAGCCTCCCCTACAGCTCAAGTGTAATTAATCAGTATAATTTATGGTCTTTTTAGCAAAAACCACATTCATAAGGAGTCATCAGTGAGCAAGACTAGCTAAGACTTTCCTGTCTTTGAATTGAGAGAGACAGCAATTAGCTCTAAATTATGTCTCATTTATAAATTTAAAATAGAATCTACATGTGGTTAACTGTTCTTACTGAATCCAATTTCATCCCTTAACATAAAGCTTTGTGCTTCCTTAGTTTCTCTCTGGAACTGTCATCGCGGTTTTTGTTGTTGTTATCGTTGTTGTTGTTTTGGTTATTTAACGTCATTCTAAGCTAATTTAGTATGAATTTTACTGTTCGTTATTGTTCAGTACCATTTGTAGATGCAGATATAAGAATGTGTACTATGCACAATCACTGAAATTATATCATTCATATTTCATAACTCATTCGTGCATATGTATCTTGTTCTTACCAGAAAAATGGAAATACTGCACAAAACTAACTCAACATTTTTAATTTCATTTTTTCATATGGGCACACTTTATTGGCACTCTCTACTTTTGGCTTACTGATGAGTCAGGAAGGAATAAAGGGAAAGAAAGAGAAATGAAGCTGGGTTGCCCTATTTTTCCCTTTCTTTCTATGTCATCAATTTCAGTGTAAGTAGTTACCTAGGACAAGTAAGGAACACAAGTAAGAAAGGATATGGTAGGGGTTTTTGGTCATTCATGTTTCTTAGAGTGCCACTACCTTCTTTCTTTATTTAGAACAAGCTTTGGTTCACATTGGAAAGCATGACCTTTCATGGCTGTCTATGCCCCTGCCTATTACACACTTACCTTATACTATCTCAGAGTCTCCTATGCATTGTGGTTCCACAAGAATTTTGTGCTCATGGGATATTGCAAATGACAAATATGAATGGAGCAGCAAGGAATAGTGGGTGCATATTATCACATGCATCTCCTCAAGTGCATTCTCCATTGCCCATGTGACTTCACTTATAAAACACAAATTCAAGGATAAAATGATTAGACATTTCAAGATGGCAACAACGTTGCATTGAACCAAGAGTGGAACTCTTCTGAATGCAGGACTCTATGCAACAGCCCTGGTCACTGGCTTCAGATGAAGCCAGCCAGTTTGAAGGATCAAAATTTTATGTGAAATGCTGTGATCAGTAATATGAAACAATCGTTTTTGGACCTTCTCAGAACCCTTACTATGCCTATATGCTTCAGAATCTCCAAAAGTGATACAAAATTTAGCCCTCACAATCTTAGGAGTGAGAAAAATGGGCAGAACTTCTGGGACTTGAATCTCAGGTGGATCATCTTATTTCCTATTGAACTTCTTGGCTTTGCCAATATGCACACGAGGGATGGCCACAGACTGCTTCATACTAATCAGATTTACCAAGGATTTATAGATGTATCAGCCAAGTGTCAGTAGGGTAATAATGGACAATGAAAACTATGACTGCCTACTCGTTCAACGTTTGTACTGCATATCAATAGATACCCACCCCCAACACACATACATCGATCCATCTAATTGGGAAGCTAAATTATAACTGGAAGGTTACTGGAGGGAGTATAGGATTTCAGTAGAGGGAAAGAAACATTAATGAAGCGATACAATTTTTTCCAACATAGATTTCTTTAAGTGGCCTGGCTGTTTCTAATGGTGATTATAAATATATACACTCATCTTATACATGGTGAAAAACATGAAATCACCCATAACCTGACTCCTCTTTGTGCTGAGTATATGACAACTATCCTTTCTCTGCTCTTTAACAACCATTTGCTTTTTCTGGAGTATTTTTAAAGTTGTCACTATTTTCAGAGTTTGCCAGAGGTTACATCCTCTTGCTCTGAAGTGTGGTAAGTTTGTTAACCAGACACTTCAAATTGTGTTTTATAATTTCTAAGTATCAAAAAATTGAACATTTTATAAAGTATGTTGTCATTTGATCTATGGACTGCTCCAAAGCTATATTCTACATATAGAAACGATTTCTAGTTTTAAATATAATAGACTTGGGTTGACAGAGTAAAGTCAAAAAGTAAATTATGCCTTTCGTAATAGCCACATACAATGTTAAAAAAAAACAGCATTAATGATTTTTAAACTCTTGTGTAATTGATTAATTCTCCAGTAACTGGGGTTGGTAGTAACTAAAACCTGTTACATTCCTAATGATGCCCAATGAGCCATGGGAAATGAATAGGTGGATACAGTCCTGTTGATCGAAAATAGTTGTTTGTTACTGACTTGTCTGAGAGTAAATGAACACTTTCATTTATCAGGGACAGAGTATAAACTGTTCCTCACTGAAGCGTTTCTAAAAGCTCTCTGCTCCTTTGAATACTGATAAGGGCTCTGAAATTAAAAGTGAAATATGCAAGCAATCTGGGCTATCACAGATTATTTTATGAGCTGCTGGTATTTTTTTCTTCCTTTTATAATTATGATATTTCCCAGACCCCAAACTAATAAATTCTATGATCTCTATTTAATATAAAATTATTAGCGAAGACGTATATAGTTTCCTTTAAAAAATGTAACTTGGTGAGGGTTGGTAGATGGGAGGGGTAACCACAAGATTGCCACAGGGATACGAAAGTCAATTTGGGGAATGTAATCAATAACGTTGTAAAGATTTTGTAGGGTATCCAATGGACACTTGTCTCATTAGGGAGACCACCTCAGGGATGATGTAGATGCCTGATCACTGCTCTGTACACCTGAAGCTGAAGCTGAACAATAATGAATGCCAACTATAATTATATATATATATATATATATATATATATATATATATATATATATATATACACATATATACATATATATATATGTGTGTGTGTGTGTGTATATATATATATGTATGTATACGGTTACGGAAGCGGAGTACAGCATTAGGAATAGAGACAATGGAAATGTAATGGCTGTATGCGATGTCAGAGGGGTAGTAGATGGGGGTGGGGGTTATCACTGTGTGAGGGATATAAATGATAAATTTCTAACTAGTACATTGTTTTGTACACCTGAAACTAATAAAAAAATTAAAAAACAGTGTAACTTGGTAAGAAAATCAGAATTAGTGTGAGGTTTATAGGAGTATGTCTTAAAGAGATCCACAAAAACAGTAGTTCCCAAACTTGGCTACACATTAGAGCTCTTACAAATAATGATGCCTGGGTCCCATTTCCAGAAATTCTGACTTAAGTGGTCTGTGGTCCCAGTGTCTGGATTTTAAAAGTTCCTCAGGTAATGCTAATCGAATATGTAACCATGATTTAGAACCACTGTAAAATGAAGGGAATTTGGGTGTCACAGAAAAGCAACTCCACTACTTTCCCCAGCTTCTTGAATAATCACCATAATCCCCAAACTCAAATTATTGGTAGTCCTAGAGGTGGTGGGTAGCTATTTTACTACAAGCAATTAGTGCAGTATTAATTACCTCAGTGTTTACTGTTAGCTGCCATAAAGACAAGTGAAAGAGACTCTTCATGTTCAGATATGGGTTATGTAAATGTGTCTGTAAAACAGTAACATGGCCGACTTCCTCCATAAATCCATCTATTCAGTGGCTCTGCATAGGCACCAAAAGTGGTGCTTTAAAGCTTGTTTACTTTAACAGGTCCCTGATGGTATTAGTTATGTCCAGGCTTTAGAAACAAAAGGATTGAATAAAAGATCAACCAACACAACATACTAGGTTAATCTTGAGGACCAAAGTTTTGTGTGATGTGTAAAATATTTCTTTCTGACCTTTCAGATCTACTCTCCATTCTTTTCTACCCTACTTTGTGCCCTGGAGGCTGCCCTTTAAGAACTGCATCAAAGAGTTGCCTTGCCCTCTGTTTTCCATTTGGGAGACTTGGCAGGAGCTCAGTGGGTAGGAGAATAATGGAGTATTTGTTTTCACGGCTCCTATAGGATCTCCATAGATGAGGTATAAACCTCTACCAAAGACTTCTGTTCAATAGCTCTCTCTTGAATCTCTAGTGGCTCTGGCTCTTGGGCTCAGGGAGCCTCCTTCCCCTAGACTCATTAGGTTGAAGGTCAACTCTGGTTTTTCTTTCACCATCCCTTGTTGGTTTTCCTAATGCTGCCCACATCTCTGTTGATAACCCACCCCTTTACTGAACTGTCATCAGATACCCCTTGATTGGGAAACCCATTGTTTTCCTGCCAGGACCCTGATTAAGACATTTTGGGAGAATTTGCACACATTACCCTGTCATAAAGTCAGTATGTACATTAGCAAATTAACTCATCTGAGAATGACCATTTGTCTTTGTTATTGTCGCATCTCACATTTTTGACAATGTAAATTTTTGTGTGGAACACCTACTGTGTTTCCCCGAAAATAAGACCTAGGGGGACCATCAGTTCTAATGATTCTTTTGGAGCAAAAATTAATATAAGACCCGGTATTATGTTATGTTATGTTATGTTATGTTATGTTATGTTATGTTATGTTATGTTATGTTATGTTATATTATATTAGGCCCAGTCTTACATTATAGCAAAATCAGACCGGGTCTTAGATTAATTTTTGCTCCAAAAGACACATTACAGCTGATGGTCCAGCTAGGTCTTATTTTTGGGGAAACACGGTAGTGGTTATAGAACTCATTTTTGCAAAGCCTTGCATAGCTACATTATGGGGAAATAGGAGACTCAAATGATCACAGACAAAAATGTCTCAGACACAGGCATCTGTAATAATTCCTTTATATGTGGTTATCGCCAACCAGAAATTGGGACTAGGTGCAAGTCTTCTAGGTAACATTTCAGGATTCTATTGTCATAAAGACTGTTATGGCACCAAAACTATTTGGTAGAAGTATCCCCTACTTCTCCCTGTTGCACTCTTTTCCCTTATATAGTTATCTAAAGAGGCCCATATAATGGCATACTAACTTTTTGGTAAATTGTAATTCTGAAAAGAAGGAGAAAGAGGGTAAGAAGAAAGAGAAAGAGAAGAGACCTATGGGCTAGGAATGAAATGGAGTGTTTCTGGGAAACTTTAGAGAGAATTTCAGGAATAGCATCAGCCGTACTGAAAGAAAATGAGAGGGGAAAGTTGGGCTTTAAAGACATGCTGTATGCCCCTTTATCATGGGATTAAGTGATTCAAGTAGAGGTGTAAAGTAGAACCGGTTGTGGCTGGAACGAGTTCTTTTGAGAACCACCAAGAATAGAACACACGTGTTAAAACTCTGTACACATTTCAGGGGCTTAATGAGATGTCTTAAATCTTACTACTTCCTTTTGCTTGTCTATTAATTAGCTCCTCCCCCCGCCCCATGATTATTTACATTGAATTCTGTCAAGGAGGAAAACGTTTTCCTTCTATGCCTCTAGGTTATTTGCTGGTCTAATAATCAAAATAACATAAGACAGATTAACAGGAGAAAAATTAAATTATGTACATACAGGGGCCTCATAAGAATATGAGACTCAAGGACAAATCAGGCAGTTGAAGCTTATATTGCCATCCTGAGCTAAGGAGATGGGGCTAGGGGTCTGGGACCTCATAGGGGAGGAAGACAATTCAGAGGAAGATGGGAAGAGCAAGTGTTCTGTGAAAAATTGTTTGCCATGCCATGGAGACACATAGATTTAGGGACACAGAGAGGACTCTAAACAAGTAGGCCTTGCTAGGTCCCATTCAGTCTACCACACCTATCCCATATTCTTTGTAGTTATGTCTGATAATATTTCCCTTCCTTCTGTTGGCCTTCTATCTACATTTTTATAGGCAGTTAAGTGGGAGGTAAAAAGAAAACTTTCCTGAGTCTTCTGTTTTTAAAAAATAATCAGCCTAAAATATTTCTCATGACAAAGAGACACAGTTTGGGGTAGCAAGTTTTGCTCCCCTACTATGCTTTCTAGTAAAATGAGATTCGTGAACTCATAATAGGCAACGTCAGCTATACAAAATGATTCTCCAGGTAGTCCAGCAAAAGAGGGTTCATTTGGGAAAAGAAAAAAGAAGCAAAACCACCACAGCAGTGTGAGGATACACACATTTGGATGGAGCTCCAACTGGCCACACATGCGCAAAACGAAAGGGACCCCTTCCCAGAATGCCCTCCTCCCCCCATGTAAATCCTTCTCCCGGAAGTTGGAGCCATAAAGTTTTAACAGGAAGTCAGGACTAGAGAGTAACAGGGATCCCGGCTCTGCCCACAGACATCCCAGCTCTATGGTTAGTCATCTTAAGGTGCCAGTTCACTTTTATCAGCAGGAAGTAATGGAAAGCAGAGATGATAGTGATCCACTCATAGCTGTTAATTGAGGAAGAATTTCACAGCCAAAGAGATGCAAAGGCATAACATTAAATAATAGTGCTTGTCTTGAAAGGGGGAAGCAATTAAAAAAAAATGTTTTGCACTCTACTGTTCTTTACAAACTTTGTTTAATGAGTATGTATGCATTCCATGTTCAAAAAAATTAAAGTTTAAAATTAAATCTAAAAATCAAATTATACTGGGCTAGGGCATGCATCTAGGATATTGATAACTATACTCTTTATAAGAGCAAATAATTGTGTTATGGTCATACCATGGGATACTATATAGCAGTGCAAATGAATGAACAACAGTCACATGTAAGAGCACAAAAGCAGAAGAATGTAATGGAAATTAAGAAAAAGACACTTTCATTATCAGAAGTCACCAACTACTTTCTTAAAAATCCGTAAGGTAAATGTTTTAAGTTTGAAGGCCATATGGTATCTATTGCAAATACATAACTGCGTTGTAGTGCCACAGCAGACATGAAATACGTGAGCAAGTGCGTGTAGATGAATCTAATCAGACTTTTTAAAAAAGTGTCAGGTGGCCCATGGGCCACAGTGTGCTAACGCCTGTATTAGACAACACTCAGGAAAGCTCAAGAAGAGGTAGGCCCAATCCAAATATTGTTTAGGCATGCATATGTAGGAAAGAAAACATAACTTTCCCTCTACCTTTCTAGGTTCTTGGTAGAGTCCCCCCTGTAATAAAAGACATTAATAGGAGAAAAACCAACAGAAGTTGAATAACATGCATACCTCCTATATTCATGGGACAGACCCGGGAAAACTGACTGACTCCTTGAAATGATGACCCAAGCCCTCACCATAAATGCCATCTCCAGCTTAAGACAAAAGATGGCATTGTGGGTAGAGAGCAATTAGGGGAGGTTATCAGGAAGAGCACATTAAAAAAGGGCAAGGTTGTAATGTAGATTTAAATCCCACCTTCTCCACCGATAGAAGTTCCTAGAGCTTTAGTTAGAGTCATCCTTTTCTTCCTGGTACAGCGAGGGAAGTTTCCCTTACAATAGGGTAACTTCTGTGTTTGCAGAGATGCTGCTGTGTCTTCAGCTTCTCAAAAATAATCAGACCAATATAATCAACATGCCAAAGAGGCACATTTTAGGGAGGCATATTTTGCTCCCCTTCACATACACCTGTGATAAATCTAAAAGCCAATAAACAGACACAAATGCAGTTAAGCCTGGAGGGGTGGGGGAGTGCAACCTGGGAAAGGGATCTTGTAGGAGCACTATTTAAGGTTCCTGTGCGAGTTAGAGTTCATATTTCACTTCTTGAAATGGACCTGTGTTCATTATTTTATTATGCTTTGTAACTTACGTATATATTCTTTTTGATATATGCTATTTGGATATATTCTTTTTTTGCATCAAATGTATTACAAGAAGGAAGCTAATGAATACGTATCAGAAAAAATCTGAGGCAAGCACAGGATTTGAGGCACAGCACAGCATGCTTTCTTCAGCATTTTAAATACATCTCTGAAGCCTAGTGTGTATCGCTTTATTTCTAAAAAGTGATGTATCATTTGAAATCATTTATAGTGTACTTGTAAATGCTTCTCATTGTTTGACTAAAACTCTCCACTCATAATTTTGATGATGATTACCATCATTCATCGATTTCCTATTATATTTTGTCATGTCCTTAACGCTTTGGGCATCAGCTCACATTCCATTTTCATTGTGAAGTGTATTTCCTCATTTAGCAAAGCCTTCAGATTGCAACAAAATCAGTCACAACAGCATTCCACACAAGTACTCAGAAAGGAAGCTAAGTAACAGAGAGGTAAACTAGGTTGCACAAGACTACTTCTCATGCTGCTGGGACAAAGGCTCAAATCCCGCTCACCATGCCTTGTTCTGGTGGTGTGTCCGCCCTGCAGTTCTCCTCCCTACGTTGATGCATCTATCTCCTTAGGACGAGGGGGGTATTTATCCTGTAATGGGTTTTCCGGCAACGTGTCTCATTTTAGCTGCTTCAAGCGTCAAGATAACACCCTCATCACTGCCTCTCTGATGGTTCCCCTTTCAACAGCAGTCATTTAATCTCAGATCGCTTTTCCTCACAGTCACCAGCTTTTCCTTTGTGTAATTAAGTCTCATTTTTTTCTGGATAGATCCATTTGTGCCAGAACTCTTCTGCTGCCTTGAAGCTTGCACCATTCAGTTATTTTTAGTGTTATCTCTTTCCTTTCATTAGCACAGAGCTAAACTGCACATATTTTGTGCTTTCAGCTTTACTCAGATTGAGATCTTCCAGCTCCTCAGTCATTCATTTTAGCTGTTGCATTGAATTTCCTCCAGTTCATTTAAATCCTTCAGTTCAGTTTATTATGCTCGGAATAAAGCACCATTTTCTCATGTCTGATCACCAACCCCAGCCAGTGGTAGGTGTAAGGTTTATATACCTCTGTGACTTTGCCTATTTGCTCCCTTGGTGTGTGGGCTCTGAGCCAAAATATAAATTCAATACTGTTTGTCTTAATGTCCACATCTCTGTTTCTGGCTCCCTTTCCTTTGGGCAGTATCCCCTTTACAGCTTTTAATTTTAGTGCTTTTATGTCTTCATTTCTTTTTTAAATATACATTCCTATCAAAATTGAAAAGGATCTGTGGTCACTCATTTTTTTTTTCTTTCACTAAAACCCATTTTCACCTTCCAATACAGTTATCTCTAATTAAATATGAGGCTTTCGAAGGAACTTTAGCCATCTAAGTTTGATTAAGGTGAATTTTTCATATCCTGGAGATCGTTTTACAGTACTCAAGAGGCTGCGGCAGAAGGGATTATAGTTGTTTTCTTTCCCTGCAATCAACCTGATTCTCTTGATGGAAGAACAGAGGGTGCAAATCCCCAGATCCAGCTGGTAGAGATCACTTTGCTCAGAAGATTTGCGTGTACATTTGCATCTATTTCTGATCACTGATTTCTTTCAGCTGTAGCCATAGAACTGTGAGGAGACATAGCCTGTGACCAGCTGACCCAGTAGCCTGGAGCATTCTTGGGCTTCTACTTCCCATCATTTAAATAACACTCTAGTGTGTATCAGCACCAGAGCTCGTTGCTTTTCTCTGCTATGAACACCGATATATATTTGTGTTTCTTTCAATATATACCCCAACTCTCTTTTCTTTGCCCCTATGAGAGTTATTCAAATATTAAATGTTGTCCCCTTATTTTTACCTATACTCCAAATGCCTTGGAGGCCAGGTATAGACTATATTGCTACTCTCCCTAATTGCATTTTTACCCCATACTTGAAAAATATATTGATGAATTGTGTATAAGGTTAGAACTTTCCCTGAAACTGAATCTACCCTCTCTATTAGAGAGGTGCAATAAACTATATATAATGTGACACATATCATCATTACTTTTATAATGCATGCTTATTATTTATTGTACAAGTTTTCAAATGAAAGTCCTATACACACACACACCTTTCACAAAAGAGCAGCATTTGTATTAAACAGGCATGGATTTGTGATCACCACTGACAAAATGAAATTCCTTATTCCAGTAGACTGTCATTCAAACACTATATTGTGGCCATATCAATAAGGGAACTATGGTCTCTTAGCCAAGATAGAAAATAGCCTTGATACAGTACACTGATTGTTATGAAGTCATTTTACATGCATGCACAGAAGTTTGCTTATTATTTTTATTTATGTTAGCAAATAATTTGGTCCTTAGCATAATGTGTGAGTGCGTGTGTGTGTGTGTGTGTATGTGTGTGAGTGTGAGAAATGTAGATCTATATAATTATAATGCATACTGTATCAGTCATGGCTTACTGATTGAATCCAGCAATGCAAATTAGTCAAAAACATTTAAAAATTGAAATATTAAAAAATCCAAAATCTACCTTTTCTTTCTGAAAAACTAGGAGGTCTAGAAACTCTTAGCCCTAATTTAGCTTGGTAACAATTGGCTGGTCCTTAATGTGGCCTGTCTCCTTTAGATGAGCAAGCACAACCTAATTTATCACAGCTACCACTGGACACATTTTCCTACATATTTATCTGCCTGGATACTATAGATATTTAACTTTCAAACCTGAATATGAAATGAAGCTTTATGATGTAATATAAGTTGATATAAATAATTTCAATATACCTATGTGAAGAAAAATAATTTCTCCTTTGGCTAATTGTTCTGTGGTATATTCAGTCTGTTGGCATTTAGTCTTTACTTGTGAATATTTTAAGTACTCATACATTCATTAGCATTGTTAATATAACAAATCGACTCCATTGAAAATTAACTTTAAATCAGTTTTTTATGTGAGTATATGTGTATGCCTATGCATACATACACACACATACTTACGTACTTATAATCTTAATTCTTTCAATGACTTTAACAGTAAAGATACTCTTATTCTATTTATACCTCAGTGTAAACTTGAGCAAGATTCTTCAAATCAAAATAAGTTATTGTATTTTTCCATTTATTTATAATAAATATTCATTATTTACATAATGTGTATCAATATAAGCATGCATTACCTACACAATGCAATAATCAAAAATAATTCAGTAATCAACAATAAGCATGCATTATCCCTTTAGCAATTAGAGAACACAGTTTCTCTGTTGGACCACATGACTGTGTAGGAGAAGAAAAATAATTTTCCCACTACCCTTCTAGGTTCTTTGCTGAGACAACCTTGTATAAAAGATTAGCAAGAGAAAAACAAACAAGTTTAATAATGTGTATACCTCCTGTATACGTTGGAAACAACCAGGAAAACTGAGTAACTCCCCTAAATGGCCCAAGCCTTCACATTAAATACCGTCCTCCAACTAAAGACAAAAGAACATATTGGGGGTGGGGGAGGGAAGCCAGTTATGGGAAGCTACCAGGAAAAAGCCAGTATACAAGGGTAAGGTTGTTATGCAGGTTTAGGTCATTGCCCTAATCCATTGATAAGAGTTTCTGAAGATAAGGTCATCCCCTTCTTCCTGGTACAGAGAAGGAAACACTATTACAAATGGAGATTTCCCTTACAAATATCTCTTACAAAAGGACAACTTCCACTTGGTTTTCAGGACTTCTTCTATGTCTGCCATTTCTTAAAAATAACCAGCTCAAAATAATTCATATGCCAAAAAGGAATATTTTGGGGTGGTATATTCTACTCCCTTTCAACTGACTACAGTAATTTTTAAATGATCACCTTGTTAGGACTTTATTTCTACTTTAAAATCAGCATACTTATATTAAAGCAGGTTATTCGTAAAATGGACTGCCAAGATAAACAACGAATGCAGGTTCCTCTAAAACTGAGGCTTTCACCATTCATTGAACACACCTATACTAATCACACATTATATGTATAGGGTTAGGTTAGGTGTAGAGGATAGAAAAATAGAGAAACAAAGTCTTTAATGTGTTAATAATCTATTGGAGTATGTAGTGGATAAATTAATATAATACAGCAGTTGCATAATCAATAGTAAAGATATATCTTAAATGGTATATAAGCAAAAGGAAGTGAATGATTCTTCTAGGGTAAGGAATATATTTGAAATGTATCTCAAAGTAAGGATTTATGAGTTGGAGAACTGGGGGGTATGGAGGAGTATGGGTTGCATTCGAGGACAGAGGGACCAGCAATCCAAAAGCTTAGAGGAACGCTATTTTGTTGTGTCTTGGAAGAACGGTAGGTAGTTATATGTTTCTGAATGTTTGATGCTTGGGGGAAGTACTAAAAATGGGGGTAAACAAGCAGGTTATTATTTTCTGAAGACATTTAAAAGCATCTTAAACAGCTGGGAAATAATTTCTACAAAATTTTAGTTGCATAAGTAATAAAAGCTCCTCTTAACCCAGGTACTTAATCCAAGTTCCTACTTCTCTAAGTAGAATAATAGACATAATAATAATATAGTATCATACCTTTCTATAACATATTTTGATTTTCCAATTACTTTCAAGTAAGTGGTAGATTTTGATACCATCAGTAAACCTGATCAGTTGGTTGAACTAGGCACAGTATTATCATTTTGCAGTATGAGAAACAGAGAAGTCAGAGGAACTGTGAGAGAAAGGAGCTGGGCTCATGCTCTATCTGCTGTGTCACCCTGCATATTCTTCATCAAATCAAAGAATGTAGAGCTGAAGGGGAGCTTAGTAGCATTCGGTTTCGCTATGCTGCACACCAGCTATACACACAGGCAATCAATATGGTTTGGACACAGCTGATATAATTTGGTGGAGCTCTAATTGAATTTTTTCCCCTTCCTAATATCATTACACCTACAGAACATCTCCAATTAAGTGTCCCCCCATCAGTCTGAAAATTAAATATCCCAAATGGAACTCATTATCTACTCCCACATAAACCAGCTCCTTATGACTATTTCCCCTTTCTATTATAGGCACCACTGCTTCCACGCTTCTAAATCTGAAACCCCTAGAGTCAATTCTTTTTTGTTCCTTTTCCATCCCTAAATCCATTCAGTCACTGAATGCTATTGACTCTGCTCTGAAATTATTTTTATGCATAACTTCCTTTGCTTTATGGGTAAATGTTTTGGAATACATTTAAGCAAATCAAGGTGTCAGTGAACAAAAGAATAAAGACAGGAATAAACAAATGAATAGTCACTGTTCTCATTACCTTTTATCTGTAGTATGACAACCTACAGTTTTCAAAGAGTGAAAGTCTGAGTGTAAGCAGCTGCCTCCCCACCCCATATAAATTAATCCTGTGATGAGGTATTCTCCTTATATTTGCGTTCTTTCAGTCTCTTAAATTATATTACAATGCCTCTTATATTCAAAGCCACTCTCAATTGTTTGATTTTGAATAAGATAATATTGTTTAGAAAACACATCATTGTACACTTTAGATCCATAAGGTGGTTATCTGATGCAATTCATTTTAAAAAATGAAGGCAAACACTGAATAAGTATTAAATTATTCCTAGGGATATGACTTCATCTTTTTACTTCCCAGGTGTTATTGTTAATGAGCCTTTAAAAATCACACATACATACAAACTCACATATACAAAACAGTACTATAGACCTAAATATTGTTGGGGAGAAAAAATATTCCCTCTGCCCTTCTAAGTTCTTCTGGCTGGTCTAAGAATTAAATTGACATGAGACTGAGACCAATTAACAGGAGAAAATCAAACAAAAGTTTTTAATAAAAAGTATACCTCCTATGTACATGAGAGAGACTCAGGAAAACTGAGTAATTTGGCCAAAATGGCAAAAGTCATCACCTTAAATATCACCTTTAGCTAAAGACAAAAGAAGATGTTGGAGTTGGGGAGTCAGTTAAGTGAGGTCACTAGGAAAAGCACAGTAAACAAGGGTAAGGTTGTTATGTAGGTTTAAGTCATTGTCTTCTGCATGGATAAAGAGTTTCCAGAGATAAGGTCATACTTCTCTTCCTGGTACTGACACCCTTTCAAATGGAGGTTCCCCTTATAAATGGACATATCACTTACAAAGGAATAACTTCTACTTGGTTTTGAGAGCTTTTCCCAAGTCTGCTGTTTCTTTAAAAAAATAATAATCAGCTTAAAATAATCCCTATGTCAAAGAGAGATCGTTTGAGGTAAAAAAAATTTGTTCCCCTGAAAATTCAACTCAATTCTGATATTATCTACCCAGTGATAGCATCAGATAACACAGATTAAATGTTCAGCCCCGCAAGACTGCCCCATTCCACCTACTTCAGAGGCCAATCATAAGTTCAGGTTGTTACCTGTACTTCTGACTCACCAGCTATGAATCATAGGTTCCAAAGAGCCTACCTTGGATACAATTAACTTATTAGAGCAGCTCACAAAACTCAGGAAATCCACTTACTCACTAGATCATCAGTTTGTTTGTTAGCTTTTTTTTTTTTTTTAATAAAAGGGTATAACTGAGGAATAGTCAGGTAGAAGAGATGCATAGGGTAAGGTATGGGGAATAGGACACAGCTTCCATGCCCTCTCCAGACACACCACTCTCTGCATCCATATGCGTCCACCGACCTGGAAGCTCTTTGTACCCCCTTCTTTGGGGTTTTTATGGAGGCTTCATTACATAGGCATGTAAATATTAAATCATTGGCCACTGGTAATTTAACTTTTCTCCAGTCCCTCTCCCCTCCCTGGAGGTCAGGGGGTGAGACTGAAAGTTGCAACCCTCTAAACACGTACCGTATTTCCCCGAAAATAAGACCTAGCCGGACATTCAGCTCTAATGCGTCTTTTGGAGCAAAAATTAATATAAGACCGGTCTTATTTTACTATAAGAATGGGTCTTTAATATAATATGATATGATATGATATGATATGATATGATATGATATGATATGATATGATATGATATGATATGATGATATGATATGATATGATACCAGGTCTTATATTAATTTTTGCTCCAAAAGATGCATTAGAGCTGATTGTCTGGCTAGGTCTCGTTTTCCGGGAAACACGGCAATTGGTTCCTCTGGCAACCAGCTCCCATCCTTAGGTGACCTAGGGGCTTTCCATTGTCACCTCATTAATATAACAAAGATGCCTTTAGGACTCTCAGCCTAGGAAATTCCAACGGTTTTAGGAACTCTGTACCAGAAATGGGGATGAAGACAAAATACTGGGGGTGCCAAAAAAATGTACACACATAACTTGTATTCATGTTTTGTTATCGATATATATGGAGTATTATATTTTAATACAGTTTTTTCCTTTCTTAAAATGTGTATACATTTGGGGTGGCCGGATGGCTCAGTTGGTTAGAGCCTGAGCTCTGAGCAACAGGGTTGCTGGTTTGATTCCCACATGGGCCAGTGAGCTGAGCCTTCCACAACTACATTGAAGGACAACAACTTGGAGCTGATGGGCCCTGGAGAAAAACACTGTTCCCCAATATACCCCATTAAAATTAAAAAAAAAAAAATTTGTGTATACATTGTTTTGGCACCCTCTGTATGTATTTCTTATTATAAATCACAGTATCACACATGGGATGGTTTTCTATTGGAGCGTCCAAGATGCATTTTACAAGGGGGCAGGAAAACATGTGTCTACTGTTTCTAAGCCAAATAATATTGTCTCTACATCATGTTGCCTTGAATACCTTACTTAGCATCCTTATTAGGGACATGAAGTCTTCAGAGAACATAAGAACCAATTTTGGGAAGATTAATATAGGAGATAAGGATTGAAGGGAGTTGGTGATTAAACTCTAAATCTGCTTCAGAAAATTTATAACCTAAATATCTGAAAACTTGCAAAAAATGTATTCATTTGGCCGATTTTTTGGTCTATTTGCGTGTATAGTAAGATAAAAGAAAGGCTTGTCACTCTTCAGTAAACTAGTATTTTGCTCATAGCTTTCTTCATATATGCAATAAACAAATATTTATCAAGCATCTATCATGTGCCAAGTAAAAGAAATAAAATACTCTGTGTCAAAGGGGTTAGTTTCAGCGTAGGCTGGAGTGATTTAGAAAGGAGGGATTTAAGGAAGAGTAAATAAGATAGAGATTTTTCTCAAAGAGACAGGCCTTCCAAGTAGGAACAATAGAGGCCCAAATGATTTACTGATACACTTTATGGCATAAATAAATCAATAAGTGGATTTCAGTAATAATTATAGCTAGTGTTTGTTGAGCAATTCATATATGCTTGACAATAAACCAAGATCTTTCCAAAAGATTGATTTAAATCTTATAACAACCTATTGATTTGGCATGGTGATCACATCCATTTTACAAATAGGAAAACCATGGTTTAAATATGTCAACTGAATTCCGATAGCTAGTCAGTGAGCAAATCACCCTAAGCTATCTAACCACTATTCTCTCTTTCCACTATACTGATCTTTCATCGAACTTAACATATTCCCCAGTACTCCTTTCCATAGTTGTGGCTATAAAAATTAAAAGGTTTTGCAATTCAGATTTTATGTAGGTCATGTGGTGATTAAAATAACCCCCACAATTAACTTAATTTTAGTTGGTATAACATACAATACTGTATGCATCCTAGTCAAAAATATTTAATTGCTATTCATACAGGTTTCTAGAAATGCCTACTATATTTTTTCAAGTTACTCTGTATTTCATCAATAACATTAGATTAGTGACAATCTCATGTAGTTCATTTACTGGTTTCAGGATATGGTTCAGGTACTTAGAGAGCCCAAAATTTAATAACTTCTGAAAATGCATGAATTTCCTTCTACCTACTGGTGCGTCCAAAACATTCAGATTTTATTTCCTAAATCAGAGGTTCTAGCCCTTAAAGTTCCTTAGAGGATACTATCAGAATGCAAAGACTCAAAATAGCAGTCTTCCAGAATACAGCATTGTGGATTTAAATTTAAAAGTATTCCCAATATAACCATGGTATCTGCTGATGTGGTCATCCCAATTCCAAGGCACATTCTTAGGACTGTAATAGGGTATACATAGCATGCCAAAATAACTAGCAAGTTTAGTAAATTAATTGGTTTTCTTAAAAAAAAAAAGAGTACAATTTCTTTTTTCTTTTTTTTTTAAGAGTACAATTTCTGAAAAGCCTACTTAGTCCTTTGGAAAATTTTAGACCATGATGTTGAAAATTGTATCCCTAGAAGCTCTAAATATTGACAAACCCACTAGATTTTGAACTACCTTCTACCTTTTCTCCAACCCTCCAAATTAACTCCAAGTTTGTTCATTTTAAGTATTCAGGTTATGCTTCATATTTTGTTTTATAAACACATTTTGATGTTTACAATTTATACATATAACAATAATGTTCTTTCTTTTTGGATATGAGGAGTCTACTCTGACCTGCATTTTTCAGTGTTTCACTGTGTGTAGTACTGCATTTGGGCTGTTATTCATGTCCCAGACAATCTCTAACTTTACACACACATTCCAATGCCAAACCTTTCATATCCACTCATCAAGGTTTGGAATGTAACCTGTGTCTCTGAAAAAGAATGTTTTTGGTCCCAATAATGGACAATTTCATTGTCCCAGAGGAAGAAAATCATTTTTTTTCAAACATACAACTAGAGGTGGCCCATTAGCTCAGTTGATTAGAGCGTGGGGCTGGTAGCACCAAAGTTATTGGTTTGATCCCTGCTTGGGCCACTGTGAGCTGTGCCCTCCTTAAAAAAACAAAACCAAAAAAAAAACATAAAGCGAATCAGTGCCCTCGCATAGGAATTATGCCTGCAACATGGGCTGTGGTTTGAAAGATGCTGTAATCCACTAAACTAACTAGGATAAAACTTGTAGATTAACATTTTTATATTCTACTTCTTTAATTCATAAAATTGAGAATCACAACCATAGGCTTATGCAAAATCTTTGAATCCAATTGTCAGAGGGATTTATTGTTTTTCAATATTAATAGAATCTTCTGTAAGCAAAATAAAGAAAGTAATCTTTGATCATTTCTGTATTTCTATACTAACATTCCTTTATCTGCTCATGCCAGCATACTCCAAAATTGATATTAAGGTTACTTTAGGTACTTATATGGATATTTGAATTTGATTGTTTTTGTGTCGATAAACTTACAACTAATTTTTTTCGAAAGCTTCACTTTCTATCATTAACAATGATAATCTGTCTTAATGTGTTTGTGCTTTGGGCACTTTTTTCCCAATTAACATTTAAAGTTTTATTTTACAATGAAAAATAGCTTTATTTATTTTTAATTAAGGAAATAAAACAAGGCCTGCAAAACCTATGAAAAAATATATTTTTAAAAAGTGTAACATATCTATGTGATAAAAAACCATCTACACTTTTACATCACCACTATAGTGAAAGGTCTCTTTCTTTATTTTTTTTAATTTAATCATCTTTAATAAATTCATCCATGCAGGTCCAAAGGCATTTATTGTTAACATCAAGAGTAAAACATAGACTGTTGCTTTTACTTTATCTTAGCCTCATTCCTATAATGGGATTTGATTATTACATGTATTAGTTTGATCACTTAAAATTATTAGTATTTTGTATGTGTAGAAAAGTTGTTATGTAGCTATCAAGGTGAAGTTCTTTTTCTAGTGGTAAAACTGGTTATGAAAAAAATATAGCAATTAATGTCTAGAAATAAGAGACATTGAAATCTATGCTTCCTAAGAGTGGAATTGATGCGAAAATATAGTGAAAAATGGGGAAAGTCATATTTGCTTAATATGCAAATTATATAGTAGCAAACTGTTTTACTTTTGTTATTGAATTATGGGAAATTCCTTTTTGAATTGCTCAGTCAGTTAGTAACATTATTGAGACTCCATGTTACAGTTTAAGATTTAGATGCCAATACTACAATTATTTTGCTGACAGAAATAAGTCTGGAGCAAGCTCAGAAATGCTTTCTTCTGCTGTTCTCCCTCAAATTCAGGGATAAGTCTACATATTTTATCAAGATTCTTCTAAGTGGATAATTAAAAGCATAATCATTATAAAACCATTTCCATACGTAAGGTCAGAGAAAATAATTTTCCTTGTACCCTTCTACATTCTTCTGGTTGGTCTAATAAGCAAATTGACATGAGACAGATTAACGGCAGAAAATAATCAAATTTATTACATATGTACATACAGGGTTTACGTTAGAATAAAGGAAAACAGCACAAATCAGCAATTGAGTCTTATATGCAATCTTGAGCAAAGGACAAAGGAGGTTGTTTGGGACTTCAAAAGGCAGGAAGGCAATTCACTTGGAAATGAAAAAAGTTAATGTTTAGTAGACAGATGTTTGTTGGGCCCTTGAAACAATGGGACACAGAGAGGACTTTGACAAAATGGGCCTTGCTAGGTTCCTCCCTGTCTATCACATCTAATTCATATTAAACTATAGTTATCTATGATAATAGCTCCCTTTCTGGGCGAACTGATGGTTCAGTTGGTTAGAGCTCGAGCTCTGAACAACAGGGTTGCTGGTTCGATTCCCACATGGGCCAGTGAGCTGTACCCTCCACAACTAGATTGAAGGACAACGACTTGGAGCTGATGGGCCCTGGAGAAATACACTGTTCCCCAATATTCCCCAATAATAAAAAAAGTAAGAAAAAAAAAAATAGCTCCCTTCCTGAAGCAAGGCTTCTGTCTAAATTATTTTAGGCACTTAGGGGAAAGGTCAAAGATATTTCCTGAATCTTTTGTTTCTTAAAAATAATCCGGTTAAAATAATCACTATCCCAAAAAGGCAAATTTGGGAGTGGCAAAGCTCTGCTCCCACTCATGTCATTTGCAAATGTGAGAATCGAACTTTTGTGTGTTTGCTTATTTGTTTGTTAGTTTTAGTTTTGTTTTAAACTTTATTTAAGTGTGATTTTCCAGGACCCATCAGCTTCAAGCTCCAAGTCAAGTAGCTGTTTCATCTAGTTGTGGAGGGTGCAGCTCACAGTGGCCCAAGTGGGGATCAAGCTGGCAACCTTGTTGAGAGCACCGCGCTCTAACCGAGATAACTGGCCACACCCATGTTTGTTAGTTTTTGGTTTTTGTTTTTAATTTACTACTTGAAAAAAAAATTGTTGGGGAACAATGTATTTCTCCAGGGCCCATCACCTCCAAATGGTCGTCCTGCAATCTAGTTGTGGAGGGCGCAGTTCAGCTCCAAGTGCAGTTGCCATTTTCATTCTTTAATTACAGGGGGCACAGACCAGCATCCCTTGCAGGAATTGAACCAGCAACTTTGTTGAGAGCTCGCGCTCTAATCAGCTGAGCCATGTGGCCGCTGCCCCTCTGGAAGCTCAGCGGCAGCTCATTTTCTTCAATCTAGTTGTGGAGGGCACAGCACACTGGTCGGTGTGGGAATCAAACTGGCAACCATGTTTTTCAGAGCTTGCGTTCTAACCAACTGAGTCATCTGGCCGCCCCTGTTCTTATTATTTTGAAAGTGTATATTAAAGGAATTTTGTCACTCAAAATGGCCAAAGGGAAATGAAATAGGAAACAGTGAAAAAGAGATTCATAACCAGGCTTTTGAACTTTATGCCTCAGAATCCCTTTCAAGTTTCAACCCCTTGGGGAAGACTTTTAGTTCTCCCCACCCTTTCCCTCTGCTTTTTTATACCCCATGATTCATCCCTTTATATCTGTAATTATAGAGTAGCTTTTTTTCCAACTTGATTGTATAGCAGTCCCTTCTTCTCTGCGGGAGCTAGAGTCCAAGACACCCAGGGATGCCTGAAACTGCAGATAGTACCAAACCCTGTATACATGATGTTTTTTACCTATGCATACATACCCGTGATAAAGTTTATTTTATAAATTAGAAACAGTAAGAAATTAACAACAATAACTAATTATAAAATAGAACAATTATAACAATATACTTTAATAAAAGTTATATGAATATTGTTAGTTGTTTCAGGGAATCTCTTGTTGAAGTCATCGTATAGGCTCAACTCTTTCTGGCACAAAACATTGGTGTCAGTCAGAACACATTTTTCTGTTCATGTCTTCCATGCACAAATTTAATGCCTTTTCCATCTTCACTAAGCATTTATTATATACTCTAGCCATAACTTTTGCAGTCTGAGGTGTGACAGTAAAACTAGCATAGATTTCTTTATCCTCTTTCCCAGTTTCATGGATAGAAGATTCGTTCTTACCAGAGATCTTAGCAACTTCAGCATGCAATTGTTCTCTTTCCTTATTAAGTTGAGAACTTTCCCCTTTTCACTTGAAGGAAGCACTTTATGGCTTCTCTTTGGTGTATCTAAATTGCCAGCATCACTACTGTTCAGCTCTGGGGCCATTATTGAGTAAAAGAAGAGCTACTGGATCACAAGCCTGGTGGTACTATAACAGTCCATCTGGTCACCAAGATCGCTATTAAGTGAGTAACCAGTGGAGAGTGGCTATGCTAGATATGCTGGACAAAGAGAGGATTCAATCCTGGGCGGGAGAGAGCAGGATGGTACAAGATTTCATCATGCTACTCAGAAGGGCAGGCAATTTAAAAGATGAATTGTTTATTTCTGGAATTTTCCGTTTAATATTTTTGGACCATGGTTGATTGCAGGTACCAAACCACAGAAAGTAAAACTGTGGATAAGACTGGACTATTGTCCATATTTAGTGAAGATGAAACTGTCTTATTTAACGTTTTATTCCTTGGGTTCTCTCTGTGCATCATGCATACATTCTAGGAGTTCCCCAAATGTTTATATAAATTAAACACGGAATGGATGAATGATGGATGGAAGGATGGATGCATAGATGGATATATGTAAAAAGATGGATAGTTGGATCGATGTGTTATAATCTTTTCCATGTAAACCCGTTTTTCAAGATAAAGTCACCTCTAAAGTGTCCTTAAAACTCAATTATCTAAATAGTTGCTTATAATGTAATTTCAAAAAGGTTAACAAAAAAAAACCACAGGATACACAATTAAAATTGTTTCTCCTATCCTGTCACCCAACCACCTAGTCATCCTCCTCAGTCTTACCAGAGGGAACTGATATTACAGGTTTCATATATATCCTTCCAGAGAAGTGCTGTGTGCATCTGTGCACACACACACATACACACACACACACACACACACACACACCAATTCACACCTATCAACAAGGTAGGAGAGTGCCTATTTCCTCATACCATCAACAACATGACATATTTTCATCTTTGCCCATCTGGTGAAAAATCATGTCTTTAGTTTGCCTTTGTCTAATAATAAGTGAGGATGACCACATTTTCAAATGTTTAAGAGCCATTTTTGTTGTTTGTCTCTGAACTCTTTTCATCTCTTTTGCAGCATTTATTTAGAATTCCTTCTAAAATTGTTTTAGAGCCAATTGCTATGAGAACAAGTCTATTTTTTTAATCAGAAGCAGTATTATCCAGCATATTAAAACTTTCTAATTCATTTGATTTAGCACTATTGCTAATTGTTTGAGTGTTTCAAAAGATAAACTATACTGTCAAGGAGGGCAGCTTCAATATTCTTGACCATATTTTAAAATATCCTGTAGCCTATGAAGACATGTCGGAAGAGAGGTTCCAAAAACAGTAATGGAGGTCTCTTTCCCATCTCTGGAACCTTGTGCAGGCTGTTCCCTGGAAAAACTTTTGCTATTATTTTTCATAATGAAATCTTTCTCATCCTTTAGATCTCAGTTTCATTGTACTTCCTCAAAAACACTTTGCTTATTAAATCTAGACTAACCTCCCTTGACTCTCTATTTTAGGTATTCTGTATCTTAACATCTTGTTTATTCCTTCCATAACTTTTATTATACTTTGTAGTTATATTATTTTGTCATTTACTTGCTATGCTCTATAATAAGCTGGAAGTTCCATAAGAGCAGTCTCCATGTCTGTCTTTGTTTACTGTTTTATCTTCACTGCTTGGTGCATGATGTGAAGTAAAATAAGTATTCCACAAATATTTGTAGAAGGAGTAAGTGAAGAGATTCATCTATGTTCTGGATTGTCAAAAATTCAGTTACTTTTCAACTATACCAAATGTATACTTCCGGTGGACTGAATTTAATTCAAATAGGTTTTTACTATGTGTAAGCAAAGGGATAGAGGGAGGGGGAGAAGAAGGGAGCAAGGGAGTGAGAGAGCGAGGGAGAGAGAGAAATAACGGACTCTTCAAACAGCTTATGATTTTAACTCCTACACTTATTCACCATTTACTGCAAATGGATTTCACAAATAAAGAAACTGTAAGGTCAGACATCATCATTGCTCTGAGACAAATGCAACCAGAGTACTTTGAGGTTCAGATATAATTGATGGATAAATGCAAAGCTGGAAGAAATTTATTAAAAATGATTTTAAACCTCATTTTTCTGACAACTCTCAGGAAGGTGAGACTTTAAGAAAACTGTGCATTACACTTGGGCTTTATATTCTGTCTCTTAATTAAAATCCAATGGAATATATAGTTTAATAGATCATATATGCCAAGAGCCACCTGGGTGTATTGACTATTACATGATAATGATCAGATTAAGGGGGCTTTTATCCACCTAGTGTTTCATTGGGGATAGAGTTTGATGTGTAAATTTAAATGAATTACGATCTAAGAATTACTTCAATAAAGAAAATATCAAGCTTCAACTTTTGCTTTTGTACATGCGTTGATTTAATCTTTCAGCCATTTATCACCAGCCCTGTTTGCAAGGAATAGATCTAAATTTCCATTTGGGAAAGATTTGACTTGCCCTTTGACCCATGAGCTGGTACTTTCAGTTTTGGTGTTTGGTTTCCCTATCGCCCTCAGAGGAAAAGAATATTGGAGGTTAGATGTCTTCAGAGAAACTGACTATTAAAATCAATGTAAAATGTAATTAATCAATGGTCATTAACTCATGGATAGTGTGACTTCTTGTGTTTAGCTATGGAGAAAATATAGAAAGGTAGGTGATAAGAATAGAGAACCTATGAAATAGGGATTGGAAAGTAATTAATCTACAGAACAATGGATATCTTTTCTTGCTTTAATTGTCATTTGAATAATTTTTTAAGTACATAAAAAAACAAAAATTGGCATATAAAATTTGGTGCTATGAGCTGAAAACTGAGAAATATAAGAAATATAAAAATTAAAAGGTAAAAGAAACCTTAAAAGATGTAACTTGTGTTCTTACATTTATGGAATGAGTGCAAGGAGAGGATGAACACTTATAAGCATCTATTTATTTTATGGTTGAATTGTAAAAAAAAAAAAAATAATAATCATTCCATGGAAAAGCATATTCCTTCGGGATGTCCTTATAATTGAACCCACAAGTGTGTATGCCCAACATACAGTAAGACCTATCACTAAAGCATCGAGTATGCAATAGTTTATTTCAAGAGGAGGCCCAAAGAGGAGATGGGCTCTCCTCAAGAGAGAAAAGACAAAGAGTTGTAAGGAGTTAGGGGGAACAGGTACGCGGATGTGCTGGCGGGGCGAGTTTTAATTGGAAGACTTTGGAACTTGTCCATTTGTAGCAAGGAGCTTCAGCAGCAGATATTCCTGGACAACTCACCCTTCCCTTATGAGAGGGTTCCAGTGTTCAAGTTCTGGTCCCATCCTGGTCCTTTGGTTCCATGGGAGCAGGGTGGGGGTGCCGAAACTCTGGTTCTGGGTGCAGCTGGAAATCAAAGTTCTCTCTTATGCGCATACTTCAGCTGCTTGGCTTGGAATTTGGGTCTGTTGATTCTGAAAGGCAACTCAGTATCTTGTCAGGAACAGGATAAAACCATTTTGAGCTGGTTCTGTGGTTACATCCTGAAGGTAGAATTTCACTGTGGAACGCTATCTCTGGAATCTCCTTCCCATTACCCTCAACACTGCCTTATGTTCAACCTAGATTATTTGCCATGCCGTCTTAGTTCTACTTGGCTCTTGATTATGGTCTTTCTAAACCATTTCTTCCACCCAGTGTTCTCAGAGTTGCTCATGTAACAGATTTTTGATGATCCCCATTGCCCTAAATTTCAACTCCTTAGCTTGGCCTAAAAAGTTCTCTTTTTTGTCGTTTTCCTACTCTTACCTCCTCATTTCCTCCTCTCCTTGTCTGTTCTACTTACACTTTATGGCACTCTCCTTAGACCATGAATGATATTGCCCACTTTCTCAACCTGATAAGCTTCCAATCATTCTTTTTGATGCAGATAAAATCTGATCTTCTGGGTGATACCTTTTATTAATTCTCTGAGATAGAATTTATCTCCCCCTCTCTTTTGATGCCCCTGAACACTCTAGACTACACTGTATTGCTGCAGGTCCCATATTGCATGGTAATTATTTTTCCAAATATTCTTCTCCTTAATCCAATTGTGATACATGAAGGCCTAGGATTTTGTATTATTGAGTATACCCTGTGTTAGAAATGTATCGAAAGTACGTAAGATATTTCAAATGAACTATTGTGATGTAGTTATTTGTTTTTAATAGATCTTATACTTTAGAGTAGTTTTAGGTACACAGCAAAATTGAATGGAAAGTAAGTATAGAGATTTCCCATATACCTCTTGTCCTAACATATGCACAGCGTCCCTTATTATCAACATCCTGCACCAGAGTGGGGCATGTGTTACAATTAATGAACCTACATTGATACATCATCACCCAGAATCCATAGTTTGCAGTAGCGTTCACTCTTGATGTTTGTGATACATTCTTAATGCTGTGAAGATAGTATTTTAATTGTCTTTGAGAATACATGTAAAAATTTTCAAGGTGTTTTGATGCAAGTTTAGATTTAATAGGCCTTGGATTTCAAGAGTCAATTTTATCTTTAATGAACTCTTACGTTTTCCATTTAGTAAAATTCTTTGATATAGAGTAATACCAATAATATAGACCTTTACAATAGATAGTAAACTTCATGTATGTGTTTAACAGAGAAAAATCCCAGTCACACATATTTTACCTATGAAATATGAAAACTAAATTAAGCATTTTCTTAATTAGACCTCAACACCATAGGTGGAACCTGCATTTTAATGTGACTAGTGATTGCCTGGAATTTGGATCTGGATTGCATTTAGTCCTCCTAAAATCTTTAATCTCTACCAAGGACTGATAGAGAAGCAAATGTGTTTGTTTGTTTATTTGTTTGTTTGTTTTTTAACTGTCTGTGGAATTTTATACGATCTACTTTTGGGGTCTGGTGACAAAATCTGTAGAACACCTTTATTTTTCAGAGTTATTCAGAAGCTATCATAAGCTTCTTTCCTTCTCAGCAAGGCAAATCCTAGAGTGACAGCACACACTGAGAATCTCCCTTAGTGGGAAATGACAAAGGGAGATGCCCCTAGCACTTTCCTGCAAAGCCAAACTGGCTTTCTGGAAGTGAGGAGAATTTTTTCAGCAAATCTAAGTGTAAACCAGAAAGCTCAACAGATAAAAACCATAAAACGAGGATAACACACACAAAATGTTTATATTATAAAGGGTGAACACAGCCAGAAGATGCAATTTACCTTTACCTTTCTTCCCCAAGAGCTGACAATATGGGGTTAGAGAGAAATTGTAAAAAGAGGAGTTTTGGGGATTTACAATTTTCCCTCTGACTAACAGTTGAAAAAGCACAGCTTTAGGAAAGGTTCTCATTTGATTTCCTATGTTTGTGTTTGTGATTTTGTATGTGATGTGTGGTAAAGGTGGTTGCAAAGTGTCTAAGATATTTAGTAAACAAACAAACAAAAAAATAGACAAACTTGTCTTTTTAACTGCCATTGAAATAGTTGCTAAATTCTTTCTAGATGATTCTGACAAAATAAGCAAAGATCACATGTACTAACGGGCTTTGCTTGAACGTAGATAAAAACAGTTCGCTTTTTACATTTTTAGCTAATTGTATCTTTAACACATATAAGCCCTAATACCAGATCTTAATGTTTTTTATAGTTCAATAAGGAATATAGAACAATAAAGTGTATTATCCAGAGAAACAAAATATTGACATTTGAAATATTTTTTTTACTCTTTTATGGTATCAGATACTGTCTGAGATAAAGTAAACTTAATGAGGTCTAATGAGATATAGAGTTGGTTAAATTGGCTAGAATTGTCTTTGATTTATATTTTCACTCTCTCCTGGAAGTTTGGAATGAAGTAGTAAATTATGAAATTGTATATATATATTTTTGTTTATCATTCTATTTACAATATCACAGCTGACTCACTTTAGAATAGATAATATTGCTAGTTACCTTTCCTCAGAGAATAAACATCTGTTCAAATGCATTTCAGCATTTTAATTGTGTTAATAATAGAAACTATAGTACAAAGATCAACATACTCCACTTCAGAGAGAATAAGGACAGTGATTGTTGACTCTGAGTGATGTTTTCCCAATGTAAGGAGAGTGGACTTTTTCGTCTTTGTGATATTGAATTTCATTTCACATAGCACTCTAAAAAAAGGCAAAATATCATTTTATTATCTATTATGAAAATTAGAAACAGAAGCAAATGGTTTTATTATTATTATTAATATGACTATGTTAATTTGATGTGGTACTTCACAGTTTAGGAATCATTTTCATATATCTTAATTGATTTGCTCATAATAGCTACCACCACCTCTGAGAATAGGCCAAGCAAAAGAGTGTGGCGGAAAAAAAATACAAGTGGCACATGGAGTTCAAGTTTTTATGGCTCTTGAAATACATGCCATTAGACTATAACATCTCTGAGCCTCAACTTTCTTATGGGAAAAAAATGGGAATATTAATACTGACTTTACAGAGTGATTGGAACGATTAAGTGAGGAACTGTTTTAAAGCCTTGGCACAGTGTCGGTGCTCAACACCCATAATTCCATTTCCCTTTTAAAATGTATTAACTCGAGAGAAGGTACTTCAGTGGTGGTATTAAAGAGAGAGGGGTAACTTAGCCTTCACTTAATGTTGATTGGCTCCCACACCAAGCCACTTGAGACAAACATACAATCTGTGAAAATAGAGAAACCCACGTTCAAGACAAATGCTGTATTTTCTCCCTCCCCTTCCTCTCTTAGCAAGAGGCCACTTTGGAGCCAGGGCTTAGAATAGGATAAGGCAAGTGACATGCTTGCTTCCAGTATAAAATATAAATTGTTATCTAAAAATTCAGTAATGAAGATAAATACCATTTTAGTTCAATATTTTAAAAATCAAAATGAATGCAAAACAGGAGCAGCCAGATGACTCAGTTGGTTAGAACGTGAGCTCTGAACAACAGGGTTGCTGGTTCGATTCCCACATGGGCCCAAGGGGAATATTTCAGAGAGAACTGAGTCTCAGAGACCCTATGCAACTTGCCTGAGGTCAGATATCCAGTAATTAGTAGGACAGAGGTCAAATCCAGGCTGTGGAACTCCACACTTTTGATTGCTACACGAAAATTCAGCGAAATATTGTTGAGGCATATATATCTGATAAAGTATTTTTAAAAATCAAGGGATGATAGATTCAGGGTATGTTTATTATCTCAGGTTGGGGGACACCAGTGGATGGACTAAGAGAGGAGCACAGAGAGAAACATAATTGCCAATATTCTAGTCCTTGACTTGAGTGGTCAGGTGGAGATTGGGATGAGGTGAGTATGGGCAGTGATAGAAGTTCAGGGTCAGGTATGTAGTTATCTGAAATGTTGATAATTTTGCTCATAGTGAACTGTTTTGCTTCTTTTTTTTTTTAAATTTTACTGGTGAACAGTGTGTTTCTCCAGGGCTCATCAGGTCCAAGTCGTTGTCCTTCAATCTAGTCGTGGAGGACGCAGCTCACTGTGGCCCATGCAGGGATCAAAACAGCAACCTTGGTGCTACCAGCACCACCCTATAACCAACTGAGCTAACCAGCCACCCCAATTAATACTTCTTTTTTTTTTTTTTAATATAGAACGCTTCACGAATTTGCATGTCATCCTTGCGCAGGGGCCATGCTAATCTTCTCTGTATTGTTCTAATTTTAGTATCTGTGCTGCCGAAGCGAGCACCCAATTAATACTTCTTAAAGGAATGATTATGCAGTACCTTTCTACTAGGTCTGACAATTAAGTTCGCGAACTTCTTGTAATGCTGTTGGTAACCTTTTTTTTTTTTTTTTACATCAGAGAGGTTATTCATTATGAATTTGTACCAACTGGACTAGCAGTTACTCAAGTTTACTATTTGGAAGTGCTGAAAAGGCTGCGTGAAAAAGTTAGACGACCTGAACTTTTCGCCAATAATTCATGGCTCTTGCATCACGACAATGCACCAGCTCACACGGCACTGTCGGTGAGGGAGTTTTTAGCCAGTAAACAAATCACTGTATTGGAACACCCTCCCTACTTACCTGATCTGGTCCCCAGTGACTTCTTTCTTTACCCGAAGATAAAGGAAATATTGAAAGGTAGACATTTTGATGACATTCAGGACATAAAGGGTAATACGATGACAACTCTGATGGCCATTCCAGAAAAAGAGTTCCAAAATTTCTTTGAAGGGTGGACTAGGCACTGGCACCAGTGCATTGCTTCCCAAGGGGAGTACCTGGAAGGTGACCGTAGTGATATTCAGCAATGAGGTATGTAGCACTTTTTCTAGGATGAGTTTGCAAACTTAATTGTCTGACCACCTATATATTCTGGAGACACATATTAGCTGTAAGAGCCTTCAGCAGGAAGACTGTTTCCTCAGAGTTGCCAAGTGACTGACAATAATATGTAAAGATAGAAGCTTCAAGGAAAATGTTGCCAGAGGTCACTTTTAAACGATGGGAACAGTCATTTTTCATGATAAGCTACCCCATCCCCACCCCACTGAAGCCTCTGGTCTGCTATGATTATTAAACTCCTATCTTTTCAGTGCAAAAATTTGCAAACTGAAAGGAGAAGAATTTCCAGAGAAAACAGCCACTTTCCTTTTAGTTGATAGTTGTATTAGCTTAATCATTCAAACATATTTATCTTAAATTTTTTTTTTTTTGCTTAGGGATAAAATAATATTTATAATATATATGATTTAAGTAATAAATAACTTATTAATTTCAAATATCCTCAGTAATTTGAAGCCACCTATGTACCCCTCCTCAATTCCATCACTTCCCCTACTATTAATAGATAATCACTCTCTTAAATTGTGCTTTGCTTTATAGCCTCGCCATATATATGTATATTCCTAAATAATAAATTGTTTGGCTGTCCATGCTTTTGAACTTCACATAATTGGAATCATATTGCATCTAGTCTTGTGTGACTGCTTTTTCCAATCAGTATTATGTTGCTGAGATTCATCCACGTCCGTGAATATAGCTGTAGTTCATTCATTTTCACTGTCATATTCTATCATAGACATAAACCACCATTTATTTATACATTCTGCTGTTGATGGATAGTTGGGTTGTTTCCAGATTCATCTCTTTTCCTATTACAAACAGTGCTCTGTAGATGTAAGAAACATCCAAACCTGTAGAGAACTTTAATGAGTGTATTTGAACCAAACTGACAATTGCCAGGACACAAAATCTCAATGGATTAAGAAAATGCCCTGGGACCAGCCCCGTGGCTCAGGCGGTTAGAACTCCATGCTCCTAACTCCGAAGGCTGCCAGTTCGATTCCCACATGGGCCAGTGGGCTCTCAACCACAAGGTTGCCAGTTCAATTCCTCAAGTCCCGCAAGGGATGGTGGGCTCCACCCCCTGCAACTAAGATTGAACATGGCACCTTGAGCTGAGCTGCCTCCCGAATAGCTCAGTTGGTTGGAGTGCATCCTCTCAACCACAAGGTTGCCAGTTCGACTCCCGCAAGGGATGGTGGGCTGCGCCCCCTGCAACTAGCAAGGACAACTGGACCTGGCACTGGGGGCACAACTAGCAACCAAGAGCTGGACCTGGAGCTGAGCTGCACCCTCCACAGCTAAGATTGAAAGGACAACAACTTGACTTGGAAAATAAAAGTCCTGGAAGTACACACTGTTCCCCAAGAGAGTCCTGTTCCCCTTCCCCAATAAAATCTTTTAAAAAAAAAGTGCTCTGAAGAATGTCAGTTTTGAAGCTTATTTTATACATTAGAATCAAAGGAGAAGATGTAAGGAGGTTTACATGATATTCATTGGTGGTAGATTAAGAGGGTAGAAGAAAATAAAGAGGGAAATCTCTGGGCTTGGATAAAAAAATAAAACTGAGACACACATACTTCTTTTACATTGGTAGGTACAGGATAGTTAATAATTAACACTTACAGAGCAGAGAGATGGTATTCAGAGAACAAGATAACAATAAGGGGTTCTGTGGTCTGTGCTCTGGGTGCAGTGAGCTGTGCCCTGAGGGGTCTGGAAAAGTGAATTACTATGACATTCCAAGGGTATTACTCTGACATTCCAAGGGTAGGCTATCTTAGATGCAAAAACAGAAGACAGGCTCACTTAAGGTAAAAATTGACCTTTGTCAAGGAAGCTACAGGCCAAGGATGTGACTACTGGCCATGACCCTCTTTTAGTTAGAAGTTTTTATGTTCAGACCATCCTATGTGGTTTATTTCGGTCTCTCAGTTTGTAGTGCCTGCCACACTGGCCTCCCCTGAGCTTGTCAGGTTTAGTATGTGGCCCCCTTTTCATCCACAGCTTCCTGTACATACTGAGTAGTGGGATTGCTGGCTTGTAGAGTTCATTTCTGTGCCCTCAATATACTCCTCTCATTTTTACACCGCTCTGCTGGGTACACTGAGACTTGTGAGCTCTGAGTACCAGGCTTCCATGTCACCTGATTGGAGGATCGGAGAGTTAGAGCAGATCCTAGGGTATTTCTCTCCCTTCCTTTGTGCCTGAGGCTGTATCTTTGGCAGCAGCTGCCTATCCTTTGAGGTTCCAGCTCCAGCCACCTAGGCTCACAGGGGCTCCCACTTCCACTAAATGAACTCAAGACCCTATCAGGAAGGAAAAATAATTTTCCCTCTACCCTTTTAGGCTCTTGGCTGAGACCTTCCCTATAATCAAAAGACAGAGTAACAGAAGTAAAACAAACAAAAGTTTAAGAAAGTGTATCCCTCCCAGGAAAAATGAGTAACTTCCTGAAATGTCCCAAGACTCCACATTAAATACCAGCTCCCGCTAAAGAGAAAGATGTTGGGGGAGAGGGGATCCATTTATGGGAGATTACCAGGCAAAGCACAGTAAAGAAAGGTAAGGTTGTTATGCAGAGTTAAGTCATTACCTTCTCAATTGATAAATTTCTAGAGATTTGGAAGACACCCTTACAAATGGAGATTTCCCTTACAAATGTAAATGTCTCTTATAAAAGGATAATTCTGCTAGGTTTTCAGAGTTTCTCCTGTGTTTGCCATTTCTTAAAATAACCCACTCAAGATAATCCTTATGTCAAAGAGGCATATTTTGGGGTGACAAATTCTGCTCCTCTTCAGCCTCAATCCACTGAATTCATGCACCTTCCCACCCTCTCCTCCTTTTCCTCTTTTCTCCCTCTCTTCCCTTTCTCCCTCTGTCATTCCTTCAGTCTAAGGGTAATTATTGCCTAATGTGGTTGCTAAACTGGGTTGCTCCATACTCCACAGTTTGCCATCTCAGTTCTTCTGTCACCTGTTTTAATTCCAAATTTAAGATTTCTATTTAAAATACCGAAGGGCTTATAAATTCTGCTGAGACACTGACTGACAGGGTATATCTATAAATTTACAAGACTATGCCAAATTCTTTTTGAAATTGTTATGGATACCAGGACCGGAAAGAACCCAAGCGGCACTCAGAGAGTTAGGAGAGTCAGCTTTATTACGCTGGCGGGCTCAGTGGGATCCTTCCCAAAGACTGAGCCCCTAGCAAGGTTTTGAGCAGGGTTTTATGGGCTGGGGACTTCCTTGAGTTGGGGTAGGGGTAGGTGTTGTCTGATGATTGGCTCGGGGTGTGGCTTGGAGGGGGTTATGCGGAAGTGGGCTGGGGCTTAGGCTGGGGACTTGTCTCTCCGCTCCAGCCACCATCTTAGGTCAGTTCCATGGGGCAGGGAACCATTTTATGTCAGTTTCTCCATCAAAATTAGTTAGACCAATTTAAATTCCCATCAATTTCATCAACATTTTATTTGCTCTGAAGTCTCTCCAGTGCTTGATAATGTCAAATTTTAATTTTTGGCTACTACATTGATATAAAATTGTTTCTCACTGTGGCTTTAATTTGCATTTCACTAATTAAAAATAAGATTGAACATTTTTTCATAGTTCTCTTGGCAAGTTTTAAGTGCAGACAATTGTCAAATATAAAACATAATTTACATAAAATTCACTTTTGGATTTATTTTATTTTCAGTTACAGTTTAATTTAGTAGAGTACAAAGTTTATCTCAGGTTTTCCATTTTATTCATTCAGTCATTTAATTTAACATGTGTCAATAAACAAAACTCGACTGAGTAAATTTTAAAAATCTAATTCGCTTTATTAAATGATTCACAAAATCAGGCAGCATCCCATCTAGCAAGTAGAGATGAAGTAGGAATATTTTTCTGTGAGTCCCCACATGATGTAAATGATGTTGGAGCTGCCGGCAGTTTCTGGGTGTGGGCCAGGATCGTGTCTCGTGAAGTGGAAGAATGGACACACGGACCAGGAAGAGGCAAAAAGTTGTAAAGGAGGATAGTTTATTAGAGGCAGGAGAAGAGGTGGCAGCTCCCGAGTGGGAAGATGTACCCGAAACTGGGAAGCCCAGTGACTGAGGCAAAAGCTCTTGTTTTTATACCTTCCCTTGCCTGTTTGGGGAAGGGGGCTGGAGCCTTCTAATGGAATTCATCTATTAGGTTTTTTTCCTGTTTGCCCATCCTGAAGGGATAAGGAAATAATCCATTCCTATCTATCAGATCTGCTCCTTTGTCTGGCCAGAAGGGATTTGAGATTATCTATTAACCTCAAGGCCTATTCTCTTGTTTCTGTCCTGGCGTGAAGGAGATTCCAGGACCCGGAGTTTCAGGATATGGCTGCTTTCTGTTTATTCCATCAGGGACCCCTCTGTCTACCTAGCAACATGCTAAGTATCCTGTCTCAGAGAGGTACTCCAAAGGGCTACAGAAAGGGAAAGGTTCTTAAAGGCAGGACAAGAAAGTAATAAACCAAAAGGAAAAAAAGAGATTATTTCAGGCAAGGTCACCTCCCTTTGGGGAACAAAAGGGTCTGTTAGGAGGATTACCTCACCTTGCTTCAGTTGATGGAAAGGATTACCTCATTGGTGCTGACCAGAAAATTCTACACTAACTGGTTAATACTACATTCCTGGGCAGGTTGTGACTGCAGTTAGGGTTGGTATTAAGTCTTGGTTTGCTTAGCAGAAGTGACTCCATTTTGGACTTGTTTGGCTTTTAAAACACATACAAGTTAAGTTCTACTACCGTGTTTCCCCGAAAATAAGACCTAGCCGGACAATCAGCTCTAATGTGTCTTTTGGAGCAAAAATTAATTAAGACCTGGTCTTATTTTACTATAAGACTGAATATAATATAATATAATATAATATAATATAATATAATATAATATAATATATATAATATAAAAGACCTGGTCTAATTTTACTATAATATAAGACTGGGTCTTATATTAATTTTTGCTCCAAAAGACGCATTAGAGCTGATGGTCTGGCTGGGTCTTATTTTCAGGGAAATACAGTATATACCAGACACACTTCTATGTGTAACTAAGAAATTGGAATATGTTATAGAAAGGATAATTGGGGAGCACAATCTTGAAAATGGCTTAGTGTTAGGACATACTTCATTATGCTGACTCCTCGCCTACTCCCTTTCATCATCATAAGATCAGTTACTGTAGTATATTTAAGAATATGTGGATTGTTTTCAAAATTGGGTGTCCAAGTTCATCCATTTTGCAGGTACCATATTGGACTTTCAGTATTGATAGAAGATTTTTGTTATCAAAGATTCTAGAAAATTTTGTACTATAGTCAATGGCAGACAATTGCAGACTATGTCATTCCTTGAGAAGTGTGACGTAATAAAAATACAGAAAACTTTTAGGATGTAAAGTAATTCCTAGTGTCCCAGCTTAAAATATGAAAATGGTGAAGATGATTTTTCCTTTACCATCTGTTGCTAAAGAGTGCAGACAGGACTAACGACGAGTTCTGTGTGGACATGTTCGTGTTTATTGCCTGGGATGCTGGTCATGCTAGTTACTGCTAATGCTGATAATTAAGAGCACTCTAAAAACATGACATTTTGGAGGGAGCGAAAAACTACTTGAGAGAAAGCAACATCATATTTTATTTTGCTAGTGAATGCTCATAGCCCTAAAAAGTATAATAGCAACAAGATATTTGTACCTTTTTAAACAATATCAAAAACATGTTCTAGGGCTGTGGATGGAAAACATGTACATGGGATCAGTACACCAACAGTCACATTTTCACATCATTATCCTAACCTTCAATCATCACAAAAACATTCTGTTAAATATACTGTACGTACAACATCAAGAAGCTACCCTACACAAACATTTTCATTTAAATCTTTCATCTAGAGGGTGAAGTGTTCTGTCATTCAAAGGACTAACTCTCAGCTATCTGGAAAAATCATTTATCTACAGTGACACTTGCCCTGGTTTGGTTTAGCTTGGGTTTTAATGTGGTTCTTGTGTGTGTATATGTATGTGTATAATTCTGTGATCTGTTAAATTGTTGTATAATGTTAAGACATTTGTGTCAGTGATTCAAATTTTAGAAACAGTTTATTTCTGTTCTGACTAATGTGTTATGTTTTCGAGTTTTTGTCTCCATGCAAAGAATGAGACAAAAACACAGGTTGAGTGCATGGTATAGAACTGAGTTTTATAAACCAAAATTCCAAAGAAAGAAAGAGACTCACGGGATGGGGAGCAGGGCTAGCTTAGTGAGAGAAGAAAAGAAAACAAAACACTTGCAGAGACCTATAAAATGTCCTGCTTTGTCTGTTAAAAAAAAGTGAAAATGTGTTGGAATATTTTACATTATTTTCGAATTTTCAATCTGTCTCTTTACTATTGTGAAACAAATGATTTAGTTTTTGAACTTCAAGTATTTGGCCAAGCTTTAGTAGTTATTGAATTCAATTTCTTATTGGATGTGCTTTTGTTGTTGCATACATAGTATAAATTTTTCGGTCAAATTGCTACAGAAACTCTGAGTTGACTATGTTGCAGGGCAACTTGGCAAGAAAACCTGAATAAAAGACTAAGCTGAGACCTGGTGAAAAATCTTTGTTGTCCCACAAAAACTTGACTCTCTACTGTTGAGTGGTAAAATACCCCTTGTCACGCAGGGTTTCATGCGGGGTCTCTGGTCCCACTCCCCACATAAGAATGCAGGACATGGTGAGGCCAAAAAGGAACACCCATGGAGCCATAGATAGGGGAGTCATATCACTATATTCTTGCTGGCGGCTGGGTTGGAGACACAGGAAGCAGGAGCCACACGATCTGCAACCTGCCATCTGCTTCTCTCTGCCAAGCAACCTCACTTGCTAGCTGCAATCCGCCCTGCTAACTGCAATCCGCGCTTGCCAGCTCAGCCACCATCTTCTTGCTAGCCCCATTTTCTGCTAGCATAGCCACAGCAGTTATATTAGTGGCCAATGGCTCACTGGTTACAGCTGATGGCCAACTAGCCACAGCTTATGGCCGCCCAATCACAGTTGATGGCCATTTACTACTGAACCAGCACCTTTCCACATTAGGCCGAGAGCCTGGAAACTGCACTCCTGGCTCTGTCCCCACACCCCTCATTGTCCTCACGGAAATGATAGCTAGGTCACCACAGATTATTCCTTTTGTGGTTTCGCTAATACATGTTGTGAGTTCCATCTACATAATTCCCTGAAACTTGATCAGAAGGTTGATTGTCCAGTGAGATTTATTTTAAGACATTCTTATAGCAGTAAATAGTTCTTTATGGTAGAAAAATCCTATCTTCATAGACTGATTTCTTTTTTTCAGTTATACTCAAGGTATTCCTTTTCTGTGCATATATAGGCAAACCTGTACAGTCCTTTTTAGAAAGAGTCAAAATCCTATTTGAAAAAAAAACACCACACAAAACAGAACAGTTAGATGGCACCCGGGTCACCTTAAATTAATGGAGCAGATTCCCCATCAGAAGAATAATTCAGATGTAATTAACCTACTAATATAATGAGATGCAATAATATCTATAACCAGAGATTTCCTGAGAACTTCTTTCACTCCTGTAGCAAATATCTACCTGATACATTTTGTAGAATATTCACATACCGTGCCAATACATCCTAAATTTGCAGATGTTCTCTAACTAGCATAGATTCACATAATTGGCATGACACAGAATTTTTAAAATATCAGCCATCTCAGGAACTTTATTCTTGTGAATCTGGAAGACTCTTTGTGATGTTTGAGCTCTTACTATCAGAGATTCAGATGTCAAAGTATTTTTAGAATGGGTCTGCAAGTCATCATTATTTTGTAATGATAATCTCGTTGATTGACAGCAAATGTGTCGATGAAAATGTTGCCGTATTGAAGTGGTCCTGCTTAGTGCTGAAGACAGACTGCTTAGATCTAAAGTCTCATGAGGGGAAGGATAAAAACTCAAAGCGATTTTAAATTCACCAACATGAAGACACGCGATCTCTCATACAATGCTAAAAGGTGGTTTTTGCTCCCAGACTTTTAGCATTTCCATTGTATGTTCCAAATGTTTAGAAATGTGATTATTGACAGGTTAAAACTTTTTATGCAATAGGTACTTTTCAAATTCATCTTAGTGTTGTTTATTGAAACTACAGGTATTTTATTTTAAAAAGGAGTGAGAAATTAGAGAGACTGCAAGCCATATAATCTTTGATATTTCCCACGGGAAAGAAAATACGCAGCTATGCTCTATAGTCAAGGAGATTAAAATACAGGGAATTGTAATAGTGTTTAATGATGATATTAATGTCATGAAATAAAGTATATAATATGTTAAAACTTAACAGAAAGCTGTGTTATTGATTAAAACCTACATTTTAAATTATTGGTGTGTTGAGTCTTGCAAAGCATCCTGGGTGATTCGTAACTATAGGACTGTTTTTTTCTTCTCAGAAAGTTCACAGCAAGTTAATGTCAACTATATGAGGTGGAGAGGACTTTGGGCCAATGTGAGGCAGGAGGGATGTGAAGAGATGTACAATGTGTAGATAGATGATCTTAGGAATCTCTCCAAGTGGGTGTCCAAGTTTATGTCTAACAGTATTTACAGCCAGGATGAATAAGTGAGCTTTTCTGTTCTTTAGTTTCAATGTTTTTATGAAGCCTAGATTTATTTTTCTAAAGTCAGTAAGAAAAGTCAAATCAAGTTACGTAGTCTTGCAAATATCAGTTCTCAGAGGAGTGTGCATTAATAATTATTCAAAAATGTTTTGTCATTTAAATATTATTATGTTAATTTTTGCATAATTGGAATCTGCTCAAGTGTTCGAAAACTTTCTTTACTATACTAAATGTTCCCTCAGGGATCTTGTTAAACAATTCCTTCATGTTCAGCTGTCAATGTCTGAATTGTCACCAATATATGCAGTCCAAATATTTTCTTAAAAAATGTTTTACCAGAAATATGATTTTGAAGGAAGAAAGTTACAGCAAATTTTGATCAATTCTCCCTCATTAAAGATTAATTACAATAAACACCTTTTTTTCATTTTTTCATAGAGCTGTATGCACATCAAGAATAGGTACAATATTTAGTACAATCTATAGTGGGCAATGAAGGGAAAGCGATTATGAGAAAGTAGAAAAGTTGATAATAAAAATGCTTCTTAGTCAAGATTTGACACAAAAGCAAGATGAAAAGTGTTTAGAAAAATCAGACAAATTTCATATGCAACCTTAAATTGGCAAAGCAGTTAGATAAATATCACTACAGTTTTTCAAATTAAAATAGAAAATGAGGCATTTTGAAGTGGTTTTGCTCAAGGTGTTTCACAAAATGAAGAGAATATCACAGTGAGAAAAGTGTTCCAGTAATTGTAAAGTTAACTGAAACTTTCATTATAAGGTCCAACAATACTCAGTAGGGTATTGCTCATAAATTTAAACCAGAATGCTTTTATTATGAAGTTTACAGGACATCACAGTCATTCAAGAAATGCATGAAATAAGTGACTTTTTAAAATCTGCCAGAAAATTAGTGCCTTAGTTTTATTAACATGTGTGTAAAATAACCAAGCCTATATCCTATGCATGTAATGCCTTTCTGATCAATTGTTCCTGATCGCAATATTTATATAGAATCTGTTTTGCTTGGCAGATTGATCTGGCCTATCCTATAATTTATGATGGTCCCCTTCAACCTCTATACTTCTGTGTGCCACCATCGTCTCCTCCCTGGAGTAACAAAATAGCATCCTAACTGGTCTCCTTCATCCACTCTTGTCACCCCCACTTCTGTCATCCAAATTATAGCACCAGAGTAACCTTTTAAAAAGGTCAATTAAATCATCTCACCTCTTCATTAAACTTCTTCTCATTCTACCAAGAGTAAATTCCAAATCTTGAACCTTGACCTATATAACTGAACCATACCTCCCTCTTCTATTTTCACTCAGCTTTGTTCTTTAGCTTCAGACAAGTTAGCTCCCTCTCAGCTCTTGAATGTAATAAATTTTTGACCCCCTTGGTGTCTACCCATTTACAATTTTCTCTGACTAGAATGTTCTTTTCCCCTGTTTCTGTTTTGGGAGCAATGAAACATTTATTTATTTATTCGTTCATTCCTTTGTTCTTTCATTTATTCAATACTTCTGTTGATTCTCACCTGGGGGCAGTTTTGCTCCCCAGAGGACACACGAGTATGGCAATGTGAGAAGACATTTGTAGTTGTCAATGTGAGGGAGGTGGGTGCTACTGGCATCTAGTGGGTAGAGGCCAGGGATGCTGCTAAATATGCTACAATGTGTAGGAGACCCCATCATAACAAAGAATTATCTGGCCAAATATGTCAATAGTGCCAAGATTGAGAATCACTGCAAGTAATTCAACATCTCTTCTAGGGGCCAAGAACATGGTGGTGAATCAAATGAATATGCTGAGTCTTTCATAAGCTAATACATTAGGGGAAAGACAATAAGTTGGTTAACAAATAACTAAGTATATACTTATAAATGATGTTGAGTGCTCTCAGGGAAGAAAGGACAAGAGCCTGACCAGTGAAATTTACTTTAGGGCAGGTGGTGTTGGAGGAGGTGGTGTTTATGCTAAGACCAGAGGAATGAAAGACAGACACAGACAGATACAGCATATCGTGAATATTTATGGAATGTCAGCACTAAAACGCTGTATTTTTCTTAAACATGTCCTTTAATTGGAACTGAGCATGCTTTCAATTATTTTTTAGAACCTTTTCATCACAGATTCTTTGCCAAGGGACTAGTCTAGCACTTGTCTCTGGTGAGCAATTAAGTCCTTACAAAGATGGTGATACCCAATTTTATGTGCCTCCTATTCATTTTAATGAAATTATCTGGAAAAAACAATAGAGCTCCTCATCAGTTGGTTGGAAAGCAAAATGTTGTTGTTATCTCTAAGCAGTAACAAAATGTGTTGTTCAATAGCAAGGTAACATAGAATATTATAATACTTTCACATATTGCCTAAAAATGATTTTTAAATCATATTGTTTCTCTGCGAAAGGTTCCATGGTCCCAGGAGAGGAATGATTTTTAGAGATAACTAAGTACATTAAATAATGACATATACATGACATGATTTTAAACCTAGCAAAAGAGTGGGATCTTTCTTTTCTTTTTCTTACATTTTAAACAATGTGACCAGCAACAGAGGATGCCTAATCATTTGAATTATACACCTTTAATAAATCATGCAAAAAACTGTTTTTCATGACTTCTGGAGCAAAAAGCAATATAAGACCCAGTATTATGTTATATTATACCCAGTCTTTATTATATTATGCTATATTATATTATATTATATTATATTATATTATATTATATTATTATGTAAGACCGGTCTTATAGTAAACTAAGACCTGGGCTTATATTAATTTTTGCTCCAAAAGATGCATTAGAGCTGATGGTCCAGCTAGGTCTTATTTTCGGGGAAACACGGTATCTCATTGGCCCCTGACCCCACTTGTCCCAAACTAAATCTATCATCATCTGTATTGCACCTCTTATAATATTTCTCTTGGTGAATAGTTAGTGGGCCCAGGTAAAAAAAAACTAAAAACAAACAAACAAAAAACTTGGAGTGATGACTTGAAGGGAGCAGGAGGTCCTGGTTAAATAGGTGTATTGTCTATAAAAATTCATTGAGGTGTGCACTTATGACTTGTACAATTTTCTCTATATATGTCGTATTTCAATGAAAAGATTACATGAAAATTCTAGAAGGCAAGCTTCACTTGCCCTATTCACTCATTCAGCACATCTAACATGACAGCAAACGCTCCATAATGGCTGTTGGTTGGTGAGTGCTTGTTTCATCTTTGATGTTGTCATTCCTGTTTACCCAGTCTGCCACTCCAAAATTTCTATGGTGCAGGTATTATTATTATTATTTCCATTTTACATATGAAGAAACAGAGACTTAGGCTAAATTATTTATCTAAGATTACACAGGAACAAAATGGTAGAAGTAGAATTTTAATCTCAACTGATACTTGCAATCACCATGATAGCTTTACTTCTTTCATGTGTTCCATCCCCATAAAAACAGAGTATTCCATTTCTTAGCCATCCTTACTGCTTGTCTTTAGTTAACAATTTTAGATCTTGTTCATTTATTATAATGATTATATTTTAAGAAATCTTGTACACATTAGCTTACCCCAAATTCAATCGAAACAAAGCCAGGGTCAGTGCTCTTTCTACAGTGTAAAACTGTACATGTAGTGTATTTAAAATCTGTTAATGCAGTGGTTCACAACCTTGGCTACATGTCAGAATCACAAGGCCCCATCCAAGATCAGTTAAATCAGAATCTCTGGAGATGGGGACCTGGGAGTGAGGATTTTTCAAATGCTCCCTGGGTGACCGTGACCATAATGTGCATTGGAAACCATGGCTTTCCTCCAGTTTTAATGCTAAAAATAAACTACTTAGCATTGCACAAAAGGCCCTTGGTGGTCTGATCCCTGCCTCCTTCTATTTTGCCTCCTCCGCTATAACTCCCTTCTTCTCCAACTTTATCCCCCACCCCCAGTAATACATAGTTCATTCTAAAGATAAAAAAAGTCTTGGTTTTCCCTCAGGGGTGATTTTTAAAAGTTTTATACCATGGCTTTATACAGATCAGTGCTTTCCCTGAATGCTTTTCTCTTGCTTCTCAATTTAATTGAACTGTTGTGCATCTTTCAAATTCACTCGAAACATCACCTTCTCTGGGACATTGCTCTAACTGTTTTGTTTAGTTGTTTAGCTGTTCACTATTGAATTATTTTTTATTTTATGAGTTAATACATGCACATGGTAATGAACGCATAAAGTGTAAATGGATATACATTAATAAGCCTCACTGCTACTCCAGTTCCCCAATTCAGTCTCCCAGAAGCAATCAACATTTCTAGATTTTTAATGTATCATTCCAGAAATAAACAATGCTTATATAAATATGGATGTATACGCGTAAGTACATATGCGTATGCATGTATACACTTTCGTACACATGGTAACATATACACTCTTCTTCTCCTTGCTTTTTTCACTTCACAGTAGAGTTTATCATGTCCTAGCTCAACATATGGAACTTGATGACTCTAATATTTGCATTGTATTCTGTGATGTGGATATATAGTATTTTATTCAACTAGATCCTAACCTGTGATGTTTAGGTTGTTTCCTATCTTTGTTATTACAAAGAATACATAAATATTAAAAGTATTACAGTATGAAGAACTTACATTTTTTGACTTAGTAATTTCAATTCTACAAGTAGAATGGTTATGTCAGAGACTATGTACATTTGAAAAATTGTTAGAATAAATTATGTTAATCTTATAGCCATCATGCCCATTTGTTTTAGAAACACTCCCTCTTTACTCATATAGTTCTCTGTGCATACCACTATAGTAGAAATGATCATTTTAGACTGCAAACATTTCATTCATTCATGCATTCATTCATTCACTCATTTATCAGGTTCCTCACCTATTTGGAAACTATTAAGAATTTACTGTGTGATAAGTACTGCACCCTAGGCTCTACAGATGGACTTATTAAACAATATGAACAGTGTTCCCAACCCCCCAGGAGCATGTTATCTAGTGAGGGACAGAGCAAGTAAACAGCTAAGTACAATACTAGAATGAGCACCACAGTGGAGGTAGTGGGGGAGGGGCATCTAATCCTATCACGGAGTATTGCGATGGTACCAATAAGTGTTTTTGAAACTTAAGAGTTAGTCAAGGCAAAGTGTTCTAGCAACACCTGCAAAGCTCAGTGATAAGAGAGGACATTATGTAATTTGAGAATTGAGAGTGCTCAGTATGGTTATGAAGCAGGTGGTTTACTGTGGCCTTGGGTAAGGAATGCTCACGTGGGAACAGAAAGATAATCAGGCCAAAAGGTCTTCTATGCCTAGTAAAGAGTAGGAATTTGCGCTGTGGTCAGTGGGGCAGCGGGCCATGTTGCGGCTCCAATCAGTGTGTTAGTACAATCAGAAATACGTTTTACACGATGAGTCTGTGATGGAGAGAAACGGTAGGAGATTAGATGCTTTTTATCCACTTCCGAGCGATTCTGGTAAGAGGCAGATGAAGAGAAAGGGACAAACTGGAGATAGAGTTAAGAGGTAGAATCAGTAGAACCAGGTCGATAATATTAAATGCAGGGCTGAAGGGGAAGAAAGAAATGGGATGAGGTCAGGTTTCCAGCTTCAGTAACCTGGTAGATGGTAGTAATTTACCTTTTTCCTCATTTGATTGTAAGCTCCCTCAGGCAGATAACTACTTTATTTTTACTTCTTATCTACAAGCATGTGCCAGTTACAGAGATTTCAGACAACTAAATGGATGGAGGAATAAGTTAGACTCTTGTAGAAGAGGTGGATCATATTAGAAAAGGTCTTTATTTGGCTGTCACACCATAAACGAGTAGGTTATTTATTTAGCTAGGAGTAATTTTTTATTTTTCTCCTAAAGATATAATATCAGGCATTATTCTTATTTCTCAATTGCTGTATGTTTCCTTTTTCATGTAATGCCCAGAAAACCTCACTCACAGTGAACTCAGTATCCATGCCAGCCTATCATGTCATTTCATACAGTTATTACACTTTTATCAGAGCCTGGCACATGAATTCTGCTTTGGTCTAGAGGTTGCTCTGAATGCTCTTATTTTAAAAGGTTAATCTGCTCTCAGCTACATTTTTGTTTTGCATTTAATTCTTTTAATTGCCGCTCATAAATGAAAATTTTTTACTTATCCTTTCTTGCCTTGTTTTTAATTTAGGAAATTGTCCTGATATATATACACCATACAATTTATAATGTAATGTTGTTTTCGCACATCAATCATGCTTTACCTTTTTTCTCTTTCTCCAATATATGCTGCGTCTTAGAATGTATGTCTAGGGACTGACAAGTACCTTTTTTATTTTATTTTTTTAAATCTTATGTTTCTGCCATTCTGTCCTACTCCCCACCCAACCCCAGAAATGAAAGCTTTTATTTCCTGCTCTCATGCATATTAATGATGGCTTTTTTTTTTTTTCTGTAAGGCTATTTAATGTGTTATATTTAGCTGCGTGCTTTATAGCAGTTCAGACCAGTACTTTGGGATTTCTCCAAGGACAGACAGGGATAGAATAATGTATCTGGCCATTTATATTCAGGGAAATGTATGTTGCCCACTTCTGATTCAGAGAATACTTACTTTTAATTATCAGAGCCTAAGACATTGTTGTATGTGGTAAATACTTGCTGAGTTAAACTGAATTCACTCATGACATCAAAATTTGGTCTCTCTAAAAATCTCATGAATATTTTTCTTCTAATATACCTTACTTTCTGCTGGAACTATATAAATACTGTAAAATTTTAATTTCTGTCTATTTAAGCATTTGCAAGATATTTTATGTGAAAATTGATTTTATGTCAGCAAAAAAGTATCAGAGTGTGTGTATGGGAAGCTTGATAAGGAATAATTTATTTTGGTTATGGTTCTTTGTTGTGCTATTACAGTTTTCTAATTTGTATGGTATCTGTGATTTTCCTATAAATTCTTTTTCTTTTCTTTTTTTTTTAAATTGGGGAATATTGAGGAACAGTGTGTTTCTCCAGGGCCTATCAGCTCCAAGTCATTGTCCTTCAATATGGTAGTGGAGGGCTCCAAGTCCAGTCGCTATTTTTAATCTTAGTTGCAGGGGGCACAGCCCACCATCCCATGCGGGAATTGAACCAGCAACCTTGTTGTTGAGAGCTTGCACTCTAACCAACTGAGCCATCTGGCTGCCCCTCCAGTCACTCAGCAGCAGCTCATTGTCTTCAATCTAGTTGTGGAGGGCGCAGCTCACTGGCCCATGTGGGAATCAAACCAGCAACCTTGTTATTAAGAGCTCAAGCTCTAACCAACTGAGCCATCCAGCCACCCCCTATAAATTCTTACTTAATATATTGTTTAAAAGATTGGTACAAAGATTGGTCAAACGAAATAACATGTCATTATAAATAAAATATTCATACATTGTCATTTAATGCTGGAGAACTTAAACTTATGCTTTTTCTTAATAAGGTCAAAGATGAAGAGTTGAATAACGGCTTATAATTTACTAGGAAAACATAAAATAGATAAAAGTAGATGAAGGAATATTATAAATATCTTAATAAATCATCCTTCATACCTCACCCCTTTCCTTTGTCTATGCTCTGTACTGATCTTTAAGCTTATTTTTCTATGTGATTATCATTTTAGCATTTAGTGGTACCAATAGGTGTTAAAATTTATGGAAAAAAATTAAAATGGCACATGGTACATTAAAAAGCAAGTTTTGAAATAGCTACTCAGAATGCTGATATTTAACACATGACTATGTAGAATATGGATTTTTGATGATTATTGTCTCAAAATTGGGCAATTTCTCGTTACGCAGTTTTAAAAGCAAGGTTAAAATTAGTATTTCAAAACAGCCCTACACTTGAAAATTGTAGTTAATAATGTCTTCTGAGAGTTCTAAATAACAGATTGTCTGGCAGAGCTTGTAGTTTACGAAGTGATAACATTTAAAGATAATTTGTTTCAAAATTTAATGCAGCTAGTTTAAAAGTTTCAACATTTTTAAGGAAGACAAACAGCCTGTTCAAACTATACACTAGGTCACCTTTAAAATTCTTTTTGCTTTAAAATATAATAGTACAATTGTCACCCCAATAAATTAAAAAAATATGTAATTGTAGCAATAAGAGAGGTTATCTTTGACCTTGAAATGCTGTTCATCACATTTTTGGAATATGCATTTTTCTATCAATTAAAAACATTAAATGTTAATTTAGTATTTAATTCTGACTTAATTATATTAAAATATATAGTAAGACTTTATTCTTTCATAAACATTAAATGCTATAGCTTGACTTCTTTTCAAAATATACCACTGGCTATATTTTGGATTTTTATATACAATAAACATATTTTCATCATTTAGTCTCATTGGAAGAGTATCTGCTGACTACCTTACATTTCAGATATCTTGATACAATAGGCATTTTGACATTTTGGGATTATTGGAAGAATTGTTAAAAATAAATAATAAAATATTTTATATTTAAATGTCATTTACAGTTTTAACACCACTCTACAGTTTTAATAAGCTGTCTTTGCTTTTGGTTGTGTTCACTTTCTTTGTGTGAGACATTTTGGCCTGGAAATGTGGGCTCTATTCAAAGTACATACAGATGTAAATTTCCCTTTTTTTCATTTATAACATATGTATTAATATATGTGAAATTTATATATGTAAGGCATATAGAACACGAATGACAGCCTATTTCTTATGATGAGTTTGTTTAAGGACTAGAATATTCTCAATACTCCAGAGGACCCCCGGTGACTGATCCCAAATGCATTACCATTTCCTCATGCAAATCTTCATTCTGTATTTATTATTAACATTCTTCCCTGTACAGTTTTACCAAATGTGTATGTATTTTCAGTGAATATTTTTCTATTAGGCACTTAATTGGATACTATGGAACAGCCTATAAGATGTTTTTGCAACTCAAGGAATTTTCAGTAAGTTGAGGAAGTAAGACATTTATACTTAAAAAGTTAAGTAAGAAGAGAATTGCTTTCGATGAATGTTAAATTATATAAGCTTAAGATTGTAAGGGATCGTAGAAATCCTATATCCCAATGGTTTCCAAACTTTTTTTTTCTTTAGCAATAAAATCTCTTTAAACACAATCTAACTTGAGGAAGATCCAAAGAGAAAATTAGAGCTGCTCAGTTGAAACATGGGGTTCCTGAAACTCAGTTTCAAAATCACTAATAGCTCACAACCCTTATTTGATTTATGATGTGATGATTTGTGATGGGTCACACAGAATTTAAGTGATTTGTTCACATTTATTCAACTTATTATTGCTAGAGACAATTCAAGAACCCAGAACATTCTGCTTTAGAGTTGAGTATAAACCTTTTATATGCTATTATACTAAGTAAAAGGAACCAAAAATGAAATGAAATGATATAAATAAAATAGAATAAAATAAAGCAGTGGATATACTAGGAGCCCAAAACTAAAATGTGCACATGAACTTGAGAGGTAATGGAAATGAGCAAAAAACACAGATCTAAATGCATATGGACATTGAGTGAGTCAGACAGAAATCCTGGCAAATGGAATACCGGTGACTAGTTTAAAATAGGCAACTGCTGTTCAGTTCAAATCAGTGGTGCCCATGCCAGAATTTAGAGCTATTCTTTTGCCAGATATTTCATTTCTCAAGAGGAGCTAAGTCTGGATTTTTATGCAAAATCTCCTAGTGTACTACATATTTGCCTTATAAGGGTTGTTGTTTCCTTTTTGTCTATTGATGAATTCTAAGCAACTAGAACAGTGTCTGGCATACAGTAAGTGATTGCTGCTTATTTGATGACTAATTTGCAAAGCTTCTGCAACTGAAAATTCTGTATAAGTCCCACAGAATTGTTCTTAGGATCTGAATTAGTTCAGTGACTTTCAGTTGAAACCTTTTGTTTTAGATATTAGAGAGACAGGAAGTGATTTTTTTTATGTGCTAGCATGATGCTCGGAGCGCAGGGACTTCCTCAGGTAGGCCAGAATCACAGTCTGCCTTCTCAGACTCCCAGGCCTTACCTTTTTTCCTCTTGTGGGTGGCAATAGTGAATGGAGCATATCTCTGTAGCAAAACAAACATCTTGTGAAACATGGTCGTTAACACAAGTTGATTTTTTTCAAAAATGCCCACCTGGAGGCTTAAGTTTAGAGCCAAAGTATAACCATGTAACAGTTATTCATCAAAGCAATCTTATTCCCAGTTTCCGGGGTGGGGGGGGGGTGGAATCCCTTAAAAATAAAATGACTATTGTACATATGGGACTTGTGATTATATTTCACATGGATACGCTTCAGTGCCTGACAGCTCCTTTATTTTGGAAGAATACTGTGAGGTGCCCAGTACATTTTCATCTACTGCTTAAAGTGGAGAAAAATTCAGAGGGGAAGACTAATTAGAAAAATGGTTACCAGGGTGGCCGGTTTGCTCAGTTGGTTAGAGTGCAGTGCTCATAACACCCAGGTCGCCAGTTTGATTCCCACATTAGTCAGTGAGCTGCTCCCTCCACAACTAGATTGAAAACAATGACTTGACTTGGAGCTGATAGTTCCAGGAAAAACACACTGTTCCCCAATATTCCCCAATAAAAATTAAAATAAAAAAAATGATTGCCTACTAAGCCTGCTAAATACATTCATGCTCTTTTAAATATTATGAACACATATTCTGTATTAACTGCAGAGAATAAAGAAAAAAAAAGACTTGTTTTGAACTTTAAAAGAGGAAAAATAAAGACAAAACCCAGATAAGAGTTTGGGTATCTCAACCTCTTTCACTTGAATTATATAACACTGCTTGGCACATGATTTGACATTGCTAAAGGACATTAACTGGTAGCTCCTACATGAAAGCTGGTAAATCAGATGGAACAATAAAAGAATACTTTTGATTGGCCAAACATTAAAGATTTTAGAAATTACAACCCTCCAGCATAAAACTGTGTTTTCTGATGAATGACTTCATCATGTCGTGGACGTTCTCTACCTGTGCTTCAATTTATCTGATAATAATGAAAATCACTGTTTTTCTCTTCACCTCTCCCTTACCCTCTCCTCCCATCATCTCCCCTTACCTCTACCCTCTCCTTCCTTTATTCTTTTTCAATCCCTTATTTTGTGATGATATCTGAGATGTTTTCTAAGAAGTTTAAAATTTTAATTTCCATTAATATTTTTGTACGAATTTACAAAACTTTCCCAGAAACTAGAGTTTAATCAAAGCCTTGTTATGAACTTCCAGGACGTGAACTGAAGCACAAGAACTATTTTGAGGGTATATTTAATGTGTAAAATGAAAACACATAAAATGCTCAGTTGTTAATGTGAAAACAACTTGCTTTTGTAACCATTGTTATTCCGGTGCTTGAAGGCCCGTTTTAAAATATCATTGGAGAAGATGATAAATTTACTCAACGCCAAACGCTCAAAAAAAAAAAAAAAAAAAAGACTGAATATTTATCCTGAATATTTGCTGTTTCGGTTGCTTTTACATGTTTAACTTTTCATCTGACAACAATTCAAGTTTTGTACTCCAAAATGTTCTTGAATGTAGGAAAATATTTTCACTTACAGCTGTATAACATCCATCTTCTATGATGCATTTAATATGAAGAAGACACTTTCCTTAAGTGCAGCATAAACTAAGGGTGCATTCTGTCATTGTAAAATGGCAGATGTTCAGTTCCTCCAAACTACTTGGATAACCTTGAAAAAGAATTCTTCATTTGACACCCTGTGTTTTGCTTGTCTTGCAGTCAAGTGAATTATCTTAGTTACTGGAGTGTTAAGTGACACCAGTTTTTCTGTTACCACTGCTTTAAAAATAGCTCTATCCCTAAACCCCTTCAATAGGGTGTCTTTTAGGACCCTGATTTTTTTCTAATCTATAGCTTAGCCCTCAAAGCAATGTGGCCTCTTGCTGTTTCCTTCTCATTATCCCTGCAGTTTCAATTATATATGCGACTCTTGGCTTTATTTTAAAACAGTTGTGCATCGCTGATGAGCCCTGAAGTCACCAGGGGTGCCTGGTGTCAATAGTGAGTCTATGCAGAGTTATTTTTAGCCATAAAGCAGTTTACTTCCTGTATGATGAAAGGTGCTAAAGTGAAACCTGCCTCCTATTATACCCCAGGGATGGAATCAAGAGAGGTGTGTTCACAGCGTACCAATTAAGCGGGTCAGAGCAGGCTGCAATGGGTTATGCTAAGGAGTAAGTAGGGTGATCTCCACACATTTTGGAACTCTTCATAGGAAAAGCATCAGGGCACAGCACACATAATTCTTTTGCTAGCACAGCTGTATACATAAACCCCTGTATCATGGTTTCTGCCCACAGGCTGTGCTCTTAGATTTAATTTTCTTATAAGTCATTATAGCTATTATCACTCATTTGAACCTTGGCAAGAAAAGTATTACTAGTTCCCAGTGTACTAGACAATCCTTTCCTTTAGACTGTACTTTATCTCATGGACAATTATAATAGTTATGAGAAAGGCAGACTAGTGATATTGAATATTTTATATGTATATTTTTCCCATATACATGTATACTTCCATTCCAAGCCATCTCAGCACCCTTAATATCTCCTTGCCCACAGGCAAATATACAATAGTGCCTCGTTAGCTGTGGGGGGTACGTTCCAAGACCCCCAGTAGATACCTGAAACTGTGGATAGCACCGAACCCTGTATACACTATGTTTTTTCCTATACATACATACCTATGGTAAAGTTTAATTTAGAAATCAGGCACAGTAGGAGATTAATAACAATAGCTAATCATAAAAGAGAATAATTACAATAATATGCTGTAATAAAAGTTATGTGAATGTGATTCTCTCTCTCTCTCAAAATAATATACTTGTACTCACCTTCTTACTTAAAGGAAGCACTTTATGGCTTCTCCTTGGCATACCTGAATTGGCAGCACCACTCCTCTTGCACTTTGGGGCCATTACTAAGTAAAATAAGGGTTTCTTGAGCACCGGTCCTGAGATAATGCGACAGTGGATGTGATAACCCTAACCCAGAGCAACTAATAACAGGCAGGGAACGTCTGCAGCATGAATACGCTGGCCGAAGGGAGGCTTCACATCCCAGGTGGGACGGAACCTGATGGCGTGAGATTTCATCACACCACTCAGAACAGCAAGTATTTAAAATGCATAAAATGTTTATTTGTGGAATTTTCCATTGGATGTTTTCAGATTGTGGTCGACTGTGGGTAATGGAAACTGCCGAGAGCAAAACCACAGGTAAGGAGAGGATACTCTCTAAGTACTTAGAAGTCCTTCTTCAATCCTAAGATAGGAATCTTTCCAGTTCTGCTTTTAAACATCCGCTTGAAATCTTGCTATGGCCTCGAACCTCCACTGTTTATTTCATTGTCTTATACCTACTTGGACTCTGCCTTTCTGACTGTTGGAGACTACGTCCCCTTGGAGCAGGAATGTCTGAATGGATGTTGTCCAAGAATGCTTGCAAAAATTTGTCTTCCAAAAGCCAAAGCCGAGACCCTAACCAACCCTGAAGCCCCAAACTCTAGGCTTAGATTAACACAGGACTTCACACTGCACTCCTTTGTGTTGGAAGATTGTATTTTTTTTTTAAAAGAACAACTGCAACTCTTCTTTTATAGTTCCAGAGAATTCAGTTATGATGAATTGAAACAGGAGTATAAAGTATTTGCTCTGGTTCCGTCCTTAATCTTTGTCATGATATTACATAACTAAACCAATTGCAATATCATTTTCATGCGCTCATAAAACAACCAAATAGCACTAGTTAAAAAGAAACTTTGTAGTCCTTTATTTATTCTTATGGACTGAATGCTTGTGTCCTCCTACAATTCATATACTGAAGCCCTAGCTCTCAGTGTGATGGTATTTTGGAGATGTGGCCTTTGGGAGGGAGTTATGATTAAATGATGTCATGAGGGTGGGGCCCTCGTGATTGCTGGGAATAGTGCTTTTATAAGAAGAGAAATCAGAGAACTCATTCTCTCCTCTGCCATGTGAGGACACAGCAGAAGGTCGCCTTCTGCAAGCCAGAAAGAGAGCCCTCACCAGAACCCGACTACACTGGCAGCCAGATCTTGGACTTTCAGCCTCCCAAAACTGTGAGGAAAAAAATTTCTGTTGTATGAGCCACTGACACGCATCATGAAAATACATGTTCATGGCCACAACCATAGGAGACAGGTGATATTCTTTAAATTTTGTAGGGAAGGAAATGGAAGATAAGAACAAATGGGTAACAGATATGTCTAAGAGAACACAGCCAGGAATTGTGGTATAATCTGACTCTAAATAATGGCCTTTTATGATACAAGGAACAACGATGAAATCGGCCTATTATAAGAATGCAGAGGGATATAGGAAGGTCAGGGAACTGTCTCAACCACTGAATAACCAAATATCAAGCAGACTATAATGTCAGGCCAGAGAACTTCAATCACTGAATCTACTTTAGTGACTAATCGGGCCATTGAAGTGGACACAATGCAGCAGTTGATTTATCATTATAGGTGTTATTCCACCATTCTTAAAGATTAACTGCTTTCAGTCCCTGCTTCTACTATTACCTCTACTACCTCTTGATAGATGATTTTCACTCTAATATCAGCTTCCCAAGATGATATATCCAATAAAGGCAGTCAGTCATGATCATATATAGGAGAATCAAGTTCCTAACTCTTCTCATGCCTTTAAGTTGGGTTTAGTCTTTGATGCTCATGCTTAGAGGATCACTGTGGCCAGGGGGAGGGGATGTGCTGATTGTCTAGGGCCAGGCTAGAAACAATGCTAATAAAAACAGAATGTAGGACAAGAGAGTTTTCCCAAATTATATTTGGTACAGGGTTACTAAAGGAAGGGGACATAGAAACTGGACTGCTAAAATACAGCACATGTTCACAACAAGCAATGATCTAATCTAGTTGTTACAACCTTGATTACACATTAGCATTATTCCCTTGGCTTTGTAAAGGGACCTTGTCCCAGGTCACACACCCCAGGCCAATTGAATTTGGACCTCTGGATTTTTGGCTCCCTCCCACTGGTACGCTCTTAAAAGCTCCTCAGGTGATGTTACTGTGCAGCCAGGGCTGAAAACTGACCTAAAACATGTATATGGAGTACTGTGGTCAGTACCAGAGGGAAATGTGTGAGTGTCATAAGAGTTTGGTGAGTTCTAGCGACTGATGGGAGGCTATGAAACTGGATCAGAGTGTGAGGGGTGAGCGGTAGGCAGAGGCCATTCACGTGCCAACTGTAGGTAAAGTTCTGTGACCCCACCACTGAAGAATCTCTCCGCTGTCTAGGAAATCACTTGAAATCTAGTGCTCGATGCTTTTCAAGTTGTCAACTGGCAAATTTAATAACTGATGAGTCAGGGTTCTGTGGCTTTCATTTCTGTCACATGGCGATGCTAACCATGACATATGCAGGTGTTATCCCTAAAACTATGATCTGCTTCAAGGGATGACAAGATTCCAAGTCTCAGGAGAGGAAATTCAGTTCCTAGTTTTAGGAAGAGAGATTTGAGGAACCTCAAATCAGACTATGGTGGCAGCTACTACAACTCTATGCTGCCAGCTCTAAATTGTCATAATTTTCTATTATCTGTAAATCTTCATTCCTCACATCCTCCTTTTTTCTTTGTAACAGCCTGGTGTATCCAGCAGGTTTAGTTCCTGTTTTATTGATAAGAAAACAGAGGTACAGAGACTATGAAGGTTGTGACAGTAAGTGCTGGCATCAGAAGAGAGAAGCCTGATTTTCTCATTCCTGTGCTAGGTCATTTTATCAGATTGTTTTAGCAGCCTTAATTTTTTTTCCCCTTGTAATCCCTGATTCCCATGAAACCTATTAGAGAGAAAAATAGAAGAACAGGGCAATTAAATTAAATTTTGATCAGTTTTTCAGTTTACTTTGATTGAATCTTACACTATTGTCAAAAGATGTAGGTTAGATCCTAATGGTTTTAATGTTGATACACTATCTTAATTTATATAATCTATTTAACTCTCATTCTCTCTCTCTCTCCTAATCTCTCTTGCTCTTGTTTTTTGCCTGTTATATATTTGAGGGGTTTGAGGAGAAAAAAGTCTCTGGTTTTCATTAGTTATGTGCTAGATACACAGATTGGTGCATATGTAGCAGGAATAAATGTTGATCTCAAAACTCAGATTTGGAAGCAATGTAACTCTGGGTTTGGGCCATATTTTGGAGGTGTATTCCAGATTACTGTCTAATATTAGGTTGGTGCAAAAGTAATTGTGGTTTTTGCAATTAGTTTTAACCTTTTAAACCACAATTACTTTTGCACCAAATAGAAATATAACACGAGCTACATATGTTATTTAAAATTTTCCCATAGCCACTTTAAAAAGTAAAAAGAAACAAGCAAACTTAATTTATTAATATATTCTATTAACTCAATATATCTAAAATACGATTTCAACATGCAATCAGTATAAAAACTATTAATGAGACATTTCAAATTCTTAATAAGAATGTATTGTCTTCAAATTCTGGTATTTTACTCATATCTGAATCAGATGCCAAGATTTTGTGGGTTAAAGCATACTACTCTCCTACCAAATGAATAAAGTTGTGTTTAATGGGAAAATCATTTACACTGCTTCCGTTTTAAATTAAAATGAAAACTAAACAAAATTAAAATTTCACTTCCTCATTTGTGCTAGCCACGTTTCCTATGCTCCCTCACCATTCACTACCCACAATTCAGTACTGCATTGGACTGCACAACTCCAGATGGCAGAAAATATGCTCTATTTTCTTGAATTTCCCAATTTGGGGTTGTTCAGCATTCTTACTATCAAAGCCAAAGAAAGGTGTTGTTATTTATTTATTTTTCAACATTTGCCTTTGGAACGTTTTTCTCTTGAGGTTAGGTTGAAAATGCCTAGAGTCTTCTTCCAAGACAGTCTCTCCCAGATGCCCCCAGGAACCACATTTAGGACAGATTAAGGGTGTGCCTTTTCCCAAACGAGCCCTGCTTCCTTCATATCTGCACCTGGTGCCAAGAGACTTGCCCTACCTGCTCTAGGAAAAGTTTTGGCCTTTGAATTTATTTATGTATGCACTTATGCATTTATTGAACTATGCATTTGTTTTTGCATAAATATTAAATAATTTTAATTTTGCTATTGAAAATACGATAATTGACTATGTGAAACAGAATTAACAATGTAGATCTGTTTCTAATATATATCTAGAAAAGTTTCAATCTTTTTCGAAACTCAGAGTCTGAGGTGAAGTTCATCTCCAAAATTCTACAAGGAGTTCACTATTTTCCTCTTCTGTCAGAACCTATGGAACTACGCAGGGCTTTTAAAGCAGTCCATGGCACTCTTTCCAACAGTCCCATCACGGTCCACTGCTGTTTCAGAAACTCACTGTGACTTCTGAGTGTCCTGAACTTCTTTATCTCCTCTCTGTTTCTTGTTCAGGATAACAGGCTTTTGTCTCAAGATAACTTGGCTCTTTTGTCTGTGATGTGTTACAGGTTTGTGTTGCAGTTCAGGTGCTAGATGGGGATTCTTAGAAATCCCCAGGTAAGTGCCTACCTGCAGTGACAATGAATCGCATTGCCATGAATCAAATAATGATTTTCTGTATCTAAACTTAATTGATATATTAGGCCTCCCTCTTTTCTGCCAAATTCCACACATTTAATCCGCCAACTTAGGATAGATGGGCCCCACTTTTCTGTGGGGTATCATCTTCAATTTTTGTGAGGGAGCTGATAGAGTGCCAGGATTTGAAGGTGGGCATGTGTTGCCCAATCCTATTCATGTTGATCCCATAGGGACCTTGTTCCTTATTTCCAAGCCCTAGGCTCTTTCATATCTCTGTACAGACAAGAAATTGTTATTCCCGGTTGTCTGAAAATGCATTGAGCACAGTGTTCTCTGGAGGCATGTGGGAAATTACTGACTGCACCCTTTATCCTGCTGACGTGCTTAGAGCCATCTCTTCCCATCTGTTCAAATACATTGAACATGCTTCTGTCCCAGGTCCAGGGGGCTTTCGGAGACCTGTTGCCTTCCTGGTAGACTGCACTAGTGAATGAGATCAGTTACGTCTGCACTTGGATTTCCCCCAGTTTATCTGTTGATATTTTTGGAGATGGGGGTGGTCGTGAGAGTGGTGGTGGTGGTTTCTTTCACCATTTCTTTCTCTTGGGAACACACACTTGTCTAATATTCTTGCTTCTCTTTCACCTTCCCTTCTCCATCTAGTCCAGGAAAATATTATCTAGACTTAGAGATGGGCAAAATGGCTAATATGTTTCACTTTATTTTACAAATGTATTTTTAATGTCTGGCCTTCAGATTTTGAAAAATCAAAATTTTGACTCTTTCTATAAGGTTATAAGCATGGCACACCCTCCCTGTAGTCTGATTAGGGAAAGTGGGGTAAGATTACAGTATAATAAAAAGTATTTTAGGGAAAAATATTGGTTAATGTCTCAAAATATTGTCCCAACATACAGAAATTAAGAGCTGACTTATTTTCAGGATTCCAAGGGATCCATTCCAAAGCACTTTCTGTTCAGGTTGAAATTGAAACTGATTGGCCTATGTCTTATTGACTCCATTGTTAAACTTTTTCCTGTTAAGAAAAACACTCCCTTTTCCACATATGATTCACTCCCTTTTCAGAGTAGCTAAAACATCAAGATTGGGGAGAAAGAATTGAGAGAGAAAAGTTTGGTCTCTCTTTAGAAATAATGGTTTTCACCAAATAATTTCTCCCAATTAATTGGAAGTTTAAATTTTTTTTTTACTTCATTTAACATTATTATTTCCACAAGTAGACAAATAGAAACTTTAAAAAATTCTGGGGTAATGTGAGCAAGATTAGAATAAAAAAAAATAACTTGAAACTTGGGTGGTAAGTGGATATCAATGTGTAGAATTTAATTTTCCCTGTACTTAGACATTGTTGGGAAAGCGTAGGTGCTGGATTAAGCAATGAACCAAATGGAAACACTTCTGATATTGCAAAAATATATTCAAAGTATACAGAAAATACACCAGACTTTTCTCATTCTACTTTCCTTGGTTTATTGTTCAGCACTGAGATTTTTGACCAAGGGTGTGAAAATGGGTTTTTTAAAACATAAAATTTCAAAAGAATCTTGAAAAGTGACTTGTAACTATAGAAGCTAGTTGACTTGGCAGGCAATTTATTTTGGTCTAGATGAGTTATCAAAGAGATCAATGTAAACAGATATATGCAATGCCAAAATATCTGTGTTTTGAGAAAGGACTATTTCCTTTTGGCTTGTTATTTTGAGTTTTTCATCTAAATTTGGCACTTAGCTAAGAATTTAAATCTTTTTAAGGTGCCACAAAACAGAGTAATTTTATAATTACTTTTATATTTTTGTAAATTTAAGATATTTAAAATATACCATTCTTCTTAAACACTTGCATGCTGCAATTGATTTAGTAATATTGATTTTTTTTAAGTAAGATGTAAAATTCATATTTGGTGATAATTTGAGGAATGTGTTCATACATTTTTAGCTGAAATGACTATATGGAGATGGATAAAGCACTTTCATTTGTGGATTAGCTGGGAAGGCAGGAAAGAAGGCTAATAACCAGATGTGAAAACTATTAGTCTGCAACAGTGACCATTTTCTTCAATGTCCAATCATGTTTACATGTATTTAGGGCAAAATGTGCATGTTCAATAATTAAAATAATTGAATTACAATATTTTTCTCATTGTAAAGGTGAAATATTAGTTTTTTCAATAATGTTTTGATTTCTTACCTGTTCAACTAATTTCAGTTGGCAATTTCTCTGTGCTGACTGGATGAGAAATGTTCGCTTACATTCTATGAATGTGGGGGAGTAGGACTGTGGACCGGTAGAAGTTAAATGGAAGCAGGGGAAAGTCATGAACAACTAGGATTTTCATACTTTTTATTTTTAAATGTTTGGTTTAGTTTTGATAAACGTTTAAGTAATAAAAGTAAGATATGCTGATTATTAAAAATTAGGTGGGAGGCAAAACAAGAAGATAAAACAGAAAGTCAGCCATATTCTCATATTTGGTCAGGTATCTTTCTGTCTGAAATTAGTTTTTTCTCTATTTTCTTATTTGTTTATTTAGCTGGATAATGCTATATTTATAACTTCTTATCCTTTTTATTTACTACCACACTCATACTTTTATGCTATTATAGACATACTCTAAAGGGTTACATAATATCCCATTCTATGGTTGTCATGATTTACAAAAAAAATTCCACTATAGTTAGAAATTTAGATTATTTTTATTTGTTTGCTATCCTAAATAACCCAGGTGACCATTTTTTTGTGTTTTCTTCGACAGCTTCCAGGATTTTAAATTATTAGATCAAATGATATTAACTTAAAAAAAACATATCTGCATATGTGTCATGAAAATACTTAGCAAAATTATTTTACCAGTCTACACTCCCCTCCAACAAGATATGAGGACATCTAATTTGGCACATAAAACTGAGTGTAGATAAACATCTCTATTTTATAAACTATTTTGTGTAGCCAAAATTTTGCTTTAGCAATATTAGAATTTGAAGATAACAACCATCTTAGCCTGTTCTTTGAAATGTATTTTTTTTATTTTTCAATTACAGTTGACATACAATATTATATTAGTTTCAGGTATACAGCATTAGACATTTATGTAACTTACAAAATGATCACCGCTGTAAGTCTAATACTCATCTGACACTATATAGTTATTACAATATTATTGACACTATTCCCTATAAGCTTAGCATGTTTTGAAAATAATGCTGACTTTATGAGCTGACACACATAATTATAAGAAAGTGTTTCCATACTCTAGGAAAGCTGCCAGTGGGATTGAATGCATAGTTTATATATATTATATGTAATATATATTTTATATATACATATACAATGTAATATGTATCTGTGTATAATATAGATATATGTCTATATCTATCGATATACATTCATTTGTGTATTTTTACTATGTTAATTTTTTTACATTCAGTTTCCATAAAATTACGTTTCGTTTGATTGCAAACCAAGACATATACAAAAATTTGAGTTTTATTGCAAATAATATGTTCTTGGAGTCTAGATTCTGAGAGAGAGAGAGAGACAGAGGTTACATACTATCTGAAATGAAATTTGTGTTCCGCAAAGGAAACAATTATGGATACTGCATAGACATTTAATGTTTCCTAGGAAATATTAGAATATTTTATTCTAAACCCTCAATTTTTATTTCCACATATTGTGTGATGCATCAGAAAAACAGTGTTATGTTTTTGTTTTACAATTCCTCAGTAGGGGAATCTCAACACATTTTCATTTCTTTTGTAGGTTCCTTTCATTTCCCAAAATTTTCTAGTTTTTAATTAATAATATTGACTTCCATATAAATTTTTAAAGCTGTCTAATTGTTTTAGCTTAATATTATTTGCATGAGTTTTGGTAATAACAGGATTAGTTATACCAGTAGTTTATTTATTGAATCATCTGAAAAAGTAATTTCTATATTTTCTTTATATTTATATACAATTGGGGAGTTAAATATTAATGAAAATGATAATGATTGACTGTTGATTTGTCTAGTTTTTCTTTAAATCCTTAGGCTTTGCGGTTATCAGCGGTGCAGTTCTGAGATGCTAAGTCATAAACTTACCTTCCATCTTCTTTAGTAGTATGAATATTTTGCATTCAACCATAGGAAGCAGCCTGAAACCTCTAATCGAAATCAAAGGTTACACCACAGGGGTGCAATATCTCTAATTTGTCTTGGAATGATGCAGTAGCTTCCCTTGACTGCTGTGATTAAATTTGCTCTGGTTTGTTCAGTTAATGAGAATAGCACATCTTAACCCATAGAAGATATTCCCTTTTTATGGCCCCATGACTCTGAGCAGATTAGCTTCATTATCAAGAAATAATAATAGTAAATGAATGCATGTGAGTGGCACTAGGCTAGAATCCCTACAAGTCAAGTCACAGGAGAATCTTCCTTAACCTTCAGCTTATGACTTTCCAAAACAAAAACACAGTAGTTGCTCAAGCATGCATGTAGGTTCAGTTAAATATGTACTATGAAACTCAGGAATAACCTGAAATTCAACGGTAACAAAAAGGACTTGTTCTTGCCAATCATTGGAGATATAGTCATTCAACATCCTGAAAAGATGTAAAACCAATAGTGATAGATACATTACCCCTGTTTGGAAGATTTCATGATAATTTTTAATTCTGAGGTGGTGAGTCACATCAAAGAATGGTGTCTCACTGTGATTTTTAAAGCTAGTGTGTCCGTGGTAGTAGACTGAGGAGAAAAAGTATATGAAATACAAGTTTCAAGGTATGTTGGTGGAGTGTAGAATTGTTAGATTGGAGTAGATAATTGACCAAGCTATGGTACCACGTGGACCTTGATCAAATCCGAGCAATATGATCTGTTTTAGGACTTTGGGAAAGTTACTCAAATTTTCCTTTAGATCTTTCATCTTTAAAATGAGTGTTGATGACTATCATTGTCTTCATAATTTTGGGGGATGAATTTTAAATGCGATAGTTTATATAAAGTGACGGGCACATAGTAAGAAGTCAATAAAGGTAGCTGCTGATGTGGCTTTAATTATTTAATTAATTTATTATTAGTTATCAAATTGATGAATTATTCTGTATTTCCTGCCACTCATTCATCACTTGGCATCTCTCGCTTGTCTTCTGTCTGATTGGAAATCATCAGATTGGATGTGTCTAGAATTGTCATTGAATCAGCTGCATTCCCTGGAGGGTCTGCAAAGGTTGAGCCACTAAAGAAAGGCTCTTCTGTTGAGTCACTTGCCTACATATCCTGGATCAAGAATCTCATACCTTGCCCCAGCCCTGTTTCTCTTCTCAGGCATGTATTACCAGGAATGCAATGGCCTCTTTTATCCCTAACTCCTTGATTTTACATGCGAGAATTAGCACAGTCGGGGTGCAAATGAAAAAGGGATAGCCAGGACCCAGAGGATATAAATGCAGATTGGGGGAGATTTCAAGAGAAGGAAGGAATCTAAGCAGGTGAGCAGTTCCTGAGGCAGAATCTCCAAAGGAGATAAGCGCAACCTCTAAGCAGGTGTGGAAAAATCAGGGGTGAAATAAAACAAGTGGTCATAGTTAATATTCTATACCAAGGAGTTCAGTAGCAGGTAATAGGAGAACCAGCCATGGTTATCGGATTCAGGATTTTACTTTGAAAGATTTTGAAAGGCATTGATGAGACAACAATGGGTTCTGGAACAGGAACACAACAGTTCCAATTAAGGTATCAAGCTGAGTTTCAATCATCCATCCAGTCATTCAAACAACCTCTGCTGATCACCTCCCCAGAGGTGGCCAGGCACTGAAGAACCACCAAGTGCTGGAATTCCAGCAGTGAACAAGACAGACAAAATCTCTCCCCTCTTTGTGGAACTTAATTCTAAAGATTTCAGTCAAGGTTCCAAATCTTAGAAGTGGGAGTACATCAAGTACAACAAGTGAAGCTGGATCATAAAATGAGGGCAACAGTCTAGTTTAAGCAATGGAGTTTAAGCAATGGGCTGCTGAGTCACTAGCAATTTTTCCCTGGCCTCAACTTATAAATGCCTTCAGTCTGGGGCCAAAGCAAGCCCTGGAGTAGGAAATAGTGGGGATGGTGGGAATGGCATGTTCAATTCAGGTAGTTTTGTATGTAATGGTCAAGGAAAAACAGAGGCAAGGAGTAGAGTAGATCACACCCAAAAAACTATGTACTTCCCTTTGATTTCCTTCTTTGTTAGATGTGTTGAATTTCTCCCAGGTGCCTCTATAGAATGTCTACAAAAAAGTAATATTAGAAATATTATGTAGAGGGATAATTTTTTAAGAGTATCCATTTAAAATACAACGGAGGCCATTTTCTAACAATAAATTTAATTTATAAAAAGCTGGTAGCATATTTAGTCTTGAATGGTGATTTTTTTTTAAAGGGCACTTCCCTAGCTAAGGTAAAAATTATTGGAATGGTGCCAGCTAGCATCACAAATTATGCTTTAGAAATGTACAAGAAAGAGGCAATTACTGGTGTCTAAATAAGAAATGACATTAATGGAAAATTCAGATTTTCATGTATTGTAAATTTAGTAAATAAGTTGTAAAATTACCGTTTACTGACTGAAATTGATTTTTGACATCAAACTGAAAGCATGGTATATACAATGTAATAACTTTCTAAGCAGAATTATCCTCTCAGATTTGCTCAGATCCCCTCATTTCTTTCATCTGTGTGACTGAGACCTTGTGGGTGGGTTCACATGGCAGGAGGCTCAGTTAATTTATGTGCTAACTTTAGGACCACGCCATCCTGTTTATTCTTGATAACAAGCATGTTTATTAAAGGTATTATTATGGAATATGTTTAACATTAAGACATAATGCAGGAAACCCTGCAGGTAAGCAAAACACTTTGGACTTACCTTAGGAGCAGAAAGGTTTGCCTGTTCACAAAGCTGCATACACACTTGCTTCTTGTTCTTTGAATGTAGCTCAGTGGTTCCTATACTTTGGTATATAGCAGATGACTATATAATATTTAAAATTTAACCCCGTATATAATATGGATAGTATGGATTTTTCAGGCTCATTTTGACCATATTTTATTTTTACTATTCACCCATACATTGAAAAATAACCACAGAGCAAGGTACCCATCAGCTGACTGTGGTTGGAATAAAAATGTTTCTTTGATTCTAATACAACTGAGTCTCTGCAGACAGAATACATTTTATACATACTTGTATTGCTGTCCTGATGCTTAAATATGGCTATGCTAATAATCGAATCATTAATGTATTTTTATGATGAGTAGAAAATAATACTAGAAAGTAATATAAAATTAGATGGCCTTTGAAAAAGTATGAGAAATCCTTCTTACCCACTGAATTCAAACCCAGAGCCTGTTCTCTGTTTCCATTGCGTACTCACAAGTTTGGGTTTGGAATGGTGTGTCAGTCAGGGTCCAATTCACAGAAGCCACTCTAGTTATTTTAATAAAAGAGAATTTTCATAAAGAATTGTGATTTAGAGATTGAAAAACTGAACAAGTAAGAAGAAAACAGAGGTGGCAACTGCACAAAGTAGTTACCACTCCGAGCACTGAGAAAAGATTAGAATTACTAAAACTTAGAACCTTGGACTTTACTGAGCTAGAATTCAGACTTCTAAGGAGGGTGTATTGAGTGGCTGGTACTGGTGTCTCTGAGATAGCTTAATAGGGCCAACAGGACTGAGTCCTGGGCCTCTGTCAGCCAATTGGTGCTGGTATTTCTACAACAGGGGTGCAATGAAGCTGATTCTGTAAGAGTTGGGAAAAACAAACAAACAAAATGCAAGCTGGATTCAACAGCTGTTACTAAAAATGAATGGTGCTGTAGGCATGAAGAAGCAAGTCTGGGGTACTGCTAATAGAACAGCAAGTCCACAGGAAGCAAAGAGGAATGAGTAAATGGTTTCTCCCTCCTCCAGTCCTACAGTCTCCCTGTCATGCAGTCTCCCTGTCATGCTCACTAGTGCCACATCCTAACAGGGAGTCAGCAAAATGGAAACATGACTTGCAGAGTCTCGGGCCTCAGCATCACAAAACAGAATATAAAAGCAGGAGTGGGTGTGAATCTTAGGGGAAAAAAAAAATCACTAAATAACTGGCACAGATGGCAATATTTCTCTGATAAGAAATTTGAAAAAAAAAAGTAATTAAGATATTACTAAATTAGTAATTATTAAATAATTAGTAAAAACCAAAACATTTTCATTTCATTCCAAGGATTAAAAAATGAACAAGCACCGTGTTTAAGGCAGAGCCATAGGAAAACATCTCATATATCCATTATGGTGTGATTTTTCTTATAACTCCTTCCCCTTTGCAAAATTAGTTATTTTGCCCTCTTGACAAAGTATTTTTCAAAGATGTGAATCATGACCTAACAAGTAATAAGTGCTGCCTGTTATTGAATATTTGAATATTATAGAACTGACATTACTCAATATTTAACATTTCTAACAGAGTGCTAAAACCATCCTCTCTAGTGCTGATAAAGGATATTTAATTATTTTTACAAGTGTGTAAACCAAAATTAAGTTTAGACTGTAATAAAAAACAAAAAGCATTTATTTGAACAAAAAGAAGCTGCAGCCTGGGAAAGAGTTTCAGGTAACAATATAAATTGTGTTCCACCTATACAAAGGGAAGACTCCCTTTTATAGTGAAAGTTCCCACCCAGACTCTCAGGTCCATTTTATGTCAATGAAGTATCCAAATTGTGCAGTTCTGATTGGACAGGGCAGGTGTCAGTCTGTTGGTAGAAAGACAAAACCAGGCTTTCCCTGAAGTGGTCAACTCAGAGAATATAAACAAGCAGAGCATAGTGCGGAAGCCAACAGTTCAGTCCAGTCCGAGGTTCTTCCCAGTGTACAGAATACACAAGAAGTCCCTGTCAGCAAATGGCTGCTAGGCTTTTATTTTTTTATAAAATTTGAACCGTAGGTTGACTATGGGGAGTCCAACTCAGCAGATAAATTCTTTCTCGGAGTTCACATCAAATGAATCTTTCTTCTCAGGGTCCACAAGAGCAATAGTATAAATATTGAACATCAAACTCTTTTAAAGATAGTATTATCCTAACACTAAGTATATAACTTATTCATAAATGGACTCCGAAATAGTGACCATGTTCTTTCTCTAAAAAAAAAAAAGACCTGGTTCAGAATGCTTTGAGACTATTTGGAATAATAGCTTTAAAATATTCTAGAGCCAAGGTAAAGCCAGTGAGCTAAAATTCCTTTTGCTTCGATTGTATTATTCAGAAGTAGCTTCAAAGAAGAAGACTTTTAGTAAATGTTCAGAGTGTCTAATAGGCTCTTTTCGCTCATATAGTTCAAAGTAGTAGACTAACAGGGGCATCTACCATTCCTAGCTATAAGCTGTACTTATTCTAACATGTTTTGCCAATTTCCTTCATGATTTCAGCTTTATACCAGTTTGTATTCATAAGTAATTCACTCTAAGATCTTTAGCTTTTTTTTGGAAAAACATAATTGCTTAGATCATCAGATTTCAGCATTGAAAGGACTTAGTGAACTGGGTTTTGCCATGTACCTAACACTCTTGAGTTAGAAGATGACATTTGGATGGGAAAAATCTATATGTCAAAAGCAATTGCAAGACTAGGTAATACTAAGTACAACCGCAGGGGTCTGTACAATGTGCTATGGGGACAGAAGGAAGAAGAGACTACTTTTGCTTGGCAATCTGTTAGATGCTAAGAATACTAAGCTGGAAAAAGACATGTATTTGCCTTGGTGGAGCTTTCAGTCTGTGGCTGATAAGGCAAATGCTGGGTAGTGGGAAGTCATGAACCTCTTGTATTCAGGAATCGCTGAGTAGTTTGGTACAACTGCAGGATAGATTTTGGGGGTTTCACAATTGACAAGCAGTTGAAGAGGAAGCAGGGAAGATAGATTGGGGATAGAATGTGGACAATATTCAGCTCAGCTGAGATGAATGTGTTTTTTAAAGAAAATCAAACAATATTTTAAAATTTATGTTGTACCTTTTGGGAAGAAACATTCAGTGGCAGAATGCGGAGTAGAATGTAAGTGGGGAGAATACAGGTGGGTAGGTGACCTGGGAAGCTGATGTCTGTTCAAATGTGCAAAAAGGAATGTCTCAACAAAGGTAATGGCTATTGGGATCCATGCAAGAGCATCTTGACATTCCTTCTGTCTTTCTGTAGATGTGAAAATACTGCCTTCTAGGAGTTAAATGACAAGATGACATGGCTGTTTGATAGGGGAAATAGAAGTAAGAACTAAAGGTCTTGATTTCCAGCTGAGCCTTCTTTTTATGGTACATACCTCTTGTCCAGCCCATTGAACTGGAAAAGACCATCCATATCAGGAGTTAACCTACTAAAAATAAAACAAAAATGAAAATACTGAATTTCATCATATCATAATTTTCTTGCGAAATATGGAAAACATATCAATTTATAGTAAATTAAACTATCTTAGAGGCTCTTTAACTTATTCATTCAATGGATATTTGTTGAATGAACTGCTATCAATTATTACTAACTGATATCAATAAAGGAGAATATTAATGGCAATTTTACACAGGTGTTTCATGTAAGGGGAAGCAAAAAAAAGATAATTTTTTTTGTGGGGGAACAGCAGAGATTATCTAACGTTTTGGGACGCTCAAAGGTAAACTGGTGAATTATGAACACAAACTGTAAGGAGAGTCATGTGCCCATATGGAAATGGTGACCCTTCCTCTCCCAGTGTTCTTTCTTTATTATCACAGTTTCCCTCAGGTCCAAAATGAATCTGCCAGAGTCACTGGCATTAATTAATGTTATTTCTACCTAAATGCCCCTCTGCTCTTAAAATTTTAACCAAGAGAAAGGTAGCAGACTCAGTTATCCTCCTGGCTTCAAGAGGTATAGGGAGAATAGCTGTAAGTTATACAGATAGTAAGATACTTGATACACATGGATAACATGACATAAGGGTTAGATTCAGGAATTTATATCAAATACAAATATTGCAGATTTATCTCGTCTCTGCCCCACCACTTTTCTCTCAATATGAGAGATGAAAAGTAGCTTTTGATGTTAAATTATTTAAAAATCAATAAGGTTCTATCATCTAACTGAACCATTGGTATGATAACTCACAACTTTATTAGAAATTTCCTAAAGTAATGAATAGAGATACTCGTGTTGATTTTGTGATCCAGCTCTAGGAAAATCGTAATATGCTGTAATATTATTTTAGTAATTTATTATCTGAATGGACTATAATACTAATAAAAATCTTTGTAGAACTGAATTTGTGCACCCTAACATTCTTTTGAAGTTAAAAAAAAATCACTTAATCCTTTTAACATGGCATTATTGAGTACATAATGCAATAAATATAATAATTAAATCATATTATTAAAGAGATTTATTTCTTGATCATTTTTAGTGTGGTACTATTAAATGTGCTATTAAGTTCAAATGCTTAATTAAATTGAACCCAAGATACTTTAATTACCTCACATTCATTAAGTGTCTTTTTAAAATTATGGGCAGGTAATGACAGTTTTTTTAAACACACTTTCACCAATCCTATAAAATAAGCTCTGTATTTATCACATGGGAAAATGTCATTTTGGAAGCTTTGACTCCTCTAGTCAAATGTTCTTTCTATATCAAAATGGTCCCCATCTCTGATCCTCGTGTATGAAAGTAAGGCCAGAGAAGGAAGTAAGTGAGTTGAAGAGTAACTTCAATTCATGGACAATAGGAAGAATTATTGCTTATTTACTGGTTCACAAAAGTAGAGGGAGGTAGGTGGGTGATACTGTCTCTCTGGCAGCATTTGGAAACGTGTTGGCATTTTTTTGTTGTTGTTGTCACAATGATTGGTTGTAAGGAAATGCTATATATATATATATCTAGTGGGGAGAGTTAGGTATGTTAAATATTTTGCCATGTAAAGTATAGTTCTGCACAAAAATTTCCATTCAGAATTCTAATAGTGACCCATGGAGAAATGCCAAGCCTAATCAGAGAGGAAACAGAAGAGATACAACATAGAATTCAGGTCTCCTCTGTCCCCAATAGATATTCCTTTTCACTATCTTCAGGTAATACACAGAAGGTGTTAACCGAGACAAAGAATAGTAAATTGTTGTGAAAAAAATAATTCAAAAAGGAGATGAGGAAGAGAAAGTAGTACAGCTGCACAAGTATACTATAGGAGCTAAACAGTGGAAAGTGGATGATGAGTTCCTAAAAGGAATGGACTTTAAATGTGAGCGCAGGAGCGGGAAGCTGGTTGCCTTAGTAAATGCCCATCTTTACTCACTGGGGTGTTCTATGGCATTGATGTATGTCTAGTGTCTTCAAGTAGAAATCTGATGCCCGTATCACTAGAATTAGTGGGATGCCTGCGTTTCAGGTTGGGTTTTCCTGAAGCCCATCTGCGGGTGAGGATTTGTGTGCAAGTGATTTATTAAGGGAACGTTCCCAGGGATGACATGTAAGTGAGCGAGGGAAGTCGAACAGGAATCAGGAAGAAATCTTGCAAAGGTAATGGCAGGCACAGTCCCAGCCTCAGGCTGATCCTACAGGAATACACGGGGCTTCCATTGTGCTTCAGAGCTTATTCCAACATAAAACAGAAGAGCTGGGCTTTCGTATTCCCATGTCAGTCATCCATCGGCTTAAGTCTACTCTGAGGTGACATAAACACCAAGGCACTGCCAGTTCTCTGGTCTTTTGGGCAAAGGGATTTAAAAGCCAGAAGATAGTAATCCAAAGAGATGCAGGTGCAGAGTTTGGAAAAGCCAAGCCCACAGAAGCCAGGGAATGGACACACAGAAATGTAAATGGACTTGGTAAACATTAGTGGATTTGAATGGAGCACCCACAGTTTTTCGCTATGACCTTCAAACTGCTAACTTTCACAAAATTACATTGTACCAAACATAGTGGAGGCTCTTGAATAAGTAATTAAAAAATATCTCTAATTGTACTACAGCTACAATAATAAGAGAAAAACATATTTCCTAACCTAAAGAGAACAGATTCAGAATTACATTATTAGAGATGTTATTTGTTCAGATCTTAGTGTACTTCTTAATTTTATATTTTTATCCAACAAAATAGTTTTCCACGGAGGATATTTAATTGCATGTGCAGTTGGGTTCTGCACAGGCTCTCAGGCAAGGGATCTTTTAAATTTTGAGTTCCCCTCAGTCCGACATATGAATCCATTTGAATTTCCCAAACCAGGGATGTCAGAAGTGTAGTTGAGTTGAGTGTAATTCTTAATAATATTTCACCTCTTACATTTGGCTGTAGGAATCTCCTAATACTGATTCTGTAGGAGAACAATTGCTAGAGGGAAAAGGGAGGCTGAGGTTGCGAAATCTCACCCCTTTGTATTTCGTTTAGTTGAAGCTTTGTGCTGTTTCTGTGTGTCTTCATTATTTGTTTTTAATTGGCAGTGTTATTGATTGTAAATCATTTTGACAGAAACTACCTTTTATCTTAAAGTTTACATGTACCTAGAGGCTACTAAGAGATGCCTGTGTTCAATGAAAACATCAAAGTAATAGCATAAGTAGTTGAAATGTGCCCCATTTGGTACAAATTAGTTTCCCTCATTGTACAACTCGGTTAAAAAAATGAATGTAGATGAAAATTGAAGTGTTCAATACCTCCAAATTCAACAAATATGTATTGAGCATTCACTATGTACACTGTAGAGATGGTTATAGTAGGGGATAAAAAATTAAAATAATAACCAATTTCTGCCAACTAGGAGTTCATAATATACTGGAGACACACACACACACACACACACACACACACACACACACTTTAATTCAAATTTAGTAATGATTATTCCTAAATCAAAGACATGAACAAATGGGCAAAGAGAATCCCACAAAAGGAAAGTAGCAGGAAATTGTAAAGGTATGTGGTCCCAGAAACAGCAAAAAGAACGTAGTTTTCAAGAATATATAACTACATTGGCCAAAGGAAATGATTAAAAGAAATTAAATTAGGGACTGAGAAAAACACATTTGATTTTCTGTTGGTGTTGATTAGTTCTAAAAGAACAATTTTCGTAGAGTGGTAAATTATAACCTGTAAATTGATCCATCCATCCATCCATCCATCCATCCATCCATCCATCCATCCATCCATCCGTCAATCTAATAGTCTTAAAATCTTTCTTTGGTGCTTACACCTAGGCCTGGCACTGGATTCAAATGAGATTTAGAAGTAGATAAAGTGGCAGAGATAACCAGAAACTTCTTTCACCTGAGAAAAAAGGGAGGGAGCCCAGAAAATTGGCATGGTAACACTGTTGAGGGAGTTTCTCATAAGCAGGTCAAAAGCATCCTGAGATTTCAGCAGTGTAGACAGGAAGAAAGGAAGGAAAAGCAGACTTGGCAGGACAGGGCCTGGGGAAATACAGTGTGGCTAAGAGGAAATTGAGTCCTGGAAAACAGGGTGATCTGTTCAATAGAATCATAGGCAACAGTAAGTTGGGGAAGCAGAAGAGTCCATAAACAGAGGCAAATATCAGGGTTTCAGTCAAGAGGACTGTAAATAAGGGCAGTGTCTTCATTCCGGAGGGATCTTAGAGTACTTTTCTGGTTTTCCATTGCTATATAACAAAACACTCCAAATTTAGTGGCTTAAAATAACAATTATTTTATCTCAAGATTTTGTGGATCAGGAACTTGCCTGGGTGCAACCCACTGATTCTTCTACCCTATGTAGTATCAATTGACATCAGTTGGTCGGACTCAGCTAGTGGGTGGGCTGGTCTGGAGGGTCCAAGACAGCTTCACTCACATGGATAGTGTCTTTGTAAGGATGGCTGATAGGCTGAGCTTGGGAGGGACTGTCAACCAGAGCAGTAACACATGCCTTTTCCAGTGTATTCACTTTCATACATGGCAGCTTAGGGCTCTCAGAGACTGTATTGCAAGAAAACCAGAAAGAAGCCAAAGGCTACTATTGATGACCTTAGGAAGACCCATAATATCACATTTGTTGCATTCTGCTAGTCAGGCAAGTCACTAAGACCAGCCAAGCTTCAAGGGGAGGAGAATTTGAAGTTGCCTCTTGATAGAAGACATGTCGGATAATTTTGTAGCAATGTGTAGTCCATCACAGCTGCTGTGAATAATTTCCTTCTGTCATAGTTCCCACAGGTATTAAGAAATCAGTATCTTACAGGAGGAGAAAGTGTCAGTGACTCTAGCTGGGAGGGGCAGAGAAGGAAAGACCTGACACAAATAATCCAGGAGAGAAGGAAGAGTTGCAGGTTCACGAGGAAAGTGAATTGATGGTAGAGAGTTCAAGGTTCATGCTGAGCATTTATTTCTCCACGTTTTCTAAGTTGAAACTCTGTATCAAGCAGAAACATCAGAAAACAACTTACTCCAGGTAGCTTAGTTTAGCTCCCTGTAAAATTGAACTCTGCTGCAATGTGCTGCCCTAAGCAACGGGTGAAGGATGATTTAAGAAAAACACATATAAAAAGCTTATCTGCTTTTTTGTGAGACAGTGTCTGAAGATACTTTCTGATAAGTTTTCTTGGTTATTGATTTGAAAATTGGCTGTCTTGTCCCTTTGTTGCTTTCAGTTTTATAGCCCACATATGAGTGAAATCATATGGTTCTTGACTTTTTCTGTCAAGACAAAGACACAGACAACAGTTTAGTGGTTACCAGAGGGTAAGGGGGGGATGGTAAAAGAGGGAAAAGGGGGTGAAATATATGGTGGATATATATAGATGGAAGGAGAACTGACTCTAGGTGGTGAACACACAATGCAATATATAGATGATGTATTATAGAATTGTACACTTGAAACCCATGAAATTTTACTAACCAATGATATCCCAGTAAACTTAAAAAATTGGCTATGAAAGTTATTATAATTGAAGAACAGACTAAGGCCTTGCAACTCACATTGTCATCTGCAGTAGAGTAGCATCGATTTTTAGGCTCCACTGCAGACCTAGAACCAGATTCTGCACTTTAACAACATTCTCAGATGTTTTCTATACAAATGAATGTTGAGAAACTGAGGTTTAAGGAATATCTGAGGGCCGGCCCAGTGGCTCAGGTGGTTGGAGCTCCATGCTCCTAACTCCAAAGGCTGCCAGTTCGATTCCCACATGGGCCAGTGGGCTCTCAACCATCAAGGTTGCCGGTTCGACTCCCGCAAGGGATGGTGGGCATCGGCCCCTGCAACTAAGATTGAACAAGGCACCTTGAGCTGAGCTGCTGCTGAGCTCCCGGATGGCTCAGTTGGTTGGAGCGCGTCCTCTCAACCACAAGGTTGCCGGTTCGACTCCCGCAAGGATGGTGGGCTGCCGCCCCCTGCAACTAGAAAACGGCAACTGGACCTGGAGCTGAGCTGCGCCCTCCACAACTAAGACTGAAAGGACAACAACTTGACTTGGAAAAACAAAAAAGTCCTGGAAGTACACACTGTTCCCCAATAAGGTCCTGTTCCCCTTCCCCAATAAAAAATCTTTTTAAAAAAAAGAGTTTAAGGAATATTTGATTACTCAGATCATCACAGTAGACTCACTCTATGTTCCTGTGAATTTATTTGCCTTACAAGCACTTCAAATAGTTTTGTATTTATCATAAAAACTCTTCATAGATAATATCATTTATTATATTAATTAACTCCACTTTAGCAAAGACCTCGATAATACACTTATTTCATAGGTAAGACCAGTAAAAAGAAGTTTGATGATTTGTCTAATTGATAAATAATTATGCTTTCTACAAATATTTCCCAAGTCATGTTGAAAAGATGAAGTGTCTGGGATATAAATAGGTACTATGTAGAAAAGATTTTCATGGTCACATCTTTTTGGAAATACTAATTGTTTTGGCTGTACTAGTTGAAAAACTATCATTACACAGGGAGTGTTAAAGAAAGCCTAGAATTTGCAGCGTGTCCTAGCCTGTTCGAGCTGCTATAAAGGAACACCAGAGACTGGGTGGCTTAAAAACAACAGAAATTGATTTCTCACAGTTACAGAGGCTGGAAGTCCAAGATCAAGGTGCAGGCAGATTCGGTGTCTGGTGAGGGCCTGCTTCCTGGTTTATAGATGGCTTTCTCATTGCTGTGCCCTCACATGGCAGAAGACTGAGGGATCTTTTTGGGGTCTCATTTATAAAGGCAATAATCCCATTCCCGAGGGCTCTGTCCTTATAATTTAATCATCCCCAGAGGCCAAATCTCCTAATACACAATTGGTGATTAGGAATTTGACATATGAATCTTGGTGGGTGTGGCACAAACATTCAGTCCATAACACAACACATTCCTAAATTATTTGAATACTGAACACATTTTTTTAAACAAAGAGTAGCTCAGGATATTTCTTCATGGAACATACCTTTAAAAAATGCTTCTCTAGATTAAGAAAGTGACACAAACCATTGTGTTTGCCTTGTTTTCTGGATGCCAGAGAATGCATTGCTTGGTCTGGAGATGAATTCCTGAGCTTTCTTCATCCAGGAGTTCGCCATATAGATTTATTATCCCTTACTTTTTATTTTTTATTTCATTATCAACATGTGTTATATTTGGGTTTTATGTCATTGTTTATCATTGTAAGGAGCTCCAGTCCATTGTAAAGTTTGGGAAGGTACACATCATAACCCATCATCATCACCATCATCATCTTCATCATCATATAATTATATAATAATAGTAACAATAGAAATAGCTGACATTTTTGAGTACTTATTGTATACCAGGCTCAGTGCTAAGTACTTTCTGTGGATGATTGAGTCTACATAACAAACATGTGAGGTATGTATTCTTATCTCCATTTTTCAGATGGGCAAATTGAGGATCTATAAAGTTAGGTGACTTTTCCAAGTTCACAGTGCTAGTAAGTAAAAAGACTCAAACATCAAACTAAGATATTGACCTCCCTCCTCAGTTCTAGATTAAAATTTGAATGCAGGCTGATTGGCTCAGTCCCACGCTTAGCACTCTTTATACAGTATCACTGAAAAAAAAAAAAAAAAAAAAGACTCTAGAGCAGGATTATTTTAACTTAATAAAGTTCTTCTTGTGTTTTCAAGTTTAGATTACAACACCTGGTGGGTATATACATCTCCAATTTTTAAAGCAATGACTTTTAAGTCCTTTGAATAACACTTGTTCTCGGTTTACAAAGTAATATACCACTTTAAGTATTTCACATTGCATTCATAAATGAATAAATGGATATTTTCTTTGTAGGTAGTATATTTCAATTGTTTGACAAAACTTCTGAAGTGATGTTAGGAAGTTGAAGAAAAACTACATGTAACAGTATTACCCTCTAAAACCCGTATTAACATCCTTCATACAAAAGCCCATTTGTTTTCCATCACTGAAAAACGGGAAAATACACAAAGATGGGGGAGATTTGTAAACCTTTTTTGTGCTATGGATACCTCAAGTCGTCTGGTGAATCCTGTGGACTTCTTAAGAATACTGTGTTAAAATACAAGTATGTAGGGACGGCAGGATGGCTCAGTTGATTAGGGCCCGAGCTCTTAACAAGATTGCCGGTTCGATTCCCACATGGACCAGTGAGCTGCGCCCTCCACAACTAGATTGAAGGACAACGACTTGGAGCTGATGGGCCCTGGAAAAATACACTGTTCACCGATAAAAAGAAGAAAATAAAAATACAAGTATGTAATATGAAGTACATAAAGTTACAAAGAAAACCAATTGTAATTATCAAATATTAAATAAATTTACAGCATACTAATATATAGGGTTATTTTTCAATGCATTAACAAGAGTAGAAGAGGGTTTAATGGCCACAGTCATTTTCTTTCTTTCTTTTTTTAAATTAAAGTTTATTGGGGTGACAATGGTTAGTAAAGTTACATAGGTTTCAGGTGTACAATTCTGTAATACATCATTTATATATCACATTGTGTGTTCACTACTCAGTCAGTTCTCCTTCCATCACCATATATTTGATCCCCTTTACCCTCATCTACCACCCCCCGACCTTCTTACCCTGTGGTAACCACTGAACTATTATCTGTGTCTATGAGTTTTTGTTTCTTCATTTGTTTGTCTTGTTCCTTTGTTGTTTTTAGTTGTATATCGCACATATCAGTGATATCATAAGGTTCTTGACTTTTTCTGTCTGACTTATTTCGCTTAGCATAATAATCTAAGCAATATAAAGAGACCTTTGCAACAGGTGTCATGTGATATTAAAAAAATCTATGATTATAAATTGTGACAAAATCTCAAGTACTGCTAATAATGTTTAATTGCCTAAAATCATAGAGAAAGGAAATGAAACATTTCTGTTAGGTATTACAGAAAATAAAGATGTACTTATTTTTCCTATTCAAGTTCAGGGACCCCTGGAATTCATGAATCTCCTTACCTTGACCCTGTGGGCCTTAGGTTGAGAACCTCTCAGAGTTGAGTGCTAGGATGAAATTCATTTCCTTTTCTTTGATAACAACTATAGAACATGCTATAATTTCATTTCTCTCTGTACTTTTAGGAAGCCCAAGGATAAGTGTTTTCTAATTTGTAGTAGCTATTCTTAGCTTATACACTTTTATTATGTTTGCATCTTTTCTCCTACCTTTCTTTAGACACTAGACACAGAGTAGGGGAATGTGAGTGCTGAGAATGTCCTTAGAGAATAACCAGTTTAACCCATTTCATTTTCATATAAGGAATGAATGCTCAGACAGATGCCTGGATATTCTCAAGGTAACACAGTCAGTGGAAGAGCAGAGCGTAGAATAGTTTCTCAAAATGTAATCCACCTTACACCTGCATCAGAATCACCTGGCAATGTGCATCTTTTAACAGGTTTGTCCAGGTGGTTCTGAAACATACTAAAATCTGAGAAACAGAGCCCTGAGTTGAGAATACCCAGTTTCAGAAGTTGATTCTTTCCCACTCAAGCATATTGCCTGCTAAATATATATATATATATATATATATATATATATATATATATATATATATATATATATAAATGATGAGAGAAGAGAATGGATCAAAATCACACAGAGGTTGGTAGCCACTAATTTCAAGAGCCCACAGGTAGGGATGAGTTTTTAAAAGGGAGAGAGATACTCAGTTCCATGAAATTAGAAGGAAGCCAGAAAGATTATATAATGTATATAATCTTCATGTATCCTGAAAATCCAGAGGGCAGGGGTATATGACCATTTCAGCAAAAATACAGGACTCAGAAAGGAAACTAAAAAACTAGGGGACTGGATGAAATCAAGACTGATAACTGATAAGGCACATATGATGAACAGCTGAGGGAGATATGGGGATTCAACTGATGATGAGGTCATAGCTACAACTAAAGTAAGAGTTTAAACCAAATGTGTTGAAGCAGTAGAGCTTCTCCGTTGCCTCTCCTGCCATCCTTTATATCTTTTCATGACAACCAGAGAGATCTTTATAAAATGCAATTTAGATCATATCCCTCTTCTACTTAAAACCCATCAGAACCTTTCCATTGCATTTAGAAAAACAGCTGTACCATGGCTTAGCCCTTATTCCTCTTTGGCCGGTAACTTCATTTGGCACCACTCTTTGTATTTTTCCTTGTACGTGCTGTTCCCTCTATCTGTAATTCTATTCCCACCCCCCTTCTTCAAGAGTCTGGCTCTATGTCATCCTTCAGATATTACCTTGACTGTCACCTCCTCAGCAAGGACTTCTTATCCATGTAGCTTGGCCCTGTAATTCTCTTTCAGATTACTACTTTTGTCTTAGCATTTGAAATCTTAATAATCTGTATGTTTACATTTATTTATTTACTTTTTTGTTGTTTCTTTCCTTGGGGAGACAGTAAGCTCCAGAAATGTAGAAATGAAATCATTATCCACCTAAACCTCATGTGATGTCATACTGTAGATACTCAATACATTTTTGTTGAATTTTAAAATGGCGAGAGAGGGTTCAAGAATAGTAGAGTGTGGTTAGAGGGAGTAATTCACCGTTTGTGGTCCCTGAGGTAGAATAATTCAAGGTGGATGAGGAAGCATGGACTGGGTATGTGTATAGGTGCAAGGTGATGATCAAAGCCATTGGAATTTAGCAGGTAAAAGAGCTGTGAGGTAAAGGCATTGATTATTATAATGGTCAGCAGCATGTTGGTCACGATGGCGTATCAACCTCTAAGTGGCAAAGGCCTTATGTCACATCCAGTTATCACAGGTAACAGGTCCTTAGTCATCCTCACTTGGAGTTGTCTACTGATACAATGAATTCATGCTGTCTGCCCTTGCCTTTTGGTCTCTATATTTAAATAAACTCCAGAGATGATTGTTGACCTGTCAAGCCCTCAACTTTCATGTCTTTTTCTGGGTCCTTTGCATACCAATTTAGGGATGCCTCAAGGGCAGAGAAGCATCCCTTCAGTTTCATCTGCTTTCACACCTGACTCATCCATTGCCTATTCTATTGCACTGGCGCTATAGAGATGTGGGGGAGATCTCTGATTGGCTTCAACCTCCTGGGTCATCTCACAAGCCGGGCACAGGTCCACTCAGCTCTAGGATTTTACCCAACATATCTATTGTTTCTGGGACTTGATCTCAAAGTAGGAGTGGGATGATGCATTTCCTCTCAGAAACACATTCACGGATCTTTGTTTTACTATAATCCATTCCAATCCTCTCCTTTTCCCAGCCATTAAACTTTATCTCCTTTGGGCTGAGGCAAACTGCTTCTATATCATCATGCAGTTTTCCCAACTCTTATTTATAGTATAGATAATGTCATTGGTACTTAATATACTGGGGATTTCACAATGCACAGCTCTGACCTTTGCCATAGATTTCAGATGTTACTAAGAAATACAATATTTAAGCTTTGGTGTCTTTTTCTTTGCATTTTCATAGTTACAAACTTACACTTAGGGAAGTACAGGTACATAGATTCCAAGAATGGGGGGAAAGCACCAGCTAATATGTCGAAATACTAACCTTTCACATGATCTTAAATATGAGGGATGTCTTAGTCTCTTCAGGCTGCTAAAACAAAATACTGGAAATTGGGTGGCTTACATGCCTCAGAAATTTATTTCTCACAGTTCTGGAGGTTAAAAGTCCAAGGTCAGGATGCCAGCATTGTCAGGTTCAGGTGAAGATCTTCTTCCAGGTTGCAGACTGACAACTTCTCGTTGTATCCTCATGTGGTGTAAGGGGCGAGGGAGGTCTATGGGGCCTCTTTTATAAGGCTGCTAATTCCATTCATGAGGGCTCCACCCTCATAACTTAAGCACCTCCCAAAGGCTCTACTCCTATGACCGTCACCTTGGGTGTTAGCATTGCAACATATGAATTTTGGGGGCATACAAACACGCAAGCCATAGCAAGGGAGTAAAGGAGGTGAGCTTTTAACCTGTGATGATTTCAGGTAAATGAAAATAAAGATTAATTTCGAAGTAAGGACAGCTTGTGATGGAGTAGCTGAGACTGAGAGCATAAAGACCACTTTTCAAAATACTTTAGCATTTCTGAAGACACTGAGGAAAGAGTTAGAAGATGGACTATTTTGAAGGCAAGAATAAAATTGGACCAAGATACAAAGGAATAAAAGTACGGAAAGAAGATTGCAGACTGAGGGAGGGTGGTTCTATCCAGGGCTGGGATTGAAGTTTACAGCAAGGAAGTGAGGGAAGGACATTTTAATAATGATAGGATGTGGTATGAACAATCTTCAAAGCATCAAACAAGCAAGCAAGCAAGCAAACAAACGAAAAACAACAAAAAACCCTGGGGACGGACTTTGTTATTGATTGGTCCCATCTGGCAATTTTGTTCACTGTGGTGCCTGGTACTCTGATGATAGTTTCATCTCTTATGTATTAGCTGTTGACCAGCTGTGCCATTTATGACTGCCATTAGGTTTTGTAAAAATGTAGACGTTATGGTTCAGCATTGTTTTGTTTTTCATTCTGTGTATTATTGATATGTGTTACCTGTTATATATCCGTTGAACAAGTATTTATCCTTGAAACTAGAACTGCTATTTTTCAACCACTTCATGATGGATCATGCAGAAAAATACAGAAGACTATGACCCTTTAACATGGCTGTTTTTCCCATGTTAAGCCCAGTTATTTTTTAAACATTAATTTCTGGTCAAGTTGGTTTTAGTTACTAAAGAATACATGAAGGGAAGTGAAGTCCATTTTAATGATCATGTATATTTTTAAGTATCTCTAAGGAGTTGTAAGGATTGGGTTATAGCAGGTTGTTGGTACTAATTGAAGTGTTATTATACAGGATGATGCTTGTTTTGTGAATTAAAGCAGATAACAATTTTTTTCCCATACCTGCATTAACGAATCAATTCCTATTGATCTATTCTTTCATGGAATCCCCACCCACTTATCTCAAGGATAAAATAGTAAATAGGCTGAATTATCAAAAGTTGAAGAAAATCAATACCAAAGAATAGGCTTTTTTGATCAATAAGCTTCTAAATCTTTGTTCTCAAAATAGTCATACTATGCTAAGTATATTCCATGAAATGAAGAACGATAATTCCCAATGTTCCATGATGGTAAATACTCAAGAGGGTTGACTATGATTTGCAAACTCCCAAATTGGTTAGATTTGAAGACCGCCTTTTCCATCCTCTTTGATTTAGACACGGGCGTATTTTAGCTTTTAGCCCCAATAGTACAGTCTAAGATAAACATGACTGAACCCTTAGTGGGACTGTAGTTGGGAGGATAACAACACAAGAGAGTCTATTTTTAATAGAATAAGCATGCAGTTTCATCATGTGTCTTTTTTTTCAAAATACAATTTTAAAGATTTTGTTTAATTATGCAGGGAAATGTGTATCATAGGAGGTTCAATAAAATCAACAAACGGAAAAAGGAAGAGTGGGGTAGGGAAAAAGGTATAGCCTACAGAGTCAGAGAGGTTGGATTTGAATCTCAGTTTAAATACCCTGGGCAATTTAGTTGGGACACTGAGTCTTAATATCCTCATCTTTAAAAAGGTGGAAGCAATGTCTTCCTCATTAATTCCTTTCTAATACCAACAGAAGAAGTTTGACACTGCACATAACATTCTTAGAACATTTCAATTTAATTAAGAAACACTCAAAAGTGGCACTTAGGTTGATGAAGGAGGAGAATAGAGTGTCAAAGAGGAGGATGAAAAGAGGAAGAGGAAGAGAAAGACTAGAAATGTAAGACAGTTCAAGTCTGGAAAAAAGTGCTTGCATATGAATAGAAAAAAGTCTGCAAAAAACCCAACATGTTGACACAGGAATAGTAAGATTACATCTTTTTTCCTTTGTATTGTTTTTCTGTATATCACTTTTTTTCCCCCACAAACTACCTTTACTAGTTTTAAAATCAGAAGAAACCATTTTTAAAACCAAGCAATTAAAATGAATATTTTATTTTTCCATTTTTAGAGTTAAACCCCCATCTCAGATCTTACAGTCTAAGTTCAATAAAAGATTGTTAATGCAGTAATATTTACGTTTAAGAGTCCAAAATATAGGTCATTCAGCAAGGTGAGTGAGCACCAACCTTTTAAAAAGTGGATAAGTATTTGGTATTTTTTTAAAAAAACAAATCTGGTAATTATTACCATGTTTCCCTGAAAATAAGACCTACCCCCAAAATAAGCCCCAATTAAGATTGTCAGCCAGACAGATGCATTTAGTACATTATGACGATGTTCCAGAAGAAGATGACATGACTGTATTTGAATAAATGTAGATTGTTGTACATGAAAAAATAAGACATGCCCTGAAAATATGCCCTAATGCGTCTTTTGGAGCAAAAATTACTATGAGACCCGGTCTTATTTTGGGGCAAATATGGTATATTTTTAAAACAAGATAATTTCAATTTCCTTTTTGCTTGATAATGTTTTGGAGAAGTCACCATTTTCATGAAATAAAACACTTTGCACAGCAATGTTTTACAATTAACAGATGTTTGGTGGTATTAAAGATGAATTATTTAATTAAGCACCTTTTACAATTAAGTCGTGTAATAATAGAAAAGTCCTAGCAAAAACTTATATTCAAAGAGTTATTAAAGTATTTTTTCCTATTTTTGAAATAAACAGATCCCTATTAAGATTTTCTAATTAATTTACAAGATAATTTCAAATATTTCTCATGATCTCTGCGAAGAAAAAAAAATGTCAAAACTACTTCCCTTTGATTGCTATTCAGCTTAATTTATTTAAAAAATGTATTATTCTAGAAACACTAGCTGAAAATGACAATTTAATTCACAGAGAATTCTTTTTGATTCAGTTTTTTTTTTTAAATGTTCGAATGATAAACCACTGGAAATTAGAGCTTACAATAAAGAAAATTGGATAAACAGGAATTTTTATCTAAAGTGACAGCAGAGTAAAAAATCTAGATAGTAGGAGAAAAAGAACTCTACCTTTTAAAAAAAACTTTTCATGAGATCCAAGTCAACTTCAAATGAAAATGTTGACCAAGAAATACAATACTTGTTGTATTTATAGTATATGTAAATATCACTGAAGAGTTAACAAATCACATTTTATTAAAGATTGCTTTAGAAATCTTTTAAGGTTGGCACTATGATCTTTTTATATTTTTCCATTTTTGGAACATTTTTGTTCCATTATTGAAGCTGAGAATTAAAGACAATAGGAATTTGTTAATTATTACTTTTTTTTCTTGCAAGATGGTTTTGAGGAGCTGAACAGAATATATTGATTGTGCTCTTTTCCAGATAATTCATTGAGTCAAATATCTAGCTTGTTGCCCATATTCAATTTCAGCAATAAAATCATGTTTTCTAGTTTGAAGTTCCTTTTCACAAAAATTCCAAGGGCTCTTTTAAAAAAAAAATTTCATAAATAATTTGTCCACTTTTACAGTACAGTTTAAGTTTTCAGACATCTTTTTCCTGTGTAGAAACAAACATTCGTATATAGACATGTATCAGTTAGCTATTGCTGTGTAACAAGATACCTTGAAACTCATTCAGTTAAAACAACAACCATTTATTATTCTTTCCAATCTTCAGATTAGCCAGGTAGTTTTGCAGCTCCCTGCTGGGATTATTCATGTGGCTGTAGTTAGGTGTGGGTTGACTAGGTGTCTTTACTGATCTTGGCTGAGCTCTCCCACATGTCTGGTTGTTAGCCAGTCTGGGTTGACCTCATCTGGGACTACTGGGGCAACTTGTTTCATGTGCCATCTTCTAGTTCAAGCACATTCTTTTGTGGTAGGTGGAGCTATGAACAAGAGAGCAGAAGTGTTCAAGCCATTGTGAGGCCCACATTTGGGGTGGAACACTTTCATTTTCACTGCATTCAATTGGCAAAAGCAAGGCAACAGCCAACAGCCAGATTCTAGAGTCAAGAGAATAGAGGCTACCTGTTCATGAGAGGAAGAGCGAAGTCCAATTGCAAAGGGCATGGCTTCAGGAAAGAATGAAATATTTGGCCCGGTTTTGTGGTTAACCTACCATAGATGGTGACTTCTGCTTCCACTAAAACAGGTTCAGATGGAAAGGTAGATAACTGCTTAAGATTTTAAAGAAGCTCATATTTACAATTTAGGGCAGTTGCTCCTTGCCAAGTAGTATTTCTGCACAAGAACAGTTATCTCAAATTCTTTATTTTACTTTATTTTATTTTTTTTATTGGGGAATATTGAGGAACAGTGCATTTTTCCAGGACCCATCAGCTCCATGTCAAATTGTTGTTTTCAATCTAATTGTGGGGAGTGCAGCTAACTGGCCCATGTGGGAATCGAACCAGCGACCTTGGTGTTCTGAGCACTGTGCTCTGACCACTGATCCAACCAACCACCCACCAGTGGCTCAGCTCCAGACCCAAGCCATTGTTTCCTACTGGCCCATGTGGGAATCGAACTGGTGACCTTGTTGTTATGAGCACTGCACTCTAACCATTGAGCGAACCAGCCCTCCAGTTCTCTCAAATTCTTAAGACTTGAAAATTAGTCTCTAAACAATGCCAATATTGGTCTTTCCTAAACAATACTAACTACCTTAAAAACATCTGTCTAAATAGTAATGTGAAAAATATGGTAAAAACTTCAAAATTAGATACCAAGTTCAAAAGAATGAAAACAAAAGACCAGTAGACATTTGTCCAAGCTCCTTCAGGTGGCAGACCACATCCTCTCTGCTGTGGTCTCTCACACATCTCAAGTCTCACCATCTCCTATCTTTCCATGTACCCTGTGCTCCAAGAACTAATGTTTCAGGTTCTTGACTAATTCATGCAATTTAGTTTATCTGATCCTTAGTATCTGAAGTGTCCCTCTACTTGACATTCTCTTCCTCTTTCCACATCTAGCTGTTGATTTCCTATTCAACCTTGTAAATTCAGTTCAAGGATTTCTACTTCTATTATTCTCTAAAGCGAAGGTGACATCTCTTTTATTTGTGCTAGCACTATAGTTATACCAGCACCATTGACAGGATTATAACACAGTGCTATAATTATATGGCCTTAAATGCATACCTCTTTCCTAAACTGTGACTGAAGCTGTAAAAACAGTGGCAATATCTTTTTTAACTTTTATCTTCTCAATTATTCCCAGTGCCTGCCTGGCACAATATAAAACATGTGAATAATATCTATTAAATTTAGTTGAGCAGTTTAACTATCTCCTTCCTTTGACATATGAGAAAAATAACTAAATTACTAAATAATTTATCCAAGTTCACACAGTTGGGAAAAGTTAGAACTGCAGTTAAATAAAAGCCTATTTGGCACCAGATGCTATGTTCTTTAACATGAATCTCACATGGATGACTTTCCAATAAGTAACTAGCGTGTTTGAGTGGATTCCTCAAGAAATAACTGCACTAAATGCATGAGGAAAACTTTCCCTCCTATTTACTGTTTCATTTAATCCTCCTGAACTTTAAGGATTATATTTGTTATATTTTGATTTATAGCCTTCTTGGTTTTTGGTGTGAGGGATTACTTGTGTATTTTAATTTAATTAACATTCAAAAGCCAGATTTTCCATATACCTGAGTGAATTCTGCATTTAAAAAATGTGTTTGGGTCTCTGGAGCAGTATTTGTTAGTTTTATTGAGGAATTCACTGCCTGTCATACTAGACTCCTGAAGGAGTTAATAAACTCTCCAAAAAGAGTGATGTAACAATAAAAATTTAGGACATTGAAGAATTTTCCTAATGTACACATGAGTATGTAGAATTATCACTGTACTATTATCCGTCAATTACTAATTCAACTTAAAATTAGAAGCAATTTTGTTTGTAGGCTATATAATTGTATCTGACCTTCAAAAACCTCAGGGGAAAGAAAAAGAATAAATTAGTTAAATTATCCTTAATTTATTGAAAGAGATTATGAAATGCAGAAGTAAAACTTATCTAACTCTGACCCTGAATAGTGTTATAGTCAAAGAAGTCCAGCTCAAACAGGAGTTACAACGTAGAGAACGGTTAAAACATCTGGAAATAGATTGCCTAAGTTTGGATTCATATCTACGACTTATATGCTGTGTGACATTAGTCAAGTTACTTATGCTCTCTACCTCAGTTTTATCATCTGTAAAATGGGAATGATTTTAATTGATTGTTGTGAGAATTAATTAAAATAACCCATGTGCAGTGCACAGATTTTGTGGTTGACGTAAACTAAACACTCAACGTTTATTACTCATGTCTTTATAATACATGACGTTGAGTCATATGACATTGCCAATATTTGACCGTATTTGACTGCAGAATTAAATTTTGCATAGGGTTCAAACTATTAGAAGGGAACAGAGGTATAGCAGGGACAGAAGTTCTTTTTTACATATTCTGTCCTGTATGACTTTTGTCCTTTCTGTATGTCTCCTGTTCCCTTGATTTGGCAGACCCTTCTCATGGGCATGGATGAAGAGAGAATGAATACTTCAAGGCTGACTTCCTCCTGGATAGGGGTAGGGAATGATTAGGAAGAGGCTGTGTCTTGTCACATAATTGTCTGCACACAATTCCACTGCAGTGTAATTGAGAAATTATCAGAATGTTAATTTTATAAATACAATTTACATTTATGAATTAAAGGCATCTTCAGATGACCTTTGATTATAAGGTCTCCTCCTACTGGATCTGAACAAGACTGAATAGTCCTTTCTCCCTCTGCATTTTGCCTGGAGCTAAGTGCTAATTGTTGGCATTTCTCTAGTATTTTTTCTTTTTGAATAATCAGAGTTTATTTAGATACCTTTGAAATGAAGTGCTTTGTCTTGCAAACCTTATGCTGTGCTTTTCTGCCACAAAAGCCAGTATGGGACAGGATATACTCAATCTCCATTTCCATTACTGGCTGTCTCAACCTTAAATTCTATACCTATGTGATTCAAAAGAAAAATTGAATTTAACTTTCAGAATCTTAAATCTATAGGGAGTAATCAAACATGGTACAAGAAAATTAGTTACAATTATGGTTTGAAGGTTTCCACATAGTTTAAAAGAACTATCTCTGAATTATATTAAGATTATATCTAGAAATACAAGATAGAAAATTACTTACCATAATTTTACTAATTTTTGTTTCAGAATACCTGGTAATTGAATTCGTATTGACTTATCTGATTGACAGATGAGAAAACTCAGGCCTAGGTTAAGAACTTAGCCTTATTATAAAGTGTGTTAAAGATAGACCTGATCAGACAAGAAAGCCTGTCCACTTTCGTTGAAGGACACTTTACTTTTGGATTTATAGTAGACCATTTACAGAGAACGACTTGATTTCCAGTAACTGTTGTTGTGGCTACTGTTGAAATTTCTGATATGTAATCTGGTCGAAACTTTTCTCGTGTACTTGATAGTATAACATATACATTGGGTCCTCGTGATTATGTTTTATAAAGGATTACTGCCAGATAACGTTTTATATCTGGAGAGGTTGTAAAACTCTTATATTATCTAACTTAGCTCTTGAGTACTTCTTAGCTCCAAGGAAAAACTGGGATATTTCTTGATTATCTTTGTAGCTCAGATTTTAGTGCTGTTCCTGGTGTATAAAAGTCTCTAAAAGTATTTGATGCTAAGGAATAATGAATAATGTATGTTCATTTCCATCCCTTAAAGCCCATGAAACATTCTAGTACTTTGATACCCTATTGTAGAGAGAAAGTGTCCCGGTGATCCATTTGGCTCTCTGAAATTATATTACCAGAGATAGAAATAATATAGGAGGCTTAGGAAGGAACACTTAGGCCCTCATTTATTTCCTGACATGGGCATCACTGACATTGACCCCTTGGATAACAAAATGTTTGTTTCCCTGTCTGGGGTGTTCAATGTTTTGGATTTATCCCTCTGCCTTTCTCTTCCCTGGGAGGCTGAACTCTGTGGACTATGTGAGCAGACTCCCTTGCCCTCTGGCTTTCAGGTGGATTTGGCTAATGGGAACATTTACAGAAAATCAGAGGGAGGGAGGAAAAAAAGACTAGGACATTGATTCACTGCATTCATCATAAATCAAAGCTTCTGTCTTTTGACCTGCTCAGATCTTGCATTGTTTAGAGACTCTCTTTCTCTTCATTCCTGTGAGTCTAGGAGTGATAATAGTACCTCTCTCTTACCAGTTCTGGTGCTTTCTTTATACCCTGCCCTCATCTTTGTACACTGTGCCTCATTAAGGTCTCCTCAAGTTACTAAGTCCTGCTAGGACCCTGAGACCCTCAAAGGAAATTTCTACTCTCCACCTGCAGGTGATGACATTTAACAGGAAGGAGGAAACAGAGAATGTAATTAAGGTTTAGGGAGCATTTTCTATGCCAGACACCTTATGTTTATTAACCCGTTTAATCTCCATACTAATCCTTTGACATTGATCCCTTCTGTTATTTTTAGGTGAAAGTTGCAAGGAGAACTGTGGAAAATATGGATTATTGGGGTGAAATATTTTGGAATAAATTCATGATAGCTAACATTTATTGTGTGTGTCTTATAATAGAGCACTGTTCTAAGTGCATTTGATTCTTTACAACATCAGCACAAGTTTAGGTAATAGCACATCTTCATTTTATAAATGAAAAAAGTAAGGCACAGAAAGGTTAAGCCACTTGCTCCATATCACACAGCTGAACTATGGCAGAGCTGGAATTTGAACCAAAGCATTCTGGGTACAGAGAAAATATCCCCAGTATTACACTACTTCCCTGGGCTTTGTAAAACATATTTCATCAATGCAACTTTTTTTCTTTCCAAATTCTCTCTGCTTAAACCTCATCTCTTTCCTCAGTTTCCTAAAGTGAAATACTAAACCAGCATTATTCTTCTGTTTTTAAGAGACTCCCTTCAAGGCAAAACTAATCTATAATATTAAAAGTCAGTAAAGTGGTCGTCCTTGAAGGAGCTCGTACACAGAAGGGGGTGTGAGAGGGAGCTCCTAGGATGCTCATATTCTGTTCCTCTATCTGGTATAGATAATATAAATGTGTTCAGTTTGTGAAGATTCTTTAAGCTAACACTTAAGATATGTGTACTTTCCTGTTATGTGTATTATATATACCTCAATAAAATTTTCTTATGAAATACTTCTTACAACCCTTACTTAAAACAACATTCATCTGTGTTGAAAATTATCTGCCCATATATATGTGGGTTTGTTTCTGAGTTTTCTATTCTATTCCATTGGTCTGTGTGTCTGTTTTTCTGTCAATACCATGCTGTTTTTTATTATTGTTGCCCTGTAGTACAAGCTGAAGTCAGGGAGTGTGATACCTCCAGCCTTGCTTTTTTTTTTTAGGATTGCTTTGGCTATTCAGGGTCTTTTGTGGTTCCATACAAATCTGATGATTTTTTTTTTTTGTTCTATTTCCTTAAAAAATACTATTGGGGTTTTCATGGGAATTGCATTAAATCTGTATATTGTTTTGGGTAATATGGCCATTTTAACTCTGTTTATTCTTCCAATCCATCAACACAGATTCATCTTTCCATTTCTCTTGTGTCTTCTTCAATTTCTTTTAAATGTGTCTTACAGTTTTCAGTGTATAGGTCCTTCACATCCTTTGTTAAGTATATTCCTAGGTATTTTATTATTTTTGTTGTAATTGCAAAAGGAATTGTGGTTTTTGTTGCCATTTCTTTTTATGAAATTTCGTTGTTGGTGTATAGGGATGCTGTGGGTTTTTTTGTATATTGAATTTGTAGCCAGCAACTCTACTGTAGTCGTTTATTGCTTCTAATAGCTTTTTGGTGGAGTCTTTAGGGTTTTCTATATAAAGAATCATGTCATCTTCAAAAAGGGACAATTTAACGTCTTCATTCCCAATTTGGATGCCTTTGATTTCTTTTTCTTGCCTGATTGCTCTGGCAAGGACCTCTAATATTATGCTGAACAACAGTAGTGATAGAGGCAACCCTAATCTTGTTCCTGAACGTTGAGCCAAAAACATACAATGGAGAAAAGAAGGCCTCTTCAGTAAGCAGTGCTGAGAGAATTGGAAAACCACATGTAAAAGAATGAAACTAGACTGCTATCTGTCGCGATACACCAAAATTAACTCAAAATGGGTCAAAGACCTAAACATAGACCTGAAACAATAAACTTCATAGAAGAAAGCATACATACTAAACTTATGGTGTCTCCTCCAGTGCAACACGGGCAGTGAGAGAACAAGAAGGGGCAGTGAAGGGTTAAGAAAGAAACAGAAGTCAAGAGATTTATGTACTAGGGGTCAAGGGTCTCACAAACTCAAAGGACTGAGAGCCCCAAAACAGGCCACCTTGTGGCTTTTATTGATGTACACACAAGGAAGTAACATTGTTTTCTCTATGGTCTGTGAATTTCATACATTATACTAGGAAACTGATTCAAACCAGTCACCCTTGCCTGCAAGCAGCCAGAACCGAAAGTCACAAGATGTCTTAGTAATTGTTGTACGTACCTCCCCAAGGGACAAAACCTTTATGCTGAATCTTACTGATATGAATAGATGGATAACTGATGTTATTACATCATTGTATCTCTTCCCAAGCAGGTTGTGGGAAGGAATACAGCCACAGAGGCAGAAGCTCTCCTTAGCTGGGGGAAGTTGGGGGTCTGTGCCCACCTCTGTCAAACCAGTGAGTTGTCCAGATGGCCCCTATGTGACTGTGCCTGGCTTAGGTTGTTCCTTCCTTGAGGAATCTTACCCGTCATTGACTAAACAGCCATCCTTTGGGGCCAAACAGGGAGACATAAGGTATAAGCACAAAGGTGAAGCAAAGTCCCTGAAAGGATCAGTCTCACAGACTCTCCTTTCTTTAAGGGTAGGTACAAGGGACAGATGGGTAGGCTGCTGCGTGACAACATTATGGACCTTGGGTTCAAAGAGAATTTTTATGAATTTGACCTCAAAGGCAAGGGAAGTGAAAGCTAAAATAAACGAATGGGACTAATTCCCTAACTAAACTAAAAAGCTTCTGCCAAGCAAAAGAAACCATGAACAAAACAAGAGGCAACCAACTGAATATGAGTAGATATTTGCAAACAATGCCTCTGATAAGAGTCTAACATCCAAAATATATAAAGAACTTGTACAACTCAACAACAAGAAAAACCAAAGAATACAGTTAAAAAATTGACAGAGGACATGAACAGACACTTTTCCTAAGAAGACATGCAAATGGTCAACGGATATATGAAAAAATGCTCAACTTCACTAGCTATTAGGGAATGCAAATCAAAACCACAATGAGATATCACCTCACATCAGTTAGAATGACTATCATCAACAAGACAAATAGTAACAAGTGTTGGAGAGGCTGTGGAGAAAAAGGAACCCTCATCCACTGTTGGTGGGAATGCAGACTGGTGCAGCCGCTATGGAAGGCAGTGTGGAGGTTCCTAAAAAAATTACAAATAGAATTACCATATGACCCAGCAATCCCTCTCCTGGGTATCTACCCCAAAAATCTGAAAACATTTATCCATAAAAATACATGTGCTCCAATGTTCATTGCAGCTTTATTTATGGTGGCCAAGACATGGAAACAAGCAAAGTGTCCTTTGGTCGATGATTGAATAAAGAAGATGTGGTATATATACACAATGGAATACTACTCTGCATAAGAAAAGATGAAATACTGCTCTTTGTTACAACATGGATGGATCTTGAGATTATTATGCTAAGTGAAATAAGTCAGACAGAAAACGTTGAGAAATATATGACTTCACTCATATGTGGGATATAAAACTGAAAGCAACAAAGGCACAAAACGAACAAATAAGCAAAAATTCATAGACACAGACAATAGTTTAATGGTTATCAGAGGGTAAGGAGGGAGGGGAAATGGTAGAAGAGGGTAAAGGGAGTCATATATGATGATGGAAGGAGAACTGACTCTGGGTGGTGAGCACACAATGTGATATATAGATGATGTATTATAGAAATATGCCCTTGAAACCTGTGTAATTTTACTAGCATTTGTCACCCCAAATAATTTAATTTGAAAAATAAAACGATTATATGAAAACTGCCTATTTTTATTACAATGGATTGTGTTATTTTTATGGGAGCTGGTCACCAGTATTCACCAATAAGTGTTGAATCAATTTTGACCTCCTTTTTGGTGTTTCTAGGGCTTTTGGTGTTTCTAGTATGTAAAGATTTGTAATCACAGAGAAGTGTCTGGACTTTCTGAGCAACAGAGATATCTAAAACCTGACCTTTCTGTAACCAGAAGACCATGCTAAATTATTCCTGTGCTCTTTACCTTCTATGGAACATTGTATTGATCTCTCTGTTTTTTTCAGCTTAGAATATTGACATAACTCTGAGGAGTCAGAAGCTATTTAAATATTTTCACAAATGCATTTCTGTCCCATTTTCAATTTTTTTTTAACTTTGTTTATGCCACTTACCAATCAATGTGCCTGACTTTCTTTTTGAACATTGTGTATATAAAGATATAAAGAAATTCTCTATTTCTTTATATCATACTGACAGTGATCTGGAAGGATTGTTTTCTCATTTTATGATCCTTTCATCTTGTTATTTGGGTTAGCAAGGAAGAAGCCAATATATTAGTGAATGCAGGAAACTTCTGAGTAATATCAAAAGTTCACTGTTTAAAGAAAATATTAGTCATGAAAGGATTGAAGACAGAGAGCCACAGGGTTATATGGCCCGAAGAGGGTGTAATGTTTTGTGTGTTTTACAAAATAATTTTCACATACTTGAAAAGAAAGCCATTACTGATAGGGGATTTTAAGGAAATATTACTGTTCTCATGACATAAAATGTCACTTGCAACAAAAAGACATGTGGTTGTGGAAGATGAAAAGGGAGGAAAATAAAAGAAGATTTCATTAAAAATAGCCAAAATAACAAGAAAAATGAAAAAGCACTTGAAGCTTCTGAGTATTTCCCCTGTGCCATCCACAATGATCGGTATTAGTAACTGAATGTGGAGTGACATCTTCCTTCCCTGACTTTCACTCTTACATGGGTACCAAACTATGAGAAAAACAGAACACATTGTATGTGATCTCTGTACTTTGTGGTAGATTCAATATTGTACTATAATTGTACTTACTTGTGGATTTTGGTCAAAGAAAGAGAAGGCAAGGAATAATAGAAGAAAACATAAAAACCATCCATATTTATTGAGTGCCCACTATGAACAAGTTGGTACAACACACCTGCTCTGTTTCATTTCATCCTCAGTAGAGTGCTCTGACATGGTGTTATTTCAGTCCCTATTTTACTAAAGAGTAAATTGTAGCTCAGAAAGGGTAAGTCATTTGTCTGAGACAGCACAGCTAAATGAACAGGAGACGAGTTTGCAAGTCAGCTATTTCTGCCTCTGAAACGTGTACTCATATATATAATGCTGTGGAATGAGGAGTTGAATCTAGGAAAGACAGGAAAACAAGCCAAGAGAAATGAGATGTTTGCTATCCCTAGGATATTCATAGTATAGCAGGAATAAGACTGAGCACCTCACGTTACACAAAGTTGCAAGCTAAATACTGGACATTTCATTAAGCATTAGTTTCATTTTAATTAGACCACAGGAGAAATTTCACTCAAAAGTACTTGAAATTACTTTTAAGTTAAAACTGACATATATTAAGAGAAGAATGCACAATCTCCATGAATTCTTAACTTAAAACATGTGCTTTCATAGACATTTTGAACCTGTAGTCACTGTGTAATTTATGCTGCTAGACTCTGGGATAAATTCATTCAATCTCATCTGCTGGAAGGATGCCTGGGTGGAACATTCTGAGAAGCACTCTACTAGAGAATGTCGTGGATATAACAAGTAGAAATTCGATTTCAATTGTGATACTTGAATATATCATTGATTCTGTGAGTTTTCAAAGTTGTCTATGATACCAGGAACTGTCTTTTTCTCTGTCACCTCTGTTTTTTATGTCCTCCAACTAGATGTGCCTGGAGGCCTCTGACTAGCCTGCAATCCTTTACTCCCTCTCCATTTTGTTTGATTCCAGTTTCAAAGGGAGAATTATAAAATACTGGGTCTGTGTGCATGAGTTTGGATTAAAGCAAGATCCTGTTTGCCTTAATGATCTTTTTTTAGACTCCTCTCCCAAAAGCATAAGCTTTCTAGTCCTCGTGTCTTGGATGCTTGGTGATCCCTATGGCCTTGGGGTGCGAGCTTTTTCTTGTACCCGAAAATTTACCTCTTTCCCTGTCTCTGCTCTTTTGCTTGAATGAACATTTTGCCACCCACAACCTTCTATCTGTCTGTCTATCTATCTATCTATCTATCTATCTATCTATCTATCTATCTATCTATCTATCATCTATCTAGACATATATTTTTTAATAAGAACAAGTATCTCTGTCAGCTACTTTTATTTTCTTCAAAACTTGACACATCTCAGTGTGCAATATTCTTTTTGTCAATAAGTTTCAAAGCCACACACTTCTCAAGAGCATCTGTAAAAATTTGCTCTTGAAAAAGTGAAAAACCAAAACAGCATTTTCAAAGCATTATAGACCTTCAACCAATGTGGAAATAAAACCTTAATATTACTCCCAAATGCCAAGTTATTCCAGGTTATATATGAAATTCTTGACAGAATTATTATAAGACATACATTCATTTCCTTTACTTATTAGTAGAAAGCTTTCCTTAAATTTTCATGAAAATGGCATTGTTGTTTTAAGATTTACTTGTACATTATAGGTAGTAAAGATCCTTTTAAAAAATTCCAGCCTGTTAGTGTGTTCCGTTGTTTTCTTTTAGCCGTGGAGTTTTAAGCAGAACTATTTGAGTAGAATTTCAAAAGAATACCTTGTAATTATCTTTGTCAAAGCACATATGTGGCTTGATTCCCAAAGGTGGACAGAGAGGGGCTGGTGGATTTTTTTGCCAGGGTCGAGTGTTCTCATTAAGTTAAATACCTAGACATTGACTGGACTTGTTATAAATATGGCTACCTGGTTGTAGGGAGAGCCCGAATCCTGTGTCTTCAATCTTGGAAGCTTCAGGTTTGCCTTTTACCTGGAAACCAACCAGGGCTCTTCTCCATTTTCCTGACCTGTATGAGATGCAATGTTTGTATTTGATCAAAGGAGTGGATGAAAAGAGCCCAATCACCCAAAGGCTAATGTTAGACCATCACCTGATATTTTGGAGAAAGTATTTCCTGATCCTCAGACTATAGAAGTTCTCACAGTTATGTACTCCTGGGTCCCTTTTTCTGTTTCTGTGTAGCATTACCTTTTAGTACTATTTCTTTTCCCTGCTGCACACGAAGATCCACAAGAGTTGGGGTTATGTCTGTCTGATTTACCAGCATGTACTCTAGTACCAAGTTCAGGTTCATTGGTGCTCAGTAAATATTTGTCGCTGACAAATTAGGGCTTTCTAGATAACATGGGTGATGGAAGAGTTGTGAATGATTTCATATGAAGGGATTGTAAGTTTTAAACTAGAAAAATAAAATATTTGGGGGCATGGCAGAAGAAATAAAATATTTGAAAGATAATCAGATGGAAGGAGGAAATGGCTAATGAAGCAGCGAGATAAAATAGAAAGAACAAGGACTCAAGAGTTAGACAGATCAGTGTTAGAATCCTGGCTTGACCACCTTCTAGTCTTATGACAAAGAGCCACATGTTTTACCTCTTTGTTTCATCTGTAAGATGAGTATATTAATGGTAACCTCACAGAAATGTCACAATGATTATAAGATCCGCTCGTTTAGTGGAGTGTTTCTCATGAATAGTTATTATACTTCAAAATGTTACATGTTATTAGTGGCTATTATTTTTTCTCAATATAATTCCCAAGTAGGGAACTGAAGAAAAAAAATGAAAAGCTTTCACTGGCCAATTTCAACTCAATGTAAATCAGAACTTTCTAAAATTTGAACCATGTTATATGAGAATGTATCATTCGGAGGCAGCATGCAAAACCTATGCAGAGAAAACTTGTTTTATGGATGAAAGATGGTGAAACCTCTATGATTGCATATTATATTTCCAAATACACAAAACAGTTAAATTTTACACACCTATCCAGGGCAAATTGTATAATGTCTTTGTTTCTTTCTGTGTTTACTTCCCCCATGCCCAACTGCCTGATATTTTAAACATCTTTTCTCTCCTTCATAGAAACCTCATTGAAAAACATTGATCAATTAAGCTACAGAAATCCAACACTAAAAAATGTAATAGATTTGACATTGTAAAGATCGTATATTGGGTTTTTTTTTGTTGTTTGTTTGTTTTTTTACTTGGAGATTCTCTTTTCATCCATCACCCTTGGCAGATAAACGGTTAGATACAGGGGTGGTGGTTAGCTCAGTTGGTTAGAACCTGGTGCTGATAACACCAAGGTTGCTGGTTCTATCCCTGCATAGGCCACTGTGAGCTGCACCCTCCTTAAAAAAAAAGAAAAAGAAAAGAAAAGAAAAGAAAAACAAGCAAGAATTACATACATTAAATATTCTTAAACATAGCTTTAAATTTTCAAAGGAATAACCATAGAAATGGATCACTGGAAGCGTGCTTTGTTTAACTGGGTATATTTCATATTTCAGTTTGGGAAGCAGCACATAGAGAACCTCTTCAGTGACCTGCAGGATGGGAGACGCCTCCTAGACCTTCTCGAAGGCCTGACAGGGCAAAAACTGGTACGTGACTTATTTATAAAAAAGTTCACATTGACCTTGGGAGAATTTCAGACCAGAAACAAACTCAGCATAGCACTATTATGAGATCTTAGTAAAATTCACTAATTTACCAATTACCTATTTAACTAGCAATATAGGACCTATTCCTGAATAAAACAGTCGCACAATATTATTTTTGTTTTGGCATAGTCTATCATGCAGAACAAGAAAGTGAAAATATTCAATATATAATTTATGTCAATTAATAGATACTCGCTTTCAATATGTGGTATCTTTGTTATTGAATGTATTTTCATAAAGGCTTTTATGCATAATGACCTTTTATTTTATTTTATTTTTAAGTTTTTTTTATTGGGGGAAGGGAATAGGACTTTATTGGGGAACAGTGTGTACTTCCAGGACTTTTTTTTTTTCCCAAGTCAAGTTGTTGTCCTTTCAATCTTGGTTGTGGAGGGTACCATTCAGCTTCAAGTTGTCCTTTCAGTCTTATTTGTGGAGGGCGCAGCTCAGCTCCAGGTCCAGTTGCCATTGCTAGTTGCAGGGGGCGCAGCCCACCATCCCTTGTGGGACTCGAGGAATCGAACTGGCAATCTTGTGGTTGAGAGCCCACTAGCCCATGTGGGAATCAAATCGGCAGCCTTCAGAGTTGGGAGCATAGAGCTCTAACCGCCTGAGCCACTGGGTCGGGCCCGCATAATGACCTTTTAAGTTTACTTTATTTTTTATTGTGCTAAGAACATTTAACATGAAATATGGAAAATATCTCGTCATATAAAGTTTCAGTTATGCAACTTGAATAAGTTCCAGAGAATGGCTATGAACATTGTGCCTGTAGTTAGCAATACCTTATTTTGCACTTAAAAATTGATTAAGAGGGTAGATCTCATTTTAGGAGTAAATACAGCAGGCATCATGATAGTAGACTTTCTAAAACTCTACAACTGAATGAACTAATTAATCCATATATTGTAAAGAATTATGCAAACATTATTTTAAAAATTAAAGGACAAGATATGACTTTTGTGATTGACAGTGAGGGTTAGAATATGAAAGATGACTGAGGTCTGAGCTTCAGTGACGAAGAGAATTAAGATAATATTCACAGGGCGGGCCCGTTGGCTCCGGTGGTTGGAGCTCCGTGCTCCTGGCTCCGGGGGCTGCCGGTTCGATTCCCATGTGGGATGGTGGGCTCTCGACCACAAGGTTGCTGGTTTGGTTCCTCCAGTCCCTCAAGGGATGGTGGCCTCTGCCCCTGCAACTAAGATTGAACGAGGCGCCTTGAGCTGAGCTGCCGCTGAGCTCCTGGATGGCTCAGTTGGTTAGAGTGTGTCCTCTCAACCACAAGGTTGCTGGTTTCGACTCCCGCAAGGGATGGTGGCCTGTGCCCCCTTGCAACTAGAAAACGGCGGCTGGACCTGGAGCTGAGCTGCGCCCTCCGCGGCTGAGACTGAGGGGACAGCAACTTGACTTGGAGGGAAGTCCTGGAGGTGCACACTGTTCCCCAATAAAGTCCTGTTCCCTTTCCCCAATAAAATCTTAAAAAAAAAAGAAAAGATAATATTCACAGAAATTGTTTCCTTTAATCCTATTTGGCATTATATAACTTTGCTAGGCCCAAATCTCTTTTACACTTTCCTAAAAAGTATAGAAACTAACTCACTTATCTATTTTATTAACAAATGTCCTTATGCATGCTGATGTTTCTCTCTGTGGTCATGCAGTAACCCCCATTGGGCTATAGAATGAAGAGTTCATAACCTAAATAGCTTTTGTAAAGAAAACAAAAATGCTATCATTTTTCTTGAGGAATGTCCAATTCACGTTATGAAAGTCCTATGACAAGGACAATTAGCCCAAAGCACTTAAATTCATTATATTAATACTTCACAGCTTGTGTTCATTTAAAATATTCAAACTTAGAAGTGAAATGTATAAACTATTCCATTTGTAGTCGATTGTCAGTCTCTCTTCTGGGCAGTAAACATTGTTTCATTTTGTTTTCAGCCAAAAGAAAAAGGATCCACAAGAGTTCATGCCCTGAACAATGTCAACAAGGCACTGAGGGTCTTGCAGAAAAATAATGTAAGTGGAGCCCTGGACAGAATCTGGGTACCGTGAGATAGCAGGCTTGATGTCTGAGTGAGGCCTTTGACCCCAAATGCGGAGCAAAGCACCTCAAGTTCTCTTATAAATCAAAGCAGTTATTATGAAGAGCACATGTTCTAGTTCATGTGTGTCTGCTTATGGTTAATGTGATTCAGGAAGTCAATCCATGCAGCCACAGGAGGCAGAGAAAGGCATGGCCGAGACTGGATAGGCAACTCCATGTTGTGTTCTGGTTTTACTCAATGCAGTTATATTTGGTGGACAAATCGTGATCTCAGTTCCTTTTTAGCAGTGTTTTGTGCAACAAATGGCTTTTACTAAGCGATATATATATATATCATGTATAAAGTGTGTTCAAACATAATGATAGTTTGTTTGAATTCAGCCAACATTTATTAGACGCCATATCCAAGTATGAAAGTTACAGAGAAAAACCACTATTTCAACTCATAGTAAGAACTGCAAATTTGTTTTCCGTTCATCTATGTTTGATTAAATTTAGATAAAAATGTATGTGTGGTTTTACAAAAAGTCAACAATTATAGCTAAATAAGTGTGGAGATTAAAGGAGTTCTTGTCTCTTCAGAGTGACATTGAGATTCTTCCCCTCTGTCATGGCATTGGAGGCAGTTCTCCTTTCTTATTAGCTTCCCACAGTCTTTCTAATCGACCAATACCTTTACCAGGCACGTTTAGTAGCTTCCTAGTTACATCTCTCTTTCAGGGATAAATTCAAATAAATTGATCATATACTCTTGAAATAACCATAATCAGTGATAGATAAGTAATGATGTGTACTCCCTCAAATGTTGATCAGTTCACGTGGGAAATGGAAGGAAAAGCTGTGCAGCATTTGGTTGATTTTCAGAATTTGGGTTAATTGTCATAATTAAACTATGGAAATTACAGAAATATTATGCATTTTTATTATTTTCTGAAGTGACTGACTGCACTTTCAAATTTTCTACAGGTAGAATAAGATGGTCTATAGAATGTTTGCCTCAGTATTTAGTCCGACAGAACCTTTTGAAAGATCAATTTCACGTACATTAAGAAAACTGTTTGAAGATCCTGGGGGTTCACACAAAGAAAATGTATTTTTAGATATCAATTCCCCTTATTCCATTATAAAATATATAATCAAGGAAAACAGCAGAAAATTCTAAGAATTATTAGATTCAATCTATTTGATAGTTGATCTCTACCCACCAAGAAAATGTCAGATTAAAAAAATGGGGTCTTGGATCTCCTATAAAATAGTAGAGTAATGTAGCCATGGATTTTGTTTGATAAGAGCTTTGGATTTTTTGCATAGATTATTGATTATGAATCTGTGGGTTTCCTCTATATGTTATAATTATTCATTTCAGAATTTTTAATACAGGGACAAAAGAAATCCTGGCAACAAAACAGAGAAACCGTAAAAGAAAATCTCTGTATCTTTGTGATAACCAAATATTTCTTAGATGTGAAACCAAAGGCATGATTCAAAAAGAAAAAAGTTAACTTGAACTTCATCAAAATTAAAAGTTGTTCCTGTGTTCTGGATATAAGTCCTTTATATTGCCATTATATTTTCCATCTCTGTTGATTTCATTATTATTCAGTGGTGTCTTTCGATAAAGATAAGTTCTTCATTTTGATGTGGTTCATTTTTATAAATGCTCGCTTTATAATTTTGTGTGAAAATATTTGCCTTCCCAAAGTTATTATGATATTATATTTTGTTGTTATCTAAATAAGCTTTATTGTCTTACCATTTGAATTTGGATCTATATTTCACCTGGAATTGATTATTGAATTCAGAATGAGGAATGGGTTAAGATTTAGGTTCTTTTTTTCATTTGGAATCTAACTGACACAACACCATTTATTAAAAAGAATGTTGCTTACCTATTGCTGTCCAATACCAGGTGTGTCATAAAATTTTGTCGATGCATACGTGGTCCTATTTCTGGACTTTAACTCACTTCCATTGCTCTATTTGTCTATACTTGCACAAAAAATCATGCCACATGGATTACTGCAGTTTTATAATGCATCCTGGTATCTGGTGGACTAGGTTCATCGACTTTTTTCTTGTTTAGTATTTTCTTGGTTGTATTGATCCTTCGTATTTCCGTATTCATCTTCTTAATTTCCACATAAATCCTGTTTGTAATATGATCAACATTGATTTAAATCTATACTGTTGAATATTTGAGGTCTCTCCTATGATTTTTCCTTATAGTTTTTTTAATTTCATGCTTAACATCATGAGAAAATGAATAGAAAAAAATGGGCAAAAAAGTTGAACAGGAACTTCACAAAAGAGGATGTGCAAAAATCCAAGAATAATATAAAAAAAGTGTTCAACCTCAGCAGTAATTGGGGAAATTTAAATTAAAACTGCAATGAGATGCTAATACAAACTTAGAAAAATGGCTGAAATTAAAAAGACTAATAATGCCAGCAATGAAGATATGGGCTAACTTGAATTCTCACAACTGGTGGAAATGCAATTCAGACAACCATTGAAAATGGTTTGGCATTATATGCTAAATGTGAAAATGCATAATTCTTATAACTCAACAATTTCATTCTCAGGCATATCATTAACAGAAATACATTTCTGTTTGCCAAATATATATGAAAATGTTCATAGCAGCTTCATTTGTAATAACCCAAACTGGAAATGACTGTGGTATATTTGTGATGTGGGAGATTTTTGAGTGAGTGTCAGGATCATGTCTTGTGAAACTGAAGAATGGAAGCACAGACCAAGGGAGAGGCGAGGAGTTTTAAAAAAGAGGATAGTTTATTAAAAGCAAAGGATCAGAGCTTCCAAGGGGAAGGGGGTCCCGAATGGGGTGCCCCTGTGACTGAGGCAAAAGCTCTTACTTTTATACCTTTCCTTGCCTGCTTGGGGAAGGGTAACTGTTTGAAGGGAACTGTTTGAAGAAGGGAACTGGTGTCTTCTAATGAAATTTGTCTACCAGGTTTGTTCTGTTTGCCCATCCTGAGGGGATTAGCAAAATAACCCACTCTTATCTATCAGATCTGCTTTGTTTGTCAGGCCAAAAGGAATTTTGTGATTAACCGCAAGGCACTGTTACATTTTGTACTGGAGGAAGGAGTGATTTCAAAACCTGGAGTTCAGGATATGGCTGCCTTTGTTTATTCCACCAGGGACCTCCCTGGCTACCTAAAAACATGCTAACTAACCTGTCTCATTTGCATGATATGATGTTATAAAACAATGAAAATGAACAAGTGATAGCTACCCACAATACACAAGATGGATCAATCTCCTCAAAGAGATTCCAGCAAAAGAAGTGAGGCACAAAAGTTTACCTACTATGATTGTTACCATTCAAAAGGTCTTGCTGCTTGCTACACGAAAGCTAAAACTCGAGACGCGAGGTTGGTGGAAAGAAAAGCAGGTTTTATTCCAAAATGCCAGCATTAAGGAAAGACAATGGACTCCCTGTCACTAAGACTGCCTTCCCCCTCTTAATATTGCCAAAAGGTTTCATAGGCACGCGATGAGTGATGGAACAAAGGAAGGAGAAGTTGTCCAGGCAACTCCGGGGGAGAAAAAGTGCTTCCCAGAGGCTGGTCAGCTCCAGGGTCAGGAGTGAATCCCATACAGATGCAAAAACCTCTCCCAAATCACTGGGCCAGGCACTGCACTCCACAGCACAGAAGTAAACAGAACCATTGAAACTGGTTGGTGTGCTGAGTAAATGCATAGCAAACAGAGTTATTAAGGTTCTGGCAGGAGAGGAGCAAAGGAAAAAAAGAGTTCAAAAAGTCCCAAACCAAACCACTGTCAAATTACATGAGAAGTTTAAATATAAAAATAGAAGGTATAGGGTCACTGTTACATGATTTCTTTTAATTAAATTTCAAAACAGGCAAAATGGTTTCATGGGAAGTCAGAAGGGTAGGTACATTTTGGAAGGAGTGAAGCAGTAAAATGCTTAAATGAATCTTCTGAGGTGTTGAAAATATTCCATGTTTTCACCTGGTGGTTGTTATACAGAATATTTGCTTTGAGAACGTTTATCAAGCTTTACACTCAAGTACACTTTTCTGTATGTATACTTCAATTTTTAAAAAAAGTTAAGAGGAACCTATGAAATTAAAGTAAACCTGACCTTATAACCTCTCAAGTACCAAACAATGGCTGATTTCTCAATTTGACTATAGATCACCCTGCATTTTCTGAAGAAATTGTTTAATGAAATGTGATAAGCAAATATATAAAATTAGAACCTATGACTAATATAGTTGATGTAGGATATTTTCTTTGTGCCGGGATCGTGTCTCGTGAAACCGAAGAATGGAAGCATGGACCAAGGAGAGGTGAGGAGTTATAAAAGAGGATAGTTTATTAAAAGTAAAGAGTAAAGAGTCGCAGCTCTCGGAAAGAGAAGGGTTCCTGACTGGGTTGCCCAGTGATTGAGGCAAAAGTTCTTACTTTTATAACTTCCCTTGTCTGCTTGGGGAAGGGGGTTGGATCCTTCTAATGAAATTCATCTATCAGATTTGTCCTGTTTGCCCACCTTAAAGGGATTAACGAACCCATCCCTCAGATCTGCTTCTTTGTATGGCCAAAAGGGATTTATGAGATAATTTATTAACCTCAAGATGCATTCTCATATCTTTGTCCTGTAGTGAAAGAGACTTTCCAGAACCTGGAGTTTCAGGATATGGCTGCCTTTTCTTTATTTCACCAGGGATCTCCCTGTCTACCTAAGAACATGCTAACTAACCTGTCTCAATTCCCCCTCTGAAGATGTAGCCCTAACTGCCTTTAGGGAATAGGGACGATGACTGCTCTGGCTACTTCCGGCTGAGGAGCGGTGTAGAAAGAGACCAGCAGCTAGGGCTTGTCCAGAGTTCTATCTAAGGGTCCCCGGTAGATGAACAAATCCAGATGAGGATGTTGTCCTGTAGGCCATCATAGCCAACCAGTGTGTAGTTTGTAAGCTCAGACGCATTGTAGGCAACAGCATGAGGTAATACCTATAATAATGCATAAAAGAAAAATGAGAAGTTTCCTTAAATCCCACTAAACTGGGAAGCCAGGAAGTAAGAAAGGCAAAGAATCTTGTTTTTAGTTTAATATTGGAAGCTATATTATGAATTTGTTGAACTTTATGTTTAATTAACTGTGAATTATCAGAGAGATTGAAACAGCATAACCCTTTAAACTTTTTACATCCTTGATTATGTTTGAGAAGTAGATAACCTATGGCAGCTCTGTTTTTGAGAACTATTTCTCTGACCTGCTCTAACTCTTGTAGTGTCGACGGCCTTTGTTATTGAGCAAACTATTTGACTAATCTTTACTTTTAAAGCAATGGTTATAGCAGGTAAGACAAAAAGAAATAAGGATACATACCCAGCAGGGCTGAATAAATGTATATCGCTGTTACAGCTGGAGTCCAGAGTAAGTTTATTGTGATGTTTAACCTGATGAGGCTTTTGGGGTAAGAAGACAGTTAATCTACCGAGAGAGCAGGGTCCCTCAGTGTTGTAAGCTATGAAGTTATCTTCCCGTAAATGAGAAACCATCTAGCCTGCAATTTGACATGTGCATTAGAATTCATAGAGGTGGTAGAGCTACAGTTTAAACTGTTACCGTCTGAATGATTAAAGCACCTAGTGAAATTAACACATTGATTAGCCAGAGTTAGGGCTCTTTTTCCTTTACTCAGTTCTAGTGTTTGGATGAGAGCTATTAGCTCAGCCAGTTGTGTGCTGGCCCCAGAGGGAAGGCTTGTATTTTCTAAGATATTATGTAGAGTAACTACAGCATATCCAGCCTTTTGTATGTCATTTTCTGTAAAAGAGCTCTCATCAGTAAAGAGCGTCCAATCTGGGTTGTCTAGGGGTGTTTCTTGTAAATCTGCTCTAGCAGTATAGGTTTGCATTAAAACTCATTGGCAGTTAATTCTTCCTCCATCTCTAGGAGGAATGTGACAGGATTAAGGGTGGAGCAGATCTGTATTTGGATTACTGGACTTTCTAATAAGGGGGCCTGATACCTCAGGAGGTGGCTATCAGTCAGTGACTTATTAGCATTTAAAAGCCCTTGAATGTGATGAGGGGCAAAGACAATTAAGTCTTGTTCCATTGGTTAAACCTTGTCCCATTGTGAGCTTGGTGGCTTCAGGAAACAGGAGGGCAGCTGCAGTTATGGCCCAGAGGCAAGCTGGCCAGCCCCATGCTAGGAGGTCTAGTTCCTTACTTAAAATAGCCTATTGGCTGTTGTGAGGGTCCCCTGGCTTGTGTTAGGACTCCCAAAGCCATTCCCTTTCTGTCTGTTATATATAAATGAAAGGATTTTCCTGTAGGAAGGCTTAAGGCTGGGGCACTTAACAGTGCTTGTTTCAAAAGACTAAAAGCTTGTTCTGCCTCTGAGCTCCAAAGTAGCCGATGAGTATTTGTAGTTTGAGTATCTTTAATTAGCTGGTAAAGGGGGCAGGCCATTTCTCCGCATCCTGGGATCCATAGGCAGCAGTAGCTGGTAATGCCTAGGAAGCCCCTTAATTGTTTCAGGGTCTTAGGTGGGGGATAGGTAGAGATGGGACAAATTCTGTCCTCCCCTTGGGCCCTAGTCCCTTCAGAGATAATTAGCCCAAGATATTTGACATAAGTCTGACATATCTGGGCCTTGGCCTTGGAAACCTTGTAACCGGTAGAGGCTAGAAAATTTAGAAGGGCAGTAGTGCCTTGGCTGATGAGGTCTTCAGATGGCGCACACAATAAGAGATCATCAACGTATTGTAAAAGAGTACAACTGCTATAGGCAAAATCTGCTAAGTCCTTAGAGAAGGCCTGTCCGAAGAGGTGTGGACTATCCCTAAACCCCTAAGGGACTATCCCTAAACCCCTAAGGGAGGACGGTCCAAGTGAGCTGTGAAATCTGGCTTTCAGGGTCCTCAAAGTCAAAGAGATATTGGGAGTCAGGGTGCACAGATATACAGAAAAAGGCGTCCTTTAAGTCTAACACCGTGAACCATCTGGCACTTTCAGGTATTTGGGCTAGGAGTGTGTAAGGATTTGGAACTACAGGGTGTATAGGAATAACTGCCTCGTTAATGGCCCGGAGGTCTTGAACCAATCTCCATTCTCCATTTGGTTTGGAAACACCAAAGATGGGGGTGTTAAAAGGGCTGTTGCATTCTCTAAGGAGCCCTTGTTGTTTGAGACTGTTAATGATAGGTATTAGTTCTTTCCGTGCCTCGGGTTTCAGAGGGAATTGTTTCCGGCAATGAAATAAAGTGGGGTCCTTCAGATGAATAAGGACTGGAGCGGCCGTTAAGGCACAGCCAGTTGTCCCTTGTGATGCCCAAACATCAGGTTGATGTTGGTTTCTACTACTGGGAGGCAGCTAGGAATACTTCCAGGGGCTAGGAGAACAATAGTTCCCATCGCCCTCATAATGTCTCTTCCTAATAGAGGAGTAGGGCTTTCTGACATAATTCAGAATGAATGGGAGAACATTAGGTCGCCCCATATGCAGTAATTGGCTTGTCCGCAACTCTGTGGACAGTAACATGTCGATTGGAGAGGGTTCCTTATATTTTTGAAGTTGACTGTTGAACTTCTTAAGTTAACATAGGAAATAACAGAATTGAGGTTAGAATCTTAAGCAATGGGCAGCAGTTAGAGCCAGGGCTTGGAGGTCTTTTGATAAAACTTTTCTAGAGTCCTTTTTAAATTTAATTTGTTTATTTTACATTTTCTTTAAGGTATAGACCAATGATAAGAAACAGGCTGAGTAAAATAAGTCTTTATTTCTACAACCAAACAGTTTTCAGAGGAAAAAGGTCCCGAATGAGCAGTTGGACAGAATAAATGGCTTCTATATTAATTAGGAAATTAATAGGCTTACCTGTCAGGTCAGGGTCACCGGCAGTTTTACCCCGTGATGAGAACAGCTTGGGAGCCACCGGGAACTTCAGGCTCAACAGTGATGACAGCCATTTTTGGCGAGGGAGTTGATCCCTGCTCCCTTCAGAACGAGGGGTACTCTCTCCTCTAGTGCCCTTTAGTCTGTACAGGGGGCACGGCTGCTTTGGAGGACTAGGACACTCCTTATTCCAGTGGTCTGGGCTTCCACATCCAAAGCAAGCTCCTTTATCTGGCGTTTTCTCTCTGGGGCTTTTGAGGTGCCTTGAGGTGGCTTTAGTCCTGGGTTATCGGTAACTGTGGCCAAAAGTCTGGCCAGTCTCTGGTCTCATCCTCTGGTTTCACTGTTCCTTTATTTCTCGTTTTTCTGTCTTGGCTGTTCAAGACATTTAAACAAATTCCTGGCCTTCTCTAGGATCTGAGCCTCTTAGGGATTTTATAGTGGCCCAGAACCATTAGAATTCCCTGCCAGTTAGGGGAAAATATTAGGCTAAGCTTCCATGTATTGGCCTATAGCTGATACCGAGAAAGGTATATGAACTCTAGCAGTCCTCCAATATAAACATTTACTTAGCTATTAGCAAAATTTAGTTTTTAGATTTAGTTTTTGAATAACCAAGGACCTGATTGAGAAAATAGAAAGCATAGAAAATTATTTTGGTGACATATATAATCTTTGCTTTTTTAAGCAGAAATCTTTTTCATAATGTCAGTAGCAGACCAATAGTCTAACAAACTTTATCTTAGTAGAGAGAGAAACCTTAACTTTTATTTTGTACCAGCTTACTTTTGAGATTTAATAGTTAATTACATTTAGTTTAAATATATATAAAACTCTCAAAACTTCTCACAAACCTTCTACAACTTTCCCAGTCCCTCTTAGTTTGTCTCTTTTCACTCATTCAGAAATAACCATCTTTAAGACAAACTGCTTTCTTTCAGTACCTTCAAAAATGCATTTCCATAATCTTATACCTTCCTTGAACACACACAATTTTCTTCTATTTTAGAATCCACAATCTTCAGAACCTTAATTTTTACTGACAACCAAAAGCAAGCAATTAGCACTTTCCCTTGCAAATCCAGGAATATATTTAGTAGCCTTCAAAAGCATAGGCTTTTGTAATAAAATATAAGATATATTTATTAACAGATCTCAATTTATCTCTTAACATTGCTGTAACAAGAAGCCAGAAATAGATGAACTTAGACCTACCTAATAATTAACACCTCAGCATTTTGTTATTTTGAAATACCTAGATATTTAATAATTTTTAACATTTAACACAACTTAGTAAAACTGAAATTTTAAGTTACCAGTAGATGGTGAGAAACCTTGTCTAAACATCCACACTATATTATTACTGAAAAGTTTTATCTGTTAACATTTTCTTAGTTCCTAACTCTATGAGATTCCAAAGTAAATAATCTAAGCTATTTTCTTGACAGATTCTGCAACAGAGATAACATGATTTTAAAAGTAGGTTTATTTAGAACGTTTGTACTCTGGGACTCCAGTCTAAAGGCGATTTCCCTTATAATAAATCCCACTGTGAGTGGTCCCTGCAGGATTTAGAATTAGAGCAGCGGAGTAAGGGGCGGGGTCTGGCTTGAGTATTAGCTGCTTGGTTTTGAAAAGTGCCACTTCTTTCCTTTAGTTACCTCAGCGTCAGACATTCCTATTTACAGGTGGGTTAGGAGATGGGTGGAGCTCCTTTTTTTTTTTTTCCTGAACTATCAATTTAGTCCCTTTTTTCATTTCCCCAGTGAGGGTTTCTAGAAACCTGGCATATCTGGCCATCCCTTTTATAAAATAAACCTAACTGTAAGATAGTATTATACTTGTTGCTTCCCTCAGGAGGCCAGGTTTCCCTATCTTCTAACTTGTATTGAGGCCAAACCTCAGAACAAAAGACCAAGTGCCATTTTTCAGAGTCTGAGGGTCAAATTTGTCCCAATGTTTCAAGATGCAATTCAGGGGAGTGAAGGCGCATGAGGGCTGATTGCCCATCTGAAAGGAAGAACAGAAAGGCGTCCATTTGCAATTCATCTCCCACAACTTGCTCTAGGGCATCCGGTTACGTCTTGGGGCCCCTCCTGGCAGTTGCTGCAGCCGAGCCACGCTGCGGGTGGAGCAAGGAGGCAGAGAAGACGCGCTGTCCCCAGAGGAGTACAGTGATAGAACAGAGGAGATGGAAAATCAAGTCTCCAGAGAGACATTATGCCATACAAACACTGACCTTACTGGTGCTTGGATTTGTCTTGAGACCGGCAGGTCTTAAATGACCTGTTTCAAGACCAGGTTATCCTGTCACAGGCGTTTTCAAGCAGCGGACACCCTAATGGCCATTTAGCTATCTGATCCATGCCCGCAAAGGACGGCAAACAAATAAGTATAGGAAAGAGAGCGGGAGATTTTAGGGTCCACTCAAAGGGGTTTACCTTCTGGCTGGCTTGTCAAAATATGTTACCGGAGAGTGTTGAGGAGGTCTTACAGGGAAGGGACTCTGGACCAACGTCTAAAGAGCTAGGGAGAGATAGTGACAGGATGAAAAGAGCAGCATGGTTGCAGGAGACATCCCACTGGCACCCTTATGGGCGGTCGGGCTGGGAAGGGACCAGAGAGAACTTTGGGACCCACTGCAGAGTAGCAACGGCCAGGGTCCCTCAGTTGTCTGCAAAGACCCACAGTCCTGGCCGTGCACCAGCATTTAGCCTCCTAGCAGAAAGGAAAAAGGCAGCTGAGGAATAGGAAAAAGTAGCCAAGAGGGAGAGGGAGAGCCTCCAAACGGAACCCTTCCGGGTCCTCGCATCATTCTCGGGCTCTCCTTACTAGAGAAAGCAGTCGGACTGGAGACAACATTCCCCTGGCTCAGTGTCGGAGGGGATTGACCAGAGCCCTTCCGCAAAGCCTTTACTTGCGTGGCTTAAGGTCGGCAGCTGCGCTAGTCACTTTTAATGGCTAATGGAGGCCCGATATTTGTGTGACAGGAGAAAGAGACAAAACGTGATGAAAGCCTGTAGGTAACCAAGTAAAAAGGCACAGATAATATTTACCTCTCCTTCAATCCCGGACAAGCCCCCAAATGATGTGGGAATATTTCACTGTGAATCCCCAAATGATGTAGGGGATTTTTGAGTGAGTGAGTGCCAGGATAGTGTCTCGTAAGACCAAAGAATGGAAACACGGATCCAGGAAATGCAAAGAGTTTTAAAAAGAGGATAGTTTATTAAAAGTAAAGAGTAAAGAGTTACAGCTCTCGGAACGAGAGGGGGTCGTGACTGGGTTGCCCAGTGACTGAGGCAAAAGCTCTTACTTTTGTCCCTTCCCTTGCCTGCTTGGGGAAGGGGGCTGGCTCCTTGTAATAGAATTCATCTATCAGGTTTGTCTTGTTTGCCCACCCTAAAGGGATTAACGAACCCATCCCTCTCTATCAGATCCTAAAGGGATTAACCAGCCCATCCCTCAGATCTGTTCCTTTGTCTGGCCAAAAGGGATTTATGACATAATTTATTAACCTCAAAGTGCATTCTCATATCCTTGTCCTGGAGTGAAGGAGACATTCCAGACCCTGGAGTTTTAGGATATAGCTGCCTTTTCTTTATTTCACCAGGGACCTCCATGTTTACCTAACAACATGCTAACTAACCTGTCTCACAATTTATGAATATTTTCTCAGAAGGTCATATTTCTCACTAATTACGGAAAACTTTGAGAACCTTCCATTGTTTTAGCAGGCAAAGATCCCAAAATAAGGTACTTTAAATTTTAGAAGGAGCCCTTCAAGAGCAGATTTCCACAATGTTCCCATTTGAATCAGGGCCTTAATGTGGAACAGCAGAAAACTGAAGTATCTGTGTTAAAGGACAGAATCTCAAATAAAACATTTTCAAGTAGAAGCCAACACCTAGAGTGAAATAACCTTTACCTGAATTAGCCCCAGGCCAACAGACACAGAATACAAATGTTCAAAGGTAAATTTATTATCACTTTATTCTTCTCAATTAGTTTGTAGTGAAAGAAAGTACAAAAGAAATGGAAAATATTCCAAGCTACATGCTTATTAGACTATTACCATAATAAACAAACACGCAATTAAATCAAAGAGAATGTTCAAGAGCAGGATTTTTTCCTAGATGGGCTTGGGTTTTCTATATCAGATGAATAAATGAGCCTGGGGCAGGATATAAATAAACCAACACATTAAATAAATAGTAGGTAGGACTATTTAAAATTTCCTTTTAAAAATCACAAATTCTAACATTAGCATGAACAATAGGAGGTGTTGATTGGAGATTTTGCATAATCATACCTTAAACAGAATAACGTAAGTGAACTTACATTCAGCACTTTATTTATTGAGTGTCTACTATGTGTCAGGTTATATTCTAGGCAATAGAAATACTGCCGTGGTAAGAAGAAACACAACCCTTTATGTCATGAAGTTTACAGTCACATACCAGGGGACATTAAACATATGTAATGTATATAGTGATAGCTAAGTGAATGAAGAAGAAACAGAATAAGAGGTGTGGGAATACTTCTTGATTAAATTGTCACATGGGTAGAGACTGGAAGGAAGTGAGGGAGTAATATATGGGATTATCTATAGATAAATGGTCCAGGCAGAGGGATAGAAAGAACTTGAGAAGAAAAAAAAAAAAAAAAAAAACATTGGGAAGTAGGACTCAGTAGGTGGATAGGACTGAGTGTGGGAAAAAAACGTAGAGAAGGGAATCAGAGAGGTAACAAGGTGGGGCTGGGAAGGGGAAAACATAGGGAGCCATCGTTAGGGTTTGAACTTAGTTCTGAATGTGATGACAATGACTAAAAGTAAGAGGGTTATTATAAATTAAATGGGTAATAAGATAAATTCATTTAAAAATCAGAGATAGAAATATTAATAGGAAAGAAACATAAGAAAAGTATTTAAAAAGCATACCATTTTTATCCAAGAGTTATAATCAATAATTAAAACATAAGACAACTTATTGAATAATCAAAATATTACCAAAATCACAGGGAAAAATAGATGGAAATATACTTTTATTCAGAACCTTTAGTTTGCCATTGTAGATCACAACACATTTAGCAGCAAAAAAAAAAAAAAAAAGATTGAGGAGGAAAATAGCATAAATAAACTGTAGATTTAATAGTGATTTCCTACTTCTTGACACTCCAAAACATAAATGATTCTATAAAATATGTGTATTATGTATAAAGTTCCTCCCCCATAAAGTTGGTTTGCAAGAAAAGCCATTGTTTATCATTTAATTTAAATGAACCAAATCTAAATCTGAGCTCTCAAGAGGCATTCAGAAAATTCTAACTTTGTCATTAGTAGGAATGTTCTTCCCTATCCCTAGGAAATGACCAGAAATCAGTAGACCCATGTGATGCCTTTCAGGCAGGGAAAAAGCCGTTAATCTTTCATACATTGAAGTATCCACTGATATAGTCACCATCCAAGCTCAACTCCTCTTGTGAAGCCGACTGTTTCATTAACAGTCCAGGTACGAAACAGATGTCTTATGCTAGGACAAAGTTGAAGAGATTGTAATGAAAGGAATATACACAGAAATGTGGGCAGGATTGAAGGAACTAATAATGAATGCTGAAGCACCTAGGGACTAACATGAGTTGATAGCCTTTACTATTGTTGAACCTAAAGAGACAGTGGGAGAAAGAGCTGATATCTTAAACTGATAAAAGCTCTAATCTTGTGGGAGGGACAGTGATTGTGACAGTAGGTATCTAAGTAATACAGTTACTCTCAACTCATGTTCTGCTGGGGGAGATGGGAGAAAATTGATACCTTTGTCTCTCTATCCAATCATGTATTGTTCCCCCAGTGCTACTCATTGGTTGAACCCAACCAGAAACCAGGGGGTAGGAGATCCCGAGTGATGGAGTCATCTGATACGAAGAAGGAATGAGGAACCTGGGAGGGGGAGCAAATAGAGAATAACTAGTATTCCAGGTATCTGTATATTTTCTGATCAAATGGGGACTTGGAAATTTCTACACTGAGAACCCTAATGCTGTCTAGGGCCCAATCTTGCTAGGTGTACCAGGAACCCATTCACTTTTGAGATCATGCCACCTCTTCCATTTGCTGACAGTGAGTGGAGGTGGTTTCTGGCTAATTTTGGAACCAGCTGACATCGCATTTCTTCCCATGTTTCAGAGGAACACCAGAGACGGAAAAGGAAAACAAAGAGTAATTTCTAATTTCTGCCCTGCTATACAAATTTACTAAAGGAACAGTAGAAGATAAATAAAAACTGTTCTTACCATATGTACAAACAAAAACGGGAATATATTAGGATGCAGCAAAAATCATTAAATACATAAAAAGAAGAACTTTTAAAGTGCATAGTTTTTGATAATAATAATATAACTCTACAAATTAATAATACTTTAAAAAATTAAATTTAATTTAGAATGTGTTGTATAAGAAATCAAGAGTATACATCTACCATTTTTGTGGGACAAAGCATTCCATAAGCAAACCACTGAGAAATGGCCCGTTTTCCGTAGAGGTTTAATTTTTGTCTTTGCTTTATCTTCATTAAAAAAAGATAAATTAATTCAAACTTCCAACCATAAATGTTACAAAAAGAAACAATGCTCTAAGGAAAGTGGGAAATAAAAATAATGAAGAATAAATGAGTTAGAAAGAAGAAACACTATATAAGTTTAAGAGCTAGTTATTTGTAATAATCTGTTGTAAATTTAATCAGGAAGAAGTGGAAGAAAGAAAATATATACAATTTAAACATAGTAGAAAATATTAAACATAAGCACAGAGATATAGAAACCAAAAATTGAATCTATACTGAAGTTCACGAGGTCTGACTATTAAGTTCATGAACTCATTCCAGAAAAAGTGCTACATACCTCATTGCAGAATATTACTATAGTCAACTTCGAAATACTCCCCTTGGGAAGCTATGCACCGACGCCAGCACCTAGTCCACCCTTCAAAGCAATTTTGGAACTCTTTCTGGGCTGGCCATGAGAGCTATCGTCGTATTATCCTTGATGTCCTGAATGCCATCCAAGCGTCTTCCTTTCAATATTTCCTTTATCTTCGGGTAAAGAAAGAAGTCATTGGGGGCCAGATCAGGTGAGTAGGGACGGTGTTCCAATACAGTTATTTGTTTACTGGCTAAAAACTCCCTCACAGACAGTGCCGTGTGAGCTGGTGCATTGTCGTGATGCAAGAGCCATGAATTGTTGGTGAAAAGTTCAGGTCGTCTAACTTTTTCATGCAGCCATTTCAGCACTTCCAAATAATAAACTTGGTTAACTGTTTGTCCATTTGGTAGAAATTCATAATGAATAATCCCTCGGATATCAAAAAAGGTTAGCAACATCGTTGTAACAAGTTCATGAATTTAGTTGTCCGACTTCGTATGTTGATTATAAAAAATCGATTAAATTGGGTTATATTCTATTTAAAATAATAAATTAGAAGAATTAACAAAGTGAAATATACAGTATGTTAATCAGTAATCAAGACAACTTAAGAAATAAAACATAACAAAACCTCCCCAAAAGATTCTGAGTCCAATGGAACCAGTGGTAAATGTATTCAAACATTTAAGAAATTGATCATTGCTATTAGAAAACCATAAGGAGCTTCCCAATTCTACAAATCTATCCACAAACCAAATTTTAAAATCACTCAAAATATATATGTGTGTGTGTGTGTGTGTGTGTGTGTGTATGTGTGTGTGTGTGTGTGTGTGTGTGTATCTCCCTGCTGTTAAAGGGTCTTAGAAGCTTCCTTTTGAAAGGATACTTGGTGGTAGTTTCAAAATCTTCTTAGGTCAAGTTCATTTTGTCTTCTCCTTTCTTCCTAGGATCTACTCCACCTTGGCCTATTCCTCTGCCATAAATGACTAGTTGCAACACATTCCTTTTTCTAAAGTAGCAACTCAATTTGCCCCTGTGCCTCAGTATCCTTTTTTTTCTCTGTCCTGCCTTCTAACTTACTATCCTTACTCAAATGTCACTCACAGCTTTGCTCTGTAGAGCTCAGATACCACGTTTATGTTCTGATTTGCATTCTCTGTAGTGGCTGTTTTCGCATGAAGTTATCCCTGCTATCAATAATTTATTTTCAAAAACCACTTATTGAGAAGAAAGTACTTTTAACTGCAGTGATACGTTTATTACAGTATTTGCTGAGAGCAATGCTCACTTTTAATAATGTCAGCCGTGGTTGCAAAAAGAAAACAAAAGAAAGTACAAAATTCTGTGACAGAGGCGATGACTCTACCAGGTGGTTCTACTTGTCTACACACCAGCTCATGGTAGAACGTATTTCTGGAGAGAGGGAGAATGCCCCGCCTCTATCCTTCTTTAGTTCTTATGATAGGACTAATCATAAAGTAATCAAATTGACACAAGACTAGATTAACAGGAGAAAAACAATTTAATACGTGTGCATGGGAGAATCATAATATGATGCTCAGATCATAAAATAAGGCTCAAAGAACTGATTGAACCAGGTACCTCACACCTTTTTATGCTTTTTAGATCAAAAATAAATTAAACAAAAGAATAATTTTGTGAGAAATTGAAAGGACAAAGAAAATTAGTGCTTATTAGAAAGGAATGTAAGCCAGGTTTCGGTATTCGTTAGTGAGGAATTTAAACAAAATTTGGGCTTGGGTAGTACCGTGTTCCCCGAAAATAAGACTGGGTCTTATAGTAAGTTTTGCTCCAAAAGATGCATTAAGGCTTATGTTCAGGGGATGTCAACCTGGAAAATCATGCTAGGGCTTATTTTCCGGTTAGGTCTTATTTTCGGGGAAACCTGGTAAGTTGCAAGGCTTGTCTATACAAGCTTCCCACTCTAGACTCTTAACTATTGTGATAAGGTTGTGTTTCAGCCCTCAGAAGCAGGGAGGGAATCTATCACTTGAGAGATTTATCTAGTGCTTTTAGGGGGACAGAGATCGGGATTTTCTTCTTGCACAGTTTCTTAAGTAATTTTAATTTAAAATAATCAATAAACCATTGTGGGATATCTTGGAGTGGCCTGCCTTGGTCCCTGACAGTATCCACAGCTTCCATTTACGTATTCGTGACTCGTTGAAGTTGATAGAGCAAATCGCAGAGACTATGGAAACATCTCTGATACTGCCATTTTATTATTCCTTACCTTTCTCCACTCTTGTTTGTGAGTAGTCTCCTTCATCAGGCATTCTGAATTCAGTTCTATAGATCTTTAACGCTATCTTCTCTCAAATGACACGATAATTAATGGGTCATTTAAACTTGTTTATTGATAGATTTTTGTCCCCCTTAGATCTAAAACTAAGTTCTAGTCAATGAGTTTCCTCTACCAGAGATTTGCCCTTTTAATTGTTTTACGTCTAGGTGAATAATATTGCGTTTTTACACTGGTAAAGGAATTTAGCCATGAAAAATCCGATATGGAGATTTGACTGTCTGTGGTGTTTTAAACTGCCTTCGAAATGCGTGTTACCTGTCTTTCCATTCATTGGCTGATCCCAGTTTGTTTCATCTTCTTCCATCCCAAGATTTCCATGTTTCTGCTTTATGAATTTCAATGCCTTTTAAAAATTAAAATTTTTTGGGTGACATTGGTTAATAATAACATTATATAATTTTCAGGTGCACATCTTTATATTCTATTGTGTGCCCACCACCTGAAGCCAATGCCTTTTTGAAGTCACAGAATGCACTCCACTGTTATTTCAAAGATTCTTACCAAAAAATGTAGTGTTGAAACACATCCTGGGCATGTACCAGCACTTTACTGATTTAATACGATTTAATATTAGCTGACAAATTTGTAGATCTCATAATTACGTTCAGTACACCATTCTTATCAATTTTCTATGACAAAGTGGCAAAATTTTACCAAGTAATTTCAATGTATAATGTGAGATTGCACCAAGCAAATAATATTATTGTTATACATTATTAAAGCACAAATCCAAAATGAGTATTTAAAAAGTCTAGGGTGAAAATTCAAATGTCAGCTGTGTTCAAATATTTTCATAATCACATCATTGAAAATTGTCACTGAATTAGACTGAATTGTTGTCAAATATCACTGATCTGAAAAATGATAGTGTTCACTCTTGCTGGCATATGAGCTTAAAGAGGATTCTAAACCATTCTTTAAAACTAGTATTTTATGTGTTCCTTAAGTATTCAGAAACTTAAATAGCCATATAATATATATTTTGGAGTATGTCAGAACATAATGTCTTTGACTGAATATAAACTACTTCCATTTATTACTCATAAAATCCAGTGTTCGGATATACATTCCAAATATTTAAGTGAATTTATGTTAGACAAGTATTATTTCTTACACTGAGTTTTCAGACCACACAATAGGCATGAAATATGTCTGCACCTTACATATATTCATTATAGGGATCCAGAAGAAGGATGCCCTTTTAACCCCGTTGCTCACAAACTGCAAGATATTTGTCAAGTGATTCCATGACTTTGGTTCCGCTTTGTCATCTGTGAAATGTACTAATAGAAATGGTTGTACTTATTTCAAAATCTTCTTCTATGCAATGTAAAAAGATACACAGCATACCTGTAATCTTTAAATTCATATTCAGATGTGATGTGACATTATTACTCTTAAAATGGAGCTAGTTCTCATTTAAAATAATTTCATAATATGAATTGTTTATCCTCCTCCCCAGTGCATTTCTTGCATCAAGGGAAAATAGTCTGTTTTTTCTTGCGTATTCAACTTAAAAACGGATAACCTCTGGGATAGTTATAATAATATGGCTACAAATTGTATTATAATTTAAATTTTTTTCTTATCATAATGAACGTTATTCATGTATCTTAAATTTTTTCTTTGTTGCTAGTGCCCACTTTTTTTTCTTGGAATCAGTATACATGGCTCAAGATTAGAAATCTGTGGCTACTTTATAGCTACTATGTAGGTCCTTATTGTCATTGAAGTGGCATTCTATATTGCCAGGTATAAGATATTTATCAAAACATTTATATTTATAAAAATTCAAGTTAAGTAATGTTATATTGAACGTGTATACATCTTTTATCTTATTCTATGTTGTGGAATTATTATTGAGTACAGCGTCCATTTTCTCAAATGATGCCCTCTAGTAATAATATTGCACCTACAAAATTTTGCTTAGTTTAGTTATAAGAGCTACCTTGACAAAAAGTTTTGTTCTTCATTTCATGTTCAATAAGGCTACTTGCATTAAAACTTCTATTTTGATATAGTTGTTTTGATTTTCTTTTATTCTTTTAATGTTTATATTTTCTTACCATTATAGATTTTTAAAATTAAATGCTTCAAACCTTTATTGTCAAAGAGGCAGTGTATAAGCAAGTAAAAAACGTTCCATTAAAAAGAATTTCCTTGTGATATATGATTATGATGATAAACACATTCAAAACATAGCGAAAATTCAACTTATTTCGCTAATCTAAGGCATTGGATAAAACAGTCCATCTTTTTAGTTGATCTCTGTCCTCAGTGCTTCATATGTGGCATCTGGCCAATGGTCAAAAATATTTAATGGATGACTAAATATGTAAAGCCTAATCATTGAGGGTACGGATACCATTTTCATAGTGAGTACGTAGAACTAAGTCTTTTGATGTATTCTAGATCAAAATATGCTTTTAAAAGTTATGTCCCAATCTAACAATCCATATTTGTATAAAATAAAAAATAGTCTTTGGAATATGGAGATCTGAGAGGGAATACAGAAAAACTGCCAGTGGAGAACCAAGTCCACAATAGCCAATGCAGCCCATCCTTTAGTTGTATATATTGAACTATTCATCATTTAATAGTAAAATATTTAGTACGTGTATCTCTCAGTGGAGAAAAATAGGTATGATTTATGTCCATAAGTGTTAACATTTTAAATAAATCTTAAACATAGCATAAAAGCATATGCTGCAGGGCAGTGGAACTACTTTGCTTTTCTGCATTTGTGATCTTTTAAATGCACTATATTTGGAAGGACTATATAAATACTGGAGGAGTTTCTCTTCAATATGGAGAAGTCTCCTTATTTGACTACATGATGACAGATATTTTATAAAAGGCACTTATATTTAAAAAGCAAATCCTATTTGTGTAGAATATTGGAAGGAAATTCTCACTTATAAACCATTTATGAGAAAGAAATGTATGGGTATGAAAGAACCAAATAAATAGAATGTGTAATAGAAATATGTCCATGAGGTCTAAGTATCTATCAGGAGGGATCGTCATATAATAAATTTCAATGTATGGTATTACCCTGTTAGTTATTGCTTAAGATTCTGCTTATGGAAATCTGTCCAAATTTTTAAAGATGGTATTTCATGGTTCCTTTCATAATCTTGTCATTCTATGTGAAGTTACTGTATAAGATTTAATTTGCAGCATTTTTCATTTATTTAAACTCATATACAAAGAATGGTAAGTTTAAAAAGCTGGTTTACCATTATCCTTACCCCTTTCCTAATTTAAAAAAAACCCCAACAACTCAGATTACATTTTTCATATAAAGGAACAAAAGTGACTCTTTAGGATAAATTTTGAAATCTGAACTGTTCTGGAAGAACCACATTCTTTGAAACAAATATAAGGAACTTTCTAGCCCTAACCTAATATTAGTTGGCTGGATGATATAGGATGTTTTCATTAATGCCCGTAGCTATGGAATGTCCTTCTCAGTGGTTGTCTAAAAAGGCAAGTAGTGGTAAATATCATTTATTGGAGAGATGATGGTTCCCTGTTGAATGAGATATAAATTTCTGCAGCATCCACGTTGGAACTGCAAATGCTAAAATGATTTACAAACCCAAACTGGAAAAGTTTATCTATCTCCCTGCCACCACTGAAAATTTAAAAAGCATGAAAAAATTTGTCAGAGCTTTATTCCTCTGAACTTTGTCAGAGATATCATAGGAATATCACTCCCTTGTTTTTATTTATCTTTTTTTTTTTTGTCTTTCCTTCTGCTCTGCCCTAAGAACCTCCATTTTCTTTCTTTGACTGGCTATTGCAGCTATTTTTATGTCAAATATTCTGCATTCTAAAGTCAGTGTATATCATTTTATATTCAATGAACTCATCCTTCTAGTCTTCTTCCTGTAATGCTAATTAAAAATAATATCAACTTGTCCATGTTAGTAATCTCCTTTCACTAAACTATCACATTTCAGGTTTGGTTTAAATCTTACGTTTTGTTTTTTTCTTAAGTTGCCTTGAATCTTAAATATATCTATATAATAACACACACTCACACGCACACGCGCTCACCGTCTGACAATTAAGGTCACGAACTCATCCTACAAAAAGTGCTACATACCTTACTGCTGAATATCACTACGGTCACCTTTGTAGTACTCCCCTTAGGAAGCTATGCACTGATGCCAGCGCCTAGTCCACCCTTCAGAGCATTTTGGAACTCTTTTTCTGGAATGGCCATCAGAGCTGTCCTCGTATTACTCTTCATGTCCTGAATGTCATCAAAATGTCTACCTTTCAGTATTTCCTTTGTCGATGGGTAAAGAAAGAAGGCACTGGGGGCCAGATCAGGTGAGTAGGGAGGGTGTACCAACACAGTTATTTGTTTACTGGCTAAAAACTCCCTCACAGACAGTGCCGTGTGAGCTGGTGCATTGTCGTGATGCAAGAGCCATGAATTGTTGGTGAAAAGTTCAGGTCGTTTAACTTTTTCATGCAGCCTTTTCAACATTTCCAAATAGTAAACTTGGTTAACTGTTTGTCCAGTTGGTACAAATTCAGAATGAATAATCCCTCTGATATCAGAAAGTGTTAGCAACATCGTTGGAACAAGTTCATGGACTTAATTGTTAGACCTTTTCTGTCTGTGTGTGTGTGTAAATCCTTTTACTACCATGGGATATCTAAATTTAGCTTGTAGAAAATATTGACAATGTTAGATTGTATACATGCCCTGAAGGAACTGGGATAAAACAAAACCTGGGATAAAACAAACATTGCTCTCTTGAATAAGCAATGGAAGAGAATCGCTTTTCATAGCCCAGTGGTTGTTAACAAGTTCATTTAGGATGTGGAGCACCAGGAAATAACAGTGCTCTATGAGATATACTATATTAATCATAAATTACTAAATACATGTTTTTGTGCAAAATCAGATATTTTAGTCTAAGTACTAGCGTGAGAACAGAATAGTAATTGCCTTCAATTTGTGTCCTCACACTTACAAAATGGGTAACAACAGACCTGTTACCGGAGGGTGGGCTCTTCTTGGCGCGGTGTCCAGGTTCTTGGCGTCTAGAGCAAAGAATTGAACGAGACACAGAAACAAAGTGGTGAAAGACTGGTTTATTAGAAGAGATTGTACACTTCAAAGAAATGGAAGAAGCGGACCCAAGCAGAGAATGGCTCAAGGGCCCAAGGTGTCATTATTAGGAGAAAAAGTACACTCCAAAGAGTTTGGAGTGGGCCGAGCAAAAGAAGAGGCTCAAAAGGCTCAAAAAAAAAAAAAAAAGGTCTGACTGGTGAGGACTTGGAGGTTTTATCCTGTGTTTTTCTCTAGAATGGGCTGTTCCTTTGCGGGCGTGGGACCACTTGATTGACACCTGTGATTGACAAGAGGCTATTATCTTTTTAGACTGTGCATGTTCTTTCCAGAATTCAGTCAGTTATAATGAACTTCTGGGCACATGTATGATATTATAATGATGGTATAATGAGGCAGGTCGTTGTGGCCTTTACTGCACAGGTGTGAGTGACCGGTTTAATCTAGTTGGGTATTTTATACCCATTTGTTTCTCACAGGGGTAGATAAATTACAGTGAAAAGGGGAAGTTTTGGGCGGAGAGCAGAAGTTGTTTGGGCGTTAACGCAGAGACCCGATGTCTATCTCTAACTGCCTGCCTTGTTTACTCCTTGAGAGACGTGATCCCCATAAAATCTCTATGGGAAGTTGAGAGACAGGAGGTCTGTTCTTCTGTATCTGCTTCCTGCTGGGCAGGGGCGTAGAGCTGTCCCTACCTATTGGGGGATTCAGGGAACTCTTGCCCTGTCTGATCTCAGATGAGAGAAAGGGGTCTCAGGATCCACCTGGAAGACCGCATTGGCTTCTTTGGTTGCGACAGGCAATCTTGCTGGGGTATCCTCTGTATCCCCAAGGCCCCTGAATGAGGAAAAATAGATTTTAATTAATAAATCCGTTAGCTCTACAGAGCCTGTGGCCATTCAACCAGTCGTTTAGGTAGCCTCAATTGTCCAGGAGCTGGGCCCAGAATGGGTTGGAAAGAACATTAGACTTCAATGATTACATTCAACAAGTATACTGGTCTGAGGGGTCCAGAATGGCTTGGGGGATGTTGGGAAGTCACAGGCTTTTAAGTAGTTAACTGAAGCAGGGGTGAGAGACATTCTGTGATTCGGGCTAGGAGCAATGTTTAGTCTAGGATTCAGAAACTGATTAGAAGAGTAATCAACGCCAGGGGCTAAGGAGCTAAGAAACTAGGGAAAAGGAGACTTAAAATATTCCCCAAACCAATTCATTAGGTTTCCTAGGTGCATTTTTTGCAACCTGCTTGTCCCGACTTCAGGGATGTTTTCCTTAGTTTACACTGAAATATTCTGCTGTAGCCACAATATGTTTCCATTTTGTCGAGGAAAATGGTGAGAATTTTTATTCTCCCAAATTGCATTTGAATAAAGCATCTTCCACAGATAACACTGCAAAACTCTGAGCCAGAATCTAACATTACTTCATGCTTAGAGTCTTAGGGCTGTTTGCCGGAACAGCTAAAAACAATATTCCTGTGTAGGTGACCTTGTTTGTGCAAAATTCAATGCAGCTATTTAATTTTCGCATACAATGTCAATTTTCACACCTATTCATTTGGTATCAGTTGCTTTCATTTTGCAAAACAGAAAAACAGAACTTTTGGCATCTTTACTGACCTCAATATTGAATTTCCTGCTATCTAGTGCTTATCACAACACTGATTCTCTCTCTCTCTCTCTCTCTCTCTGTCTTTCTCTCTCTCTCACAGTGAGTCCATTTGTTAACATATATATCATATAAATGTTTTTGTTTTGCTTACTAGACAGATGGATAATTATTCACCAAACACAGATATTAACATATTTTAATTGTTGTTTTCCCTTTTCACAGTTATTTAGAAATTAGATGGAGAATCCTTGAAAGATATAATTTCAGAGCATATATTAGAAAAAAAATATGTAAAAGAAAAGTTAGAAGCCATAATGCAGCATGGTGATGATTATTTAAGCATAGTTAGTATTTATTTTAAAAAAATGCATCACTCATAGCTATCTAGTAAGAAAGATGGCATTATAACAACACCAAGCATATGAGAATTTAGAGTCCAAACTGGCTAGACTGTCAGTATGAGGCATTCAGTAGTAATATCAAAACCATAAACAATCCTCTTCAGGCATGACAAATACACCCCCTTCTCGAGTCTTAACGATTATTCATTATTGTTATTGCTTATAGTACTTGGTAGTTTGAAGAAGAGATGTACAGCAAAAGACATAACATAACTAAAGCAAGTAATATTCCTTGTCTACATGGTGGTATGTAACATTTATTAATTAGAGAGAGCTTATTAAGGCACTTCATGAAGAATTCTCTAGATTTAGTTAAGGAATTCTCTGTCATGTCTAGACCTGTTTTGAAATCTGACCTTGTGGAAGTTTCATGCATCTTTGAGATTCTGTTTCCCTCTTATAAAATGTACGTAAACTAGTGATGATCCCATACTTTCAGTGTGATGAGGATGTGGGTAGACTGAAAGCTGTATTCAGAGAGAACCTTCTAGCCTTGATTTTCTTAAAGATCGAAATTAAAAAATTAAGTATATTTAGAAATATGCTTAGTATATTTATTATTTAAAAAACAATAATGAACAGTGAATTCAAATAGAAAATTAAAAAAAAATAGGTTGAATGAGTTCAAAAGCTAGCTCTTTGAATAGATCAACAAAATAGATAAACCACTTTTAATCATAACAAAAGAAAATATGGAGAGAATGGAAAATAGAGAAGATTAGTAATGAGAAAGGATGTGTAGCCACAAATACAGAAACAATTAAGAAAACTTTTAATTGCTAGATAGGAGGGGTTGGGAATGGGGTAGAAGGTGAAGGGATTAGAAAGTGCAAATTTGTAGTCACAATACAGCCACGGGGATATGAAATACAGTTTGGGGAATATAATCAACGATGTTGTAAAGACTATGTAAGGTGTCAGATGGGCACTGGACTGATCAGGGGGATCACTTCATAGACTGTGTAGATGCCTGACCACTGTGCTGTACACCTGAGGCTGAAGTAGAATAATACTGAATGTCAACTGTAATTATATATATACATGGGATGTGAAGTACAACATGGAGAATATAGTCAATGGTATTGTAACAGCTATTTGTCAGAGAGGTAATAGATTGGGGGGGTTATCACTTTGTGAGGGGTGTAAATGTCTAACTATTTTGTTGCTTTGTACACCTGAAACTAACAAACAAACAAAATCCTATAAGCTAGTCTGTAAAATTTATTTAGAAAAATTCATGACATGGATCATTTCCTACTACAAAGCAAATTACTAAAATTGACATAAGAGTAGCAGAAAATTAAACTAGACTAATTACTTCAGAAAACATTTGTAAGTTATTAGAGATCTACCGTTGAAAAATATGCCAGGATTCTTCACATATGAATTTAACCCTATTCTTAAAGAATAAATAATTCTTATATTTTAAGGTATTTGAGAGAATATAAAAAGATAGAACTCTGTAATTCCTTTTGTGATGTCACAATAACCTTACTACCAGCAGTTAATAAACAGTTAAATATTAAATGTATGACAGTCTCACTTTTGAATATAAATGCAAAAATTCTATTATGCTGAACTATATGAAGTCTATTATAACCATATCTCACACGTGATAAGTACTCAGTAAATGTTAGCTGTTGGTTGCAAAGAGCTCTTAAAATTAAGAAGGAAAAGAAAACTATCCTATAGAAAAATGAGAAAAGCATATTAACAGACAATTCACACATGTAATCGTAATGGTCAGTCATACAAAAAGATACTCCAAATGTACTAGGAATCATGGAAATAAATTAATAATGGAATATCTTTATGTCCATCAGATAAGCAAAATGAAAAAGCAGAAACACCCATTACTGGTAAGGTAATAGCCTACTCTTATACATTGCTGGTTAAAATATTGAATGCTAAATCCTTTTTATAAAGAAACACCTACTGACATTAAAAATATATATCCCCTTTGATCTAGTAGATACGTTTCTGGAAATAGCTATACTAACAATAGAAGCATCAGTATCTGTGGATGTATATACATTGTATAAAGTGGCTAATCAAAACAAAGTAAATACCGTGTTTCCCCGAAAATAAGACCTAGCCGGACCATCAGCTCTAATGCGTCTTTTGGAGCAAAAATTAATATATGACATGGCCTTATTTTAATATAAGACTGGGTATAATATAATATAATATAATACCGGGTCTTATATATTAATGTTTGCTCCAAAAGACGCATTAGAGCTGATGGTCCGGCTAGGTCTTATTTTGGGGGAAACATGGTATCACAACCCTAGAAACAAACTGAATGTCCACTAAGAGGACAATGGCTCAATACTCTATGATACATCCAAACTGTGAAATATTATACAGCCATTAAAATGAAAGAATAAAAGGGATTATTATTTGGTAAAAGCAATATTCAATAGAATCTGAATAACATGTCATTTTTTGCACAATATAAAAACCTCATAGATTTGCGTAATGTCACACATGCACACTAATACATGTACTGATCATTTGAATAGGGAGAAAAATATGAAAGTAGTTTTTTAGGTCAGTTTGGAAAGAAGTCAGAGGAAGAAACCGGGGCAAGCAAAGCAGGAAAGAAAACTTGTCTCAGTATAAACAGGAAAGAGGCATGTATAAGATCTCACTCATGCATTTATGTAGAATAATCTATTAATATTTGTGTGGTCATAAATATTTGTGTGGCTCTAAAGAAATGAAATATTTCTAAAAAGAACAAAATGAAATTACATACGTACACACACACACACACACACACACACACACAAATAATCCTTCCTCAGATTGTTTAACAATTTAGCCCATGCCACATTGTCCCTGAGTTAAACACCTCTAATTTCCAATCAGATAATGTCCTTTACTCTTGTCCCCATATCTTTAGTCATGTAGGTGCTTCTTCTTGGCATGCTTTCTCCATCTGCCCCTTTCTTTTCCCAGTCTTTGTATTCCTTCTTTACAGATTCAATCAATACTGGGTATCTCCTCTTTCTTTTGCTTACCTTGCCACAGTAATTCTTTTTTCTCTTCTGAGCTTCCATGAGACACAGTTGCCTACCTAATTTTTTCCCAGTGCTTATAAATACATTTATTAGAACATATCCATGCACATTCCTTGAGATATTGTCTGTGACTTCTGTGTGTGTTCCAATGGCTTTTTTTATTATTTTATTTTATTTATTTTTTTAAACACTTTTAAAAAAATTTTATTGGGGAATATTGGGGAACAGAGTGTTTCTCCAGGGCCCATCAGCTCCATGTCATTGTCTTCAATGTAGTTGTGGAGGGCGCAGCTCACTGGCCCATGTGGGAATCGAACCGACAACCCTGTTGTTCAGAGCTCGCACTCTAACCAACTGAGCCATCTGGCCACCCCTATTATTTATTTGTTTGTGGTAAAATATGCATAAGAAATTTACCAGTTTAACTATGTTTAAGTGTACAATTCAGTGGCGTTAAGTACATTCTCATCGGTATGCAGTCATCACCACTATCCATCTCCAGAACTTTTCATCTTCCCAAAATGAAACTCTTACCATTAAACAATGACTCCTTAATCCCATCTCCCCTAACTGCTGGCATCCTCTATTCTACTTTCTTTGTCTATAAATTTGACTATTCTAGGTACCTCACAGAAATGCAATCATATAATATATCTGTCGTTTTGTGACTGGCTAATTTCACTTAGCATGTTTTCAAGGTTCATCGATGTTGTAGCATGTGTCAGAATTTCCTCCCTTTTTAAGGCTGAAAAATATTCCATTATATATATATATATATATATATATATATATATATATATATATATATATATTATATATATATATATTCCATTATATATATATATATATATATATATATATATATATATATATATATATCACACTTCATTTATCCATTCATCTGTCTGTGGGCAATTGGGTTGTTTCCACCTTTCGGCTGTTGTGAATAATACTGCTGTGAACATGAATGTACAAATATCTGTTCGAGTCTCTGCTTTCAATTCTTTGGAGTATAAACCCAGAAGTGGAATTTTTGGATCCTACTTAATTTTAATTAGTTTTTATTATGTGGCCTGCTATTAGCTTATGCGCTTTTGGACATTAGGGGTTCTACTTTATTCTCCTTTATTCAGAGCTGAGCACAGTAAGTACCTGAACATAATGGAGATTGGATCTTAGGAGGGATTTTATGAGGATAAGGAAACGAAAGAACCATCTCCTGGCTCACACAGCAACAGGGCTTATGCCAGTGGATATGGGCTGCTGGTATCGAAGTGCCTGTTCCTTGCTCTAAGTCTTCCCACAATGATCCGTATGGCAAGTTCAAACATAATTACAAACAGTGATTCCCCTAGTGTAAGTCTGTTTTCTAAAAATCGTATCATCTCCATTTAAATAATTGAATTTTCAACAATGGATTGTCTGATTATCATGCTCACTACAATGAAGTTCCAGAAAATAAGAAAATGTTTCCCTTTTGTGCATTAAATACATTGATGCTGCCATTGCCACGTGAGGAATCCCCAAATGAAATGTATATCATGGTGCTTTCTTGTTCTTGAGTTGTTAATCTCCCCTAGGATCTCTATTTATCCTTCCCTAATAAATTGTAGAAACTTGGTGTATTCTACTTTGTATAATTTAAATGAAAATATTATAGCAAATGGTTATCTGCTGTGTAGGACAGATTTATGTGAATGCCCAATTATGTGAATTATTCTTATTAACTATAGCATACTAAATTAGGGAGGATTTGCATGGGACACTCTTGACATTCAGCTGCCTAATGAAAAACATCTGCATTGCAGAAATAAGTAGACATGTAATGTCTTATGATGGCAGTATCCCTTGACTTTCCTATATCCTAGAAAGTCAAAGTCTATCATGTTAACCAGCTTTCAGGACTTCTGTTTATCAGCTTCTTGGTAGAACCTTACTGAAATGTCCATTTACATGCTACTTCTCTGTAAAGTTCACATGATACCATCTTCACATCGCATCTGTTGCATAGCTCAATAACATATTCTACTATAAATTTTGTGTGGAATTCAAATATGGACTTGTATCATTTTTATGTAGTTGGGATAGAAAAATAATTTTGAGTATTTAATTATCCATTGAACCTGCAAATAAGTTTATGTGGGGAGGAACTGGGTGTCATTTGACAATTAGATTAAAGGGTAGCTTTTTTATTGTTTTCACTTGGATTTCCCAGATAGCTTCATATTTTTACATTTTAATTAATACAATTGAGAAAATTAAGATGATTGATAAGAAATATATTTTAGCATTGAGTCAGAGAATGATGAACTCATCTCACTGGAGGAAGAAACAAGTGGGAAAGACAGATCAGAATGAAACTTAGTTCAGTAAAAGGTTAGAGTCTGAGAGAACTAAAGCTTTAACCAAAATGAGTCTCTGCTGTTTAGTGGCGATGTCTAGCGGAGGATGAGTAGAGAGCCCTCTCAGGTCACTGCCCTCGGCACAAGACAAAATGGCAGGATCCTGGAGGCAGCCAAAAGAAAATTCAACCAAAGAGATCAGTAAGTCAAAGATAGTAAATAGAGAGAAATGTGAGCTACTCCTCAACTCTCAACCCTTGTTCTGACAGTTTCATCCCCATTGTATATATAGACCTTAACGTGAAGTTGCCTATTTGCTTTATTGTCATCATTTCTCCTTTTAATATATCCCTGGATGCTCATTTTTTAGTTAACTTTTCATTTTGAGATCATTGTAAATTCAGACATATGTAGTTGCAAGGAATAATACAGAGAGATTCTGTGTACCCTTAACCCAGCTTTATCCCGATGGTAGCACACTGTAAAATTATAGTATGATATTACCACGGACATCAACCTTGATACAATGTGCCAATAGTTTCATAGTACCTGAATTTTACTTGTACTCTTGTGTGTGTGTGTGTGTGTGTGTGTGTGTACATGCGTGTACATGCACATACTTTTAGTTCTATACAATGTTGTCACATATGTACATTTGTGTTTCTACCATCAGAGTCAAGATGCAGAACAGGTCCATCACAAGAATCCCTCATGCTGCCCTTTCGTAACCACATCCACCTACACCATCCACATCAATCCATTCCCTAACCTCTGGCAACTGCTACTCAGTTCTCCATTTGTCTAATTTTGTCTTTTCAAAATTTCTCTCTCTCTCTCTCTCTCTCTCTCTCTCTCATCTATCTATCTATCTATCTATCTATCTATCATCTATCTATCTATCTATCTATCTATCTATCTATCTATCTATCTATTTCTCATGTCATACTGTATGTAACCCTTTGAGATCAGCTTTGTTTTTTCAGTCAGCATAATTTCCATGAGGTTCACCCAGGTTGCTGTGTGTATGAACAGTTCGTTCCTTTTCATTGCAAAGTGATAGTCCGTGGTTTGGATGTACCTCAGTTTGTTTAACCATTCACTCTTGAAGGGCATCTCGATTGTTCCCAGTTCTTGGCTGTTGCAAATTAAGCTATTTTGAACACTTATGTATAGAGTTTTGTGTAAATATCAGTTTTCATTGCTTTGGGATAAATGCCCAAGAGCCCAATTGCTGGATTGTATGATAAGCACATGTGCAATTTTATAAGAAACTTCCAAAATGTTTTCCAGAGTATCTGTACTATTTCTATTTCTAACAGAAAGGCATGAGTGATCCAGTTTCTCCATATCCTCATCAACATTTGATATTATCACTATTTTTTTAATTTTAGCCATTATGATACACGTGTAGTTCATTATGGTTCTAATTCACATTTCCCTAAAGGCTAATGATGTTGACCATCTTTTCATGTGCTCATTTGCCTGATGCTTATGTTTAACTTGACCGTACCTAAAAGTGTTAGGAGCATGGGCAGGAGATGAAGTTTACCTTGAAAAACGAAGCCCTGCCAGATTTTAACTCCCAAATCCATTCCTGGATAGAGAAAAGAGAGCTGGCTACTAGCTCCATTGTTTATCAGAGTTCTAATATGTGTTTCTAAAGCAATGGCATTTCGTCAAATACAGTCACTGTCATGCGGGAGACCCTGCTCGCTGCGCCATTTGTCATGCAGGACGGCCTGCGGGGTCTCTGCTCCCGCTCCCCATACAAGAACGCAGGATATGGTGAGGCCAAAAAGGAACACCCACGGAGCCATAGGTAGGGGAGTCATACCACTTTATTCTCTCTGGCGGCACTATACTCTCACTGGAGGCTGGATACACACTGTCCGCAAACCGCCATCCACGCTTGCCAGCCCAGCCGCCATCTTCTTGCTAGCCCCATCCTTCTTCTCTTTCTCTCCCTAGCCACAGCAGTTATATTGTGGCCAATGGCTCACTGGTTACAGCTGACGGCCAACTAGCCACAGCTGATGGCCATGCAATCACAGTTGGCCATTTACTACCTGAGCCAGCACCTGTCTTATGTGAGGCCGAGAGCCTGGAAACTACTTTCTGGGGCTCCGCCCCCACACTCCACCCCTACAGGCTCTCGCCTCACAATCTACGCGACAAGCGTCTTCCGCGAGGGGACCTGTGCGAGGAGCCTGGGGGTGAATGCAATATCCTGGACACAGCCAGGCTCTCTGTGCACAGCCAGGGTTTCTCAGGGCACCACCAGTGCTTCTGGGCACAGCCAGACTTCCTGGACTTCTTAGGGTACCACCTGTCTTCCCGGACACAGCCAGGGTTTCTCAGGGCACCACCAGTACTCCTGGGCACTGCCAGACTTCCTGGACTTCTTAGGGTACCACCTGTCTTCCCGGACACAGCCAGGGTTTCTCAGGGCACCACCAGTACTCCTGGGCACAGCCAGACTTCCTGGACTTCTTAGGGTACCACCTGTCTTCCCGGACACAGCCAGGGTTTCTCAGGGCACCACCAGTACTCCTGGGCACTGCCAGACTTCCTGGACTTCTTAGGGTACCACCTGTCTTCCCGGACACAGCCAGGGTTTCTCAGGGCACCACCAGTACTCCTGGGCACAGCCAGACTTCCTGGACTTCTTAGGGTACCACCTGTCTTCCCGGACACAGCCAGGGTTTCTCAGGGCACCACCAGTACTCCTGGGCACGGCCAGACTTCCTGGACTTCTTAGGGTACCACCTGTTTCCCCGGGCACAGCTAGGATTTCTCAGGGCACTGCCACTTTCTCTGGGAACAGCCACACTTCCTGGACACAGCCAGGGCTTTCAGGGCACTGCCACTCTCTCTGGGAACAGCCCGACTTCCTGGGCACAGCCAGGGTACCTTCAGGGCTCAGCCAAACTTCCTGGACACAGCCAGGGCTCTCAGGGCACTGCCACTCTCTCTGGGAACAGCCCGACTTCCTGGGCACAGCCAGGGTATCTTCAGGGCTCAGCCAAACTTCCTGGACTCAGCCAGGTCTCTCTGGGGCACAGCCACACTTCCTGGACACAGCCAGGGCTCTCAGGGCACTGCCACTCTCTGTGGGCACAGCCACACTTCCTGGACTCAGCCAGGGCTCTCAGGGCACTGCCACTCTCTCTGGGAACAGCCCGGGGTACCCTGCTGGAACAACAGCGACTCACAATCAAGGTGCTTACATATTCTCAATGGCGGCCAGTCAAGAGACAAAAGCAAATATCCCCCAGTTCCACTAACAACAGTTCCCAAACAAACAGTCAAGCTGTCCTTTAAATTAGGGATGGAAGGCAATTCCCCATAGTCCATAGTCATTCACCAGGGCTGTCCTGGGGGTGAGGGATGACCTTGACCTCACCCTCATCTCCCACGGAGGACTCAGCAAGCGTTACCTCCTGGGACTGTAAGTCCTGCATCCGGGCTGCCTGAGCAGGAACTTCCCCGGCCCACAGGGCTGCAACGACCTTTGCTTTCTCCGGCCTGTGCTGGTTGGGGAACCGTCCACATCTTTCCACCTCTCCACGGGGCTCCATCTCTGCAGCAGCTGCATGGCTTTTCCTGTGCTGGTGGGAGAACCGTCCACGTCCTCCCACCCCTCCATGGGGGTCCAGCTCTCCAGCAGCTGCTCCTCCTGGTCTTCCTCAGACTGGTGTTCACATGCACAAACTGCTCCACCATCTTTTGGAGAGCTTTGGCCGGCACCATATCCTGCCGACTACGCCATGTGTCATGCGGGAGACCCTGCTCGCTGCGCCATTTGTCATGCAGGACGGCCTGCGGGGTCTCTGCTCCCGCTCCCCATACAAGAACGCAGGATATGGTGAGGCCAAAAAGGAACACCCACGGAGCCATAGGTAGGGGAGTCATACCACTTTATTCTCTCTGGCGGCACTATACTCTCACTGGAGGCTGGATACACACTGTCCGCAAACCGCCATCCACGCTTGCCAGCCCAGCCGCCATCTTCTTGCTAGCCCCATCCTTCTTCTCTTTCTCTCCCTAGCCACAGCAGTTATATTGTGGCCAATGGCTCACTGGTTACAGCTGACGGCCAACTAGCCACAGCTGATGGCCATGCAATCACAGTTGGCCATTTACTACCTGAGCCAGCACCTGTCTTATGTGAGGCCGAGAGCCTGGAAACTACTTTCTGGGGCTCCGCCCCCACAGTCACCCCTAATTATAATACATTCTTCTGAGGTAGATAAAAGGACTGATGAAATTTCTTTTTTTGATTTTCAGTTATGTATTAGGAAGCACATCTGAACTCTAGGCATTCTTTATGAGTTATTGTTACACATTTTATTTGTAGATACTCTTATTGGCTTCTTTAATCTTCAGTAATCTATTTATATACTAAAAGTACATTCATTTCCTATCTTTTCATAAATGTGTTTGGGGGCACTTGTTTGTTACAGAGAGTACATTTAAAAATGTATTCTGTTTCAGTTTTAGATTATTTTTAAAAAGCGGTAATGCTACTTAGTCTCTGACAATAACTAAACACAATTACCTGCACGTGTTTTCTTTCCAAGTAGACATTTTGTATCCTTCCTTCAAATGTTCTCCCTTTATCTTTAACAGGTTGATTTAGTGAATATCGGAAGCTCTGATATAGTAGATGGAAATCACAAACTGACTCTTGGTTTGATTTGGAATATAATCCTCCACTGGCAGGTAAGAATGCTGATTCCTTTTTGGGTAACATGTTACTGATTCTTTCTTTCATTTATACCCTTGACCTGAAAAACAAACATTTATATCTCTAACAACACAAAGCCCATCTCCATAGTGTTCCCTTTTAAACTGGTACGACTAAGGTAATTTGAGATGTGAAGAATCAGCAGATTAGAAATCTGTTCTAGCACATTTGCAGAAATGTCTGAATGTTTTTCTAAATTTTATTTTCCTGGGTAGAGATGAAGCAAAAAAAAAAAAAAAAAAAAGAAAGACATCTCATCAATGGGTTAATAAAAATATTTTTCACAAATGTTGTCTTCTATAATTTACCTCTAAGTGAATCTACATAGTTTTGTAAAAAGAATGGTATTGTTCCTGTTAATCACTACAAAATGAAGGCGACATTGTGGCTCTTGTATATTCTTGATATAAATTAATGCCAATAAAAGACTACTGGGATATGATTATCTGTATGAGTATATGTGTTATACCTACCAAGTGACTTCCTAATCTAATTTGGAAATTGCAATTTTTTCTGAACCACCTCAGCATAGGGTCTCCTGAATGCCTGTATTTATTGGACCTCTGCAAAACAGATCAAAGGTCATTTGGTTTAGTGGAAAGAGTATGTATACATGAACACAAATTTCAGATCCCCCATTTACCATCTTAGTGACATTGGATATAATGCCATCCCTTTCTGGGCCATAATTCCCTCACTGTCAAAATAGAAAAAAAAAAATTAACATGTACATTTCCTGTCAGGATTAAATGAGAATATCTGTAAAGCACTCAGTACAGTGCACCATTTTCATTAAAGGTGTATCATATGAATAACTTTGATTCCTTAGAGTTGTTCACTCATATTTTAAGAATTTGGAGGATAAGTGAGATGTTTGCTCTTTTTACTAGCAAATATTTTTTTTTATAAAACAGCTTTTTTTGAGATATAATTTATATATCATAAACTTACCTGTTCTAAGTATACAATTCAAAGAATACCAAACTGGTTTAGTTCTGTTGCCCTGTGCTTCTCAAACTATTTTGAGGATGGAACAGTTTTGCCACCCCCAATATATAAAAGATTTTAGGATATTTACAGAGTTGTACAACCATCACCACAGTCTAATTTAGCACATTTCCACCACCCTAAAAAGAAATCTCACATCCATGTACACTCACTCCCCATTCCCACGCCCAGCCCTAGGCAACCATTAATCTATATTCTGTCTCTGTCTGCCTTTTTGGATATTTCATACCAATGGAATCATATAACATATATTCTTTTATATCTTCCTTATTTCATTGAGTGTAATAATCTTTCAGGTTCATCCCTATTTTAGTAGGTACCACTACTTCATTTATTAGGGTTGACTTTTTTTTTAAGTCCATAACAGCAATCCAATACATTTTTTTAAAAAAGATTTTTATTGGGGAAGGGGAACAGGACTTTATTGGGGAACAGTGTGTACTTCCAGGCCTTTTTTCCAAGTCAAGTTTTTGTCCTTTCAGTCTTAGTTGTGGAGGGCACAGCTCAGCTCCAGGTCCAGTTGCCATTTCTAGTTGCAGGGGGCACAGCCCACCATCCGTTGTGGGAGTCGAGGGATCGAACTGGCAACCTTGTGGTTGAGAGGATGCGCTCCAACCAACTGAGCCATCCAGGAGCTTAGCTCAAGGTGCCGTGTTGAATCTTAGTTGCAGGGAGCGCTGCCCACCATCCCTTGCGGGACACGGGGAATCGAACTGGCAACCTTGTGGTTGAGGGCCCACTGGCCCATGTGGGAATCGAACCGGCAGCCTTCGTAGTTAGGAGCATGGAGCTCTAACCGCTTGAGCCACTGGGCCATCCCAGGGTTGACTTTTAACTTGAATTGTAGGTTGGTCCTGCTCAGAGTCAGATAGCATGTAGACCAGTAGTATACACACTCAACTTAGCAGGCATATTGTCTCCCAGTTGGTCCCCATCCCTGTATCTTTTTATTGTAAACACTCTGAACAGGCTCAATCCTATTTCACAGCAATACAGGAAGAGAGAGAACAACCATAGTGGCTGACAATAGAGACTAGCTTATGTAAGCCTCAAATGAGCCCAAGATTCCTAATTCTGGGCCTTTTTCATATAACAATGGTGTTAGAACCAGCGAAGCAATGTGGGACCCCCCCAACTGCTTTATTTCTGTTGTAAAATTGCTATAGAAGTTTCTAATGGACTATCAATTGTTTTATTTGTCTTATGGCCTGGTAACAAATGGTTGATGGAGAGACACCAGCTTATAGAGAGTACTTTTAGTTGCACAATTGTTGGTCATGACAAAGTCAGCAGGAGAACTTAGCCCTGCACAGAGTCCCGGAAGGAGATTTTAATTTGATTTATCATCAAAACTCTCTCATATGATCACATCCCTTCTTATCTCCTCAAAACCCTTTCCAACTCCATCTCAATTCACTGCAAGATAGAGTTTCAAAGCTACTCTGATATTTTCTTCATTTGCTGCGAACCTGCGCATTTTTTATTATTAGCACATGGAGGGGCTTCCGTACCCAGGTATACCAGAAGGGATGCTTTTGCAGTCTTTCCTTGTCTGAGACCTCTGTAGTTTTCCATCTGTGTCCTTGAATCACTATATCTTTGTGATTGCAAGGACCTACTCTTGCTAGCCTCTGCTTCCTTATCTTATCTCTCTCTTCTATCACACTACCCTGTTCTCCTAAAACTAGTAAGCATACTTTAAAAAATCCCTCCTGCTCAATACTTCTATCATAACCTAGTGAATCCCAAATGATATTTTCAGCAAGAATACCTATTTCCTTCCTATTAAATAGTCAAAGAAGCCCTTGAATCTCAGCAAAGATTAAAGCATACTTTGGCCAATCTAATGTACTTTCCAGAATGGTATTAAAAGATGGAAATATATGAATCTTTTGTTCCAGTGCCACATACTATGTTATTAATAGTACTGTGGTGGACTTCACTTTGAACTTGTAAAAACTCAGAAATGCTAACCCTATTTCCCTTGTCATTGTCTTTCCAATTTCCATTTAAAATTGTTAGCCTAAAAAAAGAATGCCTATATTGAGGAGGAAGCAGCTTTGAACAAAACTGTGCAGAAGACAACGCGTGCTTAGTATCTTTTTCTTTCTCCTTTTTTAAGTGCAGACCATCCTTATTAAGATGGTCTAGACCTAGTACCTTCTGTACCAGCCAGTTCTTGCTCTGGTCTTCTGCAGGCCTCTCACACACTACTATCCTTTCCTTGGAGAAGACGATCTCCAGCCCTCTTCACTCCTACCCCTCCGCTGGAACTCCTTTTAGTCACAGGATGGATTCTGGGAAGCTGCTTTTGACTTAAGCAGGAAGGATGTTAATTAAGGCATGCCTTTGGGAGCAACACCTGTAAAGGGAGAGCATGACTGGAGTGAGAAGACATAGAGCTGTGATGCACATTCAACAACAGTCTTATTCAATCCCATGGGGAAGTTGGAGGCAGAATGAGCCTTTAGAATTGTCCTGAAATGGCTGAGTCTTTACACTATTCCCCTTCCTCAGTCACTGGATGTGGGCTGCGTTGGGAAGGGTGTGACCTTAGGTACCATGACTGCAACTCAGGTAGTTCCTGCGGGGAACTCATAGCTATAGGCTGCCTGATGATATCTGGAGTAATAAGCCTTTCCTTGAAGGAGAATTTTGGTGGTATGTCTCCGTGTCCAGCTGACTTTCTTTGCCCGGTTAACTCCTAGTCACATTTTGAAATCACTGCTCAAAGACATTTCAATTTTTTCCTTTTCAAAACAGATGTATAGCTGTATGGACGCACACATTTGTTTAAATTTCTCTCTTAGGGATAGTAAGCCTTGAGTGTGGGAAATTTTTCTGTTCAAGACTCACCTTAGGACCAGCTCAGTGTCTGATTGAAGGTTGATCCTTAATAATGATTTCTTGGTAGCTGTCTTTTATGTAGGAAAAGAAAACTGATTATCTCTCATCACCCTTGAGGTTTTTTTTCTGAGCAACATTTGCGCTCACGTAGAAGCAATACCAGTGAGGCTGAGATGGGTAGCTGAGTTAGTGACGTCATGCTGCTAAAGGAATTTTGGATTGAATATTGGGTTGGCCTTTAGCATTATATGCATAGAGGGCAGCATTTTGTAAATGAATCCCATTCATCAAGGGAGGGTTGCCTGATCAGTAGAAATCCATTACCACCCCTGAGCCAGTATCTGCAGATTCCAACCCTGGTTCAGCACAGGACACAGAATACACATTCGGCAGTCACTGTACATGGAACTTGCACTTTAAAACTTTAGAAAGTGATGAGAAAAATTATGTATCTTACATAACTATTTGACCTATTTTCTCACTGAGTGACTGGCTCAATAAGCAGGTCAGGAAGGAATTAAAAAACAAAACACAACTAGATAATCCTCCTCTAACTAATAGATTTTGCTATCAAGGGATGGAGACAAATACATGCAAAGATTTCACATCTTCAAATCATTACCACGTTTACAAAACATCATCTTAAATCCTTTTCAAGTATTTTAAAGTTAGATTTAATGGTGTACCCTAAAATTTGCATTGAATCTTTCATAAAAAGATGAGTAACATTGGAGATGTTACAATATGTATTTTCCCCAAAGGCATTTGTTAACTATTGCACGGATGAAGAAGCAAAATAAAATGTCATATTTAGAATACACAATAAATGTTCATCATCTGATCAAATGGTGGTGGTATATAGACCTTATACTAACCAAAAGGAAAGTCCTTGGTGGTAAAACCTAATCACAATTACTTAAATACTTCCTTCAAGTATATAATAAAGATCCTGACTTATATTAAGGAAATAGCCTAGTTATTATTCCTGTAATACAATATGTTTGTTGTATAATGAGGTGTCACTGCATTCTTGAAACCTAGAAAAAATGTTTAGAATGGATTTAGCATCAGATTAGTAAGAAGAATGAAACTTTGAAATACAACCTGCTGAGTGGCATTTGCATATGCTCAAAGCCTGGGGAGAAGAAAATGTTCAGAAAACAAGAAAAGAAATACAACCAAGAGTCTGGCCTTTTCCTCCTTCCTCACAGTCTGTGTTTCTGCTTCCCTCCCGGGATGGAGGTGGGGGGAGAGAAAGGGAGGCCGAGCCTGGGCCCTCAGACTGGATCTTGACCCTGATCCGAAGTCACCCGTCTCCCATCTGGGAAGCCTTTCCAGGGCGGTGCCTCCCCTGGCTGTGCGCCCCATGCCAGCGTGCGTCTTCCTCCGCTCGCTCAAAGATCACCACCTGCTGGCAACGTCGGGTCTCTACGCTCATTTCTTTTGTCAGTTACTTGGCGTCCTCAGCTGCCGCCTCCCTCCCTGCGCCCCGCCAGAGTTTCTGGTGGCCCTCTACTTCCTCTTTGCTGATGCCGTGCGGTTGAACGACACGTGGCGGGGCTTGTGCTGGCCGGTGATGGACTTCCTGCATCCGTCTCGGCGGTCCTCACCTACTTCGCCATCTGTCATGGCAGTTGCCAAATCCTCTGACTTGGCTTCCAAAGCAACCGGGGTGTAGGGATTCTTTGCAGCCAACGTGTTTGCAGTTGACTTCTACCTGATTTTGAAAGACGCGGCCGAATTCCTCCAACCAGGGAACTCCCCGCAGGCGAGACCATAGCCGATAAGGCGAAAGGAGAGAATTCCAACTGGCTGTAGGGAGACACACGGGCCCTCACTCCTGTTCTGCTCCTTGGGTCCACGTGACCTTATGTGTTGAGAGGGAGGGGTAACTTCTCTAGGAGCAGCCTCTGGAGTTGCTGATGGACCTGGCCTCCTCACAGCCCCAAGGTGATGTTCCTGAGCTCAGCACCCTTGGCCTAACCACTCTGCACGTGAGGGCATCTTGACTGTTCTGCACCATCTACCCTTTCTTTCCATGTCTGTCCCACAGACCTTAAGCCCTTTAACCTCTATGCCAAACAAAGGCAGAAGGGGACAAAGCAGAAAGAGCCTGCGTGCGAGTGGGGGTGGGGTCAATTAAGGCAGAAACTACCACAGGGCCAACTTGCCTGGCCCCAGTGGTTTTTTTGGTTTGCATTTGCTGCCTCTGTTCATGCCAGGCGCTTTGTTGAGAATGATCTAAGGTTCTTTCGTTCAGGGAGCACCAGTTCCTCTTCATTCTTGAGGCAGGGAGAAAACTGACCTTTGCCCTATCTAGGAGAGAGTGGGTCTCGGTGCCCTGAACTGGCACCTCACACCAATGGAGATCATGTCTTTCGGTGACATAACTATTCTGGGTCTAAGACTGTTTCATAGAAAAGCGATAGACTTGCTTATCAGGTCCAAAAGATCAAGGGTACCAATCGATGAAATAACAGTGACAGGGTAGCTAGGCAGGCCCAGCCAAACCCTCTCTTTCCCTGGGGTCCTGCAGTAGGTGAGAGATCTCCCACTCAGGACAGTGTGCTTCTAGGTGCCAGAGCAGGTCTCCTGACCACCTCTTGAGAGGTGATGTACCTTCTGTGTTCACCTGATGACCTATGTATGCTGTGCATGTATCTTCAGTGGGCTTTTGTAGCTTTATATAAATTTGTCTTTAAATACAATAATGGCATTTCCAGTAGCCCAAGAGGCCTTGTAAATATGCCAGAGTTCTGGACCCAAGCTTTGGGCATTTTGTTACCTTTGTTCTACTGTTGCATGTGAATCTCTTACACTGAAAAACGTTATAATGAATTAAACCAGACTGACTCCCACAACAAACAAAAGCAAAAACACCACAAAATAAAAATGCAAGGTGACACATTGTGGGGACAGAATCCCAGAGAGCAGTTTCCAGGCTCTCGGCCTCACGTGGAAAGGTGCTGGCTTGGGTAGTAGATGGCCATCAGCTGTGACTAGTTGGCCGTCAGCTGTTACCAGTTAGCCATTAGTCACTGATATAACTGCCGTGGCTGAGCTTGCAAGAGTGGATTGCTGTTAGTCCGGCGGGTTGGCGGGTTGCAGCTAGCAAGTGAGGTTGGTTGGCAGAGAAGTGGATGGCAGGTTGCGGATCTTGTGGCTCATGCTTCCTGTGTCCCCATCCCAGCCGCCCTCGGGAATATCGTGGTATGACTCCCCTATCTATGGCTCCGTGGATGTTCCTTTTTGGCCTCACTATGTCCTGCGTTCCTGTGCGGGGAGTGGGAGCTGAGAACCTGCATGACACACATCCACAGGTTTTAAGGATAAATAGTCCTTTCTTTTGTTGATGTTTTGTTCTTTATTTTAAATAGGCAGACCTATTTCTGTTTTTTTCTTTTTCCATTTCGTTCACTACACATAATTTGCATTATTTTTAGTTACAGTATAATCCTAGGGGTTTTATCTTACTGTAGCTTTTCCTTTGATTTTTATGACAACCTTGTACGTATAGTTAAAGACACAGAAAAAGTGGTTAAGGTGCCCAATTAACACAATCATTAATAGCAAAGGCAAAATTTGAACCTAGGGTTTTAAAAAAAGGTAAGCCCATTCATTTAGCCACTGTGTTATTCTTACACTAAAACCACTTCTAGTTTGTGTAGTTCTTGTTCAGGGAATGCATTTTCTTATGAACATTTCTTTCCACACGTAGGTCAAAAATGTAATGAAAAATATCATGGCTGGATTGCAACAAACCAACAGTGAAAAGATTCTCCTGAGCTGGGTCCGACAATCAACTCGTAATTATCCACAGGTTAATGTCATTAACTTCACCACCAGCTGGTCTGATGGTCTGGCTTTGAATGCTCTCATCCATAGTCATAGGTAAGGAGACTGCCGAGATATTGAATAATTTTTATAAGTATTGGTTTAGAGATTGATGTTTTTTTCTCTCCAATGTGCTTCCATATCATTTCCCACTATGCAACACATTATGTGTGTTGAACATGTTGATCTAACCATGCACTGGAATGCACTGTATAAGAATATTTATCCTATTTTTATATGATATATTATTTAGTTGTTGAAATAATTAAAGTTACTGAGCATGAATGTGGATATGGTGGGGGAGGGGAATCAACATATTTGTAATTGGGACTGTAAGAAAATCAGGGTTATAATTTAACTTTGCTAAGAATGTGGTTGGTCTTTCTATACAAATAATGTGTTAGTATGAGTTTAAAGTATAGCGCTAAGTGTGGTTCCAAATGTCATATGAGTGGCTGTAGTAAAATCAGTTACCATCATCAGATTAATAATGAGAAAAAGAAACATTTATCTTGCATGATACACACTTAGATAGGAAATACCATAAGGCTCTGTATATTTTTTATGTTTCAGGCTTAATAGAGGCTCTGAGTATCTTAGTAACCAAGGCAAAGAGCAGACAATTAAATCTGTGACTCATTCCTCAGAATATCAAAAGAAACAATTGCTTTGGAATAGCAAAGGAATTGCTGTAAAGCATTAGAGTTAGTTCTGTGGATCTTCATAAAGAGAATTCAGTGTAATATAGTGAACCAAATGTCCTTAACTATTCCATACAATATTATATTTTTTAATATAACAAAATACTTGTTTGCATTTTCTTGTGTAAAAAAGCTCAGTAAATGAATTAATAACAGTTGAAGAAAAAGCAAAATAACATGGTAAACATACAATGCATTAATGTATTACATGTAATATATAAATTATATATATATATATATGTATATAAAATATGTATAATACATTTACTGCAAGGAATATCTACTTTGGTTTCCTGTTACCCACCTTTTTTACTCAGCCCAATTCCCGGAGTCAAACACATCTTCTTATTCACTGTTTGAAAGGCCACTGGACTGCATCCTCCCTGATTTCCAATGCAGCTTATGTTTTTTTCATTTTGATCTTTCTTTTCTTGATGAGTCTAACATTTTCCTTTGCCAATCTAGCTTCTAGGAAAGTCCACATTATAAATATTATTCATGGTAAATCTCAGTCCAAGAGCAAGCACTCTCTAAGCATCTTTGTCAGGTGTCTTGCTCCACCTGGGTTGAATTACCCCCATCTTGACTGAGTGTCCAGGTGATTGACTCAGCAAACTGATTTTTGAAAGGAGGCAGCCTCTTACTAAGTGGGCATGTTAAGCAATGGTAATACCTTGGTTTTCGTAAGTATGACGCGAAGAAAAATACTCCACAGCTTCAATACAGCCCAATGGGAAGAGGTATAGACATTCATTCTGCATTATAAGTCAGTACTCATTTATGCAGCCACGTGCTCCCAGTAAGGACCTGAACATAGTGATCTCGTACACATTTCAGATGAACAGAGAAAGCGAGGATCAGGTTCTGTGGTCCTTGTTAGTTTTTCAACATTTGCTTTTCAAGTAGAAGACTTCTGCCCTGCAAGCATGTTCACACACTTCATTTGTTCATATTCTGTTTTGTGATTTCCGCATATGTTTTTGAGGAGTGTGTTTTGCCGCGTATAATGCACTCCAGTGTATAAGGCGCACCCACGTTTTTGGCCCAAACTTTCAGGGCAGAAATCTTTCATTTTAATTTGTTAATTCAAATTTTTGTTTGTTTACATTTAGGTATGTATTTTTTGTATTATAAAAGAATTTTAGCATTTATTTTCTAACATGTTGTACAAGAAATTTTATGTAACAAATAATTACAAAACACAAGAACAGATGCAAGGTACAAGAAATTTTATGTACCAGTAACAAATTTACAATATTTATGCGTAATAGAAGGCCAAGAACTCTTCGTCTTTCCAAGTTCATCATAAGTTTAACAAAACTGATTATCATATTCCAGGATATTAGTTTGCATATGGGTATCATTATTGATTTCTAAAATTACACTTTTAACCCATAAACATAAATAAAAGAATTTAAAACATTTATGTAGGTATGGAATCAGTACTACCCATGTATAATGCGCATCCTTATTTTCCCCTCACAAATTTGGGCAAAAAAGTACACAGTATACACAGCAAAATATGGTAATACTGTACACATACCCAGATTGCCCTGCTGTGTCTTTCCCCGACCCACTCTTTCTCTCACAAAATATCTTCATATATACTCTCCTGTCGTGTTGAATGAATCATCCATAGCTACCTTTTTATGCATAACATTGTTACTTTTCAAGAGGTTTCTCACAGTTGATAATGCTCTTTCAGGAGTCTTCTCCCTCTTCTTCTTGTCTTTGACAGATGTTCATATTGTTTATCTAAAGAAAAAATGGTTGAACTTTCTTTCCCAAGGTGATTGCCATTGGTACACTCAGGAATGTCGTGAGGTGTTTTCATTTCAATAATTGAGTGACTAAGCTATATAGGACAAAGGCATGCATTTAATATTAGAGCATTAGGGACTGACAAAGAGCCTTGCCAAAGGTTAGGATGTTGGTGGCTTTATATCTATTCAAAGCTAAATTTTATCTTAATATGTAGGAAATGAATAGTATTATATTAAGACAAAGTCTACTGCCATGCTGTTAAAAGGAAGCCAGATTCTACTTTTGTGGGGGGGGGGAACAAATGATAATTGATTAGAAATAGGCTCAAATTATGCAGGTATGTTGCAATAAGTATAAAGTTGCAATTAAATTTTCTTCCAAATTGCTTATTTTAATTTATTACCATACAAGTTACATAGCACGTAATTTTAAAAATAAAGTCAGAAGGGGTTTGGGGGTAAGGCGGTTAAAGGAAAAAACGAAGCAAAATGTGTTTTCATGACCCCAACCCCATCCCATCCCACTCTGCTTCCTAATAGTAGTCACAGTCTACAACTTCTTTTCTTCTTTCAGATGGTCTTCATAATTATGTATTTTATTTCCTGATTAGGTGATTTCTGTCAGTATATAGATTTACTCCTTAATATGCAGCTGTAAACCAATAGTAATTTTAGACTGTAATAAAGAATAAAAAACATTTATTTGAGGAAAAGGAGCTGCAGCAGGGGCAACACAGATTCACATACGGGAGGTGGCCTTTTATAACAAAAGTTCCCACCCAGGTTCTCAATTAGGTCCATTTTATGTAAATGAAGTATGCAAATCGCGCAATTCTGATTGGACAGGACAGGTGTCAGTCTGTTGGTAGAAAGACGAAACCAGGGTTTCCCTGCAGTGGTTGACTCAGAGAGTATAAACAAGTGGGGCATAGTTTGGAAGCCAAGTGTTCAGTTCGAGGTCCTTCTCCATATACAGAATACTCGAGAGAAGTCCCTGTCAGCAAATGGCTGCTAGGCTCTTACTGTTTATAATATTTGGGCCCTTGGTTGACCATGGGGAGTCCATCTCAGCAGATAAATTCCCTCTCGGAGTTCACATCAAATGACTGTTTTCTTCTCAGGGTCCACAAAGCCCACAAATAATACCTGTCATCCCCATCTATTTCTAATTAGATTATTATAATCATTTTATTCTTATAATTGTTGTCTGTATTACTTAACAATATTAGTGCACCCATTTTTTCATCAAGTTTAGACAAGATCTGTTGACTACCTGATGTGAAGAAGGACATTACCACACTTATATTTACGTCCTCCTCTTTTCTCTCCTCCACCTTCCATTTTGTTACTATATTGTCATTCTTGCATCAACAGTGTTTGTAACATTCATATCTATTTTGTAAGTATAGGTGTTCTTGGCTTGAATCTATAAATAGAAAATTCATTGTTGTTATTTTATAAACATAATTGACCACAGAACAAAGTAATAGAAGTTAATGCTTTTAAGCAATTATTTTGTAGGCACTGTTCTAAGTAAAATATCCCATCTATTTCTCATGACATAGACCCAATGATTAGCCTCATTTCACAAATTAGAAAACTGAGGCACATAGAGGTTATGTGATTTACCTAAGACAATTTGGCTAATATGTGGTGGAGTCAGGATTTGAATTTATGGAGGACTTGCTTATCTACTAGCCTATATTGTCTCATTCAGTATGTTGGTTTCCTCAAAAGACTGGTGATCCTTGGTTAAACATCCTTATTTTTGAGTTGTGGTCTAGATAACATGAGATGGTATGTGGCTTTCCTCTACAGTAGGTTAGTTTTACAATTCTTTATTCATTGGAAAAATCATAGTTATTTCAAATGTTAATTAATGATGAATTTTAACGATGTAAGACAATTAGAGTAATTTGAATGCTGATAGAGACCTCAATGGCCATTCAGTACAATTCCTTTTTTTTAAAATGAAAACACTGAAGCTCAAATAGATTACAAGACTTCGATAACTCCTCACCCAGGTGATTAGTTCCTAGCCAAGGTAAAGGCGAAGGGGATGAAGAGTAAAAGTTTAGAGTGCAGAAGAAATTCTATTTTCCATCATACTCATTTAACCTCGGTTACTGTCCTGTAGGTGAGAAAACTAGTTTCCCATACTCTCCCACCTAAATGTTTTTCTTTGTACCCATTACTGAGAAATGAAGAAATAAAGATGGGTCAGATGTTGCATAGTGAAGGTCAGGTTTCCCTAGATAGTCTAGAATTTAATTTTTATTTTTTTATAGTCTTTCCACTACTAGAGGCAGCTCTGAAATTATACATATTTTAGGTTCCTAAAAGGTTATTAGTTGTTTTGGGTAACTTGGAGTATATAGGAAAGATTAGATTTCCTAAGAAGTGCACCAAATTCTGGTGAATTAATCAGTCTAGGAGTAAGAAAATCAAAGGAAATGAGAGTCAAATGAGCAATAAAACTGTACCTTCATTTTGAATTAGCTTTTAGGAAAAACAGCTAAGCCCATCTTTGTCACTTCTTCCCTTGCAGAGCATGAGTTGTTAAGGGGAATCTACGGACAGACCCAAATGTCCTAAAATTCTGTGTAAATTCTATGTAAAGATATGGACAGGGATTTGTTCGGGTAGACATTTCATAGTACTCATCAGATTCTCAAAGGTATCTGTGATCCAAAAAAGGTGAAGAACCACTTAACTAATGATTTCCAGTGTCGTTTGCATAAATCGTATTTCCTTAACAGCCAAGGCCTTTCACAAAGCCATCCCAATCCCCTCTCCTAACCATATCTCACACCAGTTGATACTAGAAATCTCCCAATGAAGCTAGGCCTGTGAGGTCATGACTGACTGAGGACCTTTTGCTTCTATCTTCCCTAATAATTTTTTTCTTTAATATCTACTCAACTTAGAATTCATTCTCAAATACTTTTCTTAAATCTAAAACCAAACCACCATTTGAAACTCCCTTAAGATTCAAAAAAACTTTCTTGACCTCTTTAGGTTTTAGAAAACCTTATATCTTATTATCTGTATTTTTCACATTTAAAATGTGTTTTTACTTACAACATATGCATTTTTTTTCCTCATTAGATTTAAAATCCTTATAGGATAAGAAATGCCTCTTACACTTTTTGATGTTTTCTCTATTATTGAGTAAAATGATATTCACGTGGTATGTTCTCATCCGTTCTCTGCTGTAGTGAACAAATATTTATCGAGCCCCTACTATGTGTCAGACTGGGTTTCTAGAAGTAAACAAAATTGGCAATATATTTTATTATACAGAAAATTATATATATTCTGTATCCTAAATTGCACTGTGGGATATAGATAAATAGGCAAGGACAATAAAAATACATAAAATGTTAAATAGTACTAAGTGCTAATGAGAAAAATATAAAGCAGTTAAGAGGGAAAGGAAATGAGTATATGTAGGTTTGAGTTGGAAGTGCACAATTTGGGGGAGGTGCAGGGAAAGACTCACCAATAGTGTGACTTTTGAATAAAGACCCAAAGGATGTGGCAGTGTGAGCCATGTTGATGTTTGGGGGAAGAGAATTCCAGGCAGAGGGAACAGCAAATGCAGGAAACTACCTAGCCTGTTTGAGAAACATGAGGAGAGAAGCAAGAAATAAAATCAAGGAGTTCATACGGAGCAAGACCATGGAGGGCCTTGTAGGTCACAGTTAAATCTGAATTTTACAGAGTCAGATACAGAGAACAAACTGATGGTTGCCACATGGGAGGGGGGTTAGGGGCTGGGTGAAAAAGGTGAAGGGATTAAGTACAAATTGGTAATTACAGGATAGCCATGGGGATATGAAGTACAGAGTAGGGAAGATAGTCAATAATGTTGTAACAACTGTGTATAGCGCCAGGTGGGTGCTAGATAATCAGGGGGATCACTGCATAAATTATATAAATGTCTAACCACTATGCTGTACACCTGAAACTAACATAAAATAATAATGTCAACTGTAATAAAAAAGATAAAAATGTTTTAAAAAACGAATTTTACTCCCTAGATAGCAGGGATCTGAGAAGGTTAGGGTGAAACATTTTAACAGATCACTATGGCTGCTCTGCTAAGACTAGATTAACAAGGGCAAGGGTGGGAGTAGGGGAGCAGTTAGAAGGCTAATGCAGCAATCCATACAAAATAAAATGATTGTTTTGGATTAGGGTGATGGCAGCAGGACAACTAGAAGTGGTCAAATTCTGGATATATTTCCAAGTAAGTGTTGCACGACAGTGCAAGAGTCATCAAAGTCTATTCCTAGGTTTCTTATCTGAGCACCTGCCAGTTTGAACTTGTGATTAGTTATTGAGGGAAGGAGAAGTGCAAGAGAAGTAAGTGGGTTTGGGGGAGTGTGATGGGGATGAATAGCAGAAGTTCAGTTTTGGACACTTGAGTCTTGTGATGAGTCTAAGTGGACATACAGGGTAAGCAGATGAATTTAGAATCTGGGATTCAGGAAAGAGGTTTATAAAATTGGAAGTTACTGGCAAATCCATGAGATTGATTAACACATTTTTGTTGCTTGGATAAGGTATTAGGTTGGTGCAAAAGTAATTGCGGTTTTGTAATTGTTCTTAACTTGTAAACTGCAATTACTTTTGCACCAACCTAATAGATAAATTCTCCTTTGTGTTCTTCAGGGTTTTCAATTAAAATTGGGCATTATTTAAATGAGAAACCTCATTGAGGGGTAATGAAGAGTAACACTCGACTCTTAAGGATTATGGGCAATCAGAAATCAGAACTGAAGTGAATTTTATGAAACGTTCTAAATTGATTTATATTTGTCTTTATGTGTGTGTATTTCAGGCCAGACCTGTTTGATTGGAATAGTGTGGTTTGCCAGCAGTCAGCCACACGAAGACTGGAACATGCATTCAACATCGCCCAATGTCAGTTAGGCATAGAGAAACTGCTGGATCCTGAAGGTTGGTACATCTCTGGACTACCACTGTTTTTAGTATAGTTTAATGTTTATTGTCATCAACTTAACATTTTCACAAACTAAGCACAAAGTAGAAACCATGCATTATATGTTTTTTTCATATTTTAGATGTGTTTAAAATGTTCTGTTTTCTTCCAATATATTATGAATTGTCCTATGTGATTTTAATTCTCCAAATACCAATATCTAAAATTGAACTGTAAAACTTTGGGGGAAAAAATCAATGCCTTTACAATGTATATGCCTTATGAATGGGGCATACTACTTTTAGAGTACATTGATTCCAAATAATTATAAAAAGTTCATGTTTTGCTTACTCTACCAAGAGATTTGATGGACTAATTAGCTGTAATTAATTAGCCACTCTTTCCAATTTCATTCACATACTCCATACAAGGCAACGTGGTTTACTGTTTAAATCAGGAAATCTATTCCTGGCACTGCGTCTGTTATAATTTGTCACTCTGGGGGAAGTCCTCCATTGGATAGTTATTCATTTTCTACTTCTTTAGTTGACAGGCAGCACTATATTTATATTTTTACTATATTACAGTTAAATAAATTTCATCCTTCTCTCTGGTGCTTCGTAGTCATAGCCCAGACACATGGATTAGAGGGATAATGATTGCTGACCTCTGCTTTTCTTTTGGCCTATGAGCCAGTTTGTTTGTTTGCGACTCTCTTTGAAACTGCAGACTCTAGTCTCGCTTTCTTGAGGCTTTACCACTCTCTAAAAACAGAAGATGGAGGAGCAGTGTCAGTGGGATTGATACCTGCGATATGATACCAGCTGATATTTGGAAAGGGTTATATAATTCACTGGTCTCTGGAATATTGAATCAATTCCAAATGAGATCCTCGAGTGGTGGTGATAGGTCCCATCAGGATAAGCTCAGAACTAAGTCGGAGGATAGCCTTTCAGTGGTGAATTTATCATTAACCAGAATCTGATCGTCAGTGCTGCAGACCCAGAAACTTGATTGCCTCATCTTATTGCTAGCAGACCCATATGGTGGCGGTGAGGGTGGGAGAATTAACTTTTAAAGAAATTCAAAACAATGATATATCAATCAAAATGGAAATTCAGTCATTTAAAATGAGATATTTAACTATCAGAAGAACGAGAACACCCATATCTGATTGACCAATGTATCACTCTCGGTAAGCACATGTCCTTGGGAAGACAATTATTATAACAACGAAAATGCGTTTCTGAGGTTGGAATCAGATTCAATTCCTTAGAAATGTTTCTTCTCCTTTAGCTAATACATAGCTGAGCACTGACGCCTGTAACCTCTCTTTGTTGCTTCAGTAGATGATGAACATCCCTCCTGCCCCTGTTTAGCTCTAAGGGAAATTGTATCAATCACATTTCCTTGATTTGCAGGATGGCGGAAGGTAACCTCACCATTGACGCGTACCGCTGATTTACATGTTTTTCTCATACTCCATTGAAGTAGAGAGGGCGGATAAAATAAAAATATGAACTCCAACTCTTGAGAATAAAAGCTGCAGTATATGGATTTTGAAGGATAAGCCTGTTAACAGTTTTTTTCTTTATCATTAAATCCACATGTGGTAGTCAGTTCCTTATCTGGAATATATGCTGTAGTTATTCGTGTGTGTACCCTATCCTGTCATAAAATAGAGTAGGTTTAAAATCGATATTTTTCTCATTAAGTGATAAAATGGCTTTTGATCTCTAATTCCTCCTTTGGTTCAATGAAGTGGGGGTACCTAGATAGGCAGCCACATCATAATCAGGAAGTAGGTTGATGAGCCTGTAATCAGAAAAGGGCAGTTACATAAGTGATGTATTTTAGAGCATAAAGTAGCCTGATATACACAATTCCATATGTTCTCCTAAATGGAAAGTGTATGTTGAACTGCACATCATGTAAGCTATAGGAACACCATTATAATATCTCAGACTTGACAACTAAAAGTCAACCAAATATAAGATGAAATCCATGCTGATTAATAGAGATCAAACCACTGGTTACGGTTTCATTTTGCCAATAGAGTCTTGGATCGGAAAACCCTATTCTCTTTATGGACTCTCTTGCAATTCAAAGAGCGTTCTGTCTTCTAACATGGTTTATTAAAATTTATTTATAGCTGTCAGGTGAGGATTCAGCATAAATCCTATATTATGTTTTTAGATTATCTATCAGTTTCTGCTAGTATATTAGGGAAATACCCAAATATGCATTTAAAAATTCTTGCTTAGTGTTTTTCAAGCAATGATATCAATGATAATTTTAAAAAAACCACAATTAACTGAATCATAAGGATTTTTACTGATTTGTTAGTCATAGAATCGAAGACTTAGAACACTCTCTTCAATGTATCTAATGGGAGATTCATGGATTTCTTTCATGCCTTTATGGTAATTACCTTTGAGGAGTTCATATATTTATTTAACCAAATATTGATTCTTTAGCTTATGCATGACGATGTCAGCTATTCTCCAAAGCCATTTTTATTTCATATCTAATATGCCCCTTAGGAGGTTAATGAAACATTTTGCTTTATGTTTGGGAAGATCTTTATTATTAGGGGATTTAAGTTACATTTGGATTAAGAAATACCTGCCAAAAATTCTTTTTAGAATTTTAAACATATGCTTGTTGATTGGGTTGATTTATAAATTAAAAACTCATTGAAATATAATTTGGAGACTTTTATGTCTTGCATATATCAACTTTGTTATGCTTTGTTTGGTCTTAACTGGTGCTTTGAGACCTGAGGTTTGGTTTTTAAGTGGAATTGCCTTTTACAATGAGTAGCAGTTGCGTTAACGTAAGCAATTTCAGGAGCTGTTTCTGGTGTGTTTAAATGTTAACATATGCAGAAATAAGTATTACTGGGGTAAAATTATTTAGTAATTTATGCATCTTTATGCTCATAGAGATAGAAGGTTTATCTCCTTCAGAATATATCCTATTGTGAATCAGACGATTGACTTTCTTTCACGATTTCCCTATAAGACATACATAGTACGTGCATTGTTGTTTTCATATACATTGCGTGCTTCCCTGAGTTTCAAACAAATTGGTTTGTTTGCCAGTCCACACACTTTCTGCATTAAGAGAATGCTTTGTCAGCTTTTCCTAGTGAATAACAAAGTGAAGATATTCTATTTAAAGGAATGAAAAATTGTGCTGGTTCTAGATGACTTTTGCATATCATTGTAGTATGTTGATATGCAGTATGATGTGGAAATGCCCTTACTTGTTAGCCAGGGTAACTTAAGAATGAAAAATGAACGATGAGAGTCAAATGTGAGGAACATTCGGGCTCGTGAGAAATTATTTGTTACCTCAAAATGACATTTACAAACCAATTACTTTGGTTTTAATCCACTTCATTTTAACTTCATGAGGATGGTGACACAGATGCTATTTTCTGCTTGGCTAATCCCTCCATCACTCTTCAGTTGTTTTTAGAATCTACTTTTCCAAGAATTAGCTCTGCCATTTGGAAAGTTTCACTCCTGAAATAGTCTCAGACTAAACTTAGCATACGTGCAATTTATTAGTCTTTAAAAAACTATTCAAGGTCAAGTATATAGCATTTGCTATAACAGAGAAGAATGTCTTTAAGGCCTCTTATTGGGGTTTGATTTCAATTGTTTGAGCAAGTGGTGTTTTTACCTTCCATTGTTGTTCCAAGCATCACATTTTGAAACCTTAACAGTAAGAAATGTTAATAAGTAGTTTATACTAAGTGAAATGGAAGGAGTGAAACCATGCCAATTTAGAGGAATGTTGGTAACGTATATAACTAGAAACTTTCATGGACAGATACACTTATATCTTTTAGATTGATTTTTTTTTCTAGAACTCACTGTAGAATACCTTTGTTTTCAGAAAATGTAATGAGGTTGGAATATATTGATGGTCCTCATGAGTATAACATTTCAACTGGAAATGATTATTGTAACTACCTCACACTCTTCAAAGCCAAACCCTTTGCACTGCAAAATGTTCTTTTTTCATGTTAAAAAGCTATTTTAATAGTATGTACGTGAATAAAAATGGCTGTCACCTTTTTGATAGCAAAGTAACCTGTACAAAATATATATTCCTTTGCACTGTTTTATGTTTTTGATTTATATCATTATCTCTGGCAGAGAGTCTTTAGAGATACTACCAGTTGTTGTCTAAAACAATCCTGGGTTTCTTGGAAGCACAGCTCTTAGTCTAGTTATTCTGCTATGGGGAAAAAGAAAGCATCATCTGCCTATGCAGACACAATAATAGCAAAATAATGTTCCCGTTACATCAGCAAGAGACCACTTTTTCCAGGTTTCTTTTCTTAAGAAAGATTAAAATGTGATCATTAAAACCAAATTACATCATTTTATAGGGTTATGTGTAATAATAATGAAAATATTTCTTTAATTTTGAACTTCAGGGGATTGCAGTTGAAATGAACAAATTAGAGATGGCATTATTGTTTTAGCAAAGGAATGGGATCCATTAGTAAATTTAGTGTTGCCATCTCATTTGCTTAATGTATGTTCAGCACAACCTTTTAGCAAAGGAATTTGGGAAACACCATTTTAAATAATTTAAGTATCACCATTGGTTAGAACAGAGACTAGCACCAATACATATTGAGGCTTTAGAAAAACTGATGGCCAGTGCAGAAGTCCAGAGAAATGTGATTAACATATTCCTAGCCTGCATATCATTAGAGTAAGGATACTTATTAGAATATCCTTGACTATTTTTAGGTTTTATCCGGAACCTTTTTTTACACTTCCCCTTTTCATGGGCAAACACATTTCATAACTAGACTATCCACTGCCACTTGAATGTATTGGAGTTAAAGATGACTTTGATTTTAATAAATCATCAGATTTATCATTGCTACTATAGAAAAAATCTTTAAGGAACAATGAGGCAGTACTTTGTACATGAAAGTAAGATATAGCAAAATAAATAAATGAAAAATTTTTACATGAGTAAAAGGTTACCAATAATAGTTTATAACTATTAACATAAAAAATGAGGCTAAAGATATATTAATATTGTGATAGAGACGATTATATTAACACTAAGATATTACTGTTGCAGTCTCCTGTTTCCTGATTGAGAACTTCTAAATTGCTTGTCACAACAGAAATTTTAAAATATGTTAATATACTTCCTAGTAGTCTGAAAAGCTAACAAAGGCATGAGACAGACAGAGAGAGAGAGAACAATTTGGTGTCTCCTTTTGCTATCCTGTTTTCTGTGTTATTCTTAGTTCAGATAACATAGAAACTGAGTATTTTCAGGACAATTTGAACCAGTTACTAAAAAATTGAAGCAATTTGATTTTTTGTTCTGCTGATCCGTTTCAGTTGTATGGAAGACTGGAATAATTGGATGTAAATGTCCCAAATTCATCCACTTAGGCAACAAGGAGATCTGTAAAACATTAAAGATGGAATCTGTGTGTGTGTGCATGGCCTGAATTTATGCTTTGTACCATGATTTTGCATTTTCTACTAATCTTTCATGGTCTTTTATAATTTACTATAATTTTGACTTTGTGGAAAACAGTCAGCCAATTTATCTATCTATCTATCTATCTATCTATCTATCTATCTATCTATCTATGTCTCTCTCTTTCTTTCTCTCTCTCTCTCTCTCTCTCTCTCCCCCCCTCTCTCCCCCCCAGGAGTTGATTTGTTAAAATAAAATGAATACTATTCATTGGTATAGTTAAGTAATGTAGTTTCTCACTGGATTGCGGAATTTAAATAATGAAATATAATCTAACATGTGCTTTAAGATTTGCATTATGGATGAGGTGCTATACCAAATTTGTTCAGAAGCATTTTAGTGTAATCCTTGCCTATATAACAGGGAATCTCTTTTCACTTACTTTACCAAGATATTTTCCCAACTGTTATTTATTTAATTGGAGGAAATGTACCTAATACCCTATGTCTATACAGCCACAGTAAGTGATATTAAATTGACTGACAGGACATCTATATATTGTTTAAAGAGCTGGGAAATGCATTCACCATGTCCCAATGCTGAATGACATATAATAGATATTTTGTAGATGGTCTCTCCAGGTATATCGTCACTAGGAATTTATTAGACTGTTAAGGAGAATATATTAGAAAAAAAATTTGTTGCTCCTTTGCTATTGATTTTAATAAAACTGAGCTATGAAGTAATAAATGAGATATTACTACATTTGAATAATTAAAGTGTTTCATAGTTGATATCTGTGTGTCTTATTTATCACAGAAGGGTGTAGAATTTATCAAAAGCATTTGAGTATTTAATGATAGAAAATAATAATAAAATGGCACAAATAGTTTCAAGATTTCTATGAGGTTTTAATTAAATCAATGATAATGTTTCAAAGTAAAATATATTATTTACAGTTTGGACATCATTCATTTCACTGCCTTCAAAATGTAATTAACTGTATTTGATTTTAAAAAATTATTGGAGATACACAGAACTGGCAAATGAATATCAAAAAACTTTAAAATTGAGTACTAGGGAAATAGATATCAGGGTGTATTTATGTTTTCCAATTAATTTCTCTATATAAAAATTCATGGGCCACTTAACAGCTGCAATATAAAATATAAGACAAAATGGTATCAGTTTACAATAATATTTGGGTAAAATAATAATGAACTGGAGTCTTGGTTGATACCCTTTAATTCTTATAACATGATAGTTTAATATTCATGAAATGGGATTTAATCCTTGTAAAAGAGACCAGAAGCTTTACAGTAGTCTTATGATTACACTTTAAAACAATAAACAATACTCTTAGAGTTATTGTCTTATGGCAAACTTGTGGGGTTAGTGGGTCATATTTTATCTGCTTGAGAGATGAGAAAACTGTTAACAGCTATTAAGTGCTTGAGGGATGTTGTGGATTATTAAAATTTAATAAAGCGGTTGAAACCCAGTATTTTTACTTTTTAGAAATAATCAATGTTCTGCAGTATCATTCTTGGGAGGTATTTTTTCAGTATTGCTGATAAAACTTTTACCTCAAATTGAAGCACAGTTTTCCCCTAAAAGGAGTTTACTAATTTATCACCAGTGATACAAACTCAAATATGCAAAGTTCATTTTAGCAGCATAAAGCTAAAATCTAACTAAGACAGTGATGTTCTAGGAACCTCGTGTTCTTTATCTTATTTTACACACTAATTCCAGGGCAGTTTAAATGTATTTTATAGGTGAAAAAAACTGAGGCTTAGAGAGCTTTACTAAAACCAAGATTACACAGCCAATACATACATGAGGTGGAATCAAATCAGATTAATCTCTTCTTACAGTCCATGTTATTTCCAAGAGACTGCCCAATAAAATCACGTGGGAGAGTTTTATGAAAACATTGGGGGTGGGAGCAGATATTCTCATTTCATTGGTTTGAGGTGGGGCCTGACACAAGCAATTTTTGAAAGCTGATCAGCTGAGACTATCTTATAGCCAAGGTAAAAATAGCTGCAACACAACAGCTGTTTCTATGAAGTATGCCTTTTCAGAGGATAAAACCCGGAATCTGTTGTCCCAGGGTTTGTTCAGACCTCCAGCATTTTCTCCTTCTAGAGGTGACTAAGCCTCTGCTCAAATCTTCGATTACTGGAGCTTTGCTTATTGCTAACAGTCCTGTTGTTAATGAGAAATGGTTTGTCCACGAGATGAAATAGAAATAGACTAGCTGTCACATTAGACTGGCTACCAAAACATCCTCTTTAGGATTAAGGGACTTCCTTTATCTCCTGTCACACATCTCTCTGCCTCTCCATCCCTTCTGTTTATTACTTCACATACGTGTTTGTGACAGAATGGTGCTCTCACTCACACACTGATTCCACCCAAGTGTTGTCCAGGGCAACCTGTGTGTAGAGATGGTTTCTGAATCTGCCCTTTTATTTATTTTTCCTCTTCCTCTCACTTTGATCCCAATTAATATGTGTCCTGTCATTAGGGGTTTGAAGGTCCCTTTTTCAGCCAGTAAATAATCTTTCATTGGCACAGCTGTTAAGCCCCTTATTGCAGAGGAATTTTTAAGAACTAAGGGATAATAAAAGAATTAAAAATGGCAGTAAAATAATGTTTTCAGAGTATAAGTTTGTGATCCTATAAATCCATTTAACAGAAGCAAAGGACTTTAGTTAACTTCATGATCTTCGGTAGTAATGCCACAAATAGGTTGGCTTTAATCACAAGCCATTTATTTAGGATTAGTTTTGTTAAACAGTCTTGATTTCAGCCAAATATATGACTTTTAAGTGACAGGATATACCGGTCATCAGAGCCTGCGAATATCACTGTAGTTTTGAGGGGCTCACATTGGCCATTATATTCACAGAATGGAATCGAATACTACATTTACTTAGCTGTATAGAAAGATACAAGGCAGGAGATACGCTGGCATGGAATCTTGATGTCATTGGATGGCCCCAAAGCGACCAGAATATATACGTTTGCCCCTCATCCAAATGGAGTGCATATGGCTGCTGAGGACCAGCGCCAAGGCCAGCGTGGGCCACTTGACACAAAGAGCTGCAGCTTCGATTTCCCACCAGTATTTAATACCATTCTAGTCACAGAGGATAAAGGCATGCATGTTACTTCACAACCCCCCTTCCCCACCTCACTAGTCTAAGAGTCATTCTATCTACAGCAAACATTCCGTAACTATTCTAACTCCATAGTTTGGGGAAAACAAGATTCTCTGGTCATTTTCCCAGGCAAGCTTAGAGGCCTGATTTGAACATTTTATTCATTGAGACAATTAGCTTTGGGTTGAGATCCTATTTTTGTCTGTAATGAGATTTATGGCACTGGGAAACTTTCTCAGCTTCAGTTTTGCTCATGTGCAAAGTAGAATCAATAATATCTACCTGGTATAGTTACTGTGAGGATAAAGTGATACCTGTGAAGTATGCATACGTCAAGGGCCTGAGTTATTGCCAAATTAATGTTACTTTCATTTCTATTACTATGAATTTTCTTAATTAGGCGGAGCTAGTCTTCTAATTACTTTGCCTACCTCTAGGATTAGTGGTGACTCTCCCCAAATTAAACAATTTCCCATTTTAAATCTTATTGTTCTCTCTGTGACTTTCCCCCTCATTCTAGTTTCCTTATCCGAGGGCTATTGCGGAGTCACAGCTGGATTTCTGGGTGGCAATCTTTGACATCCTTGAGATCCAGAGTATTATTTAATATGTCCCTGTAGACTTGGACTACATCTCGAATTCCCCAGTGCTGACATTATACACACACACCCACACCCCCCCAGAGAATCACAGTTACACTGAAGATTTTTAACAAGTCTTCCCGAAAGCTGGTTCATAATTATAATCCCTTATTCCTATAATTGTCGTAGTATTTGTGAGAAACTAATTGGTCCACTTGTGAAAACCTCAGGAGTTTTTCTTCTGCAACCATAACTTGATTTAACAACATGTGCGTGGTTGAACTGGTTCCCAAAAATCTCAGAAAAACTTGTCTTCTGAAACCGGGAGTAGCATTTGTACAGAAATGTTGATGTGATCTGGTGTAATAGTTACTGAACGTTTGTAAGAGCTGGGCACAGTAATGAACACTTTACAGGTATAATTTCATTTTATTCCCATAACAGCCCTAAAAAGTCGACACTGTTACTATAGTCATTTCCAACTGAAGAGTTTAACTCACCCACATCACTCAGCAAGTGAGTTGGAGTTGTATATTCCCCGCTAGTAACTACTACAGAAAATAATTGTAACACAGAATATTTCTGTCCTGTTTCCTGAATTTTTTCCTTTGCATTGATTAAAAAGTTAGTCTCTTTATTACAGGCCCAATTACCTTTTAAAATGGCGGAACATTAATCAGTTGATTCCAAATGTGCTGGACATAAATGCAAAAGTCACACAAAGTGGAGCCAGATTAAGAAAGAAATTGGATTCTGTCTTTTTACTGTGATGTCGCCCTCAGAGAAGAGTTAAATAATCAGAGTGGAGGGATGTTTACAAATATTGCAAGTTTGTGATCCTATCCAAGCTACACTAAAGTTATCAAAGGGAAAAAGGAAAAACTAACCACTTATGCATAAGTTCCCTACTACTTTTGGTTAACTCGAGAAATAGAAAAAGATGGCAAAAGTGTCACTTAGGTGTGCCAAAACATGTCATTATTTCAGATATTTCCTCAGCTGGTCCTGTGAACATCTCTTATCTAGATTGAAATCTCTAAATACACATTAGAAATAAAAAAAAGGGAGAGAGGTTTATTATCCTAAGGACTAAGTAAAAATGTAAATTTTTACCTAGGCTTGAATATCTAAGATTTTCTGTGTGGCACATTTCTTTGCATGGAATTTATCATCCGAGCCAGGTGAGAACCTGGTTCTGTATAGACTCAGTTGGGCAAGTGAACACCTTGGAAAAGTATTTGAAAAACTGTTTCATTAATGTTCTATTAGTAGAGATACTATAGGTGAAAGCATTTTAAGTGGAATACACACACTTCCGGTAAAGGCGTCGATTTTTTGAGATTTCTTGAGAATTATTTTGATTTATTTAAAATTAGTACTGTTTGATAGGCAAGATTAAATGTTGAAGCTCTTGATAAATGCATCTCACATCACCTAGAACATAAATGGTAGATCGTGATATTATTGTAGTTGTGGTTAATCGAAGGGTGTCTGAACATGGATAGCAGGAGGTGGGGAAAGACTAGTCGAGAAGAGTAAGAATCATTGAGAACTTGGGTATTTGGAGAACCTCGGTTCAGCAACCAGGTTAGAAAAGGCTACAAATAGGGATAAACACTACCCATTTTAAAATATAACAAACATATCAAAATGAATAAGATATAAGCTCCTGTATAAAGATTAAATAATTGTATGTATTATTGTATGTCTAATTTTTCTTTCACCAAAAAATAAGAAGTGCATGTTAAAAATGAGACAAAAAGCATAAAATGTAGAATATTAAGGAACGAGGAGATAAGAATTAATCTTTACATTTTCATTATGCACATACATGTGCTGATTTAAAATGTTAATATTAGTTGCAGCAAGATTTCAGTAACATCTGATATAAATTTTCTATTAAGTGATAGTATCTGTGCGTTCTTGTAAGTAGAAACGTATATTCTAAGCAAAGAAAAAAAGTATTTGAAAGGAAAAAAGGATAACTCCCCCATTCTTCTTCTCCTTAATCTTAATATATACTGGTGAGGAAAATGGCAGTCAAAGCTAACCAGTGCTTGGAAGACTGTTCTTATTTGTGTAAAGTCATCTTTCCCTCAGATAGATCAAGAGGCACTATTTGAATAAGCCTAATAATTCTGAGAACTTTAGTCTTACAGAAGGAATGGAAACTTTTAAAATTAGAATTTATTGTCAGACCCTACACGTTGGCTACTTATCTAAGCCAATTTCTTCATTATTATAGAGCAAAGCTAGTTTAGCTAATATAAGTGCATTTTACTGTGTTGAATGCATATAGATTAATTTAAAAAATAAAAAAAAATGACTTTGTAGACTTCAAATATTGGGAAGGTGGCTGGATAGACTTGGATTTTTTTTCTTTTTTGCCAGTGGGTGGACTTAATGTATGAAAGAGTGCTACACCAAAGGCATCAAAAAGAAAAAGATGCAGAATCTTCCAAGGAATTGACAATTCAGTATAAGCCAACAAGCAAGTACACACTAGGTAACTGTTATACACAGCGGAATGTGATCTAATCCCCATAAATTAATTAACATGTGGTAGAATATTTTTAAAACTATGAAACATGTTTGGGAATAGAATCCCCTTCTAATAAATGACCAGATGTTTATGACAGGTGAAAATGTGGATGCTTCATAATCTTGTAGATGGGGTGTTAAATACAGCAAACCCACTGGATCAATACCATTGTTCTTACTCAGCTTCTCTAATTTTAGTCACTGCACTTAAATGCATAAATCTATAAATAGTAAAGGTGATTTTGGAGCAGGAACCTACCTAACCTGCTATTCTATTTCCTTACTCTTTTCACAGTGCATCGATTTCTTAAATAATAAAGTCCTTCACCATTTTGAATAAGGTGGTTTAGTCATTGTTTTGTTTTTCTTATTAGAAATCACAAAATATGGGATTTCTAATGAAAAGTTCTGGATTTTTTCCTCTCACATTTAAAGCTGTTCATTAGGACTGATGGATAAGCCAACTTGAGCAAAAGTCATTGTAAATGCACACATGTGCACACACACAGACACGCATAGGTTTGAGCAGTGTATTTTAAAAAGTTAAACCCAGTGCAATCAATCACCTCTAACAAGAGGAAAAGCTCTTTAAACTATTTTAAGTCAACATTTACAAGAGAAATTGGCCTATAATAAGCCTTGGGTTGTTAACCTTTTTGAGAGCTATAGGAAAGCTGCTTCTCTATAAAGATAACATATATTGCCAATAAAATATATAAGGGAGGACATCTCCTTATAAAACTCAGAGTATAATTCAGTTGTTTTATTAGCCTTCTGCTTTTCAATGACTGAGACCTTCCTGGGACTATTTAAAAGATGATTTAATTTGTCCTCTAACCACATGGATGAGTTCAGGGTGTTTGTTTTTCCCATGTCTGCATTGATATCAAAGGCATGGATCAGGGATTTTTGTAGTACATCAGTCTTTTAAGCCACTTTAGGTTGGTAATTTAAACAGCTATAAACATGAGTAAAATGAAGAAATGAAGTTTTAGAACTATCTGCAATAAAATATTTTATCCGTTTATTGCCTCAACATGAAAGTTTGTTTCAGATGCAATTTTAACATAAACCGTATTTGAATATAAACTATCTGAAATTCTCATGCAATGTTTTGTATCTTACGTTCCTCCAGAAAATGATCGTTTGAACAAATACCTTCATAGAGATAGTCTCTTCCAGTTTTCCCTAGACCAATAAGTGGTGCCATCATCTGTTCACTCAGTGAAAGCGAATCCTGCAAATGGTCCTTGATTCCCCGATCCCTGTCATCCTAAATTTCAATCCATCATGATGCCTCGTGGGTTATCCTTTCAGAATGTATCACTGCGTCTCTGATACCTCTCTACCTTTATAAGCCATCACTAATTCAAGTAGTTCTCAACTCTTTTGCTGACCACAGGAAGAGCTTGCTAACTGCTGGCTTCTGGCTATACCTTCAAGCCCTTTCATATACAGTATCCAGAGTGATATTCCACCATTCAGGACCTTGACACTTGCTTTTCCAACTGTCCGGAATGCCTTTCTTTCACTCTGCATTTCACAATGAATCAACTGAGCCCCAGAAAGATTATGCGTTTTGTTAGTTTAACCATTGTCAGGGTAGCATGTTTCTATAGTCCTAGATACATGTTCAAACCACTGGTAATCTTGTTTTAAATTCATCCTTATGTTATGTACATTGCATTTGAGGTCAGCTGTTTTTCTGTGATAGTCTAATGTTTTCTGATCATAATATCTAATGCATGTATGAGAAAAGAAATCTTTTTCATAATAACTTCATGGAGAGCATGGCCTGTTAAATTATCTGTCTTATACCGGGGTGCCAAAAAACTGTATACACATGACTTGTATTCCTCTTCTGTTACTGGTATATATATATTGAGTATTATAATTTTAATACAGTTTTTTCCTTTCTTAAAATGTGTACACATTTTTTTGGCACCCTCTGCATTTAACCTACTTTAGAAAATGATCATTTTCATAAGAATATATTCAAAATTGGTTTTTACTCCCATGTTGCTATTTAATACTTAACAAAAACCAGGATTAGGCAAACAACAGTAATACCTGTCATATCTGGGAGCCCACATGAAGACTGGATGGCACTGCGACATCAGTAAAGGTATCTTGCTATCCTCTGAGGAAAATACCATGTATTTGTGGAATAAAGAGAAAGCAGAACAGACACGTCTAATTTTATTTCTCTCAAGAGTGGTTCAGGTTTTCTTTACCCATTATATTAAATGTTTAGTGGGTGTTCCTCAAGATACTTAATGTAGTTTGGAGATGGAGGAAAAGGACCGTGAGCCAGGGGATACAGGAGGCCTCTAAAAGCTAGAAAATGCAAAGCAAAGGATTTTCCCCTAGAGCCTCCAGAGAGGGACACAGCCCTGCCGAGACTGGACTTTAGCCTAAAGAGACCCGTGTCAGACTGACCTACTTAACTGTAAGATAATACATCTGTGTTGTTGTGATTCACTAAGTTTTGGGGGACCTGTTACAGCAGCAATTGAAAAGTAATGCAGCCTCCATAGGGTTTTCTGCTGTCTAAATCTTGGCTTAGTTGGTCTCTCCTAGTACCTGTTTAGCTTTGGGGCCAGCTGAACTCACCTCAATGGGAATAGTTCAGAGGGGCTTATCTCTGCAGGACATAAATCACAGGAGGAACCAAGAGGGAGACTTCTCCCCTCACCCTAGACCAAGATCCTTATTTCTTTCTCCAGATCTGCTACTTTGAAGGCTGGTTGACAATAGGAATTTCTTTTCCCTTCAGGGGAAACTATGCCAAACCTCTGAGCTGGCAGGTCTCATACAACAGTTACATCAACATACAATTGCAATATAGTCAGTATATCCCATGTATACTGGTTTATTCGATTTTTATTAACATTACCAACTGCCAAGTCTATGCTGAACTACATAAACCCAAGTCTTATCCACAGCCTGTTTTCCAGCAGTGATCGGATGCGTTATCTCCTTTCATAATTCTCACTGGGATCGCCTCTTGCATATTTACGCAGGTCTGTACACATAGACGTGTGTGTAGCTATGTCCATGCCTGTGTGTGCACGTGGGCGTGCACACATCCCCATCAACAGCCAACAAGGAGCAACAATATGGACAGGGTATAAAGATAATCTAATTCCTGGATACTGGATACTGGAAAAAAGGGAAGGCTTTCTAAAATAAAGCTGACCTGAGAAAGTTACTGCTCCCATTCTTATGATAAATCTTTGGATGAGTATGCAAAGCAGTTTGGCTCTTTGGGGAAGCATCTGCAATTTCTCCTTTGCAAAAAAGTTTTTGTTTTGCATATCCAAATGCTGACTGGAAGGGTAAAGGTTTGCCTAATAAAAAGGGATAATCTGTCCAGGAGTTTAAACTATCTCCATTTCTTCTGGAGAACTGCTTTGCCAAAGTCCTAAATTCAGAGTTCTTGTTTTCACTTACCTTACTCTCCCCATCTGAAAGGAAATGTCATTTCCCCTAAATGAATGAAAGAATCATTAATATTAACAAGAAGAATAAGAAAACATGAAAAAGAATATTGAATTCTTACAATCTTAAAGATTCCTCTTTTTTGAGGGTGAGTTTTCTGAGATTCCATGCTTGCTTAAAGTGTATTTTGATAAAACAATAAACGTTAATATCCATTGAGTGTTTACAACACATTAGTCACTGTCCTAGTTGTTTTAAATGCACCCTCCCATTAATTTTCCAGCTTGGCAGGATTTTCTCTCTCGAAAAAAAAATCAAACTTAACAACTTGGAGCTCCCTGTCCACTCCATAGTCCTGGCTGTAAGATTCTGACCTGGATAAATTAATAGTGATACAAAATAAAGTGACCTAGAAATCTAGCTAATCTTAACAGCACTCAGTTTTTAATTGAGAAAGTCTAATTACTCAGATAATTGTGGGGCTTGTTGCTTACTTTTAATTACTGTAAAAAGAAGAGAGAAATTAATGCTGCTATATATTCCTCATGCCCTATAAAACTGGATATACATTTTTATGACCCATTTAGCTTCGTTTACTTTATCAGTGAATACAATGTAATATAATGTCTTCTAATTTCATACTGCTATTGTCTGACTTTATACCTGTAAAACGTCAGCTTCAAGCACAAGCATCTTTTTGATTGGATGAGTTTATTGACTTTGTTTAGATAATGAAGCATTTCAGCATATCAGTGGTTTAGCTTTGAGGTTTCATAAATAGGAAAGCTTGGGGAACAATTCTTCATTGTACTTGAAACAATTTATTCTACATTAATCAGTGCACTGCCTCAAAGAATGCCTCTGAAAGAATAAATCCAGATTAATTTAAAATGTGCTTGAAATTAGTGTTTTATTATAATTTGCTGTGGACTTAAACAGCTTTAAAGGAGAAATAATGTCTTATGGATTGTTGTCTTTCCCTCAGGGCTTAGTCCTCCGTCTTCCATGAGCAAATGTTGACTATATTATTAAAAGTATTTTAATAACTTATTTTAGCAAAATGGAGTAGATAACTATTTTTGTCATAATCCTGGAATCCTTGCCTGCTTAGCAGGGCATTTCTCCTGCTATGGAATTTTAGATATCCTCAATTTTCACATATCTCTTTCTTGTGGCCACTTCATCTGATGTTGACCTTGCTATATTCCTAGCCATTTCAGGTGTTTTTCCACTGATAATAATGTATTTCCTGTTTTCTAGGATGGCCACATATCAAAATGTCCCATATTGGAAGTGTAAACTAAAGCCCAGAAAGGTAATTAGGGTGGAATTTAATTATAAATAGAAATATAGGTCAGATATGGGGATATAGATGAATAGATTGTAGGAATGGACCAGAGACAGACTTTTGAAAAGTCAAGTTATCCAGAAAATATAAGGTTGAAAACTAATAAACCCCACTCATGAGGAGTTAGAAAAGAATAGAAAAGAAAATGAACTCCATCTACTGATTGGTCATTTCTCTCGCTGAGTACAGATTGCAAACTTTCAGTCAATTTTGATTTTACTTTATGGATTGAGTACTGTAGAAACATCCACAAAATCCTCCAGGGAAATGGGACTGTCACCCAGAACTGAGCTTGATAAACGGGCTGAGCAAGGGAGAACACCACTTTCACAGAATCTTCATAGCCTCTCAGAAGAGGACCATCAGGGAAGGGTGCTTAGAGAATTGACAGGCTGCGCTCCATGCTTCCAAGGCAGGTCTGGGCCAGGATTGGTCAGAATTGGTTAACTAGATGAGTTGCTGTGACAGTCTGTGGTGTTATCTTGGAACACATGGGTGTGGACGAGTTGTGGCGAAGCCTTTTGAACTTAAACAGTAGGCTGTGTTGCAAATGTAGGGCTTCCCCTCCTAAAATGATTGTTACATTCTCCATCCCGGGAAATTATGCTGGGCCCCAGTATCGCTTGACATAGGGGACTCTATTGGGTCTCAGTTCTTAGATCATTCTGTATTAACTCTTTACAATGCAGAGATGGATCAGAGTGATAACTTAGTTCACAAACAGTGAGAAATTCCTCATCTCAGACAATTCCTGTCCATTAAAAAGAAGTCAGTGGTTTTGTAACAGGTATATACGATATCAGAGGGGTAGTAGATTTGGGGGGGAGGGCGGTTATCACTTTGTGAGGGGTGTAAATGTCTAATCATTATGTTGTTTTGTACACCTGAAACGAATATAAAAAATTAAGAAATAAAAAAGAAAAAAAGAAAATCCGTACTATAGTAGCACTCTACATGCAGGAGTTAAGAGCCTAGGCTCTAAAACTACACTGTCTTTCTTTGAATCCTGGCTCTGCTACTTGCCAGCTGTGTGACCTTGAACAGTTTATATAACCAATTTGTGCCTCAGTTTCCTCATTTGTGAAATGTGGTCAGTAATGCTATATGGGTTAATGTATGTGAAATACTTACAGTAGTGTGCCACTCAGTAAGGGCTAGCTATTGTTATTCATGCTGTTACTGATTTTTAAAAATGTTTCTATTTTTCAAATTAAATTGCTGTTTCCCCCCTGTGAAAGCAGGGAGAAAAGGTTAGGAAATGGAGATGTATAATTTATTTCTATTATTAATGACTTATATTAAATTAGTAGTTGGGCCAATAGGCCATAAAAAGGAAATCTATCTTGTGGGATATAAGAAGTGCATATAGTAGAATATGTCATCAATGAATAATGGCATTAAAGAATGAAGCAAAGACCTATTTAAATGACCTCAGGGAGGAATTGGAAACTTTTTACAGCAGTATCTGCTTTAGGGAAGGGCTGGTGATCTACCATAGCAAATTATGAGTGGCCAACCAATGCCCTCATCAGTTAGACTCTGACAGCCCACTCTTCTATTCCTGTCTTCTAGTTCTGTCTTCTAGGCCAGTTTCAGTTTTTTTCCCCCCTTCTACTAACCCCAGCACTGAGTATGATATAATCAGCCGGAGTATCAGAGAATTACTGGCTTAGTTAGGACCTACTGGGACTTTAGATAAATACACTGGTGTTTTCTTATCCGTTAGACCTGGAATTGGTTTTTTTTTAACATCTAGGTTGTATTTAGGTCTTGAGCTAATCCTTAAGAGTAATGTATCAAGATAAAATGCAGGCCTCTCATATCTGATAAACTAGTGCTTTTAATACAAGCGTGTTGCTTATATTATTCTCTCTTTCTCTAGTGCTAAAATAGTCAACCACTGAGATAGCAAATGCAATACAGAAACTCATATAGATTGCAGGATTATCACAGGGAATGTTATTTGGTTCCATTCAACAAACTGTTAATTATGCATCTCATAGGAGCCACACATTTTGAAAATAATGGGAAGATACAACCGCAACCCTTGATGTAATGGTAATAAAGCAAAGCCCTGTGGGAACATGGAAGGAGTAGGGATTGGTTTATGGATATGTGTGTGACTGTGTGTGTGTCTTTGTGATGGGGGATGACAAGTAGGGAATTCTTCATAGATGAGATGACATCTATGGTGTCATTAGCTAGAAAGTTTAGAAATCTACTTAGACTGGTAGGTTTGTAGTGGTTATTTTATTTTTTTCCCATCTGTAGCGGTGGGAATTTATGTGTGGCAAACTCTCATGTACCCAAACTCTTCTTTATCGGGTTTTAGTCTTTCCAAAGCTGGTACAATCACTAAATGATAATGGCCCCAATCTCCATTTCCACTGGCTTCATTCACACAGGAATATGAATTTCTCCAAACAGTGCTTAGATGTAGGCCAAAGGATTTGTGATCTCTGAAAATGTTTCAGTGGATATAAAGCTCATTCAATTCACATTAAAGTAACTTTTAATCCAAATGAATATGTCATGAGCTAATGATGTACGCTCCATGACTTGACTTCATACTCAGATCCAGCCTCATTGGGAGCCAAGTGCTACGTGAAGTCCTGCCTCAGGGCCTTTGCACTGGCTGATCCGTTAGTATGGAAATGATTTTCTCCAGAGATTAGTCCCAGGACTCAGCTGCTCATTTCATTCAACTTGATTTTTTAATTTCACTTTTGATGAAAGGCCTTCTCTGTAAATCTGCTCTAAAACAGAACCAACCCCTGCATTCTTTTCATTCTCTGTCTCTTCAGCCTGTTCTGTTTTTCTTTATAGTGCTTACCCTGATCTGATTTTTGTACATTTATTTATCCTTATTTTTACGACTAGTCCCTGAATTTAAGCTTTTAAGGCAAGAACTTTGTACATGTTCTTTACTGTGGTATTCCAAAGCCTAAAACAGTAGGAACTCAAATATTTAATGAACAAGTGAATGAATGAATGAGTGAATGGATGAATCAGTATATTAGTATATTCTCTCGTAGATATTTAGTATTGTACAAATACTTTAATTTCATGCAATCCATTATGTAATTGATATCTTTATATTGCTTTAGAAGTTAGCTACCTTGAATACATTTAAGTTAGAAAAAATAAAAATAATAGATCAATTGATCAAGTAGAGAAAGTGAATTCCAAGAAGTAAGCCTCCTTTTTATCGCTAAGAGCTTATTATACTTTTGATAATAATTTATGAGTATTAGATCATTGTAAATCTAAAGTTTCCAATTCCAAATAGCAATACTAGAAGGAGTGACTTTAAATTCTAAATTCTCTGCCAGATGACTCAGGAAAATTGCTCGGTGGACCATTGCAGTAGCCTCTTAGTCTCTCAGTCTCTAATATTTTTCTGCTTCAAACCATTGTTCATAAGCTACCATAATTAAAAAATGACGGGTTTGAGCATGTCATTCTTCTCATAAAATCCCATTTACCTATTAATGTAAGCGGGCATTTTCCCGCCAAATCGCATCGTAACGCGGGGCTTTTTTGACATTTTCTTGCCAAAATTAGGCTTTCCGTAAAATATTCATATCTTTCGATCTATTTGATATTTTTCTATGAAACTTTCAGTGTTTTAGTTTAAAAAGAGGTCTGTATTTATTTACTTTGCAAAATTTTTGCCGGTTCCAACTAGAGGCGATATGACGAGTTTACTCGTTTCCCGCAAAAAAATGTGTTAAATAAAATCTAACTTTCTATGCCTAGCCTTTATTGCTTTCCAAAATGTGCCCTGTACCCATCCATTATCAAGCTAGCTTCCGGTTAAACCAACCTTGGGAACATGTGTTCCTGAACTGCAAAAGGATTTACTACATTTTGGTATACTGCAAAAGTCACTTAGCATGGTAGTTATGTAATACATAGTTTTGTACTAAGAGTTTATTGGTAATGACTACATGTTCAGCTATGTTTTTCCAGCTTTTCCACTATCCTAGACTCTAGAGATGACCTTTCCATGAAACCTTTCCATCATATTTCGAATACAAAATGCCACATTTATCATAAAACTCCTAATTTGTTTTCTAGCTTTGACTGGATAACAGTATATTTTCCATTTATTAGTAAAACTAGAATATGTTACTTGACTGACATGCTATGGATGCACAGACTTTGAGGTGACACAAAACTGTTAACACTATTCCTCTGCTCGCTCTTTCCCAAAGGACATGCTTTATACTGGATGACCTGATTCAACCAAATTTAATACTTTTAAGTAAATCAACAGATACAAAGTGTGATCTCATGTTATTGTATTAGAGAGGGTAACACGGCTGCTGTAACACATAAACACATGTGGGGATATATTAGTGACTTAAAATAATCGTTTATATGCTGCCCAGGTACAAATGTAGGCATTCTTTGTTGGTGACTAATATTTTTCCAGGGATGACTCAGGAATATACCTCCCTTTATTGTGGTTCCACCTTCTCCAAGGGCTGTGTCGTTTATTTTGCATCTAGCCAGTGAGGAGTGGAAGAGAAGATAGAACAGCCACAGTAGCTTTTTCAACGCTTTGTTATATAAGTGATGCACAGCAGCTCCCTTCACTTATCAATGGAACAAACAGGCATATGGCCTAACCTAAATACAAGGAAAATATAGTATGTGAGTGAGCGGCTGTTTCTAAGTTAAATTTCCACGCACTCAAAGGTGGAGAGTGAGTTTGGTTGTCTGACTACCTGTTTCTGCCACAGTTAGGAACTACCAGCTTAAAAGGTAAAACTATCTAGTGGTCTTATAAATAGGGAGATAAGGCCTAATTAACTGAATAAATAAGAGGAAAACATGCATCAAAGTAAATTCTATATTAGGAAAAAGATGGTTATAATGGGATTGTAATTCGAAAAAATGAAGGTGAGTAAATTTCATGGAGCCTTAAGTACACAGTAAGGACAAAAAATAAAAATCTTATGAATTGTATTGAATTTTTAAAATTAGTGTGATAACCGTGTTGGTTTGTTTCACAACATATGAATAGCGAATTAACTGCTGACGACAATGTTTTGCTAACAAGTGTTCAATTTGAGTCAGAGAGACCAAATACTTGTCTTGGTGACAAGATTGGCATAAAACTTCATGTAGCCCAAGTGTGAATAAAGATCAGATCAAAAATATGTAATAGTGGGGCCGGCCCGGTGGCTCAGGCGGTTAGAGCTCCATGTTCCTAACTCCGAAGGCTGCTGGTTCGTTTCCCACATGGGCCAGTGGGCTCTCAACCACAAGGTTGCCAGTTCAACTCCTCGAGTCCCGCAAGGGATGGTGGGCTCTGCTCCCTGCAACTAAGGTTGAACACGGCACCTTGAGCTGTGCTGCCTCCCGGATGGCTCAGTTGGTTGGAGCGTGGGCTCTCAACCACAAGGTTGCCAGTTCAATTCCTCGACTCCCGCAAGGGATGGTGGGCAGCGCCCCCTGCAACTAAAATTGAACATGGCACCTTGAGCTGAGCTGCCGCTGAGCTCCCAGATGGCTCAGTTGGTTGGAGCACATCCTCTCAACCACAAGGTTGCCGGTTCGACACCCACAAGGGATGGTGGGCTGTGCCCCCTGCAACTAGCAATGGCAACTGGACCTGGAGCTAAGCTGTGCCCTCCACAACTAAGACTGAAAGAACAACTTGAAGCTGAACAGCACCCTCTACAACTAAGATTGAAAGGACAACAATTTGACTTGGAAAAAAAAAGGCCTGGAAGAACACAGTGTACCCCAATAAAGTCCTGTTCCCCTTCCCCAATAAAAAAATCTTAAAAAATAAAAAGTCATTAAAAACAACAACATGTAATAGTATAAATAAGTTTTATTTCTCATTGTCATGATATTGACACTTCTTCCCAAACACTTCCAGGGATGAATAGCTCTATTCCCAAAATTCTAAAGGCAGAACCTAAAGGAATTCTAATCAGTATTCTTGTTATTGAACAAGTTTTATGAGTGTCTGCCATAGTAAGGAAGTATTTGTAAGGTAGAATATTCATCTTTAAAGTTTCATTCATTTTTATTTTTATTTCATATGCTATAAATAAAATTAATATAGTATCATCAAATGATGTTCTATTAGTATGCATTGAATTTCTTCTTAGTTTTGTTTTAATACCACCATTATATAAATTTGATTGTAATGTAATATTTTATAAGTTGGTTTATTATTAGAAATGGAACAATTATTTTTATACGTAATTCTTATGAGATACTCAAATAGCAGTGTAATTATGCCTTTGTCAACATTAAAGCTTGTATAAAAAATAATTCATTCTTTAGCATGGCATTTTGCAGACACCCCAAAACATATAAAAAGAAACACAGACGTAGAGTTTTGTGTGTGTGTCTATGAGCATCATATACATATATATACATATATGTATTTCATAAAATGTATATATGTATATGTACATATCATATGTGTTGATGTCTAAATTAATTTGTTTTTAAGTAGCATCATTTTCCATGACCGTAACAACTCATATTTGCAGTAATACTATATAAAATACTTATTATAATCCTCACAAAAATTCTATTGGTAAAATAGCATTAGCTTCATACTAAAGATGAGAAAACTTGAGTTCCAAGTAATTAAATACTTTGTTCCTGATTAAACACAGTCTAGAATTAAACCCAGCTTGCTGCAAACTTTTATTGCTGCATTACATCAGACTGCCTCTTAAGAATAGGTGATGAGAAATAGTCTGATACTGCACATTGAATGTGAGTGTCAGAATTGGGAATATGATCCTAGTAAAAAAGTAAATATATTGACATTAAAATTACAACTAAACTACAGAACAACCATCACTGAGAACCACTTGAAGTCTAGCTGAACAGAAGTCCTACAAGAATATACTGAAGAAGCCACCTTGAGACTGGTGGGAGGGGTGGAGATGCAGAAAGGGCATGGTGGTTAAAAATCAGGAGAGATATCTCGGCTTTGGAGGTTTCCCCTGAGGAACAAGGGGTCCCAGCTCCATACCAGGATCTCCAGCCCAGTGTTCCAGTGCCGGGAAGAGAAGTCCCCATAACTTCTCCCTGTGAAAACCAGAGGAGATTGTAGCTGAGTGAGACGGAGGGCAGCTGCAGTTTCAGGTGCTCGTCTTAAAGGGCCTGTACATGGACTTACTCACTGAAGAGACTCACTTTTTATGGAAAGACACACCGAGACTGAAAGTAAAGGGATGGAAAAAGATACTTCATGAAAATGGAAAAAAAAAAAAAAAAGAAACAAAGCTGGGGTGGCAATACTTATACCAGACAAAATAGACTTTAAAACAAAGGCTATAACAAGAGAGAAAGAAGGACCCTGTAATCCCTCTTCTGGGTAGTTATCCAAAGAAACCCAAACACCACTTTGAAGGGTCATGTGCATCCATATGTTCATTGCAGCATTATTTACAATGGCCAAGAAGTGGAAGCAACCTGGGTGTTCATCAGTGGATGAATGGATAAAGAAGAGGTGGTACATATAGACAATAGGATATTACTCAACCATATAAAGGAACGAAATCTTGCCATCTGCAACAACCTGGAGGGTATTGTGCTGAGTGGACTAAGTTAGAGAAAGACAAATGCCATATGATTTCACTTATATGTGGAATCTAAACAAAATAAACAAAGTAGAAACAAACTCATCGATACAGAGAACATTTTGATGGTTGCCAGCTGGGATGGGGGTGGGGGAGGGTGAAAAAGGGAAAGGGATTAAGAAGTACGAATTGGTAGTTACAAAATAGTCATAAGGTTGTAAAGTATAGCGTAAGGAATATAGTCAATAATATTGTAATAACTATGGTGTCAGGTGGATACTAGGTTTATCGGGGTGATCTCTTTGTAAGTTATGTAAATGTCTAATCACTATGTTGTACACCTGAAACTAATATGGTATGGCAACTGTAAATGAAAAATAAAAATTATTTTTCAAAAAGTAAATATGTTTGGGCGGCCGGATGGCTCAGTTAGTTAGAGTGCGAGCTCTGAACAACAGGGTTGCTGGTTCGATTCCCACATGGGCCAGTGAGCTGCACCCTCCACAACTAGACTGAAGACAACCCGCTGCCGCTGACCTTCCAGAGGGGTGGTCGGATTGCTCAGTTGGTTAGAGTGCGAGCTCTCAATAAAGTTGCCGGTTCAATTCCTGCATGGGATGGTGGGCTGTGCCCCCTACAACTAAGATTGAAAATGGCGACTGGACTTGGAGCTGAGCTGCGCCCTCCACAACTAGATTGAAGGACGATGACTTGACTTGGAGCTGATGGGCCCTGGAGAAACACACTGTTCCCCAACATTCCTCAATAAAAAATAAAAATAAAAGATAAATATGTTTAATGACACTTAATAGAATTTAGAGTCTGAAAAAACTAAGGTTTTTGATCAGCTAAAGTTTAGAATATGATCCGCTGTAACATGGAGAATCATCTTGTTTGTATTTTTTTTTTTTTTTTTTTGGTGACGAATTAAATTCATAAAATGAGGTAGACCAAATAAAATGTAACATAAAGGCGATAGCATGGAGCAATCTTGTGCCAACTGGCCGTAAGTTGGAAATTTTACTTCTTTTCTACATCTCTTAAATTGTACTTTAGGGTTTCCTTTAAATGGCTACTTTTGGGGAAGAGAAATCTGAGTGTGTATGCACATGCAAATGAGCCAAAAAACTTCTAAATGCCTTGAGCTTCTAGTCATATGACATTACTAATTCATGATGAAGATATTTTAATGTTAATGGTGTAGCTTTTGGTTGGGAGCCAACCAAATTTAATCCCATTACTATGCCAATAATGTGGAGCAGTTTTGTTTAATGATACGTATTAATACAGTAGTGGATAGCTTCAATTGAGTCAGAGAAATAACTGTTGGACCTAAAAGAATTCAAACTTTTATATGCCTTCTTTACTAGCATTTCAGATTATCTTCAGGAAAATCAATATTTAGAGAATGTACATAGAAATCCTATAATCTGTGCAGATGACATGATCTTAGATGTAGAAAATCGTAAAGATTCCACCAGAAAAATCCTGTTAAAAGTGATAGCAAATTCAGCAGAGTTGCAAGATATAAAATCAACATGCAAAAATATGTTGTGTTTCTATGCAGTAAAAATGGGCAATCCAGAAAGGAAATGAAGAAAAAAAAAGTTTCCATTTAAAATGACATCTAAAAGAATAAAATACTTAAGAATTCACTTAACCAAGGAAGTGAAATATTTGTGTGCTTGAAAACCATAAAACACTGCTGAAACAAATTAAAGAAGACATAAATAAATGGAAAGGCATCTGTGTTTATGTAATGGGAGACTTAATATAAGATGTCAATACTAAAAGTGATCTGTAGATGTAATGAAATTCTTATGAAAAGCCAAATGACATTTTGTGCATTTATAAAAATCCATCTTAAAATGCATATGAAATCTCAAGAGACCCAGAATAGCCCAAGGTATCTAGAAAAAGAAGAATAGAGTTGAAGGAATCACAATTCCCTGATTTCAACACTTACTACAAGGCTACAGTAATCACACAGTATAATAATGACATAAAGATGGATATATCAACAAAAGAAAGAAATGAGAGAGCCCAGAAATAAACTCTGTTATATATGATGAGATAATTTTCAACAAGGTTGCCAAAATCGTTCAATGGAGATCTGACAGTCTTCAACAAATGATGTTGGGAAAACTGGGTAAACACATTCAAGAGAATGAAGTTAGACCTTACCCATATGCAAATATTAAAATGGATAAAAAATGAAATTTAAAAGCCCCATCTCTAAAATTCTTAGAGGAAAACATAGGGGTAAAACTTCGTAACATAGGGATAAAACTTCATGTCATTGGATTTAACAATAAAATTTCTTGGCTAGGACACCGAAAGTAAAGTCAAGAAAAGAAAAAAAAATAGATCAATTAGACTACATTAAAATTAAAAAAAAAAAATGTGCATGGAAGGACGCTATCAGAGTAAAAGGAAAACCCACAGAATGGAAGACACTATTTGCAAATCATACATTGATAAAGGATTAATATGCAGGATATTTATGAAACTCTGATAATTCAACAAGAAAACAAACAACCCAATTCAAAAATGGTCAAAAGATTTTGAATAGAAATTTCCCCAGAGAAGATATATGGATGGCCAATAAGCCCAGGAAAAGGTGCTCAATATGACTTATCTTTAGGGAAATGCAAATCAAAACCAAATGAGATACTGCTTCATACCTTTAGGATGGCTATTAATAAAGAAAGGAAGACATTAAGTGTTGGTGAGGATGTGGAGAAATTGGAACCCTTATGCATTGCTGGTGGAAATGTAAAATGGTGCGGCCTCTGGAAAATAGCATGGCAGTTCTTCAATATATTAAACACAGAATTGCAGTCTGACGCAGCAGTTCCATTACTTGGTATATACCCAAAAGAATTGAAAGAAGGAACTCCAACAGATATTTCTACACTCATCTTCATAGTAGCTTCACTCACAATAGCAAAAGACAGAACTCAAATGTCTATTGGCAGTTGAATAGATAAACAAAATACCGTGTATACATACAATGGCATATTATTCAGCCTTAAAAAGGAATGAAATCCTGTCATATGCTGCAGCATTAATGGACTTTGAAGACATTATGCTAAGTGAAGTAAACCAGACACTAAAGGACAGATATTGTGTGATTCTGCTTATATGAATGATTTAGAACAATTGCATTCAGAAAGACAGAAAGTAGGGTAATAGTAGTTTCCAGTTGCTGGGGGAAGAGGGAATGGGGAGTTATTGTTTTATGGGTACAGAGTTTCAGTTTGGGAAGATGAAAATTTTTGGAGATGGATGGAGGGAATGGGTGCACAACAATATGAATGTTTTTAATGCCACTGAATTATACACTTAAAACTGGTTAAAATGGTAAATTTTATGTTACAGGTGTTTTACCACAATACGAAAAAACCCTATAAGCTTTCATATAAAGTTTTAGAAAATGTTTGCGTTTATGCATGTTGGATGCAGGACTTTCATAACGTGACTGTACATTAAAGCATTTGTATTTGTCAACTGTATATTTATTGTTGATATGTATATATGTCCAGATTATCCTCTAATACATTTACAGGACGTTTACCCATTTGGTTGGAACAACAACAACAAAAAAGAAACACTGAATTTACCCCAGAAGGAATTATATTACTTTTTCAGTGTTTACTGTGAAATTTACTAGTGACAAACACTTTATCCATTTTTTAAATATTAATTTGTCAGTTTGATAACTTTGTAATTCCACGGTATACAAGTGTAATGTACAGGCATTATTCAATATTATTTAGAGTTTTTTGAACTTTGGGTCATTTAAAAAATAATTAAGCAACAAGTGTTATTTTCTTTATGCCGCATAATTCTCTTAGTATTTTGCCTTGCTTTAGTAATAGTGAAAAGGGTGATATTAGAGAGGGTTTCCAAATATTATGGAAAGCCTGGGAAGCTATACCTAGATTCTTCTTCTAAGAAAGGTTTAGGGATACTTTTGGAAAAACTTAATAGCGACATGCATTTATCACCGTGGCTTGTTTTTAAGTTGTTAATTAGAATTTGAGGTAAAGATTGATTCCGAGAGCTATGAAGGTAGTCACTTGAGATACAGATTGGGCAATAAGGAGGTTGGTAGATAATTACTGTGTTTTGGACTAGAGTCATTATTGTGATTGTGAATTTTTTTTTCACTTTGTAGGTGGTTTATCACCTTTCTCCCTTAGTGCTTTTTAGAGCATGATCAGTTATTACTATACTGACAAGTATTAGTCTAGTAGTAATTTATCATAGGCTGACAGGTGCCAAAATTCATCCTCACGTATGTATCCACTGAAGCAGACGAACACTATTTTCATCCCTGAAACTATCTGCAGTTTATTGTGATATATTATTTTGGCCTGCAAGGTCACAGGGAAATTATAGTTAATCACTGCTCCAAATTAAAACATAATTGTAAATATTTTTGCATTCCTTTAAGTTGGTGTAATAATCCTGTAGGTTCTATATTCAAGATATCAAGATCCTATTTAGGAAGTTAAATATTAAAATGAAGGCGATTTCTAAAATATATCAATTCATTGCATTATATTTATTCATTTAAAATAAATAATATTTGTGAACAAAGAAGATTCATTTGCATGCTCATTATATAAACGGTCCTATTAATACAAGGGAAATAATGTCAAGAGATCATTTCTGGTTCAAGTCAATTATGCTACATTTTAATTGAAAAATAAAAGCTGTTCATTGTGTACAAAGGTAGTGCTCCTGACACATCGTATAAATGACCCCATTAATGCAAGAGAAATAAGGTCAAGAGAGACATTTTTACTGAAGTCAATTATGCTACATTTTAATTGAAAAATAAAAGCTGCTTTTATTCAAAGGGAGCACTGCTGACATTCCATCATATTCCATAGCCTCCTAATATTGCAGTAACAGCCTAGCCAATCTCTCAGTTGGCCATAGTATATATACCAAGTGATCTTTTTACCGCATTAATTAGGTCACGTCTTCCCTACCTACCACTCTTCACTTAGGAAAAAGTCCAAGCATTGAACACAGCCAACAAAGCCTTGTGTGATGTGGTCCCTGCCTACTTCTTGATACCTCATACCAGTCCCCCAACTTTACTGCACGACAGTCACGCTTGTTCCTGTCTCTTCAATTGTCATTCCTAGTTGCCTTCTTCTCTCTTTTTTTATGGCTTACTCTTTCATGCCATTCAGTCTTAGCTGAAAGCTCTCATTTTCAGAAGAATCCTTCCCAGACGACCCTATCTGAGGCAGCTCTCCTGACTGCCCCTCCCAGTCATTCTCTATCCCATTCGCTTTTCTTGTTTTCTTCACAATCATCATCATTATCTGAAATCACCTGGTTTGATTGCCTAAGTATTTTGTTGTTGGTATTTGCTTCCTATAGCCAGTAAATACGACAGTGCACAGCTCATGGTCAATGATCAGTATTTGTGTAAAGGATAAATAAATGAATAGCAGTGGTACAAATATGGGGCATTTTATTTGTTAATATGTGATTATAGATTGATGGTTAGGGTGCACGGTTATTTCGCCTGCACGGTTAAGCAATGACAAAGTCTTGTAGGACAACTAGTCAGGTTGGGCATATAAGCAGATAGTACAAGAGACATTCCAAAGTGTTGGTGTGAAGTCTGGAAGGAGCCCAGAGATATGTTTCATGTGGCCTACGCTTCATTACAAATCTGGGTTAATGTCCTTTCTCAACAAATCTGGCAGCCCTGAGGCCACATCCTGCAGTGGCTTCATCCTGCTGGTGCTGAATAGTGAGAAGGCACACACTCCCCAGTTTGTAGCAGTTCTTACCCCTCAGACAGTTTAGGGAACCCCATTTATTGATGCTGTCACTCCATTCATAGGTGGAATCTGACTTGGTGATCCCACGTAGAAATCTGTTGACACTTCACAAGTTGAACCAGGCACATTTAAAACCATCATCTTTGTTGTGTGTGAATTACCTTGGGCATTTTCTGGGAACTGAATCTATCAATATCTCAAAGGAATCCCTGATGATAGTAAAAGCTAAAAGTCCTCAGACTAGATGATTGCAGAATATCTTTCTGTTCTGTGTCTCTTTTCTTCAAACTTCTGTGAAGAGTGCAAAGGCTATATCCCTGCATGAGCAGATTATATACCAGAGTTTAGTTCAGAGTCTGACATCCAGTACCTGTGTTTCTTTAAGAAAATCTCCAGAGAGACCAAGTCAGTTCATGGTAAGAGATGGAATTAAACTGATGCTGGGGAAAAAAAAAAAAAGGAAGGCAACATTGTTAAAGTCACATGGAGAAGTGAGACTTGTAAATAACTCTGATATAAGTTGATGACGTAAGTGTATTCCGAAAAAAGATTTCTAAGAAAAAAAGCATTGCAGTCAGTTGGGTGACAGAAATAATGCTTGAAGAGCATCACATTTGCACTACATTTTAGAGAGAGGCCTTGACTGGCAGAAAAAGGGAAGAATGACATTCCAGGTAAAACAGCAGGGCAAAGCACCAATAAAAGAAGAAACACGAATAAGGCATACTCAGGGTATAGCAATGATCTAATTTGCTGAAGTCAAAAAATAGTAATATTAAATGTGTATTTATGTATGAAGTGTCATGCTGGGAACAGAGTTTATCTAGATGAAAATGTCCACATTTCAAAATATAATAGATTCTGCTAAATTGTTTTCCAAAATGATTGTAATGATTCCTGTCCTTAGCATCAATAAATGAAGTACTTAGTTCCAAACCCTTGCAAATAACTTGAATATATTTCACAGTATACAGTTCTGTCCCTTCTTTCTGTAACCATAGTTTATAAGTTATTCTCACCAACTCACTCATTCACCAAATACGTATTGAGTACTTACTATGTATCAAGACTCTGGTTGGCACCGGGGAACCAAATAGACGGTCTAATCTCAAGGGATATAAGGATAATGGGAGAGATACAAAATTCCTCTAAACTCTGGAACTTTCCATCTGTCTTCTGTTTTCCACACACTTTGCAGTCAGGAGAAATTTACTCCCTGTGGCAACTCAGTAGGGAACATATTTGCACTCAGAGGTGAGGAAGGGCAGAGAAGGCTTTCTGTATCAGATTTTTCCTGAGGATAGTGAGATATTAACATCTGGCAATTGAATAATTCTGTTAAACTATGTGATGTACTAATTTAATTTTATTCATTATTGAGGAGGACATGTCCCTTTTTGTTTAAGATTTTATTGGGGAAGGGGAACAGGACTTTATTGGGGAGCAGTGTGTACTTTCAGGACTTTTTTCCAAAACAAGTTGTTGTCCTTTCAGTCTTAGTTGTGGAGGGCACAGCTCAGCTCCAGGTCCAGTTGCCATTGTTAGCTGCAGGGGGTGCAGCCCACCATCCCTTGAGGGAGTTGAACCAGCAACCTTGTGGTTGAGAGGACACGCTCCAACCAACTGAGCCATCTGGGAGCTCAGCGGCAGCTCAGCTCAAGGTGCCGTGTTCAATCTTAGTTGCAGGGGGCGGAGCCCACCATCCCTTGGGGGACTCGAGGAATCGAACTGGCAACCTTGTGGTTGAGAGCCCACTGGCCCATGTGGGAATTGACCCAGCAGCCTTCAGCGTTAGGAGCACGGAGCTCAAACTGCCTGAGCCACCGGGCTGGCCCCATGCCCCTTTTTAACAAAAGATATTTTAGGATCAAAAAGTTCTGGGTTACAGTAATATTTCTTTTACTTACTACCTAAATGATTTTATGTAAGTTATCTAATATCTGGGTATCTACATCTGCGCATATATGAGTATATCAAGGGGATAAGAATAGTTACCTTGAGGGATTCTTATAAGAATTAGGAAAAATAATCAGTAGAGTGAAAAAACATAATACAAACACAAAATACAAACATACTTTTTAAATTTTGCTTTTAATGTTAGTTTCAGGTATACAAAATAATATAATGATTAGACATTTACACCCCTCACAAAGTGATACCCCTCATCTACTAACCCTCTGACATCATATATAGCTGTTACAATACCATTGACTGTATTCCCTATGCTGTACTTCCCGGGACACACACACACACACGCACACACACGCACACACACACACACACACACATTTAATTATAGTTGACATTCCTCAAAAAATTAAAAACAGAACTACCTTATGACCCAGCAATTCCACTCCTGGGTATTTATCCAAAGAAAGCCAAAACATTAATTTGAAAAATATATGCACCCCTATGTTTATTGCAGCGCTATTCACAATAGCTAAGGTATGGAAACAACTGCAATGCCCATCAGTAGTCGACTGGATAAAGAAACTGTGGTACATTTATACAATGGAGTATTACTTTGCTGTAAAAAAGAATGAAATCTTACCATTTGCAGTGATATGGATGGACCTAGACAATATGCTAAGTGAAATAAAGTCAGACAGAAAGACAAATACCACATGATCTCATTTATATGTGGAATCTAAAGAACAGAATAAACAAACAAACAAACAAAACAGAAACAGTCTCAGAGATGCAGAGAAATATACTTTTAACAATGCAGTATTATTCTGCTTCTTCCAAATACATACATTTTTCTGTTTCAGATTTTTTTTCATAATCTGTATCTGATTTCTAGTCTCTAGCTTCCCGTAGACTAGTTTCTGAGTGGCAAACTATTAGAATCCTTAAGAAATATATCATATTGGTCTGCCAGAGTCTTTTTGTTGTTGTTTTTTGAAACGCTGGTGGTTGACTTACATAAGAACCACTAATCAGCATGAAATTCATCAAATTCAAGCTTCTGTTTTCTGCAGTAGTACTTCTCTGAAACTTGAAGAAAGGAATTGGAAACTTTGTATATCTGAGTTTTTCATGTAGCATTAGATATGTAACCTACAAATGTATAAGAACTAAACAAATTCCTAAAGAATCGTTTGAGGAATGATTAATCTGTTCTGTTGAATTGTTCTAATGGAGATGGTAGCCTGCTTGCCTTAGAGAAATTAATGTAAGATATAAACAGAGCAAGCAATATTCCAGGAACTATCACCCTCCCCCCCCCGCGCCCCCCCCCCCCCCACACTGCTGCCAGGTATGCTCAACACTGGTTGCCAATGTAGGGAGAAAGTGCTCCATGAAATCAGAATAAACATTTAATATAAAAATGTATCTAACTGAGAAATGGGAATGAGAAACAGAACAGTGAATCTTCTTGAGTCCTTTCTTAGTTTCATGTTCGGTCTGAAAGATTAAGCAATCAGTGAATGATTAAAGTGGTACCTCGGTTTTTGAATGTAATCTGCTCCGGAAGATCATTTGAGTTCTGAAATGTTTGATAACCGAGGCATGGTTTCCCCCACAGAAAGTAATGCAAAATGGATTAATCCGTTCCAGACCCTTAAAATCAACCCCTAAAACGGCAAATTTAGCATGAATTTTACTATCTAACAATACCAAAGATCCATAAAATGTACAGCATTCGTAAACTGAAATGTTCGTCAACGGAGACATTTGAAAACCGAGGCACCACTGTACTTGTTTAGTATTGTATCAGGAGAACCCAGAATAAAAATTGGAAGTGATCCTTGCCTTTCAGGAACTTTCAGTATTACTTGGGAGTCAGGACTAACAAAAATGGAGCAATGGGCCTGAAACAAAACTGTCTACGAAGTAGTAAATTTCATTTTATAGTGTATGCTGAGTGCTGTAAAAAATCTATGAGAGAACTCAACAAGGGCTGCAATGGAAAGTAGCAAGTTAAGTCAAAGGTAGGAGCTGAGCAGAAATTCAAAGCTGTTTAGAATAGGATAAGCTAAAAGGGGTTTAGGTGGGGGTGGGGGAGAGTACTCCTGGCTGCAAAAAAGATGAGAGGATGTTTAGAAGTAGGGAAGAGAGATAGGTGGACACTGGCAAACATGCAGGTTGAGTAAAATGGTAATTTAAATTCAGCTTTTCAGTTTTTATGTCTGTTTTATTTATGGACACTTCTTTGGGTTCATTTCTCTGGCCCTGATAAGCTGAGAGCTACAGAGGGGGTGTAGGCCTCGTGGCCCTTACTCTTGGTAGTTTCTTTCCTGCTAAAAATAATAGCCACCCCTTATTGAGACTTTAATGTGTTTCAAGCACTTTGTTGAGCTTTCACTTATCTCTTATAATCACTGAAATACCTGTATGAGGGTAGGATGCAGAGTAATGAATGGGGAGTCTGTCTGATTTCCAAGTCTGAGATCCCCATCATGGTAAAGTGACACTTAGGGAGCTTGTTATATTAATATAATTACAGGAGGCCAAGAGACCAGGCCATTATATAATAATGTCAAGTGTCGTAATGTGAACGTCTACAGAGGCTGCCAAAAAAATGCATACAGATTTTAAGAAAGGGAAAAACTGTATTAAAATTGTAGTACTCAATATATACCGATAACAAAAGATGAATACATGTCACATTTGACTTCTGCAATGACAAGAGGTGCTCAAAGTGGTTACCATCAGTATCCAGACACTTCTGATTATGGTGAATTACTGCTTGAGCAACGCTAACCAACGTGTCCACTTGTATACATTTTTTGGCACCCACGGTATTTTGTCAAGTATATAGGGTATACCATAACTTCTGTATTCACTTGGATGAGTGGGAGAAAGCTGAATTCTTAGAGCTCACAGAAGACAAGGCCGTAGAGAGATGGATTGGAATACAAAGGTAATAGCCAGTACCAACCTATAAGGAGCAGACAGACCTGAGTTTCAACGCTCCGTCTCCTGTCTGGAGCTGTATGAACTTGGGCAGGCTCTGCCATGTCACCTTTCTGAATGCTAGTTTCCTCATTTGCATTATGGGTATGCCTATAGGACCTACATAACTTACATAACTTATATATGTATAGCTATAGGACTTACATAACTTATTTTTGCATTCGGCACAGGACTGGTCTCTAAAACTAAAGAGTTAAAAGGCATAGCCACTTTCCTGTAAGAGCTCACAGTTTAAGTGATGGGGATAGCTAAGAGTCTTCATTTGGGTTTCCTCCCAGTCAAAGCCTTCATTGCCGGTAGTTTATTTGAAAACCATAAGAACATGAGAGAGCTGCTAAGGTGAGACAAGGAAGGAGGACAAGCTTGTAAAGAGAACATTATTGAGCTGATTTCCATTAACTTCACCTCATTCTTGCCATGGACCCTCTGAAGAACCTTGTAGAAGTCCGCTTAGCATTGTGCCTCTGAAGGACAATTTATCACCCGCCCCCCATCAAGTAAGACTCACTTTCTGGGCATTAACGCTTTGCTTCCTGGCCCTGAAGCAGCAAACAGGAGCTGCAGCTGAAATTAGAGATGAATTGAGGGGATGTGGTGCATGATACAAAGCATTTGCTATTCAAAATAAACACAAAAATGAATCAAAAGGAAGAAGATAAGAAAATAGGAATAGAACATATTCTGGAGGGCCATGAAAGCTGGACTAAAATGGGTGGAAAGTGCGCGTCTCAACATTTTCTCCTGTGTTCCCTGAATCGTATGACTTGTTAAGAACGGGATTTACCTCTTTATGTCAGAGTTGACATTGTGATTTGTAGGGAGTTTCCTGTTCATGAGGACTGGTTGGGTCGTGAAAACAGCTCCATGTAACCAAGAATTTATTGCCCGATTTCAAAACCAGTGCACGTCTGTGGTAGCAGCGCAGGGCACACTGCTTTCTGTGCTATGTTTGGACATTTAGTTATAAATGTAAAGTGGGGAAAATGTAGATGAAGCAAAGAACAATACATATTTTGATATATGAGTCTGACAATTACGTTCGCGAACTCATCCTAGAAAAAGTGCTACATACCTCATTGCTGAATATCACTACGGTCACCTTCGAAGTACTCCCCTTGGGAAGCTATGCACTGACACCAGCGCCTAGTCCACCCTTCAAAGCAATTTTGGAACTTTTTTTCTGGAATGGCCATCAGAGCTGTCGTCATATTACCCTTGATGTCCTGAATGTCATCAAAATGTCTTCCTTTCAATATTTCCTTTATCTTCAGGCAAAGAAAGAAGTCACTGGGGGCCAGATCAGGTGAGTAGGGAGGGTGTTTCAATACAGTTATTTGTTTACTGGCTAAAAACTCCCTCACAGACAGTGCCGTGGGAGCTGGTGCATTGTTGTGATGCAAGAGCCATGAATTGTTTGCGAAAAGTTCAGGTCGTCTAACTTTTTCACACAACCTTTTCAGCACTTCCAAATAGTAACCTTGGTTAACTGTTTGTCCAGTTAGTACAAATTCATAATGAATAATATGTGTGATATCAAAAAAGGTTAGCAACATCGTTGCAACAAGTTCATGAACTTAATTGTCAGACCTCATATGCTTCATTGCATCCATAGGCACAGCCCCTGCTTTTTTATAGGTGCCTCGGAATGCTTTCTGTCAAGGCTTTCTCCAGTTATCCAGAAGGTTAAATGTTGTGTTAGTGATGGTTTATGAAACATCCTTCAGTCCATCTATAGATCTATGGATGTATTCATTCATCTCCCAACTTGATCTACAAGGGGATTAATCTTATATATATATATATTTTTCCTGATGACCTTTATAAACTGAGGGAATAAGATCTATAGTACTGGAATCCTGTCAGCTTGCCCATAGGGTATTTTGAACATTTGAAGATTTTTACTGGTCTCTTATAATCCTCTCATGCTTTTTTGTTTTTAATGACTTCACTGCCATCGAAAATCATATTCAGTTATACATTTTTCTCCTTCTGACATTCACATGTAGCTTTGTGCACTTTGTCATTGTAGAAGCAAGGATAAAGTAACGGGATTTATGATTTAATAAGAAAAACATTGAAGCTGCTGAAATACAATGTTCTCAGCTTTGTTTCTACTATGAAAAGTCTAGGTTAATGTTTATGAAATATTTTAGAACTTTTCTTTCTGACCAGGATTGAATTTCTTGTTGAGCCAATATAGTGAGATCATTCTTCTGTGGATCAAATGGATTTTAATAATAGTTACTTTAATAATCTGAAAATGTTACTAAAATTTAATTTATATACTTAGTACTCTGTAAAAGATATGTTTGGTGAAACAAAGAGCCAACAGCTGTAGAACATTAGTAAGCTATTGGACTTTCTTGTAGTAACTGCAACTGAATGATAGGCAGTAAGACCTTTAATATTTTCAATAACAATTGCATTCTTCTTTACCCTAGATTAAGCTTGCTGATTAAACCACGTGAAGAAAAATTAATTAATTTGCTCCAGTGGAGCAATGAATGTAGCATGAGTGTAACCTACATCCTGTTTCCCTCTGTAACCAACATGTTTGCACTCACTCTGCCTTTAAATACACAACATTTTCTTGATCACTTCCCAACTTAGAAAAATGTTTAAGTTGCTATTAGTACTTAGAAAGCATAGTGCTAAGGACAAAGCACATTGTTAAATTTAAATAATAGTTATTCTTGGCTATTTAAATTTAATGTTTTATACTCCACTGTAAAAGGATTGCATACTATTTAAAAATTTTTGTAATTAAGAATTAATGAACAATATTCAATATCATTGTGTTATGAAACATTTATTGCTCATCAAAGAGCATCTGTTGCTGTGCTTAGGTGTTTGTTGGGTTTAGTTTGAGTAAGTGTATTATCTGCCCTCAGGGAGCTTCCATCTATTAGAATTCAGAAAACATTTCAAAGGATCTGAACTGAAAAGATTTAGAATACAGCTACGTGAATTAATGGAAACGTTTATTTTTATTTTAAAAGCAGTCCATGTTCACTTCCATATCCTCAGTTAAATGAAGTTTTACTCGTGTTGCATTAAATTTTTTTTCTCTTCTGTAATGATCATCATGTGAAGAATTGTTCTCTAAGTCAGCCCTTGGTTAACCACACTTATTGGTTGCTTAATAAAGGAAGTCTTTCCCTTATCCAGTTCCTTCCCTTCTTTCAAAGCTGTCCTGCCTGCTTGAACCTACAGGGGCTATCCTCTTTTCAATGCAAGTCAAATTCTCCTAGTCAACAACACCCACTAGATTTTTGGCCAAGAAATTTTGAGCCCTAGAAAGATAAATATCCACAAAGAACAGGCCTTATAAAGACATCCTGTAGAACGAAAAACAGCCACCACCCCCTTCAGTTTCTCATATCAACATAATGAAATAATTTTATTGATTACTCACGTCCAAAGTAATATGACGTTGCACTTCCTGAGAGACCTCTGTTGTAGTCATGTATACTACTGAAAGGTCATTGTCATAGAGGAGTCTAAAATTCATGGTCTAGTCCTACTTTTTTGTTTTTGTTTTTGTTATTCAAATCACTGATTGGTTATACAGAGGTGCCAAAAAATGTACGCACTTTAAGAAAGGAAAAAACAAACTATTAAAATTGGAATATTCAATATATACCAATAACAAAAGATGAATGCAAGTCATGTGTATACATTTGTTTGGTACCCACCCCGTGTATCTTATACAATTTGCTAAACTTCCTTGAACCATACTTAGATTTCTCAAGTTTAAAAGAAATGATGTTGACTAGATTTCCAAATTTGAACTTTATAATGCTCTTTTATACACACATCCCATTATGTTGTTTATCATGCCAGCTAGATGAGTTTTAAATCTTAGCTTGTGGGTTAAGATTTTGCAGGAAATATAAGGAGGACCTCTGCCCTAAAATGTCATTGGCTCCAGGAAGATGCCAATATCGTGTTTCCCCGAAAATAAGACCTAACTGAAAAATAAGCCCTAGCATGATTTTTCAGGAAGACATCCCCTGAACATAAGCCTTAATGCGTCTTTTGGAGCAAAAATTAATATAAGACCCGGTCTTATTTTCGGGGAAACATGGTAGTATTGGACATTGGTAAAACACTGTGTGAATGCATATTCTATACAACTAAATGCTTGGGAATTGATTTTATATTTTCTTACAGATAAATATTTGTTCACCAATGCAACAGATACTGATTGAGCTAATATTATTCAGCTGTTCAAACTAAGTAGTATACAAAGGAAGAAGACACTGGCCTTATACTTGAGAGTGACAAATAGATTCATAGACGGTTCTTCATCAGTGTGAGGAGTAGGGAATGTATATACATGTATACTGTTGGAGTTTGAGAGTGCTTTGCAAGCACGTCATGCATTGAACCAAGATTCATATTGTCAGAGCAGTTTTGAAGGGAGAGTGGTAATTTAGCTGACATTTAATGGAACAGGTGAATAGGCTGTTTCAGGTAGAGAAGACTTAATGCACGGAGGCCTGAAAGTAAAAGAGAATATCAGGTTACTTCTGGGAAAATGCTTATGAGGAAGGATGTGAATAAGAAGCCACAGTGGTAGCGGGAGACATCTATGCTATGATTTCATGGCTACTTAGGAGTCTTATGGGTGGTTATTTGTTGTCTAAATCTAGAGTGCAGTTCCTGTAACTTTTTAAAAAAAGTAACGGTACACATGATACCAAGTGTAAATTAGACACTCATTGACCTCCGATCATACAGATTTTCCTTGAAGGTTTCTGTATGTTTACATCTGTGGGGAGCTTTTCATTGAATCATTGACCTACATTAGCAGCTATTCAGCAGAAAGGCAGATTTGTGACTGGTTGTGAGAGTCCCGTCAAATTCAATATATTCTTTTATGGTGGGACCTACTTCTTTGGGAAAGGCTTTATTTCTGTGCGTAAAACAGTGATTCAGGCTCTAGGATATTAGGATAAGATAGTGAAATGTCATCTTTATGATGGAGTTGGCAGGAGGATTGATAACGTATTGACTTGCTGTAATGGTCTACTCTGTACGCATGTACGAGATTGTACTGTTATGTTCGCGAACTCATGCTAGAGAAAGTGCTATATACCTCATTGCTGAATATCACTATGGTCACCTTCAAAGTACTCCCCTTAGGAAGCTGTGCATGGACACCAGTGCCTAGTCCAGCCTTTAAAGCAATTTTGAAACTCTTTTTCTTGAATGACCATCAGAGATGTCATATTTAAAAGAAATTAATGTCATCAAAATGTCTTCCTTTTAATATTTCCTTTATCTTTAGGTTAAGAAAGAAATCATTGGGGGCCAGATCAGGTGAGTAGGGAGGGTGTTCCAATACAATGATTTGTTTACTGGTTAAAAACTCCCTCACAGACAGTGCCATGTGAGCTGGTGAATTGTCTTGATGCAAGAGCCATGAATTGTTGGTGAAAAGTTCAGGTCGTCTAACTTTTTCATGCACCCTTTTCAGCACTTCCAAATAATAAACTTGGTTAACTGTTTGTCCAGTTAGTACAAATTCATAATGAATAATCCCTCTGATATAAAAAAGGTTAGCAACATCAGTCCAACAAGTTCATGAACTAAATTGTTAGACTTGGTATAGGACAATACGGTCTTTAGTAATCAGGGTAGAGTGGTAAGAATGGGCTCTGAGACATGCTGCCTGGATTTGAATCCTAGCTGTACCACTTAGAAGCTGTGTGACCCTGAGCAAGTCATACTGTGCTTCAGTTTACTCATCTGTAAGATGGTGATGATAATATCCATTTGATAAAGATGTTTTTTTTGAAGACTAAATGTGTTCATATATGTAAAAGCTTTTAGGAGAGTACCAACCTGGTAGATACTAAGTGCTTGGCAGCTCTTAACTCTTTTTATTATAATTAACAAGCTACCACAGGCTTTGTTTTGCTGAGTAATTGATCAGTAATAACATCAGCAAAGGGCTGATTTTCAATTCTGCATATGGACAAATCTGGGAGGGAGGATAAAATCAAGATGAAAAATTTTCATGACATGCTAAATCACTGGGTCAAAACCCACCAAATAGAATTTAACATGGCCTGCTACCCTCTTAATTGCTTTCTTTGTTTTTGTAAATGGTTTGTTATTTAATGTGATCCATATACTCTGCATTCTAGGTGATATAAAGATGAATAAATATTTGTTCTTCCCATCCAGAACATATTAACATACACAGAGTGAAGAACAGAATGAGAAAATTAATATACTATATGACAAATATTCTAAAAATGCTACGTCAACAGAAATGATGTACAGCATAGCATAGTGTGGTTTAATGTATCGTAGCGTCAGTGTAAAAAAGGGACGAGATCTGGAAGAAGTTCAACTTCCATAAATGTTTATTGAGTACCTATTATGGGCAAACTGTTTTGTTGGGGTTAGGTGAATTCAATGAAGAAATCAGACAAGGTTTATATCTTAGTATTTCCTTTGAGAAATACCAGCAAAATTAGGATTGTGTAATTAATAGTTTACTTTCAGTTTTGATGCATACTGCCACAGCAAATTCAGAGTGCTGTAAGAGTAGAAAGTAGGGGGAATGATTCTGCTGGGGGAGTGGAATAAGATAACAAGAAAGTCTTCTCTGAGCAAGTGATGTTTAAGTGGGGATCTGAAGGATCAGGTGATACTAGCTTATTGTGTAGCAGGACAGAGTAGATTCCTGAAGGAGAGGAATACAGGTGAGGATGAAAAAGTGTTCAGGCAGAGAGAAATCTTAGCTTGAGGGCTCTGAGGCTGGAGTGTGAGGAAATCAAAGGAAGGCTTGGGTGACTGGAATGCCGACAGCTAGAGGACCAATGGTCTGGGATTGGGGTGCTGAGGCGCATACTGTCCAGACGAAGTCCTATTGAGTGTTGGTCAACTTTAACAATAAGGAATAGCAAGACATGACTCATAGGCAAAATAGAATGTGTTATATTTAGTTGCATTCTAATTATTAAATGGTTTACCATATGTTTAAGAAGGCAAAGCATATTGGTGAAAACTCGGGGACTCTTGGAATTAGCCTGTTTAATCAGGAATGCCTCCATATATATTAATAGTACCTCAGTTTCCCACATTCCCTCCTAAATGCTGTGTTCATAACCACTTGCTCCTCCTAGTCCTTCTTTCCGCCCCTTCCCCATATTCATATGAGCATGCCCACGTGCATCTCTGTGTTTCCAAAACTTGACACATGGAAGAAACATAATGCAGGTATCCCGTTTATAGCACTCTGTTATAAATGATCATATACTCATAAAATACCCTGTTGTTGAATACCATACCAGATAGGTATTGTTTACATTTCTTGCTTTATTTCTAAAATACATAGTATTTCCCTTCTTTCTAAATGTACATCAAATTTTACTTCTTACTAAATAGTGGGACTTTTTCCTCACTTTCATGAGAATTACATTTTAATTTATATATTTAATTTAGTTTATATTTTAATCAGGAGAAACTTATCTTTCTCAAGGTTGAATAGAGGTTGAAAATTATGGAAATGATAGTATCTTCTTGCATCTAATAACATGTTACTTTTCATAGGGTCCATGATTAATATACAAGTAACAATATACATGATTTTCCTCTGCTGGGAAAAAAAATCCGTAACTGTTTTTAATGTTGTAAATTACAACTAGATCTATAAACATTTATGAGTGTCTTCTATATAGGTAGAATTGTACTGTTTCATGAAGTGAAAAATAAGGCATAGCCCCTGTCCTTTAATCTCATGGAAAGGGCTCACAGTGATATTACAAAACGATCAGTGGGATGTCTGGTCAAAATGGTGGCTGGGTAAATGCTGTGCTTAATTTCCCTCATGACCACATCTAAATTACAACTAAACTACAGAACAGTCATCACTGAGAATCACCTGAAGTCTAGTTGAAACGAAATTCTACAAATGAGGAAATATAGAAGAAGCCACTTCATGACTGCTGAGAGGGGTGGAGATGCAGAAAGGGCTGGTGCCACACCTATGTGAGACCATTAAAAATTGGGAGGGATATCTTGGCTGTGGAGGTACCCTCCAGAGGAGCAGGGATCCTAGCGCCACACCAGGCTCCCCAGCCCAGGGCTCTAGTGCTGTCGAGAGAAGTCCCTATAACTTCTGCTTGTGAAAACAAGCAGAGATAGTGGCTGGGTGATATGGAGGGCAGCTGGAGTCCCAGGCACTCCTCTTAAAGGCACCACACATGGACTTACTCGCAGATGGAGTCACTCACTCTGAACTCCAGCACTGGGGCAGCCATTGGAAAGGAGGTAGGGACCTACGGAGAGAAACTGAATTGTCTGCTTTCAGAGTGAGGGCTGGAGGGGCAGCATTCTTCTGGATGGATGAACTGGCAGAAGCCATTGTTTCTTTGTTGAGCTCTTCCTGTCTCCTAGCGTGCAGACACAGGTGCCACCATATCTGAGTTCCCATCAACATGGCTAATACTGTTCCTTCACCCTGTCGCATGTCATTCCTGGTGACTGCGCCCCAACCAACTTTCAAGCACACCAAAGCCACTTCCAGTGGCTTTTCCCTACAAACAGCTTGCCTTAGCTTATGGTGCAGAGTTTACTAAAATCTCTCAAAGTTTCACAAAACCCAAACAAGCAGTATCTGGCCTAACGTCCCATACCTCTTGCTGAGGAGCTTTAAACAAATAAGTCATGGGGATGCAATGTATAGCATGAGGAATATAGTCAGTAATATTGTGATAGCATGTTACCTTGTCAGATGGTTGCTGGACTTACCATGGTGATCACTTCTTTAGGTATATAAATGTTGAGTAACTATGGTGTATACCTTAAACTAACATAATATTGTATGTTTGGTATATTTGAATTAAAATCTTAAAATCAGTGAACTTTATATAAATAACTATGTGCTATTGTGAACAAACTGATTGGTTGATTCAAATAACACTTATAATACCTAATTCTTAATATTAAATCATGTTGATATATGTGGTGCTAGACAATTTAAGTTAACATTGCAAATTTGTTTTTATTATGAGCCACGAATATTCATAAATACTCATTATTTAGTCAGGATGAGTTTTTCACTGTTAATCGGTTGCCATTTCATTGGTTTCTTATAGATTAAATTAATTTTTAGTTATTTTTGCTTTATTGTCTACCTCAGTTATCACAGCCTAAGGTAGATTAAATCAGCTGGAAACCCAAAAGCTTCAATTTAGCCAAGATCTTTAAATACTGTCCTAAAGGTGTTAAGAACTTGAAATATTGGCCATTTGCATTTCATTTCCTTTCATTCTCTTTCCATTTTCTTAAGAAAATGCTAATAAGAAATGTAATATTTGCAGGCAGAAAGCAGGGGGAAAACAAGATAATTTACAAACTGTTTAATAACCCTGTGAGCAATTGAGTGTTGACCATATAAATTCTAGATAATATCATTATTATACCCAGGTTGGCTGTTAAAAAGTCATAAAGGAAAGAAATCTAGACATCTATTTTCTAGATAAGTATTGGAATGGAGCTCTTATTGTATACCATTTAGTTGGGGAGACAGAATTTTATTTAATTAAATGACTCATTAGTTGTATTGGATTCCTGCCAGATTATTTCATCGCAGTTTGTCAAATGGTAATTTCACAAGTGTCAGTGACAGTCAAGATGTTGGACATTTGTGTTCCCTTTTCCCATCTGCTGAGTCACAATTCTCAAAGGTTGGATATTATGGTGATTCAATCATACCTTAGACTTCACCTTGCATTTACTAATCAGCCGAGTTAATTTGGAAACAAAATTATGCCCATAGTATATGAAATAACACGCAGTTTTCTTCCCTGCATTGGTCTCTCCTGTTTGGGTCTTAGAGGCACCTAGGACCTAATGGGGCATTTGCTGTGTAGGCCCCAAATGGGAGGAAAGTTTCTGTTAATCACTTCATTACATCAAAAGCCTAGTTAACACTCATAGGGGGAGGAAGACAGTGCTTGTGTGTTGTACTTCTGGCAAAGTAGCTAGCTAATCAGTACGCTTTGACGAGTTGTAAGCAAATGACTTGCTGCCTATTCTCTTCAGTGAGTGACTTAATAGTCTTCTTGCATTATAGAATATGTAAAATTTGTTCACATGTATAAGCACCATTATTATAAGGGAGCAGTGTTTGAATAAGAATTCGGTTGCCACACTACACTTAGCCAATCCACACCCATTGATAATCTGTTTTAAACCTTGGGTCAGTATACGAGTAGTACTTGATTTTCCTAACACCATCCTTCATGGTTGGAGTTATCAATCTTTTATTTTTATTTTTATTTATTTTAGTTCCAGGTCTACAAAACAATGTAATAGTTAGATGTTTATACCCCTCACAAAGTGATACCCCCCAATCTACTACCCCTCTGACATCGTATATAGCTGTTACAGTTCCATTGACTATATTCCCTATGCTGTACTCCGTATCCCGTGACATATTTAATTATAGTCGATACTCAGTATTATTCAGCTTCAGGTGTACGGCGCAGTGGTCAGGCAACTACACAGTCTATGAAGTGATCCCCCTGATCAGTCCAGTGCCCACCTGGCACCCTACATAATCTTTATAGCATTATTGATTATATTCCCCAAACTGTATTTCATATCCCCGTGGCTATATTGTGACTACTAATTTGTACTTTCTAATCCCTTCACCTTCTACCCCATCCCCACCCCCTCCCATCTAGCAACTGTCAGTCTTTTTCCCTTATATTTCTCAATCTGTTGCTGTTTTGTTTATTTCTTTAATTCTGTTCTTTAGATTCCACGTATAAGTGAGATCATATGGTATTTATTTTTCTCAGTCTGACTTATTTCACTTAGCGTAATATTCTCTATGTCCATCCATGTCATGGCAGATGGTAAGATTTCATTCTTCTTTATGGCCAAGTAATATTCCATTTTATAAATGTATCACACTTTCCTTATCCAATCATCTATTGATGGGCATTTTAGTTGTTTCCATATCTTGGCTATGTGAATAGTGCTGCAATAAACATAGGGGTGCATATATTTTTAGAATTAGTATTTTGGATTTCTTTGGCTAGATACCCAGGAGTGGAATTGCTGGGTCATAAGGTAGTTCCATTTTTGAGGTACCTGCATGCTGTTTTTCACAGGGGCCGCACCAATCTGCAATCCCACCAACAGTGCACAAGGGTTCCCTTTTCTCCACATCTTCGTCAACACTTATTGTTTGTTGATTTATTGTTGATAGCCATTGTGACCAGAGTGAAGTGGTATCTCATTGTGGTTTTTATTTGCATTTCTCTAATGATTAGTGACGTTGAGCATTTTTTCATATGTCAGTTGTCCATCTGTATGTCCTCTTTAGAGAAATGTCTCTTCATGTCCTCTGTGCATTTTTCAGTTGTTGGTTTTTTTTGTTTTGTTTTTTTGTTTTTTTTTTTATGTTGAGTTGTATGAGTTTTTATAAATTTTGGATATTAACCCGTTATCAGATGTTTCATTAGAAATACCTTTTCCCATTCTTTAGGATGCCTTTTTGTTTTATTGATGGTTTCCTTTGCTGTGAAAAAAACCTTTTAGTTTGATGTAATCCCATGTGTTTATTTTTTCTTTTGCTTCTCTTGCCCGGGTGGATATAGCAATAAAAATATTACTAAGGATAATGTCTGCAAATTTACTTCCTATATTTTCTTCTAGGAGTTTTATGGTTTCAGGTCTTATATTTAAGTCTTTAATCCATTTTGAATTTATTTTTGTATATGACATAAGAAGGAGGTCCAGTTTTCCCAGCACCATTTATTAAATAGACTGTCTTTACCTTAATGTAAATTCTTGCTTCCATTATCATAGATTAAATGACCATATAGTCATGGATTTATTTCTGGGCTCTGTTCTATTCCATTGATCTTTGTATCTGTTTTTATGCCAATACCATGCTGTTTTGATTACTATACCCTTGTAGTATGTTTTGATGTTGGGTAGCATGGTACCTCCCACCTTGTTGTTATTTATCAAGATTGCCATTACTATTCGGTGTCTTATGGTTCCGTATAAAATTTAGGATTATATGTTCTAATTCTGTGAAAAATGTCATTGGTAATTTGATAGGGATTGCATTGATTATATACATTGTCTTAGATAGTATGGACATTTTAACTATATTAATTCTTCCTATCCATGAGCATGGTATGTGTATGGTAAAGTAATTATTGATAGATACGTAGTTATTGCCATTTTATTATTCATATTTCTGGTGTTTGTTAGTTTGTTTTCATCTTTCTTCTGCTTAAATAAACCCTTTTAACATTTCCTGCAATACTGGCTTGGTGGTAGTTGACTCCTTTAGCTTATTCTTTTCTGGGAGGCTTTTTATCGCTCCTCCAATATGATAGCCTTGCTTGGTAGAGTGATCTTGGATGTAGGCCTTTGTTTTTCATCATTTTGAACATTTCTTGCCACTCCTTCTGGCCTGCAAAGTTTCTGTAGAAAAGTCAGCTGATAATCTTATGGGGGCTGTCTTAAGTAACCACGTAGCTGTCTTTCTCTTACTGCTTTTAGGATTCTCTCTTTGTCTTTAACCTTTGTCATTTTAACTATGATGTGTCTTGGTGTGGGCCTGTTTGCGTTCATCTTGTTTAGAACTCTCCGTACTTTCTGGGCTTGTATGTCTATTTCCTTCCCAGGTTAGAGAAGTTTTTGGTCATTATTTCTTCAAACAGCTTCTCGATCCTTTGCTCCCTCTCTTCTCCTACTGGTATTCCTAGGATGTGAATGTTGTACTGGATATTATCTCATTTTTTATTCTTTTTTGTTGTTCCAATTGGATGAATTCTACTACTTTGTCTTCTACATTGCTTATTCAGTCCTCTGCTTCATCTAATCTCCTGGTGATTCCTTCTAGTGTATTCTTCACTTCAGTCATTGTATTCTTTCTTTCTGACTGGTTATTTTTTATGGCTTCTATGTCCTTTTTTATGTTTGCTGTCTCTTTGTTGAAATTCTCACTAAGTTCCTTCTGCATTCTTATCATCAGTATTTTAAACTCTGTATCTGGTAGGTTTACTGCCTCCATTTAACTTAGTTCCAATTATGGAGGTCTCTTCTTTTATTTTGGACAAGTTTCTTTGTTTCCTCATTCTGGCTGTCACTCTGTGTTTATTTCTATGTAACGCTTGCATCACCTATATCTCTCAGTCTTTGCTGGTGACCTTATGTAGTATGTGTCCTTTGTAGTCAAAATGCCCAGTCTCCCTAATCTCCTGTGCATATGTTCCAGAGGTGTCCCTTGTGTTGTACGTGTTCTCCTGTTGCAGTTTAGCCTTGATTGCTTTTGGCGTGGCAGTGGGTGGGATTGACTCCCAGGCTGAGTAGCTATGAGGATTGGCTATGCCCACAGTGTAATGAGCTGCTGTGTGAGGGCTGACCCCTTAGCAGAGGCTTTACCCCTGCACTCTCTTGTGCCTGTAGAGAATTCCCTTTGGGTGTGCTGCTTGTAGGTCTAACCAAGTAGTGCTCGGGTCTGGTCTGAAGCTGGCCTCTGTGTATGTTGTTTCTGCTGTCTCTTGGGACAGCTCCCATGCAGGGCAGTTTCAGCCTGTTACTGGCCTATGGCTACCTGGTAGGTGCCTCAAAGCTGTATGATGTTGGCTGCTGCCCTTCCTGGACCTGGACGCTTGTGGGGGTGGCCTCTTTGTGAACTGAGGCTGGCTGCCACCAATATTGGTCCTGAGGCAGCCTAGCAAAAGGCCTAGGTCCCCTTATGCCTGTTGCCACCTGTCAATTGCCTATAAGGTTCAACTGTTGAAAGAGGCTTCTTAGGAGCAACTATCTGGCTGGTTGACCTGGTGTTGAGAGTGCCCTAGGTGATACGCACTAGCTGGGTGGGGTGGAGTTCAAGGGAGTCAGGAAATGTGATGTGTGGTTTTTACAACATTAATGCAGATTCAGATCTTACACCCATACCTGGCCTGTGCCCACCTTGTATTACACCCCTAGGACATGGCCGCCAGCCTCCACCTCACGCTCCTAGATTCTGGAGAGGTGCTCCCGAGTAGTTGTGGTACAGTTTTTGCATTACTCTTCACCACCAAAACCTCCACAGGCCGTTGCAGATTGTTCCCTGCTGTAAAAACCCTTCTCCTTGGTTTATGGGGTGGCGCTGGTCCCCTAGGCACCCATAGTGCCCTTGGCAATGCAGCTGTAGGTGGGCAGGGCGGGTTTACAGGGGGCTACAGGGTGTGGTCAGTGGTTTCTACAAATTCAGTGTAGTCTCGGCTCCTCGACTAGTGCTAGGCCCTCAACCATCCCACAAAACAAAACAAAACAAGCAACACCAAAAAAAAAAAAATACACAAAACACACACACAAATATCAAAACAAACAAAAATGCAAGAAAGCCTAAAGCCACAAAACAAAACAAGAAAACAAAACCAAAACAAAAAAGCAAACAAAAAAACAGAAAAAAGTGACAAACACCAAAAAAACAAAACAAACAAAAGAAAATCAGAACAACAAAAAGAAGAGAAAGAAAGAAAAGAAAAGAAGAGAGATAGGAAGGAAAAAAGAGAGACAAAGAAAAAGAAGAAAAGAAAGAAAAAATAAGAAAGAAAAAAAATAAAGTAAGTCCAGCCACCACAGGTCTATGTTGCAGAGCAGGTCTTGGCTTAACACCCTCGAGCAGTCTCCCCAGGCCATTGTGGGTTGTCCTCTGCTGTAAAAAAAAAAAAAAAAAAAAAAAACCCTCCTTGCTGCTTGCAGAGGCAGGGTTGGCCACCAGGTGCCCAGAGTGCCCCTGGCAATGCAGCTCTAGGTGGGCAGGGCAGGCTTCCAGGGTGCTGTGGGGTGTGGTCAGTTGTTTCTACAGAGTCAGTGCAGTTTCTGCCCCAGCCTGAGAAAACGTGTTGAGAACACCAGGGCCAGAGCTTCTGAAATCCCAAAGCTTCCCCTGCAGCCCGATGCTGAGCCTGTGTGTCTCCCCTGCTCTGATTACCCTGCAGGGATCCCCCCAGAAAGGTGCGGGCAGGGCGGGATATGGAAAGAGGACTGGAGCTTGTGGCTCCGACCAGCCCGGAGCTGTTTCCGCCCCTTCCCCCAGCTCTTTCCCTGTGCCAGGAGTGCGCGGGGTTGTCAGTGCAGTTCTCAGGGTTGTATGTATTTTGTTCTTTAATCTGACACTGCTACCTGTTTCTTCTGGAGCCCACTTGTATCCCTGGGAAGGCAGGGGTGGGGAGAGCTCCAGGAGGGTGGGAAGGAGGCAGCTAGGCACTGTGTCTTTGTTTTTTGATTTCTGCCTGGCCTTGCAGGCTTAAACCTGTTCTCACCTGAGGTCTCCACCTGGAATGCTAGACTCAGCCGCCATGTATGCTGATTCCTCAGGCAGGACTGTGGGTCACAAGGGGTGCACCTGGAGTTTGAATTCTTCCTTCTCTCGAGGCTGTGGCTTCTGTCTGCGTTCTGGGGCCCTGTGGCCCGTATCTCTGCAGTTCCCCCCTTCCTTCTCCCCCGCTAGCCCAATGTGCCCACCTTCAGCTGATTCAATGTGAGTCTCTCAGGTGTACTTGTGTGATGTGCAGGGAGTCCTCTGTTGAATTTGATGTAAATTCCAGAGGAGATTTCAAGAAACGCTCCTCAAGCTGACATTTCTGTGATGTCATCTTGAGTTATCAATCTTTATGTCCCTTAAATAACACATGTAATGTATGGGTTTACCTAGCCCTGAGACTCTTTTCAACATGTATCTTCTAAAGTTCTATAGCTGTAATTGTTAAAAACACAACCCTTGAACCTGGATGTAAATGCTGGCAGATTTTGCTATTTTATGTATATTCTTTGAGTTCTCTGGTTCTCAGTGTGCTTATCTGTATAACAGGATTAATAACCCTACCCTCACAATTTTTCCTTACAGATAACAATGAAATTTGTGTTATAGTTACTGTTGTGCTTGGTGCATAAAGTTCCAATAAATACTAGCTTTTGCTATTATTAAAAGCTGTTTAAAGCTTGATGCAGGAATAGCTGTATGCTTCTGGATTGCATAAAAGTCACTTTTTTTTTTTTTTTTTTTTTTACTGGGCCAGTGCTCTGCTGTCAAACCTCAGCCTGCATTAGAATCATCTGGAGAGCTTGTTAAAACCCAGATTCCTCGGTCTTACCCTCACAGAGTTTGATTTAGTAGGTCTTGAGCTAGGGTCAAGAGTCTGCCTTTCCAACAAGCCTGCTGGAAAGGCAGAGTCTGCTTGTTCTCCAACTATAGTTTCAATACCTCTGTCCTAGAGTGGTGGTAGACAGCTGGCGCCTCATAAGACTATTCCTGGGAAGCTTCTAGATAGATACAGACTCTCCAAACATACTAAATCAAAATGTGAGGAGTCTCAAAAAAAGAAAAGTTGAAAACTGTTTCTTGGATTTATGGTTCTCAAACTTTGGTATGCGTTAGAATCATGCAGAGATCTTGTTTAAACACAGATTGCTAGGTCCCACCCCTCAGAGTTACTGATCAAGTAGGATTGCAGAAGGACATGACATTCTGTACTTTTATCAAGTTCTCAAGTGATTGTGATGCTGAGCTGGACCCACATTTTGAGAAACCTAGCCTGTCCTAGACCACCATTTCTTAACTCATTCTTTTTGTTCTTTCTTCAACATTAAATTTGTTGGGGTGGAATTATAGTAACTTTATATAGGTTAGTAAAATTATATAGGTTTCAAGTATACAATTCTATAATACATCATCTATATGCTGCATTGTGTGTTCACCACCAAAAGTCAAATCTTCCACGACCATATATCTGACCCTGTTTACCCTTTTCCACCACCCGTTTACCCTCTGGTAACCGCTAAACTGCTGTCTGTGTCTATGAGTTTTTGCTTGTTCGTTTGTCTGGTTCATTTGTTGCTTTCTGTTTTATATCCCATATATGAATGAAATCATATGGTTCTTGATTTTTTTCTGTCTGACTTCACTTAGGACGATAATCTCAAGATCAGTACGTGTTGCAAATGGCAGTATTTCATCTTTGTTATGGTCGAGTAATATTTCATTCTACGTACCGTGTTTCCCCAAAAATAAGACCTAGCCAGACCATCGGCTCTAATGCATCTTTTGGAGCAAAAATTAGTGTAAGACCCGGTCTTATTTTACTATAATATAAGACTGGGTCTTATATAATACTGGGCATAATATAACATAACATATCACTGGGTCTTATGTAAGACTCGGTATAATATGATATAATACCGGGTCTTAATATTAATTTTTGCTCCAAAAGACGCATTAGAGCTGATGGTCCGGCTAGGTTTTATTTCCGGGGAAACACGGAATTTGTTAGAATACAGTTTGCAGATTTGGTGAAAATAATAGTTAATTCCAAAAATATTTTTAAATGATTTTAAAATTTTGTAAATTCATGTTTATGTTGTCTACTTTTGGTATCTCTTATTTTTACTCTTTAAAGCTTGCTCTGTGCTGTCCCTTTTTCATGAAGGAAACATATTTTTATTACTGAAATTAATAGGCTGTGGAATTATGCAGCCTATTAAACAGAAAACACCCTTGAAAAGCTTAGACAATATTGCTTAGAATGTATAACCATATTGCTTCTACAGATCATGATCATATTGAGATTCTGGTTGTTTTGTAAATAACTACATGATTTATTCCTGTAAACACATTTTTAAAATTATGAATATCTTGAGAAAACTTTTTTGTTAAGAACAAAAAAGTAACTGCCTCATCTGGGCCAATAATAGAAACACCTGTATATTCACGATGCTTTTTATTTCTGAAAGTACATTTGTAACTTGTAGCCAAGAATTCACTTTATTGAGGGAGCATTTGATGGGCAGTATTGAAGTTGTAAACACTTTGAACTCATTACAGTGTCTCACCATGGGAACTGCACTGTCATTGAAGACTCTCTGTCTGCAAAACCATCATTTTGACAATTATTTTTACCTTTGCCTGAAAATATTTCTTTGTACTTTAAGGCATTTGAAAAGACGAGAGAAAGATGGAAGCTCAAGTGGCTGTAGGGATTTCCTTAGTTCTGTGGGTGCTATGTTGATACAGAGCAAGATCAGAAACTTGGAGATATATATGTTTCCACTTAAAATATTGGTTTATCATCATGACAGTGGTTTTATAAAGAGTTTTCATGAGGGTAGATGTTTCAAGTTATAAAAAGCATTGCAAGGTTACTTATTGGGCTGAGCGAACATTTCCTCTTCTTTCTTGTCAACTAAATTTTAGGACAAAGATGGCTGACATTCCTACCTCTAATACATTGTGAAACAAAGCTAACAAATAGTGATGGTTAATCTACAGTAGATATCTCAAATTCACATATACATTAGTACCTTGGTTTTCGAACATCTCCGTTGACGAGCATTTTGATTTACGAACGCTGTAAACCCAGAAGTGAATGCTTCAGTTTTCGAACATGCCTCAGAAGTCGAACACGTCACGTGACTTCTGCTGAGTGTAAGATTCTGAGGCCTAGTTGTCGGCTGTTTTCGAACATTTCAGAACTCAAATGGTCTTCCGGAAAGGATTACGTTAGAAAACCGAGGTACCACTGTATAGTATAGTAGTCATACAGGTACCATCACTGCATGAAACAGCCAAGCATAAGGTTGTGTCTATATTGATCTGGAAAACATGACCCACACTCATCCATGGTGCAGTACATTGAAGAACATCCCTGTATCACTGCCCTGTAGTTAATGAGCCAGTGCTCTGGGTGGGTTTTCTTTCAAAATTCTGATATATTTGAGGAAAAAAAATATTCATTTGAAGACTGCTGATATTAGTCCAGATAAGAGATGGTTATACCCCAAACTAGGGTAGTGACAAGGTGTATGGAGAAGAATGATTGGGATGGAGAGGATTATAGATGGGGCTTAATGAGTAATCAGATACGACAGAGTAATGAGGTGAAGTATGCTGGAATGATTTGTATGCTGATGCATGAGAGAAATGAATAGGAAATCTTGTAGGAATAACAAGGTTTGGGGAGGAGATAGAGGAATGGGTTCATGTATTTAGCGGTTGAATCCATGGGAGAATGTATTATCTGAGAAGATCATATAAAAATCATACAAGGCCAGGGAGACTAAAAAGGAGGAGACAGGGAAGTGTGACCTCTCTGGGCTTTAGGTTTTTTTATCTGTAAAATGGGGATAATAATATTATCTACATCATAGGACTGTCATGAGCATTAAATGAATGATTAAATGTATCAGGTTTACAGGTGAGAAAATAAAAACTCAAAAAAGTATTACTTATCCATTGTCACTCATGTGGGAAGCAGCCAAACCACTCCTCAAAGCTTTGATTCTTTCCCCCCAGCCTATTTCTCTGACATCTACTGCTCAGTGTCTTTCATGCTGGTGTCCTTATAACTTACTCCCTATTTTATCAGTGCTTGGGTATAATTTCTGATATTTCCCCCTCAGTTTTGGGAAAATGTTGCCAAGATTCTTACCTGCGTGTCTGCACATCCATTTCCAATATTTCCGACTCTGGCCTTGCACGCTGCTTAAATTTATATTATTAACTCCTGGTCTTCTCTGCCTCCCAGCTTTTCTCCTCATCTGTGACACATCTTGGCCAATAATAGTTGCACTTAATCCATAATCTTGACTGTGGCAATCTGTGTAGTTGTCTGACTCCTTGTTCTAGCGGAATCCGTAGGCTTTCTGACCTGTTTTATTCTGTTGATATTCATATTCTGATAGGCACAGAGAATCTTCAATAAAATATTGGCTTTCTCTTAGAACCAAGTAAACACATTCTTTACTCCTAAAAAAAATCAGACAGATAGTTGGATTGTGTCATAACAGTGCTAGGATGCAAACCTAAAGAAGTAGTGAAAGCTCCAGAATGGAGAGTTCTGTTACTAAAGAGAATTAAGGTAGCCAGGCAACCAGGTCATCGTGGTGGCCTGAGATTGGCTAAGCACCGCAGGCTTAGCGAGAGGATCACACAACTGGGCACTGACCACGTCTTTAATTGGAGGAGAATCAGATCAAGGAATGGGTCACTTAACCTGGTGCCTAAATTCTGAAAATATGGAAACATAAAATTGAAGGTATGTCAACCGTGGCTTGACAAGTTTATTTTAAAAGTTCTATTTAAAGAGTGCAATTCAGTGCTTTTCAGAATATTCACAGGACTGTTCAACCATATCTTTTGTGGGTGTTATACCTCTTGAGGATACAATAAAGTCTATGGACTCTCTCTCATGCACATTTTTCAAAGCAGAAAGTAGTCTGTATACAATTTCAGAGGATTCATGGACCCACTCGAAAGCCCATTCACATGCCCAGGAATACTCTCCTTTCAGCCAAACTTTACCTGTATTAAAGAAGCCGTTCTTTCTGGGTTTACAATCTAGCAAGCAGGTAAAGTTGTTGATAATCCTGTGGATCCATGGTGGTCAACTCTATTGACAATATCCCATTAATGAAAACAACATATATGGTAAGTCTGGCTCCTAATATTTCAGGCTTTACTATTTTGAGGAGGGCAAGAAAATCTTGAGTGTCCTTAGAGTGGGTGTCAAGAATTCGAAAAAAAATATATTGAGATTTGTGAAACCCTGGAGGCCAATTGTAGATATTTAGGTAATGCATTTATCTCATGAAGACTTATTTTGACCTAAAATTGTCAGTATGGTTGCCCTTACAAAGAGTCATAATTCTTTATTGCATAATTTTATTTAAAAAAGGAAATAAATATAGTAGCAATATCAGCACAGTGAGTTGTAATGAGTAATCAATTTCTTATTTAATTATAACAATTATTACCAGCTACTATACTAGGATACCGAACATAAAGCACCAGTCTCTTTTTCAGCACATACAAGAATCTCTTATTTTTATTTATTTTTATTTTATTCTTTTAGTTTTTTTTTAATTATTAATTTCAGGTGTACAACGCAACATAATGATTAGACATTTCTACCCCTCACAAAGTGATAGCTCTCCTCCCAGTCTCCTACCCCTCTGATACCATATATAGCCATTACTATATCATTGACTATGTTCCCCATGCTACCTATACTTTACATCCCATGGGGAAAGGAAAAAAAAAAAAAAAAAAAAAAAAAAATATATATATATATATATATATATATATATATATATATATATATATATATATTAGTTGACATTCGATATTATTCAACTTCAGCTTCAGGTGTATAGCACAGTAGTCAGGCATCTACACAGTTTATGAATTTGCCTCCCTAATAAATCCAGTGCCCATCTGACACCCTACATAATCTTTACATTATTTATTGTATTCCTCACACTGTATTTCACATCCCTGTGACTGTTTTGCAACTACCAATTTGCATTTTCTAATCTCTTCACCTTATCCTCCATCCCCAAAACCCCACTCATCTAGCAACCATCAGTTTTTTCTCTGTATCTCTGAGTCTGTTTCTGTTTTGTTAGCTCATTTATTCTGTTCTTTAGATTCCACATATAAGTTAGATCATATGGTATTTGTCTTTCTCAGTCTGACTTATTTCACTTAGCATAGTAATATCATCTAGGTCCACCCATGTTGTTTGCGAATGGTAAGATTTCATTTTTTACGGCAGAGTAATACTCCATTGTATAAATGTACCACAATTTCTTTATCCAGTCTTCTACTGTTGGGCATTTCAGTTGTTTCCGTGTCTTGGCTATTGTGAATAGTACTGCAATAAACATAGGGGTGCATATATTTTTTAGAATAGTATTTTGGATTTCTTTGTATAGATACCCAGGAGTGGAATTGCTGGGTCATAAGGAAGTTCTATTTTTAATTTTTTGAGGAACCCCCATACTGTTTTCCATAGTGGCTGCACCAATCTGCAATCCCACCAACAGTGCATGAGCGTTCCCTTTTCTCCACATCCTGGCCAGCACTTGTTGTTTGTTGATTTATTGATGATAGCCATTCTGACAGGTGTGAGATGCTACCACATTGTGGTTTTTATTTGCATTTCTCTGATGATTAGTGACATTAAGCATCTTTTCACATGTCTCTTGGCCATCTGTATGTCCTCTTTAGAGAAATATCTATTCAGGTCCTTTGCCCATTTTTTAATTGGTTTGTTTGTTTGTTTTTGGTGTTGAGCTGTATGAGTTTTTTTATAAATTTTGGATATTAACCCCTTATTTATTTAAGCGCTATATCTAATATACTGACTTGTCTCTGCACACACCAACACACATGAATATATATGCAAACACTCATACAGACCATCATACAACAACATGATCTAATTTTTAAAAACCTAAGTTGATAAGACAGAATTTGATTTGAATCTCAGAGCATTTATATAGTCACTGTGATCTAAGGCATGTTACAGAAACGCTTTTGAATTCATTCCTAACCTTGGGATAACAAATCTTACTGGCAAGACTAAGAGAAGGATCAGAAATAATGTGTGATTAGAACTTAAAACAGTGTTCTGTGCATGGTAAGAAATCAAGGTGTAGTGAATGCAGACACATAATTGTCTAGTTAAAAAGTCATCTAAGATTTCATCCCGTGCAGAAGATGACATTTGAGGCAAATTCTGTGCCATAGACTTCATGCTTTTCTGATATATATTTTTTTATGATTATAGGTATAATAATAGGTATAACAATAATGATGATGATGATGATGATGATGATGATGATAGACTCAGTGAGAAAATGAAAATTCACCTCGAATCCTTATACCCAGAGATAAATATTGTTAATATTTTGGTATTAATTTATTTCTCTCTCCCTCCCCTCCCTTCTCTCTCTCGTATATTCATGTACAAATATGTTTTTTTCTGACTTTTGAGAAATATTGATTCTTCTCTCCTTCACAGATACGTTAAATGCTTCCCCTTAGTAAGCACATTCTCTTATCATGAAACCAATCCCTTCTTGCTACCTTCTCTTTGTCCAGGTCAAGTCAGGATAAGCTGGTTTATGTGTCTGTAACAAAAATCTTGATATCTCAGGGACTGAAAACTGTAGAATTGTTTTCCCATCAAACTTCATGTCCTTGTAGGTTGTTTGGGGTCTCAGTTCATTGTAGTCGATTCAAGGACTGAGGTTGATGGAGGGGTCATCTCAACACCAACTTTGAGAACATGAGGGAACATATATAAGCACATGATAGCCCATAAAGCTTGTGGGTAGCAGTGTCACACATCACTTTAGCTCACATTTCATTTGGTGAAGCAAGTCAGTCATGTGGCCACAGCTGGGTCGAAGTGAACAGAGTAAAAGATGCTCTCAGGAGCATGGGAGAAATTAACAGGACATCTGTGAACAGACTTTTAATGACAACCACGTCCCTGAAAGCAGAGGTTTTCATGCTTGAGCGTACATCAGAATAATCTAGAGGCTCGTTAAAACATAGAATGCTGGGCCACACATCCAGAGTTTCTAATCCTGTAGGTCTAGAACAAGACCAGGTAAGTTGCCTTTCTTACAAATTCCCAGGTGATGTTGATGCTGCTGGTCTGCGGACCACACTGTGAGAACCACTGCCCTAAATTAAAAGGTGTCCTCATACTGTTTAAATACTTCAACAGTGACACTTCAACTATCCTTAATTGCATTTCAACCACAGGTTTCTCAATTTCTCCAATTTATCTCAATATTTTATCTCAGTCTGCTACTATCTGTGTATTTCTAATTTCCTGAAATGTTTCTAGGCTTTGTCTCCTTCTGGTCCAGTTTTAATATCTCCTCCATATAGATCTTTTCTGAATCATTCCAGCTAGAAGTATACCCCACGCCTCTTCAAAAGTAGTTCATACCTTTCCAATGGAAGTGATCACGTGTCATGCATTAGGGTCATCTCATACATGTGCTTTCTCTCCCACCCCTGTAAGCTACTTTAGGGCACTAGCTCTCTCGTACACTTTATAAGACGTGATTGTTAAAACACTTAAAATCTTGTTTTTTTATTCCCAATTCTGGCCTGTTCCGGGAAGTAGAGACTCAGCCTTAGGACCGAGTTCAAATCGCCATTCTTGTCTGAGAAGCTGTGTGAGCGGTAGTGCAGCACAGGACCTGGGGCCAGACTGCTTGATTCAAAGCCAACGTGGCTACTTTTTAGCTCTATTAAATTCTGCAAATGTCTTAATCTCACTGCGCCTCATTTTTCACATTGTGAAAATGAAGGTGACAGTTATATTCGTGTCATAGGGCTGCTAGGAGGGTTAAATGACTTGGTTGATTAGCAACACTTACAGCAGGGCCTGGCAAGTTGTGAGCACCCGAAGACTGTTAACCCATATAATTATTGAACACTGAATGTGTCCTCTACGAGGTATGATATTAGGTTCGTGAACTCATCCTAGAAAAATTGCTACATACCTCATTGCAATTTGACTGAATATCAAGTCAGTTACCTTTGAAATACTTGCCTTAGGAAGCAGTGCACTGACGCCAGTGCCTAGTCCACCCTTCAGAGCAGTTTTGGAACTCTTTCTCTGGAATGGCCATCAGAGCTGTCGTCGTATTACCCTTGATGTCCAGAATGTCATCCAAATGTCTTCCTTTCAGTATTTCCTTGATCTTCGGGTAAAGAAAGAAGTCATTGGGGGCCAGATCAGGTGAGTAGGGAGGGTGTTCCAATACAGTTATTTGTTTACTGGCTAAAAACTCCCTCAGAGACAGTGCTGTGTGAGCTGGTGCATTGTCGTGATGCAAGAGTCATGAATTGTTGGCGAAAAGTTCAGGTCGTCTAAACTTTTCATGCAGCCTTTTCAGCACTTCCAAATAGTAAACGTGGTTAACTGTCCAGTTGGTACAAATTGATCATGAATAATCCCTCTGATAATCAGAAAAGGTTAGCAACATTGTTGCAACAAGTTCATGAACTTAATTGCAAACCTGGTATAACTAAAGTTGCCAAATTTACCTTTTACCTACTTTCCCCTTAATCCCTTACAAACTAACTTCTCCCTCATCCATTCTATCAAAACTGTCTTCTCAAAAGTCACTAATTAAATTCTAATTGAATTTCAGGGCGAATGTTGTACCCCTCCTTTTGAGAGATTCACTTCTATGAATTTGGGAGAGCTTACCATTGAGACATTCCATCAATGTCTATATGTATATCTCCATCTGTATATCTCCATCTCTGTCTATTCACATCTATCACTGTATCTGATATATCACCCATTTCTATGTTGTAGTTCTCATCTGCTCCATTGATGCCCCTTTTTTGTGTTATGGATAAGTTTTCCAAATCTGTTCGTATCCTCTGTAAGTTCTCTTGTCTGCAGAGTTTTTCATTCTCCTTGTTTCACTTTCATCCATTGACATTACGAGTTCTGCTCTGTCATCAGCAGTGTAAGAAAAGAAACTCAGTTTGGTAAAATAACTAATATTAAATGTGAGCCTACCTTGTGTCAGACACTTTACCTGTAGTTTCCTATTTAGTCCTCCCAACCACTTTAAGGACTAGGCTCTGTTACCTCCACATTTTTAATGTAGAAACAGAGTCTTGAAGAGAGAGAAGGGAATTTCGCCACTTCACACAGGTAACTCGCAAGAAATAGCAAATGGATTTGCATCAAGGAGTATTTAATTTCAGAGCAAACGCTTTACTGGTTTTATTTTAGAACATCTGCATAGATGCTTTCCCTTCATAAATGAATGATGGTTTCAAGAGCAGGAAGGGTTGTCTGAAATAAAGTCCATCATCCAAAATCGAGCTCCTTTTTATTTCTATATCAGTCACATTATTTGATATCTGGAAAACAAAGTTCAAACTTCTAACCAAGTCATTGAAAACCTTCAGTAATCTTGGCTTAATCAGGTTTATTTTTCGGTTTGCTCCTATTTTATTTGAGCTCAAATCAAATTGGTTTAATTATAATTTCCTGAAATGTCTCCAGGGTTTTGCTTCTCCAGGCCCAATTTAAGCAATACCAACTCTATACAAGGCCTCTATTTAATCACCACCTACCTAATGGTTTAATTTTCCTAAAATTTTAGTTACCTCAATCTGATCCCGGATCAACAATTTTGACTTCTGGTTTTTCCACTGCTGGATCTTATTCCCATTCTTTTTTGGTTCACAACTGAAAAGTTTTCTCTCTCTCCTATATTCAACTCTATTCAACACAATGCCTCCAGATTTTCACTGGAATACTAGTTTAATCATGTGGCTTCACTGTTCAAAAATATTAGTGGCTCTCCATTACCTGTATTAAAAATTCCAAATGTAGTAGTTACCAGTATTTTTCATAGTCTTTCTAGCCTCTACTGTTTCCTTTTGTCTTATCTCTTACTCCTCTCCTTAGTTGTAAGCATGGGGCAGGCTTCTTACCATGTCCCAAATACGGGGATCTTATTTTATGTTATTGGGATATGATTGACATATAACGTTATATTAGTTTCAGGTGTATGATGTAATGACTCAATATTTGTATATATTGCAAAGTGATCACCGCAGTAAGTCTAGTTAAACATCCATCACCATACCTAGCTACAATTTTTTTTTTCTTGTGATGAGCACTAGTTGTTAAACTTAGTTCAACTTTTCTCCTATTGCCTGGAAAGCCTTTCTTCTGTTTTACAGCCCTCTAGTTCTACTTCCTGTTCAAATACTCTATTTTTTTTTTTCAGGAAACCTTATATTATTTTTTGGTCCTACGTTGGTCTTTTCTGATATATTTTAACTACCATGGATTGGATTACAGATTTACACATTTATTTAAAGTCCCCTTAGATTTTAACTTGTGGAGCTGATGACTGCAGTTTCCCGAAGTGAATTTTGTGAATAAATCAGCTGTAATTTTTTAGCCAAATGTTAAGTATAGGTTCAGGACTATGCTTATTAACAGCAGTAGCTGTGCTATACATGTTTTGGTTTTCCTGTTGTGCTTAGAAAATTGTTCAGTACACAGTAGGTACTATGATGCATGTTTCAAAAATGTCAAATGGCTTGCAGTAATGACTTGCCTAATGCTAAAGAAAAGAGTGAAAGGAATATCATACTTATTCAATTCATAAAGACCGAATGAGAAAATATACTTTTCTGGCCTTCTTAGTATGGAAAGCACTAGGAGCTAACTCTACAAAGATACAAGTCTTCATCTTGATAATTATGATCCTCTGTTAAATTTAGTGTATTTCTTTTTAACAAGAAGTGAAAGAAATGGGATCTGCTGAGATGATCTATAAAACTTTGGAAATGTAAGTGATAGATTTTTTGGAGGGTTGAGATAAGAGATGGCAGGATACCGTGCTGCTCTTAGGGAATCACTTAACATGCAAAGCTACCACAAATAAGCTTCTGAAATGAGACAGAATATAAGTATGTAGACAAGTGAGCCCAAATATTTATTAACATGTAATGGTCCTGAATTTGAAATGCTAGATTAATGGTTGACCTTGTGTCAGAAGATTAAATATTTGGCATCATTCGTTTCCCGTATAATATGACATATGCCACAAAGTACTGAGTTTACCTGCTTTACGTGTATGTCTCCTTTGCTAGAATATAAGTTCCATGAGGAAAATATCCATTGAATCTTTTGTTTACAGTTGTGCACCTACGTGAGTGCCTGGAAAATGGCAGATGTAAATATGTCTTGAATGAATGGGTAAATAAAAGGATTTTTTAGGCAAATTAAAGGAGAAAGACTGTCAATGTATTGAGGTAGTTACTGTCAAGTTCAGATCTTCTTCAGTTTAAGAACTGAGAAAAGGGAAGGAAGATGAAAAAATAAGGAATGAAAGCTGAGAAGGCTGAGAAGAACAAACATTTCCAACAGGAAGTTCTCACTCAAGCCAAGAGGTTTTAAAAAAATACAGGCAAATGAGGAGCAGGAAAGTGCTATTTTCTGTACATTGTATATTTTCAAAAATAACTGCTTTTACTGATTGTCAATTACTAGCATAACTATCACATTCTCTCATAGGCCAAGGTGAAACGTATGATGAGACAAGTTTCGTTGCTAACATAATTTAGCTCAGTTTAGAATATTAACACGACAGTTACGTGGTCCACTGTTCTCTAAGTTCAAATAAATCAGCTCTGTATAAAAAGCAGTCATGGATTAAATGATTTTAGCCTGCTTTAGGGAAACTCCTGCTGTTAAAGTTGCCCTAAACAAACTACAAAGGTAGCTGGGACTCCATTTATGAAAATACATTTGGATGTTCACCTCGCAGTACAATCATAGAACAATATTTTATTATATTTTGACCATGTACAACAGTGGCTTGTATTTGTTTTTAATTTCTTTCTTCACTTTTTTATCTTGTACATGTAATACCTATTTACTTCTCAGAATTGACCTCTGGTGTGACTGGCAAGCTTCCTAACAAGAAATTTGAAAGCAGTTTTACATTAAAATCACATTTTTGAATTTTATATTCCTAGAAAGGTTTTAATGTAAGCGGTATAAAAGCACTAAAGGAGTCTGTGTCATATGCTAGTTGTCAGTCTCCAGTGAAGGGTAAACATTTATCAGCTTCAGTAACAATCCCTGCCTAACTGAGCACTGTCATTTTCTCAAAATATTGATTGATAGAGGCTTCTCTTTAGAAATATAAAATGCATGCAGTTTACACACAGCTGAGAAATACAAGCTCATTATTTCTTCATGACAGGCAGTAATCGCTTTATAAACTGGAGATTTCATTACCAAAAAAGTTATTTAAATTGAAAACAAGTCTGATAATGGTCCTATGTAGTGTATTTTCTACTCCTTTGTCTATGTTTCTCAGTAGCCTAACTTGGCAAATAAAAGTGAATTGGAATATATTTTAAAGGTTAATATGCATATATGTGTTTGTATATCTATTATATCATATATAATATATATACAGTACAAGTCTGTAAAATGTTCAAGAGTGAATCATTAACAAATACTTGAATTTTAACCCAATTTTTATCTCTGTTATGAAAGGTAACATACATCCTAAGTTAGAGAAGGCATGTTTGCAGGTATTGTCCTATGGAAATACTGATTTAAAAAAAAAAAAAAGTAACATGGAGAAGTCAGTTCTTTTAGTACTCACTGCCAGAGACCAATCACATCAATGCAGGCAGAGGCCTGACATAAAAAGAAATTAATTAAGGTGATTATAGCGGTGTAAACAGGATTCTAGTAAATGAATTTGCTAAGTGGTCTTGTTAATTGCTTGAACATTAATTAGAATTTAGAGTTGGAAGTAGTTCTGCTCTGCCGCTTACAAGCTCAGTGGTCTTAGGAAGCCATTTTTATTGTCTAGGTCTCACTGAATTCATCTCTATATAGTTCTTATTCCTCCGACTTCACAGAGTTTTTAAAAGACAAATCGATGAAATAATGTATGTGAAAATAAGGGACAGTACATCGTCCAAAGCAATGTATTAAGCAGTCTGGGACACCTTCTCTAGTGCAGATGACAGATACAAAAGCATTCTCGAATTGAATCCCTCTGCCAATCCAAAGTGTTTCTAAATCAGATCCTGTCTTATACCTACTAGTCAAGTCTAATTATTAAAAGTGATATCAACTGAAAGTTCTTTCTTACATTGAAAAGGAATTTGTATGTTTGTAACATTCACACATTGATTTTACTCATCTTAAGAGGAACTATGATTGCCTTCCACTATTTAAAGAAGTCATTATGTCTTCACCATCTCCAAGATGAACATCTAAAACCTGTATTCACAGGTCTTGCTTTTGGTACCCTTTACTTACCATCACTTTACTTACCATCACGGTAGTCATACCACCTACATCTATCTAGTAAGATTTAGGGCTAGAAGTAGAATTCAAACGGTCTGATTCCCATTCATATATTTTCTGAATCCATGCAGTCCTTATAATTGTTCTTCACAATATTAACTCCAGAGTTTAATATCTATTAAATTGTATCTTTTTGGTTTCAGTATTATTTCAGTTACAACATTCATAGTAAGATTTTATTATACATGTTAAGAGCTGTTCTTTCCAGCATTGTTACATCTTTTATTACAATAGCTGTATTTTTATACCTTAACTTCTAAGTCATTGGCAAGATATATTTGGTAAAAGCAGTCCACATGAGAGTCATGTAACGGTCAACTAGATATAACCTGACATTGACAGAAGTCAATTTTTCATCACAGCGTATGGTCTTGTGACACCTGTGTTTTTTAAATACTAGATTGCAGTATAGATTCAATACTGTACTATATGAACTGACTATGTGAACATAATATGTTAACCTATTATGAGAGACATTCACAAGCTACACTGTGAATATGACCTTTTCTTATTTATCAAACTAGGATCTGATCAAAAAATAAAATGACTTTTGTTCATTGGTTGACTTGATAATCCTACAGTATCATAGTTTCTAGCAGTGTCATTTATTCCATATAAATGTCAGATTGTGTAGATTCTTTAGCTGTAATAGGAGTGTAGCATATATATGGGACAAAAAATACATGAGGATATCTTAAAATATTAATTTAGAATAAGAGATAACATCTTTTACAGGAATTGCATATTTTAAAGGAAAAGAATGTGTCATTATATATTTCATACTATTTTTTTTGAATCACAGCACACATATAAACATACAGATACTTACATATATATAGCCCTAGTCTAAAATATAGATGTAATGAGGTCGTAAATGAATATGATTTATTGATTGATAGAGAGATGTTAGATAAGACTAGATAGATAGATAGATAGAGCACTCAGCAGTGGGAACCCCATTTTAGGCCATACTACCCAATCTAGAATATTAAAATTTCCAGAACAAGCTTGCATATAAGGGACTTCATCCGGAATAGAGGAAACTCTCCTGTTAGCTACCATTGCAGAAATGGCTATGAAGAAAGTTGAGAGTATAAACCCAGGATTAAGATTTTATTCTTTATTTGATTTATTGTGTTACATAAATGGAACAAAGCAACAGCTATTCATTAAACACTATCTCTGTCTAAGGCATTATACTTCATGCTGTCTTAGCTATAAATTATGATGTTTACTAGAGTTTTCTGATCCCACGAAAAGGATTCTGCTTTTGATAGCTCTCTTTTTCCAGCTACTTGAAGATGTTAAAGATCATGCTAATAATCAACATAAGATAAAAATGTATTCTCATTTAAATTGCATTGTAAAGCTTATGCTTTTATGATTAGAAAAAGACTTGAATGATTATTGATCTAAACTATGAGAAGAGGTTACAGTTTTTAATTTACCATCATAAACCTCTGGAATAAGTTGATACTATGACAGAAAGTCATTAATTTGTGCTTATGAAAACCCTTTGCAACTTGAGACTTATTTAGTGATTGTATAAAATTATATTTTAAATGTTTTGGGATATGTGAGCTACATAGTTCAGCTGTATAATTTGATCAGTGTTCATTCATTTTATGGGATGTAATGTATTTCACATTGGTTTGATAAATATTATTTCAAGAGTATAATTCAATGTAACATGTTTGCTTGCTAACTAAATTGTAAATGAATTATGTTAACAACTCCTCTCTGTAAAAGCCTAGACAAAATACGTATGGTCAGTGACCATTTTGTGTGAAATAATCGTATAAAAACACATACCTTGGTGGACTACTCTAGGCTTGTATATTTCTTCATAAACCAACTTTATAAAAGGGATAAGAACTGAACAGAAATGTATGAGGTGTGATCAAACAGCACGGTGAATAAATAAAACAAATATTACAGTAAAAGACACATTGTCATTAATCCCCCTTAAAATACTCCCCTTCACTTTGAACACACTTATCCCATCATTCTTGCCACTTTCTGAAGCAGTTCTGGAAGTCCTCTTTTGTGAGTGTCTTAGTTGCACTTGTTGTAGCTGCCTTCATGTCCTGAATTGATTCAAAATGTTTTCCTTTCATCGTCATTTTGACTTTGGGGAAGAATCAGAAGTTGCACGGTGCCAGGTCCAGTGAATCAGGTGGATGAGGATGCACTGTAACGTTTTTATTTGACAGAAATTGCAATATACCAGAAGCGATGTGTGACACGGAGTGTTGTCATGATGGAGGATGAAGTAAAGACACTCACGAAAGAGGACTTCCAGAACTGCTTCAGAAAGTGGCAGGAATGATGGGATAAGTGTGTTCAAAATGAGAGGGAGTATTTTGATGGGGATTTATGGCAGTGTGTCTTTTACTGTAATAAATGTAAAAAAAAATTAAACATTCACTGTATGTTGTGATCACACCTCTTATTGAAGTATTTCAGCTCTAATGGCCTTGTAAATTATGTTCATTTCACCCACTGTATTAACCTCATTTAGTTTCTGCAGGAAAAAAGTCCAATTTAATTTGGAGTATATTATTCTTTTAAAAATCACAATTCTTGTACATTTATAGTTTTTAATTTGAATATTTTTAAGGAAATTCCTCAAGAAGTAACACTGTACGTCGTTTTAAGGTATGCATTAAATTTGACTTGTCAAGTGTTGAATCTAATTCTTTTCATTTCACATATTGTAATATGTGTTGTTCCTTTTAATTGTATCTAAAATAAATCTGATCCAGATATATATAACCAGTTTTTTTAAAATTCACATATAATTTATATACACAAGTGTTGACAATTGCAAAAAACATTTTCTCTGTTTTTCAACATCATGTTTTGAGACAGTAAGGTTAGGACTTAAGTAGTTTATACAAAGGCACAAAAAATCCATATGGGGGCTAACTTGAAAATAGAATGCTATTCCTACATAGATGAAATTTCTGATTTAGATGTGGGCTAAGAAACGAATAACTGAAAAAGGGAATGTAAGTAATTCACATTATGTGACAAAAGAACAAAGAGCTGGATGTCTCTGCCTGTGACCATTTAAAATTTTTTTCCACAAGTATTTAATGAGTGTGAAATTGAGTCAGGCTTGGTATTATACATTGAAAATACATCATCTTGGGCCTGCCTGGTGGCTCAGGTTGTTGGAGTGCTGTGCTCCTAATGAGGTTGCCGGTTCAATTCCCACATGGGCCAGTGAGTTGTACCCTCTACAGCTAAGATTGTAAAGAACAGCTCTCCCTGGAGCTGGGCTGCCCTGAGCAGCCGGAGGTTGGCGTGAGCTGCTGTGTGCTGCCCTGAGCTGCTGTGAGGAGAGCACAAGGCTCATAATACCAGCATGGGCCAAGGAGCTGTGTCCTACACAACTAGACTGAGAAACAGTGGCTTGAACCGGCGGGTGGGGAGGCGGAAGAAAGGGAGGTAAAAAAAAAAGAAAACATCATCTTCTAAAATTTCTTATTGGTCCCCCTCCAGTCCTAAAGAAAGAAAATAGAAAAAGTAGTAACAATAAAGAAACTTGGTTGAGAAACACTGTTCTGTAAAGATTTGATTTGACTTATAAAATAGATGTGATGACTATGTAGTTGCTTGTTCAGACATAAAATGTCAAAGTAATTCTAATGTCTTTATTTTCTTGTTTCACTACTTTCATTATAAATGGTCGTACTTAGATATTTTATTTACTTAATATATTTAATTTACTGCTCTTTAGTATTAAAAAAATTAAATACATAAAATAAAGGAAAAGCTACACTCTATGGCCTTACATGTTAGAATTAATTTATGTCATGTCCACTGTCAGCACTATGAGGTCAGGGGCTGTGTCTGTCTTGTCCAGTATTTTTCTTCACCAACCAGTACCAGAGCCTGGCATTCAGTAGGTACCAGTACATTCTGGATGAATTACCTTTAAGAAAAACATTGACTGATAATCACAATGTCATTAAGTCACTGTTTTCTTAAAATTCTATTAAAGTATCTCAGGTCATTCAAAAATAGTTTTTTAATACCTGCACTTCGCACAAGTGTGCGTACATGTGTGTGTGTATGTGTGTGTGTGTGTGTGTTTCTGTGTGTAAACTTGAATTTCAAGGTAGTGTCTGATAGCATCCACCTGGCTATTAAAGTTCAGAGGTTGAAAGATATTATTATGTACTGAGCTCTTGTGGTGTTCAAGGAAACAATTGCCTCCACAGCACCTGAACATTGATGAATTGATGACATTTATTCAGTTAAATAAATGAAAAGAAATAGGACCACATAATCCTGGCAGTGAAAATAACTTAAATGAAAACACAAAAGTAAGCCCACATGTAATATACTCAAAGAATAATGTGCATCTGTACAAAATCTAAAAGATTAATTTGTGACAAAATAGAATTTTGTTTCTGTTATTCTAGTTTAATATTTGGAGTCAAATGCATATTATCATAATTAATTTAAAAATTGCAACACTCCACTCCATTTTTTGTTTTTCTTTTAATTCATTTAGGGCAAAGACTCAGAATTATAGAATTAGTTGACTGTGGTTTCTTGGCAATATATGTACTCTTTACGGAAAATTTAATCTACTTCGTTCTTCATCACACAACACTCACACAGAGTAACAAGTTTATAATGAGAAATTGAAAAAGAATCTCAATCTTAGGGCTAATTTGCATTTGGTTCATATTAACCTCTAGAAGCTTAGCTCTATCAAGATTATCTGAATACTTGCAGCATTTTCTATTTCAAGCTATTTTCTTTGCTCATACATGCCTAACCTGTTGTAGTTTAATTATTTTTTAATTCATAAGAATGTGCGGATGCCAACAGTGATAAATGAGTGTGGATAGAATTTGAGGGTCATTGCTATGTAATTATGACAGAGGAACAATGGGGATTCACTCTATTTCCTGTTATGTCCAGTTACAGTTAGGGATTATGAATTAGCTTTTCTCCTACCTTTGCTAATTGAGTGACTACTTATGTAGGTAAATGAATCAAACTATTATTTTATCAGGGATATAGACTCCTCCCCCATCTTAGGATGCATCAATGAAAGATTAATTTTGTTTAAATGAAGCACTTAAACATGAATAGTTATTATTTACACTTTAGTTTAAATTAAAATACAAACATTATTAGCTAGAGAAATTATTTGCTACAGGTGAGATTTCATCCATATGTACCATACATTTTAAAGAGAAATAGGCAAAACTTTTCAAGGGATGAAATTCAGCGCTTTCACTTGATAAGTTTATATGAAATAACATATTTATTAATAATGAAATTCAAAACGAAGTGCAAGACAGTAAACAAGTAACATTTAATCTTTGTTCTTTTCTTAAGGAAGGCCAGGAAACCATAACTAGTCAATCCTCCCAGAAAAAAAAGAAATAATATATCCTGTGGCATTTGCTAAAATTTATTACCAAGTCCTGAGAAAAGTTCCTACTAATACAGGAATAGAAGGAAACTTCCTTATGTTGACATGCTAGAAGAATTCTTATTAAAGTAATAAACCATTCAAAGATATTCCTTATTGGTGTTATTGTTCATTATTGTTCTAGAGAACCTAGTAAACATTATATGACAATAAAAAAAAGATGAGGTGTGTATATTGGAAAAGATGGACTAAAATATCATCATTTGAAAACAATATGATTTTCTCCTTATTTAAAAGCACATTGACAATTAGAAAATATAAATAATAAAATCCTACTCAGAATAACTACATAATCTGGAGATTTCTCAGAAGGAAATTGCACCAGAAAATGTAAGAATTATTTGGAGAAAGTTTAAATTTGAATTTTAAGTACATAAATAAAGACATGAGGAAAAGAAGAGACATATGTGATGAAAATGCTAGTTTTCTCTAAGAATCTGTACATTCAAAATAATTTTAATCAAGATATGGTTACACACATACATGCACATAGTAATAAATCCATCCATCCATCCATCCATCCATCCATCCATCCATCCATCCATCCTCCATCTATGTATTATTTTAGAAAGTATTACAGAATCCCAGCAAGGAACACAATTCACCTCAGAGAGTTGAAGAGAATTTTATTCAAAGACACTTACTGAGATATATTAACAGAGAGGTGACAATGAGTCACCTGGAGAGAGCAACAGTAAGAAGCTCTTAGTATTCCTAGGGCTCAGAAGGAAAGGGGACAAACAAAATGAATGGAGGTTAACGGAGTTCAAAGAGAGCTGCAGTACTGGAGGTAGAACCATATATTGGGAACTGTAGTTGTTGGAAGGAAGCAGTTACTATAAGACATAACTGAAGCAGAGAGCTTGTGGAAGAAAATTTCCCCAGCTTTCTCTTTCCCTCTCTTTGAATCTCCAGCTGGTCCTTTCCATTGACTTAATGCAACTGGAATACAGCCAGCAAATGATACCAGGAGATGCTTTATTGAAAGGGGTCAGTCACCTAGGGAACAAGCAGAGAAGGACAGGGATGTGTAGGGGTGAACATGCTAAAAATAAATCACACAAAAGGGAGGAGCAATGCCACTGTCACGGTAATTCTAAAATTAAGTCTAAATATAAATGCATGATAATAGTAAAGAAATTATTTTCAGATAGATGACTTGCTTTAGTAGATTTCATAACATAACATACTGACACAATATGACATGATATAGAGAAATTGTTTAATGATACAGAATAGATATTTTGACAAAAGTTCTTTTTATTTAGGTAAATTTATTATTTAAAGGTACCATGTTAGAGCAATAGAGAAAAAGTAGGTTAACCAGTAAATTAAATTAAAATCTTTGACATTGTTTGGAAAGAAAAACGTAATGATGATCCAGTTCTACAACAAATGCTAAAAGAATTTTCAGATAATAATGATTTAATGTGAATAGGTAAACTTTAAAAATATATATTAAATTGTAGAAGAATATTTTAATAATATTAAGGTGACATCGAACTCAGAAGCTGTAAAATAAAATTGACAGCTTTAACAACATGAGAAGTAAAATCTTTTCTACAGCAAAAGACACCATGTAAAAGTAACGAAACAGGACAGACTGGGGAATTATACTGATAGTATAGAATTAATAATCCCATTACGATAAAACTCCTACAATTCATAGGCACAAATATATTGTAACAATGTTTGAAAAGTGGATGAATATGATCTGAATGTCCACTTAAGAAATTGCAAATAACCAATCCAAACAAAAGTAAGCACAACACTGCTAATAAAGAAATGCAAAGTACAGTATCCTGTGATCATAAGGGCTCATGGAAATAGTCCCCATGTTTCCTGTGATGGAAGAACAACTTAGAAACTTTTAAATAGAAATTTTGTAGTTATCTTTCTTCCCCTTCCCCCCACCATATATATTATACATTTATAGCTATATATCTCTCTATACATCTGTACATCTATATCTATGTCTATCTATATAGGTTAAGCTGCATTTTGCTGAAAACTTAACTATTTGATAAGCATTTTTCAAAGTACTTATATTTTAATTATGTCAAAAGCCTTAGCTCCATTTTTTAGATGAAGGCATGAAGACATGAAGAAATTAGGTCCTTTTCCAAAATTATATAGAGCCAATGAGTTGTAGAACAAGGCTTTGAATTTATACTACCTGAGCACATTCTGTGAAGGTATGTAGGAAATTAAATATATAGGTAGTGTGTATGTAGTTTGATCTGATTAGATAGACAGATGAATAAATAAATGGATTGCTAAATGGACAGATGGATAGATGGATGGATAAATGGATGCATAAACAGACAGCATAACTTCTTCTAATAAGTATTACCTCTAGATAATGGCATGGAGTGTTGTAGAGATGTGGGTTATTTACATTGTTCGCTTTATATATACTTCTGCACTGTTTTAATTTTCCACTACAATAAGCATGTATTGCTTTTGCAATAAAAATATTTACAAGTGAAGGATTATATCCAAACTAATAAAAGGAAAATCAGGAAGAACTGAAAGATTAACTCTTGGAGCCCAAGAGCATTAATCTGACCTTTTTCCTCTGAGGGAGAGGTTTCTTTTCAAATTACAGGCTCCCCATCATGGTAAGAGTTGAAATGAGGCCCATTTGGTCAATCTGAGATCAGAACGTGAATAGGGTCTAAAGTTATGGGTCATAAGACAGGCTTTGCAGGGTTTGGTAACTGAGCTGGTTATATACCAAGCTCGGGCTTACTGTCATCAGGAAAGTTAAGCCCATGTTTGTAGAATTCAACCTGATGGAAAGATATTTGAGATAAGCCAAAATTTCAGAATCAAGAAGAACCAGAAGCCGTGCCAAGAAGCTTAGCTATTATAATATTTAGTGTATTAGTTTTAACCCATGTCCAGCCAGTAGGAAAGAGAGAAGGAATTTTAAAATTGCAGATAGGAAAAATGAACATCTAACAATGGAAATAGAAATGAGAAGGTACATAAAACCTTTTCTTTTCTCTACCCATTCTTTGATGTTACTAATCTCTAGTCAAAGGATTTTCATCTGACACACACACACACACGTACAGTAGTTATGTAAGTAAGCATATTGTTTATAAATGTGCTTTCATTATGCCTAATTTTTCTTTCTTTCTTAACTGAATCCCTTTCTCATTCTGAGAAATCTGCTTAATCCCAGTTTTAAGGAGTTTCAGAGAGGACTTGAACAAATTTTTCTGTTGGTATCTGTCAGTGATTTTTGAATGTCTTTTCTATGCAGAGCACCGTGCTGTTTTGTAGAATCTGCCAAAGCATAGATACAATGAATAAAACATTAATTTCCTGTGCCTCGAGTATTATTAGCTTGAATAGTTTCAATCTGAATTAAAAATGGACTAACTTTGTTATCATCACTCATAGTCTCCTTGATTAACCTGCTAATGCTCTCTCATTTCGAAGTGAATGCTGCTTTCCCTACTACTTAAAAAAAAAAAAAAATCTGATAATTTTCTAGAGCTAGAGATCTTGTACAAATCCAGTCTCATTTATGAGAATGGGATCAATAATTGAAGAAAAACTTTTGTGACACATTAGGACGCTGAGGCTCAGCCTGTTTGAGCTTGTCCAGTATCACAAAAGGGGAGAACTGGGATGTGAACTCAGGAGTCTCCTTTTTATCTGCTTTCATCAGGCTATCATTGACTAGTTACATGACTTTGTACAATCTTCTTAACTCCTAAGAGAGTGTTGAAGGGTAAATGAGAAAACAGAATTCCTTGTACAGAATTGGTGCTCTATGAAAAGTAATGAAATATCAAACTGAATCTCTTTAACATAATTTCGGAGGGAGGTAAATACTGCCAGCTCCTCTTTGTTACAGTGTTTTCTTCCCCTTTAACCAGTTTTCAATTTTCAACATGAGTCTTACTCTGTGTTCACTTCACTGAAGTGAAACTTTATTCCCTGCAGCCATAATTATTTGTTCGTTCATTCATTTACTAACTTAATACATATTGAGTACCTACTATTTGTCAGCAAGTGGTAAAATAATTTAGAGAAAATTCCTGCCCTTGGAGTGCTTATATTATTGCAGGGAGACAAATGATAACAAAGGAATGGAGCAATAAGCATAATAATTACAGTTTGTGACAAATGCTATGTAGGAAATAAGTCAATGTGAAATAAAGGGAAAGGGAGTGGGCTTCTTAAAATAGGGTGATCAAGAAATGCATCGCCAATGAGCTGCCGTATGAGCTAAAACCTAAGGGATGAGAATGAATCAAAAGTGCAAAAAGATGGGAAAAATATTCCAGGTACAGAACAGCAGGTGTAAAGACCAAGAGGTATAAAAGGGCCTGTCTTATTTCAGATAAGAAAACAAGGCCAATATATCTGAAAGGTAGTGGACAAGAGAGAGGCCATTAGAGTGCCGTCAGCTAAGTGTGCAGGATTGGGTCATGTAGTACCTTGTAGGGCATGGAAGTAGTTTGGGTTTATTCTAAAGAAATGAGAAGCTTTTGAGGGTTTTACAGATGAGGGTATTGTAATTTAATTTGTGTTTTTCAAAAGATACGTCTAGTTGTTGCTTGCAGAATGGATTGAAAGGCATGAAAACAGGTGGGATATGAATATAATGGTCTCAGAAGGCAAGGATCATGGCTGGAGTGAAACAGTAATTGTGAACATGAAGATAAATGGATGCATGTATTCCTTTTAGAGGCAGAGAAGTCAAGGCTTGCTAATGGATCAAATGAGGGAATGAAAAAAAAGGAAACTCAAACATAATTCCTAAATTTGCAGCCTGACACAATGGATGAATGTTGTTGCCATATTCATAGATGGTGATTAATGGGGAGACTAATGGTTTTGAAGGAAACTGAGACCCTCATTATGTATGTAGCAAATTTGAGATACCTCCTGAGGTGAGAGGTCTCAGCTGTAGATAGTTGTTTGGGAATCACTAGCATCTAGGAAATGTTTAAAAGAGAGAAGGAAAATTGGATGATACCGCTCTAGGAAGGAGTAAGTATAGTTAGAGAAGACCCAGATCTAACCTCTAATTCTCTCCAAAATTTCATCTCTTTGAAACAGGTTGGGCTAGAAAGAGAGCCTGAGAAAGTGTAGCTAGATGGGTATAAAACATGAAATACCAGGGGTGCCAAAAAAATGTGTGGAAGTCAACGTTTGCTCAACGTCGCTCAAACAGTAGTTCGCCATAATCAGAAGTGTCTGGACGCTGATGGTAACCACTTTGAGCACCTCTTGTAATTGCAGACGTCAAATGTGACTTGTATTCATCTTTTGTTATCGGTATATATTGAGGATTACAATTTTAATAGCTTTTTCCTTTCTTAAAATGTGTATACATTTTTTGGCACCCTCTGTATGCAGTGTCAAAGAATCCAAGAAAAAGAAAGCAGTTTAAGAATGAGAGTGCTACTGAGAGCTACAGAGTAACATGGAGATAGTAAAACAACAGCCATTCGGCTTGGCTACATTGTAGCTATTAATGGAGTCGGCAGCCAGAAGCCAGTTCTCTCGTCCAGTATGACCCAGAGAAGCCTTCTGAGCTCATCCTCTTTAAAATATTGACTCCACCGGTTCCCTAATCATTTTATTGTTCTCTATAGCACTTGAAAGCTGAGAGGCTGGAGATTTGTTTTTATTTATTGTTTATGTCTCAACTGAAATCTAGGCTTCATGAGAGCAGCGTCATGGCTTTGTTCACTGCTGTATTTCCAGCATCTGGAACAGCGCTTAGCTTATATTGATACTTGATAAGTGTGAGCTGAATGAAGGGGTTGGGGGTAGGAAAGTCTGTACAAAGAGTGTAGCTGAAACCTTTGAAAGGTTTTATTATGAAGGGGAACAGAGAGATGGAAGCAAATGGAAAACCAAGGGAGTAACCCTATTAACAGGTACTGTAGTGTACTGGTGGGGTGAGATTCTACAGGTTCATGAGAGCAGATTGTGAAATATTCAGGAATTATGCCAACAGGTTGTTAACTATTGGTAATTTGAATAACTTTTCATCCAGGGTGGGAGGATTTAAACCAGGGAAATTGGCCAACACTACACAGCAGGGGTTTTGTTGTTGTTGTGCTTGTTTCTTTGTTTTTTGTTTTTCTGTTGGAGTACTGGTTTACCAGGGTACTGTGGGGGAGGATCCTCTACCCTCAACGTTCTTTCGGCTGCTTTAATCATCAAATAAGATGAGAGAGATTAGCAAGAGAAAAGGACCAAATTTAATTACATATGTATGTATGGGAACCACACATACATAAGGGAGTCAGAGGCCCCACATACACGAGAGGTTCAAAGACAAAATGGGAAAATGCGGTATATATGATGTTCTGAGCTTAGGATCACTTGGGACTTCAGAGGGGAGGAAGGTCATTGCGCAACAATTAGAGCAGATGTTCAGTAATTAGAAGTTTGTCCTGCGCTATAGATAGGTCATAAAAAAGATATCTCTGATAATCTCTTATTATGGGCAAGGCCTCTAATTCAAATTCTTCTAGGTAGTTAAGCTGGGGGTAGAAGTTTCTCTTGAGCTCACAAGGTCTTGGTTGCCTTTAGATTTGCTTACCACAGAGGCGCATCTTGGAGTGACTCCTGAACCCCTACAATACCCATGGTTTTTCTGTTTGCTTTTTATTTGCTTTATCTTTCAAGTGGGAGTTAAGAAAGCATGTTTGTCCGCTGACAAGCCATCTTTCGATTGATGATTCAATAGAAGACAAGTGAAAAGTTTAGGTAGAGAGATTTTTCTTAATTGGAATGAGAACACTTTAATAGTAAGAGAAGAAAAGAACAAGTACCGTGTTTCTCTGAAAGTTAAGACCTGGTCTTATATTATAGGAAAATAAGACCGGGTCTTATATTAATTTTTGCTCCAAAAGATGCATTAGGGCTTATGTTCAGGGGACGTCATCCTGAAAAATCATGCTAGGGCTTACTTTCCGGTTAGGTCTTACTTTCGGGGAAACACATTAGAGCAGGATAGAGGTCAACATCTGTGATTTGTGGTGCAAAGATGAGGGCGTTTTTAATTCTGTGTTAAACTTCACTTACGCAGTATTTTTCAACACACACATAAAATTCTATTTAATATTCAAAGTAACATCCTCTAATCTTGCTGAATATGTGTAAAAATGTCTATGAAAATCAATCATTTGAGTTATGTTCTATGCTTTTTTAACATTATTGATTATATTCTCTTGTATAAAAAGTTATTCTTACCATTCTCTTAATATTTGCTTAGTATATGCTTCTTTATTACTCATTCTTTTTCACTTGTACCTTTCTCTATCATTTTTTCACATTTGATTATTTTTCACTTTTGTGAGGTTCTCATTTGCATTTTTCATTTTAAAAGTTATTTTTCATGTATGCATATTATTGTCTGTATAATTAGGAGCTGTCAATTACATTGGTGGAAGTTAGAGACCCCAAGCTCATATTCAAATGAAATTTTATTAGTACTGTCAAAAGCAGAATGTGTCTCTGTAATTTGAAACTTTTATTGAAGTCTGCCACTTTTTGTTTGTTTGTTTCATCAGCATGCCTCCACCAGTGCTTAGGAAATATGCAAATGTGTGCTGTTTGGCCACTGTGTCTTGTTTGCAGTTAGAATACAAAACTGGGGATTACTTCTAGAAAACCTCTTTGCCTTCAATTATCTTGCAATTTGTATGTGAGGGTGTTTTGCTAAACACTTCTTCTGATGTTGCATGTGGTACCTGGTGCTGCCATAATACCATCTGTCATCTGAAATGATGCTGACACCACTCTTTAATCATCAATGTTTTATTTATGATTATTTATTTATGAATGAGTGATTCACATCTGGGTTGTTTGCCTTCAGCCTTATCCCATAGTCCACCAATTTCAAATTAGGTGTTAGCGGATAGAGCCATTCTAATTACAAAAATCATTCTTTCCCTAGTGAATGGATGCCATGCCTTACACACAGTAGGCACCCCACAAGTATTTGATGAATGTGTAAATGTAGGCAAACTCAGAAGTTATAGTTATGTGCTAATTGGAAATACTCATGACAAATAATAGGTAATATGTATTGAGCATTAACTGCGTGTATTCGCTTTTCTCTCTTAAACACCATCACTAGCTGTTTGCATGATACTAATATGACTCAATTTACAGTTAAAAACTGGGACATAGAGAAATAAGTTTTATCACAGTCTCTTACCTATAAGGGACAGAACCATGCTTTACTCAAATTATGTTTGATCTAGCAGGTTAAGCTCTTTGATATGGAGTGGATACACTTTTATGTTTGTTAGAAAGTGATTTTGTATACAGTTTCTGCCTCCAGCTAGTTGTCATTGAGAGATTTGCCTGGTAACTGCCCTTACACCGTCAGTAACATTTCCAAATCCCTAAATATACCAGAGACACCGTAATAACCAATGAAATTTGTGACAAATGAAATGAACATCTTCATTCTGGCCTCATTGTTTATCAACTATCATTTCTAACTGTAGAGAATGAGGAAGTAGAAATAGAGTATTTTGTGTTACTACAGAAGGTATTGTGTGTGGTTACTTATGAAACCTTGGCACTTTCTCTAGCCGTAGGAGAAAAAAGAAGTCAATTTGGTTAGATCAAAAGCAAAGCACAAAAACAGCAGGTGACAATTAAGGGAGCAGAGTTAAATGTCACTGAAACGAAATACTCCCCTCTCAAATGGAAACTCCAATAGATCTTCCCACAATAGGCATGTAGAGAGAATTTTAAGAAACTACAAATGTTTTTCTATCAATAGTCTCCCACACTGACTGACTAGCTTCTATTTGTTAGGTCAAGCTAGCTTTTATTCTCCTGGTTGTAGAGGACATGTACTGAAAAGTAGTCCTGAGGTTTTAAATGGCCAGGGATATTAAAAAAAAAAAAAAAAAGATGTATTCTACATCCCGTGACTCTGTGTGTGTGTGTGTGTGTAGTTATAGTTGACATTCAATATTATTCAGCTTCAGCTTCAGGGGTGTAGCACAGTGGTCAGGCACCTACACAGCCTATGACGTGATCCTCCTTGTAAGTACAGCATAGGGAATATGGTCAATGGCATGATAACAGCTGTATATGATGTCAGAGGGGTAGTAGATGGAGGGATATCACTTTATGATGGTTGTAAATGTCTACTTTTTACCTTGTTTTGTACACCGGAAAGTAATAAAAACTAGATATATTTTAATGGGGTTCAAGCTCAGTGAGTAGCCGGGAAAGAGAGTTTTGGAAATGTGTGGCATTTTGGAATTCAAAATTTAAAGGCAGAACACTTCACTTTGACTAGCACACAGAAGACATGTGGTATTTGGTTAAAAAACATTCAAATTACTTGAAGCTTGTAAGGGCAGGATTGGTTGAGAATTTCCATTTAATTGACGTTACCCACTAGTTTCTGTTGCATTTATTTTCAGGCAGTGTGAGAATGTTTGGTATTAACACGTCAGTGTCCCCACTCCTATTTAATTCTCACCCAAAGGTCAGCAAAGAGAATGCATTTGTGGAAGGCATTTTATATATACATATATATATACACACACACACGCACACACACACGCATACATATGTGTGTATATATATACATGCACATACATAGAATGAAGCAAAAAGAACTAGGTGATGGGGATAAATTGGCAAGTGGTAAATTGAGGATGTTTGAAATTATTTATTTGTGATTTTGATTTCTCATTAGAAACAGCACCATGAGAACAGATGTCTGGGCTCATTTATCTACCACTGTATCCTCACAGACTAGAATATAGCCTGGCACAAAGTAATAACTCAATAAGTGTTTAACTGTGTATTTCAGTGTCTCATACTGTCAGTCCAATACTTTTACGAATCAGTGACATCACCTCCATTTTATTTATTTATTGGTTTGAATGCATGATGTTTATTTTCATACATACTTTTAAAATTGTTTGGTTAATGGCCAGAAAGCTAAACTAGTTTTCAATATATCTGAAGTCTCCTGTAAGCACCTCATTTTTTGTTTTTCTCTCTTAAGCCCTAGGTGATCATTATGCATTTTGAGCACTGTTTTCTACTTGTATCAAGATGATAGTGGTAGTTTTTTTTCTATCTACACCATAAAGATATTAACTGGAATAATTGGTTGTTTAAAAGATAAAAATCATCTAGTGTTTCTCATGGATAAATAAAAGCCATTGCTTTTTGTAATTAATTTTACTATGAAGCTGAATCATTTTCATCAAATACAAATTATTTTCATTACTATCTTTTATAGTCCTTTAATGAGAGGCATTGCTATTAGATGATAAAAGCAACTTGGATCAGTGAGTGAAATGCTAAAATTGTGGAATGGCTTAATTAAGGAGTACTTAATTTAGTGAAGGCAGACTGTGTCTTGTAAAATGTTAAAGAACTTAACTTGAGGGGACCATTGCAAGTTGTTATTTACTAGAATGCTCTATATCCATTGTGTACAGTGACTTGTAAATGGAAAGTACATATGTGTAGAATGTAGTACTGGAAGAAAAACATCAAAATTGGAAATAACGATCTAATGTTTTAATGAATTAGTCCATTGCTGTGATATTGCGTACAAGTGTACAACTTGCAAACTAGTGCTTAGAGGTCCGAGGACATTGTAACATAATTTCTTCACTTGTAAACCTCAAATGATAACCCGCTTTGCTTCTGGCAATAAGTTCTTCAGAATTTCACATAAGTATATTTTGTTAGTTTAGCGAACACAGGATTTTGGTTATGTCTACATATATGTGTTCACATTTTCATATTTAGAGCTATCTGACCATGTCTGGTTTGTGAACACAAATTTCTGCTTCCCAGTTCACCCATTCCTCTTCTTTTACACAGTGAATTTATTTTTATTGTTTTGTCCCTCATACAAATTCTGTGGGAAAAGATCCAGATTTATTCTGATAACGGTTTCTAAATGATGTTCTTTCTTTTTTTTTTTTCAATTCTTACAAGGCTGACCAAACTTTGTAAATGACCATTTATGCAAGCTGTCTTTGAAATCCCGCTTCTTTTTTTATTATACATGGTATGCATTACAATCCAGTATTTCAATTCCCGCCTTTCTCTGCGCAGCAAACTGACCTGAGGTTTCCACAGTGGAGCCTCTTGTTTAGATTTCCCAGAGGTGTTTCAAGGCTGTGCCTGGCAGCTGGTTAATCAGACTTTCTGGAGGTTGATTGCACAAGATAAGAACGGTTTTGTTGAAGGCACCAGTTTCCTAACAAACTCATTCGCAATGACTTTTTTGGGAGTGAGGGCATACTGAAAGAAAACTTTGTGCAACTTTGCTTTTATTAGTTCTTTTTATATTTACAGATACTTTTATTATAACACAGAATATATTATCTACTTATAAAATTAGTGAATGCTGAGCAGAGAGTGTAGAAAACAGAGATAAGATGAAGAAGGGAAAAAAAACTTACGTTCAATCCCTCCAGCATACCCATTTCACCCATGTCTTGTTTCCCTAGTCTTTTCCATAAAATTAGTATGGTCTACAGAAATTACACCATCCTGATTTTTTGATGTTACATTATAAAGAATTTATTTTCATATGTTGTCAATATTCTTCAAAAGCAACATTTTGAATGACTTTGTAATACTCATGTACAATTATATACCTGTATTTGATCATTTCTAATTCTCTAACTATTATTAAGCCATCTGGAGTGGTCTGAATCCTTTCCTTTTTTGTATAATAAATACATTTTGTATTGTAAATAGTCCCTAAATTTCACATCAAATTTATAAAAATCTTCATTTAAATTACTGATTATTTGCTTGTGATGGATTCCCAGAAGGAAAATTACTGAGTTATTGCATATAAGTGTTTCTAAGGTTTTAGTAGACATTGCCAAAATATTTTTCATACAGTTGGAACCAACCGATACTCTTCCAGCAAAGTAGGAGCTTGGCCAAATCATGGAAGCCTCTGCAACGTTGGTTGCTATCCTTTTGTCATTCTTTGATAATTTGATAGGCAAAGGGATATAATTAAGAACCTACATCTTTATTTAATTTATATTCCTTTGATTACTGCTGATGTTGCATTTTTATGTGTATTTACTCCTTATTAGAAATAGAAATCACTACCATTCTGGGCAATACAGATAACGTTTGCTAATGGAACTACATGCATCGCAGCGTAATCATTTAGATAATGACTTTGACATACTGAGTTTTCAAATGCACTTAAGATACCATTCTCTGAAAGAAAAGGCAGGGTACTGAGAAGTGTGGTACACTGACTGGGTTCTAATTCTGATTCTGCCTAGCTTTTGAAATGGCCATCAAACTACTGTGGGCTTCCATTTCCTCATTTGAAAGATGATAGAATTTCAGCAAATGATTTAATTGTTCCATTATAGCCCTCAATATAAAAATTCTGATGAGTATAGAAACACTCACCAGAATTAGTGTTATTATTCATAACATAAAATATTCTAGCAGTATTATGAGTTTTCAACATTTTCATTCTGAGATGGTTTCAGATATTATATTAGAAATTATTCGTTTAAGCGTTTGTGGCAACAAACCCATTATAGCAGAGTTTTAGTGTAAAGATTACTTTCATATAATTTTCAGTTCTTATTTTGGGGGTGCAGCCACTTCTTTCACTTCATACATTTTAATGTCTTATAATTAAAAAATGTAAATCACATCCCATCATTCTCACCCTCCTCAAATGCTGTGCTACTCATTGTCTATAACATTATTTTTTTAGTCAGTTGCTGTCTTATACAATTCTCATCAATTTCTATGGTCTCAATTACTCTTTTTATTCAGTTTCTTAACAAATATTAGGTTGGTACAAAAGTAATTGCGGCTTAAAAGGTTAAAAATAGTTGCAAAAAGTGCAGTTACTTTTGCACCAACCTAATATTTAGGTACTCAGGAATCCCAGCCATTGATCTTGTGCCATTATCATAAGTGAGGATTACCCCCAAGTGATGAAATTTCTTTTGATACAGTTCATAATTATTTGTTGGGTGGCTCAGCCCCTGACTATTCATAATAGAATATAGACTAAGCATATTCTATGGCACATAGTAATTGCTTTGTAAATATGTAATAAATGAGGAATGGCCTTTCCCTCCAACCAGCTTCTTCTTCTGGCTTCCTATCAACAGACCTACCACCAGGTCTGTTTGTGTTAACAGAAACACCACAATTGCAATACAGCAACAATACAGTGTTGAATAAAATGTACAGTCTTTTCTAAACATTATTGCATTTGACCTTCACAACACTTTGGTGAGATTGGGACTCTGATTTTTATTTCTCAGATGAGGAAAGAGTAGTAAGTGCTGTTCAGGGTATTTCTTTATAGATATAGGTACAGATTTTGAAAAATCCAAGTCGTCAGATTGAGGATTGCTTATTCTTTCATTGCATCACACTCTCGTCTAATAAATTCCCATTGATAAGTTTAAATTCACAAGTGAATTTCATCACTGGAATTTTATGAAACGATGAAACTGTTAATGTTTTATATGAAAACACAAAGCTGAGTTTATTGCTTAATTAAATAAGAGGGAACTATGTTGGTCAACTACAGTCTCTCAAAATAGAGTGTTAGGTTTGGGGAGAAACTCGAGGTCAAGAAATCTGTGAACATTCAGAGTTGTAGTTTTATGTCACTTTTAGAAGCCTGGTTGGTTATTCAGGTGTGACCACTGTTAATTGGTTTGCATTCAGAATTTTGTTCACTGACGCGTGTGTTCACTCCTGATTGACAGACTTTCAGGAGGGTGGGGTTGCCACTTGGGGAAGCCTGATCAAGACCATGTAGGCAGTTAATTGCTAATTGATTAAATGAGATTGAAAATTGTGTTGGTGGCTACTCGTTCTCCTGGCTACAAGAACAAGCAGTTTCCTCCCTCGGACCTTCTCAATTTCATTCTCAGTTTATTAATCTTTATACCCTCAGGGCTTAGGACAGAATTTATTTTATACAGGCATTTTTGACGACTATGGAGAAAGTGATTTGAAAATTGAATGAGTTGTTTTGGACATATCTTAGTATTTCTATCATGCACCCCCTTGTTTTCATTACACAGCCTATGTAAGTTCTCTAACACCGCCTGTGTGGATTGGGTGCTAGCCACCTACTTCCCTCCAGTTTTGTTTTTTTCTCCATAATCTATTCTGCACGTAACCATTTTACTTTACAAAAATTTTAATGGTGTTATACTTTTGTTCAAGAGTAGTTAGTTACTCTCCAACCTATTGAATTAAGACTAGATTTTTTAGTTTGCTGTGGATGATTTCTCAATGTTCCACACACAACCTACCCATGTTATCTTATAATTCACTGTCCTCCTCTCTGTGGCTAAGACACCCAAAGGTATTATTCCCGGAACCTGTCTAATCTGTCTCTGCCTCTGCACTTTTGCTCGTGCTTTTCCACTGTCTGGAATACCTTTCCCCATTTTCCCATTTCCAACTAATGAAATCCTATACATACTTATTTCAGTTTCCTATTCATATAGAATTTTCTGGTCCTCCAATAATGTATAATTTCTATCTTTTTCTGTACCTATTAAAGCACTGGTGGTGCCAATTGGAGGAACGAGTTTTACATTCTGTTCTGCAATGCAATTATTTTGTACCTTTCTTCTTCTTTATTTTACTAGTCCAAATTGTGAGCAGACTCCATGAATTCTCTACCTTGTTAACCTCCTGGATAATCTATTAAAATATTTTAAGTCTAGTAAATATATGTTCAAGGAATACAACATATTTTTGAATATCTAAATTCCTTTCTTTAAAGAAAGAAATAATTGGTTCTGCCTATTCGTACAGCTGAATCCCACATAACCTCAGAGGTGGGATGGTAATAGATAGGGGCAGAAATGTCAGTTGTTTAGCCAAATAGTACATATTTACCGTAATGATTTATATTTATGAAATTTGCTTTCGTCTCCAAGATGTTTTCTGTTGTTGAAATGTATTATGATTTTAGACATTTGCTTAGGGCAATAGAAATAATGCTTGATCTGTTTTATATGTCTGCATATAATATAGCAGTAAATAGTCACGGATCAACCTTCTTTGTTCAATGACTTTCTCACAGCATGGTTTTATTTTAATACACTAAAAAAATAAACAGAATTCTAAATCACACTCATCACAGATAAAACTTACTAGTTGTTAGTGAGAAGGAAGAAAACATTGTAGAGTTTGGAAATATGGTGAAGTGTGGTATCTACCGTACAACGAAAAATTGAAAAACAATGATCAAATGAAAGGGAGATTTTAGGCTTCAGAATTTCAAAGCTAAGTTAGTAAGACTTTTTTTTAGAAAGGCAGCTCTCATGCACAAAATATTCTTTAGTTCTTCCTTGAAAAATACTTGCGAAAGGTTACTTTCATCATCTGTCGGTTAATAATTCAATTATAATACGGAGCAGAGACTACGCATTGTGTATCTTTGTATCTCTCACCCTTGTACATTTACATGTCCAATAAGTGTCTTTTGAAAAAAATGAGTGAAAGAGTGAACTGGTAGATGGTCTAACAGTCTGCTTCCCTGTAGTTTCTTTGACTCTTGTTACTCAAAGCATGCTCTTCAAGCTAGCAGTTTCAGCATCACCTGGGGGCATGTTGGAAATGCATAGACTCAGGCTCTACCCCAGACTTACTGAATCAGATTCTGGTTTTAAAAAGGTCCCCAGGTGATTCATACGCACATTAAAAATTGAGAAGTACTGTATTCTATGGATAGAAGCAGACCAAGGAACATTAGTTAACTTTTCCCTCTTCTGTAACTCTTTTAAAAATACTTTAAAAATAGTTGTTCTGATTAATCATATTCCTGCTACTTGTGAAGGGATGGACTAAATGACTGCTTCAGCCTCCCTTTATGCTAGTAGACTTGAGATTTCTTTAGTTATAATCAGAACACCTGTCCAGAATATACATATTTTATTTAAAACAGATCTTTTAATACTAAAATAAATTTATGGCAAAAAAAAAAGAAAAAAAAAAGGCCTGGCACATTGCTGCAAAGTTGCCTTTGCCTCCTACCAGGATTTAGGTTTTAACGCTTCTGGGATTAATGATATACTTCACATAAAGGATTATTTTTACATCTTGGTTCCCTGGAATGAGCTCAGTGGGTAAATTGTAATGCCAAGTAGCAAAAGAACCTTTTGAAGGAGCTGCCACTTATTATGTGTGTTATTACAAATTATTATTGACTTTAAATGCTGGGTTTCTTTCATTTCCTGGATGTGGCAAAGGACATAATGTCACATCAGCTTTATGTGAAGGACTTTTAAATTTGTCTCTAAAGTCTGAGAAGGAAAGCGACAGCCAACTTTAACAGATGCAGCATAATGTAAACAAATTTTTCTCCCCAAATAAAATGTTTTACTTTCGACTCAATAGTGCATGGTCGTTCAACAGTCATTGTTTACTATTTCATTCCTACATATATATAAGATCGTAATGGATAAACATATTAATATCAAACACTCTTAGGGGATAACATATTATGATAATTTAATTAAAAATTTATTAAACTTATTGGGGTGACATTGGTCAAATTATGTAGGTTTCAACTGCACAAATCTATAATGTATCATCTCTATATTGCACAAATATTTTTACTATACCTTAGGAACATTACAAGTCATTATATATGGTATATAGCTGTTTCATTTTATTTTTATTGTGAAAATACATGGTTCATTTCAAAACAGAGACATATTTTTCTCTTTACATACTTAATCGCCAGTAAACATTTGATTAGGAAGTGCAAGCTTTCTTTCCTGGAAGCCAAAGCATTAGCTCTTTTGTGTAATTGTTTAATTGCCAATGTACCATTTTAATTGACATGCTAATATAACTTTCCATGGAAAGGAAGATGTAATCTTTTTTTATTATTAGTTTTAGGTATACAAAACATAGAATAGTTAGACATTTACACCCTTTACAAAGTGATAACCCCCTCCCCCAATCTACTACCCCTCTGACATTTGTTATAGCTTTACAATTCCATTGATTGATTATATTCCCCAAACTGTCTTTCATATATCTCTGGGACAATATTGCAGGTACTAATTTGTACGTTCTAATCCCATACCTTCTCCCTCCACACCCCCCCTCCCATCTAGCAACCCTCAGTTTTTCCTCTATATCTCTGAGACTATTTCTGTTTAGTTTGCAGAAGATGTAATCTTTTATTTTTGTTTCTTATCTAACGAGAACCCCTCTCTTAGATGGGCTGGTTTGGCAATTTGACGTAGGAAAAAGGATTATAGAATGAAGCTTTTCAGTGAATAAGGAAAAGAAATGAACTTTCTTTTCTGCCAAAACTCCCTCACAGAGAGTGCCGTGTGAGCTGGCGCATTGTCATGATGCAAGAGCCATGAATTGTTGATGAAAAGTTCAGGTCGTCTCACTTTTTCACGCAGCCCTTTCAGCACTTCCAAATAGTAAACTTGGTTAATGTTTGTCCAGTTGGTACAGATTCATAATGAATAATCCCTCTGATATCCAAGGGTTGCCAGTTGGTCTGCCAAATGGGCAGGGCATTGTAGTGCTGATTATTATGTTCTCATTAGTCTCTGGAGGATGTTCATGGACAATCGAGTGCTCATTAATCTGTCTTCTTCCTGTAACATTGATTTGTTCATTCCCCTTTTAGAGGCTCAAATATAGAAACCAAAAATTGATGTGTGGTATTAATGTACTTACAGATGTTGCCACCACTTATCCAGATAAGAAGTCCATCTTAATGTACATCACATCACTCTTTCAAGTTTTGCCTCAACAAGTGAGCATTGAAGCCATCCAGGAAGTGGAAATGTTGCCAAGGCCGTCCAAAGTCACTAGAGAAGAACATTTTCAGTTACATCATCAAATGCACTATTCTCAACAGGTAAAGTACCAAAAGAACTAATGGCAAAGGTGTTTTCTATTTTATGTGCATTTTTAGGTATCAGACACATATATAAATCTGTTATATCTATGAATATCTATACACATGTATACAGAGGGTGCCAAACATTTGTATACACATTTTAAGAAAGGAAAAAACTGTATTAAAATTGTAATAATGTATACTGATAACAAAAGATGAATACAGGTCATGTGTATACATTTTTTGGCACCCTCTGTATATAGCATAGTATATATACACAAATATATTATCTGTATACATAGCATAGTGTGTGTGTGTGTGTGTGTGTGTGAGGTCGGACAATTAAGTTCAAGAACTCATCCGAGAAAAAGTGCTACATACCTCACTGCTGAATATCACTACATTCACCTTCAAAGTACACCCCTTGGGAAGCTATGCACTGATGCCAGTGCCTAGTCCACCCTTCAAAGCCATCAGAGCTGTCATTGTATCACCATTGATGTCCTGAATATCATCCACATGTCTTCCTTTCAATATTTCCTTTATCTTCGGGTAAAGAAAGAAGTCATTGGGGGCCAGATCAGGTGAGTAGGGAGGGTGTCCCAATACAGCTATTTGTTTACTGGCTAAAAACTCCCTCACAGACAGTGCCGTGTGAGCTGGTGCGGTGTTGTGATGCAAGAGCCATGAATTATTGATGAAAAGTTCAGGTTGTCTCACTTTTTCACGCAGCCCTTTCAGCACTTCCAAATAGTAAACTTGGTTAACGTTTGTCCAGTTGGTACAGATTCATAGTAAATAATCCCTCTATATCCAAAAAGGTTAGCAACATCATTGCAACCAGTTCGCAAACTTAATTGTCAGACCTTGTATATGGGGGGGGTGAGAGACAGAGAGAGAGAGCGAGAGCGAGAGCGAGAGCGAGAGAGAGAGAAAGAGAGAGAGACAGAGACAGGTAGAGACTGAGACTGACTCTAAACCTTTAAAATTTTATCTGATATCATGAGCTATAATATAATTGTTTTCAAAACACATTATTAAAATACTCTGCTATTGATAGATACCGTATTATAGGAATATAGAACACAGAATATATTTTATTTCCATGTGTAAAATGAAATAAAAGATAGGCTCATATACACATTAAACTTTCCATCAGCTAGAGCCAAGAGCAAAGAATTAGAGCAAAAGTGAAGGCAAATACTCTGTTTAATAATATTTTCTGATTTTTAGTGGCAACCTGCTGATGTATTAACAAATTTTGATTTTTCAAGGTAACATTTTTGATAAAAGTAGTTTAAAACTTTTAAATAAATGAAATAGAGACTACATATGATAAAGATTTTTATTATACTGTTGTATAGAATCCTGTGGGATTCTCTCACATATGGCTTGTTTTGCTCCCAACAGTGGATATTTGGGGTGTTTTCTCATACATGGTTTGACACAGTGATGAAAAAGCCTTTAGCTGAATTTCTGCTGAAGGTGTGGAAAGCTCTTAGGCCTAATTTTCTAACTCTACTAAGTAGTTCTATATTTAGCTTAGGAAAGCTTCAGTCCTTTCCAAGGTATGGACCTGATGAATTCCGGTTTTGTTTACTTTGGGTTCAGAGACTATTGCTTTTACATGCCAATTTTTGCCACGATAAAGAGGAACATCCCATCTTAATGCTGGAGTTGTGTCAGTACGGAATCCTGATGGTTAAATCCTGCCTCATAGCTTCCCTGATTACCCGCCCCCCCACCTGACACTGAGCACCACAGTTCTTGGAGTGTACTGGTTTCTAATAGCACTTTCTATGTGTTTATGGTTAAACTTTCCATCTCGCTGTTTCCATTTAATGTTCGTTTTTCTGCTGTGTTGGAAAGCAGTCCTTCCAGGGTCACTTACGATGTCTCCTTCTCTTTTCTGCACCCCTCCCCCTAACCCTTTTCTGCAGATCACAGTCAGTCTAGCACAGGGGTATGAAAGAACTCCTTCCTCTCCTAAGCAGCGGTTCAAGAGCTATGCCTACGCACAGGCTGCTTATGTCACCACCTCTGACCCCACACGGAGCCCATTTCCTTCACAGGTCTGTCAACATTTACTCTCTGTTCTACAAAGCAAAGAATGTCTTCATCCATGAAAATCGAACGTGGCTTTTCTTTGTTTGAAGTTAGCAGTGCCTTTTTCCTTCCCCATCAAGAACTATTTCATTGTTCCCAGTTGTATTAGACGCTCTCACATGACGCTGTTTTGTTGTTAGACTTCTCTAGGTTTTCTTTCACTGCAGTTTTGTTTATTATTTTTCAAAATTTATTTTTCAATTTCAGTTGACACACAGTATTCTATTACTTCCAGGTATACAACGTAGTGATTAGACATGTGTATAGCTTATGAAGTGCTTCTTTAGGTTTAACATACTCGTATGTAGATTCTTCATGAATGGGGATTCTCATAGTAGTGATTTGTGCTTTCATTATGTGATTACCTGGATGGTTCTCTTTTACAAAGACTACCAAACAGTTGTAAGCAACCATTAAGTTCATTAAAGGTTTATGTATATAACTTTTGAAAGAATTGGAAAAATGGATGAAATTTACTAATCACATTATTTGGGGAGATTTTCCTAGACATTCAGTGTTTTAAGGAAATATCTGCTCTATATAGATGCCTTTATTATATTTTCATTCTATAAAACCGTATTTCTCTTCTACTTAAAAAACATAACTGCTAGCTTCTTCATATGATCTCTCTTAATTTTGCTAATTTAAACTTGTATATAAGGGTTTCTGTAGTATTCAGACAAAAAAGTCACACTAAAACCAGATCAGAGTCTATGTACCATTTAAAACTTTCCACATAAGGAATCTTCTTACTGGAGGTTTCCACCATTGCAATATTGTAGGAAAGCTAAAAATACAAGAAATTAGAGCCTTGTATATGTTAGAGCATGGAAGTGAAATGAGCTAGAATTGCTAGATTTGCTAGAATTTATTTTTAAAAGAAAAGTATTTATTTTGCAGAGTAGAGCAATTTGAAAAGTTCTTCAGGACGTGACTTTTATGAAAACTGCACTATGAATGGGAATTTAGAGATGGTAGACCTTATCTCATGGGTAAAAAAGTACAGATTTTTAGAGACTCATTGATTATTATTATTTTTTTTTAAGATAGTGGTTGTATTTAATTAGTGATTTATTTGGCATAGTTACTTGATGCCGGAGGTTGAAAATTTTTAACACTGAAAGATTCGCCCAGGGAAACTTATTTCAGAGCTTAGTTATGCCCTCTGTCCTTGGCTACTTTTCTTGCAAAGATGAGCAAAGGAGACTGGGTGAGAAAGTTTGTTACTCAGCCTTATCTTCAGTTACGTTTCCATCCATGTTTTCACAAAGGGTAGCTGTATAAAATTGATCAAAAAACTTAATCTGCTTTCTCATTATCAGGAAATAAAAATAATTCTGCCACACATTCCTATTTGCTATATGCCACGTGCCCGCGTTATATGAACTAATAAGATCCTCGTAAACCTTACAGTGGTAGGAGGTCCTATTTTATACCCATTTGAAGTTTATTCACCCTGTTTTTCTTTCCCCTCCTCTCCTCACCTTCCTGGCTCTCCCTGACTTTCTATGCTCTTTTTACTACCATCTTCCCATTGAAACCTCCAACACTTAAAGAATAAGTCTGTACATCCTAAAATAAAGGAGCATAAGCCAAAACAAAGAAAGAAGTTGTTGCCCTCTCATTATCGCTTTATAGAGCTGCCTTTTCCAGAAAGTTTTCTCCAATGCCTATTCCGGCAGAACATTTTTACCTTATTACCACCTCATTAAGGCATTGCTCAGGTATGACTCCTTAATGAAGTAATATAAATGGACATAATTTTGCTAGACTTGATTTTTTTCACTTTATTTTTGTGTAAATCTTGCAAAAATATTTATCGTAAAATAGTCAACAAATTCACTTATTTGTTTTATTTAACATAAGCTGCTGAAATGAACTTAATGTTATCCTTTCGAAAAGAAAAAGCATGAATTGCAATTGATGGGGAATGATATATTCTGCCTGTTTCTAAGGTAGCACATCAGAAGATAATGTTACGCGTAGTTAGATAAGTTTATGTCTTAATTATTGACTGAGAAAATGTTTTCTAAAGAATTTCTCAGCGGGGCTGAGCCCATACTGCCCCCTACAGGTTGTTTCTGATCCACTTCAAATGAGCTCCAGACGGGTTCCTACAAAGAAGGGGGAGGTTTTCCATAATAGTGAAGATAGCCACGCAGGTGACTGCCCCTGTGGGAAACATAAAGTTCATTATCTTAAAAGTTCCCAGTATCTTAGAAATGTCAGTTATCCGCATCTGTCCCAAAGTTGGAAAATCTGACTTTTACTCACTACAGTTTGTGAACCTGTTGAGGCAACACAATCTGACCTCCCTCGTGATTTCTGCCTATAAATGAGTTTTTCTCATAATTTACCAAGAAGCAAGACCATCTGGTGTGAACCCATAACTTTCCCTCATTGTATGACTTAACTGCCATGCATCCTTAGATGGAGGATATCCTTTGCATAATTATATTTAATTCCTCTTTGTATGACTTTGATCATGCCTCTCATTCTGCTCCTAATCTTATATCAAAAGTCCCCAGTCGCTTTTTTACCTTCAATTTCTCTGTCTCTCCTGGACCTCATCCTGTCCAAACCTACTGTGGGCATTCATACCTGCATGCATGCCTCCTCTCCCCAAACATATATCTCTCCACTTTATCTTGTTAATGTGCTATTATTAAACTCTTTCTTTCACTTAATACCTTCTGTAGTCCATGCTTCCTTCATTCATTCAAAAAGAATTATATTTAGTCACTAAATCAAATGTCTTCTTTTCAGCTCTCAGGCTTTCTACCATAATTGAGATACTGCTCTCATAGCCCCTAGACTCATCAGGTTCTCTATCTCCGACTGTTCTATATGTCTTTCATGATCTAACTCTTTCTCCCCTTCCAACTCCCTTAGTGTAGGAGTCTCATGGAAGATCTCTTGACCCACTTATTTGTACACACTCTCTTGTCAGTATGATTTAATCTCCTGGCTTCAAGCTGTATGCAGGTGACCATTATATCTATGTTTTCGCCATTTCTAATATGTCTTGAGTTATAGCCAGATTTCCAATTCATTTTCAGTTCTTTGGTATGTATCTATATACCTTGATGTCCACTGATTTCTCAAACCTACTGTGTCCTGAAGTGAGCTTTATTTCATTGCTCACAACCCGTTTTTTATTCTTTTGTTATGTAAATGAAAATATTACTCAGTTGTCATTCAAACTTAAATATGTGGCATGCTCTTTTGTCTCTATACTGATCTGATATTCAATAATGGGACATGTAAAGTCAGTTCTTTCTTTACAACATTTCTCCATTAAGTTACGTCCCCTCAATATTAATATATGTCCTCTGATTCAGTCCTTCAGCACATGTCTTCTAGATTACAGAAATAGCTTTCCAATCGATATCACTATCTTTAGCTTATCCACCTCTAAGTCAGATTAAATTTCGTTTTTAACAGCTTTAATAATATCATTCACAAAACTTTCTTCACTTTCTTTTGCCTTTATAACAAGTCCACTCCCCTAAATTTCATCAGGAATCTACATGATCTATTAACAGTTTATATTTTCATACTTATTGCACACTAGTCTATTTCATGTTTTCTTTACTCCAAATTAAATCAGTTGCTCTCCTCCATAAATGCCAAGCAGTTGCCCATCTTCGGTTTTTTGTTTCCCCAGCCTAGAGTGACTTTTCCTTCAAGTTGGCCAACTTAATCCAGATTTCAAAGCCTAACCAATAAGTGCAGAGCCTGGATTCAAGTTCAGATTTCTAACTCCAAGACCATGTTCTTTCTACTGACACTGACTTTTCTCTCCTGTGATTCTTATATATAGAATTATTCACACATGAAATAGTAGTCATTTATGTAATCACTTAACACTTATTTCTTAATCACCTACTATGTGCCAGGTATTATTATAGGATCACATGATGCATCAATAAACATACAAAATAATTCCTGCCCTAATGCAGGGTATATGCGCATGGGATAGTCATAATATGTATATGATAAACAGTATAAATACGTGAACTGTTTCAAATAATATATAAGCAATATGCATTAAGGTAAGTAAAATGTAGTAGTAAGTACAATAGTAAGCACTAAAAAGAAAAAATAAATAAATGAAAGAGGAAAGTGGGATATGCAGTATGTGGCAAAGAAAAGTTAAAATTTGTTTTTAGGTATTCAGAGAAGGACTCACTAAGAAGATAAATTTTGAGTAAAGACTGGAGAGAGGTGTGGGTACATGGCAGAAGACAAACCCTCGAGGGGAAACAGTGCAGAAGCCCTGAGTTGTGGGCATACTTGGCCTATTCAAGGAGAGGTATGGATGAGGGTCACAGTGCTAGGAGATGGTGTCTGAGCTGTAATAGTGTACCAAATCGCCTAGGGCCTTGTGAGTAATGGTGAAGCGGGAAGCAATTGGAGGAGTGACATAAACTCATATTATTTAAACATGGCTGCTGTGTGGAGAATAGACTAAAAGGAGCAAGGATGGAAGCAAAGAGATTAGTTAGAATGCTATTGCAATAATCTAGGCAAGATTTGACAGGGACTTGGATCTGGATTGTTTCTCTTTTTTCCCCAGTTTGTTTTTCTTTTTAAATAAAATTTATTGGGGTGGCAATGTTTAGTAAAATTACATAGGTTTCAAGGGTACAATTCTGTAATACATCATCTATATATCGCATTGTGTGCTCACCACCCAGAGTCAGTTCTCTTTCCATCACCCTATATTGAACCCCCTTTTGATTGTGGTAAATTATACATCACATAAAATTTACTATCTTAACCATTTTTTAAAATGTACAGTTCAGTGGTATTAATTACATACATAAAGTTATACAAGCATTATTGCCATCCATCTCCATCTTCTTCTTGCAAAGTAGAAACTGTATCCATTAAACGATAATTCCCCATAACCCCTCCCTCCAGTACCTGGTGAGACTACCAATCTATTCTCTGTTTTTATGAGTTTGTTTGTTTGTTGTTTGTTGTTTTTGTTTTTTAGATTCCATGTATAATGAGATCATGCAACATTTGTCTTTCTGTACCTGGCTTATTTCACTTAGCATAATGTCCTCCAGATTCATCAATGTTATAAGTGTTACTTAATATAAAGAGTGTTAAGTAGATGCAGCATCTTCCATCCTCTTCATTATGTTGTTCATGAAACTGAAGTCCAGAAATACTAAATCATTTAGCTAAGGTCACAGAGTAGAAATACCTCACCTAAGACCTGATATCCTGAAGTTTGCAAAATAGGATTTCTATCCTAGGATTGTAAATATTTCAAGCAAATTCACTACATTTTCCCATTTTCTGTAGAATAACCTCTAGTTTCTGTGTTTGTTAAGTAATCTGATTTCCTGTTTCATTGATAGTGTTTCTTACAATCTGTTTCAAAAAGTATTTTAATAATTATTCCTTAATTAAAGTTATTAAACCCAGTTTTAATGAAATCATACTCAGTGTGGTAGTATCAAAATTAAGTATGGTGGTATCAAAATTAAGATGGCTGATAACCTTGATAGAAATATATAAAATGTTATCTATTGATTGATCAATTGATTGATTGATTGATAGATATCTATGTCTGTCTGTCTATCTGGATATATTTTTTAAAAATGCGTAATTAGCAGATATCCATATGTAATTGTCCCTGCTACGGGATTCCATCAGACCATATTCTTATGTATTTGTTTGGTCTTTGCCTAGGGACAACATTAGTGCAAAAATGGAATAATGCTGTTTTTCAATGAAAACTTCTTACTTAATCTTGTAGAGTAACATAGGTAAACGTGTGGTAAATATGTGGTAGAGTCTATGCAATCAAGTCTCAAACCTACTGGCAAATGGCTTTATTTGAAATAAAACTTTACTCCCTTGAGCTTATAAAGAAAAAGATACATTCTTTTGAAGGATATCTTATTTAGTATTAATTAATTTAGAGTAATTATGAAACCAGCATGTCATTAGTGTTCATATAAAGTATTTTGTGTCACGGTGAAATTATGATAAGAATGCAAATGTCTATTTTTTTTTAAACTAGGAAAAGATTATAAATTAAACCCTTGGGGGAAGAAACTATGTTTTAGAATTAATGGCGAGTTGGCAGTATTGCTATGTGACTCCTTATTTCCCGATTATCTGGCTGCTGATTCAGTTACAGAAAGTCATGTTCCTCTTTTACCTATATCAAATCCTGATTTAGAAGATTAGCATTTTAAATAATTATTTCTATTAGTTCAGTTATTTATGGTGTAATGATGCCTATGATGGGAGCTATGTATAACAATAGGATTACTTCACAATAAAATTTACTTACAGTGAACATTTATGAAAATGTTTATTAGGTTTCTCTGGGATCTCTGGTTAATTTAAAATCTTAGTACATTTTATCTTCATTATAACATGTCCCAAGGAAATTTTTGGCTGAGAGATTAGCATTATAAAAAGAGGACTTTAATTAGAAATTTCTATACTGTAGGTCAGATTGCTAAATCCAGCAGCAATTATCTGCTTCCTGAGATATGTAGTTCTCTTTCTAAAACATTAAAATTTACTTTATAATACCTGAAAAAGTCATTTCGAGCAGAATTTTGGATCATTAATGGAATTAGACGTGTCCATGGATTCTTCTACTTCTATTTCATCATTTAAATTTCATGTGAGCCAGATGATTAAAGTCTTAACTATTTGGTACTTCAAATATTTCAGGAACAAGTATGCCAGAAGCACTTCAGTATTACCACTAATTTGCTAATTGGTCATTGCCTACTTGATCCTAGAAGCCAGGAATGAATGTGAAAGAACGTATCTATTAAGCTCTTAAAAATCTTACTATTTCTATTGCTTCACATTCTTTGGTTATAGAAATTATTTATTGAGTGGGTGAAGGTAGTTAGTGAGGCAGTTCTAGTTGTGTCGTGTATTGGTTAGAATTCATATATGAAATACCATAAAGAAAGTTAAAAGTCAAATAATGAATTAGGAAATTATTTGTAACATTTATAACATACAGAATTGTAATACCCTTCATATATAAATAGCTCAGTAAATCAATAGCAAAGGAAAACACCTCAATAGGAAATTCACAAAGAACATGAGACAGAAAATGACAAAAGAAAGAAGTCAATATATCAGTAAGTATTTAAAAAGACATTCCATGCAATATATTCCACTAGTAATAAATGATACATAATATAAAACAGTGAAGTCAGTTTTGCCTACCAGATAGGCAGATTGGAAGGGTGATGACACCCACAGTTTTCTAGAGCATAAGGAAAAAGGTAATCTTATGAGTAATGAAGGGCTTATGACAAAATAAATTGATGTTGTCTTTCTGGAGCATCATTTTTAAATAAATCACACAATTTTAAACGTGTAAGTCAGACCTGTATTCATACCTCTAAAAACTATCTAAGGGTGATAATCTGATGAGTGCAATGATGTAAGTAAGAAAGAGTGAAGACATTTCTTTAAAAGAATGGAAATTTATGGTTCCATACCAATTTTACAATTATTCGTTCTATTTTTATGAAAAATGCCATCGGAATTTTGATAGGGATTGCAACGAATCTGTAGATCACTTTGGGTAGTGTAGACATTTTAGCAATATTAATTCTTCCAATCCATGAGCACCAAATGAATATTTTCTCGTGTGTGTGTGTGTGCGTGTGTGTGTGGGTGTGTGTCTTCTTCAATTTCATCAGTGTCTTGTAGTTATTAGTGTACAGGTCTTGTTTAAATTTGTTCCTAGGTATTTTATTCTTTTGGATGTTGTAAATGGAGTTCTTTTTTCAAATTTCTGTTTCTGCTTGTTTGTTATTGGTGAATAGAAATGCAACAGATTTTTGTATATTGGTTTTTGTATCCTGCAACTGTACTGAATTTATTAGTTCTCAGGTGTGTTTTTTTTGGTGGAGTCTTTAGGATTTTCTATACATAATATATGTCATCTGCAAATAGTGACAGTTTTACTTCTTCCTTTACAATTTGGATGCCTTCTGTTGCTGTTTCTTGCCTAATTCCTCTGGCTGGGAATTTCAATACTATGTTGAATAAATGGTGAGAGGGAACATCCTTTTGTTGTTCCTGATCTTAGATTTGAGTATGATGTTAGCTGTGAGCTTGTGATATAGGGCATTTTTTATAGATAAGACCTGAATATCCATCACTATATGATTGGTAAAACTTATTATACATATATTTAATACTGTATCATGGGACATTTGAAATCCATGCTGTAGAGGTATATTTATTGCCATGTTGCAAAAATATCCCTGATATGTGGTTAGTTAAAAGAGAAAGCTGCAAATAGTATATGACATATAATTATACAACATATATACATAAATATATATTTACATGTGTATGCATGTTTATGTATGTGCAACTACACTCATATACTACCAGTAATACCAAATACTGACTTCACTGTGGGTCAGCAAGGGGACTTTATTCATTATGGTTATTCAGCAACCCAGCCTCATTAAATAGCCACCTTCTAGACTATTTGCAGTCACTGTGAAAATGGAAAGAAAGCTCTGGAATTTCTTTGCATGGTAATTAAATACTTGGACAGGAAGTATACATGAGGTGTGATCGAACAATGTGGTGAATGTTTAAATAAATAAAAACATTACAGTATAAGACACAAATTGTCATTAATCCCCCTCAAAATACTTCCCCTCACTTCAAACACACTTATTCCCTCATGATTGCCACTTTCTGAAGCAGTTCTGGAAGTCCTCTTTCATGTGTCTTTAGTTGTGTTGTCATGGCTGCCTCAATGTCCTGAATCATTTTGATTTTGGCGAAGAGCCAGAAGTTGCACAGTGCCATATTCGGTTAATAAGGTAGATGAGTACACACTGTAATGTTTTTATTTGACAGAAATTGCCATATACCAAAAGTGATGTGTGACATGGATTGTTGTCATAATGGAGTATGACGTATGGCACACTTTAAAACACTCCTTCTCTCAACCGTAGCTCACACCCGACTGACTGCACCGAACAAGTTAAAACTTGTCACACACTGTTTTTCGCACACTGTTCTATGCTCTGCTTCCTGTATTGAAGATACCTGCTTTTCCATTGTATGGCACTCGGCAGCAGTGTTCACCGTATTTTGTGATCACAATGGAGAGGCTCTGTGTCACACATCGCTTCTGGTATGGGAATTTCTGTCAAATAAAAACATTACGGTGTGTCCTCATCCACCTTATTCACAGGATCTGGCACTCTGATACTTCTGGCTCTTCCCCAAAGTCAAAATGACCATGAAAGACAAATGTTTTGAATCAATTTAGGACATCGAGGCAGCCATGACAGCATAACTAAAGACACGCATGAAAGAGGACTTCTAGAACTGCCTCAGAAAGTGTAGAAGAACATTGGAATAAGTGTGTTCGAAGTGAGGGGGAGTAGTTTGAGTGGGATGTAGTTGGAGTAGTTTAATGTCAATGTTCTTTTACTGTAAAAAGTTTTTTTGAATTTAAACATTCACCGTATTTTGTGATCACACTTCATATGTTATCTCAGCTCACAACTCATTGGCCAAAACCAGTCGCATGGCTTCACCCACTTAGAGAGCACTAGGAAGTATATTCATGTTACATGTCTCACATATGGAAGGCTGACCATAAGCATAAGCACTGCTTATCATTGCTACAATATCTATAAAATGGTTTGCACAAACATCAAATGATAAAATGAAATAGGAAATTAAAACATGGCCATGCCCTCAAGAAATTGGCTTAGTGTTGTGCATTATTTAAGTATAAAATATTAATTTACAAAACTACAAAAATAAAGTCATTTAACTTACTAAACTTTAGGAAGCACATACATGATTTTTGACTAGTATTTAACTTCCTAATAGAAATACCCAAAATTGCAATCTGGAATATGATGAGCCTTCTATTGGAAGAAGTGCTTAAGCACAGAACAGATTATGACACTGGTTGTTAAAGGGATTCAGTCATTGGGAACATGGTTCATTAACCTGTTCACCTACTGTGTGCAGAAACCATGTATCTGTCCAAGAAGACTTTTGGTTCCATTGTAAGTCTGGAATCCATGATCCTAATCTATGATTTTTGTTGAACACTGGTAACTATTAGGGAATGATTGACAAGGAACCAAGCATGGGGAACATATATGACTACATTACATTATTGCCCCTAAGAAATGTACAGATTAAGTATAGAACATGATTGGAGTAGTTTTGATCCTGGAATAATTTCACTTTACACTCAGAAGAAAATCCAAAGTGCCTATGTGATCTGTTCCCTCCATATCCTGCTTTCTCCCTTATCCTTCTCCCCATCACTGAGCTCCAAATGCACTGGCCTGCTAGCTTTGCTTCTGATAGACAAAAATGCTTCCAACTCAGGAATTTTACTAATGTGTTTTCCTCTTCCTGAAAATCTCTTTCCCAGGTATTTACGTGGCTTGCTTCCTAACCTTAATCAGGCCTCAGAGAGGACTTTTCTGACTGCCTTGTTTAATACACCACCGCAGTCACTCTTTTGCCTCTTTCCATGCTTTTGTTTTTCCCTTACAGCATTATCACTACCAACTTTATGCTGTATATTTAATTGCAGATTGTTTTTCCCTGATGAATGAAAACTCCAAGAGAGAAGGGACTCAGAATCTAGATCACGTAGTAGGTACACAAAACCTATTGATAGAATGAAAGAACGAATGAGTAGCTTATCCTTTTTATATGCCCAGTTATCCCATTATATTGCATATTCTAGGATAGAACTGAGTGAGCATCATTATTTAGGGAAGCGCATATCCAGGTATTAGTGTATTAGTGCTGCTTTCATGACCCTGGTAAATTGTTCATGGTTTTTTAGAAGCAGGTCCTACAATCTGAACTGTGCAGTGACACAGTTTTAACATCTTCTTCCTTTATGTGCTATAAATTATTACTCCCATCTACTGTATTTGAACAGGAGATCTACATATAAAAGTATAAATATTACAAGGAAGGACAGGCTACATTTCAAACATGTTTATTTTCTTAAGTTACCGCAGGGATTGGGGAGGTCGATTCATGAGGCCCATCACATGATTATTAGATGGGGTCCATGAATCTGTACTTTATACAGCGATCCTGTAATGCTCTGTAAAGAGGTATTTAGGAGTATTTTCACTAAGTTCATCCTAAACAGACTTTTTCGCAGGCTCAGATAAGTGAAGGGAAGAATGAAAATATTAACTGGGGCATGACTTTAGTAAATGACATTACGATAGCTGTGGAGGTAAGCCTGTATTCAGTAGATGGATGACATAGGTAACTCTGGGGACTTTGCTGCCCTAAGAAGCCTTATTTCTTCAATAGTAATAAGAAGAGGGAGAGAGGAAAATTACCACTTATTGACTAAGGATGGAAAATATGTGGAGAAAGAATTGGTGAAAAGTGATGTAAAATGTAACTAGGAGCTAAATAAACCCAGAGAAGAAACTGTAAGTAAGTAGATATGGATTTACAAACCACTCTCTTCAATTATAAGGGTTTTGAATAGTCTGATGCTTTTCTATTCTCAACAACATCTCTGTGTGTGTGTGTGTGTGTGTGTGAGAGAGAGAGAGAGAGAGAGAGAGAGAGAGAGAGAGAGAGAGAGAGAGAGAGAGAGAACATGGGCTCAATGTTCAGGCTCAAAATGAAATTTCTATTTTAAATAATTTTTAAAATGGCACATTATTGGCATATGTGAAGTTTTAACACGTTTTTGAAGTAATACTAAATCTATGATCCCCTTAACAAATGTTCTGCTCAAATTAGGTATTACAATTTGAGATGTAATACCTAAGTGTAAATGAAGGAAGTGCTCTTCTCATTTAAAGTATAGGAATTATATGGAACTTTTTTGCCTTTTCATAAGAGGAAATTTTAAGAGTGCACAAAAGTAGATAATGTGATTTATAGACTAAGAGCTTTGCCTTGGTGAAACATTCTACTCACTGATTAAAGGACCATTTGTGAGGGCAGTTTTATTTCTGTTGGAGAGAAGGTTCAGATCTTTGACAAAACTAACATTTGAAGTCTCAATTTCAATTCTACTATAATGTCTTAGTGATATTTCTAAATGTTAGAAAATTACTAAAATATTAGGAAGAATAAAATTGGTAAGAATTGAAGAAATTAGCATCATTTTAATTTTTATGGATAGAAAATTATAATTCCTGGAATTTTCAATGTGTATAGCATTTTCTTATGGAATAGAGTGATTTTTGATTCTTCTGATGCAAGTAAAAACCTAATCTAAATTCAGGAAGATGTTTTCAGATGTGAGAGTAGAAATATATTTAGTGTTAGAATGGCAGAAAGATTTTTCTAATAAAAATGATATATAAGGTTGAAGTTAATGGATTTTTTCAAAATGATTAGTTTGTTATCTGTCATAGCACTTGTTTGCATAAAACATAGATACATTACATTAACATAAGGATGGACCTTAGTTTTCCCAAAATGTGGAATAAAATATAGAAACTATTTGAAAATATACATGAGTCCTGGCCACTAGGTTTTATTATGGCTGGAAATAATATATTAAAAAGTTTTCTATAAATCAATGGGACTATATCAAACTAAAAAGCTTCTGCACAGCAAAAGAAACTGTCAACAAAACAAAGAGGCAACCTACCAAATGGGAGAAGATATTTCCAAACAACACTTCTGATAAGGGACTAATATCTAAAATATGTAAAGCACCCATACAGCTCAACCAACAAAAAAACAAACTAATTTCAAAAATGGGCAGAGGACCTGAACAGACACTTCCCCCAAGAAGACATACAAATGGCAAATGGACTTGTGAAAAAATGTTCAACATCTCTAATCAGAGAAATGCAAATAAAAACCACAGTGAGATATCACCTCACACCTGTTAGAATGGCTGTCATCAACAAGACAAGTCATAACAAACGTTGGAGAGGCTGTGGAGAAAAGTAACCTTTATACACTGTTGGTGGAAATGCAAATTGGTATAGCTGCTGTGGAAAACAGTATGGAGGTCCCTTGAATGTTAAGAATAGTTATTATATGACCCAGCAATCCCTCTTCTTGGTATCTACCCCAAAAATCTGAAATAATTTATCCATAGGGCTATATATACCCCTATGTTCATTGCAGCATTATTCATAGTGGCTAAGACATGGAAACAAGCAAAGTGTCCTTCGATAGATGATTGGATAAAGAAGTTGTGGTATATATACACAAAGAATATTACTCAGTCATAAGAAAAGATGAAATACTGCTATTTGCAACAACATGGATGGATCTTGAGATTATCATGCTAAATGTAGTCAGACAGAAAAAGTCAAGATTCCACTCCTATGTGGGGTATAAAACTGAAAGCATCAAACGAACAAACAAATGAGCAAAAACTCGTAGACACAGACAACAGTTTAGTGGTTACCAGAGGAAAAGCGAGGAGAGGGGATGCTAGATGAGGGAAAGAGGGATCAAATATAGTATGGTGATGGAAGGAGATTTGATCTTGGGTGGTGAGCACACAATGTGATATATAGATGATGTATTATAGAAATGTACACTTGAAACCTATAGAATTTCATTAACCTGTGGCACCCCATTAAATATAATTAAAAATAGTAAAAATCACAGCAAAAGGAAAAAAGAGAAAGTTTTCCCCAGTTCAGGTATTTGAAAAGACTCAACTGAATATATTCAGATAAGGCTTTTATTTAAAGGCAGTGATGTTGTGGAGCAAGGGAAAATGAATACAGCAAACTTCAAAAGTCTGGGAACCATTCCCAGCTTTAGCTTCCTGTGTGTCCTTCGTCACATAACACGGAAGCACCGTGTCTCCTTCTAGGACCACCAAGATTTGTGTGAGGAATCCTGGCCTGTGGCAAAGCACCAGTAAAGAAACTGACCCTGGGGATCATCATGGAACTTTAGGGTCTTAAAAAAGCACATCTTAAATCCCACTCCCCTTAGTTAAGCCAACAGTCAAAATGCAGGCTCTCAACATTTGAGAGTTGATCTGATCCACAGTATTAGGAGTAATGCCAAGAGTAATATAATAAATTTCATCTACTTCACATTGTAAATTCTACTTCGCAATAAATTCATCTGCTTCATTGCTGAGAGAAAAGGGGTACCTTACCTGTCACCTACTATTTAACTAAAATTGAATTTTTTATTTAAAAAATCTATGAAGATTAACAAATTAAATTTCTTGGTTATGTGTGTGAATCATAAGCATAAGAAATACTATAGCTACCTTTTTTAGGGGTACAAAAAGGCCGGAAAATGAACATTAATGATTTAACAAACATTTCTTGGGGACGATTTCAGTTTCAACACGCTGTGGGAAGAGGGTGAAAGAAAAACGGGGGGTGCCAAAAAATGTATACAAGTGGACACTTTGGTCAGCGTTGCGCAAGCAGTAGTTCGCTGTCATCAGAACGATGACTGTCTGGTCGCTGATGGGAACCACTTTGAGCACCTCTTGTAATTGCAGAAGTCAAACGTGACGTGTATTCATCTTTTGTTATTAGTATATATCGAGTATTACAATTAACACAGTTTTTTCCTTTCTTAAAATATGTGAAAATTTTTTGGCACCCTCTGTAGTCTTTTCCCAGAATTTTCAAATCTCTTTCTCTTACTTTTGACTATTATAACCTTTATTTTCTTATTCTCCAAAATCTTATCTCCCAATAAAATAAACAAAATAGTACTTCCATTTTCATGAAAGGCAGTCTACCTTTTTATCACACCTACCTTTAAATCTTCATTGACTTTCTACTTTCTCTCACTGCCTGATGTTAAATTAAGAAGCCTTCTGTTACCTGTGTTTGAATTACACTTAATTTCTAATCTTTTTTTCCCTAGACTTTAAGAACATTTGGACATGAAATTGTTTACCAGTCTTATTCAGTTAACAAGAAAGAAAAAATAAAATGTTAAGACAGTTTCCATGTGCTGTGTTTTTTATCTTTTTTTTAATGACCTACAATTACATATAACTATGTGAACGTTTAAGGTGTGCAATGCGTTGATTTGTTATATTTATATATTGCAAGGTAATTACCATTGTAGTGTTAGCTAACATTTGCATCACATCGTATAATTATCATCTCCTTTTTTGTGCTGAGATTTCCAGAACTTGTTCATCTTCTAATTGCAAGTTCGTACCCTTTGACTAACATCTTTCCAACTCCCCCACCCATGCACCGTTTTTCACTAAATCTGAATTGTGCATTATGGAATCATTAAATTTCAAGAATGAGTCAGTCTAAAGACAAGCTTCTGAGCAATACCCCAGCCACACACACTACACCATGAAGTGCATGCAACATAAAACTAGAAACACAAAAGGCCCAATAGTGACATTGGACAAAACATTGACCAATCTCTCCTAGCACACCTAACGATGTTAATCACTCCATTTTTTTCTCATTCTCTTATATCCTTGTGGTATTTATACCTTTAAAATTTTTCAGAACATTCTCTCTCTTTTTTTCTTTTTTTACTAGTGACTTTGACACTTATTTCTTAGCGTGTTAGGTGTTTTTTTTGTGGTGAATTCATTATTAGAAATGTCTTCATGGTCCTTGATGTTCATTTCAGTACATTTATTTTATCTGTAAAATTTTGTGAAGAAATGAGTAGCATACCCAAACTTTAATTAAAAAAAAAAAAGTTTGATTTCCAATGTTGACAGTGGGGAGTGGGTCAGGAGACCCAGGCCATTTACTTTTTAGATTTCTTCAGAGGAATGACAAGGTGGATGATTTTATGTTGACTGGTCAGCTTTTCTCCTCTTCACAAGTAAGTGAAAAGCTCTGATTGCTTTTTGGGTATGGGTTAGGGAAATACACTGTAACTATGGTTGCGAGAGAAGGAGGGAGAGAGAGAAAGAGACAGAGATACATGCTTATTTTGTTCCCATCGGATAGGGGATGGCATATCTTCCCTGTATAGAACATGTACTCATATTGGCTTTAGCAGCTGTTCTTTAATTTCATGGTATTAAAATGTCCTAAATACACCACACACACACACACGCACACACACATACGCACGCACGCATGCAGTTTTTAATCAGTGTGACTGGCTTTGTCCTCTAATTCTGGTTCTGTTACTTACTGGTTGTATGAATTAGGATATGTTACTGTAATTTTACTCTTTTAAAAAAATGGCTTAAGAACAATTCTTGCCTCACAACAAGAACTAAGAATTCACTGAGCTAGCAGGTACAAATATGATCACAGAATAAACCTGATAGATGTTTTATTATGCATGAAGGGTTTTTATAGTAACTTTTTATAAAGGTGGGTCTTTGTTGTCTCTGTAGTGATTGGAATCCATTAGTTTTAATGGAGTATTAAAAAATTTTGAGAGCCGGAAAGAAGCAAAGGAAGTACCTGGTGCTTATGTAATTCTTTCATTTGTTTTAATTATGAGATTACTGAATCATGTTCAAATGAGATATGGGAAGAAAGATAGTTTACAGATCAATTCCTCAGGTCTTTTTATTTATATTTCTTTTTTGTTATGGAATTAATGTACTTTCTATGGAAATTTGCATCTTTGAATACCGTCTTTTAGTTTCTTTAAATAAATTATCTTCAAATGATACAATACCATACAGCCACTAAGAACCAAATTATAAAAGAAAATTTAATGGCACTGGGAAATGTTTACAGTATAATGCATCTGTAAAAATGTAGGTGGGAGAACATTATAACTTTTTTTGAAAAACACCTATATTTGTGTGGTTGCATCTGTATATGTATTTACAATAAAGGCAATCGCATCCAGAATATTTTACACTAAATTGTTTTTCATTGTTTTTATAGGAAGGTGTTTTTTTTTTTTAAAGTTTATTGGGGTGACAATGGCTAGTAAAGTTACATAGGTTTCAAGTGTACAATTCTGTAATACATCATCTGTATATGGAAGGTTTTAATTCTTGGAATTTTGTGCTCGCTTCGGCAGCACATATACTAAAAAAATTCTTGGAATTTTCTATTTTCTTCGTTTCTTCAATTAATTTATATGTTTTAAATATGTATGCAAATGTTTTTAATTTTTAGTAACAAAAATCCTCTCTCACATACATTTTTAACTTTCAATAAATGAAATGGAGGAAAGGGAAGTAATTAGTGATGTGATCTTCAAAAGTTACAATTCAGTAAACAAAACTGAAAACAAGAAATGAGATTTTAATTGAGGATAATGTATAAATGCTAGCAAAATGGTAAATAGTACACTATATAATAAAGTTCCATATTTTAAAATGTAACCAGAGGCTATTACAGCCTAATACATGTGTGATTGTGTTGTTAGTTTTTTAAAAGAGTTGATTAACATTACCGACAACTGAAGGATAGAGAATTTTAACTGAACACAGAATGATAGGTCAGAGCAGATTCCTGAAGATAAAAGGATATAACAATCATTAGAGTTCATGAGACCCAAAGAGTTCCTGAAGTATGCATAATAGTGTCCATTACTCCATTTGCATAATTTTCAAAATGTTTTTGTATGTACTTATAGTCTGTTCTAGGGTTAAAGAGCCTCAATTTTCATCACATTCTCAAAGGAGTTCATTGTCCCCAAATAGTAAAGAACCCCTGACAAAGACAAGATATGGTGACATTATGAGGACTTGGGAAGCCAGGCCAATTTTCCTTTCTATGGCACATTAGGTAATGGCTTCATGTTATGTTACCCATATTTTAAACCTGGTATATTGAGAAACAGGAGTAACAGTTTATGTTTCCAACTACAAGTTGTGTGTTCATGGAAGGAGAGGAACAAGTGATGTGATTGTAGCCCTTCTCAGCACAGACAGTGAAAGGAATTCTGTTGATTCAGCAAAAGAATATATAGTATCCTTATGTATTAAAAGAATTCCTCATGCTTTATCGCATGTTTACTTACATCCCTTTTACATGCTTTGTGTCATTTTATCCCCCAATGAACTTGTGAGATACTGGTTGGACTTTAATTCTGTAAACTAAGAGTATGTTGAATGATTTGCCCACAGCAGCAATTAGAAAGCAATAGCTATGGGACTCAACACCAATTTTTGAATTCCTAGGCTTTTAACCATTTAGTCTAAGACTCTTCCCAAATGTTGATCTTAGTATTCTTAGATAACATTTGTAATGATAAATAATAACAAAACATGATAACACTGATTGAACAATGGTTATGTGCCACACATTACTCTAAACCCTGTTCATGCATTAACTCAATCTTCATAACACCCCAGTGAAGCAGATTCTATTATTATACTAATCTTACACATGAGGAAATTGATACACAGATGGGTTAAGAAATCTGCCCACAGTCATGCAGATGAAAATTCATGAGCGAGAAACTCTCCTACACACCCCTATGCTAAACTGACACAAAAAGAGCTATAATGAACAAAGGTTATCTTTTCACATGCACACTTAAACACATTCTTTGTTATTTACTAAAAGTGAATGAAATATACAAACAGTTTAATGATAGAAATTACAAATTGGGCAACCTCAAAATAAAGAGGTAAAATATGGGCAACTTTAAAAAATGAAGGATGAGGATTGGGCAACTGATAATGATGAATAATAATTACTATGGAATCTCCGATCTGTTGACTTCAGATATTACAATTTACTTAGTTGAGAGAGGAGAGGGGGAGGGGAGGGAAAAGAGGGGAAGAGGGGAGAGAGAGAGAGGGAGGGAGGGAAGGAGGGGGAGAGAGAGAGAGAGAGAGAGAGAGAGAGAGAGAATTGTCTTAAAGATTGTAATTTATAACCAACTTGTGGAAAAATGGTGTGCCGTATTACATTCCTATTTGGCACCCTGATTGTAATAAGATACATCCTTTCTAAAAGTGTCCATTTGATGAGTAAGTGAACCAATTCAAATTTTCATCATTTTGTTGATAATAGCATTAGTGGCCTTTAATGATAATGCTTTTTGAGTAGCAGCAATTAACTAAATGTGGTAAACAGAGCAATTGAGCATTAAATTTGAAATCAGAATATTTGGCACTGAGCATGCTATAAGTACATATTAAAATGATTGTTGATTATTTAAAGATTTATTAAGTTGATGAAGAACATTAACTTGTATTGTATCCTATGTTATTTAGGATGCTGTTGGTTTCAAACCTACTTGAGCCAAAAAAAAAAAAAAAAATGTATCAACTCAGTAAATAATGAGTTCAAGTTTTGATCAAGGATTTAATATAGTTTTGTTACAGAGTGAGGGTCTTTATTTCTCTGTTAATCTCTCAACCTTACCGCCCACAACTTGTCACATTGATACAGCTGGCTTCTCTCAGCAGCTCTTGGAAACTCTTCTTTCCATGTCCACGGCCAAGTGCTAGGAGTATATCTTTCTCCAAATATCAAACAAAAGGTATGTGCTTCTCTCTGATTGAAACCTCTTAGATCATATACCTGCCCTGAGACGATCACTGTAGCAAAGGGGATAGAATAATCCTAATTGGCTTGCACAGAACCCAAGCTCACATATAGAACTGAGGGTCAGATCTATCCTATTTCAATCACTGGTTGAAACAAAATGGAGTGGGTAATCTCAGTGTCTACTACAGTCTTTCTCTTTGAATATCCAACATTGTGACACGCCCTGCTCATTCAGTTTTGAAAATGCCCAGATAACATCCCTGAAAAGAGAAAGTCTAGAACATTTTCCACTGATGACATCCAGTTTCAAGGTTAGGATGTTGGGGTGATCTGCAGTCCCTTTCAGTTATTTTGTGATACAGTGCTTTATCCAGTGGGCTATGAATTAAAGATCCAAGTCCAATACCCCTAAATAAAAAGTTGAAAGAGAACAGGATGTCCTCTTTCTTGTGTGTGTGTGTGTGTGTGTGTGTGTGTATATATGTATATATACACACACACAAATATTATTTATATATTTGTATACACAAGTGTGTGTGTGTATGTGTATATATATATATATATATATATATATATATATATATATATATATATATATATATATAGAGAGAGAGAGAGAGAGAGAGAGAGAGAGAGAGAGATTGAGAGAGAGAGAATGGGAACAAACATATGTCCTGCATTGTCAGGGCGTTCCTGGCGAGTCTTCCTTCTGTTCTTCAAAAGTTTCGCTTAATAGTTGTTTTCGTGATTATATCTGAGATTGACAATGGGGAAAATGCCACTTCAGGGGACTGTGCCATTTTGATCTTCTATTTATTGCCTTGTTTCAGGGTTCTGGTGTGTACCCTAAGGTTGAGTAATCACAAGGTACTTTTAAAGCAGACTTGGGATTTCTATGGAAATAAGATTTCTCTACAATTTGTAGACCTTGAGTATTTTTTCCCTCTCAATTCTATGACCTACTCTGGTGTCATTCTGGTCTTCAAATGTGAGCCCATTCTTCTTTAATAGGTCTCTGTGCTTTGTGTATTCCCTGACTGAGGCGATTTGCAGTGAAATTTTGGGATAGGAGGCAGAGCCAATCTACCTTTTGATTGTAGATTCCGTCTAAGCTGCTTCTTCATGACAGACAGGAGTAAGCATCTACTTCCTCAGGAAAGTGCTTTAGGGAACCCCAGTAGTTGAATTTTTTAAATTAATTTTATTGGGGAATATTGGGGAACAGTGTGTTTCTCCAGGGCCCATCAGCTTCAAGTTGTTGTCCTGCAATCTAGTAGTGGAGGGTGCAGCTCAGCTCCAAGTCCAGGCACGTTTTCAATCTAGTTGCCTCCCACCATCCCATGTGGGAATTGAACTGGCAACCTTGTTGTTAAGAGCTCGCGCTCTAAGCAACTGAGCCCCTCTGGAGGCTCACTCGCAGCGAGTTGTCTTTAATCTAGTTGTGGAGGGCGCAGCTCACTGGCCCAGGTGGGAATCGAACCGGCAACCCTGTTTTTCAGGTCTCGCTCTCTAACCAACTGAGCCATCCGGCCGCCCCGGAATTTATTTATTTATTTATATATATTTTAAAATACTTAAGTCTTAAATTCTTGCTCTTCTACTTTTACTCATTAGATCTGGAATTTTTTTTTTTTTAAGGCTTTTTCAATCCTATCAGGTTCCAAATTACCAGCCTCTCAAGCCATTTACATTATAAGCCACAGGCAGCAAAGGTCTTTTCAAACGAAAGCGTATTTTCTTTTTTCTACGCTTCAGACAGCAGACCTTTAGCATGAACTTTTTTCTTCTTGGTATCAAGAGGCCAGTAAGTGCCAACATCTTTCTTTCTACCAAGTCCCTGACTAGTGTTGGTAGGCATAAGGTATGTGTCTCCAGATGAAATAGGCCGTTGTTTAATCAACTGTTTTTTAACCATGTAACAACTATCATCCTGAGATAGGAGGATCTGTCTCACTCTTGGTTGTCGTCTCCGACTTAATTCAGCTTATTCCACGTTTTAGGATCTGTTACTTTCAACAGATCCTGATATCAAATTACATTTGTTATAGTAATGGAAAACTCATGCATAAAGTTTATGTTTTAAAGCCTTCTATGAAAAATAATTGCATTTTAACATGTATCAGTGTCATAAGCTAATTAACGATAGACTAAGAATGTAATTTGAGGCATTAATCATCTTACTGATTTGCATTGGCCCCCACATTCTCTCATACCCCAAACTGCACACAAGGCATATTAGATACAATTTTTTGTAAATAGTGCCTGAGTAAGGTCACTGTTAGATGTATCCATCATATTAATGGGTGATTCTTTTAAAGGTAATTCATGCTAAGCTTCTGTCATTTTATCTCTCCTTATCACATGTATACCTGAAACTAGAAAGTGTTCTTTTCTTTTTAGTGAGTCTATGCGTAATTTGGTGTTTTAGCATTTATATTAAGAGATGGTATTTCTTTTTATCATAAAGGAGCCATATAAATGAAAAATAATGTTACAATTTTAATATTTTCTCCTGAGTCGTACTGAAATTCATTATAAATAATTGTGTTAGTACATTTTTCCTACTTACAGAATTATTGTGTTTTAAAATATGAATAATCACCTAGATTCTCTCAGTTGAGTAAGTTATTTTTAGGTAGTATTTTTGCAAATACATTTGTAGAACATTTAGTCTATTACAACAGTGAATTAGATTATACCACCTTTTAATTTTTATATTTCTATTAAATGAAAATACATTTGCCTTGCATAGAGCCATGTTTGTGCTGTGTTTTCTTAAAATAATAAGTTTTCCAAATGATACTACCCCAAAAAGACAAATTCAAAGACACAAACATTGATACAGAAAATACCAGTATTGGAGTAGTCATATGTGACACATTTTCTTCCATTAAACATTTCTTGTGATTATATTTTGGGAATTATTGATTTGTGTAACAGAAAGTTCCAGAGGAATGGTCAGAATTCAACCCAGATATTCACATCATCATTGCACTGCAGCTCCATTTCTCTGTGATTCTCTTGGCTCTTTTCTTCTTCTCTACTACCTCTGTCAAGTAGTTGATTCTTTTCCAGGATGGTTTTGTCATAATCACAAGATGGCTACCAGAATCTTCAGTGCTTCTTTTTTTCTTTATGTCCAAGGGAAAAAAATATTCTCAGTAATCATACAAAAAGCCTGGGCACTCTTTTGATTGGAGCAGGTCAGGTCACATATCTGTGATTATTGTACTGTGGCCAACAGAAAACCATGCATGTGGGTTTATATTACATGTCACTGAGCCAATCATTGTGGCAGTGACAATTCACTTAAACCAGTCAAGGCACATCCCTGGATTAGGGCTGAGATTAGTCCCACCCAAACCACAAGACTGCTACATAAGGTGAGATAGATTGAACATATTTTGGGAATTATTTTTTGGTAATATTTGATTATATGTTTTGCCATGGTTTGATCACATAAATCTTTAATGAAATAAGAGATATCATGTGGCAGTGTTCTAATGTGTGTATTATTTGTGTTTATATGTGTGTATGTGCATTGGAATATATATATATATATATATATATATATATATATATATATATATATATACACACACACACACACACACACACACACACACACACACATATACATATATAAATATATAAATAAATATAAGACCTAGCTGGACAATCAGCTCTAATGAGTCTTTTGGAGCAAAAATTAATATAAGACCGAGTCTTATTTTACTGTAAGACTGGCTCTTAAATATTGTAATATAATATAATATAATACTGGGTCTTACATTAATTTTTGCTCCAAAAGATGCATTATAGCTGATTGTCCGGCTAGGTCTTATTTTTGGGGAAACACGGTATATATGTATGTGTATATATATATATATATATATATATATATATATTTTGTTGTTGTTTTGTTTTGTTTGTTTGTGTGTTTCCATTGGTTCAAGCAATGTGTGTTTTCTTTGGAAAATATTTTTCATATCCACTAAATTTTTTTTATCTTATATAAGTTATGGTTGGATGCTTTTCAAAGAGGCTTCCCCACACCAGTCAAAATCATGCTTAGGGTAGGTTGGGTTATCACTGATGAGTCAAGTATTTCTAGAGCAATACTTGAGGCTTTGTCCCACAGCTAAATATATTCAACATTTAGCAGACATTTATTGAGTACCTGTTAGAATCGAAGTGCTATGCTTGGTGCTCTTGTGTATATGAAGATAAATGTGTGTCATGACACAATGACAAATTGGCTTCTAGAATGTGTTTATTTCCCATATCATTGCATTTTTCTTTTCTGTCGTTTTTCATTTTATCCTAGGACGATTTTGTTTTTTAAGAATAAAGAACATAATAATACATGAGCTCACTCGAGTTAGTTTCATACTCTACAGCTTACATAAGAACATAAGCATATAAGAAGTCAAATGCATACATTTACATAGTTTAGACTATTAAATTTTCCATTTTTGTATTTTCTTCTCACAGATGGCTGGCCTTTAGTACACACTAGAATTTACAAAAACAAACAAGATTTTAATAAGCTGAGTAAAATGAAGCTATTTATCTGGATAGATTACTTTGTAAAGTACAATTATAGAGGACCCTCCTAGGTCAGTGTGATGTATGATTTTAAATTTTTCTAAATGAGTTTTATTGACTTATGCATTTTAGTAGAAAATAAGTAATTACCAGATAATATCTATATTTACACATAAATTATGATGGTACTTGTATCATACAGTAAAAAATACATCTCTAGAAATTTCTAAGCAATCTCTTTTTATTAACAATAATAGCATTGTAAACCCAATATGGTTTCCTCTTTTGTTCTAAAATGCTATATTTATGTAACATATGAAATGTTTATGCAGGGTATTTATGTAGGGTAGGATTTGGAGATAAAAAGAACCTAGTGAACTATGTCTGTATGTGTGTGTGTCTATGTGTAGAAATGTAAATTTAAAATTTGAAGTTATGGTTAATTGGAATAAGAAATTAAGTTTGATGAAAACAGTTTGATGTCTGGTAGTTGAGAAATGTCTACGAGCCAGACATAATTCACTGAATAGTGGTGAGATATGTGTTATTCAGAACATTCTACAGGCACCTGAGGCAAGTTTCAGAAAGAACTGATGAGAGAGAGATAACTGTCTTAGGATGATTTAACTATGAGTAGTGTTGGTCCTGGGTTATTGACCATTTTATACCTACCCACTTGTAGCTGAGGATACTTTCTTAAATTGTTTCTATACATGTACCTTCGTCGACACTGAGAGACCTTTGCAATTCTCTGTTTTGGCTAAGTCAAGAAAACCGAAGTAAATCTTGCAGAGTGTGTTGTATATATATTTTTCTCTCACTCACCCATCCCCATCCCCTCTGTTTATGAGAAACGTGTCTGAACATTATGATGCTTTTGGCCTTGACAGAATCTGTTCAAAATAATACCACGTTCACTACTGTAGTACCAGAGCAGGCTGTAGTTTTGCACCTTTTCCCAAATCATTTGAAGAAGAAAAATCTTACGAGGTACCATTACGAATCCTCAGTAAAAAGTAAAGGTATTTGTTTTGTTTCAAATAACTCTTCATAACTTCTCAGCCAGTGGTTTTATCTTGCTTTCTTAAAATTCAAAATAGACCAAGGTTTTCAAAATGGTCACTTATACATGTTATCACTGTTAATTGCTATTATCATCATTTTGTCACCGTTCATTGTACACGTACTACATGGCAAGAGCATGTGGCAGTTGCTCTGAAGACATGTTTATTTTTACCACCAATCAATCATCTCACTTTATAGATAAAGTTAAATGATTTCCTGAAAACCGCAAAGCTAGTAAGTAGCAGAGTACAATGGATTCCGGGCATCTTGGATTGCTAAGCCTATGATTCTGAAATTACACATTCTCACCTTTCTGTTAACATTTATTTTTACTTTATAAAAGTACTCGAAAATATACATGATAATGTAGTACGTGAAGGTGAAGCACTGATAGCTCAATCCATCACGTATTTATTGGTGATCTAATTTGTGTTAACTACTAGGTGTTATTTGACTTGTCCTCGGGGTCCACATGGGCTACAAGCGGAGACACTCTTACAGCTGCTTTCAGTCACAGTAGAATTAAGAAGTATAATAGATGTTCATACAAGTTCTCTGGGAGCACAAACCACAGCTTCCTAATTCTTGACTTAGAAGGTTACAGGAGGTGTAACTGAATGATGAGCCCTGATAGATAAGTATGGTTCTCATAGGGGGATCTTTCCATAGAAAGATCACTCTAGTTTATGGAACCACAATGGGAAAGACATAGAACCATGAATCTTCAGTGTATTTTGCAAATGACATGTAAGGGTATCTGGTGGCGGGAGAAGAGTAGGAGAGGCAATTGAAAAGGAAGGTTGAGGACACATTGTGGAGGCCATTGACAGGTTTTGAATATGGAATTCTGTTTCCAACCCAGGCATTTAAGGAGCTAAATTTGGAAGCATTTTGGCATTAGAAAGATGGACATACAGGGTCATACTGAGTTGGAAGTGTCAGTGGCACGTCTAGATGGAGCCGTCTAACTGTATTTGGAAACCAGAGTTTATTCTCAAGGCATGAGTTAAGACCGGTGACAGAGATATACAAGTACTACATAGGGGCTGGGATGGAAGGAGATAGCAGCAACCCATATGAGGATATAAGATTTTACAAACGGGAAAAAGTACAATGAAGTTTGATAAGGTTTAAGATAGAATATTTGTGATGATATATACAGAGGTTGCCAAAACAATGTATACATATTTTAAGAAAGGAAAAAACTGTATTAAAATTGTAATACAAAGAATGATGCTGGCATTTATTTGATTAGGGCCATCTTTTGAGCAGATGTCATACTGTACATTGCTACTGTGATTCAATTCATCTTCGAAAAGCAATACATAGATAACATCTCTTAAAATGTGCACATTTTTTTGGCATCCCCAGTTACACATGTACACACACACATACACACACACACACACCCAAGCAAACTAGAAGGAACCAGAGGGGGTGGTGATATAGGTGTGATTATACAATTTCCTCTCCAGAGTACTATAACAAATTTCTTAAACAAAAAAAGGCTTTGAAGAATGTGGTCCTTTTCAATAGTGTCAAATGCAGTAATGGAATTGCAGAGGCTACAGACAGGGAAGAGGCATCTGGATCTGGTGTTTTAGAAGTAGACTTGTATACTTTGCGAAGGCCATTTCACTTGAGGGGTGGGAAACAAGAAAGATCACATAACATTAAAGGTTTATGACGGCAGGCAGATGGGAAGCAGAAAAGGGGAGTAATCTGTTCAGAAGTTCAGTGAGGAAAGTGAGGCAATGGAAGAGTACATTGAGGAGTGATAAGATTGGACAGATGTGTTTTAGATTGGGAGAAATTTAAACAAGTGTTGACATCCTCTGTGGTAGGAATCTATAGTGCATCGTGTATACTAGGGTATGTGCTGCATGTAGTATGTAGTATGAATCCATAAAGGTTGACTTTGGGGAAAAACAGGCACATAAAAAAATCTATGTGAACGTTCAGGATGCATCTTCAATAAGAAGTTTTTATTCCATTAATATTTAACTAATACAATTCCATTTTTAGTAAGTAATTATTAGTAGTATTGATTCATGCTTAATCTTTTTCAATGCCTTTAAGTCTCAGTGTATTTTCTCCCTTCATTAAAAAATAACCTTTCAAATTCAAATTTTGTCAGAGAGCAAGATGGCATAGGGCTGAGAGCATAGACCATGACAAAACGGAACATTTTAACATGATTTGATTTTTAAAAACATAATAAAATAAGGATCAGGTGGTGCTTTGTTTTAAAATATTTGCTGCTGGAATTCTATTATTTGTGCAAAAGGTTGCTGATCAGTAAAGGCTCTGTCCCCTGGTGCAAAGTTTTTAGCACTTTCTACATTGCACGTGAATAACGCAGAGGAGTGACGGGACACTTTAAGCCAACTCTAGAAACAAGCCCTCTAAAAACATTATTTCCCCTACCTAGTCAAGTAATGTGGCAACTTTCCTAGCTAGAAAAATGCCAGTGAATGTTCTGAGTTCTGATGGCTAGTCTTTACATTTGTAAAACTGAGGAAAAGGAAACTATTGTTGACTTGCAGTTCCCAAAGTTGATATGCATATGAACATATGAGTATGCATTATGATGTTTAATGATTAAATGTGATTACAAAATATAACATGAGAGTAACCAGGACTCAGTTCTTAGACCACGTACATTTTCCTGATGGTCTCATTTAGCATATCAAATGCCATCTGTAAGTTGATTGCCTTCCAAATGTTTACTCTGGCTCAGAACTTTCTGCTAAAACTCCAAATTTAGATACACAATCATTTACTCACTCTTAGTCAATTCAAATTTAACATGTTCAGAACTGAACCAAGTAACTCCCAAATCTTTCCTCAGTAGCCCTTCCTATCACAGTAAGGGGCATTTCCATCCTTCCAGTTGCCCCAGCCAAATTCTTGTGAGTCAAACTAAGTCTCCCTTTTTCTCATACTCCATACTATGGGTCAGAAAATGATGCTGGGTCACTTTGATCAGTCTATATCAGAATCTGATTGCTTCTCACCACCTCCATTGCCTAGGCTGTCATCTCTTGTCTGCATTACTGAAGTAGCTATTTCAGCTGATCTGCCTACTGTTGCCCTTGCCTTACCGACCATCCATTTTGTCTGCCGGATGGTCCTCTTAACGTATAAGTCAGGTATCACACCGCTGCTGAAAATCCCCAATAGCTTGCCATTCACTCAGACCTGCTGTCTTGTAAGCCCGTACACAGTCACTTCCCTCTCCCTCTTCATGTCTTCTTTGGCCTTGTCTTCCACCATTCTTAGCTTCTCTCATTTCACTAAAGCCATACTGGCCTCCATACCTTTGCCCAGAACACAGGAGCGCCAGCCACATATTCACATAACTCGACCCCCCCCCCCCGTCTTTTTCTCACATGATACTCAGTGATATTTTCCCCGATCATGCTTTTCTTTCTTTCTTTGTCTTTTTTTTTTTTTTTTTAAAGATTTTATTGGGGAAGGGGAACAGGACTTTATTGGGGAACAGTGTGTACTTCCAGGATATTTTTCCAAGTGAAGTTGTTGTCCTTTCAGTCTTAGTTGTGGAGAGTGCCGTTCAGCTTCAAGTTGTTGTCCTTTCAGTCTTAGTTGTGGAGGGCACAGCTCAGCTCCAGGTCCAGTTGCCGTTGCTAGGTGCAGGGGGTGCAGCCCACCATCCCTTGCGGGACTGGAGGAGTTGAACGGGCAACCTTGTGGTTGAGAGCCCACTGGCCCTTGTGGGAATCGAACCGGCAGCCTTCGGAGTTAGGAGCACGGAGCTCCAACCACCTGAGCCACCGGGCCGGCCCTGATCATGCTTTTAAATCCACAACATACCCTTCCTGCCTTGGCAGTTTTTATTCCCCCTTCCGTGCTTTATTTTTCTTCATCGCACATACCAGCTTCAAACTTACTTATTTGTTTGGTATGCTTCCCCTAACAGGATTAAGTAAAGATGGGGATTTTTGTCTGTTCCATATATGGCTGCATCACCATTGCTTAGAACATGCATGACCCTTGGTAGTTGCTAAATAAATATTTGTTGAGGAATCACTGTATTTCATAAGTGCTAGACCCAGAATTTCATGTGATCTCAAAGCCCTTCTCTACAAAATAAAGGCATGACATACTGAATGTATAAATTCTACTTTGGTAATTGTTTCTCCACCTGGGAAATCAGCATATAACGTTCTAAGAACTTTATGAGAAATTATCTATTTGAGGTTTTCAACATTATTAGTTCTGTTACCACTAGATAAGCTAGACAAAGACAGGTTTCCCAATTGATTGTGAATATCCTTACATGCTTATGAAAAAAAATGGTAATGGGTGCAACATATTGCAGTGGTTAAGGATATATTACCTATCATGAATAGATAATAAAAGGGACTTAATTTTCTGTCTTTGAATTTAATTTTAATTATAGTTGACATACAATATTATATTAGTTTCAGGTGTATAACACAGTGATGCAGCATTTATATACCTTACAAAGTGATCTCCACAATAAGTCATGATACATAGCTATTATGATATTACTGATTCTATTCTCTGTGCTTTATATTACATCCCTGTCGTGCCCTTGTCTGGTTTGGGTATCAGGATATGCTAGCCTCATAAAATGAGTTTGGAACAGTTCCCTCCTCTTCTATTTTTTGTGGGAATTTAAGAGGATTGGTATTAATTTTTTAGTTTTCTTTGAATGTTTGCTGGAATTCACTGGTGAAGTCGTCTGGTCCTGGACTTTTGTGTGTTGAGAGGTTTTTGATTATTGATTTAATCTCCTTATTAGTAATTGGTCTGTTCAGATTTTCTATTTCATCATGATTTAGTCTTGATAGGTTGTATGTTTCTGGGAATTTATTCATTTCCTCTAGGTTGTCCAGTTTGTTGGTTTATAATTGTAAATAGTAGTTTTTTATGAGCCTTTGTATTTCTGTGGTATCAATTGTAACATCTCTTTCACTTCTGATTTTATTTGAATCCTGTCTGTTTTTTTCTTGGTAAATGTTGCTAAAGGCTTGTCAATTTTGTTTATCTTTTTAAAGAACCAGCTCTTAGTTTAATTGATTTTCTCTATTGTCTTTTTAGTCTCTGTTTCATTTATTTCTTCTCTACTCTTTGTTATTTCTTCTCTTGTAGTAACTTTGGGCTTTATTTGTTCATTTTCCTGGTTCCTTGAGGCATAAAATCAGGTTGTTCATTTGAGACTTCCTTCTTTCTTGAGGTAGGCATTTATTGCCATGAACTTCCCTCTTAGAAGTGCTTTTGCTGCCTCCCACAAATTTTGGGATGCTATATTTCCGTTTTCGTTTGTCTGAAGATTTGTTTTGTTTTTCTTTTGATTTCTTCTTTGACCCTATAGTTGTTCAGTAGCATGTTGTTAATTTGCCTAATGTAATCTCTAGTTTCATATAGTTGTGATTGGAAAAGATGCTTGACATGATTTTAAATTTGTTAATACTTGTTTTATGGCTTAACATATGATCTAGCCTGGAAAATGGTCCATGTGCACTTTAAAAAAATGTGTGTTCTGTTGTCTAAAACACATCGAATTTTAAATTTGTTAATTTTAGACATGAGGGTTTTTTATAAAGTACCATATTTGTGACTTGGAGTTAAAAGCATCGTCTCATGAACTTTAATATGAATTTGGTTATGGATTTGTAAATATTGGTCATGCTGTGTTTTGGGTAACATGTGTTGTGTTTTGGATATGTGTTGCCTCCTGAGAAGGTTCAGTTTTATTAATAATGTCTGTATTATAATAGTCAGCAGTTTTATATTTTATTAAACCCATGATTGCCTCGTCCTTAAATCATGACAATAGATAAAGAAGGCGCAGTTGAAGAAAAGAATCAGTCTTAAGAAGCTGTATGTAATGAATAGAAAGTTCTTGTAAACTTTTCTATATATTCTATTTCTAATGATGTGAAAATGATGTTATAGGCATTGCCGTAATAACACTTATATATACATTATGTATTTTAAAGATTTGTTTTGTGTATGTCATTTTTATGTAACATTTTCTGAACAATACATTAGAATACTGCATTATTTTAGCCTGCATTTGTTTTATAGACATTTCCGTTGCTAAAGAACAATTGATAGCTATCCTATGAAAGAATGTATGCTTATATATTTGTCATAAATCTATTAGATTCCGCAAGAAGCTAAGGCAAACTCAACTAGCCATCAGTTCTAATTGTGCTTTACCTCAAGTGGTTTTCTTTCCCTAGAGGATAGTCAGGACTATTGGTGGCTTCAAATACACAGGCAAGTATGAAACCAAACAAGAAGCTTTCTAGCTGACTCTATTCACCAGGCAAACTCCTTTCTGTCCAAGAAACTGTTTAGTTGTCATAAATCTTTTGGAAAGTTGATTTTCAGTTTCTTGTCGCAACACTAAAAATGGTTAATATATTGGCAATGAGTGTTATGTACTGGAGGTGCCAAAAAATGTATACAAGTGGACACTTTGGTCAATGTTGCTCAAACAGTAGTTCGCCATAATCAGAAGTATCTGGACGCTGATGGTAACCACTTTGAGCACCTCTTGTAATTGCAGAAGTCAAACGTGACTTGTATTCATTTTTTGTTATCGGTATATATTGAGTATTACAATTTTAATAGTTTTTTCCTTTCTTAAAATGTGTGTACATTGTTTTGGCACCCTCTGTATTGTTCACTGGCGAGTGATATCTGTCTAGATGGCTTATTATCTATGCTAAGAAATAAAGGACAGTGAGTCCCGTAGAATGCTAAAACCTCCTATCAATTCAGTCAATATTTCAGACAATACAGTGGGAAAAAAAATCAGTAAGGCAAATTGTCATTGTATACATTCAATATCGTCGTGGATCCCATTTTGGTTATTTTTTCTAGCATTTCTACATTCTTTGCTATCTGTGTTGCTTATAAGGAGCGAATTTAATTTTTTGAATTTCTGTAGCCTTTCCTTCTTTAGCTTTAACTTTCTTGTTGAGGTGCTAATGAGCTGCAAATAGGCCCAAATGGAAGAGAAAAAAAGAGCTGCAGATAATCCGTACTCTGATAAACTACTCCTATGATAATTGGCAGTTTATGGTTTTTCCTGGGACAGTGGGAGAGATAAGCAATGTTGGCCAAGTTTGTGGAGCAATTCATGTTAATAACATTGTAAAAGAAGTTTACAAGACTATCACAGTCCTTTTAAAAGAAATCTCATGTGTGGACCTTCAGGCCTAGGCACAGTTTGATTATCTGAAAAAGTTCAGATTGAGTTGCATCCCAGCATTTCTAAATTAGGAGATTCTAAACATGCTTGTCATTATTTCCCTTCTAGCTTAAATGAATTTCCTTTACCTGATTTATGATTTCCCCAGAACAAACACATATTTGGCCTTCCTTTTGTGCTCATTTGCATGATGTTTAATTTATCTTCACCTTACAATTTTTAATTGCTGCCATATTTTAATATTCAAGATTTAATTCAGTGCTTTAGTTTGCGTATGTGGCAATAATTCTGCTCCCTTCCTAGTATAATATGAAATAAGGCCAACATATAAACAATACCTTTTTATAGAATAAGTACTGATTTTATAGAAAAATTTTAAGGTCGTACAAATCAAGAAAATAGTAACTGATTCTACTTGAGAGTATTTTAAAAATATAATGAAATGCTGCTTTTAAATACAGTATTGATTATCTCAGTATGTGAACAAAGAAAGTGTTTTTATTCTTTCTGTTTTTTTCCCTTCCTGTTTTCCAGAATAGAGCAAACAATTTGGAATTTGCCAGTAGGCATGTTTTAAATTTTGACGTGTGTTCCACGTATGATTATGTAGCAACAAAACAATCCTAGTGATATTGTTGCTACATATTTTATAGTACCCATAATTTTATGTGGTGACTTAAACATTTAAATATATAAGTAAATTGTGGGACATTGTGCTAATGAAGTGCATGGTAGATTTAAAAACATGTTTATATGAACTAGTTACCTATTGAGAAGACAGAAATTGTACGCCAAAGCTAACCATAGTATACACATGTAAAATTAGTCAGAAAGGTTTAGCGATGATCAGAGACTGGATGAATCCGAATCAGTAGTTTCTAGGAGTGTATGAGGGACTTATAATTATTACATTCACATAAAATATGGCACATTTTTCCATTTTGATTTCTAAATGCAAATTCACCAATCTAGTCATCTCTGGGAAATGTTTCTTCTCCTTAAGGTATTAAAAATATGTCTGGCAACATAGTTAAAATTACAGGCTCCTGTGAGACAAATACTGAGTTCAGCTCCCATCCCTGCCCTTTATTAACTGTGTGACCTTGGACACGTTCCTAACCTCTATGAATCTGGTCTTCTTATCATAAAATGTAGACAGTAATCACCGCTTATGTTGTAAGATTAAATTAGATAATTTAGTGGCGTACTTATACCACACCTTACGAATAGTAAGCCTTTCACGCATTATACTTGTGTTCTGATGATAAATTCTGTAGACGTTTAGAGGATGAAGAAAGTATTATAAATTAGAGCATATCTATAAAGTGGGCAGCACTCACTCAGGAGGTAAGCAAAATGACCCATTGAGGTTTCAAAAGAATACATTAAAATGTCTCTTCATATGCATATTTTATTTAAAATTACAAAGGAAATAAACTTTACCAGTTTTTGCAAAGATTTTAGGATGATTTCATATAAAATAAGGCACTGCTGTCCTCAGTGAAAAGTCAGAGATCTTGAAAAAGATGTGACGGTAGTTTGTCCTTCCCTTATTTATTTGCTTCGTGGGTGTTCTGAATGCATTGCAATGCATATGAACAGTAATGTGGGTTGCGGATTTTATTATCTTTGCATAAAATGGGAGTGTCCCAGAAAATCTTGTTTAATGCACTGAAGTGTTCTAGTTATCTCATGACAAAGTAGCTGAAAAAATGTAATAGGTATTTTCTTTTTCAAAAAACACCCAAAAGAGAAGCGTTCCAAATATGCTGAACAGTTCTGTGTTGGCAAGTGGCTGTGTGTGCTATATTATTTCTCAGATATTTCCAAAAGCAGTAAAAACACATGCTCTCTCCTTTCAAGGTTAAATTCACTGCTAACAACAGTTAAGAAAGGAACTGGATTTTATTAGAAATTTGTGCTATCGAGAGCACTTAAACAATGGATATTTGGCAATATTCTCATCGTGTGTCAGTTAGAAAATCTTTCACATCTCCACACAGAAACTTGAAAAGAAAAATTTTAAATCTGTTTAAAATATTACACATGAATTGATTCAGTAAGGTTTTGAATCCATATTATAAATATAAAAAAATATTTTCACTTGTTATTGCAAGAAATCCTGATTTAGATGATAGAAGATTAAATTTTATTAGCCAGATTAAAAATAAATACATGATGGCTTTCGTGAAAAGTGAGTAGGGCAGCAAAAACTGAATCGCTTTCAAAATTGCTGTTGCACAAATGATTTTAAAAATGTGGAATTTGCATTTACAAATGCTATTTTGAGAAAGAGGAACAGTGTACAAAATTGGAAAACATTGTAAAGGATGAGGAAAAGTCATATAGGAGATGAGATTTGAGCTGGAACTTCAAGGAGACTGTAATTTAAATGTGTTTGGGAAAGTGTGTTTGTTTTGTTTTTAATATCTTGGTAACAGTAGAAATAAACAGGTAGGAAGGTGTAACATGAAATGCGTGATTTGAGGTTTCCAACGTCATGAAAGAAAGAGTGCAAGAAAACATCTTGAGCCCGTTTCATGATAGGGTGTGAATTTGGAACTTTATTCTAAGAGTAAAATCACTCAAGGTTACTCATATGAGAATAACATGCCCAATACAAACATTGCAAGTAATCTGAGTTTCATTGAAGTAAGCAAAAGATGGAGGAAAGGAAATCAATTTGGAGAGAATGCCATTAATGTGGTTCTAGTGTTGTGTTAGAGCACGGTTTCTCCAGGTGTCACTACTGCTATTTGAACCTGATCATTCTTTGTTGGTGGGCTGGTGGGAGGGGAGGGTGATGAAGGTCCATATGCTGCTGCTGAGCTGTGCATTGTAGAATATTCAGCAGCATTCCTGGTCTCCACCCACTAGATGCCCTAGACTTCAGTAGCACCCTCCAACCCCAGTAGTGACAAGCAAAACCCATCTCCTGATATTGTCCAGTGTCCTCAAGAGGTCAAAATGGTCCCTGGTTGAAAATCGGGGGGTTAGGGTGATGCCACTAGGAGTAAAAAAGAAGAGGTGAATGTGAAATAAATCGTAAAGGATGTTGCTTGCTGGGCAGCTTTCAACTGATTGTTGGAGGAAAAAGAAAGTCATTTCAATAGTAATAGAAGTTTGTTTAAATATGTGTATATGTATATGTATATAGTTTAAATATATATATATATATTTAATATATAAATAAATAAATAAATATATATATATATATATGTATATACATATTTACATATATACACACATACACACACACACACACCTATATATATATATATATATATATATATGTATTTTCTATGTCAACCTCACTTGGGGATCTGTTGTCCTTTGCTACTTATGTTTTCCATTGCCTCATTTTATAATATATACATATATATCCTTAAATCCATTTTCAGTATCTTTCCTAAATCAGGAGTCATTCCTCTTAGCTTGTAGCCCATGATGACTTTGAGTCTTTTCCTTCAAGATACGAGAAGAAATGTGAGTACAACAAGAGATAAAACAAAAAAAACTTTACAAAAGATTTCATATCATTTATTTCTATCAAATGCTGTGAGCCCCTGCACACTCTTCTCAGTTCTCTGAATGTTAAGATTAAAAGCTTTAATTGTCAAAGGGACCCTGAAGTATAAACTTGAAGCATGTCCACTCCTGTGAGGAGCCGGTGATAAAACTGAAGAACTGCCCACTGCCTTCAGCTGACTCTCTTCATGCATCTTCTCGTCTGCCTGCACCAACAGGGCAGAGGACGGACTGCTCTGGTCTTTTTATTTCTGGAGGCAGAGGGCAGAATTTGTAGCTGATAATGAAATCTATCCAGAGTGTTGTCAGGGCTTAATGCCATTAGCATTTTCCTTGCAAATGTCAATCTCTAAAGGCCTTAAATGAAGGATATCTTTCCTTGAAGACAATAGGGAGATACTGAGTAAAGCAGCAGGTGCTATACACAGAATTGTGGGTTTTACGTGCCAATGAGGCATCTCATGCTCCTGGCAACCCCATGAATGAGTGATGTGCACCATGTCCCGTCCTCTACAGCCCCCTACACAGCTCCTGTAGACTCACGCCCATGGCTTCTTTTATGGAGTCAATCTATCTGCTGTTTGGACCTCCTCTTTTCCTGCTGCCTTCTATTTTTCCCAGCATTATTGTCTTTTCCCAAGAACCCTGTCCTCTCGTGATGTGCCCGAAGTAGGACAGCCTGCAGTGGGCTATGCTATTTCTTCTCTCTGCTCTGACATGGAAAGATGCAGTAACTTTGGTCTAATTCCCTTAAGAAAACAAAAGTCCTAATATTAATATAAAGTAAGGTGAAAATTGTTACCTGGCATGTGCTAGAGAATTCATTATTTTATTCAGCAAATATCTTTTATGTTTTACTATATGTCAGACATTGTGTAGTGTTAAAATTCTATGCTCAAGGAGCTTATATGTAGTTCACGAAGAGGATTTCTCTGAAGGATATACCAAACCACCCTTTTAGGAGCAAAGAAAGGAGACAAAAGCATGTAAAATAAAGAGAAAAATCTAAAGAATTTAGTGATATATGTGAACGGTGATGAGACTATTCAAGTATCTGGTGTACCTGCAAGAAGTGGAGATGACCACTGTATCTGGGGAAAATTACCTATTTTTGCAAAAGTGTGTGAATTTAGTTCAATATCTTTTTACTACCTACAGTGTAAATAAAACCAAACTCCCCTTTGTTGATGTTACTTCTTATTTCTCTATTCTGTGTTGCACTAAATAAGAATAGTGAGGCGATGGAAGCAATTTTATAAAGGTTGAATGGGGCGAGTGATATTGAATGTTAAAAGCTATGTGTATGAGGTTGGACAATTAAGTTCACGAACTCATCCTGGAAAAAGTGCTACATACCTCATTGCTGAATATCACTATGGTCACCTTAGAAATACTCCACTTGGGAAGCTATGCACTGATGCCAGTGCCTAGTCCACCCTTCAAAGCAATTTTGGAGCTCTTTTTCTGGAATGGCCATCAGAGCTGGCATCGTATTACCCTTGATGTCCTGAATGTCATCAAAATGTCTTCCTTTCAATATTTCCTTTATCTTGGGGTAAAGAAAGAAGTCATTGGGGGCCAGATCAGGTGAGTAGGGAGGGTGTTCCAATACAGTGATTTGTTGACTGGCTAAAAACTCCCTCACAGACAGTCGCGTGTGAACTGGTGCATTGTCGTGATGCAAGAGCCATGGATTGCTGGTGAAAAGTTCAGATTGTCTAACTTTTTTACACAGCCTTTTCAGCACTTCCAAATAGTAAACTTGGTTCAATGTTTATCCAGCTGGTACAAATTAATAATGAATAATCCCTCTGATGTCAGAAAAGGTTAGCAACATCATTGCAACAGGTTCGCGAACTTAATTGTCAGACCTCGTATGTTATCTCTGAGCCTTACAAGCACCCTCTAAGTTAATATCATTGTATCTATTTTCAGGGGTGTACCAGGAGTCTCGGATTAAATAACTGCCAAGCGTATACTGCTTATAAATTCCAGAGTCTCAGGAATTTGAATTCAACCAAAGTGAGACAGACTTCAGGTTCCCTGAGGGTGGGCACTGGTTCTGTGCACCATGATGCCTTTGAGATGTTGTATACAGAGGTAGGGGGTGGAGTCAGGGAGGGCAGTGAAATTTTAGAGAAGGTAGTTCAGACATGCCATAAAGTGGGAAAGCGACTACTAGGGTCAGTCTGAGGGGGAGAGGTTGGAGAGGGAAGAGATAATCAACAGTGGGAAGTTCTTGAGCCCGTGAACGCGAATAAGGTTAAAAATGGAAATTATCAGGAGATGGCAACTACAGCCCTGAGGGTCAAAATCAGTCTGCCACCTAGTTTTCTATAAATAAAGCTTTATTGAAACACTTTCATGCTCATTCACTTATGTATTGTCTATGGCTACTTTTGTGCTACAGTTTACAGTAACAGAGCTGTGTAGGTGAAGCTGGCCTGCAGTGGCCTGCGATAATGAAGATATCATCTGGCCCTTTACAGAAAAAGTTTAAGGTTTAAGGATTCTTGGATTATATAATAGGAAGAATGCGACTCTACATTGAAATATGACATGAGGAGGCTTGGTATAGCTGTAGATATGTTTGAATATTTGATAACTTTGAATTTAGTTAAATATAGACTTGTTGGATACATGAATAAATAGCTAAGAACTATAAATGATGACTTACGAAATAAAGCAAAAAAGGTTTTTAAATGGCCACATGGAAATGCATAATGATTAGTTTTCCATCATAGCTCACTGTCAAGTAGTTTGTATGTGTTATAGCAAGATCTATAAACTACAGTCATTTTTGGGGGGGAGGATATTAAGTGCCAGTATTTAGGAATTTGGAAAACAATGAGTGTGTGTGTATATATATATATAGATATATATATACACACACACACACACACAAATATATTTATATATAAATAAAATACACACACACATATATATATCATACATTTTATACATACATATATATTCAGTTTTGAAAACTTTTGGTAACTAAAAACCATTTGCCTACAGCAATATACTTATTAATTCATTTTATACGTATCCTCCAGTAACTCATATTTGTTTTAGATATTTATAAAACTGATTAAAATAAGTAAGACTTGCTGTATATGCATTAGGCCTATTTAAAAGTACAGTTCAGGAAAATAACATTAGGAATTTAGTCCTCTCAGACATTTGTGATTGTCTTATTTTAAAGTTACTTTTAGAAAATCCCTGATTGTTTAAATTCCCAACTTGTATGAATTCCAAAAACTGACTTCTAACATTGTTGAAACAACCAATGTATTACAGAGTTATTCCATTCACCTTTCTTCTGTGGAATCCATGATGGATACCATGATATTCCTTCAGCTCTTCAGAATGACAAGAAGGAATACAGGTTTATAGGAGATCCGATTTATCCTCCAGCACCTGTTGGTGTGTGACTTGAGTTTCCTCATCTGGGAATTGGGCCCCTCTTTTAGGGTGTTTGTGAGAAATTATAAGAGATAATGCAATATGATTTCATTATGTTTCATTATAACATTATAACATTGATGGAATGCTGTAGGAACTTAACTCTTGTTTATATCAATTAGCCTATGGTAAAGTTGCTTTTTCTTCATCTGTTGTTTCACTTAAAGTCACAGAACCTATCAGTGACATTAAGCGAGGACTTACTGTATTCCCTTTGGTAATTTGTGTATGTGTGCAAAGAAATCACTAAGCCCTAAACCCTTCACATATTACTTAATGAATTTCTGAGAATGTCGTTTTACATAGGAGTCTATTGGTATTTATAAAAACGTTATTGTAAACTGTCATTTTTTAAAAAGACATATTAGATACTTTTAATCTATTTAAATATTCTGTTATTTTCTTTCTAAACTTTAAGCGGCTTAGGAGAGTTTATCATAGCAATAGTTACTTCTTTTCTGTCCTTTTTGATTTTATAAGAAGGATTCTATTTCTTTGAGGAAATAAAGGAATAGAAGATAGAAGATAGCAAAACTTAGAAAGTATAATAAATGAGTTCCCAATGGCATGAAAAAATGGAATTAGAAAAATTAAAGAAAAGGACATAAACAATAAACATACACAAATTTCCAAAGGGAATATAGTAAGTCCTCACTTAATGTCATTGATAGGTCCTGCGACTTTAAGTGAAACAGCAGATGAAGAAAAAGCAGCTTTACCGAGGCTAATTGATATAAACAAGAGTTAAGTTCCTACAGCATTCCATCAATGTTATTAACGAAATGAAATTATAATGAAATGGTGTTGAATGAAACAATATATTCGAGGACCTACTGTCTTGGGAAGAAGTACATATTAAAATCATGAATATTTTACATCATAATACTCCTGTTTTTCAAGACATGAGTATTGGTTAAAACATGTTTTATATGAAACCATAAATCAGGAGAACAAAGGAGTTTTAATGATAAATTAAAATTAGCTATCACAAACAATTCAAAGGGTACTTATTATTAGTTATCTTTGTGCTATCTCTTCTATTAGGCATGGTGGCAGGGTCCCTGCTTTAATGGAACATAAAGGCTGGTGTAGTAAAGAAGGTATATACTGTATTTACCTTGAAGTTGCTGAGAGAGTAGACCTTAAATGTTCTCATCACAAAAGAGAAATGGTAATTACGTGATGTGACAGGGTGTTAGCTAAAGATACAGTGATAACCATATTGCAATATATAAGCGTATCAAATTAACACATTGTACACCTTAAACTTACACAATGCTATATGTCAATTATATCTCAATAAAGCTGGGGGAAAAGGTACATAGGTTGAGCTATTCTTAAGCAAAATGAACTGGAATCTTCTTCACTGAGAGTATGTTTTAGAGAGAGAGGGTATATTATCAAACAGACATAAGATTTTCTGATAGAAAGGTGTTTTTTTAATCACATATTAGTTCTTAAAAATACATGTATCTTTATAGTAAAATCTTAGCTCCTAGAAACTTACAGCATGCTAGCATGTTAGCTGAAGTATAAATTTTGTGGAAGTAACGAAGACACAACTTATTGGTGGATTATCTAAGAAAGAAGTTTATTTCTCTTTCAGAATTATTTATCTTGACTGTCTAGATGTGGGCAGTCCAGGCCTCTTAGGAAAGCTCTGCTCATCCAGGGGCAAAGGTGCTTTTGCTTTGTTGCTCTCTCATCTCCTAGGATCTGCCTTAATCCCCATGAATCAAGGATAGCTCACCACGTCTGTATCACGCACGGCCTGTGGGAAAGAGTAAAGCATGAAGAAGAGAGCATATCTGTTATTCCTTGGTTTTGACAAAGAAGGTGCACACTTTCTATCCCGCTAGCCAATATTTGGTCAAATGCCACACCTAACTGCAAAACCTGGGATCTGTAGTTTATATTTTGGATAACCAAATAGTCACCTAACCTGCCTACTACTGTTTAGGAAGTGGAGGAAGACAGGTATATAAGGACCGGCAGTCTTTTTAGTGGCCAGTTTTTCTTAGGTATCAAGATAAATACTTTTGGTTCCAGAACCTTTTGTTTAATAGGTTCTTGGATGAGATTTTACTTAAAAATGTAAATACGTATGCACATGTGTCTACAGATGATGCATGTTTCTGTCGTCTTAAACAGCATACTAAGCATAATATAGCATTTCCTTGAAGGAACATCAACTTTGCTGATAATTAAACATCAAAGGCAAGTGATAGGAATTGTAAAAGGTAGTGTTCAAACAGTGGATTTGGCACATGCTTTCCTTTAGAAAATAGTGATATTAGCTGTACCTTTTGCTCGGTGTCCTCTGTATCCACCACTGCCTGACCCATGTTAACTGGCTGCCTTTCTATTGTCCCCTTCTTCAGTGTGGTATCAGTGTCTGTGTCTTGCAGTATCATTTGAAATTCACATTTGATTTCTGACTCACCAACATAATGGAGTCTAGGTGTTTTCTTAGTAGTTTCAAAACCACTGACTCGGAATTTGTGGAAATGAAGAAGAGGAAAAATAGACTTTTTTGTAAAAGACAAAGTTGATCAGCTGAACCGTGATTTGAATGGAAAATACTTTGATCATCTTATCAACCTTTCTTTCCTTCTAACTTTCTTTAAATGCACCCATCTCATATACTTGGCATACAACAGTTTGCAGTACAGTTGCTATTTGAAATTAAAATCCTTCCTGGTGACTAAGGAGGTTTGAGTTAGAATATTAGTTCAGTGACTTTTTTGTATGAACCTGGGATATAGCTTCCCCTAATTATTTTGTTTATTTTTATTTTATTGAGATATAATTAACACACAGCATTATATTAGTTTCAGGTATAGAACATAATGAGTTGATACATGTATATATTGCAAAATGATCCATCACAGTAAGTCTGGTTAACATCTATCACCACACATAGTTACAAATAAATTACATATAAAATTGTATTTTATTTTTTTAAGAAGTTATATTAGGACGTTTTGTGAAGGTCTTGTTTCATAGATTCTGAATCCGTTTTCTTCATTAATAGACATTTATCAAATTGTGGTAAAGACATGCGTTTTGGAAACCAAACAACCTGGCTTTAAAATCCCAGAACAGCTAATTATCTTTGTGACCTTTGGTATATTATTTAATTTTTCTGCTCCCATATTCTCATCCTACTATTGTCTGTCATCCTGACATGGTGTGAAAAATGATATAATGCATGTTAAGTGCTTAGCAAATTGACTGACACTAAGTGCCCGATAAATAATGGCAGCTGTTGTTGTGATTATAGATGTAGTTGTTGTTGCTGTGATTGTTGTTTTAATATCTCCATAACAGCAGGCAATAATTTTTCCTAAATCCTCATTAGGGCTCAACTTTGAACTGAACTTCAGGCTCAAGCAATATTAAAAATTACCCATTTAATGGTATCATTAGACTGAATGTCATGTACAGTGTTGAATGATGGATTAATTTCTTGTAAATCACGTCTGTAATCATTTTCTATTCTTTGAATAATACCCTGGTTTACATGTTATATCTCTGAGGAAACACAGTGGAAACGTGGCAAGAATATTTCCAGATACTAATCCTGGTTCCTCTAAATTGTTCTGTTATTTAGTAAAAGAACTACTTGGTTATCCCTCTGTAATCCTGTCGCTCTCAAATAATCTTTCAGTGAAGGATAAAAAGATTACAGACTACACCAAAAAATTCCCCATCCATGCATTGACTTAAACTGTATAACAAAGAAGTATGGCACATCTACAGGAACTAAGTAATACAATTTTCAAATGTTCTTGAAGCATTTATACATTGAAGAACAATAAAACTCTTCTTTATCCAGGTTAAAACTTGTATCACATTTTAAGGTTGAATTTGGGGAAGTTGCCAAAATAGATCAGTTTCAACAGAAATATAAAACTACTCAGTGATAGATTGTGCCCTCTGGAAATGTCCCAGCTATTTTTCAGAGAGCTTTGTGGTTTGCTGGATTGCTGGTTTCTCTACCTATATGTAGCCATTTGATGACTTTTCTCCATTTGAATTGCCAAAATCATGCTTCTAAAAACACATACAGCTCATTCAACTGAGTTTCCTCATAGAAATAATTTGCCATTTCAATTATTAACATTGGTCCCCAAATGCAGGCTTTGCAGAGCATTTCTGGGAAACTAGAATGTGCTTAGCATTTTATATGTATCATCTCATATAATTTTTTCAACAATTCTGTGGAGATATTTTTTTATTTTCTTTGTCTTACAGATGGGGAAACTCAGACGCAGACAGGTTAAATAACATACCCAAATCAGGCAGTAAACTGGGTTTTAAGATATATTTATGTGTTGAATAGTGTCAAGGCTATTGCTCTATATTTTATTATGACAATTTCTGTCACTGGAAATGAGTTTCCAGACATTTGTCCTGGACGTTGCAGGACTAACAAATATACTCATTTGTCTTCCCTCATTACTTTTCCCTCTCTGCTCTTCCATCTTTATGCATTAGCAACATCTTCAAGGAACATAGGTGACGATATCTAGTAATTCTTTTCAACAAAAGGGCAGTAATTAAGCCTCTGAAGTATGGGGGTAATGTTGAATAAATTTTAGTGCTCTTGATTTTGAAAACAACCAGATTGTTTCATCCATCCACTGTTATGCCTCTCATTTGAATCATTATTTGCCCAATGTACTGCAGACAAGCATAAACTACTGTGATAAAGACAGAAATTAAAATAAGATCAAAGTGTAGGAAAAAATTAGTTCCAGTTGATGAAACTGGCATCCTCATTCATGAAATGACTGGTATCTCTTTCTTATGCATAGATCTTCTGTAAAGACTTGCAAAGGTCAAGTTTCCTAGAAAATTTCTTTTGATGCCATGATATGTATGAACTAGCTGCAAGTTTAGGTGAAATGTGAAATATTATAATAATAAATACACATTTTTGGGGTGTTGCAACCAAAAGTGTAAGCTTCTCTATACTATATCTTTATTTCCAAATTCTTTGTTAAAAATTAATTTTTTAATAAAATGTGTTTTCTTGCAAAGAATCTGTTGAAAATATACAAATGTGGAATTCAAGAAAATTTCTTCTTTCATGGGTTTACCTGCACTGAAATTCTAGGACCATTTCCAGTTTTGTTTCATGAACTACCGTGTTTCCTTGAAAATAAGACCTAGCCAGACAATCAGCTCTAATGCGTCTTTTGGAGCAAAAATTAACATAAGACCCAGTATTATATTATACCCAGTATTGTGTTATGTTATGTTATGTTATGTTATGTTATGTTATGTTATGTTATGTTATGTTATGTATGTTATGTTATGTTATGTTATGTTATGTTATGTTATGTTATGTTATATTATATTAGACCCAGTCTTGTAGTAAAATAAGACAAGGTCCTATATTAATTTTTGCTCTAAAGGACGCATTAGAGCTGATTGTCCGGCTAGGTCTTATTTTCAGGGAAACACGGTACAAAAAAACATTTTTTCATCTAGACCCAGAACATATATACATATACATATATAGACATACATATGTACGCATATCTAAAACAAAAAAAATCACAAAACAGTACTAATCCTTAATATAAATGACGCTGACTGATTGATTATTTTATTTAAGTTAATTTTTAACATGTATATTGTTGATTTATTTCTTACAATAAGATTTCCTGACATAATTACTACCTTCAGCAGGATATGAAAATCTGACCCTCTTCAACATACACATTTGGGTATTTTAGAGATGCAATGAGGCATTAGTGGCAAGAGTACAGGCTTACCGTCATTGGGTCTGGATTTGAATCTTGACTTTATAACTCTCTTTTATTCTTAATTGGGGTATAATTGATATGTTATATTGGATTCAGGTGTACAACAGAATGATTTGGTATTTGGATACACTGCAAAATTATCACCACAATAAGTCTAGGGTCCACCTGTCAGCATATACATTGTTACATATTCTATGTAATTTTAAATAAAATATTCCTTGTCATGACCTGCTCAAAAAATATCATGAATTACTGATGGATCATGACTTACAATTTGAAAAACAATGTTCTAGACAGAGAAAGAATCCCTCTGAGTCCAGCTGGAAATTTTGACCATAATCATATATATTTGTAGAGGTAAATTTATGGATATAAATAATAATTGAGTTATTTACGTAATTTTACCCAGCTTGTTCATGTTTGACTTTAACTTTAATAAGGCTGTCTTTGCAAAATTTTTGTTTTATGAACATCCTCATACAGCACATTTAGATTCAGAATTTATGAGTATTGGATATATCCTGGAGGATAAAGGTTTGCCTGTTAAATTTTTCTCCAAAACTTCAAGCCTCTATAAATATCAGCATATCATAAAGTGTTTACTTTTTAATCCAAATTGTGCAATGGTGAAATACACTGTTGTGTTACTTGAATAATTGTTCTGTTTGCAGTTTATCATTTGGAAATTATCTGAACTCAAGATCATTAATGATTTTTTATAATTTTTAAATAGGAGCTAGATTGAGGTTGAAGATTCAGAAAGGTTTGATTTAATTGGTGTTTGCTCTTAGACAGTTTTTTGGGTCATTTTTTCGTACAATAATTGCCTGACTCTTGAAATCTGGCCAGTGACTTAAGTAGGTAACCTTGGGGCAAATTGTGTTTCAAAATGGTTGTTATGTATACAAGAATCTAATAATAATTACAGCCTAACACACTTTATTGGGTTCTTACACACAGTCAGGCATTCTGCCAAACTTTTTATATGCTCTCCTTTAATTCTTCCCATAATCTTATTAGGGAAGCATTATTGTTCCTATTTTATGTATGAGGAAACTAAGGCTTATGATAGGACTAAATCGTTTTCCTAGGGTGACAAGACCTCAGGTCTGAGTCAAGACTCAGACATTGACTGTTTACCTCCAAAGCCCCTGGGTTTTACAGCCATGTTCTACTGTTCATAATAAAGCTCCCGGTCAACTCTCACCTGTAACCAGAAAAGGCAAAATATACAGGATTGGATTGGATTGTTTTCCACCTACACACAGGGGTGGCTACAAAATTTGTGTGGCCTAGTGAAAAATGAAATCCAGAGCCCCTTGTTCAAAAAGCAGGAAGGGAAGTGCTGTTAAAAGTACTAAAATATAAAGCTGTGTTTTTTAATTCCACAGTCTCTCTTTTGACGTGCCATGGTGTTTTTTTGCTATTTAACATAATATCGAATAAAGAAAATTAAAATTTTAAAGTATTATGAGTTTTATAGCTTATTGTTATATTGTGCAATTGCAGTTGTAAATGTCAATTTAAGAGCATTTAACTCATGCAAAATCACTCTTATCAGGCAATTTATGTTTTGTAGGTTGTACATGCATATGGATTTCATTCTTAATATGGAAACATTGCACAAGTAGCACAGCTGTTTTTATTTCTCTTCTTGATAGGTGCATATTCTACTAATATTCTTTACCTGCAGCTTACTGATGAGTAAGGAAGGACTGAAAGGAAAAGGAAGTAGGGGTCGCCCCATCTTTCCCTTTCTTTCTATGTAATCAGTTTCAGCATAAATGGTTGGCTAATATAGGGAAGAAATACGAGTGAGCAAGGATATGATAGGGTTCCTTGGTTGTTTGTGTTTTCTTAGAATTGCCTTCTTTCTGTCTTTGAGGCCCGTTCTGTTTCAAATAGAAAGCATGACTTCCTGGGGCTGTCCGTGCCCTCACTCAGTCATGACATAACACACCTTGTATTTGCTTGAGTCACGGTAGATTGCCACGTATTGTGGGTCTCCCAGAATTCTGTGCTCAAGGGACCTTAAAAAAATACATATGCAAATGGGGCAGACGTACACATTGCACTTACATCCTCTGCTCATGTGCATACTTCGTCACCCCATTGGACTTTGCTTACAAAACGCAAGTTCAAAGATAAAATGATTAAGAATTTTAAGATGCCCATGTCAAGAAGCAGATAAAACCAGCATGGGGTCCTACTGTGGGGTGGGCATTGTGCACCTGCTCACGTCTCACAACTATGACGTCAGTCCCGTGTACACACATCTGCCAGCCTGCCATTTGGTGACTTTTCCCCTTTTAATGCTGACTTCAGTTTTTTTTGTTCATAGTGTTTAGGGATGGGTGGAAGGGATTATACCATGGAACTTGTTATCACCCCTAAGACCTTCAGAAATTCCCCTTCACCTTGGGGAAAGCTCTTGCAAATAGCCCTCTCGGGACACTTATGCCCTGTTGGAGATACTAGAGTTGGGTGAGTTTGACTTACCAGGATGACATATTTCTGCCACTTCTCTAGAAACAGATAAAGAGCGCATCCTTTGATGAAAATATCACCCCAAAGCCTGCTACCATGCTTTGCCATCTTAAAGGACTTAAATGTTGGAGAAATTTTTGATGTGCCAGTTTCCATTTTGGAGCATTTATCAGAAGAGCACAATTAAGTTGGAGTTGGTAGTTCAGTGGGATAGGGTTCAGCATTGAGGGGGGACTGGAGATTAAAGGTAAACCTGCTGGGGAGAACCATCAAAAGGACTGGTTTCCTCTAGGCAAGATTGGGAAATATTTCCCACAGTAGCTTCTAAGTGTTCTACACTGCCTTTTGTTTCGTTTGCAAAACCCTGCTTGATAGGACCCAGGGATTGCTTGCTATATGTGGAGTATACAGACGATTCCTCTCCAAATATCTCTCCAATGTTTTTGCTCTGCTCCTATTTTAGCAGTGCCTGTGTTCCTTCCCTCAGCAGGAAACCCTCTGGAGTGCCGTCCTTCACCTTACGTGAGTGCATTCTACTATCTTAGTTAGGTTTTTGCCGCCCAGCAACCTAGCATGAGTGCACTTGACCCAAACAAAGAAGTCAGGCCGATTTTCTTATTCACTCACATTTTTACCATTGGTAGTTGCCCTAAGGTTAAAACAGCAGGCACATAAGTTATCCTAAGAGGTCTCTCCTGGCGCTTGGTAGTACTTGTCCCATCGTTTCTGAATCTCTGCAGACACACAGCCAGGTTTAGAGGTCAACATTCCATCCTGGAAACTACCGTATCCTCTGCAGGTGATTCTCTTGACGTCTCCATTTCTTGGCTTGAGGTGGGGAGAAGGTATGGGCGTGGATAGCATTCCAGAGGAATCCTTTCTCACCAGAATTGTCCAATCTCCTTGCTTCCTCTTACACACCGTTGAGCTAGGTAGTGGATTAAGGGTTGTGGGGCCAGTTTTGTGGTCACCTTTTAGCGATTCCTTCATCGGTGGCCTGGATCTTCTCTTTTGAATTATGGATACTTCATATCCTTTGTTCTCAGCTCTGTGGTCCCAGCAGACATTCCAAGACAACTGTTGAGAATCTCACTTAACATTCTGGTAATTCAATTCAGAAGTAAATACTTCATATTTTACTTCTCCTAAGATAATGTCTTGCTATTTAAACCATGGCCTTCTGGAGATAAAGGCTTAGTTCGTATAAGTTATTATATTGTTAGACATTTCAGATGTGTAAATGAGGTATTTCTTTTTAAAATTTACCTCCCTGCCCCCACTAACTTTCATACTGGTAACTCTTTGTAAATTTTCAGAAATATTTCATTACTTAGTGGCTTTTGGGAAAAGATGTTTCCTTTAATGCCATTGCAAAAATATTTAAATGTAATGCCAATAATGTATATGGAAAAGATTGAACGTATGAACCGAAAAAAGTTACCTATGGATGAAAATTTGTAGCATTGAAAATGTAACATGAGGAGATGATGTACTAATGCAGTCTTTATAGTAATCCAGAAGGGCTTTAATAAAATATTAATTTGAAGGGGATTTCGGCTCCCGTTTGAAAATTTGCTTGTATGTTTGGGAGGCCGTTAAAATGCGGGCTCACTCTTGTGTGTGTCTGTTGTTCATGTCTCTGATAATGCAAGTGGATGTTTCTAGCATTTTAAATATTTCATTCATTTTATCATTTAATGTACTGGAACAGTCTGCAAAAATACTAATTGCATAACACCCAATTTATTTTATTGTTCAGCGTTTGGAAGCTCCTGGAGACAAGTCATTTGGCAGTTTGCTGATGGGGACTGAAGTAAACCTGGACAGTTACCAAACAGCTTTAGAAGAAGTACTTTCATGGCTTCTTTCAGCCGAGGATACATTGCAAGCACAGGGAGAGATTTCCAATAATGTAGAAGAAGTGAAAGAACAGTTTCATACTCATGAGGTAAAGCAAAACATCGATTCATGAAACAAAGCCCATGACTTGTCATAATGGCAAGTCTCTCTTTTTATCTCAGTCACTCTGTAAGATCTTACTATTTTTGTCATTTAGCTTTTTTTTATTTTTTATTGGGGAACAGTGTGTTTTTCTAGGACCCATCAGTCGTTGCCATTCAATAGTTGTGGAGGGCGCAGCTCAGCTCCAAGTCCAGTTGCCGTTTTCAATCTTAGTTTCAGGGGGCACAGCCCACCATCCCATGTGGGAATTGAACCGGTAACCTTGTTGTTGAGAGCTCGCACTCTAACCAACTGAGCCATCTGGCCGCCCTTCCGGCAGCTCAGTGTCAGCTCAGCGGCAGCTGGTTGTCTTCAGTCTAGTTGTGGAGGGCGCAACTCACTGGCCCATATGGGAATCAAACCGGCAACCCTGTTGTTAAGAGCTCACGCTCTAACCAACTGAACCATCCGGCTGCCCCATGATCATTTAGTTTTTATTTTGAGATGGAAACAAACAAATGATCATGTGCTGGGGATCCCAACAGCTAGCATTTGAAGTTCTGCCTTGGAGAACACCATTTGAAGGTGCTGAGATCTGATTTTGCCAGTGCCTCATACAGGAATATGAAATCCCAGCTCCCTTCTCTTGGGTCAAGGTGATGCTAAGCTATAACTTACACTCCAGAGTACCTGCATGGTATCGGGATGAAGTACCCTCAGTGGGAGACTCGTTCTGAGATGACACACTTGCTTTTCTCTCCTTCCCTGTCCTCTTTCTTGTTTCTTCAGCTCCCTTGCAGGTTTCCCCCGGGAGCTCTTCCTCAATAAATCACTTGCACAGAAATCCTCGTCTTAGGGTCTGCTTCTGCAGAAGGTGACTGACGCTCATTATTGAATCATATTCAAAACAGTATTGGGTTTTCTTCAATAAAAATTAAAATACTTGTACTGAGAATATAGTTTAAATGAGCTACACATTTAAGATCAAAAAACAAAATTCAAAACTGTAATGGTTTACCTAAAGTGTTAATCCCTGTGTTCAACTTCTTTCCTTTCAGGGGTACATGATGGATTTGACATCCCATCAGGGACGGGTTGGTAATGTCCTACAATTGGGAAGTCAACTGATTGGAACAGGAAAATTATCAGAAGATGAAGAAACTGAGGTACAGGAACAAATGAGTCTCCTAAATTCAAGATGGGAATGCCTCAGGGTAGCTAGCATGGAAAAGCAAAGCAAGTAAGTCTTTGTTTTTAATTTCTAAAAACAACACATTTTGGGATGTTACTATTATTGAAGTTAGGAGTCTCTGTTTGTTCCTGAAGCATACAGAGCTCTTCAGGGGACATTTCGGTTGGATTTTCATCCCTGTAACTTTTTGGTTTTCACATTTGTAATTGAAGAGATGTTGGCTAGAAGGGCCAGTTTCTACAGAACTATGCTTTAAAAGTTTCCAAATTGTTGTCATATGCACTATTTTCCAAGTTTCCCCCCCAGATTAAAATGTGACTATTAAAGGCCTGGAAGTATTCACAGGAAACCATGTTCAGGCATATCTTGTGGGTTCGGGTCCAGACTACTGCAATAAAATGAGAATCTCAATAAAGTGAGCAGAATCTTTTTGCTGGTGGAGAGTCCTGCCTTCAACTTTTTAAAAAACTACATCTGTGAAGCTCAGTAAAGCGAAGCACAATAAAACGAGGTCTGTCTGTACATGGAATCACCTATTAGGTACAGCTGACAGGAAATTTCTAATGGAAAAGCCCTCAAAAATATTAAATAGTTTCACGTATGGTTATGGAAATCCTCTTTAAAAAAGGTTTCCCATCTGTGTTTTGAAATCCTTATTCGAGTACTCTATGGTTATGAAGTATTTTGAGAATATATACTGACTTAATCAAAAAAGAATTTTTGAGACATTTCTGAAAATGGCACTTTTCTTATAAATGTAACAAGTAGATCTCATTATTCTCGACGTGTTGCTTTGATTTATTTTGTTAGGTGTGTGAATTCATGGAGAGCCTATCGAGACAAGATAGATTTATTTTTTAAATGAAAAGAAATGAAGTGCCAACTGTGGATTTGAATACATTAAGCCAAAGAAATTGTCCAAGCGCCTTAAGTTTACTTAGCTGTTATTTATGAAGATTAAAAGCTTTAAAATAGGACCAAAGAAACTCATTAGATATGCTGGGATGATTGCGATTCCAGTGCTAAATTACAGTGTGACAATGGGGGGGTACACATTTTTGGGCTCATATCTTTTGAAATAATAAGGAAGGCATATGTAAGATAGAATTTTCACAAATACTGGTATTATAAACCAGAAGATACTAGTCTATGCATATTGACATTCTCCCCTGCCATGATTGTTTTGATGATTGCAACTAACCCTTGCGGTGAGGGTTATAATAACCATCATAACTATTAGGTTAGACTGCACCCTTCCCCTCTGCCCAAGGGTCAACTAATTTACTCCACCCGTTTATCATCATAAATCAGAAGGCATAGAGCCGTCTACTCATGGTCATATGCCAACGTTCTTCAGGTTACAACTTCTGTTTGCACCAATCTGTATAACTTAAGCAAAGCAATCTCAGATGAAATTTAGAAGTGTTTAATACCCAGCCTCCTCCTTTACTGCTTTTCCTGCAGTAGTACCTCTCTCTTCAGCTATGTGCACTCCATCTTTCCATCTTCTTCTGAAGGCTGAGTACTACCATCGTTCCTCACTCCTTTTCTTGGGTAGGACTAACAATATGGCATTAATTATTCATACTAATCAGCTAATTGCAGTTGGAGACTGAGTTGCAACAAAAGGTGAATTCAACCTAAATTAAAATCCCAAGTTTCCAATCTGTTACTATCACATTTTTAAAACAATGAATTGAAGAAATCGTTACAATATATTTGTGTCATTTCCTCATCCTCATCTTATTGGAGGATAGGAAACCTAAAATAGTAATATCACTACTTAGCTAGGATTAACATCAAAAAGTACTTTGTTCTTACAGAAGATTGGGGAACTTTGGTTTGTGTTTAAGCTTTTAGAATGGTTATCAGGAGGGCAAGGGTAGCCTTTTTGCTGGAATGGCTTTTGCTAAAATGTAGGGTTTTAAAAATAAAACACGGGTATGGAACCACTTGTATGTAGCACATAGTCTTTTTGATCAGTTTGTTGAAATACACAAAATATTGTTTAAGCAAAGCACATTCATGAATCTCTTGTGAGGTTATAAATAACAGTAAGTATTCCATACCACTTTACTAACTTTGTGTGTGTTCATGCAAAAAATCGATTAAATTCTAAATGAGGTAAGCCATTATGCAAACTGTGCTGGACCTGATTTTTGATAGATTTTTTTCAAGGAATCAAAAAGCTGATTATGACAATAGGATGTTGTCAGTATTTAAAAGCACGATAGTGCTAGGCTTTATTTAATGCTTTAATAAATTGTCACCTGTTCTGTTTCCATATCTTGGTCATGTTGACGACTAGCTTCAATTTGGGGGCATCCCCTGTTGTTGCCAAACATATGATTACTTTGGAGTAGGAAGGCCTAGTAAATTGCTAGTAAACAAAAATGGAAGTAATTGTTGATAGATATGTAGTTATTGCCGTTTTATTATTCATAGTTTTTATCTTTTTTTTCCATCTTAAATAAGTCCCTCTAAGATTCCTTGTAATTCTGTTTTGGTGTGATGAATTCCTTTAGCTTCTTCTTGTCTGGGAAGCTCTTTTTCTGTCCTTTGTTTCTATGCATTAGATAGGGCTGCTACGTCTCCCGGTCTTAGTAGAGTGGCCTTATGTAGTAGGTGTCCTGTGAGGCCCAGTGGTGCAGTCTCCCTGCTTACCAGAGCCAGGTACTCCAGGTGTGTCCCTTGTGTGGATTGTGTGTGCCCTCCTATTGTCGTTGAGTCTTGATTACTGTTTGCACTTCAGTGGGCAGGATTGGCCCTCTGGCTGATTGACTGTGAGCACTGGCCTTGACTACAATGGAGGAGTTATTGTGTAGGGGTTGGCCTATGGATCAGGATTAATTTTAGCTGGGCTCTGGTGCCTGCCCAGTCTTTCCATTGGATATGTCCTTCCTCGTTGGACGTGGCCAAGTGATGCTCCAGCTTGGTCCAAAACTGGCCACCAACGTTCCAGCCCCAGGGTCTCCTGGGAGGGGACCCACTGCAAGCCAGGTTCAGCTGCAGCTTGTGCCCTGTCTGGGGCCACCTGCCATGAGCCACAAAGCAATTTGCAGGTTGCCACTGCCTGTGCTGGACTTGGAAGTGCCTTGAGAGGCCAGGCCAGAAACCGAGACCGAGTGTCACTAGTGCCAAGCTTACGGCTGCTCATGCAGAGGTATGGGACACTCTGAAATCAGATGCTGTTTGTGGGGTTTTGTGAACCTTAGAAAACGTTATTACATTATTTGAGAGATTTTTAAGAAAATCCGCAGCATGAGCTAAGACATGCTTTTTGCATAGAAAAGCCACTGGAAATGGCTTGGGTGGACCTGAAATTTGGGTGGGGTGGGTTCTCAGGGAATCACGAAGATGGTTGAACAAATGGTGTTAACCAGGTTGATAGAGACTCAGATATGGTGGTCACCTGCATCTCTGAAGTTGTTGGGAGTGGGGAGGGCTCAACAAATAAACAATGTCTTCCACCAGCTCCTCTTTCCAGAGGAATGCTGCCCCTCCATCCCTTGCCATGACGCTAGACAATTCAGTTCCTCCCTGTATGTCCTTGGTTCCTTTCAAGCCATTGCTCCAGTGCTGGAGCTCAGATCAAGTGATTCTGACAAGCAAGTCAGGCTGTGCATAGGCCCCTTAAGGGGAGTGCCTGGGGCTCTAGCCTTCCTCGTGTCACTCAGCCACAATGTCTGCTGGTTTTCATAGCCAGAAGTTATGTTGACTTTTCTTCCAGGCATTGGAACCCTGAGCTGGGGAGCCTAGTGTGGGACTGGGACCCCCTCGCTCCTTTGTGAGGGACCTCCACAGCCAAGATTTCCCTCCTGATTTTTAACAGTCACGTGTGGGTGTGGGACCAGCCTGTTCTCCATCTCTGCTTCTCTTATGAGTCTTAAGGTGGCTTCTTCTGTATGTCCTTAATTGTAGGACTTTGGTTCAGCTATACTTCAGGAGAGTCTCAATGATGATTGTCCTGTAGTTTAGTTGTAATTTTGATGGGGTTGTCAGAGGAGGTAAGCACAGCATTTACCTATTCCACCATCTTGACTCCCATTTTCACCTTTTTAACAGTCAAGATGCTTTTTGCTTTGGTAATAGACATCCTTGCCTCATCCATACGGATACTACCTTCAAGTAGGTTGTATCTGGGAAATACTGTTTAGCCCACAAACCATTAAAAATTATCAAACAAAACAAGAAATTTAAAAAATACAGAGGTAACAAAGTGTTATCATTTTGACTTTATGCTAAGTCTACTCTAATTTGCCTAACAGATAAGGTCTCACTTTCTCAAACATCTGTTCATGTGAATGGGGGCAACACACTTCCCCTCTATGATCATCAGTTTCTGATTCATAAAACAGCACAGCTCCATGTGTCTGGCACACCTCTAAAAGACATCGGCTGAGATAGGGTATGAGAACATAGTTTGTCAAAGCAACATTATTATGTTAAGAATGATCATCATTGTAAATAAGATGAGTTAGTTATTTTAACCATACTATATAGTTTTGTTTCATCTATATTTTTCAGTCTTTTTTTTTCCTCCAGCTTGTTCTAATTCTTTTTTTTTTTTTTTTTCCAAAGGATATCTTTGTGGATATTTTTTACGGGGGTAAGGGAACATGACCAGAGTGACTAAAATTACACCTGCAGTTATAATTTTTCAATTGAAACATTTAAAAATATGCTTATAAAGGAATATAAAAAATAAACATGGTGCTTCTGCCTCCTTTTTACTCTATTCTCATTTGATTCTTTCCCTATTATTTTCTTTACTCTCCAATTCTGGTATCTTCATGGATTTGAATTGATGATGAAGTGAAAACTGATATAATAAAGAAGTATGTTAAAATATCTCTAGCCACAGAGTACTTTTGCGCAGACATGCTGCTGTTGGTCAGTTACAAATATTTAACGATGTTAATTGATTGAACTAAATGAATGAACTAAGTGCTCCTAACTGCATAATTAAAATAATTAGAACAAGACTCAGTTGACATGCTCAAGTTTGAAACCTTAAGAAGAATAGGCAAAATAATTTTTGTTTTGTTTCATTTTATGCTGCAAAATACCCTTCGGGTGGTGGGAGGTGAGGGAGAGAAAAGAAAAAGTCAAAACTTCCAACTGTGGAAGTACAAGAAGACTACTGGCATAGGGACAACAGAAGATTTCCTTCTCTATGAATAAACTAATTAATTTGATTGAAAAATGCAACCTGCAGAGAGCAAAAGAGATTTACTGACATTTCTACAAGGACTCATAAAGATAAGCACAGCAAGTTCCATCAACTTCCCTGATAATTGTGGTTAGCAGATGCAAGGGGAAACTAAAACCTTTGTGATAGTAAGGGGAAGAAAATGAAAGCAAGTCCATGAGGAGGCCAACTGAAGTTAAGTTCTGGTTTCCATCATCAGAAGGAGAGATATGAATAGTATCTGGATGAAAATAGATGCCGTAACATGGGAAATAATTGTGAATCACCATCAACACTTCGACTGAAAGAAAAGTATGTCTAATAAATCTGGCTCAGCTTTTTTTTTTTAATGTCTGTTCCAATCTTGAAATAAGATAACATATGTGAGAATGAGTAGAGCAAAGGAGGAGCTGAACAAATGGGTGGGTTTTTTCCCAAGTGTAGTGACTAACATTTCATATGCAAATATAAGAATGACTGGATGAACAAATGAATTACTCTCTTTAGGTAGTTACAGTCTGTCAAATGAATTGGTTGCAATGAACATTTTAACAATCCATTATCTCAAACTTTTACTTTTGATTTTATATTATAGTTTTGTTAATTCATTTTAAAAACTCTTCCAGTAACTTTCACATTAGAATTCCTTATAAATCAAGGTGGTTCAGGGACCCGCAGTAACAACATTACCTGAGAACTTGTTAAAAATGCACAATTTCAGTTCTCACCCTGCTCTACAGAATCAGAATGTGCAATTTAACAAGATCCTAGCTGCTTGCTTAGCACATTAACGTTTGAGAAGCACTGCTAGTTGAAGCAATTCTAAAAAATTGTAAATCCATACTCCTTCTTTGTAGACTTCTACTTTTAATATCTTCTGTTGCTATTTTTCTATCAACTGAGGTGGGCAAAACATTTTAACTGCTTTCTTAGAAGTTTCAAAAAATGGTGCTGGTAATGTTGCATTCAGTCCTCAAATGTTGATATCATCGCCCATGGGTGACTGATGTAACAATATACAATAGAGATGATATGAGAGTATTGACAATTAATTATTGGCCTAATAAGTAGCAGTTATTATCATGCAGTAATTTGGTCAGGTTCAAATGGATATGGCTGGCCATAACAAATTTTTTTTTCTGTAAATGTCCAGTCAATATGTGCATACTCCTTGTTCTGATAATATAAAGTATGTGACTCTTACAGTTTAAGTTATAAACAGATAAGCCAAATCTCTAGAATTCATAGAAATGAGAGAACTAAGTAGCATTTTTGTAACAATGCCTTTTCACAAAGATAAAAAATGATAATTAGAAAATTTAGTTTAATTATTCACTCATCTATCAAACTAACAGTTCTTATCTATTATTTTCCCAGCACTGTTTCAGATACCAGGAAAGTATCAGTGAGCAGACGAATTCCCTGTCTTATTGAGCTTGCATTCTTAGTGGGTGGAGTCAGACAAGAAACTTATATCATATCAGATGGCATTACAGATAAAAAGGAAAAAAGCCAGGGAATTAATTTAGAGAGTGAAACCTGTATGTTACTGTATATATGTGGTTGGTTAGGGAAGGCCTCTCTGATAAGGCAATATTTAAGGAGAACCCTAAATGTAGAGAGGGGACAAGCCATGCAGGTATCTGTGGCAAAGGAAAGCAAATAGAAAGTTCTTGAGGCATGACTGTGCTGGCCATGAGCTGACAAATGCTAAAATGATGACTTTCTGATTCATGATTTGTAAACAATGATTCAAAGTAAATTAAGAGACTGGCTCAACAGGAGCATGTTTAATGGAAGTTGACATTTTTATGATCTTAATTCTAATATTTCTGATTGGGGAAGTGTTTGCATTTTTTTACTATGTCTTCTCATGTTTGATTGATAATTAAGTGATACCAGTTATTCATTCAAGAAATATTTATTGTGTGTATAGTATGTGCCAGGCTCTGTGCCAGCCATTATATAGTGACGTAATTATTGAAGCTGAGAGTGGGCTTCTATTGCCATATAAACGAATGTGATCTCGGAATGTCAACATTCCCCAATCTTACTAGAGATCATTTCAGCAGTCTGCCAATCATTGTATTTGATAGTCGTCCTTGGTTTGCGATGACCTCTGCAAGTTTCTTCATCTACTTTGTAAGTAGTTAATCAGGAAGATTGAATTGAGGATTACCATAATGTATTTGCCACAAAAATCTTTTGCATCCAGCCATGCAGCTTCTTTATTATGTTACTGTTGTGATTTTGAACTCATGCTTTCAAAATGAAAATGAATTTGTTTGCATTTTGAACTTTAATCTTGCTCTGGGTAGTTGAAGAATATCAATAATTAAACTGTTGTTGAGCTATATAGATGGAGGAATAAAATAGATCAGGATTTTGAAAACAATGGCATATATTTGTTTCACAGAATCCTTTTTAAACACAGTAATATTTCTCACATTCCATCGAGTGGGCAAACAAATATTAATATGCAGTTAATTTTGAGGGAGGGTTGAAAATTGTCTTATATTTCCTGTTGTTGGAAGCGGAACTTTGCAGGTGAGTTATTTCTAAAGTATTCATTGTGAGATTGTAGACTGAAAACTGTGGCTTCCAAGACCAGGTTGCAGGGCGTAATACAATGGTGACTATCAGAATTAGTGGGAACTTTTAAAAAATGTACATGAACCTGTCCTCCTTGGTTTCTCCCTGGCCCAAAATGTCAGCATACCGATTGGTAGGAATGGCAGTCCTGTAGAGAGGAGGATGCACACATTTGTTTCTGGGGAAAAAACTCTTTATACTGTTCCATTAGACCTTTATTTTACTTCATTCTCCAGTGGAAACTACTGTACTAGTGTCTAAGAGATATAGACAGAAGACCACTGTCATGCTTGATCTCTCGTCCCGCTCCCCACATAAGAACGCAGGACATGGTGAGGCCAAAAAGGAACAACAGTGGAGCCATAGATAGGGGAGTTCATACCACTATATTCTTGCTGGTGGCTGGTTTAGACACAAAGGCAAATATCTGCCAGTACCCCAATGAGGGGTCTTCCTGCACCCCAGTCTCACTGGAGGCTGGGCGAGACACAGGCAGTAGGATCTACACGATCCACGCTTGCTAACCGCAATCCGCCATCTGTGTCTCTGCCAACCAACCAACCCCACTTGCTAGCTGCAATCCGCACTTCTCCTCTCTCCCAACTAACCAACCAACCAACCCCCTAGCGTAGCCATGGCAGTTGTATCAGTGGTCAATGGCTAACTGGTTATAGCTGATGGTCAACTAGTCACAGCTGATGGCCATCCAATCGCAGTGGATGACCATCTACTACCCGAGTGAGCACCTTTCCACATGAGGGTGAGAGCCTGGAAACTGCTTTCCTGGCTCTGTCCCCACAACCACTGTCTAGTGTCAGGATTTTCAGCTGGGTCTTTTAAGGTGTGATTAGCACTTGGAGGAAAGAGGATGTACTTAACTGAGGCAAGGAGGTACAGGAGGGTAAGAGGGATTAACCACCTGCACAGATACTGACAGTAAACTTTCAGAAATTTTGTGTGGGAACTGGCAATGGCGGTGAAAGTAGTGGTGGTCAGTATGGTAGAGGCGACAGTGATGGTGAAAGTCTTAACCCATTTGGGGGGGGGGGTCATTGTTTTTATTGGGTGAGCTTTGATAAATGTTACGAATCTTAAGAGTTGAAAAATGCTAATGTGCTCCATATGACCCATTCGTTACTGTCATACAACAAAATGCCTTGACATGTGTTTGTACATGCATTATTGAAACTTTTCTTTAAAAAATTCAATATTGCTTTTCTGTTTTAGAGCAGTGTTTGCTTTTTATTTTTGGCCTAGAATTTGTCATGTTTTCTGATTCGTACATTTAATGAAACACTATAAATATTTAAAATACCTGGTCATTCATTTTACCTTGTTACTATATGTTTGAGGGAAACTGGATCTCATTGTGTTTCTATCAGTATTAAAACCATGTATTGTGGTTTCTATCATTAATGTAAAACTCATGCTAACAACTGCCTCAACAGGGACTGTACTTTTTATTTTGGTGAGAAGAGAAAGTAAAATTATCTATTAATGACAATCTATAAAATCCCACTAAATGACAGTCTTTATTCTTTTGTTTTTTTTTCCCATCCTGATAACTACTGCCATGAATGAAATGAAGGATAGCTATAAAAGCCCTCTCTAAAAAATTAATATTAGTGTAGGCTTCAGGGACACACCACCTGATTCCCACTCTCCTGACTCCCTTTGCTTGCCTTTTGACCCAGGTAAACCTTTGTTTCCCCGTCTGTAAATTGGGCTAATATCAATTCCTGCATCATTAGTATTAACTATAGTAATACCTTTCCTGTTGGGCACATGATAAATATAATTGGTTATTCATAAATAAAATTATATTTCAAAGTCACAGATTGTACAAAATGTTGTTCAATAGATAACAAAACTTATATAGTATAATTAATTTATAAATAATTGGGTAAAAACATTTTGATATGTCATAAACCTGCCTCCATGTTACCTCCATGCCTCTATTTAATTTTAATCCTGATATAGTATGCTGCCTGGGCACAGCTACCCAAACATTTGCCACTTGGGAGCACTGAAGGGCTAAAGTAAAATTAGCGTCAGTCTTGAAAACCACCACAATTGTTTTCAACCCTGAATGTTTATTGGAATCACCTGGCTGGAGAAAAATTCACCTTTCTGTGATATTTGAATAAAACAAGACTTAAATATCACCTTTATTACTCACTTTATTAATAGACTAAATGAAACAAAAACCCATACAAGGGAGTTTAAATAACTACATATGTAAGCATTTGTGAGCATTCTGGGGGAATCTAGTTCCATGTACACAATTCCTGAGCTAAAATCCAAGCTATATAATCTATTCATTAAAACCATTTTTCTAAGATTTTCAAGCCAACAGTTTGAATAAGTAAATTATGGTTTCCATCATTGTACAATAATTTTAATTACTAAGTGCCATATTTTTGAAAGTAAAAAATTCATTTAAAATTCAATTTCTCTAATTCATACTAGTAGCCCTCCCTTAAATCAAATATATAGGTTTTATTGACAGCTTAAATCATGGAACTATATTGTGCATGTATAACATGTTAATTGAATATCACTGGTGATTCTTTTCTAATCTAGAAATTCATAGTACTATTTTACCTCATTTCATTAGTTGTATTTCTTATTTGAGAATTGCATATAAGCAAATAATGACGAAGTCTAGGAAATTGGGCCTGAGAACCTATTTTCCTAAAGAGCTTACCCTTCGTGGTAATTTTGAATTTAATACCCTAGGATTTACAAAGTCAATACTTTTACATTTTTATTAGCATAGTACCTAGCATATAATTATGTTTTGTAACATATTTTATAGTTTTATAATGTATTACCATAAAGCCTGAGAAACTCTATGAAGACTATCAAATGTAGGCTGGAATTAATGAAAACGTGCAATTTTTGCATTCATAAATTCATGTCTAGAAAAAACTTTTTAAAATGCTGTTTATATTTATTTGTAGATTTGTTAACTCAGAACATTACTGGCATTTGGGTTCTTGAGTTTCCCAAGGTAGAAACTGAGAGGAAATCCCAGAAAATTTCCAGACAAATTTTATTAAGCTTATACTCACAAGGGAGGAAGCACAGACGATAGGAAGCTCCTCTGAAGTAATTCCGGGTTGGCACTGCTTGGCTGTTTTTGTACGCAGGGGACAAAGTGGGCTTGTGCGAAAAGGCAGGCATTTTGAAAGTAGAGAGCTTTTTGAAAGAGGTGGGCTTTCTTTACCAGCTATGTTGCCTGGTAACTATGCACCTGTGCTGTAGGGGCAAGGTGGCAGACTGCTCATTATCGCCACCCAGGAAGGTTGTATAGTGGTCAAATCTTGATGAACTGCACATGTGGAACAGTGGTTTCCACATCTGTATGGAAGTAAATGGTTAGAAGGGAGATAGTAATTAGCTACTTCTGTGTTTTTGTAAAGGGAGTGATGGGGTGGGGGCATTCTTGTGGTCAGCTTATCTAGGCTTCTTCTTGGCCATCTGGCATTCTCTTGGCCCAAGTCACTATGCTGTTTCCAGGTATCATTTCTTATAAATATTGAATGACATAATGAAATGGTGTAGGTAAGCACTTGCTATTGTCAATCCAATTTCCGTTGGTTTAGAGCTGTGCTGTCCATTATGGCAACTGCAGGTATTTAATTGTAAATTTAAATTATTATAATGAAATATAGGTAAAAATTCAGTTTCCCAGTCATACTAGCCATATGTCGTGTGTGTGTGCATGCGCATGCATGCGCACACCTGTGTACACACACATATATAGTTGATCCTTGAACAACATGGATTTGGACTGTGCAGGTCCACTTATATGCAGGTAGGTTTCAATAAATATGCAGTAGACCCTCCATGTCTCTGGGTTTTGCATCTGTGGGTTCAACCAACTGCAGATCAAAAACAGTATTTTTCATCGTGGTTGGGAATCTGTGCATGCAGAGGGCTGACTGTGGGTAGTGTTCCATGCCATTTTATATAAGGGGCTTGAACCATCAGCAGATTTTGGTATCCATGGGGGTCCTGGAACCAATCCCCTGTAGATACCAAGGAACAACCGCCGTTAACTTTTTGGGGAGTCAAAACTTATATACGGAGTTTTGACTGTGCAGGGGATTGGCCCCTTAATCCCCACATAGTTCAAGGGTCAACTGTATATAGTGTGTGTATGATTTTAATGTATATATGAAATCATATAGTTTAGGATGAGGCCAAGTAACAAAAACAATTATTTTCAGGAAAGGTATTAAGCACATAATGATAAAGAAGGGTGCAGATATGGAAGAAATTGTGAAGGTGGAGCATGATTGACTTGTGTTTGAGAAACCCCAAATAATTACATATGGTCCTCATTATCACCTTATGAAGTAGATAATACTATTGTTATTTTATTTCTGAGGACACTGGAACTTGGCAAGGTTAAAATATTGCCCAAGGTGTCTCAGTGTTATGTTAAGCCAGCATAGAAATGCTAAGCTATCTGTGATCCAAGTCTGGGCTCTTAACCTTGAATTATGTTCTTTATGGGTAAAATGTTTTAGGTTGTGTCATATGAAGTTGCTGATATTTGAGTTTTTTTATTCCACAAAAATGACAATTTCATATTGTTCAAGTTAAAACACTATTAAAATGAGAAAGAAATTCCATATTTCCAAGTAACATTCTGAAGATGCAAATAAATTAGGGAAATTTGTCAAATTCATAAAATAAAAGTCTACCACCCATTGGCAAGAAAAGAGTTTACATTTTTCTTAGTTTCATTTTATGATTTTCAAGTAGTCATTTAGAAAGGAACATAAAAGCAAAAGGCGGATGGAGCATAAATATACGACTAGCAATAGAGAGAGGAGGTAGTGGAACTGGAACAAAATAGTGCAGGACTGGAGATGGTCCTGAAAAAACCTCGAGGCAGAAGCATGTGTGGATATGATAGTAGGAACCTCTGCATCCAACTTCTAGTTCTAAAATCATCTGAGGACAGAGGGAGGCTAGGAAAACTGATAAACTGAAAGAAGCTGGGACTTTGATGGTACAATGGAGTCACAAACTTAATGGTCTCTAGAATCACCCACCCGTGGATTTATTGTAATGTAAGATAACGGGCATCCTTATGGTTTTCATCAGTGCTTTTCAAACTTGAATGTGCATGCAGGTCACCTGGGGAGTATGTACTATTGTGGATTGTAAGTCAGTAGGACTGGGAAGGGGCCTGAGAGTCTTCATTTTTAACAGGTGCGTGTGTGGGGTGGGGGATGCTGGTGCTGTTGGTCCATGGATCACACTTGAAGAAGCAATGGTATGAACCACTTTGAGTTGGGTTATTTGTCAGTTGCAGTGAAAGGCAACCTAAGGAATACCGTGTTTCAAATAATTTTATAGGACATGTGTCTCTCATCCCAGACCCCACGACGATAACATATCTTCATGAACATGAAGGAGATCAATGTGGACATAGGATTTGCTTCACAGAGACTGTCAGAATATGCGAGGGCATTTATTTTCTAAATAAATGCTAAATCTTCTTAGATAGTCTCTAGAGAGGTCAAGTCTAAAGTTTGCAGGTGGTGTCTCATGCTTTTTAAGTATTGGCAACAATTTCAATTTATTTTCAATTAGTATGAGAACAAATCAGACATATATTTAGCTTTTAGGAAGTTTCCTATTTTCCAATATCTCGTCAAGACCTATGGTAAGGAAAAGAAATATTTACACAGTTAAAACACATTTTTTCAGAACCCTTTCCACAAAGGGATGGATAATATATATTCCATGCTGATTGGTGTCGTCCTACTACCACACTTGTATGTTTCTGTTTTCAAACTTATTTTGAGGTTCAGTTCACGCTTCAAACATATGAAATCCCTAACTTTTGGAGCCTCAAATCCGAACCCATTCTTAGGGAATTGATGCTCACACTTCTCTCTGTAAATGGAGGTGAAGTTGGGATGAGAATGTAATGGTCTCATGTCAGAATAGCTCCTAATATCTCCTGAGCATTGGCACTTGCGCTTCTATTAATGTTAATAATATATTGGTCACAAAATTTGGATGAGTTAAATTATCTAAGAGCAGTGACTCTCAAATATAAGTGTGCATCAAAATCACCCAGAAGTCTTTTTAAAACAGATCCCTAGGCCCCACCCTCAGAGTTTCTGATTCAGTAAATTTGGGCCAGAGCCCGAGAATTTGCATTTCTAACATGTTCCCAGGAAATGATGCTATTGGTTTGGGGAACCCTTTGAGAACCACTGGTCTAGAGAGGAAAAGCAGGGATCTATTTGGCTCATAAACCTTGATGCGACTGTGCCAGTCATTAAAATATTAAACCACACAGGTTACACACAGAGTGTCCCCGTGTACTGACTGCCACCCAGCCATGCTGGCCCCTCCTCCATGGTCTTCCAACTGGACATTCCTACATTTCATCTATAAAAGATGCAGTACCTGATGAAGCAGTTATGGGTACATCCGTTCTTATTGGTTAGTCCCTGGCTTCAGGTTTATAAGATGAAATCATTTGTGTACTTATATATAATTACATAAATGATTACTTGAGGTTCAGGCTTCAGATTTTCAGGCAGAGCTCAAGAAATCTTCCAGGACCCAGAGATTATTGTAGGGTATGACATTTCTCAACTCACCCACACCATATGCTGTCATGTCTCAGGGCATTTGCACAGGTGGTTCCTTCTGTCTAGAAAGTGTTTACCCCTTTCTCTTCACTATTGTATCTTCCTTAAAGCTTTCGAGTTCTTCAAACATCAGTACTTCAAAAGAGCCTTTCCTCACCTCGCAGACTCAATTCAGTTACTCTCATTCAGAGTATGATCACAGTTATAATTAACTGGTGACCCAGTGACTGACCTATCTGTTATCTGGCTCCCATTCCCAGAATGTAAGCTCTGTGACAGTAGGAGCTATATGGGTTTTTCTCACCTTTTCATCCATAATATCTAACTACTTGACAATTGTGCATTTAACAAGCGTATGATTCAGTTTTCCAAGTGTCAACTCTCAGGCTGTGTGTTCGATAATGGCAGCATTCCCGATGACCCCACGTCAAGTTGGAGCCTCTTTCTGTGTACCCTCTGAAATGTAATTATAAATCTAATTGTAGTGATTTTTTGGTAATAATTGTAATTGTTGATGTGTCCATTTCTCTAAAAGTCTCTAAGCTATTTGAAAATGATGATAAGTATTTTCTTTTGTCCATGTCTAACAAATGGTTTCCAGTGTAGATATGGAACTCAGTGAGCATTTGTTGAATGAAATATCTATCCAAAAGTAAAAAAAAAAAAAAAAAGAAAAAAAAGTAAATAATATTTTTAAATGAAATACATTATTTACTAACAAATAAGTGTTAGACTGCAAAGATTTCTTCAAGTGTAAGTAATAATGTGGGTTTTTTTCCCTTCAATTTTTGAAACATAAGATTTTTAGCTTAATGTAATGACAAACCAGGCAGGAAAAACAACAAATACAAGGAATAATACTGCAGCCAGTTCTCATGCAATCTTAGGTCAGTTCTCAGGGGATAGACTGAACCAATAAAGTGAAAGATTTATATACCTTGCAATGCTGGGATGGTATTCATTGTCTAAAAGGCTTAAAATAGCAGCTTTCAGTTTTTGCTTCCACTTAAACACTTCATCTATGTTGCTTGACATAAAAAGAAGATGTCTACATTTTCCTTTTGATAAATGACCGCTCATTCTCATAGACTTCTGACTGCAGTGCACCTCAGGGGACATGTGGCTCTGAAATGTGAAAGGTCAATAATGGTATAATCTAAATATTTTAAACACTCAGTTTTGTGTGTATTTTGTGTGTTTAAACATGCTGACTAATGGAAATTTCTGGTAAAGATTTTGTAAATCAGAGTAGTAAATACCTAATACAAATGATGTCCTCCTTATCAGTATTATAAGATCAGTGTACTGTGGTTTCCCAAAATGCTTTAAATATGCCTTTATAAAGAGTATTTATCTCAAAATAGGTACTAACACTTCTCATTTGAGTCTCGAATTTTTGTTGAATGAATGGATGAAAAGCCTCAATTTTAATTTTCATTCTCACCATGAATTTGTATGATTAATAGGCAGGGTATTATCCCATGTCCCTGATGCTGGAGTTCTAATTGAGCAGATTTAAGAACTTGGTTCTCAGGCATATAGCCAGGCTGTGAACCCAAGTCTTTGGGCTTTAAATCCATTACCCAGCCCACTATTGTGTACATCTTTGAAAAAACATTCTTTCATTTATGTATTTCTACATAGCAAATGATTCCAACACTTAGTTGCTGAACACATAATTTATAATTATGTCATGATTCCGTCGATCAGGAATATGGGCAGGGTTCACATAGGTTGTTCTGCAGTTGTCACATGGCTGGGGGCATTGGGCTGCACTCAGTCGGAAGCTCAACTTCTAAGATAGTGTTTCATCCTCCAGAGTCACTCTCAGCATGGTCTCTAATCATTCAGTAGTCTAGCCTGGCCTTCCTTATAGCCTGGCCGCTGGGTTCCAAGAGAGAATAAATGCTGCCTGCTCTCTTACAGCCCACATTTGCACTGGGTGCAGTATTGCTGCCGCCATGTTCTATTGGCCAAAGCAAATGGCGAGCCAGTTCATATTTGTGAGGATGGGGAATCAACTTCATCTCTTGATGGGAAGAGTGACAAAGAATTTGTGGCCATCTTTAATCACCACACATATTAAAACAATGGAAATATAAACAAATGATTGTCAAGATACACTACTAGCTCAATTACCAGAAATGGCTCGCACTTTACTTAACATGTTCATATTTGGTTATCTATGGGAAACTTTCTAAAAATTGGGATGTGTGAACTCTAATAAGTCAGAGAAAGAATAACGTCAGATGGTTGGTCCTGGGCTCTATTACCTTCCGTCTCAATGTCTAACAGATGCCAAACAATGTGAACATGCCATAAATTACAAATGTCAACACTTTTACCTAGTTATAGATTTAACAATAGTAAATAAGTTGCTTTGATAGAGGTAATAATAGACATCTTTCAACTTTTCAGCTTGCATAAAGTTTTAATGGATCTCCAGAATCAGCAACTGAAAGAGTTAAATGATTGGCTGACAGAAACAGAAGAGAGAACAAGGAAAATGGAGAAAGAGCCTCTCGGACCTGATCTTGAGGACCTAAAACGCCAAGTACAACAACATAAGGTTAGCATATGTTATGCTATTTGCTTTCTACTGGAAAGTTCTCTGTGTATATGTGTGTCACATATGCACATACAAACACAGATCATGGTTTACAGGTAGGAAAGAATTAAAGTTTTCAATTAAAAAGAGTTTCAAAATCGTTTTTGCCTAGTGATTTTTGAAATATTTATTTTTGGATACACAACATAACTAGGCTTTTCATATTTGAGAAGAAAATTCAAATATATTCCTGGAAGAGAACAATGTGGGTTTGTGATTTTGAAAGTTTTGATTTCCTGGAAGAGAGTCTCTGCAGGGATAACCTGTGACACAAATTTAAGTAATATGACAAGATTAAAAAAAAATGTTTTACCTTCAATTCATAACGTCTTAGAGTAGGCCAAGTTTGATGGAAAATGAACATTTGTAATACCACTTAGCTATAAAACACAGCATCTGTTAATTTTTTGTATTAGTTTCAGGTGTACCAAATGACATAGTGATTAGACATTTACGTACGTCACAAAGTGATAACCACAACAGGTCTACTACCTGTCTGATACCATACATAGTTACTACAATACCGTTGACTATATTCCGTTTACTGTACTTTACATTTTGTGGATATATATATTAAATTATAGTTGACATTCAGTGTGATGTTAGTGTCAGGTCTACAGCCTAGTGGTTAGGCAATTATATAATTTATGAAGTGATCCCCTGATAAGTCTAGTACTGATCTGACACTGTACATATAATATTTTACAATACTTTACAATATTATTGACTATATTTCCCATACTGTAGAATTTTAATATTTCCATCTTTCTTCAGTTTATTTGTATATTTACAATTATGCTCCCTGGTTGCCAGAAATAATTTATTGTTTTTTTGTTTAGGATTTCTATAATAATATTTCTGATCTGGAATTTTGAGGGTACTTCATTCCAATAACTGTTATAAAACTAGCTCTGGGACTTGTCTAGTCCATCAGAAGACACACACACACACACACACACACACACACACACACACACACAGAAGAACCTTTCTGATTGGACAACAATTAGGTTGCCAGGTTTAGCAAATAAGAATATAAAAAGTGTAGTTAAATTTGAATTTCAGATAAAAAATTATTTTTATAGTGTAAGTATGTCCCAAATTACTTATTATTTATCTGAAATTCAAAGTTTACTGGGCATCTTGCATTTTATGACAACTCTATTTCGGATCTGTGGTTCTTGGATTTATGGTTTTGAAAGGAAATATCTGCTCTCTGAACTCATACTTCCTAAATCTGCATCCCACCCAACTTTATTCTCTCATTTTATAACATTTTGTCAGAGCTTCACAGTTCTGTGTGGATGAAATACCTTTCTAAGTCCCGAGTTCTTTTCGTATTTGATGAGCTTTAGGTTTCATTGACAAATGAGACTGGCCCTTGCTATTACTGCCTTCAGAGCTGTCCCTTGGCCACAGAAGTTTAAGATCAAGTGGTTTTAAGAAGAGCTATAGCTATGGTAATCTCCCTCCACAACTCCACCAGGAAAAAAAAAAAAAAGCATCAACTGTATTTTAATTTTCATTAAAAATGTTGACCAGGTGAGGTTAACTTGTCACATAGATTTTAATTGAACATCTGATAAAGAGGTTAGATCCAGTGCTAGATCATGATCTTGACCATTTTTCCTGAGGATCATGCATTCCTCAGGTAGACTCTGTGCCTGCCCTCTTCCCTTTGGCCTACACTGGCAGTTGCGTGCAGACAATTTCTGTATACAGCAGTGGCTTCTCTCTTCTGAGGGCATTTGCTGGATGTGAGAGAGTCTCAGGCAGTTTAAGTGTGGGCAGGAAGTGGAGCTAGTGTTGCCAGAGCTGCTATTAACAACAAGGAAGGGGAGATGATGAATCAGTCACCCCAGAATCCTTGCCAAAGCGTCTATCAATTCCCACAGTTTCAGGTTTCCCAACAGGACTGGGCCCCAGATGTCCATGGAATAACCTGTCTCATGTTCCCACCCTCTCATAACGCCTCCTGAGATCACTTTCCAAATAAACTTTTTGTACCTAAACCTATGCCTCAGGGTCTGTTTGGGGAGGAACCCAACCTATGACAACATTCTTGCCCTGGAAGCCAGAGTACTGTCCTAGCTTTACCAATAACTAAATGTGTGATTTTCAGAAATAACTTAATCTCTCAGCATCTCCATATCCTCACTTTGGAAATGAAAATGTGAGTCAGTTAGTTTCTAGTGTTCCTTCCTGTCATGGTTTTAATGTTTCCATGAGTTTGGGGCTGTGAGGCATTTCCGGAAAGGGCAAGACTAAGGCCAGTGACATTGAACATCAGAGGGAAGGATGTTGGCACCACATGCTTGGAGACTAAGGGGGAAGCTAGGATGAAGGACTTCAAAAGAGACATGGCAGAAAAATGGTAGGGGAGCTGTAAGGGTGAATGACTTAGGGCAACTACGAGGAAAGGTCTCAGCTTTATACTCTGAACAGACATTTTATTAAAGTCAGACAGGCCACCCAGGATCTTCAAGTCTGACAATTACCTGAAATGATTTCCACATTCCTCTGGAAGACAAAGAGTGAATGGAGTGGAAAATATTTGACTAAGATTGTCATAACATTTGAATAGATTGTCTGTGACTTGAAAAATAATGCCATTTCTGATGAGTATGAAATTGCTTTGAAGAGAATCATTTGAAACAAAAAGAAAGCAACAGGATGACATGCAAGTCGATTGTGTAATCTTTTACCTCCAGGACTTAGAAGTGCATAAAAGGAAACAGAAGGAATTGGTTTGCTGGCTCAGAGAGTGAGGCCAACTTCCACTGTTAACTGTTTGAACCCACTTCAGGAGCGATTATTTTTAAGAAAATTAAGACAAGGGAAAAAAACACATAGCCAAGAGAAAGCCTGACAAGTGATAGTACTCTTTTTGTTACTTGAATTAATTATGGTGAGGAAAAAAAAGATTTAACAATATCAAACAATTTATAGAAGAGTTGAATTTATTTAAATGTGAAACCTACATATTTTTTGTTTTGTTTGATCGTTTATTTTATTCTTTAAATTTCACATGTAAGTGAGATCATATGGTATTTGTCTTTCTCTGTCTGACTTATTTCACTTAACATAATGTTCTCTAGGTCCATCCATGTTGTTGCAAATGGTAAGATTTCATTCTTTTTTATGGCCGAGTACTATTCCATGATATATATGTACCACTTCATTTTTATCCAGTCATCTATTGATGGGCACTTAGGTTGCTGCCATAGTGTGGCTATTAAAATAATGATGTAATGAACATAGGGGTACATGGTATCTTTTCGAATTAGTGTTTTGGATTTCTATGGATAAACACCCAGAAGTGGACTTGTTGGGTAAAACAGTAGTTCAATTTTTAATTTTTTGAGGAGCCTCCATACTGATTTCCATACCAGCTGCACCAATTTGCAATCCTGCCAACAGTGCATGAGGGTTCCCTTTTCTCCACATCCTCACCAGCACTTGTTAATTTATTGCTGGCCATCCTGACAGGTGTGAGGTGATACCTCATTGTGGTTTCAATTTGCATTTCTATGATGATTGGTGATGTTGAGCATCTTTTCATATGTCTATTGGCCATCTGGATGTCCTCTTCGGAGAAATGTCTATTCAGATCATCTGTCTATTTATTAATTGGGTTATTTTTTGTTTGTTCGTTTTTTTTTGTTGTTGTTTTTTACCATAGACAGCTTAACATAGACTACATTTTATGTTACAGTGCCACCATTTGATCATTTTTCAGTGAACTCTCAATTGCTGAGGATGCCAAAGCAGTCACTCAGAGATTGCAGCACAGTCTAGTGCTTACTTAGCATGTTCAGCATAAAAAGTGTCGGAGCAGCTGATGTTACAGTGACTACTGAGGCCTTGGCCTGGTGGTGTTATATCTCTAAACCTGGGTATTTTCAGCAATGAAATGTGACTCTGGATTTAGTGTTTTCTTAAGAAAACAACACCAAAAAAACCCTTTAGGGTTGCTAAATGTGAGTATAATTAGAACGCATTGCATGTTAATAGCACACATATCCACCTATTAAATATTGATGTAAATACCATTGTTTTATTTTTTGAAAGATTTTTATTAAAATATAGCTAACATACAATATTATACAGAGAATGCCAAAAAATGCATGCACATTTTAAGAAAGGAAAAAATTGTATTAAAATTGTAGTAATATATACCGATAACAAAAGATGATTACAAGTCATGTGTGTACATTTTTTTGGCACCCTCGGTATTAGTGTCTGGTGTGCACCATAGTTATTCAACATTTATATACCCAAAGAAGTGATCACATGGTAAGTCCAGCAACCATCTGACACTGTAGTATGCTATCACAATATTACTGATTATATTCTCCATACTGTACGTTACATCCCCATGACTTGTTTTATACTTGGGAATTTGTACTTCTTATTACCCTTTATCTTTCCCCCTTTTAAAATTTTCAATTACAGTTAACATTCAGTATTATTTTGTATTAATTTAAGGTGTACAGCATAGTGCTTAGACATTTCTATAATTTACAAAGTGACCTCCTGGCTAGTCTAGTACTCACGTGGCATTATATATAGTTATTACCATATTATTGACTATATTCCTCATGCTTTACTTTACAGCCCCATAACTGTTTTGTAATGACCAATTTGTACTTTTTTTTTTTTTTTGAAGATTTTATTGGGGAAGGGGAACAGGACTTTATTGGGGAACAGTGTGTACTCCCAGGACTTTTTTCCAAGTCAAGCTGTTGTCCTTTCAATCTTAGTTGTGGAGGATGCCATTCAGCTTCAAGTTGTTGTCCTTTCAGTCTTAGTTGTGGAGGGCGCAGCTCAGCTCCAGGTCCAGTTGTCAGTTGCTAGTTTCAGGGGGTGCAGCCCACCATCCCTTGCGGGAGTCGAAACCGGCAACCTTGTGGTTGAGAGGACGTGCTCCAACCAACTGAGCCATCAGGAAGCTCAGCGGCAGCTCAGCTCAAGGTGCCGTGTTCAAACTTAGTTGCTGGGGGCGCTGCCCACCATCCCTTACGGGAGTCAAGGAATTGAACTGGCAACCTTGTGCTTGAGAGCCCACTGGCCCATGTGGGAATCGAACCGGCAGCCTTTGGAGTTAGGAGCATCGAGCTCTAACCGCCTGAGCCACCGGGGTGGCCCTCCAATTTGTACTTCTTAATCCCTTCACCTTTTTCACCCTGTCCCCCAACCCCCTCCCATCTATCAGCCAGGTAAATCTAGTTCCCATCTGACACCGTACATAATTATTCCAGTATTATTGACTATATTACTCATGCTATACCCTACATCCCCATGACTACTTTGTAACAACCAATTTGTACTTCTTAATTCCTTCCCCTTTTTTTACCTGGCCCCCAGACCCCTTCCCATCTGGCAACCATCAAAATGTTCTTTGTATCTATGAGTGTTTTTCTGTTTGTTTGTTTGTTTGTTTATTTTGTTCTTTAGATTCCACATATAAGTGAAATCACATTGCATCTGTCTTTCTCCGTCTGACATACTCCACTCAGTACAACACCCTCCAGGTCCATCCATGCCCCCACAGCTGGCAAGAACCCATTTCCTTCCATGGTCGAGCAATATTCAGCTGTATATATGTACCACTTCTTCTTTATCCATTCATCCATCGATGGACACCCAGGCTTCTTCCACATCTTAGTCATTATAAACAGTGCTGCAAAGAACATATGGATGCACACGTTCCTTCAAAGAAGTGTTTTGGGTTTCTTTGCATAATTACCCATAAGTGGGATTACTGGGTCCTTCTTTGCATCTTGTTACAGTCTTTGTTTTAAAGTCATTTTGTCTGGTGTAAGTATTGCTACACCTGATTTTTTTTCCATTTCCATTTTCATGAAATAACTTTTTCCACTCCTTTACTTTCCGTCTGTGTGTGTCTTTCTGTCTGAAGTGAGTCTCTTGTAGGTAGCATATGTAAGGGTTTTGTTTTCTTATCCATTCAGCCACCCTATGTTTTTGATCAGAGCATTTAATCCATTTACATTGAAAGTAATTGTTGATAGACATGTAGTTATTGATAGACATAGTTATTTCCATTTTATTATTCATATATGTATTCATCTTATAGAAGTCCCTCTGACATTCCTTGTAATCTGGTTTGGTGGTGATAAATTCCTTTAGCTTTTTCTTGTCTGGAAAGCTCTTTATCTGTCCTTTGATTCTAAATGATAGCTTTGCTGGGTGGAGCAGTCTTGATTGTAGATCCTTGCTTTTCATCACTTTGAATATTTCATGCTAATCCCTCTTGCTTGCAAAGTTTCTGTTGAGAAATCAGCTGACAGTCTTATGGCAGTTCCTTTAAAGTTACTAATTGCTTTTCTCTTGCTGTTTTGGGGATTCTCTCTTTGTCTTTAACCTTTGCTATTCTAATTATAATATATTTTCATGTGGGCCTGTTTGGGTTCATCTTGTTTGGGATTCTCTGCACATCCTTGGCTTAAACGTGCATTTCCTTCACCAGGTTAGGGATGTTTTCAGTCATTATTTCTTTAGTTAGGTGCTCAATCCCTTGCTTTCTCTCCTTCTGGTACCCCTATGATACAAATGTTGTTATGCTGGATGTGGTCCCAGAAGTATTTTAAACTATGCCCATTTTTAAAAATTCTTTTTTCCTTTTGCTGTTCCAGTTGGGTGCTTTCTGCTACCTTGTCTTCTAATTTATTGATTTTTTTTTGCACCACACAGTTTTGATTAGTTAAATGACATTCCACACAGAATTGACTTGTTAAATATGGCTCCTCCCTTGCCCTCTGCCTCCAGCATACTCCCTAAAGTAGTACAGGCAGGGAATACCTAACTATTGGAGGAATCCTTAACACTTTTCCAGCGTAGAATTCTGGCGAGTCCAAAAAGGGTCCTTCTTTTAAGGGTGTTGGAAACTAGACACTGCAACTTTTTTAGTATTGATGACATTTGTTTGGAGAAAATTCAGCTCTAGGAGCTGCAGGGTTGAATGCAGGAGAGGGTTCTACCAATTGCCCCAATTCCTTCCATTGCAGGAGCTTGGCCAAAGTGTTGAGTTGTAGGTGGGGTCAGTCCCAAGGTTCCATCTGGAATCATAGTGGCAGGTCCTGGAGGAGCTGGGGTACCAACTGGGGTACCCATAGCACTTCTCTCAGCCACGAGGCCCATCCGAATCTCTTGCTCTCTCGCATCAGGGAAAGCTCCCTTGAATCCTTTCTGCTGTTGCCATATCATTTCTTCCTCTTGTCACCACATCTCTTCCTCATGGTGCCTGCACTCCTCCTAGTGCCTGAGCTCCAGCTGCTTTCGTTTTTGTGCTTCTTGGTTGTGCAGCTCTTCCATCCTCCAAAGTTCTTCTTCACACTGCATCAAATCCTGCCTCATTACCATGACCTGGTGCTCATGGCGGGCGGCCTCAATCTCCATCTCCAGATTCTCACCATCTTCCTTGGTGTTGTGGTACACTTGGTCCTGCTGCTGCTTCTCCATCTCAGTGAGTGCCTTCCAGTGCATGGCATACTCATACTCAAAGGGGCCAGGCTGTGCAAATCTAGCTGGCTGCCCTCACACCTTGTGAAATTGCTGTTTTTTGTGTGTTTTTTTATAACCAGCTTCTCTGGAAGTCCGTCTTCATCATCTAACTGGTTCGTGGGCTCCACAGTCACAGGGCGAGGCAATGTGGTCAGCAGGTGGGAGCCTTCACTGCATCTGTCCAGAGATTTCTGAACAGCGGGCTTCCCTAAGAATCTAACAATGCCTTTTCCTGAGGGCTGTCCTCGTTGGTCCACAATGACCACTGCCCTCTCCACGTGGCGGAACACAGAAAGGGCTTCCTACAGCAGCTCGTTGGACACTCACCGAAGAAGTTTTTGGACTATAAGGGATGCACTATGGCAGGCAAAGTGCCCGTGCAGCTACTTTCCATGGAGTGGCACGTTGTCTAGCTCCACTTTGGCAACCTCTGCTAGGGTTTGTGTTTCCAGCTAGATAAAGCCAAAGCCCTTGTCCTTATGCATGGAGACTTCACCTGCCTTCCCATATTTCTCAGACAGTCTCTTCATTTTCTCCTCAGTGATGTCAGGGGGAACATTGTCCACAAAGAACTGGCTACATTGGGTGACGGTCTTCTCTCCTTGTTTCCTAAAATTCTTCAGGTCAATAGTCAAGCCTTCATTTTGGCTGCTGGCCTTCTGCCCATTTGCAGGTATTGATGGTGGCAGTGGCTGCTGCTGTTGCTGCTGGTGGTGATGCTGATGGTGCTTCCTTGGAGCATGGATTTACTTTCCCAAGTTCAAGGTTTTATTACTCTGCACTTCTGCACCCCGCTACCAACTGTTCTCTTCCCTTGGAGTAACGGCAACGCCACACAGCCTCTACCATCCCAAGAAAAAGCCTAATTCATTGGTTTGATCCTCTGCTTCATCTGGTCTACAGGTGATTCCTTCTAGTGCATTCTTCATTTTAGTTATTGTGTTCTTCACTTCTAGCAGGTTCTTTTTTATGGTTTCTATGTCCTTTTTTATGCTTGCTATCTCTTTGTTGAAGTTCTCACTAAGTTTCTTGAGCATCCTTATAACCAGTGTTTTGAACTCTATATCTGGTAGGTTGCTTGCCTCCATTTTGCTTACTCCTTTTTCTAGAGTTTCCTCCTTTTCTTTCATTTGGGATGTATTTCTTTGTTTCCTCATTTTAGCTGACTCTCTGTTTCTATGTATTAGGTAGATCTGCTAAATTTCTTGCCGGGTGGTCTTATGTAATAGGTGCCCTATGGGTCCCTGGCACAGTCTCCATGGTCACCTGCTCTGGGTGCTCCAGGAGTGTCCTTTGTGTGAGTTGTGTGTGCCCTCCTCTTATCGCTGAGCTTTGATTGTGGTTCGAATGTCAGTGGGTGGTATTGACCCCTCCAGCTGACTGGCTGTGGGGTTTGGTCACATCCACAGCTTATGAGCTGCTGTGCAGGGGGCTTTACCACATGGAACAGGATTCCCCGCAGCAGGTCCTGGTACCTGTTGTGACTGCTCTTTGCACTTGCCAATTATGGGGCTAATTAGGTGGTTCTCTGCTGTGGTCTGAAGCCAACCTCTGAGTATGTTGGTTCTGGGGCCTCTGGGGAGGGGCTTCAGTGCAGGCCCAGGTCAGCCACTGCCTGTGAACAGCTGGGGAGTACCTGGTAGGAGCTACAAAGCGATCCATGGTTGGTCGCTGCCTGTTCTGGACCTGGAGATGTATGAGAAAGGCCAACATATGAACCGAGGATGGCTGCCAACAATACCAGGTCTGGGGTAGCTCTTCAAAAAGCCAAGACACTCTGAAGCCTGCTGCTGGTTGCCAGCTCCTGTAAAATTCAGCTGTCAATAAGGCCTTGTGCATTACAGAGTTGGGTGTCGTGGGGTCCCAGAGAGTCAGCAGGGTGAAGTGGCAGAGTTCACCAGGCCAATCAGATTCAAATTTGGCCATAAGAATAGGGGGATGGCTCAACACTTGAAAGATGGTGCCCTTCTGCTGGCTGCACAGGAGCCACACAGGGAAAATGGTATTATCTTACAGCCCTCACCTGAAGCCACAGATGTGAGTCTGCACCCCGTTTGACTTTAAGCCCCCTGAGTCACTGTCCCTCCACTGGAGCCCTGAGTAAGTGCCTGTGAGTTAGTTTATGCGGGCCCTTTAAGAGGACATCTGGGTTTCCTGCAGCCTCTGTCCCACGCGGATGCTCAGAATCCCCACTTTTTCACAGCAAGATGTATGGGAGTTCCTCTTCCCAGCACCAGTACTTCAGACTGGGGAGCCTGGTGTGGGGCTGGGGTTCCTTGTTCCTCCATGTGGAACCTCTGTGGCCCAACTATGCTTTCCAATTTTCATCTGCCACATGGATGTTTGGGGCCACCATGATTTGCGTCTCCGCCCCTCCTAGTAGTCTCAATGTGGCTTCTTCTGTATGTCCTTAGTTATAAAACTTCTGTTCAGCCAGACTTCAGGTTCTCCAGGTTGATCATTTTATAATTTAGTTGTAATTTTGATGTGTTCATGGGATGAGGCAAGCATAGCGTTTATCTACTTTGCCATCTTGGATCGTTTGTTTATTTTCTTTGAAGTATATATTATAAAGAGTGCATTTTTTTGTTAGTCATGCCATGCTTCATAAAACAGAAGCTCAGTGTTCTGTCTTTAGGTAACTAAGTTCAATCTAATGCCTGACTTAAATAGTCATTGATTCACTTTGCAGCTTTTATTCCCAAGAATTATAAGTGAATGTAAATAAGAAAGGGGTCCTCCCAAGAGGCCCCTTCTGACAACAAAATATATCAGTAACCTTGGAGTAGTCAGAAAAGTAACCCTACCCTGCTGCATGACCACACTTCTCACCTAATGTAACATTTAGGTTTTTTAGCTTTGTATAGGTAGATATTAAACCCTTGAGTCATCCTCATTTTTTCCCTGAGAGATGATTACAGATGACACAATTAAAGAAAAGGTGTAGGTTTCGTTGCTGAAAATAAATTCAAATTCTGCTCAGGTCAGAGGGTTTGCATGCGTGCGTGCGCTCTCTCTCTCAGTTGTAGGGCAAACTATCTCCCCAGTACACCGTGCATATTACAGATCTGTTTTTCAGTGTTCTGTGACAAGATCCTTTGCTATCTTCATTTTAACAGCATTTTAGTATGAAGCAGGCTAGAAATTGAACCACTGTGAAATGCCATGGAGATAAATCACTTGTACTGAATTTGCCAATTAGGCAAGGTAAAGCAATCGATTCTGTATTGGTAGTTACTATTAAATCTAGCCAAACTGATAACTCTAGGTAATTGGTAAAAGTTCAGTTTGCTGACAAATTTGGAAAAGACCATTATTCTTTATAGCTGTTGCTTTCGGGAGAGAATTTAAAGCTTTATTTTAGATATGAGTCACTCAAAAGTGATTCTCTGAGGAGTGAACAAAGTGCATGTCTTGTTCCCCTTGTGAAATAATACGTCAGAAATAATTGGTTGGTTATTTCTGTCTTAAGAGACAGACTTTATTAGTGATGTTGATGAGGAATGAAACGATTTCCTGTGAAGGAGTGACAATATTATTGAGCAAAAGTCTGTGTGGGCTTGGACATTCATTAATGGGAAAGCAGTTTGCTATTTTGGAGGGTATTTTAATCAACAAAGAAAATATTTGACTGAGGAATCTTTTGTCTCTTATCACAGTCCGACTGAGATGAAGTTTAAAGCTTAGTTTACTAGCTAAGTTTCTCATTCTTTTGAGAGATTTAGACTTTTGTCAGGTCCATTGGCTTAGTAACCTCAACAAAGCCATTTGCAGGTATAGATGTGACCTGTGAACTATATTCTGACTTCAATGGATGTTCTATGTTAAGTATTGATTAATGCAAATTAAATGGCCTCTTAGAAGCTTAGTCACCTATCCTCTTCTTGAAGCTCAGTTAATCTCAAACATTTGGGTTGCCATGATTGTGAAATAGCCTCTTCTGCTGACCTTTAACATAATCTATGCATCTATATTCATGTAACAGGGAAAGTTTAGGTATAATCCTGCTAAAGGATTGACATTTCATTTATTCCACTGCATTCTATTCTATATCACCGAACAAACACCTATTGAAGCACAATGGGTGCTGTGAAGAATACAGAGGCCTACCATGATATGGACTCTTCTTCAAGAAGCTCACAGTGTAGCACATCAGAGAAAGATACCGAAAGCAAGTGATAATTATACAAGGTGGATAAAACCTGAAACTCAACTGAGTACCCGCATATACACTTGCACTTTAAGTTTCTGTTTATATGCCTTCTGATGTGGAGTTACACAAAAACGGGTATCTCTATCTCTTATGCTTATGTGAGCTGTATTCATATCTCTTATATGAGAAGCAGTGTGTCACAGACTATGAGGTCAAAATGTCCAGGTTCAAAACACAGCTCTATCATTTGCGAGATGAGTGACTTTGCCAAAGTTGCTTAACTATGTAGTGCCTCAGTTTCTCCAAGTATGAAAACAGGGTGATGATACCTATCTTATAGGATTGATAAAACTACTCAATATGTAATTACATAAAAAGCACTCAGAAATACAACCGATACTCAGAATCATATAAATGATGTTAGCTGTTATTATTGTATAAGACATGACTCTTACCCGAATGAAGTTGATTTCTGTGATAATAATATTCTTTTGATGTAAATAACTGGTAAGTTAATGTTAAAAGGAACGTCACACATATGTAGTCTACATAGTAGTATATGCATGAGACTCAGTTTTTTTTTTTTTTAATGCAATTTTTTTATAAAGATTTTATTGGGGAAGGGGAACAGGACTTTATTGGGGAATAGTGTGTATTTCCAGGATTTTTATTGGGGAACAGTAGTGTACTTTTCCCAGGAGTCATCAGCTCCACCCAAGTCAACTTGTCCTTTCAATCTTAGTTGTGGAGGGCGCAGCTCAGCTCCAGGTCCAGTCGCCGTTGTTAGTTGCAGGGGGTGCAGCCCACCATCCCTTAAGGGAGACGAACCGGCAACCTTGTGGTTGAGAGCCCTGGCTCCAACCAACTGAGCCATCTGGACACTCGGGAGCTCAGCGACAGTTCATTGACTTAATTTTAGTTGCGGAGGGTGCAGCTTCCTGGCCCATGTGAGAATGAACTGGCAGCCCCGTTGCCCAGAGCTCGTGCTTTAACCAACTGAGCCACCTGTCCACCCCTAGACTCACTTTTAGTTTTTTAAAATATAGTTGAGGAGACAACTCAATTCCCATTAGCATACTATAAACAAGCAACAGATTCCAAATGTAACTGCATACTAGGTAATGCCATTGATTTAATAATAATAATGATGATGATGACGAAATTCATACCCATGTTCTTATTTTAACAAAATCAAGTTATTCCAGATAACAGATTACTAATTAGTTAATTAGAAAATATTGAGTATTGTTTTAGTAACATACTAGCTTGAAATGTCACAGCCTTGTTTTAAAATATCAGTGAATCTACTAAATAAAAATACAACCACTCAAGACCCTCTCATATTAGACACACCGACTTTACTTTTTATACTTAGTTGTTCCTGTGATCCTTCTTCATTAGAATTTTCTGGCTTCTGGGGAGGGGAAAAAAGGAAAACAAAGAATCCTATCTCTCACTTACTGAATTAGTTGCATGTAAAGTGTCTCTGTTTTCCTGAACCAATTCCAGTTAATTTCGGTTCCCTTGAATAGGTAATGTAACATTAATAACATAAATGAATTATTTAAGTATAGAAAAATATTAAAACGTATTTTAAGGGAAAATTGTTCACAAGAAAGCTATACCAGACATGATAATATCCGTTTAAGAAAATATCTGTTTAAGAAGTTTAAGAAAATAATTGTTTTTGAAAAACATATCCATGTATCTTATAACAAAATATGCGACCATGAATTCATTCTCATGTTAAAAATAAGGTAGAATATGTACTGTGTCTCTTTCTAAAGAATGTTAAGTTGTTAACTAAAGTATGCTATCATTTTATGTTTAATATTTCTGTATTAATATTCACGAATGGATTGATTTCTAGTGGCACAACTGGTAGTATTCTGTTATTCAATGGAACTGCATTTTTCAGAGATAATTTACACTGGATAACCTTTTTTGTTCTATTAACAATAAGCGATCTAGGTCATAGCTATTGAGAGTGAGAAAATTACTAAATCAGGTATTTTTTACATGATATTCTATAATTTCAGCACACTGAGAATATTTAGTAATCAAAAGACATATGATATGATTATCAAAGGTGTTGGGAATAAATACTGATGCCCAGAGGGGCTATTTCCACAAATCTTAGTGTAGGAATGGAATGATAAGGTGATGATGGTAGAAATAGAAGAAAATAAGCATTTCCTCACCACGTACCCACTCTACTTAAACACTGTGCTAGATGATTCCAAGGTATTATCTCACTTAACTCCAGAACCTAACCTGTCCTGGAGCGACCTTAATCCCTGATTTTACAGATAAAGAAGTATGTTCAGAGAGGTTAAGGAGTTGCCCAAGGTAACTTGAATAGTAATTGGTACACTTGACTTTTTATCTTCACCTGTCTTCCTTTGAGCCCAGACTCTTTCCTTCCATTTATAGATTCCAGTGAAACTTGACTCCAGCGGACATGGTAGAGGCTAGAGCACATGTAGAGAGTAGCAAAGAGACTGGGGAAACGTTGCGCTTGGTTTCCTAGGCTTGGGAATATCTAGGTGGAAGAGACAGGGAGATCGAGTGCCTATGTCTTCAAACCCAGAGTAAGCAATGAGGAAAGAGAGCACACAGGTGGTGGCTGTCTATGCTCAGAGTCAAAATGCTTAAGGAAATGATTTTTCAACATTAATCTTGTAGCTCTTTCTTTAAAATCAGGGCAAAAGGGAATCAAAAGGGAACATGGAAAAAAATGGGCTTATGATGAGAATGTTTAAGCAGGAAGATTATCAGTAGACTTGAGTATCATATCTATATATTATTAGCCAATCACTGCATGTGACTTCCTCTGTGCTGCACCTGAAACCTTCCACCCCAACCCTCTCTCCCAATAATCTTGTTCTCTTCTTTTTCAATAATTATTGTCAGGCTAAAGGCATTTCGTAATTGTTTATTAGATGTTCTTGGTGTTCACTTTAATCTGATTTCTGATTTGAACGGTCTAACTGTATGCAGGATGTATGGTTGTATGCATGCATACATGGAGTGTAGAGGAAATAGGAAAGGCAGGAGAAATGAGGTCTGTTATGTAGTGTTAGGCTCTGTCTTCCTCGCTCCATGCAGTAGCTCCTCTGAAAAATGCTAACGTTTTAGCAATGTGTGAGACCACTGTATGAAATCAATTAGTTTAAAACTACTCTTGTTGATCTCATGTACATAATTTGGAGATTAAAGTCTTACTTAAGGATTCAAAATTTATTATGTCTTTCTCGAGATCCTAAACCTTTGCTGTAACTTCAGCCCTTCTTTTCTTGGATGTCCAAAAATACATTCCCTTTCTATGGGGAATGCACTTATTATGCCTATTAGAGGATGGTAGGTAGCGTGATTGAGATGAGGGTGAATAGGCAATTACAGTACAACATGGAGAGCAGCATCAGTTACACAGAGGGGGCCCCCACAGTTCTGTCTTGGGGGATCAGGGGAGACCTCCTGAGGAGGTCTTTAAAAAGTAATGAGATACATAGATACAGACAATAGTTTAGTGTTTACCAGAGGGTAAGGGGGCCTGGGGGGTGGGAGATGAGGGTAAGGGGGATCAAATATATGGTGATGGAAGGAGAACTGACTCTGGCTGGTGAACACACAATGGGATTTATAGATGATGTAATACAGAATTGTACACCTGAAATCTACGTAATTTTACTAACAATTGTCACCCCAATAAATTAAAACAAAATAAATTTAAAAAAAAAGTAATGAGATAGAACCAAGTATGCTGCTACGGATCCAATTCTAACAAATTGTTAAGTAAATAGGGGGGAAAAGCAAAGTATAGAGAAATGTTTTAATAAATTATCAATAGAGTGAAAAGGATATATGTGTGTATGTATATATAGTGTAAGGATTTATATAATGCATTATATGTACTATATAAAACATGTATACGTGTGTGTATGTATATATATACATATATGTGTATATATATATATATATATATATATATATAGAGAGAGAGAGAGAGAGAGAGAGAGAGAGAGAGAGAAAGCGACAGAAAGAAGGGGATAGCTGGGGTTAAGGGGGGCATAAAGACTTGAAAGGCTTTATAGAGGAAGTGAACTTTGAGTGAATTTTTGAAAGATGAGGGTGCTAGGTTGACAAAAGGAGGAACAAGTAGCCGGGACAGAGGAAGCCACTGGAACACTGACACAGATACAAGCAAAAGCCAACTTTTGTGAGAATGACTTCTTAGTAGATAGATATGCAAGCACCTCAATGTGGCGCAAATGTGAAATACACACCGGGGCGTGGATAGAAATGAGCCTGGACAGGTCGGTGCCAAATCACAGAGAGGCTTGATGTCATGCTGAGAGATGGGGTAATTGGGTCCTGCTAGCCAGCTTCAGGAAAGGAAGTCACACTATCAGGACTGTGGTCTTCAAAGATCACTTTTATGACAGTGATGAAACGAGAGGCCATTACTGTGGTCTAGACCAGAAATGGGGAAAACCCCCTAAGCAAAGGCAGTTGCAGGGGGGATGGAGAGGAGGATGTGTGCAGAAGGATTTGGTTATTACTGGAACTTTCGGGAAACGGAGAAGCCAAGGCTGACTTCCAAGTCATTTATCTGATAGAGAATCTAGAAAAGGGCAAAGGAGACAATCTTGGTGGCAGGCGCAGAGATGGTGAATACAATTTGGAACTTACTATATCTGAGGTGCCTAAGGCACATTCAAATGGTCACTGGCCATGTGTGCCTGTGGGTCTAGTTGTCAAGGGAGACAGAGGGGTATGGGTGACTGCTGCCTCTGAGCTTTAAGATCACCTCACATCAGTATGTTCCAGTAAAAGCCTGTCTTATAAAGTGTCAGTAATAATAAATCAGTGCAAATATGAAAATGAAGAAAAAATCTGGTAAGTTTAACAGATGCCTGCTTAATCAAAATAATGACAAGATATACGTAATAAAATACCTAGTATGTATATGTGCATGTGTGTAAATAATATATATGCTTTTAATAAAGGAAAACATACTTTAACAATCATATATTACAGCATTTTAATTTGAATACATTATCTTCGGATAGGCAAACACTTTAGCATACTTCTCTGAGGGTACATCTATATTTAGAATAATTTGTCTCATATTTCAGGCTTAATTAGCAAATCAACTGTAAATCTCCATTGTGTAAATCCAGCTATGAGAACTTTAAATCCATAAGCAGTAAATATTTAATTAAGAATTAGTTTTAAAATAGCTCTATAAAACTTTAATGCATTTTAAAAATTAGTAGTCTGGAGAATCCATGTTTTCTCAAAGAAGAAAGCAGGAGGGTATACTTTATATCAATGATCATGGTCTTTATTCATTGATACAGAGGTTGGCAGAAAATTTTAATGTTTTAGACCCACCGCTTTGAGTGTAGCATTTTTGCTACTTCTGAGAATCAACTTTAAAAAAAAAGGACTCTGGACATTGGATATTTTATAGTGTTCTGCCTTTTGCTGATATGGGGGGGGGATTAGCTAATACTGTGATATTCATTAATATTTATTTTCAGAGTTAAGGTCTGGGAAAATAGGAAATGTGATTACAGTGTTGCAGTAGCTTCTGTTTTGGAGCTATGGAGTCTGCTCCAAAAGGTCACTTCAACCTTTTTTTTATTTTAATCCCTGATTACGAGCAAAAGAAGAGATGTAATTTGCAAAAGTCATAGAAGTGGAAAAGAGATACTGGAAATAACTTAAATACAGTTTATGCTAATCTACACCAGTGCTATGCACTCTTCAATATTTTCAGCCACTGTAGAGAGCCTTTCCCATGTTTCTTTTATTTCCCTCTACTCAGTATAAGTCCAGATAGTTCTTGTGTTTGATTTTAAAGTTAATCAATTCAACCAGCTTTAGTGGTACTTTCTGTTAGCACTTCTGCAAAAGCATAAAATGTAAACCTTGATCAAGCCCTGATTATGAAACAAATAGATAGAAAGCAAAACAAAATCAGAAGTCTAAGTACTGGAGAAAGTAAATAGTACATTTGATCACATATGCTTTAGAAAGACTCAATCTGATTTTGGAAAATAAGCACTTCATAGATCAAACAATGCTCAAGTTCCTTTACTAACAAATGTTAAAACTGTAAAAATAACAACTTACATGTGAATATTGAACAGTATCGCATTATTTTTCTAGTCGTTTTTATTATGTATAATTATATATACTCTCAGACTTGAGTGATAGGGAAAAAAGAACTGGCCAAATTAAGGAAACTGACTTATTACATACTGGCTACCAAAATATTATTGTAATTATTATTTTTAAAATTCCTAGCTGACACATTTCAAATGTTCCCATTCCTGGCTTATATAACTCAGAAAACACAGACTCAACATGACTTTCAAGGACAACTCTGAATGTTAATGTTTCCATTTTTGGCCTCATAGCAGAAAGAGTTTTATTAACCAGTGTAAGCTCTGGAATGTCAAGGGCATGATAGACAGTATAGACTCCACACACAAAATAAATGCTTTGTCATTTTATTCTAAATTGGTTCACTTAAAAATGTAGCATGCAAATCTAGAGAGCAGAAGTAAAAGTAAGTGATTTTATGGTTCCTTAAAATGTTTAGACTTGAAAAATGAAAGTCCTGGGATAAAAATGTTCATGCATTTGAGTTTGTGATGCAACCAATCCTAATAGGTTCCCTTATACCTGCCATAAGGTTTGAAAGACTAAGAGGTAGTCTGATGGGTGCCAAGCATCATTGTTTCACGGGTAGGGACAGCATGTTTTCCAGAAAGTAGCAGGGCTTTTCCCAGACCTGCTTCTCCATTCTTCTGTTATAGAATAACATTTTCTAAGAAGCTAACTAGATGACTAGAAGTTTTGCATACTTATTCAGGGATGTCCCAGTAATAACTAGTATATCATGATAAAGTCTTGCGGGAATTGGAGCTTCCGTGCAGTATATCTAGGTTCTAGAGCAACCTCCTCTGTTTACGCCTCTGTTTAACCTTCTATTTGTTACTCTGTTTACCCCTGTTTCTCTTTACAAAATAATCGTATACTATGAGTTTTAAAAGATTGGAGTGAATACTGTTTTGTGGTTATATGTGCTTTCATTGTAATTACACTTGAAAAAAAAGATAATCCCTACTATTAAGTTGTAATCTTTTTTTTAGGTTGTAATCTTTATGTAATCAGGAAGGGAAAAACTCATCTGTGTATATTGCCATCACCTCTCCACATGGCACCATTCATTCAGCAAAGGTTTATTGATCTTTCGTTGCTTGGAATATGTAGTGAGAAGGACAGAGGACATCTCTGTTCTAGTGGATCTTACATTCCAATAATTAGAGACAAACTACAAATGACTAAACATAAGAAAATACTGACTAGTAAAAATATTTATCTAAACCAGACTGGCCTTTTGGCTCAGGTGGTTGGAGCTCCTTGCTCCTACTGCCGAAGGCTGCCGGGTCAATTCCCAAGAGGGACAGTGGGCTCTCAACCACAAGGTTGTAGGTTCTACTCCTCAAATTCCACAAGGGATGGTGGGCTGTGCCCCCTACAACTAGGATTGAACATGGCACCTTGAACTGAGCTGCCGCTGAGCTCCCGGATGGCTCAGTTGGTTGGAGCGCGTCCTCTCAACCACGAGGTTGCCGGTTCGACTCCCACAAGGGATGGTGGGCTGTGCCCCCTGCAACTAACAACAGCAACTGAATCTGGAGCTGAGCTAGGCCTTCCACAACCACGATTGAAAGGACAACAACTTGACTTGGAAAAGTTCCAGAAGTACACACTATTTCCCGATAAAGTCCTGTTCCCCTTCCCCAATAAAATCTTTAAAAAAAAAAAATCTAAAAAAAAATTATCTAAACCCTCATACACTGTTGGTATGGGAATGCAGATTGGTGCAGCCACTATGGAAGACAATGTGGAGGTTCCTTAAAAATGTAAGAATAGGATTACTATATAACCCAGCAATCCCCCTCCTGGGTATCTACCCCCCCAAAAGATCTGAGAACACTTATCTGTAAAGATATATGTGCCTGCAGTGTTCATTGAAACTTTATTTACGGTAGCCAAGCTGTGGAAACAACCAAAGTGTTCTTCCATAGATGATTGGATAAAGAAGATGTGTTATATATACACAATGGAATACTATTCTGCCATAAGATGAAATTGTGCTACTTGCGGCAACATGGATGGATCTTAACATTATTATGCTCAGTGGATCTTGACATTATTATGCTAAGCAAAATAAGTCAGACAGAAAAAGTCGAGAGCCATATGACTTCACTGATATGTGGGATATAAAACTGAAAGCAACAAAGGAACAAGACAGACAAAGAAGCAGAAACTCATAGACAATAGTTTAGTGGTTACCAGAGGGTAAGGAGGGAGGGGGATGGTAGATGAGGGTAAACGGGATCAAATATATGGTGATGGAAGGAGAGCTGACTCTGGGTGGTGAAACACAATATGATATATAGATGATGTGTTACAGAATTGTACCCTTGAAACCTATGTAATTTTACTACCCGTTGTCAATGCAATAATTTTTAATTAAAAAAGAAATGATGGAGAAAGAGAGTAACTAAGGAGCAGATTTAGACAGCATATTTATGAAAAGCATCTCAGGGCAAGTGACGCTTAAACTGAGTCCTGAATGATAAGGAGAGATTATTTTAAGATACAGAGGAAGAACAATTCATGTGAGAAAATAGCTAGACACATTTGTGGAAGAGAAAAAAGACAAGTGTCGCTGAAACAGTATCAGATATGCAATTAGATTGGAGAGGTAGGCAGGTGCTAGATCATAGAAAGATTTCAGGTAAAGAATTTGGATTTTCCTACTTAGTGTGATGGAAATCCATTGGTTTTGATACAGAGTGACATATGATTTATAGATGAGCAGAAGAGAAGGAACCAGCAAAGGAGCTAAAAAACAGAGCTTGGTGAGGTGGGAGGATAATCAGGAGAGGGTGGTACATGAAGCTCGGGAGAAAAGGATAACAAGAATGAAGGAATGGTTAATTAAGTTAGGAATTGAAATGTCAAGTAAGATGATACCAAAAAAATGCATATTGGATTTGGGAACCTGGAGGTTGATGACAACCTTTATAAGAGATGTTCCAATGGGATAATGGGCAAAGAGAATAGTAGGGAAAGAAAGTAGAAAGGGTGGAAACAACCAGAGTGTCCTTCGATATATGATTGGATAAAAAAGATATGGTACATATATGTAATGGAATACTACTCTGCCATAAGAAAAGATGAAATACTGCCACTGGCGACAACATGGATGGATCTTGAGAATATTATGCTAAGCGAAATAAGTCAGACAGAAAAAGTTGAGAACCGTATGATTTCATTCATATGGGGGATATAAAACTGAAAGCAACAAACGAGCAAGACAAAAAAACTCATAGACATGGACAACAGTTTAGTGGTTACCAGAGGGAAGGGGTAGAGGGGGGAGGTAGAAGAAGAGGCTAAAGGGGGTCAAATATACGGTGATGGAAGGAGGACTTACTCTGGGTGGGGAACAGATAATGTAATATAGAATTGCACATTTGAAACCTATGTAATTAACAAATGTCACCCCAATAAATCTAATTTTAAAAAGAAAAAAATATATTTTTTAGTGAAGAGGAACACGTATTAGGGCAGTAGCAGGAGGAATTTGTTGGGTCAAGAGAGTGTTTTCTTTTGGTTAATAATGGAGAACTTCAGTAGAGATGGTGGCATTGAAGATGCCAGAGGCAGCAGGTAATTTTAGGAGAAAAGTCCTTGAAAAGTGAGAGGAAGTGGGATAAGGGACAGAACATCCTACTGTACCTTTCTCAACAGATGCTCTCTCTGGAGTCCCTCCCTTTCCGTCTTTCTGGCACCTCATACCGCCCTTTTTCTGTTTTTTGTTTTCGTTTTCTCCTGTTTTGTTTTGCTACGAGTCCACATTCCTGTTTGTAATCCTTGGTTCCCCCCGTTTTCTGTTTTCAGTAAAGTCTCCTTATGCAAAAAAAAAAAAAAAAAAAAAAGAGTTCCATTAATGGTAGAAATGTGCACATTTTGCTGAGCATCATAGCAGAAAATTTGCTTGGAATGGTTCTTGTTTAGTAGAAAAATCACATTACTCAAAGCATGGCAGAAATAATAAATCACATACATTTGGGAAGAAATTTTAATTTCCTTTAAAAAATTTCTCTTTCAGGTGCTTCAAGAAGACCTAGAACAGGAACAAGTCAGGGTTAATTCTCTCACTCACATGGTGGTGGTAGTAGATGAATCCAGTGGAGAGCATGCAACCGCGGCTTTGGAAGAACAACTTAAGGTCAGATTATTTTCTCCAGCACACTAAATCTGTCATTTAAAGGAATGAATTGCTATTCAGAAAATACTTAGAAAATTTATCATGTAATTTGTATATTATAAATATCTAGAATGCAATATGTTTATTTAGACTAATTCAGATTATGTCCCATTTGTGCCTAATTACCTTTCATTAAGTATATATACACTGTTCATACTAGCTTCCTGGCCTTTGGGGAAATATATAAATGCATATATATATAAATGCATATATATATATATATATACATATATATATATACATACACACACACACACACATATATACATATATATGTTATAGTCGAATAACATGTATTAGAGAATTGATCAGGGGAATATTATTTATGCCCACTTCAAACCTATAGTCTAAGAAAAGACAAAGGTAAAAAAAAAAACACAAAAAAGGGTCATATTCAGTCAAATAATGATAAATTGAACACCTTCAGTATATTTTTTATTGGAAACCTTCACTTGTCGTCTTGATGAGGGCACAGAAGCATGTTTAAGTCATTTAAGTTGTGTTGGAGCAGATACTTAGCCATTCAAGACCTCATTCAACCTGAGTCATGGTAATTGTGTCCTTGGAAACATGACCAGTACTTGTAAAGAAAGGGTAATGTGGATATTATCATATTGTTATCTTTGGTTCCTAATTGGGAATAATAAAGTTTTACTGTAGAAAATGAAAGCAATTTCAACAAAGCATATATATATATATGATTGGTGCAAAAATAATTGCGGTTTAAAGGGTTAAAAATAATTGCAAAAACCTCAATTACTTTTGTACCAGCTATATATTTATGAACATCAACAATAGGGAAAATGCAATTTATTATTCTAAATGTGACATGTTCTCATATATACACAAAGTTGAGATTCCAAATCTAATGATCACATAAGTGCTCTTCCTGGAGACAATTTAAATACAAATTGTAGAATATTTGTTACATAGATATATACACAACTATAGATTACATTGGAGGCATTCACTGTACTCACCAAATGCCTGCCTTTCCTTTGTGATAGTCAGGGGCCAATAGTCTGACATGTCTAAGGATCTAATCAACGTGGGTTTAAAATAGTTTTATCAGCTCAAGGTTGTTCTAAACATAGTTTCTCTTACCTAACCTATGACAAGGTTTCTTTAAGCTTTATCTCTGTTTTGTTCTCTTTTTGTGTTGTGTTTTTTTTTGTTGTTGTTGTTGTCTTTTAATCCCGGTGAAATGTCATTTTCTAAGGTTACTACTTTAGACTGTGGCTCTACAACAATGTTATCTCACTTTCCTTCATTAAATAACAAAGAAAAAACTCTTAAACTGCTGCAACTGAGCATTTAATACGTAATAGTGACACATGTTAATTGCTTATGTTTCAATGAAATTGTAGGGATTACAGATCTAAAAAGGCTTGTGACACCTGATATTATATCATTGCGTATATGATCAAATATATTGTGCGCATGCGCGCACACACACGCTCATGACCAGCTTATTACAGAACACTACTGTACCCATTTTAAGGAATTCTATAGTTGTGATTCAGTAGAGTAACTAATTATAGAATGGTAAAAATCTAATGCTCGACATTTCTCAGAAATTTTCAGAAAAGACAAGAGAAGGCTGGGGGAGGGCAGGGGTTGGGAGGGCAGACTGGTTAAAAAAATAATGGCGGAAATTTTTCTAAGTCATAGAGTATTACCAGTTAAAATAACAACATCCATTTTGGCATCACCAGACCTAGTACTACTAGCTCTGGAATATAATTATTCCAAGGTGATGGCTATGGGACTAGGCCACCCAGGAAAGTAGTCCACAGAACTCATAGATGGTGACTGGGTTAGATCTCAGGTAGGATAAATTAAGAGTGGTGGCCCTAAGCTTTTCTATATCAATTATCCTACTTTCTTTCGTTTTCTACCTTATCTGCCTTAATTTCTTTGACCCAGAGACATCTACTAAAATATCTGTGCATGTATTGGCTATCCCTAATTCACACAAACTCAATCTCCCTTTTTGCATGAGTACCTCCTGCTTAATTCGTGTTGACCACTGCCTCCCGTCCTACCCTTTTCCTTTTAACCTCCTTTCCCCATTTGATACCCTCACTTCCCTCCATATTGCTCCTTACTGTCACCTGACTTTAGATAATCTGACTTTAGATAATCGGTTAGGAGGAATTCAGTGGTGAGAAAGTTCCTGCTTTAACCTTTCTTTTCATTCCATCAGTTTCCTCAGTCCCAGAGGAATCCATGCTTGGATTCTTTGCCTTATTTGTCCATTGGAGTGAATTGCCCTGGAATGTTGGGCTCTCATTTACTGACTTTGAAATTTGGATGATTCTTTCTTCGGTTCTTTGCAAATGATATAATCTTGTCTTACCTAGTTTAATTTCTAAAAGGAAAGGGACGAGGAAGAGAAGTTGGTAGAGGAGGAGGAGAGAAAAAAATAATGAAGGATAAAAAGATAGATAGACAAATACATTAGAGGAGCCATTTAAACAGCATCATAAACATCCTCTGTACCTGATAAGAATCCCATGTGTGCGTCAGAGACCGTGGACCATCATATGTTTCATACTGGGCCCAGAGGAATTCTGTCAGAAGTAATAGGAAGAGTTTTAGGAAAGAGAAAGAGGTATATGGACTCATACAAGAAAAAAAAGAAAAAAACAAAAACAAAAACTGGCTGGGACCTGAGAAGAATCCTTGAGGGCTTTTATTGGAGTGAGGTCTTGTCATCCATAGCTATTACCCAAGGTCTGGTAGTATCGAATGTTCACCCCACACCTTCTTTCTCCACCAGTGTCTCCCACATCACCACAGTGCCTTAATCCATTTCACTGGAGTTTGCTGAAGTATCATCCAGAGCCTCAAAATGAATACCCAGGGGTCTTTAGTTAAGAGATGGCAGATTGGGAAAACTAGGAAAGGAAGTCCTTGATTTTACTACAATAAGAGAGAGATGTGGACTTATCTTGAGTTCGAATTCTAAAAATAACTCCTCATAGAATATCTTTACATGTGTTGACTTAGTTCTGTGAACTCCGTTGTAAGTTAGATTTCCTCTAACTTTCAAACACTTTTTGAAGTCTTTTTCAAAAGTTTGAAGAAAAACAAAGTTAGGTCAGAACATATGCTGAGGGATTCTGAAAGAGGGCATGGCTTATGAAGGATAATATTCTGAAAAGTGCAGTAAATTAAAAGTGCAGTAAATTAATTTGATTCGCTCTCTCAGAGGTTCAGCTTGTCCCTCAGCAATGTCATCCCGGTTAGAAATTTGTCCTTACCTTTAGAGGCTTCTAGGATATCAGAATGTTAGTCTGATTTGTAAGCAATGATGCCAATTAAGTAATTTCATTGAGAAAGCACTTGGCTAAGTAACTGACATGGCTATTTATGTAGTCTTCAGTCCTGGAAGAGCTTGCCATGTCTCTTGCTAAGCATTCTGCATTTCATTTTTTATTGTTTCAGTGAGTACTTGTAGTGTTCTTACTAATGTCCCAAGGATTGTGGTGGGCAACAGTGGTCAAAGAGTGAACAAAACAGAATTTGTCACCTTCTTCCCAGGTTAGGAGTGAGTAATTTATGAGCCAATTGCCGTCTTTGAAACTTGAAACAGTGGTAGCCATTTCTCAGGTTACCTCTTTGAAATCAAACGCTGATTCCTTGTCATCCATGTTCACCATGGTAGACATGGTAGGCTTGGAGATTGCTCTCTTGGTACTCGTAAACTAGCAGAAGAAATAGATATTAATTAAATCTACCAAAATGAGCCAATATTTTAGGATGGTCATAACTTCCTTCTATGAAGGAAAGGAAAAAGGTTTTCTAATAACAAATTAATCTGACTTAAATTGAAGTTTGAAGGCATGAAATGATTCCCTAGGAAAGTGATGATTAAGCTGGGATTTAAAGGTTACATTGGAGGGAACTGTATAAAGTGTGTGTAAAGGGGATTGGTGGAGGTGGGTACAGTTTCCAGGAAGGAGAAACAGAGTATCAATTGTGCATGTTACCCACAACAAACTGAAAAAGGGCCCATTTAGCTACCACATTGTCAGAAGAGTGATGCTAAAGGAGCCTAGGCAGGTAGACAGAGACTTACCTTAAGAATTCGAATTAGTGTGTGACACTAAATTCCACAATAATTCTTTCAGTCAAAAACCACACTTTGAGCAGCAGCTGTCTGCCAGGATGACAGATGGGACTACAGTGGTGAAGGGAGGGAAGGGCGCAACAGTCATGGTACCTGTCCTCCTGGACCTGCACTAATCAAATGCAACTAAATGTAAAATGATGGTCATGATGAGTTTAATGTGACAAAAATGTAAATTGCTAGATGACCTATCTTGCTCTAGAAGGTCAGAAAAGTAGAGGTGAATTAGGCAACACTGAAGAGTAGGGAAGTATTCCAGACAGAAGAACAGTATTTATTTACTCATTTGGCAAATATATGTTGCATACTCACTAGGTGCTAGCCAAAAGTCTAAGCTTTGAGGTTGTGTGGACAGAACATAAATCATTCCTCAATGAAGCATATATACTAAGTATACATCATAATAAATAAACAAGTTTTATGCTATAAAAAAGGTGTTAAGAACCACAAGGAAAAATAGACCAAGGAAGGGAGCAGTTTGACATGAAGTAGTCGGGAAATTTTATTGAGAAAGTAGCATTTAAGAAACAAAAACTCATAGACACAGACAATAGTTCAGTTTTTCAGAAGGTAAGGGGGGCGGAGTGGATGGTAGAAGAGGGTAAAGGGGGTCAAATATATGGTGATGAAAGAACTGACTCTGAGTGGGGAATACAAAATGCCATAGATAGTAGTAGATGTAACCTGTATAACCTTGTAACCTATGTAATTTTACTGACCATTGTTACCCCAATTTTAATTCAAAAAAAAAGGGAGAGAAAGTAGCATTTGAGCAAGAACTAAAAGTAAGGGAGGTGTTTGGAGGTGCATAGGTCCCATGGGGCCATTTACATTTGAAAAACTGAAAAAAGACTCTAAATGTAGTATAACGGAAGCCTACTGTTCTAGGGAGATAGCTGTTTTCCAGTAGAAAAAGAAAGGCCCCCAAACATGGATAGGCCCATAGCTGGTGGGAGATGCTGTAATAAAAACACCTTCTGGAGCAAAGGCAGAACTATTGAAATCCCTTTTTTAGATACTGCGTTCTTCTGTACAAGTTAATACTTGAGAGTCCAGCTAGATGTATTAAAGGTGTCTAAGGTTGCAGCCCCAGGAGAGTTTCTGGCATATAAAAGGCATTGGGATTATTTTGTTACATGTTGTTAAAGTTACTGTCTACCATTTTGGAGAATTAAAGTTATATCCGAAGAGCGGATGCTGACAAGCATGCCTTTTTGGAAAAGAATAGCCTGGAAAATGAATTTTAGAACAGATTATTAAACATAAGGCTGTACACACCTACTCAGTTTCTTGCTCATCTGATGAAGTCAGTAAACTTGGAATGTTTTGGAGGAATAATTCTAAAGATGAGAAAGGCCTCTAAGAGCTAAGATACATTCACTAAAATCCAGACATGAAAACCAACTGTACATCAGATGACATTAAACTATTTGCACAAATATTATGTGGTATTAAGATAAATTCTTTGGTGGATTTATGAAATTGGTCGATCCAGTGGAATGGAATGAATATAAAGTATTATATTTGATTTCCCTAAAGTATTTTGCAAAGCCTCCCATGATATGTGTGTGGATAAGGTGAGCATTCCTATCTGTACATGGGTTGGTGGAGAACGTCTGTGTTTTAATATATTTTTCCTGATTACTGATTGATGTGCCAGAGAATTGGACTGAAAATAATTGGACTGCTATATTCAACCTGCAATGTCAGAAAATTTGGGGGAGAGAAGCCATTTGAGGATTTAGCGGGGCACTGTGTAAATTTCACCCAGACAGAAGTGGTTAATGGACGATTTCCTCTCCCACGTGACTTTGGAAAATGCAATATCCTGTGAAGTTAGAATGTCACATACAAATGTCGTATACTCATATTTCACTTTTTAAATCACAAAAAGTATGTTTATTGGAAATTTTGCTGCTTATAAAACGCAGTATCTGTAAATCAATTTAGTAAGCTTTTAATAAGAAAGGTCTGACTTCCCACCCATACACGTCAATGTAAATATATATGTATATAACTGTATACAAATGTGCATATATATATACACATATACCTATACATTTACATTTATGTTTTTCTCTATGTATGGTTGTACCGTGTTTCCCCGAAAATAAGACCTAGACGGACAATCAGCTCTAATGTGTCTTTTGGAGCAAAAATTAGTATAAGACCCAGTATTTTATTATATTATATTATATTATATTATATTATATTATATTATATTATATTATATTATAAAACCCGGTCTTATAGTAAAATTATAGTAAAAAAATATAAGACCCGGTCTTATAGTAAAATAAGACCGGGTCTTATATTAATTTTTACTTTAAAAGACGCATTAGAGCTGATTGTCCGGCTAGGTCTTATTTTTGGGGAAACACAGTATATATGTATACATATATATGTGCATATGTTTGTATCTGTCTATATCCAGCATTTCTTACATTTTTTGCATGTTCGTTATTTTTTCTTTGCTCCTGTCACAATTTCCCAAGGTGAAGCCTGTACCATCAACCCCTGGAAGTCCTTTCCTGCATTCTTACCTGTCTTCAATCTCCATAATATCTCAAAAACCTACTTAGTACAGCTTCTCCTCTGCTTAAAATCCTTAGTCATTTTCTGTCTGCAGAGTCTGATCACTTAGGCCTACAATGATTTTTATTACCTGACCCCTATCTGTCTCTCAATGCTTATCTCCTATTGGCCCCCTCATATCTCTCAACCTATATTCTATTTCTGTAAGCCATTTCTGATACTCTGTATGTCTTTCTACGTGCTATTCCTGTTACTCAGAATATTCATGTTCATCATGCCTGCTTTGAAAACTCAGTTCACATTTTTCTCCATGATGCTGGTTTTTTTTCCATAGGGATGACCACTCCCTTTTTTGTGCCATCTCTGTACCATAATTATGCCCCTATTGTTTGGAAGGAAAAGAGTCTGCTAAAAAGTAGTTGTCCAGAAAGACTATAATTATAATGTCTGCTTTTCTATCATGGTTTGAAAATGGAGTATTTAATTAAAAGTGTTGATAGTACATACTTTGGGGATAATTTTGGGGAAAAGTCTATGTTATGTTAAAGCTTATACAATTAAGAAATACAGATTATTTATGAAGAAGAATATGGATGAAAACATTTTTGATGCTTCTCTCTAGCTTCTAGTTTTATGATTGGTGGATCAGTAGCATGTTTAAAAATAATCGTAACTTCAAATGTGATAGAAATAATTTCACTAAGCCAAGTGTCAACAATTGTTGCTCATGAAGCAATGATTACAATTATTAGCACTCTGTGTGCTCCTTATATTTCCAAAAATGATACATAATTTGTATGTAATGTTATCCCTATTTCACAAATGAAAAAGCCAATGCATAATGAAGTTAAATCCAAGTTCATGTAGCATGCAAGTGGCAGAGCTGGGACTGGTACCCAGATCTGTGTGACGCCTCGGTCAGTGCTTTCTCTTAATCTCTCAATTTCTTAGGAGAAAATTACTATATGACCTTGAGAAAATTATTGCAAGGGAAATACATGCAAGTATGTTTATAATTAGAAATTTTATGCATCCTTTATGCAATCTTTACGATTAGAAATGTTAATTCTAATACCTGTGATCTAGAGTGAACTCTGACCTGTTCTGATCTCTGACAAAAATATAAACTTTACACTATGGGACAAAATTTTTTAAATTTTTTTTTATTTGAATACCCAGAAAAGCACACAAATCATAATAATAGCTTGAACGCTTCACAAAGGTAACACATCCGTAATTCCACACCCAGATGCACAGATAGTATGTTACCAGTAATCACGAAGTCCCCAGCAAACCCTATCATAGTCACAAAATTTTCCCACCTCCTCAAAGATAATCTGTATCCTGATTTATAATACCTCAGATTAGTTTTATTTTTAATTTAATGTACATGGAATGGCATATTATATATAGTTTCACAACTGACTTTTTTCAGTCAGTATTATGTTTGTGAGATTCATCCATGTTGCGTGTATAATTAGTTCATTAATTTTCATGGCTGCATAGTATTCCTTTTTTGTGAAGATAGCGCAATTGAATTATACATTCTACTGGTCAGGAAATTTGGGGTGTTTGCAGTTTGGGACCATTATGAACAATGCTGCTGTGAAAATAATTGTACATATCCTTTGGTGAATATGTGTATGCCTTTGTATTGGGTACACACCTGGGATTGGAATTGTTAGGTTGTTGGGTATATGTATATTTAACTTTATGAGTATTACTATAAAGTTTTCCAAAGTTGATGTGTAAATTTATATTCTCATCAGTAGTGAATAAAGGTACAAATTGCTTCATATCCTCTTTAATACTTGATATTTCAGATTTTTAATTGGAGCCTTTATGGCGGCCTTGTAATGGCATCTCTTGTTTTCAGTTGCACGTATTGATGACTAAGGAGGTTAAGCGCTATTACAATTGTTTACTTACTGCCTATTTGAAAAACCTATTTTTTGGAACATCTAGTTTTTGATTAGATTGTCAGTATTTATCTTAGTGATTTGTTGCAGTTATTTTAAATATACATATATATATTATATTCTGAATTTTAATCCTTTGTTGATTATCTATATTACTATTTCTTTTTTTAAACTAGATGTCTTGCATTTTTACTCATTAATGATATCTTTTTTAATAAACAAAAGTTTTAAAATCGGTGTACTTCACTTCGGTATTTTCTGTTATGGTGGTAGTGTATTTTTGTTACAAGTTTTAAAAATAAAATTTCCTACTCTAAGACTCAGAAGATATTCTCCTGGATTGTCATATCGGGACTTTTTTTCCCATTTAGATCCAATTGAAATAGCATGATTTATAGCAAAGACCATTCTGCAGTGTCACCTTTAATAAAATGCCTATATTTGCATGGGTCACTTTATGGACTCTAGTAGGTTTTGTGTGTGCATCTGCCTATACTTATTCCAATGCTACATTGTTTTAATTATGATACATTTTGATATCTGGTAGTATGGTAAAAGAAAAATTGAACCAGATGGTAAAACAGGCAAGGCAGAGTTTATTCAAGACTATTGCAATTAGGGATCAAGACCATTGCTATCGGGAAGAGATAACTCAGTTCCACTGAACTCAGGGTGGGAAAGTTTGTAAGGGCTGGGATGAGGTAGCATAAAAGCAATGGAAGACGTTATGGTTATGGGATTGGATAGTTAATGTGATTATGCCATCTGTGTTTGCTAATTGTTCCTTATCAGAGTTAGCCTCCTACCCTTCCATGGAGTTTGGGACACAGAGGCACTTTTTTTACTTGATAATTACATTTCAAGGGGATGGCTCCCAGGTTCTTGAGAAAGACATTCTTGGGTTGTGGAATATTTACATCTCAAAGGGGCAGAGAAAAATTTTATAAATACAAGTTTTCTTATTATGTACTCTAAGAAAAGGGCAGTGGGGCTTATACCGTGTTTCCCTGAAAATGAGACCTAGCTGGACCATCAACTCTAATGCGTCTTTTGGAGCAAAAATTAATATAAATTAATATAAGACCCTTATTTTACTATAAGTAACATAAGACTGGGTAATATAATATCATATAATATAATAGTATAATATAATACCAGGTCTTACATTAATTTTGGCTCCAAAAGACGCATTAGAGCTGATTGTCTGGGTAGGTCTTATTTTTGGGGAAACAGGGTAGTCTAGAGTTTATAGTCAAGCTCAAAGGAACACTAAATCCATTTTGGTCAGCGTAAGCCCTTCATATTTGTTTTCTCCTTTTTGAAGATTATTTTGGCTACCCTTGTTCATTTACGTTTCCATATAAATTTTAGATTCAGCTTGTCCCCCTCCCCAAATGTTGTGGTCTTAATTGGATTTCATTGAATATGTAGGCGAATTTGTGGTGAATTGGTATCTTTATTACATACAGTGTTCAATTCATGAATATGGAATAGCTTTCCACTTATTTAAGTCTTTGTTTTCTCTCAGTAATGTCTTGTGTTTTTCAAGATAGTGGGTCTTAGACTTTTTATGAGATTTATTCCTAGGTTTTTGAAATTTTTGCTGTTGTTGTAAATGCTATCTTTTTAAAATTTCATTTTCTATTTGTCTGTTGCTGATATGGAGAAATACAACTTGATTTTTGTTTCTCGGCCTTGTATCCAGAGACCATGCTAAATTTACTTATGAATTTAAATAGTTTATCTATAGCATCACTCAGGTGTACATGTACAGGTTGTTTGTGAGTCATGACAGTTTTACTTCTCCCTTTCCAATTATTCATTTGGTTAATTTTTCTTGCCTTGTTGTGCTGTGTACTTTAGTACAATGAGATTATTCTTACTACCTGCTTCTCATTTTAGGTCTCTGAGGTGAGGCTTTTAGTAAATTACCATAAAGTGTGATATTTCCTGCAGGTTTGATGTAGATGCCTTTTATTCCTAGTGTTCTAAGAGGACTACTGGGTGCTGAATTTTATCAAACCTTTTTGTCAGGATCACTTGAGATGATCATATTCGTTTTCTCCTTTATACTGTTAATATGTAAAACCACATTTCTTTTACATATTAACAGCATAAAGCTAATTTACTATTTTCTAATATTAAAATAGTCTTGCATTGCTGAGATAAACCAAACATGGATGATATAGATATAATCCTTTTTATTTGTTGCTAGATTTCTTTGCGACATTTGCTAACATTTGATTTAGAGTTTTCCCGTTGTATCCACGAAAGAAATTGGCCTATTGTTTTCCTTATGATATACCTGATTACGCAGCCTTGTGAACTTGCCATTTATGCCTGGAATTTTCTTTCTGGGGAAGTTTTAAATGAAAAATTCAATATATTTAATAGACTTAAGACTTTCTCTTTTTGATTTTCATTATTTGATTTATCTCCATTTTCCAGATTTTCTATTTTTTGGGTCAGTTTGAGTGGTTTGTGTCTTTCTAGGAATTTTTCTATTACATCTAAAATGACAAATATATTCATGTAAAGTTCTGTTCAGCCCAGAGAGTATTTAATAATCTTTTTATTAGTTATCAGTGTTTGAAACTTAGGTAGTATGATATAAAACTATGACTTTCTAGCCTCCTTGGAAAAAGCAAGTGATTGGATGATCCTTGGCGTGTTTTCCTGCATGTTAACTTCAGTAGGAATCGAATAGCTCTGCCCCCTTTAGCATGAGACCTCCATTTAGCTACAGTCTACCCATCCCTCCCCGTCCTCTTACACCTAAATTATTTTGTGCGTTTTACTATTTATACACAGTAGAACTGGTGATTTCTTATAGATGGAATATTCCAAAGCCAACAGTTACAATGAAGCATAAAAGCATATCTGTTTTTCTTTCCCTTGATCACAAATAAGACACATATTGGAGCATTCTCCTGGTTTAAAAATGTAAAAGTCAAAGATTTTCAACTCCTGTACAAAACATAAGTCATAATAGACCATAGATAACATTTGAACACAGTAATTTTAGTGTCATGCTGAAATGTTTCACTGTATTCTGTATTAAAATCCTGTTGTGCTCTAGATTTATCACATCTGGAAACAAAAGCTCATTTTCCATCAACTAGTCTCTCAGTCCTTACAATCACAGTCATCTTCATAATTCATCACAGTTTTCAGAGCATTTTCACATTTAGTGATCTCTGTCTGACCATAGCAGTAACCTAGTTTGGAGGGTACCAGGGCGGGTATTGTTGTCTCCGTTCCACTGGTGGGAAAACTAAACCATGGCAAGATTTAAGAATTTCCGGATAGATATTACCAAATTGGGCAACAGTAGATGTGGAACAAGAATTCAGGCCACCCAAATTCTTTAAGCCTATTGATGTTTAGCAGGTGAACAGATGCATAGATTTAATGTCCATTGTAAGTAATAAGGATCTAGAATTTGAGGTAGAGAGGACAGGATTTCCCAGGTGCCTCTCACTTCCTGTAGGTCTTCAAATTCACCATAAATAGTTCTATTGTTACCATAAACACTGGTAAGCAGGTATTTAATGAAGAAGGAAAAGAAAAAAAGCTTGAAGACAATACTTGGGAGAAAAGCCCCATATTGATAACCACAGTGGTGGTATATTTGACAATTAAGTTCACGAACTCATCCTAGAAAAAGTGCTGTGTGCCTCATTGCTGAATATCACTAGGGTCACTTTCGAAGTACTCCCCTTGGGAAGCTATCCACCGGCACTAGTGCCTAGTCCACCCTTCAAAGCAATTTTAGAACTCTTTTTCTGTAATGGCCATCAGAGCTGTCATCGTATTACCCTTGATGTCCTGAATGTCATCCAAATGTCTTCCTTTCAATATTTCCTTTATCTTTGGGTAAAGAAAGAAATGATTGGGGGCCAGATCAGGTGAGTAGGGAGAGTGTTCCAATACAATTATTTGTTTACTGGCCAAAAACTCCCTCACAGACAGTGCCGTGTGAGCTGGTGCATTGTCGTGATGCAAAAGCCATGAATTACTTGGCAAAACGTTCAGATTGTCTAACTTTTTCATGTACTTCCAAATAGTGAACTTGGTTAACTGTTTGTCCAGTTGGTACAAATTAATAATGAACAATCCCTCTGTTATCAAAAAAGGTTAGCAACATCATTGCAACAAGTTCGGGAACTTGTCAGACCTCGTGTGGGCTTGTAGCCGGACAGATCTGAGAATAAATCCCAGATCTTCAATTATATGAACTGTGTGGTCTTAGACAAGTTGCTCAGCCCATCGGAGTGTCGGTTTCCTCATCTGCAAACTGCATCTCCAAAAGTGACAGTCATGAGTTCCTTGAGTTCAGTCAGGAGTTATTAAAGGGTCATTTAAATAGCAGTGAGAATGATTTTCCAGACAAACCTCTAATAAGTGTTTCCTAATACATCAAAATATGTTTTATTTTTCTGCCATGGACCATAGGGTAGTCAGTGAAGATATAAGGCATGCCATTTTATACTATGCTGCTCCAGTTAACAGTCTGTAAAAACATGCAAAATTGAGAAAAGTATCATAGACTTGGCTAAACATTAGTCACTAATACTTTGCCCCATTTCTAGCCTCATAATGGGTTTTATTTTATCTCTTTCAATGAGTTTTTTGGTGTTATTTCTGTTTTACCAGTGGTAAGATGAAGTTGCTTATCCTTTCTAACTGTATAGCTGTTTATAAAGTAAGAAAGAAAAATCAAGAAATAAGTTATTTTTCAGAAGCTTCATTTCACATAAAATTCATTTAACTGGGAAGCATATTCCAGGGTCTTAACCTGCAGTAAAATGAGATGGGTTGCTTGCTGCCTCCCTCGCTTATGCATCCCACTTGCTGCATCATTGTGTGGTCCATGGCACATAATTGCTTCTTCCTTAGTGACATACTCCTGGGAACACTTTCTCTCTTAATGCCATTCTTGATGGGCACAGGTTAGCTATCACATTCTATCCCTGGCTTCAATAAATTCAAGGGTCAAGGTACTTAAGTTTTATCTCCCAGGCTTGTCAAATTTTCCTCAATTGCCTCTCTCCAAATGTTCTTTCGATAGCCATTTTTTACTTTTGCTTTGAAAAACCAACTCAGCCAAACAAAGGAACTCAGATGAGAAATGTCCTTGGCATGTATAACAATATGCGGTGCAAATTCAACGGGAGAGAAAAATCCTCTCCATTTCGAATCTGAGCATAAATGATAATGGAGTTGTGATTAAACCCCTGAAAATGTGTTAGAGTAAGTGAACTGACCTTTAGTTTCTTTTATTGCTGAGACAAAATGAGGACATAAATAAAAATTAATTTCGTCTTATCACTTCATGAGATGTTATAATTCATTTTTTATTTGTACATGTGTTGTTTACCTAGCTTTAAAAAATATGCATTACTTTTAAGTGCTCAAGGGATTCATGTAGTTAAATGGAAACTCAGACAAAGACTGATTTTTTTTTTCTCTAAGGAAGAAGTTTCTAATTCTAATGTAGTGATTCTTTAAGAAAGCTATCAGCTAGTTTCCTGTCATCCCACTCAATCCAACCCCTAACACTTGTGTAACAATTTGGTTGCAACCCTTCAGGCAATGATAGGAAACTGCATCTTTGAGTGATCATAGAGCTGACTGATAATCTTCCAGTTGCTTAACTCCATACTTTGTAATTCAAATTAGGGCCAATATTTCTAAGCAATAAACAAATAAATCCGTAAATTCAAGCACTATGTACATCTTTTTCTATTTGTGCACATGGCATTGCAAAAATCTGCCTGTGGGTAGACACATACAAGCCATTTCTGATTTACTTATCTAATTTTACTAAGATTAGTAAAAAGCACCATGCCCACATTGTCACAGAAGTGACTTAGATTTAGTTCATTGAGAGCTTTCTGAGAGAAAGATAGCTTTAAGCAGTGGAATGTGTTACTAAAAGGTGTGTGTGCTCTCTTGTGTTGGAAATCTTTGAAGAAAAGTATATTGAAGTTTAAACATGTGTTTGTAAAGATTTAGTAGTGAGTAGAGTAAAATAGATGATCCTTGGTAGTTTTAGAAGATTTGATATAAATACTATGATCAAGCAAAGGGTAAATAACCACCAATATTTATATACCGCATTTCAAATGAAAACTGCTTTCCAATATATAATCTTGTTCAATATTTGTAGCAATTCTTTAAGGGATTGGTATGGTTATTTTCTTTGAGAAAGATTAAATAATTTAGCCACAAATTTCCTGGAAAAGTCACTTGATTTCATTGGGGGTGTGTGTGAATAATAATACCAATGTCTCAAAGAATTGCCAGAGTTATTCTAAGGACGTTATGTATTTAACACATTTTTATAATTTGAGAAGACATATGCATGTTGGTAATCTAAGCAACTGCCTGACCTAAGACATAAATCCAAGTTTTTTTGGCTCTGGACACTTTTATCTTCCCCACATAAAAGCATTTGTTAAGTGATAACATTTATATTTGGGAAGTTGAGTCACCATTAATTATTTTTAAAAATTACTCTATTTGTATAATTTTAATTAATTTACTCTGGCAATTGAAATGTATTCTCTAAAATGTCCCCACTGTGACAAGTACCTCTTTATTTAACAGCTTTAGTTATGTGAGGTATTTTGTGATGCCATAGAATCAGCCTCTCTTAAATATGCCTTTCGTATCAGACTGCTCAGGCTGCCATAAGAAAATAGCACAGACAGGGTGGCTTAAACAACAGACCTTTACTTTCTCATAGTTCTGAAGACTAGAAGTCCAAGATCAAGGTATCATCACATTTGGTTTCTTCTGAGGCCTCTTTCCTTGGCTTGCAGATGACCACCTTCTCACTATGTCCTCACGTAGTCTCTCCTCTGTGCCCGCAATTCCCTGGGTCTTTCTGTGTGTCCAAATTTCTTCTTCTTATAAGGACATCAGTCAGATTGGATTAGAGCCCATTCTAACAGTCTCATTTTAATTTATCCTAATACAGTCACATTCTGGATAGAGGGGGACAGGGCTTCAACGTATGAATTTTAGGGCATAACAGTTCAGTCTGTTAACATCTCTATTCTGTAATTTTTGGCACATAGTATGTGTTCAGTTAATATTTGTTAAATTCATGAATGATGAATGAATTGGAGATTACCATTAACTGTAAGTTAAATTAAATATTGTCTGAATCATAAATCTGCTTAATGAATTATCAAAATCATCCATTGTAATTATTCGAATACAAAGGACATTTTTCATAACATTCTTGAAATAGTTGTCTTAACTGGGTTGGATATATACCTAAAATAATACTTATTATTAGTCTTGCTTGACTCATTCATATAATGAAAAATAAACTACAGTGTAAAGTGTATCACATTAATATATTTTGGAATCTCTATAAATTTAATAATCTTAAGCAACGTATATGGAGGTCTTTTTTAGGATTTCTTTTATAGGATGTTCTCTGCAGATAAATTGTAAACATCCATCTATAAGATTATAAACCTAAGATGCTACTTCAGTGGACCCTGCATTTGTGTGTATTGTAGCACTAGAGAGCAGGTGCTGTTTGGAAGTCTCAGTTCATTTTCTTTCATTTATGAAGATGATGCTCTGGTTTGAGTTTATCTCTTTCCCCTTTGACTCCCATCTCCACTGGGGTTGAATGGCTGCAATAAATATCCCACAATTTGCCCTTCTATATTACGTCATGAATTAGGTAGACAGTGTAGTTTATATCTGAGGGGTAAGGTTTTCTCTGTTTGAAGCTAAATATTTTTCACTACAAATCCATTAACAGATATGTTACATGCCTTTTTACCTGGTGCATACTGACACTGTCACTAGGAATTTCAGTAAAAGAACTTCTAATATGTTTTAGAAAAAAAATTCCCAAATACTAGCTTGTAATAATTAAACGGCTAATACTGTTGAATTCATTGATTTATGTTAGCACATTTCCTGTGGACATCTTGCATTACGATTTCAGTGCCTTGGCTTCTGTCATAAACTAATGTAATTTAAAGGAGTAGAGAGTGAAATCATAAAAAAAAAATACAAAAATCAGTTACATTATGCTAAAAGCAATAACATTTTCATTGACATTTTTGAAGAAAAACTGAGAACTCACTGTGACTGAGTTGCACATGAGTACATGATCATTTTAATACTATAGTAAAATGTTTATGCCTACTCCTTATTCATGCATGGGACTCCCTTTTTGAAAAGATGGCAAATTAAACACATTTTTGAAAAATTAGGTGGGCCTCCAAGCAACCTAGGCATAGGTGGATTTTGTCATGCTGCTAATTATATTTGTACTATTTGAATCATATGTTAATACCTTCTAGGTGGATCGATCCAAACATGTAACATCAAGTAAGGTAGAAATTATGTTGAGGATTATTTTAAATGCCAGATATAATTGTAAAACATATGAGTTATAAACAAGTTTTCTAGCTCTAACTCTGTACCAAATAAAACATGCTCATAATTTGAGATAGTTCTAATTGTTTTTCGACTTGCACAAAATCATTTTATTTTAATAGCATTTTTATTAAGGTAAATTGATATATAACATTATATTAGTTTCAGGTGTAGAACCTAATTCGATTTGTGTGTACACTACAAAATAATCACCACATTACATCTAGTTACCATCCATCTAGTTTTAAAGATCCAATGGCTATGGGAAAATAAATATCTTATTTATGAGAAAGTAAAAAAAAAGTTGAAATTTTAGGCTCTGAAGTGCATCATAATGGAGTTGAAATAAATGATACAATTTTTTTGGTTTTAAAACACTCCCTTTGCACACAGATCATCACAGCATAGATTTTTTTTTTCATCTAAAAACCATTGGTACTTGGTTTATGTTACATATTAAAGTAGTGTGCGCACAAAGACAGCGGCATGCTAAGGATCTGGCACTTGGTACTCAGAGAATAGTATGATTTTCTCACTAGAATAGCTTAGAGAGACAGTCATTTTAAATGCTTTGTAATAATTCAAATAATTTTTTTAAATCCACATGTGAATATAATTTATCAATAATAATTTTCTTCTACAATCAGGATATAAACAATTCTAATTATACCAGATGGCTTCAAATAAGGGTATTTTTAGGCATTCTGTTTGGTAGTCAGACTTTTATTCTTTGGGCTGGGGAAGATACACATTTTATATACTATCATTGCAAAATCCTCTGTATTTATGTCTTTGCTATCTTACATTTACTGTGGAGACATTTCAATCAGTGGTATGATAACCGCTTCAGACTTCTTATAAATGTTTTTGCTCTTCTTTCTTTTTTTCAGTTTTTTTTATTGAGTTTCAGGTGTATATAAGAACATAATGATTAGACATTTACACCCCTCCCAAATGATAACCACCCTCTCCCAATCTACTACCCCTCTGACATCGTATACAGCTGTTACTATACCATTGACTATGTTCCCTATGCTGTAATTTACATTTACATCCTGTGACTATATGTGTGTGTGTATTTAAATGTGTGTGTGTGTGTGTGTGTGTGTGTGTATTTATTTATTATAGTTGACATTCAGTATTATTCTTCGTCAGCTTCAGGTGTATAACACAGTGGTCAGGCCTCGACAGTCTATGAAGTGACTCCCCCAGCCCCCCCCATAAGTCCAGTACCCATCTGTCACCCTAAATAATCTTTACAGCATTATTGACTATATTCCCCATACTGTATTTCGCATCCCTGTGACTATTTTTGGGTTACCAATTTGTACTTCCTAATCCTCTCACCTTCTACTCCCAGTCTCATCCCTCCCATCTAGCAACCATCAGTTTTTCCTCTATATTTATGAGTCTATTTCCGTTTTGTGTGCTCCTTTATTTTGTTTTTAGATTCTACATATAAGTGAGATCATATGGTATTTGTCATCTAAAGGCAAGAGAAAGCAGCAACACTTATCTAATGATAAGCAGAAGCAGGAAGGGCGTCCTTTACAACTAGTATACATAGGAGACTCAAAGTTAGATACTTCCTCAAATCACCCCTGCCATTTTTAATGGAATTCAGTTAACAATAAATTCTTTGCTGATGTTGCGGTGGGTTGTCTCTTCCCCAGGTACTGGGAGATCGATGGGCAAACATCTGTAAGTGGACAGAAGATCGCTGGGTTCTTTTACAAGATATCCTTCTAAAATGGCAACGTTTTACTGAAGAACAGGTGAGTCATGTCCGGGAAATTGTAGCAGTGAAAGACATGGCAAGATGTTAAATGAATAAATGAAAAAATATGATTTACTTTAATCATTATTTTTATTTTGGGATTTGTTTGATTTCTTGCAGTGCCTTTTTAGTACATGGCTTTCAGAAAAAGAAGATGCAGTGAGCAAGATTCACACTAGTGGCTTTAAGGATCAAAGTGAAATGTTATCAAGTCTTCAAAAACTGGCTGTATGTATTATTTTAGTTTTCTGTAGTTTGTTTGTTTTTTTAAATCCAGTAGTCTATATTAACACCATAATTTCATCTTTCTATTCTTTCAAATCTTAAAGCAGAGGTTCATTGTTTTTGCTTAGATCGGTCTATTTAATTACATCTAATCGTTACTTTTCTTAATTAAAATAGGGAAAGCTGGAGTGTCTTAGCTTGAGCTACTATAACAAAATACCACGGACTGGGTAGCTTAAATAATAGACATTTATTTCTCACAGTTCTGGAAGCTTGGAAGTCTAAGATCAAGGTGCTGACAGATTTGGTTCTTGGTGACGCCCTTTTTCTGGCTTCCAGACAGCACCTTCTTGCTGTATCTTCACATGGTGGAAATGGGGGTGTCTCTTCCTCTTCTTAAAAGGCCACTGATCCCGTTATGGGGGCTTTACCCTCATGAGTTCAACTAAGCCTAATTACCTCCCCAAAACCCCACCTCCTGCTGTTATCACATTGTGGGGTTAGGCCTTCAACATATGAATTTTGGAGGGATACAAACATCAATTCCACAGGACGTAGGTAGATTTTCAACCTTGTCTTTTCAAACCAAATTGTATTCTTTAATATGTATAGCATACCTGGAATAAGCCTTCAGTTAAAATAAAAAAAAAGTAACACGAAGAAGTACATTTGAAAGTTCCATAAAGTTCTCAGTAGTATAGTTCTAAAGTAATAGACTTAAGTAGATTCTCTGAGAAATATGAGACGTACAGGAGATGATTATTCTCACATATGAGGGGCTTATACCCTAGTTTGGGAAGCAAGAAAAAGTGCTAAGCAAACCAAATGGCACTGATTATAAGCACTTGTGTTTTGAGAAGTGAGTGGGCTTTGGCAGTGCACTAAGACATTCCAGTTTGAGTTGAACCTTACAGGATAGAAAAAGATCTCTCAAGCTTCTTCTTCACTGTGAATCTTAGTATTTTTTCAGTAAAAGAGAGGCCAATCTAATATTAAGCTTTATTTTTCAAGTAAAACATTGGCTAATTAGGATTTCTTTTTGATATTTGATAGATCCGTTTTATTAAGGGCTAACTTGATGTCAACTCTCTATTGTAAATAATGTTTCATAATTTTACCTAAGTGAATCTATTGATATCTGTATTGATATTATGTATTACACTTCATAATAATTAAATGATTTACTTAAAGCTAATCTTAAGTATTTTTTCCCTGTTAAATGTGTACCATTTTACAAATATTTATGTGTATCATATGTTTTTGTTCCATAGTTACTAATCTTTAGGCTTTTAATTTAAAATAGATTCACTTATGTATCACTGGCTATTATACACTAGCTTGTTAGTAATAAGAAATCATTCCTCAAAGAATATGTGCTTTCTTGAAGGATGATACGACTAAAGACAGGTTTCTGAAAAGTAATCTATGTTATGAATCAACAGAATGCAAAAATACCAGTAAAAGTATCAGTGATGTATTTGTAGTTTTGTTCTGCAGCTGATGGGGATCCATTGAGAGTTTGATAACAATCACATTTCCGTTTTCGGAATACTCTTTGGTAGTGAGACTTTTGGTAATAAGGAGACAAACTAGAACAACTGAACTAAGGAGCATTGGGCATGAAAAAGAGGAGAGAGAGAAGGTTATTTCAGAAGAGGAAATGGAGGCTCAGGAAAAAACACGACATGTAGATAAGCTGTCATAGAACATTAGGAGCAGAGTCAAAATGAGCACCAAGACAGCCAGACTCAGGTCCAGGCCTTCTAGGCTATTTCAGAACTCCTCATATTACTCGATTCCTTGTCAAAAAAGAACTGTAATCGAGACCTGTCATTTCGAACAATCATATGTCACTATGTTGACATTTTTGTGTGCAAAAGACTTTAGTAGCCTCAGGGCCATGAAAATGCTCTCTTAGCAAAGTCTCAATAATTCTCCAATATGATTAAAATTCAAATTATGTCACCTTACTTGTGAACAAAGTGAAAATATGTTATAGATAAGTCTTACCATTTGATAGTTTAAGCCAATTAACAAAACCTGACAGCTGGTCTAGAATTTGAGGTAAAATTCCCCTGCTGACTCAGGCAGTGAGTAAGAATTTAATGTTCATTAAAATATGTCACAATCTGAGACCCAGAACAGGTACCATCTGTCACCAGTTCCTACTACATACCTAGGTATAGATACAGTATACTAAAACTCTCTTTTATTTACAATCAGTGTAATTTGTTTTGAAATATCATCACTAATAACCCATGGGATTTTCTCCTACTTTTTCTTTGAGGTGGGCGATGAGGAGTCAAATATTTCATTTCCTCCGGATCTGTAGTTTTATCCAAATCATGGAGGTCTGTTATTTTTGTATGATCAAAATTGAATTTTCATTTGTTGTAAAGGATAAAAAGAAAAGGAGAGAAGAAGAAACTGGCTTATATGAGGGGAACTCTGAGACTTACTGATTCATGTAGGCTATCATGGAAAGGCCCAGATCTGCAAGAGAGATATTTCTGGGGAAGGGTGCCAGATGCTGAGAGGGTGGTGTTTGCCAGGGAAGGATAACTCTGGAGAGCTTGGCGACCCAAGAGAGTATGATGTGCAGAGGCTACAGGAAGGAGTCCGCGGAATTGAGGACACTCTCAGGTGGCTGCGGGCTCCAGTGGCATAGATGGAATGCTTATGGGAGCTCAGCAAGTCCCCACTGACGGTGCCATTTTCCCAGGACTTGCTACGTCGACCTCACCTCCTGTGCTCCTCCTCAAAGAATCCATCCAGATGGAATCAATGGTTCACCACAGTGTGGTCCCCAGACTAGCAGCATCAGCATCACCTGGGAACTTACTAGAACTGCAAATTCCTAGGCCCCATGCCAGACCTATGGACTCAGAAACCCTGGAAGTGGGGCTCAGCAATCTGCATTTCAACAAGCCCTCCAGTAGATTCTGAGGTCCCCTCAAGCTAAGAACCCCCACAGTGGATCAGTCTACCTAAGTACAGCAACAGCTGATTAGAATAAATTGGAGTACTTCTCGTATATAGATAAGTAACTACATGCAAAGTAGGTACGAAATTCAATTTTGCCAGTGTAAGGGAAATTGCCCTGGTGTTACTCTCTGAAGAATGCTTCAGATGAGAATAGGGTGAAGATTTCTTGGGCCTTTTCTAAAGGGACATTCTTTTGCTCACTTCCTATCATCTAACTTTGACCAGATAGAACATGTGTATTCTGTCTTCTTGAGAAGCTTATATGTCTCTTGTCCGTCTCTGTTACTGGCCCAATCTGACTTACTGACTGTACTTTCCTGCCTACCTTGGAGGTAGGCACAGGTGCCTAGCTTCTATGAAAATAAAATATAGGTACTTCTTCTTTTAAGATCCTAGCTGACCTCTGCCTTGTACAAGTTTTCTTGAGCTTCCTTTTGCCTCCTGAGTTTTACCGAGCTCTGTGGTTCTGTGGCAGCCAAAAACCTATGATCAGGTTTTGATAGGCAGAAAGACATCTTTTTTATACTCTAGTAATTAGTAACAATTAAATTGGAGTTACTTAATATGCATACATAAAATCCACGCTGAGAAGAACTGATATCCAAGGATAGATGGAACAAGGTAATTCATTACTATGATTTGATGCATCTGAGAAGACTATGGATTTCCTGTCTTCTCTGCCTGTTGGTTATGGTATGAGAGTCGTTCAGGAACTGGGAGATTGGGGTGGGGTGGGGGGGGGAGAGAGAGAGAGAGAGAGAGAGAGAGAGAGAGAGAGAGAGAGAGAGAGATCCAGAGTAAATAAGAGGAAACAAATTGAGGCACAACAGCTAACTTGCCATCACCATTTTAAAAAACACGGATGTAGAATTTACTCACTAGAAGCTTTTGTTAATACAGTGTTTTTGTCATAGATTTAGGTAAAAATAAATTGATTCAGTAATTCCACAATTTCATAATAACGCTGTTTTTAATTTAGGATGAATGCATTTTTCCTAAAAGTATTTAATGGAGACGTTCCCCTTTATTTTTGTATTTCTCACCAAATGCTTCTTCATTTGGCTTAATGTTAACACAAGATGCTTAGTTCATTTGCCACTGAATCTCTTTGGATATCCAATTAGTTTTATAGATCATCTAAGAAAAGCTGTTCAGGTGACATGAGGTTACCCATACATTGCCGGTGCAAATTGTTTCCTCTTCTTTAAACATAACTCTCAACCCTTGTCCTGAAATAGTTCCAAATCATCACACATTTAGTTTAAATAATGGGTACACCTATTAGTCTTACTCATATAGTAGCTATTTAAAATAGTTCCTTAAGCTCTGAGAAAGTAAGCCAAAGATGATTATATTTACGTCTTTCTATTTTTAAATGTGTGTCTTTATATATCTGCCATGCCTTTTCCCAAAAAGAACTTGAGATGGCTTACAAGAAAATAAATGCATGCCAAACGTTAATAAAGAAAAAAATGGAAAATAAAACACCATAAAGAATTTGAGCAGTCTATGCTGAAATTCAAATGTGGGTCCCAGCTCTAGGCAGGTACCATAAACTGTTGGTTTACTACTAGTCCAAGTATGAACTTAAATTTAATGGGAAGCTAACATGTGAATTAAACAAAATCAATGTACAAAATCTGTCTATCACTAAATTCACAGACTGAGACTTTTATTTTGATATGATTTCAACTTGTATGTATTAACTCATATTTTGGTATTGCATTCTTTCAAACTGAGAAAAATAGTGAAGAAACCTAATTACTAAGGAAAAATTAGAAATGAACTGCAAAACTGGCTTTTATTCCTTAAAAATGACATGCAGTAAGACTGCAATATAAGGTATACCAGGTGAAGCAGATTCTGAATAGAGAAGGAACTAATTGAAGGAGACACCAGAGCATCCTGCCGTTCAGAGCTATCAGTGCAGGTGGCATGCCCAAATGAGACGCATAAAGTGTCCTCTGCAAGGGGTTGTATTGATTTCTGCGCCGATGACACCTCGGTTCATGAGCGACTGGTGCATCTCTTTCATGACAAGTTCTTTGCATTATGTAGTGTTAATTGTTCTTAAATAAATTTGCATTCGTTTTGGAAAGACAGGTCTCACAGCTTAGTTTATGTTTATGGTACTTGTTACTGCCAAAAAGAGGGGACTGTAATGGGGCTGCAAAATAGTTTCCTCCATTCTTTCTTCTTGTTCTGTGTTTATATGTTAAGTCAGGGACTAGTATTTGGGAGCTGGAAATTGTATTGCCCAAAGCACTGGGTGACCTTAATGGATAAAGTGAAAGTATAAGCCCCTTGATCTACTGGTTTCACACAAGCCACTTTGTTTATTCATTCCATATTAACCAAATGGCATGTGTAACCCTCCATAACTTACAGAAACTTTGGAAATATGAATGGCATAAAAATTACTTCATAAAACACACACGTATTTACAAAACATGCAAAGTGATTCCAAAGGATTTGTCTTATACTCAGTTACTTAGTTCGATTACTTAACGGACTCTCAAATTAGTTTTAGAAGATAATTACTCAATTAGTCAAATATAATTGAGTAACACATGCTAGCAAATTTAAAAGTCAGTAAACTTCATACCATGATTTTTATATCCAAATAATGAGAATAATGCAAAAATTGTGGAAATAGGTAACATTGCAAATTTAGCCACATGTAGCATTTCAGAATGGAAAGCTCCTTAACCATGCTCATCTTCTCAATTAACCATTTTGTCTTTGTAGTACTCCTGGCACGTGGTATTTCACTTGAGTTCTATCAGGAATTAAGAGGAAATTCACTAATATTCAAGAGCCCTGCTGCCTTCCACTGTTCTGTTAAATGTTAAAAAGTAATTTCCATATGTTGATCTGTTTTGCCTTTTGAAGCAAAGCTACTTTTTTACTTGGCAGTTGTTCAAATATTTTAAGGTAGCTTTTAAGTTCCTCTACTAGCTGTTTATTCCATATCTGACTTTTATTTTTCCTCTTCAAGCTTCTTGGGAAGATTATTGGGATTTTAATTTTCTACTTATATTTTTATGGGCTCTTGGTCCATTACATCCACGATTGCTATATTTTCTTATCTGTTCCAATGAGAAAATACATGCAGAAGCAAATTGAACTGTAATGTTTTATATAATGTAACATAGGCTTATTCTGTGTTCTTTCTTGTTTTAACAGGTTCTAAAAACAGAGCTAGAAAAGAAAAAGCAAACCATGGACAAACTCTGCTCACTTAACCAGGATCTTCTTTCAACACTGAAAAATACGTCGGTCACCCAAAAGATGGAAGCATGGCTGGACAACTTTGCCCAGCGCTGGGATAATTTAGTGCAAAAACTTGAAAAGAGTTCATCACAGGTTAGTGATACTAATTATCCTACAATGAATGTTCCTTGAGAGTTTTGAAATCTTCATTAAGAGAGCAATACCATATTCCTACAAAGGATGCCACTGGGTTAGTCCTTGCCAAGTACTCAGTGGAATAAAAACATGGCTGTCTCGGTGGTTTTGTTATTGGAAAATGTGGGAGAAATGGAGGAGGGCTAATTGACTAAGTAGTTACTGTCTTAGAGTGTAAGTCCATCCACTTCAATGGGAATGGGGATCTGAGTGTCTTAGAACAGTCAGAAAGAATGCTAGGGAGCTGTGTCATCACAATCTACCCCCCAAGTCATCGATTCCTAGAACCATGAGGGCCATTAGTTGACCTCTGCATTTCACATATGAGAAAAAGGAAACGTAGGGAGGAAAAGTGAATTGGCAAGTAAGTGAAAAGGAAAGTAAGTGAAAAGGAAAGTAAGTGATAGGAGCAGGCTAGGGCCCAAGTCCTTTGATTTCACAGAAGACCCCTTTCTGTTAGAGCAAGTGAGAATCTAATCATTGGACCTCCTTTCTACCACAGATCATTGATTCATAAAATCATGAATGTGGGTGGCTTAGTTACACTAACACATATTGGCTATAGATTAGGAAAAAATCTAAGTAATACCTTAGTGTCATAATGTGCTTTTATGTTAAGAATTTTAAAAGTTTTGGTAAAGAAAACCGAGTATTTTTCAAGTAGCAACTTTTATTATCTGATGTTGTTAGATGGTGGAATCATAGATAGTCATTCAAAATATGAACATTGTTTATAATAGTATTTAACATATCCTGCCATATTGTTTTGCATTATAGAGGCTAACTTTTTCTAACTGGTCACAATTTATAGCTCAACACATGTATCTTTATTATACTGTGTTTCCCCAAAAATAAGACCTAGCCGGACAATCAGCTCTAATTCATCTTTTGGAGCAAAAATTAATATAAGACCAGGTCTTATTTTACTATGAGACCCAGTCTTTAATATGATATGATATGATATGATATGATATGATATGATATGATAATAATATAATATAATACCGGGTCTTATATTAATTTTTTGCTCCAAAAGATGCATTAGAGCTGATTGTCTGGCTAGGTCTTATTTTCGGGAAAACACGGTAGCAATCAGCACATTCAAAAGCTTCAGGCATGTACCTCCTCTGTTGTGAGACAATGCAGGGAATTTGTTTTTTCTTTTTTTTTTTAAATTTATTGGGGTGACAATTGTTAGTAAAATTACATAGATTTCAGGTGTACAATTCTGTATTACATCATCTGTAAATCCCATTGTGTGTTCACCACCCAGAGTCAGTTCTTCCATCACCATATATTTGATCCCCCTTACCCTCATCTCCCTCCCCCCCACCCCCCTTACCCTCTGAGGGAATTTGTTTTCTTGAGGCTTCACATCTGATAAGTAGCACTTAGGAAATGTTCGTTGAAAGAGGGAGAAATGAAAGTTGAAGTATTGCTTCCAGAAACACAATTTAAGAAAATATGATCAGCCAACATACTCGTATATGATGTTCAATCGCAGTTCAAGCTTCCTTTTAAAATCAAATTCATATTTAAAATTTGAAGGAGTATAAATTGCAATCATTTCCCATGCAATCATTGGGCAATAATAAAAATTCCATTTGTCTTCCATTGAATACATTTTTAATAGTTACTTGATCTAATAGTGATTTTAATACCAGATCATGATTCCTCTTATTATATGTGAACTGGCCATGGCTACTTTGTAATACTCTTGACATCTGTGTAATAAGTACATGAGGCATTAGAAAATTTGATACTTTTTAAGCCAATAATGATACTATTCCAACATGTACCGCTTGATTCCATAGATTGTTGTTGCTGGATAGTGATTAATTACCATGTTAAGTATAATTGGCAATATTTGATAAAATTGTTTGGAAATGCATCCCTCTGAAAGAATAGGTTTATGGAGATATAATTTAGCAATAGGTCATGGTCTCCTTCACTTTCATTATATGCAGTGGTTTTCAAGCTTGAGTCTGTATAATAATCGCCTGGGAAACATTAAAATGCATAGTCCTAGACTCTGTGCTCAGAAAAATCTTATTCAGTAGGCCAGTAATTTGCATGTGGTCTTTGATATAGACTGCTGACCATATTAAAACCAAAAAACAAAAAACATTGAATTAGCAAGATAATGGCATATGTGCCAATTCCCACATTCTAGTTTTCTACAATGCTGCCTGCACTGGGGACAATGGAGACCTTCCTAGCAATGCAGTGTTTAAATATACATATTCCCTTGGAATGAGACAATTTTCTGAAGAAGGTTGTATGTATGTCTCATCAAAATATTACTGATTTGGGTATGCTAGTCAGAAGGAAAAACAAAAACAAAAACAAGCCTTATTGTTAATTGCCTAGGAGTTCTGAGACCACCACCGAGGTCAACTTACTTAACCTCTTATTTTTGAACGTTTCAAAATCTGTAATAAAACAGTACTAGCTCTGGTTTACATAGTTTTTTAGTAAAATGATGTCCTGCATACATTCCAACATGTATCTGTTATGCTTGCTGAATAGAATGTGATGAGGATAAAATAAAGCCATAGATGTGAAAGCATTCTGAGGAAAAAAATGGCACCCTTAATATGCAGGGCATCCTGTTTAGTGAGTCTGGAGGGATTGTTGTGGTTCACTATAATTTATTTGTATTTTCAAACAGTTGTACACTCCCATACCAGGCCAAAAGCAGATAAATGCACTTATACTAGGCAAGTTCAACTTCCTAAAACACTAAGCTTGAGTTTCTCTCTGAAGCTCACGTTTTAGTTTTTGCTCATTGGCTTTTCCCAAAAATGCGCTATCATATGCCCAATCCAAACCATTGCTGGGGGGTTTGGGGCTCTTAGGAAGCTAAAAATGAATCTCTCCAGGGAAAGAGGGATTAAAAGGAGATAGAGTGAGCAACGAAACAGTGTCTTTCAACTAAAAAAGCCATTGCTTTTCTTTCTTGAATGTCACATTGAACTTGATCAAAATTACATAAGAAGAATTCCAAGTGTATTGAGGGTGAACTTGTGACTTGAAAGGACAAAGCTCACTTATGTGCATATCTTCCAGTGTGTTTCTGGGGGAAAAACAATCAGCCCCATTAATGACTGCATATACTCAATCTTTTAAAAATCCTTTCAGCTGATTGGTACTACAAAGAATGAGCAATATTCCAGTAATGGTTAAAATCCAGTAGGATATAGGAATTTTGACCGAGATGACAAGGCATCTGATTGTGCTCATGTAAAGAACATTGTGTGCCCGAAATTTTGACTGCTATTTAGGTCAAAGCTTTGAGGGATTTTGACGTTATGAAAGAGTAGCATGGCAAGAGATCAAAATGTGAAGAAAAAAATAAACTGTGAGGGATGTTATCTTGCCTTTCAAAGTCAGGTTTGACTTAAACAATACCAGGACACAAGCTAAAGATGCTTAAGTCGATGAGAAAGCAGCCTAAGAAAATAGACACACTATCTGATTCTAAAAGTTAGAAAGAATAATAATCCTTGCTATGTGGATATTTAAATGACAAAAGAGAGCAAATGAAATATACCCTGGATTTGACTTAATTAAATATTCAAATGACGCTGTTTCCTCCAAATATATTTTTATAAATATGCTTGTTGAAACTTAGCTTTTAGCCTAAATGCTGTCACCCTGAGAAACACATTTTTATCTTGACTATTATTAGGAAATACGCTAGTCAATAATTCATTATAGTTATTACTTTAAAGTTAAATATACGTTAAATGATTTGAAACATTATTTTCCCCTATTTAACTGAAATCATATATAAGGTGGAAAGGCTTTATTATTCATATGGTTTGTAAATTATTATGCTAATTTATATTAAATTAAAAAACAGATGTTTAGATGTAAGAACATATCTGTCTAGATAAGTCCAGAAGTTCTGTAGTTTTGTGATTTCTTTTGTTTTTTTTATTTTTTTATTTTTTTATTTTTTAAAATTTTATTGGGGTGACAATTGTTCATGAAATTACATAGATTTCAGGTGTACAATTCTGTATTACATCATCTATAAATCCCATTGTGTGTTCATCACCCAGAGTCAGTTCTCCTTCCATCACCATATATTCGATCCCCCTTTACCCTCATCTCCCACCCCCCACCCCCCTTACCCTCTGGTAACCACTAAACTATTGTCTGTGTCTATGAGTTTTTGTTTCTCATTTGTTTGTCTTGTTCTCTTGTTGTTTTTAGTTTATATACAACATATCAGTGAAATCGTATGGTTCTCTGCTTTTTCTGTCTAACTTGTTTCGCTTAGCATTATACTCTCAAGATCCATCCATGTTGTCACAAATGTTCCTATATCATCTTTTCTTACCGCCGAATAGTATTCCATTGTGTATATATACCACAACTTATCCATTCATCTATCGAAGGACATTTTGGTTGTTTCCATGTCTTGGCCACCGTGAACAAAGCTGCAATGAACATTGGAGCACACGTGTCTTTATGGATAAATGTTTTCAGATTTTTTGGGTAGATACCCAGGAGAGGGATTGCTGGGTCATATGGTAATTCTATTCGTAATTTTTTGAGGAACCTCCACACTACCTTCCATAATGGCTGCACCAGTCTGTATTCCCACCAACAGTGTATGAGGGTTGCGTTTTCTCCACAGCCTCTCCAACACTTGTTACTATTTGTCTTGTTGATGATAGCCGTTCTGACTGGGGTGAGGTGATAGCTCATTGTGGTTTTTATTTGCATTTCTCTGATGATTAGTGATGTTGAGCATTTTTTCATATGTCTATTTGCCATTTGTATGTCCTCTTTGGAGAAATGTCTCTCCAGGTCCTCTGCCCATTTTTCAATTGGGTTGTTTGTTTTTTTGTTGTTGAGTTGCATGAGTTCCTTGTATATTTTGGATATTAGCCCCTTATTGGAGGCACTGTTTGCAAAAATCTTCTCCCATTCAGTTGGTGGCCTCTTTATTTTGTCGATGGTTTCTTTTGCTGTGCAGAAGCTTTTAAGTTTCATATAGTCCCATTCATTTATTTTAGATTTGACTTCCATTGCCTTTGGAGTCAAATTCATAAAATGCTCTTTGAACCCAAGGTCCATAAGTTTAGTACCTATGTTTTCTTCTATGCGGTTTATTGTGTCAGGTCTTATGCTTAAGTCTTTGATCCATTTTGAATTAATTTTGGTACATGGTGACAGATAGCAGTCCAGTTTCATTCTTTTGCACGTGGCTATCCAATTCTGCCAGCACCATTTATTGAAGAGGCTGTCTTTCCTCCAGTGTATGTTTTTAGCTTCTTTGTAAAAAATTATCTGTCCATATTTATGTGGTTTTATTTCTGGGTTCTCAATTCTATTGCATTGGTCTATGTGTCTGTTTTTCTGCCAATACCATGCTGTTTTGATTATTGTAGCCCTGTAGTACAAGCCAAAGTCAGGAAGTGTGATACCTCCATTATTGTTCTTTTTTCTTAGGATTGCTTTGGCTATTTGGGGTCTTTTGTGGTTCCAAACAAATCTGATGATTTTTGGTTCTATTTCTTTAAAAAATGCCATTGGGATTTTGATGGGGATTGCATTAAATCTGTATATTGCTTTGGGTGATATGGCCATTTTAACTATGTTGATTCTTCCAATCCATGAGCACGGAATGTCTTTCCATTTCTTTGTGTCTTCTTCAATTTCTTTGAAAAATGTCTTATAGTTTTCAGCATACAGGTCCTTCACATCCTTGGTTAAGTTTATTCCTAGGTATTTATTCTTTTTGCTGCAGTTGCAAAAGGAATTGTTTTTTTTTTTTTTTTTGTATTTCTTTTTCTGAGATTTCATTGTTAGTATATAGGAATGCAATGGACTTTTGTACGTTGATTTTGTAGCCAGCAACTTTACGGTATTCGTTAATGTTTCTAATAGCTTTTTGGTGGAGTCTTTAGGATATTTTTTTTAACAGAGCAAATGATCTTCTTTGCCAGGAATAAGGAACATTCTATGACTCACATAAGTCCATAGATCGTATTTCCATTTCATGAATATTTTGCTATATTCCTAATGGCCATTTTTGCAATATTCTGAACTATGAGCACAAATATCTCAAAGATAAAATTTATATACTCAGAAATCCTCTCTCCTTGAACATGAGAGTACCTGTTTATGCTACGTATGTCTGTGTCTATATTTGTGGATGCCCAAATAGAGGAAGGGATCATTATGTATTATATATCTATTCTGTATCATTTATGTCCTGCTGAGAGTTTTAAAACTCTTGCCAGATACGTGAGTAATGTAAAACACGGTTGCAGATAATAAGACACTGTTTTTCATAATACCAGAAATGAAAATATAGAGATGCGAAAGTATTAAGATGAAAATTTCTTTCTTTGCGGTTTTTTTTTTTTTTTCTGAGTCCATTCTCAATATTTAGAGGTTCCGTTTTTACTCTCCATAAAATATTTTATGTGCGCATTCTGGCTGTACCCGTTCTCAAAGCGTTATTTTGTAGCCACGTTGATACATGAAATGTAGTTAAAATTGGTTTGCCTCTCTTCTTTTTATCCATGACTTTAATTAAAAATACTGTAACGCCTTTCAGTTGACAACCATTTTCATAGCTTCGTAAAAGCTCTCCAAGCCTAATCAGTCCACTGCCAATTAAAAAAAAGAAAAAAAAAAGATTAAATGGTTTTATAAAACCTAGAATTAAAATAAAATTCCCTAACTTATCTTAGGTTTCTATCTTACTTAAATTCCTAGACTAAGCAGTTTATCTTGAATTTTAGAACATCTTTGCTTAGTTGCTTAGGTTAAAGTTTTTATTAGAAAATTTTGAATTATAGCTCAAATAACTTTGGAAATGAACTGTATCCTTTTGCAACCTCCAGCTAAAGTAGGTATTTGAGATCAGGGTTTGTGTATCAGTGCAATTGGCTTTATGTTGTAAATTCATTATCTACAACAACATAAAACGTTTTAGGCACTGACAGTTTAAGAGACTAGAGCTGAGCTAACTGTTGGAATTTCTCATTCTTTATTTATAAAATGAAAAGTTTGGGCTGGGAATATCTCTACAGTGTCCTTATGATTCCAGATGTTTATGATATGTTTCTCTTTGCTTGAAATTTTATTATCAAACTCTGGAGTAATTAGTGAAGGGATTCCAACTATCTCTGCTATTTTAATCTCAGAGTTAGCGGGAAGATAATAATGAAAATAAAATTATCTTCCTATTCAAAAAGCACGGACTTCTGAAATGATTACATATCACTCATCATGAGTATGTAATTAAAATAACATGAAGATTAAATACTCAGCATCTATGTGATACATCTGTTATCTACTGACAATAAATGAAATGACACATAAAGAAAAATACAAGTTCTTTTCCTAAATTTGTACTTGTTAATCTGCATCCCTAGTTAAAGAATGTATTTATTTCATTACTTCCTGTCAGATGGCGTGGAGAGGAAGGTCAGGCATATCTGAAAAAATAAGTTGCATTGCTTCTTGAATTTTTTCAGATGCAATTAATTCACACAGTTGCTCCAATTCTATGTTTCATATGAATCCTGAAGCCAACATGTATCTCTTTGTATGAAAGCTAATTTGAAGTGAGGGACAAAATACATAAAATTGAGCAGACAGTTTTACAGAATAAACCTTCGTAATTATATGATATTTTATTTGAAATAGGAGAAATATTTCTGTTATGATGTCTTGAATATTGACTCTAATTGTGCTCATGATTCCAATGTGAGTATCTGTTCAAGAAGTTTTATTGCCTTATGACAAGTCTCAAAACAGGACAGCAGTTAATATTAAAATTTTGTCACCAAAATAGGACAGCAGTTAAATTTTGTCACCAAGCCACTGTCGTGTACTTTAGCACTCCTTGTATGCTACACTTAGCTATGACATTTCCTCTGTGTTCATTCATGAGCTAGAGTATTTTATAGCATTTTGATTAATCACTCGGCTTCCTCTGTGAGCACCTGGTCTTTTACCCCAGGTTTATCAGAAAGTTCAACATACAAATTATTTCTGCAGCTTAGAATTGTCAACCCTTACACCATCAGATATTTGGGACTTGTGCTACCGTGCCTGTGGAGATAGTTTTAAGCCTGGCTTCCCATTCTCAGCTAAAGTTGTTGCTGTGATTATGCAGTATGTGTTAAGCTATAGAAGTGCAATGCCTCCATACCTATTAAAAAATCAGTGATCACTCTGAGGGTATGCACATACAAGCAACACAGCGAAAACTTTGATCTGCAGTTGTCAACCTGATTTTTTTATGTGTATATATATTTTTAAAAAAGTCAGGTGTATTTCGTTTCATTGATTTTGCACGATTTAATTTATCAAGAGCTAAAAGGCATTAAAAGATTATGTCACATGCTTGTGTGCATTTTCAATCTTCTGGATTTACATATGTATATATGTGTGTACAAATGCACACTCAACCCAGTTACACCACTTAAAGGAAAATCACTGTTCAGAAGTCCGAACAGGCATAGCTGCAAGTGAGCATAGTGACTAAGAGTTGGATGAAGGGACACTCAGACTTGGATTTATAGCTCTGCTCTGCCACTCACAGGGTGTATTTGCCTGAAATTTTACCTCTCATCTGTAAAATTGGAATAATATTTATACTTACTCCTAGGGCCACTGTGAGGTAATGACAGCTACTGTTTACTAAGCCTTTACTGCAGGTACCATTCTACGTATTTTATTTTTATTTTTGAAACTTTTTTTTTTTAATTGGGGAAGGGGAACAGGACTTTATTAGGGAACAGTATGTACTTCCAGGACTTTTTTCCAAGTCAAGTTGTTGTTGTCCTTTCAATCTTAGTTATGGAGGGTGCCGTTCAGCTTCAAGTTGTCCTTTCAGTCTTAGTTGTGGAGGGCGCAGCTCAGCTCCAGGTCCAGTTGCTGTCGCTAGTTGCAGGGGGCGCAGCCCACCATCCCTTAAGGGAGTCGAGAGGTCAAACCGGCAACCTTGTGGTTGAGAGCCCACTGGCCCATGTGGGAATTGAACTGGCAGCCTTTGGCATTAAGAGCGTGGAGCTCCAACCACCTGAGCTACCGGGCCGGCCCTCTAAATATTTTAAATAAGATAATGCACGCAAGGCAAGGCCTTAGTATAATGCCTGGGACATCCAAAGAGTTCCATAACCAGTTGCTATATGGCAAGTATTAGTATTTTAGTAATACTAAATAGCGGAATATCTCACAAGGCAAGAAGTAGAAATCTCTAACCCCAAGGAACTTACACAAGCAAGAATATTTAAATAATTCAACCGAAAATTAAAAGATCCAATTAAGAATATGGTAAACACGGGGCAGCCAGAAGGCTCAGTTGGTTAGAGCACGAACTCTGAACAACAGGGTTGCTGGTTTGATTCCCACATGGTCCAGTGAGCTGAGCCCTGCACAACTAGATTGAAGACAATGAGCTGCCGCTGAGCTCCCGCTGAGCTCCTGGAAGGGTGGCCGGATGGCTCAGTTTGTTAGAGCCTGAGCTCTTAACAACAAGGTTGCCAGTTCAATTCCCACATGGGATGGTGGGTTGCATACCCTGCAACTAATGATTGAATATAGCAACTGGACTTGGGGCTGAACTGTGCCCTCCACAACTGGATTGAAGGACAACGACTTGGAGCTGATGGGCCCTGGAGAAACACACTGTTCCCCAATATTCCCCAATAAAACTTATATAAAAAATATGGTAAACACATAACGCCATTTATAGATGATGTATTATAGAATTGTACGCTTGAAACCTATGTTGTTTTATTGACCACTATCACCCCAATAAATTTTAATTAAAAAAAAGAATATAGGCCAAAAATAAAAGAAAAATCACAGCCCCACGAAAGTTAATTTACAATATAAGGACAGGTGGTAAACACAACTAGTTGCCCCTGAGAAATTGGAGACAGTGGTCTGAAAGAAATTTTTCCTCTCATTGTATTCTCTTTTATATTCTTTAAATATGCTTAAATGTAAATACATTTCCTCTTCACAATGTGCATTTTAAACAAATGGAAGTGGAGATGGTAAGAAATAATTTTATTAAGAGTAGTTTGGTTTTTCCAGACCAACCAAAATTATACGATCTTACTGCAAGAAGATGTATACCCTAGAACTATCAAGAGACTGCACAAATGCTTTTCCAATTTTCCTCACAATGGGAAAACGTAACATTTGGAAATCAACATACATAACCTCATGAGTTAGAAAGTTGAGTATAGAAAAAAGTTCCTGAATTTTCTCTCAACGTTTAGAAAATATAGTGGTTATTGCTAATACCTTGTTTCACTGAAAATAAGACCCAGCCGGACAATCAGCTGTAATGTGTCTTTTGGAGCAAAAAATAATATAAGACCCGGTATTATGTGATGTTATGTTATATCCAGTCTTATAGTAAAATAACACCGAGTCTTACAGTAATTTTTTCTCCAAAATATGCATTAGAGCTGGTTGTCCAGCTAGGTCTTATTTTCGCGCAAACATGGTATATATCAAGAGAACATTTAGTGTGGTCATCTATTACATAATTTAATTCTTGCAACCAGGACTGGCTACATAATTTAGGGGGCCCGGTGCAAAATTAAAATGCAGGGCTTCTTATTAATGAAATTATTAAGAAATTGAAGAGACTGACAGCAGAGTATGAAACCAAGCATGGAGTCCTTCTGAGTGAGGAGACCTGGGTGCCTACATAAGTAGCACACCCATGAAGCCGACCCTGTTTGCAACACCCCTTAAGGGATGTGTTAGCATTCCCATTTTGCATATAAATAAATCAATGCTCTGAGATAGTGATGAACCTCTGTCAAATATTACAGTATACGAACTATGGACCTGGTGTTTGAGAATCATGGAGCCTGGCTCAGACACTTCTACTCTTAATCACTGTAAGAGCAACTAGCTTTTAAACCTCAAGTCAAATAATTCTAAACTAACTCTTTTCCGTTTTTACTGGGCTAATTAACTGCCATCCAGGGACTCATATTTAAAAACCAATATATTTTATTTTCATGAGGACATTTAAAAGGAATTTCCAATATGCTCACAATCAAAATGGAGAAAGGCGAATGACTGGGTAAGAATTTAGTTAGGTAGACTCAAAGTTTGTTGAATATAGCTCAAACTATATTATTTTCTAATTTTTATCTTGCCCTATTCAATATTTTGGTGAAGGCAGTAGTAAGTCATTCTTATCAGATATTTAATTGTCCTAATTTTAATGTGTTTGGATGATAGGCTCATAATTCCAAAGATACATAGGAGTGATAGACTTAAAACAACAATTTAGAAAAAAGACATTTGAAAATTTTTCTCTGCTTATAAAAGCAACATTTTGCAGGAAATGCTTTATTGTAGAAAGTTGGAAAATAGAAAGAATACAAAAATATATAATGCACAATAGAAGTTATCTATGCTTTCTCTGCCAAAATATAGCCACCAATGTTTATGCTGTGCATTGTTTATTCAGTACTGTAATGTAAACACTTTCCATTGACATTTAAAAATATTTGAAATATGTACATTACTTTATCTCATGCACGTACTATAATTTGTTTCAACCATCACCTACTGACATTAGGCTGTTTCTGGTATTTTACTGTTATAAGTGATCCTATGAACAGGGATAAATGTTATATGCAGCCTTTAACATCAAAATAAATTTAAATGTTAAAGTACGAACTGAGGGAAATTTGTGTTTTGTAGCATTTAAAAATAAACTTCCTTTATTAATATACATTGTGTGCATGTAGTTATTTTGCATACTTACATATTTTCATGAGGCACTTCACCTTACCTCACAATTATGTGGTTTTCACCTTCACTAGTATACTGTAAGATCCCCCAAAATAAAGGTTCCATTTATTCATTTCCAAATGTCCTGTAGTGATCATATTCAATACATGTTGGAATTTAATTGAAACATTGTCATTCAGCCGCCGAGTAACTTAGAAAATTTTAGATTGCTTTAATTGAATATGGTGTCCAAAACAGAAAACCGAGGTTTTGCAACACCAGTCAGATTACATCTGATTCTAGCAAATATAATAGAGCTTGGAAATAAGGATTTATCAGAATCATGATAATCAAGTTTCAGACCTTTAAGACTGTTAGGCAGAAACAATAATCAACTTATTCTGTATTGGCCCAGCGTGCAAAACAAATTTTAAATGAATGAAGTCATAATAAGGCAGGCTTCCACTAGGTGTAAAGATCTTTGCCAATGGGAAAATTTGGTGCTATCACGAGGAAGTTGTCTGCTTCTGGGAATAGTGAATTCTATAGTAAGTAGGAGGTTATACTAAATGATCTCTATAATCCCTTCCTGTCTGTATTTTTAATGATTCTAACATATAATTGTTTATGGTCAATAAAATTCATGGGGAAGTTCAGTATATGACCAATTGTTTTTTATTCTTATTATCTGGAATAGGTAATGAAAGTAATTATTAATATATATAATGAATTATACCCTATCTTTATAAGATCAAAGCATAGTTGTTTTCTTACTTCTGCATCCCAAGGGAAATGACCTAGTGTTTTCAGTTACAGTACAATAATGAATATAGTATAGAGAAATTATGGATCCATGTCTTACTATTCTATTAAAATGATTATTTTTTAATTTTTTATAAGGTTTACTATATTCTTAAATGCAATTTCATGGAATACCCCATTTCCCTAAAAATAAGACCTAGTCGGACAATCAGCTCTAATGCATCTTTTGGAGCAAAAATTAATATAAGACTGGGTCTTATTTTACTATAATATAAGACTAAGTATAATATAATGTAATATAATATAATACCGGGTCTTATATTAATTTTTGCTCCAAAAGACACATTAGAGCTGATTGTCCGGCTAGGTCTTATTTTTGGGGAAACATGGTATCATGTTGCCATTTCTCTTTACCCTCCATGGGCATATCTATCCAATTGCATAATAGGTATCAATGAGAAAATATAAAATTACAGAAATTCATTTCACAGCCAAACATTCAGTAGCACAAATATTCCATAACATTAGTTATAACTGCAAAAAAATAGCTTTGTATTTTCAGAGTCTCTGCATTCTGGTGCCCGCACATATAAAATTATAAATTTTCTATCTGAGCAATATTCTCTTCAATCCATCATTGTATGCAAAAATGTTTGCCATGGTTAAAAAATAGTACTCCGAAAAAATGAAATGCTCTTGAAATCCTACTTAAAAACTACATTTTCTTTTTGATTAAAGGTGAACTTAATTTGATCATGTAATGGTCATTTTGTGTCAAGTGCAATTAAATTTGAGATTATATGTTCAGCCTTTAAAAATGTTACTTTCTGCTTTCATTTGGCATAACTTGTCAATGGACTATATATAAGTATTATTTGAAGCAAAGTGATTGATTCTGAATAATGAATCTATGGACATTTTAGAACAGATAAAATCTATCCTTCGCACATTTAGAAACTCTGTATCTCATAATATCACTTTAAAAAAAAAAAAAAACTGTTTAGACAACCAAAATGGAAGTCGCTAAGGCCTTGACTTATGTAAGGCCGTGACTTGCACAAAGGGTAGCACTTTTAAAATGCATTTGTCAAAAGCAATTTTTACACAAGACATCATGACAATGGATTTCATCACTGTCAATTGCCTATTTGGAAGCTGAAATACTAAGATCATAAGGCTTTCCTGATTTCCTTCCATTGAGGAAATCAGTCATCAGGTGTGAGGCAGGGAAGTTACCCCAAAACCTTTCCACATTTCTTGGCAAGTTCAGGGAAATCAATAAAACTGATTTGGGCCCCAACCAGATACCTGGCTCTGTGCATATTAAGTACCTATAAGTGGGTCCAATGCAAGTCTGTTTTGATCTCCTTGAAAATAGACCTTGCAAATAATTCGAATTACCAGAGGGGTAATGATTAACATCTCAGGAGGTAACTTTCCAATCATAATAACAGGAAGATTGTGAGACAGAGAATTGGTGGGTAAAGAAAAAAAGTATTTCACCATTATAAGACATGTCTGTCTAGCCGTTCCCTTGACCTGAGATAATGACCTGTCATGACTTGGGTCGCAAACCATATTATTCCAAAATGTGATGATGTGTGCCTAAAAAAACATTGTTTTAACAAGTCTGAACAGAAAGTCAGTGTGTTTTTAAACCAACAAGATTCTTTAATGCTAACTTTGGGAACTCAAATATTTTAATGTATTCACTAATCTAAAACAAGAGTAGTATGCTTTTTAGCATTTGAATATCATTCAGGTTATTGTATTACTGGACACATAGGCACATTATATTAACGTTTTATTGTAATTTTAAAGGATATTTCACTTATTTGGATAAAAAGTCATTATAAAGTTGAAATAATTTTGTTTAAAAATGTCTGGACCATCAAAAGTCACAAAGATGCTTTCGACAAACTATTTAATAAACATCTACAATGTACCAGGCAAAGGAATTGGTGCTGGGACACCTTAGTAAAATTTACCTGAATATTGTAAACATTTTAAATAGCATGTCTAATTAAATGTCAGAATGACCCTAAATTTTTCTCCTTTGCCCCCTTATTTCCAATAGCTCGACTAATAAATTGTGGAGGTGGTAAGTTTGCTTCTGGTTTTGAGATCATCTCCCTTTATGATTTCAGTCAACATAACTTAAGTTAGAGAAAACAATTTGATTTGGGTTCAGTATGGTGCTATTTTGATCTGAAGGTCAATTTACCAACAAGCAGGAACAGTTTCTCATTATTTTCCTTCACCACTCTAAGCAGTCTTTACTGAAGTCTTTTAAGCAATGTGTGACCTCTATTTCAATACTTCTCGCAGATTTCACAGGCTGTCACCACCACTCAGCCATCACTAACACAGACAACTGTAATGGAAACAGTAACTATGGTGACGACGAGGGAACAAATCCTGGTGAAGCATGGCCACGAGGAACTTCCACCACCACCACCGCAAAAGAAGAGGCAGATTATTGTGGATTCTGAAATTAGGAAAAGGTGAGAGAGTTTATTCCTGGCTTTATCCTCAAGCAAAGAGTACTTGTTTAGCAGGAAAACTCATTTTCAGCTGTTTTGATGGCAGTATTTTTACTTAGACAGTATTTCCAGAAGCCTGTAACGTCAGTTAAGTTAGTGAGAAGAATTATTAAGTAAGTTTTAAAATTGACCCAAGGAATCACTATCCCAAGAAAAACTTAATGCTTAATGGAAATACTTTTTGCTGGATTATAGGAAGAAACCATGGGTGATGAACTGCCGTGGATGCATTTGAATCCTGAAAGTTTCTATTTTTTTCTTATAAAAAGCCTGCTGGTTCCATGCCTCCTTTTGCATTAAATGTCTTTGTTTCCCCAGTAATGGAGAGTACATTTTCATGAAGAAGTTCACCTATAATAGATGAGGTCCATTCTGCTAGTTTACGAGAACATAATGTCTCAATCTGCGCATCTTAAATCAGGAGTCATTAATTACAGGACAGATTTCCTGTTCTTTGATATTTATAAAGGCTTATCATGAATGAATGCATTAGAATTTTGAACTGGTCATTTTGTGGATATTTTCAACTAGACATTGTAGATGAGTTAGGTATTACGTAAATCAGTGGGCATATTAATTAACGTGATGGGAATAAAATTGCATAAATGCAAAGACAGCATGAAAATCACAAAAATGGTACAGTTCCATTTTCATTCCAGTGATTATAATTCTAAGATTGAGAAAGAACACTAAAATCTGTCTTATGTTTCTAAGCAGCATATGTTTAGGAACGCATGGAACACTTGACATTAGAATTTGTGTATACAGGGCTATAGAAGTATGAGAAGAACACATACCTAAAAATAGTGTGTCAGATGTTCTAGGCAAAGGAAAAAAAACACCTAGAGAAGTTACTCATGTATTTTATTTGGAACTTTCAGTACTTCTCTGTTAATCCATGATTTATAACCAACTTTTGTAATTACACAATTAACCACTGGTCTTTTCTCCCTGGTTGTATCTGCTGGGCTAAGTGAATCCTCTCATTCAGGGGTCAGCATACTAATTCTGCAGGCTAAATCCAGCCTGCTGCCAGTTTTTGCATGGCTCAAGAGCTCAGATTCTTTTTTTTTTTTTTACATTTTTAAATAATTGAAAATAATCAAAAGAAGAATAATACTTCATGACATGTGAAAATTTTGTGAAATCAAATGTCATTGTCCATTCATAAGGTTTTATCGAAACATAGCTACACACTCATTCCTTTATGTACCATCTGCGGTTCTTTTGTATTACAAAGTCAGTGCTGGTTAGTTGTCACAGAGACTACATGACCCACAAAGCCGAAAATATCTACTCTCTGGCACCTCATCGAAAAAGTTTGCTGACCCTTGTTCTAGTCAAATGGTTCTCAAAATCTTTGAATATCAGTTATCTCTGTGAGGCAGCGACTTCCAAGGACTATACTCGTGATAGTAGTTGAAATTTTTAACATTCATTGATGTAGAAAAATCATGACAAAAATAAGTCAGGAAAGCTCTGTATGAATTTACTTTTTATTAATCCTTGTAGCACGGACATTAATTTAATGTCAGGTTAAATATGTGTCTACAGACAATGCTTAGTGGGCACATGGATTTATGGACCCTTTGCCACAACCCAACAGCTCTCCAACAATTTTCCAACCAGAGCAATATGGAAACCTAATTGTCTTCCCCTCCTAATGTGTTCAGGAGGCTCCTAATAACAGAAATTAACAGAGCAGGTTGATTTGTGTTAATGTCTGTCTTCACAAGCTTATTCTTGGCTCCTGCTTGGAGAATGTATTTTGTTAGGAAAAATGTGTTCTGATTACATTTTGTTTTCAGGAAAGTATGGATAGTGGTGAAATAGTGTGTCTCCTCAATTTTATTTGCATCATAGGCTCTCAGCAGTGTCTTTTTTTTTTTTTTTAAGTGCCTGGAGTGAGATGTCCAATTGGGAACATAAAGAATATATTACTTAAATGAGAGCTAACACTTACTGAGGATTGTATTATGTGCTCAGCACTATATGAAATGCTTTATCTGCATAGCACATTTATTCTTCCCAGTAACCCTACAAAGTAGGTATGGCTATCATTACTACTGTATTACACACAGCTAAGACATGCCTGAGCCAGGATTTCACCTGAGGTAGTCTGACTGCAGGACATGGATTGTGTAGTAAAATATTTCTTCAATAGGGATATAACTAAGATGATCTTATGTCTTGGTTTGCCTGAGTCCACCCCAGTTATACCTTTTGTTGCAGCATAATTTTAAATAGTACCAACTTTCACCCTCAAATACATCCTGATTTGGACAGTACAATAACTTGGACATTCTGTATAAGACTCTTGATTGATAAATTTAGATTCAACAGAGAGCACAAAGGAGCAAACATTTAAGAGCAATTAAATTCAATAAGTGGTAATTGTCTACAGGATGGAATCTGGTGAAAACATTGTCATGGTTCAAGAAGCATCATGCAAACATGACGACCAGCTTCACAGTGGCTAGTATCCCTCTCTCACCCCACGTGAGAAACGCTGGCATTTCTCCTTTACCTGACTTGTTTTTCTCCTTTTGCCAGATTCCTATGTCAGTGTCTCATAAATTCATCTTTTCATTCTTCTGACTTCTTTATCTGAATTGTCTCCTTTCATGGATTCAAGTCTGGCTCGAAGTGAATAACTCCCAAACTGTATAGCTTCACATCTGACTCTCTCCCTCAAATTTCACTTCTGTATCTTTAAAGCCATGATCTGGGTACTTCTATTTGTACATCCAGCCAGCGGTTCAGTTTTATTTGTAGCAAACGAAAACATTTGTTGCCTCCAATTAACCACACCTAGTTACGCATACATTGCACACGTATGTTACTTATAATTCATCATCCTTGTGTCTAAAGGAGTAGCAGATATTGGAAAAAACATGGACTTTGAAATCGGAATCACTCGGGTTTGAAGCCTGCCTGTTTTAATTACTAGCTTATGATCTCAGGCAAATTGCCTAATATTTGTGCCTCAGATCCACTATCCTGATTTTAGAAAATACTAACTGTAGGGAGTAAGTAAGAAGCATTTAATACAGCGCCTGTGAGGTAGTAAGAATTCAATAAATGCAGTACGTAGCTGGTACTCTTGTTTGCTTATGGTGGGAGAGGTGGGGGTATGCTGGAGGTTGTGGAGGTTGTGGCAGTGGTAGAGGGCACTGATGGTCTTGGAGGCAGTGGTAGCATAAATGGTGGCAGTGATTAAAGTGGCAATGGTGGCAGTGGTGAAGGTGGAGGTCATGTACTGTTGGTGGAAAAAAAAAACACCCTAATGAACACCATCTCAAAGATAATGAATATAACAAAAAAATGACCTTCTCATCTTCCTCTGCAGAACACCACGTGACCTCTCCATTTCTGTCAATCTCTCTGTCTGACCTTGCTTCTTATTTCTTATTATTAATTACTTTATCTTACTGGGCAGGTGATATCATTTCAGTCATTTCCCAGTTATTCTAACTGCCAGCTCCATAACCTGAGCAATATACCTCACTGTGGTGAGAGTTGGCCCTCTTTTTGATGAATCTACCTTAAATTAATACTTCTAAAATGTTGCTTTTTTGCTGACCCTCCCAACTTGAGATTCTCATAACTCCAATTGTCCCCCAAATAAAACACAAACCCCTTCTTACATTATTCAATGATATTCTTACACCAATTTTAGGTCTAGCTTACCCCAGATCTTTCCATTTCAGCCAGTAAATTCCATTACATACATTCTTTCTGCTATATGCTTTTATGCCACCCACATACATTTGTCTCATCACCAATCACAACAAAGGAATCCTGTCATTATATTTCTTTATATTTTACTTAGATTCCATATGTACATAGTGCCACGCATATAATAAATAATCAACAAATATTTGTTGAAAGAGAAGAATACAGTTCAACTAATTATGATAGCTAAAATTTTATATTCTGGTAGCATTTAAGAATTGTACCTTGCTCTTCATGGAATTTTTCCTAATAATAAATAAATGAACATTCTAATAATCTTTAATAATTCAAATTTTACCCATCAGGATATGATTATTTACTCAAAACTATTAAGGGATTTAAAATTCAGCTTTGTACCACACTATAGTTTCTTAATTATCTAAGGTGCATTTAGTTGATTCCATAATAATTATACGGTTTCTGCGTTTGTCATATTTGCTGCATAAATTGTCCGCCTTACACTAAGATATACAAAAGTGTTTGATGATCTTGGGTCACAAGGTAATTATTTCTAACAGTAAATTATCCCTGCAATTCAGTGATATTATTTTACATATAGGTAATTATCAGAGTATGGAACTCAGAGTACATTACAACTAGATCTATTATCTACTTAATTGGAATTTATTTAGGAGATTAGTTCCTAATCATGTAGCAGAAATTTTAAGAGACTTTTCATAAAAGCTTTTATTTACATTTTGGTATCATTTGGGTAAAACCGGTAGCCAGTTGAAGCTTTTTAAAGTAAATGCCACCTCAGTAAAGATAATTTTCTCAAGTATGATGCTAGCAAATGAATATCTTTGACCTCCAGAGATGTATAAAGTCATTTAGAAATACCTAAATTCACTTAGTCACTTTCTCTTCTCCTAGGTAAGCAGACTGAGTCTAAAGTTTACTTTTTCTGACCATTCCTCACATTTTTACTAAATGGTAGAATAAATTGCTGAGAGAATTACAGACCTGCGTTATTATTTCATTTCCTATTTTTCAGCTTCGTTTTTTTGTTTGTTTGTTTTTTGTTTTTCTTTTTATGTCTGCTGACTGAAGGACATTAATTTATGTCAGGTCCTTGGAAGGAAGTTAGATAATTGTTAAGGAAGACCTCTCCTTCTCCAATTTTATGAGATTAATGCCTAAAGTATTTTCGTGTTAGGTATTTATTTAACTTTGACTCCCAGATTATAATCTGGAAGTTGTAAGAGAGAACATTTTAACTTATTTGAAGACTCTAATTAGATGATTAATATGTGTAAGAGCTATTTTTGAATTTTGTATGTGATAAATTGATCCTAAAGACCAACTTGAGTTATTGGTTTCAGTAATAACATTTTTGCCCTTTTCACAGTTCAGAAAAACAATACTTTGCTTCTTCTATCTAAGGAGACTAGACTCTAGACTCGTCCATGGTTACAGGTTAATCGGAGTCCAAAAAGGTGAAATAACTGGCTTTCAGTTGCAAAATCAGGACTAGCATTATAGTTACAATGTCCTGCTTTTTATGTATTAGGGTCAAATGACCTTGGTCATAAACTCCAGTTTTAGTTTAGAAATTATTTTTGGTGAAGAATAGAAACCTTGCATACCATCCTCAGACAGTCCAAAATCATAACCATCCCTTTAGGGTTCTTAAAATTATTGTGTCATATAAATAAAAAATAAGTCAATAAATTTCTTTTGAGCAATGTAAGAATGTGAATTTTAGAGGCCTACTAAGTGACCAGAGAACACTTAGAGCAACAACACTCAGTGCAGTGCATGAAACAGCAGCATCACCTGGGAGCTTATTAGAAATGCAGATTTCTGGGGCCCTCCCCAAACTTGCTGAATCAGAATTTCCGTAGGTGGGCCCAGGACTCTTACAGGTTCTCCAGATCATTCTGAAAAGCCTTAGCATTTGAGAACCCTTGCACAAGAACAGCAGTTCTCATACTTTAGCATGTGCCCGAATCATCTGGAGAGTCTGTTTAAAGACAGATTCCTGGTCCCCACCAGAGTTTGTGACTCAGTAGGTTTAAGGTGGTGCCTGAGAATCTAAGATAGGTGATGCTAATGCTGCTGGTTCAGGACCCACATCTTAGAAATCAGTGCACTAGAGCACCATCTCAGTTCCAATGCGACTCTTGTTTGTCTTTCCCCAAACTGGCCCCAGTGTTAGGAACCATCTACTCCAGACTAGGCTAAGTGATGCTACTGTTCTATCTTGTGACACCTCTGATTGCTTTATGTTGACATGATCTATTCCGTATGTCTATTTTACCCACTAGACTGAAAGCATCCTTGGCCAGGGTTCATATTTTACTCCTGTCCTGGTATGGGGTTTTCTGCTACCATGTTTCCCTGAAAATAAGACCTAGCCAGACAATCAGCTCTAATGAGTCTTTTGGAGCAAAAATTAATATAAGACCCAGTCTTATATTACATTATATAAGACCCGGTATTATGTTATATTATATTATATAAGACCCGGTCTTATATTATAGTAAAATAAAACCGGGTTTTATATTGATCTTTGCTCCAAAAGACACATTAGAGCTGATGGTCCAGCTAGGTCTTATTTTTGGGGAAACACAGCATATGGTAGGTACCCAATACGTGTTTTGACTGAAATGCTCTCTAAGGGGACCTCGTCCTATATAATACTACACATAGCTCTGCATGTCTAGCTATAGCAGTTGTATGAAAATGAACTCTTCCAGAATGCAAGGGCACAGAGGGATGCTAACAGGGAGAAAGACAGGGCCATATTCTCAGAACTGTGACATACAGTTTTGTTTGTTCCTTGAGTGAAGAAATTGGTAGTCACATTTATTCATCTAAAAGAAGCATAATTGACTGCAAAGCAAAGTGCATTTTTACTCAGGAGATCTGAAACACCTCTATTCCCTTACTTCTGATGTCTTTCCCCCCCTCCCCCTCTCATATTCTACATCAAGCAGTGAAACTGCTCTCGGCAAAGTCACCAGAGAGCTCCTTAATTGCTGGCTCCAAAGATTGCTCTTTAATTCTTATCCTTCTTGAACTTTGTGCTGTGCTTGACATTGATCATTAGTGCCTTCCTGAAATTTTTCTCTCCCTCATTTTTTTGGAACATTGTTCTCTCCTGTTTCTCTTCTCCTCCTGGTTTTCTGACTATGTCTTCTCAGTCTCCTTCTGCCTTTATTGTCAGTCTCCACAAGATTCAAGTTTTGGTTTCATTTTGTTCTCATGACACTTTCTTTCCCAGGGCACTATCATTTATAGTCTTGTCTTTATCAGCCATCTATATGTGATGATTTCCAAATTAATATCTCTAGCTCATCCTCCCTTCTGATGGTCATACCTATATCGTTCAAATGTTTATTGGGCATTTATACTTGGACTTCTTACTCAAATCTCAAATGTGGTTCTGCAGTACAGACAATGTCATTCATATCATAGATTGTAAAAACAGCACCTTCTGGACTTACGCAGTGAACAACCTGCACAACCGTTCGTAGTGGTCTGATATTGGCTGTTATCACTGAATCCTTCCAAGTATGCCTATTAAATTATCTTTAATTTATTCCCCTTTACATCCAGGCTGCCTCCCCCTTAATTCAGTCTCCAATAAGTTTCTGCAAGAAAATTTTAACTGAATTTTCTGCGTTTACTCTCACCCTTCCTATATATGCTCTTCAGAGCCTCCTGAGGGATATTATAAAGTGGCATTTCATTAGATCATTCCTCTGCGCATAATTCTTGAAATGCATGGCACAGAAATTATTTTCTGATCTTTAGCTGCCTAACTCTCCAGCTTCCCTACCTTCCCCCTGCCCATTTTTTTAAACATGCCATGCAACCTGAAACAGTCTACAAACTATTACCAGTACACAATGAAATAAGAGGCTTGAGCCAGAATGTAAATCAATGCACTGCTGCTTCCTTTGTCAAGAAAGTTTTGCAATTAAAAAGAAATCAGGTGAAACATAATAGTATGCCTAGTGACTTAGTTGATTTATACTTTGGTGACTTTTGTTGTCACAGACTGCTAACCAATAGTTCATAGACTGACCAGAAACTGTATATTTAGTGGCACTGCCTCTGCCTCAGCCTTAACCACTCTCAGATCTCCCTGGAGCTTCTGTTTCTTTGCACCTACCGTTATCACTTAAGATTCTCTTTTCATTACTTTCCCTTTTCCCACACCCAGTTTCCTTGCTTCCCAACTAACTACCTTTTCTTTCTGGGAACCTAACCTCCCAGGCGTTTCTCAGCCTCACTAGTACTTTCATGAAAATACTCGCAGAATTTTATTGTGATGATTTTGTTTTTGCATATTTGCATCTCTAGTAAACTCAAGGGCAGGAGCCATTTATTTTCAATTCTAGACCTACAGTGCTTACCCCAGAAGTTAACAAATAGTAAGTATCCAGTAGATATTACATGAGTATCTGTCAGTGTCTTGTCAGGAAAACAGAAACCATTCAAGGTGTTTCAGAGAGAAAACATAATACAAGGAATTGGTTAAGCAGGTGGAGGAAAACTGGGAAGCAGCAGGGGATGGTGAGGCAACTCAAAACATTAGCAACATCAGGAAGCTTGCGAATATGCCTAGAAATTGAGGAGGGGATGGTACCAGAGTCCCAAAGCTGGGCACTTCTAGCAGGACTGCCATTGTCAGGGGCTTAGACCAGTGGAGAAGAGGGCCATCCAGAGGAAACAGAAGCCATATTGGAGATATAGCTGCTCTGAAAATGCCAGCAAAAGTAGAATATGAAGGAAAAATACCTTGGCTTGTCTGTTCCTTCTGCCCTCCAGTATTCTGCTAGTGTTTCCAATTGGACACACCCAAGTGGAAGCCAGAGGGTAAGCAATGGTGACAAATGTATGTCCCCTGGATACAGAGAGGAGAAGAGAAACCTGGGGAATGGATCTGAGAGCAGATGGGTTCTGGCCTTGGATCTTCCACTCATAAGCTATGTGACCAAAGCAAGTCACTTAATCTCACTCAGAATCCGTTTCTTTATTTTGGAAATGGAATTTATATGACTTTCTTTGTTTGCCCTCGCCCTGTGGAAATTTTATTATACTACGTAGGTCTCTTTGTCGGTACTTGTGGACCCAGGGAAAAAGCCCCAAGACTGAAAACCCACCAATGTAAATGCAGGGCAAGGAAAGACCGAGGGAAGAGGCAGGTAACTCCAGTCTGGCAGCTAATAGAGTTTATGAAGGGAAACTTACATACGAGGTGCATCTTCAGTGACTGCAGGACAAAGTGGATGTCCTGCATGCCATTTGGCAGGCATCAAAGAACTATACAGGGGAAAAGGTGGGCAATAGTCACAGGTACTAGTATGTGAATGCTACCAGGTACAGGGAATTACTTTACGTGTTTGACCAGGTCCGGACAACTGCCTGGTCCAGGAACCAGCACACAGCAGGACTCATTCGCCGCAGGGCTGCTGGTTTAGGTCAGAATGCACATCGATTGTGGTCAGTCTCTAAAGGAGGTAGTGGGGTACGCAATCTGCATTCTGGCCTGAGTTTCCAGTTATTAATGTAGCACAGTTATCTTTCCATTACCACATTTGTTTTATACTAGAAAATATTCTTATATCTGCTGGGCATATTCTTATTCTGGTGTCTTCCCCAATCAGAAACCTGTATCTCTATAAATCAACACAAATGTAATGATGCCTGGCTCCTGTGGACTGAATTGTGCCCCGCCCCCAATGTTCCTATCTTAAAAGCCTAACCCCAATTGTTGGTATTTGGAAATTGGGCCTGTGGGAGGCAATTATTAGGTTTAGATGAGGTCACGAGTATGGGGCCTTCATGATGAGATTTGTGTCCATATTACAAGAGCCATCTGAGAGCTTGCTCTGTCTTTCTCCCTGCTATGTGAGGACACCGTGACAGGAGGACAGGGTGACAAGCCAGGAGCAGAGCGCTCACCAGAGCCTGACCATGCTGGCACCCTGATGATCTCCTGGCTTCCAGAACTATGAGCAAAGAAACTTCTGTTGTTTAAACCACTCAGCCGACAGTATTTGGTTATGCCACCCTGAGCTGAGGAAGATACTATCTTGGTAGAGCAGTGAGTTTTGCTTTGTGTTTGAACTAAAGTTTATAGAGATGCTCACTGAAAGAAGTAGATGGATTGACCCAACTCATGATGCTGGGGAAGGGTACTTCCATATGACGCAGTGGGGCAGTAAGCACACGTCAGATTTAAATGGCCGTCCACATTGCACTAGATAGTTTCTGAACCTTGACTGGAACTTATTTAAACTTTAAAGATCCACAACATAAAAGCATGTTGAAGTCCTTTAAACTCAGCGAGCTTTCACACTGAGTGCGCTTAAAGTTGAAATTGCCTCCCACAGGGCCCAGGGCACCATCTAATGTGAGCCAGGCTTCTTTGAACACTCACTCCTGTAGTCAGTGTGAGTCCACAGGATTTCAAGAATGTAGTGGCAGCAACCATAGTTTTCTTGCTAATTTTCATATCCATTCCACTACTACCTAATGGATCGCTATGATTTGTGAAGCACTCCCGTTGCTGTAACTGTGAACCATACTTAGTCCTTCCCTCAGGAAGCCTGCACTCAAGCATAAACTGTATCACGAGGAAGTACTGATAGAACGTGAGAAACGTCATAAGGAAGGAAAGCTCATTTTCTGCTTGAGAGTTGAGCATGGAAAGCTCATGAAGAAATTCGCATCTGAGTGGACAGGTAAAGGTGAGGGGAAAGGATAATTCAGACACAGGGGAGGAGGGGCAGCCTGTATGCCACCAGCACTTACATAGAGTTGTGAGACTAAGGAAGGTGAACTTGATCTGGTCATGGGGAGCCACTGCATGTTTTTGAGAGAGACAAAGTAATATTGCCACTGTGAACCACAGCATTTTGTACCCATCTGAGTGTTGGGAGAATTAGGTCATCTCAACTTCACTCTATGGAGCAGTGAGACTCAGGAAACTGTTCCTTTAAGAGCCAGACAGTACCAGTTTTAGGCTTTGGCACAGTATGGTTTATTTTGCAATACCTATCTCTGATGGTATAGCCAGAAAGCAGCTATAAAAAATGTGTAAATGAGTGTGGCTGTGTTCAATAAAACTTTGTCTACAAAGACAGGTGGCGGGCCAGAGTTGTCCCATGGACCACAGTCTGCTTATTCCTGCAATAAAGAGTGCAATCGATGGGATTATTTTACTGTGGATGATTTTTATTGATTTGTCTTTTTGTCTTTGGTATAGCTTTCTTTGCAGTTTTTATTCTTGTAATTACAGTAATGGCTTTTACTTTACCAGCCCTTAACAAAACACTAAAACAAATAGCTCTGCCCTCAAATGAGAAAGTTAGAAGTGGCAGAGGGCTGGCGTAAACCCAGTAAGGAAGAGTCACGGAGGGCAATAATCACAGTCGCTAAAAAGTTAATGGCTTCTACCATGTATCAAGCACTCTTTGAAATATTTTATACATATGAGCATATTTAACTATTAAAACAGCATTATAACGTACTTTTTTATCATCGCCCCCCCCCCGGGAAAAATGAGGCACAGAAAGGTCAGGTGACTTCTCCTGGTTACAAAGTTTATAGGAAGCAGTGCAGTCAGGATTTGAACTCAGGCACTAGCACAGGATGCTATATTCTTAAACTTTGGCAGGCTATCTTTTAATGAGAAGTTAAAGGTGATTTCATCAAATTATTTAGCTGAAATTAAAAGCTTGACTGAGACTGTTACAGCATTTGTCGAGGTCTCTCTATGGGAACTGTGCACTTACCCTAGATTGTGACTATTCTACATTCTGAAGTCTCCTAGACTCTAGCTAGGGTCACATTGGAACATTTGACTATTTTAAATACAGAGATCTTTATCTGTGAAAAAAATTCTTTTAAAGTTAGGTTTTTAAACTCATAGACACAGACAACAGTTTACTGGTTACCAGAGGGTAAAGGGGGTGGGGAGATAGTAGAGGAGGGTAAAGGGGATCAAATATATGGTGATGGAAGGAGAACTGACTCTGGGTGGTGAACACACAATGGGATTTATAGATGATGTAATACAGAATTGTACACCTGAAATCTATGTAACTTTACTAACAATTGTCACCCCAATAAACTTTAATTTCAAAAAAGGTTAGGTTTTTTTTAATATCAAGGTGTAAGTGGGAGTCCCATATAATTGAACTGTTTTTCAAAGTGCAAGGCTCTTAGTGCTAACCATTATCTTAACCCCCATAATATGTTATAAGTAATAGCCTTTGTCATCTATGCTTACTATCAATTCTGAAGTCAGAAAACACATCAACAGATTGGAAATTTGTGGATTTTATGAAATTAAGGAAGATTCCAAAGTAAAAACAATCTAGGAAAAGTATTTTTATGATGCCATAAGGATATCAGTTATGCAACTAAGGATCATAGTTTAGGTAAATGAAAATGTTTAGAATTAATGTTCTAGTTTTAGAGACTCTAACCAAATTCTGTCATAACCAAAATAGCACAGTAGTAACCACCAGACTTTACTCTATAGCAACAAAAGAGAAGTTCATACTGAGTTTTCCTTAATGTTTTAAAAACGGGTATCCCTTTCATTTGAAACAAAGGAAAATAAGTGTAGAGTAGCGGAAATCTTTGGATTCAGGCGGACCTGGTTTTGAATCTGAACTCCATGTTTCACTATGTGTTGAAAGTAAAGGTTTCTAAATCACTGTGTTCATGACCTATGTGTGAATATGAAGATTATAATAACTGCATAGTTATTGTGGGAGATGAATTCATTTTTTTCCTTTGTGAAAGGATGTGACATGAACGTGATGCTCAAAATCCTATTTTTACTTTTTTCTTTGGAATTTGAATATAAAGTTAACATTTTAAAAACTTAAGTGGTATAGGGATGTAATCATATGCAGATTTATGGAGCAGGAGTGTCTACATATAAACGTTCAAAGATCAGGTAAAATTAATGGACTGGGGGAAAACTACTAGGTTACGAAGTCCAGAAAATGCTACAGTATTATTTGGATTTAGCATGTCTCTCCAAGTCGAAGACGTTTAATCATGGGAATCTTTATAGTATGACTTCAAGACGCTTTTGTGTTTGTGTTAAAATGACTGAAGGTGCCTTAACTGTGCATCTGAGGGTCTCTTACTAACAAGTTCTTTTTACACCATTTTATCTATATCTTTGGACATTTTATGTTTCTCTGTAAGAGAATTCCCATGAAAAATCCATTTGTCACCGTGTTATCATTATGTAGATAAGAAAATAAAAAAGAAGCTAAATTGAGGACCAAGCTGTGAAAGGGAATGTGCGCCCTCTAGTGACCCACATTTATTTCTCACAAGGGCACATGCAGCTTTTCTTTTTGGTTTCGTCATTTTACATAAACATCAAATTTGATTTAAAAATAAACGGGTCAAAATTTTCAACTTGGGCGTATTACATTGTATTATCATGGATTTAGGACTGTGACATCTGTCATTCAAGAGAATAATTCTATTAATCTGTGTTAAGGTGAAAATGAAAAATAGGTTATAGGCATCTGTGGCTCAGCAACATTTTATTTCCAATACTCTGGATCTTACAGTTTTTGTCCATGTGCTTTCACATGCCTTGTCTTTATAGCTAATTCCTCTAATATAGCTGATTCTGACATCTTAGAATTTTGAGAATTTCCTTAGCTTTTAAGAGGTGTTTCCCTGAAAGTTATATTAACAGAAGATGTAAAAGTGACTTCTTTTCAACCATGTCACATTTTAGAAATAAATATTACAATGCATTTTTAAATGGTGAAAATTTGTTTCCAAATTAAGGTAAAAAGATTATTTAAAATTGTTTTTGTCTCCTACCTGTTAAAATAGTTTAGTTCACTTTTACTATTTGGTTAGAAGCCAAATTTCCTTAGAAGTTTTATTCTGTTTAGTGCAATCAGCTATCCTAGAGGTACAAAGATTAATATCAATGCCAGATAACTCATGGAGTTTTCTGACATTTATAGCTTAAACATTTTAAATCACTGGATTTGTATCTGAGGACATGTATTTTGAAAGACGTATACGTTAAATCTATTTGGTTTGCCATAATTGACAAGAAGACAGACAATTTTAAGGATAAATTTTATGTTTTGGGTGAGAATTCAGATTTTGAAGCATGGTTAAAAATGCATATTTTAGGACAAGGTAAACTACACAAAAATTGACTGTTTAGTATCTTTTAAAGATGAATTTCATTTCAGCATAATCTGGAATCATTAAATTTAAGTGTACTGATACGTATTATTTTATGAGTGATGCACTTAAACTTACACATATGAAAGTAGAAATACATTTAAGGTTGTAAAAAAAGATCATGCAGCCATGTGGAAAATAGATTATTTGATAGGACTGTTAATGTAGCCAGTTTATATTAACTGAGGACGATGTCCTTTCTCATTTGTCATATTTTGTTTCAGGTGCTGTGTAAACTGTTGAAAAGAGTTTATAGGGTTTTATTATAACTGGGAATTATAACATCCTTTGCTGTTATTTAATTTGATAGCTAGGTGAATAGACTAATGTAATTGGAATATCAAAGCTGCAGTGTAAGCAAGGCTGACCTCAGATTTGTATCTCAGGTCAAATTGTTTTAATTCGTGAGGTAACTAAACACATTTAAGAGTAATTTTTAAAGAGTATTTTTCAATTTCTATTTTACAACCAGTTTGATGGAAGCTTTTGAGTTTTTGCAATTTAAAGGAAGAAGTAAAGGAAGATCAGAGAAGTTAAGTTATTTTCCTGAGGAAACAGTATAAAGATTAAGATGGGTGATTAAGACCTGTGATACCTGCCTGTCAGTTCAGTGATTTTTCCACTGCACTATATTCACTTTTCATTTAAAAGACACACAAACATATACACACAGACAAACAGTCACATAGCATCACAAATTAAAAAATATATATAAGGCAATTTTTTTGGTCCTGTCTTTCTCCCTCCTACCTAGGAAAACACACCCACACTGTACGTGTACACACGCACACACACACACACACACACACACACACACACACACACACACACCCTGTGAGTGTATTCACAGACTATGTTGATTTGTAGGAGGTAGTTTTCTAAATGTTGATTTTTTTTCTCCTGGTTAACCACGATTTTTCCCTTTAATAATATTCTATAACTATAAAAATATAATAGTTACCATGCACTCATCACATCTCAGAGTCCTAAAAATACTTTATTTTTAGCACTGACAGTTTTATACTGAATTTCATTTGATATTTGATAAGCCCTCTCTGATTCAAATTTAATGCGTAGTCTATTTGTTCAGTTTTTAGAAGCAACTAACATGTGGAAACATACAGGTGAGAGAGATCAGTTTCCCCAGAAGAAAGGTCAAAAGAGGAAAAGTAGGGAAAAGTTGAATGAGAAAACCTCCACAGAAGTTAAATGTCTTGAACTGAGTCTTGAAAGATACATATGAGTTCCTTCAGATAGTCCTGATCAGGAGAGTACCCATATGCCAGTACGGAATTAAAATCTCAATTTCTAGAACCCTGAAGAACAAAGATGATTATTAACAATATGATCAACACAATTTTGAAATCTTAAGCTCACCTCCGAAAAGATGTCTTTCATATTGTAATAACGATGAAAAAGAATTCCAGTTTTGTTTCCATTAACATGAAAACATATGTTCTAGCTAATTAAAATGCACATTAAAGACGGTTTGTTAAGTCACCTGGTCTAGGACTAGAGGCGTAGGATCCTGTAAGAGTTCACCTATTTTGCAAGCATCAACACTTGACTTTCAGGCTTCTAAAGGTGAGGCTCATAAGTTTTTATGAAATTCTATGTACAAAGATATTTAAAGATGTAAAATGGACATTCATAACCTAGCTCACTAATCAAATCAGTTGTCTGAGAGCTTGGAGGATTTCTCCTTTCAACGTTTACACATTTGGTAATGATGAGTTCCAAATGGTGTATTGCAAGTGACTGAATTAAAGTTGATGTAAATGTGTTAGTTTAATACTTTCTATGGCAGTCACTCTACAGAAAATTAACAGAACACAGTCAGTGCCAATTAAGAGGCTCTTCTGACATAATTAGCACTGTTATCATATAGCACAAGATCTGTATGTTATACTATGGAGAATTCAAAATTGACAACTTTAGGTGTAAGTATTTCTGTTTTTTTGGATGTGTTTCTGTATTTTTTCTTTTAATTTACTTAACAGTGTTTATACACACGTATGCAGATATATCTCCCGATTTTGATCACAAGGGTGTGTAATTGATCTAATTTGCATCATCTTTATGGAAAACTCAACTGGATGAAGGAGAATCCATTAATACAGCATAATCTTGAGGAAAAACATTGATCTTCTGAATATTTGGCATACACGCACCATACTTTTTGATATTTTGAAAGCTCCAGGAAATGGAAGAGCTCTTTGGAAAATGACCTTGGTTTGGTAATAAACCCTTTGCAAAAAAGAGAAAAAGAAAAGAAAAAAGAAAAATCCAAGGACACGATGATGGTCTGTTCTGTGGGACTTCACACGTTTTGGTTTTGGGGTTTTTTGATGAGTGCCTCTGCAAAGGAGAGAAAATTGTCACTTCACTGCTAACCATAAATAATAACAAAGATGGGATTTTAGGATCTACTTGAAAAATATAGGACAGAATATTCATCAGTGATTACAGGAGAAAAAAATCGTTTTGTGAATAGAGAATGAGAAGTCAATTTTCTTAGTAGATGAAGAAGATTTTACTTGGATGAAGTTAGACTGGATTTAAGGGATAGAGTCTGTCTGTAAAAACATGGAGAAGTACATTAAGTACAGAGTGAAGTGTGTTATGAGAGTCAGATGAGTAATGGGCTGATTCTGAATGTGTAGAGGCCCAGGATGAGCGACTTACTGTATCTCAGGCCATTAACAATGGTTTTGTGAGTTTTAAAAGTGAAAATAAAAAGAATTAGAAGCGAGTGGTTTTGTGCAGAAAGAAAAATGCACGCATAGAATCTAAGATTTAATGTGATATGGAAAGTAATTCTTCAGTGTTTTTCTCAAGGGTTTTCAAGACGGTAACTGAGTTAACAACTGTAAGATATCTTCAGTTGGTGATTAAATACGCAGCCTCAGGTAGTACAAAGCAAGGTAGAAAATACCCCTGACGAAACACTGGGGAGAGTAGATAGCACTCACTTTATAAACATGTATAAATGTAAGTCAGGAGAATCTGTTCATTTGCCGTATATATCAGCAAAGATACCTGAAAAAACATTCAAGAGCAGTGAAAATGTAAAAACTAGGGGGAAAACCAAGGAAAGTGATGATGTAATAGCTGCCAAATTGATAAGGAATAAAATAAATGAGCAATTGTTACTTGAAAGCCAGGGTTTGAGTGGAAGCCAAGAAGGAGACCTTGTTCATTTTGCTAAAAGCAGTGGAAATGCCACTGAGACTAAGCGTTGAATGTGGGCCATTGGCACTCAGTAAGACTGCATGTGTGGCCTTTTGACACTCTGCTTCTGCTTTGCTTCCCCTTCACCCTTCCATCCTTGTTGCTGGCACAAGGAGGTGGGGACGCCTACTGTCAGGATACTGGAGGGGAAACAATGCTAGCAGCTGACTGTTAACTCCTAGAACTGCTAAGGGATGGTATTGAATGTTAGATGTTAGAATGTAGGCTCACTGTATATTATATTGGGACAGAAAAAAAAACTAGTATTGAAATCATAGATGTGGTTGAATCAAAAAGCCCCCATGGAAACTACAGGAAAAAAAAAAAAGTCAAAATAAGATTAGGTGAGGAATGGCACAGAGCTTAAATCATGTGAGCATGGGGTTTATGCTCCACCTATTTCCAAAGAAATCAAGATGTCACAATGATGAAAGAAAGGAGTAAAACAGCGTCTAACAGCTGAGACTTGTACATACGCATTGATATTTTGTTTCATTCCATTTCAGAAAGAAAGTATAACTTATTAACCCATGTGCCTACGAATAGATATATTTTTTTCCCCCTAGGCAAAGCACTCCGCTCATGAGTGCCCTAGAAAAATTTCTCATCCCTTTAAAAAAAAATCTGTAAATCAAAAAAGGAGTATAATCACTCTCCAAAGGGACTTTTATGTGAAAGGGAAGTTCAAACACCTCGTGCAATTTCTTTCGAAATGTATAAAATGAGACCAAAACTAATAATTGAATGAGGAAAGACCTCTTTGTGGAATTTCCCATCCTGTTGCCTGAATTGATCTTAATTATTAGAACTACATGGCAGCTGGTGCCCAGGCCTTTCTTAAACTCTTCACAGACTGAGCAGCAGACAGACGGTTACCATGGTGTTCACTCCACAAAGCCTTCATTGTGTGGAGATAACCAATTTACTTGGCAGAGCCTGTAGTCTAGAAGCTGATTTAATCCTACTTCATTAAAGAGGTGTTTTTTTGATTAGCCAAAAAAAAAAAAAAAAAAAAGTTACAGTATGAGCTGAGCCCAGTTCTATGACTAAAGCATTTTATTTGTGAAATGGATGCTTCACTAAACCAAATTCCTTGATAATGTGGACACATGCGTTTTCATTTCTGTTGTCTATCCAGTTTAATGCTGTGTCTGTCATATTGTAAGCACTTAGTATACATTTTGTGGCAGAAACAAAGGGAGATATGTCACTTTTAAAAGGAAACATACAGTTTCACATTTTTACAGGAAGACAGATGTCAAAGTACGTGATTTTTTGAATGAAAATTATTTACCTTCCAATGGGATAAATAACCTCCCTTTAAAGCTTATTTGTTTCTCCGTCCTTGCCCCCTGTCCCACCAATGGATTGGAGATGGTGGTAAAGGATCATTATAACACGTGTGCAAACTGGAGCAATATAAATTCCAGGCCTCGCAGAAAACTTTAGCAATTCTCTCCCAGCTGTGATGCTAGCCTATCACCTCAAGTCAAGCTTCAGTTTCATGGACCTGTAGGTGGAAGTGAGCAGTCTTTCCAAGAGACAGTCTGAACCAAAAGGATGTGAGATCAGGGAGACCAAGGGGGGATTTCACAGTGACTGGTGGATATTCACATCTCACTTTTATGAGTAAGAGAATATTTGGTGTGCAATTGAGTCAGACTGATTTAAAAAAAAAGAGGGACAAAATTGACCAAAGTGGATTACAACGAGAAGCCAAGTTTTCAAAATAGAAATCTTCTAGTGGATAGGTGGATAAGAGTCAGTAAAGGATATCACTTCATTGGAGGAGAGACAGCACTTAAGTACGGCTCTGGGCTCCCTAAGAAATCTGAAGTGAGATTTGTTTCTAGAAGAAGTGCTTGAATAAAGTCCCAAGTAGATTATACGGTTAGATTTGTCAAGGCCAGATCATATAGGACCATGTCAAAATTTTGGTCTTTATCCTAAGAAAAACGGAAAGTCTTGAAGTGTTTTTATGAATGAGGGTAACATAATCAAATAGTCCATAGACTAGATGGGAGAGTTCCAGATTGTTTGCTGTTTTGATGTTACGTTGTATGAGTTCCTTATGTATTTTGGATATTAACCCCTATTGGTGAATATCTTCTCCCATTCACTAGGTTTTCTTTTTGTTTTGTTGATGGTTTCCTTTGCTGTGCAAAAACTCTTTACTTTGATGTAGTCCCATTTGCTTATTTTTTTCTTTTGTTTCCCTTGCCAGAGGAGATATATCTATATCTATATCTATATCTATATCTATGTCTATGTCTATGTCTATGTCTATGTCTATGTCGATGTCGATGTCGATGTCTCTATCTATCTATCTATCTATCTATCTATCTATCTATCTATCTATTGATCTATACATATGTATATATATTTCTAAGACTGATGTCAAAGAGTTTACTGCCTATGTTCTAGGAGTTTTATGGTTTCTGGTCTTGCATTTAAGTCTTTAATCTGTTTTGAGTTTTTCTTGTATTGACTCCTGTTTTGAAATCAACCCTCCCTTGACACCCATATTTCCTTCCAGTCATTCTCTTATCTTCATAAAAGGCAAATGTTTTGCAAGATTTGTCCAGTTTATGGATCACTGTTTTGCACCATATACAAAAATAAACCCAAAATGGATTAAAGACTTAAATGTAAGACCCCAAAACCTTATAAACCTCCTAGAAGAAAACATAGGCAGTAAACTCTCAGACATTACCCTTAGTAATATTTTTACCGATATTTATTGATAGGGGAACAAAAAAAATAAGCAAGTGGACTACATTAAACTAAAAAGTTTTTGCACAGCAAAGGAAGCCATCGACAAAACAAAGAGATACCCTGCTGAATGGGAGAAGATATTCACCAATGATGTAACTGATAAGGGGTTATATCCAAAATTTATTTTAAAAAACTCATGCAACTCAACACGAAAAGAACAAACAATCAAATTAACAAATGGGCAGACGACCTGAATAGACATTTCTCCAAAGAGGACATACACATGGCCAATAGACATATGAAAAGATGCTCAGTGTCACAAATCATCAGAGAAATGCAAATAAAAACTACAATGAGATATCACCTCACTCCGGTCAGAATGACCATCATCAATAAATCAACAAACAAGTGTTGGCAAGGATGTGGAGAAAAGGGAACGCTCATGCACTGTTGGTGGGATTGCAAATTGGTGCAATAGGGGAACAAATTGGTGCTTTCTGTGGAAAGCAGTATGGAGTTTCCTCAAAAAAATTAAAAACATAGAACTACCTTATGACCCAGGAATTCCACTCGGTATTTATCGGAAGAAATCCAAAACACTAATTTGAAAAGATATATGCACCCCTATGTTCACTGCAACATTATTTACAATAGCCAATATATGGGAACAACTGAAATGTCCATCAATAAATGATTGGATAAAGAGGAGGTACATATATACAATGGAATAGTACTGGGCCATAAAAAATGAAATGTTACCATTTGTGACAACACAGATGGATCTAGAGGGCATTTTGCTAAATGAAAGAAATCAGGCTGAGAAAGACAAGTACCATAGAATCTCACTTATATGTGGAATCTAAAGAACAAAATAAATGAACAAACAAAAGAAAACAAAGGAGTCAATAAAATATGCTTAAATTAATATATGCAGAATTAAGTTGAGAGGGAGGGATTGAATTTACAGTAGAAAGATAACAAAAAATTGATAGATGCCTGAAAAGAAGTAAGATAATAAATAAAGTATAAATTACAGGTAGAGGGGTTGACTTTCAGTAAAAGAAAGAAAATTCACTCCAGTGTAAGAGAAGGGAATGAGAAGGGCAGATTGCAGGTAAGATTGGATATTTGGACATAGGATATGGAAGAAATTCTAGTCTGATAATTGTACTTTTCTTTACAAATTAGAAGACAATGTCATCTGTTGATAGCTGGAGAAAGAGGATGGGTCAGAGCTTTGAGAATTTTGGAAAACGTTTAAAATAGTTTCTGTGGAGAGTCGGAGTTCAAATTGAAAAACTAAACGTGGCAGGACGATGGGTTGATTTGAGGCCGTTGATCATTGCCTTAGTTTGGGTTCCCCCAAGAGTGGATCTGGAGACAAAGATTTAGGTGCAAGCGGTTTATTTGGGAAGCAAAGTGGGGAAGTGAGGTTAGGAAAACAAGGCAGGCAATACAGGATGATACATGAGCTGGTTATTGCCGGGGGCAGCGGGGTTCAATTCTCCTGGGAACCCTGTGGTGCATTGCGTGTACCATCCTTCACCATGGCTGCACCCTGGACGGCAGACGTGGGATATTTATCCACCAGCTCCCAGCTCCCACTCGTAAAGGGTCACTCCTGAGGTATACACGTCTTGGCACTCCTGGTGCGCCCCGTGCATTGGCAAGTGAACGCCCACAGGCAGAGAGAGGCACAAGAATTTTTATATTGTACCAAAAGAAAAGCAAAAATGCCTTTCTTACGACATGGTGATGGAAAAAAATGCATTGGATTTCGTAGGGGGTTAAATGGCCATCATCAAAGGCTTGGTTTAATGAGTTAACATAAATGAGAGAAATGGAAAGAGGCGTTTTTAGAAGTATGCAACAGGACTCTGCAGGCACACCTCGTTTTATTGCACTTCATTTTATTGCGTTTCACAGATGTGTGTTTTACAAATTGAAGGCAAGGCCCTCCACCAGCAAAAGAATTGTAACTCCTTTATTGCAATACTTGCTTTATTGCAGTTGTCTGGAACCGAACCCACAACATCTCTGAGATATGCCTGTATTTTAAAATCAACATTATGAATGAAGAAATAGGAAACCGAATAATTAAACTCACAGGAAAGCAAAATGTAGGAAAGAGAGCAGTTGCCATGGGTAATAAAAGAAAAATCCATAAATATTTACAGTCCATATGCAAATGAAAGTATTGACATCCATTGATATAAAATGTGGGGTCAAAAAATCTCTGAAATCAGATATCTGTTCCTTCAATTTCTTGTTGGGTATCTTTTACTCAGTAAATATTTATTACTATGAACCAGAACCTCTTTGAGGTGAAGGATATAATAGTGAACAAGATGAATTTACATCCTTCCCCACAGTTCTAATAGTCTGAGATCAATTAATTTCTCTGTGCCTCCATCTCCTTACATGAGCAGAGAGATGGATAATATCTTTTCCCACATGCTTCTGTAAGGATGAAAAAAGAGAATACTTTAGTGGAAGTGTTTCATGTTCTGTGAAGCTCTATATCTGTTTCATTTTAAACCAATAGCTTGCAACGAACATGACACTTTTTATTAGGTTTATATGATTTAAAGCCCTGAAATTTGAGTTCAGGAAATCAGTTCATAAGTTTGTGATATGGATAACTGGCTTAAAGATAATTTATGTGAAAAATTCCTAGAAGGTTTAACTCAATTTAACTTCAATGTGAGTTGAAAGTCCAATATGGAAGTCTAAACATTGATTTAATCCATAGGTTGCATCAATGAAAGTATTGGAAACCAAGAAGATAATTGTCTCCTCTTCCCTGATTATAATAAATACTACTATGATCCCTTTACCAGCCAAATTTTAAAGAAAGCAAAATACTGTCAAACGATGAATTATTCATTGAAGTAACTAGGAGCAGGGTAGGTTCAGTATCAGATACCTTCTAACTGATTTAAAGAGCCAATTCAAACTATTTGAGGATTGTATTGGAAAAGAAGAAATAGCATGGTGATTAAAGTACATTACTTGGTGTCTTAAATCTTGGATTTGTATTTTTGTTCTAATTCACAAATTTCCTATGAAAATTGAGAAGTCATTTATTTTTCTGGACAGTTTCATTTGTTTGCCTGTTTGTTTTAATTCATTTATAAATGATTGGATTAGATGAGCGCTAAGTTCCCTTTTCATAGATTCTTTACAGATGCTGATAAAATGTAGGAGTTCTTAAGAAAAATGACACACACACTCAGAATTGTGCCTGGAATCTCAAGTGATTCATAGACCTCCTCAACCCTTGCAGCCTTTCCATGACTCCCCCAAAACCTCTGCTTTAACTAAACCTGAATCACCTCATCTAAGTGAATAGTTTATTTCCATTAGCTCTATAGATCTCTGCAATAAAAGAGTGTTTGAGAATAGCAGGGTAGTTGATGAGATATCTACTGCAGTATAACAACACACCCCAAAATTTGCTGGCTTAAAACAATAGTTATTTATCATTTCTCACAATTCTGCAGGGTGGGCAGGACTCTTGGGGGCAGTTCTGTGGCCCTAGGGTGTTAGCTGGAGCACTCATTTGGTTGCATTCAGCTAGTATTTGAGATGAGTCAGAAGGTCTGGTGCCTCACGCTCTTCCACATGTTCTCTCTACTTGGCTAGATTGAGCTTTCTTAAAGGGTCATTGGAATTTTTATTTAACAGCTGCATTCTCCGAGTGTGTGCTCTAAGAGGATAAGATCCAAGATGCAAGCACGTATGAAGCTTCTGCTTGCATTACACTTGCTAATATCCCATTTGCCATAGGAAATCACATGGCCAAATCCAGAATCAGTGTGGTTGGACACTATATAAAGGCATGACCATCAGAGGTATGGTTCAGTGGGAACCCACCAAAAGGAATGTCTTCTTTGCTGTAAATACTTTCCAAAAAGAAGAAGGTTTATCTTGGGAAGTAGTAATTTTTCTACCAGTGCAAACCCTCAAGCAGAGGCCGAGGAATAGCTTATAGGGGATTCAGTAGAGGTGATGGCTACATTGAGATGAATAAAATGGCCTCCATGATCATAAGACTCTAGATCAAAGCTGACTGCAAATTTTGAGCCTACCGACTATGGAAATAGTCACGCTATTAAGAGTCAAAGGAGCATCAGGCAAGAGTCTCAGATTAGGTGGAGAATGATAAATGTGGATAGACTGACTTTTTTTTTTCAACATAGAGGAAAGGGATAATCAACAAATAATGACCCTTATTCTTTACTGTCTTAGGTTGGATGTCGATATAACTGAACTTCACAGTTGGATTACTCGTTCAGAAGCCGTGTTGCAGAGTCCTGAATTTGCAATCTATCGGAAGGAAGGCAACGTCTCAGACCTTAAAGAGAAAGTCAATGTAGGTTATGCATTAATTTTATGTAATTTCCTAAGTTTTGCTGCTTGTAAACTCTATGCTTTGTGCTCTCTGGTGCTGTTAGAGCTGAAAAGATTTAAGCAATATGATATTATACTTTTAAGTATATCTTGAAATATATTTTAGGTATCAAGCAGAATCAAAGTGTAGCCTAGCAGAATCTTTCCTGGTTCTGCTATGATTGACCAGGAATGCTTTCCATAAACCTTCTTTAACTTTTATATCGTTTAGCTCTAAATTAACAATTTTATAACACGAACTTACATTGATTTCCCTTCACATATTGTTCTGTCTCCTCAACACTGGGACTTAGCAAGCTTGTAGACTAGCCTAGACTAGAATAGACCCTTAGAAATGCTATACTTAGGAGTCTTGTCTATGCTTTCACTGTCATCAGAAAGTTATCCTTTATAGTCATTAATATGTGCCATAAATTATAACAGATTTGCATTCTCTAGATATTTATGTGTTACATTATTATAGCAAAAGGAGTCCAGGATTTTTCAATATTTATTTGTGATAACAGATGTTTCGCTGTTTTTATTCCCTACTGAGACATTATAGTTTTCTCCTCTGTAATAGGGATTTCTATTAATTTAATAAGAGCGTCTTCATCTTCAGGGACATTATCAGTTCTTTGATTTTTCAACTTCGACAATTATAAAACATCCATTTTGGGTATGTAATTGGCGATACAGGCGTACCTCATTTTATTGCCCTTCGCTTTGTTGCGCTTCACAGATGTGTTTTTTTTTTTACAAATTGAAGGCAAGACCCCCCTCTACCAGCGAAAAATTGCAACTCGCTTTGATTGCAGCTCACAGTAGTTTATTGTGGTGGTCTGGAACCGAAAGTGCAATATCTCTGAGGTGTGCCTTTAGTTTGTAAGATAATTTCTAACAGGCAGAGTAAATTCTCTGCAGTGATCACAGTCTAAAAATAAAAAAAATATTTGAATGTCACATAATTTTAGCTATAGGAAGGTTACGTGTGTGGATTAACTCTGCCTTATCTTTTGAGTATTCTGTTTCATGAATTACAAAATCTATTATATTTTAACAAATACAACACTACCTCAAAAGCAAGTTAATACTTGCTATGGGGTTGAAACTTTTGGAGAACAAGAGATCTTCTAGAAGAAAATAATCTACTTTCTTAGACTGCTTGAGGACAAGAGATAATTTCATCAACATTTCTCAGAGTTTACTATTTATAAATTGGAAATTTATTTTAAATTTATTATTAGCTCATACAACATTCTGTTAGCAGCATAATAGACTGTTATAAATAATTTCAAGAAATGGGAACTATGATTATAGAGTTAATACTTTAGTTTCAAAAAATTAAACTGAAGTATATATCAGATATAGTAGAAAATTAGCAAAATATCTTATTTCAAAGTATACCTATGTTAAGATACATCTTTGTTCGGATTTTTGAGGGAAATCTCCGAGTAGAAAATTACATAGAGAAGATGCCCTCTAAATACCTTTCAAGGTTCATGTGACATCTGACCATCGAAAGTACGAATCATCTTGGGCAGACATTTTACTAGCTAATTTAAAATTTCTTAATCTATCTGAATAATCTACTTATCTGTTTGTCATCCAATGTGTGCTATCTTAAAACAGCTTTGAGCAAGCAGGAAAATTGAATCCCAGCATTTAAGGAATATAAATTTAAATTTTTACTGTTATCCTATGGTTACCTAGAATCAATTTACATTTAATCAATAGTGTCAGCAATGACAGACCGAAAGTGCTCAATAAAAATGTACAATATTGTATGAGTGGTTTTCTAAATGCCTCGTGAGTCACCTTTATCAACTTCTACTCTCATTTTCTAAAATAACAACATCATTCTTAATTGCCTACTAAAATAAGACATGAAATGATTTACCTAGACATTTCCTTCAGGCTAAATATAATGTATATGTATTAAAAATCCTTGAGAGGCATACATAATAATGAAGATGGATATGCAGTTTAGGTGTACATCAATTTTCTTCTTCACCTCTCAGTTTACATAGGTTATTTTGAACACTTGGGAAGCCTATTTTATGAGTTTGAATGGTATTCATTCATTTTTAGGTATCCATTAAAAAATGGCGAAATATTGCCTTCTCTCTCTCTCTCCCTCTCTCTTTTTTTTTTCTTTCTTTCGTTCACTGTATTCCTTCACCATTTGTTACTTCCGAGTGCTTTCGGCCAATTAGAAAACCCTAGGATGCTATCAGTTCAATTTTTATATACTTTTGAACCTAACATAATCTTTTCTTCTCTATGAATCATGTGCTTTGTACATACAGTTAACATGATGGACTGACTTGAAAGTTGAGTTCTAGGAGACGTTTCTACTCAGAGTATGGTCCCTAGACAACCAACATTGGCAGCAGTTGTGAGCTTGTAAGAAATGTAGGATTCCAAATCGAATGAATCAGAATCTGCCTCTAAACAAAAGCCCAAGGTGATTTGTACGTAAAGTTCTGAGAATCGAACAAGATACAATCTGGGGCTTTCCCAGACTTTTAGATGCTCCTTCACACATTCTGTTAATATCACCACCGTGCAGAATTTCTAATGGAATTACAAACAGGTCTAGCTACTTAACTTCTTGAGTTGAGCTCGTGGTAATGTGAGTTAGTAATGAAACAACGAAACAACCTGTTTGACCATAAGGTAATATGACAAGGTGTCTGAGCATCTGCGACCTGTACAGTGTGCTCTTGAAAACCTTCCTACCTGCTGTGCAGGTGAACAGGCCTTAGGCTCTTTCTGCTTACTCACACCCACACCAGATCAACTTTTAACCAAGTTCTATTATATATCTGCACGCCAATGAATTTCACATTTCTATTATCTATATTTGCCACCCAGAATATAGCTACCTGTGTTGGTCTGTCCTTTCTTGTCTCTTCATCTCTGTGCTCTTCTGCACTCTTTCCTCTGCCTCACTTCCGGTTCTTTGTCCCTTCCCACGCTCTCACTCCACTACAAAATACTTCTTCCAAGGCAAAGTCTCTGTCCTCTGTACTCTTTCCATTCATACAGGGAAACCACTTTTACTCTCAAGAACTCTGCTAATAACTCTTTAACACACCCACTCCTTTAGAATTGCGTTTTCTCATTTCCCAGGGCCAATTCCAAAGATACCATTCTCTTTCTAAAAATGTCACTTCCGTTGTGTCTCATGCCAAGTGGCCATCTATCATTCACCATTTTATCATATTATCTTCTCATTGAAGACTTTGGCACCAGGATCCCAGTCTTCCCCTCCAAGTTGTACTTTCATCCTTAGTAATCTCAGCCCATGTGGACTGTCCTGCTACCACCAAAAGCTTCCATTTCCCTCATCTCCTCAATTCAGCCACCCACTTGCATAACTATACTGGAGATGTCTCACTGCTAGACATTATGGCGTTTCTGAACCACACTTGAACAGATTCATCAGTGTTTCTTTCTTTCTTTTTTTTTTTTAATTAAAATGTATTGGGGTGACAATTGTTAGTAAAATTACATAGATTTCAGGTGTACAATTCTGTATTACATCATCTATAAATCCCATTGTGTGTTCACCACCCAGAGTCAGTTCTCCTTCCATCACCATATGTTTGATCCCCTTTACCCTCTTCTCCCACCCCCCACCCCCCTTACCCTCTGGTAACCACTAAACTATTGTCTGTGTCTATGAGTTTTTGTTTCTTCATTTGTTTGTCTTGTTCCTTTGTTGTTTTCAGTTTTATATACCACATTTCAGTGGAATCATATGGTTCTCGACTTTTTCTGTCTGACTTATTTCACTTAGTGTAATAATCTCAAGATCCATCCATGTTGTCACAAATGTTCCTATATCATCATTTCTTACCACTAAATAGTATTCCATTGTGTATATATACCACAACTTCTTTATCCATTCATCTATTGAAGGACACTTTGGTTGTTTCCATGGCTTGGCCACCATAAATAGAGCTGCAATGACCATTGGAGCACATACATTTTCATGGATAAACGTTTCCAGATTTTTGGGGTAGATACTCAGGAGAGGGGTTGCTGGGTCATATGATAATTCTATTCCTAATTTTTGAGGAACCTCCACACTGCCTTCCATAGCGGCTTCGCTAATCTACATTCCCAGCAACAGTGTATGAGGGTTCCTTTTTCTCCACAGCCTCTCCAACACTTGTTACTATTTGTCTTGTTGATGATAGTCATTCTGACTGGGGTGAGGTGATATCTCATTGTGGTTTTCATTTGCATTTCTCTGATGATTAGTGATGTTGAGCATTTTTTCATATGTCTATTTGCCATTTGTATGTCCTCAATCAGTGTTTTTTAAGAAGCTTTCCATGCATCTGTATAAAATTTCTCATGAATTTCTCTCAACAGTTATTTCAAGTTTTTATGGGTCCCCTAAACTTTTCCCCACCATTTACGGTAGATGACTTTCACTCTTTAAGTAAAATAATATCTCACAGATTATGTGTATTTATGCTCAGAGTCTCTTTCTTTCCCTCTGCATTGGTGGAAGAGACTGTGCTTTGGCTAGTTATGGCTAATTTGTGTGTGTGCATACATGTGTATATGCTTGCGTTTTCTCAGTATAGTCACTGTTTGTATCCTAAGGCACTTGTTTCCATACAGTCACACATCCATATCTTCAGTCTCTCTATTTTCTGGGTCTTTATCATTAGCCTTTAAACAGGCTGTTTTTTCATCTTTGGGAAAACCGTCCTTTCCTATAAACACACACATGAATATTGATGTGCCTTATTTTGCTCAACTTCTCTGCAGCACTAGACCCTATTCGCCTCTTTATTCTTCATGAAATTCTTTCCTCGCTTGGTTTATGGGATACCCTTATCTACTGGTTACCTTTTTTACATTTTTGGCCATTTGTTCCATCTCATATCTCCTTTTATTGATATTTCCTACAGTTCTTCTCTTGTTTTTCTTCTCTGAATTATCCTCATTCTTTCCCATTCAAATAGCATCTATATTCTAATGACCCCAAATATGTATCTTTAGCTTATCTCTGACCCTTAAAGCCCAGGCCAACATATCTAATTGCCTAATAAGCACCTTTAATTGAATATTTGCCTGAAAAGTTAAAATACACCTCATTATTTCCCCTGCCCTCTTTTAATCTTTCTCTTTCCTTTCTCTCTTCCAGCAGCCTAATCTACAAACCTAAAAGACCTAAAAGCTAACTAGGCTATCTAGATTTATCTCTACCATTCATAAGTCCACCCTTACCATTCACAAGTTCACTCCCTTACCAGCTCTTGAAACTTTCCAATTCTCTCTATTCCCATCACCACAACCCTAATTAAAGCTAATATCGTGCTTACCTATGTTTAAGATGACAATCTTTAGCTGGTCTTTCCTGCCACTAATGTTATATTCCTTTAGAAGTTTCTGCATCACTTCTACCAAAGTGAACTTATTACACTGTAAGTATTATCTTGTTATGTCTCTGTTTATATTCGATTGAGAAAGAAAAAAGAAGTTCCTGATACCCAGGAGCTGACTTGGTGCTTCAGTTAGGCCTTGGAGTTGCTGGGTGCTGTACTTATCTCTGATGGTCTGCTGTCAAATATAAACGACAGCTTAGAATGCCAACCTCAGATGGCCACTTCATCATTGTGATAGATCAAGACAAAAACATGACCACTTTGTAACCATGTCTCAATACAGACAAAAATAATAACATTATCCAAACTTTCCAAAATGACCAAATCGCCCTCATCTTCAATAAGATAGCAGATTATGCGTCTTTACTGATCATAGCTTTATCCTCTCTACATTCATCATGCCATCTAGGTAGAAAAAAATTTAAGATACCCAATCATAGAATTGCCCCCACTTCCCTACAGTATCTATTTAAAGGCAAAGTCCTGTTTCTTTTTTTCTTTTTTTATTTTATTAAATTTATTGGGGTGACAATTGTTAGTAAAGTTACATAGATTTCAGGTGTACAATTCTGTATTACATCATCTATAAATCCCACTGTGTGTTCACCACCCAGAGTCAGTTCTCCTTCCATCACCATATATTTGATCCCCCTTACCCTCATCTCCCACCCCCTCCCCCTTACCCTCTGTCAACCACGAAACTATTGTCTGTGTCTATGAGTTTCTGTTTCTCATTTGTTTGTCTTGTTCTTTTGTTGTTTTTGGTTTATATACCACATATCAGTGAAATCACATGGTTCTCTGCTTTTTCTGTCTGACTTATTTTGCTCAGCATTACACTCTCAAGATCCATCCATGTTGTCACAAATGTTCCTATATCATCTTTTCTTACCGCCGAATAGTATTCCATTGCGTATATATACTACAACTTCTTTATCCATTCATCTATCGAAGGACATTTTGGTTGTTTCCATGGCAGTGTGGAGGTTCCTCAAAAAATTACGAATAGAATTGCCATATGACCCAGCAATCCCTCTCCTGGGTATCTACCCAAAAAAATCTGAAAACATTTAGAGATAAAGACACGTGTGCTCCAATGTTCATTGCAGCTTTGTTTACGGTGGCCAAGACAAAGTCCTGTTTCTTTGACCATCCCCATAACCTTATACAAGCTCAATACCTATGAACTCTAACATCCTCTTAGAGACATACCCCCCATAGTTCCCTGTTACATGCCATCTCTCGTTGCAGCAAGTAAATCAACCTGTTAATCCCCAGGCCTGTTCTTGGTGGCCTTCGGTTGGAAGATACTGACAAAGTCGGTGTCTCCATGTTGCCTTCATGGTGATTCCCATGGTCTACTTCCTGTTTACGTATCCAAACTGATTTCCGCCCATTGTTATACTAATTCGATTCTTGGTTTCTAGAAATTAGGGACTGGAACTCAGTTTGTTTTGGTATTGTTTTTGTTTGTTTTGGTTTGGCTAAGTTTGGTTTTGGTATCCCAGTACCTAATCTAGTGCCTGGTTCTTAACACAATTAATGTTTGACTGTGTGAATAAGTGATTAGTTTTCAGTTCTGCAGGCACATTTTAAGTCAAGCTCTGCTACCAATATGAAGGATTTAACGACTTCTGAATAAACATTTGAGTGAATAAATTACTTTTTCTGTCAAAGGGCAAAACTTAATTATAGAATGTTAAGTGAATAGAAAATTAATTGCTTCTAAAGTTAGGGTAGGACTCTGGGGAATCTGGAACTTACTTTCATATTAATTAGAGAAGATGTCATGAAAGGAAGAGGCTTTTAAGAGATGCAGATGAAGGAGGAAGAGAGGTCATAGAGTGTTTTTAATCAACTTGTTAAAGAATTAATAAACTTCTCTTTTCTGTATACTTTGCTTAAAAGTTATTTTAATTGTTTCTTTTTTCTTTATATGATTATACAACTCAATTGCCTTTTATTTTGCACTTGAAGTTATACATTTTAAAATTCATAATTTCCCGATGATCTCTAAGAATTTCCATGAGCATAATATATTTTAAAATTAACAATGCATTTCTTATGGAATGGTTCACTGATGCCTTTTTTTTAGCTTCTATCTTTTTTTAACTGAAATTATGTTTACTAGATACTTTAGAATCTGAGTAGTAGCTTCTAAACATATAATCACATATTGAATATATATTGAGTAAAGTATTCTCCTTGTTAAGAAAAATAATTTCAAAACTATATGTTCTATTATAAAATATAAATAATTTTAAGATTAAAAATGTTGTTTATGTGCATGTATACCCACACATACATATACAGTAAACAGATATGTAGGGTAACAGCCACGCATACAGAAAAGCTGGATGAGTTTCTTGAGGAAGAAAGATCAGAGAAAGATCCTAATTTCTAAGGCAGAGAGGTGTCTTCGTGAACAAGGTTATTTCAAAGAGGTAGTTTTAGTTATCGGTATTTAATGCTGTAAGAAGCATTGTACCTGGCAAGAAGAAAATTGGTGCCTTTCATGAAATAACTTTCTGTATACTAGTAAGATCTGAAATCTGACTCTAGCTATTTAGAGTAACATTGAGGGTGGAATATATAGAAGAAAATGGATGTCATGGTTGAAGAGCATTCAAATGATACACTTGGCCTTGAAAACAAGGGGAAAAGCTAATATATATAAATGTAAATTGGGGGTGTGGGAGAGAGAGGGAGAGGGAGGGAGGGTGTGTTTGTGACAGAGAGAGAGAGAGAGAGAGAGAGAGAGAGAGAGAGAGAGAGAGAGAGAGAGAGAGAATATGAATGAGAATGAATCAGAGCCGTAAAAGAGGAAGCAAGACTGAAGATGCTGTACTATTTGAAAAATAGCCCCCAAATTGCTGAGACCAATAAAGTATTGTTACACTTATTCTCTAGCGATACCAGAACATTCCAACATGTCAGCATAGTCAAAGATTTTGCACAATCTGAAAATGCAGGAACAACTTACTTAGCGTACTTTAAAATGTCATACTCTCTACTAGCCAAGTGGGAGTACTTGTTTATCTGCTACTGAGTCCAAGGAATCCTGGTTAGTACCTTAGTCAAGAAGCATTCCTTTCTTTTTTGTTCAGGGGAGTTTATACTTCCTCTCATTTTTTTCAAGGTAATAGCTTTTCATTATTCTATAACAGATGTTATAAGCACCATGTTGCTTTTTACAGTTTTTCTTTTCCTCAACCAAAGGAAGATAATCTATTAGGTTTTTCTTAATGAATTTTACATGGTACTATTTATTTTCTTTTTTACTAAAGTTTATTGGGGTGACAATGGTTACTAAAGTTACGTAGGTTTCAAGTGTACAACTCTGTAATACATCATGTATATATCACATTGTGTGTTCACCACCCAGAGTCAGTTCTCCTTCCATCACCATGTACTTGATCCCCTTTACCCTCACTTACCACTTCCCTCCCCCCTTACCCTCTGGTAACCACTAAACTATTGTCTGTGTCTATGAGTTTTTGTATCTTCATTTGTTTGTCTTGTTCCTTTGTTGCTTTCAGTTTATATCCCACATATCAGTGAAATCATATGGTTCTTAACTTTTTTCTGACATATTTCCCTTAGCATAATACTCTCAAGATCCGTCCATGTTGTCGCAAATGCACTATACATTTGCGACAACTATTTGTTTTCTATTGGGTAATTGTTTATTACTGTAGCCAGGAAATCATAAAAGTCCTGTTGAATATGCCCAACTCCTCAACTATTCTGCAGTTTCTAGAAAAATTCTTTTTACTCCAGCTTTACTAAGCTTGCAGGACTTGACTTCATGGTCTGTTTCTGTGTTCACTCTATGTATAGCTAGCAAGATTTGTCATACATTTACACCTTCATAAACATTTTAACTGTGGGTAGGGTGGGAGAGACAATAATATTGTATATAGAGACATTATGCTACAGTAGGCCTCACCTTATTATGTATCTACTGTGTACCAGGCACTATTCTAGGCACGGGTGGTAGTGTGAAGAAGGAAATACATGAGGATACCAGACTGTATACAGTTTATATTCCAGTGGGGAAGATGAAAATGAAACAAGATTAATATACAACATATAGAATGTTATTGATAAATTCCAAAGACAAAATAAAGGAGGAATGAAGGCTAGGAAATGTGTGTTTGTGTGTATGTGTAAGGGTAACTAGAAGTCCTAGCTGAAAAAGGGTCATTTAAGTAACGATCTAAAGCCAGAGAGGAATTTCTTTCATGGATATGGGAGGTAGGGGCATTTCAGCATTTCAGGCAGGAGCATGCCTGGAGTGTTGGAGAACAACAAAGAGTGTGGCTGGAGCTGAGAAATGAAGGTGTTCGGTAGTAGCAGGAGAAGAGATCAGAGAGGTTAAGGTCTGGTGGGGCCATGGTTAGAACTTGAGCTTGTACTCAGAGTGAAGTGAGGTTATTGGAGAGTTGAGCTGACCACTTTTGTGACTGTCTGCTGTGTTAAGATATCATCAGGGATGTCGACTGGTCAAAATAACTCTCCAGGTAATTCACCAAAAAGAGGGCTTATTCGGGAAAAAGAAAAAAGAAACAAAACCACCACAGCAGTGTGAGAACATACATCTCTGGCTGGACCTCCAACCGACTGCACGCGTGCAAAAAGAAAAGAGCTCAGCTTTCCCAAGATGGCCTCTATATAAATGGATCCCTCCCTCAGAAGTTACCACAAAATTTTAACGGGAAGTCAGAACTAGAGCATTAACAAGGGGCCCAGCTCCATCCGTAGTCCGCCCAGCTCTATAGTTAGTCATCATAAGATGCTAGTTCACTTTTATCAGGGAGCAAAGGTACAACTAGAAATACCATTTACCCGGCAATTTTGAAATATCCAGACCTCCAAGAGATGACAGGGACTTTTGACTAGTGTAGTAGTGATCACAGTAATAACATTGCTTTCTGGATGTTTTAAGATTAGAGCCTACAGGATTTTCTGATGGATTGAATGTGGGGTTTGAGAGAGAGAGAGAGAGAGAGAGAGAGACAAGGAGTCTAAGATTTTGGCCTGAACAAATGGAAATCGAGATTGAACCTTAGGGTGTACTAAATTTAGACATCAGTGAGATGAGGAACCAGCAAAGGAGATTGAGTGAAGGCAGTTTTTGAGGTAGGAGGAAAACTCTTTGTGCTTATACTCTAGGAAGCCAAGTTAAGAAATATTTCTAAGAAGTACCCTCTGAATCAAAATACAGAGGGTGCCAAAACAATGTATACACATTTTGAGAAATGGAAAACAGTATTAAAATTGTAATACTCAATATGTACCAATAACAAAAGATGAATACAAGTCACGTCTGACTTCTGCAATGACAAGAGGTGCTCAAAGTGGTTACCATCAGTGTCCAGACACTTCTGATTACGGCGAACTACTGCTTGAGCAACGTTGACCAAAGTGTCCACTTGTATGCATTTTTTTTGGCACCCCTGGTATGTTGATAAGTAAGCTGAGACCTGAGAATCAGCATTGAATGTAATAGTATGGAGGCTAATGGTGACATTAATAGCAGCAGTTTTGATGGAACTATGTATGGGAATAAGTTGAGGGGCAGTTTTTTCTTCTTCTTTTATTAATGGGGCCAGTTTTTAACTTTTCAAGATAGACCCGTGGAATGCCAATTTTTCTCCTTAGTGGCATATTATTCTTAAGAGTAAGGGATATGCCCTCCCTTTTCCAGAACCATATTTCTCTCTAGACTTAGTTTTCTATTGTTGTGTATTTCACTTTAAAAAAAAAAAATATTTTACTTTTCCGTGCACTTTACAGATTTTTTTTTGGAAAGATGAGGGAAAATAGAATCATTAGGAACTACTAATCTGACCTAGTTTAAAGCAGAAGTTCATTTATTTCATTTGAGAACAAATGCATGTTTGGCCAGATCCAGGAAAAAGGGAGTTTCAGTGATATTTATTTAGTCAATTTCTTTAACACTTTTTAGATGTGGTTATTTGGAAACTTCTCACATATTTCTGTGACCAAGGTGCTCTAATAAACCTGGTGCCAATTTTTCTTAATCTTGTTTTAAAGACCATTGATATCACCTTTCATTAGAATGACCACGTGTGCCAGTTTGTCTGGGTCATTTTCAGCGTATGTCATTCCATTTGTCACAGCTCAATTATGTCTAGCTTTCCATTTTGCTATAAACATTGTCCCAATTTGGGCAGTACATTATGTGAAGAGCCTCCTCTAATCCCTGCAGAATCCCTGGAGGGTGGGTATCTTTATTGTTATTTTGCATAGGATATATTGAAACTCAAAAAAAGGTTGAATCACTTTGTAAATGTCAAACAGGTGGTAAGAAGTGGAGACAATTCAAACCCACTGTGAACAGCGTGACTCCAAAACTTTTCTTTTCATTACCTGCTTTACTTACTGTCTCCTTGATACCCTACATTTTCTCATTTTAAATCAACCATCTAGCTGTGTCTGAAGTGAAATGTTTTCTGGACTCTTCACTCTCTTTAAAGTGATGTTACTTAACAGAACTCAGCTACCATCTAAACACTGGCAACTGCATGGAGGAGGCCATTAACTGCTTCTTTCTTGGGCCTGTTTTTTTATGCACCAGTTACTCAGTTTGCATACAATATACATCTGACAATGGGGACAGTAATTGAGCTGTATACAGAGTTGCCAATTAGCCTATGGATTGTCAGTGTCCATTCTAAATGACTAGGCATTCCTTCTGGTTTGGTGCCCATGATGCATTAATGGTTAAATATTTTGAGCATTATTCCTGATTACATTCAAACTATCAGGTCACTGCTGTGAATTGTAGTCAAATATGTCCAAATCTGTCTTGATTAATTTCCATTGAAATACTCTGAGAAACAGCTGAGTGGAGTATGTTTGAAAGAGAGCTGAACTTATAAATGGACAATCAGGGTTCTAATATTGCATTTAAAACTTTCTATTTCTATGGCCTTGGGTATATGACTCACTCTTATTGATGCTTAGTTTTCTATTGTATAAAATAGGCTAACATAATGCTGATTCCTTCTATCCGACAGTATTATTATGATGTATATATGAAATTATGTACATAAATTGTCATTTGGTAGACAGTATATGGGAACTCCATTTTTATCATGGTTCTTGATCTGTCAAATTGGAAGAGAAGCAGTACCTACTTCATAGATTGTTTTGCTGTGGTGGTGGTTGTTATTGTTATTATTTATATTAGAATTACTGGAATGATGTGGTTAACCAAACAAGTTATTTAAGCTCAAATATTACCCTGATATAGTCAATGATAAGTTTGTCTTTCTGTTAGTAACACTGATGGATTATTCCATTAAATAAGTAGAATAAAGAGATGATCATGACATTTAGAGGCCCATTGTTAATTTATTTTCATCATTTATGAAGATAATGTGGTGTTCTGATTCTACTCTTTATGTAATTTCCTGTTAAAAAAAAAACTCAATGTGGATAAAATAGAAACCACTTTGATAGGAAAGGTTAAGTCTAAAACTAACTCAAAGAACAGCAGTTTTTGTCATTGTTCTTATTGTTGTTTTGTTGTAGTATATTTTTTTCTTTTCCTCTGTCTCATTGATTGATTGATTGATTGATTGGTTGATTGATATAGTGCAAATTTGGGACACTCCAAATCCTGCTGTAGCTCTTGATATTTGTGAATATTGTATATTTAGTTAGAATATGCTTATTTTTTTCTAAAGTGCCTAGAGTTCTTTACAAATAGAATTTACCTTTTAATGGAGAATAAAGTTAAAGTATTGGAAAACACATGTGCTAATAAGCTGATAAGGACAGAGAATTTAGAAAATAGAAGTTGAGAGTTGAGATAATGTGAATTTGGGAGTTTTTCCTAGGTTCTTAAATAAGATGTTGTGGCTACTTTATTTTCGTGGACTCCTTTATTTTTATGGACTTGTTAGTTCAACTATCAGATTAGAACCTTCCATGGTTGTCAGCATGTTTGTGTTTACAGTTCAATAATATCTGTGTGAAAATGACTTTCAAGATAATCTAGAAGTTTCACCTGCTAATTGGTATGGGATCCTGGGTACCTATAATCCCCAAACACCACAATATGTGTGCTTTGAAAATTTCCTTTTTTTTATTTTTAATTAAATTTATTGGGATGACAGTGGTTAGTAAAATTACAAAAGTTTCAAGTGTACAATTCTGTAATACATCATCTATATATCACATTGTATATTCAAGTAGAATACAAGATATTAAAATGAGTCCATTACCTTTGGAGTTTCCCTACTGATGAGATGAACCTCAGTTTTCAATTGCTGCCTTTGAAAATATAATGTAAAATGTATATTTTCCAGCTAAGTTATAAGTACTTTAAAAAAGATTATCATTTTATAGTGTTTTATTTCACTCTTCATTTATTCTGCTAAATTTAGTTAGTATATTGTATATTATACTTTTCCCTGATTGGATATAGTCTACTGTCTATCAGCTCTTTTATCCAATAATCCTTGAATCCAATAATCCTAGTTCATGAAACTTTTAAAAAGCTTATTCAATTATGGTAATTCTTCAAATGGAGAATCTTTTGAAATATTTAAAAATGTGTGGATTATTTTATGAGTGTTCCCATCATTTGGTGTGCTTGGGAAATAGTCTAATCTAAATGATTACTTATTTCTCTGGAAGTCTTTCTGATGTGGCCATGTTATCTATCCATCCATCCATCCATCCATCCATCATCTATCTACCTATCTACCTACCTACCTGTCTATGTTGATTACTCTGTCTGTCTTTATTTGCTTTCAAAAGGAGGACACTAGATCGGCACTGTACAATTACAATTGGCACTTAACACACAGGGCTTTTTAAATTTAAATAAATTAAATTAAAAATTAATTTTCTCAATCACACTTGCCATGTTTCGTGTGCTAGGTACCGACATCGGGCTAGTGGCTACTGTATTAGCCAGTACAGACAGAGTATTTCCACAGTTCTACTGAAAAACTCTCTGCAGAGTCTGCATGTATCTATTATATGTTATCCCTACCGTACTGTAGTATTATACTGTGGAATGCCATGTGTCCGTGAAAATAAGACCTAGCCGGACCATCAGCTCTAATGCATCTTTTGGAGCAAAAATTAATATAAGACCCGGTCTTATTTTAATACAAGACTGGGTCTATATAATATAATGTAATGTAATGTAATATAATATAATATAATATAATATAATATAATATAATATAATATAATATAATACAATACTGGTTCTTATATTAATTTTTGCTCCAAAAGACGCATTAGAGCTGATGGTCCGGCTAGGTCTTATTTTTGGGGAAACACGGTAGTTTTTTAAATGCCTGTTGATCTAAATAACGTTTTGAAAACTAGTCTGATGTAGAATAGCTTATTCTACAAATGCAAGTGAAATCTTTGGATTATTTAACCATGGAACCTTTGCTCTTACTAAATATTAAATGTAGTAGAGCTTTCTTTTTCTGTGGGTAGTTCTGTTTTAGGACATATATATTGTTACAGCCACATCTTTTTAGTGACTCTAGGAATATAGTGCTGAATCATGGTTTCAAATTTAGATCTCTGTAAAGACATTATTAGCTAAACTCAACAGTATCAAATTCTGGTTTTTGTTAATTTAAATAATTGTGTTTTATTGTGCAAAAGTTAACTCTGGTGGGGAGAAATGAACAAAGGAATTTAGAAAAATTTTGAAACTAAATCCATTTTACCTTGAAATAGGAGCATTTTAACATTTTAGAGAGAACAATTAACCCACCATATTGTATTTAGATAACTGTGTTTTTTTTCTATTTTTCTAAATTAGTCATGCCAGTATACTTTTTCCTGTTGTATATACTTACTGGATTTTCTATTTGATTTTTGTTTTAGAATATATACTTTTGTTATAGGGATATATAGTTAAAATATAAATTCCATTTTAATAATCGGATACTTTATCCTTTCATTGTTAGTTATAATTTACCTTTGCTGGTTCTTTTTTTTTGCAGTCTTCCATTACAGTGCAACCGAAACTATTATGTAAAAAAAGTTAATAGTAGAAATCTTATTAAAAATAGTAGCAATTTGGTATGAAAATGGATTGTGTTTTCATTGCCATTTTGATGCTTTTAGTTTCGAGAAAGTTGAGAACAAATCTTTAGATTCCCATGATGAGGTGACAGAGTGAAATATCTTAAGGCTTGAAAGGGCAAGTCAAAGTTATAATTACTGTGTAGCTTCATAATCCTTGTACTAAAATACATACCTTTGCTGTCATGCTGCAGGCCATAGAGCGAGAAAAAGCTGAGAAGTTCAGAAAACTACAAGATGCCAGCCGATCAGCTCAGGCCCTGGTGGAACAGATGGTGAATGGTAATTACACGGACTTGATTTAGATAATCTTCTTAGGGATTTGATAAACACATAGGTTCATATTTATCAGCTGAATTATATCAGACAAGCACTTCCTGAATGCAAATTTCAATGAAAGTGGGTTTGTAAGCTTTTTATTGTTCTTTCTTAATGCTAAGCAAATTATTAGAGGAAATTCAACTTTGAGTCCAATAGAAGAAAATGGGGTGTGGTAGAATATGGCACCAATCTGTGGTGGTGAAATTAATTTTAAGGCAAATCCTGCTAGCATTTGTCCAAACAATTTAAGAAAACAAGATTTGCAGAAATAATTGCAAATGTAAGCAATCATATATAATGTATGTAATGTGATTATAATCTGATTTTAAATAATTCCTGCAATATATTTTTCCAAACAGACTAAAATTATGTGGAATGTTTCATTAGTATACCTGTTTGCTAATAATATATGTGACATTTTGTATGTTGCTTTTCATTTTTTTCACTCATTTAAAAGAATATCTCCTATCGGGAACTTTTATTTTTTTAACTTTTTTTGAGTGAGGTGAAAAGTACAAAGCTAGCAAAAAGTTTCTTTTTTAAGATTTTTATTTTAAATTTACTGGGGAATATTGGGGAACAGTGTGTTTCTCCAGGGCCCATCACCTCCAAGTCGTTGTCCTTCAATCTAGTTGTAGAGGGCGCAGCTCAGCTCCAAGTCCAGTCGCCGTTTTCAATTGCAGGGGGCACAGCCCACCATCCCATATGGCAACCTTGTTGTTGAGAGCCGTGCTCTAACCAAATGAGCCATCCGGCCGCCCCTCTGGAAGCTCAGCAGCAGCTTGTTGTCTTCAATCTAGTTGTGGAGGGCGCAGCTCACTGGCCCATGTGGGAATCGAACCGGCAACCCTGTTGGTGAGAGCTTGCGCTCTAAACAACTGAACCATCTGGCTGCCCTTTTTTTTTTTTCTTTTTAAGAGTTAGCTAAAATTAATCTTTGTTAACGTTTAGTGCCTCAAAAGCTGTCTGAACAAAACATGTTATTGACATCAATTGTGAACAAACTTATTTCAAATTGTCATTGTTCTACTACTGTGTTCATTTCCAGATATAAGTAATTTATGAAAATAAGCGATAATGCTGTTTCCAGAAAGATTTTATTTTCATTTTTTTCATTGGATATGTTTACAAAATTGTTATAACCAAATGTAACTAATGTTTTTGTAGTGCATGTCAGCTTTTTCCAGAACTTGCCTACATTCTGGGGCTTGAATTCTATGTACAAGTTATTGTTTGCCTTAATTGCCATGTTGGCATTAAAAAGTTCAGTGATCTTCTTAGGAAATCAATTTATTTTCTTCTTCTAATTAGCCCCAAGGCTGTATTTGATTAGAAACAAAAACAAGCAAATATGACAGCTGAGAATTGGGTTAGAAGTGAATGGATATATAGTCAATGCAAAATACTAAAAGGTTGTTGTTTAGATGCATTTTGCTGGGTGGTTTAACTGATGAGTTTGACAACAGCATATTCATGTTAAAGAAAATTATATGATCTAAATTTTTTTCTTGTAGCTGTAACATAATTTCTCCCTAGGACCTACATTATCACTGTTTCATTTTTATAAGCTAATGTAAAATTTATACTTTAAAATTGTCTCATTTTATAATCATATCAAGCATACCTTACCTCGGATCATCTGATAGGAGCTTATGCTGAATTGCTAAAAAAACAGTTAAAATGTGGAAATAAGGGAATGATTTTCCTTTTTTTGATAGTTGAAACTACATACGGGATAAAAACAATCATATGATTAGTGATAATATCATTTTCTAGATTATTGCTCTCATTGCTCTGACTGAATGAAGAAAAATCAGGATGTATACTAAGTCCTTAATAAATATTAATTAACTGGTTACATTCTATTTAGCAAAGCAAAATTAAGGCAGAAATTGAGATAATTACATTGGTAATTTTGATCAGAAAATAATAATGCTCCTCAAGGAAAATGTGAACTTGTGTGGAAAGCAAAGAGCAGTATGAGGTAAGGGTTTGATTTGAGACGTTTTTCATTGGTTGACTATATTGATGAAATTTAAAGCTTCTTAATTATGCCAGTGAAGATACAGTCTAACTGATACGTGTTTAGGCTCCAATTGAGGCTAACTAGAGCACAGCTCTGCTGCTCCATTCAATCAAACAATGTGCATAATTACTAAAAAGAAGACTCAATGATTCTAACTTCTTTTTGTCCTATTATTTTTTGTGGTCCTTCATAGAACAAGATGCATAATAGTTTATGTGATTATTTGTGCAAATTGTGGGTAAAACCAGGCACACAATAAGTGCCTGGAGTACCTCTCCAGATATATTTCAGAGGGAACCCTAACCCTAATTTGTGATAGCTCCACTAGCATAGAGCCAGAAACTGGAGTTTACTGGTGTGGCTCAGGAAGCTGAAAGGCAAACTGAGGTTTCTCTAAACCAGGTTTCCCAACAGTTAGCTCACTAAAGCTCTTAATTTACAAGCCCAGAATTTTCTTTCCAAAATTTGGCCTGGAGTTGTAATAAAACTCATAACCATATAGAACACATATATTCTTGTCCTTTTATTTATAGAAAGGAAAATGAGAGCTGACTCCTGATACTTTGTTTAAGATCTTATATAAACGCCTATTCCTTCTAACTACACATCTTGTTCTCAAATTAAGATAAAGGCAAATCATTCTTGTACAATGTTATAATATTATGCAAGTAATACAAATACATATACATTTTCTGTATGTTTTTCTGTGATATCATTTAACATATTCATAGTGTAAAAATCTGTATGAAGAAAAGCCTGAGTACAGCTATTGCTATTGTATTTTAAAGAAAGCATTTTACGAACTGTTTTATAAGTATACGTACATACATAGAAAATTGAATTTTCTACTTACAATAATTTACCATGAGATTAGAGCACTTTTCTAAAATATCTGCAATAGTTTTTGAACTCTTCTTTTCAATTTTCTTTCAGAATGAAATTCTAAGACATGCAAAAAGAAAAATTCCTCAGCACTTATATTTTACATCAGTTTTGACCCCAAATGGTACCTCAGACATATTTCCAAATCACTTTTGGCCATTTTGAAATACCTAGTGAAAGAATGAATTTTTAGCACCACTTAAGAAATACAGAAAACAAAATGTGTTAGTCCCAAAGGCAATTTCTTTTTCTTTTATATAAGTATTTTTTATTAAATATATTGGGGTGACATTGCTTAGTAAAATTATATGGGTTTCAAGTGTGCATTTCTATAATACATCATCTATATATTGCATTGTGTGTTCACCACCCAGTGTCAGTTCTCCTTCTGTAACCATATATTTGATCCCCCTTACCCTCTTCTGCCACCCCCACCACCCCTTACCCTCTGGTAACCACTAAACTGTTGTCTGTGTCTATGATTTTTTGTTTGTTTGTCTTATTCATTTGTTGCTTTCAGTTTTATATGCCACATATGGGTGCAGTCATATGGTTCTCAACTTTTTCTGTCTGACTGGTTTTGGTTAGCATGATTATTTCAAGATCCATCCATGTTGTCGCACATGTCAGTATTTCATCTTTCCTTATGGCAGAGTAGTATTCCATTGTGTATATGTACCACATCTTCTTTATCCAGTCATCTATCAAAGGACTTTGGTTGTTTCTATGTCTTGGCCACTGTGAATAATGCTGCAGTGAACATTGAAGCACATATATCTTTACAGATCAGTGTTTTCAGACTTTTTGGGTAGATACTCAGAAGAGGGATTGCTGGTCATATGGTAATTCTATTCTAAATTTTTTTGAGAAACCTCCCTACACTGTTTTCCATAGTGGCTGCACCAGTCTGCATTCCCACCAACAGTATATGAGGGTTCCTTTTTCTCCACAGCCTCTCCAACACTTGTTACTATTTGTCTTGTTGATGATAGTCATTCTGACTGGGGTGAGGTGATATCTCACTGTGGTTTTGATTCGCATTTCCCTAATAGTGAATTTGAGCATTTTTTCATATATCTGTTGACCATTTATATGTCATCTTAGCAAGAGTGTCGGCTCAGGTCCTCTGCCCATTTTTTTTAAAAAATTGGATTATTTATTTATTTGTTTTTGAGTTGTACAAGTTCTTTATATATTTTGGATATTAGCCCCTTATTAGAGGTGTTGTTTGGAAATATCTTCTCCCATTCAGCTGGTTGCCTCTTTGTTTTGTCGATGTATTCTTTGGTGTGCAGAAGCTTTTTGGTTTGATATAATCCCATTCATTTATTTTTACTTTTACTTCCCTTGTCTTTGAGGTCAAATTCATAAAATACCCTCTGAACCCACGGTTTATAAGTTTAGTACCTATGCTTTTTCCTTTGCAGCTTATTGTTTCATGTCTTATGTTTAGGTCTTTGATCAATTTTGAGTTAATTTTGGTAAATGGTGACAGATAGCAGTCTAGTTTCATTCTGTTGTCTGTGGCTTTCCAATTTTCCCAGCACCATTTTTTGGAGAGGCTTTTCTCCATTGTATGTTTTTGACTCCTTTGCCCAAAATTATCTGTCCATATACATGTGGGTTTATTTCTGGGTTTTCAATTTTATTCCATTTGTCTGTGTGTCTGTTTCTCTGCCAGTACCATGCTGTTTTGGTTATTGTTGTTTTGTAGTATAAATTTAACTCAGAAAGTTCATTCCCCATCAAAATCCCAATGGCAGTTTTTAAAAGAAATAGAACAAAAAGTCACGAGAATTGTGTGGAATCACAAAAGACCCTGAATAGCCAAGGAACTTTCTTGAGAGAATTTAAGGTGTGGAGAAACAGGTAGTTAGGAGGGGTCTTAAGAGTGTTAAAAGTGCAGAGATTACCATGATGGAAACGTAGACGTGATTTTCATTTGATGTTGCACTTTTGTTAAAAATCAGTGTATGTCCTGGAAACACTATTTCTTGTAACACATGTTCAGTTTTGCAGAGTCACATAAAAGTTATAGTCAATTTTAAGATAATTTTCATTTTGTGGCACTTATCAAATGCAAAGAATTATATGCAGAATATTAAAATACAATTAATATACAATAAAATGTGAATTTTATTAACTATATTCTGAATTTAATTGTGAATTTTCCAGTAGAATGATTTATATTTGAAGAATATGCAAAGATTCAGTAAGAGATTCTTATTAATTTATTTGGAATATTTTCTTAAACCAAAAAAAGGAGGTTGTATAAAATATTTGCATACTTTAAACCTATACATGAACGTTTTTCTTATGGATATCCAGGTTCTTTTAGAAGAGCGTTAAGTGATCCTCATGATTTTAAGAGCCAATAAAGATGGTCTGCAATGCTACTAACAGAGAAAGTGTTAACTGAAAAACATATGTCTGGTGTTTGTAAATAGAACTTACTTGTAATTTTTAACTGATTTACCTATTTCTTAACTATATTTTTAAACTAACATTAATTTGCTGTTCCTAACTCAACATCAATTGATTGGATAAGTATGGGGAGCAGTTTGGTAGAATGTTGGATGGTAGAGAGAACCTCTTTTTAGTCTCAAGAAATTGTTCAGTTCATAGAACTGTAATGAGCGTAAGTGGGAGACTAGATTGGGTACCTAGTGATCTTATTATGTTTCCTGTAGCTGTGTTACACCGAGAAGGGAAATTTCCAATTTTCTGTTTATTTTATTTTTTAAAAAGGATACAGGTAAAACTCTTTAAGGTTTATTTTTATATTTCTTTATTTAAGCCCAAAATAGTATAAAATAATTAAATTTTAGAAAACTTTAGCAACTAAATATGACAAAGAATCTTGTTACTATATCAGTACTATTGATTATTAATTAATGATTCCTGATTTCCTAAAATTTTACATTGGATAGTTCTTAACTGATCTGCTTGCTTCAAAGCAAAAGCATTTTAGTGTGTGCGTGGGATTATGGGATTTCAGGACAATCCAGAACATTTTTATGCCTAAACATATGCTTACTGTGTTTTTATCTGTTTAGGATTAGAGTTATTCTTAATCCTTTTTGTAAAATAATGTGTTTGCATTTACGTATATTCTCCTGTCAGTCAGATATAACAAAAAACCTGGTTTAGATGAATTGTTTTCCTTTATTAATATTGAAATTACCAAAAATAATTATATCAAAATAGTAATTTGAAAACATGTATAAGCATACCTCAATTCCCCCTCTTTTAAGCTGTAAAAGCTTTCATTACAATTTCCAGAGGAGACACTGTAACATAATTACCTAATAGGGTTAGTGGTGTTTCTATATTAAATTGTGCTTCACTTTCAATTTATAATTGTAGTTTTCCGTGTGTTAATTAAAATCCTGAATACAATCACATTAAGGAAACATTTAAATAAAAATAGTAATTATTAGTATATTAGACTAAAAGAACATCTCAAAACTATCATCCTGTCCATGTTAGATTATAGTGTTTAAGGTGATACCTAATAGTAAGTTTGCTAAGGATGGTAATTAAATAGCACAGACTGATAACACACAGACCAGAGCCCCTCTTATCTACGTTAACGAGGTAACTGTATTTTTAGTATTTTGGTTTGTAGCTCATTCAGTACTTCACGTGAATGATGTCATTTGAGTTTGGGCCATAAAATTTTGTCAGATGGTCAAGAGCAGGGATTATAGTCAGTTTGGCTCCGCTCATAGCCAAGCACTCATTATCTTCGCTTCACATTATTGCAAAGGATTTTCAGTGGCAATTATATATTTTAATGGGAAGAGAGTCTGCAATTGGTCTGTGTATCAATGGGGCATGGAAATAGTAAGTACTATTTGCAGTCATCCAGCCCCTCCATTGTGAATGAGTAGCTTTCCACAGTTGCACCCATTTCTTCTTCTCTCACTCTTTCGTCAGTTCTGGGCAATTTGATTTATGTCTCCTATTTCTCCATGGGACACATGGGATAATGGTCTACACAGAGTTCACACTTAATAAATGTTGTTAATTGACAGACACATTTTTCCCATTTAACTCTAATCTGCAAAGGAAGAGACTGTGTGTGTGTGTGTGTGTGTGTGTGTGTGTGTGTGAAAGGAGTTTATAGTAGTCACTGTTGTAGGAAATTAGTCACGAAAACAAATATAAGTTGGAATCTGACTTTTTTCTCCTAGAATTCAATGATGTTTGTAAATAACATAATGTAAAAAGAGTTATATTAGTAAATCTATGGATTATATTTGCTACGGGTGTGTGTCTTGTATTTATTTTTAAAAGGTATTATTTTTAAAAGGTATTATTTTAAAAAACATAACGTAGCTGTTGTATAAAAGTTAGTGTGGTCATAGAAACCTCTAGGATTGAGTCTATAATACTCAAACCTTATTTTCATGGGCTCTGAATAATTTCTACTATATTTTAGACTGTTAAATTGAATGTCAAATGAATTTGTAATGACCCTCACTTAATATGCAACAAAATTGGAGACTATTTATTCTCAACTTTAAGTTTTCATTGCAAATATCCTTCTAATTCAAGAGCTCTGAAAACACAGGTTTTGCATTATTCTACCCTGGTTTCATGGCTAATGATGAATATATTTGGTGAGGAATACTTTACTTTAAGTGGCAGTTCTGAAGTAACTTGCATGGAAGGTGGTGCACAATTAAAATTATTCTAACAGTCTGTTATGCACTGTACACAAGTAGTAAAATTAATGGATGCACTTCAAGTAATGATCCATTTCCTCTGGGTGCAATATATTTATTCATAGACTATTTCAGGGGTTGTTTAGAATATGAGATGTGAATGGATTATGATCCATTATCCCTGAGATTTTAATGTGCTGCTACAAAATGGTTTCCATAAGTATTGTTCATAATGCTTGGTGAGTTACTGTTTGTATTCTTAAGTAGCTAACAAAAATTTAGTAAACCAGATGCTCAAATAATTGATACTTAAAACTTTGCAGATATTTACACTTACAAACTGTCATAGAACTTAAAATTTTCAGTTGAGTTAAGGAGCATATAATTCTATGAAATACACATAAAACAATTATATAATAGTAAAATTATTCATATGTGAGTATTTGCTTGGGAAACACTTAGTACCCATTTTTATTCTACAAACATTTTAAGGAACATTCTCATAATATCACCAGTGGTACTGGATAATAGATGGCTATTTAATTCATGATCCTGAAGTAATGGCATATATAATTTTAATTTAAGAGATATACATTAAGTAATGTGACATGTGACAGTGCTTTTGATCCCTTGCCCAAGTATTTTAAAGCCAACTTGAAGCAAGAGAGACTGTGTGTGTGTGTGTGTTTGTGTTTGGCTTTTTGTGTCTGTGGATATTGCTCCCCTAATGTTTGTATTTGTATGAAATAAGCTATTGATTTTGTGTTGGGTGAGTTTACAAGTACAGTGTGTTTATTCTGTACCTACTCTAAGCTGAGAATTCTATCAGATGCTGTCAGTGAAGCCATTTTTTCTTAGAGGGGTTTATAATTTAGGACAGGTTATACTCTAGTTGAGCAGGAAGCACATCCACACATGAATTAATGCAATATTTACACGTACAAATCCTTCATAATAAGATGTCTGATTATCTGAAGTCAACATCATGTCTTTGCCAGTGACAATTAGAAATTTCTGTTTCTAATTTTTGGCATGGGTGTCTTTTATAACTTTAATTTTAAATGATGATAGATGTATTACCAATTATTTCAAGATTTCCTAGTAAACTCCTATGAATTCATTACTGGTTGATATAATTTAAAAAAATTATACGTACACTGTTTGTATCCCATATTAGTGCCATATCATATAAAATTAGCACTAACTTTAAAAATATTAATCATTAGTTTTTCATAAATGACCTCTTCCTGTCATTAAATGACCCCTTTTCCCCTAATTTCAACATTTGAAAGATCTGGTCTCTTTTCTTGTTTCCTACATGTTCTTTTTCATTTCTTTATATTAACATTGACTATTATTTATTGGTTTCCTGGTATATCTGAGACATTGTGTAACTACTTCACATATATTAATTCAGAATCCTCATAGGTATCCTATGAGTTCATTTCCATTTTACAATCATTTCATGGATGAGAAAAATAAGACCCAATGAGATAAAATAACTGACTCCAATTCACCCATGTAGTAAAGGAAGTCAAATTTGAATTCAGATCTACCTATTACCAGAGCTCTTTTTGTGAACTTCTAGACCCTTCTGCCTGCCTTCACCATTTATCCTAATACGGAGATCCTTCTTTTACCTATTACTGTATTTTAATTGCCTTTATTCAATTAGAAAAATCAATATGCTAATAAATAGAGAGTATTGTGGATTTCATAGAGAATTTGTACAAAATTCACTTTTCTCATTTATTTTAATTTATTTTACAGTGATGTTTAGTATCTGCACATTTTTTTGGCACAACGTATTAAGCTGATAGTTTGGATAATAATCAATAAGGAATCATTAAATTCTATCCCTGGATTTTAATAGATACCACAGAACCTTTTGGTACTTCATTATAGTTTGATTTATATTTTGCTGATTAAATTAACATATGTTATTCATATTGAACATTAAATTACAATTTTATTTTTCCAAATGCTTAGGGGTCTTCGTATGGTTGACCTCTTTCAAGTACAGTGATACATTGTTTTCTGTATTCCCATATCATTTAGATAAATGTTAAATAAGACTCATTCCAGCAGCAGTTCATCAGTCCCTTTAATTTACTTTAGCATCTCTGATTTGCCTATCTTGGACTTGAACTACCATGGACGTCCTTTTTCTAAGTGCGTATTCAAGTTTAACATATGCTAAAAATGTTTCTCCTAAACTTGGGATCATTTAAATGCATGGTACGTTTTCGAGTCATCATCTAACATAATTTAGAATTTCTCTCCTTTGTATTTTTAAATTATTTCATTTCCCAACAATCACATTAGCATTTTATTGTAATATTTTTCCTCAAACTTAGTGCCTGTATGACTGGAGTTTTGGTTCTTCTCTTAGACCTTATAACAGACACTATCTTTTTACAACTACAGTTAATTACTTACTGGCACCCCAAAACATTTTAGCACAGTTCTTGGTCATTGATGAAAAACAAATGATCGCAAACTCTATATCCCACAACACCTCCAGATGTCTCAGTAGGATCAATTGCTTCCTTAACTATTAGGGGGGTGTTAGGAGAATATTTAGCTCCTGTAAATCACGTGCTGCCTCTTATAGCTGTATATATGGAGACATGCATATATTATCTTTTTACACTTTATTTTTTCAATTATTTCTTTTTAACTATATCAGCCAAAGAAGGAGGAAAAGCTGGTTGCCAGTAATATTTGCAGTTTCTTTTCTCCAGTGTCATCTTGGGTACTGTTAAACTTTGAAATGAGAGCTGAGTTGCAAATGAATTGAGAGATATGATTTGGCAGCATAACATAATTACAGCAAAGTGAAAATTAGAATATCAGAGCAGAGGAAAGTAAGAGAGGGTAAAATAATACAGTTGTTGAATTCAAATTCATATTTTTTAGTCTTTGAAAAGAATGTAGAGCATGTGTGAGTTAGCAAAACCACAAGCCTTATGTTTCTTAGAGATGGTCTGCAGACTTCAGTAACTTCCTATTAACTAAATCATATTACCAAAAAATATAGAAAAATGAATGAATATTCGTAACAGTAGGTTCTCCTAGACAACTTGGCCTTCACTAAATCACCTTACCACTTAGGTATTTTCATCTAGAGGAAGAATCTAATAGTGAGTTTATGATCCCTTTTGAGATGTGTGTGGATGGATATATTTTGGGATAAGAAACATTCAAATATTCAGCATTTCAAAAATATAAGAAAGTTAGTGCTACATTGCTATTTTTTAAAATACATGCCATATTTAATATTTTAATGCAATGTAATTTATTAAGGAAGTTACTATATAAACTAATATATACTGGGAGTGCCAAAAATATATATACAAGTGGACACTTTGGTCAACGTTGCTCAAGCAGTAGTTCACCATAATCAGAAGAGTATGGAAACTGATGGGAACCACTTTGAGCACCTCTTGTAATTGCAGAAGTCAAACGTGACTTGTGTTCATCTTTTGTTATTGGTGTATATTGAGTATTACAATTTTAATGCAGTTTCCCTTTCTTAAAATATGTACACATTTTTTGGCACCCTCTGTATGTATGTGTGTAAGAACATCTAAACTTTGTGAACTAACTTGAGAGAGTGAATATTTGAACGCATAGCATTGCATGTTGTTGCTTTCATGCTTTGTATAGGATAGTATATGCTTGGATTGGCATTAATCGTATATCACATGGCAAAATGCAAATAAGATAGTATATATTAAAAGGTAGCATATTGCTGAGTGCATAGGTTGTCCAGAAGGCTGAAGGTGATAATGATGTACTTATGTTTCCATTTTGCCCTTGATAGATCTTTTTCTGCTTTAGTGGTGCTGTAGATGGCTTTGCAACTGGCCGATCAACTTCCGCATTTGTAAATGATATGTAAATAACATGAAAACCTTTTTATACATTAGAAAGATTGGTTTTCCTAGTGCTTGTTTCACTTCTTTGGATCCATAGACAATCTGTCCATTTCTGGCTTTCTGTAGCAGAAACAGAGAATTACTGATTTTTGATAGCTTTTACCTTTAAAAATTACAAACAATGACATTTCAAATGATTTCCACGCCATTTAAAAAAAATGAAAATCTGAGTTAGGTTTTGGAGGTACATTTTAATAATACATGTGATATTTAATGCTTATTTGGGAACATCCAAAGTGTCATTTGTCCATGATCAATCTTCCATGCCCCCCCATCAGAGCTTTGACCATTTTTGTTTTTATTTAAATATGTTCTAATCGTCTACATCTTATGTGTTCTTAGTTATTATTTTATTACACATATTTTTCATAAGATGCAACTGTAATAATTTGCAATCGGTAATCAGAAATCATCTTGCTACTTTTTCTTCTTTATCAGTAAATAAAGGATTTATTTGAAATTACTCAGATGATGAATATTTTTAAACTTGAGACACGTTGGTTTTTAGATAATGTCTTTCAGTCTGTGGCTTCAATGGATATATTTTCAAAATCTTTCTTTCTAGAGGGTGTTAATGCTGACAGCATCAAACAAGCCTCAGAACAACTGAACAGCCGGTGGGCCGAGTTCTGCCAATTGCTAAGTGAGAGACTTAACTGGCTGGAGTATCAGAACAACATCATCGCTTTCTATAATCAGCTACAACAATTGGAGCAGATGACAACTACTGCTGAAAACTGGTTGAAAACCCAACCCACCACCACCCCAGAGCCAGCGGCAATTGAAAGCCAGTTGAAAATTTGTAAGGTAAGAATCTTTCCTCATATTTGGAGTGCGAGCAATCAGAATTCCTTGGCAGTTTCTAGAAGAATAGCAAATTGTTTAGTGATAAAATCTCCCTTTAAAAGATTTTAGTTAAACATAGTAAAGATCCAAATATAAGCAAAGAAAATTGTTTTAAATAGGTGATACATGGATGCCTGAATCCTGAAAACAACAACAACAAAAAACCAACCAACCAAACAAAAAAACACACAAAGTATTTTGTTACCCATAGCTAATTGATTTTTCTCAGTTTGCAAAACGGTGAGGCAGTTTTGGAATCACATGTACCCTATAAGAAATAGACAATAATTTGGAGGTCTTTCTTATGACAGCTCATGTGTTCAGAGGAAAACCCAGCCATATGTTGAAAAAGTGAGATTCTCACACACACAAGCAACTGATATACTGTAAAATCAGATATATGAGGAAACTCTTTAAAACTGACAGTCCACTCAAATGAGCATAGCTTGAAGATTTCTTTACCAAAATATTTTATAAATATGCTTGGAGAATAGAGGAACCACAAGAGATAGTATAATAAACCATTGTCAAGGCTGTTACTATTCTTAAAATGGAAAAGATCAGGGAGAGAGATGTTACAGAAACCCAGGAGAGAGTCAGATGCCATTTGTCAAGGTAGCCTTAAGAGCCAGCTCAAGTGCCAACACAAGAATGGAGCCAGAAAAATAAACACCCTGCTTTGCTCTCGTCCATGCCTCCAGAATCTGAACAGGGCTTCCCATGGACTAAAAATCAGAAGGCAGAAGACAAGGGGATGTAGTATACAAATGTCACCTCCCTGGATCACAGAAGAAGGGTGAACAGTGGTTCTGGAGGGACAAACAACACATAAGTGCCACAAGAGGCCCTGAGAAAGAGATTAGAAGAGTATGTCTGCAAGAAGACAAGAGCTATATAATAATGTAAATCACGTGAGCTTTTTGCATAGTTCCTATGTGCTCCACACCTTTTATAGGAAGTGGGAAATTGATGAGAGGGTAGATAGATGAAAAGGTTTCCAGCGTGAACCTTAATGATAGACAGATGGCTGGGTTTACTATAAAAAGCAATAAATGGGGGTTAATCTGTATACTTTGGAAAGAACAGTTTAAATAATGGGAGATTGGAGATAGAATGTTGACAGGGTTGATTGATTTGGAGGTGGTATTGAACCCAGAAAGTGATGGGAAACTCAAAGCTATTTTGAAGAGAAAAACAATTGAAGGACTTTATGAGTCTTCAAATATTAGACCTACAGCTTTACTAGGAAGTAAATAAACCCAGGGGATATATTTTTGGATAAAGAATGTAGTACAGAAAAGCATTTAGTTTATTAGGTAAATATACAAATCAAGGAAATTTCAATATTTAGAAATATTTTGCTATTGAATAATAGAATCCATGACGTGTTTTTTTTTGTCTGTGAATCTGTGGAATACTCTACCTACATTATCTCTTGCAACAAAAATCTGATGATAGTACCTTAACCTGTTTCCTGAGATTCAGATGTGGAAATTAATAAGAACATCTACAAAATGCACTCATTCATAAAATAGATAGGTGTTCAGGAATGAGACTATGTGCATTAGCTGGCTTGGGCTGCCTTTGCAAATACCACAGACTGGGTGGCTTGAACAACAAAAATTGATTTTCTCACAGTTGTCGAGTCTGGGAGGTTCCAAGATCAAGGTCTGGCAGGGCTCAGCTTCTGCTGAGAGCGCTCTTCCTGTCTTGCAGACAGCTGCCTTCTCACCGTGGCCTCACATTGCCTTTCCTTGGTGCATGTGTACAGAGGGAGAGAGACAAAATTTTCTTCTTTTCCTCGTAAGGCCACCAAGCCTATCAGATAAGGACACCACACTTACGACTTCATAAGCTGCTTCCTAAAAGTACTCTCACCAAATATAGTCACATTGTGGATTAGGGCTTTCACATATAAATTTATGGGACATAACTCAATCCATAGCATTCTGATACTGCCCCCCATGCATGGCCTTCTCATATGCCAGGAACCCCAAAAGTCAGAACTCATTCCAGCATCAATTTTAAAGGCCAAAGTTCCATAGAAATATCATTTGAATCAGATGTGGGTGAGACTCAAGGTATGATTTGTCCTGAGACAGGACAAATCTGTTGTGAACCTGTGAAACCAGGTAACTTAGGTACTTCCAAAATATGATGGTGGTACAGGCAGAGGATAGACATTCCCATTCTAAAAGGAGGAAAAATAGGGAAGAAGGAAGGGGCGATGGTTCCTAAGCAAGTCCAAAATCTAGCAAGGCAAAACCCACTGGATTTGAAGGCTTGAGAATAATCCTCTTTGGCTTGAAGCCCTGCCTTCCAGTCCTGCTGGGGCCATGGTTCTACCTTCAGGACCCACTAGGGCAGCAGTGACTTCAGTTTTGTGAGCATTAGATTGAGCATCCATTGATCCTGCCCTCATAGCATTTACCTAGAGTAGGGGAGAAAGACGTTAAGTAAAAGATTAAATAAATAGATGTAAAAATACCAATGGGACAAATGCTTTAAATGCAGGTACAGAGTTCTGGGAGAATGTTTAACAGGGAAACCCCGATTTATAGCCACCAAGGGCAGCTTCCTTGAGGCAGGTGCATTTGAGTTAAGGCTTTTAGGATGAGTCAAAATTAAGTAAGAGCACAGCAGGGCAAGAGGCCTCAGACAGAAGAAAGATAGTGGGAGGGAGCAATAACCATCAAGGATCTGAAAGAAGACCCATGGGCAGTCTGGGTATAGAAGGGCAGGGGTGTAAGGTGAAAGATGGAGGCAAACGGACAGACATATAGGAGACAGAGCAAGGGCTGCTGGGGCATGTTAGGACCTTGGTCTTTATCAGAGGAGCGAATGGAGATAACTGGAGGTTGTGTATCTTAAATATTCTCTCGAGGTTAGGGAAATCATCCTAAATGAAATGACTTCTTTTTTCTGCATTCGGCCACAAAGTTTCAAATCCTAATGACACAATTCCACCCCTCTTTATCACCCCTTACTCTTTCTCTCTGCCCCGTTGACTTCTATTAATTTGATACTCACCTCGATACATATTTAGCAGGATAAGCTCAGTATCATTCACACAACAGTTAAAATGATACTATTTGTAATTAATGATAGGTTAAAAAATTTCCTCCATCCTGTTTATCAATGCAGTCTGTTATTTGGTGTTTTTGTTTGTTTGTTTGTTTTTTTAGATTAGAGTGCAGGTTTAGCTCAAAATCTGCTACTTGCCAGAACTAATTCTAAATATGTTGCAGATTAGAGAGCCATTTGGGAATTAAAAGAAATCCATGAATCCTCTCCTGAGAAAGATACAAAAGTTTTTCCCTCAGATGAACATGTAATTTTAGAGGGTAAACAGACTTAGGGCAGATGCCTTACTCTGGAGGACCAACCACACACTAAGGCCCTTTTATGGAAATAATGAGTAATTGTTAACATATTTTAAATGATAAATATTTCACATCAAAATGATCTCTCCTGTGATTTACTCTCAGAACTTGAAGGTCTTAACTGAACATTTGCCCAAATGTTTAATTAGTTTCAAAGTCCCTTTTGTTTTGCAGAACACACTTGGCTGTACTGCGGGCTCCTTCTCTATATAGCCCCCTCAACGGGAAGGACGACAGCCTTCCATCTGGCCAAATGTAAATCAGGTTCTGGAATGTTTCATAGCAGATGTCAGTGCTGCCATTTGCAAGCCTGGTGTACAAAGTGCATGTCAATAATTCCATATCCAAAAACACAGACATTTACCTCTTACCTCTTGTCTTAGTCTTCCTCAGTGGATATTCCCCTACCTTCTTGAACTTGACTGACAGGCTTTATATATGGAAGGGAGAAATGGGTCACCTCCCCATTTATCTACATGTCTCTCTCTTCTTCACCTACCAAAAGAATTTGATTGTCAGAAATGAACCTATCTGAATCAAGTCAGACTGTTGTAACCATATACCACTATTCCTCTGAACGTTATCTTTGTATCTTCTAACACTCATAACAAGTGGTATTGCCTATTAGGTAGTCTTGCGACTATGAAAGGATCTATGATCTATGTGATAAATTTATGTCATTCGATACTAAGACAGAAGTTACTTTCTCCAAAAGACTGTGCATGCATCCAAAAATAACTTTTTTTTTAAACGTTCCCTTTTGATTTCCAAGAAGCTCAGGGTTATATTTAATTCATAATTACTGTAATTCTTTCCATTTTCCCCTCCTTCTAATTGCTTTATGATCCAGTTTTTTAAATTTGTGTTATCCTATTTGGTACATTTTAAATGGTAAACAATCTTGAAGTACTTTTTTCTAAAGGTAGCACAGTATAAATTATATGTATGGAACCATGGTGATAATATTTTACAAAGAGCGTTTTGAAATTTGTTTAAGTTTTATATATATATATATATATATATATATATATATATATATATACACATATATGTATATATATGTATATATATATACACATATATGTATATATATATGTATATATATATACACACACACACACACACATATATATATATTTATATGATACATATGAATTGCAACTTCACTGGAAACAAAAGACTATGGAAACATGTATGTCAAGAACAGCACTGTTCAAAAGAAATATAATGCAGGCCACAAATTTGAGTCACATATATAATTTGAAATGTTCTAGGAGTGACATTGAAAATGGAGAGAGTAACAGGTAAATGAAATTTCAGTAATGCATTTTACTTATTAACCTGGAATATCAAAATATTTTGAGATTTAATGATATTTGAAACTATTTGAGAATGTGTATATTTTCATACTAAGTCTTCCACATTCAGTGTATGTTTTACAATGACAGCACATCTCAGTTTGGAGTAGGCACAATTCAGTTGCTCACTAGCCACATGTAACTAGTGCCTACTATATTGGGCGCCACAGCAGAGTGTCCCTGTGATTTTATCATCCAAACCAGAGTACTCTTGAAAGTGAAAGGAGTGCTATTAATAATTATGCCAGGGCAACAAGAGAAAAGCAGAGCAAACAGTCACCCTACTTAAAACAATGGTAATTGCCTATTTAGTCAGCAGAAATAATGACCATACAAAAGATAGATAATTATAGACGTGGATATGAGTGTGTATATATATTAATGTCACATAGATTATGTATACATATCTATGTGTAATATATGTAATATAATACACATTTCTAAATGTACATAGTGTATATATATTTAAATATATGTAGGTATGTAATTTATATGCTACACAAGTGAATTTAAGGAAAAAATAGATACTGTTCATGAAATGAACTTAGAATGTGAAGCAAAGGCACACAATTTTGAGATGAGGGGTGCCGAGGAACATCCGTGTTTTATTTATGGAAAGAATATAAGGCCATTCACGGTACTTTTCACCCGTACTCATTGATGCCCGTTAGTGTTCTAAATGATGCCATTGGAAATGTAAAGAATTGTACACTTGAAGCCTATCCAATTTTATTAACCAATGTCACCCCAAGAAATTTAATTACAAAAAGAAAACAAAGAAATGTAAAGGTATTTATGTATGATGATATCTATTGCACATGGAGCCAAGGTATTCTTAAATTGATGACCTATACTAGAGGTTTGCCTAAACCATCATAGATGTTTCTTACCAACTTTTTGATAAGAGCATTAAGCTAAGCTTACCTCACTGCCTCATAAAACCTTCCTTTGCAAAAATGAAATGTAAACAAAGGAAAAATGTTACTTATTTTAATACCCTAAATTATGGTACAGGATGAAGTCAACCGGCTGTCAGTTCTTCAGCCTCAAATCGAGCGATTAAAAACTCAAAGCATAGCCCTGAAGGAAAAAGGACAAGGGCCAATGTTCCTGGATGCAGACTTCGTGGCCTTTACAAATCATTTCAACCAAGTCTTCACTGATGTGCAGGCCAGAGAAAAAGAGCTACAGACAAGTAAGTAAAAATATTTAAAATGGCTAACTTGGATATTTTCCAAATTAGCTATTTAACAAGAAAAGAGAAAGAACTAACATGAAAGAATAATTTCTATCAAAGGAACCACCCTCCCTACAAACTGTAGTAAGAAGTAATGAAATGCTATTGTTGGAAAATATACTGTGTGTTATAGTTTCATTTCCCTCCCTCCCCCATAATGATTTCATGACTGTGAGGGACAAATAAGCATATGTTTTACATAGGCATAACTTTTCTTTGGTGGGTTGCAACTTTTGCAATCAAACATTTTGAACACTGAAGGAAATAACAGAGCATTTGAAGCCATGTTAGTGGGTTTTCATTAAAGTTAGTTTGCTTCATGTACAGGACATTTAGCTGGGCATCTTACTAATACTTGTATCAATTTATATGCCGATTATTATAGCTGTAGAATACACGTGGCAACTGAAACTCAGCAAAGGATAAACTATTCTTTTGGCTGCATTATAGTATCAGTTCACTATAACTGTATAAGATCCTCTTTTTCTCATTTAATGATAAAATATAAGAGGGGACCAGGTATACAAAAGCCTACCATATGACTAGCAAGTTTTTCAACATGTCTCTTTTGTGTCTCACCAATTTGCTCTTGTGATATTAATGCGTAGTATCTGGTCCAAAATATCCCTGATCAACAGTTTCCTTTTTAAGGCAAAAATTCCTTACACAGGTTTATAAACACTTTTAAGCATTAGTAAATGAGGTTTTGGTTCACCATACACATACATGCCTATGTATGTATGTACAGTCAAAGAATTATAGAGTAAAACTGGATTTTAAGGCATTGTGATAAAAAATACTTCAAAAAATGTCTTCCTCAAATTTGTTATGAGAAGCACAAGAACATGTTTGTTTTCTACTAAAACTTTAATTACTTGGAAAACACATGTTTAAATTGCTTCTCTTTGTGAATATATAAAGCATTTACCACATAATAGTTCTAGAATAAGTATAGTGATACACATGAAACGTTCCCCACTTTCCTAGTTTTCTTAATTTTTATTTCTCTGTGAGGTCGTGGAATGAACTGAATAAAGCAAAAGTTAAATCCATTTTTTTCTTTTATTTCAGAGTCATTTTTGCCGAAGGGTTTATTTTCCTGAAAGGGAATCAGATAATACAACTTTACAATAATATCAGCTCCCTCTAGTGGATTTCAGTTTACCTCTTACTGGGTCTCTATAAAATCCACTGGGGAAAAGATTGTGAATGTCCTAAATTTTCAAACATTGACCTATTTAACAACGAAGCATTTTTTCTTGTCATAAAATCCATAAACCTCCCTTAAAATCAAGCACATTTTAATAGTTATCCTCTAATTGGTGGGAAAAAGAGCTTATTCACTGGGAAATTATTTTAATTTACATGTACCTATTAATTATATTAAGGTTCAACATTTTTCCTGTTTATTTTAAAGATATTCAGAATATTGATGTTTGATGATAATTGAGAGTCAACTATGATACTACAATATAAATGTATACTAACATATACTCTTTATCCATGCAGCCATCAATATACCCATTCATATTATCAAGTCTTCTTTATCTTTCATACATACGGTGATTGTTTATAAAACTGCCAAATATTTTCACTCCATTTATCTCTAGATAAAATGTTCTGCCTTCCGCTTTATTTACCAAAACATCGCTAACGATTTTATTCATTCTTGGAAAACCTGTCTCGATTAATTAATAGTCATTAAATATGGATTATATATGAATTATAAAGTATACAATTTATATATGTATATATAATTTATATTATGTATGTTGTTATTTAATTTCCTCTCTACCTTTTTTCTTTAGTACTGTTTTCACAATGAAACAAAAATTTGACTTTTTAAGTGTACTTTGAGTGCAGAAAATGGTGTAAAGGAATTGGTGGTTGGTACCTGGCAAAAATTATATGAGAAAGTAATATTAAAAGATGAAATGCATTCTATATTTATAGTTATTTTTAGTCTACAAACAACTTTTTTTTTATAAATTACCTTTCTTTCCTCAGAGAGCAACCCTTTAAAAATATCTTGTGTTATCCCTGTCACAAGTACATGTATATGATAATACATACTATAGTTTTCCAGTTAAAGTTTTTACCCCTTGACATAGACTCATGTATATCAGAAAATATAGCACTTAATTCCACACATGACTTTTTTAAAATGATAAAATTATCTTCCTTTGTCTCTCCTGCTCTCCCCTTTGCTCTCCTCTCTTATTCTTTTATCTGAAACCTCTCTCCCTTCTAGCTAATAATAATAGCAAATATGCTATATACTCTGTAGTGGACATAGTAATTAGCAAATATAGAAAAATTCAGAATAAAATCTAGTGTCTTCTTATTATGCTCTACAAGGACCTCGTGGACATAGTTCCCAAAGACCGCTCTGCCCTCATGTCCATGCACCGTCCACCTTGCTCCACTTGCCTCCTTGTTATCCTCCTTCAGTACCAGGAACACTCAGGCCTCTGGGCTGTTAAACTTGCCATTCCTCTCCTGGAAAACCTTTCCTCTCACTATCCACATAGCTCCCTCCTTCACTGAAGTCTCTGGTCACATTATACTTCCACAGAGAGGCCTTTTTGTTCACTGTATAGTCATTTTCTGTCCTTTTTGTTCTATTTAATTTGATTAATTAATTAAATACTTTTATTATATGCAGAGTTGATATAACATATTGACATTTAAAAAATAACAAAAAAATTAATCTGCCTACTTAACCACTAAATGATAGAATATTGCGAAAACCGTTAATATCCTTGTTACCACTCTCAAATTCCCTTTCCTCCCCACCCCCCAAGCCCATCCTCACCATCGTCCCCACGCAGATCATTTGTCTGTTCTCAGTGCCATTCCTGAATCCTCCCATAAAAACTACACTTCCCAGCATCCTTCTTTAAATTGACTACTTGCTTGGTTCAACCAGTGGGAAGCACTTGGCGAATACTGAGGATGAGTAGAGGAGAGAAGCTGGAATATTCTCTTCCCCTCTCATCGTTTCAGGATGCTTCTCCATCAGTGGCTGAAAATGAGTCTTCCAAGGTTCGGTACTGTTCCCTCTGGAAACAGCATTCCTCAGGCTTGCTGTGTCCCCAAATGGAAGCTCCCTGTGAGTTCAGCTCCTGCTAGTTGGTTCCCATTATTGGTTTCTTGTAACTCCAAACCATACCTCTTTCTTTGTCCCACTAATCTTTGGAATGGTAGTGGCTTCCTGGTACTGTTCATCTATTGATTACCCATCATTCCTTGTGTAGCTCCTCATTTATTCCAACATTTTTATATCTAATTCTCTAGTTTAAATTTCTTTTATTGCATTATCTGGAAGGATCTCCCCACACATACCTCAGTTTTTCTTCACTGCCATTTATTTCCATTACTCATGAAAATGTCTTTGGTTATTTGTTCATTTCCTGACTCACCAATTAGATTTCAAGCATCATTAAAGCTCGGGCTTTGCTTTTTTTATTTTTACTTTTTGCATCCCTGGTTCTCAGAGTATTGAATGAATATTGGCTGCATGAAGCAGTAAAAAATGATCACAAGTAATTTATTAACATCCCCAGTTTTATAAATGAGGTCTAAGTTACTAAAATGTCAAGTAATTTGCCAAAGCTAGTAAGTGCAGAGCCAATTCCAAAGCACAGGGCAAAAAGTAGACTTCCCAGTTGTCATGCTACACAGCCTCTTTCTGCAGAAGCAGAATGGAGAAGCAGACTCTGTTAGGTGTTCATAAAAACCTGTTGATCTTTCTCTAAGAATAAGGAATTGCAATATATTTATCACCTTTTTTTAAACTTCTCTCTCCCTCCGAACACATATTCATCATCTGGACAAAACTGGACTCATTCATATCACCTCTGGCTAGCTTCTAATATATGTTTGTCTCAGCAGCTGCCACAAGGGAAACAAGCACTGTTTTCCAGAATGTACATGTCCAAATTTAATGAAACTAAACTTTATAACCCATTCAACATACACCCTTGTCTCTCGGCTTCATCATAACAAAGTACTCCTTTACTTCATTACTATTCATGAGAATCCTCTTCACTTTTGCTTATTAATGCATACCTAACATTAGCATAAACGTACCTAGTCAGTGGAGAAACACATTATTTGTATGAAAGAAAACAGTGAGGTTGAAAGTACCACAGAGATCTTTCAATATGAAATCAGAAGTGCTCAGATTAAATAAAGCCTCTTAAGATAAACTTGGGTAGGAACTCCCAAATAAATATAAGCACAATTGAGTGCAATTCTTAGTTTGCATTTCTAACACACACTCTAAAAATATTTTACCATCTGATAACCCTGTTAAATAGGATGCAAAATACTTTTCTGTATTCCTCTCATTTAGTGTAAAAGCAATTGGTATGTAGAAGTGAAACTTATATGCTACGTATCTATTTAAAATAATGTGGATTAAATAATGCCATTTGATAGTTATTGAAACTAGTGTTTTGCACTGTGGTTTTATCTATTTAGGAAAATCCTCAGCCATTATCTCTTCAAATATGGCTTCTGCCCCATTTTTTCTCTCTGAAATTTTTGGGATACATTTATGTTAGACCACTTTTCTGTTTTTTTTAATTCTCTATTTCCCACCTTTTTGTCTTTCCATGCTTCATTCCAAATATACATTCCTGGACTATCTTCAGATTTACTGATTTTCTGTTTAGCTTTGTCTAATCTATTTTAAACCCATCCATTGTGTTATTGATTTTTACTTATTACATGTTTCAGTTCTAGAATTTCTTTTTAATTCTCCTTAAAAATCTGTTAGGTCATTTTTATGATTTCCAGTTTTCTACCCAAATTCTCAATTTTGTTAATCTCCTTGAACATGATTAGTATAGCTACTTAAGTCATACATTGTGTGTGTACATGTGTATGTGTGTGTATACAAAAAACTTATATGCGGAATCTAAAGAAAAGAATAAGTGAATGAACTAATCAGAAACAGTTTTGGAAACATGGAGGAAAAAACAGAGGGTTGCTAGAGGGGCGGGGGGGTGGGGATAAGGGGAAGGTGAGAGGTTTTGGGAACGTACAGAGGGATAGTGGATGGGGGGAGGGGGGTTCACACAGTGTGAGGGATAAAAATGATAAATGTCTAAGTTTTGCTTTGTCTTGTGCACCTGAAACTAATTAATAAAAAAATATATATATATATACAAATTATGTATAGTTGTATATAGCATATATACATAGATGCATATGTGATTTAAAGCTTATATATCGCTCTATAAAACTATATGTAAAGCTTATAAATATATATAAACACACACACATTGTATTTTCCCATATATATTCATTTCCTAATTTTATGTATACTTGGAAATGGATATGTGTGTGTGTGTATGTGTGTGTGTGTGTGTAAAAGTACACCACTTGGTAGTGGTTTTGATTTTGAAACGGGATGAGCCTGAGCCTGGTTTAAAATCCTGGCTGACAATTACTAGATGCTTAACTCTGAGCAAATTAGTTGGACTTTTTTACAGCCTCAGTATCCTTAACTGTAAATGAGAATAAAAATATGTATCTCATCGGTTTATTATAAAAATTAAGAATGATAATGTGTGTGGTAATTATTAAAATTTCTGACACATACTAAACATACATAAAGTGTTTTTCTAGTAAAATTAAAGGGTATAAGATGTAATTTAAAATATAAAGGGCTGTAGATAATGATACTTTTTTCCCCAAAGGCAAATGATGACACAGAACGAGCGTAGCCTTCAAAATCAGATATATATGGACTCTACTTATTTTCTCCAAGTACCATCTATGTTGGCAAGTTTACTTAGCCCCTTTGTATCTCCATTTCCTCACCTTGAAAATGAATTGAACAATGCATACCTTGCAAGGCTGATGTGAGGATTCAATGTAATATATGCATAGTTTCAGAATATCAGATGGATGAAGGAATATATCTTCGATATTATAATCTAATGTCATTTTCAGGCTTTTACATTTCGTTAATATTTGTAATTAGTAGTTTGGTTGAGTTTGCTGACAATTTAGGAAAACATAGTGACAAAGTTTAAAATGATTAAATTACTTTCTTTTTTTTCCCTTCTGATAAAGTTTTTGACACGTTGCCACCCATACGCTATCAGGAGACCATGAGCACCATCCTGACATGGATCCAGCAGTCAGAAACCAAACTCTCTATACCTCAGGTTACCGTCACTGAATATGAAATCATGGAGCAGAGACTCAGCGAGTTACAGGTCTGTGAATATTTGCATGTCTTAAACAGCGCAGTGCGCATCTTATCTACCAAGCAATCACATTGGTGTAACCTTAAAACAATACTAGAATAAAATAATCGTGGCGAGTCTGATAGTTTACCAGTTGAAAAAAATGAAAATAAGACTTTAAAAATTGAATATTGTGGGGACAGAGCCCCAGAAAGTAGTTTACAGGCTCTCGGCCTCACGTGGAAGGGTGCTGGCTCGGGTGGTGAATGGCCGTCGGCTGTGGCTGATTGGCCGTCGGCTGTGGCCGGTTAGCCCATTGGCCGCTGGTATAACTGCTGCGGCTACCAAGGAGAGCCGAGAGAGAGGAACAGAGTCGAGAGAGTGGAGGAGAGTCGTTGGTCGGTTAGTTGGCGGAAAGGCAGACGGCAGGTCACGCGTCCGGTGGGCTCAGCCTCCAGTGAGACCATAGTGGTGTGACTCCCCTACCTATGGCTCCGTGGGTGTTCCTTTTCGGCCTCACCATATCCTGCGTTCTTGTGTGGGGAGCGGGAGCAGAGACCCCGCAGGCCGCCCCGCCTGAAAGATGGTGCAGCAAGAAGGCCTCCGCGCACGACAAATGGCGCAGCGAGCAGGGTCTCCCGCACGACAAATATGTTATGCATTTTTTCTCTCTATAAGATCAAACTTCCATCTTTGAAGACAATGATATGGTCTGCTTATGAAGTGTATGCTTTCTCATTTAATATGTATTTTAGACACATTGATTTTGAGTATTATGAGAGTTGTGGTACTATTTTCCTCCTTTGCTTGCTGACGTATAACTCCTCTCATATTTCCAAACAAACAGAAGGAGGTAAAATGGTGTAGTTGCAAAATTAGTTTTAATTTAAACACTAGTCTTATGTAATGATGTAGTTAGTTATTTGAGTTCTAAAAAATATGTTTTTAACAGCCTTATATTGGGATATATTAAATGCTTATATGCAAAATGAAAGAAATAATTTATAAGAGATTTTAGAATCTTTTCCTACTCTCTCTGAAAAGCCTGTGTTGTATATCAATCACATTTTAGTTTTTAAGATATGAAAACATGCTCATTAGTTTAGGAACTGAAATCATATATCCATATTTTTAGAATTAAATTTAGAAAAAATATTAAAATTTTAGCTTTGTTATATCAAGAGATCTTTATTGAGAATGAAATATTATTAACAAAATAATTTTAGAAGTATTTTGTCAAATAAATTTAAAAAAAACAAAACATTTCCTAGTGTATATTATCCCATTTAGACTATTTCCTCTAATATAATACCAAACACACTATAACTGTTTAATATTTTTTCCATTTCTGTTGTTGTTTTTAATACCTCGAATGATTCCAAATTTACTTTGAACAATATGTGACTTAATAGAACTATAAATTTTTAAAAAATAAGAGTACAAAGGTATAGCAACTAGGGGAGTGGATTAAATACAGAAGAAATGGTGCATGGATGAGTAGAAAAGTACATTTCTACTGAGAAAACAGTGAAGAGAGAGGAAAATTATTTACAAATATTATTAAGAAAATATATTAACTAACTGAAAAAAATTGAAGTTAGAACCTTGCATCAAATGTTACACCAAAACAAAATACCACATAAATTAAAAAGTTCCAAAACATTTTAATAAATGTTGGAGAAATTTTTAATAAAAATCTTTAAAAACATACGGGAAACATAAACATCAATGGAAGAAGTCACAAACATTGTAAAAACACCAGAGACAATTTAAAAGAAAAATGAGACCAACAATAAATTTGTTTGAATAAGGGCAAAAGTCATAAATAAGGAATTCACCAAAACAACCACTAAACATATGAAAAATTATAACTCATAAAAGAAGAAGTACAGATTTACAAAGTGAGATATCATTTTTCACATAGTAAATTACAAAAGAAAGAAACCCCAACAAACCCAAAAGAGATAATCAGTGCAGACCTGGCAGCAATAAGCTATATTATCACTAACTGGTGGAGATGTAAATGAATGTACATTTTGCTGAGGAAAACTTTTCAATACCTCTTAATAACTTGCAAAATAATTCATTTAATTGTGTATGTGAATATTATTTCCATGAAGTCTCTGTCTTATGGGAATAATCAGAATGTACTCAAAGATATAGGTAGATTGAGGCAGATAGATTTTAAACATAATTTACAGAAGTAGAAATTTCAAAATTAATTTTTAGAGCTAATAATGGGACATGGTTAAATGCCCTGCTCAAAATATAGTTATATGCATGCTATATACGTATTGTCTAAATAATCAAACAACGGTAACAGTTTAATAAAGTAAAATAAAACAAAGTAAAAATTAAAATACCATAAAATATGCATAAGGTATTATGGAACCATAAAAGTTATTTGTTTGACATATTTTGGGTATGTTATAGATCACATTATAAAAGTAGGAATGAATGTGTATGTGTGCACATCATAAGATCAGATATTCAGTATTTAGTTACACATAGAGAAAACTGGAAGTTTATACAAAATCATAATAGTTGTATATAATGTGTATTTTTCCATTTTTTATCTTGAACCTTTATTACTTTATAACCAGAAAGTGAAATTTAAATGAATATTGAGGAGGGGAAACCTAAAGATAGGCATCCTATTAAAAGGGATTGCATAGGTGTATGTGTATATACACATACTCACATACACACACACACACACACACACACACACACACACACACACACAGAGTCCAAAAAAATGTGTATACATTTTAAGAAAGGAAAAAAAACTGTATTAAAATTGTAATACTCAGTATATACCGGTAACAAAAGATGAATACAAATCATGTGTATATATTTTTTGGTACCCCTGGCATGCATATATATATATATATATATATATATATATATATATATATATATATATTTTTTTTTTTTTTTTTTAAAGACATTGGCATATTTTGTAGTATTTTAAATTCCTCCGAAAATTACCCTAGAATTTCACTATAATACTAGAAAATATACCAATGTCTTTTGAAAAATACTGATACTTTAGTTAACCTGGTATTAGTAGACCATCCAGCTGGTAACTTATTCTCAGTTTTGTTTTTCCATATATCAATATGATTTAGTTATATTTTTAACTAGGGAGGTTAGAAGTTGTCTTCCTAAAGGCTCAGTATAATTAACTGTATTACAAATGTAGTTAGTAATATACAGACATGATAGAATCAAATTAGTTGTGTTAAAACGGTTGCTATAAGATACAGTTTTGGATATATTTCACATTGTTCATAAAAGTAGGCATAGATTTTAAAATAACATTACTAAATGCTGCGAAAATTACTCTCATGATAAAAAGTAGAATTTCAATTAGCACTAGTTATTTTATAACTAGTATTACATCATCTATTGTTATAGATAGTTGAATCACCTAGCTTTCAAGTTCATTTCATTTAACTGAAGAAGTTTGTCACTGCTCCTGCACAATGAAACCTATTATTATTCATCAGTTAGTATACATGTACTTTCTGTTTTCATTTTGGAGGCTTTACAAAGTTCTCTGCAAGAGCAGCAAAGTGGCGTAAACTATCTCAGCACCACTGTGAAAGAGATGTCACAGAAAGCGCCCTCTGACGTTAGCCGGAAATACCAATCAGAATTTGAAGAGATTGAGGGCCGCTGGAAGAAGCTCTCCTCCCAGCTGGTCGAACGTTGCCAAAAGCTAGAGGAGCAAATGGCTAAACTCCGAAAAATTCAGGTAATTCAAGATTTTACCTTTTATATACATTCTTTTTTAACTTTTTTCTCCCCTAATAATGCGTTATAAAATTTAAGGTAAGTTAACTTCTGTAGTTGTTCAAAGTCAGTGATAAATCTTTCAATTTTTTTTTAAAGGAAACAGTAATTAGGAGTTCCACTTCTTAGATTTTCTTTCTTCCTTTTTTTTTAAAATTAGTTTCAGGTGTACAAAACAATGTAACAGACATTTACACCCCTCACAAAGTCATAACCCCCTCCCCCAATCTACTACCCCTCAGGTATCATATATAGCTGTTGCAGTTCCATTGACTCCATTCCATATGCTGTATGCCACATGCTGTGACTATATATATATATATAAATAAAATTATAGTTGACATGCAGTATTATTCAGCTTCAGCTTCAGATGTACAGCGCAGTGGTCAGGCATCTACACCGTCCGTGAAGTGGTCTCCCTAATAAGACAAGTGTCCATCGGATACTCCACCAAATCTTCACAACATTAATTGTTTATACTCCACAAACTGTCTTTTGTATCCCTGTGGCAATGTTGTGAATACCAATTTGTACTTTCTAATCCCCTCATCTTCTCCCTCATCCCCACCCCCTCCCATCTAGCAACCCTCAGTTTTTTCTGTATATCTCTGAGACTGTTTCTAATTAGTTTGCTCATTTATTCTGTTCTTTAGATTCTACATATAAGTGAGATCATATGGTATTTGTCTTTCTACATCTGACTTATTTCACTTAACATAATGTTCTCTAGGTCCATCCATATCATTGCAAATGGTAAGATTTCATTCTTCTTTATGGCTGCGTAATACTCCATTTTCTAAATGTACCACAGTTTCTTAATCCAGTTATTTACCGATGGGCATTTCAGTTGTTTCCAAGTCTTGACAATTATGAATAGCACTGCAATAAACATAGGGGTGTGTATATTTTTTCAAATTAGCATTTTGGATTTCTCTGGATCAATACCTAAGAGTGGAATTGCTGGGTCATAAGGTAGTTCCATTTCCAGTTTTTTGAGGAACCTCCATACTGATTTCCTTAGTGGCTGCACCAATCTGCAATCTCACCAGCAGTGCACCAGGGCTCCCTTTTCTGCACATCCTCTCCAGCACTTTTTTGTTGATGAGAGCCATTCTTACCAGAGTGAGGTGATATCTCATTGTGTTTTTTATTTGCATTTCTCTAATGAATAGTGAGGTTGGAGATTTTTTCATGTCTGTGGGCCATCTATATGTCCTCTTTAGAGAAATGTCTCTTTATGTCCTCTGCCCATTTTTTAATTGGGTTGTCAGTTTTCTTGGTGTTGAGTTGTATGAGTTTTTTATAAATTTTGGATATTAACCCCTTAATAGATGTCTCATTGACAAATATCTTCTCCCATTCAGTAGGATGCCTTTTTGTTTTATTGATGGTTTCCTTTGCTGTGAAAAGAACTTTTTAGTTTGATGTAATCCCATATGTTTATTTTTTCTCTTCCCTTGCCCAAGGGGATATATTAGTAAATACATTACTAAGGATAATATCTGCATAGATTTTCATTGAAATTATTTTTTTCCACCAATACCAATGAGATTTAAATGTATTTTTAGCTCAGATAGTGTTCAACACTAATCTTACCTTTAGTCTGGATGTCCTTTAAAATATAGCTATCATTTATCTTATGAATAAATAAAAAAGTTATCTACCATGTAATATAGTCATGTCATTTCAGAGCATATTTAACTTATAATTATGTGTATAAACTTAACCCCGTCACCTTCCACGACCGGCTTCTACTGACTTAATTGATTTGAATAGTGCCACATATTAATAATCACCCAAGCTGAAAATAGTAACAGTTACAGTCTACTCTAAAGTCTAAAATATTTAATGATATAAGCGATATCTCTCTTATGTGGTGAATTCTTGTGAATAATAATGTTGCTAAGAATCTTTGAAAGCATCATGCATGATGAAAAAACATTGGAACAAGAAGCTTCTGTAATTTAATGTGTGTGTGTGTGTGTGTGTGTGTGTGTGTGTGTGTGTGTGTGTGTGTATAGTCACAGGATGCGGAGTACAGCATAGAGAATAGAGCAAATGGAGTTGTGACAGCTATATATATATGATGTCAGAGGGGTAGTAGATTGGGTGTAAATGTCTAACTATTACATTGTTTTGTGCACCTGGAACTAATAATCAAAAAAACAAAACAAGCTTCTGGATTTAAATCTCAGTGAGGTACTCTGTTTTTCTTACCTTGTACAAACCAAAAGACTGAGGCAGTCCTAAAACATTCTGTAACGTACAACATACACATGTACATGTTTCTACATATAAACATGTGTGCATTTATATGCACACCTACATGCATACATAATGTCTGAACTAGGACAACGGTAACATGAAAGAAGCATAAAACCAAACTTAAGAGATATCAGCAAAAGGGTGATGGTGAAATCGAGAGTTCTTAGATTTAGTCTAATGCTTTTAGAATTCTTATTAATCAGATTGAAGGGGTAACTTTCCGAGCATCACATATCTTCAATAGAAATTTAAGAAAGGAGAAAATAGCACATCTGAACAGCATAGTGGCATTATATGGAAAATAAAGAAGTTCGGAAATCATACATTTGAAAAGTAGCCAAAAAAAGCAGTGGGCAGTATATGAAAGCATAAAGGGAGGTACTTGGCTATTTATAAATGATAAAAGAGGACATTTTTCACCTGATCTTTACTTCAACCTGATAAGGCAACTAAGAAATTCAAAGCAAAAGTTTTCTCTCTGAGGATGACAAAATCTTCGTCTGAAAGTTCCCAACTGGAAGGCCCATTTAAACTGTCAACAGCAACAAACAATTTGTGGAAGTTCAGGTTTAGGGAGGCTATAAAGACACCATGACATTGAGTTTAATGTTCATAGTTTGTTTTATGTACTGTAAAGGCACATTGTTAGTATTATCATGAGTTGTTGTGTAACTTAAAATTTCGCAAGAGGGGGATATGATTTAATGTTCTCGAGAGTAACATCATAAAACCACATTTGGTAGTTATTTTTTATTTTTAACAATAGCAGACTTCACACACCAGTGCTTATACAGTAGACCATAAAAATGCAGGCTCAGTCAAAATAGTCTTTTCCTCAAGAGCTACTTAGAGACATCCTTCAAACATGGGAATTGTTCCTGGGCTTGTGTTTAGACATATTACCGTGATGAATCGTGGTTAGAGATATCAGCACCCCAACAATGCCTTACAATGGGTCTCTGATTCCAGAATCACATAAAAACCCTGAAGAAATGGATGGCTGAAGTTGGTGTTTTCTTGAAGGAAGAATGGCCTGCCCTTGGGGATTTAGAAATCCTTAAAAAGCAGCTGAAGCAGTGCAGGGTAAGATCTGCATGTGATACCTTTCACATGAAGACTTTTATATAGAACTTTTTTTTTTTTTTTTTTTGGTTATATCAGTGGTTCTCAAACAGGGGTGATTCCCTCCCAAACCCCAGGGGACATTTAGCAGTTTCTAGAATCATTTTTGTTTGTCACAACTTCGAGTAGGGTGGATTCCACTGGCCTGTAGTGGGTGGAGCCCAGGGATGCTTCTAAATAGCCTGCAATGTACGGGACAGCCCCCCACAACAGGGGACTGTGCAGTCCCAAATGCCAGTAATGTAAAGGTTGAGAAACTGGGTTAAGTAAATGAGAAACAGAAAAACATAGCCTTTTACTCAACCCTCAATATACATGATTATTTTAGTATAAGATGCAGTTGACTCTAAAGGTAAATAATCATTTGAGCTTTTGTTATATCTTCTTACAGATTATTGGGCATTCTGTGTTGCTCTTTCCATGCATATTGAACTGTACTACAATATTATATGCTATGGATTTTTGAAATAATATTCATTATACCATTGTCATGCAATGGGAAGAAAATAATCTAACTCTTTAAATAATTTCCTTTATAAATACAAGCAGAAAAATGAAATCCACCTTATACATAACATTCACACCTATCATATTATAACCGATTGCAGCAATAGCCTGTGTTTGAAAACCAGAATCCTTCCCAAAACAATGATGTATAAGAAACGCATTATTTTCACACATTTTTCTAACATGAAATAGTAAATTTATTTTCTTTTGTATCTAATCTAAGTAGAATACAGGTAATTCCATACTTCATTCATGCCATAAAAACCACTGAACATTTTTTGCATGGCTTATATCTAAGCCGTGTGTGTGTGTGTGTATTTCAGATTTTAAAAAGACAAAATTCATGTGCCATGTTATGATTCCTAATTTTATGTTGCCTGTGTTGCATTTCTAATATGTTGATGTAATTGTTTCCAGCGAGCTTAAATTTATTATTTCCTTAGCTTTTAGTCAATGATATCCAGACAATTCAGCCCAGTCTAAATAGTGTCAATGAAGGTGGGGAGAAGATAAAGAATGAAGCGGAGCCAGAGTTTGCTTCCAGATTTGAGACAGAACTCAGAGAACTTAACACTGAGTGGGATCACATGTGCCGACAGGTACGTACAGTCTCTTTCACCGTGGATTGCCTCTATTAAATTAAGATTTCTTAATGTCTCCCTTCATCATTGTCCTTATAAAAAGTGTAGTCTCTGACTAGGTTGAAGCTTTAAAGGATGGTGAATTCAACCATTCTTTGTCTAGCATGTCAAATATCATCATAGCAGATATTTTCATATGTACTCATTGGGGTCCTAAAATGACCTTCTTGAATATAACTGTCATATTGGGCATTATTTAGATTGAATGGTTTCTCCAGTATATAACTTAATAATAATAATTGGATTAACAAAATATACTTTACACTTGTATACTTGGTACAGAAATAAAATGAATAATACTGTCTTTTGTCGGTGTAATACACATGTAAAATGTGTACCCACGTTGTTGGCCCAAACTTTCAGGACAAAAATGTTTTGCTTTAATTTTTTAATTCAAATTTTTGTTTGTTTACTTTTAAGTACTTGTTGTTTGTATTATAAAGGAATTTTAGCATTTATTTTTAAACATATTATGGTACAATAAATTTTATGTAACAAAAAAATAATAAAACACAAGAACAGATACAAGTTACAAGAAATTTTATGTACTGGTAACAAATTTACGATACTTACACATCATAGAAAGCCAAGAACTCTTCGACATTGCAAGTTCATCGTAAGTTCAACAAAACTGATTATCGTATTCCAGCGTTATTATTTTGCATGTGGATATCATTATTGATTTCTAGAGTTACACTTTTAACTCACCAGCATAAATAAAAGAATTGAAAACATTTATACAGATGTGGAATTAGTACTACCCATGTATAATACACATTCTTATTTTTCCCTCACAAATTTGGGCAAAAAAATGCACATTATACCTTTACATAGCAAAATACGGTATATATGTATGCACAAATATAAATAACTTTTACTTCTGATTGTTTAAGATTCGCAAGTTTGGCTACTTCATTTATTTCAATAAATGAATTAAAATTGGGAAATAGTTAAGAACAGCTCAGTGAAAAAAAACACAAAGTAGCTGTACACACATCTGAGCTCCTCATTTTTATACAGCAGAGTGTTTTATAATACAACTATTTATTTTCAATTTCAAGGTTAAATTATGGAAAAGTAAATATTATATACACAAGTAGTGCATATCTAATACTTACTATTAAAAAGATGAAATTTTGACCCAAAACAGTTATTACTGTTCAACACACCAATACCTTTTTTGAAATTAATGAGAGGTTTCATTTTATGTGTATTTGAGGCAGTTAGTCTTTTGTTATTTCTAAGTAACCTTTCAAAGTTGCAAAGGAATCAGGCTAAAAGGCAGAAACTAAATTTGAAAAAGACAAGAATTTAGAAAAATAAAAGTCAAGTCAAGTCACCCAGCTAATACCACCGCTGACAAATGCTCAACAGTTCTATTAACTCAGAGATGAGATAGCCCTGGGTCAGCTAGCGTGCATTCTTCTCTTGGAGTAACCCAGTTCTAGAAGGGATGTTCAGGGGGAAAAAAAAAAAAATAAAAAAAAAAATAAATATATATATATATATATATATATATATATATATATATATATATATATATATATTAGTTAGTTAGATAATAGATTATACCACTGATGTTTTCCTGGAAGGCCAGTACGAAAGGTATTTGTTGAATATTTTTAATGGATTAATACAAAGAACAAACCAATTTATTTATAGCAAGGGAGAAAACCAGAGCAAAAAAAGTACAAAATCAATAGTATTACTGAAATGTCCAGTTTTTTCACATGTTAGAGAAGTGTATTTGTAAAAGCATCTCTATATTCTTAAAATGTCCTTGCTTAGGACTTTATGCCTGCAACAAAATGTACCAAGAATTTGTTGTTCAAGACAAGTATTGTGAACACATTAGTCAGCTGCATAACAAAATTCCATAGATACTGGCCACACTCTCATCTCAGCCTAGAATATTTTATGTCTCTCTGGTTCTCCTTGGAATATCACACTGTCCATGCTTTGACATTATCTCCACATGACCTAAGTTTCTTCTTTTTTTTTTTTTTTTTAACTAAATCAATGGTTCTTTATTATTCAGCGATTTCTGTGAAAGTGGGAGTCCAGTTACAGTGAAAATTCCTTGTTCATGCTGAATTTGTTGCAGAGGAAGTTAACATAAGGATAATTACTTCTAAAATTTCTGGGAAACAATATTGATACAATCATTTAGCATAAGCCAGGAATCCTGACACTTCTTTTTTTAATTAAATTTATTGGCGTGACAGTGGATAGTAAAATTACATAGGTTTCAAGTGTACATATCTATAGTACATATCATCCATATATCATATTGTGTGCTCACCACCCAGAGTCAGTTCTTCATCCATCAACATATATTTGACCCGCTTTACCCTCTTCTACGATCTCCCTTCCCTCTTACATGACCTAGGTTTTGAAAGGAAGAAATCACAAAGTCACGAAGAGAAAGAAAACAGTGCTTTAGAAGCAGAAAAGCCAAGCATGGGTATTGGGACCAATTCAGGGCTTCAGAAAGAATGGAAATGAAATGTGCATCTATGCTGTATAGATGTGTCTACACACAAAACAAGGGTGTGATATTCTTTCATGGGTTAAAGATAATTCTGTATTTGTTTTTAGATGTTAAGAGTAGAAAAACACAAATAATCAGGGACAGAATTATCCAAATGCCTGATATACTTGAAGACATATTGATCGGAATTTGTAGGTATAAAATGGTTGAGATTGTTTTAAATTCTAAAAGTTATATATTCAAATTGAAAATATCAAGGTTCTAGCTATTTTTAAATAAAGGATAATCATTATGAAAGTAACCCACATATTAATGAATGATACTTAAAAGAAGGAAGGAAGAGTGGGAAAGAAGGGGTTTTATAATTATACCTTTACATTATTATGTTATATATTTATTAAAGAAATTAATCATATACATGTAAATACATAATTTTTTAAGGAAACATTTTTAACGTTTACTTACTAGAATGTTTATTTACACATATAATTACCAACCATTTTGCACCAGATATAAAGTAGTATCTATTTTCACAGAGGCTGTAGTTTAGTAGAGAAGGTGAAGAGCAAAGGAATTAACATGGTATCACACAAATGCATAATTTTAATGTTGATAAATGCTCTGACATGAGCCATCAGAATGCTCTGAATGAGAATAACAAGCGAGAAACCTGCCTTTTACTAGTTAGTCAGAAAAGTCTTTTCTGAAGAGGTAGATTAAAAGCTGATGCCTACAAGGATGGTTCAACATCCTCAAATCCATCAATGTGCTACATCACATAAACAAAATAAAGGACAAAAATCATATGATTATATCAATTGATGCAGAAAAAGCATTTGACAAGATACAACATCCATTTATGATTAAAACACTTAATAAAATAGGTATAGAAGGAAAATACCTTAACATAATAAAGGCCATATATGACAACCCCTCAGCTAATCTCATAATTAATGGTGAAAAACTGAAGCCCTTTGCTCTACGTTCATGAACATGACAGGGCTGTCCCCTATCACCTCTGCTTTTCAACATAGTGTTGGAAGTCCTTGCCAAAGCAATCAGGCAAGAGAAAGAAATAAAAGGCATCCAAATTGGGAATGAAGAAGTTAAATTATCACTCTTTGCAGATGACATGATGCTATATGTAGAAAACCCTAAAGACTCCACCAAAAAGCTATTAGAAACAATCAATGAATACAGTAAAGTTGCTGGCTACAAAATCAACGTACAAAAGTCCATTGCCTTCCTATATACTAACAATGAAATCTCAGAAAAAGAAATACAAAAAACAATTCCTTTTGCAATTGCAGCAAAAATAGTAAAATACCTAGGAATAAACTTAACCAAGGATATGAAGGACCTATATGCTGAAAACTATAAGACATTTTTGAAAGAAATTGAAGAAGACACAAAGAAATGGAAAGACATTTCGTGCTCATGGATTGGAAGAATCAACATAGTTAAAAAGGCCATATTACCCAAAGCAATATACAGATTTAATGCAATCCCCATCAAAATCCCAATGGCATTTTTTAAAGAAATAGAACAAAAAATCATCAAATTTGTTTGGAACCATAAAAGACCCCGAATAGCCAAAGCAATCTTAAGAAAAAAGAACAATACTAGAGGTATCACACTTCCTGACTTTGGCTTGTACTACAGGGCTACAATAATCAAAACAGCATGGTATTGGCAGGAAAACAGACACATAGACCAATGGAATAGAATTGAGAACCCAGAAATAAAACCACGTAAACATGGACGGATAATTTTTGACAAAGAAGCTAAAAACATACAATGGAGCAAAGACAGCGTCTTCAATAAATGGTGCTGGGAGAATTGGATAGCCACGTGCAAAAGAATGAAACTGGACTGCCATCTGTCACCATGTACCAAAGTTAATTCAAAATGGATCAAAGACTTAAGCATAAGACCTGACACAATAAACTGCATAGAAGAAAACATAGGTACTAAACTTATGGACCTTGGGTTCAAAGAGCATTTTATGAATTTGACTCCAAAGGCAATGGAAATAAAAGCTAAAATAAACGAGTGGGACTATATGAAACTTAAAAGCTTCTGCACAGCAAAAGAAACCATCGACAAAATAAAGAGGCCACCAACTGAATGGGAGAAGATTTTTGCAAACAGGGCCTCTGATAAGGGGCTAATATCCAAAATATACAAGGAACTCATGCAACTCAACAACAAAATAACAAACAACCCAATTGAAAAATGGACAGAGGACCTGAAGAGACATTTCTCCAAAAAAGACATACAAATGGCAAATAGACGTGAAAAAAAGGTCAACCTCACTAATCATCAGAGAAATGCAAATAAAAACCACAATGAGATATCACCTCACCCCAGTCAGAATGGCTATCATCAACAAGACAAATAGTAACAAGTGTTGGAGAGGCTGTGGAGAAAGAGGAACCCTCATACACTGTTGGTGGGAATGCAGACTGGTGCAGCCGCTATGGAAGGCAGTGTGGAGGTTCCTCAAAAAGTTACGAACAGAATTACCACATGACCCAGCAATCCCTCTCCTGGGTATCTACCAAAAAAATCTGAAAACATGTATACATAAAGACACGTGTGCTCCGATGTTCATTGCAGCTTTGTTTATGGTGGCCAAGACGTGGAAACAAGCAAAATGTCCTCGATAGATGAATGGATAAAGAAGTTGTGGTATATATACACAATGGAATACTATTCGGCGGTAAGAAAAGATGATATAGGAACATTTGTGACAACATGGATGGATCTTGAGATTATAATGCTAAGCGAAATAAGTCAGACAGAAAAAGCAGAGAACCATGTGATTTCACTGATATGTGGTATATAAACCAAAAACAACAAAAGAACAAGACAAACAAATGAGAAACAGAAACTCATAGACACAGACAATAGTTTAGTGGTTGCCAGGGGGTAAGGGGGGTGGGGGGTGGGGGGTAGGAGATGAGGGTAAGCGGGATCAGATATATAGTGATGGAAGGAGAACTGACTCTGGGTGGTGAACACACAATGGGATTTATAGATGATGTAATACAGAATTGTACACCTGAAATCTATGTAATTTTACTAACAATTGTCACCCTAATAAATTAGAAAAACACACTGATGCCTAGTTAGTGAGGAGAACCTGATACTTTGATATGTGAACTAGGGAAATTGTGGATAGAGAATGAATGAAGTGGGAGAAACTCCTGAGGCAGAAGAAGGATGAGCAGATGTGAGTCAGGAGGAAACAGGTGGAAAATAAGAATCATGAGCTGTCTTTTAAGTCAACGTGAGGTTTCAGTATGTTTGTCAGGTACATTGGGAAGCTATTAGACTTTTAGGCACAAAAGTGGCAGCATATCAAGTGATCGTTTAGAAGTTTGCTGTTATCTGAAGAATAGACTGAAGGGGTGAGAGTAGAAGCCTGTAGGAATTGCAGTTGTCCAGGTAGGAAAAAAATACTGGCAAGGAAAAAGGTGGGTGAACCCTCGTGCACTATTGGTGGGATTGGAGATTGGTGCAGACACTACAGAAAACACTATGGTGGATCCTCAAAAAATTAAAAATAGAACTACCTTATGATCCAGCAATCCCATTCTGAGTATATTTCCAAAGATAAATCTGTACTCCCATGTTCATTGCAGCATTATTCACAATAGGCAAGATATAGAAAGAACCTAAGTATCCCTCAAAGTATGAATACAGGATACACACACACACACACACACACACACACACACACACACACACTCTGAGTATTATTCAGCCATGAGAATGAAGGAAATTCTGCTATTTGCAACAACATGGATGGACCTTCAGGGCATTATGATATGTAAGTGAGATAAGCAAGACAGAGGAAAACAAATACTGTATGACCTCTCTTATATGTGAAATCCAAAAAAGCTGAACTCAGAAACACAGTAGAATGGTGGTCGTCAGGGCTTGGTAGGTGGGGAAGATGGAGAGATGTAAGTCAAATGGTACAAACTGCCAGTTATACAATGAGTACATTCTTGGGATCTAATTTACAGCATGATGACTATAGTTGAAAATACTGTGTTGTATACTTGAAAATTGCTACAAGAGTAGATCTTAAATATTCTCACCACAAAAAGGAAAATGGTAATTATGTGAGGGTGATGGAGATGTTAGCTAGTTCTGTCCTGGCAGTCATTTCACAATACATACGAGTATCAAAACATCGCATTGTATACCTTCAACTTACACAATGTAATATGTCAGTTATATCTCAATAAAGCTGGAGGTGAACAAAATGGAGTGGGGAGGGGCACTGCTGAATGTCAGTTTTACATATTCTGGAACAGGAAGCATGAGGGACTTTCTATTTTATCTACAGGGTTAAAGCAGTGCAATCTGCTGATAGTATGAGGGGAGATTGGGCAATTTAGGGCTAGAATTTTGGCATCACTTGATGTGATTAAGGTAGGGTAAGATTGTCATTTTAACCCTAACTTTTGACAAAAATCCTTCTTGATATGAAACCACAAAAAATACATCTTTCTCTCTGATCAGTCATAGAGCTGTGGAATGTTACATTTAGAAAAGTTCTTGGAAACCATCTGGTCCAACTGCTAGGTTAGTTATGAAGCTGAAATAAAGAGAAGTGAAGTGATGTGTCCAGGTTCACTTAGCTAGCTAATGATTGCGTCCAAATACTCCTGATTCCAAAGCTGATATTCTTTCCAATATACTCATACTGTCACCTCAGAATAATTTCCTGCCTTTCTTCCTTTAAGAAAAATCTTCCCTAAACCCCTTTCTTCTCCTTTTATTTTATAGCATGCAACATTTTTTTACTGCAAGTTTTGGCTAAGTTCCATTAGTCACTCTGATATTATTGTCGCTTTTTCAATTGCCTCCAAAGATTATAGCAGAGCATCTAAGTAGAAATTTAACAGCATGTTTACTTGTGCTTATTATAGGCTCATTGACTATGCAAAATAATCTTTATACCTTAATTAGTATAATTGTTGGGCATAATGTTCTAGTAGTTGTGTCAGAATGAAACACTTATTTACATTTCAGTAGATCAGGTACTACCTTCACCTTGGAGACTAAAGAACTTAAAATAGTTTTAATTTAACTAAATTAGTTTAAGATGGTAGTAAAGTATAAGAAAAATTAATATGATGATGGTTCTGCATATATTTGGTAAAATACCATTAAAACTTCATTATACTAAAACTATGCATTACATACCGTGTTTCCCCCAAAATATGACCTTCCCGGACAGTCAGCTCTAATGCATCTTTTGGAACAAAAATTAATATGAGACCCGGTATTGTATTGTATTATTATATTATATTATATTATATTATATTATATTATATTATATTATATTATATTATATTATATTATATTATACTATATTATACTATATTATATAAGACCCAGTCTTATATTATAGTAAAATAAGACTGGGTCTTATATTAATTTTTGCTCCAAAAGATGCATTAGAGCTGATGGTCCGGCTAAGTCTTATTTTCGGGGACACATGGTATTAAGACTTCTCAATTCCAACTCTTACTTAAAAAAATAGAACTTCATGTAATCCCAGAGAGAAAAATAACATCATTTATTAGAGTTACTTTTTACAATAAAAGACAAGCACTATCTATAGTCATTCTAATACTAAATTGATCTTTTCTCTCAGTGTGGTATAACAGGGTACTGTGCAACAAGCCATTAGCACACCTGATTTTCTGTACATGTTTTAAGTTTTGCTCTTCTGGTTAGTAAGGAATAAATTTCTACTGTTAAGAGTTGGTATTTCAGAGAGGCTTTAAAGCACAAATCTCCTGTTACCACAATACTGCTTAGCAACCTGTTTTTTAACTTAAAATTATGTACAGAACAACTTCCACTTTAGTACAGATGTATTCAGTACAGAATATCATGCTACATGATATTCCATTGGGTGTATAAATGTCTCCCAATTAACGAATCCTCCATGAAAGCACATTTGAGTTTGTTTCAAATATGTTGCTGTCTTCAAAACTGACTTGAACATTGTACATGCAACTTTGTATACTTTGTTTTGCATGGTTCACATTTAGAGTGGAAGAGTAGACTCAGATGTATAAATGTTAAAAATTTTAATACATTTGCGAATTTACTGTTTAAAAGTTTGTAGATTAGGGTAAAAGGGATCAAGTATATGGTGATGGAAGGAGAACTAACTCTGAGTGGTGAACACACAATGTGATATATAGATGATGTGTTACAGAATTGTACACCTGAAACCTATGTAACTTTACTAACAATTGTCACCCCAATAAACTTTAATTTAAAAAAAAAAAGGTTGTACTATGGTGGGTATTTCCCACAATAGGTATGAAGTCCTTTGTTTCCTTAGATCCCTGACCAAATCGGGCATTTTTGCTAATTATTTTATTTGCTAATCTTATATATAAAAATGCATTAATTCTTTTTCATTTGTAATTATTTCACTATAAATGTTACTGAGCATCTATGGCCACATTTTAGTTTTCTTTCAGCGAATTACATACCTATGTCCCTTATCCATTTTCTGTTTTTCTGTCTGATTTGTCTGATTTGTGAGAGGTATGAGTGTTAAGTTCCTTGGATATTTGAAATTTGTAAAACAGTATCAAAGAGCACAAAGAATGATTTCTATCTGTGCCAATAAATTTACTTTTTCAGCTGAAACATATTACAAAAAAATGTGGTTTTCTCTATTCTGTTTGTAGAAAAGCACTGCCACACACCATGGCTAAATTATAGTTGCAGGGGAATCTCTTCATTTTATTAAGTATGCCAAGTAAATGGCTGCATCTTATTTTAACCGTTATGTGAAATTAAGCGTATCCAGTCGTCGTGAGTTATTTTCCTCAATCACATAAGCGTTTTACTTCTTCATTTTTTTCTAAGCATTTTGCTGTTTATAATGTTTTATGACTTTTGATATTCATGGTTTACTTGTTGATTTGTTTTATGGCAGGTCTATGCCAGAAAGGAAGCCTTAAAGGTAGGCTTGGATAAAACCGTAAGCCTTCAGAAAGACCTGTCAGAGATGCACGAATGGATGACACAAGCTGAAGAAGAATACCTAGAGAGAGATTTTGAATATAAAACCCCAGATGAATTACAGACAGCAGTTGAAGAGATGAAGGTAAAATACACCAAATAACACAAAGAAAAAGATGCAACATTGCTTGAAAATGTCATTCTGTACAATGTGTTCTTTTCTTGCTTTAATAATAGAGATTGATTTTTAATTAATTTTGCTTCCAGTGTGATATACATTATGTAGAATTCTTAAACTTTTTTATTCATTTGAATGCATTGTGGTCGAAATATAAATATTGACAATTGCAGGTTAGAACATTTTCCCCTTGAAATTATACATTATTAAGAGATTGAAGTCAGCTCATCACTCTAGCTGTTTCTAGCTGATGCAAATTCAAATTGAGAATAAGTCCAAGTGTTATTGAAATGACTGTTGAAAATGTAGTGAACAGGCTCTGTTCATTTGGTGATTTAAGGGGGTTTCTTAGAACTTGGAAGGACTAAATATTTTAACTGATAGCCTTTAATATGGATAAAAAGGACTGAGTTGACGTATATTTCCCTTCAAACAATAGGGTAACAGTATAATAACATTTATTTAGGAGCAAGGAAACTGCTATGTAGCAGGGAATTGAATGTACACAGTGACATTTCAGTATGTCATGTGTAAATCATCTCATTTCCTAACTTGCAAGTATGAACTAATGATTGACATTTACATGTAAGTAAATTGCCTAGTTCAGAGTGAGCACTCAATGATTTGCGGCTGTACTAATGATTTCTATCCTTCTGTACCAGCAGTAACACACAATCTGTCCACCTTAGCCTATGTGAAATATTGATAGACATTTGTTTGTGTTGAGGACTCATGATAGAGCAAAATTGTTTTGGAGCCAGACCCTTGGGTTTAAAACCTGGTCAAGTGTGTAGCCTTGGGCAAGTTACATAAACTTATTTTGTGAACTGGGTGTCAAAATACCTGCTTTTGAGAATTATTAGAAGGGTGAAATAGGAAAGTCCTAATGCAATGTCTAGCACAAAACAGATGCCCAGAACTCAATAATTATTACCATTATTATTGATATTGATGCTGCATGGTAAGAAATTAATTACATGTACTTTGTTACATAATTTATATGATAATTCAATGAATATGTGTTATAATTAATAGCAGAAAGTACTCATGAAAATTCAGGTGGGTAAACAAATGTGGCTTTAGTCCCATGTAGAAAATAAAATTGAAACATATAAGGAAAACTCTATTTAGATAGTGATAGTTTCTAGAGTATTAAAAACTACAAAATCATTCTAATCTAATACCATATATCATTCATGTATTCATCAACAAATATTTATTGCATACTTACTATGTGCCAAACACCTTTCTAGATACTGAATATAGTGGTGAGCAAAACATAAGGACTACTTGAATTATTGGAATATACATTCTGGGAGGGGGGCAAGCAATGAAAGGAGAAATAAACAAATCAACTCGGTTGAGATCATGATAATTTGCCTCAAAAGTAAACCAGGATTGTGAAATAAAGAGTAGTTAAGAGTTCAGGTGGGACTTGGGATGCTATTTTAGAAAGTGCTGACTTGTAGGGCATTTATGAGGAAGCATATTTTATCTGAGATATGAATCCTAAGAAATAGCCAACCTTAAAAAAAAATCTTATTGAAGCACATTCCACTTAGAAGGAAGAGCTCTTCCAAAGACCCCAGGGCTAATTGGGAAGAGAAAGAAGCCTCCCTCCATAAAGAGAGTAAAGTGGGATAGTTGACCCAAGCTGATTTTGAGGGGGTGGGTAGATATCCGTTAACACAGGAGTTTTGTAGGACTGAGGAGTTTTTATTCCAAGTGAAATGGGAAAGCATAGGAAGGTTTCAAACAAGGGACTATAATGATTTTGAATTTGACTGTGGGGACGTCACCATCAGGAAAATTGTATCTTTATAGAATGTGAGAGCTAGAAGGTACTTTGTAAGCAAAATAGTCCGCACTTCTCTATGCTGCTTAAAAACAAACAAACAAACAAACAAAAAAACTGAAGTCCCCAGGGAGGTCAAATAATTTAATCATAGTCACAAGTTTTATCTGTGGTAGAACCAATAGGATTTAACATATTCCATCCCATCCCACCCAGTCCCGCCCAGTCCTGTCCAGTTCCACCCCACCGCACCCCACACCCCATCCCAGTCAACATGTGCCACACCTGTGGCCTTTCACCTCACATCTGAATCCCCTCCTGGCTGTTCTCACCGTCTCTCACTGTATAGCCGCTGCCTCAGATCCCTAAGTAGTTCACCAGCAGTCAGCTTGTGTTCAGCTGCTCTGTTTTTCCTGGTTCCTTCCTTTGGCTCTGGCCCTCTTCCTTCTCTCTTTGCGCAGTTGGCCTATCTGGCTAACCACCCAGTCAGATCCTTTTTTCTTTTCCAGCGCCCTAGAGCAGACTGTCTCAAATTTTAATTTTTTTATTAGTTTCAGGTGCACAAGACAAAGTAATACTTAGACGTTTATCATTTATATCCCTCACACTGTGTGAACCCCCCTCCCCCATCCACTATCCCTCTGACCTCGCACAGAGCCATTACATTTCCACTGTCTCTATTCCTAATGCTGTACTCCGCTTCCTGTAACCATACACACACACACACACACACACACATACACACACACACACACATATATATATATATATATATATATATATAATTATAGTTGGCATTCATTATTGTTCAGCTTCAGGTGTACAGTGCAGAGATCAGGCATCTACATCATCCCTGAGGTGGTCTCCCAAATGGAACAAGTGTCCATCGGATACCCTACAAAATCTTTACAACATTATTGATTAGGTTCCCCAAATTAATTTTCAAAACCCCGTGGCCACCTTGTGGTTACCGACTGTTTTCTAATCCCCTCACCTTCCCCCTTATCCCCACCCCCCCGCCCCTCTAGCAACCCTCAATTTTTCCTCTATGTCTCCAAAAGTGTTTCTGCCGCCATTCCTATGACATCATTCCTCAAATTTTAAATTTTTGTAAACAGTCTTTGGAATGACTGGCCCAGCCAATTCGTCCACATTGATCGGCGTGTTTAAGTAACTGATCTAACTACAAAATTGGTGCACTGAGGGTAGTACTGAAAAGCAGAAAAGCGCAGGCAGCCTCTGGCAACAGGAGCAAACGGAGTTGGCAACAAGATTCCATTTCTTGTGTTTTCCACCTGCCAGTCAAGGTAATCTCTTTAGGTCCGTTTCACTACCTAGAGGGTAGTGATCATACTATGTCCAGGCTTCCACCTGTGCTCATAGTGAGAGCAAATTTATCTTCATTGTCAGAAGACAGACAGACCTACTTGAACCTTTCTCCCTGATTTACTCAGAGTAAAAGTGGAGACCTTCTGTTAGTTCACTTTCCCCTCCTGTGTTTTATTTGCAAATGAGCTCTGTTTGGATGACTTCTTTTGCCCCTGTAAACAAAACTTCAATTAGCATAACAAAGCATAAAGGAGTGTTTGATGAGAAAGATCTAACTTGAAAACTCTTTTCCAGGTCCGCAATGATGACACGCTGAAACTTTATATTAAATGCTTTTTTTAAAACTCTGGAATTTCCATTTTAACTGTTTTCTTCTTTTTAAATGTTTTACTCTACTGTCACTGTAGTCCTAGTTCTTAGCAGAACTTACATGAATGTATTTGCTATTCTTGCTGTATGGGTGACAGACTAAAGCAGTGATGCTCACCATCAAATGAGCCTCAGAGTCACCTGGAGGACTTGTTAGAACACAGACTTGTGGGCTCCACCCCAGGACTTCCGATTCTCTGGGACCTGACATTGTTCATTTCTAAAATGTTTCCAGGTCATGCCAAAGGTCAAGTTCCAAAGTGGTTCCAAGGGACCATACTTTGAGAACCACTGATTTGACATATTGGCAACGAAAGGTATCTGAACATGTGTTGGCTAGATTCGTGGCTCCAAAGGGAGCCAAAGCCACCGTTTCTGAGGAGGAATATGTCTAAACTATCCCAGTCATTCAGTTTTCTACCTTTTCCTGAAGTGCAGAAATTCGTCATGATCTTCTTTTCCCATCTCTGAACCTTTCCCAACTTCTAAGCCTGCTTTTTAAGAAATGTATGAAAGCCTGAAAAACAAGGAAAGAAGTGTTTCTCCCTTCTGCATTTTCTGATAGTTACATAGGTAGTTTGTAATTGGTATAAAATATCATTTCATTTACTGGATCCACTTCTTCATCTCATGAAGGATTTGAGATGGGAGTAACAGAAACTATGGGAAAGAAAAAGATACAACTCTCAGCATGATTTACTTAAACTCTCTGAACCTCAGTTTTCTGATGTATAATGTGGAGATAACAAAACACATCTCCCAAGCAACAAAACACATCTCCCAAGCTTTTGTTACAGATCCAGTGAGGTAGCATATATACCATGTCTGACATAGCACACAGCGGCACATACAAAGTGGTTAATGGCTGTCGCAGTTGTTTGTAAGGCTCAATTTTTATAGCCAACATATGGTTTGTGTAGGAACACATCCGAAGCTCAGTGATGCTAAACAACAGATTTACTCAGAATTTTTAATTAAAAATTCCAATCAACTAAAATCTGAAGGCAGTCATTTAATACTCAAAATAACTTCCACTTGCCATCACATTGTATAGTTTTACAGCATTATGGAACGGAATCCAAGGGCATGGGGTAATTGTGTTGAACTACATAAAGGTGTTTCATAGCTGACCTTGTCCATTTCCTGCTCATATCCCCTTACCCTCACTACTACACTCCACGTGGGCCCAACTTCCACCTGCCAGAACCCGTGTTTCTTTATCTGAGAGCTTTCTGTGGCTAGTATATCCCACTTTTCCTACCAGTGTGTCCAGCTTCAAATCCTAGGAAATTAGCATTCCCCCAGCAGCCTCCAACCAGTGATGGGAGATGGTATATAAACACCCCAGTGTCCTCCCCCCTGAATGGGATAATCCTAACGCATGTGTTTCCCAGAACTGCCCAGCGAGGTTAGACACCAGTCAAGAACAGTAATTGCAGGTTTTGCTACGTATACCCTTATAGTCTCTATTCCCTTTCCTGCCTCCATTCCCCTACCGGTACTTTTTTCATATCACACAGAAACTACTTGTGCTTGAAAATTCATCTCAGGGTTGACCTGGGAAGTAGCACAAATGAAAGATCCATTGTGTGTGTATGTATGTGTACACTTCTAACATACATGTACACATTAGAAGTTAAGGAGTGTGAATACCCTCTGACCAAAGACCTACCGTGATCCTCCTATAATTGAACACGTTGAATTCATTACGTTTGATAACGAGAGAGAGAATACATGCCATTGGGAACCTATGTACACAACATGGGGTTGTGTGAGTAACATCATATTCGAGAGAACCTATTGTAGGATTTGCGTTTGTGTTAGATGAGTTGAGGAAGGGTTTCAGGCCTTTGCTTTGGATTGCATGTTGTCAGTAAGTGGTAGTAACTCTGTGATTGTGTATCTTCATACATGTTTCCTAGGAGGAGGGAAGACGAGAGTGAGGCTGAAGATGTTATTGGTAAAGGTGCAGTGGTACCTCAGACTATCCAAGATAGGGGAGTGTTTGGTATTTTGTGTTTTGGACTACGTTGACATTCTTGTCTGTATTCTAACACGATTAAGCAGTGGTACTGTTGTCACGATTGGCCATGGTAACAAAGTAGCCTTATCTGATGTTGATAGTTTGTGAAACACTTTGTCTTCAATACCAGCTGACTAAGGCACATTTGCGAGTACCAGGGTGACCATCTCATATCGGAGGCCACGCTCCTTCTCTTTCTCTTATGTGTTTTCAGTTACTGAATAGAACTTTCTTTTATCAAAATGTCGTCCCAAGTAGAGAAATAAGACTTTTCTATATTAACTATCTTTTGATTTAAATAACACCTGTACTGATTTAAATATTATTCATCCATCTAAGTAATTTATAAGTGATTTTAATTGTAGACTATCGTATTTTTTAACTTAGTACTGAACTACTGGTTTCTTGCTTGTTTCCAATAAAGACATAGATAGAGATAGAGGTATATAGATATCCACAAATACATAAATACCCACATACAGACTACTTTTCAAACTATTCTGATGAATGGTCTATTACATTCTGATTATAATTTTTTTTTTGAGTTCCCAGTTTTCACTAGACCAAAATTTGTGGAAATAATTTGAGTCACGATTGGATTTCTTTTTATGAATCTCATTCTAATAGAGATGTTGTGAGGAGACAAGTCTATGATAGGTAGGAATGAATTTGGGAAGAAAAGTCACGGTCTTGCTATTAAGGGGACATCCTTTATTTTTCAGAGAGCTAAAGAAGAGGCCCAGCAGAAGGAAGCCAAAGTGAAACTCCTGACCGAGTCCGTGAATAGTGTCATAGCTCAAGCTCCACCTGCCGCACAAGAGGCCTTAAAAAAGGAACTTGACACTCTAACCACCAACTACCAGTGGCTCTGCACCAGACTGAATGGGAAATGCAAGACATTGGAAGTTAGTAGCTTTTCTTGATTCTTATCAATTGTATATCAATTTATGGGCACTTGTGAAGCACAGTGATTAAGCACATAGACTGTGATATAAGACTACTTAGGCTCGAATTCTTCACTCAGGCACTTATGATTTGTGGCTTTGGGCCAGTTTCTTACCTTGTGTAAACCTCTATCTGTAAAATGAGCACACAAAAAGTACCTGTGTCATGGGGTGCTGAGAAAATTAAATGAGCTATATTCTATTTGAAGTACTTAGTCTAGTCTCAATAAATGTCAGCAGCCATCATTCTAATTCTTATCATTACCATCATTATTATTATTAGGTCACAACAATCCTTTAAATAAGTTTTTTCAGGATTTATAGAAATTGTCTTTATTTTTCATATCTTTGAATATGCATAAAGTCATAAGTATCTTAGCAGGAAGGTATTCTGTTGGAGAGGTGTATTTTATTATAACTATCTCTAATACTAGCTGTGCCCTGTCGAGTTCTTTACAAGACATGTCTAACTAGCTCTTTTTTGGGGGTATTTTACATTATATTTATTTATTATCATAAGTCTTGCTTTATCTTTCTCACATACTGATCTGAAAATAGGTTATAAAGAATTCAGATGCCTCAAATGATTACCATGTAACTGCATCAAAAATAAACTATTGTCCTCCTTGTAAAAATACTGTTTACTAGCAGTAAGCGTTATGCCAAGGAACTCAAAACTACCTACTACCAAATGCTAATGCTGCCAGATACTGTTCACTACATGGGCTTTAAATTAAGTCCCCTTCCCCCACTGAGTTATTTTTGTGAATATAGTTGATAAAGATTGCAGGTGCCCCATTATTGTTGAAAAACATTATTGTTTAGATAGCTTTTGTTTTTTGCTTGATATTTATTTAGTCTAAGTGAAATAAGTCAGACAGAAAAAGTCGAGAACCAAATGACTTCACTCATATGTGGGATATAAAACTGAAAGCAACAAAGGAACAAGACAAACAAACAAAGAATCAAACTCATACACACAGACAGCAGTTTAGATAGCTTTTTATAGTAAGTGTTTGATATTTAAAGGCAAATATGACTCAGGCCAGTAGAATAGACCTTTGAAAATATTAAAACATATATATTTATTTTACCAGCATCTAAGATATTTCCAACTTATAATTTTTTATTATAAAATGTGGTCTTTGAGTTTCTCCATTATAAATTTAATTCCTTCTTTATTTATCAGTCTCTGTCTCTTGTTTTATTCAATGCATTCTTCATACACTAGGCTAGTACCTTCTGTATGCCCGGAACTGTTACAGTTGCTGAGGACATAAATGAAAATCTCTTGTATTAGTGCTATGTGAGTGCTACAGAAAATGAAACAGAATGGGAAAGGAAGGAATGACACTGTAAGTCTCAAGGAAGTCACAACTAATTCATTATCATGTTACGTGAGGGAGGAACTTTATGTATGTAGGAAATTGCTTTCTGTTAATATTTAAATAAAACACAAATATTTTTTGTGTTCTTAATTTCTTTTTCTTAAACCCACAGTACATCTTTATTAGTATTTTTCTCCCCACCCCACCCCGTCTTCCATATTATTGTGGCACCTTATTTCTTACTCCCAATTAGTTCATGCCTTTGCCGCTGCTGTTGTAATTATTATTATTTTTAATGCTATTTGTTTTGATTTGCCAGTGCTATTTTCCAATTTCTATGAAGATTTTTGGTTTTTGTATCTTTCTTTTGCTTCTGCTCTTTCATTGAGTGTGAATAGCAAATACTTTCAGATTCTGCATGATGGAAAATGCCTTTGTTTTGTCCTCAGTATTGACTAATAGCCTAACTGAGCAGCTAATGATGCTGGGAGAGTTATATTTAACAACACATAAAAATATTATTCTTTTGTCTTCTGAAATTTCTTGCTGTGTAATAAAGAAATCTGCTGTCAAATTATTGTTTCTTTATAATTTTCTCTGGTACCTTTTCATTTTCTCTTTTTCTCCATTGCTTTGCAGTTTTGTTCTACGTTATCTGTGTGTAATTTGCTTTCATTTATACTTTGTCACTTGGTGTATTAATAAGAACAGAGATATTATTTGTCTCTTTGGTTGTCTCCATTATCTTTTTGAATATTTTCTTTCTCCCAGTCTCTCCATTTCTTCCTAGGGGAACCTTTATTTGATTTATGAAGAACCTCCCCATTCTGTGTTCTGATTCTTGGCTTCCCTTTAATAGTTTCCATATTTCTATCTTTATCTTCTGGATTCAGAGTAATTTTCTAAAGTCTGTCTTCTAATTCTCAAATTCTCTCTTCAACTTCCTAGTTCATAATTTATCCTTTGATATAAAAAAATATTCATCTCTGTCTATATACGCATCTCCTTATATGTGTGCGTGTTTGTATTTTTTCAAAGATCATATTTTCTATTTCTTAAGTTTTTGCTTAGTTATTTTGCAAATCTGTCTCATGTAATATTTTGCTTTTGTGTAATTCTGTTTCTTCCTTTAGTTAAGCAATTTAAACTTAGGTAATCTATTTGATTGAGAAGTCTCAACTTAATGAGAAATACACAAGAAACAGTTTTATTTTTCCAGTATCTAAAAACCAACCATTCAAACTTCATTTTCTGCATAGCAGTTGGGTTCTTCATCAGTATTTCAGTCTGAGCCCATATATTTTCATTGACTTTTAATTATTTTTAATTATTTAAATTGAGTCTCATTTAAATTTCTGTCTCATACTTTATTAAAATCTTCCACCAATTTAGATTAATCTTGTGACTTCAGCAATTTATACAGGGTTGGAAGTGAAAAAAAGTGATCTTACAGTACCCTCTTGCCACTCAATTTCTGGATAGTGATCTTCTAGTGTTGGTAGATGGGACAATAAAGAGGGGAGAAATGTACTCTTCATCTGATGTCCTTTTCTTGCCTGGCTACAATTGCTATATCCTTTCGTTAACACCCACACACATCTGTGATGATGAGTCTGTTATCACCAGACCTTCTAGGTTACCATCACTGTTCTGGCTTGTTCTCTATAGACTCTATATGGTCTGTGGGGATCCTAGTCATCCGTATTGATGTGGACTTTGAAACCCCCCCCCCCCAAAAGATTTCATAGGCATATGTGATACCTTGCAATATTTAACAGGAATTACAGACTGACTTTTGCCAGTAGCCTTACACCACATTCCCTTGAGAATTACACATTGTGACCCATGATTCTGCGATGTTCTGGGGTCTTATTTGCCCACCACATCTGAACTCAGCCTGTGGGCGCTGGCAGATCCTATCTTGTATAACTCAGGAATGAGAAAGTTGAAAGAGTTGGCCTTGGTTCCTCTTTTTTTTTTTTAATGGGACTTTATTGGGGAACAGTGTGTTTTTCCCAGAACCCATCAGCTCCAAGTCAAGTTGTTGTCCTTTCAATCTCAGTTGTGGAGGGCGCAGCTCAGCTCCAGTTGCCGTTTTCAATCTTTAGTTGCGGGGGGGGGGGGCAGCCCACCATCCCATGGAGGGAATTGAACCGGCAACCTTGTTGTTGAGAGCACGACCTCTAACTGAGCCATCCGGCTGCCCGGGAGCTCAGTGGCAGCTCATTATCTTCAATCTAGTTGTGGAGGGCACAGCTCACTGGCTCATGTGGGAATCGAACTGGCAGCTCTGTGGCTCAGAGCTCACTTTCTAACCAACTTAGCTATCCATCCGCCCTGGCCTTGGTTCCTCTTTGACCATACTTGCAGCTCAATAGGGAATGCATGCCAACCATCCCTTTATTAATATATCCACCCAGTTGATGAGCAATACTCTTTTAGATCTGTAAAGAAAGGGGGCCAGATGATTTCCCCACCAAAGCCCTCCCTGTCAGCCCTTCTTTTTAGACCAGGGCTCATGATAACCTATTAACAGAATATCTCTCATAGAATGTAGGGAACTTAGCCGTTTATTTCTTAAGTATGAACTCTAGTTGCCAATGTCAAGAAACATATTAATAGATGCAACTGGCAATTTTTACCACCAGACTAAACTTATTTATTATAAAATTGTTTAAAATTGTTGTGTTATCTCTGTCATAAGGTGTGGAGTCTACCATTTGTTACAACTTTTGACAGCCTCTAATGACATGGTTTGTCATTGTTTTGTTTGTCATTTGTTTGTTTGTTTGTTTGTGAGCTCACCTCTGGTAGGAATTATTTTACTGTAACTCACAAAGCTCTGGGCTGTTAGAGGATCCCTATGAGTCCTTTCCATCTGTCTCTACCAGAGTTTGAGAGATGTTATGTTTTACCCCCATGTGTGCTGTAAACTTAGGTTGTGGTATCTTATGGGTGGATCCTCATTTTCTCACCAAAATCCAAAGGATTCTCAACTTCGTTGTTAATTCCTTATACTCCAGTGGGTGGGGATTTCACAGTGCTCCTTTCCAGGATACATAGCATACAATGTTTTCCATTTCTGTGGAATGTATGAGACCAATGCCTCTTTTCCCATCCCAAGTTAGGGTTGAATACCTTAGCTCTTATGTCATATACCCTGTTCTGATAATGCCAGTATTTTGGTAAGCTTGGTTTCCCAACCTGTACCTACACTTGACTTCCCTCTTTGTTTCTGCCACCTGAAGATTTTTCATACTTGTTTCATAGATACGCTATGAATGTAAAATGTTTTTCTTTACATTTTATTCAGTATTTCAATATTACTGATGCAAGGGTTGGGGGATTACCACATCAGCTCCATTTACCATTTGGAACGGATGTTTCCTTTTTGTTTGTGCATGCTTCAAAGTCAATTTAAATTCTGTGATTTCAAAGTAATTTTTAGTTCCAAACTGTTAAGCTTAGCAGTTATTCTAAGGGGATTTTAGCTCCAGTTCAGGCTGCACAACTATATTTTATTTTGCTGAGGTGACCTGTAAAGCCAATACATTCATCCTCTCCAGTTGTGTCCTTCAGATGCATTGAGGACACAAGAGGCCATCCATCCTGATGGCTAAATCAGCAAGGTAGTTCGTTACGTCAATCTGCACCAAAGTTAATAAGACACAGTACCAATTGCATCTCCTTATCTTCAAAGCTCTAAAGTACCCTCGGGCATTTAAAGAGGTATTTATTATTTTCCCATTGGGATCTTTGCCCAGAAGGAATACAGACTGTAGTCCAGCAGTATCTGGAAGTGCCCCGGATTTAAGATTTCTATCACCTTTTAAAGCAAAATATTTAATTTCACTTTTTTTGATAAACTGTGTGTAAAATGCCAAGCAAGTATTGGTAGGCTGGCAAAGCAGGTTAGATTGATATGTTTCATCAGTTAGAGAGGGAATGTCTTCCATCATTTGAAAGGGCTAGGCTCAAAGGTGAAAATATAGAATTTTAGTTTCTGCTCAAATAAAACTTTCTTTCTGAGCTTCATCTTTGGTAGAGGTGGTGTGAGGGCAGTAGCAGGTAGTGCTAATTGCACTATTGTATATATAGGTTTGCCCAATATTTACAATCTCAATGCTAATGGAAAATGACCTCTAGTGCATCTTCCTGCTTTTTCCCTGACAGGCATAACCATAATCCAGAAATTTGCCTGTATTATTCCTGTGCTTAAAAATACTTTATCACATAGATATGAATGCCTAAACAATGTATTGTTCGATTTTCCTTGTTTTGAGCATTACAAAAAATGGTAACCTATAATATATAGTTCTCTCGGGCTTACTCTTTTCGCCCCCAATTTTTGTGTCTGAGAGTCATCTATATTGTTCTGTTTGAAGAATTTATTCATTTTTACTTCCTTATTCTCTATTTAAATGTGGCACACCATATATATCTATTCTCCTGCCAGTGAATATTAAGGTTTCCTTTCTTTTTTAAAATTCTGGCTATTACAAAAAGTGCTGAAATGAGCATTCTTGCAATTGCCTTTGTTATCCATGCAAATCAGTTTCTCTGAGGATGTATAAGAAAATTGGAGTTGCTAGGCTGTTGGGTATGTGGATATTCATCTTATGGAGAATGACAAATTATTTTCCAAAATGGTCATTCCAACGTACACACCCACCAGCAATAAATACAAATTTATGTTAATGTATACCTTCTGTCACACTTGAAGTTGTCAAATTTCTCATTTCTATTAGTCATTGTGGTATAAATATCTCACTGTAATCCTGACTTACATTCCCCTGATTAGAGTTTGAGTGTATTTTCATATGTTTATTGGCTATACATATATCTTTTTCTTTGAACACTAGTTCAGGCTTTCCTTCCCTATCCCAAGGTCAGAAAAATACTCCTCTGTATATTCTGTTAGCGATCTTAAAATTTTGCTTTTTTATGTATGAATTCTTTTGTGTATTAATCAGTTTTTTTCAATATATATCAAAAGCCATTTTAAAATAGTTATATCCTTGAAATAGTTAGTAGTTATATTTCTGATAATATACCACAAGGAAATAATTTGAAATATGGAAAAAATCCATACTCAGGATGATGTTCACCACAAATTTAAAATAGCAAACAAAAGTAAAAATAGTGTAACTATTCAAAAAATGTTAATTGTTAAAGAAACAAAAATGTAGCCACTTAAATGAAACCTAGATTTTCATTAGAAATGACTTCTTAGTATTATGAAAAAATTTATATGATGTAATGTTTAGTGACTAGCACTATAGTTAAATCCATACTTTAATTTTTTCATTAAATTTTTGGGGGTGACATTGATTAGCAAAATTATATAGGTTAGAGGAGGTCCCAGAAAAAGGGTGATAGTTGATGTGTTGGGATGTTAGGTGGATATATGCATTTTTAGGTATGTGTTTATTTTTATTTTTCTCAGACTGTAATGTTGATGAATCATTTATTTATTTAAAAAAGTAAATCACTGAATCTTGAATTTATGTAATAAAATATTTCCTTAATGATGTGTAATTATAGATGTATTAGATGATCAAATTGAGTAGTCACGTTTTCAATTATCTTCTGGAAAGGAAAGGTGAAATCTAAAATAAATGTTACATTTTTAGAGGTTTTACAAATGGAAATGATACAGTCTTCCAGTCACTTTTCTATTGAAATATTTCACCTGAGATATATATTTCGTTCTTAGGAAGTCTGGGCGTGTTGGCATGAGTTACTGTCCTACTTGGAGAAGGCAAACAAGTGGCTAAATGAAGTAGAATTCAAACTGAAAACCACTGAAAATATTCCTGGTGGAACGGAGGAAATCTCCGAGGTGCTAGAGGTAAGTTGTAAATTCATCTAAATGATAATTTTATATGCTGTATGGAAAGATGTCAAGTACCGAATAAAAAATACATTCAAAGAAAACGGGACCCAGAGCCTAGTGGCTATGACCTTTCCAGCACTCTAGGTGAAGCCTTTGTTTCCTTTAAGAACCTTCCAGTCTCAAGGTTTTAAAGAGGATTTAAACAACCTTACAGAAGACTTTTGCTGTTTGCTGTATCACTAAGTTTTGTGTTGACACTTTTCTTTATCTGCTTCAATGTACTACAGAACTGCAAAGACATTTTACTTTGAATACACACTTTTGCTCCTTTGGAGCAGGGTTTAAAGGGAATAATAATGTAAAATCGTATTTCCAGTTTAAAAGCTACATTTATAGTATTGGGACATATTTTTAAATTATTTAAAATAATAAGAGTATACCGTATAGACAGTTTTGAAGTATTACATGGGCTTTGATATTATAACTATATATTTAAAATAGTCATACATTTCAGTCATTACAAAATTTTAGTATGTTTTCAAGTTTTATTTTGAAGATCTTTAAAAAGTAAAATTTAAGGGCTTTTGTATGTGAAAACTTTGATTTATATGAACTTCTGATAATTAATCAATTATGTTCTGTGCTTTTGATTATACTTCTGGTTAATCTTTTACATATAATGACTATGTAGTTTTAGCATATGTATTGTATGTAGAAACATACATGGTGCAGCCCCTGTGTAAATATGCTAAAATAAGGTGCATAAATTAATCAAGATGTGAAGAAAATGCAAAATGTTTCTTTAGACAGAATAGAATTTGGATCCTAGAATGTCCCAGCAGAAACCTAGACATCATTATATCCGACTCCTTATTTTCACGAGAATTGTACAACCTGAAGAGATATCGAAGAACAATGAGAGAGGTCTCACGTGGACTATAATTTTGGCTCTGTCCTATTTAGACTTGTTCATTGACCAAACATTCCTTGTGAATCAACAATGTTGTGCATCTTCCCAAAAAGATGAAGAAACTTACATTAGTAAAAGAGTGGTGGACAGAACAAGGGATGTGATAATGCAGTTGTCGTATTAATGATCAGATGGAAGGACCTCATTCTCCTTTTTATTGCCTCCTAGTCCAAAGATGGTGACTCTACCTCTAAGCCATGTATGCGTGAAAACGTGTGAAGGGCAAAGGGTTTCCTACTAAAGAGACTGCCTTTTTGTTTTTGTTTTTTAATTTGGGAAGAGAACCTTTTGGAATTCTGCCTACATATACTGTCAGAATCATGTCACTTGGCCATTACGAGCTGTAAGAGAAATTGAGTATTTTACCTTTTCAGGTTTTAGAGTAGAGGACATCAAAGAAGAAGGTGGCTGTGAATCATTTTTAAGTGTCTCATTCCACAATCTTGCCATAAACTCATGAAATTTACATATAACAACATCATATTTCTTTTTGAAATAACACTAACCTTCCACATTTATTATCCCAATTAAATATTGTTTCAAATTGCTTGTAACTTAATTATATGTAAAGCAAAAGATAGTGAGCATTTTGTGCTAATTCCATGTATTTAGAAAAAGAAGAGCAATAGTAATTATTGCAAATTTGTTTCAGTCACTTGAAAATTTGATGCAACACTCAGAGGATAACCCAAATCAGATTCGCATATTGGCACAGACCCTAACAGATGGCGGAGTCATGGATGAACTGATCAATGAGGAACTTGAGACATTTAATTCTCGTTGGAGAGAACTACATGAAGAGGTATGACGATGAGAGTGAAAAATCTCTTTAAACTGATTTGCATAAACATCTAGCAAATACTTTTAGGCTTCTCAGGTGGATTAAAGAATATTTACATATTAGCTCAACTTCTAGATTTTAGAAACTGTCATGTGCTAGAACTGGCTGAAATATTTACATGTGTAGTTAATCATTTTATCTTATAAAATGTTATAACGTATGGTTTTTAACAGGAAACTGAGACATGCTCGAGTCCACGAACAAGTAACTAATCTAGTGTTCAAAATCAGTTCTTATCTGACCACAAAGTTCTTTACCCTAATCAAGATTAACCAATATGTGTAGGTATCCTCACATCTGTCTCTCTCTCTGTCTCTCCCTTTCTTTCTCTGTCTGTTTCTTTCTCTACACATGGACACGCGTTTGTTATGGTCACATGTAATCTATTAATAAGATATGTGATTCTATTAGTACCCAAGATATTGCATAATGGTTATTCTTCCTAAATAATACAAAAGAGTTTTTGTTTGTGTAACAGAAGAATTTTTACATTTAAAAATTCACACACGGTGTGATTTTTCAAATCAAAATTAAAGGAAAATAACCTATTCCTTTCAATGAAACAGTGTTTTACAGATGCACTCTTAAGTCAAAAATGGATTGTTTGTCAAGAAGGACAAAACTGATCATTATGAAGTTTAGTTTCATATCCATTTACTAAGTGCGTCTGTGACATGTGAGATACTGTTCTAAGGTTCTTAAGTTCCTATCCTTCATTATTTATAGGCATAGATTAGCTAATCAAAAAGTCATTGATTTCTTAGGATTTTGAGGACATGAAAACAAATAATCTTATGAGATGCAAAAAGTTGTTTTAGAACTTATTGCAGAGGATGAGAGGACTCAGGAAACTTGCACACACCCGTGTGGGTCAGCACTGGAATGTGTTTCGGGTAGCTTTCCTAAAGAAGGTAAATTGTGAATTAGCTGTGAACATTTTAAAATTAGAGTAGGAGACAGCTAAACGGGTAATTGTAGGCGGGCAATTACAGGCAGGTGGACACCAATACATGCAAAGAATTGGAAGGATGAAGGTGATTATATGAGGTCGGACAGTTAAGTTCACGAACTCGTCCTAGAAAAAAATGCTATGTACCTTGTTGCTGAATATCACTACGGTCACCTTCAAAGTACTCCCCTTGGGAAGCTAGGCACTGACACCAGTGCCTAGTCCACCCTTCAAAGCAATTCTGGGACTCTTTTTCTGGAATGGCCATCAGAGCTGTTGTCATATTACCCTTGATATCCTGAATGTCATCAAAATGTCTTCCTTTAAGTATTTCCTTTATCTTCGGGTAAAGAAAGAAGTCATTGGGGGCCCGGTCAGGTGGGGGAGTGGCTGAAGGTGAGCCTGAGTGGGTAGGCATGAGCAAGATTGCTGAGGGAGACCTGTGCTTCAAACAGCCTGGTCTACAACCATGTGCTCAAGGAACCACTGAAGGGTTTCATGTAATGGGGAAGAGAAGAATGATGCCATGACCGGATTACATGACCTCAGAGGTGACTGTAGAGAAGGGATGGTCTGAGAGGTAAGGAGATTGCAGGCAGTGAGACCCAGTAAGAAGTGATCATTTTAGTTCAGTTGAAGGCAAGGCCAGTCTTTGGTTATAGGTACAGAGAAAATGAAAAATCTAAGAGAGCATCTAGGTTTCTGATTTAGGTGATTGGGTAGCTGAGATGTTTCCTAAACATGATGGGAAATAAGGAAAAAAGCAAGTGTGGAGGTGAAAGATCATGTGTCACATTTTACCCACGTGGACCCCGAGATGACCGTTTAAGTTTAATACCAAGCAAAGCTAATCCCTTAGTCAGGGTCATAGGTGCTGGTCATGAATTTGGGAGACAATCCCTACAGGGAGAAGTGAGGGAGTGAGGAGAGTCGGGAATGAAAGGTTGGAAGATTGATAAAAGAGGGTGCTTTTTTTATCAGGGTTTTCACTGTGAGTGACTGGGCTCAATCCCAGTGGAAGCTTTAAAGAAATCATGTAGGAATCAGCATTATAGAGCACACTTAAAATTGTCCCATGAGCTAATGGGTCCCTTTTTGTTTGAGGATTGCCCTTGGGTACATAAAATTCCAGGATGTCTGGGCCGCCAAGAGCAGTAAAATTGAGAAATGTGGGTGCTTAAGGTGAGGATGTAGCCATGTATGCAGCATCTGGCCACCGTAACTTCAGGTGAACTCAGAGGTTCTGAGGTTAGGCATCTGCTGCAGTACTTACAGAGCACCCCGGTGGGGCTAGTCCATAATCCAGTACGAGAGAGCCGAAGTTCAAGACAGTGGTTCAGGCTAGTTACACAGATTACACAAATTAATATAAGACCTCATCTTATTTTACTATAATATAAGACCAGGTCAATATAATATAATATAGTATAGTATAATATAATATAATATAATATAATATAATATAATATAATATAAAATAAAATAAAATAAATAATACTGGGTCTTATATTCATTTTTGCTCCAAAAGACACATTAGAGCTAATTGTCCGGCTAGGTCTTATCTTCAGGGAAATACGGTATATAGCTGTTACAATCCCATCGACTCTATTCCCTATGCTATACTCCACATCCCATGACTATATATATATTAAATTATCGTTGACATTCATTATTGTTCAGCTTCAGCTTCAGGTGTACAGTGCAGTGATCAGGCATCTACACCGTCCCTGAAGTGGCCTCCCTAATAAGATCATGTTTTACATTGGAAAGAAAGAAGCCCTGAGTAGGATTGTGTCCAGGCCTGAAAACAAGTAGGTGAGGGGGAAGATCAGTGTCAAGGTGCCCGCAGCGAGCCTCCCAGTGGTCCATCCTGCCACTGTCTTTGTTGAGTAGGCGCTTTATCCACATCAATACAAGGGACTAGGGGTTGGAGAAAGGGAATTGCAAACAGGCCTTTGGCCTTTGGCCCTCATGGCACTGTTATTGGACTGGAGTAAAAGTAGATATTCCTAAGTGGCAACTGTTCATAGGTCATTTAAATTTGGATTTTGATACAGAATTGGAATGTGCTTTTATTGATATTTGGATGGTAGTGTCAGGATGGAAATTATAGTTCAAGCCAAAGACTCAAAAGGCAGATTGTCAAACTGACGTTGGCGAAACTATGAAAAGACCCCAATTTAAATCTTTAGTAGTGTTCAGAGTCTGTCTCTTCTGTCCTTAGGAATAGACCACCCTCTAACCTGATTTTGGCATCCGCCTCATTTACGCGCTACTCTTGCAAATGTTTCATACCACAAACACTACCTATGTCTTTTATATTTCAAAGGTCATTAGTATGGAACCTGGCATTTCCCCCAAATAAATAATAATCCAACTCAGCACCAAACCGTGATTGAACACCTACTCTGCTGTATCCAAGATGAGTTGTGAAAACATTGAATATTGGGTTGGAATAACCCCTTGTAGAAGTCAGGGTCAGAAAGGTCCCACACACTCCACAGTAACTTGCACAGGGAAGATTTAACACCAATAAGTATTAACTCTTTCCTGGGACTTCGTTTTTGAGAGAGATTAGAAGAGAACTCAAAAGAATACCCTAAGGCCGAGGATATAGTACCCAAGGGAGAAACTGATTTGCAAAGCAAGATGCTTACCCAAGGCCGGGATTCAAACCTGTTTGGAAAGATTGTGTTTCCTGCCCATGAGATGGCAAAAAAGTTCACTAGGATGACCTCACCCAGAGCTAGTACCTGGTCAGGGGCTGACGCTTGTGTGAGAGGAATCTTGGAGAAGGGTGCTGACAAAGCTCATAGGGAAGTAACCTGGGGGGGGGGGGGGTGATGCTAATGGATTTGCTGGGAAGCTGGATGGCGTGCCCGGTGGACTCCCTGGGAGGCTATTTGCAGTAGGTACTGCTGAACTTAGGGAAACCAGCTTGGGCTCCATGATGCTGCCCATGGATTTGCTATCCATGCTGAACTTGCCGCTGGGGCACCCACAGAACTTGTCTGAAGACACCTGTATAGGGTGGTGCTGAAGTGTGTGGGGTAGGAGTACGGAACAGCTGATATTAGCTCTGCTGGACATCCCACAGGCCAACCAGGGCCACAGAGACAAGGAAGAAGTAAAAACACACTGGAACGGAGAAACCTTTACCTCCCCCAGTGTCACTCCAGCGCCCTCTACTGACAAAGTTTAGCATCATGCCAGTTGGCAAAGAGAGCGATTCCAGTATCACCAGCAGATCAATGTTGAAAGGCAATACATTACATTGATAACTGGCATATCCCCCTACAACTCATTGGGTATGTGACCTTGGGTAATATTTTACAAGCTCCCTTTTTTATATGGGATAACAGATCCTGTTTCATAGGGTTCTCCTGAGTAAAATAGAAAACACTGCATGGAAAGGGCTTCTATCGTGCTAGGAACATAGTACATATTCAGTAAAGGATCAGCACTTTTATTTTTACTAAGCCATATGCTGTAGTACCTACCCTCAAAACAATGTGTGTGTGTGTGTGTGTGTGTGTGTGTGTGTCTGTGTCTATCTCACCAATGACAGGGATCGACAAACACATTCCGATATGAAAAACAATGAAATGTACCCACCTCCATTATTTTAATGAAATGTAGAAGACTGACAAAATGACTTATTTTATCATCTCCTTAGTCTTAAAAATGACAGGAGTTCTCCATTTCTACTTGAGTAGTCAATTAAGCAGAATCCTATAGTAACAGCAAATAAACTTGAAATCACTATCCGTCTTAGCTATGCTTATATCAAATATCTAGCCACATATAACCTGAGAGTAATTTGGCAATGGAAGTAAAGCATATTTGGTGCTTTAGAGCTTTGCTGAAAATGACATCATGCTAGAGATGATGGCCTTTTCACATTCTGTTGTGCTGGTCTTTAATAAATTGATGTGACTTTAAAGATAGGAAGTTGAGTGAAAACGATGGGTAGTAACAGGGTTTTCCTATTTCTTAGGGTGAAATCTGGGTTCTTTGATCAATTCCTAACTGTTTAGTTAATAGAGACACACCTAATAATTTGTTAGCTAAATCAATCGTTTTGATGTTCTCATTGAATATTTTGTTGAAAACTGGTATTTTGATGCAGTATAGATGGAGACTCGGGATCAATTATGTAAGGGGCTGGGAAAATAAAATCATTATAGCTAAAGAGTTTTTAAATTAATTTCTTTTATTTTCCAAAAAAATCGATGTCATACATTAGATTGTTAGTCAAAAATCCTGAATTCATTTTAAGCTGTAATTTTCTTGATTTTTTGTTGTTGTTGACTACAGAAAAATTGTTTTTCCATTAATAAACACAGTGCCCTTTCACTTGAAGAAGAGCCTTAGCCCATTTTCTTCTTAATTAAATGCCTCTGTCAGAGGTTTGTGGGTTTTTTTTTTATTGCCTACGTAATGTTTCTTAGAGCCACAATTATGCAGAGCAAAGGTAACTTTCAATTGCCTGCTAAATCAATCAAACAGCCAGAGGTTTTATTGCCTATGAATATTTAAAAGAGATAGGCTAGATCCCATTCTTAATTTCAGAGTGTGAGGTTGCATTCAGATCAGTAATAAATTATTTCCATTCCTTGAAAAGGCATCCTTCACTCTTGATAATCTCATGGCACTATATTTTCTACTCGTCGGGATGACTTGAAAGATGGCTATCAGACCAGGAAACAGCTCCCCAAATCATACAAAATCATCTAATTTTTGCAACTCACTACAAAGTAACTAAGCTACAGAAGATGTGTTAGTGGTACAGCAACCTGCGTGGTAATAGCGATAACGTGTGATGGTTACAGTGGCCCACAGGCTCTATGTGCCTGACATGCATCTTCTCATTCATTCTTGCAGTAGCCTTGTGGTATATAGCCTTGAACATACCCATTTTACAGATGTGAAAGTGTATCAAATGCCACAGAGCCAGTAAGAAGTCATCGACAGTAGCCTTGTGGTATAAAGCCTTGAACATACCCATTTTACAGATGTGAAAGGGTATCAAATGCCACAGAGCCAGTAAGAAGTCATTGAGTGTTTAGACACAAGTATCTTTGTGCTTGAGCCTGGACCCATGACCACTTGACCTCACAACCTCCTATCTCAGTGATTCTTTCCTTATATTAAAATAAAGCTGCCTGGTAAGAAGTGAATAGTACAATTATCTAGTGTCGCAATGTCTAAGGAAAGCTTACAACATAAGCTTAAAAATATTAGGATGACTAATTAAAATGAAACATTTTAGAGTCTTAAACATTGAAATCACATATTTAGAGTTGAAAGCCTTCACCAGTTTTATTGATTAGTGATTATTTCTTCTTTCTTTGTATTATTAATACCCCCATATCTGTCTTTTTCATAGTCATCTATAAGTTCTTTCACCTCACATTAAAAGTAGACAGAGTAAAAGAGAAGAGGCAAAATCTAAATTGGTTAATTCTGCTTTAATAGTAACATGATGATAGGCAGCTTAAGGGACCCGTTGTTCCAGGTATTTGTGACTTTATTCACTCAGTGTCACATCTCCCTTATCATAGATAGACCAAATCAACAAATAATGAATGAAGAAAAACTATAGAGTAATGCAGGAAAATAAGTATGTCAATCACGAGGTCAAAATTGTATTGGAAAGCCCTTTGTCTAATAAAACAATATGCTTTATGATTCTGTCAATATGTTTACTTCTTAGAAAATATCAATCTATTATAACATTAGTAGACATAGCTGCTGTTTATTGAGTGTATTTTTATGTCAGTCCTTGTGCTAGGACTGTATTATAAACAGTATAAAACTTAATCTTCACATTAGTTTTATGAGGTAGATTTGATTAGCTCACTTCCCAGATGTTGAAATGGGGCTGACTTCCCTTCCCAGGAATTAGGCAGGTGACATTTCTCAACTGACCTCTGCAGAACACCAGGATGCTGGGAAATTTCCAACAAATATACTTTTAAATGTTTGCTCTCTTGCAGGGAAGTATGAGTAAACCTTAAAGTCCAGGCCAAAAAACAACAAAAAAAGAAAATGAATGAAGTAATACAACTATGAGCAGTGACCCTTGCACTGCCCTGGTATTAAAAGTTAATACATGCACTAGAGATTGGCTGAATGAAGCCAGTTGATAGATCATCTGAGAGAGCCTCAGGCTCAAGCAAATTTGGGGGAGCCGAGCAAAGATTCTACATATGATGGATGGGGGATATTCTGTCTGCAGAGGGTGCCAGTGTAAAAATAGGTCTATGTCTCTTCCCGCTCTGAGTATAAAAGCAATAGTAAGAATAATTATAATAATCTCATCTGAAAATGTGTAACCATAGGCCCATCCTTGTGAGGATCTCTCTTTGAGTGTATATTACCAATAAGGACCAAGGACTCCTCAACATAAGAGGTTAAGTTACAGTAGCTCCACGTTGGTAGCACCCTAGTACTGGTCAGAATCAAATGTAAATCCTTTAGAAAGAAAAGTGCCCTCAGTATTCTCTCAGATTAAATTCAGTGAAATTTGATCTCATGATAAAAAACAACAACCCACAAGCACAAAGAAAACAAGCCATCATGAAACAAACTCATCATCTACAACACTGAGTAATTTAGACCACCTCCTCTACAATGTCAGATACTAAAAGTGCCAGATGACTAATATAAAATAAGTAGGTAAAACATTAAAGAAATAAGTGATACTGAAAATAGAATAAACAATACAACACTAAAAGTTGATGAGGAAGATTTGTAAAAGATCAAACTAATACTACTAACGTTAAAATTATCATTCTAAAAATTAAAAAAATAATGGATATGTTTAATGTATTTTAAAGAGTTGAAGAAAAATGAGTTAAGAGAAAATTGAAAGATAATATATAGAATGTGATACCAAAAACTAAGGAGGCTGACAATATGAGCAGGAAGACAAAAGATATCGGTGTAGATTATAAATGTCTGACTTACATATGTCTAATACAAGGTTCTGAAGAAGAGAATAAAGAAAATGGACATGCAGGAATACATAAAGGATATTGAAGAAAAACTTCCAGAGCCAGTGACACAATCCGCTTCATCAGGAAACACAATATATAACATGCAGAACAAATAAATGGAAATCTGCTCTTAGACGTATCACAGTGAAACTGCAGAATTCCAAAGACAAAGGTAACTTAGCAACCAGAGAGGTGAGGCAAATAACCTATGAACAAATGTAACTTGGACTGACATTACACTTCTGAGCTACAACGAAAGAAAGTGGGAATATTTTCGTGTTGAGAAAAAAAATTACCATCAGCCAAGAATTCTGAACTTAGCAAAATTACATATTAAGAACAAGGGGGAATTAGACATTTTCAGAGAAACAGGAAGTAAGATTTTACCCCAGCTGACCCTTTCTAAAAGAAAGTAATTCTAAAAGGAAGGTCTGAGATGCCCTGATGAAAAGATACATGAGAGAGATGATTCTCTCAGCCATGTGAAGATACAGCAAGGAGGCCCTTTGCAAACCAGAAAAAGGGCTCCCACCAGACACTGAATCTACGGACACTTTGATCTTGAATTTCTCAGCCTCCAGAATTGTGAGAAATAAGCGTGTGCTACATAAACCACCTAATCTATGTTGTTTTGTTATAGCATCCCAAGCTGATAAAGACCAGCTGAAAAAATGAGACTTTCTACCAACACTTGACAAAAATGGTACAAGAGGGAAAGTCCCATGACAGTCTCACTCAAAAATACAAGGAAAGATTCTAAGACAAATTTTGCCAAATTGGATCCAATTGTATATAAAACAATTTTTAAGTTTGATGCTCTCTTTTCCTTCTATACCCACTCCTTTTGATATTTTGTGCAATGTCACTTTCAATATCTTTTACATGCAAATGATTCTCAAAATATTATCTCTAGGACAGACCACTGCCCTGAACTCTAGACTGGTGTATCCACCATTCTGTGATCTATCTCTATTTGGATATCTCATAGACAATTCAAACTTAACATACTCAGATCCGAGCTCCTATCAAACCTACCCAGCACAGTGATCTTCATCCTTGTTTGGGGCAATACATTCTTTACTTTACTCAGGCCAGAAACCCTAAAGTAATTTTGGGCTCTTTCTTCACCAGCCTCTCCCCAGCGGATATCAAAGGTAGTCTCAGCAGATCTAAATGTGGTCTGGCAGGCAATACAGGATATGCAAGTTCCCCATATTTTTCTTTATGAACCAGGTCCTTTTCACTTCAGTCACACACTCAGTCCACTTTTAGACCACTTTATACTGGTGTATAAAAAATATATATCTAATAACTTGGCTTCTGTCTATTAATAGGCTGTCATCATAAAGAGGATATCAAACCTACATTCCAGATGATTACACAGATTCATATATATATGAAACATGCTATCTCTTCCTATGTTTCATTGCTAAGGTATAAGTGTAACTCTTAGCAAAAATATTAAGCCAATAGCAGTAGACCTACATGTTAAATTACTGATCAGATTGGTCTTATGGACAGATTTTTTGGTGTGTAATGAGAAGTGTAAAACACAGTTAACTCTCTTTAAAGAGTAAAATGTTACATGCTACTAAGTTTTCTCTAAAATGGTCGAGTTACTGAATTTCGAATCAGCTAAATTCTAGAATATTTAACTTTCCTCTTGGCATATAAAATCTTTAAAATAATTTTTAACTCTCTTTTTCCTAAGTTGTCCATATTTAAAGTGAAGAACCTGGCTGGATTTATTTGTTCAACCCCCACTCACTGCTTCATCCATTCATCATAGATGCCTTGTTTGTTGCTGGAGGGGCAACTGTGAGATGAAATCGAGGGAAAGGAGGACGTGGGCAGGGGTGACATAGAGGGAGGAAGTGCAAATTATTCTTCAGGGTGTTTGATGGCAAGAAATGGTAGCTGTGTGATGCGATGAAGGCAGTAGCTAAAGCTACGTTAATTATTTTGCAAGCTATAAATGTATCAGATCTACACATTGTACACCTTCAATTTACACAATGTTATGTGTCAATTATATCTCAATAAAGCTGGAAAAAAATAATTAGCATGGCTTTGAAAATCAATGTTAAAAAAATGTTTGGCGATGAAAAAATAAGAGAAGGGCCAGTAACTTCAGTAATAGGATAGAGAAGATGTTTTATTGATTTTTAGGACAGTGAAAATTTGAGCATGTTCGTAATCTGAGGGAAGATCCACTAGAGATACATACTGAATATCTAAGAGCAAGGTCTTACAGGAAAAGACGTATGAGCAAAAATGGAAGGATAGACCTGGGAAGTGGAAAAGAGAAAATTGAGAGAGCACGAAGTTATTTTGAGGCACAAAGCAGTAAGGCTGAGAAAATGGACTCAGGAAAGACTCCATGCCTGAGAGGGCGCTACATCTTTTTTTCAATTGTGTAGGGTTGGTGACATTAGAAGTGGGGATGGGAGAATAGAGAATTGGTGCCTTTGAGGAAGTGAGTGCGGAAAGCATTTGGAACAGGAGCTCTTCTGTTGTACAGATCAGCTTAAAATAAGCATAAGTGTTAGCGAACAATAGTAGATTCAGTAGTAGTAAAATCGTTTGCAATGGAAACAGTTATGTGAATTTTTCCCACAGTTTTCTGCCAGATGATAATTTTATTCACAACCACATATGTACAGACACATGGGCAATCAAAAGAAAAGGGACATTCATTTCGTTATCTTCAGTTAGTATCTCCAGGAAGTCTTTGATCATAGCCTGCAATAACTCAGAGACTGGTCTTTGGAGTCTTATCTTCCAGGTATATTCGTATTTGGAAGTCACTCATTTGGTGTTCATTTGTCTTCCACCAGTATGTCACCATGTCCTGTTGCCTCTAATTTGAATTTCATGTTGTTGTTTTTTAAATTTATTTCTCTAACTTACCAATTTAGTTTGGATTCTTATTTCCACCTTGTGGCTATTGGCCATTTTCCCCAAGTTGTTGTAACCAGGATCAGCTACTTAATTTCCAGACCTCAGTACAAGAAAACAATGCAGACTGCGTGTTGAAAAATTAAGAATTTCAAGACAGCGACAGGGAACACTACACAAAGCATGCAGTACTGCATTACGCCCAAGATGCCAGCCCTGATTGGCATTTTATATACTTGGTTCATTTTACAACTAAATTGCTTTTGAAATTGTTCAGGAGTTACAGAACTTAGACTCATTTCTAACAGAACATCATTGTTTAAAGAGATTCCACTGGGGATTATCAACCAATGATAAATGCTTTAATATTTTGAAAGGTAGGATTTTTATCTAATTCTTAGAGCGTTAATAATGGATTAGCTTCTAGGATTACGTTTCTCCACGTTTTGGATTTGTTCTTTGAATCTGTTCCTTCCTTACAGTGGAAGAAAGGATTTGGGCTGTCTTGAATCTTGACTTGCCTAGGTTAAATGCTCTATGATAAAACTATTATCTTTATACAAAAATCGTACTGCAAGCAGATAGTTATACCAAACATCTGTGCTCAAGGTGACTTCCTTTTTGAGCTGAGTAGTGGACTATGTAACTTGCTCTCATAATAATTTTAATTGAATAATTGGACAAGAGTGATTACATTTTAAAGGGGAAAAAAAGTCACCTGCTTCACATTTGCACAAAGTAATAAACCCAGTAGTCCAGCCCTCTTTAATGGTTGAAAAATAGTCAAGTGAGTATATGCTTTTTATTTTTTTAATTAGAAAATAATTTTTAATCCTCTATTTGCTGTATCTTCTTTTGTTATCTGAGAAGGGTAGCTTTCTTTTCCTACTATCAATTATGTGAGTTAACTTGATTCTTCCTTTAATAATATTTTCACACACACCTTGTATTTTTAGTTTGATTGTCTATTTTATAGATACCAGAACTGAAATATTATGTAACCTTTATAAGAAAAAGGGTGATGGTAGATGCATTGCATTCTTATTTTTACTCACCAAGAATCATGGAAATTTATTTATATTTTTAATTTTGTAAGTAATAATTCTAATATCTTTAAATATAATTCATCTTATTTCAATAAATAGTGTCCCATATGCCATTTGCGTTCACCTTTCTGAAATGTTTTATAAGGCGGTAGTTATAATCTTCTTGCCTGAATGTATATCAAATATAGCATATTAGCTTTATTTGGTTCAGACACAAAGAGACACACCAATACACATACACGACATGTATGTTTGTGTATATGTATGGGTGTGTGTGTGTGTGTGTGTGTGTGTGTGTATTCTTTTTAATACCTAATTAATATTTAAGTTTTATATATTCATTCTAGGCTAATGTCTTTTGCTTTGGGAGAGCATTAAAATATTTATAAACAAGTATGAATATGTTCATTTTGGGGTATCTTGTCCTTAAATTTTTATAATTTGATGGTTGAACTCTTTCCTCTGAAGTTGGAATAGAAAAAGTGGGAGTCAATATGTAAATGAAAAACATCTGATATTAAGGCCTACAAACTAATCAGTTATAAAATAAATGAGTATGGATTGGTAAATTTAGGAATACATTTTTGGATAGAGGTGGTATTTTTTTTTAAATTAATTTTACTATTTATGTAAATTTCACTAGAATTTCTGGAGTTTTTCTCTTTCTTTTAATGGAACTTGTATATAACTTACATACGATCCTCCATAATTTACAACTAATGTTTAATTCCTATAATGTAAAATGCTATTCTCAAGGTAAATGTTCACCGGTCTTGTCCTTATTACTTTATCACTCTAGGCTCTTTTGAAAACCGATTTTCTTTTCAAGCCACTTCATAGATTCTTGGGGTTGAATGATCAAAACTGTTCTTTAGTATTCAGGCAAGTATGCATTAAAATTACTTGTCCATTTTTTAAAAAGAAAGAAATGGTAGCAGGAACATTAAAGAACGTTTCTTTGCAATGTGTTCTAGTATCTCAGAGCAATCCATGTATGAGATGAGGATTGAAAATACTTTCCGAGTTAATCAAGCTGTTTTATTAAGCCACAGAATATACGTATTCATTCAGAAGTTTCCATTAAGAGTATCAAATAAAATTGGAGAATTGCTTTTTACTGCTTCTGCCTTACCAAATTTCATAATATTGTTTTCTGATCTGCATTAAGAAATGGCCAATTTAATAGTATTCTGTCCTTCCCTCCACCCTTTTTGTTTCTAACGAGCCTAAAACTCATATTTCCCTATCTGTTATTATTTAATTCTTATTTAAAGCATCATTTCTTTTAAACTTCACTCTTGATAATTCTTTTCAAATCTGACTAATCATCAAAATTACACAGATGGAAGGGTATAAGAATTTTACATATTCCCTTCCATTTCCCTTTCAATTTCTTATTTGGTAGAATTGGATTGCACCTGGGAAATGCATTTTGAAAAGTGCCCCTAGATTCTAATGATTATTCAGGTTTGGGAACCCTGACCTCAACCTTGACCTGACAGTGAATTGCATAAGGCAGTCCAACTTGCTAATGTGCCTGTTTCAGATTCATTCCTAGTGTGGACCATTCATTATTCATGTCCATAAACAGCTCGTTAGTGCTGAGTGATCTCTTTATTCCAGAAATGAAGCTCATTTTCAATTCCTGAACAGTTAAACCAAGCTGGGGGGGGGGGGGGGAGGAAGGGGTTTTCTTTCAAGGCCACAGTTCCTTGCTGGAGCAGAACCAGCACTTTCTAGGAAACCACAGCAAACCTTTGATGGCATAGAAAGTGTAGCACTCTGTGCCCCAATCTGCTACCTCTCTCTTCTGGACCATAATCTAGCCTGAAGAGACGTTCCCTGTGGGGCTAGTTTGAAAGACACTAAGCCGGGACGCATGACTGTGGGAGACATTGTCCTCAATGTAACCTTCAGCTATCTCTGACTTAACAACAAACAGCGCAGCAACCGTACAGGTGACGGCCCACCACCTGAGACCTGGCCGCTTCTCGCCCACTCCCAAAAGCTCCAGAAACATGGCTTTCTGCTACAGATGATGAGGAGATGCCACTGTAGGGAGCAGAGAGAAAAGAGAGGAAATTAGGAAACAGTTTTTGTCTATTTCAACCAGCTTGATATTTTAGGAGAGCATCCAGTGACAGAAGAGCCTGGTCTCTAACAAGGAATTGAGTGTACTGTACCACTGTGCCAGTGTTTATCTGCTCCCCATGCTCATATCAACACACACGAGTCTTCTTTTTGCACTCTCCACCTACTGCTTGAGAACCGTACAGCATGTTTGGCAAGCCAGAGGAAAAGCAGCTGTTCCCTACATCTTGCCCCTGCTGTTCAAGGCGCACATCGCTGCCAAATGAATCATATCAGAGCCAAAGACCCTGGCAGGAATCCCTTGCTACAAATCTGCAGTCTTGTCTATCTTATCTACTTGGAGAACAAAAGGTTTGACAACCTTGTAATGCCTTAGGACAAAATGGTACAGCAATTGACTGAGCGAGGCCTGGGGAATTATTCAGTGTGGTGCGGATAAGCAGGGTGACAGGGACCTATAAATACACTCTTCTAGCACTACAGCTTCTTCAGGACCATGGCGATCATTTGCAGTATTTATGAAAAATAAATATGGTTCATCTTCATGCATATGGAGAGGATGAAAGAGGATCAGCCATCACAGGAGAGAGGGGTACTTTTCCTGTTTCTCAGATACCACTTCTAGCGGGACCTGATCTGAGTGTAATTTAACCCCACTGATGTTTGGCCATAGTGGCCAGCAGAGTCCAGAGCATTTTATTTCAAGGGAACCTGGACATTGGCCTCCGACTATAATGGGCCTACATTATAGTAAAAGGAATTCAGCAGAGACCTGTAACGTGCATCAGAAAAGCATCATTTCATGTTAGTGATGCTACATTTGAAACCAACTGACTGAAGACGGAAAAGAGTTTTTATTCATAGTCAACACATATGGCTATCCTTAGCTGCTCTGTAAAAGGGACCATCATGGATGTGCTTCTCACACATCACATAAAGTCCGGGAGCCCGGAAACACTGCGTCATGTCTTTATTTCGAGAGTCTGAATTCCTGAGTGGAGAGATTGACAAGTACCAATAGGTCTTCCACTCTGAGGTCTCTGTCACATTACTGAGTTGGCTGGAAATCACTACCCTTAGCTAAGAGGTACCAAATGGCTAGTTCATTTACATAACAATGTCAAGTTGACACAACTACCTCTTACTCACTAGAGGCCTTCTCAATTTACCTGCAATTACCTGTACATGTCAGCCTGGAAGCACCAGCTAGTTTTTCTAATTGCGATCTCTTGCCTTTCTTCTACTTATACTTACATTTAGGGAGAGTCACTGTATTTGTGGCTTCATGGGACAACAGAAGCAATTGCCACAAATCAGGTCAATTTCTCAGTGGCTACAAGGACACAAAACATTGGCTTTATTTGGGTTGCAAGTCTGGGCTCTCTAAGAGGTTTCACAGAAGCTCTTCTGACCTACCATTTCTTTAACAACAAAAACATTCGCTGTAAAAGTATCTTCAAGCCTCTTTATCCTGGAGTATCTTGCTCTACAAGCTGTGTTCCTGCTGGACAGGACAAATATGGCTACTGTCTTCTGTATCCACTTGACCTATGGAAACATTTTTGCCACACCATGCATTGGGAAATGCAGACTGCCCTTTCTCTTCACTGTGCCATCATTTCCAGTTCTTTTTTCAACCCCTAGGTAGGCACAGAAAGCACATAAAGCATTCAGCTGAATAAGCAGAGTTTAAATTGGTAATTAGATGCCATCCCCCGTCGACCTTGGACTTGCAGACTCTATGGATGATGATGGAGTCTTGGCGCTCCCTTTACTTGCTTCAGGCAGAAGCATTAAAGCATCCCCTTTTATTCCTCCATGAGGAGTAAGCAGAAAAGGCCACCCTACTCTCTTTCTGGACCATTTATTCAGTCCGACTTTGTTTCTCTCCCAAATCTTCAGAGAGTTTTAGAATAAGTGGAGTTGGTGGAGTAATGAAGGAAGACCAGCTTTCCAACCTCTTTTGTAAACCTTTTGAGAAAAGTCTTGTCATTTCTATCTTTTAAAATGAGAGGAACTTCGTACTTCCAGTTTTCAGTTGAAGACTATAGCCTAAATTCTAAGATAACAGATAAAGTCCGTGTATTCATAACCATAATAATTGGAGCTTCAGAATAACTCCTACATTAAAAAAGAATTAGGCTAGGAGGAAGCAGCTAATCAAAAATGTTCTCAGATCCACCAACCTAATTCAGTCCAATTGAGTATTCTCATTACTTGGTACTTGAACCAAGTAAAACCTCTTAGAAGGTGACAAAGAAAAATGAAAAGGAGTTGCATCAGTTGCTTGGCCCACTGAACTTGAGACTCCAGGACATAGAACTCCTTGGTCAGAATGGTCTGTCTGTGTAGTGAGATGTGGCTGTCAGATAGTACAGATCAGTGGCCTTTCATGGATCTCCACGTTAGTTTCCAAAGAGCCACGTGAGTAGCATTTGGTTACAGCTTATTTCTTATAAGACAAACAAATAAAGAAACAAAAACTCATAGGCACAGACAATAGTTTAGTGGTTACCAGAGGGTAAGGGGGAAGGGGGTGGTAGATGAGGGTAAAGGGGATCAAATATATGGTGATGGAAGAACGGACTCTGGGTGGTGAGCACACAGTGTGATATATAGATGATGTAATACAGAATTGTATACTTGAAATCTATGTAACTTTGCTAACCATTGTCAGCCCAATAAACTTCAATTTAAAAAAAATACTCCTTATTCCTCCATCTCATTAATTGACCTCACCTTGAATGCAAAGTAGCAGCATTCAAGGTGAGGTAAATTAATGCTCTCCTCCAAGAGGAAACTTCAAGAATTTGTAGTTGCTTTCCTTTATTTGCATCAGTATTTGGGACATAGTTTCCCTTAGTTCATCTACTAAGATCACTGAAAGAAATGAGGCTTAATTTTAACATTGTCTTAAATGTTTCGTTATGTAGGGAAAATAAAATGGTGCTGGAAATCAAAGCATGTGCATGTCCACATCTCACTGTCAAGTACTTATAAACAAACAAAAAATAAACAAATAAGTGTATCATTGCTCACTACAAGATGAACATAATCTGTTTTGTAATCAATCATTTGACATCTGCTCTTCTTTATTTCCTGGAAATATTAATGAATAGACTTTCAAGCATTTCTAGGTAATTTGTCTTCACAAACAGCCTGAAGTTTTCTTCGTAAGTTAAAGCACAACAGTGAAGAATCCCAATTTTTAAGAAAATCCACACTCTATTATTGTAATAGCTATGTATGGTGGGTACTAGACTTGGTGGGTTATCACACTGTGAGGGGTGTAAATGTCTAATCATTTTGTTTTGTACACCTGAATTTAATAATTTAAAAAAAAAGAAAAAGAAAGAAAATCCACACCCTACGCTTCTTTGAAGCCAAATATCTCTCTTTTGCACTCTCATGCTTTCCATTCCACTCACTCTTACACCCTCTACAGGGGAGTCCACAGCCAAGAGATACCTTATGAAAACCTTTTAAGACTTCCGCACATTTGGTCCCCCACGGTCATATCTCAGGCATCAAAAATTCTCTTTTCATCCTTTTCCACCAAAAAAAGCAAATAAAATAAAAACAATAACACACTCATAAAAGAAGAAACAAACAAAATAATGACAGAATTTCTCCCATTCCTACTTGTAGATCCCACAGATATTGGGGAAAAAGGTTATTTTTATGGCCTTAAATTAACCATGTTATATTGTAAATGAACTTTCTCAGGACTATTTCTTTATTTTAGTAAACATTTTTGTAATCTATATATTAACTGTGGAGTGTGTGACCAAAAGAGGCATTGCAGTTAGTGTATGTTATGAAAGTTTGGACAAAAGCATCTTCCGACATTTTTTAACTCATACAATATAAATTGTTTTTCTTCTTTGTATATTTGGCTGAAAAATGTTTTATCCTTGCATTCTACTAGATTATTTTTCTGGTTTGGTTACAATCATCCTGTAGTGAGATACTATGTTTATAGTTTAATTCTTCAAAATATTATGTGCTTAGTAAGTATTTGCTGCTGGCTAGAAAACTTCACTGTAAAGGAAATATGCCTTTATAATAATTTGCTCAGAAAGTTCTATTTTAAAAGTTAAAACACCCACATTTCTCATTCATTTGCAGTCATGAGCTTACCTGTCACCTCTTCAATGAAATAAAAATTATTAATAAAATTAATAAGTATAGTAGCAACATGTAGCTCACTTAATGAATGATGATTTGTAAAAAATTGTTGGATAATTTGTCTAGATTTTTCTCTATTTTTTAAAAACTGCATTTACATTTTAAATACATTTGTTTTGGTTCAAATTCCCAATTTTTGTTTCACATGAAAAATTCATTCTTCCAGAATGAAAAATTTATTCTTCCACAGTTTCTTAGGCATGCTGTACTCTGATTTAAGTGTTTGTAATATTGGGACCCAAGGGTTAATAAATCATTTTAAATACAGGAGTGTGAGGAATAGTTCACTGTGAAGAGAACTTTCCATTGCCAAAAAATCATTAAACTTTTATATTGCAGAGCACTTTGAGGGAATAATAATTTATTTTTATGTATGTTGATTTTTTTTTTTTACTTAGTTTTCTTTGAATTTTCTCTGAAAATCAAATTAAAAGTTTTTTCATTATGTTTTTTCTTGGTAACCGTTATTAGGATTCCATTTTCTACATTTATATTGTGTTGCTGATTGCCAGTCTTTTAATGTCTTTCTAATTCTCCTCATATTTGCTATTTCTGTCTAGCTATGATTCCTCTTACTGCTGAGCGGATTAGCTAAAAGCATGAAATAACATTTTAAAGTAACAGTTGAGCAGTACTCTGGAACAACAACAAAATTTCAATTATGGTTCAGGACTTCCTACCAACTCCATTCAGTGAGACAGCACAGGTCAAGTGGGCAGAGAGTGCTAGAAAATACATAGGCATGGCATCCTATCAGGGACTACCTAATAAGATGTCTCGAAATGGAAGGCAGCTTATGCCATGACTAATTCAAAGAGCTCTGCAAACTTGGATTGACATCAGGTCTTTTCATTCCCTGAACTAATCAAAGAATCTGTGTAAACCAGTTTCTCCTGTTGAGTGCCAGGCCAGGCCAGGCACTGACCCACATGAGGTTAACTGCACCCTCATCTCTTAGGCTATTTCATTCTGCTCAACCCACAGTCTCTTATGAATAGATAAAGTTCGATTTCTGAGAATAATTTTGAGACTAGATGTATGGTTTAATATTATGCTATATCGTATCCTATTCAATCCCATTAAAATTCTAAAGATGTGCACAAAAGGGTGAGATGATTTTGCCTGTAGCCAGATAAAGGATCAAATTTAAACAGTACCTGAGTAACCAATTACTACATGCTGTGATTGTGAAATTTTATCATTAAATATCCATTCCTCTGGAGAAACTCTGGGTAGGCTACAGACATTTTCTTCTACCATACAGAGACCTGCTATGAGCAGTGTTATTTGAATTTTGATGTGATGCAACTTCTAGTTGAAGTTTTGCCTGAAAAAGTAAAAGGGTAAACGGGATCAAATATATGGTGATGGAGAACTGGCTCTGGGTGGTGAACACACGATGTGATATATAGATGATGTATTACAGAACTGTACACCTGAAAGCTATGTAACTTTACAAACCATTGTCACCCCAATAAACTTTAATTTAAAAAGGAGGGGTATGAGTAGAATGCAAAGAAAGGAAAGCTTAGGACAAAATCCTGAAGAAGAATTCTGAATTCCACGAGATTTCAGCTCTTTCCCCCTTGGTCCAGATGCCTTTAGCCTTATTCTCACTTGAATAATGCTGTGTTCCAAGTTGACTTTATTAAAGAATGTCCAAAATCTTTAAGCTTAAGAGCCAACATTTATATTCTTTATGTAATATCTAATATTCTTTTTTAAAAAATTTACTAAACTTATTGGGGTGGCATCGGTTAGTAAAATCATATAGGTTTCAAGTGTACATTTCTATAATACATCATCTATATATTGCATTGTGTGTGGTGAACACACAATCTAATATTCTTTTTTTGATTGAGGTAACATTGGGTTATAACATTATATAAGTTTCAGCTTCTCAGCATTATAATATAACACCTGTATACACTACATCGTGTTCATCACCAAAAGTCTAATTTCCATTTGTCACCATAGGATTGACCCTCTTTACCCATTTCACCTTCCCTTTACCCCTTTTCCCCTCTGGTGACCACCAATCTGTCATCAGCCTCTGAGTTTTTTGTTGTTATTTTGTTTGTTCATTTGTGTTTGTTTTTATATTCCACATATGAGTGAAATCATACGGTATTTGTCATTTTCCATCTGTCTTATTTCACTTACTGTAATAGCCTCAAAGTCCATTCATGTCACAAATGGCAGGATTTTATAATTTTTATGGCTGAGTAGTATTTCCTTGTATATATATACCACTTCTTTATCCATTCATTAATCAAGAACACTTAGGTTGTTTCCGTATCTTGGCTATTGTAAATAATGCTGCATTGAAGGAGGGGAGCATATATTTTTTTCGAATTAGTGCTTTGGATTTCTTTGGATAAATATCCAGAAGTGGAATTGCTGGATCATAAGGTAGTTCTGTTCTGAATTTTTTTGAGGAACCTCCATACTGTTTCCATAGCTGTTGTACCAATTTACATCCCCACCAACAGTGTATGAAGGTTCCCTTTTCTCCACATCCTCCTCCACACTTGTTTCTTGTTTTTTTGATGATAGCAGTTCTAACAGGTGTGAGGTGACAGCTCATGGTGGTTTTAATTTGCATTTCCTGTAAAATTTGTGATGTCAAGCATCTTGTCATGTACCTGTGGGCCATTTCTAAGTCTTCTTTGGAAAAAAATATCTATTCAGATTTTGTGCTCATTTTTTAATGAGGTGGTTGTTGTTTTTTTATGTTGATTTGTATGCTTTCTAAAATATATTTTGGATATTAATCCCTCATCAGATATATCACTTGCAAATAGTTTCTCTCAATCGGTAGGTTGCCTTTTCGATTTGTTGATGGTTTCCTTTGCTGTTTGATTTCCTTTGCTGTTTCCTCCTTTCCATTTGTTTATTTATTTATTTTTTGTTTCCCTTGCTGTTGGAGTCAAATCCACAAAAACATCGCTAAGACTGATGTCATGGATCTTACTGCCTATGTTTTCTTCTAAGCATTTTATGATTTCTGGTTTTATGTTCAAGTTTTTAATCCATTTTGAGTTAATTTTTGTGTGTGGTCTAATACTCTTATGTAATATAGAAAGCAGGATCGCTTTTAAAACCCCATTCATGGTACATGGGAAGGATAGTTCTATTTTACCAGATAATCAATCATGCCTATATATTGTATAATAACGCAAAATACTTGAAATGATGCATAACTTAAGGAATTCTCGAAAAGTTGCCTGTTCCATTCATTACCTTTATGATTATTCTTTTAACGGCGAACAGATCCTTGAAGGGAGACTCTGCAGTCTGTTCACCATAACTATTTATACTTGAAAAGTGTTAAGTTATTGTAATCATACTTACTGTAACAATCAAGATTAATCGCAGCCATGTTAGGATTACTTAGTATTTGTTCTACTTCGGCAGCACCTCAGATCCAATTGTACAAGCAATTTCCATAATCCAAATTGTGAAAGAAAGTAGGGGGAAAAAGACTATGAAAAACTGGTTGAAATAGTATTCCAGTAAATCCTTAAGCAGACGGTTATCGAAAATTCCCTTTTTGAAAAGGAGCTGATTCTGAACAGACTGTATCTGTGTCTCATTGGTGGAAGTGGATTATCTGTCTTGAATTGGATTGTGATGACGATGACTCTATTCTGAGTAAACCAAATCTCTTGAACTATATAATGAGATCAGGAGGAACATTCCGCCTGAGAACGACAGATTGCAATGGCCGAGATGATTTCGCTAATGCTTTTCTCCAGCCTCTTTCCTTGATGTACATAATATTTTGGTTTTGTCCTGCAGAGATTTCTGAGCCTGTTGTTCTGTGTGCTAATTCTTTTTTCTCATTCATTTTTAAAAGTAGAGCTGAATGAGTGGCCGGAAGCTGCGAAATCTGTCTTACAAAAAGGTGATTGTGGAAGAATCTGGACTATTTACTTTGCAGCAGGATTGCAGAAAACTAATGAGTAAACATTTAACTGATTCATTCTTATTGCTTCTTTAGGCCGTGAGGAGGCAAAAGTTGCTTGAACAGAGTATCCAGTCCGCCCAGGAGCTCGAAAAATCCTTACACTTAATTCAGGAGTCCCTTTCATCCATTGACAAGCAGTTGGCAGCTTATATTGCCGACAAAGTGGACGCGGCTCAAATGCCTCAGGAAGCCCAGGCAAGTAAAACTGCGAATGAGTTTCTGTTCGTTTTTTTGGTACACGAACAAGATATCACTGACTTTCTTAAAAATATATTCAATTAGTTGTGCAGGAGATTGTTTGATGGACTGATTTTACCATTTGGAGGGAAGGGGAGAAAAAGAACTCTAGATGAGCATTCTCAAATTTATTTTTGAAAGAATGTAATGAACGAAGTTGAGATAGAGACATCTAAGACAGGGGTACTGTCACCCCGAAACTTGTTGTTTATCAGTATTTTCAAGCTAGTACCCTTAAGCCAGAGGGAAACCAGAGGAATGTAAATTGTAACAAAAACATTTTTAGTGGTACTATTAAAAATGCAGTCTCAGACATTTTATTATCAACTCATCTTTGTAATCTTGACATCACAAGTCGTATGAGCTTTATATTATTCTACGTTTAGTGTGTTGCTAGTAGTTAATAACAAGAAATTCGGGATGTAACTTTGCATTTTATTACTAATAATCACACTGTATACTCGTATGCTCATGTGCACGTGCTCACGTTATAGGCAGGCTTTAGAATTCAACTTTATCCAATACAAATTATGAAGTGTGTGAAACCAGTTGCTTTAAGCAAGAGTTAAAATAGTACTGAAAGGAAATCTAAATCGACTTTATACTGAGTAAATTTAGGCTATATCTAAATTAATTTGCATCCTGGGAAATATTTTTAAAATTCTGTATTTCTATGTTTAAATAACATTTAAATGTACGTAAAGTATCATTTATTATTGATTTAAATGTCGTTAGGATTTTCCTGATACTAAGATGCTACTATTACTTTTCCCATCGTATGTGCATATTATGAACTCCATAACTAAGGATAACTCAGACCAATATACTATGATGTGAGGGGCCTTAGAAGCTCATTTCCCCATCCCAAAGGCCATCTCCCCACTAACTGGGTAAAATATCGGATGTATAGGTCATGGTTACAATGCAATTGCCGTGCAGTGAATCACCATTAAATTGGTGCCCAGAGTGTCGGAGGGCACAGGAGCGTGGGTTAGTTCACCACACTGAGTTTGACCAAGAAAGTCCCTGAGAGTATGGGGCAGCATACAGGTAATTTCGATAGGCTTAAAAAGTCCAGAGCAGGGGTTCCTCATTGACCATTGTCATCAGGGATGAACAAAGTGAAGTTTAGGGTTTTCCCAGTAGTTTCTCACTGGGACAACAAATGTAAATACTCTTGTATATGAGGGATAAAAGCAAACACACTTGAGGATTTTAACCTCTCCAGTATATATGTTTCTTCAAACTTACAAAAGTCTAGTCAAGTTGTCTGTCATGAACTGTTCCTAAGACTGTCCCAATTTGAGTTCTATCAATGATGTTATAGGCGGGCTTTAGAAAAAAGCATGGTAGGAATGAGAAATTGTTAGTAAACTCAGAAAAACTATGTGATTAAAAACTACAGGTAGAATAAAACTGCTGTTTTTCTTTTTTACTTTAATATGAATTTGGAGGAGGAATGTTTGATTGAAGACTGCTCGTAACTTTCTGAATGAAATTAAGAAAATTTCAAACAGTATAAATATTAAATGTTAACATTAGCAATTTGTACTATAAAATACATAAAAGTTACTTGTTGATACTTTTAGAATAAAACTGTGAGTAGCAAATTGGAGCTAGCCAAAAGGTATTTTTGTCTTAGAAAAAAATGGGAGCTTTTAGAGAAAAAAAATCTTGTTTAGTTGAAAACATTGTGGTGTGGGATCCTGAGTGTTTTCTTTTATTTCAATATGAATGCAGGGTTGTATAAACATGAATATAACATACTAGTTTATAATAACATAATATAAAGTATTTTGTTTGGTTTTCTTGAATAAAAAATCTATAGTAAAAGTATTATTAACTATAAAAGTTCAAAACACTTGCAAATAGTAGCATACAGGTAAATGAAGAAATTTCAAATCAACTTGAAAAAAGAGATTTTCGAGTACTAACAAGCTGAAATCCATTTTCTGTGCATTTCTCATTGCACCTGTATTTTCAAGATAATTCTTGACTTTGAATTCCCCAAATGGTAATATATAATATTGAAAAACGCAAATTACCCGAAAGTTATTGAAACATTCTTCTCCACAATTTTATTTTAAGATGACAGCAAGTGAATTTTTTCTGGAACAGTTATCAAGTACTTAGATTTCCTTCAAGGACTGCATTCCTGAAGCTCAATTTGAAACTCCCTTGTAAGAAACAAGTAGAGAGTAAAGAGGCTTTTTGGGAATTACAAACTTAAGCACGGTGTGTCAGACAAAGAACCCATAAAGAATGCCACCAAAATGACATCTTTCTAAGTATAAATAATGAGATCTAATTTTAATGTTTTGTATTAATTAAAAAAAAATGTGTTTCTTCCAATTTACATAAAAGTTCATTGCTAATTAAAAGATTAGCAGGCTTAGCTTTCCCTTTTCAGAAATTGAGTACTTGCTTTAATGTATCACTGAGAAGCAGGAAAGAAATGAATGGCATTACTGTATTTGGTCATCGTAAATATGTGTTCAGATTTCCTGTCACAAACTGGCCATATGGATTTGTGGATATCTGACTCCACCATGTGGTGTACTGGCAGTTTTGCTACTGAAGCGAACTCTGTTAATAGTGCCTTCTTTTTCTGCCTTTTAAGATGGTTTGAGATTCTCAGATGTAAACAGTTCTCAGTATTAAGGAAATGTGTGCAATATATATAACTTCTGACAGGTATGCTCTTATTATATATAAAAGTCAATGTGGATCAAAATACTTCCTTGCGTTATATTTTCATTTATAACTCTAGGGCAGGAATGAGCTTCCCACTGGCTCAGTGTTAATTGGTCAGTTATCCGTCATGATTAGAAAACTGTGTATTTTGATTCTATTTTACTTTTTTTTACTTAGTGACAGAAGCTTACAGGAGTAAAGCTTAGCTTTTTAGGCAATAAAACTACATACTGCAAGGATATCAGCATATGTTGACCTGAGTATTTTATTTCAAAAACAAGGAGGGTGGTGGTAGAAGAGGGAAAAGGGGGTCAAATATATGGTGATGGAAGGAGAACTGACTCTGGGCGGTGAACACACAATGTGATAGATAGATGATGTAATACAGAATTGTACACTTGAAACCTACGTAATTTTACTAACTGTTGTCACCCCAATAAATTTAATAAATAAAAAGAAAAAAAAAAACATTTTACCAAACTGAACTCTTAGATTGCATGACCACACTCTTAACTGCCCATTGTCAGCTCATTTAAAGAGAGATGTTTAATTAAAGTACAAAATCCAAATGGCGTCTTATTGATTCAAATAGAGTAAAGGAAATGGGGAAAATTCTTCTAGCACAGAAATTTATCTTCTAGATATAGAAATCAGAAACATAAGAACTATTTCAAAGACAATAGTATGATTAAAACATAAAACCTGTGACAGTATTTTTGAAACAATTTTATGGAATAAAATTATCAAATTTTATAAATGCAAAGAAACACACGGCATGGATATAGTTGTTTACCCCTTCATTTTCCTGAAGAACATACTGAAACACAGAGATTTAATTTTAGCAGCCAAGATCTGGAAGCAAAAGTCCAAGTACCCAGGCTGCACCCCAGGCCAACCATGTCAGAATTTCTGGGTGGACTCAGTCATCAGAACTTTTGGCAACTCCCCGCAGTTATTCTAACATGTATCCAAGGTTGAAAACAACTTTGGATAGTACATTACTGGTAATGGGTGGATTGATTTAGCCTTTTTTTTTTCTTTCACATCACGTTTCTCACCACTCTTTGATAAAGATTCTCAAGTGTGACTGTGTCAAGATTTCAATGAGAGGGAGTCCCAGTGGAAATCAAACTACTGGTGACTTTCTCTCCTATTTTGATTGTCCCCTTACTCTCATGAGAAATGGGTGAAGGTAGAAAGCAGCAGGCAACTCCTGCATGAACAAATTAATTTGCACAAATAGAATTTTCACTGGGGATCTTTGAAGATGAACTCAGCTTAGTTTTCTTATTTTCTTCTTTTCTCCCCCTAATTCCACATATACGATGAGCTTGGGTGTGCCTCTAAATCATTGTAGGAGCTGTTATAACTGTGTCTAAATAGGTATTTAAATGCTTGTAATTCTTAAAATTACAAAGATACTTCAATCTGCATTTTTTTTGTTTTTCCAGTAATTTCATATTTTGAATCTCTGATATGTAAGAGCAATCCCAAATGGGTACCTGTTGAAATGCTCCATAGCGCTATGCGTTGATGATACACATTTTATAGAGGAGACCGTGATCCTGTTACTTATATTACTGCGAGAAGGGATAGGGCTGCCTAGCGGTGATTACAGTAGCTAAACTATTCAATTTCTTTTGTCTGGCCGATTCCTGATCCCATCTTTTGCAATCTCAAGTCCCACATAGTAGAGTTATGTGTATGAGTAAAGCACAAAAATAGAACAATTGAGGAAACAAGCAAATTCTCATCAAAGGAGACGACCTCCTAATGAAGATAGAAAAGTCCTCCTATATTTCAATGAACAAGCTGGGAATTTGGGGTCCACGACAGACCAGATTTCTTCCTTCCACATCTTTTTTTTCCTACCATTAATAATGTGGCTAAAACTGAGCATCAGTTAACAGAAAAGGGAGATCTTTTTACTAAAGAAAGTTGTTAATTTAAGCCTATTGCATTAGCTGTACATCAAATGTTTATTGAAGCTAAATCTTCTCACTCACTTTAAATATATTTGTCCATATTTAAAGGTAAGCATTTCAAACTAAATCAATGGCCTAAAAAAATACTCAAATGCAGATTTTGGTCTATCAGATAAAGCTTATGATTTCATTATGGAATAAAAAAGACTTTTATAGTGTAGATAGGCATATTTGATTGCCAAATGACTCAGAACAATCTAACTTTATGGCCTACTTAACTGATTTATGAATTAGACAGTATAAACCCACACAGGGGAATTCATTCAGGTTTTATGTGATAATGAAATAATTTAACCACAGAAGAAGAAAATGGAGAACCATTACAGAGATTTGGGTTCCAAAAGTAAACCCCACATAGTTGTGGCAGAAATATTTTCGTTTTGTTTTACTCAGCAATTTAGATACGGTAAACACAATGCAATTCATTTTCAGTCTATTCTAACTCTGGAATGCTCCCTCGATATGTTACTATATAGAACTGATTACTCCCCGATTTAAAGTGCCTGGCATTGTTGTTTTGACATATTTAATAGTGTGGGAAGTAATCACAAGCAAAAGTTGCAGAGGATACAAAAGGTTATAAACATGCCACACACCAGTGACTGTACTTGGAAACACTGCACAGTATCCTGTCCTCACAGGATGTGTAATGATAAGGAAATGGGTGTTTTTGTATTATGAACTCAAAAGTAGACATCGTAAGTCTGCAGTTACATTATAGCATTCTGTTGTGAAAATCTCTCTATAAATTCTAAACATAAAGGTGAAACTGGCAGCATCATGCTATGGTCACAGGGGAGACTCTTGCGGTACTCTGAATATTTTGAGGCAATTTAGATTCAACTTTTTCTATGTTTCCTCTCATGCAAACGGGTATTTATTCCAGAAAGAGCTGACAGAGAAGTTATGAATCTAAAATGCACACCCAGATGACACTTGTCATAGCATGCCCTGTTTTCTTTTTAGCATTTATGACTATCTGAAACGTCCTACTTTGTTTTTTCGGTAGTTTTTTGTTTTTTTTCCCTGCCTGCCTCTGTTCCCTGTCTGCCCCAGGTCGGCTACAGGAGATCAGGACCATCTAGCAGGTCCTCAATAAATATATGGTGAAGTGATTCAATTTCAGAAAGATTTTGTCGCTAAATATATGCCAGGCAAGTGTACTAGGAGCTGTTAAAAAGAAAAAGTGGACAAGTGCAAAATGGGCTTTGCTGTCTTGCCATTCATAAATAGCTCAGAAAAAAATGAAACGGGTGGGTGGAAGTAAAAAAGGGTAAAGGGGATCAAATATATGGTGATGGAAAGAGAACTGACTCTGGGTGGTGAACACACAATGTGATATATAGATGATGTGTTACAGAATTGTACACCTGAAACCTATGTAACTTTACTAACCATTGTCACCCCAATAAATTTTTAATAAAATTTGTTTAAAATTTTTTTTTTAAAAATGGAGGTGAAAGAATTGCTGGCCAACCAAATTTACCATAATCATCAAGAACTGTTTTTAAATGGAATTTAATATTATGAAAATGTTGTATCATAGTGCTTTACGACACTGCCAAGTCTTGGAACTTGAGAAACATTTCGAAAGCATATTAAGTAGTACACAGTAAGATTTTTCACATGAGAAGGACTGATTAATGGAGAGTACATATTCTAGCCTTTCCACGTATTACATATTTTTCATGGACTGTACATGTGAATGGTGACTACTTACAAAGCATACACATTATTTTACTTGATCATTACAACAACATAATGAGGTAGATAAGTCAAATATATATATATTTAAGGTAATATTTGAACAGGCTACTTTAATGATTGGGGATGGGGATGGGGAATTACTGCAAATGGACTCCCAACATCCTTTGGGAGGATAGAAATATTCTAAAAATTAAATTGAGGCGATGGTTGCACAACTCTAAATTGACTAAAATTCATTGAATTTTATGGTATGCAAATTATACCTCAATAAAGCTGATTTTAAAAGACACTATTTAATAGATAAAATTTCAAACAGTATATTTAAAAAATAATTTCCAGGTACCACCAGCTTTTCACTCTGTTGTTTTGATGCATAGGAAAGGGTGAAATGTAAGGAATTTTGTTAAATAACCTGGATTTAACTTGCATGGTGGATATTTATCACTGACCACACTGATGTTTACTATAAGATCTTATACAGTAATATCATAATGTTACAATTGTCCATATTTTAATACATTTAATGGATTTCATTTCTACAGTATTTTTAAGGAAACTGACATTTTTACTCAGATCTGTTTTCTCCACTTTGATAATTAACTCTCTATCATGCAAAAATTAACCTATAACGACTACGGTTCCCCAGTATTTCTATGCAGGATTCCAAATTTTCCTCCAAAGTTTTGTCTCTTCAATTATCTTATTTCTAAAGTAACCATAATCACTTGAAGATGCATGTTTATAATGGGCTGTTCTTTTATTATCACTATTATCATCATCATTATTATAACATCAGTTCTCAGGTGTATTACAAGGAATAATAATTTCACACAATCTGTCATCAAGTTTTCTTCCAAAAATTTATATGTTGTATTAACCTTCTGGGTATTTATAATCAACCTTTTATGTCTTTCAAGTTTCAGTTTATCCCAAACTTAATAAACCACAGAAACTTGTTTTTCCAGAAATCTGTTAATACCATAGAACTCATATGTCAAGGAACAATGTTTAGGAAACACTAAAGTAGAATGTTTTGTTTATATCACTCTTCCCCCCGTTCCTATCAGAGTACTAGGAAGAGGATGGACGAAGATGGTCATCAGTTAATTTCTTTTTTTTTTAATTAAAGTTTATTGGGGTGACAGTGGTTAGTAAAATTATATAGGTTTCAGGTGTACAATTCTATAATACATCATCTATAAATTGCATTGTGTGTTCACCATCCAGAGTCAGTTCTCCTTCCATCACCATATATTTGACCCCCTTTACCCTCTTCTACCAAGTTAATTTCTTAAAGTTACTAAGATAACCCTCCACCAAAATACTTATAACTGAACTAAGTCAGTAGGTAAATTGATTTTGCTGACATTAAAATGTTTGCCATTATTGCATAAATTTACACACAGATGCACACATGTATGTATATGTGTGTATATACACACAAGTAATTTATGTTATATACACATATGTGTATATAACACTTAAATTAATAAATATGTATTGAGAACATTTAACTTAATAAATATGTATTGAGAGTTCCAGTTTACCTCACAAACTGGAAATAGCCCATGGTCAAGTTGTTACATTATAACAAGCTCTTTGGCCTGTTGTGTATTTCTGATAAAAGTCAAAACTTCTCCATCTGAAAAAACTTAATTTGTAGGTAATGTGCTTTCTAATGCATCTAATCAACGTACAGGAATTTCTTTTTCTTTTTTTTTTTACAAACTAATAAAAAGCCATGTGAATTTTTTGTTATGTTCTTACTTAGTGAATTATTATATAGTATAATCCGAAACTTCAAAATTACCTGCCCATGGTTATAATTACATTTTTTTCATGTTCTTCATATTTTAAAAGTATAAATTATCCAAGACCCTTTAGTACATTTTCTTCCTTTGATTTTGTGAATATGTGTTATATGAGGCCATTTCCCCTTCTTGAGGATGCAATTTCAAAATTGCTTATGTTTAAAAATGACTAATCTGGCAGTGTTACATTTCCCTGTTAATAGTCTCAATATGACATCTCCTAATATTTTTCTCTTAGAAATATTTTAGTTATTTTCTCTGGAATCATTTTATTTGACATCATCACAAAAGCTCCAATAATTATTTTATATAAAGTTTCCTTTATTCCATTAAATACTTTAGACAGCTACAGCTTAATTTTGCTCACCATTTTCTGTCATTAATTTGATATATGAGAAAGGTCTGATGAGGTAAATCATGATAAAAGGCCCTGCTCTCTGCTCAGTTAATTGTAAAGTGCTATATTGGAAATGTCATTAATGTTTGATTGATTTTTAGTTCTATAATTTACCCTTTTATCATTTTTAATGGAAAAATGGTTATTTCTATTTCCATTGTCATTTCCTACTTTCAGTAGATATTGGTAGTTATGAACATAATTACTGTATTGTCAAATGTCTTTTTTTGGTAATGGCATGATAATATGATTTGCTTTATTATTTTACTTTTATGAAAAAATCTAGTGATCCTGAGAGGTATTGGAATGAGAATGCCTATTAGAGCATCAACGGGTATTGCAAATCAGCAGCCCCTGATTCACTAGTTCATTTCATTTTGCTTCTGTGGGAAATGACTGATTTCATATGAAGCCAAGCTGACAATTTCACAGGATCAGTTGTTTGTGTTCTTCAAACACACATCCTGGGAGATGTATATTTTAGGTGAAAATAGAACTCACAGTGTACATCCTTTAGATCTTTAGCAGATCCTACACATCTGGTAACCAAGTATGGGAATCATTTTCCTTTGGATTAAATCTTCGGTTCCCCGTGTTTTCTTCTATCATATATATTTTTTTCATTGTCTGATCATAATGTCAGGAAAGACAATGTAATGTTTGTCTTTTTCATTGGAGGGATTTTTTTTTTTTCCATTTAAAAGTTTAGGTTTTACTATTTCACATAAAATGTAGGAACCTTGCCACAGTGGAATTCTATTTATCACTTCCTGGTCTTTATGCTATTATTTTCATATAAACCACATCTGCATATGTTTTAGCCTCTTAAGTGTTAGGATAATTTTTGCTTTAAGCAGTCATATCTTAAAGAAATGAAAAGAAAAAAAATATTCTGTTTTAGAATTACCCGTATATTTCCCATTTCTGATGTTTTTCATTTCTTCTTTTACATCCAAGCTTCCATCTGATGTTATTTCCCTTCATCCTGAAGAAATTGCTTTAGCATTTAGCATGATGCAGGCTTGCTCATGATGAATTCCGTTTTCCTTTATCTGAAAATGTATATTTCACCTTTTTTACCTCAATTCTTTTTTTTTTTTTTTTTACTTTTTTTTTTTTTTTTTAATTAGTTTCAGGTGCACAAGACAAAGCAAAACTTAGACGTTTATCATTTATATCCCTCATTAGAGGGATTTTTAAAGAGGACATTGTCCATTCTGCCTGGAAGTTTCCATAATACACTTATTTAAACAAATCACTTAACTGTTCCACAATAAATCTGCGCTGAAGTGATAAGCATTGTTTTTCTTTCTTGGTTTCAGAGTAATATCTGATGAGGTTAAATAAAGTGGGTGCTAAACAATATCCTAAATATAAAATAAAAATGTAATGTCAGTTGAAAGGAAGAATTGTGGAATTAATTTGGAAAGGTACTAGATAAACATAAGTGTAATACATGAAATACAACTTCTCAAAGTAGAATTGATTGGAAATAGATATCATTTTTTACCTTATAACTTTAATGAATTGAATTGTTGTTACTAAATATATTCATTAAGTGTTTTAGCTAGTTTCCCCCAAATCTCCTTGTGTGATGTACTCTGCCAAAAAGGGCAAAAGGATAATTTGAGCCAAGAACTGTATCCCTCTTGGATATCACAATGTATATTAATATGTAAAATATTCTGAGAAGTTCTGTAGTACAGATACATATATTTATCTTTAATTTCTAAAATATATTTAGCCACTGCGCTCTTTTCATGTATAATCTATTTAATTTATAAAGAAATTTTATCTCTAATCATTGGAACAATACTAAAAAATTTTCTAGAAATGCTGCCTTTAAAGTATGATAAAATCTGTTTTATACGATATTCAACCATATTTTTTTTCATTTGTAATGGTTTTAGTAGTGGAGACCTTTAAAGAGCATAGAAATTCATCCTCTCGACAGCCTATCTAACTTCTTGATACAAACATGAACACTTCAGAGTACATGTAGTACTTTGCATTGAGTTCCAGATTGCCTAAGTTTCCTTTCACAAGTTATGTGGTCCTTCTCATTCCTTGGTGACAGATGAAAGTTCAGTTTTTGGTTGTGTGTTTGTAAGTCATTGTTGTTTCTATTGCTTATGAGTCTTAATGACAATGTGGCTCGTTTGGGAAAATGTGGAATTTGTCATCAGAAGACCTGTGTTTCAGTGATCACTTTAGTTATCTTGGCTTTGTTTTATAATGCCAAGGTACTAGAGGCAGCTTTGAGGGGTCAGTCTTTTATGGGGGAAAAAAATGTATATAAATTGAAAATAGAAAATTGAATGCTGATTTATAACAGGGTCTTTGGCAAGTGAGGGGCCTTGTAACTTAAGGTCCAATATGTTCACACTAATCCCTCCTCTAGATAGGATGGCATTCTTATTGTATGCACACCCAATCTTTCCTTCCATGAAACTGAGTGTACACACTCTGCACGCTGCAAACACAATGTTTGTCAGCGTGGTGCCACAGCCTGAAATGAGATACCATTTTCTTATTCCCTACACCTCCAAAACCATATGCAATTTAAATTATGCCAGTTTCTTAAAATTTTACCAGATTCTATAGTAGAAATGGGTATTTCCTTTTTCTTTTATCACATAGCATTTGGTTTTCTACGATATTACGTATATTTCTGCTTTGTAATTTACTTATATCTCAATATTCTGTCTCCTTACAGCATAAATAAGTTCCTTAAGAATAGGAATGCTGGTTTTCTTCTCACTATGTGGAATTGAGCAGTAGAAACAAAACTTGTCTCTTGAATTGATATACGAAATACTGTTAATATTCAAATAAGATTAAATGTCTGGTTTGTCTGATAACTGTCTACTTGAAAGATGTTTTTATTTTTTGAATCATAATTTAAGAAGTAGTATAGTTGTTTAAAGGGTATTGTTTGCTACTTTCTAGGTATGTTACTTTGGACAAGTCAATGTTTGTAATGTGGATGATACATACTTAGTTTGATTAGATGATTAAATGAACTTATGTGAACTCTTGATAGATAAGCTCACGCATACATCTGCTTGGGTGATGATGGTAATGACGATTTCCTTCAGTGCTCTTCTCTAACTCCTCGAGTGTAAAAGGCTAAAGGAATACGTGTATATTTCCTTTTCTTCTCTATATGCCTTGGGTGCTGAGCAGATGAGAGTTTAAAAACACGTAGACTGATACTGTTACAGAGGTATCATGTGCATCTTCTGCTCTCTCTGAATATCTTTTTTTAACTATTCCCTCATCAGTTTCCTTTTCCAGTTTCCACAATGGCTGTTCAACCTTCATCAGTTTCCTTTCATCTCTTTTCGTGACCCTCTCTTTTCTCATCCTCAGACACCAAAGGTCTCCTCCTTATAAACAAACAAATGATACATGACACTGACAATTTATGGCTAATTATTTGTGCAAACAGCTTGAACAGGACTTTTTACATATACTATCGCATCTAATCTTTTTACCAAAACCAATGTAGTTGTCTACTGCAGACATGAGAAATTTTCCAGATATGCCACCTACAATTTATGATAATGCTTCATTGCCGGCTTGCCATTATCATCCTCAGTTTAGAAATGAGAAAATTGAGGCTCAGAAAGGTATGGTGCTTTTCCAGGGGGCAAGTCAGAGCACTGAGATTTAAACCCAGGTTTCTTTTAACACTATTCTGTTCTGATTCCCAGGGAACATCAAGTAAAGAGCATTCCACGTCCTGCCTCTTCACATCCAGAATGATCTGTATGTCTTACCTTTAGCTTCTGAAAACGTGGCACCTCTCATCCTGTCAATACGTGATTATTGATCATTGCTCTTTACTCCATTTCCTCCTGCTTCCCAGAGTTTTCCCAATCAATTATCTCCTTACATTTTTAAAAATGCTTTATCCATGGGCTCCTTTCACGTAGACTTAATATGTATTTCAATCTCATTGACCTAAATGTTGTTGCGTGGAGAGAAAAAAAGGTCTTCAGAAGTAATGTAAACTATTTTTTACGATGCTTCCTTATTCTTAACCAAGCTTCAGCCATCGAAAACCTGATTTCTGCTCTCACCACTCACTGACTCAGTTCTATCTACAGTGTTCACTGACCAGCTAATGTACACTTCTTAGTACATATTTGACCTATCTCAAAATTGAAATTATCGACCTCTCCCGCATTCTTCAGACTCTCGCATCACTTGATTTAAGTGGCATCCTTTCTCTTTCCCTGGTTGTTTCTCTTGTCCTTCTCTTAGATGGTTCCTTGTCTTTCTTTGCTGCTTTCCTTCGTCTCCACGTACCTTAAATTCCTGTGTTACCCATGATTCTCTACTGGCCCTCCCTGTCTACTTCCCTCTCATGTTTGAGTACACTAAAATAAATGCCAATTCCACAACTGCACACTGCTTTTTTGAAAAAAATACACGCATACGTATGTAGCTATATATAGTGAATAATAAAATACTAATTTATTTCAGAGTATTACTGAATTTATAGTAGCATTCTCTCATTATGAATTTCCTTACTGATTAGATTACATATTAGTAGTAAAACCATGATTATCTGTGATCCTGATCAATTTAAAATTTTAAACTTTATCTTCATATTGAAAATACTGGGCACGTTTCATTTAGGACATGAGGTTATTTAATACCATATTCCTACCTACATTTCTAGTTATTATATTTCTGCCAATGTGTATTCATTCTCTATGCATTATTTCACTTCCCCTAAACTCTTCATGCTGTTCAGTGCCTAACCCTCCACCGTATTTTCTCTCAATTAGGACTGCTTTCGTTTTTAAATTTTTCATCTCCTTGCATATCCAGCATACTATTTAGGATGCTTAGGTACAAAGTAACAAAATTGAATTAACTAAAGGAAAAACAAAAATGAGGGAAGGAAGTTTGTCATAAGGATACAGGGATGTCTCATGGAAACCAAGGGCAAGAATGAAGTTTTGACTCGGGAAGGGACCAGACCCTGTGTTTTGGTTTCTCCTCACAGCAATGTATCATTTTCTCTGTGATTTTGTGGGTTAAGGCTCAGATGGATGTTTCTCTCTTGGGGTCTCTCATATGACTACAGGCAGTTGTTGGCCGATACTACAGTGATGTGTAAATTCAACTGAACTGGACGTCCAAGATGGCTCGCTCATGTATAGCAGTTGATGTTCACTGTCATCTGAAAGCTTACCTGGGATTGTTTATTGAAACATATACCCACAGCTTCTCTATGTAGCTTAGGTTTCTTAGAGCATGTTAGATAGCTTTCAAGAGGGAGCATGCTAAGAATGGGTGTTCCTGAAAGACGGAAGTGGAAGCTGCTAGCCCAGTTAAGGGCTTTTCCCATAACTCGTGGAACGTTACTTTTGCCCTATTCCATTGATCAAGGCAGTCAAAGGGCCAACCGAGACTTAAAGAGGTAAAGTAACCTCTATCCCTTAATGGGGCAGGGGGGTAATGGTAAGAGGAGCGTGTGGTATGGAAACTATTACTGTTGACATTTTGGAAAATGACATCTACTTCAGTCTATGATTGAAAGCCATCAATATTTTTGTTCCTACCTCTCTTTTTATGCATTGACTTCTTTCTTCTCTCTTTGGGCATGGCTTTTTGCTGTTCCTCAATTGACACAGCAAACTGAATTTCATAAGCGCAGTCTCCTAGCATATGTGACACGGTTCCAGGCACGCACAGAGCTGGACCTGCCCCCTGTGGAGGCAGCCAGGGTTACGTGGGCGAGGGTTATGTGAACATTTTCCACCTGAAAAGTCATGGCCATCCGCCCCCTAAAACATCTGCTATTCCTAGCCATGCTTACTAATTATTCAGAGCTCTACTTTACCATCACCTCTCCTATGACATCTGTTACATTCCCTGTTAAGTGTTATTCTACCTTACAAACTCCCATTCAATTTTGTAGATTGTTTTGAATTTCTAGCTCTGTGAATAATATTATTATGCACTTACATGGATCCCTAACCCCCCCAAATTTGATGATTCCTGGAGAATAGCACATAGCGCTATTTCTTATGCAAGATAGTAATTCAACCCATGAAGGTATTACATATAATAAAAGATTATGTGCATATGCATGAGTCTTTGCTATTGTTTATTTTATGCCAGAATTCTAATTATTTAAACAATTCATAATTACTTTGCCTTTATGATTGTTGGGATCGACTTGCTAAGGAATGATATTAAGGTACATTTTTAACCTTGTATCCTAAGTAACTCCTTGAATATTTAATGCATTTTCTTGGGATAATTCTCATTACTCATTGCAGGGCTATAGTTCTCTGCAGTAACTGCTAAGCAAACTAGTGTTATTTTCTAATAACATGTACTGGAACTGACTCCAGTTGGTGTAAAGTAGATTATACTAACATGCATTATATAAATTATTTTGCGTGAAAATTTTATGGGCACTCTGGTAAGTTACCAGTTTCCTCTTCTTTGACTTATTTATGGTAATCTAAACAGTGAATGAATTTTAAATTAGAATGATTTGACTACTGGCTGATCTTACTAGATCTAGCAGAAAGAAATGAATTTATTGTTTTAGTTTCTCCACACCTCAGCATTTGACCTATTCCTGTAACTTGCCTAGAAGAGTGCAAGTTGAATACAGACATACTTTTGAATAGAACTTGATCAAAAATGTCTATACTCAATAAAGAAAATATAGAAATATTTTATGGTTATTTAATTCAAACATCAATCTCTGTGATTGTTGTTAGATGGGAGGGTGGTTGGGGGATGGGGGAGAGGGTGAAGGGATTAGAAGGTACAAATTAGTAGTCACAATATAGTCATGGGGATGTGAAATACAGTTTGGGCATATAGTATTTATATGTCAATAATAGTCAATAATGTTGTAAAACTATGTAGGGTGTCAGATGGGCACTGGACTTATCAGGGGGGTCACTTCATAGATAAGGTAAATGCCTGACCACTGCACTGTACACCTGAAACTAGTATAAATTAATACTGAATGTCAATTATAAATATATATAAATATGGCATGTGAAGTACAGCATAGAGAATATAGTAAATTGTATTGTAATAGCTATATATGATGTCAGAGGAGTAATAGACTTGGGGAGGGTGTTATCACTTTGTGAGGTGTGTACATGTCTAATCATTATGTTGTTTTGTCCACCTGAAACTAATAATAAAATTAAATAAAAAAAACCCATCATCATGATGTATTGCTATGTAAATTAGCAGATTACATGCAACGTGATTCCATTTTTGCAGAAACGTAAAGCAAGACTGGAAGAATATACATTAAAGTTTTCACAACAACTGAAAAAATCAATCCCTGTAGGAAGCTGTTAAGTATCTATCAGACAAAAAGCCAGGCCAATTGAGGCATTTAACTTCCCTTTCCTATTTGCATAGTGTCCCTGGAATTGAACTGCAACATGGTGCAGAGTGACTGAGTACAGATCACTATTAAGGACTATTATCCACATGCAGCTTTCTTATTATATTTCATCCCTATCACAGTTAACTTTTTTTTTTGTAATAAAGATTAACTTTCTGTCTTTGGTCAGATTTGAGTGTAAACTCTAAGCTAAAAGAGTATCAGTTTTCCATATTAGACATAAATAGATATTTCCTACTGAAAATGATATCTGGAGTAGCTTGTTCACTGTCACTGAGTCCAATAAGTCATTTCATTTTCGATAACTTTTGGTAAGTAAAAACCTATTTCTTGTCATTTTAAGACAGTCTCTATTGCAATAATGTTTTAAGAGAGTTTCTTAATACCATCTTCTTGGAAAGTGAGTTGTTCTTTGCAATAACTTGCAGAGCAGGCTGACTAATAATGCTGTCCTCCCAACAGAAGATCCAATCGGATTTGACAAGTCATGAGATCAGTTTAGAAGAAATGAAGAAACATAACCAGGGAAAGGAGGCTGCCCAAAGGGTACTATCCCAAATTGATGAGGCGCAGGTACGTATTATTGCATAAACTAAGGGATTTGTTTTAGTTGGGTATTAAAACATAGTCTTTATCAGACAACTTGATTAGTAGTAAAATTGGGGTTGAGGGCATTATTTGAAAACTGCAATATGATATATAAATGATAAGACATTTTGGGTTGTGCATGTTAAGGATAAAATAGGTTAATAAATTATGTTTTATTCAGCATCATATTAAGAACTGTTGTTGAATTCTAAATGCATGTATTCTTTGTGCTGGGGAAATGGGGGGCGGAAATCACTGTTTCATTTTTTTTTTCACTTCTTGTTTATATTCAGGAATAAAAGATAATCTTTTAACAAAAATATGCCTGCTTATTCTGTGGGAGGCAAAATTAAACCAGTGTTTTCTTACATTGTCATTACAGAAAAAATTGCAAGAAGTTTCCATGAAGTTTCGATTATTCCAGAAACCAGCCAATTTTGAGCAGCGTCTACAAGAAAGTAAGATGATCTTAGATGAAGTGAAGATGCACTTGCCTGCGTTGGAAACAAAGAGCGTCGAACAGGAAGTAGTACAGTCACAATTAAATCATTGTGTGGTACGTATTTCTGGTGACAAATACGTAACTACCCCTTTTAAAAAGGAAAGAAAAGTATTGATCCCTTTTTATAATACAAAAATTGTTTTCAGATAACTATAAAATTATACTACTATATACTATATAATTTAAGATTAAGAACAAAAATTAGCACAGATGTATTGAGAAACAAGAACTTTTACTGAAATAGTAGTCATTTAATTCCTCTTCTATAGGTGTCTTTTTTGAGTCTATAATTCTCTTAAGGGCTGTGCAGGTTATAAAATGAAGTCTCCTTTGTTTAATTCTTGAGCTACATTGAATATATTTTTAAATGGAAATACTGAGAAGAAATACAGTAAGTCCTCATTTATCATCGTCGATAGGTTCTGCAGCTTTAAGCGAAATGACGTATAACGAACCATTTTTACCGTAGGCTAACTGGTATAAACAATAGTTAGGTTCCTGCAGCATCTCATCAACATTATAGCAAAATGACTTTGAACAAAATGACATTATTCGAAGACCTGCTGTTTATTAGTCTGGAAATAGCAGCAACAGCAGTAGCTGCAATACTAAAAACCATTCCAGAAATGAGTGCCAGGTAAGCTAAGTGATCTATACAAGTTACCTCTAATTCTCAAGGCCACAGATTAAATGAAATAATTCTCTTTTTTTTTAAATTGGGGAATATTGGGGAACAGTGTGTTTTTCCAGGACCCATCAGCTCCATGTCAAATCGTATTTTCAATCTAGATGTGGAGGGTGCAGCTCACTGGCTCATGTGGGAATCGAACTGGTGAGCTTGGTGTTATGAGCACTGCGCTCTAACCACCGAGCCAACAGGCCACCCTAAATGAAATAATTTAAAGGCAAACAGCTGGTGAAGGGCAAAAGCAAGATTCCAATCCAGGATCTCTTACTCCAAACGCTTTATCTTTCCATTAAACACCAGTGCTGGATATATACTAAAATGCCACCATACTACAAAGACAAAATGAAAAAGCATAGAAAGGATCATTAATCTATAGCGTAAATCTACACTGGACTTGGGGATTTCGAGCAATGTCATTTGTTGCAATTATTGGAAATTCACCAGGTCAGATGACTCTTCTTACAACATAAAGCTGAATTATGAGGGCATCTACTGGAGTAATATATAAATATTGTTTATAACTCATTGTGTATGGTGGACTATTAGGGTAGAAATCACATACAATAAAAATGCTGAATATTATTAATGTTAAAGGGAAAAAAGTTTATCTATTTAGTACTTTGTGTTTTAAATATTGTTTCCACATCTACTTCATAACCTCAATGAAAAAGAGACCCTTTAGATGCATTTCAGTCATATTATGAATGGGAAAATAGCTTTCTTTTTAACAACAACATTTTTATATCCTTTGTGAAAAATTATGAAGTATTTAATAACATTTCTTCACAATACAGGCTATATTTTAATGACATAATTATTACAAATATTCTCACCCCAAAAGAAACTTTGATTATAATGGTACTCAGTTGTTGGCTGATATTAGACGAGTAACGTTAGGAATACATGCAAATGTAGGTCATCTTTAATACTGCAAAAAGAATTAAAGGCAAAAATGACCCAAGTATACTGTCATCATGACTATGTATATTCGCAGTAGGAGAGCTGTTCATTCTCTGCTAGGAACAGGTCTCTAATGGTACCTCATAAAACTTGTCTGCTAGTAAATAAGAGCTGAAAACAATCCTACCTGCACCCAGCTTTGACTGTGCCCTGATTCGGTGCAGAGGAAAGAGCTCAAGGTACTTGCTCAATTTGTTTCTGGTTCTGGTTTATATATCAGGACTGATGCAAGTAGTCTTTCCATAAGGATATCTTTTCTATCCAACTTTTATATTTTTGCAGCACTTAAGGTTCCCTGCTATATGCCCTACTATACTATACTATACTATGATCATGGATTTTGCTTTCAAGAAATTTTTGTTCTGTTAAAAAAGTCTTACCAACATATACACAAATATAAAGAATACTTTCCTTCCTTACTGATATTTTCTCTGCCTAACGAATGACATGATGATAATGGCTAACAGTACATTGAGTAAGCTTTCATCATAAAGGCAAATCATTAAAAAAATACATCACTTGGAAAGTATCTCTGATTCCAAAGTTCAGAGTTGATTCTCAGTGAGACAATGAAAACTTTGAATATTTCTAAATACCCAGATATATTTATAATTTCATTTTTTGAAGGGAAACCCCCATATCAGTTTTTAAAAAGTTTATTAGATTTATTGGGGTGACATTAGTTAATAAAATTACATAGGTTTCAAATGTACAATTCTATAATACGTCATCTGTATATTGAATTGTGTGTTCATAAAATGAAATAAAAAATTACTGGAAAGCTCCGGCAGAACTCACAATTACTAGTAAAGGAATATGTATATCAATCATCAGAGGGGATTAAGATGGAAATAGATTATGTATATAGCTATCATGAATACAATAATTGCTCAGTCATTACAAAATGTTTTTAGACATTGATTTTAAACTGAAGAGACAAAAATCCAGCTTTTGTTTTAATTCCAAAAAACAGCAACTACCTACTAGCAACTTTATTTCTTAGTACCAATGAAATAAGTAGTTGTTGTTCAGACTTAACCACTGACCAAATTAAAGCAGCAGTGTATAATGTGACTATTATATATGCTTGTACACATACTTAGACATATACCTATGTGTAGGAAGGCATGCATACATATACACATACATGCAAACACACATGGCTTTCCAGGAAAATAACTACAAGGCAAAGTAATTACACTAGTTCACAAGGCTTCCTTATGGCTGTATACTTTTGTGAAGCAATACATGTGTTCTTTGTAGTTGTGATATACATTTGTCTATATTTAATCAATCAGCCCCATTAAAAAATAAATTTGTATAATCTCATTAACATATTTAACATTTCCTTCCTTCCTTCTATATGATTTAATATATTGAAGTTCTGATGTGGAAATTTAGATGGTTTGTCCCCAGTAAAACATAAGCACCATGAGAACAGTGAACTTGTCTGTCTTGGCTACCACTGATTCTCTAGTGACTCAAATACTGTCTGGTATGTAGTAAGTGCTCAATAAATACCTGGTGAGTGAGTAAATGAATTTGCTCTAACTCACAGCTATGATTATCTAACGGTAACATTTTAAATACTGTATACCAGCTTTAATTAAATTTAAAAAGAAATAAATCGTATAGCATTAAAAATGATCTTTATAAACTTAGATTGAACTAAATATGTGTATGATGTACTCTTACTTTAGTAAGAATAATTACAGTGTATACATGTCTATATGTGTATATTTAATTCAAAAACAAACTTTAGATCAACAGAAAATGCAAAAGCTACATATTGCTCATAGCTGCAAAACACTGCTCCATTGAAACTGTAAACATGAAATAGCAACTAAGGTTATCTCTGCCCCTATTTATTAATAAAAGTATGAGTTAGACGCTATTGAATATTTTTATGTTTTATTTTGTGTTTTAACTTAGAACTTGTATAAAAGTCTGAGTGAAGTGAAGTCTGAAGTGGAGATGGTGATAAAAACTGGACGTCAAATTGTACAGAAGAAACAGACGGAAAACCCTAAAGAGCTTGACGAAAGAATAACAGCTTTGAAATTGCATTATAATGAGCTGGGCGCGAAGGTGCGTGCATGCTGAAACCACAAGCACTGGCTACTTCCCACGTTCCTTATAAATTACAAAGCAAGAGGCAGTAACTGTGTACCATTCATGTCTTATATAGTCTTAATAGTTTTCTCTTAATAGATTAGATACATACATACATATGTACAGAGACAGATATAGATGTATCTCATGTACAGTTGTTATTAAGAAACAGTAATTAATCAATGAGGATCTTTGTCCAGGCTGCATTAAAAAATATGTAAAGCTGAGGGACAAAGTTATTGGTCCATCAGATAGTTCTAAAAGGGTTTCTCTGTTCTACACTTGCCTTGTTTTATTTACTTGTGATGACTCAAAGGCTGATACATTTTAGAAACTAATGTATCTACTTATATTTCAGTACAATGGAGTCGACATGTTCCACATAGACCACATTAGGTGTAGTAGAGTTGGCACATTCCACAGAAAGTATTTCCCTGTATGGCAAGCATTGCGTCATCCACCACATGTAACTGATAAGGTAGCATGGCTAGCCAGTTAAGGCCTATGGCTCTGTGATTATTTTTATATTTTTGTCCCGATAAATGTCTAAGGACCATTTCCATCTCAATGTTAATCAAAGGTGTTTCCATTTCCTCTTTCCAAAACTGTGGAATATCTAGTATAGTTATCTCACTTCTCTCAAATCAAGTATTCTATATAGATTTAGAGAGTTGACTGTTCAAAGTAATGATAAATCGTAAAAACGTATTCATAAAAGCATTAATCGTCAACATCAAGCACTCACCTGGCCTTTTCTGTGCCATTATTTTACATTACTTGAAGTTATCTGAAAGATGTTTTGGTGTTCAGCTTAGATTCCAGTGACATTTGGTACTTAGTAATATCATTAAAGCAAAATGAAACATTACTAAGAAATCATACTTAGCTTTAATAGCATGAGAGAATACAGCAAAAATGTAAGGTAGAAATTTATTTTTAAAATAAAGGGAATATTTAAAAGTATCATAAAAATGCTGCACTATTCCTTCTCTAAGAAAAATTGCCTACATTTAAATCTTCCAAGCTCCTCAACAACACTGGTTTTGTTTAATAAAATCAAAGGAAACAAAGGTTATTTTAATATATTATTCTTTTTATATGAAAAGACAAACCCTTCTATTTTAATCATCTTCAGAATTTATATGGTTGTACTTGCTCAATTCAATATATGTTACCTTTTTATATTAGTTCAAGTTACCATAACAAAATGTCATGGGCTAGGTGATAAATTGCTGATAAATGCAAAAAGGTGTTTATCACACTTCTGGAGGCTGGGAAGTTCAAGATCAAGTCTAGTGAGGACTTCCTAGCTTGCAGACTGCTGCCTTCTCACTGTGTCCTCACTTGGTGGGGAGAGAGAGGGAGAAAGAGGGAGGGAGGAGGGTGGAAGGGGGAAAAAGGGGAAAGGGAAGGGAGAGAGAGAGAGAGAGAGAGAGAGAGAGAGAGAGAGAGAGAGAGAGAGAGAGAGAGAGAGAGAGATCTTTTCTAAGTGGGCCACAGACCTATCAGACTAGGATTCTACCATATGATCTCTTTTAACCTTAAGTACTTCCTGAAGACCTATGTCCAGATACAGTTAAATTGTAGGTTTGGAGTTCAACATTAATTTTGGGGGGATACAATTAAGTCCATACCACTTTTCTTACGGAATAAAATTTTATTCGTTTAATATCATCAACTTAGCTTAATTATTCAATGAATAAAAATCAAAGAGTTATATCTAAATCCATTTAATATTATTGAAAGGTATTGCACGTAGCACTCTAGCAGTAATAATACTTACAATTCCTTGTGTGGCTTCTCTATGCTTTGATTTTTATGGAAAAAAAATAAACATAAATAGCAATATTCATGTCAGCCTCAAATAGTCATACTCAAAGCCTCAATACTTATATCAGCTTCACATTTGTGTTTATGAAACAATGACTGTTGAAACATTCTGCTGCAGGTGGCACTCTTTTAAATGTATCCCTTCTCCACAGGCACACAAAAGTGTAAAACTCCACTTTCCTTAAGATGGCAGTGTCTCCTGTTTTATTAAATCCTCTTTAGCTGGATATAAACAAAATAGAATAAATAAAAATCAATAATGCATTAGCTCTGGGAAGATAGAATTTCTTTGAAATATTGAATCTAGAACTCTTTTTTTTACCAATAGTGCATAGAAATAATAACTATGCATAGAAACAGACCATAAGGTATAATTTTTTTCTCCCACACATAAATAAAATCCTTATAGTCAGAAGGGCAGATGCTTTTACTTCCCTGAAGGGACATATATAAGGGAAAATCGGTTAAAAAAAAAATGAACTTGAAGCTTCACCAGCTAAAGATTTTTTTAAATTTACACACACCTCTGTTAAAGAGTATTTGGAATTCATACAACAGTTTCAGTGTGTTTATTTTGATTGTAGCATTTTAAAATTCTTGAAAAATGTTTTCACTTATAGAAAACACACACATGCGCGTGCACACACACGCGCACACACACACACACACACACACACACACACACAGATTCTGGGCTTTCTGGGCTTTTTATTAAACCAACCACCAACCTACAAACTTACAAAATGTAGGCACATCTGGAAAGGTGGTGGAGAAGTCCACATTTGTTCATTCTTTGAGAATTTGGAAGAATTTGATTTTGAGGGTCTTATTTTTATTTTTAATTTTTCAAATACAGTTGACACTCAATATTATTTTAATTTTAGGTACACAGCATAGTGGTTACACATTTATAGAATTTATGCAGTGATCCCCCTGACTAGTCTAATACCCACCATATTCACTATGCTATACTTTACATTCCCATGACTATTTTGTAATTGCCAATTTGTACTTTTTAATCCTTTCACTTTTTTCACCCAGCTACCCAACCCCCCTCTTGTCTGGCAACCATGTTTGTTCCCTGTATCTGAATTTTTTCTTTTTTATTTGTTTACTTTGTTTTTTTTATAATTCTACATATAAGTGAAATTATATGGTCTTTGTCTTTCTCAGTCTGACTTATTTCACTTAGCATGATACCCTCTAGGTCCATCCATGTTTTCGCAAATGGTAAGATTTAATTACTTTTTATGGCTGGGTAATATTCCATTATATAAATGTACCACTTCTTCTTTATCCAATCGTCTATTGGTGGGCTCTTAGGTTGCTTCCATTTCTTGGCTATTGTGAATAGTGCTGCAGTGAAAACAGTGCTGCAGGGTATGTACATCTTTTCAAATTAATATTTTGGATTTCTTCAGATAAACAGAGGGTCTTAGTTTTAAACACTGAAAACTGGAACACAGGATCAAGTCATGATTTTCTCTGTTAATGAGAGGGAAACTTGTATTTTGGAATTATTTTTTTTTTGTCCCCATTCGATGGTAAAGTATGTTTAATGAAGAAGTGACCTATTCTTTGTCTTTTTTGTGCAAAATTAAGACACTGCACAGACGCAGTGACGACACTGACCATTCTAAGCATTATACAAATACTTTGGCCTCTCAAGCGACATAGTATTCTTTTTTCATTTTAATTCCTTATCTGCAAGAGCAAGACTAATTTGTATACAGAGGATTGTAAATCTTCTTCCCCCATCTTCTGACCAATGATTGAAGGTTTTTTAAAAGAAACCTGCCATATTTTCAGTTTGACTTACATCATTCGGTGTATTAAAAAAAAAAAAAAATCGGCCATGAATTATTTCCATTAAAGAAAATAATTATAGCTTTTATTTCTACCTGATACAGGACACTATCTTTTGGAGACAGGGTCTCATCTTTTCTAGATTGTTTATTTACTGCTAATACTCAGAATATGATTTTTCTAAAGTAGTTTTTAAAAAGAAAAAAAGTAATTTTTAAAATGAGAAAAAAATACGAAAATTTCAATTAAGCGGCTATAACTAAAGATGAATTGAAAAAGTAGACCAAATTACATTTTATTATCATGCTTTTCAGGTAACAGAAAGAAAGCAACAGTTGGAAAAATGCTTGAAATTGTCCCGTAAGATGCGAAAGGAAATGAATGCCTTGACAGAATGGCTGGCAGCTACAGATACGGAATTGACAAAGAGATCAGCGGTTGAAGGAATGCCTAGTAATTTGGATTCCGAAGTTGCCTGGGGAAAGGTAAAACCTATATCACTGAAGGTTGTTTATAGCATGCATGAAAACATACAGCAATATAATTTTACAAGGAACTAGTCATGTGCAACAGTAATCGAATTATAAGTATTATCTTGCTTCCTTTTCCTTTTCTGAAAATTCATTAGTTGTTTAACTGTATATTGCAGGATCATGATAAAACCAATGGGAAGCTTTAGTAAGAGTCTCCCCAAAGCTTGTTTAGAATTAGGTCTAATTCTCATTCTGACAAAGTCCTTTAAAAATACGTACATCATTAATCACAAAGTCGGTCCAGAGATGAGATTCCATGTTCCCTAATTTGCCTAAGACAGACTGTCACCCCAATAAACTTTAATTTACAAAAGACATTTCATGAATAAATTAATAATTAAAAAAAAAAAGACAGCTGCCCAGGTGGACCATACAACCATGAAGAGGGCAAGGTTACTGAGACCGTGGCGGACAGTTGGGCTGGACAGGACCAGTGAGATCAGCAGATTGCCTATGTTATAATAATAATAAAAAAAAAATCTCGGGGTGTGCACAGCTGCTATCATTTCCATCACCGAAGAGCACAGTTTCCTTTGTTTCTCTGACAGCCAATCACACATTATTGCTTCCCGAATTTAAGGTAGAGGCACTCATAGCTTTTTTTTTTTTTCCAGTTGATTCCTTACTTGATTACATGACAGTGTGTTGATAGAAAATAAATAATTGATATTAATACTGTGTTTTCATCTTAAAATTTGCTGAACAATTGGGGATTAAAAAAATACATAAATCGTAGCACACCCTACCCCCTCGTCTTTTTTTTTTTTTTTAATTAACAAACACTTGCCTGGGTGAACTAGATGTTTGAGAGCGATATGCTTTATTTTTAATTCAACCAGGCTGTCTAGATTATCTGAAGTTGGGACATTTTAATTGCATTATGTAAAAACTTAGAATCATACAATGAAACCTGAACTGATAACTGACTTTCTTTATTTTTTTTTGAAGTTAAGCACTGTTATATTATTCCTTTTTTTTAAAATTTTATTTTATTAAATTTATTGGGGTGACAATTGTTAGTAAAATTACATAGATTTCAGGTGTACAATTCTGTATTACATCATCTATATATCACATTGTGTGCTCAGCACCCAGAGTCAGTTCTCCTTCCATCACCATATATTCGATCTCCCTTACCCTCATCTCCCACCCCCCACCCCCCACCCCACTTACCCTCTGGCAACCACCAAACCATTGTCTGTGTCTATGAGTTTCTGTTTCTCATTTGTTTGTCTTGTTCTTTTGTTGTTTTTGGTTTATATACCACATATCAGTGAAATCACATGGTTCTCTGCTTTTTGTGTCTGACTTATTTTGCTCAGCATTACACTCTCAAGATCCATCCATGTTGTCACAAATGTTCCTACATCATCTTTTCTTACCGCCGAATAGTATTCCATTGTGTATATATACCACAACTTCTTTATCCATTCATCTATTGAAGGACATTTTGGTTGTTTCCGTGTCTTGGCCACCGTAAACAAAGTTGCAATGAACATTGGAGCACATGTGTCTTTATCTCTAAATGTTTTCAGATTTTTTGGGTAGATACCCAGGAGAGGGATTGCTGGGTCATATGGCAATTCTATTCGTAATTTTTTGAGGAACCTCCACACTGCCTTCCATAACGGCTGCACCAGTCTGCATTCCCACCAACAGTGTATGAGGGTTCCTTTTTCTCCAGATAACTGACTTTCTTTATGTAGATACAGAGGACAAGTAGATAGAAGTTTTGTTATATAAGATTTTTAAAATAAATAGTGGTGAATTTCTTTCCATTTTGAATAAATTTATTGTTAGAGATAAGATACTGAATTGCATTTATTACTTCAGGACTACATATATTGTGAGATTATTAGAGCAGTGAGCATACAGAGGGTACAGGCTTAAAATTATATTGGCCTTATTTTTTTTTGCCTTGTCACCCAAACAAATATTATATTTTCTATGCGATGATTTCGTTTAAACTGATCATAATCATATACTTAGGTGCAGGCTGGGCTGCTGTAAGAAATAAGCCAAAAATACCATGGCTGCAAGAAGACAGAGGTTTATTTCTATCTCATGGAAGTTCTGGGTAGGGGAAGTAACTTTTCTCTGTGAAATTCTTCCAAGACATAGGTCCCTTTCACTGCATTGTTCTGCAGTCCTCTGGGTATTTGTATTCTCATGGTAAAACTTGCTCACCACCACCGCCACTGCTGCATCCCAGCCCACAAAGGAAAGGGAGAAGAGGAAATGGAGGACAACCAGCTCCTCTTAAAGATGTATTATGAAAACTCCATGCATTATTTCTGCTCATATTCAGTTTGCCAGAATTTAGTCACATGATCATATTTAGCCTCGTGGCAAGAAAGCAGTAAACTAGGTGGCCAGTGCATCCTGCTGAAATGATGAGTGGATCTTGTACTAAAATGAAGAAAGAGAATGCATTCCTGGAGAAGAGACATCAGTTTTGGCCAGAGCAGTATCACCCCTGCCTTTTACATCATAAGGCAAAGGCAGAGAAAGTTCTGCGTGACCTGTCTCTCTCTTTATAAATACACATGACTGATGGCAGTTCCCCCATAAGTGCTCGTAAGCAAACAAAAAAAGCCCAGAAAAGACTTACACTCTATTAAAGTATGAAATATAGTAAAACATGCATGGGGCAAGTCTGAGTGCATTGTCGAGGATTCATGAAAACGATCCAGGCTTCATTCTCAGTCATCCTCCCCTTAACACTACAAACAATATCTTGGATTATTCATTTCCAACTTAATGGGTGTATGAGTTTGCTAGGTCTGCTGTAACAAAGTACCGCAGAGTGGGTGGCAGGGCCTCTTCCTTTGGCTTGTAAATAGCTGTCTTCTCATGTCTTAATATGATCCTCCCTCTGTACATGCCTCTGCCCAAATTTCTCTTTGAAGGACATAATTCATATCGGCTTAGGACCCACCTGAGGGATCTTATTTTAAATTAATTACCTTTTTCAATGCCCTATCTCCAAATATGGTCACAAGCTGAAGTATTGGGGTTAGGACTTCCACATATAGTTTTGGGGGGCACATTTCATCCCGTAACAAGGAACTATGTCTAAAGAACAGAGCTTTCTCCTGACATGAAAGTTGAGGGGACACAATTCAGCTCATAACAGTGGGATAGCTTTATAAGTACAGTGTAGAATGCTAACATAATGGTACAAAGGAGTAGAGCTAAGACATGAAGGGAATGTGAAAAATTCTGACTACAATTTAAAACTGACTGAGGTGAAACTAAAAGTATGCCACATGTGAACTATGAATTCCAGAGTCCCTGTAAGGTCATTGTATAAGTCACCTGAGGAGATATTTTTTTCCATTATCCTCACCATAACATCATGAAAATATCATAAGATATGAACTTGGCAAAGATTTCTAGATTATCTCTGTCATATTAGATGGTTTGAGTGGTCTGGAGATGTGTCAGCTTATTGAATCTTTCTGGAAAGTATTTTCTATAAAACCAAGGGGCAATACTAATTTGAGATCCACGAGGAAATAAGGTATAGAAAGCTGTCATTTATTTTCTTATGTAATAGCTTATAGCTCTTCCTGGACCTTTTGAAATACTAACTGTTAATGATATACTCTAAAATCCCTTAGTGGTCAAAGAAAAGTGTACACATTTGCATGTAAATTACATCATTTTAAAATAAATTCATTTTCAAGGCGCTGAAACTTTTTCAGAAATCACAATTATATAATACAAACATGTGACCTACAGATCTAGAGCAGTGACATTTATGATAATGATTCTAATTTTTTAAAATGTAAGAAATCAAACTCTCATACATGAAATCCCATGACTCCTTACATTCTCATTTCACATGCTTTCTTGGTAGATGGAGAACTTGACTTAAAATGTTAGTTTCATCTACCATTTCACAATAAATGTCAGATGTTTTTCAAAATAAAATTGAGTATTCATTTAAATGCAATACATTAAAGGTATTTGCCAATCATTCCAAGTATTTTTGACTTGGAGAAAATTTGAATATAGAGTCAATTTGTTTTTAAGCTGTTTCACTTATTTCTACTGAATTTCTCTCAGTTCTCTTGATCTAAGACCATTATATTATTTGAATATGAAAATATTTGAATGTCAAGATCAAAATATTCTTATACATAAAATTAAGTTACTAATGAAATGTTTATTTGACCGTTAGTTTATCCAAACAGAGTACACTTTCAAATATGTTGACTACAGTGAAATCTTTTCAGGTTTATTTTTACTATATTAAATTATACTTATTTATTATATATCTGATTCCAGGAAAAAAAGATTGTTTAGGGTGGTTTAAAGAGATACATATGATTCAATGGTCAAAGATACTTAGAAAAGTAGAGAAAGGAAAATTACAGTAGGGAAATAAGAGACACTCTGCACGTAAATGTGCTCACAGTATCACATGGGTAGTGGAATATGCAGGGAAGCGTAAAGCCTCAAAATTTGGCACCGAGCTTCCTATCAGGCAAAACCAAAGAATGAATGTATGTTTTTATTGTGGTAACAACAGTTAACATGAGATGCACCCACTTAAAAATGTTTCAAGTGTATGATACCATATTGTTAACTGTAGACACAATGTTATAAAGCAGATCTCTAGAATTTATTCATTTTGTGTAACTGAAACAGAAGAAATATTGTTATGAGATTCAAAGTGTCCAAATTACCAAAACAATCATTACGGTATGTTTAATGTACTACTCACATGCAAGCCTTTCTTGAATTTAGGTACCGAAGGAAAAACTAGAGGAGTGAGGAATGAGACAACACCTTTATTAATATTCTTATAAGAAACATAATGGAAAGGTTTCTGTTGCCATTTTTCTATCAGCATGCCTCCATGCAGAAACAGTGTCTAGACTTTTGCTGTGTCTTTTTAACAAATGAGTGTCAGGCGTTGGGCACTACAGGATTCTTTTGCTAGGCCAGGGGTGCTGTAGAAGTGGACTTTCCACAATAAAATCTCTCATCTAAGTGTTTCTCCTCAACATTCTAGTCACATGTTCAAAACCACAGATGTTAGAACGCAGCTCTTCCAAAAGATACTGAGTGGTTCGTGACAGGACAGGTGTTTACAGGTGCCATCTAGTACCTGCTGAGGACCAGAAACCTGAGTATCTTTCAGGTATCCCAGGTCAGGTTTTTGGTGATCCCACAAGGGAAAGTATGGAAGAACTTCCAGAAGCAGCTAGGATGGTGGCAAGATGGGTTAGCTAGAGGCACAGCCGGAGGCAAGAAAACGGTCCTCTGTCAGCTCCCACTATATGACCGTGCTTCTGGATTGCAGTTACAGGGAACAAAAATGAACACATTTAGAAGTTAGGCCAAAGTTTTGAAAAAGTGAAAGAAAAAAATTAAAACAACAGTAATCAGACATTTTTTTAATAATAATAACAGAAATAAGATAAAAGTTTAATAGTGGGAGTTGAAAAATTAAACTATGAATGCCAATTTGAAATCCCTGCAGCCCAGTAGCCCTTTCACTGTATTTGTACATTCAAACAATCTGCCTCTATCAGAATAGTGATAAAAAGGAAAAATAATATTAGTATTCTAGAAGAGTGGATCCCTCCTAGCTGCATGGTCTGGACAGCAGAGATGCTGTAAGGGAGCTGTAACTGTGACGTTCGTCACCACGTAAATGATCAGACATTCTCCCCTTCGTACCTTACAAATCTCTGTTCATGGGTTTACCAGGTTGAAATCAAACACTGATGTCTATAGAGCAGAGACAGAGACAGCAGAAGGAAGTGGTAAAACTAGGGGAGGTCACCATCTGAGGAGTTTGTGTACCAGCACTGCCCGAGTTCCCTGAGTTGTCACGGTAACCCCTACCCTCTTGGACTAGTAAGTAGATGTTAATGATTTCACTTGCCAAGAGGACAGGGAACATATCTGTTTTGTTCCCTGGTGTTTCCCGTGCACGTAGTATCAGACACCTACTATATGCTCAGTCAATATCCGCTCGATGAGATGAATCACACTTTGAGAGAGAAAAATTAAAACATAATAACAAAAGCATTTCTTGAGAGAAGAGAAAAACGATGATGTGCCATTAACATTACGGGAAGCTTTAGAACAAATGGAGACGAACAATCATGACCAAATGCTCCCATTTTGTAGATGAGGATGTAGACGTTCTATACATAGCTAATCTGCAGCTAGAATCCAGTACTATCTCTGATTTCAGTGGCGTTTTTTTCACTGTAATTATTGTTAGATATCGTATTTTCTAGTCATTTTAAGATGATCTAACTTCAAAGCAGTAAAAAGGTATTTATCATCCACAATGAGAATAAAATACACAATGGCCAAATTTAAAGTGCAGAATATGTCATAAAATGAAAATCCTGTGGGCACTTATCATGTACTATAGTCTGTAGTCAATTGCCACTGCTGTAATTTTAGATTTTAAATACTACTTGTTAATGTCTTAAAATCACCCTGATTATTTGGATGTAAGTAAATCAATTCTGAATATCCCTTTACTGGCCACAATTGTTTAGCATGTGAACTGAGCACAAAAATATAACCGTAGGAAAGTAAATATTTATGTGATTAAGTAGAAATTTATATCTCCAGTGACCATTATATTTGGAAAATGTATGTTTCAACAAAGTTTAATCTATGTGATTTTTCTGATTTTACCTCTAACAGGTTTCATTTACTCCTAATTTAGTTTCAGTAGTCAAAAACTAATTCAGCTACATTAAAGCCCTTTAATATCCACAGAGTTATCTAAAAATTAAAATGGTCAAATATAATTTCCTGGAAAAATAATTTTGGTCCTATAATAGTTTAAATACATCAGCTTCTTGGATAGCTCATATCTGCCAGTTTTCATAAATTGACCATTAGATTTTTTTTAACAGTAATCTTGAGATACCAAGAGTTGCCTGAGAGAATCAAACACACACAGAAATGATGCATTAATGGAGGATGTTAAATAATACAAAATAATTGATGTCTAGCCACTTATGGAACAAGTCATTGTGATCATCACATTTATTTCAGGAATGAATTTTTATCATATTCAACATTAGGAAGAACAATGATACGTTTCCTCAGTTGCCCTTCTGCTGTCACTTCAGTCCTGAAACGTAATGACAATCACCCAGTAAAATCTTGTGACAGAATGTGTCATTCTGTTTGCCAGTGGTTCTCGGCATTGGTTGCACATTGAAATCACCAGGGAACTTGAAAAGACTACCAGTGCCTGGGGACCAACCCAGAAATTCTGATTGAATTAGCCTGAGTGTGGCCAGTGTCTCTAATATTCGCTAAAGTTTGAAAACCACTCCCTAATGCAATACAAGCAGTCTTAAAAGATCTACATTCAGTTCAGCCAACCGTGTCCTATATTTTTTTAGTCACCTTACACAGTTTAAAGAAATCTGGCCTCTGGTCCTAGATTATCTGGATAATTGCCTCAACTCATCACTTCTCTTAGCCATAAAAGCATGAGAACTATTACTTATTTCTAAAGTCTGTTACACTATCATTCCCATGAAAAATTATATATCTTTTTTTAAAGAGAGCACAGTAATTTATCTGTGAAGTGAAATAACACTAGCAGATCATTAACTTGGTACAATGAATGCATCAAGCAGCTGTTACTTAGAAAATAGAACATCTGTTAAATGCCATCGGAGTCACTAGTCACTGTCATTATAGTTATAGCTCTAATTTCTGTTCTGCACATTCTGCTTTCATACAATTCTTCCTTAATAGACAATACATTATTAATAAAAAGTCAGTACACATTGCTATAAAATCCACTACTTAATGTTTTATGTTCTTTGTGAATTTATCATTATATTATTCCATCACATTAGCCTAATAATAAAATATGTTCTAAACCTCTAGCCATGACAAGAGTAATGTAGGGACCTGAAAAAACAATTAATATCATATTTTATCACGTTTAGGACATATAGTATGATGCACCATTGATTTAATTACAGCTGTTGTAGATCACAAAAACAACACCACCACCTGAAACGTAAATATAAATTGTGTTTTATCTCAGTTTCAGAAACCTTAAGATGTGACAAATGCACATCTTAGAATTGCAGTAATGTGGTAATTTGTTCATTATTCCCCATGAATATATTTTGTAGCTAAAGGTGAAAGAGCTCTCCCATTCCTGATGACCAGAAATGGTATAATATTTTTGCAGACTGACTAAAGGCAGAATTCACTGGGGTGGGGGACCTTTTATTTATTTTATTTATTTTTATGTCTTTAGTCACCTTTTTCAATTTTTTGTTAAATTTATGGGATGACATTTGTTACTAAAATTACATAGATTTCAGATGTACAATTCTGTAATACATCATCTATGAATCCCATTGTGTGTTCACCACCCAGAGTCAGTTCTCCTTCCATCACCATATAATTGACTCCCTTTACCCTTTTCTACCACCTCCTTCCCCCCTTACCCTCTGGGGAACATTTTTAAAATACCTTTATGGATATATTAGCTAACCTTCACCTATATTAGAGGGAACTTGCACAAGAGATCAAGAAAGAGCTAAAATAAATAGGAATTTAGTGGCATGCTAGTAAAGGGGGAGAATATATACAGAAATGGTGTTATGGCACGTTGGGCTAAATGTGGGGCCTGAGTGAAGATAGAATATGTGGTGGAGAAGACACTTAAGGGATTAAAAAAAAGGGAAGTGGGGATAATAGGGAATCAGATAGAGAAGTTACCTTAAGACCCTAAGTCCCTGTGAAATTACAGGAAAACTTGTGGAAGGTATTGGAACTCTGAAAATGTGAAATGGATGGGAGAGAAGGTCCAGCCCAAGTCGGTTATGTTTCTCTTCCCCTGTTGCTTAAAAATAAAATAAAATAAAATCAATAAAATGAAATGAAAATAAAAGCAACTGTGGATAGGTTCCTATGGGACCAGACAATTAATCCAACACTTTTTTTGCAATTTTACCTTTAAATAAAATTAAAACATTTTCACCACATGATGATATCCCCAGAGACCAACAGAACAGGTTTTCCCAACCTGCTACCGCATTGATGAAATGAGAAGATAAGTTGATGGCTGAATCCTGAACCTCACGTGATTTCACTTCTAGATATGAGGAATGAATCACAATGTATTTTCCATCCTTCCGATGAACACTTCAGTGTCTTCATTAGGAGAAGTTAACCTACGCTACTCATTTTTTTTTAAAGGACATTAGAGTAGCATTTAAAAATTGCTGTGGCCAGAAAGAAGTAGACTGTAAATCCGTTTCTTCGAAATCATGGAAGTTAGTGTTTGATATTTTGAACATTTATTTTGGAGCTATCAAATGTTAGATTTTATGGCATTTTATATTTAAATTGAGTTCTCTTATTGGACATGTTTTCCTGTGTCATAAAAACCCCATGTCTAGTATATAGTGCATATTATATAGTGCTGCTGTTGAAACTCCTGAAATTGGATTTATGATCGTGTCATAGGTCAAAATAAAACTGAGTGTGCATAATTTTGCTTCTTATTCAGCCTTAAAATCAACCCTAGAAGCTGTCACATTACTGCATGTTTGACAAAGATAAAGGAGCTGAGTTACAACTTATTCAGTGTAATTATTGAATTGGAACTTGCCCATTCAGAAGGGTAGACCTTCCAGCACACTCTCCACCCCTCACCCCACAAGTCAGCAGAAGAAAGCATGCGTGCTGAGGATTGGATGCCTTTTAAGAGGAGGAAGTGTATTTTCAGTTCTTTCTTCCCATCTTACCAACCCCAGAAATCACGCTGCCTCCCTCAGTGAGGAATGAGTAAGGGTACACAGAGCATGACCACAGTCATGGCTGTGGGTAGTTCAATCCAGTAATTCAGTTCTCAAAACACATGCAAGTGTAGACGTGCTTCTGTTCTGGCAAAATACTCAAACAAGGGGAAATGGCTCCTTGACATCATATAATGTTGCTTTTTAGTTTCCAATAAGTAGCCCATATTCCCCTTTTGGTGGCTTTTGATTCCAGCCTTCACACTCTAATCATTTTGTACTTTGTCTTTCCTCAAGCCAAACCATCCAATCCTTTATGGTAAACTCCAGTTTCAAGTATCGCCTCTCTTTGGAAGCCATTCATGCTTCTCCCAGCCATGACTCATATTTTCCCAAAGATTATGTATTTCTAATACGATATCACATTTGGTTGCATTTCAGCTTTTCTCTGCAGCTGCACTGTAGGTAAGCTCGAGCAGGGTGTGCAAAGACTGCCTTCTTGATTGTCTCTGGCAGTGAATGGCACAGTACAGAGTGGGTACCGATCACCTGATGCACACTGACTAATTGAAATTTAAGTTCTACAGAAAGCAAGATCAGCATATTATTTGAAGGCTAAGAGTTGCAAGTCACATCTTTAATTAAAATACTTCTGTGGGGAAAAATTAAAAATCCATGAAATGAGCACAGTATCTTTCTTTTTTTAAAAAGTTAAAGTTTATTGGGGTGACAATGGTTAGTAAAGATACATAGGTTTCAGGTGTACAATTCTGTAATACATCATCTATATATCACATTGTGTGCTCACCACCCAGAGTCAGTTCTCCTTCCATCACCATATATTTGACCCCATTTACCCTCATCTCCCACCCCCACCCCACTTACCCTCTGGTAACCACTAAACTGTTGCCTGTGTCTATCAGTTTGTCTTGTTGCTTTCAGTTTTATATCCCACATATCAGTGAAATCATATTGTTCTCGACTTTTTCTGTCTGACTTATTTCACTTAGCATCATAATCTCAAGATCCATCCATGCTGTTGCAAAGGGCACTATTTCATCTTTTGTTATGGCAGAGTAGTATTCTATTGTGTATATATACCACATCTTCTTTATCCATTCATCTATCAAAGGACACTTTGGTTGTTTCCATGTCTTGGCCACCGTAAAAAAAGCTACAATGAACATCGTAGCACATATATCTTTACAGATAAATGTTTTCAGATTTTTGGGGGGTACATACCCAGGAGAGGCAGTGCTGGGTCATATGCTAATTCTATTCCTTTTTTTAAGATATTTTTTTTATTGGGGAAGGGGAACAGGACTTTATTGGGGAACAGTGTGTCAATCTTAGTTGTGAAGGGTGCCGTTCAGCTTCAAGTTGTTATCCTTTCAGTCTTAGTTGTGGAAGGCACAGCTCAGCTCCAGGTCCAGTTGCTGTTGCTAGTTGCAGGGGGCGCAGCCCACCATCCCTTGCGGGAGTCGAACCGGCAACTTTGTGGTTGAGAGGATGCGCTCCAACCAACTGAGCCATCCGGGAGCTCAGTGGCAGCTCAGATCAAGGTGTTGTGTTTAATCTTAGTTACAGAGGGCGCTGCCCACCATCCCTTGCGGGAGTCGAGGACTTGAACTGGCAACCTTTGGGTTGAGAGCTCTCTCCAACCATCTGAGCCATCCCGGAGGCAGCTCAGCTCAAGGTGCCATGTTCAGTCTTAGGGGCAGAGCCCACCATCCCTTGCAGGACTCGAGGAGTTGAACCGGCAACCTTATGGTTGAGAACCCACTGGCCCATGTGGGAATAGAACCGGCAGCCTTCGGAGTTAGAAACATGAAGCTCTAACCACCTGAGCCACCGGGCTGGCCCCGCAAATTCTGTTCTTAATTGCTCAACGTCACTAATCATCAGAGAAATGCAAATAAAAACCACTATGAGATATCACGTCATATGAGTTAGAATGGCTATCATCAACAAGACAAATAATAACAAGTGTTAGAGAGGCGGTGGAAAAAAAGGAACCCTCACACACTGTTGTTGGGAATGCAGATTGGCGCAGCCACTCTGAAAGGCAGTGTGGAGGTTCCTTAAAAAGTTAAGAATATAATTACCACAGTATCTTTCTTAACCAAAAATAGTGTTTATATAACTGTTTGAATACCTGTTTATTCTTGAATACCACATGTAAAGGTTCGACGCTAGGTCTTTTTACAGTTAGAGTGTAAATCTTCTCATGAATCACTTTTGGCTGTAGTAGTTATAAACCAACGTGATGGCCACTGTTTTTTGTTTTGTAGCTCATATTTTTGGTGGTGATAATTTTAACCTGTTTGAGTTTGATCTTCTTGTAATATTGAGGAACCTTAAATGGTACCAGAAATTAGCCCACATTTCCTGCTTTATTGTACTCACTAAGTGAATGAGGACTCATTGGATATTAAACGTTTTCTCTGAAAAATTAGCTAGAGAATTTTGGCCGATGTTTAGTGCACAATAGTTGTTTGTGGCCCATGAACTAGTTGCAGCAATATTTCCTAAATTCAAAACTTCTTCAGTGTCTTCTGAGATTTGGAAATTTCCATTGCCTTTAATTGCATTGCCTGGCATGGAAAAGACATGTGTCTATGTAGACAACACCGTGTTATATCAAAGCTAAAACATAGTGTCATCTTTATGAAGATATTTTAAGAGATAATTAGTGATCCGAGTATAAATTAAGATTCAACTTTGTGTGGTGTTGCCTTTGCAAATAAATCAACTCTAGTGACACGCCACCAGTCTGAAATATAGGAAGTAGGGTATGCTCATTTGCATATATTTCCATATCTTTGACAAAATCATACTCAGATATAAGTTTTGTAAGGATACCGTCTTTGTTTCTCTATCATTTTGTCCTCAGTGCTTAGAACAATGGCTGTCATGTATAGTTGTGAAGGTTGTGTACTACACAACAGTACGGACAAAGGGAGTGAAAGGCCTGAAATCTAGCCCATGACCACTCACAAGTCAAACTGCAGAGGGGCTGTTTTCATCCAAAAGATGGATTTCTCATATTTTTCATTAAGTGGAATCACCCATGCCCCTGCTGCAATAGTGACATTTAGTAGGCACTCCATAACATTTATGATTGGTATGTGAAGGAATTCTTTCTATGATTTGCTAACCTTGTACAACAGATGACACACACCTTACAAATAGTTCTCTGTGTGGTAGCTGATAAGTTCATTTGACATTAATTACTTTAGTGAAAAAGAAAAACACAAATAGAATATCTTACCTTCTTCTACCATGGTGATGGAAGAAGAACTGACTCTGGGTGGTGAACACACAATATGATATGTAGATGATGTATTACAGAGTTGTGCACTTGAAACCTATGTAATTTTATGAACCATTGTCACCCCAATACATTTTATTAGGTTGGTGCAACAGTAATTGTGTTTTTAGCAATTATTTTTAACTTCTTAACCCTCAATTACATTTGCACCAACATTATAATAAAAAAGAAAAACAAGAATATCTTAGAATTGGAGAAACAGTGATTGTCTCTTGTATAGAAATTCTTTTGTGCAGTCTTTTTACCTCATTTATCCCCCCTGCTTATTTTATATCAAAGGTCAAAACAAAATGTATATATCGTGATGGTACATGGATTAGAACCTGCTGGTGTGGAATGGAAGACAGCTGCCAAAACTAGTTATATTTTAAAGAGGGGAAAGACACCTTGAAAGCATCTAGGAGTAGGAAATGAGATATAGGCGGGCCTCATAGAGACCATCTCTTTCTCCTTGACTTGGGCCACCTCCGTTACTCTCTGTGCATGTTTTGTTTACCTCTTTGCAAGTGGGCTCCCTCCACTTTCTTATTATTGCTGCCACCCAGTGATTTTGTTTTACTATGGCTTTGGCTTGCTGTAGTGACCAGATCAGTTCCCACTTCCAAATGACTTCTCCGCTGGTGTGTCATCACAGTCTCTGTACCTATCAGTTCAGTTTCGTGAGAGAGGATCTGTTGGGCTCTGGCTTACCTCCCAGTGAATACCCACCAGCTCTATGTGGATACAGGAGGGATTGGGGCTAGAGGAAAGGAAGTGCAAGATGGTCATGTGGTCACCATGGCATATCATTAGGAAGAGGCTGTAGGTAGAGCTGACAGTAAACGTTTGTACCTGGATCACTTTTTCCATCAGCTCTCCACTTAATTTCTAATATTAAATATGTTTGTTTTTATGCTTTGTAAAATAAATCTTAGGAAGTGGTAGTGCTCTCTTAGGTGGATTTTAATATTACCTCTTTACTTTTTATTGACCTCTAACTGAAATTAAGCATTTTTTCAATCAATTATGAATGTGAGCTGCAAACCCCAGTAATATCAGCAGTTTCTATGACTTGACCAACAGTTGAAATGACGTACATATTTATATCACATTCTAGTCATTGTATGACTTCAAAACACCAGTTATGTTCATCACTAGTTTAATCCTAGTTAAAGAGCTGATGCTAGATCATTGTAGTTACATATTTTAGGAGAGATAACATGTATTAGTATCTCACAAATTTAAGAAATGTATTTTATATATTGTATTTCAGTACAACTGGTTTCATTTAAAATCCAGTGGATTTAATTTTATGCTTTTAAAAACTTTATTATGAGAAAATGTCCTTAATTTTTACCAGATACCAAATAGATTTGTGGCACCCAAAAGCTAAAAATGTCTGCTATAGAAATAAGGAATGTAATAATTTGTGAATTTTCTAAAAGCAGTTACTTGTTTTGTGGATGAGTTTTCCAAAGTCTGACTTTAGTCAATACATTTACAAATTAACTAAATGTAAATATATTTGGATTGACAATATGTATATTTATTAAATATGTACAATCATAAATAAATATGAAATTAATCATGTTTATGTATGCATGTATATTTATATATACCCAGTAAGGAAACTACAATGTGCTTGGTGTGATTTTCATTATTCATAAAGACATAGTTGAAGGTTTCATCTTAAGATAGTAAGCCCACACACAGATATTTCAAAAGCATTAAACCTTAAGACTACCATATATCACTTGAACCTCAAATGCTATCCTATTCACAGGCTACTCAAAAGGAGATTGAAAAACAGAAGGTTCACCTAAAGAGTGTCACGGAGCTAGGAGAGGCCTTGAAAATGGTTTTGGACAAGAAGGAAATCTTGGTGGAAGATAAACTGAGTCTTTTGAATAGTAACTGGATAGCTGTCACTTCCCGAGCAGAAGAGTGGTTAAACCTTTTGTTGGTAAGAGAAGAGGCTGGAAGATTTTCAACTCCTGTCCATCATGTGAAAGGAAATGCATAAGCAGTCAATGATAATATTTGTGTCTATAAATTCCTCGACTCTACATAAATGCTGAATCTTAATTTAATATCCATATTTTAATATGCTTTCCATGTTTGTGTTTTATTCCATATGGACATTACCCCTAAAAGTAATTTGAATGATACTGAGTGTTTTGTCTTCTAAAGTTGTAGAAAGTAGGACACATTTTTAAACGATATTATCTAACCAGTAATACATCGCGGTATGTTTCTGTAAAATTAAGGAATACCAGAAACACATGGAAACCTTTGACCAGAATGTGGATCACATCACAAACTGGATCATTCATGCTGATGCACTTTTGGATGAATCTGAGAAAAAGAAACCCCAGCAAAAAGAAGACATGCTTAAGGTAGCAAATAAAATACTACAAAAAGTAATTTTCAAACTGCACAACAGTTATCTCAATCATGTTTGTCCTAAAAGATACCAAGGACTTCTTAATAAGAGTGAAAAATTCTGCCTCTCTTTCTTCTTCTCTCCCTCCCTCTCTCCCGCCTTCCCTTCCTCCCTGCTGTCCCTCCTTCCCTCTCTACTTTCTTAATTCAAATAGGAGTTAATGATGTTGACGAGTTCTGTAATCTGGATATCTGTCCCTATCTACCTCTCAGCTAATTACATGCAACTTAAACTCAGATGAGAAAGGGATTTCAGGATTTATTTTGGTGTCATCTTGCAAATTCTGCTCATTTTAACAATAGCACTACGTTCTTGTATGTGACACAAAGATCAGTTTCCTGGCATCATTCACAGCCCATCTGATTAAACACGTGAAATCCAGTCATCTGGACATTTTGCCTACGCAATGCCCAAATCTTATCAGTAACAATACTGAGCTTATATAAAACTGATTTTTAAAATTTTAACTGTATGTAAAGTAAACATGGCTTTTTGTTCTCTTTTTGTGTTGAAACCAATTATTAGGGCATCCTAAGGCATCTTCTTCAAAGGAAGGGCAACTTAATCATTTTAAAAAATGACTCTTGTAAGGGGTATGAGAGGCATAATGTGCAAATGTATGTTACTGATGCTATAGTCTCTCTATTTGATGCCCTCAGTATCAATTAAGTAAGAAGAATTGAATTTTACCAAATCTCATTTAAATTAATGATTCCTTATTTTGTTTTGCTGAAATTTTCAATAATTTTATTTGACTAGTGGGTTACTATTTGAAGAACAATGAACAATTATAGTTTCTGTCTATACAATTATTTATTTCTTTTTATGCAGTTGATATTTTCCAAGGATTGCAATTTTGAAGGAAAATCTGTAAATGTATTTCAGACTATGCCCCCAAAATGTATTTACCTGATTGTCTGTACCTTATTTTGCTCACCCTTTGCCCTTAATGTGTTAGTTAAGGAATGCTATGTAATGGTGGTATTACTTCAAGGTCCTTGGAATAATAGGAACTGCACTATTTTTCTTGCACTCTCTCCAACCACTTGTGCCAGGCAGAACCTACTGCAATCCCTCTGTCTATGACACAGGATGTGTTAGAAAATCTATCCCTCTTCCCCCATGGCATTCAATATGATGAACAAAAGGGAATGCGAAACTACCAGGAAGGAATAGAAAATTGTTCTTCAGCTACCTTCCTTCTTGAGCATAGATTAAGGTTGTTGTTCCACAGCTATGAAATTTAGTAAAGGTAAAATAAGACTAAATATAAAATATGATGATTGTTGCAGGTGACATAGGGAAGTCAGGAAAACATCCCGTATCCTTCCTCAGACTAAGTAGATACTTTAAATAAACCCAGATCAAACTTAAGGAAGGACAGCCAACTGGTTTCCTGAGATCACACACATTCTTACTCCACTATTTTATGGAAGTTGGCATTTTTCCTCCCTCTGTATTCCTCTGCATGTGCTATCTCTCCCTCTCTCGCTCTCTCACTGTCCTGCAACTTCCATTGAATTACTAACTTCAAGCCCTGTCTCTTGCTCACGGAATATAGCGTCTAAAGGCTGAAATGAATGACATGCGCCCAAAGGTGGACTCCACGCGTGACCAAGCAGCAAACTTGATTGCAAACCGTGGCGACCACTGCAGGAAAGTAGTAGAGCCCAAAATCTCAGAGCTCAACCATCGATTTGCAGCCATTTCTCAGAGAATTAAGACTGGAAAGGTAGGAAGACCTGCTCCAAGGTGGAAACTAGTGATAAATGATCTCTTGCGAAGGTTGCGCAGTTCTCTGAAGGGGGCACACAACCCCCACAGCAAGGTTTTCAAAAGTAAAACGAAGGCCAAAATGTATTTAAGGAAATTTTACCACTGAATCTCGTGGGATATCTCTCTCCCCCTCCCCCTCCCCCTCCCCTCCCCCTCCCCCTCCCCTCCCCCCTCTCCCTCCCCTCCCCCTCCCCCTCCCCTCCCCCCTCCCCCTCCCCCTCCCCCTCCCCCTCCCCTCCCCCTCCCCCTCCCCCTCCCCCTCCCCCTCCCCCTTCCTCTTCCTCTTTCCCTTTCTGTCATTTTTTCTCATGCCACAGCTATTCTAAAATTGCATTCTACACTGGTTTACATATGTACTTTCAGGGGTAACCTACAGCGAAGTAACGAATAGCATGCTGCAGGTCAAAAACAAAAAGCACAAAATACATCCCTCTAAAGAAAACGCTATTGACGTATTTTGCCAAATATAATATTGCTTGTGTATAATGTGGATCACATCTCCCAAATGAGGCCTTGTATATCTCCTGCATGATCTAGGTTGTTTGTACCTCCTTAATGGCTGTGCACTTGTGTGTATGTGTGTGTATTGAACTTGCTCTTGCTAGTTGCCAATACTTAACTATGACAAAATCCATTAGGCTATAATGATATGCTCAAGCCATGAAAACAAATGATTGCAAAGCTTATGAATCCTAATTTTTGTAACTTTTTTTTATGTCTCTTTATATTTATTCAATTTAATGAAGACCCAGGGGATATGGAACTTTTGCATGATAAACCTTTATATTTGTGTAACATTTAATGAAGACAAAATCATATCTAATAAGTAGCATGCAAATATTTATATATAAATACGGTATTATAGAACTATATCTCTTTGGGGAAATGTCAGAATGCAAAGAATTGCTCCAAAATTTATAAAATGTAGTTTGACACATTTTTCAATACATATGATATGCTTTCAAATACAAAGAGAAATGTATGTAAAAGAAATGTATGTATTTACATATAGAGATAATTGCTAGTAATAATCTTAAATGAGAAAAACATTGAAATATTTGTGAGAAAATATGATGTAATTTGTCAGGTAAGTATTGATTCCTGGAAAGATAGGAGAATGCCTTTAAAAATTATTTTGATAAATATGGACACTTAGTAACAGCATGATTTACAATTGCTGCATTTTCTAAAGCATTCACTGTATCACTGTTAATATAATAGTGCATATTTAAAAGAATTTCTAAAATATATAGATATGTGATATAAATTGTAAGTACTTAATCACATGAAACATAGTTACCCTTTGAAACTCACCTTCCCAAAACAAAAAGGTATTAGCTTACTTTATTTCATTACTTCTTCTTTGTAATATTTAAGTTAACTAGTTAGTTCTATGCATTTATTATTTTAAGGAAGTGAATTTCACCTGAAAAATATCTGACAGCCTCTGAAATTTTATTTTCAGAGCATAGTTGATTTTTGTAAGTATTTACCCTGCTGTTTAAAAAGACAATTGTTTGACTTCTGGAGATATCATTAGAGTATCTAATATCTAAACAACTGAAGGTTATTTCATTCATCTAAAAAAAGAAATGCTAATAGTTCATTGCTAAGTTGTATTCTTTATATATATATATATATATATATATATATATATAATATATATTGTATGTATATATTATATAATATATATATATTATATATACATATATCTGTATGTCACTAAGCTATGGAATATTTAAGAGAAAATGGAGGTATTATTTTCTTTATTCTTTCAACAGTAGATTGAGATAAATTATGTCACAAGATTGTGACTCATAGATATTGAAAAGTGAGAATTCATCCTGCACCACAGAAGTTGACAGGCTTAACATGGCTGGGAGAAGTTTGTGAATTTTCTTTCTATATTCTGCACGAATTTATAAGTATATTTTCAGACATATTTCCTCTTGCCAGTCACTGTATGCACTTCTTTTGTTTTCCTTACTGAAGAAAGGCATAAGAGATTTTAAATCAATATTTTCAGTTACATATTAATTGACAAGACAATCGCAGTTTTAATTTTTAAAGTATTCATTTTTCTCTAAATTAATAAAGATGATGGTACTCAATAGTGACCCCGTCTGGGGGTTTTGAAGAGATAATTATGTTGTATCATCACAATGAAACCAAAAACATGGAGATAAAGTATAGCTGACATTTTGCTTATTTATTCATTTGATCAACTAGTGATAGTGAGTATCCATTATGCTAATGAGTGTGGGACTATACAAAGATGTAAATGATACTTGCTTAAAAAATGTCTGTTTACAAACACAGCCTTAAATATTTATTGCAATCCTAGAATGTGTATAACATTAGTACACCTTTATGGAGATGTCCAATTAATTATGAGGTAGTCCCAGCAACTATTTCATATAGTAAGAAGAGAAATGGACATAGAAGACTGAATTCTGGGGTTAACTTGGTTAGCATTAGGCAGAGTGTGTGATTTCTCTGAAATTTCATTTTAGTGTTTGTAAGATAGGGGGATTGAACTAGATTAGTAGTTTTTAAAAGGAGAACTTTCCCCCCCTCCAAAAAAATGAGTTGTTATTTAGAACAGAATGTATAAAATGGGTAACAATAGTTACTGGAAGGTGGGATTTCTGCCTCTTTTATCTTTCTCCTTCCTATGATGGGGTTCAGGGGCTACAAGTTGTGTCTATAGAACATGGTGTAACATTTCTGGATTAGACTAGTTAAAATTAGAACTAATTAGATTAGTTCTTGATAGTTCTAAAATTAGTTCAGTCATCTTTTGTTGACACCATAAGGAATTTAAATAATGACTTGTATGTGTGTTTGCTTATGGAGTAGGGTAATTCTGGAAGAAGTAGAATTGTCAGAGGTGTCATTTGATTGAAAAGTCAAGTTCCTATAATATTAGGGCTTCTGCAAGGTAAGATTGGGTTGGAATATGACCTTCTTATGGTTGAGTTTATGGGTGGATTTCACTCAGGAGGATAACCTAGGAGAAAACCTGTGGTGCTAAACAAATAAAAGTAGGTTGGGGATGAATATGGGTAGAACATAGACTTGGTATAAGAACTAATTTTGGGATCCTTTTAAAGGTCAACTAGAAAGAGCAGTTCAATAGAGGAAAAATTTATTCTGAAAACTCACTAGCAATGCCTGCATTCACTATATGGTGGAGAATACAAAGTCTCTGTCTCCTGCAAGGATTGTCCATGACAAGAAATTCCAAAATCCAGAAAGCAGTGAGCATTGGGGTCCTCGGATTTGATTGGCCGAGAACTCGTCCATCAGATGCAGCTCTCTGCAGTGGTAATTGTAACTATTAATGAGCAATATGGTGAGAAGAAAAAAGTTCTTCAAAGCACAAAAATTTACTTTGAGTGTGATCTTAGATATGACCCTTTGCCTTTCAGAGCCTCATTTCGATCTAGAAAAGTAGTAAGATGATCCCTGTCATATTTTAACCTCGACTGTGTTGAGAACCAAATGATGTAAGATATGTAAAAGCATACATTATAAAATCTATTAATTATTATATAGCTATAAAATGGTAAAATATCATTATTTAATAGCAAGAATTATTGCCATTATTATATACATTAGACTTGAATGGCCAAATTTTGAGTGTTGAAACAGAAATTGATGGGGAAAAGAAATGGAGGAGTAGCTGATTTCTTTCTGGCCTCTGTGGGAATGGGCTGGGACCAAGAATACATATCTACTATTTCCATTGCAAGGACCAGGTTTGCAGATTATCAAGAGGACCAGTTTAAGGAAGTCCTGCTTGCCCCAAATACTGTCCTTAAAATAAATGAAGTGCTACCTCTTCCTATTTCATTTAGGTGAATCTGTAGTATCTGATGGCATTGAGAAAGATTAATCTCTCCTAATCTATGTGAAATCAGTTTGAGAAATGGCAGTTTTAATGGGGAGGGTCAGAATTATAAAAATTAATCAGTGATCATTTCAGAACCCTGGATAAAGTCGCTGGAATCAATGGGGAAAGACACCATGTCTCAACTCCTTCTGATTTAGGCCATCTAAACATGTTGGCACAGCATGGTGGTGGGGCAGGGGATACTATCAGGAAAAGAAAGTGATAGGGGACAGAAATGTAGAAAGGAATACTGGAAGGCAAAAATAAACTGACTACTTAGTCCTGTTGCTTACGGCAGCTCTAACTTTTTCCATCTTCTAAGAAGATAAATGGAGAGGGGAGTCAGCAATTTGGGAGAGATGATATTTGAGTTAGAGCTTAAAGAATTAATGAAGGAAAAGTTGGGGAAAGGGAGCAATCCGAATGAACTCTTACCAACTACGGTACTATTTCAGGTCACAATGTTGGGTACTGTGGTACCTATATCACAAGGTAAGATGTGATGGATGCAAGGAGCTTACTGTTTAATGGCAGAACAAGATATGTTCATGGATAATGGGCTGAGAATGAGTGTATGCTGAGTGAATTTAGCAGCCACTCTAGAAACACAGAGGAGATAACAATTCCGGGTAAACCTATGAAAAAGCTCAAGTGTGTTCAATGGAGAGTAAGTTCAGTTTGCTTACAGAATATAGAGCATGGAGCATGAAGCTTTAGTTGTGCATGATAGGCCTGAAAAGGATGATTAGACACAGTGTGGAGGGGTCATGGCAGCCAGACTAATAGTTTATGCTTAATTCAGTAGGCAATGAGGAGTTCTTGATGGCTTTTTTCATGCACTATCAAAAGATTAGTCCAACAGTGGTTGTGAAGAGAATTCAACTGAATAATGATGGGGAGTAGAGAAACTATTTGGAAGCCATAACAATAGTCTAGATGAGACACAGTGAGTACCTTAAATAAACAGGTATCTATGGGAATGGAAAATAAGTGACAGTCTGGAGCAGTGACTCTCAAACCTTTGTGTACTGGGTGGAGGAATTGGTCAGACACAAATTGCAACACCCCCCCCCCCCCCGCCCATATTATGACTCAGTAGGCCTTGGGTGGGGTCTGATCATTTGCATTTCTAGCAAGTTTCCAGGTGATATAGATGCTAATGATCTAGGGATCATACTTTGAGAACCCCTGGTCTAAGGACATTGAGAACTAGCCTAGAGTTCAATTATGACATATGGGGCCGAAGAAGATGATAAACTGAAAAATGGCTCAGGATTCAAGACTAGTTGAGTATGAAAGTCTGCATCTGAGTTTCAAGAATAAAATATGCATCAAGATATATTTGTCACATTGTAATACTTAGTTTCAAAAGAATGTTAATTAAACAGTCTTTTTCTAGCTATATCCTATTAATATAGGCAATAACTTTGTTACAAAATATTATGAAACTTATACACATAATTTTCTTAGTTTGATTGTGTTTTCTTCTAGAGATTTAGAAACACTTCACTTTTCTGTGGAACTGAAATGGTAAATTATTGGCCCTGTAATTTGTACAGACCAGAAGAAAGGTGAACTTGTTTTCTATATCTTCAATTCTTTATTAAGATTTATTTGCCATTGGATATTATATACCATATTTTAATTTCCGTATAGGTCTTAAAATTGTTAAGATTTGGACAATCTGGCATCATATATGTAAACATTCATAGTTTTATTGTCAAGATTTTGACCACCAGTCAGTGTTAGTAGATCAAAAGGAAATCATCTTTTGAACCAGATACCTTCAGATATTTATGTAGCTATGAGAAAGCCAGTGACTTTCCCATTTACTGTAGTACATATATCAGGGAAAAAGAAAACACATGATTGGGTCTAATCTATGTTAAATAGTGGTTTTACTTTTGAAAAGTAATGTGTGAATACTTTAACAATAGTTTAGAAAAGAATCTTGACTCTCCTAAACATCAGTGGGAAACAATGCATTTTATCAATGTGACCTAGAAGGTCAAAATAAGATTAATTGGATTTGAAAATTTTAATTAAAACCTAACTTTCAACAATTACCTTTATCAATATAAATATGTTGATCTTTTTCCCTTTTATAGTCTATTTATCATTTAACACTTTCTCTGATAGAAGAGAGCAGGATCCGTTAATTGGTACAGTTAATCTTGATATATAAATATACTTTTTAGTAAAATTTTCTACAAATTATAACAAAAAGCATAGATGAACAGTTGGGTAAATATCTATAGGTATTGTATAATTTTTAGAGTGTTGAATGTGTAATAATTATAGCTAAAATCCTCAAGTAATAACAGATTAATACTCAAACTATGCAATATTATGCCCTGCTAATTTTATTTCACTGAAATAAATATGAAATTGACTTAGCAACAGAATTTTTATATTAACATTTTTTCCCCACATTTGAAATTGTTATCCCTATAACAAGGTTAATTCTGTTGAACCTTTGATAACAAATCCTTTTTATAAAATATTTTCATAGTAGATATTAATTGAGTTCGGTGAGCAATGACATTTGTTAGAACTAACTGAGTCTTATTAGCATGACATTTAAAATGATTAAAGCTATATAGTGATTCCTGATTGGGAGCCTTTAAAAGGGAAAATTATTCCTCCAGTCAACCAATGCAAAAATAATCATTCCTTGAACCAGAGACTTTCAAATATTTATAGGGGGCTGTGAGAGAGCTAGTGAGTTGCCCAAGTTCTCACAGTTAGATAGCCTGGTTAGAAGATGTTAGATCCCGGTCAATTGCTTTGTCCATTCCAACATGCGGACTCTGCATACTTTATTACCTCTATTTATGTCATCAGATATCTGTTGGTCTGGCATACATCAGACCAACATGTCTAATTTCACTTAAAACACAGTGACTTCAGTACACTTCTTTGTATTAAAAACCAAAAGAATTGAACAAAAACAGAAATGAGAGAGGAACGGAGGAAGGGAGGGAGAAAGAGAGAAAAAAGAAAAGAAATAGTTGTCCAAAATATTGTTTCACTTTTAATTCATCTTTGTCCCTTTATATTTTACAGTTAAATCCTTTCCTCTCCTATTTCATTGCTACTACTAAACTCATGTAATCATGAATTAGAAACATATTCAAGTTCTACTTAAAAGAAAAGTGGTCTGATATTTGAACCACCAGTATATATTGTAACAAATCAATATATTTTGTATTCAATTCTGAAAAGTATGAGCATGGAATCAATCTCATCAATGCAAAACCAATAAGCATGTATTGGATAATGTCCTTTAAGTAGCCTCACAAATTTGGGAAGTTATCACATTTTTACATGTTCATCCTCAGAGGATCAAAGATAAACTGATACGTTACTAACATCAAGATGCAACCAATGAAATGTCACTATTACAAGTTAAATCTGTTTTCTTTTTAAGTATCATTTCTTATATTTCTTGACATTTGCTCTCAATGAATTTAAAATGAGTTAATAAATAAATCTATAAACTATCTTTTCTGATTATCTTTGTTCTAGATAGATGTTTTCATTATGCTTATTTATCTTTGTAAGTTTTCTTTCCTCTCCATATATTTTGATTTTAATAACTTCATATCATATCAGTGGTATGTCTTTTCTGTATTATAGGATGTTACTGGTCCTTGAAACTTTATTCATTTCAGTTTCCATGAACTCTTCTTATTTTATTTTTTCTATACCAATATTGTAATAATAAATAAATTTTCAAAGCTGCAGAATGGAAAGAGGAGACTGATTGATTTGAAACTATTATAAACCAGTCTGTAGCACTTGGATTATTTATTTTTAATTTAGATTTTAGTGTAATTTGAATGTAGTGGCCATTTATCATGATTACTGAGATTACATATTCCTTATTAACAAATGTTTACTTTACTGTCTGTGTAAACACAGTCATTATTATGTTAGTGTATCTATGCACGTTGGAAGTAATATTTAACCAAAAGAAAGCTTACATTTTAAAATGATAAAGTGTATCTGAGTAATTTTGAATGCTTCCAATATACGATGAATCAATTTGTAATTGATTTTGCTTTTATCAGTCTGTTATTGTTTGTTAACTTGTTATATAAGTCACCTTTTAATGCTAAAACTTTAACAAAGCCTTAAACTTCATCAATCCTAAATCATACAGCGAAGCACAATTCATAGCTGTTCAGCAATCTGAAACAACATTAAAAAATCAAGGAAAAAAAAGTGTTGTCTTTCTCAGTTTCTCTGTCTCTTCTTTCTTTTGTGTCCGTTTATCTATCTCTTTATTAAACTTCCCTATGTTTTACTTTACTTGTATTTTGTATGAGTACACAGTCATGCTAAACCTCTTAACATAAAAAGGTAAGTAAAAAATTGTGCAGAACCTATGCCTGGTTTGTACTTCATCCTATGACGTTATAACTTTTGTTTGACTATTCTCTGTGTATTCTAAAGCCTATCTTTTGTGCGCTAACACTGTGATTTAATTGTGATTTTACTTCTGTGGTCATGTATTTTCTTTAAAGTCAATAGGAGTAATTCACACAATAATTAAGATGATTTATCTACCATTGCTTTCAACTTTAAATAATTTATAATTCTGAATTGAAGAGGCAGATATTATATACTTTATATGTTTTAAAGTTGGGTGACTCAACAGTGAACTATTAAATTATGAATTCTTGCTTATAATGCATTTCTTTTATAACATTTCATAAGAATTCCAAAGTAGAAAGACAGTGAAGACCATGGAATGACATGTAAAATGTAACTGGTCAGGAAAGTGCCTTCCATATTAGAATTGTCATGATCTAACGGTGAACCGGTGACTCTTAAGGAAGGCATTACATTTTCCCAGCTCCTTGTGTCTGAACAGAGTATTTATTAATCGCATGGATGTCAAATGGCTGATCTGATAGGCTAATAGCATAGCGAAAATGATTGGTTTAAGTAGTTGTGGTTATTTTGGTTTAAAAAAATTGGTCACTGGTTAATTCAGTTACTATATTGGATTTTCTACAATTAGTAATTGATATAATAAGTACCTTTTCTGTATAAAAGAAAAGAGTTATATTGCTTATGGAAAATGCAGAGTAGTATACAATATATTCCCAACTTCAAGGATTAAAAGTCTACTTGTGAGACAAAACATAAACCCTTGGAAGTCAACTAACATTATATTCAAATATGTAAGAGATACTGCAACGCAGCCACGGATTACACATAAATGAGGAATAGACTCCTGACAGAACATGTCAAACCCATTTCCATAAATTTTCCTATCCCCGATGGCTTCCTGCAAATTCCTCTCAGAAAACGTATCTGAATGCAAGTGAATGAGATGGTCATTATAAGCATTATCTAAATCCACTACAATTTACCAAACGAAACATCAGCATTTTGACTATTGTTAGTAAGATATTACGCCTGTGACATATTTCAAGCTAATAATAAACTATTGGTTCTTTTCAATGTCATGGTTATAATAGTTATTGTCAATTTGTACTGTCCAATTAAGGTAGCCACAAACCACTTATGGCTATGGGATATTTAAAATGTGGCTACTCAAATTAAGATGTGCTCTAAGTATAAAACACACATTGGGTTTTGAAGTGTTAATATGAAAAAGTAAATGTGAAATATTAATAATCTTATATTGAATAGAGTTTTATATGATCGTATTTTGGGCATATTGGTGAAGTAAAATATATTATTATAATTCCATTGTTATTTTTTAACACGGCAAATAGAACATTTAAAATTACATATATGACTTGTATTATATTTCTATTTAACTGTACTGCTATACATAAATAAAACCTTTTAAATTCAGAGGAGAGAATTTGCTGTAAGTTGATCAAATTCTAGGGAAGTGTTCATGTGAAAAGTGTTTCATTTCTAACATGTACCCTAATGCATAATCAGTCTGCCTCTTTTTGTATACTTTCAGTAGTGAGAAACTCACTACTTTAAAATTATTGCTTTTAAAAGAAAAAAGTTTGCAATACTAATCAATTGTTCCTATATTAAATGGAAATTCAGGCTCCAAATTCCTATCCATTGATTCTGGTTGTTCACTTTGGAACCACACAGAATAATTCAAATCTCTAACATGCATAATAACCTTTTTAACAAAGGCATAATAGTCTTGCATCAGGAAAGCTGGACCCTATGCGTACTACTTACTAATGAAATCTAAGTTTGCATTATCTTGCTTGAATAATCAGTTATCCATTTTGTAGTAGTGTTTCTTAAAATCTATTCATATCTGCTGATTATTTTTGCTCCTGGTAGTATTATGCTGTTACTAGCATTTTGCCAGAAATCAATATATATCCACACATGCAGTGCTTATCAGTCAAGTCTTTTTAATTTTAGACAATAGAAATTGTGTTATTTCACATTCTAGATCATTCAGGAGCTCCCTGAAATATTTATTTGTATTTACTTAGTTTTTCAGGAAATCACTATATTGTACACCTGAAACTAATATAACTAATGTAATAATGTCTACCAACTATATTTAAATTAAAAAAATAATTCATTTATGAGTGTATAATGTGTACCAGGAATGACTCGAGGTTGAAAAAGACAAATTCATCATCTTCATGAGGTGTTCATGGAACTCACTCATTTTACTCTGCATTTTTTTTTAATACATGCTTTTTGTGTTTCCAAATAATGTCTGGTGAAAATACTACACAGGGCAGAACAGTTCAAAGCCCTTTGGTATCCTCCTCGAGACCACCCTCTCTCTACATTGATGCAGATTAATTAACGATTTTTTTCTTGTTCAGAATGACACAACTTAACCAAACTGTAGTCTCAATTTGTCTGCGTTCACCATTAGAATTTCATGAGCTTGTCAAATACCTTGGTAAAATAAAAACACCATGTCAGCAAGCATTTATTTTCTCCTTTATAAACTGTATGTTCTCAAGAGAGGAAAGACTTGAACTGAGCCAATGGATGGCTCTGATTTTGAGAGGAAACAATAAGAGCCAATATTTATAGAGCATTTATGCTATGTCAGATGCATGCATAGGTTCTGAGAGAAAATAATAACCAATATTTACTGAGCATTTATGGTATGTCAGACAACAGTCTAACATATTTGATCTTTATAACAACCCTATGCAGTAGATACCCTTCTTATTCTTATGTTGCAAATAAACTGAGGCTCAAAGAGGACAAATAACGTCCTGGGTCCCTCAGTTAGTACATGGTGGAACTCAGATTCAATCTAGACATTCTCCTTTACGCGCTTTGGCTCTGCGACAGATTTGAAGCATTACGAGGGCCTTAAGGGAGGGATACAGGGGCTCACCAATATACCTGCAAGGAAGGTCGATATTAGGAGTGCTCATAAAAGGCTAAAAAGGTTCTTGGGGCAAAATTACGGGAAACCTTGACTATCATGCTGGAGTTTGGACGTATATTCTACTTGTACTTTTGGAGCAGAGAAACAGTGTGATGAAAGCCATGCTTTGGGAATATATTGACCTGATCCCGGTGCATAGGATAGAACTGGTGAGGTGGGAAGGAGATTATAACCATGTAAGGGCATTATTGCCTTAGCTCCCATGTGAGGACTAGAAGAGACGGTATTTCTGGAAATAGAAAGCAAGTGGATCATGGGGAATGCATTGACGATTATTTGATGTTTATGAGATTTCAGGGTGAGGAGTTGAAAAATGACACAGTGCATGTTTTAAACCTGAGTGAGAAACATGGTTGTCTATGGACAGAATGTGGGAAGTTGGTGTGGCAAGCAAGTCTGGCAGAAAGATAATGAGCTCATTCCTAGACATGTTGAATTTCAAGTGAGAAATCAGCTGGCTCTTGGAGAATCTAAACCAACCAAAAGTGAGGTCACAGCAAGACATGAATACTTGTGAGATATAATGAAAATTATGGTTAAATGTTGAAAGATCATACAATTTTAGGGAAAGAGAACTGAGAAAGAGGTATGGAGGCCCAAGTTCTGAACCTTTGAAATCATTGTGTTTGAGAATATAGTGAGAAGATGAGCTAAGAGAGGAAGCAGGTATAGAAGTATAACAAATGGATCCATGTTATTTTTGACATCCAAGTACTCAAGTAAAGTTATTTTAAATATTATTTATCATCACATGTTCACAAAACCAAGTAGAACAGTATAGTTGCTCTTATTACATATTAGCAAATGTGAAGAACAATTGAATAACATAAAATACCACCATATTTATCTTGCGTAGTTATGATTCTTAAAGCTGTTAATCTTTTTACTTTTACAATACTTTGAACAAGATATGGTTTAAAAGTATAGAAATATGTTAATGATACAGACACTGAAACAGCCTTTAAGTATATTTAAAATATGATGTTTCAAATTACAAATGATCATTAGGATTTAAAAATTAGTACTGAAAATAAGTCACTTGAACAAAGAACCCATGGATTCTCTCTGGCATGTGTAGAATTGCCTAGAAGAAAAGTGTTGATTCATATTGCACGTGACAATCATGTCCCGGTAAATAGCATTTGATTATTCACTTTTTCATCAGAAGTGAAATACCTTTAGATACTTGTTTTATCCTTGAACACGTATCCTTATTGTGCTCTAGGTGATGCTGTCTAATAAGGAAAGAGTAAGGCTATGACTGGGGATGTGATGGGGAAGAGTAGGTGGGGACCAAACTTGATGGATGCCGTCCATGGATTGGTTTGACAAACGGAAAATGTTTGCTTCTATAAGACAAGAAGATTTCTATATGTCATCTATGAGTTTTCAAAAGCTATCTGGTAGCAAATATGTTCTAGTGTTTCAATGCAAAGTGGGCACAGATCAATAGAATAAATACTTATTTTATTAACTGTTTGAACTTTAATAAATCAATATTGCCTACTCTTTTACATGTATATTTGATTTTCTGTACATTATCATTCATCACTCCTCGTTAAGTGGTGTCTTTAGAAAAACAAGGTCTTTTAAAGTTTTTCGAGACTGTAGTCATGAATTTCAAAATTAAAGAAACTGATCATTGTAAGGTTGGAAAGCATTCAGATCTTTCATGCGACATGTTTTTGTTTCATTCATTTGAAATTTTTGTGCCACCAAAGAAAGCATTTCTACGGCAAGCTAATGACATTGTCTTATGAGAGCATGCCTGTGAATTTCTCCATGCTACAAATGTCATTTGAAATATCTGAGCAGATTGCCATGTAGTTTTGTTGAGGATTAGGAGACAATTCTGCGTTTCCACCTAAATTTACTGTTATTTGATGAATGAGGCAATTTCTGATAAGGCGTATTTACCCAAATGATATTTATATCAGAGTATTTAAAATAAGATCAAATTCAACTTTAGAATATTAACAATTAGCTGAGTCAAATATATGGAAGTTGACTTTTGTTGAAAAAACAGAATGATGAATTGCATTGTCTTGCATGTGTGTTTGGCTCTGATGATGTTAAACGTTAGTCTTTATTTGCATCCTCAGATCCTTTCCCAGTTGTATTTCAAAGCTTTCATAAAATATAATAAGGAAACATAATGCATGTCATTATTTTAGCAACAGGAGGTTGAACAAATGTGTTTTTTGGTTTATGTTTCTAATAAAAAGTAATTTTGATTTAAATTAGCACTATCTTTTTTTTTAGGCCTCCATTCCTTTGAAGGAATTGGAGCAGTTTAACTCAGATATACAAAAATTGCTTGAACCACTGGAGGCTGAAATTCAGCAGGGGGTGAATCTGAAAGAGGAAGACTTCAATAAAGATATGGTAAATTGGTTGTGATAAAAGTGTGAATGAACTAGGAGTGAAATTGACTTAAATATTTGGAAAGAAATTAGATAACTCAAGTCTCCAACTAAATTTTTGGGACATTCCTTGCACATTTTGTGATTTTAATGATTTATTACAAATACAAAGTACTCTTGTTGAGCTTTTATTATGAATGCCAAAGTAGTATGGTATGGTCATATAGGAGTACTTACAGATGCTAATAAATAGCTCAGCAATTTTGCTTTAACCTGTACTCTCTTCAAATTCAGAGCGTAAAATGTAATAGGGAAAAATAGAGTCAAATCAGAAAATAAACTACAAATGTATTAAGAAACTCAACTATCATAGATGGCTGATTTTTTTTTTTTGTCAGTCATGTTTTTGGTAATAAAGCATTTTTTTTCAGAGAAGGGACAATTACACATAATACAAACATGGTTTATAAAAGTTTACCACAAGTGGTTTTACCAAAAAGTTGTATAAATAGTACAGTGTATGTCTGAAATACGTATAAACTTATGCTGCTTATTTCATGGGGAGTAAAGAAATGTAACCATGCGGGCTATTCCCAAACTCATAACATTGTCATTGAACCCTGATTAATTTCAAAATATCTTTTATATTTCTCTCTGGCTTGAATATTTCGGCATCACATCCCTTTACACTGACTTTTACTCCGTCCACCTCCTTTTCACAATTTCCTTTCTCTTCTTCCACAGCCATCAACCTATATGGCTTTCTTAAGCTTTCCATATATTGTGTTAGAAACTTCTCAGACATGTCTCAGTGCTAGAGACTTCTCAGACAATGCCTGAAAATGACATCAAAAGGCAATACATAAATTTAAAATAATAGGCATATGAGGCCATAGGAGAACTATTCCCACCAATCTTAGTTCCCACTGGTATCAGTTCTGACTTCCTGGAGCTGCTTGAGTCAGTATGCCCTGTGTCCGGGGTTTGGTGGCCTTGACGTCTCAGCTCCTGGAAAGAAAGACAAGAAGAGGCTTTCTGAGATGCTGAGTTACAGCTACCTCTATTTCCTGTCAAAGAAGAAACCAGAGGGCACCGAGGTGAAAAAGAGTGCTGCTGACCTCTCTGGGGCTGATCACCACTTATGCCCAATAGCTTTCACCTAGTGCAAGGAAAGAAGTGATGTGGGTTTTTTTTGTTTCTTTATGTTTTTGTCCTCAGTCCTAGGAAATAGTACAGCTTCTTAAAGACACATTAAAATGAGTCAGGTCTTTGACATGCTATACATATATGTGTCTACGTTATACTATTTCATTAGACTAGGAGCTGACAAATCTCAGATGAAAGTCCCATTTATTCTGAAAAGTGAACAGTTCCTCAGTTGTGTGGTAAAAGTTTTAAGTAGGCATTATAGATTTAAATGTGTAGCATCTAATACCATGAATAGTTATCAACACACACACACACACACATACACACACACACACACACACACAGGACTTTTTAACAGTTGTCTGATATTATTCTGAGCTCATGAGAGTGCCTTGGGTACCACTGCAAGGTGAACCTCCTTGATAGAAAGTTTTTATATATTGAGTTGAAACAGATAAGAAAGTCAACGTGAAAAATCACATTGTCACATATGCTAGTATATTAGACGAGCACTTACTCAAATAATTTTAATTCAAAATACATAAAATGAAAATATTTTTATAGTCTAAAAAAGCAAAGTGCATATTGAAAACGTTAAAGCCATTTTTCTAATCCATTTTAATGCTAATTTGTATTTATTTAAAAATAACATGCACGTATGACATATTTTCGAAATTATTTGCAACATTTGCCAGCAATTCAGCACATCATTTTTTACTCATGCCCTAATATTTGTCCTAAATTTGGGCATGTAGTTTATTTAAAGCAGAAGTCATTAGATAGAAATTAATGTAAATTTAAAACAAAATATTTTGACTTAGGAGTGTGTTAAAATTGTAAGGTCTGTTGCCATCTCACACTCACACACCCACATCCATATTCTTATATGGATTAGTTAACATTATAAATATCAAGTTTAGTGTACTTATCCCAACTTTTTTTAATTTCTAGAAATACACTGAAAATCAAAGCCAAATGAATGCTTTCACAGCAATTCAGGACTTGTCTGAAATGATGAAGTACCTTAGTTCCCCATATTCCTACATATGCCCCTTATCAAGTATGTCCTTTTGAGCTAGACAGAAGGAAAGTTACTTCTTTTAAAAGTTAAAGTGAAACATGTAAAAGAAAAACTGCGAGCACAGTATCTTACAAGAACACTCCCTGAAAGTTTTAAATTGGATTTTTTGTGTGTGTTTAAATAACATGTTTTATTATCTCTGTTAACGATGTACAGCTTTTTAAAAACCAAAATGAAGACTGTACTTGTTGTTTTTAATCAGAGTGAAGACAATGAGGGTACTGTAAAAGAATTGTTGCAAAGAGGAGACAACTTACAACAAAGAATCACAGATGAGAGAAAGCGAGAGGAAATAAAGATAAAACAGCAGCTGTTACAGACAAAACATAATGCTCTCAAGGTATTAGAGCTAAAATTATAATATACCTTGCCTGTGGTTTCTTTTCATATGTAGGGTAAAATATATTGTGCATAAATAAAATCTGCTTAAGAATCTTAGTCACCAGAAATACATTTTTTTCTGTTGAATGCGTGTGCTTTAACATTTTTGAGTGGTGTCTTTGATTTTGAAAGATGTGTTGCTTACAGATTTTGAGTATTTTTGCTTAGACAAATTTTTCTGAGTAGTAATCAAAAGATAATAAAATGCATCATTTATAGTACTTACATATTTAGTTTTCTAATCTCGTTTATTTTTATAAGCTATTTTTACATTTGTCTTAAAAACCCTGCTTAATTGCCAAAATAACCAATCTACATTTTTTAGACTTTCTACTTCCTGTATTTTAGTGATTTTATTTAGAGTAAGTCCAATTTTTTGGTAACCTAATATTTGTTTAATGAGGACTGGGATTCTACTTGATTTTTTCCAATTAATTTCATTTTGCCTTTAAGAGAGTCACTCTTTACAGCTAATTAAGCAACGACAAGAGTCTACTTTCATTTACATAGAAATCCTCAAAAATAATTTTAGTGTCCTTGAAGAACTGGTACTTTCATATTAACCAGTGGTAGTATATTGCTTCACGTACCCATTTGATTTATCTGGATTTGTGCAGGAAGGACAGAATAAAGTATTGATTTTTCTATAGTAATATCTAGGAAGTTCTTGAGCTGAGACTAGACACCTGAAGAGTTTTGTGAAATAACCTTTTTTTTTTTTTTTTTTTTTTTTTTTTTTAATGTGCTTTGCAATACTCACTATTTGCTTGCATGGCTGATTTTCTAATACTGTTAATGGCCGAGCTTTTCATTGTAAATCAGTCTCTTAGAGCTGTGTAGCTATGTAGGTGGACCCACCTAGTAGGTGAATGCAATCTGCTTTCTATATGCAAATAAGAGTATAAAACCATTTCCCATATAGCCAGACAACCAAATAAACACTGCTGAGAATGTAATTACACAATATTATGCCTGCAAGGAATCCACAAGGAAAGTCTAATTGGCCAGCAGGTGTTCTGAAGGTAACTGCTGATAAATATAGTAAATATAAAAGGTCTATTCCTCGAGGGAATGCAAGAACAAGCCATAATGTGCTCAGAAAAGCAGAGAGCTGCGTATTTCACACACTTCCAACGGTGACCAAGCTTTCAGAAACTTCTACCGTGGTCATATGATGATATGTGTCCTACTGAACAGCAGTGTTTAATGGTTACCTGGCATACCTGTAAAGAAACTTATATAATGTCTCTAAGTACCTTTACACAGTACACATCACCTTGTGCTTAGGAGATAAAAGGAGTTTCAGATTTTATGACCACAAGCCCTTTCTCTTGGCAGAGATGTGAGTTGTGTCATGAATAAGGCACTGCTCAACTCTCCTTCGTGGCTGTATCTTGGTACCTTTGAAAAAAGCAGCATTCCATCTGGCTCATCATCCCAGGCATTTATTACCTCCACAGGAGGTTTAGAAATTCAACTAAAAATGTACACTGCAGTATTTTTCACATCCCCAATTTTAAGCAAAACGGAGAAGGAAATCATTATTGCAAATATATGCTAAAAGCAATTAATGAAAATCTCCTCCACTTGCCAAACCAGTCCCCACCACAACTCAGTAATGGTGTTAACCTGCCCAGTGGCTCCGATTCGGGTCCTGCTGGAATATTTCAGAGAAGGTCAAAACTTTCTAATGCAATGAATATTTCAATAGGTCTTTGATATTCATTATTTTCTTTTCCTCCAGTTAAATCTGTACATGAAGCCCTAATTGCTACTGCTCTGAAGAAATGAAAGCTGTATTCTGAGCTCTTATGTTTCCGTGTGTTACCATAAAATGGCATTTCAACAAATTCTGTTGATCAGGGAAGACATTGTAAGGCACACGATGGTTAATTCCTGCCCCCGTCTGTTGATTTATTAAATCAGTCACATCAGGTTGATTGGATACCATGTCCTATCCCATTTCTTTAGAAAATATGCATTATCTTCCATTAGGAGCATGATTTGGTATAGTATTAAGAAAAAATTGGCCGTGTAAACCTTGAAAGAAAAACTATTTTTATAACATTTAAATTGTCATTTTCATGTACACTAACAGAAATACAATTTTCACACTTCTACATATATAGCTTGAAACAATTTATATGATAAGTAAGGTGACTTTTTATTTCTAATCATAAACTATTAATGGTCCATGAAACTTTTTTACAGGGATTTATTTCTAAGACCGTGAATGTAGTTACTTGGCTGTATAAACTTAAAATTTTGTTTATGAACCCTAGGGCTTAAGATATGAATTTTGGAACTTTTTTTTTTAACCTATTTTAAAAGTCAAATACAAACTCATTAAGTTTGTGCAAGTATCCAGTTAGCTCAAATGTATTCATATATTAAACTATTTCACATAGATCACATGATAATTTAATTGACAATTAAATTTAATAGGATTTCTAAACAAGTGTAAACAAGCCAAGAGAAAATATCTTCAGTGGGTTGTTCGGGTTTCTTAGCTTCACGTGTGTGGGTCCTGTCACATAAAAACATAATTAATCATCTGTTTGTATGTTAAGCATGTAAATGTAAACTTAACCAAAGTTGTACAAGAAGATGAAAGACTCAGATTATTTTTAAATATCTACAACCAGAAGTGTGCTATACATATATATTGATGTTTTAATAATATCTGCACCATGAACAGGATTTGAGGTCTCAAAGAAGAAAAAAGGCTCTAGAAATTTCTCATCAGTGGTATCAGTACAAGAGGCAGGCTGATGACCTCCTGAAATGCTTGGATGACATTGAAAAAAAATTAGCCAGCCTACCTGAACCCCAAGATGAAAGGAAAATAAAGGTAATGTTGTTTTAGAATGTCAATAGTAGAATTTTTTGCTACCCTTTCATTTCTTTAACTTAACCTGTGTGGATCATATTTAAAATGTTGATGTGGTGCTTTCCTCTATAAGCGTTCTCTTTGATTTATTGTACTTCCTTGTATTGTGTTTTGTTCTAGTAAATGTATTCAGTGTTTTTTGATTGCTAGAATGTTGAATGAATCAACTGTTTTATTTTTAGACAATGTACAATGAATTAAGAAATGTCATGTGTTTTCTGGTAAAATTGTGATTGACTTTGTGTATCTTTGTTCCAGATGAACAAATGACTTATCGGTATATGGACGGCTTCTTTCTCATGTTAGCACATTCATTTCATCAGAACATCTTCACACATCAGTGTCAAATCTCTCTAGATTTATTTGCATATTGTCTGAAGATTTTTTTCTGTTATTATTTTACACGTTTTATTTTGCTTCATTCTCTGTTGAGTACCTCAAAACTTTATAAAAAGGAAATAACTCATTCATTTACCCTCTAAATTATATTCTATATGGATGGTCCCAAATAAATAAAAAGTAGTCACTCCAATTTGGGTCAACCCCCAAAACACCAGAGGAATTGAGAAGAAATAAAAATGTTAGATCAATTTAACTATTTTCTTAATTCGAATATATGAAACTGAGCATTCAAAGGATAACTGAAATAGTATTTGGAATCTTGGGTGAAGATGACAGTGATGGCTTCCATATTTGTAAATTATGAAAAATGAAAATAAAATGACAACAGCCTATAAAATTTCTGAGAGAAGTATGTGCTGCTTGGAGGTTGGTTGATGTGGTTAGCTAACTGCCCTGGGCCCTGTATTGGTTTTGCTCAATAGGAAATTGATCGAGAATTGCAGAAGAAGAAAGAGGAGCTGAACGCAGTGCATAGGCAAGCTGAGGGCTTGTCTGAGGATGGGGCCGCAATGGCAGTGGAGCCAACTCAGATCCAGCTCAGCAATCGCTGGAGGGAAATTGAGAGCAAATTTGCTCAGTTTCGAAGACTCAACTTTGCACAAATTGTGAGTTGTTACTGGCAAACCCGCATATGTGTTTGCAACTACTACTCTAATTAAACAGAGGCCTACTAACAAAAAGAAAACAAAAACTGGGTGCAATTTCAAACTTCTAATATGCATTCTGAAAGTGAGTAGTTTCCCCTCACTTTGGGCTTCTGTAACAATAGTGGTTAATTTTTCATATTAAAAATATAATAAACTAACAGGTCATAGAAAGCAGCCCCCTTATCAAAAATGAAAAATACTTCTTAATTTTTGCCACATCATTTTTTTCATAACATTGGCAATGTGAATTTGTCAATTTATCATACATTTACTTTATTTCACTGTCTAATCCAAAAATATGTATTGCTTTCCTGAGGTCATCTCATGCTACTTTTACTTTTTAATGTATACATGGTAAATAACAAATCTTTTGTGAATCATCTTCTTATATCAACTTGCATAAACCCTTAATTGACTGAAAGAATAATAGTTTAGTCCTTATACCTGGCTTAGCTACTTAATGGATTAAAAGGTTTCTTAGAAGAACTGGATGCCTAGTAAGATGGTTGATAATTGAAAGCAAATTGAAAAAAATATAAAAAAATATCAAATATTGTGACTACTCAAATATTGCAAACCTAAAGAAAAAGGAACGACTACTCTTCTTTCAAACAACTGGCTGGGAATTCTGTGATTCTCTTTTTAAAATGGTGATCGATAGTGATAAGGTTGTTCTTAGCACTTTATTTATAATACGTAGGGTATAAATCAGGGATTTTCTAAGAGATATATGATCTTGTTTCCATTCTGAGAAATCGTAAAGAAGAATGGTCACTACTCTGTAATTATGCAATGATAGTGCTCTTCACAAAACCAGGATGTCAGAGTGTGGAAAATAAGGCTCTATAATGAATTGTGTTAGTTAGAAGAGCATGAAACCAACAGTCAGCCATTTTTGACCCAGTATGTAACTGACAGTTTCATTTGTTTCAACCTATAGATGAGACTTTTTTGGGAATTTCTCAGGTGATATTGTTGATTCCATTTAATATGGGGTGTATATTTTAAACTATGTGTAGTACAATGAATATAACTATATTTTATAAGCATATAATCTTGTTAATGCTGCATATTAACCAAGGGAAACTATACTTCATATTATTGTGAATTCCTTTTTCATGTAGAGAAATCCATGAATACACTGTTTTCAATGAACTTGAATACTCTAAGGTTTAATAGAAGCTGAATAGTCTGAGAAATTGGAAGAAGTAATATAAGGTATATTTAAATTATATTGCATTTGAAGTCCAATTCCAGCTGATAGCACATCTCAGCCTATTATTCTTCATATTAGATATTGTGAACATAATATGTTATAAATCACTCAAGCTTACATTAACAGAAAGCCTGTGTCTGTGGATGCAAAATGAATTGAAAGATTAAGACAACCATAAGGAAAAGTCACGTACAATATTTTTGCCTTGATTTAATAAACCATTCAGGAAGAAACCCTTTGCTTTGAATTATCTGACTAGTAACCAATTTCTCAATTCTAATTTCCCCCAAATCTTGTCATACTTTATGTGCCGGACTAAAATTTTTACAACCTAATCAAGATAGGTTATTTACGCTTTATAGTTAAATAGACACAGGATCAAAAACCCCCATAAAACACCCACTTAAAATGCCGTTATGTAATTACACATAATAGGCTTTCAACAATGTTTGTAGAACATAATAAAATAATGGTTGATGAAATAAAGAAAGGGTATGTAAACCAGTATATTATTTTCAAAGTAACTTATGGTAAAATACTAAGATACATTTTTCCCACAAACAATTTCTTCTTGATTTTATATCTCAAATATTCAAAATTCAGAAAGTGCTGGGGAGTGGGGGGAAATTTTTATACTAATTGTCGATTTTCCATGATAATAGAAGCAATAACAATATGTGTGAAGAATAATCAATTTAATATTACAATTATATTTGACTTTGGATTTTCCTTAGACCTAAAAGATGATAGATGATTGATAGATATATCCAAGATGTATCTTTATATTCCACCAATTACTAACATATATTAACAAACTGATTTCACATGTGCAGTGGTTAAAATCATCTTCCCAATTATTTTGCGATGAGGTCATTTGAGATACCCACAAGCAAACAACTTCACTGAAAGTTATATTTGGGATAATCGTACAATGGCCCTGATGTGGCACAGCTAGTCGTAGATTCAAAATTTCTTACCTCCCTCCGCATCCCCCTTCTCTATTTCTCTCATCTTTTTCTCAAATGTCCCTCTGTTCTCTCTACATATAAACCTTAGACTTTATTTAGACTTCTTGATTTTCAGTTAGTCTTTTGTATCTTCACAGTGGCAATTCAAGATTGTAGGCAAACTGTAAAGTGCTTAACGTTTGAGAGCTGGGTTTAAAAAGGAGGAATTAATTTTTCTTATTTCATAGATAAAGACTCAAAAATGGGCAAGCCGTGTAAAATTAATTCACTTTGGGGCTGGTGTTCATGGCAGAGCTATATGTGGCAATAGGAAAGCTCAGAAAAGGCCAGCAACTCAGTCTGAAGGAGCCATGAGGCAGCCCTGGGCCAGATGGGAGCAAAGAGCAAAGCAGAGTAGAGAGTATCTGCAAATCATGGTCCTCGGGGCAAACCTGGAGACCGCAAAAGATGGAAAACAGACTGGGGGAAAGCAGGTACAATTTTCTTCAGGTATTCAGCATATTGAAGCCTGTACTCCAGTTAGGAGTACAAGACATTTGTATTACAGTTCCAGTTGGCTTTAGAGACCTGGCTGCTCAGTGAAGACCAAATAAACTGAAGTTAAGGAATTTTTCTGCAGGATGTTTTAAGCAGCAGTGTGGTCTAGAAAAAACACCACTCCCTGGAGTGAATAGAAAAAAGACCACTCCCTACAGTGAACCCCAGTGACCATCTGCTGGCTGTGTGACCATGGGGAAATCTCTCTCAGCCTGATTTCCCTCATTTCTACAATGGGGATAGGGATGCATGTGGTAATTAAATATGGCAATATTTGTAAAACACCTGATTAATTATAAGGGCTCAGCAAATCAGTTTTTTTTGCTTTCTCGTGTATATAAGTTAACGTTGGAAAAGAGACACGTTTTAAAAATTTATATCTTTATAAGGCAATTAAGAAAAGTAGGCTCAGTATGTACCATAGGCTTAGTATGTTATGACAAAGATCTATTTTGTTTAACGTAAATTACAAATTAGATTCCAGGATCCTTGGACAGGTGGTTTTATCTAGTGTCATGAAATATTTGCAGGAAATTTCATGCAACCCTGGTGGTCTTACCACTGAAGTCATAATTCTCCATAAACTTGTCAGTAGAACTCTATCTGAATTATTATCTTCTGCAAAAAAGTAAAGAAATAGATAAGGAAAAACGTTTTGAAAATTCCTTAGTGGAAAATTAGGCATAATTTTTATTATGTTTAATTGTAGCATTTGCCAGTTAATCTCAGAGAGCCTAAGTAAATGTAACCACAAAACGGTGCAATGAAGGTACCACCACAACCCAGGGCTCGTGTGGAACTCCTATGCAAAATAAGCTCACAGACTAAAATTACAATGGGTACGAAAAAGAGTCTTCTCACGAGAGAAATTAACAGATGACAAAAGTAAAAGGAGAATGTAAACCTGAAGCGTTTCAAAATAAGAAGACAGAAAAGGACATTAAAATAAGTGTTTTCTAACATTGAAAACACTTTTTCAAGAATGGAATGGAAGTCTTTCAATAAAAACAGGGCAGTCCGTTTTGAATAGTGAACAGGAAGATTTGAAAAATAGAAAGTCTAGAAATGAAAGTACAGTTATTAAAATAATAACTCAAACCACTTTTTCAATAATGGGTTCATTATAGAAGAAAAAAGAATGTATTGATTGAAAGACGCTGAGGACAATTCTGATTTGCTGAAAATACTGGAAGATGTAAAGAATAGAATAAATAGCTCAAACACATGTCAGATTGAGAAAGCAGAGTGCCTGAGGAAGAGACAATATTTCATATAAATGACCGACATTTAACAAAATTGAATACATTTCAATTTATATGAGTCCTCAATTTGAATAAAGCTCAACCAGTCTGGAATACATAAAAACTAGTTCACAGCTAGCTGGGTCGGAATGAAACTCAGAACCTCAGTGATCAGGGAGGTATCATAAAGCTACTGAGGACAAAAGATAATACCTACAGGGTGACAAAATTGACAGCAGACTTTTCATCAGCAAGAGATGTTACAAGAGAGTGGAATAATACCTTCAAGTGCTGGGCAAATTTTCACATATCCCGTAAACTGTGATTTGAGAATGAAGACAAAGTATTTTCAGAAATACAAATATTTTCAGACAAACAAAACCAAAGAGAAATTATTACATATAGTTTCTTGCTGAAAGAATTCCTAAACTATATACTAGCATAAAAAGGAAAATGAAGCCAGAACGGAGAAGCGAGCTATAGAAAGCTACATAATTTCTTTTCTATATATAAAGAAGGAATTTTTTTTTTAAATCCTGTTATTGGCTACCAAAATTGTGGCAAGTGGTGCAAAGGAAAGCATAGAGTGCTATGAGAATGTAGAAGTGATTGGACCCCACGTAAAGGAGAATACAATAAATAAAAGGCTTTTTCTAGAGAGTAGACAAAAATAGAAGGTCTGTGCCTAATGTGTTCCATGTGAATTATTGCCAAATATCATGTTTCTGGGAAAAAATATGTAACAAACCTTTGGAATAGGCATACATATATGACCTGTCCCAGGAAGGAGGGGCCCCAAAATACAAACATCTTAGTGGAAGAAGGAAAAGAAACGGATATCCTGTACAGTAGTACCTCGGTTTTCAAACGTCTCCGTTGACGAACATTTCGGTTTATGAACGCCATAAACCTGGAAATAAATGCTTCGGTTTTCGAACACGCCTCAGAAGTCGAACATGTCATGTGGCTTCCGCTGAGTGAAGATCCTGAGTCCTAGCTTCTGCTGTTTTTGAATGTTTCAGAACTCGAATAGTCTTCCAAAACGGATTGCATTCGAAAACCGAGGTACCACTGTAGTTTCAAACACCAAGTACATAATGCTGATATTCAGTGTTTTACGTCCAACAACTTTTTATTCAACTTCTTATTTTGGATGCCTAATGGGTTTTAAAAGCATATCGTAGCCATGTCAAGAATAATTGATTTCCTCCCCTGTGTAAATTGGCTCCTACCGAGCTCTCTGAGTGTTAGTAAATTGCCCTTTCACTTAGGTCAAAAACCAGATATCATCCATGATTCCTCTATTCTCTTATATTATCCATGTAATTCATTTCAAATCCTGTGACTCGGGCCTGCAAAATACATCTTTAATTGGACCACTGCTCTCTATTTGCACGGTGACAACCCTAGTCTACCGTATCATCATCTCTCATCTGTCAATGACCTCTAATTCTGGCTTTCAATCTTTTCCCACCTACACTATATTCTCCCTGGTGAAGCCAGAGAGCTCCTAAAGCAGAAGTGAAATGCTGTCATTATCCTTTCACCGAAATCCTCTGAGCTTCTCCGTGACTTGGTCCAGGCTGATTACTCCCTATTACTCCAACTTTATGTCCCTTTTTGCCATTCTCCTGCCAAAGAGGCATAAAAGGTTCTCCTTGGTACTTAAACACACCAACGTCATTTCCATCTCAGGACATTTGCACGTACTGTTTCTTCATGGAATATCTTTCGCCTAGCTATTGCTCCATCAGAGGAAATTACAAAAGGTAGTTTAGCAATATTAAAAATAAACATTTCCAAAATATACAAGTTCTTGAATAGTTGATAGAAAATGGATTTTGTTCATAGATTCACTTTAAATGCCACAAGAAATGTGAATGTGTAATATAAATTAGTCCTTCAGGGAATAATTGTGTAAAATAAAAACATTTTTATAATGTGAACATCCTGCCACTATCTTTTACAAATTGTTTGTATTTGAAGAGAACTTTACACCTACAAAGAGCTTTCACATGCATCTAGTTGTAGCCCACTAATAACCCCGGCAAGGAAATATTTTCATGGCCATTTTACAAGAAGAAAAAATAAGTTAATGAGATTTGTCCAAGGGCACATGTAAGAATGCATGACACCAAACTGAACTCAGTGCATCCCAAAATACTGTAGAAGTTATTCAAAAGAAAGAAAAACTATCGTGCTTCCAAATAAGTTTGAGAAACACTGGATTAAGCAAAGTCTTCTTACTCTAGAACTTCTTCGGGCCTTTGATATGCAAATGTGATTATGAATTTCTACGAAAGGAATAGATTCTGCAGACTTGCACATCTGGATATTTGCAGTACAAAGGGGGAAATTTCATTTCAGTTTTATGATAGGATTCCTGTTTGAGTGGTTGTGAAGAACTAGTGATCTTCAGAAAACATTAGGAAAAACATCACTATACCATTATGCTTTTGTCATTTTGGATTTTCTTAAAATGAAGCAAAGTTGTACAAGAAAAGTAATCACAGAGACGACTGCTGTCGCTTGTGTGAAATAATGTCCTAGATTTGATAGCGAGTTACTCCTTTTTTGTGTGTATTATCTCCTATCACATAATGGTGCTCAATTAATTTGAGATTAAAATAAAGGGAAAACATATTTTCTGCCTAATTGCCATACAGATTTTTTTTCTTTGCCTTGAAATAACCACAAAGATTGTCAGCTGCCAATACAAGATCCTTGGGGAATTTGGGCACATAATTTTTTTATTTAGAGACAATATGTTCTTTAGTAAACAGAGTTGTGAATATAAAAGAATAGTAATGGTTTCTAAGGGAAATAAACCAAGGAGATGGCTGCCTATAGAATTTTCCTTGTCCTAGCTTCAATTTTGTAATTAACATATCACAAGAGTTAAGAAAGAAATTAGACAAGTCAAGATGTTAGGTTTTTCTAGATTGTTTATGATCACAATATTTACTGCCATTTCTATAGCAGCACTTTTTTTCTAGTCTTGAGTTACATAATAGAATCAGTTTAATGGTTATTCAGTAAATGGAGTATGTTCAGCTGGAATAAATTTACAAGAAGATGGCAGACTGACTGATTCCCTCACCCCTCATTTCAAATGTATGGAAATTCTGAATAAAATGTAATTTCTTAAAAAAAAGTTTTGAACAGATAGCTGAGCTCACAATATATGATGGAAACTTCCTTCCTCCTGTGCCATAATGAGCACAGCCAGGCAGATACTGAACCTGCATTGAAGGTTTAACGGTTAGGAGAAACTTTTAAAGACTTCAGTAGGAAATGCGTGACCTTACACAATATGGAGTGTAGAGATGTAAATTAAAACCCTCCCTAAACATAGAACCTTCAAGCCCTTCCCTCAGCATGCAGGGGGGAATAGATACATTCTACTCACAAGCTCAATTCATCTGCCAGGGATTCTGGCTGGAGTTAAAAAAAAAATCTTAAGTGAAAATTATAACCGAGTGTAGGGTATCTGAATTTTTACACTAACCATAAGGCTCGAGACTCCTGAACTGAGAAATTAATATAAAATTGGTCCCAGAGTGGTGAAATCCTTGGAGTCCTCCCACAGAAAAATACAATACATAAATCTTTGGGAGATCCACAGACACACAAACATTGAAGATGAGTTCACAACCAGATATTACAATCCACATAAAGAAATAATACATTGTGACTTAGAGTCATCTAACACAACGTTCAACAGGATTAGTACCTCATGAACTTAAAATAATCGAAAACTATTGGATACTATAAATATGTTGAAAATAATTATAGAGATAAAAAATAAAATAAATATTCGTTTATCAGAACACTATGAAAAATGCACAGGTATTTAAGATGAAAGCACAGCAAATACAACCTTTAGAAACCAAAAGCTAGTCGTTGACATAAAAAAAACACAACCACCACTAAGCATTAAACACCTACTTAAATAAATATAAAGAGAAAATTAGGTTGTTGTGATGAAATTATTAGACTACGCTAACATAAAAATATAGAAACATGGAAAATATGAAAGACACTGAGAGACCAATATAAGAAACTTTAATATAATTTACAAAGCAGAGTACAGAGAGAATACTCGAGACAACATTTAAGAGATAATGGCTAAACATTTCCCAGGATTTAATGAAAACATGAGCCCACAAATTAAATATATTGGTATCCCAAACAAGATCAATTAAAATAATTCTACAAAACATAGAGAATATATAAATACCATATAAAAGAAAGAAGACACATGTGTCAACAGGAATGTCGTATTTAATTGAAATTTCTGACAATAATAAAAAATGTCCTAAACTCTATTGCATTGCCATTGCACAAACAGGACTAGGCCACTATTTATAAAATGGATTTCACCCATATTAGAAAACCTTCGATATTTTGTAACAACTTTTATACTGCAATAAGAAAACCTAGCTTTATATCTTGCATCTCTCATTACCTAGGAAACTTTAACTAAATATTGAGCCTCAGGATAAAGTAAATAACTCCTTTGTTATAGAATTAAGAGAGAGAATGAAACACCAAAAATACCTAAAGAACTTACAGAATGTTTTTATTATGGTCACTTGTTTGAGGTATTGGTGTCCAGATTTCACACTGCTAGGTATCCTGACAAACCAAAAGCCAAACATGTTAAGTTTTTCTGAATTGGTAGTGCCCCACATACCTAAAAGAAGCAAATGCAAATGCATTCTAGTTTAACACTGCTTAAATCTAGATTTTAAATCATTCCCACAGACAAAGTTCTAAGAACATGGGTGTAGCATTGAAATGGCAGTTCACACAAGGAAACAAGCAACAGAATCCAATCTCAAAGACAGAAAATAATGAATTAATCTGATTCAGAATGTAAAATAAATATGTATAATATCAAATATGTAGTGAGGGAAGGGGAAGTGACTCTGGTGAACATGCAATGCAATATATAGATGATGTATTGTAGAAATGTACACTTGAAACCTATATAATTTTACAAACCAATGTCACCCCAATAAATTTAGCAAAAAATTAAAATAGTAAAAGTTTGCATCAAAAATGTCAATTAGGAACAAGAGATAATAAAATTAATGATCAAGAAGTTTTGAAAAGAATCAAATGGAATTCACCGGAATGAAATTAATCATTCAGTGGACAAATGATACATCAGATTAGATATAACAGAAATTAAATTAGAAAATTGGAAGAGAGATAAAATAAAGTACCTAAAATGCATAAAGAGAGACCAAAAGTTAGAAAATATAAAAGAAAGTGTGAGAAAGATAGGAAGTGAGATGGTGAAATATAGCGAATTCCAAATACAAGGAGAAAATTTCGAATGTGACTGAAGAGACGGATTACCCAGAAAGTAATGACACGTATAATGACAGCTGATTTTAGAGCAGTGATAAAAGCCAGAAGGTAGTAGAATAACGTCTTCCAACATGATGAATGAAAAACCACCTATGAACCTAGAATGTTATACTCATAGAAACTCTCAGGAATCACATTGAAATAAAGATCTCTTGGGACAAACAAAAACAGCGAGAGTTTACTAGTAGGAAATTCTCACCCAAGAGTCCTCAGGGCGGTTGTTTGTTTTGTTTTGTTTTAGAATTAGCCACTATTGGTGTTTATTCAGTTATCAATCATTATGTCATATGTCTTTTCTATGTAGGTAAAAAGAAGTTCTATAAACATTTTAAAGCATACCTAATACTCCATGGCATGTATGCGCCTCATGGGTGGTTTTTAAGCAGAAGAAAAATGACCCTAGATAGAAGATTTGAGATGTAAGGAAGAATGATGAGAAAACAAACAAACTAAACAAATGGGGAAGCCTAAAGAAATATTTGTGATATATATATATGTGTGTGTGTGTGTGTATATATATATATATATACACACACACTTATGTGTGTGTGTATATCATGTATTAAAAAACAGAATAGAGCTAAAATACTGGACATCAGTGACAGAGTATAGAGCAAGGTTGCTTGAAGTTTCTCACCTCATTTACGTTTACCTCCTACCTTTCTGGATGTTCCTTCTGAGCCTCTATTGCTGATACCTCTTTTTGTCTCCTAGTGTTGACGTGCCTCAGTGCTCAGTCCTTGGACGTTTTCCATTTTTTATCTACACTCCCTGCCTTGCTGTTTTCATCTAGTCTTGTGACTTTAATATCAGGTGTAAATTCATGACTACTGCCTATTTAGAACCAGCCCCTTCTCCTCTCCTGAACTACAGTGGTGACGCGGCCCTTTCAAAGTTTCTGGTAAAAATCTACCCTTGCTTCCCTTTACCTGTTGTCAACACAATAAGCAGAAGCATCATTTGAAAATATAAATCAGGCGTATTATTGTCTGATCACAACGCTCCCATGGATTCCAGTCTATTTAAAAATGAAATCCAAAATCCTTATGTGAATTTCAAGGGACATATGACCTGGCCCTTTATTACCTCTCTGGCCATATCTCTTAATATTAATATTTTAGCTCTTGTTCACTCTGCTCCCTTGTCACTCTTCCTTGAACATGTCTGGCATGCCCCTTTTATGTTATGTGTTCCCTAAGCCTAAAACCCTCTAGCCCCATATCTCCACGGCCCCCTCCATCTCTGCCTTTAAGTCTTTACTGGAAAGTGTTCTTCTCAGTAAATCTCACCCCCCCCCATACACACACACACACCCACCTTATCAACCCCTTCCCCATTCATTTTTCTATAAAATGCACTACCAGGAAAGTTATAAATATTTTCACTCTTATTAATTATCTTATATCCTTCCCTAGGATGAAAGCTCCAAAAATGCAGGAATTTTCTTTTTTTTTTTTTTCACTGCTGTGACCTCAGAACCCAAAACAGCTACTAGCAAGTAGGAGGTACACAATGAATACATTTGTGGAATAAATGAATGGGTTAATTAATCAGTGGTGACTGAAATCATTATAAGGTCCTCTTACTGCTCAGAAGAAGACCATGCAAAATTCATTGTGTGTGTTAATTATAGACTGGCCATTAACCCAATAAAAATAGATATAGAATTTTTGTAGCAGAGAGAGAAAAATAAATATACGAACTATTGAAATAAAATGAATAATCCAAACTGGAAACTGAGGTTTAAGAACATTAGTTGAATTGGCCAAGGATAGTAAGCAACTGTATAAACCCAGGGCTTCAGCTTCTCTGAATCTCTTCAGTCCAAAGTCATTACTGTGTATGAAATAAGATGTCAGTTTATGAGTTTAAACAAATTCACCATTTTATAAATAACATTTATGCAATGTATCACCACAGAAATATTACCTCTAATGACTGACTCTAAATGGCACAATAAATTAAAATATTAATATAAATGTGTTAAACTTGATTCACTGGTTATATTAACATGCACAGGTCTGTATAGTTAGGTTATAGCTATGATAGGTACATAATTCTGTGTGTTCATCTCATGAATTAAAGATACAGTAAAAGACTACAGTCACAATTCAGTTTGGTGTCAGATATATAAATAAACATGAAATAATGTTACCTTTTTTATAGTAATGTACTATATCAAATTTTGCTACCAAGTGGAAATTTAGCACAATGTTCAGGAAATAACGATGGTAAATATATTAATAATGATATGTTTCATAAATACAGACAAAAACACAAAACTGAGTCTGATGCATTGTTGACATGTGCAGCTTTCTTATGTATTTTAAAATGAAATCCAAAATCCTTACGTGAATTTCAAGGGACATATGACCTGGCCCTTTATTACCTCTCTGGCCGTATCTCTTAATATTAATATTTTAGCTCTTGAAATTATTCTATTCTTAAAATTAGAATAAATATAGCTCATTTTTGGCATCAAAGTAACTTGTTTCACTAAAATTAATATTCTCTTCCTTGGAATGACAGTAGTTGAAAAATGATTACATTTGGTAGAACTATTTTGGAACAATTTATTACTTCTCGTTGTGATAAGGACATTAAGCAAAATTTATCTTTGTCTAATGGAAATAATTGTGAATATCAGTTATTTTGTTGTAAGATAACAGTTTTTCTTAGGCCAGTGAGGTAAGCAAGACTAGACCTTTATAAAGAGTATCTGTAATCCTTTTAATAACCTGAATAGACTAAAGTTTGTCAAGCAACTTGCCTGAGTGCCCATAAAATTAAGGCAAGGATTTCAACATCAAGGTACTGTTTTAATTATTAAATTAGCAAAGAGATTTGTTGATTTTTGTCTCTTTGGTGATGGTGGTGGCATTGTTTTATTATATTATATTCCCTTTTTTATTTGTTTTTAATAAGAACCTCCTAATAAATGATAAGGGTGCAGTGAAATCGGAATTCCATACACTTACTGGGAGTCTAAAGAAATTCCAGTTTTATTTTGGATACATTGAATTGATATTTCTTTCATTCACTAAACATTTCTCGAGTGCCTCCTAAGTACCAGACGACACAAAACATAAAATAACATTGGTGAATCCATAGCAATCATACAAGAGACGTGATATTTGATAAATATAACTCATACGATGAGGAAGAAAAAAGTCCAAGAATTTATACACAGCAATTTGACCTCCGTTTGCAACACAACAATAAAAAGTGTAATTTTCTCCAGTCTAAATTTGCTTTCAAAATATGGAACACCAGCTGGAAGGGAGCTCAGATGGCTTCTGCAGTGGGATTGGAAATATCCTTCTGAGCATGCCCGGAACAACTGGTTAAAAATAATTAAATCACTCGCACCATCTGTGAATCATTCTGATTCTTCAATGATTACTTAAGACTCTCATTGTATGGAACATATTCTTAGAACAGATGAATAAAATTAATTCAAGTGTATAGCTTCCCTATCTTTGATTTTCATGAAATCAAAAAGGGTTACAATGTTTTCAAATTTGCTAAGTGATCTGATATTTCTCCTCTCCTCCTTTATGAGCCAGTGGCTTTTGAAATCTTAAAATGTGTTTGAAATTTAGTTTTATTTTTCATAATATGAATGCATTTGTTCACAGAGACTTCAGTATACAACCTAATTTTGTCTTAAAAATTCTGCAATTTTAATTATTTTATTTATTTTATCTTCTGAGTGTAGCATTCAATAACTCATAGACAGCTCTCTAGTAGAGAACTAAATGAAAGTCCAAGATAATTGTGTTATCAAATTTAATACCATCTGCTATAATCATGGCCAATTTTTAAAAATGTAAATGGCTACTTTAACACATATAAAACAGAGGAAAGCTATATTTAGTGGTGACTAATCCATGGATAAAAGGTGCATGGATAAAATGAAATCCAAGGCTCCATATCTGTGCAAATTTAAGATGTTTAGATTAATTCATAACTTAGAGGCATTATTAGCTATTCAGCTGGATAGCAAAGCATGGGCGTTTATTGCCAGGGTAAATTAACTGGGCAAGTTTCTAGGAGATCTATGCAAATAGTTTTCCATAATAGTTTGTAAATTCTTAACTAATAGAATGTCTGGGTGGCGAAATATAAGTAAATGAATTATTTAACAAATACAGTAATCTATAATGTTAGAACTCCCTTTGTGAGCTCCACAAAATTCAAATTTTGTACTGATTAGTATCTAGGCAATCACAAATATGCATGAACATATGAATAATATCATCCACACTCTATTTTAGTTTCTCGGCTCATAGATACACATGACTATTTCTTAGGTGAAAAATTATTTTGAGAGATCCAGACCCTTTCATACATCGGCCTCCCTAATGAGAAACAGCCTCTTTATGTACTGCCACAAAGCACCCCCTCTTTCTCAAACTTGCCAAAATATCTGTCACTTTAGTCTTTGCAATTGTGGTTTCCTTTTCTTGGGACTTTCTTTCTGGATCTTTGCCTGCTGGTCGCTTGTCATCTTTCAGGATGTAGAGCAAATGCATTCTTCCACATTCCATTTATCCCTTCTATGGTGCTCTGTAATATTAGCCAGATTATTTCCCTTAATAGCACTTACCACAATCTGAAAAGGTTATGTTTATCTTGCCATGGGAAAAGACAATGGTTGATAATCTGCTACCATTAGAATGTAGGTTCAATGAAGGCAGAGACACTGTCTTGTGAACTAGTGTTTTCCTACTGTATAGATTCTGCCACATAGATGTTTGCTAAGACTATTTTAAATGAATGAATGGATAGATATAATCTTCCTGTGGAATTCTCTACAGTTCAGAGAGATTTGCTCTGTGTTCTTACATAAGTGGTGTCTCAGCGCCAGCCCACCAGTGTCTGAAAGTTTTCGCTAGTTCCATAGGAAAGGGAAAAAAATAGGAGGAGATATGTTGCAATTTTCAGAGAGCTAAATTTATAGAAGAATTATCCTTTCTTCTGTAAGTATGGTTTTCTGCAGTTGTGTGTGTGTGTGTGTGTGGTGGGGGGGGGGTGCTTAAAATAGCCTTTCTTTCTTCTTTCTTTTTCCTTTCTTGCTTTTTTATTATTATTTCATTACAGTGTTCTTTACTAGAAAAAAAAAAAAAAAGGTTGGAATTTGCTGCGGTTCCCTGACATTTTTGGTAGTGTTTTATTGATCCATGAAATACAAAGTCTGGGAACCATCAAACCATTAATTTGGAGAAACTTAATCCCATGAAGGAACACCATTCGTGCCAAGTTTCTATGTTGGTTCCTTGAAGTTTTGAGGATGAGGAAAGGAAAGCTCTAAAACTCATGACTACCTCCTATTTTTATGGCATCTCAGGCAATAAATATTGGCCTCCCAAGCATTATCCTCTGAAGTAAGATTCTGGAATTTCTTCTGTCAGGTGTGAGAAACAAATACAATAACAAATATCCAAACAGGGAGGATTTAGGGTATCACAACATCTGACTAATATGTTTTCAACATATGTACTTATACTTACATATATGTAAGTGTGACATATATGTTACATATATGAGAAATGTGACAAAACAATATCTCCTTGTTTATAAATATTTTCATCCTCTAGATTTAAATCCTTTTTTGTTTGTTTCAAAGATATAGCGATTCCAGAATAGCATCATTTGGTTGTGCTATTTGGAATCCAAAAAATAGAATAAATTAGTTACTTTAACACAGAAGCATTACCTTTCCTGTGTTTTATCAAAATTGAAAAGAAGAAAATGCCAAACTGTAAAAATGCACTGCATTTACGTAAATATGTGTGTTTTCTTTGTATTCTTCATTTCCTAATAAAGAGTCATGACAAGACAAATACTTAACTTAGTTCTTTGTGATTTATAAAATGCTTTTACATTCATGATTTTACTTAATTCTTATAATTTAAAAAAGTGCCTCTTTGGATACAAAAAGCAAGCAAATTAAATCAGTATTCTGAAAAGTTTTGAGAAGTGAAAAATGAATGAAGTTTTTTGTTTGTTTTTTTCCATTGGGCAAAACACTTTTGTAGCAGCTTTTACAAAGTGTTTTTGGAAACAGAAGGTATGTTAAGAGCTCAGTTACATATCCTTAAAAATTATATGATACAAAACAAATTTAAAAGTGATTGTATGAAGGGGGTTTCTTAGAATTAACACTTGAACATTCACTGGGCAGAACAGCACAATTTTATATTGGAATTCTTGCCATGGGAAAAGACAATGATAATTATATTTTGGAACATTGACAGAGAACAAGCTATTTCAGGAGACGCTACCTTGATTGTAAAGTAGAATACATTAAGCCCAAGGTGCCCTTAAACTCACCAAACCCTAAGAAAGAACTGAGCATAATCTTTGGTAAGAAAAAAATAATGTTTTTTTTTTCAGTGACTGTCACATTTTGCCAAGTTATTTATAACTTGGCAAAATGTATTATTTTAGAAAAAATACCACTAAACATAATTGTTTCTATACACAGAGCAGCACCCGATTTATACAGAGGTCGGGTGGACGTCATTATGATTACCTGGAACACAGCCAAGAATCAGAAAAGGAGAACGACAGGCCACTGGATTCCTTACGTTGATTTGATCAAGTTCATACAATCCAAAGCTTACTGAAATTTCTTTTTTCTTTTTTTGACTTTAAACTTCAAATTTATTTTCTCTGGTAATGACATGGCCTTCTATTTATTTATTCATTTTTTTGTTAGTTTCAGGTGTACAACATAAGGTAATCGTTAGACATTTCTTTATGAGAGTACTATTCAGGTCCTTTTTTCGATTTTCAAAAATCTCACTCTGATTATAGAGATAATTCTAATAAACTTAATAATCTTGTTTTACTGCCCCCGGTAGATTAGAAGCCAAAAGGAAAAGGAAAAGGAAAAAGAATAAATGACAGAAACATTAAATAATAGCTGCAGCCTTGAAGTGAAGCCAAAATAAGGGCCTATACATAAGGATATAGGGACGCATGACCTTGAGAAACTCTTTAACAGAGGGCAACAGAAGTTAGAGAGAGAAAAAGAGAGAGACAGAGAGAGAGAGAGGAAAGAGAATATTTCTGTTCATTGTTATTTGTTTGATTTGATTTATACTTAGCATGGAAAATTTATTTTAACAGTTCTCAGATAAAATTAAGCTAAAAAATCATTAATCTCATATATTAAATGTAAAAGTGTTTAGCACATAATGGCATATGGCATATTAGCTTCCTAAAACACTGCTTCCAGCTGATATATACATCTATCTACATCTATCTATTTGTCTGTCTGTCTGTCTGTCTATCTATCTATCTTCCTATCCATCCATCTAAATATCTATTATCTAGCTACATATCTGTTATGTGCATGCACCTATGCATATGACTATATATGTATACATATACATGTAAACTTATATGTATATGATTATTATAAATATTTGCATATGTAAGTTACCTTTGTAAAATATATACTTACCTATCCTAAGCTCATCGAGATGTTAATTTTAATAGTTTACTCTCCATCTTTTAGTAGTTCCAAAAGTTTTGTTTTGTAACTTCTGAGTTTTTACTATAGGCATATAAAATAATTGTATTTCAAAGGAAAACAGAATTTGGGATAATTATCAAAATCATATAATTTGGAATTAGGTTATATAGTTTTGTTAATAGTACGATTATTATATCTCAAGGTTATTAGTGTCTCTTCAAATTAAGAGCATTTGCTAATGTCAGGGCAAAGAAAAAGGAAAACTTTACCTCCTTACAAAAAAAATTAGACTGCATTGGAAGAATTAAAGCAGTCATTTCAAAATTGCAAAAGAAAAAAATCTGCCATTTACTTTTTTTTTAAATTTACTTTATTTTGATTAAATGTTTTGGGGTGACATTGGTTAAAAAAATTATGTATGTTTCAGGTGTACAATTCTGTAATACATCATCTATATATGACATTGTGTGTTCACCACCCACAGTCAAATCTCCTTCCGTCACTGTATATTTGATGCCCTTGAGCTTCTTCTGTCTCCATCTCTTCTAGCTCAATATCTGCTTTGGCTTGAGTATTTTTCTCATTAGTTATTTTTATTTCAATTAGATTTGTATACATTGAACTCTTAAGGTTAGTCAAAATAGATCTAGCATTGGATGACCTTATGTAAGGGCACAGTTTTCTATGTCCTGTTAAAGTTCCTCATTCATCTTCAGGAAACTCAAGCTCCTGAGAAAAATGATCTCATCAGGTGCCAAAGCAGCCACCAGTCACTCATTGCCAGAACTGTTCAGTCAGTAAGGTGTGCAGTGAAGGCCAACAGCGATGTTTTAGGTTATAATGTAACATTCTTTCAAAATACACGCCTTCTGCTTTCTGAAGGATTTTGTCTTGGTCTGTGCTTCTATGAGTTCCGAGTCCATAGTATAGGCTTTGCTACAGCTTTGAAGTGAAAACAGCCTGTTAAGGGAAAGCCGATAGGAAGAGGTCATGACTATTCATAAACAGGTTACATAAAGATTTTATTTACCACTGCAAACTCTTACCTTTTTGCTTCTAGTAAATGCTAGTTCAGATCTCTGTACGATTATTTGAAATGTAATACAATATTAGTTTAACAGTTAAATCAATACAAACATAAGGAAACATTAATGATCTCCATTTCTTCCTACTCCTAATTCCGCTCCTCCTGAAAGAATAAATGTTTACAGTTTAGTACTATACTCTATGCTTCTTAACTGTAAATATTGTATAAATATAGATATACTTTATCTCTTTTTAAAAATACTGCCTCATTCTTTATATCATTATTAAATATAACAGTCTGTCAGGGACATTTTTCCAGGCAATGCATACAGATAGGATGCATCCGTTCTAATAGCCTTAGGAGATGAACCCAAATTTATTCCATCGTTTCTCTTTATTTCTGGATTATTAGATTATGATAAGAAAAAGTGACCTGTAAACTCTCTAATTTTTATACTTTTAAAAACTTATCTTTGTGAATATATGATCTTTTTTAATGTCCTTGTAACATAAAAGAATATGCCTTTTCATTTTATACAAAACAGAGATTTTAAAAATGATTTTTATTAAGATATAGCTAGCATGCAGTATTATATTAGTTTCCAGTGTACACAATAGTTATTCAACATTTATATACCCAGAGAAGTGATCACCATGATAAGTCCAGCGACCATCTGACACCGTACTATGCTATCACAATATTATTGACTATATTCCCTGTGTTGTACATTATATCCCCATGACTTTCTTGTTTTATACCTGGAAATTTGGACCTCTTATTCCCCTTCATGTTTTCCCTCCTTTTTAAAGTTTTCAATTATTGAAATTCAATATTGTTTTATATTAATTTCAGGTGTACAGCATAGTGATTAGACATTTATATAATTTAAGAAGTGATCCCCCTGGCTAGTCTAGTACCCACCTGGTGCTATACATAATTATTTTCATATTATCGATGTATTCCCTATGCTTTACATCCCTGTGACTATTTTGTGACTACCAGTTGGTACTTTGTAATCCCTTCACCTTTTTCACCCAGTCCCCCAACCCCCTCCCATCTATCACCCTGATAAATCCAATACCCATCTGACGCCATACACAGTTATTACAATATTGTTGACTGCATTACTTAGGCTACATCTCCATGACTACTTTGTAACAACCAATTTGTACTTCTTAATCCCTTCCCCCTTTTCACCCATTCCCAACCACCCTCCCAGCTAGCAGTGATCAAAATGTTCTGTGTATCTATGAGTTTGTTTCTGTTTTGTTTGTTTGTTTACTTTGTTCTTTAGATTCCACATATAAATGAAATCACATTGCATGTGTCTTTCTCTGTCTGACATATTCCACTCCGCACAGTACCCTCCAGGTTCATCCGTGCTGCTGCAGGTGGCAAGAACCTATTCCCTTCTAGGGCTGAGCAATATTCCATTGTATGTATGTACACCTCCTCTTTATTCATAATCCATGGATGGACACCCAGGCTGCCTCCACATCCTGGCCATTGTAAACAATGTTGCAATGAACATATGGATGCACACGTCCCCTCGAGGTAGTGTTTTGTGTTTCTTTGGATAAATACCCTGAAGTGGGATTACTGGGTCCTTTTTTGACACTTGTTATAGCCTTTGTTTTAAAGTCTGTTTTGTCTGGTATAAGTATTGCTACCACAGCTTTTTTTTTTTTTTTTTTTTTTTCATGAAATATCTCTTTCCATCCCTTTATTTTCCACCTCTGTCTTTCAATCTGAAGTTAGTCTCTTGTAGGCATCATATGTAAGCGTCCTGTTTTCTTATTCATTAAGCCCTCCTGTGTCTTTTGATTCAAGCATTTAATCCATTTACATTGGAAGTAATTGTTGGTAGAGCTGTAGATATTGCCATTTTATTATTCATATTTTTGTTTTAAATAATTTCCTTTAACATTCCTTGTAATACTGGTTTGGTGCTGAGGAATTCCTTTTGCTTTTTCTTGTCTGGGAAGCTCTTTATCTGTCCTTTGATTCTAAATGATAGCTTTGCTGGGTAGAGTAATCTTGGTTGTAGGTCCTTGCTTTGCATCACTTGGAGTTATTCCTGCCAGTGCTTTCTGGCCTGCAGTTTCTCTTGAGAAATCAGCTGACAGTCTATGCCAGTTCCCTGATAAGTCACTAATTGCCTTTGTCTTGCTGCTTTTAGGATATCTCTCTCTATCTTTAGTCTTTGCCATTTTAAATATATTGTGTCTTGGAGTGGGCCTCTTTGGGTTCATCTTGTTGGGGTCTCTGTGATTCCTAGGCTTGTATATCTATGTCCTTCTCCAGATTAGGGAAGTTTTCTGTCATTATTTCTTCAAAGAGTTTTTCAATTCCCTACTCTCTCTTCTTCTGGTACCCCTATGATGTGAATGCTGGCATGCTTGATATTGTTTCAGAGGACCCTTAAACTCTCTTCACTTTTTTGGATGGGTTTCTCTTTTTCCCCTTCTGATTGGATATTTTCTGCTACCTTATCTTCTAAATCGCTGATCCAGTCCTCTGCTTCATCTAATCTATGGTTGACTCCCTCGAATGTACTCTTCATTTCAGTTATTTTAGTCTTTATTTCTGACTGGTTTTTTTTTATGTTTTCTATCTCCATTTTTATGTTTCCTATCTCTTTGTTGAAGTTCTCCCTGAAATCGTTGAGCATCCTTATAATCAGTGTTTTGAACTCTGCTTCTAGTAGACTGCTTGTCTCCACTTTGTTTAGTTGTTCTTCTGGACCTTTGTTTTGTTCTTTTATTTGGGACATGTTTCTTTGTCTCCCTATTTTGGCTGCCTCCTTGTGTTTGTTTCTCTGTGGGGTGTTATGTCTCTTGGTCTTAGTAGAGTGGCCTTATGTAGTAGGTGTCCTGCGGGACCCAGTGGTGCAGTCTGCCTGATCACTAGAGCCAAGTGCTCTAGGTGTGTGCCTTGTATGGATTGTGTGTTCTATCCTGTTATAGTTGAGACTTGATTTCTGTTTTCACATCAGTGGGAGGGATTGACCCTCAGGCTTGTTGGTTATGAGGACTGGCTATGACTATAGTAGACGAGCTGCTGTGCAGGGGCTGACCCTTCAGAGCAGGATTCACTTTAGCGGGGCCCTGGTGCCTGCCCAGTCTGCCTTTGGATGTGTGGTTTTTGGAGGTGGCTGGGTGAAGCGCTGGCCCAGTCTGAAGCTGGCCAGTGGGCCTGACAGCCCTGGGGCCTCCTTGGAGGGGTCCCACTGCAGGCCAAGTTCAGCAACAGTCTGTGCCATGCCCGGGGCTACCTGGTAAGAGCCACAAAGCAATCCACAGATGGACGCTGCCCACACTGTGCTTAGAGGTGCCTTGAGAGGCCAAGTCATGAACCAAGGCCAGCTGTTGCTAATGCCAGGCTTAGGGTTGCCCAACCAGAAGTACGGAACTTGCTGAAGCCAGATGCTGCTTGGTTGGATTTTGTGAACCTTTGAGAGATTTTAGGAAAGTCCTCAGCATGAGCCAAGACAGGCCGTTCTATGGAAAAGCTGCTGGAAGTGGCTTGGGTGTGCCTGGAATGTTGGGTGGGGCTTGGCCTCAGGGAATCACTTAAGACTGGGCAGACGAAAGGTGGCAGCCAGTTAGAAGAAGACTCAGATATACATCTGCCTCCATGGGCACACAGGGAAAGGGGAGGGCTCAACAAAGAAACAGTGGCTTCGGCTAGCTCCAGTCCTCACCCTGAAGATAGACAATTCGGTTCCTCCCTGTGTTTCCTTTTCACCTTTCAAGCTGCTGCCCCAGTGCTGGAGTTAAGAGCTAGTGAGTCTGTCACTGAGTAAGTCCATGCATGGTCCCTTTATGAGGAGTGCCTGGGACTCCAGCCGCCCTCATCTCACTCAGCCAGAATCTCCACTGGTATTCACAGACAGAGATTATGGGGACTTCTTTCCCTGACACTGAAACCCTGGGCTGGGGAGGGGCTAGGACCCCTCGCTTTTCCTGGGGTGGGGGAACTCTATAGCTAAGATATCCCTTCCAGTACTTAGTGGTCACACGTGGGTGTGGGACCAGCGTGTTCTGTGTCTCTGCCCCTCCTACCAGTCTCGAGGTGGCTTCTTCTGTATGTACTTAATTGTAGGGCTTTGAGTCAGCTAGGCTTCACATGATTCTTAACAATGGTTGTTCTGTGGTTTAGTTGTAATTGATGTGGTCCCGAGAGGAGGTGAGCACAGTGTTTACCTACCCTACCATCTTAACTGGAAATCAAAAGCCAGTGTGGATTAAATTCAGCTGGTTAGTTTAAAAAAATTTCTATGTTTGACCCCATTTACCCTCCCTCATCTACCACCTCACTTGAAACCTATGTAATTTTACTAACCATTGTCACCCCAGTAAATTTTATTTAAAAATTTTTTTTTCTATACCTGTTTTTTGTTTTTGTTGTTTTTTTTCTTGTTCTTGGTCTTTTTGATCTAACAAATTCTGGAAGGGCATATGGAAGCTACCTATTACAGCTTTGATATTGTCTCATTCTCCTTCTATAGCTAGTAATTTTTACCCTACATAAAATGCAGCCAAATATTTGGGGCATAACAATTAATGACTTTTTTTGGGGGGGTAAGAAATGACTTTTATCATTACAATAGTTCTCTTGGACCCATTTGGCCTGCAATCATACTTCGTTTGATATTATTTTGACTCTAATGTTCTACAAATTATTTTTCTGATGTACCATTAATTATCATTACATTATACATTATTATGACCTTATTTTTTGATGTTTCTCATAAACAGATTATAGATGGATTTTATATTTTAATCCATTCTGACAATATTTCTCATCTTTTAATGGGGGAATTCAGCCAACTTTACTATTGTTATGATAACTCTTATAATTATATAATTTTTAAAATTCCTTCTATCATATTTTATGGTTATTGCTTTATTTCCTCTTGTACCTTGTCTACCATGTGTCCCCGAAACTGGGACCTAGCTGGACCATCAGCTGTAATGCATCTTTTAGAGCAAAAATTAATATAAGACCCGGTCTTATTTTACTATAATATAGGACCTGGTATATAATATAATATAATTAATATAATATAATATAATATAATTAATATAATATAATATAATATAATATTACCGGATCTTATATTAATTTTTGCTCCAAAAGACGCATTGGAGCTGATGGTCTGGCAAGGTCTTATTTTCGGGGAAACAGTATGATTTTATAATTAGTTATCTCTATTGCACTCTGCTACATCCCTCACCTTATTGCAGGTAATTTTGAAGTTAAACTCTGCATTACCATTTTACTAATACTTAGTTTCTTATTTTTAACAATTTTTAATTCTATATTTCTCTATTTACACTAAAATTAAGTAAGAATATTACTCTCCCCACCAATATAATTTACTCTGCTGCTCCTCGTTCTTTTCAAGCCAAGATAAAATCCTTTAAAAACCAATGATTTATAATTTTAGTTCTTTATTACTGTTGTTTTCCCTTATAGTATTACTTATCTAGTTCAATAAGTCATATTGTCACTCAAATTACACTTACAGTATCATTGTTCTGTTAAATTTAACAAAAACCTTACCGAGTGTATTGTTCACCACTCTTTTTACTCTTTATTTCCCCACTTGGAAATCTCTGTCATACTTTGTTTTTCATTTGATTGGGATACTTGAGAAATTGTCTCATAAAAAGTACATAAGGATGCATATTTTTTTAATTCTTATATTTTCAAAATAGTATTTTCTACTCATAATGATGGATTCTTTGGGTAATAGTAGCATTATTGAGTCTCTCCCCTCTTCTTTCAATAGTGTCTAGGTTGTAGAAAACCCTCTTCTAGTTTCCACTGTGTTCTAACTTCCACTATCTTCTAGCTTCCATTGTATACACATGAGAATTATGATGCTGGCCCTAGTTTCATTTTTGTTTTGTTTTGTTTTTAACTTTTCTCTTTTGTCAAACTTTGTAAGATGCTCCCAATCCCATTCCTCATAGTTCACAAATTTCACTAGGATATGATTCAAAATATTTCTAAATATGTGTCTTTTATTCTTTAATACTTCTTGGTACCCATGTAACATTTTTAACTTTAGCAAATCAGTATTTTTAGCTCAGTAAAATTTCATCTTATGATTATTTTAATAGTTACTTCTCTTCCGTAGGTTCTATTTTCTCATTCTGATACTTATACTCTTTCTGTATTAGATGTCCTGATTCTATCGTACAACTTTCTTATCTTTTCACTTATGATTACAGTTTCTTTCTGTTGTTCTCTATGTTGTGGGATATTTCTGGTTGTTCATCCAGAACCTACATTTTATTTTTAGCAATGACTACACTCTTTTCCGAGTCATCTGTTGAATTTTTGAAAACCGGGTATCAGGGTTTCTGTGGTGTAGTATTGTCTTTTTAATGCTTCTCATTTCATTTTTAATAAAGCTCTCGTGTTTCTTCTAGTATATTACCTATATGGAGTCGCAGCTTTGTTTCCCTTCTTCAGTCTCTTGTGTCTTCTGAAATAGTCTGTGTTCTTTTTCTCATGCTTAAAGGGTATGAAATTTTCTAGCATAAATACCAGTCAGGTTTGAGTGTTCTATATAGTGTTGATTGAGAAGCAACACAAATAATGGAAGTATTTTTTTCTTTTTTCTGGTGAACAATGTGTTAATATCCCAGTACCTTCCAGAATAAGTATTATGAGAAAGTATCTTGATTTCATGAACAAGAGGTGGGGGTTAAGGCTGTCCTTAGCCATTTAGTACAACCACTGTCTAGTAATATCTTCATGAAGCAACCCAGCAGGAACTGATTCCTGCCTGGGTCAAATAGATCTTCAATCAGTTGTCTCTCACAAATCTCCCTACATACATACGTGGAAATCATCATATACATAGTTTCTATCCCAAACGATGCCAGAGATTCACATATCTTTTAAAGACCGCTAGTTCATGGTCTTTCTCTTTCCACCTATACCTCTTTTTCTATAATTTGAGTCCCGGATACATATATTCTACTAGATTCTAGTAGTTAGTCATGGCTATTTCAGAGGTTGTCTACTCAGCTGTGAGGGAGACAGAAAACTTTTGTATATGAAGTAATATTCCCATCATCTCAACATTTCCATATTGTGTATATGTACACACACAGACACACACACATACATATGCATACCTGGGATGCCAAAAAAATGTATACACATGACTTGTATTCATCTTTTGTTATTGGTATATATTGAGTATTACAATTTTAATACAGTTTTTTTCTTCCTTAAAATATGTATACATTTTTTGACACCCGTCTGTATATGCATAAATTAATACAATTTTAGTAGATAAATCATGCATATGCATTTATATACTTCACAATAGGTGTTTTTATTAATTTAATCATAGTTGAATGAAGTTACTTAGAGATTGAGGAGATATATATATATATATATATATATATATACACATACACACACATACACACGCACGCACACACACACACACACACACAGACACACACATATAAATTCCAGTTTAATAAAATCAATCAGATGTAGTATAACAAATTAACTGAATCTTCAGATTTTGACATTTCAGGTTAGATTTAGTAACCAGCCTAAAGCACCTTTGTGAGGAAAACTATCAATCTAGATATACAATTGTTTTCTGATACATATAGTGCTAGTATTAATACTTTTCAGATGAAAGTAAAGAGCCTAGCTTTTGCATTATTGACTTTCTGGATTATTAAAAATGAATACCATAGTGTATTTTATGTCATCAGCAACTAAATTTTTAATTGTATTTTCTTTTAAATACTTTAGATTTAAATTTAAATAGTCACATGTGGCTAAGGAGTACCATATTGGATAATGTATTATAGGCATTTCACTATCACATTTCTATTAAAGTCTCATTCAAAAGCAGAATTACTGCACTTGCATATTCAGACATAAATACTTTGTTGCCACATTAAATAATCTAGAGAGAAATGATGGCCAGATTTTCTGAGATATTTTTCTTGTGTTAATTTTATTTTCACATTAAATTAGTGTATGTATGTATATATATTCATTTTCACATATGAACATATTAAAAAATCCCCATGTATTCCCAAACTGATATATTGGGATAGCTTACTGTAAAAAAATACATACTGGGCATATAAATTAAAAGTTTTATGTGAAGGGTTTTGGAAGACTTAGCAGGATTCAAAAGATTTATTGACTGCAGGTCTTCTCAGACATTTTACTTTGCTGATAGACATTGTAGACCTCCCAAAATTTTCTGTATAAGAATATGCCAAATAGTTATTTCTTTTTTGTTCACAAATAATGAGTTACGTTAATATCTGAGAGGCAACTTAATAATCAAGATATGTATGTGTAATAGCATTTAGCTAGTGTTCATTACATTGGAGAAATGCAACAGTTAAATCAGGAAGACCTTTTAAATCTCTGTCAATAAAGATTACATTATGAAATGAAGAAAATATTTCTGTTTGAATTCTGGGAATTCCAAAATGGAAAGTATATTACTACTGTAGCCCCCAGCAATTCCAGTTAAATGTATATTTTTAAAATTATCCTTTTAAACTGACAGTTTCTTCATTCATTTATTCAAGAAATATTTTTCATAGCCTACTGTATGCCACGTATAATGTATGAGTCTTTTCTGCATTTATTTTACATTGTAAGGTACCTAGGGTATATAACCTTATTTATTAAATTGTCATGTTATTTGACTGGTGATTTCTTAGAAGGTAGGCCATATATGTTGGTGCTTATGTGTTACTGCTTACCTTGGTGGGACCCAAAGCCCTTTTCTTTCACTTCTTTCACAGCCCACACTTAGTGACTAGAATTCTACTAAGTTACTAATTTATGGTAATTCATTGAAATTCCTTATTAAAATGCAGATGTTATCATCTGAAAGTTAACGCTTTTAAACCACTATAAGCCATTAACACATTACTGAGATTCATTTTATCAGTTTAATTAGATGGTGATTTAGCTTGGCTCTGAGGAATTAGGTAAATTTGAAGGTGTGGCAGGGAAGAATTAACATGCGGTAGATCGATGAGCAGGTCCAGCTCATTGAGACCCTTTGTACAGGGCACTATGCCTACCTGGCCATTTAGAAGTAGGATGTACTTACAAATTGGCAAATCCAACTTCACCTGCATATCTCTCACTGACAGCCTGCCCTGCTCCAAAAACATGTATTCTAACTTTAGATATGATATGACTATAAAGGATGATTTTCTTCAATATTTTACTCTGATTATTTTATGCATTTTGTGTGTTTTTTTTAACAAGAGGTAAATTATAGGCTTAATATCGTTTGTTGATCAATTACTAAATGATCATTCAACGGTTGAGCCTCCTCTTTTTTTGTTTCATAGCTTGACATAGGTAATTTTCTAGATGATGCAATTAAGGGTGGGCATACCTAAGAGCAAACACTGTCTCATTACTATTTTCTCTCTGTAAGATCATAAGCAATCCATCTGGACTCATTAGATTGATTATTCAAGATCTTTTTCACTAGTGACTGAATTAAAAGCACCAAGGCCAGGTACTGTCAGAATGCTGGTATTGCCATGCCATTTATGGCAAAACAGTGAACAGGAAAAAGTAACCCATACCTATCTCAGGTGTGTCCTACTCTTTTTTGTATGCCTTATTAGTTGAGTCTTTTATTCTCTCTGTGGATTAATGTGGTGAGGTTTTTGTGTTTTGTTTGACTTTGCCAAATTAGCTTATATTTGCCTTTTTAGGCTTACAATTTCTAGAAATGATCGAGGCCAAATAAATAAAAAATAGCTCAACTGCTCTTCTTACTGTAATGATCCCTAGAAGGAAACTCAGTTGTCTTTCTCTGAAGACTTTTGTGACAAGGAGAGAGATCTACCTGTGTAAGATAACTCTTTCCCACTTCCATTTCATTTATGACCCATTAGAATCCATATAAAACTTGTAATCCTATTTAGGATTTACACACTATTGTATTATTATTTTTAAATAATCTATAATATTTAAGAATGTCATTTTGAGGAAAGATAATCAGATATAAATTAAAATATTTTCATAGCAGGACTTACTTTAAATCATTAATAAGTAATTGTTTTATTTTGAAGGTTTGGCACATCTTTTTCTTTATTAACAGTAACAGAGTAAAAAAAAAAAAATGGCTCTATCACTGTATTACTTTTTTGTCCAGGTACTAGTCTATTTTTGTTAGTCAGACTTTGAAGGCATTGACATATCTTCTATATACCATATTTATACTAGATTTATAGGTAGTTTTAAGGGATATATCATAATAATAGGGCATATAGCACATTTTCTTTCTTCAGATTCTTTGGCCACATAACTCATAAATATGCCAGTAACCACAACCCATTTGAAACTTTTATATTGAGGAGAGAGAAGTCCTTTCAATCATGGAGGAAAGTTTTTTGTTTTAAAAACTTAGATGTAATGTACCATTTGTTTCAAAATAGGGTTGCCTTCATTTCATGCAGTTATGTGGCCCTTCAAGAAACAAATTTGATAATATTGTATGTCAACTATAATTGAAAAATAAAAGGTCCCAATGGGAAAGAAAAAATACATTTTCTCAGTCCTCCTCAAAAAAAAGAGAAATAAATTCTAAGTAATAAAAAGAATGTGATAACTAAAGTCTCAGAGAAACTGATGTTATTTTTTTAAAAACCTTTATGAGTGATACCTACATAGGTCAAAATCTCAAAACTGTTTTTACCTTGACTATGGGTGTTACAAATCATAGTTTTGTCCTATACTAATACTTTTTAAGCATCAATTGAGTTTTTCATTTCTTAATAAAAATAGGTACTTTGAGGTCTTCTTCCACATCTCTTGATTTTCATTCCCAGAAAATGAGGATAGTGTATTCTTTTGGGTATATATCATTAGAAAGGAATATGAACAGAGAGAAATAAAATGAATTAGTATGGCTACAGCACTTCCTTGCTAATGACTCATGAATATCTATAATGATGTAAGGTGGTAAAGAACATTAACAAAAGCAAGTCCATTTTCAAAAGGTTAGACAGGATTTGTACACATCAGGATTCAGAAGGATATAGTCATTCAAGGCAGAGTTAATGAAATTCAAATGAAAAGGCAAAATCTGAATATGAGAGCATGGGTTTTGCATAAAGAAGAGAAAGTGAACATGATTCTGCCAATTACACTGATTTTTAAATAACTGTCTGAAATTTTTATTAAACCAAACTGAAAGTCATTCAATGAATATAGCTTATTCATTATACACCTGCATGACTGTGTCAAAAGGAATGATACATTTTAAGGAGTAGGTAGTAAACTAGATCTCCAAATGTCTGACTCTCTTGATTAATTTTTTTTCTTCATTAAATTTTTAACAGTTTCTTATATATGAAAATTGTGATACATCTGTCTAAAAATCTATTACATATATATCTGTATATAAAAAATCTATTAGAGCTTCATAATAAATGAGAATATTCAAAATGTATAAAACTGAGTTTTCTAGAAAATGAGTCGATCATTTCCCAATGATATCAAAGAGTTGTTTTAAAATATTTCTATTTTTCATAAAAGTTCACAGGATTATTCCTTAGGTTTCCCTATTCAGCTGATATGTACCTCTTAACTTTTCCTGTCTGTGATGACTGGGTATTATGTGTCAAGATAATAGGATGAGCTAAATCTTCCAATAGATCAGATTTTATTCAATGTATTGAATGTGTGATACTAACCTTTTTAAAGTTAACTTACAAAATACATCTGAATCATTGCCCACAGGTAATTGTAACTGGAAGACATTTGGAATTGTAGGCATTCGTTGTAATTTAATTTATTTTGCAAAAGAAAAAAACAGAAAGATTACTCATTTATCAACAGTTAAGGACAGCTAATATTGCAGTATTTTTCTCAATAAGATCTTTTCTAAAGTGATAGAATATACCTTTCTATTTCTTTGTTTGCTTTCATCACCCATAACAGTTTTAATATTTCTAAATGGATTGGAGACTCTCATCATGTTGTGTCTGAGCATGGTGTGAATAGGAGGTAGTATAGTTAGTCCACTCATTTCCATGAATTTATACCCATTGCTCTAAGACTTATATGTGATAGTCTTGAAAATAATTACAATAAGCATATTATTAATGGAGCATACCCTACCTGCAATACAATAAATAGCTAATGATTCTTTGAAGGGTGTTACAATCAGGTTAATAAGGGCTTCATCTTTAAAGCAAAAGAAAAGCAAAAATAGTTTCTAGAACCAGGTAGAAAACTTCAATTATTTGAAGAATTTTGGGTTTAAATAGATACTACATAACGTTTTCCTAAAAGAGATTTCCATAAAACTACAGGAAAAAATGTGTGTTTTTTTTTCCTCTTGATGTGATAATGTGATGTTATAACAAGGAAAATATGTACATGAATCAATATGCAATAAAAGAATCTATGGCATGCACTTGTAGTCCAGTGGTTCAAAACTCAACCAATGAGAAGCCAGAGCACAGTGTGTTCTGGTTCTTAGAGCCTCGGGTTAAGCCTGCAGCCAATGCCGGATCTTATTTCTGAGACACCACACTCTGATCTTCAGAGGTATATAGTCAGAATTAATTATTATTTAAATAAATATCATTTATATATAAAGTTCCTCTATTCAAAACAAAATATCATTAGCCACAAGCACCAAAGATTTAGAAATTTGAGTTTTAAATTGTATTAGAGGAAATTAAATCCAAGGCAGTAGAGCAGTTTATGAGTTTATTTTTATTGTATTTAACCGTTCAGTTAAGTTCCTTGCTATCTGTAACCCATAAATACTATAATTTATAAGGCACTGATATGAATTTAAGACAGCTGAGAACATCTCAAATGTATGTAATGAAGATCTAGGAAATGACATTTCAAAAATGAACCAGAAAGAAGATATAAAAAACTTAGAATCATTCCATCTAAGAGAAAATGATGATGATAACAGATATCAAAACCTTTTGGAACTCATTGATTTTTTAAAAATAAGACTGAGATGTTTTCTAAACATTTTGAAGATAGGTCTCGTTCTAAAACAGCACTTGATTAAACAAAAATGCACGCATACATACGAGAGAGAGAGAAATTATTACTTTTCTTCTACCCAACTCTGTCCCTAATAACAAAAACTACTATTCTATGAAAACATACAGGTATAAAATGCATGTAAATAGAAAGATAACTGTGCTATTATATAAAAATGATATAGGAAATATTCTTGTTTCAGATAATGTAGAACTAACTTACCCTCTGGAATTGAAGCAACTGATGCAAATAAAACAGACAAACTTATTAACTTGGAAATTTTTATTAAGAGCAATAGTTACCAGTCTAATGGAACGTATGAAAGTCAGAGTAAATTTGCCGGACTTGTGTTGTTTACTGCTTAGTGTTAAACCTAATGTGTCAGTGGAAATTGTAGATAGCCTGCTGACTTATTTTTCTTTTAAATTGGTGAAATGGTTGGTTTGAAATGAGGAGATTGAGAATTTCGATTTAAAAATCTATGGTTAAATCTATGAATTGTCCTCATCAAACTGTAGCCCGAAATTCTAATATTATTTTAAATGGAAAATTAGAAGTGTGTGTAGATTATCATACCATTGATCACGAAGGAATATGTGTTATGCATTTGGTCAAATATGCACATTAAACCAAACTTTGCGCAAGGTATCATGGTGTAATTTAAGCTACATTGTGTAATTCTGTTAATTTGCAGTGCTGTAAGAAGATGAGAAATCTGAGTTAGAATTAATTTATTTTTATATTATGGAAGAATTGAGTACAAGAATCCTGTACCTGAGAAATGAAAAAGAAAGTGTAAATGGACCACCTCATAATTTTCTCATCTTTGTGCGGCTTCAGTTTGGGACCCTAAACTCCACTTAATTACATTACTGCAAAAATGAGGATGGCTGTGCAGCCATAGATGGCTGTGTTAGCATGCTTATCGTCAGAACTTCCCCAGAGACCCTGCTACTCCAACCCTCAGCTGACCCCTTCAACAGGCAGGTGGCAGTTGATCAATTCAAAACAAAGTTACAGGGAAACTAATTTCAGTTACAAGAGTTTTGCTGCTTATATTGTAGACAGAAGATAGCAAAGGTCATCCATCTTTTTGAATTTGCACGTCAAATAGTATCTATTTCTTCCTCTTATAAGGAATAGGGAAAGAGGTACTACTGGCTAGGTCCAAAAAGACTCTGAGCTCCCAATGTCCATCACGCCTATCACTTGAATGCTAGGTAGGAAAGTATAGATGCAGGGAGGAGAGACAGGTGCTGCCTTAGATCTTAGGGCTTTCTGGGGTTCTTACTAAAATGTGAATTCCACCCTCAGTTGTATTCATATAGTACCTTCCTTAGCAGCTTAATTTAGCAGGAAGCTAGCATCAAAGAGAGGACCTGATGTCTGGAATTTGGAGGAGAGGCCTGCTTAATAGTAAGGCACATACCAGCCAAAAACCCTTTGCCCCTCTTGTACCCTAGTCAGTATGGGGTGGTGGGAGGGAGTATGGGAAAGATTCCTTTGGTATGAATACCACAGATGTAGAGTGCCCCCCCCATCCATCCTACCCAATACCAACTGACTACTCCAGGAATTTAAAGTTACATTTTTCAAAAACAGTTGTAACAATTATCCTTTCCTTAGGGTATATCTATTCCTCTTATGACCTTATGGCTCTTGGTCTTTCATTCTTCTATTCATGGTAGTAATGTGGATGTATCTCTTATTATAAAACGTTCTAGCACTTTTTGGAAGGAAAGGGTGTATAAATAATAACGTTTTTACTAGATTGACACATTTTTATCCACTTTCAGCCCTCTGTCAGCTATAAACTGGAATCTGTATAAACTCAATAGAGGTCTTTTCATTATTAGGAAGCTAAAAGAATTGTTCTTTTGTATATCTATACCAGCACACCGTCCATGAAGAATCGGTGTTGGTGATGACTGAAAAGATGCCTTTGGAAATTTCTTATGTGCCTTCTACATATGTGACCGAGATCACTCACGTTTCACAAGCTCTGTCAGAAGTGGAACAACTTCTCAATGCTCCTGACCTCTGTGCTAAAGATTTTGAAGATCTCTTTAAACAAGAGGAATCTCTGAAGGTAAAAGCAAAGCATTTTCATTTAGATTTGACAAGATGATCACAGTGATCATTGGCGGGACCAAAACAGTTGACTTAAGTATATAAAATGAGGATATTTTGACTTAGATGTGTCATTCTTAAAATACTTTGTAGGATGGTTAGCTTTCGACATCTGGGGTAAAATGAGAGATGTAAGTAAAAAGAGGTGTTTTATAATATTTAACATTGAGAGACCTCCTAAAACGAAGGAATACACAAAAATAATTGTTTGACATACATTTAGGGCAGGAGAGCTTATTAAAAAAAAAAAGAAAAAAAGGAAGCTGTAATAGAACAATGGTTTATTCCCAACTGACACATTTTACTTTCTTCTCCCATAAAAAGGGAAATTAGACGAGGTTTTAGATTACATCTTGTTGCTTATTGTTTTACTTTGGTATTTGCCTCTTACACATATTCAATTTCAAATTTGTGTCAGTATCAATACAACACTATATGGAATCTAATTGAATAGAAAGCAATAAAATATTTCCTTTAAAGTTACTAGGCAAGGGCTACCAACGAAATCCAGCTGTTTTCAAAGCACCAACGACAAGTTCTGAATTCCAAACGAAGACAAAACATGATAAAGAAATAGGCTCTGAATTTTAGTGAGAAGTAGCTGAAGATAAATGAATATAACATCAAGAAAATGTATATAATAATATATGTCTCAAGATAATTTTTGTGATCATACATTTCACATTCAAAATGAAATATTACAGTATAGCCAGAGCGTGATATTTTCTAATGCAAATAGCATAAAATTATATATGGAAGATGAATTTGCTCTCAGCAGCACCTATTAACCAAAGTATTTTATACTCTAAATGATTTGTTGAAAGCTCATTCCATATCACACATTTATCTGCATAAGTATACAAATAGATAAGGCTATTTGTTTGTTTTGGAAATCAGAGTTGCAATATCTTGAGTGACTTGAGCTTTATGTCTTGCATTATATCAAATAAGCTATGAAATTACACACTCATGTAAAATAAGAGATGCATGGCTCTCTCGAACTACTCCATCCATTTCAGTATGGTGCTATTTCATACTCTCTTTGAAGTACAAGTCAAATCGCTGATGAGGACAGTGAAGAAAAGAAACCCAATCAATTGATAAAGGAGATGTGCCAGCATTCGTATCATTATTCACATGAACTAATTTCTCGTGACAGCACAGTTTGTAAGTTCATCATTGTCATTCAACATGTAAATCACGGCTAATGAGCTAATATTCATTCCTTTCCATGTTCATGAACACATGGGTCAGGAGAGCAGTGACCCTAATCTTATTAAGTTGCCAATTGAATATCTTTGTCTTCATACATCTTAACCCTGGCACACTCAGAATGATCGGCCCCTAGCTATACCCATAGCTAATCATTCATTCTTCCAGATATATTTTATACTATTAGAGCTGACACCGATTTTGGTGGTATCGATTACTAGGTTTTGTAAAAAGGGAGTACAGGTTTAATTTAACAGGGTTATTGAATCCTCATTAGATGTAGTTTTGAGCATAATTCCATCTCACTCCCAACAGATCTGCAGCAGGCAAATGGGCTTCCTACCTTCGTGGGCTTTTTGAAGGGGGATAGTTTTGATCTCAGTCTTTTCAATGAATATGTATTTCCTCTTAAAGGCATTCATCTTTGTCATTATCCAGTAGTAAAAATAGAAAGGGAGCACATAACTTGTACAGCTGCTGGTTGGGAAGGTTTGGAATTAAATTGTGGTTGATTTTATTTCTGACAGATTTGCATGACTCAAATTATGGAACTGTAGTAGGTATTGCTGTGGTTTAACATACATATTTCTTGCAAGGGCAATGCAGCACAAATAATGTGATGAGTTAAAATAATTATTTTCTGAACAAGATATAACTAATATAGCACATATGATTTTCATAGATATATTGAATTGGAAAGCTACCTAGTCATTTTGACAAAGACTAAGCAGATAAACACCTATTTACATATAGAAATCTGCATTTAATAGCTAATACACTAGCTAAGGCACAGGTACTGATGAATGAGGGACTTCTACCTAAGTAATATTTATCTTCATATCAAAGCCAGTTTAGCATTGTGAATCAATTAATGGTGATTGTTTATGTGTAAAAAGGTAACATTCATTTCAAAAAGAATAGTACCGTAATTTTGAAAGAATCAAATTTTTTGAAAGTTTTGATCAGTATTAGGAATACTTTTTAAGAAAAAAGTCAAGTGTCAATATCATTTGATAAAATAGAATTACTGTGTTAAATCATCAAATCTTGCTTTAGAGTATTTCAAATGAAAGTATGAACATAAAACAGAGTAGAATGGTGGTTTCCAGAGGCCACGGAGAGGAAATGGGGAGTAGCTGTTCAGTGGTATACAATTTCAGCTGTGCAAGGTGCGTAAGTTCCAGCGATCTGTTGTGCACCATGGCGCCTATAGTAACAGTAACGTATTGTACACTTAAAATTTTGTCACGACGGTAGATCTCATGTTAAGCATGCTTATCAGAATAAAAAATTAAAGCAATACAGTATGAACACTGACAGTTTGAGCATCACACGTTTCAAGTTTCCACAAGTTGTGCCCCTGAGAGCTTTAAATATTAAAACTCTTGTCATGAAAGCAGAAATGACTCATTCTGAGGCCCAATACAAAGGATTTACCCTAATGCCTCCATATACCTGATTTTACTGAAAGCTTCAGTTGCCCTGGTGTGTGAGGTACTTTTAAGGCCTCACCTCTACCCCTTCCTCACTGAGCGCCAACTGCAACTTCCTAGGATTCTGTGCCTTAGGGGTCAGTGAAGTCCCCAGAGCCCCTACAATTCAGGGGATTAAGGCTCCACCTCCCCACATCTCCCAACAAACCTCAACGAGTGACAGATAGCTTTCAGTGGGTGAATACCACTGCTCATTCACATCTTCAGTTGGGGTAAGTCTGAGGCATGTGATATACTTTGACCGGAAGATCAGAGTGCACACCATGCCCAGTGCAGAGGACTGGGGGATCAGGATTGACACCCCATTGTACACAGTAGATATCTTCCTCATATTATACTCTTCCCTGGCTTTATTTTTACCCTCCGCACTCCTTTACCAGTGTCTACTTGCATCATTTCCAAGTAAATCATATCCATGCATATTCTACTCTCAGGATCTGTTTCTAGGGAGACCCAACCTAGCACAAGTTTGAAAGAAATAATGGCATCTGTACCGTTTATTCGGCACTTGCCAACATAAATCCTGGAAAACACTCCGCACAGCTTGGTGTGGAATTCCCCAGCGGCAGTGCTGCTCCCTCACTAAGGAGTACCTTATTTGCTCAGTTAGGCCTTAGCCTTGATAAAGGTACATTTTTAGGGCAAAAATAAGAGCATGACTTAGAATAAGGATGACAACTAGATTTTACCAAAAGGTAATGGGAATCAACTTTTACACAGTGCTTAGGCACTCTTTTAATAATGTGCCTATATTGACTCTTTTTTTTTATTATTAGTTCCTGCTGTGCAAAACAACATAATAATTAGACATTTACACCCCTCACAAAGTGATTAACCACAACAAGACTACAACCCGTCTGATATCATGCAAAGCTATTACATATACTAACTCATTTAATCTTCCCCACAACTCTGTGAAGTATCGAAAATCATTATCTCCACTTTATAGATGAAGAAACTGAAGAAATAGAAAGTGACCTGACAAAGCTGACACAACTTTGGAGCAAGGATTTGAACCTGAGCAAAGTAGCTCATGATCTATGCTGTTAACCACTATACCTGCCACCTGTCACGGTGCTGTTTCTTAGGTGCTATGTTGAGCATAGCAAAGGTGAATTTTGGCAAAGCATGGTAGAATACTGAGGTCTGCCATGCCCAATGCATATGAAAATGTCTTGGCTTCTAATTCTAATGGAAGTCATGCCAGCTTAAAAAGATTCCATTAAAGGAAGGAAGAAGGAGAGGGAAGGAGGGAGGGAAGGAAACAAGGAGAAAAGGAAGGTTGAAGAAGAAAAGAAATGGAAGGAAAGAAGTCAGACATGCATCACTTCATCTCATCTCATCTAAACGGATGATAGTACGGATTTTCTGGTTGAGGTGGATAGAACATTTTGTGTTTATGGTAGCCAAGAGAGAGACAGGAAGTGTGTACATACGAAGAAAGCTCACAGATGTTGACGGAACGCTTGGGCCCAATGTAGACTACATAGGATCGAGAAGTAAAGGCAGCCTTTGTTCAATCTCAACAGCACTGGGGAGAGCTTGTGAGCTTTAAAAGAGGGAGATTATAAAGCAAACTGGTTCAGTCTTCTTTGACTGGGTCAGCTATTATGCATGGCTCTTGAGACCGAAAAGGAATTGTTAGAATAAGCTGCTAATCTAAGGAGTCAGGATTCATTCACTTCAAAATATTTATTAAGCTCTTACTATGGACCAGGCTTTGCTGTAAGTGCTTCAAAAACAGTAAGCAAAACTGATGGACCCTGCTCTCATACAGCTTTTATTAAAGCAGCGGAGACAGAATATGAGCAAACAAAGAAATAATAAATAAGTACATATTGTATGTTACAGATGAAACATGTTATGAGAAGAAAAGAAAACACAGAGTGGGCTGTGGGTGTATAAGACAGGGGCAGGAGTATTGGGAATGGTGAAAGGTGGGATTGCAATTTGAAGTACAGTAGAAAGACAATGGAGCAAAGATTTGAAGAAGGGAAGGGAGTCAGCCTGGCTGTTTGAGCATTTTACTTTATTTCAGGGTTTTTTTAAATTAGTTTTAGGTGTACGAAATAGCATAATGATTAAACATTTACACCCCTCACAAAATGATAACTTCCCTCCCAGTCCAGTCTACTACCCCTCTGACACTGTATATAGCTGTCACAATTCCAACGACTCTATTCCCTATGCTGTACTCCATATCCTGTGACCATATATATATATATAATTACAGTTGCCATTCAGCATTATTCTACATCAGCTTCAGGTGTACAGCTCAGTGGTCTGGCATCTATTCAGTCTATGAGTGATCCCTCCAGTAAGTCCAGTGCCCATCTGACACCCTATACAATCTTTACAACATCATTGATTATATTCCCCATACTGTATTTCATATCCCCATGACTATTTTGTGACTACTAATTTGTACTTTCTAATCCCTTCACCTTCTCCCCCGTCCCCCAGTCCCCCTCCCATCTAGCAACCATCAGTGTTTTCTCTGTGTCTGAGTCTATTTCTGTTTGTTTGCTCATTTATTCTGTTCTTTTGATTCCACATATAAGTGAGATCACTTGGTATTTGTCTTACTCAATCCGACTTATTTCCCTTAGCATAGTATTTTCTTTCTAGATCCATCCACGTTGTTGCCAGTGGTAAGATTTCATTCCTTTTTAGGGCAGAGTAATACACCACTGTATAAATGTACCACAATTTCTTTATCCAGTCATCTATTGATGGGCATTTCAGTTCTTTCCATATCTTGGCTATTGTGAATAGCACTGTGGTAAACATAGGGGTGCGTATATTTTTTCGAATTACTGTTTTGGATTTCTTTGGATAAATACCCATGAGTGGAATTGCTGGGTCATAAAGTAGTTCTATTTTTTATTTGTTGAAGAACCTCCATACTGTTTTCCATAGTAGCTGTACCAATTTGCAATCCAACCAACAGTGCATGAGGGTTCCCTTTTCTCCACATCCTCACCAAGACTTTTTTGTTGATTTACTGATGATAGCCATTCTGACTGAGATGAGGTGGTATCTCATTGTGGTTTTTATTTGCATTTCTCTGATGATTAGTGACATTGAACATCTTTTCATATGTCTGTTGGCCATCTGTATGTCCTCTTTGGAGAAATATCTCTTCATGTCCTCTGCCCACTTTTTAATTGGGTTGTTTGTTTTATTTGTTTGTTTGTTTTTAGTGTTGAGTTGTACGAGGTTTTTTTATATGAATTTTGTAAATTTTAGACCCCTTATGAGATGTATCATTGGCCAATATCTTCTCCCATTTAGTAGGATGTGTTTGTTTTGCTGATGGTTTCCTTCGCTATGAAAAAACTTTTTACTTTGATATAGTCCCATTTGTTTATTTTTTTCTTTTGCTTCCCTTGCCCGAGGGGATATATCAGTAAAAAAATATTACTAAGGGTAATGTCTGGGCATTTTAAATAGTCAGTGCAAAGGCCTACGTGTCGGGAGCATGCTTAACTTGATCAGTGACCAGCAGGAAATGCAGTGTGGCTGGAAGACAATGATTTGGGGTGAATAGTAGGACATGAGATCAAAAGGGCTGTGTGGGTCCAGATTTTGAAGGGTCTGCTAGACCACTGTAAAGACCACCTTTCACTATGAGTGAGATAAGGGCCAGTGTAGGTTTTTGAGGAGAAGAGTGACATGATCTGATTTATATTTTTAAAGGATCACACTGGTTGAGAGTCGAACTGCAGGGAATGAAGAGTAAAAGCAAGGAGAACAATTGGAGAAGAGATGCCAGTGGCTTGGACTAGGATGGAAAGGAGAGATTTTTAGATTCTGAAAAAGTTTTCAAAGTGGAGATAGCAGATTTCTTTCTGTAGTCACACAGAAACTTGAGCTTGGATGTATAAAGACCCATTCTCAGCAGATTTGGGGCTCAGTTAGGAAAATTTAGGTGTCCTGTGAACTTGGCAGTGGGTCCCTTGAGGGATGTAATATTTCTTCTCATTGATATTTTTGCCTCCCATCATCCAGTCTGGCCTGGAAACGGGCACAAGTACTGGCCATGGAGATCTTATCACCCTGATCAAAATCTTTCTCTTCTGGAATCTATTTCATTGCATATAAGTACAAATTTAATAATATCAGTCACTTGAGTGAAGCCAAAACTAATGCCATGTACAAACTGACTTTTTCTATTCTGATATTAGGAGAAGTAGATAATGGAAGAAGGCACTACATATACAAATCTGAAGGAAAATAAACGAATGACTTTCTGGCCACATCGGAATACAGGGGCATGGCTAGATAAAGGGATAGATGTTTCACGGATTTAATAATATTCCTACAAAAGGATATTGCCATTATTGTAAATTACATAGTTATGGATCATAGAAAATACCAAAACAAAATTTGATTACAAACTTTTAAAAAGTTCTACATCAATTTTCTAATAGAATAGTTTGGTGCATGGAAAAAATACGACTTTCATTAATACTACCGTGTTGTAAGAAGTGATCTTTTGGACAATATACAACAATTTGAATAATGTAATCATTGAGTGATTTCTCTAGGGAAATTTCAAGTTTTTCAACTAACACGTTTTTTCAGTTATAAATATAATTCTTTCTTCAAGTGCTTTTGTGATTTGGGATATATTTGTTTGAGTTGCTATTTATATTTTTGAAATACTTTACAAATATTAATCTATTCACTGTAATTTAAGTCTCACTTAAATCATTTCTATAGTACTTCATTTTTCACTTCTGTTATACTGAAGAGATTATAGATATTTGCTGCATTAGAGTCATACCTAGTCCATATTTATATATGCTTTGGTACAGATTTTTAAAAATATATTTATACGTGTCTTATTTTGTACAAAATTATTCATTTTTTCTCTCTTCCAGTATTTTATCAGGCCCAGCAGTTGTCCTTCTCGAACTCCCTTACTGCAATTTACTCCTGTCTCTGCTAAAATGTACTTAAAGAACTCACTCCTACTCGTTCCATTCTCCCAGCAAGACTATTTTGATAATCCCCACCCTATAAATTCTGGAAATCAGAAACTTCCACATTAAAACTCATGATTCATGAGGCTAGTGGAAATTTCGAGGTTGCAATTAAGTTGCTAGGAGTTTTTCTTCTATTCATGAACTATTCAAGCTGTTCTTTGACCAATTGTGATGTTACTTTTCGGTCTGTGATCTATAATTACTGATTTATTACTTATTCAAAGGTAGTACATCATCCCATGAAGAATGTTTTGGCCAAAATACATAGGTATGTTTAGAAAGTGTTTTTCCCATGTGGACCATAAACTGTGAACAAAAAATCAAAAGGGCAACTTACCACAGAGCCACTAAAATTAAGTTTTAAAAATTTCTTTAGAAGCTCAGAAAAATCTAATTAATAAGTACTTTAATGCTTTTTGATTGAACACTCTTCCCAATTTGATATGTCATTAATGTAGTGCCTGATAGCTGGATGGGACATAAAGAGGTTAAGAATTAGATTTATATAGGGTGTTGCTTTCATCTGTCAGATAAAGACAAATTCCAGAGAGTGAAAATGACCTGGAGTTTGAGCTGGTACTCCAATTTATCTTTCTCAATTTTAAGATAGATCTACTCCCCAATGGTTGCTGTCACAACAGCTACTAATGGGTTTCTATAATTCTTTTTTTCTTAGAAATGAAAGTTTTGTGCTCTTCTGTGAACCAAGTTACAATGGGTCTCAAGGCATTTTTGTAAGCTAAAACTGCTTAAAGCTATTTTCACCTTCCTAAAATGTGAAAACAATAGTGCAGGGTTTTGCAAATCTACACACACACACATGCATTTAAGAGTATGTATACCCATTGAACTACAGGGCTAAATTTATTAAGATGGTGATACTGAGTCAGCATCAGCAAAATATACAATTTCACCATTTGCAGTGGTTTGTAAATGGGCCATCTACTTGTCACCTATCTATCCCCTATGCAAACCAATATCCATTATACTTAGGACTGCTAGGGAAAAAAAATCTTGTTCTTCTTGTTCACTACTGTATCTACAAGTTCTAGAACAGTACCTTGCACTCAGTAGTAACTCAGTGTACATCTGTTGAATGAATGAATGACAGTCTTGTAAGTCTAGATATGGACTCTGTGATTGAATAGGACAGAGCAATGTTAATCTGTCAATAACAAGACTGAAAAAAAGATTCCAAATTTCTTTTTTACATTATACCTAATTCCATGAGTTGAATCATTAAGACTTGTGAATTCTAACAATCTACCCATATATACCAGCATGGAGATATTTGATCTAGGTTTGTGAATACTGCATTTGTTTTTGGCTAGCCTTATTTTATTTTTTGCAATAATTTAAACATTTTTTTCAGTTGCAGTTGACATTCAGTATTATTTTACATTAGTTTCAGGTGTACAGCATAGTGATTAGCTATTTATATAATTTACAAAGTGATCCCATGATTAGTCTACTACCCACGTGGCACTATACGTATTATTACGATATTATTGACTATATTCCTTATGCTTTACCTTACATCCTGTGACTATTTTATGACTACTAATTTGTACTTCTTAATTCCTTCACGTTTTTCACCCAGCCCCCTAAACCCCACTCCCGTCTGGTAACCATCAGTTTGTTCTGTGTATTTATGAGTCTGTTTCTGTTTTGTTTTTTTGTTTGTTTGTTTTTGAGGGGTTTTTCTTTTGTATGTTTATTATGTTCTTTAGATTCCACATATAAATGAGATCATATAGTATTTGTCTTTCTCTGTCTGACTTATTTCACTTAGCATAATATCTTCTGGGTTCATCCATGTGGTTGCAAATGGTCACTAATTCAAAAAGATAGAGGTACCCCTATGTTCATTGCAACATTATTTATAATAGCCAAGATGTGGAAGCAACCTAAGTGCCCATCAGTAGCTGATTGGATAAAGAAAGTGTGGTACACATGTACAATGGGGTGTTACTCTGCCATGAAAAAGAATGTGCATACTAAATTTTAAACCAGTCATTTATCAAAGTGTATGGCAGGAAACTCACATATAATTCAACTGTTAGTAGTATTTTTCTGAGTCACTGAGCTTGTATTATATGCTTATGACAAGCAGGCTAAAGAAGTTGGCAAAGCACTGGATATGAACCTGAAACACTTCGATTGAGGTACTGTATCTGACTCTTAATAGTGTGTCCTTAGGCAAGTCATGTGCTTTTTTAAATCTCAGGGTTTTTTTTATCTTTGAAATTTGATCAGTGCTAGTATCTATCATAGCCTACTCAGCAACACTATTGTGTCGAGTCAAATTATATAGGACTTTGTAGAAAAAATTTTATAAAAATGTGTAGTTATATAAATTTTAAGATTTGTAAAACTCATATTACTTCATCAATATTCAAAAATCTTAAAAAATTTTATAAATTAAATTTCCACGTAAGTAATCCTAAATATATATATGAGAGTTATATAACACATATATTTTATATATGTGTGTGTGTGTGTGTGTGTGTGTGTGTTTTCTTTTTTAGGTACAGTATGCAAACTGTAAAACATTTTAAGTTTCCATGCAACATGGCCTTTATCAAGAATAGGATGATGTTTTCTAGTTTGTTTAAGATTTTGTTGTTGTTTTTTGTTTGGAATTTTGTTTTTAATGAGATACGTTGAATTAAATTTTTTCCAATTCTACTTAAGTAACTTAAAATTCTTCGTTCTGAGTTCAGAACCACGACAAACTATTTAAAAGCATTGAAGCTCTAAATGAAGAATCATTTAATCAGTAGTGTTACCTTCTTTTTTTTTTTTTTTTTGAGTTTTGAGCTTTGTTACTGTTCATCATTTGGCTGTTTTTCTTTTGCTATTTAGAGAAGCTAGTCTGTATTCATTTTCCTGTTTAAATTGGTAATCATGAACATGTAAAGACTAAAAAAAACATTCAGTTGAACCTTGTAAATTGATGTTACATAGGTCAAAATAGTCAAATATTGGCGATTGTATATAGTTCAATCTAATACAGTGACTTTTATTTCTGAATCCTAATGCATATCATTAAACATTCAAGGAAAAAAATCAAGAACTTTGTCTTGTAAATCACATTAATGGACACCAATTACTACAAATTTCCAAATTTAATTTGCCAAAACTTAGATGAAAGTAAGAAGGTTCTCATCTTGAAGGAAATCTGTGGGGTTTCCAATAAGGTAAGGAAATGAGGTGGAGTGATAGGGTTCTGCTCCGATATCGTGTTTTTGTTTTGTTTTTCTTAAATTTATGCATTCAGGTTCAGAACAATTATATGAAACAGTGGTTTTGCTTTTTTCTCCCTCATGTAAAACATGGAAAGCATGTTCTCCCAACATTAATAGCATTAATCATTTTAAAAATTTGCAAAATATTACCAAATATGTTTCCAATTTTTCCAAAATTGTGTACTGTCATTTGTATTAATTTGTACAGATTTAATTACATTGTCTTGTATAGTAGTTATCTATGAACTTGCTTGATCTCATACCGGATTTTCAGTTCTTTATCAAAATAATAAAGGGCTCATGATTGCATATTTAAACAGGAAAAGAGTATAAGGTGAAAAGGAGAAAGAAAACCATCCTGTTCACATTTTTCAATCCCATTCCTTGGCGGTAATCAGTTTTTTAGGTTTCCCTGGATTGCTATGTTGCCTTAGAATTTTTTCCCTTAAAACCTACCTGCCCCTCTCTGCTCAGTTACACAAGACTTAAAAGCATGTCCTGGTTCTAAAACAATTGGCCACATAGAATGCCACGTGCCTAATTCTTAATGAAGAAAAAGCATTTACTTTGACACTCGGTTAACTATGTGTAAGAGCCAGTTTTTCTCTCAAGATTTTCTGTAAAATGATTTACACAGTGTGCACAATTAACAGAAAATGTGGCTATCACCAAATGACTTGTGAAACTGTTTTCAGTTTCGTTGGTGCTGATGGATTAGAATTGTTTTTCCAGGAACACTTGGAGCAGTGAAGTGCAGGTTTGAGTCATTCTTTTTTGTTGTCGTTGAATGTTCTGTGGCATCTGGGAAACTTGGGCAGACATAATTCTGAATGAAGGACGAGGTCTGTTGTCAGGTATCTGAGGTACTGAGAGGAAAGCATGGAGAAAACTTAGCCAAGAAATGCCAATGGACTGTTATTCTACTATTTACTCTAACAGTTAAATGACTGGTAAAATAAAATCAACAGAGAGATTTCTGAATAGCTCACATCTGTTGGGGCCGGAATGCATATTGCAATGGATCAGAAACAATGTAACAGATCTTAAAGGTTCAGTGATTCCATTCACATTGGATTTTCATAAGCAAGTTAAGATTCAGAGCTTCAACTCCCTTTTTCACTTCAAATCAACAAATATGTATAAGGTCTAAAAGCTGTGCTTAACACTCTAAACGAGAAATATAAGACGTGGTCCCTGCACTCTGGTAATTTGTAATATTAATTGAAAACATTTCATAGTTACACAAACAAGGTAGAAAGTAATAAAGGTAGGAAAGCATAACATAGCCAAAATATATAGAAGACATGAGTAGAATTCATGCAGAGGAGAAAGCAATGTAAAAAGCAGACATGGAGAGTAATTTTGTAGAGAAGAAAGCCTTTGAATATAATTGGAATTTAGACGATACTAACAGGTATCATTTATTATGTGCCAGGACATATCCTAAAATTCTTTACTTATGGTAACTCCTATGGTAATCACAACAACCCTATGAGAAAGCATTATTATTATACCCATATTCAGAATTATCCAAGTTGAAGATGGTGATTTGGATCCGAGTGGGGTCAAATTTTGGATACATTATAAAGGGGAAGCCCATAGAATTTGATGGCCAACCAGTTGCATGTGAGTTGCTGGAGAGAGGATTCAGGTATCACACTACTAAGAATTTTGGCCTGAAAAACTGGAAGAATGGAGCTGCTATTAACAATAGAATGGGGAAAATTATAGGAGGATCAGGTCAGGGTGCAAGGTTGAGTACATGTTTACTTTTGACATGTTAAGTTTAAGATATTTATTAGATATCCATGTGGATATGACAGGGGGCAGTTGGATATATATAAGTCAGAATTCAAGAGAGAATTTTGACGAGAGAGATCATTTTGGGAATCATTGGGGGTAATTTGTTAGCTCCTCTTCCACAGTTGCTCACAAAACATGGGTCTTTTCCTGTGTTACTTTCTCAGCCCTCTTTCCTCTCACCCTGCCTCTGTAGACAATCTTAGCCACTCCATGACCTACATATCACCTTGACACAAATGGATCTTATTGATGAGTTGGGAAACGGGATAAGCAAGATGTCATAGATTTATTGCTCATCAACGCCAACAGAGTGGGGCATCCAGCAGATGTAGGAACTGAGACATTTTATGACTTCTTCTGCTTAACATTTTCGCTGCAACATTCATCTATAGTTGAATGATATTTCCGTACCACTGACTGCAGCATTTGACTTTACCCCCCCCCCCAGCTCAGTGTTCCAGAAAGGAAGTTTAGGAAAGCAGATGTACATTTTTCTATATTTTTGTGTTTTTCAAGAACAAATAACACTAGGACATTGTTATACTTTAAAGTAGTCATTTATTTTAATAAAATATAGCACCTTAACTGTATTTACTTAAAAATATAAATACTATAATTATTTTCTGGGGATTTTTGACACATTATGGAGAAGAGACTTGAAATCAATTAATGCAGTGAAAAGGGTAAGGCTACAGCAAAGTGTTTGCGGGCCAACAAAAGTAAGAGGACTTTGTCTTTCTGGCTCACTGTTATATCCCCAGTACATAGAATGTGCCTGGCACATAATAGGTTTTCAACAGATATTAGTTGAGTTAATGAATGAAGACAGAGATGTAGCTCTCAGAAAAGTAGAGAGAAACCTGGGACATGGCACAGCTAGGTAAGTAAGACTGGGGCGACCATGGCTATGCTTCAGGTACTGAATGTTGCATAGGAGGAGAGAAGATGCACTGAAGAAACTGTTAGTGAAGCAATAAATAGCAATTTCCTTTAGGAAGTAGATATGGGAAAAAATGTTATTTACAGGTGTTTATAACTATTTGCTCACATAAGTCATTTTGAGAATTGAAAACTGAGGGGTCATTCGAAAGCAATTATATATATATATATATATATATATATATATATATATATATATATATATATATAAAATTTTTAAATTTTAAGATAGCTTTTTTCCTACTGAAATATTTTTACTAAGGGGATATTGGCAAAATTGGAAGTAAATATTTTGTAAATAATTTCTAAATATTTTATTGCAAACCTTAAAATAGAAGACAGAATTTGAGATTCTTGTTTGTATGTGTATCCTACAGTCGACATGTTATTTAAAATCTTACCTTGGTAAGAATTTTAAAGTCATGAAAGTGTGTTTGAGCTTATTTATTGGTATAAAACAGGACTACAGACTCCTGTAAATTATAGACATTTTCCTTTTTTAATTATGTGCTGAAGTGTTAAGCAAGTGCTGAATTGAATTTTATGTTTTATCTTTGTGAAATGCCCATTTATTTTCATGACTACAGAGAAGGACCAACGGAAATGATGCTATTTTAAATACTAGAAATCATACTGGCACTTTTCATACTAATTTTGGAACAAAGAATGTAGCTGTAGGTATGAAATGGCGTTAAAAATCCAATAAGTTGTTTTGAAAGTTTATTTTTATCAGACGTGCTTAACAATAAGTTCAGTTTATCAGATATAACTATCCCCTGCTCCAGCTCTGTTCAATTTCTACCATATCTACTTTGACATTCATACAAATAGCTTTACCATTTAGATGGGTAAAGGCATTTCTGTAATGAAACATTCTGACAGCAAGGGAATCGTTGTCGCTTTACATTAAATAGAAGAAAAACTAAACAGCAGTAATCTGCCCGTTATGATGGAGAACAGAGCATAGTTAAATTAAGAGTTGCTTGAGACCTTTATCTCAACCTGATTAGTTGGCAAATAGGTCCCTTGCTTGGTTCCCTAGATACATTGTCTGTAGTCTCTCATTTCCCTTTTCAGTCTGTTGAAGGCACTTATTGCACAATACTTGAAAAAACAATGTACTTTTAGGTTCAAATCGTTTGTGTTATGAATCCCCTTTAAAGACTGATTCCCTTCTTAAAGAGAGACCCATGTTTTAAAATATCATTTATCTCAAAGTTGAGGCCTACATTATTCTGTGTTATCAATTAATTCTTATTTGAACAAGCTTTTCAGCTAGAAGTGTGAACTAAAGCAGCATAGTTCATAGTCTCCTGTTTTTCCTTATTTTGCATATCTGGACTTCATCTTTCAGTTGTGAAAATTACTTCACTATCTATTTTTTCTCTATTAACAGTGTACAAATAAGGGTCTTATTGAATTTATTTGATATGTGAATCAGAGTTGCAAGGATGCTATTTTAAAATATTAAGTAATTAAATTACATAAACCCATGTACAAACACCTTCCAGAAATTAAAATTATCTTTTGCAGAAAAAGCAGTTAACAAATAAACATCTTACAGAATTGAAATGAGGGTCGGGGAGGTCAATTCATGTGGCATGTCAAAATTAAGAAAGAAGTAACTAAAAAGTAGGTACTTCATCATTTTTTCATCATATTTTCAGGTAAGATAAGGAACTATTCAGGGATAGAAATGGAAATAATAGATTCTATAGTGATCCTAGGGATTTTTCTATCACCATAGCAACTAGAGGAACTATGGTTTCATTTTTAGAGGGTCAGAAACTGTAAAGATCACTTATTTCTAGACGAACTAAAATAGTGAAAAGCTATAAAAGATCTCATCTCTGACTTTAAACTGTGGAAACTGCTACAGAATGTTCTTTGGTGCATATACCATTTTTCTGTGTGCAAAGCCTCGGGGACAAGAGTATGTGTAAGGACTTTAAAAAGGATTTCCTGGACTCCAGCCAATTTTGAAAGCATTCTTTGAGAATGTACCGGAGGAGCTATTATCTAGATATTCGGGGAGTATGACATCCCCTGCCCCAGTTCTTGCTTTTTGCTTTTCTCATTTAAGATAGAAAGTTTCCTTGCCTTTGTAACACGCTGCCCAGGATTGCTAAAACTATTCATAACTCGATTCTGAGCAACTCTACCACTTTGCAGAGAACTGGGGACTCTGCAGAGATTCAGGTTAAAATCAGGAAGCTTTGCAAGCTCAAATCCTCAGAGAGAGCACACACACACACACACACACACACACACACACACACATATCAAAGCCATAAATGGGTTACTTTTATTCTAGTGGGGAAAATTGTCTTTCCCTTCTTTAGAATTTTAGCCCCCTAGGAGATGATAGCCATTCATTTTACGTGTTTGGGCTCCCAATGTACAGACAAAGGTGGCTGGTGGCCCCAAGCTGAATTTAAGTAATCAGCCTGTCGGTAAGCTGGCCGCTAGGTGTCAAGGGGAGAATCTTTCAGAGTTCTGGGTCTTTGGCCTTGGGTTTGCTGCCACGCTAAAATGGAGTCCTTGATGTCGCCACCATCAGGAGTTGAAACTCCAGGGCAAGGTCAGGCGAGTTAACAAACAACAAAGAAGTCATGTTGCCACGTGTTCCTAACAGCTGACCTAAGCAGGCCTGTGGGATAGCCCTAAATATTCCATTCAAGGCTCCAGGTCACCAGAAGATGGTCATGAAATTTTGCCAGGTGAATTACCAAAAAAAAAAAAAAAAAAAAAGGAAAGAAAATATAGACTCTGTAGGGTGCCAGATGGGCACTGATTTATCAGGGGGATCACTTCATAGACTGTGTAGAGGCCTGAGCACTGCACTACACACCTGAAGCTGAAGCTGAATAATATTGAGTGTCAACTATAATATTATATGTCTGTATGTGTGTATATATGTGTGTGTGTATATATATGTATGTATGTATGTATGTATGTATGTATGTATGTATGTATGTATGTATCATCACAGGATATGGAGCACAGCATAGGGAATAGAGTCAATGGAATTGTAACAGCTATATATGATGTCAGAGGGGTAGTAGATTGGGGAGGGGGGTTATCACTTTGTGAGCGGTGTAAATGTCTAACTATTACATTGTTTTGTACACCTGAAACTAATATAAAAAATAAAAACAATTTTAAAAAAGAAAATATAAGAGGCATGCTCGACTGCACTGACTTTTAGGACGTGATTAAGATATATCAGTCCATTCTATCTTTAAAAAAAAAACTTTTGTTATATTATCAGTTTTGTTTTTATTAGTAGTAAACATTTCTTCAATAAAGGAATGTCTTATGTCAAATACAGCAAACTGTAATGTAGTGCTAAGCTATTTTCAATTTTGTAGTGAAAGAGGATGACAGTGGAAAACAGTCTGCTCTGTCCAGATTTATATTTTCATAATTTCCAAATGCTGAAATTGCTCTTGAAGAGATCACCAGTGACCTCCTAAATTGCCGAAGTTCACTTCCCCCTCCTGTTCTTAGCTGCATTTTATTTGTTGACAGCTCCCTCCCTCCCTCCTGATATTCTTTCTTCCCTCGGTTTTGAAATACTTGACTCTTCTGATTCTCCCCCTAGGTCTGATGAGAATTACTCTTTGGGCATATTCATCTCTTTCCTCTGCCTCTGCTTCCCACGGAAGTTCATCTTGAGGCAACCTTTCTGCTCACTCTTTTCACTCTAAAAATATTTTTTTTGTGTGCAATTTGACCAGCAATGACTGGCAAGTCTGGGATGTAACACCCGTAGAAGACAGTTTCAACCGACATTCCTCCAGATAAGTACTCTCACAAGGTATTTCTGTGTTGGCATGGCCTCCACTCTCTTCTATGATACTACTTGACCTGTCAGATAAATACTCGTACCACAGAGTTAAATTGAGTTGCTTAACAAAAGGAATGAAGGCTTCCGATCACAAGGTACACGGACTTGAAGAGAACACCTTGGAAATTATAAACAATCCCTCTCTGAAATTAATTCCCATTACCCATAAGCATTGCCTCTTATCCTTTCTCTAGTTAATTTGCAAGACCTGGGGGCACCACTGCTCTTTTTTTTTTTTTTTGGTTACCACTATAAGATTGACTCTTACCCCTCACAACTTGCATTATCTATATTCTCCCCTGTTTCCACAGCTTAGTTCTCTCCCAAGGCAAGTCTTCCTGCAACACAGACAGAAGTCTTAGAATAAGGCAGGAGGATCCCCTAAGATCTACCCATAACATCTCTACTGCTGCCCAATTTGACTTGTGGAGTTTGCTTCAGAGCCTGCCTTCTGGGAAGCTGCAGGCTCAGCCATAGCCACTTTCTATCTAGCCTTGTCTCCATCTCATACCTGGTTAAAATCTTCCCCGGTTTTGCCGGAAAGTAGGCCAACATATTTCTATTATTGATACTTGTTAAGTTTTTTATATCTATATTTCTCTTGACAGGAAACACAAGATCTCTGGATCAGAGAACATATCACGAATTACTCAAGAGCATCTTTACACCAGTTCCCATGCCCCAAATCCCCATAGGAAAATGCAATGAGGGCCAGATGTTTGTCATGCGGGCATGGCAGTACAGGAGAGAAACCCCCAAATTATGAGTATCAGAGCTTATCTAAGGAAGCTGGTATATGAGAGAGAGAGAGAGAGAGAGGGAGAGAATTTTGCTGTGGAATGTAAATAAATCCTCTCCAGGGAGAGGGGAAGGTAGCGAGCGGTCTGTTGTTCTTGGAAGGTAAGTTAGAATATAAGCAAAGGGCTCCAGACTCATAAGTTTGTAAACCTCTCTGGAGCAATGTACTAGTCTAAACTCCAAGGTATGTTCCCTATTCAGTCATTTTTTAACCCAGTTCCCAATGCTCTTTGCTGAGAAAGCCCAGACCTCGCGGAAAGGTGAAAATATGTCTGGCCCAACAGTAGTCGCCATCTCATTCCTCTTCTCAAAATTGAACGCCAGTTGCCTATTAGATATGTGCTGTCTGATGCCCCAAATGATCTCAATACGATTATGTCTAAAACTGAACTCATCACATACACACGTACACACACAAGCAAGCACGTACTCGAACCTGTTCATCCATCTGAAAGACTTTTACTCAGTGATACCACTATTCACCTGGATATCCAGGCCAGAAACCTGGGAGTTTTTATTCAAGTCTTTCCTTTTCTTCACCCAACACACAGTCATTGAGTTCTGTCGCCTTCTTCCTTTCAAACTCCCTTTTCAATTCAGTGCAGTAATGAATACCAACTAGATGTTTGATTACCTTAATGGATTTTTGTTAATTTTGTAGATGTGATAATGGTATTATGTGTACTTTCCTTGAAAAGAGTTGCTATATGTTGGAAATATATGCTGAAGTATTTATGGATAAAATATCAATTTATTTCAAAAGAGTCCAGTTGAGATGATTATGTTGAGATGATTATGAGTTCATTATGTGGGAACATAATGAAACAAGGTTGTCTATGGCTTCATAAGAGTCAACACTGGACAGTGGGTTCATGGGTATTTGTACTATTTTCCAGCATTTGTATATATTTGAAATTTTCTATAATACTTTATAAATCATGGTTTCCCACTGGTTACTGAATTATACTCAGAATTTTCAAAGCGTATCATTCAACATCTCCAGCATCTGTTTGCTGACCCATTTTCCCCTAATTCTCTAAATTTCCAAAATATCGGCCAAATATGCCTGCTCATGCTCCCTGTCTTAGCATGTGTGCAACATGCTAACTATAACATTCTACCTTCTTCAACTACTCAACTGTGTCACCTCCAATTTGCACTTCCTTCATGAACCCTTTCCTGAGCTTGTGACCAAATATGATATATAATTCATTCCTTCTCTGAACTTCCAGAAAAGATTTGGTACCACTTAGAGCACTCATCATATTCTTTCTTGTAATACAGTTGGGGCTTCTACACTTTTATTTTTAACTTCAATCCTCCAAACCACACCCTCCCTTACTACCAGAATCTGATCAATTTAAAATTTCTCAAAAACAAACAAATAAAACTGTGATTCACCTACTTTTGCTTTCTCTGTATTGATCCTTTTACATGGAAGAGCTCGATAAATGTTTGCTCAAATGACTTGTCTATAACAATTCAGATGAGCAAAAAAAAACAAATTCATACTAGCTAAACCAGCCAAATGTGTAATTTTTAGCAATTTTTTTTTAAAATCAATATTTTTTTAAGAATTTCATCGCATAATGAGTTTTTGGTTTGTGTTTTTTTTCCCCCCTTAAATACAATCTAGATAAAAAATTATGGATTTAATTTATGTCATACAGTCGTTTCTTCATTTATTCAACAGAAATGCATCAGTACCTACCCTTTGCCATGTATAGGTTTGAACTCTGGAAACCCAAGAGAGAGCAATGCAGATAACATCCCTGCACTCATGGGGGCTAGTCTCGTGGTGTAGAGAGACCACTGGATATATAATTTTATGTTAGTCATAAGTGCCATGAATATACAGGAAATACAGAGTGACTGGGGCTGCTATTTAAAGTAGAATGGTAGAGAAGGCTCCTTTGATGTGAGAAAGAACTAAGGGAGGGAACCAGCCATATAAATCTGTTGGAGGGAAAGAATATTTTGGCAGCGAAAACAGCAAGTGCAGAAACCTTGAAGCAAGAGTATGCTTGGCATACTTGAGGGACCCAGAGGGGCTAATGAGGCTGAAATATTGTGAACTTGGAAGAAACTAGGAAAGGATAAGATTGGAATTGGAGGTCACTTACAACCAAGTCATAGAGCTTTGTACTAGGTTATGATAAAGATTATTGCTGTGATGAAGAGCCATTGGAGGGTTTGGAGTGGAGGAGTAATATAATCGGATTTATGTTTTAAAAGAATCTCTTTGGTTCTTGTCTAGAAAATTGGGAGAGGGGCAAGACTGGAATCAGGAGGATCATTGAGGTAGCTATTGCAATAATCTAGGTGAAATATAATGCCAACTTAGAGCAATACCAAGGGAGGTAATGGGAAATACTCAAATTCTAGACATATTCTGGAAAGAGAGCTGAGAGGATTGTCTACAGATTTGAATACTGGAGGTTAAAAAAGAAAGCTCAAGGACGATTCCAAGGTTGTCAACTATTAATTGATATGTCATTTACTGAAATAGGGAAACCATAGGAAGAGAAGGTTAAGGGGACGCAGTTCAGTATTTGGTTAGGACCATATTAAGTTTGAGATGCTCATGAGATATCCAAGTGTCAAGAAACTAGTTGGATCTTTTGAGTCTGGAGTTCAGAGTTGAGGTCAGGGCTGGAGATACCATTTGGGAGCCACTGTTGTATAGAGGGTATTTACAGTCGTATGACCAAGGAAAGAAATGTGAGAACTAAGCTAGAGCACTCAATATTAAAAGATTAATAAGAGGAGAAGGATTCAGCAAAAGAGCCTGAGAGGCAGTAGATAAGAAAGTGGAAGAAAAAACAGCAGGATTCAGGTTACAGAAGCCAAATGAAGATGGAGTTTTAAGATAGAGGGAGGGATCAACTGTATCAATATGAGGACTGTGAATTACCCATTGAATTTCAGCATGTTGAAACCACTAGGCTTCAGGACTGATGATTTTAAGAAGTCAATAATTAAGAATTGCTGGGGTGGTCGGATGGCTCAGTTGGTTAGAGTGTGAGCTCTGAACAGCAGGGTTGCTGGTTCAATTCCCACATGGGCCAGTGAGCTGCGCCCTCCACAACTATATTGAGGACAATGAGCTGCTGCTGAGCTGCCAGAGGCACAGCCGGATGGCTCAGTTGGTTAGAGTGTGAGCTCTTAACAACAAGGTTGCCGGTTCAATTCCTGCATGGGATGGTGGGCTGTGCCCCCTGCAACTAAAGATTGAAAATGGTGACTGGACTTGGAGCTGAGCTGCGCCCTCCACAACTAGATTGAAGGACAACTCCCTGGAGAAACACATTGTCTCCCAATATTTCCCAATAAAATGTATTAAAAAACAAAAAGAAGAATTGCAAGATTGTTTGTTACTTCTGGGGTTTATACATTTTCTTTTTTTCTCTTTTCCTAGACAGCTGATTCATTTCTGATTTGCTTTACAATTTTAATATTACAGAATATAAAAGACAGCCTGCAACAAATCACAGGTCGGATTGACATTATTCACAATAAAAAAACAGCAGCATTGCAAAGCGCCATGCCTGCGGAAAGAGCAAAGCTCCAGGAAGCTCTCTCACAGCTCGATTTCCAATGGGAAAAAGTGAACAAGATGTACAAGGACCGCCAAGGGTAGGTCATACTTTCTTTTTACTAAGTGAGTGTACCTGTTTTCAGGGAACTCTAGAGTTCACTTCAATGTTCTCCATGGAAAAAGAGAGGTGGGGAGGAAAAGAGAGAGAGAGACATATCCCTAATATTGGAAAAAGGTAAGTGGAAGGAGGAAAAAAATGATGAACAATTCAGACTAATGAGCTGAACTCTAGAAATTATTCTGTACTGAAGCTAACATTATGTTGGAGAACTGTATTATCCGCTAAAATTCAGGTAATGTCAAAACAGGTTTTGTCATTTAATTGAGTTTATGTAAATACCGTGTTTTCCCTAAGATAAGACCTAACTGGACAATCAGCTCTAATGCGTCTTTTGGAGCAAAAATTAATATAAGACCTGGTCTTATTTTACTATAATATAAGACTGGGTCTTTAATATAATATAATATAATATAATATAATATAATATAATATAGTATAGTATAGTATAGTATAGTATAGTATAATATAATATAATATAATATAATATAATATAATGTAATACCAGGTCTTATATTAATTTTTGCTCCAAAAGATATTAGAGCTGATTGTCCAGCTAGGTCTTATTTTCAGGGAAACATGGTAATTGTGTACTATAAAATGTATGTCTTTGGTCAGATCTGTGTCCTATATATTTATGACAGTTTTATTAATATGTTTAAATTAATATGTTTGAAATATGAAGTATCAGCAAAAATATGATTTTCACTTATTGTTTCTATTTTGAAGGCATTACTATATGTTTTGAAGTCTCCCACTTATTTGTCTATAAGGAACTTGTTAGCCTGGTTTAAAATAACATTTTAGTGCTTACTGTAATAAAAACATCTAGCTTTTGAGCAATATTTTAAAATTCATATACATCCTTTATCCTCACAGCACAAGAAGGTAGAATATTGTTTTCTCTTCTAATTTTAGATGAAAAGAAACAGTGTTCTAATGTCTTTAAAACAATTTGTTTCAAAGATTTGTAGTCTCAAGACAGTCTTCGTCTTTATTCTCAGAGGAAATCAAATCATTTTTAATAGTTATAGCAAACCTCCTAAGTATCTCTCATATCTGTCTATTTCTAATCATCCTTACTTTTATTTTAATTCTTCATTTACTACATTAGGTTCCTAAACTGATAGTTCTAGGAGAAATCTTGTTTATCTCCAATGGGCATCCGTGCTTTGTTCCCAATTGTCTTTCACCCAGATTTGCTTTTCTAAAGTGTAAGAACCTCAGTAGTGTAATCTCATTTCCCTTAGAATAAAGTCCATACTTACTAATTGGACATATAAGGCCTTCACATGCCCCCCTGCTCATCTGATCAGCCTCGCTGCTTATCAGTTCTTGCCTGCACTACAACCTCTCCCAGTTCTGCTCTAGCAGTATTAAATTGATTTGAAGATTTTCTAAAGTTTTGAGCCCCCTCTGGCTTGTCTGTCCTTCAAGTCTCCCCTGATATGTTATTTCTTTCTTCAGATCCTAAAACTGTCAATTGCTATAAAGTCTAGAAACTTACATATCATTTTATCATTTAATGTAATAGAATATCACGTATGTAGTTGCAAATGTTGCCAGACTCGGTGGCTCTCACATGACCTACTCCTAGAACTTACCCCATAGTCATCAATTCATTTCCTTTTGTGCCCCCTGCACAAGTTCCTTAAAGCCAAGCGCTATGTTTTATTTTGTGTGAATGGCTCAGTACTAATATAGTCCTGAATCCTTGGTGGGTGTTCCGTGTGTCTGGACTCAAACCTCATCCCAGACACCTGAGAATATGTCTCTCTGGATGGTCTAATGGTTTTATCTCAACTTGCTGGAAAACAGCTGATCCCAAAGTATCCAAAGCCAGTCTTGAGAAAAGAAAAGAAACTCAGCTACTGTATGCATATACTATAAAAAACAAACTTCCAGGGCCACCATGGTACAGCTTTTCTCAGTATCCCCCATTGAGTCATTGAACCTCTGCAAGCTATCCCAATGAGGTCAGGTTCATCACCCTCTTTGGGTGCTCTTTCCACAGTTGGGATGTTTTTGTCTCCGTTGTCTTCTCTCAGACAGTCTTTTCTCCCAGCTATCCAGGCCGCCAACACCATCTCCTAAGAACCTTGGGGCAAGGGGTAAGGGGGTTTCTTGGGTAGCCATGGTCACTGGGCTTCTGTAGGCACCTACCACTCTGTGCTAAAGCAGAGGTGAAACTTTGTGCTTTTTGAGGCTTCTCCCCCACTTTATTTATACCATCTTTGGCTAGTAAGCTAGGTATTTCCTTCTACCCAGGGTCATATAGATGTTTTCCTTTCAGTTCACCTTTAACTGTAGACTTTAAAAGAAGCAGAAGCACTAATACCATTCCATAGAAAGGGTAAACTGAAATCTCACCCCAAATCTGGGGCCTTCCATATGTCTGGCAAAGGATGGAGTGTCTCTAACCCCATTAGACTTGCTCTTTTCATATCCAGAGGCTGAAAGAGTATGTTAATTTTACTCTAATTGGCCTTCTCTAGGAATTGGTCGGGAACTGTTACATTTCCTATGGCTTTTAGTCTAGTCTCAGGTAAAACTGGTTTAAATCATTTCTTATGAGCACAGGCTGTAGAGTCTGGATCATTTTGGAATCCTGCCTTTGCTGCTGACTAGCAACGTGTCCTTCAGCAAGTTCCTTAACCTTTATGCTCCACAATTCCCTCATCTATAGAATGGGATAAAATATTTTCTAAGTTGGAGGGTTGTTATGAGAAGTAAGTGACACAGTGCAGGTCGAGTGCTTAGCAGATTGCTTATACATGATAATGGCTCAATTAAGCTTGGCATTTTTGATGATAAAAACCATGGTTTTGTGGCTCAGATTGTCTTCATGCCTGTTAATTTATTCTGATATTCTTGCACATTTTCCTGAGTACCACAGAAAAAAAGAAATGAAATTCAGTCCCTGCTTTGGAGAAACTCCTAGGTCTGGAGAGAAAATGGACAGTCAGTAAAATATGGGTAGATAGACACGAGCTATGTTAGATGGTGAGAACAAGATCTCTGGAAAGTGGAATGGGAACATCTTACTGAGAGTCATTCGTAAAGCAAGGTCTATGACCCATTCAAGGTTCTCAATGACAGCTAACAGAAAGTGACTCTGGTTACCCTAGGTAGAATTATTTTACAATTTATTACAAGGATATCGGGTAGCTCATGGAATCAATGGAAAAGCTTGAAAGACAGGCTTAAAAATGGGTAGAAACCATCAAGGAAGACCAGCCTAGGCATTCAGCAACACATCCAGCATCAAGTCACAAAATGAATCTGAAATTATAAGGTTCTGTCACGGCCATGATATGCTGGTACAACCAGAGGTACCATTGTCACTGGATATAGTTTGCTACTATCACTCCCAAAAAGCATCTAAATTATTACTTTTTTTATGTCACTAACTTTAGAATTAAGGTTTCTGACAGAATCATTAACAAGGCAGGGGTTGGATTTTTTCTGTAATGTTTCAGTTAGTAAGTATTTCAGTCTTTGCAGGCCATACATTCTTTATTGCAACTGCGCAACTCTGCTGTTGTAAGGTGAAAGAATCGATAGATAATTATCACATGAATGAGTCGGCATGGTTTATTCTAATAAAACTTCATTTACAAAGACAGGTGGTGGGCTAGATTTTGCTGGTGGGCCATAAACTGCAGACTTCTGTTATAAGACAAGCTTAGGTCATATAAGTAGGTTCTAACTGCCAGGAGTCAGGGAAAATACTGGAATTTGGGCTCTGTTGTCGTGGTAGTCAGGGACTTATCTCCCACCAAGGCCCATACAATGGTACATTCTTGAATCCTTGGAGAGATTTGAAGCTATACATTCATAAATAGACAAATGGCCAGTATAGCCTTCATGTTGGGTTCTCAACAAAAATCTACTAAATTTTTGAATAAGCCACCTGGAAGTTAAATCAAGATACCTTTGAGCCAATAAGAGGGTATTGGTATTTCTTCATATACGATCCATGTATGCTAGTCTGTTAGTCAGTGGTTATCATAATACAGTGATATAAATCACCCCAAACTCGATGACTTAAAACAACAAGCATTTATTCTCATGGTTCTTTAGATTGCCTGTTGTTCGGCTGACCTAGGCTAGGCTTGGCTGGGCAGCTGTTTCCAGCTGTGGGTTAACTAGGCTAAGCTCCAGGATGTGCATTGGTTTAAGGTCGGCTACATGTATCTTTATTCTGAGTCTAAGATGAAGGGTCCGTGGCATGCTGTTCTCAGGATGGCTCACCAGAGCATGAACCAAGCCTGACCTCCCAAGAGCACTTACGGCCTGTGCTCATGTCAAGTCCACTCATCATCCATTGGCCAAAGCAAGCCTGACATCCATAGAACAAGGAAGTAGTCCCTTCCTACAGTAGAAGGGGAAGAGGGATGAATATTTACTGAACAGTAATCATTAATAACAGAAGATGTTTTACAGCTAGAAAATACCTTAGTGACTTTTGTCCTACTTCATTATGTCACAGGGGAGACTAAATCACAAAGATGTTAAGTGACTTGCCCAAGCACATATTACATGGCATATTTCTATTTTACCAAAATATTGAGTGCTAATAAGTTTTCATGGTTTACTCACAATAAGTTACACATATGATAAAATGCATTAGACTCTTGGCATTCCTAAGGCAGAGGTTCTGAGACCATCATTAATCAACAAAGTCATGAATGCCATAATGGCAAAACTCACCTATATTAATTTCGTGATGTAAAACAGACATTACTCTTTAGGAGAAGGCAAATAGAGAATTAAAAGCCTGATTGATTTGTGACTGCTCATTCGTTATCTAAGAGACCTGCTTCTGTGCATTGTCTTCCAGCATATAGAATTTCAACATGTGCTCAGTAAAGTTACAAGTTATCAAAATACTAAAAGTCGCTCCTAAAAGGAAACACAAATAGTGAATACAGTAAACATTAAATCCACGAATCCCATGTACCCAATCCATACCGATGTATATGGATAGATAAACATATATGTAAGATAAGTATTTAAAATTATGGGGCATTAATATTGTTGCTAAATTCTTTTCATCTATTTCTTGGTGGTTACTCATTGCTTATAAAAGATATCTACAGGAAATGCTTGAAAACAAAGAGAATTAACATAAGATCTCCCTAGTATTAGAAAAGCAAATTCCGTTCTTTCAACAAACATTTGAGGGCCTACTAAGTGTCACATACTCTGTTACCGTTAGTTTCTTTCTGATACCATTTTTACTATCCCTCAAATCATTAATCAATTTGCCCCATGTTCAGGAAATTACTCCCAAGCCTAAGAGGATAGCATAGTCCAAATGAGATAATAAAAATGAAAGAAGTTTCTAGACTACAAATCATTATATAGCCATAAGATGGCATTATTGTGTAACAACAAGGTTCTGGTCTGACATTAAGCAAATGATTTCTTAAAAATTGGTATTCCTATTTGGAATTAAATTTAGTAAGATCTTTTGGGGTGGCTCACCCTCACATATAACTGGTTAAATTCAAGATGTTTCTGAGCTTTAGATCTGATGTAAAGAAGACATAAGACCAAGAGTTGTGATTTTTATGTTGAATTTCTAGAGAAAAAAAATCTCAAAAAATGTGGGGAAAGCAGTATGAGGGAATTTTAAAAATCAATTTGTATTACAAATGATATTTCATAGAATCAGAAACAGGAAAACAATGTTGTATTAACAAAGGTAGACACAAAATGATACATATTGTATGAATCCATGTATATAAACTCAAAAACAGGTATATCAGGGCTTAAAAGATAAATACGGTTACCTTTGTGGGAAGCAGTAATTTCCGAGGGTTGGAGCAGGTTCTGGAGTTCTGAATAATGTTTTATACCTTGATCTGGATGCTGGTTGCATCGATATGTTTCCTTTACGGAAGTTTATGGAACTGTGCACTTTCTACGCTTTTCTGTGTGTATGCTGTACTTGAATGAAATTTACACTTAAAATTAAAATAATGATAAATACATACTTTTTTAAGTGCAGGAAGGACCTAACTCAAGATTTTTTTTTTAAAAGGTGGAGCTTTAAGAAAAGCATATTACTTTGTTTTATTATTGGCATCTTACCATGGAAGTGCAGACCCTAAGATAAGTGTGTGGGCACCACTGTTCTAAACAAAATTTTGCCAAATTTTCCCCCATCATGCTGGGACCACAGTGGCTCATGTCAATAGGATGCTGAGGGTGGGAGAGGTGGAAGCTGCTTCCCCAAAGGATTTCTCCTGTTTAGTTCTCTTAGTGCCAATCCCACAGTGTTAAAGCACTCAGACTCTTGCTGCCGTTTGTACTGCCTGAAGGGACATGAGATAATGAAAGAGATGAGAGGAGAGAAAATCAGAACAGAAACCAAAAAATCTGATTTGAAGAGAAGTCATCTGTGTATTCAGATTGTAGGGAACAAGCATATGATGTTGCAAGTTCACTCCTCATGCAACTTTCTCTTAAGCATTCGCGATCTCACTTGTAATTTTTCTACAGAGACATTCAATACGTATTTTTCTCTCATGTCAAGGTGAGGGGATTAACTCACACTACACACAGAGGAAAAGAATAATATACTGGTCCTCATGTCGTCACCATACAATTTTATCCTCTAAAAGTGGAAGCTACAGGGACAGATGCATAATCAGGGAGCTTTTCCAGAATTGTTTGTTCCCAAATGAGACATTCAGCTATAGCAGCATTATCAGCCTCTTCTGTTTGTCACAATGCCATGCGTAGTTGGGAAGATACATGATAAGCACACACTGGATCCTGACAACTCAGGAAAGATTAGCTTTGCAGTCTTAGAATTAGTCTCTACTTGATGTAAGGATTTTCATGCAAGATTGGATCTTTGTATTTCCCCCTCAAGTGTATGCATATCCACCAACACATAATAGTGCCGTTGGTTTTTGAAGTTGGTAGAATGAAGAAGTAATAGGTAAGAAAAAAAGTCTCCTGATCATAGGAACATTTTTTACATCTTATTTAAGAAACATTATACTTTATCAATTCAAGGATGCATATTTCATTTTAACATCTCCGAACACAAGGTATATCCTACAATCTATAGCGCATTATGGTTTCATTGGAAGCATTTTTATTTTTTGCTTTTGTTATCTTAATGGTAAATAAAAATGGGGCACTTAATTATGATATCTTAGATTGAATGTAATTAATGTATACATTTTTTTCTTTCATAAAAGTGGGATTATTATGTGACCTGTTTTTTTCTGTTTTATTGAGATATAGTTGACATGTAATGTAAAATGAACTCCCCCCATAAAAATAGAAAGAGCCGTTGTACTGACCAGGGGAAAGGGTTCTCATGCATTCATTCCTGGCGACGATGTAGGGGAAGATGTGTTCAATAGAGGAAGAAGTGCAGTTTTCTGCTTATTTTCTACTTTAATGTGCTGTTGAGACCCTGGTATATGGGGAAGTCTTCTGGTGTGGTTCTGAACATCGATATCTTTTTTTCTTTTTTTTTTTTTGTAAATCATTATTTATGAAATCATTGATTTTATAGAATTCACTTTTTTAAAAAATTAATGTTTATTGGTGTGAAAATGCTTAGTAAAGTTACACAGGCGTAACTTAGTCAAGTTACAAAGTGTACAATTCTATAATACATCACCTTTTAAACAGTATTCTATGTAAAGAAAATAATACAAAATGTATCTCCATATGTATGTCAGGAAACATGCAGAGACACACAGACACACTCACCAACTCACCTAAACACTGGAAATATCTAAACGTTTATTGTTAACCTTTAAGTTTTCCCCAGTTAAGTACCTTGTTCCCTATCTCCTCTTCTACCCCATGTATGTTGATTGGTCTGATTTATTTGATGAACTTCTGGATGTCAGAAACCGCGTCAATTTTGCTTCTTTGTACAATGTCCAGTACAGTGTACATGGCTAATAAATACTATTGGTGGTGGTGGTGATGAAAACTATAATTCAACATCATCGATATGTCGTATACGCCAGAAATAAATCATCAGGACTCCAAGAAAGGCAAAGCTTTCACTAGCATGTCATTTTCTGTAATCTCCCTTCACCAAGCTTAGCCCCGAGCTTAACACCATCTTCTCTGCCACATCTGCTTCCTCTTGTGTATTTCAATTTAGGGCTTGTCCCTCCTGTACACTACCTTCTATTTCATGCTGCTCTGTTCAAGTGTTTATATTTCGGCCCAGGCTGTGTATAATCTAAAGTAATCCCTACCTATTGTGAATATCTTTCAGTGGCTACTTGTTGCCCTTTGCACACCACTGAGAGAGTGATTGTGGGCCAAATAGAGGAGTCTTTGTTTCCACCCAGCAGCCCAAAATGAAGTGTATGATTTGACTGCTGATTCCAATTAGTGGAGGTATTACCACCAGAGGCAAAGCTTTAAACTGCAAACGATTAGTCCCATAGACTGGGTGTTAGGAGGTATTTAATGTTAATATATTGACTATCAAACAGTCTCATTAAAACAAACCAATTATTAACAAAAATGTCCTTATCCCATAATTCTGATTTTTTTAAAAACATGAACCTCTCAGTACAGTATACCATTTGAATTTGATACCTAAACTAGCCCTTGATTTGGAGTTTCTGCTTTACTTATAATTCTTAGATGTTGAGAACAGTTGGTGAAGGAATTGAATGAAGGGGATCTGTTGTATTTATTTAATAAAAGGGCTTTTTGAAAGGCATTAAATACAAGTTTGTTTCTGCCCATCAGCTTATCTTCTGTATGTTCCTATTGCTAGTTCAAAGCACTCGAGAGTTGCAGAGTGATTTGCTTTTTATGAGAGCCATTTCATACAGGATCATTTGCCTTTATCTTCAACATTTTCAGATTCTTATAAATCTTTACAGTTCACATAGAGGTTAGCTTAAAACTTGCTTCAGATAAGAAACTGACTAGATATAAAATTCACATAATCTCAGAGTTAACCATAGATCAATATCCTGAATCTTTTTCTCAAAGTAATTGAACATTTTTTCACTTCCCAGGATAGCTGTATACACACATTTCCATTCTTCACCATAGATGATTCTACTTCTTCATTGTACATGGGGGCTATAGTTTGCTTGTTTGTTATCTACATAAACTTGTATTTTCATTATTGCCAAAGGGAAAATGCTCCAATATAGAAACCAATCTTATGCCTATAGGGCTAGCCTCATTTTCGAAATAATGCCACTATTTGACTATACTCAAGTATATTTCTTGGCTGTATCATGTCCCAAGTTTTCTTCTCTAAATACACGTTTTTCTTTCCCTCTCCCCAGAATAGATCAGTTTTGGAAGAAAGCAAACTTGTGTTAAATTGTAATTTTCCCAGAAGCTTTCTGTACTTTATCAATTAGAATTTGTTTTGGCTGAGAGTCACAGAGGCTCAAGGTAGTAGCAGCACCTTCACTAAAACAGAAATATATTCTCTCTCCTTAAAAACCTAGGAGTTTGCAGTCAAGGCAGGTAGGATGGTTCTGCTCATACCTACTTTCTACTCAGCTATCCTCATAGGGTGGGCCCTCATAAACATGTTGTGAAATGGAGTTCCCACATCAACCTTCCAAGAAGGCAAATGGCAGAAATGGGCAAAGCATGCATATCAATTGTATTTTAGGGAAGTTCCCTGGGAGCTGCCATGTTTTATGGACAGTTACACTTCATTGACCAGACGTCAATCACGTGACTACACCTAAGCTGCAAGGGAGGCTAAGAAATTTTGTGTTTATTCCTGAATATTATGTCCTCTGCCAAAAAGTATACATTTAGGGAAAAATCGGAGAGTGGTTATCGGTAGAGAACTAACAGTCTTCAATATATACACAGAAAAAGTGTGTTTTGTTTTTTCAACGGCCTTAAGAAATATGTACAAAGGGTAGTTATGTCTAGGGCTACTTCCTTCCCCTACTTTCTTACGTAATTATGTGAACTCTGCTTCAGCTAACATCTTACTCTGGCTTCCTGAATTCTGCCAATACAAAAGTAGAAGTTTTTCATCATTTCACAATACCTACTTGAGCTATCCCTCCATGTCCTCAAATTAATTTCTCATTAATCAAATTTTGTCTGACTCTTTCCCCCTTTCCAAAAAATCCACTGCCTAGCCAACAAGAGAGATAGATAACTTGGTTGTCATAGTGCTCCTATGTTATATATATCTCCTACTTAGTTAGTTTGACTAAAGTTGGGCCATTGGTAAATTTTAGCAATTTAGATTGCTAACACCAAGTACTCCATTATTCAATAAGGATCTAAGCCTAAAGCTGAAATTATGATACTGTATAAAATTTCAGGATACTAACTTTTCTGGACATGTAAGATGGGCCTTGCATAAGATTAAACAGCTTCTTCTTTTCTAGCAACGCATGCATACATGACAGGCATGCTTTCAGTGTTTCACATACATGGTTTCACCCTCAGGAGAACCATACTTCACAGATGAGGAACTTGAGGTTTAAAGAGAACAAATAATGTCCCACACTCACATACAAAGCATATGGCAGAGCCTGTATTTTGACCTAAGTTACAGATCCTTATCTTCTAAGACACCCCTTGCCTCTTGTGCATTTCACATAGGATTTCTTAGGTTCAAGGATTATAGTCTGTCTTCCAGATGTCATTCTTCAGTAGCAGCAACAGGGAAACATATAAACACTTTTTTAAAAATTCTTGTGTTTGAAACTACAGTGTTTTAAATAGATACTTAAAATTTACAAGGTGCTGTCTTCATGTTCAATATCTGTAGAAGAAATAGATTGTGATTCTGTAAGATGCTTGGCAAAGCCAAGTGGTAAAGGATCTTCTCAAATGCTTGAGGGATCCTGACTCATTCTTTGGCGGTCAAAGTCCTACTCATCTCTCAGGACTCAGTGCAAATATCAGCATTTGGAATCCTTCACTGGTATCAATCAATTATTTCATTCTCTATGTTCCTATAACTCTCTGTTCATGTACTTCTCTTACAAGTGCTTATCATGAATTTATGTGTCTGACCATAGCTATGTGTAGCGCTATACAGTCCAGTAGAGTGTTTGTTCCTATAGGGCAGAAGCCATGCCATATACCTTTCACCCCTAAGCCAAACACAGTATAATTACATGGTAGCTTCTCAATAGTACACTAATTTTTTAATTGATAAGTCGTTAAATGTAAATGTGTACTGCTCACTCAAAAATTGTAGTATTTTGGAATCAGTAAGGTTCTTGTTTCTTTGGTTAACAAGAATTTCATTTCCATTTTATTCAACAGTATATTTATGTATGGTAAGTTTCGCATATTTACTTTCACTTTTCTATAAGACTGAATTATTACTTTGAGTGTGTTATAGTAATATATGAATAATCTGAGATCTTGATATGTTCTTCTAATTATGGTATTTGAGGGAAATAAACAGTCTCTCAAAAAGAAAAATATACCTATTAGCCACTAAAGTCAACATAACTTTCTGGTGGAAGTCAACAATTTTTTTGTTTGCTTACTTGTTTGTTTTAATTTCTGCTATGGGGGGGGGGGTTGCCATTTTTAAAATTCTAACACTTTAATCTGTTTACTCTGTGAGAATTGCAAATTCTTTCCTGTAAGGCAATTGTCACAAGAATTATTTTCTTATTAGTTTTAGTTTATCCATGGACAGTCTCAAATTCCTTTTGAAAGCATCAGTTTCCTCAAGGGAAAACTGCCCATTACAAGCTAAAGATGTGGTTTTTGAGAGATTTCTGCCTGAAACAACACATTTTAAAATATTCTATCTGGTTTCCTAAAATGGCTAGATACTTAGAAAAATAAATAGCAGTTTACATGGACATTTTAGAAATTCGTAACATTGGAATAATTTGTATACTTGAAGAAATTTAAGCTGTATATTTTTTTCACAAAAGGTGAATTTTGTTTAGTTCTCTTGAAATGCTTTATTTTTTCTTTCTTTCACTTACCTTTCTCTAACAATAAAAGATGTAGTCTAGCATTTAGACTAAGGATTGTCATTCAGTGCCCTTTGTTTTGAAAGAATGCTGAGGTAATCAGAGATATAGTCCTGTAATCTTTCTGGGTACCTTCCATAAAGTGGTAGCACCGTGATTATGACATAGATGCCAACTCTCATATTTGTCTTACCCCTTTTTCCTTATCTCTAATGTAGGAGTGACCCAAGGTCGCTATCTGTTGAACCCCACTGGGTCTGCCAGTATTGGTCAGCTGCTGCCACAATAATTCTATGTCACAAGCATACCCCAAAATAACAATAAGTTATGATTCTCATGCTTACAGGACTACTCAAAGTCGACTGTACATCAGACTGTGAGATGATAGGTTGAATGAATATGTCTGATCCATCTATTTCATTCTCGGGCCCAGGCCCAGTCACATGGCAAGCCTATCCTAGAGCAGACGAATACACTCTGCTCGCCATGAAGCCATGTCAAGAGTGCGGATATGTAATACTACTACAGAATAGAATTGGGAATAACAACTTAAAATACTACACTACCCTAGTAGACTATTACAGCGTACATGAACATTTTTGATGAAACATTGGTAACTTTCTGAGACAGCCTACCTGCAACTTGTTGATTCCTCTTAGAAATGTATCCCGAATCCATTTTCCACAAGTTTATCTCTAATCCAATGTGTTGGGAGTACTTTTATTAAAAACAAACAAACAAACAAACAACAAATCTTATATTATGAAGCAGAAATTTGAAGGCCCCTGAGAAAAATGGAATATGGAATCAAACTTGAAGACACAGCTTTCTTTACCAACTTGAGAGTCTCCCTGTGCTTCAGCACACTTGGAAGTTGGATTTCCGAATAGCATCATGACTTTCCATACCCAGCTGTCTGCTGCTTGAAACTACCATAAGCTGACTATCACGGCTCACAGTATACCCTTGAAGAAGGCCATCTGGTTTATGTCTCTTGGCAAAATTTGTTTAAAAACAAGCAGCTGCATGACAAAGTAAGAAGGAGTCTCTGTCTAGCTGTGTGGTAAATAAGTAGATTTGCAATGCAGATAATAAAGCATTTTCTAATCTAAGCCAACATTTCTAAAAGGGAAACATTCTTTTCTCATAGATAAAAGAAAAATACACAGAATGCAATTACAAGGAAGGCACTCCATCAGATTTATATTTTAGCAAGTTAATATTGGGAGAAAAATAAAATAAAAGCCAATTTGTGATTAGCTACAACTTTCTGGTGACAACTAAGTTGTATATACTTATATAGAATCCAATGCTTGGAAATTGTTTTTTAGTTACATACATTAGAATTCAAATTTCTTAAAGATCTATCCTTTGAATCCTAATATTAGTTGGAATTTAATGATTCAGTGAGAAGACTGTCTCTCCTTCTCCTATGCCTCTGTATATCCCGTTACACTTTATCTCAAAAACAGTACATGCTACATTTTTTTTGAAAGCATAATTGGATTTTCCAATCCATTTAAATGTTTTCCCTTAACTCTGTCTACAGGATCAGTCTAGCCATGGTGAAGAACTGATTTTGGGCTTCATAAAAAATGTGGGGTTAAGACTGTCTTAGTTGGTGTTCCTCCAAATGTGAATCCTGAGACAAAGATTTGAGTTCAGGTCGTTTATTTGGGAGGTGACCCCCAGAAAGTGTGGTAGAGTAGTGGGGAGATGAGAAAGGGAAGAGACATGAGCCTGTCAAGAATATGATCAAGCCCACCACTGCTGTGGGGCACTGGTGTTTAATTCCATGGAGACAGTCTGACATACCATAAAATAGGTGTCTCAGAGTTGCTTTAGGCAAGGGGCAAGAGAGCTGTGATGTTTATACCCCCACTGTTATAAGTCATTTTTAAGGGGTGCTCAGATTGGGAGGGTATTAATTCCCTTTTGCAAGCACTGCCAGCGTGCCCTGAATTGGCCCTGCATTCTGTTTCAAAGAAAGCTCTCAGACGAAGACATGTAGTTAATGGCTGTTGGACGTCAGCCAGGGCACACTGGAGCGCCAAGAGCTAAGAGAATGGGTGAAGCTCCAACAGTATCTGCTATAGGATGGAGGAGAGGGGCATTATTCCACCAAATCAGGCCGACTGCATTTCCTTCCCCAGCTGTTCACACTTCTGCCTGTGTGTGCTACTTTTCTCATTCCTGCTTTCTCTGGATCCTGCGTTATCCTCAGCATTTGCATTCTGATGCTTCTGTGACTGTCTCTCATTCTTTCTCACTGACTTGTTTGTTTACTTTTTTATCGATGTTGACCTTTGTTATTTGTATATGCTTAACTGTGATTTGGTATTTGAATGATTGAATCTTGCTTTCCAATTTTAAAAAGGGCTATTTTTTTTAAAATGTGGGAATCACACTGGTGACACAATTAGAACTAGAAATGAAAGGTCACATGTAGACACAGTTCTACGTATGTCAAATTCTTGAATGGTGTCTAAGACCGGAAATTGTGTTTTTCTATGGCTAGTAAAAAATTGTTTGGGAGGTTTCTCAAAGGATTCATTGAAGAAAATTTTATTTGTGTTCCAACCCTATTCCAAGTCTTCTGCAAATTATCCGACAGGATTGTTTCTAGCATCAAAGGGCAAGTTAAAATTATGATAACTTTTTTATGGTCACAGAATCCCTGACGGAGTCTGTTACTCGTTTGGACTAGCAGACTGCACGCATGGTATCGGTTAGACAGTCATTACTCATGCTAACATTTTCAAAGTTAAAGTCCTTGAATTTCAAAAACACAATTCTTTGGATATCCCTCTCTAGAGAAGCCAAAAATAAATTAGTTCTCACCAGAGAAGAACGAAGACAAATTTTATGCATTAGTTCATTTTACCTCATGATCCGAATTCTTTGCCACATGAAAATCATTTGCTTTATGAGTAGTTACATGAAGAATACTGGGAATGATTAGAGATCCAGAACATGCGACTTAGATAAAAGCAAAAGAAAGAGCAAGGTTTTAAAATGTATAAAGAAGGAAGTTTAAGGGAGACATGAACAAGGCTTGAAGTATTTTAAGGTTGAAGAACACAGGAAGATGAGTTAAGTGAAGATAAGTGAAAATCCTGCCTCTTACTGAGAAGAAAGGGGACTGCAACTTGTGCGAAGGTTATTTTGTTTTGTTTTGTTTTGTGTCCTACTAAGGAAATACCTGTGGCAAATCTGGGGAATTAGAAAACTGAGATTTTTATAACTGTGATGTTTCAAAGGTCACAAAGGAAATTAAATTGTAGATTGGGTTTAAAAGCACTGAATTGCTTCCAGTCCCATTTTTTTCAGGCTTCCGTACATAGCCAAAAAATAGATCCCAACATAGCTAAAGGGGATCATTTAGGTTTTTACTAGCCTCGGTATGGACGGCCTCATGGTCCCTTTGAGTTTGGTGACTTACATCAATCATGAAAGGTGCAAACAATTATATTCTAACTAATTGTTATTATTACAAACCTCTTATTGGCTGGACAGGACCATATGTCTTCTTGAAGTTATAAACAAAGTCACTAAGAAATGTATCTTGGATGAAGACTGCCCTTATCAGTCTCATCAATGGCCATAAAATCAGATTCCTTATCTGTATACTTCAGTAGTTCTGCTTTTCCTTCAAAACATCTTAGTCTTAAGTGATGTCTTTATCAATGATATTTTCTAAAAATGTTTTATAGGTAAAACTTTATGAATATTAGAAAATATATTAAACATGAAATGTTCTCCATGAAATAGCTCTCTAAATGATTTTCATGATAACATTTCTGTCTATGATGTATACATCTTTATATCAAAGACTGAAAATGGACAGACCTTAAAATACTTATCTCACAGATGTTCTATTATTAATAAGACAATGGAATTTAAAAGTGAAAAGGCAAAAGAAAAATGCACTTTAGCTTCAGTAAGTAAACTCAAAAAGTAAAATGTACTGATTACACCACCATTTTTTGGTCCATGGGTTGTTTTTCTACATTAAAGAAACCTATAGACACTTGGTTTCCATTCACTTTTCATTCTGCTTACAGCAGTAGTCTCTTGGGCTGTATGAAGATAGTTTAGAACTGAACTTAATTTACATTTCTTCCTCTGGATAGCAAACATGTGAAATGATTTTTGAAATCAATATCTAAAGGATAGATGATAGTGGGTAGGAGGGGAAGGAAGAATTGTTTCCGTTAGTGGCCCTTTTTTTCCTGTGTTTCTCATTAGATGGAAGATATCTATTACCACTCAACATTCTGCATGGACTTCCTGTGGGGGAAATTTTTTTCTTTTTTTCATTTGTCGCCCAGGACTAAGACATGTGTTTCATGTTGCTAGGTTGTGAAAATCAATTGAGATTTTCATTGAAAATGCTCTCTTCATCCTAAAAAAAGAATTTTCATGGCAATTTCACTTAGTGAAAAGTGACCCCCCAAAAGTTAGTATCTATATATGTTAATGGTGTCATTTTAATAAATTTACAACATAAGAAGCCAAATTTTGCCAACTTCCTGATAGTAACAGCAGTAAAATGTAATTTCTATTGGCATGTGTTCACATGGTAGATGGATCTAGTGAGATTGATAAAATGTTGTGCCCTCATATACTAAAATTTAATGACAGTTACTCTTCTAAAGCATGACAATGTCCCTGTTAGCTGATTTTGCAAAAGATTCTATTATCACATGCCAAGTGTTCACCATATCTCTTTCTTGAATTTCCTTTAAAGACTTATATCCTGCATTTTGTTCCAGAAACCTAGTAACAAGGTAAATAATCAATGAACAAAAAATGGCTGTTGTTTTACATAATGAATCTTTATGAATACTGAGAAACTTTTCATGGTATTATCATAGTTATATATCTTCAGGCATGTACTTCTGTTTGCTGCATTTTAAATTTTCAACATACTAAGTTTTGGTTGTAGATGACGTTCCCCTAGAAACCTAACTCTGAGACAGATTTGTATGCAGAAGTTTTACTGGGGAGCGCTCTTAAGAACAACCCCTGGGAGGGAGTAAAGAGAGCAGGACTGGACCAAGGGAGGAGTTGAAATTGTGTTGTAGTTATAAGAGAGCTCTCATCTATTCCTATGTGGAATTGAGGTGGCCATTGTGAGTATTCCTGAGTGAGGCAAAGGGGTTGGACCTTTGTAGCCTGAAATCCATCAGTCATTGGATATGAGTTCCCACCTACCCTCTTTCAGGCATTATAAATTTGGGCAAGGGAGCTTCTATCTTCTGAGGGAAATTTCTGAGAAAGGCTGAACTGTGATTTGTTAGTGGATAATACTTCTAGCAACTAGGACAATGAATGTTTCACTTACCATGGCGAATTTGGATGGCACACCACAGTGTCCATTATAGTAGCCATTTATCCTTATTGAGGAAACATATATTGTTGTTTTTGTTGTTGTTATTATTTTAACATATATTGTTTTTAGGTAAATATTTTATACCTAATAATGCATTTAGGTAGCATTAGAGCCAAGCTACTAACCTTTTTAATGGCTTTATTGAGGTATAACTGACATACAATGAAGTTCACGTTTAAATATTACAATTTGATAAATGTTGACATATACGAAGTTGGACAATTAAGTTCGTGAACTCATCCTAGAAAAAGTGCTACAGACCTCATTGCTGAATGTCAATACAGTCACCTTCGAAGTACTCCCCTTGGGAAGCTATGCACTGATGCCAGGGCCTAGTCCACCCTTCAAAGCAATTTTGGAACTCTTTTTCTGGGATGGCCATCAGAGCTGTCGTCATATTACCCTTGATGTCCTGAATGTCATCAAAATGTCTTCCTTTCAATATTTCCTTTATCTTTGGGTGAAAGAAGAAGTCACTGGGGGGCAGATCAGGTGAGTAGGGAGGGTGTTCCAATACAGTTATTTGTTTACTGGCTAAAACTTCCCTCACAGACAGTGCCATGTGAGCTCGTGCATTGTCGTGATGCAAGAGGCATGAATTGTTGGTGAAAAGTTCAAGCCCTTGTTTCTCAGTCTAGTTGTAGGACACAGCTCCCTAACCCATGCTGGTATTATGAGACTTGCGCTCCCCCTGGCTGAGGCAGTTGGTCACCGGCCGCTCCTGGCAGCACACCGTAGCCCACGGCAGCACACAATAGCCCACGCTGACCTCTGGCTGCTTATGGCAGCCCAGCTCCAGGGAGAGCTGTTGTTCACATTCTTAGCTGTAGAGGGTGCAGGTGACTGGCCCATGTGGGAATCGAACCAGTGACCTCAGCGTTATGAGCACTGCGCACCAACCACCTGAGCCACCAGGCCGGCCCATCTAACTTTTTCATGCAGCCTTTTCAGCACTTCCAAATAGTAAATTTGGTTAACTGTTTGTCCAGTTGGTACAAATTCATAATGAATAATCTCTGATATCAAACAAGGTTAGCATCATCATTGCAACAAGTTCGCGAACTTAATTGTCAGACCTCGTATATACACCAGTGAAACCATTACCACAGTCAAGACAATGACCATACCCATCTCACCCTCACAAGCCTCCTCTTGGTAATCCCTCCCTCCTGCCCCACCCCATCTCCAGGCAACCATTGATCTGCTGTCTGACGCTATAGATCAATCTGCATTTTCTAGAATTTTATAAAAGTAGAATCATAATGTATGTACCTTTTTTCCTGGTATATCTTCTTTCACTCACAAGCTATGAACTTTCATTTTGTGGCTAATATGATTGCTGCATAAGTGAGTGTACACATTAAATAGACAATAAAAACATTCCAGTGTGAGTCGGATACTAGCTCACAGATCTGTGTTAGATATTGAAATATGCCGTTATGTTAGGATTAGTCCTCAGGTTTCAAATGACTCCTGGCATTTAGTCAGTTATTGCTTTATTTGTAATTAGTCCTTTCTTGTAAGGTCACCTTCCACCAATTATCTAAAAAGAAGAAAAAATGGACCTAATATCTGGGTATAGAAATGGAACATAATTCCTCCAGAAATCACAATGTTCAAGTTTTATAATTTATTATGATTTGTAATTGTTTAAAGTGTTTAGTCCTGAAATTGAGTTGTACTCTCCAAATATTCTGCTCTACTTCCCACACCACACAAGTGCCTCCCGGAAAAATCACAGACTTGCTTTCCTGAGCTCAATCATTTTCCTGGGTTAGCTACACACACACACACACCCCCCACCCACCACACACACACACAGACTGCATAATTCCTGCCGGGAGATGTTTGTAGATTGTTGTTTTCAGGTGTTAATGCTATTAGGTATAAGACAAAGAACTACAAACTCACACATTTAATAAAATCGTCTTAAATTTACTAAATCAGTAGTACCACCACTTTATTTCAGAAAATCTGTAGCTTAATTAGACTTCTCAATTCCATAAATATACTACCATTATTTCTTATAAGGCCCTCAGGTGAAACATGTATTATCCTCTCTTTATTCCTTTTTGCACTTTAATTCCACATTTCAGCATTAACCGAGTCCTACAGAACTTCTACAGACTTTTCCTTTACAACTGTTTCCATGTCCTCATTTTCTTTCATCTCCTTGACACAAATTTCAAGTCAATGGATACCTTGTAAAGGATCGCGCTACACCAGAACCCATGTCGATTTGACAGGTTAGTCTTTCTAAAGCAGCACTTCCCGTTTCACATTCCCCAGCACAGAAACCTTCAATGGTTCTCAGTTGATAGCCTTGGTTCAAACTGGTAGCCCCTTGAGGTGCGAGAGCTAGAGGATATGCTTTGCTTGGCTGTTTTCTTTGGCCTGCAGGGAGCTTTCAAAGGCACTGATACAGGCCAGGGGTTGGACTGGTCAACACAATCAGTTTAGCATTTATTGCCTTATACCTTGTACAGCTTAACAATTTTATGTCTCCTGCATGTCCCCTGAAGGCATTTGATTTTGGTAACTCCTTAGCCCAGAGGCTAACATCTAAAATTCATAGCCTGGCGTTCACAACCCTAACTTGGCTTCACTGACTTTCAATTCCATGCAACTCTACAACAAACTGGACCTATTTTATCTAAAATGCCTAAACTTCCTTGGAATATAATTTCACATGTCATCATTTCACATACAAATCCTCTCTACCTATAACCATTAAGGAGTTTTGGTTATTAGAACAAGAAACAATTTCATTTACCTTAAGTGAAATGGAATCTTCTGAGGGAGATATTGGATAGTTCACAGGAATGAAAGGAAAAAAGCAGCCATGGCCCAGGAAGGATGATACTGAGAACTCAGAACTCAAAGAAAGTTATTATTATTTTTTTCAGTGGGTGCTGCCATCAAAATGGCTTAGCTCTATACTCTCCTGTCCCTGTTTCTCTCAACTCTAGACTCAAATTCCTAAATCTGATTGGCCTGATTGGGTCATTGCTGCACCCCTTAATAGAGTTTGATTAAAAGTACCCCCCAGATCAAGTGGAATGAAGGAAAATTAATTCTCCCAAAAGAAAAGCAGGGTACCACGAAGCAAAAAGTTGAATAGTTAAAGCAATTAATGACAGCTATCACACACAAAAACTAACCACTAAGTGACTATATTTTGCTCATATAAAACAGACAACTCTCCTCCATACATTGACTCAGGGACTTAGCATGCTTTCTTCTCTGGTTCTACCATCTCACCATGTAAGCTTGTGGGGCATTGCCAAAGAGGAGCTGAGGAATGAATAGTGACTATGAAGTTCCTCAAACCAGAAGTACACATTCCCATTTCTCAGGATTTAGTCATACTGGTCCCAGTGCAACTTTGAGGTAGTGTGGGAAACATGGGAATACTGGGAAATTCACTAATATTCTCCACCAGAGAAGGAATATTGAACATTAGAAAGAAAGAGAGAGAGAGAGAGAGAGAGAGAGAGAGAGAGAGAGAGAGAGAGAGAGAGAGAGGAGAGAGAGAAAAGAGCCATTAAATGATCCTTGAATGTCTTGCTCAGATGCTATCTTTTCCATCAAGCCTTTCTTGATAAACCCATCAAGAGATGATCTCCAAGTCCTCTGCTCATCTGGAGAATTACTGGCTCCTATTATAATAATTTGTGGCTCTTCCTTATTATACAAATTATATCAGAAACTCTTATGAGACAATGGTCTAGAGTATTCATTTATTATTTTGTCTCTCTGTATCATCCAAAGCATAGTGAAGTTTCAATATATAATAATCTTTAAGGCCAGAGTAGTAGTATTTTCTTTAAAACTGTGTCCAATGCAAAGGACATGATGGATGCTCAGTAAAAACATGTTGATTAATTTTTCAGGCAGACAGCAAATGTCTTAACAACAGTTCATGTTACTCTATGCTTTATTTACATTGTATTCATCATGAATATACATTTAATATAATATAAAATCCTGTTAAATTATTTTAAAGTAAATAAAATATAACTGTGGTATATATTTAAATAGCATTTTATATTTTACAGTTTATTAATGATACACATAGTCATATAAAACTTGCAGCATTGCAATAAATTACATAAAATGGGGTATTTGCATTGGAATGCATTCTATAGAAGGTGTTTTAAATTTGAAAAATTAGCATGGATATGTATTGAATTAAAAAATCCTCAAAATAAAAATATTTCACATTGTTGGGTGAGATATAAAAATATCAGTCATTATACGATATGACTGGGTAGAATTGGAATAGTTACAATTTTAACAAAGGATTTCCTATGATCTTTTAGGGGCCCCAGATTGAATTTTTCTATTAAGTAATAGAGATTTTAAAGCCAAGCACCAGCTACATTGGCAAAACAAGTAAGATTTACTATGTTGTCTTAAGTGTATCCTAAATCCTGTTTAATATTAGATATGATATATATGCTTTTAGTTTCCAGCCACTTCTGTCTATACTAATTTAAAATAAACTGTTATTTATATCTAATATGATGCCATATGAGTATACAATTTGTAGTACAGTGAAATAATTGCATTGAATTATTTGGGCTATTTGGTACCTGAGACCCATTTCTGAATCATTTATTTTTCTATTTATATAAGTTGTGTTCTTTTGTGATCTTACCTATGGCTACGTTCAAAACAGTGAAAAGGGACATATTACCCTGGTCTTTATCATTTCAAAGGAGGTATGTTTTCAGTCATACATAGCACATGGATGTGATATATTTTATAGCTGAGAATTTGGAGGCCAAATTATTTCACAATTATACAGCTCAGCCTCTCCCAGACTCAGGTATTTTCCCTTGAAGCAATATTCCTACTGTTATCTTCAAAAAAAGAGGAAATGGAAAACTTACACCTGAGTTTTCCATTTAATATATAAAGTAGTGATATAACTTGATTATTCTGTGATGAGAAAGCAAGATTTAGCTGGAACAGTTGAGTCTGTATATTAATATTGGATGAACTTCATCAGAAATTGTGACTTCTGCATGGCATTCTGCCCTTGGTTTCTCATCTGTAGGTTGAAAATAGCATTATCCTCTTTCTGTCTCTCTATATGAAGGTCTTTTAACTGTTTAAAGGTAGGTTTTCTGTGGAGAAATGGTACCACAATTTTCTGTAACATGAATCAAAGCAGATTTTTTTATTTAGATAGACAGATAGTAAATATTTTAGGCATTCTAGGTGATTTGGTCTCTGTCACAACTATTTAACTCTGCCATCTTTGTAAATAAGCTATCATGGACAATACATAAATGAACAGGTGTGACTGTATTCTAATAAAACTTTATTTAAAAAACTCGTCCAGCTCCTGAAAGAATTAAACATAGAATTATCGTATGATCCACTAATACTACTTCTGGATATATACCCAAAAGAACTAGAAGCAGGAACTCAGACAGATATTTATACACCCGTGTTCACAGCAGCATTATTTGCAATAAGCAAAAGGTGGAAACAACCCAAATGCCCATTGACAGATGAATGCATAAACAAAGTGTGGTGTATCCACACAATGGAATTATTCAGCCTTTAAAGGAATGAAATTTTGACACATGCTACAACATAAATGTAGTTTGAAGACGTTATGCTCAGTGAAATAACCCAAAAAGAAAAGTAAAAATATTGTAAGACTCTACTTACATGAGGTACCTAGAGTAGTCAGATTCATAGAAAAAGAAAGGAGTGGTGATTGCTAGGGACTGGAGCTAGGGAGGGATGAGAAATTGTTTAATGGCTATGGAGTTTCAGTTTGGGAAGACAAAAAAGTTCTGGAAATGGATAATGGTGATAGTTATACAACAATATGAATTTACTTAGTGCTATTGAATTGGACACCTAAAAATGGTTAAAATCTTAAAACGTAGTGTTTGTATATTTTCCCACAATAGAAAACAAGCCCATGGACCTAAATTGCCAACCACCATCTATAACCATATTTTAAAACAAGTATTAGTTTCAGTGTACAAAACAACATAATGATTAGACATACACACCCCTCACAAAGTGATGACCCCACCAAGTCTGCTACACATCTGATATCATACATAGCTATTACATTGCAATTGACTATATTTCCTGTGCTATATTTTACTTCCCGTCACCATATATATATATATATATATATATATATATATATATATATATATATATATTTATAGTTGATGTTCAATATTATTTTATATTAGTTTCAGGTATACAGTGCAGTGGTTAGGCATTTATATAATCTATGAAGTGATCCACCCAATAAGTCCAATACCCATCTGGCACCCTACATAGTCTTTACAACACTATTGACTATATTCCCCATACTGTATTTCATATCCCTGTGACTACCAATTTGTACTTCCTACTTCGTTCTCCTTTTTCACCCGTCCCCCAACCACCTCCCATCTAGCAGCCATCAGTTTGTTCTCTGTATCTATGAGCCTGTTTCTCTTTTGTTTGCTCATTTATTCTGTTCTTTAGATTCCACATATAAGTGAGATTATATGGTATTTGTCTTTCTTAGTCTGATTTATTTCACTTAGTGTGATATCTTCTAGGTCCATCCATGTTGTTGCAAATAGTAAGATTTACTTCTTTTTTATGGCAGAGATATACCCCATGTTACTAATGTACCACAATTTATTTATCCAATCCTCTATTGATGGGCATTTCTGTTGTTTCCATATCTTGACTATTGTGAATAGTGCTGCAGGAAACATAGGGGTGCATATACCAGGGTGCCAAAAAATGTACTCGTTTTAAGAGATGTTATCTATGGATTGCTTTTCGAAGTTGAATTGAATTACAGTAGCAACGTGTAGTATGATGTTCACTCAAAAGATGACGTTAATCAAATGAATGCTAGTGTCATTCATTGTATTATAATTTTAGTACAGTTTTTTCTTTCTTGAAATGTGTATACATTTTTTTGGCACCCTCTGTAGTTTTTCAAATTAGTTTTTTGGGTTTCTTTGTGTAAGTAACCAGGAGTGGAATTGCTGGGACATAAGGTAATTCTATTTTTAATTATTTGAGGAACCTCCATACTGTTTGCCATAGTGGCTGTACCAATTTGCAATCCCACAAACAGTGCACAAGGGTTATCTTTTCTCCACATCCTCACCAACATGTGTTGTTTGTTGATTTATTGATGATAGCCATTCTGACAGGAGTGAGGTGGTGTCTCATTGTGATTTTTATTTGCGTTTCTCTGATGATCAGTGATGTTGAGCATCTTTTCATATGTCTAATGGCCATCTGTATGTCTTCTTTAGAGAAATGATTATTGAGGTCCTCTGCCCTTTTTTTAAATTGGATTGTTTATTTTTTTGGTGTTCAGTTGTACGAGTTTTTGTAAATTTTGAATATTAACCCCTTATCATCTGTATCATTGGCAAAGATCTTCTCCCAATCAGTAGGTTGACTTCTCATTTGTTGATGGTTTCCTTTGCTGTGAAAAAACTTTTTATTTTGATGTAGTCCCATTTATTTATTTTTTATTTTGTTTCCCTAACCTCAGGATATATAGCAGTACAAATATTACTAAGGGTAATGTCTGAGAGTTTATTGCCTACATTTTCTTTAGGAGTTTTATGGTTTTGGGTCTTACATTTAAGTCTTTAATCCATTTTGAGTTTAGTCTTGTATATGGCATAAGAAGGTAGTCCAGATTCATTTTTTGCATGTATCTGTCCTGTTTTCCCAGCACCATTACTAAATAGACTGTCTTTATTCCAATACAAATTTTTGCTTCCTTAGTCATAGTTTAAATGATCATACACGGATGGACTTATTTCTGGGTTCTCTACTCTGTTCCATTGACCTACGTGTCTGTTTTTATGCGAATATCATACTGTTTTGATTACTGTATCCTTCTAGTATAATTTGATATCAAGTAGCATGATATCTCCAGCTTTGTTTTTATTTCTCAGGATTGCCATGGCTATTGAGGGTATTTTATGGTTCCATGTAAATCTAGGATTATTTGTTCTAGTTCTGTGAAAAATACCATTTGTATCTTGGTAGGTATTGCACTGAATCTATAGATTGCTTTGGGTAGTATGGACATTTTAACTGTATTAATTCTTCCTATCCATGAGCATGGTATATGTTTCCATTTACTGGTATTTGTATCTTTAATTTCTCTCTTCAGTGTGTACAGGTCTTTTACTTCCTTGGTTAAATTTATTCCTAAGTATTTTATTTTTTTGATGCAATTGTAAATGGGATTCTTTCTTAATTTCTTTTTCTCATAGTTTGTTACTGGTATAATCATATTAAAGAGCAATAAATATAGCTCTTCTTAGTACAGTTGATATGGCTGTGATCATGGAATAATTTCACACAGTGCAGCAGTGGATAACATTGATGAGAACCCTCCAGTTTTCATTTCTGTTGTGGGTGAACACACCCTTCATATGTGAATCACATTATTTTGTACTTGTTTACACAACTCCCTGTTCTCCCTCTCAGTCCCCTCCCAGACTATATACATACACATACAGACACATTGTTTTAAACTCAAGAATGATGAGTGTATCTTCATTACTTGAATCATTATTTGGCAATAGATACTCAGTAAATGTAATTAGCGAGTAATGGACATATTTGTCCTCATTTTCCTTTCAACAACCATTTTTCATCTCTACCACACCACCACACAATCTCACATCCCACACATCTTATGTAAAACAAGAAAAAATAAATTAGCTTTAAGAAAATTCTTTGCAGGAAAATGTTCAGTTTTAAATATAGAGGTAAAAGGAGATGAGGTTGAATGATGATACCAAAGGGAAAAAAAATGTATGAGATAAACTCAGTTTTAAATTGATTTAAAGATGAAGAGTTCCCCAAGTACAATTAAAAGAAGGAACAGACACAGATGAGTAAGGATGATACAACAAAGTATACCTCTCATCAAGTATGTTTCCTGAAAGCTCCAGGACTGTCTTCAGCTCAGCACATTCTGTAACCTGCCCTATATATTTTTCTGTCCTCAGGAAATTTGAATAGGATACCATATGTTTTTTGGCACTGTGTTGCTATGGGACTTGACTTAAACCCCCTGCTAAAGGAGAAGCCAGGTCAATTAGTTAAGTGGCCAATTAGTAAGCAACTTCTATTTCTCTTGGACTTGATGGAGCTCAGAAAAGAGTCATAGCTCCGGAAAACTTTAACCTCCTAATTTTTCCCTTTAAATTAAAGTCAGGGTCAGTAATTAATCATTTCCTTCTCTTCGTCTACCTTTTTTTTTCTTCCTCTTTTTTTTTTTTGGAGTCACACAGCATCTCTTAAATTTGTCTGCACACTCCTTAAAGGCCTGGACAACGTATCTCATTTCTGCATCCTCAAAACCTACCATGGTGTCTGAAAGATGATAGATACAACTGTTTTCCTTCACTTCCCTAACTCTTCATCAGTAATTAATCCATTTTAGAAATGGGTTAATGTTTGCAAATCATGTACTATTTATTAGGCATATGCTAGGCACTGTAATATTCACCAATAAATAAAGAAATTATTACTTTCTTTTTATTCATCTACTCATTTGTTTATTCAACAAATTATTGTTAACATCTTGATTTTTTCCCGACAACTGTAGAAACTAATAGAGCACACATTGTTTCTGCCTTCTTGGAGCTTATAGTTTAGTGGGGGAGACCTATCTTAAACCAATAGTTATATACATAAATTTATATTTACAAGTTTCAGTAACTGATATTATTGAAAATTAGGAGCTATGAGAGATTTTAACAAAAAGGCATGTTGTGATCTAGGGGATGAGAACAGACATCAATGAAGGGAGATATTTAAGTAGGGTAGGGACCTGCAGCTGAGAAAAAGGTGTGAGGGAATCACATGAACAAAGTCTTAAGACATCGGAAAAGAGATTGGGATGTTCAAAGATCTGAAAGGAGGCCATGGTGTGGCAAGAATTAGGTTGTGTGCATCCTTGTAGGTCACAAAGGGGATTATAGATTTTATCCAAGTGCGGTGGAAAGCCATTACAGATTTTAAGAGGGACAGTGTCATAATCATTCTTTTTGCTGAACATAATGGATTGGAGGGGGACTCCATGGAAATAGAATGATCACTTATGACACCGGTGGAATAGACCAGCTGGGGGCTGGCTTGATATGACAATGGAAATAGAAATAAACACACACTTTAGGGATATGTATTTTGGTGGAAGCATTACCTGTGATTTGTGATGGATTAAATAGTAGAGTTGAGAGAGAAGGGAGTGTCAAGGGTGACCCCCGTTCATATTGCATAATACAGAAATGGAGAACAGGAAAGGAGAAGCAGATTTGGAAATGGAGATATTTCCAGATTTTAAATGTTGAACTTGAGGTATTTATGGGATAGCCACATGGAACATGCAAGCAATATCTGTGATTAACGTATAAATGCAGGAGTCATAGGCATAGTAATGCTTTTAAAATTATGTGAATGGATTCAGTAATCTAAGAAGAGAGTGTAGACAGAAGAGAAGATGGAGCAGGACAAAGCATTGAAGAACTCCAACAAGAAACCGAATAGCTATTGAGGAAGGAAGAACACCAGGAGATGGAGTTTCACAGAGAAGCCAGTGGACAGCCAGTCCACTGTATAAGGTTAAGACAGCAGTGATATTGCTCATCAATGTTTAGGACCCATTGGAAGTGGATGACCGGATGTTGATTGTGAGGGCAATGCCTTCTCATGTCTCCTAATTTGTTTAATGTTACAATCACGTCCTAAGTTACAGCACAGGGGAGTTAGAACTATGGACTGAAAAATGTTTTGTGTCAGAGCAAACAAGAATTTCAGAAATTCCTTTTGACCTACATCAATAGAAATACAATAAGCAATAGAAAAATAATACTAGTTCAACTAGGCCAGTAAAACTTAATATGAATGAAAGAAAACATTGCTTACTAGGAGAAGTAAGAAGAAATTTGCAACAATATTAGCTCAGAAGAAAGTGAGAAAAATCCATATTTAACATTTTCATTATACATTTATAAAGTAGATATAAAACAAATGCACTCATTTTGAAGAGGGATAATAGATTGTAAACAGAAGAGAAAGTGGAATTTAAATAAAACAGCATGTATTTAAATGTTAAAAACACCACTTCCAATACTCCCACTGAGATATAGTCAATAAAAACACTCTACAATGAGGAATATATATACAGAAGGTGCCAAAAAATGTATACACGCTTTAAGAAAGGAAAGAACTGTATTAAGATTGTAATACTCAACATAACAGAAGATGCATACAAGTCACGTTTGATTTTTGTAATTACAAGAGGCGCCCAAAGTGGTTACCATCAGTGTAATTTTAATACAGTTTTTTCCTTTCTTAAAATGTGTATGCATTTTTTTGGCTCCCTCTGCATATTGGGAGATATATATATATATATATATATATATATATATATATGGATATTTGATAAACTTCTGAAATTATTTTATGCTTTAAAATAAGAGTATATATATAGTATATTCTCCAGCTAAAAGGTCTATAGAACTATAAAATGCTATAGTTGTTGTTGTTATCTGAAAAATAAATACATTTTTTTAAAAAACAAGGTGAGGAACTTAATTCATTGTTCTAGGAAAATGCTTGGGTGCTGAATGGTTCAAAACACTGTTGTTTTTTTTTTTTTTTTTTAGTCATGAATGCCACCCATATCCTCAATAAACTTTACTTAGACATAGATTGATGCAAAAAAAAAAAAAAAAAAAAAAAAGGGAGACACTCTACAGCATAGTTTATGGAGAGAACTAAAGAAGCTTTTCATTTCTCCAGGATTACAAGCTTTCAGAAGAGAGTCGTCATGGGTAGGTGACAGCAGCCATGCCAGCATCTCTGAATTCTTCTAAGACCCTATCAGGATATCCTGGCTCCCTTTCAAAACATTCCAGTGTCTTTGAATTTTTGATCCATGGACCAAACAAAAGGAAACAAAAGCATCTTGTCTAAATGTAGCCTTCAGTTTGTGTGGAATATTAACAGACAAAGACAGATTTGTAGCTTTGCCAGGAATAAGTGAGTCTCAGACACAGTTAAGAGCTCAGCTGCTATGAATTTGACCCTCCCTATCAGCACTCCGAGGTTCTTGTCAGTATATTCTGGTTTCTTCCTTAAGCATCGAACGTTCCTCTCTGGTTATTTCAGCGTTCTCTGAGATATGAACAGCAGCTCATATTCACCAAAGAATACAGAGAACCTTGATTCAACGGAACTTCTTAGTGGGATATTTGATAAGATTCTGAAATTATTATTATTATTTATTCATTTATTTTTATTAGTTTCAGGTCTACAAAGCAATATAATGATTAATCATTTACACCCCTCACAAAGTGATAACGCCCTCCCCCAAGCTACTACCCCTCTGACATCTTATACAAGTGTTACAATACCATTGACTATCTTCCTTATGCTGTACTCCACCAAATTATTGTTTATGCTTTAATAATAAGAGTAAAGTTAGATTTGCGGCACTATAAATCTATGTTATAAAGCTCTATTACGTTGAAATGGACAATTCTGACCCAGTAACTGAAATCAAATTGATGACAATAAAACATATTTTCTACTATTACATTCAACTTTGAAGGGTATTCAATGAATGGACAGAAGCAGGATTTGTAAATTTTTACATATGCTTACACTTTGGTACCTGTAATTTCTGTGGTGTATGGGCGTGAGAATGCCTGGAAATTCTCCTGAGTTAGAGTAAAAATAATTTTCAAATAAGAATTGTCCCTTTATTTCACAAATACATTTTTCTCCGTATTAGAGATATGTCTGAATTTTTTTTAAATATTATTTTTTAAATAGTACTTTCTAAGTACTTTTTCTACCCTACTGTCTTGGTCCCTATACATGAGAATTCTGCTGTTATGAAATCGAACATCTTACTTTTTTTGTAGTGATTAGCATGTCAGTTTATTTCAGAGTAATGCCTTTCTCTTTACCTTCACTATTGTTTTCATGTTTAAACTCCAGTCTGACAACCCCAGAATAACAATGTTATAATTACTCATTCATTATAAAAGTCACACTAAACTATTCTTGATAATTCATTTGGCATAGTGGAATGCATTAGCAGTTTAATTAATAATTATGTGGTTAATCACTCAAATTTTATTGAAAACCCAGGAAGTACAATTATTAGTATTATATTTGTAATGAGCTCTTTACTTATGCTCTGCTTTTATATTTTTTTGGAATAGTGCCACAATCAATTAGTACCCTAATAGAAACAGACTGTAAAGTGGGCATCTGGGTGCTTGTTTGTCTAGATGTGTAGCAAGTGATATTTTAATTATAATTTGGGTTGCTAATTATTGTCAAATAAAACTTTAATTTCTCAATCCAGAGAGCAAAACAGATAAGTGAACAACAAAAGTATAATATAGTTTATAAGGTTAAATAATTGAAATCACTCTATGACTTAAAAATTTACTGAACAGAAGTTGTAAAAAACATTTTATCTAATGTTAATAGTACATTTTTTGTGACTCTTTGCCACCACAAATGTAAGGTAAATTTAAGAAAATCATTTTTATTAAATACCAATGACTAAAATTTATATATATTGCCTGTGTATGAGCATTTTTAGGGAAGTCATAATGGACCTGCAGGTTTGGATTTCTTTCCTATGGATAATATCCTTCTTTGACTATTCTTATAGTGTAATTGCTTTATTTTCCTTGCCACAGTCACTCCTGAAATGAAACAGTTGAAATAATTAGTATGGCTGCTTTCTTGTCCTAAAACCCACAAATCATTGTGGTGGAGATCATGGAAGTGGAACATTATAAAAGTCTTGCACTTTAATTAACATCTTCATATTTGCAGACTTGGCTATTTTCTCCGTCTATCTTTGACATTCACACTTAAAGTCAGCCAGAGCTGATCATTCATAGACTGATGATTCATTCAACAAATATTATTGTGACCCCTCTATGATTCTGATATTGTATTAAAGACCTAGAAATATAAAGCTGAATAAAATGTGGACCCTGATCTCAAAAATTTTAGAGAAGGAAGAATGATCACTCACAATTTCAGTGCAGAATGAGAAGTACTTGGGATTGAGTCTGCATTGAGAGCTGTGAGCATGCAAAGAGGGGTCTAGTCTGAAGGCCAAAGTTGGGGAAGAACCAAACAAGTTCATCCTTGAACTAACTTATGAAAAATGAGGAGGGGTTAATCAGGTAACAGAAAGGTTAGGAAAGAGGCACTGTTTATATGATAAGGACAAAGCATGACCAAACTTATCCCATTATCTGATTGACTTCATGTTAAGACCAAGTCATAAAATTGACTCTAAGGTTTTTCACACCCCCAGTGTGTACCGCCATATCTGACCCAATTATTACTAAAAGAAGTATTTAATGGATACATTTTTGTATTCATCGTAGCTACTCTAGATTGTATTTTCAAAAAGCTATTCCAGGCACATTCTGAAGTATTTTCAGGTGTAATAATGTGATGTGTAGATTTTTCTTTGATGAACTCCCCAAAATTTTTGTTTAGAAAAAGGAGCAATGAGAGAAGATGGAACAATATTGGCAAAATAATGATGATTGTGGAAGCTGGGTAACAGGTACATGGGGTTTGTCATCTTGTTCTCTTTCCTTTTACATGTCTTAGAAAATTTTAATTATTGAAAGTAAAGTTTTTAAATAAAATAAAACAAAACTATAGGACACAACTTCTTTTTTCCTTTTTTTTTAAGTTTTATTACTTGGTTGAATAGCATTTAAATATTTTAGGCTTTGTAAAGTTCCCTTCATAACTGTTTACATTAATAAGAGATGCTGTTCATCCAGTAGTTTTTAACTTGGCTCAATAATTGAATTTAAATTAGCTAAGGGGTCTACAAAAAATAAATCAGATACTGTGGTTTAATTGATGTGGGGTGGGACCAGGACATCTGTAGTGTGTATGTGTGTGTGTGTGTGTGTGTGTGTGTGTGTGTTTAGCTCCCCTATTGACCCTATTGATTATACAGTAAATGGAAAAAGTCATGGATTTGCACCTGCAATTCCAACACCTGCCGCTACGTGATGCAATGAGCCACGATTTCAGGCCTCCCTTTAGAGTATTAACAGAACTTTATCCCTCATGTTATGATTTTTTAGAACACAGGACTCATTAAAAAAAAAAAAAATATATATATATATATATATATATATATATATATATATATATATACCAATGCCTTCAAAGAATAAGCAAAATTAATGAATTAGGGTGTAGGCACTGGTAAGAACCATCTCTTTCTTATAGACTAGCATGCACTAATGTGTAACTTGACTCAGTAGAGTTTTGGAGATGGCTCATACAGGCTTGCCAGAGCTAATTGTTAAATTTTCAGGATTTTTTGGACCAGTTGTTAAACATAACCATTATTAAAAATTAAATTACAGTAACATACATTAAATTATATTGTAAACAAAGTTAATAGGTGTTCAAATCTTATCACTACCTAATTATTTTAGTATTTTTCACTATTATCTGTGGTCTTATATTACCCTGTTTCCCTGAAAATAAGACCTAGCCCGACAGTCACCTCTAATGCATCTTTTGGAGCAAAAATTAATCTAAGACCTGGTATTATATATTATATTATGGTATATTATATTATACTATATAGATCCAGTCTTATATTATAGTAAAATAAGACCAGGTCTTATATTAATTTTTGCTCCAAAGACACATTAGAGCTGATTGTCTGGCTAGGTCTTACTTTGGGGGAAACACAGTATGTATCTCTATTGTATCTGAATGGTGGAATGACTGTATAATGGTACACTACCCATGTGTTCGGTGATGCTATGTTGATAGCTTGAAATTAAATGTATTGTGAGTATTCAAATAAGCCCCACCCCCATCCCTAGGAAGCTGGTTGTTAGACATTTATTAGCACAACCCTGACTTAAAATCGTATGTTTTTCCTCTATACGTAAGATCTTGAGCCAGTAAATATACACCTTACTTTTTTTAAGTGTGTTTTTCCAGGACCCATCAGCTCCAAGTCAAGTAGTTGTTTCAATGTAGTTGTGGAGGGCACAGCTCACAGTGGCCCATGTGGGGATCAAACTGGCAACCTTGTTGTTAGGAACCCCGCCCTCTAACCAACTGAGCTAACTGGCCACCCCCATATTATGTTTTAATACCTGCTTTATTTACCAATTTGTAGTAGCCTTATGTGAAACGAGCTTCCGGACAATTGTCTTTAGTTGGCAATTTAACCAAGCTAATCTTTGCCAGGATGTCATCCATCCAAGCACTTTGAAGGTTATTGTCATACTTATACCATAAAAAGAGAAAGACTTTTACTCTTTATTTTTAACTTAACCCAAAGATCATGTAATTTCATCTCACGTGTGTTTCTTTGGTTAACTAAGGTCTTACTTAGCTAGCTTTCATAACATGCCCCTTTCTAGCTAAATTCAACAATTTAAAATTCCTGTTGTTATTTATCGATAGTTTTAAAACTGCTTGTCACTAATTGGAAGACAGTTTTACAGACCAAATCATTTGTTACAGATGAGCATAAACTAATTTTGAAAAAATAATTTTATGTAGCATAATATCACAGTATCTCAGAATTAGATGATTGATATATATCTATTTCATGATTTTAAAAATGAAGAAAATGAGGCTTATACATAAAAAGACAGAGGTTTATCCAGGTTTCCATTGTCATTTGGCAAGAAAGCCAAAGCCAAGATTATCACTCAGCTCTTATGATTCCTATTCTATTCTAATGTCATTTCTACTAGACCACTTTATTTTCAGGAATATCTATGTTTTTGCCTGTTCAGTACCAAAAAGGAGCATCACTACAAAACATTATTTACTTGCAACTCTATTCTTTCTTTAAGGGCACCACGCACGCGCACACACACACACACACACACACACACACACACACACGCATACACATTTTAACTAAATAAGATTGTAATTTATTGACATGGGATAATCCAACACCCAAGAAATGATGTAAATAATAAGATATCAGCACCCTGAGAAGTAGGGTTAGCCAAGATGTTTCACGAGATGGTATAGGGTGCATGAAGGCATGTTTTACCTTATTTGGGGAAAAAATAGCAAAGGAGGTCTAGAATAACGACCAAATGAAATAGGTAACATACTCTTTCATACTCTTTGTATGTAATTCCTTATGAGAAAAATGATCCTATTTCCCTTCTAGAGTTTTCATTCTTTTTTTGAAAAAGAAAAAGACATCACAACTTCTTGGACATTGAAGTTAAATACCAAAAGGTCGTAAGATGGTGATATTAAAGGTGACATTTCAGGTTATAAAGCAGGTGCAAGATGATCCCTTTGGCCTTTTTTCCAATATGAGTTTTAGTAATAACAAGGCTATTGAAGTGTGAGGGAGGGGCCTAAGGAGTCCAGTTGTTACCTTGGCTTCTGTAAAAGAACTTAGATGGCCCAGGCTTGCTCCGTGTGTTAATTACCATGGAACTCCTGCTTTGATTATTAGGCCTGCGGAACTCTGGAATCCCCACAGTGCTGTGGAATGTCACATAGGTCACATACCAGGCACTGTTCCCTAGAGAACTGGATTTAAGGTAGAATTGAAGCAATGTGTGACCCATTCTAAGTGTCGTTACCAAAGATGTCTGGTTAGTAGCCAGGTCTCCTTGTCAGGAAAGGAAGTCCCTTCAATGTGTTGGGAAATAATGTTAACCAAATGATCTTGGGTTTCCCTGAAAGGGGCATGATGGCATGCCTACTTGTAGTGAGCTGTATAAAACAAGCTATGTTGAGACATATGTGTCACAACAGAGCACCCCCGTAAGACTTTAATATAGTGACCAATATTGGGCAAATACCTTATGGGAAAATACACATTGTGCTGGAGTTTATTGTCAAGAAACAATGCAAAAGTATAATTAGACATTTCTGATCCCAGTAGCATCCTCATCTGCTCCAAAAATATAGCAATGGAAAAAAAAAGGGAAAGTATATATTTCTACACACACATAAAATGCAAACTTCTGCAGGAATGAAAATTTAAATCAGGGAATGGGACAGAAGGCATTGTCAGGCTCGCTTCTGAACCCACAAGGCAACAGTGGCAACCAGAAATTTGGATGCTGTGGGTTAAGTGGAACTAAAATTGCTTCACACAAGGTGGGGGAACTAGGAACACCTTGAGTATTCCCAGCCAAAGTCTGGTTTGTGGCTCTTCTATTCATGAAACAGACCTGGGAAAAAAGTGCTACTTCAGGCTACAGCCTGGGCTATAGATTATGTAAGGCTATGGGCCTATGGAGGCCTAAGAATAATGTTATAGCTTTGCAACTAGGAACGGTGTCATGGTTGTCCTCTTGCTTGATGAATGAATTGGAATTATCCCCAGGAACCTTGCAGTGCAGGAACTTTAAACCTGAAAGGGCTGGATGGAACACAGAGTCAAGGTAGAGGCAACTACAAAATGCTAGATCGGGATACTTGAAGAGAGAGAGTAGAACACAAACTTCATCATGGACCTCCAGTAAAAAATGACTATTAAAAACTATTTACCTCTTCTCTATTCCTAAGAATACCTAAAGGAATAAAAGAGATGCAGTCACGAAATAGCAAAGAAAATGAAAGAGGAGAAATCTGCAAAGGCATATCAAGTTTATAAAGAAGGAAATGAAGACAAGGAAGCCAACTTGTTCTGTAGGATCAGACAAAGACTCAGTTGAATGCATTAGGTATTTCAGAGGGGGGTAGTCTTGAGTGGGGGTAGAAATAAAAGGCGAGTTTGAGGCCCTGCAGAGGAGCAATTAGATGCCAAGTCTCCAGCTCAGAGCAGTTAGACAATCCTTCTATCCCATCCCAACAGAGCAAAGTGAGTAGTTTGCATTCTGGTGAGACTGAAAGATAAAAACTGTCAGCATTAAGGCAACAGAATCAGTTGATGGAAGGAGTGAGTTATCATACTGAAAATAAGGGATTGAGTAAAGGTCAATATATTTAATGGTGAGACCACCAGTCCCTTCTCCCCATTGTGGCTCTTAAGGTTCTATACTCTAGACGGGAGCTTGTAAAATTTTCTCTACAGAACTTGATTGTCATAAGAGAAAAGATCTACAGTGAAGGATGTGTTATGATCCACCAATGAAATAGCCAGATCCTTGCCTGGTGATCCTATATTGCAGCCTGCCAATGGATAAGCCCCACATGTACATAGAGAGCTTCCAATAAGCATTTAAGTACCTCAATTTTAAGAGACAGCCAAGGAATTCCAGATATTTGAAAAAAGTGTCTAATACAAAAGAAAGAAACCCCAATATAAAAAACAAACAGGCAGTCATATTAGAGAAAAATAATAACTATGTAAATACACCAAGAAACTCTGAGGAAGTAGATTCAAGATACAGATCTTAAGAAAACAACTTAACTATAATTGTTATCTCAGAGTGAAACTAGTTGATGGATCCATAATATGAAAAACTAGAGATTATAGAAAATCGTATTTCAGAGAAATAGAAGGTTTGTTTAAATTAAACTTGTAATAACAGCTTTAAAGCAATGAAAGCATTCTGTATAATACTATAATGATGGGTACATGTCATGATATATTTGTTCAATGACATAATGTACAACACCAAGAGTGAAGTCCAATGTAAGTTATGGACATTAGCTGGTTATTATTTACTAATGTAGGTTCATCAGTTTTCAGAAATGTACCACTCTGGTATGTTGATAATGGGGCGGGGGGGGGGGGACTTTGTGTTGGATAGGGGATGTAATGGGTATATGGGAATTCACTGTATTTTCTACTCAATTTTACCATGAACTTACAACTGCCCTAAGAAATAACCTATAGATAAATTTAGGAGAACTGACATCTTTACTATGTTGAGTCTTCCAATCCATGAACAGTCTCTCAAATTATTAATATTTTCTTTGAGTTATTTCATCAGTGTTTTGTAATTTTCAGCATACAGATCTTATACATGTTTTGTTAAGTTTGTACCTAAATATTCCATTTTCCTTGGAGCAATTATAAATGGCATTGTTTTTAAAAAAAAAAAAAGAAAGAAAGAAAGCATAATAAAACAATGAGTAGCAGAAATAAATTTCAACAAAAGAGGCAGAAGACAAATTTGAAGAAATTTTCCATAAAGTAGTATAGACACACACAGAAATGTAAAATGACAAGGAAAATATAAGAATCTTAGAGGGTGATATTAGATCAGTGGTTCTAAACTGTAGGTGATTTTGCTTTCCAGAGGAAATCTGGTGATGTCTGGAGATACCCTGTTTCCCCGAAAATAAGACCTAGCTGGACGATCAGCTCTAATGCTTATTTTGGAGCAAAAATTAATATAAGACCCAGTATTATATTATATTATATTATATTATATTATATTATATTATATTATATTATATTATATTAAACCTTGTCTTATATTATAGTAAAATAAAACTGGCTATTATATTATATTATATAAGACCTGGTCTTATAGTAAAATAAGATCAGGTCTTATATTAATTTTTGCTCCAAAAGACGCATTAGAGCTGATTGTCCGGCTAGGTCTTATTTTCGGGGAAACACGGTCTTAATGGGATTCTTGATTCGAATTCTTGGATTCCATCTCCTGGATTCTTGATCCTCAGAAACTGTGTTAGATCATAAATGTTTTTGGTTTTAAAATACTTAATTTTGGGATAGTTTGTCACTCAACAAGAAAGAAATTATACACTCTGACAAACCGAAAATTTAATGTGAGGAGAGAATAAAGTCATTTTCAGACAAAGACTCAAAAATTTGCTTCCCTTAAGCCTTTTTTCCCCAGAAATATATAAGAGAAAGTGTTTCACCAAGTGAGAAAGGAAACTAAGCAGGAGTCATGATTGGCTATGTTGTACTACTAAAACAACCCCAAAATATCATTGGCTAGAAATATCAAAGGTTCATTTCTTATCCTAGCTATGTATACAACAGAGGTCAACCAAAGATTGTGATCATTATAGCTGCTCAAGGACCTCAGCTGGTTGAGGTTATCATGTTCTATCATTCTATCATCACAACAAGAAGCCTTCGAGTTCACCATAATGTGGAATAAGTGCATGGAAAATATCACCCTGACTCTTAAATGCTTTTACCCAAAGTAATCCATGTCATTTTCATTGTATTTCATTGTCTAAAGCAAGTCACAAGCCACAACTATCATTAAGGGAACAGGAAATGATAATCATCAATAAGTCCAAGAGAGGGAAGAGAATTGGAAATATAGCTTAGTACTTGTTTATCTATCAAGCATAGAGAGAGGACTCAAATAAAATTACAAATGCAAAAGGAGATATTGCAACTGATACAACACTAAACAAAGAACTTTAAGTGACTGCTATGAACAATTATATGTCAACAAATTGGACAACCTAGAAGAAACGGATAAATTCCTAGGAGCATCCGATCTACAAGGGCTGAATCATGAAGAAATAAAAAAATCTAAACAGACCAATTACTAGTATGAAGATTGAATAAGTAATTGAAATCTCACCAACAAACAAAAGCTCATGACCAGATGGCTTCACTGGTGAATTCAACCAAATATTTAAAGAATTAATACCAATCTTCCAAAAAATAGAAGGGAGGATATTTCCAAGCTCATTTTATGGTGCCAACATTATCTTGATACCCAAACTACAAGAACATAACAGAAAAAGGAAAATGATAGGGCAACATCCCTCAAACATAAATGCAAAAATCTTCAGCAAAATATTAGCAAACAAGATTTAGCAGTATATTAAGTGGGTCATACACCATGATCAAGTGGGATTTATTTCTGGGAGGTAAAGATGGTTCAATATCTACAAATTAATGTGATACACCTCTTTAACAAAATGAAAAATTAAAATCATATGATCGTCTCAGTACATGCAGAAAAAGCATTTGACAAAATTCATCCATTCATGATAAAAACTTTCAACAAACTGTTGATAGAGAAAATGCACCTCAAAAAAACAGAGGATATATATGACGAGCCCACAGCTGACATCATAATCAACAGTGAAAAAGCTGAAAGTTTTACCTTTAAGATCAGGAACAAGAGAAGGATTCCCACTTATACCACTTATTCAACATAGTATTGGAAGTCCTAGCCAGAGCAATTAGACAAGAAAAAGAAATAGAAGGCATCCAAATCAGAAAGGAAGAAGGAAAATTACCTCTACTTACACATGACATGATAGTATATATATAAAACCCTAAAGACTACATCAAAAGAACTAGTAAACAAATTCAGTAAAGTTGCAGGATACAAAACCAATACACAAAAATCAGCTGCATTTCTGTGTATTAACAATGGACTATCAGAAAGAGAAATTAAGAAAATAATCCCATTTACAATTTCATCAAAAACAATAAAGCACTTAGGAATAAATTTAAGTAGGAGAAAGATCCGTACACTGAAACTATGACATTGATGAAGAAAATTGAAGACACAAATAAATGAAAAGATATTTCATGCTCATGTATTGGAAGAATTAATGTTAAAATGTTCACACTTCCCAATGCTATCTACAGATTCAGTGCAAAATTCCAATGGCAATTCTCACAGAAGTAAAACAAATAACCCTAAAATTTGTGTGTTACTACAAAAGTTCCTGAATAGGAAAAGCAAGCTTGAGAAAGAACAAAGCTGGAGGCATCACACTTCCTGAATTCAAAGCAATAGTCATCAAAACAACATATTATCATAAAAACAGATATGTAGATCATTTGAATAGACTAGAGAGCCCAGAAATAAACCCATGAATAGATTTTTGACAAAGGAGCTAAGAATATGCAATGGGTGAAGTATAGAGTCTTCAATAAATGGGGCTGGGAAACTAGACATCCACATTCACAAAAAAACTGGACCCCTGTCTTACACCATACACAAAAATCAACTCAAAATGAATTAAAGACTTATGTGTAAGACCTGAAACAATGAAACTCTTAGAAGAAAACATAGGCGGTAAGCTCCTTGACATCAGTTTGGTGAAGATTTCTTGGATTTGGCACCAAAAGCAAAAGTAACCAAGTGGGACTATATCAAAAGCTCTGCGCAGCCAAGGAAACAATAAGCAAAATGAAAAGGCAACCTATGGAATGGCAGAAAATATTTGCAAATCATTCATCTGCTGTGGGTGTTAATAGCCGAAATGTTAAGTTGGTGCAAAAGTTATTGCAGTTTTTGCAATTTCTTTTTTTTAATCTTTCAACCGCAATTACTTTTGCACCAAGCTACTATATAAAGAATTCATACAACTCGATAACAACAACAAAATCTGATTTAAAAATGAGCAGGGGAACTGAATAGACATTTTTCTAAAGTAGACATACAAATGGCCAACAGGTACACGAAAAGGTGCTCAATGTCTCTAATCAGGGAAATGCAAATTGAAACCACAATGAGGTATCACCTCACACATGTTAGATTAGCTGTCATCAAAAAGACAGGCAATAACAGTGTTTATGAAGATGTTAAGAAAAGGGAACCCTTGTGCACTAGTGGTGGGAATGTAAATTGGTGCAGCCACTATGGAAAACAGTATGGAGGTGCCTCAAGAATTAAAACTAGAACTGCCTTATGACCCAGCAGTCCACTATGGGCAAATATTCAAAGGAATGAAAAGATGATCTCAGATATCTGCACCCCCATGTTCTCTGCAGCATTTTTCACAATAACCAAGATATAGAAACAACCTAAATGTCTATCAATGGATGTATAGATAAAGAAGATGTGAGAAATTGTGAAATACACCCCTCCCACACACACGTATTATTCATGAGAAAGAAGAACTCCTGCCATTGTGACAACGTGGATGGACATTGAGGTCATTATGCTGAATGAAATAAGCCAGACAAAGAATGACAAATACTGCATGGTATCACTTGTGCATGTATAATAAAAAAAAAACGTCAAACTCCTAGAAACAGAGTACAAACGCGGCTGTCAGGAGTTGGGGAGTGGGTATAATTGGAAGAGCTTGGTAAAAAGGTACAAACTTTCATAAAGAAGATGACTAAGGTCTGAGGCTATAATGTATAACATGGTGACTATAGTTGATAACACTGTGTTGTATAATTGAAATTTGCCAAGAGTAGAACTTAAATGTTCTCTCTCTCTCTTGGACAAGGACAAGACACAATGTTTTCTCATAGTTGAGAGCGGTTGTAGACAACTGATGCTTTCTTGTTTCTTGTGGTCATGGATATTTTCATCATTGATGCCCTGCTGGCCAATTGTTGGACCAGCCAATTATGCTGTGGTCTATGCACAAAGCCTGTGAGAAGCATGAAGCCACCAAACTGACAGTTACAGGGTTAGTGGGAAATAAGGATTATAGGTTACATATAGGCAAAATTTGGGCAGAAAACACAGCATGAGAAATCATGTCAGGAAGTACCGTGTTTCCCCGAAAATAAGACCTAGCCGGATCATCAGCTCAAATGTATCTTTTGGAGCAAAAATTAATATAAGACCCGGTCTTATTTTACTATACTATAAGACCGGGTCTATTATAGTATAATATAAGATCGGGTCTTATATTAATTTTTGGTCCAAAAGACGCATTAGAGCTCATTGTCTGGCTAGGTGTTATTTTCGGGGAAAATGGTATATAAGAAATATTCTTTATGTTCTCTCTCCAAGGATTTTGTCATTTATTATATTATGTAAATCTACAACTATGTAGTGATTTTGTTTTGTACCTTTTTTTGTAATCAACAGTTTTACCGAAAATGAACCAGAAAGAAAATCAAGTTTAAGTCACAGGATATTCATGAACTTTCATAATCTTGATCCAGTCCCTCTTTCCCAACTGTCATTTGGCCATTTCCTCCATGCCAGTGGTTCTCACAGCGCGGTCCCCACACCAGCAGCATCAGGAATCCCTGAGAACTTCTTATACAAATTCTTACTCTACGATATTAGAAACTCGGAAGATGGAGCTCAGTAATCTGTTTTAACAAGCCTTCCTGGTGATGAATTTTAGAACCACTAGTCTAAGCCTTCACTTATACTGGTTCTGCTTCATATAATGCCCTTCCTCCTTTCTCTGCTTGAGATACCTGTGCTCACCCATCCAGGCCCTAATTTCTGCTGCCTTTCTGAACAACTTCCTCCCTCCTACTCTCACAATCCAATAGGGTAGAATTAATCCACTCCCCTCTCTACTGGCATTGTCTTTGTCTTCATTTGGATTCCCCACAAAAAAGACTGTGAGGCAAGAACTCCAGTCCAAGTAGGTTATTTGGAAGGTATAGGAAACAGCTTAGGGACGTGAGACAGGGAACAGAAGGAAGCTGATAAAAGGTGCATTTTCAACCCAGTTAACAATTTGTGTATCTTGAGCTTAATCCTTATGAGGAAACTGGGAGACAGTGTAAAACACGTGCCTCAGAGTAATTCCATCTGAGGGTGCCAGATGAACTGGGGTATTTATACGTAGACTTTCATCAGTCATTGGTGGAGAGTTGTTCCCACAGGTGTTGATTCCTGAACAGTTTGGCTTGCTATATAGGTGGGCAAAGCAGGTCTCTGCAGCCAGAGGGAGTCCTCAGGCAGAGAAATCTAAGTGCTGGCATTTGGAGCCAGTGTACTTGGAAATAGAAAGGCAAGGGGGCATGCACTGGGCAAGAACAGCATATGCTAGGTATGCTCTTGATGTAGACCTTCCTGAAAACACTTAATGCACACATTAAACTGTGAATTTCACATTGGCAGGGAGAGTATGTTTTTCATCTCCATACCCGTAAATATCACACACTGACAGCCCTGATACTAAGCACTCAGTACGTTTATTCAAGGAATGAATTAATGGTTAAATAAAATGTGCAAATACTATACTTCATATACACTTAAGAAGTATTTCTAGTGGCCTTTGGCCATTGGTATTTTATTTCTTAAAGGTTCTATTTCTATACACATTTCATGTTTTTCTGTATTTGATTTTTTTTTTATCTTTTGCTTTTGCTCATTCCTCTTTCTGCACAAGCTGTATTTACTTGCCTGAGAGCACATGTACTGATGTTAATCAAACTTCAGATGAAACACCTAAAATGATAGAAAAGAATCTGCTCTAATTAAATAATAAAGTAACCCCTACAGGTTTAGACATGTGCCTTCAAGTGTAGGAAAGGAACATTTTAATGAATGTAGTAGTTTTGTGCCAAGAATTTCTCTCATGTACTTGTGTTTTAATAAGATGGAATGTGAAGTAGCAAAAAGGGCCTGATTTCTATGATGATATTTATTCGTAAAGTAGTAAATCAAACATGATGAAAGTTTCCTTGAATGATACTTGCTAGAGTTGGATCTGGTTTGAGTTCAGTGAATTTAAGTGAAGGTGTCTTAATGTACATGGTATCATGCTGGAAGTTGCTTGCTCCCAAGGTACATCTATACTGGGAAGTGGGGGTGAAGGAACCCTCCAAATGTTCATGGGATCAGTGGACTCAACTAAAATGTGCATCACATCCTAATAAGGGACCCCTGGCATATTTAATTCATTTTATCATATATCTGTCAGATATATATATGGTTGGTGCAAAAGTAATTGCGTTGAAAAGGTTAAAAATAATTGCAAAAACTGCAGTTACTTTTGCACCACCCTAATATATACCAGGGTGCCAAAAAAAGGTAACATGTTGAGAGATGTTATCTGTGTATTACTTTTCAAAGTTGAATTGAATTATGGTAGCAATGTGTAGTATGGCATTTGCTCAAAAGATGGTGTTCATCAAATGAATGCTAGTATCATTCATAGTATTACAATTTTAATATAGTTTTTTCCTTTCTTAAAATGTGTATACATTTTTTGGCTATATATATAGAGATATATCTCTATATATAGAGAGATATATCTATATATATAGCCTCTGTGTGTGCATATATATAATTCGGGATATATATATCCCAAAATCTGCCTTGATATTAATTACTAGTCATTTAATTTTATAAGAATTTTGTAAGAAATTCCTTTGGACACTTTCTCTCTTGAATTGTGGGTGCAACTCTGAGTAAAATAGGTCATGTCTGCTGAATATGGTTCTTATTTTCCTTATCACATACAACCTCTGATAGCCTAAATATGTTCTCCTTCCTATTTCTAATTGAGATGCGACTCTGGTATCATTTCAGCACAAATTCTCCGTTAATTCCACTTGGTGCTTCTAAATTTGTTCTTTTTCTATAATACTATTTCTGCACATTCCAAGATCATCTTATAATAGTAAAATGGGAATAGTTTTTCTTTCTTTGGAAAATTAATTTAGAATGAGTTGACAATTATAAAATTCACTATCTTTTTTTAAAATCTGCCACCTTTGAGATTGGTTCCAGAAACTTAAAATAAAATGTAGTACAGTGGTACCTCGGTTTTCGAATATAATCCACGAGTTCTGAAATGTTCGAAAACAGCCAACAGCTAGGCCTCAGGATCTTGCACTCAGCAGAAGCCGTGTGACATGTTCGACTTCTGAGTTGTATTGAAAACCAAAGCATTTACTTCCAGGTTTACAGCATTCATAAACCAAAATGTTCGTCAACGGAGACGTTCGAAAACCGAGGCACCACTGTGAACACTAGGAAAAATAATAGCTTGTGTATGTTCATGAATATGGTCCATGATAATTGGTGTGTGTGTGGGGGGCTCTTGTTAATTATAACTCCCTTAATTGGAAAAGCAGTCTTTTGGAAGGTAATGGCCCCAGGGAAACTGTATAACAGAGAAAATAGAATTGCCTACGTGGTATAAAGCTAAGTGAAAAGTTAATTGTTTCAGTTTTATTTTTATATTTGGTATTATTGTGCTCTCATACCAAATATATTCTGAGGTACACTGTGATCTTAATTTTTAATTTTAATCATAGTCAAAAGAAATTAGTCCCCATATGAAAAAAAAAATGACACTTTTATAAGCTGATCTCAAGTAGTGAATTTGAATCGCTGCAACAGCGTATGGAGGAAATGAACATTTTGGCAGCCTAAGAAGCAAAATGTCATACTTTTCTGTTTTTTAATCTTATTCTGCATATTTGAAATTTGTGTTTTAATAATACTTTTGAGAAGATAGCAACACCTAAATGTCTTACTTGCCCTGAAGGTCAAAATCTATTTACCCTCCATTTTTAAATAACATATTTCCCCTCTCATGTTCCTTTAACAGAAAAAAATTGAAATTCACTTTCTTGTAGCCAGGTAAGTGTATTGTCTTTCCCTCATTCAGAAAGAAACAAGTAAAACTACATGAATCCGTTTGCTGTAATAGTTTTGGTTTTCTCAGTTAAAATAGCAGGAAAATCGTTGTATGCATAGTGAAATGTGAATCTTAAAGGACAAGAATGCTATATCTATCTGCAGATACCATTCTACTTTTGTGTGTAGATATGGATAGATATGGATATTATGATATAGTTATTGCCAGCATTGTCTGAGTACTTACTATGTGCTTCACAAACTTGACCATAGTATTCTAATCCTTGTAACCACACTGTGAAGTCCATATTATCATGCCTACTTCACAAATGAGGATTCGGAAATCAGAAAAGTAAATTACTCGCTGAAGTTTACAAAGCACTATTTAGCAAGAAAGGAGAATTTCAAACCCATGTTTGTCTGCAAGTTTTGTATGCTGCACAGCCTGCAGTTTTGTGCTTTAAATCGAAAAATAGGTCTTCATTTTGAAAGATGATAGTTTGGGATTTCTACTCTACATGACATTTTCCTATTAAAAGATGTATGATTCAAAATGGATACCAATTGTATGTATTAAAATTAAGTTCATTAATTTTGAATCTGCACAAATTAATTTCAGCAGTATTGATAAGTAGCCATTATAGAAGGTAAAAATGATGTGTCAACATAGTTTCTATCCTTAGAGAGCATTTGCTGTACTTTGGATATAAAGACACCAATATAAATTAGAAGGGAATAAATTATTTAAAGCAGGACAAAAGGAGTGTTAAGGAAGTTCAAAGAGAGGATGGAGGGGTGGCTGGTTAGCTCACTTGATTAGAGCTTGGTGCTGGTAGCACCAAGGTTGCTGGTTTGATCCCCACATGGGCCACTGTGAGCTGTGCTCTTGTGAGGGAGAGGGCGAGGGAGGGAAAGAGGGAGGGAGAGAGGGAGGGAGAGAGAGAATGGATTACTTCTAGTTGAGAGCATCAGAAAGGTTCTCAAGGAGGAAGTTATATCTGGACAGAGAATCTATTAGGTTGGTGCAAAAGTAATTGTGGTTTGAAAAAGGTTAAAAATCATTGCAAAAACCACAATTACTTTTGCACCAACCTAATAGAAGAAATAATATTAACAAACAAGCAAAACAATAAGATGAGGATGTTTATGGAAAACCAAGATAAATTCAATTTCATTTGAGAATGTGGTATATACCGTGTTTCCCCGAAAATAAGACCTAACCCGACCCTCAGCTCTAATGCGTCTTGTGATGCAAAAATTAATATAACACCCAGTATTATATTATATATTATATTATATTACATTACATTACATTATATCATATTATTATATTAAAAACCCAGTCTTATAGTAAAATAAGACCAGGTCTTATATTAATTTTTGCTCCAAAATGCGCCTTAGAGCTGATTGTCCAGCTAGGTCTTATTTTCAGGGAAATACGGTATTCATCATGATGTATAATGAGAAGTGGCTATAAAGAAAAGATATTAGTTTGAGAAAATGAGGCTGAAAAAGGAGGCTAGGCCATTTATGAATCCTTTCATTTTTTTTAATATAAGATTTGTGATGCTCAGATATATACAAGTGGAACACAACAAGAACACCGTGCTTTATGCCAAGAGGACAGTATGCTACAGAAGTAGGATTCCTTATCTTCTGTGCGATAACGTGGTGTTTCCTGATTCTAATGATGCTAAAACAACAACAACAACAACAACAAAACATATATACACCGTGAACTAGTGTTATTCAACTATAGTATTGCCTTGTATTCCTGCTTAGAAATGTACAAATTACTTAGCCCTTCGAAGTCTTAGTTTCCTCTTCTGCAAAATGAATATAATAATAGTACCTACCCTAAGGTGTTTTTTAAAAATGTGAAATACTGTATTGAGTCTGAGGTATATAGTAGAGTGCTTAGTATATATCTATGGCTTCTTGCTTTTTTTTTCTCCTTTTGCTGCTATTTCTCTGTTAAAACTCCTATATCAATTACACATGTTTGTGTTTGAATGAAGAGAAAGACAACCTTATTTCAAATATCCCCTCTAGCCAACAAATTAAAGATACGATTTGGAAGCTATGATGTTAAACACTGTATCCTTTTCATTTGGACTTTATACTAGAAGATATGTAAATTTAAGACTAAATGAAAAGCTCACATTTTGTAATGGAGATCCATGAATATATCAAGTCCTTAAAAGGAACGCTACCTTAAACTTTTTAAGAATTTAAATTATTTAATTTAGACTACTGATTAGTTTGTGTAGTTAATTTCTCCGAAAGATCCTACTATTCAAGATAACATTATAACTCACTAATAGCAAACTATTTTTTCTACTTTGGGTATTTTTACAGGGTGCTAATTGTGCCAAATCAAGACATTGAAATTGCATAATTTTTAGGTTAATATTAGCATAACCCTGCATTGTTGTTGTTGTTTGTTTGTTTGTTTTTTGTAAAAGCAGTGCTGGAATAGCATACCCTGAAAATGTTTCCAACATGTCAACTGTCAAATATTGGACCCTTTATATAGTCAGTGGCCTGCTGGGACTTTGGACTGTGGGAAAGGTGTTTATAAGAGAGAAGTGCAAAGAACATATTAGTAATAGCAGAGACACGTTTGCTTTTCTTTTTATAATTAGCTACTGAAATAATCAGATGTCAAGAGTAGGTGAAGACATGGATCCCTGCCTAACTATGTGAATACTTATATATTTATCTCAAGGATGTTTCTGGTGTCTCTCCCTAAGTCAAAATAATGAGTCCCCAAACTCCTAATATGCACTTAGGTCAAGTTCCTGATTTGTTTATATGTGTGTATGTATGCATACGTACACATACATATATATATATATATATATATATATATATATATATATATATATATGAGTGTATGCATATATGCACATACATTTGTGTGTATAAATTTTGTGTATATGTAATTGAATGTGTGTGTATGTATTTGTGCATATTTATAGTTCAAAAAGTCCTCGTTTATTTAAGATGACTCAAGCTTATTGATGAGGCTTTTCTAGTTTAACCTGCTCCTCCACAGGTCTGCCTACCTGTAGGAAAAAGACACTACTACAATACCCACTTTAAATCCCTCCCATCAATGAGAGGCCAGGCAAGTTAAAAAAAAAATTAGAAATCTAAAGAAGTTTAAGATTTTCTTTGGATTGTTATGGAAGTTTTGAGATATTCAGTATTTTCAAGTGTACATATACACTGTGGACTATGAGAATGTTTGTGTTGGAACCACAAGAAAGAAAGAATGACACTATAGACATAGGTTAGAGGGTGGTCAGACGATGGTGATAGGGAGAGATGAGTTGTAACATGTCAAGGAAAAGGTGTTCGGGGATGTCAAGAAAGGCCACGGTAGTGAGGCTAGAAAGGAAGAGGCCAAATTGAAAGAGTCATTTCTGATTTAGAATTGATGGGCTATAGAGACAAACATGGTGAAAAAGAAAGAGAGCAGTAAAGGGTGACCTCAGAGAGATTTCTAGCTTGGAAGTCATTAGCTAAAATTACAAATAGACTTAGAGGAGTAAATAAGGAACCTTTAAAACGTCGTGTTTGAGACTCATATAGAATGTTCTGGTGAAGATAGTCCAGAAAACAGCCAAACATAGAGCTCAGGTAAAGACCAGAACCTGGGGCTTTGTGGTAATCAGTTTATAGATGAAGCATAAGTACAGCCCGTGAGCCAAATCTGGCCCCACGCCGGTTTTTTTAAATAAAGTTTTATGGGGACCCAGCCAAGCCCATTTCTTATTTTTGGCTTATGGCTGACTTTGAGCTACAATGGCAGAGTTGAGCAGTTGTAACAAAGATTGCGTGGCCAACAGAGACTAAAATATTTATTCTCAAGAACTTTATGCAGTTTGCCAACCCCTGCTGTAGATGTTAGTTGAACCTTTAAGAGTGAATGAGATTGTATAGGAAAATGTCCAGGCAAGAAATCTAGGAGTTTCACCTACAGTATGTAGGTGAACTATTTTATTTATTTATTTATTTATTTATTTATTTATTTATTTATTTATTTATTTATTCATTCATTCATTCATTCATTCATTTATTTATGGAAAATATCCCTCTCCCCCCTGTGATTGGAAAGAAGTTACATTAAGTGCCAATGTTGGTGACGCAGGTCAAATAAAGTCTATCTTTTCTGTGTGTTCATAAATGAAAAAATTACTGTGAGAAACAACGGAAACAAAATGTCCAGAAATTCAGCAGTGAAGAGAGGCAATTAGTGCATGAATGTAAGTTCCTAAACTCAAGTATTATAACTACCGTGAGGAGCTTAAAATCAGAGTACCACTCCAACTGCTTTCAAGCCTGAGAACCAGACTCACAGCCTAGAGAAGACTGTAGATAAAGTAAACAGGGCATTACAAATAAAATGTCAATCCAGAGCTATAAAAACAAGTAGCAAGGATGTATTGAAAACAGGTAAACTGAATGAGAAAGATTGCACTGTATACCACTGTATTTGTTTATTTCTTTGCCTTACTCTGTAAATATTTCAAATTTAAAATTTTGTATTTACAATGAAAGCATACCTAGCAGAATTGGGGGCGGGGGGTGTCTGAAGTGAGACAGATACTTACTTTTCATTGTACACACCTTTATTTTCCCACTGTACACGCATTACTTTGTTTTGTATGCAAACCTTACCTTAAAAATTAAAATAGAATCTCCTGCTTAGAAATATATATATATATATATATATATATATACACACACACACACACACACACACACACACACACACACACACACACATACACACACACACACACACACACATCTTTTTTCACACTAATCCAGGAGGATTACACATCTAAATGGGGAAAAAGCAAATTAATAAAACTTTTACAACAAAGTATAGGAGAGTATGTTAATGAATGTTGGGTGAAGGAAGCTTTCTTAAATATATGTATAAAGCACTAATCATAAGTCAAAATAATAAACTGGACTATGTTGTATGTTAATAACTCCTGTACCTTAAAAGACAGTATTGTGAGGGTAAAAATGAAAGCCATCGCATAGCAAAAGATAATTTGGAATACACAGACTGATGAAATGTGTGCATTCATAATTATGAAGAATTCCTATAAATCTTTAAGAAAACAAAAGAAAATCCAGTAGAAAACTGGGAAAAGTTCTTGAAAAGTGAGAAGGGGCACAAAGAAGGCTTGTGGGCTCCTGGCAGTGTTTTATATCTTGATCTGGATGGTGTTTATAGAATGATCACTTTGTACTAAATAACAAATATATTTTATGTTTCACAACAACACTGTCTAAGACTTTTGTCATCTTCACAAAATAAGAAATCCACAGAGTCTGCCAGCCCCATTAGCAGTCGGAATTGCAAATTAGAAGTAAAGTAAGATATCATTATAGACTGACTAGAATAGTTAAAATGTAAAAGTATGACTGTACTAAGTGGTGATGAGAATATGGAGCAAATTGAATTCTCAGCTACTACTACTTGGACTGTAAATTGTAAATGTGGGTATAAACTTTCATACACTACTACTGCTACCATGTTTCCCCGAAAATAAGACCAGGTCTTTTATTAATTTGTGCTCCAAAAGATGCATTAGGACTTATGTTCGGGGGATGTCATCCTGAAAAATCATGCTAGGGCTTATTTTCCGGCTTGGTCTTATTTTCAGGTAAACACGGTAGATGTGAAAAATATTTGGCACTATTTAGTAATATCAAAGGTGTGCATAACCTATGGCCCATGAGTTTCACTCCTAGGTATATATACTCTACAGAAATGCTTGTGTACGCCTTCCGGGAGACAGGTTATAGCAGTGTTATAATAGCTTCAAACTAAAACCACTGAAATATTTATTAACAGTGAAAAAAATTACACAGTTGAGTATTATGCATCGATGACTAAGCAACCACATGGATTAATTTTAAAAGTACAATATGGAGCAAATGAACCCTCACACAAAAGAATACATATTACATGGTTCCATTTATAAAAAGTTCAAAACATACAACAATCAGTCTCTAGTGGTAGGAGTACATATTTAAGTTACAAAACTCTAAGGCAGGGATGTCAAAACTGCAGCCCGTGGGCCAACTGCGGCCCGCAATCCATTGTTAATTGGCCCACAGCAAATTCCAAAAATATATTTAGTTTACTGAAATAAACCAGGTGAGGCAATACGTACTTCACCTCGAGTGAGTGGCCTGGCTGTTTGTGTATTTTACCGCATATGGCCCTTGGTGAAAACCGTTGAAAAATGTTTGGACACCCTTGCTCTAAGGGAATGATTACCAAGAAAATTTGGAGGGAGGTTCTATTGTGGGGGCAGGAGGGACTGGTAAGTGGGAGGGGATGCCGGAGGAGTTTCGGGCTGCTGGATTTTTTTTTTTTTAATTTCCTGCCTTTAGTTATAGCAACAAGGGGTTGTACACATTCTTCTTTATGTTAGTGTGTTTCACCATAAAAGGTGTTTAAAAATAAACATTACATATATAAATATATGTATATGTAAACATATATAAACATAATTATATAGAGAGGGTGCCAAAAAAATGTATACGCATTTTAAAACAGGAAAACTGTATTAAAATTGTAATACTCGATATATACCCATAACAAAAGATGAACACAAGTCACATTTGACTTCTGCAATTACAAGAGGTGCTCAAAGTGGTTACCACCAGCGTGCAGACACTTCTGATTATGGCGAACTACTGCCATGGGCAACCATGGATTCTATGCTGGAATAATGATTCAGCTTCTGTAAGCAGGCTCGTGACATTATCTATTAATTACTTTAAATCCTGAAGTTAAAGATAAAATCATTTCTTATATGTCTGATCTCCACCAGAGACACACACTGACATGGCTTAGATTCTATATTGGTGATCCAACTTGCATTGAAAACCTAAGCCAAGTAGAGGTAGAATAATAATAACAAAAACTAATGCTCGTGTCTATTGAACACTGCCAGACACTGTTTCAGGAAAGTCAGATATAGCCATTCATGTAATTCTCACAAATACCCTAAGGAGGTTATTTATAGTAATCACTTTTCAGAGAGGTCACTTGTTACCCAAGGCCACACAGTAAATGGAGGAGCCAGGATTCCTATCAGTCTGCCGCCCACTGTGCTCAACCTGCCCGAGGAGGCAAAGCCATGGGTTCAGGTATAAGCCAGTGTCCAGGGAGCAGTTGCAGTGAGACAGGCAGACAGCTGGAGTGGAGCCTAATTATACATGTGTGGATCTGGGCGCAGTATGTATATTAGGCATGAGATGAAAGACTTCAGCCTAGAAATCTGCAGCAGTGTCTTAGGAGTAAGAAATAAAAGGGCTAGAAGTCAGGAGAGTTAGAGCCATGGGACCGCTACTCAGAGTGAATCAGATTCCGTAGAAAATACTCCTAACTGCAAGTCTCCTTAGATTTCATGAAATCATTCCTGGGGAAGCGAAGACGAGAGGTGGTGGGAAGGGAGCCAGGTACTATGGTTTGGGGCAAATAACTAATTTTATTTACCAGCACCTGCAGTTTGGACCAGGAGACTTTAGCCAAGATCCCTTCCACTCCCACATCAAAGATGAAATATGTAGGAGGAAATAACCAGCAGCCCGATGCTGAGTTTGCAGACCTAAGTAGAAAACCACAGTGGATATGTCAGAAGGCTACTAGGGTGTTATTTATTTAAATCTATTTTATGGAATTGAGCACCACCTTAATGGCCTGAAATTGTTAAAGTGTGTCCCAAAGTACCTAAATTACTCCCTAAATGTAATTTATGCTCGAGAATAATCTGACTAACTTGATTTAGAACAGCAGGAAATAAGTTATGCAGCACATAAATGAAGCAGCAGTGTAATTTTAAATACTGCTTGCATAGTGAATGAGAATTTTAATATTTGCAAAATTTTCAAATCACTTGATTTATTATCCATATGTTTATGCTGACATTTTGGTCCTTTATTTAGTTGGGTCTACATTTCCTCTTATGCCAGGGAAAAAAAGCAACAACTTCCCCCCACCCCCCACAGGATTAATATAGAGGGTAAAACTTACATTTCTTTCCTTGAATGCCGTTTGTAATATCTCTATGTGTTTCTAATTGTTGCTGCCTTTTTCCTCAATCATGGACAGTCCAATTAATGGCTTAAGAGGAATTCAGGGACCTTAGTGACTGATTAGAGATTAAATTTATAAATGTAACATTGTAAAACTAGCAAAATTTATATCTATTAATTCAGGATTTTCGTTGATGGGAAAGAGTTTAAGTTTATAAGCAGTCATGATAAAAAAAAATGAAATTTTACACAGTAAATTCAAGAATAGATTTAGACTTTGCTGTTAGCAACGCATATTAAAACACTGAAAAGTATACTTTAAAATTTTATGTGATGCTCGAAATGGAGTTTAAAATATTATTACTCACATTAAATGCCATCCCCTATGAAAGTGCAAGTGCATGCTTGTATTCTTTAACATTTTGTTTGAACAGAGTTACTCGTTTGGAAATTACTTTAATCATAAAATCGAATCAACTTTACAGTTTTCAAACTTTTAGCTACCGCAAGCTATGTTGGATATTCTGTATTTAGATATTTGCAAAGTGACGCTATGAATAGTTCAGACCAAGACTTTCAGTATGCAAAGGGTTGGATTGCAAGAGTAGGGGAAAGGGAGCACGAGGGAAGGTGGGCATTTCAGGAATATGGGACTGATATGCAAAGTCACAAAGTTCTGAGGCAGTAGCAGGGCGTGGGGGAACAGCAGGTTGTCTTCTGTGGCTGCCAGGTTTATCCTGTCTCATTTTTGTGGGCCTGGAACAAGGACGTAAATAGCCAACCCTAGGCCCTCAACTTGTTACCCTTCTCTTCCTCCCTCCAGCTCTGTCTTGCAGACCTGGGGGTACCATCATCAGTTGTATTGGTTCTTTTGGATTTCTTCTCTTGGGGAATTGAAAGGGAAGATAATCTGTGACGAGGAAGAGAGGTTGGGGTTGGAGGAAGCTTTGCGGAATTTGGTGGAAGATGGTAATTGCTAGTGTGGTGAATGGTGGCGGGACATGTCTGAACAACAGCCTACAATGAAGAGTGGGTATTTATAGCACGATTGTTGGTGAAACAGCCACCTCCTGGTAGCTGAAAGAGTTGGCAATAGGATAATTCTGGTGATTGGGTAGAGGGAAAAGCAAAATAAGAAGGGACCTGCTGCAAAAGTGGAATGGTAAATTATGACCAAATGACAACCTCTGTGTGCTCTGGTTAGCTTCTGCCTGTTTTGCAAACTATGGTAGCGGGAAGAGAGTTGAAGGTAGTAATTGTTAACATGAGGCTGCCTTTTAAAATTATTTTTAAATTACAGTATTTTTCTAAATATCAAAGTATGAAATGCACACTGTAGAAAAACTTGACAACATAGAAAAAGTATATAATGAAAATTAAAATCAACTGTGGTCTCACCAAGAGGGAACAATTCCAACTATGCCTCATTGTTTTTTAGATTCTCATTTAACAACTCTAACTACAGTGATGCAAGTGCCTGTAAGACGTACACAACGTCCGATTCTTTTTTAAAGGGAATACCTTCTTAAGCTGCATTTGTCAGTCATTGTATATTAGGTACCACTGCAAATGTACAAAGGCAAAATTATTGTTGAACATGTAAAATATCTCTAAGATCGTTGTGTGGCTAAGGGATATATCATATTTGATTAACTCTAGAGTGCCACTAAGTATTAAAGGCAGAATTCTTAGTTAGACTCCCTCTGTTGGTTACCATTGGCTGCCTATTTTATGCTACCAAAATACTACCTGTTTTAAAAATTTTTACGGGAAGAAATATAATTAACCATTAAATGCAATGTCTGATAGAATGCAATGTGCATGTAGGTGAATAATTAAATATTTGGAAGATAATAAAGAAAGAAAATAAGAAAAAATCCCTACAGCTATCACTTTGAATTATTTAACTGGTAAGGTGAGAATTCATCTTGAAAAAAGGAAATCCCAAAAAAGATTATGTAAGGCAGTGAAAAGCACCATTGAAACCAGAGAGATCCGAGTTGGAATCCCCTCACTGCCCTTTAATACCTATTTACCTTTTGGCAAGTCACTTGCCCTCTCATTTTTCTCCAGGGGAAAATAGGAATAATAATTGTTATGGTGCAGGGGGTGTTGTTGGAGTCAATGAAATCAGATATGTAAAAGCACAGAGCCCAGTGCCTGGCTCATAGTAACTGTTTAATATATGTGAATTCTATTCCCTTCCCAGTAAAACAGGGGTTGCAGTGTTAAGTTCACAGATTATTTAAAGTACCTAAATGGAGGTAGACATCTGGGAACATATTCAAAACTATAATCCATTGCACCTCAAGAGTTGAACTCAGAGAACTTTGACAGACTACTGTACTCTGAGGCAGGGCTCTTCAGGATGGCTTTTGGTTGAGTGCTAGCAAATATTTGTTTGAACAGGCTCTGGGAAATCCAGTAGATCAGAAGCCCCATAAGACTTTAATGCTAACTTTATAGAGTGTTTTTCACCTTGACTGTACATTAGAATCACCTGTGTGCTTTTAAAAATACCAGTGTCCGTATCCCATCTCCAAGTATACTGATTTAATTGGTCTAGAGTAGGGACAGAAATCAGTGTTTTATTTATTTATTTATTTTTTTACTGTTAATGTTCCATGTGATTCTTACATGCAACTGCCAAAGGTAAACGTGAAGCCCTGACTCATATAAGTTCCTTCATAATTCCAATTTAAAATGTATATAAAACTGGAGGTGGCCAGTTAGCTCAGTTGGTTAGAGCATGGTGCTAATAACACCAGGGTTGCTGGTTTGATCCCTGCGTGGGCCACTGTGACTGTACCCTCCTTAAAAGAAAAAAATGTATATAAAACTGAAAACAACAAAGGAACAAGACACAAATGATGAAATGAAAACTCATTGACACAGACAATTGTTTAGTGGTTACCAGAGGGTAAGGGGGGCAGGAGGATGATAGGGGAGGTTAAAAAGGATCAAATATATGGTGATGGAAGGAGAACTGACTCTGGGTGGTGAGCACACAATGTGATACATAGATGATCTACTACAGAATTGTACACCTGAAACCTATGTAACTTTACTAACCATTGTCACCCCAATAAATTTTAATTAAAAAAATGAAATAAAATGTTAGTGGATACAATAAAACGAGAAGGATAAAGGAAGACAACATTCATCCCCTGATTTAGACTGCTCTATCAGTTCGTTGGTCGATTGCTTATACCTAAGCCTAAGTTACATCTGTCATCCTGGGTGCTTGAGGATCTTAACGAATAGACACTTTTGGATCAAGAGTAATATTGAAATTGATACACTTTATGAGATAATTTAATTTTGATGCAAAAAGCATTTTGAAATTGAGTAGCTTCAAAATACTTAATTTATTGGGTGTTAATATATATATATTTTTAATTTCAGGAATTAAAAAAATAAATATGCTCACAGAGAAGAAAATGTTGATACTCTATAATAGTTGTCTTTATGTTTGTTTCAATCAAGAAACCTGCAAATGTGCAAAACTATCAAAATAATATTGTTGTTAATGTAATCAAACATATGCCACGTCTGTGTGATTTGTTTTATATAATCCATTTATTTTTCTTGATCTATGTTTTTCACCTCTAGACGATTTGACAGATCTGTTGAAAAATGGCGGAGGTTTCATTACGATATGAAGATACTTAATCAATGGCTAACAGAAGCTGAGCAGTTTCTCAAAAAGACGCAAATTCCTGAGAACTGGGAACATGCCAAATACAAATGGTATCTTAAGGTAAGATCTTGAGATCTCCTTTTTTCAAACTGCGTTTATCTTCACTGCAATATCACAACTGCTTATCTTCTGCAAGTTCAGGTGGTGAATGATGATGGAAATTTATCATTCCTGACTTTTGTTGTCATTACTGCACATAGTAGAACATCATCATAATGATCATGTTGGGAGACTGCTGGGGATTTTTTGTGACAGGATGAGTTAGTCGAGATATAGCTGGTTTATCTGATGAACTGCAAAGTGTCATTGAATCTGTGATACAGGGAAGCATCTTAAGCAGTGGCTTTCGGGCAGTGTGTGCTTTTGCTTTATGTTGGACTCTGTCCAGGAGAACTTGTGGTATACTTAGCAATAATGTAGTTGCTAGAAATATCCATCATGATAAAATTACAATTCTGTTTCCCTAAAGACAATTTGTGGTGATGTAGCAATATTTCTATATATACTATTGACAAAATGCCTTCTGAGATAGCACAGAGGCCAAAACAATGCAGAGTTAATTGGTGGTACTTATTGACTTTTTTATGGTGTATGTTAATGGAAATGCAACATATGGATTACAACCAGTGTATAGTTTAATTGCAACTTGCTGTGTCTTTTGAGTATGCAGATAAAGATAAATTGGATTGTGGAGGTTATAATTTAGCTTAGAAAATATACAGTTTAGATATAAGAAATGTTACGTTTATTACACCAAATCTTAAGTATTTTTGCAATGTTTTTAGCTTGAATTGTTCATGTAGCAATTTTTCAATCAAGGAGATTTGAATTGTGGCCAATTTTTAATGCCAGAAAGTACTGATTAAGATAGATGAAAGCAAAGAAAGAGGTAATTTGTTAAATAGTTCTGAGATTTCAAAATGCTGTATTCAAAAAAGCAATACAATATTCAGCTTTACAGTTCTTCATTCTCAAATATTTTTGCAGAGAAAATATGCATTTTGATATTAAGAAAGTAAGCATTTCAATACCTATGTATGTGTAAGCTATATACATGTAGAAAATGAATAATTTAAAAATGTTGTGTAATTATGTGTATGTCAGTCAAACTTGTATGCACATCAGCATTAACACTGGAGACAGAGGAAATTCATGGATTTCCAATCTGCCATCATACAGAAAATACATTTTGTGATAGCACTACAGTGCATTCTGAGCTAATGCCGCATCACTAGGTCTCTGACTTAAAGGCAGAAATATGTGTCATGTAAGTTTTTCTTGGGGAGCTGTATAAATCTTTTGCCATTACCGAAGATAACGGACACAAGGTAGTTAAATGTTTTAAATATTTTAATGTTTTATTATACAAATAATATATACTCGTTATGAAAAGTAGAGCAAAGTAGAAGTGTATATATACCTCCATTCTACTCCACAGAGGGTAGTTGTTTTGGTATGGATTTTGGTACATATTCCAGGTTGGTGTCCATAGGGAGCCCACTCTGAGATGGAGATTAACATACATAATGTTTATTAGGAAGTGCTTTTGGGAATCGAGCAACTGGTTTATGATGTGCCTTGGTATAGTTTTCTGCATGTTTCTTGTTCTTGAGGTCTGTTAAGCTTCTTGGACTGTGGGTTTATACTTTTCATTTAATTTAGAAATTTTAAGGCATTATTTAAAAAAATACATTTTTCTGTCCCCTTTTCCGGGACTCTGATTACACATATATTAGGATGTTTAAAGCTGTCCCACTCACTGATGTTCTGTTCTTTTTATTTTCAGTCTTTAGTCTCTGTAATTCATTTCATATGATTTCTGTTGTAAAATTGACTAATTTAACTTTTTTGCAATATCTAATTTTTAGTTCATCACGTCAAGTGTATATTTTTAACCTCAGACATTGTTTTGTGTGATTCAGCACATAGTTGGAGAGTGATTTCAGTCTTTTTACACCTTTCATGTCTCTATGCAATGTGTCAATCTTTACCTTCTGGAAATGTGGGATACAGTTATAATAACTGTTATAATGTTCTTGTCTATTACTTTTAACATCTGTGTCTGTTTTGGGTCCTTTTCAATTAATTTTCCTCTTTATTATGCGTGTTATTTTCCAGCTTCTTTGGATAACTGGTAATTCTTGATTGGGTGTCAGACATTGTGACTTACAACTTGTTGAGTGTTTGATTTTTTGTGCAGATAAATATTCTTGACCTTTGTTCTGGGACAGAGTTAATCTACTTGAAAGCAATCTGATATTTTGAGTGTCTTCCTTTTATACTTTGTGAGTTTTGCTCAGAACAGTCTAAGTCTGGGGCTAATTTTGCCTTATTACTGAGACAAAACCCTTCTGGGTATTTTCTCCGACACCCTGTTAATGATGATGTTTTGCCACTGTGGCTGGCAGAAACAGACACTATTCCCAGCCATATATGAGCTCTGGTGATTGGTCCCATTAATCCTTTTGTATAGTTCTTTCCCTAATCATGTGTAGTTTTCTTACATATATGAGCTGATCAGGACTCAGATGAAGTCTGAAACCTGAAAGGGAGCTGCTACAGGTCTCCAGTGTTCCCTCTCTGTGTATCCTGTCTGCTACTCTTCTCTGTGAACTCTAGTGACCATGGCTTCCTTGAAGTCCTAGCTCTATCCTCTCAAATCAAGGAGACCCCCTGGCTTTGTGAGAGTTCCTTCATCCTTTGTCATGGCCTGGAACTCTCTCCAGACAGTAAGCTGGGGGCAGCTGTAGCACTCACCTTATTTGTTTCTAATTCCTCAGGGATCACTGTCTTCCATTGTCTGATGTCTAATGTCTTCAAAATCATTCTTTTATATATTTTTGTCCATTTTTAAAAGCTTTTTTAGCCAAGAGGTTAGATCTGTTCTCTGTTACTCCAACTTGGCCAGAAGCAGAAGTCCAAAACAAATGATTTTCATGTCATTTGATCTTTTGGTACATTTACTTTTATGCAATCTTGCAACTATATAATAATTTTAAATGCTTTGAGAATGTCTAAAGGTCCCTGCTTCTTGACAACATGGTTTAGTTGAAATTGATGAACATTGCATTAAAACGTTTTCCTGTAATTGGAGAATTTTTTTCAAAAGACTCTCTTACTTAGTTCATTTTTTTTTTTTTTTTTTTACTCAATTTATCCATGGAATAAGAAAGGGATTGTGGATGCCAGGGAAAAAGTTTTCTAGCTAAGAAAGTGTGAATAATATCACAAATTCACTAAAGAGTGAAGGTGTTTTTCCCTAGTGATTAGGAATGTCAAAAAGCGTGCACATGCACATATATGTGTGCACACACGTGCACATAGATGCCTGAGGTTATCTTTTCACTTGGGTCCATCTCAAAAAAAGAGTCCAGAAAGATACTGTAAGTCAATATCGTTGATAAGATACATGGGATCTTTGGTAATTTCAACTGTGTTAGCCATCATCATTGTTGATTAATTAATAATAAATAAGATTTTAAATTTTTGCTAGAAAACTATTTTAGGAAACAGAATGAGGATGGTGCCCACTAGCAGCAGACATATTTGTTGGCATGAACCAGTAATATGGTTACTTTAAGGAAAATCAACCAAGCAGCCCACATACTAAACAAATACATACAGGAGTACACTGGAGTTTAAAGCCTTCTATGTATAACTATCAGCAAAGGATCTAGATATGAAATAGAATTTTAAAAATGTACATGTTGTCAGCTTGCCTATATATGTTTATATCAAACTACATTTTATCTTTTTAACTTTAGAAAGAACTAATCAGTATCCTACTTATACTTGGTGTCATCATTCAAAATAAAGTGACTACCGATACCAGAAAGATGATCTGGTTCCATGCAACTCAATTATTTTCTTTCTCTGTCACAAGTGCATGATAAAATTAAATATATACATTGTATTTTTCAAGATATTCCAAAAATGTCATGCCACCAGAGTGAACCTTTTTAAAATATCACATTTTTACATGAGAAAATATCAATTATGTGCCATAAAATTTGATTTGTTAATAAATTCATTCAATTATGTATGCAACTCTTTACACAGTAATTCAACTACCAGTTATTGAGTGCATTTGCAAAGTTTTATCACCCACAAAAATATTAACATGCCATGTTAGGCTCTAATAGAAGTTTAGAAGATGGGCTAAGTGGTTAGAAGCTACGTTCAGGAAGTGTGGGTTCAAATCCCAGCTCCTTTGGCGTAATAGCTACAGGATCTTGGGAAAGTGTCTTAAGTCTCTCCATGTCTCTGCTTCTCTTCCCTTAAATAGGAATAAAAATGAGACATGCATAAAGCACTTAGAACTGCATTTTCCACAAAATAATTACTCATTAAATGTAAGATATGACTAATCATGCTTCATAAGTGATTAACGTATACCTATAAAAATAAACAACAAACCAACAATTTACCATGTTTCCCCCAAAATAAGACCTACCTGGACAATCGGCTCTAATGCGTCTTTTGGATCAAAAATTAATATAAGACCCAGTATTATATTATATCATATCCTATCATATCATATATCATATCATATCATAGTAAATTGTATTATAATATAATATTATATATCATATCATATCATATCATATCATATCATATCATATCATATCATATCATATCATATTATAGTAAAATAAGACCGGGTCTTACATTAATTTTTGCTCCAAAAGACACATTAGAGCTGATTGTCCGGCTAGGTCTTTAAACCTTATTTTTATGAATTATAACATTTTATCAAAGTGTAGCTCTTGGCTTAGGATTTGAGGAAAATTCCAGTTCAAGCAAACACATCCTCCTCAGATAGCTGACACTTTTGCCTACTCTTTTCACAACTAACAAAAAGAAATGTTAATGGGAGTTTTCAAAGAGAAAGCTGAACACCATGAAGCAAAGTTATGAAAATAATCTTAACTCATTGGTGTGCCAACAAGTACCTTGAGAGAAAACAGAAAAGTGGAAATCATAGCATGCCCTAATATTGAGCTATACATGTTCAAGAGTAGAAAGAAATGCATTTTAAAACATGAGCTGTTATTTAATGGGGTTCAAAATTCTTGAAGTTGACAGCAGAAATGACAAAAATCACCATTAGTTTGAGTATTTAAGAGTGGAATATTCTTGCTATTAGTGGAAATGGAGCCTGTTTATATTATAGGATAATGCAGTTTTGTGAACCACATTACAAATTATCAGCATTTTTCTAAAGAATGTTCACATGAGCGTGAGACCTTGCAATCTAAGAAATTCCATTTGAAATCAACCTAAAAAAGTCAACAAAGTGGGGTTGGTTAGATAAAACTTTTTAGGCTTTAAATCAACAAATGTTAAGCAAACATAGGGAGTGAAACAACAGTGTGTATCTTGGCAAAAGTTAACTGCTGTTTTTAGGCAAAATGCCTTCTTAATATTAATTAGGTTTTTGCTTTATCTTTCTATATTACTGTGATTTACTTCTCCATAATATATGTTATATGGTAGATCTGCGTTATATTTTTATATATTATTGTAAATAAATTTAATTAAAATTGTTTACTTTGTAACATAATGATACATTTCAATTCATTGTGATTAAGGATACGTAAGTCAACATAAATTAAATATGTAATATTGTAATGTTCATGTTCACTGTCAAATCTGGAAAAAACTTTTAGTTTAGATTCATGGTCTAATTAAGCAAGATATACTTTTCCTTTTCTCAAACGGAAACTTGCATGGAGAATGGAAAGTTACATACAAACTGTGTAGTTATAGCATGAGAACATTACCATGATCTCTCAGATGAGGAAACAAATGGGAAAAAAAGGGGCAGGAGTGTCTTGGAATTGGGGAGAAGACGAAGAAATTAGAGTCTAAGGGTGTAAAAGACCATTTCAGCTACTGTTCAGTTCTGCCTTGCCTTGGCTATTTGTGATGGAAGAAAACTCTAAAGAACTTTGTAAAAGACGACCCAATTCTTACAAGTTTAGTATTCACAGAGCCTATTGGAGTTGGGTACCCCCTGCCCAAAAGTTTGAGACAAGCGAGTCCATGGAAAGGCTCTCTTTTTCTTAATGGAAATATTCAGGGTTTCTAAGTCTTCCCATCCTGCTTTCTGAGCTTGCAGCCCAGAAAGCCCTCAAGTAGCAGGTGCCCTCATTGAAAAACCACTGGCTTGCCCAGAAATGAGAGGTGCTAAATGGATGTGCATAGGTCCCTGATACTATCTGAGTGAGTTTTTGTATTTTGATTTCGCTGTGCTTTAATACCTCATTGGTAATCTACTCCTTCAAAGGATTGTATGGGAGGTAACAGAGTTTGAATTAATATGGATGAAATCTAAGGCTATCTAGAAAAAGGCATATGGTATAAAAGACAAAATTAAACACAAATATGTTTTCTATATAGTCAGTTTTTACAGTGCTGATGTCAGCAGCTGGCTGGTGAGTTTGACAGCTTCTTAACAGCCACACTGCTGGTACTCAAATGCTGATAGAAACTTTTATGGAAAAATCACTGCAGTAAAAATGTCTGCCATCTGTTGCCCTTCGTTGGGACCCCAGTGTTAAGAATAATTTGTACTATTGCTGGCTCTTTATATTTCCCCAGCAGTAATAAAATTTCATAAGATTTCATTTGGTGGTCACAGAGCTATCCTGGATTTTGTAACTAGAGGACGTTTACTCACATAAGGGAATCAGCATGAAAATTTACTGCTAAGAGAATTTGTCTCTAGTCACTTGCTTTAGGGTTACAGCGATGTATAAATATGGAACTACATCTTAAGGTGAGCTTTTCAATGTTTTTAGCGGGCGGTGGCATGAGAATTCAGTCTCTTAATACAGTTAAACAGTTGGGCACTTCATTCTTTCGTAAATATTGTTAGTCTTTTATTGCCACCTAGAAACTCCTCTACAACTTCTTGGCTCCCATGCATCTTTGCAGAAGTAGTAAATAACAGATTTATTGGGAGTTTGGCACAGTGCAGACCTTCAGAGAGGGGCTCTAAATTGTTGCCCATCAAATGTGTCTTTCATAAAACAAGTATATTAAAATAATTGGATAATTCCAATGGCCTGTTCTTAAAGTTCTGTTGTCCAGCGTGGCAACTTAGGAAGATGACAGATTGCCATCCATTACTGAAAAGAAGCAAGAACCAAAACGATAACTTACTGTAATAACCCCAGTAATAAAGAACTGCTTAAAATGCATGAAAAACATGTCATCCTTAAGGGATCCCCATTCTTAGAGTAAGAGATTATAAAGAGAGTAAGACTCTACCAAAAAAAAGTGAAGCATGCTAACTGCAAATACCAAATTAGGAAAAAACAAACTCACATCAACAGAGGCAATGTGAAGCAGAAATCATTACTTAATGAAACATCAGATTAAAGTTAATATAGGAAATTTTCATGAACTACAGTATTTTGCGAAGAAGGTGTTCTGGCTGCACTGATCTTCTTATTTCTTCTTGCATACCTTTTACTATTTCTTCCAATGCTTGTTTCTACCATTAACCTTCTTTTATTTTTGCCTGAGGGTTCTACCCTGTCCCCCAGTCCTTAACCCCTATGTCTCAATCCCCTCCCTCTCAGGATTTTTGGACACTTCTCTTTATTTATATATGTCCATGCTCTAACGTTACCTTCTTAGATATGCCTTTCACAATCCCTCCTATCTTAAAGAGATGTCACATCACACACACACACACACACACACACACACACACACACACACAGAGTCTTAATTTTTCTCTCCAAATTGTCCTGTCTAACTTTCTTCATAACACGGTCAATTGCTGAAATTGTAATAATGTGTTTGCATGTGTATTACCTGTCTTTCCCACTAGAATGTCAACCTTGTAGGGACCTTACCTTCTTGGTCACCAATGTGTCCTCAATACTTAGAACAATCTTTTCATGTAGAAAACATGGAACACTCTTTGTAAGGAATGATTGAATAAATGAAAGAATTATATTTTCAATGTATTATTCACCTAGGCAGACTATCCCCAACTTGTCATTTATTCCATTTTTACCCCATCCTCTATCCAGGAAAGTCTCCCTTACATTGGGCTGCACTTTCCCTTTCTTTGGACAGAGTATTTGAAATTCTAATATTTGCTGGCTTCATTCTTTACCCTTTCGGTGTATCATAAATACAAGAATTCATTCAATAAACATTTAGTGGGAGTCTACTGTGTGCAAGGTAGACACTTTGCTTGGTACTAGAGATACAGAGTTGGCAGAAAGCTCCCTTGCTCTTAATAAACACACAGGCTCATGAGTTCAGCATATTAAAGCCAAGCTAGAAACACATGACCATATATAAACACTCCAGAAAAGTCCTGGAACCAGCTTAGGGAAATGGGGGTATTTTTTTCTTTTCTTTTCTTTTAAATTAAAGTTTATTGGGGTGACAATGGTTAGTAAAGTTACATAGGTTTCAGGTGTACAATTATGTAATACATCATCTATATCTCACATTGTGTGTTCACCACCCCAGAGTCAGTTGTGGGATCAAATATATGGTGATGGAAGGAGAACTGACTATGGGGGGAGTATTTTTTTCTACAGCCGTTCTTTGTATCCCCTAGTCCTTCTTGACACTCCCCCATTGCACCCCTGGGATTCCCAAACTCAATTGGGAAAAGATGACTTCGGGAACTAGGAAAGAGCAATATTGTGAATGGCAGCACAAGGAACGCGCTAGCTCTGACCAAGTCATACAAAGAGAATGAGAAAATGTTCTGACACACGTTGTACATTTTGAACAATGGTAAAACTGACAAATTATAGTACAAAAAGGCGTGTTTACAGATGAGCTGGTTCAGGATGTACTATTCATCGAGCTGAATAAAAAGTATCTAGTTGTAAGAATGGTAAATCATCCTACTATATAACCAAATTATTGGTAGAAACCAGAGACTGGAATTGTTTGCAGACATCATCATTAGGGAATTTTAAAGTCCTTGCTCTTTTGTGAGGCTATAATTGACAGAAGTTTACTGGCAATGAATTTGTGTGTAAGGCATTCCAATCAAAACTAATAAGGAAGAAAGATTTAGGGACATGGGTTACTAAAAAAATAGTAGATCTATTTGATGTGAATGCATATCTATATGGTGGCATATTTCCCCTTGAGGCTTTATTGATTCACTATTACTTTTTATTTGTCAATAGATAATTTTAGTATAACTTTATAGTCCTTCCAGTGTCACTTCCTTCCTTGTCCTAGATTCAGCCATTCATTTGAGGAATATTTCAGAAAAACGAATGTGCTACCATTGAACCTAGGACTTCTTGTGGCACATTGAGCTGGTTATTATTAGGAGTAAATATCTCACTTATGACATCTCTCAGAGGCAATGAAATTAAATGAATTTTAATATGATACATACTACACATATTGATCCCATGAAAATTAAATTCTTTAGAAGAGCAATCTTATGGGGCCAAATCCTGCCAGCCGCCTGTTTTTGTGTATAAATTGTATCGGGACTCTACCACACTTATTTACAAATCATCTATGGCTGCACTCTTCCCACAAAGGCAGAGTTAAGTAGTTACCACAGAGAGTGCATGAACTGTAAAGGCCAAAATATTAACTATGTAGCTCTTAAGAGGAACAAAGTTTGCTAACTCTTGCTTAAGAAGCTAGAATAATAAGAAAGTTACGGTAAAAGCACAAGTACCCTTTTTACCCTCTCTTTAAACATTCTTTGTCACTTGATACAACAGTGATGGACTGGGGCCATGCACATAAAACAAATTGAAAGTTATGGTAACAAAAAAAGGAAATCAAAATAGACTTGTTATGTAAGGCAACTTTCAACTCCATGTATTAAGAGAATGGGGTTAATTAAAATAAAAAGAGGTTTTAAAAGAAGTTAAAGAGTGTGTGCTGAATTTAGTCATTTTGAAGAGTATATAGCAACTGTTCTCCTTACCGACAGTACCACCGTTTCTTCTGGAGTACCTGAACAGTCTTAGTGGGACAATAAATCAAGTACAGTGGTACCTCGGTTTTCGAACGTAATCCATTCTGGAAAACCGTTCGAGTTCTGAAACTTTTGAAAACCGAGGCACGGTTTCCCCATAGAAAGTAATGCAAAATGGATTAATCCATTCCAGACCTTTAAAATCAACCCCTAAAACTGCAAATGTAGCATGAATTTTACTATGTAATGATACCATAGATCCATAAAATTTACAGCATCTGTAAACTGAAATGTTCGTCAACAGAGACGTTTGAAAACCAAGGTACCACTGTATTCTGTCAAAGAGAGTTCTAGATGTCATTCTGCCAGAACCTTTCTCGCACCATCTCAGTGGTCGTAAGCATAGTTCCTAAGTTTGGCCAATCATATTTTTTCTGGAGACTTTTAATCTTTTGGTAAGTGATAAGGCTGGAGTTCATCCATTCTAATGAGAATGTCTGGTCAAGACCCACAAGCTACTCCTGCTGTGGGGACCCTCTAGAGTCCCACTTGTTCTAGGCCTGATTCTTTGATTTTACCTCCAATCCTGTGAACCCCTCCATTTCCTAATCTTGACTCGCCTTATTGGCAGAGACAGTTTCTGTTGTTTCTAAAGGAAGAACTCTAATGAAAAGCTAGTGTCACCGGAGAAACTCTTCTAGCTGGGCGCCTTTTAGAAAGAAGTTTGAGTCCCCTTGAAGAGCCTGCAAAACACAACCATTTGCATGTAATGAACAGTTTGCAATACTTAGAGATTGATGTGCAATTTCTGTTTGACAAGAGAGAAACAATTAGGATCAAGTGTGGTCGTATATTCCAGAATACCAATGTTGTTTCCACACTTTAAGTGTTGTTGGATCATTATATGAGATTCATAATTTTGTCCTGTTGTACCCACTTTTGCATTACCATTCAGTTGTAATTTATTATACCCTATTAAAAGTTTTTAGGTAATTTGTTCTTATTGCTACTCAGACATTAAAATGTCTGCAGGCTGTGAAAATGAATAAATTTAATGTGCTAGCATAGTTCTCCAAATCCTGGCATTACAACTAATAGTACAGGCTTATATTGTATTATAAATCCTAGTTAATTAACATGGACTTCTTTTGAAAATCCCATTTTGCTGCTATTTTTAGATAACACATTTTCCAAACCTTTTTATCCTTAAATTTCTATTTGTTTTAAATAATATATGGCTTTTGTATGTGTTTACAAAAGGACAAGGTATGTATTTTTAAATATTAATAATGGATTGCTGAAACAACCTTAACTTTAAAACCACATAATTGTTTAAAAAAATGTATAGCATAGTTTTAACGGAGGATTGTGAACATTTGTTTAAGACGTATGAAATAATGAGCAAACTCTACCAATCTGTAGTTCATAAGAATTTGCAAATTTACTCTCTTAACCAGGGCTATCCCTGGGATACTATCAAGAACAGAAATTTCAAAATCAAATTTTAATGATGTCCAGATAAGACGAGTATATGACACCAACCACTGTACAATGCATGGTGCTTAGGAAGCTGCCAATTAGTTGTCCCACCCAAGGGATGTATCTGCCCATAAGCTTACTTGTCTTTTAGAGAACTGGTGTACCACCACTAAGTTCTAGTTTGTTACTTAGCCCTGACAATTCCTTTTATTTCAATTAACCTTTAAAATCAATACATTTATTCAGCAAACCTTTACTTTGGAGCTACTGTGTGTCAGACTCTGTGCTAGGTGCTCAGGATGTTGAAATTGACACAGTCCCAATCTACTCACAGAGAATCCAAGGTTTACTGACGTTGATGGACATTTAACAATTGAAACATGAATGGCCTATTCAGTAGACGGCTATTTAAGCAATGAAAATAACATCTAAGAGGCATCATAGAGATAGGTACAACATCATGGAAGTCGGGGAAGGGATGACAAAAGCAGTAACTACTGGCCAGAAGGTTTGGAAGAGTTTCATAGAGGAGGTGATAAGGGAAATAAGTGAGACACGCTACATCCAGAAAAAGGGGGGAAAACATTTGCAAAGTAATGGTATTGTGGAAAATTGTGATACAATTAGGACACAATAAGTGGTGCTCTTGGTCAGATTATGGATGCATGGAAGGAAATTGTAAGAAGTGATGTTGAGGACATAATTTCCTTTTCTTGTTAGTTATATTTTGGTTTTGTTTGGTTTGGTTTTTCAACCTAGCAGGCTAGTATTTTCCAAACTGTGCATCGTGAAATCAATTTGTGCATCACCACCAGCGTTTGTTCTGGGTGGAACAAAATAGAAAATATCAGGATCCATTGCACATACTAAAGTGTAGTATCATGGGTTTTTTTGTTTTAATTTTTTTTTTGTGTGTGTGTGTGTGTGTTGGGTTATTTCTGATTGAGTATCACAAGGTAGTACTATGCTGAGTGTAAGTGAAGAATTTAGTTTAAAATAATTAAGAAGCTAGTTTAGGAAATGGATAATTTGGGAAGATGCTATGAAATCAATTTTGCAAAACCATGCTCAGAAAAATGTCATTGAAAATTTATTTAATTGTAGTAGCTTATAAAGTTGATTTTAATGTTTTGCTATTTTAAGGCATATTACTTGATGTGACTGTCAAAAGAAAAAAAAAAACCCAGCAAGATAAGTAGAAAAGGTATTGTTATAACTCTTTATAAAGACTCAGAGAGGTTAAATATTTTATCCCAAATTGCAAGGCTAATAAATGAAGGCCTTGGGATCTGAATGCCATGTGGTTTACTAATAATCAGCTAGAAGTTAAAGATGTTAAGTACATACGTACATATGTATGTGCGTACATAAGTAAATAATAGCTCTGCCTAATCACTATTGAGGAAACTAATAAAGAGAATAATACTGCTCTCTATAGGACAAGGCCCTCCTAAGAGGCCTTAAGAATATTACGTGATAAAGATGAAACTTCTTTTATCCATACAAATGCTATTTAGTGATGAGTATAATCCTAATTAAACCCATCTTATCATGTTATTATCAGTAAGGATGAGATATAACATCTTTATTGGAGTCACAGTATATCACATTCAGAGTATTAAAAGGGGTTATTTCTGTATGAGAGATAATGTTAGGGTTGTTAATGATGACAATAACATTAATCATAACCTAACAAGGCACTTGATAATTTATGAAGTGCATTGAATTACATTCTCATTCTCATATTCATCTCTTGTTGAGATATAAGTTTGGGGGGGGGGTGTCCTTTATTGCTATAAGATACAGGTTCCAGAGGGAACAGAAGATGTATGGCTAATCATTTATCTCTCCCTGCTTTGGAACAAAAGTAGGGTTTTGTCAGGAGAGCAGAATTGGGTTAGCTCCTGTCATGTGGAGGATATGGGCTTTGTGTTATATGTAGCAAGGGCTGATGTTCTCTAAGAAAACCTTGACAGTGAACGCCCTAGGATTTTGTCATTGCCTCCCTTTCAGAACACCCTTAGAAGAAAAGCCACCATGACACATATAGTCCCTTCAGGGTAGAATTGTTTCCCCTTAACATTACATAGCTGTGGGTTCAGCCATCCTTTTACTCAGTCACCATATTGTGTGGATTGTCAGGACAGTGCTGCAGACCAGAGTTCCGATGTGGAGCCAACAGTGCTTTCTTTGCACAGCGGTCTGAGAGCAGGTTGGGAGGCAGATGAGGTGGTGAGGAATCCATGGCAGCTCCAGCACTCAAGGAAGTTGGTCTCGTGCAGAGAGAGAGAGAGAGATGAATAAACCTCAAAATTGGTGTAACACAATTCTTTTCCAATTTTGTACTCACGGTATTTACAAAGACCTGTGGGAACAGAAAGGAAGGGATGATGAGCTTTGTCTGGGAAGGCCGAGGAGGTCCTCACCACGAGCAGGCAGCTTTATCAGGGAGAGAGAGAGGAAAGAAAGAGTGCCCTTGACCATGAGAACACATGTTCAGAGGCCAGAGAGCCTCATGGAACGGAGGGTTTTAGGAGAATGGAAATGCCTTTAAGTGGTAATAGCTTAGGGAGCTCAGGGTCCCAGGTGGAGGGTGGTAACACAGGCTGGGCGGGCAGGTTTGGAATGCTTCGTGAGGGACAAATATGATACACACAGCAGCCTGTGCTGTAGCCTGGAAATAACCATTACAGAATATATTTAAACGGAGGAGTGTGTGGACAAGACTTGTGATTTTGAAGATAAGCTTTTTTAGGATATTTACGGTTTCTTGTATACCTCCTAGGTTTTTACGTTATAATTTTCATGAGAAATTTTCAAGGAAAACTGCAGGTCAGCATACATGAAAAAGTGCGGCTTCCATTCATTATTAGAGGAACGTAGTTAACAGATTTTGTGATCCTGTTATGCTTATTTTCTTTCCAGACATTCCAAATGTAAACGGATTTTAAATGGTTTATTTCTACTTCAGTATGAATCCAAAGGTGTTGTGTGTGTGTGTGTGTGTGTGTGTGTGCATGCATGTGTGCGCGTGTGCATGTGGTCTGTTTAAAAATAAAGCAGCAAATGTGACTCAGATGGACTTAACGTGGTCATAAAATACCTCAGGAGTCTTACTTTGAAAGAGACCATTTCTGTAAAAATATAGGTTGGACGTTCTATTTTTTCTTTTTTTTTTATCTAAAGAACAAAATAAATGAACAAGTGAAACAGAAACAGACTCATAGATACAGAAAACAAACTGATGGTTACTAGGTGGGAGGAGGCTTGGGGGACCGGATGGAAAAGAGGAAGAGAAGAAGAAGTGCAAACTGGGAGTTACAGAATTGTCATGGGGATGTAGGGTACAGCATAAGGAATACAGTCAATAATAGTGTAACTATGTATAATGCCAGGTGGGTACTAGACTTAAGGGGGGGATCACTTCATAAATCATATGGATGTCTAACCACAATGCTGTACACCTGAAACTAATATAAAATAATATTGAACGTCAACTATAATTTAAAAAAATAGTCACAGGGATATAAAGGACAACATGGGGAACAGAGTCAGTAGTACTGTAATAATCATGTACAGTGTCAGATGGGTAACAGACTTATTGGGGTTATCACTGTGTTGTTTTGTACACCTGAAACTATTAAAAAATTAAGCATACATCTACAAAAACAATGTATGGGGCGGGCACTAATGTTATTTGGCGTATCATTCTCAGCTTTGCCCAAGTCAGATGGGAAGCTCTTGCTGCCACAGGAGGCCATGCTGCTGAGTGCTTACCACCAGCATGGGCTCTTAGCTGGTTGACTTTTGCTGGTCACGTCTCTCCATACAGAAATTAAATAAGTGTTTATAGAGGACCTACTGTGTGCTATATACCATTCCAGGAAATAAGGATCCAGCAGTGAACGGAGAGAAGTGTGCATTCTCCATACAGAAATAAATGAAGCTCTGTATAGTGATATCCCTGTCTTTAATTTCTTCTTTTGAAATAAATATTCCTCTTTGAGAAATATGGTCCCTCATAAGCTATAACTGCCAACACTTCCATAATCATTTATCAGTTATTGGGGATCTCTGTCTTTTTTATTATTAAAGTTTATTGGGGTGACAATTGTTAGTAAAATTACATAGATTTCAGGCGTACAATTCTGTATTACATCATCTATAAATCCCATTGTGTGTTCACCACCCAGAGTCAGTTCTCCTTTCATCACCCTATTTTTCATCCTCTTTACCCTCATCTACTGCCTTCCTCCTCCCTTACCCTCTGGTAACCACTAAGCGATTGTCTGTGTCTATGAGTTTTTGTTTCTCATTTGTTGGTCTTGTTCCTTTGTTGTTTTCAGTTTTATATCTCACATATCAGGGGAATCATATGGTTCTCGACTATTTCTGTCTGAGATATTTTGTTCAGCATAATAATCTCAAGATCTATCCATGTTGTCGCACATGTCAGTATTTCATCTCTTCTTATGACTGAGTAGTATTCCATTGTGTATATGTACCACATCTTCTTTATCCAGTCATCTATCAGGATCTCTCTCTTTTGGCTGATGAAAACTTGGAAGTCCAACCCTCTCACTGCACAGAACTGTTACAGAAATAGGGAAGTGAATGACTTACCCTCTGTCACTGCTGAAAGCTCACAATAAGAAAGGGCCACAAACAAGGGGCTAGGAGGCAGGGCAGCCCATCCAGAGGATGGGAGGAGAGGAGGGAAGAATAAAGGATTTGAGAGATGAAGGGTCATACCCTGCAGTAGGAAATTAGAACTATAATGGGAGTGAAAAAGTCATCTTCAGCGTCTTCCCTAGACAATCTGGCTTTTTTTGCATGGTCAACATCTCATTCATTCTCTCATTTATTTTTCAAATAACCCAATGAAATAAGAATTATTACTTAAATCCAAATTCTGGAGAGTTAAGGAACTTTTCAGGAGGCAATCTGACTGTCACCTTCTTGGTAGGAGGTCGTAGAATTTGCAAAGAAATTGTTCTATCCTTCAGAGGAAACCCCAGACTGAGGCAGCGATGTAATCACTAATTGTGGACCTGTACAATAATGGAATACAGTATTTTTCCATGAGCAATATTCTTTTTTTTTTATTAGTGTTTTTCAATTTTATTTTTATTTATTTTTTAAATTTATTGGGGTGACAATTGTTAGTAAAATTACATAGATTTCAGGTGTACAATTCTGTATTACATCATCTATAAATCCCATTGTGTGTTCACCACCCAGAGTCAGTTCTCCTTCCATCACCATACATTTGATCCCCCTTAGCAATATTCTTAAAATGCCTGTGATCTGCCTCAGTTTGAGGTGTCCATATATGTAAATTCTAAAGTTCTCATGTGTCTTGTAAGTTCTAACAGCATTAGATCAACACTGAATTAAGCCAAGCTTTCTTAGTGGGAGAGATATGTTCATGGGCTGTGTTCTGGGGTCTCCTCCAAGCAGAAAAGTGTTTTCCAGAATGTCCTGATCATCAGAGTCATGATACTGGTCTCTCTCTAGAGCTCCAGTGTCCAATTCACTGGCCACTTGCCACATGGCATAGATACTGAGCTCTTGAAATGTGGCTCGTCCAAATATAAGATTGACTGTGAGTCTAAAATGCACAGTGGGTTTTGAAGAATGAGTAAGGACATAAAAGGAAGTACACTATCTCATTACATGTTAAAATGATAATAATTTGTCATATTGGATTCAATAAAATATATTATTAAAAGTCAATTGACCTGTTTCATTTCCCTTTTTGAATGTGGCCATTTGAAAATTTGAAATTACTTGTGTGGTTTGCATTCTATTAGTCAGCACTGCTCTGGAGAGTCTGGTTTGCTCAGTTTGAATGAAGTCCTATTTATTAAGGCCCCATGTGATTTGTTTTTAATCAGAAAACTATGGGACATAATGTAGGGGAATAAATAAGTGATGCTTATTGTGATCACTGATAGGAAAGCTGATTGGAGGAGAAAGGATTAGGGACTGCCCCTCTTTCCCAGCATCACCCCATTCTCAGTTTTTGTTGTTGTTGTTTTTTATTTCCCTTCTTTCATCCCAAGGCAAAACTGCACCATTCACAGATGGTGTTCTGACTTAGGAAATGACTTTGCAGTGTCAACAGCAGCCTTAGTGCTCCTCCACGTTTTTCCATTTAAGAAAGAAGCTGAAGATTGGGGTACCTGTATAATCTGTGGAATAGGTGTACGGGGGTATATTTTTGAGGTACGAGCTACAGATGCTTCTGATATGCAGCTCTAAATGTACCAAAAGTTCACACAAGACTGAAATATGTGGAATCAGCATTATTTCGTAGTTCTCTCTTTGCACATCCTCACTTCCTCTAGTGGCTCACAGCACCCACCCGACTCAGTGAAAACACACTCATTCCAAAGGGAAAAACAAGTGGAGTTGGCCACAGGGAGTGCTTGCAACTATCAAAGCTTTAGTGACTGTGGAGGGTCTCCTGTAGTTTACCCAAGTTGAAATTAGTGGTCCAACTCCTAGTTGAACTACTAATTATTGATACCTGTCTTGATGGTGCCTGAGGAGAAAAGTTATCAAAGGGAATTGATGTTCAAATTATAGCATGAATCGTGGTCATGGACATTATTGATTGGTAGTCAATATTTGCTATTCTTTCATTTATATTATGAGAAAGCAGTGTAATGAACTTGCCTCTCACTGCCCTGACTTGCTTTGCTCATCACATTCACAAAAAGCAAATGCCAATACGCATATATGTTTCATGTTTCTAAAGTTTACTTTACATCACTTTGCTACTGATCGAAAAGAAAACACTCTATTGATTGCAAAACTGTTTCATCTTTAGTCACTTAGAATCCTTAGTATGACATTCATCATCTTGCGTACATATGGCATCATGAAGTTAGATAGATTTTCATATACAGTATATATTTTTTCAAACAAATGTTTGTTTTCAGATTATAAATGTATTATTACAGGCCAATTGGGGGCATTTTGGGTAATAGGGAAAAATATAAAGGAAATCCATAATTCCACCACCTCATATCAAAGGGAATTGTTTTTAAGAAAAAATTTTCTTGTAAATCATGGTGAATGCATGTTGGATTTTATTTAACGCATTGAGGCCACCAGTAGTAAGACAAAACAGGTTCAAAAGAGGATACAAGAAACAAATGCTACTATAATCAATAAATTTTAAAAAAAGAATTCTGGACTAATATTGGTAAATTAGATTCAAAACAGGTTAATATCCTACAGGCTTTGGGGTTATATTCTCTAGTGATGAAAAGTCATTTGCATCATATCCGTTTTCTACAAATTAGCATTTAACTTTATAGAGTTGTAAAGTGTCTGGACCCAAAGTAATAGTGAACAGTTAGTCAAATATATTTGTGTTTTTCTGGAAGTGTAGAAGCCTTTCGGAGGGTGGGGGGGGGGCATATTACATAACACCCCACTGTTATTTTAAAACATATACAATCATCCTTTGGCCTGACCTTCAAGTTTTGGATATCTTTTTCCTTAAACTAAAAATAACACCGTCAACTTTTAAAATGTTTCTCCTATTCTTTTTCCTATGGATTTTTGGAATAGAGTTGAAATGTGCTGTATGTTTATCATCAATTTTCAATTCTACTGGAAAAATGTAAAGATGTTCATCGATCACTATAACTCACATGTTCACTACTCCTTAAGTGTTAAAGAAAATATATGAGCAAAACAGCCTCACACTTTCAGGACATGGTGTTTCTAAAAGTCTTGATACTTAAAATTAAATAGCACCTCTTCTTGTATAAAAAGTGTGACAATTAGGTGCTTCCTATAACCACACAAAAAGACTTGTGACTCCAGTCACAAAAAAAGCCATGTGTGTCAATAGGAACAAATATAGCTATAATACCTCTCCAAAAAGTAAATCAAGTTGATTCACTCACCTTTTTTTAACTACCATGATGATAAATGGAAAGCCGTTGATTTGGAGTCTCTGAAATTTCTCTCTATATAAGTTTTACTACATGTCATTACAAATCCCTTTGGGAAAGCTACCTTGTGGTGTAAAACAAACTATTATGTGGTTCAGCTAAATGAATTGCAGGACTAGGGCTTAGGATTTCAACCTGCAAATTACATGGGAGTCCCATCCAGGAAGCTATATGAAAGCATGTATTTAATAGGAACACTTCTTTTTCTAAAGCAGCCCACTGCCTTATTGTAATCCACAAGAAAAATTATATTGCAAACTTCTGCAAGCAAATAGGATTTTAGGGGTAGGTCAAGAAGAATATTGAGAGTTAGAAACATGCTGATGTGTTCTATAGGTTCAGATCCAAAAGTCAGGGCTCATAGATCTGTTTGTGTAAAATAAGACCTAGCCGGATCATTAGCTCTAATGCATCTTTTGCAGCAAAAATTAACATGAGACCTGGTCTTATTTTAATATAATATAAAACCTGGTCTTATATAATATAATAATATATAACATAATATAATTAATATAATATAATGTAGTATAATATTATATAATACGGGGTCTTATAACAATTTTTGCTCCAAAAGATGCATTAGAGCTGATAGTCCGGCTAGGTCCTATTTTCTCTCTCTCTCTCTCTCTCTCTCTCTCTCATCCATTATAACCCCATCTTAACTAATTATACCTGCAAGACCTTATTTTCGAATAAGATCATATTCTGAGGTTCTAGGCGAACATGAATTCGGAGTGGGGGACACTATGAAACCCAGTGTACCCTGTTTCACAATAAAGCAAGTTGGGTAATTGCAGTAGGTATTCTCAGGCTCCCTTTCTTCTGGACCATGCTAGGTTCTTTCTGTTAACATGCATGATCTGTGTGGGTTCCCATCAAACAGGCTAGTGTTTTCGTCTATTTGAAAGCTACTGCTGTCATTCCTTCTGGATGTCAGCCCAAGGTCACTCTGATTAGAGCAAAATAGGTCTTTAAGTAGGGTGGGTTTCTTCTTTAATAGCGACTCTCCTCAGTGATTGCAGATTCTCTCATTCTTCTGTTGGAAACTTTTTAAACTGGTCTATCAATTATGAGAATATCTGACTAAAGACACAAAACTAATACCGTGATTCCCCGAAAATAAGACCTATCCAGATCATCAGTTCTAATGCGTCTTTTGGAGCAAAAATTAATATAAGACCCAGTCTTACTTTACTATAATATAAGGCCGGGTCTTACATAATTAATATAATGTAATGTAATGTAATGTAATATAATATAATATAATATAATATAATATAATATAATACCGGGTCTTATATTAATTTTTGCTCCTAAAGAACCATTAGAGCTGATGGTCCAGCTAGGTCTTATTTTCGGGGAAACACGGCATGTACTTATATATGGATTAAAATTCCTATAAAATAAGGTGGTTTTTATATTTTCAAAGCCACCCTCCTCCCCCTGCCATTGTTTTACTCTATCAGCCGTTCAATCCAATTTTTCCACTAAATCTAAATGGCAAGTATTTTATAAACTTAATTCAAAAAGCATTTCTTTGTAACTTACATGCTGCATCTTCTCTCACTTGCCACTACAAAAATAATTCAAGGACATTCAATAGTATTCATAGAAAGACTAGCCACTTTTTATGGGAAACCATGAGGTGTTCTCTTTTTAAGGATTCAGCAACAAATGAATTATTCATGTCACAGAAAGAAATAAAATTTTTATACTTAAATACAAAATTGCAACCTATTGACCCCCTGCAGTTCACTGCTAATCTAAGAGAAACAACTATGTCTTAAGTCAAAAATAACCCAAATCACCCACAAACCTCCAAACTCACAAAAGCATAAACAGAAAATTCCCAAGTAGTTCTATAGGGAAAATGTTTCTTTTATGAGAGAGAGAGAGAGAGAGAGAGAGAGAGAGAGAGAGAGAGAGAGAGAGAGACCACCTGCCCAATATAAGCTAACACTATGTGTGTCAACTGAAAGTGATAATATTTCAACCCACATGGGAGAGACAATGACAAAGTGATTAAGTGAGAAAGGGAGGGCTGCAACTTGTTCATTAAGATTCAAAGTCCTCTGTCTTATTGTTTTCTTCTATTCCCTGATCCTAAGAGTACACAAATATGTGCACGGCTTATCTAAACTCTCCTCCTTTCAATGTAATCAGTAGATTGAGCAGTGGATATATTGTGTAAGAAATAATGGAGACAACTTAATCAGCATATGCACATTATGTGTAGAATCCATAATTATTGTGAAACCTGATATGAACTAAATATTGAGGAATAAGTACTCGTTCATATTATAGCCGTTTTAATATATAATACCAATGCCTTGCATTTGTATATATCTTTACAGTTTTTAATTTACTGTGGTTAAATGGCATGCAAAAGTGAAAACCTGAGAAAGTTTTAGGGCTGACACCTGGACCCAGGTGTTCTTTCTGCAAGACCAAGTGTGTTTTCACACAGCTCACCAAAAACGGAGAACCACTGTGGAGTGAAATTTCTTTGATATCTGGAACAATAATGTAGAAGCTTAAAAGTATTACCAATATGTCATAATCCTATTATTTCTTTACATTATAGAACTCAAAGGCAGCACTGATGGCTAAATGCCATACTTAGCAATACTCTATATTGTTTAGGACTGGAAATGTGCCTGAAATGTATTTTTTTTTTCCCCTCAAAATAGCTTCTGTAATATTTGAAATCTGACAAATAACCTAATGATTTCAGGGCATGCTTTCAAATGCAAATGTGAAGTTGTTAAAGGCACAGGCAAATATTCAGAATAAATACTTTAGCCATAAATGAGCAGAGGAATTAGACTTGAGTGGATCAAAGGGATGACAGAAAATGAAAAACGACTGACTCCTTTGGTGACCTTGCTGATGTTTGGCATTGCAGGCAGTCTTTTTGATGCCCCACAACCTATTTCTAGCAATTCTGGCATTTGAAACAGGGCCTGCAGAAGGCTATGGGGTTATGTTTCCCACAACTACACAGTTAAGGAGAGGGGACAATGGACCACCTTCTTTCTCCTTAAAACAATACTGTCTCCTGGCTTCAATGATACCACTCTCCTAGCTTTTGCTCTAACTCATCGGCTGCTCCTTCTCAGTTTCTTCTTCTACCGCCTCCCTTCCCCTTGAACTTGAAGGCATTTCACATTTTGATTACCCTTTCCTATCAGAATAAAAATTTAAGCACATTTCTTCTCATCAGTGAACATTTATTGATACATTTTATATGAATATGTTTAAATAAGTATCTAAAATGTGCAGGGCTATAAACCAATACATATCAAGACAAATACATCTAGGAATGTTAACATGTCCCTTTTGTACCCCAATGAATTTTGCTGAATGTCTCTGGTGTGTGCACAACACAGTTTGCAACCATATCATAATCCTTTGGTTCCCAGGGCTATGCTCTCTCCTGGGTGACAGCATCAGTCTATATGGACTTAAATACCATCTTTACTTTGACAACTCCTTAATTTCTCTCCCCAGCTTGGATTTCTGTAAACTCCAGACCTGCATATCCATCTGACTGTTGGATACCATTGCTTGGCCTCCAGACATGCATCTTTGACATTCCCTTAAAATTTCTCCTCTGCCCCAGCCCCAATCTACCCTGTATCAACATCTTATTATCATCTACTAGGTTAGTAAAGCCTCAGGGTCAAAATGATTCCTTACTTTCCCTTCCTTTCTGTATCTAATCCATAGGCACGTAAAGCTCTGCAACTTCCATCTTCAAAATGTATCTTGAATTTGCCTTCTCTCTCTCTGCTTTACCATCACCTTAAGGCCAGGTCATCTCTCCCCTCTTGCCAGATGAGGCCTCAGCCTCTTACTCTTTCTGCTATTGGTTCTCTTTCTGTCCAATCCTACACAGCAGCAAAACCGATCTTCTCAAAAGGGCATATAGCTAAGTTCATTTCCATGCTTCAATCCCTTCATAAGCTTTCCTTGCAATTAGAATAAACCCCAAACTCCTTATTATGGCTTAGCCTATACTGAATGTACTGGATATACTAAATTCCCGTAGTTTTCATGAGCTTCTCCAATAACTTTTCCCCTTTCATATACTCTAGTCATACCAGTGTTTCTTAACTTTTGGGAATACCTCAGAGCCTTTGCACATGCTTTTTTTTTTCCTTCTTTGTAGAATGCTTTCCCCTTTTTCTTTATGTTGCCAGGTGCTCCCTTCTGTTTTGGTATCATGGGAAATTCCACCACCTTCTGCTCCTACACTCATTACCTCAGCAAAAGTTTATGCCCATGTTAAACCATTAGTAGAGTTCTACTCAGCAATTGAAAAAAAGGAGCAAGCTATCGATGGAAGCAAAAGTCTGATACATCTCAAAAGCATTATACTGAGCAAAAGGGCACAGACACAAATATAAACATTTACGTGGAGTTAAAGAATGGCAAAATTAATCTGTGGTGATAGAAGTAAAAAAAAAAAAGTGGTTGCCTCTAGGAGAGAGTTGAAATTGACTGGACAGAAGCATAAGGAACTTCTGGGGTGATAAAATGTTTTATATTATAGATGTTTTATATTGCGTGGCAGTTCCATGGATGTATTCAATTGTCAAAAGTCATCAATCTGAACACTTAGATTTGTGCATTTTACTTTATGTAAATTATGCCTCAATTGGAAAAAATAGCAGTATGTTTATTCCCGAAATTATGTAAGTAGTTGAAGTGCTTTAAAGATTTGATTCAAGTGAGGTTAATTCTATAGCCATCATCAAAAACTGATAATTTTACATGTTGCAGAGTATGTTTTTGATCCTTGAAAGTCATACTCACAACCAAAATTTAGTTACCCATAATGGTTGCATAGGGTAAAGTTTGTCTCCATTTTTCTTCAATAGCTTTTGAGATTTCAACTTCTAATAGCTTTCAGAGCAGGGAGTATATCGTTGTGGAGCAAGAATGTTTTAGAGTAAGACAGACTGGAATAGAGTCTCATGTCTACAAATTGTCTACGACATGGGTACGTTGCTGGATCTGAATAGCTTCAACTCTAAAGTGCAAATAAAGTCTGGCTTACAAAGCAAAGATTCTTAAATTAAAAATGATCATTCCTGATATCTGGGGGCCTCCGTAATCTCACCCACATATGCCACATATACCCTTATCGTGGACTAGAAATATGTTGAGATGTCAGAATGAAAGTGGAGTTGTAAAAAGGCCCGCTGTGGTTGACCATCACACAGTAGGCACTTTTTAGAACCTACTTTATACCTTTTTCTCTTTATGAAGCATTCTGTATTTGAGAAAGAAAAAGAAGTAAAATGGTTATTTGCTTTCTGGCAGTGGGGACTGTTTAAACAAGATTCACATGTGAGGATACTCTGTGTGTTCAGAGGTAACTACGTCTCTTAAATTTAGCTAAAATGTACTCAGTTTATTGGATCTTGCAATTCCACATGAGTGTGAATGCAGTCAGTGTTGATTTCAGGGGGTCTGTACATTTTCTCTGTGGCCTATGTTACTTTTCCAGTGCTAAAAGATGTGTTCATCCCTGCTGTTGCCTTTCATATTGATGATTTAATGAACCTCTAAGTCTTCTCCCATGTGAGGAATGTTTCATTCATTTCTGGATCTTCCTGTCTGACTCTCATGTCTGGGTCATGGTAGGAAGTATAGTGTCAAAATGCACCATGGATCGGGACAATGCAGACGTTGCTTTGAATATCTGGGATAATACCTACCTTGCAGAGTGAGTGATCCAAGGAATTTCCTCGAGGCCCAGATCCTGCATCCATGTTAAGTAAGACCTCTGTGATTTTTCTTCCTGATCTATAAAGTGAAAATAATTACTTGGGTCATGGTGAGGATTATGTGAGATATTACCTTTAAAGCCAGGTGCCCTTGTTATGTGCTCTTACAGTTTCAGATAACACTTGTCACGTTTGTTATCTCACTTGTAAGTGTCAATGTTTTGATCAATGCCTTTCTTACCTAGGACATTAGAAGCTCCAAGTGGGAAAATGGTCTATTTTGCCCACAGTTGTGTTCACAGGACCTAGTATGTTACCTGGCAAAGAACAATTGTCCAATACTTATTCATTGGAGAAAAAAAAATGGAGGGAACCATGTTCACTTATTCTCAGTTTCTCTCTGTTCCTTCCCCTGAATAAATGACTGGGATGAATGAATAGTCAAATCTTATATGACATTTTAAGCCAGTCAGAGAAAAGATGGAAGTTGTTCGTAGACTGTCATTTAGCACAGGGAAGGATCAGGGAAGTTTAGCACAGAGAAGAGATGTGATAGCTGTCTTCAAATGTTTAAAGTATTATTATGCTATAAGAATTTAATCTTGTTCTGAATAACCCCAGAGGTATAAAGATCCACAGCTTCAGTCTTGAAGCTACAGGGAGGTTGACTTTTGACTCAATAAAGAGCCTTCTGATAGAATTCCAAAAGAAGGAAGTGGGTGCCTCAAGAAACAGTTTTCTAGCACTTAAGATATCTAAACATAGGCAAAAGTGTGGGAAGTTGGAACTTGGGAGTCATAAAAGGGGGTTTTTGAATGAGTTGGGTGATTAGGCGAGTTGACCTTGAAAGTCCTGTGGAATTCTAAGAGTCTGTGATACTGTGAGTCTCATTCTCCCAACAAAAAAGACAGGGCAGAAGATCAGACTGCAAGAAATAGGATGAAGATATCAGGAAGTCATAAAAGGTAACAAGAGGAAGTAAGGCAGAGGACAACTGTCAATTTGAGGCACTTGTCTAGAGCCAACCCTACGTAGAGAACGGTGGTGAGCTAATTAAAAATCTTTAACAACACCAACACAAAACAAAACTTACAAAAAGTAAAGTTTCAGAGTATTGTAACCTACCTCGCAGTTGATGTTTTGCCAAGCATACCTCAGGAAGATCCATATAAATGACATAAATTTGTTGTGTAATGATAAAAATGATATCTCTCAAAGAATTTGTGACTCTGTGAATAAAGTCACACTTATAAAAATCCCAAGGTATGCAGATCACATATTTGGAAGACAGCAATGATATTTACTAAATGCTTAGAGACTCCTGACTATACCATTTATTCACTGTAAAACCTTAAACGAGTTGTCTACTACTCACTCATTCAACTTGTACTTAATGATTCCCTACTATGTATCACTTACTGTGTAAGGCACGGGGGATGTAGCACTGAACAAACAGAAGTGGGCACTGATGGAATTTTCAATCCAGTATTAAAATTAAGAGTGCAGTGAATGAGAGGTAGACACGTTAAATGACTATACAATGAGTTGCAGAGTGGCTCTGAAATTTGGAAAAAGCCAATTTGCCTAGGGCAATGTTTCTTAGCCTCTGCACTATTGACATTTTGATCCAGATAATTCTTTCTTATGGTGGGCTACCCTGTGCAGGATGTTTAGCAACATCTCTGACCTCTACCCACTAGATGCCGAATAGCACCTCTTCATATTGTAACAGAGAAATGTCCCAGACATTGCCAAATGTCCCTCAGCAGGCAACACTCTCCTTGATTGAGAATCACTAGTTTAGGAGGGGAACTTTCTGAAGAGGTGACGTCTAAGGAAGCTGGTAATATGTGCTAGGTGTTGTTCTTGATAAATGAATTAAATATGGCTCCCGCCCTCACAGGGCAACAAGTCTAATAAAGAAAACAGGTAACCAGGCAGCGCCCTTCTGGTGGCTAGATGGGATGCTGCCCGACTCATAAATTGCTTAATTAAATCCAATTAGATCTTTAAAAGGAAGGAAGGAAGGAAGGAAGGAAGGAAGGAAGGAAGGAAGGAAGGAAGGAAGGAAGGAAGGAAGGAAGGAAGGAAAGGAAGGAAAGGAAGGAAAGGAAGGAAACTGGTAACAAAACAATTAATACAGTGTGATAAGTGCTGTGGGAATATTTATGAACAGCTAATAACCCACAAGTGTGAGCTCAGATTTAGGCTTTTCTGGGTTGAAATCCTGGTCACTTATAAGCCAACTTAGCATCTTCATGCCTCGATTTTATCATCTGTAAAATGGGGCTAGGAAGGCCACCCATTTTCTAATCTATTTATATATATATATATATAAATTTTGTTGGAGAATATTAGGGAATGGTGTGTTTTTCCAGGGCCCATCAGCTCCAAGTTGTTGTCCTTCAATCTAGTTGTGGAGGGCGCAGCTCAGCTCCAAGTCCAGTCGCCGTTTTCAATCTTAGTTGCAGTGGGTGCAGCCCACCATCCCATGCGGGAATTGAACCTGCAACCTTGTTTTGTTTTGTTTTTTAATTTATTTTTTAAATTTATTGGGGTGACAATTGTTAGTAAAATTACATAGATGTCAGGTGTACAATTCTGTATTACATCATCTATAAAACACATTGTGTGTTGTTAAGAGCTCATGCTCTAACCAACTGAGCCATCCGGCTGCTCCTCTGGCAGCTCAGCGGCAGCTCGTTGTCTTCAATCTAGTTGTGGAGGGCGCTGCTCACTGGCCCATGTAGGAATCAAACTGGCAACCCTGTTGTTCAGAACTTGCACTCTAACCAACTGAGCCATCCGGCCGCCCCTCTAATCTCTTTTTCAAGATACCAAGAGTTCCAGTAGGAAACAGCTTAGGAACTATGCTTGGTGAATAGTAGAAGGAAGAGGAGGAGAAAGAGGAGTCAACAATTTTGGGGGTTTTTTGGTAATGGGCCAGATAGTAGATATTTTAAGCTTTGTGGGCTAAACAGTCTCGGTCACAGCTACTCAGTTCTGGAGTTATAGTGTGAAAGCAGCCATGGGCAATACTTAAATTAATGAGTGTGGCTGTGTTTCCAATAAAATTTGTTTTACAAAAACAGATTTTGCAAAACAAAGTTTTCTGTAGTTTACCAACCCCTGATAAACACACACCATTGTCAACATTGAAATTTATCAAATTTTTTTTTTATTTTTCAATGTTCTTATATTTGCTTTGGTGATTCAAGTCAGAACAAAAAAAGGAAACAAGTTATCATGCATGTTTTGGAAGAATAAAAAGCATTGTTAAATAGGATGATTAATATACTGAGAAAAACCAAGAGACTGCGTTTTTGAAAAATGTTGGAAGTAATTTTAAAACTATGTTAAAATGAATGGATATAATACAAATATATGAAACTCAATAGTTTCTCTTTATACTATCAACCATTTATAACCTGCAAATGAAAAAATATTCATGATAATGACAAAGTGTAAACTAAGGAGAATAAAACTAACAAGGAAGTCATAAGTCCAGTAGGGCAAAAACACTATAAAGCCATATATGTGTGTGTGTAGATATATGTGGAAAGAAATACTTTGTTCTAGGATTCAAGGCTTACTGTCAATAAAGTTGTAATACTAGCCAGATTAACATTTGAGTTTAATGCAGTTCTAATCAGAATGCCTTTGGTGTATTTGTGGAAACTTGGTGATATAGTTCCAAAGTTCATAGGAAATAACATAATTTAAAGTTATATAGAAGAAAATTGCATGTGTGTGTACACGTGTGCGTGCGAATTACTAAGAACATTATGAGTAAGAAGTATATTGTGCAGATACATGTCCTTTTAGATTTTTACTGTACAGAGGGTGCCAAAAAACGTATACACATTTTAAGAAAGGAAAAAACTGTATTAAAATTGTAATACTCAATATGTACCAAGTGGTTACCATCAGTGTAATTTTAAATTCCAAGATATAAACTGTTTTCTGTTCTCCACGATGAGTCGTTTCCACAAGGTGACAGCAGATAATACCAATCACCTGGTTTCAAGGAACCGATTTTCCGTATTTCCTGACCAACTTTTCTCAGGATTCGGGAATGGGAAAGCGAAAAAAATCCCTGAGAACGGGCAGGAATTCCCACCCGGAAACCCTAGCAATAAGTAGGAAAAGAGTTTAAGAGATACATTGTGAGTAGTACATTTATTTCCCATTGTGGGTATTACTGGGTTCAAGGAGCCGATTTCCTGATTTCCCGACCAACTTTTCTCGGGATTCCGGAATGGGAAAGCGAAAAAAATTCCTGAGAACAGGTGGGATTTCCTGCCTGGAAACTCTACATAAAACATAAAACTGGCAGGCTGAATTAACTGAAAGTTTAAAGTGTCCGTATAGCAAAGAAAGCTTAAACAAAGTAGAAACAAAATAAAATAAAGTAAAATAAAATAAGTAATAGACTTAGAGAACATATTTACAAAATCTATGACTGGGGGTTGGTCAAAATACTAACGTGAGGAGGATATGAAAAGTCATTTCACTAAAAGTCAAACAAATTGCCTATAAGTATATGAAATAATATTGATCTCTACTAGTAATAACTACACACCACGTTGCAGTAATAACAAATATTATGCCTCTGTTTAGTTTACTTTTTCTGTCTTCTGATGAGACCATTTACCAGCAAGTAACACATTCTAATTTAGCATTAGCAGAAATGAAATGTGTTTCCAATCACTGCCCTTCATTATGTTGCATTTGTCAAAGAAATTACTTTTTTTCAATTTTTTTTACAACTCCCGTAGAACATTACCAAAAAGTGTTTACACTTGATGGCAGACTTAGATTTAAACGTTGTGTTTGCACATCCAGTTAAGGCGATTTACTCCCTTTATCCCCAGGAACTGTATTATGCTTAATTGAAAAGTCAAAAACAAAACACAACAAGACACTTGTTCCTGAAATTTTTAAAATTTTATTTCAGAGGGTAAAATAATTTTCATTGCCTTTCATAAACAAGTACATTTCCTTTGTTCCTTAGCAGCTTTATACTGAATAGATTTTAATTCGCTAAAAGCATATTGTAACTGAATTTCCTCATGATCATATTTCTATTTTCATGGTGAAACTAAATTCGGTTCATTTATTGCCTTTCAGAGAACGGTGCTTGCTCTGGCATATTTTTTTCCATACAAATACCTATATCTCTTCTTGAGACTTGGATAAATCCTTTCACAAAGAAAGTTTTCCCAGTTGGATCACCTCTGACTTAAACTGCCTGAGGAAGTGTTGGGATGGCGAGGAATGGCTTTAAGAAATGAAGTGCAAAAAATGTAATGCTTTTCTGTGATACAAATACATGAAATGACCCCAAATGACATCACTACTTTTTTGTCTTCTCATTTTTCCCACAAGTGTGATTCTGGTCAATTATAAAAATTGACATTTGCAGTGGGCCCTTCTGTAAAAGAAGTGCCAAATCAGAAACAATTTATTTTAGAAACGGAGAGATATAAACATATGTATCTCCTGTCTCTGAACTGTGAAGGTTGAAAAGCAAGGGGATGATCTTCAAAGTGTCTAAAATACTGATTTGTGGCATAGTTTTACAAAAATGCTTCAGGTTTATTTTTCCTTTCTTTGTTTTCTGCGTGGTCCCTTATGCTTTGTTGCTCAAATTTGAACCTCTTTACATTTGAATTTATTTTTAAAAAGATATTTCATAGTGCCATCTAACTCCTTTTAGATAGTCATTGCTGAAAAAGTAAGAATTATTCTGCGAATCCAAATCTGATATTTTCCCTAATATCACAAATGTTGTTTTTGTTTGCTTTGTGTCTATATGAGCCTTCTCTTTCTCCCTCTCTCCTAGAAATTGCCCCAATGCAAACTTTATAAAAGGTTCATTTTCAGTTGCTGTATTTATTTCAGGAACAAGGATACTGGGTATTAAAATTAGAGTTACTTTTCAATATCAAGCTAATAACTTGCATAAATAAACTTTAACAGTACAATAGTCTAGCATTCAACACAATCTTTCCAATGTACACATCCCAACCCATAGATATATACTCAATATCCACCACTCTTAAGGAGTTCATAACAAAATGATCAAATCAAGTGGAAAAAGTAGAATGAAAATTGTTGATCATTCTTCATCAGGGTACTTTTTTATCTTTAAGAAAAATAAAAAATAATATACATAAAGCAGCCCTCCTGGCTAAGATTTTTTTGTAGCTCAATGTTGAAAGTTTTGTTGTTTTTAAATTAAAGTTTATTGGGCTGACAATGGTTAGTAAAGTTACATAGGTTTTAGGTGTACGATTCTGTAATACATCATCTATATATCACATTGTGTGTTCACCACCCAGAGTCAGTTCTCTTTCCATCACCATGTATTTGATCCCTTTTACCCTCATCTACTACCCCTCCTCCCCCTTAAGTTAATCATTGATCTTATAAATGAAAAGATGAAATAAAAATTCACAATCTATCAGGTAGTCTATATTGCATCAGATACAATATATAAAGTATAACAGTGAGTTAAACTGCCTGACAAATTTGAGTTAAACTTATTTAAAGTGCCAGGACAAAAACAGTAAGGAATGATGGACTGAATAGAATACAGTCAAACATATGTATCTATAGAATACAGTCATACAAAATACACTCATATTTCTTCATTATGAATGCCAAGTTAATGCAAGAAAACAAAAACAACCAAAGCAGTGTGGTATGCCAGATTTCAACTTTCAATTTTAAAAAATTTTTCCCCGCAAGAGGGTATTTTCTTTTTTGGATTAGCTCAATTATTTCAGATCTTAATTTAAATGGTTGATTTACTTTGCTTCTGAGATTTTTCTTGGCTAAGAAGAAAGAAATAGGTTTTGATGTGTATCCTGAGTAGAACTAATTGTTTATCACTAAATTTGAAGATCTCTAAGAGGTAGAAATAGTGGAACTGTGAAACCCTACTGCACTTATAAATCGCCAAATGAAGGGATACATTGGGTTGTATGAAATGTTAAGAGCATGATGCATCTTGACCAAGAACAAAATTTTTGGACCTCTCTGTACTATACATTCAGTTTTTTAAAAGGCCACTGTAGACGAAATCACCTTCTCTATTTTGCATTATTTTTGTATAAAGGGTTTCTAAGACTGGTAAGCCCACGTATCACATTTATTTTCTTCAAGTAGTAGTCAGCTTTTTTCCAATAACATGTAAATGCATGTAAATGCTGCAACATAAAAAACTTGCAACACTGCTTATGACAGGGACTTAGATTTTTGTTGAAAGACTGTATGGATGGTGATTTCAACCTTGACATTTTCAATTTTGCCTTCACATTAGAATGAACCAGAGAGACGTAAAGAAACCCAAGTCCAGGCCGCAGCTCAGATTAATCAAAACCAAATTCCTGGTGAGGGAAGGCGCTTGGACATTATTATTTCTTTAAAGCTCTTTGGGTGAGATGAAGCTGAGAACCCTTGAGAGACCACGGAGTCTCAGAAAGTTTGAGAAACTTTCCTCAGGCTACACAGATAGTTATTAGCAATACTGACTCTCAGTCACAATTCTGCATCCTTGTTCTGTGACTCTCCAGTATGTGCGGCTGCCTCTTAGCACTGCTTTCTTACTACTGAAAGAAACAAAATCTAAGGCTAGAGGATAGGAGAGGGAGTTAGGAATTATATTTTGGCACAAATACCAATAAGGCTCTTTCCTCCAGAACTACAATAAGGCTATGTTAACTTTAGCCCATAACTATTTAACTATGATATACAATTGAAGAAGAATGTGTACACATTATCAGGTGATTTTGATAGGTCAATTTATATGTCTTGTCAAAGACAATGACGGAATTTCTCAAAACGGATGTCTTGTATATTTTGGATATTAGCCCCTTATCGGAGGCATTGTTTGCGAAAATCTTCTCCCATTCAGTTGGTTGCTTCTTTGTTTTATTAATGGCTTCTTTCGCTGTGCAGAAGCTTTTTAGTTTGATATATCCCATTCATTTATTTTAGCTTTTACTTCCCTTGCCTTTGAGGTCAAATTCATAAAATCCTCTTTGAATCCAAGGTCCGTGAGCTTAGTACCTATGCTTTCTTCTATGTAGTTTATTGTTTCAGGTCTTATGTTTAGGTCTTTGATCCATTTTAAATGAATTTGGTACATGGTGACAGATAGCAGTCTCATTTCATTCTTTTGCATGTGGCTTTCCAACTCTCTCAGCACCATTGGTAAAAGGAGTTAAATATATGGTGATGGAAGAACTGGCTCTGGGTGGTGAACACACAGTGTGATATATAGATGATGTAATACAGAATTATACACCTGAAATCTATATAACTTTGCTAACCATTGTCACCCCAATACACCTTAATTAAAAAAAAAAAATAAACAAATGTCTTCATTCTGGCATACATGTAACCTGGGGGTACATGAAGCCCTTCTAAGAAGTAGGCAAATAAAACAGATAGTCTTAAAGGAATTTATTTCTAGATCTTCAACATTCTTTTGTACTTTTCACTGAAACTGAATTGTCTGAAAAAAAGAAATGCCTTCAGTCAAGACCTCAGGTTGGTTCTCCTTTCCCACCTCCCCATTCTAAACTACTTTCCCCATTGTAAAAATAAAAAGCTTATCTTTCATCCACCTAGAATTTTACTAGGGCTTCTTCCAAAAGTAAAAAGGGGCATGAATGACTTGAATGACTGGACAGTATAGCTTTTTCAAAGAAGATGGTTGCTAACTTTGCTTTCAACTAATCCTGAAGAGAAGACGTGGTGAGTTGTTAGCTGATCATTAAAAATAAGTTTTGATGATGCATCACCATGTACTTTTTGCATTTGACATAGGAAAGGCTCAGAGAATTAAGCAACATTACTGTAATAAAACTCCTTCCATTCTTTTTGCTCTCTTAGTTGAGTAAGATTTATTAGCACTTATATCTATAAAAATGAAAAATAGGAATAGAATCAATGCTGAAACTTTTCCAATTCTAGAAATAATGTATATTCTTCTATAGGTATGTAGATTAATTGTTAAACCCCCATTTGTCTTATTAAGAGAAGTATTTTCGATAAAACTTTATTATTTATCAAATACATATACATATATATATATATATATATATATATATATATATATATATATATAAAATTTTGATCAATTATATCCTGTTAATAATTGTAGAGATAACTGAATCCAAAGTTTCTTTTAACACTTTAGAGGCTATGGTGACAGAAAAGAAAATGAATGTATTTTTTTTTAGAAATCATTTTAGAAAATAAAGGAGATCAATAAAATCTTTCAAGCATAGCTATATGTCTTTTATTTAAAAATATCTATATTTACAATGTGCCTCAAATTATATCCTTTGCAGTTATTTAAAGTAAGAATGAAAAACTATAGATGCACATTTAAAAATCTGCAAGGGGTAACAAGTTTTTCAAAAGTCTTCTTTAGGAGTTACAGAAACAAGAAAGTTTGAAGACCCCTAATCAGTATCTCTAAGAGAAGGTATATGTTACTACCTCCTGGAAAATTCCAGCAGTTCATCCTGGTACTTTAAAGATAATAGTAACTTATATGAGGTCAGAGGGGTAGTCGCTGACTACCTTGGGGGAGGAGGGTTATCACTTTGTGAGGGGTGTAAATGTCTAACTGTTACGTTGTTTTGTACACCTGAAACAAACGAACAAAAGATAAAAGAAGATGATAGTAACTATTTTTTAAGAATGCTTTAGATAAAAATCCTTCATATACACGTATTTTTAAAGGATGTTTAAACATTTTCAGCTTGTGAACCCAATATTATTCATGGGTGTATATGAAGCTCTTAGTTTGCAAATATCAGAGGTAAGCTATTAAAATGCCAAAATTTAATTTGCCTTGATGTATGCATAAATTAATCCCATGTCCATCTCGTCAGTGAGAGTATATTTTAGTCTCTCTTTCTCTGTATATATATTTTGGACTAATAGGTTAGAAAACAGTATTAATGTAATACCGTAATTAACTAAATGAAACATAATTAAAATTGAGAATTACCTATATGATAATTTTTTACTTTAACGGATACATCGAAAGAATAAGGGTTTTCCCTTATTGAGACAAGCTTCATCTCATCTGTTTACTCAGCTAATTAAACTTCACTAGTTTATTTTTCTCCAAGCATCTATTCAGGTGGGTCTGAGAAACTGAACAATCCCACCAGAGCATGTCGACACCACCCACATTCTAAATGCTTCACTTGTTCACAGTTGACATTTATTGAATGTCCCGGCTGCTGATAGGTAACATTTTGGATGAATTGACAAGGTTAGTGAGAAAGAAGAAAATGCTGTTCTTGGAGATGATGTGGTTTAAGGAAAAGAACTATGTTTTAGAATTCCCCTGACTTGGATTCAAACTCTGGCTTTCCCTTTTGCGCCAGTTGTTCAGAGAACCTACCCTGTTTCTTCTGCAAAAGGATCTTCTTTTGCAGGATTTTTGTGAAGATTCAAAAAGATACAATGTTTTAGAAACAAATAAGCACTGATAAGTGTTAATTCCAGTCTTTTCCCAGTTAGAGTTGTAAGATGGGAAGAAAGGTATACCAAAGAATGATCAAATTGTAGCTGACAGAACAGTGAAAGATCATTTACACAACAAAACTACCTATTAAATGATTTTACAACATTAGAAATGACTAAGTTTTGTCAGATATTATAACCAAGTACACTCTGATTAAAGTAAAGCAGTACCTTTTTTTTCTATTTATTACTCATTTTTCTCTTTGCCTTATTCATTCATTGGCCTAATATTAAGGACATATAATGTGCCAGACACTTTGTTAGGTGTTGAATATATCGAAAATCTTAGTACAAATATACATTTTATATATATATATATATATATATATATATATATATATATATATATATAATTTCTACTTTGTGTTATCACAATCGATGCCATATATATTCTTCAAAGGACCTTGTTTGGACACATAGAGTCTCAGCAGAATCAGAGGAATCTGCTCACATCCATCTGTCATTTTGAAGTTAATTAATAATGCACCATTCAAATAACACTACAAATTACAATTTAGCATGAAAATACATTAGATTTCTGTTGTACATAAGGAGGTTGTAACGTGTTTCTAGAGTGTGTGTATGTCTATCTGTGCAATGTGTATATAAAGTTAAATATTAACTATATCTCGTGTTCAATAAAAAATTAAATCTCCTATAATATATTGTCTTAAGGCTTTTCATTTGGTTTTCTAGAAATTATGTGAAATATATTTCCTGGAATAGAATTATTAGCATTTTTGGTTCTGAGAGATGAAGAAATCTAGAGGAAAAGAACAAGAGAAAGAGTGTAATGGACAAAGCTTTGCTGGAAGTTAAACCACCAGTTTATATTGGAGCTGTCATTGAAGCTTTCAGATGTACCTTGCCGATGGCTAGGTTATTTTCAAAGATTGATATGCTAAAATGGAAATAAATGCAACTTAATTCCCAATTTACATTTCCATTATTTTTGAAAAGGCAAAGATGAAAAGAATTGTGTAATTGCAATTCTCTTAGGAAAAGTAATTCTTGGAAAAACTGACAAGTATGAGTGGGGTTGATGGATCTTATTGGACAAGAGAAGAGCCTAAGCCTTCGTTATTTTGAAATCGGTCTAGAAATCTATTTTTCCATGGAAAATGTACCATATTTTCAGTAATTTCCTTGTCATTTTACTGTCTGCTTTACTGTTGTAACATAAATTCTGAATTCCTTATTCCATTTGAGATCTGCTTCCTATAGCATTACCTCTTCTAAAGTTATCAAGAAATAATAAGCTACTCAATACTCCACAGATGTCAAAGCAATTATTGTTAGGTTTAAATATTAAACTGTTGACCCTTTAAAATCAGTTATATTCCAGGTTGTTAAAAACAAAACTATACTCAAGTAATAATAAATCTGTCCGCTTAAGCAACTCAACAAACACATTTACAATTTTGTTTATAAAATGTAATTCCAGACAATAGGATTTTCTGTTTTCAAGTTCATTTTCTTAGACTGAGCAGGAGGCAGGGCTGCATCCAATCAAAATGTCCATGGATGCTCTACTGCAGTTTTCATGTGGCCTCATTGGGTAACTCCTAATGCCTACCACATTATCTGGAAAATGGTCCAGATAAGAACGTGCTCTTTCTTATTAGATAGCAGCATTACTTGGCCACGTTTTTCTCCCAGCACATAAAATGTCTGCCCTTTACATGCAAGATAAACTTCCCAAGTTTACCTATGCACCATGGACTAGAGCTCATCTGAAATGGTACAGGTCAGGGGCAAATTCTAGCACACTGCTCACTCTTGTAAAAGCATAATACACATGAGACTGGTATAGTTTGAATCTGTTCTCATTCATAGAAGATAAAACCATTTGCAAGTATCTGTATTTAGCTATTATGAGTAACGAAAGACCCGTGACATACGCCACACATCGTGGTGATGGAGAGCCATCATCCTGAGATGTGTCTCTCAAAAGTCTCAGTCATGCTTGAACAGACCCAGAGCTTCTTCTTGAGGAAGGTTCCAGCTCAGTCTGAAGGTAGCCTCACAGCCCACTTCTCTGTAAGACTCGGAAGATCTTTATCTGGGCACTAACACATGTCAGGCTTTTCAATTTTCCTAACAGTGTATTAATAACCATTGCTCATCCAGTATCCAAAGCATATCTGTCTTTCTCAATTAGAGCTCGCCATGCTTTCATCATAAATTAGAGCTTCAAACTGTCTGCTATCTTACTCTTATAAAAAACCTGGCTGAAGGTGATATTTAAGGGTGATGCTGTAACCCAGTGTTCATTTCTAAGGAGCTGCTGACCCTGCAGCTTTGTGATTCTGTTACTCCAAGGACTTGCTATCCACATTTCCCTTTGGAAAGTCTAAGGGCTTTCCTTGTATCAGAAAGCTGCATACCTGGGCCACGTTACTCTGCCTTCCCAAGAATAAAATACTGTGAGTTCTATTTCAATACGAAATACTCAGACTCCATCAGAGATCAATCAAGAACATCATGAAAAATCACTTTTTATATTTGATGTGTATTTCTCAATAATCCTATCACTTTGGATGGTCAGTATTATCAGGGAATGCTCCCATGGGGACATAGTTCTTTGAGAATTTAGCACCAAGACAATAATTTGTATCTTTTGAATTTGTGTTATTTCCTATAAGGGTATGTGCTCCTTAGATCCAGCTACTGACTGAAATGATCATCTGGTATCAACTTAGCTCCAGACTCTTGCTTAGCATAATAGGTTTGATGAATCTGGATGTTCTTCTGGCTAAGTCGTGTTAACCGAATACATGTTAAAGTCACCTTTGATTCATAGGACATTTTGTGCCAAAACACATTCATCCAAACTCAGATCATTACCTGGGCCTCTGTCCCTACTACCAAAGGAATAAAAACAATTTCTGAAAAAGAAGTCTTCTACCCAAGAGGACATATCTGCTTTGCTCTTCCCCCCCCACCCCCACCCCCCGCCCCATAACCACCTCCGTGATTATAAAAGAACTTTTAAAAATTAAAAAAAAAAAAACAAAAAAAACACCTCTTCTACAGTTGTTAGTGTCTGGCTTATGCGGTAGCTCACTTGAAAATAGTTAAAACCGTTTTGTGGATGGTGCCCAAGACAGCTTGGCATCGGAAAAAAATGTGACTGTTCAATATTATATTTTTGAGTTACTTCAGGGCAGAAACAGAGATGGAGATTATACATTGCATAAGATCTTCATTGGCATGAGATGGCCAAGGAATATGTAGCCATTAGATTATAAACTAATGCATATTCTCACTTTTAACAGTAGTCAACCTCGTTAATATATTTTGCACCACTATTTCCAGTGCACATTAAAAGTAATTTATTGACATTAATTTTTTAAAATGGTCTTCAGACTTTTGGCTCAGAGAGTGTTCTGCTCATAAGACAGATTTCCACATACCTCCTACATACCTTAACTTGGATGTCCTGAATGTCCCATCGATTCAAAAATGTCTCAATCCTTTCCAACATCCCTCAAACTTTTTCCCCCCCGTATTTCTTGTGTTAGCTGATGGCTTCATCATTCTCCCTGTCACCCAAGCGGGGAAAAACCAAAAACAAAACTGCAGTCAGAGCAGACTCCTATCCATTCTGCCTCTTTTCTCACTCAAATTTATACCCAAGTTCTGTCATTTCAAACTCTGAAATGTTTCTCAAGACATTTATAATATGGCTCCCATCTACATTTTCAATTTTCTCTTCTATCATTTCATTTTCATTCATCCTGCTATCAGTCATCCAACAAACATTTATTTAGCTTCCTCAGTAATCATTATTATTAATTATGACTAGATAATAAGGACACAAAAGTGAATATGACAGACATGATCCCAGTAGGGATATCGCACTTTACACAAGCAATCAATTATGAGGAATCTCATGAAGCATTTACAGGAGAGAGAGAGAGACAAATGGACCATTTGGGGTACCATTAAGAATCTGAATTAGTATCTCGGTCAGAGAAAGTGTCTTTGAAGATGTGATATTTAAACAGGGAATTGAAGGATATCTAAATAGGTAAGAATTCACCACTCAAAACGTTGTGGGGGTGGGGGAGAATTTTTCATGCAGAAGGCATGCCACATGGAAAGAACTAGGAAAAAAAATGTCACACAATAAAGGGACTGAAAGAGTGTGGCAAGAGTATGTTTGGAAGGAAGAGGGCTGAGACCAAGTTCAAGAGGAGATGGAGTCAGACCCTGGAGAAACTTTGGCTGCTGTTTGAGAGGCTTGTGTGTGTTTTGCCCTCTGGGTTTTTGGAAGTCACTGAGGGGTGGTCAACAGGAAAGAGTCACGATAAGAGCTGTGATTCAGAGACTTGTTTTCTTGAAGTGTGGAGAATGGTTGAGAAGCAGGTCTGAAAGGTAGAGAAAAAAGTCTATTACTGTAATCTTGGCAAGAAATGACAGTGATTTTGACTAAGATGGTGCATGAGGGTGCAAGGAAGTGGACCAATCTGAGAAAAATGCAGGAGGTAGTACTGACGGAAGTTGGTGTTGGATTGAATGGATATCGGATAAAGTCTGAAGAAATATTCATATGTGATTCCTAGTTTCTGACTTGATTTTTCCTTGGGAGATGACACTACCTACCATTTATGGAAATGTTAAAATAATAAGTGCTATTATGTTGGATGAAATCATGAATGATTAAATGCAAATTAAGGGGAGCAAAAGAGATTTGGAGAGAAAGAGGAGGTGAGTTTGTTTTGGATGTGTTAATTCTGAGATATCTGTGAAACTTCTAAGTGAAAGGTTAAGTAGACAGTCAGAGAAATGAATGTGGATGTCAGAAAGAGAGGTGGTCACCACAAACTACATGTCTGCCCCTAAGCCTGTCATAATGCTTCACGTCAGTGTGCATGTGACAAGCATTTGCCGGGAGCCTTTATCATTCACCTCTCTTTCTATACTCAGCTAAAATATCACCTATAATAATTCTTCCCTGTCCTCACCATCCTGATTTGCTGGTATGATTAATTTCTTCCTATCTGTGCTCCCAAAATAGTTGTTTTATTGACCTGATAGATAGTTCCTCAAGAGGCACAATTGTGTGATTTGTATGTGACCATTTCCCCAACCAGATTTGGAGCACCTTGAGGGCAGAAAGAAATGTTTTCCTCTTTTATGTCCATGCTTAGCACCACATCTGGACCACTGTGGATCTAGCTTTCTAAGATGAATATATTGATTAAAGTATTCAGGAGCCACTGTATTTCAAACAATGTTCTGTACACTATATACAAGACACACGAGGTCCATGCGCTCATAAGCTCAGATTGTAGTAAACCAAGCTAAGGGACAAACAGAGAGGAAAAAATGTCAGAAAGTGGGAAATGCTATGCAGAGAATTAAAAGAGAGTTAGAAAGGCTCGAAGGTTGTTTTAAGAGTTCACTGAGGTGTTTATTTTTAAGATGTGATTTTAAAAAAAGAGCCAGCCAAGTAACGATCTGGGGTCCATGCACTTCAGGCCCAGGTGATAGAGGATGTGAAGGCCCTAAACATGGACTAGTTTTGCATGTTGAGGGGGGAACAAGAGAACCAGGATGCCTATAAGGTTTTTAGGAAGACGATGAGTTATATTTTCCCCTTGTCTTTGAAGCATGTCATTTCATATCTCTGAGTTTATTCTTTGCCTTAGCTCCTGGGTGCAGTGTCTGAGGTAAATGTCTTAATTAACACGGGACTCTCTGTATAGTACTGCCCAGTGTCACAAAGATTGACCGAAAGAAACCATGTGTTCACATCATATAGCCATCCAATGGAAGCACACAATGGGAATCAATACATGACGTTTATTTATAAAAGGTAAGGGCTGTACAAGTGGTCATAGCAACTTCAAATTGAAAAGTACCTGAGAGTGACCTTCAAGGAAGATTTAAAGGCCAGAAAAGAGCCTAGGATCCATGAGGGTGGATTTGTTTGAGGTGCTAGGCTTAGGCATTTATCTTCATGAGTGTGTATGAGTTTAAGTTTATATTGGCCAATTTTATTTGCTTGTTTATTGGTTTCCAACATGTCTTGTCTAAGGGCCAAATGTATCCCTAGAGAATAACCACTCCAACTACGCCAGTTGCCGTATTTTTATGTAACCGTCAACTCCTCATACTAAAGTGCCTCCAGAATAGAAAATAAATCTTTCAAAGTTTCAAAAGCGGCTCTCCATATATTCCCCTCACAACTACCAGGAAGACATTTCTAGGTTCCTAACATATTGCATGTTGCCAGGAAGTATATTCAAACCTTCTCAAGTTACACACTTACCAGTGTGCTTCTTCGATTGCTCCTTGAAATTGGGAGCTAAGCTCCTTCCAGGAAAAAGAAAGAAAAAAAAAAACAGTCTGTGGACGTGGACAACTAATTTCATTTTTAAAATAAGATACATGATACATGTGAGTCAGGGCTTTGTTTTGTTTTGAATTTACCACAGCTTCAAAAGGCACCATTGCTTTGGAGCAAGGATCAGCAAACGTTTTCTGTAAAAGATTAGATATAAGTATTTTTGGTTTGGTGGACTCTAAGGTCTCTGTTGCCACTACTCCACTCCGCCATTGTACTGTGGAGGCATTCATCACTGATACTAAATGACGGTGTGTGGCTGTGTTCTAATAAAACTATTTACAGAAAGAGGCAGGGAGCACATTTGGCTTGAGGACTGTAGTTTAGAGCTAATAATTTGTCAACAGGCGTCAACTGTTTGGGGAAGGCTGTAATTAGGGACTATAACACCTAAAACATTTATCTCTTCTTTTCCTCTCTCCTTTTCTGGTTATGAGTGATAAGGGCTAGAAAAGTAGTTAATGATAAGGTCCAATTAGTGCAATTACAGTGGTTAGAAATGCAGTTGGCAGCCGGTTAGCCAGTCTTATTTAGTCTCTGGCAACTTCATTTTCACAGAAAAAATTCATATGTTTGTGATGTCTTTTTTTCTGGCAGGGGAGTTATAAATTGTAATTATGCAGGGTCACTTTTTGTTTACGACTTTGATGGTGCTTAAACAGCTCACTCACTAATTTTCTAATTTGTGTGAAGTAAGATCTTGTATCTAAATAATATAGACTTGTAGTTTTTAACTCTTATCTACTTTTTCTATAACAATTAATGATGAATTTATTTATCTCTATACAATCTGTTTTTATTATTCACCTTGGAAATAGAAATAGAATAGAAAACAGTACTGCAACATGTGTCTTTCCTTATTCACACATAGTATCTTACTGTGCTTCATAAAAATGGAACAAAATAGTCTAGCAACAAGTTAAATGCATATTCATCAAATCGCAGGAGAAGATAAGTCTTCAATCTGTCCTTAAAAGAATCAGTTTCCTAAAGCATGCATGTAAACACTCAGAATTGTATTAGATGTACAAATGCCCTTAGAATTAAAATATTTGACTTGATTACTCTAGTATAGAAAATGAATTTGCAGGAAACCTCAGAAATACACAGGTAGAAGATTATTTGCTTAGTAACTGTTGCTTCACTCAAAACTCCTCTGTGATTTTTCAGGTACACTTGATTATTTTTTCATGTATGAATGTGACTTCCCTCTTCTGCTCTTCTGGGGTAGCACTGTGCTCATGACAAGAGTCTTTTTTCTCCAGTGATCCTTTTGTTGTTTTTATTGTTGTTGTTGATAGGTGATAAGAATAGTGTACCCGAAGTCCACATGTTGCCGTTGCTGTTGATGTGACTGTGTTATTCATATACGTATATATACATATATGTGTGTATGCATATATATATATATATATATATATATATATATATATATATATATATATATATATATATAATCTGTCAGGTATCTTATCCTGGAAAAGAAATTAGGTCAGAGTTAAGAAAGAATATTCTTGGACATATAATGTCCTTAAAACAAAATCCCATACTCTAATAAATACTTATCCAGAGAATTCTGATGTCTCCAAATGATAGTGTATTCAAGATATGTTGTGATCTTTACTTTGATCCACAGCTTTGCAACTATCATGCACAATTGTCAAGTTTCACTTCATTTTTCAGTGCAAGTTAATTAAGAATATGCAATTCAGTTCAATTTCATGAACACATTTTGAACGGCCTGTATCTTCGAACAAAGTTGTGAGGAATTTGCTCCATGAATAGAAAGTTTAATAACTGCATGGTCCCTGACTTCAGTGAGATCACATGTAAGTAAGGCATACAGACAAAGTCACAATTCACTGTAGATTATAAATTCCAAATGGGAATACTCTATTGGTAATAAAGAATGAAGAGGAGGGCCACAGGGAACAGAAATAATTCTGGCTGTGGGACTTGAGAACAGTTTCACAGTGCTGGTAACATTCCGTTGGCCATGAAAAAGAAATAGAGTTCACTAGCTAGAGGAGGAAGAGGAAGGGCGTTCCAACTAAATTGAGATTCTGTGGCATATTCAGAAATAGATATGTTCAAAAAAGTGTAATGTTTATTATATTCTACTGTGTAAATTATAATTCAATATAGCATGAATGATATAAATTTTTAAAACCAAATGCCTTATAAAATCTGAATGATTGCCATCATAGGACCTGTGATATATTTCCGTTTTTTTCTCTCATATCATTATGAACAGTGATATGAAATTTAAAAAACAAGCTTCTCCAGATTAGTAAAGGATTATTGAGTTTACAATAAACAAAGTCTATAAATCATTCAGGAAAATTCAACCCTTTTGTTCTAACTTGCATTAGTTCTGAAACCACACGATTCCCTGAGATGAATAATCAGTGATGTATTTGTTAACCTCCTAAATGAAGCCTCAAACACTAGTAGTCATTGGAATTTCATTTTCTCCTATTTCACTAATCACCTCTATATTTCTTTCTGTGAGATATGGACATATTGGACTGATTAAATTGTCGTCTATTTTAAGGGGGAAGAATGCTTTTTATGACATTAAGAATTTGATTTTCTTCTTTAATTAGCCACTTTTAATTTTGGTGGCGGAACATTGATAACATGAATATTATACTTAAAACAGCATTTGGTCATATTATTAGGAGGTGATTATCAAATGTATAAATGATAAAAATGAATTTTAAAGTATAAGACACCTTAAATATAGGTCTATGTATTTCAAGCAAATATGTACACCCTTATTTGTCCATTTATGCAAATTATCTTACATAGTAACTATTGAATATGAGTTATTTTCACGTATTTCCTCTCTCGTCTCTGAGGAAATTGGGTATTGCTTAACCATAGCTGCAGTGAAGCACACAGAGAATTCTTAGTGTGATTTCACTGTAACTCACTATTTTACTGGTTCAACCAAGTGTGAATAAGTGTGTGACTTAATGATCCTTTTAAATCCTGCCACTAGCATTAAGCAAGGGCAAAGACAATACAAATAAAATTAGGAACAGAAGCATTAGAAGAGGAAGGTTTAATAAGTACAAAATAAAGGATACAATATTTTTGTTTATTGTTGAGAAAAATTGCCTGATCATGTGGTGTGTTGGCAATAAAGAACTATTATTATGTATTTCTTCTCCCTAAAACTTTGGTTTTCTGATTATGTTTTTCTGTACTGGTTAAATGAGCAGATGTTTAATTTTACTTACATAGATACAGAAGGCATCACAGTATATGAAGTATTCCAGAAGCCTTATCATGGTTAATCAAATGAAAATATATTACAGATTAGGTAATCAATATAAAATATTTATTAATTTTGGAAAAGGTGATCAGGGATTCACAGTTATTTTCATATTAATAGATTTATTCATTTATCAAATGAGCTTCGACTGTTTACCAATATGACTACTTTTGTATGTAGATAGATACAGATATATACAGAAGGTGCCAAAAAAATGTATACACATTTTAAGAAGGGAAAACTGCATTCAAATTGTAATACTCAATATATACCGATAACAAAAGGTGAGTGCAAGTCACGTTTGACTTCTGTAATTACAAGAGGTGCTCAAAGTGGTTCCCATCAGCATCCAGACCCTTCTGATTATGGCAAACTACTGCTTGAGCAACATTGACCAAAGTGTCCACTTGCATACATTTTGTTGGCACCCCTGGTATATATCACCATTTGATCGCATTCCAATCTGAACATCCTACAAGGCACAGAACACCCTCCCACAGCAAAATATCAATAGTGATGAGGTTGAGAAACCCTGGTCTGGTACAAGAAATTTAATGAAGGCCTAATTACAAAAATGTGGAGAGAGTTGAAAAGTCCAACAAGGGATAGTGAAGTGGCCCAGAGATTAGCATCTGTGGGAAGCAAGTACTACCTGTAGGTTTTAGGAAAAAGGCTAGTAGGGGATATGGCCAGGGCTCAAGAGCCAAAGCAGCTGGGCTATATACAGCCGGATTCAGGACGGATGCCACTGGTTCAGAGTTGGACTCTGAAACCAGAGGGAATATGCAACCCCTTCTGAAGTCATCACCAGAAGCAGAAAGAAATGGAAATCAATGTCCTTGTTTTCTTTTACTTCTACCTACCAGTCTCTCAGCAGTGTTTCCCCGTTGGCCAAACTCAATAGGAAGCCACTTGCAAGGGATTGGGGGAAATGTAGATTACAAGGGACATAACAAGAATGTATCTGAGAGTAAACAGGAAAATTACTAGCACAAGAAGTAGGAGACATAAAATTTCTCATTTTATTATTCCAGCATCCATGGTGTTCTCACACCCTTATTTTTTGTCTTTGGGAAATATGAAAATATATCAGAAGTAACAGGTGTAGTAAAATTATAACATGCATACCAATGGATACAGCCCACTATCAATTATCAGATGGAAACTAGGAAAAAAAGAGAAAGTACTTGCTAAAGCAGAGATTTGGGGAAAATCATTAAGAAAAAAACTATTATGATCCATATTGAAATTAAATCTTTGGTTGATGATTTTTTTCCTTTCTATCTTTCTTTCAAAATTTAGAAGGTAATATGTGCAATTTTTCCTTTGTTGTCATTATGTTGATGTCAAAAATAAGTAAAGAACACATCCTAAGGGTGGGAGAGGAGATGAGTGGAAACAAAGTAAGAAACACAGTGAAATGAACAAAGACTATAACACTCTTATCTCAATTAAAACTGAAAATGACACGTATCTTTTCTCCAAATAAAAATTAGGTAACCAAAGTTGTGGAACTTTCTCTTCCATGGAAACTCTAGAGAAGGGGCAGATGGCATGAGACTGTGGACAGATGGACACATGGAGAGGCCACATGTATAGTTATCATTAAAGTTTTTACTTCCAGTGTCACCCAAACCTCCCACGACATTTCGTTTTTAGATTGTCAATATTTTCCTGGTTCAGCAGCATCACCAGAGTATGGATACACAGAAACCTGTATTATGAATTTGCACTTCTCAGACTCAGTCATTATTTTTGGAAACCATTGTAGGTATTTGACTTAACCAAGGTGATGGAAGCCAGCTTGAGCAATATATTGATATATAAACTAAGGTTAAGACTTTAACTCTGTGTGAATCGTCATGTGGGGAACAGAATCCATGTCCCTGATACCAGTTAAATGTCTCAGAAATCAATGGCAAGAGTAAGACTAGTTCCGAGAAAATGATCACAGCTAATGGTTAAACAGTGCAGTGTATTTATTCCGTTACTAGCAGGCCAGTGCTCATTTTAAAAAATAATGATTGTTAATTAAACAAGGTTACCTTGGGAATCCCTATGTTTCATTAACACACAGCAAGTAGTTATTAACAGATGGAAGATAATCCAGGATAAACAAGAATATTTACTAAAGGAACCAATCGACTCCATGAATCCATGAAACCCATGCACTTAGGAAGTTAAAGAGTCAAGATAGAAATGATGTGAATAAGTGATGAATTAAAAAAAAAATACTGCCTTTTATTGCCTTTCTCTGTTTCTCACAGTCAACTGTTTATTGGGAGACTGAGGATGCTTTGTTCTTCAGTACCTCAAGGGTCAAATCCATGATAAAAAGTGTGTGTGGTAATGAGCAATATTTATAATGCAAGCTTATATATGTAATATATCAATTAACTGCCCTTGTCTAGGAAGTCATTTCTAAACAAGGCCCTAAAATCATGAACTGTGATGGAGCCCATTCAGACCCTTCATCTTTGACAAATCAGTGTCACCTTTAGAGACTCGGTCAGCTCATTGGCTGTGCTGCTGTGACAGAGAAAGATTCTGTAATTGCTGGCACCATGGCCAGTTATGAATTTATCCATTAGTCTAGCACGTTTTAGAGCACAAGTACGCTTCTTTCTGCACGATTCCAATCTAGGGGCTAAAAAAGGATAAATCCACACAGCATAACCAAAGACAGATCAACCAATCAGCTGAAAGCAGGAGTGAGTTACACAAGTAGTCTATCTGAGTCACCAACTAGGTAAAGCAGAGAGAAAAAAAAGAAAATAGTGGGGTTTCATGGACAGAAAAGCTATGGCTTGGGGAAAATTGGCAAGGACCGAATATATTTTGTGTAGTTTATGTGGGCCTGATCATTTTTGAAAGTTAGTTTTACAAGACCTGGGTAAGTGGTATTGGCAAGTTCACACATGAGAAAATATCAAAGGGCGACTAATACCATGTTTCCCCGAAAATAAGACCTAGCCGGACCATCAGCTCTAATGCTTTTTTTGGAGCAAAAATTAATGGAAGACCTGGTCTTATTTTACTACAACATACCAGGTCTTACTTATATTAATTTTTGCTCAAAAGACGCATTAGAGCTGATGGTCCGGCTAGGACTTATTTTCGGGGAAACACGGTAGTTCAAGTAGGTGATAAAGAGGAGACAGATCAATTATTTGCACTAGCCATCAAAGGCAGGAAAACAATCAGCTTGAGCCAAGAGGGAAAATTTAGGTTAAATATTAAGCAACAGCTTGTTAATATATTTCAACTGCTTTCTTAAAGTCACTTCCATACATTCATACTTTCCCTCAGGGGATTTAGATTTTTTTTTTTTAACTGTAATTGGTCAAGGCTTGATTTGATGTCAGCCTATTAAAGTTATTTTAGAATTTGTTAAAACTGCCTAAATTCATTCAAAGAGAAGATTAGTGATTCTTAACATTTAGTTCTAGAGGAAGAGGAAGACAGGGCTGAAAGCAAGATGTCGGTATATATGGGGCCAAAAGGAGGTGGAACATAGATAGGTAGGATCATTGCCCAGAATTCCAAAGAGCAAAGGGCCGTGTGTTAATCTAGGGTTGGGAAGGATTTATAGCAGGTGTCAGCAATCTAACTTGAGAACCTGGGAATCAGGAAAGGCTAATGGCTCCTCGAGAGAGGTAGTTCATCCGGGTAGACCAGGAAATCACGCCAATGAACGACTTTTGTAGGGCTCCTCATATCCTCATCATGGAGCCAGCAGGATCTGCAGTGATGGACAGGCCCCCAGCCTGCAGGTCGGACCCACTTACTAAGTCAAAGGATGCTGCAGTGAGCAGCCCGTGCTTATCTTGTATAAATGAGGTTCCCCTCCCCAATGAAAACATCAATTTAATACAATGTCTTTTACTAAATATTGACTCTGAAATTCGAACCAAAAGAAAAAAATGTAAGATGAATGGTATCTCATTTTAAATTTCTCTAATACTCCTCCCACTGGAGAGTGAGGAGGGGAAGGCGAAGACAGATCTTTTAACACTCCTGTGAGTGGAGAATGAGAAGGGAAAGGGAAGGAGGTGAACCCAAAACATCTTAGAGAGATAGACTCTCAGATATTCAAGGTTCTTGCTTGTCCTTTTATACATCCCTCTGCAGTAAATGGATCAGTATACTTCTAATACTCATTTACCAGACATATATGGAGCACTAACAGCATACCAGGTACTCTGTGAGGCTGTTGGGTTATCAACTTACAGATCTCAGACTCATGAAAAGAGCCGTGCCAGGATGCGATGTTTTAGAACTCTACTTATGTGCTAAATGTTTATCTCCTTTAATCCTCAAAACAATCCTGGAAGGCAGTCTTAATTATTATTTCCAAGTCATAGTTGAGGAAACTAAAGCTTCAAGAGGTTAAGAAACTGTACCAAGATCACAAAATCAGTAAGTGTCACAGTGAGGGTTTGATTCCTTGGTGTGCCACATTTCAAAGCCCACACATGACATTGATTTTCTTGCATTAATGTATCATTGAACTCCCTTCAAGTCTAAGCACTCAAACTCCTACTCCCAGCATGCGGAATTAGACCAGCCTTATTTATACAGTATTTCAGATCACTTAGATGAAATATTATTTTTGTGGACTAACCTATGAAGTCTAACCACTTGGGATTCCTCTGGTTAGAGATAAGCTTGATTCCAGAGAATAGGGTATGCCTGAATGCCCAGGTAGGGGTGAAGTGCACCCAGCCAGAAAGGTTAGAGACCGTCTAGCAGATCATTAAACAGCTGCCTTTCAAATGTGCAGAACACAACCTATTTGTAAGCTGGGGACTGCCGGTATTGATTCTTCCCAGGAAAGTTACTTATTTTTATACATATGTGCTGTGTTCTATCCATAATACAGTTCGACGTGGTAACACTCAAGTGCGTTATAAAAAGAAAAACAGTGGCTTCCAATAATGCTGTTGGTTTCTGTGTGTATCATGAAAGTAGTAAGAACAAGTTTTCTTTCTCTTTTTCCAAATAGTGTTTTTTGATAGTGTCAAGGAATATGAGTGATTTTTTTCAAAAGGGAAAAGTGAAGACCAAGACTTTCCTGTTAAGCTGCTCTGCATGACTATTCCTTCTTGTTGCTTCACCTGTCCACTAATTTATTCATTTTATCAAATATTTATTGAGTATCTATTATGGGTCTGGTACTGCTTTAGGATAACATTAAAAAAATTCTCTTTAAGGAGTTCATGTATTAATGAGGAAGTTAGAAAAAGTTTGAAATGAACAAATAGGTAGCAGGCCGAGTGATAGTATTAAAAAGCAAACTAAAGCAGGGTAAGGGGGGTAGAAAAAAATAACAAGAAATTGCTGTTTTACGTATAGCTGACAGGGAAGACCTCTAGGAGGTGATCTTTGAATGGAAACCTCAGAGAAGTTAAGAAATTAGCCATTCACATGTATGAAGGAAAAGTATTCCGACTAGAGGAAACAGCAAATGTAAACTGTGTGTGTGTGTGTGTGTGTGTGTGTGTGTGTGTGTGTGTGTGTGTGGTATTTTTTAATCTTTTTATTTTGAAATAAATGAGACTCATTGGACGTTGCAAAAATAGAGGGTGGGGGGGATGGAGGGGATGGTAGATGAGGGTAAACGTGATCAAATACATGGTGATGGAAAGAGAACTGACTCTGGATGGTGAACACACAATGTGATACATAGATGATGTATTATAGAATTGTGCACTTGAAACCTATGTAACTTTACTAACAATTGTCACCCTAATAAACTAAAAAAAAATTTAGAGAAGTCTAGAGTACCTCTCTAACTCATTAACTGTCTGTTAACCATTGTCTAACCATTGTCACCCCAATAAACTTTAATAAATAAAAGAGTTTAGAGAGGTCTAGAGTACCCTTTACCCAGCTTCCCCTAATGGTTGCATTGTCCGCAACTATATACAGTATCAAAACCAGGGAATTGACATGGGTGCAATTTACAGGTCTTACTCAGATCTCACCAAGTTTGTTACATGCACTCATTTGTGTGTATCCTATGTAACTTTTTACCACGTATAGAGTTATATAACCACCACTGCTATCAAGACAGAGAATGGTTCCATCACCACAAAGGACCTGTCTTTTTTTTTAAAGATTTTATTGGGGAAAGGGGAACAGGACTTTATTGGGGAACAGTGTGTACTTCCAGGCCTTTTTTTTTTTTTCCCAAGTCAAGTTGTCCTTTCAACCTTAGTTGTGGAGGGTGCTGTTCAGCTTCAAGTTGTTGTCCTTTCAGTCTTAGTTGTGGAGGGCGCAGCTCAGCTCCAGGTTCAGTTGCTGTTGTTAGTTGCAGGGGGCACAGCCCACCATCTCTTGTGGGAGTCGAACCGGCAACCTTGTGGTTGAGAGGACGCGCTCCAACCAACTGAGCCATCCGGGAGCTCAGCGGCAGCTCAGCTCAAGGTGCCGTGTTCAACCTTTAGTTGCAGGGGGCGCTGCCCACCATCCCTTGCAGGACTCGAGGAGTTGAACCAGGAATCTTGTGGTTGAGAGCCCACTGGCCCATGTGGGAATCGAACCGGCAGCCTTTGGAGTTAGGAGCATGGAGCTCCAACCACCTGAGCCACCAGGCCGGCCCCACAAAGGACCTATCTTGATCTAGTCCTTTATAGTCACATCCATCCAGACTACTCATTCCCATCCCTAACCCCTGGCAACCATTAATTAGTTTTCCATCTCTATAATTTTGCCTTTTCAATAAATGTACATAAGTGGAATCATCATCTAGGGAAAGAAGTGAGACAAATTGACTCAGGCTTTGATAGTTCACTCTAGCTGCTGAGTGGAAAACAGATAGTTGATAAGTTAGCAGGGGGCCATTGCAGTAATTCAAGTGAGAAATAATGGTGGTTCTAAACCAGGGTGTTTGTAGTGGAGATAATGAAAAGTAGATGAATCCTGGATGTCTTTGGAAGGTAGCACTGCCAGGAACTTCTAATAAATGTGGTGTGGAGTGTAAAAGAAAAAGAGGAGTCCAGGATGACTCTAAGGCAAAAGGGTAGACAAAGTGAAAGAAAGGATAGAAGGATTAGGTAAAATGGTACAGGGCTGGAGGTGGAAGCCAGAGTTTGTTTTTGTGCTTGTTTGAAAGCTTGTTAGATATCACATTAACGCAAAAAAAAGTGTTTAGTTAGATACAAGTCTGGGATTCAGGGAAGAAACATGGGTTGAAGATAGATGCTTTAAAGTCATCTGTGTGGAGACGCTATTCAAAAGCATGCCCCCTTGGAGTGCATGGCTGTTTTGGCAGGGGTCTTCATGGCAGTACCTATTACAGCATATCCGTGGAAGTCTTTAAAAAGATTTGGAACAACAGTATAAAAGCTGTCACTTGACTGTGCTGTTTCTGGTGATCCATCTTCATTGATCAGCATGGAAAAGGCATGTCTCTGAGAGGCCTTGCTACAGCAAGAATATTAGGATGCACCATTCTTTCTCCATGTTCATGATTATAGGGGACCTTGAGTGTTCAATGGCAGAAAACCTTGGTCACAAGTCAGCACTGCCATGTGGAGGCTGAGGAATATCACTGATTTATACTAACAGTGTATCCTGTTGGGAGGAGAGAGACAGTGGGATCACAGTCCCGTGCCCTGGACTAAAGTTCTCCTTCATTCCCCTTGCTGAGCTTTCTTTTCACATTTTTTATTCCTTGTTGAAGCCTCTCATTCAACTGGGTTTTCCATCCTGACTTGGTAGTATTCTAACTCTAGGCCTTAGGCAAGGTTTTTTACTTCACTTGGCCTCAGTGTCCTCATCTGTAAAATGGATAGTTTCATGATATCTTCTGTCTTGACATTCATGGTTCTGAGAACTGGGGCCCATTGTCTTCTTAGATATTAGTCTTATCTTTATAACCCTCCCCCTTGTTCTGCCTTTCGCACACACTTCAGAGAATATAGTGAACATCCTCTTTCCTTGGGGGCTTATTCTTTATAACTGGTTTCTCAATTCAATAAACTCATCTGTTAAAAAATATTAATAACTCTTGTGACTTAGGTAAATTTGCATTTTATAGGGGTCATTAATAATCTGAAAGAAACTAATATTTATTGAGAGTCCAGTAAGTGCCAGGTACTGTATACATTTTATTCTATTTAGTCCTCCAAACACTTTGGCAAGGCAGATACTATCATCATTGCTGTTATGCAAATGAAGGAACCCATTATACAAGAAATCCAAGGTCTTGTACAGAGTTCCACAGCTGATGAGTAGTAAAGGCATTTTCCCATTAGAACGTCCTATCATCCCAGATGAGTACTGTGGGACTCCCGGATGCAGTGGCCTATGGTGGAAGGAGTCACGTGTCAGCAAGAAGGCTGACTATCCCAACCTCGTTCCTCTCCAGTGCAAGGCTGGCTTCTCCTGCAGAAGTCCTCCTGAATCTGTGTTCCCTCAGGGACTCCGCCAGAGCACATGATATAGGGTCTCCCCCAAACCAGGGGTACCAAAAAAATGTATGCACATGACCTGTATTCATCTTTTGTTATCGGTGTAGATTGAGTATTACAATTTGAATACAGTTTTTTCCTTTCTTAACATGTGTATACATTTTTTTTCGGCATCCTCTGTATATGAGGCTATGTGAATACCATCAAAGGGTCTTAGAGTAACATCTAGCCATTTGGCAATTAGATTCTTTCTGAACTTCATTCAGTGTTTTTCGTAGCTACAAAGGAACTGAATCAGGGACACGGTGGCTTTATATTTAGACACAGTGGTCACTTTTTTTCTAGAACGATCCCAGTCTAGTAGATCACAGTCAGTCAAAGCAACCCACAATAGCTAAAATAAAACTGAACACTCATTGCTCACTGTCCTTCACTATGTTTTCACATAGGAAGAAAGAATAAAACATGCATGGAATAGCCTAGCCAGCTTTCCAGAGCTCCTAACACTAAGTCTGTATGAGTTCTGATAAGACATAGACTATTATTAAAAAGACAGAGATTCCACATTAGAATTTATTGTTTGCCTTTTCAGTCACAAAAGGACAATCCTCTGCATATGTTAGCAAAAAAATAGTACCGATCTTATCATCTCTAATATTAAAGTTGAAATTTGAAAGCTGTACATCTCATATTGTTCATTTTAAAAACCAATATTGATTGGTATCTTGTACTACAACTTGTACCGTGGGTCAAGTTCCAATATAGCAAATAGCATTGCAATAAAAATTCTATAAAACTACATCAACAAAACCTTTCATGTTTGAGTCACCAGCCTGATAGTATAAAGCAATTCCGAGTAAAGCATGCTAGGAGATTCTCAACATGTATTTGTCCTGACCAACAAAACTTGACTGCATTAAAAACATACTCATCCATGTAGGATTGTTTCTAAATCAAGCTTGAGAGGTCAAATCAAAGTTGACATGCAATAAATGTTCGTTGAGTGTATGTTGAATGGGGAGATTCATCTATTCTACCCTAAGTAGTGTTGAATTCTCAGTTCCTAGGTCAATGCCTGCCATATACAGAGAGTGCCAAAAAAATGTATACACATTTTAAGAAAGGAAAACTGTATTAGAATTGTAATAATGAATATATATCGATAACAAAAGATGAATACAAGTCACGTTTGACTTCTGCAGTTACAAGAGGTGCTCAAAGTGGTTGCCATCAGTGTCTAGACACTTCTGATGATGGTGAACTACTACTTGAGCAATGTTGACCAGAGTGTCCACTCGTATACATTTTTTGGGCACCCCCGGTAGATCCTGAAGGAATGAATGGACACAGAGCAATTTTTTTCTGAAGTGCAAGTTCAAAATCATTCCATAGTTTCCCATAGCTTGCGGAACATTATTTCGAGCCATGCTTCTCAGACCTTGATGTATAGAAACATTACCCGGGGACCCGATTAATAAGCAGATTCTGATTCAGTAGGTCTGGGGTGGGGCCTGAGATTCTGCATTTCTGACAAGTGCCCAGGTTATAGTAATGATGCTGGTCTACAGAGCACACTTTGAGTAGCCATGGCATAAGCTGTTTAACATGACATGAAGCCCTGTTCTTTTCTGATTGGACCCCAAGTCTCACTGTTGCCCCCAAATGAGCTTTTGCTTCAGTTGTGTATTTTCCTCAAAATATCGTAATCTTGGTACTTATCTATCTAGATGCTGGGTTGTCTCCAATTCTGGACCCACCTCCTTCCAAGTTTTAGCTCCGCCATCGCATCCAACAAAAAATGTCCCCTTGTCCCATCGTCCAGGTGAATGTCACTCTGAGGTGCTTCCAGTGCAGTACTGGGGCATCAACCTATCATATACCTTCTCACAGTCAGTGGTGGTGCCAGTGATGCCATCAAAATGCCTGGGAAGACAAGAGGGGCTAACAGTTTTGTTGTGGACAAAGGTTTGGATTATATTTACTTTGTATATTTATTTGGGTCACCAATAAAGGCGCTAAAGTATCTGAATTCACCCCTTGACACCACTGCTTATCTCATTGTAACATGTTTTTGATTCACATGTGTGTTTCTTCCATGCATGGAATGCCAGCTCCCCGATTATTACCAATATAACCCATTCATAAGACAGAATTGAGTTTATTTCTTATCATCTTGACAGGGCTTTGGAGTGTGTCATAGGAGGAAGGGCGAAGTTGGATTTTATGGAGAATTTGCAGTTTGGTTCAAGGTGGGTGTTTCATTGTGGTACAGCAAGGATTTTGAGGCAAGAGATTTAGAGAATATTAGGGTGTGAACTCTCTACTGATGTTTTCTATCAAAGAGTTGATGGGCATTTGGGGGAGTTACTGTACTGAGTAGTCGAGTTGTTGGCCTGGGCAACAGTCTCCTGGAATAGGAAAGTTACATCAATGAAGACAATGAAATGATAAGTCATGTTAATTAGACAGTAAGTTGTGTGAGTAGAAGGGGTAGGTAACTTTGGTTCTCAGTGTCCAAGCTGTTTGTGGAGGTAGATCATTTTGGTTCTCAAATAGATTGACAGTTTCCTGAGGAAGGGACAATGTCTTTGTAATGTCTGAAATGTCTGTGTACTGCACAGCGCCTGCCATAGAATAAGCATCCCATAATTGTTGGTTGAATAGATAGTGAGAAGCATGCAGCAAATAAAAATGGCAACAAGACACATGCTCACTGTCATTTGGAAGAACAGGCGTTTTCCACTGATATTTGCTACTCAGTGTGGAATCCACATCTGAGCAGCATCAGTTCTACTTGGGAGCTGATTAGAAATTCAGATTCTCAGGAGCCACTCCAGACCTAGTGACTAATTACGCAGATTCTGCATTGTTAAGAATATCCCCAGTTGATTTGTATTACCTTAAAGTCTGAAGAGGAGTGCTTTAATATCTATTTAATCCTCACATCCCGATGAGGTATTATCAGTCCCATTCTCATATGTGGAAGTGGAAGCCAGAAAGTTTAAATAACTTGTCCAAGGTCAAACAGCTGTGGGTAGCTGTGCCCAGACTCGCTCCATTTTTTGGCCTCCACCACACACATCTCCGCTACTGCCCTAGCGTGGGATGCTGGGGCAGTAATCCGAGAGGGATAAACACACTAAACATCTAAATAATGACATGCACTTTGGAAAACACATTTCTTTTCAATTCTAATTTCTCTGTCCTTTCAAGTTTTCTGAAGCACAAATATATGAACAGCAGGTGTGAACAATGTTTAGGTGTGCTTTGATCCTTTGACCATTCAAGATGTTTGATTTGCATTCTGCAAAGTAGTGTCTGATAACCTCTGCCATAAAGACCACACATTAGCCAAGAAAGGGCTGATGTACTTTCATTTGCTCGCTGGCCGGCTGTGAGCTGCTCAAAGGGAAAGGCTGTCTATTTACATACTATATTGATTACTTATAAATAAAAGGCCCCCATTCTTTCTTCTATTGTAAAATCTATAGTCAGGGAGTTGGGAGAAGGATCAAAACTGCATACATTTGCATCTGCCAAGCTGGATAACTAGTCCCAGCGTTACATCGATGGCACTGAAATAGCACCACAATTATCAGGCTCTATCAAATTTAATCTATCCATAAGGCAACCGCTGATGATATTTTCGAGACGAAAATTTGATTGAAAAGATAGTAGCAAACTCCTGTAAAATCATGTGCCTGTAATAGCTGTCCTGAAGATAGAAATCTCAGGTGAATTCCTCCTTCATTTATCATGTATCTGGTCACTTGACAAGGATTTATTGAACACCTGTTATGGGTGTAGATATCTGCAGTGAGGCTGCAGGTGTAAGTAGGTGTTCCTGAGAATATGCATACCATCGGCACTCAGAACTGCGAGATGTGTGTGTACAGAAGCTGAGGATTCCTTCAGAGATACTTAGAGGAGGAGTAAAGGGCAATCAAGAGCACACTAGCCCGCTGCGGTACATCAACATTTCAGCATCCCTTAGGTTATTAACCTCTCGTTTTGTTTGGGGTGCATTGAATGACTTTGTGTATTAAACAAGCACATCACAATGTATAGAGATTGTCATAAACAGCACAATAAAGCCTACCACATCAGGGATGTCATCCACCAAATTAGGTGTGTTCCTCGGCTGTTCCGACAAGCACACACCTGCGCCTGTAGACAGGTGCTTGCCAGAGGCTGCTTCCAGGTGTGTGTTTGTGGGAAGACCCTGCGATGCCGGCCACTTTGGAACCTTTCCCTCTGGCTTCAGGAATTAACCTGAGGGCTCCTCGTCGGCATGCGTTTTGTTAGAAGATCGTCACATGGGAAAGAATGTGCCTGTGAACTTAAGGTTATTGAGAGGTTGCTGCAAAATAAGTGAAACTCCCCTGGGGAATGATAGTCCTGTATTCAATCCATCATGCAGGTTTAATGTAAGGCTTTGATAAACAGCTCCAGAGTGCTCGTAAGTATATGTGTGCACACGGAGAGCTCAGATTCTAACAGTGAAGTTAAAATAAAGTCTGTTATTCATCGATTGATGAATGGACCATTATAATGAATTAAAGATATTAGAAATTACTGGGACGATAAGCAAATGATAAAGAAAGTGTTCAACATACTTGTAAACTGTTGTATCAGTGGATTCACTTAAATCACTTTTACTTTCATTACAGTATGTACATAATTCAGCAACTTTTAATTTGCTCCTGTTATCAATTCAACATTCAATATTTAGCCAAATATTTATCGAGTGTTGACAATGCTCTAGATGCTGGGGCTGCAGTTTCGAATGAGACCCTGGATGCCTATCGTGTGTCTCACAATGAGTGATCTACCTCAAGGTATCAGATCTGTAGTTGACCACAGGGATTTAAAGATTGTTACAGAAAGAAAAAGGGGCCTGTTTTGGTCTAAGCAAATAGACTCTAAGTGCTTCTGGAAGCAATCTCCACTGGGTAATGCAGGCTGCGCGTGGAGTGGAACTGAGTCCAATCCTTGATCCAGCAGAGCTTCAGCCCAGGTTTTCTTTAGAGCCTTTGCTACACACAAAGTTGGCTGATGTGCCATTCAGCATCCCAGCAGCTCTTTCTCTTCACACTAGCAATGGCAAAGCTTTGTGCGGAGGCATTGCTGGCTGCTCTGAACTAAAACCATCCGTGGGGACCGTGAGAGGTTTTTTGCATGCCTTATTAAGGTAGGCAATTGTGTGTGTGTGTGTGTGTGTGTGTGTGTGTGTGTGTGTGTGTGTGTACCTAAAAGCCGGAAGACATCTGTTGAGAGGAAAGTGCTCTTCTGTGAGTCTGGCTACCTCGATGTAAGTCTTCTATTCTGATGCAGGAGTGTGTGAGCACTAGGTGGGAGGAGATGCTTTTGTACTTGGAATGCTGAGGTCCAGATTAAGTGGTATTGCACTAGCTAGTTAGAGGCAGAATAAAGGGCTGGGGATCAAAGCATTGGAAAATACATCCTTCCATTATTTCTCTGCTCTCAAGTTAAACCACATCATTGTAGGATAAATTAAAAAAAAAAAATCAGCAGTGAAGGCAAGTAGCCCAAATATAAGGTTCTTTGAGCAGCTCTGGTTGTCCAGCTTTTGAAGTCTCCTTACGGCCAATTTTTTTGGCTCCTCTGGAGGGGGCGATTCATATCCACTTTCCTCTCCTGGAGCATTTCCTTCTTCTGTACTCCAACAGGGAACAATAGAGTTTAACAGTAACAGGCGATTTTTTTTTTCGATGCTTGTGCCCTCTTCTGCTTTTAAAGGTGTTTTGAAAAAGACTCCTGCTAAGGGAATCTTGGTGCCTGTATGTTAAGGTAGCAATTAACTTTTAGTACTAGTGCTTACATTAAATTTTCTCTTTCTGCTTTACTAAAGCAGTCATTAAAATTCAGTGTGAGTAGCATCAAACTTTATCATAAAAATCTGCTTTGTTTAGAGCACCTTGATTTTTTTGAAAGCTGCCTTCTCAGTTTATATATCATACATTGCCTCCTTTCTTAGAATATTAAAATTCTTTGTGCCCCAACGTTAAGAAGCATTAGGTTGAATCTCTGTATTGTGTTTTATTTGAGCAAAAATACTGTTCTCAAAAGTTTGATTTGTTCAATTCAAGTTTTAAGATGTAAATTTTTTTTGAACAAATTATTTGAGTCAGACATTATGACATTGCATGCCTCTTTATTTCAAGTACTCTTGCAATTAACATATGGTTAGATGATAAAATAAGATGATTTATCTTTTATTTACAGTTGAAAAAGTTATTAAGGGGGTTTTTTACTTCCAGTAAGAGTTTAGAAAAGACAGTGAAAACAGGTAACTGGATTTGGAAGGTATCTTTACACTTCTAAATTTTACGTTTATTCACTTAGGGTGTGATTTCATCATTGCAAATATCTCTGCCTTGAAGTAAATGCATTATTTACAATGTATGCTGTGTTTTAATAAAGAGGAAACAGTTGTGGACTCTCTGTTGTACATTTGAATGCTGTAAAAAAATTTGCTATATTTATAACCTTTTTCTCTCATGAGGTTTACTTTGAAAATGAGGCATGCTCAATAATAGGCTACCATTTAGCTTCTGTGTTTTAAATGTAAATGATGTCAATGTGCTTATCACATCTGGAATGTGTGGGGAGAAAAGATACCAAGTTTTATTATTTAGATTAAATTGTAGAATTGCAGATTGATATTTTTCAATGCATTTTCATTATAGTTTCTGCCATGGAGGCAGCGTGAGGGCTTTCAGGAAGATGGAGTGCTGTAATTACCAGGTGCGCACGTTCATTAATCCTTCCTGGCTAGAGAAAGCTTGAAGTTCTTCTCCAGTGGCCCATTCGTAAAGCTATAAATATCTAAATTGTGTCAGCCAAGAAGTCACACAGAATGGTGGCTCTTTTTGAGTTCAATTTCATGCACTGTTGCTTTGGTCTTGTGAGGAAAGCTCTGAATTCCTTAGGATGGTCTTGCTTGTAAAGTTCCAAAAACAACATATCAAATCATTGAGGATTTACTTTAAAATACACACTCTTCTTTCACAAGTAGGTGTTTGCAGTAATGTGGATCATAAAATATTTAATAACATATTTTAGTTCTTTTTCTTTAGCGCTCCTCTTTTTATTTTGTAGAATCAAGATTATAGCTAAGATTTTGGTGATTTTTCAAAAGGATTTATGGCTAATGATCCAACAATCTTCATACTACTTCAAACCTGAGTATCCTCGTATATTATCTTCAGTAGTAGAATGTTTGCTTTGCATGTGGAGGCTACATAAGATTTGGTCTAAAATAATATTTTGCAGTGCTCCTTAAGAGTGGTTACTTACTTATTAAATATCTCTTAATAAAAAGAATTCCAAAGAGGCATTTTCCATGCACAAACAATAGAGAAATATAAATTAATGTAAATAAAAAGTATAGCGATATACTCCAGTAATACCTTTCTTCTTATATATTCCATTTTCTCAATTGAAATAACTAAGCTAATAGAGACATTATCAAGTAACCTGTTATTTCTTTAAAATACACCTAGGGACTCATCTACTAAGAACATCTTGAGAGTGAATATAACTCTCTTCACTGGAATGATAACATTTAACACACACACACACACACACACACACACACACACACACACAGAAATGTATCTTTTAAAACTCATGATATTGTTTCCTTTGTATGCTCCAAAATAAAGTAGAACCAGCACCTATTTAAAGTGAGTATACAAAATGTATTTATATTTTACTAGTTTACTCTGAAGGCCCAAAATGTTATGAATGTCATTTTCTAATTCTTTCCTATATTTGAATGTGTTAGTCACTGGAAAGTCTTAAGATATTAATTGTAGAGGATTATGTCCAGAATATTTAAGATTACATTCTTTACCCCTTTATGTTGCAATTTCAAAACCTGTGGATTTTTTTTTTTTTACCTTGAAAATGACATTAATTAGTATGACCTTAAAACAAGTGTCCAAGAGCACTTTTATTCTCTGGAAGATGTAGTAACCACACACTTATAGTCAATAAAAGAAAGGGCAGGTCATACTTCTACTGGAATTTGAGTAGAAAATTTAATGTGTGCGTGTGTGTATTGTGGGTGTGTTATTTAAAAAGATAAGTGAAGAGACAAACACAGGATCCAGGAACTTTTGCTTATAGCTTTTATTTTCTAAAAATCCAGTAAAGTTCCTGTGCATTTCCTTTCTCAAAGTACGTTAGGAACTGGCCAGTGCCATAATCAGATTAAAGATCAGTATACTCATAAGAAGGAGAAAACTTGTTAGTGAAAGCCAAGCCTTTTTGAAAACAATAGTTATCAAAAAAAAGCCAATGGTTACAACTTTTGCAAAAATATGAATGCTATGCGTTTACACAACAGCACTGTTTTTAAAACATCAATTTCTAACAGTTATCTACTTCCAAATTGAACGTACTCACTACCTTGAAGGAACATTGCAGTATGTTTATATGTGGTATGCATCTTAAAGAACACTTGAATGAAATCACAGAGAAACTCCTTCTGCTTTCCTTTCTCTGTTGAAAAAGTGTTTTAACAATTTGAATTGAACATTCCATTTACCGTTTTGTGTGTTTGCACGTATGCACATGCATTCATCCTCACAAGAGCATGGGTGGTCACAGGCCAGGGCTGTGTATGCTCTCTTTTTGGTCTAGGGAAAAAGCAGTGCAGTCTGAGAGTGCCAAATGAATAACCGCCTTTTCAAGATGGCGGAGAAAGTGAATTAATTGCACCCAATTTCCAACTTCAAGAAATTTTCTTTCTGGAGACTAGAAATATTGGTGTGCCCACAATAGTGAAGACTCAATGTATCACTAATAAAATAGAGGAGAGAAAGGAAAACCATAATAGCCCCGAAACAACAACAAAAAGTAAACCGTGGCTTCTTGTCCTGTGGGTGAGCACTCTGTAATATCAGTAAGTGTCTCCATGGATTTCGAATGATGTTCAAGAACGCCCTCTTCTAGAGATGACAGTGGAGTAAAAACTGCCAGTTGCTAGCTCCTCCTGCTTGTGCTTATGGAAATGTAGATAATAAGGAGGAATCATGGTGTTTTCCAGAAGGAGCAGACTTGTTTCATGGTCTGACGATATAACAATGCCTCCAGAAAACTCAAACTGCAAAAGGGACAGCTGAGGTAACTCCCTAACTGGTTGTTACTTTGTCACTGAACTAGGACCACACGCTTCACCTCCAGAGGCAGCAAACAAGTGTATAACTCCAGACCTCAGGCAGCCCAGAAACTCACTCTTACCCCGCAAGGAAAGGAGAGTTATCATATCACTTAGCCATTTCCTGTATACTCTTAATTTTGGACAGTGGGGAAGGAAAACTGTTTTCTTACAGGGGCCAAGATTTTTTTGTGGTGTAATAAAAATATAATTCTAAGAAGGTAGTTCAGTCTCTCTACAGCTGTTTCATCTGTTCTAAATCAACCTCAAATTTTTTTCTTTTATACTTTTTTCTAGCTTAAAAAAATGTACAAAAGTCATGTATACTCACTGGAACAGGTCAAACAAGTGACATAGAGAAAGATGAAATATTCTGCCCATCCTCTCTCCTAATATTAACATTTAGGTAATACGTGCTTCTCCATCCATTTTCACCCAAGCCTAAATTTTCATCCAAGAATAAGGAGATTCCGCAAGTTCATTGAGACCCAGGATCGCTTGGTGTGCTTACTCTTCTCCTTAGCTGTTGCTCTTTGTTGACTGTACTCTGTAAAGATATTGAGAACAGGTGCTCTCATTCATGCTAGCAGAAGACACTCACGGACTGCTCGCATCAGCACCTATGAAAGGAGTATCCACATTGGATGGATCATGAAAGAAGTCAGAAACAACCTTTCTGTTGCCATTCTTCATACTAGTGTTATCAGGAAACAGACCATCTTATCCTTAATAGCTAATGGGTGCTCCCTTTAGTTTTTGCCTTTTGAGATTCTTGCCCAACACTTGTAGCCGTAAAGTTGGTGATAATGTTGCTTCTTCTGTGGTGCTCAGACCCTGGGATAGCCCCCCTCACCTCCACAAACGGTGCTAGGAACCCAAGTGCTGTATAGGCTTTGGAGTTACATACAGCGGTGGTATGTAACTCCGCTAATATAGGTGTTATCCCAGCAGCAGCACTGGTGACGGCGATAGGCAAAAATACTTGGTGATGTGGCGTTTCGCTTTCCACGTGCTGTGCACTGTTAGTCCTTCACAGGGTTACTTTCCATCCTCACAACAACAGAGTACCACACACAGGTGCCATCATCAATTGAGTGTCGCTGTGTGTCAGTGTCCGGGCTCAGTGCTGTGCACACGTCACGCGTTTCATCCTCATGGCAACACTCGATACTGTTTCTATTCTCAAATGAAGAGACATGTTCTGTGTAGGTGATGATGTTAGTGCTCCACTTTTATCCCTTCACATCCGTTTAATATTTTCCTGGGGTGCTTTCATTCCCAGCAGCCAGCACCTGCAACTGTTTGTTGGAGGGCTGCCCTCAGGCTGCCAGAGCCCAATTGGTCTGCTCAAAGGGAGAGCTGAGTGTGTCTTGGAATTTATGTCCCTGTGTGTGGGGAGCCCTTCATCAATGACTGCTGGTCGCAGAGGCATAAATACCGGAGCGTTTTTGCCTGCAATTGAGAAATTCAGACCGTACGCGGTCACCCTGAACTTTTGTGCTACACCCAGGGTTGGACTCTTTCCCTTCCCAGTCCCATTTTTCTACTCCTTTACCATTGTTTCCTGAAAACATGTCCTATTAGATCACTTTGACATGAAGCCTTATCTCAGACCCTCCCTTTAGGAAACCTGAACTAAGAGATTCTCTACATGTGAAAGGTATTGGTAAAATGTCCAGACTGTCTCAGTAAGTGGCCGATATAAGACCTACCCATCTATTTCCAAGTCTGTATTTTGTCTATAAGTAGTAGAGTCTATTGCAATTCATTTTTCAACCTTTATTGTTTTTTTCAGTTAAATTTATTGGGGTGACAATGGTTAGTAAAATTACATAGGTTTCAAGTGTGCAAATCTGTAACACATCATCTATGTATCACATTGTGTGTTCACCACCCAGAGTCAGTTCTCCTTCTATCACCATATATTTGACCCCGTTTACCCTCTCCTACAAAAACCTATTGTAAGCCTGTTTTCTGGCATATTATATTTATAGCATAATCAGGATATTATACTTACTGAGTACTTTATATTTGTACACCTGAGACACTATTGACTTCTCTGGGTCACAGTTCCTTCATCTGTAAAATGGGCACATTAATGCTGCCTACCTCAGAGGTTAATTATGAGAACTAATAAAATGATACTTGTAAACTGTTGAGAATCCCATTTGGCAATTACTCATTCTCATTAAGTGTTACTTGTTTTATGATTATTGATACTCGGGTGTCTAATATCAACTATATAGTTTTTATTGATATTAATTAAAAGGTAAAATTCCTATGCAAAGAACGGGAATTACTGCTGTAGGCACTGAAAGTTGACCCGCGTCTCACTAGATGCCTGACTGCTGGCTCTGAAAATCCCTTTAGCCTTGGCTCATCAAGGAAAAACCTTGGAGACATTTCTGCTAGACTCAGCAGATCAATTTAACAAAGGTGAATGGCATTTTGCTTGAAACGTATTTAGCCATAGCTGCCTTTTGCTAATTTCATAATTTGTAGTTTTTAGTAAGAATTAAGCACTCTTTTAAAAAGTAGTCTATAATAAAATGCGTATCAATTTGTCACTGTATTATTTTAACCACATCAGAGGAAGTATTCAGTGTGAAGACAGTAGCCAAGTGAACTCTTCCTCTTCTAATGCTCAGAAAGTATTTTAGCAGTGGATAAAATTGCTGCAATTTATATTCATCAAATTGCATGATTTGACTTATTTTAGAAAAGTGATTAACTTCTGAAGAGAAGTCTTCAGAAGCATTCAAATGAGTACAAGTTAGCACTACTAGTATACATGAAGTTCATTTAAAAATACGCAGCTAGAAAATATATTTAGCTATGGTATTTCTACAAAGATTAATTCCCATTTCATTTTGCAGGAATTTATTTTGTATTTATGAGTGTCTATAGGCTGCCAGTGTAAAGAAGAATTATCACCTCATCTTTTACAGTAATTTTTTTTTTTTTATCAAAAGGAGGGTATTCTGGAAAAAATGAAACAGATCACGTCTTTCTACACTGTTAATAAGCCACTTCACAAGTCAGCCCTTAATTGTCATAGGTAGGGTCTTACATTTATTTCTTCCTGACAAGCTTATTAAAAGTGATATGAACAATTTCAAGACACTATCGACTAGTAAAGTAACAATTAACTTATAAGTAATTTTCAAAATATCTTAAACTTTATCCTCCTCATTTTCAACTTCTTAAAAAATATTGTTTTCTTATTACTGAAGTAATACAATCCAGTGTAGTAGTAGTAATAATAGTAATAATAATAATAATGGTAATAATAGTAGTAGTAATAATAATAATATAATATCATCTAACATGCATAGATTTAAGTAGCTTACATGGATTTGCTTATTTAATCTTCTAAAGAAACCTGTGAAATAGATATCGCTATTATTCCTATCACTATTATTCCTTCCTCATGTTAAAAATGAGGAAGTTAGAGATACAAGTAAATTAAGTAATTTGTTTGAGTCCAAACAGCAAATAGCAAAGTGAGAATTCAAATCCAGGCAGTAAGATTATAGGGCTAGCTTTCTTATCAGAATGCTACTATGAAAATATAAGAACCAGTTGGAAACCATAATTAACATTTTGGTGTATAGCTTTCTGGCCTTTTCTTTATGCTGACACATATGCTCTATATATACAAAGACTCAAAAAATCCATACTTACTACTTATTTTTCCTGTTAACTTTACAATGTAGTTTAACAGCTGTGTTATTTGATATTGCTTACTTTTTTAAAAAAATACATGTTTGTCAGTTGTCAACTTATCTGCTCCTAATTAAAGGAGCATGAGATGATCCTGATTTATACATATAACCAATCAATCAAGGATTTTAAGTGTTCACCCAAGGCCATATGTGAATCAGTACAGTATATAATTGGTTCACTGCATATTACATGTATCAAAAATATGATATCTCTAATAGAATGATAATAAAACAAATACTTTGAGATCTATTTTCAAGCATAACTTGGTCATTTATTAGTTATGTGACCTAAGATAACTCATTAACTCAGTATTCCAGACATCAATAGAAGGATTATCTAGGACCACTTGCAAATAATACAAACCTAGGTGAGGGATCGAGCTGGTGGGATGTAGATGAAACAAGAATGGCCCTGAGTTAATAGTTGCTATAGCTGGGTTGTGAGCTTATGGAGCTTTATTGTACTATGCCGTCAGCTTTTATATGTATCTATCTACCAATTCACATATAAAAAGTTAAGAAAGAAGGGTAATCATTCTTGACTTATTTCATAGAGTTATGGAAAAATTAAATGATGATTTATTATAAAACTGTAAAAACCTTATCAGTACATGTAAGATAGTATTTGAGAATGACATATTTTGATTTTTATCCTCAAAAGAAGATGAGTTTAATAGACTGTGTTACATGCAGGAAATATAAATTGTACATAGTGAGAGAAGGAAGGTAAACATTACACACTTGGTCCAACAACCGTCACTGTGAGTTCACTAGCACATTTTCCAATTTGTTGTATCATTCTTGCTATGTAAAAATAAAATAGATATGCGTGCTCAGTTGAGCTAGTCTAGTGTCATGGAAAGATCTCTTGTTAGACAGTTAGGCAGATCAAAATGATGGTCATGTTGATGATAAAGAAGAATGTAACTTTAGTGGTAATACTAACAATGATGACAGCTACTTTCTATTGGGTTATATTGTGCCAGACATTCTGTGTAGCATCTTCATGCATTGTGTCTGTGTCTTTAATCATCAAAGCAATGCTATGAGGTATAAGTACCACCATGATGGGCAAACTGAGGCCCACAGAGATGGCTCAGCAAGTAAACGTTGAAGCTGGAGCAGACATCCTGCTGTCAGTAGTTCTGGTTTCCGTTCTTGCCTTGGCTACTTCTCAGCTCTAAGGCTTTGGGCAATTCAAACACATGTGCTAAGTCTTGGTATTCTCATCTGTAAAATGGTGCCTAAAACAAATACCTAAAAGGATTATGTTCATGATTGCATGTCTTACAATGTTGTGAAACATCTATGTTCAGACACTTAGAGGGTGCCCCATAATGAATAGCTCTCATTGTTTGTCAATATCTAATGTGTGCATAGAAACTACATGTAACTGTGAAAGAGCCAAATAACAACTACAATGAAAAAGTAATGAACACTTCTTGAGCTCTTACTATGTGTCAGGATTAACTAACATAGTGCTCACAACAATTCCGTAAGATAGGTACTAATATTATCCCATTTTCTTTTCTTTTTTTTTTTCCAAATGTCTTTATTTGTTTTTTAATTAGTTTCAGGTGCACAAGACAAAGCAAAACTTAGACGTTTATCATTTATATCCCTCACACTGTGTGAACCCCCCTTCCCCCATCCACTATCCCTCTGTACATTCCCCAAATTAATTTTCAAACCCCCATGACCATCTTGTGGTTACTGACTATTTTTCAAAACCTCTCACCTTCCCCTTATCCCCACCCCCCCGCCCCTCTAGCAACCCTCTGTTTTTCCTCCATGTCCCATTTTCTATATCAAAAACTGAAGGAAGAGAAGCTAAGTAATTTGACAAAGATTATATATGCTATCTATCCATTCTTATGACTGCTGGCTTTCTGTCCTTCCATCCATTCATCCACCCACATAATCCTCTCTCTCTCCACCTCCTTCTCCATTTCCACCTCTCTACTTTTTATCTATCTGTCTAACTACAGTTTTTCTATGAGCACCTTTTGCAGAATTATAGGACTTAAAAAGAATCTTCAGGTTCACTTTCTCTTGATAAAAGACCACACTGAGAATTAAAAAAGCAATAGTCACTGTTCTATGCACATACGGAAGGAATGTCCTAAGTAATAGAGATACCCAGTATAAAATGATAGTCACGTGGCAGGCCCTTCAAATTTACACAGCAATTTCATGTACGTTATCTCATTTGACTCTTACCACAATCTGTGGGGCTGCTGTTATTATTTTTCCTGTTTTATAGGTTAGATTTCATGTGGCTTCAATTAAAAGTGTAGTTAATAAATATGCTGATGTTTTACTCTCATAACCCCACTGATAAATCAAAGCACTGATGAATGAAAATAATAGGAAAATAATTCCTTTGATATTAGTATTAAATTGTAATCATGTCACTCATTTCTATTTGTGAATTTCAAGAGGCCATAATGTGGCTTCTCTGACATACGTTTGAATTCATTTAGGTATTATAATTAGAAAGTAATCTGTACGTTATCTAACATGTGAATGCACGTGCACATGGAGATAATATAACAGAGTGAGAAATGGCGGTATCCTGCTCTTTGTGATTTTTAACGTACAGGAAATCACTGTTGTCTTCGAGATCGATGCAATACAGTGTTTGAGGAGCACTTACTCTTTCTAGAATACCAACACATTTTAACATAGTTCTCTCATAGTGCAGCTGAGCAGAAAGCCCTCAGAGCCATTCGCTACTGCAAGGAGCAGGCTGTGCTGAACTTAAAACACCTTTCTTTTCCACCTCTTTGGAACTGTGTTCTTCTTAGAGACTTCAAATGCCACTACATTTAGCATGAGTTGGGGGCACACTCAGGTATACTTCAGTGCGAGTCCCAGTGACTAAGTATGTATGTTGCTGCTATTTACAGTATTTTTGTGTGTATGTACCTTATGTATCATGCATTGCATGTTGTGAAAATAGTGTTGTTACTCACAGGAATAAGCCCACTCCCAGCAAAATCCTAACAATGACTGATTTTCAAATAACTTACACACATGTAGCATGGGTTTGAATATATATCCAGTTATAGATTTTTGTTATTTTTACATCTCCATCACGTTGTTTGCGCCAGTGAAGATTTTGTTGGCTTTTTCATTTATGATTTTTATATTTTTAAAAGAAGATGAATTTCAAAATGTGAATCTTGCCTTTGATAAGCAAGTATGTCCTTACCTAATCGCATATATAATTTGACATAATGATGATTATGTTAAACTTATGTTAAATTCATTAAACCTGTGTTAAATGCCATCATGATTTTATTTGTTATTCTGTTTCCATTTTTCCTTTTACCAAAGATCCTAGTGAGTATGCTCTTTTGGTTTTGCCTATAAGTTTATTATAATATGGTGTCATAATAAGATAAATCCCAACTTTCACATAGCACCCACATATGTACCGCTGCGAAGTACTAGTAACATAAACGAATTAGAAGGAACTTTAATTTAAATCATATTTTAAATTATTTTGTCAGAAATATTACTTTGGGAATGTCTCTATAACAACTTCTATGTAATAAACATTCTAAGGTTTGGTATGCCTTTACTTTTGGTACTAATTTAATAGGACAAGTAATGGGGAATCCAGACCATTTTCATGATGACATCCAGAGAGAATCGACCCATGCTCTAATAGTTCCCATGTTTCTATTAAAACCTGAGTGAGAATCCGAATGAGTGGAATGGAGAAGCGTTCAGCTTTAAAGGTGGAAAATTTGAGATGATTCTATGACAACAGAACTGTGCTGGAGGGAAATTACTTGCAGCATCTCCTATAATTGTGTCACCTAGATTTTGCCTTAGGGATTTCTGGATTTCCAGAAAACACCATGACCTCAAATGCTGTATCGTAATAGAGAATAGAAGTGGATTCAGAGAATTATTTACCCACAACTTATGGGACATAGGCAAGTCTTAAGAGTTTGTTAGGTTCCCAGCACAAAAATATTCTCCTGTGTCTTACAATGATGTTGGAGATACAAGGTTTGAATTACATACAGTAACCAATTAGTGAGCATTGGTCTTCAGTAACTAGTAGGCACTTAAAATAGAGGCATTTATTTGTACTTTTCATCATAGTAAGAGAACCAGGCAGCCTACCACATACAATTAGTTGCGATTATTTGAATTGAATGGGTTTAATGTGCAGGATCAATCCCTTGATTAATAAATGAGCCTAGCCTATTGCCCAAAACTCCTTGCTCCGTAAGAGTGAACTGTGCTGGAAATACATGTACTGTTAATCTGCAGATTTTCCAAAATGAGTGGTTCAGTCAAAGAGTTTTATTGCAATTCAGAGTAATGAATTCCTGTGCAGTTGTGTATAGTAGTTAGGGAAAGATTCATATGGGGAGGGAAAACCAGCTCTGACTTTTAATCATATTTAATATATTAGTATTAAGCTCCTAACACAGGATTCTGTGTTAGGTACTGAGGATACAGCGATTAAACAAATAAGACATGAAGACCGGGGTCTGGTAGACCAGGGTCTGGTAGACTTAGAAAAGTCATCGAAGTGTAGTGAAGAGAAAGTAGAAAAGATGCTCCAAGCAGTGTGGGCAAATCCAGAGGCAGGCTGGAGGGTCCTATAGAGTGTAATGAGAAGAAAACCGTGTTGAGTGAAGGATGATTTGGGGAATGTCAAGATAAAACATTAAGCTTGAATGCTGAACTAAGACCCAATGATAGACTAGATTGCATTGACACATTGACAGTAGATTCTTAAATAATAGTGGTGGTTGTGATGGTGATGAATGTAACTATTATTCTTTATGCCTGGTGGTTAACATGCAAGATATTATTCCAACAATCATACAGAGAGCTTTAGCTTTAATGTATCTTTGAGGATACTGAGGCTCAGAAATTAAGTGATATTCTCAAGGTCACACAGCAAGAAGTGAAAGATCTGAAATTTAGAATCATTATGTCTGGCTTCCAAGACTGTACAAGTGTTTCTCCTTTTTGTGAAGAAGGGTAGGGATGGTTCCATTTCATCATGGAATGAATCAGATTTTCTTTTAATTATAATGCCTCACGTTAATGAAGAACGTAAGATATTCTGTTCATTATTCTTAACCATGATTTTGCTTAATCTTCCCCAATTTTTTGTGAGATGAGTAGTGTAGATACCATCCAGGGAAACCCAAAGGAACTCAGCAAGTGCTAGTAGAAGCACCAAATTTTAAAGCCTTTTGTCCAAACCTCTTCTTTTCTCAGAAGATGGAAGGGCAGTGAAGGTGGATGAGGTAGGATTGACTGACTATGCCCTATGCAATCATCTGAGAATACTCAAACAAAGGGAAAGTTAGCAAATCCCCCTTGATGTGAGAAGCTTTCACACTACCTGAAGAGTGTCTCTCTGGAGCAGACATTTCTCTTCTGCAGTTGTCTTTCTTCAATACTGTCTCAGGGCATCAAGGAAAGGTCTGACCATCTGATGTAGGACCACCCCCTCCACCTCTACCATCCACTAACATTATTCTATTTCAGCTTCTTGTCTCTATTCTCTCCAGCACTTATTTTCTGCCTCCTTGTTTTTGTTTGTCTCCAATTATGCAAGCATCATGAGCGAAGGTGCATTGTCAGTTGTTTTATCGATAATCCCGTGTCTAGCACCACTAGAGATACAGTCAGCCCTTGATATGTGTTTGTGGAAAGGATGACTGAATCAAGGAAGTCTGGCCCATATTTACTGTATCTTTTGTCTCCATCTCTCTTCGCCTGCATTGTTATCATCCTGCCAATCCGGTCTGTGCAGCTTGACCCAACAGATTTGATTTCCCAGAAAAATTTGCAGCTACTACCTGTCATCTTCAAAAGAGACCTCAAAGACCATCATTTCATGCAAAGCAGCCATAGAATATTATTTTTTAATTAAAATTAAGGCTTTCTACAAGAGTATCTCTATTATTTTTTTCAAAGAAACTGTGTAAGATCTCATGTATGTATTGAACTCTTTATATTGAGTTCTGGATATTTTTCTTATACTCTTTAACAGTCCACGAAGTGATTCCCTGATAAGTCCAGTACCCATCTGGCACCCTACACAATCTCTACAACGTTGTAGATTATAGTCCCATACTGTATTTCACATCCCCGTGGCTATTTTGTGACTACCAATTTGCACTTTCTAATCTCTTCATAGACAGTGTAAATGCCTGACCACTGCTCTGTACACCTGAAGCTAAAGTTGAATAATATTCAATGTCAACTATAAATATATATAGTTACGGGATGTAAAGTACAGCATAGGGAATATAGTCAATGGTATTGTAACAGTTATATCTGATGTCAGAAGGGGCAGCAGATTGGGGCAGGGGTTATCACTTTGTGAGGGGTGTAAATGTCTATTACATACCCTGTTTCCCCGAAGATAAGACCTAGCTGAACCATTAGCTCTAATGCATCTTTTGGAGCAAAAATTAATATAAGACCTGGTCTCATATTATATTATATAAGACCGGGTCTTATAGTAAAATAATATATTCATATTATATTTAATATAGTAATATATTTATAATATATTTAATTGTTATGTATAGTTACTATAAATATAACATATTTATAGTAAAATAATATATTTATATTGTATTATATAAAACCCAGTCTTATATTAATTTTTGCTCCAAAAGACACATTAGGGCTGATGGTCTGGCTAGGTCTTATTTTCAGGAAGACATGGTAGCTTTGTACACTTGAAACTAATGTTTAAAAAAATCCAAAAAGCTCATATACGTTTAGTAAACAAAAACATGTATTATTTATGATTTTTAAAAAATAATCTTTAACAAATCGTTCCTAAAAATAAGAATAAAATGTTTTCAGAGACCTAGAGAGCAAAGGAAAATAATAGTTACAGGCTTAAGATAATTCATACTAATTGCCATTGAGTAAAGAGAGCCAACTGAGGCCATCCAGAATTAACTATTTTTTATTCATTTAAAAATGCCACATGTGACTGCAGAGGCAGTGATGGACTTAGTGATGAGGTGATCAGAACTCCTGTGTTCCATGCAGAGGAATATCTCTAAGCTTTTGACTACTGTGAACTTGTCAAGAAAGTAATTCCAATTACACATATGCTTGCAACTGCAGGTTACATCTGCCTTGTGTGAGTAAAATTTAGTAGAAAAAGTACCTAATTCCATTTTCTTTTAATAACCAGTATAATTGTGAAAATTATTTGTCTAATACACTTTGATAACAGAAACTATATCAATATAAACTTTGGAAAGTGGCTTTAGTGCCTTTTTATAACTGAATTTTCTAACGTAATTTTACGTTGGGATTTAAATTTTACCTCCGTATTGACGATCCTCATATGCTGCTTTCAAAGTAAAAATTGTCAGTGATTTAATCCCATGGTGTAATCTTGTAAAGAAATTAACAATGTAAATGTGTCTAGACCATTTAAAATTTAATATGTTATAATTCAGCCCATTTAATTACTTCAGTTAAACATCTTAGGAACAACTCAATTCCATTTTGAGGACTACAGTTTTCTAGACATGTGCCCTAGCACCATATTACCTTACAACATCATATAAAAGGTGAATTCAAATCACATCTTTAAATCTATTGCAAATTCAGTCATAACTTAAGATTAGTGCCTAAATATTGGCAGGTTTACAGAACTTGTATGTAAACAGAAGACTAAATAAAACATGAGTGGAATATATAATTTTAGTGTACCATTCACTTGCACAGAAAATTTCGTCATATCTTCCTCAGCCTTTTGAAGAAAATAGACGTCTTGAATCTTAACAGAGCAATGTATAGTTTCCTTTTTTTTGTTTGTTTTTAGTATTGAAAAAGAAAAACTTCATGCTAGGAATTGTTTGGATTTTTCCTTTTCTCTCTCCTTTCTCTAATTATTTTCCTTTAATTTTTCTTAAAAGGCACAATGACTTTCTACAGGATTCTAATTATTTTAATTCTTTTATTGTGAAATAAGCATAGACTCACAAGGAGTTGAAAAATAGTACAAAGAGTTCCTGTATATACATTACCCAACTTTCTCCGATGGTAACATCTTAAATAAACACATCACATTATGAAACCCAGAAAAGGGACATTGGCGCAATGCAATTAACTAGACTGCAGACCTTATTTGAATATCACCAGTTTTTGCGCACATTTTGTATTGTATGTTTTATGTGTTGTTCTGTGACATTTAATCACATGTATAGATTTTTTTGAGTGGACACTTTGTTTTGCTTTTTTTATTAAATTTATTTGGATGACATTAGTTAATAAAATGTAAAGGTTTCAAGTGTACAGTTCTATAATACATCATCTATATATTGCATTGTGTGTTTATATGAATCTATATATAGGTGGTGAACACATGCAGAAATTCATATAATCACCACCACAATCAAGAATCAGGCCTGTTTCATCACCACAAAGGATTTTCATCACCACAGGATGATTTTTACAAACGAACCACAAGTGTGTCAAAGCCATTACTGTTTATTATATGGCAAATATGTTTTAAATGATTAAAACTTAGTGATCGTGTCTTTCAGTGATAATACTGTGTTTCTTTCCCTAACCATGGTAATCCTGATGTATTGCTGTTGATGAATGTGAAAACATTCAATTCTTCTTGGCTCTACAAATATGTTGACTGAGACTGTAATATTTTGGTGTCTTTTTAAGAGGCATATTTTGTTAATGATGATTTGAACATCGTGAGGACAGCAGGAGCAACCTAGGTTCGCAGAGTGTCTGAGTCTCTTATATCCAGCTCAACCATAGACCCAATGGGGACCATCTACTTACTTATCCCTCTGGAAAACATGAAAAGTATGAAAATGAATGATATTTCCAGATTTTCCAGTACATATACTCTGGAAAGGTATAGCAATTTAGGAGCTGTGTTATCTCTTTTGGTTTCCAAAAAAAGTTTCTTTTAATGGCATATGTCCTACGTCAGTCATTTACTAAATGATAGGGCCATTGGCTTTCCTTTTTGAATGGACTGATGACGATGCTGAATCAGCAGAGCAGCATATAGACAGTGCATTTTCTCCCTTGCAGTGAAAAAGGCTCTGGTAGCAATTAATCCATATGCCACACACTTGGCTTAGGCATGGTGGGGGGGGGGGGGGAACAAATGGTCCTTGACTTTAGTATGGCACAGTGGTTAGGAGCTGGGGCTTGAGATTCAGAATTTCAGCTCTGACACTCAATAGCTGCATCCTCTTGGCCGAGATATGGAAAGTGCTCTGTACCGTTCCTGGCATCTACCCATGACACACTCAGTATGTAATGGCTATTATTAGTCAAAGATCTTAAAGGCTGGTTGATGAGGCAAATGATAGAAACAAGAGTCAATTAGATGAAGTAAAGTAATAAAGGGTTCATAGATTTAAAGGGGATTTAGAGGAGGAAGGGAAAGGAAACTAATATGCCCACTGTGTATCAGATACTGTGCCAGGTGGCTTAGAAATCTTATCTTGTGTTACCCTTACAAGAAATATGCATTGTGGCAGATTTTATTGTTTGGAATTTTACAACTAAGTAAACAAAGACTTGATCATAATGTTAAGTGAGTAGTTTTGACAGCTATTGATTTGAATCAAAGTCTATATATAGACTCCAAAAATGGTGCTTTTGTGGTTTGGAGTAGTGAAGGATGAATTCATGAAGAAGACGACTTGAAGGTTAGATATGACTTGATAAGGGAAAAATAGGGGAAGGGAATGATGCGCTGAAACAGTATCATAAGTGAAGCTTCAACGATGTGAGTCCAAATGGCATATGAGAGATCTAAGCAAGCAGCTCAGTGGTATCCAGACAACTGCTGTGTTAGAAACACTGGGGACAGGTTGGCTGGGGATTCAGGTGGGCAACTTTGGGAAAACTAGAGCCTAAGCAGGACTTTAGTCTCTCCTCAGAATCACATGAGGATATTTGCTAATATACAGCTACCTGGATCCCAGCAAGATCTACCAAAGCAGAATGCCTGGTGATATCACCCAGGGAATCATAGACAGCTGTCATAACTGGTCATGCAATAGGCAGGGCTGAGACTATAAATTATGTTACATAATTACACATAGGGGTCACAGGAGGGATGACAGGTCCACCATATAGCAAACTCGGTTGTAAGCCAGGGCAGAGAGAGTTTTCAAGAATCAGGTTTTCCTCAGACTGAAGGCCTGGTCTAAATACAGCACCATGGACAGCTCAGAGGTAGTCTTGTTTCTCCTAAGAACCTGAAATTAAATACTTTGCTTTCATCTGCAGGCAACTTTCTCTTTGGCTTTGCCAGCTCTGCCCTAGAAGGGATACCTTTAATTTTTTCAAAGGCCATCCCCTATTAATGCACGCCAAACTTGTCCTTATCAGTCACACAACGTCCATGTATAATGACATGTCTGGTGGATGGATTAGGGTTTCCTTTGCAGAGTCAACATTAGCTCACCCTCATTGTTAATGATGTTTTCTTTCATTAGAGTTGTTTTCCAGCCCTAGAGTTCTGTACTTCCATGGGGTTTATGGCTCTTAGGAGTTCCTCTGACCTTGTAATTGATTTTCCCCCAGCATATCTTTTTTTGTCAATGGACATCAGATACTTGGTGTGTTGGTGATGGAATACACAAATAAGGTGGGAGGAATTAATGAGGGCAGCGATTCCAAGATTTAGATCTCCAAGATTAATCTCCTGTAGCTTAATTCAGTATTCTAAATGAGTTTAACATGTTTGAGGCCAGAATAGCCCACATTTAAAAATCCTTTATGTTATGTGGGCTAATGATGCATGTTTTAGATAATAGAGTGTTCTTTTCTAGATGGCAGTGAAAGAAACATGGAGAGCTTTACTTTGTCCATGAGAGAATTAGAATGTGTATATCATGGGGTGGTTAGTTTTCAAAATCAGTTTAGATCACACAAAATGCTGATCCTGTTTTCTGAAGAGCAAATCAGAACCAAGTACAAGGCTATGCCCTGTTCAAGTTACAATTCATCTCTAACATTTAGGAGTTTCTCCAGCACTGCTGCTTGTTCACTTTTACTTGTGATCTGCATTAATTTGCTCCCTAGCTTTTTCTAGATTGACCTTGGTTGCCAGAAATGGAATGCTCTGCATAAAGGAACATATGCCCTATTGAAAGGAGCCTAAGCAGGAAGGAGAGTGTGACCAATTGCTTAGGTAATAGGTAGTGACAACAGAGATATTATTCTAGTACAAATGCATTAAGTTTTTCTTTGCTCAGTGGATATCATATCTGAAGGCCTGGCTGGGACACACCAGATGAGACAGACTGAGAGGGGATAGAATGCCAATGGCCACCCAAATAGAAGGAACCAAATGTTGAAGAGACATACCCAAAAAGCAGCCATTTGAGTTTTAAAAGGTGGTTTACATAGAACACAGTGATAAGTGTTACTAAGACAAAAACCAAAAAAAAAAAAAAAAAAAAGACAAAAACCGTGATTTCCGGCTATTGCCAACTGGGAAAAGTTAAATACCAGAAAATTTCAATAAAAAAATATAAAGTCTATAATTTTCTATAGGTTTGATACTTAGTTCATGAAAATAGAAAATTCCTAATGATTTATATAATCACATATTTCCAACACCATGAATTCTAAGCATTTTTATTATGCCAGTTTCAATTAAGTTCCTAATTATAACGTTGTCCATGAAGTTTATGACTAAATTTTAACATTAACATTTGGTCCTACATATCTTGTTTTGTACAGTAATAATAACTGCAAATTAGACATTCATTCATATTAAACAAGGAGCATACTTTCATAGAATTAAAGTTAATTCAAGATAATCTAAAATAACCTTTAAATTTGAATAACTTTATGTTTTGTGTAAACCATCTTTTAAGTAGCTAATAAAGTATGCATGTAAATAAAAATAAGCAACTTACCAGAATTATTATGTGAACATCATTTATTCTTCCAAAACATGAATTTTTCAAACATGTCTTTTATTGCTGTTTTAAGAAAGAAATAATTTCCATATATTTGCAAGTAGATCGCTTTGAGTCTCTGAGAATTTTCCATAAACTTTTTTTGTTACTGCTATAACTGACAGAGCTAATGGATTATTAATTTTGAAAGTTGTACAAAAAACATATCTGTATCTTAAATGACCAAGGATACCTTTTTTGTTTTGGAAATAAGTAATTACAGAGTCCTTGTTAATTTTTAGATCTAGACAATCTTAGCAATATCATTCAGAAATAAAAAAGTATGTGGCATTTTGGTAAAGTATCTTCCCTTTGTTACTCTTTGGTCATAAAAATAGACTCTCACTTCAATAATATGTATTTTATAGATAAACCAATAAGATTGATTCCTGGGGGCGGATGGTTAGCTCAGTTGGTAAGAGCGCGGCGCTCTTAACAACAAGGTTGCCGGTTTCATCCCCACATGGGCCACTGTGAACTGTACCCTCCACAACTAGATTGAAACAGCTGCTTGACTTGGAGCTGATGGGTCCTGGAAAAACACACTTAATTTTTTTAAAAAATAGGTTGTTTTTTTGTTTTTGTTTTTTTTTTGTTTGTTTGTTTTTTAGAAAAGATTAATTCCTGTTTCTTATTGCAGTCAGTTTATAACTCACTGTTTGTATCCAGGCACCTTACATCAGTGATGGACTAAGTTTGCATCTCTGAAGTTCCCTTAGCTTCTCATTCTCATATGGACCCTATTTTCTGAATATTTTGCTCAGAAAGAAAATTGCATGTATCAAGTATTTTTTTTTCTCTTTTGTATTAATCAGACTTCTATAAGTAAGTAACAGTTACATTCCTGGTCCCTATGAAATAACCAATGACCTTTTGAAATAATGCACTACTGGAGAAAAGAAAAAGAAAAGGAGAATGATAATTGTCAGCCTTTAAAACCATATTACAATTAAACATATAATTTCTTTTAGCTTTTTTGAAATGGTGCAATCTCTATTCATATCTTCATGGATGCCCCCTTTGTCTACATCCCTTTCTCTGTGTCTTGCACTCAATAGAAATAACTGATGTATTCATCCCGTTTTTGCATTGTCATCTCACATCTTTCTCTTTCTTTCATTAATTTCTACACAATCCAGATACACACCGTTCGATCATCTGTTTGCTTAGTTATTTCAATACTCTGAAACTGGTTCTGGCATTGGGAAACCAAAAGTCCTTGACATAACATCAGGTTAATTCACCAAATATTTATTGATTACCTACTATGCGTCAGGCACTACTGTAGATATACGGGGTGCATCATTGAACAAAGCAGGAAATATGCAGGCCTCTGAATTCTCAGGAAACTCAGACAGTAAACAACGAACATAATAAAAAGGTAAATTTTATAGTGTGTTAAAAAGATGATGAGTGCTGTGGAAAAGAAGAGATAGAGCTTCTGGGGTATATTCTGTTTTTAAGGGTATCAAGGTAGTACTCATGGAGAAAATGACATCTGAGCAAATACAAGAATGAGTCAAAGGAGTACGTCATGTTAGGTATCTGAAAGAGAGTCATTTTGGCCTGGGGAAACAGTCAATACAGAATTCCAAACTCATCAGTTTATCTGCTATTCCTGGTACTTTATCTGCACGTAGCTAGAGTGAAGCAAGTAAGAGAGGTATCAGAGAGGATGCTAGCAAGATGATGGTGGACCTTGGAGGCCATTGTAAGCACATTTTCTGTCCTTGAGATGAAAGCCAATGGAAGATTTTATGGGAAAAGATCTGCCAATCTGTATTAAAAGGGTTACTCTGAATGCTGAGGCTGGGGGCTCAAAGCAAGGAGAAAGTTAGAAGGCTATTATGGTAAGGTGGGCAAAGGTGATGGTGGTTCAGACTAGGGTGGTAAAAAAGTGTCATACTCTGAATATATTTGAAGGTGGAGCCAACAATGATTTCCTGATGGATTAGAAAGAACTGTGGGAGAAAAGTAGAGTCACAAATGGCTCCAAGGTTTTTGCTCTAATCAACTGAATGGAATACAGTTGCCCTCAACTGAGATGGTAGACTACAGGTAAAGTGGGCAATTTTTTGGAAGGGGGAATTAAGTTTGAGATATCTACTAACATCTCTGTGGAGATATGAGTAGGCAATGGAATGTATAAGTTTAGAGTTCAGAGAAAAGGTCTAGGTTGGACGTTTAAATTTGGGAGTTGTTGGCATAAGATCTATAAGAGCTATGAGATTGGGTGATCTCACCAAGGGAAAGCATAGATCGAAAAAAGAAGAGGACTAAGGACTCCAACTTTAAGAGGTGGGTCAAACGAAGAGAAAACAGCCAAAGAGAATGAAAAGGAGTCAGCGGTAAGGTGGGAAGGTAAACAAGAGAATTTGTATCCTGAAAACTTAACCTTGTACCTATAAATCCTACATTTGTGGGAGCTCATTTCACCCTGTCCTGCCCTTCTAAACATTATATCTCAACTTTCTACCTATCAAAGCAAAAGGAGAAATTAGTATTTTTTAAGATAGAGCAGGTTACTAATTCCAAAGCACATTCAATGACTGAATAATTCAGTAGTCTAATGTGGAAAAATGTAGAATTCATAGGGGAAGGAACAGAAGTTAGTTCAGGAAATGACTTGAATTAACACTGATGCCTTATCTCCAGTGTAGGTCTGCTCTTCTACATCTCTGTGGTTGAATTAATGGCAAGATTCCTTAGTAGGAAAAAAAACCTGTTGTGAGCATTTGTGTCTATAGGACTGAATTAAAACCCTCCAACAATGAAATATAGTTAACATAGTATCTTGAAAAGAACCCTAAGTGGAATTCAGGGAACCTGGATTCTAACTATGGTTCTGCGCCTGACTGATTGCATTAACTTCAAATCTATCATTAACCTCCTTGTGCCTCATTATCCTCATTTCACCAAATAAGAAAAATGAAATATTCCTCCTTTCCTACCTACTTGAATGTTGTGAATTTAAATGTGTAAGAAGTGCTTGAGATGCATAAAATTTGATGGAGTGTTTTATTCATGAATTCAAGGCATCTGAAGTAATTTGGCCATGATGGAAAGTTGCTTCCTTGCACATTTTTTTAGAATGACATTTCTGTTACTGACCCAAACATTTATGCAGCGCGTTACCTACTCCAAACTGTAAAACAAATACAAATCAACCTTATGCATTTATTCATTTTCTATTATTTCGTAGTAGTCATCATTCACCTATTTACTAATTCAGTGTGTGTTTATTGAAGCCATAAAGCCTCAATTGCTAAGTAACAATGAACCTTCCATTTTTATCTTCCTCTGGCATTTAAAATGTGCTTTAAAAACTATGATCTCCGTTGTTCTCTCAGTTCCATGAGGTTGATGTGACAGATATGCTTTTTTCCATTTTAACTTTTATTTATTTACTTACTTTTTTCCCAGGTTTTTTGGGACATACCGTGTGTCCTGGAAAATAAGACCTAGCTGGACAATCAGCTCTAATATGTCTTTTGGAGCAAAAATTAACATAAGACCCGGTCTTATTTTAATATGATATAAGACCGGATCTATAATATAATATAATAATAATATAATGTAATGTAATATAATATACCAGGTCTTATATAATATAATATGTGATGTGATGCGATGCAATGTGATGTGATGTGATGTAATATAATATAATATAATACCAGGTCTTACATTAATTTTTGCTCCAAAAGATGCAATAGAGCTGATTGTCTGGCTAAGTCTTATTTTTGGGGAAACACGGTAATTGACATATAACAATGTGTATGTTTAAGGTATACAGTATGATGATTTGATGCTCATATATATTGAGAAATGTTTACCGCAATAAAGTTAGTTAAGAGTCTTTCACCTCACGTAATTACCACTTTCTTATTGTTCTGGTGAGAACGTTAAAGGTCTACTCTCATAGCAACTTTCAAATATACACTGTAGTATTGTTCATTATAGTCACTATGCTGTAACTTAGATCCCCAAAAATTATTCCTCTTATAACTTAAAGTTTGTGCCCTTTGACTAACATCTCTCACATGTCTCCCAACCCTCAGTCCCTGGAAATTATCATTCTACTCTCTCTTTCTCTAAATTAAACATTTTTAGATACTGCATATAAGTGAGATCAGACAGTATTTCTCCACCTAACTTACTTCACTTAGTATAAGTCCCTCATGGTCCATTCATGCTGTTGCAAATGGCAGGATTTTCTTCTTTTTTATTGCTGAATAATGTTCCGTGTGTGTGTGTGTGTGTGTGTGTGTGTGTGTGTGTGTGTGTGTGTATCACATTTTCTTTATCCATTCATTTGTCAATGAACATTTAGTTTGTTCCCATGGCTCAACTATTGTGAATAATGCTGCAATGAGCATGGCAGTGCAGATATCACTTCGATATCCTATTTTCATTTCCTTTGGATAATACCCAGAAGTGAGATTGCTGGATCATATGGTAGTTCTATTTTTAATTATTTGGCAACTCTCCGTATTGTATTGGTAAGTGGCTATACTAATTTATGTTCCCACCAACAGTGCACAACTGTTCCTTTTTCTCCACATCCTCATTGACATTTGTTACATTTTGTCTTCTTGACAATAACCATTCTAAGAGGTGTGAGAGGATATTTCTTTGTGGTGTGGATTTACATTTCCCTAATGGTTAGAGGTCTGGAGCACCTTTTCATGTACTTGTTGGCCATTTATATGTCTTCTTTGGAGATATGTGTATTCAGTTTTTTGTCCTTTTTGAATAGGATTGTTTGTTGTTTTTTCTATTGAGTTTGTGTGTTACTTATATATTTTCTATGTTAACCCCTTTACCAAGTGTGTGGTTTTTAAATGTTTCCTCCCATTCCATAGGTTTTCTTTTTCTTTTGTTCATTGTTTCTTTTGCTGTGCAAAAGCTTTTCAGTTTGATATAGTGCCCTTTGTTGATTTTTGCTTTTGTTGCTTGTACTTTTGGTATCACATCCAAAAAAAATCATTTGCAAGACTGATGCAAAGGAGTGTTTTTCTTGTGTTTTTCTTCTAGGAGTTTTATAGTTTCAGGTCTTACATTTAAGCCCTTAACACATTTTGAGTTAATTTTTGTGAGTAGTGTAAGATAGTGGTCCAGTTTTATACTTTTGCATGTGAATATCCAGTTTTTGAAATACCATTTATTGAAAAGACTGTCCTTTTTTTGAATAAATATTAGTTGACTGTATATTTGGGGGGTTATTTGTTAGCTCTCAATTGTGTTCAATTGATCTATGTGTCTGTTTTTATGCCAATACCATATTGTTTTGATTACTCTAGCTTTGTGATATAATTTGAAATCAGGAAGTGTGATGCCTCAAGCTTTCTTCTTTCTCAAGATTGTTTTGACTCCTTGGGGTCTTTTGGAGCTTTATTACAAATTTTAAGATTCTTTTTATTATCTCTGTGAAAAATGCCATTGGGATTTCAATAGGGCTTGCATTGATTCTATAGATGGATTTCGGTAGTATGGACATTTCAACAATATTAACTCTTCAGATCCAAGAACATGGAATATTTTTCCACTGTATTTGTTTCATCAATGTCATATAGTTTTCAGTGTATACAGATCATTCACTTCCTTGGTTGAATTTATTCCTAAGTATTTTATTGTTTTTGATGCAATTAAATTGTTTTCTTTTATTTCTTTTTCAGATAGTTCACAGATAGTGTATATAAATGCAACGAATTTTTGCATGTTCCTTTTGTATCCTGGAGTTTATTGAATTTGTTTAGTAGGTCTAACAGTTTTTTGATGGAGTATTTAGGATTGTCTATATACAAGATGATGTCATCAGCAAAGATAATTTTACTTCTTCCTTTCCAATTTACACACCTTTCATTGCTTTTTCTGCCTACTTGCTCTGTCTAGGACTTCCTGTACTATGCTGAATAGGAATGGTGAGAGTAGGCACCGTTACCTTGTTTGTGATCTTAGAGGGAAAGCTTTCACCCATTCACCAATGAGTATGTTATTAGCTGTGGGTTTGTCATATATGACCTTTATTATGTTGATGTATGTTCCTTCTATAACCAAACTGTTAAAGGGTTTTGTCACGAATGGATGTTGAATTTTGTCAAATGCTTTTTCTGCATCTATTGAGATAATTATAATTTTTGTTATTCATTCTGTTAATGTGGTATACAACACTTAATGATTTGTGTATGTCGAACCATCCTTGCATTTTGGGGATAAATCCCATTTGATCATGATGTCTGATCATTATAATGTACTGTTGGATTCATTTTGCTAGTATTTTGTTGAGAATTTTTACATCTATATTCATCAGGGATATTGGTGTATGTAGTTTATTTTTTGGAATTGTTTAAATGTTTGGTTGAATTCACCAGGTAAACTGTCGGTCCTACATTTTTCTTTTTAGGAGATATAATCACATTATTCATTATTAGTCTGTCCAGATTTCCTATTCCTTCATTTCCTATTCCTTAGTCTTGGTAAATTGTATGTTTCTAGGAATTTATCCATTTCTTCCAGGTTATGCAATTTGTTGCTGTATAGTGTTCATAGTCTCATATGATCATTTGTATTTGTGTGGTATCAATTGTAATGCCTCCTCTTTCATTTCTGATTTTACTGGTTTGAGTCCTCTCTCTTTTTTCATAGTATAGCTAAAGATTTGTAAACTTTATCTTTTCCAAAAACCAGCTCTTCCTATTATTGATATTTCCTGTTGTTTTTCTGGTCTCCATTTCATTTATTTCTGCTCTGATCTTGGTTATTTCTTTCCTTCTGCTACCTATCAGCTTAGTTTGTTCTTGTTTTTCTAGTTCCTTGAGGTGTAAAGTAAGGTTGTTTATTTCTGTTTTAATGTAAGCTTTTGTTGCTATAAACTTCTCTCTTAGCCTTACTTTGGTTACATCCCATAAATTTGGTATGTTGTGTTTCCATTTTCATTTTTCCAATATATTTTTTATTTTCTCTTTGATTCTTCTTTGACCCACTGGTTGTTCAGTTTCCACATATTTGGAATTTTCCAGTTTTCCTCCTATTATTGATTTCTAGTTTCATACTATTATAATTGGAAACAGTACTTGGTATGATTTAAGTCTTTATAAATTTGCTAAGACTTGTTTGTGACCTAACATAAGATCTATCCTGGAGAATGTTACATGTGCACTTGAGTAGAACATGTGTTCTGTTTCTTCTGTTGGATGGAACTTTCTGTATATGTCCATTATATGTCCATTAGGTTCATTTGATCTAATTTATAGTTTGAGTCCAATACTTCCTTATTGATTGTCTGTCTGAATGATCTATCCATTATTGAAAGTGAGGTATTGAAGCCCCCTACCATTAGTGCATTGCTGTCTAGTTTGCCCTTCATATCTTAGTATTTGCTTACCATATTTAGGTGCTCTGATGTTGGGTGCATATATATTTACAGTTGTTACATCTTCTGGGTGAATTGAGTCCTTTATTATCATATAATGACCATCTTTGTCTCTTGTTACAGTTTTTTACATAATCTATTTTATCTGCTACAAGTATGGCTACTTCTGCTCTCTTTTGTTTTCCCATGCATAGAATGACTTTTTCCATTCCTGTGCTTTGAGACTATGTGTGTCCTTGAAGTTGAAGTCGATATTTTGTAGTCAGAATTAGTTGGGTTTTATTTTTAATCCATATAGCCACTCTATACTTTTGGATAAGAGAACTTACCGTTTACATTTAGAATAATTATTGATAGGTAAGGACTTACTCTTTCCATCTTGTTAAATTGTTTTCTGGCTGTTTTATACTCCTTTTGTCCCTTCCTTTCTCTCTTGCTGTCTTCCTTTGTGCATTGATGATTTTTCATAGTAATATAGTTTGAATCCCTTTATTTTACCTTGTGTGTATCTACTACAGATGTTTGTTTTTTGGTTATCTGAGGTTTTCTTGAAACATTTTATTGATATAACAGTCTGTGTCATGCTAAGAATTTAACTTTGATCACATATAAACACTCTAGCCTTTTACTGTATCCCCCACATTTTATATTTTTGATGTCATAATTTACATCTTTTTTATATTATGTATCCATTAACAAGTTATTGTAGCTATTTTTTTCTTCCCCCTCCCTTCTTCTGCCTCACCCTCCCCTCTGGTTCCAGCCGTTGTTTCACAGTCTAGTTGTGTAGGACACAGCTCCCTGGCCCATGCTGGTAGTATGAGCCTTGCTCCCCGCCTGGCTGAAGCAGTCAGTCGCCAGTAGTCGGTCGGCTGCTCACCGCAGCTCTTGGCTGCCGGCCGCTCACACTGGCCATCAGCCACCCATGGCGGCACACAGTAGCCACAGCAGCACACAATAGTCCATGGCCACTCACACTGGCTGCCAGCCACTCTCGCTGGCTGCCGGCCACTCATGCTGGCCACCAGCCACTCATGGCAGCACATGGTAGCCCACAGCAGCCCACAGCAGCTCACACCAACCTCCAGCTGCTCACGGTAGCCCAGCTCCAGGGAAAGCCATTGTTCAAAATCTTAGCTGTAGAAGGTGCAACTCACTGGCCCATGTGGGAATTGAACCGGCGATCTCGGCATTAGGAGCACAGTGCTCCAACCACCTGAGCCACCAGGCCGGCCCCATTGTAGTTATTTTGAATACTTTTGTCCTTTAACCTTCATATCAGAGTTACATGTATAATATACCACCATATTACAGTGTTAGTAGATTCTAACTCTGACTATATACTTATTTCACCAGTATTTTAAAAAGTTTTCAAATGTTTTCATGTTACTAATTAATGTCCTTTTGTTTCAACTTCAAGAACTCCTTTCAGTTTTTCTTATAAGCAGGTCTAGGGATGATGTACTGGCTTAGTTTTTGTTTGTTTGGGAAAGTCTCTATATCACCTTCATTTCTGAATGCAGACTTTGTTGGGTATTCTTGGTTGGCAGGGTTTTTTTGTTTGTTTTTTCCCCTTTTGGCTATTTGAATAGAAAATGCCATTCCCTCCTGACTGCATGATTTATGCTGAGAAATTCACTGATAGCCTTATGGGTGCCCTTTTATTAACATTTCTTTTCTCTTGCTACTTATAAAATTTTCTCTTTGCATTTGATGTTAGACAGTTATTATAATGTGTGTTGGAGACCACCATTTGGGAGTGAGATTATGGAGTGACCAATATTAACTGCTACCTTCATGAATTTGGTTGTCCAAATCTCTGCCCAGGTTTGGGAATATCTCAACCATTATTTCTTTAAATAGGCTTTCTGCCAGGACTCCAATGATGTGTAGATTGTTTCTCTTAAAGGTACTCCGTAAGTCTCATAGGCTTTCTTCATTCTTTTTGCTGTTTGTTTGTTTGCTCCTCTGACTAGATAATTTCAAATGGTCTACCTTCGAGCTCACTGATTCTTCTTCCATTTTTTCCAGTCTGATGTTGAAGCTCTCTTTGAATTCTTCTGTTCACTCATTGTATTCTTCGGCCCCAACATTTTTTGGGTTCTTTATTATGTTTGCTTTCTCTTTGTGGACCTCATTTTATCTTGCATTGGTTTCCTGATTTTTTAAAAAAAATCAGGAAACCAATGAGCATCTTTAGTACAATTGTATTTAATTCATTGTCAGGAAATTCATGAATCTCCATTTCTCTTGGGTTAGTTGCTGGAAGTTTAATGTGTTCTTTTGGTGGTGCCATATTTCTCTGTTCTTCATATCCCTGTTGCGTTGAATATGTATCTGCACATTTTAAAAAGCAGTCACCTGTTTCAGACTTTGTGGATTGACTTCTTAAGTAAAGACCTTCACATACAGGTGGGGGCTATCTAGAACATCTGTGGCCATAGGTGTAGTGGTGCAGAGGGCTAAGTATAGAGGCATGTGATGGCTTTGGATCCAAGAGGGCATGATGTCTCATCAGCTCAGGCCACTGGAATTCACAGAATTGGCAACTGTGTGGTCCTCGGCAAGCACTGTGGGAGGTCTTTAGTGGTGGCATGGGCTGTTGGGGTCTTCAGCAGCAACTTTCCGTTTGGCAGCTAAAAACTCAGGGCAAGCAGTGTGGTGGTCAAATATGGTGGCATATACAGACTTGGCTACAGGGGCCAGCTGCAGATGTCTGTGTATGGCATGGGCCCGTTGCAGACACACACATAGTGGTGGGGGCCAGGGCCAGCAGCAAAGGCTTGGGCCACGTGGGGGCATGCTGGCAACTGTGGGGGCCCTGACTATCAGCATGCATGCCTTTGTTGCAGAATGTTCTCATGGGCATGTGTACTGCAGTGGAGGCCAGTGATAAGGGTTGGGCTAGGGGTGTGTCAGTGCACAGTCAGGGGGCTAGCTTCAAGTAAACCCAGTGGTGCAGGCCAGTCACGGTAGGTAAGGCCAAATTCAGGCCCATAAGCAAGTTTGGAGGCTTTGGCTGTCATTGTCTACTTTGTGGCTGCAGGATCTTGCCCTATGTGTGAACATAGCAATGGAGGCCAGTGGTGAGTGTCAGGACTACAGTGTGCAAGTTGACATCTGGAGGGGCTAGCCCCAAGTGTGCGCACGGCAGTGTGGGGGGCAGCTGCGGGGAGTCTAGGGTGGCATCTTACACTCGATCAGATTTAGAAGCCTGGGCTAGCTGCCGCTGTGGGCCCTAGGTTCTGGTTGGGGGTAAGGAGGGGTGGGGTAGGGAGGGAATGTGCTGAACTGGTTTCTTCACTGGCGAAAGCTGCTGGGTCATGTGCGGAACAGGTCACTAGGTATTATGGTCACTGCTGCTGTGTGGGATGCTGGAGGCTGGTGTATCCCACTTTGTCATCTTGGTGACATCACCTCAGAAAAGAGCTTCCCTATTTTACAATGAGGGAATTGTGACTCTCAGAGTCCTGCAACTCCCAACTAATTGGCCAAAAAGCCAGGTCTGTGCTGAGGTCTTCTGGCACCCAGCATAGGGTGCTGTGCTACACAGCATGGCCTTTGGCTGACATCATTACAAGCAGTAAATGTTGTCCATAAAATAAATAATACCTAGAGGAGAATGTGGTCTAAAACAGTAGCAGTGTAACAGACAGTTAAACGATCAACTTTAAAAAAATTATCTATTTTTAGAGGGTGTGCTTTTTGTTGGTATAGACCTTCTCTAATTAAGAAATCATTCTAACAATACTTCATGATATCTTTGTTTTCCAATGTGGCAATGAGGTTAAGGTGTCCTGTGCCTCACCTCGAAAGCTCTTACAGCCATCATGATATGAACAAATTCATTTTTGTTTGGTTTGATAGACATATATAGTCTTCATTTTAAAGTCTGGCTCTGCTGGTTGCTATATGACCTTGAACTTGTCACTTACTCTTTCTAGTCCTCAGTTTGCTTATCCTTAAAAATAAAGGTAATAAGACAACTAGTACCCGTTTCAAAGGGCTCTTTGTTTGTTCAGTCACCCATCAAATATTGATTGAGTACCTCCTATATGCCAGATGTTGTTTTAAGTGATTGATTACAGTAGTGGATCATAAAGAAAAAAGTTATTGTTCTCCAGGATGTGACATTTGAATGAAGGGGATGTAAAAATGGTATAATTTTTAGATACTGGTAAGTCCTATTCATAAAATAAAAGCAGGCAGTGTGGTAGAGTGTGACTGGAATGCAAGTTGGGAGGTAACACCAGAAGTCAGAGAAAGGACTCTTGAGAAAATGCCATTTGAGAAGGTACCTGAACACTGAAAAGAAGGAAGACATCTAAAGAGCATCCAGACAAAGGGTGCAAAAAGTGTGGCGCTCCTTAGCAGCAGTCATCTTAGCCCGTGTGAGGAACGGCAGGAGTGGTGTACGGTGGTAGAGGAGGTGAGTACCAGGAAATGAGGAGAATGATCTGGCAGGGGTCAGATGATATGCAGTCTTCCAGAACATGGTAAGTAGTTTGGACTTTTTCCATAAATTACATTGCAAGCAATAAGCATTTTTAAGGATTATGATGCGATATGAATAATGTTTAAACACATGTCTTTGGGGATGGAGCCTGCAGTATGGGAATGTTTGTAAACATATAAGAGATTATACATATATAATGCTTAGTGTAGTTCCTGGCACATATAAAATGTTAAAAAATAAAATGTATGTGATGATGTTAACACGTTGCATACAGCGGGGTTTAAATCCCTCGTGAAGATTCTCGTGATCCGTACACAACGTGTTAATTATGGCATTGATGATGGTTATGACAGTGTGGGTAGGGGTGGTGGTGAGGATGATAATGATTGTGTTTAATCCCCGAACCTCCTGAAAATCTGCATTTGACCAGCGAATCTAAAAGTATATGTGGCAAAATCCATGATCTGCTCTTACTTCTGAACAATGTGATGCAGTGTTCGCCAGGATGGCAAATTGCTCAGGCGTCTGTGCCTGCTTTCAGTGTCCTCAGTCCCTTGTTAGAACTCACCACTAAGGTTGCAGTGGTAAAGACTTGTCTGACCTAGATGTCTCTGAGACCTCAAAGAAAAGAGCAAAGCTAAAGCAGAAGGGGGGAAAACAGCTTCAAAAGACTAAAAGAGTTCTGGGACTAAAAAACTGTCCTTTTAAAAAACAAGGAAGAGAGGGGAGAAGGGATGTTCCCATTCAAAATCTAGCCAACCTTTGAAAATAAAAGTACTGTGTAATAGCTTAATAACTCTTTGTCACTGCAGCCACTTGTTGATGGCTAACCTTTAAAATGGCACAAACCCATTGGCATCAAAATCAGAAGCCAAAGAAATAAACTTGGGTATAGCATTTCCCGTAAGAACTATCAATTTCCCTCCTATGTTTTAAAAAGGTAACCCTAGATTCAGAGAAAAAGAAACTGATTAAGGAGTTCTTTATAGCAAGCTTTCATTTCCTTTCAGGATATAATTATTTTTAGTGATTATAACCCACTCAATTGCACTTTTGTTATTGGTGCATTTCAGTTTAATCCTGAATCAATAGTTATGATCCATTTTAAGTGGGGTTAGGGGGCTAGGCTGGCATGAGGTGGTAGGATTGTAATTTTAAACTCATAAAGCCTTCGAGAAATACCACTAATATTTTTTGCCTGTCAAATTGGCCACTCATATTTTCACATCTTAAGAGCTATCAAGCTATTGTCTGTGTCTATGAGTTTTTGTGTCTTCATTTGTTCGTCTTGTTCTTTTGTTGTTTTCAGTTTTATGTACTGCATATCAATGAAATCATATGGTTCTCTACTTTTTCTGTCTGACTTATTTCACTTAGCATTATAATATCAAGAACCATCCCTTTTCTTTCAAATGGTACTATTTCATCTTTTCTTACCGCCGAATAGTATTCCATTGTGTATATATACCACAACTTCTTTATCCATTCATCTATCGAAGGACTAGTGGTTACCAGAGGGTAAGAGGGAAGGGGAATGGTAGATGAGGGTAAAAGGGATCAAATATATGGTGATGGAAAGGGAAGTGAATCTGGGTGGTGACCCCGCAATGTGATATATAGATGATGTATTACAGAGTAGTACACCTGAAATCTATGTAACTTTACTAACAATTGTCACCTCAGTAAACTTTAATTTAAAAAACAAGGAGCTATCAAGCATTGGCAACTACTTCTTTGGTGTTCTGATTTCGTAATAAAATATGCTTTTATTTGGTGACTATAAGGTTTTGTTGAAAGAATGCATGACACTCTGCTTCTTTCTAGTAACCTAATCAAATAGTGTTGAAGAAAATAATTTGAGACTTGTCAGTATGTATACTTTTATTTGCAGTAAAAAGTGTTTCACTGGAAAAAAGATCTCATAACTTAAGTAAAATCATAGACGGTGCATTAATTTGAAAAGGGAAATATAAATGTTTAGTATAGGAAAGATAAGAAAGAGGGGGCTCTCCTGGATATCCACAGCAAACTGTAACTCTTCCGTATTTAATTTTTGGCTACATTCTTGAGGTTTGGGGGCCTGATGTGTGATTAACTGTCGCAGTAATTAAGCTAGATATTACATTGAGTTTCTGTTTTACCATTTCCTTCTAGACCTTGTGCTTGATGAATTATCATAAAGAGTTGGGCATTTTAAATTCTTCTCACTATCTGGTGTTTTTCCAATTGGCAAGTGAAAGGACATTACATAAAGAGGAACTACACAGGTTATAAGAAGGAATATTTGAAACCCTGAGTTCCTATTTCATTTTTTTTCTTCCTTAAACATATTTTCCCTGGATGATGAATGTGAGTGTTGAAGGGTGATAAATACCACCCGTAGGCTTAAGAGCCTAAATGTTGAATTTGACACTCAGAGTTTAAAGGCATCATGAAAATTTCTCCAGAACTAATGTTCAAGCAATTTGGGTTTTACAGGCAACTTAGTAGTTTTGAATGATGTAGTTATTTTGAAAAAGTAGCCATAAAAAGCTATGTTCAGAGAATTGGTACTTTGCATTTATCAGAAGAACATAAAAGTCACTTGATTTGCTTGCGACTTGGAATATACTTTAATTTCTTAAATTCTATTTCAACTCATTAGTGTTTAATTCATGATTTTGTGCAGCAAACTGAATCTATTAAAAAGAGTGGATATTTATTTTAAATTAGAGGCTATGAAGGAAAATATTTAAAAAATTTAATGCCCTTCTACCGTATTTTTCTCTCAGCCCATCTCTAGGCGTCTATAAGACATACTTACAAGGAGCACTTCTACAAATTTTATAAATAAACATTTTATTATTAAACATTTCCTTGTTGACTGGAGGAACCCTGACCCAGGCATGCAAAGAATCTTCACAATTTTAACAGCTAGTTTTCTTTTCAGTCCTACAATATCATTTATTTTGCAGTGAAATGAATGCTTATGGAAAAGGATATCCATGTATAAAGTTCAAAGCAAATTGCCATGTAGTTACTCTAACTGTGAATTGCCTCTTGTCTATGTATATTTTGCATTGGATGGTAGTGATTACATCTAAAAGAAAATGGATGGTCTTTGTTTTCACTGAAGAGATAGATAATGTACATAAGTAGCACTCTTGAGCATATGATGGTGAATATATGTCTTTTCATTTATGGTCCAATTATCGTCTCACTATGAAAGCATGTAATTGGCGGTCCAAATAAATGCCTTGTCCTTTTGAGGAGCATATTGGAAAAGGAAGAGAAATTTGGAATATTCTCAAAGGTACTTCAAATACTAAGGGTACAGTTGTTTCAGTATTTGGGTGATTTAACAAAGCCAGTGTATTTTGTGTGACCATTAAATGAAGTAGATTGATCATAATGCTGCTGTGAGCATATATGGCACAAAAGATGAATTTCTTAAATTATTAAATGGAAGCTGCAGATACCATTTATTTTCATTCAGTATAATAGAATATATGAATCCTAGCCATAAAAATAAGTTAAGTTTATACATGTAGATTGGTCAAGAAGTGGGTGTACTCTTGTTAATTAGTTATTCCAGTTAGAAGAGTTATCGTTAAATGTAATTACTTTTAAAAGTAGGATGATAGTAAGTATGAAAAAGTAAAACTGTCCTGAATACACATTAAACTCTGTCATTCAGCATCTATCTTAAGATCTCAGAATGTTCCAAAATGATCATTAAAACCACAACTTAACTTATCTTTGTACTCAAGAAGTAGAGAAGAGATAGAAATTTCTAGCTGATAGACTGTTATAGAAAGAGAACAATCTGTGTTTTTGAAAATTAAACGTATCAATTTGCCCCTCTTCCCCTGTTAAGGAAATGTTTCTTAATTGTGCTAACACATCAAGTGAACTATTCTAGTAGATTTTAAGACCGAGGTATAAACATCCGGTTAAGGTTACATATTTCAAAGTAATAACACACCAGAAACTGTTGATTTCAAGTCTCATGGCTGGAGGATAATTTGCAACAGAGGTTTATCTGTCAAGCATACAGAATTGCTAACATTGTTCTAAAGATGGGTGTGTAGGTGTTTGAGCCTTGAAAATAACTGTTTATATCTATCAAGCTGAGATTGACAGTTAAAAGTGCCTTCTCTGTCAAGTTCTACCAAATCAGCTTTTGCCTCCTCGTGTCCTTAGACCATTTTACCTATTCAACTTGGATTGCTAATGTCATTTTCCCCAGCACCACCGCCTGTCCTTTTTGCAAAGCACAGAAATGGCATGCATAATTGTTGGGTTATAAAACACATGTATCAGTGCTCTCTACAGCTTCTGCTGAGTTCAAGAGGGTCTAGCTTATGTAATAGTCTCCAGCACAGAGTCAAGAACAGCCTCACACAGTCCCCGCTGCCTCTCTACCCATAAGTGTGAGCACACCACTTTACTGACTGCTACTCAGGCAAGGGATTGCACGAAATAAAGCAGGGGTTCTCAGAAACAAGCGTGCATTAGATTCACTGGGAGGGCTGAGTCCCAACCCCACAGCTTCTGATTCAGTAGATCTGAGATGGGGCCTGATATTTGCATTTTTAACAAGGGTGTAGGTGATACTGATGCTGTTGGTCCCAGGACAACATTTGGAGAAACACTGATTAGAAGTTAGAGAATAAAACTCCAGTTCTGACGACCTGTGTTCCTGCTCCAGCTCTACTTTTGAGATCTGGCAAATGGACCAAACTTTCAAGGTTTCCATTCTCTTCAGCTATACCATGGGTGGTTCGATTTGTTTGCCAGTTTAAACTTTAATAGGATATGATTCTGACTCACTGCACAATGTACCAACAACGGGTGGATATGTTCCTGCATTTTTTCACTCTTGTCTCCTGTTCCTAGGTGATCACACTCATGCTCTTGGTTTGAATGACTAACTTTCCTGTAAAGCCTCTAAAATTTACATCCCCAGCCTTGAATTCTCCCTGAATTCGGGCCTTATAGTACCCCTCTGCCTAGCTGGCATCTCCACTCTCAAGGGTAGCTCAAATTCAACAAACACCAAATTGAGCTTACGATCCTTTCCTTCAAACCTGAAACATATCCACGTTGATCCATCCTAGTGAATGACTCCACCAAATTGAACAGCCTAAAAGTCTTGGCTTTGCACCTGATTCTTCTTTGCTGCCCTTTCAAGCACTCTGTCAAATCCACCACCCAGTCCTACTTATTTACCCTTTTCATTATCTCTTCAGTTTTCCTCCAGGTCCATTTCTTTCCTGGAGCAAGCTGCCATCATCTCTCATTGGGACCATCCCAGGACCCTCAGGATTGGTCCAATTAAAATGACTCTGCCCCGCCCCACCAGACTGTTCTCTCTACAGCCGAAGTGACATTTTAAAAATGTAAACCTAGCCTTGTCCCTTTTCCACTTCAGAGGATTCTGATTATTCTTGGCCTTAACATGGCCTTCAAGGCCCAAGATGGTTTAGCCTCTCCAATGTTTGCAGTTTGCTAGTATTATCTTTCACTACTTTCTTTTTACTATTCTTTGTACTCCAACCACACTAGCTTTATTGATTCCTTCTCAATGCAGTGATCATCTCTTCTGACTTTGCACACCCTTGCCCTCTGTCAGAAACTCTGATTACCATCTCCACCCCCACCCCCGTGCCCATACACCCACTTACCTCTTTCTGCCTACCTTATGGAACTCATTTGATTGTAACCCTCTCAGGAGGAGTTCCCTGGGTCCCTCCACCCCCAGATTGCATGAGCTCCTCTTGCTACATGCTTTCCCGGTGCCCTTTATTTTCCTCTCATAGTCCTCATTTCAGTTTGTAGTTACATGTTATTTGTTAGAGCGTTTGATTATTATCTCTCTCACTCACCAGACAGTGGGCATGCTTCGCTTGCCACCAAATCCACAGAACCACAGTGTTTGTTCACAGCAGGCACTCAAGAGAAATTTGTCAAACTGATGAATGAAAAATTGCACTTGGAAAGTTTGCTAGTATGGATCCAAAAATGAGCTCCTCCTTGGGGTCTGTCTTTTAGAACTTTGGACCTATGTAAACTGAACCAATAGCTTCACTCAGGTTGCATTCTTTTGGTCTCTTTTGCCTGTGACTCTCCCGAGAACTGAGCCCCTCTTCAGACTGAGTCAATATAGCAGCGCCATTGAGAGCAAACTCCACCTTCAGACAACCTTAGTTCAAGTCATGGTTCCACCATTTCTTATCTGTGTGGCTTTGGATAAAATAATCTTTTAAAGCTTCGTTTTCCTTTCCCTTAATTTGGAGATGCTGATTGTGTCAACTTTTAGGGATATTGTGACAAATAAGCATAATTCATGGTAAGCATTTTGTATAGTGCCTATTGCATCCTAAATGGTCAATAAATTGAAGCGATTCACATTATTCTATTAGGTGTTTCTAACATTCAATACATTTCCAGGCACGTCGTAGGAGCACAATAAAAAGTTTTATTAAATTGTGTAGATTTCATATATGATATTTGTATAACGTTGTAATTCTTTAAGTATCTCTAAGTATTATTTATGTATCAGCTCACAGCACTCGTCCTGTTCTTCACCTATGTGAATCATTTCAGATGAAAAAGGAAATCAAGAATCCAAACAGAAATCAATAGCATACTTTATGTTACAGAGTATTTCATAACATTTCTACCAGTCTGGAGATTTAAAGTGAACAATCTGTTTCCTTCAGAATTATTTTACTTCAACAAACATTTATTGAGCATTTACTTTATACAAGCCATCATAGGCATAAAGATAAATAAACCATGCCACTGTTTTGTAAGTGGTTCACTACCTCATAAGAAAGTAGATTCACACAAATAATCATGTGAGATAAAGTGGTAAATGTAGGCTGGCCCGTGAAACAAAGGGTTATAGATGAATGTAAGAGGTGCAATTAATTTTACTTGCAGGAGTTCAGTTAGCTGAGAATTCTATTCTTTTTTACCGCTTTAACCTTTTGTGGCACATTCAGACCTTTTCCCTCATAAAGAACCATTTCTCAAAGTGTGGTCCCCAGAATCAACTGGGAATTGTTAGAAATGAACATTCTTGGGCCCTACTCAGAGACATACAGAATCAGAAACTCTGGCAATGGGGCCCGGCAATCTGTAAACAAGCTCCGTAGGCTATTTTGATTGCATGCTCAAGTTCAAGAACTACTGGAGTAAAGGCCTATTTTGTAATAGAACAGATTTTTCTTATTAGCATCAATTCTGATCTGAAATATACAGATGCTAACAAAATTAACCTGACTTTATGTTTTCTTTCCTGTATGCATGTGGTGTCCATACACACACACACACACACACACACACACACACACACACAAAAAAAAAAAAAAAAAAAAAAAAAAAAAACCGACATATTTTATCAGAGACCGTGTAAGACTAGGTGTGATCCATTTGAAGGCCAGCAGCCTTACTCTTTCTCAAGGTCAATGTGTCTTCACTGCTTTCCTTCAGTGATTCTGAAAAGTAGATAAGAACAATGATGCCCTTTTTTCTGTTTTCTGTTTTAAAGAGCACTTGAAGGGGTGAAATCTGGTTAAATGTAGTGACAATGACATTAACTTAGATACAATTATTTTATCTCATAATGTTCAATGTGACAAGAAAAATTCTTCTTAGCAGTATGTTTCTTAAATAGCAACAGTACAAAAATCACCATTGACGTTTATCTGACTAGCTTGCCTTATTTTTCAAGGGAAGAGCAAAAATGGTTAACATTAGGTTATGTAACTTGCCTGACAAAGTCCAATTTACTTCTTCAGAGACTTTCACAGAGGAACCATAATGTCAGTTAGGTTGCAGGTGCTGTGATAAGGACAGGGAATTCAAAGATCGAATAGGATACATCTCAAGGAACTTCACAGAACAGTAGAGAGAGGATAGATACTTCAAACCATTACAATAGAGTGCAATAAATAATCTCATAATAGTTACTATTGATTGAAGGTCTACTATGTAAGTGGCATTCTGGCATATGCTTCTTACTCTTGCTACTTCATCTTTGCCCAGGTCTGTAAGGTTGAAATTATCATCGTCAATTTATAGCTGATAACACTGAGACACGAAAAGGTTAAATAACTTGCCCAAGATTACACAGCTAATAAGTGGTGCAGTTATGATTTGAATGTAGCCTTTCAGCTCCCTGAGGGCAGAAACTGTGTCAATTTTGCTTACCATTATATTTCCAGGGCCTCCACTAGTCCCTTAAACAAAATGGATGACAGATAACTAATTATTGACTGAATGCATGAATGGGCCCGGGTCTTTCCAAAGGCCTTACTTATCCAGCTGGCTACTGCGAACAGTGTGTTAGACAAGTCAAAAAAGGGAGAATATACTTTACCTGAGGGAGCTGAGGAAAACTTTTCATAAAATAGGAAAAGTACAAGTTGGATGTGCAAGGAAAAAGCTTGGTGGTGAGTCAGGCGGAGAAGAGACCCTGTAAAGTCAGAAAAGGGTGAGAATACATAGCATGTTTATGAAAAGAAGATTGAGGAAAGAGGGGGTGAGGAGGAAGAAATGGGGAGAAGGCTAGGCTAGTGCATGTTACACTTAGCAGTTCAGAAACTGTCTATCCTGTGGCCAGCATGTCTCCAAGTGCAATCTATACACCCACTTTCAGAATTATCTGGGTGGCTTGATAAAAGCTCTAGACTCCTGACATTCATCCCAAACCTACCGAATCAGTGTCCGTGGGTGAGACCTGGGTTCTATATACAATTTAAAAGACACAGTCCCTGAGTTTTTGTTTCTTTGTCTCGTTCCTTTGCTGCTTTTAGTTTTATATCCCACATAGACAATAGTTTAGTGGTCACCAGATGGTAAGCGGGGAGGCGGATGGTAGATGAGGGTAAAGAGGGTCAAAATATGGTGATGAAGGAGAACTGACTCTGGGTGGTGAACACACAATGTGATATATAGATGATGTATTACAGAATTGTACATCTGAAACCTATGTAACTGTACTGACCGTTGTCACCCCAATAAACTTAAAAAAAAAAAAAAAGACAGAGTCCCTAGCTGATGGGTGGTCATAGCAAAACTTAGGGCCTCTGGTTCTCCCAGCCAATGGTTCTTACTGTTCAGCAGCATCGGAATCAACTGGAGAGCTTGTTATACCACAGAATGCTCGTCCAGTAGGTCGGGGTGGGGCTAAATCTTGCGTTTTTTAGCATGTGCCTGTCCCTTGGTGATGCTAATCTGTTGGCCTTAATCTCATTTTGCTTTGAGAACCGATGCTTTAGGCTGGGCTCCTCCACTTAATATATCAGCAAATAGGCTCTTCTCTTTTCTACTGGCAAATGACTTGAATAGGACAGAATTTGCATAAGCCCTTTTCTGCAGCTTGGAGGACACATTAGAGGAAAATAGAACAAAGACAAGCAAGGTAGTTGGGCAATAGTTAAAATCCTCCTGACTTGCCAAGGAAGGAGGCTCAAGTTCAGGGTCACAGAGCAAATGCAGAACACTTTGGGCCTTTGCTATCAGTCTACCATGCAATCAACTTCTTTTCTCTTCCTCCCTTATGTCCACATTTATTCCTTTCTTTGGAGTGCCTGGGCAAAAATGTTTGAGAAATTCTCAAATTCAAGCCACTAGTTTCTTTCCCCCTCAGCTGCCCTGCTGTCTTACTCTTACATGGTGTCAACACATCTTTGCCTCTCCATTTTGTCTTTTCTCTTTGGCCTATATCGATTATATGTTTTCCTTTTAGACTCTGTCCTCTGCCCTCCCTCTCTTTACAATTACCCTTCTATTGAATTTTGAATAAAACTGAAGAGATGTATTAGCACATTTTTTTGGAAAACCTTGTTTGAAAAAGAAGGCTTGTAGAGCAAACATTATAGATCTGATTAATCAAGTCTTTTAGTGAGAGACCTTTTGTCATCCCCTAACTTCCTGTCTGAGGTCCACAGGCAGCAGGAATAATGTGGAGAAGAGCGAGAGACTTATTTCATGAGGTCAGGGCCCAGCACCACCACCTGCAGGCGGAGACATCAGAAACAGGAAGGGGCCCACCAGCTGCAGGGAGAACACCCCACAGAGCCTGATCAAGATGAAGGGCCTTTTAAATTCCAGCCTTCTCTTTCGGTTTTTCTGCTCTAAATGTGAATATTCAGGTCTGCCCTGATTAAGAACCAGCAGACAAAATGCCTCTTTGTGAATGTCACACTTCCTTGGCTTATTCATACTCCGTCTCCCTATCTCAAGTTATTATTTTCATTCATTTCAATCGGGGATGGAGCGATTGTTTCGTATCCACACTTGGCAAGGGGAACGGACTGCCCAAGCCTCACGCCGCTCTGTACAAATCATTAACTTCTAAGTAACATTCCTACTTCCAGGCTTCTTCTCTATCCAGTCTGCTAGATGCATTTGTAACAATAACCTCAAACTCCAACCTGAACGATGCCACAAGCACACTGCCGTGTGCAGCCAGAATTTCAGAAATTTGGGTTGGTCCGGAGCAGTGAGGGGTGTAAATCAGGGAAGGGAGAGTTTGGTTGCTATTAAAATGCATTTCATGCCCATTGATCTTGTAGGCGGTTGTTAATCAGCCAGTGTGGCTCATTAAGCACGTTGGAGGATCAGTATACAGTTCCAAGCAACTCTGGCAACTGTAGACGTTGCCAACTGAATTTGTATGAGTTTAGTAAGGTTAAGTGGAAACAAGGAGCTTAGGGCCTTGATTATGAAGTGAAACTGAGAGTGAAAGAAGTCACGCAACTTCAGGTAAATTCATTTAAAATGATATCTCTTTGCTCAGAAACGCGTTCAGATTCAAAAGACACGTTTATTGCAGGGTACTATTTTTTCCTCCTTACAATCCATTGTCTGGTTTTCATTCATTCATTTATCAAAATTGTATCAAGTATCTACTGTCGGCAGAAACTGTGCAAAATGCTGGTGATAGAGAGATGAAAGACACAGCCTTCCAGGAGTTCCTAGTTGAGGGGAGTCAGGCGTGTAAATCAAATAATTGCAGTAGTGTGCTCTGAAAATGTGATGCCTGCCCAGGACTGCAGAATCAGGCCGCAAATGAAGAGTCAGAGAAAGGAAGAGTAATTCAGGGAGAAGGATCCGTTTTCATAAAGACCCATAGATAAAAGCGTGTCAGGCATGGTTAAGGCAAGACTAAGCTTGAGAGAGTGAATACCTGCTCAGCTGTGTATCTCCACTGCTTGTGAAACTGATGAAAGTGGGCGAGTGCCACATCTCCGTGGACACGGCAAACGAGGAGGTGGTATCAGAAGATGAAGGGACGAGGGAGATGGTGATGTTACATAGACATAGTGTTCAATGTTCAGAATGTAGAGTAATACAGAGTTGTGGGACTTTCACTCAAGGAAATCTAGTCTGATTTTACCCAGTTTGGGTTTTAGGACCAGGATTAGTTTAAGGCAGCCTTAGGGTCTCTAGCTTTGGGAAAGGCTGCCCTGGGAACCTGAAGCAGTTCAATATACATATTATTGTCATGCAAATGGTGGCTTTAGCTCTCAGGCCTGTTTGGCAGTCCTGCTAGAGGTCTTGGAACTTGTTTCTACTTATTCAAATCCCTTTGGCTTTTAACACTCTAGGGGAATGTTTTTCACACTTTAACCTGCAACAGAATTAACTGGTGTATTTGTTGAGACACTGATTGCTGGGCCCCACCCCTAGAGTTTCTGGTAAGATAGCTGTGAGGTGATTCCTGAGAATTTGCGTTTCCGACAAGTTCCCAAGTGATGCTGATGACGCTGGCCAAGGAACCAATCTTTGAGAAGCATTCCTCTAGGAGGAACACGTAGACTGAGAGAAGTTCCCTGGGCCTAGCCCAGTATGTACTTAGTACCAAGATTCAGAGCCACGTTCTATTCACTCTGTAGCCGGACTCTCCCTGTCACTGTTAGAGCTATGAAGGAAACGCTGCCAGCTTAGGCTTTAACTGTACATTTTGTATAATTTGAAAAATTAAACCCATAGGTTTTGGGGGAAAACTATAGAACAGACCATCAACCTCAGGAATCACTGTTTTAAAAAGTAAAACAGTGAGCTCTACTGTATAAATTTTGTCCAATACCTATCCTTTCCAGGCTAGTAAAATAATAACATTTTGTTGTTGCTGTTGTTCCTGGGTGTAATGTTGCTGGAAGCCTCTGAGTGTAGGACCGCCACAGGCTTATAAGTGGCAGAGAACTACTAGCCTAGGATTTGAAGTACCATGGATAATCCAAAAATAGACTGTTGCACAATTACAAAACTGTTACGTGAGTTTGGGGTGAGCAAATGCATGCCCTGATAGCCTTTTTGTTTGCTTCGCATCTTAGGGATCAGGGATCTATGCCAAAGGCAAACCTCCATGATGACTTGTGGTGCCCATCCCAGGGCACTCGAGAAAAAGATGGACATTGATGGCTACATTTGTCATGGGTCTTCCACACCTTCTCAGATTCTGTTTCCCGCAGCATCTCTGCTTGCCTGGTCTAGCCGAAACAGGAAGTTCAGACCCCCACTTTTTCTCTAGTGATAATCCTTCCAGGCCCATCTGGAGGGCTCCTAGCCAAATCATCCCCCCAACAAATCTCTGGGTTAAATATCTTCTCTGCCAAACGCACCTTCTTGGGTTTGAATCAAAGTGCTCTATAGGCAGCCTTCTGCGCTGATTTGGAAGAGTAACAAATGAGATATGGGTAGATCATAAACTGATAGATCTGGGGAACTGACCTAAGATTCACATGTCTCTTGGTATGCTGGATTTGTGTAGAAGCTACTTAATGTCACTTGGAAGCGTTTGAGGGGTTAAAAAAGCACACAAATGGCAGTAGTGGGATTTATGAAGGGTATGAGAATATCCTCACCTGATCAGACAGCCTGTAGCGGGGGGAGTGGGGGCATGCTGTGTCCTGGACTTTGTGGAACCCTCAGACTGGAGTAAGCAATAATCTTTACCTGTACCAAAGGAACCTCTGTCCTTTTTATGTGTGTTTAGACATATTTTTATGAAGCAATCACTGGGACCTCCATACAGGGGGATATCTCCATTCCCCATTCTAATCCTCCCAATTACTTAAGAGTGTGATTTTATGAAGACCATGTGGATCCTTTCTTGGTGTGGCAGCTCTCTGCGATAGCCTTTGAACTTTTCTAATGTCCTCACACTTAAGAAATTCCATTCCTTTCCTGGCATCGGTGGTGTGATCAATGAAAAAGGATAATGGCATGAGGCTGAGAAGGATCAGAAAAGTTACTCAAGCTATCCGTTTATTGATGTGTTCATTTATGTTGTCAGAAAGGAAAACCTTTTCCTCTACCCTCTTAAGTTCAGTACTTAGAGGCCTGTGAATTAAACTGACAAAAGACAAATTAGCAAGAGAAAAGACAAAATGTATTCATGTATGTATATAGGAGCACACAGACCGTGTAGTTCAAAGAAGCTGTTAGAATTTAGAGTTAGAGACCATCTTAACAAGGGTAGTGGGTTATGGCATCAAGGGATAATGCATTGTGGGAAATGACTGAGGAATATCTAGGAGAAGTGAATGGAAAGTAAGGTTTGTTTTAGTAAAGTCAATTTGTAATTTCTCATGTTGGTGCCAGCTTCTCATCTCTGAGAATAAGAGTCATTCTTCCCCACTGATATGGGACGCTTCCCTTAACGAGGGGTTTAGAGTAAGAATTCTTTTGGAAGGCTCTGCTTTTAGGGGTGTGCAGAGAAAGCATCTTTCTGCATCTGTTGATTCTCAAATGCCTTCAGCTCAAAATAATCCATATGCTACACTAGTATAATATAGATCCCTTCAATGTGTTTATTAATTCAATATATATTTACCAAGCATATGTTATATGCTGGGGACACAGGGGATACAAGATTAAATGGAGGGAACTTGCATTCTAGTAGAGAGCTAGGTAATAAATAAGTGGTGTTTGTTTATTACATTTATTACATACGTACTCATAGGATTTCAGATAGTGACACATTCTGGGGGAAAAAACTGGTTTAGGGGATAGCAAATAATTTTGAAGGTGGACTAATTTAGATTGTGTGATCATACTTGGCTTCTTTGGGAGGCAGTATTTGAGAAGAAATGAGAGTTATTTAAAGCAGCAAGCCTGGTGAATATTTGGGTAAAACATCTTCCAGGCAGAGGAAACAGCAAGGGCAAGGGCACTGAGGTCAAAAGAGATTTGACTTATCTAAGAAATGTCATGGATCCCAATGTAAGGGGAGAACGGGGAGGGACTGAGGTAGGAGAGTGGGCAAGGGCCAGATTCTGCAGGAACATGTAGTCCATGAGAAAGAATTTAATTCTTTCTCCTAGTTTCCTGGGACATCATTGGAGAATTTAGAGCAGGGGGATGAAGTGATCTGATCTATTTTCTTCAAAGAGTTTTCTTGTTGCTGAGTAGAGATTAGACAGAAAAGTGACAGTAGTGATGAAGGGAGATGACTTTGGAAACCACCCTAATAGTCCACATGAAAAGAGGTGATGCTTGAGACTAGGATGGAATGGTGAGGTCAGAGAGAGCTTGGATTCAGGATACACTTCAAAGGCCTAGATGACAGGATTTGCTGTGATGGATTTGATGTGCAGTGTGAGAAAACATTGAGAATGCTTTCTAGGTTCTTGGCTAGGGAAACTGGAGAAATGTGGAGGAGGTACAGTAGGGAGTAGCAAGAGATGAAACCAAGGGTTATTTTGATCATATTTCTTTTCAGGGACTCATTAGACATCCAAGTGGAGATGCTGAGAAGGAAGTTGGACAGATGAGTTTGAAACTCAAGAGAGAAACTGGGACTGGAGATATTAATGTGAGAGTCATAGGCTTATACATGTTTTTTTAAAGATATGGGGCTCAATGAGGTCTCCTAGGAAGAGAGTTTGGGAAAGGAGGTTAAGAACTGACCACACATTTCAGACAGAGGAAGAGTAGAAGAAATAGTCAAAGAAGACTAGGAAGCAATAGCTATGATATATAAGGAAAACTAGGTACATGTGATTCCCTGAAACCAGATGAAGAAAGCACTTCAAGATAGAGGAAATGACAAGATAGAGGAAATGGCAGTGCCAAATGCTACTGAAAAATTCAATCACACAAACACAAAAGAATTGCCTGGTGGATTTAGCAACATGGGGCTCACAGTCGACTTGACCAAAGACATTTTCTTTGGAAGCATGCATCGAAACCTCTTTGTAGTGTGTTACAAAGAGAATGAGAGGTGAGGATGTAATGGCAGTCTGTCAGTCTGTCACTGTACAGATACTGTCATTTATACACTAATTAAACACGTGTCTTATATTTACCATGTTGTATGTGTTGCAAATGGTACATGCTTGGTCTAGTGGGCATGAATCAGGGAAGTCTAACACCCAGCTGCATAGAGAAGGTGGCAGATCATATCATCTGACAGTTGGAGTCGAAGCTTGCTAATACAGAGGAAGAAGAGCAGAAGTGAGGAAAACAGTTTGAGTAACCATGAAAGCACAAAAGAGCATGGTCTGTCCTGGAAATATCAAGAAATCCCACATCATTGGACACACAAGGAGAGTCATAAGGTGGATGCAGTGACAAGATCAGAGTGAAGCAAATTTGAGAAACTGGCAAGCCCTAGTAAATATATATATTCAGAGATCCATTTCAGAGGATTACATACCCGTAGGATGGATAAGAGGAAAGAGAGACTAGAGATACAGAGTCCAATTAGAAAGTTATAATAATAACTCAGAGACATGCAAAAAGCTATAGAAATCAGATGCATATTATCCAAGCCCCAAGGTTGAACAATTAAGCACATTTTTAATTGTTACGTCCATGATATTAGCAGATTTAATAAATGCAATGCCTATTGAAGCTAAAAATAAATAAAAACTTTGTACTTCTTATTCTCTGTTAAAGTGTTGTGGCTGAAAGCCAAAGCTGTTTCTTAGCTAAATAAAAATATGTGATCTGGATTAATTTCTGTTATAATTTAACAACAGAATGTTGACATATATGCTTGTACAATCAAAAAGAGAAGGTGGTCTCTATTTAATATCCACATTTTCAGTGAACGTCAAGTAAGACAATACATTATTAGAAGCAATAATAGTTGAATAGTAATAATTTAATGAAAAAAAGGAATTGTTTTCTTCGGAGTTAGTAAAGGAACATGTGTTGAAACATACATCCGTGTAATAAACTGATTTCTTTCTGATAGGTAAGAATGAGGGTACGGGGTTAAAGTTACAATGAGTGTCAAAGCTGTAACTATGATCACGAAATTAAAATTGGACTGAATAAATCCCCAGGGATTTCCTGGTGTTGCTTGTGAAATTGAGGAAGGTAAGGAAATACACAGAGATAAAGAACAACCACAGCTGTAAGCGGAGGCTGGCTCTCAGACCGTGTTTCCCCAAAAATAAGACCTAGCTGGACCATCAGCTCTAGTGCGTCTTTTGGAGCAAAAATTAATATAAGACCGGTCTTATTTTACTATAATGTAAGACTGAGTCTTATATAATATAATATAATGTAATGTAATGTAATATAATACAATACAATATAATACCTGGTTTTATTTTAATATAAGATAAGACCAGGTCTAATATAATAACATAACATAACATAACATAATACCAGGTCTTATTTTACTATAAGACCGGGTATAATATAATATAATATAATATAATATAATATAATATAATATAATATAATATAATATAATACCAGGTCTTATTTTACTATAATATAAGACCAGGTCTTATATAACATAGCATAACATAACATAACACCGGGTCTTATATTAATGTTTGCTCCAAAAGACACGTTAGAGCTGATTGTCCGGCTAGGCCTTATTTTCGGGGAAACACAGTAGTCATCTACTTCTGTGTTGTGGCTAGTTCCTCTGGTTTAGAAGCTACCAAGATGAGTCATCAGAGTCATGTCATCTTCCATCCATCCCATGAACACAATAGATCCTAGAAAGCTACCTCCCATTCACTGTATTTCATTGCTTCTAAGAAGCATGTTTTTAAAAAAATATATGTATATCTCTCCATTTAGGTATTATTTATTTTCCATAGCAACATTTTGTAGCTTTCCGTGTACAGCTCTTGCATATGGTTTTAAAAAATTTTTAATTACAGTTGATGTTCATTGTTATTTTATATTAGTTTTAGGTGTACAGCATCCTGATCAGACATTTACATAACTTATGAAGTGATCCCTCTGATTAGTCTAGTACCCACCTGGCACTATACATAGTCATTACACATGTATGTGTTAAATGTATCCTAAGTGTTTCATTTTTGTTATTATGATCGGTACTGTTTCTTCGATTTTATTTTTTTTTTAATTTTCATTGATAGTCCATTAAAAAATATAATTGATTTTATGTATTTACCTTGTAACCCACTGTGCTTTTAAAAAATCCTGTGAAATAAAACATAATTACGTATGCAGAAAATCCTAAGAATCTACAGAAAAAACCATCTAGAACTAATAAATGAATTTAGAAGCATGTTGTTTTTAACATTTCTAAAAACAGCTATGTGCCATAGTTGCTGTTGTTGCAGTTGTGACTTAGTTATGTTACCTGCACAGGTGCAGTCTTGACCATAACTGTTCATGTTGTAGTGAGTTAAACAGTCAGTTATGACAATAAACAGAATATTTGGGTAGTTGAATTCTAGTCTTGACTCTATTAGTGATTAGCTAGGTTCACATAATTTACTTAACCAATCTGCCCTTGAAATTCCTGAGCAGTAAAATTGCATAAGTTCCTCCTGCAATAATAGTCGGAGAAGTCTGTGGAACATAGGAATACAAATGTTGACGTTATTTCTCCCACTTGCCACTGGGAGAGGGAGAGGAGAGCTTGACTGGAGGCTAGGATTTCCCGAGGGATTAATTGTCCAGCTGAGGAGCGCTGTGACAGACCATACATCAGAAGTGTCATATGTAGCCCTCAGTGCAGAAAGTCAACAAAATAATATTCATCTTTTGGGTCTGAATGTCTGTATGATGCAAACCTGTGTGTATCCTTCATCCTAATTGTCTTCTTTCTGAAAACTATAGCCTAGGCTTGATCATATTACTCCTCTATTTACAAATTTCTGATAGTAATTCATTCTTCTAAAGTCCTTATTCTTAAGCATGGCATCCAAAATACATTAAACTATGTCTGTCCCCAACTACCATATCACATTTACCGTTAACACACGCTCTAACACCACTGAACAGTTTCCTGCTGTTCCTTGAGGACAGCAGACACTGTACTCCATTGTGCTATGCACAGGTTTCTTCTCCTCCCCCTCCACCCCCCTCCTCCTCCCTCGCCCCTCCTCCTTTTCCCTCTCTCCTTCCTCTTCATCCTCCTTTCTTTTTCTCCTCCTCCTCCTCTTCCTTCTTCTTTATTCTTCTTCTTCTCACCAAATGATCTTTAATTGAAATATTTTCCTTTGTGGTTCTTAACTAGCTGGCATTCCACTGCACCACTGTTGATGTCACCTATGACATCATGAGGGTGGCAGCCCTCAACACTGCAGCCCACAGACTGGGCAGTCCCTGAGATCTCTTTATGGTTCCAGAGACTTCTCTAGCTAAGGATCCATGCCACATCTGTGGGGCAATGTTGACAATCTCATCAAAAGTGATTATTTCCTCCGTGTTCAATGTTTTCTTGCTTCTTTCTGTCTCTTGGTGGTTCTTTGAGGGCTTTGATGATCAGGGCAGCGGCAGAAGGTAACCACCTCAATCTGGGCCTGTCCTGAATGGTTAGTTTCACTGTCATCCTCAGACCCTTCCATTCACCAGTTGCTTTGCCGATGTCATCACCAACTTTTTTGGAAACAGAACGAGAGGGCCATCTTGGGGGCCAGGGCAGACACGGCACGGACTTCCCCATAAGTATACAACTTTGATCTCATTGGGGATGAACTTCGACGGCCCGGTGGAGGTGGCTGGTCCACAGGTATCTACGATGTGATTACCTTTCTCTTCTCTAAATCACTCTTCTCAGACTAGCAGTATCAACATCATCTGGGAATTTGTTAGAACTATAGATGCTCAGGCCCCATCTCAGATCCACTGGATCAGAAAGACTGAGAGTGGAATCCAGAAATCTGTATTTTAACAAGCCCTTCTTTAGGTGATTTGATGCACACTGAAGTTTGACAACCACTGGTCTAGAGCATTGTTGTATAGCTTTCTTCTAGCAATTATCAGATTGAATTACAGGGACAGAATCTCCTTGAAAGCCAAGGACATTTCTTTGCCACATCTCTGTCTTCGGGACATAGTACACTATTTGCCTATAACTAAAGCTCAATAAATGCTTTTTGTGCCAGTAAATCAGTTAATTAAATATATCGTTCCTGCCCTTGAGGGATCTGAAATTTGTTTGTAGGAGAAAAAATATAACCTTATAGATTAACAAGAAAATTATTTATTGCCATTGGTAATAAAATGCTAGATTCTATAATAAATGCTAGATACTGTCAGTGGCAAAATTGGATGAGGGTTTCAGATAAAAGAAAGATTGTTGGATTAAGTCATCTGGAGAAAGCTTTGCTGCAGGCAGAGATGGGGGTTGAGAAGCAGAATCAACTGTTGTGAAGAGGTCTGAGTTGATGGAGGCACAGGTTTGAATGGAGAAGTACAAGCAGTAGTTAACACTGGATTCCAGACTGTACGGATGGGGCTTGATATGATAACTAAAGAGAAAGAACGTCTGGAGTGGTAGTAAGCTCTGCATTGAGACAATACCCTCGGCTTATCCCAAGAAGAATATAGACCCAGGTAATTGGAGTATGACCCAACCTGAATCTGGCATAACACAAATAGTAAAGCTATACTAGATAATCTATGTAGCTATCAGCTTGGCAGAAAAAAAAAATTTTGGTGTGAGCGTTAGTTTCTGTATGAATCCAAAGAAAGACATGGCTTAGCTCTTTAACAGAATAGTTCATTGTTCGTTATTCTACAGTTGACTTACTACAGATATTTTAGAAGTGTTAGCTAATATGCTTTACTCAACTCTAAGAAGCTATAGCTCTTTTAAATAGATTGTTTACAGGAATTGGCCCATTTGTCTTTGGGCAAAGACAAGAAGAAAAGATTAGAACATGTCTTTCTGCCCAGAGTGCCATAAAATATGTGGTAAGTTCCTGTCTTTAAAAATGTAATTTTGCAGGGTGGCCGGTTAGCTCAGTTGGTTAGAACGTGATGCTCATAACACCAGGGTTGCCGGTTCAGTCCCCACTTGGGCCACTGTGAGCTGCGCCCGCCACAACCAGATTGAAGCAACTACTTGACTTGGAGCCAATGGGTCCTGGAAAAACACACTTAAAGTAAATAAAAGTTAAAAAAAAATGTACTTTCTCTATCCCTCTGTATATATGTCCCAGGATTGTTAGAAAATGGTGCATGCGTGTGTGGAAGTGTTTCTTATTGGGACGTTTGATGGATCTTTAAAGTATATTTGTTGGTAAGTTGTATATACTAGCTATCAATATGCTCAGCATTATTTCTCATATAAACATGGAAAAAAACTGTACAGTCTTGGCAATTTGGCCGTTGTGTATAGAATGTCCATTTTATATACTTCTGAATTTGAGTTTGCGTGATCTACCCTTGATTTGGGTTACTTCCACTGGAATACTCAAGAAGATGCTCATTTTCTTTCTTCAGCATTCAACATGGTACTGTTTGCATCCTCTTTTCTTGCCATGAGTAATAGCAATTTTATAAATTCAGGTCACTTTACAGAAATACAGAATTAAGCTACCATCAAATTTACCCAAGAACCTGAAACAAAATTTCTAAAAGAAAATAGAATGTCCTTTTTGTGACTACACTGGAATTTTGCACGCAGCATTATGCTTTTTCTCCTAGGGGAGTTAGCCATGTGGAACTGAAGCCATTAGTGAGTTCTTCAGTGGATAAATACTATTGCCTGGGAAAAGAGGCAGAAAATATACTCACTCTAGAGATTAAAGGAAGAGAACAACACGGGTAGTTGTGTTTACCAAATATTGGTAGGACCAAATATGTAGCTTTTGTGACATCAAAAACAACTGTCACATCTTGTTTGTATGACAACAGAATGAAAACAACCTCTGTTGGATTTAAGTAGGCAGTATGTCTCTCATTCTTCTTTAATGTGGGAACTAGTTGATTCCAGAATCAGCGTTAGCCCTAACTTTCCACACTTTGAGTTCTGGTTTTCCATTTGTGTTTTCATAGGAAACTTGTATGGGATAAATCTATGAAGATATTATTCTGCAACATGGTGTTAAGTTTGTCTCCCCAGAGAATGTCAGGATGACTTGAGGATGGCATCAAATAGTTAAGCCTCAGCCAATTGGAGAAGAGAAAATGAAATTTGTATTGGCACAATGATTTTTGAAAATGTGTAAGGCTTATTACACATTGTGTAATAAGCTATAACCTCAGAATGAATTAAACTGGATAAGACCTAAGTTGTAATATTGAAACAGTAGTAGCCATTGAAAGATAATTATTTTGAAGCATGGCCTTTTTCTTCATCTGATAAATATAACTGGTTAAATTTTGATGTTATGGGTGTTATTTGGGTACATTGATCAGTAATTTGCCTTAATCAGCTCTCATTTAAATCACAAATATTGTAAGCAGTGTGTAAGAGTTTATACTGGAAACATTAGAAATAAAATAATTAGGCAGAGCGGCAGGATTATCAACATATAATAGGCAAGATGACTTTCTACAACCTGTTGGATTAGGTGTCCCATGTATTCTATAATTTTTCATTCATGGCCCTTAACACAAAGCCTTATCATTGTCTCCCGATATATCTCTATCACCCACTAGACTACAAACTGCTTGAGGTCAAGATTGGTGTCCATTTTATTCACCTCTCTACCCTCAGCAAATTTACAGTGCCTGGCACACATAAATGCTTAAAGGAAAAAAAAAAAAGGAACAGACATTTCTTTGAGGACTGCTTATCCATGTGACAGCAGAGAAATCAACTTTTCTCTCTAATTTTTTTGAATTTTTTAATCTATAAAATGACTCTCTTCCAGCTCTAATATTCTGTGATTTGATAATTTCCACTATCACATTTTCTTTCATAAATTTTGTATGACATTAACTATTTTTATAACAGAGATTACCTTGCTCCAATTTCGTTCTCACCCTAGGAAATAAAAGCATCAGATGAATTTCCCATTTTCGTAGGTTATTGCTACACACCACTGTTGGATAACTCCATGATTAACCTTCATACTGCATACTCAACAAAAGTTTAGAGACGACATCATGTATCAGCACCCCTTGTCTATGTAGACTTTACGATAAAAAAGAAATACTTATCAAAGGGTGATACTGGGTGCAAAATCTCTACATGAAAAAACACGTGTTGTAGCTGTAATTTTTCTCAGGCTAATTCAGTTTAGAGAGGAAGAAGCCCAAAAACTGAGTAGAAGAGATCCAGGCTGAATTAGATAACATGAAACTTTAGCTAATACGTAAACACCACCTTTTCAGAATATGAAAATGATATTGGTTTATTAAGGACGTTTTTGAGGAATATAGGAAAACAAAGAGAAGAAATAAATCTCTCCTTTAATACCATTTTCCTGAGACAATCACTTTTAACATCTTAATACATTTTCATGTTGAAACATCCTCTAATAGTCTTTTTTTCCTGTTATGTACATATAGATTTAACCTTCATGTTTTTATGAAAATGGGGTACTGGCTGTTTCGTAAAATGTTTTCTTCAATTTACAACATGTAGTCTTTTCTAATATGCTGCTTGCATTCTAAAAAATAAAAACCTCATGTTATCAAAAACTGTCCTAAAATAACTATCAGTGGAGAGAAAAGGTTAAGGATAGAGAGTTTCAGACTATCAATATATAAAGTTATATTTCCTGTAAGCATTTCCATTTTTAAAAATAACTGTGAGTGTATAATTATAAAACCTATAGTAGAGATAAAAATCTAACCTTTGAAAATAGCTTGCTTTTGTCCCATGGCAATGGCCTTCCTTCCTCTCCCTGTTATTGCATTAGTCTTATTAACCCATTTTTCTATAAATGACATCACTTTATTTCATTTATCAACTGTCATTAGGACAAGGCACTTTTATGTTTATTCTTTCAGGCTGTTTGTTCATGTTCTGATTTTATAGGATCGTAACCAGTGGCAATTCAATTTCTGTAAATCCTATTTCCTAATTAATTTATTGCATTCCACTTATGAGAATTTAGAGCACTTCAACTATAAGATAAATTCCTGCAGTACAAATACTCTTTTTTGCTCTTCAGTTTCCTGCTTTCACATTTTTAATGACTGGATAATATTTTGTTGTATTTGTGTCATTATTTATTGTTTCAGTCTTACCTTGTTGGACATATAGGTTGTTTTCCAATTTTTTTTTTCAATTATGAAAATGCAAAGCTGAGATCACTAACACATTAAAAATCTAAAATAAAATAAAACAACAAAAAGTTAGCTACCATCTTGCTTGGACCTCATGAGTTGCTATTGCCTTGTTTCTAGCCACAGTTCATCCTTCATCATTGCAGCACACAAACTATTTTTTAAGTTGCTATGTGGGGGAGGGTGTCCATTTTTCCTCCAAGGCAAGTTATATGAGCATTGAGTATCATCTGGATTAGCTATCACTTCTAATGTTACAGGGCATCCAACTGGTTAGTCTTGTTTCTGGAATTTGAAAGGGCTCTGGACATCCTCCATTCTCATGATACTGTTGCTAGTTTACACCTACTATTAGTGCTTTTGTGATTTGTCATTACTTTCTGTGATGGTCAGTTTTATGCATCAACTTGACTGGGCCAGAGAGTGCCCAGATATTTGGTCAAACGTTTTTCTGAGTGTGTCTGTGAGGGTGTTTCTGGATGAGGTTAACACTTGAATATGTAATAAAGCATATTACCATCACTAATGCAGTTGGGTCTCATCCAATAATTTGGAGGCCTGAATACAACAAAACGGCTGACCCTTCCCTAAGTATGGGAGAATTCCTTCTGCCTGGGTTGCTGTCAAACTGGGATGTTGGTGTTTTCTTGCCTTTGAAATTGAACTGAAATATCAGCTTGTCCTGCATCTCGAGCTTGCCAGCCTTGAGGCTGGAAGCACACCATCGACTCTCTTGGGTCTCCAGCTTCCTGACTCACCCTCCAGATCTTGGGACTTGTTTGCCTCCATAATTGCATGGGCCAATTCCTTATAATAAATCTATTCTTATCCTACTGTTTATGTTTATCTGAAGAACCCTGACTAATACACTCCCTATAGCCTTTTCTTCTACCTTAGAGGTCTCCAAAGGCAAGGGCATAACCTTACATTCCTGGTGATACCAGCTCTTTTTGCTAATCTTTAATGATCACATACTATTTAGGTCACCTACAAATAATTTTGTTCATAAATCTTTATAGTCCCATCCACTGAGGAACTATCTCTTTGGGATCAGACCAGAAGGCATTTAAATGAAATAGTCAGTGCCTCATCAAATACATTTTTCTTTCACCTCATATCAATGTCCCCAAATGGGATATGTACCGTGAAAACTTCAGTTTCAATTGATTTTCCTGCCTTCTCAAGCATCTCTGCACAGTTGGGAAAAAATGCCTCCTTCCTTTGCCTAAGCAGGTCCCTTTTGGTGAAAAGGTAGATGTAAGATTTGGTACAAAGGGAAAGGTATCAGCTTTGCCTAGATCCTGAGGAAATATTTCCCTCTACTTTGTGATATTTTTACCAGCCATTTGATGACATTACTCAAGTGGAAGTTTTGAAGTGAAGAGTCGGAACAAAAAGAAATCCCCAGAATATGAGAAAGTATGGTGGGGAAAAAAAAATGCAGAGAACTGGCTGAGATTAAATGAAGCAAAATCTAACTGGAGACCCTGATATAATTTTGAGCCCTGGCGCGCTCTCTCTCTCTCTCTCTCTCTCTCTCTCTCTCTCTCTCTCTCGACAGAGGGCAGAACATGTCCTGTTACATGGTCATAAAAATAAGTCTCTTGAGGGAAATGCAGGTATAAACAAAAGCTGGAAAGTCTTCTCATGTAAACACCCTGTCCTTTAGATGAGGAAACTGAGGCATAGAAAAAGTCAAACAATAATCCCTACTGTTTCATCTTGAAAATCCCATTCAGATATTTTAACAACCTGCTACAAAAAGTGAAAGAAATCATTATTTTTTTTCTTCTAATCCACCATCTTGGACCTCTGTTGAGAAATCATTAATTTTAAACTTTGATCTTAAAAACATCATCTACCCTTTTTCTGATTATGCTTATATCCTTTCCTTGACTTGAGCACATTAAAGACTATGGAATTATGTTTATAGATAGAAGTTCAGTTTGCATCTACCTTCTGGCATCTATTGACTCTAATAAAAGAATTTGTAAATTATTTTGAAAATATTGTTAAAATTGACATTTTAAGGAAAATGTCATTTAAGTACTATAGCATGTACATATACCTTTTTACACTCTTCTTTATTAAATTTAATATTTTCCAGGTAGAACAATCAGATAGACAAGAAATTCTTGGTTAGATCTATTAGACAGCATAAGTATGTATTCATCGTTAAATTAAGATGAAAATGCATTTTAAATAATTTTACTTTAGAGTGTTTAATGTTTTCAGCTTTTAAACAGTCAACGTTTAATCATCTCTGAAATTTGCTGGATAAAATTTTGAAAGCCTTCAATGATTAACATTATTTTTGGGCGAAAAAGTCACTTTGCCACAGAATTTACATTTTTGTCTTGTGAATTCAGTCTGATACAGAATATTCATTACAGTGAAGTGGAAACATAATAGAGTCTAGCTTACTTCCATGAAAATGCTATTCAGTGAGTTTCTGCTTTGACACTGAACTGACCTTGTAATTAATGCTGTACACTATCCTTTCATTATATGCTGGATTATAAAATATAACTTATTGGCAGCATAAAGGCACAAAGTTCTGAAATGCAACTTATGACCATGAAAAAGGATTTAGCTTTGAGTGACAACTACATTTGAATAGATCGGGTTAGTGTTATGTTATGAAACGTGAATAATGAGGCATTTTCAACTCAAGCTTTTGGTTAAATAATTAATATGCATGTTTTAGAAGAAAGTCTGCATCTATCAGGGGACCAGTAAGATGCATATGAATGCAAATATTTGTATTGTGTGAAATAATTAAAATGAAAACTAGTTTTCTGCATTCTTACAGTTTGAAAAAAATAAATTCACTTAAAGTGTCACAAATAGGCTTATTAATTTTAAGCTATATGTGTTACAATTTTGTTCAGGCTTTTAACATAAGCCCTCTTAGAGTGATTCTGTTTAAACGTTGAATTTCTTTTGCATGTGTGTGTCTATATTCCAGTAAAACTTTATTTATGAACTCTGCAATATGAATTTCATGTAATTTTCATGTCGTGAAATACTCTCTTTTGATTTTCGCCCCCAACCATTTAAAACTATTCTTAGCTTGCAGGCCATAGGACAATGGCATGGATCTGACCTGCGGACTGTAATTTGCAGACCCCGGTTGAATTGTCATTACCTAATATTACTTACCATTTATTCAGGGTTTATTGTATACAACTATACTGCACTGAGATTTGGCATATATTGTATCATTTAATCTTAAAATTCTCAGCTGAGATAGTTGTGTTTATAATTTGAATGCAGTCTCTCTGATTTGAACCAGGCTGACGTTGGGTTGTGGTGATGACAGGTGGACACTGTAGTACCCACGGCTGTCAGTAAGGGGCTAGACGTTTTGCGATGCGTAAACAGTCCCTACCAACTCTCCCGGACATTCCAATAGGTGAAAACGCTGTTTATAGTTAAATGCACCTAAAACCTAAATCCATTTTGCATAGTAAGTCAAGGTGGGTTTTGTACAAGTGGGTGTTTTGTTTCGCTTTTTTTTTTTTTTTTTTGAGGGAGGATATGCACAGTTTTCACAGTTGCTCAATTATGACAGTGTTCAGAATTTTGCTAGGAGCTATTTCCCATGTCAGAATACTATCTCTTGAATAGCGGTGCCACTCCTGGCACTTGAGTATTCCACACAAATCATCTGCATTCCGTTGGCTTTCGGAAATGTCTGCATTCAGGGGGATTCTACAGAAAGCTGCATGTTCAGACTCCTTCAACAAGTCTCCAAGTGTGGTCATGCAAACACACATTCAAAAGTACTTTAAAATTAGACAAATATTGTTGTATTATACTTTATTTCTCCCTTATATTATAGTGACAGACTCTACAAACTGGGTTATGGGATCTACTCATTGCATTTCAGATTAGTAAATGTGGGTCTTACCAGATATTTGTCCTGAAGCGGTAGACATTGGGTCTTACACAGTTCAGAAAAACAGCTGTAAGTCGTATGTGCTTTTAGGATTGCAGGACACAGACAAATTTGTCTCCCAGTCCAGGCTGTTCCTTAACTATATATTTGATGTTGGGCAAGTTGCTTTACCTCTCCAGGTTTTAGTTTCTTCATCTGCAAGATGAAGCTATTAAAAGTGCCTTTATCATGGGGGTAGTTTGGAGGTAATAAAGCACCTATCCTGATTACAGCAAATAAAATGATCGATAAATATTACTTAGGAATAGTATGTTGCTTTACCTCCCCAATAGATTAAAACCATGTTTTCCACATCAAAGAATACGTAGTACAACAAGTGCTGGCAAAGATGTAGAGGAAAGGAAACCTTTGTCCCCTGTTGGGATTGCAGGTTAATGCAGCCGCTATGGAAACCAGTATGGATGTTCCTCAAAAATTAAAAATAGAACTACTCACATGAACCAGCAATTCCACTTCTGGGTATTTATATGAAGAAATCCAAAACTAACTCGAAAAGATATATGCACTTCTATGTTCATTACAGCACTATACACAATAGCCAAGAAATGGAAACAACCTAAGTGCCCATCAATAGACGACTGGGTAAAGAAGCTGTGGTACATTTATACAATGGAGTATTACTCTGTTGTATAAAAGAATGAAATCTTACCATTTGTGACAACATGGATGGATTTAAAGGATATTATGCTAAGTGAAATAAGTCAGACGGAGAAAGACAAATACCATATGAGCTCACTTATACTATGTGGAATCTAAAGAACAAAATAAATGAACAAACAAACAGAAACAGACTCAGATACAGGGAACAAACTGATGGTTACCAGATGGGAGGAGCAATGGGAGCCAGGGTGAAAAAGATGAAGGGATTAAGAAGTATAAATTGATAGTTACAAAATTGTCACAGGGATGTAAAGTACCGCATAGGGAATATAGTTGCTAATATTGTAATAACTATGTATAGTGCCAGGTGGGTGCTAAACTAATCATAAATTATATAAATATCTAACCACTATGCTGTACACCTGAAAATAAGAATGTCAACTGTAATTGAAAAAAAAAAAAGAGTATATATTAGGTTGGTGCAAAAGTAATTGTGGTTTTTGCAATTATTTTTAACTGTTTAAACTGCAATTACTTTTGCACCAACCTAATAGTACAAAAATCATTTCTAAATTAACAGACCTGCCGTAGGCCAATGAGCATTATTAATGTCTCCTCCCATTCTGCTAAACTAGTCTCTGGCATAGTCTCCTCAGTTGTTGTTCACCCCACGCCACCCCCAGATTCTGAGAAGAGTGCTGCATGGCCAGTGCTGCCATAATTGCTCTCCAGTGATGCAAACACAAAATACTGGGACCTAGAAATGCGTTTCTCCACTTTGCAGTGTTGATCTACAGGGGGTACCAAAAAAACGTATACCCATTTTAACAAAGGAAAAAACTGTATTAAAACTGTAATACTCAATATATACTGATGACAAAAGATGAATACAAGTCATATTTGACTTCTGCAATTACAAGAGGTGCTCAAAGTGGTTACTGTCAGCATCCAGACATTTCTGATTCCAGAGAACATTATTTGGTAGACTTCTGTGGCGAGCGTGTAAACTGTTCCAACACCACAGCAGAAGAACAGGACTTGTTACCATGGGAGGCCTCCCGGATCTTCCCTTGTGCACATCACACACAGCACCATGCGTCTCAAACTTACCACCAACGCGTGCAATTGTTAGGTGTGTTGGAGGTTCTGTTGCATAGTCTCGCCTCCATTGTCGTACTTCCACAGCGTTCTTGAATTTCAAATACCACTTCAAAATGGTCTTGTGCTCCTCGAATGACAACCATGCTTCCACCATTTTCTTTGACTGTCCTGCCTGTTGCATGGTGACACTAGCATTCATTTGATTAATGTCATCTTTTAGTGAACGTCATACTACACATTGCTACCGTAATTCAATACAACTTCGAAAAGTAATACATAAATAACATCTCTTAAAATATGTATACATATTTTTGGTATTCCTGGTATATAATTGGCCTTTTCTTATAATGTGTGTCTGAAGCCAATCTAAGTCAGGAGCAGTGGTTGCTTCAGAAATATTTTTGAAAAATTGTGTTTGTTTTATTTAAGCAAAACAATTTGTTAAGACTGTTTTATTTTTTGAAGCAAAATATTTATAAACAGTAGTCATTAGAGGCACTTCACAATGTAGTGATCAATCATTAGAACCTCAGAAATTGTTTTATAGAGCTTCACATTTTAATGGAAATGTGATCAGAAGGAGTGTAAGACATACCTTCAAGAGAGGCACTTATGTGCTTTTGTTTTCAGCTAATTTAGAGAGTCATCATAAGAAGAAAGATTCCTCTCAGTAAAAATCACTTAATGGTGGATTACCACTTGATATGTAATCTCTTCTTTTATTCTATTTTATATCCACATTTATTCAAGTGCTAATTAATGTGAGCTATGAAACACTTTATTCCTGCATTATAGTTCTCGCAATTACTGCCATTGATTATTTCTCATTTATTAGCATCTATACACACACACACATCTATATATGATAGTGATTTTTTAAAATGCACTGTGCATAGTACTTGTTAATAATTTGAATACTGTAAAGGAAATTACTGGATATGTCTAACAAGATAAGCCTTTTGCAGTATTGTCTCAAAACACCAGTCCTGCTATAGAGAAGTGGTACCAGGTTCAAAAGTAATCGCCAAAGGTAACCTAAATTCAATTTAGTTGGGCTAAAAATAGTTTCTCTAAATTATATGTTCCATGACTTTGAGATCAATTTATACCAGGTGATAAAGTGCTTTTGGAAGTTATCAGTGATAAATCATGTGTTTAAGAACCCCAATATTTTCCCAAGATAATTTAAGACATTTACATTTCTGACTAAAATAAGAAGTTTCAGTCTTATAAATCTGAAAATAACTTAGCTTTTCATAAAAATCTAAGCAGTTGCTCAATGCATAGGAAGTTTTGTATAAGTAAAACTTTTTTTAGCATCAGAAGTTTCCTTTTATTGGAACACTTTTGCAATTTTGGAGGTCCTATATATATATATATATATATATATATATATATATTTTTTTTTTTTTTTTAATTTTTTATTAAATTTATTGGGGTGACATTGGTTAATAAAATTATATATGTTTCAAGTGTACATTTCTGTAATACATCATCTGTTTATTGTATTGTGTGTTCACCACCCAGAGTCAGTTCTTCTTTCATCACCATATATTTGACTACTTTTACCCTCTTCTACCACCCCCCACCCCTTTACCCTCTAGAAACCACTAAACTGTTGTCTGTGTCTGTGAGTTTTTGTTTCTTTGTTTGTCTTGTTCATTTGTTGCTTTCAGTTTTATATCCCACATATGAGTGAAGTCATATGCTTCTCAATTTTTTGTGTCTGACTTATTTCGCTTAGCATGATAATTTCAGGATCCATCCATGTTGTCACAAATGGCAGTATTTCATCTTACGACAGAGGAGTATTCCGTTGTATATATATACCACATGGTCTTTATTCAATCATCTATCTGGACACTGTTTGTTTACATGTCTTGGCCACTGTAGATAAAGCTGCAATGAACATAGGAGGACATATATCTTTTTGGATAAATGTTTTCAGATGTCCTGGGTAGATACCCAGGAGAGGGATGACTGGATCATATGGTAGTTCTGTTCTTAATTTTTTGAGGAACATCCGTACTGTTTTCGATAGTGGCTGTACCAATTGGGATTGAAGAATTTAAATTGTCTCTTTTTGCAGAAGACATGATGCTTTATATGGAAAACCCTGGAGACTCCATCAAAAAATATTAGAAACAATAAACAGATACAGTAAAGTTGCAGGATACAAAATCAATGTACAAAAATCCATTGCGTTCCTATATATTAACAATGAAATTTCAGAAACAAATGAAAAAACAATTCCTTTTGCAATTGCAACAAAAAGAATAAAATACCTAGAAATAAACTTAACAAAGGATGTGAAGGACCTATACCCTGAAAACTATAAGACATTAAAAGAAATTGAAGAAGACACAGAGAAATGGAAAGATATTCCGTGTTCATGGATTGGAAAAATCAACGTAGTTAAAATGGCCGTATTACCAAAAGCAATAGACAAATTTAATGCAATCCCCATCAAAATCCCAATGGCATTTTTTAAAGAAATAGGACAAACAGAAAAGTTGTCAGATTTGTGTGGAATCACAAACAAACAAACTAACAAAAACAACAACAACAAAAACAGACACATAGACCAATGGAATAGAATCGAGAACCCAGAAATAAACACACATCTATATGGGCTGATAACTTTTGACAAAGGAGCCAAAAACATACAATGGAGAAAAGACAGCCTCTTCAATACCGTTAATGGTGGTGGGAAAATTGGAAAGCACGTTGAAAAGAATGAAACTAGGAAACTAGACTGCTGTCTGTTGCCATTCACCAAAATTAACTAAAAGTGTATCAAAACCCTAAACATAAGACCTGAAGCATTAAAGTACATAGAAGAAAACATAGGTACTGAACATATGGATCTTGGGTTCAAAGAGGATTTTATGAATTTGATCTCAAAGGCAAGGGAAGTAAAAGCAAAAAGAAATGAATGGGACTATATCAAACTAATTTTTATTTCTGTTAATGTCTTATCAGTTCCAATGGAAATAGATTGTTTTTTTCTTTCTTATCCTAAAAGGGGTACATCCTGTTTCACATCAGATTGCTCATTTAAATAAATATGGATAAAGTATGCATCTAAATTTTAACTTTTTGTCATGTTCCATTTCATAGGTAGCCTATGGTTCTATTTATTACTTAAAAATATTATAGATATAATATTTATTCTAAAGTAGACTAAACTATGTTATACAATAGAATTTCAATGTATTTTTTTAATGTATGTATACATTTAAATGTATGGCTTTTAATGGCAAGGGCATTTACATTTTCCTATTTGCCCTTCTTTCATCTGATTTTTGAATGAGTTAGGAACAATACACAATGCTAGTATAAACTTAATTTACTAAACGGAAACAAAATCATCCTATTATTCATTGTACACACTATGTGCCAATAAAATCTTATACTTTGAAATAGTTATAATAAAAATATTGTATGAAAGCAATGTTTTCACTATTATATCTGTAACAGTGTTAATTCCTCACTATAGGGATGAAATTTCAGCTTAGTAAAAATAGCTTTAAATGTGTAATTCCATATGGATAGAATCTTGTAATAGATATTTTCAGGAATAGGAAAATTGGAAATTTTCAGAAAAAATAATGTGATAAATATTAAGTGCACACTGGGTTCAGCGTTTATATAAAGTTCTGGGAACCAATTTCAAGGGGCGGGGGGAACAGTAACAATAGCAATGATGAAGATGAGAAGAAGAACAGTGAGCATAAATTGAGGTCATATTATGTTTTTTCCCTGTGCTGAGCTTCCTTTCCCATTTATGAGGTTTGCAGGCTTCCTCATAGCAATCTGTCCAACCTGAGGTGTAGAGAGCTTAAGTAATTTTGCCAATGCCACATACCCATTGAGTATTAAAACCTAGATTTGAATTCTAGCCTGCCTGGCATCAGTATGGTCTTTGAATGACTAATATATGCCTCTCCAATATAAAACTCAAAATCTAGGTGAAAAGAAGAAAGAAAAAAAAAAACAAGAGAAAATGTTATACAATATAATATGGCAAAATATGAAACTGTGAATACTTTATATACAATGTCTTTATATCTTTACTGTAGAAAAGACTCTGATATAAGCATTTTACATGATTCATTGAGAAAAAAGTGTTAATTACTTTATCTGTGGTGAGGTGTGTATATGTTTGATAAACTCTGGCAATCAAGCTTCAAGTTGCAGGAATAGGTACAGAAAACTAAATATTTGCCTCTAGAAACTTAAAAAATAACGACAAGTGGATGGACAGGAACATGGCACTGGGTATAATGTAAAGTCCTGCTAAAGCAATTGATGACATTGGTTGTTACTCAAGGCAAAAGGGGCGTGGTGAAGGGAGACATAAAGTTAAAAACAGATCTCTTAGAAGGAGATGGTAGCGGGAGGGAAGCAAAGATGGTTCCAAGCTCCTGAAAGGAAGGACTTGAACAAACAGCACAGAAGGGCTAAGCCTTCAAGGATGCACAAGAGGTAAAAAATTTCAGTTGAGGAAAGAGGAGGTAGAGAAAAACCCTCCAAAGAAAACATGAAAAATATTTTACTAAGCAAATCGACAGATAGCAAAAGATATACGAGGTGTGATCAAACAATACGGTGAATGTTTAAATAAAAGAAAATTTATTACAGTAAAAGACACATTGCTATTTACCCTCCTCAAAATCCCCCCCCCCACTTCAAACACACTTATCTCATCGTTCTTGCCACTTTCTGAAACAGTTCTGGAAGTCCTCTTTCGTGTCTTTTTTTTTTTTTTTTCAATTTTTTTTTTTTTTTTAGTTTCAGGTGTACAAACAATGTAATAATTAGACATTTGTCATTTATATCCTTTGCAAAATAATAACCCCAATCTACTACCCCTCTGACATCGCATACAGGCATTATATTTCCACTGTTTCTATTCCTAATGCTGTACTCCACTTCATATATATATATATATATATATATATATATATATATATATATATATATGTAAAATTATAGTTGACATTCATTATTGTTCAGCTTCAGCTTCAGGTGTACAGTGCAGTGATCTTTACTTCATCCGCCATGATGACAACACTTCATGTCACACATCACTTCCGGTATGGCAACTTCTGTCAAATAAAAACATTACGGTGTGACCTCATCCACCTTATTCACCGGATCTGGCACCATGCGTCTTGTGACTCTTTCCCAAAATCAAAATGATTCAGGGCATTGAGGCAGCCATGACAGCACAACTAAAGACAGTCACGAAAGAAGCCTTTCAGAACTGTTGCAGAAAGTGGCAAGAACGATGGGATAAGTGTGTTCGAAGTGAGAGGGAGTATTTTGAAGGGATTAATAGCAATGTATCTTTTATTGAAATATTTTTTTAATTTAAACATTCACTGTATTGTTTGATCACACCTCGTATACCATGCTATATTTTCTCATTGCAGCAGAAGACAAACTGGGGTTATTTATGTTAAAAAGCATAAATCTAAAAAGCAATTGTAGAGGAAGAAGCAATGAAAATATGTGTTAATACAGGAAAGATGACCACAAGGTTTTAAGCTTCTTTGTGAGATAAATACATTTACATTCTCTTTAGTAGCCAAGGAAGGATATCTGGGAAAATATCAGACAGTGATTTTGTCTTTTTCAATACTCCTTTGAAAAAACAGTAGCCTATCTGATGGAAGCTTTTCAATTAAATGAGAAAGTTAGGTAATCTTATAAATAACTATATGTCCCAGATAATGTATATATACCTTGTATAGTTTTCAAAACATGTCTTTTAATAGCAGTTTCTCCTGGAGGGAGTATTTTAAAGATGTGATTTATTTTCCTTTCTTACTTCTCAGTTCCAGGATGAAATTAACTCACAAATTTGGTTAGAAATAGATCCTAGAGAGAAGTAAATACATTGAATTCAGAAGTGACATAAAATTAGATTATATTTAGTTATGCATGAGGTCATACAGTGATAAAACATGGATAAACTCAAATCGTTTATTAGCCAACTTAGGTTCATTTATGCAAATCCTAGGGAAAAAGGGCTCATTGTAGGATACATTCTCAACGGCAATTTATTCCTAAAAGCCATTTTCATAGGGTACACTACAGGCCACAGACGTGCCCCACAAATTCAAAGGCCTAAACCTTCTACATGCACAGTAATAAACTCAGAGAATAATTGTAAAGATGATGATTCTGGAACTTTTTAATGGCCCCAATCATTAGCAGAGATTAAAATCATACTCAACATTCTATATTTACCAAGGTAATAAAGTGGACTAATCTATTTTAAAGGGGTTTTAAAATGCAGACATGAAACAAACAAAATGATTTTGATTTAAACATCATAAAAACCGTAAGCTAAATTAATCAAATGATTCTGTTTTATGGTTGTTCTGATTGAAGTGATTATATTTAGCCCAGGGAGAATAGGAGAAGGTGAAGTATGGATATGGCATTGGATTTACTAAAAGAATTATATTCTTTGGTTTAACGAACTGTATTAAGGAACTGGTATGTGCCAAATATTGTGCTAGGAGCAAGTGATGCTCAAGTTATGTGGTGAATACTTTCCATGTGGTCAAGAGAGAATATGAATAGATGTAGAATTAGTTAGAAAACTAGTGTTTTTCAATGTAGACACTTGACCACTTGAAAATGCTCTGAGTCAAACAAGGTAATTTATGAACACTGGATTATTAGTGAGGCAAAATAGCCATGTCCTCAATATGATACCTGGCATAAAACAGGTAATTTTGATCATCTGTTCTTTCATTATAAAATTAGAGAACCTAAGGTAAAACAAATGAATATTTTGTCCCTATAATGGACTGACATTTGCAGTATAGTTAACTTTGTTTTTTACAGTAATTAAGCTTTATTGTTTCCTTAGAAAACCACTATACACACACACACACACACAAAACCTTTAGATTTTTTTCGTTAAAGATCATATTATCTGAATAGATAATGTGTTTTTTAAATTTATAATTGTGTTCTTTGAGTAGTTTTGCTCTTAGTCTGACTTCCATGAAACCACTTGCTAGCAGTGTGAGGAAGAGGTAGAAAGCCTGAATCCGGAGTGACCTTTATATTGATTTCATTGGTTATTAATAAGGTAGTGAAAATAAGACATGGCCCATCTTGTATGTAGGTATAAGACAGATGTTGAAACCTCAGCTCCAACACTTTCTAGTTGAGATTTACCTTAAAAATTTTTATTTTCTGAACTGTGAAGTGTAGAAAATGCCTACCTCACAGTCTTTGTTAACATAATGAAATGGTATGATACAGAAAAGGATTTGTACATTGTGAAGTGCTAGGTCAACATTAGGAATTTATTTATAGTATTTCAATATAAATTTCATATATAATATTTATATATGTTATATGTATGTTATGTTGTATATGTTATATATGCTATATATGTGTTATATGTATGTTATATATGTCATATATATGTTATATATATATCATATATATATATTCTCTCTCATTTTAAACTTAGAGTTCATTCATTGTTTAAATAAGTCATTTTGTATTTGTGGTCCCATTACAGAGGTATCTAATTGTCCTTAGGATATTAAAGTTTGATCTTTATAAATATTCATTAGTAGAAGTTAAATGATTATTTCTAAGTAGACTGTATTTGAATACTTATTGTTTTTGAGAATTTTTTTTGCTATTAAAGCCATCCAAACTCAATTCCATTAAAGCTGTCAGTACTTTAGCAGATTTCTAAACAGTAATGGTTGAATATATTAGAAATTTGCAAATATATATTATGACTAGCATCTGGAGAGCAGGGGAGGGTGGGTCATCTGGACGCCTGCTAAAGTCTTGGAAAAGTCTGTTTGTCTTAATGATGGTTGACTGGCTTATGCTACAGATGTACAGTTTTGCTTTAAGTGATTTAATGAAGTGCCTAATAACCCTTCTGGTAAATGTCACTGGGACTGAACTAACTTGAACTTCGCCTCTCCAAGGAAACAGCTATAACTTGCTTTTTCTTTTCTAACGTGGTGAGTCTTTAGTCTATGTTATGCTCAGGCCATTCACTGTTAATAAAGTATTTGAAAAGGATGCTTTTACTATATTGAATAGAGCTCTTGGAACGTTCTTTAATATTTATGATAGCTTTCCACTGTTGTGTCTCCTAACCATGGCTACCCACTTTTTTCTTTTTAATAATAATTATTGAATTATCCAAATTAATAACAAATATTTCCCTCCTGCTAGAAACTTGGAAACTGTTATGGAAACCATTGAACGTAATTTAGTGGAGTTTGAATTTTGGAGCTAGGTCAAAGCAGCACAGAAGTATATTTTAGTGCAGAGGATCTGCTGTTAGAGATCTGAGTTCGAATCCTGCTCTACCACTTATTAACTGTGACATTGGGCATGTTATATTTTTGAATCTTTGGATTCTCCATTTGTAAAATAAGGTTGTTGGAATGATTAAATTAGATAATGCATGTGAAGCATTCAGCATACAATTAGAGGATTTATTATTTTTTAAAAAATTTGATTACATACGGTACATGTCAGAGGTCATGTCATTTACTTGAGACCCAAAGATGAATAATATATGATCCGTGACTTTAAGAAAGTTATAACCTAGCATAGCACATAGGCATGTAAACTGCTTGTCATTTTGCCAGGCACATACTACAGCCATGTGCCGCATAACTATGTTTCTGTCAATGACGGACCATATATATGACAGTGTCCCATATGATTATAACAGAGTTGAAAAACTTGTCTGGCCTAGTGACGTGGTATCACAATGCATTACTCACCTGTTTGTGGTGATGCTGGTGTAAATAAACCTACTGTGCTGCCAATCATATAAAAGTATCACACATACAGTTATGTACGGTACATTATACTTGATAATAATCAAGTATTTACTATACCATTTATCGTTATTTTAGTGTGTGCTCTTTATATTTATTTTTTTTTTAAAGTATGCTGTGTTTTGCTGGCAGCAGCCTTGTACATCTTGTGTTTACCATGTCTCTGTTTATATAATTTTCTCTTGTGCTTGACTTATTCTCGTGTGGTTCTGTACAGTAACATATTGTAAAGGCTTGTGGCCTTGGGACAATAGCTATACCATATAGTATAGGTGTGTAATAGGCTATACCATCTAGGTTTGTGTAAATACACTCTATGTTTGTACAACAAACAAATCATCTAACAACTGCACTTCTCAGAACATATCCCCTTTGTTAAGTGGCGTATGGCTTTTATGTACTTAATAAGTGCTTAATATATGCTCACAGGTTTATAAAACTGTTTCTTGATTGTTCCCTGCATCTCAGGATAACACTGAACACTGATAGAGTGGTTCCCTTCAAGGAGGTCCCACACTGGTGAATATTGTGTATTTCTTAATACTGTTGAAGGAAGATCTATCTAAAATAAACTGTAATAAATATTTCTTCCTATTTGCCTTATCTTTTATTTGTATATTAAGATATTTCATAAAAAGTAATTAAACATTTTGGTGGTTAACAAAATTATATATTTACTATAAATCTTGTAAATAAAGAAATACATGTATGCAGCAATGATTATCTTGGCAAATTCTTCAATTTTGCAGTATTGATAAAACTCCAGTATACGTGTATATACGAGTACAGTTCAGACATAGTGTATTCACAAATGTTGTATTTATTATCACCACTAATTTCTGTGCCATTTCAAGAACCATTTATAAGTTGCTGTAAAACTATTAAAAGTATGATTGGCCATAGTCACTACTAACCACTTCAATATGGCGAAGTACATAAAGATTTTTTAAGCTGTTAAAAACCGCTGAGGCTTTTTTTTTTTTCTTTACCTGCTAACAATTAGTGAGACTCCTGAAATTGTTTCCTAAGAGAGTAAATATTACAATTTGTAAGGCATGATTATCATCATCAGTTGTAATTATGTAGCATTATGGTAATGAGCACAAAACCATGGTGGTTCCTTTTTCATATTTCTTAAAATAAATTCTTCACAATCTCAGTGATATCTCCAATAAATGTAGGTACATTGTTTTTAAAAGGAGGGTTGAAATGACGTTTCAAACCAGTTTTTGTTTTTCAAAATAGCTATTAAAATTTACATGGGTTATTTTCTGTTAATATAATATAGAGATAATTTGATGCAATGTCATGCTCTTAATACTATAGGGCATTGTCTTAATCCTAATGGGAAAACTGTTTTTAATCCCACTGAAAAAGAGGAATAAAACTGTGTACGATGCTCCAAACACAAACGTGATATGCTCCTTATATATTATACCTGTTGATAAGTCACAAATCCCATGTGTTAAGTTATATCCCAAATTATATCCCGAAGATTTTACTATGTTTTACAACTTTAATGTTTTAATGCTAATCCCTACTTTGGCATTTGTTGGCCTGTCTTGATTTTTTTATTTTTTATTTTTGATAAAATGATTTACATATTGTTTATAACATTCTAATAGATTTTTAAATGGCATTGCATAGAGCTCATTGAATGTTCTTAAGCATGTGCATTATACATGCTTTCTTATTAAAAAATAAATTGGTAATTTAATTTGTAGTAAATACACTCATTATTCTCAGCTGTTAACTATTCAGTCGCAGAATTAAATAATTATATTGTGAAGACTAAAGTGAATATTAACATAAAATTTATTTTTCCCATTATGTTTGACTTCACATACTTTGTAGCAAGCACCAATGAGATTGAATGTAAAAGCTAAAACACTAGTGCTGGGGTATGGCATATAAAGAAAAAGATCTGTCTATAAAGGAATAAAAATAGTGAGCAGTAGAAACACAGTGAATGAGAACAAGGTGGCTTAATATAAGAAAATCCAAAATGTGGTAAAATGAGCAGTGCTGTTGTCGTTGTTAATTTCTTAATAATTAGACCTTGGTTTTTTAATTGTTAAGAGAATTAACCAGGATGCCTTCTTAAGTCCAAAGAAGCTCTCTCCCTAACTAATGTTAAAGTCATTTCCATGTTCCTTAAAGAAAAGAAAATGAAAAGAATATGATGAACATTTTGAGAAAATATAAAGCCAAACTACTACATTGGAAACAAAATCACATAGTTTGCTCTGTAACTATTTTACTGATCTGTTATAATAATATGAATCTATAATAGAATAGATTAATAAAATATATAATCTACTTATGATAATATAATCTAATATATTTTAGTTTTCAGCTTTGGGATTTCTACATGTATCTAATGTTACATCATTTTTCTAAATTAAACAGATGCAGATATATGAAATGAATGAGACAGCATGTGTAAAGCTCACAGCCCAGCCCCTGCAACTGTTTAAGACAGATATACCAAAGGAAGTTCATTTCTAATCAGAAAGCTGTTTAGTCATGGCTAAAACACAAATCCCACTCACTGCTTTTGAAGCCATTGTATCTTTTTTTTCTGTGGGACTGAAAGTGAAAGAGGCCTAGAAGGGGCCTGATCATAACTGTCCTCATTTATGCTCGTGTTGCTTGAGGAGAAGGTAGAAGAATGCAATAGGAGTTTCAAAAAGGTGGAATAAACCAATAGATTATCATGTGGGCGAGTACTTTTAAATGTTAGCTAGGAGCCCTGTTGCCATGCTAGGTGTTGCCCATGCCTCATGTAGACTGAGGCACATTATCATCCATAATCAAATCCTAAGAATCTTTTAAACTGCTGGAAATTGAACCAAGAAAATATCTCGAAGCCATCCTTTTCATCTTGACACCAAATCATAGCATAAGCCGGTCTGTCAAAGATGCTGGTGCTCCCCAGGCAAACCTTACATGTTGAAATAATGAATAACATTCTCTTCAAAGTTCTGTGCCCCAAAGGAAAGTTAGTCATTTTATATATGATAATATTGATATTTTCTCAGATAATCTGATAAATTATCAGATTTAAAGTTTGGCTCTTTGAAGAGTGTTACTATTCAGAAGTATTAATTAAACCTAAACTCTTATACTCATCGATATGTTTAATACTAGCTATCAGAAATTCTTGACAAGTTTTTGTAATCATTTTATTTTCTTACTTTCATTTTCTGTAATCAATTCATATCCTTAATATATGGATAATATAATTTTAATCCTAGTGTATATTTTGCATCTCTTTTAATAATGTGATTATTAGCTGTCACTTTTTAAATCTGTGGATAGGACCATTTTGAAATGTTTTAAGCTCAGGAAATCTGATAGCTGTAGGTTTAGCTCAGACTATAGATCACTTGTGGAGATTAGAACTGCCAAAAAAAAAAAGTTTAAGCCGTCCTTTGAGTATTCTAAAATAGGGAAGTTTTCCAGAGCATTGGTTTCTAAAGCTTCCATTATTTCTTGATGTTGAGCTTTCAGGATTTAGCTGCAATATTTACTCGACATCTAAGCCGTGTTTTTTTATCAGTCATATTTTTATACCTTTCATAATCAAACCGCTTATCATTGAAAAATATATGTTGCCATGACCCTGGAAGAATTCACCTTGGTATTTTTTTTTTATGTGTGGAATATGAATTCAATTCTAGAATGACAGAGATGTTGCAAAGAAAAGCTAAGAAAATCAGCTTTTTCTTAACAGTCTGTCAAAATCATTGGCTACCATGTTTCCCCAAATATAAGACCTAGCCGGACCATCAGCTCTAATGCATCTTTTGGAGCAAAAATTAGTATAAGACCCGGTTTTATTTTACTATAAGACCGGGTATAATATAATATAATTAATATAATCAATACAATTAACATAATCAATATAATATAATTAATTTAATTAGTGTAACTAATATAGCTAATATAATATAACTAATATAATATAATACAATACAATACAATACAATACAATACAATACAATACAATATAATATAATATCGGGTCTTATATAAAATACGACCGGGTCTTATATTAATTTTTGCTCCAAAAGACAAATTAGAGCTGATGGTCCGGCTAGGTCTTATTTTCAGGGAAACACGGTAGCAGTTAATCAGTGCTGTTTTCCAAAGGTGCCTTTTCTTTTTTCTCTGAAGAAAATCATCTTCTGCTGTTAGGCCACCAGCATGTTCGCATTGTGCCTGCAAAGATGTGTGGCATGAGGAAAGGGCATGGGCTCTGGTCAGAAGAGCTGCAGTGAAGCCAAAATTAGGCTCCTTATTGGTTTTCCCACCATAGCCAAATGAGACAGAATGCTTCCCTCTTGTAATAGCTGCCGTTGGAAATGAAACGCATGAGCAGAGCTATCAGAGAAGACAGTTGGCTGGCGTCTCATGCGGTACCTCATGGGATGGCCTGTGTGGATGCGTTTCCATTGACCAGGGTGTGTTCCTCACCTTTGTGTCGGCTCGCAGAGACTGGAGTACCCTACCAGAGAAAAGCTAACCTTGCAGTCTGCATCCAGACAGGAGCACCCTTTCATTTCCAGTACTCGTTCTATCTTTTCAAGGACTGGATACAGTGGTACCTCGGTTTTCGAAGGTAACCCGTTCCGGAAGACCGTTGGAGTTCTGAAACATTGGAAAACAGTGGACAGCTAGGCCTCAGGATCTTGCACTCAGCGGAAGTCACGTGACATGTTTGACTTCTGAGGCGTGTTTGAAAACCAAAGCATTGACTTCCCAGTTTGCAGCCTTCCTAAACCGAAATGTTCGTCAACGGAGACATTCGAAAACCGAGGTGCTACTGTACTAGAGTCTTCTTCCAGAGTAACTGAGGAAATGATTTCGTAATCACGTCATAGCATTAGAACGCAATGGGATGGTTTGGAGGAGCATTTCCGTGGGGCTGTGGAAAACCCTGAAGAATTATCGCTGCCTCACAACTGAGAGCCTTACCATTCTAGATGCTGTAAGGTGGGAGGTTACCTTTCTCAGAGACGCAAACCTGTGCTCTTCGCTTGCCTGTTTCCCAGACCTTCAGGTGGCGAGCAACCCTCTCTAATCTGAAGGCACGCTTCCTCCAGCTTTGTTAACATCAGGGATCTGAGTGTATTTTGCACACATTTTCTGGGAATATCTTCCTCTTTCTTTCTCTGAAGACAATCTATACTTCACTCCCAAAGAACTTCTTGAACTTTCTAAATCTGTGCAGTTGGTGTTGATTTTTCTAGGTAAACTACAAGGATAATCTTTGATTCAAATTCTTAAAGATCCTACTATGTCATCACTTTTGATTGACTTTATTAGCTCGTGGTTTCTTGATGAGGACTTACTAAACATTAAAAAGTTAATAAAGGTTTTTCACCTACATTGTTAAAAATGTAGGTGAAAAACCTTTATTCACTTTATAGTACCACATACTGGTGGGTATTTCTAGTAGTGGCTGTAAGTTTTCAATTGTTTTCCCACTCTTTCACTAAGTTTTCTGTGTGCAGTTCTCTGCTTTAAATGATAACTTTCTTGAAGGGTAGGGATTTAAACGTCTTTTGCTTTCAGTACAATGAACAGTAGAGTACAAGGATTAAAAGAGATTGGTTGTGATCATTTGGGGGCTAGTTCTTAGGGTTCACTCTTGGTGTACGTTCTGTGGATTTGGGCAAATGTGTAATTACATGTATCCATCATTATAATATACAGAGTATTTTCACTGCCCTAAAAATTCTGTGTTCCACCTATTTATCCCTCCCACTCCTGCTCCTCCCAACCTCTGGCAACCGGTGATTTTTTTTTTTTTTAACTGTCTCCATAGTTTTTTGCTTCTTCCAGAATGTCATGTAGTTGTAATCATATAGTATGTAGCCCTTTCAGATTGGCTTCTTTCACTTAGTAATATGCATTTAACTTTCCTCCAGGTGTTTTCATGGCTTCATAGTTCAGTTTTCTTTTAGCATTCAATAATATTACTTTGATTGGATGTACTAGAGTTTATTCATTTACCTACTGAAGGACATCTTGGTTGCTTCCAAATTTTGGCAAGTATGAATCAGGCTGCTATGAACATCTGTGTGCAGATTTTTGTGTGGACATAGGTTTTCAACTCCTTTTGTTAAATACCAAGGAGTATAATTGCTAGATCACATGGTAAGAGTATGTTGAATTCTATAAGAAACTGCCAAACTGTCTTCCACAGTGGCCATATCATTTCACATTCCCACCGGCAAAGAATGGGAGTTCCTGTTGTTCCACATCAACATTATTTTTTAATGTCCACATCATGTTTCTACTTTTATATAACTTTTTCTTCTATTTCATTAAAATGGTGCTTCTGTGTGGGTCCTGTAGTAATCCTAGAAGATCTTGAGTTATAGGCTGATAATAACTTGATTCATAACTTGCACAAATAAATGTCACTGCTGAGTGTTTGTAGCATTTTTTCAAATGTAATTCAGAGGTTCATCTCAGAAAAAAGACCCTGAAACAATGACTCAGTGACAGCTTTGCTAAGTTAGCTTTCCACTTTTTAAGTTCTTCTGGGAAATAAGGTCAACATCCATTTTATCGTTTTCCTTAAACAATTATGTGTCCATTCCTATATCAGTGGATAAATTAAGGGGGAGATTCTGTAATGTTAATTCTTTCATGATAACAAATTATGACTCATTTTTTCAGTTTATGTTATATTCTTTCCTGATCACTAGGAAGGGCGTGGTGGTCATTATATAGGCAACAATGCTTTAAAATGATATCACTCTCCTCTCAACTCTTAAAAAGCAAAAAAATAGGCTATGAAATAAAATATCTAGGAAATCAAAAGAATTGTAATGTGCTTTGGAAGATTTTTGATATACAATGACTGATATGTGCAAAGTATTCCTTGTCAACCAACTATGATTAGAGCTACGGGCTACCTAAGCTTTTTCCTGAAGCTATTTTTTGTTCTATTTTCCAGAAGCCTCTCTTTTTTAGCACTGTGAATTAAAATTAGATCAGTCTACTATGCAGAAAAAATCTTATTTAGATTGTTGACACAGGCAAATAAGCATGTACATTAGAGTATACTGCCACTATTTGCATGCCTCTCTAAACTGCTTCTAGGAAGATTGGCGTCAAGCAGGGATGTTGTTTTCTTTCTTTTTTTTTTGGGGGGGGGGGGATGTTGTTTTCTATATTCCTAAAGAAACAAGGAAACTAGATAACCATGCATATTAACACATCCACATTTATGATACTTGCTTTCCTCCCCACAAATATGGATGCCAGTGTATGTATTCAGTTTCTGTGTGAAAGCCAGAATCACCTGTACAATGGAAATAATCATACTGACTGGGCAGACCTATTGTGTGGATGAAAGGTAATATCTGTGAGACACCTGAGTCAGGATGTGTTTCATAACAACCCTAAAACATGGAAACTATAATGTTCTAGCATTTTAGGGACTTCTACTTTTAAAAAACTTTTTATTGACGTGTATATACATCTAGAAAAATGCATATATCACAAGTATGTAGTTCCATGCATTTTCACAAACCGAACACAGCTTTGTAAACAGCACCTCCTTATTTTTTTGTGACAACTAATTGATGCTGTTTATTACAGTGTAGGAATTCAACTGTTTCCTCAACTTCTATTATTTCACCAAAATTAAGATACCAAAACCTTCTATCATATAAACAGTCTTTTTAATGATCTAATAACAATAAAAAATGTGTAAATTATTCATAACCCTTTCACTCACACGAAGCAATGAAAACCAGTAGGCTGGATGAATAAAAATAAGTGCCATTGGAAATGGCCACCAGCAAATTGTGTTAGGAATTCAGAGGGATAGAGCCCTGAAGAGTGAGCACAGTATGGATGTGAAAAATAAGAAGAAAGGACATTCATATCACTTAGAAAGAACAAAGAAGGAAAAGCATACCATAACTGGGGAGTGGGTTGAGTCATACTGAGTATAATTTGCAAGAAAGCAGAGCTGATAGTTGGTAATATTAAAAATATAGGTTGAAGCCTGATTGTGGGCAAGTTGAATGTATATATAATTTTTACTTTCAAGACTCATATTGGACAAAATCCCTTTTGGTGGTAGTTTCCTCACTGATTAGGACCATTAAACGAGATAATCTGTAATAGTCCATATAATAATAATATTCTTTAATTTTATAGTTATCCAGAATGCCAGGATCAACAAATGATAAATATTCCTGCTATCTAGAAATAGATAGATAGATAGAGAATTCCGAATTGTTTTCATAAGATTGGAATAAAAAATTGCCCTAATAATTTTAACTTTAATCTGAATTATTATTTTCTTAACTTTTTTAATTAGTTTCAGGTGCACAAAACAATGTAATAGTTAGACATTTATCATTTATATCCCTCACATGGTGACAACCCCTCCCTCCTCCCATCCACTACCCCTCTGACATCACATACAGCCATTACATTTCCACTGTGTCTATTCCTAATGAACAGCGCCTACTTTAAAAAACATTAAAAAAACATTGCAGAAGCCTCATAATTCCCCCATCCAGTCATTAATCCCCCCAAGAGTAATCACTAATCTGATTTGTAGCAGCATAGATTGGTTTTACCCTCGTATTTGTTTTGCTGAATCAAGTCATATATAATCTTTTGTGTCGGGTTTTTAACTCACTATGTTTGTGTGATTCATCCATTCTCTTGTGTGTATTTATTGAACATTTATTTTCAGGGCTGCATAATATTCCATTGGGTGAATATAACAGTTCTATTATTGATTTAGCTATGATAAATAGTGCTGCTATAGACATTCTTGTATGTCCTTTGGTAAAAAAAAACTTACATATTTCTTACAAGTATATACCTAGAAGTGAGTTTGCCAGGTCTTAGGGTGCATTATACATATTTAGTTAGTTTTAGTAGATATTGCCAAATATCGTAAATATACAGCTAGATAAATTTAGTGATCTGTGCTTTTGCTAGAGAAAACTCACATTTGAAAATGCTGATATATATGATATCTTTCACTTAAAATAAGCATGGATTCTGCAATTAATGCACAGATTACAGAATATTTTTCCAATAATGGGGTAGCAATTACCCCATCTCTCAGAATATTCTGGCTTGCCTTTCTGGAGTGTGTAGTCAACACGAGAATCCAAACACTCAAGACTCCTGCGAGCCCATATGGGTCCTTTGAACACAGTACATAGTTGTCCTTCCTCTGGGATGAGAAATCCCTGGGCCAGGTTTCACAGCTTGAATGTTTCAGCTTCTCTATTCATCTCACCAAGGAGCCTTTGGGATCAGGTCACAACCTGTGCCACCATAGTCAGTGGTACTGTATTAACCCCCTACTTCCAAGACCCCATTTCAGAGGATCACCATTGTTTTCTGAGTGGATTTCTTACTACCTGAATTCCATATTCCCTATAACAAGTCGACTTCATTTACTAAAATACCTTCAGTTAGATTCAGTGGCAACTGAGCTACTATTTATTCATTGGTTCCCTATTGCAAACAACTAATACTCAAATTCAATTTGGAACCATACGTTAATTATAAAGCAGATCATGTTAGTGCCTATTAACTTTAATCCCAAATAAGTATCTCAGTAATGATCTTTGAAAATAGGCCTTATCCATCTGAAGGTCTGCTTTTGGCATATCTAGAGTCATTGTGTGAATAACCTTTCTTAGCTTGATGAGTCAATAAAAATATGTTCCCTCTTTGGGCAGACACATTTGAAAAAGACACCCCAACCCGGGGTCTGGAGATGAGGAGATGCAGCCCTGAATGAAGGCACATGGCCTAGAGACAGAAGTATATATTGGCTGTCACATCCCCTACCCTACTTTGGGCGGTGTGTCTTTATGCAGTGCACAAACAACCCAACATATGTGATATCCCTGCTCATATCACACAACCAGACACACACACACACACACACACACACACACAATGTATTGTCCCTTTTTTGACTGTATCCTTCTTGTTTTAATTAAATCAAGCTCCAAGGCCTTTACATTAACCTAAGGTGAGTACGCAAAATGTTTGGGGTTCCAGTATTTAAATTCAGAGAGATTGCAGTTAAATTTAAATATTAGAAAGTAATATCTTGACAAGATACAAGTATAGACAAAAAGAGAATTCAGAATATATAAGATTTCTGATAGAGGTTGCAGCCTTATTTGTGGAAGAGTAGAAGAAGAACTTTGGAAAGAGAAAAAGCAAAGTTTTGTTAAGTATCGCAAGAAGTATAACCAAATAATTATGCACATATTCCATTTGTAAAAGTTTCTAGTAACCACTAAACTACTGTCTGTGTCTGTGAGTTTCTGTTTCTCATTTGTTTGTCTTGTTCTTTTGTTGTTTTTGGTTTATATCCCACACATCAGTGAAATCATATGGTTCTCGACTTCATCTGTCTGACTTATTTCGCTTAGCATAATAATCTCAAGATCCATCCATGTTGTCAGAAATGTTCCTATATCATCTTTTCTTATGGCAGAATAGTATTCCATTGTGTATATATACCACATCTTCGGAAAAAGGGATCAAATAATATGGTGATGGAAAGAGAACTGACTCTGGGTGGTGTACACACAATATGATATATAGATGATGTATTACAGAATTGTACACCTGAAACCTATGTAACTTTACTAACAATTGTCACCCCAATAAACTTTAAAAAAAAGTTTCTAGGCACATAAATCTACAGATGTAGCTGCCATGAAGACTAGAACAGAAGAGCAGGCAGAAGTTAATAATGAAATGTTGGTGTCAAATGTCTTGTCTTCCTAAGTATTGGAGATCTGAGCTCTCTTCAAGGGTTTGGTTGAAAGAATACAGTCAAGTATTGAATTGTTTCATGGAATGTCTCTGCTATTTTGTTTCATAAGCTACCTCAATCCATGAGACAGCGCTGGGCCCCTTTCAAAAACATTGTTGGGTTTCCCGTATGTACATGAAAGCTTTTTGATTCAGCCGAACATCAGATTCATTAAATAGGAACCTTAGTTTAAATTCAAGGGTTGCTAGTTGGAATCTGCCATGGACTATGTTCATAAGATAATAGAAAAGAAATTATGCAGACCTTTTTAAAATGTTATTATAAAAACCAGAAGAGGCCTTCTAATATTTTTTTAGATCAAACAGACATAGTAGTTGTTGTATATTTCATCCAGGGTGGTAGCTTGCACAATAAGAGGTGCCAAATTAATAGTAGACTGACAAAATGAGAAAGCTCCGAGGAACATATGAATAAAATGGTGCTTGCGTTGGACCTGATAATGGCTCCCATGTCTGGATCCCTCCTTTATTTTCCCTACCATAAAGTGCTGATACATATTAAAAACACCATTTAAGGAGCCATCTAGCACACTTGAAACTTTCATCACACATGTGGGGGAGAGATGACGCGGAGGGAATCTTTTCTTTCCGGGGGTCTTAAAGTCCTATGCGTTTTTTGAAAAGTAAATGAGCCAAAAAATAGCTGATTTCAAGATTAGTTACAATTGAGAAAGTTTTTCTGTGAGGTAGAAAGAACTAGCTGGGGAAGAGTAAGGAGGAAGAGATGCATGTTAGCCTCAAGGATTAGTTTATAGAAAGAGATTAAAACTAACTTTTGCTCAGAAAAGGAAAATGAAAATAAATGAGTGGAAGTGATAAAGGGGAAGATTTCTTAGATTTCACAGGAAAAAGTATTTCTATACCTGGTAGACTGCTGGAGTGGTTTCAGAATCAGCTGCGTGATCTGATGGAGACAGCCTAGGTGTCTGCTCAGTAATCATCTACTAAAGCATCTAAAAACATGCATTGTGCAATTTCAGAGGGAGATAATGTACATGAAATAGCTCTGTAGGCTCTTAAGCTAGAGTAATGAGCACAACTTCTCCTGGCAGCCAAACAAAAAGAGAAAAAAAATACAAAATAATATTGCTCTCCTTGCTTTCTTTGAAATACTGGGTAGATGTGACAGGTTGGCTTCCTTGGGAAGCAGACTCTAAGATGGGGTTTAGGGTGCAGGATTCTTGTTAGGGCAGTTTTATAACCTGCAGCTGTACTTTAAAGGGAGATGAGGGGAAAGTTGCATATCTTACCATGACCAGAGAGGCAAATGAGAAACTGCCACATAGCATCCTCTGTCAAGAAAGGTACACCTTCTTTCAAGATGGCACATCTTCCCATATTTTGGGAGGATCACAAAGCATTCACCAAAACTTAGGTCAATCCAGAGTTGAGCCTTCCTTATGTGGGCTGTGTGGGTACTTGCAGTGTCACTGGGTACTTCCATGGAGCTATTTGCCAACAGTTGGCCAACCACATGGGATATTCTGGAGCTAGAATGGCCCTTCAGAATGGTCCTGAGTTGGACTGAGATTATTGGGCATTTATACTGCTGCATTAGTCAGTCCTCCTCAGAAAGGGTCATGACCTTGGACAAGGGGACTCTTTGCAACTGAGTCAACCTCTAAAAGGACTGACAACTGAAAGCTGTCTGCCAACAATACTCCCAGCTGCTGAGGCAACAAGTTCTTCATTGAAGGGCAATCAGAATAGTTCATCAGGGTCTACAGTAGTTAAGCCACTGTTCTTCCTTATGACAACGTTTGTGTCTTCTATGGAGTCATTTTTTCAGAACTTTTTAAGTCTAGTTTTAGAAATTGTGCCTATAAGAAGAAATTTCAAATAGTGAAAAGAAACTTGTTCTTTGTTAGAGAACTGCACACGATGGAAGGGCTGGTTTCTTCTGGGTATTTACATAATTTTATAAAAATATCAATCCATTTTTAATTAACTGTTTTTAATAGGCCGTTAAGCTAAGATATTATAAGCCATATATTAAGCTAATGGACATTTAACAGCTGAGTTAAGTTCTTTTAATGGAAATGCTGACAAACCTTTACTTGTAATTATAGCAACACTGTAATTACAGAACGAGGTACCTCTCCTTGTTTTTTTGCAACCCTATAATTCCATATGCCTATAAAGGAAAAAAATCCATTATTAGCCAAACAGAAGTTATACTTGGCTCTAGGCATGACTCATCTCCTTGCTGGATTTGAGTCATAGTTTTAAAAGTCAGAGTGATAGCCAGTCTATAATATAGAATCCACTTACTTTGTGAGATTAGAAGGAAGAACTCTCTAGTTTGTAGTGGCCTCTATAGCCACTAGCAAGTCTTGGCCATGGTGAATTACATAAACAATTCTGAATGGAAAATATTATTTTTCTTTAAACCCTGTGATTTTTCATTCATTATGTCAGGTCAGTTGTTAAAAGGACTAGAATTCAGCTTTCAGCACCTATTTCAGGACACACTATTTGGGGCACTGGGCATGCAGCACTTAACAATGAAGGCAATGGTTGTAGTGCTTTGGAGATTATGTTCTCCTGTGCGAGATCGAAAACAAAAATTTACACTTGAAAAATACAAAGAGACTTGAACGTGGGGTGAAATAATAGATAGTAACGGGGTGGCCTTTTTGATTTGGCTTGGCAAGGAAATATTTTCCAAATATCATCATTCAAACGGAGATATGAATGACAAGAAGGGGTCAGCTATGTGACAGTCAAAAGGAGCAGCATGCTAGGTAGTGCGGACACTAATGCAAAATACCTGGGGTGAAGATGAATTGGCATATTCATGGAACAATAGCAACAACAAAAAGCCATTACAGCTAAAGCATAGTGGGTGAATCGGTCAGAGAAGCAGGCAATGGCCAGTTCATATCAAGCCTTGGTGGTCATGGTAAACTGTTTAGATTTTATTGTAATTGTGACATCAAGTGATTGGAGAATGTTGCTATGATTCCAACTGGTTTATAGAAAATGGAATGTAGGGGGTGAGGATGGAGTCAAGAGACCAGTCATTAAATTCAGTAGTCCATGTGAGAGAGAAGGGAGGCTCGGACAAGAATGGCCATAGTGGAGAGGCTCAAGTGACAGATTTCAGATTTGCAGTCAACAGTGCTTCATTGGTAAGAGAAAAGAGAGAAATCAAGGATAATTCGCAGATGCTTAACCTGAACTATTGTGGTGATGGTGATGCCATTTATTAAGTGGGCAATATTTGAGCGGGAGCAGATTTGGAAAAAAATATCAAGAATTTTTATATGGACATGTTAATTTGGGGATATTTATTAGACACCCTAGAGAAAAGGTTGAATGGGCAACTGAATATGAATTTGGATTTCAGGGGAGAGCTTGGGGATGGAGATACATGTGAAGCAGCAATTTAAAGCCATGGCACTAGAGATCTCCCAGACGAAGTATATAAAGAAGAGAAATGATCTTAGAATCAAGCCTTGAGGCATTTGAGAAATGGAACAGAAGAGGGACATACAACATAGAATACTGAGAATTAGGAGGAGAATCAGGAGCATGTGATGACATGGAAGACACAAGAAGAAAGTGTTAGGGGAGGAGGGAGTAACTAGCAGCATAAAATGTTATAAGGGGCTCAATACAATAAAAAGAGAACTCATCATTGGATTGGACAACATATAGTTTTTGGTGATCTGGACAAGAGTGGTGTCAGTGGATTGGTGGGCTTGGATAGTCCAGAGAGTGGTTTGAGTAGATAATATGAGGTGGGAAAATAGATACAAAGATTATAGACAACGCTTTCGAGTTTTACTGTAAAGAGGCAGCAGGATTAAGACAATGATAAATAACAGTTTGGAAGGATGAATCTCTATCTGATGATTTTTAAGTGTTAGCAAGGAAACTTTAATAACTTAGTTTTCCCCATGAAATGATGGGAAAATATTTTTAACGTTCCTATTTTATACTCCACTGTATGAAATTTATATTACTTTCAGAGAACTGAGAGAGATGTTGTTATTAAACGTCGTGAGCTTAATAAGATAATAATTTCAGGAGGTTTTCCTTTAGTCGATGTATACCCACTCAGCCTAATTTTTAAAACTTCTTATTGAAGTATAGTATACTTCAGTCGAAAAACACGCATACTATAAAGGTACAGCTTGATGAATTTTTAGAAACTGATTACACTCTTGTAACCCGCACTACGATTAAAAACAAAACCTTAACAATACCCCAGACACTCATTGCGCCCGTCCCATCACTCATTGCTACGTTCATGGATAAGTACTATCGTGACTTTCAACAGCATAGGTTAGTTTTTGCAGTTTTTGAACTTGATATAAATGGAATCAATTTAACCTGATTTTAAATACATAGAATTGACATGGTAAGGAACTCGTCTTACACTGATTACACTGCCTTTTCACCTCCTTCCTCATTACACAACCTTAGACTTGCTTGATCAATGTGAACGCTAGATTAATCTTAAAGTGCAGTTTGCAGAATCCCTATAACAGAATCACCTAGGGAGCTTGTTGGTAGTGCCGGTCCCGGGCCCCCTATCTATCTGGAGTGAGGCAGACGACACCCTACTCTTTCATGCCTGTGTAATGTAATAATGTCTCCCTAGAATGTTCTTTGCTGGACCTCTTCTTAAGGAAGTCATGTTTCCTTTATGGCCTGAGCCGTAAATTTCTTGAAGCCATCAGGAATTTCCTAGCAGCAGTACTCTCTCCCCCCCGTGTCTAGCTCTATTAAAGCATTTATCTCCATCTGCCTTGAAGCATAGTTACATGCACACGTCTGTCATCCTTCCCAAGTTGTGATCCTCTGGAGGGCCTTCACTTTACATTCCTTTGTAGTTCCCATAGCACCTAGTACAGTGCCTTGCATATAGTGAGTGCTAAATAACCTGTTTTTGAATGGAATCCATAACCCCTGGAAAGACATTATTTCCTTAGAATGACTGAGAGATTAAATGTAGAATCCCAAAGGATACATTTTTTTTTTCATTGCAATATTACGGTGACTAGAGAGATAGGAAAACAATGGATGTAGAATTAAGTATCTATAGGAACTTGGACGATGAACAACAGATTCACAAGAAAGACCTTGTTGGAATTTTATTTTTTCAAACAAGTAGTAATACCTCATGATAAATAAGCCTTTGCCAAAATATAAGGATTTGCATGTTTCGTTTGCCCACCAATGCCCTAATTTGATTTCATTTTTTACTAGGGATTCTAGTGAAAGCATGAAAATGTGTGTGTGTGTGTGTGTGTGTGTGTGTGTATGTGTGTGTGTGTGTGTGTGTGTGTGTGTGTGTGTGTGTGTGTGTGTTAACTGTGGCTATTTCTATCCCATTATTATTGTAGAACTGCTGTAAGTACCCTTCAGGCGTGGGTGGTTTCTTCCATTGAAAAATTTTATAAGTGGAAGAATTATTTTTACAGTTCATGTTGAATTTTATAAGTGGTTTCTCTCCCTCTTTTTTTTTTTTTTAGAATGAGCGAGAATAAATGTTTACTTACCATTAAAACTTACTTATGCTTAGAGTTTAAAGAAATGGGGCAGAACAATGAAGTGACATTAACTTCTCTATGTTTCCAATATTAGAGCTGTCTCTGAGCAGTTCCCCCCCTTTACTTTGCTTTTCCCCTCTGCAGTCAATTCAGAAATTCTCTGAAAGCAAAAATTTCCCCTTTCTCTGATTTGATAACAACAGAAGGGTGTAAATACAAATTCTGTGACTAAATTTCCAAAGCCCTTTCCACTTATACACTTACCGTGTTTCCCCGTAAATAAGACCTAGCCGGACAATCAGCTCTAATGTGTCTTTTGGAGCAAAAATTAACATAAGACCCGGTATTATATTGTATATTATATTATATTATATTATATTATATTATATTATATTATATTATAACTGATATTATATTATAGTATAGTATAGTATATAAGACCCGGTCTTATAGTAAAATAAGACCGGGTCTTATGTTAATTTTTGCTCCAAAAGACGCATTAGAGCTGATTGTCCAGCTAGCTCTTATTTTCAGGGAAACACCGTAACTGTCTTCCCTCCTTGTGTGTTTTTTTGCTTGTTTGTTTTCATTTTGCCTTTACTTTGAATAATTGAACTCTTGGGGTTCAACTCAAATCTGATTACCCTTTTTGTTTTTACGTCTTTGTGCATCCTCTCTCCTAAAGCAGGAGTCAGCAGGCTTGTTATACAAGGGACCAGATAGTGGATATTTTCGGCTTTGCAGGCCATCCATTCTCTGTGGCAGTCACTCAGTTGTACTGTTGTGTCAAAGCAGTCGTAAACAGTTCTTGAGTTTTGTTCCTATCAAACTTTATGTATGGACACTGACATTTGAATTTCATATACTGTCTAAAAATATTCTTTGGGTTTTTCTCCAATCATTTAAAATGTAAAAACCATTCTTAGTTTGTGTGCCACACAGAGGTGGCCGGTGCGAGTTGCCTCACAGGCTGCAGCTTGCCGACCCTATGTCTTAAAGGAAATATCAGTGGTCAGTCTCTTTTCAAAATATTTCACTAATACTCCTTTTCATTCATGCTTTAGGTTGTGAATGCAATTTATTCATCATCCCACTCTTTTTGAGACTACATTACATGTTGTTCTAATGTACTAGGAGCTAGGGATAGCAGAGGGCTTTGAGCTCCTTTTCATTGTTTCTAAAATTGCATTGAAGAGGCAGGCCATATATAGGAATAGATGCATAGCATCATAAAGTAATATTGCATTTTTATGATTATTGTTTAGATCTACAGCTCTTTAAATGGTCCGGTTTTATATGATGGATTACATATTTTATTCTGATTTATAAAAAGGAAACGTTTGAGAATTTTTCATGCGCTCGTCTTTTCCCTTGTTTGAGGGGGAAAATAGTTACTATTTTATCTTAAAATGTCCTTCGTCTATCCTTATGGAGTATAATGGAGCAGTTATTGTGTGTAATTAATTCCCCAAAAGAGTTATAAAAATCTTCTCATATGTTGTAACTTTGTGTCATAAGATCAGATAATAATTATGCCAATCTATGGTTGGAATGGGTTCTTATAGTTACTGCCGTACTCTTTCTTTGGGGATGTGAAATTATGTCTCAATCAGAATTTTATATATGTATCAACTCAAAATATTAGTTCATCATTTCAATTAGCATAAATTTTCAAAGCCCATTCCATTCTGCTATCCTATTAAATTACAAAATAAAATATCAAAAAGGTAGGGTGTGAAATAGGAGTAGTCCATTCATGATTTCGTAGTCATGTTTATAATATGAAAATATGCATACACTTGTTATTGAATGTAATGTTTCTAATTTACCAGAAGACAAAAGAGTAAACCTAGAGGATTTCTCAGTACATCTTCCAACTCTGTGATTTATTACTCACATAGAGTAATTTGCCAAATGATGCCCTAGTGAACCAAAAGAATTACTGCCTCTTCCTAAGTAACTTTCACTGAGGGACTGAAAAACTCTGCAGCATTTTGCCAATTAAGAAAGGAAACAATCTACATCTCAAAGTCAGGAGTACTGGATAAAGGAGCCAAGAGATTGGCTTTTTAATTCTTCAGAAATCTCTATACATCCTGGACCTTTGTTTAGGAAATGCTAAGTGAAGTCATGAGTACATTTTTGTTATCTATGAATTTCGAAGACTGGCCTTGTGATCTTTCTCTGTCCTCATCATCAAATTCAGTCCCGACCATGTCATTTATTTGTTAGTTGATCTTGGGCTAATTCTGAACCTTTTGGGGCAAACAACATCAATAATAGCAGCCCTACCTACTTCAAAGATTATCATGTTGATACTTTGTAAAGTATAAAACACTTAAAATTATTGATAAAAGTATAAAATACTACAAAAAAAGGTAATGATAAAACTATATGTTAAAGGAAACGCTATGAAAAGAAACTAAATCTGGAGAGATTCTTTCTCTAGGCTACAGAACATTTTCAAGAAATGGCAAATTGCTCTTAGGTTTCTAGTGAACAATTACCAGAGTATCAAACACACTGGGAGACTTCATGAGAGGCTAGCTCGTCCCAAGCCAAATTTTCTTAATGTACACATGATAGTGTCCATATCATGGGTCATTTTACAGCAATTAAAATATATTTGAAATACTAACTTAGAAAAAATGGATACGAAATTAAAAATTACTTAGAACTTTACTTGAAATAACACTCAGGGAAATTATTCATCCAGGAAGATCATAATAAATATGTGCCCCTCTGGGTTTTGGAAATTCTTCTCTAAAATACATTCTTTTCTAATTAGAAGGCATTATTAGAAAGTAAAAGAAAAAATTCTTATTCACTACACCATTTCCTCCTAAAGGGGAAATTAATCTATTTGAAATACTGCCATCTGGAATGCCAATTTTAAAATCTCAAGTAAAAGAGCAGAATTTTAAAGTATTATGGTACTGTGTTAAACAATTGAATTTAAACTAATAAGAAAAATATGTCATTGGAGAACAAAGCGTTTTTAATCTAACATATCATGTCACACATATCAGGATTCAACGCCTCAAGATGCAGAGTAATTTATAAAAAATTAACTAGAGAGAAAATATAATGCCAAGTTGTCCATAAACTGTATTTAATAGCAAGCAAGTCAAATAAAGCCACTTGCACAAATAATGAGCAAGCCCATGGTAATATAATTTATTTACAATGTGATTTATCTCATAGAGTTCTTAGATTGTGCTGTGAAATTTAGGTAATGCTAGTAAATGCCAAATAGAATGGCGAAAACGATTTTAGAGCAACAGCTAACAAGTTTTGGATTACCTTTCTAACTTTAAATATTTCTCTTCATACTTATCATTGAAAAGAAAATGGAGATAGAAAACAAAAAGATCAGGTAATATATTTGCTTTCTCATATCGGATTTTTACAGTCTTCAAGGCTAAGTTTTATCCTTCTGCCTAGCAAGCTATATTCTTAGGAAGAGATGACAGAGGTTTACTTTTTAGACTGTACCCATTTATTCACTTAATGAGCTCTAGGCAGCCCAAGTCCTTACCACTTTAATGTTACATGGTTAAGCACTGTACTTAGTTTAGAATTTGCCATTTCTACTAAGGTTTCCACAGAGACTGCCATGCTACTTTTGATACCCAGAATTTGTTTGGTCTTTGTGAGTCCAAGTTGCCCATATGGTATACTAACTTGTTGACCCCACTGCATAGCCCTCTGATAAACTGTATGGTTCAACTTACTAAGCAGTTTTGGGGACTGCCTGGTTCGTAGACATCTGACTGGCCTAGATAATTATAATAGCATGCATCAAACAAATTCTCTTGCAAATCACGCCCTTGGGATCGCCAGTTCCATGTTTGACTTTGGGTCTGTTTTCTAGTCTTCCCTTTCCTTCTTTGTCTGCACCCCTTGTGGTAACCTACTGTCCTGCTACTGACTGATACACTAACAAATAGCTCCTAATTAACTTACTTACATATTTTTTTCCTTGTAGGCATATTGCCCTCCTAGGCAATTTAGGATGAAAATATAGTAGCATTTATTTATGGTTTAATTTATGAAATCCAGGTAATTAATATATTTTTCGCTTTTTTTCTTTAATTAAAATCTGTTCGGATGACATGGTTAGTAAAATTACATAGGTTTCAGGTGTATAATTCTGTAGTACATCATCTATATATCACATTGTGTGCTCACCACCAAGAGTCAGTTCTCTTTCCATCACCATATATTTGACCCCGTTTACCCTCATCTACCACCTGCCTACCCCCTTACCCTCTGGTAACCACTAAAAATTGTCTGTGTCTATGAGTTTTTGTTTCTTCATTTGTTTGTCTTGTTCCTTTGCTGCTTATTAAAGACATCCCATCAGATGTCAAAATCAGAGGAACAGTGTTTAGCGGTCCTAAATTTAAGTTGGGGTGAAAAATGCATAGATTCCCTGAAGGCAGGCAAAATGTACTCTACCAAGTCACAGATGGTCTATAGGATTTAAAAGCTAATATAATGAAGTAAAATTAAATGAGTGAAATTGTATGAGGTCATTAATCTACTACACCATGACTTAAAATGCTTCGTTCAAATTGTTTTTACTGTTTCAAATGCAAAAAAGATAATACTATATAGAGAAAAACATTTAAAACTTAGCTGGAACATAGATAAAACTTGGTGGGATAGTTTGGTAGGACTTCCTCTGCTTCTTTTAAGAAAGTATGTTGCCCACAACTATATTGCTATTAGAATAGTTTTGTATTCATTCAATGCTCAATTCTACCATAGCCGTATATGAGAGAGAAAGCCCTTTAAATATTCAATGATCATCATTAACTTAAAATAAAAAATCTGGTATTCTTTTTTAAGCAATCATATCAAAATTAAGTAAATACAATTTTAAAATATAAGGGCAGTTGTGATTTTGCATACTTAGATCTGATGTGACCACAAACCATGATAATATCCACCAGACTTCTAACATTTCAAGCACTCCATCCCAATTATTTCATGATAAGGATTGGGCCATGACTTTGCTATAGGAGAGCCAAATGACTAAAATCTCTCTGAACAGTACTGATTATAAATATTCTCTCCAGTTGTCAGGTCAAAATGTCCCAATTCAGGGTTTGTAAAATTATAAGTCTATGCCTTCCCTACCCAGTCTCTCACTTCACTTCCATATTACAGTGGTTAATTTTAAATAATATTTAATCTAATGAGTACTTTTCAGTTACATATGGAGTTGAGCCTAACTTTTCAAGTTTATGCTGAGAGTGCCCTGCTAATCATAGAATTAAATAAGCAGTTTTCCAATTTTAGTAATTTTTGTTCAAATCTCTTAAAATTGATATTGCATTGGGCATTGAACAGGTTTAAAATCTTACCAAGATGTCATGTGAATACTTTCAGTTACTGAAAGTCAAATATAATGTAGCTAAAAATAAAAATTGAGTGAATGAGGAGAGTACTCTTTGTATCAGGTCATGGTACACTTTGTTTCCTGTTCGATCACAGCGTTATTTTTTTTTTCTTCTTCTCATTTTTGTGACCTGAATGAAATAATTAGTTCAAGTAGCTTCTGTATGTATTGAATGAATAATTATATGTTCTGATAATACTTCATAAAAGTACAATATTCCTGCTTAATTCTACATTTCTCTGAAAATTTTCACCTGTTTTTTTTCTACATGTTTTCAGCGAAACAAGCATGCTAATGCTGATAATTGCAAGTAGTGGAATCTGAAAAATTATCCCAATCCAGGGGTTGCATTTAATCATCTTACTAAATATGAAAGTTAACTTATTTTAGAACTACATGCCCCAATTTCCACCATAGACAATTTGTATGAACTTAGTATCTTCCCTTCTGCCGTCCATTTTTTGTTTCTAAGCCCTAACTTGCTGTTGCTAACCATCCAGAATTGGTGTGGATATATTATGGATCAAAAAAAACAAAACAAAACAAAAGAGGTAGTATTACCTTTTGCTCACAAAACTAATTCCTGTTACCATATCATAAGGTAATGTATTCATTCATTCCATAAATATACTTATTATTTTGGGGTGTCTGTTAAGCACCCAGAGATATAGGGGACTCATGGTGATATACACAATAGAAGAGGAAAATAAGAGCCTCCTCACTGTTATCAAAGTCAAGATATTTCTGCAGCTGGGTGTTAGGTCTCAGTTGTGAAAGCATGAATGAGGTGAGGATAGGCATTCAGTGTCAAAAAAGAGTACAATAATTGTGTCAACATGTAACACAGGTGTTGCAAACTGAAATGTACACCTGAGCTAGGCAGGTAACAGAAAAGCATGAAGTAGTGAAGGACTAAGCAATAGGTACCGAGCTGTCCACATACTGAAATATTTAAATACTGTGTAGGGTAAGTAAAACGGCCATATGAACAGCTTGATTGCCAGTTTGGAACTTTTGATGCTACACCCAGTCTCTGATCATATCCTAAATCACAATCTTCTATTTTTATTTATTGTTATATATTTATTTATATTCCTGTACCCCATGATGGAAGTTCTGTAGAAACGCTAGATTGGAAAAGATGGACTGTTGGGGGAAACATTTTATAGTGGGTATTTCCTAGATTCAGAATCCTGTACAAGATATAAATACATGAAATAAATAGTGAACAGTGAAAATAAATCATTGACGATATTTCCATTGGTCTGAGTCAAACTATACATGTAAAGAGGAACATGGATGCTTGATATGTATATGCCATATTTGGGGAAATTCTTCTTTAGACTGTAGATTTAAAAGAAAACACAGAGAATTTACTCTGTTGCAGAGAGAAAAGATACTAAGAAAATTGTTATAGAAAATAATATTTTGTGAGGATGAGTAAACATCTGTGAACAAAATGTAGCCTAGAATTTGCCATGTCTCCTTTTCTTTTCAAGATCAACATGTTCAACTTTCACCCTAGACCATTTTTATATGAGTATTATTTTTCTAGTCACCTCATCGCTCAATTTTATTACCATTTAAAAACCACTATGTTGATTTTTATGCCCAAAGAATTCTAGTTCTTTTTATGATCATGCTTTTGGATATTCCATTATGGAAAACTTGCCACACACACAATGTGTTTAGTTTTTCCATCAAGAAAAGAAAATGTCTGAGTTATCAAGCTAAATGTTACTTTCAAACATTAGGGGATGTTGATATTAGAATATTACACCTAATTTTATGTCCTTATTTAAGCAAATTAGCTTGGCGTGAAGAAAGTAACTGTAGCAATTTTTTTTTTTTTAATTCACATCACATTCCATTATTAGAACAAACCTATTTTTTTGTGTGTAGACTAGAACTACTTTCAGTTACAGCCTTGGAATTATAATTTGACAAATTCTAAACAGAAAGAAATTGAGTTTAATAACAGTGGGTCTTTGGTATAGCTGCTTGGAGAAAAAGAAAGCAATTATATACATTCACATAGCACTGACAAGGAGAAACACAACTTTGGATGGCAAAGAACTTTCATTAGTCTTTTTGACATGTTCCTGTGGTGTGATTTATTATGTAGACAATCAGCTCAACTTTTCAAGTTTGACATCCTTAGAAACATTTGAAATTTAAATTTTAATGAAAATTCATTAATTCCAAGGCCAAAAGAAGTGATTCTAATTGCTTTTGAGAATCTTAGTATGAAAGAATTCTTTGGCAAACTTGTACGGTCTTTTCTCTTGTTTATCATTGGTTGCTTTGTAGGTACTTAATTGAAGGTCCTCTGGTTATCAGCAGGGGTTGACATCAGTGTACTCCAGGCATTTTAAATAGTAGGCCAGATGTTTAAAGGATCAGCTAAAGCATCAATAGCCTGCTAGTGTGAATAATAAGATTTTAATTATCTACAAGAAGCAAATAAAAGGCTTAAGCTTTTCCCCCTTCTAGGCTGAAAGAGACGATGAATGCGTAAGAGGCATTTTAAGAGTGGTTGATGGTGAACTGTTGGAGAATTTGGTAGAAAACTTGCAGTTAGCTAATATTAATTCTGTTTGCCTCTTTAGCTTATTATACACTCACACATGGGCAAGCACACACACACACACACACACACACAAGCATATGGAATTTGATATAGTCTGAAGACATTTATTTGAGGGATAACTATATAAAAATTTGTTTAGATGCTGAGAGGAAATGGGAGAGGGGCAGGACATCATGGCCCATGCTTAAGTTATTTACTGGTTTAATGTTTGCCAAAGCTTAAGTTAATGTAGGTGCTTTTATGGCCGGAATTAATGCTCTGACAATTTGGAATTATTTAGAGATTTAAAACATAAAATATTCTTTTTTTTTTCTTTTTTTTTTTATTAAATTTATTGGGGTGACAATTGTTAGTAAAATTACATAGATTTCAGGTGTACAATTCTGTATTACACCATCTATAAATCCCATTGTGTGTTCATCACCCAGAGTCAGTTCTCCTTCCATCACCATATATTCGATCCCCCTTACCCTCATCTCCCACCCACCACCCCCCACCCCCCTTACCCTCTGGCAACTACCAAACCATTGTCTGTGTCTATGAGTTTCTGTTTCTCATTTGTTTGTCTTGTTCTTTTGTTGCTTTTGGTTTATATACCACATATCAGTGAAATCACATGGTTCTCTGCTTTTTCTGTCTGACTTATTTCGCTCAGCATTACACCTAGAAAACACAGAGGCTCACACAGCATGTAAAAATTCTGGTATGTGTGTATTTTACAGTCATATAGGAGAGAAATGACAAGTAGCCAGGTAGATAGAGAAAGGAGTGACTCTTCACACATGCCCATACATTTTTCAGTGGTATTTCTTAAAATGTAGGCAATTTATACGTACTTTATCAAAAATTGTATCTTTCTTTTGTGTTTAGTATTTAAGTAAATAAATTGGCCTTTTCTAACCTTAGGGTTTTTATAATTTAAAAATTATATTTCATATCAAAGAATGAACTGGTATCATTCTGATATAAAGATAAGTGTTTCTCTCATATTCATTGATGTGTTGTATGAGTCATTTGTTTATAATGAGCATTTGGGAGATCAAAACTTTTCACATCTACTTTAAGCTTTGTGCTACTATCAGCTGGTTTCAAATTACTTTGTGAAATGTCCTAAATCATTTTTATTTAGATCTCTATTTAGGCCAAGCATCTCACAAATTTAAAATGTAAACTCAGGAATTTAATTTCTTTATTCTCCTCTTAGAAACACCCATCGCAGAATAATTTACATAATATGGTTTGCAAAATTCTGTGGACTTGATATTTAGTAAACCTTAATGTGAAACATTGTAACTTTAAGATTCTCTTCCTTTCAGTTTTAATATCCACAATCTTTGCATCCTTGTTGAATGGACTCTAAATAAGAAAGTAAATTACATTTATCCAAAGGTATTCGATAGTAATCAACTAACTATTCATAAATAGCTTTGAAAATATGAGGTCATAATAATTTTTGGTTGCACCCTCTCTTGCATGGCATCTTGGGTTTCCATTTTGCGGGTCTAGACTTTTTAGAGGGACAGAATAAATGACACAGAAATAATCAATACTACAGTCTTATATTCAGTTTATCATTTTACTGCTGAAAGCACAGGTAATATTTTCAGTTGGTCTCACTGACTGAGCCTGAAGTCTTGGCAACAAGTTCATTATGGAGGATCTCAACTGCAGCTTCCAGCAGACCTTCTGAGGTCTAGTTTATTGATGAAACAGCAGTTGAAGGGGGTAAAACTTGTAGGTATTCATCATTCCGAAGGCTAAATTTTGCCTTTTTTACCCTCAACAATATGCCTAATGCACATATATTTGGATCCTGTTGAAGCATATGAACACATAAACTGTGTGTGTATTGTGTTATACATGCCGTGTTTCCCCGAAAATAAGACCTAGCCGGACCATCAGCTCTAATGCGTCTTTTGGAGCAAAAGTTAATATAAGACCTGGTCTTATTTTACTATAATATAATATAATATCGGGTCTTATATTAATTTTTGGTCCAAAAGACACATTAGAGCTGATGGTCCAGCTAGGTCTTATTTTAGGGGAAACACAGTACTTAAAACAGATGATTATAGAATTAGTGTGGTGATCACATCGGGAGGTATGAAAAATCGAATCACTGTATTATATCCTTGAAACTAATGCAACTAGTATAATATTGTATACCAACTACACTTTAATTATATGTATAATTTATTTAACTATGTATATAATTTATTTAATTATATATATACACACACAAATATATATATATATATGTATATATATATATATTTGAATATGTAGTCTTGCATATAAGTTTAATGGAGAAGTATGACACGCTGTGTTTACACATGTTGGGCCTTTCCCTGGTTGAAAGGTCCAAATTGAATTGACTTAATTGAATGTCGAATGCTGCATAGTTATTTACTAGTGAGTTGCTATTGAAACAATCATCTCAAACTCTGTCAGAATTAAATTTAAAAAAAAAAAAAAGAAAGAAAGAAAGAACCGATTCCTTAGTGCCGGGTATACTAAAACACCAGATCTGATTTTATTGACTTTTTTCTTTTAAATAATCAGATTCTAATCCAGGATTGAATATTAGGCACAGCTCTACAGTTTCTCTTTTACTTTTTATATTGCTTTTGGTTATGTTTCCCACTTAGAGCCTATTTTGGTGAGATTAAGCCATTAGTGTGAAGGTTAAATTTTACTGAATGTTTTAACCTATTTAAAATATTCATCCAAAAGGGTTAGTATGAATTCTTTATGTGACAGGCTGCTTGTTTAAAAAGATCCATTTATTCTAAAATTCTTTATATTTATACTTTTAAGGAATTTATTTCCAAGTTGTAAAAGTAACACATGCTCATTACAGCAAATTAAAAATATACAAGGTTGCATAACAGCTGATAAATTACTGCCTCACCCACATCTGATTTAATAAATGGTGGTATGAATTATCCATTCACACCAAGGTTTACATCTCAACCTATATAAACATGCACAAGTATATTTGTATATATGAATATATATGTTATGTATAAGAATATTATCAATAATATGTGTGGCTAAACATATATAGGTTTAGCCATATATATCATGGGTGTATGCATATGTCTAAACTGAATTAAATGTGTAAATTAAATATGTGCAGCTTTTTATATAAATTATACCTTGATAAAGTTTTAAAGAATTTCAAAGTCAGGATAGCATTAGTCAAAATACTTTCAGTGTAGGAAGTAAACAAGTATTAGCCTGATTCACCTGTGCCTTGTTTTTAAGATATTTTAATAATATGATATTCATTTTGAGGTGTCAAAAAATAACCAAATAGATCTGGAGAATTATGTATCTTGCCTTACTCTGCCTCTAGCCTGGGGTTATGATTCCTCTGTTAGCTCCAGATCTCTCAGGGAAAATGTAGAGAAGTATATATATATATATATATATATATATATATATATATATATATATATATATATAAATGCTTAGGCTTTCTTCATAAAAATAATAGTGGTTTTTTGGTGTTTTGTTTTTTTTTTACTTTTGTTTTTATTGAGGACTTCCTGTGTGCCAGGCCCAGTGCTGAGCTGGCCTTTATTATTATTCTCATTATATAGGTAAAGAAACTGGAGTACAGAGAGACTAAGTAATTTGTCCAGATTGTCTGAACTGATACCTGCTATAATCAGGATTTGTGCCCAGATAATCTTCCTTTAACCTCTATTATGTATATGCATTTATATTCTTTTCTTTTTAAAATTGAGATGGAATTATAGTATATATTTTCACAGCATCTAACTTTTGTCACTTAAATAATTCAAGGACACATCCCTGGGTTAAAACCTATACTCTTATGTAATATGTAATGATTCTTCATCCACCTCTTTCCTCTATTCTAATTTGTGTTTAACATTTCTTCACACAGTGCTATGTCACTTGGTCTTTACTCTTTGAGAATGCATAATGTTCACCCTTATCAACTCTCTACACTTCAAATAAATGTTTGGTACTAAAGTCAGTCCTATAAACACCAGTAAAGCAAGGGAAATGAGATTAGCTGTCAGTTTCAGTTGAGCCAAATCACCCAGAATATGTGTACATATTTTTGAGGAGGTTTGAAAATCAAAACCTCAGATTTGTGAAACTATGGGAAATGCTGGTCTATATCATTTAGCAGAATAATTTCCCTAAAAAGTCAGTAAGGCATTCCCCTCACATGGACTCTGTATTTTATTAGAATGAAGGGTTAATATGTTTCTGAAGGATTCGAGTTAACTTCTAGGCCTGCATACGTTAGCTTGGCGTATGAGCCATAGGAAGGCCAAACAAGTTTTCCCCATGGGTTTTCTTCCTTTTCAGCTCATCATTTTACTGACAATATATTCTTCCATGATGATGTTGTGGCAGATGCCATAATTCATTCAACCAAATGTGGCAAATACAACAGTTGCAATAAAGACAAAAGATCCACTAAGAATGACTGAAATGGCCCCCCGGGTGCGATGACACCTCCACATTCCCTTATTCCAAGGTTTTAAACAGTGGTCCAGACAATTCTCAATTCCATATGCTGAATCACCCGCAGTTTCGAACGCCTGTACTCAGAATTATTTACCACAACTGAGCTAATGAATCAGACCCCACCAGGCACGGACAATATGCTTGTGGCTAGAGTACAGCTATGGAAAGGAAATAACATTTTAATTTATAGAGGCATGATAATGGCTGCTTCACACTGTTTTCGGAGCTATGAATTGGCCTGTTCAGTTGTTTCTTGCCATTGTACTGAGCACTTTATTTCTTTACCAGCTGAGATGAGGAATAGGAGCCTGGTGTGCAGGTGAAATTGGTAAACAGGGGTCATTAAAATTTGGAATAAGTTCTAGAGATCTGCTGTACAACATAGTGCTTATAATTAACAATATGGTATTGGGCACTGAAATACGCTAAGTGGCTGGATCTCATGTTAAGTGTGTGTAAGACACACACACACACACAACAAAGCACAAAAAAACATGAGAAAAATTTGGGAGGTGATGGATATGTTTACTACCTTGATTCTCATGATGGTATTGTGGGTGTATGCATATGTCTAAACTGAACTAAATGTGTAAATTAAATACATGCAGTTTTGCATATAAATTATACCTTGATAAAGTTTTAAGGAATTTGACAGTCAGGATAGCATTAGTCAAAATACTTTCAGCATAGGAAGTAAACAAGTATTAGTCTGATTCACCTATGCCTTTTTTCTTTTTTTTTGTTTTAGATATTTTCATAATATGATACTCATTTTGAGGTGTCAAAAAATAACCAAATAGATCTGGAGAATTATGTATCTTGCCTTACTCTGCCTCTAGCCTGGGGTTATGATTCTCTGTTAGCTCCAGATCTTTCAGGGACAATGTAGAGAAGTGTATAAAAAAATGCTTAGGCTTTCTTCATAAAAATAATAGTGTTTTTTGTTTTTTGTTTGTTTGTTTTTATTGAGGACTTCCTATGTGCCAGGCCCAGTGCTAAGCTGGCTTTTATTATTATTGTCATTATGTAGGTAAAGAAACTGGAGCACAGAGAGACTAAGTAATTTGCCCAGATTGTCTGAGCTAATACCTGCTATAGTCAGGATTTGTGCCCAGATCAACTTCCTTTAACCTCTATTCCACCCTGTTTTCCCTCTACTTAAAAAGTGTTTCTACTCCAAATCTAAAACTAAGGGAAAGGAAATCCAGAGTGGAGAGACTAGGTTTCGGTCACTTACAAATTATCTCCATTTCTCCTGTTCTTTGTCTCATTCTCAAATACTCCAAGCTTTGATTAAAGTCATCTTTCACTTCGAACACTGCAGAATTGCTAAGATAGAATTGTTAAAAGACCTAAATTTCAATTAACTTTGCTATTGACTACTGTGTGACTCTGGAGTGGTGTTCTTTTTTTCAGGTTAATTGGGACTTTATAGTATATCTCAAAGATTAAAAATAACACTGAAGGTGTAGCAAACCGGGATTCCTCTCACAATTTCTCCTTTACTCACTTGTGCTTCAAACAAGGATAAGTAATGGCTATGGTGAGCTTCGGGGAGAGATGGTGTAGATGGAGTTTCCTGTAAACTGGTCACTAAATTTTCAGTAGCCTCAGTATGTACTAGCTTTCCAATAAAATTGACAGGTCGAAGATTCATTCAGCAGTTTTTCTAGGTCTCTTACTAGAAAGTGATCACTGGAAAGCGTAGAGTAACTACCTGAAGTTGAATATATTATAATTTTCACTTAAGTATTTCAATTTCTTAAAGGAGCTTTATAACTTTGCAAAGCATTTCCATTCTTGTGTCACCGTTTGAATTTTCTAGAGTTAACAGTGAATCCAATGAAAAGAAATTAGCCTGTGAATGTAATTGACCCTCAAATTATATCACCGTGCAGGTAATCACTGGACCTGATAGAGCTTTTGAGCAGGCAGGTTAACTCTTTCAAACAAAGGCAAATAGCATAATTTGAAGACAAATTCCAAACTAGTTATTTCCCCCTCCTATGGCATCACTCTTATGGGACATGTATACATTTATAATGTAACACAATCAAGAGTTCTCTGTTTTCCTACTTTGGGGGATAACTGCTTCTCTTTTGAACCTTGATCGCCATTAAAAAAGAACATTTTATGGGAAGTCTTTGAAAAATTAAACATCAGATTTACAGTTAAAGTCTCTTAACTATCCTGTACCAACTTACCCATCCAGTCTTATCACTCATCCTTCCCGTGAGTGAGCTCTGGGCTCTGGATTCTTCCTGTTTTTGTCCCTACACATGCTGGGCTCTTTCTTGCCTCTGGTTTTCCTTTCACTGCAACTGTTGTCTGAACAGCCTTACCCTACCCCTCTTACTACCGTGTTTCCCCGAAAATAAGACCCAGCCAGACCATCAGCTCTAATGCATCTTTTGGAGCAAAAATTAACATAAGACCCAGTATTATATTATATTATATTATATTATATTATATTATATTATATTACATTATATTATATTTTAAGACTTGGCATTATATTGCATTATATCATATTATACCCAGTATTATATTTTACCCAGTATTATATTACATTATATTATATTATATTATATTATATTATATTATATTAGACCAGGTCTTATATTAAAATAAGACTGGGTCTTATATTACTTTTTGCTCCAAAAGATTCATTAGAGCTCATGGTCCGGCTAGGCCTTATTTTCAGGGAAACATGGTATTCACATATCTTGATATTTAGAGCCCAGCACCATCTACCTTAGTCTAAGAGATATGCTAGAACATTTTAGTTCACAGTGATCTTCTCCTACTTTTAATACACAATATTTAGTATCAACTTAAGTCTGTCCCCATTAAATATAAGGTGACTTGTACCATATCTTATATTGTTGCCTTGGATTTTTATTATTTCTTTGTATATTTCTGGTGCTCCAATCCTCGCTGGAAGATGCCAACATCATCTTAGCCTCTTTGCAGCCTCCTGTAGTGCCAGGCATAGCATCTCATACATAGTTAGCGTTCAAAAATTAAACTCATTGACAAAGAATGGGCTATGTTGAATACAAGTTTTTCCTATTAATTAAGTATTATTTTTATTGTGGTAAAACATATAACATGAGAACTGCCCTGCTAACTCATTTTTATGTGCACAGTAGTGTTGTTAACTATAAGCATAGTGTTATATAGCTGATCACTAGAACTTTGTATTACATAACTGAAAATCTATACCCATTGAACACTGAGTCCTTATTTTCTCCCCCACCGCCAGCTCCTGGAAACTACCATTCTACTTGTCCTTTTCAATGAGTTTGACTACTTTAGACACCTCATATAGGTGGGGTCATGCAGTACCTGTACTTTTGTGATTGGATCATTTTACTTAGCATAGTGTCCTCAAAAGTCATCCGCATTGTAGCATATGACAGGATTTCCTTCTAAAATGGCTGAGTAATATTCCATATTTTCTGTACCATTCATCTGTCTATGGAAATTTAGGTTGTTTCCACATCTTAGCTCTTGTGAACAATGAACATAGGAGTTCAAATATATCTCCAAGATCCTGAATTCAATATCTTTTGATAAATAAATAGAAGTGGGATACTGGATATTATGGTAGTTCTATTTTTGATTTTTTTGAAGAACTTCTATACTGTTTTCCATAGCAGCTACCGATTTACATTCCCACCAATAGGGTATGACGGTTCCTTCTCCCCATCCTCACCAACACTTATCTTTTGTTATTTTGAAAAAAGCCATCCTAATAATTGTGACGTGACTTCTCATTGTGGTTTTGATTTGCATTTCCTTGATGTTTAATGATGTTGAACACCTTATCATATCTTTGTTGTCCATCTGTGTGTCTTCTTTGGAGAAATGTCTATTCAGTCCGTTTTCCTATTTTTTAGTCGGGTTTTGTTTGCTGTTTTTTTTCTTTTTTGATGTTGGTTTGTAGGAATTCCTCATATATTTTAGATAGTAATCCTTTATCAATTTTTTGCAATTATATTCTCTCATCTGTAGTTTACCGTTTCATTTGGTTGATTATTTCCTTTGCTGTGCAAAGCCTTTTTAGTTTGATGTAGTCCCACTAGTCTAATTTGTTTGTTTAAGAGTATCAAATGATGTTGTTACACAACTTAAGCAATTCATTCATCATTCATTTTCTAAAAAATACAACCATGAGAATAAAATAAACACATCTAAGGTTCACTAGTCCTTGCTGGATAGGAAGAAGCCCTAGACAGGGAACCTACAAATGCTTTTCCTTATACCTGATATCTGAGCATCGTCATTCATTCCAGGGTCCCATGTTTTGTCATCTCTTACAGGGGAAAGCAAGCTAAAGCTATAAGATTCATGTATAAGATGATCACAGTATGTATATATTTAATCCAGGCAACTTTTATTTTCTATACTCATAATTCCAAAGCATGAGTGATTCTGTATTTACATATGCATAAATGAAAACACACACACACACACACACACACACACACACACACCCAGAAAGATCTTGCCTGGACCTCCTTTGTTTCGCTTTTTCTTTCTCATTCTACCTGTAATTATGCCTCCTCTGTTTCTTCTTCTTTCTAGCAATAAAAATTGTCAGTTTTATAAGCACATTTTACTTTCTTCTCCATTTCTGACTCTCTCTGCCCCTTGCTCAAATTCTGCTTGACAAAGACCCAGAAAAATGGCAAGGCCATGATTCTTTCTTAATTGTTGGAAGGGCATGTTTATAAATAATCAAAAATTAATCATTTTCATCCTCATGACAAATAAATACAGTAGAATTTTAAAAACACTTTTTCAGAGGAGATGTAGATTTCTTAATTGATTTAGCAAGTCACTAAACAGATACTTGGACGAAAAGAAGATACACTTAATATGGGCCACATAGGAAGATAATTAAGAGCTAATGGAACTCACCCAGTCATTACACTCAATGTTCTTTTTGTCCAGATGGGGAAACTGAGGCCCAGATATCAGGAAAGACTTCTTTGAGAGTTATAAACAGCCAGGACTAAAACTCGGTGTGACAGCCTCCCAGAGTCCAAAAATCATGATTCCTGTGATTTTTGCATTCTTCAGGAAAACAGTGGGTCCACTGACATCTGGCAAAGAAATCCAATAAAATATTAAGCTCTTCCTTTGCCTCAGAAATGAAATGTGATGTTCCAAAATTGATTAGGAAGTTTTCCTTATAGTGTGTTTCAAGGTAGACTGTTTTATAGCATTTGCTTTTCAATACAGTTTTTCAATATGTTAAACTGAGTGTCACCATTGTTTTGAAAATGTCCTTAATTTTTGTTGAACGGGCACAATTGCAGACCTGTGATAATATCACAAATTAAAATAGAAGTTACTCTGCTTCATTTACCAGAATGTGGAACCCTAGTCCTTTTAGAGTTAGAAGGAATTTTCGTACTCATATATTCCAGACTTCTCATTTTATAAATGGGAAAATGGAGTCTGATGTAAGTGAAGCGATTTTCTCCAGTGAGCGGCTTGTTAACATTATCTCTGAGACTAAAATATAGGCACTTGGGAACCCAGGCCAGTATTTTTCTACTCTGCAATGCTGTCTTTAGCGTGGTTTTAAACTAGCAGCATTTTCTTGGACAGTCCTTCTTCAGTTACTTGCACAGGACAACTAGATTTTAGAAGTAGAAACAGGAAATATGTCCTTGTGTTTTTGAATCACTTCCTTTGTCCCTTGGTCTCTGTCTTCTGTCTCTCTGTGTCTCTAACTCTCTTTTAATGGCACTGCAGAGAGTAGGCTACTAGAGCATACATTACACTATTGCAATCCCTTTACATAGAGACAGGAATGGGAAAAGTGAAAAATGTCCCTCACCAAGTGTCCAACCTTCCATAGGCCATTTCCATAGTCTCAGCAATGTCCTATATGGAGCCTCAGGGATCTGTAAGCACATCAGAGAGTAATCAGCTAATTTGAGCTTCAGCAAACACTTTTCGGGAATTCTCCGAAGATAAATCACTTCCCCAAAGTGATGAAAAAAAACATACAATGGCAACTAGCTCTTTTAAGTAGAACAAGGAAATACCTCCTTGTGCCTCTGGCTCATTTTCTTTGTCCCACAGTAGGTTTTTTGTTTTTGGGGTTTTTTTTTACTCTCTCTCCTGTCATGTTCTCTCTCCTGTCATGATCTCTGTCTCTCTCTGTCTCTCTCACACACACAGAGAAAATACTTCATTATGGATATGTGTGAATAATGATAGCTTGTTATGCATAACTTTAGAAGTCTGATGCCAAAATCTTTTATTACCTTTGTACATTTATTAGGTTGGTGCAAAAGTCCTTGTGGTTTTGCAATTATTTTTAACCTTTTTTATCGCTTCTCGGCCTTTTGGCTAAGATCAAGTGTATTTTTAACCTTTTAAACCGCAATAAGGTTTGCACTAACCTAATAATCCCTACCTTTGACTTGGATATATAGCTTTTATTTTAAAAAAAGGACAAAGGATGAGGGGAGAATAAGGTATAGATCCTGCCTTCCAAGAGGTTACAGAACTGGGGTGAGGGACATGGACAAAGATGTAAACAACTAACGATTTTAGGCAGAATAGAATGCAAGTTATGAAAGAAGCATAAAATGTTGTGTAGATGCCAACTGGCAAAGGTGCAATTCAGGAGGATGTCACTGGGTAGATGCCATTAGAGCCATGTCTTAAAAGATAAGGATTTGGGGAAGTTAAGAAAATAGGGAAACTTCAGCAGAAGGAAGTCACAGTGCCGAAGGTCATGTTCAGGACTGGAAAGTGATTTCTATGGCTTGATAGAGGGCAGACAACAATGGCTTTGTAATGTAACAATAGAACAGGGTGTGCCAAAGGAGGAAAGAATGTACATTTTCTGATGCATTTCTTTGTCTTACTCACGTACCTTTTGAGGGGGACATTTATTCAGTATTGATCTAGGAAACTACAATAGAACCATGATAAAATTTGCAAGCAGTCATGTTTCAGCACACCTGATAGAATAACTTCTTCATTATTTTCCTCAGCATTTTAAACATTACAAAGCAGTCACCTAAAACCCTCCAAGCCAAAACTGACTTGCTGTCTGTCAGGGTTGCCTTGATGGCAGGGTTGCCTACATTTGATATCTGGTTAGATTATTGGACCACATTGTTCCATTCTAATGCTAAGATACATGAATCCATGATTCTAACTACCGTGTTTCCCTGAAAATAAGACCTAGCCGGACAATCAGCTCTAATGTGTCTTTTGGAGCAAAACTTAATATAAGACCCGGTCTTATGTTATAGTAAACTAAGACTCGGTATTATATTATATTATATTATTATTATATTATTATTATATTATATTATATTGTTATATTATATTATATTATATTATATTATATTATATTATATTATATTATATTATATTATATTATATTATATTATATTATATTATATTATATTATATTATATTATATTATATTATATTATATTATATTATATTATATTATATTATATTATATTATATGAACTGGTCTTATATTATAGTAAAATGAGACCCGGTATTATATTACTATTATATTATATTATCTTATATTATCTTATATTATATTAAGACCCAGTCTTATTTTACTATGATAAGACTATGATTTGACTATGATTTGACTAAGATTTTACTATAATAAGTAAAATAAGACCGGGTGTTATATTAATTTTTGCTCCAAAAGATGCATTAGAGCTGATTGTCTGGCTAGGTCTTATTTTCGGGGAAACACGGTATGATGTTTTCTCACAATTTGATTCTCCATTTGTTCTTTTCAATTAAGCAAATACCTAAAACATTTTATGAAGAAAACTCTGGCAATGGTATGGAGATAGGTAAGCTAGAAGGGGGAAAGACTCTAGGAAGCTAAACTCACAATTTATGACTCTTTGTTATTGCCTAAGTCTTCTCAAAGCCTTTCATCAAAAAAAGAGGCATTTTAACTCTCCGTTTGGGGTTTACTTTTATTCTGGAGCAATAATGTGTTGGTAGAGTCATGCTTCAGTGCATAATTAAAGAATCCATTTCAATTATCATTTATCCACTGCTGCCCAAGGTAATGTCTGCCTTAGATTTATTTCAGTATGCTATGTTATAAAACTTGATAGCTGTCGATCCCATCTCCCCACTTAATTTCAACCAGGTTTCTCAATGACCTGATTAATCCAATGAAAAGCTAAATGAAAATACCTCTAGACAGTAGCATACTGCTATAGACATTTTTGTTAGTTGAGTCATATCAATTCTACATTTTCAGATAATACCATGATGGATATTCTTGTTTTGGTCCTTTTCTTTGATTCTGAATATCTAAATGAGAAGGCCAGTAGAATAGGCTGAAGAAGAAAAGGAAAATATGGTCAAAAAAGAGACCACTTGAGGTTTGGATCAGAAAGCAATACATTTTGTATTATAGAGTGATAAGGTGATTGATCAAGTGGTTGGTGATACAGGAGAGAAACTATAGTTTTTGAAGTGTTCCATCCATTTGTTGGATTGAATTAGGGTCAAGAACCTAAATTTCATAACTCTGGGGTTAGGGGTCCTATTTAAGAATAAGAAAATCATGGACTTTGGTTTATCCACCTAAGAGCTATAGGTAGAAGAGTGTATCGTTCTGTGGTCTAACTCTCCCCATGGGTAAAATGTACCTTAAGATTGGTTACTGGGGGAATTTACCTGCTCAAGTTCCATACCTAAGTAAGAAAGCTAGCTAAGTAAGAAAGCCTATTTTGCTGGTATTCCATCATGTGTTTCATACTTTTATGTTATGCTTGTAGAAAAGGAAATATTGCTGCCTGAGACTAAAAGTCTCAGGAAGTTCTGTTTCCACTTTTTCCAAACCATTTCAAAAAGTATGCATAGGTCATTTCATGACTACCGTATAATGGCCAAATGACACATTAGATTTTGTTGTGTGAATACAAAGACCCAGAATTTAAAGAGTAAGGGGTGTTTGTACCTTCCACTTATGGTTCCCTCATAATAGGGATATCTGGTTGCTTGAGAAGATCAGTCTGGTGCCCCAAATATCGGATATCAATAACAATTTTATACCTGCCTTTCTTAACTTTTTCAGGGCTGCCCAAGACATGAGACCCCTAGTTCCTATCCTTGGATATAAATGTGTGAAAATATTTTAGATAAATTGTAATTATCCTACTTGCAAACTAGGATTTAAATATCACTACAGTCTAAATGTCAATATTGAGCAGTTTGGAAGGAACTGATCTTCTATATGTTCATTCATTCCAACCATTCTTGCGTATCTACTATGTGCCAAGAAAAAACTTAGTTACTCTCTAAATTTAGTACTTCATGTACTTGATGTCATAAAAAATAGGCCATTTCTTTTGGTTTTCTAAAAGATTAATTTGAAAATTTCTCTAGAATAAAACAAATTACATTATTACACCTACATTTCAATCCTACAGCAAGCAGTGCATTTTTGTGATTTTTTTTCCTTATATAAAATATATCATTAAAATTAAAATCACATCTAAGTTCACAGCAGTCAGTTTTGCTATAGGAATGCACATCCATAAATTATGGAGTTACAGTGGCCCCTTCCCTCATCTACAGTTTTGCTTTCTGCCATTTCAGTCAACTGCAATGGTCTGAAAATATTCAATAAAAAAATCCACAAATAAACAATTCATAAATTGTTTTTATTTTTTAAATTTTTTTCTGCCAAATTAAAAATGTATTTTTGTACTAAGTAGATTTTATTTTTTTTATTTATCTATTACAGTTGACATTCAATATTACTTTATATTAGTTTCATGTGTACAACATAGTGGTTAGACATTTATATAACTTACAAAGTGATCCCCCTGACTAGTCTAATAACCACCTGGCACTATACATAGTTGTTACAATACTATTGACTATATTCCCTATGCTTTACTTTACATCCCCATGACTATTTTGTAACTATCAGTTTGTGCCTCTTCATCCCTTGATCCCCTTTTCACCAAGCCACTCAAACCCCCTCCCATCTGGCAACCATCAGTTTGTTCTCTGTATCTATGAGTCTGGTTCTGTTTTGTTTGTTCATTTTGTTCTTTAGATTCCACATATAAATGAGATCATATGGTATTTGTTTTTCTCTGTCTGACTTATTTCGTTTAGCATAATACTCTGACGATCCATCCATGTTGTCACAAATGGCAATATTTAATTGTTTGTATGATTGAGCGGTATTCCATTGTGTATGTGTACCATCTCTTCTTTATCTAATCATCTGTTGAAGGACTTTTGGTTGTTTCCATGTCTTGGCTATTATAAATAAGACTGCAATAAACATAGGGGTACATATATCTTTATGAATAAGTGTTCTTCTACTTTTTCAGGTAGATACCCAGAAGAGGGATTGCTGGGTCCAATGGTAGCTCTATTCTTAACTTTTGGAGGAACCTCCACACTGTTTTCCATAGTGGCTCTACCAATTTACATTCCCAACAGCAGTGTAGGAATGTTCCTTTTCTCCACAGCCTCTCCAATACTTGTTATTTATTTTCTTATTGATGATAGCCATTCTAACAGGTGTGAGGTGGTATCTCAATGTGGTTCTGATTTGCATTTCCCTTATATCTAGTGATGCTGAGCCTCTTTTCATGTATCTGTTGGCGGTTTGTATGTCTTCTTTGGACAAGTGTCTGTTCAGGTTCTCTGCCTATTTTTTAATTGGACTGTTTGAGGGTTTTTTGTTATTGTTGAATTGCATGAGTTCTTTATATATTTTGGATATCAGCCCCTTACCGGAGGTATCATTTGCAAATATCTTTTCCCACTTAGTTGGTTGCCTTTTTGTTTTGTTGACGGTTACTTTTTTACAGCTGACTAAAATTCCATTGTGTATATGTACCACCTCTTCTTTATCTGTTCGTCTATCAATGGACACATAGGTTGCTTCCATATCTTGGCTGTTGTAAACAATGCTGCAATGAACATGGGGATACATATGCGTTTTCTAATTATTGGTTTTATTTTCTTCTGATAAATACCCAGAAATAGAATTTCTGGGTCATATGCTAATTATTCTATTTTTAATTTTTTAAGGAATCTCCATACTGTTTTCCATAGTGGCTACACTAATTTACAATCCCACCAACAGTGCGCAAATGTTCCCTTTTCTCTACATCCTTGCTAATACTTGTTATTTATTGTCTGTTTGATAATAGTCATTCTGACAAGTGTGAGGCAATGTCTCATTGTGGTTTTGATTTTCATTTCCTTGATGATTGGTGATGTTGAATATCTTTTCATGTGCCTGTTGGCCATCTGTATGCCCTCATTGGAGAAACATCTATTCAGGCCCTCTTCCCATTTTTAATTGGATTGTTTGTTTTTCGATGTTGAATGGCAGGAGTTACGTACATATTTTGAATATTAAACCATTATTGGATATATCATTTGCAAATATCTTGTCCCATTCAGTAGGTTACCTATTTGTCTTGTTGATGATTTCCTTTACTTGTGTAAAAGCTTTTTAGTTTGATGTAGTCCCATTTGTTTATTTTTGTATTAGCTCGAGGAGACATATCCAAAAAAATTTTGCTAGGACCGATATCAAAGAGTTTACTGTTATCCTTCTAGGAGTTTTGTGGTTGCTGACCTTACATTTAAGTCTTTAATCCATTTTGACTTTATTTTTGTATGTGGAGTAAGAAAATGGTCTGTTTAATTTTTTTTTTTTTTTGCCAGTACCTGTCCAGTTTTCCCAACACCATTTATTGACAAGACTGTTTTTCCCTATTGTACATTCTTGCCTCCTTTATCATAGATGAATTGACTATATTAGCGTGAGTTTGCTTCTGAGCTCTCTATTCTTTTATATTGTTCTGTGTGTTTGCTTTTGTGCCAATACCATGCTGTTTTGGTTACTATAGATTTGTAGTATAGTTTGATATCAGATATTGTGATACCTTCAACTTTGTCCTTCTTTCTCAAGTTTTCTTTGGCTATTTGAGATCTTTTCTGGTTCCATATAAATATTAGGATTATTTATTTTAGTTCTGTGAAAAATGCCATTGATATTTTGATAGGGATTGCCTTGAATCTGTAGATTGCTTTGGGTTGTGTTTTTTTATTATTATAATAGATTTCCTCACATAAAGAGAAAATAGAATTTTCTATAGACTGAGGTAACTTCCCAGAAGCCTGTTTTGGACTCAAAATATTTAGTTTAGGCAGAAAAAAAAGACACATGCCATGTTCAAGTTTGGAAATGACTAGTTGAATTTGGTATTATACCAAAGGTAAATATAATTGAGATTCTAAATACATTTCTAGACCTGCACATTTCATTTATTAAAATATATAATTTTCTGTGATGTGTTTATTTTTGTTCATACTGTAATGATTTTGATTAAAAATAGAAATGCTTTGCTTTTATTAGGAAACTAGCAAAACTTGATCTGAGTAAAATCACTTAACTAGGAGAGTAATTAACTATTTACAGAAATTATTTATAGAGAAGTGTGGTATATTGTTATGTCACATCAAGATACTGAGTACAACTCAGAGTAAATGAATGGCATTTTGTTAGTGATGGGATGTATTGTAAAGAATTCCTCAGTAAGAATATAAACATGATGGGGAAAAAAATTCTTCCTAAAACCTGAGTGCTACCCAAGTGCAGAACCTCACCCGGTGAATTTTCCGGAGTCACTAAAGCCCAACACCTTCCATTTTCCAGCTCTTTCAAGCAACATTTTTGTGTCATTGGGCTGAAAGATATAAAGAGCTGTGAAAACTCTTAATGGTATCTGGTGTAAACTGTGAATCACTTTGACCCGTCATTTCTACTTCTAGATCTTATATATATTCCCCCTGCTGTGGTGGATTTTGTATGTTTAAAGTGTGTATTTGTGAAGGGGTATCTCTTCTAGAAAATAGACAATCTAAGGAATAAGGAATTAATGTACCACTCAGGTCTTTTATTTTAACTTAGGATTCAGAAAGCCATTTCCATTTGGTCATTATCTATGTACTAACATTTATCCTCCTTACCTTTTTATGCTCATGTCCTTGAAATTATGGTTGTGCATGCACACCAATTTATCTCATCCTTTGCCAACAATAGCAAGAAAACTTCAGTTCTGAAAACTTTCTATACTTAAATTCCAATAGTGATAAAAATTTTTAAAATCTGTGTGGCAAATGCAGGAGGCACTGGAACATAGTATTTCTCTCTGAGCACTTGAATTGGAAGCTGTTTGTCTCAGATCCCCCTTAGACCTGGCTTGGAGATCCCTTCATTGCCAGTTATCTGCTCTTCTCACCCTAACTTGAGCATTTCTCCTTGTACAGTTAACAGATTTTCCCAACTTCTTAGTCTAAGCAATGTCAGGACCTTGTATTCCCTTCCTTGTTATTCTTGCCCCCGAGTATCTCATAGATTACTCTTCTCCATCGGTCTGTCTTTCCAGAACTTCAAAATCCAGCTCAGGTCCTTTTTACAAAATGTCTATTCATCACCAAAAAAAAAAAAATTGTTTTATAACACTACTTGAGACCCCCTTCAGCCTTTGTCCAGGTGGTTTCACTACATTCATAGACTACGTGTGTGTTTTTTTTAATGTATTTTTACTGGCTCATTTTTTTTTAAGGGAACAGGACTTTATTGGGGAACAGTGTGTACTTTCAGGACTTTTTCCAAGTCAAGTTGTTGTCCTTTCAATCTTAGTTGTGGAGGGCGCAGCTCAGCTTCAAGTTGTTGTCCTTTCAGTCTTAGACTACATTTTTTAAAATTTATTTTTATTTTTATATATTTGAGGGTTTGAAATCTTTAGGATAAATCTCAGTGGTCATTCATTTTTGCTCTCATTCAACCAATACTTGTTGACCAGCTCTATGTTAGGTTTTTTGGAAGGTACCAGGCATATAGCCATGAACAAAATGATGTCCCTTTCTTGTGGAATTTACATTTTATCAGGGAGGCCAATAATAACAAAATGAGTATAAGGTAAAATATTAAATAATAATGCCATAAAAATAATGAGCATAAAGGGGGAAAGGAAGTGATATTTTATTTTATTTTTATATTTTATTAAAGTTTATTGGGATGATAATGCTTAGTAAAGTTACATAGGTTTCAAGTGTACAATTCTGTAATACATCATCTGTATATCACATTACGATATTTTAGATAGGGCAGCTAGGGAAGGAGGCTGGAAGTATGACATCTGAGCAAGGATATAATGAAGTAAAGGCAGGAAACGTGCTAGTATCTGGAGGAAGCGAGCCAGAATGAGGGACCAGTAAGTTCTAAGACCCTGAGATGGGAATATGCTATTCCAGGAATAGCAAGGAGACTGGTTAGTATGACATGATACATTAGAAGGAACTTTATGATAATAAAAGTATCTGTCATGAGAAAAAAAAGCATACATGAGAGCAGATGCCTCAGTATGAAAAGACATGGTTCAGATCCTTGCTGATGTATTTAGTTTGTTGTGTGATCTTGGATAAGATGTTAAATTTTTCCAAGCCTCATCTTCCTCATTTGGAAAATGAGCATAATGACAGCTACCTCATAGATTTGTTGTGAGGAATAAATAGGCTAATGCATGTAAGATGTCTGGCATTCTTTCATACATTTAATAAATGGTATTTATGTCAGCTTACTCATTATTTTTATTATTTACATGCATAGACATGTTCTTTAGATAAAAACATTATTTACATGCATAGACGTTTCATAAGATAAAAAAAAATTAGTAGCAGAAACTGAAAATGTTACGAATTATCAGGAGTTGGGACCACTCAGTTCAACGTATTTGTTTTAATACAATCAGCAAATGTGTGACGATACCAGTAATTAAATTTCAATATATTCTTCCATTTCACTAGTTTTCATAAACTGATGAACTACCAGTATATAAATGAGTAAATTGCATACTCAGTCTTAACCACAGATATGTAGAATTATATGTAAAATTAACCCTTAGCCTTCTGATTTGTTATTGTCACATTCCGTGGAAGTACCTAATCTATACACTTCTGTTTCAGAGGTCTGCAGAACTGCCTCATGTAGTGTTTTGGTAACTACTTCATAGTTGTCCTCCAGAGAAAGTGGATAAAAGTGTCAACAGATGAACACTCTATGTATTCTCCAACCACGCATAAAGGACAACAAACAGAGTGGCCCACAAAATATCATAAAACTGAAGCACTTTCCAAATTAAATATAATTATTTTTTATTCCAAATAATGTTTGCTAGACTTTCCAAGTATCTGTAAAGATTTTAAGAATGTCTTAGTACTTACACCCTTGTATATTTTAAAATCAATCACATTATTTCTAAGCCTAAATCTTCTCATCTCTAATTATAAGATACAAATTTATCTTGCAAAGTGATTGATTTTTAGGATGAGAGAAGTGATTTATTTCACTCAAGGTAAAAATTATCTATCTATCTATCTATTCACGCATCAACCAACCCATCTATCTATGTAGATTATCATTCAACAAATCATAGTAGATGTTAGTAGTGGAAGAATTATTAAGAATATTAAAAGGGAAGAATATTTAGGAAGAAAAATGTCCTGAAGCATAAGGTCAATTATTTCTCTCAGTTTTTGATATATGAAGCCTGAAAAGTCTCAGTTCCATAAAGTGATACAAAAGAATGTGATTACTAAAAGGTTTTACTTGATATTTGTTGTGGTCTTACAAATATGTGAATTCTATCTTTAAGCATTTCAGCATGCCAACTATTGACTAAGCAAACACTATCCATGATATGTTATGGCTCATTTTTCTCAGTTTGTCAAAAACAAAGATGGGGCTTATTATGAAAATTTTAGTAGATGGGCATTAGGGAATTATGTAAAATAATTTGTAAATTTAATGTGAAACCAAGACATCTGTTCAAGTCAATTTCCCACAGGTAATGTGGCAGAGAGTTACAAGTTCAGACTGAGGAAAGGAAAAAAAAAATTTCTGCAGGGAAAGATACTGAGTGTAATAAACATAATGTTTCATCCTCAACTAAACATTATTTAAAAGGAGAATTTCTGCCATTTTATCTATATTCCTTGCCTCTCTTATCAACACCCCCTTCCTTCTCACCTCTTGTTCAAACCCCAAGCGTTGTGATTCTGGTGGGGCTTCTTCCACTAATAAAACTGAAACAAGAATGTCATAAATATGACACTCTTAAGAGAATTTAACAGCTTTTTTTCCTTTGTTTTTCTTTGTTTGCTTTTGAAAATGCAGGTTTAAAATTTAAAGGCCAAAAGACCAAAATGCAATTATATTCTGCCATTTCTTCATTCTGATTGATAAATTTGATAAAATTTTATTGAACTTTTAACGCAAAAAAAAGCAAACAAGCAAAATGAAACAAAACCCTCTATAAAGAGACTTTTCAGTGTTTAACTTCTGTGTGAAAAGAAGAGTAATAACTGTGAAAACATTAATGGAATCCGTGCTTTTCTAGTGACGCCAAGGGATAAAAAGAGAAGGAAATGATCATTTTCTATCCATTCCATTATATTAGTCCTAAGTGACCAACTAATGTCATATCTGATGCTTGTTTCCAGGGCATAAGTGTAGGCAAACGTTTTCCTAGGTATGCTATCATTTATCAGAAAAAGTTTGTTTCCCTTTCATTTCCATTTAGGTAAATTATTCTGTCATTAGGCAAAAAAAAAAAAAAAAAAATAACCCACAGGCCAACAGGTCTACCATTATCCACTCTAGAGTATACAGCTTTCACTGTTTTGGGATAGCTTCCATATATTTCGCTTGCCTCTTGTGTGGCATGAACAGAGACAAGTTAAGATACGTAGTTTTGTGAGGAGCTATGAGTGAATTAATGAATAAATGATAGGGATTAGTGATCAGTCAATTCATCCAAGTGTTTAGTAAATTGCCAATAATTGTATTACTCCTGTAGGATTAACCAGGGGGTATAATTTAAAAATTATTTTCAGAAAGTATTTAAACTTTTTGTATACATCACTATGGTAGCTAAGGACAAAATATATTCTTTTCTTATGTCTAGCCTTATTTTTTTCTTTTAAATTTATGTTGAGCACTTACATCACAGAGCTTACAGGACTGTAATTTACATTTTTGAGCAAAGATAATTTCTGTTTCTTAACATCAAAGTGAAAGAGAGTAAATGCAGTAGGAATAAAACAGTCGGAGAAACAAGAATATCAAAGATAGATGGGGAGAGCTGGCCCATTTCCAGTTATATTTCCACATGCTTGCAGTGGAATCATGCCTTTTCATTTCGTTCACACCTTTTTCTATTAAATATGAACACAGGAAAATTAATGCCATTTCCACTTGAAAGCTAGTGGATGGCATATTAGCATTGAAGTACCGTGTTTCCCTGAAAATAAGACCGGGTCTTACGTTAAGTTTTGCTTCAAAAGACGCATTAGGGCTTATGTTCAGGGGATGTCATTCTAAAAAATCATGCTAGGGCTTATTTTCCAGTTAGGTCTTATTTTCGGGGAAACACGAAAGTAGTAGTAGTAGCAGTAGTAGTAATAGTAGTAATAGTAATAGTAATAGTAATAGTAATAGTAATAGTAATAGTAATAATAAAAGAGGTCTAGGTTTTTCTTTTTGGATAGGCTGCTAACTTGCTCTGTGACCTCAGGAAAATCAATAAACTTCCTGGTCCTCAGCCATCTCCTATTGAAAAGGAAAGGCTTAAATTCAGTTTCTCAGGACGAACATTTTCTGATTGTATGTGCAGTGTATAAGAGCTTCTTGAATGTTTGTTGACCCGAAACCTTACCTAACTTTGGAACTATAGCCATACTCCTCTATGGACTTCTTTGGTGTTGAAAGTTCAATATAGAGCAAAATAGCCCCCTTGACACGTTTAAATCCTTATTATTTGTTTCCTGAATCTGGCACATTTTCTCTTCCAAGTGCCAAAAGTTCAATAATATGTTACTTTGTGGGGAGTTTAATGTAGGCATTCCATAGGCGGTCTACTCCTCCAGTCTACTAAAATACTCTACTATGAAGAATGTCAGATTATTACCTACCGGCGTGTTTACCACTCTTATTGTAAGTCAGTAACATTCATTCAAACAGCAAGAATATAGAGCAGCATTTTCTAGAAAAAAATTAATCTCTTTCCAAATCCATGTTAGTGGTAGGTAGATATACAAGTCCGATATGGTGATTAAAATGCAGGGGCTTTGGGCACACTGCCTGGATCAGTAGCCTGGATTATTGCTTCACCCTTAGCATGACCTAGGAGAAGTTAATCTCTCTAATCTAATAATCCCTCATAGGCTTGTTTTGATAATTAGATAATTCAAAGTGCGTATGTAGTACACTTAACATAGTGCCTGGTATCTAATAAATCTCTTTATATACTATTTTCCTTTCTACCACAATAGTTAATGGAAGAGACACTACAATGCATTAAATCAACTAAAATAAAATGCTTCTGTATTTGTTCATTTCAAAAGGAAATATGCAGGTGTTTCATTTATCTCCTACGTGTCTTTTAGAGTGAGGCATCGCATGGTTAGTTTGTGTAAAGGTCCAGCAAACTTTCTCATAATGATTTTTTATTGAACATATGGAAACCATTAAGTGTTAGCAAAAGTCACTATCCACTGAGCTGTATCCAGAGGTTGACAGTTACGTCTCTCTCTTGCAAAAATAAACACATGAATAAATGCACTAAGAAATATATTACCTGTCATTTTCATCTCTAAGGACACTTTAACAAACAATATCTGAATGTTAAATACACCCTTCATATGAGAAATTACTTTTTTCCTCTAGAATGTACTAGGACACATCTATGGGGAAAATATAATAATCTAATTGAGACCATTTCCTCTCATTTTATATTTAAAAGATGGTGCTATATCATTTTATTCACTTGTATAACCATAGGCAACCTCTAAAATACTTAAATTTCTTAAATGTCACATATTTCAGTTAACATTGAGCTTATATAGTTGGTTTTGGTGAATATAATAATCTATCAGAAATAAGCACGTACACCCATTCTCTCTCTTTATATGTATATACATACATATATAATATGTATAATGCTGATAATATATAATGCATACTAATTATATATAACTATATAATTATGTATAATTATAATTTATGTTTGATTTCATAATTTTACTTGTAATGCACATGTGTTGTACATAAGTGTTGACCTATTTAGATATTAGATAGAATGGGTATATAAAAATATTTGCAAATCACTGAATAATTTATGATGAATTAAAGAGTGTGATTTACACTAATACACCACTAGAGTGGAAAGATTTTTATGTTATAAAATAATGAAATCTTTAGAAGTTTTCAAACAAGTAGTGTGCAGCAAATTAAGAACGTGGACATTGAAGTAGGTAGATTTGGGTTTCTAATCCCTGGCTCCAATATCTACTGTCACAGTGACATTTTGCCAATTACTTTGATTCTCTATGACTCAATTTCCTGCCTTTTCAAAAAGGGAATGTTAATGCTTATGCCACAAAACTATTGCAAGATCAATCAAGGTAATGGATGGAAGCACTTAGCACATCGCTTGACATATAACAAACACCCAGTAGTGGTCCTGTACTGTTATTATTGACTTACTGTTAATGTGTTTTTTTTCCCTACGTAGAAATAAGGCTAACTCCAGCCATAGGCTCTTCAATATTTTCCTATGACCCCTCCCCCATGGATGATGTTAGCAGTTGGGCATTGAATTGTTATGTGGACTGATGTGTTCTTCCTTAGTTTAAACTATTTTTTTCAAGATTATTAACCTAATCGTATATGATGTAAAGAGAGTGGGAATGTGAAAGCATTAGAAACTAGAGACCTGTCATCATAATAAAAAAGAGATATAAAACGTGAATGATGAGACAATGATGAATGTGGTAGATATACATGAGGTCCATCATTTGACAGTAGAGATGACGCTCAAGGACAGACAAGATGCATCGATGTTTGGAGAATGTGCTGCACTTACAATGATGCATGGGAAAGGAGGAAAATTGAGACAATGCCAAAACTCAAAACTGTGAATATATAGCTAGAGGAAAAGCAGCAGTACTAGACGCCAATTAGTCCAGCATTCACTTAGGGGGAAGGCAGGGAGTTATCCACTTAAAGAATTTGGGGAATGGTGTGGATGATGTCACTTAGGTCTTAAGCCACAGATGCCTCATGGGCTCTGGGCCCATTTGAATCACCACCACCTGGCAGTAAGTGGGGAGGTCCGTGACTGCCAGGGCATCCCTCCCAATACTTGTGGAGATCACTGGGAAAGGGGGAGAGACCTGCCTTGACAGATTTTCAACGTGGGCGAAACTGGTCTATTTTGAGAAAAGATGTTCAATAGAACATATGTCAGCAAGGAAGAGAAGATTATGCTAGTTTTAAAGCTCAAAAGGACTGGCTTACACTCTAATTTGAGGGAAATGCATCCAGGGATTGAAACTTAATCTCTCTCCTCTTAGTCATTTTCTGAACAGATGGATTTTACCCCCTTTCCACTTGAGGGTAGAAAACTTAACCATATCAATCCCAGGTTTTCTCCATCAATTTTAGTTTAGGATTGTTTCTCCCCTTCTTCCGCTGCAGGCATCCATGTTCCCCAGTGTTCATGAAGCATGGCCTTCAGGAAATATGGCTGCATACATTGTTATCTACTGGATGCCCAACCTTGTCTGTACTTTGGGACTGGATGTCTTTACTGTTGGGCATCTGCTAATGTGTCAATTTCCCAGTCTAGTTTAAGGCCTTATCATCCATGCACCTTTTTACTGAGGTAACCCCCTGTCATGACTGGCTCTTTCGCTCAACTAGCTCCCACATGTTTCTCAGGGTCAGGAAAATTTTGGCCACTGTCTTGCTGCATTCCAAGGCCTCGAGATATTTGATGAGGCTGCCTTTACTATTTCTGCCCATGAACTAACTGCCACATCAGGGTCTCTCTTCATAAACACACTAGCATCCAATTTTTCTATTTTCTTTCCACCTCTTTTTTATCCCCTTGCCCGGAGAGTTCTTATCTCTACTGTGATGGGAAAAATGCTTTCTTATTTTTTTCCAGACCTTTCTCTGGCTTGTACTTAAACTGATGTATTAAAAACAAACAAGCAGACAAACAAAACAACAACCAAAAGTCAAAAATATGAAATTAATTTCTTCTTCCACAGAGAAAACACCTCTTTGGAGCAAAAGGTCTAGTGACCCCATTAGAGAAGCGTCTTAGGGAACAAGGTGTGGAGAGATATACAAAGAGGAATAAGGCATCATGGGCTCCCCTATGCGATTACAGTCTAGTGGGGAAGGGGCACACACACACACACACACTCACACACACACATACAGACCAGGTTGTGGAGGGCTTTGTCATTCCAATGACCTTGGATTTGATTATCTAGGTCAAATTGGGATATATATACTCCATGAAGATGCATGCTAAACAATTGGGTTGTGAGGGGGAAAAATTATAATATTTTAATTTATATTTATTTATCTTATTTTTAAAAAATTAGTATTTTGAGTGTGTATTTTATCACATACATACTACATTAGTTTTATCTAGGTGATTAAATTTTGTCAATGTAATTTAAAATGCATATATTTGTATATTAATATTTATATAGGGGACATGCTTAAAATATTTTTTTCTGATGAGAAACATAAACATTTTGAGATCTTCACTCCAGGTAAAAAGTAACCATTGCTTTCTCTTACTCTTTGAATATGAATTGCGATCTGCTAAATCTTTTTTTTTTTTTTTTGTATCCTACTAACCCCTATCTAGGTTTATGGTGTTATTTTTCTAGTTATTAGAAATATCCTGCTTATAGACAGATGCCCCTGGATCTTGAATCTGGAGTACCCAAGAGTTGAGAGAGTGAGATCTGGGACACAGAGATCTATTGTTGAGTTTACCTTAGTGGTGATGTAATGGGTTTGATATGTTCCATGGACACAATGTGCATTTTAGAAAGTGGAAAGACTTGGAATCAGGGGACATTTTTGAGTCCAAGCTTTGCTAATTATTATCTGTGTGATTTAGAGCAAGAAATGGACTTTTCTGTGGCTCTGTGCCCTCACCTATAAAATGGGGAAGTGTTTATCTCCTCATCCTTCTCATAAGGCTACTGTGAGGATCTAATGAGATGAGACTGTGAGACAGCTTTGAAAGAGTAACACCCTATTGATATGGATTTGGGAATAGATTGTCAGTTTGTACATGACCTATTTGCATGTGCCAATTGTTTCTGGTTTTCCACTCCAAAATCTCCTACAAAAAAAGCAAAGGGGCCTTCTTCTCAAGAGCAGTAGAAGGGCAGAGAGTAGACTTCACGTGCATCATCATAATAACAGCAATAGTAACTCTCACTTCTTGAAGGTCTATTATATACTTTGCTGGCACTGTATGTGCTGTTTCTGTTTTTTTGTGTGTGTTTTTTTTTTTTTTTTTTACCTGGAATCAATATCTCTCCCTCCTTTCCCCTGGATTAGTTATTCACCCTGCCGGGAAAGTTCTATTGTTCTCATTTTCAGCTGAGAAATATGAGACTCAGAGAGGATCAGTAACGTATATAAAACATGTACATACATACACACGCATCTATGCCTACAGTCTTAATTTATTTCCCCTATTCAGTTCTCTGTATTGTCTTCCCTTCTTCCATGTAAACCAATCCAAGAGACACAGTTACGGGGAGTTTGCAAACTGGCTAGAGGCAGAGGCTCTCTATCAATGTCCACATTTTTGGTTTAATTCTAGTCGTCCTGTGACTATGCAATGACTACAAGTTAGTTTGACTTGGAGTACATATCCAAGTATTGGACAAAGTAGATATTTAATGCTTGAATCAGATTTTTCAATTAGCATGTTGCTCTGTAGGCAGCATATGAAATTGAAGAAAATGTGGAGTGTGTGGTTCTAGGTTGAAATTTAGGAATCGTCCAAGGGCAACTCTTTGTTTTCCAAACAGTTCAGACTCCTTAGGTTGACCAGCAAGGACCCTCACACTTGAAGCCCTGTCTACCCCACTAATGGGTTTTGTCCCTGATAACGCACCCTACTCAGATGCTCTTCATACCAGCCATGCTGAACTGCTAGAGTTTCTCTAACACACCACACTGGTGTTTCCTTTGTTCTCTGTGTAAGATACCATTTTCCACACCCAAACAGCTATGTTTTCCTAATAGACTTTTGCTCCATCTTACAGGACCTTTATTGATATATTTATTTAGAGAGTGAAAGGGGTAGGAAAAATACTGGTGTAAATTCTGGTTTACAACAGTTGTAAACCAGAATTTCCCCAGAAGAACTCACATGTATGATCTACCTAGTCCAATGTGGCCTTAGGGAATCTATGCTGTATAGCCCAGGCCGTTAGTAGATGTACCCTCATACCTTGGCTGTGTTTTATAACATTACCATCTGATGCTTTATTTCTATCTGAATTACTTCCTAGATTTTTTTCTATGGGGAAATAATTATTTATGGCTTATTCCTCTTTGTATCTCTCATGTCCAATTCAGACTGTGGCACATAGTCTAACTGATTAGAAGGTGTTTGTTGAATGAATAAGTAACTGAACAAATGACCACAGTACTCCACCATAGTATTCTCAGTTCTACTTTGGTTTGGATATCTGGTTGCCGAACTAAAGGTGTAGCCTAAGAAATTCAGTCGTGAAATGCCTACAGAGCTAGGAAAATTGGAATAATTAGGTTCTTCATGACATTATTTTGAGTCGTTTCTCCCATACATGGACATAAGCCAAAGACAAAAAAAAGAAAAAAATTCTGGAAATCTGAAGATTCAAGAATAACGTCATTGAAGCAAAATGAATTTAAAAAGTAGGATCTGTTATAGCTACTTCATAATTTACTAGTTATTGACTTATGTGCATAGTACTATTAAGGGTATTGTGGAGTTACAAAGACAGGTGTCTAAAGAGATACTCTTGGAAACTCTAAGAGTACTAATAAAGCAGAACATTTCCAGAGATCTATAGTCATCAAAGCTTGGCACTGGTATGCAGTGTTACACTTTTAGTGTCATTTGTTAGAATCAATGGAAATAGGCTCTAACTGAAAATTTTCATTAGTGTGCTGTATCTTAAATAATAAGAGCTTTGAGAATCTGTCATTAGATATAATTATTCCTCGATTCATAACTCTCAGCATTTGTACAAATAAATGCTCCATCTCTATCAGTCTATCTTGCCCATGGAGATTTAGTGAAGCACACCAGCTTTACAAATGTAATTTTAGAGATGGCAATTAATTTGTAAAATATTTTGTGTTAACACTTAAGTGAATATGTTCTGTGGGACTATACTGTCACCACATTGCTGGCTCACGGAGACTTGTGATATATGCATTTCTTCTATGGAATGGCTTTCTATCAGCATTTTGAAAAAGAGATCCCATATTCTGTGAGCATTTAAAAATTCCCTAGTATTTTCCATCATCAAAGCAAACCTCGATTCTATATTCTTCACCATTTATTTCCCTCTTGACTCTCCTTGACAGATAGACTTCTGAAAAACTTATTTTGTATTTGCTCTCTCCCCTTCACACACCTAACCATGCTCTAACATGCTGCATGTTGACTTCTACCAGTGAAGCATCATGGGAGGTACTCTCACCAAAGACACTAACGGTACTTCTGTTGCTAAATGTGGTTGGTCCTTTGCAGTCTTTCCTTTATGTTACCTCCTTAGGGACTATTGTCAACTCTATCCTGCTTAAAACACTCTATTTCTAATTTATGTGACTTCAAAATCTCATCTTTTTTGTGAGTCCCTCATTTGCCCTTTAAGTAGTGATGTTTTTCATTGTTTTGTTCTAAAGATCTCTTTTCCTCTTACTTAACATTTTTTCCCTGGGTAATCTCATCTATGAATGCAATTACCATTCTTATGTTGATAACCCTTCAACTGTAATCCCAGCCCAGATAGTTTTTCAGAGTACTTTATAAGAAAAAACAAATGTCTGCTGTATCTCTATACTTGTATTTCCCCACCCATTCTTCATCTTAAAATACTCAAACTAAGCTCATCACCTCCCCTGTAAATCCTGCTTCTTTCCTCTGGTTCTCTGATTTATTTAATATGACCACCATCTACTTAGTTGAACAAAGCAGAAGCCTGGATACCATACATATATCCAATTAATCACTAAGTTTTACTGATTATTTTTATATTATCTCTAGAATGCCATATTTTCTCTTTCTTTGGCTTATGTCTACGTATGGGAAGCCAGATGATTCTGATTTCTTGTTTAGATTTTAAAACATTATCTCTTGCCTAGATTCTGGAATTCCACTCTTGCTGCTCTCCAATCTAGTTCCACACAAAAATTACAGTAATTTTTTTCTAAAACAAAAATCTGAATATGCCCATTTTCTGCCTATAAGCCTTTAATAATCTTTGCTCTTCTATAGATAAAGTAACAAATTTGAGATATGGTTCTTTAGCCCTTTCTTTATGTAACCACTGATGATTCCCTCCTTTGTCCTTTCCCCCAGCACTTTCCACCATAACCTCTGCCATTCCTCCTCTTCCCCTCCCTTTCTTTCCCAAATAGACTCAAGGCCTTTCAGCTTCCTAAATGATTCCTATTCTAGCCTCTTAAGTCTTTTCCTGGTAATCTTAAAAAACTACTCAGGCTTATAAAAGGAAGACTGTCTGTACACATCCCCAGGGCCGTTGATCCTAACATTTAACATTTTTTTCATGGAAACCTGAACTCATTCACAGTGGCCCTAACCGTCACCACTGTCCACCTCTTCCAGTTCTATTTCATCTGATTAGCTTGTATATCTTCTGCAAGGCTTAGTTAAATATTCTTTCTGCCAGGAAATGTTTACTGGCCTTGCCATGCCACTACTTAGTCCCCATATATGACTAGGTGTATTTCTCTGTATTCTTTCGAAGTCTGTATTTCTGCTATCACAGACCTAAAGTCACTGTCATGTGATAGCCTACTAGAATGTAAGCCATGAGAGAGTGAGAACTGTGTCAGTCGCATCACACATTCATGTCCAGGGCCTAGCTCCATATCTGACCTGTAGTATGTGGTCAATAAATTTGTTTTCAAGATAAATAGCTTTGACAAACTAAAAAGATTAAATAAGAAGTAACTGTGTTTTGGTAATTCATGTGCCTTTATTAGAGTCTGAATCAAGTAATTTTTACACCACTTTATACTTCCCTTTTTCTTACCCCAATCCTTTAAACAAATTATTTAAATTAAATGTTTCTTAGAACGCAGGATCAGTTGAATAGAGAGATTTTTTTTCATGTTCTAGAAAACCAACTATGCCTATGATTATTGAATAAGATATTATAAAGAAGCTTAAAATTGTAGCTTTAGTCTTCAAATGAACTACTTACTAACTTTCATAAGACTGAGTAACTTATGGGTAGGGATGATACCTCATTTGTTTCCGTACCCAATTTTAACACAGGACTTGGCATACAAGAACTAGTTTGTTGAGTGGAATTGAAAAGTAAGTCGAAAATAAAATATTTTTACTTCCAAAACAAGAAATCACGTTTTCTCTCTATTACAGTTTCTTAAGAAGAGAATTAATTTTTGGTCTTTAAAATGTTGTATTTTTTATATCCTATTTACCTGGCTTCTTTTCATGAAAACTTATCTGTGAAAAATGATATGTATATGTGTGTGTGTGTGTGTATATATACATATATACATATATACACATATACATATACATATACATATACATATACATATACATATATATATATATATATATATATATATATATATATATATATATATATATATATTTCCTTACCAGGATATTTATATTTTGAGAACTGACACTGGATTTGTGTTATAAAAGCAAAATAAGTGTGAAATTCATGGTTGAGTTTATTTCAATATTTCTTTCAATGAGATTTAACATTTTCATTTTAAATCTTCTTACAAATATTCTATTTTTGACACCATGAAATTGTATTAGATCTTAGCATGCTAAAGACGTTTAGCAGTTTTAGAGCCATAATTATTTTAATGGCTACTTTCAGCATATACATCTTAGGGACATAAAAAATATGGTCTATGTTTTTGGTTTCAAAATTATAAGTTTTAAATAAAATAACATATTTTTAATTTGTTAGTAGAAAATATAACATAGTAGCTAATTTATGATGAGATGGAATATTTTAAGATTTATAATCCTACAGTCAAATTTATGTTATATTTAGAGGACTTGGAGGTATTCAGTTACATTTAAAATAATTCATTAAGAAAATGTGTGCAAATTAACAATTCCTCCCTAACTTTTAAAAAGCGATACTTGTTGTTTGAAGCTTTTTTCTCAAATACAAATTATCTATTGATTTAATTATTGAGCTCAGAGTTAGAATCTTACTATAGAGACACAGATAAAGAAACAAATGGGGACGGCTGGATGGCTCAGTTGGTTAGAGTGTGAGCTCTGAACAACAGGGTTGCCGGATCGATTCCCACATGGGCCAGTGAGGTGCGCCCTCCACAACTAGATTGAAGACACCAGCTGCCGCTGAGCTTCTAGATGAGCAGCCAGATGGCTCAGTTGGTTAGAGCGCGAGCTCTCAACAACAAGGTTGCCAGTTCAGTTCCCTCCATGGGATGGTGGGCTGTGCCCCCTGCAACTAAAGATTGAAAACAGCAACTGGACTTGGAGCTGAGCTGCGCCCTCCACAACTAGATTGAAGGACAATGACTTGGAGCTGAAGGGCCCTGGAGAAACATGCTGTTCCCCAATATTCCCAAATAAAATTTATAAAAAAGAAAAGGAAAAGAAACAAATGGATCCCAGAGGAATTACACAATAGAAATGTATACCAGTGAAATACTTTCGAATGCATTCATGGCTTTCCTTATGGCTAATGTTGTGTCTAGCTTCCTTCCCCCAAGAAAAAAATTAAAATGCCTCCCAGAGTCTCCCAACTGTAAAAGCTATGCCCTATTGTTTAGGACATCCTCAATTCCCATACCAACTTAGTCCAGGAAGCAAAAGAATTGACATCTTTTGATATTCTATATCACTTAATCTTCAAAGTAGTTATATGAGGTCAGAACTGCCCTATAACTTTTGTGGGGCCTGGACTAAAAGCATATAATGGCGGCCTGAATATTATTTGTTTAATATTTATAAGGTATGAGTCAAGTCAACAGCCTGTTAAATAAAATACATTATATCTGTATTCTTGAGAAATATATTATCATCATGAAATGAAAGTCTAGATTCAAGTTCAAATTCTCAGATTTCTTACAGTTCTGCCCTGGAATGAGACAGCTTGAGAAGAGCTGACCCCAAGCCCTTTGCCAGGAACCCACTGCCTTTTTCCTCACCGCCTTCATTCCATCCTGCACTGTGTGGAATCTTGTTCACACCTGTAGCACTACTAACCCCAGGCAAAGACTTGCCTCTTGGCCATACCTGGAACCGTTTGGTGAGGGAATTCAGGGACCTAGCTGCCCAGAACATAGAAAGGTGTGCTCCTGATGGGCATGCTGGCTTGGCCCTGAGAACTTCTCATGTCTAGAGAAGGGTCAGAACTGAACCCTTAAAGAATGGAGCCCAACAGCAGGGACCCCTCTTCTCAGGGTCCAAACTTTCCCCAGGATAACAATGTTGAGCTTTTGTGTGCTGGTGGCCTAAATTGGGCTAACCCAGAGGCAGTAGCACTCAAGTACAGTGGTACCTTGGTTTTCGAACGTAATCCGTTCCAGAAGGCTGTTCGAGTTCTGAAACGTTCGAAAACCGAGGTGTGGTTTCCCCATAGAAAGTAATGCAAAATGGATTAATCCATTCCAGACCTTTAAAATCAACCCCATAAAACTGCAAATTTAGTATGAATTTTACTATCTAATGATACCATAGATCCATAATATTTACGGCATTTGTAAACCGAAATGTTTGTCAACGGAGACGTTCGAAAACCGAGGTACCACTGTAATTTATATTTAAGCATTTTCCATGTACTTCTCTTTCCATTTCTTTTGCTCATTACAAAAAAACAACAAAAAAACAACAACAGTGCTTTAATTGTACATGTTTATTAAATAGTTAGCATGTACGTTCCAGATTGAACCAAGGAAGGACATTGAAAATAGTCAGTGACCAAATAAAATACTCTAAAACTGAGAATGTCTACTCCTAGCCAGCATGTGTGATATGGAGGTAACGTAGATCTGAAACCATCACACTTTGGCGGTATGGTTTAAAATAAGAATAAAATACATCCTAAATCAATTGATTTTCATTTTATTTGTATGAAATCTCTCAGTCTACCTGAAACTTATTGGAACATTAGATAGATACATTTAAAAAGATATAATCACCCTAAAGGGAGTGTAGCTCTTAAAAGAAAATGCATTAAAGATAGATAATATTGAGGTTAAAAATAGAACTCTGCCAATATGACAACAAAATGCTCAAATATATCAGTTCTTCCTACTGGAAAATAATAAAATAATTCTGTACTAACTTGTACTTGAAGTATTAGATGTATAAAGATTTTGGGTGACTCAATGCTAGCTGAAAAATAAATTTTAAAGTGCAAAAAAAATGAGAAAGTCAGAAACAATATTTGATTTTAGGAAGATGAATAAGACTCGTATAAAAATGAATTGTATAGTGTTAAACAGATTGTGTATGAAATATTAATGGCATATTGTCCTGAGCTCCCCTTCTGCTGTTTCCATGTAGATGACAGAATTTCAAAGAGAAATATGCCAGGGACAATTATGTGAGTGAATGTTGCTACTTGAGGTTGTTTAAAAAGCATTTCTTCTTTTACTGTGTGTTTGTTCTTTTGCTATTTCACTTCATAGTCAGAAAATATTGTGGACAAATATGTGAGAGATGCTTAAGTTGCTTTTCAGACATTAATTAACTAATTTAACAAAAATATGACTATGTGGGAGACATTTTTTTGGTGAATATGTCGATTATTGTTCTGGAAAGAATTTTCCTATGGAATCCAAGTGGTATTGCTCTTGGAATAAAGCAGGTAGCTCAGGCCTGGACTAGCCAGTATAATCCAAAGTAATAGGCTGAAGGATGAGCACATGACCTGTTAGGAGTGAATGCAACTCAAGGAGGCCTACTGTAAAGGCCTCTGGGAAACTCTTTCTCTCTTGCTTTGGACTAATACATAGACGTGTTACTTAGAGCTTCTGTAGCCATTCCACTAGGATAAGAGAAGGTAATCCAAAATATGTTAGACACATAAGAAGGTGATCGAAGATACTGGAAAGATGGAGCAGGATCCTTGATTGAACTTCTCTTGAGGCCCATCTCTGCACTCTCCAATGAAGTGAGCCGGTAAATCCCCTTTGTTCTTTGTTCATTTGAGTTCAGTTTTCTGTAACTGGCAACTGATAGCATCCTCATGGTCACAACTGCCTTCTCTGTGGCAGATATGGTGTGATACAGAATAAAGCAGGGCACACAGGAGGGCAGAGTGAATACGAGTGCAGGCTCTGCCATTAGACTATCTGGGTTTGAATTCTAGTTCTCACTAACTTTGTTACTATTTAAGTAATTTAGCCTCTCTGTAATTATACCTACCTTGCAGATTTGTTGTCACATTTAAAGGGCAACAACGCTGCCATAAAACAACTACACCATAGAACTTAACTACTATTTTTATTAGATTGCACTGTCATTTCATTCAAATCTTACAACCATGTTGTAAGGTACCGTGTTTCCCCAAATATAAGACGTAACCAGACCATCAGCTCTAATGCATCTTTTGGAGCAAAAATTAATATAAGACCCGGTATCATATATCATATCATATCATATCATATCATATCATATCATATCATATTATATTATTGTTATAAAGACCTGGTCTTATAGTAAAATAAGACCAGGTCTTATAGTAAAATAAGACCAGGTCTTATATCAATTTTTGCTCCAAAAGACGCATTAGAGCTGATGGTCTGGCTAGGTCTTACTTTCAGGGAAACACGATATTAGCATCCTTAATTTACAGATGATACAGCTGAAGTTTTGTTTGAGTGACTTTCCCAAGGTCACACAGCTAGGAAATAATGGTGTCAGGTTTCAAGCCAAACCTCTTCAATTCCAAGTTCCCTTCATGTCTCCTCACTTGAAATGTGAAATTCACATGGACAGGAGTATTTGACTGAACATTGCCTACTCCCCATCTGATGGAACAGTCTCGGGTCCATAGTCAGTCTTGAGTAAATATATTTGGAGTGAATGATTTCCCTCACAGACTGTACAGTCTGGTAAAGGAGACAGACACATAGGAAAATTATTTCAAAATTCTGCAGATTATGTTGTAACAGAGTTATGTGTAAGTGGTAGGGAGAAATGAATAAGTTTGCCTAAGAACAACGCTATGGCTGTTGTGGTACGTCTTCCTTGTGCTTTGATTGCAATGGCAGGTATAGATCACACAAAAAATAGCTATTAGCTAACAGCTTGTTGAGAGAAGGTGAGAGTGGGTGTTTGCCATAAGCATTTCTCAAAGTCCAGTGTCAAGTGTTTGATTTCCCAATATTGGGTGTCTTTGAGGTTTATTTTCTCTGTCATTTTACATTTTAACCCCCAGTACTCAGAAGTTTGTAATCATGTATTTCAACCCCTAGAACTTTAGCATTCCATCATCTCCTCTTAGGTGTTAGAGTGAATTCTGAGACTTGAATTTATAGTCCAGTACTTTCTTCCTAACATTTATATCTCTGGTACCAGAATCTGGTTTCATCAACTGAACCTAATCCACGACCACCAAACCGGTGGACAATAACAAGAATGTCAATATAGTTATTTTTAATGGGAGAGAGGTGACCTGAGAACATTACACTGCCATCCACATGGACTAACCTTCTCCCCATGACTAAGTTCACTTAGCAAAACAAATGAAAGAAGTTTTTTTTGGCAACAAAGTATCACAGGAAGGCAAGCAGATGGTTATGAGGAACAATTATTGAAGCTATGCCAGAACCAAAAGAAATGAAATTCATTCGGTATAAGAATTATCTAGAAGGAGAGAATTCACTTTTTGTGTCAGCACTGCCGAGGTTCTTGTGCTGCTAACCTGCGTTCAATTCAAACTGGGCAATATTTATTACATGACTGCTATATGTTGTATTGGGCCCTATGAGGGCTTGCTTCTAGGAACTTACTGGCATCTTCTAGATTAATTTCTTATTTCTGCCTCTCTATCTCATTTCTGTTTCTGACCTCTTCCTTATTTCCTGGTTTTCCCCCTGGCAGGAATGGAGCCACAAAATGTCTATGTTAATGGTCTATGGTGTTTATTATTTGTCTTTGACTTTTTAAAAAAAGTTTGACATTTACATAAGCAAATTACATTTTAAACTGTTTCTTGAGCTGATTTACTCAATAAATATTCTCTGAGAACTTTGTATGATACAGGTCAGGTTTAATCAGCGATTAGGAAATAGTTATTTTAAAAACCTGTAGATTGGTACCTTTTGAGCTAAAAGAAGGAAGTGCGATGTTGAATGAAGAGGAAGGAGCCAGGAGACCTGGATAAAATACACCCCTATCCCTTTCCCACTTGATTGACATGACTTATAATCCTTGGACCTCAGGTTTCTCTTCCAAAAAAAAAAAAAAAAGGCAGGGTTGTTAGAAATAAGGCAAAACCCAGACGTTAACGTGTGTTCAGTAATGAGCATTAGTGATTCACGTTATTATATTATTTAGTTGATTTATACCTTCTTAGCTTTTTGGCAAGGGACATTTATGATTCCTACCTAAAGACCATGTCAACTTTCTGAAAGGAATATCTATACATGACAAAGATGGACATTTCATAATGGTAAAGGGAACTATACAACAAGAAGACATAACAGTCATCAATATTTATGCCCCCAATCAGGGAGCACCGAAATACACCAAGCAACTGCTAACAGAATTAAAGGGAGAAATTGACCAAAACACAAATATACTAGGGGACTTAAATACAGCATTGACAGCTATGGATAGATCATCCAAACAGAAAATAAATAACGAAATAGTAGCCCTAAATGACACATTAGGTGAAATGGACATAATCGACATATATAGAGCACTTCATCCTAAAACATCAGACTATACATTATTTTCTAGTGTACATGGAACATTCTCAAGGATAGACCATATATTGGGACATAAAATCAGCCTCAGCAAATTTAAGAAGATTGAAATCATAACAAACATAATCTCTGATCACAAGGCTTTGAAATTGGATATCAACTGCAAAAAGATAGCAGGAAAAAACACAAATACATGGAGATTAAACAACAGACTTTTAAAGAATGACTGGGTCAAAGAAGAAATTAGAGGAGAGATCAAAAGATACATAGAAACAAATGGCAATGAAAATACATCCTACCAAAATTTTTGGGATGCAGCGAAAGGAGTTTTAAGAGGGAAATTAATATAATTATAGGCCTATCTCAAGAAATAAGAAAAATCCCAAATAAACAACCTCATGTTACACCTTAAAGAACTAGAAAAAGAAGAACAAGTGAAACCCAAGGTCAGCAGAAGAAAGGAAATAACAAAAATCAGAGCAGAACTAAATGAAATAGAGAACAAAAAGACAATAGAAAAAATTAATGTGACAGCTGGTTCTTTGAAAAGATTAACAAAATTGACAAACCCTTGACTAGACTCACTAAGATAAAAAGAGGGAAGACACTAATTAACAAAATCAGAAATGAAAAAGGGGAAGTTATCACAGACACCACAGAAATACAAAGGATCATCCAAGAATACTATGAAGGACTATATGCCACCAAATTCAATAACCTAGAAGAAATGGACAAGTTCTTAGAAACATATAGCATTCAAAGGCTGAACCATGAAGAACTGGAAAATCTAAACATACCAATCACCAGTAACAAAATTGAATCAGTCATCCAAAACCTTCCCAAAACCAGATGATTTCACTAGTGAATTCTACCAAACCTTCAAAGAGGATCTAATACCAATCCTGCTCAAACTCTTCCAAAAAATTGAAGAGGAGACAGTACTCCCTAACTCATTTTATAAGGCCAACATTACCCTGATACCAAAATCTTATAAGGACAACACAAAAAAAGAAAACTACAGACCAATATCTCTGATGAATACAGGTGCAAAAATCCTAAACAAAATTGCAGCAAATCAAATACAACAATGCACTAAAAAGATTATTCATGACGACCAAGTGGGATTCATCCCCGGGGCAAAAGGATGTTTCAGCATCCGCAAATCCATCAATGTGATACATCACATAAACAAAATAAAGGACAAAAATCATATGATTATATCAATTGATGCAGAAAAAGCATTTCACAAGGTACAACATCCATTTTTGATTAAAACACTTCATAAAATAGGTATAGAAGGAAAATACCTTAACATAATGAAGGCCATATATGACAAGCCCTCAGCTAATCTCATAATTAATGGTGAAAAACTGAAGCCCTTTGCTCTACGTTCAGGAACACGACAGGGCTGTCCCCTATCACCTCTGCTTTTCAACATAGTGTTGGAAGTCCTTGCCAGAGCAATCAGGCAAGAGAAAGAAATAAAAGGCATCCAAATTGGGAATGAAGAAGTTAACATTGCACTCTTTGCAGATGACATGATTTTATATATAGAAAATCCTAAAGACTCCACCAAAAAGCTGTTAGAAACAATCAACGAATACAGTAAAGTTGCCGGCTACAAAATCAACATACAAAAGTCCATTGCATTCCTATATACTAACAATGAAATCTCAGAAAAGGAAATACAAAAAACAATTCCTTTTGCAATTGCAGCAAAAAGAATAAAATACCTAGGAATAAACTTAGCTAAGGATGTGAAGGACCTATATGCTGAAAACTATAAGACATTTTTGAAAGAAATTGAAGAAGACACAAAGAAATGGAAAGACATTCCGTGCTCATGGATCGGAAGAATGAACATAGTTAAAATGGCCATATTACCCAAAGCAATATACAGATTGAATGCAATCCCCATCAAAATCCCAATGTCATTTTTTAAAGAAATAGAACTAAAAATCATCTGATTTGTTTGGAACCACAAAAGACCCCGAATAGCCAAAGCAATCTTAAGAAAAAAGAACAATAATGGAGGTATCACACTTCCTGACTTTGGCTTGTACTACAGGGCTACAATAATCAAAACAGCATGGTATTGGCAGAAAAACAGACACATAGACCAATAGAATAGAATTGAGAACCCAGAAATAAAACCACATAAATATGGACAGATAATTTTTGACAAAGAAGCTAAAAACATACAATGGAGGAAAGACAGCCTCTTCTATAAACGGTGCTGGGAGAATTGCATAGCCACATGCAAAAGAATGAAACTGGACTGCTATCTGTCACCACGTACCAAAATTAATTCAAAATGGATCAAAGACTTAAGCATAAGACGTGAAACAATAAACTGCCTAGAAGAAAACATTGGTACTAAACTTATGGACCTTGGGTTCAAAGAGCATTTTATGAATTTGACTCCAAAGGCAAGGGGAGTAAAAGCTGAAATAAACGAATGGGACTATATGAAACTTAAAAGCTTCTGCACAGCAAAAGAAACCATCGACAAAATGAAGAGGCAGCCAACTGAATGGGAGAAGGTTTTTGCAAACAGTGCCTCCAATAAGGGGCTAATATCCAAAATATACAAGGAACTCATGAAACTCAACAACAGAAAAACAAACAACCTAATTGAAAGATGGGCAGAGGACCGGCAGAGACATTTCTCCAAAGAGGACATACAAATGGCAAATAGACATATGAAAAAATGCTCAACATCACTAATCATCAGAGAAATGCAAATCAAAACCACAATGAGATATCACCTCACCCCAGTCAGAATGGCTATCATCAACAAGACAAATAGTAACAAGTGTTGGAGAGGCTGTGGAGAAAAAGGAACCCTCATACACTGTTGGTGGGAATGCAGACTGGTGCAGCCGTTATGGAAGGCAGTGTGGATGTTTCTCAAAAAATTAAGAACAGAATTACCATATGACCCAGCAATCCCTCTCCTGGGTATCTACCCAAAACATCTGAAAATATTTATCCATAAAGACACGTGTGCTCCAATGTTCATTGCAGCTTTGTTTACAGTGGCCAAGACATGGAAACAACCAAAATGTCCTTCGATAGATGAATGGATAAAGAAGTTGTGGTATATATACACAATGCAATACTATTCAGCGGTAAGAAAAGATGATATAGGAACATTTGTGACAACATGGATGGATCTTGAGAGTATGATGCTAAGCGAAATAAGTCAGACAGAAAAAGCAGAGAACCATGTGATTTCACTGATATGTGGTATATAAACCAAAAACGACAAAAGAACAAGACAAACAAATGAGAAACAAAAACTCATAGACACAGACAATAGGTTAGTGGTTACCACAGGGTAAAGGGGGATCAAATATATGGTGATGGAAGGAGAACTGACTCTGGGTGGTGAACACACAATGGGATTCATAGATGCTGTATTATAGAATTGTACACTTGAAATCTATGTAATTTTACTAACAATTGTCACCCCAATAAATTTTAAAAACAAATGCCCTGCTGCTTGAGAGAATTCGGCTTCTGTGACACCACCTCCTCCTTGCTGTCCCTGTAGCGTCTTGGCCTTAGAAATTCCGCCTTCTTGATCCCATGGGCTCATGGGATCTTTCCCTGTGGATATTTTTCGTTTGTTGGTGTTGCTCAGTGTTTGTCCTAGATTCTTCAGGCTGCAAACTCTCCTTTGGTCATTCTCATCCATTCCATGGTTTCAACCACCATTTTTCTCTTCAGCCTGGAATCTCCTTCCTTCCAGACTTGTGTCTCCAGCTGCTTCCATTGAAACGTTTCACAAATCATACATGTTCAAAAACTGAGTTCCTAATTTCCCCTCTGCCACCAAACATGTTTCTCTTTTTACTTTCTTATTTCAGACACTGGCACCACTGGCTTCTGTTTCATAGTCTAGAGTTGTTGCTACAGTGCAGCTGCCAAGGCAGCAACTAAATTCCCCAGACCCTCTTGCTTCTAGTTAGAGCCACGTGACTAATTGTTACCAATGGAAACTCAGCAGGAGTTAACATTGCAGGCATGCCTTTTCCACGTTCTTCTTTTCCCCATCTTCTGACCTCATGGAAAGAATTCCAAAGCCCTAGGAGATGAAGAAACCTAAGGTGGAAGAACCCAAATTCCTGGGTCACTATTTGGAGGAAAGCTGTGCACAAACAGGAATGCACACTTCGGTGTATACTTCTTTCTGAAGCTACTAAAGTTGTTGGACCTTTTGTTATAGCAACTAACATTAACATTGCTAACACATATACATACTTCTATGTGCTCCAAATAGAAATATATACATTCTTTAATAGTGGAAAGAGGAGGAAAAAACCGTATTTAAGAGGAATGTATTCTGATTCTCTGTTCAATTTTAAAACAGTGTGTAATGAGTAATAGTGTATGTTTTGGAAGAATGTTCAAAATCTTGTGCAGATGAATTACATTTATTTTCAAATATATATTGTCTTCCAGGTTTACTACCACTGAGATATACCAGTTTATTTATTTATTTTTTAATTTCCAAATTTAAATGTATAAGTTTGCCTTCTAGGCAGAAATTAAGTCTCATTCTGGAACGAGATTAGATCAACACTTCACAAAGATCATTTCAGTTCTTTGTAAACTTAAATGAAGTAAGCTAATAAAGCATTAAATTAGCATGTTGTAAAACTTCCTGAAGTGTTAATATGCTTTAAGTGGCAGCTCTGAGCTTATTATCTCTAGAGCTAAATTCAAAATCGGTGCCTTTCAGTTGATAAAATGGAGATGAGGCATCATTCTATCAAATTTATCAAAATACTCTGTTTCAGAATTATAAAATATAGATTATCTAATAATTTCTGTATAAATGTATTTAGCCGGAAATATATTTTTCTCTCATCAGTAGCCCTGCAGTCTTTGGACCATAAATATGTTTTACCTCAAACATTTTAACTGACATTTTCCTTCAGCCTAGCTCAACCATTTCTACAGAAATTATGGACTTTATTTGCGTTCAGCCAAATGAAAATGTAGAAATTATTACAATGATAACTAGCATTTGTTTTGTGTTTCAGAGTTCACAAAGGACTTTTATATTCACTTTCTCACTTGTTCCTCACATTAAGTATACAGCTGTCAATGTCCCCTGTGTTACCTGAGGCTGTGGGGCATGGGGAGACTCCGTGACCTCCTCAAGGTCATGCAAGTGCTAGCTCAGACAGTAGTTTTTCCTACTCTGCTACTCTTCTCATGTAAAAATCAGATTGTGGGCAGTTTAAGAGAAGGACTTAAGAGAATAAATTCCTCCAGATAATTAAATTTAAATTATTTCATGAAATGTAGTGTGTTTAATAAAAGGAAAAGTATTCCCCAACCTAGCGTATTTTACTATTGCTTGTAGTAATGTTCTACACACCTAATATTGGGAGTATAATTTTCCACATGGTGAAATGTTCTCAATCAGGACTGCCCGATTGAACTTTGTGTGATGATGGAAATCTTCTATCTCTGTGTCATCTGACACAATAGCCACTAGCCACACATGACTATTGAGCAATGGTAATAGGGCCCGGGAGACTAAGGAATTCTATTTTTATTTTAGTTTATATTAATTAAGTAACATGTAAATTTCAAGAGCCACATGTGGCTAGTGGTTACTATATGTATAGTTATAGAAAACTGAAATTTATAAACTTAAAGTTTACACCTTTTTTTTTTATTTTTATTGGGGAACAGTGTGTTTCTCCAGGGCCCATCAGCTGCAAGTCATTGTCCTTCAATCTAGTTGAGGAGGGTACAGCTCAGCTCCAAGTCCAGTCGCCATTTTCAATCTTTAGTTGCAGGGGGCACAGTCTACCATCCCATGTGGGAATTGAACCAGCAACCTTGTTGTTGAGAGCTCACACACTAACCAACTGGGCCATCTGGCCACCCCTACACCTAAATGTTAGAATTTTTTGATTAAAACATATTTTCAAAGTGCTTTTATTTGATACTATTTAAATCAAGTGTGAAATTTTTGTTGTTGATAATACTTTCAACCCAGAGATAATCTTCAACTATACATGTTCTTTGTTGTCTTATTATAGTTTTTTTTTAATCACTTTAAATGCCTATATTCTACTTGACTTTGACTACTGCAGAAACCACTAAGTATGGTGAAGAGAAACACAGGTGGGTCTTGAGGCTCTCGATATGATTCAACCAAATCAATTCTGATTTAATTTCAGTATTAGAATTCCCTATTACATTTATTAGAGAAAAAAGGAATTTTGCAACCAAAAAGATGATTGAAAGTAACTGTCTTTGTTGAACATACAGTCACTAAATAAGTGGGGACTTGCTGCATTTCAGATACCTAATATCTGTTCATATTCTCTTCAGGAATACTTATGATAATGATGACAATGATGATATTGATACATAAGAGTTATAGTAATGCCTCTTACGTGGCAGACATTAAGTCTAAACAGTTTCTATACATTAAGCAAGCACAACAATCCTATAAGGTAGGTTCTATTACTATACTTATTTAGCAAATGAGGCAACTAAGTTAAGTTGCTTGTCCAAGGTCATACAGCCAGGACAGGATTTCCAATGTCTCTGCTTCTAATCATATATTAATACTATACTGCCTATCCTAGGGCTTAAATGTCTTTCCTTTTCTAAAACAGTAAAACTGTACATTTTGGGGCTATATTCGAGGAGGAATAATATTTCTTCCCTTGCCATTTTTTTATTAAAATGTATTGGGGTGACAATGGTCAACAAAATTACATAGGTTTCAAGTGTACAATTCTATAATACATCATCTATATGTTGAATTATGTGTTCACCACCCAGAGTCAGTTCTCCTTCCATCACCATATATTTGATCCCCTTTACCCTCTTCTACCATACCCAGCCCCTTCGCCATTTTCAAGAGATATTCATGTCAGGTTTACTCTAATTTAGCTTCTTTTTCTTTTTAGGTGCACCATTATCTTCTTTTAACATTGTAAATAAGTGTTTTTTTGTTTTGTTTTGTTTTGTTTCTCGGTTTCAATCAGTGCAGTTGTATTAACTGAGAGGGATATGCACATGACGCTATTGCTACTGGATGAAAGTTTTCTATTAATTAGAGGTCTCAGTCAAATGTAGATTATCAGACGCTATTAATGAGTAGCGTAGAACAGCAGACCTACTGTTGGTTTTCCCCTTTGGCTTTCTTCAATGATGGGCTGAAATGACAATACCTCCCAGGTCTTGGATGCTTGTGGTACGCCTGGTCCTCTGCATTTAATGCTCCTGGGAATCTTTCACAGCAGTAGTGTTTTCACTATATAGTTGCTGAGAAAACTGAGGATCATGGCTTAGGGATTTCCTCAAAGTTGCAAAGAGAGTGAATGGAGGGATGCAAACCAAGGTCTCTGACTTCAAGCCCAATTCTTCTTTGCAATATATCACACTGTTTCTCTGTCGGGGAAACTGATCAAATTCTGTGGACTGATCAAAATTCCTTGTCAGATTCTGAACTTCCTTTCCATTGGATTTATATAATTTATAAACACAGAGGATATATATATATATATATATATATATATATATATATACACATACATGCATATATATATATATATATATATATATATACACACATATATATTCATGTTTCTATCATAGTGTCAACAAATTAAAATACATTTTGAATTCAATGTAGCAATAACCTTTAATTCGCCTTTCCACTTAAAAATTCTATGTGGGTTACACATGACGTTTTGCTTCTAGCAGAATATAGAAAACAGAGAGGCTGTTAGATATTCATACCTCATTTATTCAGATGAAGTATTTGTATTATGTATTAAATTAGATAATCTTTCTGTTTTGCAAAATGTATGGTCAGTTCAAGTTCCACAGAGGAGAGATACTTCTTAATATTGGCATTCTGTAGCTTCTGAAATAATTGAATTAGTTTAGAACAAAATCTTTAAGTTTTATAGTTGCTACATTCAATATTACTATACTCATCCATATAGTCTGAATTAGGATTTTATTGAATTTGAGTTCTTTTCTCAGTAACTGCTTGATAATTCAATATACTCACTAATCACACAAATGTACTTTTGTGAAAATCCAGGCCTTTTTTCCTGGATTTTTAAAGCATATTGTCAAAATTGTGTATATATGTGTTCAATTTAATCACATACCATTGTTTTTGAATTTTTGAGGTAATGTATAGCTACCGCTTCCAAAGAAAGACGGTTAGAAGATGTCCCTATTGAGTGTTACGTTGAACTAGTTTATATTATATCTGGAAAGTAAAACTACTTCTTCTTGTGTCCTTAATGGTGAAAAACAATTTTATTATATAATCATCACATATATAATTAAAATGTTTACTGTGAAATATATGACATATGTAAAAATATTTTTAAAATTATAGGTAGGTTTTAAAACAATGCTGTCTAATAGAAACATAATGTGAGTCTCATATAATTTTAGATTTTCTCTTAGCTGCATTAGAAAAAGCAAAAAGAAACAGAGAAATTAATTTAATCATATATTTCATTTAACCAGGTATATCCAAGATATGATCATTTAAGCATGTAATCAATATAAAAATTATTAATTATATATTTAACATTTTTACTAATTAAGTCACTGAAATCTGGTGTGTATTTTACACTTATATCACATTTGAATTTGCAGTAGTCACATTCCAAGTGCTCAATAGCCACAAGTGGCCAGTGACTTCTATATTGGACACTACAGTTTTAAAGAATAATATAAACCTCTGTGTTCCAACCCCCTGGATTAAAAAAAAAAAAAAAAAAGAACACCATCAGTGTCTTGGAACCCCCCCTCTCTCCCCTCCCTAATCACCTCCCTTCCCTCCTCAGTGAAGAGTAACCACAATCATGAATTTTGAATACATTATTTTCATGTTTGTTTGTTTATATATTTGTTCCACTTGTTTTTTATCTTTAAACAATAGATTGTTTTGTCTTGCCTGGATGAGAAGTTTATATTTATAAAATCACTCTGGCTGTAGTCTTCTCTGTTTTTCCCTCAACATTATGTTTTATATATTTATATTGATGCATATATATCCCTTTATACAAATATAATACAATTTACGTATTTCACATGTTGATAGACATTTGGGTTGTTTTCAGTGTTGTTTTTTTTTAATTAAAAGCCATACTACAGTGCATTCTTGTGCATATTTTCTGGTGCATTTATAAGCATTTCTCAAGGGCATACATTTGCTAGTAGAATTGCCAGGTCATAGGGTATGCACACAGAAATGAAAATAATTGATTTACTGCAATTTGTAGTGCACACAAATTTGCTATTTTAAGTAAACCACATTTAAAACTGTGGCTGAATTAAAAAATACTTTTATTGGAGCCAATTAAAGTGAGCTGAGAGTTTTTATTTTCTACATACAGTACAAACAAGATTAGTCTTTATGCTTACTGGGTCAATTCAGTTGGTTAACTTTAGAGCAAGCATATAGTGGTGTATAAAAATATATCTGTAGCTAGTAACTAAGTATAGTTATTAATTAGGATTAGCTTTATCTATATAGAACATTCAAAATGTCCATGGCTTAAACAAGACAGAAGTTTGTACTACTCAAGTAAAAGAGGTCAGAAGTAGGCAGCCAAGAAAATGGAATTATTTTGTCTTCCCACTCTACGGTCTTAGGCCATTCCTTCCCTGATGAAGTTTATCTGATGTTCCAAGATAGCTGCCAGAGTTCCAGTCGTGAGGCCTATGTTACATTGCATACCACAAAATGTATGAGGGAAGGCAAAAGGGTACATTTGTTAGCTGAATCCAAGAGTAGGTTGGCATGTACTTTCAAGGAATAGTTCATGTACGACATAACACTTCTACTTACATCTTATTGACCTTAACTTGTGATGTTTATCATCATATCATGGAGTATTTTAAAACTTACTGTTGAATTCATGAGTATCTTGGCACTATATTAGGTTGGTGCAAAAGTAATTATGGTTTAAAAGGTTAAAAATAATTGCAAAAACCACAATTACTTTTGCACCAACCTAATAGCATGGCTATATCTAGCTGCAGGAGAGTCAAGAAGAGAAGTAATGGTTGGTTGGTTGGTTGGTTGGTTGGTTGGTTGGTTGGTTGGTTGGTTGGTTGGTTATGTATAAGACAGGGTTAAAGGAAAGCAAGTGTTAATATTCAGAACATTGATTTTGATTTTTCAGCTCAATCATGTCGAAAAGGAATGTTATTACTCATTCAAGAGAATTAAATCAATTTTAACTTGATAGACTCTGGCATGAACAATTTCTAGGTTAAGAAAAGAAATAGAATTTTGTCTCCACCCTCCCTTAATGTTCCAATAACCCTCCCTAATACTGGCTTTCATTGATGAAGACTAGAGAAATCAAGAGATTCAAAGCAACTGACACATTTTGGAATTGAATTCATATATTTTTAGCAGTTTTATTGGGATATATTTCATATACCATACGATTCACCCATTTAATGTGTATGATTCAATGGTTTTTGGTATATTCAGAGTTGTGTACATCACTAACAGTCAATTTTAGAATATTTTTGTCTCCCCAGGAGGAAACTCTATACCCATTTACAGTTACTCCTCATTCACCCCAGCCCCTCTCTTCTCACCATTGTTAGGCAAGCATGCATCTACTTTCTGTCTTTATGGATTTGCCTATTCTGGACATTTCATGTAAATGCAGTCAAAAAGACTATTTGGTCTTTTGTAATTGGCTTCTTTAACTTAGCATAATGGTTATTAAGTTCATACATGTTGTAGCATATATCAATACTTCATTCCTTTTTTATGGCCAAATAACTTTTCATTGAGTGGACATGTCACATTTTGTTTATCCATTCATCAGTTATTGGACACTTGGGCTGTTTCCATTTTTGGGCTATTAGGCATAATGCTGCTATGAACGAACATTCATTTCAAGCTTTTGTATGGGTATATGTTTTTATTTACTAGGAATGGAATTGCTGGGGCATGTGGTAACTCTATAACTTTCTCAGGAACTGTCTACCAAATTGTTTTCCAGAATGATGCACCATTTTCCATTCTCACCAGCAATGTGTGGGAGTTGTAATTTTGTCACATCCTCACCAACTTTTGTTATTTTATGTGTTTTTTTTTTTATTATTATTATTATTATAAGCATCCTGCTGTATGTGAAGTGGTACCTCATTGTAGTTTTAATTTTAATTTCCTGATTAATAATGTTGAGCATCTTTTCATGTTCTTATTGGCTATTTATACATCTTCTTTTGAGAAGTGTATATTCTGGTCCTTTGTCAGTTTTTTTTTATTGGGTTATTGTATTTTTATTATTAAGTTGTAAGACTTTTTTGTATGTTCTGGATACAAGTCTCTTATCAGGTATATGATTTGTAAATGATTTCTCCCATTTCTGTGGATTATCTTTTCACTTTCATGATGGAATCCTTTGGAACACAAAAGTTTTTAATTTTGTGAAAATTATGTTCCTCTGTTAGTTCTTTTGTGCTTTTGGTGTCACTTCTAAGAATGTTTAACCTGATCTAAGGTTACAAAGATTTACTCCTGTATTTTCCTATAAAAGTTTTATTAATTTTTGTGTATGGTGTGAGGAAGGGGTCCAACTTCAGTCTGCTTCAAGTGGACATCTAGTTGTCCCAGCACCATTTGTTGAAAAAATTATTCTTTCTCTATTGAATTGTTTTGGAACTTGTCAAAAATCAACTGATCATCTCTTTTATCTCATTTCTCCCTCAATTTTAGTCCACTGATCTCTGTCTCTCCTTATGCCAATACTCCATATATGTTTTTACAGTATATGCATCCACACAATACATATGTATGTATACCGGGGATGCAAAAAAAAAAAATGTATACCCATGACTTGTATTGATCTTTTATTATCGGTATATATCGAGTATTACAATTTTAATAGTTTTTTTTCCTGTCTTAAAATGTGTATACATTGTTTTGGCACCCTCTGTGTGTATGTATGCATTGTCTGTGTGTGTATTACACATACACATATATTCTGTAAGTGGTGGTGAAGAGTTTGACTCTGATTTCTGGGGCTAGTCTGGATCGTTTGAAATCACAGCTACGTCAGATAATCAGTTGTGTCACTTTGAACAAGTTCCTTTAATTACTGGAAAGCTCAATTGCCTCACCTGTGAAGTGGGATGAGCATGGTGCCAACCTAATAGGGTTGTTGTGAGGATTGTATTAGATAATTCATGTGAAAGCTATAAATCCAGTGCCTGATTCAGTGGTTCATTGCTAGATATCAGCTGCTATTATTGTTATTATTGATTCAGTATCATTATTATAAAATGTATTTCCTGTAAAGTAAAGGCTGTTCCTTAACTACTTTATAAATTTTGCTCAGCAAGTCACATTTCTCTTGAGAGGTAGTTAGGCATATTACCATATAGGGGCTATAAAATAAAGGAGAGACAAATAGAATAGTGAAGGTGATCATATGTTCTGGAACTTCTGGTACAATGCCAATGCCACAGATTTTGTTCCATTGTTCATGCATGCGTCAGGCCGTGTGTGCAAATCCTGATTGGGAAAAGAAGGTGACCTTTGTTTTAGATTCTGAAATGTCATGAGATAATGAGATAAGCATGTAGCTTTGGGTCTCTTCTCACCTTGTTTTAAAGGAAGCTCCTGTTTACTTGTTGAAATATATCAGTACTCACCCACCCCCTCAAACACATGTTCCCCCTTTAATAACTCACTTCTTATGTAATCCCATCTTTCACATAGGTTTTAATTATGCTTTCTTCAACCTTAATATTTGTTTCTGTTACTTAGATGTTTTTCTACAATTACACTGTAAGCTTCTTCAGAACAGGAAGGAGTGTCTGTACTAGTCTGCTAGGGCTGCCATAACAAAATAATACAGACTGGGTGGCTTAAACAATAGGAATTTATTTATTACAGTTCTTGAGGCTGGGAGTCCAAGATCAAGGTGTGGACAGGTTTGGTTTCTCCTGAGACCCCTCTCCATGGCTTGCAGATGACCATCTTCCTGCTGTGTCCTCACGTGACCTTTTTTCTGTGCACACACATACCCAGTTTCTCTTCCTTTTCTTATAAAGACACAAGTCATGTTGGATTAGGTCCCTACCTTTATGAGCTAATTTAATCTTAATTACCTCTTTAAAGGCTCTATCTCTAAATATAGTAATATTGGAGATTAGAACTTCAACATACAAATTTTGGGGGGACACAATTCAATCCATAACAGTGTCTGTATCTTGAAGATAGTCTTAATTCCAATTTATAGGGAATGTCTTTTGTATGGGAGAATAAACCAATGATATGAGAGGGGTGGGTAATTTTATCTGAAGTATGAAATTGGTCAGGCTGAGCATGATTTTCAATCAAATGCTCTTTGTGGACAAGTACGTTGACTCACTATGAGAGAAGGTTTAAAAAAAAAAAAAACAAATTGTAACTGAAACGCTTAATTAAAATAAAACCACGCTTTGTTGACATGCCAACAGGACAAATAACTGGCTTTAATAGTAAGGCAGCAGACTCAATCCACAATTACCATGACCTGCTGGAAAATCTCAACAGCTTATCCATTAAAACCACAAACCCTTTGTCCACCTTTGAGGTGGGTCAATAGGGAAAACCAACATCTGCAAAAAAGCCACAATGTTTTACAATTTCTGCCAGTCACTTAATAGCTATAATTTCCTCAAACCCTCACAGCTTAAAATATAAGTCCAATTGGCCTCAGGTGTCAGACAAGAATTCTGAGACTCAACAAAGTAAAATAAGTTATCTGAAGAAAAATAGAAAGACTTGATATATTTGAATGTAAATTACTTTTTAATTTTTTAATGTTTGTCTTTTAATTTTTTTGGTCTTTTTTAAATTATTAGTTTCAGGTATAAAAAACAATGTAACAGTTAGACTTCATACCCCTCACAAAGTGATAGCCCCTCTCCCCCAATCTACTACCCTTCTGACATCGCACACAGCCGTTACATTTCCATTGTCTCTATTCCTTATGCTGTACTCCATTTCCTGCGACTTAATTTTATTAAATTTTCCGGGGTGAAATTGATTTGTAAAATTACATAGGTTTCAAATGGCCAATTCTATGATACATCATCTATATATCACATTGTGTGCTCACCACCCAGAGTCAGTTCTCCTTCCCTCACCATATATTTGACCCCCTTTACCCTCTTCTACCATCCCTCCTCCCCCCTTACCCTCTGGTAACCACTAAACTGTTGTCTGTGTCTATGAGATTTTGTTTGTTTGTTTGTCTTGTTCATTTGTTGCTTTCAGTTTTATATCCCACATACAGTTCTTGACTTTTTCTCTCTGACTTTTTTCGCTTAGCATGGTCATCTCAAGATCCATCCCTGTTGTCACAAATGGCAGTATTTCATCTTTTATTATGGCCGAGTAGTATTCCATTGTATCTATGTACCACATCTTCCTTATCCAATCATCTATCGAAGGACACTTTGGTTGTTTCTGTGTCTTTCATAAAGATATATGTATCCCTATGTTCATTGCAGCATTATTTAAGATGGCCAAGACATGAATGTAACATTTTTAAAAAGTAGAATTACATTGTCAGGAATTAGCAATGAAAATATGACATAAGAAAACTTGGCTGCATAAAGTTTCACTGAGATGAGACAAATTGCTGCATGTTACCTAAAGAAGTTTTAGAACAAATTAAATAATTATTTTATATGCTTTAAAACATGTAAGAAGAATATGAACATAATTGCAGTCACAATTGACCAAAATGTAAAGAAATACTTTAAAAATTGGAAAGCATTTAGATTATGAATATACATTATTTTGAATATTTTTAGACCATAATGATTTGGAAGAGTATTTTAACATTTTGGATTGGAATTTTAACATATTGTCTTTTAAAAAGTAAATATTTTGTTTGAAAACAAAACATCAGCTTCTAAATCCTGACAAATGTCACAGCTATTTATTGAAAAGTATAAAATTATACAAGAAGCCAAATAAAAGAACATAAATTGTACAGCTCAAAATACTCAAATTTTCAGAAGTTTGGTTTTAGAAATACATATACTGTGATACAGTGCATGGTAATCTAGTGAGCCCAGAAAAAGTGGTGTTTCTTTTAGTCAAAGGGAGCAATCTGACATCTGTTCAAGTTGTTTCAAAAACAATTATGAATATACTTTTTCGTCAAAAGAGAACTTACATACTAATTTTTGTAATGTTTCTACTATATAAAAGAAAAAAATGCCCTTCACTTTAGGTATGCCACAAACAAGACCTAAATCATTTATTATTTCTTCATAAACAATGTTAATACAATTTTACAATAATTTTACCTACATTTAGGTTATTATTTTTCAAGGTGTTGCATTAGAAGCTGGATCTTGCAAGAATAGGCAAGCAAGCCTCCTTTGGAATAAAAAGAGAGTTATTCTGAGTGTTCATTCATCCATTCAGACCTAAAGCTACTATTATAAAGTTATTGCTAGAGAGACTGACACAGTTCAGTACAACTCACAAAGTCCCTAGAAGAGCCATGACATTCAAATAAATATGCAATGAGTGCTAAGAATACACTTAGAGAAGTGTTATGTATGATTGAGAGGTTCAAACAGGTCCAGGATAATACACGTAGATTCTTTTATCAAGTTTGTCTTCTCATTGGAAAGATAGGATTTAAATCCATGAAATAGATAACATTGCAAAGTTTTTGTGCTATGCATGAGGAAATAAATGGGACATAAAATGATATAGTGTTATCATAGTTTTAAAAATGAAGAGATCATTATGAGAAGCAACAGCTAAGGAATGCTTTCTAGATGGAGTAAGATCTGATTTAACCTTGTGTTGTGAGTGGAGTTTGTAGATAGTGTTATATCAGAATCAGTCTAGGGCCTTAAATTTACAAACTGTAAGGCCCTGGAAACAAAATGACTTGAGCTCCCATGCAGAGACTATGGATGGTATATTTAGTGGCCAAGCAGTGACCAAAGTGGCAGGTCCATGTGGAGGGATAAAAGAGGACAGTTAGAATAGGATTAGGACAAATTTACAGTGGGACGGGTTGCTAGGGTGACGAGCTTGGATGTGAATCAATGGTAAAAAGGAGCCACTGAGTGCTTTTGAAAGGCTGTGATAGGGGGAATGGGATACTCTTAGGACAATTAGATCCACAGTAGTAAGCATGCTGATATATTTAGTTATGCACCCCGAGAAAGAGGATTGAGGGGAACAGGTCTCTAGCTGGGACAAGATAGAAAGATGTGAGGATGTACTCCTTACTAGACTGCAAATTCTGTAAGGATAGACTGCCTTTCATGTCTGTGGGTGTATTCTCAGTATTTAGCACGCAAACAGGTACTAAATAAATATTTGCTGAATGGATGGATAGATTTCCTTACAAAGTCAAATATTGTATAGTATTTGAAAGGAAAAAGAAGTATGGTATTGTGTTAGCACAAATGTTATTTGAGACTTAGGATGAAAATTATTTTTTCAAGGTTTTGCAAAGCCACCTTCCCAAAGAAACATTGAACCACTTTCCCATTATATTCAGGGGTGCACTGTCTTTTATCAACAAGATCAAGAAGTCAAGTTTAGTGGTTACCAGAGGGTAAGTGGGGAGAGGGTGGGTAGAAGAGGGAAAAGAGGATCAAATATATGGTGATGGAAAGAGAGCTGACTCTGGGTGGTGAACGTACAATGCAATAGATAGATGTTGTGTTATAGAAATGTACACTTGAAACCTGTAATCTTGAAAATGTAATTTTACTAACCAACATCACCCCCAACAAATTAAAAAAAAAAAAAAGAAAGTCACGTGCAACACAACAGAGTAAGGTTTTCTGAAAGACCATATTTCAGGAAGCTCATCTACCCTTGTTTCAGCCTGTCCTCTTGGAACATATTTCTGGCACCCCTTCCGGGACAGTTCCTAAGGTAGTCGGATATTCCAATCGCTTCTCATGTTGTTTGCACTTTCATCATTGTCATAATGCTAATCCCAAACATGAAGGAACATTTTAGTACTGACCCAATTATTCTGTTTAAGAAGTTCGGTCCAGGTATAATTTAGAAACTGTCATGTTTCAAAAAAAGTTAAGATGAAAATGCTGACACACTCAGTGTTAGACCTCGCCAGGCTGGAAAATTGTAGTATCTGAGAGATGCAGATAGCCAAGATCATGCGGTGGTAGGCAATTCATGTTGAAATGCGAGCTCCTTTTTAATTGTACAATTTTACAGTATTTTAAATTCATGAGGATGCTCCCTCTACCTTTTTTTGGTGCTACGTGTGGGTATGCTTCATTAAAAAAGTGAAAGGCATGGAATTAGAGATGCTAGCTGACCTCATCGCGTTCATCATTTCGCTGCCGTTAACACATTTCAGCCGAGTGTAGGTTTTAAGGATGAGAAAAAAGTAAATGATGTTTGGATCAAGTGTTTCTTGACCCCTTTCCCTTGGTCTCTCCCTACATATCTCTAAAATCTTCATTTGCCTCTAAATGTCTCTTTCAGTTTATATTTTTTTCTGTAAAATGTGATAACAGTGACAAAGTTTGTTGACCTGAAATACGTCCTAAATCATTAGTAATATTGCAAGCAGTGCTTCCAAACTCTCTTTCTTATTTACCCCTTACATCTCCCTGGCTGTATGCATCCCTTTTTGAAAGAAATGCAGTGTTTTCAATCCATTTTATTATGCTTCCAAATTCTTTAACAATCAGTAATTTTATCCCTCCTTTTACTCATCAGTTGCTAATTGACAGTGAGTTTTTATCCAAACAATAACCAATCAAAAGATAATGAAGAAAAGTCCAGATATATCTGAGGAGAAACTCAGGGGAAAGCAGGTGAATGACATGGGAATTCAAACCAAGGAGATTCCAAAGGAAATACTGAATAAGCTCTTAAATGCATAAATAATGTCATTGCTCACCAAACTTTTTGTCACAATGCTTTCAATAACAACTCTGTTGACATATTTGGCAGGCTCTAAGTTAAAATTTAAAACTACTTAGCTCAATCATTTACTTTACTGAAGCTTCGGATCTTTTTTTTTTCTTTTCTCCTTTTGGCATCCATATTTAAAGAAAAACTCTAAAATACATTTGGTTTTCTTCTGAGTCCAGGGCTGCCGACTCTGCCACTCAGTCACCACATGGTGCAGGTGACAGGAAGGAGTGCATACAGCCTCAGCATGCTTCTCCAAGATAGCTCTTTCTTGGGACAGGCGTTGTTATTATAGAACAAGTCCGTGAGCTCCTCGATGCAGCTACGTATAAGTTTCCAAGTCACACAGTATTAGATACAAACTTTGGCTCTGTCACTTACTAGCTGCATAAGTTTCCTCCAGTGTTTCCCCCAAAATAGGACCAAGCCAGACCATCAGCTCTAATGTGTCTTTTGGAACAAAAGTTAATATAAGACCCGGTCTTATTTTAATATAAGACCAGGTATAATATAATATAATATAATATAATATAATACCCAGTCTTATTTTAATATAAGACCCGGTCTTATATAATATATAATTAATATAATATAATATAATATAATATAATATAATATAATATAATATAATATAATATAATACCGGGTCTTATTTTACTATAATATAAGACTGGGTCTTATGTAATATAATATAAGACTGGATCTTATTTTAATATAATGTAAGACCAGGTCAATATAATATAATATAATATAATATAATATAATATAATATAATATAATATAATATAATATAATATAATATAATATAATATAATACCGGGTCTTCTTTTACTATAATATAAAACCTGGTCTTACATAACATAATATATCGTATCATATATCATATGATACCGTGTCTTATATTAATGTTTGTTCCAAAAGATGCATTAGAGCTGATTGTCCAGCTAGGTCTTATTTTTGGGGAAACACGGTAACTACTTTGTATCTCTGTAATTCTCATCTATAAAATGAGGAAAACAATACCTCTCGTCTCACAGGGTTGTTGAGAACATTGAATAAGAGACTCTCAATTGTTCTCACATAGTGGCTGAAACATCACAGTCACTTCAACTGCTGGTAGCCTTCTCTTTGCTGGAAAAACCAAGGGGACACATATCCATCCCCTTTAACCCTCAGGATCTGGAGGTGGGAGATGTCTCACAGAGGCTTATGTAATTGTCCTCTCATCTCAGTCTTCCCCATCTACTTTGCCTACTTCTTATTCTAGAAAGGAGGAAAAGCTTCCTACAGTTGCTTGTTTATTAAAGCTCACTGGTCACCAGCAGCTTTTTTCATCACTGAGGACAGTATGAGCGTCCTCATTGTATCTTCCTTGCCTTAATCCTCATTGTGTCCCAGTACCTAGTCGAGCACTTTGATATGTGTATATTTTGGGTACTGCTTTTTAGAAATGATTTTCCTGAGAGGTTTTACATGTGCTCCTGTTCAAATGCAAAGATACATGTGATCTCAGGATTTACAGGATAATTTCTGGATGCCGTTTTGGGGTTGCAGTCCTTTCCCCCACCCCTCAACTCCCTCCCACCCTTAACTTTCTCTCCTCTTAGCCTGCATCATTTCTATCTCTGTGTCTATCACCACCTAACATTGTATGCTCTATTGTGTTTTTTATTGTGGACGTATTAGAACAGGGACCAGGATCCACTCACTGCTGTATTCCCAGCCCCAAAACAAGTCTAGCAACTCAATAAGTATTTGCTGAATGAACGGCTACAAAGTAAAATGATCTTTTCTGTCTGCCCTTATAGTTTCATTACTTCTTTTGGTGTTTTATCACATAAGTCAATAATTGCAATTTGCCTATTTTAGAATTATAGACACTCAGAAATGGAAATGAGAATGTGAATAACAATATTAACAATAACAATTGCAGCACTAGTAGCACAGAGGTTTTATTGTATGTCAGGCACTGGTCCAAATACTTTACTTCACCTCTCATTTAATCCTCAAACCAACTATAAATAATAGTTACTATTATTATTTGCATGCTACAGGCTGGATTGTTAGGAACAGAAAGTTTACTTAACTTGAGAAAAATGTTTAAAATCGTATAGTCCAGCCTCTCATTTCAGAGGAAAAGAAACAGAGGCCCAAGACTTAAATCTACTTGCCTAAAGCCACACCTGAAGATGGTGTGAGAGCTAGAATTTCAGTCCAGATTGTCTGAATATGATCCCAAGCTCCCTTTCTCTACTATTTGTATCATACCTGTGTGGATTAAGTCCTGGGTGCATTTTTGTGTACTTGAAAATGACACAGTGACTCTAAGAGGCGTTTTAAGAAGGTAAACAGTGCAAAATATACCAGATCATATTATTCAATATCAGCAATTTGAATGTTTTTTTTTATGTGTCTTTCTAAAAATGTGTTATTAAATTTATTGGGGTGACATTGCTTAGTCAAATTATGTATGTTTCAAGTGTACAATTCTGTAATAGCTACATTGCATTGTGTGCTCACCACTCAGAGTCAGTTCTCCTTCCATCACCATATATTTGATCCCCTTTTACCGTCTGCTACCACCATCCCCTTACCCTCTGGTAACCATTAAACTGTTGTCTGTGTCTATGAGCTTTTGTTTCTTTGTCTTCCCATTTGTTGCTTTGAGTTTTATATCCCACATATATGTGAAATCATATGGTTCTCAACATTTTCTGCGTGACTTATTTTGCTTAGCATGAGAATCTTAAGATCCATCCATGTTGTCAATAATGGCAGTATTTTGTCTTTTCTTATGGCAGAGTAATATTCTATTGTGAATATGTACCACATCTTCTTTATCCAGTCATCTATTGAAGGACACTTTGGTTGTTTCCATGTCTTGGAATAAACATTGGAGTACATATATCTTTACAGATAAATGTTTTCATATATTTTGGGTAGATACCCAGAAGAGGGATTGCTGGGTCATATGGTAATTCTATTCTTCATATTTTGAGGAGCCTCTATACTGTTTTCCATAGTGGCTTTGCCAATGTACATTCCCACCAGCAGTGTATGAGGGTTCCTTTTTCTCCACAGCCTCTCCAACACTTGTTACTATTTGTCTTGTTGACAATAACCATTGCATGTTCATTTTTTTACATTTAAGAATAAGCAAGAGTGCTCAGTCACACAGGTGAAATTTGAGCTTCAGAGAAGTAGCGTAATATTGTCAATGACCCCATTTAGCAGCCCATTTTTCAGAAAATATATCTGTTTCATCGGGCAGATACCTACTGAGCACCTGCATGTGGGGTGCGCTGTAAAAAATGCCGACGATACTACTGTGAACAAAATACGTCCTCACAATGCTCGTGGCCAGGGCTAGCACACAGACACATGAAAGCTCACTGAACATCGTAAGCTCTACATTTGGGAGAAGTACAGAGGGATCGGGAAGCATCATGGAAAGACTCACAAGATACCTAGCAGCCGGTGAGGACCTGTGCTTCAAAGAACTTACAGAAGATGCTCTAAGTACTTCCTCTGTGCTGGGCATTGCTCAAGGTGATGGAGAGAAAACAATGAGCTACAGCCTGCCTCCGTCCTCAGGGCTTGTGCTGTTTGGGAGGAGAGCTGGATGAGGTGCAGTTCTCACATGGTGTAATAAGCACTCTAATAGAAATAATACACCAAGAGCTAGGCAGTATGGAGGCCGGTGCTGTGAATGAAGGCAAGACATTTGGGGAAGCCCTCACTCAGGTGGTGACACCTTAATCTGGATCTTTGATGAGTGAGGGTGATCCAGATGGAGTAGGAGGGGCAATGGAGAGGCTTTCAGAACAAGAACAAAAATATTTGGATGAGACAGAGCATAGCAGAACTGCCAGATCCTTGAGTTATTGTTACCCATTAGGCTAAAAGAAAGGCACTTTCCTTTGTGTAAAAATGTATTGCTGTAAATTGTTTAGCAGATCATTTAATGAATCTCTACACTTAAGGCATTCATGAATTAAATCACAAAATATCCACCATGCCTGATGGGACAGAACCCCAAAAATCAGTTTCCAGGCTCTCGGCCTCACGTGGAAAGGTGCTGGCTCAGGTACTAAATGGCCATCAACTGTGATTGGGCGGCCATCAGCTGTGGCTAGTTGGCCGTCAGCTGTAACCAGTGAGCCATTGGCCACTAATATAACTGCTGTGGCTAGGCTAGCAGAAAAAATGGGGGCTAGCAAGAAGATGGTGGCTGAGCCTGCAAGCGGAGCAATGAGGGTTGAGAATTATATGGCTCCTATTTCCTGTGTCTCCAACCCAGCCACCAGCGAGAATATAGTGGTATGACTCCCCCATCTATGGCTCCATGGGTGTTCCTTTTTGGCCTCACCATGTCCTGCGTTCTTATGTGGGGAGCGGGACCAGAGACCTCGCAGGCCTCCCCGCACGACAGTGCCTCTTTATGCTAGCCTCATTACTAATAGTACCAGCACCTCCTGCGTGGGCCAGCTGGAGGGTTGGGAGTTGCTGCCTAGGTAATGCTTACCAACTGAGGTCCTGTCACAAGTGGGTTTTGCCAGGTTCCACAAACAAAATGTTAAGGTTCCATGAGCATCTAATGAGAATTGCAGTCATTGGTTAAATAAAGGAACCATTAGGTGAGGAGCTGAACAGAAAATATGCAACATGAATTTGGTGGTTTCTGGCTGCAGGGCAGGTGTGCATCCAAGTAGATAGGGAGACTATGTACGACGTGTGACAACTAAGTTCACGAGCTCATCCTAGAAAAAGTGCTACATACCTCCTTGCTGAATATCACTATGGTCACCTTCAGAGTACTCCCCTTGGGAAGCTATGTACTGACGCTAGCACCTAGTCCACACTTCAGAGCAATTCTGGAACTCTTTTTCTGGAATGGCCATCAGAGCTGTTGTCGTATTACCCTTTATGTCCTGAATGTCATCAAAATGTCTACCTTTCAATATTTCCTTTACCTTCGGGTAAAGAAAGAAGTCACTGGGGGCCAGATCAGGTGAGTAGGGAGGGTGTTCCAATACAGTTATTTGTTTATGGGCTAAAAACTCCCTCACAGACAGTGCCGTGTGAGATGGTACATTGTTATGATGCAAGAGCCATGAATTATTGGCGAAAAATTGAGGTCGTCTAACCTTTTCACGCAGCCTTTTCAGCACTTCCAAATGGTAAACTTGGTCAACTGTTTGTCTAGTTGGTGCAAATTCATAATGAGTAATCCCTCTGATATCAGAAAAGGTTAGCAACGTCATCGTAACAAGTTCGCGAACTTAATTGTCAGACCTTGTATGTCCTGTGTGTTGTGCACCTCTTTGTAACCCAAGGGTGCTATAGTAAACTGGTATCATATTTGGAAGTGAAAATGTCGTGAAATCTGATAGTAAACTAAAGGAAAATATTTAAAAATGTAAATAAATATAGTGTGATTACTTTGTATCTAGAGTAGTGGTTCTCTAAGTAAGATATCCAAACCATCACAATTAGCATCCCTGGAACTAATTGGAAACTCTGGGGGTAGGTGTGGCCCAGCAGTCTGTGTTTTGACCAGCTCTCCAGAGGATTCTGATTGCGCTCAAGTCTGAAAACCACTGAACCAGAGCACTAGTACTTAAGGGCCAGCATGATCAGCCTCACCTTGAGAGCTTGTTAGGAATGCAAATTCTTGGACCCCACTCTAAGTCTATTAAATCAGAATCTTTGGGAGTGAGGCCAAGAAAATTGCTTTAACAAGATCTCTGTGTGATTCTTATTCATGTCAAAATGGGAATCATTGTTGGAACCATTGGTTCTCAGCTTGATTGCATATTTGAGTCACTTGGGGATACCTTTTAACTATTCCAGGCCCAGGTCACATAACAGGCCAGTTAAACTCAGAGTCTGTGGAGGTGGGACCCAGGCATCGGTTGTATTAAAAGTAGCCAAGGTTGAGACTGTGGGGACAGAGCCAGGAGTGCAGTTTCCAGGCTCTTGGCCTCACATGGAAAGGTGCTGGCTCAGGTAGTAAATGGCCATCAGCTGTGACTGGATGGCCATCAGCTGTGGCTAGTTGACTGTCAGCTGTAACCAGTGAGCCATTGGCCACTAATATAATTGCCGTGGCTACGCTAGCAGTAAATGGGGGCTAGTAAGATGGTAGCTGAGCTAGCAAGCGGCGCAGTGAGGGTTGTGGATCGCGTGGCTCCTGCTTCCTGTGTCTCCAACCCAGCCGCCAGCGAGAATATAGTGGTATGACTCCCCTATCTATGGCTCCATGGGTGTTCCTTTCTGGCCTCACCATGTCCTGTGTTCTTATGTGGGGAGCAAGACCAGAGACCCCGCCTGACACCCCGCGTGACAGAGACACATGAATCTAGAATTAAAAGGATTTAGATGTTTGAGAGTATGTCAAGATGGTGGTCAAACTGCAAGAGTTTGAAGAACCACTACCTCCACCAAAAGGAAAATGTAAGTCAGATATTCTGGCCCGTACTGTACTTTGATTTCACCTTCAGTATTCTTGACTTGAGTTATTTTGAGTATGTATAGTAGTATTGTTATGAGTCTTATTACTAATTTATCATGTTAAAATTTGACTTTCAATTAAGTGGATCTAAACTTCTCTTCCTGGCCTCCAGAGCTCTTTTCTATCTGGCCCAACTTGAACATTTTCAAAAAGTTTGTTCACACCTTGCTTCCTGGCCCTGAGGGGTGCTGCTGATTTTCTTCACGCTAGAAGTGCACATTATCACTGTGGGGGCAGAGCCCCAGAAAGCAGTTTCCAGGCTCTCGGCCTCACATAGACAGGTGCTGGCTCAGGTAGTAAATGGCCAACTGTGATTGCATGGCCATCAGCTGTGGCTAGTTGGCTGTCAGCTGTAACCAGTGAGCCATTGGCCACTAATATAACTGCTGTGGCTACGCTAGAGAGAGAGAAGAGAGGAAGAACGGGGGCTAGCAAGAAGATGGCGGCTGGGCTGGCAAGTGTGGATGGTGGTTTGCGGACAGTGTGGATCCAGCCTCCAGTGAGAGTATAGTGCCGCTAGAGAGAATATAGTGGTATGACTCCCCTACCTATGGCTCCGTGGGTGTTCCTTTTTGGCCTCACCATATCCTGCGTTCTTGTATGGGGAGCGGGAGCAGAGACCCCGCAGGCCGCCCCGCACGACAAATGGCGCAGCAAGCAGGGTCTCCCGCATGACAATCACACCATGAACCTTTCCTTCAGGGAGTCCCTTCCCCTCAATAATATCCCTGGCCCCCTCCTCATTTAGGGAGCGCCTACTCCTACCTGAAGGCAGTGGTTCTCAGCCTTGATTACACAATGGGTTATGTGGAGAGCTTGGAAAATTACTGATACCTGAATCCCATTTTCAGAAGTTCTCCTGTTCCGTGATAAAGCCAGAGTGTAAGGGATTTTTAAAAAGTCCCTCAGTGTGATTTTTTTAATGGGCAATGAGTGTGAGAACCACTGCTTTATGGGCAAGCTCGAACTCTACCACCTTCAAAAACTGTTCATTCTTTCCAGCTTTCATAAATTGCCCCCAACTCTGAATCCCTGTTGTAAATAGTGGGTGGCCATCCAGTTTAGCAACCAATGTATCCTTTTTGTTTCCATTTGCTAATCATTTCCATGTATTCATTTGTAATCACAATCTGAATTCCTTAAGAGTTGAGGCCTTGTTACATTCTTTTATCCCAGGTAGTAACTAATAGAGTGATTTAATAATAAGGATTGTTCATGGCTTGACTGTTAAATATGAGTTGATGCCTGGGATTAAAATGCCGTAGAAGTGGAAGAGATCTAAGAAATCACCCAGGTGGCTACATATATTACAATAATAGCTACTGTTTACTGAATACTTGTATTCAGATTCTGATTGGCGTTTAATCATCACATCAGTCCTGAGAGGTAGAAAGTGGGGGTCGTCCTTGCTTAGGATATGGGAAAATTGTGCTACAGAGAGCAACTTGTTTAAAGTGGAAGTATGTGGCACCCAAAAGGGGCACAGTTCTGGGATTAAAACGGATCTGTTATAATTGTACTAAAAGGTCTATATTTCCTTATAACTTTGATTGGGATGAGGCCCAAAGGGTCAATTTCTAATGTTCAAATTCCTGGATATGTATAGTTATCTTAAAAATACTAAACAAAATTGAAATTACGTATCCTCCACCTAACGTATTAGCTAAATTAGTCTGTTTTTAAGGGAAAAGAGTCCTTTGTGGAGTTCTTTGTGGAGCCCTTTGTGGAAAATAATATGGCACTTTATTTTTATTGAAGTTATGTAACATGATAATATTCAATGACCAATTTGGAAAAGGGAGATAAAGCTTCTCAACTAAATACAAATGAGTTTACAGTTTAACTGCTTTTTATTTTATAATAATTAACATGAGCTCTAAAAATATCAAAACTTCATTAGGAAGCACTTTATAAAATAGAAAGGCTGATCTGCAGTATGATTTCCATGTAGATTAAATTGAACTTGTAAATGATTTTATAAAATACAGAAACCAAGATATTCAAATTAGATGTCAGAATAAATTGTGTTCAAACAAATACCTATTGAGAACTGAATTTATTCTTTTTCTTGTGATTTCTTGTCTATCTCTTCAGAAACAAAATGTCCTCAGTCTGATTTGTTTCCAGTTTAACATTCTTAAGACAATGTAAATATGGCAACTTCCAATCCTCTTTTTCTGTTTATCTCACCACTATTCTTATCTAGACATTATCAGTCTCTTATCTTTTCTGCATTTCATAGGCACCAGGATCCAGAATAATTGGGTGAGCTTGAGACAATAGCAAAAGTGACATTTTCACAGTGCAGGCAACAATCATTCATTTAATGAATATTCATTTGCCATCAACTATGAGCAAAATACTATCTAGGCAATGCAGGGTATACAAAAATGTATTAATATGGCTTATACCCTCTAAGAGCCTACACTTATTAGACAAGATAAAGCACATGCATAAACAACTATACTGTAGGATAGGAAACAAAGGCCCTAGAATGTACAGTTTAAGTGCTATTTGAGTTTATAAAAATAGATTCAATTTTTGTTAGCTAAATCAAGGAAGACTTCCTGGAGAAACCGGCATTTGAGCACACACGTGAAGTACCAGTCGGATCAAGCCAACGTTGAGGTGGAATGAGTGGTATTCCACACTGAAAAAGATACACTCAGGGTAAATGTGAAGAGCAGTGGGAAAACCAACCAGTGGCAACAGGCCTAATTTACAATGCCTGACTGCCTGTGACACTTTATAAATATGGTGACGATAGTTAGTTTGCTCAGAACGATACCAGTTTACACTTGTCTTCCCTATGTAATAATTTATTGTGCCATTTTCACTCTCAAAAGTGCCCTGGTCTGCATGATATATTTAATGATCACTCTATTTCTAAGGGAACTGCCCTGTGTCCAGTTCCTGTAAAAGAATGGGCTCAGGTCCCACATAACTCTGCTCTCCCCTTGGCTAATGAGACCCAGGAATTGGCATCAAAAGATAAGTTGCACAGTGATAGATAGTTAATGAACTTATTGTGGTGATCACATCGCAAGGTATATAAATGTGGACTCACTATGTTGTACTCCTGAAACTAATACAATACTGTATGCCAACTATACTTAAATATTTTCTTTTAAAAAAGAAATAAGTTGCCTAATTAGATTTCTTTTTGTCAAAATGAAAAACCCAAAAACCTCACAACAGGTACAGAAGCTATATAGCTTCCATTACATGACATAGTATAGCCATGAAAGCTATATTCAGATCAGAATTATGAGGAAACAGAAACTGAATATGCTGTAGCAGCCAAATAGTTGCAGAACCAAATGAGACCGACACCTAGGAAGTAGCGGGGGTGCAATAATGGAAGAGAGCTGCAGTGAAATTGCCTGAACTCCTACTGGTAAGATTCCTACTGATGCCTTGAATCCAGGACTACCTCCATCTCCAGTCTCTGTGATGGCCAGCCTTACAGCTGCTGTTACTGAGGTCCCCGGAGATTCCTCGTGTTTCATCTGAAATCTTAATAATCCTTTCCATTTTTCTATCCGTCTATAGCTCAAGTAAGCACTGGGGTCCATGTTGCTTATGAAAGAGGTAGGAAAGGGGTGAAGACAGAGGGTCCAATTAACAGGATATTGTGATATTTCAGGGAAGAGGCAGTAGTAGTGCAGACTACTGTCTGAGGAATGGGAATGGAAAGGAGAGAAGTTGAATGTATGAGACTTGGCAACTGATTAGATGGGAGGGGTAAGGTGAAGTAGGAAACCAAAAATGATTGCAAATATTTTCATTTTGATTTTTTTCATGTTAGAAGACAGTAGTGCCATGAAGAAAAAAAAATAGTTCCAAACCAAATAAACAGCAATAATCAAGGAAACTGTTAACAGTTCCAAGAAGGGAGATTAATAGAGACAATTAGTTCCATAGAGGATGAAAGACCTGAGAAGCCAAACAAGAAATGATAAAACGACCTAGAAATGAGCAATAACGAGAAGCTGTTCCCACTTCCACGCCTGAGAGTTTAAGCACCAGGTGATGCTACTAGATATCATGAGTCAAAATCATCAGGTGGGAGTTAAAATCAGGTGGGAACTTTCTGGCTGGAGCTGCAGAAACAGGAGGATGTGTCCAGCAGGAAGCTAGGAAGCTGGAACACCAGAGGAGATTCAGGCACTGCCAGAATATACCCTCCAGAGCAGGGAACAGAAATGCCCTGAATTCTCCCTTTTTGCTGCCATTTAGTTCCCTCAGTAGTCCCCCATATTTTCCAAATCCATCGAGAAGTTATTTGGCAAATGAGTCTGGGAAATGTAGTTTGTAGTGAAATGGATCTTAAGGGACATAGGTAATGACTGGTACAACAGCTGAGCTCTGTGAGCAGGAGTGGAAAGCAGGAATAATATAGTTTTTTGTCTCTAATGGTTTGAACACAAAGACGCAAAAGAAAAAAAAAAATGTTTGCTCAATGAGCCATTCTGACTGGCCCTGTAGGCAGCTGTTCTATGAGTAAGATTTTTAGACCAAACAGTTACTTCAAATGTCACTGTCATGTAGTCATAACAGAAATACCAGACAGGAATTAATATTGACTTGATCTGTCACAGTCATCAACTGTTTTAAACCGATGATCTTCCATGTAAATGTCTGTGAAACTGCCAGCCGCGTTAGGATTAATTGTGTAAATGAGTGTAATGGATTCCCCCACTAAGATTCAGAAGATTGCCAAGCAACCAGTGTCTGTGTAAGAATGGTGATTCTCTATTCACTACATTTCTTGGACTGATAACCCAGTTAAATTTCCTATGTTGCCAGCATATACAAAACCAGACTGCATTTATTTACTTGTTTGTAGAACTATCATTCATTGAGTACCTATTGCCAGACAAAATACAGAGACTATAACTATGAATAAGATAGGTCTTGTACTCCAAAGAGCTCTTGGGGTTGGGGTGTACAAATAAGTGAGCAATTATTATAATCCATTGGGGTAATATCATGGTGGTAACCACTGGGTGATAGCTAAATGTGTGGAAGAGGCAACCAAGTCTAATTTGAAGGAATCAGACTCTTTTCAAGGATATAGCATCTATCTAAGTTAGAATAGCTGTCAAATAACATGGATTTCTGGGAGGGAAGTATTTCAAGCCACGATAGTGGTGATGCAGTGACCCAGAGCGCTTGAATTGTTTGGATGACTTCAAGTGTTTCAGATATAGGGGAGACAGAACAGACCCAAGTAAGCACAGGCCAGATAACAACGATCTGAATAGGGGTATGTTGCTAAATGTTTAACAACTAGTTCTTTGGAGAGAGGGTCTGTTTTGTAGCATCTGCCAATTTTGTGGCACAAATACTCCAGCTTGGCCAATGTTTAGCTACCAATGTCATGTCATTGACTGTGGAGTTGGGAGGAGATGGGCAGTAGCATAGCATTATATAGTTATTTCCATTGTAGATACAATAGATAAAATGTTCAAATTATATCTTCACTGTACCAAAAACTTACAATATTTATTCCTTCACTTATCTATCCATTCACTTATTAATTTAAAAAGTATTTTGAGCCCCTGTGTGCCAGGCATGGTTCTAGTTGCTGGGAGTACACCATAGGAAAAAGGGGAAAAACATCTTTGTCCTTCTGAGCTAAAGTAAACATTATTATTGTGCCCATTTTACAGCCTGAGAAACTGAGGCAAGTGGAGATTAAGTAACGTGGTTAAGATCACACCATTAGTGTGTGGAGGAACCAAAAGAGGAAAGCAGCCCCCTAATTCTAATCCAGTGGGTCATTTCCACTATTTCACACTACCTACACAGTTGAGCTGGATTTTATTCGAGGTTCTCTATTTTTATCTTCATGTGGTTGGATAAGTAAAATAAATTTCTGTGACCTTTCAAATAAATTTAGGTCATTTTTCTTGGAAGCTTATCTGGTGTGAACTTTAAAATACTGCAATTAATAATGATTATAATATCCTAGAACTGTGTAGTAACTTCTTTCCAAGAACTCCTAGGAGCCTAAATGTATTAAACTAAGTTCTTCACGTGAGTTAGATATCATCTAAGAGTACGACGGACTTTTAAAATTGCATTAATTGCATTAACGCTTTCAAGCCCATAGAGTTTGTGGTATTTTTCTCCCAAAGAAATATATTAATTTATTGCAATCCTCTCTAAAGAATAAATAACTCATTTTCATTGACTATGTAGTCAACAGAAATACTTCAGTCATGAAGGAACTTTAAAAAAATATATAATCTGTAAATTTAAACATATGCATAGGTTCCGGTGATTTAAAAATGTGTATTGCTTCTTTGCTCTGCGTCTCGTAAAAGAAAATTATAATGAAGTCGTGTGCTACAAAAAAGACTATAATGGAGGCACTTAAAAAACCATATATTTGGAGAACTACTTGTTTGCTAGAGATTCCCGGCCCCCCTACCCCCGCTATAATAGCAGCCAAAACTTTGACTAACTTGTCTTACTCTTCTTCTCCAGACAGACACTTTTGACCCCTTCTTATTTATGCCTTTCTAGCCGTGTGCAATCTTGTCACTATCTCTTCCTTCCACTCATTATTTTCTACTTCTATTGTTTCTATCTGTATCTACGAATTTATCCCCTGGTACTTGATTATTAGATTAGTTAACCTCCCATCTCCCTCTTTCCAATTTCACTACACCACTATTTTATTAACCTTCCTAAGATTTATGAGTTACCAGCCCCCAAAATATCCATGGCTTTCTGGTCCTCCCATACTCAAGTTCATCCACACGTTCTAATTTTCACATTCTGCGTTCAAGCAACTTTCCTACTTCTAATTTCTTCGGAGAGCCACCATCTTCATGCTTCCATGCTAAAAATCCTCTTGCCTCTTCTGCCACATAGATTACAATACCTTGCCTCTCTTTTAATTCTCCAAGTTCAGCTCAAAGCATCGCTCTTCTGTGAAATCTTCTCTGAGTTTTCCCCCCTCCTACCCCCTGGATTGCTTACTTTTTATCCATTACTTTTGGGACTCAATGAAATCTGCAGTTTTAAAAATTGTATACTTTTGTTTCTTATTCATACCCAAACTTTCAAGTCTATTCATCTTGATATACAACTACATTGTGAGATCCTTTATGTCACAGAGGAGAGCACAGTTTAAATTTACACAGTCTGTGTTAGTTCAAGTTATTTCACCCCTGTAAGCCTCAAGTGCCTCATCTGTAAAATAGAATACTACTATTTACCTTACAGAATTGTTGTTGGAATTAAATAAAGATATGTAGGAAAAAGAATTCACCATGTTTGGCACATACTACCATGTAAGTACTTAGTATATGCTAGTTTTTATTCTCGTTCTCTTCAAAGCTCCACAATTCTATATTCATTTTAATCTCTTTACAGCCTTTATAAAAATGCATCTAATTTCAACTTCCGTCACCTACTCTTATTTCTAATCACCCTCGGTGAGAAGGGAATGACCTTGAGGAGAGAATGTCTGTGCTCACATTCTTCTCAGAGGTTCAAGCTGCCCTGCTTACTCAAGGTGGCTCTTTGCTCAAGTCTACCATGCCCTTACGAGGTCTGACACTTAAGTTCATGAACATATCCTAGGAAAAGTGCTACGTACTTCATTGCTGAATATCACTATGGTCACGTTTGAAGTACTCCCCTTGGGAAGCTGTGCACTGACGCCAGCGTCTAGTCCACCCTTCAGAGCAATTTTGGAACTTTTTTTCTGAAATGGCCATCAGAGCTATCGTAGTATTACCCTTGATGTCCTGAATGTTATCAAAATGTCTTCCTTTCAATATTTTCTTTACCTTCGGGTATAGAAAGAAGTCACTGGGGGCCAGATCAGGTGAGTAGGGAGGGTGTTCCAATACAGTGATTTGTTTACTGGCTAAAAACTCCCTCACAGACAGGGCCTGTGAACTGGTGCATTGTCGTGATGCAAGAGCCATGAATTGTTGGCGAAAAGTTCAGGTTGTCTAACTTTTTCACACAGCCTTTTCAGCACTTCCAGATAGTAAACTTGGTTAACTGTTTGTCCAGTCTATACAAATTCATAATGAATAATCCCTCTGATATCAAAAAAGGTTAGCAACATCGTTGCAACAAATTTGTGAACTTAATTGTCAGACCTCATAGGTGCTCAAATGGGCAGGGGAAAATGGTTCTGAGCAGTACCAAGAGCCTACCTCCAAATTTTTACATGCAAAGATAATTTTACATTTGTTCTCAGTGAGTCCTGTCTTACATATACCTCAAAATATCATTATATTAGACAACAAATAAGAGAAAAAAATCTTCAATAGTCTTCATCTTTTAGCTAACATAAACTTTCTCCATTTTTATCATTCAAGCAAATTAAAGACTTTACCAGTAACCAGATATTGAGGGAGTTTGTTTTTATTTTTAAAAATTGAGGTTCACAATGTTAGAACTTCAAAAGTTTTTGTGAGCTATAATGGGTGACAGGACAGTCACTGGGAAATGGCTTAAAAAGCTATTTCATCCTGCCCCTGGTTCTGCCATGTCTTCTGTCTGAAATCTTTACCGTTAGTCAATCTGTGGACTTCAAGTCTACCAGGTTTTGGAATCCTTTGCTAAAATTCGCATATACCTGGGTGGTGAATGCATGCTGAAAATAAACTGTTTAAATACTTGGCAATTTAGGATAACTACCATACTCCCTGTTATTAGTTTCCTAGGGCCACTGTTAGTAGATTACAACAAACTGGATAGCTTAACAGAAATTTATTCTTTTATAGTTCTGAAGGCTAGGAATCTCGAATCAAGGTCAACCGGCTCTTTGAAGGGCCTAAGAAAAAATCCTTTCTTACTGCTTCCATCTTTTAGTGGCCTGAGGCATTCCTTGGCTTGTGGCAGCATAACTCCAATTTCTTTCTCCCTTTTCATGTTCCCATCTTCTTTGTGTGTCTCCCATGTCTTCTCTTCTTATAAGGACACCAGTCATTGGATTTAGGGATGATTCCGTCTCTAAAACCATAACTAATTATATCTGCAAAGACCTTTTTTTTCTAAATAAAGTAACATTCCAGCATTCCAGGTAGATGTAAAGTTTTGGGGGAACTATGTAACCTACTGTACCCCCCTTAACAATTCTGGAGAATGGAGCAATGAAGACTTCAGATAAATTAAGGAGAATTCACATTTATAGATTACTAAAAATTTTTACCACAAACTCTTACAAAAGGCCCTATAAAACATGCATTTGCTTGATTAAAACTACAAATCTGGCATTCGTTTTTGTGTTCATTATTATTTTTAGACTTAGAAGAACCATTTTATATAAAATAGAATATATAACAACACATCTTAGTTTCCCAGCATTTGTTTTGTTATTTCCTTGTCTCCATACTACTTAATATATGTTTGAGAGGAAATCATTTAGACCAAAATTCACACGGGTAGTACCATCCTGACAGCTTCAGGAAATAACCAGGGAAACAAAATTCTCTCAGAAAAAGTTCCCTCACACAAAATATTGCAAAGTTGATTCCAGATATATATTTGTTAGGAGATGGCAAGGAAGAACAGATACTATTACATAGATACGCTGCCTTTAAAATAAGATCTTTCAGCACTGGGCTTGTTTATCTCTGGAAAACTTATCCAGGACTCGTGCTTTCACTGAAAATCCCCTTCCCCACCAAGGTTTATCAGAAGATTTAAGTAATCGGAATCTTAAGAATGTTTCTAAGTCTGCACATCTACCATTTCATTAAAGTAGACAAGACAGTGTCATGCTTGTTAGTAAATTATCTAGAGTACCATGTATGTGGGTATTTTATTTGATACTATTTAACAGTATTACATATTATGTAAAATGGAGAAATTAGTCACAAAGTTTGACAATATTTCACATCAAGTAACATTTCCATTAAAATGCCCTGTTATTGATATAGAACAATGATGTTTGATGTTATAAAAAGTAAAAGGTGCTATTATAATATTCCTAATTTCTAATCTTGACCCAGCTCTTTCATCCATCCTCCCCAACTCTGTCACCAACCGGTGAGCAGTCCTTGGTGGTTAGAGAATGTTTCCTTGAATATGTGGTGTCGATATTTCTTCACGTTTCAGGACAACGAGAGCGGTGCTAAATCCGAGCCTATTGTTCAGTTCTCCATCCTCATTATCCTCAGAACACATGTATCCCAAGAAGGAACCCATCAAGACCAGAGGCAATACATATAATTTCTGTAGAGTACAGTATTTAAAATGAAAATGCTTTTGGCCTGTGTGGTCTCAGTGGGTGCGAGGCGAAATTCAGGATGCTAGCTCATCTCATACTGAGTTTAATAAAGGGTGTCCTATAAAAAGCTAATTTCTTGCTGCTAAACTGCTTTTTAAGTAATGCTAGCTGTTGCAAGAGACCCTTTCATAGCACCGACTCTGGAAGCCATGTTTGAAAGGCTAGATATACCTTGTGCGATAAGGTAGGATCCAGGTGGAATTCTTCTCCTTACGGGATGACAATGTATATAACTAATATTGTCCTTTGAGACTAGTTTGCATGCAGTTGCTGGTACGGCACTGTTCAGCAGCCTGCTGCAGATAAGAATGAGTGATGATGCCCTAGATTTTAATGGAACTTTTAGAGTGCATGCAGCAGTGGGGTGCAGTCTTCAGCAAAGAAAAACGAGCTGACTCGCAGGCATGAGAGGTCATCAAGAAAGATAAAGAAATAGGACACCCACTCTAGGCTAGGCAGGCCTTTTTAGAGGATATTATGGAAATGAGCAAGAACCAATTTAATTTTTATAATGCCATTCCATTTAACTTTAAAATACAAGGTCAAGGTACTGTGTTTTTCATAATGATTAAAGATTTGGAACACTCTTTCTGTTGAACTCTGCTGCATTTGTTTGGCAGAAAAGCAATGTGACAAGGAATAAAACTGGGATCAGCAAACAACAGAAGCATGTTCTGTAACTGTCCAACACAGGTTTAAAATGAAAAGAAAAAAAAATCATCTGATGACACATTCATCCTAAACCTGGCAGAAGGATTTCTTTTCCTAAGGTCCTATTCTTTAAGGTTAGTTTGATCCCAGGATTGTAACGTATCTTTAAAAAAAATGCATGAATAAAATCCATTGAGAACCATATATCCATGGATACAAACAGCAGTCTTTCTTATGGCTGGAAGTTTCTTTTAACCCATCTTCTGGTAAACTACCATATTTTGCCATGTATAATGCACACTTTTTTGCCCCAATTTGTGAGGGAAAAATAAGGAGCATTATACATGGATAGTATTGATTCCATTTTCCTGAAAGTTTGGTCCAAAAACATGGGTGCACATTATACACAGGAGTGCATTGTACACAGCCAAATATGGTATTTACCCTCAAATGTATTGAGAGAGATATGGAAACTCTAAAACTAGTGTAGTTTTTATCTGGTTGGTTTTGTCACAATTTCACACCACTAATTCTCAACAGGTAATATCTCTGATGTATGTGGTCAATATACTTTAGGACTAAAAACAAAAGTACTTTAAGCATATGTGTTTTTAGGTAGTGTTTCTAGATGTAAAGAAGGGGTAACTGTGATATAGTGCCTAGGATTGAGAACTTGAAGTCAAAATATCTTTTCCACAAAGTAGCCGCGTGATCTTATGTTACTTAACGTACTGAATCTTAGTTTGTTGAACTTTCTTTATAGAATGGGAGTGCCTACTTATATCTCAAGATTATTGCCAGAATTAAATGAAACAATAAGAAATGTATGCACTGAAAAGTTTATGAAATTATACGAGTTCAAAGAACTATCGTTATTTTTTTCTCTCTAGAATTTTGACCTTACTTTTCTTAGAGAGTAGCTAAATCTAAAAAACTAACCCCCAAGCAGCATTTGGCTTTAAGACAACTATGCTCATATCTTTACATGAAATAGTGTGCAGAAACTCATAGACACAGACAATAGTTTAGTGGTTGCCAGAGGGTAAGGGGGGTGGGAGATGAGGGTAAGGGGGCTCGAATATATGGTGATGGAAGGAGAACTGACTCTGGGTGATGAACACACAATGGGATTTATAGATGATGTAATACAGAATTGTACACCTGAAATCTATGTAATTTTACTAACAATTGTAACCCCAATAAATTTAATAAAATTAAAAAAAAAAAAGAAATTGTGTGTGTGTGTGTGTGTGTGTGTGTGTGTGTGTGTGTATAAAAGTTTTTCAAATACTCTGTATTTTTAAAGACTTAGTGTGGGCAGAAGGGATTTTATCAGCTATGCTAAAGGGAAAAAGTCTGAGGAAATAAAGAACTGAGTTGATAGAAAGATAGAAATATAAAACTTCAAAATGTAAACAAATGTGATGTCAATTGATGGCATATTTTTTTCTCACAAAATTGTTTAGATAAGTTAAAAATTGTTTACGTAAGCAAGATAGATATCCTCAATGCTGTGTGTCTTCCAAGTCTAAGATGCACCATTATTCATTCAGCAATTATTGCCCAGTTATTAAAAAAACAACCCAAAAAACACTGAGATAAATCTTGAGAAGGAGCTACGAAGATTCTTTGAAAACCATGTCTGGAACAGGCAAGGTAAAGCCTTACTTTTAAAAGCTCATCTTTTCCAGCACCATCCCTTAGAACATTAAAATCATTTGCCAAAATCCTTACTCTGTGGTGTTTATCAGCCTGGGGTTCTAAAATTGTTGAAACACTTTATGATTCCACAATGTTACTTAGTAATATAACAAACAGTAGCTTTGGAGATGGAAGAGGTATTAGGTGTCATGTACTTCAACCATTTCACCTAATAGACAAAGACCTTGAGTTCCCTTTCTTAAATTCATTTATCTGGTTGAAAATACATAATAGCAGAGCTAAATCAAGAACCTCTTGGGGTTAGTTTTTGTTGATGCATGACTTTGTTTGCGAATTAAAAACAGTCCTTCTTAGCTCAATTAAATTGAAATTTTGCTTTGCTCTGGTGGGAAAAGCACAACTACAAAAATAGACTTCCAAACTATGGGTCACAACTAGTTAAAGAATTTCTGTAAAACTAAAGTGACACTTTCTATAGAGCCAGAAAGTCTTGATGAAGAGGATACAAAATGTCTTGGGGCTTACCATAAATATGGAGAAGGCTCTATATGAATAAACCAGTTACAAGAGAGCAAATTTTAATAGAATAAGAACAATAATATTACTAATAGTAAAATTCTCACTTATTAATTGCATGTTGTGGGCATAGGGGCTAGATACTTTGTATCTGCTTTCTCATTCCATCCTCACTTTAAATCACATATACAACAGATTACCTCTTCAAGTGGTCAATGAACGGAAGGGAAATGCATGGGCAAACTAAATTAGGTGTATTGTGTCCACCATGTGAACTGTTGCTGTCTACAGGACTAGGGCTCAGTTCTTCATGGAAGACAAACAGAGTTGTCATCATAAATAAATGAATGAATGAATGAATGAATGAATGAATGAATGAATGGTCTCAAGGCCCCAGACATCATACCTGCACTACTTATAGACTAGAATGAGAGATTATGGAACACAAGCTCTCATGATGGCTTTAACAAACTGGAACATTTTTTTTTTTTTTTTTTTGAGTTGGAAAAATTGAACTAACTGGTGAATTTCCACTGCTAGATGTAAAGGTAGTCATATGTTATCTTCTGTAACCTTGGTGAGGGAAAAATCAGTGTTTCTTCTAGCCCTAGAAGGTAGAGGACCAGGAAGGGCTGCTTTCTTTTGGGAAGAGATTCAAGCCCCTCAATGCCCTTTTCATAATTGACTCGATATTACCAAGAAAAGTAGATGGGATTGTTTTTACAGACCCTTCTAAGGGTAATTTATTCTGATGAGCAGAGACATAGTTTTTAGTGCATAAAGTGTTCCCTTTGCACCCTTTGTGATAAACCTCACCACAGAGAACAAACATGAAGTAATGAGATTGCATGAAAAGACACCAGAGAGGAAACAGTGACTGGCATTTATTAAAGTAAAAGAACAGTGTCAACAGATGTGCTTTGCATTCTGCTCTGAAGATTAACAAGCAGGGTCAGAGTTCAACCATCATGGTGGGCAGGAGGATATTCTAATGGAATTCCCCAATCAAGGTCCTGCTGTACCCAGAAAAGAACAGCTTGCAGAAATCTCATCTTTCCCTGTACATGCCAAACCGCTTTCCGTATTCTTTCACAAGGTTTAGTTTCCAGGGAATGAGATCAAGAAATCATGATCTCCATTCCTAATTAACCCTCAGAATTGCTCAGAATGGTATGTGTATGACCGTCTTCATTTTTGTGCTGTGTGGAAATGGGAACTGATCACACGTGATATTTTCTTCAAGCCACTGGTTTAGATTCATAAACTATCCATGAAACCATTTCAGACTAGTATAGCTGTGTCTTTATACATCACGAATAAGTACTCAAATAGTGGATTAAATCAACAGAATGGATTTTTTTTCCTCTGATGATTTCAAAAATATCATCTAAGAAAGCTTATTGAAGCTGTCACTGTTCTCTCTGAATCTTTTTGTGCCAGGAGGAACAGATGGCAAAATAAAAAATGATTAGAGAGTCAATGGGGTGGGGGTGAGAATGGGGGGCCTGCCCGGGGAGACCTGCTAGAGCAGTCTTCCCTGAGCAGTACGTTAACCCATGACAGTTTCAGAAATCTGTACCCCTAAGTTGCTTGACATCCTGATACATGCCTAATGTTTCCTACTCTGATTTTCAAATATATCTGAGTGTTGTTTTTTCAACAGTGTTCTCTAGTCTGTTCACTCCCAAACTCAAGGATCACATTTTAAAATGCAAAGGATAGCACCCTTTCCTCCCCCCTTTCCAATTTGTTTTTGTTTAATTAAGGTATGATTTACATGCAATATAAGTCACCCTTTTTAGGTGTGCAATTTGACAAGCATATGTAGTCATTGTCACCACTGCCACAATCAAAATAGAGAATAGAGAATATTTTCATCACCTCAGACAGTTTCCTTATACCTCCATTGCCGTCAGACCACTCTCCACCCAGCCCCTGGCAAACAATGATATGTTAAAAGCATGTTTAATCCATGGCAGTATCAGTGGCAGTGGTCGTAACAGCAAGATCTATTTTTTGGCTATCTCGGTTTTTGAGCATGTACGTGACAGTCTGTTTTTAATGCATTATGCTATAGCCCCTCCCCTCAAGGGGTAAACTAGTGGAAGAGGCAGACAAACGGGCAGTGTTACATCAGCTCAGTTAATAGAACATTCTGCAGTGTTAGAAATACTCTATAATGTGGCTGTTGAGCACTTGAAATGTGCCTAGTGGGAATGAGGAACTGAATTTTTAACTTTATTTAATTTTAATTAATTTAAATTTATATAGCCACATGTGGCTAGAGGCTAATCTGTGGGAAAGCTCAACTTCAGTGTGATTATTTGTTCGAAAGCAAGAATTGAACCAAGGGCTAAAACTTGAACATCAGGGTTATTGGTGTTACCTTATATATAGTAAACTTATAATAGAAAAAAATTTATTTAAGTAGTAAAAGACCTGAGAAAGTTTTCTTCTCAAGGGAACACACATGGATTCTTAAATTCAAACTATGTAAGAATTGGCCTTTAAGGGTAATTCATGAGAATTTCTTTTGTGTTTCTTATGCTTGTTCTATATATCAATGGCTGATTTTAAGGGGAAAGTTCTAGAACACTGTTTTTATGTGGTTCAGCCTATTATTTGTTCTGATAAAGACATTAGGGATAATTCATCTAAATTATCAGAATAAATTTTGTCTTCATGGTATAGTAATTTACAGTGTTTTGAATGGTCAGTATGTAATAGGTCCACAGTACTATGCAGCTCTGGCTTTCATATTCTACCAATCATGTGTCCAAAAGCCATTTTTATATTTGTTTTTAATTGTGCATGGATACGCAATTGGAAATTACATTCTTGTTATCTGTTCAAAGAGATTTTAATCATCTGGTCATCACGGGATCAAATACCAGTAATGTGAAGAGGTGTCCAACCCGTAAAGTTTATTCAAAATTGTAACTTTCTCAGAAAAAAAAAATCTCATTTTGGATTTTGCATACCATATAATAAATTCCATATACTTGTGGTAAGAATTTGCAACTAATCGGAACTCATTCTAGGGAGGAACCAATTCAAAAGGCTCTGAGTGAAATTCCACTTTAGGCAGTGTTGATATTGAAACCATCATGATAATTCTATTCCATATGATGCTAAGCTATTTCCGAGACATTTTTTATCCATTAGGAGCTCACTTCACCACTGGCCCATTCACTATCACAGTATGTAATATGGAAAACTCTCTGGAGTTCAGAAAGAAACTTCTTAACTGTTTAGCTATAGAGCTTTGCCTGTGCCATTTCCTTCTTTTCCTGGACACAGCAAAAGGGATTGTTTTAAAATTGTCCAAATAGTCTCTAGACGTCCTCTGAAAAGTAGAGCAACGTGATAGTTCTTATATGTTAGAAATGACCAATCATTTACATTAAAATAATTTGGACAGGTTTCCTTTTACATTATTTTTTCTATTTTAAAGCTAATGGCCATTCATTTATTTGAGATGAGCCATATTTAAATGGGTAAATCCACATTCAAATGATATTATTTTGTTTCATTTTTATTCAGTGCTTCCTATTTAAATTACGTGAAAACATTAGATGATATTGCTATTACTTTTAGTGAGGATAAATTTCTCGTGCAAAAGTCTATAATTTTTGTCTGTATATTGGTTAGAGGTAAAAATCACATTGAAGAGGTTGCACATTTCTTTGATGGCCTTATAAATTCCAAGAGATTCAATGCTAAAATTAAGGAATGACTAGGTACTTTAAATGAAAAAGTGTGGAGTCAGCAATTAGTACTAGGGATTGCCTAAAAATATAAACATTAAAGTGTTTTACCGTTGGTTTATTGATGCCTTTGCTTGTACTTCTGTGAATAGACTAGATCATTTTTTCTTTATATCGATAATCATCAGAGTCAATTCTCTGCTTTCAGGCAGGAGATATTTACCAGTAAATCCCCCATGAACAAAGTGAGGAGATAAATTGAGCATGTCTCAAATGTACACATAGTGTCAAAACTGTACAGAAATTTTCTTTGAGGGAGAACTATTGTCCTTTCTACTCATCTTCTGTCAGCATGATGTGACTATGTGCAAAGACAAATAATACTATTTACTAAATACTTTGTTTTGAAAATAAACAGAGATTTCACAGTTCATGCATTGTAGAATTTATAAGTACTCTTTCGTGCCTTTGAGTTTGCCAGTGAAATTTTTATGAAGGCAGAACTTTTCATCTATTTTAATGAAATTGTAAGCCTTCTGTGAATTCTTTTATTAATTTTATTCCAGAGGAAATCTGACCAGGTTAAGGAAATCAGGTCAGGTTAAGACATGATCCCAGTAGGAAAGCTCAGCTACAGACTGTGATTTTAAAATAGGAAAAAAAGATACTGAGTTGTCTTTGTTTCTTCTTTAATCAGCCTTTCTGTTTTTAACGACTATGCAATACTGTTTTTATATCTCCTCCATTCCATCAGAATGTGTTTACAGGTATGCATTTAATTAATGCTTTTCTTGTGATGATATGAAAATTAACTTCATCAGTCAGGCTGTCTGGGATAAAAGCACATAGTCATGTTTTGTAGTTAAGTCTATGTAAATATGCCCACGCATATTGTCAATGCTTACCATTTATTGTGTGAATGAAAAGTAACACAAATATTATTTGTTCTACGAAGGAAGTCCTATATTTTAATCAGATTCTGTCTGTATTTAAATAATGCTAAGGCATCTGGAAGTTTTAAAGTAACAGATTTTTTAAGTGTTTATTTCAAAGCATGGGGAAAATAACTCAGCTAGTTTAGCAAATTTCTTCCTCCTCATTTTGAAGTATTAAAATGTAATTATTGTCACAGACTGATGAACAGTGGTAGACTATATAAACCCTGCATTTGTGCATTGTGGTGCTGGGTTTATTCTCATCCTTTCACAGAACAGAATAGGAGTTCACTTTGGAATCATCTAGACTTCACCGTCCATCTCCTCATGGATATGGTGTGAACGTTAATTAGATGAATTCCATGGAGTCTTTAAGCTCTTTGGAGAAAGATACTCTCTGAATAATTATTCTTAACTCCCATATGCTCTTATGATATAAACTATTCTGCCAGGAAATCCTCTTTGAGGGATTATCGCTTAAAATGAAATTTTCGTTATTAAAAGCAGGAAGAATATACATCCATTGACAGACTAAAATATGCTTTAGGCAACTGCTTTTAAATATGCAGAAATCTTGAACTGTGGAGCCATCCATGCCCGAAAATACTAAGCAGTTCTGAAAATTGGTGGCAAATTTGGCATATTAATCATTGCACTGGGTTGTGATTTAAAACAAAACAAAACAAAAAATGCCATGTGCCCCTTAAAAATAGGTGCACATATATTGATTCTAGAAGTGTATAACTTTAGGCATAAAAACGTACAGAGAGAAATATTTTATGGCTCTGAAATTAAAGTCTGCTTAATTCACTCAATTGACAGCCCTGAGTCTACAAAAAGGTACTTCTCAATCTTAGCCACATGTTGGGAATCACCTAGGAATCTCTAAAAAATGAAAAATAAAAATAATCATGCCTCGGACCCACTTGCAGAAATTCTGATTTCTGGGAATGGGGATTTTTTTTAAAGCTCCCTATAGTGAGCCCAGTGTGCAACCTAGGTGCATGACCTAAAGCAAACCTAAGAGCATGAAAGACCTAACTAACAATCACCTGATCCAACACCCGGATTTTATAGATGAAGACCGTAAGACCCAAGAGGGCCAACTGGCCAGGCCAAGACGGAATACACAAATGATGCAAGAGCCAGTGTACAGAATGGCTGATGGAGTCTAGCCAATGCGACCACTAGAATTATCTTTAGTGTTCATCCAATCCAGGTACTCTTCACAGCAGTACTTGACTGAAATTCTTCTCATCCGATCATTATGAGGGGGAAAATAATTAATTGAAAAGAACTAAACGAACATGTGAAATGGAAGATAAACAGTTTACAAGTTATAAATGGTAAATGTCCTTGGACGTGTACTGTCCTTCCCCTTTGCCCTTGTTATAGATGGCATTGTATTGATGTAGTTAGTGTCCGTTGTTTCTCACTGTTAATCCTCGTTTTGAGACAGTTCATCATTTATTATGCTGGCTCATTATCTACTTCTGCATTCATTTATTCACTCACTCACTAATTTATTCAACCAGTTTTTATTGTTTTGGGTCTGCTGCATGCCTGGAGCTCTATTTGATGCTAAGGATATTGCAGTGAACAAAACACAATCCTGAAATTTAAGGAATCATGCCTTCTAGTCACTGGGTTTTATCACAGCTGATACAAAATCGAATGCCCACTTATATGTCTTTGTTAGCAATTGCTGAAAATTAAGTGCTGGAAATATGAGTTTTAATTCAACTAGAGAAAGTTCCCCAAGTATGTTGTCATTGAACTTGCTGTTTCTATTCCTAATTCCCAATATACAAATCTGTACAATTTAGGGTTTAGAAAGGGTGTGATGTTCCCTGTTATTTGCCTTTTGAATGGTATTAATATTTGGAGTTCATGACTATCCCTTGAAGTTTGGCGTGATGAACACTAAATAAACAACATTTGAAGACTACATTGTTTCTAGAAAATTCTCCCAAACTTTCTACAGTTCTTTTCCCTGTAAATGTTTCCTGACAGTGATTTGAATTATCCAGAGTGAAAAGATGTCAATGAGCCTTGTTTTACAAATTCCTTAAAGTGCTGGTATTTCAGAGATTCATACTTATTGTGTGTTGATTCCATTAGCACTGGCATTCTTGACAAAATTCTAATTCACATTTGTCTTTTTCCAGTTGCTTTTATGCCAGTGTTGTGTTCTTTGACAGGCATAAAATCATGGTCAGTTCATTTTTGTTAAGGAGCTCAGCAATAGTATTTATACAATTTTGAACATAATTTGAAGTTCTTTTTTGTCCTTTATGTTTTTCCGTTTCTCAGCAAGGAAAATTTCGGCAAAAGAAGAAATGGTAATCAAATGCCATGTGTACTACTGGGGGTGTCATTAGTGGCATAGGGAAAAATGGAAAATAGTGCCAAAGATGCATTTAGCAAGTAAATGAGGTCATTAGATTCACCACGGATACCGCTCTTTCTATGAAAGGTAGTTAACACATAAGTGAGAGGTTGTATTGTATCAGTTTGGCTTTAACCTTTAGCTAATGTGAAAATATAGAACTGTGTTGTGGAGTGCACAAAAACGAAAACTCATTTATCTTCATTATCATCAATTAACATTTACCGAGTGACTACCCATGAGAGAAACTTAATTTGCTTTTGAACAGAGCTAGTTATTTGCGCTGTTATTCCTCCTTTGCTCCTCGTTCTCTGCCTCCATTTCTGCCCTCCGTTCAACAAAGAAAAAGATATGCAGCAATTTCTGGTTAGCCAGTGCTGGACTCTTACATTGAAGCTCCAAAGATGTGGTACCAATTATCCGCAGAATGCATAACTTTTCAATTATTGTTTGCATTTTATTTTTTTCTAGAAAAATAGATATTTTTTCTAAATGGTAGAATTTGAAAAAAAAAATGGGAAAGCACACCAAAAACAAATAAAATAAGCTATAATCCCACAAACTTATTGACCCTTTTGTATATTTTCTTTTGTGTTTCTAATGCATTCATTATACTAAGGCATCATTTCAACTGTGAGAGTATTCACTGGCAATTTTCCAATGTCCTTACTCATTTTCCACCCTGTGGACTTATTTTACTACCTTTTTCCCCTCTGCCATAGATGAATAAATAAAGAATTCAATATGTAAATACAAATTTTATAATGCAGACATGTGACTTAGAATTTTAGGAATGACATTTTCTCCCCTGAGTCACAAATGAGTTGAAAAGCATTGTAAGGAAAGATACCGGTGGTATTGCCCACGCTGTTATTAATTCATCATCACTCACAAAAACTACAGAGGGTGCCAAAAAAATGTACACACATTTTAAGGAAGGAAAGTACTGTATGAAAATTGTAATACTCAATATATACCAATAACAAATGATGAATACAAGTCATGTGTATACATTTTTTTGGCACCCCCAGTATTGGGAGTTTTGAGGAAATGTCCGTGATCCTTTTGAATTCTTTAACTTCTCTCGAGTTCGTTTGGAGAACCAGATACAAGAACATTTCCTGATTTGGTATTTTAAAACTATTAGAGAAGTTCCATTGAAGTTTTGTGGGTACGGGATTGCAATGAAGAGATCACCAGGGAGAAATTCATTTCCCTTTCCATGTGTGGTTAATTTAGAGCAGTGAGGTCAGATATAAAGCGAGTGCCTGCTCCTGTGTATCTTGAAATAAAATAGTTTCTGAGGGCTAATGACGCTCTAGTATTGTTGTGCAAATGACTGATGTACAACTTCAAGTCAGTTTTTCTCAAGTTAGTCTGTGCCAGTGGGGATCCCATCTCTGGGGGAGCAGCCCCATGCCCTGTCAAATGCTGAGCCCACAGAACGTTAATGAGAAAAGAAGGTTTCTTGCCAGACTGTTCTCCAGATGATACATGGCGTTATTAGTTTTGGCTCCTTAAGAAGATTTTTCTCACCTGTCCTACTAACTTAAGTGTGTTTTATCGATGTCAGAGGATTTTAATGGGGAAATAAAATATTTAGGGGGATGGAACAGCATTCTTGAGAGTTGTACCTAACTTATTTTTGTATCTTTAGACCATTTGTAATCATTTTACTTATGTTGTCAACTGAATGTTGTGTATACTGGCACAAGATTTCTGCTTCCGACCTGTCACTCCTGTTTTTAGCATAGTTAGACAAAAATGGAGATACTTTAATTGTCTTCTTTATCCAGTGTAAGTGCTGCAAAATCTCTAAGGCGATGTCATGGGCAACTAAGGAATAAGATCTGAGATTTAAAGGTGCCAGGTTTTCCATGCTTCTAGCAGTTGTCACTTTGGATGTAAAATTCCTCAGCTTTCTTTTTTAGTTTATGGAGTCTCATGGTGGGAATAGCAGGTTTTTAGCTGAAATTATTATGCTGTCAACTGGGTCTCTAGTGCATCTGAAGAGCTTGCATTATTTACAGAGGACGGGCTATCATTTTAAGTCCCGTTGTTCGATGCCGGTTATCATTCTTGACAAACTCTTCTAGCCTGTGGTCTGTTTTCCTCTGCTTCCATTTATTTTCCCGAACAGCCAGCTGAGCAAAGATTTACATAGCTTTTGTTTTAACAAACCCTGTACAGTTCGCTCTTCCGCCAATATCACAAACACTTTTGAGACACACTTACATTTTCCCATTTTAGTCCCAGATTCTGTTCATTTGCTATAATTTTTTTGTGTGTGTGTTCACATTCCCATCTTTGTTAAGTCTTTTATAGACTGGCATGAAAAACCAGAAACCATGGCTACTCAAAAGTCATTAATAATGAGATTTTTAGCTACTGTTTCTGCTTGCAGAAATTCTTCATTTCACATAATATAGTCTCAAAAGACCACATAGAATTCATCCTTGCTTATCTTTGTGTTGCAGGCGATGGTTTCTAGTCTTACCCAATCCTAGTATAGCTTGCTTGCCATCCACGAGTTGATTTTGTTTCCATCTGACATTAGTGTATTTAAAAGACTGGAGATTGAAAAGCAACAGTGTTCTTATTAGAAAAGTAGTAGAGTTTTAGAGCCTGTCCATTGTGAAACTTCTAAAATCTGAAAACAGCAAGGGTTTGGCTACCAGTGACCCAAGCACCTATTTAAGATTCTCTCCATGATAAAAGAACTAAAGTGATTAACATACTGATAAGATTTTCCTAAAATAATTTATTTCAGAATTATTCTTTCAACTCTTAATTACAACCTTTTACTTTTCCCAGGTTCTTTTTTCTACCTCTGCAACACATTTCATTACCTATATTCCCCAACCTGTGCCATTATTAGATTTTTTATGGAACTTTTATAGGGCAATTTACTGGAAGGATGGCCTTCAAAGTCTTTGCATTCAGTGAATTCCCAATTTTGACAAAAGAATTGCTAAATTATATTGAAATCTTTTTAATCCACCGTGCTTCTCCTTAGATGTAAATGCAAATCTGTTCTTCACATGTATGATGGAATCGAGCTTGAGATGTACTGCCATATTGATTCCTTCTGCAAATAAAATATAATTAGATTTTCCCCAAGCTTTCTATTCTTTCCCCAAGCTTTCTTCAATTCTCCCAAGGGATTGGCTGGTTTTGTTTTGTAGACTTTTGATGAACATGAAGGACAGCGCCCTATCATAAAAACCAGTGAGAGATTTCTTTTTACATCAGGAAAGAATTTTAATTTATTTCTAGTATGATTCCCCTTCATACCCATCTCCTCTCACCCTTTGCCTAACAAAAGCATGCGATCTAAGAAAAGGAGGGGGGAAATACATAATGATGTCTTATAGTAGTTCTAATAATATATGTTTAATGTTATAAATGTATTTTATAGCTGTACAACTAAGGCTGGGTACTTGAATATGAATCGTTTTCCAGCTTTCTTATTAGATTGCTTTTGTCAATCACCAATATCTGATTCAGAGCTACCAGAATCTTAACTAGAAAAGGAATTGCAAGAAAATCTATGCTGCATATAACAAGACAGTTTTCTAAAGGCAGGAATATATTTCTTGTGTTTGTTTCCTAAAAATTGATCAAGCAGTAGTTGAAAAATTATAAGTATCAAGAAATCAATTTATATTTTTGTATTCTATGAGAAAAGTTCTCTGCTAAGCATGTATGGAGAAATAAAACATACTAGACGTGTTTCTTGCTCTCAACAAAATACTGTCTGAAAAAGGGATATAGAATATGGCATATAGATAATGATTTATACAAAGTACATTGGCAGTTCTGATACTAGGAAGATTTTTTTTTTTAATTAAACATAGCATGTGATGTTTAAGTAGGCCTTGGAGATTAAGAATAGAAAAACATGGTGTTCCATACAGGTTAAGGGTGAAAATCAAACATAGAGTTGGAAAAATGATGTTATATATTTCCTATGATCCTACCTAAAAAATAAAAATACCAGTACATAAGGGATATATGTGCAAGGATATTTGTTGCAGCATTGTTTATAATGGAAAAAAAGGGGGGGGCAAAGAATAATTTTTAGGAGGAAAAATCATTGCATATGTTTTAAAATATCTCAGAATAGACTCTTATGCACCTGTTAAAATTATGAATTTGGAATACACATGTTGACTAGGAAGCATTAGCACAACATAACACTGATTATAAAAATCACATGCGTACAAATATGTACAGTAAATTTTTAATTGTATTTCAAAATACAGTCCTGTATATATGTTTTTGTTTTATATATGTGTTTCCCTGAAAATAAGACCAGCCAGACAATCAGCTCTAATGTGTTTTTTGGAGCAAAAATTAATAAAAGACCCGGTCTTATTTTACTATAAGACCGGGTCTATAATATAATGTAATTAATATAATATAAAATATAAAATGTAATATAATATATAATATAATAATATAGTACCAGGTCTTATATTAATTTTTGCTCCAAAAGACACATTAGAGCTGATTGTCCGGCTGGTCTTATTTTCGGGGAAACACAGTATATAAGACTGTATTTTAAAGTACAATTAATAATTTACTGTGTATATTTGTATGCATGTGATTTTTATCATCAGTGTTTTATAATCAGTGATTGTCCAGCTAGGTCTTATTTTCGGGGAAACACGGTAGATACATATGTGCTTTATTTATGTATGTATAAGTATGCTTTATATGATTATATAAATTGGAGGAAAATATTGAGTGTAAAACAGGGAAATATATAATTGGGTTATTTGAATGGGCAGAGTTTGTGGATGGAATAGGAGAAAGATGAGACAAGTAAAAGATAAAAGAGTGATTGCATATTTATGTGGATATTTTAAATTACATATATTTTAAAATCTTGTAAAATAAAAATATAATGCATATTTAGAGGCAATTCAGGAGAATAAATTCAGAAAGGTAGCACCACTGTCTAAGAATTGTCATGGTCCTTTTGACATTTACAGATAGTGTTAGTGACCTGACAATGAAGGAAGTAGATGCCCTAATTTGAGCATGTCTCCTCACAACTTGGAGGGTTTTTTGGTTCCTATTAAATGTCTTTGAAATTTCCTTCACCACCGGCTTGTTTAAAAAATTAGTACATAAAACCATAATTTATTTCAACATAAATTATTCACCATCCTTACCCTGTGAACTTGGTATTGAGTCTTCTATTGAAATTTAACTTTCTGCAGATATTTACAGGTCTCAGTGCTTCACTTCTTTTAGGAGGGTGTATTAGCTCCTCTTATCACCATAACACCCTTCAATTCTCACTCTCCCTTTCCTTATAGTGTTCTTTATGTTTCTTCATGTTCTTTATCGCCTTAGGATATCACACATCTGTTTTCTTAGATGTTTATTGTCTGTTTCCTTTACGTAATGTCAGCCCCATGAAAGCTTACTGCAGTCTTCTCAGCACCTAGAATGGTACCTGGCACATAGTAGACACTCACTAAATAATTGTGGAAGAAACTCTCACAATTCATGCTAATGTAGTTGTCAAATCCCCTGGCTTCAGTGCCATTTGATCCTGTTCAATAACTCCCTTACTCCACCCATCCCCCATTGTTTTAATTCGAAAGCCTTTTAGCTGATATAATATTCCTAGTTTTTATTCCTACCATATCCCTAAATCCTTTCCTAGCAACTCTATTCCCCTTCATCTTAAATGTGTGCCCCACCACCACCACCAGGTTTAGGCTTGGTGTTTTCTCTTTCTTTCACTAACCTCGACTTCGGTTTTATGCCAATCACTTGGCTTTAGCTATCCCACCTGTGTATCTCTATTCCAAACTTTATCTCCAGCTCTACTACCTTACCTGCATTTGTAAACTCCTCCAGGGTCTCACACTTGGATACCCCTCTTATGCCTTCAACAAAATCAGCACTTCATAAGTAACCCCTCAATTGACTTTCCCATTTCTTCCAGTCTCTCTGGGTTCCAACCCTCCCCTCTCGCTTCTGTGCAGGCCACACTTTTACTTTCAATATCTCATTTCCCCCCCCAACTTCTTTCTTAGATAAAAGGCATACTACCTTACATTATAACTGCCTCAGATCTGGTCTCTCTACCTTCACATTCTCCTTTCCAATGCATTTGTAGAACTGTAATCAGCCATAAAAATCACTTTTATCATGTCATTTGTCTGTTCAGACCTTCAGTAGGTTCTCTTCATTTGCAGGATTTAGTAAATAATTCCAGTTCTTGATATTCAAGGCCCATTTGACTAAACTGAAAATTATGCTCTCATAAATCTACCTGTGTTTTCCCAGTTCCTAATTCTTATACATGCAATCAAGCATATCCTATCAACTCTCAATATATTTGCCTTTCAGGAAAACTCACAAATTACTCCTTGTAGACCTTTTGTTTGCCATTCATCCTTGAAAAGATCTCTCGCTTTCTCTCCTCTGAACTCCAATCACTATTGTCCATACAAGACATTTAGAAATTAATCAGGTACTGCCAAATGATATCTTCTATTGCCGTGCACCTTTATTTAAAACTTTAACTTTTTTATATTATTACATCTTGTTTCCTAACGGTGTTATGCTTCTGGAGAGTAATAAACTCGTCATATTTATTTTACTTCAGATTTAGTAGATTGCTTTGTAGATGCAGGGATTCAGTAAACACTTGCCAACCTGAGTTACTAATGCTTTTGTCTACTTAATCTGAGGAGATATCGGTGCTATTAAAACTGTACCACAAGGATTTGAGTAATGGAGCCATTTGTGTTTTAAATATACTGCTTAATTTACTATACTGGTTTCTCATAATCACAACTTAATTTTGTGTTTGTAGTGTATGATTTCTTTTGAAATGGCAAAACTCTAAAAGCAAGGAAAATAACAGGCATCATATTTAAAAGGAAGAGCTTAAGACTAGTATAGTCCCTCAAGAGTGTGGTAACTATGATAATGTACAATGACAAGTAGAAAAAAGTACTTTCTTAGCACACACTTACCTGCTACTCGAGTACAGTGATGGATAATAACAGACACACTTTAGGGGGAAAATGTTATTTTAAAATGATACCTTAAGGTTGATTACAGGAGGAGCTATTTGAGTGAATTATCTAATAAAAGAACATTTTCAATAATGTAAAATTCTCAGCCCAAAGGACTGTGAAAACTTTAGGTGAAAAAAGTAAAACTAGTAAAGATTTTTTTTATACAAATGGTTTCTTGCAGGATATTGTCATAGCTTTCATTTGTAATATGAAGATATTTGACACAAAATTGATTCAAAATCATTTTTGTATATGTCTTCTAATGAAAGCACAATGTCAAAATGATTTTCATCATGGAGAACTTCCAGAGAACCTCTTTGTACAGTTTTTTCCTATGAATGTGCCCCTAAGATTAAAGCAAGTTTCCCACAAGAAATGAATATACATCTAACAAATACCTCTGGAGATTCCTGTTTGTTTCAACTCAAATTTTAAGTTCTTTTTTGAAGTAGATTATCTTCTCTACTGTTTATGAGATCATTTCTGGGGTGCAAATATTTTCTCTCCATGTTTTTCCCTGTATTACCATGCTTTTCTCCTGTATCCCCCCATTAAATCTAGGCCACCATCAGACAGATAGTAATCATGGAGACACTTTTCTTGTATCTGTAATGGATAGTAACTTAGTAGTAGATAGTAACTGCTCCAGTTCTGTCAAATAGATGCATTGGAGCTTTCCTCATGCATTGTATAAGGCACAATTTATGACTTCAAGAAATTCAGTCATCCAAATTGGCTGTAAGAACATTTGCGTAACAAATTTGATATAGTGTAAAGAAAAACTACATTGGACTAGAACTTGAAATACCTGGGAAATGACAATCACAACTTCATCAGTTTGACGAATAACTTAATTTCTGTGATAGATAATTTTATGAGTCAATTTGGGCCATGAGGTACCCAGACATTTGGTCCAACATTTTTCTGGGTATGTCTGTGACATTACTGGATATATGTACCTTCTGTTGGTTCTGTTTCTCTGGAGAACCCTGACAGAATTTCTCGGAATATAACTGGTCACTCTTCATTGTCACAAAATAGATAGAAAAGTTGGCCCCAGTATTTCATTGGGTTAATGTATAGAAGTTTTTTCAAATTAACTAATACGCTTTGTAAGCTGTAAAACACTAGGAATTTAAGATAGTAGCATTGCTCTTAATGTTGTTATTTTAAATGGCATTTTTTCCTGGTGAGTCATTGCTGTTTTACTTGCACAGACCTCATTGCCGTTGCCATTGTACTTCAGCTAATGTCCAAACCAAAGACGATGTGACATTTTGTGAGCCAAAACTTCAGGCACATGTGGTAACTATGGGTTACCACAGTTACCTTGAAATTAACTGCAATAAAAAATTAACATTAAGCACTGTTTTCTCAGCCCACTGGACACTTGAACAAATATGAAGTGTGATAAAAAAATGCAGTGAATGTTTAAATAAAAAAATGTATTACAGTAAAAGACACATTGCCATTAATCCCCATCAAAATACACCCCCTTGCTTCCAACACACTTATCCCATCATTCTTGCCACTTTCTGAAGCAGTTCTGGAAGTCTTCTTCCGTGAGTGTCTTTAGTTGCGCTGTCGTGGTTGCCTCGATGTCTTGAATTGATTCAAAACAGTTTCCTTTCATGGTCATTTTGATTTTGAGGAAGAGCCAGAAGTCGCATGGTGCTACATCCGGTGAATAAGGTGGGTGAGGACACAACGTAATATTTTTATTTGACAGAAATTGCTGTACTAGAAGTGATGTGTGACACGGAGCTTTTCCATTGTGATCACAAAATATGGTGAATGCTGCTGCCAAGTGCCATCCAACAGAAAGTCAGGGATCTTCAATATGGGAAGCAGTGCATGGAACTTTAGTTAACAACATGTGACAAGTTTCAACTTGTTCGGTGCAGTCAATCAGATGTGAACTACGGTTGAGAGAAGGTGTGTTTTAAAGTGTGCTGTAAATCATCCTCCATCATGACAATGTTCCGTGTCACACATCACTTCTGGTACGGCAATTTCTGTCAAATACCATGTTTCCCTGAAAATAAGAGCTAGCTGGACCATCAGCTCTAATGCGTCTTTTGTAGCAAAAATTAATGTAAGGCCCAGTGTTATGTTATGTTATGTTATGTTATAATACATATTATATAAGTCCTGGTCTTATAGTAAAATAAGACCAAGTCTTACATTAATTTTTGCTCCAAAAGATGCATTAGAGCTGATGATCTGGCTAGGTCTTATTTTCAGGGAAACACGGTAAGAGCATTACGGTGTGTCCTCATCCACCTTACTCACCAGATCTGGCACCATGGGACTCCTGGCTCTTCCCCAAAGTCAAAATGACCATGAAAGGAAAACGTTTTGAATTGAGTCAGGACATTGAGGCAGCCACAACAGCACAACTAAAGACACTCATGAAAGAGGACTTCCAGAACTGTTTCAGAAAGTGGCAAGAACGATGTTGGAAGGGAGGGGGGCGGTATTTTGAGAGGGATTCATGGCAATGTGTCTTTTACTGTAATTTTTTTATTTATTTTAACAGTCTCTGTATTGTTTGATCACACCTGGTATTTTTCCTTCTACCTCCAATATGTAGACCCTTTTCAAGTCTTGCGTTTTAAACGAAAGTTAATGATGGGCTGAAATGAATATGTAGAATTCTCCATAGTTATTATCCATTTCCTAGTACTGAAAAAATACCTCAGAGCACCTGGTCATACCAAATATGGAAATATTATGTGAATACAGAAAAATATGAGCAGGACTTTAGAGCACTTTTTACATGAAATCACTAAGATGCCCCCCCATTAAATGTATTCACTTAGTGCATTAAAGATCATTTGAGTGGCCCAACACTGTTTAGTCACAATACAGTTCTTTCAAAACTAGACATAAATAAACTCCAAATATTCCTTTGGCAGCTGTTGTTTCTTGGGTTGATTAATTATTTGAATCTCCATAATCAAAAGCCTGTGATGAGAAACTTATCCTGATGATAACAGTAATTCACAGTAACAAGGAAGGCACTTTCAATGGGTTCAGTGTTACCCAGGCTAGATGTATATTACCTGCTACAGCAGAAGGTGGGTCAATAAAAGCAGGATCTGGCATTTGCCCTTGTTCTTGTCCTTTGTTAAGGACACAAAGTGATTACTATGGTGCAGGGCTAAGTTTCCCCTTTACATAAGGTAACAAATATTTTATTTGCATCTCACAGGAGGATGAAACAGATCCAGAAACATTCCTTATGCTTGTCAAAAACCCATTCACTCCTATTAGAGGCATGGATAAACATTACTGATCTAGTGTGAACACACATGAAGGGGGAAAGCTTAGTCTGGAGTATTACTTGGAAAAATCCAAAGCAAGCATTATTTATTTTCAACGGAGGCTCTGAAAATCTAGCTGCATCAACATTTGCCATTCTCCTTGTTGGAACCAAAATCTTTAAAAATTGATTAAAAGGCAATGAGAAAGTTGCAATACTGCAGCACTTTATCAACAAATCAGTAGCTAGTAAGGACAAGAGGTAATCATCACTTGTAATTTAAAGCCAATTTAATACAGCAAATTATACCAGTATCTCATATTACAAAATAAAAACTGCTCCTGAAAATATATGTATAAATCAGCTTTTAAAAGATAATTTTTATCAACAGTGTATAATGGAGCTGGAAAAAAAAAGAAAATATAAGAACCCAGGTACTCATTAGATCTCATTTTATCCTAACAACAACACTAGGTAGTAGGTGCTTATATTAATTTTTAAATTTTACAATTTAATAAAATGAAGGGGATCAAGTGACTTGCTCAAAGTTGCAGAACTGATAAATAGACAAACTAATTGTTTTGTCTTCTAAATCTTACTCCTCTGGACTTTGTATCAAATTAATCACCTGTCATTTTGTGACAAACCACACATTTTTCTTCAATTTTAGATAACCACATAATAAATACCTCAGTCAGATTTTCTATGAAGTATACTGTTTTCTCAAATAAGGCAGTATGTATTGATTTTTATAATTTATTTATTTACTTATTGGCTACCTGGGACTTTTTTTTTTTTCTAACCCATCCCTCACTCCCTCTCCTTTGGCAACCATCAGCTTGTTCTTTATGGGTCTGTTTCTGTTTTGCTTTGTTTATTCATTAGTTTTGTTTTTTTAGATTCCACATGAGTGAAACCATACAGTATTTGTCTTTATCTGACTTATTTGACTTAGCATAGTCCCCTCTAAGTCCATCCATGTTGTCGAAAATGGAAAGATTTCATTATTTTTTTATTGCTGATTAGCATTCCATTGTATATATGTACCACCTCTTTATCCATTTATCTATCAGTGGACACCTAGGTTGCTTCCATATCTTGGCTACTATAAATAATACTGCAATGAACATATGGGCGCACATATCTTTTTGATTCGTGCTTTTGTTTTCTTTGGATAAATATCGATCAATGGAATTCCTGGGTCTTGTGGTAGCTCTATTTTTTATTTTTTGAAGAACCTCCATACTGTTTTCCATAGCGGCTGCACCAATTTGCAATCCCACCACAAGGGTTCCTTTTTCCCCACATCCTTGCCAGCACTTTTTTGTGATTTTTTGTTGATAGGCATTCTGTCAGATGTGAGGTGATATCACATTGTAGTTTTCATTTGCATTTCTCTGATGATTAATGATGTTGAGCATCTTTCCATACATCTGTTGCCTATCTGTATGAGCTCTTTAGAGAAATGTCTCCTCGGGTCCTCTGCCTATTCTTTAATTGGATTGTTTGCAGGGGGTAGGGGGGTGGTGTTAAGTTGTATGAGTTCCTTATATATTTTGGATATTAACCCCTATTGGATGTATCATTTGTGAATATCTTCTCCCATTCAGTAGGTTTTCTTTTTGTTTTGTTGATGGTTTCCTTAGCTGTGCAAAAACTTTTTAGTTTGATGTAGTTCTATTTATTTTTTGTTTTGTTTCGCTTGCCTGAAGAGACATATCCGAAAAGATATTGCTAAGAGCTATCTCAAAGGTTTGACTGTTTTCTTCTAAACATTTTATGGTTTCAGGTCTTAGATTCAAGTCTTTATTTGAAGTTTAACTTTGTATATAGTGTAAGAAAGTGGTCCTTTTTCATTTTTTGTATGTACCCAGTTTTCCCAACACCACTTGTTGAAGAGACTGTACCCCATTGTATATTCTTGCATCCTTTGTCATTGATTAATTGACCATATAAGAGAGGATGTATTTCTGAGCTCTCTATTCTATCCCATTGGTTTATATATCTGTTTTTATGCCGGTGCCATGCCATTTTTTATTTTATTTTAGCTGTGTAATATAATTTGAAATTAGGGAGTGTGATACCTCCCACCTTGTTCTTTCTCAAGCTTTCTTTAACCATTTGAGGTCTTTTGGGATTTCATATAAATTTTAAGGTTAATTGTTCTAGTTCTGAGAAGAATGTCATTGGTATTTTAATAATGGCTGCATTGAATCTGTAACTAAATAACTAAATTATTTGGATGCATACTAGAAAATAAGCTGTAGGTGAGAGTTACTACTAAAATATTTTTTTTCAAAATACTTTGGAGTCGTTTTATGAGTATTGTCATGACCTCTATTAAAAATAATTGCGTACTTGACATAAGGCAGAATAGACATAGCAGAGAAAGATTTTTTAGTATAAAGACCACAGTATTTAACTATGGTTGTGATCTTGTCAGTCTTTCCCTATGCCAAGAGAAGATGATAAGCAAATGGATTTAAGAGCAGTGGTCAGCTAAATCTTTCTACCAAACGGGTAGTTAAGCATTTTTCCTCCAATACTCATGAATACAAATAAAGGAAGGTCTTATTGTTTGGCACATCATGCTGAGCTTTATAAGTGATTAGTGATTTTTTGATACTAACTCAATAGTAAATATTATTTTAAACATCTTCTACTCACGATACACAGACACATATGCAGACAGATAGATGACCTTCTCCTTCACACACATCCCCGTAGATACTCTGTTTCTATCATAATTAACAGGATTCAAACAACTTGTCTTATCGAGTATTTTTTTCCACTTGAATGTACATACAAGAGTATTATAGTTTTATTTCTGTGTCAATTTAAGCTTATTTTTAATATTTAGAGGAAGGCCATATGGTGGTTGTGTTTTATTTTTGCCTATAATTTTTAAATTGCATCATCAAATTTTGAAAATGCATAAAAGTATTTTATTTTTTATTAAAATTGATTCAGGTGACAGTGGTCAACAAAACTACATAGGTTTCAAGTGTACAAATGGAAGGAGAACTGACTCTGGGTGCTGAACGCATAATGTAATATATAGATGATGTATTATAGAAAAGCATTTTAACAATTAAAGCGTAGTGTTTCTCCCCATATATTGCCATCAAAAGGTTTTAACTACTTTCAAACTTCTGGTGATTTTTCAGATTTTGTTTTCTATTAAAAAAGTAGAATACTATTACATACACTATTTTATCCTCTCATTTACTGTTTCCCATATATTTTATTTAATGATAATATTCATTATACATTTTTTTATTTTAAAAGGCAATATAAAAAAATCCAAATTATGACTGTAAATAATTAACTCTTCTCCAATTATTGAGCATTTGAATTGTTTCCAAATTTAGATCATTGCAATAACCATCCCTGTTCATGAATCTGTGTATTTCAATTCATTTTATTCCATCTTCCCTTGTACCCAAGGGAGTCTAGCCATTCTGGTTTTCTTTCAGCTTTTTTGCTTATATGTCTCAAACCTGTTTTTGACCGGGGGACATCACACATCCTATTTCCTCCATGGGACAGATAGTTAACCCCATTTCAATAACCTCATCCCAAAAGGCCTTTGCAGACAACCTAATAACATTATCTAACAATTCCCTAATTATTGGGCATTTCCTCTGTCTAGCAGCATCCTGTGTCGTTCTTGCATAGCACTTACCATAATTTGTGTATGTGTGTAAATAGATAGATGATAGATAGATATTCGGTTGGTGCAAAAGTAATTGTGGTTTTTGCAATTTTTTTAACCCTTTAAACTGCAATTACTTTTGCACCAACCTAATAGATATATAGATAGATAATTTGTTGTTTGACTATGCCCAGATTGAAATGCCATGAAGGATGAAGTCAGAAACTGATGTAAGATGCAGCGCACTCAATAAATACTTATTAATCTTCTTAGTCCTATAGATAGTTACCTTATTTCTTACTTGTATACATTTAAATGTCTAGAACTAAAGAGATAATATTGGTTGTTAATTAAAATCTAAATGTCAATGTATAAGTGTGTAACAGCTCTGTCAACTTAATCTATACTTACCCAAAAGGTTATTATGTAGGGGCAACATAAATATTTTTCTAAATATTAATTTTTGTATTAAAAATTACAATGGAATTTTCAAAGCAATTTGTTTTATATAATCATCCATGCTGGGGAGTGGGGCATTCCTTTTTAATATTGCTAAAATTGGCAAATAGAAAATGTCTATGTGCAAACAATTCTAAACCATCATGCAGAAGTTTTGTTTTTGGCTTTCAGATATGAATGGCAGAGCTTCAGCCAAATTACTTTCATGTGCTGAATTAGGAATAGTAGGAGATAAATTTGTTAATGTTTATGGTCACTTCTGAGTTTCTTTAATTCTATTTTTGTGAATTCCTTTTGAAATAAATAATAGTAACTTATTACCACATTTATTCTTTTTTTTTCTTTAATAGACTTTATTTTTGAGCAGTTTTAGGTTCACAGCAAAATTAAGCAGAAAGTACAGAGTGCCCATATACCCCTTGCTCCTATAACATCCCCCACTGTCAACATCCAGAGCTGTACATTTGCTACAATGGATGACCCTGTATTGACAGATCATTATCACCCAAAATGCATAGTTTACATTAGGATTCACTCTTGGTGTTACACGTTCTAAGGGTTTGGGGGGAAAGTAACTCATTTATTGTTTCACATTGTTTCTAACTTTTATGGTACTCATCAAAATAAAATATGATTTCAAATACTTAGTGAAATTATTCTTCATATGGCATTGGTTTTATGGCATGCCATGTGGTTTGTTGAACGTGTCATAATCACATTATGACCTAATACTACAAGAACACATTGAGAGAATCAGCTCACATTACCGTGGGCCTGGGTAGATGTCACCCTGTTACATCAACATTTCAGATGAGCCTCATCAACCTTGTATTTTAATACAGAGAAAGGTAATGTGCATCTTTTCATTTCTGAATATTGGCCAATATAATTTATTAAAAGATGCTAGTTTAAAACCTTGTTCATCGGTGCACCTGGTTCATCCCCATAACCTCAATTATATAAATGTAAGAAGAAAGCTTTCCCAACCCTCTAGTGTATATCTTGCCAGCAAGTGCATTTGAAAGAAATTAGACCCTGTTTTTTGGTTTTTTTTCATCATGTTAGTACAGGACTTTTCAATAAAAATAAATTACTTTTGAGCATATTTGTTTGGACAACAACAACAAAAGAGATCCATTTGATTGATAGTGGACAGAATTTTCATTAAGTTTCACAGCAAAAATACCACAATCGAATCATTCACCTTCTTGTTTCAAAGGAAAACAGAAAATGAGATGCACTGAACTCTATACAAATGTTCACCATGCATATTTTAATCATTAAGTATATTATCAAGAATCATGTCAGCATGACATTCTAATATAGGAGCTATACAAAAATGTGTAATCTAATCTAGGAATGCTCTGATCCTCCCTAAATCAGCTTCAAACATTTTCTGGGGTGATGTTCCTCATTAATTTGGTCCACGATATTTTTTACATGATAATTATATAATTGAATATACAAATACTATCAAAATAGACAAACTAGTTTAATAATGAAACCCGTATCAAATAAACTCGTTCTCCCTAGTTAAAGAACTACAATAACGAAATCCTTGATTTATTATTTTCACAATTGAAACGTGTATACAATTTGCCCCATTTTGTATATTTTCTACCTTTTAGGTCTCTGCCTATCTCTGTAATAGCTAAGTATTTGAGTCAGAAAAAAGGCAATACTTATTATTGGGAATCTCTCTGAAATGTGATGACAATCTGGAGCCCATCCTGGGTCTGATACCCACCTACAGGATGACTTAAACAAGTAATTTAGGCTCCCAATCCCTCAGCTTTCTTTTTTTTTAACCACTAGATTGAGGCATGGTTGACATATATAACGCTAGGTATATTGAATGTATACATTTGATGATATTGGGAATAAGTATGCATCCATGAAACCATTACCATAATCTGTGCCATAAACATATCTAATCACCATCAACTCCTCATCTTTAACATGGTGGTGCTAACACATTTTTTGGCTTACCTCATACATTGGTGTGGGTCTCAAATGAGATAATCATCTGATGGCACTTTATAAAGCGTATGAATAATATTATCACAGTAAGGTAATTGTAATAGTTCTCTTAGCATAATAGTAATATCTTGGCCTGTTTTGACACAAATTTTCTATAGGATGAATGGCATTCCTGGTTTGATCAAAGGATCATACCAGGAGAGACTGGTAAGTGGACACTTGTTGCTGAATCTGGAATGTATTGTAAATGTCTCAGATTGATCCTGTTTTGTTTTTCTTTACAACTTTCACGTTGGGAATGTGTGATTATTGCTTTATTTCTTTTATGTGATAATTCCTTTAAATGTAAAATACAAAGCTAATCTTATTTGTTTGTCTTTACTGATTAAAACACCTAAAATGCTTATTTAAAGGAGCAAATTGAGTTTTAGGTTTTATTGATGTATACCCTTCTTTAATCCACAAAGGATTTGAGGCAGTGTATAACAAAATTTCAAACTATAAAATGAAATATTAATAGAAAAAATGGAACCGGGGAGAGACAGATGAAAGTTTTTATATTAAGGCCAAGGATAAGAAAAAAAGAATATATATATAGGAAAAAGGAGGGTGTAGAGTGGGAGTTTTAAGGAGATGCCTCCAAATCATGACAGTCCTTATTCGTCTTTTATTTTTGAATGCCAAAACAAAATTTGAGCTGTTTCCAGGTATTTCCCTAAAATATGTTGCAATAATTCTAAGTTGTCCTCTCTTGAGTATCTGTCTCAGTTTTTATAAAAGGGAGCAGGTTCGTAGGGCATCAAACTGGATTGATGCAACTTTTAATGACCTTTCTCCCTTGATGTTTTCACGGTAGACATTGATTCAAAACTAATATGTAGAAAAATACCATTAAGGAAAGCTATGAAATGATATTAGAAGACTTAATAACATTACTTGAGAAGTATTACGTTATTATTTATGATTTGAGATATATTTTGTCCCATTTACATGGCTATAAATAACTTTATTAGTATCTACTTGAGCAAATAATGTAGTGAATTATGTTTATAGGTGCTGCTGTATTAATAGGTAAAATAAAATAACATTATTTTAAAATATTGCATTTTAATAATTAAATACAACACCGGGAAAGGCTGTTCATTCTCTCACTCTTAAATGAAAAATCCAGATGAAATATTTGTTTGGGTAAGATTATGTAATTTATTTTCCAAATGAATATAGTATTTTTCTCTGGTTAAAAAGTATACTTTTATTGTAGAAATATATTCAAATTAATTAAAGAAAACAAAAAAAAATTAAAATCACCAATAATCTCATTTCCGAGAGATCACACATAACATTTTTTTGGATATTCATCTAGTCTGATTCTAGCATGCCTCTCTATTCAGAAGCCTCCTTCCTATGTAGATTCTTCAATCCCCCTGCGTCTTATTTCCTCTCATTCTCTTCTTATATAAAGGAAATATACATTCACCATGTCAGATATACAAAGTGGTTCATGCACCAAATCATTGTCTCTGCTCATTATAAGGTCTGAGAATTAAGTTTGTGAACTCATCCTAGAAAAAGAGCTACATACCTCATTGCTAAATATCACTATGGTCACCTTTGAAGTACTCCCCTTGGGAAGCTATGCACTGATGCCAGTGCCTAGTCCACCCTTCAAAGCAATTTTGGAACTCTTATTCTGGAATGGCCATCAGAGCTGTCGTTGTATTACCCTTGATGTCCTGAATCTCATCAAAATGTCTTCCTTTCAATATTTCCTTTATCTTCGGGTAAAGAAAGAAGTCACTGGGGCCCAGATCAGGTGAGTAGGGAGGGTGTTCCAATACAGTTATTTGTTTACTGGCTAAAAGCTCCCTCACAGACAGTGCCATGTGAGCTGGTGCATTGTCATGATGCAGGAGGCATGAATTGTTGACACAAAGTTCAGGTCGTCTAATTTTTTCATGCAGCCTTTTCAGCACTTCCAAATAGTAAACTTGGTTAACTGTGCAGTTGATAACAAATTCATAATTAATAATTCCTCTGACATCAAAAAATGTTAGCAACATCATTTTGACTCTTGATTCAGACTGACGGAACGTTTTTGGTCGTAGAGAATTGGCTGACTTCCATTGTACACTTTGGTACTTTGTTTCAGGGTCATATTGGTACACCCATGTTTCATCACCAGTGATAACATGGCCCAAAACATCTTCTTGCCTCTCCAAAAGGTCTTTGCAAACTTTAACTCTCCTTTACTTTTGTTCATCAGTGAGCTCCTTCTGGACCATTTTTGCACACACCTTTCTCATGCCAAGATTTTCAGTTAAAATTTTCCTAACTCTTTCTCTATTGATGTTTGCTTGTTCTGCTATGTTTCTCATAGTCAGCTGACGATTTTGACACACAATTTGACAAATTTTTGCAATGTTTTAATCAGTTCTGCTCATTACTGACCGCCCTGACCTCTCTTCATCAATGACACGTTCTCTCCCATCAGAAAAACGTTTAATCCATTTGTACACTGCTGTTTCCTTCATGGCATTATCCCCATAAACTTGGACTAACATGTCCCCGATTTCACTTCCACTCTTGCCAAGTTTAACAAGATATTTAATGTTTGTTTGTTGCTCTAATTCAAGCTCAGACATTCTTGCAATGGCACACAAAAACATGCAACAACAATAATGAATGCCATTCAGCAGGATACCACCACACATTGGCACAAACACAGCTGTGAGGCACTGATATACCAAGGTTATACAACCTTACCAAGCTGTTTGTACAGTGGTGCCAATGTAAGTGCACAGTGACAAGTTCGTGAACTTAATTGTCAAACCTCATATTAGCCATCCTTGAACTTGCTCAGGTGGTAGGCAATTGGACATGATGCTTGTAGGACAGAATGAAATACTTACATAGTTACTTTATTTCAGGAACTGGGGACAATTTTGTTAACTGAAAAAACGTTATTTTATGTTGCTTAGAAACCTGAAATTCAATTTTCATACCATAAAAGCGATTAAACCATGGAACCAAGCATGCGTGTCCACCATGAAAGCAAGTGGAAATACAAACACAAATGAGCTGCCTCACATTGTCTTTATCAACAAGTATCTGTTGGCTCCTTATTCAGTCATCCAGAAATGCTCTTTAGCAGGAATAGATGGAAAGCATTTGCAGTGAGGTCCTCCCATTTTTGAAAACTCAGATGGCATCTGCCTATTGCCAGTATTAACACAGTTCCTCTAAGACCACTGACAGCAAAGTAGGATCATATTGTTCAGGTTCTTTCATTTCCCCGGAATATACAGAGAGTGCCAAAAAAAAATGTGGACACATTTTAAGAAAGGAAAAAACTATTAAAATTGTAGTACTCAATATATACCCATAACAAAAGATGAATACAAGTCACATTTGACTTCTGCAATGACAAGAGGTGCTCAAAGTGGTTACCATCAGTGGCCAGACACTTCTCATTATGGCAAACTACTGCTTGAGTAATGTTGACCAAAGTGTCCACTTGTGTACATTTTTTTGGTACCCCCGGTAGTTAGTCTGGGGTAGAGTTTCCAGGCAGGAATTCCCACCCGTTCTCAGAAATTTTTTTCACTTTCCCATTACTGAATCCTGGGAAAAGTTGGTCGGGAAATTGGGAAAATCAGCTCCTTGAACCCAGTAATACCCACAACTGGAAATAAATGTACTTCTCACAGTGTATCTCTTAGACATTTTTCCAATTTATCACTAGGGTTTCCAGATAGGAATTCCTGCCCGTTCTTGAGAATTTTTTTTTTCTGCTTTTCCGTTCCCAAATCCCGGGAAAAAGTTGGTCGGGAAATTGGGAAAATCGGCCCCTTGAACCCAAGTGGTTGGTAGTATCAGCCGTCAGTTTGTGGAAACGATTCATTGTGGAGAACAGAAAACAGTTTATATCTCGGGATTTGGGAAGGGGAAAGCGAAAAGAATTCCTGAGAACGGGCGGGAAGTCCTGCCTGGAAATCCTAGTCTGAGGCCAGAGATTGTAGCTCATTCAGAACAGCAAAGTGCTCTTTTAAAATTCCTTATACCATTATACCTTTTTCAGTCTGATGAACATTCTCCTGGACAGAGCAGGTAAGCAGAGGAGCTGAGCAGTTCTGCTTTCTATGGCATCTGGATGCCTAACCTTCCTTCTTCAGCCCCAATCAGTGAACTTACATCTTTCTGGTTCTCCTTTCTCCAAATGGAAGTGGAAAGGCCCTGGATGGTATTTTTAATATTATTGCAAGTCTCAATTCCAGGCTCAGCTTTTCCTCCCTGTGCAGAGTTCTATATTGTTCTTTTTAATATCCGTCTTCAGTTCTGTGTCCCTTATTTCATCCTATGCTGATACACTTGTAGAATCTGAGCTCATTTGAGGATCCCTGTATGGTGGGATGCATCTTGTGATACACCACCCTTTTTAAAAAATTGTCGCTGGGATCATTTGCTATTGTGTTGTCAAAATTTTATTCTTGAAAGCTCCCCAAGCCTCTAGAGATACTTTTTCCTTTGAAAATGTAAAATCATGGGATTGCTACATGTTTTTCCCTTCTTAATCTCATAAATATACCACGCCATGTGCGCACACACAGACACACAGACACACACACAGACACACACACAGACACACACACAGACACACACACACACACACTTTCCTGAAAGGTGGAGGTCACTCTACTTGTCTTACAGATTGTCCAAATTGATAATCATATATGAGGATAAAAGGGTAAATAGTATATAGTAGCCCTGATAGTTCACTATGTCTGTCCCCATATAACCTGAATAGTTTTCTAAACCCTTTTAAATTCTGTCTGCAAGTGACTGAGATTTGGCAATCAGCCTTTCTTAGTTCTTCTCTTGTATAAGAAACATCTATATGTACTATGTGAAGTGGAAGATAAATAATTTAAATTTGTTGGGTATCTTCATTGTTAAATGGCTAAGGTAGTGTTTAAGTGAGGAGACATAAACACTTGAAAATGATGTTTATATTTCTTAATAGAAGTAAAATTTATATAAGATGAAAACAGATTTATCTGGGAGGGAAGGAAGAGTGTATTCTTAGATGATATTTGAACCTGTTAAATTTATTTCATCATTTCAATCTGTCAGGATACTTTGTGTAATATTCAGATCCTGCCATGTAATTTATTTTTCATGCTTTCTTGCTCTGTATAGCTATCAAGTATATGAGGAAGTATGGAAGGATTTACAGAACTGGAAAACACATACGTAGTGTGTTCAATCTAAGTTTGTCAACTGATTTTACTCATAAAACCAACACCTTAATAAAAAGAACATTCCCATCACCTCATGCCACCATCCAGTCAATTCCTACCCCTATAGGTACTTATTGTTCTGATTCTGTCACCATAGATTAGTTTTGTCTGTTCTCAAATTCATATGAATGAAATCATGCACTAAGTACTATTTTGATCAACATACTATTGTTGAGAGTATTCATCCATTTTGTGAGTATATTGGTAGTTCATTCCTTTTTATTGTTGGTTAGTATTCCATTGTATAAATATGCCACAATTTGTTTGTCTATTCTGTTGATAGATGTTCAGGCTGCTTTCAGTTTGAGGACATCATGAAAAAAGGTGCTATGAGTGTTTGTACAAGTGTTTTCGTGAGCATATGTTTCCATTTGTTTTGGGTAAATATTAGGAGTGGAATGGCTGGGTCAAATGTTTCTAAGATACTGAAAAATAGGTTTCTAAAGCAGTTGTACCATTTTACACTTCCACCAGTGATTGTGAAGAGCTCTATTTGCTCTAAATCCTCACCAACATTTAATCTTAACAATTCTTTTCATTCTTGCCATTTTATAGGATAGGAAATGGTATCTTGTTGTGTTTTGATTTGTATCACTGATGACTAACCAATTGAACATAGTTTCATGTAATTCTTGGCCATTCATGAACAGAGATCACGTGTGTTCAAGACAGTGCCCTTCTTACTGGGTGAAACTAATACCGTGTTTCTTTGAAAAGAAGACCTAGCCAGACCATCAGCTCTAATGCGTCTTTTGGAGCAAAAATTAAGACCTGGTCTTATAAAACATATAATATAATATAACATAATATAATATAATGTAATTATAATATAATTATAATATAATATACTTATAATCTAATATAATTATAATATAATATACTTATAATATATAATACCAGGTCTTATAATAATTTTTGCTCCAAAAGATGCATGAGAGCTGATGGTCTGGCTGTGTCTTATTTTTGGGGAAACAGTATTGTTTTGAGGTCATGGGTATAACTTGGAAATTGGGAATGACGGACATTTTCCTACTTGGTTTCTTTCCCTTTAATTTTCTCTGAAGACTATTGCAGAACAGGCTGCTGCTTCGGCAGCAATGAATTTACTTTGTAAAAGCACTGCTCCATGCCCAACCCTATTGCTAATATAAAGTGCTGAACTTGTCATTATCTTTGACCAGCTGCTGAAGATAATCCCTTCAGAGCCATCAGCACTAACTGGTTAATTAGAAGTTTACTAGGTATTTAAAAATACAGAAATATGACTTAACCGTGATTTGTACCACCTGGGCTATGCTCATTCATTTAGTCGTTTAGTCAACAAACTTTTACTGATTAACATTGTAGAAAACTCAGAAAATGTAATGTCCCTGCACTAAAGATGCTCATAAACTTCCAATCAATATAAAGATGTTTAATTTGATACAGACCATGAGAAACATCTTCAAGTAGACACAAAAAATGTGCAGTAGGATTTTACAGGATAGATAACTTCTATTTGAAAATATATTCATAACTGAGAGTATTGGGGGTGTGTCTTCATTTATCCACTTAACAAATGTATTTTGAGCATTACCACTTAGCAGGCATGTTGCTAGGCACTAGAAAGAGCACAAAGTGATGATTTCTGCCCTCATGGATCTCATAATCTAGTGGATTGGAGTGGAAGGATTACATAAGTAAAAATGAAGGCATTCATGATGGAGGAAAGGGTGAAGATCTGGAGAATGGCTAAGGTATCACTGTGAGTTGTGCAGTTGTTCTGTAGCATGGATGAAGAATTGGAGAGTCATTTTGAGAAGCCTAGAAAGGTTGCTCTCAGGAATGCTATGAGGTTCTGAATGTTATCTAAGCTATTTGGACTTCATGAGGCAGGTACTGAGGCTTCCGTATGAATGTTTGAGCAGGAAATTCATGACAGACTATCCATCAGGAGGATTCATCTGGAAAGAATATGTAGGATGTTTGGGCATGAGAAAGGTCGAGGAAACACAATTAGGAAGATGTATTACTAACTTAGGTGAAGTGTGGTGAACGATGAGACTGGGGAGAATGACATGATGGAATCAATTGGGCAAGAGATATAGCAGTTGGCATCAGTAGGACTTGGATCGGGGAAAAAGAAAGGGATAAAACACAGGTGAACTGGTGGTTTCCGGCCTAGTAAGTGGGAGAATACAGATGTCATTTAAATAAAGAGTGAAGTCAACAAGAGAAACCAGCTTCAGAATGATGTTAATGTTGACTTGCTAATGTTTTATTTGAGGTTTAAGTCAAATGGAAATATGTTGAAATGCTAGGCAATAGTTAAGAAGGAAGCTTCACTAGAGGTAAAAAAATTTAGAAACTATGGTGTAGATGCCTGACCACTGCAGTGTACAACTGAAGCTGAAGATGAATAATAATGAATGTCAGCTATAATTTTATATATATATGTATAACTTATATATATATATGTATAACATATATATATGTATAACTTTATATATATATAAGTTATATATATATATAACTTATATATATAATTATATTTATACATATATATATAGTCACAGGATGTGGAGTACAGCATAAGGAATAGAGTCAGGGAATTGTAACAACTATATACGATGTCAGAGGGGTAGTAGGTTGGGGGAGGGAGGTTGTCACTTTGTGAGGGGTGTAAATGTCTATTACATTGTTTTTTATACCTGAAACTAACAAAAAAAATGTCATGGGGATGTAATGTACAACATAGGAAATATAGTCAATAATATTGTAATAACGTGGTACGGTGTCAGATGGTTACAGGACTTATCATAGTGATCATTCCATCCTATCTTAATTGTCCTCTCAATCTTGTCCCCAACTGTGACAAGGAACATGTCATAGGGTATGGCATAGTAGAAGCAGTTTTGTGGATACTACATTTTTGCAATTACACGAATATTTTTATTTATCAAAAAATTTTAGAAACATTAACATTTGATCATTGAGTCTTTCCCTCTACACAAATTAGATTTATAAGGAGGTCAAAATCACTCCTGTTGGTTTTCATCTCTTTTTTACAACTATATCCGATCTTTTAAGGATTCACATGGATAATCCTGGAAGTTTTAACAGAAGACTTGCTGAAGTCCTCTGACTGTTTTGTTCTTACAATCCTCTGGTTTGTACGTAGTGCAATAAGGTACGAATTGTTGACATTGTAAAAATATGCTAATGATGGAGAGAATCCATTCTTGTTCCTAATTTGTCTGATTTCCAGGGGATATGCTCAGTCAACAAGAATACATGATTTTTTTCATATCATCTTTCCTTCTCATCTAATTCTGTGAAAGAGAGGAACATTACCATACAACAGATAATGAGTTGCAAAATAAGAAAGAAAGCTGCCCTCCGAAATGAAGGCTTAGAAAAAGGAGTAGCTTTGGTTTAATGCCTGCGTAAATTAACAAGAGGGACGCAGAAGGCTTAGTGATGTCCAACACGTGCTTAGAGAGGATGTCTTGGTGGGGGGTGGGGGAGTTCTACAATCTAAGCTAAATGTTTAAAATCAATTAGTTGATGTTAGGCACAGAGATCTGTTTTTTATCCCTCTTTGTCTTATTTCTGGTCCTTCCCATTCTCAAGAGCCTGAGAAACTAAACCTTACCTTGATAACTTGCTATTTGTGGTAAGAGAAGAGACTTTGTAAAACACATTTTTTTAAACACACTTATTTTTTAATGTCTCTTTTCCATACTTGGGTGTTGGATGTATTTCAAAATTTTACTTTTGAACCATTCAAGAATAATGTAATATCTTGCTTAGTTTTATGCACAATTTGTTAGTGAATATTTCTTGAGCAATTATTAAGGTAAGCCGTGTCCAATAGTGCCTGGTAATACAAGGAATGGAAAAAAAAACTGCCTGCAGGCATGTATAATCTTAATTATCACAATCTCTGTCTTTTTTTGACCACCTCCCCAAACCCAGATACATATAGGGGTGCACACACAATTATACACACAGAATTAATTGGTCTATCTTGTTTGCATAGCATCTCACATAGCTGCACTATAATACAACGTTGTATGTAGTTATTTGCTCTCCTCCATTAAATGGAGTATTGACATGAAAATACAAGCTTATTTATCAATGTAGAGACATCAGATACAGAGTAGTCACGAAACTATTTGAACAAGTTGCCTATGTTAGTCATTTAGAGATTATGCCATAGCTAAAGCACGTAGAATTCCTTTGAGTACAGAAGAGGAGTTTGTTAAGGGACAAGTTTAATTCCTGATCTTTTCAAGAGCAGCATGAATATATTTTTACATCATCTCTGTCCATTGATTTTTGTTTAGTGGTGGGTGGATGGACGTTAGGATGGGTAGATATAAGCTGCTCTTTTTTTTCAAATATTCTGGGGAATCATGCTCCCTCTCAACTTTCTACATTATGCTCTGTGCATTGTGAGACTGATTGCCAGCAAAATGGAAATAGAATGTAGCATTCTAGAGACATAGCAAGGCTCAATAATGGCATCATTGCTGTCATTTTCTTATGTTGCAATTGTCATGCTGATATTCAGGAAGTCCCAAATATATTTAGATTCTGAATGTTACCTTTGAAGTTATCTGTAATGTTTTCAATGAACATGGAGAATCCAACCACATTCAGTGCCAGAGCCACATCACAAACCTAGCCTTGGCTCTGCCAAGAACGATCTCAGTTATATTTTCAGCCATAATTTTTCCTCTGAGGTTCAGTCCAGTATTGCCAACTGCCCAGCTGATATCCTTTCCTCCACCCACATCTCCAGTGAATGGCTAAATCCTAGCTCTTTACCTCTCAGACAGCACTTGGTTCCATCCACTGGTATCATTGTCTCCCCAATCCACACTATCGTCTCCCCTCACCTTAACTACATTGATAACTCCTATTTGGTCTCCCTACTTCTACTCCAGAACTTCTCCAATCTATTCCTTCTCCTGAAACCAACGATGACCAGCACCTAGCATAGTGTCTGGCTGATAGGAGGCAATTAACAAATAGTTGTTTACTCAGGAATGACTCACTGAGTGAAAATATTCGGTAAGCATGGCAAGTACCAATATGGATCTACAACTTTTCAGAGCCAATGAGATTAAACCTTTTAATCAAACATGTCCAGTCCTTAATTGCATTTACACATCATCTTGCTTTTCAGAAACAATACTGTTGCTTTTTCCATGCACCCACTGCATCATTTCTAGCCACCAAATGGCTTTTGAATAAATATTTGTATGGCTCCAAATTGATGTAACACCTCTAGAAAGAAGAATAAAGAATTTTAGAATAATCTGTGTCTCCTTTTAAATATTCTGTTTTAAGAGCCAGTGGGTTCTTTTGTTTGTTTGGTTGTTTTTTTGTTTGTTTGTTTGTTTGGTTATGTGCAGTATGGTCTATAATGAAATATCTTACATGTTTTCAAAACCATCCTAGTAATTATGTAGATAGAAGTTTATGCCCAAAATCTTCTGTTCTATTACCAGAATCACTTAATAAGCAAACATGGTCATAGACAAGATGCTTCTTTTGATCATCCAACAGGTCAATTTGTTTTCTTAACACATCTAAGTAAATGGAAAGTAGAACAGCTCTTAAATGTTCCCATCTTGTTCTCCCGAAGATCTAATGAATGATTTAGAAGCCAAGAATGAATGAATAAGTCCGTGAACCTAGAGAAGCCTAGCATTGATTTTAACAAAGTGAAGTCCATTAACTTTGCAAAGTTTTGTATTACACTTTACAATGACAGTTTTCTTTAAAGCCTGGGCCACTAATTCAAATGCCTTCAGAGAATGGCAGAATACACGTATGCCCCACCAAAAGGCATTCAAACTATTTAAGTTCTAATGCCAGAACATGTCTGAGGACAGATTTAGCTTGCAGACTTCAGTTTCACATCCAAAGGCAGAGATTTAACAACATAACATACTTTTTTTCACCGTTGGAATCTCTGCTTCAAATTGAGGAATAGATGTTTTGGTGGGTTTTGTTTTGGTTTTTGGTTTTTGGTTTGTGTGTGTGTGTGTGTATGTGTGTGTGTGATTTTTTGTTTGTTTGTTTTTTGCTGGAGGCATCATTTCTTGGGGGGAAAAAGAAAAAAGAAGTTTGAGACAGTCTTACAAAGCATGTAGTACTTAAAGCACTTTATGATGGATGCATTTGTTACGTTAATAACAGTGATAATAATGAATGTATATATCACTGATATAGATGAAATAAACACATCCATAGGAAATTTCATTGTAATTTGATATTAGGTAAATGTCCCATTTTTAAAAATCACCACTGTACAAAATTTCCCTTTAGTTCATTGGCAGGATGTTTGCTTTAGAAAAAGAACAGTCTAATCTAGTTTCAGGAGGAATTATCATTATTCTTTTATGGCAAACATTATCAGGAGCAGATGGGGAATTGTAGCAATGAGCATATCTCCTATTATGCCACACAAGAAAAAGAAGGATGTACACAGAGGGATATAGATGAAATCTAACAAGACCCCCTCCTATTTCCCACTCCCGTAACAAACTGGAAAAAAAAATGGTTTCAGCATTATTATTAGTGGGACATAACAAATATTTACTGAAATGCAAATAAAATGAGACTAGGAGAAAGAATAAGCTTAAAAAGTACATTTTACTTTTGATCATTTGTGGAGGCTGATCCTCTGTGATTTGATTTACTTTGCTAATTATTAATAAAAGATCTGTATGTCCTTAGATACAAGTTGAATCTGAGGTACAATTCACATTTGGAGACATATCCTGTTTCCCCGAAAATTAATATAAGACCCGGTATTATATCATATCATATCACATTATATTATATAACACCCGGTCTTATATTGTAGTAAAATAAGACCAGGTCTTATATTTTTTGCTCCAAAAGATGCATTAGAGTTGATTGTCCGGCTAGGTTTTATTTTGGGGGGAAACATGGTATGTTATGGTCAAAAGAAGAAAAAACTCCTTCAGTATTATTTAATCCTCAGCTGTAAAGTCTGCTACACAGTACAAATATTTTATAAATACCTATACAAAGGAGGGGTCCTCAGCTCTCCCTGGGCTCTTAAAAGGCTCAGTAGAAGAGGGAACGTTAAGCTGAGCATTACAGATGAGTAATGAGTTTGACCTGAAAAGCTTAGCGGGTTAGTCAAGGAAGTAGCAAGCCATTCAGTTTCACTGGGAGTTGGAGCTAAGGTTGAAAGTGGGGAGCAGCAGAAAATCAGGCTGCAAAGGCAGAGAGGAGAAGAGGCCCTTTAGACCTTCTCTGGTAGGCTGATGTTTGGACTTCCCCTTGGAGTTAATAGGTAGGCATCATGCTTGATCTCCTCATTCCGGGCTCTTGACCTTGGCCTTGATTTTCAACTCCTACAAGTTTCATTCTTTACTCAAAAATTGCCATTACTGTAAGGCATTTTTCACTTTTTTTCGATCCTTCCTGTTTTTTTATACACTGTTTTTTCCATTCTTGCCTCTCTTTCACTCTTTGGAACTCCTGGATTTCCCAGATTTCAGCCATCCGTCCATCCTTGTCACTATCCTCATGAGATGCTCTCACATGGTCATCAGGTCTTCTACCAGGACAGAATCACCCAGTCCATGAATGGGCTAGGTTAAATGTGTCCTGTTGCTGAGTCTTCTATTTGTCTTGGGCATTTGGCCACGTGTGTTACTTCCTTACAAAAATTCATCATCTGATAAAAGTTGAAAGATACTTTCTGGAGCATATTAAGAACTCTGAAGACAGGGTGACTATATAGTCTAAGAATTAACATGAGAGGCAACCTTGTTTAATTTATCTTTGAGAAAAGGAGCAGAGATTATTTTTCAGTCTCTTACTTGAATTCTAGAAACTGACAAAGATAAGCAATGGGAATAATCTTAAGCAGGACAGAAAGAGTAGCACCATAGGTAAAAGATAACATGTCATATTGGTATGAAATTACACCATAAAATTCTATCTGCCAGTTTTTACACATGTCTGTAAGGTTCATATTATTACATATTTTCACTTGACCAATGGGTAAACTGAGTCAACGATTGATCTGTCTCAAAATAAATTATTAACAAAATTATAAGGAAATAACAGGATTGGAACTGTGACAAATTGCTTATTCAGTGAGGTTTGTTTTTCTCTCTTGTTTCCCTTAGTCTTTGTTTTTAATTTTATTTATTGGGGTGACACTAGTTAATAAAATTATATAGGTTTCAAGTGTACAATTCTGTAATACATCACCTATATGTGACATTGTGTGCTCACCACCCAAAGTCAGTTCTCCTTCCATCACCATATATTTGAACCCCTTTACCCTCTTCTACCACTCCCCTCCCCCCGTACCCTCTGATGACCACTAAACTGTTGCCTGTGTCTGAGTTTTTGTCCCAATCACTTTTTATCTCTTCTATTTTCCTATTCTGCCTAGTTGGGGATACTTTGCGTATTCTTTATCTCCCACGTAGCGTATCCAATTTGTCATTGTACAATTTCTCATACCTGCTTCTTAGCTTATTCTTTTTCTTCATTTGTCACATTTTGTTTTCCATTTATTGTGTTTTCATATAGTTTTGAAAAGTTTTGAGAACACACTTCTTATATTTGTACAATGTTTTTGTATAAAGTATACTGGGTTCTTTATCTCGTATTATTAACTCTATGCAAAAGTTGCAGGTCTTCCTTGCCTGTAATTCTTCCCTTCCCTCACTTTGACCAGGCTTGAAGGATTTAGATATGTGTGTCATTTTCTATAATTCAGGGACATTTCTCAATTTGAAAACATACAAGAAGTTGAGAAGAATGCAATAATTCTAAAACATGTCCCCTCTTGCTCACTTGCCCCCTCCACGTGTCTCTCGCCTACCCTTTCTTTAATAATATATCTGTTTTGTACACCTTTGTCCTCTGACCGCAAGAGATTATAATTCAGTCTGCTTAGGGTAGAATTCTGGGCTTTTATCTTTTGAAAAAACTCTCTAGGGGAGTCTGATAGGCAGTGCTCATTAAGAAGGATGCTTTAATATGGGAATCAAAACACAACGAGCTTTCTAACTATAATGAATAATCCAATAGATTTAATTATGATTTTCTTTCTGTCCCAAACTAAGACTGGATGTTAATTGCCAGAGAAACAGATAAGGATAACTATGACAACAGAAGATTAATATGATATCAAAGCTTGAAAATTTCACTGTAGTGATTAATTTAGTACTTAAAATGTTTAAAAGCTATAGAATTAAAATCAATTCATTTTCCATTAACTGAATAAAGTTGATTGAGGTTTTACATTGAATTTTGTGAATCAAATTTTATTTTCTTTGGGCTCAGAAGCTAACTGTAAAACACCATGTACCAATTTTTACTTCCTGTTTTGATCCATTATTTTGCTGTCTTCAGCTTTATTACTGAAAATGCTCTTGAAGTAGATTATACACTGTAAATACTTCTGATTACAAAATCTTCTCACAGAAACGGTGTAGACTATTAATGAGCTCTTCTTTCACAAAATTCAAAAAATCTGAAGACCCTGATTTGGTACTTTATGTAAATGAGATTTAGATCTGACCATTTAAAATTATTGCTTCATTCTTAGCAATTCACTTCTCTTCTCTGGGAAATAGAAATAATAAAAACCTTTGTTGATTCTACAATTAGGTTGGAAAAGTCACTCTATCCATCCGCCTTGAAGTGGAAGGGCCAAAATAAAAAATGCAAAGCAAAGGGGCTAAGATAAAAATTTTGAAGCAGCTTTGGTTGATAGCATTGGAAACCAGCAGGAGGAATTCTTTGATTACTTAATAAAGATTCAGAAGGCATTTACTCTATCATCTTACTACTCAATGTATTGTTCCTGGACCAGCAATGTCAGCATCCCCATGAAGCTTGTAAGAAGTGGAGAATTTTGGGCCCTCGAAAGACCTACTTAATGAGAATTATCAGTTTAACAAGATCTCTAAGAGATTCTTGTACATGTTCAAGTTTGAGGTGCACTAATATAGCACACATCTAATAGATGCTCCATGCATTTTTAAAACGTATTACTAATAGTTGGGGGTATTGGACACTATTGGGAGTACACATTAGAGTCACAATCTTTATCCTCTAACTGCTTCCCTGACTTCTATTTTAGGCAGAGATCTCCCATTTCTCTAGTCATTCATGATGCATGATCCAGCTAGTTTCCAAATCCTGTTGATTCTGCCTTAACAGTTCATGTTCCCCCTAGCCTTTCCTTTCTGGTGTACTGTCAAAACTCTACTTATAGCCCCAATACGTATCTCTCCGAATCTTGTCCTAGCTCTTTTGCCTGTGTCCCTGCCTTCACATTAGCCTAAACTCGGCTTCATAATTATCCAGAAACACAGCTCTAGCTCTGACTTTCCTGTATTTAAATCTTAGGTCATTTTCTGTTGCCCAGATATGTACTCCTGATCAGATCATGGAAACTGCATGCCATACGCCTTGCCTTCTGCCATCCCTTCTCCCTCCTGACCTTCTATGTGCCTAAGGCCTACCCATTTTTTAAATTCCAAATTCCCCCCAGAGAGCTTTCCTGTTCATCTTTCCACTGAGATCATCCCTCTTCTGATGTCACACATATTGAACACATTGCTTTCTCTATCCTACTGTATACAGATGGTGTAACAAATTAACCTTTGCAACTGTGTTTAATCTCTTCAACTAGATTCCACACTGCCTAAAACCTCGAAAACTGTACTTATTTCTTCAAATCTCTAGGATACCCAATGACAAGTATTGATACAAATGATACCATGGTGATAATGACACTGAACTGTTCCATCCTCCCTCCTTCTCTTCTCCCCCACTTCCTTTCTGTATAGATTCATGTATTCACTCAACAGATACTCATTGAAACCTCTCATACACCAGATATTGTACTAAACATCAGTCCTATTCACTCACAAATAGGTCACGATCTCTGACCTCAAGGAATATATGGCATAATAGGAATATAGACACAGTTTGTTATGGATAGGTACACCAATGACTCAAAATGACTGCCACATGCAACACCGACCTGAACAGGTGATAAACAATGAGAGTAAGTATCGGAGCGAAGTCAACTAGTTGCAAGGAAATAGCACATGTTTACTAGAGCATGTCTGATGCACATTTAAGAGAGTATGGTCGGGCAAGCTTATGAGTAGTTCAATAACTGTGCATAGTTTTATATTCATTGTTCGGTACTGTGTCCCTGGAGTAGTGGCTTGTTACCATTTTTTGCTGATATGTTGAGTCTTTGAACTGCTAAAGTTATACTACCAAAAGTTCTATTGAAAATACTACACAATAGCACTAAAAAAAAAGTACCACAAAGTTTATGTGGAATGAGAGTTTAAAGGAGACTCGACCCAATCTCAGAAGACCTGCATTCATTCATTTGGCAAGTATGTTCTGAAATTTACTATGTACTTGGCATTGGGTCAAGGGACAGGGGAATATAAAAATATTAGATAATTAGAATCAGGTCTATCCGGAAAATGTTCTGCATACCGACTTTATCCCATTAGTACATAAAGATGTGGGAGTCCTTTAGATTTAAATATGCTAGGTATCTCAAGTTCTCATATTACTTCATTTTCTAAATTTCACATTTAGTACTGGGTTATTTTAATTGCCTTACAAATTCTAGATTAACTTATTTTAGAAAAAAAATGGTAGCGTGCCATTTTTATTTAACGGTTAAAAAGCGTTTTTGTTTTTATGCATATTTGGTTGTAATAATCTCTTTTTTAATGGAACAACTTTTTTTCCTGACATTCTTCTCTTAAAATTTAATTCAGGGTAAAAAAGAGAAGATACTTAAGTTTGGCACCATCAATGACTCATAAAAATGTTCTGGTGGCTATAGATCATTTCTTAATTTATTGCTGTACCTTAGGGATTTCTTGATAGGCTGCCTCTGAAAGCAATTACTTCTTAGTTTTATCATGCAAGATGCATTGATGGAAACAGAATTTGAAGTAAATTTTTTTTATTATAATTTATTGGGATGGCAATGGTTAGTAAAATTACATATGTTTCAAGTGTACACTTGTGTAATGGATTTTGAGATTATTATGCTAAGTGAAATAAATCACACAGAAAAAGTCGAGAACCATATGACTTCACTGATATGTGGGATATAAAACTGAAAGCAACAAAGAAACAAGACTAAAAAATAAAGAAACAAAAAGCTCATAGACACAGACAATAGTTTAGTGGTTACCAGAGGGTAAGGGGAGAGGGAATGGTAGATGAGGAAATACATTTCATTCTAATATAGTAATAAATTTTTGTTTAAGTATTTCTAGAGGTTTGTTTTTTTTCTTTGTTTCTTAATAGCTAAACTATGTATTTTCTTTTTCACCTCTCATACTGACAGTCACTAAGACATCCAAATACTTTTTCACGTTTAAATTTTACAACACTTCATAGACTATTAAACACAGAACATCCTTGTGGGGACAAGAAATCGAACTTGCTCTTGAAAAGGTTCCCAACTAATTGATTTGTAGGACATTATAACAACCTCTAGCTGACAAGCTTTACAAATATAAAAACTGGAGCTGCCCTGAGAGGGCGCTTTTTTTACTGACACATGAAAGGTACCTTTCTGTCTTGTATCCTTTGGATATAAGCATGTCAGTTTCATAGAGAAACTTTCCCATGGAGCTTTTTGATTTTTTTCTTTCCCAGCAGAACTGCATGTGGCAGCACATTGTTGAATCTTTTCTCAAATAAAAGGACATGGGGCTTCATTTTTGTTTTGCCTTTTTGGTATCTTACAGGAACTCCAGGATGGCATCGGGCAGCGGCAAACTGTTGTCAGAGTATTGAATGCAACTGGGGAAGAGATAATTCAACAGTCCTCAAAAACAGATGCCAGTATTCTACAAGAAAAATTGGGAAGCCTGAATCTACGGTGGCAGGAGGTCTGCAAACAGCTGGCAGAAAGAAAAAAGAGGTAGGGTAACAGATAAAATAGGAATTCTCAAATTTAGCAGAGCTATTTAAGCTGTCCTTAAAAAAAGATTTTGTGAAAGATTAGAACCAGGATGAAAGGAACTAACGTTAAGCAGCCCATCAACAGTTCATCAATAGCAATAATGAATTTTTAATTTATTTCTCATATATTGAAATGTGTCACTGTTGCCACTTAAGTAGACAGTGCTTTTCTGCTATTTTAAACTTTCAAGTTTTTTTCAAATCACATGATTGTTTACATATGACTGTCTTCAGTATATTCCAACTTTAACAAGCTGAATTTCAATGATTTTTTTAAAAGAAGATGAGAAAAATGATAAAAGACTGTTTTGTAGGAAAGACTGGTCTTTGGCTGGATATTTTAACAGCTTCAAATGTGACTATACTGCTGAAAAACATGATAGTAATATTTACCTTCAAGTCCCACTGCATTTGTTAGTGCATTCTTGGAGAGAGACTTGGGCCAAAAATGTTCAAATCTAAAGGGGAGAATAAAATCTCCAAAAGGTTATTGTTGAATTCAGCCATCATTTAACTTTCCCTTGGAATGCACTGAAAGCACAGAAAGCCAAGTGTATGCTGCTGTAGTTGGAAGGCATCGATATTTTCATAAATGGGATTGTTACATTATGCTTCCAGTTTTTGGTGCTAATGTTTCCTGTTTCATAATGGAGGACTTGGCCTTTATTTAGCAAATGAGACTGTGCTTGTGAACAACGAAAACTCCGTTCTCCTGCCAAGCTCTTGCTTCCTACCTGTCAACTACATAATAGGTGGATTTTAATATTCAGAAAGCTAAACTGACTCAGTGATGAACATCTTGGGTGGGGAGGCATTAGACAGATTTTGGAATTATGCCCGTTGTCTTTCCCCACCTCCTCTCACTGCCTTGGCTCATATTGCATTATTTAGCAGGTAGATAGACTTCATAGTCCAAAACGGACATGTTAGTTCACATACATGCCTTGCTAAAGTTAAAAAAATAATACCATCATCTAAAAAACATTTGTATTTAAAAACTTGGTTCAGAAAATATATAATTTAAGATGTTATCTTAAAATGTGTATACATTTTTTGGCACCCCCCAGTGAAAATGCAAAATAAAGACCCAAACATTGTAGTTAAACTGCTTCCTTGGGAAAGTTATATACTTTTTCCCAAGTTAAAATCCTTCTATTAAACACACAACTATCCCATTATTTAAATAACTGATATGTTTACACTCTGAACAGGTTTAAACCTGTATAAAGTCATTTCTGAACTAGACACAAATCTAGTCTAAAATAAGATGTTAAGAAATGAGAAGGTTAAGAAAAATTGAGTAACATGCTATAAAAAATATCTTGAATTCATAAAATGGATTACATTTATTGGAGGATTGTTTTTCTTTATTATATGTAAAGTATCGTTTCTCACTTTTAAATATCTTACTCAAAGTATTTAAATAGAGCATATTAATGTTTTCTCTGATAACTCTTTTGCACCTGAATTTTAAAGTCCTGTTATCTGTCATTGATGTCCAAATGCAGATTAAAACATAAATGAAGATAGAGCGATATGCCTATTTTACCAGATAAGCTCTAAAATTTTAGATCCTTGTAAGTTTATAAGGAAGTGTATACCACTGACTCTGTTGTGAAATATTACACAAATTGTAGGTTAATTACAGCTAGGGATTTGGCTGTAATTGGTTAGAAAAATGTTTCCCATTTAAACATTTTGACCTACATCAAGTATTATACTTTTGTGCTTTAAAAAGTCAAGATCAGCTTCCTTGAGGGTTTTTTTTTTTTCTTTTTAACTCAGCTTTGAAAATTGTCAACTTCACGCTACATTTTTAAAATAAATGTTAGTATATTTAAATTTCCACTGAGATCAGTTTTGTGTCACACTTCCTCAGGATTTTTGTATCATTTGAATTTTATGATATATAAAAAAGTAATAAAATATACTCACAGCTATTTCCAAGCACCCAGTAGCAAATAAAGTAAAAATAAATAAAATAATATTTCATAAACAATATGTTAACCTAACAATTATGGGAGGGTTGTAATCATAAAAGTATTATTAATCAATGGCATGTTTTCAGTGCAACCCAAGCAGAAGTTAGAAGGAAATGGAAGTTGTTTGTTGCACAGGTGAAAAATAAGATGACTATTCAAATTGAAGAAAGTATTCTTAGTTTGCAGTGTTCTTGGAACACAGCTGCTAAAAGTATTTAATGATTCTTAGTCTACATACACATATGAAAGTATATAATTTAAGCAAAAAAAGTCCTCAAAAACTATTTGTGGCATTACAGTTATATAATTTTTAAGCCTTCTCTTTGAAAACGCAAGAAAACAGAAATATTTGAGAAGGAAATCCTCAGAAAAATTCAAATAGCAGTGGACATCCATTAAGGTTAGTCTATGTTGGAAATAAATGATGTGTAAAATATAGTCAATTAGCTGTGCAATTTAAGGTAGAAAATTCACTGTTGCCTCAATTATGTAGCAGAGGAGCTGGATAACATTTGTAGGTTTAAGCCTGATAGTAATAAGTTTAATGATGGCTTAGCCACCAAAATACTTTGTAAATGACGAAGATGCAAATGGCAACCTGTGGGCCATAGGTTAAAACAAAGCAAGCCTGGCTATGCAATTTTTAAGCCCTGGTCCATTGATAGAATATAAGGGGTGCCATGAGCTTTAATAGGGATAAAATATTGCCTCTTTGTTGAGCATTCCCTTGCGTTTTGAATATTAGCAACAAGCCAGAGGAATACTAGCAGTACCTGTGAAATCATAGATATTTTCATATCTCATTAGAGTCTGTATAAATATCTCAAAATATTGTCCATGCTTATCACTACTTCAAAACTGCAGTAGTTATTAGATATGCCACAAGATCTTATTAATGTGTTAATAATAAACAAGCACATGTATTACTATATCAGATTTGTTTTTCTAATAGATTTTAACTGTATTTCATTACAATTGGCTTCCTTTGGAGTCCTGTGTGTTTTATATTCTGGACTTAAAAACGTTATTCTGAGAAGGTTTCACCAGATTGCCAACATGGCCCTTGCGTAAAAATGATCTTAACTTTTTCTAGCCAGCTATTTGTCTGCCCAGTTCTCAATCTCATGTACTGTGCTTTCAGTCCTTTCTTTCAATGGCACAATCGCTGTTCTCATACACTCCTTTTTTTCCCTGGAGTTTTCCAGCAGATGTACCAGTCAAGAGAATTGGGTAGGCAGGCCTGCGAGCAATGCTTGCTGGCAAAATAGGAAAGGGTGTTTTGCTTAGAATAATGTCAGTTTATAAAAGATTGAAAAGAAGTGGAAAGCAAGGTCATAGGAACTGGAATCCCTAAATTGAGGAATCTCTGAATCATAACCCATAGCAATAAAAAATGATCTCAAGAGATTATCTCTCCTCTTCCCTTTAGACAAATGTGATATTACTTCCCCCATTTCACAAATGTGGCAATTATTATGCTAGCATATATTGAGGAATAACAGTTTCAAATGACACCTGATTGAAAATATTGCTGGAAATTTTTCCCGATTTTTTTCTAGTGAAAAATTCCAAGCATGTGGAAAAGTTGAAAAAAGTAACATAATAGTACCCATATACCCTCCTGTACTTATTTCCTAGATTCGACAATTAAGATTTTGTCATAAATGCTTTTTCTTCCTTACCTCCTTCATATCTGCCTTTCTGTAATATAGGAAATAATACATATATACACACAGACACTCTCTCTCTCTCTCTCTCTCTCTCTCTCTCTCTCTCTCTCTCACACACACACACACACACACACACACACACACAATATTTTTTTATGTTTTTAACATTTGCAAGTGAGTTATAAACACCCTTATACTTCACCCCTAACTACTCCAGTATGCATGTTCTAAGAATAGCAGCATGTCATATATAACCATGCTTATTTATCAAGCTCAAGAAAATTAAAAATAATACCACATTATTACTTAATACCCTGCCGATATCCAAATTTCCCCAGTGGTTCCAAAAAGTCACGTATAAGCTTTTTTTTCAGTACCAGTAACCCATCATGTCTCATGCATTGCATTTGGTTTTGTAGCAGAGAAAAGAACCTTTTTCCTCTATCCTTCTTCGGTTCAGTTTTAGAGCCTGCAAGTTAAACTGACAAAAGCCACATTAATAAAAGAAAAGGCATACACATTTCATTTGATGTTAATATTTTTGTGTGGCATGAGGGGCTTCATGGAATGCAAGTGAAAACCCCGAAAAGTGGTACACCTAAGAGCTTATATACCATTTTAACAAACAGCAATGCAGTGTAGGGACAGACCAAGACAAAGGAAATGAGCTTTGGGCTTCTAGGGATGATATATTGTAGGAAGGTAAGTATGGTATATGGGGAAACTAATGGAATACAAGGGTTATTTCAGTAAGATTTCTTTATGCAGATTCAATGCTGTCTTCAGTGATAAAAAGTCGTCTCCTATTCCTGATACAGGAGAGGGGGGGTTACCCTCAGAAAGGGAAATGTATACCCTACCTTTAGGCAGAAACACAGAATAGTAGAGACCTTTTCCTGTGTTTGCTGTTTCTCAGTTGCCTTCAGCTCAAAATAATCCTTATGCTGAAGTGGCATATTTTGGGGTGGCATTTTCTGATCCCCTTCAGTTATTATGTTTCTTCAGTCCCTTTTATTCTAAAACAGCTCTCCCACCTCTTTTTTTTTTCTTTTTACTGATATTGACATTTGAAGGAGTCCAGTACAATATGCTAAAAAAAAAAAAAAATCTCACCTCTCCGTTTTCCTTATTTGTTGTAAACCGGAAGTTGGGTTCTAGATGAGACTTGAAAAATGCAAGTCAAATGTTTTAGCAAGAATATTTCATACAGGATGCTGTGTACTTCATATCACACTGGGAGATGCATAATACAAGGTAGTCCTTCTAAGTGATGCCACGTTAATGTGGTCACATTTAGATCTTGAATTGTAATGTGACATTTTTTTTCTTTGAAATTAGCAAGTCATCTTATGGCTTTAATATCCATTGCTGATTCTTCCCTATCTCAATTATTACATTGGGATTGCAAAATGACGATTTTTCTAATTCTGACTTGATCCTACAAGCTGATTTCTTCTTTAAAAGCACACACAAAAGAAAAGCTTTCTTTTTTCTCTTTCTCTGATGTCAATATGGACATGTGCATTCTTATTTATTCAATATGTTATAGTGAATTACAGTTATTCTTCTTAATGCTCACCTTGAGCAAATTTGACCAGTGTTTCCTTAAATATCCCAGGATCACTTTACATTTTCCCTGCCCCAGGTTTGGAATCAACCATTTCTCCAAGGGTCTTTGGTTTCTTTTAGTGGTATATAGAAACCAATATCTGGGCAGTAACCCCTTCTCAAAGGAATACTGCTACCTTTCTGGAAAGCCATCCTAGAGGAAAAAAAAATTTTCACATAACTCTCTCAAGGACATAAAAATCTCTTTCCGAATACATCAGTTCCCAGGAAGGGTAGGCATATTAAAAGCCCTTATGTGTAAGATTTCATGTAAAATCAGTAACTTCTTATTCATTTCAATGCCTCTATTTCTGAAATTTGGGAGTAAAGTTTACCTGTGTATAATCTATGCTAGTTTGCCAAGGAAATTAATGGTGTAAATAAGCTAATGGGAGGCATTCCTAAATGTACTTAAGGGAAGAAATTGTTTTTTAAAGACCTTAGCTCATTGTTTGCATGCAAATGGATGCTGTTAATTAGAAATGAGCCTTATCGAATTCATTAAAGTAGGCCTAGTAGGACCTCTTCTTGAAAATCTCCATTAGCAATTCATATTACTCTATGTACCCTTTGTAAGACAACCGTTTTCTCTTAAGTCTTCTTTCATTTTGGTTTCTCACTAATTCAGACTCCCCTAACAAAATTGCCTTCCGTATAGCACCTTTATTTTCTACAAAATGAAAATTAAAAAGTTTAATATAATTCAAAAGTCTCTTTGCAGCGTATGTCATCTTTTAAATGTACCCAGCATGTCCGAGTAAACCAGGGCTACAAGCCTTCTAGAACATTCACTCTTTGTCCCCAGGATCTCTCCAGCCCTAACTCTAGTCTCCCTGCTCTGTACTTGAACTTCCCAGGTTTCTCATCACAGATTTGGTTTGACTCTGACTCTCTCTTCATTCAGCCCAGAGTTTGCAGACAGAGTGCCCACAGGCTGAATCTGACTTGGAAAACATGCGATGCTTTTACTTAGTCACTGTTTGGTAATAATTGCCGACATTTAAAAATTGAGAGGCTTTACCTATATTTTTCTATATATGGATTTTTGTCTACTTTTGAAAACTGAGATCTGACTACTGGGTGCTCATTCCCACATTCTCTCCAGGCACCATTAGCGACAACTGAGTAACAGATGTTTCAGACTCTTGCTACTCAAAGTGTGGTCTCTGGACCAGTGCACACACATCACCTGGGAGTTGCTAAGAAATGCAGAATCTAATAAATCATAGTCAGCATTTTAACAAGATTCCCAGGTAATTCATGTGCACATTAAAGTTTGAGAAGCACTGATTTGAGCAAGCAAGCTTTTTTTTTTTCAGTTTGCCATACCTGTCCCACCTCAGCCATTTATATTAATTGCTTTCCCATAGACATTTGAATTTATAATACTTCATATAAACCCTTGTATAATGATGACGGTGATGGTGGTGGTGACAGCGCTTATTAATGCCAGGCGCGGTTCCAAGTGCTTTACATAGCTCATATAACCTTCATAACAACTCTGTTCTTATTTCCATTTTTACAGAAGGGCAGTTGGGGCCCAGACTACTCAAGTTCTTTTGCCCAGGATCACATGACTAGCAAGTGTTTGAACCAGGATGTTAACCTAGAAACTCTGATTCCATGTCCTTAACTCTCGTTCCGATTTTGCATTACTTATCATAGCTTTGGCCTTTAGCACTCTCTAGGATACACTTCCAGTTTCTGCCCAGCGACTTCTCAGTTCCCAAGCCCATCCCCTTCGCTGGCCATGCTTAGTAGCAAGGGACTAGGACGTGAAGTATGATCTGACCTATCTTTCCAACCGTGGTCTCCATCATTTCCACTATTTCAGCTTGTGTCTCAAGCATAAAAGGACTTGAAGTTTTGGGTCCATCAGCTTTTGCAAAAACCATTCACTTTTTGAGGTTGAATGGCCTTTCCCCTTATTTTTTCTCAAAATCTTACCCATCCTCCAAAACCCAACTGAAGTGCTATTTTGTCCACGAATGGTATCTGCTCTTCTCTTGTAGACGTAGTTTGTTCCCTTAAGTTCTTCTTGCTCCTTTTCAGAAAACTCACATAACATTTTACATACCGCGTTTCCCCGAAAATAAGACCTAACCCTTACACGTAGGCCCCTTACATAACCGGAAAAGAAGCCATAGCATGATTTTTCAGGATGACATCCCCTGAACATAAGCCCTAATGTGTCTTTTGGAGCAAAAATTAATATAAGACCGGTCTTATTTTCGGGGAAACACAGTATCTACCTTGTATCATACCTATGTATGTTTTATTTTCCCCAGCAAGATTGAAAGCTTCATGAGGGCAAGGCAATACCTTACTCTCATTTCTATAAACCCACAATACTTAGTAGAAAATCTAATGCAGTGTACATGACCAAAAATATTTTCTGAATTTATTAAACAGTAAGAATTTTTATGCTCATTGAAATTAAACTAAGCATTTAAATCTTTACATTTGACATTGTTACATAGGTTAAAAATAGATCTACAGAGCCATTTTTAAATGTTTTTCTAATTATCACATTTCCAAGGATACATTTTTAGTTCTGGAAGTTGGACTTAATCAATTCTAATCTTAAAAAGGAAGAAGTCAGGTTAAAAATTCACATTTAACTGTTCTCCAGAATTTGGTACTCTTAAGAGACAAACGGCTTCAATTTCCATAGCTATTTACTCCAGAAAGAAGCTTTTCTAGTCTCACATTTTGTGCATTTATTTATGTCAGTCTTACAGTGTCACAATGAATAAATTCTAGGTGAATTAAATAAGAATTAGCCTTGAAACGGTATTTTATCCTCATCCAATCTATAACCACAAGATGTTGTAGATGCAATCTCTATCGCCAAAGAGCTATTTTTAGAATGATCTGAGAGGATCATACAGATATTATTTTCCACAGGTGTCTATGGAAAAGCTGGTCTCTTCCCATCTGTTCTCTGATGAGTCTTGAAAAGCTTTCAAGGACATTCATAATTCTTCATCAAAAGACTATGAAAAATTAGCTTCTGAGTTAATCTTTTTATGTCATATTTTATTCTTTGAAACTTGGCAAGTTTAATGAAACTGACTAGCTGGAGCCAAACATGCTGTCAGCTTGGCTGGTACTGACAATATCACTCTCTGTAGATACACAAGTGAATGCACTTTATTTATGGTTTTGCATGAACTTTTATGGGGCTGGCAAAGTAGGAGTTAGAGAGAGTGTGTTAGGGAGGATGATCTCTGGATGGCATGACTCAAATGAAAAATAGAATTGTACACTTGAAACCTATGTGGCTTTGTTGACCATTGTCACCCAAATAAATTTTAATTAAAAAGAAATGAATGGACATGCCACAGAGGAAAAGACATATGAGCCAAATTAGTGAAAGAAGAAAGAGTTCGCTACACTGACGGAGTACATGCAGTTCAGTATAAAGGAGTTCTCTTAAACCTCCATTTAATTTCATTCATCTAATTATCCTAAGCTCTTCATTCTATATGTAAAACCAGCTGCCCAATGCCTATGCCAAACTGCATGCTGGATATTAGTAATCTACATGTTTTTGAAAGTTTTTCAAGTAGCCTTCCTGGAACCACATACCTTCCCTCGCACCATTTAAGAGGATGGTTTCCAACAGTCAACCATGTTTTGTTCCCAACCTGTTTATGCAAGGCATTCTTGCTTTGATAATCCATTTAATTAAAAATTACATAAACTAATAAATAGGAATGTAAAGGGAAAGAACTGTGGTTTCTGTGAACACTAAGTCAAATGCTTTGGAAGAGTTGATAAAGGTGATCAGCACAAAAGAATTCTCTTCAATTAGATGTAGATGAGGTGACTATTTAAGATTGGGGGTAGAGGGTAGAAACCACAAAAATCTGGAAGGATTTTGCATTTAAATTCTCAGTTTAGATTCTTTCTCAGTAAAGTACAGTTTCTAAAATGTACTTTAAAGAAACGAACATTAAAATCCTAGGTAAATAGATGATGAAATATAGGAGGGTTTTATGCAAGAAAGAATACACTGAACTTCAGTCAATGGACCCTTACTCCAGGAAAAATCTTGTACCTCATACCAAATGAATTGCAAATTAATGTCCATCGATATGTTCTAAAAGAAAATAAAATGTTTAATTGTGTATAAATGATTTTGTGTAATCCCTCCAATTTAACAATATTTGTCTAAAAACTGCCTATCCATTCATCCTAATTAAGGTTGATAACAGAATTTCTCTTGTATATCTAGAAGACCAAATATCTTGTGGTGATAAATAGAACAATCAAGATGGGCCAGGTAAAGGCAGATTTTGTATCTCAAAAATACTTTTTTCTGGGGTGGAGTGGAGGGATGTTGGAACGTTTTTAAAAAGTTTAGATTTGGGACCATGTAGGCTCCTTACATAATTGAGCTCAGGGTGAAATGAAGAGGGTAAGACGGGCAGCAGGACAACTCGAGTAGTTTTGTAGCATTTCAGATTAGGGACAATGAATTTATGAGCAGATTAAAACTTGTAAAGATGTGAGAGATTCAAGATATTCAATAGATGAAAGTAAAATAACTTGGTAATTGTTTAGACGAGATAGTAGGGTGAAGAAGGGAGGCATTCTAGGATGACCCCTTCCCCACATTTCTGGCTTGGGGAACCAGCTCAATGGAGTACTGTCAGCTAGGATAGGGAATACCAAGGCGAGTACCCAGTTGGAAAGAGTCATGCAAATTAGATGTAAAACTTGGACTATAATAGGTTTGAGGATTCTGTGGAATATCTAAAACAAAGTGGTCAGAAAACATGATTTTGATGCGTAATTCTGAACATTAGAGGGAAGACAAGGCTGAAGACATTGAGTGACTTTTTCTTTTCTCACATGAGAGATGGTGGCAATCCTGAAGAACTAACTGATTCTCCCTGAGATCCCTTTCTCATGCCATTTACTTACTAGCTGGTAAACAAAACAGAGTTCCCAGAGAACATACTAACCAATAAGCACTACTGGGGAGAAGGGACTCAGGTGTCAGGCAGCTACTGTGACAGATGAGTACTAGTGGTGACTAATGAACAAAGCTAATGTGTGTGATCTCCAGTGGGCCACAGACTACCACCCTTTACTATCACAAATCAGAAAGGTTGGTGAACAAAATATTGGGGATAGATCAGGAGAATGTATCGATTACAGAATACAGGGAAATAAATTCAAAGTTCCCATCCTACTGATTGCAGATCAGAATAAATGTTTCCTATATATATTTGGGACATCCTAGTGAAAGAAACGATGTCTACAAGCATATTTAAAGCATGGATACAGTGTTCAGTGAAATTCAGATGGTCAATGCAGAGGTAGCTAGAAGGCCTTGTAACAGGAAAAACAAGCCCAAAGCAAAGCACGCCACAGTAAGACTCCACACTAAGGGTCCTGTAAATGCACTCTCCCTTTAAGGTTACCGCTATCTGAAATCTGCCTATTGTCATCCATGTGACTTGACAGTAGCTACATCTGGGCCCCACCATTTTCTTAAAACAGGCCAAATGGCATTTTGCATTTTTTTATTTTCTTTTTGGTGAGGAAACTCAAATTGTGTCCTGTGAGACATGTTTCACCTTACAAGCAATAATTTCCAAGGTGTGTTTTATAAAGGAATACAATATTCACAGGTCAGTAAACCATCTTTGTGCACAAATGAAAACCCAAAGTCCTGGGATAAAAGTTTGTTGATCACTTTATTGATTCCTTTCCTGTTTTTTTAAAAATATATTTTTAATTTTTAATTACAGTTGACATACAGTATTACATTAGTTTCAGGTGTACAACTTAATAATTAGACATTTATATAGCTTACGAAGTGATCACCCGAATAAATCTGGTACCCATCTGACACCATACACAGTTATTATAATATGATTGACTATATTCCTTATGCTGTACTTTACATCCCCATGATTATTTGTAACTACCAATTTGTACTTCTTAATCCGTTTCCCTTTTTCACTCATCCTCCTAACCCCCTTCCCATCTGGCAGTCATCAAAATGTTTTCTGTAGGCATGAGTTTCTGTTTTGTTCATTTATTTTGTACTTTTGATTCCACATATAAGTGAAATCATGTGGCATTTATCTTTCTCTGTCTGAATTACTCCACTCAGCACAGTACCCCCTAGGTCCATCCATGTTGTTGCAGATGGCAAGATTTCATTCTTTTTTATGCCCAAGTACTATCCCGTTGTATATATGTACCACCTCTTCTTTATCCATTCATCCGTTGATGGGCACTGAGGTTGACTCCATATCTTCACTATTACAAATAATGTTGCAATGAACATATGGATGCATATGTCCCTTCAAAGTTGTGTTTTGGAGTTTTTTGGATAAATACGCAGAAGTGGGATTACTGGGTCCTTCTCTGTCTCTTGTTATAGCCTTTGTTTTAAAGTCTATTTTTTATTTTTGTTTTCATTTTCATGAGATATCTTTTTTCCATACCTTTACTTTCAGTCTGTGTGTGTCTTTGAATCTGAAGCAAGTCTCTTGTAGGCAGCATATGTGAGGGTCTTGTTTTCTTATCCATTCATCCACCCTGTGTCTTTTGACTGGAGTATTTAATCCATTTACATTTAAAGTAATTGTTGATACATATGTAGTTGTTGCCATTTTATTGTTCATATTTTTATGTTTTTTTTCTTTCGTCTTAAAGAACTCCTTCTAAGATTTCTTGTAATTCTGGTTTGGTTTTGGTTAATTCCTTTAGCTTTTTCTTGTCTGGGAAGCTCTTTATCTGTCTATTCTAAATAGTAACTTTGCTGGGTAGACTAATCTTGGCTGTAGGTCCTTGCTTTTTATCTTTTTGAGTATTTCCTGCCAGTCCCTTCTGGCCTATGAAGTTTCTGTTGAGAAATCAGCTAACAGTTTTATGGGAGCTCCCTTGTAGGTAACTAACTCCTTTTCTCTTGCTGCTTTTAAGATTCTCTCTTTGTCTTTAACTTTTGGCATTTTAATTATGATGTGTGTTGCTGTGGGCCTCTTTGGGTTCTTCTTGTTTGGGACTCTGTGCTTCCTGGGCTTGTATGTCTATTTCCATTGCCAGGTTAGGGGAAATTTCCAACATTGTTTCTTCAAATAGGTTTTCAATTTCTGCTCTCTCTCTTCTCCTTCTGATACCCCTGCGATACAAATGTTGGTACACTTGATGTTTTCCCACAGGCCCCCTAAACTCTTCTCTCTTTTTTTTATATTCTTTTTTCTTTTTGCTGTTCTGATTGGGTATTTTCTGCTACCTTATCTTTTAAATCACTGATTTGATCCTCTGCTTCATTTAATCTACTGTTGACTCCCTCTAATGTATTCTTCATTGCAGTTATTGTATTTTTTATTTCTGACTGGTTCTTTTTTTTATGTTTTCTGTCTTCATTTTTATGTTTCCTATCTGTTTGTTGAAGTTCTTCTGGAGATCACTGAGAATCCTTATAACCACTGTTTTGAATTCTGCATCTGGTAGATTGCTTGTCTCCATTTTATGTAGTTCTTTTTCTGGAGCTTTGTTCTGTTCTTTCATTTGGGACACATTTGTCTCCTCATTTTGGCTGCTTCCCTGTGTTTGTTTCTACGTATTAGGTAGAAATGCTGAGTCTCCAGGTATTAGTTCAGTGGCCTTATGTAGTAGGTGTCCTATGGGGCCCAGTGGTTCAGTCTCCCTGGTCACCTGAGCTGTGACCCCTACAAGTTTTGAGGCAGCTTCTTCTGTATGTCCTTCATTATAGGACTTCTGTTCAGCTAGACTTCATGTGATTCTCAGTGATGATTGTTCTAAAATTTAGTTGTAATTTTGATGTGGTCTTGAAAGCAGTTATAATAATATGGTTTTTTTCCCACATAAGTTAATTTGAATGAAAATATTTTCTCTCTTTTTTCCCTACTATGTTCAATTTGTTTTTAAAATCCCTTTCTAAAATGGAAATCACCATACGTGTGTGAGCTGGTAATCTAATAATTTGTCATTTACTATTATGATGGTGAATGTATAACTACCTAATTCTCATTTTCAGCAGAAGGCCGTATCTCTTATTTCACAGGAACCTTGCCCCAATTAATTATTCTTTCTCCCCTGAGTTCACACAAACATAATGGTATCTTCACCCTTCCTCTACTGGCTTCTTACCCCTGGTCAAGTAAACTTTTTCAGCTCCCAGATTAAAAAATAAATTACAAATACACCTTTCATAATGTTGTCAGGATTTTTAGCTGTCAATAACAGAATCCAGTTCTGCTTAATATAAGAAGAATTTGACTTTATAAGAAGTATAAAGATCTGTTCCCAGTCCCAAACAGAAAGATAGAACAAAAGCTCAAAAATGGACAGAAGCCAAGGGAGAGGCTCAGATACAGGATCTATAGTCCTAATCACAAACCTAGATCTGCATGCTGCCATGGAGTACTCCACCATGGCAGACAGGGTGTGAAGAATGTGACTGCTACTTGAAAGAATTCTAAATGATCCCTTGCAATTCTCTGGCACTCATTCCAGGTTTGAAAACTAAATTTCTAACACCGTGTTCCACACTGATCTTGGGAATGCCCACCCCACATGTGGAGGGTATTCAGATTATAGGTAGCTAAAGTTAATAATGGTCTCTTATTCTACCTCCACCTTCCTAATTATAATTCCTATTTAATTCTCCTTTTCATAGTCACTACTACTTAAACTCACATGTTCTCTTTTATCACTTCTTTTTCCTTTCTTTCTTTTTTCTCTTTTTTTTTCTCTCGATCCCCACCACTGCTCTGATACCATCTTTGCCAAGGCCATCAATGATCTTCTGTACTTAAATCCGCTGGACATATCTGAGTCCTACTGTAGGCCACTTGGCATGAACTGACCACTTTCCATCTTAACACTTTGTCGTACTTTGTGTTCCATGTCACTAATTTTGTCTGATTTTATTCCTACCTTTATAATTACTTTCTCTTTTGATTGCACTCCTACTTTCACCTGATCCTTAAATCCTGATATTTCAAAGGGACATTTCCTCAACCTTATCCTGTTCTCATTCTGTATACTTTCCCTGCTTATTATCCATAGCCACAGATATTAGCTTTCACTATATCAAATAGAATTCAATCCAGAATGGTAAACAAAGGAAAAGAGATATAGCAGCTGTAATAAGGTAGAAATGCATCCATCTATCATGTAAAAGGAGTCTGCAACTAGGTAGGTTAATATTATGGCTCTATTATGTCAGAGACCCAGTTTCCTTCTGTCTCAGAAATATGCCATCGTCTGGTGTGGCCCTTACCCTCATGGTCCAAGATGACTCTTCGCTCTTCAGCTATCATATCTGCTTTACAGACTGCAGGATTGGGAATGGGAGAAAATGAGAATGCCTCTACTCTTTTAAAGGGATTACATGGAAAGTCTACAAAACACTTTTGCTTATATCTCATTGGCCAGAATGGATTCTCGTGACCATGCCAAGCTGTGATGGACATTGGAGAATATAGTCTCTGAGGTGGGCAGAGTTTCTATTACAGAAAGGAAGGCTTCTATTACATCAGGCTTCTATTACAGAAAGGAAGAATGGAGCATAGGGTATGCAGATAGTCTCTGTCACAATCACCTCTTTCAGTTTGGGCTCTAAATATAATATTCAGTTCAATATAAGTTTCCAGATTAGACCTACACCTTCAGCCTCCAATGGAGCATTTCCTCTTCCATGTTTAAAAGCCACCTCACAATTAATATATCCAACACTGAATATGTTCTCTTCCTACACAAAATCTGTGAGTGGTTTCACTATTGACTCACTTGCTCAAAAGCTAGAAACTTGAAAGTTACGTGAGTTAATATTAATGACACGACATTTGTGTGCTCACCCTGCTAACTGACCTTTGTTAAGTGTTTATAAAATGTTTTCTCCCTTAATCTTCACAACTCAGTTTTACAGATCTTTCATGTCTGTCCTCTCACCTGACTGTGAGATGGTAAGCAAAAAAGAATGGCAGTATTCTCATGTCCATTTTACAAATTATCGAACTGCAGCGCAGAAAGATAAAGATATTTGACCAAGGCTAATAAAAGTTATAAAAGGATCAAAAATTAAAAGTTAGCAATTTTGCCCCCAAATCTGTGCTTTTTCCATTGTGATCGTATTTACCTATGTGAACAAAACAGCTAATAAGGATAACAGGGACACGATAGATGAACAAGAGAGTGTTCCCCACTGCCTTTACTGCCTCTCCTTCAGCCAATCAAATAGCCTTAAGCCTGTATCTTCTCAAATTGGTGTTTCCTCCACTATCTAAGGATGATACTACATTTGATGATGCATTTATGACGTTAGTGATGTGAAATTGCAATAAGTAAAGGAAGAAGGCTAGAGAAGACTGAATAAAGGGGAAGTAAATAGAGAGGGAAAGCTGATCTGTAAAATAAAGAGGATAAGAGAATCCTTGAATGCATGGGTGTGGTTTGTGCAGATTTTCAGAAGCTAAAAGACTGAAGTAGTTGATGGATATGAAAGAAAGAAGGGGAAGAAATGGAATTTCAGAAAGGTTCTGTAACTTGTGATTTTGTGCCCTTTATTGATCAAGAAATGTGAATTAAGATTAGGATTTTTTTTTCAGTGTTCTTTTGTTGCTAGACTGAGTTTCTGTGGATATAACTCTGTGAAGAATATGGGTCATGAAGGGCCCTAATTTTATTAGGATTCCATGTAAGAACCAAACTCTACCTTTGTGAACCAAGATAATGATTTTTTTTACATGATGAGACTCTATCCATGACAAAAATATCTTGTTTCTCCTACTGATTTATTTGGCATTTTCTTGCCAATTAACCTTTTCACTAGACAGTAGAAAGTAAAAGTAATTGGAGTTGAGGTTAGCCAATTAAATAAACCTGTTAACTAAATGCTGAGCAATAATCACCTATGTTCCCACTTGTGCTTATTACCTTTGCAAGTAAATAGCATGGTACTTTTGTGTTTATTTTTTTTACTTTGTTGGCGAGTTTTTTACATCATGTGAACCTCATTTTACTCATTAGAAAAATAAGACTAATAATACGTATCTTGTACATATTAGAATAGAAAAATGTAGAGAAGAGAAAAACATCCCTCTCCTATATTCCACAGGAAAGTAATTGTAGTCAGCTCCCAGTGAAGACAGAGAAATTACCTTCAATCTTCATAAATCTACAGAGGATTTTTTTCTTGGTGCTCTGTCAGTCAGCTGTCTGTCCTATTAGTCTCAGAAGCAAGAAACATATATTTCATTTCACAGTGTATTGATTCTGTCATATGTGACTAAGTCTGTTAAAAATATATATATCCTTAGAGATACCACTTAGATTCATTCTTTCTTTCCTTCCTTCCTTCCTTTCTTTCTTTCGTTCTCTCTCTCTCTCTCTCTCTCTCTCTCTCTCTCTCTCTCTCTCTCTCTCTCTCTCTCTCTCTCTCTCACCCTCCCTCCCTCCCTCCCCTTCCTTCCAGCCTTCCTTCCTTCCTACAATTTCATCCCTCCCCCCATGCCCCTCTTTGGATTCTGCTGTTTTTAACAGTGTGCTTAGTTAAGCGAAGTAGACACTTCATAGGTCAAAGCTAATCTCGACTAATCTATTAGGTAGACTTTATAACTTCCTCTGTACCCTGTGCACACTGTTTAAAGAACTGAATCATTGATGTAGAAGGTAGAATAAATAATGCACTAATGAACTTCATCCAGGATCAAATTTTAATGCCCAGAGATAATTCAGTAAGTGTTATTATATTTACACAGCCCATTTAATTAAGTACTTTGATTGTTTATCCTTAATGACTAACAAATATATTTTAAAAAATATAAACAGAAGCATACCATACTTCTGCTTATAAACCTTTAATGGTTCTCTGGCACTACAAAGGGAATGTATTAACCTTGGAAGGCATGTAGAGCTCTTTAGAAACTGACCCAAACCTACCTTTCTAGTACTTTCTTTTGCCAATCCCCTTCCATGTTCCTTCACTATGGAAACATTAAAGAAGCCATGAACTTTTGCATTGTCCATGCTGTTCCTTTTCTGCAATGCTTTACCCCCTTCTTCATCTAATGAACATAATTCCTAGGCTCCTGGGAGGTCCTTCCTCCCTTTGGATTCCTAGGCCCCTTAGTAGATGGTTTCCCATTGAGCTTTAGATAAAATTTGAATTCTTACTATAGCCTCCTGGCCCTTAGCCATCTTTCTGTCCTTATCTCCTGCCACTCTCCACCTTGCTCACCACACCTGAGCCACACTGATCTACTTTCAGTTTCTCTGAAATTGTATTTTCTGCTATGAAAGAAGTTGATTCTTCTGTGTGGAAGCTAGCCCTCTATGCTTCATCTAGGCATGTTTACATATATTTCAGGGTTCAGCTTCAATGTCACATACTGAGTGGAACTCACTGTTAAAATCACCACACTCTCCTCAATCTAAAAAAAGGATCCACTGCTCTTCTCCTTAGGAACAAGTTGTATTCCAAACTGCTATTCGCTAGTACATTTGTTCTTAGACTACATGCCTCCATACAGGAAACCAATAGATGCTCAACTATGTCTTCTGAGAAAATTCCAAATGTTAAGGGTCTTATATGATGATGATGACAACGATGACAGTGATTTCTTTTCTATGTTTTCACAGCACTTTCAACAGTTACCTTTGCTTTTGCACTCATCACATAGAATAAGTTTAAACATGCTTATAAAACACTTCAAAAATACAAACAGAGAAAACACATCTGAGTCTAACATAAGACATGATATCCAAAAGTAGAATAACTTTGACCACTGAAACTGTTACTTGTAGGAAGTAAAATTCAATGCACACGTGTTTTCTTTTCAGTGCAACGTATCTATGAAAGTTCTTAGTTTAAAGTTCCTAAATAAAGGAGTACTCTTTTATAACAATTTTGATTTCTTTCTTCATACACCTGTCATGATTTGCATTAATATACTTAGCTGTATGATAGTTGGTTTAATGGATATATTGTCCATAATACTATACACTCCACCTGGGTAAAGATTGGGTCTGTGTCATTCACCTCTGAAAATGCACCACCTAATACAGTGACCCGCTTAGTAGGTGCATAATAATTATTTGCTGAAGTCATAGCTACACTTCAATGCTTATCACATTTTAAAGACCCTCATGTATACACATGTCTGCAACTCCTCCTAGCCTATTGACATTTTGTAACTATCCCATCACGTAGGACAATCCGTGCCTGGGGCTTTGTGGACACTCAATTATTTGTTGATGAAGAAAACATTAATGACAGGACAACTTCCCTGAGTGTGTTATAATCTCAAAGTGAGCAGTGGATATGTCTTTCGAAGGTGTCCTACTAAGCATGCCACATAGACTCACAGTAGATATTTAGGAAGTTCATTAACTCTAAAACTTGGTCTACATTATTCACCTTCCTCTGTCTCTTGCAAAATCTTTGGCAAATTTCTGGCCTCTGACTGCAGCATTTGGCTGTAGAGTTCTTCATACCTAATGGATTGTTTTCATTTTCATTTCATTTTGTGTCATTTACTTTTCTGAGGTCTTTATGATGGTAGCTCTTGATATGCATGGTAAGCTGTCATGATTTGTCTCCAGTGACAAGGAGATGTTTCTTTTCTCCTGAAAATAATCTCCTCATTTATCCCATAGGGTACTTAAACTTTGTTCAGTTCTTTTAAAGCAATGGTTGTCAAACTTTTTGGTCTTGGGACCTCTTTATATTCTTAGAAATTTTTCAAGACCCCAAAAATCTTTCTGTTTCTGTAGGTTGCCATACTTGACATTAAAACTGAGAAATGTTTAAAGCATGTATTTATTAATTCATTTTAAAATTACAATAATAACCCCACTCTATGTTAATACAAATAACAAGTGTTCTATGAAAAATAATAATTTTCCACCACAAAAAAGATTGTGAGAAAAGTGACATTGTTTACATATTTGAAAAATTTAATATTTAGTTTACGCGAAGGGAGCTGATTTTTATATCTGCTTTTATATTCTCTGGGTTGATGTATGGCCTCTGGAAAACTCAAAAAAGAACAAAATAGAAAAAGGCAAATAATATGTTCGTATTATTATGAAAATAGCTTTGACCTCAGAGACCCCCTAAAAGCATTTCAAGGATTTCCAGGGATCCCCAGACTACACTTCAGGAAATACTGTTTGAGGGGATGTAACTGATCTTGTACCTCCTGTGGCTGTAGTCTTTTAATGTATAGTAACCTGTGTTTCTAAAGAACTTACCTGGAGTTGTGTGTAGATTTTAAATAAATCAAATAGAAATCCCCTTTGCCCTTTCTTCGCCAGGATGAAAGTGATGAGCAAAATATGTTCTTTCTCTCTAAGGAGCTTTAGTTTTTCCTTGTCTATACAATGTATTTATATTCCACTGGAAATGTACATAGTGCCAGACAATAGATGACATTTCACGGGGAGTGGAAATTACAAGTACCCCGAAGAATTCAAAATACAGGCACAATAATAAAAGTCACTATAAAACCCACAGAAAAAGACAGAGTCGCCAAAAAAAAGGATGTGAAATTATAAAAGAAGTGATAAAGTCAGTTTTGGATTAGGAAGAAATGGAAAAATAAGGAAACAAACTTAAATAAAGTAAGAGCAAAGAAGAAGAAAAGGAGGCAAAGGCTGGGGCTTTTTTACTACCGTGTTTCCCCGAAATGAAGACCTAGCTGGACAATCAGCTCTAATGCTCTTTTGGAGCAAAAGTTAATATAAGACCCGGTCTTATTTTACTATAATATAAGACCAGGTCTTATATAATATAATGTAAGACCAGGTCTTATTTTACTACAATATTAGACCGAATCTTATATTAATTTTTGCTCCAAAAGATGCATTAGAGCTGATTGTATGGCTAGGTCTTATTTTTGGGGAAATACGTAAGTATTTTCTGTTTGAGTCTAAGCTAAGTAAACGTCACTTCTTATACTAGGAAATTTCAGAAAATTTAAACAGAATAAATGTTTATAATCAGATGCAATGTCTAGTTTTCATATTAGCCATCCCCACGTTATTCTGTCCTATGAAATACTAATTGGGTAAACTGTTAATAATTATTTCAAAGAGTAAAGGGGAGTTTTAATGGCCGTACACATTTTCATGATCACGTATAACTGGGTTAAAAAGATTAAAAAGATTCTCTTCTATGAGAATTCTCATACCTGTAATTCCCTTGTATGTGTCTAAGAAAGGGATTTAGTACATAGCAGATGTCAGCAAACTTGAGTACCGTGCCAGATAGTAAATGCTTTTGGCTTTGTGAGCCTTCCAGTCTCTGTTGCAACTACTTAACTCTGCTGTTGTGTGAAACAGTCATAGATGATATGTAAATGAATGGATGTGGCTGTGTTCCAATAAAACTTTAGTCTCAAAAACAAGCGGCAGGCAGGATTTGGTTCATGGTCTATCATTTGGAAATCTCCAATATATAGCATTCCCCAGTTTAATTTAGTTAATTTACACAAAACTCACCTCCCATAATACACACTTTGCTTTTCATGGTAAATCTCCCAGGGATACTATGAATAATGTTATTACTCTCAGATACACAGTTAAGATGGTGTCGTTCTGAGATTGTGAATTTCAGAATAAAACAAATACTATACACTAGTTACTGAGAACAACAGTATCATCACAATAGACAGAATGCCTGTCCTTATGGTGCTTGCAGTGTATTGACACACATAGAAAATTACCATATGCCCTGTGACAGAAAAATTATGAGTAGCTGTGGGACTACAAACAGGGCCATAACTTACACGTGACACAGAGGTAGGTGTTGATTAATTGAGGAAAACTTTGTAGAGGAGGTGATGGCTAACCTGAGATTGGAAATGTAACTAGATGCTATCTAGATGAAGACATGGGGACGGGTATCTCAGACAGAGGGAACAGAGTATGATAAGCCCTGACATGGATATCGTATTGAATTTCAAGGAAGAATAAGTTGTTCAGTGGATTGTAGAATGCAAAGAAAGATGAAGAAAAAGAAGTAGAGACCAGATCATAAAAAGCTTTTTGATCCATGTTAAGTTGGATTTTATCCCTTGGCACTAAGGAGTCATTGAAGTTGCGAGGGTATGCTCAGAGACGTATTTTATTTATTTATTTTTAATTAATTAGTTGTTTATATTAGTTTCATGTATACAAAATACTGTAATAATTAGACATTTATCATTTATATTTTGTGAGGACAAAGTGATAACCTCCCTGCCCCAATCTACTACCCGTCTGACATCACATAGAACCATTTGTTATGACATATTTGAGAAAGAGAATTCATTCTGAAGTTTTGAGGATGGACAAGAACATGACAAGGTAGGAGGCAGAATCCAATTAGGGAATAGCCTCAGTAATCCAGATAGAGAGGATAGGAGAAGGAAGCAGTGGAGCGGAGGATAGAAAGAAGTGGGCAGATTCAAGGGAGCGATCTCAAGTACAATTATGAGGACACATTTGTTGACACATTGTGGGAGTGAGGGACAGGGAAGAATCAAGGCTGCCTCTCACATTTCTGGCTTGAGAGACTGGGAGCTGGCAGAGCCAATCCATGGAGGTTGACGGAGGAGCCAGCTTGGGAGAGAAGATGATAGTGTTTTAAATGTCTGGGAAGGGAAAAACCTAGCCATGATTGAAACCAGAAAAACTGAGGTCATTCACTCTTTATTCAATCTTCCACCAGATGGTAATGGCTTTATTACAAGCTTTACTAATAAATTGTGTCACTCTTCCTCTGATAAATAAAGGTCTAAAGCATCCTCAGTGTTTTCAGAATTGTATTCCAGCACCCGTATAGACAGCACATAACAAAAATATAGAAGAAATTCTGGGGTTCAATTAGTTAATTGAACCTATTAAAGTAGGGCTGGAGAACGAAGTTCAATCTGGGATTTCATACAAAGATTATTCTGGAATTCCTTTTTATCTAAGAATTGAGTTTGATGGCGAATATGAATTCTGAAAGCCTTGGGATTCTAGGAAAAATCCCTTAAGTTTCAGCTTTTTTACTTCCTCTCCTAATACTACTCTCCCCTTCTCTCATTCTGTTCCAAATTTGTTTTTTTCCACTTCTTTGTTGTTCTGGGAACATTCTGACCAAACTCCTGCCTTAGGACCTTTCTGCTTGTTTCCTGTGCTTTTTCCCCCAATATTTGCATGGCTTATTCCCTCACCTCCTTTGTTACCTAACTTAATTCAAGCAACTATTTTTTTTAAAAAAAGGATATTTCAGTGGTGTAACACAGTAGAAACTCCTTACTGATGCCAAATTCAAAAAGTCGCTTCAGACCAGCAAGCAACTCCCCTCCAAATTGTGAATCAGGGACCGAGGCTACGTTGATTTTGTGGCTTGGACATTTTTAACATGTGGCTTTCAAAATTGCTGTGCTTTTCTACATGAGCAAGAAAGAACAAGGAATATCACATGTGTGGAGGTGAAGTTGTGAGCCAGGCCTGGAATCGATGAGCATCACTTTTCCTCACACTCCAGTGGCTAGAATTCAGTTATGTAGCCACACTTAATGGCAAGGGAGGATGGGAAAAGAGAGCCAGCTTCATAGTTAAAAGAAGAGGTTAAGTTTTCCAATCAGCAGCTAGCCTGCCTCTACCATGATGACTTCACTCAATGAAGCCTTCTTTGACCACCCTTTATAAAATTGCAACCACCCTCCAGCTCCACTCAATATTCCTTCTCTTCCTTCATTTTTTTTTTTTTTTTTTTTTTTTGCTCTGTAGTGCTTACCACTATATCACAATCTATACAGAGGGTGCCAAAAAATTGTACACACGTTTTAAGGAAGGAAAAATCTATTAAAATTGTAATAATATATACCGAAAACAGAAGATGACTGCAAGTCACGTTTGACTTCTCCAATTACCAGAGGTGCTCAAAGTGGTTGCCATCAGTGTGTGGACACTTCTGATGATGGCGAACTACTGCTTGAGCAACGTTGACTAAAGTGTTCATTCGTGTACATTTTTTTGACACCCCTGGTATATTTCATTCCTTTACCTTATTTATTGTCTGTTCCTCCCTCCCCAATAGAATGTAAGCTCCACGAGGGCAATGATCATTGCCTGTATTCACTGCCATATCATTAGACACTAGTAGACCTTCAATAAATGTTGGTGGCATTGTAATCATACGCCTAGTTCACCTAGAAGTAGTCTCATCTGGGGGCGCATTTACTCACAGATTGAATTTTGACTCTAATTGTGTTTCCCCAACAAAATTTGTCAAAGAAGTTTGTCTGGAGAGAGAAATAGAGCTGTTAACTGGCTCATCAAAGAGCTCAAATTCAAATAGTCCCTCTGTGTACTCATACATGCTTTATAAATACTTTGATGTATGTAGGTATGTTGGCATAGGCAAAATTTTGAGACAGAAATAGCAGTTCAGTATCCACATTCTCCCCTTCTTAAAATTTCTTGATTTTTTTTCTACCATTTGTTGAATGCTGACTATTAGTGAAGCACTAAACTGAAACTGGGGTTTCTGAGAGCAAATTTAATCCACACAACCAAATTGCGACATGTTTATCGTTTCACTTTTAAGGTGAGGAAACTGAGGCCTGTAGAGGTTAAGTAACTTGTCCAAGTTCATACACTCAACAAATAACTTGAACAGCTTAGTTCTGGACTTCTTTTCCTTTCAGTAACTCTCTCTGCTAATGCTTCATGATTTCCCTTCTCATTCTCCACATCTACTCACAAGTCGCTTCTGTTTTCCTTAATATTGAAAACTAAATGACTGAGAAGCCTTGATATGCGATCCCTCTCAGGAGCATTTCATTTTAATAAGGCACAGACTGTAGGCAAATGAATGAATGTCTAATTGTATAACTCTTATGTACTAACCAGATAGAGTCATATTGGTTTAAAAATAGACTTGATGCCTGGGTTCTGGTTCTGACAATGTCCTTTAGAGGGAATGACCTTGGGAAGGTACAGTGTTTGCCTAAATATGAATGTGTTTTCCTGTTTTTTCTTAAGAGATACCTTATATTTGAATCCTTCTAAAGTTTCTCAAATTACAAGATCCTCACTTGTTTTATTTTTTACAAAACAACAAAGTACTGTCTGGGAAAGACATATTGACTTAATCTCATTTGATGCTTATTTTGGTTGCTTGTAGAAGTCACTTGATAGAGGAGAGGGAAAAAAAACAGGAAGAAAACCAATTTAACAGAAGTAGTGATTAACTTCAGTGGTATGACATCATGATTTCAAGAGTTGGCTGCCATTGTAAACAAGCTCTAGAAAGATTATTTTAAAAGCAACTCAGGATGTGGTTGCATTGTGTAGCTCATGGACATATGGCACGGGAAAAAAAGAAAACTGTCTTTACATAACATAAAACTGTCTTATGTTATGTAAATGTGTGCTTATGGCTTGGAATAAAATTTCCAGGAGAACATTACAGATGGATTCAGCAGTACTGCACCTCAGGCCAAATGGGTAGCCGTGAAGATGATAGCATCTAGATAACTGAATTCGGTGCCTCAGAAAGTTCATCCATCAGGATGACAGTCCCAGTGTTGAAGATGCATGTCAAGAATGTTTACACAATTGTTGGATAAACTATGAATGAGGAAATGTGATCTTTCTAATATATTTTATATCACTTTAAATTAGTATGCACAATCAAATTAATGAATTAATTGTTACACATAAACATGTGCTGATTCTAGCTACACTTGCCAAAGTTTCTGTATTACAGTTGATAAAAAAACTTCAGAACTACTCATTTGGAAAAATGGGATAGTCACCTTATATTAGGATATATAGGGTATATAAATCTGAGACTTCAATTCCTTTTTTGTTTTGTTTTGTTGTTTTTTTCACTTACAGTTGACTTTCAAAATATTATATTAGTTTCAGGTGTATAGCCTAGTGATTAGATATTTACATAACTATGTAGTGATCCCCAAATTAGTCTAGTACCCACCTCACACCATGCATAGTTATTACAATGTTACCCACTATATTCCCTATGCTGTACTTTACATCCCTGTGACTAATTTGTAACTGCCAATTAGTACTTTTTATTCCATTTACCTTTTTCACCAAGCCCCCCAACCCTCCTCCCATCTGCTTCAATTACTTCATTGGGAATCTTAGGAAAGCAATGCAAAGGATATATTGAGTATTAAACGAGATTCAAATCCAGCGCTTGGCCTAAAACACTTGGTAGACTGTCCCGCCTAAAATCACACCCTGTGATTTTGCAGTCCTTTCCTCTTACCATAAGTACAGCCTCACAGGATATGTTCATTAAGAGTTAATGTGAAATTCATTGGATTAAGCAATACATTGGTAGCGCTTCCTTTCTGATTACGCAGATCTCTCCCTTCATAATATGTGCTTCCTTCAATTGCATTAAGAGCATTTATAATGTAAAAGGCAACAGAGACAATATTTCAAACAGAAGCCATTCTTTAAAAAAAAATAGCTAAATGTATTGGAATGCCTCTAAAAGTAAAATATTTAGCATTTAATTGCAGATGGGTAATGTTAAATATCCCATTCATTATTATTACTACCGCATGCCTGAATAAATCCTACCATAAGCATTAAGTGAGTAGGTAAACAAAGAAATAACACTTCATGTGATGAATGCCAATATAAAGCATGCTTAAACTGTTCTGTCAAAAGACAAGCCTGGAAATGCTAACTGTGCTCCTTCACTTTTCTGCAATCATCTGAATATATAAATTCAAATTGCAGCTTTTAAAACTTCAAACTGAGGCTTTTGAAATTTCAGAAAACACATGCACTTGAAAAAACAGATTATAACAAGGTCCCAGAGGGTTTGGGGGCACCATCTTTTTTTCTATTTCAAAGTATACAGAAATAAAATAAAATAAAAAAACCTAGCCAAGAAATGACTACCACATGTTTTCATATTTAAACAGAAGATACTATACTTTAAAAAATAAATAAATCATTAGAAAAAAAGTTTGCACAAACATTGTGTAAAAAATTTTTTTTTTTAAAGATTGTGGAAAATAGCTTAGACAAACCTTTAATTTTTAACTGATGATTTATTCTAGCTAGGGGTTCTTAAAAGTTTTCTAAATTAGTATACCATTAATATCCATAAAATCATACACAAGTCACTGCATTTCAAACTGATGCTGAAGGTTAAATAGGAAACGTACTTAATTATTTATAGTGCATGGATGAGTCCCAGATACTACTCTCATTGTCTAAATACACTGTAAATATAGAAAATTTAACAGATTTATACTGGAAAGACAGTATATGTTTGCCCATTAATTTATAGATTTAATGGAATCCCTATCAAAGTTCCCAATGAGATTTATTTTGTAATTTGACCAAATGATGCCTGTATTACATAAATTAGAATACCTTAGGCAGGGGAGGGCATTAACCTACCAGAAATTAAACATATTTTAAAACTGCCATGGTTGAAGTAGTATATTACTGTCACATTTTTGTAGATTGGCATAGTGGATCAGCAAACAGAATGTTATTACATGTAAAAATATAAAATATAATGAAGAAATCACCACAAATCAGCAGAGAATAGATTGTGCTAGGAAAAATATCAATTTCTGAAATTACATTCAAGGTCAGAAATTTAACTCTATATAAATTTAAGATGTATTAAGAATTTGTTGGCGGATCCAGTCAAAATGATAGATAAGGTAAATGCTGTGCTCACCTCTTATCACAACCACATCAAAATTACAAGCAAACCACAGAACAATCATCATTGATAATTGCCTGAATTCTAGGTGAACCAAAGCCCTACAACTAAGGACATACAGAAGAAATCACACTGAGACTGGTAGGAGGGACAGAGACGTGGAATGGTCTGGTCCACAACCACCTGTGACCATTAAAAATCAGGAGGGACATCTCGGCTGTGGAGGTCACCCCGGAAGGAGCCAGGGGTCTCAGCGCCACACCAGGCTCCCCATCCCAGGGTTTCAGTGCTGGGGAGAGATTTCTCCTTGTGGCTGATGAGACAGAGGGTGGCTGCAGTCCCAGGCATTCTTAAAGGGACTGTGCACAGACTTACTCACTGACCGTCTCACTCTTTCTGATCTCCAGTGCTGGGGCAGCAGCTCGAAAAGCACCAGGGACATGCAAGAAGGAACTGAGTTTTCTGGCTTCACAGTGAAGGCTGGAGCTTTCTCCCCCTGATGGAGGAGCTGGCAGAAGCCATTGTTTCTTTGTTGAGCCCTGTCCCTTCCCAGCATGCAGTTGGAGACGGCTGCCATATCTGAGTCTCCATTAACCTCGCTAACACCAATACCATTTGTTCGCTCTGTCATGGTGATTCTGAGACCCTTCCCCACCCAACTTTTGAGCCCACCCAAACTCCTTCCAGTGGCTTTTCTGTATAAACGGCCTACCTTGACTCATGCTTCGGACTTTCCTAAAATCTCTCAAAGGTTCACAAACCCAAACAAGCAGCATTTGGTCTCGTCATGTCCCATACCTCTGGCTGAGCAGCCCTAAGCCTGGCACTAGTGATAGCCAGCCTTGGATCGTGGCTTGGCCTCATGTGTCACTTCCAAGCCCAGTGTTGGTGGCAGCTATCTGCAGATTGCTTCAGGGCTCATGCCAGGTGGCCCTGGGCAGGGCACAGGCTGCTGCTGAACTTGACCTGTGGTGGAGCCCCTTCCAGAATGCCCTGGGACTGGCACACCCAATGGCAAGCTTCAGACCCAGCCAGAGATCATCCAGCTGCCTCCAGGCACAACACACCCAAAGGACAGACTGGGCAGTCACCAGAACCCTGCTAAAGTGAATGCTGCTCAATAGGGTCAGCCCCTGCACAACAGCTTCTCCAATGTAGTCACGATTAGTCTTCACAACGAATCAACCCAATGGTCAATTCCTCCCACTGATGTAGAAACAGCAACCAAGGCTCAACTATGACAGGAGGACACACACAACCCACACAAGAGACACATGTGAAGTACCCAGCTCAGGTGACCAGGAAGACTATGCCACTGAGCCCCACAGCACATTTACTACATCAGGCTACTCTACTGTGACCAGGAGACATAGCAGCCCTATGTGATACATAGAAACAAACACAGAGAGGCAGCCAAAATGGGGAGTCAAATATATCCCAAATGAAAGAACAGAACAAAGCTCCAGAAAAAGAACTAAGCAAAATGGAGATAAGCAATCTACCATACCCACCTTTCAAAACACTGCTTATAAGGATGTTCAGTGATCTCAGGGCGTACTTCAAAAAAGAGATAGGAAACATAAAAATGCAGATAGAAAACATAAAAAAAGAACCAGTCAGAAATGAAGAATACAATAACTAAAATGAAGACTACATTCATTCAAGGGAATCATCAGAAGATTAGATGAAGCAGAGGATCGAATCAGTGATTTAGAAGATAAGATAGAAGAAAACACTCAAGCAGAACAGCAAAAAGAAAAAAAGAATCCAAAAAAATGAGGATAAAGGGCCTCTGGGACAACATCAAGCATACCAACAGTTGCATCATAGGGGTACCAGAAGGAGAAGAGAGAGAGCAAGGAACGGAGAACCTATTTGAAAAAATGATCCAAAACTTCCCTAACCTGGTGAAGGAAATAAATCTACAAGCCCAGGAAGTACAGAGGGTTCCAAGCAAGATGAACTCAAAGAGGCCCACACCAAGACACATCATAATTAAAATGCCAAATATTACAGACAAAGAAAGAATCTTAAAAGCAGCAAGGGAAGAGCAGTTAGTTACCTACAAGGGAGCTCCCATAATACTGTCAGTTGATTTTTCAACAGAAACTTTGCATGTCAGAGGGCATTGGCAGGAAATAGTCAAAGGGATGAAAAGCAAGAACCTACAACCAAGATTAGTCTACCCAGAAAAGCTATCACTTAGAATTGAAGGACAGATAAATAGCTTCTAAGACAAGGAAAAGCTAAAGGAGTTCACCAACACCAAACCAGAATTACTAGGAATCTTAGAGGGACTTCTTTAAGATTAAAAAAAAAATCAAAAATGTAAATAATAAAATGGTAATACCTACATATCTATCAACAATTACTTTCATTGTAAATGGGTTAAATGCTCCTATCAAAAAATAGAGTGGTTGAATGGATAAGAAAACAAGACCCATACATATGCTGCCTATAAGACTGTCTTCAAATCGAGAGACACACAAAAACTGAAAGTAAAGGGATGGGGAAAAGATATTTCATGAAAGTGAAAGTGGAAAAAAAAAAAAAAGCTTGCTAGCGATACTTATACCACACAAAATAGACTCTAAAACAAAGGCTATAATGAGAGACAAAGAAGGACCTGGTAATCCCACTTCTTGGTATTTACCCAAAGAAATCCAAAATGCTACTTGGAGGGGACATGTGCATCCATATGTTCATTGCAGCATTGTTTACAATGGCCAAGATGTGGAGGCCGTCTGGGTGTCTGTTGATGGATGAATGGATAAAGAGGAGATGGTACGTGTATACAATGAATTATTGCTCATCCGTGGAAGGGAATGGGTTCTTGCTATCTGTGGCAGCATGGATGGACCTGAAGGGAGTTGTGCTGAGTGGAGTTTGTCAGAGAAAGACAGATGCAATGTGATTTCACTTATATGTGGAATCTAAAGAACAAAACAAACTCAGATACAGAGAACATTTTGATGGTTGCCAAATGGGAGAGGGGTTGACTAAGGGGAAGGGATTATGAAGTACAAATTGTTTATTAAAAAGTAGTTAAAGGGATGTAGGGTATAACATAAGAAATATAGTCAATAATATAATAGCTATGTATGGTGTTACATAGGTACTAGATTTATCGGGGTGATAGACAGGAGGGCAGTTGAGGGGCAGGGTAAAAAAGGTGAAGCTATTAAGAAACAAAAATCGGTAGTTACAAAATTGTCATGGGGATATAAAGTAAAGCATAGGGAATATAGTCAGTGATAACGGTAATAACTATGTATAGTGCCAGGTGGGTACTAGACTAGTTAGGGGGAATCAGCTCTTTAATTCTATAAATGTCTAACCACTATGCTGTACACTTGAAATTATTACAAAATAATATTTTTTAAAAAGAGTAAAAAAATATTGTTTTGTTTTAATTAAGGTTTAGGGATCCAGAATGAAGTAACGGTGAATGTCTAAACAATTATAGGATGGTCACAATTTTCAGAGCAGTATCAATTAAAGAAGTAACAAAGAAAGAAATTGATAAAGTTTTATTTAGAAGCAAACAAAAATATAGTTAAAAAGCTAAAAAGTGAAAGGGAAACAGGAAAAATATTCTCAATAAATACACTTTTAAGATAACATGAAAAGAGCTCTTACAAACAAATAAAATGCTGAGGAAAATGGGCAACAGACAGCAGACAATTGATAGTAGACACAGAAATGACTATACACAAATACACAAATTTTCTTCAATTTTTCATGAATGTGAAAAAATCCATAACAAACTATTTTTCTTCTATCAAGTATATAGATCATAATGTTCAATAGTGGTAAATGTGTGTTGAGACAGTATTTTACAATACACTGTTGGTGGAAGTGTATGAGTATTACTACCACCACTGCAAAGAAATTTAGCGATGTGTATCTAAATCTTTAGTATTCCTACAGTTAACGTTTCTTCCTTATTCTAAGGAAATTAGCAGATATGTGAGCCAAAGTGCATAAACAAATGTATTTGTTATAACGCTATTTATTATAATGAAAAACTGGAACCAAACGAAATACATAATAACAGAAGAATGGTAAAATATGGTTTACCCGTAAATGGCTCATTATTCACATCTTAAAAGTCAATTTTTCTGAAGAATAATTAATGACCTAAGGAAATACAATAGAATATTAAATGAAGAAACTAAGTACAGAATGTTTATAGAGTTTGATCCTAGTTAAATATATAAATCTCAATTATAGTGAATAAGTACATGTCTCCTCTTTTTGTTGGGTTTTGGGATTTTTTTCTCCCTGAAATCATCAGTTGCTAGATAAAGGTTGGAAAAAGCTTTACCCATCTCGGTAGGTTTTACAAATGTAATTAGATTTTTAGCAAGAGTGTACTTAACAAAAATGAGGAAAATTGGCAAAAATAAGTTTGCCTCAGTATTTGGGACACTGTGCAAAATGATCTGGAGTCAAATACTAAAGGCGACAAAGTTTTGCAAAGAGAGTAGAAAAAAAAAGATGAGATGGACTGACAAATACCCTTGAAACCTAGACCCAAAGATTTGATCCTTCTTATACACTTTAACAAATAAAGGATGTCTACAGTGGTATTTTTCTTTCTTCCAGAATTGCTTCAAAGTCCACAGTCTGAGGGAAAATGGTGTTATCCCACATTCTAAAACAAGCTGCCAGCAATTGAAACCAGCCACTTCCCCACAGAGTTTAATGAGAAGTCACAGTGGCATTATGCCTACTATCCAATTTCCAACCTCCTCTGTACCCCGTGTCCCAGTCAACGTTAAGAGGACTCAGATGGGATGAAATTGGTTAGCTTTGTGGGGAGTTCTGTGTTTGTGGTGAGGGTCAGTTCCCTCCCTCCCCTGTTTCAACTCTCTAAAGTCAAAGGTAGGGGCTTCAAGGTAATCACTGAAGAGAAGTATGTAGAAGGCAAGAAGGGAAAATTATGTTCTCCTTCCACTGAATATTTGTTGAGCCGAAGAAATCCTTCACAGGTCTATGAAGCTTCCAGAAGAACCCCCTAGGCATTTCTTTGGCTTTCCATGTCAAAGCAGGGAGAGTGGAGGAAAAACAGGAGCCACTGGTTCCCCAGCCATAAGAAATTAAGGAATAGCTGTGAAATGGACGTTTTCTTCTCTTATTTTTCAATTTAAATAAGCAGGAGGTAGAATTGCCAATCATTAATTGGAAAATGAAGAGAAGATGGACTCAGAAGATGCCGAATGTGAAGTGTACGTTATTAGTTCAAAAGCTCATTTACCATGTTTGATCCAACAAATCATTGCTCATGACTCTGAAGTCGTATTTTTTGCTCTCCTCTCTCCCCTGAGCTCTGGATCTTTTTTTTAAGCTAGTAATTTCCCCTAAATATCTAATGCAATGGAATGCACTCTTAGCTGGAGGAAATACCATCGCCTCAGCCAGGTAAGGTGGGGGTACTCCTAGACCAGATTTAGTACGCTGGACAGGTAAAGAGCACTGACTGTGGACCCAGATGATCCAGGATTGAACACTGGATTGACCACTTACCTATTTGCTGTATGATCTCAGGCAAAATACTGAGCCTTATGTTATACCCATGTCATAGTAGTAACATGAGGAGTTGGTACTTGATTCAGTGGCTGCCATGTAATACGTGCTCAGTAATTATTAGCTAGTGATACTATCCCTCTTTTTATCCACAAATCCTGTTGATTCTTCTACATTTTAAACATATCTTGTCTTTTGCTTTTCCCTTGCTACATGTTCATAACTTGGCCCTTTATTACTCTATCACCTGGCTCAATGTGATATTCTCTTGCTTGATGTCTCATTCTGTTTTCTTACCAACCTTGCCCACATTTATTCTCCACAGAGTAGCCAAAGTGAGCTTTGGATGAAATAAATCTTGCCCTATGCCAAACCTTGAAATAGTTCATCACCTACAGATTAAAACAAAACCTTCCAGGTTCTTCATAATCCGGCCTCCAGCCACCTCACCAGCCTCATCTCCTGACGCATCCTCCATAAATCTCAAATACTTCACGAACCAGTAGTAATGTGGATATTAGGCATTCATGTTGGCTTTCTTGCTTTATATGTACAAGAGGGGCCAAAATATTTGTCATCGGCAAAAACTCGTATAATCAAATATTAATTCCCATGGAAATTAATGCCAAAACTTTATTGACTCTATTAACAGAAAATCAGCTCAATCATCAGGTAGATAATGGCAATAATACTCATATCCATTCGTCATTACAAACAAATGAGAACAGTAAACTGCCACATTATGAATTTTTTTTCAAATCCTGAAACAGCCAACAACATGGTAGCAGCTAGAAGAACCTGTGTCATTATGTCTGTGGGGGGAGGCTGTGCAAAGTAACCAAAATTCATCCATTCTAATATGTACATTTTATTGCATTAACATCGCTGAATTCAGGATGGTTTTACAATTTCTGCTGACCTGGGCACATGTGGTTTAGAAGCAAATCCAAGAAACAGTAGTAGAGACTTCTTAAGAAATGCTACGTTGTCAACACTCTTGATATCACAGAGGATGATATTGTGTGGAAAAGGCCAGACATCTGTTACTCTGAAGGGAAACGTGATATGGGAGAGTCAGACTCTATGAGGACGTTTTAGGAACCCCTCACCAAGGTTTTCACTTATAATTTACTTTTTTTGTACATGCAAGAGGAATAGATGACAAAAATTTAAATAAATCTAAAAGAGCAGTTTCTTAGTGAAATAAAACTTCTAAGTGATCATTTAGATTAATCAGCAGCATCCGCCACTCCCCATGCCCCCTGTCAAAGCCCAGTAGTACTTAGGATGGTACTATATGACCTGCAACTGAAGGTGTATTTAATTCGGTGAAATACTATCGTGTACATTGGTGAGTAAATTAGGCCATGTTTTGAGATCAGTATTGTGAAGAATGGGAAAAATTCTTTTAAAATTGAAATGCATACAGAATTGAAAAGAATGACAGCAGAATTCATCCATGTAACCATTATTTATTTAGTATCTATTCTGTGCTAGGCATCATTCCAGGAGCAAAGATGACAGCAGTAAATACTCAAAAAAGAGACAAAAATCCTTGCCCCCAGGAACCTTAATTTTATGTATGCGAGATGGGTAATATACAAAATAACCAAATTATAGTATCTGTTAGATTTAAGAACTAAAGAGAAACCTACAACAGGAAGAAAGGATGGAAATTTGGGAGGAGAGAGGTCATTTTAAGTAGGATCATCAGGAAAGACCTGCAGGAGGTGAGGGAGATCGCCATGTTTGATATTATTAGACGGAAGGTCATTCTAGGCAGAAAAATCAGCAAGTGTAAAGGCTAAGAAGTGGGGACACAACTAGTGTATTTGAGGAGCACAGCAAGGAAGCCAGGGGATCTCAACAAGGTTGAAGAGAAATGGAGAGTACCTGAAAATGTGGTCAGAGAGGAAAGGAGAGAGGGGTTTAACAGATTTCATAGATCAGTGCTCTTCAATAGAAAAATAAGGTGAGCCAGATATATAATTAAAATTTTTCTAGTTGCCACGTTTAAAAAAGTAGAAACAGGTAAAATGAATATTTTTTAACCCAATATATTAAAAGTATTATTTCAACCTGTACATTATGTTAAAGGTATGGATGAGATATTTTACTTTTTAAAAAAATTTTAAATATAGTTTTATCTTCAGAGCAGTTTCAGGTTCAGAGCAAAAGTGAGAAGAAAGTTTAGAGATCATTTTTTGGTACTGTTTGGAATCTGCTGTGTATTGTACCCTTACAATGCATCTCAGGTCTGCTTACGTCATTTCAGGTGCTCAGTAGCCACAGGTGACAGTTCTTACCATATTGGATGGTACCGATCTAGAGCCTTGTAGAATGCAGGTAGTGACTGGCTTTTGCTGTGAATGAATTGGGAAGCAATAGAAGAGTTTTGAGTGCAACAGTGACATACTGTAACTTGGGTTTTCACAGGATCCCATAATGGGACTTGGGTTTTCATAGCATCAGCTGTGTTGAGAATAGATAGGGAAGAGAATATCTCCTCATGTGCCCCAGAACAGACTTTAGACAAGCTGTCATCAAAGATCAAAACTGACTATAGATGAGGATAAATCCAATAATCAGATCTGGTTTGGGGAATGAGTGTAATTATAGTTCTCAACACGCTGTCTTTGCATAGGCTGTGAATGAGACAGGCTCTTTCTTATTCCCAGACATGGGAATCTCTCCTCACACTTCAAGACCCAGGTGAACCATTATCTTCTCTGGGATGTCTCCTATGCCCTGCCTCAGAAATATCTTATCCTCCTATAAAATCCCATCAGAGTCCTGGGTTTATATGCTTGTTCCCTCTCATGGACTGTGAGATCCTCAAAGCAAGCTACATATCTATCTTTAATCCTAATGCCTAGTAGAGTTCCTGGAAGTTAGTAAACCCTCAACAAATACTTGTTAACTTGAAGCAAAAAAAAAAAAAAAAAAATTAAACAATCCCAAAATGAAAACAACCCAAATGCCCACCAACAGAGATACATTTATATGTGTATCCAATTCAATACTGAACAGCCAGGAGAATAAACAAATTAATCTATACACAACATGGATGATTGTAAACCATATGTTGAATGAGAAAGACAAGTCACCAAAGAGTATATACTGTGTGATTCCATATACATAATGTTTAATACAAGCAAAGTAATCAAAGTTGACAGGATACAGCTATAAAGGAGAAGGGCTAGGGGGCTCTGGACTTCTGATAATTTGGGGTGTACAAATACCTTCTGGTTATTTGGTGTGTCCAGTTTTTAAAACTATATTGCGCTATACAGTTACATGTGCACTTTCTTATATGTGTACTATACTTCAACTAAAAGCTTACCTACAAGACATATATATGGCTCCCAAAAGACAGCAAAACAAAAAAAATTGTAAATTATTTCAAGTGCAGATCATTTTGCTCAGCTGTATTACAATTCAATATGCAAGAATACATTTATGGTTAATTGAATAACATAGTATATGTGTTTCCATAATTAAAAACTTCCACTAGTACAACATATGTTAAGTATTTTCAATCAGTTTTTCCCTTTCCTCAAAAAGGATTGTGAGTCGTAATTTAGAAAACATTTTAACATGTAATAATTTTGTGTTTTTAATCCCCTTGTCTTTACTTCTACCCTACAATTTTTCATAAAGGTGCATTTTATTTTAAGCATTTTAAAACATGCCACTTCGTATTATATACTTGCTCTAGGGCAGTGGTTCTCAACCAGGGGCAGTCTTGCCCACCAAGGGAATATGGGGCAATGCCACAACATATTTTTGGTTGTCACAACCGGGGGGATGCTACTGGCGTTCAGTGGGAACAGGCTGGGGATACTGCTAAGCCTCTTACAATGCACAACACAACCCCTAAGCACTAAGAATGATTCAAACCTAAACATCAGCCGTGCTGAGGTTGTGAAACACTGCTCTAGTTTAATAAAATAATGTTGGAATTTTCAAATTAGAATTTTTTTTTCTTGACTGGGTGTAATCTCACATTTTAGAGATTTTGATATATTGAAATTGCTGTGCTCAACGTGAATGAATGTTCTTAAAAATTGTATTAACGGCTTTTAAATTGCTTCTATTCTTGAAAACTGTGTGCCATGATCTTTTTGTTTGTTTGTTTTGTTTTGTTTTTTAAAAAATAGAACGTTTGAGACATGTGTTATTTATAACAATTTTATTCTCGTTTCTCCAGGCTAGAAGAACAAAAGAATATCTTGTCAGAATTTCAAAGAGATTTAAATGAATTTGTTTTATGGTTGGAAGAAGTGGATAGCATTACTAGTATTCCACTTGAACCTGGAAATGAGCAGCAGCTAAAAGAAAAACTTGAACAAGTCAAGGTAATTTCATTTTCTAAAACCCCTCAGGACCCACTAGTATAAAGAGTAGAATCTGTTTTTTAATTTATTTAATCATTGATTCCCGGTCCGTTAGGTTGTTGATAGTTCTTTACTAGTTTTTCTTACAACTTTATTTTGTCTTAACCCAGCATTTTCCATATGTATATATTTTTAAAATACGTGTGTGTGCACACACACATATCTATATCTATATAGATGTAGATATAGATAGATAGATACACATATATATGTAAAATACATGGCAGTATTTTTACAACTGATTTGAAATTAATTTTAGACTTATTGGAGAAATCCACAGCTGCAAATTATTTTAAAAACTGGAGAGAATCTTTATAGAAATGAATCTCATTTCTTAGGGAAGATCTTAATTGCCAAATCAATCCCACTACTTCAGCCTCTAATTAAAAGTATTCAGTTTGTCTGAAACAGTATTTTGTTTTTTATTTTTTTGGGGGGTGGGAGGGGTTCATGGTGTTGGTTCACAGTCTTATACCCGTTGAACAGACATCCATTTTCTTCAAGTTGCTTTTCATGCCTTCCTACTGTCATGTCTGCTTCTCACTGATTACCTCACCTGGCTGACTGACATGCTCTAATTGTACAGTTGGATTAACCTTCATGGTTTTAGTTTTAGGAAAGAAACACTTTGGGACCTGTTTTATTTTAAATCTTGAAAGGAAGGTGAAAGGGAGAAGGAAATTCGCATTTAATCATCTTCTATCATGTACTAAGTATTAGATGTATTTACATCTGCTATTTTATTTAATCTTCATATCAAACTTTTCAAAACGGTTGCTATTATCCTTATTTTACAAGGTCACACAATCAAAGGGAAATGGAATTGCCCCTCTATCAATGATTCAGTTGGTTTGCACATGCAAATTACACTCCAATGTCAACCAGTTATTTCTCTGAAACAAGAAATTTGTACCAAAACAGAAGATAAAGTATAAAACTAAAAATATTTCAGAACCATATGATTTCTCTCACATGTGGGATGTAAAACTGAAAGCAACAAAGGAGCAAGACAAATGAAACAAAAACTCATAGACACAGACAACAGTTTAGTGGTCACCAGAAGGTAAAGGGAGAGGGGATGTGGTAGAAGAAGGAAAAGGGGGTCAAATATATGGTGATGGAAAGAGAACTGACTCTGGGTGGTGAGCACACAATGTGATATATTGATGATGTATTACAGAATTGTGCACTTGGAACCTATGTAATTTTACTAACTATTGTCACCCCAATAAATTTAATTGAAAATATATTGCTTAATTCAGTAAATAAATATTGAGTACCTACTATGTGTCAGAATTGCACTAGGTATTTGAGAATCAAAAATTAAAAGTTCATTTGAATATGGTTATGTCATGGAAAGAATTCAGTCTGTTCTTGAAAATTCACCTTTTTTAAAATGTATTCCATGTTATATATAGCAATATAATTGATAACCCATTCAAGAGATATGTTTAGTGGCATTCACTTATTAATAAATATGAATTGATTTTTTTCCCTAGGCAATCTAGATCAGCAGTATCCAATAGAACTTTCTGCGATGATGGAAATGTTCTACATTATGTAGTTCAGTAGCCATTTGCTGTATGTGCCTTTTGAGTACTTGAAAGGTAGCTAGTGTGACTGAGGAACTGAGTTTTTATTTTATTGAGCTTAATTTAAATTTAAATAGCCTCATGTGGCTAGTGGTACTGTATTGGACACTAAAACTGTAGAGGACAGAAATAAATAAAAGACAGTTATTAAAACCATGGTGGTTTTATAGATCTTGGGTAAAGCATTTATAATGTGATGCTGAATGAATAAGAGACATTCAAGCATGTGGAAAAGTCAAAATTAAGGGTTCTTGAATGAAACCATCCAAGTTTGAATCACAGCTCCATTGCTTGCTACGTTTTTGTCCTTGAATCTGGTACTTAACCTCTCTGTTGGTATTTAACATCTGTTTCCGTTTCCTTCTATATAAGATAAAGATAATAAGATCTACTAGATAGAATTATTGTATACACATGAACTGAGGTAATACATGTGAAGAGCTTAGCACAGTGCCTGGTATCTGATATGTTCTCAATGTTACTTATTTCTTAATATGATAATGCAATTTCTTATTCTGTAGTATGTTACAAGATGGAGGCTGAATATCAGAAAGGATGATGAATTTATCCAGACTGTTCAATTTCTGATAGAGATAGGTTTTCAGTTTCTTAACTCTGTTTTGGGTGTTGTTTTAAAGCTGATACCACATAATATCTTTCTCTTGAAAAAAAAATCTCAGAGGGATGAGATATCCCGGTCCTTTCTAGGATAAGTTTATCTACTTGAGAGTGGGTGTTTCAGTCTATCAGCTCTGTGTTCTGTAGAAAACTGTTGGTATTTGAGGTACCGGTGGGCTTTCGGTCAAGTTGCTTCGTTTTGATAGGTTAATCAATAGAGGCAAAGACAAGGCAGTTGGCATTGTGCTGTAATTCATTTTAAAAGTTGCTGCATTTGTCTCTTTCAGTTACTGGCAGAAGAGTTGCCCCTGCGCCAGGGAATTCTAAAACAATTAAATGAAACCGGGGGAACAGTGCTTGTAAGTGCTCCCATAAGCCCAGAAGAGCAAGATAAACTTGAAAATAAGCTCAAGCACACAAATCTTCAGTGGATAAAGGTTAGACATTAACCATCTCCCCTGTCACATGTGTTAAATGTTGCAAGAGTTTGTTTTCTCCCATGGGTGTTTTATTGGTGGGGGGCTTGTGTGTGGATTTATTTAAGCTGATCATTTGGATTTATGGTAAGGGGGTGGGGGATGGGAGATGAGGGTAAGGGGGATCAAACATATGGTGATGGAAGGAGAACTGACTCTGGGTGGTGAACACACAATGGGATTTATAGATGATGTAATACAGAATTGTACACCTGAATTCTATGTAATTTTACTAACGATTGTCACCCCGATAAATTTAAAAAATAAATTAAAAAAATAAAAAGTAAAATTGGAAAAAAAATGATTTATTGTGGATGGAGAGAATAGTGATGGTGGATGACGGTACGTTAATGACCAAATGCCAAAAATATACACCACTATTTTTTCACATGAATTATTCTAAAGAATTGGACTGGAAAAGGGGTGAAGTAATTAATTCAGTTTTCAGGTGTATGTTGGCAGTATTTAAGCAAGATGGAGGTGGTCCAGTTCAACAAGTATCATAAACCAAAATTGCTTAATGCATGCTAACCTTCTCCAAAAGCTTTTATTTATTTATTTATCTATATTTATCTATCTATCCATTTATTTACTTATTTACTTATTTACTTAATGTGTGAGTTTTTGTCTTTCTACCACAGATACTTTTTAAATCTAATATTTAAAAGTGTTTATCAAAGTGTAATGCATACTTGCACTTTAATACCGAGTGGCGCATATGAATTTATAATGAAAAGCAAAATCAATTAATCTATCATTTATCGGAAGACAATCCTTTTCCCACTGTATTGTTGTGGCAACTTGGTCAACAATCAAGTAAACATGTATGTATGAATCTGCTTCTGGATTCTCTACTCTCTTACATTTAATAATGTCTGTACAACTACAACCACACTGGCTTATTAACAGTGATTTTTAGCAGCTTTATTGAGATATAATTCAAATACTATACAATTCACCTATTTTAAAGTGTACAATTCAATGGTTTTGGTAGATTTGTTTTTAGTTGTGGTAAAATATATATAACATAAAATTTGTCGTTTTAATGATTTTTTTAGTGTACAATTCAGGGTCATTTATTACATTCACAGTGTGTAACCATCACCATCATCTACTTGATAATTTTTACGTCACCCCAAACAGAAATTCTATAACCATTAAGCAATAACTCCCCATCCCCTACTTCCCAACCTCCTCACACAAAGTTACTTCTAGTCTACTTTCTGTCTCTATGAATTTACCTATTCCAGACATTATGTACAAGTGGACTCATCCTATATTTGTCCCTTTGTGTCTAGATTATTTGACTCAGCATAATATTCTCAAGGCTTACCCATGTTCTAGCAGGTATTGGGACTTCATTCCTTTTTTATGATTGAATATTATTCCATTGTATGTATACAAACAATTGTTTTATTTTTTAAAATTGTGATCTGGTAATGTAAACCCTCTAACTTTATTCTTCTTAGTCCAGATTACGTTTGCTATTTTTGGTTCCTTGGTTACCAGATAAATGTTAGAACTAACTTGTCATTGTTTACTAAAGCCTGCCAGGATGTTGATTGGAATTCTGTTGAATTTATAGATCAGTTGACGTCTTTACAATATTGCCTCATTTAATCTGTGAAATTAATTCACATGTCCATTTACTTAGGTCTGCTTTAATGCCTTTTTTCTTTAGTAATAGTATGCAGTTTTCAGTCCAGAGGACCTGTACATGTTTCATTAGGTTGAATCCAAGATTTTTGAAATTTTGATCCTATTAAAAATGGGATTCATTTTAAATTTTATTTTTATTCCTGGTATATAAAAATACAATAGATTTTTGTGTAGTAAGCACATAACCAGTGTCTTTACTAAATTCTCTTATTAATATTAACAGTTTGTAGAACCGTTTGCACTTGTTTTATGTGCACAGTTATGTCATCAAATAGAGGTGGTTTCTCTCTTTTCAATCCTTATTTATGTATTTATTTATTTATTTATTTACATAGACCAGGACATCCAAAACAATTTTTTTTAAATTGGGGAATATTCGTGAACAGTATGTTTTTCCAGGGCCCATCAGCTCCAAGTCATTCTCCTTCAATCTAGTTGTGGAGGGCGCAGCTCAGCTCCAAGTTCAGTCACCGTTTTCAATCTTAGTTGCAGGGGGGTGCAGCCCACCATCCATTACGGGAATTGAACCCGCAACCTTGTTGTTAAGAGCTCGCGCTCTAACCAACTAAACCATCTGGCCACCCTCAAAACAAATGTTTAATAGAAGTGGTCTATAATGAGAAGCCTTGGCTCATTCTTGTCTTGGGAGTAATTTATCATTAAATATGATGTTGATTGTAGAACTTTTCGTAGGTCCTCTTCATCAGATTAAGAAATTTCTCCTTATTCCCAGTTTATGGAGTTTTTATTGTGAATACGTATTGAACATATTCAGGTGCTTTCTGTGCATTTATTAACACGATTATATGATTTTTCTCCTTTGTCGGAATGTCGTAAATTACAGCCTGTGGTTTTGGAACATGAAACTACTCAGGGATAACTGAAATAAATCCTATTGGTCATGATGTCTTGTACTTTTTATAGATTGCTGGATTGAATTTTCTAATATGTTGTTTAGGATTTTTATATTTTTGTTCATGACAGACAATGGTCTGTATTTTTTTTTCCTAATATCCTTTCAAGTGTTGATGGCAGTGTTAGACTAGTCTTATAAAACAAATGGAGAGGTACTCTCTTTTTCTTTTGAGGGATTAAGAAATTACTGAAGATTGGTATTATTTCTTCCTAAGATGTGTCAAAGAATTCAATTGGAAAGCCATCAGGGCATGGAGTTATCTTTTGTGGGAAAGTTTTTGATAATTGGTTCAATTTCTTAAACAGATGTAAGGGGTAGTTAGATTGTTCATCTTTTTTGTGTTTCAGCTTTTATAAGTTGTGTATTTCAAGGAATTTGTCTGTTTCCTTGTCATTTTCTCTTTTGGGGATGTAGACTTTCTTCATACATCTAGTAATGCTATATATATTTATGTGTAAGAATGAGAAACTAGAAAGATGGGGAGCGCTAATTACCTGGGCAGAGCTTGTTGACTGGTATGTTTTACACTATGTGCTAAGGCAGAGAGGTGACTCCCCTGCTGAAAGATACTATCAAATTCTAGAATTCACTGGTCTTTATTTTGAGGTATTGACACAACTAAGATTCTTTCCAGATGCTAAATTCAATTTCTTTAGATAAGGACCATACATTTTTTGTTTTGATTTATGCTTATTTTTGCTTGTAAGTACTTGCTAAAGGAAGACCATTCATTGTGTGGTAGTTTTGAGCTAGGGGCAAATTTTGAAGTACAAATGCTCAGTACCCCAATTTTAACCTGCTTCACAGCCCCAGCCATCATAGCATCTTTCATCCAAGTACTCTCCAGGTTGTGCCAAGGTCATATCCCCCGTACCTAAGGCTACTTCTCCTTTACTTTATATGTCCCCATATGTACTTTCCCCATATATGCTTTTGACCCTCCAGGGATGTTTTGAAACCTCTCTTTGACAACCCATTCAAGGGACATGTAGAGCAGCATTCACTTATTAATAAATGTGCGTTGATTTTTATTTTTTACTTAGGCAATCTAGATGAGCAGTATCCAATAGAACTTTCTTTGATGATAGAAATGTTCTTCATTATGTATTTCAGTAGCCGTTTGCTGTACGTGCCTTTTGAGTACTTGAAAGATAGTTCTCATCCACTTTTGACCAAAGTTCTGCCTTATTGAGCCTATTGATTACCGCTTAACTTTATCCTATCCAAAATAGAAGGTAGATTGTAATCCTTTAAACCAGGAGCAAAGCCACACCAAGAAGATACTGCAGAACTGTAATTTTCATGTAATATAAAATGGCTTCTTTCAAAAATGGCACAGTTGCCTCTAAAGAATTTCTTGTTATTCATCAACAGCCAACAAAATTGGAAGGTATGAAGAAGTTACAGTAAGAAAAGTTTCTCTGTGTAGATGATTTGCAAAGAAAATAACAGAGACATCATTTTGAATTGTGTCAGCTTATTTATTATATTTTTAAATTGATGATGCTAAAGTTCTTATAACAGATTATTTGCACGACTATTCAAATATTTATGAACTGAAATAGGTACCATTTTTGATATTAAAATTGAAATGTGTGTTTAAGTCTCTATAATTCAAGCAAGTAGATATTTGAAAAAAAAATCCCTTTTATTTTTACATATCAACATTTCCTTTCACTTATGGGAATAATCAGAGTAAAACATTTTAAGGTGAGTTTTTCCTACTGAAAAATGTAAAGTTTCTTCCTTTAATAATTTCAAAACAGCCATGTAAAGATACAGGCACTTGCATATGGAGGGAATCTGTTTCCCTACTAATTAAATTTTGTAGCCACATAACAGCACAAATAAAATCATTCCTTGTAGGAAAAGGACAAGGAGGAGAGATGTCCCAAAATGTTCTACAATATCTCAGTTCACCTTGGTGTTACAAAAGAGAACACAAAAATCATAATTGTAGGAAATGTGAAAGAACTGTCTAAAACACACAATAGCAGTTTTTTGAATAGTGAAACATGAGGCAAAGTTTTATCTGTTCTGCTACAACATAAAAAGCAAACATTTTCTGGTACAAAATTAAAACCAAAACTATGAATATCACCTTCTGTAGATTTATATTACTATATCACTCATAATATGTGTGTCCTATTCCAAAATTATAATTCGAAAGCTATGCTTTTGCCATCAATGTCTTGGAATTTGGAATCTTATTCATTATTCATATTAAAAATTATTTAATCACCTCTTCTCAATCTCTATGCCACCCTATCCCTGCTGGTTTAAATTTAGGAATAGAAAACAAATGGTCAGAAATGGCCAGATTTAGATCAGTACACAAGTCAGAAATAAGTCAGACAGAAAAAATCAAGAACCATATAATTTCACTCATGTGGGATATAAATTTGAAAGCAACAAACAAATATGACAAGCAAAGAAACAAAAATTTGTCGAACAGGCAACAGTTTAGTAGTTTACCAGAGGGTAAGCGGGGAGGAGGGATAGTAAAAGAGGGTAAAGGGGATCAAATATATGGTGATGGAAGGAGAACTGACTCTGGGTGGTGAACAAACAATGTAATATACAGATGATGTATTACAGAACTGTCCACTTGCCGCCCATATAATTTTATTAATGTCACCCCAATAAATTAAATTTAAAAAGATATTTTCCAATGCGAAAAAAAAAGTAAGGAAAGAGATGGGGGCCGGCCCGGTGGCTCAGGCAGTTAGAGCTCCATGCTCCTAACTCTGAAGGCTGCCGGTTCGATTCCCACATGGGCCAGTGGGCTCTCAACCCCAAGGTTGCCAGTTCAATTCCTCGAGTCCTGCAAGGGATGGTGGGCAGCGCCACCTGCAACTAAAATTGAACACGGCATCTTGAGCTGAGCTGCCACTGAGCTCCCGGATGGCTCAGTTGATTGGAGTGCATCCTCACAACCACAAGGTTGCCGGAACGGCAACTGGACCTGGAGCTAAGCTGCACCCTCCACAACTAAGACTGAAAGGACAACAACTTGACTTGGAAAAAAAAGGCCTGGAAGTACACACTGTTCCCCAATAAAGTCCTGTTCCCTTCCCCAGTAAAATCTTTTATTTTTTAGAAAGATAGATGGTCAAGGTGATCAAGAAATGCTCTTGATTGTCGTTAACCCTCAAATACTGAGTCCTTAGAAGAAAGGAGAAATAATGGGGATCCCTTCTCTGTATTCTCCAGCTTTCTCCTCCATTCAAAGGATAGAATGGGTGGTATAATTGTAACTAGTAGGTCATGGTTGCTGGGATACAAATATGCTAATTCCTTAATACATAGTGTGTACAAAAATGTCCTATCACAACCTCTGGTAGCCAGTGCCTTTCTCCATGGGTTATTCTAACATGCTGTATCCTACTTATTTACCCAACTTACCAATTACTTTGACACCTTTATGTTTTATTACTAAATAGAGAAAACAATGATTAGGGATAATATAGCTGTTCCTTTAAGAGAGCGGTGGACCCTATAATGAGTTCATTGCAAAACTGTGTTAACTTGCCTTGGGTAGCCTCTCTTTACAGTAGAGATGAGAAATGTCGCTTCAAAGCTGAATACAGGCCTTGGTTTAATTTATGGCTACCTCCAGATAAGGATCATAAAGTAATACCCTTATTTTTCTCCAACACGTATGTTGATCTTTAGAGTCTTTAACGATAATACTCATAAGATCCACACCTTGGGAAATTTACTAAAGTTGGCCTCTGTGTGTTTTGTCTCTCTCAAAGTGTCTCACTCTGTGATCTTCATACACATGTCTGACTGTGTTATTTTCCGTATTTATCACTCTTCTTATTTCTTTGTATGTTCTCTGAACTGCACGTGTGTGTGTGTGGGGGGAATTCTCCCTTGCTTCCTACCTCTCCCCATCACTATCACTCTCTTTTCCTTCTCTGTGATGTGTGTCTTTGCCTATGAATTGACATCTTTCTATGTCTGTCATGAATCTACTTTTCTATATGCATATGTGTCAGGTATTTTTCTTTCCGGGGACACACATTGTCTCCTACTCTCTCTCTTTCTCTGACTCTTTCTTTACCTTTTAATCCCTTTTTCATCTTTTCCTGTCCTTGTCACTTTGTGTCCCCATTCTCCATTCTTTTTTGCTCTTTTTGCACATTATGTTTAGGTATTTTTTCAGCTACCATTATTTAGAACTAAAATATATATTATCAGTCTTTATTTTTGAATTGTATACTTCCTGTACCTATTTTAAAAGATGGAATGTTTGTTTTGTAGACTCGGGATTATTCAGATGAAAAGAGCCTAATGAAGCTAAATTACTTTCACTTCTAGATTAGAACACTGAGTCCTGGAAAGGTTATGTGACTTATTTGAGAACACATTGTCCTCTATTTAAATATAAAAGTTATTCCAAAATAAATAGTTTTTTGAACTTTTTAGTGAAGCTCAAGTGATTTTTCTGTGGGCAATATGCTTGAAACAAAGAAAAACATGGTTTCCTGTTTCATTCCATTGCTCCTTTAAAGGTAAAATCTCAGATTATTTTTCATTATAAAACAAAAAACTATGAGAGTTTTTGCTTTGCTTTTTGCCCTTTTTGGAAAACTGGATACTATATTTTAAATTATTTTCCAGAACCTTCTATTGCTTAAATGGAATTTTGTGATTGTGTAACACAGGAAAACATGTTTATGTTGTTCCAGAATTAGTTATATGTCTATTTTTTATGTTGAGTAACTTTACAGGTAGTATTTATTATACATTCCTATTAGTCATAACAAATATATTTTCATTTTGTTGAATAATTTTTTGCATTACATTTTGTCATTTATTTGAAAATAGTAAATTACTATTTTAACTTGTTAATGCCTAGACAGTATAAAACAGTGCATGTAATGACTAAAACATTTTACGATTACAAGTAAGAAATTTTACTGGAAAGTGTATTTTAGTTAAGTGCATATTAATTTAAAAATCTAATCCAATTTACCTAAAAATAATAGGTTTGAAAATATGTATGTAGCAAAGCTTTAATTTAGCAATAATTTTCGTAATATTGATAAAGTACAGGGATTGTTTTCGAACTAAATCACAAAATATATATTATCAAAGTAAAAATATAGTGAAACTCGTAGTCCAGACCATTTGCTACAATATGCAAATGACCGTATCTAACTTTCCAGAAATCTGGTTTATTTTGTATGAACCTCTAATCATCTTCTAAGTATTCATCCAAGGACTAAAACACTTTAGATTTGTTCTTTTCCTTTGTGTCAGATAAGTAAACATGTGCCATGTAATGCCAGCTATTATTAGTCATTACTATAAACATAGAGAGTAAAAAAAGGGAAAATTATATCCAGCTAAAGCTTGACTTTTCTAATTTTTGCTCCAAAATAGATATTTGCTCCAATAGATTATTTTCCTATCAGAGAACATGAGTAATAGGTTGTTCTAGTAGTGATCATTCAATCCTGCCCTCAAAGTGAATTACTTTTTTTAACTAAAGAAAAGATTCTTTACAGGAAATATAAGAAAATGGTGTTTACTTATTTATTATTAAGGCATACAGCCTGATAATTCTTGGATATCCATCATCTTGGAAGTTTCTTTTATGTAGTTAATAATTACATCATAGCATTTATTCATTCATTAAATCATTCATCTAACAAACACCTAATAGTGACCACTATATGCCATATGCTGCTCTGAGCATGTCGTAATCAATTCCCACCTTTGCCTCATTAAAAGGGCATTCAGAAGTACATAGGGCTTGGCATTATACCTATTCATGCCTCTAATTTATAGTTGCTCAATAGTTTGAGGCTGAGAATTGAGGGCAAGAGTAGTAATTAAAAGTTTATGATGTAAGCATCCTTGACTTTGCCGCCTATAATTTCACATTGAGATGGGTATTATTACTACTAGGTTGTACATCATCATTATATCCATCTCAATTTGCTCTGATAGTCCTGGTTTGCCTGTTACTCCATCCTCATTTTTAATAGCTCCCTCTTTCACTCTCATGAGCAGCCCCCTTGAGAAGATTCAACATATATGTATATAAGCTCACCCCAATTATGAGAACCAACATCAGGCTCTTAGAGGTGGGCCTGGCCCAGTACTCGATAGGTATTAGTATCGTCACTGCTAATGTTCTTAGCACCAGTAGCAGCACCCCTACTCTCTTGATCCTTCAGTGAAGGTGAGAAGTTTGGACTGGTTGCCATTACTACCAAATGAATCACTCTTTAATGACCGTAACTTTATAATGATATGTGGTTTTTAACTTTCCGAACTGTTGAAATGTTAGGCAATGCCAAAAATGTGGATCAGACATTTTACAAACAAATAAAAAAGGAAAACAGGAGTTGTGAGGAGGCAATTTATTGTGGTGATTAATAGTGAGGTTTATGGATTATGGATTCCACCCATTATCAGCTGTGTGATCTGTTACCTACCCTGTCCATACTTCAGTTATAGCATCTGCAAAATTCAGGTAGTAGTAGAACACACTTTACAGGTTGTGGTGAAAATTCAATGAGATTGTGCATGGGAAATGCAAAACACAGTATCTTTCACATTGCTATTGGTCAACATGTTAGCTTTAATCACAAAATTAGGGGTGAGGTCAAAACAGAAAAACACAAAGACTGAGCACAAAATTCTTTCTGAGTCAACTTTTTTTGTTTCTTTTTTGTTGCTGAGTGCAGTTAACATGACATGTGCTCTCTTAACAAAATTTTAAGAGTGCAATACAGTTTTGTTAACTATAGGCACTATATTATATAGCAGATCTCCAGAAGTATTTCATCTTGCATGACCGAAACTCTAAACCCAGTGAACAACTCCCATTTCCTCCCCGCCCCCATCCTGGTCACCACCATTCTGCTCTCTGTTCATATGATTTTGACTATTTTAGGTATAAGCAGCATTAAGCAGTATTTGTCCTTTTGTGTCTGGCTTTCTTCACTTCATGGAATGTCCTCCAGGAACTTGCATATGGCAGGATTTTCTTCTTTTGTAAGGCTGAATCATATTCACAGTTGTAATCAAATAGTTATAAGTATGGCTTTTGGGGAGAAAGCAGAAATGTGTATCACCATTATGAGTCCAAGAGCTGCAAGAGAGAAGGTGAGTTACAGGCACCAAGACCAAAATGTCCTCAGTGGAAGGGATGGAGGGTTTTCAGCCAGTGCTCTTCCATTCCATTTCATTCCACGGATCCCATTATTCTCATTATCTACGACCAGTTAGCATTTGGGATAAAATGTGTTGAAAAACGGTGGATTTTTCAACTCGCGTTGGCTTTGAAGTCCAAATTGTCCATCATTGTTTTCAAACACCAACATTTTCATATTTTAAGACTGAGCATAATTGACAATGACCCTTTTAACCCTGAGCATCTTTGCAATCAGTCTACTCACCTGACTATAACTCAGAACTCCAGAGTATAAATGAACCTCCACGCTGCTTCCCCACCCCCTTCCCCTACCTCCATTCTTGATGTTGGTTCCCCCATTTTGGTGGAGTGATGAGAAACTATTTGTAGAAAGTTTCATTGGAGCCAGATAATGTTCTATTAGGAAATTTTAAGCTCATACTAGATAATTTCTTCAATGCTCTTTTTAAAAATATGAGCAAACAAAAATCTAGCACGCCTTGTAAGGTATTTTTTTTAAATTTATTTTTTAAATTTATTGGGGTGACAATTTGTAGTAAAATTACATAGATTTCAGGTGTACAATTCTGTACTACATCATCTATAAATCCCATAAGGTATTGATGCTGTGCAACAACTCATTTCCACATCAAAACTTTACTCTTCATATATATATGAAGAGTAAAGTTTTGATGTGGAAATGTATATATATATACACACACACACACATACACACATATATCTATACATATATCTGTATATGTATTTCATATATATACATATATATGTATACATGCATATACTTATCTGTATATGTGCATACATACATATATGGGGTGCCAAAAAAATGTATACAAGTGGACACTTTGGTCAATGTTGCTCGAGCAGTAGTGCTGATGGTAACCACTTTGAGCACCTCTTGTAATTGCAGAAGTCAAACGTGACTCATATTCATCTTTTGTTATCGGTATATATTGAGTATTACAATTTTAATAGTTTTTTTCTTTCTTAAAATGTGTATACATTTTTTGGCACCCTCTGTATATACATATAGCTATACATATATACTGTATATCCTGACAATGTACACTAAGTATGAAAAATTGTCATTTATGCTGTGGCCCAGACTGTATTAAAAAGGTAAACTAATTTCCAATTAAAAAAACGGATGTGACTATTCTTGGCAAACTTTCTTCCCTGTTCACAATGAATTTAAAATGAAGAAAAGTATAAGGATGATTAAAAAGGAGAAAATTTTCATAACTCTGACCTTTAGTGTAACATTTTTGAAGTAAGTCGTTTGTTAACGATGTTTGCCCTATAGCAAGGAATTTTAGAAAGGAGAAGAAATGATGTAATAAAAAGAGGTTTTGCTAACATGAAGAGCTGTTCATTTTGTTTCTGCAGCTCCTTGGCTTTGGAATGACTAGATTATGTCGTATCCACCCTGAGACCAGAGGGGTCGCCTTTCTTTGTAATAATTTAATAATCTTGAAATGGCATTAAATGGAGGCTTTCAGATACCAACTCCTTAACCTAAGGTTGAATATCAAATGAAGATTAAAGCTGTATGTAAGAGCACAGATTGTAAATTCTAACCCAGCTTCATTTATTACATCGTGTGTAAAGCCAATATGTAATACAAAGATAAAATAACAGTGCTGTTTTCATAAAAGGTCAGAATCATACCCAAAATGAACTTTTCTGTCAAGTCTTTATGCTTATACTGTAAAATCGGTGAGTTTATTTATGGACTTAAAAGAATTCAATACTAAATCCTGACTACTATATGCATGTCATCTGACCCCTAGTGCTTCAAATCCTAGCAAAGGAACACTGAATGCTGGGTTGGTTGATGTATTCCGTTTTTTGTTGTAGACCACCTGCCAGGGCTTATAACAGATCTGTAATGGGTTTCTTACCTTTTATTGTGTAGAAAATGGATTGATAGATTAGGCCTGGGGCCAGCGAACTGTGGAACCCTGGTTTGCGGGAAAGAGTTTATCACCCTTTGATGTTATTTCTGTCTTGTGTCAGCCAAGAAGGATGAGCTAGATTATTAGAGAGTAAGCTGGGTGCCAAAATCAGCATTCCCCTCATTTATCCATCTTATAGTTCAGGGCAAGGCCCCTGTATGGGTTATGAAGGGACCGATAAGGGCCTGATCGACAAATTTTGTTTGGTTGCTTTGTAATTTGTTTACCAATATTAGAACTAATTACAAGATATCGAAGAGACCAGTTCAGTGTTCGTTGCTAGAGAAAAAAATCAATCTGTTTTGCTGTAGAAGTAAAAGTATTTGAACTGAATGGAATGGTACAGTTACAATTTGTGAACATTTTGAGTTATCACTGGGAAAAGTATAGTCCATCTTTGGCATGGTTGGCTAAGTGTGGAGGAAAAGAGATAGACCAGGAAATGGGCCAGAAACCAAAGTCATTGCAAGGATATTTCGACAAATCTCCATTTGTCCTACTAGTTGCGATCTGTAGGCAACCTGTAACTGATGATTATACCTTAAACACAGTCTAAAAATAAATTGTTTATGAAAGTGACACATTCTGCCTGTTCATGATGTGGGTTATAGCAACAGTTTTGAAGAGGGCAATGATTCTTGGACTTAGACTTTTTTTTAAAGAAACACAGTCTGCCAACCAATCACAGTTGAAATGACTGTTGTGAAGATTGCTTTCGTTGTTTCTGTTACTGTTGTTACAAATCCTAGACCATTATAGTTATGTCCTCGAAGCTGCTTTGTTGTTTTGTTTACCTCAATGTGTACCTTTCTGCTGGAATCATCAATGGTGCTGGCGAAGGGAGAGAGAAAAATGTGTTTTCAGGTGTTCTCTAGGTACTCATTCATGGTGACAGACAACTCAGAAAACAGGAAAATGACTAAGATTTTTATAAGGTTTGAGAGTAGATGGAAACAGTTTGTAAGTACTAAAAGAAGGAAGATGTTGACGTGAACAGCCTCAGTTGTTTATACTGACAATGCTGGAATGCAGCATGAACAAATAATCACTTCTACTTTGAGTGAAGAATCCGTTTTCTTATGACTCGCTTCGTTCACATGTGGTTACTTCTGAATGTGACCTCAAATACTATAATGGTTTGTGTAATGACTGTCTCTGCTTCACCTTCCCACCCTCCATACCTCCTCTCAGTACTGGGAAAGATCGCTAAACTTGCACCTAATAACTTAGTCCCAGTGTAGGTTCACCACTCGGTAGCTCAGAGCTATGGGCCACTTAGTGATATCTTTTGGCCTCTCTTTCCTCATTTTTATAATGATGGTGCATTAGGAGGCCTGTTTGCTCGTCCCTCAGGATTTGATGAGGAACGAAGGACCCACTATAGACTATAATACTTTGTTATTAGGGTTTAAACCATGGTTACTGTTACAAGGTAGGTATCATCATTTCTAGCACTAGTGGTAAAGAAGAATGGGTCTGTGTGTTACCATATGGAGCAGCTTTTCTCAAACTTTAACGTACACATGAATCCCTGAGGGATTTTGTTGAAATGAGGTTTCTGATTCAGTGGGTCTTAGGTAGAGTTTGAGGTTCTGCATTCCCAATAGGTTTCTACGTAGATGATGACAATGCCCCAGACCTTGGTCCATACTTTAATTAGTAAAGGATGGCTGTCAAGTATCTGTGTGTGAGTTGACCACAAGTCCCATTCATTAGAATAATCCAGCAGTGTGTTTTGAGGTACTGGTTAACCTTTCTGCAAACACTTTAGTCTCTTGGCTAAAGTGGAGCACATTCTGTCCAACCCCAGAAGATACATATTCAACTTTGACAGAACACATGTGCACACTCAACTTATTTATACCTTGGAAACATAGCCCTGTTTGGGATTCATAACCCACATATGCCCTTCTCATATATCTTGTGCTCTCACATCTATTCCAGTGCCTTTCCTTCCTATGTTATATATTGCAAGAGGCTGAACTCCGCCCACCTTATTCCCCAGGCTTCCTTGCCCACCAGTTTCTGGGCAGATTTAGCCAGTGGGAGGCATTGGCAGGAGACTGGTGAGCAGGGGGATGGGAGAAGTCAAGGCATTTCTTCCCCTCCTTCGGGCAATGGCTGAAGCACAGTATGTAGCCAATAATTACCAGCTACTATTAAACCTAATAATGATCCTCTAAAATCTCTTCTAGAGTGGTTATCTCCTTTATGTTGCTATGAATTTTTGTACAGGAGCCTTTGCAAAGCATTGAGCCTGCCTTCAGTTACACATTCACAATCAGCATTTTTAAGATTTAGGACACTGGTATTATTTAAGAACCCTGAACAAAGCCTTACTCCCATTTCTGGCCTTCCCCTAGATATCATTTATCGAGTGCTACAAAAGTGCGATGTAACAAACTCCCTAAAACTTACTGACTTAAAATGATAGCCATTTATACTTGCGCATGATCTGTGAGTCAGCTAGGCTGTTCTGCTGACATAGCCAAAGCTCAGATGATTTTGCTAAGGCTCACTCAGGTAGTTTTCAGTCAGCTGATGGGTTGGCTGGGGGTTGACATGAATTCTGGAAGGCGTGATTCACTAGGGCCGCCATATAACAGCCCCACACACACTCCTTGCTAGCTGTGTGGTCTCTGTGTCTCGGCTTCCTCATCCAATAACGGGGAAAAATGACACAAGAGAAATGGACTGAGATATACCACATGTAAGCTTAGAGCTGTGCCTAGTCCATAGTAAAACTCCTACAAATATTAGCTATTTTTAATTTTTTTAGTATTATTCCTAGAGAGCTGAAAAAATAAAATAGTTTTCTAGACAGTAACAAAGCTATAAAACAATAACTCATTATAAGCTTCTACCTTCCCCTCAAGCCTTTCAGATGTGCCATTAGCGTGAATGTTAGCATTTGGTGAAACCACCGATACACTCTTTTGCAATGCCTGTCTGAGTCTGACAAGAGCCTCTACTAGTCAGAAAACCCCACGCAAACAAGCCTTATACCTGTTGGGGGTGCTGAGGGTTCTGCAGGAGCCAAAGTTCCTTGGTAAAGTTTTCTTCTAGTCCATGCTTTTCAGACCCTATGTAATACAACTCTGGATATCTTCCAGTATTTTCTCCCGCTGGTTATTTTCACTCAAGCTACCATCCCAATGAGACTGCCCCAGGTTCCTCCCATTTGTCTTGGGTTCTTCCTTGCCTATCTCACCCTTCCTGGTCCACCTGGACTATCTACTTTCTTTGTCTCCTTGACACCACAAATCTCCAAAGCTGACTACTCCTTTCTACCTCCAGGAAGCCCAACAAGACCCATCTTGTCTTCCTGTTCCCCACAAGCCCTCAGCAGTATTTCTCTTACTATGTTCATTACTTTCTACCTCATATGTGTCAGGCAGTCAGTTTGTTTCATTCCTTTATTTCTTCATACATTCATGCACAGTGTGTACTAGACAGTCAAGAAAGAAACGTAATCCTGTTTTTGAGTCTTCCCATTCCCTAAGAGAATTAAAGAGTCCTGGCTATGATAGGTAATGAAATATAGCATTTATTGATAGTTTACTATGTGTCAGGTACTATTCTAAGTACTTCTCTTTGTTAGAAGGAAAATGACCTAAGATTGTCCTATATCAGTCTAGAACAAAACTGAATTTCTTGCTAATTTGGCACATACAAAAGGATCAAAAAATCTTCACTATTAAATTCATTGATGGTTGTTGATGTAGTGGTGGTGATTTTTGTAATGTGAGTAGAAAAATAATTTTTTTCAACAAATCTGCATCCATATCTTTAGGAAAAGACAGAAATTCCATCCCAATTTATGTGCCTTTGAGAGGACACCCTTGGCACTAAACTGCCAGGCAAATGCCACCATCTGTGTGATTTCCTTCCATTTGCCAGTGTAGGCACAGCAGGTACTGTTAGGTTAACCTTTCCTTTCACCAGCATCCTCTTAAAATAGTAAGCACCTTGGCTGTTGTAAAGCTCTAATTCAAAAGTTCAAATTAAAAAATATCTCTGTTTCAGAGCATAATGATTGAACTATTTCTGTATCCCATTATTTTGCATTTTGGAATTACAAAATATGGCTTATAGGTATTAGAAAAACAACTGAGAAGTATTATTAACATTAACCAAGAGATTTTGTGATATAAGAGTAAGATGATACAATTAATTGTATTATCTTAAAATAATATGAATTTTTATCTTCTGCGATACGTGATGAAGGATTAGTCGTAACTTATATACCCATAGGTATATAACTGATTCAGTGGATATATTTTTTAGTACTCTTAATGCTGCAAGTGACAGAAAAACCTGTCTCTAACTGATTTAAATAATAAATATCATCAGGGTTCTGGTTCCAGTTTTCTTTTGTTTTGTTTTGTTTTAACAATACTCTGGATTCTGCCTTTCTGTGTTGCTGTATCCATTTTTTCTGGCTCCCTTTATGGAGGCAACAATTACCTGCAACAGTTTCAGGGCCCACTTTTGCAAAAGACCTTCTCCTCAGGGGCATTCTTTCCCAAAGCATCCAAGAAAGGTCTCCTTGAAACTTAGGTCACATGCTCATTCCTGAGCTAAATCAGACCCCACTTCTACATCCAGAAATGGTTAAATCTCAACCAAACTCTGCAACTGCAACACCACAAATGTAGGTAGGTAGGAAGTTCCCTAAAGGAAAAAATAAGGGAAGGAGGATGGGAGGGAAGGAGGAAGGGGAGGGATGGATGAATTGAAAAAGGTAACCAACTAATAACGATAACATTGGTTTGGACATAATTTTTTGACCAATTAATGGGACTGGGTAGTGATTATGACATTATAGCAATGCTTTCTAAATGTAGGCAGGTTGTAAAGATCATTTAAACAAAAAACACATTTTGCTATACTAGACACTGTCTGTGCTGCCACATGCGTCCCTTCAGTACTTACCATTCTTATACATGCTGCCTGATTTCCAACTACCAGCACTTGCTTCTTTTCGCTTGGGTCATCTCTGCTTGTTCTTGGGGCGGGGCAGAGAGGTAGGGTACGCAAGCCTCCTTTAAAGCAGCAGTTGGTGGATAAATACCCCAGCCCCCTTTACCTTCCGGTGAGATAACTCCAAGGTTTGCTTCCTTCATCTTCTCTGAAAGCTCTCATGCAATATTAAGCTTCAGTCGCCCACAGTGGTGATTTGCTGCATAACACACCCTTTACTGGAGGTTTTCTTTATTTCACTTCTTCACACCTATTTGTATATCCTGAGATCACATCCCAAAATTACTGGAGTTCAAATTTGGGCTACAGGGCCTACAGGTAACCCTCATATAACATGATTGTTGGTTCCTAAAAATGCAGTGTCATGCGAATCTGTGTTATACAAAACAAAGAACTAGTCCTAAAAGGGGGTTAGGTTCCAAAAGTTAAAAAAAAAAAACTTTTATATTTTTATTATTGAGATATATCTTTATTAAAGCAATTTTCACCAAAAGTATAACATATTAATATGTATTAAATAATGTTTTCTTCATCATCCCTACTAAGCCGAGGGCGTTTTCTTTTTGACAGGATATCTTCATCCTCTGAACTTAATACTCCATGAACAAAATGGATTTAAAATTCTAATAAATTTTACAATTGTGCAGTCAAATCTGATACGACATCCATGCTCGAATGAAAAATTTCAAATGAGATATCTTTTGCTCTTAAAAGTTCTTATTATGCTCCATGTTGTTTGAGGATTTCTCTAATTCTCAAACCATGTTAGAGTGAAACTGTATTCTAGGATGCCGTGTTGTACGAGGGTTTTCCCCAATTCTCAAACCGTGTTATAGAAGTGCGGTGTTATAAGGGGGTTGCCTGTACTTCCAGGGAGACTCAAATTAAGCCAAGTGCCTTTTATATGCAAGTCCTTAGGAGGTGACCATGAATATCAGTTGAATCAGAATTTCGTGTCATCGCTTTCCCACGTTGTTATGTTAGGAGAAAAAGATGCTGATTCCTTCTTCACTGACTTTTTCTGTTTCTCTGTCTGTTACAATCTGAGTTCCCAAATAAAACATGGCCACATCGAGGGCAGGCAATCGAATTCAGAGTAAATGCCCAATTTTAAAAGGTCTAAGTTTAAGATATGGGCCTGAAATTGAAATTATAAACAAATGAATGTAAGGTAAAATGTGAGGTTGGGGTGCAGGAGGGAATTGCCTGATTTTCGGTGAGCAATGGAGCTGCTTCTTGAGGGAATTCCAGTTAGTTGTGTGGGGAATAGACAATGAACATTACTCAAGGAGACCTCTGAGGAAGTTCACTGTAACATTTTCCTAAATTTGAATAAGAATGGTTACTCAGTATAATCATGATGTCAAAGTAATGATAGAATACATATATTCTTTAAAGGCAATTTGAAATGAAATGTAGTACATAATTCTACTTAGTTATCAAGGGCTGTGTCATTCCTGGCAATATAAGAGAATTCTACTCTTCACTTTCAAAACCTTCCAGAGACCCAAAATTTCTCAATATCTGTCTTAGATGGAAGTGTACAATTTAATGAAAAAAAGGAATCAGAAAAAAATAACTTTTTCAGAAAATGTATTAAGAACCATCTATAAGACCTCATATAAGTCTTGGTTGGTGTTTTATAGAATGGAGTTCAGACTATGAAAAAAATCAGTTTAGTTTCAGAAAGTTAAGATCTTACGTAATATTTTAAATTTTATTTTATGATTTTTCATGCATTTCAAAACCTCAAATTCATCCCATAAATGGAAAAGGCATAGAATTATTATTTTTCACTTCTAAATTATACATTCCTCAACAGTTTCCAAAAGTTAATACCAACACATTTTCATCATCTCCATGTTACGTAATAGTACATACACTTAAATTTCCAAATTATAATTTAGTCCTTACTTCTTTTCCACTCTGTCTCATCCTCTCAAAACCTGTTAATCCCCTTTGCTCTTTTTTCCATCTTCTCTCATCTCTTGTCACTCCCCATAATTCCTGTTCTCTTTTACTTGAAATTGCTTTTTTTTCTTTTTGTCCCCTGTGTTTTCTTTTTTTATTTTTGAAATGTATTGGGGTAACAATGGTCAACAATACTACATAGGTGACAGGTGTACCATTCTATATTACATCATCTACATATCACATTGTGTGCTCACCACTCAGAGTCAGTTCTCCTTCCATCACCATATATTTGATCCCCTTTACCCTTTTCTACCAACCCTCCTTACCCCTTACCAATGAAATTGCTTTCTTCAGCTGTTGCTAGTAATTATGTTCTTGTTTAAGTGAGTAAGGTAAGCAATGCCCCACTTTCCTTCCACTGTTTCAGGGTTTATATTTAATATGTGTTTATTATACAGTTCAATATAAGCCATGTTTCTAACATGCAACATTGAGAAAATAGATGAGAATATCCCAGAGAACCAAGTTTAAATTTTTTCATGATTCTGAGGTATCATTTCACCTAGAAGTATGTTTAATAGATTTTGGCTTTCGTGTCTACATGAAGTTGTGGAGAATTTTTTTAAAGTCCATTTAAAATAGCAATAACACTGACTCTGGGTGATGAACACACAATGGTATTTATAGATGATGTAATACAGAATTGCACACCTGAAATCTGTGTAATTTTACTAACAATTTTCACCCCAATAAATTTAATTAAAAAAATTAAAAAAAAAAAAAAGAAAAAGCAGAGAACCATGTGACTTCACTGATATGTGGTACATAAACCAAAAACAACAAAAGAACAAGACAAACAAATGAGAAACAGAAACTCATAGACACAGACAATAGTTTAGTGGTTGCCAGAGGGTAAGGGGGGTGGGGGGTGGGAGATGAGGGTAAGGGGGATCGCTTATATGGTGATGGAAGGAGAACTGACTCTGGGTGATGAACACACAATGTGATTTATAGATGATGTAATACAGAATTGTACACCTGAAATCTATGTAATTTTACTAACAATTGTCACCCCAATAAATTTAATAAAATAAAATTAAAAAAGAAAAAATAAATAAATAAAATAAAATAGCAATAACACAAAGATAATTTGTTTCAAATGCAAAATGCTGAAGTAAAACAGGAAGATGGACAATATTATTCATCTTTATCATCGGTTTACTTAAAATTTGAGAGTTAATGTTAGAAATGTGAGTGTATGCGTGAAACCTTAATGGTTTTATCATTTAGCCTGAATATATATTTGATCTCTTTTTTCTGAAATTGAAACTTTAAAAGTAGCAACCATTTCCCATTAACTCATTAAAAGATGGTCTTCTCCTACATTTGCAATAGTTTTATACTGAAAAATCATACACAATATCACCACCACCTTAATTATATATATGCATTATCATATTTGCCTCTTAAACTTTTATAAGATTATGTATTGTTATCTATTGCTGCATAATAAATTACCAAAAAATGTAGCAGCCTAAAATAAAATACATTTGTTTTGAATTTCAAGGTATCTGTCAAGGGGTAGCTAGTTAGCTCAGTTGGTTAGAGCATGGTGCTGATAGTAACACCAAGGTTAACAGTTTGATCCCCGCATGGACCACTATGAGCTGTGCCCTCCGTTAAAAAAAAATAAAAAAATTAAAAAAAAGTCACTTCAGGCTATCTATAGGTAAGAAATCTAGGCATGGTTTCTCACAGAGCTCCATTTAAGGTGTTAGCCAAGGTTGATGTCTCATCTGAAAACTTAACTGGGGTTGGATTTACTTCCAAGCTCACATGGTTGTTGGCAAGATTCAATTCCTTATGGGTTGTTGGACCAAAGTCCTCAATTGGTTGATGAAAGCCATCCTCAGTTCCTTGTCATATGTGACTCTCCAACTGGCAGTTTGTCCCCTCAAAACCAGTAAGAGAGAAAGACTGCTAACAAGACAGAAGTCATAATCTTAAGTAGACTATCATCTTTGACATAGTCTGTTTGTCAGAGATAAGTCACAAGTATTGCCTGCGCTCAAAGGGAGATTATACAAGGGCATAAATACTAGGAGGTGGGAATCACTGAGTGCCATTTTAGAGTCTGCTACCATATGATCTTTCCCTCTACCTGTTGGCATTTGAAAATACAGCTAATTACTTAGAATTCTCCCAAAAGATATTTTTTTATGTTTGTATATGCACCACTTTTTTTTAGTAATTAAAATACTATATCCATGAAGAGCTCTGCCTATAATGATGTTTGATTGCAAATAGAAATGTCAAAAAGAAAAATGACAAAAGTACAACTATAACATTTCATCCATAATGTAGATTTAAATATACATTTTACTTGTATACGTAGAGATTTATACTCACATTTGCTTTCAATATTCACAGAAGACATTTTATGTATATTGTTTAAATAACTAGGTTACCACTTTGGAGTGAGGATCACGTGGGGCATTGTTTATTGTGGCAATGATTCTCATCTTCCACGTTTTACAAATGACAGCTTCAATATGTTTACCATAGCTGTTTTATAATATTTCAAATGCTCTTGAGAGGAAAGTAATCAAAATAAGAGACTGAGAAGAGTAATTAATATTTGTTTCAAAGTTTAATCAGGTTTTTATTTGAACAAAAACTCAGACAAAGCATCTAACTTTTCCTTTTACATCAGTGTTGTCCAGTGTGATCTCCACTACCTTCTATATGAGCACTAGAAATGTAGCTAGTCCAAACTGAGATGTGCTACAAGTATGAAATACCACTTATGAAAACCATAGCATAAAAATAAAGAGATCTCACCAATAACTTTTATATTGAATACTGGTTCAAATGATAACAGTTTGGCGATATTAGGTTAAAGAAAGTATATTAGTACAACTAAGTGTGCCTATTTCTTTTTACTTTTTTAATATATACCAAATTTAAAATTACATGTGTAGCTTGCATTATATTTCTAGTGGACAACATTGTTCTAGATTAACAGTGGCATAAACAGTGTTGAAAGAAGTGATAACTTGGGCCTCTGTCTTTCTGTAGAAGAAATTAGATTAACCTTACAAAATATATTAGCAGTAAGTTACATAGAGTTGAGATATCTGTTTTGTTGGGAATAGGTTTTTATTCAAGACCTCTGCTTCATGTAACTAACCAACTAATCAACAAGCAAACAAAAACCTTGAACAGGAAAAAATCCCTTTTTGAGTCTATTTCACACAGCTGATATTGAAAAGAAAAACAACACAGATGGAGAACTAGAAGTATAAAAATATAATTCTTGAATTTATCTTGGAGTTACAGTGGAATACTTTATACCTAGAAGATACTCAACAAATTACTAATTTTGGTATGGAAATCAGTTACATTTTCTAGCAGTACACTTATTAGTAGCAAAATCTGAGTTAACTAATTTTCATCACCTAATCAGCAAATTAATACTGCCATTATATTGCTATGCCTGCCCTCACCTCTCTGGTTTAATCAGCAATTTCATCAGCTGCACCATCTCCAAATTTTTTTTTTTAGAACTTCAGTTTACAAACCAATATATATTAGGAGTATTTCCCACACATTAGCTCATTTCAGTCTCACAAAAGTAACAGGAGGTAGATATTGTCTCCTTTGTTCAGAAAAAGAAATCCAGGTTCAGCAAGGTTAACTGACCTTGTTTAAGATCAGCATGTTGCTAAATGACAGACAGTATTCACTTTCTCCCTGAACTTTGCATATCAAAGAGGTTTAAAGAATTAACCTTGGAGAGCAGGAGTTAAGGGCTAAATATTTTATCACATTTCTAGTCTTAATGATCACCACACAAAGGCTGCTACTGTGTTGCCCCGAATATAAGACCTAGCCGGACCATTGACTCTAATGCGTCTTTTGGAACAAAAATTAATATAAGACTGGGTCTTATATAATATAATGTAATATAATATAGTATAATATAATATAGTATAATACCGGGTCTTATATTAATTTTTGCTCCAAAAGACACATTAGAGCTGATAGTCCAGCTAGGTCTTATTTTTGGGGAAACACGTTAGTCATCTCTAATAAAGAGAAGTTAGTATGAAGTTGGTGGATTGCTTAGTGATTGACAGAAATATTAGTTTTCAGAATGAATTCATTAGAAAACTAAAGCATTAGGTTTATTCATCCAATAAATAATTGAACATTTATTATATGTATGATACAGGGCTAAATAGATATTTAAAACGAATATGGATTACAGTGAAGTAGAAGACAAAGTAACCTTTTAGCCCTCTCTAAGCCCTCCATAACCTTGTAGTCTAGCTGGAAAGATAATCAGGTGGAGAGTTGAGATAGCAACAGAGGGCAGTAATACGAGGTCTGACAATTCAGTTCATGAATTTGTTGCAACGATGATTCTAAAATTTTTTGATATCAGAGGGATCATTCATTATGAATTTGTACCAACTGGACAAGCAGTTAACCAAGTTTACTATTTGGAAGTGCTGAAAAGGCTGCGTGTAAAAGTTAGATGACCTGAAGTTTTCACCAACAATTCATGGCTCTTGCATCACGACAATGGACCAGCTCACAGGGCACTGCCTGTGAGGGAGTTTTGAGCCAGGAAACAAATAACTCTATTGTAGCACCCTTCCTACTCACCTGATCTGGCCCTCAATGACTTCTTTCTTTACCTGAACATAAAGGAAATATTGAAAGGAGGACATTTTAATGACATTAAGGACATCAAGGGTAATATGACAACAGCTCTGATGGCCATTCCAGAAAAAGAGTTCCAAAATTGCTTTGAAGGGTGGACTAGGCACTGGCATCTGTGCATAGCTTCCCAAGGGGAGTACTTCGAAGGTGACCGTAGTGATACTCCGCAATAAGGTATGTAGCACTTTTTCTAGGATGAGTTTGTGAAGTTAATTGCCAGACCTCATATAGGATATGTCAAAGGACAGACAAGTCCATTCTCAAATATACTACAGAAGAAGCAAAATGGCCTTGGATCACAGCATTAAGGGATGCCCTCATGCAAACCTTGTTCAAATCTGAAGTAGGGTTCAAAGCAATCAGGAGAAGAGAAAAGATTATTACAGATAGAAAAACTGTAAACAAAAATATCATCACCTGAATACAGTCAAGTGATGATCACGTTAGAAACAGGAAAGGCACATTTGAGCAGAAGTTGGAAAATCTTTGTCTGTCAAGCTAAGGGACCTTAAATCTCTCTTCTGAGTGAGAGACATGACAATCATTGGTGATTGTTTAGCACAACTCTGTCCCATTAAAGACAATAGACTCAACTGTTTATAGTGTCAGCCGCATATCAGGGAGCTAAGTGATCTGCTATGTAGTTTTTCCCAATAAGTGGTTGGTGAGGGAAGGCCTTGGCTCTGCTGGGTAGGTGGTATATGTCACTGGTAAAGTACATCAGACTCTCAAGGAACATGGGTAATTTGATCTTTCCTTTATGCACATCTAGAAACCCTGGTAAATCTGTCTACAGGCAGGGAGACTGCTTGTTAAAAATTGAGCTTTACTTTAGAAAACTCAATCTTATAGCAATGCAGAGGTTGACTTATAGCAGGTAGAGACTGGGGGTTTACAAACCAGTTTGAGATTTTTTTTTTTCCAACAGCTGGGATGAAAAGGGCTTAAACTAGCCTCCTGCTCTGGGGATGTGAAAGGCCAGACTGGATGTAAGAGACATTGTGATGCAAGATAAACAGACTTCAGAGTGAAGGGAGAATAGGACTCAAGATGAAAGGAAACTGTGAAGTGCAGCTACTGCAAGAATTATGGGCTCTGTTCTACAAAAGAGGAAATGGGGTTTAGGGAGGTTACCGGACACAACTGAGATCTGACAGCCCCTAAGTGGTAGAGAAGATCATTAAATCTTTCACCACATTATTTGTTTTACTACACTATAGTTGACTTGACTTTTAGACTTAGTAAAATTGAGGTGAAAGGAGATTGAGACTGGGAACAAAATGCTAACAGAAATAGTCTAATTTACTACTAATAGTATTGCAATCTGTGTGGCCTGTAGCACGGATGTTTGTATGACTGGGACCTATGCATCTATTTACAAATCATAAATATAAAAATTAGATTTCAATATCAGGGCTCCATTACAGATTTGATGAATTAGATTCTCTGGTATGGAGCTTAGATATGCATATTACAATAAAACAGAAGGCCCTACCCAGTGGATTCTGCTGTGGGCTCTGGTAAAGAACATTATGGTTAAGAAAATAATCCATTGCTCTATGAAATGTTTACTGTCATAGTTAAAATTAATTTTAGAAGATTTTGTAGGTCCCACTGCCTTTGTAACTCTTAGGGACACAAAACCCAGATTTGAAAATCACTGTCATACTTTAGAAATATATTTATCTATACCTTTATTTTTATGTTACTACTTTCTTCAATTTTCATCACATATTTATTCATCAATTGGTTTTGATGGACTGCACTTTCTTTCAATCTTACAGATGAGATTTCTCCCTCTAAAAATCAATAGGAGCCTGCTGATTTTATTTATTCTAATATGAAGGCACATAAAATGAATATGGCCAAAAAAAGTTAAAAAGTAAGCCTGTTTTTCAAAAGACTAGATTGCCAATTGAAGCAGAAAATTATATTCAGTGCACTGGATTTATGCCTTGTTTTAGTCTTCTCCAACCAATTTAGAAATGCACTTTCTTATAAAATTGAGATTATTACAAATCCTGTGCTAAGCAGCTGAAATAATGTCTCTATGCCAAGGTCATATCTTAAAAGTTTGGAAGAGAACATACAGCAATTGAATATAAGTTCATGAATGTACTCCACATAATTTTCTAACATATTTCAGTAACTTAATTTTTATTTTTATACCTAATATTGTCTTAATTTTTGCTTTACCTGTGACAGTGTTTCATACATATTCATTACTTGAAAAAAATTAAGCAGACATTATTCTAAAGTCAATATTGTGTCTGCTAATGAAAATGGCTAAGTTAATTAACTAAATGGCAACCCTCACTGAACTTATTCAAAGCTATTTCTCCCCATGATGTGTTTTCCTGAAGAAATGATGCATGAAAATTAAACTTTTATTCTCAGTTGTTCTATATCAGCCTCTAAATTGTTACTTTACACCATGCAACCTGTTGCATGGTGAGTAATTATGAGATCACCTCAATTTAATGGCAGCAGATTGAAGATAAAACCCTGATTTATACCATCAATCCTTAAGAAAAGATTTTTTAAATGTGCTATCAGTCAGTGCATTGTTGATATACAGTTGATATATAGTAGTTGATAACACTGTATTGTATAATTGAAATTTGCTAAGAGAGTAGAACTTAAATTTTCTTACACAAAAAGGTAAACATTTAAGGTGATAGATGCATTAATTAACTCAGTGGGGGGAATCTTTTCACCATGTATACATATGTCAAATCATCATGTGATATACTTCAAATATCTTATAATTTTATTAGCCAACTATATTCAGTAAATCTGAAAAAAATTTTAGAACATAAATAAAACAAAGCTAATATTATAATGTACAAAAGTAATTTTAAGTCCTAGATAGATAACCTTATATTTTATTTTTCTCAATTTGTTTTTGTTTATGCATCCATGAGAAATAGTAGTCTTCAAAATAAAAGAAAACAAACCCACACATTTAGCAGTGCCTATACCAAATTGATTATTTTAGGATGCTGAATAAAATTGTTTTCTATACTCAACAAAGATGAAAGTATAAACAAAAGTAGGTCTAGGTTTTGTGGAGCTTGAATTATAGTCTACTTCAGCAGTCTTCTTTAACTCAAAGAATGCAATCGTACAAATACAAAATCAGGTATGAATATGAGTATTTACAAAAAGAAAAGAAATCATGACATTTTTTAAAGAAGCTGACAAATACCACATACATCACAAAACTGAGAATAAGAGCATCAATTTTTTTTAGTAATTAATTGATTCATAATACTATAATATATAATACTCTGTCATACTTCTGTCTTCCTGGCTGCATCCTCTTTTAGCACTTCTCCGTGTGAGAGAATCAAAAGATAATTTGGCCTTTCTTCTAATCTAGCATGGTTAATTAAAATTTGACCTTTGTGGTTGATAATTTAGAAAAGTTTCTTTCACATTCATAACTCATTATTGCTGATGTCATTAAGGAAAACAGGGAGCTTGCAAATAAATCAAGGACTGTTTATCCTTGCTTTTTGGAAGAAATGGAAAGGATAATGTCTTTGTTTCAGTCAAGAACAGAACCTAAGACAAGAAACAGAGCAGCCATATTTGACCTTCAGAAATAGGAGTGAGAGATTGGGTTAGTGAAACAGGACAGGGGAAATCCCAGAAAAGGTACCCCGAGCTTTGGAGAGTCCTCTGAGGCAGAGGAAGGAGAGAGACATTGGCAATGTGCAAAGGTAATATCCATCACACCCCAATATGTTAGAGGTAATGACAGCCACCAGTGTCTGTTACAGGTGACATATTTGGAAAGCAGAATGGGCTCTGTCTGTGCTATTACTGGGGCTTGGCTTCTTAATGGCTCAGGTCCCCTTTTACTCTAATCCTTGTTCTTTGTTGGAACTCTGTTTTAAAGTATGTATTACCCCTGTAGAATAAGTTCAATGCTTCATATGATAGTCCACAAAACTCTTCCAGACTAACCCATGTGCCACCATTTTATTCCACATTCCCATCATAACTAGGGTTGCAAGAATTAGCAAATCAAAATATAAAAAGCCCAGATTTTTTAATACAAGTATGTCCCATATACTGCCCCCCAGAAAATCACTAAAAAGTGTTCAGTGTTTATTTGAAATTCAAATTTAAATGGGCATTCTGTTTTTTTTAATCTGGCAACCCAAGTCATAAGTAACTCTTTTTCTCCACACATTGTCAAGCTGGGGCTAACATCCCAACTTTTTCATGGGCTGCCCAGAAAATGGCTTTTGCTAGTTTAACCATTAACACTCAACTCAAATAAGGTCTCCTCTGTGAAATTGTCTTTTCCCTCTGCCACTTGTCCCTCCATTCTCCCATCACGAGACACAGGCCCTCCAGACTCCATGCCTTCAGAGTGCTTTGTGTCAGTCTTCATTAAAGTACTCATCACTTAGTAATTTAATTATGTGGTTAAATGTCTTTTCTTCCTGAATAAGTGCTCATTGAAGGAAGGAATGATTTACCTACCACACTCCTCTCGCATATGAAAGGCCCTAAATAATTTTTCTTTTAACCATTAATTCAGTAGTTTTTTATAGATGATTGAAAACAATTTGAAAACTCATTTTTAATTCATGGTTGACCTGTGAAATATACATATACATTAATGCAATCTGGAATCCCAAATAATATACTGTATAGAAGGGATGATAAAGAGCATGACTTCAAGTTCAGAGTTCTGATTCCAGCTTCAGTTTCTACAGACACTAGGAACAGTCACAGTATCTATTATTTTTAAGAGTCTCATCACAATAATAATAATAATAATAATAATAATAAAAAGTGTTCATCCAGCAGAGGTGCTTTAAGGGGCAGCTGTGTGTCTGTCTCAAAAGAGTGTCTTCGGAGACACACAGCCTCTCAGGAATGAATCAGGAGTAGAGAAGATGGGAATAAGTTCTGTGTTTGCCTTTCAAAGGGATACTCCCTTCCCTTTAAGTTCACAAACACTGTCCTGATGCCCCCAACCTTCTGTCATCCTCTGTATCTTAAGGCTTGAGATACTCTGGGTTTCCCTAACCTGATCCTAAAAGTGGTGGCTTCCAAGACCTGAAAATGACTGTGTCTCAGCTCTCTCTGGAAAACCAGAGCCTAAAGTTGCCACCGCATCAGCAATGTAGCTGCAGCCGTTGCCAGAGCCGGGAGATACACCTCCGGCATCAGCAAAGCCTTTATAAAGGCTGGTTGAAATTATTGGCCATTTGGTGTCAGTCATTGCACTAGGTCCATTACACAGGTTATCTGGCAGAAATCCCAGCTTTGGAGGAAGGATGTTTAAATCCTGTAAATAAATTACTGAAACACCATGGCAGTTGATTGTATTTAGCCTGTCTCCAAAATTGCTTGGTTAGGCTCTATTATATTGTTCATTATCTTACTGTGAGGAAAATTAAATTTACATCTGCTTAGAGTGACAAGGTATCCCGTTGTCATGGGATTTTCCACATTTTAGGTCTATGTCACAGGCTCCTAATAAACCCTCAGAAACATCTTTTATGTTCCCAGACATTCTGACACCTGACACAATCTTTGTCTCTTTTAACCACAGGGACACTCATCTCTCTTCTCTGCCAGAGATAAAATTTATTCATAGAACATTCAAGCTAGAGAAGGCACTTCAGAGCTAGTCTAATCCAATCTCTGAGCTTTTTAAGTTGAGAAAATGGAGTTCCAAAGATATTCACTGAAAGACCCCAGATGGTAGAAATAGAGGCAGAGGTGTTATTAGAACCTGGATCCCTTGGCTTCCAGTCTCCTGTTATCATCCCGCCGCTCATGCAATATTGATTCAAACCCCCTGACTCTCACTTCCCTTTCCCAGCCACATACTTCTGTCTCTTTCCTCCCCTGGGTTATGCTTCTCAGCCCTACTGCAGAGGAAGCCACCGCCAGGCTTCCTCATCTGAGAACCAGCAATGGACTCGCAAGTCTGTATCTCTCTCCTCCTTCCTTTTCTCTGTCTCTTGCGTAACAGTATCATTATCCGTTTGCAGCTCTTCTTTTGTTCAGTAAAGAATGTAGTTGCATGGTTTGCAGCCTGGGGGCCCAACAAAGTGGACAACAGTTATGTGCCAACAAAGCTGTCTGTACAGCTCTGGTTCCAGGCACAGTGTGGTTGGGAGACAGTCCCCAGAAGCCTTAGCGTGAGAGCTCAGTTAAACATAGCGACTGGAGAATAGGATGTGGAATTAACACGTGAGATTGCATCATCACAATGATTGTAGGAAACATGTCGGGAACAGCTGGACCCATCCAAGACAAGCTAATAATTTGGTGCTCCTTCATACCATTTGCTTAAAATATTTCTTTGGCATTTTTTTTTAGTAGAATCAAGAAGAAATTCATTTTCTAGTTATAAAAATCTTTACCTCTTTTTATTAAAATAAAGAACTTAGTAGATGTACTAAAAGCCACATGCCTTTTTTACATACAAGTATATGGATTGTCTTTAATAGTTTTCTGCAATTTTTAGATGCATAGCATTATTCTATACCGGTGCTGTCTGACAGAAATAAAATGCAAGCCATATATGTGACTTTAAATGTCCTAGTGCCACATTAAATAGTAAAAATAAATAGGTGAAATCAATTGTAACATCTTTTATTTAACTCAATGTATCTAAAATGGTGTCATTTTGACATTATAATCAGTATGAAACTATTGAGGTATTTGACATTCTTTTGATTGTACTAAATCTTTGAAATCTACTGTGTATTTTACACTTTTTATCTCTATTTAGTTTTACTATTTTAATGAAATGTATTGAAGTGACAGTGGTTAGTAAAATTATATAGGTTTCAAGTGTACAATTCTGTAGTATATCATCTATACATTACACTGTGTGTTCATCACCCAGAGTCCACTAAACTGTTGTCTGTGTTTGAGTTTTTATTTCTTTATTTGTCTTGTTCGTTTGTTGCTTTGAGTTTTATATCCCACCTATGAGTGAAGTCATATGGTTCTTGACTTTTTCTGTCTGACTTACTTCGCTTAGCATGATAATCTCAAGATCCATCCATGTTGAGCTATGTGTGCTATTAAGGATTTTACCATGGAGTTAGTTGCTTACACTAATTATCTTTGTTTCAAATAGCCACATTCCAGGTGCTCAGTAGCCACATTTCACTACTAGCAGACATGTTGACAAGTGCAGTCCAGCATGCATCAAGGCTAAGAGTAATAATAACAATAATAACAAGATTTTAAAATGTATTTTTCTGGCTTTTATGTTGGTATATCATTTCCATTTTTTAAATTCTTCATTCCATTTTCTTTTGCTTCCTCCCCCTCCCCCCCATCATACAATTGCTGGGAAAGCAAATGAAAGGATTTTAAAATTAAATAAGAATATACGTAATTTGATCTTGCTAAACATCCACCTCATTCAAATTTCAGCTGACTGCCATTGCAGGCTTCAGCTAGCTAGTCCCAGGTGAATGGCCAGTCAAATCAGATATTTGCACATACTGGCCACAAACTTCCTCAGGAGAGTTGTGGATTTTTAAAATTTCCAATGGAGGTGACTGTCTTGTACCTTTTCACAGTTACATGAGAAGTTTGCCAAGAAGACATGAGTTAATAAATGCTACATTTAAAGTGTTTTCTCATACACTGAACCCCAGGCACCTCCTCACCGACCCACTCCTCAAGGCAGCTCTGGGATCTCAGCAGGGAAAAGACTTTGAAGGATTGGAGGTTGAGCCACAGTTCCTTGGTCATCTAGAGCAGGGGTCAGCGAACTCTGTAAAGGTGCAGATAGTCAATTTTATACGCTTTGCAGGCCATAAAGTCTCCGCAGCAACTACTCAATAATGCCTTTCTAGTGCAAAAGCAGCCATAGGCAATATGTAAATGATGGGTGTGGCCATATTCCAGTGATAATTTATTCATGAGCCCAAATTTGAATTTCATGCAATTTTTATGTATCACGTGTCTTGGATTTTTTGTCAACTACTTAAAATGTAAAAAAAAAAACATTCCTAGCTCTCTCAGACTATACGAAAACTATACAGAAACAGGTGGTGGTTGGATTTGAACTGTGAGCTCGAGAGGGTTTGCTACCCTCTGCCCTAGGCTCTTTTTCTAAAAATTTTTTATTGGGAAACAGTGTGTTTCTCCAGCGCCCATCAGCTCCAAGTCATTGTCTTTCAATCTAGTTATGGAGGGCGCAGCTCAGCCCCAAATCCAGTTGCCATTTTCAATCTCAGTTGCAGGGGGCGCAGCCCACCATCCCATGCTGGGAATTGAACCAGCAACTTTGTTGTTGGGAGCCTGCACTCTAACCAACTGAGCCATCCGGCCACCCCTCTGGCAGCTCAGGCGCATCTCATTGTCTTCAATCTAGTTGTGGAGGGCGCAGCTCACTGGCCCACGTGGGAATCAAACAGACAACCCTGTTGTTCAGAGCTCGCGCTCTAACCAACTGAGCCATCCGGCTGCCCCATGACCGAGACTCTTGAAGTGGGCTTATAACAACATTCCTGGCAGGAAACTAAATCGTTTGGGCCCTGATTCCTATCCTAACTTTTCATTCTTTTTCCAAATAAATTAAATATTTCTTCTCATCTTCAAATTTCTGTGCTCATTTCTCTTCTGGCTAGCACAAAAAGACCCACCCACATTCAAGTTTTGCTCCCTCTCCTCATATTGTCTGCACACCTAGTAAAGCTTCAACTTAACATTTGCCAATGGCACATCCTCCCATTGTTGTATTCAAAACCAATAAATACTCTCCCTAAACATCATTTCCAGGAGTAGCTATTCAATATCATATTATTATTTTATTTGTCAGTAAGATTAAAACTCCCAGGAACATTGATTTTCTTTATTATTAAGCATGTTTCATTTTGTGGGTAATGCAATATGCACTTTATAGTATAAATAACAATAATGTATCAGTTTGCAACAATATAGACTGTTACACAGAAAAAATATAAATGCCAGTTATGTGGATTATGTCATGTGTTACAAAAATACTTTTTAATCTTGATATTTTCAAGGTCATATTTTATCTTGAAAAGATCATGATAAAATGATTTCATTCAGGGGAGGGCAAAGAAACAGGACTCCTTTACAATGTGAGGATTTTCTTTCTTTTAGGGAATGAGCTATGGAAAATAAACTTTCTAGCACAAAAATGTTGAGATTAAAAGCAGCAGTTTATTGTCATGTCATCAAAACTCAAATTTGTGTATGTATTTGAACATTCTTGTATTACTTGTTTTCTAAAATACTTTGCTCCGCTATAAAAAGAAATTGTGAGAATTTATGCATCTTATAGACGCATCCATCCTGAAGCAAGTACTGTAGTATGACTTCTAGGGCTGTCCAAGACAACTTTTTGCAGTAATGGATATGTTCTCTATGTGTGCTGTCCAAGACACTGTGGCTTTTCAACATTGGAAATGGCAAGTGCAACTGAGGAACTCATTTTTAAATTGTATTTAATTTTAAGTAATTTAAATTTAACGTTATATTTTAAATAGTTAAATTGATTTTTTTTTCAGTGACACTTGACATTCGATATTATTTTATATTAGTTTCCAGTGTACAGCATAGTGGTTAGACATTGATATAATTTATGAAGTGATTCCCCTGATTAGACATCCCTCGCCCTATACATAGGTGTTGCAACATTTCCATAGTTAAATTATTTTTTAATGCAACTTCTGAAATCGGGGATATGTCATCACGCAGTGTATTTTTCACCTTTTTTTCCTTTGAAGTACATGTTCTGGAATATAGTGATTTGTATAAATGAACAAAGGAGAAAACTCTGGTTTTTTACAATTCTGTTATTAAAATAGCTCATTTTAACCAATACCTCAAGGACTACCTTAATAAGTATCGAGCTATTATAGTTTATTATGATTCCTCTTACCTGGGTAAAATTACACAGATCCTAGCCTAGTTTTCCTTGAATTTTGATCAAACAAAACAAATGAACAAAACACACACACACCAGAAATGCAGTTTCCTGAGAATCCAAAGGACCTTTTTCTGTATCAGCCAGCCTGATGCTAAGGTTCTTTAAGCAAAGAAGAACAAAGACTGCTGATGGGAGAGGGAGAATAAAGTAGCATTTTCCTTGTTTTAGAATGAGTATGGACCAGGGGAGAAGGAAAGAGAGAAAAAATGGGGATAATTTATAACCACACATTCTGTGGAATGTGTATGTGTCATATGAAATTATATTTAACATCTTTGTGAGTTTTATTGTCCTTAGGGTTTAAACAGTATGTGATAAAAATCACATTGTGTAGTAAAGAGTGTGTGGGTAGGTGGATAGTTAGGTAGGTGTAAATCCCTATAAAATCCATGTTAAAAGATAAATGATGGCTATTGAAGTTTGGGCAAATCAATTTCCCCAATTCTCTTTACTTGGCTTGTGCCTATGGGAGCCGTTACAGGGCTTGTTACCTAACTTTAGGGTAGGTTTGAATCAAGGTGAATAGTCAAAAACTATTTTCCATGAACTATGAGTGTCATTAAGGATTTTACCATGGAGGTAGTTGCTTATACTGCAAGCTAAGAAATTAATGAACAAGAATACTGCTCGTGAACACCAAGGTTTATTTAAAAGCCAATATGGGTTTAGTGTGGTAGTAAGGACCAAGTTCTCCAAGGACTGCAAACCTCTTGATTGTACATCAAATTTTACTGACTTTGAAATCTCCTTAGAAATGTTCATTGACCTCATCATGTATTATGCATTTCAGATGTGGTAATGAAGTAAGTGGTTATGGAATGAAACTAATATAGACTGTGATTTGATCCAGGAGACTTCACTAGTACATTCACTTAAAACTGGAAGCAATGTAGGAAATATAGATCTTTAAACATTGTAATTAATAACCTCATGCTTCAAAGAGAAAAGTCACTTATTTTTAAAGTATAATCCCAATAGCTGTGCCATCGGAGGGTGACTGTCCTAAAAATGAATTGTAACTGTCCACTTTAAAATTGTATATGGATTTATAATTTTTAAATGGCTGGTAGCATGTAACCATAATGTATTTTTCAGTTTTATATGTATGATTCTTTTATTACATTTCCAGAGGGAAAGAACATAAATGACCTCCTAGTAAAGGATATTTTACCATGAGACACATTGTAAAATATTATTGGGTATTGTGCCTGAGAGTGTATCTTTCCTAAGTTCTGGTTCTTTAGTAGGTTTAATTTACTGAGGTTGCAAAATATACAAGGTGAAATGAGGTCTCCAACTATTTCATACCCCACACATTTTATCCAAAGGAAGATAGTGGTCTGCTTGAGTCATTTAATCAGTATGACTAAATTTGGGAAGTTTTTGTTTTGGTTTGTCTTTTAATTTTTGATTGGTGGCAAAGCATTATATGTTAAAGATGCATTCAATGTGCACTGTCACTTAGCATTTTTCAAGGTAGAAGTGTGTCACTAGTGAAAGTTATACTTAGCCATACAATGGGCAACTTGAATGAAATAAAAAAGGAATAGATTTATAGATAGTATAAATGGTCAGAAGACAGTGGTCAGAAGAGACATAGTTACTAGATAAATACTCATTGAATTAATTGCATGGGCACTGTTCCTGCCAGTGCTGTAATGAATGCATATCTAGTCTTGTCTCGAGCTCCATAATCCATGACATCAACACAACTAACAAAAACACATGTCAAGAATTGAGTCTTTTACACGTGTTCCTTAGTTTTCTTGACTAACCAAATCCTACAGTTTCATACTCCTATGTTCCTAAAATCACATTTCACCAGGCAAGAAGTGTTCTTACTGTTCTAGTGAGCTTGGGAATTCACAAATAGACTAATATAAGAAGCAGAGCTAGAAATGCAACATATGTGAAAACGTAAGTACTCTGAAGAGGATTCTGCTTGTAATCCTCAGCTTTAATGTATCTGTTCTCTATTCTATTAGGAAAGGATTGGTTTGTGTGATTGGTCATTTAACAAATGCTAGACCATATAAGAGAAAGTGGTAAGGGTATACAAAGTTGTAAAATTCTATTGATGCTGAATGTGTGTGATGTGGTGTGTGTGTGTGTGTGTGTGTGTGTGTGTGTGTGTGTTTTCAAGCTTTTGGGGTGAGGCACAGGAAGAAGATAAAGTTGAAGGAGAATGGTAAAATAAAGAAAAAAGCAATACCTGGCAGGGTCTGATGTCGTAGCACAGATAATAAATGCTACAGAGTTTATTAGAAAGAATAATTATTTCTATCCAGAGGGATCAGGCAATCTTCTTTGAGAAGGTGGCACTTTCATTACACAAACCATGAAGGATGGGGAAGGGTTTTATATGTGTTAATTAAGAAAAGAGATCTTTTATTCAGGGAAAAGAAGGTATTTCAGTGCCAAAGTAGACGATGACGGGAACAGAAGGAAGAAAAGTCAAGGGTCATTCCAAGAACAATGAGGCCACCGTTTTGACCAAAATGGAGTTTTGTTATTAAAAAAAAAAAAAAAAAATGTGAAGAATGGTAGTCAGATTATCGAGAACTTTTTTTTTTTTTTTTTTTTTTAAAGGCGGGCTAAAGAATTTGGAGGCAGTTGGGAATCACTCACTGGATTTAAGCAAGAAAATAAAATAAGTGATAATTTCGGAAGTTGAATTTAGCAGTTGCTAGGACAATAGGACTTTAACATCCCATATACATTCAAAGTTATTTAGAAATTATAGTAAGATCCAATCAGTACCTAAAGCTATTTATTCTAAGAAATGCTGTGAAAGAAAGCAAACTTTCTTTTGTACCCCTATCAGTATGGTTTCGCAAAGTCATATATAAAGCTGAAAAGAACAGGAGACGACATGGTACACTGCTTAACAGCATGAGCTTCTAAGCTTGACTTCTTGGGTTCACATTCTAGCTCAGTTACCACTACTGGCTGTGTGACCTTGGGCAAGTCACTTAGCCTCTCTGTATCTGTTTTTCATGTGTAAAATGGGGACAGTAATAGTACTTACATAATAGGGTTGTTATTACTAAATGTCGATATATAAAAATAAAAACGGAATAATGCTTGGCATATTGTGAGTACTACACAAATACTCTATTTCCATAGAAGTATACATGTGTACCTATATTTAAGGTAGCCATTTTCAATCAAAAGTAGTACATACATATTCATTGCAGAAAAATTAAAAGTACAACTAAGAAAAGCTGACCTATTCGCCAGAATTACAACTTTAAAACTTTTAGTACACCATACATTTTTCCATATCACTAAATATACATCACATCACTTTTTAAATGGCTGCCAAGTATTTCAGTAGATGAGTGTTCCGTAATTGTTAACCCATACCCCATTGATGAACATGTAAGCTATAACAAATGTTTTTCCCCTGTAAATGAGGCTGTGGCAGATATTCTTGTAGTTTACTACATGTGCATATCACTGTTGCATTAACATAAATTATAAGTAAAATTTCTGGCCTAAGTGTGAGAATATGTTTATATTTGAATATGTGCTGCAAAAGTCTACGCCATTCACTCCCAGTCCCAGCCCCAGGGATATTCCACCTTGCTTGCTTACCAGAAGTATATGAGCAGGCCTAATTCCCCGGGGCGTTCTGTTGCTATTGTATGCCACCACTGTAGTGTAATACTAGATAGGTTTTTTTTTTTTTTAATTTTATTTGTTTTTTAATTAGTTTCAGGTGCACAAGACAGAGCAAAACTTAGACATTTATCATTTACATCCCTCACACTGTGTGAACCCCCCTCCCCCCATCCACCATCCCCCCGTACGTTCCCAAAACCTCTCACCTTCCCCTTATCCCCACCCCCCCGCCCCTCTAGCAACCCCCTGTTTTTTTTTTTTCCATCTTAGCCAAATAAATAGGTGCAATATTACACGTCACTGTTTGAATTTCATTTCTATGGTTGCTCGTAAAGTTAAACAGTCTTAATAGACTTAAAGGTCAGTTATAATTCTTTAATGAATTTTATATTTCTGATTCTTGTTCATTTTTTTTTTTCTGTTGACTGTTCATCTTTTTCCTATTGATCGGGGAGAATGGTTTTATATTAAGAGTGTTAAATTAAGATGGATTATTTTCAGTTTTGATTTTTCTTTTGCTTGTTTGATTTTTTATGTAAGGAAGTTTTATATTGTTCTGAATTTAAATCTCACTTTATGGTTTTTCAATCAAAATGATAACTTTCACATCAAAATGATAAGAATAGTCATTCACATTTTCATTATTTATAGTTTCATGTTTACATCTAAAATGTCATTCACCTGATATTTAGTTTAGAATTATAGAAGATGGGAATTTCAAAACTGAGTTTAACTCAATCAAATATCATCTATATTTTTAAGTATGAAAGGTTCAGAATTCAGCATTTATCATTAAATTCTTTGGAAATAATGCAAATTTATCATGTAAATGGTGACTTTTTTGAATTGACAATTTTCTATCACTGTTTTTAATCATAACAACTTATTTTATCTATGTCTCTATTTTAAAATGAATGAAAAATCTACAAAATATAGAAGTTACTTAGTCCAGTTATGTAAAGATCATTTAATCATGATTTTGGATTAATCGTCATCCAAAAATTTAGTCAATAAGCAATCTATGTTATCTTGTAGTCACTATATAATTGATGGTTTTAAATAGACAAATGTCAAGTAGTCTTTTATTTTCAAAATGTATTTATACATATGCATTTCATTTATATTATTTCATATTAAAAGTAACTTCTAAATGTGTATCTTATTAATGATGAGTATTTGTATAGATTGTGCCCAAAAAATGAAAACTTTTGAAAAGTATGTTTCAATACTCCATTTATCAAGTAATATGTTAGATTTTGACAGATGACAAACAATAATGTTTTGGGAGGGAAGAGAAAGGAAAGAGTAGAATTTTGAGTCAGGAAAACCCAGATGTTAATGCCAAGTTTTTGACTTACTAGTAACTTTAGGAATATTATTTATAATTTTAAGCCTTAATTTCCTCTTTTGTTAATTGACAAAATAATATGTATTTTACAGGATCATGGATGAGATTAAGGGAATTAATATAAATAAACTCTATTATATAGTACCTGAAACATATTGTAAATCTGTGTTATATCAATTTTATTGTTGCTAATATTTTAGAGGGATAACCAGCCACCCAACCAGTACTATTCATTGATTTATTTTTATTTAACATTTAAAACATTAAAAATAATATTCTTTCTGTATGGTAACTTTGGAAAAGGCCAAACTATGTTAAGAATTAAATAAAAATTATCTGTAATTGGTAACACCCCCCCAAAATTATGGTTAATAATTTGGTGCATGTATTTCCAGTTGTTTAAAAAATATATGTGTATGTGTGTATCTGTATCTAGATACTGGTATGTGAGATATACACAGAAAATCAAAAATAATTCATGTGTGGTATATAATTATTTTTATTTTTTATTAATATATCATGAATATTTTTCAATGCAATGGAGTTTTTCATGATATGTACTTTCATGGATGTCAAGAATTCCATTATATGGATGTAATTTATTCTACTTGGGGGATTTTGTTTCAGTTTTTCACTAGTATAAGTGACAGAATTGATTGAGCATTCTTGTCACATGTCTCCATGTATATCTGTGATATTCTCCTAGGAAAATTTATAGAAGTAGAATTTTGTGGTTGAAAGGAATGAATACTTTTAAACCGTTTAAAATATTTCCATGTAATCTTTTAAATTGAGGGATAAAAGATGCATGCAAAAGTGCACAAATCATAAGAAGTTGATGGATTTTTTAAAAGTTAGCATACGCATGCTGCTAGCACTCAGATCAAGAATTGGAACATCTTTCGTGTTCCTTTCTAGTTCTTAACCCCTTCCCAGCTACCACACACACCCAAGGATAAGCACTCTTGTCACTTTTAACATCTGTATTAGTTTTGCCTGCCTTTGAAATTAATATAAGTGGAATCACATAGTATATGCCCTTATGTTTAACTTCTCCGAATCAGCATTATTTTTGTGAGATGTTTCTATGCTAGTGCAGGTGCCATAGTCTTGTTTACTTAATATTTTCACAGTATTCCATTGTGTGAATATGTCACAGTTTATCCATTCTACTGTTGCTAGTAGACATTTGGATCATGTCTAGTACGAGACTATTAGAATAATGTTATGATGTACATGCCCTTTACTGCACGGTAAGTACACATATCTTTTGAATGTACTTGGAAGTAGAATAGCCGGGTTCAGATGATATGTGTGTATTTATTTGACTTTGGAAATAATGCCAAGTAGTCTTCTCATGTGGTTGTACCAATTCACTTTTACCAGCACTGTATGAGGGTTTCGATATTCTCATCAAAAGTCTGTATTTCCGATCTTTTTCCTTTCAGCCATTTTGTTGGATGTGAACTGGTATCTCATGTTTTAATTTGTAATCCTCTAATGATTAAAGCCATTTTTATGTTTACTTATGTGAAGTCCTTGTGCAAATCTTTTGCCCATTTAAAAAAATTAGTTATCTGTCTTTCTCTTAGGTGTCAGAGTTCTTTGGACATACGTCTCTTATCAGATATATGCATTGCAGATACTGTGTTTCCCTGAAAATAAGACCTAACTGGAAAATAAGCCGTAGTATGATTTTTCAGGATGCTCATAATATAAAATAATTCCTAATGCATCTTTTGTAGCAGAAATTAATATAAGACCCGGTCTTATTTTTGGTGAAATATGGTAGGGTTTATTTTATATTACGAACATCCTGAAAAATCATGCTTGGGCTTATTTTCCGGTTAGGTCTTATTTTCAGGGAAACACAGTGTCTTCTTCCAACCTGGGGTTTGGCTCTTTCTGTTAACAGTTTCTCTTGATGAATGAAGTTCATTTTATCAACCTTTTGCTTTATGGCCAGAGCTTTTTTATGTCTTGTTTAAGAAATAATCGCTTAACCTGAAATCATTGAGATATTTTCTTGTGGAAATGTTATTATTTTACCTTTTACATGGAAGTACAACAGTCTAGAACTTGTGTGTGTGTGTGTGTGTGGTGTAGAGTAAGAGTCAAGATATTTTTTTTCCCCATGTGAATAGACACTTAACCTGGAACTATTTATTGAAATCACCTACTCTTCACTTAACTAAAGTGGTGCTATTGTCATAAATGAAGTAAATAGTATAGTCTACCTGTTCTCACAGCAATACCACACAGAATTAATTACAATAAATACTGATATCTGGTTGTAAACATTCTTCAACCTTGTTATTTTTCATGATTGCCTTGGATATTCTTAGCTCCTTGAATATACATATAAATCTTAATGTTGTCATGTCAATTTCTATTAAAAACTAGCTGCTGCAATTTTAATTGGTATTGCATTAAATTTACAAATTATTTGAAGAGAACTGATATCTACAATATTGGACCTTCCAATTGGTTCCTTCTAATAGAGGAACACAGTGTATTCCTTTATTTGTTTAGGAGTTCCTTATTCTCTCACTAATGTTTGTAGTTTTCAGAGTACAAGTTTTGCTTTTTGTTTTGAATTATCAAATTACACCCTACAAAAGTAAGAATTTATTCTCCAATAAACATCACAAGACTGCTTACTTTCCAGAATTTTGACAAATACCTTTTACAAAAGCGAATATTATACACAAATGATGGTAAATTGTTGGTGTTTTAATTTGCATTTCATTGATTACTTAGTGGTTGGACTTTTGTTTATTGGCTGTTTGCATTTTGTGTCAAATTTTTGTTTATATTCTTTATCCGGTTTTGCAGTAGATTCTCCACCTCTCTTCATTCAGTGAATGATCTTTTTACATGTAAGAATATTACCCTTTGTCTGATAGATGCTGTAAATATTCCCAGTTGTCATTTGTTTTTAATTCTGCTAATTGTCCTTAATTTCTAAATGAACAATACAAGTATTCTACATAATAGTTTGTTTATGTTTTTTCTGCTTCGTAAGGGCTTCCCCACACCAGTATTTTATTCTAGTTCTGTTACTATTAATTTTTTTACATTTAAAGCTTTAACTTCTCTAGAATATCTTTGGTGTAAGATATGAAGTCAGTATTTAATATCAGTTTATTTCCAAAACAAATAGCTCTGTTTAGCTTAATATTAAAACGTCTACACATTTGAAATTGAAATTCAGAAATTGAAAGAAGAGGAAGCTAATCTTGTGTGAAATTAGGTCAAGATTTGGTTAGATACTAAGTTAACACATAAGGGAACTGGATGTTTTTAATTGTTTTCTTTCACCCAGGGATCATGTATGAAAAGTATGGTTTTATAATACTGAAAAAGATTATTGGGAAAAATGATACATTTTACTAGGAAAGTGATTTGGTAAGAATATGAAGTGGTAAATGTAGTAAATTATTTTATTTATTTATTTATTGTGATATTTTAAATTTAATTTTTATATATTAGTTTCAGGTGTACAAAACAACATAATGATTAGACATTTACACCCCTCACAAAGTGATAACCCCCCCCAAGTCTACTACCCCTCTGAGATCGTATATAGCTGTTACAATACCATTGACTCTATTTCCATGCTGAAATTTATATCCCATGATTTTATATATATACATATATACATATATATATATAGTATTTATATATAATTTAATTATAGTTAGCATTCAATATTATTCGGCTTCAGGTGTACAGTGCAGTGGTCAGGCATCTACACAATCTATGAAGTGATCCCCCTGATAAGTCCAGTTACCCATCTGGCATCTTACATAATCTTTACAACATTATTGATTATATTCCCCATGGTTGCTACATGGGAGGGCGGTTGGGGGGTAGGAGAGAAGGTGATGGGATTAGAAAATACAAATTGGTAGTCACAAAATAGTCCCAGGGATATGAAATACAGTATGGGGGAATAGTAAGTTATTTTAAAACATGTAGAAACTGATGTAAAACTTATTCCTATTCTACACCATAAATTATTCATATCTGTTTGTTTCCTTGAAGTATACAGAAGAAGCCATCAATTCCTGAAGACTATTTTGAAATGGGGGAGCTCGAAAATTATGTGTTAGATGGTCTCAAATTTCACCCTACCATTAACAAACTGATTTTGTTATAGGAAAATAATCAGAGGATTTTTGACTGATGGCTTTAGAAATATTATATCCCGTTAATAATAATTTGTTATTAAAATATATAAAGTATAATTTTTCACCACCATTTTTAATGTGAAGAAAAGCTAGTACTTCTCCTTTCCAAATTAACTTATGTCTTTACAAAGGTAATCCATTTATATTTTTTAAAAATTAAAAAATACAGTGAAAAGTCTCCTACTTCATCTACCATATGCCCTACCATCACCAAACAATGATTTTAGTTCCAGAAAAATATCTGTAAGGTGAATTCCTAGAAGTGAAAGTTCTGGGTCAACGGTTACATGCATTTGATAGATATTGCCAAATCATCTTCCTCAAAGGGATGTAGCAACAAGTACAACCCATTGGACATGTATTAACGTCTGTGTTTTCCACAACCTTGGCAACATAATATATTTTCAGACTTGGATTTTTGCCAGTGCAATAGATGAAAGTTTTCGATGTCTCATTATGACCAAGGCTTACCTTCTTTTTGTATGTTTAAAATCCATTTGTGTCCTGTTTTGTAAACTATCCTTAACTTTCGTCTAATGTTCTTTTGGGTCGTTGGCCTGTTTATTAGTTGGCAGACGTTCTCTTATGTGTTAGAAAAATTAGTCCCCTAACTAAAATGTGATTCACAACTGTCATTTTTCACAATTTGTCATTTGACTTCATTTTTAGTTTTCTTTGCCATGCAGAGATTTCTGATGTTTATATAGTCCAATTTACTAATATTTTTTTTCTGTTCATTAAAACTGTTGAACTTGAGGATAAAATTACATGTTTTATGTCGTTGACTACTCTGGATATGTACTGCTTCTTACATTAAAAAAAAGCAGTTAATTCTCAATTTGGAAAATGTGTTTTATTCAGCAGCTATTTATTGAAGGTCTATCATGTGTGGAAACCCAGTTCATACAGAAATCCAAGCTCAGTGAGGGAGTTCGATGTAAATAACAAATTAAACAGTGGGAGGTAAATGCTATGGTGTGGGAAAGCCCAAGGTCCGTGAGGATATACCTAATGCAGATTCCATAACTAAGCTGAAAACTGCATGTGCCCCACGATCTCATTATAAGCTATCATTTAATTATTCCAGATGTTAGCCAAATCTCACCCATTGCACTGTTTTCTGTCAGGAATTGTTCTATCTCTATAACCAGGAAGGGATGAGTTGGGAGGATGAGAAAGAAACTAGCAATCTTAGTTAAAAGTTATATAGATTTCTGTGCTTATAGATAAAGCCTAAATGAAACACAAACTGTTTTGTGATCAGATGTAAATGAGTTCATAGCTCGATTGTAGAGATTTTAAGAAAATATCATGGCTATTATCTTCAGTAGTCTCAGAATCTAGAGCCTCTTAGATGCCTATAAATAGAAGCCATAAAATGCTTTTTTACATGTACTTGTGAGTAGGAAACGATCCAATAAAAAAGAAGCTAGGTACCTGCTTATAAATGTTGAAAAAGATAAATTAAGGGCATTGTTAGGTTACATATTATATACATGGAATTATATTTGTGATAACACCTATCACATACATACACACATTTACATACATTCACACACACACTCACACACACAAATATATTTTAGTACCATAGATATCTTTATGGGTTAAAACTCATGAAATACAAATAGGCATTCATTTAATACTGTTTACTTGGCTATGTACCCGGATACAAGTCAGACAAAGCAGCTACAGCATCTTGATTCATTATTCCTGGGCAAACATTCCACGTTACCCACACACGTTACTTCTTTTGACTCCCCACCCACACCAAGAAATGTTGCCAGGAATGAAAACCAGGGTTTGTGCGGGTCACCTTATAAAAGCTGCAGCCTGTATTTCCCTTCCATATTTTACATCATTTCAGTCATATAGACTCCAGGTCTATATTCTAACTCACAGATCCCCAATCCAGATATAGTTGCATACAACAAATAAGGCAGGTCCAACATTTTCCATCCATCTTCAAGTCATTGTTCCAAGGAGACATTGTTGTGAGAGCCTGAGGTTATCCAGGCTGGATGTTAACCCTTTGTTCATGCCTCCACATGCATTTTTGCAATATATAGAAATGTATGTGCAATATACATCAGAATGCATATTGTTTACATATAATAAGAGTTTATGTAAAATTCCTTCCCCTGTAAATTAATTGACTGGTTATTTTGTCCTTTTCACCCCATATATTTTGTAATAGTTCATTAGTTAGTTCTTTTAAAAGTATCTAAAGCAATTGTTCCAAAGTGTGGGGCATCATTTAGATGATGCACTAGTATATTAGTGGGCTTATCTAGTTACTTTTAAAATGTTCTCTATTATTATTCATAGTACTGCGATAATATTATATAATAGCTATATATTATAGCATTTTGTTCATATTACAGTGTAATGTTATGTTTATATTATTAGAATAGTATCATTAATATTATTACAAAGATTTGCTATTGCAAGTTTACATTCTTTATTTCTGTGTACCTGTTTTAGCCCTTGATAATCTGAAGAAAAAGGCTTCAAGCTTTCGTATTCTAGTTCTCTACTTACACTTGAGCTTGAGCAATAGTCATTAATATTTAATGACTGTATTGTCATTCACCATCATTCTGAGCATTGCTCCAAGCTATTTATGTGGATGACTTTATTTAATCCTTACAATGACCCTATGAAGCAGACACTATCATTGTCCCCAAGAAAGTACCAGGAAAGTGCTAGAACTAGGATTTAAAACCAAGCTGCCTAGCTCCAGAACCCACAGTGTTGAACTGCATATCATTCTGCTTCCCAAGTTATTTTACATTCTCAACCCCAGTGCTATCATCCATTTATAAAACTGGGATAATAATAGTATCTATATCAAATGGTTGTTGGGTAGATTCAAGAAGACAGTAAATGTGAAATTTGCAAACATGGTGCTTGGCATATATTATAGTAAACCCTTAATAAAAATAGCCTATAATTATTCTTCTATATTCTGCTCTAATCCAAATGTCCTTTGTACTTTTTATTCCAGTCATCTGATTCTGTTTTGCTTGGTTATACTAGGGCCTATACACTATAGCGCACAAAAAAGCTTACCTCACTAATTTTCTTTGCACATTAAATAATTTCCTTGTACAGTTTTTCTTCACATAAAAGAAAGTTAGAAGCACTTATAAAAGCAGAGTGTCTGGCATATAATATACAACACACCATTATGTTTAATAAGTGAGTGGTTAAGTAAAGAATACACTCCTTTACTTTTATTGGTTGGTGTTGGGTTTTCATCTGTGTGGCTGTGTGTTTTGAATTTCCAAGAAAAGGCTTATTGTCCTTTTAAGCATGAAATTGGGGGGAAGACTATTAATCAATGATTTGTAATACATAAATTAAATCCTACCATGTAACACATGTAAGTAATCAATATCATGCTGTTAAAATACCAAATACTGTAAATTTCTGTAACATTTTATAACAAATGACTTTTGAAAATATTTCTTTTCCCATTTTTATTTAAACCATAACAATCTTTTCGCTTTTTTATTTCCTTACAGGTTTCTAGATATTTACCTGAGAAACAAGGAGAAATTGAGTCTCACATAAAAGACCTTGGACAGCTTGAAGAGCAGTTAAATCATCTGCTTCTGTGGCTTTCTCCTATCAGGAATCAGTTGGAAATTTACAATCAACCAAATCAAACAGGGCCATTTGACATTAAGGTAGGGGCTTTTTTGCTTTAAATATTGTTTTCTAAAACAACAGCAATATCACTAAACTAAGTTTCTCATTTGTTGTCATCATTATCATCGTTGTTGCAATGTTGGTGATTGTTACTATTGTTATTACTATTATTTGACTAGCATTTTCTTCCAGCATTTACTAGCAATAATGTATTCATTAAACTCATAGCACTAGAATGCCTTCATCATATTTGCTACTCCAATCCATTTTCCATCCCTATTTTAATTTACTTAATACTGTGTTTCCCTGAAAATAAGACTGGGTCTCATATTAATTTTTGCTCCAAAAGACGCATTAGGGCTTATGTTTGGGGATGTCATCCTGAAAAATCATGCTAGGGCTTATTTTCCAATTAGATCTTATTTTCGGGGAAACACAGTATATGTTTGTTGACTCCTTACCTAAAACTGACATCATTTAGGAGATTTAGATACCTACAAAATAAATTACAGACTCTTTAGTAGACATTATAAAACCCTCTCAGACTGACTCCAGTTTACCTTTCTCTCCTCTTATTCTGGCAACAACCTCTCCTTCTATTCTAGCTCCAACAAATTATATGGTATCCTTAGATGCATGTGCTTTCATGCCATGTCTCTCTGTTCTTGATCTTCTCTGTTCTTTAAATGACTTCTTTCCCTTTTTTTCACATGATGAATTTTCCTCCATCCTTTAAGACTGAATTCAATGTCATTGTTTCTTCAAAGCTTTCTGCCATACCCCATGGAGAGTTAAAAACTCTTTTAGGATTTCTTATAAACCTCTGTATCCATCTCCTATGGCCTTTTGACATTGATTTACACTTAAATTTTACAGATCTTGACAGAGGGGAATATGTTGAGACAGTTTTCCTGCAGGCCTACCCTAAGAGCCCAATTTCCCCCTTATTGGAGCCATCTCCGGCAAGCTCCCCCTAAGAGCTCGGCCCCCTCCTCTTCCTATACCTTATCGGAGCTGTCTCCTGCAGGCACCATAGTTAGAGGCCTCCCTGTCAAAACAAAGTTGAGGGCTCACAGCTGCTTGGGACGGATCTCCCTGGCACCCCGGCCAGACTGTCCCCTCAACCCAGAGGCCTAAGCATATAAAAGTAAAGCCCCTGACCCCAGTCAGTGCTCAGTTCTTTGGGAAATATCCCACTGGGCCCACTAGTGTAATAAAGCTGAGTTTTCCTTGACCTCTAGGTGCCGTTTGTGTCTCTCGGTCCTCACCGTCTTTCCGCAACAATCTGAGTCCCTAATCACATTGTTCTTTGAATGCAGAGGGCATCTCCTTAATTATCTCCCTTATCCCACTGAGTTCTGAATACCTCCATCCCAGGACTCATTATATGGTAGGTAGTTAGTAGTTTTGAATCAACAAATAAAGGCAATAACAAGGTACCCAGAATGGTAACAAGATGCTCAAGTAATCCTAGGGCTCCAGACAAGCGTGCCAATCGGACACCACCATCTCCTTTCTTTAGTGTCCCTGTTCACGTTGATTGTGCCTATCTTCTCTCCAGTCCCAGGATCATATTCTAAGGACTTTTCCCAACATGGTGCACTGTTTTGCATCTGCTGTGGGCCACCAACATTCAGTAGTCAATCGTATAAACCAATTCAGTTGAAATCACAACCTATTAATTAACGTAATGATAGGCAATTTCAGACTAAATAAATAACATCTTTAAGTCAAGTTTTTCTTTTAATTCATTGACCCAAATCATTCCATTTATTTACTTTCCAGGATTATAACAACTTAATATTTTTATCTCCATCTAGTTGCTGTTTTGCTAGGAAAGAAGGCAAGGATAAAATGAAGTGTGAGGATCTTCTAGAGCAGAAGAGTGAAAGTTGAGGAAAGGTGGGCTTGAGTGAGATTAAGGGGAAAAGCGAGAGAGAGAGAAAGAGAGAGACACTTTGATATAACTAAAATGAGTTATAATTGCAAAGTGCACTCCACTACTTCTACCCTACCTCTTCATGATATTTATATCTACTGTTCTGATAGCTACCCCCAAGAGCAGGTGACATTGTGTAAATCACTGATAGACGTCATTTCATCAGTGCAAAACTCAGGCTGCTCAACCAGTGGGATGATCTTGGATTCAGTCCGATGATTACATTCAAGTCACAGTAGGACAGGTAATAACACAGCCTGTACAGTGATGACTCACTGGAGGTCCGGACACCAAGGCCTGGCTTCTGATGTCCTAGTCACCATGGATGTAGGTCATGTGCGATCACAGGGACAAACCTGAGTGAGTGCAAAGCCACATCATCATTCAGGAAAGCCATCATTTCTGGGACCCCTTTAATGTTTTCCTGTCTAGTAATACAGTGTCCTCAGAGGTATGCGATAAGCACCCTTTCTCCAAAGCAACTGCATCTCAGTGATACTGAGTTTTCATTAGTCAATAAATAATCTCAACAAAGAAGTACTGTTACTCGGTCCAATAAACAAAGACCTCAGCCAGATTCTCAATTATTTTGGATCTAGTATGTTATTAAATATTTCTTGACTTTGTATTGCAAAGAATAAAAAGCCATAGATTCTTTGTTCCCAACCAGAAATAGCTTTTTGTAACTCACAGATGAAAGCACATTCCTTTACTTTTAAACATAATCTTAAGTTAAAATGTGCTTCTTCATTAAAATGATGAAAAATATATTCACTGGTAGCTATCTCTGTATATGGAATATATTTAAGAGAAAAGATAGAGTCCTCTGATACAAATGGATGTTGTTGACTCAACCAAAGTGACTTTGTCCCAGTCTGTGCCCCCTGAATAGTTCCCAAATATTGAAAACTTGCATTGGGGTTTTGTTTGTCCACGGCCCATAGGTTCCTGCCAATTGGGTTCCTGCAGTTTGGAATGAAAGCCACTCTCAGCTGTGTTAATCACTTTCCTTTATCAAAGCTATAAGTCACCACTCTCGATATTGTGTGTAGTTTCAGAAAAATCATGATATTTGCCTCCTGCAGCTTGATTTAACTTGCTGAGGGGAGAGGCAGCCACTTTTTTTCTGGCAGTAAAATTCCTTGGCTTCAGTCCTTTGTGCGTATTCTGAGTTTTTCATCTCTCAGTGTAGATTTCAAAAATATTCCCTTAGCCTTTTTCTTCTGCTTGTAGCTGTATCCAAGGCAAATAAGAAAAGAAAAAAATCATAAAATCATATATAGGATGACTTGAGATATTCCTCCCATAATTCTCAGAACCCCTAGTTTGTAATCAGAGAATAGTGACCTTTGTGAATAACTGATTCACCTAGTTTTTGATCCCTCTTTGTCTCGCTTGTATCTATAGTCACTGTCTAGTAAGTTATTTATTTACATTGCATAGTTCATCTGCTATAACATATGGGTCTGCACAGCCTGCTATAGCCCTCTGCTTAAAGAGAGTACACCTTTATTCAGTTAAAGAAAGATGGGGGGAAACGACCTTGCTTAACTTTAAACTACTGAAAAACGAAACTTTTTATTAAACAGTTTTGAGGACATGCCCATTTTTTAACACCGAGAAAGAAACACCTTTTCAAAATCTGAGAAATTATTTAATGCAAAGGAAGTCCATGTACAAGCTGCCTCCGTTTCCTAAATTTAAGTAATTTTGGAGGGGTCTGGCCATGATGGGCATGACTCCCTCTGAAACAAAGGGCCTAAGGTCTTGCCATTGAGGCTATTTATTTTCTCTAGTCAGACTCTGAGCACCTGTTGGAAAAATATGTAATTCCCACTGTGAGCCTCAGTTTTGCCTGCCTGGCAGTCCATGCTTATTGATGAAATGCAGCTAGCTATGTAATGAAACCCAAATTAAAAAAAAAAAAAGAAAAGAAAGAAAGAAAAGAAAAAGCCTTAAGGGTTCTGTTCTAACACATTGTTTATGCTGGAGTGAAAATTGACTGCACATCGCTTGGTTTGTACAATTTACTCCCAAAATATTCCTATTCAGGAAATCCTGCAAATAGCAATATTCATCTTGAAAATCACCTCACAAAACCCTTTGCAAGCTGAGAAACATAATCAATGAGACCATGATGTAGAGGGTGAAAATTAGGCGTAATCACAGCCCTTTCCCATCACTCAGCCCACTAGAAGGCATGCCTTTGAATTTTGATTTTCAAATGTATTCTCAATTTAGACATAAAATATGTTGATTTCAGATTTCGGAAATGATAATTGAATGCTAAGAACCAGGGACCAGTTAAAATTTCTATAAAAGGTCTTACGTTTTTAATCTTTAATGAATGGTTTCAGTAATGAGCTGCAGGTATACTATTTATCTGACATAAAACTACCTAACGACTGCTTTTCAAACTTTTTATTAAAATATGACCTGGGGGGGGGGGACACATAATTTCATGTTAAGTTTTACTGAGTTGAAATGCTTTCATATTGACAACAGGGTGCGTGTTTTCCTCCCCTCCAAAATGACTTGCCTTCTGTGGTCTATAAATAAATACAACATACTACTCTGCTGGGTCTTCCTTACCGCATAAGAAACTTTATTCCCTATGATGTCAAATCCACACTAAAAACTGCCAAAGGACCCGCTCGTAGTGACTGAATGATAAAGTATCTGAACACCAAAATCCTCTGCATGTGTTCACACTGCTATGAGGGTTGTCAAAGAAAAATTGCAGTTGACAACTTACTACACAAGGAAGACTTTATTCGAGACTATTGCAATAGGGGAGAGAGATTGAACTCAACTCCATGCAACAAAAGGCAAGAAGGATTTTAAGCATTGGGATGTGCTCTTAGAAGAGAACTGGAGAACATTAGAGGGGAGCTTTGTTAATGTGATTAGGCCATCTGTGTTGGCTAATTATCACTTACTGAAGATAGACTACTGTCTTCCCACAGAGACAGGGAGATGGGTGCTATACTTCTTGATATTTATATTTCAAGAGGATGGCTCCCAGGTCCTTGAGAAAGATATTCCTCTTTTGTAGAAGATTTACCTCTCAAAGAAGCAGGGAAGGAATTTACAATTAAAAGTTTTCTGAAGTAAATGTGCTAAGAAAAGACAGGTCAGGCCTATAATCAGAAAGAACCCTGTCGAAAGTTTAGTCAAGCTAAGGAGAACTATTAAGACCATCTTTGTCAGTGCCTTCTTTTTTTTCAAGGGAAACAAGGTTTCTTGTTGAACAACTTAGGAGAGCTAACTCATGTAGTTCATTTCACAAACTTTCTGTTGTTGAAGGACTAGTTGAACTGACTTTATAACTTGGTAGTAGAAAATATTTGCTGGATCGCGTGAGCGATCACGTATGTAATAAAGGAGATTTTTTATGGAAGTAAGAAGAAAAACACAGATTAATGGTTGGAACAGACTGTAAACCCAATCTCTGAGTTCAGAGAACAGCCAGTCAAGAATACTCCTAGAAGTTGAGTTGGAAACATCTTTAGATGGTAGAGTGAGAATGACAGTGGCCATTTGATGACAGTTGGAATGTTTTCGGTGATGGCACAGACATCAGAGAGGTTCAGGGAAGATTGTCCAGGGTCATGGTTATTTCCTGGAGTGCAGCATGAAAGACGTGGGAGTTCCAGTGAACTTCCTGAGTGGCCCACACAGCAGCAGCTTCAGGCATGAAGGTTGTCCATACATAATTTGCTGTGCTGATGAGACCTTTGAAGTTGTCCAGCTTCAGCTCTCAGGGCTTCTTTAGATCCTGGGGAGAAAGTTTAAATGCAAGGCAATCCAGAGTCTGAATAAGGATCTGGGCAGTCAGCTTTTAGTTAGTTCTCTGTAATGCCAAATCAGGAAAACCAGACAAAACAATGGGAAACATTAGTGTGGAGTATTGCATGCAGATATTAAAGGAAACTAGAATTGAAAATTTGTTAAGAACTGACAGAATGTGAAAGAAAGCAGCATTCAGTCCAATTGACAGGTAGGTAACAAAATGTGTGTAGTTTACAAGGAAATGCAAACTAGCTCAAAGGCAATGAACAGGACTAGAATCTGATAAGCCACAAGGATGTACTATAGCTTTCTTTTGAAACATAAAATTTTTCTCTACAGTCACCTCCCATTTCATGAAGATACCCAAAGTAAGATTATTCCTGTTTACAAAATAAGGCTGGGTTCTTTATTTACATAGGTGCAACAAGGATAGTAGTTGACCATGCAGGCCTTTTAAGACTTGCTTTTGCTGAAAGTTTTCATAAAGAATCCCAGATTTGACCTTTTTAAAAAAAATTAGTTTCAGGTGTACAAAGCAATGTAATAGTTAGACGTTTATACCCCCCACAAAGTGATAACCTTCCCCCCCAATCTGTTACTCCTGACATCATATATAGCTGTTCCAATACCATTGACTATATTCCCTAAGCTGTACTTTATATTGCATATATGTATGTGTGTGTGTGTATATATATATACACACACACACATATATATACACACACACACACATATATATGTATATATATATTTTAGTTGACATTCAGTATTATTCTACTTCAGTTTCAGGTGTATGGAGCATTGGTCAGGCATCTACTCAGTCTCTGAAGTGATCTCCCTGATAATTCCAGTGCCCATCTAGCACCCCACATAATCCTTACATTACTGATTATATTCCCCATACTGTATTTCATATCCCCGTGACTATATTGTGGCTACTAATTTGTACTTTCTAATCCCTTCACCTTCTCCCCCATCTCCACCCCCTCCCATCTAGCAACCCTCAGTTTTTTCTCTATATCTCTATTTCTATTTTGTTTGTTCATTTATTCAGTTCTTTAGATTCCACAGATATGTGAGACCATATGGCATTTGTCTTTCTCATTCTGACTTATTTCATGTAGCATAGTATTCTCTAGGTCCATCCATGTTGTTGGAAATGGTAAGATTTCATTCTTTTTAATGGCCAAGTAACACTCCATTGTATGAATGTACCACAGTTTCTTTATCCAGTTGTCTATCAATGGGCATTCGGTTTTTAAAAGCCTCAAGAGGTTAGAAAGCCAAGCCAAGATCTTGCGATCAATCCTACCTGTAGTACTTATAGATTTGGGTGAATTCTTCTGTTCTCACAAAGTTCTCAAACTATCCAGAGACTTCCTAAGCCTGCCAGAAAGTGACCTTTCTTGTTCACTTGTAAATCTGGACATCCTGTAAGCCAGGTACCAGGACAGTGTTCCCAAGAGGGCTTTGTAAGCATTGTCTCTAAAAAGTCAACTGTGGGTCCTTCAAATGGCCTGGTCATATCTAATTCTATTCACACCATTCTCAAAGATGACATTCCAGTCAAAGCTTTGGTTATATAATTTTCTCAATTATTTCCTTATACAAGAAGGACAGATTCTTAGTGAACCTGTGCAAATAATTGTATCATCATGAAATTAAGAATACTCAACAAGAGTTTCTGAATTCTGAAGGGATGAAACAGAGAGAAAAAGGTCAATGTTTGATTTCTGTTTACAAAAGTATAATCTACTAAATTGCTATGAGTTATCCGTAGCTTAAGAGAGAAGAAAAAGGAGTCTCTTATATCAAGAAAGTAGAACACTAAAGCATCAGCGGCATTCCAAACAAAAGCCCTAATCAAATCATGCTTCATCAGTTCATACAGTTCTATGTAGTTGATTCTCATCTGCGTGATCTTGGGTTAGCAGCGTCATAAACCCATCGGCGTCTCCACTAGAGTCCTGACCATCCTGCTTCATTCAGTCTAGTGGAATGGCCTCAGAGTTATTTCAGCAAAGCTATCAGAAGCCTGTGCCCTAGCATACTAGAGGAGCTAGCATAGTCCTTCCCGCGGGTCTCTAAGACAGTCGTTTTTCATGAAGACAAGCATTCTGGCCTGTAGCCGATGGCAAGAACTTTCAGGGAAGCCTCAGAGGAAAACAACAACTACGTGTAAATGACAAAATGCTTCAGATTGCCATGGTTACAGACCTGATGGGAATTCCTATGATTAGGAAATGTGGTTGTTTCTGTGGCACAAAACATTGTTTTTATTAAAATTTATTGAGGTCACAATAGTTAGTACAATTTCATAGGTTTCAAGTGTACAATTCTGTAATACATCATCTGCATATCACCACCCAGAGTCAGTTCTCCTTCCATCACCATGTATTTGACCCTCTTTACCCTCTTCTACCACCCCCCTCCCACTGATAACCACTGAAGTGTTGTCTGTGTCTATGAGTTTTTGTTTGTTTATTTGTCTTGTTTCTTTGTTGCTTTCAGTTTTATATCCCACATATCAGTGAAATCATATGGTTCTCGACTTTTTCTGTCTGATTTACATCACTTACCATAATCTCAAGATTATGGTTTCCAGGCAGGAATTCCCGCCCGTTCTCAGGAATTTTTTTCACTTTTCCAGTTCCCGAATCCCGAGATATAAACTGTTTTCTGTTCCCCACAATCAATCATTTCCAGAAAGTGATGGCCGAAACGGCCAACCACCTGGGTTCAAGGAGCCGATTTCCCCAATTTCCCAACCAACTTTTCTCGGGATTTGGGAATGGAAAAGTGAAAAAAAATTCCGAGAACGGATGGGAATACCCACCCGGAAACCCTAGCGATAAATAGGAAAAATGTCTAAGAGATACATTGTGAGTAGTACATTTATTTCCCATTGTGGGTATTACTGGGTTCAAGGAGCCAATTTTCCCAATTTCCCGACCAACTCTTCTCAGGATTTGGGAACGGGAAAGTGAAACAAATTCCTGAGAATGGGTGGAAACCCTGCTCAAGATCCATCCATGCTGTTGCAAATGGCACTATTTCATCTCTTCTCATGTCAGAGTAGTACTCCATTGTCTGTGTGTGTGTGTGTGTGTGTGTGTGTGTGTGTGTGTGTATCACATCTTCTTTATGCAGTCATCTATCGAAGGACCCACCAATAGTTGAGGAGGAGACTTTTGCGATTTTATTTGGACCTAATATGTAATCTTATGGATGCTGTGGACTAAACTTTGTGTGTGTGGCTGAGGCTACACCATAGGGCTATCTTGATGTCTTCAAAGCTCATCTGAGAATATAGAATATCCAGTTCATTTCCAAGTAACATTTTCAACTTTAGGTGGTTACTTTTAAAGTTCCTAAGTCCCTTGAGAGGCTCCTACAAGGACAAGGACCATAAAGCTCAAGTGAATGTAGTGAGTTGAGGGGCTAGAGTGGAAAGAGAAAGGTCTAACAGAGGTTAATGTCACTTAGTTCACTGGAATGAAATAATTCCCATCCAAATAGTAGTCCCTTAGATAGATGTTTATAGCTCAGGTTAAACTGAATAAGATATCTGATTTAGTTTATTTTTATTTATTTATTTATCTATTTTTATTTTCCAATTATAGTTAACATTCAATATTATTTTGTATTGGTTTCCAGTGTTTATAATTTATTTTTATTGTTTAAAGGGTGGTGTTGGGGAAGTGAGAAACAGAAAAGAGGACACTGACCTCTTTTCTGTCTAATCTTCTTTCCTAGAAAAAAAGTTTGTGTTTTCTATTAGATATGAAAATATTTCTGTGGAATCTGTCCTGAAAAATAGTAGATGAAAGTTATCGGACAAAAAGCCACAATATTCTCATTCACCATGCAACTAGACAGAGGTTTATTGAAAATTAACACCACCCCCCCCCCCGCCCCAAGTTTAGGTTGGTTCTGGCAAAAGGATAATCCTGGCTCCAGTAAAACCTTGAAGATGGTGGAACTTTGGGGATAAGTGGAATTCGGTACCAACCTGTCTCTTTGAACACGGGGGGGGGGGGGGGGGAGGCGGTCATAATTCTTCCTCTTACTTTCCACTCCCTCTAGTCAACTCTAAAAACCATTGCTGAGTTGAAGAAGCATGATAATGGGGAGAGAAGCAAAAGACACAAGTTGAAATCCCAGGTCTGATACTTACTGGCTTTATGACATTGCTTAACTCCTTACTCTTTTTAACCTGGCTTTCCTCCTCATTAAAAAGGAAAAATGGAACCAATTATCCCAGGACTCTTTTGAATTAAGATAAAACTGAGGTGGGAACATATTTTCCTAAGGCCATAGAAAGATACATTACACGAGATCTTTCTTGTTGTAGCTGGAATTTTGATAAGAAAAGTTAAGCTTGCAAAATACCCTCCTTTTCAAAAGAAAGCAACAGGTTGCTACCAGGAAACCACTCCAAGAAAACAAATAAATAAATAAAGACTCCGGATAGTCATGAGATTTTCGTCTTTGACCAAACCAAATGGCGCATATAAGGATAAGATTGTAAACTTGAGAAAAGCTTCTTGAATTGAGAATTCCTGGAACAGAGAGTTCAAACAGCAGGACTAAGACTTTATTGGGCAAAAGGGAAGTGGTATAGCTTTTACAATTTCCTTCTTCATGAGGGAGTTGAGAAGAGCGCATACCCTTCTCCCCTGCCAAGTCAAGGAGGAAAGCTCCAAAACAACCTCCATTCCAGTTGTATTCAGACCATTCTGCTTATAAAACTCAAAATAGTTTTAGAAAACTAAGTATGCTCTTGCACATTTTAAAGTCAACATCTATTTTTCTCCCCTGGCATATTGTAAATATTGACATTTAAAGGGTTAACAGTACTCTTTTGAATGCATCCAGTCAAAGCCAAATACCATAGCAATATAATATCTACCATCATCCACTTAAAAAATACATGAGACAAGTTCATCTTTAATAAATAGAAGTTTCCTATCAGTCCTCTTTCTTCTTTAAATCATATTTCCATTCCACTTCCCCCAAGAATTATATTCCAATGTAATATATATTTATGCTATAAAGTATTTTATTAACCACTCTATCATACTTCTGTATGACAAGTGTATCTATGTGGATTTCAATTCAAATTTCAAAAACAATTTCCTGTGACTACAAGGCTCTAAGTATTTTTTAAATCCTTTAGATTGAGTTATATCTATAATTACTAATACTAAATATACCTAGTAATGTCAAATTACCTAAATATATGGAACTTTTGATAAATAATTATTAAATATACTTAGATTTTTATTGAAAATGAATCTATTAATGAGATGGATAAGTGTTTAATGGTACCTTGATTAAAAGAGGATTTCAGTCATCAATATTCTGAATTGTACTTTGATTTGGCGTAAATGTGTCTTGGGTACATTGCACCATTGGGATGCATCAGAGGAGGCATGCTTTACTTTGTAAAATTGGAGAAGGACTCTCATTAACTAAAACGTGGCAGTGATAAGCGGAATGACGTGTGTACCACAGGAACAAGCCCCACAAAAAATCCCTTGTAGACGCTGAGAATATGGAAACTGATTCCATGAACACCATCTATGCCCACATGTCCCTGAGAGTCTTTGTGTACCTCAAGGGACATACCCCACTCTGAAGATTGCCACTCTAGGAGGGAAAGATTCTATAAGGACAGAGGGGCAATGCAGTCCCTGGCTGGACACTTGTGAAGCCTCCATAACACCACCAAGTTGATCTCACCATAATCCACGCCTTTCACCGCTGTGGAGTCCCTTACTCCAGCAATACTTGTATCACACTGCTGACTCACCCTGAACTTCTACTGACTAAAATCACCAGTTCTTGTTCACATGTGCTGCTTCTAGTTGACATTGCCTCCATCCTGCCCTGTGTAGTCGACTACTTTTGGAATTAGATGCAGGGCTTTCAGCCCCTTCCCTGGACCTACTCAGGCGTATTCACCAAAGTCCCTGAAGCTCAGGAGCAGTGCCTCCCATCTTCTGATCCAGTCCTGACCCAGGCGGAGGATAGACAAGAAACCCACTAGCACAATCTGCAGCTAGTATTGCTGCAGTGTTCATCTCTGGTGATTTCAGTTTCTGTATTTTCACTCACCCTGTCTCCTGCTCACAGCCTCCCTTACTCCCCACCCCCATTTTCTGCCCCCCAAGAAAGAAAATCTTTTCTTAACCCCAAACGACTTAAAGCCTTAACGAATGTGTTAATCCGTCAATCCAGTTGATAGTCGAGATGGAGAGGAGGTGATCAGGTCCTGATTCTGATACAGTGTATTGCAATCTCTTTGTTTCTTTACAACTTCAGATTTGCTACATCTGCCTTTTATAATTTTATGTTGTGAAAAAAAAAATAGACTGAATCCTAAGACACAGACCTGCAGTACATCACTGGAAACATGCCTCTATTTTGACATCAATTCAGCCATCAATTTCCTTTGGCAATCGTTCAATTAGTTGCCAAAGTCCAATTGCTTCATTTCCTACACAGTTCTTATTCTATTTTTTCCACAAGCATTCGTTTGGAGAATTTTATCAAATGTATTGCTGAAATGCACATGAACTTAATTTGCCTATATCCCTGATCAACCTCTTTAGGCAGAAAAAGACGAGGCTAAGCTAATGAAATTTCCATTCAGCTAACAACCCATTTATTAATGAACTACCTTGCCCTACTATGTTAAGGTGACCCACATTTTCAATTTGCTTAGAGATGAGTTTATGTATAAATATCCCTCAGTGGACTAAGTGCAATCAATGCAGACACATGTACAGTACAGTGTAGTGAGTACACTTACAGGATGCTGTGATAGCCCAAAAGAGTGATACCCAACCCAGCCAAGGTATTGTTTAGAGCACAGCTACTGAAGCGTGGTCCCTAGTCCCGCAGCAGTAGTGGAAGCATCACCTAGAAGCTTGTTAGAGATGCAAATCCTTGGGCCTCTCCAGAGACCTCCAGAATCAGAATAGATGGGAGTGTAGCTCAAGAATGTGTGTTTTAACGAGCCCTCCAGAAGATACTTTCACTTACTAAAGTTTGCAAAGCTCTGGTCTCAAGAAATCTTCCTAGAGGATATGCTGCCCGAGGAGCAACACGGTCCTGGATGAGGACTTTGGTAATAAGGATGAAAAGAAGGAGATAATTGAAAGAACTCTTTTTCAGGGGGTTGCTGGTGACCTACTGAAGAGTTATAAATCAATGTAATGGGTAAAATGAAATAGAATAAGACAGTGTAGGGTACGTAGAATACAATACAAACGATAACTTTGCATTGCATATGATATGAGTTAGTATTGTTTTGTGAAACTTGTTTTTGTTTAGATATTTTGTTTTTGTTTCTAATTTTAAGACAATATGTCCTTTCCTTTTATACAAAATGAATTAATTAGTACTCTGTCAGTTCACTAGATATGGTGCCAGTTAGGTCATATGGGGTTAATTATTACAAAGTTGAGATTCAATTCACCCTTCTATGACAGGCTTTTAAAGTGTAAATCATTTTATTTATTGAAAAGACAATAGCTTCTTATGGTACAAAATTCAAAAGCATACAAGATTATAAATTCTCCCATATGTCTCCATCTTTCAGCCACCCAGTTTTTCTCCCCATAGGTTGCCAAGGTTATCTTTTTTTTCAATAGCACTCCAAGAATAGGATGTGAGTGTGTGTGTGTGTTTGTATATGTATTCTATTCTGGTCCGCTTTTTTTAAAAAGCCAGCTGGTAGAAAAATGTAAACATTGTTTCTACACTGTGTCTTTTTCCTCTAATGATATATACTGACAATTATTTTCCATAATTCCACTTTAAGAGTGTTCTCATTACAGTTGCATACTGTTGTATTTTAAGGATGTACTGTAATTCATTTAACCAATAGTCTGAGTAATGAACATTTAGTGTGTTTCCAAATTTTACTCCTGCTACAATATGACAATGTATAACTGTCTGTTCATGTCACTTCACACATTGCAAGTATATCCACAGGATAAGTTCCTAGAAATTAAATGGCTGTGTCAAAAGGGTATTTATTATTTAGTAAATAGGGCCATATTGCTCTTCATGTAGCACTCCCATCAGTAATGGGAAGAAGTTTTTATTTTTTTTCCACCCTTTTGCTCTTTGCTAAACCTTTTTGATCTTTGCTAAACAAGAAAAAGAAACATCTCTTTGTGATTTAAGTTTGCGTTCTTTTTCTGAGTGAGGATCAATTTTTTCATAATCAAAATGGTTCAGAATCATTTATATTTCCTTTTCTTTGCGCTGTTGATTACATTCGTTGCCAATTTTTGTTTCGATTAGGTTACTGGCTTTTTCTTAGACAAAAACAGTTTACAATTTCAAGTAAAATCATGGCTTTTCACAATAAGGATTCTAATGAATGTTTTTTATGACCAATAGATTCTAGTCTTGAGGTTATAACCTGAAAATATGAAAACTAACCTTTGAATTGCATAGGAATAGTCATTGCCCTTCTTAGCAAACAATCCTTTACAGAAACTCAATGTGATGACAAATTTTAGACTGAGTACACGTTTAATTTTTAAAAATTTGGAACAGGTATGTAAATATTTGCTTTCTTCTTCTATCACTAATAATATGTAATAGCTATGAGAGAGTTTGTCTTTTCAAACCACCTGTATCAACTGACTCCCATTCTTTCAAAATACTTCAATAATTGAAGAAGGTTTGTGGCTTCTCTCTGCATCGCATTTTTTTAGCCAAGTCTTAAATAACTTTTTGGAAGCTTAAAATGTCATGCCTACACCTTCTTTTTTTTCTTTTGAAAATCAAAACTGCACTTTTCCAATCTTCCCATAGTGGTTTGCCATTTGACTTGCCAATTTTATTAGTGTCCTGGGATGTAATTGATCTAGATCAAGAGAGTTCATTCTGAGCAGCTGGGGACTGTCTAATCTCTTTACCCACTTTGGGCACCAGTTCCCTCTCGTTGATATTTGCTTTATTCTTTGCAATCAGAATGTCATTCCTCTTGACATACAAGAAACAAGCCCAGTAGGAACTGAAGGGTTCCAACTTTTATTTCCATTCACCAGTATTGTACCATCTTCTTCAAAAGCAGACCTTGATCATTCTGTTGCTCCACATATACTTTAAAAAGCCATTTTGTCACCATAAACCTTTTTTTATACTTTCTTAAAACCATGCTTTTACCGTACTATAATTTTAATTTTTCACTGAGCAGTCTTCCGCTGCTCTGTTAAAAGCAAATTTATATAATGATTCTTTGGACTAGCTTATGTGAGAACATTGGAAGCAATTTAATCATTATTTTTTAATTTCCCTCAAAAAGAAAGCTCTGCCCTGCATATGGTTGTCATCTCTTTCTGAGTATGTGTGGAGGAGAAAGACGGGAACACTTCCAATAGTTTTCAAGCGACCTCTTTTTAAGTGACTGAATGGACCACCTGGTTTACCAACTTTATTGCCCAAGGGATGGCTTTGATTGGCAGACAGAATACAGGGTAGAAACAATGGAAATTAAATGAGAGTTTTGAACTTGCACGTTACCCCCCCTTGGTGGCAGTGGGTGTTGCTATAAAATAGCAGGCTGGTCAGATACATTCAGAAATGCTTTGCATTTGCAATTTGCAGTACTCAAAACAGTACCATTTTTCTAATCATAACTTTTAAAAAGATACAGCCACCTTTCTTACTAGTCTGTCTCAAAAAACTGTATCCATGGAATGTTTATTCCAAAGCTGGATTAGTGAAAGAGAAATGTTATATTTGTAAGATAAGTATGGAAATGAATTATAATTCTGGGGTTAACACTTATACATTCCCAATTCTAGTGTATACTCTCTAGAGCCAAGCTTCTCCATCTTTTGCGTGGGTAGAATAAGCTGAGGATCTTGTTAAAATGCAGTTCCCTGGTGACACTGATTTTGATGGGCTGAGAACTACACTTTGAGAAACACTGTCATAGGTTCTTACGTAGGCAAATAGTCGTAAGTATAATAAATCTGCAGGAGGAGTTGTATAGCTAACTCTTGGGGTCAAACGTTGATTCACGCAAATGCAACTTCTTTATTTATTCCTCACTGATCTTCATAAACTTCCCGCATGTTGGGTAGTGAGAGAAAAGAACCTCACTCTGAAACTGTTTTACCAGTCTCTTTCTAGAAGTTGGTATCTTGGTTAGTCTTTCAGATTTCTTTGCTCTCTTCCTGCTCTTCTCTAGGATGACATCTGGATTGATAGGTGAGGGAAAATTATACGACATATATGACCTAAGGTCCCCATGCAGATCTCTGTACTCTTCTTGACCCTCTGGTCTCTGCAGCAATACCCCTTGTCTGCCTGGTGAATGTCTACCCTACTGACCTCATGGCTGTGAACTTGTGTTTTCCTCAGGAAATGCTGTGCTCTGCTCTCTAAACTAAATAGGTTGCTAAAGGAATCTTTAAATCTGTGAGTTACCACTGAAGAACACTAAAAATTGTAAATACATAATTATGATACCTCTAAAAGCAAGTATAACTGTCATCTTTCCAAGAAGCTACAGTAGCATAAAGCTACTGAACACTTTTTTTTCATGGGAGGGGTTGGGAAGTGCTGTGGACTTGGTGTTACAGATAGTACATTGGGGAGAAAGCAAAATCAAAAGAAGCTATGGCCATAATTTTTGTGATTTTATTTTAAAAGGGGAGGAAAAGACAAATACATAGAAAACTTATTTAACACTAAAAAGAACACTTCAGGGGATACTTATTTTAAGTAAATGTATTTTACTCTTCAACTGCCATCTCATAAACTTACACTAATTTAAACTTCCACTCATATTTGAGAGTTTAGTGGTTACCAGAGGGTATGGGGGAAGGAAGGATGATAGAAGAGGGTAAAAGAGTTCAAATGTATGGTGATGGAAAGAGAACTGACTCTGGCTGGTGAACACATGATGCAATATATAGATAATGTGTTACAGAATTGTACACCTGAAACCTATGTAGTTTTGTTGACCACTATCACCCCAGTAAATTTTGATTTTAAAAAATTTACCAAAATTATTGGCGGAAATTAAAGATGAATATCTCCAATGAAACTCCATAGCATTCTAAAGATAGAGCTTTAAGGAATACTTGAAATATTCAAATTCAGAATAAACCTAGATTTCATTAGTGAGAAAATATGTCACAAGTCACATGATTCTTCTCAATGAAGACGGAACCAAACTTTGTTCACTAAATTTGTTTAGAAATGTCATAGCAATATTTCCTCTTAAATATACAGTTCTGTATCCTGAGATTTCAGTTATTATATTAATTTCTATATCATTGAAAATAAGAGTATATTATAAATCTAATTAACAAATACAATTCTATGTTGTATATTATAAGTATTCCTATCATCTAATAGACAAAATTAGCTGATGTTACTACTTTCTTTAGTCCATTGTACTCGACTTAGTAATCACCTTTGTATTCCAGATACTTCCGAATTGCCATGTATCTGCTGTTTTCCTTGTCATATCTTTCTCTCATTCTTCCTGGTTCTCCTTTGAGCAGTGGCATTAGTGTTACTAGACTCATTCATTCACATATTGGGGAAAAAATAAAAAAATAAAAATATATAATATGTGGAGTTGTGCATGGAGCATATGTACAAGTATTTGGTATGGAGGATACCAAATACATACATATATATATATATATATATATATATATATATATATATAAAACATATCTATATATATATATGATATATATATAGAAACAACTTAGTTGTAAATTATCTCATAACATTTGAAAAAGAAACACCTTAGTTGTAAATTAACTACTTAAATTATCACCCAGTATAAATGCCTTTAATTTGTTCTGTAGTTTCAAAACAACTTAGAGTTTGCATGCCCAGTACTTCTGAAGCCATAGATTCTAACTTCTAAATACTTGGTTGCCTCCTGTAGAAATAATGAATCTTCAACAATCACTGATTATAAGAGGTCACAACATATATAGTCAATAAAAACAGCCGTAATACTTAACCTGAACTATTTTAATAATAGCTTTCATTTTTTTCCCTTTATTTTTATTTTGTTTTTTACTTTTTTATTTTTAACTAAGGTTTATTGGGGTGACAATTGTTAGTAAAGTTACATAGATTTCAGGTGTACAGTAGAAAGCTTTAGTTTTAAGGCTTAAAAGCTCAAAATGCATTTATAATAACTGATTATGTAAGATTCTAATCATTAAAATGAGAATTTATTTTCTTAAAATTAATAATTCTTTTAAGCATTTAAAAGGAAAAATATGAAAGAACTCATGTGAATGTATAGGATATAACTAAAATTCCAGTGGTTGGCCCATGAAATTACAAAGCCATATGTGCATACTTTTAATTTTCAAGATTTTTTTAAAAAAAACTTTTGTGAATAACATGTAGAGAAAATATGGATAGATAGGCATCTCTGTCTTTTAAATTATTTGATGAAATAGATGATAAGAAACACAATGTTAATTCATGGTAACATTTATTACAGTCCTTCTTCCAGTATTAGCATAATAATAGGTATTAGTGATTTACATAATTGGAGCGATAACACAAATACAAAATTATGTGCACATACACATACACACTCCTGTGCTTCACTCACAACTAAATGTTATGAGATATTATGCTGTATATTCCATTATATCTGAAGTCAGATGTTAGAGGCAGCATTTTTTTTTATTATCTTCTTCAATGAGTCAGTTATGAATAGAGGGATTAACTTTGCTTATGACTAAATAGAATTTTGGACCTGCAAAATAAGTACAATGATTTAAAGTGACTTTAGAATAGAGAAGTAATCTGTTGAAAGTATTTCTGATTTGAATAGTAACAAAACAAACGATAGGGTTATGAGATTAGGAATGAATGAACATTAGGTCATTTCCTTTTTTTTTTTTCACTGTTAACAATGCTGAAAGAACATTTTTTGTAAGTCTCCTCATAAACCCATGTGATAATACCTAGAGGTATAATTGCTGATTCATTAGAGTAGTCACATCTTTATTGTGTATTGTAAATTACATTCCACCCGCAACAAGAAGTGACATGAATTTATTATCTTAATTTGCATATCCCTGGTTAAACAGATTTTCATATTTGTAGGCCATTCAGATTTTTCCTTCTATGAGTTCCCTCTTCAAATGCCTTGCCCAATTTCTATTGTATTGTTTCCTTTCTTTTACTGATTAATATGAATTCTCTGTATATTCTAGATTTTAGCAGTTATATGCATCTAAAATATAAGTCCACAATTCCTTATCCAAAACCTCATCGTTGACTTTACAGGAAACTAATGAAAATGTTCACTTAGCTGGAGTGGTAGAAAGTATAGCAAGTTACAAGAGTATGAAAATTGAGTATGGCAGGCTAGATGAAGACCTGACACCCAAGATGAACATTTTGTGTGAACAAAAGAAGGGCTTTTGTTTCTTCAGACGTACTTTGGTTCCTTGATTTCAGAAGCCCTTATGTTTACTTCGTTTTCTATACCTGTTGAAGGGAAAGCTATTCAGAAGAGGAACATCAGATGTTTTTGTTGCTGATTTCTTTTAAAAACAAGTTTAATTCAGTACGCATTTGATTGCTTGAGTTTACAAATTATAGAAGAATTTAAAGAGTTGTTTAGATAATGACTATAATTTTGGTACAGCACTTAATAGTAAGAAACAAAGCATCTTTAATTTTTTTTAATTGTGTGTCAATCATGAAGTCAGAACTGAATTGCTCTTTTCTTTGTTTTTAATGAAAATTACCCTAACTGCTGTTGTATATTTAAAAGAGAAACTTCTAGTGTTTAATAATACGTTGTTAAATAAATACTCTCTCTCAAGACTTCAAGTACTATGTCCAGTTACGACATGCATAATGACTTAGAGTTCTGCTATATTGATTTAAAATAATGCAAATATTACTGGCCAGGGTGAATGTGCAAAGTTAGAAAAAGATGATTCAGTGACATGGTAAAATCACTTCCGGTTCTGGATGCCTCTCTACTTCGTAGACTCCACTGTGTTTCTTAATCCCTTTGGGATATTGAATTCAATCAGCCAGAACCTGAAACATGCCATTATGGTTAGAGTTCATCAGAACCACATTCAAATATGGTTTAATAGCAACTGCGTGCATAGTAGTTCATCTGAAAAAACAAACAAAAAAATAACAAAAACATATAAACAGATGGCATTGCAAACAATGTTCCACCAAGGAAGAGGATAGAAAAGTATATTAAGTTGTACTGTTTCACGTACACTGCTAAGGTAGACCATGAGAAGACAGCCATTCTTTCATTTGTTCATTCATATGTTCAATAATTCAGTGGTTCTCAACCAGGAGTGATTTTAGTCTCCAGGGGAATTTATCAATGTCTGAAGATATTTTTGGTTGTCACACCTGAGGGAGGAGGAAGTGCTGCTGGCATCTTGTGAATAGTGACCAGGGATGCTGCAAAACATCCTACAAAACACAGAGTAGCCCCCTACAACAAAGAATTATCCATACAAAAATGTCAGGAGTGCTGAGGTTGATTTATACTAAAATTACACGTTAGCCATAAGTACTTTGTTCTGGTTCTAAACCCTGTGGTGCATCAAATAAAATCTAATTGTTTATATCTATTTTACTTAAACAAATCCACAGAGCCTATAGTGTATTAATTAAGTACAGAGGGTGCCAAAAAATGTACACACATTTTAAGAAAGGAAACCTGTATTAAAATTGTAATACTCAGTATATACCGATAACAAAAGATGAATACAAGTCACGTTTGACTTCTGCAATGACAAGAGGTGCTCAAAGTGGTTACCATCAGTGTCCAGACACTTCTGATTACAGCGAACTGCTGCTTGAGCAACATTGACCAATGCGTCCACTTGTATACATTTTTTTGGCACCCCAGGTATATAAGATCTGCATCAGACAGACCAGGGTTCAAATCTCACATCCACCACTAAATAGCTCACTCTGACCTCTCATGACTCTAATTTTTTGGGTTGCTTTTTTTTTTAATCTGAAAAATAATAATAGTGTCTGCTGTAAGGCTCTGCAATAGAGATTTAGATTAATTAAGATTTATGTTAAGTGTATAGCAGAATGTTTATACTTAGTAAGTTCTCAATAAATGGTAGCAGTTAGCATTAGCTTTGCATATATTACTTGATCTTGACCTATGAATATCCTGGACACATACCATATTTCATTGTTTCTAAGATACCATTGATTGATTAGAATATGCATCATTATTTTATCTGTCACTAAGAAAAAAGTGCTGCCAATTAGATTCTGACACACCATCATTTATAAAATGTGTCCCAGTTTCAGAGCAGTTAATCTGTGGAAATAAAGTGTGGGCCTTAGAAATCATTGTAAAGCCCATCAGTGAGCCTTCTTTTCTTAGGTGCAAGTGAACAAGACTGCCATTCACCACATTCAGCATCACGTTCCCTTAGAAGAATCCAGGAATAGAAAAACAGCTTCCCAGGAAGGCAGGATCAGGCATCTCTCTTCAGTGTGATTTGAAGTCACAGCAGTCTGTGCAGCACTCACAGAGCCATCCAAGAGCTATTCTCTGCAGCCCCTGCCCACTCCCAGATGACAGCTCAGATGCAAAGGAAGGAGACTCATATAGAGGTGGTGGGTCAACCCTGGCCTGGAAACCTCATGCACCCCAGGAGCCAGTGTCTTATAGGTAGAGTTTCCAAGATCCATGAAAGGTGCATGCTCAGCTATAAGAGTTACTATACTCAAGGGCTCTCCAAAATTGTGACTTGCCATTAAACATTTGTAGTTTATCTGTAGAACTCCTAAACCAGGTGTAATTTACCAATCTGTCTTTTTTTTTTTTTTTTTTTTTTTTTTTTTTTTTTTTTTTTTTTGCACAAGCAATGTTGCCTACTAACACTTTTGACATACCAACTTTATCAGTTTTCCTGGGAGGATGCAGCTAGAAGTTTCTTCGAAAGTCAGAGTCTCATGCAGAGGGGCAAAATAAGTTGTTAACCCTTTATCCACAACATTTGTCATTTTCATTCATTTTATAATTAAAGATAATGAAACTCAGAAAATTTCAGTGACTTGTCCAAAGTCAAGAATTAATAAACCTAGAACCCAGATATTGTATCCCTAATTGGATTACTTCCAATAACACTGTAATACACTAAAGCAGGAGTCAGCAAACTAGTCCAAGGGCCAAATTCTGTCCACTACCTGTTTTTGTAAATAAGATAGTATTGGAACACAACCACTCTCATTTGTTTACATATTTATTGCCCATGGTTGCTTTCACACTATAATGACAGAATTTAGGTATAACAAGAACTGTATGGCCCACAAAGCCTGAAATATGTACTGTCTGGTGTCATAGAAAATATTTATAGAGCCCTGCTCTAAAGTGCTGTGTTTCCCCAAAAATAACACCTAACTGGCAAATAAGCCCTAGCATGATTTTTCAGGATGACATCACCTGAACATAAGCCCTAATGTATCTTTTGGAGCAAAAATTAATATAAGACCCAGTCTTATTTTCGAGGAAACACAGTATAACTGTAAGTTGTTTGAGTATGTCTATGAGTCTGTATAAAGGGATAAAAGCCAAAATAGGTTGGTTTCTCATGTTTTATCTGTAACAAATAACGACCCATATAATTTCTCTGTGTACCTGAAGGGTTTTTTTTTTTGTTTTTTTTTTAAATTAAAGTTTATTGGGATGACAATGGTTAGTAAAGTTACATAGGTTTCAGGTGTACAATTCTGTAACACATCATCTATATGTCACATTGTGTGTTCACCACCCAGAGTCAGTTCTCCTTCCATCACCATATATTTGACCCCATTTACCCTCATCTACCACCCCCCACCCCCCGTACCCTCTGGTAACCACTAAACTATTGTCTGTGTCTATGAGTTTTTGTTTCTCATTTGTTTGTCTTGTTCTTTTGTTGTTTTTGGTTTATATACCACATATCAGTGAAATCACATGGTTCTCTGCTTTTTCTGTCTGACTTATTTCGCTTAGCATTATAATCTCAAGATCCATCCATGTTGTTGGGAATACAGATTGGTGCAGCCTGAAGGTTTTTAGAGCCACAAATCTCAAACTTAACCATTTCTCTAGATCAGACGTGGGCTAGCTTTTTCTGTAAATGGACAGATAGCAAAGGTTTTAGAATGTATTTTAGGATTTATGGGCCATATGATTTCTGTTGCAAGTAATCAAGTCATGCCAGAATTAGAACTTAGATAGCCAGGCTCAAGAGCCCACACTCTTCACCACTAAGGACTTAGGAACGTAGTGAAAGCACCAGTTTCAACAAATGACTCTTCTTTTTCTTTTTTCTTTTTAAAGATTATTTTCTTAAAAAAAAACAAAAAAAACTTGTATTTATTTTAAGTGTGTTTTTCCAGGACCCATCAATTCTAAGTCAAGTAATTGTTTCAGTCCAGTTGTGGAGGGCGCAGCTCACAGTGGCCCATGTGGGGATCGAACAGGCAACCTTGTTACCATGTTTCTCCAAAAATAAGACCTAGGCGGACAATCAGCTCTAATGCGTCTTTTGGAGCAAAAATAAGACCGGGTCATATTAATTTTTGCTCCAAAAGACGTATTAGAGCTGATTGTCCAGCTAGGTCTTATTTTCGGGGAAACACGGTAAGAGCACCATGCTCTAACCAACTGAGCTAACCGGCTGCCCCCACAAATGACTCTTCTTAAAGCAGTGTCCTTTGTTGCTATTAAACCAGATCAGAGATTTAGTCCTCATTTTAAGAACTGTACGTGTAAAGGTTTTCAGAGTAAGTGCATCAGGTTACCACGAACAAGTACTTCCCTCAGAGCAATGTATATTTAACTAACTCCCTTGGGAATCTGCTCATTATTATCTGTTCTCTGCATTCCTTCAGTCTAATCTTAACACAGCAGCCAGAACGATGTGTTAAAAAATAAGTCAGCTCACATCTCTTCTCTGCTGATAACCTTCCTATGGTTCTTAATCTTACTCAGTATCAGCTAAAGTCCTCACACAGCTGCCCTGCAGGACCTACCCTCCCCAAACTCTCTGATTTGCTTCCTGCTACTCTCCCCTTGCTCACTGGCTTGCATTCACCCTGGTTTTCTTATTTTTTTATTGTATTTGCCAGACACACTCCTGCCCCAGGGCCTTTGCACTTGCTGTTTCCTCTCCATGGATTGTTCTTCCCTGCTGTTGCTACTTGATTAATTCCCTCACTTCCTCCTAATCTTTATTCAAATGCCACCTTCTCAGTGAGACTTTCCCTGCAGGCACTTCCTCAAATGTCCTTCTCCCATCTTCACTTACCCCACACATATCTCTCCCATCTCTACCTGATGCTTGATTTCTTTTTTCTCTTTAGCACTTTTCACCCTCTGATGTACCATAATTTCTATTTCATTGCCCATTGTCCCCATTAGAGTGTAAACTTCACACGAACAGGAAAATTTTGTCTGTTTTGTTCACAGTTGTATGTCCAGTACCTAAACAGTATTTAGAACATAATATGTGCCCTTATATTCAGTAAATATTTACTGAACGAATTAACATGTTGGGGGTTTGGGGATAAGATTTTGTTTACCAAAAGAATTCGGCCAAGGGGCGGCCCGATGGCTCAGTTGGTTAGAGCGCGAGCTCTCAACAACAAGGTTGCCAGTTCAATTCCCACATGGGATGGTGGGCTGTGCCCTCTGCAACTAAAGATTGAAAATGGCGACTGGACTTGGAGCTGAGCTTCGCCTTCCACAACTAGATCGAAGGACAATGACTTGACTTGGAGCTGATGGGCCCTGGAGAAACACACTGTTCCCCAATATTCCCCAATAAAAAATTTGGAAAAAAAAGAATTCTGCCAAAAAGACTTTGAAACTCCTTCTGTGTGAGTTGAGGGCTTCTGAGAGTGGCTTCTGGCTGTCAGTCGTGATGATCTTGATGGTCACACCTATCTCCACTCTTTTATTGTCCTTGAACATTTTAAGTATGTACCTTGGTAGGTTATATCTTTTTGGTTTTATAACATTTAGCACTTTAAAAAATCAATACTGCATTATACTTTGTATATTTGAGCAGATTATTTTTGAAATCCATAAATCTCTAAATCAGGGGAAAAAGCCTCCCTTTGGTGAGCTGCCCTTGATTAGCTCAGAATGGAAAGAGAGAACCTGTCATTCTTTGTCAATCAACTTGGCATGTACTTAACGGCATGCAGTTATAGTGAAGGAAAGCTGCGTTGCTGTGGTCTAGCAAACCTAATTGTAGATAAATAAAAGAACAGTCACCCAGCATGAGGGAAAAGAGAAAGAAACTCAACTGCACAATGTTGTGTTTTTCCATCCATCAGCCTTCATTTGTCAGAGTCGGCCTGACAATCTAAGACAGAGAAGTCAGGCTCTAACACAAATTGATTCCATTTCATTTTTCGTTTCTTGCTACCCTTTTTAGCAAACAGTTTGTATGTGGAATGAGAGATGGTGCACTCAATAAATGTGACCAGGGCACATTTATTTTAAAGGCTTACTTTGTTTTTGTCATCCCAGAAAGCCATATGTTTTTGGTTTGTTTGATTGTTTGTCTCACTGTAATGCTATAATCGTCAGTACTTGCTGCAGTAACAAACAACCCCCAAATCTCAGTGATTTATAAAACAAACATGTATTATTCAGTCATGTGTCTGCAGATCAGCTGCAGCTTTCTCCATACTATCGGTCACGTTCATGTTTTTTCATTCTATACTGTGGATCTGCTCCAAATGTCTTCTCATTCTAGAACTCAGGCTGAAAGAGCAGTTCCTATATAGTATATTATCCTCTCATTGTGGACGACAGGGAGATACTAGCAAATCTTGAATTGCCATTAAAGACCCTGCTCAGAACTGTCATACAGTTACTTCTGCCCACATTCCATTGATCAAAATGAAGAAAATGTTCAAGCCCAAAGTCAATGGTGAGGAAAGTGTGTTCTTTCACACGGCAGCCATATTCACGAAGTCAGAATATAATAATGAACTATTAAATAATCACAGAACACAAATATCTTAGAATTTTATTGATTCTAAAATGCATTTTTTCTTTACTTTTAAACATCTCTGAAATTGAGATATATCCCACAATAGTGTCTACAAAGTCTAATAGCTTTTATTTTCAACTTTCTTAGTAGTTCATAAAATATAGTGGTTCTTACAATCTGTGATACCTTAGATTTGGTGGAAAAACTATTGATTGTGGTTGTTGACAAAGTAGTCGACTGGTAGGAAATACTCTTTATAAATAGGAAAAAATAGGTAATGGGCACTTATGTTTGTTAAGGAAAAAGTTGTCATTTTTATCTTGAATTTGTTTTCAGTAGCAGCATATTTACCTCATTCAGTGATGAATCGAAAACCATGCATTAATAGTAAATCTTATATCTATCTATCTATTCATATAATCATATATATCCATTTTTAGACCATCAATTAGAATATGAAGTGTCATTCTTTTGTTTAAAACTCTTTTGTAGCTTCTCCACGAAGGTCCTGAGGGTGGTATAAAAGTTCCTTTTCCCTCTGGTTCTTGCCTTGTCCTCCTGCACCATTTCTTCTCATTCCCCCACATGAGATCTCCATGCTGCCTCTGGTTTCTATCTTCCATAATCCAGATTTGGTCTTGCAATACTTTCTATCATCGATCCCATTGTCAACCCGACGAATGATCTGCTTCTGTTCTAAGCCTTTGCTTAAGACTTTCTTCCCCCATGAGGCTTGTTCCTACCCCCTGTTGTCCCTCAAACACAGAACTGATCAGTTCCGTCTCTGTGCCCCATTGTACATTGCACCTTGCTGGTCAGTGTACCTGGTGCACTCTAAGTTTAATATGTGATTGTTGAAGGGACTGCCTTAGGCCTCATAGTATTTGCAATTCCTAGCCAAGATTTTGAAATATAGTAAATACTCAATAAATGTTTGTCAAATGAATAAGTGAATGAATGAATGAATGAATGTTGTAACATACATCAAAAGGCAGTTTATATCTTCCTTGTATTGTGATGTATATATACATACATATATACATATATATTCATATAGTCTAAGATTAGCAATAGGTAAAATGATGGAAATGTAAATAAATTTAAAATAAAGAAGGAAAACAAGGCAAAATGTATCTCTGTTATACTATCCTTATGAACATCAAATTTATAGTTTAAAAAACACATGCACACCATCAACCTAATATTTAATTAGAAATATTTAATGAATCAATTCTTAGAAAATGCAAGTATATATTAATTTGCATATGAATTGCCACTTTCACCCTCAAAGGTGTTGTTTAGTCTGTTTTCATCACTAAACATTGCTTCATTGCTTGTCAGACCAGCAACTCCCCAATATTAGTAATACTGTTTAATAAGAAATAAGTAAGACTAAAGGTGATTAGAGAGTTACTCCATTTCAAAAACCTATCAGGATTGCATTTAAAAATACACCATGATAGTCTTCTAGTGAATATCAAGAAAAGTTTACTTCCTATTACATAATTAATACGAAGATTTTTTTTAAAATCATGCATGAGATTGTAGTGAACTATCAATACTATGATGAAAATGAAACTCTGGTCACATTATAAGGGTCTTAACTCTTGGTGCACAATCTTATATTGCAAGGGATATATTAATAATAAGACAGAAAAAAAACCTACATGGAAATGTTCTATTATTAGAAGTGAGTTTTTTTGTTGAATTTCCATGAAGACTTTCTTGTGTGAATGTTCTTTGAAGTTGAACAATTTCTACTTACAAAAACTAGCCACTATAATTAGCTATGTTTCCATTTCAATAGTGACCTCCTTCACTTTATCTTAAATCATATAAAGATGTGAGGCCATTTGTGAGGTAAAAGATTTACTCAGAACAATTCTCTGACATGTATATCATCAGTTTGACAATCATAAACCCACCAAAAGACACCCTTGGAGCATTTTAAAGGCAATGTAAGAATTTATTTCCTTTTCTGTGGGAAGAGATAGGATTTTTCTCTCAATTATACCCTGGGAGGATATTTAGAGTGTATTGGAGTTAAAAAGGATAAAAAATTAACATAATGTTAAGAAATATGACTGCCAATTTTAGCACGTGCACACATACACACGCTGCACAGTAGAGTAAGGGATGAAGAGGAGGTTTAGTGGCCCACACTTCTTAATTATAATCTCAACTCTGACACTTGCAAGCTATGTCGTCTTGGACAAGCTGACCTAATATCCCTCATACCCTTTTTGTAGGAATGTGTGAGGAAAAAAATGTATGAAACAGATTGAGAATCACCTGAGGTCTAGCTGAACAGAAGTCCTACAACTAAGGACATACAGAAGAAGCCACGTGGAGTCTGAGAAGAGGGGCAGAGATATAGAACAGCCTGGTCCCACACCCACATATAACTGTTAAAAATCAGGAGGGATATCTTGGCTGTGAAGGTACCTTCTGAAGAGCAAGGGGACCCAGCCCCACACCAGCCTCCACACCCACGATTCCAGTGCCAGGAAGAGAAGTTCCTATAACTTCTGATTGTGAAAACCAGTGGAGATTATGGCTGAGTAAGATGGAGGGTGGATGCAGTTCCAGGCATTCCTCTTCGAGGGCTTGCTCATGGACTTGCTTGTTGATGGATTCGCTCTGAACTCCTGCACTGGGGCAGCAGCTTGAAAGGTGCCAGGGACATATGGGGAAGAATTGAGTTGTTTGGCTACAGAATGAGGACTAGACGGGCAGCTTTCACCTAGACAGAAGTGTTGGTAGAAGCCATTGTCCCTTTGTTGAGCCTTCCCCACACCAAGCATGCAAACACAGGCAGGTGCAATATCTGAATCTCTATCAACCTAGCTGACATCGTTCACCCTGGTGATTCCCTGAAACTTCACCACTCCCAACTTGTAGGTCCACCCAAGCTGCTTCCAATGACTTTTCCATATAAATGACCTAACTTGGTTCATGCTGTAGACTTTCTTAAAATCAAACTCTAAACAAGTAGCATCTGCCCTCAGTGTGCCCTGTACCTCTTGCTAAATAGGCCCAAGCCAGGCACTAGTGGCAGCAAGACTCGCTTCCCAGCTTAGTCTCTCCTAGGTACCTCCAAGCCCAAGGCAAGTGGCGGGCATCTGTGGATTGCTTTGTGGCTCATTCTAGGTGTCGTTGGGAGGGCACAGGCTGCAGCTACACGTGGCCTATGGCAGGACCCTCCCAGGAGGCCATGGGGCTAGTAAACCTGCCCAGCCAGAGCAGTTCCCAGATGCCTCCATGGACCACACCCCCAAAGGGCAGACTGGGCAGATACCAGAGTCCTGCTAAAGTGAATCCTGATCTGTAGGATCAGCCCCTGCACAACAGCTCCTCCACTGTAGTCATGGCCAGTCCTCACAATCAGTCAGCCCGAGGGTCAGACCCTCCCATTGACATCCAAACAGAAACCAAGGCTCAACTACAACAGAAGGACACACACAACTCACCGAAGGCACACACCTGCAGTACCTAGCTCAGGTGGCAAGGGAGACTGCACCACTGGGTCTCACAGCACACCTACTACATAAGGCCACTCTACTAAGACCAGGAGACATAGCAACTCTATTTAATATATAGAAAAAACACAGAGAGGCAGACAAAATGAGGAGACAAACATGTCCCAAAGAAAACAACAGGTCAAAGTTCCAGAAAAAGAACTACAAATGGAGTCAAGCAACCTGTCAGATGCAGAGTTCAAAACATTGATTATAAGGATGCTCAGTGATCTCAGTGAGAACTTCAATATAGAGATAGTAAATATAAAAATGGAGATAGAAAACAAAAAAAAGTCAGAAATGAAGACTACAATAACTAAAATAAAGAATACATTAAAGGGAATCAACAGTAGTTTGGGTGAGGCAGAGTATCGAATCAGCAGCTTAGAAGATAAGATAGCAGAAAACACCCAATCAGAAGAGCAAAAAGCAGAAACAATCCAAAATAATAAGGATAGTTTAAGGGGCCTCTGGAACAACATCAAGCATACCAACATTTGCTTCATAGGGGTACCAGAAGGAGAAGAGAGAGAGCAAGGAATTGAAAACCTATTTGAAGAAATAATGACAGAAAACTTCCCTAACCTGGTGAAGGAAATAGGTATACAAGACCAGGAAGCACAGAGAGTCCCAAACAAGATGAACTAAAAGAGGCCTACACCAAGACACATCATAATTAAAATGCCAAAGTTCATAGACAAAGAGAGAATCTTAAAAGCAACAAGAGAAAAGCAGTTAGTTACCTACAAGGGAGCTCCCATAAAACTGTTAGCTGATTTCTCAACAGAAACTTTATAAACTAGAAGGGATTAGCATGAAATATTCAAAGTTGTGAAAAGAATGGACCTACAACCAAGATTACTCTACCCAGCAAAGCTATCATTTAGAATTGAAGGACAGATAAAGAACTTCCAAAAAAAGAAAAGCTGAAGGAGTTTATCACCACCAAACCAGTATTACAAGAAATGTTAAAGGACCTTATTTAAGAAGAAGAAAAAAAGATAAAAAATAAGAATAATAAAATGGCAATAACTACATATGGTAATCTGTCGCCAATTACTTTAAATAAATAGATTAAATGCTCCTATCAAAAGACATAGGGTGACTGAATAGATAAGAAAACAAGACCCTTACGTATGCTTCCTACAAGAGAATCACTTCCTATTGAAAGACTGAAAGTAAAGGGATGGAAAAAAATACTTTATGAAAATGGAAACAAACAAGCAAAAAGCTTGGGTAGTGATACTTATACCAGACAAAATAGACTTTAAAACCAAAGCGATAGCAAGAAACAAGGATCCAGTAATTCCACTTCTTGGTTTTTATCTGAACAAACCCAAAACACAACTTTGAAGGGACATGTGCATCCATATGTTCATTGCAGCATTATTTACAAAGGCCAAGATATGTAGTCAACCTGGGTGTCCATCAATGGATGAATTGATAAAGAAGAGGTGGTACATATATACAATGGAATATTACTCGGCCATAAAAAATAATGAAATCTTGCCATCTGCAACAACATGGATGGACCTCGGGGGTACTGTGCTGAGTGGAGTAAGTCAGACAGAGAAAGACGAATGCCATACACATATGATTTTACTTATACGTGGACTATAAAGAACAAAATAAGTGAACAAACAAAACAGAAACAGACACAGGTAAAGAGAACATTTTGAGAGTTGCCATATGGGAGGGGGTTTGTGGGGAATGGGTGAAAAAGGGGAAAGGATTAAGAAGTGAAAATTGGTAGCTAAATAGTCACAGGGATGTAAAGTACAGAATGAGGAATATAGTCAATAATATTGTTATAACAGTGTACAGTGTCAGATGGGTATTAGATTTATAGGGTGATCACTTCATAAGTTACATAAATGTCTAATCACTATGTTGTACACCTGAAACTAATATAATGTTGTATGTCAACTGTAATTGAAAAATTAAAAAAAAATTTAAAAGGTGAAATTTAAATTTAAAAACTGTATGCAACACAGTGTTTGACACATAGTACACTTTTAGCAGCTCTCGCTAGTTAATATTACTATAGCAGTTAATATCATTATAGCAGTGTGTTGTCATGTTTAGCACACCTAAGGACTTCAGCAGCATTTTCTCATCTTCGCACAGACATGGGGCTTGGCTGGGCGTTTTTGTTTGTTTTGCTTTGCTTTTCAATTTTTCCACATTATGTTTCAATTGCATAGAGGGATATCAAAATATTAAGATTGATTTCATGCATGATTCCATTTTTCAGGATGATTATCAGCTTCTTATAGTGTATTTTTTCATAGTAATTTAAGAAAAATGTACTAAAGGATATTTAAGTGAATTTAATTGGATATACTACAGTTGACCCTTCAAGCAATAATATTTGATCCTGAATACTGACCTATCTTTTAACTAATGAATTCACACTGCAAATAAGTGTGAGGTAAATTATAGAAATTTATCTTCAAAATGGTCTTTCTAAAGTAATTTTTCAAAGGTGCATATAATTAGAGATCTAGTTCACTAAAAAAGTGCCAAGGAGAAGTAACCGCGAAGAATTTAGAGATGAACCTGGTTTCTCTCCCCCATCGCTTTCTTTCTGTACGACCAAGTGTAAATCTCATCCAATACTTAAACTCTTCATTATCTCATTGTAGCATGAAGAGATGACAATCACGGTGATGGAAGGACATACTAATAGGAAACATTTATATAAAGGGAAACATTGTGACTTTCTAATGCTCATTTGTCAGAGGACTAAATCTAGGGCAAATTGGGTGGCCTGAAGGAATATTTCACTTTCTGCAGGTGCAAAACATGGACATATCACATGGCATGCCACCTTTTCCTCAGTCCATCTAGCAAACACCTGCTTAGAACTCAGAGCTCTAATATCTGGGCTGCCCTAATGTCAGCCATGTTGTTTGCCAATGAAAATTTCATGAATTAAGATCTTTGTGTTCATTTTGTAAGGGGATTCCTTGTAATATCAAATGCAGTCTCCTAACCCTGTCTATGTGCCAGTGCCTTCTGAGTAGTAGCACCAACTCTTTGTGATCTTTGGAACTATGTGTCTTCAATTGAAGACTAGGGACAGGGAAAGAGAGGTGTTAGTGTTAATCATCTGGCTGCATACCTGAAACGTTGGTAAAATTATTGACTGTTTGTGGTCATTTTCTGAAGATACAGAATTTACACTGGGTACACTTACAAACAATTTTAAAGGAAGAAAGAAATACCCAACCCTCACAAAGTGCACTCTGAATTTGCCCTTGTTAACGTTTTGCAAGATTTTTTAAATCACTTTTAGAATTCTTTATCATAGCAAATGAATTAATACTTATAATTTTAGGTTTGTTTCTTTCATAATTTTTGTCCCTGAAGTTGGTGAGTGAGTGTGTGTGTGTGTGTGTGTGTGCGTGTGTGTGTGTGTGTGTTGCACACATACCCAGTAAGGCACAGGGTTAGTCTTATGGACTTAATGTCATGGACACTTTTAACCAAAGTGCCTACGTCCCACTGGTATTTATGATAAGAACTGAAGAAATAATGGCTCTCATGAGTTTATGCTGAGCACCCATAAGTTGCAAGATACCCCGCTGTGTCATATATGATTATAGTAGTTTGGGTTCAGAGGACTCCCAGCTCCGATGGGCTGAGAGAGAACAGATACAAACACAGTATATAAAGGAAACAGTGACATAAAGACACGTACACACAGCAGTGCTGGGAGGCTACAGGATAGGAGAGGGAGGAAGAGAGAGATGGATTAATCAGGAGTTGCTATCTGGGGAAGATTGCCCAGACTCTGACTGACGCCTGACATTGATTAATCGATACTCTATCCTAGTGTTTAACAAGTGTTCCATCCAGAAAGTCTTCTGTAATATTTAACTTCACTTCCTTCAGCTTCAATGTATGCACATTTCTTTTGTTCTGTCTTCAAGAGAGCTAGACAGCAGCCAGTAACAAAGCACTTTATAGTCACATATCTAAACAAGGTTTTTTTCTGTTTCTTTTTGTTTTGTTTTGTCATACTTCAGTCCTTTCTAACTAAGGAAAAACAAATGTTTAAGTTTCTTAAATGATTTTATCATTTCTCGGGTTTATTTGCACTGCTTAATCGTTAATAAGCCTTGATACTGTGCTTTAAGTGTTTGCTCTTTGGAAAGAAACTTAATAATTTTGACAATGATGTGGAAAGAATTATTTGCTTTCTATTTCAAAACAAAATTTTGGATCCAAAGCCCCAAAGAAAATCCTGTTAAATAAGAACTTTGTAAAGTGAAATGAACATTAGGATTACTGAGATTATTGATGCTAACAATAGTATTTATCCATGTTACTCCAATTCATGAATCATACTTTTCATTATGGCATTTTACTTTTTTGACAAATAGAAAGTTAATGTCTGTTTTGCTATATACCTAGTAGTATTTCAAAATAATTTTAGAAGATTTTGGATACATTTTTAAAACTTTAGTGTGTTTCACAAAGACTTGTATTTCTTTTCTCTGAATTAAAAGCTGCTTGTTTGTGCCCCTATGTACCCTGCAGAAATTGATCAGCTATACATGTGGAGTCTCCAAGGATATAGTTAAATTTAGTAATTTTGTTGCTAACTGTGAAGTTAATGTGCACTGTATGTGTTCTTTTCCCCAGGAAACTGAAGTAGCAGTTCAAGCTAAACAGCCGGATGTGGAAGGGATTTTGTCTAAAGGGCAGCGTTTGTACAAGGAAAAACCAGCCACTCAGCCAGTGAAGGTAATGAAGCAACCTCTAGCAAAATCCATTACCTCATAATGGGTTATGCTTCCCCTGTTCTGTATTTGCCATTGACGTAGTCTATTTATAATCAATGAAATAACTTGTAAAGAAATTTGGCCATACTGCAATAGCAGAGGCAAAGCTGCCTTTTTGATCAACATATCCTATTTATATATTGTGATCTTAAGGCTATTAATGAGTCATTGCATTAACGGACTCATTTCTGTCCTGGTGCGCTGCTAACGATACAAAAAGTAGTCCCACCTTCAAGGTAGATTAAATTCTGTGAGGCTTTATCGCTTTGCTTGCCAGCCTTGATGCTTTTCAGATTGTTTGGCTTAATTCAAATCAAGCTACTGCATCATACTGTCTGTCTCCAACAGCTGTAAAGAATCTCAATATGGTCCATGACCTTTCTTTTCTCTGTTGCTCTTTCTTATTATGAAACAGGAATCGGCATTTGGGCTTCAGTATTTTACTGGGTCAAGAATTTTTAGTGAAATGTCATGTAATTGCTTCTCTCTTTGGTGAAAAAGCTGTTGTGGAAGAAAGCTTTCTACTTCTTTCCCTTCCTCCTGTGCATTTTGAAGTCTAGGACACATGTATTCGCAGGCTGTTACATGAGGAGAGAAATGGAAAGCCAGCTCCGTTTTCAAAAATAGCTCAACAATGGCTTCCATTTGCAAATGAGAGTCCAGTGATAGATAGACATTAGGTATAGGTTACCTTATTTTCTGTACCTGACCAACATTATAATGGCTTCCATTATGATGAAGGTTCCTGCGAGCTTGTAATGGCGGCTGTTTATTGATCAGTGCTGGTTTCTCTAGCTAATGTTGCAGGCTGAGATTCAGTGAGCCAGACCCTCATGTTTAAAACTGCTCTAAAATAGTGCAGGTCAATAACCTCATCATACAGAACTAGTTTGTCCTCACAAACAACATCACCATGACTTAGACTCTGTCTCTAAGGTCACTGCTTATGCTTGGCCCAAGCGTCATTTCTGGAAAATTGTGTGTTTTCCTTACAGTTTACAAGGGGCTTTTCCTTAGATGAATTTAAAGTTTTAGTCTAAATGCACTATCTAAACACCGGATATTGAAAGGCACAGATTTCTCTGTAGATATCAATAGGCATTTATTCAGGAATACGTTGCCTCACTCCTAACATCTGAAAAAAATAATAATAATTGGCATCCAGTTCCAAGCCTGGTATAATTTTCATAAAGTAGCTGTCTATTCAGTATTCAGGTTGGAGAGTTACAGAAGGTCCTGAACTCAGCAAATTTCAGGGTGTCTGTTGATACTTTAAAGAAAGCCAGTCCCCAAGCAGACATCTTCCTTGGTTAGCATAGTGATTCCTGTAGCCAGCACTGAAACTGTCAAAGGGACCATTTCGTAGGTCCCCTCTGTCTGCTGTTCTTTGATCCTCTCAGGGGTTGGTACAATTGTTACAGATTACAAATATACATTTAAATTGGTTTTTACTATTATTATTATTATTATTACTATTATTAGTTTCAGATGTACAAACAATGTAATAGTTACACATTTGCACCCCTCACAAAGTGATAACCCCCCACGCCCAATCTACTACCCCTCTGACTTTGTATATAGCTGTTACAATTCTATTGACTCGATTCCCTATGCTGTACTCAACATCCCATTACTATTTCACACACACACACACATACATATATATGTATGTATTTAATTCTGGTTGACATTCAATATTATTCAGCTTCAGCTTCAGGTGTACAGCACAGTGGTCAGGCCTCTACACAGTCTATGAAGTGATCCCCCTGATCAGTCCTGTGCCCATTTGGCATCTTACACGATCTTTACAACATTATTGATTATATTCCCCATACTGTATTTCATATCTCCATGACTGTATTGTGACTACTAATTTGTACTTTCTAATCCCTTTACCTTGTCCCCCAGCTCTACCCCCTCCCATCTAGCAACTATCAGTTTTTTCTCTATATCTCTGAGACGGTTTCTGTTTAGTTTGCTCATGTATTCTGTTCTTTATATTCTACATATAAGTGAGATCATATGGTATTTGTCTTTCTCAGTCTGACTTATTTCACTTAGCATAATATTCTCTACATCCATCTATATCAGTGCAAATGGTAGAATTTCATTCTACTTTATGGCCGAGTAATACTCCATTATGTAAATGTACCACAGTTTCTTAATCCAGTCATCTACTGATGGGCATTTCAGTTGTTTCCATATCTTGGCTATTGTGAATAATGCTGCAATAAGCATAGGGGTGCATATATTTTTTTGAATTGCTGTTTTGGATTTCTGTGGCTAGATACCCAAGAGTGGAATTTCTGGGTCATAAGGTAGTTCCATTTTCAATTTCTTGAGATACCTCCATACTGTTTTCCATAGTGGCTGCACCAGTCTGCATTCCCACCAACAGTGGATGAGGGTTCCTTTTTCTCTACAACCTCTCCAACACTTGTTTTTTGACTTATTGATGATAGCCATTCTGACAGGAGTGAGGTGGTATCTCATTGTGGTTTTTATTTGCATTTCTCTAATGATTAGTGAGGTTGAGCACTTTTTCATATGTCTGTTAGCCATCTGTATGTCCTCTTTAGAGAAATGCCTCTCCATGTACTCTACCCATTTTTTTAATTGGGTTGTTTGTGGGGTTTTTTTTGTGTTGAGTTATATCAGGTTTTTATAAACTTTGGATATTAACCTCCTAATAGATGTATCACTGGCAAATGTCTTCTCCCATTCAGTAGGTTATCTTTTTGTTTTATTGATGGTTTCCTAGCTGTGAAAATATTTTTTTGGTTTGATGTAATCCCATATGTTTATTTTTTTATTTTTTTCCTTTGCCCAAGGGGATATACCTCCTTACACCATACACAAGAATGGATTCAAAGTGGATTAAAGACTTAAATGTATGACCTGAAACCATAAAACTCCTAGAAGAAAACATAGGTAGTAAGTTTGCAGACATTACCTTTAGTAATATTTTTACTGATATATCCCCTCGGGCAAGGGAAATTGGCTTTTACTTTTGAGACTTTGTAAAAAAAAAAAAAAAAACCCGAAGGAAAAGTCTTACTTGAAGGTCAACAAGCAAATTTTTATTTTCGTTGTTTGTAAACCATCCACCAGTTGATCCTGATTAATCATACCTCCACTCATACCCTCAACTCCTCGGCCACTTTGAGATCAGAACTAGAACCTGCCATGTCTGAGCATATCTACTTTCTACTGTCACATTAATGATGTAAAAGGGGAATTACCTTTATGAAATCAAAGTAAAAGCAAGGAGGTATTAACTTTCCCTCTCTTTCGCGTCCCTGAAAACCATTTGTAGAGTTAGCTCTCTTCTTTCTTTCCTTCCTTTCTCATTCCCTTCTTCCCTGTTTCCTCTCAAGTCAACTCATTTGGGAGAAGCTGAGCTTAAGTAAAAACTCATCCCTGTTCTACCATTTATCTCTTGGGTTTGGAGAAGATTAAACATATCAAGTTGATAGTGACAAATGGGCAAGATTGATGTGGGAGGTTGGGGGTGTGGAGAATAGTTGATTCCCATGAAAATTTTGATACAAGCCATGACCTTGGAAACACTTGAACATTATCGGGGGCTTGTGGTAGCCTGAAACACTAGAGGCTCCAAAATGACCTCACAGTTTCGAACATGAAATCCAGCAAAGAAGGTTATAAACTATGGGAACTATTTTAAATCTCTGCATGGATCATAAACTGCTTTTTAAAGATTAGGGATGCTTTTTCTGAAGCATGATCCATTGCTCTGATAGCACATAAACAAAGCCTATTTTCAACTTCGATTTTGTATATCAAAATTTTTAGATTATGCTCTTCCTAATGCCTTTTCTCCTTAACTGTCAGATTTCTCACCCCTTAAAAGAAGTGAAAAGGGTCCCAGCAGCCTGCAGTACATTTTCATGAAAGAAATTTGGTTTTGTTTTGAGGGGGAGATACATTTGGAAACTGTAACAATTATGAAGGAGAAAGTGATATTCTTAAAAAAGAAAATGCAAATCCTTCACGATGTGGTATATAAGAGTGAGTGTTTAAATGGATAATTAGTGCATCTACTGCTTGCAGACATTTTAATTAAGGACACATGGAAGAATGATTCTGTTGCTTAGGAAATTAACTGTCTATTGGCACCTCCACATTCTGTATCAGACAACCTGTCTGTTCAGCCCCTGTGCTCGCCTCCCAAGTTGAGTCCTATTTGGGACCCGGGCTCATCCGTGTTCAGTTTTTTGTTCTTTTTTTTCCTTTTTCTTCACTTCATCAAATTCTCTAGGATTTCTTTAATTTTCAAAGAAGGTGAAATTTCAGTTTTTGGTTTTTTTGTTTGTTTGTTTGTTTTGTCATCCCTGACTAACCAACTTCTTCTTTATTTTCTTTGAGGACTTCCTATGAAAGGCCAAATATATATTATGAGACAGTTCTACTAGTGACATAAATATAGCACTAGATCTCTGATGCAAAATTACTGGAAAAATCTCAGAATAGTATGATCGAAGATAGAAGCATCTTTGTTTTGCTTCCCCCTCTTTCCCCATCTTCCGCTTTTTCTCCCTCCCTCCCTCTTTTCCTCCCTTCCTCAGTCCCTTCCTCTTTTCCTTCCTCCCCACACACTACACACATACAAATACATTTATTTCATTTGATTTATATATTGTTTGTTCATCTTAACTTCAGAAATTGTTGAATATTGGTTGGATAAGTTAGATAAATTGTTTAACATGTGTTTAAGTTATACCTTTGGTAAAAATATTTTGCAATAACACTATTGATTAAATCATTTGATAGGTTCTATTTTCTACAGAGTGACTAGTTCCTCAGTAGCACCCAGTTTAGCAGTTTAAAAGCAACAAAAACATCTGTCATCAGTAACAACAATATTGACAAACGCAAAAAAAAAATGAGGCATTTGTTATTTGGTTTTTAATTTTTTTAACTCTTGAACTTAAGCATTTAGATGACATTTTCTTCTGTTCATACTCATTCTTTAACTTAGAACACTACTGTTCCTGTTTAATTTTTTTAAAGTGTGTGTATGTATTTTAAAATACTTATATCATTTCTCATATATTAGAATTTGAGAGCATTAATGAAATTTTAAATGTCTTGGTTATTTGCAGAAGTGATAAGATGAAACAAGTTGCTTTGCTTTGCTTTTAGATTATAAAAAAAATCTTGCTCACATGAATCTAATAATATGTTTTATTACTACTTTTGAATTATTTTGAAATGTAACGGAAAAAGTAGTTGTTCGGAGCATTCTGTATTTGGCCAAAGGTTTCCACTACAACCTTTAACACAAAATAATTGCTGTAGACAAATGGTCAAGAGAGCAATTATAACCTTCCAGGCATCATTTCCTCAGATATAAGCTGCAAAATGACAGCATCATTAGTCACTTTCAATTATAGTCAGTCATAACCAGGGATGTTTCATTTTCCCAGCTGTTTTGTTGTCAATTAACTAGATTAAGCTGTTTAATTTTTTTTTCTCAGCAAGTTTGTTCTACTGCCAACATCAACATCATAACATTTCTAAAAACTTCCTTAGGGTTTATTTTTTTTGTCTGATAATTTTTAATATATTATTCACAACAGAAATGTGACTGAAGATTTATATATGGTATAGTAGGTTGAGTGATATCTTCTTGGTCAAAGCGTTGTCCAATTAAATATTATAATTATGACAGTATTTGGATTTTATAAATTATCTACAGGCATATGATCTAATTTATCTGGCGTAGCTTGTTTTTTCTTGTAATATCAGAAATCAATAGAGAGATAACAGACATAAGTCAGTCCCCTCAAAATGTACAGGTCCACTTTCCATGTCAATGATGATAGAAAAAGTTGGAAGAAGAATTACAGAAAGAAACAATATTAGAGATTCTATAATTTATTAATACATGAGTAGCAGAATTTCATTTTTAAAAAATACAAGTTACCTTTACAAATGAGGAAAAAGTCTTAGATGATGACAGGTCGGTTGATTAAATGCTAATCACATATGCTTGAATATAAGGAGAGCCCTCACTTTCCCACTGAGACAATAAAACTTATAATATATTTTTGAGTAACTTGTAGATATCAACATTTAGGAATATGGATGAGATTGCCAAATGTCTAATTATATTTTATTTCTTCATTGAGTATCACTTCCACGTTTGAACTCTCACAGTTTATAAGATAACACACTGATGAGAAAATTGCTTTTGCCACATTTATATTTTATGAAGCAAGTTGATTCACACTATTCATGTGTATATTCCAGAATTTTAGGAGTCACCATCTTCCTCCTAAGTTATGTGGAATATGGCATTGTTTGAATCGCCCATAAGATGCCGTTAAAGCTCTCTGTCCAAAGACAATTAGGAGCATGCCAATAATCAAAAACTTAGGATTCTTTAGCTTACTGCAGCAAGGGAGAAAGCTTCCCAAAGGGACGGTGGAGCATCTCAATAAGAGGGCATTGGAAAGAGCTGCTCACAGAGTTTGGCTGGCTAGATGATTCTAAGGAGAAATTAGGAAAGTGGAAGCCACTTCTGGATTAGATGCTACCAGTCAGTTTGGTTCCCTTTTCTCCACATCCTTGCCAACACGTGGTTTTTGATTTATTGATGCAGCCATTCTTTTTTTCTTTTTTTTTCTAATTAGTTTCAAGTGTACAAAACAATGTAATAGATATTTACACCCCTCACAAAGTGGCAATCCCCTCCCCCAATCTACTACTCCTCTGACTTTGTGTATAGCTGTTACAATTCCATTGACTCTATTCCCTATGCTGTACTCCACATCCTGTAACTACATATATATATATATATATATATATATATATATATATATATATATATATATATACATACATACATATATATGTATATATATGTATGTATACACACACACATATATATATACACATATATATGTATATATATTATAGTTGACATTCGATATTATTCAGCTTCAGCTTCAGGTATATAGCACAGTTGATGACAATCATTCTGATGGGTGTGAGGTGATAGCTCATTGTGGTTTTTATTTGCATTTCTCTGATGATTAGTGACATTGAGCATCTTCTCATATGTCTATTGGCCATCTGTATGTCTTCTTTGGAGAAATGTCTCTTCAGGTCCTCTGCCCATTTTTTAAATTGGCTTGTTTGGATTTAATTGGCTTAATTGGCTTGGTGGGAACCCTCATGCACTGTTGATGGGATTGCAAGTTGGTGCAGCCACAATGGAAAACAGTTTGGAGATTCCTCAAAAAATTAAAAATAGGACTACCTTATGACGCAGTAATTTCAGTTCTAGATAGTTAGCCAAAGAAATCCAGAACACTAATTTGAAAAGATATATGCACCCCTATGTTCACTGCAGAGCTATCTACAATAGCCAAGATACGGATGCAATCTAAATGCCTATCAATAGATGATTGGATAAAGAAGATGTGGTACATTTATACTATGGAGTATTACTCTGCCATAAAAAATGAAATATCTTCATTTGCAACAACATGGATGAACCTAGAGGGTAATATGCTAAATGAAATAAATCAGACAGAGAAAGACAAATGCCATAGGATCTCACTTATATGTGGAATCTAAGGAACAAAATAAACATAACAGAAAAAAAAAACAGACTCATAGATAAAGAACAAACTGATGATTAGCAGATGGGAAGGAGGTTTAGGGGGCTGGGTGAGAAAGGTGAAGGAATTATAGAAGTACAAATTGTGAGTTACAAAATACAGGGATTAGTAGAGCATAGTGTGAATAGTACAGCATAGGGAATGTAGTCAATAATATTATAATAACTATGTATAGTGCCAGGTGAGTACTAGACTAATTGGGATATGACTTCATAAATTATATGAATGTCTAACCACTATTCTATACAGCTGAAACTAATACAATATTGAATGTCAACTGTAATTGAAAAATAAAATAAATAAAATTTAAAATTAAGTAAAGACACAATGTGGTGATCGGGTGTCTTAATTTTTATCTAGAAGGTGAGGGGATTAAAGCAGGGAAGAGCTGTCACTGTTAAAGAACAGTGCCTCATATTAGTCATTTTTCTTATGGCAGAGTGGCCTTGTCTTTGTCTCATTCCAAACTTGGCTCTGGGGTAGCCTTATCTCTAGCTTGTTTATTTTCTGTGACTTTTTTTTTGTTTTCATTTGGGACCCTCACGCCTAGCTAGCTGCCACTTACCAATGGGCTGTTTTTCACTTCCTCGATGGAATTTTTATCCCCAACCTCACTGCCCATTCACAAAATATTAGGAGAGAGAAACTTCTCATTTTTCTTAGATATACATTATTTATCACCCCATCAAAATAAACTGTCTTTAAAAAACTTGTTTACAATGGCCTTCACCACTGTTAAGTGTGAGGTTATACCCTAGGAATAACTGCTAATGATTTATCAACTTTATCTTCTTTTTTTTAAAATTAACCAATTATGTCATATGACTTTCATAAGCATCCCAAAATTCACATCTCTTGAGGTTATTTCAGGCTACTGTGCAACTTTGTTGTTCAAAATAAAACAATTGAGATACAAAAGATATAAAACTCTAAAAGGAGTTGACTCCTTTCTAAGGAAATATTTGCAGGTAAAGTTTCAATTTAGACTTACTCAGTAGCTCATGCTGGAACTGGGCAAGCATTTTATATATTTGACTTTCACCTCTGGTCTGCAGTTGTATTTAATTGCACTTATAGAGATATAGATGTTTCAATTACAGTATTCACATGCATGTCTGCGTATATACAGCCATAGGTGGATTCATATATTCATGTGACAGATAATTACATGCCAAACATTGATACAAGAGAGAAATACAAGATTTTTAAATTTTAGAAATCCGAAACTCAAGAGATTAAAACATATATTCCATTTTAAATTTAAAAAGGAAAGCTACATTCAGAAATCATTTTTTATTATAATTAATGTCTGCTCTTCATAAAGAAGAAATTTCACATTGTTTGATATAACTGTACTAATATTGAATGACCACTTCCAAGCAAATTTTATACAATAGAAAATAATGGTCAGCTGCAAAAGTCGCCAATCATGAAACAAAGTTGGCCATTAAAAAAAAATGATCTCAAAACTTCTCCCTTTGGATAAAATATGAATCCACTCTGTTGAGTTTTGAGCCCTTGTGTGGAACGCTGGGGATCTGCAATTTAATTAGCATATTCAAGGGTTTGTTTGTTTTTTCTATATTTAAATGTGTTGCAAATGCTTTATTTTTTAATGTTGTGTTTTTTTTGAATTTTCAATTACGGTTGACATACAATGTTATATTAGTTTCAGATTTGCAGTATAATAATTAGACTTGTATATAACTTACAAGTTATCATGCCAGTAAGTCTAGCACCCACCTGACACCATACATAGTTATTACAACATTATTGACCATATTCCCTATGCTGTAGTTTACATCCTTGTGATTATTTTGTAACTACCAATCTGTACTTTTTAATCCCTCCTCCCTTTTCACCCAACCCCCTCAGGCCCCTCCCACCTGGAGATCTTCAGTTTGTTCTCTGTATCTGTGAGTTGGTTTCTGTTTTGTTTGTTCGTTTATTTTGTTTGTTTAGATTCCACATATAAGTGAAATCATATTCAAAGTTTTAAAATTCTGGAAATCTAATCAAGAATAGGACTTGATGACTATTACCCCACTAATTTTATATTTAAAGATGTTGGAATTTAGACATATATTTGGTTCCCTTAAATTCGGTTGTAGATTGTTGACCTGATTAGCGAATCATCACCTTTTACAGATTTTTATTGAGCGCTGCTTAAAGTTTATTATGTAAAGAATGATGCATTAGTTGCTGCAGCCAAACATTTCTGCTACCTGAAAGAATTGTACAGCCTAACAGAAGGAAATGAGAGAATACAAAATATGGGTGCACGTCAGAGGACCAAAATGCAAAACAAAACCAAACAAAAAAGAACTTTCATAATCCATAAATAATCAACTTCACCTCTAAAGTACAACAGATATTTGAAGTTGCAAGACTGTTTTTGTGACCACCTGAATGAAAATCTATAGCCATTTTATGTGATGTTATTTGTTAATAATTATGAGAGTTTTCAGAGTACAATTCTGAGCTTACTGCATTTTTGACACTTTGCAGTATCCTCAGGTGTTTATGGTACGTTCAAGGTACTACTTACTTTTTCAAATCTCTGCATTTGAAATTACAGTAACACTTATTTTACCCACCTAGAAATAACAGTGGGCAAGATAACACTTGAATAAATGAACAGACTGTTCAGAATTTAGGTATTAATAAAAGGAAATTAAATATGTAAACATGTTATTTTCAGCGTAACCAAAACCTAGTCCTTTAAGCATTGAAATATTTTCATTTTAACTATTTCAGTGAAAATTTTTATTGACTATCTTCTGTTTTGCTTCATTAAACAGGCATAATAACGAACCAACAATTTTATAGTACTTTACAGTTCACAGAGTTCTTTTCACATAAAATATCTCATTTAGTTTCTCCAACAAAGCTATGAGTTACATGGTAGTGTTGTATCCATATTTCAGGGATGATAAATCTGAGTGACCTATCTGATTTGCCAACAATCACACAACCAGTAGTAATGAGTTAGGACTGAAATCCAGGACTTCTGATTCGAAAACACAATGTAATTTAAACTTTTCCTAATTTTCAGGGGCGTCATTATCAGCATCAATTGTTGATTTATTTAATTATATAATGATGCACATGGAATATGCAGATCCCTCTTTCTTCAGTTGAGACTGAGATGAAGTAGTTAATTTGCTTTTAGAAACCAGGTTGTAAGATGAATGCATACCTTTAAATATTAGACTCAAACTCAAGGCAGTGAGATGCTTACACTATCAGAAGAAAGTAGAATTTAAGCCAAATGTAAGGAACAGCAAATGCCATCTCTCCTCACCCACTCACTCTGGAGCCATATGCGTATTTGGTAGAATAGTCGGCAGATCACAGCAGGAGTTAAATCAATCTCTAATCAGTATCTGTCTCTCTCTGTCTCTATCTCTCAGCAAATATACATGTAAGTGACTTCCTATAAGTTAAATTATATATGATGACACTTCATCACATGAGGTACTGTTATCCCTTCAATAAATAACAAAGATCACTACATTTTCTAGTTATCTGCTTTTGTGTTTATGATCTCCCTATTATCTATCCTTTGGTTATCAGCATGCTTACTGCTACTTGCTCTTAATATTCTGTCCATGAGAAGTGACTGCAACTTTGGAGGAGAATCAAGAGACCAAATATACGTCAATTCACTAGTCTTTTATAATATTTAATTTTCAGTGGTTAGCTCTCATGTCAGAATGGAAGATTATCTTCCATATGGCATGACTTTCAATGGTGGTTTTCCTCACTTATCAGAGGCATGTTTTGTTTGCTTTTGGATTCAAGGCTTTTGTTTACATAAATAAAAAGAGTTACATTCATCGGTATGATAGTTAATGTTTAACAACACACACTGTGGGGGAAAAAAAATTAAAAGCCCAGATTTGGCATAACGTTAGACACACACATAAATAACTTTAAGAGCATAATGACAGTTATATTAGGAAGTGATAAATTTTTAGTATTTATGCCTTTGACAGCTTTTCAACAGAATTACCGTGTTTCCCCGAAAATAAGACCTAGCCGGACCATCAGCTCTAATGCGTCTTTTGGAGCAAAAATTAATATAAGACCCAGTCTTATTTTACTTTTCACTATAATATAAGCTCGGGTCTTATACTAATATGAGTTTATAATTAGATTATATATAATTAGATTATATATATTTTTTTATTATAATTATATTATAATATAAGACCAGTTCTTATATTAATTTTTGCTCCAAAAGACGAATTAGAGCTGATGGTCTGGCTAGGTCTTATTTTCGGGGAAACACGGTAACTCCTATAGAAAATGATTTAAGGGCCTATTTTCTTATTTTTGTCAAGGATGGTGCACATCTAGCCCATTGTAGGTGCTTAGGTAACTCATTAGGTATAAGGGACACCTTCGGCTGGGTTTTGGATGTCCGCATCAGCATCAACTGGAAAATCGTTAGAAATGCCAGTTCCTGGCTCTCAGCCCCAAGACCTGCTGACTCTAGAAGGCCTCTCGGTGATTCTGATGATCCCTAAGAATGAGAGCCACCATTCCATGGTATTAGGGTTCATCTTCCCCCACCCCCAATCCATTGAGAAGTTTTGCCCTAGGACCTTAAGGCCTCCGCTTCCAGCCAGTGGGAAAGGAAAGAGAAACCTCACTCCTTTTTTAAAAGCCTCAGCCCAGAACTGACAGATGGTACTTCTGCTCATACTATATTGGCGATAAGTATAGTCATACCCCCTTATCCAGTTTCGCTTTTCACGGTTTCAGTTCCCCGTGGTCAATTGTGATCCAAAAGTATTAAATGGAAAATTCCAGAAATAAACAATTCATCAATTTTAAATTCTGCACTACCTTGAGTAACGTGATGAAATCTCATGCCGTCCTGCTCTGTCCTGCCCAGGATGTCAATCATCCCTTTGTCCAGTGTACTTACACTGTATATGCTCCCCACACATTAGTCACTTAGTAACCCTTGGTTAATGGGTTGACTGTCACAGCATCACAGTGCTTGTGTTCGAGTAACCCTTATTTTACTTAATAATCTCCTAAAGCCATTCACATAACTTTTACTACAGCACATGGTTATAATTGTTCTATTTCATTATTATTGTTGTTAATCTCTTACTGCACCTAATCTATAAATTAAACTTTCTATAGGTATATACATATAGGAAAAAGCATAGTATATATAGGATTTGGTACAATCCATGGTTTCAGACATCCACTGGGGGTCTTGGAACATATCTCCTGTGGATAAGGCGGGACTGCCGTAATCCTATAGCTAGCCAATGGAGTACTGCTGCCAGCTTGTATCTGCTCATGAGGAACTGCTGTCAAATTTTCAGGCATTTTGTGAGCCATTTGATAACTTGAATGAAAGTAGCTATGGTGGGAGTATTTACACCACATAAATTGGCAAATATTAAAATCAGGGTGTTCCTTCCCACCCCACCCCAGAGAGCCAGTTATTAAATGTACACGAGCAGGAAGCTACTGACCTATACAGACTTGGGTGACTCCGCTGGGAGTTCTGCAGCTTAAATGCCTCTTCAAAATTGTCCCATTTTGAGCTACATTGAGCTTGTATACCCTCACCTTGAAGGAGGGCTGGGAAGGACATGCCCTTGGGCGAGGCAGCTGTGTGCAGCTGGGATAGTCCCTGAAGAGACTGACCACTGAAGGAGGTCTACTGACATCTTTTCCACCACTCGAGACAAGAATCCGTCCTTGATGTGGACGCTGAGTGCCATATCCCCATGTGTATCACAGCCCCTCCTTCCAGGAGATTCTAAGATAATTCATCTGTGGTGAACCAGGATATCAGGATATATTTAATGTTCTCTGGATAATCCGCATATGCAGACATGCTCAATACTGTTTCAGAGTCAAGCCACTTGCTGAGATGGTCCTGTTTTTTTGTTTGTTTGTTTGTTTATTTGTTTTGCTTTTATTAATGTCTGTACTTCCTTTAAATGAAATTGTGCCTGGAGCAAGAGCCTGTATGCAGCAATTGCTGACTATTTCTAGGCTGGTTGGCTAAAATAATTACGATACCTTTGAAAGGAATTCTACCTAGAAAAATTCATTGAGAAGTGAAATGCAGCAGAAATACAATAATGTATTCACAAAATGAATTAATAACTTCATGAATTAGTTATCTTCAAGATGTCAATCAAATAAATAACAGGTGTGCTTTTTTTCTATTAAAGAGGAAGTTAGAAGATCTGAGCTCTGAGTGGAACGTGGTAACCCATTTACTTCAAGAGCTGAGGGCAAAGCAGCCTGGCCCAGCTCCTGGACTGGCGACTGTTGTACCCTGTAAGTATTCTGAATCCCATTGTCTTTGTCTGTAGCCATTTGCTCAACAGCGTAATAGTGAGGTGATCTCTGGGTGAAAGGGAAAATTTGTTGCAATTCTGAAAATACGAATAAACCTTTGTGCTATTTACTATACAGAATGTCTTAGAGTAGGTTCCTTGGAAACAGACTCTGATTCAGAGTGTTGGATGACAAGAGCATATAGGAGTGTGTTTTCTGGAGATGCACCTATGATGAAGAAAGGCACACAGGAGTAGACAGCGTAAGAGGCTGAAGGGTGATTTGACTGCAGCAGAGGCCTCAGCACATTTCACGGGAGCCTTAGAGCCTGGCTGCTCTGCAGAGCTGTCCTGAATTGCAGAGGAGAGGGCCTGGTCTGTGTATTCCTGAAGCAGCCAGTCATTGCTCATGGGCTGCACACTGGGACAAAATGGAGACATCCAAAGTGTTTTCTGAGCAATAAATGGATAAGACAATAAACAAACAAAACCTCACAGACATAGACAACAGCTTAGTGGTTACCAGAGGGTAAGGGGAGAGGGCAGACGTCAGAAGAGGGTCAAGAGGGTCAAATATATGGTGATGGAAGGAGAACTGACTCTGGGTGGTGAGCATACAGTGTGATTTATAGATGATGTAATACAGAATTGTACACCTGAAATCTATATAATGTTACTAACCAATGTCACCCCAATAAACTTAAGAAAAAAAGAAGTGTTTTCTGGGGTCAAGGGCAGTTGGTAGTAAGGAACACAGCTAACAACCAATACTCCCAGCAGCAGGGATGGCTGTGTTGTCCCTTGAAGAGGGTATCAGGACGGAGCGCCAGAGTCCCCACTAGCACTAAATACATGAGGGATTGAGCTCAATGAATCCTACATCGTTGAAGTGTAAACTTTGCATTTCAAATGTGCCTGTACGAACCCCTGAAACCACAGAAACACAGTCCTCCTAGCACCTCCCCCTGTCCCATTTGAAAACAATTTTGAAAGCTCTTTCATTTTGAGTTCAAGAAAAAGAAAAATGGGCCGTGACTACCACAGACCTGGGGGAGGAATGTTGCTTCATGTAACTATAGTTTCAATTTTTATTTTTACTGCATATTTTCAGTCTATTTTATTTCTATTCACTTGTTAGTAGAAGATATGCATACAATCTCACGGTAGTATTAACCCTGGCTCAGGTGAAAGGAGCCCGAAATTGTCTTTGCTGTACCAGTTCTATAATTAGACAGAACTAGAAAACATCTGTGTTTTGTTGTTGTTGTTGTTTTGCCTTGTCTACTTTCCAATGATCAAATAATTTAAGTACTAAAGCATGGTGACTGGTTCATCAAGTAAAGATGATTTTTATTTTCTATCAAGTAGAACTATACCACATTAGAAAACCAGGATAGCACAATGATAATTCAGTAGAAGTCACAAATAGTTCTTGGATTAAAAGAGGCCATACGATCTGGGGACAGTGTCTTATGCCGCCTGGGGTACCTGAGCAATCATCAGACTGATACTTAGTGACACTGGAGACTTGAAAAAGATGTTTAAGCATTCTTTTATTTATTTTTTATGTCAATCTGGAACACTAAAATTGCTGGATTAGGGTTTATAGTCAACTAATTATACCAGGTTTATTTCTTTTTATGACCTGTAGTTTTTGGTTTCCTCAGCACATATGCATAGTTTGTCCCTATCTAATTATTTATTTGTATTTATTCTCTAGCTTTCTCTCATTTGTTCAGCCTCAAACTCTCTAACTTTGTAAAGAGATTGGGTTCCAATGATTTGTTTATAAGTTTGTTGAACTCGGAACATAATTATGGGTCTGTGTCCTTATTTAAGCCACTTTACTCCTGGTGGAAAGGTTACAAAGCCAGAGCACAGAAATCTGTTTCACCTGTAAAGTACCTAAATGTGACAATAATGTTTCTAATGGCAAATGCATTCAAAATTCCAGTTTTGATTTCTAGCAACATATATAATTCATCCATTTAATAAATATTTATTGAGTAACTTCTATATATTGGGTATACTAGGTGCTCAGGATGCAACATAGAATAAGTTCCTCCCTCCATGAAACATATATTCTGGTTGGAAGAAAAAGATGCTGAGCTAATAAAGAAAAAAATATGTACTGTCTTGATATTGTTAAGTGTTATAGAGTGTAGTTCACAGATTGATGTCAGATGGGCACTTAGAAATGCAGTCTCAGGCCCCACCCCAGACCCAGTGGATCAGAATCTGCATTTGAATAGGATGCCCACGTGATTTGTGTGCACACTGACATTTGAGAAACAGTTATGAAGAACAGGAAAACAGGAGAAGAAGCAAAGGGGAGTGGGAATGAGGACATAACTGTTTGGTCAGGTTACCTTTTCTATGGAGAACATCAGAAAGCTGTTGGAAGTGAGGAAATAAGCCATGTGTATGTCTTATGGGGGAAAGCATTCCGGGAAGAGTGGGAAGAACCACAGTGAAGGCCTTGAAGTGAAGCAAGTTGGAGTGTCAAGGAGACCAGGAAGATGAGAGCAGAGGACAAGGGAATGTGTGGCCGAAGCGGGGGAAGACATCTTTCATAGCTCCTGCCCCACTTTCTTCTCCCCAACCTAAGAGTCGCATCTCCCCCTGCCACACTTTGCCTTCATCCTACTGCCTCCACATTGCTGCCAGTATGGAGCCTCTGGGAATGGTCTCAGCTCTCAGACACTAGTGATAGCTGGGAGCGTTCAGGCCAGAGCTGGAGAAGAAGTGAGGGGGAAAGGAATTTTCTCAAAACAGGGGCTTTTCATCCCATATAGCCAACTGACCAGAGCTGGGAGTAAAGTAAGAAATGTTAAATGTACAAACGTTGAATGAAAAGAATCAATAGAGATTCAAGTCGATCCAGAGCTACTTTTTTTTTAATTAAAGTTTATTGGGGTGAAAATTGTTAGTAAAGTTGCATAGATTTCAGGTGTACAATTCTGTATTACATCATCTATAAATCCCATTGTGTGTTCACCACCCAGAGTCAGTTCTCCTTCCATCACCATATATTTGATCCCCCTTACCCTCATCTCCCACCCCCCACCCCCCTTACCCTCTGGTAACCACTAAATTATTGTCTGTGTTTATGAGTTTTTAGAACAAGACAAACAAATGAGAAACAGAGCTACTTTTATTTAAAAAGAAAAAACATTCTTTTCTTTTCTGTAACATGGTGGTTTAAACATCAGAATTAAGAATTGCTTATATCCCTGACTTCCAGGAAGTTAATCTGAAATAAATACAGTATAAAAAAGGAAAATCTAATTTGCAATATGGCTCTGATATGATTATTTCATGTACTGTATTGTAATGCAATATCATTTATAAGTCATCATAGTAAGTTTTTTTCCATTGTACGTTATTGTGCTGGCTGCTTCTACATATGTGTCTTTAACATCAAAATAATTGCAAACTACATACGGTTATAAACAACTTTTTTTTAAGATAAGGATCCCAAGACTTGGAGGGGAAATAGCTAGATTAAGGCCACACAGCTGGGAAGAAAGAGAGCCAGGATTCCAATCCAAGTGTGTCAGGCTCCAAAGCCTGTGTTTTGTTGTGTTTTGTTTTTGCTGTGCCTTGCACTATCTCTCTGTCCAAGAACCTAATGGAAATTGGAGATATGGAGGCAGCTAGCCAGTAGTTAATGTTATTTAACTTAATCTCGGGGATACGTGCAGTAAAAGTGAGATATGTGTCTGTGTCTTTTCTACTTAAGGAGTGGAAGAAACCAGTTTACTCTGTTTGAATTTCTTAGTATTATAGAACTCTGAATCTCTTAGAATTATAGAACTCTGAACCTAGAATAATTACTGAAACTGTCTTCTGGTTGAATATTCTTGTTTTGTTTATGTGGAAACTGAGGCCCAAAGATCTTTTTAAAAAATACTAAACCAAGCTCCCTTGTGGCTGCTTACTTGTATAATATGATGAGGATGAGATGGTCCTATGTGAGCTATGCAAATTGTTTCAATTTACAAGACAAATAGGCATGCTGGAAAAAAACTTTTTTTTGCAATTATTGTTGCTTGGATACCTGAATGTATCAGTTATCTGTCTCTGCATAAAATCACCCCAAATGTAATGGCTTAAAACAAGAGTTATTTCATTGCTTGTGATTCTTTGGGTCTGCATTTTGGGCTGGGATTGCCTGGATAATTATTCTGAAGGTCTTGGTAGGGGTCGTTCACACGCATGCAGTTATCCGGCAACTCAACAGGAGCTAGAATGGTCTAAAATAGACTGTCTCAGATATGTGACAGCTTCCTGTTGGCTGCAGAACCTTGGTTCCTCACGACCTCTCATCCTCCAGGGGGTTGTACTGAGCTTCATGAGCTGACATTCTCAGGACACTGTTTCAAGAGCCTAAAAGTGGGAGTTACAGGACCTCTTGACACCTAGACCCTAGAATTCATACAACATCACTTCTGCTGCACTCTGTGTGTCAAAGCAAGTTGTAAGGCCAGCCCAGATTCAAGGGGTAGAGAAATAGACTTCACCTCTTAAAGGGAAAATCTGCAGTGTCATAGCACAGGGGCCTACGTAGAGGAGGATGGGAACCTTTCTTGTGGCCTTCTTTACACTCAAACCACTACGCTGGGGAAAAGGGTGAGGGAAGCAGAGAGGAAAGTGTTGGTCTGTGTCCAGTGTCCTATGTCAGTGGTTCTCCAACTTGACCATACATTAAAATCACCCATTTCTTATTAAAGCACAGATTGTTGAGCTTCAACCCAGAGTTACTGATTCAGTAGATCTGGGGTGGGGACTGAGGATTTGCATCTCTAAAAAGTCCCCAAGTGATGCTGATGCCACTCATCCTGGGACTGCACTTTAAGAAAGGTTGCCATAGGCCTATGGTGAGTGGGGAGGAGTGCATCCCTACTCCTGCATGCAACATGGAGGGGAATTGGAGGGGGATCCAGTGCTGTGGATGCCAAAGGGAAATCCATGGTATTTTAGCACCACCATCATTCCTCTCCCTTCCTCCACCAGGACTTTGGAGCTTGGAAGTTCAAGTAGATGGACAGCACACCAAGCCTAGGCAGTATCTGCCTAGCAAAGCAACTCAAAGACCTGTGAAGAGAATAGCTGTGCTTCTTTGAAGCTCCCCTAGAGCCTCTCAGAAACATTTAGGTAGATAGGACTTTACATGGGACTGAAGGCCTGCATGGCAGATGGAGGCAAAGAGCCAGCAAATATGGTTGTAAATGTCAGTGTGAATCCTTTCTTAACCACAAGCTGCTGGGTCTGGGAACATTCACATTCCATAATACCCAGTTTAGCGTTTTCAAAAGAAATTGCATATATTCATTGAACATAATGTGAAGACTCCAAATCAAGATATTGGAGTTCTTCAAATGTCCCCGAGTAATAACTCTGAAATGAATGAACACTGTATAGATAGACACATAGCGGTGCCAGTTAATAGAGGTTTCTAGTTGATTAAACACTGATAAAACCACCTCTTCCTGTAATTAATTTTGGAGAGAGCAAGTCTCCAGTGTAATTAGGAAAGTGCTGCATTGGAGGTCAAGAAGCCTAAATTCTAATCTCAGTTGTACTATCAACTAGATAAGGGATCAACGCACTCTTTTCGTAAAGAGCCAGATAGTAAATATCTTCAGCTTTGTGGTCATGCAATTTCCTTTGGCATTGTACTCTAAAAGCAGCCATACCGTACACAGATTGTAAAGAAACAGGCAGGATTGTGTTCCAACGACACTTTACTTAAAAAAAAAAACCAGGAAGTGGAAGGTGGGTAGAAATTGGCCCTTAATGTCCTACTCATATCACCTCAGCACTAATCCTTTCTGTAAACCTGAGCCTTCTAAATTCGAGTAGCTGTGACTCTGCCCAGACGCTTGCTTTCTCTGGGCACAGGAGAAGCTCACCCACTTGCAGAGCAGGTTAGAAGTGCTGGGGAGGAAACATTCCTGGAACAGCACTCAACCACTTATGGACAGGAATTGATGGACAAATATCCCATCTTCACTCCTGTAGGACAACTCAGAGGCATGTTCCACACCAGAGGTCTCCAGTGGGGTGAGCCCCAGTTGGCCACAGTGATAATCTGTTAGCATGCCCTGTGTAGACTTCCTTTCCATTCCTATTCATCTCCTTACTCTTCCACCACAGCTTTCTGGTATCATCTACCAATCAAATTACTTGTACTTAAGTCCTTGTCTCTTAGGGTCTACTTCTGGGTGAAACTAAATTAATACCAGTCTTAGAATTAGTGCCATGGTAATACCTTTTGAATGAGTTGTGCTATGATTCCCATTTTGCAGATGAGAAAACCAAGGGTCAGAAAGATTAAATAATATGTCCAAGGTGGACTCTGTGATTCCAAAGCTTACACTATTCATCAGAACACCATGTCTCAAGCAGTGATTTATTTGTCTTCATTTGAATTTTTGAAGGCTATACTTAAATATCAAATACTCACACAGAAGGTTATTCATACATTTATTATTTGAACTTCACTTGCCTCTCTAGAGTTGAATAAAGCATTTAAGGCTATTTCAATGATACTGTAAATGTCTAGGCAGTTTGATAAAAACATGAGGTTAATTGGAGTTTAAATATCTTGGCACTACTATTTATTTGTTTGATTTAAATTGCGAGAAAACAACTAATTTATTGTGAAAATGGCCTTCATTTATCTGCAGTGATCATGAGAGAAAGAAGGAAGGAAGCTATCAATTCTTCCACCCCTTTGGGGTCCCCATCTTTCTCAGAAACACAAGGAGAGGTGCCACTGTTGGTGAGGGGGGATTTTTCCCCTCCTACCCCTCTAGAGTGCTTATGGCTGGACTAATAATAAAATTGACACAAGGCCAAATGAACAGGAGAAAAAGACCAATTTAATACATACACACAGGAGATCATAAATTATACTCAGAGAAATGAACCAGTCCAGCTTTTTATATTTTTTTGATAAAGAAACAATAAATTTGTAAAGAATTGACAGTTCCAAGTAACTTAGGTTTGGGTGCTCATTAGTAAAGAATCCAAGCAGAAAGAGCACTTGGGTAGTAAATTAGTAAGTAAGTAGATAGATGATAGATAGATAGATAGATAGATAGATAGATAGATAGATAGAACGACAGACAGACAGACAGACAGACAGACAGACAGACAGACAGATAGATAGATAGATAGATAGATAGATAGATAGATAGATAAAATAAGGTTTCTCTATCCTGTATAGAGGGAAGGATTCCTTCCCTCTAACCAAAACAGTCCTTCTCAGCCCCTGTGGAACAAGGAGGGCACCTTTCACAGAGCTTTATTTTCCTGCATTCAAAGAGACAAGGGAGGGTCAACTCACCCTTCTCGCACTGGCTGTTTTGCAAGTAACTCTAATTTCATCAGTATGCCATTGTGTGTTTTGGGGGGCAGCCTGCCCTGGGCTCCGACACTCCCCATCTCCTTTCCAGTTTCATCTATGTTGCCTACTGTCGATTCTGTTTCAGCTGAAGCTTTTGGATAAGTCACATCAGTTTCAATGGAGCAAAGTCTTTTTCTGACTCATTAACAGATAATTACTCTATTGAAAACACCTAGGACATGGCTATGCCATCATTGGTTTTATACCTAAAACCTCTAAACCAGGGGTGTCCAAACTTTTCTCAACGTTTTTCCCCAAGGGCCATATGCGGTAAAATATACAAATAGCTGGGCCACTCACTCGAGGTGAAGTATGTATTGCCTCACCTGGTTTATTTAAGTACACTAAATATATTTTTGGAATTTACTGTGGGCCAATTAAAAATGGATTGCGGGCCACAGTTGGATTGCGGGCCGCAGTTGTCCCGTGGGCTGCAGTTTGGACACCCCTGCCTTAAATCTTAAAAACTTTCTCAAAGTCTGATACCGTGTTTCCCAAAAAATAAGACCTAGCTGGACCATCACCTCTAATGCGTCTTTTGGATCAAAAATTAATGTAAGACCTGGTATTATATTATATTATATTGTATTGTATTATATTATATCATATATTATATAAGACCCGGTCATAATATAATATAATATAATATAATATAATATAATATAATATAATATAATATAATACTGGGTCTTATATTAATTTTTGCTCCAAAAGATACATTAGAGCTGATTGTTCGGTTCATTCTTATTTTTGTGGAAACACGGTACACTAGGAGTAAGATTTTGTACCAAAATGCATGAAGTCCCCTAATCAATGATAATAACAGGGTAAGGAATGGATTTTAGACCCTCCCCAGGATATTTCAAAGCCCTGAGCAGCTAAAGAGACCCTCCAACTCTTGGCAGTAATAAATTAATCAATTAATTAAATTATATGTGTATATACCATTGAGGTGAGGGTGCTTGAACTCTGATGTGTTACACTGTACAAAGGGAAGTGACAGCAGTAAACCCTGGCTGGGGAGGCTCCTGTATGGCTCGCACAGATCAGAAAGAAGTCTTCTTATTCCAATGTAGGCAATGGGGGTCCCTGGTCCCAGGCCAGGTTCTTCAGCAATGTCCTCTGGTTAACGGGGAGGGTACAAGAGTGCTGCCATTGTTAATATTCAAGACGGTGATAGACTGTGCAAACTAGACTATTTAGATGTTAATTATCCATTTTGTGATAATGAAATTCCCTTTGTTCTCCTTCTCTTAACCTTTTGGCAGTTTTATTGCTTGGTTATCATCTCCAGTTAGGGCCAAGCTTTGGGATTTGAACTGGCAAAGCAAGAGAAGCTCTAATCCATCATTTCTAATGCTTGTTGGAAGCATTCCTGGAAGTTTCTGTGTGTGTGTGTGTGTGTGTGTGTGTGTGTGTGTACATGTGCACGTGCACATGCACGTGCATGTGTGTGGAGGAGGAGGAGGAGAATAATATCAATGGTTGAATGAAATATTCTGATCATTACGGATTTTTCAATTACCCACATCCTGCATTTTAACAGAAATAAAGGGTTCGTTACAGTAAAAACACCTTAGCCTTCTTATAGTATTTATCTCCTTCCAAAAAAGGACCTTTGCTGGAAATCACTATAGAGTACACCACAATGCTGAATTTCTTCTCAAACTATTATCAAGGGGAAATTAACACTATTTAAACATATTCGTGAGAATAAGGCACCCCACAGCCCACAAGTTAAAGTTCTCCGTGGACTCCTAATATGTCTTAAAGTTTTGCTGAATCATGTTGACATTGGATATAACTTTATCCTCAAAGAAAGAAGATTCCAAAAAGAAACTGTAGCAGTTTGCGCTTAAATTGTAGATTGTAAGATTGTGATCTCTGGAAGGTCTTTGAGAGGTCATTCATTCTTCTCCAATATCTTCAGAAAAGGCTCTCTCTGTCAGAAGCAATCTTAAGGTTAACTGCCTACTCTCTTCTTTAAAAATGAAGAGTAGGTGGAGTTTCCAACGCTGCCGTTAGACTCGAGACATTCTTTCAGCTGCCTGACCCAAGTTCCAGTTAACTGTCTAAATTATTTTTTGAGTAGGCAAAGACCATATCTGCTCACTGAACATTTAGACACTCTTTGAAGTCTGTTATTTAATCCCCCTTCAAACTTTCCTTTTCTCACATAAATCAGATGAGTTCCCCTCAGCCTATCAACAAAAAAGCTGTCTTTCAAATGTTTACACATCTGTTTCTCAAACGTTGCATCTCTGTAGTCCCCCCCTTCTACCTTCCCAAGTGTGTTTTCTATGTTGTTTTTCTGTTGTGGGCTTCAGAATTGGATGCTGTTCTATAATCACTGGTCTACTCTTGACATAGTCACATGACAAAGTCAGCATACCCTTTTCTTACCTTATATGATAATATCATTCAGCCTGCTGTAATGTACTACAAGCTCATATTAAATGTATCAACTATTTGAGTACCTGGTATTTTTGTGCTACATTTTAGCTTAGCCAGTCATATCCTTTTATATCAGAACATCCTAAAAAGGTTTCCCTTGCAATGTGAAGTAGCTTTAAATTGAGTCACGTGATTTCATCAGCAGTATTTATACATGCTTATGTATAAATAAGCATCCTAGATCTAGTCTACCTCAACCACACATTCTCCTCCAGGTACTGACAAATCTCTCCTCTTATTCATAGTCACTTTTCTAGAAGGAGTCATCTATATTCCTGTCTCTATTTCTTCCCCCAGCTGTGTCCCTCCCTCAATCCATTGAAAGTGCCCTCAGGTCCGAAATGATATCTATGTTAAAATACCATTTCAGTCCTCATCTTACTAAACTGTTAGCAGCATTTAATGTAGTTGGCCACTCCTGTTTTGAAACATTTGTTCTATCCCTTCACATATATAACACCACATTCTATTTTTCCTCTTGCCTCCCTGGCTAGTGTTTCTCAGCTTCCTGACTGGCTCAGCCTTCTCTATCTGTCTTTTAAATGTTGAAAGTAATGCAGACCGCATTTTTTCATTATTTTTTTTATTTTTTTTTTTGCATTCTTTAATCTCTTGGGTAATCTCATCCATTTGTGTGGTCTCAAGTACCAACTATATATTGAAGTTTCCCACATTGTCACTTTAAAACCACACCTCTCTTTTGAGTTCTAGATCTATACATTAATCCAGAAGTACAGCAATGTACAAATAAAAGGTACATATTTCTATCTTCATGGAGCTAACATTTTTGGAGATAGAAAATAAAATAAATAAATACAATATGTTTGCGTGTTATAAGGTGGTAACTGCAATGGAAAATAAAACATGGGAAAGTGTAAGCAGTATGGGGATAGAGTTCGAGGGTGGTGCTTAGAAAGATAGCTTCACTGAAAAGGGGAAATTTATGTGAAAGCCTGAATGTGGTCAGAGTGTGAGACATGTGGATATCTGGGGGAAGAACATTCTAGGCTGTAGCATTCCAGGAATGGCATTCTAACAAAGGCCATGAGATGGGATGGGACTAGTATTGAAAGAATAACGAGTGTGACTGGAGCACAGTAAGTGAAGGGGAGAGCACTTAAGAGATGACCTTAGTTCAGAGAGGGCTTTAAAGGCCATCAAGATGACTTTGACATTCACATTGTGTAAAATGACCCAATGGAACCTTTGAGCGGAGCAGTGAGATGATCTGATAAATGTTTTGGCAACAATTTTCTGGGTATGTTAAGAATAAACTGTAGGGAGGAGAATAGGGTGGAAGCAAGAAAGGACCAGTTAGACTAATGCAGTAATTTAGGTGAGAAATGATGATAGTTTTGTCCAGAGTAGGGGCAGTGGAAGTGACAAGAGGTAGACAGATTCTGAATGTGCCTTGAAGGTAGAGCCAACAGGATTGGTCAACAGAACTGATATCGGGAATGAGAAAATGTGATGAGGTTTTTGGCCTGAGCAAATTGTAAGAATGGTGTTGTCACTTACTGAGTTAGGAAAGATGGTAGAAGATGCAGGGTGATGGGAGGCAATATAGAAATCTCTGCTTTGTGCAAATTGTTACACATGCCTACTAGTTATCCAAATGGAGATGCAGAATAGGTAGATGACGAAATGACCTTGAGGTTAGGAGGGCGATCCAATCTTGAGATGTAAATATACAATTTCTAGCATATAGCTGAGCCATAAGATTTTGTTAGTTAAAGCCAAGATGTGAATGTAGATGGAAAAAAGAAGATATACAAAGATTGAGTCATGGGGAGGACCCCAATCGTAAGGGGATATAGTAATAAGTAGTCAGTAAAGTAAGAGGAAAACCAAGACAGAAACCTAGCAGCCAAGTGAAGGAAGTGATTTAAGGAGAAGGCATTGATAAACTGTCTCAAATGCTGCCTACAGGTCTAGTAAGAAAAAGCCTGAGAACCAACCTTGGATTTAGGAAAGTTGAATAGAGTGGTAGGGGTGATGAAATGTAGATTAGAATGAATTCAAAGGAAACCATATATCCAACAACTCACTCAACAGCTGCACTTGGATGTCTCCCAGACTCCTCTAATCTGCCATGTCCAAAGCTGAACTAGTGAACTGACTCTCCCCTCTTCTCCTCGTGTGTTCCCGATCTCAGCAAATGGCAATGCCATCCACTCAAACCATTACTCGTAAGTGATCCTGGATGGACACCTCTTTCTCCCTCACTTTCCTCATTCAATCAACTACCAAGTAGTACTGATTTTATTATCTAAATATCTTTCCAGTTCTTTTACCCACGTCTATCTCTCTGCCACCATCATATTTTACCTAGATGCTTCCCTCCTAACTGATTTGAATTACCTCTCTCTAATCCATTCCCCAAATAAACATACCCCATAAAGAAGAAGAATGCAAAATTCAAATCTTGTTCTGTTGTAATGCTTGAATCCCATTGCTTGTAGAATAAATCTTCAAATTATTAACGTGGCCCACAAGGTCTTATGTGATGGTTCCCCTGCCTACCCTACTTGTTCTACTGCCCCCCCCTTTTCTTCAAAGCCTAGCATCTCTGGCTTTCTTCTGTTCCTTTAACATGTCTGCTTCTTACTGAGCTCAGGGTTTCCACATCTACTACTCTCTTACCTAGATGATCTCTCCCATTGACTCATCCTTTGGCTCTGAACTGTGCCTTTTATTCTACAAGACTCTTTCCTTGAGCCTTCTATCATATGATCTCAAAGCATACTTCTTCTCTTTCATATCCTTATCACTGTTTTGATTACTAAATTATTTATGTAAGTATTTACTTTTCATTTTCTAATAGACTGTAATTTCTGAGAGGATCCTATTTTATATCTTGTTCATCAATGTATGCAGCTTTTATTCAATGACTAGCATGTAGTAGGTGTTTAATATATTTTGACCAAACAGTCCATTTATTTTAGAGTAGGATCAAATCAGTCAACCTTCGTGTAATTATAATATCAAAGAGATTAAGTGATCGTAGTTTGTCCAGCTGTTTAGGTAGAATCTGGACTCAACCCCATATCTCCTGAGTTTGATCTCAGTGCTTTTCAGTATTCTTACGTTATCTCAACTGTTTTTTTCCTGCTTAGACACAGCTGACAGATATGTTTAGCCTCATACTCTCAGTGATACATCCTAATTTTTTTCTAAGACTGCAGTATTGATCAAATAGGGAGATGCTGTGGCTTTGGTGCATATTTTGCAGGCTAAATCTAACCCCCATCTCATTCTTGACTATGACCTTATAACCAATTTGAGAACCGTTATTTTACAGTCTAACATTCTATCTTCCTCTTAAAATTTATACAGTTTCTTCCTTCCCTGATCTTCAGTATTTTTAAGAAAGTATGTTTTAATCTTATTTTCTAAAATGCTTGCCAGTCCATGATGAGTTCATTAAGCAGACAGTCAATCTAGCTTTTCTAATATTTAGGCAAAAATTGCTAAAAGTACTAACTGCACCAGTGCCTAAATTGTAATATAGACCAACAATAGAAAAAAAAAGTCAAAATTATAATACCTTCAATTCTTGCTTCTGAGGCAATTATCACAACTTCAAAAGAGTCATTGTCCTCCAACATTAAAAAGCAGGAACTAAATAACATGCCGCTAAAAAAGTAGGAGACAATATGGAAATAAAACATGTTGGTCAATCTCCAGTGTCACTTTAGCTTTCCAGGATTATTGTTTGTCCTTGAAGAAATTTATGGATAAAAGATATAAATAAACTTTTTATAATGTTTACTGTGGGTTAGAAATGGAGGAGGTAGTTTTTTCATTTGAAGTGAGTGAGAACAGTCGTTTCCTCGATTGTTGGTATATTTTTTTTAATCCTATGATTTGGTTATAAACATTTTTACTTACGAAGTCCAGCAAGATCAAAAGAGAAGTCTTCTTATTTTTCCTACCGATTCTTATTTTTTTAAGGTGTAATGTGCCGTTTTCTTTTGAACCTGCACTCCATGTTTAACAAATAAGGACATGACTCAGAATTGAATCATGCACTTTGAATTGAGATTTTTTTTTTTTTTGCAAGGTCGGGACCCAGTTTCACAAGAAATTTTATTTTTTCCAATACAGCTGCCATCCACCCCCAGCAGCTGAAAGACAAACTTATCTAATAAAGCTTTCAGATTCAATTTGCTCTCTGCATATGGCTTGAGAATCTCTGGAGGTCACTCACAGTATGTGCTGCAACCCCAACAGGGAGAAGTAATGAAAAGATTCTGGTTAAAAAGCTGACACAATCCCTTCCTACATCCTTGAATGTGGATATAATAAGCAAGTTTACAGACACAAATCTCTATGATTCTGCGGATTTCCATCTTGATCTCTGACTCTAAGCAACATTTGAATGCCTGGATTTGGATCTATTATCTGGGTGAATAATGCTTCGTCTTGAGCATAGTGAGCAAAATGTGCTTTAACAACAAAGGTCTGATGTAAATCAGGCAAAACAGCATTGTCACTTCATGTTTAACTCCGTTAGGGGGTCTCCAAGGTCTCACAGTCTGATTCTAGTACAGTAATGCCTAGGCATATCATAGCTTTTTCCAACGATAATACCTACCTTGATTTCAATTATCCCCCATCTTTTGCATTGACCCAAACATACCTAATATTTATCTTAGAGCTAACATGCATTACATACCTTGCTCTGTACCAGGAGTTTTGCTAAATATTTCTTGTGCATTGTTCTGTTTTATCTTACAACAGCCTTATGAGCTAGGTCCCACCTTATGATCTTTTTTTTACCGTAGGAGGAAGGTAGAGCCCAGAGAGAGTTGTTATCCCAAAGACAACCAGCTTGCTTGTGGATACAGCACGACCCTGAAAGCATTTCTTCCTAAAGTCCATGCCTGTCTTTTCATCTTTATGTTAAAAGCACATAGTGCACTGGACTCCATAGACTGTAGAATCAACTCTACCATACTATTCATACTTATGTAGTGTATTCTCCAAATGAAATTCAACAACAGCAACGCTCCTTATTCCTCCTCCTCTCTTGATGTCCAAATCTCACGTCAAAGTTATGTGAGTAGACTTAGGTCTAAAACAGTAGCACCCTTGATACTTAGCACTAACCTTGTAGCTATGGACGTGATTTCAGAGGAAATAGAGGGAGTGCCAAAAAAATGTATAGACTTGACTTGTACTCATCTTTTGTTATCGGTATATATTGAGCATTACAGTTTTAATACAGTATTTTCCTTTCTTAAAACGTGTATACATTTTTTTTGGCATTCTCTGTATGTAATCTCTCTCTCTCTCTCTCTCCCTCCCTCCCTCCCTCCCTCCCTTCCTCCCTCCCTCCCTCTCTCTCTCTCTCTCTCTTTGTCTTTCTCTCTTGCTCTCATTTTTCTCCCCTGGAAGATAGGGCCATGGAGACAAAGAAAAAAGGCATTAAGATGATAACTCTGATTCTCCCTCAGCATTACTATTCGGCTTTATTTATTCTCCCAGTTCTATATCTGTTAGTCCAAGGTCAGACAGCCAGCAAAACAGCAGAATTATTAAAAATAGATCTGGAAAAGACCACAAGGCACTATCGTCCTGTGCCCAGCTACAATTCAAAATTAAAGAAAACTATTTAAGTAGCACTTCATTTAATCTCTTCTTAAAGAACACCATAACCTCCTTGGTCGACTCTTTTTTTGTGTTCAGACAAAACTTTCTAAAAATATTATCTTGTGTTTTCTTTGTTCAGTAGCAGTGGTGAATAAATTGGACCCTATTGTTTACTTCATCATGAAATAATTAAAATGACTATTGCCTTGGACTTCATCCAACCAAGCATGCAAACCGGAAACCTAGGGTTCGTCATCTCTTTTGAAGAGCCTTCCCTTGTTCCCTCAACATGGTAGATGCCCCTCCAATATGTCCCCATACCTCCCTTGACCTCCCATCTCTAATTTCAACCAGTCCACTGCCCCCCCTCCATTCTGTGCTTTACCAGGTGTGTTTCTTCTTAAGGTTTCATTTGAAGCAGGGGTTATATGCTTACAAAATACTAAAAGCCACTGGGCTAGATGGTATTGAAATTTCTGTGAAAATATAATGAAGTAAAGTTAACAGCGTTGTTAGAACTCATCAAAATGGATATGGCTGACCTCTCTACTAGTCGGTGTCCCACTTAAGCATGCCCCTAGACTGGAATATATTTTTCATTTCTGGATAAATCCAAAGCATTATAGTAAAAGCCAGTGTGAGCAAGGCAATGGGTGCAAGTGGATTGCAATGAATGAGTGGGCAGACTTGAGTGGGCAGAAAAGATGAGGACAGTAATAAGCCATCCTAAGAGATGCACACTCAAGAAATATAAATTGGCAATGGCAGAGTAACTAAATGATAAAGTTGGTCAGACTTCCACATGAATACGAACTAAAACAAGTTATGACTGCAGTCAGCAAAGCTGGGATTGGGAAAAAAAGCTTTGAAATCTGTATGATCATAAATAATAAAATTCTTTACAAGTATGCATTATCTACTTTGATCTTTAAAGTATCCCTGAAGAATGAGAATTATACTTTTGCTGTAAATGGGAAAACTGAGTAAGAGGGGACTCAAGACAGAAGCAGTTTTTCAATTGAAGTATAATTGACACACATCACAGTGATTTGACATTTGTATACATTGCAAAATGATCACCACAATAAATTCAGGTACTGTCTGTTAATTATTAATTGTTAGCCAAAGTTAATACACTATTATGGATTACAGTTTCCATGCTGTACTTTATATCCCCATGATTATTTATTTTATGTTTGGAAGTTTGTACTTCACCCCCTTCACCCATTTTACTCTTCCTTAGCCCTCTTCCCCTCAGGCAACTACCAGTTTGTTCTCTGTATCTATGAGTCTGGTTTTGTTTTGTTTTGTTTTTAGATTCTACATATAAGTGAAATCATGCAGTATTTTTCTTTTCCTGTCTGATTTAATTTGCTTTGCATAATATCCTCTAGGTCCATCCATGTTGTTGCAAATAGCAAGATTTCACACGTTTTCATGGCTGAGTAGTATTCCTGTGTGTGTGTGTGTGTGTGTGTGTGTGTGTGTGTGTGTGTGTCTGTGTGTCTGTGTGTGTGTGTGTGTACCATATCTTGTTTAGCTGTTTTTCCTTTGATAGCTACTTAGATTATTTCTATATCTTGATTATTGTAAATAATGCTTCAATGAACATAGGAATACATATATCTTTTCAAATTAGTCTTATTGCTTTCTTTGGATAGATACCGAGAAATGGAATTGCTAGATCATGTAGTAGTTCTATTTTTAATCTTTTAAGGAACATCCATGCTGTTTTCTGTAGTGGCTGCACTACCAACAGTGCACAAGGGTTCCGTTTTCTCTGCATCCTCACCAACATTGTTGTTTCTTGTGTTTTTTATAATTGCCATTCTGACAAGTGTGAGATGGTACATCACTGGCTTTGATTTGCATTTCCCTGATGATTAGCGATGTTGAGCATTTTTTTCATGTACTTGTTCTCCATCTTCTTTAGAAAAATGTCTATTCAGATTCTCTCTACGTTTTTTAATTGGATTGTTTTTATTGTTGTTGAGTTATATGAGTTCTTTTTTATTTTTCAATTATGGTTGACATTCAGTATTATATTATTCTCAGCTGTACAGTGTAATGGTTAGACATTTATATAATGTATGAAGTGATGCCCCCGATAAGTCTAGTACCCACCTGGCACTATACATAGTTATTACAATATTATTGACTATATTCCTTATGCTGTACTTTATATCCCCATGACTATTTTGTAATTACCAATTTGTACTTTTAATCCCTTCACCTTTTTCAGTATTAGTTCTTTACATATTTTGGATATTAACCCCATATTAGATATATGATTTGCAAATATCTTCTCCCATTCAGCATGTTATCTTTTCATTTTGTTGATGGTTTCCTTTGCTGTTTAGACACTAATGTGATCTATTCCCATTTTATTTATTTATTTATTTATTTATTTATTTATTTATTTATTTATTTGTTGTTCTTATTGCCCTTGCCTTTGGATTCATATCCAAGAAAACATTACTAAGACCAGATGTCAGGGAGCTTACCGCCTATGTTTTCTTCTAGGAATTTTATGGTGTTAAGTCTTACGTTCAAGTCTTTAATCCATTTTGAGTGAATTTTTGTATGTGGTTCCAGATAGTGGTCCACGCTCATTCTTTTGCATATGGTTGTTCAGTTTTCCCAGTGTAATTTATTGAAGAGACTATCATTTCCCTATTGTATGTCCTTGCCTCCTTTGTCATAAATTAATTGATCTTATGTGTGTGGGTTAATTTTTGTGCTGTCTATTCTGTTCCGTGATCTTTGTGACTGTTTTCTACCAATACTATACTGTTTTGATTTCTATAACTTGGTAGCATTATTTGAAATCAAGGACAGAAGCTTTTATTTTCCTATTTCTGGTCTGTTGTAACTACACTAGTGAGATTAGGAATTTATTCATCAGATCATAACACACTGTAATTAGTGATCCCTTTTGAAGCTTGGAAGATGTAATTTGGGGACATTTTTTTTTAAATCCCAATTTTATAAAGTAAATTATTAGTTTGTAGAATACCTTATTTCAGTAAGAGTTATGGGTTAATGATGTATATCACTTCAAGAAAGTTTTAAATCAGGGGGTTGCAAATTTTTTCTGTAACGAGAGAAATAGTAAATATTTTTGACTTTGCAGGTCAGAAGGTCAACTTTGCTACTGAAGTGCAAAAACATTCGTAGACAGTGCATACATGAATGGGTGTGATGTGTTCCAATGAAACTTTACAACAGTGGGTGGTGGGACAAATTTGACCTTAGAACTGTAGTTTACTGTCTCCTTTTTAGATAGATTGCTGATAGATTCATAGTAGCTAATAAAGGGAATATCGATTTTTAAATGTATTTCTCTCATCGTCTTAAGGCTTCCTCCAAGGAGAAATAATTTTTTATCAATAGTGTTTTTAAAGCTTACTCATTAATAAGAATGCCATTTGTCTAGCTTAGGATGGAAATTTGTAAAGCCCTCATAGTAAAAATAAAGAGACAGTATGAAACAGTTGCTACAGCTATTAAGAGTATTCCACTGTCATTTGAAAAAATATTTAGGAGTACTTATATAAATTGAATTACGCCTAATTTGGAGAACATTTTCCTATCTCAGCAGTAAAAATACAAAAAAGATTTTAGATTTTTTTATTCTTATAAACACAAGCCCCATATATTTAATCATTGAGGTACCTTTAGGTGTACCCAAGTAGAGGTTTTCATTTCTGTATCATTTGGAATCTACTGCTCACAGTTCTATAGATGCCTGTATTTTACATGAAACACAAATACTTGAAACCATTAGCACACTTCTCCAAAGTTGGAATGGTCTCCCAAAGAGGCATCACAGATCAGTAGAAATGATATGATATGATAATGCCACTTCAACTGACTAACACTTAAGTAATCAACTAGTTGGAAAAAGATAAAGTCTGTAGCTAAAAGCAGCAGAAGATGTCACTTTGGGAGAGATGAAAAGTCACTTTCCAACACACTGTTAGTTATTGGTGATGGTCCTTCTCCAAATGTGGGTTCTAATTTTACGGACTACAAAAAGAACATTTTTCAAGAGAATTAGAAGATTAGACACAGACTGAGAGAAAATATTTACAAAAGACGTATCTGATAAAGGACTGCTATACAAAATTTACAAAGAACTCTTAAACCTCTACAATAAGAAAGCAAACAACCATATTAAAAATAGGCCAAAGACCTTACCAGACCCCTCACCAAAGAAGATAATACAGATGAAAAATAAGCATATAAAAAGGTGTTCCACATCATATGTCATTGGAGAAATGCAAAGTAAAATAGCAATGAGACGCCACTATAGACCTAGTAGAATGGCCAAAATTCAGAACACTGGCAGCACCAAATATTGGTGTGGCTGTGGAGCACCAGGAATCTCATTTGTTATTAGTGGGAATGCAAAATGGCACAACAATTTTAGAAGACAGTTTGGTGTTTTTTTTACAAAACAAACAAGACTTTTATCATATGATCCAGCAATCACACTCCTTGGTATCTGCCCAAAGGAGTTGAAAACTTCTCTCCACACAAAAAACTGCACATGGATGTATATATAGCTTTATTCATAATTGCCCAAACAGGGAAGCAACCAACATGTCCTTTAGTAAGTAAGTAGATCAATAAACTGTGTCACAGCCACACAGTGGAGTATTATTCAGCACTAAGAAGAAATGAGCTATCAAGGCATGAAAAGACATAGAGGAATCTTAAGTACTTATTACTAAGTAAAAGAAGCCACTCAGAAAAGGCTACACACTGTATGATTCCACTTACATGTATTCCAGAAAATGCAAAACTATGGAGACAATAAAAAAGATTAGTGGTTACAAAGGGTGCCGGGAGAGGAGGGAGCGGAGATGAACAAGGAGAGCAGAGAGGATTTTTAGGGCAATGAAAATACTCTGTATGGTACTACCTACAATTTTCCCAAAAAATAAGACCTAGCCGGACAATCAGCTCTAATGCATCTTATGGAGCAAAAATTAATATGAGACCCGGTCTTATCTTACTATAACATAAGACTGGGTCTTTAATATAATATAATATAATATAATATAATATAATATAATATCACATAATATAATACCCAGTCTTATTTTACTATAACACAAGACCAGATATAATGTAATATAATATAATATATAATATAATATACTGGGTCTTATATTAATTTTTGCTTCAAAAGGCACATTAGAGCTGATTCGCTGGCTAGGTCTTATTTTCAGGGAAACACAGAATAATGATGGATCCATGTCATTATGCATTCATCTCAACACAGAGGATGTACAACACCAAGAGTGAACCCTAAGGTAAACTACGAACTTTGGGTGATAACGTTGTGTCAATGTTGGTTCATCCTTGGTAAAAAAAAAAAAAAAAAAAATGGCCCACTCTGGTGAGTGATGTTGATCATGGGGAAGACCGTGCTTGTGTGGGGGCAGGGGACATATGAGAAATCTCTGTACCTCTCTCTTAATTTTTTTTTAAACCTAAAGCTACTATAAAAACTTAAGTGTTCATTTTTTATAATTAAAAAGAGCATTTAGTATGCATTGGTATTAATTTGTCAATACACTAATTCAACAGAGAACTTATTAAGGCTTACTACATGCCCTGTTTTATGTTAGATGTTAGGGATAGAGCACTGACCAAGATAAACACAATTCCTGGACTCTCAGAAAATGAGACAATTAAATAAATATATGTGACACATACTAGGATATAGACTGCTATGGGAGAACCATACCCAGTTTGGAGCGGTGTAGTTGGCAGGGAAAGTTTTCTGGAAAAAAGGAGCTTTGAAAATGAGATGTAAGGGATACATAGGTAAACCTAGGCAGGTTAGGGGGTGGGGAGGGTATTCCAGGCAGGGGAAATGGCATACGTCAAGTTTGGAGGCAAGAAGGAGCCTGGCATATCTTTAAAAATGCCAATATGGATGAAACATTGAGTTGTGTGGGCAACGGTTGAGGAGGGTTGTGTCAGGGAGGAGGTTTTGGGTGAAGCCAAAAATTCAGGCATGTTCTTACGTTGAATTTTAAGGCATATTAGAGAAATCAATCATATTTTATTTGAAGGGCAATTGAAAGCCACTGGATCATTTTAAAGAGGCCCGTGACGTGATCATATTTGTGTTTTAGAGAGATTGCTTTGGTGAAAGAGTACAGAATGGATTGGATAAGAATAACACTGGAAGTTGTTCCAGCCATCCAGGTGAGAGATAATGATGACTTGATGTAGGGAAGCAAGAAAGGGAATGGAGACAGAGTGGCCAGATTAGAAATACTGGCATGTAGAAACAACAGGACCTGGTAACTGATTGGACATCGAGGGGAGCGAGATGGAGAATGCAAATAGAATATCCAAACTTCTAGCTTGGCAAACTGAGTGGATGTTGGTTGAAACTACTAAACTATGGACTATTTTAGGGTTCAGGGTGACAATGAGTTTAATTTTGGACATACTGAGTTTAAGATGCTTACAAAACCACTAAGTAGGCTAGCCATATGAGTCAGGAGAGAGGCTTAGGCTAAAAATATGGATACCAGTGTTGTAAGGACATACAATAAAACATAACTGAAGTCTCAAGAGTGGAGATGACCTAAGAAGTGTGTATAGAATGAGAAGAGAAGAGGACTTAGGACAGAACCCTAAGGAATTCCTACATTTGATATGCATGGTAAAGTGTGCCAGCAAAGGAGACTGAGGAGTGGACAAAATCAGAAACCGAAAGCCAGGGAGGAATGCAGGCAGACTTTCAAGAAGTTTCTCTTTAAATAAGTGGAGGAAAGGATAGAGGAAATAGAGTCAGATGCATTAATGGTTCTTTTGCCAGACAGATGTTATGAAAGTAAATTGGAACAAGGAAATTAATAATAACTAGAAAATATAGTCAGTGATGGCTACAGGATTGGCTGAAGTGATGGACCATGGAATCTAAGCGTAAGAGGGCAGCAGGTGAAAGGTAAAGAGGAAAAAGTCAGAATAGTTGTCTCTGGGAGGATGGAGGAGGTTGTGCTGTCGGGAACACAAGAGTGGGTTCTGAGGTATTGGTAATATACTATTTACTGAATGGGGGTTAGCTACATGGGGTGTTCCTTTATAATTATTCTTCAAACCCTATGTGTATGTGCTATGTAATCATCTATAGCTAAGAAAAATCTTACTATGGGGTGGCCAGATGGCTCAGTTGGTTAGGCCATGAGCTCTGAACAACAGGGTTACCAGTTCGATTCTCACATGGGCCAGTGAGCTGTGCCCTCCACAACTAGACTGAAGACAATGAGCTGCCACTGAGCTGCCGGAGGGGCAGCCAGATGGCTCAGTTGGTTAGAGCGCGAGCTCTCAACAACAAGGTTGCCGGTTCAATTCCTGCATGGGATGGTGGGCTGTGCCCTCTGCAACTAAAGATTGAAAATGGCAACTGGACTTGGAGCTGAGCTGTGCCCTCCACAACTAGAATGAAGGACAACAACTTGGAGCTGATGGGCCCTGGAGAAACACACTTTCCCCCAGTATTCCCCAATAAAACTAAAAAGGAAAAAGGAAAATCTTACTGCCAAAGGGGGAGAAAACTGTGCTTCCAAAGCCTTATTATTACAAATGTAGCAGATGTCTCTGGTACCTGGGGTCATATGCCTTTGACCCTCCTATGGTTGCAGCTCTAGCTACAGTGGCCAGTCCTGTGTGAGCTCAGCATCCCACGTCAAGTGAATGACTCCCATTTTCTCACTTTCTGCTCAAGGGATTTCTCGGCCATGCCAGGAACCCACAGATCCTGTGAGCTATCCCAGACTAGACGTTATAATGGGTGAGCGACCCTCAACCAGTGGCAGATGCGAGCCCATGGATACCATTTTAGCCTGTCTTCCTTTAAGAGGACAATTCGGGGAGGCTTTCTCTGTGCTTCTTTGGAATATGGAAAAGTTCTGACATAATGCAGTCCCTGTTTCCCATAGTAGTAACTTCAGTAATACACATTATATTTCATGTCTTCCTCTCTGTTTCACTTTCCTGGTCCTTCATTTCTGCTTCCCAAGGATCAGCTCCCAAACAAACTATCCACACACAAGTCCTTTCCCAGCCCTGTTTTCAGGGAATCCAGAGACCATAATAAGAAAAATAGAAGAGGCTGACAGAGAAGACTATAGGAGATGAAGAAATTTCCTCTATATGCCAGACTATGTATTTAACTGCCTACTTAACAATTCCACTTAGACGTCTCAAAAATAACCTCATGATCTTCTCCTGTAATCAAATTCATGATCTTCCCTTGTAATACCCGTCTACTTCAGGTCTTGTAGCACCACTCATCCAGTAACAAAACCTTGGGCATCATTCTTCACACATTTCTACCTCACTCTTCCTGGGATACCCATCACCAAGTCCAGTTGGTTTTCCCTCCTAAATATTCCTTGGATCAGCTTTCTTCTCTGGGTTTATCTGCACTACCCCTCCCCAATATTTTATCATCTCTGTCCTGGACTATTACAATACATTATATTATATATTATACAATACACATCCTTATATTAGAATGATCATAGTCCTGGTTTGCCCTGAGCAGACATGGTTTATGTCCATTGCCTCAGTATAATTAATTTGTGCCCCTTTCACTCTTAACACATCCAGGTTTTTATAATAATACGTCATCCCAACCTAAACTAATTTCCCCTCATTTATTTTTTCTCTACATCATGCAGCTACGTGATCCCTTCAAAATATAAATCTGATGGTAGCACTCTCTTTAAGACACTTCAATGGCCTCCAGTTGTTCTTAACATAAAAATTAAAGTATTTAATAGCTTACAGGACCTTGTGTAGCACGACCCTTCTGATTTCACTACCCTTCTACCGGATACCATGTACTTCTTGCTCTCCTAGCTCCATATTGACCTGCTTTCTATTGTTTTTTTTAAGTACCGTTTTTTCTTTTTTTCCTACTATGAGCCATTGCACATACTGGCCTCTCCACTTAGGACATTCTCCCCTTGCTTTTCATACCCAATGCCTACTTACTGTTCCTGTCTCTGCTCAAATGTTGTGCTCAGGAAAGACTCCCCTAACCTCCCAGACTAGGTTAGATTCTCCATTGTTGGTGTAAATAGCATCATTCATACTGCTTTTCCAAAGCACCTATCAAATCTTCTCTTTAATTCTGAGACCATTTAACTTTACATTGGTCCCCTCCCAATTAACTGTGAGCTTCTTGAAGATAGACTCTGATCTCTTTGACTTATCAGTGAATTCACATTACCTGAGAATGAATGAGGAAGTCACAAATAGAAAACAAGTTTCTATTCCCTATATAGGTTCTGAGGTTACATAAGATAATTGCATGCAGGACTAGGTACAGAGGCTAGGACTAGGTATGACAACTTATAAATTACATGCAAATACTACTCTGCTAACTATGAAATACAGTTGACCTTTGAACAATGTGGGATTAGAGGTGCTAACCTCACCCACCCCAAGCAGTCAAAAATCCAAATATAACTTCTGACTCCCCAAAAACTTAACTACTAATAGCCTACTGTTGACCAGAAGCTTTACTGAGAACATAGTCAATTAATACATATTTTTTATATCATGTGTATTATATACTGTGTTCTTACAATAAAGTAAGCTAGAGAAAAAAGTTAAGAAAATCATAAGGAAGAGAAAATACATTCACAGTACTACACATATTTACTTTTAAAAATCTGCTTCTAAGAGGACCTGAGCAATTCAAACCCATGGTTTTCAAGGGTCAACTGTACACACAAAGATCCAAGATGTTTAAATGATGAGAGGTTAAATAATAATGCTTTTTAATTTTAATATGGAAAAATATTTTTGCCCTCATGACAAAAATATGTTTTTTGAGCCAGGAGCCAGAGTCTTCTGGAAACAAAAGTGAGTGTCAAAGAGGACTATAAAAGAAAAGTGGGAAATGATTGGTAGTGGTAAGAGAAGAGATATGAAAAGAAATGGAAATAAAGATGTAATTAACCATTTTCTTGTTCCAGACAGAGCTAGCTAGAGGAGCTAAGAAACTTAGATGGGTAAAAGGTCTTGCCCAAGCCTTCGTCGTGACCTAATGGCTCCTAGACCCTGGACTAACTTGTACCCCTCTCACTCTTTTACTCTTTACCTGGCTCTATTCTTTTTTTTCAATTACCTTTTTTTTTGTATTGGTTTCAGGTGTATAAAACAATGTAATAGTTAAAGACATTTATCATTTATATCCCTCACACAGTGATAACCCCTCTCGCCCCTCTACTACCCCTCTGACATCGCACACAGCCATTACATTTCCACTGTCTCTATTCCTAATGCTGTACTCCACTTCTTGTAAATGTATATATATAGTGTTGTAGTTGACATTCATTATTGTTCAGCTTCAGCTTCAGGTGTACAGTGCAGTGATCAGGCATCTACATCATCCCTGAGGTGGTCTCCCTAATGAGACAAGTGTCCATCGGATACCCTACAAAATCTTTACATTATTGATTACATTCCCCAAATTGACTTTCATATCCCCGTGGCTCTATTCTTTTTTTCCCTTTACCATTCTCTAAAATAATTTTAAATGTTTTTTGTTTCCTATCTCTTTTCTCTATCAAAATGTAAACTCCATGAGGCCACCTGCTGTCATGGTTTCCACGACAGTGTATCCTCAGTGTCTAGAATGGTGACCCGGGACCGAGTGGGTTCAAGAAAATGTGTTATCAGCTGATTCTCAGTCCAGTGAGGTCTGCGTTCATCCCATATGGAATTTGGGTCATTTTGCCAACTTTAGGTTTTATAACCTGTTGTTGTTGTTGTTGTTGTTGTTGTTTGGTTTTTGTTACATATCTGTCTACCTATATTTCTGAGCTGTTTTCTCCTTACAATTTTCTAACTTCCTCTCCACTACAAATTATACTCAGAACAAGACTGGAGCCACTTTTCATTGAATTTGATATCAGTGCTTTGAGTGACAGCTCCATGTGGAGAACTTTGAACCTCCTGCTGACTCATTATTTGCTTTAAAAAAAAAAAAATATTCGTCTCCTTCCTGAATCCACTGGGGAAATGTATGCTCACAAAAGAGACAAAACCTGTAGAACAAAAACTGTGTGGATATCAGAAGAATTGGTCTTAGCTTGATTTCTAAACTCAAAAGTATCATAGCAATGTTTAAAAGGGGGGAAAAAAGACTTTGAAGTATTTTTAGCATTCAACCCAATTTTTAACCCATTTAGTGTGTAGTTTAAATGGGAGAACCATGAAATGCCTTTCCAGTGTATTATCATCCTCAATATTTCTACCTGTAAGAAAATAAAGATATTGTTTGAATTTTTTAAAAAACATTTCAGTGGTAGAAATATTCAATTTAAAATGTTCCTTTGGAAGTTGTCACACAACCCATCTCCAGCTCTGCTCGCTGAAGGGTCATTGTTTCCTTGAAAGAAATTGGTCACTTACATTTCTTCTCATCTTTAAGTCTTTTCAGTTCTTTATATTTCATTCCAACATGTCTTTTGTCACCTTTGATTTTTGTTCTCAATCCTTCATATTTTACTTCCTTTGTCATCCTCTATGACATAAAGGATCTGCCACTCCAAATCCTTTAATACATTTGTCTTACCATTGTTTATTTTCCTGTCACATGTAATCTTTACAAATCTGTTGATTGTCTAAGTTTCTATACTTCTTCCTTACTTTATGGTTTGCTTCTTGAAGTTAGATTATGAATATATTAGGTCAATTCATTCAATTTTCTGTGCACTTTTTACCTAACATTCCTGGTATGATAAGTACGTTTTTTGAAACTGCACCATAGCTTGTGTTTTAAGACATAATTTGGATTAATCCACTAGGCAAGATTTCATTAATTATTATGCCCTGTGGAATGGTTCTGTAACCTTATCCTCAGTGCCATTGATAGTCTTAACCAAGCATCCCCAGCCCCGTTCAGTGTAAATTCTCTATTGTCTAAGTTTCTGAGGTCTTAGTTTTTGTTTTGTTCTCTTGTTTAGTGTTGTTTTCAGTGACCTCTCCGGTCACTTACTGCCATCCCCACTTAGTTGACATTCTTCCTCTATCAGCCCCTTAAATGTTGGTATCACCCAGGACTTAACCCATGCCATGTCTTTATCCCTTTATGGCTGGCATCTGTTCTAACTCATCATAGTCTCTGCTGTATTGTCAGATTTCTTTTGTATTTTTAAAATTGTGGTTACAAACTCATAACATATTCCCCATACAGCATTTCACATCCCTGTGACTATTTTGTGACTACCAATTTGTACTTACTAATCCCTTCACCTTTCTCACCCATCACCCAACCCCCTCCCATCTAGCAACCATCAGTTTGTTCTCTGTGTCTGTGAATCTATTTCTGTTTTGTTTGTTCATTTATTCTGTTCTTTAGATTCCACATATAAATGAGATCATATGGTATTTGTCTTTCCCAGTCTGACATATTTCACTCAGCATAATATCTTCTAGGTCCATCCATGTTGTTGCAAATTGCAAGATTTCATTCTTTTTTATGAAAGAGTAATACTCCTTGTATATATGTATACCTAAAGCTAATAAACAAATAAATGACATGTAACGTAAAATTTATCATTTTAACTCAGATAATTTCAATATCAGTTCAGTGTATTAGAGAATCTAAGGTAAAGACTACTCAAAATATGCCAATGATTATCTCTAGCTCAGACTTCTCTCCTTAACTCCAGACTCATAGTTTCACCTGCTGACTAGCTACCACCTGGATATTCCACAGATACTTCAAACGCAGCATACCCAAATTTGATATTATCATCATCTTCTGAAAATCTACTCTTTCTTTATTCCCTACTATTAAGCGTGCAATCACCAGTCCTATTGGTCATGTAAGCCAAATAACCCTGAACTTTCTAATTCAGCCCCACCATTTTATTTTGTCATTCATTCAGGTATCACCTACAAAGCCACATTATAGGTCTTCCCATCTCTTTCAACCCATCTTGCTCACTGGAAGTTCAACTTTTTTAACATGCCTATTAGTCAAGGTTGTAGAATAGTTATCTTTCTTCTCTAGGAGAAAAGCTAAATTCCTCAGCTTGGTATACAAGGTCTTTCACAATGTGGCATCTGCTAGGGTGTCCAAATTATTTCCTACCACTCTCATTACTCTTAATAATCAAATAATACTAAACTATTTGTAGCTCCCCAATCACCAAATGCTGCCTTTCTCTTTTAACATATACTGTTTCCTCTACTAGAAATTCACTTGTCACCATTCACTTTTGGTAAACTCGACCTTAAAGTCTCAGCTCAAAATGTTATTTACATTAAGTACCTTCCTTCCTGCCCAGTCTTCCAGGGGAATGCAGGTTCTTCTTTCTTCATTCTACCACTTTGCTATTTACCTGTATTTCAGCAAGTATTATATTTTACTGAAATTTATTGTTGGCATGTATATCTCCCACTAGAATAGAAACTTCTTCAATGCAAGAATAATGTCCTATTTATTTTTGTAACCTGGGTAACATGTTTGGTTGTTAAGATGTTTTGGGCTTCAAGAAAGAGAATACCCATTAAAAGTGGCTTCAGCAATAAGGATAACTAATCTAATATAACTGGAAATTCAGAGATTAGAGCAGGCTCCAGATGCAGTACAAACAGAGTTCTGGCTTTCTTCATCTATGATTTTCTTTGTTCTGATTTTCCCTCTGTGTCAGCTCTGACTTTCTCATTACTTTCCCTCCGGGTTTCAAGATAGCTGCCAGCAGCAAATATGGTAACATGGGTTTTTTGTTGTTGTTGTTGTTGTTACAATGAGAAAGAGAATGTCTTACCTCAGAAATAGGTTAAGATCCATCAGTCAGAGCAGCAAATATTATATTACATATCTACTCCTGTACCAATAATAGTCTTCAGTGATGCCATGTGCTGGTTGACTTAGGAACTTTGGGTTCCTAAATGAAAGTAAAGAGGGTGGGATTATCTTAATTGGCTTAGAATCTAAGGCTTAGATGAAACTAAATCCACCTCTAGAACGGGAAATGGATTCCATGGAAGCCTGAAGAAAATTGAAATGTTCTGAGGAAGTAGAAATGCAGAGTGGGTGTAGGGGTATCTGGGAATGAATGTTGTTCAAGTCACCACCAGTATTCACTCCATGACATGGCATTGGGCCCAAAGATATTTAGTTAATATTTGTTCAATGAGCCTATGAAAGATGATCTTCTCTCCAAACTGTGTATAAAGTAGGTGACAATGAGAAATGTTTTTAGAAGAGTTAATCATACACAAGTTAATCATTAGCATTGGGAGGCTCTTCCTAAATTCATTGCCTTGTCTTTTCCTTGACCTTCGCCTGAATCTTATCTTTCCCTAAATCTGGCAGTGAGTAGGAGCCATGTTTTTTTTTTAAGTTTTTAACAATTGGTTTAACAACAGTAATTAGAATATACTATATAGCTCAGCAAAAACAAAACAAAACAAAAAAAAAAAACCTAACCCATCATAATATGATATTATCAAGGAAAATGATACTTTATGCAACCACTCTGCTTTTCAGTATATTCTGTTTCTGCAGACCTAATAAAAAGGGATTATCTCAGCATCCTATCATTTTAATTTGGAACAACAAGAAACCATAAATAATAGAAATCATTTCAAAACATCTTTACTCACATCTAAAATATGAAAGAGTTAAATCAGAGGTTCTTAATAATTTAATCAGTGAAGCATAACTGGGGGATTTAGAATAAGTACCTAAACTATTAAAAGAGTCTTCAGCTGCTGTTTAATGTCAATATCAAGTTATTTCTTACCCGGGCCAACAGCCAAGCCGTTCCCTGGTCACATCCACTTTTCAGCATTTAGTGATCCTCTCAATCATCCCTATCACAGCCTCAGGAATGTTTCGTAGCAACTCTGCAATAATAGTATATTACTATTAGGTCTTGAATTTTGAGGTAGTTTATCTTCCAGAAAGGATATGAATAGAGCAATAAGACCAAGTAGAGTAAGCTTTATTAATGATGCCCAAGATTTTAGACATTTACTATAACCTTCAATCAATTTTAATGCCACTTCCCATATCCTAGTTTTGCTCTAAACCAGTCCAACTGTGTTATAGTCTCAGATAATGCAATGTTCGAATTTTTTTCTTTCAAATAGAGTTGCCAGGGAAACTTGTATATAATAATTTCCTTAGCATTTAACCCTAAAGAGTAAACCTTGTAATACTTCCTATGTAATACAAAGACAAGTGCTGTGCTTATCTAGAATATACTTTTCCTGTTACAAAATATATTCACACTTTAATAAAAATAAGAATAACTTGATTATCTTTCTTACAAAGATCTTAGAACTAAGTATATCAATGTATCCATCTACCTGTCTCTCTTATTAGGTAGGCCAGACCCTTCATCAAATTTATAATTGTTCAATAATATTTGAATGAAAGCCATTCTGTTAGATTAAATTCAGACTATCAAAATCACATTAGAAAAGCTTTCTCATTAATGAACCCATTATTTCTTTTCAGAAAATATATTAAATGAAAATGAAATCTCTGTGTTGATTGCTAATGACAGAAAATAATTTGAAAACTCTTATGTTTTGAAAATTTTGCTTTAGTGCAGATAATGAGGATGATTTAATAGACTGAGACATAGTCTTGAAAATAAGAGATGCAATTTGTTTTCAATCATCTAAGTAGGAAATGTTAAAATATTGTCCTAAGCTAAAAAAATTCATACAAAATGACAGAAAATTGCTTTCTGAAGGTCCATGATATATCGTGGTTTCCAATGGGCTTGATAACATCTACCTCATTGGATGGTTGGGTGGTTCAAATATGTAAAGCTTCTAGTACTAATCTCGTATTCTGAGAAACTATTGAGCAGAGGTATATCCCTTAACTACTATGTAAGCCTTGCTGACACACATCTGCTATTTGATTTGCAAGGATTCTTGGACACACCTCTTGAGACTACCAAGGATCTACTGAATTATATGAAAAAGCAGTTCAGTCTAAGATTTACGATGCTCAGAGGTGACAGAATTTTAAAGTTCAGCATTGGAATTTCCGCAAATTCCTTCCAATTCTAGAATTGTCTTATTGGATCACAATAATATAAGGAATTATGTCATCAAACACAGAGAGACTTTTTACATAAGACTACAATCAACATACAAGTTCAGAGAAGGGGAACATGAGGGTTAGCTGGAGTTGTCAACAAAGACTTCATAATGTAAGATTCTGATCATAAAAAATAAAAAGGATTAGAATAGGTGACAATACTTAAGTCTGAGGAACAGCTTGGACAAATTCACTTTGTAGCGAATGAAGGCATATTGAGTATTGCGTGAAGAGACTAGCTAGGCTGACATAACATGCACATTTGGGTAAGTAGTGGAAAATAATATTTTTCTAAGTAGAGTGGATGCAAATTCAGGTATTTAGAAACAGTCCTATGATGTTTCTCAACATTTGTCTTCTCCTCATCCCAACCCCACCTATCTCATTACACATAACAGTAGTGATACTAACATATCCGCATGGGGGTATTCATGTTACGGGCTATGACATACGTAAAAATGAGTGAACTAGGTTGCAAGATTGCCAAATTCAAGTGTACTAGTTCTGACTGCATCCTTTCTCGCTCACTCAGAAAAGCATATCAGAATGTAATTACTGTTATATTGGCAACTTTTATCTGCTCTGAAAACGAATAAACCATTTCAAAAATTCAGGGTTTTTTTCTTTCTGTCTGTGACACAACCCATTTTTAAATAATGATGATACCATTGTTTGGCAACACAAAGTAGAAATCAACTCTAAGGAAAAGGAATGGAGGTTTGAAGATATTTTATCAGAGTAATATTATGAGGCAATGATCAACATTTTAGAGTTTCTCAACATAGGGACTGGAGATAACTGAGACTTCCCAGGATTATTGAAAGGTTTCTCAACTCTCTTAGCACACCAAGTGTTGTCTGTGAATCAAATAAGTGATGTGTCTCCCATATATATAGTAAATATTTTCAGAGTGATGTTAATGCTACTGCAATAAATGCAAAATCATTAAAATATTACTGAGTTCAGCTTAAGTTGATTTTTGTCAATATTTTTCTCAATCTATGCATACTAGATATATGATCATTATGCAGTGGATTGTAACATGTTTGAGATTTCGAAGGCATGCTCATAATATTGTAAACTGCCGGCAGAGTAAAAAGATTACTGAATTGGGAATTCAGAGGCCTGGGATCTGGTTCTCATTTGGTCTCTTGCCAACTAAGGGCTGGGAGTCATGAGCAGATCATTCAACACTTTGGGCTTGGTTTCCTTAATTGTTAAATGATGGGGTTCTCCCAAATAAGACAGCTTTTGAGGATACTACCAGGAATAGCATCTGTCATTTGAGGTATTTACAATAAGTAAGCTTTTCTGGAAATCTTTTCAAGATTTTATAACATGTATTTACATGACATTGAAAATTAAGTTACTGATAACTTATTTTTATAGAATAATTTACTTACTCACTTATATGATTGGGTTACAATTGAATCTGATTAAATAAGCCCCAAAAGATTATCCCTGAAAATAGATGAATGAAAGGGCCCTGACTTGTTATTGTTTTACCTGTTAAAGTTACCCAATCATGATAACTTTAGGCCCCCGTTGTCAATAATGAAGATTATCTATTTCAGCAATACTGTCTCTGAATGCATCAGTCCATACGTCCTTTCATTCCATTTTTTAAATTAGTTTATTCGGGTGACAATTGTTAGTAAAGTTATACAGACTTCAGGTGTACAATTCTGTAATACATTATCTATATATCACACTATGTGTTCACCACCCAGAGTCAGTTCTCCTTCCGTCACCATATATTTGATCCCTTTTATCCTCTTCAACCACCCTCCTCCCCCCTTACCCTCTGGTAACCACTAAACTATTGTCTGTGTCTGTGAGTTTTTGTTTCTTCATTTGTTTGTCTTGTTCTTTTGTTGTTTTCAGTTTTATATGCCACATATCAGTGAAATCTATGGTTCTTCGCTGTTTCTGTCTGACTTATTTCGCTTAGTTTAATAATCTCAAGATCCATCCATGTTGTCACAAATGGTACTATTTCATATTTTCTTATGCCACAATAGTATTCCATATGTATATAACCAAAGTGTCCTTTGATAGATGATTGGATAAAGAAGATACGCTATTTATACACAATGGAATACTTTCATTCCATTTTTACATCAAATTGGGAACATCAGTCTTCAAACAGTAAATTGTCCCTAGTTTTTCTTTGGAAGTTGACCATTCTGCCTAGCTATTTGCTTCTCTTCAGGTTCTTATACACCATAAAAAGTAGTCTTTGTGTATTAAATTCATAGAAATTAACATTTTGTTAATAAGAATAGCTATTGAAATATAAGATAGTCATGCCTTTGAAGTAGGACAAAAGTTGGAAAAACAACTTTGGTGACTTTTTTTTTATTCTTTCTACCATTTGACAGGGCAAAAATGAAGAATTTTACCAATTTAAAACTATATTTCCTCAAAAAATGCATAATTCCTTTTCTGTTTTTTCTAGTTTGATAAACCCTCGATAGGAATTAATGTTGTTCCAGTTAGGTTTGCTTTATTTCTTTCATGTGATTTACTTTCATGTAACAAGCTAGAGATTCTGTAACATATAACTTAACATATAAAAATATACCCCTTCCATGCCTTTTTGTCTTAAAATAATGAAGTAAAATTATTTTTCAATATTGATTGGCTTTGTTTTGTTCTGTAGCTTAGGATATTCTTTTAAGCCTGTAAACCCCTGCTGTTATGCCCTTCTAATTCCTGATGTTTGGATAGTTTGCAAGTATGTGCATGTTTTTTAAAGCATGTGTAACCAAATGAAAATAAAGCAGGGACTGTAAACATAAATAAATAAATAAATAAATAAATAAATAAATAAATAAATAGTGTAGAATGTAATTTTAACAGTAAGTAAACATATTTTAGTTCTAGTTCTTACCAAAATATTTTGGGATAAAGGAAATGTCAATTTTAAGGATTAGTATCTTTCTCCTAATTAAAAAGAAAATAATGTGGTTTTCTATTGTGGACTATGTAATTCACTTTACCTTAGAATATTTGAATCTTAAATATAACTTCATTTCATTGAAAAGTTTATATTCAAAAAATGTTTTAAAATACAAGATTTGATGGCATTCCATATCTTTTATGTAAAATATTGCCATCATGGAAAAAGTACCAATATTACTATGGTTTAAATATGATTTACTGATTTAAAAATTAGCATTAACCATGATCTGATGAAATTTCCTGTTCTTAAGCAATATAAATAAGAGGTTCAAAATGAACCAACTCCACAACAGGACAGCTTCACAGATCTTTTTAAATAAGCAAAGTAAGCTCTGTTCCTATTTCAGAAACCATAACCTGTAGACTCACAGCTTTCCCAAGCTATCTTTACACTCTTAATTTGAGACACATTCATCAAAAGGATTAAGACAATGAGATTCACGTCCCAAGCAATAGCAAGTATGTGCGTGAAAACTGTCACGCTATCGTTCCTGGGAGTGTTGCCATTTCAGTAGCATGATTTATAACCATTGAATAGTATGTTCTTGTTTATGATTACCTCTTCTACTTTCAAAAGGAATTTGAGATGGTTTGGTGGACATGGTTTAAAGAAACAAATATCATAATTTTATTTTTATGCTTTGTAACAAGCAATTTTCCCTATGTAATTGTTACTTGTTTTCTACCTTTGATTTGGGGTTCCTATTGTATAGTTGGTAGTTACTGCACTTGTGGGCCTGGTGTGCTTTCTTACAAGTTAAATGAAAACATGAATTGATTTTGATGTAGCTTCTTTCACTACTTCAGTTAGTGTTTGCCATACTTGCAGTTCAAAATGCGTTTACTGATCCAGAACTTCAAAAGCTAAGTTTAGCCCAGCACAATCACTTAAAACGAACAGAAGATAGTGGTTACATTTCCAATGTCATTATGAAGACAGAGTTCAAGACTTCAGTGTTTGAATTTGTCAAGTTCTTTGACGTTTTAGCTATACGATGTGTTCAGATTTCACTTAAGAAACAGGCACTCAGATGATAAATTTAAACTCAAGTATACCCAAAGAGTATAAAATGTTTTATAAGCCCTTAAGCAATACACATGCTACCATTTCTCTGCATGTTTTTTTTGTCATTTTCCAGAGCATTCAATTGAATATTGAATTACATAGCATGCAATACCAATAAATAAATAATTTTAAATAATATTATTCCAGGATGGAATGGCTGGAAGCATTATGTTACTTTTATATATTACAAACAAAACAATTTTGTACATAGACCAAAGGGATGGCGTCTTAGATTGGATTCCTTGGAAGCATTCTCTTGAGACAAAAATCTGCATACAGGTTTATTGGGAAGTATTCTTGGTAGATCCACCTGCAAGGTAGTGAGGGAGGCAGTACAGGCATACCTCGGAGAAATTCTGGGGTTGGTTCCAGACCACAACAATACAGCAAGTCATAATCTTCATGCAGACGAAGGGTCTTGCCTTCAATTTGTAAAAAACACAACATCTGTGAAGCACAAGGAAGCAAAGCACAATAAAACAATGTATGCTTTATTGAGCAGAGGGAGAGGCTGACCCACGATGCAGTTGCTACTGTATCCTCAGCCAATCTTACAGTGAGCATTGGAGCTGGCTTCCTCTTTCAGAGTTGTCTTAAATTGAGGCAGGTGAACTGGCACTTGATATCCTTGCTCCGACTGAGAGCAAGACCTGGCACAGATGCAGCTGTAATCCATTTGCAGTCATTATTAATAGTCTCTGGGGTGTGGGTCCATCAACTCCAGGAGAGAACCTCAATGGAGGGCCACAGCATCTACGGCAGATAGGTACTGGCGTAGTCTACTTACCACACAAAGGTTACAAAGAGAAGGAAGAGTAATGACGGAAAATCAATTGGTTGTTTTTCTCTGGGCCTTCATATATTAGAACCACTGTTATTTATAGAATAATCTTTATTCTGGTATTCAAAAATCTCTTTTAAATCTCCTTAACCCAGGTGGGAAAAGTCCACATTTTGCCTGGTCCATGGAGTCTTCCCCCCTACTTTTTTTTTTTTTTCAGTTGTGGTAAGAAATTACAAATCACATAACATGAAATTTACTATCTTAACCATTTTAAAATGTACAGTACAGTAGCATTAACTATATGGATATTATTGTGTAACACATATCTAGAAACTTTTCATCTTGCAAAATCGATGATGTTTTCCATTGGAAATTTCCATCTAATTTACTAGATTGTCATCTTGGAAAAGCATCTTAATGTATCCAAAGCTTAGTTTCCTCTCCTACAAATTGGTAGTAATGATGCTCTCCCTGCCCATACCAGAGTGTTAGAGTGAGGAGTCCGTGCATAAAAATACTAAAAAGACACTTTTACACTGTTCAAAGTTCTGTGCAAGTATAAGGTTTTATTATAAATCCAGACCAAAATAATCTACACTTTAAGATTTAATATTTCTTCATTTATGTTGGAGGTAATGATTCCTCAGTCTTTGTTCTGCCTGATGAAACTCTAAATTGAATCTCTGATGAATCAGTCCCTCTCCCTCTGCACATACAAGGTGTGATCAAAAAACATGGTAAATGTTTAAATAAAAATATTTATTACGGTAAAAGTCACATTGCCATTAATCCCCCTCAAAATACTCCCCCTCACTTCAAACACACTTATCTCATCATTCTTGCCACTTTCTGAAGCAGTTATGGAAGCCATCTTTCGTGAGTGTCTTTAGTTGCACTGTTATGGCTGCCTCGATGTCCTGAATTGATTCAAAACGTTTACCTTTCATGGTCGTTTTGACTTTGGAGAAGAGCCAGAAGTCACATGATGCCAGATCTGGTGAATAAGGTGGATGAGGGCACACCATAATGGTTTTATTTGACAGAAGTTGCCATACACCAGAAGTGATGTATGACACGGAGCATGGTCATGATGGAGGGTGAACTACAAATATTCATGAAAGAGGACTTCCAGAACTGCTTCAGAAAGTGGCAAGGACCATGGGATAAGTGTGTTCAAAGCTTGGGGGAGTATTTTGAGGGGGGTTAAATGTGGTGTGTCTTTTACTGTAATAAATTTTATTTAAACATTCACCGTATTTTTCGATCACACCTCGTATGCCTTAACAGCTCTGCTGAATATACTGCACCTCATTCCGGTATTGATAACAACAGCAGCAAATGTTGGTTGAGGCCCTACTGTGTGTCAGTCATTGCACTGGGTTTGGTAAGGATGAAAAAAACATGAATCATTACTTACCTCAAGTAGCTTATCTCATCTCATAGGTGAGGCTTGTGAGGGCCTAGAGCACATATGACAACTTTAGAAACTCATTGCTAGTTATTTTGCTATTTAGAGTAAAAATGTAATTTACCCAAACAAATATGAGATTCATTTAGACTGAATTCTATAGAGAGCACTGCTTATCTGGTTTTGCTCATGCTTGAGTGCAGAATCTTATCTCGGAGATTCAGGTAGGAGCAATTCTATTCAAAGCAAACAAACAAAAAACAGATTGGAGTATTTAATTCAGGAACTTTTAAGGTGCTAAAAATTTTGGTAGAATAGCGGTACATTTTCTGTAATTAGAAATGTATGATGTTCTCTAGCAGGTTATACCCAAATGGATACATAGATTTTATTCTCATACGAGTTTGGGAATTGGTGATTATCCTTCATCAATAACATGGTGTTTGTTATGGGCTAGTGTGGCTTTTCTTCCCTTCTCTTCTGCACTGGGCTACTTGCTTCATGGCTCTCATTATTATATACTCTACTTTGTTCATTTGCAAAGTTGTAAGTGCACTGACAATGAATTTCTACTAAAGACATTGCTTTTCAAATATCCTGTAAAATGCTGGTTCTCTGATTTACAGGCATCATAGAATGACTACAGGCATCTGCAATTCTCTGTCTTTCACACTTGAACTTGAAGACCGTTTCTGTCCTACCTGTATTCCCTTTACTGGATCATCATTTTTGTTATTTCTGGAGCAATGGCAAGGGCATTTTAAATCCTGTTCTGGATACAGGTCTTTAATACATAAAAATGACTGCTGTATCAGTTATCCATTACTGTGTAACAAGCTACTCCCAAATATACTGGCTTAAAATATGAATAATTTACTTAGCTCATAATTTGGAGGATCTGCTTTGGGCTTATCTAGGACATTCTTTTGCTGGTCTCAGCCGGGTTCATTCATGCATGCCTGGTCAGTTGGTAGTTGGCCTCACTCATATGTCTGGCACTTGGTGGTTACTGGATGAGGCAATGGGTCTGACAAGGCCTCTTGTCTATCCTTTCATAGGCTAGTATAGTTCACATAGTGGTGAAAGTGTTCCAAGTATAGCCCAGTGCTCAAGCATTTCTCAAGCCTTTGCTTATGTCATGTTCACTAATATTCCATTGGCCAAAACAAGTCACTTGGCCAATCCATATTCAAGGAGTGAAGAAATATCCCATAGTTCTTGATGGGAAGATCTGAACTATCCTATTACAAGGGTGTAGATTCAGAAAGGGAAAGAATTTGTGGACACTTACTCTCTAACCAGAGATGCTTTCATTTTTATCACCAAGACATTTCCTGTGTAATATTATTCAGTATTCCCTGGCAGCGATGGCTTCTGGTATTTACTGTTTCTGCCCAATATCATGTGGATAAGAGAAGCATTTAACAATTGCACTTGACCTATACATCTGAAATATAAGAGCGTGCAAGCTTGGATAGGCATAAAGGATGTCCAGTACAAATGCTAAACAAACAAGTATAATATAAACCCAACACACACACTCACACACACACACACACACACACACACACACACACACACGGGGTGGAGGGAGGAGGAGAAAGACAGAGAGAGAGAGAGAGAGAGAGAGAGAGAGAGAGAGAGAACAGTGATTCTCTACCAGAGGCAATTTTACCCCCTCAGAGGACATTTGATAATGTCTGGAAACATCTTTGATTGTCATAATTGGGAAGGTGCTATGGCCAAGGATACTGATAAACATCCTATAATGCACAGGACAGCCACCTACACCAAAGAATTATCCATGCCAAAATGTCAGTAGTGCTGAGGTTGAGAAACCCTGCTTTTTATTGAGTTCATGTAGGATGAATTCATATAATGTGAGTTATAGAAGGGCACTTTGAAGATGCAAACTAAGAAAGGAAAAGGCAATGATTATTTCTGTCTTCAAATTAGTGAAGGAAGGATGCGTGTTTGGGTGAAGTCACATTGCAGATACTACTCAAAAATAATATTTATTTGAGGAAAGAAGTCGGATGCACTTGATTGTTATAATCCATCTTTTCACAGCTAGTTCAAGGTGATCTTCTCTGCCAAATTAGATTAGGTATTATATGTATTTTGTGGGTACCATATGTTGTAAACTATAGCTCTTGGAGTCAAAAGTATTTGAGTGATTAATAAGTCATGCATATTGAGTAGGACGTGTAGGCAAAGTATCTAATGATCAGATCATTCTTAGAAATATGTGTAGAGGTTAAGCACATTCTCTGGGCATTTTCACTTGTTAATGTGAGATTCTGAGCAATTTGCTTTACCTTTTGGTAAAATGTAAATAATCCCTATCCTGAAAATTGTTTGGTAAAAATTAAGTAACACAGGGTTTATACATATCTTTGCCTACCACATGGAAAACCCTGAGTAAATGATGGTGGTGATGGTAGTGTTTGTGGTAATCTCTCTTCCTTTCAAGTAGCAACAAATATTTCTTTTTTTGATTATTTCTTTTTAAATTTGTATTGGAGAATATTGGGGAACAGTGTGTTTTTCCAGGACCCATCAGCTCAAAGTCAAGTCGTTGTTTTCACTCTAGTTGTGGAGGGCACAGCTCACCGGCCCATGTGGGGATCGAACCGGTGACATTGGTGTTATGAGCACTGCGCTCTAACCATTGAGCCAACCGGCCGCCCTTGAATTATATTCTTAATAGCAGGAAATAGTCAATTGAAAAGTAACAAAGACAAAGTAGTGCCACTGAGCTTTAAAAGTCTACAGCTCCCACACCTAACAATTTTTGTTTCTAAAACCCAGAAATACAGTTAGTTATCATGAACCCTTGAGGTCCAATTCCCCAGGCCTTGCCTATGTATAGCACGAGCCCTTATTGTGCTTCAATATGAATAATTGATGATGTTTGAGTCACATATTTTATTTTGTCTTTAGAATTATGAGAAAGAATATAGACAAAAATCAATGTTTATGTTTTTATAACATTTGTTTCTAATTTTCCACCTGTACCTACAAATAACAAACATTTAGAGGGATGAATCAAGGTTTTTCCTTGCCAACATACAATAGGTTTTTCTTTCTGAGTCCCTATATTATGATTTCTATTTTTGTTACCAAGTACTTTCTAATTCTTACATATTTCATTAAGCTGCATGCTATCCTTTCAAATATTCAAAAAGAAAAGTATTCCCAAAGGTTGCTTACCTAGATAATAGTTATTTTATCTATTGGGTGTATGGAAGGGGCTAAACAATCTTTCCTGTAACTCATAGTATTAAGTAGTAATGCAGTTTGACCATACATACAGAATGGTACTTTTTAGATATTTTTGTTAGTATGAGTACAATAATGTATCATCTTGCCTGATTTTTTAAGTATAAAAGTAAAGAAAATGTTACCTACGTTCATGCAAGATAGAAATACAATATGTGCTTCTTGCTTTCTTGTCAACCAAAGGAGACTTGTGAATTACAGAAAACCACATGTGAATACTTCAAAGGAAGTAATCCAAACACATTGTGTGTATGTGTTTTTAAAAGATTTAGTAGCTCCTTTAAATCTCTAAGTAAAGCTCTTAGTCTGACTAATCATGTACCCTTGAAACCAATTAAATTTTCAGACTAGAGAAATGTTCTTTAAACACTTTTGGAAAAAAAAAAAAAAGAGATTTCCCTCATAAAGCCAACACCTTTTAATTAACAAAATATTCAGAGCGAAGATGTGGTTTGTAATAGTATATTATACCTACTGTTATTCATGCTACTATTCTGGTGTGCCAAACTCAATTCATTTCAGCTATTTTGAGCTTGACTTTCTCTTTGCTTAACTATGAAACGAAAAATACAGTTTTTAGTAGAGTTATTTTAATTTTCTAATGAACGCATGAGAAAGATATGTTATAATCAACAGTAGTCAGACTCTACAGGATGGGGGGGATATATATATATATACACACACACATACATATATATGATGTATGTACGTATCTGTTTGGCTTAATCGTACATGTTGTAACACATGTGGTTCTGGCATGAACTAATTAAGCAGGAAAGATGTCAGTGTCTACTGCTGGAGGGACATTTAATAGTGTAACACCATAAGGACTATTTTCCATCATGACCCCATGAAGGAAGAGATAACTTCAACAGACTTGAGACAAATAACCTTGGTCTCCATGGTGATTAGAGAGGCTGAGATCTAAAGAAGCATTTCTAGGGACAACTTCTTATTACCCGAGTGGCTCAAGGCAAGGGGTGGATGTCAGGCAAGAATAATCCGCTGTGACTATGAGGGCATTAAATGGGACATGGAGAAAAGGACCCCTGCTGGCCGGAGGGGAAGCCATTTCCCATGCTCTTCAGGGAGGAGAACCAGGAGACCTATCCCAGAATGCCATGTCTAAGATTCTGTGTAATACGAAGTTTATGTATCCTAACTCCTTACCTGATAGGATTATGGTTTGAAAGACCTCTGGGCAAATCCCCTTTCCATCTTCTAAATTATGGTTAACAGAAAACAGAAACAAACATCTCCCCCAACCATTAGAGTAAAGATTCTGTTCCTCAGTCTGAGCAAAACCACTCAAACTGTCCCCTTACAGATCTGACCAGTCTGCACTTTACCTAATGAGGTGCTTTGCTTATGTTTCTGGTAACATGACACAGTGGAAAGAACCCCATTTTTTTATTTTTACATAAAAGTACAGGCACCTGAAAATGCAGTATGAATCAATATGATATACATAATAAAATAAGATAAATGCTCTCAGGACCTCAAAATTTCTCCTTTGAAACACCTTGCTTAATAAAAAAATATATGTAAGAAAAAATATATACATGCATGGACCTAGCAGTAACTCTTTTTAGGAAAAATGAAATATTTTAATAGTGTTCAAGATGGAATTGGCCCTAATAAAATGTGTGAAGTAGATGGAGATTAGTCTCTTTCCACTTTATGTTACAACTTTTTTTTCTACTCTTGGAGACCCAAAGTTTCTGAGTTTAGAATCCAGCTCTCAGTTACTTTCAGATACCTTTTAGCCATATACAGAAAGAAGAAAAGATCTAATAATGGTACAATATTTTGTTCTTCCTAGTGATCGTTAGATTTAAGTAATAAAATGTTAAAGACTTCAAAGTATTTAGGACCCTAAAGAATGGTGTAATTCTTTGCCTTATGGAGACTTTTTCATTACAAGTTTTCCTGGACCTTCAAAAAACACAGAAAGCTGGAGTTGAGATTTGAAGAGAAATGAGATTTTTGTTTTGGGAAAGGAGAGAAGTATAGAGCATAGGGAAGGCCACAAAGGTGTGAAATGGCCCGTGCTAATTAGAGACTGCTGAATACAGACTGAGCTGTGCGAAGCATGGGAAGAATGGAAGGCAGTGAGGCTGGAGTGTGAAGTCTGGTTCAAGAAACACAGAGCCCAGAATGCCGTGCTAATTTAGAAAGTGGGTAACCAGTAAACAGTGAGCAGCAAAAAGCAAATAAGAAGGAAAAAACACACCCAGCATACCTACAAGCTGTCAGAACAATGCTAGGGTGTGACTTACATACATCAATTCATAAAATACTTAGTTCCATGAGATGGCACTGTTTTCTTCATTATGCAGGTGAACACTCTGAGGCTCAGAAAAGTTCAGTTTGGCAAGCATGTGATAATGTCTTATCTCAAGATGCCTGTAATCTTGTCCAAGGTTGTATGTCTAGGAAATGGTAAGGCCAACTATCTGTGAGGGAAGGAGTATTATAATTGACATTTTCCAGAGGAGTACCTGGAGATTCAAAGAGGTTGAGCAACCTGTCTAGGGTTACACAGCTAAGAAATGGCAGAGCAAGGATTTAAATTCCACAGTCTAGTCCTAGATAGTCTGTTTTACATTTTCTTTTTTGATCTAACATCCTTCCCCCCCCTTGATAGAAAAGTGGGGAGCAAAAGAGTTGATTGGTTCTATTTTCTCTCTTTAATGTTTGACCTTCCATTGTCTGCCCAAAGCAGTGGCTCTTCCTCCATTGTCTTTTGCTGTTGTTCTGAAAATAGCTAAAATGACCTAAACAGCAAGAACATAGGCATGTTCTGTGTTCTTATCGTCAAGAAACAATCCTTTGAGGTTGTTATCTTTTAGCACTCACCCTGAGTAAAAGGTCTTTTGGTTTACTGAAAAAGCTTACTGTACATAAACCTTTTGTTTAGTTGCATTCATTTATCTAGGGGCCATCAGTTGAGCACCTACTGTATTGCAGGACCTGTGTGATTTGCACGGGATAGAGCAGTGAGCAAGAGGGACGCATTTTCCCCTCCCTTTCCCACCAGTATAGAGATGTTTTCAGATGTTGCGTGCTAGAGGAGAGGAGACCAGCAATGAATGGCCTGACCAGTCCATAAGTGAGATCATCAGCCCATGACTGCCCATGTAGCTGCATGGCTCGACCTCTCAACCCTCCTCTCAATATCTTTCAACTTACTTTGTACTTGGTGATACTTCTTCCTTTTTCCTCACTGGAGAATTTTGTGATCTCACCCCAATGTCATTTGTTTATGGTTTTTAGTCATCTTGACTCACTCTCTGTTTTTCAGTCTCTGGCCCTAGCCTTTCTTTTCAATAGACTTCTTCTTTTTTTTTTTTTTAGTGTGCTTTCCAGAACACAGTTGAAGTCTGATAATTCTCTGCATTCTTATCCTTCACTGTATTGAAATTTGAGATGACACAATCATTTCCACTTCATTAAATGCTTCTTTTTTTGGTCAGAAGTAAGTGTGGAGAAAAAAAAAATCTCACTCCTGCTGTCTTTTGAGGGTCAAGTTTTCAACAAGTAAAGTTTAAAAAAAAAAAAAAAAAAACGTTTTCCAACACTTCCCAGAACTTTGAAATCCTCCCAAATGGCCATATGTTGCTTTGGTTATCTATTGTGTATCTATTTGAGAATAATTTGGTCATATTTTCTACTTAGCCAGACATTCTTGGAATTTAGCTCTCTCTTCATCCTCACGCATGCGTCCTCCCCAGGGATTCAGGTCCTCTCTTGGAATTCCTTTTAAGATTTCTAGATGTTGTTGGCTCCCGTGCTTCTCTGACTGTTGGATCACAAGATGCGATTTCTGCTTCAGATTGTTTCATTCTTTCTAGAAATAGCCTCAGAGTGATGAGATAGCTTCAAGGAACAATTTCCTCTTTATCTCAGTATTACTGTCTTTCAGTTATTACTTCTTGGCATTAGTCTTTTAACTCTGACACCTCACTTTTTTTTTCATCCTGCCTTGTTCAAAATTATTTCTTTCATCTGTAGGAACCACTTGTTGTCTCTGAGAAGCTTGAGACAAGGCATCCCTCCATTCCTCTCCTCATCTTCAACAACGACAAAAAACAAAAACAAACAAACAAAAAAACCACCTTGAAAGTGCAGAAACCAATACAACTATGAAAAGGAATTATAGCCACCTCAGAATGGAATGCTAACATGGCACATTTTTCTCATGTACCTGGAACACTTCCCTTGTTGTCCATGCCTCTCTGGTCTCCCACTGAGATGTTGTCTTTTGCAGCTTTCCCTCAAAGCTTCCTTCCTGCACTGTATAGTCAGTCCACTATTTCTTTGCTACTGGTCTATTGGATATATTAGGCTCCAGAAACCATTGCTTATAAACAGAGGCATTTTCTACCCCTCATCACTCCCCTTTGATAACCCAGCTTTTGTTGGTACTATCAATTCACACCAGCAAGTTCAGCCCCCTTCAGTAAGTATAGGGCCACAAGTAGACCTTTGACTGCGTTTTCCTCAGATATTTTCACGTATTTCTACCCCTGATCTCCAACTTCTCACCATATTTGCTCATCCCTGTGTTTCTTATTTATCAGGTGTTTATAAAAATAGTAATACCTAACATCATTACCTACTAATGGCAGGAACTATGCTAATATTGTTGTTGTGATTTTTCTGGCATTGTTCTATGTATATTTCTTATATTAGTCATTGAATCTACACAACTGCCCCTGTGACATTTACCCTATTTTTTATCCCTCCTTTACTGAGGAGAAAAATGAGGTTAAGTAACGTAACCAAGGTCACAGATTTTCTAAGGCAGAGAGCAGGATTCTCTCCCAAGTGCTTTTACTCAGGAACTTCAGATCTTAAACATTACCACGGGCTATCTTACACTACAGTGTTCAACGCTATTAATATTAATTTAATATTCCTTAATGACCTTGAAACAGCTTATCATATCCAAGTAGAAAAACTCTGATTTTCCAAAACTGATGTAACTTGGGTTTTCCTCACTGCTGGCCACTTTATTACCGGTCTGAAAGAAAAGGAAAAAAATATGGTAAACTGCTCCCAATATAAAACACAGAGCAAAGAACGGAACATTTCATTGGCTTTGATTTCCCTAGAGTCCACCTCCAAAGTAATTTACTTCCTATTCAAGAAAATCGTTAAGTCAGAAATAAGATCTTATCCAATCTTTCCTTTTGCTTTTTTTTCCCTTGAATGAAAAAAATAAGTAAAAATTACTCACCTGACAATGTCTCAATGCTCTTTTTATTTTTTTAAACAGTTCCATAATCTATATAACTGTTCTTGACAAAGACTATTTAAATTAAATTAATTGTCCAGCCATGAGAATAAGCAAAATCATTTTGAAAGACTGTGTATTACTGAAATGTGTATTAATGCGTACTAATGAATAGTCTGAGTCTTTGAATTTTCTATCATGTAGTACTATGTAAAGTATCCACATTCTTAGGAAAAAATATATAATGCCATAAGTAATACTTTGGTTCAAATCATTGCCCTTCAATTAAAGTTGTTTTATTGTTACTGAAATTGTCTGATTACTCTCCCTAGGACTTCCAATACTATGTTGACTAACAGTGATAGCAGGGAGCAACCCTGTCTTGTTCCTGATTTTAGAGGGAAGGTTTTCAGTTTTTTTTACCATTAAGTATAATATTAGCACAATGGAATATTACTCAGCCATAAGAAAAGATGAAATACTGCCATTTGCAACAACATGGATGGATCTTGAGATTATCATGCTAAGCAAAATAAGTCAGACAGAAAAAGTCAAGAACCATATGACTTCACTGATATGTGGGATATAAAATTGAAAGCAACAAAGGAAAAGACAAACAAACAAAGAAACAAAAACTCATAGACACAGAAAACAGTTTAGTGGCTACCAAAGGGTACGAGGGGCGTGGAAGAAGAGGGAAAAGGGAGTCAAATATATGGTGATGGAAGGAGAACTGACTCTGAGTGGTGAACACACAATGCAATATATAGATGATGTGTTATTGAAACCTATATAATTTTACTAACCAAGGTCATGCCAATAAATTTAATAAAAATAAATTTTAATAAAAGAAATTGTCTTTTTAGCTTGTATTTCTAATTTTTCTCTTTTTTGTTTTTGTTTTCTGTTTTTGTCCTTTTTGGAAAAAAAAATTTAGCTCCTAGTCAGACTGTTACTCTGGTGACACAATCCGTGGTTACCAAGGAAACTGCCATCTCCAAACTAGAAATGCCATCTTCTTTGCTGTTGGAGGTACCTGCTTTAGCAGATTTCAACCGGGCTTGGACAGAACTTACCGACTGGCTGTCTCTGCTTGATCGAGTTATAAAATCACAGAGAGTGATGGTGGGTGACCTCGAAGACATCAACGAGATGATCATAAAGCAGAAGGTATGGGCAAAAAAAGAGAAAAGCCGACAGGGGCTTTTCTTGCAAGTGAAGATTTTCCACAAGTCAATTTACTCTCCTAGACCATTTTCCATCAGTTTTTAGGCAGCTTTTCTCTGTCAGCAAACATACTACTCTCTCTACTCTATTCAGCCCAAGTATGATCAAGGAAACAAATTAATGCAATTATCTAAAACAGCCATAAATTAAAAGGGAATAATAATACAAGGGAAAAAAAGCATAAACCTTACAAGTAAAATTGGCTTAATTAAATTCACTAAACAACTGGTATTTTTAAAATCTATTTAATAGCAAAGAAGTAGCTCAATTGAGCTGTTTACATTTAAACTGTTTGTTTTGTCACTCTGCAACCATAATATATTACAGAATCGAATATAATAACCTGGGAATTAGTTATTTATTCTTCTGAGTTGTCTGTGCCAATTTTCCTACTCCGACGATAAGGATAATTGAAAGGAGCTATAAATTTAAAAACAGAAAAGTAACAAAATGTAATATATTTTAAAATACCTTAGACCTTAATTTTGGTATTTATGCAATGCCGTACTCAAATAAGCATGTTTTTAATACAAAGATTGCATTTCTTAGCCTCATTTGATTCCATTCTACAAAATTCTGACATCAGCTAGAATAGAAACATAAGAATACATTTATATAAATATGGTTCACCTAGCTAGAACAAATATAGTATATATTTTTATATTTCTGAATGAATAAAAAAGTAATTTTGAAAGATTTACACAGTACAGTTATTTCACCTGTAATGATTTTCAAGGCTTTTCTAAAGAAATAATAAATTATACTGAAGGTTTTTAATTGTTAGAGAACTACTTTTTGAAAAAAACAAGGAATAAGGCACACAAATTTCTTTTTAAAATAAACGTCAGCGATTCAGCAGGAATAAAAAAGTCTTGATAGTAAACAACGTGCATATAAAGTACCCTGAGCTTAGACTTAGAAGACCTGAATTTAATGGGCTTTCTTTGTCATTTGCAAATGACATGATTGTGGTCAAATCGTTTTCCAGATATTGGTTTCCTCTTCTGGGTACAGAGCACACAGAATTCACACTCACCATATACTGATAGATATGTGTGTATATAAAGATATTCAAATATCACACACACACACACACACACACACACACACACACACACTTTCTTTTATTACTGCTTTGTAACAAGAATTAGTAACCATTTTTCAGAAAAAGCTATTGAGGCTCATAATCACGCTCCTAGTAAGTAACAGAGCAAAGCTTCAATTCCAAGTCTGTTTGGTTCCAAACCCTGTGTTCTTACTGTGTACACTGCCTACGTCACCAATGGCTACCATTTGGTGATGTAAAATACATATGCATATGTATATTGTATGTGAAGTCTACATCAGGCACCATGCTAGGCATTTTACACTTGCAGTGTGCTGATACATAGAGAAACAAAAGGTATATTCTTTCATAATATCATGCTGAGTTATACCAGTACTTTGAGGGCTACCATATGTTATAATGGTTAAAGCTAAGACTTTGGAGTTAGACTTTCTGGATTCAAAGCTTGGCTCCGCTACTACAGCTGTGTGATATTGGGTAGGTTATTCACCCTCCCTGCACCTGAGTTTATCTATCTGTACACTGTGGATAATGACACTATCTGCCTTATAGGTTGTCGTGGGGAATTAAGTTAGGTAGTACATGAAAAATGCTTCCTACCTCACTTTGCTTGCTGCAAGTATTCAGCTAATGTTAGTAATGAAAATTAGGTTCTATGACAAACTCTGTACATGGCATTTGTATTGTGCAAACTGTGTTATATGAATATTATTATATGATATTATATGATATTACATGATAATAAGAGTGTGTTACCATATCTGTCCCCCGTTCCGCCATTGACATTACGGCCTCCTATAAAAGGTAATAGATATTAGAATGGGAAAGAAAGTCCACACGCCCTTGGGAAGGGTTTGTGAGCCTTGCCTTTAAGGAAAGCATTGACCTATTCAGTAATCTTCAGAGTTCTCCAAATAAATATGTCTTTTCCGGAAAGGGTGACTAATTTAATGCCTCTTGAAAGTGATAGTCTTTGAGTATAAGTCCAAAATTAATTTAGAAAAGTTCAGATGCCATGTGTAGGGTCACAGAAAGCAAAGATTTATAAATGTCATGTGTATGGGGGGAGGTGTGTATTCCTTTTCTTGCTAAATAGTGGGGATGTTTTTTCTTGCTTCTTCTGCTCATGTTAAAAACTATAAAGACATTGTCAGCTCTTGCGTTTTATAGCTGCAATCACTAAATATTCAGTAAGATGACCCTAAATCAACATTAAACAAATGTGTTTGTGTAGAGGGGGACAAAAGAGAAAGGTTAAGGTCGGGGAAGTGTTTATTATAATATCAGGAAGTAAATATTTCCTCTATGGAAGATTTTAAATTAAAAAATTCTAATTTTAATATTTGAAGTTTGAGAAAAGAGGTAATATTCTAAAAGACCTTTATAAACTGTAAAACACTCAATGCCTATTTATTCATATGTTTTTTAATAAAATTGTATTGAGTTACTACTAAGTGCCTGGCAAATACACAGTTGGACAAGACAGGAATGTACAGATTAAAACAGGTGAAGAAAAAAAAAACAGTAATAGCACTATGATGGAAATAAATTTCAGGATAATACCTAGCACATATTTAGCACTAATGATATGCCAATCACTGATCCAGTATATCTGATGTATTAATGCTCACAACACGGTGAGATTGACACTAAAGCACAGTGAGGTTAAATGGCTGCCCAAGCTCAAGTAGTGAAGAGACAGCATTGGAATTGGAACCCAAGCAGTCTAATTCCAGAGTCCCCACCTTTATCCATCATGGTTTTCTACTCCCTGGGCATGCTTTGGGTGATACTCTGAGGATGTAGTTCAGGGAGAAGGCACCTAACTAAGCCAGGGAAGAGCACAGATGTCAGGAAAAGCTTCTTGAAAAAGATAAAACTTAAGCCAAGCATTAAAGAACAAGTTGTAATTAACAGGTCGATAAAATGAAAGGGAACAAACTACTTCTCACTAAAATGGGAAACAATATGGTGTGTTATAGAAGTTGTAATTTTATTGGCTGAAATTAAGGGTATATGATGAGAAAGAAACTAAGAGGTTGAATAGAGAAGGGCGGGGCCAAAAATGGGAATCTGTCCTTGCCAGACTAAGGAGTTTTGATTATGGCCTGCAGGCCGTAACAACCCTCGAAGGATTTTAAACAAAGAAGGAAAATCCTCAAATGTAGTTTAGTTGTATATAAATTAGGGTTCTCTGGAGGCCAGCAACAGAAAACATCCCCTGATGAAATTAAGTAGAAAGTAAATTTACTGGGATTAGTATGAAGGCAATGGGAAAGGCTTAGAGAAAGAAAAGAGACCTGAGCATGCCTGGCCTGCGTATCTAGTTAGCAGGAAGTACTGGAGGCTCTTTGTGATATTCTTTTTTTCTCCATCCTGTGTAACTATTCACAATGTAAAGTCCTGGCACAGAGAGTCCAGTTGACCTTGTTTGGGTCACACACCCCATCTTTTAGCGAAAGGAGAGCAGAGAACTTTTATTTGAATCCCTCTCCTTCCTAAGCCCCTCACGAGGGAATAGTAATTTCCCCCAAAGAAACCAGGGTCTGTTGAAAATAGAAGAGGGAAAGGATGCAGAGCAGCCAATACACAATAAATGTCCACTGAACTCAAGCAAGGATATGTAGAATAGGGTGAAGGACAGAGCAAATACACAAAGGAGATTTGAAGGTGGTGATTATGATCTAAGCAATATGTTTATCTATTCCAACTTTGCATCATGGTGACCTGAAATAAAGACCATTTATATCCCAGCACCTAAATATAAGTTTGTTTAACTCTTGCATATACAGTAATTGGTTCGTAATAAATGTAGATTTCTTGATGGATGATGTGGATGAAATGTGATAAGGAAGCCCCATTTTTAACAGACATTGGAGTTTGGAAATTATAGCTGCAAAACATCAGAAGTTAGACAAAATGATATAACAAAACATGATATGACTCTAGGAGAACTTAGTATTGAATTTATGAGATGCAGGCCAAACTTAAGACATGCAATGTCCATTATACCCAGAAAGGGAATAATGGACATGGCTTTTGAATAGTTAAGTTTTCATAGTTCTGGACCTTCAATTTGAAATCGCATATTTATATTTGCTTTCTGTTCTCCTTTAGCACAAGTTGTTTGATTAAATTCTTATTTTAGAAAATAGAGCGCTGCTACTATTTTGAAATGAAAATAATTTTTACAAAGTGAATTCCATTAGGCAAAAAAATGGAAGTTAAATTATAATACAACTTTAACTTTTTAAAGATTGTAAAATGTAGCCATGTAAAAAATTAAGCAACTCGGCTGCTTACTTTTAGAGAGTAAAAAAAACATACTATTATATTGCAGAGAAGTAGAGGTGTAAACTATGCCAATTAAGCCTTTAAAAGCAAAACCTGCATAAAGCTCCAAGTCTATTTTCTAAAATTGTGAGTTGATAGCAAGGATTTGTAATTTATAGTTTAATGTCAGAGAAATCTGATAACAAAATGTCTTCCATATTTTGCTACATGTGTAAATAAATTTGCTCTAAAACAAAATTGTTTTGACAGTTATTCACAGTTTTCTTTTAATGACTTAATCTATCAAATAAGGGAGAAATATGTCTAGAGTTTTTCTCTGAAAATGATGATTACCTATGACTCTTAGGGAAGGAAGGAGAGAACAATAGAGGAGGGGTAGAAGGGAAGAAGGAAGGAAAGAGAGGAAAGGAAGAAGGGAAGAGGAAGAAGGAAGGAAAGAAAGAAAGAAGGGAGAGAGAGAGAGAGGGAGGGAAGGAGGAAAGAAAATTAGGGAGGGAAAAAAGCGAGGGAGGAAAGGAGAAATGAAAGAAGGAATGGAAAGTGGGAGGGAGAGCGAGGTTGGGGAGATAGGGAGGAGGCTGACAAATGTGAGATGTTTGTGGCAGTAGAGAACTATGTTGCTGTCAACACATCTCATAGGGTGGCCTTATGATATCATTATTTTGTAAACTACTGGTGTCTGATTGCCCATGCTAAATAAATTATAGTCTTTTTTCAAGCATTTTGGCCAGGTGTTCAGGGTAATTCACCACAAAATCTGAACCACAGGCACTGTATTGAATAAAGAATTGAATTGGCAAAGGAGTCTATCCTCTAATAAGACCTCTCCAGGTGGAGCTTGAGACAAATTAGCCAATCTGGGCAAGATGATAATAGCATTGTTCAAGATTCATTTTTAACTACACATTACACCACTACCTGGGAGATTTCATTATCCAAAGATTGAATAAGCAGTTTTAGTGGAAACAGTGTATATTTAAATGGGAAATAATTACTTAGATGTGTTTAATTTTTTTATTGTTAAGGTCAAAGTCTTTAATAAAAATTGTGTGATTTTTTTTAAACTCTACACAAAAAAATAATTGAATGCCTCCAGAAGCATTCTGATTATAACTTTTGTCGGATAAATTCAACCACAATCTGATGACAAAAGAACTTGTCTAGCATGGACCTAGAAGGATTGGTGGAACAATGTGTGGAAAACATGGCATTGATTGTTTAACTAAAAACAAATGAAGAAGTATGTTCATTGGTATTACTTTATTGTCATGAGCACAGCAGAAAAGTGGGCATCACAAATAGCTTCCTTCATTCAACCAATGAGAAACGTTACAGACATTATAATTAATTAGTGTAAGATCATTTGGTAAATGTAATTATCCTAATGTAAATCCAGATTTCTTGGGAATAGATGATGTTTACTTTTTTTCTATGATCTCCTTCCCCTTATTTCTCCACATATTGCTTAGATAATGATAATCACCACCTTCAAATCTCCTCATTTCTCCACCAAAATTATAATGAAACAGTTTATTTCCATGGGTATCCAACGGATTTCACAAGTTAGATGACAGTCACTTTAGGGTGAGGGCATTGATTTTTTTTCTTTTATCAAACAGCCATCCTGCCCTCATAATCTCATCTGTTCATCATGCATAATCTTGTTTAAGAAACGCCATCCAGAGTGTGTCATCTTTCCATATATAGGTGTGTGGCATTCTACAAAGACTAATGTTATCTGCTTGGCTGAAGATATTTGCCGATTTTCTACTGCAATTATCTTGTAACAAGCGTACATGTCTCCTGTAGAAAGCTCATAACTCTGTGGATCACTGCTCCACTTGCATACAATTTTTTTTCCTTAACCTAATGAGAGCCAAATTCAGTATTATCTTCACTGAAGGATGTAAAGATATGTCAATGTTGGTAATATGACTTATACTTTCTGGTCATGATGAAATAAACTCCCCTAAATATAAAGGTCATAGAGTTGCAAACAAACGCACACAATAAAAATTCACTTTCTAAGTCTCATAATTTTTATGGAACATGATACTATCCACTCTTTTTGCTTAAAGATAAACATAAGCTTTATCAGACCACATATTTCAGTTTATGAATGGAAATGCACATCTTATTATATTTCAATTCAATTCACTGTAAAATTTTCTGTCAAAACCTTATCAAGTAAAACTGAACCATGGTATTTACATGGATTCTGATAAAATGTCAGTATATTGTGTTTTCAATGAAATACCGGTGGGATCCTGATAAGGAAGTTTATGTTTGTCATTGTTTTTAAGTAGTGAATTCTATTTACCAATTTCCTTGCTTGAGTCTAGATATGGGTTCGTTTATATGAAATGACTTTTATTATTTTCATAAAAGTACCTATAATCTGGGATCTTCTCTAGCTCTTATAAGAAAGCAATATAAGTAATTCAGTATCTTTAATCATTTTGAAAGCTACATAATGTTGTTATACCCTCAATATTATTACTGCTTTTGGAACTTTATGTTTTGCAATAATTTTGGGTCCTTGAAATCTATAACTGAAATTATAGTGTGTTATAATGTAAGTTCTTATTATTACTCTGTGATGGTAATGTTAGGTAATGTTAATGTCAGGTGCATGGTTCTTTGTTCCTTCATTCTTTAGTTCAACAAATTGTCTTTGAAAACCCATGTTACATAGCACACTAAAGGCAGGTAAGGAACTATTAGGAAATGACAGAAAGAAGTGGTGGAGGAAAAGTTTGGATTTAAATTGGATTTCCTGTGTATGTTAGCAAGTTACTGAGAATAAGCTGAACCAATGATCACACATCACTATTAATAAGTGTTTCTGTACATGTATCCACAGTTTTCTGTATGTGATTACTTCCATTGACATGATAAATATATGTGTACATATTATTAACGTACGTATAAAGTAGACATTTTCATAGTCTGCAATGAAAGTAAATACTACTAATGGTTTTTTTTTCCTCCTTCAAATGGCTACTTTGGAGACCCCTAAGTTACAGTGTCATGCAGATTTATTAGAAATATAATGACTATCTTTTAAGGGCTTTGGTATAAGACTAAGTTTTTATTCACCTGTTACTTATTGAACACTTGCTGGTGAAAGACGTCAGTATTATTTGCTCTTGGACTTTAAAAATAAGAAGACTATATTCTGTAATTTTAGAGTGCATCTTCTATGAGAGAAGCATAAAAGGTAGAGTATAGTAACTGACCCGAGAAAAAATGCTAAGGTGTTTCAGTTATCTACATATTATAAGGAATGAATCAATCATTTATTTTCTTTTTATATGTGCCTGCCTCTCTCATATAAAAGAAAGTTAAGCTAGACTTCTCTTTCCAGATGTCTTATTAATTTTTACTTGATTACCTAAAGGTGAAAATTTATTTTTGCATGATATGCTTTAATGTTTTTAATTTTCATAAACTAAGCTGATTGATCAGCAAATTTCCAAGGTGATCATACCTGCATTGTTTTCAGGAGAGAAGCAGTAGGATTTGACCATGTTCTTGTGATCTTTTATGAATTCACTAAAAATAATACCAGGGTTTCTAGAGTAATTTCAGTCAATTCTATTTGCTTTCTAAAAATAACTTTGAATAGAATTTTAATCATTCATAAATCCTTCCAGATTCCCTCATCTTTATGTGTTACATTCTGTGTAAATAAGGACCATAATATTCAAGAATTATGTATTTCCTTTAATTTATATAAGGAAAGAATATCTTCTTTATTTATCTCAAAAGTAGAAATGCTTTGATTTACCTGACATAGTCTTCCTCCAATTATGGAAGCAGAATAAACTTTGTAATGATAGATGTTACCCTCCCCCGCAACTAATTTAATCTATGTTTAGCTCTAGGATTATTTTTAAACCTTCCATGTAGAAATAAGAAAAACTACAGCCACCGGGAAGGTTTGGGGCAAAAGTAAATCTATACTTTAAAAAGTAGAGAGAAGAGAATAATTTACACTTAACTCCTTCATGCCTTTTCTCCCTGAAATGCAAAAGAACTAGATTGTGATGAGAGGGAAAATAATCTGTAGCAACTCCTTTACGGCTAAGCTTTTCTGTCATGTCATATTATGTAAAAATCATAAAAAGCTGCCACAGATAGGACCATAAATGCCCTTTGAGAAATTTGACATAAAAATCAAAGTGCCTCTTTACTGTACTTCCCCAAGTTCTATTTTATTTTTTCTTAAGTTATATAATAAGTATTAGGCACTAGAATAGGACAGTTTTCAGGGACATATAATAGCAGTTAGAAATAATACAAGCGGGCAAAGAGCTGTATATAATAAGATTTTACAGTAAAACTGTTATCTAAATCAAAATGAGAATGTATTTCATTTTCAGAATTGGGAAACTTTTTTGATGAGAACCATGCAAGCATTTCAAGGTGTAAGTTCTAACCAAATCCAATTATGAGGTAACCACACCAGTGATTTAGGGTCCCTTCACAATTCTTAAAGTTGATGATAATGATTAGAAATGTAGAGTTGACTGGTTTGTCAGAGCATTGAAGCCTTTGAGATCTATCTCTGCCTTCTCTGTGAAACTTGTTTTGATAAGTCCAATCTGTATTGGTCTTCTTAATCAATAATTCACTGCAAAATTATTTTGTCCGTTCACTATATATTTGCTTGTAAAGCTGCTTCTATTGTTTTGATCTTCTCTTTTAAAACATTGATTGTCATTTCACTTTTTACATTTTAGCCTTTGGAATGAATTTAAATTTCCTTAAAGACAAGCATAGTATTCTATTATATTTACTGTAGCAGCTAAGGACACACTAGGTGTTTTGTAAATATTGTGGGTTTACTTTAATCTTCATGGATGACTACTTTACTTAGCATTTGGAATTTAACAATCTGTTATAGAGCCAAATGCATATTTATGTTTATTGTAACATATAAATGCAGCATGATTTATGTCTGTTTTTGTCAGTGATGAATGAAAGGCTCCTGGGAATTAAATTTACCACATCAAGCAAAAGCAATTATATTTTTAGACTCGAAGAATTTTAAAATTTTAGAAATTAAAGGTTCCTTTTTTTTCTGATTATTACCATTAGGGTTGTGTTTGGCTGCATGTGACAAAATCCTCACTGCAATAGCTTATCCAGATAGAAGTGAATTTTTCTCACATAACCAGACCTCCAGAATTGTGTGTTCCAGGGTAGGTCCAGTAGCCACAAAATCATGTGTCCCACCCCTTCTTTAGCCATCCCCAGCAGTCCTCCGCGTGTAGTTTCCGTTCCTTCCTGCAGTCTCAAGACGTCTACACTGCCTCTAGGCGTCACATCTGCGTTTTCGAATGGAAAAAGAGGAAATGAAGAGAGTGAATGCATGTGCCAGGAGTGTCAGCTCCTCTTTCTAAAGAAAACAAAACCATTTTTGGCAGCCCCACGTGGAATGATGAGAAATGTGCCACGTGACCATTCCTAACTTGAAGGGACCCTGGGATGTCAGAGTATGTTAAATGAGTAGGAGTGTTTCTGTATTTATAATTCAGAGTAAAACTGGTGACCTAATCCTAAAACCTTGCTGCTCCGAGCAAAATTTGCGTTATTTTAGTTAAGAAGGAAAGTATGAATATTGGGTAGGCAACTGGCTTTGCCTCCTAATAAGAAGCTCGCCATTTATTTATTTATTTATTTATTTATTTATTTATTTATTTATATTAGTTTCAGGTGTACAAAGCAATGTAATCGTTAGACATTTATACCGCTCTCAACGTGATAACCAACCCCAATCTACTGCCCCTCTCATATTATATATAGCTGTTACAATTCCATTGACTCTATTCCCTATGCTGTACTTTACATCCCGTGAATATATATAGATATATAGAGAGATTTTTTTTTAATAATAGTTGACATTCAATATTATTCTACTTCAGCTTCAGGTGTACAGCGCAGTGGTGAGGCATCTACACAGTATGAAATGATCCCCCTGATAAGTCCAGTGCCCATCTGGCACCCTACATAGTCTTTACAACATTATTGATTATATTCCCCATGCTGTATTTCATATCCCTGTGACTATACTTTGACTACTAATTTGCACTTTCTAATCCCTTCACTTTCTCCCCCATCCCACCCTCCTCCCATCTAGCAACCATCAGTGTTTTTGTTCCCTATATCTCTGAGTCTATTACTGTTTTGTTTGTTTGTTTATTCTGTTCCTTAGATTCCACGTATAAGTGAGATCATATGGTATTTATCTTTCTCTGTCTGACTTATTTCATTCAGCATAGTATCCTCTAGGTCCATCCATGTTGTTGCAAATGGTAAGATTTCATTCTTTTTTATGGCCGAGTAATACTTCATTGTATAAATGTACCACAGTTTCTTTATCTAATCGTCTATTGATGGGCATTTTGGTTGTTTCCATATCTTGGCAATTTGAATAGCACTGCAGTAAACATAGGGGTGCATATATTTTTTCAAAGTAATGTTATGGAATTTTCTCAATAGATACCCAGGAGTAGAATTGCTGGGTCATAAGTTCCATGTTTAATTTTTTTGAGGAATCTCCATACTGTTTTCCATAGTGGCTGCACCAATCTGCAATCCCACCAACAGTGCATGAGGATTCCTTTTTCTCCACATCCTCACCAACACCTGTTGTTTGTTGATTTATTGATGATAGCCATTCTGACAGGAGTGAGGTGGTATCTCATTGTGATTTTTATTTACATTTCTCTAATGATTAGTGACGTTGAGCATTTTTTCATATGTCTGTTGGCCATCTGTATGTCCTCTTTAGAGAAATGTCTCTTCATATCCTCTGCCCATTTTTCAGTTGGGTTGTTTGTTTTTTTCACGTTGAATTGTATGAGGTTTTTTTTATATAAATTTTGGATGTTAACACCTTATCAGATGTTTCATTGACAAATATCTTCTCCCATTCAGTAGGATGTCTTTCTGTTTTATTAATGGTTTCATTTGCTGTGAAAAAACTTTTTAGTTTGATGTTATCCCACATGTTTATTTTTTCTTTTGCTTTCCTTGCCCCAGAGGATATATCAGTAAAAACATTACTAAGGGTAGTGTCTGTGAGCTTACTTCCTATATTTTCTTCTCGGAGTTTTATGGTTTTGGATCTTACATTTAAGTCTTTAATCCATTTTAAATTTATTCTTGTATGTGGCATAAGAAGGTAGTCCAGTTCATTTATTTTTTGCATGTATCTGTCCAGTTTTCCCAGCACCATTTATTAAATAGACTGTCTTTACCCCATTGTATGTTCTTGCTTCCATTGTCATAGATTAAATGACCATGTTTGCATGGATTTATTTCTGGGCTCTCTATTCTGTTCCATTGACCTATGCATCTTTTTATGCCAATACCATGCTGTTTTGATTACTATAGCCTTGTAGTATGATTTGATGTCAGGTAGCATGATACCTCCCACTTTGTTCTTATTTCTCAAGATTGCTCTGGCTATTTGGGGTCTTTTATGGTTCCATATAAATTTTAGGATTATTTCTTCTAGTTCTGTGAAAAATGTCATTGGTAGTTTGATAGGGATTGCCTTAGGTAGTATGGACATTTTGACTGTATTAATTCTTCCTGTCCATGAGCATGATATATGTTTTCATTTATTTGTATCTTCTTTAATTTCTCTCTTCAGTGTCTTATAATTTTCTGAGTACAGGTCTTTACTTCCTTGGTTAAATTTATTCCTAAGTATTTTATTGTTTTTGAAGCAGTTGTAAATGGGATTGTTTTCTTAATTTCTCCTTCTGATAGTTTGTTATTGTTGTATACAAATCCAACTGATTTCTGAATATTAATTTTGTATCCTGCTACTTTACTAAATTTATTCATTAGTTCTAATAATTTTTTTGTGGAATCTGGGGTTCTCTATATATAGTATCATATGATCTGCAAATAACGACAATTTTACTTCCTCCTTTCCAATTTAGATGCCCTTTATTTCTTTTTCTTGTCGGATTACTGTGGCTAGAACTTCCAGAACTATGTTGAATAAAAGTAGTGAAAATGGGCATCCTGGTCTTGTTCCTGATCTTAAGGGGAATGCTTTTAGTTTTTCCCCATTGAGTATGGTACTAGCTGTGGGTTTATTATATATGGCCTTTACATTGTTAAAATATGATCCCTCTATTCCTACTTTGGTCAGAGTTTTTATCATAAATGGAGGCCCGATTTTGTCAAGTGCTTTTCTGTGTCTGTTGATAAGACCATATGATTTTTATTTCTCATTTTGTTAATGTGGTGTATCACATTAATTGATTTGTGGGTATTGAACCAACTTTGCATACCAGGAATGAAACTCACTTGATCGTGGTGTATGATCTTTTTAATGTATTACTGAATTCAGTTTGATAATATTTTGTTGAGGGTTTTTGCATCTATATTCATTGGGGATATTGGCCTATAGTTTTCTTTTTTTGTAATGTCTTCTTCTGGTTTGGAGATCAGGATAATAATGGCCTTGTAAAATGAGCTTGGGAGCCTTCCCTCCTTCTGGATTTTTTTGGAATAGTTTGAGGGGAATAAGTTATAGTGTTTTTTGGAATGTTTGGTAAAATTCACCTGCGAAGCCATCTGGTCCAGAACTTTTATTTGTTGGGAGATTGATGATTACTGATTCAACTTTGTTGGTAGTAATCAGTCTGTTCAGATTTTGTGTTTCTTCTTGATTCAGCCTTGGTAGATTGTATGTTTCTAGAAATTTATCCATTTCTTCCAGATTGTCTAATTTGTTGGCATATAGTTGCCCATAGTACTTTCTTAAAATTTTTGTGTTTCTGTGGTGTCTGTTGTCATTTCTCCTCTTTCATTTTTGATTTTATTAATTTGGGTCCTCTCTCTCTTTTTCTTGATGAGTCTGGCTAAAGGTTTGTCAATTTTGTTTTTCTTTTCAAAAACCCAGCTCTTGGTTTCATTGATCTTTTGTATTGTTTTTTTCTTAATCTCTATTTCATTTATTTCTGCTCTGATCTTTATTATTTCCTTCCTTGTACTCACTTTGGACTATTTTGCTGTTCTTTTTACAGTTCCCTTAGGTGTAAAGATAGACTGTTGACTTGAGATTTTTCTTATTTCTTTAATAGGCCTGCATTGCTATGAATTTCCCTCTTAGGACTGCTTTCACTGCATCCCATATAGATTTGGGGCCGTTGTGTTTTCATTTTTGCTTGTCTCAGGGTATCTTTTGATTTGTTCCTTGATATCGTTGACCCATTCATTATTTAGTAGCATGTTATTCAGTCTCCATGTGTTTGTTTGTTTTCCTATTTTCTTCTTGTAATTGATTTCTAGTTTCATAGCACTGTGGTCAGAGAAGACGCTTCATATGATTTCAGTCTTCTTAAATTTATTGAGACTTGTTTTGTGGCCTAGCATGTGGTCTATCTTGGAAAATGTTCCATGTGTACTTGAAAAGAATGTATAGTCTGCTGCTTTGGGGTGAAATTCTCTAAAAATCTATTAAATCCAACTGGTTTAACATGTCATTTAAGGCCACTGTTTCTGTATTGGTTTTCTGTCTAGAGGATCTGTCCGTTGGTGTCAGTGGGGTGTTAAAGTCCCCTACTGTGATTGTGTATTGTTGATCTCTGTCTTTATGTTGATCAATATCTGTTTTATATGTTAAAGTGCTCCTACTGTGTTTCCCTGAAAATAAGATCTAGCCAGACCATCAGCTCTAATGCATCTTTTGGAGCAAAAATTAATATAAGACCGGGTATTATATTATATCATATTATATTATATTATATTATATTATATTATATTATATTATATTAGACCCGGTCTTATATTATATTAAAATAAGACCAGGTCTTATATTAATTTCTCACTAAGTTCCAAAAGACGTATTAGAGCTGATGGTCCAGCTAGGTCTTATTTTGGGGGCAACATGGTATGTTGGGTGCATAGATGTTTACTAGGGTTATGTCCTCTTGTTGGATTGATCCCTTTATTATTATATAGTGTCCTTCTTTGTCTTTTATTATAGTCTTCATTTTAAAGTCTATTTTGTCTGATACAGGTATTGCTACCCCAGCTTTTTTCTCATTTCCATTTGCATGAAATAGCTTATTCCATCCCTTTACTTGCAGTTTGTTTGTATCTTTTGACCTGAGGAAGGTCTCTTGTAAACAGCATATGCAAGGGTCTTGTTTTCTTATCCTAATTCAGCTGCCCTATGTCTTTTGATTGGAGCATTTAATCCATTTACATTTAAAATGATTATTGATAGATACTAGTTAATGTGCCATTTTATTGTTCATATTTCTGGTCTTCATTAATTTGTTTTCACCTTTCTTCGGCCTAAAGAAGCCCTTTCCTGCAATACTGGCTTGGTGGTAATGAATTCCTTTAGCTTACTCTTTTCTGGGAATCTCTTTATCTCTCCTTCAATTTTAAATGCTAGCCTTGCTGGGTACTGGAGTCTTGGTTGTAGGCCTTTGTTTTTCATCACTTTGAATATTTTCTGCCACTCCCTTCTGGCCTGCAAAGTTTCTGTAGAAACGTCATCTGATAGTCTTATGGGAGCTCCCTTGTAAGTAACTAGCTGTCTTTCTCTTGCTGCTTTTAGGATCCTCTCTTTGTGTTTAACCTTTGTCTTTAACCTATGATTTGTCTTGGTGTGGGTCTGTTTGGATTCATCTTGTTTGGAACTCTCTGTGCTACCTGGGTTTGTATATCACTTTCCTTTACCAGGTTAGGGAAGTTTTTGGTCATTATTTCTTCAAATATGTTGTTGATCCATTGCTCCTTCTCTTCTCCTTCTGGTATTCCTATGATGCAAATCTTGTTGTGCTTGATGTTCTCCCACAGGTCTTTTTAACTATTTTCATTGTTTTTTATTCCTTTTTGTTGTTCTGATTGAGTGAATTCTGCTACCTTGTTTTCTAAATTGCTGACTCAGCCCTCTGCTTCATCTAATCTGCTGGTGATTCCTCCTAGTGTGTTCTTGATTTCAATTATTGCATTCTTTATTTCTGACTGGTTATTTTTTATGATTTCTATATCCTTCTTTATGCTTGCTATCTCTTTGTTAAAAGTCTCACTAAGTTCCTTAAGCATTCTTATAATCAGTGTTCCAAACTCTGTCTCTGGTAGGTTGGTTACCTTTATTTCATTTAGTTCCATTTCTGGAGGTTTCTTCTGTTCTTTTATTTGGGATATGTTTCTTTGTTTCCTCATTCTGGCTGTCTCTCTGTGTTTGCTTCTATGTATTAGGTAGATCCCCTATGTCTCTCAGTCTTTGTTGGGTGGCTTTATGTAATATGTGTCCTTTATAGTCTAATTGCTCAGTCTTCCTAATCTCCTATGTGTGAGTTCCAGAGATATCCCTCATGTTGTGTGTGTTCTGTTGTAGTTGAGCCTTAATTGCTTTTGGCTTGTCAGTAGGTGGGATTGACTACCAGGCTGAGTAGCTATGAAAATTGGCTATGCCCACAGTGTTATGAGCTGCTGTGTGAGGGTTGACCCCTCAGAGGAGGCTTGGCCCCTCCGTGCTCTTGTAACTGAATTACAAGAGAGAATTGCTTGCTCTTGTAAGAGAATTCCCTTTGGGTGTGCTGCTTGTAGGTCTAACCAGGTAGTGCTCTGGTGTGGTTTGAAGCTGGCCTCTGGGTATGTTGTTTCTGGTGTCTCTTGGGAGGGGCTCCTATGCAGGGCAGTTTCAGCCTGTTACCGGCTCGTGACTACCTGGTAGGTGCCTCAAAGCTGTGTGATGTTGGCTGCTGCCCCTGCTGGGTCTGGACGCATGTGGGGGTGACCTCTTTGTGAACTGAGTCTGGTTGCCACCAATATTGACCCTGAGGCAGCTTAGCAAAAGGCTCAGGGCCCCCTAGGCCTGTTGCCAGTTGTCCGCTGCTCATAAGGCCCTAGCTGTTGAAGGAGGCTCCTGAGGAGTGTGTGTTTGGCTGGTTGACCCAATGTCGAGAATACCCTCAGCAATGAAGCACTAGCTGGGTGGGGTGGAGTTCAAGTGAGTCATGAAATGTGACTGGTGGAGAAGTAACCGGTGCTTTTTCCAACGTTAATGCAGATTCAGGTCTTATGCCAGTACCTGGCCTGTGACCGTCCCCCTTATTCAGATCCCCAAGGGCACTGCAGCCAGCCTCCACTTCAGGCTCGCAAATTCCTGAGAGAGCTGCTCCCGAGTGGCTGCAGTGCAGTTTTGGGTCACTGTTTACCACCAAAATCTTCCCAGGGTACTGCGGACTGTCCACTCACAGCTGTAAAAAACCTTTTCTGCTGTTTCTGGGGGTGGGGCCTGTCACCTAGGCACCCAGAGTGCCCCTGTCAATGCAGTTCTACATGAGCAGGGCATTGTTACAGGGGGCTAAGGGATGCGGTCAGTGGTTTCTACAAATTCTCTGTAGTCTAGGCTCCTAGACTGGTGCTGGGCCCTTGACGACTAGTCTAGACGTGGCCTCATCATTAAATTTCTTTGTTTTAGTGGTTCTGCTCAGCTACTATTCAGATGACTCCCGAAGTTGATTGTTCTATAATTTGTTTGTAATTTTGGTGTGATCCGGGGTGGGGAGCAGTAGGTACAGCGCCCACCAGATCCACCATCTTGGACCACCTCGCAAGATACTCTTAACTAATGTATATTTTCTCCTCTAGCCTTAAGTAGGTTTTAATTAGCTAAAAATGATGTGATTGTATTCCTGTCTTCTTCGTTATCTCATTACAGAAGTGGTATGGAGGTGTGAATGTAAAAGAATAACCCAGTATGAATGTTTAGTGGTAGTAGACATCAGTTGTTTTACTTCACAGTCATACTGTACAAAAGACACTGAAAAAATGTAAATTAAGTGTGAAATTGAAATACACACAGTGTGTTTCAATTTCTTCTCCTTGTCTCAAGGAATAACTTCCTATTTAACGACATGCGTTTTTTATAATTCTCTAAATCTGCACCGTGCAATAACAGTAGCCACTAACCCCATGTGGCTATTTAAATTTAAACTACTTAAAATTTAAGAATCAGTTTTTCAGTCCCACTAGCCACAATTCAAATGCTCAATAGCCACATGTGAGTAGGGACTACTGTATTGGACAGCACAGAAATAGAACATTTCCATCACTGCAGAAAGTACTATTGGAGAGAGCTGTTCTAAACAGCTGTAGCACATATGTCCTCCATCGGAATTTATTTCAGATATTAAGGAAATAAAATTATATTATTCATTTCTGTCCTTTTGCCTCTGAGTATTTTTAAATGGGGAAAAGGGAAAGCAGTCACTTTCAGAGTAGCTTAAATAGCCTGACCAATTCTGAAGAGGTCCGTTAGACTCAATATGCATAGTATTAGGTCATCAGCTTTCATACTCCGGTTTATTAAGACTCAAACATATGCATGGAATTCAAGGGAAAGTAGAAGCAATTAAAAGATTCCCAGTTCTAACATGATGATCCAACAGGGAAATAAGTCATATGGCCCATTTAATATAAAACTTTTTAAAGGATCAAGTTTTTCTTCCTTGTCCATGTGGCCTTTTTCATAACATCTTTTAACCCCTTTACATGGTCTTCTCAAGCTTTCACCACAAGCCCCAATGTATACTTAGCTATCCATGTACTGTTCATTGCAGCACTATCCCAAGGCCCAAGTTTCTAGATTTTTCCTTCTTCCTCACCACATGCTTCAGCAGAAACAGCCACTCTTGCTTCTCACAATCTCAGTTGTCTACATTATGCTGAAAAAAAAGGAAACCAGAAAATGATGAATGTTAAGATTTTGACTAGGAAATAATACTATTGTTCCTAGGTGGTAGACTGTGTCAACATCCTCCACCACCACCCACTGATCTGCACAACAGTCCAGCCATCAGATGTGTATAGATGTTCCTTATGAAAGAGTCACATAAGCTCGGAAATATTGGTGCATGAACTTTGCTTATCATAGAAATCCACAGCATGCATCCCTATAGCCATGTACCTGAAAAGTCCTGCAGGACGATTAATATCATTCAGCTCAGCATTTCTCCCATGTTTCTCCATGGAAATTGTTTGTGTAGAACATCTTGAGAAGCACAGCTTGGAGAATGTTAACTTATCCGAGTTGACTGTACGTGTCGCTGTGAGTAGCTTGTCTTCTTTACATACATTTGTTTTTACCAAATTAATCTGCCAGAAATCTTTTCTCTTAATATCATGTCTGTAAGGTCGCAAATTGTTACTAGGATAGCATTTGTGCCGTTGATTATGATGTACCCACCAGGCACCGAATAGTTGGCCTCCTCCGGAATGAATACCTGAGGGAAAGAATTTAACACAGCATTCTGTAAAAGCAGTGTTGTCTATAAAAATATGTGTATTACATATAATAACTTATGTTTAAAATATTGATGAATTATTAATATGTACATGGAAGTTTCAAAGAGAAGCACACACTATAAGACCACATTTAAAGGCATTAAAATGCCTGTATACGTTTTACAGTTTCCTATATGAAGTCGAGAAGACGGAAATCGCGTACTTTTCGCATTTTGTTTGAAATGGAAAGCTTTGCCTCTTCCTTTGAGTGTTCAGTTACAGAGATCCTCAGTGGGAATATAGTATAAGAAGAACTGTAAATTCTATTTATATTTATTTTTATCTCATTCTTTTAAAGTTAACGTTTTGTTTGTTTTCTAAAATACATAATATATTAATAAAGTAGCACATGTATAAAATGTTGAATGAATATGGATTGACATGTGGGCCAATTTTTCTTTTTAATAGTAAATATGTGCAGTCAAAAGGGTTTGGAGACTACTGCTCATCAGTGTGTCAGATGTCAGCTGTCCCCTGGGCCTATCATTTGGTACCTTTGGTACTTCTGATTATAGTACTAATTGCACCTTCAGAAGAACCCATCATGATGTGAAAGATCTTACATAGACTTAGCTCATATAAGTGTCTCTCTCATTGATTTTCTTTAAGTCCTCTTTACTGAATAGAAAACTACTTTTTCAATATAAATCAGAGAGATTGCAGTCAGAGATGTTCTCCAAGCCGTCACCTCTTTAAAGATATTTTTTTATAACCAGAAAGCATGTTCTACCTTATCTTCCTTTGCTGACCCTTAAAGCTTCAGTTTAAACTTTTGTATTAAACTTTTTATATAATATTTAATGCATATAAAATGTGTCATATCTATTCCCTTACATCAGAAGATTCTTCATATAACTTAGTGGTTGTATTTGAAGCATTTTGTAAGGCGGGGTGGGGGTGAGGCAGATTTTTTTTTTTATCATTTTGTCTTTTTTGGTTTCCCAGTACATACCTGCTTATTTCAAATAATCTTTAATTATGTGGCAACTCGTTGTATGTGGTCATGATACTTACTGGGGTTTTTTCCATCTCCTGTTGCTTTTTATTTTTGTGTTTTAAGGTACAATCCCAATGCTAAAGCCCCGTATTATTTCCCTTTTTTTCCCTTCAGTTTTATTTATATTTTGAAATGAGGATCATGTGTCCTACAATTCTTCAAGGAATAGAATATATAACTGATCTGCAAATTCTCTAAATCTGAGCTGTGATTGTTTTTACCATCATCAGAAACTATGCAAATGTCAATTATAGTTTTCCTATTAGAAAAGCAGTCCCTTGCCCCCAAATATTATTACTACCAAATCATACCATTGCATTCTTAAATTGTACCTTTAAGAATGAATTTGATTTAAAGCATTGAATGTAAATATTCTCTGTTGACATGAAAATATCCTAGACTAATTCTTTATAACCTTACAGATAAAATCCAATTGAATTATTTCTCAACTCCAAAAGCATAAGAAATGTCATATATCTTTGGTTTTTTGGGTTTTTTTAAGATTTTTTGGGGGGGAAGGGTAACAGGACTTTATTGGGGAACCGTGTGTACTTCCGGGATTTTTCCAAGTCAAGTTGTTGTGCTTTCAATCTTAGTTGTGGAGGGCGCAGCTCAGCTCCAGGTCCAGTTGCCATTATTAGTTGCAGGGGCGGAGCCCACCATCCCTTGCGGGAGTCGAGGAGTCCAATGGGCAACCCTGTGGTTGAGAGCCCACGCTCCAACAAAGTAAGCCATCTGGCCACCCGGCGGCAGCTCATTGACTTCATTCTAGTTGTGGAGGGCGCAGCTCACTGGCCCTTGTGGTAATCGAACCGGCAACCCTGTTATTCAGAGCTCATGCTCTAACCAACTGAGCCACCCATCTGCCCTGTTGTTTGTTTTAATAAAGTAAAATTTGGCTCAGGGCATTTCTTCTGAAGTAGTTGGGGAATCCAGGGTCTTGGTAATTTTTCAGGGTTTCCCTTTCTCTTCAGGATGCCTCAGGAGCCATTGAGAGGCTTATAGGTATGCAGGAAAGAAATCTCCCCTTTGATATTACAGTTCTTTTCTTCTTACCTGGGAGTCTTGGTCATCCTAGATCATTTTCTACAATTCAAGGTTCTCCAATACAAAGAGCTTTTAACACATTTGAGGGGCAAGGAAATCCAGACTTCAGGGACACACAGCCGTGCCCATCATCCAAAAGGAGAAAAATGAAATATATCTGTCATTCATTTTAAACACAAAACACAGTTACTTTCTCTATTAGGTTATCTTGCAGCCTGGTTTATTAATTCTTAGCGGATTGCTGGCTAAGAGATTCTGAAAGAATGCAACAAAGGGAAGCTAGGACCCTAAGGGGGATGAGATCTATATTATTATAATTCCTACTGTCTGCAAGGTTGTCAAAGCTAGGTGGCAGTATAAGGGCATGTGCCTGTCACACTGAATTTACAAAGGAGAAGAATGGGGCTAATTTTAAAAATCAGCTTATAGTCCGTTATATGATTTATTGCCTAAATCATCCTATATTTAAGAATAGAAATGATTACCTACCATTATTAATAATGCCAGACAACAAGAGTTAACTAAGATTGTCTGTGGTAAACTAGATATATAGTCACTTTATTTATAGATAAACAGAAAATTAAACAAGTATCAACACTTTGCAAACTGAATTATGAGAGGTATGGATTCTTTCTTGGAAAACCTTATTTAAGCTGGTATTGTTTATAATCTATTTGAGAAACACAAAAAGTAAACAGACAATATGAGGTATGATAAAGTAGATTGTATGTGTGGGTAAAAACAAGATATTCCTTTAGAGTAAAGCTGACCATAAATGAGAATATCTTCAATTGCAACTAAAAGAAAATCTAATTCAAACTGGCTTAAGTAAGAAAAGGAATTTATTTACTTGTGTAACAAATATTGTGTGGGCTTCAGGCATGGCATGCTCAAGGTTCCAGCTTCATTGCTCAGTTTTGTCCTTAAACATTATCATAACAGTTACAGGATACACTTTTGCATAGCAAACTATATTTTAAAAAGGAAAGAAAACTTTTGCTTTCTTGATCCTCAAATTAAAGTTCTGAGCTTTTCTCTGATTGGACTAGCTTAAGTCATAAACCCACACCTGAACCAATCATTGTGACAAGGAGAATAGGATTTTCCACCCTCATTCCTTGGTTGCTACAGAATGAGATGCTGTGAAAGTTACCAATATACCTACTCTAGTCACTACTCCATGTTGAAGGGAGCTGACAGTTTCTCATGAAAGATTTCCCAGAGGAGTCAGTATTTCAACCAAATATAATTCCTTTATAACCAGACTAACAGTCTTATAGAAATGGTTCATTTTTGTTTAACTCTATTTTCCTACATCATGGTAGTGTTATATGAGTAACTATACAATTTAAAAGCTGGAAAGAGTAAGAAGACACACAATACCATCTCTTTTTTCATTTCAAAAGGAATAGAAATGAACATACATATTCATTTTCTTTCATTACACATCAAGAGAAATACATTACATAAACTTGTATAAACAAGGATTTCCAACACTGATAAACAGTAAATATTTTGTCATTACCTTATTTCATTCCATTTTCCTTATCCCATTTTTCTTTGTCAATTCTTGGATGATGTCTCCAAATATCAGCTTTTGTCCATAACAAAAATTGAGCGTCATAGTAATGAGCACTGTTCTTATCATTCAGACTCTCCACCCTCTCGTCAAATATAGAGGAACTTTAATGTTATGTGAACATTTTTCCTGCTTTTTCTCATATTTGTAGACACAGCATGAGCTTTTCCAGAGTCAGGTATCTAAAACCTTGCCTGTGTATTACTGGAATGCTCCACCACTTCTGTGAGCCTCAGTTTATGCATCTGTAAAACTAGGATGGAAACCTCCATGTCACATGGTAGTTATCAGAATTGAAAGCGCGTTTTAAGATCTTTGTAAATAGATCTCAACTCTGCTGTTGAATTGGTTCTACCTCTGTGTTACTGCTCCTCACATTTTCAATTTGCTCTAATATAACAGTGATATTTTACCTCATTTATCAAAGTAAACAAATAAAGTTGCTTTTGAAAACAAATATCAATTTTAGATGATTAAATTGATTTGTATCGAGGTTCCTCTTTGTAATCATAGCAGTTATCCTTGCGGGGAAATGATAGACACTTGAAAAACCAATTAATTATAGTGGCTATTTTTACAGCATACATAAATCAAACTTTCAAATCTGCAGTGGGATGAAAAGGTCAATGGTAGTGTTTCCAAGCCCCTTGCCATGTGAGGCAGCAAACTTTTTTTTCAAAAAAGAGAGGAAAGCTTGTTTCACTCTAATCATTTCCAAGTGCTTCAGAAAAATGTGTATTTTCCTAATCGATGAGATTTTTTCCTTTGGAATAGAAAGAAGCTCTTGGAGTGTCGTGGAAAGGGTACCTTCTGTTGAAAGAGGTTTTCAGACAGAAGAGTCTGATAAGTGTGTCTTACTCAGGTCACAGAGGAGATGATTTGGAAAAACTCAGTGGCTACCTAGAGACAGGTGTGTCTGAGTCCAGAGAGATATGCAGGGAGTCCACTCTACTTCCCAAATCATTCTTACCTTCAATACCCAAGTACTTCATGAAGGAGGAATGGAAAGAAAATGTGCATGCTATTATAGGAAAGTTTTGTCCCTATGCCATGGAGACCTTTAGAACAAGAGTGTTATAGAAATTAGTGCCAAATGTCTGGGGTTTATTTACTTAAAGCTAATGTCACAGCTTGAGTTCCTAGGAAACAGGCCCCTAGATGCAGAGGAGCGCACAGGATGTTCATCTGGTGGTGTTTTGGGGTCAACAGGAGGAGACAGAAGAAGCTGGGCTGGGCTGCAGTCTCAATAGAGGCCTCATCTGACCATTCAGGGAGTTCTGAGGCTGAAGTTCCCTTCAGAATTGTTCATGATGTGGGGAGAGAGGACCAGATCTTTGTGACTTTATGTCCAGTCACTCATTGAACGTGGGCTTCTCGGGGAAGGAAACATAAATTTGGACAAGATGACTCTCTTCAGCCAAGGCTATTCCTGTAAGGGGATGGACAGCTGAAGGCTGCCTACCGGAAGCACTCCTAGCGATTGAGGAAGTAAATCCCTCATTTTTGAAGGGGAATCTGGATGGCACATCACAGCTTCTAGTGTCAGATAAGTTCATTATTTCAAATAGGGGTTAGGTGGAAAAAAAGGAAATGTCCCAAATTGAGTAGATTGCTCAAATAAATGGCGATGTATATCTTACAAAGCAAGATGCGTTGTATGTGATTGTTTTGTTGCAGCCTTTATCACATACCCAAATGCGCATATGTTATTTTGTAGAAACACATACTCTATATATTTCTGTGAATATTTAAATACCCATATAGAATGCTGTCAAAGGATATCTATATATAACAAAAACTTAGTATGGTAAGTAAGAGTTAGATGCTCTCCCGTAGCCTTACTATCCAGTGTTACGATGGCCAAATTTCTTTTGACAAATTCCTTTTGGCCAAAAATGTTAAGCTGAATAATATGCTACTCTAAAATTCTGGGAGCTTATATTAGGTTGGTGCAAAAGTAATTGCGGTTTTTGTAATTATTTTTAACCTTTTAAACCGCAACTATTTTTGCACCAACCTAATACTATTTATTATGTCCAGGCACCACTCTACTATACACATCATATTTAATATTTCTAATCCTCTCTAGTGTAAACTAATTGGCATTACACTGTTTTGTAAAGGAGACTCAGAGATGTTACTTGCCCAAGGCAGTACCATTGCTAAATACCTGGATTCCAGTACAGGCTTATTGGCAAGAAACTATAGATGTGTGTGTGTATGTGTATGTATATACATGCACACAGACACATAAATACATACATACTCACATACATATATAATCGCATATACAAATTACATGTATCGTCTAAATATATATTTATATTGCAACTTAAGAAACTGCATAGAGAATTAGTATTTAGGACGTTATCTGGGGGGAAAAGAGAGTGGAGATGAAAACATGTTTGCTTAAGAAAGATGATCTATTAAAATAGGCTTTCTTACCATCTTCAACCATTCTGTGAAAAAATATACCCAGGGAAGCAATAATAGGAAATGTAAATCTTGAGCAGGAAGGCAATGGAGAACTTGTCAGAGAGCCAAGATAAAAATGTCAGACACGAATATTTTTGCAGCCCAGAAAGGCCTCCATAGAGACCAGTAGAAATAGTCTCACCACAGTCCTGTATCTGAACCCCAGGTCTACATCCCCATAAGCTAATTTCTTGTGCTCAGCAATGACCAAGCTCATGCTCATTTTCATTTTCCCTCCCCCTCCTTTCCCACTCCCCACCTCCACACACACACACACACACACACCCCTCATATTATATAAATACCAGTCTGTTGTTTTCTTAGCTACTAAGCTTGATTATTGTTTGGACTGTGGGGAAAAAATGTAGTAACCTAAAGACGAAAGGCAAGGCAAGATTGTGAAATTATTCCAGTGATAGAAATACTGCAACAGAGATGGAACGAAATCTTTAAAGATGTGTCTATTAAACCTTGTTGGACAAATATACTCCAAGAACAAAATCAGACTTATGGTTGAATGGAAGGAGGTGAGCATTACAGGGAACGCTTGTTTTTGTACTGGTTACACTCCCTTAAAGTGTGTGGTTTGCAGAATGTGGTGAATTATTCTGGGTTGATATTGTTATGCAAGACCGACTCTTAGGTTATTTTTGGTAGACAACAGTAGCAGAAACTTAGTATGATAAGTAAAGGTTAGTTACTCTCCCATACCCTCACTCGAAAATGTTAGAATCACACTCTGTAAAAGGTTCTCTCAAGGCAGACATGAGAATATTCTAGAATCTAGGGGCAGAATTCAGTTAACCTTAGAGAGGGTATCAAGCAATCAGAATCTTTGGATTCAATGTGGAGACACAGAATAGTTTGGGCATCAAATCTTGGATACGCTTTCAAAGAGTCTAAGCTCCATGGCTTGCTAGATTTTTTATACTTGGTCCTTATAAAGGTGAGGAATGTCTCTAAAATATTTTAACCAAACATACATCTTGAATAACACTAATATTATAAATGAAAATCCATTCCTAACATTCATTTTGCTCATTAGCAAGGCCTTCTGGTGTTGACTCTGAGAAAAGTAGTTAAAATGCTTGTAGCACCTGTCTCAGGAGTCTGACCCTTCTGATTAATTTCTGACCCTATCCCCCGTATGAATTCCTGATTGAGGCAGCTGACTGCTTGCTAACACATTCATATTCTTATGGATATAATGGCTATTTTGAAGTATGTTAAAGTAAATTACGGACTTCGTAGCATATAATTTTAATTTTTTTGTCAATGAAAGATGATTTTTGTTTTTTATTTTACCACAGACACTTTAACATACATCACATCAAGTCTTCAATGATTCATAATCTCCAAGGTCAAATTTCTGCATCCAACTTATATTTCTTAGGGCAGTCGTCATGGGCAGTTGACCCACATGTATATGTAGGTTTGCCTTGATTTAAGGTATTCAGCCTTAAGAATATATCTGGTAAACAAGCCAACTCTGAGTCAGCAAGTATATTTGCCAGGATTTTATCCTTGTTCATAAATATTTTAAGTGAGACGTTTCTTTCATCTTTGTTTATGTCCTAACTGCATGAGAGATTTGATTATTCTTAGTGGTCCAAAAACGAAACAAAACACAAAGCCCCCAAATCAAAAATTCTTTGTATATATTAAGAAGAGACAACCATTTGGTGTCAATTCAATCACGAATGAAATGCTATTATGTGAGAACATCTCGCTGGCTTGTATGGGGATAATGGAGCATGGGATTTACAGATTAGGCAGTAACTGAGAGATGGAAAAGATATGTACCTTTCCCCTACAACTTTGCTTAATGAAACCCTCAGTTTGTGTTGTGAAAAGAGCTTATCATTTTCTTTTCATGCAAATCATCTTAGTTTTTATCTATTTATTTCATACTTTACAATTTGGAGCAATATATTCTTTTTTCTGGTACTGTAGTGAAGTAGCAAGCAGAAAATACTAACAGGAACTAGATTAGTATGTATCCCATAAATCAGAGTTCATTTTTTTCTTTCCTTCTTGCCCTCCCTTCTTCCTCCCTTCCATTTTTGTTTTCCTCTGTCTTTTTTTCCTCTCTTTCTCTCTCTCTCTCTCTCTCTCTCTCTCTCTCTCTCTCTCTCTCTCTCTCTCTCTCTCTCTCTCTCTCCTGCTTTGTCATAATATAGCCATGATACAGCCATGTAAGGTCACAGACTTCACTTGTGACCTTATATTTTCTATACCTTTTTGTATATCTAAAATGTTTCATCGTTATGTTCTATAAAGCAATCTTGTTATGTATTTAAAAGCCAGAGTGGGTAATGGGAAAGGGAGAATCATCAGAAAAGCTGCTCAACATGCTACTTCAACTCCAAATTCAAATCACCACCACCATTTTAAATTCATGCTTTTACTAGTTTGCAGTTCTTTTCCTTTCATTAGTCTTGTTGATGCAAAACTTTAGGCATAATATTTATGTACAGGATTTATGCAAGATTCTTACTAAAGATATGGTGAATTGTCGTAATGTGAGAGACATCATCATTTAAAAATGTCATAGTTTGGTTTTGTTCAGAATGATCAGAAGGAATACAGCATATGTGTAATTCATCTCATGAGAATTAGAACAGGAGAACTAATATTATTTCCGGTCTTAATATTGGTACATCTATGAATCAGCAATAGAGCTTTTTCTAATTTGAGATAAAAAATTCCAGAGTAATTAAAATCTCTGATGTTTCCCCCACCAGATCAGTCTGTATTTGAATTTTCTTCCACTTTGTTTTCAATTTCAAAAGACAAGAGTGGAGAAAAGAAAAAAGCACCGTTGGTAATTGCTCTCCCTCTCTCTGTCCCTATAGCACTTCATTTTTTTAACTTATCGCTGAGAAGTATTTTATAGGTCTCTTCCCTGTACTTGGCTTGTTTTTCTACATATTTTTATTTCATCAATTTAGAGAAAATTGCCTACCCCCATTCTGAAGGTCATTTACCTGAAAAAGATAGAGAGCCGCATCTATTCAAACGACTGCACAGTAATTATCTATCGGTTAATTTTGTTCATTAGTTCTGTTTTAGGATTGATGGTCTGCCTCCCCACGTCCATCACAATCCCGAGAACATTCTCACAGAGCCTACTGATTCAGTCACATCCTTGGGCTAAATGGGACACCCACTGCGTCCCTGTTGTTTTCCGTGTGGTGGTGAAAAGATTTAATTGGATATTGTTGAAAAGACACAGAGGCTATCGCTCAGTTTTCATATGTGGCTCTTCCCTTTCCCTTCGTACCACCTCCTTTCCTTGATAAGAAAATTACCCTCTCCATGGTAACAATAAAAAATTTTTTCCAGATTTTTGGTAGTAGTTGTCGCAGAATAAAGAAGTCAAAAAGTAGAAGAGATTTCCAAATGAAAAAGGGGAGGAAGACAGCTGGGAAGAAGGCTTAAGGTTTATGAGTGAGGGGGGAGGGGGAAGAATGAAGTTGAATGAACAAAGCTCAGCTAAGGGGAAGCTGGTGCTTTGTATCCCAGAAGACAGTGCCCCTTCCTTTCCTGCAGGCTGTCACTCCCCAAAAGATAAGGACTTTATTCTGGAATTCTTCCAGGAGTCATTCCTGAAGAGCTGCTTGTCACAAAACAGCAACACACTGATTTCCTCAGGGAGTCACAGTTCATTAATTTTTTTTAAATGTAACACTGTTGTGAGCTCCAGTTTTCACCTCTTAATAGGGACATTCAAATATACTTTTGGTAACGGGGAAAGGAGATGTGACAATACACCTCTCCCCCTTCCGAAGGCCTTTGGTTAAACCAGGTCGACCGGGCAGAGCAGGCAGGATTCGCACTGCTTTGGGCCTCCTGTGCTTTTTAGATTGTGGGATTGTGTCACCCTGGTCACTGGCTCTCACATAGTACTGAACCGGCCCAAAGAAATACGCTGTGTTGTGCCAAGCAGTTTAATGCTGAAGGACTGTAAAGCCATTGTCCTAATCCCTGGAACCTGTGAATATGTTACGTGGTGAAAGGGACTTTGCAGTGTGATTAAACCAAGGTTTTGACATGGGGAGATGTTCATGGATGATCCTGGTGTGCCTAATGTAATCGCGGAGGTCCTTATGATAGAGATGGCAATGCCATAGTACAAGCAAAGTCAGGGAGTGACGTCAGCAAATGCTCACCCGCTGGCTTTCAAGGTGGAGGTAAGGCCCAAGAGCCAAGGCATGCCGGCAGCCTCTAGGAACTGGAGAAGGCGAGGAAATGAATTCCCCCCCTAGACACTCCAAAGGGATGCAAGCTCTGCTGACATTTAATTGTAGCCTCTAAGACCCATTTTTTGGACTCTGACCTCCAGAACTGTAAAAGAATCAATTTAGGTTGTTTTAAGCCACTAAGGTTGTGATGATTTGTTACAACAGCCATAGGAAATTATAATACAACCATGAACATTTAATAACCACCAAGTTTGCACAATTTTAATCTGAGCTTTCTTATTGGGGTTTATTGTTTCTTATTTATAAGGAATAAAAGTAGAGTATAGACAAAATGTCATGAGCCCTCCATTTTACCCATAGAAATATGTATTTCCAGTATTTTAAAAATGATGAATTGCCCAACTATATGTAAATGTTTTAAAAATGACAGATTTGAATGCAAGTGTGTAGAATAACAGCAATAAAGAGGACAAAAAGGAAAGTGTCTATTTTGAAATGAAGTTGCAGATAAATGAGGAGTAACCAATTGTGTAGTTTCCTCTTCTGATTTTTTTTTTTTTAATGTGTTTAAGCCACTGCTCTGTTTTAGAAACCCAACTGCAGTAAAGCATTGATGGATTCAATGGCATGCCAAGGACAAGGTGGAAAGTGAAGACTGAGTTTGAAAAGAGGAAGTGGAATAGTTTGCAGAGTGGCCTGTGGCGCATGTGCAGACAGGGCTAGGCTTAGGAGTTAGACAGACCCGAGGTCAAGTGCTTTCCTTGTCCTAACTGGTGGACTATCTTTGGGGAAAATTAATCATCTCTTGAGCCTATTTCCTCATGTGTAAAACTGGATCAAAAACCCAGCTAAATAGAGTTGTTGTCAGGATTAAATAATGGTGTTTTTGAAACATGGAGCCCAGCTTCCGCTACAATGTAGCTGCTTAAGAAGTTGTATCTATAGTGTACTAGAGGGAAATGCTAGAAAAGGAGGAGCTGGGCCATTTCACCTCCACCACCTGTTAGCTGTGTGACCTTGAGTAAGTTATGTAGCCTCTCTGTGCTTCATTTTTCTTGTCTATGAAAGAGAATAAAAGTACCTGGTACAGAGGGTTGCTGTAAGTTAATATATGTAAAGAGCTTAGGACAATATCTGGCACATAGGAAATACACAACACCTAGTTGTTATTATTGTGTTGTAATTGTTATGCTGTAAGAGTTTGAATTGTAAGGCAGTAAACTTTCTCAGGAGTGGAGTGAAAGTTTTAGTGCCTGTTTCTGGTAAATGCTATATTTAAGTGGCTCAAGATCAGGGGCCGACAATTACTGTTAAAAGATTACAACGTGGCTGTTTATTGAACACAAACTGCTCAATCCATTGCATCCCTCAGATTTCCTGTTTCTTATTTTGTAACCTCCCATTTTGTGCTGCCCATTGTCCAAATATGTCATGCTTTTGACTCCTCGTGCACTGTGAGTTGGTTTCATCATTACTTGTGTATAACAGCATCCCTTTTGTGAACCAACAGCTCAGCGTTCATTACCTTTTGCCTTTAGCCTGTCTAGTTTAGTAAAGTTGTAATGGTAGTGACCTCATTCATACCTGCTCTGGCCACCAGCTCAGAGAAAATCGTCCCCTAAAAGTAAGGTAGATCATCAATAGAAGAGAGAGAAGGAGGGGAGGAGGGGGAGAGAGAATTCAGATTGAGCTATTGGAAATTGGAACCAACTAACAGTACTGATTTATTTATTAGTAGATCATTTACGCCTCTGCCTAGTTCCATGCCACTAAAGTATCTGAGGCAGCAAAGGGTCAGCAGTTTTGCTCACCTCATACAAATAAAAGAGAGAAAAGTGGACAGTTAGAGAATTCTTACTGCAACCTTTCTCCAGGGATTACTGCTCCTTTTTACATAAGTAATAAATAAATAAATAAATAGAAATTGCTTAAAATGTATTGAAATGCATGTTCATAATATACAACCTTCCCAATAAAACAGAATTAAACTTAATTCTTCCCAATCATGTAAACAGTTTGGTTAGGTGTGCAGCATTACAAAACACCATTTAAGAACAGATCATACCCACCCTTGGAGCAGATCTAGAAGCTCACAGTTAAAGAAGCTGCACGCATAGTCCTGTCAAACAGAACATAAAGTGTCCATATTCCTGGGAATTGGCTTCGTTGGAGCTGGAACTGTGCCACATATGGCAATCCCCACCCTCACCCCCAAGCTGGGCTCATTTCAGACGGCAGTGCAAGTGTGTGATTTACTGGCACTGTGTGCTAATGTAGACCCATTTTTATAGGATAAGAACTAGTACAGTTTGGGGAATTGAAAAGTATATCTGAGCTTTTCCCCGTAGAATATATCCCCTCCTTTAAAAGCTGTCACAGTGCAAGTTCCAATTGAGTTAAAGGCTGTTGTGCTCCTACAGGGAAATCTATTCTATTGTAATTTTTATATCCCCCAATAACAGTCTGTTCCTTGTTTACTGAAGAGAGCTTTTATGTCATAAAATAGTAGTTTTTGACAGAGAAGCCGAATCATTGTTTTACTATAGAAAATTTCCTCTTACAACAGCAAAAATAAAGAGCTCGACTCTTAAGCTCCTGATCAATGTCTAACACCTCCTACCCCCAGCAACACTTGGTTGTAAGTGTATTAGCACTCCGTGATAGCAACTCGATCTTCACAAATGATTTACAGCTAAGCTGGGCTTAAATACATAGCACCCAATCAAAGGCAAATTTTTACCTTTTCCCTACCCATAGAATTTGAGAAGAAATAGATTGATGTTGGTCTCTAAGAATATGCGAAATATGTTGTCTATTTCGAAGCATGAGACCCAATTGTTAAGCTTTATTTTCCTTGTATGTATGTCCAAATGGTACACATTCCATAATTTGGATGCAGAAGGATGGGAGAGATTTGTGCATACCTGTCTTCTCCATTTGGAAATCACCCCTCCCGTGTGAGTAAATGCAAGTGTGTGTGTGCTCTCTCATTTTACATTTATTTGTAAAACTCAAAGAGGTTTCCAAACCATTAAGATATTCCTTAGCATGAGCACATGATTGTTCACTATCCATGTGTTGTCTTTACTCTGTAGCACTCAGAATTTGGTGAAGTCAGAAGGTTAAGACCTGATGGATTAAATATATTCTACATAACATACGAGGTCTGACAATTAAGTTCGCAAACTTGTTGCAATGATGTTGCTAACTTTTTTTGATATCAAGAGGGATTATTCATTATGAATTTGTACCAAGTGGACAAACAGTGAACCAAGTTGACTATTTGGAAGTGCTGAAAAGGCTGCATGAAAAAGTTACACGACCTGAACTTTTTGCCAACAATTGATGGCTCTTGCATCACGACAATGCACCAGCTCACACAGCACTGTCTGTGAGGGAGTTTTGAGCCAGTAAACAAATGACTGTATTGGAACACCCTCCCTACTCACAGATCTGGCCCCCAATGACCTCTTTCTTTACCCTAAAATAAAGGAAATATTGAAAGGAAGACATTTTGATGACATTCAGGACATCAAGGGTAATACGAGGACAGCTGTGCTGTCCATTCCAGAAAAAGTTCCAAAATTGCTTTGAAGGGTGGACTAGGCACTGGCATTGGTGCATAGCTTCCCAAGGGGAGTACTTCTAAGGTGACCATAGTTATATTAAGCAATGAGGTATGTAGCACTTTTTCTAGGATGAGTTCGCAAACTTATTTGTCAAACCTCGTATTCCTGTATTGCTATTACTCTAAAGAAACCTGGACTAGCTATATGTAACTAATTTCTAAGCTATTTGAATTCTTATACATAAATTGATTGCTTTAATCTCCCCAAGACTGCTGAATATAAATGTAATTATCATCATTTTTACAGATGAATAAACTGAGACTGATTCTATCCCTTATATATGCAACATGAATTGAACAGCTGTGCCAATTATTTTGATAACTTAAGTTTTAGCATCCACCATTTGCAGATAGGAAAAGAGCATGTAGGGGCTTGAATTATACCGTTTGAGGGTGTACATCAATTTAATCGCCTCTAGATAATCTCTCATTTCTCAACTTCCCTTGCCATGTACAGGTAGCATCACAGAGCAGTAAGATCTCTTGCTTTACCTCACTTTATTAATCACTGCAATTGCCAATAAAAACCAAGGCTTTTGTCTCAGTACTGAAATAAGTGGCATCTCTAAAATGTTTTTAAAATATGAAAAGGCTGAATGAATTTTTAGCATAACCTTTAGTTTGCTCTAACTTTTTATTTTTGAAGGGATTAGTATGGTACTTGTTAAGTAAGGGTCAGGCTCCTCCTTTCCCACAAATGGCAGTACTATCTGAAGAATCATATCCCAAAGAAAATACCGTGGGTCTAATACAATAATAGCTATAAAAGAACATTGAAAAATCAGACTCACAAAATGTGACATCCTAATAGACTAATAATTCTTTATATACATATGTATAAACATATACAGGTATATATATATATATATATATATATATATATGGTCAGACAATTAAGTTCACGAACTCATCCTAGAAAAAGTGCTACACACCTCATTGCTGAATATCACTACGGTCACCTTTGAAGCACTCCCCTTGGGAAGCTATGCACCGATGCCAGTGCCTAGTCCACACTTCAAAGCAATTTTGGAACTCTTTTTCTGGAATGGCCATCACAGCTGTCATCGTATTACCCTTGATGTCCTGAATGTCATCAAAATGTCTTCCTTTCAATATTTCCTTTATCTTAGGGTAAAGAAAGAGGTCATTGGGGGCCAGATCAGGTGAGTAGGGAGGGTGTTCCAATACAGTTATTTGTTTACTGGCTGAAAACTCCCTCACAGACAGTGCCGTGTGAGCTGGTGCATTGTTGTGATGCAAGAGCCATGAATTGTTGGCGAAAAGTTCAGGTCGTCTAACTTTTTCACGCAGCTTTTTCAGCACTTCCAAATAGTAAACTTTGTTAACTGTTTGTTCAGGTGGTACAAATTCATAATAATCCCTCTTGTTGTGGAAAAATGGCAAGGACCAAGAGACTCCAGCGGCACGCAGAGATCAAGGAGAACATAGCTTTATTACACTGGCGGGTTCAGCGGGATTGTTTCCAAAGACTGAGCACTTACCGGGGTCCGGCGCTTTGTTTTATAGGGTTAGGCCTCCGGGTTTGGGGGGATTCGCGCTATTGCTATTGCGATGCTAGGGATTGGTTAAATCTGGCCGAAGTGCCGGGAGGTCCATCCCCAACAGCTGTGATCATTCAACATTGTTTTGACGGGGAGACCTCTAACTATGGTGCCCCCCAGAGACAGCTCCGATAAGATATAGGAGGAGGGGGATGGAGCTCCTAGCGGTACCCGCAGAAAAAAACCGTCGCGACACTCTGATATCAGAAAAGTTTAGCAACATCATTTTGACTCTTGGTTTGGACTGACGGAATTTTTTTGGTCGTGGAGAATTGGCTGACTTTCATTTTGTACTTTGACGCTTTGTTTCAGGGTCGTGTTGGTACACCCATGTTTCATCACCAGTGATGACCCCAAAATATCGTCTTGCCTCTCCAAAAGGTCTTGGCAAACTTTGACTCTCCTTTGCTTTTGTTCATCGGTGAGCTCTTTCAGGACCAATTTTGCACACACCTTTCTCATGCCAAGATTTTCAGTTAAGATTTTCCTGTTTCTTTAATGATGTTCACTTGGTCTGCTATGCTTCTCACAGTCAGCCAATGATTTTGACACACAATTTGAGAAATTTTTGCAATGTTTTCGTCAGTTCTGTTCATTGGTGGCCACCCTGACCTCTCTTCATCAATGATGTGCTCTCTCTCCTCTGAGAAAAACGTTTAATCCATTTGTACACTGCCGTTTCTTTCATGGCATTATCCCCATAAACTTGGACTGACATGTCCCTGATTTCACTTCCACTCTTGCCAAGTTTAACAAGAAATTTAATGTTTGTTCATTGCTCTAATTCAAGCTCAGACATTCTCGCAACAGCACACAAAAACACGCAATAATGAACGCCACTCAGTGTTCACCGCCACATGTCGACAGAAACACAGCTGTGAGACACTGATATACCAAGGTTATGAAACCTTACCAAGCTGTTTGTACAATGCTGCCAATGTAAGTGCACAGTGGCAAGGTCGCAAACTTAATTGCATCCCTCATAATGTTCTTACTCATTTATCTGCTCTTCAGAGCCTCCAGCCTCCCTTCCCAACTTGATCACAGTCATTATAATTTTTCTCATTACAGAGTTGCCCTCCCTACTCTTTCCCAAGCATGCTATTCTATTTAGACCTCCCTACATTGGTTTGAGCTCAGTTCTTGTCCTGGAACCCCCTCTCTCTCATTACCAGGCCATTTTCAATCCTGTTCATCCTCCAAGTTATAATTCAAGTTCTTGGTCCTTTACGGCAATTTCTCTGTACATACTCATATTACAATGCCATTCTTCAGACTCTCATTATCATAGACTCTGCAGTCTATAGACTGTTACATTTTCCATTTACATATTGTCTTCTATTATTGGCTAACTGTATGTGTGCACACGCATGGGCAGGCCTGAAGGTCATCTCCCAACTGCATTGCAAGTTCATTGTAAGTTCATTGAATTCATTGAAGATGCTCTTTTATGCTATCTTCTATCACCCAAATGGCACATTCCCTACTGTAGTGTATTGTGCATAGAATACTGCCAATAAATGTTTCCTGCCCGTTTGATAAATCAGTGCTCAATTACCTTTCAGGTCTAGCCTCCTTTATATGGGATTTCTATAGGCTTTGGGCAACATCTTTAGGATGCAGACTCAGGATGTACTGTACCAGGCAAGATATTATAAATAATGCCCTTAGATAGTTATATTTCACTGCTCATGTCATGTAATTTATCTTCCACTTTATTAATTTGATTCATTTATAATGCAGTTTGCTGTATGAGGTACCCTGATTAGATGAAAGAAAATGTATCTTGACCAGTTGAAGGTAGAATGATTCCCAAATGGTGTTAGTCAAGATAGAACAAGAAATGAATAATGGAAAATTTGAGCAGGAATCATCCCAAAATATGTGTATTGTAAAATGATTTGAGTTTTCTCTTTCCTCTAAAATATATGTAGGGAGAAAAAAATTATACCATTTATTTTATTGGGTCATAGCAACAAGAGCCTGTGAATGTGATGCACATGACAAACGCCAGTCTTAAAACTCCCCCAATTGTCCTTTGTCAATATGCTAAATTTACAGAACAATAGGGTTTCAAGAAATGTGAACAATGTAGAATAACTAATTGATCTAATGTTCAATAGCTAAAAATATCAATGCCCTTTCTATCAGCTCTGAAATATATTTGCAAATCATTATCAACAAATTGTAGCCTAAAATTCTTCTTTCTTCTTGATTTTGAAATTATATTTCAAGATCCCCAATTTAGACCACATTATTTACTTACTGTCTTGTGTAACTAAAAGGAGTTTTCATTTTTGCATGTAAGGGTTTTATGAAATGACAAGTAAATCAATCCTTTAAAAGTTTTCCGTGACAGATAACTTGGCAATGATCATCATAATCTCTTTTTCATCGAAGGGAAAGAATTTTCTTTAAAAAAAAAAACATATTAATAATAGATTCACTTTTTATTATACCACTACAAGAAAGGCCTCAAACTTGGGAGGCTTAAGAAACATTTTTTAAGCCCCCAAGAATACTAACAAAGAAAGACATTTTTACAAAGAAATAGAGAAAATGCATTTCATAGTCTGCCCTATTGTTTTTTGAGTTTGATAACAGTTTCTTAAATAGCTATCATATTTTTCATTTTTAAAGTTAGCCAAATGATAAGTAATTTTTTTTTAATTAAAGTTTATTGGGGTGACAATTGTTAGTAAAGTTACATAGGTTTCAATAGTTCAGTGATAAGTAACTTGTAATACTAATAAACACTGCTTTAAACAGAGATGTGTGTTCTAGTAATTTCCACACCCTTCCAGTTATAATTATCTTTCTTGCGTCATTGTTTACCCTTATTATGTTTATGCAGCTAGTCAATCAATACATTATGGTTATCCATTTACTATATTTCCAGGTAAGCACCAAGAACTGATAAAGGTATTCCAGCCAGAAAGAATAAGGTGTACAAAGGGATGAAAGGGATGGAATTACAAAAATCTTGGCTCCTATAGCTTCAGGTTTTCCAATCTTCATTGTTTCCCAGTTCCTCACAATAAAATGCAAACACCCCAAACTGACTTGTAAAGAACCAACCATACAGTACTTCCACTATGTCTGTCTGAGCTTATCTCCCATTATTTCCACTGAATTTTGGACACCAGCCAGCCCAGTTGAGACTCTTGTTTCATTTCCATGTCTTTGCTCATGTTTTTCTTTCCCTTATAATGCCCTCCTCGTGACCCAGCCACATCTTCCAAGGTTCAACTGTAGTGCTATTCCTTCTAGGAAGTCTTTCTCGACAATTCCCATTTGTGGACATTCCCCTCAATGATTCCTTTTAGTGGTTGTTTCTGTCTTTACCATTCATTTTGGTACTTTTGCTGGATACATTCTCAGATTCACTGTCTAACTTCCTGCAGGAAGTTAGGCCGAATGATACAGGCAGCAGCTAAGGGCTTCCTTGCCCGTTGGTTGAGTCCTTCTACTGGAAAGCACCGACAGAGCAGAGGGTGAGAAGAGAGTGAATCAGGGAATGATGGCTAGGTCCCAATATTGACAGCCACAGCACCTGTCAGGAGGTCCTCTCCCTGCAGCTACTTCTCAGATTCTATTAACTGCACCATCCACTTAGCCTTTCAGACCTTGAGGAGGAAAGGCTCCTACTCACACGTTCAATGGGTCGTTTGTTTATTGCAGGGACCCTGACGATTTCAGTACTAATCAGTTCATTAGTTAAATAGTTAATTTCCCTTTTCATGTTCCTGTCCCATTCAAGCACAACTGTATAATAATTATACTATATTATAGCTATACTATATTATACTATAGCGTAGGTCCTTTGTAACGATATCATAGCTCTTAGGTGTGTGGGCTCTGGAGCCAAACTGCCTATGTTAGAAGTTCTGCCACTTATTAACCTGTGATCCTGGACAAATTGCTTTAACTTCTTTTTCTTTCATTTTCCTTATCTGTAAGATGAGGATAGAAGTAGTTCCTAGAGTATTATGAGAATTAAATGGATTGATATTTTATTTAAAACTTTTATAGTTCTTATTAGATAACAGGAAATGTTCCAAGCATTATTACAAATATTAACCCTATCAGTTGTCATACCAAACTTAAGAGGTATATGCTCTTGTTAGTCTCATTTTACAGGGTGGAAATGAAGAGACCAGTTAAGTAACTTGTTGAAAATAATTCACCAAGTAAATGGCAGCTAGGATTCAAACTCAAGAAACCTGACTCTAGGGTCCGTTCTCTTAACCACTACTCTATGTTAGACTCCTCTGGCACATATAAGTTCTCAACAAACAACAATTGTTGTTTATGTTATTTCCTACTGTTTTGGTTATTTATGATTTTTTTTTTTCTAAATTGTGAGTTCCTTGAGGAAAGAAGCCAAGTTTTATTTGTCTATGTGTATTAGCCAAGAGCTGGGCATAAAGTTGTAGGTTAGTAACTGGAATTAATTATTAGTTGTTTCTCATGTATTTCCCAAGACCACCCTAGCTTTGGGAACAACTAATACTTAGCTAAAACTGGAAATGGAATTTGAGGTTCCAGCAGCCATTATTGTTGCCAGAACCACAGGCTCCCTTTTCAGTCCCAAATTCTTTCCGCAGATGGTTCACCACTTTCTTTGCAGGTCCCCTGCTTTCTTTTTCCTACAGTGGAATGACTTTGCTTCTTCAATACACATTGGTACTGCTGGGTCCTATCTTGGATGACTACCAACTGTCCTATTTTTCTTTTCCTGGAGTGATTCCTCCCCCCAAATATGTATTCTTTAGCTTCATGATTGCTACTTACAAAAATGTAAAATAAGTTCTCAGGACCTACGTTAGAGACATTTGATTGATATAATTTAATTCATGTTCAAATGCATTCTTTCCCCATCGCCAATTAACTACTGCTTTAGACAAAGTGCACACCTTTTATTCTCTGCTAACTTCAGGGTTGAGGTCCGGATCAGCTACAAAATATGTGGGGAACAATGAAAAATGAAAACGCAGGTCCCCTTGTTTAAAAACATAAATAATTTCAAAGGCAATAGCAGTGCAGTAAACCAAGCATGGGGTCCTCCTATCTGCAGAGCCCAGTGCAACTACACAAGTTGCACAACAATGAACTTGGCCATGATTGAGTTCTCTGTCTGCTCAAGGCACTTCTTACTCAAAGAGGTTGGATGTTTTGTTTGTTTGTTTGTTTGTTTGTTTGTTTGTTTGTTTTTGTCTTAGCTTTGCTATCGTCCATACTCTGAAAACTTAATCAAAAGTTATTTTTGCCACGTCTTCCAGGAAGCCTAGTGGTTGTTATATATAAAGGATTTCTGGTGGTTTGCTTTGCTATCATAGTGTTCCTAAGCTACGTGTGTATAATGGAACCACGCCATTACCATGTAGGTCATCAAAATCTTCTTATCCTCCAAATAAATTCTAGGCTCATTGAAAATAATGGCCATGCCCCTTTAAAAAAAAAAGTAGCAGTGATTTTTAATAGAGCTAATTTAAAATTAGTAATTTACTTGAATGGAATCTTAAGAGTTATGTTAATAATGTCCAATAATTGTGAGCTATACATGCAGGTGGTAATATCATGGAGTCACCATATTATGGGGATGTAAAGAGTTGATGAGAGGCTTAGGGTTCAGAAGGCCAAAAGTGGGTGTATTAGTGGGGGGGGGGCTGGGATTAAATGTTCCAAGCAAAGATTAAACAGGAAATGATTTCATTAGAGGAAATATCTTTATGAAAGGAAATAAGGAGGAAAGGAAAGGTGGGAGACCCTTAGACCAAAATGCAAGTCTGACCCAGAATGAAGGAAATAATAGAAGGTTGGGTAGAAGCACCCCAAAGTGAAGTCTAAAGAAGGTTCAGCAAAGCTTTTGGGGAGTCATTGAGCCCAAATCAGCCAGAGGAGCCCCACGTCTCCCAAGAAAGTCTTGCTTTAGCATCTCTGTCACATTCAGTCATTGGTGGGGAGCAGTCTGCGAGAGGCGTGGTTTCTGTTCACTACAGTGATGGATTTCCAAATGCAGCAGCTGGGGTCTTCAGTCAGTTAGGTCCAGTTGTAAAAGGCTTTCATATTCCCATGGCCACTGCAGTGGGTATTAGCAACAGTGGTATTTAAAGACCTGAAAATGTAAAACTACTCGAAGGAAACATAGAGGGAAAGCTTCTTGACATTGGTCTTCGCAATGATGTTTTTGGATATGACACCAAAATCACAGGTAACAAAAGCAAAAATAGACTAGTGGGATTGCATCAAACTTAAAAAAAAAAAAAGCTTCTGCACAGCAAAGGGGAAAAAAATCAACAGAATGAAAAAGCAACCTATGGAATGGGAGAAAATATTTGCAAACCATATATCTGATAAGGGGTTAAGATTCAAAATATATCAGGAACTCATGCAACGCAACAGCAAAGAAGCAAATAATCCAATTTGAAAATGGGCAGAGGACATAAAAAAAAACATTTTTCCAAAGAAGACGTCCAAATGGCCAACAGGTATATGAAGAGATATTCAACATCACTAATCATCAGGGAAATGGAAATCAAAACCACAATGAGGTACCACCTCACACCTGTTAGTATGGCTATTACCAAAAAGACAAGAAATAACAAGTGCTGGTGAGGATGTGGAGAAAGGGGAACCCTCATGTATTATTGGTAGGATTGCAAATTAGTGCAGCCGCTATGGAAAACAGTATGGAAGTTCCTCAAAAAATTAAAAATATAACTACCATATGATCTAGCAATCCCACTTCTGGGTATATAGCCAAAGGAATTGAAATCAGGATCTGGAAGAGATATCTGCATTCCCATGTTTATTGCAGCATTATTCACGCCAGCCAAGATATGGAAACAACCTAAGTGTATATTGACAGATGAATGGATAAAGAAAATGTGATACAGACACACAATGGAATATTTTTCAGCCTTAAGCAACAAGGAAATCTACCATCTGTGATAACATAGATGAATTTGGAGGAAAATATACTGAGTGAAATAAGGCAGACACAGAAAGACAAACACTGTATGATTTTACTTATATGTAAAATCTTTATAAAGTTGAATTCAGAGAAACAGAGTAGAATGATGGTTGCCAGAGCCTGGGAATTAGAAAAATGGGGAGATGTTGGTCATAGGGTGCAAACTTTCAATTATAAGATAAATAAGTAATAGAGCTCTAATGTGCAGCATGGCGACTATAGTTAATAATAATATGTACTTGAAAATTGCTAAGAGTGTAGATCTTATATTCTCATCACACACACAAAGGTAACTCTGTGAGATGATGGATATGTTAACTAGTTTGATTGTGGTGATTTTTTTCACTGTGTGTGTGTGTGTGTGTGTGTGTGTGTGTATAAAAGCATCAAGTTGTAAATTTTTATATACAATTTCTAATTGTCAAATAAACCCAAATAAAACTGAAAGAAAAAAATGTATGCAACAACATGGATGGACCTAGAGGGTAATGGTCTAAGTGAAATATGTCAGACAGAGACAGACAAATATCATACGATCTCACTTAGATGTGGAATATAAAGAACAAACAAAACAGACACAGACTCATAGATACAGAGACCAAACTGATGTTTGCCAGATGGGAGGGGATTTGGGGGACTGGAAAAGAAAGGTGAAGGGATTAAGAAGTACAAATTAGTAGTCACAAAATAGTCACAAGGATGTAAAGTACAGTATAGGGAATATAGTCAATATTGTAAAAACTATAGTGTCGGATGGGTACTAGACTTACCAGGGGGATCACTTCATAAATTATATAAATGTCTAACCACTATGTTGTACACCTGACACTAATATAAAATAATACTAAATGTCAACTCTAATTGAAAACAAAACAGTCACAGGGATGTAAAGTACAGCATAGGGAATATAGTCAATAATATTGTAATTACTATGTAGAGTATCAGATGGGTAATAGACTTATTGGGGTTATTACTTTGTGAGGTATATCAATGTCTAATCACTATGTTTTGTACACCTGAAACTAATGCAGTATTTTATGTCAATGATCATTGAAAAATAAATTTTTAAAAAGTGAAAAAGTAAAAACATTGATAATGAAGCCTCAGAGACGATTTAAAAAAACATTTTGTATGATTGAGACAAAGGGCTAAGGACCACATAAGCTCTACTTCCTTCAGAAGACCTTTCTTGACCCTATGTTTAGTTAGATACCTCTGCTGTATGCTTTGCTAACTCCACATGCTTCCCCTCCCATAATATTCACCTCAGTTTACTGTAATTGCTTATTTACTGCCTGTCCTCACTACTAGTTCATTTTCTCTTTGACAATAGAATTTTTCCTCCTTTATTGCTGTACCCCCTGTGCTTAGCTCCATGACTGGAAAAAGCACTAAAAAATATTTGCTGAAACCCAAAGTGGGGGACATTCTACCAAATACCTGGCCTGTATGCTTCAAAACATTCATTGATATGAAGTTCAGAGAAAGGCAAAGAACTATTTCAGACTAAAGGAAACTAAAGAGATATGACAACGAAATGCAATGCATGAGCCTAGACCAGTAAATGAAAGGCTGTTAACGGGATAATTGTCATACTGTGAATGAAGAGTGTGTATTAGATTATATTATTAAAACCATGTTAAATTTCCTGACTTTGAAATTGAGCTGAGGTTATGTAAAAAGATGGTCTTTGTTCTTAACAAATAAACACTGAAATATCTAATGGTAAAGGGCATGATATCTGCAGATTATTCTCAAATAGTTCAGAAAACAATATCTATAATATTACATATGCAGATATTATGTATACACCCAGAGAGAAAATGATAGAATGATAAATGTGGCAAAATGTTAACAATTGGTCAATCTGGGTCAAGGATACGTAGGATTCTTTTACCATTTGCAAATTTTCTGTAAGTTTTAAATTGTGTAAAAATAAAATGCTGCTTTAAAAAAGTATTTCTTGAATGAATGAAAGACAAAAGGATAATTATCGTTTGAAAGTTTTTATGAAGAAGTTACCAATAGAGATGCTGGTAGAACATTCAGAGAAGTAGGGAAGTTACGCCAAGGACAAAAATATCCAAGCCAGTTTCGAATGTAAGTGAGAAATGAGGAAGTGGAAGACAATAAACATGACTTTGGATTTGGCCAATCTATTTGGAGAAGCAGTCGAATGCAGGAATAGAAGCCAGAATTGAGGTGCTCAGTGAGGCGTTTGAAAGCGAGACAGATGATAGCATCCTCAGAGGTAAAACTCTCAGTTACAAGAAAGGCTAGGGTTTAGGACCTACCTGACTCAAACGCTTATTTTCTTCCATACATAATGTGGTTTTGTGAACTATTTCACCTTGTCAACATTTAATGTTAATTTTTAAAGTTGTAGATAAAAGAGTATAAGGTCTACACTTTTACATTACATGTCAACTTAATTCGTGTTTCTTTCCTGAAAATGGCAACAAATTAAAATCACCATGAGCCTTTGTTCTAAATGTAACTATGTGAAGATTGTTGATTTTTGTAGAAAAATATGGAAAATATAAAGAGTTTGTTATTAAGGTCTTTTCTTAGACATATAAATTCTGAATATTCAACTAAACATATGAAGATTTTTATTTGAGTATTATTTAGGTAGAATTCCATTTTAGCAAATACAATAACAAAGTGTAATTCTTTCTCACAGCCTAAAATGACCTACTTATATAGTGTGTATGGCTTCATTGTTTAATACCTTTTTTTATAAGATTGCTATTTATAATCACTTACCTCAACCCTGGCGGGACTTAGTAGGATTAATGACTTCCGATTCATTTTGGATTTGAAGCTTTTTTTCTTCTTCCATCTTTGCTCAGCTAGTGGAATCCATGATAAATTCTCATCTCCAAGGGGTAAGCTGTTTTTAGTAAAACCCAGTAGCTGGCTTATTATTCCTTAGAAATAGCATTGATTCCTTTCTTTTGTGTTTGTTTCTCCCAGAATGATAGATTCCATGTAGACATACATGCTCAATCATCATCCTTAGGTGTGGTTAAGCATGTAATGGTTTTCGTTTTGTTCAGTTAAGTTATATGTGTAATGAATATCTGGGCTCATATCAGGAAAATAAATAAGCATAATTAGCGTTCTACTTGTTTAGCATGACAGATAGAGACGACTCAAGCTAGAATGAGGAAGCTAAACGGTAGAAGACAACTGGAGGTCATATGAGGATGAAGATTAGCGATGAAACATTGATTTTGAGAGAGTAGCATTTGGTAAGAGCACCAGATTGGGGGCAGAGAACAGAATTTCATAGATGGCTATTTGGGACGTGGGTAGTTTGAGTAATGACTAGATCTAAGGTGTTCTCCCATCTGTAGGTGGTTCGGTGGACTAGAGGTGAAGATCACTATATTTCAGAAGTTACGGGATTATAAAATTAAGTTGCCAGGTCAATGAAATTGTAATAGCAAGTAAACAGAATATGCTCAGAAGAAAACCCAGTGAAAAGAAAAAAATAATCCTAATTGTTCCTCTCACTGCACACATGTATTCTGTTCATGAGCAAAAAGGTTTTTCAGGCAGTTTTTATAATATCTTAATTTAAAAATACTTAGATATATGCCATATTCAAATCCTACCCTTTATTTCTAGAAAGAAAATCGAAGAAGAAAATTCCCGTTCTGTTCTGAGGAACCACTATTTAATGAGTATATTAGTGTCTGATAAATTCCATAGCAATATGTGTTATTATTGTGCCATTTCCTTTTTGAAATGGATGTTGTATGTATTGACCAAAGAGTAAGATAAAGAATTAGTATTTTGTTTTGAAATACATTAACAATGCACAGTTTTATTGCAGTTATGAATCTCCTTAGTTTTTTTAAGGAGGCTGCTTCAAAGGATGTCATTAATAATCTTCCCAGGTGCTTACAAAGCATGTGTCCGTCAGCAAGATTAGAGAATCACCCAACTAGAGAACAGGTTTCACAGTACCCTGAGAGGTACTTTGTTCATTAGAGAGGAAAATAGCTTGTTTTAAGTCTAAACTGACATGCTTGCTAATTTCAGCAGTAAAAGCTGTTCATTGTGGTCGGGTTCAATTTAGAGCCTGGTAAGGTTCAGATTAAAGTTAATCAAGTTGCTTCTACAACCTACTCCTTCAACAAACTTGGTAATCCTAAAAGAAGGAAAAAAAAGTATAGCCAACATTGAATAATATATCCAGAAGTGAGAAGCAAAGAATAGCTTGGTTGTTTGAGGGTGAATTAATATTAAACCAAAGAAAAATGCCAAAGAAAATTTTGTTATCTAAAAATTTCCAAGTATCAAAAAACACAAATTTTCATTTAAATTACACAAAGCATACCTAATACATTCATTCGCTACTATATCCATAGCAGCTAGAACAGTGCCTAGTACTCGATATTTATAAAATGTAAAAACTAGTCAATGAATGAATTTGTATACTTTGCTAGCTACGTGTATTTAGAGTTCTTTGTTAAATTTGAGGGGAAGATTTGACTTTATATGCAGTTTCTGGGTCTGTTTTTTTTAAAAAAAATCTGTCAAATATATTAAACATTTAAGAGTCAGGAATTCCAAAGTACCTTTTCAGCTTGCTGTGTCACAGATGACCAGAGTTTAACATTCTAACCCTGGAAAACATCTTATTTCATAAAATCTATCTGCTACTAGGTGGTTCCCACTTTAAAAGTTGTTCAGTTCCCTCCAATTGACTTATGCCACTTACTTCAATACCTGTCTTTGGCAGTTTGTTCCATATTTCAAACACCCTTTTTTGTAAAGAAACCATAAAAGTTAGAAACCTGAAAATTGGATTTTTCTTCTGAGCAATCACAGTGTACAAATGTGGAAAATTTGTTAAAAGTTAGCCCCTCCAAATTTCCAATACAGAGAAGGCAAAATGCTCGAAGTACATGTGTAATGTTTGGATAAGTTCTTCCCATGATTTTACTACTACCAAAAGCAATTGAGCTTAAATCACAAGGCCTATTGTCCTACCTCTTCACCAAAGAAATACTACAGAATGATCAAATCCGGCCTTTCCAAAAACAAAAATCTTTAGAAAATCAGCAGCGGTCAAAGGACATAGTAGATAACCAATTTTCATAAACAGTACTATCGACCACATTTCATCTCTTCACTTTCATAAGCTTCCTATGGTAGCAAAAAGAGCATCAGATTTAAAACCATGAAGAATTTGAAAGCTTGCCTATTAGTGTGGTTATTAGGGGAATAAAAATGAGAAAACGTGTAAAACATCTGTCATATAATGGCTATAAATTAATAACAAATATTAATTATACTTCCAAAATTGAAAATATATATATGTATTCAATTTTAGAATGAGAACAAGGGTAATACCTTTTTTCCCAAAAATTTCTTTGTAAATATCACTGGGATTTTGGCCCTTTATGTAGAGAAAGTAAGATGGCGGAGACAATAGACGGACACTTGAGGGAGAGAGGAATTTCTTAATGATTAACATAGCTACCTATAGATAAGAAAAATATTTCTTTGCTTCATTCTATTTGGTGCTTTAAAGCAGTATTAAATTAAAGTTAGTTGTACTACAGAATATAAATACTAACTTCTATTCTGGTATTTCCCCAAAATCAGTCTCATTTTATAGGTGAGGAATCTCAGGTACAAAGAAGTTAAACAAGTTATATCTCTTAAATCACTTCTGTGATTTTCCCTTTCTGAAATATACCCCTTAATTTTGACACCGCACAGAATGAGATTACAAGTAGAGCTATCTTTCTCTTAAATACATTGTCATAATTCAAAATTACATTTCTTATTCTTGGCACTCATATATTGGGTTGAGTAAATCTAGGTACTCTGGAATGACTCTGTCTAAGCTCTTAAACAGTGAAGCAAATCTATGATCAAGATTTTCTTGTGAAATATTTTGGGTGGCTAAGAATGAAACACCTCTCTTGTTAAATTGTTCTCTATAAAGCCTTACACATTAGAGATTTATATCCAGTAACATCTTTGTTTATTTCTAAAAGTGCTTTGGTTAGCTTGAAAATCACACTTTACTTCGTATTACATAAAAGAAATGCACAGTGCTGGTGAACCTTAATATTAAGTTGTATTTGTCCCTTCAGGCCACACTGCAGGATTTGGAACAGAGGCGCCCCCAGTTGGAAGAACTCATTACTGCTGCCCAGAATTTGAAAAACAAGACCAGCAATCAAGAGGCTAGAACAATCATTACTGATCGAAGTAAGTCTTGTAAGAGGCATGTGAAACTTAAGGAAAGATGTATGAAAAGTTTCAGTAATGACTTAGGTTCACATACCTCCCACTCGTTTATAAAAATAGTGCAAAATACTTGTAAATTATAACTATTATACTGAGATTTTCAGTAAATAACGTTTTCTTTCAATAACTGAATGTAATTCCACAAAATAGAGGAAGTATAATTTTCATCAGTGCAGACTTCTATAGTTGCAAACTATGGAGTGGTGGGCGTGGTAAGTATGATGTGACACAACATTTGTTCCTCACTTGTCATCTAGCTGGGCTGGCGTCCCTGGAGATGCCAGTCTCTGCCTCATATCCTTGGTTATTGGTCCAAGCAGGCAGTTGCTTCCTAGACTAGCTTTTATTTGCGTCTGCAGTGGCATTTCCAGATCTGGACGTCTCTCTGCTACCGGTACTTTGATGCCCTCATTGTGTAATATCAGAAATTATTGTACCATTCCTTGTGCCACACTGGGGTGGGTGGGAACTCTGAGAGGCTGTTTGAGGCCCATTTGCCTAAACACTGTCCATGCTCTTTTCTTTCTACTTCTTTACACAGAGTGATTCAGAGTGACTGTACATGGGTTCAGGGAGAGTGGTAGTGGGAGGAGTAGAGGAAACCATTCTCCATGGTGTTCCCCTCAGAGGCTGTCCTCAGGAATGAGGTCCAGGTCACCCGGGTTTTCTTCCCTTCCCTCCATACACCTTACTTCCAGGGATACACATCGATAGTGAATTTTCATACTGCCCCTGCAGTGCCTCCCCATTTCCCTTCCCACAACCAGAAGAATCTTTTCCAGGGCAGGAGTACAGAGAACCTTCCTTTATCTTTTATCTATCCAAATCTTTTGTCTTAGGCTAGGCCTAGGCTTTCAAAACAAAAACCAAGAGTCTACATCTTCAGACTCTGCATTCTGTTGTGTCGACACTTCCTTAAGGAAGTGAAAGCACAATGCCTGGCTGCCTCCTCCGTATCAGGCAGTATGTGGTGTGCGTGTGTGTGTGTGTGTGTGTGTGTGTGTGTGTGTGAGCTTTACAAAATCCTGTCAGCTAAATTTCATAATCTCCATTTTATAGATAAGAAACAGTTTCTGAGAAGGGTTAATCAAATTGCTCAAGCTTACAAACTAAGCAAATAACAGAGCTTGGAATTTGCAGATGTCTCTTTCTGACTTGAAAGTCTATGTTCCTTCTAGTCTGTTTACTCCTTCCTATTTTGTTCCGTTGTTTTTGTTAATGACCTTAATCACTAGGACTAGGATTAAATGCATTTTTGATCTGCAATTAGGTATGTGTTTATGCATTTCCTAAAGACATTTCCTCTCTCCGTTGCAGTGATTGTTAATTAAAATAGACTTTTCTTGATTTTGAAATGTTAACTGTTTCTGGTTGCTCAGTTTATTTGGGTCTATGCTAATGTATTAATTGGGTAGCACTAGCTTCTATAAAGGTAAGCTCGTAAATCTTGGTGGTTTACCATAGAAGTTTACTTTTTGTTCTAGTGCAGTCCCAAATGAGCAGCCCTCTAGGAAATCGTTCAGGGACCCAAGCCCCTTCCATCTTTTGTGTCCAGAGCATCGGAGTCCTATGCATTTAACGGGCAGATGAGGAATGAGTATTGCTCATTGTAATTTGTTATGAGCCAGGCCTGGAAGTAGTGCATGTTAATTCCATTTATAGTATGTTTGCTGGAACTTGTCACATGGCTACACCAAATGGCAAGGGAAGCTGGAAAATGTCCAATGGTGAGCCCAGGAAGAAGAGAAACTAGTTTGGTAAGGAACTGGTCGGTCTTTTCCACAGCTAATTTGGACAGGAAGAATGTACTTAACATTCTGTAGTTCTGTGTAAAGTATAGGGTGTGCTTTCTATACCCAGCAAGGCAAGAGCAAAACTGCCTTGTAATGACCAATATAGATAGCCGTTCAATTGATGTAGTAGAGTGTTCCTCCCTCAAACTGGAACCGTGAGGCTTCTCCACCAGGTTGCAACACACTGGCCCCAAAAAAAGTGAATCTTAGCGAGTATGAGACAGAATTCCCGTTACACAGTTACACAGTAAAGTGATCGGTTTCTTGCCTGAGAAATATGGAAATTTGGCAAAGATGTTTATGTAAATCTGAGCAGATTAGCATATAGAAAGTCACTTGTTATTTTCCTAATGAAAAATAACTTCTATCTTTCCCTAAGAGAAAATTAACACTAATTTATTTTATAGTATCCATTCAATATTGTCTAAACATTTTTCGTTATCCCTTGCAGTCTTTATTGGATATTGTATTGACTTTTTTTTGTGATGTAGATTAAAATTGAGTGACTAGAGGGCGGGTTTGTATCTCTCTACTAATATCCAGTGATTTGAATGGTTCTGCTTTCCTAAGCTTTTGTCTTTTAAGAATGACTACCTTCATGAATATTTACAGGGTAGTAGAAAGATTCCAATCCAAATGGTCCAAAAAAGCATTTTCTTAAAAGCAAGTATCTGTTGAGACAAGTCATGTTGCTTATTAAGAGCCTAAGCCAGAATCTTAGTTCCAAATATGCCTGGGTCCTCTAGTGCCAGTACCAGGGTAATTCTGACAAGATATGTTTATCTAAACAATGCCATTTGCAGCCCTGCTCTGCTTCATTTTATCTCCATTTGAAATCTATGAAATGGGATGGAAATCCAATACTCATAAAGTTTCAATTGTGTTCAAAATAGAATTTTTTTAGTATAGATTTGGTTTTCAGGGAATGAGCAGAAATAAAATACTTGCTCATAAAATTGTATTTTCTTATTTGAAGATTTCAGTATTCCTTTCTTTATTGCCCTGAAACTTCTAGAATACTTAAAAAGGAATCAGTGAAATAATGAAAAATATTCAATAAGTGTATAATGCTATATTGAAACATTTTTCCCTCCTTGGTAAATCCCAGTTCATAACTTTGAACAGTTGGGGAAATCTATACATAGTTATTACATTCTGTTAAGAGAAAAGTCCAGCAAAAAGCAATTCCTCTCTACTAGTAATATCCATGCTAATATCTCAAGTAATGGGTCTACAAAATACAAACATGTTTTACTGTATAAAACTATTTCCATGGTATCTGTTGTTTTCAGGTGATTATATTGATGGAAATCATGGTGCAATAATCTAGGTGAGAGAATAAATTTCATTCTAAGTACCTTCAAATGAAAAATTCTCCCTGCTTATTCTGATGTTCAGGCTGCTCATTTCCCTTCAGTTCTTTGGCTGCTGAATGTATCAGCAATTCCGGGTCATTTTCTTCTGAAAAAGGGCTAGGTCGGGGGACCAAAAACAAATAAGATAAAAACGGATCTAAAATTGTGTCCTTGGAGGTTTCTGAATTATGGAAAACCCTTGTTCATGTTCATTACTACTGCAAATCATCGTACCATAATACCTCGCATAACAGTGAGGAGAATATGGAAACAAAGAACTAGTCTCTGTTATTGCTGTGTTTATGCTGCAGATAATACTGGTGAACATCTGACATTTGTATTTCAGACCCTTGCTTCTATAGCTTCTACCTCCCTAACCCCCACTATTACCATTTTAAAAATCTATAGAAATAGCTCATGTAGGTTTTGAGGGCAAGCATCCCGAGCTGGCTACTTATTATCTTTGTGACCCTGAATAAACAATCTCCATAAATGGTCTGATTTCACTTTCCTCCTCTATAAAAATAAGATTACTTGTATGTACCTCAAGGTTGGAAGATTAGATAAGATAACGCTTGAAGAGCACTTAGATCCCAGCATTTTAAGAGCGCAATGAATGTTAACTCTTGTTATTTTAATTATAATCTAATTGGGCTGTTGGAATGCTTAGTGGGAAAGCATTTAATAAGCTTCCCCACTAAGGGGGGGGGGGTTGAGAAATTGAGATTGAATAAAACCAAAAGGAGAAGGTTGCTTTGGAAAAGATGGAATAAGATATAAATGGAATTAAACAAATATTTGGAAAAGCCTTTATGTGTGTGATACTACAAAAAGCAAAGTAATTCATGTACGTTACTTCATTTTTAATATTTACTATAACCTTAGGAAGTATTGATGTTATTATTCTCATTTTAGAGACAGAAAACTGAAGCTCACAGAGCTTAAGTAACTAAGATGTCAGGAACAGGACTAGAATTTAAATTCATGTCTGCATGATTCTGAAACCTGAGAGGCACAAATCGAAAGGGCTGGTTAGTCAAAAAATAGGAAGGACTATTTATTTGAGAACTTAAAATATTAGGAAGAACCTCAGTTTACTGTAATCTGAATATAATTTTTGCTGCTCCCATCGATAATGTTGTGTTCTGTGCATTTGGGTGTCTAATTATAGGATTGTCTCTTATGTGTGTTGGAAATGTACAGGACCATGGACCTCAGTCATCTACTAGCTGCATATCCTTGGCTAAGTGGGTTCACTTCTGTAAGCTATGATTCCCTCATCTGTGATGTGGCATTAATAATAATACTGAAGCTAGTAGGGTGATTATGAAGATCAAATCACATGGTGTTTCTAAAGTGAAGACCTGGCACATACTACTCATTAAATGGTACATACCATCATGATGAGATGAAGTTGGAGACGAGAGAATATCAAGGGTTGTAATACAGGGCCTTTTACCAGCTAAACCGGGAGAGGAACTTCTGAAATAGAACGCCAAGTCTTAAGAGAGAACTGTTTCTTTTAAAATCATTTTTTTTCAGCTAAGGCTTTTTCAAACCCGTTTGAAATTCTTTGAGAAATTTGGTGACATCGTATAAATTTTAAGAAAATAAATTTGTATCGTATTGCTTAAAGAGCTGATATACAGGGCCTTAGAAGGGAAACGTTCTGCTATATGACAATAGAGATATTCTGACAGCATTTTTGAATTAGCTGACAGTTTCATTGCAGCTTTGTCAACCTATCATTCATTGCTTCAGCCAAATGTGTGAAATCCTTCACGGTGAAATAAAAGCACCTTGTGTTCTCCACATTTTTATGAAATCGCTATTGCTAATGAAATGCCAGCCAATATCTTCCACTCAGGTATTGTCTATTAGAGAGTTGCTTATTTTAGAATAAGTGGAGTCAACCATATACATTTCCTTCTTTTGACATCTAGCACCTGCTGTCAACCTGTTAAAACTATAAGCAGTTCTCAAAATTTACATCCACCAGGATGCCCTGGCAACGAAAGAGTTCAGTAAATATTTGAATGCTTACTCTGTGCTAGTTAATATCAGAGGTGATGGACGGGACACCAGGAGAGATAAGATTCAGCCTTTGTCATAAAAAAAGTTCATAATCAGAGGTGAGTATTTGGACAAGTATGTTCGGGTAAGGCAGTCTAGGATAAGTACTTCAGTAGAGCAGTATTACAAAATGTTGAGGGAGACCAAAAGGAGGGGAGATTGGCTCTGAATGAGGGCTGCTAGAATGATTTCAGGAGGGATTTAAATTTGATCTCGTCATGAAGAGGATTTTGAAAAGCAGAAGGAAGCTGTAGAAGGAAGGATATTTCAGGAGAGGATGACAGAATACATAATTAGACTTAGGTTAGCAGTGGTATGATGGATGAATTTGTAGGAGTGGAGAGAGAGAGAGAGAGAGAGAGAGAGAGAGAGAGAGAGAGAGAGAGAGAGAGAGAGAGAGAGAGAGACTCTCTCTGCCCCTTTAGCCTTCCCCACTTTGTATGGTTATGAGGGTCAGTGACAAGGATGTCTAGAGCCAATATACACCTGCTCTGTCCGAGAGACCCAGGGCCAAGTACTCCTAATGTACAGGACATAGGACATGTAAAACCAAAATTGGTGTCACCAGTGGGTGGCTGATCTAAGGATGTTACAAGTGTCATGAATGCTTGGTGTCTACTTGGTCCGTCCATGCCTTTCTATTCAGAATGTGTATATTCTGACTACTTTATCCGTATCTAATATGTCTCACAAGAATTACCTATGCTTAGTTTCATCTGTCCTTCTTCATTTTCTTCTCTATTGCACAATAGTCTTACATAAACAGCAAACAAACATTTTCTGATACTAGTATCTTCTCATCTGTTCTTCAGAGATGAACTGGCCCAGAGAGGTGTCGTGCATCTTTTGCCAGGTATTGTTCTAGCCCAAGCTAGAGCAGTAGCAGTGGAGTGCAAAGAAGGAACTTAGTTAAGGTATGCAGTAGAGCTGGCATTAACAGGATTTAGACATTGACTGTATGTGTGCAATTGAAGATCTAAGAGAGAGCTTGCCTCTTAAAATTTTGAGGTTCAGTGCTTTGGAAGATGGTGATTGCATAACTAAAGACAAACTCGGGACAAAGAATTGATGATGGGTGATCAAATGTGCTTAAGATACAGCCAAAGACCATAATGAGAAATGGTTAAAAATACAAGCAGAGTTACCTCTACACAGATTTGAAAGTTACCTAGGGTGGATGAGATTGCACAGATAGGTTGCCACGTGAAAAGAAAAGTAGACTTAAGGAAGCACCCAGTACTTGGCTTATATTTAAGGAATTTAAGAAGAATGAGCATCACCCCTCCCAGCGGCAACTTGCAAAGTAGGTGCATTTAGAAAAACCCACACTGAAGAAAGTTCATAGGTTTTGCAGTATATTTGTTTTCTGCATCTTCTGTTGTGCAACCGGTCTAATAAGTTTCTTCCTCGTCCTTAGTGATATTTTGAACATTAGGTTGGTGCAAAAGTAATTGCGGTTTCAAAGGTTAAAAATAATTGCAAAAACAGCAGTTACTTTTACACCAACCTAATAAAATAAGGAAGTGTAGAAACGCTTTAGCGAAAGATTGTTGGGTTTATGTATGTCAGGTTTCTGACTTAACATTCAATATACCAGGAAAAAATAATGATTGCCATTTGCCATGTAAGTCTAATGAATCCTTCGGCTTTGTATTTTTATCTGTCCAAGTTATTTTTCAAATACTGTACAGAAGTAAGAAACAGATAGTAATGAAAACAACTTTATTAGGAATTTTAGTAAGAATTTAAATACAGCAAACTCCTTTGTATCAAAACATCTGGGAGCACAAACTCAGATCAGTTTAGCAAAATAAGATGGTTCAAGTTCTTCAAGCAAAATATTATGTGATGAATTTCTTCCTGTTGAATGATTATATTAAAATACCAGTTTTCCGTTCTGTCCTTAGAAATGTATTGTTCGCTCATCAATTCTTGTGTTTGGGGAAAATTCATCTAAATTATTATCATTTGAAGACTCACAGTCTAAGATTTCACCTATGTAATCAATTTCACCATCATCATTAGAGTCTAGAATGCTGGTATCCATCTCTTTGCATTTATCATCCATTATGTGTAATAATTGTGACATGTCTTCCTCTGGCAATTCTCTTACCTTTGACATTTATGAGAGTAAAATGAAAACTTCAAAATTTTCAACTGTGTTCAATGAAAGCTAAAGGCAGACACCAAAGATGATGTCTCCAGTATTATTTTATACCTTCTTAAAACACGGTGCAATACTTTGAGCAATGTAACAAGAAAACTAAAGGATGAAGACTTATTTACTATTGTATCATAGTTCTAAACAATCCCATCACTCTTCCATTTACTGATCATTTTTGCATACTTAGGACAATTTAAGTAATGATTCACCAGCAAAAAGTTTCCACTTTAGGAAAAATATGATCACTAAGACAATACAGTGTACCTTAGACTTTTAAAGGGCTCAGTGGACTCACATATGAAAAATAAGATGAATTTTATTTTATTTAAAGAATAAGTAGAATATCACTTTGTTTTTTGGTAGACCATTAAGATAAAATAAAAGTCACAAAATAGCATTTTTTACAAATAGTTACAACTTCTCAAAAAAGGAACTCAAAAAATAAATTTGGGTGCAGTCGACCTTGATGGTATATCAAAGGTTAAACAAAGCATCACTTGCTTAATCCCACTACAAGAATAAGAGTTTTATTAGTCAGTAATCTCCAGAAAAATAAGTGTGTGTGTGTGTGTGTGTGTGTGTGTGTGTGTGTGTGTATGTACATCCATATACAGTGATGTGCAATATATTGACGTTTCGGTTAACAATGGACCCCATATACAATGCTGGTCCTATAAGATTGTAGTGGAGCTGAAAATTTCCTATCGCCTAATGCCATTATAGCCATTGTAACATCGTAGCACAACACATTACTCATGTGTTTGTGGTGATGCTGGTGTAAACAAACCTACTCTGCTGACAGTTGTATAAAAGCATAGCACATATGATTATGTACAGTACATAATCCTTGATATGATAATAAACGACTATGTTACTGGTTTATATATTTACTATACTTTTTAACATTATTTCAGAGTATATTCTTTCTACTTATAAAAACAATATAAAACAGTATTCTGTGTCATGCTGGCAGCAGCCTCATACATCTCGTGTTTACCGCATCTCATGATGGCATCATTTTTTGGGGGGCTTGATTTAATCTCGTTAGTTTTGTACAGCAACATGCTGTACAGGCTTATAGCCTAGGAGCAATAGGTTCTACCGTACAGCCTAGGTGTGTAGCAGGTTGTAACACTAGGTTTGTGTAAGTGCGCTCTATGATATTGATAGGACAAAATCACATAACAACTCATTTCTCAGAACGTGTCTCCATTGTTAAGTGGTGTATAACTGTATACTGTATGAATATGAGAGAGAGAGCAAACGAGAGAGAGAGCAAACGAAAGAGAGAGAGAGAGAGAGAGAGAGAGAGAGAGAGAGAGAGAGAGAGAGAGAAAGAGAGAGAGAAAAAAAGATTTTTTAAGAAATTGGCTCATGCAATTGTGGGGACTGGAAAGTGAAATCTTAAGGCAGGCCAGCATGACAGATACTCAGGGAAGAGCTGAGACTGCAGTCTTGAGTCCAAAGGCAGTCTGGAGGAACAATTCCTTTCTCTTCTGTGGACCTCAGTCTTTGCTCTTAAGGCTTTCAACTGATTAGATGAGGCCCACCCATATTGTGGAGGCTAATCTGCTTTATTCAAAGTCTACTGATTTAAATGTTAATGCCGTCTAAAGATACCTTCACAACAACATCTAGAGTGGTGCTGAAACAACTAGGCATCATTGTCTAGCGAAGTTGACATATACAATTAACCGTTACAACGAGGTTCATAGTGGATGCGTTTCTTCACATGTAAATTTCATGATTGCTTTAATTTTCATTAGTATCCAGTTAATAGAGTATATGGAAATCCACATTCAATAATAGAAATGATCTTTAACATCTTAATGAATTTCAGAGCTCCATCGGAGTAATTATAACTTGTACAGAAAAAAATGTGCCTATAAAACAAGTTTATTTTTTTTTTCTTTGTTTGTAGAATTTTACTTGTTTTGCATTAACACTAAACATATATCATGACGTAATTCTGATTTAATGTATTGCAGTTTTTAATTCTGTATGAGAATTAAATCAAATTATATTTGAATAAGATTTAAAATCCAAATTAGCTATCATGATTATATTCAATTATTAATCTTTCATGGAGTGTATAATAGAAGAAATAAATATACTTTATTTAAAGTTATGTAGCTATAATTGTAAACATAGTATTTTCTGCTAATTGCTTATGTTTTCATTTTATTTCTTTTTAAGGGAGAGATTTGTATTCACAAATGTTCTACTTACCTACTTTAAAAACTAAACATAATGAACGTAACTATTAATTAATAAAAATGATTTTTTTCTTCTTTGGTATGCTAGAATAAAGATGATGATGAATAAATATAAAGAATCGCACACTCAGACAAAGTAAGCAGATAAGAAAATACAAAACAGAAAGCGATGAACCCACAGGAAATTCCAGATTTTCACAGGCTAGCATTTTTATCTTGTGGCCTAATGGGACATTGCAACTATAGACTTTAATTTCTGTTATATTTTGGTATCTCTGAGCATAAAGAACAATATTACTCCCTCCTGGTGATACCACGCAATTTAGATGAAGCTAAGCCAAGGGTTAGATATGTGCCATGGACGGCTCCTAAGAATGTCTCACCTCTCCTCACATTTTGGAAAAGTGTCGGGATTATTTTGGACCTACCGTTTCTTTCTTTACCACACTTTCTTCATTAATAATTTGAAGCGACATGACAAATTGCTTGCTACTGGTCTTTATTCTGTTGTATCGGTCTTAAGGGAAGCATTTATGAAGTAAGCAGGAAGGATTAGTGGATTGTGACCTTTCTATATGCAAAGAAGAGAGCTGGGCTCATTTTACTTTAGTCAGGAAAAGGACTTTGCCGTTACCTATTGGTGCAAAACAAATCACTCCAAAACTTAGTGCCTTGAAACAGCAATCATCATTTATTATCTCTTATAGGTTTTGTAGGTCAGAAAATCACGAGTGACTTGGTTGAGTGGTTCTGTCTTGGAATTTCTCATGAGGGTGCAGTCAGTAAGTCAACTGGAAATGCAGTCATGAAAGCTTGACGGGCTGGAGGACCCACTGCCAAGGTGGTTCACTCATGGGTTTTGAGGGGGTGCTGTCTAGTTGATTCCTCTCTATTGTGACTGGCTTCCCCAAGAACAAGTAAACCATGTGTACAAGGCAGAAGCTGTAATACCTTTTTGGATCTAGACTTAACATTCATACTATTACTTCTTCAGTAAGTTATTTGTTACATAGGTCGGCCCTGATGCAGTGAGTGACACCAAAAGGGGATGAATACCAGGAGGTGAGGATCATTGGGGACCATAAGATTTATCAAGCCTCCATATGAAAGTTTTCTGAAACATGATCCCTTGTCACTTTGACTATCTCCATCAGATACCCCAGCAAACATCCTCCCATTGCACCTCCCTGAAAATGACAGAACACTGGTGTGTGCCGTTCATCCCACACGCGCACATTGAAAGGAAAAACAAACCCACCAAGACCTTTTCTGTAGCAGCTGTCCATGTTCAGAGTTATCTCAGGGCCGCTCAGCCTGGCTCCACCTGGGAAATATGGGATTTGGAAAGAAAGTTTTTGAGTATTGGAGACCTAACAGAAAGACCTAGATAGCTAATAGTTGGTTATGGGAAAATGATGAGAGCAATAATGATTATTACTTTTATGTTAGTGAGACAAACACATAAGAATGTCTTTTCTTAATTTCATTCCAAAAGTAACGTAGAGCTAAAAGCAGTGGATCTAAAATGAGAAAACATGGCCTAAGTCCTACCTCTACACTTGAATGACAGTGGAATCCTTGGCAAATTATTTAATCTCTCCCTTTGTCTTTTCATCTGTAAAACTGGGTTCCTGATGCCCTCTGTGCCTGACTGCTGTTAGGATTTAATGGAATGACATATGAGAAAGCCCTTTTCAAATGGTAGAATGCTACACAAATAGCAACGTCTTAGTCATCTCAAGCTGCTGTAACAAAATACCATAGACTGGGTGGCTTAAACAATAGACATTTATGCCTCACAGTTCCGGAGTGTGGGAAGTTCCAGATCAAGGTGCCGACAAATTCATTTCCTGGTGAGAGCCCCTTTCCTGGCTTGCAAAGAGCCACCTTCCCAGTGTGTCCACACATGGTAGAAAGAGATAAAGCTCTGCTGTCTCCCTTTTATAAGGACACTAATCCCATCATGGGACGCCACCCTCATGACCTCACCTAAACTTAATTACTTCCCAAAGGCCCCATCTCCAGGTATCACACTGGTGGTTAGGGCCTCAACGTGAATTTCAGGAGGGCACACGCTCAGTCTGTAACAATAAGCTATCCTCAGTATTAAGAGCTCCACTAGGTCTTCTAGATGTCAACAATGATAGAGCCCTGCTATGAGGGTAAGAGTTTTCAGATCTAGAAAATGGGTACATGAAGATGGAAATTGTTCTTATGTCTATACACAGAATTTGTAGTATTTGCTCAAGAAATTGAACTTTTACTCAGAGTATAGATTCTCTCAAATTCCAGTCCAGGGCCTTGGGAAAAATAGGTTCTCCATCCAGATTTTCTGAATAGGTAAATAAAATGCTTTGTGATATTTTCTTCAAAATTAAGGTAAAGCCAAACTATTTTTGAGGAATATTCTGTTTTCAGAGTTGCCAGCTACTGCCTAGTCCAGTTTATGACCACCTGTAATTCTAACCCTGGGTCATGGGAACAAAGCCATTGAGAGTCCCCTACAAAGTCTATAGGGCAGTGATAGAAACAGCAAGTGTAACCATTGGAGTCAGACTTTTCTCTTTCATATAGGAGCCATAGAAGTGCTGCCTTGGGGTGCACCTAGCTTTCAGAAAAACATAGAATTAGTGGACGGAAGGAAAGGCAGAAAGTCCTATACCAGCCTAATTTACTTGGTATCAGAAAAATGTGTGCTAAAGAATAGAATGTTTGAAACGATAAAATGAAGGCCCAGTTGCACAGAATAAGAATGAGAGGAAAACACCCTTCTCTATAATTAAACAGAAAACAGTGCTGTCAATTAATAAAACCTAGTCAACCTGAAAATGTAAACTTCAAGTGTAATTGTGCAGAAAGATCAGGTAAAGTGAACAACGTGGGAATATATAGGCGTATGTTGGCCTTTTGAAACAATGGCACTTTACTTGCTCCTTGTGAAGAATTTGGTTTAGTCTTAGCCATTCTAGAACCACTAAAAGGGGAAGGCACAGTCCTATTGGATTATAAAAAGGGAGCATTCTCTTGATTACCAGTAGTACTTATAAATTGCTCAGATTTTTAGAACATCAGGTTACGTGTCTCTCAATGCTGGGTATCATGCCAAACATAGCATATATGCACATAGGGACCTTAGGGGCCGCATACAAGTTCTGACAGTTAGGTTCGTGAACTCATCCTAGAAAAGGTACTACATACCTCATTGCTGAATATCACTATGGTCACCTTCTAAGTACTCCCCTTGGGAAGCTATGCACTGACGCCAGTGCCTAGTCCACCCTTCAAAGCAATTCTGGAACTCTTTTCCTGGAATGGCCATCAGAGCTGTCGTTGTATTACCCTTGATGTCCTGAATGTCATCAAAATGCCTTCCTTTCAATATTTCCTTTATCTTCAGGTAAAGAAAAAAGTCATTGGGGACCAGATCAGGTGAGTAGGGAGGGTGTTCCAATGCAGTTATTTGTTTACTAGCTGAAAACTCCTCCACAGACAGTGCTGTGTGAGCTGGTGCATTGTCATGATGTAAAAGCCATGAATTTTTGGCGAACAGTCCAGGTCGTTTAACTTTTTCATGCAGCCTTTTTAGCACTTTCAAATGGTAAACTTCATTAACTGTTTGTCAAGTTGGTACAAATTCATAATGAATAACCCCTCTGATATCAAAAAAAGGTTAGCAACATTGTTGCAACGAGTTCGCGAACTTAATTGTCAGACCTTGTAGCAATAAATGAGATGGGATTAATTTTTCTTTATCATCTGGTAGGACATGCAAAATGCCCCTTTCCCTCTCAGTAGCTGGACATTTCAGTAACTGAAAACACATCCCAGAGAACTCCACACTATATGAAACATTTCAGATATTTATGTAGAGGTGTCAAAAATTTTACTTACTTATTTGACAAAGTCAAATTTTATTCAGATTCTAAAATATCTCCTTTTATAAATAATAATACTTTAGATCTATGTTATGCTTTACAGGAATTACATGAAGAAGTCTCATATATGAGTTGCTTTGAGTTCCACAACGTCACCTAAAATAGATATTGTCCTCATTAAATAAATGAAGGAACCAAGGATCATAGTTACTAATAACCCTTCTCAAGGTCACATAGATAACAAATGGTAGAGCCAGGATTTAACCCAAGTGTTCTGATTCTAAAAAAGGATTTTAGGTGGGTATTCTTTTCCAAAACCTATGCTGCAAGGAGATTACATTTGAGAGTCAATATATTTCAGTAACTCAATAATACACATACACACACTTATTTATAGTCTTATATACTCATGAATGTATATATTTATATGTAAATCATAGGTATACTACTGACGTATATTTCTTTAAATTTATTAACTTGTGATAGTTTATTTCAATTAAGTTAAAATATACCAGGTATTTATTGAATCATGGGACTCAAAGATCCTCAGAGGGATTCATTCTGTTGCATTAAGCAAAGTCACTTTTAAACTATATTAGGAAGATAAGAAGCCAACATATGTTAAAAGAAAACAAGAAATAAAAAAACTTTGCAGTAGGAAACTCTATTACCCCATTTCACTGATGGTTCTGATAGAGATGTGGGAGTAGAGGGAACAGGTCTTTTTCATGTTGCCGCAGTTCTAAGTTACTAAATGTAAGAGGTTAGGAATTCCAAACATTGTTGTGTCTTTCTGAGGATACTCTCTCTAGTATGTGTTTTAACTCCCTGATTGAACTATAAGCTTCAAACTGTTACTGTTTTATATTTGAATTCCCATAATTCTCACATTTTATTCTGAAAATAGTAAGCGTACCATATATACTTCCTGATTGAAAGAACTGTGTCTCACAGGGTAGCTGGAAAATAGCGTAGGGCTACAAGCTGCCATCATTATCTCCACGACCATGAATCACCATTACAAAGAATTAGCCTGCAAAGATTAATAAAATGCCCTGCTTAAAAAGCAAAAAAACAAAACAAAATAAAACAAATGAAAACAATAACAACAACAAAACCACAGCAAGCACACCCAGACTTTTGAATGGTGAGTGATTTTTCAATTTTAAGATTGAGTCTTTTTAGTACAGACTCTTTTAAACAGAACAGATTTTTAAAGCATCTTGGCCTGATTCCAGTTCACATACCTCATCCTTGCAGAAAACCTACTAGGCCATTTGAAATGTTCTTCAGTTTGTATTTAGAGGCTCTGCTGATTTGAGCAAAAATGGAAATGAAATGTAAATAGAGAGCTCTTAATCTTCAGAAGCTCAAGTACCTTCACTAATCTTTAAAGTAGACATTTGAATTAGGATTCTCTTTATCTTTTTTTTAATGAAAATTTCTTTTTCCTTTCATCATGATGTCTGTTGAAAGGGTTCAGAGAACTCAAATCAGGAAGTCATGTTATTACTTAAGACAAAATAGGAATGTGAATTTGTATTATATAAAGAAAACAGTGTATGACTAAGTAGGCTGTTGTCCTTAGGCAAAGTAGAATAAATATCAACACAGGGAAGCCAGCAAGATGTGCTACGGGCCGTGAAAAACATTACATTCATTGGCTTTACTCTTCATTAGGTAAGTAATGAGTTATACATATTTTCAGATTAAAACAACCAGACTGACTATGATAGTTTGCATCAGTTAGTACCAAAATCTGGGATAGGCACTTGGAAGTCGCTTTATTTTAACTGTACTGACAATATTTTGGGTCTAACAATTAAGTGCACGAACTTGTTGCAACAACGTTGCTAACCTTTTGTGGTATCAGAGGGATTATTCATTATGAATTAGTACCAACTGGAAGTTAATGAAGTTTACTATTTGGAAGTGCTGAAAAGGCTGCAGGAAAAAGTGAGACGACCTGAACTTTTCATCAACAATTCATGGCTCTTGCATCACGACAATGCACCAGCTCACACGGCACTGTCTGTGAGGGAGGTTTTAGCCAGTAAACAAATCACTGTATTGGAACACAGTCCCTACTCACCTGATCTGGCCCCCAGTGACTTCTTTCTTTACCCAAAGGTAAAGGAAATATTGAAAGGAAGACATTTTGATGACATTCAGGACATCGAGGGTAATACTATGACAGCTCTGATGGCCATTCCAGAAAAAGAGTTCCAAAGACTAGGCTCTAGCATTGGTGCTTAGCTTCCCAAGGGGAGTACTTCAAAGGTGACCATAGCGATATTCAGCAATGAGGTATATAGCACTTTTTCTAGGATGAGTTCACGAACTTAATTGTCTGAACTTCGTATATTTTGATTAAATGATATTTCGTTACTTTTGTGTTCTGATTCTAAATATATACACCAACAAGTTTTATGGACATTCAGAACAGTTTAACTTTACCTATATACTGACTTTGAGATTAGGTCATTGGTGTTTATCATGAATATAGGAGCCAGATTCCTAATATAAAATTCCATTCTCTAAAATAACTGGCATATACACCTGTCTAGTTCAGATAAAAAGTGTCGATTATGTATGGGAGGAAAAATAATTTTGCTTCTCTTCTAGATTCCTGGCTGAGACCACCCCCCGCCCCCATAACAAAAGACAGATTAACAGGAGAAAAACAAACAAAAGTTTAATAACATGTATACCTCCTGTATACATACATGGGAGAGACCCAGGGAGACTGAGTAATTCCAAGAAATGGACCAAGCCCTCACCTTAACATGCCATCCCCAGCTAAACACCAAACGTGATATCACCTTGGCAGAGCAGGGTTAGTTATGGGAGGTGAGGGGACCAGGAAAAGCACAGTAAACAAGAGTAAGGGTGTTAGTCAGAGTTAAGTCATTGCCTTCTCCATTGATAAGTTTCTAGAGATGGAGCGTTCCATTATAGATGTAAATGTCTCTTACAAAAAGATGACTTCTGCTCAAAGCTTTTCCCTTGTCTGCTATTTCTTAAAAATAATCAGCCTAAAATAACCCTTATGCCAAAGGGGCATATTTTGAGGTGGCAAATTCTTCTTGCCTTCAACTAGAATACCAATTTGGTTTTTAAGACAGAATTGGTATCCATAAGGAATTCAAATAAAGGGGATCTTAAGAAAATGCCATAATGTTGGTTTGAAACTAGAATTAATTTTAAAATTTTGTTCTATTTTATTAAGCTAAAGTAATTGGACAGGCTATTATTTCATTTCAAAATTAAATTCTTGAAAAATAAATAAATGAGACTACATCAAACTAAAAAGTTTTTTCACAGCAAAGGAAACCAACAACAAAACGAAACCGCAACCTACTGAATGGGAGAGGTTATTTGTCAATGATACATGTGATAAGAGGTTAATATCCAAAATTTATAAAGAACTCATACAACTCAACACCAATATAAACAATCCAATTAGCAAACGGGCAAAGGACCTGAATAGAAGCTTTCCCAAAGAGGACATACGGATGGCCAATAGACATAAGAAAAGATGCTCAACATTACTAATTATCATAGAAATGCTAATTAAAGCCACAGTGAGATACCACCTCACTCCTGTCAGAATGGCCGTCATCAATAAATCAACAAACAAGTGTTGGCAAGGGTGTGGAGAAAAGGGTACCCTTGTGCACACTGTTGGTGGGATTGCAAATTGGTGCAGCCACACGAAAAACAGTATGAAAGTTCCTCAAAATTAAAAATAGAACTACCTTATGACCCAGCAATTCCACTTCTGGGTATTGGAAGAAATCCAAAACAGTAATTCAATAGGATATATGCACCCCTATGTTCACTGCAGCACTATTCACAATAGCCAAGATGTGGAAGCAACCCAAGTGCCCATCAGTAGATGATTGGATAAAGAGATGGTACATCTATGTATACAATGGAATATTACTCGGCCATAAAAAATGAAATCTTACCATTTGTGACAACATTGTGATACATTCTAAGTGAAATAAGTCAGAGACAGAGAAAGACAAATACCATATGATTTCACTTACATGTGGAATCTAAAGAACAAAATAAACAAACAAAAAAACGGAAACTGACTCACAGATACAGAGACCAAACTGATGGTTGCCAGATAGGAGTGGGGTTGGGGAGCTGGGTGTAAAAGGGGAAGGGATTAAGAAATACAAACTGACAGTTACAAAATGTCATGGGGATATAAAGTACAGCACAGAGAATATAGTAAATGATATTGTAATAACTATGTATAGTGCCAGGTGGGTACTAGACTAATGAGGGGGGCAATCACAGCATAAATTATATAAATGTCTAACTACTATGCTGTATACTTGAAACTAATGTAAAGTAATATTGAATGTCAACTATAATTGAAACATTTTTTAAATAATTTATTAAAACAAAAATAAATTAGATCTTCAGTATCAGGACATTATGCTAATAAAAACATTAAATTATGCTCATACATATATGATTTAGTGTAATTTAATCAGAAATATAAATCTTTCAATTTGTGCAACAGTGTATATTTTGAGTGTAAAAATCCAACCAAATAAATGTGAAAAATCGATTTGGCTTTATTGAATGATTCGTGAATCAGGCAGCATGCCATCTAGTAAGAGAGAAGTACTCTGAGATGTTGTAGAAAAGGGAAGGTTTTCCTAGGCAGAAACTGGGCGGGACAAAAATGTTATTAGTAAAAGAAAAGAAAGAATTGTTTCAGGCTCTGGGACCTTCCTTTGGAGGAAGGGCTGCAGGGCTCTTATCAAGCAGATTACCTCCTAGTTGATCCGGAAATTCCAGATTGATTTCTGGGAGGGGCTGAAACTGGTATTAAGTCTTGGTTTGCTGTCCTGGGGGCAGGTGACTCCACCTGCTGTTGTTTCCTTTTCTTAACACAACTTTGTCTCTCTTGTAAGTATAAGCAATTTAAGGATAGGCACAGTCCTTTCAAGTACCTAGATTAAGACTAGTACCTAGAAAACAGTCATTAAATGCTTACTAAATAAATGTTCACCTTCAAGCTTGTACAAGTAAATTACAAATAGATTGACCATCTTCTAAAAAGAAACAGAACTGATGAGACTGGTGACTTTCTTTTATAAATGTGTAAGTCTGCAAATATTTAGCAAGGACCTAATTTACACTAAGAAATCAATCTGGAGTGAAAGATTATTTTACTCATTTCCTAAAAGCTATAGCTGAATTATATTTTAAACTTGACCTAATCTTTTTACTTACCAATTTGCATTAATATTTAAATTACGTGAAGGGCAACTATAAGTTTAAAATGTTAACATTTTTATGTATACATTTATTCATTAAAGGTACTTATAGTGTGCAAGGTATCGGGCTAGAAATTATAAAGTATTTCAAGAAAGCAATACTATAATCTCCATTAAGGTGTTTGTTATTAAATAGAAGTAAAATTATTATAATAATATTAGGTACACTATATATACATATATATGTGTATATATATGAGTACCATAGTAGAAATCTAAACTATATTTTTATAAACAATATACATAGGTTTATGATTTTTAAATTTATTCATTCATCTCTCTACACATCTCTGCATTTATTCATTGTTCATTACTTCATTTAATAATTATTTAGTGACCATTGAGGGAGAAGACTACATAAAAGTGAATAAAATATGAATCCTATTGTAAAAGAGTTGACAATCTAGGGGGAGATAGATGTGTACAGACAATAACTTTGATACAAAAACAAAACAAATGCTAGGTACAAGGAAAGTAAAATGGAAACGCAAAAGGAGAAAAAGACTTGGCTGCAAGAGGTGTGGGACTGCGTTTGTTTTATTTCATCATGGATTTCCCAGAACCTAGGCAGGTACTTGATACAAAGTATGTTCACATGATATGTTACCTGTCTATTGAAGTAATAGTGGAACCTATCATGGAAGAAGTGAATCTGATGTTGTGCCTTAAAGTTGAGAGAAATGCTCTTCAAGTGGAAGAAATATTGGAAACACAGAGTTATAGGCCTTCAGAACTGGAAGAGGCCTTGGAGACCACCTGGTATAGTCTTTTCCTACTTTCTGTTTTCGGTACTGGAGCACTTTGGTCTAACAGTGTCTCAACACACTTGCATTTATAAGGGGATACTGAATGGGAAGAGTCTATGACTGAGGTACTAAACTACTATAGATAGCAAGATATCAAAGTGAGGTATGCCACAGACCACCAAGATCTGTTGGAAATGGATAGAAAGGAAATGTATAGAAAGAGATCCAGAAAATAGTGACTTCGAAAAAATTTGAGGGTTCTTTGGCGAAAATGCTGCTGTGAGTTCTCCCCATCTTTGAAGGTCCCTAATTTTCACAAGGGGAAGAGTTGACCCTTCCATTTCATTTTAATACAAGTTTCTTTAGGAACACCTGGAGGAGTGGATCATGGGATTCCAAGTTTCTGAGGTAGGAGTGACTGACCCTGCCAAAAATACTTACCTGGACGAAGGGCAGCAAATGAAAGAGCGCCAGTGATTGTCAAGTCTAGAAACACTTCATGAAACCCCTCTAGTGATATTTACCCTCAGCCAGCCCCAAAGAACGGAAAGTCACATGCTGACAGTGACAGTATTGAGTCATGTAAGAACTTTCTGCTCTCCTTCCCTCTCCTCCCTACAGTTTTATTCAACCCTGTTAGGGTGAGAAAGAGCAGCTGGTGAATGAGAGGGAGGGAATGTTGAGAGAGAGAGAGAAGAAGCTTACCATACCCACTACTCAAGGTGATAAGGGACCTGGCTCAGTTGCAGCCACTCCTAGTTGGGGGAGAAGTCATATGTCAATTAATTTTGAACTGTCATTAATGTATTGGACTGGAAATTCTAATGTTAATATCTTAAGATAACAACAGGACCTTGCATGACCATATCATGGCCAGAAAGGACATGGGACCTGCTCATATTTTTACCAAGAGAAAAAGGAAGAACTACCCCTTCGGCAGATTTAAAGGGAGAAAGGAAAGCAGATAATGTTGTCTTTATGCTTCTATGCTCTCAGTCCTGATTATTCAACATACAAGTTAAAACTTTCATAGATTTTTTTTTTTAAGGGAAAGGAAAACAATGTAAAGGAACTTATGTCAGGATACATACGAAGGTAACATTTGATTTTTTAGTGGAATCAATATTACAATCAGTTGCCACTGAAATAGATTATTGAACTGGATGACTTTAAAAATGGAAATAATACCAAAATTAACAATTAGTCAAAGACATGGATTTTTGAGAGTGTGTGATAACCTAGGAGCAGTAAGTAATAGGGCTGGAATATTGCCTTTTAAGGATTGTGACAAAAGGGAGGCTTGGCTGTTCATTTAGGACTCTGGTGGTGGTAGAACAAGCCTGTTGCATTATATAACAACAGAGGGTCAACATTCAATTCTATTTAGCTATGGACACTATTTACACAAGATAATTATACCATGGCTGGCTGAAAGAGTCTCCCAAGAAACCACGCCAGTGCTTAATGATGGTAAGTTACTTTTCTAGCCTATCAAAATGTCACTATCAGACCCACAACTGTACATACATATTTTTTTTGGTCATTTTTTTACTTTGAATGGCTTTACTCTTCTCCAAGATCCATTCACATCCTCCTTTTATTTAAAAATAATTTTTTAGACAATCTCAGTCTTTATTTAACTCTCCTATAAATTTTAACAATACTTACACACAGAGACTTGGTATTCCAGAGGAATGTTCTTCAAGACCATGTGGATCAACCAATTTTCAAATGGCATTACGGGTGTATGCGAAATATGCATTTTCATACTTTACACTCCTCATCATAGATCTTCTACAGATGAGAAAAATGGGACCTAGAATGGTGAAGTAAAGCAGACAGCAAGTGTCTCAATTAATATTTGAGCTTGGATCTGGCTGATTCCAAAATATGCATTCTTTTTTTTTTTTTTTAATTTTTTTTTTTAATTTAATTTTATTAAATTTATTGGGGTGACAATTGTTAGTAAAATTACATAGATTTCAGGTGTACAATTCTGTATTACATCATCTATAAATCCCATTGTGTGTTCATCACCCAGAGTCAAAATATGCATTCTTAACTCTCTTGTATTTGTTTTCTATTCAAACTGTGTATTGCTATATAAGTTGTCTAGTGGCGCTCCCTTTCAGGGTCTTTCTAATACTTAAGTCACTTGTAAAATGAGTTCTTTCTTTGAATAAGAAATGCATCGAGCAGAAAACAAAGAACTTGGCAATATTAGGCATTAACCCCATGCCAAGTAGTTATCAGAAGGCCTAACGCTTTGACACCTCACAAGTATGATCTTAAGATAATGGAGTGAGGCTTGCACACTGTGATGTGCTTCATGGATTGGCTGCCTAAAAAGGATTTGTAAAGGATTCTGGGAAGGCCTGCCAATTAAAAACCGGAGATTGGCTGATAGCTTGCAGCAATTGAATTTTGAATACGGATGGTGCCAAATTCAATGTTTCCATAGCAACATACTTTTCCTTAATAACTTTTAGATGGGAGTGGGAACATAAAAGTAAACCATCTTTCAGCAGATGTATAGTCCTCCAGCATGTTTTTCGATTGACTTTGGAACCTAATTTGTACTTAACTAGTGATTGTTTTAAGTGGATCTGTATATTACTAAATTCTCCTGAGAAAATATTTTGAGAATAATAGAAATAAATCTAGGGACCTTATAAACAAATAAAAAGGGCATGGTTTTAAAAAAATGTTTCTTGGTCTGTAGCCAATCAACCAGGATTTTATACTGAGTACAATTACCAATGGTCAAAGATTTGGGGGTTCTTAATGTCTGTTAAGACCAAAAGTTTATCACAGCAGCTCACACCGCTCCAGCGGCAGCGCAGCTCCAGGGAGAGCTGTTGTTTGTAATCTTAGCTGTACAAGGCACAGCTCACTGGCCCATGTGGGAATTGAACCCGTGACCTCAGCAGTAGGAGCATAGCACTTGCACTCCAACCATCTGAGCCACCAGGCCATCCCATAAGTTGGGTATCTTAAGTACATATAAATCAATAGTTGGAGCTTTGTATTTATTACTTGCATTACTACTCATTACTCACTTGATTCAACTGAGGTATTTCATCCTCCAAACCCTTACAAAACAACTCTTTCTGCAAAGATTTCCACCCTAGTGACAATTCCTGGACTATCACCACAAAACATTCAGACATAATTGGGATATAAGAAGGCCCTGAGAGTGCACTTTTAAGAAGTTATCCAAGGCTCAGCCAAGTTATTTTTGCAGGTGGCTATTATCCACCACCTGTTTTATTTTTCTAATTTTAATTTCCGAAGAAAATCTTTTTTTCTAGCTTTCCCAAAACTTCTGGAAATTTAGGACCCAGAGCCTCTAGGAACTTGTGCGTGGAAAGAGAAACTTAAAGAGATCTAGAGTTAAAGAGAAATAGGTACATAGACATATACATAAAAATAGAAATATACATGTGTACATATAAATAGAAATAAAAGTGTATCATTTAAAACTAAAGAAATATATACACTCTTAAAATGTAGTTTAAAAATATAAAGAATTTGCTACCAATTGAAAATAGCATGATAAACTTGAAATAAGAACCCTGAAAGCAAATCAATCTCTCTCTCTCTCTCTCTCTCTCTCTCTCTCTCTCTTGCACACACACACACACACACAGCTACAACTCAGCACAGAGTTATAACATAAAAACCAATAAACCAATTCCTGACCCAGGTAAATAAAAGTTTTATGTTCTTTCTCAATCTTTATTTATTTTCCTTAGATTAATTTGTAGATGGTAATCACATGTAAGAACAAGTATTATTGCCCTATAAAACAGTGCAACATGAAGAATTAGATGAGAATTAAGTGAAAAAACCTCTGAGAGAGAGAGAGAGAGAGAGAGAGAGAGAGAGAGAGAGAGAGAGAGAGAGAGAGAGAAACAGAGAGATGGAGAGAGAAGGGAAAAGGGAAAATGGCATTGTTTCAGCAGAGATGGAAACTAAATAATGATTTGGGTTACTAAGCACTTCGGACTATAGCTTTTATTTAAGCTTGTAATTTGGTTATTTATCCCAGGAAAATTATTCATCTAAGTTGCATATTTTATAATAGCTAATACTATAAAGATATTAATGTAGTTTTTAAAGGAAGTTTATTATTAAAGGTTTGTTTATACCCACCACTGAATATCACAATGTTTATTAGAGGTAGTTTCAAATAGTATTTAATGGCATACGGAATGAATGATTACAATATGAATGTTAAGTTTTTTAATAAAAAGAAGTAGAATACAAAATCATTTATGCCATATGATCCTAACTTTGTGGGGGAAAAGAAAAAAGAAAAAAAATGAAGAGAGCCAGCAAGACAAATTATAATTGGAAGAAAAAATCCTCAAAATATTTAGCAGCTATCACCAGTGGAATTGAGGTGAATTTAATTTTTCCTGTGTTATCTATCTGTGTTTTCCCAATTCCATACAATAAAATGCATTTATTTTATATAAAGGAAATGCTATAAAGTATGTTATGCTACTGTGGTGTCTCTCAATTTTTTATTCATCATCACCCTCTAATAAGCCTTTCAGACTCCTTTTTCCTAATCAACCCCCCCTCCTGAAACATTAAAATACCACAGATGTGCTCCATATCTGTTTATATTGTGGCCCTTTGGAGAGTCACAAACCATTGTGACCCTTAGATACATCTAAGAATTTTTGTCCCCCAAAACCAATTTTCCCCCCTTGGATCACTATTGTCCCTGTTGCGAATGCGTGCACTAGCCCAAGAGCCAGAAGATTCTGATTCAGTAAGTTTGGGGTAGGAACAAAGTAAGTACATTTTTTTCATAGAGCTCAGGTATTTCAAAAGCACTGACTTAATGGTATTCCATTTGTTTTCAGAAACCTGAAATAAAAGCATTTATCTATTTTTAGGAATAATACTGATGATGGAACATTTTTTACATACTTAAAATCTTCAAGAGTTTACCTTTTTTCCTGCTGTCAGGAACATATAACTTTAAACACAATTTAGAACAATTTTCATGAAATACAATTTGTTCCTTTCTTCTTGACCTTTATTATCTTTTCTACCATCTACTTCTATGTAGGTGTTTTCTTTTAATCATTGTTTCTTCAGGTTTTTTTTTCTTTTTTTTTCACATAAAATTGAGGGGAAATTTGGGCTTAGCATCCTGAATTCATAATTCCATTGTGATTATTAAAATATGAACTAAAACTTTGCAAGCACATGGTACCTTGTAGATAATTTTCTCTAGTCAGACAATTACACAAAGGCCTCTGAAGCTAGTTTTTAAAATCCTTTATCCCTTTCTCATTGTTGGCTAGTTTTCGCAACATAGAAGTTTTCATTTTTAAGGCTAAAAAAAAAAACTATGATGAGTGGAAGAACTATTTATCATGACAGGTTATAAACCAATTAGGGTGATGAAGTCCTGGACGGAGATTTTCATAACCTTTCACATTAGCTGTTTCAGCTTTGTTGTTTGGTTTTGGGGTTTTTTGTTAATGTTCAAAGTGAGTAGAATAATGAAGAGGCTATTTAGGAAGGTTCGGACTCAGGGGGAAAAAAAAAAACCTTTTCATTATGTTCCAAGTAACAGCTAGCTTATTAAGCAGCAAGAGACAGGTTTGGTATAGAAAAAATAATAAAAGGATAAAAAAAAAGAATGGAATGAAATTAGAAGGTTGGTAATACCAATGGGACTGGTAGCATGGCAGGTTCTCATCAAATATCTTTTGTTTGGAGAAACAATTATACTAACTTTGTTTTGAACCTCTTGCTAATGGCTGTCTTGAGAAAATTTTACGTACTTTATCTGTGTGTACAAAAATGCCTGAGGACAAAACTGTTACCTAAACTTTATTCAAATTGAGAGAATCCCTATACAAATTTTCAGCTAATATATTAGTCAGTGCATGTACTTTCTGCTGCTTCAAGAATAGTATAGTAAGTTCCCTCCAGCCAAGAGAAAGGCTTGGGAGTATCCTTGCATTGGAGCCAATCGTGACTAAGGTAAAGAGACGTTTGTTCCAAGCTGGAACTTTCCACTGGCACGAGTTACATGCAATAAGTAAACGCTTTCAAGTGGACCCTGGAAGATAGGAAAACTGGAGTCTGATGGAGCCAAGGAGAATACTGATGAACTCAAAGATTCTATAAGAGAAGAGAGGAATCGTTTTCGTGCAAATAGTTGAAAAGCAGGAAAGATGAGAGAATTTGGGGAAAAGAAAAGTTGAGAGACTTCGTAAATCATGATCTCCTTTCAATGATCAGATTAAGAGTATAAGTATGGAATGAGTGGATACAGATCCAGTTTTCTGACTTGGCTGGCTGATGAGTAGACTCTCTAGTCTAGTCATTTTTCAAGTTTTTTTCACTTTAGCATAGTTTTGTATCATAAGTTAAATTTTAAGTGGAACTCTTCTACTCTTTTTAACTATCTTGGCTTCGCGATATATTGCCTAATATTCTGCTTTCTTGTTCTCTATTTCTTCCAAGTCTTGCTCCCATAGTGAGGCAACTCATATCCCTTAAGTCTCCTCCTCTCTGATTTTGCTTCTATAACTGCCAAAGTGAACTCGACAAACATTTCTATCATTCCGTTTTATACCTTAATCCCTTGTGGTCCATGCCCTAACCACTTCACCAACGCTATCGATGACCGCTCAAAGTTTACTTTGCTTGGTCTATGGACCACTTCCCAAGTTGCATCCCTAGAGCCTTTGCCTTGAAAACGAGGATAATCTAACCTTTGCCAAATCTCTTGTTTCAGTTTCCTGCATTTAGTCTGCCTCTTTCCAGAACATTCCCAAGGCTTTGTCTTTGTCCCTATCCTCATGGCTTCAGTTATGCATCACTGCCTGAATGACAGCTCTCACACTGACACCTCTGACCTCTTACCTGATTCCATGTGGCAACCTGTCTGCACTACTGTTCCTCTTGGGGATTATTATAACCTTACATTCAACATGAAATTGTGATTGTACACCAATATCCAACAGCAACCTTTTTCACCATTTTGTGATACAAAAAGGGTCAACTTTCCCCTCCTATTTATTTATCTACAAATTACTCAGAAGTCAAGCCAAAAAGACAAAAATAGTCAAACAAGTAAGATTTCTTAACAAAAAGGCTTTAAGCTAATAATTTTCAGATAGTATATGTAGCCTATATTCTAGAAGGGGCATGGTGACCGAGGCATACCTCATTGAAAAGCAATGGTCACAGTCTATTAGTTCCATCTTTACCTGTGGGAGAGAAAAGGCATTATATGACAGGGCCAGAGCTTCTGTGACCCCTTTAAAGAATTGCAAGGTTTTTATAACCCCATTCATTTCCCATCAAAAGCGTTCATGCAGCACTTTTCATGTACCACACAAATATATTCTACGCAGAGCAAAGAACTCAAAGTTCTGTACATTTCATCTTCTAAACATTTTACTAATTTGTTCTTGTCTTTCAATCTACCATCCACCATCAGGTTTTACCTGAACTTCTATCCTAGCATCTTATTCTGTTTTTCTGTATCTTTTCTTGCCCTCCTCTCCAATCTATTCTCTAATTAGCAGTATGACTAATCTTTTCAGACCCAGATCAGATGGTGTCACTTCCCTGCATGAAATCTTTCTGTCAATTCCCACTGCACTGAAGACAAAGACCAAAATCCTTACCATAACTCACAAGGCCACTGAAAGCTCTGAAAATCCCCTCTTTTAGCTTTTCTTTCTAATGAGTGATGCATTCCAAAAAGTGGATTCTACCTTAAAAACATAGATTCCAAATGCATATGAAATATTGAAATGGGTAGTTTGCTTATAACATGTTTATTATTCCTTGTGCAGCCTTGATTTTTGTACACATTCTAACTCAATCCCAATACATAGATTATCAAGAAAAAGTGTTTAATGAGTAAATGAATAGACAAAGTAACAAATAAATGAATAAGTATATAAAAGCAAATTATTATCAGATGATCAAATGGCTCTTTATTTATAAGAACTCATCACAACAAAAGTATAATCTTGCTTAAGACCAAGTTCAGGCAATGTTTTCGTGTCTTTCTTTTTTGTTTTGGTTAAAAGGCATAGGTTTTATATGTTTTCAAAGGATTCTGTTCCTTGGCTGCTGCAAAGAGTGTAGGCACAATGCTATTCTATATCTCATTTTAAAGAAAATAATACCTTAGTTTGCTGACAGCATTGCAGTTTATAAAGCACTTTTCACATAGATTACCTCATTTTAAATTTCTCTATTTCTTCTTTTATTATGGAAATTCTATTTAAGAAGAATTTTCTTTTAAAATTAAGGTAGTTACCCTATTCTGTTCCTGTAGTTCTTAGACACATGTTTCACCAAGGGATTGTCTCTCTCCTGGCTCTTTCTTCTCTGATGTATAGTTATGATTTATCTAGAGATAAGTGGAAATAGTGGGAGCCATATACAGAATTTTTTGTTGTTTCTTGTGAACTCAAGCATCTCATTTTAGGAACTGCTATACTATTTTAGGAGTTGCTATACTCATGTGCAGAGTTTATTTACATATTCTGTATGAAACTATTTTTTCACTTAAATTGGGATCATTAGAATAAGAAAATAGTTACTTTTTATCTTTTTATCCATTTTTCACATCATTTACTATAACATTCATGAGTTGCTGAGATTTAAATAAGCAAAGATTATCTCAAAATGAAGCCTAGGCAGGGCCATTTGAGTCTTTCATACACTTTCTTTTCTGGCTTTGCAGCCAATACTTTAGTCTAAAATATATTTTGTTATCACTGAGCCTGCTTTTGTCTTAATAACAGTGCATATGTGAAATGAAGCAGAAATGACTGATCTTTATTTATTTTTAATCTCACATTTTGCTTTTCTGGAGAAGCATTTGAAGGGATCAGTTGAAGCTGTACTCCATTAATTCATTTCCTCTTTTTCCCCTAATACAGAAGCCCCATTTTTACGAAGTCTAAAAAATATTGAACATGTACTTTGATAATATTGAGTAAATATATCTATTTGTTTTGTTTACATATTGTATGTTTGTAATTATTTTTGTTTTTCCAGTAGCACATAAATTCTTGTTTGTGACTTAAAAGTTGTGTTCATCTTTTCCACACACTTCTTTACACCCTCCTATGTGCCAAACTCATGCTGAGTCGTGAGTATAAAAACACATCCTCTCTCCTCAAGTAATTACCTTTTCAGTGGGCAAGACAGGCAGTAAATAGACAGTTGCCAAATAGTGTAATTAGTGTGTTCAGAGGTAAGGTAAGAACGGAGTGTTCTAGAAACCATAAGGCAGGATACCCTATGCAAGCCCCTGAAATAAGACTCAGATAGGGCAGAAGAGAATGTTCAGGAGAAAATGACTAGTGGCAGTGACTTTTGAGCAGAGCACTGCAGAGTGAAAAAGGGTAGAGAATATTCTGGGCAGAGGAAAATTATAGATACATGTGATAACATCATGCATATAGAAGACTCTCGTGTGGTTTTAAAGCTGGAGTATAGAGTTCACAACAGGCAATGGAAATTAAGAAGCTGGAAAAGTAGAAAAGGGCCACATTACAAAAGATCTTATAAGTCAGGTAATGAGTTTTGATTTTATTTTGAAAGCAATGGAAGGGTGACATTAAAGGAATTTAATATGTGATGACTTAGATTTTCATTAAAAGCCTTCTCTGAACAGAATATTGAAGATGGGCGGGGAGTGCAAAAGCTTGGCTGTGTATTAGAATCACTAGAGGGAACTTTTAAAAAATGCCAGTGCCTTCAGTTTTACATCCCACATATCAGTGAAGTCATATAGTTCTCGACACTTTCTGACTTATTTCGCTTAGCATAATAATCTCAAGATCTATAAAACTAAAAGCAAGAGAGGAACAAGACAAACAAATAAAGAAACAAAAACTCATAGACACAGACAATAGTTTAGTGGTTACCAGAGGGTAAGGGGGGTGGGGGGTGGGAGATGAGGGTAAAGGGGGTCAAATATATGGTGATGGAAGGAGAACTGACTCTGGGAGTGAACACACAATGTGATATATAGATGATGTATTACAGAATTGTACACTTGAAACCTATGTAATTTTACTAACCATTGTCACCCCAATATATTTTAATTAAAAAAAAAAAGATTCAACATTTGGATTCAGTACAACCAGATTTCTATCTAGTTCTGCCCATAAATGTTCTTTGTGCTTATTAATGTTAACATGCTCTTTTTGATAATATTTGATGGGACATTTCAGTCATTATTAGATAACCTAAGGCAGCTTGCCTGAAGAAATACAACTTGATCAAAAGAAAGCTTAAATGATGTAGTACTATTAAAAAAAAAAGCTTTCAATAAAAGTTCAAAAATAAATAAAAAATAAAAATAAAAATGCCAGTGCCTGGACTCCACCCCAAACCAACTAAATCAAAATCTTTGGGAATAGGGCCCAGGCATTTGTATTTTTTAAAACCCCCCAGTTGATTCAAATGTGCAGACGAGGTTGTGATTCACTAAATAAGAAAGCGCATTGGGAAGCTTTTAATTACAACAGTCTAGGGAAGAGACAGCTAGATGATAGGTCAGAGGAGCGACTAAGGAGGTTGAGTGAATGACTTTGCGTCTTCGTTAAAGGCTACGGAAGAAAGAGGAATCAAGTATGATTTGTAGGTTTCTCCTTGAATGACTAGATGGAGGAACCAATGTGTGTCAGTGACTAGAGGAGAAGAAGGATGAAGAGATGTGATCAATTTTGCATACGTTGAATATTTAAAAGGGATTCAGTAAGGGATATGGAGCTCAGGAGAGAGCTTTTAGTTGAAAACATGAATTTGACTATGATCATTGTAAAGGCAGTAAATGAAGCAATATAAATAGATGGACGTAGCAGGGAGAATATGGAAAGTGAAAAGGTCAAAAGGTGACATTTTATGTGTTTAAAGAACAGAATCCTTTAAAAACATATAAAACCTATGCCTTTTAACCAAAACAAAAAGAAAGACATGAAAACACTGCCTGAACTTGGTCTTAAGCAAGATGGTACTTTTGTTGTGATGAGTTCTTATAAATAAAGGGAATGGCAACATTTAAGAGATGAGTGGAGGAGGCTAAGGAGTGGCCTAAGAGGCAGAATAAAATTCTAAAACACATCTTGCCATGTTAATCCAAAGGAGAGGGCTTCAAGGAAGGTGCATTAGTGATAGAAAATACTGAAGGGTGGTCTGGAAAAATAAAGACTTTAGAATCACCAATGGTGTGGTGACCTGACAATTATTGTTACTGTCTTCAAAAGTAATTGCTGTGACAAAAAGTCCAAATGCAGTAGGTAGATTGAGAAGGTATGTGAGGTGTGGAAGTGGAAATAGGGAGTGTAGACTAGTGCTTCTCAAACCTGAATGTGTATACACATCACCTTCGGAATCGTGTTTAAAAATGCAAGTTCTGATTCAGTAGGTCCGGGGTGGGGCCTGAGATAATGCATTTCTAACAAGCTCCTAGGTGATGCTGATGCTGCTGGGACAAACCATTTTGTTTTAGGTAGTGCTGGTGTAAACCACTCTTCCGTGAAGCAGAAAGACATGGGATTAGCCACAGGGGGTGTAGGGCCAAAGAAAGAATTCTTCGTTGTTTTCTTTTTAGATGAGGTTCTAGACTGAGATTGAAGACACAGGATGGGTGAAAAACAGAATCATTTCTCTTAGGAGGTGGAAGAAATTGGAATGCTGAATACAGGAAGGGAATTAGACATTGGGTAGGAGAGACACTTAAACCTGAAGAGAAGAAGGTAAGGAATACTAAAAATCCAGACAATATATAATATCTGTCATTTCGCTTTTTAGCCCATAGTTTCTGTTCAAGGAATTGTTTTATATTTATTTTTATTCCTTAATTTGAATGGCTAGACTGTGGAGTGTGTTTTTGAAGACAGGAGTAAGCCCACTTTGATTTTCAGGTATAACTTGCATTTTCAGCACTTGTCAAATAAAAGTTTGAGTGACAAGGCGTAGGGATGAAATTTAATGTGTGTTCAGAGAGAAAAAATGCTTTTTTTTATTCAACATATTTTTTAAAATATTTATATTCCAACAAATGTATCAATTTTGATGTGCAAATTTACAGTGATGAATGTTTTTTTTGTTTTGTTTTGTCTGCATCACGTGCTGGTGACACAATAGTAAATTCATGGTACTGAAACTGGAATGATTAAATGATCAGTTTAATGATCTCTTGCTGAACCCTTTTGCGTTGTTAGTACTTTTTGCTACATTTGGTAAATAAATTAGTTGATGGTTGGGACAGGCTGGACAGATGGATTGTCCAGCAATATGTTGTGTCTATATTACATCTAGATAGTTTCTTTTCTGTGTCTTGTGAGTGACCTAGGATTATAAACTGAAATATTTTTGCACAGCTATAGATCAAACTTTTCCCCCAACTTCAAGGTTTCACCACAACCAATAGTTCCCCCTTCCTGACAAAGGAAGCCATTATCTCTTTAAAAATTAATTCATTTTGATGATCAGATAATATCACATTTCAAAATCTACCTGTTGATATAATTAACAAAAGAACTGTCATGTTTCATTAAGACTGAATGTTGGCATTTTCTCATAATCTATGACTCTCCAACCAGTGGCAAAAATAATGCAATTCTCATTTTACCATAACTCATCTTATAGTATGGGAACCAACCCACACTTTCTATGTTTTATAACCAAAACAGGAGAATAAGCTTCTTTCAGAGGACTAATTCATTTTCTCTATTAGAATATTCAGCATACCTTAAAGGAGGTAATATGGTCTTTGACAGCCTGTTGATTGCGAAATTAAGAGAGCTGCCTGATTTCCATTTCCAATTTCTTTCCATAGACATTGGGTGTGACTTTGAGCAAAATGTTTTGTCATTTCCACTCTTATAAATTCTGTTTACTATCTTTTAAACTTTTATATTCCATCGGTGGTATTTTTTCTTAATTGGAATGTGGTTTTTGTGACTTAGAAAGCTGCTTAAGTAATATCCTGTTTTGTGCTTCCTATAAGAGAGCATTTTATCTAACATTTTACTATGAAAAATTCAAATACACATAAAAGATGAAAGAATTGCACACTGAATATCCTTGAACCCACTGTCTAGATTCTGCTGTAGATTCCATTTCATCCATTTATCTACCCATCAATTTCTGTTATTTTCTGTGTATTTCAAAGTAAGTTTGGAAACATCAGCACACTTTACTCCTAAACACTTAACATGCATATCATTAACTAGAGCTCAATATTCATTTACAGTTATTTTTGTTTGTTTGTGGCAAAATCTCATAGTGTCAAATGCACAAATCTTATATAAACCTTTGGTGGAGGAAGATTTTTCCCTTCTTCCCTTCTGGGTTCTTTGGCTGACCTAATAATTAAATTGATATAAGACAGATTAACGGGAAAAATAAAATTTAATTTCATACATACAGGAGCTCATAGAAATATGAGATTCAATGAAGTGACCAAAGCAGGCAGCTTTTCAAGCTTTTGGACAAAGAATAAATTTGTGAAGAATTGACAGACCGAAGAAGTTTGGACTTGGGTAATAAAGTACTAAGGAAGTAACAAGGTTTGTTATACGGCCTTCTTGGCCCTGAATTCTGTGGTGATAAGAATGTCTCTCTACTTCCTGGTATAGTCGTATATGCATATTAGACTGTTATTAAAGGGAGGGCACCATTCACATGGGAGATTTATTTCTTGCTTTCAGGGGAACAAAGGAGGTCAGAGTGTCATTCTTGCACTGGCTATTTCTTAAGTAACTTTAATTCAAAAGAATCAATATGCCAAAATGGCATCTTTTGGGGTGGCATATTCTGTTCCCCTTCAGTACCATTGAATGAGTATTAATGAATGGGTACACCTGTGTGACATACGCCTCTATCAAGATACAGAAAAATACTATCACCCCAGAAAGGGAAGAACTTTGGGGTGTTGACTACACTTATCGTGGTGATCACAGAAACCAGAATGATGTTGTATGTCAACTATATCTCAATGAAAAATAATTTGAAAAGGAACATTTTTTTAGTTTGGCTCGAGTTTATTATAACTGAGTTTTAGTGTGACAGCATATAAGATTGCCAAGCTGAATCATACCAGTGGTCGATCCAGGGATATGTTATCTAGCTGTTTATATGCTATCATATTTGTTCATTCAGGCACTGGGCTGACTGACTTCTCCTCAGTAACCTTGCCATGTAAGCCTTTGCCTATGACCGAAATGGCAAGGAACATGTATCTCACAGACTTGTTAGAGCTAGAAAGAACCCCAGGGATCATCCAGTCTACCCTCCTTTGCTTTATAGCTCAGGATTTGAGAAGACCAGCGGTGTTACAAAAATACATGACTGCCTCTTCCTACCCCTATAATTGAGAGATTGCTAGCAGCCAGATACTCTCCTCAGTGCCCTTTGTCCATTATTTCTTCAATCTTCATAGATTATTCATCTTCTTGTTATTATTATCCCTATTTCACAGAGAATAAACAGCGAAAATAGCATTAAAAAACTGACCATTGCCATGTTCAAACTAACCTTACATGTTAGACGAACGTTATTAAATATTTTTAACTTAGTCATTTATTCTGGATCTTCCGTGAATTTAAACTACATGTTTGGCTGTTCCTGAATTCTAGCTTTTGGAGACATAGTGAAGAAGCAGATATTCAAATTAGTCATAATGGCTAGGATTTAATTATATGCCTGTCACTCCTCTGTCTTTTCAGCTTTTTGGTCCAAAATGTCTCAGACATTTTATTCTGTGTTTGCACAGCAACCCCGTTCTTCCTCTCCTGTTCCTAAATAGAGCAAATGTGTATTCACAGTAGCTACATTTGAGTTCATGGTTAATATATTTTCTTCTTATTATTTTTAATGGGTTTAAATTGCAACTCCTCTTTGCAGAGCTTAACTATACGTAACTCTTCTATAGAACCACGTTTAAATGCCTTGTGGAAGTAGGAGTATAACATCTTAATATTCCCTATAATTTTGGTTATTCTTATTTTTATTTTCCTTGGCTCCTTATAAGTCTTGGAATGTCAACCTTGGACATATGTTTACCTTATTTGAGGTATACTTGTATCCTAACTTTGTACAAGAATAGAATTATGGTGGTTTCTTTGTTTTCAGTTCCCCTCTTGATTAGGTATAGTATCTTGTTGACTATTTTTCCTCAGGGAACAGTCTGTTGCGATTTTCACATCTTAACAAATAGCTCAGAGCATATTGTCTTAACTTCAATTGGGATCATTGTCTTTACAGTTGACCATCGTTACATACCATGTTTCCCCAAAAATAAGACCTAGCTGGACAATCAGCTCTAATGCATCTTTTGGAGCAAAAATTAATGTAAGACCCAGTGTTATGTTATGTTATGTTATGTTATGTTATGTTATGTTATGTTATGTTATGTTATGTTATGTTATGTTATGTTATAGTAAGACCCGGTCTTATATTATAGTAAAATAAGACCAGGTCTTATGTTAATTTTTGCTCCAAAAGACGCATTAGAGCTGATAGTCCGGCAAGGTCTTATTTTCAGGGAAACATAGTATATGCCACCCTTCACTCATTTATATGACCTCAAAAGGTTTACCTGCCATTTAACTCTTCCAGCTCAGTATTTTCTACCTGGAACTCTTGTGTACTGTGTGGACTCATTGAGTTCTGCAGTGTGTTCCCCCTCGCAGATCACGAATGTTTGCTGATGACTATAATTCATTATTGAAGCTTCTCTGTACAGAGAGGCAATAATACCTCACTTTAGTGTGGTCCTTGATGTTTTTACTCGTTATTCAATTTTATCTTCACAACAATTCTTTGGTTGCACAGCTATCATTATATCAGTTTTTCGGTTGAGAAAATTGAAATGGGGTCAAATCAACATTTGCAAATTAAATGATCTATTTCATCACAAATCCGGGGCTAGAACCCATTACTAATTGCTAGTCAAGGTTCTCTCTGAAACTTAGTCACAGTAACTTCTAATTCTCCGACTGTAACTTCAGTGCAGAAATTGCAACAGAGCTGTTCTTTGTTCTGTAGCACTGTATATTCAAAAGACAATCATTTCGTTTTTGTAAACAACATTTTTTTTCCCTAGGAGAGATGTTGTGTGAATTTATATCAGTCATGAATGTATATCGATAATCAAACATAGCTAGCTTAAAAACTTGATGTGAAAGATTGGTTAGTACTCAATCAACTGAACTGTTTCTTTCTGTGCAATATTGTGGTTCTTAACATGATTGCTGTGTTTCCAATTTGACACTTTTGGAGATCCGTAAATCAGGACACATGCTGAGTCCCAGTCTGTCATCCTTAGTCCTAGCATTGGTTATTTATTTCCCTTCATTATCCAGCATCTACTTACTGCACAAATCAGTTAAGAAGCTTTCCATGATGGACCTCCGAGAGAAGAAATGTGCACATTTGGGTAGCTCTTCAATTACCAATAGGCACAGATTGTCTGAGTTTATATGCATATATTTTATTATTATTTTACTTTTGTATGTCAGAAGAATCTGGTATAAATGTAAATCTAACAGTATGGGCTCTAGTGACCAAATATGTTGCCATAATGTATCTTTGGTCTATCAATAATATCCTGGATGAAGTGTTGCAAGTGTGGTGAAATTTTGTAGTTTGAATTGTTGCCCAATTATGGACAATTACCAAGACTATTTGATGTCCAACTGCCACAGTGGTTCAGTTCCAAGATAACGCGTTCTCTTTGACGTTATCCAATATTATGTTTACTTTCATTCCTTGACAAAATAGAACACATATTTTATATATATATATATATGATTCTAAAATTTTATTTAGTATATGTTTCTGCAGGGTTTACTCTGAGGACAGCTATGTCAATCAATTGCACTGCTTTGTTCCTTTTATTAAATAACTGAATAGCTGTTTCATTACTCTCTCTGTGTGCTGATTTGTTTCTGTAAGTCTAATCTGGTTCATTGTCCAATGACTATTTCTAAAATGTTCTTTATCACACAAATCTGAGGTTTAAATTGCATTGTGTCCTCAGCAACACCATGCATCTCTTATTATCATTCATATCTGGCAAAATGATGCATGTTTCACAGGTTGCAACCCTTTTGAAAAAGGGTTTTATGTAGAATACATTTCACAAGTCAAATAATATTTTATTAAATTTTTATTGAAGCACAATATACATAAGGAAAAATGCACACATCATCAATGTCTCGCTTGGTGAATTTTCATAAACTGAATATAACTGTGTAATCATCACCCAAATCAGGAAACAGAGTATTATTACCAGAAGTCCCCATCATGGCTCTTTCATTGACTACCACAAGGGTAACCACTATTCTGACTTCTACAGTATTCTTGCTTTTTCCTGTTTTTGTACATTATGTAAATGGAATAAAACAGTATGTCCTTGTTTGGGGCTGGCTTCTTTTCCTCAGCATTATGTTTGTGAGATTAATACATATTATTGCATATAATTGTAGGTATTTCATTCTTATTGCTGGATAGTATTGATAAATACACCACAATGTGTTTTTCCATTTTACAGTAGATAGGAATTTGGGTAGTTTCCTATTTGGGGAATCTTCCAATTTAGTACATGGCTTTTGGTGACCATAAGTATGCAATACCTGGGAGTGAAATGCAAATCAAATAATATTTTAAATATACTTGACAAATTGACTATTTAGAAAAATTTTATGGTGAATCCTTTTGAAAAGGAAATAATCTCTCCATGATTTCTGCTGTGCAAAATGGATTCTTACATATGTTTGGTTATTTCACAAAGGGAGATACATCTGCTGACTGTCTTTCTAGTATTTATCTAATTGTACTTATGTTTATAACAATAAGATATTTTATTGTTGTGATTATCCTCTGGGGCTCAGTATGTTTCAAAATTTGAAAATGCCCATAGAAATATCCTTATCCGATATACACATATACTTTTCTATATTAGCCTAAAATTTAATTAAAAAGACAATCTGAAGGAACAAAACATGCCAACAGATTCTCCCTGTCCTACAGTTTATTTTAAGAATGTTAGAGAAAGAGAGATCATTGCTTAACTTTACCTCACAAGATTTCCCCCTCTATATCTTTTAGCTGATGGATTTTTTTTTTATCAAATGAGAATATTCTACTAGTAAACATGACATTGAAGATGTTTTATACCAAAAAAAATGGTTCATGCAAAGGCATTAAATTAGAAACAAAGGATACCCAGAGATACGTACAATAAAGATCATGAAGAGTGAGAGGAAAATGAAAAGGAAAATGTAAAAGACTTAAGCCAGTATTCAAATCATGTAAACTTGAAATGCAATAGAGACAATGATTGCTTTTGAGAAAGAAAGACTCAAGGTCCTGGGCAAGGGTTAACTTTGAAAGTGGCATTTTTACATCATTATAAAGAGGAACCCTGAATAATTGAAATAGTCTACATGCACAATTCATTTGACAGTCACTGAAAGCATACTAAGTGCCAAGCCCTGAGTTGTGCATTAAGGATTTTTTTTTAAAAAAATGAATGAAATTCTGAATTAGACTAGATTCCCCCCAAAGCTGACCTTAAAACAGTGATTTGAGTCCAAGTGGTTTACTTGTAAGGTAATCCCAGGAAGTACCAGTAGAGGGGTGGGACCGTGAAATAGGGAAAGGAAAGAAGCCAATAATTGAACCAATTATTGAGCAGGTTATTGCTGTGGGCAACTAGAATTCAACCTTAATGAGTGAAATCTGGGAGACAGTGAAAAACACACCTCGTACTTGTTGCCTACCGGGGGTAATTATCTTCCAATTCTCATCCATCTTTGGCTGATTCATTTGTCCATTCCCTACGATAAGATTTTTACCACTCCACTAAAATCATTTTCTGTATGGTCTTTGGGGAATTTCACGTGATTGAAGCCAACAGATACTTTTGGCATGGGTTTTGGGGAGCCTGACTGCTTGGGTCCAAGTGTTGGCTCTACCACTCACTAGCTGTATGGCCTTAATCCAATCATTTACCATAGGCTCTGTTTCTCTGTTAAATGAGGAGAACAGCAACAACAACAACATAAATGATGATCCGTACCTCATACAATCATCATGATGATTAAGTGAGTTAATGCACATAAAGAGCTTAAAACAGTCTTCGAGCAGAGTAGGTATTCAAATAAATGTTAGGTATTATGATTGTTATTATCTCTTGTGACATCTATGGCATTTAAAAATGTTGACCATTCTTGTGCTTTTGAAATTCTTTCTCTCCCATGTTTCTATGAAGGTACATTTCCCAAGTATTCCTCCAACTTCTCTAGCCATTCTTTCATCTTATTGACTACTTTTACTATATTCTTTCTTTATGTGTTGTATTTTCTGGGACTCCATCTTTAACCCTTTGTTCTGCTCAATCTACCATGTTTCCCCAAAAATGAGACCTAGCTGGACAATCACCTCTAATGTGTTTTTTGGAGCAAAAATTAATATAAGACCCGGTATTATATATTATATTATATTATATTATATTATATTATATTATATTATATTATATTATATTATATTATATTATATTATACAGGATACTAATTTTTGCTCTAAAAGATGCATTAGAGCTGATTGGCTAGCTGTTTCGGGGAAACACGGTATGCACCATACCAATGAGAATGCATTCACATTGATGGCTTCAGATTTCACTTCTCTGTAGTGATTTCTAATCCTGGATTTTCCTCTCTCCCAAAATACACAGCTGTGCCATAGCATCTTCAGTCCATCTGATTACAATGATAGTCCTATATGATAGATCCTCAAAACCTCCCATTAAATAGGTCCAAGAATGAACTCATTATCTTTTCCCCAGAACTGCTCATCCTGGATTTTTTGGGTAGATAGTGAATAATACCTCTATCTAACAGGCACCAACCAAAAGCCAGGGAATCTGTCTTAGACTCCTTTGTTTCTCCCAGTGCTTAGCATAATGCCTGATATCTAGTAGATGGTAAATAAAATGGTGATTGGCAAGCTAGATGGATAGATTGATGGGTAAGGGTGCTAAGAGGGGCAGATGGATCGTTGAGTGAGTGTAGCCTGTAATTTATTTAGTTAAGTATTTTCTGACGATCATGTATAGTTGAAAGTCAAGGGTGAGAAACCATACCCTTAGTAGGATACATCCCGTAATAAACCATTTTACCTTGCTGCATTATACACACGTGTTGCCTTTGGGATAAAAACTTTCATCACTGTGATTGAACAAGCATTTGAATGGTATTTTTGTCTGAAATAATGGTCTAGGCTATAAAACTTCCCTCCTGTTTCCACAATTAAGAAATATCTGCCCACATAATAGGAAGAACTACTTTACTTCTTCCTCATATCAAGTGATGGACATTTAGAAACATAAGTTACAGCTACCCTATTGAAATGTACTACAGGATGTACAAAATATTCATTGGCATGAATGTAAATAAATGGCTTACCATGTATATATAAGAAATACTAGGCATTCTAAAAATTTAGCTAGCATAATATATTGTCACTAATTAAGGCTGATTAATACAAAGGCAAATTAAAGACTTTTTAAGGAAAGTCAATTTTATTGTTTTCAGATACATTTAGTATATAACAATAGGCTAAGGGGGAAAAAGGTGCCAACTACTCATAGTAAAGTAGCCTGCTATGATAAGTTGTTGAAAAAATGGTTTGTAACTGGAATATCAGTTGTATTTTGTTCTATGATTGATGAAAAAAATATTTCAGAAAGCTTAAAAATATTTGTATTTTAAACAGTTCCTTTTAATATCATTTACACTTTTAATTTTGTAAACTAAAGATTAGATAGAAGAATAATCAATAACTATAAATCTCAACAAATATAATAGGTGCTAATATGGGTGCCGCACTACCCAGTAGGAGCAACAACAATGAAACAAACAAACCAAAGAATGGTGCTCAAAGATTATAGGGAGACTGACATTTAAACAGAGGTCAACTTATTAACTGAAGGGTTAATTAGGAAGGACTAAACTTACATCATGGAATAAGCACAATTTTAGAATACAGTGCTGTGTACATTTTCTTTTCCCATCCGTAGCTAGTCTTTGCCCTTCTCTACCCTGCTGTGTACTCTGGGAGGCTAATCTGTGTCATCACAGATCCCCCATGCCCTCTGGCTTCCAGTTGGTTGAGCCACTGGGGAGCCCTAGTAGGAAACTGCAGAGAGTGGACAGAGTGAAGTCAGGATATTTATTCTCCTAGTTCCCTCCCTACGAAGCTGTCTTAGGTTGACTGTGTCCCTTCACGAAGGTTACCGCTCTTCTCAGGGTGGTTTCTCCTCATGATTCTCGGCTTCTGCCCCTTCTCCCTCCCCTGATTTCTTGGGCCTAGATGTAGTAACAACTCCATTGCTACAAGGCCTAGTTCTTGTATTATCGTTGGTGATTTTCCTACACCCTGATTATGTTGTAATTTATTTTGGTAAATAATCCTCTCATATTTCGCAGGCTAGATCACAAAGGAACATGTATACCAAGTTAAGATATTCCAGAGGACAGTAGAGAGACACTGAAGGGTTTAAATGAGAGAGTGCATGGTCAGATCTATATTAGTTCCACACTCTGTCTAAAGTATGGAAATTACATTGAAAAACAGAGAACTGAGGCAAGGGGGACTATATAGAGTCTATTGTAGACATGCAGGCAAAAAAATAATAGAGCTTTTCCGTGGCAATATGGGGAAAAAGGGAAGGAGTTCAATTCTAGATTACAGAAATTAGTAACCAATTACATATGGCGTTTAGTGAGGCTTACGGAAGAATCTAGAATGTCTGTCAGGTTTCTTGCTTAAAGGATAAAGTAGATGGTGGTTTAATACTTGTTTTCCATGACATTATTTCCATTTCATGAAAGCAGCTTAAAGAAAAGATGGTGTGGTCCTTAAAAAAAAAAATTAATGTGGCCATGTTTATTTTTAACAATCTAAAATGAAGTATTTCAGAGCAGAATCTTAGGTATTGTTGCAAGAAATTTCCATAATGCCTAGCTGCTCTTGGGTTTCTCCTCGAAGCAGATAGGGGGACCCTAAGAAGACCTTAGTAAAAGGTTTTGAGAACAAATGATTTATTTGGGAGTTGAGAGAACTGTTAGTAGAGAAGCGAGAAAGTGAGACAGATAAGGCAAACAGCCAATAAAGGATGGTGCATTTTGAAGCAGGTTACCACTATGGGCCCCTGGAACTCTTGCAAAACACATGCCTCAGTTATCTCCCCTAGCCTCAAGGGAGCTGGAATATTCATACCCCATCGTCTACTGTCAGTCACTGGTTACGGGCTGCTCCTGGGATTTGGGGCAAGAAGAGGGGAAGTGTCAATTCCCTGGTGTACGTAGCCTGCTACTTAGATGGCAAAGCAAACTCTTTGTAGCAACACAAAGTTTTCGAGGAATGAAATGCTAATGATGGTATTGCAAGTCAGGCTGTTGGGTACTGAAACAGTAAGGGTAAGCTCAGTGTTTGAGGTATTCTGCTATAGCACTTTTCTCAAACTTTATTCTTATTTGGCTCAAAGGATTGAGAGTAGACAGAGTTAAGTTTTTACATCTACTACTGATATTCTAGGTCACTTTCAGGAAGATAATTGAACAGAAATTCATGTTTGCCATTGGAAAAAAAATAAGGAATTCAATTGTCCATCATCCTAGCTATAACACAGTGAACAGCTTTTTAATGAGTAATATAAAATGTGAGCTATTCAGATGTTAAATTTCAAATGTCTTCTCAAGACTCACACTGATCCTTATATATTCACTTTTCCTTTTATTCCAGTTGAAAGAATTCAGAGTCAATGGGATGAAGTACAGGAGCACCTTCAGAATCGGAGGCAACAGTTGAATGAAATGTTAAAGGATTCGACACAGTGGCTGGAAGCCAAGGAAGAAGCCGAGCAGGTCTTGGGACAGGCCAGAGGCAAGCTTGAGTCATGGAAGGAGGGTCCCTACACAATGGATGCAATCCAAAAGAAAATCACAGAAACCAAGGTCAGTGTCAAAGATATGTTTTTAAAATTAAATATTGGTTACACTGGATACCATTATACCAAGGATTAAACTTTAATGATTTTTAATGTAAATTTATTAAAAGAAAATGACATTTAAGCTGAAATAAAGAGTACAATTTTAGAAGTAAAGTTGAGATTCGAGGAAAATTGATATAATATAAATCTATTAAAATTACTGTAATAATCTGGATATAATGGGCCGGTTTCCACATTGCACCGTCTTTTAAGACCACTTCAAAGTTGATGTATATACTTATGTACTAGCATAAAGTCAATCAGATGGGCTTCATTCCTTCCTAGAAAAGTAACAGGTCTACTTTTTCCTACTTTATTTGAGGGCCCTGAATGGAGAAGGGAAGTGTAGGTGTAAGAGTAAGGGAGAGTAACGTATAGTCTCACTTTGTTTCCCATTCTCTGACCTCCAGGCCAACTTCTCTTTTCTCTCCCTTCTTTTTGCCCTCCTCTTTCCCCAGAATTACATCATGTATTTGTCTGCTTCAAAGTCTGGAACGCTTCAGGATAAAAGAAAGAGAAAAGGGGAGGAAATAAAATTTGTTTGACTACGTTTTATCAAGCACCATGCATGGTGCTTTACATATTTTTAATTCTTTCAAACCTCGTATTTATGGGTCAGTTTGGAAAGACCTTAAGTGCCAAACAAATGGTAGCCTTAGGGGATTTTAAGCAGAGAAGTAATATTGTTGAGTGCTTGATCAGATTGAGTATTTGATGAAAACCCTCTATAGATATTTTTTTTTGTAGCAGAAAAAGGCCTTCTGCTAAACAAGTATTTGAATCTCAGATTAGTTATGTCATCTGAGAAAAAAAAAACACATATAGTTTTCCTGGATAAAGTGGCTCCCATTTCTAAATTAGTCAGTATTTAGACTATGCTAAGCTATATAGCATATATACTTACACTAAGTTTATTCGAAAAATGAACTCTGAAGTCTCAATAGTTTAATACAGTAAAAGTTAATTTCTTGGTTGTATCATAGTCCCACAGAGGTTGAAGAGCCCTTCTTGGGAGCTCTCCCCCAAATGGTGACTTAGAGATCCAGGCTTTTCCAATTTTGCTAAATTATCATTTCAAACTCACAGTTTCCCAAGGTCACAGCAGGAGAGTAGGAGAGAATGTGGTCAATCCATAGGGTTTTATGATCAGACCTGGAGATTATATATATCATTTCCATCCACATCCTGTTGACCAGAATTTAACCCCAATTTTTTTTAAGTTTATTGGGGTGACAATGGTTAGTAAAGTTACATAGGTTTCAGGTGTAAAATTCTATAATGCGTCATCTATAAATCCCATTGTGTGTTCACTACCCAGAGTCAGTTCTCCTTCCATTACCATGGTTTAGTATAATAATCTCAAGATCCATCTACATTGTTGCAAATGGCATTATTTAATCTTTTCTTATGGCAGAGTAGTATTCCATTGTGTATATATATCACAACTTCTTTATCCAATCATCTATCAAAGGAACTTGTCCAAAATTTAATTTAAGGAAGAGTAAATGGGAATAATGAGCTAGTGAGCTTGTAGCCAGTTTCTGCCAAAGCTACTTTTCCTAAGGACCCAAACTACTATAAGGACAAGATTTTTATTTACATGACAAGAATGTCAGAAAGCCACATAGGATTTTACAGATTTATCATTCATTACTTCTGTTGAAGACAACATCTAGATGAATAAAAATGCATTATTTTATGAGATACTTGTTACCACTAAGATTTTCTCCCTTGGATTAACATAGATAGATAATGAATTTCTAAGGATGATTTTCCAAATTCCTGCTCTGACTATGTGAAATATAGAATCTATATGGTTATTCTTGAAGGCTCTGGTCTTATCCATAAGGTACTCAGTATGTTATGCTATTTCTTTTTCCTCTCAAAAAATTTAGGATTGTGTGAATCTAGCAAATCATGAAACAAGGTGGTTAACTAGTGAAGAGGAATTAACAGGGAAAAAGAGTTTGGACTGGACCCTTGAGTCAGATGAGGGGAAGGAAAGATGAGAGGCATATGGTGATAGATTTGATTAGGGCAAGAAAGCTGGAAGTTGGCAAATGAGAAATCATCTTAAAACCTCTGAGAATCCTAAAGTGATAGCAAGAATGATTAGGATTTAATAGCTCTTAGAAAAGCAAGGAGCTTAAAATAAGAGACAAAAAGAATTGCAAAAGAAAATATGAAAGGAGGAAACCAAACAATTTTATTGTCAAGACAAGATGTTTTAAACACCTAAAAAAAAGACAAAATTGTATTATAATTGCTATCTTTGTCAAACTTTTGAAGTAAAAAGAACTGTTGAATAATCTAAAACTACATCATAAGAAATGTCTCTATGGAAACTGCTTTTGTTTGTGTTACGTACTTTAGGAATTTAATGATGTATATTGCTGCAAATTCAATGTAAATTCATAATACAGGTAAAGATGACCAAGGCTATAGTTTCTCCCATCATTTCCTGAATCACGTATGCTAAAACTAAGAGTGATTCTAATGCTAATACTAACATTTAGTGAATACTTGCTGTTTGTTAAAAACTGTGCTAATCACTTTCCATATATTGGCTAATTTCATCCTCTCAAAAACCTTCCATAAAAAGTACTATTATTTTTCCCAGTTTACAGGTAAGGAAATTGAAGCCTAGAGAAATTCAGTATCTCCTCTTACTAGTAGGAGAGTTGGGATGTGAATACGTAGCGATTACTCTTGAATGATCTATGTACCTCATAGATTTTCTCTTCTGCCCATTGTCTATCTGGTTAAAACACATCAAGAAAACACCATGAGGATCAGAAAGGGAGACAATCGTAGTTACGAACTGGCAAATAAGATTATAATGTTCGTAAGCTACCAAGTGGAAAACGAAATAGTGTACCGGGGAGAAATGTTCATATTCTGTTTTACTATGAAAGAGTAAAAAGATAATCGTAAATTGGATTCCATTTTTAATGAAACCACTATTTTTAATTCTTATAAAAGTCAGGGAGTGTATAAAATAGAGGTCTGGACTTTGTTTAATGTGTTATCACTACTGAGTGATATTAGCTGGCTTATCACTTAGAGTTTACTTTTAGGAAGGAAATATGGCGATAGACATAAGGAGACACTGGTTAATTTGACCAAAGATCTTTTTGCTCCATAAATTCTTTCTGAGTCTATGTACCTAAGATTAGCAAGAGAGCCAGTGAGCCTCATAAGGCAATCAGCAAGCTGTGTCTTGAGAGTTGGAGAGCTGTGATTACAGCAGCCAACCTCCCTTGCAGCAGTGTCACTGATGACTACCCTCAATGTCACAATGAAATGGCTTTAAAGGCCACTGCCAGCACTGTGACACTCTGAAAATTGAAACCAGTCACCATACTTGAACTAAAGAAAAAAAATCACCTCCAATTCTGATATTTTAATATAATATTTGTTTATAATCACTTCCGTTTCTTGTCTACATATTTGTCTTCATAATGTAGATAAATTTCGATTTCTGGTTTTAAAGTTAGTGTTATTGCATACATATTTCTATGTGTTGCTATATAACTTTTACTGATTACCATTTTTAATTCTTTACAATATTTCATTAAGTTCCATCTTTAACCACTTCCTTACTCATTGGACATTTAGAAAACCTCCTCTCTTGCTTAGAAAAAATGGTAGACAAAAAATGGGAATAATAACAACCTCTTCACAAAATGGAAATCAAATCTGAGATGGCATGTGGGAAAAGTCCATCCCTTAAAAGCAGGGATGGGGTGGAAGGAGATAACAGGAGAGTCTTGATTTGGCAAAAGAACAGACTGTAGATGGCCTAGCATGTCAGTAATTAATGAGCAGGTCATTAAGAGATGCCCATAATACAGGTTTACTCTCTTTCCTGTATAACCCCTAATTTTTTGGAAACAAAAACAAATTGTGTAAGTAGTTGACTTGGTTAACCACATGGCTTCATTTGATTTTATCCATGGCCCTGATAAAACAGTAATGTTCTTTTGAGATATAAAGGCAGAAATTAGGGGAAATCATGCAGGATTTCTATCCTAATCAGAATCCCTGCCAATAGGCTATGGCAGAATCCTATGAGAGATGATGCCATTTAGCTTTCATAAGAGGTAAGATGGTGTGCCGTTGGCACCTAACACTGCCAGCAATGGTCATCATGGGATTTATTTCATTTGGCAGAAATCTTAGTTGACTTCACAACCTGTTCCTTAGGCTATTAAGATAGGTCCGAACTTGGCAATGGATTCTTTGGAAAAATTACGTCTTGATGATTTTAAACTTTTCCAGTGTCAAGAGAGATTTACCCAGGCTCAGAGTTTTCATTTATTTTTTTTCCCTTTTCAGCTTTTGAAAGAGAAATTCCTTTTAGTCTGCTTTGTGATTGCTTTTGTGTCAAATTCAGCATAAAAGCTCTTCAAACGTGACAGCATTAGCTGTTTTGTGCTTGACTGAGCTAAGAGTACATGAATTCAATAGAGAAGTGAAATCTTGTTTGAGCCTAGCTGATTTGGCTATATAGTACTTAAAGCTATCTGAGGCGAGAACTTCAATAATTTATCAAATTATTAAATAAATGCGTGCAAGGCTACAAAATATCTGTTTTGAAGACATTCTTTAGGGAACTTGAAACATAGATACACTGTAATCATGTAATTAATTTAAAAATTTGAACTTGTTATATATAGTAAATACAGTAGCTATTTGAGGATATCAAATTATTTTACTAGGAAAGAAACTACTGTGTTTCCCCAAAAATAAGACCTAGCCGGACCATCAGCTCTAATGTGTCTTTTGAAGCAAAAATTAATATAAGACCTGGTCTTATTTTACTATAATATAAGACCCAGTCTTTAATATAATATAGTATAGTATAGTATAGTATAGTATAGTATAGTATAGTATAGTATAATATAATATATGCCAGGTCTTATATTAATTTTTGCTCCAAAAGACGCATTAGAGCTCATGGTCCAGCTAGGTCTTATTTTCGAGGAAACAGGGTAATCAGAGAAACTTCTTTTTAAAAAATGGAAGTAGAGCCTTATAGTTTTAATTATTTGGAGGCGTGGGTGGTATTAGATAACATCCTTATCTGCCATAAGCATATGTACAGTGATTAAAGCTGAATTCTTCTTTCACACATTTTGTTTACTTTTAGACTTGCACAAAATTAAAATAGGCAAATGGATCCCCACTGGTAGTTCAAGGTTTGCATTTCTGATACAATAACGAAACCATTATCAGAAATCTTCTTGCTGGGATGTACCATTTTTTCATGTATTTTCTTTATTCCCTTCTGTTCTTCCCTAAAGCTTCCACGTGATTAAGGAGAAAGAATCAATAACGTAATAGTACTTTTCCTCCCAGAGTAGGTATGAAACTATTAAACTTTTCAAAGCATACAGAGTGCTTCCTACATCACCTGTAGAGCACAGGAAGTAATGGTTAGTTTCCCCAGGTACTCTTGGACTATATAAATATTTAATGCCGACTTAAATAGTATTATGTTCTGATTGCACCATATTTTGCCTTGTTTCCTTTTCACAGTGTAACTTATTTCATGCTTAAAAATATACTCTGTAAATCCACTTGTTCATAAAAGCAGCAAATTGTAAAGATTGTCAAAATTGCCTTTTCTGGACTCTGGAAATTAACCAGAGGTTCTCAATAATATGTAAATTGCTGAATTCAGTAAGAACAGCAGGGTTTGAGGCTTTTTAACTTGGCTTAGTCCCATTGTTTTTTCCCAGCTGCATAGTAGCCTTAACAATCAGCAGCCTTACAGCCACCAGAGAGGGAAGACCAAGATGGGAGTTCCTCAAAAAGACCCATTTTATACCCAGCACATTATTGCTATTTGATCTGTCTTGCAGGTTCCTAGAACAAACCTGTACGCAAGGCCTTGTCATTATTTGACATGACTTTGAGCTCACTCCCCAGGAAAAGCCTTATCCCCAGAGTGTTTACCCAAAACAATCAGCAGCAATTGTTTAAAGAGCAGCTGCCTGAGGCTGTGATATCAGTGGAGATGACCATGGGTCTGGAGAAAAACTTAAAAGGAAAATCTAGGGAATAAGATGTCTTCAGGGGACTTTGAAAAGCTCCAACATATTTCTGGGAGATCTAGAAGTCTATGTGCATGTGTTGCCAAATAGAGAATATCAATAAAGAGATATAAATTATAAACAGGAACCAAATAGAGATTCTGGAGTTTAAAAGTACATAACTGAAATGAAATTTTTACTAGAAAGGGGCTCAACATCAGACTTGAGCTGGCAGAAGAGTCAGTGAACTTGTAGACAGGTCTTAATTCCACTCTGAGGAAAAGAAAGACAAGCATTAAGAAAATTACGTGAAGTAAAAACTGACAAAACTGAAGGGAAAAATAGACAATTCGACAGAACAGAGACTTCAATACCCCACTTTTAGTAAGGATGGAACAACTAGACAGAAGATCAACAAGGAAATAGAAGACTTGGAAGAACATTATGAACTAATAAGACCTAACACTCCACCCAATAATAACAGAATATACATTCTCCTCAATTATACATGGAATGTTCTCCAGGATAGAGCATATGCCAGGCTGTAAAACAAGTCTCAATACATTTAAAAGGATGGAAATCATGCAGTGTAGGTTCTCTGACCATATGGAATGAAAGTAAAAATCAATAACAAAAGTATATTTGGGGAATTCACAAATATGAGAAAATGATACAACACATTTTAAATTAACCAATAGGTAAAGAGGAAATCACAAAGGAAATACAAAAATACTTTCAGGTGCCTGGAAATAAAAACATAACATAATGAAATTTATGGGATGCAACGTATGGGATGCAGTGCTTAGAGTGGAATTTATAGCCATAAATGCGTATGTTAAAAAATAAGAATGATCTCAACTGAGTAACCCAAGTTTCACCTTAGGAAACTAGTAAAAAGAGAACATTAAACCTAAAGCAAGCAGGAGAGAGGAAGTAATAAAGATTACATGAGAACATGGATGGATCTTGAGATTATTATGCTGAGAAATAAGTCAGACAGAAAAAGTTGGGAACCATATGATTTCACTGCTATGTGGGATATAAAACTGAAAGCAACAAAGAAAGAAGATACACAAACAAATAAACACAAACTCATAGACACAGACAACAGACAACAGTTTAGTGGTTACCAGAGGGTAAGAGTGGAGGGGGATAGTAGAAGAGGGTCAAGGGGGTCGAATATATGTGATGCAAGGAGAACTGACTCTGGGTGGTGAACACACAATGGGATTTATAGATGATGTATTACAGAATTGTACACCTGAAACCTATGTAACTTTACTAACTGTTGTCACCCCAATAAACTTTCATTAAAAAAATAAATAAAATTGTTTTAAAAGATTATATGAAATCAGTGAAATATATTTAAAAAATAAGAGAGAAATAATCAATAAAACCAAAAGTTGGTTATTTGAGAAGATCAACAATATTGACAATCCTTCTTCTGCTAGACTAAGGAAAAATAGGGGGAGAAGGCTCAAATTACTAATCTTAGAAATGAAAGAGGACATATCACTACTGATCTTACAGAAATAGAAAAGATTATGAGAGGATATTATGGATGGAAGAAGTAGGAAATCTGAATAGACTTTAACAAATAAAGAAATTGAATCAATAATTTTAAAACTTCTCCCAAGGAAAAGACCCAAACCCAGATGGGTGAATTCTAGTAAACATTCAAAGAATTAATATCAATTTTTCACAAATTCTTCAAAAAAATAGAAGAGGAAATAATATTTCACAACCAAAGATATCACAGGAAAAAATACTATAGACGATTAGGGCTTGTGAATATAGACTCAAAAAGGCTCAAGAAAATACTGTCAAACATAATGTAGCAACATATTAAAAGAACTGTATACCATAATCAAATAAGAATTATTCCAGGAATACAAGGTTAGTTTAACACATTTTTTGCGGGAAACGAGTAAACTTGTCATATCGCTTTTTATACCAAAGCGCGAGAAACGAGAATAACATATTTTGCACCTCTTTTTAAACTAAAACACTGAAAGTTTCATAGAAAAATATCAAATAGATCGAAAGATATGAATATTTTATGGAAAGTCTAATTTTGGCGAGAAAATGTCAAAAAAGCCCCAAGTTACGACGCGATTTGGTGGGAAAATGCCCGCTTACAAAAACATACAAAATTTAATCATTGTAATGTACCGTGTCACTAGAATAAAGAACAAAAACCACGTGATCATCTCAGTAATTGTAGAAAAAACAGTCTACAAAGTCCAAAACCTTTCATGATAAAAACACGCAACAAATTAGGAATAGAAGGTGTTGTAGTTTCAATTTTGTCCCCTTAGAAGATGTGCTGAAGACCCAAACCCTGGCACCTGTGAATGTGTCCTTATTTGGAAGTAAGGTCTTTGCAGACATAGCTACCATATTTCACCGAAAATAAGACTGGGTCTTATATTAAGTTTTGCTCCACAAGATGCATTAGGGCTTGTGTTCAGGGGATGCCATCCTGAAAAATCATGCTAGGGATTATTTTCCAGTTAGGTCTCATTTTCAGGGAAGCACAGTAAGTAAAGATGAGGTATACTGGAGTCAAGTGGACCCTTAATCCAATGTAACTGGAATCCTAACAAGAGAAAGAAAAGAGACATACGAGGTCAGACAATTAAGTTCGTGAATGCATCCTAGAAAAAGTGCTACATACCTCATTGCTGAATATAACTATGGTCACCTTTGAAGTACTCTGCTTGGGAAGCTGTGCACCGATGCCAGCGCCTAGTCCACTCTTCAAAGCAATTTTGGAACTCTTTTTCTGGAATGGCCATCAGAGCTGTCGTTGTATGGTATTACCCTTGATGTCCTGAATGTCATCAAAATGTCTTCCTTTCAATATTTCCTTTATCTTAGGGTAAGAAAAGAAGTCATTGGGGGCCAGATCAGGTGAGTAGGGAGGGTTTTCCAATACAGTTACTTGTTTGCTGGCTAAAAACTCCCTCACAGACAGTGCCGTGTGAGCTGGTGCATTGTCGTGATGCAAGAGCCATGAATTGTTGGCGAAAAGTTCAGGTCGTCTAACTTTTTTACACAGCCTTTTCAGTACTTCCAAATATTAAGCTTGGTTAACTGTTTGTCCAGTTGGTACAAATTCATAATGAGTGATCCCTCTGATATCAAAAAAGGTTAGCAACATCGTTGCAACAAGTTCGCGAACTTAATTGTTAGACCTCGTACACAGGCAGAAGAATGCCATGCAGACACTGACTGCAGAGAAAACACCATGTGACAATAGAGGCAAACAATAGAGGGATGTAGTCAAGGAACTACAAGTCAAGGAACACTAAGGATTGAAAGCCACCACCAGAAACTAGAAGAGGCAAGAAAGGATTCTCCCTATAGGTTTCAGATGGAGCATGGCCTGCTGACACCTTGATTTGGGATGTACCCTCCAGAACTGTGAGACAATAAATTTTGTTGTTTAAGTTGCCCAGTTTGTGGTACTTTGTTCTGACAGTCCTAGGAAAATAATACAGGAGACTGTGAACCTGATAAACGGCATCTAAGAAAACACCACAGCTAATATCATGGTGAAAGACTGAATGCTTTACCTGAAGATCAAGAACAAAATAAGGATATCTGCTCTCACCACTTCTATTTACCAGGCCAGGGCAATTAGGCAAGAAAAATCGATAAAAGTCATCCAGGTTGTAAAGGAAGAAGTAAAACTATATCTACTTGCAGATTACATGGTCTTATACAGAGAAAATCCTAAGGAATACATTTTTTAAAGCATTACAATTAATAAATTAATTCAGTAAATTTGCAGGATGCAAGGTCAAAATACAAAAATCAATTGTTTTTCTATATACTACCGAACTGAAAAATGAAATTAAAAAAATACCATTCCATTTACAATGGCATCAAAAAATAAAATAATTAGGAATAAAATAAATGCAAGACTTATACACTGACAACTACAAAGCATTGTTGAAAGAAATTAAAGAAGATCTAAATAAATGGAAAAATTTCCCATGTTCCCAGATCAAAAGACTTAATATTCTTAAATGAGCAAAGTAATCAAAAATAGTCTCAGAGATACAGAGAAAAAGCTGAGGGTTGCTAGTTGGGAGGAGGGTAGGGATGAGGGAGAAGAGGAGGGAATTAGAAAGCACAAATTGGTATTCACAACATTGCCAAGGGGATATGAAAGATAGTTTGGGGAATACAATCAATAATGTTGTAAAGATTTTGTAGGGTGTCAGAAAGGCACGTGTCTTATTAGGGAGACCACTTCATGTACGGTGTAGATGCCTGACCACTGCAGTGTACACCTGAAGCTGAATAATAGTGAATGTCAACTATAATTTTATATATATAGTCACGGGAAATGGAGTACAGCATAGGGAATAGAGTCAATGGAATTGTAATAGATATATGCGATGTCAGAGGGGCAATAGATTGGGGGAGGGGGTTATCACTTTGTGAGGGGTGAAATGTCTATTGCATTGTTTTGTACACTTGAAACTAATTTTAAAAATGACTGAATATTGATAAGATAGCAACATCCCCAAATTAATCTATAGACTTTGGCAATTGTTACCAAAATTCTAGCTGGATTTTTTACAGAAATTGACAAATGAATCCTAAAATTCATACTGAAATGCAAGGGACAAAGAATAGCTAAACAGCCTTGAAAAAAGAACAAACTTGGAGGACTCACAATTCCCAATTTCATAACCTATTAAGAAGGTACAGTAATCAAGACAGTGTGGTACTGACATGAAGATAGATATATAGACTGATGAAGTAAAATTGAAAATTCAGAACTAAATTCTTGCATTTATGCTTAATTGATTTTGTAAAAGTACCAAGACAATTCAATAGGAGAAGGATAGTTTCTTGAAAATATCGTGCTTAGATAACTAAATATCCACATACAAAATAATGAAGTTTTACCATACCTCATATCACACACAAAATTAATTCCAAAATGGATCACAGGGAATGGACAATGGAGAGTGATTGACAATGGGTATGGGAGTTTCTCTTAGGGATGAACAAAATGTTCCAAAATTAGATTGTGGTGATGGCGTCACAACTTTGTGAATATACTAAAAACCATTAAATTATACGCTTTAAATGGGTGAATTTTATGGTGTGTGAATCATATCTCAATAAAGTTTCTTTAAAAAGGTATATATGCACATTATTAAGACTACAGATCTTTCCTTGTTCAGGTTTATAAACTGCTTTAGAAACATAGTTTCCAAACATTTATTAGCAACAGGACCTATTTTTATATGTCATTATATTAACTTATTCTATCATTGGCCCTGATTCCAGACTATCTGGAGCTAGTAGATTGCTCTACTCTGTCTGAGACCTGGTCATACCTGAGTAGAGATGTCAGTCGGGATAGGCTAAGTCATGCCATAGTAACAAGCAGTCCCCACATCTAGAGGCTTAACAGAAAGTTTGTATTTTATTCATGTTACATGTCCACTGTAGATTCACAAGGGGGTTCTACTTAGCTTAGCCACTCAGGGACCATGGCTGATGACAGCTGCGTCTTAATATAAAATTCCATGATCAAAGAGGCAGGGAAGAGTAGATAATGCCATTGGCTCTTAAACCTTCTGCCTGGAAGTGACAAGTAGCCAAAATCAGTTACATTGCCATCCATGATTCAATGGGGTACAGAGGTGTAATCCTCTGGCATGAAAAGGCACTGAATGTTTGTGCACAGTAATGCACTTTACCACAAATAGTCGAGAAAATGCCACTTTCTTGGGATCTGTCCTCTGGCATTCTCTCTGAAGTCATTTGCACCCAACCAACCATTTTCACACCCTCTCAACCAGACTTATTTCAGATGCCTGGGGTAGCTGGGTGATTTGTTAATTACAACACTGCTTAAGCCTTTTAATAAACTCAACAAATTAAAGAGAAAGGCCAGATAAGAGAATGCTTTCCAAAATGTCATAATGAAATTAAGGTAATGAAGTACTTGGAGGGCTCTCGTCCCTTGTTTCTGTATAAAACATATTCCAGAGAAGCTGGAAGAGAAATGGGGCCTGAAAGTAAAGAGGGGGAAAAATAAATTGTATGCCATTAGTTTAATTATAAAAATTCATTACATGAAGCCATGTAAGACAGAAAATAATGGAACTCTAATGGGTTGGCCAATAACGCATTTACTAGCCTACTCTCAGCTTGTAGTCATTGTTGAAAGGACAAAAAAGTAACAACTTTAGTATGTAGTCCTCAAAGCTATTGAAAAGATTAATCATTTCCAGTAAGCTGGAAAATGAGTGCTATTTTCTTAAATAGTATCCCCTGTACAGAGTGTTACCTTCTGAAACAGAGTTGTTTGGTAATGTCAGAGATTTAATAGATGAGTCTTAAAGTTAATGGTGAGAGGCTTTACTTTTGAAATAGCTTCCTTACAGATATTTTAACGTTTCTATTATAAATCCATAAAGAGGTGTTACAGGTCATTTTAATTCACACAAGTGAAAAAGAACTGCATTCCTTTTTCCCAGTAAAGATTTCTAAAACATGCATTCATATTTAGAAGTAAATTGTTTAGTGATTTTTTTTTTTAATAAACTAAATGTGTATTTTTTTTCCACTGTCTTTGTTTGGCAGTATCTTACTTTATTTTACACAATAATTTCCCAATCATGCCGTACTCATCAAGGAGATTATTTCATGCATAATAAATCCAATCATTTCCTTTAAATTCTTTTATATGGAAGCATATCTTCTTTAACTAGATGAAACCTGAATATTGGAGTCAAGAAACCTGCTTTTTTGTAATGCCTCTTTCACTGACTAGCTATGTCACCTTCAGTAAGTCACTTAACCTTTCAGAGTTTTGTGTTCTCATATGGCCAATTATGGAATTGGTTAAAAGGAAAGGAGGATACAAAAGATGAAAGTGGATATATAAGTAAGGCTCATATTTTTGAGGGCCTTGTTATCCAAGGAGAGAGGCTTGAACTTTGTCTTGTAGGTAATAGGGAGCCATTGAAAGGTTTTACAGAGGAATAACGTGGTTCTACTTGCATTTCAAAAAGATCTCTTGAGCAGATGTCCGTAGATGGAAGAGCTGGACTGAGAGTGGAGGGAGAGAGTCAATAAAAAGGTTATTGCGGAGTCCAAGCAAGAGGTGATGAGGGCTTAAATTAAGGTAGTGGCACAGAGGTCGAAGATGTGGATGTAAGGGAAAATTATGGCACAAGCTCACTAAGGGTATGCTCCCTGCCTCCTCCTCCAGTTGAAGTTCAACTTAAACTGCAGAGGAAGAAGAGGGCTAGAGACAGAACCTTGGGGGAACATTTAAGGGACAAGCAGAAAAAGGAAAACTTGAACCATAAGAGAGTGTAGAAGAGACCCAAAGAGAGGGGGCCAAAAAAGACCAGAGCCTCAAGAAGAATGGAGTAAGTCATCAGTAGCACCAGTCGTTGCAAATAAATCAAGGAAATGAGACCCAAAAACTTTCCACAGACACTGGCCATCGGTGACTGAATCAGTTAACTCTTTTCACAAAAATGCTGCATAACAACTTCAAAATGTCAGTGGCACACAACAATGAACATTTATTTCTTTTCTATGAGTTCGCAACTTGGCTGGGGTTGGCACTGCTTCAGGCTGCAGGTTGATTGGGGTGGCTCTTCTCCACCTGTCACCCATCCCTCCCCAGGGATGAGGAGGCAAGCCCAGGGCATGTTTGTGTCATGGTGAAGGCAGAAGTGCAAAAGGGCTAGCCCCACTACAGGAGCACATTTCAAACCTCTGCTTGTGTCATTTCTAGCAACATCCCTTTAGGATTAGGCAAAACAAATCATATGGCCAAGCTCATGGTCAAGGGCAGGGAAGTGAACTGCCTTTTGTATCAGGAAATTCAAAGTTACATAGCAAAGGGCATGGGTATAGGGTGAGGTAAAGAATTGAGGCTAATAATCCAATTTACCGTAGCGGCTTCTGTCAGAATAGTTTTAGTTGGATGGCAGTGGCAGAAGCGTGATTTTGATGAATATAGTGGCAGGAATGTAATCAAGTTGAGGCAATGAGTTAATAACAGTTGCCTTCTAAGGACTGTAACTGTGAAGAGAAAGAAAATGATAGAGAGCAGATTTTGTTGTTGTTATTTAATGATGGGGGAGACACTCTTGTTTGAAGGCTGTGGAGAAAGACCCTGCAAAGAGACAAGAGGTTGAAAAGACACAAAGAGAGAGGGAGTAGATGGAGGAAGATCCAGAAAAGATGAGTGTACTGAGTAATCAGCTTCCCATTGCACAAAAGTCACCTCTTCCCCTGAGACTGGAGAGAAGGATGCAAGATGTAAAGTCTGATATTTTATGAAACTGATGCTTCATAAAATATTGACGTTTTATGAAACAGAGGCACAGAGAGAGTAATTAACTTTCCCATTTGCCACATAACTAGTATGTTCAATTTCCTATGTGATTATAGGTAGGTTCATTTGCTGGGAGATTTCTTTCAGTTTGTATCATCAGGGTCCAGTCTAGAAACCACACTAGATATTTCAAACAGAGGGAATTTGAAACAGATAACTGGTTCCATGGCTGATGAAGGAGTTGAGAAGCCCAATAGGAGATTGGGGGGAGCAACCTGGAGTTTAGCAACATCAAAAAGCTGTTACCCCTCGAGGGCTGGGGGGCCAACAGGTGTTACCAAAGCCCCAAAACCAGAGCCTCTGGTCCTAACTTGACCACTATGGAGGCTGCACAGCAGGGACTGAAACTATAGAGTGAGGGTCTGTCCAGTGGGAGATGGAGACACAAAGAAGACACTGCCCATATAGAAAGAGGGGTAGATATACTCTATTTTCACCTGCTCTTCCATCTCCCACCAGGGCCTCTCACTGGCCAAGTCCAGTTAGAAACCAGCTAGCAAGAAATCCCAGGGAATTCTGATCCCCTAAAATGATTAATCCATCTGCAATATGGAGTGGAGTAGGAGATGGGCAGAGAATGGATCTAAGAGCTCATAAGCTCTTAGCTGTTGGCTCACAGAGCTATTTTTTTTTAATGAATCTCTTAGTTCATGTATGCAAACACAGTATCCTAAGCAAAATGAGAGCAACCCAATGTGTACAACTTTTTGTCCACAAATATACTAGGATCCTGTTTGATAATTTCCCAAGCAATTTGCCTTTGATTTGGACCGCACAACAAACCTCAGGCATAAGCAGAATAAGTAGCCGCATCCTATTTTACAGACAACAAAACTGGAACTTAAAAGGTTTATGACAAGCTTTCTTAAGATCAAACTGCAAGACCGTGGCCAAGCAAGACTTCCTGGGAAGATGCCTTTTCATTACTCTGCATTGCCTTTCATGAAGCTCCTTTGATTCAGTCATTAAAAAATTTACAAGTCTGCTTCACCTGGGTCAAAAGTTAATTTCCCTTGTAGGTGAATATCCCAAAACATATGTTATAAAAAGATGTAAACAATACTCAACCTTTAATTTTTAATTGCAGGTCTATGGGCTCATATCTTCTAAATTAAAGGGAGCCTTTTAGAGCTTCAGCGTCATACAATGTCTATGAAACAGTGAGGCCTTTGCTTTGCATTCAGTAGAAGCTCACTCTGATGAGTATAACGTGGTTCATTAAAAGTAGTAGTAGTTTTGCTTTGTCTTGTGCACCTGAAACTAATAAAAAAATAAAAATAAATAAAAATAAAATAAAATAAAGAACAAAAAAGTAGTAGTAGTAGTAGTAGTAGTGATAGTAGTAATAATAGTTGTAGAGTAATGATTAAGATTACAGCTAAATTGATTTAATGTTTCGGGTAATGCCAGGCACCATTCTAAGGGTTTTCCCTAGATTTCCTAAATTAATTCTCATAACAATCTTTCAAGGTCAATACAGTTAATAAACCCATGTAACAAAGGAGGAAACTGAGGCACAGAGAGACCAATTAACTTTGCCATTTGTCACATAACTCATAGCTGATCAAGCCAGGATTCAAACCCAACAGGCCCATTCTATTGCCTAGACTTTTTAACTACTCTTTCTCTTCTTCCCTTGTATTCGCCCATGTAGGGCCAATATCCCTAAAAAAGAATTCTTATAAATAAATTAAAAAAAACAAGAGAAGACAAACAATAAAATTGAAAACATTGAATATTCAAAATTCTTGAAATTAATTCACGTTGTCCTATAGTCCACTATCATTTTTATGCCTAAAACACTATGTATAAATATCCAGCACATGCTATAGCAGCACCTTTTTAGGTTTGAATCTGAGCTATTTCTTTCTTGGTTGGGGATTTAAGCATTTTATATTTTTCATAGGACACACACACACACACACACACACACACACGAATCATCTTTTTTTATAGGCTGGTGCTCTCAGTATTTTAACTTTCTTCACACACTATGATCACCACACAAACAATTCCCTGTAGTATATGCCATTGTAAATGGAATTCAGAAAGAAAGAAAGAGAGTGTGTGAATTCTATTGTATTTTTGAATTTACACTCCTTCTGTGGTCTGGAGTTATCCCAATAGTAAATTTGACAGTGGTAGGCAAAGCAGGTCAAGGTCATTGTTCCTAGTGTGAATGACACTTGGTTAAAGTCCAAGGTGGTCAACATATTACCTTTGGAGGAAGGAAAACCTGTCTGTTCTGGTAAATGACTTTAAGAAGGGAGAAAAGAATGTTGCGGTTGAGAACCTTGGAGTTTAGATAAGGGCCTTAGCCCTCTCAATGTTAGTCAAGGTCAGTGCGTTTTTCTTTTTCTTTTTAATCCCATATTCTCATAAAACCTAGGCAGTATTCAGTGAAGGTTAGCACTCAGTCAAGAGTGTGTTAGGTATTAAAACCTATATTTCTGTGTGAATACAAATTTGAAGAAAAAAATATTGCACATTTTTGCCTTTTAAGCATTAAAGCATATGAAAAAGCTCTGGTTTGAAGTCAAGCCTCCCTCTTTTACTACTTGTTTACTATGAAATCTCTATAATAAACTTAGCTTGCTATTTCCTTCAAGACTTTAGAAAATTCTACCATACTTTTTGACTCGTATTTTTAGGCATTTTAAAAAAATAATCTATAGATTAGAACCAAAGAGTGTATCCTCTTATAGCTAGAATTTTCAAATAGCAACCAGTGAGTGAGGTGTGGCTTCCAAGATTATTTCTCTTTCTTAGGGAATATAAATGTTTTAAATTTTTTATTTGAATTTTAATTTACATTTTATATTCCTAAATCTATACATATATACTCTGATGTTGGTTCATAATAAGTATGTCATTAACAACTGCATCCTTCTTAAAATGGAATTACCTTGGGAAAAGGTAACCAAGTCATTGGTCAAAGTTTTGTGGATTCTTATGCTACCAATTAGAGATTTAACAGATGATAGATGACAAGCTCTTCTTTTAAAATGCAAATACCATCCTGTAGATAAGGAGGGCCGGTTGGTCTTTCATATCTTAGTATACATTACTTTTAACACTGTAGGTTTGGCTTAAGTGAGAATAGGAAGCGAAGAAGAGGTACTTTTATACTGCTAGAAAAAACAAAATTCAGCCTAGTGTATTTGAAGATCAAATTGGCTTTATTAAGCAATTCATGAATCTGGCAAAATCCCATTGAGCAGCTAGCTAGAAGGGTACAGGGAAGGGTTGTGCAAAATAGAAGGTTTTTATAGGAAGAAGGGTGGGGCAAGGGAGCTATTTTTAAAAAGAAAATAAAGGACTATTTTTAAAACAGGGCAGCTTCTTTTGAAGGGAAGGGAACAGGCAAGGGTTTTTATCATGCAGGTTACCTCTTCTTTCTACTTGGGGAGTGGTGGAGTGGACAGGTCCCAGGTGACAAATAACCTCATTGGTGTTGACCAGAAAATTCTAGACTGGTTGATCAAGATTATATTACTGAGAGAGGATGAAACAGCAATTAGGTTAGGTATTAAATCTAGGTTTGGTATCATGAGGACACCATTTTGGGCTTGTGGTTTTCTCTTTAGCATTACCCTAGGAAATTTCTAGAAAGGGAAAGCCTTTGGAGGGGTGCTGTTGACCTCAGAAAAGCTTTTGAATAGTGTGAGGATCTGAAAAGTGGAAAATAGGAACTGCAGGGATTGATTAAAGGAGTATACAAGGAAAGGCAAACATTCCAAAAGGATAAATGTTAATTGCTTTGTGGTATAGCAACTATACGCTTTGCCTTTAAAAACTCTTTGTGTTTCCTTTCATAGCAAAAGTTAGTGATGCTGGCTTTAGCTGGTCCTAGTTTGGTTATCTGGTCTACTTGCTATATGCAATGAATGCAATGATTTTGTTTGACTCTACTTTGTTCTGTTTAACTGAGAAAATGCTAGATTATATACAGATGATACATTTTTAAGGAACAGGAGTCCACCCAAACATACTGAAACTATGCTAAAAACACTAGTGTTTGATTTTTATTACTATATAACTATCACACTAACATAAATGAGCAAATATTAAAACAAAAGTGACTACTCTTTTTAGAAACATCAATTATTTTCAATTTCCTTTGTTGCCCTTCTAGTTCGTGACTGTGTATTCTTAGAGATTTAAGAAATACAATGTACACAGAAATTATATTCAAATTTTTACTTATGTTTTTTGTGCACATTTACTGCACAGTAGACCATTGGGTTGATGTATTTTGTTATTTTAATGTCCTCTTGTTAAACATTGAAGTTGTTTCTCATTTTTTTCTATTTCAGTTAATAAAGATCTTTATTCCTACAATGTATTTCTCTTCTTTTAATATATTAGTAGGACAAAATACCAAAAATGAGATTACTGGGTAAATGGGAGTAAGCATGTGTATGTCACTTGATATCTGTCGCCAAATTGCCCTAAGTACATACTCTTTGCAGCAGTAGTACGTGAATGTACTAGTTTTAGCAGTCTTTTAAGCTATGGATTTTATTTTTGTATTAATTTAATTGTGCCTTCTTGATTTAGTACTCTGTTTTTTTTAAGTAAATTTTTCTTATTTTATAAAAATCTTTTTATTCTCTCTCTCTTGTTTGAATTGCCTGTTCTTATTCCTTTGTCCATTTCTCAATTGCTTAACCCACCATATTGGATTTGATATGACCAACTTAGCAATTTACTATTACCTTAATGCTTAGAAGCTTTCTCCATGTACTTAAAGCAATGCTTAATAAAAATTTTGGGTTAATATGCCTCCAGGTAAAGTTTTCTTTGGTTTATTTCTTTCTTTGATATATGATATCTCAAGTGGTGAGATACATAGTTTGATAATACTCAACTGCCAAAGACAAAGAAGAAACCACGGGTCATTTGGTTTAGCAATTTAAAATCTTATTCTAATTTTAAAGTAGGATATTTTTAAAAGTGTTATGAATAAACTGATCCTTCAAAATAAAGTGTAACTAGAATAACAGCACTGTTCCTTTGATGTTCAGCATTTTCTGTACGCAGCCTTAGTCGAATGCCAGTAGATGGCACTAATTACATAAACAATTCAACAAGTTAATGAAGAGGGAAGAAATGCATGAGATTTTTTTTTCTATTCAAAGTTGGTATATGTCACAGACTCAACAATTATATGGGATCTTGTTTTTACCATTTGTTCTCTCCCATGATAAAAACAATTCAGCCCAGTTTATTTCCAATTCATTGCCACTAAATTAAAATACCAGTTCTTGCCAAGATGTTGCATTTGAAAAGCTTTGTCATGAAAAATGGATTAGCTTATACCGTCATGATTGACTAAATCACATGGTAGGTTAAAAGCAATCATGTAGACATGTCCAGACCCCAGGATTCAGAAACTATGTATGAAGCATTTTAAGGTTTAATCTTTAGACATCTTTATACTAGGTTTTTTTTTCACTTTTTTTTACAAGAAGCATGTGTTATAAATGTCTTATCATTTGAAAAACATCTAATAAATAAATATTAGGGGAAAGAAGAAACTCCAACTAGAAATTTCAGAGAAAACTGACGTTCGTTCTCTTTCCCATGTGCATCTATAGCAGTTGAACAAAGACCTCCGCCAGTGGCAGATAAATGTAGATGTCGTAAATGACTTGGCACTGAAACTTCTCCGGGATTATTCTGCAGATGATACCAGAAAAGTACACATGATAACAGAGAACATCAGTGCCTCTTGGGCAAGCATTCATAAAAGGTACGAACTACATTATTTGTAAAACTATTGTTGGCTATAATGATGGGGTGTTGACAGTGGGTGGACAATGCAGATTTGTTTTCGCAATCCTGCTACACCAGAGCATGGGAGGATCCAAGATGACAAATGCTAACTCAACTCACAAGTTTGCCTAAATCCTCTTACTTCACAGATGAGGGACCTGAAGAAAGGTGAAATTACTTGCTTTGCCCACAGTCACAAAGGTAGTAACATAACTAAGAGATCAGACAAAACCAAAATACTGATTTGTAGTTGAGTCCTTTATCAGTCTGCTTTGAGAACTCTACCCAAAGAAATGTTCTCTTCCATTATGGCACATGCTGCCCCATCCTTAACCTGACAAGGAAGTCACTTAGCTTCATGATGGAATCATAGCGTGTCCATGGTGCTATCATTGGATCTCACTCCGCACATCCAGTGGGACAATCTGCAGGGTGTAATATGATTTATAACTTCACTTTCCATTGTATATCTATGGAAATGAACAGCTCTTAAAGACATCATCTCCTCAAATTAGGTCCTGTCTCCTTATCCACTCTCTTAACCCCTTGTGCTTTTCTTTGCTTGGCATTTATCCTAATCATAAATAAAAACATGTATTATGTAACTAACGGTTTAATGCTTGTTCTTCACATTAGTCTAAACTCCCTGAGGGCATGAGCTACCTTTCTTCTGTGATAGATTCTGAGGTCCTAAACCAGGTGATATAATAGGAAGCTGGTAAATATTTGTTGAATGATGACTCTCTTTGCACAATGTAGATTCGCCTTGTTCATACTATGGTCAGTTAAGGATTCTTGGGTACTCCTTTTTAGTTCTGTCAGAAAACAGGCAAAAATAGTACCTGTCCAATGATGAGGAAGACCAGTGAAAGCTAAATGAGTTCCAGAAGATGTCATAAATTACTGAAGAAATCAGTTGGGCGGTCTTTATTAAGAAGAAAAGGAAAAAGAAGCAGATTTTGAACTAAGACAGAAACTTAGAAGTAATGACCTATTGATGTATGGAAATTGAGAGACCAAGTAAATCTTGAAATTGAGTTAGAGATTGAAGAGTGAAAACTCCTGCGAAAAGATTTACACTGCTGAGCCTGGGGGAATAGAGCAGCTCCAGTCCTGTTTTCCAGACAATGGGTGTTCAGATGACCATGGAAAAGAAGATTCAACCTGAAGGTGGGGAGTTATATTTGGGGCCCTAGTAAAAGGACCCTAGTGGAGGGCGAGCTTGAATAAATGGCTGATAATTTGGGGAAAATAATTCTCAAATTTACTGCCTCCTCTCAGTGGCAAGGTTTGGACTTTCTGTTCCCAATACAGATCTGGTATCTGTTTGGTTAAACAAAGGCAGAGTAGGCTCAGGAACACTTTTTAATATGCAATCAATTGGTATCAGAGACAATAGTTAGATCTCAATGGGAAATACCTGCTTTTCAAAGAGAAGCCTCTTTGGACAAGCAAATTAAGATCAGAAATTTGGTAAGTTTAGGGAATGTAAGCTAAGAAGGAACAACAACAGCAAAAATCAAAACACTTGTTCATGGTACAAAACTAGGGCTTCAAGGAAGGTCTAGATCATTGACGCCACTCTTTCTGGCGGTCCCTTCTCTCCACATTCTCATGCTCCTTGACTCTCCAAGCAGCTCTCTCAGTTCTTGTGATCACTTTCTTAAGGGCTTCCGATTCCTCAGAGAAGGGACTTCCGGTTTATATGTTTTGACTTGGTTCCTAAAAAGCTACCATCTAAAGAAGGTATATATATTATATAGTTCTTTCTCTGATAGGTAAAGTAATATAGAATGTTAGAAGCAAAGTTACATTTTTCACTGGTCCATACAGAATCCACAATTTGCCAAGCTATTGACTCATGCTCTAAAGCTCTTCCCTGTTCCTTTCTCTCATACACTCTGTGAAAATTCATCCACTTGTGTAGTTTCAGTCTGCTGATGACTATCCATTTATATCTTTGCAGGTGAGAATGATAGTTTGAATTTCAGACCTGCATGTCTTACTGATTTCTTTTCATTTTAATGTCCCTCAGGGACTTCAGACAGAATAGGCCCAAAGCTGAACTCATTTTGCCCTCTTTCAACCTTTTTCTCCAAATGCAACCTACTTCTCTTCCTATGATCCCTCTCCAGTGATCATTACCACAGCCCATTCAGTTGTCTAAATCAGAAACTCATGCTTCACTCTTCCTTCTATAACCCCAAAGGCTGAGCTATCACAAAGCTATTTACTGCCTCAATAGCTGTCAAATCCAGTCACTTCTCTTCATCCCTACTCTTCAACTATCGTGTGTTGCCTGAATGATATCATTCACCTAACTGGTTTCCCTCCTTCTAGTCTTCCTACTTCCCATTCGTTCTCTATATAGAATGCAGGATGATCTTTCTAAATATACTATATTCATGTAGCTCACCCTCCACCCACTTTTTAAAAACCTTCAGTGTCGTATCCATTATTATTTGAAGACAGTTCCCACTCCTTTAAATGACTTCAAGGTCTTAACATGATTTGGCCTTTTGTTAAAACTCCAGCCTAATTTTCTGCTCTGCCTTAATCCCCCCTTCCCACCCTACCCCCTACACACAGTTAAGTAAAACTGAGCTATTTTAATTTCATCATAGCAATGTTCTGGCTTCTCAATTACCCAATGACCTGCTATACATACATGTGCATCACATTGCATATATATATATATATATATATATACACACATACATATATGTGTGTCATATGCATATAGTGTACATATGCATATATATATATATATATATATATATATATATATATACACACACACACACATATGTTAATCCAGGTTTCAGTGTAAGTGCCAGTTCCTCCACAAAGCCCTCTCTGTCTACCAACTGCAAAGCCCACATTCTTTGGGTTTCCTATTATTGGCTCCTTGTCCACCATATTACCTAGCACTTAGCTTGGCACATAATAACTATCCCCAACACATTCTTTATTAAATAGGTAAATGAGCAAACAAAAAAATAACCAACTACAACTTCTTTAGTGTGCCAATAACTCAACACGGAAGAAAAACATATCCATTAGGATTGCTTTCAGTTTCAAGTCACAGAAAACCCAGTAGCTTGCCTTATAGAGGTCTGTTTTTCTCATTAAAGAAGTTCAGAAATAGGCATATGCTGACGTTGGCTCAATAGCTCAACAGTGTTCTTCTTGGCATTTCCCTCAGAACATGTACATTACAGCAGGAAGAAGAAAGGGAATGGGCAGTATCCAGAAAACAACGGCTTTCCGAGGAAATGTCGGGCTAGAGCTATGCCACAAAGCCACCTGTAGAGCCTAGGAATTGGGGTGGAGCCATCCAATAGATTATGTCTTCCAAAGGGCATGGAAAGAATCAACTAATAAACTGGCATGCTGTAGCTAGTTCCCTGGAGAGAGAACCAGTCAAAGCTTTGAGTAAATACAGTATATTCATGCAGCTCATGTATCCGTGTACAGTATATTTGTACAGTATATTCAGGGAGGATTGTAATAACACTGGGCCATAGGGACTTGGTGGTTGTTCTGGTCAGTGTGAGAGGTCATGACGAGAGTTGAATTCTCTATTAGCTAATGAAACCTTTACCTGAGAAGTTCACATTCTATGTAAACTATGTGTGTCAACTGCACAGATTAAACCATATTCTACTTGGCTACAGTTTCTCTTATTTTACATTCTTATAGATCTTATGCCAGATAGATTAAGTAACAAAAAAAGTAAAAATAAAAAACCTTGATGTGATCTTTTGCATTTTGAGCTTTTTATCCAATATCTTGCCCAGCTAAACCCAGAAGTAAAGTAACATCATCATCATCATTCTGTAGATTTGTGCTGCCCAGTAGGGTAGCCACTAACCACAAGTGGCTCTTTAAATGTGAATTCATTATGATTAAATAAAATTTCAAATGTATCTTCTTCATCTCATCAGCCACCTTACAAGGGCTCAAGAGCCACATGTCACTATTGGCTTCCAATCGAACAGTGTAGAATGTTCCAATCATCACAGAAAATTTTATCGACATTCCTGTTTTAGATCATCTTTGTCTGTGTTCACCTAAGCAATTTAGGACACATTTAGAACAATGACATACTATATTACTTCTAAAGGAGTTTTTGCCAAATTGTATAAATAAAAAGTGTTTCCTAACAAAGTGGTTCACATTATTTTATTTCCTTATTTCTACCTCATTTCTTCTATTGACCCATTTTCTAGAGTTGGTGTTTAAAGTCTCAAAAACTATAACTATCACAAGATATAAACACGTTCACTTTTGTTATTAACCCCATAAACAAAGTTTTAAAAGGAGATTATTAATATTGATATTTGGATTACAGGGAAAAAGTATCTCATATCTTTGAAAAATATCTGTAACCAAGACTTTTCAGGTAGGAGGGATTCTGTTGAAAACATTCTGATGGCATCGTTTCTCACAATTCAAGCTTTGCTACTGAACACTAATATATCGCCTGCACTGAAACTTTCAATCGTATGGATAAATATGTGCAAAACTATGTGTATATTTGGAAGCCTATTTAAAGCAACGAAATCTTCAATTCAGTTTTAAACTGTTGAATGTTATTATATAAATGAGATAATAAAAAATGTAAGTTGAAAGAACTTTACTTTGATATCATACAATGGCAGGCTGTGGTTTCAAGACATAATCAAAAACAAAAGGTAACTAATTTTGTTTTGTAATTTAGTGTTCAAGTGTATTAGTAGGTCAGAGGAATCTTCACTTTCTACCCTGGCTTTGATAGGACCTTTATTTATAATTTTATTTAGACAAACAAATAGCCTTGTGTGCCTAAAAGGAAGCAACCTACCATTCGTGAATAAAAGAACAAGCTGCTGCTCAACTAAATTCTGTAGTTTAACAATTCAGATCAGAACATAGCTCATCATTATGACCTATGTAGGCAGGTATTTTGTTTTCCTGCTCATATTCCTTATAGAGAACATGTTAACATATAAAGGCAGAAACGTGAGCCTCTGCAAGCTCATTTCTTGCTCTTCAGTCTCTGTGAATAGATATGAATTGGTGAATAAGATAATATTAGATGTGATATTACAAATTATTGTTAGAAGCTGCTAAGGATTAGATTTCAAGGACTGCCATCTGGCTGATGACTTTATGATGATACTGTCATGAGATTTCATTTCCTTATTTCTATTCCAGGATCACTCTTTAAACAAGAAATGAGTATTAACTCTGAATTGTCTGTCTGTAGCTTTACGAAGGCTTCCACAACTACCAATCAGCAAGGAGCAAACTGATCAAGTAGAGGGACTACTCCTAGTATCAAAGGGTTCAATATGGCTGGATGTTCCTCACAAAAATTCCTATTTACCTGAGCAATCTCTCTAGGTTCTAAGAAAGATATAGCATGTATGTGTGTACATGCATACATGTGCATATTCATATGCATGTACATGCATGAAAATACACCATTCCTTAAAATAATATCTCAGTGTTCTCCTGTCCTCCCTAATAATACATGTCAAATTTTAGTAATACAATTAATAGCATAATAATTTCAAGATCCATCCATGTTGTCGCAAATGGCAGCATTTCATCTTTTCTTATGGCAGAGTAGTATTGCATTGTATATATATAGCACATCTTCTTTATTCAATCATCTATCAAAAAAATTTTTTTAAATAATACAATTACCGTACTGGTTGATAAACAGAAAAATTATCACCTGTGTTCTCCATCTTTGGCAACCATGAAGGTAGCTGTTGCTCCTCTATTTCCAGGTCCTTTCTCTTCTTCACACTAAAGAAACTAGAAAGGAATAAAAAAGAACTATCGATCCCTATTATGTGTGCAGCAAAGAGTTACTCCAGCTGGACGCTGGATCTCTTCCACATTCTGCAATATTTTTTGCTAATAGTTTTGCTTTCCTTCTCTGGGATCTTCAATTTCTTCTTTCTTCTTGCTCCTCCCTTTAGCCAATAACCATGCTCAAGTCTCCCTCATCCTAAAAGAACTTTTTTAGGATACCATCTTCTCTATCCGACTGTGCTTGTTTCCCCTTACTATCAAATTTTTTGAAGCAATAATTGACATTACTGTTTCCTCCTATTCTTCAGCTTCTGGCTATGCTTTCACCCACTCTAATCTGGCTCCTCCGGCACCACCACTTTACTGAAAACAAGGGCTCACTAAGATCATCAATGACTTTTATAATAGCTAATTGTGTTATGTTTATTTATCCACCTCCTTGACTTTATTTTAACACTGGTCCTGTTGATTAACTCTACTAGTTGAAACTTTCCCTTCCTTGGTTTCCAGAATGAGAATGTCTTGCAATTCTCTTATTTCTCTAATTAATATAATAAATATGAAGTGCTTGGCACAATGCCTAGCATTGATACTAGATATACAGTGGTGAAAACCCCTAGGCTCATGAAGCTTATATTCTGGGAAGGAGAATGTGGGAGCTAGATATTAGCAAATAAAAAAGTGAAATATACAGTATATCATATTATGATAAGTGAAATATATGGTATATCAGATCATGAGAGAGAGAGAGAGAGAGAGAGAGAGAAAGGGAGAGAGAGAGAAGAGAAGAGACATGCTGTTATTTCAACATGGTAGTTAAGAAAAGTCTCACTGAAAGGGTAACATTTAAACAAAGGACCTGAGGATGTGAGCCATGTGGATAACTGGAAGAAAAACAGTGTAGGAGGGTCCTTATCAATGAAAATGTCCTGAGGCAGGAATATGCTTGGCAAGTTGGAGGAACCTTAAGGAGACCAGTATGATGGGAAAGGGGCAAGCGAGCAGGAATATAGTAGAGAATGAGTTCCGAGAGGTAGTGCAATCTGATTACATTGGGCCTTGAATGAGGTGGGAGCCATTGGAAAGTTCTGAATGAGGTGGGAGCCATTGGAAAGTTCTGAGCAGAGCAATGGCGTGTTTTGACTTACATGACCAGTCCATTATAATAGACTGAAGGGAAGCAGTAAAACCATTTAGGTGACAGTTGTCATAATTCAGTGAAGAAATGACTGTGGTTTGGACCAGGAGAGGTGAATGTGGTAAGAAATGGTTAGATTCTACGACCGTGTTTCCCCGAAAATAAGACCTAGCCGGGCAGTCAGCTCTAATGCGTCTTTTGGAGCAAAAATTAATATAATGCCAGGTCTTATATAATATAGTGTAAGACCGAGTCTTTTATTAATTTTTGCTCCAAAAGATGCACTAGATCTGATTGTCTGGCTAGGTCTTATTTTTTGGGAAACACGGTATATTTTGAGGTCAGAACACAAAGTGTTTTATAATGGACTGGATTTAGGTGTGAAGAAACCGTCAAGAAAGTCTACAGAGTTTTTAGCCTAAGCAACTGGAAAATGGGGTACCCATTTACTCAGGTGGAAAGATTCTGAAAGCAACATATTTTAGGGAGAAGATGTGGACCGTTACATTTAAAATGCCTATTATGCATCCAGGTGAGATGTGGAGTAGATAGCTTGATATAAAATCTTAAATTCTGGGTAATGGTAGTAATTCAAGATACAAATTTGGGATTCATAGCAATGAACAACATAGACTCTCTGCTCTATACAACCCTTAAATGTTGGTGTTCCATTCTTAATTCTCGCTTCTGTGTCTATACACATTTCGAGCACCATTGTTGGCTTCTGCTACCATTAAGACTACTCAGTTTTTATTTTTTTATCTTACATCTTTCTCCTGCTCTCCAGAACTATACTTACTGCCACCTACCAGACATCTCCATCCGTACAGTCTACAGGCTCCAAAATGTCTGAAGTAGAATACATTATCTGCTCCTAAAACAGTGCTAGATTTCTTGTGTTTTCAATGTAGTTTAATTGCCTAACTTCATTGTCTCTAAAACTGGAAACACAAGATTTACCTTCTACCTTTTTCTCCCTCTCTCTTCTCTACTGACACATGGATTAAATTGGCTTCTAAATGCTGTGAACTCTACTTCAAAAATTGCTCTAAAAATGATTCCCTTTTCTTTATTCCTTTTGTCACCTCATCCTAAAGCCTGTTCATATTTTGTCTGGGAGATTGTGACCACCTTTTCTCTGTGCTCCTCACCATCGAGTCTCTATACTCATTTGGCCTTCACGCTGGCCCTAGAGTATTTTTCTTAAAACTAATCTTCTGGTTTTTCTTTGATCCCACCACTCTTTTTTTCCCCTCCTACCAAGACCTGATGGGTGACACTTACATATGTCATATACTCCGAAAAGCATACCCAAATTTTTCTGAAAATAAAAATAAACAAATTAATTTTTTTCCCAGGGAGGAAAAGCAAATCATATCACAAGTGTTTGCTTGCTTGTCAGTCTGTTTATCTAGCAGAGGAACTGGCACGGGAACTTCACTATAAAGTCTTATGCTCTGTCCACCAATGCTGTCGTTTCTCAAAACATTTTTGGAATTCATGTTCTGGCACTACCTGGGGACTATTTTATGACCATCAGAAGACTACTGTATTAGCCACGTCTTGTGTTTGCTCAAAAATTGTACTCAATAACTGTGAATTGAATGAAACAGTCAGATGTTGCGTACTAAATGGCTTTGGATTGTTTCCAAAACATGAAAGGATGAAAATTGGCTGCTGCCCTTAAACCTATGTAAAGAATGCAATATGATGTTAACATGACATTTGTTCAAAATACAGTCGTCTCTTATTAAGTCAGGGACTGCTTATGATATATTTGTAGCATGTTATAGTCATAAATAGTAGAGCTACAGATGACCTTAAAGCCACCAGCTCAAACTTCTCAATTTAGACTAGGCCATTTTTAATCCCTCTCATGCAAAATATACCTTCTATTCCATGTTAAGGACTTAAAGGATTTAGTACATTGAAAAATCCAATCCACTGGCAACTCCTTTAGGTATACATTTTTTGGCAGTGTGAGGAAGTTTCTTTTGGCTCTTCAAGAGAGAATTATATATATAACAAGGCACTGCCGTTTTTATACTGCTGAGACCCAATCTTCCCATCTGATTATGAAGCATAAGAATTCTCGCCATCTTACAATAGGATAATGTAATACCTGTAATGGGAATCCTTGGGGCTCTGGGCCAGGGAGTATCGTGATCCATACAGATCTAAAAGGTTCATGGTGGTAACTGCCTGCCTCATTTTATGTCATCTCCTTTAAAATAATTAGAATGGTTCTAGCTTGCAGGGATTGTACGTAAAGGGAGACATTTGGAACCGTATCACTGGTGATTTGCTGCTGTAGAAAATTACCTGCTGATGTAGACAAGTAGCCATTTTCATTCTCACCTAGTCCTATAGTTCTAAATGAGGCTCACTGGCCCACCAAAATATTAATATATGCCTAAAAATGCCCCTACAAACAATTTATCCATGGAAAGACTCTAAAATTAAAGAAAACTTATAATTGCACCCTAAGGAAAAAATTGTAGGAGATAAACAGACCTTTCTTTTCTTCATTCATAAATGTAATATCATGGGGTCTAAAACTAAAGCCGATAAGAGAAAATGTCCCTTATTTGGTTTAACTGTACCGTTAATATTAGCAACAGCATCCCTTATATTACTTTTCAATTATATTTATATTTTTCATTTTCTCTGCGTCACTGTCATTCTCAAGAAAAAAACTTCTTTAAGCTAGTCAATAAAATGTGTAAATTAGCTAGAGTTTATTTCTAGAAAGTTGAATAACTGTGATACATGGATATAATCATCATTTGACTTATAATTTTATCTGTCCAATTCTAACAATCATGTACTTCGGGGATCTTTTGGCTTTATTCTATTCTAATAGGGATTTATTTTCTTTCTATCAATCATGAATACAATTGCATTCCTTATTTTAAAAAAAATGATGCAGGACATGTAAGTATTAGTGATTTTTGTGGAATTAAATCTTTTCAATTTCCCCAAAAGGGGTGGGAAATCATTTAGCCGCTGTAGGTGGTGGTCAACACATACCCCTTTTACCGGGTGGGACACAGATGCCATCCCGGGCTAATTGAAGCAGAGCCTGGCTCAGGTCCTTTATCTGCCATGGAGCATTTTCAGAATCTTGAACCAAACAGACTCTAAACTCCCAGCTGCCACACTATCTACTTCCCTACCTGGAGCCGAACAGCCTCACGGCTTCAACCCTACATTCTACTTTGTGTGCTATTTCTGACCCACAGAACTATTTATCTTGTTGCTCATCCCAAAGTATGCCTTTTTGATGTTATCTTTTTATATTTTATATATCATTGTTCTGTGTTTAGAAGTTTTTGAGTTATTTTGAAATAATTTTCTGGTTCCATAGTGTAATGGTTCTCACTCTGGACTCTGAAATAATTTTCTTACCATGTTTCCCCCAAAATAAGACCGGGTCTTATACCGTATTTCCCTGAAAATAAGACTGGGTCTTATATTAATTTTTGCTCCGAAAGACTCATTAAGGAGTATTTTCAGGGGATGTCTTCTTTTTTCATGTACAACAATCTACATTTATTCAAATACAGTCATGTGATCTTGTTCTGGAACATCGTCATAACGTACTAAATGCATCCATCTGGCTGACGATCCTAACTTGGGCTTATTTTCGGGGAACATGGTAAAGAAAGTGATAGTTAAAAAAGTAAGAATCACCCTTAACATTTTTTTGCATTTCCTTTCATCATCATATTTTTGTAAATATAGTTTGCCTATTTTTATTTTATTTACTCCCAATTTATTATCAGTTGAAACCATTTTCAGATAGTTTTTTTTTTCTATTAAAAATCCTTACTACATTTTTATTAGTAAGGTACTGTGCAGGTGTTTGTTTGTTTTTCAAAAAGTAATATGAGGGATAATACTTCCTTAAGGTACATGGTGACTTACTGAATTGCCAGAAACAAAAGCAATCCCCTCATGTTTCTAGTCAATGATTTATGCTCTGGCTATTCTGCCTAGCATCACTATTCACCCAAAGAGATGAAAACTATTCAAATTAGCTAGTAAATCAATTCCCCTTTCAAAGCATTGGTTACGTGTTTTAAATATCTTCTAATATTCAACTTGCAGCTAGCTTCATCAAATCCCTAAAATGGTACTCATTAAATCACTCTGTCCAGTCAGTGTCTTCATGACACAGAACATTTAAAGCAAGTCAAACAGATCTAATCCAAACACCTTTAGAGAGTATCACCTACAATGCATATACTTATGGCTATTCCCCCAGTCCCTAAGGAGTTGTGTTTTTCTTCTATATTGCAAGTATTTTAGATCTACCTGGTGATATTGAGTTAGCTATTGTACATTAGCCTTATCACAAGCTCTTTTTAAAAAATATTTAAGTGAAATAAGCCCTCCATAAAAAATGACCAAATGCAGTTTTCACCCTGAGGCAAATTAGGTGAATAATAATCATGAATTTGTGATTATTTATATATGTATAGGTTTTTGGTGGTGAGATGTGATCTGTTAATATGTACTATGTAAGTACTGTCTAAATTGTCTATTAGCATAGAAATGGTAAAATGGCATTTTTTTTCTATTTATCTGTGAGGATAGCCATTGACCTCTACTGAGAACTGGTGTTCCAAACCAAAATCTGTGTCTCTGAGGCTTGCGCTCCCTTCATTGCTGTTTAATGGATACATATCAACTTGGAAGGAGGTTCTGGCAGCTTTTCACAATAATCTAATCTCATCTCTGTCCCTTTCAATATTTTCATCAGTGACTTGGATGAAGACATAGATAGCATCCTTATCAAATTTGCCAATGACACAAAGCAGGGAGAAGTAGCAAATACAGTAGACAAGAATAGCAGGAGCCAAAAAGATTTCAACAAATCGGAGTGGCAGGCTGCATATCGAAAGATGAAATGTAAATATAAGGTGCTACACTTGAGGCCAAAAGGAAAATAAAATAAAAACAAAATTCAGCTGACTTAGACTGGGCTCTCTGGAAACATGAAGAAGAAAAGTCCCTAAGGTGGAGAGTTATGTACAGAAGGTTTATTGAAGAATGTTGCCATGAGACTTCTATGTAAGGATGTGAGAGAGGCAGGATTGGGAAGAGAGAGAAGCTAACCTGCAGTGAATATGAAGACTCAGCAGATTCTAGGGGAGCCCTGGGACTTGCAGGACCCCTCAGAGATGTCCTGAATTGAAGCAAGGGGCCTGGGCTTTTGTACACCAGTATCAGCCAGTTATTGGTTCTGGGAGAGGACAACCTTGGATAAAACAGTTACCCACAACTGAAAGCAATTTCCAGTGAGAGAGGCAGCTGTGAGCTGTTAGCAGCCAGTGTCCCACCAGCTAGGACATGGGGTCTTGGCAGAGCATTGATGTGTACTCTATCCCAGCGTTACTCCTTGTAACAGTGAGGTCCTTGGACTAGCAGCATTGGTATCACCTATGAGCTTGCTAGAAATGCACATGCATGGGTCCTACCCCAATTTACTAAGTCACAAGCTCTGGGGATGGGGTCCAGAAAACTTTTAACAGGCTTTCCAGTCTCCACGTCACTTCTATGCATATTCAAGTTTTAGAACAACTGCACTACGCCAACCAAAAACATTCAAAATGGGTAGATAACATAGGTATTTTATTGATGATAATCTCGATTCATTCTCTCTCTCTCTCTCTCTCTCTCTCTCTCTCTCTCTCTCTCTCTCTCTCTTTCTCTCTCTCTCTCCCCCCCCTCTCTCCCCACCTTTTTCCCCTCTCCCTCCTCTCTCATATGCCTATAAATTTGCTATCTAATCAAGAAAAGTTGTATTATTCTACTACATTTGACTCAGGCATCTTTGCTAGTATTCCCTTGGGACTATTATTCTTAACTCAATATTCTGTTAGAGGTTTAGGGACTTTTTTCTGGGAAGATAGATAGATGATAGATAGGTAGGTAGGTAGATAGATAGATACATAGACAGATGATAGACAGATAAGGGAGAGGGAGAGTGAGGGGGTGGGGGAGAGGGAGAAAGAGAGAAAGAAAAAAGAAGAGAAGGAAGAGGACAGTGGTGATGACAGAGAGATTGATTCTCTGGCACAGCATATTTGACGCATACTGAATCTTTGTTTTCCTGAGACTTTCCACTATGAGAACGGAGGGGAAATCACTTAGAAATCACAGGAGTCATTTAGGATACCTTTAGTAAAAGAAGTCTCTATTTTAGCAGATAACAATAAACAATAGAACCTATTATAATTGCTGGGATCTGCTAATAAGTTTTCTTTTCCATTAACTCTCCTTTGATACTCTGTCCTCATCGACATTTTAATAGCGTGGGACTAACTCTTATAGTTTTCTTTCCCACACTAGACATATAATCTACAACTTGTTAATGATTACATTTGGCCTAATTGTTAGGTTGCTGCTAGTGACAAAAAAAATTTATGCTGGCAGGTAGACAAGTCTAGAAGCCCAGCCAAGCACTTGGTGTGTGTGTGAATCAGCCTCCATATACTTCTCATGTGGAGTGGCCAACTGGCCAGCCCATCTCACTTGGCATCCATTCCTGATGGATAAACCGGGCCGACTCTGAAGAGAGGCCAGGACTCTTCAATAGAGCTTTCTGGAGAACCAGGGCTGAAGCTCAAAGTTCTGGCGGGATTTTGCAGACTCCTTTGCAAACCAGTGGCTTTGGACTCCTTCTTGCCTACAAGACCTTAATTGATTGAGTAGGGTAGCTTTGCACAGGCCGAGTTCCACTCTCTCTTGTCAAATAACAAGCAGGTGGACAGCCATCTTTATAAAATGTATGTGCCTATCAAAAGTGCTCGATTTTTACACTTTATATGATGAACTAGTACTTTACCTATAGAGAAGGCCATTTTTTTCTCCAAGAACTCAAACTACTTCACAATCAACTAATTATTCAACTTAGTCCTAGAATGTGGTTATATAATGGTGCAAGTGTTTTAAATAAGAAATGGAAAAAGAAAAAAAATATGTAGTGTATCCACAAATCATTTTTTGTTTTCTGCTGATACCATTTACTGAGGAAGGAAAGTACATGAGTGACACGCACAGTGGTCTCCGAGAGAAATGGGGAGTAGCAATAAACTCTGACCGTATTTTCTGTCATTACAGTGGAGGAAGTGGAAGAGCTGAGCTCAACTTTAGAAAGTTGCTTCAGGAGCCAGTGATTTCCTAAGTACTCGCTGTAACGTTTTTGAAAGTAAATTCAACGATTTGATTTACACCAAGAAGTGAACAGATAGATCAAACTCAGAAGCATAGTCGTTCTGAATGGCATTCATCTTTTCTAGATGTGCTGCCTCATCCCATGTCAATTAAGTTTTCAGAGGTGACCTTCAAGGATATTTCCAAATGAAATGTACTGCAGTTAGTCTGTAAACCGGCCTCTCCCCTGGCACGGCTTTTGATGTGGTAAACTTGATTTCTTTGCAGTCACAGGACTTACAGGGCAAAGTAAGGATTGGATAAAAAATAATTTAAGTCCCATTCTGTGGCTAGCAAAAAGTAAATCATAACTGCTTATGTGAACCTTATGAGGGGCGACCAAATTGTTCAGTGATCTACTTGAGTGGGATTTTAAAGTGTTTGTGTCATTATCATTGTTGTCACTAGCGTCTACCTTGACACCAACTGAAACAAATCAGTTGGTTAATCGTTAAGGGTCTTATTTAAATGACAACATCTAAATAGCATGTTTTTTCTTTTATTTTGAGAAATCATGCCAGCGCAAGAATAAGCCAGATGCTTTACAACTTGGTATCCATCATTTAAAGCAAATAGTAGTCACTCAAAGGATTTCTAGTTCAGTTTTCTTATGAGTCGTAGGTGCTAGAAAAACACACTTAGGTGATATGAAAGAGAGTAACATTAAATATGTGGATTACAAAAAATTAATTTCCGATTATTTTTGCCAAAGTTTGCTGTGTGTATTAACTTCATGATACTCATAGCAGTAGACTGTGAAGTTTTAAAAAAATATGAATTTGTACTTTTTTCTAGATAATTTTAAAGAATGTTATGTGAGGGTTTCTTTACTTTTCTAAAGGTCAGAAACAAGCTCTTCAAAGATGTAATTACTCTGACAACAGAAAATGTGAACTTTGTTTTCTAAAGGAGAACAGAGCCTATGGAAATGTTGCTTATAATCCTCAGATTGTTGGCTAATTCTAAAAGGGAAAGACATTAATTAATTTGTTGAGAAGCATTAATATTATATTTTTCTTCAATAATGCACATCTTGAAAATTTGAGGCAAAATTAATTTAGATTATGTCGCATATAGTAGATGAATATTCATGTGTTTCAACAGTCTTGACTACAAAATGATTGAAACTTACATCAGGAAACCAGACTTCAAAAATCTACCCTAAATCCCACATAAATATAAGTGTACCATAAAAAAATAAATATTTCTTCTTTGGGGATATCCATAAATTAAGGATATTCATAACATGGTGCCTTGGAAAAAATGTTCAGCTTTGGGTGAAGAGAGATGCTTGGGAAAGATACCGTGATTCCCCGAAAATAAGACCTAGCTGGACCATCAGCTCTAATGCGTCTTTTGGAGCAAAAATTAATATAACACCCGGTCTTATTTTACTACAATATAAGACTGGGTCTTAAAATATTATGATATAATATAATATAATACTGGGTCTTATATTAAATTTCGCTCCAAAGGACACATTAGATCTGATTGTCCGGCTAGAACTTATTTTTGGGGAAACACGGTAGAACTCAAAGAAACATTGCCCCTGCTTTACCCCCTGTCTTCTTTGTTATTTCTGTCACTTCTCCTGTGTTCCTGTCTCCAACTTGGCCTCCCTCCGTATTCATTTTTATCTCCACCTCAGCCTCCATTATTTTTGTCATTTGCTTCCCAAGGGCTTTTGCACTTTGTCAGGTCTTATATACCTATTCCTATCCATGTGTTCCTCCATCCCCAGTGGCTACGAAATGCCTTGAATCTCAGCTCCTTCCAGAATCTTCTTGCCTTTCCAGTTCTCCTGTTCCTCAGTATTTTCTCTAGTTCTCTAGGCTCCTCTTTGTCTCATGTGTATATTTCTTTCTTCCGACTCTGTGCTGTTACACTTTCAGAAAATGGCATGTAAGGGCACCATTCTTTGAGCACATCTTTAGCACAGCCATCTGGAATGCCACCAAGATGTGGGACTACCTTGCTGTTGTTGTCTTTGTTTCCATAGTGTGTGCATACTGCTTTGATATGGATATTAGAACCGAGGAAATAAAATGTGTGAAGATTTCCTTGATTATTTCTCCCCCTAGAAAGATAGACAAAAATGACTTTGAAGCAACTATGTAGAATGACCCTCATGTCAAACGAACACAGTGTTCTTGTCTCAGCATCTTACTGGAAATGTATTCCTTAGCCCCTGCTATCTATTCACTTTTCATTTTCCAATAATATTTATCTATCTGTTAATTGCAAATTGCTTTTAATATCTCTTTCACATAAACAATTGTCCTTTCTGAAAGCTCTATTGGAAAATCATTTGTAAAAATATTCACAGTATGTCCTCATTTCGTCTTTCTAGTCCAAACTCTCACTATCTTAACCTTTGTATGTTTAAAAAAATATGTAACAAAAAAGCTTACACTTTTTCATTGCTATAAAAACAGGTTTACCAGAGTTAAGTGAACTTAAAATAAAATATGATTGTGTACGTTAGAAAGTTGATGTGCCTTCCATCATGTGCGCTGCCTCTCACCACAGTAAAATTGTAAATGTAAACTTATTCCCTAGAAGATGAGCAGGCCTGCAATTTTCAACTAATTGAGAGAAGCAGCCCTGAGTTGAGCACTGTCAGGCTGATTTAAGTCTTAAGATATGATGATGATTATTGTGTCAAATGTAATCAAGAATGTGGGCTCTGAACTGACTAAAGGGCTGCCTGTTTTTAATTCAGGTTCATATATGAAATAGACCTCTGGTTCACCGGTAGTCACAGCTGGCTGTAAAAGAGAGCAATTTTTAAAATGCGTTTTAGTTCTCTATGGAGCTGTAAGGATCAGGGATTGGATGCACAGGGGGAAAATATCCTCATTCTCTCCTTAAAATTCTATTTATTTTCAGTATAATATCCTTCATTTTGAAATCTCCCTGTAGCTCTGTATCAGCGGTTTTCAACCTCCTCAGATCCAGTGCCACCTCCTTTCTTATAACAAATACAGAGGGTACCAAAAAAATGTATATACATTTTTTAAAAGGAAAAATAATACCTATTAAAATTGTAATGCTCAATATATACCAATAACAAAAGATGAATACAAGTCACGTTTGACTCCTGCAATGACAAGAGGTGCTCAAAGTGGTTGCCATCAGTGTCCAGACACTTCTGATGACGGCAAACCACTGCTTGAGCAACGTTGACCAAAGTATCCACTTGTATACATGTTTTTGGCACCCCCGGTACTTTGTAACACCTTCTTTATTATCATAAACCAAAATGTGTAGATAATATACCCTACATATAGACAGTTTTATTAAAATGATGCCCTGACTTTAATTATCAAGAGAAAGAGTCATTTATAATCAAATAATGTGTATTTCAGTATGCAATTTTTCAGTCAGGATCAAACTAGAACACAAGTGAAGTTTCGAGATGATTATACTATGAATGCAATATCAGCAAATGCAGAATGACATCAGTTTTTCCAAAATGCTGAACAAATCTTGACAAAATGCTTAACAACACAAAGTAAAATATTCCTTGGATTATCATGGCAGTTAGTTGCATTTCTGAAAACTTCAATGTGTATTAAAACTTTGACAAAACTGTTTTGTGTTTATATGTAAAACTGAGTTAAGTTCTAGGTCAGGTGTTTATAAACAGGATTTCTCCCTGTGTGAGTGTCCAGTGAGACATTCAAAAGTCCTTGGGACTTGGGACAGTTCTTCATTGTGGGCTATGTCCCCCACCTCCAGCCACTCCCCATGAAATGCCAGTAGCACTCTTCAGTCACTCTCTTGTTAAATATTCTCCCTCAATTTCCAGAAAGTCTTTGTCATGTGGCCCTTAAAATTTGGTTTGATATTTTTCTGGACAAGAACTGATCTGTGGATTAATGAAATAACAACATTCTCTGAGAACTTAACCTATTACTTTTGTGATACATTTGCCGTTTTTTTCAAGGCTGAATGAAATGAGCAACCATGTAAGGTCTGGTAGATTGTGTAGCAAAGTCTTTTAAAATTCTGTGGTTATCATGCAGTTATAATCTATTCCATCACCTTATTGAATGGCATGGTCCCTTCAATGATGAATGCTACTCAGATAGAGGCTATAAGAGAAAAATGAACCCATTTCTTGAAGAGAATAACCAGGTAATGTAGTAAAACAAACAACAGGTATGCAGAAAAAAACCAAACAAATAAAACCTGTATTATCTACATGTTTAATGCAAAAATAATTTTTTACATTGGAGAAATTTTACACTAAAAAGTAAAGAAAATGCAGCAGTCTATTTGCATTTCATCAGGGCATTTGACAAGGTCTTTCATTATACTTTTGTAAATAAGTTGGAGGAATACCAGCTAGATGCCAGGTCAACTGGATGGTTTAGAAACCATTTCACACTTTTCCACAAAGGATGTTGATGAATAGATCACTGTCAAGTGGTGAAGGAAGATCCCTGGTGCCATGTCACAAGGTTCTGTTCTCTTCCCTGACACACTGGATGCTTTTGACAGAATGTGAGTGGAGCTACAGAGAGGATGCTCATTCAAATTTACGGGTGATACAAAGCAGGGAGGGTAGGAGTACCTTGGGTGACAGTGCCAAATGGGTGGCTAGCCAGGATGACTTTGAAGGCCCTTTCAGTACATGATCTCTCTGGATCAAGATCAGACTTATAGGCAACCAGAAAATTAGTGGATTAATTTTGACAGAAGTAATTGTTTGTTATGCCCTCTGGTTTAACAACACAAAAAGTAGTCCTAAATTAAGGATGTGCACATCTAGAAAATACATTAAGTTAACATTCTTGGCAAGAATGCCTTTAAAAAATTTTTAAAATAGGTTTTCATATAAGAGTAACAGAAACTCCATCATTGACAAATAAACGCAGTGTATTGCCCAGTGAAATAGTTCACCATTTCACTTTCACTGCTAGTATAAAGCTTGATGAAAGATACAAGCCCCAATGATTTAATATCTACACATCTACAAAGCAAAATGCAATTTTGGTCACAGAATTGCTCATTCTCATTTTTAAACGTCTTAGTGATAACTGAATGATAGTCTATTACGTAATCAATTTTCTATAACAAACAGATGTTAACTACAAATTATTGTGAGGTTCAACTGAAACAATATATGTGAAAACAATGTATAAACTTTGAAATTCTATACAAATATAAATTATTATCCAATAAATTCACATCAAGAAATAATTCTGATTTGTAAGTTTTTTTTTTTAAGAACGAGGCACTGTGACCTTCTCATTTTTAGACTTGATGACTGCTTCATAGTAGGTTTATTGATTTTAATTGAATATATTGAGTGTCTCTTAAATACCAGGAACTGTGGTATGAATCCTTGCCCTCTAGGAATTTACGATAAGCTGATGATGATGAATGATGATGATGACAAATGAAGAAGAATATAGAAACTTTTTGCAAGTGGAGCATTCATAACTAAGAGGAATCTTGAAAGCCCTCGATTCACTCCTTTATGTAGTTCAAGTAGTTTTCATTGAAAAAACAAATCCTTCATTTATGTCTATTCTTCATAAATTTGAATTGATTCTATAAAAGGCCATCAATGCATTTCAAAGTATCTAGTTCTTTTAAATGCAGTTTCTCCCCTAGTAATTAAAAGTAAAAAAGCAAGAAACTTCAAATCTTTATTTTGATCATCAGTTTTAATTTGCTCAAGCTATTTGTAATCCTACAAATCTTGCAAATCATACCTAATTTACAAGTTCTGTAAATCATACCAGAGCCATTAAAAGAGGTTCAACATTATAAGAGCAATTCCTTTTGAATCTACCAAGACTTAGTCTGTTTCTTAATCAGTCATATACAATGTATTTATTTTACTGTAAAATTTCTAGGAAAGAAATGTGTGAAGTGCTTGATTTTCTTGTTAGATATATTTAATGTAGAACATTTTTCAAAAGATACAGATTTCCAGATAATCTCTGTATCACTAGCAAACATTTTTTAAGTTACCATGATGAAAAGGCCACAGTCATATGTAGTGTAATTTTCTATTACTTCATAAGAAGAAAAATATTTTATTACTGCCTATAATGCACTCTTTCTGAATAAAATCCTCAAGCCTACCTCAAGTCCAAAGTGCAACATTCATTCTAATAGATCTCTTTGATGGCAGCTGAAGATGATAAGCAAAGGAATAATAATTTTTGTCTTCACTCACATACACTCCATAATCGTAATTCATGTAATAATCATGGGAAACAAAGAGCTTTTTAGAATAGTATTATGTTAATATCTATTATATTTGCTTCACAGGGAGATTGGCAAGTCTGCCTTAGAAGGAATGTCTTAGAGTGGACTAGACTTGGTGCTTCAAGTTTTGCCTCTTATTTTGGAAACTCACCCAGCCTCTCTGAAAGTCAAGTTTCTCATCTATAAAATGTTGATGATACTGACAACCTGCCATTAACCTCATCGAGTTATTTAAAGTATCAAAGGAGAAGTTATAGGTGCAAGAGTTTGCAAACTGAGAAGTATTGTGTTAGTGTAAGATACTGTAACAATAGATGTTGAATTTAAAGCAATCTCAACAATGTATGATTAACCACAAGAGAATGCTGAATGAGGAATTGGGTAGTAAAACTTACATCAGGAATTATGAAATTGTTCATATTTCTTTTTCTTAATTAAAGTTTATTGGGGTGACAATGGTTAGTAGAGTTATGTAGGTGTCAGGTGTACAATTCTGTATTACATCATCTATAAATCCCCTTGTGTGTTCACCACCCAGAGTCAGTTCTCCTTCCATCACCATATATTTGATCCCCCTTACCCTCATCTCCCACCCCCCGCCCCCCTTACCCTCTGGTAACCACTAAACTATTGTCTGTGTCTATGAGTTTCTGTTTCTTCATTTGTCTGTCTTGTTCCTTTGTTTTCAGGTTTAAAAAAAAAATTGTATTGGGAGAATATTGGGGAACACTGTGTTTCTCCAGGGCCCATCAGCTCCAAGTATTTGTCCTTCAAACTAGTTGTGGAGGGTGCAGCTCCACTCCAAATCTAATCACCATTTTCAATCTTAGTTGCGGGGGCCACAGCCCACCATCCCATGTGGAAGTCAATCCGGCAACCCTGGTTTTCAGAGCTCGTGCTCCAACCAACTGAGCCATCCGGCTGCCCTTGTTGTTTTCAGATTTATATACTACATATCAGTGAAATCATATGGTTCTCTGCTTTTTCTGTCTGACTTATTTCGCTTAGCCTAATAATCTCAAGATACATCCATGTTGTCACAGATGGCACTATTTCATCTTTTCTTATGGCAGAATAGTACTCCACTGTGTATATATACCACATCTTCTTTATCCAATCATCTACCAAAGGACACTTTGGTTGTTTCCGTGTCTTGGCCACTGTAAATAAAGCTGCAATGAACATCGGATCACATATATCTCCACTTCTTCCTTTTAAAGGACTCTGCTATTGTGTTTGCCTTTCGAACTTAGAAAATTGAACCAACCTGCCTTGCTGTCCTCTGAATATTATGTATCAACATGTAACAATCCACACTTTTGTTTTTCTCTAAGTCATTGAGAATGGGAATGCACATTTGTTTGACTGCACAGCCTTATGAGGCTTTCAAGACATGATCCTAGGCCAGTCTTTTAATTGGTTTCTGTGCTAATTTTCATATAACCTTTTATAAGAGAAGAAACCTACTCAATCTAGCTTATCAACATTAGGAAGTAAATCTTTTAAAGAGTTTAACACTACGGGGACCAAAACCAACTTAAAAACTCACATACAAATCATTGAGATTTATTTAGAGTAGAAATTGTATTCAACTATAAGCCTAACCCTAATCTAAGTTTGCATTTTTCTGGAAGGTAGTGTAACCATATTTTTTCAAAAGAGTTTTTACAGTTCCATAAATATCCAAAATCATATTTTGAGTCTCTGTATATGAATCAAACGAAATATAATCAGTTACTCCCAACATTATTATCTTTTTCATTTCTTTTTTTTTTTTAATTTATTGGGATGACAATTGTTAGTAAAATTACATAGATTTCAGGTGTACAATTCTATAGCAACTTTACTGTACTCGTTGATTGTTTCTAATAACTCTTTGGTGGAGTCTTTAGGGTTTTCTATATATAGCATCATGTCATCTGTAAAAAGTGATAATTTAACTTCTTCATTCCCAATTTGGATGCCTTTTATTTCTTTCTCTTGCCTGATTGCTCTGGCAAGGACTTCCAACACTATGTTGAAAAGCAGAGGTGATAGAGGACAGCCCTGTCGTGTTCCTGAACATAGAGCAAAGGACTTCAGTTTTTCACCATTAATTATGAGATTAGCAGAGGGCTTGTCATATATGGTCTTTATTATGTTAAGGTATTTTCCTTCTATACCTATTAAGTGTTTTAATCATAAATGGATGTTGTATCTTGTCAAATGCTTTTTCTGCATCAATTGATATAATCATATGATTTTTGTCCTTTATTTTGTTTATGTGATGTATCACATTGATGGATTTGCATATGTTGAACCATCCTTGTGCCCCGGGGATGAACCCTACTTGGTCGTGATGAATAATCTTTTTAATGCATTGTTGTATTCGATTTGCTAGCATTTTGTTCAGGATTTTTGCATCTTTATTCATCAGAGATATTGGTCTGTAGTTTTCTTTTTTTGTGTTGTCCGTACCAGGTTTTGTATCAGGGTAAAGTTGGCCTCATAAAATGAGTTGTCTCTTGTTCAATTTCTTGGAAGAGTTTGAGCAGGATTGGTATTAGATCCTCTTTGAAGGTTTGGTAGAATTCACTAGTGAAGCCATCTTGTCCCGGACTTTTGCTTTTGGGAAGGTTTTGGATGACTGTTTCAATTTCGTTACTGGTGATCGGTCTGATTAGATTTTCCAGTTCTTCATGGTTCAGCCTTGGAAGGCTATATGTTTCTAAGAACTTGTCCATTTCTTCTAGGTTATTGAATTTGGTGGCATATAGTCCTTCATAGTATTCTTGGATGATCCTTTGTATTTCTGTGGTGTCCTTGATAACTTCCCCTTTTTCATTTCTGATTTTGTTAATTAGTGTCTTTTCTCTTTTTATCTTAGTGAGTCTAGTCAAGGGTTTGTCAATTTTGTTAATCTTTTCAAAGAACCAGCTCTTTGTCACATTAATTTTTTCTATTGTCTTTTTGTTCTCTATTTCATTCAGTTCTGCTCTGATTTTTATTATTTCCTTTCTTCTGCTGACCTTAGTTTTCATTTGTTCTTCTTTTTCTAGTTCTTTGAGGTGTAACATGAGGTTATTTATTTGGGATTTTTCTTGTTTCTTGAAATAGGCCTATAATGATATAAATTTCCCTCTTAAAACTGCTTTCGCTGCATCCCCCAAATTTTGGTAGGATGTATTTTCATTGTCATTTGTTTCTATGTATCTTTTGATCTCCCCTCTAATTTCTTCTTTGACAGAGTCGTTCTTTAAAAGTGTGTTGTTTAATCTCCATGTATTTGTGTTTTTTCCCGCTTTCTTTTTGCAGTTGATGTCCAATTTCAGAGCCTTGTGATCAGAGAATATGCTTGATAGGATTTCAATCTTCTTAAATTTGCTGAGGCTGATTTTATGTCCCAATATATGGTGTATCCTTGAGAATGTTCCATGTACACTAGAAAAGAGTGTATAGTCTGATGTTTTAGGATGAAATGCTCTATATATGTCAATTATGTCCATTTCATCTAATGTGTCATTTAGGGCTACTATTTCGTTATTTATTTTCTGTTTGGATGATCTATCCATCGCTGTCAATGATGTATTTAAGTCCCGTAGTATAATTGTGCTTTGGTCACTTTCTCCCTTTAGTTCTGTTAGTAGTTGCTTGGTGTATTTCGGTGCTCCCTGATTGGGGGCATAAATATTGATGACTGTTATGTCTTCTTGTTGTATAGTCCCCTTTACCATTATGAAATGTCCATCTTTTTCTCTCGTTAACTTTTTCATCCTGAAGTCTGTCTCATCTGATATCATTATGGCTACAATTGATTTTCTCTGGGTACCATTTGCTTGGAGTATCAATTTCCACCCTTTCACTTTGAGTCTATGCTTGTCCTTGTAGCTGAGATGTGTCTCTTCGAGACAGCATATGGTTGGGTTTAGTTTTTTGATCCAATCTGCTACTCTGTGCCTTTTCATTGGTGAGTTCAGTCCATTTACATTTAGGGTGATTATTGATATGTGAGGATTTCCTGTCATTCTGTCTTTAGTTTTCTGGTAAGGCTGTGTCTCCATTGTTTCTTTGCCTTTTTGTTGTTGTCTATTATTTCTGTGTGGTGGTATTCTATGATGTTTCCCTCTGTTTCTTCTTTTATTACGTTATGTATTTCAGTTCTGGATTTTTTTTGAGTGGTTACCCTTAAGTTTATGTAAAAGAAAGTTTGATATTCAGAATCTTCCATTTTCTTCAGCACGCTTACTTTCTCCATTCCCATATTCCGGTTCAGGTCTTTACTCTCCCCCTTTTTATGTTTTGGTTGCCACAAATTATCCCTGTTGATGGTGGTCGAATAGCCTCCTTTAGTATTTCTTGTAGTGCAGGTCGTGTATTAGAAAATTCCCTCAGCTTCTGTATGTCTGGAAAGGTCTTTATTCCTCCTTCATATCTAAAGGATATCTTTGCTGGATATATTATTCTTGGCTCATGATTTCTCTCTTTCAATAGTTTGAATGTTTAGTTCTACTCCCTCCTGGCTTGTAGAGTTTCTGCTGAAAAATCTGATCATAATCTAATGGGCTTTCCTTTGTAGGTTACCGTCTTCTTTTCCCTGGCTGCCTTGAGGATTCTTTCTTTGTTGTTGATTTTAGACAGCTTCAATACAATGTGCCTTGGAGAAGGCCTGTTGGGATTGAGGTAATTAGGTGTGCTATGTGCTTCTTGGATTCGAGGGTCCAGTTCTGTCCACAAATTTGGGAAGTTCTCATCGACAATTTGTTTGAATATATTCTCTGTTCCCTTCTCTCTTTCTTCTCTTTCTGGTATGCCCACTATTGTTATATTGCTCTTTCTGATGGAGTCAGAAAGTGCTTGTAGAGTTCTTTCATTTCTTTTAAGGCTCAAGTCTCTTTCTTCTTCCATCTGTGTAATTTCCAGATTTCTATCTTCAATGTCACTGATTCTTTCCTCCATCTGGTCAACTCTACTACCTAAGCTGGTTATTTCATTCTTAATTTCTTCTATTGCGTTCTTAATCTCCAGAAATTCTATTTGGTTCATTTATAAAATTTCAATCTCTTTCATAAAATGCTCATGTTGTTCTTTGATTGTGTTTCTGAGTTCATTAAACTGCCTCTCTCTGTTTTCTTGCATCTCGTTGAGTTTTTTCAGAACTGCAGTCTTAAATTCTCTGTCATTTGAGTCACATATTTCCATATCTTTAAGTTCCTTTTCTGGAGACTTTTCACTTTCTTTCTGAGCTGTCTTGTTGCCTTGGGTATTCATGGCAATTACTGATCTATTGTTTCCCTTCCTAGACATCTACAGGAGTGGCTTCTGCAACAGGTTGATAGGAAGAGGTCTTTCTTTTGTTTTCCAGTACTTGTTGGTAGAATGTTTTATTTTCTCTCCGACTGCAGCCTTTTTTTTCTCTCTCACACGGTAGTGCTATGTTTTCTCTGCACTATTCCAGCTTCTCACACAATGGGGGGATTCCCTGGGAGAGGAGCTTCTCCTCTGTTAATAGTTCACCTGGGTCACAGGGCGCAGTGTCCGTGTGGTTATGCAGAGAGCTTTTGAAGTTCCAAAGCTCTTCCTGCACCAGATTCAGAGCCCGTATGTTTCAGCAGTTCTGTTTACTCCTGCAGAGATCCGCCCAGATAGGTGGGGTCAGGGGCGGGGTGAGTTGTGAGAGGTGGCCCAGAGCATTGGCAGCGACCATCACCACAGCCGGTCCTGCATCCACAGCTCCCTCCCCTTTGCCGGATCTAGTTGGGCTGTGAATCTGTGTGTGCGGTGCACAGTTCTCAGAACAGCAAATATTCTGTTCTTTTGATCTGACACTGCTACTGTTCCGCTTCTAGCACCGGGCAGGTGGGGGCAGGGCGAGCTCTGGGAGGGTAGGGAGGGGGCAGCTAGTCTCAGTGCCTAAGGCTTCTGTTCTCTGCTCGGCAGTGAGGGCTTAAACCACTCTTTTCAGCCTTCTTCCCTCAGTCTTTTCTCCGAGGTCTCTGCCGTGAGTGTTGGGTTCAGCCGTGTTATATGCTGCCCCCTCAGCCCTGTGGGCCACAAGCGGAGCCCTAGCAGTCCGAGTTCTTCCCTCTCTCACAGCTGTGGTAGCTCCGGGAAGCAGCGAGCTCGGAGCACTGAGCTAGGTCTGCATCCTGGGCCCGCGCGGCTCCGTCTCCACACTTCTCCCTTCCCTCCTCCCCACTCGAGCGATTCGCCCACGTTTAGGTGAATTCAGTAGTGGGCCTCTTCGTCTTGCCTGTCTGCTGTGCAGGGAGTGCTTTGTGGAGTTATTGTTGTTCAATTAGTTGTAAATTCCAAGGGAGCTTTACAGAGGCTCACCCCACGCCACCATTTTGATTACGTCCTCAACATTATTTTTAAAGTTTCCCAAAGAGTACCTTTAGGTGTTATTCAGTAGAACAATATAAAATACATACCTTAAAGAATGTTAATCTCTTTGTTAACGTCCAAGATAAGAAAAAAATATATATCTTGAATAATTCACCTGTTTATAATACTTTGTACAGCTCTTTTATCAACTAATTTTTCTCAGTGATATATGATGGAAACACAAATCAAATAAAATGAGTAATGCAAAGAATAGTAGAAAGTACATTTTTGTACTGCTTTCCCCTAATATCTTCTTTTAAGAAGTGTCCCAGCGTATATAATTTTGGTTGTTTCCCTAATGACATATTGTGCAAATCTAAATTTTACAATTGTTTTTAGAATAAAAAAATGAAAGAAATGGAATGTATGTTTTAAAATTCCTTACATGACTGGTAATGCCTATACTCTCTTACTATCTAAAGGCAAAGTCTAGGTGATCATTTTTTTTACTAAAATGTCTGTATCATTGAAGGAAGTTTAAACAGATACCTTCAAAGCTGTGGTTTATCTTTAGAGGACTAATCTTTTTATCGTGCAAGTGTGTTGCTGCTGCACATGTTAAAAAGTCATCCTGTGTTGTCTGGGGTGACGAGAGATGGGAATGAGTTTTCTGAGAACTAATCAGTAATACTTGGGAACATTTAGGTCGTGGTTTCCAATTAACTCTGGAGAGTGAGTTAATTTAGTACCAGACCTCAGGAGATGGAATGAAAACCTTGTTCATTTATATATATCAGTGAACAGCAAACCAGCAAATTTGCGTAGAAAATGGATTTTTTTTGTTTTGTTTTGAAGCTAAGACCAACTAGATCTTTCTGCTCTAGTTAGGGTGGGACAATATCGTTGCATGTGTGTTTTTTCCTTGTGTGTAGGTTTTCATGTGTTTCAGTAACCCTGTTTATGGTAAAGTAACAAATAGATAAATTTGTGCTCCAAAATGAAGGCCAAGATTCAGTGGTATAACCTTCCCTTCAGTTTTCTTCCTTTTACTAGAATGAATATGTCAGAAAGGAGGGTACACCAATATCTATTTTTAGGCTTAGGAAAACTTTTCTAGGACACAAGACTTGGGCAGTAATCCCAATTCTGCCACTTTCTTGTGAGCAACCTTGAGAAAGTCATTACGATTCTCTCAGACTCAATCTCGCCAACAGCATAATGAAACCAGTGATAACCTGTACCATATAGCTAAAAGGTTTCTTATTTTTTATGAAAATCAATTCAATTAGGCAAAATTTTACTGAGCATCTATCACTGTGTTTTGAGATAAAGCCCAGCTAGATGATCTCCGCTTACTTTGATAGGAAAAGCCCGCAAAATGTTTAAAGATAGATTGATCACTTATTAGGCAAGTTGAGATTGAAATTCATGAATACAGTGCAATGCATGTTACAGTTAAACTGTCGGAAGGGAATCCAGATGAATTATAGCCCTAATCACATTGCAACTATAGTTAAATGTTTACCTATCTGCCTCCTCCTCCAGACTTGAATACGTTCAATGCCAAAGTCCATGTCCATGTCTCATGGACTTTTGTGTCACCATCACCAAGCTTAGATCCTGGCACATAATCCATATGGAAGAGATGTGTGGATAACTCAATGAATGAAATGTTGGTAATCATGTGGAAATAAGAATGAGATTCAGATTTAAAGATAATCTGTACAGAGGTTGAATCCATTGGGATGGAATGAAATTTTCAAGTGGAAGTATGCAAAGAAAAACAGAAGCAGACTGTAGGTAGAAAAAAACGGGACTAACTTGTGAAATGACAGAATAAGTCTGAATATGTTTTAAAACATTTAAAGAGCTGTGTTGCTATTAGCTTTGAAATTTTATTTTCTGTGTTCTACCATAGAGCCTTCATCAATCACCCCATGTCAATAGTTAAATTAAAAGGACAGAGTATATTTCTCAATTCACAGTTCAATCACAGAGAAAAGGGAGAAACAACTTCTCACTGCCACAACCCTTCTGTAGTTCTTTCTAGGTAGATGTTGCCCAAAGATGGATAAAGCCATAGTCTTAGAGCTGTTGCTAGAAAGGAAACTAATGGGATATTAGTCCAAGCATTGTTAAAGGATTTTGCTTACATTCATGCTTCTCATTCGTGCAAATTAGTAATACAATTGCTAGAGATTAAAAGGAATCCTTTCTCCAAACTGCTGTATAGCCATAGGTAATCAAATTCTAGCTGCCCCTTGCAAATACAATATGAAGTTATTTTTTAAGGAATCAGAATGTAATTTATTTACTAGCAAACCAATAGAGACTGTTATGGTTACAGACAATTTGAACTTCAAGTTAACTCTGGTTCTATAAGTGTTGTTTGACATTGCGAGAAACCTTTTGGTCTTAAGCCCAGGTCCTGCTAAGGTGTTCATTCTCTCTGATTTATATCTAATAAATAAAAAAGGGGGGAAAATGGTCCTCCTGTATTCCTTCCCCTAAAAATACCATAGGAAATGACAATGGTTAACATGCAAATAAGCTGGGAAGGAAAGATTCAGAGTATTTTATTTGGTTACTCCATGACAATAGCAAGGCCCAGATGGAAATGGTGGTTAGCAGAAGACTGAGTGACATGAATGTCCCCAATTTGTCACACTTACACAAACACCTGGGCAAAATAGCCTTCTACATCAGATTGAGCTTTTTTCCCTAAAAAATTCAATGTGTTTATTTTTTGCACATAATCCACATGGAAGAGATACATGGATGACTCAATGAATGAAGTGTTGGTAATCACGTGGAAATAAGAATTAGGTTCAAATTTAAAGATAATCTGTGCAGAGGTTGAAGCCATGGGGAGGGAATGAAATGTCCAACTGGAAGCGTGCAAAGAAAAGCAGAAGCAGACTGTAGGTAGAAAAAAAATTGGGAATACCTTGTGAAATGATGAGAGAATATATATATATATATATATATATATATATATATATATATATATTCCTGCAATACAGTGCACTGATAAAGTATTGTCCATCTATATACTAATAGTGAAATATTATCTATTCATTAATTAAGCTTTTCAACCTTACCTTGAAAAATCGTCTCCCTTTTCTCTGTTGCTTTTTATGTACTCAGTTGTTCCATAAGAAACTGGTGATAGTCAATTTAATAGAAAATCTGGAGTTTTAGATATGTATTCAGAGATACTGTGATGTGTGTGTGTGTGTGTTTAGTGACAGATCAGAGTATTGCTTATCTGATCACCTCATTGATAATGAGTTCTTAAAAGGAAAATGGAGATGCCAAAGACGTGCCTTCTGTGATTCTTTCCCTGTATACAGAGTTGTCTCTGGAAGGACACCTGAGCAGGTGCAGGATTGTACAAAGCTTTCTAGCTCTGACACTTCGCCCCTTCAGTAGATTCTTGCTTCTACCTGGTGAGAAGGCAACTCAGCGTTATCTATAGATCTCCTTTACGGGCAACCAAAGGTGCAGTAGGTCTTCAGGCTCAGTTGCTGAGTAGCCCCCATGCTATCTCCTTTGGAGACTACAGTCTGTGCACATAGTTATGTATCTCTCCACATACACATCTTAGGCAAATAATTTTAAAGCCTTATTTAGTGTGAACAATTCGGCAGCTCAGGTTCCTCAGAAGGCAGATTCTGAGAAAGTGATTAATGTGCAGGAATTTTATTGGAAAGTGCTGTCAGGATTAACACCTGTGAGGGGACGAAGGGGAAGGAAGCAGGATAGGGCAGAAGGAGAAGCTGAGCTCCAACGCAGTTGCAACCACAACATCAGTCAACCCTCCCATCCCCTGTCCTGCCCTCCCCTCCACAGCTGTCCTGAGTTGGAGCAAGGGACTCAGGCTTTTATAGCCCACACGTTAACCAGTCATTGGATACACCCTGCCTCCAGCAACTTTCCCAGAAATGAGTGCAAAATGTATTTCAGTCCCGAAGAGGGGTCTGGGAAGGCCAGCACAGCATTCAGTAGTTCACGTTTGGTCTCCAGCAGCAGTGGTTGTGGGGACAGAGTCCCAGAGAGCAGTTCAGGCTCTTGGCCTCACGTGGAAAGGTGCTGGCTCAAGTAGTGATTGGCCATCAGCTGTGGCTGGGTGGCCATCAACTGTTACTGGTTAGCCATTAGCCACTAATATAACTGGCGTGGCTACGCTGGTGGGTTGGTTGGTTGGCAGAGAAGCGGATGGGGGTTACAGCTAGCAAGTGTGGTTAGCAAGCCCAGATTGTGGATCGCAGATCGTGTGGATCCTACTTCCTATGTCTCACGCGGCCGCGAGCGAGACTTGGGTGCAGGAAGACCCCTGTTGGGGTACTGGCAGATGTTTGCTTTTGTGTCTCGACCAGCTGCCATCGAGAATATAGTGGTATGAACTCCCCTATCCATGGCTCCATTGGTGTTCCTTTTTGGCCTCACCATATCCTGCATTCTTGTGCGGGGAGCGGGACCAGAGACCCTGCATGACAGTGATTCTCAAACTTTAGCAGGTATCAGAATTACCTGGAAGGCTTTTTGAAATACAACTTGCTGGACTGCACACACATTTTCTGCTCTAGTAGGTCTAGGGTAGGGCTTGAGAATTTGCATTTCTGATAAGTTCTCGGATGACGTTTTTGCTGCTGGTCCATGGGCCATACTTTGAGAACCACTGTGTGACACTGCCCATATTTACATACTGAGAATGGTATATCGGGCCCTTATAAATAGAAAGAAAATCTTTTGAAGTCACCATACCATTTCATACTCCATCAAATTCTCACCTATTTTGTGCATGATAAAGCTTGAATAGCTGATAATTAAATTTGTTATAAAACAATGCTTAACTAATAATAGTAGATTATATTTGTAAAGCATTATTACTAGTTCTGATATCTAGTCATTGTTAGTTTTAAAGTTCAGCTAGATTTTTGCCAGGGTCTATGATTTGATCATCTAGACCAGGGGTGTCCAAACTGCGGCCTGCGGGCCAACTGCAGCTCGCAATCCATTGTTAATTGGCCCGCAGTAAATTCCAAAAATATATTTAGTTTACTTAAATAAACCAGGTGAGGCAATACATACTTCACCTCGAGTGAGTGGCCCGGCTGTTTGTGTCTTTTACCGCATATGGCCCTTGTTGAAAACTGTTGAAAAAAGTTTAGACAGGGCCGGCCTGGTGGCTCAGGCTTTTGGAGCTCCATGCTCCTGACTCCGAGGGCTGCCAGTTCGATTCCCGCATGGGCCGGTGGGCTCTCAACCACAATGTTGTCAGTTCAATTCCTTGAGTCCCGCAGGGGATGGTGGGCTCTGCCCCCTGCAACTAAGATTGAACATGGCACCTTGAGCTGAGCTGCATCCGGGATGGCTCAGTTGGTTGGAGTACGGGGTCTCAACCACAAGGTTGCCAGTTCGATTCCTCGAGTCCCGCAAGGGATGGTGGGCAGTGCCCCCTGCAACTAAGATTGAACACGGCACCTTGAGCTGAGCTGCCGCTGAGCTCCCAGATGGCTCAGTTGGTTGGAGCGCGGGCTCTCAACCACAAGGTTGCCAGTTCGACTCCTCGACTCCCGCAAGGGATGGTGGGCTGTGCCCCCTGCAACTAGGAAAAAACGGCAACTGGACCTGGGGCTGAGCTGCGCCCTCAACAACTAAGACTGAAGGAATGACTTGGGGCTGAACGGCACCCTCCACGGCTAGGATTGAGGGGATGACGACTTGGAGAAGGATCCTGGAGGTGCACACTGTTCCCCAGTAGTGTCCTGTTCCCCTTCCCCAATAAAATCTTTTTTAAAAGAAAGTTTAGACACCCCTGATCTAGACAGAGGAATTTACAAAATAATCCACGTTCAAGATCTTTAGTTTTGTTGTAAATCAATTTTTTTATGTCTTTAAGAGTCTCATAACTTCTACATTTTTTATCATATAAGCCATTTAAAGCCATATGCTTACAGAAAATTAAGAAGTATGAGATACATTCAGAGCTATTTTGAATGCACAAATATCGCATGCAAGTACCCTTGACTCATTTTCTAGTCTGCACTTGGCACAATTAAAATTTAGGAATTCAGTGTACATAGATTGATCTCAGGAGAAAGGATGGAGCCTTAAAACTCCCACACAAGCAGGAAACAACAATCTCTCCCTTTGATCGAAGAGGCCTGTAAAGGGACTCATTTGAAGAGATTTTTCTGCCATTGCTGCCATTGAATTTTTGTAACGTATTTCCAAATTAGAAAATATTCAGCCTAATGTTGTCAGTATTTCAGACCACGAGGTATCGTTTAGGAAAATGGTGCCTTACTGTCCTGAAAGAGTTACTGTTGTTCCCTCAGGGCCTAATTTACAAAGCAGCGAAGTCTCTGGTAGGATTTGGCTGGAAATCTCATTGTCTCAGTAGAACCCTTTCATCTGATTTATGTGCATTGCATTTTACAAATCACTCTTGGAAGGTTATTTACTGGTTACTTTCTCTGGAAGCAGAGGGTAAGTGGCGTTTCAAGTTTAAGGGTAGAGAACCTAGGATGTATTATTATATCAAGTGCAGCTCATCGCGAAGATGAAGCTGATAATGAAATGCACACCAGTGTCTAATTCTCTACATTTCTTTCACTCTGTCGTAACTTTCATATCGTCCTTTTATTTTGTGTGAATATGACCAGCTTATTTCTATCCTGCATTTGGGACTGGAGACAAAGTAAGTCTTAGCAATTTCTAATGCACAGGCCAACAGAAGGATTAGCTTGAACTGGATGAAATTGCCGCTTTTGTAGCCAGAAATGGTCAAATGTCAGCAGTTACACATGCTGCAACCTGTGCGTTTCATGCCAGATTGTAACATGAAGATTCTCAGCGCTGTTGCAATGGTTCTAAATTTTTAAATCATACTAAATTCAAAGACAAATAAATCAGTAACAATTTGGATCTTTACCTCTGCATTGATAGTTCACCTGAAAACTAGATAAGCAGGGAGGCAGCAGTCCAGCTTAGCCCTTGAACTACCTGAGGTTTAACTGATGTCCCAGCCAGACTACCAAGGTATCTTTCAGCTGTGCAGGATTAAAGTTTATTTAGAAGTTGATAAATAGCTTAGAACAATACTTCCCTTTTTCCAATAGCTGCATCCTCATAAACCTATTCTACCCTCCACCAGTTCATGCAGACAGAAGATTCTTATCCACTATGAGCGCCAAACGAAACAACACTGTAGAACACTGTATGCTCAGCAAAAACCTCGCCCATGATGAATAAACAGCTCTTCCAGGGGCTTTGCTGCCGTTGGCTCTGCAGGAGTTGTTTATTGCCTGGTTTGCAATTCCCATGATAAACTTGCTGCTGAAATAAATTGCAATTTTGCATAATTATTGACAATCACATCTTAGCAAGCAGTGTGTATCATATTCAAGTGTTCAATTTTTTTAAATCCATTTTTAGCTTATGTTTAATCCCAGAAAGTGTTTGTGTAGTGATCGAAGGCAAATCCAGCATTTAAATAGAGTACTAATTTCCTCATTGCAGACAAAATTTACCTGAATCCTTTTAGATGGGACTGTTATCGCCTAAGGCAATTTTCCCTCCCAAGCTATTATTATGTAGATGTTTGCTGAGAGTACATGTGTGTGTATCCTTAATATATGCATTATATATAGTCAGGAAATATGAATAATTTTTTTTTTAGATTTTTTTCTGTCATTAGCGAATTTGGTTTTCCCCTTCTGAAACAGTAGAGGAAATGAGAGAATGGGATGTGGGTAGAGGAGACTAACATTTTTGAGTAAGTATAATGTATAGGATATAAGGTGCAAGGCTTTACACACATTATTGTGTTTCCATTCCCATCACAGTAATATATATTATAGGTGAGAAACTGAGAAATCAGAGAGGTTAAGGAACTTGCCCTATAACACAGATGGTGGGGAATTATTGTGATTCAAACCCAGATGTGTCGGGTTTTTAGGCTCCACTTTTTCTATTGCACATAAAATTTTTTTGTGGAAAATATCCTCAGTTGTATGACAGTCAGGTAATGAATTAGAAAGCTAACGCAATAGTTAACACTATGAGAACACAATAGTTAGCGTTATGCTAAATAATATTTTTATACAATGATTTCTATGATATATGTCATTGTTCTACTTGTTACTCTTTTTGTTCTCCTTTGCCCTCCAATCCCCTTCTCTTTTTCCCTCCAGCATTCAACTTTCTGTTCCACTGTTCCATTTCCTTGACTTTTCTCCTTGCCTATCTAATCCTGGTTGCCTGCCTCAGGTGACATCAAAGATAAGCATGGTGTAGGGATTTTAGTATTTTAACCTATAATGATTACCTTAAACTTTTGTAGCATATTAAAATAAACTTTCAGGATTGATCAGTAAAAACTGGAAAGTTAAAAAAGAAATTTTTTGAGAGTTCATATATGAACTTCCACGAGTTCATATATATACATGTACAGAGGGTGCCAAAAAAATGTATACACATTTTTAAGAAAGGAAAACTGTAGAAAAATTGTAATACTCAATATAAACGGATAACAAAAGATGAATACAAGTCACGTTTGACTTCTGCAATTATAAGAGGTGCTCACAGTGTTTATCACCAGCGTCCAGACACTTCTGATTACGGTGAACTATTGCTTGAGCAACGTTGACCAAAGTGTCCACTTGTATACATTTTTTGGCACCCCCATGGTATACATATATGCATGTGTCTATATGTATATACATGTATATATGAATTGTATATATGCTATTCTAGCTGTTGTTTCTTTTAAGAGGAATTTTAGCAACAATTCACCCCTTTGTTGGTATATACAATTTAGTCTCTTTATCCTTGCTCTTTTCATGGGGTTCTCTGGCCGCACCATTCTGCTATTTGAGAGTTACATCTGGACATTTGTTCCTTTGCAGAGCGAGCGAACGAGAGGCTTCTTTGGAAGAAACTCATAGATTACTGCAACAGTTCCCCCTGGACCTGGAGAAGTTTCTTGCCTGGCTTACAGAAGCTGAAACCACTGCCAACGTCCTGCAGGATGCCACCCATAAGGAAAGGCTCCTAGAAGACTCCAAGGGAGTAAGAGAGCTGATGAAACAATGGCAAGTAAGTCAAGCATTTCTACTTTAGTACTCTTGCGAATCCAATTGAACAATTCTCAGCATTTGTCCTTGTAATTGATATGCGGGCAACAAGATATTCATAAGTTGTTTTCTGTGGCCTGATATATGTAATCATTTGGGCAGAAAGGAGAGAGGCAAAGGGAAAAGGGAAAGCCATTTATTATGTCTTTGAACACTCCAATCTTCTAAATAGTACATATTTTTAACCAGGAAAATCTTGCACGTAAAACCAAAGCTTTGGTCGAGGAGAAATTTTGCTCAGAGACATAAATGAAGGATTGGTTTATTCAATTGAAAAAGTTGCCATTTTTGAGTGTTTATTTAATATTTTACAGGGAAAGCATCTGTATGAATTGTCTATTTTATTCAGCGTTGCTAACCGAATCAGTTTCCCTTCATTACTTTCAAATACGTTTTGAAATGCTAACCTGGCATTTTGTAGCTTTCTTCCTAACGTGATCTGTGCAAATAAAAAATGAGATGGCTAAATTTGTCATAGTTAATGATAATACAATTTTCAGACAATTGTTTTTCTTAGAGACAAAAATTATTGCTATAAAATCTCATATGCGTAAACAGTGGAAACAGAAGCTTGGGGTAGTTTTGTTTAATGAAGTCTTGGTGAGAATCATATTTTGCAGTTCAAGGAGCCTCCTTAAGTTTATTCTCAGTACCTGATATAATTTTCCTGAACTATTATGGAGTTTTGTTATATATAGTTGAGTTTTCTGGCTTGATATGAAAACTTTATTGTTATCGCAAATAAAATTTGGAGTGTTAGAATAAGATGATCAATTTTGGGGGACTAAGTTCACGTTTTCATATTTTTAAATTATGAAAAAAGTGATATCGTACCCTAGGTTGAAAAATAATTACAAAATCAAATCATAATAAGCAGAGGCTTTTCTCCTCTCCTTCTTGTTTTTCTCCTCCTTTTTCTTCTGTTTTGAGAGGGTATTTGGTCTACTTTGCTGCTCTTGTGCATAGAGTAGATGACAGTGGCAATTTATAGCTTCTTGAATTCATCATTCTTGCCTTATCATTCTCCTCCTTCCCTACTTGCTTCTCCACAATGTGAGTTGAGATAGTTTGATCGTTTGGAGGTAGTTTGTTTCAAACAATACCTGCCGTTATCTTTGCAGATATCTTCCATGGCTTGAGAATATAAAAGCAATACTAAGTTAAAATTTTTGGTCACTCTTAGATGAATGGTTAGAAAATGTGCTGCTGTAACTTATTTGACTGATGATATTTCATAAATAAAATTTTCTCCTTGTCGATTCACGTAAAGCCATCCTAGAAGTTTAATAAATTATAGAGTCACAGATTCTCATCAGTAATTGGTAAAGAGTAAAACTTAATGTAGATTTTATAGCAGATTACTTTAAAAATAAAGAATAATCTACTGACTCAAAATCATTTTATAATAGGAATTTAATAAAATATCCCTTAAATTAGTGAATAAGTCTGGTTGAAGGCAAAGATATACCCCTCTACCTCCTATACATTTTATACTTATATCCGCAGTGCTATAAAATGAAAATTATTACATAACTCCTAATCTTGAGAAACTGCAAGGTTCTGAATCACTAAAGAAAAACATTGCCATGTTTTCTACCTCTATTTGCCATGGAAAAATGGAATACATTTTGTGTTTAGCTTTCTTATCCCACTTTTAAAAATAGTTGGAAATTGTGCTGAGGAAACTTTCTTAGCTTATGCTATATTACTCATAAAAATGTATTTATCCTTAAAAACCATATCACTTAGAATTCCTGAAAATCTTAAACATAACATTTGTCATTCATTATGGTAAGACTAAGATTCCAACATTATTTTAAGACAGAGATGATTTTCTCATTCTCTCTTAGTTAATATTATGTTTTCTCTGAATTCCAGTTACCTGAGGTTGAAACTACATTTTATGAATGTCAATGACATTTATAGCCAGCTCTGATTTTCTTTTTTTTTTTTTTAATTAAATTTATTGGGGTGACAATTGTTAGTAAAATTACATAGATTTCAGGTGTACAATTCTGTATTACATCATCTATAAATCCCATTGTGTGTTCATCACCCAGAGTCAGTTCTCCTTCCATCACCATATATTCGATCCCCCTTACCCTCATCTCCCATCCCCCACCCCCTGCCCCCGTTACCCTCTGGCAACCACTAAACTATTGTCTGATTTTCAATTAGATGTCTCAATGATGGTCTTTTTTTTTTTTTCAATCTTTCTGATTCTTTTATTCTTTGTTTTTTTGGTTTTTGTTTTTCATTTTAATTAATTTATTTATTTTTAATTAGTTTCAGGTGCACAATGATGGTCTTTTGATGAAATAATTAGAGGCATCATGGCAAAAACTCTAAACTACTGAAACTATTGATTATTGTTAGTAGCACATTTCAATTGATAGAGATGAATTAAGACACGGGGGTTAAAAGCAATAAATGGAAATGCCAATCTTGAAAGTAAATAAAACCATATATCTTGAGATCACATGCTATTTCAGCTAAATGGAAGTGTTTGCTTTTTTTCCCTTCGAAGATGATTTTTTAAATTTTGAACAAAAGGAATTTGCTATAATATATGTGAAGGAAAAATAGGTAACGGTATACCTTTTCACTTCATTTGAAGAAGGTGTTAGCGTTCTATTCATGGTTTGATTCGTGCTGTACAGTAGTCCCCCTTTATCCATGGTTTCAATTACCCTAGGCCAACCATGGTCCCGAATTACTAAATGGAAAATTCCAGAAATAAATAATTCCTAAATTTTAAATTACATGCTGTTCTCAATAGCATGAGGAAATCTCACGCCATCCCACCCAGGACATGAGTCGTCCCTTGGTCCAGTGTCTCCACGCTACAGACACTCCCTGCCTATTAGTCACTTAGTAGCCGTCAGTATCAGCATCGAGTGCTTGCATTCAGGTAACCCTTATTTTACTTAACAGTGGTCCCAAAACACACCAGCAGTGATCCTGACAATTCTGATGTGCTGATGAGAAGCTGTAAAGTGCTTCCTTTAAGTGAAAAGGTAAATGAAGTGCAATAAGATATTTTGAGAGAGACCACATTCACATAACTTTTATTACAGTATATTATTATAATTGTTCTATTTTATTATTAGTTACCATTAATCTCTTACTGTGCCTGATTTATAAATTAAACTTTATCATAGGTATGTATGTTTAGGAAAAAACATAGTACATACTGGGTTCAGTATGATCTGTGGTTTCAGGCATCCACTGGGGGTCTTGGGGCCTATGCCCCACAGATAATATGTCCCATGGATATGCCCCACAGATATGCTCCACGACTGCATAGCAAGGGTCATTCTTACATATTAGAAAAGGAAACTCCAGATGCCTAGCCAGAGCAACAGCTCTCCCAACAGATCCTGATATATCTGTTCACTCAAAAGCCGTGATGTTTTATTTTATACAAATGCTACTAAGTGGTGACAGTCAGTGAAAACCTTCACAAAATATGTTTTTTCTTTATGACGGCCAATCAGTTGTTCTATATATGGAGACTCCAGCTCTTGCTAGACCACCTATCACTGTTGTGTACCATCTACTTCGTAGGATATTTAATTCTCTCTGCAATAATTACAATGCATGGATTAAGTAAGCATACATGGATTATGAAGCATATGCTTCCTTAACGGAATTAACCTGATTAATTCCACTCGGAGAAACATTAAAATTTCTTCCTTATACTAGAAAAAATTGTTATTTAATTTCCTTACTAAAAGTGAGGACATTATAGTTGTACTTTAGGGTGATGAGATTTTTCTTATAAGTATTGTTATTTCTGAAAGTCTAACTGGAATTTTAAAGACAGTACATTTTTATAAGAGTACCATACAGAGCCCTGAGAGGTGACAGTCGGAGATTTTGTCATTGAAAATGTATCCTTAAAATGAAGAACTATATTCACAATTGAATCAGATTCTTCCTGTGTCCAAAATATTTCCTGCTTTGGGACTCAGAGAACTGATATAGATGAAAATGGTTCCAAGTTCTAACATAAAACCATGGGTAACTAACTGAAAATTGGAAGACTGCATCTTTGCTAATATTTCACAAGGATGTTACCAGCTTAACTGGTTCTCTAAGCACCCCTAAGAGATAAATGTAATACCAGCTTGTAAAGAAGGTGTGTGGGTGTGGGTATGTGGTGGGCGAGATTGTCATAAAGGTGGCATAATTCGGATCTTTTCCTCAGCAAGAGAAACTACACAGCAATTAATATTTGAGATTTCTTCATTTGTGATCTGGGTCATGGCTCAGGCCATATCTCTCAACTCACTCCCTTCTCTAATTTCATTTGTTTACCCACGTGTCCTCCCAACCCCCTTTCTCATTATAAAAATTCTCTTCTATTAAACAAAACATATCCAAAGATACAAGTTTGATGAATTTTGAATTGTCCATCAGATATGCCTGTAAATTGATTAAGATATTTTAGATTTCTAATACATTATGGAAATTGAGGAAGTTGTTTCTTATAAAATCTTGGCCCACTAGATAATTCCAAAGGAAGTTATGAGAATGAAATCTCAGTAAAACAATTACTATTCTGAAAAAATTGGATTGTCATATTCCTTGGGACATCTGAGGATAGAAAGGTAATCTGTGGATCACCAAGTCTAAGAAAAGGAAACCCCCTGTGTCTTCCTGTCTGTTGCTATAATTTGAATCGAGTTTTATATATATTTTTTAGTCGTTCTACTTTGAGGTCTAAAGAGTATGAAAGCTAATCTTAATATTTTTCTTTTACCTGCTGATGACTGCTTACCTTAAATATGTAAAACTTTTACACGTATTATTTCTCTAAGAACTTTAATTCATCAAATCTTCATTAAGCACCTGTTATGTAGGTGCCTAGCATGACGTTCTTACCCAGCAATAGAAACGTGATTAGAGAGATGTTTCTCAGACAAAGTACTGGGTTGTGTAATCAATTTAATGAGTAGCAATCCACATTTTTTAAATAAAGAGGAATAAAATTAAGAGACTAGAATAGAAAATAATAGAGCCCGTCCCTCTTAAGTAGGGTCAGTAGTATTATTTTGTGAAACTTTGTTTTCAACTGTTTGTATGTACATGCATGTGTGTACATACTGGATCACTATGTAACATACTGTGTTTCTTCAAAAATAAGACTTAGCTGGACCATCAGCTCTAATGCGTCTTTTGGAGCAAAAATTAATATAAGACAAGGTCTGATTTTGCTATAATGTAAGATCAGGTCTATGATATAATATAATAGAGTCTTATATTAATTTTTGCTCCAAAAGACGCATTAGAGTCTTATATTAATTTTTGCTCCAAAAGACGTGTTAGAGCTGATGGTCTGGCTAGGTCTTATTTTCGGGGAAACATGGTATATTCAAAAGCCTCTGTATTAGAACATGATTTCTGCCTTTGGGATGCTTATGTTTCAGAGGTGAAGATAGCTGTGCTAAAATGAAATTTTAGTAGTGTGCTGAGTATTATAATACAGGGCTAGACAGAGTCTAGTAAAATTGGAAGATGATTAAGAGAAGCCAGGGAGGCCAGGAAACTCACCAACAACAGTGTTTTTCAACCTTGCTTATACATTGGAGGAGCTTTTAAAAATACTGATCTCTGAATTTCAAATCCAGAAATTCAAACTGGATTGATCACAGTTTGTCCTGTCCATGATTCTTATGTCCAGCCAAAGCTGCAAAGCTCTGTTCAGGGAAATTTAGAAGAATTTGTTTGGAGTTAGCTAGATACACAGAATAAAAAAGAGAAATTTTAGCAAAAGAAACAACGTGTCTAAAGTCCTGGACAGTATGGTAGTTTGGGCATCTGAACCTCCACGGCTGGGATACGGTTGTAAGAAATGAGATTGGAAAGATCAGCTGGAGCTAAATTATGTAGAAAGACAGCATGAGTTGGTAGATAGTCTGAGCCTTGTAGGCAGAGACCACTTATTTTACCACTTGTTGCCTAACCTCTGAGTCTCAGTTATATTCTGCTATACGTTGAATGCAATACTTCACAGGATTTTGTGAGAAGCAAATGATAGGCTACATGAAACATGGCCAGCAACGGGGCAAAGTATTGGACTCAAAGGGCTCTGTATGTGTAAGCTGCTTTTCCCTCCCTCTTGCCACCTGTCTTTAAGAGTTTGCACTTTATGTGTAGTGTATGGGACGTCATGGCATAGTTTTAAGGAAATGGAAAAACTGAACTTGTGCGTTTGAAAGACCACTCTGGTTGCTGTGAGGGGAATGAATTGGAAGGATATGAGACCTGTCCAGGAGCAACAGAAAGTTATTTCTGTAATATTCCAAGCAAGAAAGGATAATTAAGGTGCTGAGGTTGAACAAATGAAACAGATGTGTGAGCTATTTGAGGTAAAAAATCAACATTGTGATGCACTTTATGGGAGGTAGAAGCGAGGGGAGAATGTGAGGTACAATGAGTACTCACTGACTGCTCGCCCTTTGGCCTGAGTGTCTTTACAGAGTTGCAGAATCTGTGGGAAGAAATAATGGTGGGAGGAGAAGTCAACAATGTGGTCAGTGTTGAGGTGTCTGTGAGTAACAGAGGTGAGAATATTACCTCCCTTGAAGCAGTTGTGAATGCGAATCTAAAATTTGGAGAAAGATCTAGGTTGAAGATATACAAATTGAAGGACATTGACATGGAAGCCATAGAAATCCATAATATTACACACCAATCTATGTCATTGCTACTTAAATTTCTCCACAGTCCGTTCAGAAATATGCCTAAAAGTCACCAAAGTATTGCTTACTATAGCACAATTGGTATGAAGTGATGCTATCTTCTATATTACTCAAAGGGATATAGCTATGGGGACTCTCTTAATGGTTTAACCATGAAAAAAGGCCAAGAACCAGCAAAGCTTTGGTGTGAAACTCATACTGTGGGAAAAGTTACAGTATTTGGGTCATGTAGGCAAACTTTGAAAAACTCTTTCCACAAAGGCCAGTGAGTTTCTTATATTACGTAAACATGGACAATTTTTTTCCCTTTTATTCTCATGTAGCTACTGAAAAAGATCATACACATTCACAATACTACAGATTGCAGTCCTCAGGAACATATTCAAGAGCCAAATGCTTGTTGTCTTCCTGTATTCAGTCCTTTATTAGGTTCCATGTTTGGATCCTGAAATTCCTGTAGATCACAGAGAGGATCAGAAAAGAAATAGTGAAAATAATTAAAAGTGTAGAAGAAAAGAGTCAAGGAGGACAAGTGTTCAAGGCTGGTGCTTTATCTCCTATAGTAAGGAAGAGTTTTTATAGAAAATAAGAATTCATTTATTTTTGTCCAATGATAAAAAACAATCACCTCAATTGAATGCGTTGAGTTTAGTCATGTTATTATAAGAGTTACAATGTTCCGGACCATGTTACCATGATTTCTTTTACGTGTATGTGTAAACATGTTAATTGAATGTACTGAAAACTTCAGAACTTACTTTTCTGGGTATTGCCATTAAAGTCAGTTTTATCTGGAATGATACAAGGCAGCACTAAATTGAATAACTTTGTAATTCGACTATTGGATTCTGTAATTTTATATATACTGTACAAACTGAAAGAAAGTCCCACATAGGTTAAGAAGACACTGTGCATACTGAAAAGTCAATTGTGAAAGCCCCTAATAACCATTGGCTTTCATACTACACAGAGCTTTTGTGAGAATCTTATAAGATAATAAATATAAAAGCACTTTGAAAAAGCTTTCTTCAGGTGAAAGATCTGTATTATTGTTACGAATTACCATTAGACAAAAGTCAAACTGAAGCTATAAACCTAACATTGAACTCCTTAAAATCAATAGATCAAAGTTATATTAATGATGAGTATGATAATAACTAAATTTTTCATTTTTTATTATTGACAAAGCAGTTTTACTTTCATTCTCTAATTTGATTCTCATTGAAAACCTCTGGTATTGCTATGATTATTTCCATTTTCCGTTGAGGAGGGTAAAATTAGAGAGGTTAAGTAATTTAGCTACTACTACTTCCTTGAAAATCAACTAATTTGAGTTTTATCACACCAGATTAGGAGGGAAATAATTCAAAATAAAAGCCTATTAAATAAATGTTTAGTTTTCTGGGATTAATAACACCATGTATGTATCCAATTATTAGGATAAATAATAATAATAGCTCACTTTAAAAAATATAATACTATGCACCAGGCAGTATTATAATCCTATCCATTTCACAGATGGAAAATACTGAAGCTTTAAGATGTGGGGTAGTTTTTCCTAAGGTCACACAACTATATAGAGAGAGGAGTCAGTATCTGAACCTAAATTTGACCTTCTGACCTTCAACTGATCCTACTGTCCTACCCATTACTCTCAACTGACTCAGCATTCTGGGCAAAGACCCAAGATAAGCAAATATAAGTTTCAAATCATTCACCTAGTAGGAATTTGTTGATAAATGGAAATATTTCTACTTCCTAAACATCCACCTTCCCTTTCAGTCTAGTTTCCATATTTACTACCTCTCAACTAAAATACTTCTGTATGAAACCACCATAATTTCCAAATGCAAATGCCTTTTACCAAGTCCTTATTGCCCTAAGAATTCTGTGCATAATTTGTTGTTGTTGCCCATCACAGTCTTCTGGAAAATTCCTCACCTTTTGACTTGATGGGGTGCTGTATTCTGCTAATTTTTTCTGACCTCCCTAGCTATTCATTCTTCTTTCTTTACCTGAGGGTATATTCTGGGCTCTCTTTTCTGTCTTCATTAATCTTGTTCTCTTCATTCAGTAGTCAATCAATCGATAGTTACTAAGTGTCAGTTATATGCTAGGTATTATACTAGAAGCAGTCTTTTATCTACCTCCTTTACGGCAATGATGTTAAGATTTTTATCTCTTTCCAGTATCAGTCCCACATTTCTTACTGTATGTGGGACATTTCTTACTCAAATGTCTCACAGACATCACAAACTCCACATGATCCAAATTGACCATATCTTTTATATACCAAGTCTTTATCTACTGCCCTGCCATTCATCACACCACCATTTTTTCAATCAGGGAAATTTCAAAGCAAATAGTTCTACGTCTCCTTCTCACTTGCCTTACTTTCTAGTTCATTTTCAAGATCTATTGATTTTTAATTTCCTCATCCTTTGTGCCTTCCTTTCTCTCCAGTCCCCTTAACCCTGCTCTAATTCATGCTCTTAGGATCTTTTACCTTCCTTCACTCCTTTTTTCCAAGTGCATTGCTCCAATCCAACCTGAAGATTGCGATTTCAAATTAAGCTTCCTAAAGCATAGCTTAGATTGTGACTACATTATAAATTCCGTAAGGGTGGGAATTTCATCTACTTTATTCACTTACATACTCTCATTGCCAAGACAGTACCCGGGCACATGTTAGGTGCTCAACAAATATTTGTCAAATGAATGAAAGGATATATGACTCCTCTGTTCAAACAGCATTCATGACTCCTCAAAGCTTTCAAAATATTCCACAGACTACTTCATCTGGCCCTTCAGGATTGGCCCCCAATCTCAATTTCCTGTCATTTTATTTTTATTTTTCCTTCCCTTGTACCCTCAGCTTCTTCTACTAAAATGCACAGCTAGCCAGCTTACTTTTGGTGTCTTTTTTTTTAATTAAATGTATTAGGGTAACATTGGTTAATAACTTTATATAAGTTTCAGGTGTACAACTTTATAATACATCATCTGTATATCCCTTTGTGTACTCACCACCCAAAGTCTAGTCTCCTTCCATTACCACCTATAGTATTTGACCCCCTTTACCCTCTTCATACTTCCCCCACCCCCACTTTCCCTCTAGTAACCACCATGCTGTTGTCTGTGTCTATGAGTTTGTGCCGATTTTAACAATATGGATGGATCTCGAGAGTGTAATGGTAAGTGAAGTCAGACGGAAAAGGCCAAGAACCACATGATTTCACTCATGTGGGATATAAAACAAAAAGCAACAAACGAACTTACTTTTGTGTCTTTTGATGACCTCGTTTCTTCTCTTGAGATTCCTTTTCCTCATCTCAGTTTACCGAGATGCTACCTACTTTTCAAGGAAAGCCATATTCAAATCCTTTCTTGTTCCCTGAGCCCCCAAGCTGGGAAGCATCTTGTCTCCCTCTCGATTCCCATAGGCATTTCGCTGCACTTTAAGTGGTGTTTAGTGCATTCTGTATTACATTAGAGAGGCTGGAGAGGTTAGTGTTTAATAGGGTAGGTGTTGAAGCCTGACTGCCTGGGTTTAAATCATGATTCTGATACTTACTGACCATGGACACATATTTTAATTGTCCTAAGTTTGCATAGCTATAAATCAGGGATAATGATAACATCTACCTCATCTGGTTATTGTGAAGGTGAAACAAATTAATATATGTGAAGTACATAAAACATTATTTGACACATAGTAACCAATAAGTAAATATTGCTAGTATTATGTTACTACTTATCAGGTGTCTGTGTGTGTGTAGATAGATAGATAGATAGATAGATAGATAGATAGATAGATAGATAGATGCTTTTGTATTGTTTATTTCACTATAGACTCCTTAATGGAGCAATCTTCATTTGATTGGAATAGGAAACTATTTAATAAGAAATGAATGAATTAATGAAAATATTCCGAAAATGATGGCTACCATGCGTATTAGAACTCTGATTTTTTAAAGCTTTGTCTTTTCTAGCCAAGAAAGGATTAATAGTCTTCCACAGATTTTAGTTCTTAAGTGTCAATATTGACTCATGTTTGAAACGCTTCTTAAAGTCTTCAGATGCAAACATTAATACCCCCATTTTTGAGAATAAACATACTACACTGAGAATTTTAAAAATGTTATTTTGTCTTTCTTAATGACCTCCTTGGGGAAAATAAATTGACTTGCCGCTCTTCTCTTTCAACCAGACACCAAACTTTGAGATTCCCTGAAACACAATTCAGTAAAAGTAGTTTATTTTTTTCCAAATAGTCTGACCAACATTGGAAGCCGCATCAATTACTTATAGACATGTTACTAAGATTAATAAAATTGTTTTAAATGCATGCTACGAAGCAGTAGCACTGAAGACAGTGAGAGGCTGGACTAGTCACTAACTTTCTTTGATCTCCATCAGAACCTAGACGAGAGCTATACAATTTTAGGCCTTTATCTCCAAACAAAAATAGAAAAGGTCAAGAAAAGTTTGTCCGCAGAAAACAGTCAAAGAAATTCATATCACTTTGTCCTCCTCCCTTCGTCCAAAGTCGAAGGTTTTTTGAAGGTTAAAGGTCTTTGAGAGCAGACTTTCTAGGCAAAAAACAATTAAAAATAATAATATTCCTTTATGTGGTGGGTAGCAATGCCCCCCTTGCTATTGGAAAATTCCGAAAATGTGAATTGGGGAATCAAATAAAAGAACCTCCAGTCTCATGTTTACAAATTATTTTTAAAATGAACTTCATTACTATCTCTCTTGTGCCTTTCATAATTCTGATAACAGAACATTTTAGGTATTACTCAAAGATGAATAGTATTCAAAATAATTTAGGTTATCAGCAGGTGATTTTCATTCCACATGAGGTCCATTTGCAGTTTACATGGTTTTCTAAATTACATTAAAATAAAATGTCAAAAAGTTCACTTTTTTTTTTCGTTTTTAACAGCATCAATCTTTGAAGAAAGGTTATTAAACAAAGGTCTATGCATAAATCAGCCATTCCCCATAGAGGTAAAAGAAGCCATTACACCTAGTTATGAAAGAGAGTTTCATGAATGCAAGAGAAATAAATCATTCCCCACCGGAGATTATATTAGTCTAGATGGAAGAATGTCTATTTCCTGATGGTGAGAAATTACTTTTGTTTGCTCCTGCATCCGTAGTTGTCCTTGAGGTCTATTAGTAAGTTGACTATTCAATATCATCATTATCATCATCATCATTATTGCTATTATTATGATAATGATGATCATTATTATTATAACTTACAATGATCTGAGTCATTGTAAATGTAATCTTTAAATTCTCTAAAGGTTTCAGTTTTTCCTCTCTAATTTCTATTCACCTCCAACACCTTTTAAAATATATTATTCCTTGGAAGTTACAGAAAAAGTTTTTCTCTGCAGCAAGGAGCATTTCACCTGCTCTCAGGAGCCAACCACATTTCATCTCAGTCTCTTGCTCTCAATTCAACAATTCAATATTGGATTCAATTCAAGGCTGTGGCCCCAAAGAGAATGAGACCTAGATATTTATGAACTGCTTGACCAGACATTCTTCTCAATGATTTACTCCATAAATCCTAGTTTTAGTTTTTACAGTAGTTTCACAAATGGTTGGAAAACTGTTGGACATTGCGGTTTTAAAAACTGAAATGAGTATAAATAGCATTTTTACCTGCTATGAGAAATTGTTGACGTTTTCTGTTTTGGAGCAGAAAACAATAGTCATTATTTGGATGCAGCCATTGGATTGATTAGACAACTCTAAATTAATTTCCTATCCATGACCTAAAAGAATTTTTGATGTACATGCGATATGTACACACAGAGAAACTTCCTTTTTTGAGCGGTTTCGTGAATGTGACTTTTAAGGACAGCCATGGAGAAGTAAAGAGGTTGGAGGAGCCAAAGGTTGATCAGAGCCGTACCTGGCCCAGCAAGGAATTAATAGTGGTGGGACTTGGAGGAGGAGGACAGGAAGATCTAGCCAAGGAGGTAAGGGATATAATTTATTAGAAGATCAGGGTAGATATTCTGGAGAACTTTTGCTACACAAAACCAGTCCCAAATGGAATGGCTTAAAACAATAAGTTATTTGTTGTGTACATGAATCTACAATTTGGGCAAGGTTCATTGAGGACTGCTTTTCTCTGCTCCTCTGTTATCAGCTGAGCAGGTCAACTGGCTGCTGGAATATCCACTTTCCTGTCATTGTCTTAGTCTCTCTCTCTCTCTCTCTCTCTCTCTCTCTCTCTCTCTCACACACACACACACACACACACACACACACACACACACACACATTTCTCATTTCTTTTTCTTTTCAAGTGACTTTCAACTAGGCAGAAAATACATTGCCAGTCTTTGTGCCTCCCTCTCGGCTCTACCTTTTTCACTGACCCAGGACTGCCCTTTCTGAATTTTTGCCCTCATTTAGCAGCCATCTATTAAAGTTGGACACATGACAGAACCTCATTTTTTTTAAGGGCCAGACTGCTTGAGTAAGCAGTTTGAAGGATTCATCAAATCAAAACATGAGCTAATATGGAGGAATCTTGAAGACATTATGCTAAGGAAATAAGCCAGACACAAAAGGATGAATATTGTATAATTCCACTTGTGTGAAGTACCTAGAATAGTCAAATTCGTAGAGACAGAAAGTTGAATAGTGGTTACCAGGGTCTGGGGGTGAGGGGGTTGGGGATTTATCGTTTAATGGGTAAGAGTTTCAGTTTGCAAAGATGAAAATGTCTGGAGCTGGATGGTGGTGATGGTTGCATAACAATATGAATGTGCTTAATGCCACTGAACAGTACATTTTCAAATAGTTAAAACACGAAATTTTATGCTGTGTGTATTTTGTGGCAATAAACGGAGAAAAAATGAGCTATCAGACTTTTAGAGGGACTTTTTAGAAGGATCATGGCATCAGAGAGTGCAGTGTCTTATTTTACAGGTCAGGAGACCTAGGTTTTCATCCTGACCACTAACCTCTGTGATCTTGGGGAAATCAGTTGCAATGGGGAATCTCAGGTTTCTCTTCTGGAAAATGACATAGCTAGATAAAAGAAATGTTTCTCCAAGTTCACATACAACCTGCACCAGTTTTACTTGGAGAATTTATGACAAATGCAGTGTCTCGGAAGCTGACTCTCTAGGGTTGGGCCAGGGAATCTGCATATTTAAAGAGCCCCCCAAGTGGTTCTTGTACCCATTTAAATTTGAGAACCCCTGGGCCAGATGCTTGCTTAAGGCCATTTCAGCTCTGAAGTGTCACACATTTTGATCCTGCCAGGTAGATTCTCTGTGCTTATGCTGGAGACAGGAGTGAAGAAAATACTAGACTTTTTGCTTGTGTTGGAAAATTTTTCATTCGGTATCCTCATCTCCAATGCCTAGCCATTCGGGGATAGTATTGTTTATTCTTCTCACAGTTTTTGAGAGGCGTGGGGAAAAGATAAGGCAGATGGTACCGAGGAAGATTTACATTGCCATTTTCTTTCTTTTTCCCTTTGCACATTATATAAAACTGGCCATGCCTCCATCTGAGCCATGATCATTAATTTAATGTCATGATCTAATGGCTCATGACATTAAATTATAACTTCGCCTAACATGACCAAATTACAGTATCAGATGGAGAGTTTCTTTTCTCAGGTTGATTCCTGTACCTTTGTATTATTATACCTTTGTATTATATATAATTGGTACTAATAATACCAATTGTATTATTAGCTGAATTTTTCATAATTATGTCTCAGCCTTGATTTAGGGAATCCTCTCTTTCATAGAGGTGCATTTGGTGAAACAGGATCAATTTCTCAAAATCAAAATCAAAGTTAAGAAAAGAAAGAAAAGGAAAAAAGGCTTTGTTTTGCTCTGCTTTGCTGTGTGTGTGTGTGTGTGTGTGTGTGTGTGTGTGTGTGTGTACAGTGTTTACAGTACTGAAATAGATTCTGTCTGGGACTATGTGTAAGATGAAAGAGAAGTCAGATAGGCATCACATACATTTGATGGTGAAATAATTATCTGAATATCTTAGAAAGGCATAACACCTTCAGCTATATTTTACTAACCAATCATTAAGTCCTAACCACATTTGTCTTGAATAAATAGTTTTCTATATCTATAACTCTGTGTTTATTTTCCTTGTTTATTTTCCTTTTGTATCTGGCTGCAAGAAATAAGGTACCCTTGGTTAATTCAAGCAGATTTGATTCTGACCAGGTTTTTGCTGTTATCTTACTTATTTGAACTTGCATATAAAATAGTTTGTGTTATGAATGTGGTTAAAATAGAAAAGAATTGGTTGATTTAACAGAGAGGAAAAGGGAGCGAGAACAAGCAAGAAAAACATTACAAATTACATGCTTTCTTATATAAAGTTTACACGCTTTCCTTCTATAAATTCTGTCAAGCCAAGGGAGAAAGGCCTACTCTAGCCTGGTAAAGCAAATGAAAAAAATATGTATGGTAAAAAGTTCTCCTGCTGTTTCACCAAATGTGACACCAGGAAGTCTGAGACAAGTTGTGGCAGAATTTAGGCTTTGTACAATTAGACAACTGACTTGGCATGTGAGAATCTCAAAATGAGTTTAGGCGGAGGCATAGGAGTTACAACCCAATAATATATGCAACAGCAATCACACCAGAATTGCACATAGAAAGCAAATGAGTCCTCTAATAGAGGAACCAAATTGAAATTCATTGTCTGAGCAGGTTTTCAAACACATTCTTCTTTTACTTTTCTGTTTTCAAAAATGGAACATCACCAGAAAAACAAGAATTTGGGAGACAAGATGAAAAAATTGGAATTCTAAGGGGAGAGACAGAAAAAAAAAATACACACACACACACACACACACACACACACACACATTGAGAAAGTAGTTTGCCTACATGGTGTATCTAAGAAGTCCCTTTGCTGCAGGTTTTCTCACAGAAAGTGACTAATTCTTATGATGTGAGATATTTTATTTTATATGGTATTGGAAAAGAAAATAAATTTACCCAAACTCCTTAAGGGCAGTGTTGTATTATTATTACCATAAAATATATTCTCTTCAAAAAAAGTAACTCCAGAGTTGGGTAAGACAGGGCTTGTGACTCAAATGGCATGCTTCGTTCCCTGTACTAGAAATTGCATCAATCTGTCTATAGTCACAGAATACTACTAAAGGATTGCTCCCAATAAAATATGTTTTTGAATTCTTATACAAGAACCCCCCAAAAAAGGGAGCTGAATTATTTATTTCCTAAATCTAATAGTAGCAGGCTAGTAGCAAGTTAATCACCAATGACATTAATACTAATACAGAGCAGTCTTCAAGCACGGGTAAATATGTGGCAAAAATTACACCCTGAAGAAATAAGTCACAGGTATAAACAAGTACACATCATTCTCATGTACTGCAGTATATTATCTGCTTTAAAGAAACTGTCACATAGTTGTAGTAGCTGAATCAACCCTAGTTCTTTTTCATTTTCTGCAATCACAACCTTGACATTGCCTCCTGTGGGTGGAGGGTACCCTCCAAATCCCTGGCCTTAGGGCTTCGCCGTGTGATTTGCTTTAGCAAACAGCAAGTGAGCAGAAGTGACAGGGTGCTAGTTTGAAGGCTGGGCCTTAAGAGGCCTCGAATTTTCCTGTCTGTGCTTCTACCACATGTATGAGAAAAATGTACCCCATCTGTGCTTCTCGTCTCAGACAGAGGATGACAGACATATGAGCAGGGCTGCACTAGCCATGCACATCCAGGAGAAAAAAAATGATTGTTTGAAACCATAGTGGATTAGTCTGTGTTATCGTGACAATAGCTAATTGAAACAGCAAAGAAGCTTACGTTTTTCCCGAACCTATTGAAAATTAATAATATCAGCTATCTTGTGGTAAAAACGTAAAGCCTGTATTTTCATTTTAATTGTTCACTGTTCAGTTTTTTAAAATAATTCGATCTTCCCTTGTCCAGGAATATCATTATATTAAGCTTATACATTGTAAATACGCTAGTTAGTTCTGTTGATTTATTTGTAAGTTACATTTGTAAGTAGTATTTGTAAATTAATTTATTTGTAAGTAACACCCCAATCTTGAGGGAATATATGCATTTCTGTACTAAGTTAAAAAAAAAAAACTTAGTACATCAAAGTATTGCATAATAATAGGTTTCATTTTAATAGATCATGCATTCCCAGGAGGAAGTGAGTGATATTTGGTTTTGTGTGGGAGAGAAAAATAATGAACGTTACCATCTGGTTTAACCCTTGTGATACGGAGTTGTAGCTATGTTAATTACCCTTGTGGCTTGTCTTCATAGAGATAATTATATGTGAAATTCCTTTCCAGTTTGTTATGTAATATTAGAAATACATCTAAAATTGATGTGGACTTATTATGTTACCATCTTGTTGGCATAATCATTAAAGCTAAACCCACAGGTCTGTTTGATTAAATGTTTAAAAGCTATAGTATTGAAAACAAGAATATTATGAAGAGATTTTTGAAATAATACTTTTTACATGCCTTTTGAATGATTGTCTTATTCAGTACTTCTTCATGTTTAGTTCCTGAATCGAAGTCATACTGTCTATATAAAAATAGATGTCAGCTGAAGACAACCAGGCAATGGATTTATCTTGACAACAATCTTTTTATAGATCCAGGCTTCATTTATTATTAGAGATGTTTTCGGATTTTTTAATTGGTGTTTCTTTACCTTTTTGAATTTAGGCAAATGACACAAAAGGGTAACATTCATTTCCTCTGCCATTTTGACTGAGTCAAATATGAGGCTTCCAAGAGACATTGTCTAATCAATTCAAAGAGACATCTGAAAAGATCACTGTTAATATATCTTTAAAAAGCATTAGTGACATAAACTGTTGCTAGGTGACTTAGATACAGGTGTAATTTCAGTCATCCCAGGAGAAGATGCAATGCATTCCGAAATGTCACAATGAGTGTGGCTGCTCAAAATTCTGGGCGATTGGTCCTCTACAAGGCTTCCCGATATCATTGTTCCTAGGGGAATTTCGTTCCAGTATTTGCAGCAGCTGCAGCCATAACTATTTTTGTATTATTCTAGTCATAGTTTTAACTATATTATCCACATACCTATATTGTATTCTACAGAAAAAGTGGACTTCATATTCTAGAGAAAGCACTTGAAGAAATGAAAGGAAGTTTGATGTGGATCTGAATATCCCACATTATTGTTCGTGGGTTCTCAGGATTAGCTGAGTGATACCTTAAAGAAGGAAGGTCAGATGATGTGTCTTGCTGCTCCCTGTTCCGTGTCGTGAGTGTTATTCCTGTAGAAGAGGAGTAGAGAGTGGGAAGAAAATGAAATCTGTCAATACTGTGAATATATAAATAATAAAAGTGGCAGTAGGACTGATTAATTCTGAATCATCTTTATAACATGACTGGAGCTGTGAAAAATGCTCAGTCTGCACAGCTGATTGGGAAATGTATGCAATCTGTTGATCAGAAATTATTTGTGAATGCTCTCTTCCAGAGATTTACATATCAGTGTTCTTAAAAATACTTTTGTCCCCATGAAAACAAGAAAATGACTGACCTGGAAGATTATAATTTAAAATGGAAAAAAGCACGTTTCTACCTTAAGAACACCTTTCAAACAAACAATTGATACAAATATGTCAAAAATGCAGTTTAGTTTCACAGAATAGTTTCAGAATACTTTCAATCAACCAATACTTATTGTTTGGTGGGAAAATAAAAAGCTACATTCTTTAGTAAAAATACATGAAAGCTATAGGTTTAGTTTGGTGATCCTATGAAGGGGAATATATTCACCATTGGTCTTTCAATCTCAGGTAGAGCACACATGTTTTATATTTTATGCCTAAAGCAGCTTTGTTGTAACATTATATATAATATTTTAACAATAGAAGTCCTCATAGCTAACTCAGTAATAATCAGTATACACTGTGTGTTGTTTCTTTCTGATTTGTTACCAAAACTGTGACAGAACCTTAATTGGTAAAAGCAACTTATCAATCTATACCATTTGCAAAATTGTTAGTTTTATTCGAGTGTTTGTCTTTTAAATATTTTTTGTTCCTTAAACCAAACTACATACTTTGTTTTTCATTTTGCTTAATGCATAGGGTTTAATAGTTTGTTTTCTGGAGTTTCTCCTTCATAAAACCACATCATCAACATCTGTTCTTTGCTACTCCATTCAACTAATAAAATATCTGTTTTCAAGGATTAGTTTCTTAACTATGGTGGTTTTAGCTAATAATAACTTACAACATGTATTTTCTAAATAATATTAGTGTATCTAAATTGCCTGTGCCTGATATTCCCTTATTTATTGCTCACTTTAAACTCTCAAGCGATACATTCAATTCAGATATATTTTTAAATGATTCATTTAGAGCAGAGGTGTCCAAACTTTTTTCAACGTTTTTTTACCAAGGGCCATATGCGGTAAAATACACAAACAGCCAGGCCACTCACTCGAGGTGAAGTACGTATTGCCTCACCTGGTTTATTTAAGTAAACTAAATATATTTTTGGAATTTGCTGCGGGCCAATTAACAATGGATTGCGGGCCGCTGTTGGCCCGCAGGCCACAGTTTGGACACCCCTGATTTAGAGCAAGTAATACAAACATTTTAATGTATGAGGCTATTGGTAACACCTACCAAAGGAGTCTATCTTTTTAATCTCAGCAAATATCATCCACCAGTGTCCAAAAAGACTAAAATTGAATTTATTGTACTTTCTCTTTTATCTAGGAAAAAAATTTTTGTAAAGGTCAATTACAATATGAATTTTCAAAGTAAAGAGAAATTGTGAGTTGTATTTGGCATCTTTCTCTTAATATTTATATTAGGAATCTAGCAATAATTTTTCTTAGGTTATCAACACATTTCTTCGTGTTCTTTGAATTCAACCTGTGTATTCAAGTTCAAATGGTAATTTGAGCTTGCTAAAATCTCAAAGGAAGGGGAATGATGTGGTTTACAACAGCTTTAGTGTTTTCTTATGAAAACCATGGTTTACCGAAGGACATAGGCATAGCAGAGCTTGGCCAGAGAAAGAATCAGTCTGATCAGCGAACACTCTCGTAGTGCTATAAACTGCTAGTTAGGTTTACACTTTTCCAAATGTGCACAGAGGCCTAGGGCCCTTGGCTGAGGGAGCATCCCAACCACTTCCTTGATTTGGGGCTGCCCAGATTTGTACTTTTATTCATTTCTGAATAAAATTTCTTGAACATAGTATACATTCTGCTTTACCATTTTAACTAACCTAAACATCAATATGTAGCCAGTATAACTTAAGCAGCTATAGCAAACAGTTGAAGTCTTCTCACATAAATGCTTTCCTTAGAAGGAACCTATTGGAAAACCCCTAAAATGCAACTTTCATAAATGACTACAAATTAGCCCGGCCTCCAGCCACCAGAAGCTAATGGAAACCAGATTTGATGATTTCCAGTGGGTCTCGGTGTTTTGACTCCTTCTTTTTCCCCATACGGTCTTTTAAATGGTAATATTTACCACTACTTAACGCTATGCCTTGTGACCTACCCAGATGTTTACACGTTGGGGAAAAAAACATCAAGCCATCACAACTCTTTTTAATCTTGAATAGTAAAATGTATGTTCCTGTTTGTATTTAAAGGGAAAATATGCGGAGCAGCAGTGTGGTCGTAAGACTAGAGAATGTCCATCTTCCATCCTACTGAAATGCCTCCCTAGACAAGGAGAAAAATTATTTCACTCCAGACTTGCTCATAAATATGATGATAGCTGCGAGTCTTTTGGTTCTGTTTTGAACTTTAATCATGTGTACTCTTCTCTTGATGCTTGGAACTATAGTATCCATAGAGCAATAGGACTGAAAATGAAATCTTAGAAATCATTGAATCACCTCATCAGATGAGGAAAATTAACCCCTGGATCCCCAGGGGTTATAAATATAAATAAAAAGCAAAACCCATTTTAAAACATGTCAATCTCCATCTCTACAATATTGAGTTGTCTACTCTAGGACTATTGGTGGGTCCCTTCGTTTATTTACATTCTACCTAAATATCTTGCAAGAACACATTAAACTTTATGTGTAGAGGTTTTGCACATCTTTCACATGATTTCTTTCCAACCACTTAATATTTTTAATACCATTAGTAAAGTGAAATTGACGTATAACAAACTGCACAATATTTAAAGTGTACAACTTATCTTCTCACTTCCTTGTCACTTTCCAGACAAGAGGACTTATTCCCTTTGTCTACACGAAAGTTTACTTGAGAATCCAATTTTGTTTTAAACTCGAGTTTAGCATTTTGCAGGTATTCCAAAGACCACAGAATTCACAGTCATTAGCATATCACAGCAGGCTTCTTTCAAATATTGCAATCTAAAATAGTCTGCTTGAAAGCCTGGAAATAGGACCTAGTGAGTTAAAATTGACTAGTATTTTGCTTTTTATTTTTAATCCTTGCCTCTAGCCAATTATTGCCATCGAATCCCCGTACCTGGAATGCATATGAACTTTTTTGTGAGCATTTGATATCTTTTTAATCATTTGACCTTTTTTTCTTTTACTTGACAAATATCATTTCAGTAGAATTTCCAGGGTTGTGTTCCTTGTAAACAACATTTCAGTTTATAGTATGTATCAGCCAATTTTGCTACATAATAAACTACCAAAAAATTTCAGTGGCTGGTAACAACAAATATTTCTTTACTCATGTGTCTGCAGTTTAGTGAGGTTCCGCGGATCCTGGCTAGGCTTGGCTTGACCATGCTTTCTCCAGGCTGCAGGTCCAGTTTGGTTCTACCCTCCACCCCCATGTATTATTCTGAGACTCAGACTGAAGGGACAGCAGCTTCTCAGGGCAATGACAGAAGTTCAACCAACACATTTCCAGTCAGTGCGCTTGTCACATTTGCTTATATTCCATTGGCCAAAGCATGTCATGTGGCTAAGCCCAAAGTCAAGGAATAGGGAAATACTTTCTACCTATGTGAGGTCATTACAAGGGTGTGGATGTACGTATAATGCTACTAGGGATGTGAAGGAATTGAGACCAGTAATTCAGTCTGCTATATAGTCTGTCGAAGACAAGCTCAGCAAGTTAATCAAATGGAAGGCTGATTAATATTTATGGATGTTACAACCCTTAGAAAAGAAAGCAGGATCCCTCTGACTATGCCTGAATTTCCTACCCTCATCTTTCAAGTTATACTGAAGCCCAGAAACATCTATCAGACAGAAATGAATGGCTCCTCCTTTGGGATTCAGCATGTGAAATATACAGCATCTCATTATAGTGGTATCCAAAACAGCCGTTTTCTTCAATTTAGGAATACAAATGTGGATGTGTTAATTTTCAATTAAGAGTTCTGAACTTATTATCTGCTTGGCAGCTCTTCCATGTGACAGTCATTCCATCTGACTATTAATGTTGGCTTTTGACCTAAATTTGAAAAGCACACCCAAAATTCAAGGGCCATGATAGTAGTAATTTTTACAACCTATTTGTCTCTGGTTAAGAAAATAAAAATTATACAACTGCTCTTTTTGACCAATACAAGCATGTAATGAAAATGCCTTCCTTTGCTGAGCAGAAATGATAGAAGCTTCAAAAGTGCTTAAAAAAAAAAAAAAAAAAAAAAAAAAACTGGAAAAAACGGAGCCAGCGAATTGACCTCAAACAAAACAAAAATGCATAAACAAAACACTAATCAGCATTTCCCATGAAGGATGATATCTAACAATGAGAGAGATTGTGGGAGCACATTGCATTATGGGTCATGGCTGTGAAGGTCTTTCTTTATGAAGCAGTGTTAACTGCTTGGCAGGGCATTGTTGTTCAAAGACGCCACCAAAAGGGAAACAAGCAGCAATAAAGTTAAAAAGCTGATGTGTAAATCTCATCTAAGGCAGGACAAGCCACTCCTATAAAATACGATAGAACTTTTCTTTATAAATGGAACTGGAGTATGTTAAAATAAGTTAGTTTGTGCCCATTGACAGCTTATTTGAAGGTTTTTATAAGAGACAGTTCCCCTAAAGCATCATTCCACACTGCTTTGGTGCCTTTTTTATAAAACATTGCCAGTCCCAATAATAAAAAAATTGATATTATTTTTACTATATGTGGTGATTAATTGCTTCCCAAAATATGTTTGTAGTAGATGTGTCACTTCCAAAATATGACATTTAGAGCAATATTTTGGCAAATTTATTTAATGCTACCTGTTTCCCTTTTTGCCCCAAACATTTTTGTTTGTACAGGAAACTCTGAGTCTCCTAATGATTGTTTTCATAGAACCATAGTGACTTATCTGCAAGGTCTCCTTAGCTCGAAGAGACACAGGACAAGATGCGTAACTATAGTTCAGCCCCAACCAGAGTGAGTGATTGCAAGGCTAATTTTATACTGAAAACTCAAAGTCTGTGCTCCCTGCCTCTTTACAGAGCTGGACTCTTTCTGATAGATTCCAGAGGAGGGAAACCTAGAGGGGGCCAGTGATCTTTGACGGGTGGATAATGGAATACCCAGGCCATGTCTATCATCAGCCATATAAACACTGGCTAAGTCTGATCACCTGGTATAATTACCTATGCATCAATGTAATATATTGTTAATACATTAAATTTCATTTCCAATGTAATTACTGTACCACTGATACAGCACAGCCACATCAATCCAATTGTCAAGTTAGGCCATGTCAACTAGTTTTGTGGTAGGAAACCTATGTAGACACAATCGAAAATTTCCATAATTCATGCTGAACAATAATTCCCAACTTCTGTATAACAGTGTTGAATGACCACTTTCACATCCATTAACATAAGTACTGTAATAACTCTGTTTAGTGTGGAAACTTTGTCCTGTTACATGGTCTTATTTGCTGCCTCTCTGTGTTGGTGTCTCAGTCAGGGTCCCAACAGGAAACAGATGGCACGTTCGAATTAAGGTAATTTGAGTGTTGATTTACAAGCACTACATGCTCCGAGTGGGCAGGGTATAGGGAAATCACAGAAGATTGCACAAGACGCCCCTGGGCTAGCAGCAGTAGAGCTGTCATTTCTAGGCCTGAAGGGATTCAGGAGGGAAGAGAGATTTCTGAGAACCCAAAAATAAAGAGATCATGTAGATTTTACTGCCTCAGGTAGAACAATGGCCACCTTTCAAGAAATAAAATTAGCCTTGAATTGACACCCAGGGAAGGAGACCAAGGGAACCCATATCTTGACCTCGGTCCTTTCCTTCCCTCCAATCTCTTGCTAGTTCTCTCCATAAGTCCAACCCAACCAGAAAACCAGAGGACATAGGAGTCCATTGATGTAATCCTACAAGTCAGCCCCTTGGGCAGTGGAGAAAGGGGGGAAACTGGATCTGAAGGGACAAAAAAACATAGCTGGCCCAGCTGGTTTTGTGAGTTTTTTCTGCATGATACAAAAATCCAGAGAAATATAATAAGGTCTATTTTATTAACAATTTCAGCAACCTAATAATAACACTCTTTCTTTAAATATTTAACTCTCCTGAATTGGTTGAGAAATGTAACACTGCTGCTATAATTTCTATTAACATTCATTAACAGATGAATGTGCATCTATGAATGGAGTACCAACCGTTTGCTAGTTAGTTACTGGGCTCATTTGTAATGCTGACATAAGAATATCCAAACCTGCAAAGAATTTTTATAAGAATTTATTTGAGCTAAACTAATGAAAATTGCCAGGAAGCCAGATCTCAAATGCTCCTGAGAATGACAGTTTTGCAGTGTCTTTTATGCATTTGAGATTAAGGAAGAGGACATGAAGGTGGGAGAAAACAAGGTGGTGATCGGATTACAGGATAGTTAAGATTATGTGCTCTCTTGAGAGCAGTTACCCTTATTTCAAAGGTATGTTAACCTAGATGCACAGAAACAATGGAAAGGACTTGCTTAAGACTAAGATAAACCTTTAATTAAAAGAGTTATATTCCTAGGGCGTGACTACCCACCATGACCTGCCCAGTTAAGAATTTTTGATCGGATCGCCCTGTGAGGTAACTCTCCATAGAACCCCTTTTTTGTCACAGCAATGTATGGGATAAACAAGGACTTACATTCTAGTGCAGAAAAGATGACCATATTTGAGTGTGAGATTTTAATAAACACACCACATGAGACATACTAATCAGTTAATAAGATCATTCAGAAATTGTTTATTATGAACCCATAGTATTTTCGGTATTGCACTGAACAGAGACAATTGTCCTTCCACAAGTTAAAATCAGAATGAAATTACCTGCAAAATAACCTACCACTAAACTTTCAGCTTCTTGAATATACCATTATTTAAAAAATATCTTCAGCATTTTATAGTGTTGAAACAATGTATAACAATAATAGCTTGTTAAATTGAATCAAACAAAACTGAAATAAATAGATTTTATCAGAACCAGAGTTTATGCAATTGACTTTCTAACCATGTCATCCCTATAAATAAGAAATAAGTTTCTCTTGGGAGTTTAAATATCTTCTCTCTAAATAATTCCTTTTATTGCCTTCTTAAGCAATATTCAGTCCTTCAAAAAATATTTATTGAGTATCTAATATGTACTTAACACTGTGCCAGGTGCTCTGAAGGATGCCAAGGTAATAGAATGAACTTCTAATTCTTTGGAGTTCCAATTAAATAACCTAAAGTTAAACCAATTTGGGGAGGGAACATTATGCCTTTGAGACTCTAGGTTTCTCTTAATTAGAAAGTATTAAACATTGTAAGTAACTAAATAGATTGAGGAGAATTCAAGGATGCCTCTCACTACTAAATTTGGATTAGTCTGGCAAATTTCAGACCTTAAATGGAACTTTTTAATAATTAGAAGAAGAGAGAGAAAATGATAATTACAACATTTGTAGAATCTGTGTTTATCACTCAACCTTCTTAATCACTTCCTAAGTATATCCGGTGATCAGAGGTTTATAATTCAAGCAAATATTTCTATACATTCTGTAAATCTCTTTTGAAAAGCTCTTCAATTTTGTACTTTGTTCAAGTCAAAAGCCTCCATGAAAATGAAACAAAAGTCCGTGAAAGACTGTAGCAATAAAAATCAGATGTGATTTTCTCTTGAATAATGTCTCCTTTTTACAATCTTTTCATGTTCAACTTTATAAAAATTTATTACAAAAAGCTTTATTGACAGTTAAGTCCTATTTTGCCAAGGATTTCTTTTTTCCTTCCAGTGGTAATAGTTTTCTTTTTTCAGAATTCACTAGTTGCAGATACTTCTTAGCTACGTTTCATACTATGTAAAGTGTAATTTCTGATCACCTGCATGATTTGTCGTTCCTGAGGTGCAATGTACTTAATATGAAAGCCATGCGATGACAGTGGTACAAAGGCATTTTCCTTATCCCACTGTATTAGTTTCAGTTTTATTCTATTGTTGTTAACTAAGATAATTAAATGTTTTCATTAGTCTTATTTCCTGTTTAACAAGGTTAGTTTTGGATCTCTATTCAGTAAAACATTGTGCTCTTCAAAGCAAGCCATTGAAAACCAAGTATTGAATAGTTCTGCCAAAGGAATTTAATATTAGAGGACATATATGCACATTTGAGTAGCTTAGTATCTCTGATTTCCCTTTAATGATTTTTATATGTAACAACCACTTGTAGAGTGCTTATAATCTGATTGTCAATATATAAACATTGACTCATCTCTTCTTAGACAGTTCTACCTTCACACTTATTAGAGTCCCTCTTAGTCATTGAAAGGAAAGTTAAATCCAAAAGAGCATCAGTTAGTCAAAGTAATGAGTGAAAACATCAATATAATGTATCCTGTATTGGACTGAACCAAAACCCTTCTGGCATGTTATGTAGTATAAATAGCTCATGTTTCATCACAATACCAGTTACCAGAAATAGAAGGGTCATATGGAGGTATTAGGAAGGTTAATAATAGCATTCTTCCTAAAATGCCTTTCCTATTTGTCTTTAACTTTATTCATTCTGCTACTCCTTCAAGGCCCATCTCAAATTTCTCTTCCATGGAAAATTCTGCATTGAAAATTCTGCAGTCAATGTTGATGTTTCTCTTTTGAATTCTCTTGTGCAGTTGAATTGGAAAACCAGAAGAGTATATTAACCAAGAAGCAGAGAGGGGAGAGTTTCACCACAGGGCCAATCTAGATTATCTCACTACTGTGGGTCAACTGCATACTGATTATAGTTGGTGATTAAATCTTATCCTTCCTACAGATCATAAACTCCAGGGCAGACTCCTATATCCCCCAAGTTGCCTAGCTGGGTTCACTGCATACATGTAGTCAGTCTTTGATTTATCAATTAGCTGCATCTTAACACATATTATTAAAACTTTCAGATTCTAAATAAAATTAAAAGTATCCCTTGCCATCCCTGAAGGTCATCCCTGTTATTTTTCATTACATCCTGATTATCTCTTTTAAAGCATTTTTACAAACTGTAATTAGTTCACTTATATATTCCTTTACTTGGTTATCATCTATCTATCACCTTCACTAGACTATGAGCTCCACAACGGCAGAAGAACCATTAAGTCCCCAGCATCTAGCACAGTAGGATCTCGACATTTGTTGAATGAATGAATTATCTACAGATAGTACTTTATTATGAATGATCTTTTTCTCTAACTTGTCTTACATCTATTTTCTCCCAAAAATAAAGTCCTTTAGGCAAAGGACTAGAAATTATACATCTTCTTCATGCTTTCCACAGTACTTCTATATCAGTACTTCTGTTAACATATGTAAGAATTTCCTGGAGAGTTTAAAACATAGATTATCTGGTCCCACCCCCAGAGATGCTGATTTAGTATGTCGCTGGCGATGCCTCCGCTGCTGATCTATTGAGCATGCTTTGAGTCATACCGCTCTAGGATGTTAGATGTGCAGACACGTGCTCAAGAGATGGATGTGTGCTTACTTGCTTGCTAAGTAGTAAATGTTCTCACTGAGTCATAGAACTTTGAAACTTGCAAGGACCTTTGCTATCATCTAGGCTCTGGATGGCCAATATCTGATCCATAGCACTCGTCCCTATTTAACCTGTCTGTAGCCTCAGAATCCTCAGGACCTCCTTATCACCATCACTCCAGGCAAAACTACTCTCTCCTTGTTCTAGTCCCACCCCATTAATTAAAGATCAAGAAACTGGGGTTCACAGAGTCTGAGTCTCTTAACAAAGATTCCACAGCCCAGGTCTTCTCAATTCTTGCTCAGCTTTCGGCATCTGAATAAAAATTTTCTAAGATATATTGAAGTGGCTTCTATCAAATTTGAGTGTCTATAATATGCTAAACAGAGAACTTCATTCCAATAACAAGAACTTTCCTCATGCCTTATTCATCATTCCTTGAAATTTTCCCAAGTAGGTTTATACCAGTGAAAGTGAAATTACATCAGCACCTTCTTTATATAAATCTAGAGTAGCTTACTAAAATACATCGCAAATTTTTGTTGTTTCTTAGGTGATTTTAATTATGTATGTTTTCTTTCAGTAATGCATCTTTTTCACTTCATCAATATGTTATGTTAGCAGTAAGTATGAAATAATTGAGAACAAACTATGACAAATTGAACTAAGCCAAAAAAAGAAGAAAGCAAATACTCTTGTGATTTGATCTTTTTTCAGTCCTTGAAACTTTGAGAATATCTGTCTTTATTAACTTTTGCTTTTTGCTGATGGTTTCTCTCATTTTATTATAGCTCATAGCATTGTAAATTAATTTAACATGAAAGAATAAAAATGTTGCTCTTGAAATGTTTCTCATTAAATTATGGAAAAATATTACAATAAATAAAGGAAAGGAATGCCTCTAGTACCAGCTTCTGTTTGCTCAATTATTACCGTACCAAAAGTGAATTATTACACAGTTAACTCAGAGGCAATATTATTGCCATTATGTTATAAAATAGATGACTTGCAATCTTCAAAAAAAAAAAAGGTACAGCACAGGTCCTTTGAAAGTGAAATACCTTTTTTCTTGTACTTTATTTAAATGTATACTGACCCCGGTTTTTTTAGATTTCTCGCTAATGATGGGCCCAACTTGATATTAAGAACGGCAAAGTAAATTTCAGCCAATTACTTTATTCAGGGGAGTCATTAAATGGAGGTACCTCTGAAATTTTGGAAGGCGTGTACTGCCAATTAGCTGAAAGCACTACTCGATGTCCTTTCTATAGTTACAATCTTTCTAGAGTATTTTTAATTGAAGACAGCCTCGATAGAGAAGGTGAGAAGTTGCTACGTAGTGGTACTTCTTAAGATGGGATCAAGGGTGTGGCAGACATTCATCTATATCCCTGCTCCCCTAACAAAGAATGGTACTTCATTCATTCACAGCATATAGGGGGAGAGGATTAAAGATATATTTACCATGAGCCAAAACAATTGTTCAGAAGTAAAAAATGGAAGCAGCTGAAGGCCCCTCGACTAGATAGGCTTCTTTTTTTTTCCATATGAAGTTCAATGCGTTAATGTTTTAAAATCCTACCGAATAAGTTACATGAGTATGCATCTACATATTGTAGGTGAACGTTTAACAATGAGGCAAATATTGAATAACATTGAATAATTTATCTCCCCCGATACATAAACCATTAAAGGATACAATCACCTACTAAGTGCAAGGCTCTGCAAGTGGGCTCTGGAGAGCATGGCAATTAATCTAACCCAAATCCTACCTTCTGGGAATATATGATAAGGCACAAGTAAATAATTATCATGCAATAGCGAAATGGCACATCCCACCATAGAAGAGCTGATGAGAGTATTAAGAAAATTCCTAGTTTGGAAAATGTATTGGAAGTCTATTGGAAGGTTTTCAGATTACATTAAGATGTCCAGTTTATAAACTATCAAAACTATCATATGGTTTAAATTACAACCAGCTATTTGGAATTCTTGCCTTTTTTTTTTTTCTGTTGTTCCACTAAAAATGAGCAGATTTTTATTTTCTTCTCATTACTAAACCATAAGATAAGACTGGTTCAAGCTGATATTTTCACGTACATCTTTGGCAAATTACATTTTGAGCAACAGTTGAGCACAGTTTCACTCTGAGATTTTTACTTAATTGGTGGGCTGTGGTGCCTGGGCATCACAATTGCTAAAATCTGCTCAGGTAAATTGGACTACAGCAAACTTTGAGAACCTCTTTTTTGTGTGTAGTAGTCCAATTGCAAGGTTCTAGCTAGACAGCCTGGGTGCAAATCTCCTTCCAACTTTATCAGCTATCTTTTTGACCCTGGGCAAATTACTTAGACCATGTGCCACAATTTCCTCATCTGTAAAATGGTGGCAACAAAAATTTTCACTTGTGGATCTTATGTGTGCCGTTTATGAACTAATTTACTCTGAAGATCATTCTGAGGAAAACAAGCAGAATTGATAGTTATAATTTCCTCAGTAACTTTCTGTATTTCAACATCAGTGTTACTTATGCTTTCTGTCTTTAACCAATGGTCAAACTATGGACATAAACTGTAAGAATAAAAACAATTTAAGATAATTATAACAGTCAAAATTCACTTGGTAGCTAACAATGTTGATGAAACCAACTGAATAACTGAGTCATATACATACCTCTTTGATGTTTCCCATCATTTATTTGGCATTGTAATTTAAATATATCTATATATTTTTTTCAAGAATAGATATCACTACGTTTAATAATATGCACACCCAGAATATTTTTGCAGACTCCTGGAGAATTCCATGAAAATCAGTTGGGAAATGCTCTAGAGATGTGATCACAGGTGGATTGAGTCAACAACAAATAATGATGAAGAGAATTAATAAAACACCAGATAGATGTTTTAAGCCATGGATATAATTATATAATAGTAACAAAATTATCTTTGGGTTATCCTTTCAGGAAACTCAATCAAAATGATTGCATTTAGAAAACAAGTATTTAATTTGGTGGTTAGAAGATCTCTTATCATCCCCATTACCTCTTTTTGTGTGTGTGCCATTTTTCAAGGTTAATTTTTACTTATAAATTGTCTCCAAAAATCAACATTATTATATATTTCAGAAATGGCAGTCACCAAGTTCCTCATGGGGATATTTCTAAGATCCGCATATATATATTTAAACTAGACATACTGTCAAACTCACTGCCCCTAGTACTTGGCAGTATTAATACCACTTCATTGAGTAAACTGGAATATGCACCCATTATAGGTGTCTATTACATGCCAGGCACTGGGCTAATCATTGGTAATATGGAGATGAATGGGATTTGGGTTGACTTCAGCCATGTTATTGGGAACCTCACTCTAGGAAAGAGAGGAAAATTTTAATAAGAGAAGTATGTATAAAACATATGCTCTAGCAGAATATGAAGTGGGTAGCTGCCCAATGGGATCAGGCAAGGCTTCTTAGAGGATGTGACATTTGAGTCAGTTTTTAAAGGCTGAGTGGAAATTCACTGGTTGAGATAAACTTCTTAAGAGGAATTACTTCAATAGAACTTGCCATAAGCCCAGAAATAAATGATGTGTGAAATCAACACCATCTGTCAATTTCCTTGGTCTACTTTGCTCTCACCTTCAGAAAAAAAATTCAGAAGTATAATGAAAAAATTGAATCTATTTTACTATCTTTTGAAAATGAGTTAATTCGGATTTCCAGTCAAGATGGTGGCGTAGGGAAATCCTGTGCTCACCTCCTCTCACAACCATGTCAAAATTACAACTAAACTACAGAACAGCCATCATGGAGAATCACCTGAAGTCTAGCTGAACCGAGGTCCCACAACTAAGGATATACAGAAGAAGCCACCTTGAGACTGGTATTGGAATATGAGAATAGGATTCAAGCATATTCCACACCAGACAAAATAATCAGTGAGCCTGGTAAATCTGAAGTGTTTATGACTCCACAAGATTTTGTGCGATCTGTAATACCCAGTGAAAAACAACCAGAACCCTTGGGCTTGGATCAATTATAATAAAATGCTTTGATGGAAAGGCTGAATACTCCAAAAAGAGAAAGAACATACTACACAGGGTGAGAATGAAAAGTAAAAGGTCAATTTTAAAGAGGAGGAAGAAAGAAGAAAGAGCCAGGAATGGCTCTACAAAGCCTAAAGTGAAGGAAATCAGAAGGGAAATCATGAAGTGACTGGAAAACGCAGGATCACAAAAGAGGGTCTAGATGGGTAGAGGTCAAGGTTAATAGAAACTAATCTTTCAGGAATGTATCAATCTTGCATCATTATGTAAACTTTCCATACAGTTAAGGTGAAGATATAAGTGCTAAGGTCATTTGTACAAGTGGAAAGAATGAGTGACTGTCTTAAGAGGTGAGAAATCTCAATCAACCAAGGCTTCTAGCCTAAAAATTACCTTTTCCATTCAGGTGGCACAGTGCCTCCATCTGTGAGTATCTTCTTTTTAAAAGTCACATATTTTAAAAGAAACAGTGATCAAAAAGAAAAAGCATTGAACTTGATGTTAGGGGATGTAGGTTCCGAGTCCTGGCTCTGCTTTGGCATAGCCACATCTTCCCTCTGATCACTGGTGTCTCTGCTTTGGGTATGATGAAGTACCATATCCATGTTAGGGGTTACTTGCAGATACTGATGTCAGGGTCTGATTTCAGAGTCCCTGGCAGGTCAGGCCCCTGTCTTATCTGTTTTTGTGCCACTCAGAATCCAGCATATGCCTGGCACACAGGAGGTGACCAGTAAATGTTTGATGACTTGGGAAAAAAATGAGCTAGTCAATCACATAAATCCTTGGAGGTATGATTCACTAAGTAATATCTTACAGCAAACTCAATTCAATCACTGAAAGAATCCAGAATAACATGAGAATTCAGTTATCTATTGTTTTACAATGTAAACCTGAAAACACATAAAGAAGTTGAATATGTGCAAGTTTAAAAGCAAATTTACATGTTATAAGGGCAATTTCCATTTTTAGAGCTCTCCCAAATATAAAATCCTTAATGGTAACTCATGTTTCATACATGCTTTTTAATTTTCTCATGTTTCAGCCAGTAACTATCCACTTGTTGCTAAAAATTTGCAGGTTTTGGAAAGACTGATGTGCTCCTCCTTTGTTTCAATTGTATTAAATATGAGCTCTACATTTTAAAAACATAATATAATAAAATAAAAATGAGTTCATTCAAGGAGGAAAATGAATGTAATGAAAGAGAATCTCCCCTGGGGTAGAAATACTATTTATTGTTTGCTTGTGTTTAATTATTTTCTGCCAAAAATATATGTATAAACTTGTTAATTAAAAATTCAGATTTCTATATTGGTAATGCCATTTATTTTATAGTGTATTAATCATCAATGCTCACTTTGCCAACTTTAACAAACTTAAATGACTAAAAGGTAAAAATAACTTATATTACACAGTAGTCGATTTATTGAACTAAACCAGTACAATGGTTAATAAAAACTAGATTTTTGACTCCAAACACCCCTACCACAGGATCTCTCTCTCTCTGATTGTGTCATCAAGACGAGAAAATTTTCTAATGAATTGTTGACCTTTAACATGAAAACTAAAATATCTATCAGGCCATCCTTGTTCTCTTCATTTATTTCGAGCAGCACTATCTAATAAAAATATAATGTGAGACACATATGTAACTTCAAAGTTTCTAGTAGATACACTAAAAAAGTAAACATAAAGAAGTGAAACTGGTTTTAATATGTTTTATGTAGCTCAGTATACCTGAAACATGATCATTTTATCATGTAATCATTACAAAGTTAATAAAGTATTTTATTCTTTTTTTCCATATTATTTAAAATCTAGTATGTTTTACTCTTAAAGCACATCTCAGTTCAGACCAGCTACCTTTCAAGTGTCTGATAGCCATATGTGGCCAGTGGTTACCATATTAGAAAGTATAGTTCTAGGGATCCCCATTAATCGAAGGAAAAAAGGACTTCTAATCTTTCACTAATAAGTCAGTTCTTCACTGCTAACCTTGGGAGCTTTTCCAAAGGTAGTCTACAGATTTTAAATATTAAATCTTACCATCTGAAGGCTTCAGTTTTAATGCTATAGTATTCTTAAAGAATTCAGACATTCCTTTTTGCAGAATACTCTGAAAGAGCAATTAGAAGTTTATGATGCACATAATACAAATACAGGTCATTTTCCAAGCCTGTATTAGAAGCACATAGTCATTTATCACTTTAGAGAATACTGTCTTAAGTATGTCTTTGTTTGGGTATTGGTGATATTGTGAGAACTTTATGATGAGAACAGTCTTTAAGGACAAAATTAAGAAGAAAGCACCAGACTAAAATTGATAACTAGAATTAAGTCTTTTTAAAAATGAAAACCTGATTTAGATCATCCAGAGGAATACATCAGGGAAACACTAGTCTGAAAATATATACCACATTTGTTAAGTTATTGAAAGTTACTTGATTCTTAGCAACTTAACAAGAAAAGTCCCTTGTGGCTGGAGTCATTCTTGATTTTCAGGTAAACTATCTACCTCTGCAAAGCCACTGGGACTTTTTTGCATTGGAAGAATCATTTAGAGTCAATCAAAGTACAGTTAAACACTTTGGAATAGAAAGGAGGAAATAAAGATTGGAGAGGAAATAAATGAAATAGAGTCAAAAGGAAAAACAATAAAAAAAGATCAATGAAACCAAGGGCTGGTTCTTTCAAATGATAAACAAAATTGATAAACCTTAACCAGACCCATCAAGAAAAGAAAAGGACCCAAATAAGTGAAACTAGAAGTGACAACTGACACCACAGAAATACAAAGGATTATATAAAAAATACTACAAACAATTATATGTCAACAAATTAGACAACCTGGAAGAGATGGATAAATTCCTAGAAATGTAAAATCTTCTAAGACTAAATAAAAAAGAAACAGAAAATCTGAACAGGCCAATTACTGCTAATGAAATCAAATCAGTATTTAAAAACTCCCAACAAACAAAAGTCCTGGACCAGATGGCTACATAGGTGAATTTTACCAAACGTTCAAAGAAGAATTAACACCTATCCTTCTCAAACTATTCCAAATAATTCAAAAAGAGGGAAGGCTCCCAAGCTCATTTTATGAGGCCAGCATTACCCTGATTCCAAAACTAGACAAAGACATTACAAAAAAAGAAAATTATAGGCCAATATTCCTGATGAACATAGATGCAAAAATCCTCAACAACATATTATCAAACCGAATTCAACAATACATTAAAAAGATCATACACCATTGTCAAGTGGAATTTATTCCTGGTATGGGAGGTTGGTTCAATATCTGCAAATCAACATGATACACCACATAAAATGAAAGGTAAAAATCATCATATCAATAGATGCAGAAAAAGTTTGACAAAATCCAACATCAATTTATGATAAAAAAAAAACTCTCAGCAGAATGCGAATAGAGGAAACGTACATGCCTCAACATCTATGTTGTTGGCCAACATTTATGAAGGCAATCTATGACAAACCCACATCTAACATCATACTCAACTGGGAAAAGCTAAAAGTATTCGCTTTAAGATCAGAAACAAGAAATGATTCCCACTTTCACCACTTATTCAACATAGTATTGGAAGTCCTACCCACAGCAATCAGACAAGAAAAAGAAATAAGAGTCATACAAATTGGAAAGGAACAAGTAAAATTGTCATTATCTGCAGATGACATGATACTATATAAAGAGAACCCTAAAGATTCCACCTAAAATCTGTTAGAACTGATAAATGAATTCAGTAAAGTGGCAGGATATAAAATTAATATTCAGAAATCGGTTGCATTTTTATACACCAACAACGAACTATCAGAAAGAGAAATTAAGATAATAATCCCATTTACAATTGTATCAAAGAAAAGAAAATACATAGGAATGAATTTAACCAAGGATGTGAAAAAAACCTATACTTGGAAAATTATAAGACATTGAAGAAAATCAAAAAAGATACAAATAAATGGAAGCATATACTGTGCTCATGAATAGGAATAATTAATATAATTAAAATGTTCATACTACTGAAAGCAATCTATTGATTCAGTGCAATTCCTATCAAAATACCAATGGCATTTTTCACAGAACTAGAACAAATAATCCTAAAATTCATATGGAACCACAAAAGACCCTGAATAGCCACAGCAATCTTGAGAAAGAAGAACAAAGTTGGAGGTATCAATGTATCTAGTATCAAACTATACTACAAGTCTATAGTAATCAAAACAGCACGATACTGGCATAAAAGCAGAAACATAGATCAATGGAACAGAATAGAGAGCCCAGAAATAAACCAACACTTACATGGTCAATTAATCTATGACAAAGGAGGCAAGAATATGCAATGGGGTCAAAATAGTCTATTCAATAAATGCTGTTGGGAAACCTGGACCACCTTATTACACCATATACAAGAATAAACTCAAAATGGATTAAAGACTTAAATGTAAGACTTGAAACCATAAAACTTCTAGAAGAAAACATAGGCAATAAACGCTCTGGCATTGTTCTTAGTGACATTTTTTTCATATATTTCCTTGGGCAATGAAACAAAAGGAACAATAAACAATGGGTCTACATCAAACTAAAAAGATTTTGCACAGCAAAGTAAACCATCAACAAAACAGACAACCTACTGAATGGGAGAAGATGTTCGCCAATGGTATACCCGATAAGGAGTTAGTGTCCAAAACTTATGAACTCATACAACTCAATACCAAAAAAAGACAAACAAGCCAATAAAAAATGGGCAGAGGACCTGAATAGACATTTCTCCAAAGAGGACATAAAGATGGCCAACAGATATATGAAAAGATGCTCAACATCACTAGTCATCAAATAAATGCAAATAAAAACCACAATGTGATATCATCTCACACCTGTCAGAATGGCTATCAGCAATAAATCAACAAATAACAAGTGTTGGAGAGGATGTGGAGAAAAGGGAACCCTCACTCACTGTTGGTGGGATTGCAGATTGGGGCAGCCACTATGGAAAACAGTATGGAGATAACTCAAAAAATTAAAAATAGAACTACTTTATTACCCAGCAATTCTATTTCTGGGTATTTACCTGAAGAAATCCAAAACACTAATTTGAAAAGATATATGCACCCCTATGTTCATTGCAGCGCTATTTACAATAGCCAAGATATGGAAGCAACCTAGGTGCCCATCAATAGACAATTGGATAGAGAAGTGGTACATATATACAGTCGAATATTACTCAGCCATAAATAAAGAAATCTTACCATTTGTGACAACTTGAATGCACCTAGAGGGTATTACGCTAAGTGAAATAAGTCAGGCTGAGAAAGACAAATACCATATGATCTTACTTATATGTGGAAGCTAAAGAACAAAATAAACGAACATGCAAAACAGAAATAGACTCAGAGATACAGAGGACAAAGAGATGTTTGCCAGATGGGAGAGGTGTTGGGGGACTCGGTGAAAACGGTAAAGGGATTAAGAAGTACAAATTGGTAGTTACAAAATAGTCACAGGGATGTAAAGCACAGCATAGGGAATATACTCGATAGTATTGTAATAACTATGTATAGTACCAGGTGGGTACTAGACTAATTAATTGGGGGATCACTTCGTAACTTATATAAATAAATGCCTAACCACTATGCTATACATCTGAAACTAATATAAAATAATATTGAATGTCAACTAAAATTGAAAATGCTTTATACTTTTTAAATCATTTTCAAAATGTATTAACACTTCCAAAAACAGCTACTAATAAGGAATCAAAAACCTGACCTTAAGATTACTTGTGAATTCTGAATCAGCAAAATAAACTCAATTGTTCGTTTGCTAAGTGTGTATCAATTATCAGGTGTCTTCTAATTTATTAGTAGTCTTTTTCCCCAAAAAAATTTAGTTTATAATCCAGATGTTTGGGATTTGAAATAGATTTACAAGAGGAAATGCTATAAATTATAATTAAGTTCCTAAATTATCTAATTGACTTTTTAATATGCCTGTATGCATTACTTAGCTGTCATTTATAATAGTTTTCCCCCAAGTATTCACTTCCCACTAGAGTAATGAAAGTGGAGCATTATTACATGGTACGTGGTTTGATACTTTTACAAATTTTAGTGATTATGTAGTTTGTCGGCGTAGGAAATGTCCAAGCCTCTGGAGAATTTTTGCAAGTTTATTTGAGCCAAAACTCACAACTATCACTGGGAAGCAAGGTCTCAAATGCTCTGTAGAATGGCAGTTTGCAGCTTCTTTTATGCATTTGAAATTAAGGAGGGAATGTCAGGAAGATTCTGTGAAGGAGGGAGAAAGCAAGGCAGGGATTGGATTACAGGATAGTTAACAAGATTATGTGCTGTCTTGAGGGTGTTATGCCTTCTAGGGCTATTACTTCTGGCATTTCAAAGGTGTGTTAACCTAGATGCACGAGAACAATGGGCAGGGCTGGTTTAAACCTTTCACTAAAGATGTTACAGGCCTGGGGCGTGAATACCATGACCTGACCAGTTAGGAATTTATGATCAGGTCACCCTGTGAGGTTACTTTCCATGAACCCCTTTTTGTCCACAATTTATTTAATGCGTTTTATAAAAATGTAGCCAGTGCCATAAACAGTTGGTTTTAAGATATCAATCCTTAGAACGAGAGTAAGGAAAACAAAATGGATCAATACAAGTCAACTTAGAGAAAAATGCCAAGTAAATAAGTGGGAAAATATGGCAGTAGTTCTGAAGGTGATTTGCAAAACTGATTGCAGCTCTTTCACTCGTGGAAAATGCTTTCAGAGTTGCAAAAAAGAATGCCAGGAACTTATTTCTCTTCCCTGACACCTCTTGTCTCCTTCCTTCTGACCCTCAGTTCCTTCTTTCTGTAACTCCTACTTCCTTTCCTTTTCTGATAGTAACAGAAAGAACTCCAGAAAGGTGGGAAGATGGCAGGAAATCGGATGAGATAGAACCTGGAATAATAAAATAGCTCGGCACTCAGGGGTTAGGGAAGTCTTCCTTGATATCTAAACTGAAACGTAGAAGGTGAATTTCTCAGGTAGAGACAAGGAGGTGTCAGGAGCATACTAAGCCAGGCAACATACTGTGCACAAGTCTACAATAATGGGAAAGTTGATTTTGGGACAACTGCAGCTTGGTAAACCTGGAGTTTGGATTGGGAGAGTTGACGCTGAAAAGTTATTAGGTTGGTGCAAAAGTAATTGCCATTTAAAAGGTTAAAAGTAATTGCAAAAACTGCAATTAATTTTGCACCAACTTAATAGCAAGCGTCAGAAAGGGTTTTTTGAATTTCTTACTTGAGTAGCCATAGCAAACCACTTACATTGCTTTGTTTATTTGTTGAGCAGAGGAGTGATTTCATATAAAATGAAAAGTGGATTGACGTGTGGGGGGCATGAACTCTGAGGCAAAGATATCTTCCACTGGAGTGTTGATGAAATCAAAACAGGGCACAGGGGTAAAAAGTGGAGAGATATGAATTGATTCCAAGGTTTGTTTGGTGGTGGTGGTGGTGGTGGTGGTGGTGGTGGTGGTTTTGGAGCTAGATTTTGTCATATTTAGTAATGGATTAAGATGGAGTGCTGAGGGAAAGGGAAAAACCAAGGTTTCCGGTTTGAACAGCTGGAGACATTCACTGAAGTAGGGAACTGAAGGCTTAGAGTATGTCGCTGGAAGGCGCAGAGTGTTTCAGTTATACCTGGGATTTAATTTCTAAAGGTAACAGAGTGACAACATAGAGAGGTCAATGGCACGATAGAGGTCTTATTACTCACAGTTCCCAGGAGAAGACGACACGCAACGCTATGCCAGGCTACAGAGGAGGCAGAAGGAGCAAAAAAGAAAGCATGGTTTTCTTTCTTTATCATGGTTTCCCTGGGAAGGAATGGGCAAGGCAGCGGAGGCCAGTTTGAGCAAGTTTAGGTTTTGATAGTTTGAATAATTTCAGTAGGGTGTTCTCTGGTTGTCTGGTACCTGGTCCTGGAAATATCGGCTTGGTGTGTGAGAGTTAGATAAAGGAGGTGTTGGAGACGTGGGCTTTGGATTGGTTGAGTTGCATGTGCAAGGCTACTCACTGGGGAGTCGTTTGCTATCTTTTGAAATTAGCTAGGCCTGGGAAGGGCAGTCTCTCCCTGGCTAGCAAGGCCCCCAAGATGTGAAAGCATTATCAAATATAGAAAATAAAAAACATGGTGAATACACAGGGTAGATGTGGCTGTCACTTAGGACAGTGGTTCTCAACATTGGAATCACTTGGAAGGCTTGTTAGTGTGCACATGACTGAGGTCTGGGGAAGACACAGAAAATAGGCATTTGTACGCATATTGCTGGTGCTGGTGAGGGACGGCATTTTGAGAACACTGATTGAGGGTCATATCCAAAAGGAGCGTAGATTCAGGGAACATTCTTGGGCCATTGACTATGTGGCTCTGAAATTCAGCATTGACTATTAAGCTAGAAACAAAAATTGGAGGGGGGTCCTCGTCATCAAAATGATAATTGACATTTGGGGAGCACATGGAGGTGTTCAATGTATAAAGAAAAGTAAAAAAAGACGAAACCCCAAAGCTCACTGACCCTTGAAGGTAGAGGAGTGAGAGAAGTCCCCAAAGGAGACACAGGAAACGGCAGAAGGGCCTTAGGAAGCCAAGGAGAGAAGGCGTTCCCTGCTCCGTAACCACTTATATTAATTACAGTTATACCTACATGTTTTAATAAGCAGCTAAAGCAGTGCACCTGATTTTTTTAATAAAAAAGTTAAATGTGTCAATTAGAATTCTAATAGTCTCCTTAGGAGGCTGTGGAATTATTCCTAGCATGTTGTTACCATTTAAAACCATTTTGGTACTCCTTTTTCAGATGATCATTTTCAGTGCTGTGGTTTTCTTTTTTACTGTTCTCAGAGGTACCAAATGTTCATATTTCGAGGGTGGATTTGATTTGATCCTCATTCTTAAAAGCCTCATGTGGTTTATAAAATAAATAAATGCTAAACCTCGATGCAATCAATTTCTGGACTAAACAAGGAGGTACCTGCTAAAATGTCTTACGTTTTTTGAAACTGTATTTGAAGACAGTTTCAAAAGAGTAGTTTAGTTCCTAAATTGTTAAATACTCACTGCATTAAAGGACAACATTCATTTGAATGGATACGTTCTTGGTCAATTTGTTTTCACTGTCTTCTTACCTGATAACCATCTCATGCAGATCCATATACGGGTATGACTTTCTAACAGTTGTCACCCCAATAAACTTCAATTAGAAAAAATAGTCATGGGGATGTAAAGTATAGCATAAGGAGTATAGTCAATAATATTTTAAGAACACTATATGGTGTCAGATGGATACTAGATTTCTCAGATGGCTCTGAGAAATCTGTTGACTTCAACTTTCTTTTTTTTTATGAGTAATTTTCATTTTATTTTACATTTTTGCTTTTTCTTATAGATATTGCAGAATATATTCAATTAAGAGAACCTGGGGAGTGGTGAATTGTCTGCACATTTCGTGGCACAATTAACTAGGGACAAAACTTGCAGTTGTAGGAAAAACCCCTTCAGGAGTGAAGTGAGGTCCTTAGGATGCCCCCTGGCTTTCAGAGCCTAAGTCTTTGTCAATATACAAAAACCAATTGTACAAAATCCCTGTCAGGAGAAAACACTACCATAATACATTACATTATTGACACGTGGCAATCTGGATAGTGGTAGCTAGCTAGTGTGAAGGGAGCAGGACTGGTGGGAAGCTGGAAAGTTCAGGATCTAGGGTAGAACAGTGGCGTGGGAGAGTGAAATGGTTAGTGCATGCCTCAAAAATCCTCGTTTTTTTCAAACCAGTGCCTAGGATGCTTTTCTCAAACAGGGTGGATTTCAACTTTCTTGAGTCTGAAATTCATGGTATGTGGGTACTGTGTGGTGATAACCTCATCAGCCTGTCTGGAGAAGCTCAGAATCTCATTCAGAAGATTCCCCCCAAACTATTCTATCAAGAATGTAGATAGGAAGAGTCAGGGGAAGATTCTCAGTCATGTACGGCATTTTCCTCATGTTGGAAATTAGTTTACTAAATGCAAGGTGTTGCCTTGTCATTACGAGAAGCCCTTCATATTAATATAAATGCACATGGCAATTGTGTCAGAAATGAATTGCCCCTCTAACTAGCACATGGAAAGAAGAGTTCTGAGATTTCTCATTTACATACCTTTTAAAAACACACTGTTTTAAACATGGTATGCTGTTTCAGGTTATTCAGTTCGTTTTTTATTTTATATTCCTTTGTGTATATATTTTGGTTAATCCCTGTCCTGAAATTCCTTTAGCACTTGAAATATATATATATATATATATATATATATATATATATATATATATATATATGAACAGAATACTTGGCTTTATTTATTCCCCTGACAGAGTTGTGTTCTGGATGTACATAATCAGTTGTAGGCTATAAATCCATTATTTTAGGGTAAACTTGAACATGCGTCAGAACTACTTGAAGACGTAAAAACACACATTGAAGGGTCCCACCCCCAGAGTTTCAGATTCTGTCAGGGCTGATCATTTGCATTGCTAGCAAGTTTTCAATTGAGATTGATGTTACTGGTCTGGAGACCAATTTTTGAGAACCATTAAATGAAGGAAAACAAGATGCAGACATTTTCTTCATTGACTTTTACCACTGAAGACATTCAGGCAGAGAAAGAGACATCAAAAGTTGTATAGCTATCAGTTGGATCTGGATGGAGCCTGAGAATTTGCATTTCCATCAAATTCCCAGGGAATGCTGTTGTTGCTGCTAGAGGACCGCCCTTGGTGAACCACTAGTTAAAATATCATTAAAAAGCTTTAGGCCAGCAAAATCTCCTACATAATGGGACCTAAAGAGTTATTTGGGTTTAATTTGGTCAGTGGTTTCTTGTAGGGCTAAATTAGCACCAGCAGAGCTGAGGTTCACTATGGATTGATAGCAGTCAGAACGGATACTTTGAGGAAAGCTGAGATTGGTTTTGCAGGCAGGAGAAAGAAATGTTTAAAAAGCAAAGAAGCCAAACATTAAGTTGTTCATTGGGGGAAGAAAGAGACAGGGAGTAACTAGAAATTTCTTATACTGGTTCAGCAAGGCAGGGCCCTCACAACCACAAAAGAGAGACATACAAATGCCTCCCAAGAGGTGATTTCCTCAAAAGGCACGCAGATTTTCAGAATTCATGGCCTCCTTCAGGCATAATCTGTGCCATGCCTCATCCATGCTACTTCTATTTGAGTATCCTCTCCCAGTCCTATACTTGCCTAACAAGGCTCCTACCCTCTAGAGCAGGGGTGTCCAAACTTTTTTCAACGTTTTTTACCAAGGGCCATATGTGGTAAAATACACAAACAGCTGGGCCACTCACTCGAGATGAAGTACGTATTGCCTCACCTGGTTTATTTAAGTAACTAAATATATTCTTGGAATTTGCTGCGGGCCAATTAAAAACGGATTGCGGGCCGCAGTTGGCCCGCGGGCCGCAGTTTGGACACCCCTGCTCTAGAGCTTACAGTCTAATTGGGAAAACAGCCAATCAATTTGTGACTTATGTTTGTCTTGAAAAAGTTACTCTGCCTGCTGTGTGGATAACAGGATATGGAAGCTGCAGGAGTATAGCTGATGCCCTGTTCTGTGTTCCATTTCCTCAGAGCTTTGCTCTGTCAGAAATCTCCTTCTTTCATAACTTTTAAGTCATCTTCCTTCTGATCCTTTACTGTCAGTTTACCCTTTCCTACCCTTCAAAAACAAACACACTCACTTATCAACCTCATCACCATTCCTGTACCACCACCTTTCAGTGTCCCTCCTTCATTTCATGGCCAATCTTTGTGAAAGAGTAATACAGCTGGCTAACTCCCCTCCATTACCCACAATACACTTTTGAACCCATATGATCTATTACTTTTACATGCCAGGCAAACTGTTCTCACTAAGAAAACTAATTTCCTACCCCTTGCCAAATTGCCTGACAGCTTTTCTGCATAATATTTTCCTTCTTTATTTCCTTGACATCCTCTTACCCAGCTTTTCAAATCTGACCTAGCTGCCTACTTTTCAGTCTCTCTCCCAGGTTATTCATTCTCTGCCTCTTCCATAAGTGTGGATGCTACCCAGATCCCATCCTCAGCCCTTCTTCATTTTCCATCCCACACCCCTTCCGTGATCTCATCTCCATCCAAAACTCCATTTAGTACCTATCAGCAGACGACTCCCTAATCATTATCTCCTTTCTCTAGCTTTCTCCTTCCCATGCAATATTTATTTTTGCAACTCCCCAATGAACCTATATATTTAGACCACAGGACTGGTACTTAATGATAAGCAGGGGTAGGATGTACTGGCTAGTGGTTACTCTGATTGGTTTGGCTTTTGCTACAGTGGATGTTAAATATTTTGAGTCTTACGCCATCCATAGTCATTTCAAAATTAGCATGTCCCAAACAAAATTTCTAGCAAATCTGCACATTCACTTCTATTCCCTAATTCGAAAATGGCACCACCATTTACCCAGTTTCCTAAGCCAGAAGCCTCTGGTTCCAGCCACACTTCTCTCTATCCCATACACATCTACACTGGCATGAAATATTGCTAATTCTACCTCCAAAGTCTCTCTTAAAATAGTGTTTTTCTCTATGACTATCTAGCCCTCATTTCTGGCCTTTATCACTGTGCAGTCAAGCACACCTGATTCGAATCTTATAGCCTTAGGCAAATTTCTTACTCTCTTCTAGCTTCAATGTCCTCATAAAATTTCTACTTCTTTGGCTGGCTGAAAGGATTAAATGAGATTCCTCCCTTATCCATTTTTGTTTTTTGTTTGCTGTGCTTTTGGTGTCATGTCTATGAAATCAGTGCCAAGATCAATGTCATGAAACTTTTCCCTATGTTTTCTTCCAGCAGTTTTATAGTTTCAGGTCTTACATTAAATCTTTAATCTATTTTGAGTTGATTTTTGTGTATAGTGTTTGATAAAGGTCTAATTTCATTCATTTACCTGTGGATATCCGGTTTTCCCAACACCATTTGTTGAAGACACTTTCTTTCCCCATTGCATATTCTTGGCACCGTTGTGGAAGTTCAGTATAGATTTATTTCTGGGCTCTCTGTTCTGTCCCATTTGTCTATATGTCTGTCGTTATGTTTTAATTACTCTAGCTTTGTAACATATTTTGAAATCAGGAAGTGAGATGCCTCCAGCTTTATTCACCTTTTTCAGCTTTTTTTTTTTTTTTTTTTTTTTTGACTATTCAGGATCTTTTGTGGTTCCCTATGAATTTTAGAATTTTTTTTTCTATTTCTGTAAAAAAAAAATGACATTGGGGTTTTGATATGGATTGCATTGAATCTCTACATTGCTTTGGGTAGTATAGATATCTTAATAATACTAAGTCTCCCAACTGGAAAGATAAGCACAGCTTATCTTTCCATTTGTTTGTATATTCTTTACTTTTTTTTCATTAATGTTTTCAGTATACAAATCTTTCACTTCTCTAGTTAAGTTTATACCTAAATGTTTTATTCTTTTTGAAATATTGTAAATGGAATTGTTTTTCTAATTTCCTTTCAGATAATTTGTTATTAGTGTATAGAAATGCAACTGATTTTTTTATGTTGATTTTTGTATCCGGCAACTTTACTGAGATTACCACAGTAATCAAATGCAGTCAATAAAGAGTAGTTACTATTGTAGTAGTTACAGTAAAGAGTAGTTACTATGGGGCCGGCCCAGGGGCTCAGATGGTTGGAACTCCATTCTCCTAATGCCGAAGGCTGCTGGTTTGATTCACACATGGGCCAGTGCCAGATGGCTCAGTTGGTTGGAACGGGGCCTCTTAACCACAAAGTTACCGGTTCAACTCCCGCAAGAGATGGTGGGCTGTGCCCCTGCAGCTAAAAAAAAAAAAAGAGTACTTACTATGATTGTTGCTGATGATATTATTGCTAGTAGTTTCACCTAGAAAACTGCAGTAGTTGCTGAACTGCATCTAGTGGTTTTCCTGCATCTGGTTGCAGTTCCTCAGCCACAGTAATCTTCTAACATGAAGGATGTCCCTGTCACCTCCATATTCATGTTTAAAACTCTTCAGTACCTTAATGAAAAACTTCCACATCCTTGGAGTAGTATTTAAAGTCATTCGTGATGTATTCTGTTCATGGCCCCATTTCTTTAACTTCCCCTGAGGAAGATACACAGCAAAAATTCACGGCTACCTACACACTCCACACCCTGTGTCTCCATACTTCTTTCTGCTGGGAAAACCTTCCACCTAAACCACCCCCTCTCAGCCCAACTAATTCTTATGTATTCTTCAAAATAATATCAAACTTCAGAATAGACTTCTGGTCTACAGGGGATCCCAAATTCTCTCAGTCGGCAAGATGTACAGGATGAACATGCCCCCCCAAACTGTTGTTCAGATATTTCAAAGTTAAATGGTTAATATTCATATTTGCAGAAAAGGAAATGGCAACAAAATGGTGGCACTGGTATAAAAATATGCAAGGGTATAATGTCTTCAATTCAGGATTATTTTTTCTAACATTTTAATATTAAATTAAACATTGAATATAAAAATGTTTAATCATACAGCGAAGTTGAAAGAATTTTACAGGGAGCATAGGTATACCCACCTCCTGTATTTTGCCATTAACATTTTACTGTTCTTGCTTTATAACATATCCATCCCTCTTTCTATCCCTCTTTATATGATTAATGTTTAACATTCTAATACTTTTACCCTTAGATAATAAGTTGCCTTTTAACAAAACATAGGTTTTTCTACATTGGTAAAGCAAAATAAACTTGTTCTTGTTAAAACAATATAAATTGTAATGTTTTCTAGTTCAATACATTGAGGTATTCATTAAAAATAGTACCAGAGAATATAAAACATGATTAATTAATATGCCACTGTGCCTGATTAGATGTAGCCCATTCAGAGGAATTGTTATAATTAAAGAGTCTGGGAGTCCCCATACATATATTAAAAAGCCTGAAGTTTTTTATTCCAGACGAATGTTTGGTGAAAACTGTTTTTTCCCATCTTCATAAAATTTTACTTTGACCTATATTTGTTAATGCACCATGGGTTAAGCTATACTCCAGCATGTGCTAAATAGAACTGGCAGTTTGGAAATTGGATTTTTTTCAGTGTCTTTTACATTAAATCCCCATAACACGTTATTGATTAATTTGTATCCATTACCATTTTAAATAAAATTCTCAGATTGTCAGGTGAGAATTAAAAGGAAGACAATTCAACATGGTAAGCCCCCTTTCAAGCCGGTCAGCACGTAGTCAGTGTGTCCTGTTATATTAGTATGGCACAGCTTTCCACAAAGTCACAGCATGATTTTATGTGCTGCAGTCGTATTGCTAATGGAGAATACAAGAAATATAAAATGTTTCTTTTCTGTAAGTTTTCATGACACCAGGTACACTGCAATGACTACATTCTGCAGTTCCAGAATTAGTAGCACACCATTGTGAATGGCTCAATTCACACTGTGATTACTCATTCAAGAGCGTTTTTCTTTTTGTGTTTTTTTTTTTTTGAGGGTTTTACGATGTGCAAAAGCATTACATTACGTAGTATATGGCAGAAGTTCTCAAGTGCAGATGATCTGTGAAGATTTCCTCCAGCAGCAGAGAAATGAGAAATATAAGGAATGAAAGAGAGAGGGAGGGAGTAGACAGAGAAATCATGGAAACTCGTCACCTGCCTTTCTTAGGAAACCCTGCCCTTTATTCTGAGAACTTGTCCTTCCGATGTTTTTAGTTGTTCAGATGTCCCTTCCATTACAATATGATGGTAACAGTATATGGTGAGTTTTATTTTGTTTTAATAGTTTACCTGGAAAAATTATCATTTGATGCCTGTATTAGTTATCTATTGCCACAATAATGCTGTGTAACAGACTACCCCACAACTCAATAGCTTAAAACAATGTGTTTCTTAAGTTCCATAGTTCGTGGTTTGATTTAAATTGAGGAGCTCATCTGATGTAACTGGATGAGCTTGCAAATCTGGAGGGTGGCTGGGAGCTCACATGTCTTGAGAGTGGTTGGCTAGATCAGCTCGGCACTGCTGCTTGTATCGTGCTCGTTCTTCCAGCCAGCTAGCCCAAGCATGTCTCTTGGCAAAGACAGAAGTGGAAGAGCAGGAGTAGAAACATGTAAACAAGGTTAAGTCTCTGCTTCTATCAAGCCTGCTAATATCCCATTGGCCACAGCAAGTTTTATTTCTCCCTTGTGGTAGGCAGAATAATGCCCCCCCCCAAAGATGTTCACGTCCAAATCCCCAGAACCTGTAAATGTGGTATGCCACATGGCAAGGTGGAATCAAAATTGCACATGGAATTAAGGTTCCTAATTAGGTGACCTTGAGATGGGAAGATTATGCTGAATTATCCAATGGGCACAGTATACTCATTGGGTCCTTATAAGTAAAAGAGGGAAACAGGAGAGTGGGAGTGAGAGACAGAAATTGATATGAAGATGCCATGCTGCTGCCTTAGAAGATGGAGAAAGGGGCCATTAGCCAAACAATGGGGCGGGGGGCGCTTAGTAGCTGGAAAAGGCAAGGAAACAGTCTCCTCTAGCTTCTCCAGAAGGATCACAGTCCTACCAACACTCGGATTTTATTCCATGAGACCCGTTTTAGATTTCTGACTTCCAGAACTGTAAGGTAAGAAATGTGTGCTGTTTTAAGCCACTACGTTTATAGTAATTGGCTACAGCAGTAATAGGAACTAATACGCCATCCATTGTCTAATCTTTTCAGTAACATTTACACTACGATATACTTCATGTTTTTCCTAAAATCGGCTCATCGTTTTTTGTTTTGTTTTGTTTTTGCCTTAAGAAAGTAAAATTATACTTTAATGTGCCAGTGTGTTTTTTCGTAATACATATGAAAATAAATGAACGTTAATGTTTACACTGTTCATCTGTGTAATACCACAAATCAACTCCCTACCACTAGTGTTAAGCAAACTGCATTTTGGGAAACATGGATATAGGTGGCCTAAAAGAGCAAGAGATTGTGCAAAAATGACAATTTTCCAGAGAAGGAGGCATTTGGCCAATAGGTAGAATTTGGGGCAAAGGTAAAGGAAAAAGACAAATGATCCAGTATGGTTCTAGTATACTAGTTGCATTTGTATCGAGCAATTTAAAGCTTGCTAATTTTGACATATCAATGCTGTTGAATTGTGCTTTCCACTAGCTGAAATGTTCAGCAGGACTCTTCACCTATCTGATGGTTTAAGCTACTTTTTGGAAACATCTTCTGAGCCCCAACCCTCCCCCAGCTAGGATACACACCCACTCCTTTCTGTAAAAAAGCCCAAACATTTTAGTAGAGCTCCTCAGTCATTTTAATATCATGGCAGACAGATAAGGTGACTCATGGCTATGGGCTCCAAACTGCCCGCAGTCCCTATATGTCACAGGGCTGAGGGGCGTCTATATCTGAGATCTCTGTAACCCAATCACAGCATGTGTTTCGGCACACTCATTAGGAAGTCCTGTTTCAGAGCATTTATCAACTATGAACTTCTTGAAGGCAATGATTTTGTTCTGTTCTAACTTCTATTCATAACAAGATATATGGTAGGTGTCAATAATTGTTGATTAAAATAAAATGAAATGAATAGCAAATGACTTGTCCAAGGTCAAACATGTATGCAGCTTTATTTCCATTCTCTTTGCTACCCTCCAGTGCCAGTTGTATATACTGATAGGCTACATCTGTAGGCCAGGCCCATCTTAGTTTCTGAATTAATCTTAGTGGCTCTGGTAGCACAACAGAATACTAAGCCTGCTACCTGGTGGGATTTGTACTTCAAATTCTGTGGATTGCAGACATCGTGTTCAGTATGTTGGGAATAAACCTGGGGTACCCAAATGGTTTGAAAGTGCCAGAATTCCTGACTTCCTTTCTTCCTCTTCTCCCCTGGTTTCCCTACTGGTCCAGTAGTTTTAGTTATTTGGATACTATTCAACTCCTGGCAATTTTTCTTACATGTGTTCTCTAGAAGCTGTCACAAGTTAGTGAAGGCAGGATGACATTGGGCGATAGTGGAAAAACCAGAAAACTGAGAGTTAGAAGCCCTGGGTTCTAGTAAAAGCTCTGTAGTGGAATTTAGGGCTCATCTCTTAACTTCTTTCAGCATCAATCTCCTCATCTGTCAAATAAGATTAATGATACCTGTCTTGCCTATACTTCAAGGTTGTTTTGAGGTTCATATGTGCCCCCCATATAGTCTATAAATCTCAGATGCATACAGATAACCTATAATATTCTACAGTAAGCTTAATATTTCCAGGGTTTAAAAAAATCAGTGACCAGCATTGATACAATCTAACATAATAATATATTGTCAATATGTGTGGGAGTCTCTCTGACTATTGATGTTAATGGAAGTGTGTATAGTTTCCCTAAAATAGGACAGAACTGCAATATAAATATATATCAATATATTTTAGCAGATTTATTTTTTTCAGTATAAAGATAACTTGGTCCAAAATTAGGTAGACAACTTTAATTTTTATTAATTTACACATAAAATGATGACATCAAAAGAGCTCCTACTTTTAAAACCAAGTTCTTCCTTACATTGAAACTAATCTGTTATTTAGGACAGGGAAACTAAGCAGTTTGAAAATTCATTGGCATCATGGAACTAAAACAGTGGCTTTTGAAACTTCTCTATCAGTTTTCTTTTTCTTTCTTTTTATAAAAGGAGTTATGATATTTATGGGTGAAGCATACTGACTGGCCAAAAAAAAAAAAAAAAAAAAAAAAAGTAACACACTTTGCATACCCTTCACTTAACCATTATTCTGTTTTCAGCCACATAGGAACCCACCCTCTTTATCCCTCGGTTGATTTCCTTTCTTGAACATTTTCAGTTCTAAGCTCAGACAAATTGCTGTGGTTCTTTGAGAGGCTACACAAAATAAGTATTGTCCAATGCTAATACTTTGAAATGTGATATTGTAATTACTTACCAAGTGAACATTAATCACTGCTAGATTAGAATGGAATTACCTGTTATATTCACATTAATAGCAAATGAGCTTGCCCTGATTGATGTTCTTATAATGAATACAAAAGGAATTAATAAGGATCTGGCACACACCAAAGGAGGTGTTGTCACTAAGGGCATACCATCAAAAGGCGAGTCATACTTTATAATAAGCGAGTATTAATTAAAGTAAAATCACAATGAATGCCTATTGAATTACTTATATTCGCATTACAAAGATATTAGACTGCTGAAATTAATGCGATTGTAATACATTTTATAAAACTTAATAGTGAGTCATCATTTAAAACATTTAGGAAGCAAATACTTACTGGTGTTTGTTAAATAGTTATGCCAGCTATTTAGCTTTTTTCAGTGACTTATTAGCATAGGGACAGTGAGGAATAATACCAAATGTTTTATTATATGTATATATATGTATATATCTTTTTATCTGAAAGTATGCATTTTGTTTCAGCATTTTTGCTTATTTCCAATAGAATATTCTAAAAGGCCTCTAAATTGTAGATGTAACATTGACTAATTTCTGTTTTAAAAAAAATGTATCTGAAAGCTGATCTGCTGTGAATATTGAACCAGATGTTAAAGAACACCCTAGTTAGAACTGAGACTTGGGAGCAGAGAAGCAGAACTAAACCATTCATATACAAGTTCTAAGGAGTAAATGAGCATACACTTATCAAGGGGAATAAAAAGTCAGGCTCTCTTAGTTAAGGTGCTTTCTTCTTTTTTTTTTTTTTTTTTTAATATACCCTTTTTTTGAAAAAAAGCTTTTAATTTATTTTAAGTGTGTTTTTCCAAGACCCAATGGCTGCAAGTCAAGTAGTTGTTTCATTCTAGTTGTGGAAGGCTCAGCTCACAGTGGCCCATGTGGGGATCAAACCGGCAACCTTGTTGTTAAGAGCACCGCACTCTAACCACCTGAGCTAACCGGCCTCCCCTTATCTTTCTTTTTTTTTTAAAGTAATATTTGCAGTTTTCTATGGCAACAAATCTATAGCAGAAAGCAAAGAGTTTTGCATTAGTTGAATGATCAGAATATCAGTTTATAATTTTGCTACATTGAATATTGTTTAAAACAATTTAGAATGATACTAAACTAGCTATAAAACACACTACTCTAATATAAGTGTTAGCATTTAAACTAGATTAAAAGAATTACATCTTAAAAAGAGTGCATGTAAAAACTGGTGAAATCTAAATGAAGTCTGTATTGGAGTTAATAACATTGTACCAATGTCAATTTCCTGCCTTTGATAATGTACTATGGTTACTTAAGATACTATCATTGGGAGAAGTTGGATGAAGGATACACGGGGACTCTCCACTTTATTTGCACTTTCTTGTGAGTCTTAAACTGGTTTAAATTTTTAATAGAACTAAATATATATAGATATAGATATCTATAGATATATATATAGATATCTATATCCATATCTAGATAGATAGATAGATAGATAGATAGATAGATAGATAGATAGATAGATAGATAGATATAGAGAGAGATGCTATCTTTTCTCTATAACCAGTGGCTAATGGCTCAGTCTGAAAGAATGTGTAGAGGTGGTTGGGAACTGCTACGTTCATTGCATTTCTGATCTGGACTGAATTGATGATTCTTAAATTAGTAAGTGAATATGTATGCCAGCATATGCTATGGAACATATAAATATATAAGATAAAATGATAGAAACTAATTATTCCTTGGCACGTTGCAATGGGTCCATTTAATACTGTTTCTGTAGGAAGCTACTATAATTATAAAAATGAGCACAGCCAAACAGCCAAGCAAACGAACTGAAGTTTAAAGGTGTGCATGAGATTTGAGCTGCCTAATGATGAGTTTTGCATTTATTTTCACACATTTTATTTTCATTTTAGTGTTCCACATTATATGGTACAGGGTCAAAGAAAAACTCTAAAATATGCGTTCAAAACCCTGAGGTGCCCCTCCTTCTGAAAAGGGAGCACCACAATGACTACCACCTCCTGGGTTAATAGCATCTAAGAACAAACCAGCAGTTGTACCGGCATGATTTAGCTCCTGCGGTGATGGTTATGATTTTTATTTTATTAATTTTGCAATTAAACTGCAGAGTTAAACTCAACATATTTCAAGCTGTGGCTTTTGTCAACCATCTCACTAGTTAATAGATAACTAGATGTTCAACAACAGCAAAAGCAGAAAAGTATTACGTCTATGGCACCAATTTTGTGTGGAAAAAAAGGATTTAGTTTTTAAATCTGATAAAAGTTTCATAAATTAGTGTCATTCTGTATCTGAAAAATAAAATAGGTTTAAAAAGCAGAGCAGAGTTTTTAAATAGCTACATTGTGAGCCCAACCTACCTGCTTAACACCAAGAACTTGCTGAAGCACCATGTGAATACAGCATCACCGGGTATTTCAAAGGCGGTGGGAGAAAGGTTGAAAGGAAATTTCTCTAAGCCCCGGGAATGTTACTTCTAGAAAACAGTGTGTATTTAACAACTTTGTATAAACGTATTAACATCTATCTTATTTTCCTGATGGTGAATATGTATTTTGTGATAGGGAACCATGAATATTCCACATCTCATTCGAATAGGAAATTTTTATAGAGAAAATGGCATTTGTAAAAGATTACGAGAAATGTACCTTGGCTAATGAAATTATAGTTTTATTTTGTCTCCCGGAAATGAGTTAGAGTTAGTTTTATGTCTGGTCTGGGATGGCCAAATATGATGTGCCATTTGCTAAAGACTGAACACAGGAGAGAAACGAAATAGAGGGTTGGTAGTGGACAAATCACTTTATGATTTAAAAAAAAGAAAAAGAAAAAGGTCGAGTTGCTGACTTGGTGCATCTCACTTTAGTGGTTAAGTGAACTACTGGCCATCTGGGCACCTTTCTGGCTCTGCCTCCCTGTAGCTGGGTATCATGGACAAATAACCTTGCTTTACAGAACGTTAGATTCCTTGCTGACAGACTTGGAATTCTAAGGTCCCTGTGAGACCCACAGTTCTGTGTTTCACTCAGAGAATCCTTTGCACTGTAGTGGAACATAGTGATAAAAATGTAACTCGGTGTCTGAACACTGGCTATGCTACTTTCATAAGATCAGTGTGATCTTTCTACAAGCTTCTTCACCTCTCTAGGCCTCATTTCTAAAGTGAGGGTAGACATAAAGGTTAATATCGTGAAGATTAAATGAAATAACTTACATAAAGCACTTAGCACAATACGCTGCATATTGTGAAGGTTTGTATATGTTTGTAGCTTTATTTTCTTATCATCATTATTGTGATTAATAATAATGAACCCTGTTTGTTGAGGCAGTTGGTTCTATCGAGGGTTTCCAGATGGAAATTCCTGCCCATTCTCAGGATTTTTTTTCGCTTTCCCATTCCCGAATCCTGAGGTACAAACTTTTCTGTTCTCCACGAGGAGTCGTTTCCACAAAGTGATGGCTGATACTGCCAACCACCTGGGTTCAAGGAGCCAATTTTCCCAATTTCCCAACCAACTTTTCTCAGTATTCAGGAATGGAAAAATGGAAAAATTCCTGAGAACGGATGGGAATTCCTGCCCGGAAACCCTAGCAATAAATAGGAAAAACGTCTAAGAGATACATTGTGAGTAGTATGTTTATTTCCCACTGTGGGTATTACTGGGTTCAAGGAGCCGATTTTCCCAATTTCCTGACCAACTTTTCTGGGATTTGGGAATGGGAAAGAGAAAAAAATTCCTGAGAACGGGTGAGAATTCCCACCTGGAAACCCTGGTTCCCTCCTCTTATCTCACAGTCAAAATAGGTTAAAGGGCTTTTTATCTCATTTCTGATGATGTGTTATAAATACTTACCGTAATTAGCCTCATTTGGATATGGCCCTTTATAGTTTCAAAGTGTTTTTTTTATGTTACCTTAATAAAATTTCAAAAGTGAGTGTTAAAAAGCCAGATTTTACAAGAGTGCCACTCAGAGAAGAAGTAAATATTTTGCTCAGTTCATTTTTCAGTTTAGCTGCTTCAAATCTTCTCATGTCTCATCATATGTCCTTTAGTGAACAGAACGCTAACCAGAGTACAGCCTTGTATGTATGTATTCATTCAGCCTGGAAAAGACCCAGAGGTACAAAAATTGGGATAATCCCAATTTCCAGTGGAGGTTAGCTTATTTAGTACAAGTTTCAGGAGTTCCATAAACAGTATATTAAAATATTGGCCTAGCCATATTTGAGTTAGCCTGCCAATATTCGAATGTTTAAAACCTGTAAAATTAGCAGGATTTTCTTTTTGCATGTTTCAACCTAATAGTTAAAAGAAACTCATGTACTTTAAAGTTACAAATTTTGCCCAAATATTTTACAGCAAAAAATAATGAGGAAAATAAATATTGCTAGTAAATTACACCTGGGAAGTTCAAGGCTATAAAGAATTCGGACTCATATAGAACAGTACTTATTTGCAGTCCTCCAGTGGCCAAATTTAAATGATTACCATCCCACCCACTCCTTTACTTTATACCCTGACCCATGCAATTAGCCAAATATCTTGTTAGCAAATTTTTCCTTTCCATAGGTCACTTATATCTGGTTAGAAATGGTAGATCATAAAACTTCACTAAAATGAGAATAGGGAAATTTAAATGATATTTACCCACAAGGAGAAAGAATGTGGGAGTAGAAACGATAAAATATGAGAGCTGACAATTTTTTTGAATATGTAAAGGTAACAGAGGTGTTAGCATCTCTGGGAAAACTGAATACCAAGTACCTAGAACCTAGAAAGTCTTAGGAATTGGAGCCTTAAGATACTATAGAAGGCAAGGCTGAACATGGGGCTGAAAGTGGGGGGGATCTGTCAAAAATGTATCTTAAGTAGCAATTAGATCCCCAAGCTTCTTAGCCCTTTCCATGGAATCAAAATCATTGCCTCTCTTCTACCCAACAAGGATACTAGAGCTTTGTTATCCGTAGAAATTGTACTAGAAAAGCTTGACATCTGGGGGTATCAGGTACAGAAGAAGGCATGGGAGAGTTTCCACAGTGAAAATGGAAATTAAGTAAAACTACAGGTACTAAATAAGCTCATGCACTTTCCCCAAGGCTCAAGTCCTGATTGGCTCCAGGAATACCAGCAGCAAATTAGATGTTTTCTTAAGACAAACTGAGTGGCCTTAGGGAAAAGACCTATTGATACTCTTATTTGGGGGGTCTTTGCCCATGTATATAGGCTGAAATTCACCTAGTGAGAAGCCCTACAGAAAAAGCTTATCATTAACTTTTTAATGCCTAAATCCTAAACATGGATAAGAAACAAAAGATCATCAGACATTTAAGGAAATGAGACCAAAATAAAAAAAATGGGAAAAAAAGAATTCAGGGGAAAGAGATACCTATAATAAATATCCCTAGAGAGATAAGAGAATATATGGGATCCATGAAACAAAAAGAAGCTTTTATTAAAAATAAAAATTCAAAGAACAAGGATGGATTTCTGGAAACTAAAGTTATAATAACAAAGATTATAAAATTAAATTAAAAGTGGAAGGGAAATCTCCAAGAAAGCTGATAAAATAAAGACTAAGAAATGAACAAAGAAAAGAAAAGCTGGGAGGCTTCCAGTAAAGATGGTGGGATAAGCAAATGCTGTCCTTGCATGCTCTCATGACCACATCAAAATTACAACTAAACTACAGAAAAACCAAAAGTGAAGTCTAGCTGAACTGAAGCCCTACAACTAAGGACATACAGAAAGAGCCACCTCGAGACTGGCAGGAAGAGCAGAGACATAAAACAGGATGGTCCCACACGGTATGTGGTGCTTAAAAATCGGAAGGGATACCTTTTTTGGTGGAGGTTAGGGGAATGGAGGAAAGAATGGAACAAATTAAGTAATTGCTATATTTGCACATGGAAAGCCACTATTAGAGTGGCTTTAGAATTCTGTAAAGTGATTGCAAAGACATAAGTATACAGACATTTAAAACTAAGCAAACAAAAAATTAGTTATGCCTGGAAGAACAAAAAGTTATACAAGAAAAAAGGAAATATAAGCATCGTACACAATATTTGACTCAGCAGTGAACAGTATTAGTCACAATAAGGTAACCCTTAAATGTTGACCTTTTTTTAAACTTTTTTCTTTTGAAATAGAGATTCACAGGAAGAAAGAATAGTACAGAGAGGTCTCAGGTACCTTTCATCCAGCTCCCCCCCCCCACACACACACACACTATGGTTATATTTTATGGAACTTATTGTATACTCTCAAAACCAGGAAATTAGCATTGCTACTGTGTGTATGTTTGGTTTTGTGCCATTTTATCTTGTGGAAATTTGTGTAACCACCACCACAATTGAGGTACAGCACTATTTCATCTCTACAAATATCTCCCTCATGCTACCTGTCCTCTTTTCTCCCAACATCCCCACCATCTTCCTGGCAATCACTAATCTATTTTCCATATGTATAATTTTGTCATTTTTTAGAATATTGTATAAATGAAATAATAAGTTTATGACCTTTGGGAATTACTTTTTTCACTAAGCATGATGCGTTTGAGATCCATCCAAGTTGTTGTATCAATAGCTCATTCCCTTGTACGGCTGACTAGTATTCCACGGTATGGATTACCACGTTCTGGTTAAACGTTCACCTATTGATGGTTGTTTCCAGGTTTTGGCTCTTACAAATTACGCTGCCATGAATGTATGTGTGGTTTTCGTGTGGCTGTACGTTTTCATTTCTCTGGGATAAGTGCCCAGGAGTAAAATTGCTGGGCCATATGGTAAATATGGGTTTAGTTTTTAAAAGAAACTGCCAAGCTATTTTCCAGGTGGCTGTATTATTTTACATTTTATATTCCCACTAGCAATGTATCGGTGATTCAGATTCTCTGCGTCCTCATGAACATTTGGTATTGTCACTACATTTTTTTGAACTGTTCTAATAGATGGGTAGTGATAGCTCATGATTGTCTTCATTTGCATTACCCTAATGGCTAGTGGTGTTGAATATTTTTTTATTCACTTATTTACCATCCATATATCATCTTCAGGGAAATGTTTCTTCATATATTTTGCACATGTGCTACTTAGAGATTTTTTTAACTGTTGAGATTACACACACACACACACACACTTTAACAGACACACACGGGAGTGGCAAGAAAATTGGTGGGTAAAAGACTGCTAGATCCTCATTTTCATAATGAGAAACCAACAGGTAACAACTAAAATTGATAAGTTAAGAAGTTGGGTTATAAGCACAATATTTAGGCATATGGATATAAATACCAGAAAACAATGCCTAAAAGAGATTGGAATAAAGCAGGTGGAATGGGTTAGGGTAGAAGTATACTGTTTTTCACTATAAGTCTGACAGTATCATTTCATTTTTTTGGAACTATATATATGCAATACTTGGATGACTTCTAAAAATAGATTCTAAAACACATGGCTTATTATTAAACCAAATTCTAGGAACTAACCTCAGTTGGGATCAGAAAGCAGAGTTTTTATATTGATTTCTTAGTAATTGCATCGCACAGTCTTTAAGATTTATAGGTCTAATTGGTTAGGCATTTTAGTAGCTAACAGTTACTTTATGTTCACTGTCAATATCGGACATCTCTACTTAAAAGCTTCCATCTCTCAATCCTTTTTCCTTAGTAGTGCTCCTAATAATATCATGTATTTTCTCGTGCTTTTATACTTCAAGCTTTATGGGCAAGGATTGAAGGTGCTGAGCCTAGAATAGAGATAGGAGTTTCTGAGCTAGGACACAACCACATCAGCATTAGACACACATCACCTTTATCAAACCATCTCCATATACACAGATCCTAATGAAATTTTCTGAAGTCTTTTAGAATGTTTATATCAAATCAGAAAATAAGATTTGGCGTTAGGATACTCTTTAGCTAATGACATCACTATCGTGATTTTTGATGAGAGAAGAATGTACTTTAATAAACCAAGCAATATTCAGAACAGATCATCATCTAATACTACTTAGAAGTGTGCCTCATGCACTTCACCTAGGGACCTCTAAATTGGAAGGATATTCTCACCTGCTGAAGACTAAATGTTCAGCCATTTGAAAATTACCCATGTGCATCTTGTCTTTGCGGAGAAAGCTCAAAAATCAATCAGTGGAAAGCAATCTAGAGTGAAACTTGCAACTCTCCTGGAAGTTCCACTGGATGGCTAATGATCCAAGGAGCAAGTGCCAAGAACAGTTATGACCTTGGTGCCTGCCACTGTTGAAACACCATAGAGCTTCAACAGACATTAGCAGAAAAAGCTTAAAAGGGTCATAGGATATGGATGTTGCTCAATATACCTTATTTTCATGTCAGAACACTATATCTTTCTCAGTGTTATGTCATTTCTCTTGCTTTCACTCTCTTTTTCTCTGTATTTCTGTAGGAGTCTTTGCCACCCTCTCTTTCTCTGTGTAGATGTAAATTTGGATGTCTTTTTACCACCTTCAAATAAATACATCCTTCTGAATATATGTGCATATTTGTCAATTGCTTCTTTTTCTTTATTTTTCAATCTTTTTCTTGGTATTTCTTTCTTTGGTTTCTGTGTGTATGGCTATGTTTTTACCCCCTCCATGTTTTCTTGTCCTTTTGCCTAGTTCTCTCTCATAATTGATCATAATATAGAAAATAAGTAATTGTATTATTGTCATATTTCAAAAAGATAAGCATACCATTTTATATTATTCCGATAAAAATTAAACTGGTTAAGTTTTTACTCACATAGCCTTCCTTCGACATGTGTGTCTGGGTGTTTGAGTATATGTGAAAATCAGTGACTATTAATAAAGCAGAAATCCCCACTCACTTGTCAAAACAAGAAACATAGGTGTTTTCTACCTGCCTTCTTTAAAAAAATATTCCATAGAACCCATGAGAAGTGAAGGGATTGACTATATATTTCTTCACTTAGGGTAGAAGTTACTTCTGAAGATTTTGTGATGAAATCATTCATGTATATATACAGCTGTAGTGACATGAGAAATGTATTCACTATCTGTCCTTTAAGCAGTTTTCCATAAATACTGTATATTGAACCTCAGCTTTAGAAAGGAATGTGTTATAGGCCATGTGAAGTTGTAGAGAATTATTTGGCAAAAACATGCATTACAATTACTCTGCATTGTTGAAAAAAACAGATCCAAATATTTTGACACAATAAGGCTAAAAGTCCTTTCATTAAAAATAAAAAGAAGGGATAAATCTTCACGACCTTGAATTTGCAATGAATTCTTAGATATGATACCAAAAGCATGAGCAACAAAAGAAAAAAAAAACATATAAATTGGGTTTCATCAAAATTAAAAACTTTGGTATGTTATTTAAAAAGTCAAGAAAGTGAAAAGACAACCTACAGAATGAGCAAAAGTCTTTGTAAATAATATATTTGATAAGTATCTAGTAGCCAGAATATATACAGAACTCTCACAATTTAAACAAAAAATAACAAACAGAAAAACAATTCAATTAAAATATGGGCAAAAGATTTGAATAGACATTTCTCCAAAGAAGATATACTAATGGTCAACAAGAACTGCAAAGATGCTGAATATCACTAGCCATTAAGGAAATGCAAATCAAAACCACAGTGAGATACCACTTTGTACCAACAAAGATGGCTATGATTTTTTTTAAATGCAAAATAACTACTGTTGATGAGTATGTAAATAATTTGGAACCTTTATACACTGCTACTGAGAACACAAAATGGTTCAGCCACTGGGGAAAACATTTTGACAGTTCCACAAAAAGCTAAACATAGATTTAACATATGACCCAACAATTCCACTCACAGGTATATACCCAAAAGAATTGAAACCAGGTGTTCAAACAAATTACTGTACATGAATATTCATAGCAGCAGTATTCATAGCCAAAAGGTAGAAACAACACAAATATTCATCAACCAATGAATGGATAAGGAAATCGTGGTGTATATCCATACAATGGAATATTATTCAGCCATAAAAGGAATGAAGTATTGATACATCGATGAACCTGAAAAACATTGTACTGACTGAAAGAAGATAAACACTAAAGGACACATATTCCATTTTTATGAAATAGCCAGAGTAGTTAAAACCATTCAAACAAAATACAGAGTGGTGGTTGCCAGGAGCATGCTGACGGTAAAATTGAGAGTAACTGCTCAGTAGATGTGGGGTTTTATTTTGGAGTGATGGAAATAGATAGCTGTGGTAGTTACACAACATTGTGAATGTGCTACATGTCATTGAATCGTTTGCCTTAGAATGGTTCATTTTCTATTATGTAAATGTCACCTCAATAAAAAAGAAAATTGGGAGGATTTTTTAAAAAATAAATATGATTCTTTTAAAAAGGCACCTGTCCTAATTGCAGCATATTCGTTTGTTCTATTGATAAGACAGTACCTGTATCATCTAACCTAGCATGCAGTAAGGGGCTCAGTAATTAGGAAGAAATAGTTATGGAATTAATAAATATGCTTTATTCTAGATTGTCCAGCAGTAGACCCAGAGTCAAGAATTTAATGCAAACTCTGAGTCAAAGCAGACCCTGAGATAAGGATTCACTTGGGAGGGGAGTAAAATAGCCATAGATAGATAGAGAAAAAGTGAAGCAATGAAGAGAAGGAATTCAATAAAAGATGCATTATCAAGAGAACTACCTCTGGGCTAGTGGAACACAACCCCACTGGGGAAATTCTGGGCGTAGTAAAAACCTGTACTTCCAAGTGATCTTACCCAAGTGACGAGGGAGCTGGGAAATTTATACACCAACTCCTGACAGTCATTGGTTGAGGACTGCTTTCAAGGGGAAGTTATTTCCTGAGCACTTCTGGCATTCCACCTTGGCAAGAAAAACACTTTTGTGACCAGAGAAAGCCATCAGAGAAACATAATGTGAGTCTTCACAGTTTGAAGCCAGGCCAGTGTGCACTGAAGTGGTAAGGATGTTTTGTCTTATTTAAATACGCAGATCTAAGGAAGAGACCTATGATGGTTCCTTCATAGGCAAGAATTTTATTTCAATCGGTCCAAGGTATGCTGGTTAAGAGAAATTGGAGAAAGCTCACTTCTCATTACTGTAGCACAATTCTACTCAAATACACTTTCTTTTTATTAAACAGCATTGCTTTATGCAATTATATAAAACATTTAAGTTGTATGTGGATCCTTTTTAAAAGAAAACAATTTTCAGCAATCCATACGAATAGGGCTTGGCAGCTTCAAGTTTTCCAGGACTCTAGTTCAAGAAGTAGTTCTCTAACTTAGTCATTCTCAACCAGGGACAATTTTATCCCCAGAGGACACATAATAATGTCTGAAGACATTTTGTTGTCACCTTGAGTTTTGGGGTGCTACTGGCATCTAGTGAATAGAGGACAGGGATGCTGTTCAGCATTCTACAAGGCACATGACAGCCCCCCACAACAAAAATGATTTGGTCCAATATGTCAATCTTGCCACGGTTGAGAAACCCTGCTCAAAATCAGCACTGTTCAATAGAATTTTCTGTGATGATGCAAATATTTTATGTCTGTGCTAGTCAGTACTGTAGCCACTAGTCATATGTGGCTATGGAGCACTTGAAATGTGACGAGTGTGACTGTATGCCAGGTATGATAAAATATACTGAGGGAGTACATGTGACTTATATCTTCACAGTCTTTGAAGTCAGAGCTCGTAGTCTAGTAGGGAAGACAGATTCTTAAAAATAACTTATTGTAAAAGAATGTGGTAAGTGTTATAACAGAGGATGAATAAGGTGCAAAATTTGAGACATCAGGACTCAGACAATTAACAGTTCTCCAAGGCAAATTTTCACTCTTAACTCAGAACATTATAATGTATAAAAGCTGCATTCTATACAAAAAAAATAATAATTTAATCATTTGTCATGTAACTCATTGCTTCATTTTATTTTATCCTTCTTCCAGAAAATACATATAAAAGACAGGGAATCTGACGGGGAGTTCAGCTGTATTTAATAATCCTATTGAATTTCTCAAGTCTTGCCAAGGAAGTCTGTTAAAGTATTGATTTTTTTTTATAAAGGACAATACGAATGGCATGACAGTCTCCTTAACATGTTACTCAAGCTTAAAATTAGTCTTGCATTTGGAACAATCTTGCCCCCCAAAAAATTGTTGGAGAACTTATGAAGAAACTTAACAGAAAAAAATTGATGGGCCACCGAGGCTGTGAGAACATGAAAATCTGAATGTAAAATATGATTAGCCATTGTCACATCTTTCTTCGAAGCTTAAGTTAACTCAATTTTCCCAATGATTCAAAGTGACACATATACTGTCAACTCATTTCCCTTCCCAGTGTGCCGGTACAATTTGTATCCACAGAAATATGTGGAAAAACCGATTAGTCTGGAATGCCAGAATCTACCAAAAACAAATATCTTTGTCACCTAAATGTAAATTAATGATAGCATAAGAAAGACAAATATATTAACTGACAATGACCTCAGTAACTAAGAAATACAAAAGCCAGTTCATGATTTAGAAAAGAAGAGAAATGAGATTGGCCACACAGCAACCAGTCAGATAACGTTTTCTCTGTTTACTGAAAAACCATATTTGAGGGACAAATCTTTATAGAAGAATTCCCTCCAAAATATCTATATACTCCCTTTTTAGGAGATGGAGTTTAATTCTCCCTCCCCACTTGAGTGTTTGCTGGACGTGGTGACTTGCTTTCAAAGAGTATAGAGAGGGAGAAATAGCTTTACAATGGAGAAGAAATCTGGCAGGCGCCACTTTAAGTGGTCAAGTTTAACATCACCAATGACAGTCATGTTGATATCATGTCACCGCTGATATAAAGTGATGCGAAGGGCAATTCCTGTCACCCCAGTCTAATCATGAGAAAACTTCAGTCACAACTGAAGAGATATTCTGCAATATACTGACTAGTCCTCTTCAAAAATGTCAGGGTCATGAAAAACAAGAAAAAGCTGAGAAACTCACATTGGAGGAGACCCAAACGACATGGTGACTAAATGCAATGTGAGATCCTCGATTGCATTCTGAAACAGAGAAAGAACATTAGTGGGAAAACTGGTGAAATCTGAATAAAGGCTGTAGTTTTGTTAATAGTGTTATATCAGTATTTATTTAAAATGTTTAGATAAATGTATCATCGATATATGTTATCATTAGAAGTTGTGTCTCAGGTACCTTTTTTTTCTTTTTTTTTTTCAGTTTCAGGTGTACAAAACAGTGTAATAGACATTTACACCCCTCACAAAGTGATAACCCCCCTCCCCCAATCTACTACCCCTCTGACTTCATATTTAGCTGCCACAATTCCATTGACTCTATTCCCTATGCTGCATAGGTATCTTTTTAAAGCAGAATAATGAATGAACACATAGTATTTGTGTTTTAATGAAAACTAATTTTATAAAAAGTTCAAATCATGACTCCTATAGAAATATAAAATGAATATGTGTCAAATGTTTATTATTAATAAATCATTAACTAATAAGAGAATCAGTAAGATGTGACAATTGGTTCAAAGGAGAATCTGAAGAACAGACACATATAAGCAATGGGGAATGCTGATAAGAATTTGATAACAGATGCAATACTTGTGACTATTCCCATAGAGAAATTCATTGCATTCCAGGAGACAAATATATTTGCATTTATATGAACAGGGGTTATTTGCATTACCATCAGCCTCCCACAAGTTCACTTTTAACTCAACAGAGCTGAAAACAGCCCAACCAATGATTTTGTAGACCCTTAAAGAATCAGATAATTCCTTAAGGTTTTGTTAGACAAAGTATAGGATTCCATTGAAAAGACACACATTAATCTTTTAATCATTTCAGGGTCTTTTTATGATGTCTTTTAACAGTTTGTATCAGGAACTTGACCCAAATTGAACCAATAAGCAAAAATAGGGACAGCAGGTATTTGCATGAGCTCACTGCAAATACTAATGTTTTATTAAAGTATATACCAGATCATTATTTGGTTTTTGGTTGTTTTGTTTTCTTTATTTCACAGTATTATGAACAAGAAAAGCTACAGTTTTAATTTTTTTAGAAGCTATAAAACAAAAGTAAAAGCAAAATGTCAAAATATTTACCGAATATAAATAGATTCTCTATCCTTTTAGATTGTATTCCTGGTTTGCTTTTCATAAACCTCATTTTTCTTACTTTTTTCATGGTTTCTAAGCTATTTTGGTAAGTAGTATCCCACTGTTACCTGATTTTGAATTTTGGCTCTAATGCCGATGGGGTGAATCCTGGGAGTGGGGACTCGAACCCTCGCCTAGAAGGTTCTTGGTTTCACGTAGGAAAGAATTCAAACGTGAGCCTATATAGAGTTCAAAATGCAAGTAAGCTTATTTAGCAGAGAGTAAGTAAGAAAGGGCCATCCCACAGACAGTGGTGGTCTCCATTCGTTAGTGGAAGAGAGACCCTCTTCAGCTGTCGGGCTAGGGTTTATGTGTGTTTCTTGCTTCTATGGAAAACTTCCTGGTATGGGGCACTTCTGCAAGGTACAAGAAGAATAGGGGCAGGTTTCCGTTTAACTTTTGCAAGGTACAGCCTGTGGCTAGTTTGTAATAGATTTAATTAGGGAATGGCCATAATGGAATCTCTTTGCCCAGTAGTCTTCGGATGGTCTGTTCTGTGTGATTGATTAACGTCTGCCCAAGTTCTGTGTCTGACAGCACGCAGGCAGCAGGCTTGGAATTCAACCTCCTAATTCCTTCTTCTGTAAAAATAGTCCTTATGCCCCTTCCCTGTTTTAGCTCTATTTTAAATTAGCCAAGTAACTGTGAGAAAGTTTAATATTTTTGTGCCTCAGTTTCCTCAGTTGTAAACCTGGGATGGTCATGAAATTACCAACTTCATGTGGTTGTTATTGAACAATTTTACTCTAGGCTAATTTATACAAACAACAGTTCCTAGGGCATCTCATCAATGTTATCATGAAATGATGTTGAACGAAAAAATGTTATTCAAGGACCTGCTGTATCTGCCATGTGGGCACTCAGCTATTTATTATCCTTAGAGTGATAAGACAGCACTACCCATCTTGCTATACTGAGAGCTACACCTGACAGCACTGAGTTAGCCTGTATTTTAAGCACAAATGTCATTACTATTTACATAACTACTTGTAAACTTGAGTCTATAGCTAGCACTGTTGAAGGAGGACCGTCTAATAATTTGATGCATATTAGCCTGGGGAGGGAAGGGTGGTGCTTAAGGCAAGTCACATTCTCATCCAGACAGCTACTGTACAACCTTTCTAAGGAACAGGGTTCCCCCTTCCTGTTTCTCTATCCTTTACCCCATTTTACATATTTAGTTTCAGCCCTAAAAGGAAGGAGGTATGAAAACGGACTCTCCCCTCTCCTCATTCACTGAGGTAAACCGGAAGTTTGGTGACAGTGTGGCAGCCGCAAATTTGGCTTCCTGCAGAGGGGATCTTTGCCCTCAATCCTGGATAAAGTTCTGAGTCTATAACTGCCAGAGTTGGTAAAGTAGGAACTTTGACCACTTCCCCTAAAAGTTTCTATCACTGGCATTCAACTTGTTAAGTAGTATATGACTCATGGAAAGACTGCTGCAAACTCCTGCTGGGCTGTGTGTAAGAACAGGGTAAAGGGAAGCCTTTGCAAAGGGCTATATGTACTTTTGAATCATTTTCTTCCTTCCTTGGTACCTACTGGTCCACTGGTCACCCTGATGTACAGTGAGCCCATGGAAAAATGAGCAATGTGTGGTAAATAGATTGACACTGTAGGTGCTTGAAATTATTCACTGAGGTCTATTTTTTCAAAAATAAAGTAATTTTCCTTATACTATGGAAGGAATGCTATGAGGGTCAGAAGATCTGCATTCTGCTACTACTTGTGCCCTTAACTAGCTGTGGCACTTTGTGTAAATCCTGTAAACATTCTGTTTACTTATAAGTAAATTAAGAGCCTTAGTTAAATGATTTCTAAGGCCCCTCTAGCTCTAGATTTCATAATATAGTACTGTTTTTATAAACTCAACATGTGGCTTTTTATTTTAAATGTTGGGTCTGGCCAATAACTGTAAGGTTTAAGCGTGCATATATTTTCGAGCCCTTACAGAGTAAGGCGCTCTTTCAAGAGCCTATTTTCATATGTCCTTTTCAGTGATATAAGTGAAAACGAGTTTATGGGCCCACTGAATCCTACCGTCCTGACTATTGTGAAGTTCATTCAGCTTTGTGTAGGGCTTATCTTTCTTTGTGCCACCTTAGACAACATTGCATTGAAGATTTGATAATTCAGACATAGTTCTTTTCTTTCATAGTCACTCTTTTTTAAATGCTCATAGACTCAGTTCTGTAATGATTAGAGAGCCATGCATCCGATTTGTTATTAATTGCTTCATTTTCTTAAAACCAGATCGCCTTGCTACACAAACTGTGGTTCATGGGCAACAAGTCTCAGCATCACTTGGGAGCTTGTCAGAGATATGAAATCTCAGACTCCATCCCAGAACTGTTGATTCAGAATCTTCATGGTAACAAGATCTCCAAGGAGTGCATGTGCATTAAAGCTTGAGAAACACCCTAGTATCATACATGTGCACACATGGTATTATATTCACTGCCAAAGAGAGAGAAAGATGGGAAACCGGAAACTCTCAGATGGAGATGAGTTACAACTGTGTGACTTTTATCAGTGACCTTTAATGACCTCATCTGTATAAAATGGACCCTAAACAATATTCCACAGTGTTTTAATTCTGGAGTGTCTAAGGCTGCCTTGAAAGAGAAGAAAAACCACCCAAGATTCTCTCACCTAAGACTTAAAGAGCTTTCCACTTACACAAGAGCCGGGGTGTGATTTTCCAGGCAGAATAGCTAACAGAAAATAACACTGTGAAGGAGAAAGTAAAAGGCTCCTTGTAGACACTAAGAGGGAGTGGCCAGAAAATACAAGGCAAAGGAGGAGAAAAAAGTCAATAGGAACCTGAGCAAGGGAAAAATTCAAAGATAGGGGAGTGGCTAGCAGTGTCTAAAGTTTGGTGTGAACACTACCCCTTGGAGTTCCAGCAAATAAAAGGTTCATTATGACACAATCTAAGAATTTACAGTGGAACCAGGGCCAAGCAGTCTGATTGTGGTAAGTTGAGGATTAGGGAAGTGGAGATAAGGGCTGGAAAGGAAGACATGAAAGGAAACTGAAAAATGGGGCAATAGCTAGGGAGAAATATAGGAATACACACAGTCACTACCCGAACAATGGAAAGGCTAAGATTTTGAATCCGTGAGCAAATAATCTACTAATTAAAACTCACACTATCGTAGGAACTTGTAGACTCACTAAATAATAGCTGAAAAGTGTCTGCTTTTTAGCGAGATCATTGTATATGAAAGTTATCTTTCAGTAGTGAGATGTGCTTCAGTACCATCTTTTTGTTTTTATTTCTGACTTTTTTTTAGTTTGAATTCTTTCTTCTTATCATGAAGATGATATGGTAATTTGACATGTCCTGTCACTTTTTTAAAAGATTTATACCAACTCCATTGACAGGTTTTCTACTGAACGTGTCCTGACAACTTCACTGAGGTTTGCATTGAATGTCATTGAACACAAACCAGTCACCGACCATAGTTAGATAGCCCATAGACATTCTACTTTATTGTTCCCCGATCTGGAGATGCAATTGTAGGGGAAGAAGGAAGAAAGGAATTCGAGAAGCAGCAAAATGAAAGAAAATTTGGGTTATGGAAGAGAGGTCTTTCTATTATAGTAACAATAATGCCAATTATATGTACAGAGGGTGCCAAAAAATGTATACACATTTTAAGAAAGGAAAACTGTATGAAAATTGTTATACTCAATATATATATATATATATATATATATATATATATATATATATATATATATATATATCAATAACAGAAGATGAATACAAGTGATATTTGACTTCTGCAATCACAAGAGGTGCTCAAAGTGGTTACCAACAGCGTCCAGACACTTCTGATTATGGCGAACTACTGCTTGAGCAACGTGGATGGAAGTGTCCACTTGTATACATTTATTTGGCACCCCAGTATATGTGTATATGTCCTCCATGTACGAACTCATAGAACAAACTACTTTCCAACAATGTAAATTTTTACTCACATATTTACGTAAGGAGAAGACTCGCTCTGTAGAATACGTATTACTCATAGATTGCCACTCTTCAGAGCTCTTCATTCTACCTCAATATTATCTTTCTTAGGTGATTCATAAGACTTTGTTATCTTCCAATGTTTCTTGTCATTTTTATAAGCAAAATTAGGCTGTATTCAGGGGAGTGAATCAAACAGTATGTCCATCTCCTCCCAATTCCACACTGTTTTGATTCTGGAGGCAGCTCTGAAAGAGAAGAGAACTCATCTAAAGACAGCTAGAGGGTATGCATATCAGGGAGGAGTGGAAACCCAACCCCCTCTTCGTTCAATTGATTTTTTCTATCTGTATTTATATGTATGTATTATATTTGTGCCGATTTTACGTGTACATAAATATGAACCTCAGATCTGTTCTTTGTGCTAGTTAGAAAAATCTTTTCTCTCTTCTGCATTCCATCCTTTCTCTTTTCCCTCCTTCCACAACTGAAACATTAATAGAAGATTGGGTCAGTCTTTTTGATATTCTACTGTTTGACTGATAGATTCATTCGTTCATTCAATAAGCATTAATTGAGCACCTGCTAAGCGTTGAAAACTGTACTAATTGTTAGATTTAAGTATGAGAGTGATAAAACCATTGGGCTCAAGAAGCCTAGAGTATAGTTAGGGAGACAAATGGGCAAATAAGTCAGAATGCAGTATGTTCTGTGTTAAAACAGATTTGTGCCAAAGTCTGTATACCCAGAGCTAGAGATGTCTCTGATGCTGCTCTGGGAAGCCTAGTGGTCAGTTAAATTATGATGTTTGAAGTACAAGGATGCTGAGGAAATCTGCCACTGCCATGGTAATTACCCACAGATGTTTGGATATCTTTATACAAATAGCTCATGGTCTCCATCAGCCACTGTCTTACCTTTTTGTAAGGAAACATCTAAGTTCTGCATCGTGCAGTTCCCTGGGCCTTTCTGGCTGTCTCCTGACCCTCTGCCTGCCAGTGCCCTAAGCCTTGAGAGATCCTCTCCCACAACCATTCCCCAACTAGCTATGTTTCTCCCTTCTTCAAACCTCTACTATAATTGAATATTCACAAAAGCAAATACACATTATACCCTCATAAACAGTCTCTATTTCCCTTGCACATTTCCTTTTCACCAGAAGTCCTTAGTTATTAAAAAATCAATGGCTAGAATATGTGAGCCTGATTTGATATCCCCTACCCAACCCCAATAGACGTTTCTAAGGATATGAAGAATGCTTTTCTAATTTTTTTCCTCACTTATTGTGTGATGCTAATAACTCTTCATCCCAGTTTTAATCCCTATTTGGGCTGGTTGGTTATACTTCATCTAGACCATCTGAGATTGCCCCTTTATCAGCTGCTTCACAAATACCTGTCTTTAGTTAGAAGTATGAGCACACAAATGTACCAAAGGAATGCACCACTGCTTAGCCCACACAGCGAGCATGTATTATTTCTTTACTCCCTGAATTAAACCCTCAGTGGCTCCTAGTTGCTGTCAGGATAAAAGTGATTTATAACTTTGCAGCTGTGTGCTGGCGCTGGCTTTTCTAGGCTCCTGAGAGCCAGTTGTGTGCATCTCTTTCCACTGAATTCCACATTCAGTGACATCAAGTTGGGAGCTTGAAATGAGCCATCGTGGGAACATTTACACCACAGACATCAGCAAACGCTACAATGAGGGCTTCCGCTGACAGGCCCAGAACCAGTTATCTACCATTTACCAGCTTTCCACTGTTTACGCAGCTCTTCAGCGCAGTCTATGGGACCCCTCAAGCCTTATCCCTCTTTACTGAACTCCACAAGCCAATGAAATGGCTTTATTTCTTGTTTCTGCCCCTCCATGCATGCTCCCTCTCTCAGAAACAATCTGTCCCTCCCCTCTCACCTTCACTTGGCTGGTTTATAATCCTCTTTCAGATAGCAGCTCAGAGATTTCTCAACACCCCAAACCGGGTACCCTGCATCTTCAATGTGCTGTCTCGGCACATTTCTGTTATCTTTCGTTATATAGTATTTTAATTGTCTATGAATTTTTATTCCGCTGTAGAGTGTAAGGTTCTTGAGGTCTTTCAATACTTTTTTGTACTTTTATACACCTGTTGCATAATCAATATTTAGTTAATGCATGAGTGAAGAAAGAAATAACTGAATGGGATGACTGAATGAGTAGTCCCTACCGATTCATTCTGTATCAAAATGATCACATATTTTAGATATTGCCTTGCATGGTGCTATGATCTGAATGTTTGTGCCCCCCCCCCCCATTTGTATGTTGAAATCCTAAAGCCCGATGTGCTAGTTTTAGGAGGGAGGACCTTTGGGAGGTGCTTCAGCCATGAGACTGGTGCCTTCATGAATGGATTAGTGCCCTTATAAACGAGCTTCCAGACAGATCCCTAGCCCTTCCCACCATGTGAGGGCACAAAGAGAACGTGTCAGCGATGAATCAGGAAGAGGACCCTCACCAACTGCAACCATGCTCGTGCTGTGATCTTGAGCTTCTCCCCATCAGAACCATGAGAAGTAAATGTGTGTATTTATGGGCTACTCAGTCTGTGGTATTACGTTAAGGCAGTCCAAACGGACTAAGACACCTGGGGAAAGGAACACAGGACCCCCGCCTGGCCTGGCTCTTTTAAGAAAATCCTAATGTACAAGAGGACGGACATCTGGCTGGCAGAGGTACCAAGACCCCAGCAGTAGTGATTCTCCCTACCACCAACGAGTTAGTACAGATTATAGCCATATTTTAAAATGTGAACTGTTTAGATTAGAGAAGACCTCTAAAGTGATGGTTCTAAAGAGCCTTAGAATCACCGGGGAAGCTTAAAAAAAGGCCCAGACTGTGTCTCAGGCCAATGATATCAGACTCTGAGGGAAACCCACATATCAGGGGTTTGTTTTTCTTTTTGTTTTATTCCTAGTGATTCCAGTCCAGCCAAAGTTGGGTCTTCTGACAAGACCCAACTAAGGTCGTCTGACATATATTCTCTCCTTCTAGCATAGGTAAGAATTAAGGGAAGCATTTTAACAGCCAGCTTTCCCACAGTCTTTCTTAGACACATATATTGTTTCATTGGTAATTTGTGAATAGTTGCATATGTTCATAAAGCTTGACTGCAAAACATTTCTGCTCCCACACGTTCTGATCCCATCTTGACACTGCATAACTGTTGGCAAAGGAAATTTCAACAATGAAGAAGTGGGAGAAATGACTACATTTTATGTAAATGTGTAAGCTTTTAAAATCAAAAGGACATATGTAATAATGTCGTTGAAGATTTTCAATGAAGGACAGTACTTAAAATAAGATTCCTCTGTAATCAAGTCTCTCAGCAGTAGAAGGCATTCTTTTCTTTACAGCTGTTAAACATATGGCTGGCAAAATGTTATCCGATAAGCCTCAAGATTTGAAACCTGACTTTATATTAATGCATACACTTCATCACACAACCATGCATGCTTTCTAATTCAATTTGAAAAGTGGCTATTGCTCACTTTTAAAACTTAAATGTAATGGCTGCAGGATGTCAACTACATGATACTCTGATGGCTTTGAGTATAAGATGATTGTCAACACACTAAAGTACTTACATTTTTCTTACATGCTAATATATTTAAAACAAAAAATAAGACTCCAGATGGCCTGAGGAAAGTCTTTCTAGTCCGTCTCTCTGGCTTTGGACAGAGTACAAATAACCCCTCAGAGCTAGTTACCTAATCCCCCCTTTTAAAAGCCCTACTCATGGCATAGATGGCGTATAAGTGAAAAATGTAAATGAAAATTTTCAAATGATGGCAATGACCTGAAGAGGACCACCGATGAAGGAGGGGAATGTTAATATTCCTTATGAACAAAACTCAGCTCAGCATTTACCCTTCCTGCTATGCAGCTAGAGCAGTGGTTCTCAGAAGTTGAGCGTGTCCCTGGAGGGATGTTAAAACACGGACCCCTGGACCCCACCCGCAGAGTTTCTGATTCCGTTGACCTGACGTGAACCCTGACAGTTTGCATCTCTAACAAGTTCTCAGGCTCTGCTGGTCCTGAAGCCACAAATTGAAAACCACTGTTCTGGAGAAAGGGAAAGCTCTTTCTGCCTGCTGGATTTCCCTAAGCCTTTTTCCAGTTTCCCAGAGACCTCCTGTGTAGTAGCTTGCTTGCTTGCTTCCTCCCATAATAGTAATAATCATAGCAGCAGCTAGAATCTCTTGAGTACTAAAGACTAAACACAGTATATACCTCACAAAAAACCTTTGAGGAAGGTACTGTTATCATCTCCATGTTGCAGATGAGGAAACAAGAAATTTGCCAACAGTCACATAGCCAATGAGACTCAAGCCCCTGTCTGTTTGGCTCCAAAGTGCAGAATCTTAATTTGTTCCAGATAAGCTTATTGTGTGCTCTGGTTTTTCACAACCAGTACGTTCTAAATATGAGGCTGAGAGCGGCAGCTGGACTAGAGGGAGCAGCCCAGTTGAGCAGGCTGGGTGGCAGTGAGGTGGGACCTGAGTGTCCCACTAAAGGGAGGAGACAGTGATTGTCTCCTCCTTCTCCAGGGCCATCTTGGCTACCATCCCTCCTCCTGCCCAGCATCTGAGAGGTAAGAGGCAGTTCTTTCAAGAGGATCCAGAAGTTTCTATATGCAGGACAGAATATGAGCAATTGTTCCTGGGGATGAATCTGAGCCACTCACAGTACACCTTCAGATACTATTTAAAGTCTTCTACAAATAATATCAGTGTCCTGTCGAGAGGACTTTCATGATGTGAAATACAAAAGAACTTCGGACAGATTATGTCAGTGATTTTCTTCCGTCCTTTATTGTTAAGTGACAGATCTTTACATCCACATTTTATTCGTGCTTTTCTTTAAGGAAACGTCACCTCTTTTGTGAGTTCACATATTATAACTACTCATTTACAATATTTGCCTGCAACACCGGAGAGCATCCAGTTATGAAAATGCACTGAGGTTTAAGACTTGCAGTTTCGGCTTTAAGAGCTCTGACCTAGCCCTTGACACGGAAATGGTTTTATATGTACGTTGTCGGAATCGAACCCAAAGCAACATCTTTTAAAACTCTGAGGAATGTTTATATCACAGTTTTCTAGACATAGGTAAGATTTTATTTTAAAATTTGAGGGATGGATTTAGTTTATGTGCAAAGAAATATAGGAAGCTTTGCAAACCCTCAAATTCTGTGTATACAGTGTGTGCATCTGTTTATTTTGTTGTCATCTGCAGTACAAGATCTGGTATACTGTTTTGTGGGTATAGATTGGGGCAACATCTAATATCATGTAGAATAGATACTGTAGATTTCCTGTCCATATCCCCTTAGCTTTTGGGGTGATGTGTGGACACATGGGCCAGGGTATCGACTGAAGCAAACCTCAACTAATAAGCAATAAGGAATGAGAGTGGGTCAGAAAAAAAACCAACTTTCTCTCTCCTCACTGGGATAATCTTGAGGCATGTTCCACATGTTCTCAGAGGGTCCCCAGGAGTACTGAGCCCAGTTGCCTACATCAGTAATCTACTCAATACTTCATTCTCAATTGTTTCTTCCCCTTCTAATCTCACTTTCCTGTGCCCACTGTGTTTCCTAGCATCGCCTCCTAAAGAAACTACTTGTACCCAAATCCTCTTTTGTTTTCATGGGAACCCAGACAGAGACAACATGATGGGCACGGATGTTGTTACTTTGGGGCTTTGATGGACGTAGTTACATGTTGGAGGTATTATACTATGTATATGTAACCTGTGTAGTCTTAAGCCATGTTTTATTAGGATTGTTTACTGACCAAGATTTCCGATCCGTATCAGAAGGAGTTAAAATAAAAATAAAATAGTTAAAACTGGGCAAGATGTTGACCCAAATGCTTTAATATCCGATTGCATAATTAAACAAGTAATGGGGAAAGGAAATAATTAGCAACTCTATCTTTAAATGCAACTGATGCCCAAAAAAGTCATGAAGAAAACTCTTTGTGTTGATAAACCAAAGGCCTGTTTTAGCAGACTTCTGTGTTTATTGTTCTGTTTCTTACCATTTTATTCCAAACAAATGGACTTGCTTGTCATTATTCTCCACCCTTCCCTAGCACAGGGCCCCTATTCTTTAACACAGTAACCAATTCAGTTCCAAAAAGAATATGAAGAGGGAGGGTGTACACAAAAGGACTGAAGTGAAAAGTGTGGCAAATTTCCATTGTGGATTCCTTGCCAGGAGAGTTGATGGCAGAGCATGGTGGGAGATCTGAAGCATCAATCGGCTGTATCTCCAGGAGACTCCTGAGGTTCAAATGCCGCCCTGGAGAGTGGCAAATGTTCTTTCTCACCTTCCTTGAGTTATAGCTTAGATGACTTAAAGCCAAGGACTGATGAGCTGGAAGTGGGCTGCACTGCTGGTTTCTGCCTGCTGAGCAGTTTAGAGATTTCAGAATAATCTCAAACGTAAGCCTATGGCATAGTGTATGTGTTAAGGCAAACACTGTAATTTTCAGTTGAAAATACTGTATAACTTCACACAATCTCTTCTTCAGAGGTAATGTTGTCAAAGATTTATGAAGTCAAAGATCCAGAAATCACTTTTTAAAATATCTAGAGGAACTTACACTGTGCTAAATCATAATTTCATAGGTATGAATTTATAAACACGATTTGTGTTTACAATTTCCATTTAGATCTTTTTAATCACCCATTTTAGGTTAAATTAGGAGAACTATATCTCTTAGAGCGATATATAATGTGCAGAGAAACATAAAAACTAGGTGATGTGTTTTATGAAAGAGGGCATAGAGTATATCAGGCATAAGAACTCTGAATTCTATTTGTTTTTTGTGACTTCAGAAAAGATTGTTCCGGGAATAGAGAATTCCATTTGGGAAACCTAACACATACATAGTTCTCTCAGTAGCAGAGTTAAAATACTGACTTGGAGGGTTCATTTGAAAAAGCCTACAGAATTTTTGCATGTTGGGAATAGCTTTATACTTTTACACATTGCACTCAGGTTTTCTAATCAAAGCAAACATAACTTAGCACAGACCTTGGCCATTCCTTCCCTTTCTAAAATAATCCGTTCCTTCAGGGTACTTATTCTCAATCCTGATTTTGTGATACTTCAGATCATCTTTCATTTACTCCAAAGATTTTCAGAAGGGTCCGGCAAGCCATTAACTTTAACTTAAAGTAATGAATGAATGCAACACAGTTTCCTTATTCTACACAATTTCAATAATCAGTACCCTCTTCATTTTCGTTGGCCTTTGTGATACAAAAGAAGTTACCAGAGATTACTTTGAAACAGTGTCTGTCTTTAACAAGTTCGTATATAATTTTATTTGTGAAAATCTAAATGGCATATTTTTTTTAAAGTAAAAGGCATACTTTTTTTTTTAAAGTTCACTACTTGGATGTTCGCACGTGTGCATGTTGTCTTCTGTGTGCCATATAGTTGTATGTCCTAGCCCTGCTATTTAAACATTGAATTTACATAATAAATGTTATATAAGAAACATGGAGACATTTAGTTCCAAAAAATGATTTTCTAGTTTACCCATTAAAAAGCTGAAGTGACAAGAAAGAATAGCAGAATGTATTAGTCCTTTTCACAATGCCCATATTAAACAAAGATACCGAAATTGCAAAATGACTGAAATGGATACTGAGATGAGGGATTCATGGCTCTGGAGTCATTTTCCCTTCTTTTCCTCCCCTGACTTCTTTTCCTTCATGACATCTTCACTCTGCATAATTTAACCATCCACAACTTTTGAGTTTGGGAGTTAGAGAATGAGGGCCAGGAGGAAAGAGGATGCAAAGGGGGTGTTCAAGTATCAGGGTGTTTGAGAGTCACCCTGAGAGCTTGCTGAAATGCAGATTCCTGGGTCCCGCCCCAGAGATCCTGATTTAGCAGGTCTGTGGCAAGGCCTGAGACTGCATTTCTTTTTTTTTTTTTTTTTACATTTTAATACACATCTGCATTTCTAACAAGCTCCCAGGTGATGCTCATACTGACGACTCATGGACCACTGAGTAGCACTGCTACTGGGGACAGAACAATGAGAAAATGAGGTCAAAGGCTCCAAGGTCGGGTGCTGTGAGAACACCTCTGGTTTCTTGTCTCTCCACTGATTCTTTCATCTGTGTGGTTTTGCAAAAGGCCCTTCACTTCTTAAACCTCAGTTTCCACAACTGAAAATAAGAGGGTCGCTCCAGATTGGGTGGCTTTCAAACCATAGTTCAAGGCACACAGGGTTCCTCAGAGGCCGGAGGAGGGAGATAGGGGGAGGGGGTCAAATGAGCTCTTTTCAGGGCTCCCAACCCTCCACTTCAACACTTTTTAATCTTTTATCTCTTTCATATACTTCACTTTTGAGTATAGTTTCATTAAAAAACTTTTAGAACTTAACACATTTAAGGGAATGAAAACTCTCAAGACTGGAAATGATTCATTGCTTTAAAAATGTACAGAGCCGAAGACTTTCAATTTAGTGTAGTTCCACAAATTCTCTGGTCCCTCTACAACATCCCAAGTGTGCTATGAGAGTGGCAGCCAGTGCCTTCTTTCTTGATTCCTTCACCAGGAGGCCCCTTGTCTGATGTGTTTTCAGCTAAACAGACTGCTCAGAGTAGAGGGTAACATCAAGCATTTCTCTGCAGAGTCACATCTGATTCATTCAAAATCTAGCCTTTCCCAAATAGATATTTATTACCTTCTGTGACAGAATTTGTTTTAGAAGGTAATTCTTAATTCTATCTCCAACTATTGTGTGACTTGAACATTTTGGAACTAAAAAGCTAGTCTATGGAATTCTACTTGAAGGAGTTTGCTCCAACTATTGCCACACTGTTGGTTTGTCTGTTTTATATACCATGCTGATTGTTGCATGGTGGTAACATTTCATTACAATCAGCCTTCATTTTAAATAAGACCATGTATGTATCAAATTGCAGATTTCAGTCTTTGTGTGAATTGAAAGCTATTCATCTTCCCAGGGTTAGGTTATGTTAACCAGATTGTAATGGTTCTTTTTATTATGTTCTTTAAATCCCCTTCATCTCATACTGTACCAATACATTTCTACTATCTTGGAATAAATTAATTCCAGTTATGTGGTGAAAATTTTACTGGAAAAATATAACCCGCAGTGTCAATTTTTCTGTCAGATTATCAACTAGAACTGGTATGTTTTATTATAACTAGAAATTTTCAGTTATTTCCTTGATTTTTTTTTAAAAGATTTATTGGGGAATATTGGGGAACAGTGTGTTTCTCCAGGGCCCATCAGCTCCAAGTCATTGTCCTGCAATCTAGTTGTGGAGGGCGCAGCTCACGGGCCCATGTGGGAATCGAACAGGCAACCCTGCTGCTCAGAGCTCACGCTTTAACCAACTGAGTCATCCAGCTGCCCCTATTTCCTTGATTTTTAACAGTCGGATGGGAAACTGAAGATTGATGTCCTTCAATAGCCATTCATTCATTCATTCAGCAAACACATATTAGGAATGTTGTATGTGGTAGGCACAGAGGGAGTGAAGATGAGACCAGGTCCCTGCCTGCAGGCATTTCCTAGTCCATGTCATATATGAGGAACCATTCTATCAGTAGGTGAGATGTGACCCACATTAGCTCTGACAAGAGTCATGATGGATGCAGTAGCTAATTGGTAGAGAGACGAGGCTACAGGAACTGTCCTATTTGGTGTGACAAGTCACTAAGGAAAAGGAACAGCTATCCCCATGACCATGGCCAAAGGGAAGCTGTAAAGTTAAGTCTAATAACTAAGATGTAAATAGGTAAAGGATGGGATCTGGTAAAGGGGAGGAGGGTGTCCGTTAGCACCTCGGTCTGGGAAGGGAGAGCAAGGTAGATTTTATCCAGAGAGAAACAATTCCTAGATAACAACTAAGGTCCAGTTCCCTAGGAAGAAAAAAAATTGTGGGCCAGCCTGGTGGCTCAGGTGGTTGGAGCTCCGTGCTCCTAACTCTGAAGACTGCCAGTTCGATTCCCACATGGGCCAGTGGGCTCTCAACCACAAGGTTGCCAGTTCAATTCCTCGAGTCCCGCAAGGGATGGTGGGCTCTTCCCCCTGCAACTAAGATTGAACACAGCACCTTGAGCTGAGCTGCCGCTGAGTTCCCAGATGGCTCAGTTGGTTGGAGCGTGTCCTCTCAACCACAAGGTTGCCGGTTCAACTCCCACAAGGAATGGTGGGCTGTGCCCCCTGCAACTAGCAACGGCAACTGGACCTGGAGCTGAGCTGCGCCCTCCACAACTAAGACTGAAAGGACAACAACTTGAAGCTGAACGGCAGCCTCCACAACTAAGATTGAAAGGACAACAACTTAACTTGGGGGAAAAAAAAGGCCTGGAAGTACACACTGTTCACCAGTGAAGTTTTGTGCCCCTTCCCCAATAAAAAAAATAAAAAAGGAAAAAAAAGAAAAAAATGGCAATGTATCATTGGGTCCCCAGGGTTCAAAGCCAAGTTCTAACTTCAGCTCAATCAGGGCCCTGAGATATAAACCACCACCAGAGCAGTCCAGCCTAAATGACTGAGGACCTAAGAAGGTGGCTAAGAAGAGAGGCTACAACTCAAGGAAGCTCTGAGCTCATGCCCACTGGATATCGGAATTAAATTGATGTGACACACATGAGAAGCGCTTATTCTTGTGTGGGGCATGACACAGTAAGTGCTCAATAAATGTTTGCTGATAGTGCGGCTGTCGCCACTATTTTTGTTCTTACAAGACTCAGGAAAATAATCTAATGCAGGAGTTAAATCTTCTGGTGGGCCTAAGGCCTCCAACATATGGCTGGTTAATTTTTATTCACCCAAGATTAGACACATTCACTACTTGAAGAACAGCCACTATTTAAAAATCCAGAACAAGCAACAAATGATAACTTGCTGTATCTTGACCACTCTATACCTTGGTTTCCTTCCATGTACAATGGAAATAACAGTGCCAACCTCGTAGGGTTGTTATGAGAATTAAGTAAATAAATACATTGGACTCGTGTAGTTCAGTATCTGGCACATGGCAGATACTCAGACCTTGTCTGCTAGTGGGCACCCAGGTTCTGAGACATGGTGGGGTAGGTTTAAGAAGTTCATTGAGTTAGAGCTGGGAAGGGCTGATCTTTCAGCCTGCAGGTCTTTAGCAACTGTGGCTGGTAAGGTCCAGAACAGCCAGAGGCTGGCAAAGCCTTGTCAGAAGTCATAAATGCCTATTTTCACAATTTCTGTAGTATTTGTCATTTTTTCCCCTAGAATACTTTTTTTTAAGGCAAGGGAAAGAGTAATTACTGCAGATAGCACACCGTGTTTTTCCCCCCCACATATTTTCAAAATTGCAATGAGGAAAACGTATCACTCCAGTGAAGAAACAGCATAAGGAAAATAATTTGAGCAATCTAGTAGAAAGAAGTATGGGTCTTAACCTGAAACAAATGTCAGCAGGAACTATCATAACCATGATGAATTCTAGAGCTCGCATCGGTTACTGGAATGGCCGCAGCAGCATTCATCTCACACCTCTTCCCTGCTGACCCTGTGTGATCTTCTGCTGAATTGCCTGGCTGGTTAGGATCAGGGTGGACATGAGAGGGAATGGACTGTGGCCTAACGGCTCGGGGCCTGATGCTGGGTGGAGGAAAGCAGGGTCTTACTCCATTGTTGGTCTTCGATGTGATTCCATGGAGCCACCATATTTTGTAAAATCCCTTGAAGACTTGACCTCTTTTTCCATTTTACAGAGCAAGTGTCGTTAGAGCCCCGAGAAGACTTAGCTTTTTTCCAGTCTAAGAGTAAGCCACATCTAGATTTCTGGAGATGAACAGACACCAGGCTCTGACCTTCCTTCTGGAAGCCCTTGCCTATTCACTCAGGAGTATACCGGGCTGTTGCCTTGGAATCAGAATTCCATTTTTATAGTTTTGGGTATGTCAGAGCACTTGCTAACACTTTGTCCTCTAGGACCCCAAAACATGCTTATCTAGAATTTTAGAATCTATTTGATTCTTTCCACCTTAACCAACTGACTTGTGTCAATTTTCTTCTTGTGTAGACTTTTGAGGGCCATCCGAACTTCCCAATTTCTTTTGAAACTTGACCTCTTTTCTGCTTAGTTTATGTATAAACCTAATTTCTTTAGCCTAACTAAATGCCTACTCCTGTCCCTGCCTTACCGCTTTCATTGCTGGTCTAAAATATGCTTTGACAAGGTCACAAAGAAAATACATGTTGGCTCACTATTTATAATTGCACTCAAGGTAACATTTGGGATGGTGATACTCAGAAAATTTGATGACAACTTTCTTCATCACTCCCATATCTTAGCAGTCATCAAGTCTTTTTCATAAAAATGCTTTTAACTCTTGAAATACTTTTCTTATCTATATTAGTTAGGATAGCCTAACTGCTATCTCAGACATTCTTACAAATGTATGACTGTAAAATGGCTTTTAAAAAAAGAAGTGAATTTCTTTCTTATATAGTAAACAGTCCAAGGTAATTCTATGTTAGTAGGCGTTAGGTGTGGGGGCGGGTGGGAAGGAGGAGTGGCAACCCACATAGGCCAGGAATACTCTTCCATTTTCAATACCCAGTTTCCCAGATTGCCCTTCGGAAGACATTCTGGAGCCAAAAGGGGGAAGAAGAAGAGGACTGCCATGAGAGGTGGCCCACGTCCCTTGCACTTACTTTTCACTGGCTAGAACTCAGTCCTATGGTCACAGGTAGTAGTGGAGGCTGGGGAATGATGTCTAGTTGGGTACCTGCAAAGAAGCAGAGAAAGGTTTTGAGATCAGTTAGCACCCACTGCCAAGGTATTCATAACCTGCACTCTATTCCCACTGCTCCTGTATCACTTCTCAACTATCCTGTTTCCCCAAAACTAAGACCTAGCCAGACAATCAGCTCTAATGCATCTTTTGGAGCAAAAATTAATATTAGACCCAGTATTATATTGTATTGTATTTATTATATTATATATTATATTACATTACATTATATTAGACCCAGTCTTATATTATAGAAAAATAAGACTGGGTCTTATATTAATTTTTGCTCCAAAAGACGCATTAGAGCTGATTGTCCAGCTAGGTCTTATTTTTGGGGAAACACAGTATGTTGCTAAATTGGACTTTCATCTTTTACCTAGAGCCTCCGTTCCCATGAACACTCTGTTAACCCTTATGCCTGGGATTTTAAAAACGATGTGACTAATCCTCTACAGCTTTAAGGATCTAAGGTCAAACTGCTTAGGTGAATGCATGATGCCTGATCCCCTGTGTAGCCCCATATCCCACAACCCGCCTCACACAATCCCTTGACTCCGACTGTAAGGGAATTACTTTTTTCTAATTCACAGCGATAACAGCAAACACTGACATGGCTTTGAACACAGTCCTGACTAGTATATTAACTCAATCTTTTCTCACAATAACTTTATGAGGTAGACAATAGTATTATCCCCATTTCATAGAAGAAGAAGCAGATATGGAAATTAAGTAACTTGCTTGAGGCACTACAATTAATAAATGGTACAGCTTGAGTATGACCCAAAGGCAGGGGGGTTCTGGGTTCTTTTTTTAATTAAATTTATTGGGGTAACATTGGTTAGTAAAATTATATAGGTTTCAAGAGTACAATTCTGTAATACATCATCTATATGTTGCATTGTGTGCTCACCACCCAGAGTCAGTTCTCCTTCCATCACCATATATGTGACCCTCCTTTACCCTCTTCTACCATCCTCCCTGCCCCCTTACCCTCTGGTCACCACTAAACTGTTGTCTGTGTCTATGAGTTTTGTTTATTTGTCCTGTTTCTTTGTTGTTTTCAGTTTTATATCCCACATATCAGTGAAATCATATGGTTCTTGACTTTTTCTGTGTTCTCGACTTATTTCGCTTAGTATGATAATCTCAAGGTCCATCCATGTTGTCGCAAATGGCCGTATTTCATCTTTTCTTATAGCAGAGTAGTATTCCATTGTGTATATATACCACATCTTCTTTATCTAGTCACCTGTCGAAGGCCACTAGGATTGTTTCTTTACGGTGGATTCTGGATTCTTAATCTCTGTATTATACTGCTTTTTCCAGTGTGATTGCACATGCTACTCCCTCTTCCTTAAATGTCCTTCCTTTTTCTTCATCCAACTCCTACTCAAACTTCAAGAATCAAGTCAAGCTTGCATCTCTTCTTACAGGAAGCCATCTTTGGCCTCAGCCTGATTTTGTTGCTACTCATCTGTGTCCACATAGCATCCTATGCATTCTCTACCTCTTTCATAGCAGTGGATTTATTACCATTCTTAAAAATCCTTACGGGGATGTTCAGTTGTATATTCCCAGTGTCCTCACAATGTCCAAAACAGTGTTGTCCAGTAGAAATACAACGCAAGCCACACGTGTCACCTAAAATTTTCTAGTAGCTACATTCCTTAAAAGTAAGAAGAAGCAAGTGAGATTCATTTTAATAATATATTTTATTTAACCCAATATGTAATCAATAAAATGTATTAATGAAATCTTTTGCACATTTTTCCATTCTAAGTCTTTGAAATGTGGTATGTATTTTACAACTACACCTCATCTCAATGCAGATACTATACTATATTTTGTTGGAAATATTTGATCTGTATTTAAATATCATAAAATTTACAGTTGAAAATAGCAGATTCATATAACCAAATTACTCCAAACATATTGAAGTTTTTCAATAACTGAAGAAAGTATCAGTTTTTAAGTTTCTATTTAAGTGAATTTAAACTGAAATTTTAAAAATTTCCGTCTGTCAGTCTCACTAGCACCATGTGAAGTGTTCAGTAGCTACCTGCATCTGGTGGGTACTGTACTGGACAGAGCATCACAGCTCTAGAACATAGTAGGTTCTAAATCAGTGCTTATTGAATAAATTAGTCAATAACAATGTAGACAATTGTCAGTGGTTATGAATGAAGTGATAGGTCCCCACCCATTCCACGCCCCACTCTCAAGAGAGCCAACTTTTGTATCGCAAGATGATAGTCCTCTTACTTCTTTCTGGGCAGAGACCATTTTATAAATTGAAATCACTTTTCCAATTTGCAGACTCAGTGTTTTAGTAGCATTCTAACTTATACCAACAACCCCTTTCTCTTGCTTCTTAATAGGTAAACACTGTACCAAAGATATGTTATAGGTCACGTTATAGTGCCCAAGAAGAGTTTCTAAATTTTCTGGAATTATAAGAACTGCTCACTTTCCTTCTAGTTTTCAGAATAAAAATCCCTCAGAGCAGTTGTCATCTGAAAGTGCTGCATGCGGGTTATTTCACAATTCCACAACCCTGAGGCAAATATAGGTTGGTGTCTGAGCAGCAGTGTCTTTTGGCTAATCAAGAGCTTCTCCTTTTGCTACTCTCAGTGTTAGAGAAATGGGGGAAAGTCAACTGAGTTTAGATATCAAGTAAGAGACTCAGAGGTATACCTTTTGATAAGTCATGAATCATTTCCTGTTTATAAAAGCACACGTTAAGACACCCATGACATCTAATGAATGATGCTTTACTTTTTCTTTAAAATCTCAGTGGGAAAAGATACTTCTGACTTTCCAAGTGAATACAAATAATGAATCCTGATTGCCAGGTATGTTTAAACGGATTTGCAAAGCAAGTGGAAAAGCATCTACTGAGTACCAGACATCAGGGGACGTATTATTTAAGGGTCTGTACCGAGGGCGCCAAAAATATGTATACACATGACTTGGATTCATCTTTTCGTTCTCGGTGTATATTGTGGATTACTATTTTAATACAGTGTTTTCCTTTCTTAAGATGTGTGTACATTTTTTTGGCACCTTCTGTACTTATTTTTTTTTTATAACCAGTGTATATTGCAATGCAAGCAGTTATTACTCACTTTGAATTTGCCTTCTCTATTTATATTCACTTAGTTTAAAATACCAATTTGGGAATATTAAATTTGTAAATTTTTCCTAGCAATCTAGTGTTTGTTTTGGACATCTAATTTGGATATAGAATGGCTATAGAAAGTTATCACAAACTGATCTCTATAGCTGTCTCTGAGTAGCAATTGCCAAAATTTGGGATTATCAGTTTACCCACCCCCCAATAAGTTCCTTGTATTTCCTCTTGAAAACGCTCACGTGATTGTTCGATGCCTGATTTCCTCCCTTAACTGTGACAACCACAAATGTAGGGACCACATCTGTTCCATTTACCACTATATCTCCAGTGCCAGGCACCAGGACTCGGACGTTAATAGATGTTTAATCAATTCCATTCTTTACCTGTTCACACTGGGACAAACGTCTTTGCAAGTATTGTGCTACCATTTGCGTAGATTCAAGCCAAATATGACTCTTACTGATATTACAGATGACATTTCTGTTGTTCTGCCCACTGTTCCTCCTTTTCCTACAATGCTTACCCTGATTGACAGCAGCCCCTAGTACTTATAACGTTGGCCTTTTTGGGGGGGTTCACTTGTCGCTGCATTTTATGTGATCGTTTTATGATGTTGAAGGCTATTTCCTGTGATCATGCTGTGTTCTCAGATGGCAAACCTAGATTTATTTATGCTCGCGACCCAAGGCAGGAAGTTAACCTTGAAAATAAGTTAAAATTTGAAAGGTAGTAAATCATAGGGCTGGGAGTTATAATTTATCTCAGTAAGGAATCTAGAGAACAGGTGTGAAGGAAGGGACATGGGCTAGAAGTGAAAAATCTGGGTTCTGCTCCAGCACTGATGTTAGCTTTGAGCAAGTTGCCTTGCTTTTCTGGACCTTAATTTCCTCATCTGGAAAATGAAAGGATGCTTAACTAGTTCAGGGAAGGCAAATAAGTACGTGTCTTCCGCTTCGCCCTCATTTGCCCATGGGAGATGTCAGTAATCAATCAGTACTGTATCAGAATTCTTACAGACAATGATCCATGCAGCAAACACCCACTAACATAGTTAGCACATGGAGGAAACCTCTTTGTCATCCCTAGGCTACGTGACCTTTAAGATACTCTCCAGCTTTAAAAGTCTAATAGTTCTATTAAATGGATTAAAATTCAAGAGTACAATAATAATCATCCCTCACCATCAAGATGCAGTCGGAAAAAAAAAATTGAAGAGAATCAATAACCCTCCTCTTAATTCTACTCAGAATCACCATAAAGAGTTGTTCAGAGGCTCCTAGTTAGCTCAGTTGGTTAGAGTGCAGTGCTCTTAACAACAAGGTTGCCGGTTCAATCCCCACATGGGCTACTGTGAGCTGTGTCCTCCACAGCTAGATTGAAACAACTACTTGACTTGGAGCTAATGGGTCCTGGAAAGACACACTTAAAATAAATAAAAGTTTAAAAAAGTATATCATTAAAAAAAGTTTTGTTGAGGTTGTAAAGCATACAACTCACTGTGTCAATGGTGCATCTTTGGTTTGTTCAGTGCACAACCTGCACAGCTGTTCATAGCCCTCTGCTTCCACAAATTCATTTCTAAATAGCTGTACCTCAGCTCTTTGACTTCTAATTTGTTGAATTTTATATATTATTTCTAGAAGATTTATGATACATGAAAAATATCACCATATGGGAAAATTTTACTATCCCATGCTTTTCATTACAATAGGATTTTATTAAAAAAATTTTCTTGATTTAAACAGAAACATATGTATCAAGAACTCACAGGACATTAAGCCCTTGCATATAAAATAATAACAACAATAAAATTTAAACCGCCAATGATTAGAAGAGCGTATGGAGGAATAGTCCTCTTGATGCCAGCATACATTTATTTATATTTATTTCATGAATATTTATGCATGTTCCACACATTATGCTAGATGCTGGAGATGCATCAATAAATAAACAAGACAGGCTTGATCTCTGTCTTCTTTGATCTGTAACAGTCTAATGGGGAAGTGAAGAAAATTAAACAAGTATCTAGTATATGATAAGAGCAGTGCTACGACAGTGATGTGAGAGTACATAAAGATAACCAGACCCTGGGATGAGGAAGGCTTCTCCAGGAAATTTTCACCTTGACTGAGACCTGAGCAGAAGCAGGGTTAGCCAGGTCAAGTTAGGGATTTGGAAGAGAAGTGTTGCTGGCAGAGGGAATAGTATGTGTAAAGGCTTGGACATGAGAAATTGCATGGAAATTCAAGGAACCAAAGGAAGCTTAGTAAACTGGAGACAAGGAGACAGCTTCAGAACACTATTGAAGTTATGAAGGTGAGTGATGAGGAGGAGGATGTAGGCCAAGATATGGGAATGGAGCTGCAGAGCATTAGAAAGTATACATATCTGATTCTACCTTTTTTTCAAAGGCAAAAAGGTAGAATCAATGCTATTATGATGGTTATAACAGGTGACTTGAAAGTTAAATTAGGTTATGATAGGTGACTTGAAGGGGAGAATTAAGTCAGATATCCAATTTGGACAATCAGGTAGATGGTGGTACCATTTATGCAAACCTTTTACACCAGAGATGGAATGTGTTTGAAGGAGCTAGAGGGTGGTGAAACAGGAGGGGTAATACCGAGTCCAGTCTTGCATGTGTTGAGTTTGAGTTGCCCATGGAATGTACAAATGGTTATGTACAGGTAGCTGGGTTTGTGAGCTGTACCTACGGAAAAAGTTCTAAGCTAGAGATATTTAATTGTATGTTGTCGGTATATAGGTAATGAAACCCTTTCAAGGACTTGAAATGGTTTAGGGAAAAGTTTGTAGATAGAGAAGAGGAGGGGACTAGGAGTGAACCCAGAAAAACACCAACGTTTCAGGAATAAGCAGAGAAGCATAAACTTGCAGTGGAGAAAGGGAAATTAATAATTCAATGTGTAGGAGACAAACCAGGTGTGTACAGTGTAACAGAATCCAAGGGAAGAGAAGCTTTCAAGAAAAAGTAGCATTCAGAGTTGTCAAGTGCTATGAAAGAGACATAACAGATAAGACCAAAGTATATTCCATTGATTTAGCAACAGGGAGGGTACTGCTAACCTTGATGTGAGCAATTTCAGTGTTGATTTTGGAGAATCCACGAATTACACAGTGCTAAATACGGAACCAAAATCGCAGTGGGTTGAGACATGCTTGGAAACTGAGAACATCAAGGAGCAAGAAGAAAACAATTCTTTCAAGATGTGTGGCTGTGATGTGGAAAAGAGAAAGACCATAGTAACAGGAGATGGATATAGAGCCATATGAAGAGCATGGTCTTAAGACGAGAGGGACTTGAGAGTATTGAAATGCTAGTGGGAAGGAGAGAAGAGAGGAGAGGTTGGGGATGCAGAAGAAATGAGGGCTAATCAATAGTCTCAGATAGGAATGAAGGCTTATCTTCTATTGCAACTACAGGGGAGGAGGTGAAAGATAGGCATACTTGCTGGTAGTTTTGTAAGTTTCGTGAAAGGTCAAGGTAGAGTCCTTCTATTGGATTTATTTTTCTCATTGAAGTGGAAGCTGCAGCTATACGTAGACTGATAGGGATGGTGTTAGAGTCCGAAATTCAAGGAGAGTGGCAATTTGAAATAGTGGCTCTGGGATTCTAGAAAAAGTGTTGACTACAGAATCAGTGAGCAGTGGTAATTCTTTTTGTTGACAGTTTTAAGTCCATTTCATTGCTCTAAGTTTATGAAAACTGTTTCAGAATCTTCCTTGCACTTCTTATTTTCCCCTCTTTTCCTTCTTTTTTCTCACCTGTCCAATTTAAACCTTCCCTATTTTTTTAATTAAATGTACACCAACTGCCATGAAATCAGCTGCTAAAAGATACTGCAAGACAAATTTTGATTTTTGGTTTGTTGGCTTGTTTGTTGTTATTAATCCTAGGCCACAAAGCTACCTTGCATACAGTGAGGGGTTTATAGTAGAGAAGTTATCTCATCCATTTGAGGCCATGTGGCTCGTCCAAACAGATAATACAGGCCAAAAAAAAGTCTACCTTGAGATTTTAAGTCCTGAGATAGACTTTCAACCTAATCAAGAGAACCTAATAATTACTCAACCTCCTTTTCAGTGGTCTCATTTTCTGTACAAACAGTTTTACCCTTTCTGTCAAAAGGCTAGTTCATGATGTCCTGGAATCTCCACTGTGTTAGAGCTGTCCAACTTTCATAGTGTTCTGTGTTCAGAGTGCCTGATTTAAGCCATGATATCATTCTTCTAAAAGAGAAAACTTTAGCCCAGGTGGGGACCATGTCGGTCATGTTCATCCCTGGTGCTTGACACAGTACCAGACACCTGGTGCCTGCTCAGTTATTTGTAGTGGATGGATGGATGGATGGATGGATAGATAGACACAGCATATGATAACCCTACCATCATACTAGGGGAAGTGAAGAGAACTGCTGTGAGTTGGAAAACTGGAGAGAAAATGTAGTTAAAACAATCATACAGAAAACTGGACTGCTATGAAGAGAAACCAGTGCGCCATTATCTAGTTACATACTGAGGTTACCTACCATCCATTACGTGCATGCCAAGGTTACCGACGCCTTGACTGATTATTCACCCTCTTTGATGTTCTACAGTTACTTGGCTTTTTTCATAACTGATCGATTCATTAATTTATCCTATCATTTCTATAACTCTATATCGAAGACAAAAGCAACTGCATACCGACTAGCAGCCTGGAAGCTGGAGATACAGCAATAAGCAAGGCAGATATGGTTCCTGCCCCCAGGAGCAACCAGACTAGTGGGAGATTTCCATTCCAGTGGCTTCTTTCTGCTTTTCATCAAAAGGAAAAGGCCGATGTGTATAATTTGCCATTTCTCTTTGAAATTCTATGATTAAGGATTTGAGATTTAAACCAGTTCTTAATCCATGACTTCAGACCTAAAATCCTGAATTTTATTGTTCATGTTCTTTGTTGTTGTTTTCTTTTATTTTCTTTCTTATGTCCCTGTTTTCCTTCGATAGGATTAGAAATGTCATGGATGAAACTTTTGATTGGCCTAGGAGCCCCACAAAGCCATTTTTATAAACATAAACTTGGTATTAAATGTCAGGTAGGTATGAAATACATACAGAATAAATTACTTCTCCCTAAAGGAGAATTTAAAGTAAATTTCAAGAAAGTGGATTCTTTCCAGCTTGCATTGCTGGCAAATGCAGAAACTTTGGTCTTCAGTTGCTGAGAGGAATATGGCAGTTGATACACAATAGATATTGTAGCAACATTCACTTACATTCCCTTCTTAAAAAAAAAATCTTTCAAGCAGCTATTCTAGGACCATTCTCTTGACAGTGTCCTAGTTCTTATCTCTGTTACACACAGGCTCACAAAACGTTTTCTTTGAAGGGCATTTTGTTATTGGCCCTCTTTTTATTTTCCTTCCCATAGTACACAAAACGGAAGGTGTTTACTCCCCACGATGAGAAGGCACCTGGGAGCACAGACAGCAGTGTGAACCTCTGGCTTTTCTCTGCTTGTCATTTTCTGAATATAAGAAACAGGTGCAGTGATCAGTTTATGGCCCTCCGTGGACCCCAGGCAGGAAGGAGACGTCATGCCACAGACCTTTCGTTACTTGGAGAGAATGAATAGGAAGAAAGCCTTCCTCAGTTGATAATGAGGAAACATAAGGACTCAGTCAGGACTTTTTTTTCCCATTTGATTGATTGCTATAGGTTTATTCATCCTGATTTGCTCGGGACAATCCAAGTGTATGCCTGTTGTTCTCATGTAAGTATTAATAGCACCTCTATATACTTTGAAAAGTGTGGGTATTTGGACTGTAAGCTATAGGGTCATCCTAATTACATAGATTGAAGAGTAGAAAACCTTGACCACTAGAGAAGGTCATTGTTTGCCACTTCTACAAGGTCGGACAATTAAGTTCGCGAACTCATCCTAGAAAAAGTGCTATATACCTCACTGCTGAGTATCACTATGGTCACCTTTGAAGTACTCCCCTTGGGAAGCTATGTACTGACACCAGTGCCTAGTCCACTCTTTAAAGCAATTTTGGAACTCTTTTTCTGGCATGGCCATCAGAGCTGTCATTGTATTAAACTTGATGTCCTCAATGTCATCAAAATGTCTTCCTTTCAATATTTCCTTTATCTTCGGGTAAAGAAAGAAGTCATTGAGGGCCAGGTCAAGTGAGTAGGGAGGGTGTTCCAATACACTTATTTGTTTACTGGCTAAAAACTCCCTCACTGACAGTGCCGTGTGAGCTGGTGCATTGTTGTGATGCAAGAGCCATGAATTGTTGGCGAAAAGTTTAGGTCATCTAACTTTTTCACGTAGCCTTTTCAGCATTTCCAAATAGTAACCTTGGTTGGTTAACTGTTTGTCCAGTTGGTACAAATTCATAATGAATAATCCCTCTGATATCAAAAAAAGGTTAACAACATCATTGCAACAAGTTCATGAACTTAAATTGTCAGACCTTGTATATCTCCTGATATTAGAACTTGGTGCTTTTAGGAAATTAAATTGTGCGTGAGATAGGAGCAGAGTAGGTGAATGCAGCTAAATGATTTTTTAAAACCAGCTTAGTTTACTGAGTGCCTGGTATGTGCTCAGCACTGTGCCAGGTACTGACAGCAGAGAGGTAAGCTCTGTTCTCCAGAGTTCACCTGCAAGTTCACGTGCAAGCCAGGCCTGAAAGCACACTGTCTTTCCTTAGTAGTCTTTCACCCCTCCCCATGACTTTATATATAAATCAAGTTTATGATATTCCACTTCTGGGCTTTTGGCGGGGGAGGAGGAGAGCTTGAATGGCAGTGTATCATGTTTTAATTAATAGGACATCATGTTACAAAACTGTTGAATCAGATCTTTTCCCTAGGCATCAAATGTATTGTCAGTGAAAATTTGACATCTAGATATGAGGAACAAAAGAGATAAGGAAAATAATAGTGAGATTTTTGTAAGGGATGACAACATAATGTTTGGGTATTTTAATGTGTTGCCACAACCTTAAGTATCTTGTAAAGTATTTTCTTTAGAAAGAAAACAAGACGTCAGTTCAGAGGTACCATGTTTCCCCAAAAATAAGGCCTAGCTGGACAATCAGCTCTAATGCATCTTTTGGGGCAAAAATTAATATAAGACCCTGTCTTATTTTACTATAATATAAGACCAGGTCTTATATAATATAATATGATAATATAATATAATATAATATAATATAATATAATATAATATAATATAACATAATAATATACCAGGTTTTATATTAATTTTTGCTCCAAAAGACGCATTAGAGCTGATTGTCTGGCTAGGTCTTATTTTGTAGGAAACACAGTCAAACCCCTTTGCCTTCGTGACTTCCTACTCTCCTTTGCTGGGACATCTCATGGCTGTGACTAAGAGTCATGTTGAGAAAACCATAGAGTTGTATTGTTTGTAGATTTTTCAATGGCTAAAGGAAAATAGGTCAGTGCTAGGAACAAAAAGAGAAGCTGACCCTGAGGGTCGATATAGCAGTCAGACTTCAGTGCAGAAAAGAGAAATTATTCTAGGTATGATAATCAGAGAATATTTAAAACAGTGGCGTGAATGCATACTAAATCTTGGGAAAGGCTGGAGTTGCAGATTTTAGACTTAGCTTCCAGGATTGACTTCTAAAGCCAGATAGAACTGATCCACTAGGCAACTACCGTCTCTGAGGTACCATTGAAGCAAAGAACTTAAGAATATACTCTAGCTGTGAACTAGGAATCAGGAAACGGATATCTATATTTGTACCTGCTGGTAGCATCTGCTTTTTTGCAACCAGGAAGCTGGAGAATTGATTTTGGAACTATGATATGGGAATTCTCATACTTCTATGTCTAAACTTGCCAACAGAAACAGCCAAAAGGAGCAGGGAGATGACCCATATCTCACTTCCACCTTCCACATCTCTCACAAGTATAGCTACTTGATACAGGGTTACCATTATTTAGCCAAAAAATAATGCATGCAACATACTTATACTAAAAAAAATCCATTGTTTATCTGAAATTCAGATTTAACTGGGTACCCCCTATTTTATCTGGCAACCCTAACTTATTAAAATCTAATCATATCTGGAACCCTAGATGCATAGAAGTCTGGCAAATGCAGTTTTTAATTTCTAATCCATAGTATTAACCAAGTAGATTTCCTACCAAGAATGGCTGAAGCCTTTCTGCCCCAGACACTTTTTTTTATTAGTTTCAGGTGTACAAAACAATATAATAGCTATACATTTCACCCCTCACAAAGTGATATCCCCCTCCCCCAATCTACTACCCCTCTGACGTCGTATACAGCTGTTACAATTCCATTGACTCTATTCCCTATGCTGTACTCCACATCCTGTGACTCTCTCTCTCTCTCTCTCTCTCTCTCTCTCTCTCTCTCTCTCTATATATATATATATATATATATATATATATATATATATATATATATATAAAATTATAGTTGACATTTAGTATTATTCAGCTTCAGGTGGACACTGCAGTGGTCAGGCATCTACACCATCCATGAAGTGGTCTCCCTAATAAGACAAGTGTCCATTGTATACCCTACAAAAGCTTTACAACATTGTTGATTATATTCCCCAAACTGTTTTTCATATCCCTGTGGCAATCTTGTGGTCACCAATTTATGCTGTCTCATCCCCTCACCTTCTCCCTCATCCCCACCCACCTCCCATCTAGCAACCCTCAGTTTTTTCTCTATATCTCTGAGACTCTTTCTGATTAGTTTGCTCATTTATTCTATTCTTCAGATTCAAAAAATATGGAACGCGTCATGAATTTGCATGTCATCCTCGCGCAGGGACCATGCTGATCTTTTCTGTATCGTTCCAAGTTTAGTATATGTGCTGCCGAAGTGAGCACTGCCCCAGACATTTTTGCTACCATCTGAATATTTTCACTCTGCGTTCTTACACTCTCTGAAATCCTATCAGTCTGTGATTCATTTGGTTTAACTCAGTTTCCTCTTTTCAAAATGTAAAAATCTCGGAGAAGGTGCAAGTGGTCAGACTCCGTGCTGGGAATATGGTTTTCAACAGGTCTGAAAGAAGGATTATGAGCATGTGAGATAGCATAGGGATAGGAAAGACTGGACACCAGGAGGGAGAATGAGATAGGCAGATACCCGTTCAGATCTCCTTAGCTTTCTTTGCATTGGGCAGATTCAGGATTTAAGGAGGAAATATTTCCTTTTCATACTTCTTCTCCCTTTTGTATCCCCAAAGATGCACACTTCCCAAATCAATAATCCAAATCAGAATGGCATACGTAGCTCGTCCTTGTTAGAGGTCAGATAGCTGTATATATGCTGGCCAAGACATATATAGCTATTGTTTCAGTGGAAATTTGACTTTTGGGTTCTAAACCATTGACTTGCAAATGACTTGGTTACAGAACTCTTTCGAAGTTAGGGACTGCTTGTACTTATTTCATGAGTAAAGATGTCAAAAGGAAGAATGCTGGATTTGCACCATGCTAATTCACTATTTAGTGAGCAGAAATGTCAGCCTAGGACATGAAAAGAAATACTGCCTCTCAGAGAAGTCAAGGCTGATGAAAAACAAGCATGCAAGCAGAATGCTGCTCTTCAGAAACACAGAAACGCTTTTTTTGTTCCACATGTTCCCCGGGATTTTCTCTTCTGCATTTAAAACAGTTGGGTAGTTCAAGTTTCAAGGCTACTGATTGGAAGCAGGAAATCAGTAGTAATTGGAAGCAGTGGGATGTTGGGAGAAGTAATAGAGGTAGCTGCTCTCCAAATTATCCTGTGGGACTTTCCATGGCAGTGAAATCAAGCAGTGGAAGCTCAGCTGAGTACAACCAAACAGTCCTACAGACAATCCTGCTGTCTCTTCAACCCTTTAATCTCTGGTAGTGAGTGGGAATTCTTTGGCAGAAAACTTGATCCAAGGGTTGATGTGAGTTACTTGGCTAAAAGAAGTTATTGTTATAGTGAAATCAAACTTTCCATGAATTGTTTGCTATTAAAGCCAACTGAAAGTAGCATTGCACCTTTGATAAGGGAGGTGAGTTTTGTAGATTGATTTGTGAGCTGTTTTATGGAATAAAGGAGATTTATAAATTACTTTTATTTCAGAGATACAGTAGATCCATTTGCTCTTCAATGGTGTATGTCATCTTTCAGGGTGCCTCCCTTGTGCCTATAAAAATAACATTGTACTCAAAAGCACAGTACCTATTTGATGACACATTCTCATCATTAGTCAATTAAAAACGCTCCAATTATTTTTACTAATTATATGCAATTTCATTTCATGCATGTATGATATTTTTAAACACACAAGTTATTTGGTAATTCCCAAAATCACAAGGATGAATTTGATTCCATAGACAAAGTGTTATACCAAAAGAAATATTTCATTTAGACAAAGATAAGAGCACAGAAAAAAAATCAGTTGAACATTCAATCCTCTATATGACTCAGACATTATATGGCATTTTTTTCTGTGAATATCATCATGATATGTTTAAAAGAGAAGATAATGAGAGGTGAGAGGTGAGAATATATACACAGTGGGGTAAAGACAGTCTATTCAAGAAATGGTGTTAGGAAAATGGACAGATACAAGCAAAAAATGAAACTGGGCCACCTTCTTACTCCATATACAAGAATAAACTCAAAATGGATTAAAGACTTACATGTAAGACCCAAAACCATAAAACTCCTAGAAGCAAACATAGGCAATAAACCCTCTGATATTGTTCTTAGCAATATTTTTTCTGATGTATCTCCTTGGGCAAGGGAAATAAAAGCAAAAATAAACACATGGGACTATATCAAATTGAAAACTTCTTACACAGCAAAGGAAACCATCAACAAAACAAAAAGACAACCTACTGAATAAGAGAAGATACTTGCCAATGATACACCCAATAAGGGGTTAGTATCCAAAATATATAAAGAATTCATGCAACTCAACACCAAAAAATAAAAAAGAATCCAATTTTAAAATGGGCAGAGGACCTGAATAGACATTTCTCCAAAGAGGACATACACATGACCAATAGACATATGAGAAGATGCTCAACGTCACTAATGATCAGAAAAATGCAAATTAAAACCACAATGAGCTATCACCTCACACCTGTCAGAAAGCCCATCATCAATAAATCAACAAACAACAAGTGTTGGTGATGATGCTGAGAAAAGGGAAGCCTCTTGCTCTGTTGGTGGGGCTGCAAATTGGTGCAGCTGGTATGGAAAACAGTATGGAGATTCTCAAAAAATTGAAAATCGAACTACCTTATGACCCAGCAATTCCACTTCTAGGTATTTATCCAAAGAAATATAAAACACTAACTTGAAAAGATATATTTACCCTTATGTTTACTGCAGCACTATTTACAACAGCCAAGATATGGAAGCAACCAAAATGCCCATCAATAGATGATTGGATGAAGAATAAATGGTACACATAAACAATGGAGTATTACTGGGCCATAAAAAAGATATCTTACCATTTGTGACAACATGGGTAGACCCAGAGGGTATTATGCTAAGTGAAATAAATCAGACAGAGAAAGACAAATATCATATGATCTCACTTGTATGTGGAATTTAAAGAACAAAATAAACAAAACAAACAAACAAAAAACTGACTCCTAGATATACAGGACAAACACATGGTTGTCTGGTGGGAGGGAGGTTGGGGGTCTGGTGAAGAGATTAAGAAGTACAAATCGATGGTTACAAAATAGTCACAGGGATGTAAAGTACAAGATAGAGAATATAGTCAATTATATTGTAATGACTATGTACAGTGCTATGTGGGTACTAGACTAATCAGGGAGATCACTTCTTAAATTATACAAATGTCTAACCACTATGCTGTACACCTAAAAGAAATATAAAATAATGTTGAATGTCAACTGTAATTGAAAAATAAAAAATAATAAAGAAGATCATGAATATATGGTGTTTAAAAGGCCTAAATTTCCTCCTAAGTGCTTCAGAACCTGTTATTTAACTATGATCTTACATATAAAATGTGGTCTTTTGAAGAATTTGATTTGTCCTGCGTGTTAAAACAAAAAACAAAAACATGATTTCCTTATCATATTATAGGATTATCTATCAATAAGTAAACCAGCAGCCCAGTGAAAAATCATTTCACATCATTTGGTAAATACCATGATTGAGGATACTTATGGTAGAGAATCTAGGTAAGCAAGCTATTTGGGGGCTTGGGAAATTTCAAAACTTAAAATCTTTTATTGATTTTCTAGCAAAGAATAGTGTAAGTTCTTTTTGAGGTTTCAAACTGGACAACCCCAGGAATATTTTCTTGCTTTCTCAGGCACCAGGCAGCTTTCTAGGATCAAGCATTCATCCATTCATGGATCTATAACCTGTAGTTTCTGCTTTTATAGCGACTGCACTTAAATCCATGAGACTAGACCCCAGGATTTACTGAGATCCATTTCTCGGGGCAAGCAGTTTCTTTCAGCTTTTCCCTGTCAGTTTGTCAGTGTTTGCCTCTGTATGCAAGGAATCACTTGCAAGCTCTGAAGTCTAAGATACAGAGTGAATGGAGAAGGGTGCAAAAAAAAAATCTCACTTCTATTCGTGGACTTTTGTCTCCAAGAGAGAGGCGGTTTTGTCTTTTTTTATTTTTTTCCTGATCAAGCCATTAGCATGAAACAAGGACATGTCATCTCACCAGAGGGAAATTGGGGTCATGCCATAGGCTAGCTGAATGAGCGCTCTGTGGCATGAGGATGTATGGCCACTGCACAACAACGCCTTCACCACATCAAATCTGCCCTTTAATTACATTTTAAATCTCACTTAAAGAGATTTTATCATTATGGAAATTGCTCTGTAAATGTACCCATGATGAGACCCAATGAAAGTTTGCTGAGAAGAATTGAGGACAGAGGAGATGAATCGGCAGCTAAAACGTTATCGTCAGACAAGAGTTTTCCTGGCTTTAGGCAAAACGGCACGTGCAATAACAATATCTCCATTGACTCAGAGGTGTATTTGGCCCAGATTATTATAGGATGCTTTTCCTGTAGGACTCTTTCTTCTTCGATAAGCTGAAGGAAGAGTTCTGCTCTCCAACTCAGCAGGCCTTTGTTCCCCTACCTCAGAGCCATCACTTGAATTCATAGTTGCCAAAATAATAATCAAACATTTGCCTCGTGTTCCTGACTCCATGCGTGCAGGCAGAGCAGGCCTAAGGTTCCTTATGTGAAAGATGGCTTTCTTTCTTTTTTTAATTAAAGTTTATTGAGGTGACAATGCTTAGTAAAGTTACATAGGTTTCAAGTGTGCGATTCTGTAATACATCCTTTGTATATCATGTGGTGTGTTCACCACCCCGAGTCAGTGGCTTTCTTTTCATGAAAAGAGCACACCTCTGTTTTCTTTTCAGGGTCATTTAAAAATATCTATGCTACTGGGTTATGGAAGGCTCACAAGGAGGATTCTTAGGTAAAGGGTGAAGCAAAATTGTTCTTTTCTCTGCAACAGGGATTGTCTCGTATCTTCATGTACCACAATTGAAGTTTTCTTTTAAGCCCATTCTTAATTTCCTTTCTTTGACCTTAAATCTTTCACTACATTAAGTGATTTCAAGGTGTTTTTTTTCAAAATGTGTCAAAAATGCACACAAAAACAAAAAGTTGATATTTTGACTCTTTGTGCATTTAATAACAATTTGAGGTGCTTTATATATAAATGACATTCTTTTTATGTATAAAATGTCCTCTTGTTACTCATTCTTGAAAAACAGAAAAATATAGACAAATGTACATCTGCTTTCCTAAACTTCCTTTCTGGATGTTTCCATCCACAGTCAGCAGATGGAAATATTCATTCAGATATATCCAACCGTCATGGCAAAAGGGTTAAACTGTTTCAGCAGCCTACCAGCTGGCGATCCTAAAGCCATAGGTACACTTTCCCCAAGGCACACACTTTTGTGTCCTTCCACAGGTCCCTGGCTAAATGCACTTTTCTTCCATGTCACCCACCCACTTCTCTCTTGTTTTTTATTTCCCAAGCCTATGGCAGGTCAAAGGAAAGGCCCAGGTTACTTGAATGTGATTAGAGTGAGTCCCTTGGGGAATTTCCCTGTAACACCCAAGGACTGCTCTTTGATATGCCCCGTCCCCCAAATCTGGTCATTTTGTGCCTAGAACCACTGTGACTAATTCTAAGATGCATTTTCCAAAGTGTCCTTCTTCCTGCGAATTTTCCATTAAAATGGTATTTGAAAGATACATTGTGTTTATTAATTCAGTACGTTTCTTGGAGATGGAGGTAGCTGCCTGCAAGTGACTGCTCTGCATTTCTTCGTGGTGGGTCTCAGAAGCCCGTGAAATTATAGGTCGTATTTTGTGTTTATGAATATTTGTGTAGGTTTCTGAGGAGAGGCGCCATCATTTTCACAAAGGCAGTCATGGCCTCCCAGATATTAGGGACCGTTATGCTAGACCAGTGGTACATTCTGGTATACTCCCAAAGTGAGGTCCCTGGAGAAGTATCAGCATCACTCGGGAACTTGCTAGAAATGAAAATTCTTTTTTTAAATTTTTTTATTGGGGAATATTGGGGAACAGTGTGTTTTCCCAGGGCCCATCAGCTCAAGTCAAGTCATTGTCCTTCGATCTAGTTGTGGAGGGCACAGCCCAGCTCCAAGTCCAGTCACCATTTTCAATCTTAGTTGCAGGGGCACAGCCCACCATCCCATGTGAGAATCGAACCAGCAACCTTGTTGTTGAGAGCTCATGCTCTGACCACCTGAGCCATCCGGCCTCCCCAAAATACAAATTCTTGAGTTCTACCCAAGACCCACAGAATCATGAACTCCAGGGTTGGGGCCCAGCAGTCTGTGTTTCCATTAACCCTCAAGGTTGCTCAAGTTTGAGAAACACTATGCTGGATGAACTATCAATACATGATGCAAGCTCACGTTCACAGGCACATGTGGACGATGCAGAGAAAACAGACCCCTCTCTTCTGCCCCACATGGACCTTCCCCTCTGGCCAGATAGAATTACTCAGCTCTGACATGTATTCTTATCTTGCCTCATCTTATCTTAAGCCTTACTCATGCTCTTTCCTCTGCTTCAAATTTCATTCTCCCATTTCTTTCCTTGTCAGCTCCTTCTCATCCTTCAGGACCCTACTCAAATATCATCACTTGTGTGATGCCATCTGCGGATCTTGGTGACAAGGTTCTCTGTTCCCATGGGGCTATGTCCACTTTAACATTATTACATGTTATTTGTATTGTGTGTTTACTTAAGACCTTTTCAGGAGACTGTGGGCCCCTTGAAATAAAGAACTTATATGTTGTGGTTCTATGAAGATTTTTAGACATAGTTTAGGGGAAACCACTATCTTTCTGCCAAATTAAAAAAGGGAAAAATCAGAAAGTCTGAAAGGAACAGAACTGTGACAGAACCAGGCAGGAGGGTTTTTCAGCAGCTAGTGTCTTAATTTTCTAATCAAGATAACATTCATAGTTAGATATTACCCACACTGGTTTCTCAGTTCCTTGTTGGTGAGGTTTTCTTCTGTTAAACTCTGTATCAGAAACTTGAGCAGAAATTTATGACAACTATACAGGTTCCTCTATCCCTATGTGAAGAGATTGGACCAAAAACATTTGTCCATGGAAAAAGCACTATGGACAAGACCGGTTTACCTCTTCTCTTTCTTAGGGTGACCAGGCTTCTTCATTTATACTGAAGATCAGTGATAGTGATGAAATCCAATGACAAATGTTCCTTTTTAACTCAGGGCACTGTGAGACAGGTTTTCACTGTTCTGTAATAGATATTACAGTATAGCTCCCATGTAAAAATTCTTATGATATAAAGTCTATAAAGACATCCTTTTCTCTATTCTTTCTCTTTATTAAAACATATAATTTATCTCATGGGTGTGGAAAGACCTAAGCCTTCCCCAAGCTTACTCTCCTAGTGATAGTTTTTTAAACCTACATGTTTTCAGATGAAAGAAGCATTATTTCCTGGCCAGAGGACAAGAATTCCCTGGGTCTGCTTCAGCAAGATGGTCCAGGATTTCTACGATGTTCTGAACTGAACTGAATGCTTTGGAAAGGATTAGTAGATGTACGATGGAAAACTCATGATTGGGTTTCTGGCCTTAGTACAGTGGGTTCCAGAAATGAAGAAATATCCCTTATTATTTAGCCAGTTGCATTTATGTTGTGTTTCCTTTGGCAGATGTGTCAGTGTTACCTACCTTTGTATGAAGGTACAGAGGGATATTCCTTCTTCTTCCTTTTCCTCATCCATTGAAAAAAGAGTAACTTTGTTTTGTCCCCTTCACCACCCATCCTATCCCATGAGAGAAGAAAAGTGAAATAGGGTGAGGTAACTCCGTAGGCACAAAAACAAAACAAACAAAAAATCATTACACTCAGAAGAAGTAATTTGCTCTACTTGGTAGTAGACAAAAATCAACTCACCAAAGAACACCAGGAAATCAGACCCAATTATGTCAGCATGACTTTAGTTAACATTATGATACTAGAACCTTCTTTAACATTCAAACTATGGATACCTAGAATTCATTTTAAAGGTAATTTTTAAGCTTTAGCACAAATAAATTTACCCGCAAATGAATACAATTGTGCCTGTTCGTAAATTATTTGGAAATTGTCCTGATATTTAAAGTGAAAAAATATAGAAACATCTTAGATTTATTATATCGCTAACCTGTTCTAAACAGTTGCCTCAGTTGTAGGGTTGTTTTGTGGTTGTGTCAAGAAGATATAGTACATATATACAATGGAGTATTACTCAGCCATAAGAAAAGATGAAATACTGCCATTTGCAACAACATGGATGGATCTTGAGATTATCATGCTAAGCAAAATAAGTCAGAAAAAGTCAAGAACTATATATGATTTCACTCATATGTGGGATATAAAACTGAAAACAACAAAGGAACAAGATAAACAAACAAAAACTCATAGACACACATAACATTTTAGTGGTTACCAGAGGGTAAGTGGAGAGGGGGGTGGCAGAAGAGGGAAAAAGGAATCATATATATGTTGATGGAAGGAGATGTGACTTTGGGTGGTGAACACACAATGCAATATAAAGATGATGTATTGTAGAAATGTACACTTGAAACCTATATAATTTTACCAACCAATGCCACCCCAATAAATTTAATTTAAAAAGATACTATGAGGGTTTTATTTGGTGGGGTAGGGGATGGAATAAAGCTGTTGTTCTGCATTTACAACATTCATAATTAAAACAAGCCTGAGGAAATTAGCTACATGGCTGTGATGATTTCTAGTGTATTATCAAAAATAATTATGGCACTTTGCCATATGTTCTTCCCTTCTTCTTACATATTGCTGTTGGGATAAGATGAGACTAGACACCAACTAATTGCTTGTGTCTAATATACAATCTTGCACTACAGTGATTCCCTAGAGAAAAAAAAATAGTTCTGTGGCAGAGAGATTCGGAAAATAAAAGCTTCTCTAACTCTTAACTCTGTACATAAGCTAGACAAACTGTACAGATAAATATAACTGGATGTATATTGGTCCATGGGAAGGTAGTTGCCTATTTTAAGACAAAGAATGTATTCTATTCATTTAGAGCCAATCAAAAGCATTAAAGTATTAGTTCTGAGGTGACTAAGGAGAATAAATAAGTTAATACCTAACTGGAAAATAATTCAGTTGCCTGGCCATTCCTTTCAGAGCATCACAGTAAATTTCTCCAAGCAAATATCTCACATGTGCCTTGATGAGTTAATGATTATGTTGTGTTACAGGTAGCCCAAGTCAGAAGTTACTTGCTTTGTATTTGAGGGATAGAGGAGGAATGGGGAGGGGGGAGTTTAAAAGAACATAAATTCAGACAGATCTGTGCTCTAATCCTGCTTCTGCCACATAACAGCTATGGGATTTAGACAAATTATTTCACCTCTCCCAATTGTAGTTTCCTCAATTGTGGGATAAGAAGGCTTACTTCATAAAGTTGATGTAAAGGATTTATAAGGGGTGTAAGTATTAGTTTCCTACCCCGATTCATCTCCCCACTCTAACCCCCATCCCTCATCGTGGCTCTGCGATAATAAATACATTTCCTTGTTGGAAAGGCCCATCTGGTCTCTCTCAGATAAGGATAGTTATCTTCAACCAGGCTGATTCCTGCACATAAAACGTAATACAAAACCAAAAGTACCTTCAATTGTAGTCTTTTCATACGTGGTTGTCTTTATGATTTAAATGTGCAATCTCGAGTTGAAGTGTGAGGCCCTTTCAAGATTACCACTGGCGACGATCTTTTGAAAGATTCCTAGTATTCCTCATGTAGGGAATACTCACCCAATTATAAGCAATGAAGCAGTATAGAAACACCTGAAGTAATATTGCAACACAATATAGGGTTTTTATGGCTTTTCGATGTATTAGTAAAAAAGAAAAGTCAGCCTGTCTAAGGGCTTGTTTTATCTTCCAACACCAGCATTATAAAGGCATGGCATTTTTTTTATAAGTGCTGAGCCAAATGGATATCCACATTCGTTCCCCACTAGATCCACGGCATCTTAACTTTTTAAAAAATTTTTAAATTAAATTTATTGAGGTGACAATGATTAGTAAGGTTACATAGGTTTCAGGTGTACAATTCTGTAATACATCATCTATATATCACATTGTGTGTTCACCACCCAGAGTCAGTTCTCCTTCCATCACCATATATTTGATCCCCTTTACCCTCATCTACTGCCCCCCTCCCCTCTCACCCTCTGGTAACCACCATACTGTTGTCTGTGTCTATGAGTTTTTGTTTCTTTATTTGTTTGTCTTGTTCCTTTGTTGCTTTTTGATGCAATGTTGCTCTGTCCACCCTTTCTCAGGATTTTGTGTCCTTTAAAACTCACTCCCATATACTTTAGGAATTCCAAATAGGGTATATTTTAGGTAAGAGCCTCCTGTGCCTGTATGCAGTTTTGGTGTCATTGCTCTTGCCTTGTCATTGTAATGTATTTGTCACCAAGGGGTGTGTGTGTGTGTGTTTGAAACACAGGAGATATATATATATATATATATATATATATATATATATATATATATATATATATATATATACATACATATAACATTTGTCTTACTCCTGAGGAAATTAAACTTAAAATAAAATTCCTATCTTTAAAATGCTTTTGTGAATAATTATCACTTTGCCAAATTCTACCTTCCAAAGGTAGAGCAAGAGAAGGATAAAACCGAGCCACACATGCAGCTATTTCCATAATTTATGAACACTCAGTGACGTTAGGATCCCTCCTCCTTCCTTCTTCCTGGAGCCACCACTTTGTTGGTTCATGAATGGCTGGTACTGCCTGTCAGCTAAACTTGCCTGCATTCTCTCCCTGCTCCCAATTACCCTGAAAACTGCCCCCTAAGTGATCATTCACAAACACTTTTTTGACTATGTCATGCCTGGACACAGGAAGCTACAGTGGAATGTTATCCTTATAGGATCAGATACAATCTCCAGGGTGCATTCAGAACTCTCAATGGTTACTCTGTATCCTTTGAACCTCACTGTTGACCCTTCTCAGAACTACCTCTTAGCTTTAGCCTGCAGCTCTGGCTCTCCTCCCTATGCATTCACTCGTCCTTTTCCTTGGGAAATGTCTTCCCATGCATTCTCTGCTCGGAAGCTTGGAGTCATGGAGGAAGGTGAGAAGCGGACCAGAGGGACACAATTATAATGAAGGCCCTCAATACATCAGGCATTGGGTTAGGTACTTAGATGCTCTACCCACATCACCTCATCTAATCTTGGCCAAAAACGTATAAGGTAGGTATTATTAGCCCTATGCATCGATTAAAAAAAAAACAGGCTTTGAAATATTTTGTAATTTACCCAAGATCACAAAACTACTAAGTGGGGTAAGTTAGAATCTAAACAAATCTTATGACAACAAAGGCTGGGCTCTTCCCACTATGTGCCATGCTTTATGCCAATCTACGCATATGTTAAATCTCCCACCCTCTCCAGACTTGAAGACTTACTCATATCTTTATGTACTGTTTAGTTGTGTGGACATTCGTAATTCTTCCTCAACTGCTTCAAATCAGACCCCCCACACCTCAAGGATAAGCTCTAAACATCAAACAAACCTTAAAAAGTCATCCCCAAATCCTCCTTGGACCCCTCATCCCCCTTCACGTGCTGCCCTGTTTCTCATCTAAGCTTTTCAATAGTGCTGTTTGTTCAACCTCCTGAAATCTTACTCTTACATGTACTTCCACGTCTCCTCTGAAACTGTTCTCATCAAGGTGACCAGTGGCCTTTTATTGCCAAATCCATTAGACAATGTTCTGTCCTAATGTAACTGACCCCTCAGCACTGTTTGACCAGTTGGCCACACCCTCCTTTTTGAAACCCTCTCCCCACTCTTGGCTCCCATGGCACCGTCATTTCTTAGTTTGCCTCCTGCCTCTTTGGCTGCTCCTTTTCTGTCTTCTCTGCCAGGCTGTCTACCCCTACCTGACCTCTGAAGGCTGGTGGTCCTCAAGAGTTGCTCCCAGTGCCCTTTTCCTTCTCCCTCTTCTCTTCTCAAGTCTGCTTATCCATTCTCTTGGTCTTAGTATCAGTACACTGAATAATCCCAAATTCATAAAGCCAGCCCAGAACTCCCCTCTGAGTTTCTCACAGGTATTTGAAATCTCCACTTCAATGCCTCATAGTCATTTTAAAGCAGAACAGGTTGAAAATATAACACGAAACTGACTTTCCCCCCAGTTTGCACCATCTCAGTAAATGACACTGCTATCCATCTGTTGTTCAAGTTAAAAATTCGGTGTTCTCCTTCTCCTTTCTTTATTCTCATCATCTAATCCATTAGTGTGTATCAGAAATCTAACACCCAAATTATATCTCATATCACATCAGTCCACTTCTTGCCTTCTTCAATAGCCTGAGTCCAGGCCACATTATCTCTCACCTGGATTAGAGGGCCTGGCCCCTAAGTGGTCTTCCTGTTTCCTCTCCTGCCTTCTTTCATCTCCACATAGCGATATAGTGATTTATTGAAAGCCTAAATCAGATCATGTCGCTATCCTGTTTTTAAAGTTTCTATTATTTTACTGCATTTGAAATAAAAGTCAAACTCCTTACCATGGGACTTCAAGGCCCCACGATATCTGAAGCCTCTCTTACCTCATCTCCAACCACGTTTCTTTCTTGTAAGTTTTAGCCAAGACCTTTCCTGATACAAAGCCTCCCCTTTTCACTTGGGAGCAATTCTTTGCCCTTGGGTTTTTCTACTATAACTGGTTTCTTTTCATCCTTCAAGTCTCAGCTGACAGTGAACCTTCTCACATAGGTGTTACTGACCACCATAACCAAAGAACACCCCATCACCACCGCATGTACGCCATATTCTCACCATAGCCAACCATGTGATGCCGTCAAAGCATCTTCTTACTTTATTGAACACTTGTTTATCTGTTTACCATGTTTCTCCCGTCTATCCTATTTCTCTCTGTTTAGCTTATTATGGTACGAACATCAAGAGGTTAGAAGTCTGTTTTTTCCACCACTACAGACCTAATTGATAATATATTAAATATTTGTGGGAGGAAGGAAGGCAGGGAGGGAGGGAGGGAGGAATTAACTTAAGGGCTGGAACTACATCTCTTTTTATATCATATGTGTTCCCATAAGTTCTAATGAAATCTTGGACATACAATAGGCCTGTAGTGCATGTTTCTGTGTGAATAAATATGCAGAACATTTTTGCATTGTGACAGAGGAAAAGGAAACTAGGAAAAACAAGATGCAGAAGAGAAAAGATACTTACCGCACCTCCAACCTAGTATATCTTGAAATGAACTCAATTTTCAAAAGTAATTCTAAGAATAGAATAAACTGGAGGGTCAGACAGGGAGAGAAAGCATCAACGTGTTACTACTAGGGTTTGGGATTGCTTAAGGCGGTCTGACAAATGGGATTTTGCTCAGTTTCCTCTGGGGTAATCCACCCTAGGCCAGGCATTTTTAAAGATTAGATTTTTGAAATAAAGCTTTGCGCCCGGGAATGTACTGAAGCAGGAGAGCATATCCCTTCTCTCCACTGTTCTAGTGCTTAAGTGTGAGAATTTTCGAATGAGATATGAAAGCAAAGACAACAAACCCTGCAGGATAATAGTCTCTGAGGGGCTTAATAACAGCCATTTTTAAAGCAAAGTCTATGGACTCCTAAATCCATAGCTGCTCGCTTAAGATGCATTGCGATGCAGTGGACCTGAAAACACACTCCTTATCTACCTAGAGCAACCAGGCTCCAAGCCAAATGGCAGTCCTCAGATTAACTCTTGTTTCTCTTGGGATGACAACTCTGCTACTTTTTAAAGTATTGCAATGGCCACGTATAAAATGGGGAAAAAACAAAAACAGGCACACCCACCGTGAATCTGTACCCAAGTACATTTCCTGAACAAGTTGGGAACCTCTGGTGGTTAGATTACAGTCCTTGTAAGGTCAGGATTGTGGGTCCAATTCCTCTATATGGGTGATTCTCAAAAAATTCATCAGAGAGGATAATTCTGTGTTGTTTTGCTAGTTATAATTGCCAATCCTTACAGACTGATACTTTTGTACCATGCAATAAAAATGAAGTGCTATAAAAAAAAATAACAAAAACCAGACATACAAAATGCAAGGCCATGCCTTTTATTTTTAGACAGCTATAAACATTTCTAAAGATTTACTCTCAATTTCTGTTTTCGTAATGGAGTGTGTGTGTGTGTGTGTTTGTGTACTCCAAAACCTCAAGTATTTAGAGCCCATCGTTAACAAGTCATTTTGGATAACCAAGCCAAGGGAGTTTGACCTTTGTATGCCTGTTTTTGTTTGCTTAAACTTCTTTAAAGCAGCAACACCTTTTCAGAATAACTACATTGAATAAATTCATTTAAAGAGTTTCACATACACTGCTTTCTTCTTAAATAGTTTACTGAACATAAGTCTGCTTTTTCTGGCTATTCAGGATCATCATTATTCGCATTAATTCTTTTGCTTCGCTTTAAAGCTAGGTGATGCCTTCAAGGGCTAATAATATATGTAGAGCTGTTGGTTTCCACACTGTGTGACCCTGGTCAACTATGCATGCCCGCGGCTCCTTTTCCACCTCTCTGGTTCTCTGTCAGGTATCACTTCTTGCTACTCTCTGTTTAGCCCTCAAGGATAACTTCTCTCCATTTTGGATCTTCTGTTTCTGACCTTTTAAGTTCTTGGAAATCAGATCATCACTTTTTTTTTTCCTATCAAACTTATTTGAATTACGTAAAAATGATCAGTAAAGAGGAACTAATGGCCTTATCATTATTCACATACTAATGCTTTCAGAAACAATTACAGATGGTGTGTCTATAATGAATTTTTAGGGAAATTTGGTTACTTATTTTTATTCTTTGTGCATCTTTTTGTTTTGTTGCTTACTTCTCAGCTATATTCAAGATAGGGAGGTTATTATTTGCTGAGTTCTTTTTTAGAGACACAAAATTCTATATACACAGGAAAAGAAATATGTGGATGCTATTATTCATCATGGTTTGGAAGAGTATCATAACCATTTGTTTGGATAATAAAAGTCAGGGTGTAGCACTAACTAATTCCTGGCATTTTCCTTCTTTATTTTCCTTCTAACAAAAGTTCTATAACTTTTCATATCCTTCCCCAGCTGTCTTATTATTTATGGACACCATGGATCACTCTACTTGTTGAATGAGATAGTACAAAATTAATATTTAATACTCTTGTATTTGTCCTTTACTTTTCTTTGTAAACTTTTACTCTCGGTGGCTTCTTAAAACGAGACCTAGATTCAACTTAATTTAAGGACCTGGACTATATTCTATTTCTCCCTAATGCTCATTGTCCATTCCAACCAGGTTGTATAATTCATGTCCCTGCTCACAAACCAAACTTATTCCCACCTTTCTGCCATTTCCATGGTATTCTTCCTGCTTGCAGTGCCCTCTTGCCTCCACCTCTCTCAATCCTATCCATCCTTCAAGGCTCAAAGCAAATCCCCTGACTTCATGAAGTCTAGTTTTCTGACTTGATTTCCACATTCATTCTCTTATAATAGAAACCCTTACGTTAGCTATTACTTATTAAAAGCCTGTTGTGTTCTGGATGCTGTTCAAAGTATTTTATAAACATTATTCCATGTAATATTTAAAACAACCCAGCAGGTAGGTATTATTATTTAATATTCAGTGAAGCCAAAGAAGTTAAAGAGTTTTTAACTTCTACAGCTAATAAAGGAAAGAGAAGGGGGAGACTCAAACTATGTCTATTTAACTGCACTTTCCCATTAGGTGTTGTTTTGGAGTTATTTTTCTACTGTTACTTTCAGGTCCCATTTGTTTTCCCTGGAGGCTGAGAAAGGGGACTTACAGCAGAAATAAGCTAGACTTAGAAAAGAAGGCGGTGTGAAATTTGAAAAAGCCCTGCAGGATTTTTCAAAATCCTAAAACCCTACTCCTAAAACCACTACACTATGAACATATTACTTGCCTCATATCTGGGCTTTCTTGATGTTCACAGGTGAAATTTGCCCCATAATTATACAGAACTTTATGCTAGATGTTTCTTTGGAGGGAGGGGCTACCTATTATTTTTCCATTTGCACCCATTTTCTCAATTATGTTGTGTTATCCCTTGTTGTGTTGGATATATCTATGTCCACTGCTTCAGATCTGTTTAACAGTCTCCATATTAATAAGACCATAAAATTACTCTTTGAGTACTGAAAACATGAGTCTGCATTGTCTAATGGCAATGCTAGATTTGCTGAAATTTAGGCAGTATTATTAATAGGAAAAGTTACTAGGAAAAATTTAAAAATTAGTAGGAAAACCTCAGAGGTAATATTGCCTAGTGGTTAAGAGCACAGTGCTTAGAGTTCAACGGCCTGGGTTTGACATCTGGCCACATAGTTTATTAGCTGTTGACCTTGGGCATTTTTACTTAACCTCTCTGTAATTTCACTCTTATACATAATATGAAAATAAAAATAATGACTACCCTAGAGGGTTACTGAGAGGATTCAATGAGCTCATGCATATGCAGTGCTTTGGACAATATCTGGTATATGGTAACTGTTGTACAGAGGGTGCCAAAAAAAAGTATACATATTTTAAAAAAGGAAAAAACTGTACTGAAATTGTAATACTCAATATATACTGATAATAAAAGATGAATACAAGTCATATGTATACATTTTTTTGGCATCCCCGGTATATGCTACTACTATTTTTTCTGTTGTTATACAGCAAATACCTTTTTTCTATTCATTAGTTATTGTTCTTTCTGAAGAATACAATCACAAAAAGAAGAGAAAAATTAAGAGCATACACTGAATGTAGTGACTGAGGCCTGAGTGATCTTTCCTAGTTAAGTCAGAAGTGAAGTAAACCTACTTAAAACTATCTGTGAAAATTACTTTCTGTCCAGATTGGCTGTCCTCTAAGAATTCCCCTTGATTCTCTATCTCAACCTCCTGCTTTTCAGTGGCCCCTGTGCCTGAGGTTAATCTTAAATTAAATGCCATGATGGTAGTTTTATGCAAATGAGAGTGTGTTCCTTCCTGCCTTCCCTTTCAATGTCTCCTCCCCACCTAGGATTCATGCTGCCTATTTATACTGAAAAATCTCCACCACAGCATGCCAACCTCCTAAAAAAGCCTCGTGTTCCTCACTGATACTCATTTCAGAGCAACCTACCTTAGCAACCGGCCCAAAGGAACATGGCCAAACTACTATGTTTATGCTGATGTGTCATTACTTAGCATAATGTTCATGTGGCTCTTATGGACAACGGAGCAAATCGCTGATGGGAGAATTTCTTTTTCTGGCAGCAGGGATGTTTCGTAGTAAGGAGACTTTCTCAATGCAAACAGTTTTTGCTCATAGGTCATCCCGGATGCCCAATCTCAAAATGAGAAGTGAAAAGGGTAGTCAGGATTCCATGCTTTATTTAGAATAAATCAATCCATGTGGGCAAATTTTTTAAATCAAAATCAGTAGTATTATCTGTCCACGTTCTTTTCCCTTAACAATTGTTTCTTCCCAGAACATCGTTTTTGATGGACTAGAGATAGATGCTACTCGATCTGTTTTAGTATTTCCCTTCTTTCAACTTTAGACGTGGTTCTATCCATATTCCCCCTCCTGTCTTCCAGTCAAAGAAAATGGGACAGAATCCTCTTTAGGGTCCATCAGGGATACTTTGGCTGCCAAAAATAATGACAGGAGACATTCCTTGTCCATCTACTTTACCTCTGCAATGTTCAAAATTCTGCATCTAAGAGGCTGTGACTGAAAACCCAGGCCAGTTCTTCAGAATGTCTAACATGTTATTGCTGCCACTTTCCCCCCTCACTTTAGAAGAGTAATTTAATTCAATTTTACAAAGAGGAAAAAAAACCTTCTAGTTACACCGGTCAATCCAATTGTTCGGAGCTTCAGGATGAATTTTTTAACTTGTTGAACAGAAGCATACAAATCTCTAAATGCAAGTCAGATAATGTACAAAGCCTCCATTCATTGTGTAGGCAGAAAGGAATGCTGGTACCCGGCAGCTCTCTAAGGAATGTTCTTCTGGCTTTGACTGTTCTGCTGGGAACAAGGAGGGAAACACATATATAAAATGAATTTATAATGTCTCTGGCTCATAATGGCAAAATGATAAGAAAAGTTGGCTGTTTAATATAAACTGTCAGTTGCATATTCCAGGCCTCCTCTCTTTGAGGTCCCTCCCACATCCACAGGCCTGGCTACCGTTTAGTAGGGAATACAAAGTGACTGTTTATTATTATTGACTGGTGAGGCCTGTGCTCTGAAATTCATTCTGTCAACAGAATGTAAGCAAAGTTGGCATTTTAAAGCAGGGCTCTTTCAGTCGCTGGGTTTTCTCAGGATTGCTATGCAACAGGATCAGTGCTGTAGTCCCCGGTTCAAGCTGAAAATGTTACACAGGAAGACATACCATGTAAAGGTCAGACTCTTCTACTATGATAATTTTCTTGATCTGTGTATATACAAATAAGGTTGAATGCATAGCGTCTTATCATAACTCTTGTGAAGGTCCTATGGACTTTCCACCTGTCAAGCCTAAAAATATGATGGTATTTTAAATGGTAAATCTTTCTAATAAATGTCTGATGCTGTAATAAATGTATGATGCTATAATACCAAGGTGAACTTAATGTGTATTTTCAAGAAGATTCTCTCCTATGATAAAATCTTGTTAATTTGCTGGTACTACGGACCACATACAACCTTGTTTATTAGCCTCTCCATGCTTCTATGGTCAGAGTCAACTCTACAGGTTATGATGTGCATGAAAAATATGACTTGACCCATAGTTTAATAAAATGATTGGCACTGGAGTGTACTTTATCATGGAATTATATTTCATATCACTTTCAAAAGACCATATATTCTGTCCATGTGCTAGAAGATAGAACTTATGAAATTTGTAAAGTTATAAGTACAGAGAGTGCCAAGAAATGTATACACATTTTAAGAAAGGAAAACTGTATTAAAATTATAATATTCAATATACACCGATAACAAAAGATGAATACAAGTCACGTTTGACTTCTGCAATTACAAGAGGTGCTCAAAGTGGTTACCATCAGCGTCCAGACACTTCTGATTACAGTGAACTCCTGCTTGAGCAACGTTGACCAAAGTGTCCACTTGTAAACATTTTTTGGCACCCCTAGTATATTATGTTCCAATTCACAATGTCAAGGAATAAATTTATTATGCCTAATAAGATGCCCATTTTCAATCTACATCACATGAAGAGATCACACACTAAGAAAAGTGAATTGGAGGTACATCTTTTTGTTAGTTGGCCCAAATGAAATGTCTTTTTTTAATAGCTACCATTTATTTAGTGATATACCTTAAAACAAAAGTATGTCTTTTGTTTTTTTACAATTATAAATGTAATATAAAGTCATAGCACATTCAAATATTTGAAATGTCTTTTGAACTGATAGTTTATTTTTCACAGTTCTCCAAATTCACATTTGTAGCTGGTCTCTTTTGTTTAGTAATTCTATACGTGTTCTTCTCCCTCCTGTCCTATAGGATCTCCAAGGAGAAATCGAAGCTCACACGGATATCTATCACAACCTAGATGAAAATGGCCAAAAAATCCTGAGATCCCTGGAAGGTTCTGATGATGCAGTCCTGTTACAAAGACGTTTGGATAACATGAACTTCAAGTGGAGTGAACTGCGGAAAAAGTCTCTCAACATTAGGTAGGAAAAGATCAGGGGCAAAAGAGCCAGAAATGAATTAAGATGGCAAAATTTTCCCTCATTTTTCTAGCACAAGTAGTTAATATCTCATGTTTATGTAAATCACCCAAATTCAAAATAATTCATTTTACTTTAAATAAATGAATCTTTCATTTGCTTGGTATGGAGATGATACTTGAGGGTTCAGATTGGATTAAAGTGGTTATGTTTTAGAACCAGGGGAGAGCTGCTCATTAAGACATTAGAATGAATTTAAATGAAGAACACAGCTATCCTAATTTCATACAGTTCTTTCTTGGCTTATCACTAGGTTATGGAAAAAGGGATAAAATTAAGCTTATGTTTATCATGGAATTCTGTCATTGGCATTATTCTAAATGCATAATAGAGCACATTCTTTAAATGTCATAATGCATTATAATTAACAATTTAGAGGAGACCTCCCCATAGCTCCCACAGCTAAGGAGAGATTATAGCTACTTTCTGTCTGTTGCTTCCTCTCAGGTTTTGTTACCACATCCTCTGTAAGGTAAGCCTTTAGCTATTGTATACGCACCTATTCCGTGTGTTGCCTCTTCCTTTGTGTCAGCTTCTTCTTGAGAAGCAAGTTAATGGATGCATCTCAGCGTTGTTATAAAGAGGGTAGAGTGAAGCTCTTGCTATACCCATTTTACAGTAGTTCATTGTGGGGACAAAGAGCAGAGACAGTAAATGAAATGCTCAATGTCACCTAAATGACAGGAAGTATAGGGAGTGGACATCAGGCTACCTGCTTTCTAATCAGTTGCTTTTCCTAATTGATGTCTTTTTATAAAAATATGTTGTGCTTTCTTCTATGTTTAGAGGAGGAAGGGTGGTAGTAGAGGGAGGTAGAAGAGGATGAATGGACTTCATAATAGTTATGCGGGAATGCGCTAAGCAATGGGAGTAGTTATTACCTCTAGGCTGTAAGACAACAGAAGAGAGACTTTTTTTCTCCTTTGTAGTTCTTCTAAATTGTCCAAAGCTTTGACATATGGCATATTTACTTCTATGATGAGAAAAAAATAAAACTGAAATATATTCATTTAAAGCACTCTTGGGAAAATCTGCACTTAATATGAAATAATAATAATATAATAATAATAATAAATAATAGGAACTAACACATGTACATCACATACCATGCAATATCATAGGCACTTTATAGTTCTTGACCCATTTCATGCTCTCAGCAGCCCTAAAAGATGGATTCTATTATTATCCTCTGTTTACATTTGAAGAAAGTCAGGCACAGAGAGGGTCACTTAGTCAGTGGCAGATCCAAGATGTGAACACCGGGAGGGTGGCTCCAGAGTCTGAGCTTTTAAACATCATAGTATGCCATAGAGTATAAAGAAAGAAGGAAAAGACTCATCTAACATTTACACATAAATACATAATAAGTGAAAGGATGAAATAGAGAAACAGATGTCTAGGAGTAGAAAAGGATTTATTTTTATTTATAAGGTCTTCCCACCCAAGTTTGCAACCCAGCTTCCAAGATGCTCATTTTTATCTCCCTCTTTGATCCATGAATTTGGTGTCAATGTGTTGACAATGAGTTGGGGTTAACAATGGGCAATGGCGTTTCCAAGGAGAGGGAGACTCCATTCTCTTTCTACAGCTAAACTCTAAAAGAAGTCAGTATATGTAATGACACAGGCCGCTTTTATAACATCTATCATTAAAAAGGAATGAAACCTGGGAGATGAAAAAGATACTGGTAGATAAAGAAAGTTTTTTTTGTTTTGTTTTTGCAAGAAAGAAAAAGAAAGGTGCTATAACTGTTCTGAACATCACTCAGTGTCTCTTCTCTCCTTCATGTGAACTTGATGAAATAAAAGGAGAATTGAAAGCGGCAAACAGCATGTCAGCCAAAATATGGGCTCTTCATTCTCTGCAATTTCCCATATGCCAGCTACCGCAGTTTAATTCTTACTGTCATTAATCAAGTAGAAAACAGTTACCTTAGCTCGTCTAAGATGCTGCAATTTCTAGAACTTAAATATTCAGATCAATGGTTTTGTCTTTTTAATACACCTCTCTAATAATACAGGATGTGGTATAAACAATCACTTATAAAAAGCAAAGAAATAATTCTTCGCATCAAAGCAATTCAGTTTATTTCCTGACACTTGGTAGAAATAAGGTCATCAGTCAATCCATACAGAATGGCAGGGTTCAATTGAGAGAAGCACAGCAGAGGTAGTAATTTGGGATGGTTATGAAATAGGATAGGAAACACTGGAAGAGTTAGCTACAGAACCATTAACGACACTTGCAAAGCTGGTCATTTTCTCCATTATTTTTTAGTGAAAAGTCACCACAATTAAAATATTGTTCTGAAGATACTCTGGAAAAATGACCCTGTGTTTGCCCAAGCTATAACATATTATACTAAAAGATTATAGTTGGTTCACTGTTCTGTAAGGGATTCTGAAGCCAGTTTTATATTTCAAAATGTACAAAAGTACTTGATTTCACAGGTGTCCATTTTTTTAATGAAAAATAATTGAGCTCAATCCAAATGATTTTGAAGTTTTCCTTTGAGTTCCATTGGCTCATAAAAGGTATCCTTGTGCTTCCAGATCCAATTCCATGTTATGTCCTTTCCCTTCCATTTATTTTCCTCCCATCCTATGTCTTTTCTCTACTTTTGATTATGATTCTTATTCAAATCTTCATCATGTCATTCTATATTGATAGAACACTGTTCCTTTACATGTTGAGACCATCCATTGCACATTTGCAAAAATATTCTTCCTTGAATACTGTTTCTATCACATTATCCCTTTGGTCAAGAACTTCAGTCTTGTTGGTGCCCACGTTTTAGTCGTTTATTCATTTATTTGTTCATTCAACAAATATGTACCGAGTGTTTACTATGTAGTAAGCACTCTTCTAAGCACTGAGGACACAACGGTGAACAAAGCAGACAAAAGAAAATCATTGCTCTCATGAAGCTTATAACGTGTTTCCCTGAAAATAAGACCAGGTCTTATATTAATTTTTGCTCCAAAAGATGCATTAGGGCGTATTTTCAGGGGATGTCTTATTTTTTCATGTACAACAATCTGCATTTATTCAAATACAGTCATGTCATCTTCTTCTGGAACATCGTCATAACATACTAAATGCATCCATCTGGCTGACGATTTTAACTGGGGCTTGTTTTCAGGGTAGGTCTTATTTTCAGGGAACACAATAGTCACTAGAATCTAGTGAACCCTTCACTCTCTACAAACTATGCTGAATAAAACTCTGCCAACCCCTTCCCTTTTTCTGTTCTTCCCATATCTCCCACCTCTTTCCTCATCAAGCAGCAATCTAGTGAATCCCCAACACAGATTCTCTGAACCAAGTAGATTCTGCTTTCTAACCCCATTCCTACTCTCCAACAATTTTCTCACTCTCCCATATGAGTATATACCTTTGCTGGTCCTCACACTTGGGATACCATCTCTCCTCTTGTTCTCCAAAATTTGACTCAAATCCAATAATGAATATCTCACTCTCTGACGTTTCCTTCATCCAGTCTTCCCTGTACTGTTCTCATTTACACTTGATGGCAAGTCCCTTTAAGTCATAAGTTGTTTCCTAGGGCTATGCTTGCTGCCTCCAGCTAAATTAGATGAATGTGAAAACTCCAAGCTCTCAATGAGTCAGTGAGGTAGAGTAGAAAGAGTCCTAAACCAGCAGTTGGGTGACCTAATTTCTCCTCTGGCTCTGTTACTACCTAGCCTATAATCTTAAGCATATCACTTAACTGCTTCAGCCTTCAATTTTCTCCCTCACTGAAATGAGGAGGTTTGACCAGAAACATGTGTGCTCTATTCAACTTCCCTTGTCATTCTATAATTCTACTATTTTTAATTCTGCAATCACTTTTTATGAACCTAAGCAAATTATTGAACTTTGCTACCTTGGTTTTCTTATATTTAAATGGAGCTGATTAAGTTCAAAGATATGGTATAAGGAAAAGTAAATGAGATGTCTTTGAGAAAAAAGAATACTTTAATTAAAATTGCACAGTACCATCTCATAATTTAGTTCAAGGAAAGTATATGCCATCTGTTCCACATGTATTTTGTCCATATGTATCGTGTCCAAGAAGGATGATGAGAAAAGTACTCTTTGATAGTTAAGTGCCATCAAACAAAAGAAAATGTTAGCTGATTTAACTGGGAGAAAAATAAAGTGAAAAATTTTTATTTACATTTATACATGGACACATGCACACATACATACACATGTGTATATACACACACACACGAGTTATTGGTGACATTATCCAACATCAGGATGGTAATTAGTCAAAGAAAATGTTTCTCATTCTAACATATTCTATATTCGCAAACCTTGCATTTTAATTTTGAAAATAATAATTTGAGAAGTGGTCAATTGAATTTTTTACATAAGAAATATGTATGAAAATTTCAATTTAATCTACCAATAGATTTTCCAGATTATTGTATATACTATTAACTATGATAATTTACATATGTTGTCAACATAATTTTGAATTAGGATCCTGATGTATTGTCTCAGGAATGTGATCCCACCATTACCGAAAAATGGAAACACAGATCCAGAGAGGCCAGGTTTACGCAGAAGCAGTCTTATTGCAAAAGCGTAAGAGAACAGGCATAAGAGAAAGGGCTCTCACAGGAGAGGGGTTCCGAAATGGAATGCCCCCACCCCAGGACCATCAGGTTGGGCAAAAGAAAGATGAGGTAGTAGTGTAAGCTAGAAAAGTGGGTTTAAAGGTGGCTATGGGAGCGTGGGCGCCACTCGCAGAGGCCTGGCAGTGGCTGCAGTGGCCAGGTGGCAGCCAGGTTGTGGCCTGGTGCTCAGGAGCCACGCTCTTGTGGCCCCTCCTCTTGGCTGCTGCTGCAGTGCCGAGCTTGGGGGTCGCGGGGAGGAGCAGGGAATCGGTGAGCTGCTCCTGGCTGGCTCCTCAAAATATGTTAAGAGAGAGTGGGCCCTTCTCAGCGCAATGTCCAGGTTCTTGGCGTCTCAAGCAAAGAATTGAATGACATACTGTGGTAAACTAGTAAAAAAAAAAAAAGCAGTTTATTAGAAGAAAACGTACACTTCAAAAAAGTGGGCCTGAGCAGAAAGCAGTGTCTCAAGGCCATTATTAGAAGAGAAAGTACACTCCAAAGGGTTTGGAGCGGGCGGAACAAAGGCAAGGCTGAAAAAGGTGTGGTTCGCAGGAGCCTGGGGGTCTTATCTGGGATGAGCTGTTCCTGTCCAGCTGTGGGACCACTTGATTGACACCTGTGATTGACAAGAGGCTATTACCTTATCTCTTCAGACTGCGCATGTTCTCTGCAGTTTGAAATTGTTCACTACAAGTTGATTGGCTCCCTTCCCTGTACCTAGGCACTCAATCTTGGTGGGCTCTGTAGCTTGAATGGCTTTGTTACAAGCTGAATGGCCTTCCCCCTCTACACCTGAGTGATTACTCTGGCGGGTCCGCAACTTGAATCTATTAACTAACTATTAAAGTTGTTTCCTCTGGCTTTGTTATGGTATTTGCCTTAATCCCGTCTACTTCAGCCATTTTCATGTCTGCTTATAATTTTTCTATCTCAATTTCAGCAAAATTTACATTCTTTGAGATTTTATAGTTGGGAGAAAAATTTGTAAATGTTATATACAAATATTCACTTTTCTGAAATTTTGAGCATTAATTTGAGAGGCTAGAACACCAACATTATAGAGTCCACAGCAGCAATAAATCTCCAAAACAGTACATGGTATTAGAAGTTAGAATAGTTAGAAGTTTTTCTATAATGGAGAACAAAGAAAGAGCAAAAGGAGGCAGAGTCTTTCTACCTTTGAGAGAAAAATGCAACTTGGACGTTGAGTATCTCTGACCTTTCTTTTACTCTTAGAATGTTAATTATATTTGAAAGTTGGAGTTCATGACCCATCTGGAAAAAAAAAAAATGTTTACTTCTCTTTGAGCTTAATTCTCTCTATTTAAAGCCCCATAGCTCCCATTTTATTTCTGTGGTTCCTTATTATTTCTGCATTTTTACCTTTTCTTTCTGTATGCTTAAGAGCTATCTTATTACACAAGGGTACCAAAGATATACAAGGATATATCATTAGTTTTATAAAGGAAGTCAAAGTGAAAAGTGAATTCAATATAACACATTTTGCTTTAAAAATACATGCCATTCAGAGTAAAGTTTTATTAAGGATTTCGAACTAGGCATCAACTAAATCACACTTGAAATATCTGTGTCTAGAGAAATAACAATCACTTTAGCAGCCCCTATAATTCTTAGAGTCCTGACACTGAAGAGTTCCTTAAAGACCGAGCAATGTATTCCAACACACCTAAAGGTTCAGCGTTTTACCTAAACCTTACAAATTGTAGAAATTATCTGTTTATTAAAGATCAGCACTTGCCTTGTTGAAAGCTAGTAACCCCTAAGCTCTTGTCTTCACTAATAGAGATGAATAGAAAACAGAAGCTAAGTGTGCCTCTTCAAACCTCCTCTGTTGTTTTCTGTTGAGTGGGTAGGGGTAAATAGAGTGTCTCTGCCAGTTAGTAGGAAGCCTTTTGCTCAGGGATCCGAAACATTTGGTTAAAACCACTAAGGTTAAGGAGTTCCTCATATTAGAAAAATTTGTAATATCTACTTGCCATGTCTTACTATGACAGCTCAAGTTCTGTACTTCAGCAGCTGTCTTTATACCTTTATATCTCAGTTTCCGCATTTATAAAACAAGGTTAAACAACAATCTTGGAGGTTTCTTCCAGCCCTAACAGCCTATGATAAAACCGGACAGGGGTGGGGAGGTGGGGGGGAGGGGGAGGGTCATCATTACAACTAGAAGGAAGCATTTTCAGGAAGAGATATTCCAAATACAAACAGGTTAATCATTTAGAAATATTCGGTATACAATCTTGAAAATAGAAATAGGGCAGCTGCTTACAACAAATGCATTAGAATTCTGTCTTGAAAACACTTCAGAAGCTTAGTATGGCCAAAGAAAATGTTTTCTGAGCTCATAGTGTTTCATTACATTTAGATCTCCTTCAAAATCATGTCACTGACAAATACCACCTTTCCCCTGTGGAGACCCACAAGTAATATTTGGGGCACATAAGAAATAGTTTAATCTTGCATTTGAAAATGCCAATGCCACATGCCAAAACGCCATCCGCCCCCATCGCAATGGCTCCCTCTCAGACTATATTAAACTTTGTTCTGGTGTCGGGGCGTCTCACGCCATCGGTCTAGCCATTGGAGCCGCACTAAAAAGCTTCACACAGGACAATCAAAAATCCTGTTACAATTGTAAACAGCCTGGTCATTTTGTCCAGGAATGCCCTTGATGTAGGCTTCTTTCCCTTAAAACTGCACCGCTATTGTTAATTCCACTGCTCCTGCCTGCCCCGCTCCTAATCATGTTTTCATCTGCGGCAACGGCCTGGCCTTCACGGCCCTCCCCACCAATTGGACTGGCCTCTGTGCGCTGGCTTTTCTCTTACCAGATATATTCTACCCGGAGATCAGTCACTTCCTATACCAGCCCTTGATCTTTTCCCTGGACGACAGAAACGGGCCCTAGCATTTATTCCCCTTATGGCAGGACTAGGTATAACCGCCGCTATGGCCACAGGTGCTGCCGGGGTAGGAGTGTCCGTAGACACTTATCAACGGCTCTCTCTCCAACTTATTGATGGTGTTACCACACTATCAGATACTATTAATGACCTTCAAGACCAGGTCGATTCCTTAGCAGAAGTAGTACTCCAAAACAGACGAGGGCTTGATCTTCTAACAGCGGAACAAGGGGGGATCTGTTTAGCTTTACAGGAACGATGCTGCTTCTATGCCAACAAATCCGGCATAGTGCGAGACAAGGTCAAGAGACTCCAAGAAGATCTTCAACGCAAAAAACAACTTCTTGACAACCCCTTTCTAACCAGTTTTCATGGTCTCTTGCCTGTCCTCCTCCCCATCCTGGGCCCCATTCTAGGATTACTCCTACTTGTCTCCCTCGGACCTTGGGCATTTAATAAACTGACAGGATTCATCAAACAACAAATAGATAACATTCAGGCCAAACCTATCCATATTCATTATCAACGCCTGGCCACGATGGACCATCCGGAAGGTAATTACAACCAGTTACAAACAGGCTCCAGCTATATAAACATATAGCAGACACGGTGGCTGAAAACGTGTCGGCCCGATCTAAAGGGCTTGAGCACCAGACGGCTGCAGCGACTGGGTACTGCAAGGGAGGGTCCCGATTGACCCAATTTCAGCTCTCCCTGAACTCATGTCCAGACTACATAGGGGTTGGTGCCTAAGTCAAAACAATTGCCTCACCCCTGGTCCAAAAAAGACACCAGAGGCTACGCCTTGCACGTTATTCGGGTCGTCTGAGACCCCTGAGTTCCCGTCTTGGTTAAGGCTCACTCTCTTAAAAAGATAAAGAGAGAGGAGATGTAGGAGCCTGACTCAGAGAAACTATGCTATCCGGCAGCACATGACCTAAAACCTGGAACAGTCAGTTTGCCCTTAGAAGGTCACCTCTCTGATAAGTAAATCCCCTTCCTCATTCCGCTCTCTCCTTCCTCATTCACTCCCCGCCCAGTTTACCCTAACCCATATAATCTTGTAGCTGCAATAAAAAATTTGAGGCTTGATCAGAAAAAAAAAAAAAAAAAAAAAAGAAATAGTTTAAGAAATTCTTTCTCAGAGAATACTCTTGGAGCTCACCTGCTGAGTTGTGAAGGTTCTTATTAAATATACAGAAATTCTGGAGGTGGAACCTAGGAATCCGTACACTAAACAAGCTACTCAAGGTTTTCTTAAGCACACTGAACTTTGAGAACAGTGACTTTAGATTGGATATTGTTGTGTCATTGGAATTAACTCCTGGTCGGTCGCAAAAGGTGAAAAGAATTCACAGACTCAGGCTGAAATGAGGAGAGCAAGGAAATAAGTTTATTCAAGAAGAAAGAAGCCGGTCTAGATGTTGCCGGGGCAGATGACTACACCTAACTTTAGGTTAGCTTTTTCTTATATAGGAAAGTGTAGGTAAATTTCCTTATGGCAGGAGATATGACGCATAGACTGAGGTCATTTGATTGACATATGTTGGTTATATAACTATTTTCTTTCTGCGCATACTCTTACGCAGAATGCATCCAGAAAAACCCACAGGGCGGGTGGGGGGAGAAGGCAAGCCTTTATGTTCATTCCATTCTAATTGCATTATAATTAGGCTGGAGTTCAACTAATGGACAGATTTTGGCAGTTAGCGCATGTGTGAAGAAACTGTTAATACCAGTAGGGTCTTATCTTCTCTTTTTATGAGGGTTTAGACATCTTAGATTTATTTTTAGGGGATGTGCCTGGGCAGTTCTTGGGGAGGGGATGCAGGCCTGGGCAGTCCCCCTTCAGGTTCACCTTTATTAACCCTTTTCTGCCTCATCAGATATCTTTGTAAATGTTATTTTAAATCAGAAGCCATTCTCTGACTTTCTCCTCTCCAGCCCTTACCTAGTGTCCTTTGCCCTTTATAAGACTTTTGCTTAAATTTTTGTCCTCATATCACATCTTGCCTTTCACGCTCATGCTTTAGCAAGGCAAACAAAGAAACAGTCATTTGGTATGTGTTTAAGGTGATCAAACATGCTGAAATGTTACAGAACTCCATACCTTATGGATGAATAAGGTACCCTCACCCAGACACATGAGAGCTTTTTGCCATAGATGGGCTCAGATCCTTCTTCTGCTCCTCTATTAACTATCTTGACTGTTCTACGTCCCTGGCCCCTAACAGCCTCCTTATCTCATGCTATGGAGTTTCTCTTAGATCCTTTAGAACTGAATTCCCTGGATCTCAAAGCTGTTTTTTTCTCTTTTAGGGGGCATAAAGGGTTTCACTGGCCTGCTAATAATTAGTCAGCACCATTTAACCTAGCAAGGGCTATGTAAACGAAGCAACAGCTGGAGGCTTCTTATCTTGTGCATATTTGTCCTCCTCTAGACTTTCCCCACGGGGATATTTTATTTCCTGTCCCAGGTAGAGAGAGGCCAAGCATTAGGAATCTTTCTGTTCTCCCTTACCTTCCCCTTTCCTACTTCCAGTGCCTTATTGGGACTTAGAGGCACTCAGTAAATATTTATGAGGTCAGAATCTCTTCTCCCATTTGCTGCTTTTCCGTGTCGGGACTATGCCTCTCTCCACCTATCTTTCAAAATGTCCTGCTTGACAGCCTCTTTTACCCTCAAGGGGTCCCAGCTGCAAATTCCAGACACCCCAGGGAATCCCCGTAACCAATAGTCATTACATGCCGTTACACAGCTAAAATCTTTCATAGGGAATTCTTACTGAGGCTTATGGAAAAGTTGTAACTGAAAGAGTAGGAAGGAAAAGAAACATAAAAGAATTGACCTCTACCCTATAAGCAATCTGCACTATTATATTTAATTCATGCTATTTGGGGTATTTCATGATTTATTTATCGGATAATAAATGCCCTTAGAGTCTTGAACGATTTAATTTCTCTGATGGGAATGCCTTCATTTTTTTTCTGAATATAATGTTTCTGTTGCTCATAATAGAAAAACTTCTGACAGTTTGCAGAAGTATATAGATGAAGGAATGCAGCTCCTGTAAATCCACTTCTGAGAGATAAACTAGATGTCATGTCAGAATTTTTCACACATGTTAAAGCATGTGCACAGAAAAACATACACACAGACAAACGTTTCAGAAAAAATAGATTGTGTACATTTTTGTAACCTGTTTTCTCATTTGGCAACTGAAAGGGTGATCTTTTCCATATCCATAAATATTTGCCTACACCATCACATTGAACATTGCATAGGGTTCATAGATTTGAGCACTGCATTATATGATTTCACCATTATATACGTAACCAATTCCCTAGTGTTGAATATTTAAGTTGTTTCTGTTTTGTGTCAATCATAAATGATACTATAAACATTTTCTACCTGTCTCTTTGCATGCTTTTTCAATGACTTTCTTCAGTATAAATTCCTTGAATTTAAGTTTGTGGGCCATTGTATTTGTACACTTTAAAGACTTTTATGTGTCATCAAATTATGCTTCAGAAAGTTTCGAACAATTTAATTTCAGTACATGTTACTGTTTGCAGATTGTATTTGACTAAAGCCAGTAGGAGAATTGTATTTGAAATGTCAGGAGAAGTTACCAAATGCAAAGGAAAATGTTCTACCCGGTTGCTTTACATTTCAATCTTTGCAGCATTAGAGACTTTCATATTTTCATTATAGTCAACATTAATTTTTATGAATTAATTAGTAATTGCTGGTAATAGATTGGTATAATTCTTGACTTAGTTGAGGGTAGAGCATTGCTAGCATTCCGCATTTCTTCTTTGTTTTCTGGATTATGATTTATTTTATTAATTGAGCTTCACCTTCTCAAGTGGAACATGGATTTCATAGCACAGAGCCTCATCTGTGTGTTCTTAAATGGCTTCCACAGATTAACATGTTCTAAATACAGCTGATGGTAAAGCACTCAGTCTCTTGCCTAAATTATTCATGTTTGGGGGAGGCTTTCAGGCAAATGTCTGATTTTACTTTTCCACGTGAGTTGTTGTCTCAGTACATTTTACACAAAGGAAGCAAAACGGAAAATGTTGGAACTTGGTGAAAACAAATCCCAGGTGCACACGAATAAAGAAGGGTAGAGGAAAAGGAGAAGCATATGGGAAGAGCAGCGGAAAGGAACAGATGCCAGATGGAAGGAGTCAATGGAAGAGGCTGTCTAGGGTGTAGAAATGGAAAAGTCAAAAATGTGGGGAGAGACCTTTCGGAAAGAATTCCAGTACTAACATGAGTCACACAAAAACTGAGTGGTTTTATATTAGTCACTGGGTCCAGTTTTTTCTACCAGAAACATTAAGAATCATCGACTGCAAAGCTATGGGAAAGCAATCCTTTTCCAGTGTATATTTCATGCCAAAAATCTCAGAATTCTGCATGTGGAAATAAACATAGGGCTAAACACTGCCTTTCCTCAAAATTGCCATCAAAATACCCCCATTATATGGCTCTCAAAAGCAGATAGCCAGCTATGTAGTTCACAACAGTTTCATACGCTAGGGAACTTAACCAATCAAGGTATCTTAATGGTCTTGTCAGAATCCTCAGTTACCCTTCTAGATATTCTGATATCGTTTGCTCCTGTTATTTTTCAGATCCCATTTGGAAGCCAGTTCTGACCAGTGGAAGCGTCTGCACCTTTCTCTGCAAGAACTTCTGGTGTGGCTCCAGCTGAAAGATGATGAGTTAAGCCGGCAGGCACCGATTGGAGGCGATTTTCCAACAGTTCAGAAGCAGAATGATGTACACAGGGTAGGACGATTTTAATCCTAGTGCCTGGCATATAGTATGCATTCAATGACTATTTTAAAAATAGTTTTGATTAAAATTAAGTTGAATAGAAATTTTTTTGACTCCTCTAGTCTAAGGGTCAATTATAAATAATCCAAGCCATTGTATTTTAAATGTCTGCATTAATAATATCCTTTAAGAAGTTACCCATCTCTTTTGGTGGTTTTAAAAAATGTTTTATTATGGAAAATATTAAAACTATACAAAAGCAGAGAGAATCCTATAATAAATAACCATGTATCAATCAAGACTTCAACAATTATGAATTCATGGCCAGTCTTACTTCTTTTATGCCTCTACCCTGTCCTCCATTATTTTCAAGCAAATCTCAGGCATGGATCATTTAATTCATAAGTATTTGAGAAAGTATTTCCAAAATGTAAGGATTGACTCTTTAAATGTAATCACAATGCTACTATAATACTTTTAAAATATCAGTAATTTTATCACAACAAACATCCAGGCAATATTCAAATTTCCATTTCTCACATATATGTCTTAAATATTTTAACAGTTTTTTGGGGGGTGAGAAGGAGGGTAGTTTAAGAACTGAAATAAGGTCCACACATTGCATTTGGTAGACTTGTCTCTTAAATCTTTCCTTTTTTTCACTTTTTATTTTGAAATAATCATAGATTCACAGTAAGTTACAAAAATAGTACAGAGTGTTTCCCTATACATTTCACACAGTTTCCTTTAATGGTTATATCTTACTTAACTACAAGACAATAATTATTGTCATTTCAACATGTAATCAATATAAAAATTTACAGCACAACTCACTTCAGACTAGCCACATTTCAGGCGCTCAGTAGCTGGGCGTGGCTAATGACTACCATATTGAAAAGTACAGTTTCTACAGGTTTGATCATATTCAGGTCTGACTACTTGCTATGGAGCATCATCAGGAGACACATAATGTCTTGTCTTCTCTGTTTTGTGTGTGATTTGGGCAGTTAAGGATCAATGGCTAGGGGTTGCAATGTGATAATTGCCTATTTCTATCATTTCTTCTTCTTTTATTAGCTGGAGTACTTCTACTGGAAAAAAAAAAATGTTCACTCATCCACTATTTGTGTATCCAGGATACTGTTCATACAGGATGAGCAGCATAAATGTTTCTACTTTTCCAGTCTTCAGAATAACAAGTTGTTCACTAGCATCACTAGCAATGGTCACTAGTTGTTCACTAGTTGATCACTAGCAGTGGTCAATTTTTTTTCTCTTTTCTTTTCCATTATATTTCCATCTTCTCTACTAAGCTTTGAGTGGGGAAGATAGAGATTTGGTCTTGCTCACCTCCAAGATCTTAGTAACTAGCAAAATGTCTGATATACAATAGATACTGATACGTGTATTTGAAATGAGAATAAAACGTATATAAACAGTAATGAATAGCGAACCAAGAAAATTACTACCAAATAAGAAAAGCTTGATAAAATGGTATTGCTTTTATATGTTCAGCACTTAAAGGAAAGATCTCTATGGAGACACAGCCAAAGGTGGCATCTTGAAGAAAGGTCAAGGGTTTATCTTATTACAGAGAAAAGAATATAGAAGATTACAAAAAGGGAAGAGAAGATGAGGGAAGATGTGGGAGTCTTTGCAAAAAAATTGCCAAGGAAACTGCCAGTTTCTTTTTTAGCCATTCACCTTCATTTAATTCAGAATATTAAATGAGTTTTTGTGGTAAGGTATAATACTGATTTTTTAATGTTCCAACTTTGAATAAATAGTCAAAACACTCTGGTGTGTATGTAGAAGAGCTTTCATTGAGAAGGATGGGCATTTTAAATAGAATGCATTATATGACATAATGAAATGAGACAAAATTTCTACAAAAGGGGTAATTTTATTCTAGTTCCAGAAACTAAAGAAGATGAAACATTGGACAAGTCAGGGGACTAAGATTCTAGTCATACTCCTCCATAAGTTAACTTGGCTTTGAATGTGCCGATCCTCTGTCTAAAACCATTAATTACTCTCTTATAATGTCTTAGTTAACATCTAGTAATCCTTTACATTTTGGCTCAGACATCGAGCAAGCTATTCCCTGATACCCACATTTGATCCCATCTCCCAGTATACACTCTCATAACACCATCTACTTTTCCTTCTATAACTTAGCGTTCTTTATCATCATGGATACGTGTGACTATTTGATTAATGTCACCCACCTTCACAAAATCATGAGTTCCAAGCAACCTTCTTTGGGAGAGAGGGTTGTCATTTTATACCCACACCTAATAAAGTGTCTAGTACATGGTAAACATTGAATAGACGACGGAACAAAGGAATTAAGGATGGAAGGTAAGGAGAGAGGAAGAGAGGAGAAAAACCAATGAACTAATCTTAATTTTGTTCATTCTTCTCTAGCCTACTGAAACCAGAGGCAGGGAAATAAAGAATAGAGAGTGATTTTCCTTCCTCACTTGGAGGATTTTTCTGTTTATTCCCAACTAAGCATCCTTTTGTAGTGTGTGGAGCTACTTTGATGCCCACTGTTTTTACTTGTCGTCTGGCCCAGTGTTTTCATGAGCTTCTCTTTGTATCCTTAAAAAATACTTCTCACAAAACGCTCTCCTCCCTCAAAGAATATCATCACTCCTAATTGTTAATGAGAGAACAATTTAGCACCCTGTTTACTCAGAATTTGGCACATTTATGCAGTAGCCCTTTATAGTTGTAGTGGGATGACTGTCTGGTTGGTAATGCTTTTGTTGCCTGTAGACAAAAAAAAAAAGGAAAAGCCTTGCAACTCTGTTGGATCTTTTGAATTCACTTAGGAAGAAAGAAAGAAAACACAATTGGTACAAAACTGTCCAGATCTAGTCTTTGACAGGTTTTGTATTTGTAGACATTCATTTTACTTTGGCATGTTTCCAGGATTATAAATTATCTTCTGCTTTATGGGTTGCTTGATTCAAATACTGTTTATATAGAATGTTTGATACCAAGATGGGTCACTTGTATCATAAACTTGTTGCCCATGTATTTGGTGTATCCTTTTTTTTTTAACCACCACGTACTATCTACTGTAAATGGTTAATGCCTTTGGTTGTTGCTTTTTATGGGAATACAAATCCCATTTAAAACGTCAAAAGTTGAAACTATAATCAAATATTTTTTTCACTTTTTGGTAAATCAGGATGTTTATAAATTGGGTAATTTATATTTTCTTTGTATATCATTGCAGACTAATGATGAAACTTTGTAGCAAAAAATCATGTCTTGTACTATTTACTGAAAGTGAAAATATATAGTCAGTCTCAATTACTGTGATGGAGGGGTATATGGTTTTCCTGTAGGTAAAATTCCGAGACAGTTCTCGGGTAGTTGGGGCCTGCAGTCTCACTCCCCAAAGCAATTTTTACACTCATGGGAGTAGATCTGTGTTCCCCAAACCAGCTGGGCAGCATAACCACTGCAACTGGAATGGCTCTCAAGACTAATTAATAAAATAATGCTCCATATGCGGTGAAGTGTTATAAATAATTAAAGCTCAAATGTGCCTTAGCAAATACAAACTGACCAATTTTTATATCTTTTGAATACATTATCCTGGCTTTTACAGTTCCTCATTACTTGCCTCACTAGACTGACTCGTTTTCAATTAGTGTGTATTATTCTGGTCCAGATATATTTTTAAAACTGACTTCCTTTGTTTTACTTGAGCAGTCACTAAAGTGATATTTATGACTTGTCTACTTCCATGATTAACCTAGAGAGAGTTTTAAAGGAGCAAATCATAGTGGAGAATTTCTAAGGAGAGCTGCAATAAACCATGAGCTTATTTAATTCCCTTCATCCTACCCCAAATCCAAATGGAGATTAGGTCTTGATTATAAGAACACTATAGGTAATGACTTTTTGTTTGCATTCTTACTAATGAAATTGTTTGTCACTAGGTTTTCATCTTTCAATTTAAAAATCTCTATAATTCCTTCCCTAAAGACCATTAAGGATATCTTCAAAGCTTCCTAAGATTTTCTGGTTAAGATTTAGATGGAAGTAATCAATACATACATTATTAAAACAGTGGACAGAAAGCCATTATTGTGGGATGCTGTTGACAAATGAAAGGCTTGAATAAAGTAGTTTACTTGTTCATTTGTCCGGTCATATATTATGCATGTTCGATTTCCTTAGAAGTCACCACAAAATGAGGGAGAGGTTCCAAAATTCAATAAAGTTATCCTGCAATCATGTTGTAGATTATACATTTATTTAACTTAATTCTGTTATCAATGCTGGCCTGCTTCCTTTGGGTACATTTCATATGTGTGTTAGCTTGATGAGTTCTCTGTGTTTTCTTTCCACAGAAATAGAAACTGTCTTTGGGTGCCATTTGTGAATGTTAAAACTCAAGTCAGCTCTGTGTTAAAAAAAAAAAAAAAAGAAATGCATTCTTCCCTATCACCTCTGAAAAACAACAAAAAAAGTTATGGTAAAGTGATTCATTCCAGTATTTGATGACCTGGCCCCTTGAATTTTCCAAACAAATTTGGTTCCCCTGCAAAATTCACTGTTAGTTATATCCACTCTAAAATATCTCCTTGGCGATCATGGAGGAAGTAGACATCTTTTTTATCTATTCTTCATCACTGATGGAGTAAGCTACTTTTGTATAAGTTTGATCTTTTATTTAGTCATATTTAGCAATGCTGAATAGAAAAGATTTTACATTATTTTTAGAGCTACATTTCTAGGCATCTGAGGAAGTCTTCTGAAAACTAGCTAGATCATCAAAACTTGAGAACAGAGTCATCTAGAATTTGCTACTTTTCTTTAATGATAATAACAAGATAAAATATGAATAATTTACAAATTGATTTCTCTACCAAAGTCCTCTTTCTAACCATGTCAAAATATGTTTCTATCTTGGCAAATACTCTTTAAAATAATATTTGTATAGTATTTTGTCTTTACAAAGCATTTTTACACGAATTCATTTAATTACAAATGAGCTCCTGCTCTTTTTCTGTGTTCGTCCTTTTCCCAAAAAAATCCATTTGGGAAAAACAGTAGCATAACTAAAACTCCTAGAATTTATTGATTCTTTCAGTAATTATTTATTGAGTGTCTTCTCTATGCCAACGGCTGAAGATACAATAGTGAACAAAACAAGGCTCTGCCCCCATGGACCTTTAAATTTGAATGAGGGAAATACACAGTAAACCAATAAATTAATATATAAAATCACATTCGGTCAGTGCTCTGAAGGGAAAATAAACAAAACAGGGATAGAGAAAGATCGAGAGGTAGTGGCCCACCTGAGGAAAGTCCTGTGTGAGTGAAGGAGCCAAACAAAGGCCTTGAGTGAAGAGCATTCTAGTCAGAAGGAGCAGCAAATGCAAAAGCCCAGATGTTAGAACAGGTTTGGGGCGTTCAAGGAATAGCAAGATAGGCTAGTGGCAGGTGGTAGAGAGAGACAAAGGTCAGATAATGAATTGTCCTGTCTGCCATAGTCTGGTGGTAGATTGTATTCTGTGTGTAATGAGACATCACTGGAGGACCGTAAGCAGGGATGATGTGTTCTGAATTTTGTGTTCAGAAGTTGACTCTGCCTGCTTTATGGAGAATTGATGCTTGGCAGAGCAGATGCGAAAGCAGAGAGCAAGTTAGGCGAGTTGTTGAAGTTATCTGTGAAAGAGATAATGCTGACTTGAACTAAAGTGGAAAGGATGGGTATGGTGAAAAATTATTTGATCCAAGATACAGTTTGAAGGTCTAAATGATAGAACTTAGGATAGATGGGATGTGGAATGTGAGAGAAAGCAAAGAGTCAAGGATGACTCTCAAGTCTATGAACAAATGGGGGGAAATGAGGATGCCATTTATGGAGATACGAAAGACTTCAAAATAATTGTGAATGAGGGTGTACACGTGGAGCAAAACAACAGTTCCATTTTTGGGTTATGTTGATAGACAGAGACAAATGGTATGATTCAGAAATTATTCACCACTTACACTTGACAAACTCAAATTTTGGCCAAATATCTTGAGAATGGATATAAATTAATTTGTCACAAAGATTCCTAATCCATTTATCTATACTGTTCCTTCAGAAGGAATTTCCCAATTTTAAGGTGTAGGCTCAATGATCTCAAACCTAACTCTCCAAATGACCGTGGGGACAGATTGCATTTTCACCAGTGATTTCTCAAGGTCAGCTCAGAACTTAACAACATTATTGTCAGTAGGAAGTGACTTCCCCAGTGGTTGTTGGACGCAACCCAGCCTTAGGATTGAAAGTCAAACAGCTGTTCAAGATGCTGTGTGGGCACTAAACTGTTCCTTTATAGTTTCACAGATCTGCGAGCAGGCTGGACTGTATTCTAGCTGTGCCCTTGATCGCAGAGAACACAACTTTTAGTTTAAAAGACTTCCAAACAAATAAATCTCCACGGGGAGTTTGTGAAACATTTCCCTCCTAAACACGCAAAAATGTTTTCTCATGGAGTACCATTCGATTTAAAAAATAATCATTTCAGGCTTGAAATGTATCCTTTTGGTTTTCAGTTTTGTTTCCAATTAATTTCATCACATTTATGAATATTCATGTTGCTGACTATCTGAAACAATGGCTAGATTTATCTGATCTTCCAATCCCTTATCTTCACGTCTATTCGGAAGTAGATACACGAAAGCAAGATGGATGATTATCTAGTCAAACTCATAGAAGCAGAATAGGAAGGTAATTGTGAGGAGCTGGGGGGAGATGGAAGTGGCGGATGCTGTTCAACAGGTATAAAGTTTCAGTTAGGCAAGATGGTAAGTTCCAGTGATCTGCTGTACAGCACAATGCCTGTAGTTCACAATACTGTATTGTGTACTTAACACTCAAGTTAAGTGTTTTTAGCACAATGAAAAATAAAGATGATTATGACCTTTCCTTTATAGCCCATATGCCCCATTTTCATAACTTCTCTAATACCAGCTATCTCAAATGAATATTCAGGGAATCCTTTGTCTTTCTGGTTTGTTTGTTTTGTTGTCGCTTCCTTCAAATTTCTTTCTACCCTGCATACCTATGAATTTGCCTTAGATTCTTAGAGGCAAAATTCCTACTATTCCAGTTAACTACCTTTCTGGATCTGGCCCTTTTCCAAGATTTTGGTTGCAAATGAATTGGGCATTGATTGTCCCTAAAACAGCAATTAGTAAATAAAATATTCCTGATGTGTTTGAACTCAATAAATGTGCTGGGTCTTTAAATAAGGAAGGGCATGGTGATGACAGAATGTATTCAGCAACTTTCTAATCAGAAGTGGAAATAATATAGGAGGCATACAGACAAGGTAGACATATGGAAACTGGAATGATAATATAGGATGACGACACTATTAAACACTGATCAAATTGCAGGTATGACTTGTGGAATGAATGGCCTTCTTGGATCACTTTAAACTTTAGGGTCTGTGTAGTGTTCTCTCATCTCCTAGCTAATGCTGCAGCCTAGAGGAAAAGCCTCAATCAGCAGTTCAAAACGATAGGCCTTCTTAAAGTTTGGACATGAGCATCTCCTCTAGGGAAGAAATCACTGGGATTAATAAGGCAGAACTAATACGGCCTCCTCTGGAGGAAAATCCACCCAGTAACTCAAAGGTTACACTCAGCCTTGGATCCATAACATAAGAAAAGGCTCAGAGTAAGATCTCTCTATTTACCCCAATTGATAGCATTAATTTTTTTTCTCTAATAATTTCTGAGAGCAGGCTTTCACCCTCAAGTGTGTTCTGTATCTGAATCAACCCGCCTCCACATAACAAACACTGGTTTTCTAACTGTGTATTCTGTAATTTATTCAACAATATGTATTGAGGATTTATTGTACTATGTGCCAAGCTACTGCTGTAATTTTCATCTTTAGGAATGATGCCTAGGACAGACAATCTCAAATTGCCACCATGTTACAGGCCCATGGCTAATTAAGGATCTAAACGTGTTGATTATAGAATATTTGAACTAGATGTTAGAACTTAGATAAGGTGATTAGTGAACACCCATATTTTACAAAAGAGGATGTGAAGGCTCAGGGAGCTTTTATGACCTGTTCTAGATCGTGCAGCCAGGTTTTGGCCCTCCCCAGACTTGAACTTCATGTCTCCTGCCATTCAGGGCAGTGCTCTTTTCACCACTTCAGTCTGCCTCCCAGGATGGTTCTGTAAAGTTTTGCTAACTAATATGGAAATAAGGTATAGTCATTCCATCGTATTTCAGTCTGAATAACACAAATATATCTTTGCCACTTCAGTGGAAATATAGGTAAAATGCAGTTCCATGGAAACTGATCTGTGTTTTGAAAAAGAAGGGCTTTCACTTAAATCCATAGTAATGGGACCAACTGTCTCTAGGTGAAAGGAGCTTAGCTTTTCCCTCTGTAATGTCAGTACCTGTGCCCAGAGCTCTCATCTGCCCCTCTCTTCTATGAGGTACATCAAGCAAATCAGTATCTCACCCTTTATCCCCTCTGCACATGGTTCTAAGCTACTTCTATTTGTGGTGTTATTAGGTATTTGTGGTAATATTCACCCTATTTCTTTTTCTGCAAGGAGGAGGGACAGAAAAAATAATCCCAACTAATCAATGACTTGATTCTTCTCTATTACTTTCAGGTTTTAGAAGTTTCTTATCTGTTTCATGGTCATTAGGATTTTCCACTTACATAGCTTCCAAATTATTGTAATTCGGGGAACTTTTAGTTTTTGCTCTCACTCACTTCCAGCCTGGTTTAAGAATTTCAAGATTTGGATTCTAAGTAACTAATTAACTAACGAACTGATGGCCTTAGATAAATCCTAACTTATCCATACTTCGCTTTGCATTGGTAAAACATTCATAGTAAAACATTCACTGGTGAAGCATACCTACTCAACCAAACTATTGACCCCTTAAGGACAAAGATCAGGTCCCTACCTTATACATAATAGATTGAAAAGAAATATTTTTGAATGAATATTAGCCAGCAGTCAAGTCACCCAGTTGGTTAATATTTGTGATGTATAAATACTATTCATCAGATAATGTAACCTTCAAAATAGATTTACCTTGGGGTTTACTGCTAGTGTAATTTTCTAGTACATGACTCTTTTCAGTTTATTTTGTAAACCTTAAGAAGCTAAAGGAAAAATTCTGATTTAGTATGCCTAATTTTTTTCTCATTTGTAAGACAAAATATTATTTTCTTCTCATGGAGGTGCTCTATGTCTTTAGTAGTTTTTTTCTATTTCTTCCCTTTCACTCTTTTGGACCAAGGGCCTGGCTCTCTTGGAAAGGGGAAGAGGAAGGTATTGGGAAGAGGATGGGTTTTAAAGAAAATAATATGATCTTTTCAAAAGATTCAGGAAGTAAATCTCTTAACATTTGAATACTGACATCTAAATAGTGTAAAGATGTATTCTGCATGTGTATGGGAGAAGGATTTTACATACAATACCTTTTAGATATCAGCACATGATTGAACCTATTTACAGTAGAACCTCAGTTTTCGAACGTCTCCGTTGATGAACATTTTGATTTATGAACGCCATACACCCGGAAGTAAATGCTTCAATTTTCGAACACGCCTCGGAAGTCGAACATGTCATGCGGCTTCCGCTGAGTGCAAGATCCTGAGGCCTAGCTGTCGGCTGTCACGTTCGAAAACCGAGGTACCACTGTATCTGATTTAAAATATTAATCATAATCTATGAGAAAAATCAGTATTGTGTATGAGTATATATTTTCCCAAACGTCATTCAAATAGACGTTCTTTGAAAGGCAAGACACTTATTATCAAACCTCAAGGCTCTTGTCATTGCATCTTCTTGGGTTTGTCTTAAAATGTCTTCATTTCCTTCCTTTTAAAATGCAATGAACTGTTTTAACATACAGCTTATGGTAAGTTGATTAGGTATTGAAAAATTAGCTTTCCATTATTTTAATGCAGAATCTTCATGGGGTTTTTTTTGTCATTGGTATTATTGTTGTTTTTACTAAAGAAGTCTATCTCCTTTAAAATCCATGCTACAAAGGCCCATTGCCTAGAACAATGTCTGGTACATAGTAGGTGCTCAAAGTTTGTTATATGAATTGATGGAAGAGGACCTTTCATATAACTGCATTTCAAGTGACATATTTATAGTTTTTCCCACATAGTAAGAAACATTACCGTTTTCTTTATCCTCTCGTTTTCTTGAACCAACTATTTCTTCCTTTCTTCTGGAGTTTTTACCCTTTTTGGAATTTTGTCTAAATCTTTGCAAGTTCTGAAGATACAATCACTTAACTTTCTCTTCCATCCACTTTCTTTTCTTAATTTCAGGCAACAATGTGAAAATAGTGGTGCTTATGTCTTTGTAATAATAGAACTTCCTTTGTCTTTTCTTTAGACTCATTTTAATCCTCAGTGACTCATATTTAAGAAATGAACTGTGCAGCTGTGGTGGAGCTAAGCCCTTGGCAACAACTCGAGGGGCAAACAAGTGGTCTCTCACAGTGGATGGATGGTCCTTATCCTTAAATTATTTCCTGTTCAGTTTTAACAATGGAATTGCGTCATCAAACAGTGTCTTGGTCTTTTTAAGTTTGACAGGACCTTTAAGATCCATTTCCTTATTTTACAGACTTTGTTCCACTTAGCTCCACTTTCTCCTGTCCAGGTTGTTAATATATTCCTCTCTGCTATGGTGACCAATTGTCCTGCATTGAAAGTCTCTCATTATATATACATCACAGTACCTGGCAAACCAGGGTGGTTGGTTACCCTACCACTAGCTTCCATCTTTCAGTCTATGTTCAAACCATTTCTATCCTTAGAAGATCTTCTCTGTCCTCCTGTCCTGTCTTTCTCTTTTCAATCTAAAAAAAAAAGATACTGCAAAAATCATTTTTATTTGAAACACCTACTCCATCTTCTCCTACTCATTCCTCAGCTAAACCTACTTCTGAGGCTACTGCCCTCCACTGAAATTTCTCTTACCAAGTCCCATGAGCACTTTTTAGTCCTGATTTTGCTTTAAGTATGTGTGTCACAATTGAACACTCTTAGTTACTTTCTTCCTCTCAAACTCTCACTCTCTCTTCAATAGTACTATACTCCTCATTTCCACCTATATCCATTCCTTTTTGGCCTTTCATGGAATCCAGTTTCTCTGTCTGCCCATTAAGTTTTCGTATCCTCCAGGATTTTCTTTTCAGCCCACTCTAGTAACTTGAGCAAGTTCATCTACTTATGTTATTTTAATCCTTGCCTATATGCATAATCATAGGCATAATCATAGGCACTGAATGGATATTAGCTTGGTGAGAGAATGACTTCTAAATCTCCTGTCTTCCCTCTAAACATTAGACTTATATTTATTTCCTTCTGGAATGAATGTTACCTCTCCAAGCTGAGCATATCACATCTCCTTATTCTGTTCCCCATACAGAACCCACCCACCCCATATTAATGTTGTTTTTTAATATTTGTCTTTATTAACTTTATCCTGAATGTACATATGAGATGTCCTGGGTCAGAGACAGATTTATTTTCATTACTTAACAGTAAATATCACCACCATCCTCTTCCCTTTGCCCAAGTCTTACCCCTGGAGAGACATAATGAGAGCAGACGAAAAATTTTTCCTGCATGAGCGTCTGGGTACTCCATAGGCAAGAGACCAGAAAAGGAGATTTTTTTTCCCCTCTGTTTACAAAGGAGAGGGGGACACTTGTCCCCTGTTCCTTCTGAAAGGGTCTCCTTGAAAATTTAATGGGCCTGAGTCCTATCTCCAACTTCTCCAGGAGCCAGCTAGCCCCATGGGTCTCAGGTTTTACAACCTAGAAATGTCCCTAAGTTCTGGACTTCGTTTTTTTGTTTATTTGTTTGTTTGTTTTGTTTGTTTGTTTTTAATGTAAATACCTAGACAGGAAGCCACTCCAGTTTTTCTGACAACATGGAGCTTCACCTAGGAACCTACCCTGGGCTATGATCATTTGGCCCTCTTGGATCAGAGAATTTAGCTAGACAAATGGCTGCAGATCTAATGCTCATGTCTTGGAAGGTTCTCAGGAGGCTGGACCTTTTCATCGCTGTACTGAGAAATCCAGGAGAGTTGATTTCCTCACATTTAGTTTAATTGCACCCAGCATTCATTCCTCTACTCAACCTAGAAACTAGGAGTCATCCTTGCTCCGTCTTCTCTCTTCTGCCCAGCATCTATTCAGGTACCAAAGTCTCACATCTCTGTTCTCTAAACATTTCCCTACTCTAGCTGTGTCTTTTTCTTTTTTTCTGGTACCATTTCTCTGGATCCGATCTTCATAACTTTTCACTGAATTCTTTTAATTTCCATTTAACGTGTCTCTCTGATTCCATTTCTGCCCTTCTCAAATCCACACTCTGTATTAATGTCAGGGAAATCTGTCTGAAACATACACATGCCCATGCCACTCCCCTGCTTAGATCTTTTCGAAGCTTCCTGATTACCTACTAGACAACACCTAGGCTTAGCAGGGCACATACAGTCATAGGTTGAGCTTCAAGTTCTGGCTGAAAGGTCTAATATACTTTGAGATGACAGTGTCCTGCTTCATCTCTGGACATGTCCTCTCCTTATGCTTTATGTTCTAGAAACACTGGCCTACTTGAGAAAACTATATATGTCACACTATATTATGTCCTATGTCTTCACACCTGCATTTTTGTCTTCTTTCTTTCCTCTTCCTCTAACCTGCTCTTCTCTGTCTAGCTCATGTTCATGCTTTAGAATTCTTTGTAAATATTATCATATCCAAGAAGCCTTTCCCAATTTCCTTTCCCATATAATGCAAACCTATAGCACTTTCTACATTGTATTGAAATTATTTATATGTTTGACTCTTCTGCTACGTACTGAAGTTCTAATATAAGAACTATATACATCTACACACATTCATGTGTGCAGAGAGAGAGAGAGAGAGAGAGAGAGAGAGAGAGAGAGAGAGAGAGAGAGATTTCAAATGAAGTATTAGAGGGAGAATCAGACTTACCTCTAAGCAGAGTAAATAACCCACATACTCTGTATGATTTCAAGGGTGCAAAAATACCCCACTACACAGAAATTACCTCTCCATCTACAGGCTGAATCTAATATTCCACTTACAGAATTTCATTATTTTGGCTCACACACCTTGCCTCTCTCTACTGAATTGGAAATAAATATGGAAGATGAATCATTTTGCAAAGTATCAGACTCAGAATTCCTTTGAATGGTGAACGCCATTAGGATTTTCTTTGTAGATGTGTCACACACTATGGTTATTGAGCACTCCTGTCATATAACACATCTGAAGTTTAAAGGAACTGCTAATTTTTCTCCCAGTAACAGAACAGCTTAAATTCCGTAGGCAACACTACTAAAAATAAGAGAGAATTTTTCAAAGATATGAATAATTAAGCCTTAGATCAGGACAATTATTATTACTGTAGTTTTTACACTGATCTATTAGCATTCATGTGGTACTTTATACTTTTATTAACATCTTCCCTTCTGATACTGCAGAATCTGGGTCAGTAGCTGTCTTCCATAGTTTCAGAGCATCTGTTTGTTTATCCTAGAATGTCTCACAACCCTTAGCACTCGATTTTATAAGAATGGTATTGTTTTCACTCTTTTTCTAGTGTGCTATTTTTCTCCCTTCTTTTGGTCCAGAAATTTCTTGAAGGCAGAAACTATGCATTTTGCTTTTCTTTTAACCCCCTGTAACAAGGAAGATTACAGATTAGAGATTTAAAGTGATAACTAACCCCAGTGATCTCAAGACACCTATTCTAGGCCTACTCATTTTTAGCAACTGGTTCCCACAATCCTACCACCAGGATATCTCAGAATATTTCTACCATTCTCAAAGAAGACACAATGAATAACGCAATGGGTATTTTTTTTAATTATTGAGTTTTTAACTTAGTTTACTGTTAATACATCATTTTATTCATTGTCAGACATTTTGGTAGAATTAATGGTGATTATGAATTAGATTGGTTGTGTACTTCAGTACAGCCTAACTTCTTCCAAATGGCCCCTCAAGCTTCCCATTATGTTCTGGATATTCAATCTTTTGGATATGTATAAGTCCTCATTAGCCCTGTTAGGGTTTTACAACATGTATCTTGTGACTTTAGCTCTATATTTTAAGTCTGGCAGTCAGGTTATATAAATAAATCACTCTTATGTTAATGAAAGGACATTAACGGAGCTCCCTAGCCTCTCCAGAATAGTTTTGCAAACATAGTTTTTTCCTGATTAACAGAAATACCCATATAGCCTTCTTTATCATATTATAATTATCAGTTTCTAAATAAAGGTGATACAAGTTGACTTGGGAATTTCATAACCAAGTTCTGAGTCCCTGGGATTAATTTTGAAAAGAGTGTCACAAGCCAAATAAGCATTTCTTTTCACTTCATTTCACAGGCCTTCAAGAGGGAATTGAAAACGAAAGAACCTGTAATCATGAGTACTCTTGAGACTGTACGAATATTTCTGACAGAACAGCCTTTGGAAGGACTAGAGAAACTCTACCAGGAACCCAGAGGTAATTGAATGTGGAATTGTAATAACATATTGATAGAAGGATCAGCGGTGACAGAGCGACCCATCCATTCTGGCTGCCAGGGTCTGGATAGCTCTCATATTTTCTAGGTTAAATAGAATTGATTCAAATTAAACATAGCTGTTGAAAAAGGAATAAGGAGTTATAAACCATCATGCATAAATCTGTTTGCACATTCACAAACAAACATTAAAAGAGATTAGTGATCAGCTATTAAAACATTTAGAAAATAATAAACAAAAGAGATTATCTGTGAGGAGGATTTCTATTGTTACAAAGACTCAAGTTAATTTTCAATTTAAGAGCCTGACTGAAGTAAATTAGAGCTTGTGGGGTGCATCCTAACATTTTCCTGCTCGATACTTAAATGCATCCTGAATTATCTGATTGATACAACGTAGAATAAAATCGCTCAGGGAGACAGACTTCAGATGTGCTGGACTATATCAAAATTTATGCCAAAGTGCAAAAGAGCCATTAATCTGTAGCTTGGCCTCTTGTTAAACTGTACTCTCTTTCTTGCAGTATGACCTTTTCAACAATGTTTTTCTTTAAACAAAAATGAATGTGACCTAAAACCTTGTCGTATTACCAATTTAGAGCTACCTCCTGAGGAGAGAGCCCAGAATGTCACACGGCTCCTACGAAAGCAGGCTGAGGAGGTAAACACTGAGTGGGAAAAATTGAACCTGCATTCTGCTGAGTGGCAGAGAAAACTAGATGAGGCCCTCAAAAGGCTCCAGGAACTCCAGGAGGCCACGGATGAGCTGGACCTCAAACTACGTCAAGCGGAAGTGATCAAGGGATCCTGGCAGCCCGTGGGTGATCTCCTCATTGACTCTCTCCAAGATCACCTTGAAAAAGTCAAGGTACCGTCTACTACTTTCCTTCGGGGCCCTTTGAGAGACTCAAAAGAGGTTCTAATCTGAACTCTAGTGCAGGATTTTCTTCTCACATAGGTAAAAATAGGGCTCCTAAGCATTAGCAATCAGTCTGTCTTTCACAAATTCAGTCTTCTTGCTTGTGGTATTTTCTTGAAGAGAAGATAGTGAGCTAATCGTCTGACTGTCTTCACTAATACAAAACAAAATCTTAAAAAGTTACAGGGCAAAAAAAATCATTTGATTTTGCTATTAGGAAATTAATAGTAACTAAGAAGTGTTTGTACTACAGTGGTCTGGTTCACATGTTTATGTGTGTGTTGTATGTTCTCTGTGGCATGTAGTATCAGGGTTGGAAAACATACAACACTTAATCAAGAGCCAGGAGTCTAGGTTTGGGCCTTTTTGCTGACTAAACTATGTGACTGGGTTGAGTTATGGTACCTGTTATGGCCGTTAATATTGCCCTTCCCTTAGAAAGCAATGTGTATAACACAATTTTTTTATTAGTTTCATGTGTACAAAACAATGTAATAGTTAGACATTTATACCCTTCACAAAGTGATAACCCCGCTCCCTGTATAATACAATTTTTAATTGTATTGGCCCATTGTAGATACTAGGAAATGTCGTTACATATTTGAAATACTTTTTAAAGTAAATTTATTGGGGTAACATTAGTTAATAACATCCTATAAATTTCAGGTGCACAAGTTTATAATACATCATCTGTATATTCCACTGTGTGCTCCTTACCCAAAGTCTATTCTTCTTCTGTAACCATGTATATGACCCCCTTTACCCCTTTCGTCCTCCCCCCACCCCCTTTCCCCTCTGGTAACCACAGTTCTGTTGTCTGAAATACTGTCCATGAGACCAAAGTTACATTCCCTTTTGGAACAAAGCTGATCAATATATTTATAAAGAAAGAATATACATAGTTAGGAGTATCATTGTAAAAACCAGCAACTCGAAGCATATTTTGTTTACTCATCTAGTATCAAAACCAACAAACGTCCTCCCAGATTCAAATTCAAAATAAGTGACTTCTCACCTGCACTTGGCATTCTAGAAGGTCTTTTCTCCGTTGGCTTCCATGGCACTGTGCTATCTGCATTCTTCTTCTTCCTTTTTTCCCCTTAATTCTGAAACTCACCCTAGCCTTCAAATGTTGGTGTGCCAAATTTCTAACCTTAGTTCAGGTCTCTTTTTATTGCATAAATGCTCCCAGTGGGAAATGGCATGGATGGTGACAAATCTAAATTTCTAGTCTGGACCTCTTTTCTGATCTCCTAACCCATATGCCATTAGAATCAAAATAGAACCATTCTGAAACCCCGTTCATTTGTACTCCCGTTGGTTTGTCCCTTCCCTTACTGCTATGCCCTTTTACCTGCCCTTTCTTCTGTGCTTCTTATTTCAGTGACTGGATCATAATCCAGCAAGTTGCCCAGGCTAGAAACTTGAAGTCCGTCCTTAAATCCATCTACATTTTCACTGACTGCACTTGATTGCTCCTTTTACATCAGAATATCTCTTTTTATGTTTTCTCTCCTCTTTTCAACCGTGTCCTGGTCTGACCTTCAGTATCTGGTACTCAGATTATTGTATTCTACATCTTTAAATCCCATTTCTCAGTGAGTGTACCTGGCATTATTGGAAACACTACCTTTTAAATATTTGGTGAATGAATGAACAGTCTCTACTGCTATTTCCGCATTATCCATCCTCTTACCACTCCAGTCCAAACTGCTTAGAGGAGACTGCCTGCCTGAGAATGAAGCCCAGTGGATGGAGAGGGCAGGTGGCCCTTTTCTTCCTAGCCCTGGCTTCAGTTCCTCACTGTTATTTTCATACCCCAGGCCATTGAGTTCAGTCTGACCTTACCACCCTTTGGTCCAAATATGCCATCTTCTTTCATTACTCTCTACCTTTGCAAATGTGCTCTTCTCTCCACCTGGGTCACTCCACGTTCTCTGCCTGCTGAAATGGCACCTGTCTTTGTAGTTTGCCCTGAGTGCCTCCCATCCCCAACTCCCATCAAACAGAAGAAACTGCTCTCAATTCAGTGCTTTCATAGATTACCACATATGTGTAAATTGTCCCACTTAAATTTTACCTCTATTGTAGCAAGTCAGTTATATACTTCTTTTCTCCCAGAGAAAGGGAGGGTCCTAGGAGCAAGGATAATGCTGTGTATCTTTGAACTCCAAGCAACATGTAAGGAATCTGATTCAGCTTCTTTGTTCCTTCACTCAATGACTATTTATGAGCCACTATACAGCGTGCTATACATGTAGTTATGAATGAAACAGACTTGGTCTTTGCCCTCATGAAGTCTGTAGTCTAGTGTTGATTTGATTCGATCTTTGTTAAGATAGCATTAAAAATGAAAACACTATTTTTATCCAAATACATAGGAACTAAATTTTTAAAAAAATTCCCCCCCAAAATGACAAGTTTAGGAGAATGTCCCAAAATGAACTAAATTAGTTAATAAATCAATTAAGTGGCTGGATATATATCGGCTTTAGAGGAGACATAAAGGATTCATTGTTAGCCATATCTGTCACACAGGAGTGTTTGTAGGATACTTAGTATAGATGGCGAATGTGTGCAGCATGATTTAATAACAAAAAATAAATAAAAGTAGAACAGCTTACATGTCCGCTAGCCCTTACCCAACCCTATTTGCAGTTTTCCTTTTATGTCCCCTTTCTTACCTGTTCTTGATCCTAAGACCAAATCTATTTTCCATACCCTACCTGTAAGACTCTCATTCTGATCCCAATAATAACAAAGCATATACATCTTAAATAGTCCTTTAAAAAGAGCATATATATATATATATATATATATATATATATATATATATATCAACACTTCTAAGATACACTTAAGTTATAGTAACTATCAGAATATTTATGAACTGGTCCTAATAGATGTGATCATTTTGGTTTCTAAACCAGTATTGCATAAGTATTTTATGCATAATTTCAAGTTACAGATTCCATGAATTCATATATATTTATTTCCCTTCAGTAGCTCCTCTTCATTTTGCAGTAGAAATAAAATAAAACAGTTTTCCCTATTGCATCTCAACAACACCAGCTTTGAAACTCTGAAGCTTTGGTAGTGGGTGGTAGTTTCTAAGGAGTGAATTTGGTGAACCAAAACTTCTTTTCGAAAAGAAGTAGCAGAATATTTAAAACCACTGTTCCCGTTTTTTTCTACTCAGCAATTTAAGGCCTCAGAGGTTCCACACTGTAGGTGACTCCAAATTGATAGCTAGGCATGCAGCCAGAAGAACATTTTATATAGCCATCTCAGTTCATTTTCATCACCCCTAGTGACTCTATCATAATACCCACCTCCATTCTGATCTCATTTGTTAAAGAAGTTGTTATTCCAGCAACTATGGAATGTGTGTTTCTGTAGGATTTAGCATTATATCATTTCATTAGCAAATGTGGCTTTTGGATTTGGAAAATGAATCAAACAACAGCAGCTAAGTCCTGGGACACTATGGAAATGGCATTATTGCTAGGTAATTATCCTCAGGACAGTGTACATAGAGTACTTCAAGAGAAAGGAATGTAATGTTCATATTGACTAAGAGAACCTCAGCCTTCCAAATACAGCTTCCATGGGAATAACCACTAGAATAACATTTAAGTTTTAAATGCCTCTTTGTTTTTAAAATTCATGATTTATAGTACTCATCATATATTTTCAGGCCAGAATCATGATGTCTCCTTTACTGGAAATAATACCAATGTTTATGTAAATACACAAATATTCTTACATTCCTTATAGTCATGGGGAATATGAATAACTCCTTGAATCACTCGGTGCTCTACATAGATCTATAAGTGGAATATAGGCAGACTTTAAATTAGTACAATCACTTTTGAACCTACATATGACAGTTTTGTTCTTAAGAATAATTCCTGTGTGAAACAGTTTGTACGAGTTGGTGTTTTTCCAAGGTTTTTTTTGTTCTAATCTACCATGGTTTCTTTATACTGAGAGTGACGCATCATCCTTGAGCCAGGAATATTTCACAGCCCTTAGTTTGCCTGTTGACTTCAAACACAGTTACTCCACACACTATAGTTAAACTCTCCCAGGCTGCCATCTTGGAATACGCATATTTGTCACACCTATGTAGTTAGGCATTTTATGTTTTCTATCAGACTTTTAACTTAATATTTCTTACTGTGAAGAGTCAAGGGCAGGGATTCAGTGAGTTTTTCCCTGACGTTCTTATAATAAAATATTTTGATTAGACCTTTTTGAATTATAATTGACAACAATGTAATGATGTGTATAGCAGAGTAGGAACTGTGATGAAGCCACCATAGTCCCTACGGTGAAGTTCACCATATGAAGAAGCTGTTCTGACTTATTTATGTTCAGCATTCACACCTAAAAATTTAAGAAGAAAACTGGCAAAAGCATCTCTTCAGGCCTACCATCCTGAGTCCCTGTGGCTTGGTTTATCTGAGAAATTTGTCAAAGAAATGCTGTCTCAGAATTTGACTTTGAGAAAACCAAGTACGTTTCCTTCTGACAGATAATGTGAAATGTGATGTAACATATTAGAATGCCATAGACACTTTGACAAGCCAGAAGCTTTCAGCCATGTGCACACAACTCTATCGTCCCTTACTGCTTTTGTCATCTTAACCCTCGTTCTAATGTTTTATTATTTTATTGATTCTGTTATATGTGTCATTTATATGCATCAACCTGAAATCCTTTTCTTATATATGAGTTTTATAGAGGAAGTTTATAATCCTTTCCTGTAGAGATGGGGGATGCATGGTTACACAGAACCCTCACAAACTGGGCAGCCCTAAGGAGCATTCCAAATATGTAAGTTCTCCCAACTCTGAATAAAGGAATAACATCTCCATAATGAATGAGGTGTACTGCCCATAGTAGCAAAAGGACAGTTTACTAATATTTTGTTAATTGTTACTAACTGCACGTGAATTGCTCTGTGGAGGCCTCTGGTGTTATCTTTATACAAATGCTATCTATATTATATAAGCCTCTGACCGAGAAGAAAATGCAAACAAAAAAGATGCACTCTTTTTAAAATGTGGATTAAATATGGAACTAATGCCTGTCAGATGGAGTAACCAAGGTTTTATATAGTTTTCAAAGCGTGCAATTGTGATGTTTAAAAGCATATGATTTGGCCTTTGTTATCTGGGAATAAGAAAAAGTATTATGGTAAAGTCTCACATACTTGAAAAGAATAGTATTTATTTTTTTAAAAAGAATGATCATTGTTAGCTTTAATAGGGCTTAGAAACTAAAATAGGTATTAGTTATCTTAAAATTCCTGACCAAATTATTTGTTCAGTGTAAAATTAATTGTAAGTTAGCGTTGCCAGGAGACCTTATTAGTTCCCATGTATTCTCTCTCATTTCCTGCTTTGTTTATAAAGCTAAAAGCAAATTACTTAGGACAGCAGTCTTGAATCATGTCCCTTACCCAAGGCATCTGATTGTAGATACTGCTGTGTGTGTTTTAAAAGCCCCTACCTCATCTTAGGCAACGAGAACCTTCGTTTACCATGCTATTCCCATCCTGCCTTTGAAACTTCTGAAAAGACAGTGCAGAGTAATTGTTTCAGACATCTGCTTAGCATACTTTGAAGTGCATATAAGTTCTTTTTCAGTTTCATTTGAACCCCAGCTGTCTTCACCAAAGTCTATAATCAATCTGAATTAAGTTGTCCTACTTCTCCTAATAAGTCTCTTATTAAGTTCTGCATCAGCCTCTTAGGGAGACTTAAAAGCTAATTCATGTAGAATTGCCATTTTCTACTAATTCATTTGTCAGCTCTCCAAATTCCAACGAAAACAATTGCAAAGACTATTAATTTGGCTCTTCATAAACAACTTATGTAAGTGTAGTATACATTGGAACCAAGTAAACGATTTAAAACAGTGGGTGGGAGGAAATGAGCTGATGACATTCAACACGCTTTCTTCTTGACTGTTTCAAGATTCCTTCCGCATTCAAAGCATAAAGCCATTTATTTAATAAGAGAAACATCCTTCTGCTTTTACTTTCATAAATAAGATAATTACTAAGTGAACTTTACTTAAAGATAGGAGAAGGCTTTACAACAGTTGGAAAAGAAACGTGTTCTTTTTGTTATTGAACTTATTTTAATTTGGATTTCTTTGGATTCCTTTGATGGACTGTGATAAAAGAAGAAGCTGGAATTGGCTACCATTGTTATTGCATTAAATCAGAGTTGTACAGCTCTTCTGGTCATGGGATATTTGGGAGGACATGGATAATCAAAATGTTCAGCTAATGAGTTCATCTGACATTATTCTACTAAAGAAGTTTTTAATTTGATAATAAAAATTTCTCCAAAGAATATCATTCTTCCTACTATTTGAAGGCAACCGTATCAAAAACTGATCCTTTAATATGCCAATCCTGTTTACTGAGGATTTACTCCAGTAGCTTTGTTTGTGCTGGTAGTAATTAAAATACTATTCCTCAAGAGTCTTAGGTAATAAAAGACTTTTCAAAACAAAAACTTAAGTAATATATTATCAGCATTAATGGATCTAAAACCTCAATTATTCATTCATTTATGATAAGGTTAAAATCTATACCCAGAGAAGTCTAATCTCATTCTAGAGTGCGAATCTTTCATTTATTTCATGAGTACAATTGTACTGGGAATTATATTTATGGCATCTTAGTTTTCCTGGGAATATTATTATTTAGCACCAAGCTGAGGGAACAAGAATTTTTATTAGCTTGTGTGTACTTACGCATATGCCACGTTAACTAGAAACAGTTCTAAAATGTGAGTTATTTAGCTGAAATTCCATATTTCCTTAGGAAAAAAATGAAAGCACACAGCCAATCTGTATTTTGATTCTCCTTTGACATCTACCAAAGTTGTAACCAGTTCATAGTTCAGAGTGGTGTTGCTCTCGTACCATAAGCACAACAAGGAACGAATTAAGAACAAATAACCCAAGGAGTGGGCTCCTGCTGTGTTCCTGTCATGCTTGGCAATTACAATTTTCGAAAATACACAGCTAACATTGGCACTGATATTATACCTTACACAACCTTACATTAAGTTGCTCTTGGTCAACCAGCTTTCTGAGTATCATGGGAACAGCTGTGCTGGTGATATTACTGTAACCCTCTCCTTTTAATGGGGCCTCAGAAGAGGAAACTTTTTCATAACAAGATTGTTACACTAAAATAATATTCTAGTTCTATTTTACACTTAGTATGGATTTTTCTATCAACTGTATTTGCCAAAAGCAGTTCTTCTCAAACTTCTCTACTTCAATTTCCTTAATGGTCAAGGAAATGAAGCCTGATACCTTCCCCCTTTCACCTGCTTACCTCCTTTTTCCATGAGCCTGAAATTTCTTTTATGTTTCTGGTTTTGTTTCTTCAATCTCATATCAGTCGTATGACCTTCTCCGTCGTGTATGAGTTGTGTTTTAATATGAAGACGGTTTTCTCTAAAATCTCAAGTGAAGTGAATCCTGCAATACATTCACCTATGGGTATGAAAGCATAAGTTGAGAAGCATGAAATGAAAAATTGCCCAATTTGTGCAGGCCTCATCTCTTGCCATTACCTTGCTGTTATGTACACATACATAAAGAGTAGATCCTCGCCATTTCAAATTTATCTTTTGCGGTTTCATCTGATCCTTGTCACCCCAAAGACCCATGACTTGTAGCTCTCTGTAATTTTGAACACGGATTCTTTGAAGCTTTTGTGCAGCAGTCACTTAACTAATGTCTTACTGGTGTTATAGGTCAGGTTTCCTGGAAGCAGACCCTCTGAACAGGGGTCTGGGTGCCCATGATTTATAGGTGGTCTGCTTTCAGGAGACGATTGTGTAGAAGTCAGGGAAGCATAATAAGAGAGAAGAAAGAACCAAGCAATAGTACCATCTCCGGCAAACTCTAGCTTTATATCCTGATCCATAAGGAGAGAGCTGTAGAGTATAAACCACATAGTAGAACTGTCCTGTTATACCCCAGCCAGTCATTGGCTATGGGCAGTAGTTTGCGAGTAAATATCAACTGGCTCTGAAAAGGGGTGAACAGTGATCTGTAGTATTTTCCAGTTGTCATGGTGTAAATACGCTCACCATGGCTGACTTGAGCTACCAAGATGATCTCACTAAATGCAGACTCGAATACACACACAATTGACTCTTGGGCTCTGCTGTGGCCCACCACTGGGGACATGAATTACCTCCTAGGCCCAGGGTATGTGTTACCTCCTGGACTAGGGGATGCCCATCAGTAGAGGTCACCTTTCTGAAGAAGAGAGGCAGCTGTGAGACATTAGTAGCCAACAGTCACAGCAGCTGGGGGAGAGATGCCCAGGCCAGGAAAAGCACCCCCTGCAACTGGTAAGCAAACATAGTATTCCACTCAGCTTTCCATATCTCAGTGTGGCTTTTTCAATGCTGTTGTGTTCCTATCCATGCCATAATTCTTCAGAAGTGATGAAAATTTTGTTTATGCAACATACACCCTTTCCCCAACCCTACCTCCTAGGTACTTATTGGACGGAATTGGTAATGAAAGAGAAGAGTTCATGAAAAGGTGAAAGAAAATGATGATTATTAGTAAGAAAATGGCTTTATAAGTGACTTTGGCTTTATAGGTATATAATCTGTGTCTCAATTGATCAGACATTTTTGCTCCGAAATCTTGATGTGAATAATGGCCTACTCTTTCTGAATCTCTGTTGTAGAAGACCTTCACAGTTTTTGGAAAAAGACATTCACACTTATTCCAATTTTTCTATTGGTATTTTAATGGCACTTGTACCATTTGGGGTTTGCTTTAGATGACATTGCCACTATTAATACTTTAAAATTCAGATATTTACTCACTTAATTTTTTTACTTTGTTTAAATTTCATCACATTTACCAATAACAACAATTAAATTTAAAAATTCTCCTCATAGTTTCCTGCCAAACAGACTGATTACAAGCCAAGTGCTTTAAAGAGTTTCTGAAATCCGGGGCATTCAGAATAGTTAATACTATTCAACTTTTTAAAATTGAAACTGCTTATTAGTTATGAATAGCTGATCCAGGAGTTCCTACATCTCATGACTTATCTTGTCAACCCATTAAGGATCTGCATTCAGGAGAGGATGGTATATGTTTGGGTGTAGAAATGAAGATGGAGGTGGGGTGAAACTAAAAGAGCAACTAGGAGAAAGTAGGAAATAATCTTAACTGCAGTAATGGGAGAAAGGGGATTTTTTTTCCCCCTCAAGTGGTTCAAAACCACTGTTAAATGCCTGTGAAAAGTTCTTATTTCTGGTATAGGGTGAGTGATATCTATAATGAGGATTTTGGAATAAATATAATAGAAACGGATATCCTAAAATACACTTTAATGTTAAACAAGAAGCATTCAAAACAAATTTTCCCCCTTTTTCTGGAATTCTGGGGGTAGAGCTAGGGAGGTGGAAATAAAGGAAATTTTACCATAAAAGTAATTTGATTAATGCCAATGTAAAATTGAAATAGCTATGTATAAACCCATTCAAATCAAGTATACACTAAATAATTGAGTTAACTGAATTAAGCAGAGTAAGGGTACATTGATTTTCAATGTTTTTGAAAATTGGTCCACATATCATTGTTATGTTTTTGTTTGTAAACTTCAATATTTATTAAGTTTCCACAGTGTGTTCAGCCCTGAAATATCAAACTCTGTTAACCAGAATGAGCCTAGAGAATCTAGTACTAAGATAAATTTCTATTTCCTTTTACAGAATTGATTTTTATGGTGAACTTTTTTTTCAGATAGTTAAGAGCCTGCCAGTTCTGTTTCAAAACATACTTGTTTTTAGAAGTCCTGTTCCCTGGGATTCTGAATTATTATAGACCCCGTGGGCTCATTTGGAAGTTTTCCCTATCAAATATTTAAATCCGATCATAATCTTAATGTGGCATTAAGCAAATTAGCAAAAAAGAATAAAGTCAATTTATCAACAGTTATACTAAAGTACAGTCATTAAATAGCAAATAAAGTGAATGAGGAAAGTAAGCAACATATTGGTTTGTTTTTTTCGAAGTGGGTGACAAACCACTGCCAAGTTCCATTTTATTTATTTACTACTTTAAAACATTTTAATCTAATTTGGAATCTATACAATTGATGTGAACCTATTAGGTCTCGTTACAAAATATCCATTTAATTGCCCTGTGGTTTAAGGTTCTTGTCTGTCCCGAGGACTACAGGCAACAACATTTCACTTGCTTCACCCACTACTTGTCTGTTGGCTATTGGCCTCCACATATTTCTAGCAGGGACGGGGCTAAAGACAGAATGGTTCATGGTTTTCAACCTACACAAACCCCATACTAGAATGGCCACAAGGATTATGCAATAAAATGATGACTTTTGTGCATACAGTAAAGCATAAGGTTCATTAAAAGAAATTTAAGCTAAACAAAGGAGCAAAAGTTCTATTGATCCTTTGGCTTAACACAGTGAATAAAATATTACCTTTGGAACCACGCTGACATTTTGTTACAAAAGTTGAAGGAAGACATTTTCAAGGTTGTCTCAGCATTAAAATTGCTTGGGGGTTGGAGTTGAATGTCATATGCAAGATGGCTCTTAATGAAATCTGACCCACTTTAACTTTCAAAAAAAATCTTGAATTCTTAGTGAAAAGATTACTTTTTTAAGATTTTAAGCCCTTTTTTTCCAAATGAAATAGCATTCTCCTTTAGATAATCAATACAGAATCACTCCCACAGCTTTTTGAGGATACCAAGTCATACTCCTTTTTTGAAAAAGAAAAAAATCTATTGCTATTAAAGTATCTCTTTGTTACTTGAATACCAATCGCTTTTTTTAAAGGGTAGATTTGGCCAATGACTTTGAACTTTTTTTTTGAAGTAACATTTAAGTTCATTGATTAGACAGTTTGACACATAGACTCACTCATTTGTGTAAGTAGTATTTTATTCATCATTCACATGTACTTAAGTGGATATTGCCATGATAACAGTTGTCATAACAGAACATAACAGGATTTGAATTTAGATCTTACCTTAAGATGTAATCAGAAAAATTAGAGGAATATTTTTAAAGTAAAAGTCCTCAATATGTGGTGAAAAAAATGAACAACTGAGTAAACTCTTGACTCCACTTAAGAAGCTAGATCTTTCACACACACATACACACACACACACACACATACATCTAGGTAAAAATAATAACCATTAACGTATCTGGAGGGGCAACATTGGTTGAAAGCAAATACTTAAATCTTTCTTTTCAGGCTAGGAAGATGATGGAATGAAGATGAACCATTATTAAAAGTTTACCAATGTAATTTTTAAACATGCTTTTGCATAGATTTTAGTGAAGAAAATCCATTTTATGTTGATTTCATTTGACTTTAAGTAGTAAAATATCTTGTTCTTCTATTGTTCCATTTGTAAGTAAGAAAGGCATTTTGGAATGACTACATAAAACCATTTATTAAATTCAGGAGCTACAATAATCTGAAAGTAAAAGTAGATATCGAAGGACATTATACAATCCTTTTCAGCCCGCTTCCATTTAATTATTTTTATCTCAGCTCTTAGAAAATTTATATTCATCTCTGGTTCAGTTCTGCTTTAGTATTTCTAAGTTGATAACAATATATTGAATGGAAAATCAAATCAGCAAAATTCCATTTTGTTTCAATAGTGAGTGCCTTCCCCATAGAACTAAAATTAAATAAATGTGCCCAGTATGAAGCAAACTAGGGGTAGCATATTGCACAGGTAACTCACAAACCTAGATTCTTCTACTAATCATTATTTATGCATGCAGAAGTAGCTTCATTTGTTTTAATGGAAAAAAGAATCTCTTGAGAACTATATACAATACCATATTTTGTCCTATATTTGCTTGGTTAAAATGTTGCATTTTATAGCAATGGATACATTTGGCTTGGAATTTGTTTCTTTATAACCTGGTATAATAACAATCATCCTTTAAATGAAATGATATTCATCAGAGTTAAGCTGCATTCTCGTAAGAACTTGGTCTGTTTTGTGCACTGCTGTGTCCCTAGTCCCGGGAACATTCCCTAGTAATATCATAGTTGCTCAAGAATATTTTTTGGAATGGTGAATAAATAAGCATGCACAAAAACAGAGGGCAAAATGCTCTTTCACATATGTAAGACCTTCAAAAACTATTTTACAGACAATTTTCTCCCATTGGCAACCATCCTGTTTCTGACCAATCTTACTTCTTGGCCAAATCTCATTGTCACTCGTCAATAGTAATTCCATATTTCCTTAGAAAAAAATGAAAGCACACAGACAATCTATATTTTGATTCTCCTTTGACATCTACCAAAGTTGTAACAAGTTCATAGTTCAGAGTTGTGTTGCTCTCGTACCATAAGCACAACAAGGAATGAATTAAGAACAAATAACCCAAGGAGTGGGCTCCTGCTGTGTTCCTGTCATGCTTGGCAATTACAATTTTCAAAAATACACAGCTAACATTGGCACTGATATTATACCTTACACAACCTTACATTAAGTTGCTCTTGGTCAACCAGCTTTCTGAGTATCATGGGAACAGCTGTGCTGGTGATATTAATGTAACCCTCTCCTTTTAATGGGGCAGCTTGCTTTAGATGGGGCAACCAGGGAAGGGCTCACTTTCATGGTCACATTAACTGACTACTGAAGTACATAAAAAGAAGCCAGCTAGGCAAAAAGCAGAAATACAAAACTCCAGGTCGAGGGAACAGCATGCCCGAAGGGTCTAAGTCAAGAATAAGCTTGTTGAGTTCTAGAGACTCACCATCTTCTACCTTCCTGTTTAAAAGGCCAAATTCTCAGGCCTATTCTGGACCTACTGAGTCAGAAACACTGGGGTGGGACCCAGCAAACTCTGCGTGAACAAGCCCAACACATGATAATGACGCACGCTGTTGTTTGAGAATCACTGTTTTAGATGCCATGTAGAGAAGGGTGAGAGTAAGACTACCCCCTAGGCAGGGGCAGTGGTGGTGGCAAATGTGGGCACAGACCATGGACATTTTCGACTGGCAGAAATGTTTACAAATTCAAAATACCCGTTACATCTGAAATTTAATCTAACTCCTGAGTTTGAATGTCAGTGTCTTAGTGGTTGATGGTTTTTAACGGTTTATGGATTATTACTTATTCTTAAATAAGTAAATAGATTTCATTAATTGCCATTTTGCTTGATGTTTTGTCACATATAATTAAAATTTCTCAGAAAGAAAATATTGGCATTTCTTCTGTTTCCTTAGCAGCCTGAAAACATGGTCTGCTTAAATGATTTATTTATACTCATTAGAGGCCTTTTTATTTTAATTGTGCAAATTTTGCATTTAACCTCCGTAAAACACTCATGAACTACCTTCCTGTTTGTTTTAATTGTGCCATTAGAAAGCTATGAAAACCTTGAACTGTTTGGGGGGTATTTTGGTTAATTTTTTGGTTTGTTTGCTTCTTTTTCTATAAAGGGGAAATAATTAGCAGTAAGAGTTAGGATTATAGAAACAAGTTTCGAAGGAAATTAAAGTAACTAAGATGTGTACAACTTGTTCTTATAAGTAGAAGCCTTTCCTTTGTGACCAATTCTATCCTATTCCTCATTTCCAATTTATATTTGTGAAGGCAAAATGAACAACATGCACAAAAAAGAAAGAAGATGGACATGTTAACATGGTAAAGCTATAAATCTGCTTTTATTTTAAGAACATTGGGGTTATAAGCTTCATAGTGAAGCCATGTCCTGAAAGACGAAGAGTTATGATGAATGTAAATGAGAAAATGTTAAAAAAAAAAAAAAGAATTTATGCTTTTGTGTTTGGGTGCACATTCTTTTTTAATACTACAAACAGAAACTAGAGATCATTTTTCATGAAAACATGAAGATTCTTTATGGAAAAAACACAGCAGTTAATTGCTATTCTTTTAGTGCCACAAATTTGGAAGTGTGGTGACTCTGAGGGGAAACCATAGTTAAAATATAATTACTGTTAATTGCTTGGGAAATAAAAGCACCACATTTCTTCATGCCTTCAAAGTTCACATTGTTTCCCTAAAATCTGTTTTTTGGGTTTTGTTTTTTTTAATTTAACCTACCCTAAATCATCCTGATTATGCTACATCTAGGTCATTAGTTCTGAATCTGTTTCATTATTTATGACCTTATTCAGATTATGCCCAAATATGAAAACGTACAAGAATCGCCCTGAAAACTGAACGCAAGGAAGACAATGGAAATAAACAGCACAATATTTTGCCTTCAGGCTACCACAGTAAAATCTGATGGTGGAATGTAATGCAGCCGCATCTCTATTAAAACAGAGTACATGTTTCAATGGCATAATTTATTGTCAAGAATGTCTCCAACCAGAGGCAAACAGTGATACTGAAGGCAGAGGGATGTACTCAGTCTGCAAACTACACCCTGTGTCTTAGCTCTATACAATCCCTCAGTATTAGGCAGAAATCAAGGACTCTAAGGGAAAGGGTGGGATGTCCCAGTTTTATTGGAGATCTATGGGAAAGCCCCGTAATGTTAGTAATGAGATTTCACGTAAGAAGCCTCTTGCAAGAAAAAAAACAAAAAGTACCTAAGGATGAGGATAAAGGACTGAAGCCTAAGGATAAAGGAGATTGGGGAGCTGGATGAAGTCTGTGTAGTGGACGCTGTTGGCGCCTCAGCCAGACTCCTTCACTAAGCTGGTGCACCCCAGCTCCCCCAGCAACTCTGTGTATGGCTGCTAAAGACTCACAGTTGCACCCTTTTCCAGAAAGCCTCCCTCATCCAAAAGCAAGCCACCTTGCCTGGGAAGTTACTTCACCCCTTCTCTAAGACCGCCCCGGGGGCACCAGTGGCCAGTGACTGAATGACATCGGGATAGAAAAGGACAACCCCCTTGTCTCGAGATGGGACCAACTATGTTATAGTTTGTGCTCCAGAGCTCCCCGTTGGGCCAGGCTGATGCTGGTCTCCAGCCGAGATCACATCCTTACTTAGCTTTCTTGCCTTGTCCTGCTTCTCTCACTCCCCGGCTCTTAAAAGCATTCAGACTCTGCTTCTCCAAAACCCAGCTTAAGGCAGTAAGTATCAGAGACAAAAGCTGAACCTACATCCTGGGCACCGAACCAGGCAGGGAACCAACCAGAGTAAAGAGCCAAGAATTATAGGTAACAGTGGAAGCCTCCAAGCCTGATGCATTGCAATGAAAGATTTGCCTACATCTCATCTTGTGTTGCTTTGTTTTTGGTCCAACGGCATTTGAGTAGCTCCTTCCCCACCCCCTAGGTATTTTAGAGGTGCCAGTAGACCTCGGATCCTCCGGGCAAAGCAGAACATGGTCTATGGCCCTCTTGACCTCAATGGTAGGCACTCACTGTCATCAGGATGATATACCCACCCAGAAATGGACAAGCTACAAAACACAGCTGGGCTGTACCTATCCCCCAAATCTCGGGTCCGTGGGCTCTATGAGGCCTTCCCTGAGCCGCATGTAGGAGCCCCAATGCCAGATCGGTATTTGCAGAACATGATTTCCATCCCCCCCAACACACACACTCAGCTTCTCACTACTAAATCAGCATGAAGAATCTTGAGACTTTTCCTAACACCTCCCCTTTTTCGACTATTTTTTAGTGGCTTGGGTTCACAAACATCTGTTCAGTAAGGTTTCATTGTAGAGAGAAATGCAGTCACCACTTCATTTTTTAAGTCGTATTTATTATGTAAATTTCTCTGTGCAGTGTATATAGTCCTGGAATGACATTTCATCATCAGATCCTAGTAATTTTGAATTCCTGGTGAGACAGGACCTCTATGAATTAGTAGGTTGAGATTTCAGGAAGAATGTCTCATATCCCTAAGAGGGAAAGTTTTTCAGACGTTCAGTAGCACCATTAATATAAAAATTATATTGTACAATTTTTAACTAAACGCATAAATGGCGGAGCTAATTCAAGCATCCCAGAGTCTCCTCTCCTTGCTTGCTTCCTCCTGCTGTGGTCTCTCTCTTGGATTGTCCCAGACTTCCACCACTGACCCCTCTACTTTCTGTCCATCTACAAGTCTTATCTTGCTCCACTTTCCTCCTAATCCAGTTTGTATATCATGGTCTGCTTTTCAGTCACATTGTGGCTAAAATTTAAACTCCCTTGTCCCTAAGTGCTTGTGCCACCTGACAAAACCCCAAACCTGGATCAATTGCTTTCTCCATGCTTGCACGGAACCCTGTTGCAGAAAGAGAAAGTTGGGCAGGTTAGTTCTACTAAAAAATGTGGGGCCTCGGCCTCAGATGGGTTCTCGCCACCCTGGCAACCTCACTAGTTTTCTTAGGTCAACTCCCTCTCACAGCCCCTGTTACAAGTAATTCAAATGTTCCCCACTTACACTTCATTTCTGCTTACATTCAATGACTTTTTTGCGCACCAATTCTATGCCAGGTCTGTGGCTTCATACTTCGCAGAGGAACTGGGGGCCCTCAAAGTCGAAGTTAATCAACTTACTCTTTCCACACCTCCCAATTGACATGCCTTGTAGAATTGTCCCTTGACTACCAAGTCAAAACTGATCCCTTCAAAATAATGTTCCCTGGTTACTAGACAATCCTTTTCTTTTGTTGCAAAGTGGATGATGACTAAAATTCTAAATCTATATTTGAACAAATCTTTAACTACATAAGGATAAGCAAAGATTTGACAGGCAATTTAATTTCATAAAAAGAAGGAAAACTTGACATATCGGACTAATATATCATTCTAAATCAGTACTTTTATATCTGTAATCAGACAACATTTAATGAAGTGAAAATTCTGCCTGCATGAAACTAGTCATAATAAAATTAGACTTGGTTTGTTCTTTCATGGAGAACATATTCCAGATGTTTAAGTGATTGAAAGAAAACCCACAGCATAATGGTTCCCTTCAATGTTTTCTCACGGCTTTCAAACTAGAATAAAATCTAATGAAATTTGGGTAGTATTTAAATAGCACATCATATTGTTCCGCATTAACTGTACTTTTTTTGCCATTTTATGTTTAGTGTTTGATCATTTAAACATAGATTTATATGTGCACTATTGAAAGCTCTAATGTTTGAAATAGCATCAAACCCAATGTTACATCCACTTAAATGACATGGTACCTGTCTTCCCTCTTTACATAGTATGTCCTATAATTCAGTGTTTAGGGGGCTACCCTTCTTGTTACAGATACTTCTAGGCATTGACAACCTAAAGCAGTGAGCCATCCTCAGGTGGTATGGAGCTGCCACCTGAACCTAGGTCAAATGCCAAAGTGACAACTGACTTGGACACTCTCCTGCCTCCTTTTTTTCTTCTTTTTTTCTACCATAAGGTAACTCCTTGTCTTCATTCTCGTGTGCTTAGTGCCTTCACGATGATTTCTTGCTGGCTCAAATTCTTTAGTCTGCTCAAGCCCATCACAATAGCTCCCCAAACTGAACCTTCACACCAAATTTTCTCTTTATCAACTGACCTCCCCACAAAGCTCCATTTAGGTTAAAAGAAATTTAGACACTCAAATTAAACTAGACAAATGGCTTTTTTTAATCCTTAATTGATGATAATATAAGTAGCAGTAGCAATGGTAGTAAAATAGTAGTCATAAAAATATATAATAGATGCTTTTTATCCCAATTCAGTGAGGACCTAGAGTTCAACTGTTAATTGAAAAAGTCAGATAAATCAGGGAATCATAAAAAATATGTCTTAGACATTTTTTTCTATCTTAAAATAGTCATCAATATTTTAATGTTGTGTGAAGGTGTTTTGTTTTTTTTTTTGGTTTTTTTTTTGAGATTCACTGATTAGAGTTCTCCATAAATCACATTGGGAATACAAACTTTTTGATTTCCAGTTTCTTTAATGTAGGCAGAGCCCACCAGGAAACATGAGAAGCATTCTGAATATGGAATCCTTCTAAATTTTTTGTTTTTTCAATTCTTTTATATAAGTTGTCTTGTCCACATCCAATTCAACAATATTTCTTTTTATTTTTCAAGCAGCTTTTCAGAGTATTTAACCTGATTTTCATAGGAATAATAACTTATTTTTTAGACTTCTATTTCTTTGGTTAAGGAAATCTTTGATTAAATTGTGTACTTGAAATACTGACTGGCAAAAACAGGTTTGAGAACACAACCGACCGCTGTGACATACGCACCACTGTCAACTCAACTAATGAGATCTGAAGACCATGCATACTGACAGATACCTCTAACATTTCATTTAGAGGCTGTCAGAGGCCCCTGTCAGTGTGTTTCGCAGAGAATGGACACTGCCTAACCTTATGACTCTTAAGTGGAGATCAGTTCAGAGAACTTGTACTATAATTGTTAGAGCCGAGGGGGTGAAAACCCACAAGAGCCCATGATGGTGGAGACAGAAAAAGGGGTGGGGGGAGAGAGGAGGAAAAGAAGAAGAAGGGTAGGGAGAGTGAGTGTGGTGATTCATTATGAGTACAGGAATTTATTTTTTTAATCCCCTTCATCCTTGAAACCATTCATGCAGGATTAAAATCTGTGCCCAGGATTTTGGGGGAGGAAGTGAATATCAAAATATTCTAATAGGAGACACTTGAACGTGTAGATTATGTAATCCAAAGAGAGCTGAAATCTAGATATGATTTAACTAAGATGGATACTCACCGTAATGGCTAGGAGCCATGCTAGTGAAGGCAGATTATTAGCGTATAGGTTTAACCTGCAGTATTGTCAGGTTCCACTTGGCTATCCTGACATCTCTGCAATGGTTTCCTGTTTACAGTTCCCACTCATATGATATTTATCTGTGGTTACTAGAAACACATATTATTATCCAGAACAAAATGGTTCCATTTTGTAATTGTCCTTGTCTAGGTTTCCCCATTGCCATTTAACAAATCTGTTTTCTACCCTTTCTATTATGCAAAACAAAGTGATTACAGATCATTTCATTTTAGAGGTATGACTTCACGGATATGGGTTTTAACCACCTCTCTCCATGGGCACTTATTCTGATTCTTTTAATCCATATATTATAAGGAAATGAAATAATAATAGTTACTATCAATCCCTATAAAAACTTTTGGTTTCAGATTGATTCCGATGACATTCCACTGACATAAACTTCAATAAAGATAAATAAATCAGATAGGATTTTTTGCATGTGTGTGGTCAGTCAGAAGGGTTTCTTTTGTTTTCCTTTGCTTTTATTTTTATGGATATGTAATTCGCATACCATGAAATTCACCCTTTTAAAGTGTACAATTCTGTGGTGTTTAGTGTATTCTCAATGTTTTGCCGCTATCACCACTGTTTACTTCCAGAATATTTTCATCACTCGCAAAAGAAATCCCAGGATTCTTTAATACTTTTAATGATCCCTTTAAAAAAAAACCTCTAATTTCAACAGAGTGATTATCACAGTGTTTTCTATTAGCTAAGAACCATAGAAGAGTCTCATACTCCGTGCGATACCAGTGGTGAGATATTCAGGTTGATTTGATAGGATAACATCATTCTTATTTGGAATAGACGTACTGGCTCCTTCCAGTTCGGTTTGGAGGGAACCAGAGGGCTATACATGAGGTCAATGTAAACAGTGCTTTTTTCTCAATATAGTGAACCAGAGAAATAACACCTGCCCAGATCAAACAAGTCAAAACAGCACATATAGCCAAGTAAATGACGGTGTCCTTGTGCACAGACATTACATTACACAAACTGTTCTCCTAAGTGAGGGAATTTGTCCCTTAGAAATTGTTCATTGGAACATTTGGACATCATGCATCATGTTAAAGATCCATAAATGTCATCTCAATAGGGTAGATATGATGCATGATAATATCCTCCCCATATCTGCATAGGGTTCTTCTGCTCAACAGATTGTCATGATGCATTGCATCAAAGAATCCCAATCTAGTGCTTTAGAGACAGCTGAGAAGCCCCTTGGGAGCCTTCTTAAGTCACTGCTGCAAGGACTGAACTACCAGGAGACCAGGAAGTCATTCTTAGAACTTGACAAAATACCCTCATCTCTAAATGAATCGATTTATTATGTAGTTGGTGCAAAGTATGAATGTAATATTTTATGACTGAATATATCTTTTTATTGTTAAAAAATCCATTTCTGGTTGTGAGATGAGTAGAACTGAGAATCTAACAGCATTATATTTGTCCTGTTACTTTGCCGATCCAGAATTTGTTTGGAGGGGTATATAATATAATAGTTAAGATTATTCACTCTGGAGGTAGGCAAACCTGGGTGGGTACGTGTCCCAGTTTCCTCAGTGTTGATCCATTGGACTTCAGGCAAAGTTTAACCTCTGTAAGTTTTTCTCATGTGTGAAATGAGAATTCTCCAACTATGAACCTCATAGTGTTCTTGTATAGCAATAAAATCGTATTATGTATGGAAAGAACTCATCAAAGGATTAGGCACCTAAGAAGTGCTCCATAAATATGAGTTACTATTATTCAATCATTAACAAATGTTTGCTGTTCTATTACCACTATCATAGAGCAAATGTCACTGACCCTGCACCACAAACAGAAGAAGATAACTTGTAGTTCCCAGGTGTCTGTTTCTTTGCCTTAAGTGTTCTCATCTTCCAATTTGCCCTTGACTGTTTCACACAGGCACTTCGGGGAGAAATCGCGCCTCTTAAAGAGAATGTAAGCCACGTCAATGACCTTGCTCGCCAACTCACCACATTGGGCATTCAGCTGTCACCCTATAACCTCAGCACTCTGGAAGACCTGAACACCAGATGGAAGCTTCTGCAGGTAGGCACATCATGAGCTTTGCAGTTCCTTGTTACAATAAAAGAATACACACCTAAAGCTTGTTGAGGCAGAACTGTAAAAGTAATTTCTTCATGTGATGCTCACAGTAGTATTTTGTGGGTGTGGGATATTTTATATTCTTTCACAAGCCCCTATATAAATGTTTTCAAACCTATTAATAGTAACTTTTGTAAATGGCTCAAAGTTAGGCTTTACTGTATCTTGCAATACACATGGAAGATAATGCTGAATCGTGATAGAAGAACTAAATTACTGGCATGCAATTACCTTGTACTATTATTGCTTGGATTCTTCAAACACCTTTTCCTTCCCTAATTTAAGCAAAAGTTGAAAGTAAGACATTCTAAAAGCTTTTAAAGAAAGAAGATCCTATCACAAACTTACACAAGTTTTTCATAGGTTTGTATAATAAATACAGGGAATTTAAGTAAGCCCAAGGTTATTTAAACTCTCTGTGCCTTGATTTATCATCTGAAGAAAATGGGGATATTAAATGTTTCTAAAATATTGTTTTACTATTAGGATGAGTAAGTCAAAATACATGGAAAGTACTTGGAACAGGAGTAGCCCCGTGGTAACACCATATAAACTCTAGCTCTTGGTATGGTTGCAGTTATAATTATTACTATTATAGCAAACAGATTTTGGAATCAGATTTACTGCATGATCTTGAAGTCACTTGACCTTTCCTCTTGTTAGTTTCCTCATCTCTAACATTCTTGCTGTAATATTAAATGAAGTAATTCATGTGGAGTTGTTGTACAGTACCTGGCTCATAGTAAGAACTCAGAAATGCGATGATGGAAGAGGTATGTCTATATATTCCCTACATGAAGGACACTGCATTAAACCCCAAAATCCTAAACCTGGTCTAACCACAGAATTAGAGAATTACTTTCTCTCCTTTTCCTATTTCATAAGATGCAGAGTGTATGCCACTAAGGACAGAGAGGAAACTGGGTTTAAAAATATGTTTTTTCAATGTTTTAATAAGAACGAAATGATAAACCAGATTACTTTTCCCGTTGGCAGTCCATCTAGCAAGGGGTGTGATTGAAAGTCCTGTTAAAGAATTGCTAGATCTCTAATAAAAACAAGTTCCAAATTCAAGACCTCTTGAGCTTGCATAATTTAATTCTTGTCGTGATGGATAGCCTTGAAATATTTGTATGATAGAATGTTATAAGTGGCATTTACTAAAGCAAGGCAATATAGTTAAGAAATGCATTCCTATGTCTACTTGCTCCATAGTGGTTAAGTAATATTAAAATCTTATCATTTTCATCCTTAATATGTTTTTCATTTTAAGCATAAATAAGAAAAGTAATAACTGTGCAAGGAAAACCAGTGGCCACATTTGTTTCATTCAAGCACTCTTGAACTATATCTTAACATTTCTTTTTAGAGAGCTGAATGCCATATTTGCGTTCAGAATGTACTTCAAGATTTGTGACAGTGGCATGTCAATTTACAAATGAGGCCAAAACATGATGACTGATAGGAAAAATTTTTAAAAATCAGTGCTAAGTGATCCATTATAGCTAGCACTATTTATTTAAATGTAAAATATGAGAAAATATTAATAGCTTAATTTTTGTCCATTCTTTAAAATAAGTAAGGACTTGGATATAAATGTAAGGACATACATGGAAGGAGAAAGTGATCACGTAAAAAGATCACTGAGTGAATATTGGAAGGCCTAACCTCAAGTTGAAACTCAGCTATTATTTGACCATGTTATCTTGGGAAAGCTTACATTTAACCTCTCTCAGTTTCCATCCCCTCATTAGTAAAATGAGTCAGTCCATTTTGCCTAAGGTTACATCAAGTTCAATCCTATGATTCTGATCTGGATTTATGCGGGAAATACACATAGGACAAAATTTAGTTTAGAATGAATGGAGTTACGGCCTCTATTCATAATACAGATGTGGCTTGTTGGAATTCTAACATTTAAACCCCTCACCCCCAAACCTTCATGTACACAGCCTGCTTATATTAAGCAGTTCAATTAGTTTGTGGTATATGCTATTATTGTGGCAAATTTCTCTTGTTGCTGTTTTTGAACATGACCTTAAGGATATGCTTAAAAAGTGTTTTTAGCAGAAAGCTGATAACTCCGAGGTTTGGGTTTTCACATAACTGAGTCAAGTTGATTCCATTCTTTTCTTTGACCATAATTCTAACCACTCTGCTGTATTATAAATGTGAGTCCTTGTTTAGAAAGTGAACAAAGCAAGAAAAGAGGTTCACATCAAACAACTTTACCCCCATTACTGGAAGAACAACTCATATGTCTTGTCGAGAACAATTTACATTTAGAAAAATGTATGTGAGACTAAAGCATGTCCCAAGTTCTGTGGAGGGAAGTTTGAATCCACCATCATATGACATCATATTTCTAAAAACTGAAGAATTTAGTCACAGTGCTATGTCAGTTACTAAAATCATGATAAAAAATAAGTACAAATTCATCTTTGCTTCTACCATGTTTCCCCGAAAATAAGACCTAGCCGGACAATCAGCTCGAACGCATCTTTTGGAGCAAAAATTAATACAAGACCCAGTCTTATTTTACTATAATATAAGACTAGGTCTTTAATATAATATGGTATGGTATGATATGATATGATATGATATGATATATGACACCAGGTCTTATACTAATTTTTGCTCCAAAAGACACATTAGAGCTGATTGTCCAGCTAGGTCTTATTTTCAGGGAAACAGGGTATGTCTGTTAAAACAAAGAAAATCAAGAAATAGAGATTGAGAGTAGTGGGAAGGAAGGCAGATATAAACCTAAGAAAAAGAGTCTTAAATTTGGGCAAAATAGTGTAGTAGACGAAATAGAGTTACATACTACCCGGCTGTGTCTACTATCAGAATATCCTGGGTTTAGTTATATGATCCATTGATTTTTACTTTAAAAGACAGTCATGCTGTTTTTTTTAATCTGTATGTGTTAACAGTCAAAATGATATAAACCGATAAACCATGTAGATATGAACATCAACAGCTGAGTAAGACCCAGTCACAATTTATCTGTACCTAGAAATAGCATGTGTAGAGAGTTCTGTATTCATTTTGAATCCACAGGTAAAAGTATAGAGACATTGGTTTGTCTGTTTGAAACTCTCTGTGGAAATAAAATCATATTTTCTCCCTCAGAATAGACACATTGATATAGATGTTTCTACTAGACCATTTGATAATGTGTTTTTTGGCATAGGAAACCATTATTCCTCGTAGTTATGAAGAGTTTTCGTGTACATTATCATTTAATCCTCACATTATGATTCTGTGTTGATTACATAGTATCACTTTTGCCATTTACAAGTAAGAAAACTGAGACTTAGAAACATTAAGTGACAATCACAGTCACACAGCTTGTATCAGTCATGATCTGAGTCAGATCTTCTGCACTGCAACTACCGTGCCCTTTTTGTTTCTTCTTCTCAAAGTCCTATTAAGTGACTTAACAATGTCATATTTTAAATATATTTTTGGGTAACACAGGTATGAAATACTTCATTTTTCATGCTTCCCCTCTTATTCAAATGATTCTCAGGGATATTAACTTTGAAATCTTACTTTTACAAACCAATGGATTAATGAGCCCAGTTCAGTGTACCCCTTAACATCACACCTGTAGTTTCAAATATAAAATGATAAAGCATTTCCTCTTCATTGTCTCTGGAACTCAGCAATTGTACTAGAATCAACCAAAAGTGATTTCAATGGGTTAGTTCTTAAAATAGAACCAATGCTAATATTTGATCCAGTAGAAATGAGTCTCAAAACCAAATGGGAAGAAAATTAAACTGATGATAAACCTTCGGAATTTTGAAGCAATGCACACACATTTAGTGGTATAGTCATGCTCTTTATTCACCAAGCACAAGTACGGTGGTGAAGGTTCTACTATAGGGAGCTACTGCTAGCGTATGTTCTAAGCACTTCTCTGCATCATGAGTAAACCACGAATAGCAACAGAAGCTGCAAAGACACTTTAATATAGAGTACATCTTCATTGACTGTAGGACATATGGAATGTAATCACTTGAAAAATATTGAATATGAAGACATTTCCAGGCATGAAATTCTTTAAATATGTTTAAGAATAGTATCATGAATTATGTATGTTTTTAAAGGTTTCCTAAGATTCTTCCAAAGTCATGCAGATGGTTATATACTCCATCTTCACATCTCTGTGGTAACTTTCTGTCACAGGGCTCTAGACCCTCATCTTCTGCACATTCCTTTCCTTCTTTTATCCTTTCCTTATTCTTTCGTTCAACCAGTGCTGCCTGAGCATCTACTGTGTACCAAGCTGACTTTGTAATCATCCTATCTGGTCCGAGGACATACTCAGCAAAATGCCCTTTAATGCTTACGCCATCTTATGGAAAATATTATGGGTGAATTTTCTTTTATTATTTCCATAATGGCCCGATGTCTCTTCCTTTCTCCATGTTATAAACCAAAAAATGCTGTTATGACAATAATACTGTAAAACTAGTACCTTTTCAGATCTCTAGTTTACAAATTCTTCAGTAATTTGATTGGGAATTTGGTCTACATAATCAGATTAGTAAGATCCGTGGAAGGACATGGATCTTCCACGTCCTTCCACGTCCTATTTAGCTGGCCAATAGAAATATTTGCATGGCTTTATTTTTAAAAAACTACACAAGACTTTTAATGTAAAAAAAAAACACTAAAATTCCAACAGAGCAGCTTCTGTTCTTTACTGTAGTGAGATAGGTTTTTGAGGCAGGTATATATCTATATGTATGTATGCTTGTTCTCATCATCACTGAGCACAGGATTTGATCCTTCAAATGTGTTGACAGATTTTGAACATTTGCCTCACAACTCATCTTCTTTTTTTTTTTTTTTTGGCCCCTAAGGATCCTCTACTTATCATTTTGCATTATGGGGTCCCTTCTAGGCAGGGAGCCTAGGTGACCTGTGCGATCTGCTCTTACAAATAACATGGACCCAGTGGTTACCAGAGGGTAAAGGGGGGGAGGTAGGAGACGAGGGTAAAGGGGATCAAAAATACAGTGATGGAAGGAGAACTGACTCTGGGTGGTGAGCACACAATGTGAGATATAAATGATATAGCCAGTCCAAACTGAGATGTGTTATAAGTGTGATATACACATCGGGTTTCAAGGACTTCGTGCAAAAAAAGAATGTAAAATATCTCATTAATAATTTTATATTGATTACATGTTGCAGTGATAATATTTTTATGTATTTGGTTAAGTAAACTATATCATTATACTTAATTTCACCCATTTCTTTCTTATGATTTTCCCAACTTGAGTATTTTTTTTGCAAATGAACAATGTGAGCCTGTCACTTCAAGTGAAACAACTGACAGTGTTTGTTTCTTTTTACTTTTTTAATTTCTACTAGAAAATTTTAAATGGCGTATGCAGTTCACATTAATTAGATTTCTCTTGCACAGTATTAGTCTAGAACATAGTTCTCAAAACCTAGCATGGATACGATTCAGCTGCAGAGCTTGTGAAAACATCCCCCAAGATTCAATAGGTATTACATGAAGCCTGTGATTCTCCATTTCTATCAAGCTCCCAGGAGATAATGTTGATCTATAAAAATTAGTTCCCAAAGTATGAATCATAGAGCTTTACAGGGAGATCTACACATATGTTTTTGTATCAGGCATTGTTTATAACTTGAATACAAAGTTGCCTTGCCCGTATACCACTATTTTTCACAAATAAGCAAATGCAGTTGTGTTACTACACTCATGACGATTTTTATCAGCTGGTCACTTTTTCTCAAATACCGTAACAGATATTAAGTAGTGCTTCTGTCATGTAGGGATCCTCTCATTCTTAAAATGTTAAGAAGGGATCCACGGGCTTGAAAAGATTGGAAGCCAGTATCCAAAAATATTGTAGTAATATAGGAAAAAGTACTCTTTACCACATTCTCAACTGTGGTAGTTCATATAAAGAGATTTCAACTATAACATCTAGTTTGATGTGCCCACTGGAAGGAGTTTTTAAAAAGCTGAAGGAAAGGGAAATGAAAAGAACCAAGAGGAAAGAAGAATGTGTTTGTTTTAGAAAAGGTTAGGTCACAGAAGGATTTGTTGATATCAGGAATAGAATGACCCGTGGAAAAAGGACAATCAAGTTCTAGGAAAAACATCTTTTCAGTAAGGAGAAAACAATCATTTATGCTTAACTTTGGCTTTGTTTAAAAAGAAAATGAGCTGGGACTTTTAAAGATTTGAAGGAATGTGTAAATCTAAATGCCCGGGATAGTTACAGGCCTTACAACACGCTGAGGTCATAGTGTACTGTCAAGCTTTGGGACATTTTCCTCAGTCATTGTGGTTTCCAGTGTTTTTACAGCTAATTGCACTTTATTCAAAAGGATGATACTGAAATTGCCCAGGTAACCTTGAAAGTAACATGGTCCAAACGTTCCCGAGTCTGTCCTCCTCACCCTAAAGAAGAATAGTCTAGTTTTGAAGGACATTCTCTAATTTTTAAAAAAGGCATCAGGATGTGTGGGACCATAGGGAGAAAAATTAATGATGTAGGGAGCGTGACCAGAAAAAAACATATGAGGTACAAAATGAGAATGAAGCTAGTCGGAGTCAAAGAAATATGTATTTGTTGAAGAGAATAAAAGGCATATTAATTTTTTCAGAGAGTTTATAAAGTGAATGAAAATCATTATGAAGTATTAGTTGGATGACCTGATTGCTGGATCTTTATGCACTGCTTAATTTCTGATTTGTTTTAATCAAGATCTATTTTTACTAGTTCTGAAGCTAGCTACTATGGGAATCCATATAAGTGTTTTATTGTTGTTTGCATTTTTTATTCAATGTATTGGGGTGACAATGGTTAGTAAAGTTACCTAGGTTTCAAGTGCACAATTCTGTAATACATCATCTATATATATCACATGTGTGTTTGCCACCCAAAGTCAAATCTCCTTCCATTGCTGTATACTTGACCCCCTTTACCCTCTGATTATTGTTTTTAAAAATGTAATATGTTCCTGGTAAATGTGTTTAAAGAGCAATTTTATGTATGTGTGTATTTCGTTTCTTGAGCTCTCTAATTCCTTTTTAGAAATACCCAAAAAATTCTGAGTGTTTAAAATTGCCACCATACTCATGTTTTCTTTTCCTTCCCCTTTGTTCTGCAACTGACATTTGCCCTTCCCTCAAATTTCTCACTGCTTTATTCTTTATCGTTTTAAGTGTCCTTCGCCCACAAGTCTGACCTCTCTCCTTCGCAGCAGCCTGACCCCGCCCCACCCTTTCTTTTACTTTTGTTTGCTCTGCTTGTTTTCTTCTTTGCTTTTCCCACTGTCCTGCTGCGTGTGAAACGCTCTGCCAGCAGCTGCTCACATTTCCCATGCTACGTCATGCACAGTATTCAAAGAGCTGCTGTTCTCACATTTTCCCCAGAAGGACTCCCCCCTCCGCCTTCCCTGAACATTCCTCTAGAAATAACCCCTCTTCAGACCATATGAAAAGCTGAATGGTAAAGCCAACTCTATAAGTAGGACTGGAAACTGGCTTATGAAATTCAGACATGCCATTTTTAAAGGTCAGTCCCACGGGTTGAATTTTAAATGACTATAGTTTATCTTAATATTTCTTTATTCTTCTCAATTCTATACTGTCCTTAAAATAATTATCATTATGATATAAATTCTCCCCTCAAGGAATATATTCATTCATTCCAAAGGTAGATGATATGCGGATGGAAAATATAATAAATTAGAAAATGATTCTATTAGAAATACAGCGTTTTTACACTGGGCCATACTTTATTGGGCCAGGGCAGTTGCACAGTATAGATTTGAGAAGAATTGATTTTACTGAGTGTTATGCATTACTGAAATTAAGAAGGAGCACTTATCCGGCACTTCTTGTGTGTCGTTCATTATACTAAGCACTTTTACATGTACTAACACTTTTAAGCGTCCCAGTCACCCTATGAGGTAGATAGGATTTTTATCCTCATTTTATAGACAGGATTTTTATCCTTATTTTATAGATGAAGAAATGAGGAACCAAGAGTTTTGGGGGCTTGCCTGAGGTCACACAGCTGGTAAGGGAGATCCAGGATTTGAACCCAGGCTGTTTGGCTGGGGAATCTGTCAGAACTACTATCTATAATATAATACCCCCTCTCTAGTACAAAGTTAGATTGACATGACAATATTTCCTCTTCATTTACAATCCAGTGCTTTAACCAAAAAGTATATGCCTCCTCACATTTATTAATTTGTCAGAAATCACCTGCATCAAGATTTTAGGAAATACAGATTTAAAGTAGGATGATTATATGAATCTCAGACCACCACCCCAGGAATAGCCTGTTTCACCCAGAGCCGGAATCATTTGCAGATTAAAATGGAGAATCTCATCTTTAGGACTAGGAAGGCTTAATCATCAAACTCTTCCTAAAGTGAGCAAAAATACTCCTTCGTTCAATAAATATATTTCTGGTACCTACCATCGGCCAGACTCTGTTAGATAATAGAGATGTAGTCGTGGAAAAACCAGACACAGTCTGCCCTCATGGAGGTTATAGTTTCTTAAGAAGATAGACATTAATTTAACAAAAAACAAACCCTCATATAATAATTACAAATTGTGTGACGTGATAAAAGAAAAGGCAGGGCATATAGTGAGGGACCTACGAGTGTGTGTGTGTGTGTGTGTGCGCGCGTGTTGTGGCAAGAGGCAGGAGAGGCTGATCAAGAAAGTTACCCAGAGAAAGCAGGCTTCCAGCCAACACCTAAAAGGGTGAAAACAAGTTAACTGACTTTTCTATTCCTCTGAAGCTTTTATTTTAAATGGCCCGAAGCTTGGGACTAACAAACTAAACAGAGTAATAATCTTCCAGTATGTAAATTTAATAAGCAGAAATCATTTGAATTAATGGACTACAGAGTTAACATATAATTAAGTCACATCAAAGGAAGGTTTTCTAGCTTTCTCTATCACGGACAGCATCCTGTTTGCTTTCTTCACAGCACCTAGGAAAATCCATAGCTGTGTGTTTGTTGGCTTATTTATTAAAAGTCTATCTCCTCAACCTGAATGTCAGCTCCATGAGGGCAGAGGCCCTAAATACCCTATGTATTTGGCACTTGGCAATATCTTTTACATAGTAGGCATTCAATGAATATTTCTTAGCTTTCTAAATGTATAAAATTAAGCAAAAATGTTTTTGAAAACTGTAAAGTAAGCAGAAAGTTATACTATAGAGGGAAAATCAGGAAACAAAACTATCATTTCTGAAGAAACAGTATTCATGTACTGATCTGTGCATTAATAACATTAACCAATGTTTAAATAATTATCCAAAAATTTAAAAAAGAAAAATAACTGATCAAAAATTAACATGCAAAAAAATGCAAAAATAATTAGTATGCATCCTTTACGGTGAACATGGTTTACTCATATTCTAGATGTTTATCAACAATTAATGATCTGTGTGCTCTGACAACATGGAATATATTTAATGTTACCTTTGGAGGAATATGAGATAAAATGGATTCCCTTCCCCCCTTTTTTTAATTGAGGTGTAATTGACCTATAACATTATATTCATTTCAGATGTACAGTGTAATGATTCGATATTTGTATATATTGTGAAATGATCACCACAATGTCTAGTTAATATCCATTCACCATACCTAGTGACAAATTTTTTTCTTGTGATGAGAACTTTCTTACCAACTTTCAAAAATATAATACAGTATTAGTAACTAAAGTCACCATGTTGTACGTTACATCCCCATGACTTAATTTTATAGCTGAAAGTATGTACCTTTTTGATCCCCTCCACACATTTCACCCACTGGCCGCCCCTGACAACCACCAATCTGTTCTCTGTATCTATAAGCTCTTTATGGGGGGGGGAGTTTGTTTTTATTTTTTAATTCCACATATAAGTGAAATCATACAGTATTTGCCTTGCTCTGTCTGACTTGCTCACTTAGCATAATGCCCTCTAGGGCCATCCATGTTGCAAATGGCAAGATTTCGTTCTTTTTATGTATGAATACTATTCTATTTATATATATCACACTTTCTTCATCCATTCATTCATTGATGGACACTTAGGTTGTTTCCATATCTTGGCTATTGTATATAATTCTGCAATGAACATGGGGGTGCAGATATTTTTTCGAATTCGTGTTTTCATGCTTTCTCCCTTTTTATGACAGATTTTTTTATGTATAATTAACACATACATTTAAAATGTACAATTGATGTTTGATAGGTATATACCTGAGAAACCATTACCACAGTCAAACTGTTCACTAGTCATACTAGTGAACATATCCATACTCCCCACAAGTTTCTTCACATCCCTCCAAGCAACCACTGATTGCCTTTCTATCACTGTAGATGAATTTACATTTTCTAATTTTGTATAGATGGGATGTACAGTACACACTCTTTTTTGGTCTCATTTCTTTTAGTCAGCATAATTATCTTGAGATTGATCCATGTTGTTACATGTATCAATAGTTAATTTCTGTTGATTGCTGTATGGAAATACTCCAATTCATTTATTCATTCACCTTTCAGTGTACTTTTGGGTTGTTTCCAGTTTGGGGCTATTACAAATAAAGCTGCTATGAACATTCATGTACACATCATTGAACAGACTTGTGTTTTCACTTCTCTTGAGTAAATGCCTAGGAGACAGATAGCTATATAAGAGTGTGTGTAACTTATTAAGAAACTGTCAAAGTGTTTTCCAAAGCAGTTTCACATTTTACATTCCCACAAGAAGTGTATGAGTGTTCCAGTTCCTTCATATCATCCCTAAAATTTGATATGGTCAATCTTTTAAATTTTAGCCATTTCAATAGGTATGTAGTGGTAGCTCTTTGTGGTTTTAATTTGCATTTGTTTAATGATCAATGATGTAGCCATTCCAGCTTTCTTGTGATCAGTGCTGGCATGGTATAACTTTTCTCATCCTTTTACTTTTATCCTATTTGTGTCTTTATATTTAATGTGCTTTTCATAGGTAGCATATAATTGGATTTTGTTTTTTTAAAAATCCAATCTGACAATCTCTTTTAATTGAGGATATTTAGACCATTTATATTTAATGTGATTATTGATATGATTAGGTGTTAAACTGTCATCAGGCTATTTATTGTTTTTATTTTGTCCCATCTGTTCTTTGTTTGCTTGTTCTTGTTCTGTCTTCATTTAGGCTAATTGGAATTAATGAATCCATTCTATCTCCTATATTGGCGTATTAACTATAACTCTTTGTTATACGTTTAGTGGTTGCTTTAGGGTTTATAGTATACATCTTTAACTTATCACAGTGAACCTCAAGTGGTATTAGAGTATTTCACATATGGTATAAGAACCTTTTGATAATATATTTCTATTTCTCCCTTCTGAACCATGTGCTATTGCTTGATCCTTTGGTATCTTTTAAGATTAGGTAGGAATAGACTAACAGTCAGTCTAGGGTGAATTATTCCTCACTACTGAGGTGAGACCCTGCTGTATACTCTACCCAATGCCCTGTGAATCATGAGGTTTCCATTATGAGTGGTAGGGAATAGACACTGCTCCCCGCCATGTGTGAGTGCTGGACACTGTTACCTCTCATCCTTCCTGGTGATTCTTCCCCAGCCCCAAATAGTTTCCTCACACATGTGCTAATCAGTACTCAGCTGAATACTTGAGAGAGACCCTCTATAGATCTTCAGGGTTCTTTCTCTGTGCAGTTCTCTCCTCTCTGGGCTTCTTTCCTGCGAACTCTAGCTACCTTATCCTTCCCAGACTTTCAGTTCCATCTCCTCAACTCAGGGAGTCTGCCAGGCTCCTCCTGGGCTCTTCTTCCCCGTGCTGTGGACTGGAAACTCTGTTCAGGTAGTAACTAGGACAATCATAGGGCTCACTTCATATGTTTTGCATCTCTCAAGGGTCACTATCCTTCCTTGTCTTATGTTCATTATCTTACACTCCATCATTACATATATTTGTCCATGTTTTGATTATTTCAAGATAAAGGGTAAATTTGGTCCTTATTACTCCATCTTGTTCAGTAGTAGAGGTCCTAAAATACCATTTGAAGCACGGGTGGGTTTTTTTTTCTTGATTTGGAGACATATACAAAGAATGTTGGAGGTAAACAGGTAATTAGCTGATAACATGCAATCCCCCAGAAACAGAGATGCTGTTAGTCACTTAACCAACATTGCACATACTTTGTTTTACTTTCACAATAGCAGTAATTGCCTTGCACTGTTTCCATCATACTTTTTGCCTACTTGTATTTTAACGCCTTGCCTTTGCAATTGAGTTGGCTAAGCCTGAGGCCTTAGTCTGTATCCAAAGAATCTGGTCAGGGCCTAACGCCAACACTATGTAATAAGGCATTCCAAGCATAAATTAGCCAACGGTACAGCTGTTAAATCTACTTTTAAACCAGCTGAATATGTCAGTGTGTCTCATTGATTTAAAAAGATCTACTTTGAATTACTGACCACTTTAATATTCTTAACTTTACACTTCAGCAACCACTCTTTAAAAGGTTCTATTTATTTTTAATACTATATCATTCAATGACCAATGTGCTACCATGCATACATTCTATTTTGGGAAAGATGGCCTATTTAAGTTGTTACCACCCATCAATTCAGAAGATGTTTAGTTCTTAAAATCCAAAGTCCAACCTCTGATTTTACAGAGACATCACATGGTATGTCATAGAGTTCACACAGCTAGTTAATAATGGAGCCAAAACCAAAAAGCTTGCTCTATATTTTTCTCACACACCTTTTAGTTTTACTCAGAAAAAGGCATTCTTCAGTCTAAATATTCTATATTCTAAAATATTTTTCAAAAGGAATTACTTATCCAAATCTTACCAGTCTTGTGAGATCCATGTAAACCAATGAGATAAAGACTGTGGAAGCCTTTCAGAAACTAATAGATGCTATAAAAGTATACGTTTTATTATTAGAATTGCAGTTCATGTCTATGAAACCTTTCTTTTAGACTTTTCTGAACTCGATTATGCAGAATCTTTTCTAATACATTGGTCTTTCCTTTATAAGAAGAATTTAATCCTTTCTGTCCTGTTGGGTTGTAAAAATAGGGGCTCTCTTTTCTAGAACCTATTGATATTTTATAGTAATACACATCTAGTGGGTTTCCACTAAATACATGTCAAATAAGATTGAACCAAATTTTGTTCTAGACGTGTGGGGGGAAAAATAACTATTCTGATCCTTTAAAGGTACTCTCAAAAATTAGATGTGCTAACACTTGCTCTTCTATAATTGCAAAGAAATTGTTTTAATTTGTCTTATATGCAACTTTTGTAAGCCCCATGATACATCATATCTGCGTCCCTTTTTTAAACTGAGCAGATTTCCAGGTTAATGTAATAATTTCTAACAGCTGCCTATACTGGCAGGAAAAAAAAGTATGAGAGCATAGTCGTGAACTTCAGATTCCTGTCCCCCACCCTCCGCTTTTGGCATTCCTTTCCTGTGAATTACAGTTTACATTTCTTTATTATCTCATTTTGAATGACTTAGTCTTTCTAAATATTCACTTCTGTTTCCATCAATAAATATTTACTGAGCTACCTCTTAATGTACTTTCTTTTTGTAACACAGAAAACTCAAATGTGGGTAGATTACTATATGTGGCACTTAGGAAATATAAAAAGATTCTGAATTGGTACAAACATGTCAGGACCTTTAATTCTCAGGCATAGCTTTCCCATTAGACACTTAAACTTTAGGGGCAATAAAGTTATCCCTAGGGCTACAGCTATGGTGCTGTACTTGGGAATTCTAACATTAGGCTCTGAATTCAGTCCATCATTCCTCAGGTATCTCAGTATATTTCTGTGCCATACATAGAATTTTCTTTTCATAGCCACCTTTCCTTTCTGAATGTTCCCTGTCTGCTGAGTGTACTCTGTTAAACCCTCCCCTTCTCCATGGGGCATGGCCACTTTTCTGCTGGGCAAATTAGATGGTGATCCTGGTCACTGCAGCTTCCTTTCCAGCCTTTTCTGCTCCTACACCAAGCATGCTTGTTGTCTGCTGATAGTCAGGATCTATCTCTGGGAAAGTGGAACGAGCTGTGAGTTGTCCTCTGCTACACAGGCACCAAAGACACATTGTTTTATCTCCAGGGTGCTGTGGAGATACTATTATTTCCCATCCCCCAAATCTACTCCCTCTATTCTGTGCACGTGCACCCTTCTCCTGGGCTAGCGGAGACTTGACTTGTTCAGTTTCTACCCTCCTCTGGGTGACCATGTGCATTGAGGAAGGCCTTGGCCCTAGGGAATGAATGATTGCATGGGGATTTGATGGTCCTGGTCTCCTTACCAAGGACTGGATATGGGCATTTTATGCAACCTTAGACAAGAAGGTGCAAAGGCGAGTCTGCTCAGGGAGCATCTGAATAAGGTTTTCCTCACCCAGGGAACTTAACTGACATTCTTTTTCTCCTGGACCCTGAGCCTACTTCTTCCCTCTGCCTGGAATGTTCTTCCCCCAGATAGCTATGTGAGTACCTCTGTCATTTTCTTCAAGTCTTACTCAAATCTCAACTTCTTAAAGAAATCTTAAAAAAGAACCACCCTATTGAAGCAGCAACCTACCCTACCTCCCCATTCCTGGCCATCTTAATTCAATCCCCCTTACCCTGTCATGGTAGCTCTTCAGCAAAGATGTCCACCCACCAACACGAATCAGGCCTTTGGTACACCTTGTGTAGTCCCCGCCCATAGTGCAGCTAGGCTTAGTCACAGGCACACTCACAGTGTGGAAAGTGAGCAGCTGTGAAAGAAGTCTGACTACCGTAAAGCCACTATGCTGTGAGGAAGTATAAGCTAGCCACATGGGGAAGCTGCAGAAATGTTTGGCCAGCCCCCAGCTTAGGGTTTCCAGGCGGGAATTCCCGCCCATCCTCAGGAATTTTCTTCACTTTCCCATTCCCGAATCGCAAGAAAAGTTGGTCGGAAAATCAAGAAAATCGGCTCCTTGAACCCAGGTGGTTGGTAGTATCAGCCGTCACTTTATGGAAATTAGTCATCATGGAGAACAGAGAACAGTTTATATCTCAGGATTCGGGAATGGGAAAGCGAAAAAATTCCTGAGAATGGGAGGGAATTCCCGCCTGGAAACCCTACCCCAGCTCTAGCAGTCATCCCATGTGAGGTGTCAGATAATGCCAACAAATGTACCATCTGGGATGTCCATCCCAGTCGAAGCTTCAGATCACTCCAGCTCCAGCTGCCCTCTCACTGTAAACACATGAAACACCCCAAACACAAAACACCCAGCTGAGCAGTCAACTCACAGAGCCAGGAACAATGGTGATACATTTTTGTTTTAAGCCACTAAGTGCTAGGGTGGCAACCATAAGAACATATGACCTGTTAGTCTGTTTTTTTCTTCTTTCCATAGCACTCACAACATACTATTAACCATTACTATGTTTACTCCTTGTCTGTCTCCTACCATGAGAAAGTAAGCTTCATGAAGCCAGCGAATCTTGTCTGTCTTGTTTGTTACTTGTATCCAGAGACCTAAAAACAGTTCCTAATATGGTAAATATTTTGTTGAAGGAATGAACCAGAACTTGAGTAGCCATTTGCTGAATAATGTGAGTTCACGTAAGGATGGCCGAGTGGAAAGATGGGAAGAACCTAAGTCTTAATGATGCCCTTGTGTTTCTGAGTTACTGAGTCCTGGAGCAGCCATGCCTCTGCACTCCTCGACTGTTCAAGCCATTTCATGCTGGGTTTTCTATGACCCGTAGCAGAAAACATTCCATCTGGCAGACGGTCTTTCAGATCATTCTAATTTGCAGCCATAGAACTCAGACATGACTGCAGCAGAGGATGAATCCAAGCGGCAGACACCGTGACGTTCGCAAAAACCACACTTCTTGCTGACTGAATCTTTCCTCCTGAGTGAAGTACCTAGCTTATAAGACATGCTTTCCTTAGGCCTTCTCCCAAGAGACCTCCCTGGTTTCCCTGCAACAGATGTGTGGAGAGCAACCAATCTCTTAAAGATGACTCTAATATTCTTCTGGATATGTAAATCCAGAAGTGGTGACGGCTTTAGCTTTCTCTCACACCCCATGAGATATACTGCACATCTCACTAACTAGCCACACTTATCTGAATTTCTCAGACTTAAGCTGGGACCCCCACCACATAGTAATAAGCAGACATTATTCATGACTCTCCTACTTGCAATGAATCATGTAAATCTGGCAAAACAAGTAAGTACATTAAGTCACTATTTGGGTAATGCTTGTATCCAGAAATCACTTTTGCCTGAAGTTCAGTACAGGATCTTTTAAGTGACTACATTATGCTAGACTCTGTATTTGGCAGTAGGGAAAAAGATATTCATGGCACAAACCCTCTTCAAGGATGAATGATGCATGAACTACAAACAATACCATAAGGGCTGCACTAGAGATTTGAGGGGGGAAAAAGTGATATTAACATGCAGAACAATTAGCACTTAATTTTGCCCCTGGGATGACATTTGAGCTTAGACTTGGACAAGTAGGATTTCAAAAGGTAGAGACAAAAGGGAAGGGTTTTCTAGGAAGAAGGAGCAGTATAAACAAAGGCTTAGAGGTCTGGGGAAATTTGACATAACTTTTGATAGTTAGAAGTCTAGAATGAATAAGGTGCGGGTTCTATGGTGGGGAGGGTAGCTAGAGGCGAAATAAGTAATCTGAGCAAATGAAGTACCTGTGATTAGGGCAGAGGAGACATGATTAAATATTTTCCTCAAATCTCCTTTTGACTTTCTACATTTGTCACTCATAAGGAAATTCTGTTACGCTCAGGTGAGTATTACATTTTTAGCTAATTTGGCCCAAGCAAACAAGGGACAGAAAGTTTTTAATGTAAAGTAGTCATTCAACCTGAAAGAACATTGATGATTTCAGACCATTTAATGCTAAATATTTTAGACTCCTAGATTATTTCTCTTTGGATGAGCAGAAATATTTTCTTCAGACTTTGAAAATACATGTTAAGTTTTCAACAGACTAATTGCTTCTGCTTTCATGCCAGTCTCATGGGCATCAGCAGGTTGAAGTTCAGCAGGTAGGTTCTGGCATCTGAGAATGTAGCTTAAGAGTTAAGGAATGCATGATTACTCCTGTAATTACTTGAGAGGGGTTCTGAAATCCTGGTGGGGTTGATGGGGGCCACCAGATAGCCGGGGTCAAGAATGTATAAGAGGTTAGGAATTCAGACCGGAGCTGTGTTGGGGAGTTAGGGTAAACAGGTTCTGAATATAAAAGATGAGGAATTCAAGGTGACAGTTAAGAAACCAACGTCTTAGAAATGTAAACCTCACTTGAAGTCAAAGGCTCTTCAAACTAGGGCTTCATAATATATTCACCCAGGCAAGAGCTTGTGTCTATTTACCCATGTGGTTCTAGAGTGTGGGAACTGCAGATGGTGTGTTAGTTAGAAGGCTTTCAGCAGCCAATAACAGAATGCCTGACTTAAAGGGGCTTATATTTGTTTTTCCCAAACTTTCCTGGTCCTGAGAATCACTACAGGCACTTGATTAAACTACTCATTCCCAAGCCCCTTCACTGGCAAGCCTGATTCACTAAGTTTGGGAATCTATGTGTTTAGCATGAACCCCAGTTGAATCAGGCAGGTGTGTTTTTTTTTTTATATTAGTTTCAGGTGTACAAAACAATGTAATAGTGAAATATTTCACCCTTCACAAAGTGACAACCCCCCTTTCCCCAAGAATTGGCCAAGTTTTGAAAATGCTACTTTATATAATAGAGACATCTGGTGTGCAATTCTGCAATATATCATCTATATATTGTGTTGTGTGTTCACCATCCAGAGTCAGTTCTCATTCCATCACCATATATTTGATCCCCTTTTCCCTCATCTACCACCCCCCTCCCCCCTTACCCTCTGGTAACCAACTGTACACCTGAAACCTATGTAACTTTACTAACAGTTGTCACCCCAATAAACTTTAATAAAAATAAATAAATAAAAATAATAGAGACATCTGATACTCTAACACAGTGCTTCCCAAACTTTAGCATGCATTAGAATCTCCTACCTGGAGGGCTTGTTGCGGTGCAGGCTGATGGGCTCCACCCAGGGTTTCTGATTCAGTAGGCCTGTAGTAAGTAAGAGCTGAGATTCTGTATTTCTAGTAAGTTCCCAGCTGATGCTGATACAGCTGTGGTCACGAACCCCACGTTAAGAGCCACTGGGATGACACAACCAGAAGTACAAAGGTCATCAGATCTAGGACTGATTAATTCATCAGCTGAACTGTATTAAGACTCCAGTTCAACTTCTCCAGGAGTCTTGGCTTAGTCCTCATGATAGCCCAAGATAGCTTCCCACGGCACCCACCTATCCTCAAACAATATCAAAAGCAAGAAGGAAATAAGATACAAGGATAACTCCATGTACGGTGTGTGTGTGTGTGTGTGTTTGTGTGTTGGAGAAGAAAGAATTTCTCAGAGGCTCTCTAGCAGACTTCCCATCATGTGTCAGTCAGAACTGAGTCTCACTGTACCCCTTTAAACCAGTCACGAGCTATAGGGGATTACTTTGATTTGTTTAGACCAGATTTTAATTCTTCTCCCAGTGTTGGGTCCACTGATGTCTAACATCTGATCATAATTGAGGTTCTTTACCAAGGAATAAGAAGTGAATAGCTGTTAGGTAGGCAAATACCGTGTTTCCCCAAAAATAAGCCCTAGCCAGACCATCAGCTGTAATGTGTCTTTTGGAGCAAAAATCAATATAAGACCCGGTCTTATTTTATTATAATATTAAAACCAGGTCTTATATAATATAATGTCACACATGGGTTCTGATACTAGTGCGATTATAAGTAGGTTCAGGATTCAAAATATTAGTGCAAATACTGGTGAATAATATATGATATTAGCTCTGCCATCACCATTTGCAACAGACTACTAGACTCATGAAGAATTTGGCGCTCATACTGGGGGAAAAGTGCCCTTTCAAAGATCACCGTATACAAGTAGTCATCTTGCTTTTATTATACCTGTATTTGGAATTGCAAGCTGTCCCTTCAGGTAATGAAATTTAGACAAGTTGGAACCTGTATAACAGCAAATCAATACTGAAGTTATAGGCAAAGCCTGTGCTTGTAGAGACTAACACATAGGCTAGAAAGACTTCGTGACCAAAATTTAACAAATTCCACATTTATAGGTATCCAACAGAGAGAGAAAACAGTATATAATGGTGTGTCTTTTTATGTTTGCATTTTTGTCCTCGTTCATTCACGGAAGTTTTTGCTTTGTTTTTTTAACAAACGTGCCCTATGCCCATGGCCAATGTAAAGTGGCAAATTGTTTATTTGGGCCATATGTCATCCAAATACTTCATTGAAGAATGCATAAAAGGTTTTCCCTGAGTTGTAAGGAAATCCTCCTAAGTTTTCTGCATTCTTTTGATAGTGGAAGGTAGTGACCAATGGAAACTAGCTCCCATTTTATTTCTGTTTCCTTTCAAGAGCTGGCTTTTGTTAAGAAAATTGATAACTTTGAAAGAGGAGCTAAGCTAAGGTGACAAATACATTTCCTGCTGGTCGATATCTAAAACTCTTTATTATTTTTTTTTACTACACCTTACAGTGTTAAGTCTGTACTTCACATAGCGAAACTGATGTCTGCCACATTTGTAAGCCCCATCCAGACAGGGTTGTTGGTTTTAATGCACAGGCTTGTGTCCAGAGACCAAGAAGTTGGATTTTAAAGATCATAGTTTATTTAGCTGAGCACCCCATTTCATAATCATTAAGTTACGGTTAGGGCATAGTATCTAGTCCCTCCCCCTGACCTTCTCCCAAGAGAAGTCTGTGCCAAGACCATGCAACTCCATTAAAACCCAAATCCACAGAGACATTTCCCTTCCCTGGGATAGATGGAAATTGCACACAGGGGAAAATTGTGTGTGAGAAGCAAAAGAATGGAAGCTTCCAAAGTACTGTAGAATCACTGATAATTTTAGTGCACTTAAGCATACAGCAAGTTTAATGACATCATTTTCCCACTGCTTCCTTTCGCTGTGAAGATTCTGTTGTTTCTTCTGGGTTGATTGCCTGAAAAACAGCAAAAGATGTTTTCGAGCCTCCACCGGCAGAGGGTGCATTGACCATTTGTGCATAAAGGTCTCCAGCACTGAGCCCTGGGGCTGCATTCTCTGGACGTTTCTCACATTCCCACACCGCGGTGGGATGACTTACATATACTTTCCTGTCTTCTCAGATTGAAGCAGGCACTGGTTTGCCAGCAACTTTTGGTTGTTGTTGTTTTTTGAAGGCCCTGCAACTAACAGATGTTTGTTGTTGGCTCCATATCTACATTCTTTGAAAGCTGGTGAATCAAATTGCTGACATTCAGACAACACTAATTCCCATATCCAGGGAGCCTAATTTGCCGTCCCTGAGATCCTGATTCCTGGTGCTCACGGGTTTAAAAACCATTTCAGTGACACAATATAAGAATGGGCTTGGGAGATGCAGTGCTGTCTCCACTAAAGATAATCACATTTTATAAACATCTGCGTCATTACTGGTATGATTCATCTCTAAGCTGTATACAGCTGTGTTTCCAGTTTCAATTAACAATCCCTTAATTGCATATCCATCTCATGTTACTAATTTAGTTAATTTATTCATAATTAAGAGTATTCTGTTTTCTACTAAGGTTTGTCGAGCTCAGAACATTATAAAGAGAAATATTTTAAGGCAGTATCTCTGAGGGATTTTGTTTCTTATAATCACATCACAGTAAAATGTCATTCATGTGCCCAAAGGAAGATGAATTGCTAAGGGAATTTTTTTCCAATAAAATAAGAAACTACGGGAAGCTGCAATGTGTTGTGTTTTTAAACCAAGTTAAATGCTATGTATTTTTGTCCTTTCTCCTTTCCTGACATCCTCTCAAAAAATTATCATTTGATTTGGATTATTATTTAAGTATCACAGCAAATACAGTCACCAGTGCAGATAAAACTGTCATTACCCTGTCAGGTAATGGTGTCTCTTAAAATCCAAGCTATAAAATCTGTACATTTCAGAGGACATTAAGATCACGAATTTTAAAATTGCTACAGTCTAAGCAAGTGGAATATATCCTTGTGGAGAATGGAAGGCAGATGATAACATGATACCAGGCAGTTAATTCATTTTAGTTTGACCTTTTCTAGAAAAATGCATATACCCTTGCAGCAAAGATCTTAGCTGTGTTAATATATGTGTCTGTGTGTCATTAAAAACAGCAATGACCAAAAGATAAAATAGTTACCAACTTTGTGTATTGTCCAGGACCTCCTACTTATAACCTTGACCTATCTTTAAGCTTAAAAAAAGTCTCACAACTGTTCAGTAGTCTACAGATTCTACACAACAGAAATACCAAGCCACCTTTTGCCTTGCATGAATTCAACTAAAATTAAAAATCTACCATCCCTACCCCTTCTTCCCACTCTGGCAGTTTCCTTGACCCTCAAGAAACCGTGTATCTTTTTTACATATTTTAAGAATTCAATCATTTAATATCTATTATATTGATCTACTACATATCTAATTCACTTATTTATCCATGAATTCAATCATTCACTACCTACTTCTCCTACGTGTCTAGCATTATGCTTGATACTGGGAATTACATGATGATCAAAAACAGTCATGATTTCTACTTTCACGGAGCTTTCAGTCTAAAGGAATTAGATATAACTCAATCATATAAGTAAATATAACATTGCTTTGCTTAGTGAAGCTAAGAAGATATACATGATTAGCAATGTTCAATACCTTTATAACCACCTAACAAGACATACAGATGATTCTCAATTAATGACAATTTAGGTCTTGGAGCCAGGTTTCTGTTTTCCCTTAACTAGGTTCAATTTATGACAAAGTTTAAATTGGTTATTTCACTATGAAGGGAAAGGTCTGAGTGTCAGAAAAGGTGATATTTTTGACTCATAAATACTTTTCAAACTAACTGGTGAAAAGCTTGGTAGGGTATATATCTTATCCTATCCCTTTTAATTCTGTGTCTTCTGTTTTTCTAAAATTTTAATTTGTATCTTAAAAAGGCAAGACACAGAACAGGTTAAAGTGTTATAAACTGACAATAGCAGTAAACTCATTTATTTTACCATTTAGCCATTGGCTATCCACATAGACTTAAAATTTAGGCATGGGGCAATATAAAAATTTTCACCATTTCTGAATATTTACCCCCATCTCCGCAATGTTTTTTTTTTTTTCCTATGTTGCTACAGCTTTTTTGTGTGTGTGTTCATTTATTTTAACATTCTTCAATTTGAGTTAAACAAAGAGTAGGAAGTTAAAACTATTCGCAGTTATATGTTTCCCAAGGTTGACGACAATGTTGAGTAACAGTCCAACCTATTATATAGGTCTGTAGCCTTTACGATAAATATTTTCTCAGCTACTGTGTAGAATAAAGGGGTTTTGAAACCAGAAAAGACTAGAGGTTATCAGGGCCACAGCCCTTAGTTTATAAATTGGAAAATAGATTCTAGATGACTTATCTAAGATGTTCTCATGTGTTAAAAGCAAGATCAGAACTCAGACCCAATTCAACACTCTTTTTGCTACATCATGTTTTTCCCTTATTGGTAACAAAGACGTATCCTGTTCAAAAATTGATGCTGTTTATCTGAAAGCCAAACATTCCTATTTACATCTCAATTTGCACTTTGGCAATTGTAACTCATTTTGAGGACCATTTTCTGATGAGATCTTTACATGTACTTGTACTTGAATCGGTTTATCTAGACACTAAAATCTGCATATAATATCTGATAGAAATGTGGATTTTAAAAGTACAGGTGATCATTTTTGCTACTCTGTGATCTTTTATGTTAAAAAAAAAAAACTCACCGAGAAAAGATAACCAAGTTTAAATAAAGTTTTCTCATTTTTCCAGAAATTATGGACTAGAAGTGTAACATTTAGGTTTTATATCTCTTATTTGCTTATTGCATTCCAAAGCTTATTTTGCCCTCTATTATTTTGTGGTTTTAGAAAACATTTCTGTGTATTTACCCAAAGAACCCCTTAGAAAAGTAAGTAAATATCACAACTGAAAAATAGCTGGGCATTTTTCATGATCTCTTCAAGGGGAGGGAAACTGGAAGTCAACCCCAAATAGGAACTCAGCTCTGCTCCTTACCACAAATGAAGTTTCTTTCTCCACTGCAGAGTCAGAGTATAATATTTGCCACCTACTCACCTATTTCACAATGTTAACTCTTTTGCTGCGATGTTCAGATGTGTTTTCCTGTGACTTGCACTATCAACAACAAAGAAATTTTATATGCCATATTGTGTAACATTTTGCAATAAATTTTTTATGTCATCAATGCCATTAGATTCTAATTTATCTATACTTTAATTGATGCCACTTAGCATGTTTTGAGTATTTTTTGCCAAATTCAATCTAATGGTAAATTTATTACCATATAACAAAGGTTTAAAATAAAAATAATGTCATTTACGTGCAAAGCAGCTCAAAATGTTATTAAATGCATAAAATAGTCAAAATATCAACGTTTTATTTTGGGGGGATTTTTGACACGTTTTGAGGGGGAAAGAGCATGAAACAGTTAACGCAGTGAAAGAGTAGAATTCCAGGATTCATGCTTTAATATTACCCAACGGTCCATGTTTTGAACATGAGCAATGGCAGGGAAGATGAAACTTGTTTTGAATCCTTGAATTTCAGGTGGTACTGGTTGGGAACTGGGCATTGATCTAAAGTTGAGATAAGAGAAGTCCATTGATGGCTGCAACCAGAGAGGACTCTTGGTAAAGCTAAAGAGCGTACCTCAGATAAACATGCATGTGTTCAGGGCAAGGCTACCAACATAAATCCCTAATGGCAGCAGTTATATGGCACAAGAGAGGTGTGTACCAGCAATTTGCAGCTTGTTTTGTCATATGTTGTATGTGAACACTAATTAATAGAAATGAGAATCATAGGCCTTGGTTATTAAGTGACCTGGGCATACCTTGTTTTGCTGGAACATAATAAGCAAAATTGCATACCCCATGCGTTTCTTTGCCAATTCTTTTCTAAAGCTAAGTTCCTGTGTGGTGATCCAAAAACAGACTTCTCTTTGAGGTCAGGTGGGACTTTTGCTTTGGATCAACTTCTTACTTCAGGGGACGATGACATAAACCTTGCCTGATAATCTTTATTTGTCATTCAGTTGAAGGTGTGTACTGTTGAGAAAGAGGCAATAGTCAAAAGTGACTTGGGGTCTGGCTCTAGTTTTCCCACTAATTGATTCTGGACATATACATGCAATTTAATCCATCTTACTGAAAAATGAGCAATTCCTAGCATGTAAATATGACTCTGTGAGTCTACAGAAAGAGCTTTTTTCTCAGTGGTTAATAAAGAAAAAGTTCCTAAGTTTCCCATCTTTATTGAGCTTCTTTTTTAAACAGATATATTATTTTCTCATTTCTTTCACAGAGCAAAGCAGCATAAAGAAATTACACAGCAAAACTATGGTATATTTTTATTCAACCTTCTAGAAAACACCATTTTTTAAAAAGTTTTGATACTTTTTGCAGACAATAAGGTTGTTAAAAAGGAAATGAATAGACTAGGTTAACTTGGTAATGGCAGGAGAAAGGAAGAAATAAGAGCAAGAAAGACAGAGGCAATAAATATGAGTGGATACCAACCATAAAGACTTCCAAGCTCTGAGAAAATAAAGACAAGAAAAGGTGGCCCTGTTAATAGCATAACCCACTCTCATATCATACCTCCTCTTCTCTATGCCCATTGTCTTGGCCCTGGCACCATGTTGGTGCTGCTGTTCTATAAGCCATGCCAACGAACACATTGGGTCTTTGATTCTGGCTCCACCTTGAGATTTTGAAATAAGTAGAGAACCCAGGGATCTGGTGCATTCTGAAGCCTTTCTCCATTTAACTAGGTCATGAGCATTTATTAAGCAACTCTTGTGTACGTAGCATTGCTCCAGACCAGCTTTCCATAGACTTCTGCTCTACGTGACAGAAAAAAGGTTCCTGCTCTCACGGAGCCTTAGCAACCAGCTCTAGAGATGAGTTCAACATCTTTATTACTTAATTATTTCATTCCAATTGCAGTAAGTACTGGAAAGGGCAAAAACAGTGCTAACAGAGAGAATAATGGAGGGACCTGACCTGGTCTTATAGCTCGGGAGGGTTTCCTGAGGAAGTGATATTTTACACACACACACACACACACACACGCACGCACATATGCACACACATACACACGCATAAATGCAGAATGTATTCTGAGTGGCTATGATAAATGCATTTCTTACTATAGGTCATGGTCCAAATTTGAAAACTGTTGTCCTCAATTCCAAGAAGAGTAGGGGTCATGGGACCTTTTTATCACATGCCTCACCCAACAATGTCCAATAAATAAATCAGTGCTGAGAAACTACCTGATAACTGATACTACCTCAGTCATCACTGAAGGCAGCAGGCCTCGTATTCCCTGAAGGAGAGCTAAGGGTCTGAGGCATTTGAATGAAAATGTGCATAGGGCCTGCACCTGATATTCAGAGCATATTGCAACACCTTTGTTCAGATAAACTAAGGGTTACCTCTCAATGGAGTCGTTTGTGGATCACGTTCTCATGCTTTTGTAAATAAAGAGAGAAGGGGCACTAACAAAGGGAATTGGGAATGTGTAAGCATAGGAACCTTTGTAGGTATAGACAACATTTTGCTTATCCGTTCATCAGTCCAAGTACATTTGGGTTGCTTCTGGGTTTTAGCTATTGTGAGTAATGCTACAATGAACATCGGAGTACAAATATATCTTCAAGACCCTGCTTTCAGTTCTTTGGGGCATATACTCAGAAATGGAATTGCTGGATGATGTGGTAATTCTATTTTTAATTTTTTGAGGATCTGCTAGACTATTTTCCATAGCAACCATACCATTTTACATTCTCACCACCAAACAGTGCACAAGAGTTTCAATTTCTCCACATCGTCACCAACACTTGTTATTTTCTGGTTTTTTGATGTTAGCCATCTAAACAGGAAGGAAATTCTGACACATGCTACAACATAGATGAAACTTGAGGACATTGTGCTAAGTGAATTAAGCCCGTCACAAAAAGACAAATACAAGCACTGTATGATTCCACTTACATGAGCTACTTAGAGTAGTCAAAATCATAGAGACAGAAAGTAGAATGCTGGTTGTCAGGGTCTAGAGGGGAGTTATTGTTCAATGGGTAAAGAGTTTCAGTCTTTGAAAAGACTTATGGAAATGGATGGCGGTAATGGTTGCACAACGTTATTCATTCAATACCACTGAATTGTACACAGAAAAATGGTTAAGATGGCAAATTTTATGTTATGGGTATTTTACCACAATTTACAAAATTAGAAAGAGGGGAAAAAAGACAGGTGCCTTTTATTTTTTTAACCAGTAAAGCACTGAACTAAGTTCTTGCTTTGGGTACACATGGAGTCACATGGCCTTGAAGCAGTTCAATACCTTCACTGAAATTGATGGCACAACTCCCTTCTTGTAATCCCCCCCATATATTACTCTTAAATCTAACTGCTGTGTGTTGCGATTACTATATATACAGTGTACAGCAGGGCCTCGAATAACGTTTCATTCAATGTCATTTCGTTATAACATTGAGGAGGAAAAAAAGACGATTCCTGGCCGGGGCCACTGTCTGTTTGCACGTTCACCCCATGTCTGCATGGGTTTTCTCTGGGAACTCCGGTGTCCTCCCATATCCCAAAGATGTGCACGTGAGGTGAATTGGAGTGTCTAAATTCAGTCCAAGTGAGTGTGGGTGTGTGAGTGGACCCTGCGATGGAAGGGTGTCCTGTCCAGAGTGGGTGCCCTCCTTGTGCCCTGAGCTGCCAGGAGAGGCTCCAGCCACTGCAACTCTAAACTGGAATAAGTGGGTTGGAAAAGAATTATCTTATTTGTTCTTATTCATCTTTCTTAACTGTATGTATAGCTCACATTTATTTCAGTGTTTAATATTAGAAGTATTTAGGAACATTAGCAGTTCAGTGATGTTTTGTGACCAGAAATATGATGCAGGAACTTAACTCTTGTTTATATCAATTAACCCATGGAAAAATTGGTTTCGTTATCTGTTGTTTCGCTTAAAGTCACAGTTTCTAAGAACCTATCTACGACATTAAGTGAGGACTTACTGTACTTTGTTTGCAAGCCAGGCCCCCTTTTTTTCCCCCTAGAGGGCTCTGCAGAAACATAAGATGTGATAATATATTTGCTATATAACTTAGCTCTAGAGAGTTATATTGTAATACTGTCAGGCACTATTTCAAATATTATGTACCTATTTTTTAAAGTGTAGAAGACATCCTTCCACTGAAGTCCTTAGTACTTTTGCATTCCAACATTGAATGAAGCAGGACTTTAGAAATTATAAGCTTGTTGAATTCTCAGGCATTAACTCAAGAAGGCAGCCTTTATACCAATCACCTACACTTACCCAGAACTTACCCCGTTAATGTCTATCTAGTGTTGCTTGGAACAAATTAACATTCCTGGAATGCAAGCTAACTGAAAGAACCCTAGAGAAGAACAAGGCATTTCCTTGCTCCTCATATTGACAAATGTAAAGGCCTGTGCTGTAATATGGACTCCTGTTTCCTCTCAGTATGTCTTTGAATAAGTGGAGAGTAGCTAAAAGCAGAGTATTAGTTGAAAGCTTTAAAAAAAAACTTATTTCAGTCTCTATTCTTGCTGGGTCAATTCCTATAAGTGGGGAGATTAGGAAATCACCTAGAAGTATTTAATAGTTGTACAGAAGATTTTCTAACACAAAATATTTATCCGTTCACTACTGTGTACTGGCACGGTGCTTCCCATCCCACCTGATGTGCACTGACCTAAATCAATTTGGTCATGGGAAACTCTTAGGGGTTTTTTGGTAAATAATGGAGAGCCACAGAAAAGTTTGAGGTACATGGTAGGTGTCTACCTCATCACAACCTCAGACCAAAATCTTCTGTAGAGAAAGAAAAATAATTTTCCCTCTACTCTTCTAGGTTCTTAGCCAGGACCTCCTGTAATAAAAGACAGATTAACGGCTGAAAAACAGAAGTTTAGTAACATGTATACCTCCTGTATAAATGGGAGAGATCAAGGAAACTGAGTAACTCTCTGAAATGGCCCAAGCTACCTCCTTCAATAATATCTCCAGCTAAAGACAAAGATGGTGGAGGAAGAGCAGGCTAGTTATGGGAGGTGACCAGAAAATGGGAGGTGACCAGGAAAAGCACAGTAAACAAGGGTATGGTTTTTATGCAGATTTAAGTCCATGCCTTCTGCATTATAAGAGTTTCTAGAAATTTTGTCATCCTCTTCCTGGTACAGAGGGGAGATACCCTTCTAATGGAGATTTCCCTTGTAAATATAAATGTCTCTTAGGAAAAAGTTAATTTCTGTGTTTTCAGAGCTCCTCTGTCTGCTGTTTGTTAAAAATAACCAGATCAAAATAATCCTTAGGCCAAAGAGGCAAATTTTGGGGTGGCACATTCTGCTCCCCTTCAGAGCTCATAGGGAACTTTTATTATAGGCTACTATTTTCCACAGCCCACACACATTAGGGACATTCGTTATGTGCATTACAAACCTCCAAGGTTCATAGAGGTATATAGTAGTAGCAGTCTTTTGGCATTGCCACTTTTCATTAAATGAGGGCTACACTCTCCTAGAGTGAATTTTCTTTTTAATGTTTTTTTAAATTGGTTTTCTCCAGGGCCCATCACCTCCAAGTCATTGTCCTGCAATCTGATTGTGGAGGGCACAACCCAGCTCCAAATCCAGTCGTCATTTTCAGTCTTTAGTTGCAGGGGGTGCAGCCCACCATCCCATGTGGGAATTGAACCGGCAACCTTGTTGAGAGCTCCGCTCTAACCAACTGAGCTATCCGGCCTTCCCTCCGGCAGCTCAGCAGCAGCTCAGCGGCAGCTCATTGTCTTCAATCTAGTTGTGGAGGGCGCAGCTCACTGGCCCATGTGGGAATCGAACCGGCAACCCTGTTGTTCAGAGCTTGTGCTTTAACCAACTGAGTCATCTGGCTGCCCCCATAAGTGAATTCTTGATTAAGGTAACTAGTTGCCTCTAAAGTTGAAGCTTGCACTAACTGCATATGCAAAATCTTATACTATCTATGTTGATGTATTAAAAATTAATTATAGACATTATAGTAGAAGTACCACTTAAATTCTGATAGTGGCCCTTTAAGCATGCCAAACATCCCATTGGGATGTGGTAATTCCTTTAACTGATCAATCAGTAAACCTTTATTATCAAGTTGCTTTACCACACTGACAGTCATAAAGCACAGGCTGCACATCAGCCTCCCCTGGGGAGCTCAGAAAAATCTTTATGCCCAGGCTGCATCCAGACCAAGTCCATCTCGGGGAGAGGGCTCCAAGCATCAGTATTTGTCACAGCTCCCCAAGCAGTTACAAAGTCCTGCAGTCAAATTTGAGAACCCCTGAAGTAAAGGAATTCGAGGGGGGTTGGCTGCATGCAAAGCAAAACCAGGAATAGGAAGGCCATTGGTAAACAAAATGTATCTATACAAAGCACTTTCCCTGAAAGAACAATCCTGAGACCCATATTTTGGTTATGATCGTGAGTTAGGAAGGTCTTCTCCTAACTTGGCAATCTCTTGACTAGAAGTAAAGGGAATTTGGGAGAAGATATCAGTCACTTTCAAAAGACTCCAGCCTGCGGGCAGCAGGATGGCTCAGTTGGCCAGAGCGTGAGTTCTGAACAACAAGGTTGACGGTTCAATTCCTTCTATGGGATAGTTGAGCTGCACCCCCTGCAGCTAAAGATTGAAAACGGCGACTGGACTTGGAGCTGAGCTGTGCCCTCCACAACTACTGTATTTCCCCGGAAGTAAGACCTAGCCAGACAGTCAACTGTAATGCGTCTTTTGGAGCAAAAATTAATATAAGACCCAGTATTATTTTACTATAAGACCTAGTCTTATATAACATAACATAACATAACATAACATAACATAACATAACATAACATAACATAACATAACATAACATAACATAACGACATAGCATAACATAACTTAGCATAACACTGGGTCTTATATTAATTTTTTCTCTAAAAGATGCATTAGAGCTGATTGTCCAGCTAAGTCTTATTTTCCGGGAAACACGGTAGATTGAATAACAATGACTTGGAGCTGATGAGCCCTGGAGAAACACACTGTACCCCAATATTCCCCAATAAAAATTTTTTTAAAAGACTCCAGCCTGCAGCTGACTCACCTCTTGACTCCAAAGGAATCCTCATTTCTTAAAGAAACATTTGCATAATGAACCTTAAGGAGTCTGGGCGATAGCTTAGGGGTAAATAGAGACCATGTAGATTTTAGATGGCTGAATACTATCCACTGCAGAGCAATGAAAATGACAACTGTCAGAATTAAATAAGATTCAGAATTAAATAAGATTCTAAGAGAAAGGAAGAAAAGTATGATATTGGTAGACCAGTTTTGATCAGTGTGTTTTCATCTTGCATATGCGTAATAAAACAGTTGGGAACTTAGGATGAACCTTGGTTCAGTCGCTAGAGAATAAGTCACATGGGAAACTAGCTAGGATTGTCTGAGTTGGCTCTTTTCCACCTAGGAATTTGGCCCCAATACCAGAAAGCCTGAATTCTGAATTGTTTCTATTAAAGAGTGCCTTTCGGAGATGCCATTTGGGAATTTTTATTGTTTAGAAAATGGTAACACAGAACTATTATAACTAGAGTACACCTTGCTCCTGAAATTAATTACCCAGAGTCTTAAAAAAAATTCTTATCTTTTGCTGGTAGAAAACCTTTGAAACTATATTTGTCTGTGGTGTTCACTATAGCGTCTTAGATATAAAGAGAGAAATTTGTTTTCAAAGGAGTTTTGAGACAGGAGATGTGTGCGTATGTGTATACATACTTAACATCTATTGGTTTTCCTCAAGGATTGTGGAAATCCCATTAAAATACCAGCTTCTTAAATAGTTACTGAACTCCAGTTTTTCATACTTTCTTTTATAATATTTGGATGCATTTAGGTGAACTTGCAGCATTTTAATTATGTCTGTATCAGATGAGCAGAAGAAACGTAAAAGGGTTTGGGGAGAGATTTAATTTTAGATAACAGCATAATTAACAGCATTTGGAAAAACTAGTGGAACTTTAATTAAATGTCTCTACATTAATTTAGTCATTTAATTGAAAATGTATTGGGATAGTCCTTACAATTTATCACTCTTACTCTTTGAGGGAAAAGGATTTTAAATAACAAAGCATCGGTATAACTCCTTTTTTATTATTTGGCTAGATATCTATCACTTGGCACTTTGTTAAAAATTTTTCCCCTATTGTTTCAAGTTTTTTTAAAACATGAATTTGGCTTGTCACTTTTATTGAAAGAGCTATAAACCTAGGAGAAATCATATTTTGAAACTTTGAACCAATATTTATTTTCCTTTATTTTAGACTTTTTAATAGTCACTAGAGTTATGTTGTAAAGTTTTCATTTAATATTGTGGATATTTTTAACTTGGCCAGCTTCCTATTTTTAGCAGTGTTATGCTGCAGCAGGGTATCTAAATTTTAGCAATGCATTTCACATGGATCCTTATGATATCGTCTTAAATTACATGAGGAATTATACACTGAGAGAAGTACAGTTAGGTAGATTTGGAAGTGTTTCAAAAACCACTCCTAAGGAGGAGTGTTGTCTTAAACTGTAAGTCTCAGAGGTTTTTGGTAGTGTTAACCACAGACTGGATTCAATTCTACTGCATTGTACAACTCTCCACCACATCCACATAAATGGTGCTCCCTAAAAATTGCACAGTATACAGCCTGCACAACCATATGGAGCTTCCTTGCCTGTACTTCAACGCAGATTTTTATCAGTGATCCAGATAAGAACATAGACTGTGCAGTTATTAACTTTTCAAATGCCATAAAGATAAGAATGGTAGTTAACACACTGAAAGATCAAAATCAAAATTGAAAGTGAGATTACAACAGATAAGGATGCTAGACCCAAATTTTAAAAAATAAAATTTAGCAAGAGCAAGTAAGATGTCCTGCTGTTAAGATTTTTTTAAATCCTGTGTACAAATATAGGCTAAGGAACATGTGACTTCATGACAGTTCATATTGTTTAAAAACAAATTTTAACTGAGTAAGTTTTAAAGATCTGATTGGCTTTATTCAACAATTCATGGATTGGGCAGCATCCAATCTAGCATAGCAAAGCACTCTTAGGAGCTGTACAAAATGAAATACTGTTATAGGCACAGGGGAACAGGAACACAGAAGTCATACGAGGCAAAAAGCAGAATGGTTATTGCAAGGTTACTTTGCTTTGAGGGATGGCAGGGGTCTATCTGGCGGATTACCTAACTAGTGCGGATCAGGTATTCCAGCTTGACTGGTGAAGATTCCATTTCTGGGAGAACTGAAACTATAATCAAGTCTCATTTGGGTGATGTGGGACTTAGTAAAAGCGACTCCATTTGGGGACTGTTCCCTTATTTTTAACAATGAGAAACAGATTGGGATTTTAGGTAACCACACTCTCAGTGTTAATCTCCAGTATGATCTGGTGTGGCTTGCTATAAAAGGCAATACAGTATTAGATTGCATTCATGGAATTAAAGTTTTCGGTATACTACTCACTGGTTAAATCATATCTGTGGTATCATACTGACCTACGAGCACCACATTTAACAGGAACACTGATGAATAAGAACACGAGGTTAGACAATTAAGTTCACGAACTCATCCTAGCGAAAGTGCTATACACCTCATTGCTGAGTATCACTACAGTCACCTTCCAGGTACTCCCCTTGGGAGGCTATGCACCGATGCCAGCGCCTAGTCCACCTTTCAAAGCAATTTTGGAACTCTTTTTCTGGAATGGCCATCAGAGCTGTCGTCGTATTACCCTTGATGTCTTGAGTGTCATTCAAATGTCTTCCTTTCAGCATTTCCTTCATCTTTGGGTAAAGTAAGAAGTCAGATCAGATGAGTAGGGAGGGTGTTCCAATACAGTTATTTGTTTACTGGCTAAAAACTCCCTCACAGACAGTGCTGTGTAAAGCTGGTGCATTGTTGTGATGCAAGAGCCATGAATTGTTGGCAAAAGGTTCAGGTCATCTAACTTTTTCATGCAGCCTTTTCAGCACTTCCAAATGGTACAAATTCGTAATGAATAATCTCTCTGATATATAAAAAAAAAAAGGTTAGCAATAGCGTTGCAACAAGTTCGCGAACTTAATTGCCAGACCTCGTACATCCCTAGCAGAGCAACCAACATTGTGAAGGGTGTAGAGATGGTTATATGAGGAATATTTTAAAGAATATAGAATGCTCAGTAAGAAGGCAACTTGAAAATATGGTACCGTTTCTTCATGCATTTATTACAGGGGCGGACTCAATGTGAGGAGGGAAAACCTAAACATTAGAGTTGTCATTAAATGGCATGGACTGCTTCACAAATTTCCATCATTTTTTAGTCTGGCTTATCAGCTAATAGGAATTATACATTGCTCTGTTGCAATCAACAGAGATACACTATAACAGTAGCTTAAACAATATAGAACCGTATGTCTTTCTCATGTGAAAGTCCAGAAGTAGAGAGGGCAGTTCTCGTTAGGCTTTTCTGCTTCACAACGTCCTCAGCCCTCTTTATCTTGTTCTGCCATCCTGGCCTCAATTCTCACTGTCACTACATGGCCCTATATGTCTGTTCCAACTCCAGCCATCACATCTGAGTTCCAGCACCCAGCAAGATGGAGGAAGGCAGAAGGCACAAAAGGCATGTGCCATCAGAGTTTTAAGGAAAACTCTCAGGAACTGCCATAAAGTATCCACTTATAGTTCCTTAGCCAGAACTTGGTCACATGATTATATCTATGTGCATGTGAGGCTAATAAATAATTCTGTACTTTAGGCATCCATGTACCAAACTAAAAAGCGTGGGCAATATTGCTCTGGAAGAAGGGGAGAAAACATATAAGAGGCAATCAGTAGTGTTTGCCACAAGAATGTCTTAGAGAGAATTACTCTAGATAAATAAGATAAACCTTAAGATCCTATAGGCTCTTAGGAGTCTATGATCCTATAATTTATAGACAATGAAGAATCTCTTCTATCTACAAACAGAATTGGTTCTCAAGGGCTATTTGGAGGTTTATTTACTTCTAAGTCCAAAATGACATACACAAGTGACCGATGAATACAATGTACATCTTTCTACAAAAAGTTATTTCTATTTTGTTGCCACATGTCTTTTCTTAAAACAACTCACTATTTTGTATTTTTGAACATAGTGGTGTTAATAATGTTTGTGAAACATAACAAAAATATGAACACAGAACATACCACCGACTGAAAAACATAATGGTGGTCTAGACTAAAAAAAGTACAAATGTCCTCTGTTGGTGGCATTCTTCATTTGCCATGCTTCTGCTGTGCCCCGGAGCGTTATTGCTATCTATGGGAGGATGTAAGTAGAGAAGTTTCTTGACTACAGGGAGGTGAAAGAGCATTATAAGTTAGGAAGAATGAATTCATGGAAGTTAATGGAGCATTTGTTTTCTTCCCTGGTAATGCTGTGTTTCTCATTTTGAATTTAAAGCACCTATACCCTTACATAGAAAAATTTATAAAATTATTAATATTGTGATATGGCCCCTATTACTCTAAACTCTCCAAATGTAGTACAGGTCAAAATAAGAAGAAGACCATCCCATCAACTCCTTCCTCTGTTCTGTTCCAACTATGAGAGAAAGGAGCAGAGCAAAATAAAGATGGCGGGAGGCCAAGATGCACAATCTACAATTACTGGGAACTCTTATCCGACATGTAAAAATATGATAGTATATGGAAAATTATACTGCAAAAATTAAACTTCTGCATTGTGAAATGGGGAAAATTTTTACATCTAGCTATAGCGCTTCTCCCTGTGGAGCTGTTCTCAGCACAACGTTCCAGTTACATAATGAACAACTCCTTAAAGACCGTGCAACTCTGTATCTCACTAGAAGCACAATGCCGCCAACTCTGCTTCTCAGTAACCTTATTTATGTGTTACCTACAGGTGCTGAGTTCTACAGTGAAAGGGTGATGTGTGTGCATTTGGAGGTCATAGGAGAGTGCAAGGTTGAAATTCAAAATTTCATGAATCAGGTCATAATTTGAATATTTGTCTATAATCAGGTTCTTTACCTTAAAGGTTAAAGATCCACGCTACTTTAAAAATGCTTTTCGTCCTTGAAATCATCCAGTGACAAGAAATATCTCAATTGAATTTTTTAAAAAATCTGGAAATTTGATTTCCCTACTTATCCTCAGAAACTTTGAACCCACCCTAGGTTTTATTGACTTAATTGGGAGAGTCTTCTATTTGTTGCTGTGTAGAAGGTTGCTAGTTTTATCATGGTTGTATTAGGATTCGAGGATATGTAAACTATTTCAGTAGCTATGGATAATAGTTTATATCTGCACTAGGCTTTAGACTGGACTGAGCACTTTCAAATGATCCTCTTGTATTCATTATTATTTTATTTATTTATTGTGGCAAATTGCCACAGTAGTCCTGAGGGACTAGTTAGTCATGAGAAGAATGAACCTCCTTTCCGCGCTGGACAGTACGGGAAACCCCAATGCAGTAAAGGAGGGTCGCTCCAGACCTCATGAGATTGTATTGAGTAGGAAGCATTAATGCTGTCAGATAGGACTTAGGGGGAATAAGACAGTCGCTCAGGCAAAAAATGCTGTGATCCTGCATACCACGTGAGCTCTTCGTGGATGGGGACTCCTAGCCCCTAGAAGTAGACATGAGATAACCTGGAGGAAATGAACTCAAAGAAAAATGGGTTAGATGCCGTTCCCTGCATGGAAAACAATAACATTAAGATACCAAGGTTGGGAAGTGCGTAGAAAAATCATTTATTTCTCCAGGCTTCAAGAGGCATTTTGCAGTAGAGAGGGAGGCTTAACAGAAAAAATAAGCCCCCATAAACTTATCCGTGGTTTTTAAAACTGCCCGATTGGTTACTAAGCGGGTAGTATGACCGTGAGGCCATTGTAGTAGCCTTGTGTGTCACGTCGTTTTGCTCTGATCCATACCTGCTAACTCTGGCCATACTTCTTCTAAATGCTGGTCGCTGCTGACAAGGATGCTGGGTGAAAGAGCAGGACTGGACTGATGCTTTATTTCCCTTCCTGGCATAACTGTTCCAACACTGATATCCTAGTGACGTCTTTTCTCATATATATGAAGGATGGTGAGTTCTGCTATTATTGTTAAAGATGTTGGACCACTTTGGGTTTTTTTGCCATTTGTTTCATTATGTCTAGTTTTATGCTGTTTTAAAATTTAATCACTTTTTATTGGGTCTATCTTCTGGTTAAATGTTTTATGCATAAGAAATAAAGCCAAGAGAAAAAACAGCAGTCACAGAACTAATGGCAAATCCATTCTTAAATCCAATAAAATGATACTGTAAAAGACGAGCTGTGCACTGAGTGATTAAAAAAAGAAGATAAAGTATCACAGTGAGATGTAGTTGAAACTTGAACATTTCTTTTCTATTATATATGGTATTCAAAGGATAACTTTAATTTCATCAGCAGAGTTCCAGAACTTCTAAGTACAGTTGACCTTTGAGCACTGTAGGCTTGAACTGCACGGTTCCACTTAGATGTGGGTTTTTTTTCAGTAAATACGTGTACTGTTTTTGATCCAAAGGTGGACTCCACGGATGCAGATGACAGACTGTATGTGTTCATATACGCCTCTTTATATAGGGGCCAATTTTCTGCACATTTTGGTATCTGTGGGAACAAATCCCTTGTGGATACAAATGGACAACTTATGTTTTGGGGGACTCAAATGTTATATGCAGATTTTTGACTGTGCAGGGCTCAGTGCCTCAACCCCCATGTTTTTCAAGGGTCAACTGTATGTATTGTTTTTCTCAATGATGGTAACATTTATGGAATTCTATGATTACAGTGCTATATTCTTTTAGTATTTATGTTATTAACGAAAAAGTACCATAAAGCTTCTAGAGATGAACATGCCTTGGATGAGGGTACCTCAGATGTACCGATGTACCTTCCTAAGTGGAAGAAGTAGGCTTCAAGCCATCATTCTGGCCTAACTGCCACTTTTGTCCTTCACAAACCATTCTCCAACTAAACTACACCCACCACCCACCTCTGCTGTCACTCTGTTTATGGAGAGGCAGTCTAGGAACTGAGGCTCTGCCCTTACACAGATTGAGTGCTAATCCCAGTCTACCTCATTGATAGATATAGGACCTTGGATCCTTTCCGTGCCTCAGTTTCCTCATCTGTAAAATGGAATTAATAAAAAATAGTCTTCCTGAAGCTTTGCATTGCTCATAAAAAAAAGATTCTTGGGTGTCAGAAACTGTAGTGCTATTAACTATTTTATCATTATTAGTAGTATTCGTATTATTTACTCCACCTGAAATACTAATTCCATGAACTCTGCATGTCAAGACGCTACTCCAAAAAAAAGGTAATATGTGAGGTGATGAATATGTTACTTAGCTTCATTGTGGCGACCATTTCATAGTATATCCATATAGCAAATCATCAAGTTGTATACCTTAAATACACACAATTTATATTCGTCTGCTGTACATCAATAAAACTGGGGGAGGAAGGACCTTACTCCATCATGAAGCCTTCCCCAATTCTCCCATATGAAAATCACTAATTTTCATTTTAAAACATTTCTTTCCTACTTGTATTTTATCCCCAAGTACACACTACATTTCTTAAAATTAAAATACGTATTAGGCAAACATTAGTATTTTCCATGGCTTTGCACTTAGATGTTCAGTAAATCTGTATCAAATGAATAGGTATAATCTATGTTCTTTAATTAGTCTCTAATTTGATATTAATATGTTTGAAGCCTTGAGCTCATGTTGATGATGGTTTGGCTATGTTTCTCATCTTTTGTAAGTTGGAAAGCCGAAATTTCATGCATTTTTTTAGTGGAGTAGAGTAACTTATGGTAAATTTTAGCTGTTCGATCTTCCCTAGGTATTAAACCTCTATTTCATCATTCCCCTCCTGTGTTTTTGCTTTAATACTGTACAAAGCATGACATGTATTATTGAAACTTTCAGTTCTGAATAGTACTTTTGAGAACTTGTATAGAATGATTGCAGAGTCTTTAGAAAATCGTCATGGATTGCTTTTTAGCATACAGTTTACCCTTGTGGTCTCTTTACTTTTCAAAAAATGTTTCAAAAGGGCACTTAAATCCATGGGTAGAAACCTATTTACATCCATTATTGCTGATAATTTGCTGTTCTGACTTTTGGTTAAGTAAATGGTTTGGGAACAATTTTTGTAATATTAGAAATTTTTTCTACTTTCTGAATATTTTGTAGTTCTTAGTAATTTGAGTCAATGTCGTCCCTTTTCTATCTTTATTAAATTTATTGGGGTGACAATTGTTAGTAAAGTTACATAGATTTCAGGTGTACAATTCTGTATTACATGATCTATAAATCCCATGGTGTGTTCACCACCCAGAGTCAGTTCTCCTTCCATCACCATATATTTGACCTCATTTACCCTCTTCTACCACCTTCCTCCCCCTTACCTTCTGGTAACCACTAAACTGTTGTCTGTGTCTGTGAGTTTTTGTTTCTTTGTCTTGTTCCTTTATTGCTTTCAGTTTTACATCCCACATATGAGTGAAGTCATACGGTTCTCTACTTTTTCTGTCTGACTTATTTTGCTTAGCATAATAATGTCAAGATCCATCCATGTTGTTGCAAATGGCAGTATTTCTCTTTTCTTATGGCCGAGTAATTCAATGTCATCTCTAATTTCTTGTCAACTATAAATGACTGTCAGGAAAATGCATTGCTGTTTGGCAAATGCCACGTGAAGGTGATTCTTTAAAAGTTGAGGTTTTCATACTATTTATTTCTACTTTTGATTTTTCTGGAAATTAAAATTCTGATAGAAGGGCAGTGGGGTGCTCAGAAATATACACTGAAAATTCTCTTACAAATTTTTCAGTCATTGCTCTCAGGCACTGATATCCAACCAATGTGTACTAGTACACTCCTACCTTTTCATTTTAAACCTCATTCTGTTCTGCTTTGTCACTGCTCATGCTTGATTGTTTTGTGGCCATCCCATACGAATAGTTATATAAAACATTTTTAATATTACTCGTGCATTTACATATTATTTTTCTTGTCATATGATATAGTTGTAATTATTGCATGTTTCTTAAACACAACCAAAGTGTTGATTTCAATCAATAAATCTTGTTTCTGTCGTCATTGTTTCCCAGAACTCTCGGGCTTCCTAAGCATAGTGGTTATTCTTCCAGGAACAGTCTCAGAGTCTCTGGGAATAAGCATTTCTCTCTAATTGACATTATTTCACACCCTTTGTTTTCCTTACTATTGAAAAGTATATTTCATTGGTGTTTTTCCAAGAATCCTGCTTTGTTTCATAATAATTTTCTGTTTGCACTCTCAGCACTGAAAAATACCTGTTCCTTGCATCAATTGCATAAATGGCAGTTTGAAAGCATTTTACCACTGCTGGATATTTTTCATTGATTCTTTTCATCTGAAGATCATTCATTAGAATTCTCCCTCTTCTTTCTTGTGCATCCATATCTCCTTTCCTCTTACGTATATGATGCCTTTTGCATTTTCTACATTTAAATGTAAATTGCTGACTACTGCCATTTTTTGACTTCATCCTATGGTCATAATGAAATCACAAATTATAAATTTGACTACTTTTTTAACCTGTTTTCTGATTTGTTCATCCAAATGCATTTCACAATTCTTAGACATTCAGCCTCCTGATGACTGATTTCTACCGATCTCCTCAAGACATCTGTGCAGTGTTTTGGATGATATCATCGCATTTGTCCATGTTTGAATTTGCAATACGTAACCTACAGAATATATATTGACTAATAAGAAATCCATCCATATGGTGAATAGTTGTAGAGAAAGGAAATATATGTCAGTATGCAGCATGGACCCACATAAATGAATTGTAGAAAACAGCAGTTTGCCTTGTCAAAGTTGCGAATGAAGATTGTAGCCAGAAAACACAAAAAGTCTAGGATGTACAAAGGTTTTCTCTTCCAAATTCATTCAGATATAAGGCTTAAAAAATTGAAATACCACCTATGTAAACCTTAATTTTTACATTACATTTGTGTGTCACTGTGCTTAATTGTACAACTCTGAGATTTCCAGATCCTAGACTTTCTCACACAACTACCTGAGCATTTCTTCCCTTGGAGTTACTTTGACAGGGGAGAAGAGAGAGGGAGGGAGGGAGGGAGGGAGGGAGGGAGGGAGGGAGGGAGGGAGGGAGGGAGGGAGGGAGGGAGGGAGGAAGAGGAAGAAATCCATTGATACATTATTCATCATCCTAAACTGGTGTATAAAATATATTTAAATCAGTCTAAAAATTTCATTGTTTGAGCTCTGAAAGAACTAATGCTCCCCACCCCAAAATTGTTCTGGGTAAATATTTATTCATGTTTAATCAATTCTGTGCAAGACTTCTTTATACATATTTTCATAAGATCATAGAAGAATCAAAGGAAAAGCTGTTTTAGGCAATGAACACAGGCAGTGATTCCAAAATAGAATTTTAGAAATGTAAGGATAGATGGAATCACAAAAGATGATCTCATTCATAGTGTTTTATACCCTACAAATAGATTTCTATTTAATTGATGTCGTTTTAATAGCTTCTGTTTTCTTAGAAGTAAATTTGATTTGTATTTTTTTCTAACAATCTTTTTCTCATTATATCCAATATTAAGAAACAGCGTTTATGTTCACTGAATAAATGATCATTGAAAGGAAACTCCTTGGTATCTAACTTGGATGATTTGTCTCTTGAATGAATTCAAATAGGTAGTTTTTATTCATATACATATAACTAGGATTAATTTTTATATTATTGGTATTATTTCAGAACAGATTTCACATCATAGATGATCTAGGTATATCTTTTCTTTAGAGATCTTTAAAATGGGTCACATAATCTGGGGACATGTCCTGATACTACATGCTGTCATCAGAAATGACGTTCTTCCCTCCATGTCAAGTTCAGTATTGGCACTATATAAACAAGGCATGTTAAAATCACAGGGTTCTTGTTCTCTGATATTTTATAAAAGACACAGATTATAAAACTGCTATGTGTCTCATAATTCTGGTTTCATGTGCTCCCAAACATTCACTTCTGTGTTTAATGTAGAAACTTTACAAACTTGTTTTCTTACAGTCTTAAAGCTAATTCTCCTGTCTTTTCCCAGGGATATTAATGTTCGTTTCCCTTTCAATTTTAACTGGGTAGTTTGATGGGTTATTGATACCCTCTTTTACTTGCCGATGTAGACAACACACATAATCACAGTAACCTGTTCATTCATATCCTTTTCAATTCTGGCCCTCGTACTTCTGCGTTTTTCTTCATTTCCCATCTTTCCTTATACTTTGAAACTAGAAACTATCACAGTATCACACTAGTCATTCTTTCCACTGGTTTTCTCCCATACATTTTTCTGATGTTTCTCTGAGCCTCTAAAGAGTCATTCAGCCCTCTGATGATGGACACTAATTTACTTTGACCTTGCAGCCACAAGCATCCTCTTTGATCTTTATTTGCCTGGAGGTATATGGCAGATGAATCACAATATACTTTTGAGCATCCTTCTGTTCAAGTCTTTTTCTGAAATCTTTCTCCCAAGAAGCCTATTTTAGGTTCTGTCTCTTGGCAATTTCCTACAACTTTTCTCTACTCCTCACTGACTCAAAATGTTATTACTAGAAGGAGACTTAGGGTCCATTTATTTCAATACCCTCATTCTATACTTCAGGAAACTGAAGCCAAGCTACTGTGTCTCCCCGAAAATAAGACCTAGCCAGACAATCAGCTCTAATGCGTGTTTTGGAGCAAAAATTAATATAAGACCTGGTCTTATTTTACTATAATATAAGACTGGGTCTTTATAATGTAATATAATAAATATAATATAATATAATACCTGGTATAATATAATATAATACTGGGTATGATATGATATGATATATGATGAGATGATATGATATAATGTGGTATAATATAATACCATGTCATATTAATTTTTGCTCCAAAAGACACATTAGAGCTGATGGTCTGGCTAGGTCTTATTTTCAGGGAAACACAGTATGTTAGATTACTTGCCTGTGGTAACACAACTAGTTATACAGCCAAAGCTGTATGAGATCTTGCTACCACTCCATGCTTTATCAGCCTGTTCATTCCCCCAAACCAGCCCTATACCTGACTTCCTTCTTTCTGTTTTCTGAGTCATCCAAGCTCAGTCATTCGAGAGATCTGTCACCAATCCATCTCCCCAGAAAGCTGATGAATTGGTAAACCCAGTTGATAATGAAGCTACCCTGTCTGTCACACTGTACCCTAATTGCCCAGGCTATTGCTAACCTATGCACTGGTCTTCTCACTCTAGTCCTTCCCTGCCCCAGTCCCTCTTCATGATACTCTGGCCCTACTACAGTGAATAAAAGCACAGGGTCCACTTATTTGGGAGACCACTTCATGGACAGTGTAGATGCCTGACCACTGCACTGTATACCTGAAGCTGAATAATACTGAATGTCATATATATATATATATATATATATATATATATATATATATATATATATATATATAAAATTATAGTTGACATTCAATATATATATATATATATATATATATATAGTCACGGGATATGGAGTACAGTGTAGGGAATAGAGTCAATGGAACTGTAACAGCTATATACAGTGTCAGAGGGGTAGTAGATTGGGGCAGGAGGGTTATCACTTTGTGAGGGCCTAAATATCTAACTATTACATTGTTTTGTACACCTGAAACTGAAAAAAAAAGAAGAAAAAACAGGGTCCACACACAACTCTGGTACTTAACTGGCCTTGTAACTGTGAATAAACTACTGACACTCTCTAAGCCTATTCTCTCATCTATAAAAGGAGGGTATAAATGAGTCCAGAGGCTGTTTGTAAGGATTATATGAGCTAATACATGAGAAGTATTTAGCACAATGCCTGGCCCATGATGAGTTCTCAATAGATGTTATTTGGGGGGGAAGCTATGGGTGTCATAGTAGGAAAGCAGAGCAGGGATCTACAAACTATGGATCTCAGTTCAAATTTAACATGGGGCCCTGGGGGTTTTTTATGGCAGGGCAGCTAAAGGTAGTTTTTACACTTTTTAAGATTGTAAAAAAAAGCAAACTAAAAAACAAAAGAGAACATGCATTAGGGACCTATGTCACCGTCAAAACCTAAAATATTTTCTTTCTGGCCGTTTACAGAAAAAGTTTGCCAATCTCTGTTCTAGATTCAAACTACCAAGGTGTTTCTACCCCTTATAAGCTGTATGACCTTGGGCAAATTATTTAACCTCTCCAAGTCTTGGTTTCCCTAACTGTAAATTGTACCTATGTTATAGAGTTTTTTATGAGAATTAAATGGGATCATTTACATAAAGTGTGTAGCACAATTGCTGGAATAATAAGTGTTTAATACATGTTAGCTGATCTCATTATGCCTACTCATGGTTACCAGATAGTCTGTAAGTGCAGCTTTAATGGTGACTTTTTTAAATTTTTGAGTAAAGTTTTTCTATTTCTTATGCTAGTAAATAAACATTCCACACTCAGGCATTCAATATTTCCAACAGTATCAAGTAATTCGTATTAAAATCATTAAGGTTTTTAAAGCAACAGGAAACCTTAGAAATAGCTCATCTAACTTCATATTATAGATATGGAAACTGAGGGCCAGGAAAATCATGACTTTTAATTCCTGAAATCAGATCCAATATTTTCAGGTAGTATGAGCTGCATCACGCTTCTGCCATGCAATCTTAGTATTCACTCATCTCCCTCCTGAGGAAGGACTCCCCTCTGAAAATCCTTGTCGTCTAAACCCAGTTTGAATAGTTATTGATGATAAAAATCACCTTTTTCCCAGAGAGCAGCTCTGGTTGTTTCAAAGTCTTTATATTAAATGGAAATTGACTTTCCTGAAGTTTCTATGTATTGATCCATTTCTGCCCACTGGAGCCAAAGAGAATTGTTACTTTTCTATGTCTTTAAATATTTGTTGTCAAATTGCCTTGTCCAAGTGTACTCTTTTCATGCTAATGTGAACCCGTTGGGGGTTTTTTGTTTATTGTCCTGCTAAGTTGAAAAGCTTGGTTCTTCCATCATCTCATTATATACCCCACTATCAGGACCTGAGTTCAGAGTATATACTGTAAAAAAACGCTGTTGTAAAATCATTTCAATTGAGCTGAATTTCTCCAGTCCCTCTGTTACTCCTCATAATGCCTGCTGGATTTTTACCTTCCACTTGGTCTTTCTGCAAGAATTAGCAATAGTCCCTTTCAATATGAGTCATCCAGAACTGATCACAATATTCCAGTTATGGCCTGACCAATGGAAAGTATATGGTTTCCTACATACCATATCACAATCAAACCTGTTTTGCATTTCCTTTTTCTACTAATGATGTCACTGCTGATTAGAAAATTTTTGGTCATATATGATTCTTTTTTATCACCTTCCATTTTTATTTGATCATCAAATCCTGTTGATTGACTCTCATTAAAAAAAAATCATCCAGATCTTCTTCTTCAATCATTCTGCCCCTCTCTCGGTGGTTATTAACTATTAGGCCTTTTAATGATTAGCCTCCCTGCCCCCGTACTTCTATGCATCCTTGTCATTATTGCTAGTTATCTTGCTAAACCACAGATCTAATCCTGGTACTCCCTTGTGTAGAAAACAATCTATAGCTGTAGGTGTTCTTTCCCTCCAGGTCGGTATCCACAGCCTGTCAAGGTGTAGCTCACTCCACCTGTCTAGCCTCATATTATATTCCTTCCTCCCTGCACCCCCACCCCTTATCTGCTGTTTGACTTCTGACCCTCTCACTATTTCTTTCTGCTGCTTTACACCTTTGCACATACTTTTCCTGTACCTGGAAGGTCCTTCAGACCTGGAAATTTCTATCATTTATTCAAATATCTGAGGTAGTAACTTTTAGTGGCTTAGCTGGCAGGCACTGGGTTCAAATTCCACTTTTGTCATTTACCAGTTTTGTGACCTCAAGCAAATTATAGTCTATGTCTCAGTTTCCTCATCAGTAAAATGGGGATAATAATACAACAGTACTTTTTTTTAAATTGGGGACTATTTGGGAACAGTGCATTCCTCCAGGACCCACCAGCTCCATGTCAAGTCATTGTTTTTCAATCCAGTTGTGGAGGGCGCAGCTCACTGGCCCACATGGGACTCGAACCGGCGACCCTGGTGTTATGAGCACTGTGCTCCAGCCACTGAGCCAACTGGTCACCCCACAACAGTACTTTTCTCATAGGGCTATAGTATGGATTCACTGAGATGGGACCTATAACCGTCATGTGCATAGTACAGTACACACTATGTTCATTGCACATAATAAGTGCTCAATGTTAGCTATACTTTTTCGTTATTCTTAGTATACAACTCAAATTACACTTCCTCTCCCCTAGGCAAAGTCAGTTGCTCATTTTTCTGTGTGTACCCATTACTTTATTCATACTTTTGTTATGACAACTGCTATCACAAGGGGGCCTGGTCCCTGTGTTCATAAAATACATCCCAGATTCCTGAGCCCAAAATGAAAGAAGGAAACTTTATATCAGGTAGGGTGGGTAGCTGGACCTGGCTGTCCCTATGCTTATCCCCAAATTTCACAGTTCCCTTGAGGATCTCTCACGAAAGTATCCTTGTCATACCCCCATGTCAGCTTCATGATTTTGCATCTTATGTCCTATGTTATGATTCTAAAAGAGCCATCCTGTTCTGTCTTTCTCGCCATCCCAGGCTGTTACAGATAGCTACTTCCTCCTTCTAAGACAGAATCACATTTGCAGTTTGCTTAAACTACATTTTTCAATTTTATAGCATTTACAAAGGAGACAATGGAATCTAGGAAAGATGCAACAGTTAAAGAGATTAACTGGCCAATTTTTGAGAGCGCCGTCCATAAAGTCCACAAGCGAGCAAGGCTTCCTTGTCAGAAAGCAATTCAATCACCATAAATGATCATTCAAGCCTGATCTCATTCTCCCCTGAGACTGGGAATTGAAAGCATGTTCCTCTGACAATTGTGTTATCAGTGGATATGCCCATTGTGCAAAGGACTGGACGCAGGGCAAAGGCAGATATATCCCACCTGAAATTTGAGTCATCCCTGAGACATCATTTGGGAAGCTCATCTAATGAGACTAAATTAAAATATGAATGATCGAGCCCGTACCCCCCCCCCAACTCATCTCTCTGGCATCAGCAAGGAAATCAAATGCTAATAGCCAGTGACCTTCTAATTCTAGTCAACTGCCCTTAGCTATGAGAAAACAGTCATTAACTGAGTCTAGATGCTGCACATAAAGTAGCCCCATCAGAGCTGAAGCCCCAAATTTATGCAGATGAGTTAACTGGGGGGAAATAACAGTTTTCATAGGACAAGCCCTAAATCTAGTTTATTCTTTCAGGGAGACTTTTTTCATCAAGAGAGAACCACATAAACATGCATTACCTGCCTCTCCAAGGACTATACCTCTTTACTGTATTGTCAGTCACCCCAAAACTCTCAAAGTGCCTAACATAAAGTCTTTATTTTATTAGTTACATTCGACTTTACATTTTCTAACTTTTCGGCACCCTGGAGGTCACCTCAGAGAATCATACAGTCCTGGAATGATTTTCTTTAGAAATGCATGTGTAGCTATAGGTATGCCCAGGAGTTATTTAATCAGTTAGTGAAAGGAGGAAAACAACATTTCTATTATTGACCTTTTTCAATCTCTGAGGAGAATTTGCGAGTCTTGCCTGCAATCCAGTATTGGAAGCAAAAGAAAAAGGCACTGAAAAAGTAGCATTTTCTCTTAATACCATATTATGGACAGACGAAAAACCCTGGGATTTCTTCTGGCTAAGTAGAATTGACTTCTGGGTGAGATCAATCTTTCTCCTCCTCAGTACAAGTGCACGCATATTTATGTATGCACGTATAATCCCCACCTTTGGAAGCCAAGAGCCCTGTATCAGACTGTACCTTTGTCCTGGAGGCAGCATCCTTCATTTCGACATTAATACAAACTCCAAAGTTCACTGCAACCCAAGACTAATCGACAGCAATAGGAAAAGAACAGAGGTCAGATACTAAGAGATATGCCTAAATTCATCCAGCTATGCCTTCTCTTCCTCCTAAGCCTCATTCCCTTAAATTCCTCAATGTTTAGAATGTTTTTGTTTGTTTTTCATATCCCCATTTTATTATCTGGGGTTTGTATCCGTTAAGATTGCAGCGGCTTTAGGGGGAAAAAAGATTGTAGCGGCTTCAAGAAACATGAAAGCTATCTATAGTCACTTAAATAAATAGAGCTTTGTTTGTCTCTAATATTAAGCTACCTGGAAGTAAGGTGCTATAGGCTCAGCAATGTCAGGACTGGCATCTTTGCAGTTTTTATTGGCTTTTCTTCGTGCTTGTCACCTCATGATCATGAGATGGCTGCTGTGCCAACGGCCACCATTTTCACAGGGTGAAAAAGAGAGGGCAAAAAGGGTATATCAGCTTTTTATCATGAAGCCAAAGGTTTTCCAAAAACCTTTCCCATACCACCTCCACTTATATGTCATTAGATAGAACTGTGTCACATGACAATTGTCAATGGAAAGATGGCTAAGGAGAAATGGTTGTACATGGAGACTGCGATAGTTAACCAGCAGTGGCTGCCAGTCTTCAGCTGCAAACACAGCAACTAACTGGCTAGTTCAAGTCAGGAAAAACAAAGGGATGGGGGTTGGGGCTATATATTAAAAAGACATTTGTAGAAATGAAGGAAACGCTTTAACAACTAGGTCATGGGATGAGATGGGAATTGGCAGGGTTCCAAGACCTCAGAAGCAAGAACACACGCATCTTGTTTTTAAGTCTTCTCTTTACGATACACAGCTCCAAACTTTCCAACCTTGTATCATTTCCTCCTCTGCCAGCTTCCTTGGTGGCAGGGAGTCAGTAGCCTAGTTTGCGTCCTTGAACCCACACCTTGAGGGAACTGAGGAAGGCAAAGGGACATTATTATTGGCAGCTCTATTAGAACCACTAGAAGTATGGGGGGAGCAACAATTCCCCAAAGTAAAAAAAAAACAAAGAAAACGAAAAACAGACAGTTAGCCGAAGGATGGGATACTGGGTGAGCAAAGACTACGTATATTCCCCTAACCAAGATTAGGTATGTACTTCTGTTCTCTCTCTCTTTTTTCTCTCTGTCACTGTTTCTCTCTTTTGATGATAAAACAGAAACACTAAATCATAGACATTCACTATCCCCAGGTTTCAAAATTATTTTTAAGGTAGTATTTTAAAAACCCAAATTCATTTTTGGATAAATGAATTTCAAATGCTATCAATGTTACAAGAGTGAATGTTAGATATCCTGCTAACCAGAATCACATTTTTACAAGTTTTTTTTCCAAAGTGATCTCAAACCTAAAGGGCAGATTTTAGTGCATATAAACCTTTGCATCAGTGCTCTAGACACATAGTTATATCATCATTTTCATCTCTCAAGCTTTTTTCAAATAACTTCCTCTTTTTTAAGTTGCATACAAATGTAATAATCTTATCTTTTTAAAATAGATATCATACATCATAAAAAGAAGACCATTGTAATATTACCAATGGCAAGAATTAGCAAATATTAGTGTAGCTTTAGAATTTAAAAAAGAGAGAGAGAGAACTCAGGTTCTGGCTCTGCCATAGCAGCTAGATTTATCTTAAGACCTTCGTTTGTTTGTATGCAAAATATCATTTACTTATAAGGTTTTTTTGTAAAGAGTAATTTGGATAACAGCGACAGAGCTTAACATACATATATTGAAGACCCCTTTATAGCCAGATAAGGACCCTAGTTTATTCATTTATTTCTTTCTACGTTTTTAAGCTTCCTGTGAAACTTTTCAAAGAGCTTGGGATTCGTTCTGTTGGACTTAAATTGGAACTTCACCACTTACTGACAAATTACTTTTTCTTGGTGCTTTGATTTCTTCATCTGTTCAATAAAAATAATAATAGCACTCGCTCAGAGTCGTCTGAGAATTAGATGAGATAATGTATATAAATAACGTAATAGAGCACCTATTCAACAAATTGTAGTTGTTGGTAATAATAATAATAATAATAATATGATGTATTTTCTTGATAAGTGAATACTTTGCTCACCATACCATCCTATGGAATATTTGATTTTTTTTTAAAAGCGAAGATTAGATTTTTAAGAAAAATTATGTTTTTACTGTTTTTCTTGTTGCTGATTTTTTTTAAATTTAAATATAGTTGGTATACAATCTTATATTGGTTATATTAGTTTTAGGTATACAATATAATGATTCAACTTTTTTATACCTTACAATATGATCACCCCCACTAATTCTAGTAATCGTCTGTCACCGTGCAAACATCACAATATTATTAACTATATTCCCCTTCCACTTTTCACCCACCCCCTATCCCCTCCCTTCTGGTAATCATCCCTTTGGTTTCTGTTTCTGTGAATCTGTTTTTGTTTTGTTTTGTTTGTTTTGTTTTTTGATTGCACATGCGGCAATAACAAAGAAAGAAATCTTGCCGTTTGCGACAACATGTATGGATCTAGTGGGTATTATGCTAAGTGAAGTAAGTCAGGCAGAGAAAGACAAATACCATATGGTTTCACTTATACGTGGAATCTGAAAAAAAAGAATATTTTAAATAGAACCATTTAGCTATATTGATTAGATATATTGATTTTAAATGTCGTCTGGCTTTTTTTTTTTTGGAAGGCATGCACATGCTTTTCCACATTAACATTTCAAAACAATAATATGTGGGGACGACAATAGAATATGGCTGAACGAGGCATCACCTTGTTATCATCAGTCGTTTGCCTCACAGACCTCTTCCTTGCTGAAGACTTTCCTGGCGTTTTTCTAATTTCTTCACATTTTCTACCTACCCTTTGCACCTTTCATTAATGAGTCGTTTCCTGCACATTTTCCTTTGCTTCTTTTTATTTTCCTGCTCTTGGTGTGACATTCATTCTCTGTTTCTATAGAGGCTTTTGTGATGCCTCTGAGGAAACGAAGTCTGAGTCTTTGAAATAATGAAAATATCATAAAACCTAGATTTCAGGAGCCTGACAGTGGATTAGTGTTTTATTACATACAGCCGTCTTATAGTTTAGTCTTCAGGTTTCAATTGTGGACTGATTTTTTGGTCCTTTTTCTTCAACACACACACGTGCACACACTTCACACATCAGTCATACAAATGGAGAGCCATAAAGATTCCTAGAGGACACAGATGTGGGGTTAAGAGACCCAGTCTTGACCCCAGATCAAGGGTATCTGTAGTTTGGGGGAATGTACTAGCAATATCATTGTAACAACAGGAACAGTTTGTGTCAGTTTGGAGGCTTTTGACTTCTAGTAACAGAATATATAATGAAAACTTAAACAATAAATGTTAATTTTTCTCATATAAGAATTTGGGAGAAAGATGTTCCCAGAGTTGGTTCAGCAGCTCAACAGTATCATTAAGGCCCCAGTTTCGTTTCATCTTTCCATTCAGCTACTTTCGCCTTTGGCGTTGGTTCTTGGACTTGCCACCTCATGGTCATAAAATGGCTACCACACTCCCGGAGTTGCATCGTGACAGGAGGTAGGGGGAGTGGCAGTTCTCTGCACATTTCAGAAGCCGCAGTTGACCTCTCTAACATATCTATGGCCAGAACTGGATCATATGGCTGTATTTACCTACAAAGGAGGCTAAGAAATTGAGTATCTGGAATTTTTTAACTTTTTTTAAAAATAGACTATCACTAAGGAAAAAAAGGGAGTGGAATGGCTGTTGATGAGGCAACCAACAATGTTTACCACTCTATTTGTAAACATTTCCTGGATATTTCCTACTAAATGTGTAGCCTTAGTTTTGAGACCTTTCCTTATAACTTTTTATAGTCCTAGCACCTAGTATATGACATGGCACAAAGTAGGAGATAAGAAATCTTTGAATACCTCAAGAAACTTGCACTCTGGTAGGGAAGTTAGCCAATAAAAATATTAATGTTATTATGTAATTACAAATACTGAGAAATATGATGAAGACAAAGAATAAGCTACTTTGAGAGAGTAATCATGGGAACTTCTAATCATGGGAACTGATCTAGGATGGTCTCTCTGAAAGGAGATATTTAAACTGATACCTGAAGGTCAGGTCAGTCATATAAAGATGAGGGGAATGGAATAATGTTTACAAGGCTCTAAGCTAAAAGGAGTCAAGTATGGCTGGAGGGTAATGACCAAGGGGGTAAGTGGTACAGGACAAGGCTGGAGACTTTATTTTATGGGCAAGTAGAGCAGTCATATGATCTGACGTACCTGTAAAATACACCTAAGCTGGTGCATCTGTAAGCCATCATATGAGATGATGTACCTTCTGTCTGGAGGAGAGATTGAAGATAGTAAGAGTGGAATCAAGGAGACCAGTTAAGGAGCACTTGGAGTTGTCTTGGTGAATGAAAATGGTGGTTGGGACTAAGATAGTGGCAGTGGAAACAGAGAGAATTGAAGAGAATTGAGATGTATTTCGGAGCTAAAAATCATAATGGATTAGATGTCAGTCATGGGGGATTAAGGATGATTAAGGTTTTTCGTTTGAACAATTTGTTGTAGTATTTACTAAGGTGATAAATATTGTGAAGAGAGCAGGTCTGGGGGAGATCAAGAGTTCTGTTTTAGACATGCTCAGTTTGAGATGCTGTTGATATATCCAAGTAGAAAAGTCAAATACAGTTGCAGCTCAGACGAGAGACCAAACTAAAGGTGTAAATGAGAAAGATACAGGTGGAATTTAGAGTACTGAGAATGGAGATCATCTAGCATGAAAGGGAAAAGAGATGAGGGACTAGAATCAAACTGATAATCGCCAAGAAAAAGAAGTCAGGTAGAAGTCAGGGAGAGGAGAAGGAAGAAGAAAAATCAAAACAATATGACATTACAAAAGCTGTAAGCATGAATAAATGCATGAGGGATGGATGGTTTGGGGTCTAGGATTTGTTCCCATTTTAAATTGCAACTTTACTGCAGTCCAGCTAAGGATCCTGTACTTTCCCAAGTTATCTCAGGCTATCCATGGATGTTTCATTCATAAAGTAGTCATTTTCAAAGCCATGTACTTCTGTGTCTGAATTATCTGAGATTTGAAGAAATGCAGTAGAGAATGTGTCACTGGCTGTGCTGTCATAGGGCTTGCTCTGGAACAGCAGTGGAGTGTGTGCTTGCCTTTGAGCTCTGTATCATTTGTTCCATTGGCTGAATAAGGAAACACTCACACTCTAGCCCCTATTCTGTTGGACAAGGGAGTAAGAGTTACGAGTTTGAAGACTGGATGGTTGGAAAACAGAAGATTATTAAAGTGGGCTGGAGAAATACATTTCTATGGTTGATTTTGTTGAATATCCTAAAATCACCTTTCACTTATATAATTCTTCACACTTTACAAGCCACCTTTACATGTGCTATCCTGTCTAACCCTCATCATAACTATGTGAGGTAGGCATGTACTAGGTTTCCCCCTTTACAGATAAGGAAATGAAGGCACAGAAATGATTTTGAAAAACTCATTGAAATCACAAAGCTAACAAATGGAGGATATGGATTTATAATCTGGGTTTTTTAATTTTAACTCATTCCTTATCTGGAATGATAAATATTGTTCATCTCATATGTAAACTCTTATCAACTGGTATCAGCTGCCTGGAGTATTCCATTTGAAAGAACATGAAGTAGATTGAAAAGGTCTAGAAAACGGTGTTATAGACTGATTATTCGCATCTACCATTGGTATTAAATTGGAAAGTAACGATATACGTACATTATATTTGTCTGCCATTCCTAAACTAAAGAACCTTTTGTTATTTATAAGGAAGCATATTCTAACAAGTTTAAGTCTCGTTAAATCATTTAGTGCAGTTGGATAAAATGGATTAAAGTAAGAATATGCCTGTTGCTTGAATCAGCTGCATTTCCCCAGTACAATGAACAAGTCAGTTGGGGCATCTCAAGTTTCAATATGGAGAGACACAAAATGAAATTCTCATAAAACCTCTCAGAGACATTTCCTGGACAGGTAGACTAATTTCCTACTGGGATTCTGGGATTCTGATCACCCAATGGTCTCAGTTGTTTTGACTAAATAGAATGAGTGTTGTATAGTGGTCTCCTTTTCAGTCTCTTGAATTCTCCTAGAGTGCATTGGGACAATCATTTTCTGTATTTGTTAGTTGTTTTAATCAATGAGACAATTCTTTCAAATCAAACTCCAAGCACTATCTAAAGTCCTAAAAACCATCATCCTAGAATTGTCTAAGTTCAAACATTCAATGTAGGTACCTTGAAATTGATATATGCATTTTTGTCCCGTGTCAACACATTATGTTGTTGTTACTTCTTAACTTTCTATTTTGAAATAATTTTAGACTTACAGGAAAGTTGCAAAAATAGTATTGTCTCCATATGCTATTTATCCACCTTCCCCTAATGTAACATATTATATAACCATAGTCTAATTATCAAAAACAAGAAATTAACATTGATACAATACTAAAAACTATAGACTACATTCATATTTCACCACTATTTTTACTAGTGTCATTTTTCTGTTCCAGGACATAATCCAAGATCCCGCATTGCATTTAATAGTAATGTCTCCTCAAATCTGTACCTTGGCCCTTCTTTGGCTTTCATGACCTTGACATTTTTGAAAAGTACAGGTCAGTTATTTTGTAGGATGTCCCACAGTTTGGGACAGTCTGATGTTTTCTCATAGTTACATTAAGGTTAGGGATTTGGGGGAAGACTAACACAAAGGTGACGTCTCCTTTCTAGTGCATCATATCAGTGGGTAAACGGTGTTCATATGTTTTATTACTGGTAATGTTAACCTTGCTCGTTTGGTGAAGGTGGTGTCTATGGGTTTCCTTCACTATGAAGTTACTGTTCTTTCCTTTGTAATTCATTACCTTGGGTAGTATAAGTTATGTTGTTTTAACCACCAGAAGTAATGGATACAGGAGTGGAATGGCAGTAAAGAGACCTGGGTTCTACTACTAAATACTTAGCTCAGTGGCATTGCACAACCCTTCTGGCCTTCAGTTTTTCTGTCTTCAAAATGAGGGATTGGGTGAGGTAACCTCAGAGCTCCTTAGCTTAATGATCTAATGATTATGTGATTTCCAACTTGGTGTGTGCTGTAGGCTAAAAGTTTTCACATGAATTTCAACAAATTCATATATTGAAATCCTAACCCACAATGTGATGGTATTTAGAGGTAGGATCTTTGGGAGATGATTAGGTTATGAGGATGGAGCCCTCGTGATGAGATTAGTGCCCTTAGAAAAGGGGCCCCAGAGAGCTCCCTCACCTACTTATGCCATGTGAGGTTATAGCAAGAAGCAGCCCTCACTAGACACTGAATTTGTCAGCACTTTGATCTTGGACTTCTCAGCCTCCAGAACTGTGAGAAATAAATTTCTATTGTTTATAAGCCTTCCAGCTTTGATATGTTGTTATAGCAGGCCAAGTGAACTAAGACAATATGTTAACTCAGATTATGCCTAAGAAACCTGTAAAACTTTTTCAGCTAGTAGTTCAAATATTCATTTAGTCTTTCAATTAATATTTATTGAGAGCCTATATCAGGCACTGTTTTAGGTATTGAAAATAAAGCAGCAAACAAGACTAAACCCCTGCCCTCATGGGAGCTTGCATTCCAGTAGGGAAGACAGACGATAAGTATGCAATCAGTATATGATACAATTTATGATAGTGAGAATGTGATGAAGAAAAGTAAAGCAGGGAAGAGATTCGAGAGCTGTACATGAAAGGCACTGACATTTTATATAAGGTGATAAGGGAAGGTTTCTCTGGTGGTGGAGGGGTGACTTTTGAGCATAAAGACCTAAAAGAAGTAAGGGAGGGAATTCTGAAAGTTCATGAGGAATTGTCTTCCAGACAGAGTCACACATGCAAAATCCCTGAGGCAAAACAAAGCTGATTATATCACATTTAAAAAAGATTTAATACTGACTCTGGGTGGTGAACATACAATGTGATATATAGATGGTGTGTTATAGAATTGTACACTTGAAACCTATGTAACTTTACTAACCATTGTCACCACAATAAACTTTAATTAAAACAAAGAATTTTAGGTATCATGAGAATATCTCACCTAACATTATCACTGGACAGTTCCAAAGAGGCTAAGATTTAGCCAAGGTGATTCAGCTAGTTAATGTAATATCTAAGATACAGTTCACCTCTCCTGAATTCCCTCTCAAAATTTTGCTACCTTCAAGGTCAATGAGTGTTTGAAAAACTTGTCAAAAGCACAGCTGTGGATTTTAGACCATACCAAATATTGATGGAACAATAGCCATTTGTAGCTTTCTACAGAGTATAAGACTTGAACTTGCCATGGATGCCACAGCTGGATTTGTAAGCATCAAACGCACAAATGTACTTAATGTCAACCAAGGACTCTGCATCATAGGTAATGCTGCCCTCAGGGAGTTCCCCAGTCTGCTCGTCCTCGTCACTGTCCTCAGCTCCATAACCTGCTAGCCAAGAAGCTATCCAGAGAAGAGTGATATTCCCAAGGTGATGGTGTTAGGTGAGGTAAGATGTCAACCATCAGTGGATGTGACCGAAGAAATGCCTTAAGGAAGCAGCTTAAAAGCACTTGGAGTATATGTGTCTAGAATGAAGCCTATTAAAAAAAAATGCTGCAGAACTAAAGACAGCTAGAAGCCATTGTGACAACCACAACTACTTTATAGACTGGAATCAAAGACAGATTGGGTCTTTGTGATCAGATAGGCCAGGAGTCTAAGAAACAATTCGTTCATCATTCCATTTTTCAGGAAATAGTATTGAACATCCATTATGTGCCAAGCATCGTGTCAATTTCTAGAACTATAGGGGTGGATTAGGCTCCTGTTCCTAGGGATCATAAAACTATCACAGGGAAACCTCCCTGCCATATAAAGAAATTAAACGAAGTAAAGCATTATAGGTGCTATGATTACACTAACGTAGAACCCAGAGGAAGACATGTGCTTCAAAAAAAAAAACAACTGAAAATATCCTGAGTTTTTCTGCCTCATACAGACAGAAAAACCAACCTCAATCAGCATCACCTCTTAATATGAAAAGTAACAATATAAATACCTTCATAATTCAACTCAGATCCATGAATATATCCATGCTCATGAATAGTGATGGTTGCAGAACCCTGTAGATATTTGACTCAAACATTTCCTGAAACAAAATACTTCTGCAAAACTTCTTTCCTTTCTAATGTGACAACCACAGACATCCTAACAAGGATGTGGAGGGGCTCTTCATCGCACTGACATTATTGATTCCATTGTTAAGGGTGCAGACATAACTGACTGATGATAACTCTTTGGCCGTTCCTCCCTTCCGCTGTGAAAATGACGCTGTGCTTTATCCGAAGAGGGCTTCTAAATGAATAGATGTACGAACAGAGGAGAAATTGGTCTTGAGGTGAATTAACTCTCTTGAGATAGATTTGTTTGTGCATCTGACAACCTGGACACTAAACCTTGTGAGCCTTCATGTAGGACTTTTAAGGAGAAATGGGCACTTTGGGGAAAGCCTTGTTTTATCAGCGGCTTTTTCTTCTCATTGACACCTGAGTGTTCTCCAGGGATTTTTAAAGTTTGCCTCTTAAAAACGGACTTCTTCAGGATTAGTTGAAGTCCTCCATGTTTCTCTTTATCAGTTTTTCTAATACAGATACTCTACAAACACCATTGGAAGAACATTCTCTTTTTTTCACAGGTAGATCACAAAAGTGGACCCATAATCATTGGGTCAAGGGTTTCTCAGCTCTGAGTTGAATCGCAGCTAGCCTTTGTTTTTCAGTAACAGTATTTTCTCTGGATGGTAAAACGTACCCTTTTCTCTGTCCATGAGAGCGGAGCGTTCCAGCTTATGAACTAAAAAGGGCAACAGGCCATGATTGCAGTTATACAGGGAGAGGAAGCAGTAGGTATTGCCAGGCCCCCTAATAGATGATCTGCTTTGATATTATTTCAGCAGTAGTATAGTACACTCAGAATTAAAAAGCACAGTTTAGACTCGTTTCACAGCTGTAATCCCCTTCCTTGAACATTAACAACATACATAAGGAACAGGAGCCTACATTTCATGGTTTTGCATGACTTGATAACATAATAATAAGTACTTCATCGCAAATTTATGTTCCACAACTCCTTGTTCTCTTCCCTGGTCATCACGGTACAAAATCACAACCAAGAAGCTAGAATTGTGATCTAGGAACCTAAAGAAACAGTGCTGCTGGTGGTGGTGGTGGTGGTGGTGGTGGTGGTACTAGCACTAGCAATATCAGCAGTAATAACAGCAGCATAATTAACACTAAGTACTACACACCAAGCCCTATCTACACACTTTGCATATGTTCACCAAACTCATTGTTGCACTAATCTTGTAGGTAGGTTGTGTTTAATTTCCAAATTTACGATAAGACTAAAGTATACTGAGATTAAGTAGTTTGCCCATGGTCACACAGCTAGTAAGCAGCCAAGATTCAAACCCAGGTCATCGGGCTTCAGAGCCTGAGATCTTAACCATTATGTTAGGTTGTCCCTCAATAGTTAACTTAGTAAAGCTAGTAATAATCACATTTTTAAATTTTTTATTGGGGAACAGTGTGTTTCTCCAGGGCCCATCGACTCCAAGTCAAGTCATTGTCCTTCCATCTAGTTGTGAAGGGCGCAGCTCAGCTCTACGTCCATCTGCCGTTTAGTTGTAGGGGCGTAGCCCACCATCCCATGGATAGTTAGCAACCTTGTTGTTGAAAGCCCGCGCTCTAACCAACTGAGCCATCCGGCCACCCCTCCGAAAGCTCAGCGGCAACTCATTGTCTTCAGTCTAGTTGTGGAGGGTGCAGCTCACTGCCCCATGTGGGAATCGAACTGGAACCCTGTTATTCAGAGCTTGCGCTCTAACCACTTGAGCTATCCAGCCGCCTCAATAATCGCATTTTAACAAGTTTGGGTAACTGAATCTTAGATTGAAATGGGCCTTCAAGATCCAGTCTAACTCTTTTCCCACTCTAGAAGTCATTCTATTAATACAACATCTTTGCTAGAAAAGCCTTTACCTTGGCCTTAAAACCCAAAGTGATGAAGAGCCCCTTACTTTGCAAGGCAACCCATTCCATTGACAACCCCCCCTAATCATTAGGCTGTTATCTCTTGCATTGAGCTGGAATTGATCTTCCCGTGACCTCTGCCTTTTTGTCTATATGTATGCTTCGGCTCTGCACACAGTAAGTGTAAACTGTCTTGGCAAAGACAGCCCTTCAAATATTTAGAGGCATTCAATTCCCCCTGCCCCTACCATTACTGCCGAGTCTTTCTTTAGAACAAGAGCACAGGTATCAAAATTGAAAACAAATAGAAAGTAGAAATTTATGCCAAACTTTAAGTATTTTTTACTTAAAATGCAAAAATCTTTTTACATAACAACCAGAGCAACCCCTAACCCCGTATACAGACTATGTTTGCAAATGGGACAATTTATTTTTCCCATGCATTGGCACCAGAGGTGGCAAAAGCTGACCTGTCAGATTCAATGCATTCTGCTGAGTTAGAACCTCAAGGGCTTTCCAGGGGACCAAGCTCTCAACTGTAATCATTAAAACATGCAGAACCCTGCCTGACTCTGGGGAGAAGCCCAGCATTGTCAGCCCTCATCTACCCTCACTAGGGAAGCAGCTTAAAACTAGGGCAGAAGAGATAACCAGTGGTTTGGGATCAGTCCCGGGCACCATCCCTTTTGTTCCAAACCCTGCATTGGCTTCCACCCCCCCTACTGTTTTGTTTCGTGTCTATTTCTTCATACAAAGACTTCATCCCAAAATCCAACCCATGCTCGGACAACCGGCTTTCCATTCTTACTAGGAATGAATGGAGATTTCTATATGTTGACCCCTGCCCATACCCTGATTCTGGGTATTCTGTGCCCTGCTGGCCAATTTGAACTTTTTTTTTATAATGTTCTCTTTTTTATTTAATTTTAATTGGGGAATATTGGGGAACACAGTGTTTCTCCAGGGCCCATCAGCTCCAAGTATTTGTCCTTCGATCTAGTTGTGGAGGGCACAACTTAGCTCCACACCCATTCGCCATTTTCAATCTTTAGTTGCAGGGGGCACAGCCCACCATCCCATGCGGGAATTGAACCGGCAACCTTGTTGTTGAGAGCTCACGCTCTAAGCAACTGAGCCATCCGGCCGACCATCTGGCAGCTTAGCAACAGCTCATTGTCTTCAGTCTAGTTGTGGAGGGAGCAGCTCACTGGCCCATGTGGGAATCGAACTAGCAACCCTGTTGATCAGAGCTTGCGCTCTAACCAACTGAGCCATCCGGTCTCCCCCCACCCCCAATTTGAACTTTTGACTAACACAAACTCCTTGGCTAGTTTAAAGTCCTTCACAGGAGTTTGATGGCCCCTCCTCTGCATTTTCTGAACTTGACTCTGCTCTCTGTACAAATAGTAATCACACTCACCCCTGAGCAGAGAATCTGCATCAAAACCCATCAGGATTTCTAACCACATCATTATATCTGTCAGCTTCACTAGACTCCTGATCTTAGCCCCTTCCTTTCAAAAGCCTGGCACTGACACAATATAATTTCTTTTAAATAATGGTGCAATTTGATGTGCTTTTCAAAAAGTTATGGTGATGATTTTGAAGAGTGTTTGTTTCATCTGAGAAAGGAGGTTCCGACCGTGCTACTGGCTATAATGGAGTTCTTCAGAGCCTATCCCAGAGTGATTTCAGAGCATTCGAGAGTTGAGTCTAAAGAGATGCATGGAGATTAGAGCCATTGGTGGAAAGATCAGACATTGGAGACACGATATCCAGGGTACCAGCTGGGGCAGGGAGCTTCCATCATGTTTGGAACTGTAGGTCCCAGGGGCATGAGAAGATGAAGGGGAAGCCAGGAAAGGTACCTGCTTGTGGGCTAAAGTCAATTAAATAGAAACAATGGTATGGTAGCCATTGTTTTGTGTGTGTTTTTTCATTGTGATAAAAAAAAGTGTATGACACAAAATTCACCATCTTAACCATTTTTAAGTATACAGTCCAGTAGTGTTAAGCATATTCACACTGTTCTACAGTAGATCTTCAGAACTTTTTCATCCTGCCGAACTGAAACTGTATACCTATTATACAACTCCTCATTCCCCCCGCCCATTCCCTGACAACTGCTGCCGTGTTTCCCCGAAAATAAGACCTAGCCGGACCATCAGCTCTAATGCATCTTTTGGAGCAAAATTAATATAAGACTCGGTATTATATTATATTATATTATATTAATTATATTATATTAAAAACCCAGTCTTATATTATAGTAAAGTAAGACCGAGTCTTATATTAATTTTTGCTCCAAAAGATGCATTAGAGCTAATGGTCCGGCTAGGTCTTATTTTCAGGGAAACGCAGTAATTCTATTTTCTGTCTCTATGAATCTGACTACCCTAGGTACCTCATGTAAGTGGAATCGTACACTTTTTGTCCTTTTGTGACCTCCTTATTTCACTTACCATGATGTCCTCAAGATTCGTCCATTAGCCATCATTTCTTGAACACAGTTGTGTGCCAAGCACATGGTTTCATTTCATTCTTACCAAAGCTGTCTATGGCTGCTGTGCCATTTCCCATTTTACAAATTAGGAATAAGGACACTTTCTGAGACTGGGCTCGCAAGCAGCAGGAGAGTTGCTTGGAGAAGAATTATTGCAGTATCGTGGCTTTACCTCTAAGAATTGAGGGGGCGGGATTAGGCAGAGCGGAAAGCAGGTCCACAATGCAGTTGCAATTAAGTCTGCAGTAGGCACATGCAGAAAGTTCCAGAGTTGATTCGGCCCAGATGAGTCAAATGGATGGAGACTTTGTATCCCTGCCTCAGCCAGTCATTGGCTCCCTCTGAGAGGTAACTGCCTCATGGAGGCAGTTCACTGACGGCAGCAGACGGAGAATGGGTTCAGTGACACTGAAGAGGGCGTTCGGAGTGGATCACCACAGGATCTATGATAGATGCTCCAAGAATAAATATATTTCTTAAGGTCATGTAAATAACAAGAAAGACAGACTTCAAAACCCATGTTCTTTTTATTACACTGGGCATTCTCTCCAAAAGAGACCCAATATGCACCCTAAAATTAGACTTGGAATCTGTTCATGGTTGAAATGGAATCAAAGTCCAGAGACTATATCCTTCAATGCGTCTTTCATCATTTACCCATTCTTTACCATTCCTGCTGGCACCAACCTTTTTCCCTCGTGTTTGTCACAAGAAGTGAAGCCGTATCATTGTCGCAGCCTTCTAATTGGTCTCTATGCCCAAAGTCTCTTCTTCCTCCATCTGATAAGACTACTGCTGTCAGATTCATCTTCCAAGGACTCTATTTTTTCCAATTTAGTTTAGCAAGACTCCTACTGTGAGCCAGGAGTGTCCTAGGGGTCAGGTGGTCACAGATAAGCCATGGTCTCTCCTCCCAAGCCATTTCCCACCTTTGGAGAGAGACAACACTATTGTCACCATTTGCGCTACCATCGTGCTCACAACAGCTAGTATTTGCCCAGTGAGGCTATTAGGCAGACACTCTGCTAAAAGCTTGACATATAGTACTATCACGATTAATCCTAACAACCACTTTCTGAGGTACCTCTCAAGAGTACTTGTTTTTAGATGCAAAAACTGAGGCTTAGAGAGGTTAAGTTCCTTGTCCTCTGGCTCTCAGCTGGGCAATGGCATAGCAAAAATAGTCATTCCACCTCCACAGCCCAAGCTCTTAATCCTCATGCTTAAAAACTTTGAGTCGCCACTGTCCTCAGGATCGGGTCCAGATACTTCCATTATCCATGCCCTTCCTATCTCCCTGCATGGCCAAGCAAACCAGGCAAATGCTCTCCCCTGGACGAGGCAAATCTCAACTGTGACACCTGGTGCTTCTGGCACTTTCTCCCCCTATTTGCTAAGTGCTGGAAGGATTCCTTCAATCCAGATGTGATTGCACACCCAGCTCAAGCTCAGCCTCCTCCAGAGAGCCTTTCAGCTAACCACCCTAGAAATTGTGGTCCTAGCCTTCCACCAGACATTATTCAGTTTCACATATCCATGTCTACTTCCCCATTTGGCTTGTAAGTTCCTGAAGAACTGTGTCTTTTTCATGAAAAATAATTCTTAGTTCTATTTTCTTGTTGCCAAGAAATCGTTTACTGTAGAAGCTTCCTGAATTTTACTAGGAGAAGGAATGCTATATAACTTCAAAAGTAAATCTAAGGTTGCAGATTCTTGAAAAAAGATAGTTACAGAACCTTATAATTAATGTTCAATATAACTAATCCTATGAAAATTCTGTCCTTGACATCTTGCTGAGAACTATCAGATTGCAACCCTTTTTTCTTCAATTCTATTCTCATTTTGAGATAATTGTAGATTCATGTGGAATTATAAGAATTACTACAGAGAGATCCCAGGTACCTTTTACCCAGTTTCTCCCAATGACGCATCTTGCAAAACTGTAGTTCAATGTCACAACCGGGATACTGATATTGATACAATCAATATATAGACCATATCCATCATGACAGGGATCCCGCCTGCTGTCCTTTTATAGCAATACTCACATACATCTCCCTACTCCCTACCCCTCGCAACTGCTCATCTGTTCTTCATTTCTATAATTTGGTCATTTCAAGAATGTTATATAAATGGAACCATGCAGTATGTAATCTTTTGGAATTGACGTTTTTCACTGAACATAATTACCTAGAGATTCATCCAAATTGTTGCCTGTAGCAATAATTGGTTGTTTTATTTTTTTTATTGCTGAATAGTAGTCTGGATATGCCCAGATTACTTTGGATATGCCCTTGTTTGTTTAACCGTTCACCCCTTGGAAGACATCTGGGATATTTCTAGTATTAGAGTATTATGAATAAAGCTGTCAACATTCATGTAGATTTTTGTGTGAATATAAGTTTTCATTTGTGTGGGATAAGTGTGTAAGAATGCAGGTGCTGGGTCATATGGTAGTTAAGTGTTCAGGTTTTTAAGACACTATAACACTTTTCCAAAGTGGATGTACTATTTTACATTGCACAAGCAATGTATGACTGATTCACTTTCTCTGCATCCTGACCAATACTTGATGTTGTCACCATTTTTATTTTAGCGATTCTGATATCTACCATGTTTCCCCGAAAATAAGGCCTAGCTGGACAATCAGCTCTAATGTGCCTTTTGGAGCAAAAAATAATGTAAGACCTGGTCTTATATTATATAAGACCCAGTCTTATATAATATTATATTATATATATTATATATTATATTATATAAGACCCATTCTTATATAATATTATATTGTATGTATTATATATTATATTATATAAGATCGGGTCTTATAGTAAAATAAGGCCGAGTCTTACATTAATTTTTGCTCCAAAAGATGCATTAGAGCTGATTGTCCAGCTAGGTCTTATTTTCGGGGAAACATGGTATATACCAATACCTTACTGTAGTTTTAATTTGCATTTTCCTAGTGGCTAATTATGTTGAACAATTCCTAATGTACTTATTGACCATCTATATATTTTCTTTAGTGAAACGTCTGTTTATGTCTTTCACACACTTTCCAATTTGAATGGCTGTTTTTTACAATTTTAGCAATTCTTTATTTATAGAGGGTGCCAAAAAAATGTGTACACATTTTAAGAAAGGAAAAAATTGCACTAAAATTGTACTACTCAATATATACCAATAACAAAAGATGAACACAAGTCACGTTTGACTTCTGCAATTACCAGAGGTGCTCAAAGTGGTTACCATCAGCGTCCAGAAGCTTCTGATTATGGCGAACTCCTGCTTGAGCAATGTTGCCCAAAGTGTCCACTTGTGTATATTTTTTTGGCACCCCTGGTATTTGATACTGCTCCTTTCTGTATACATGGTTTGCAAATATTTTCTCCCTTGTCTGTTCATCCTCTTAACAGAGTCTATAACAGAGCAAAAGTTTTTAATTTGACTGAAGTAAAATTTATTAGTTTTTCCATTTAAGGTTCATGCTTTTGGTGTCAAGTCTAAGAATTCTTTGCCTTGCCCTAGTTCCCAAAGATTTTCTTCTCTTTTATATGCTTCATAGTTGTATGTTTTACATTTAAATCTGTGATCTATTCTTAATGAGTATTTGTATAAGACGTGAAGTATCAGTTAAGTTTTATTTTTCACATGTGGATGTTCAATTGCTGTAGCATGATTTGTTGAAAAGGCTGGCTTTTTATTTTGGAAGTGAAATCAAACTTATCTCTCTCCTTGTCTTCAGACCTAGGACACTGCTTGCCTCCTGGACACTACAACCTGTATGCCCCAAAGACACTTCAGATTTAACATGTCTCAAACAGAGCTCATCGTTATCCCCCATTTCTCCCAACCTGCCCTCAACATTTTCCCTTCCTGATTTTGCTATTCTTGTTATACTACCCTTCACCTAATTGCCCAAGCCAGAAACTCAATTGTCCAAGTCATGTTCCCAGAATCCACGCTTATCTTTAAATGGAACATAAGATGTATTGCCAAATCTCATCAATTCTCTCCCCAAACCATCTCTGAAATCTGTTCCCTTCTTTAGATATTCCCTGCCTCCAGTCATCTTTTGCCTCAAATGCTGCACCATCTCCTATTTTTTCCTCCCTGATTTTAGTCTTGCTTCCTAATCCATTTTCCACAGCAGCTATAGTAATCCTCTTAAAATGCAGACCTGATTAGGTAACTCTCCTTATTTTAAAGTCTTCCTATTGTTTCCTGCTGCCCTAAAGCAGAAGGTCCAACAAGCCTTTTCACCAGACTCTGGATTAACTCTCCAGCTTCAGCAACAGCACCCAATACAATGCCTGACTCATCATAAATGTTTATTGATTGACTAATAAGGTCTTAAATTATGGGTGAAGTAAACTTCCCATTGTCGGGCACTGGTTATCTCAGTTGGTTGGAGACTGATGCTCGTAGCACCAGGGTTGCCGGTTAGATCCCCCATGTGCCAGTGTGAGCTGCACCCTCCACAACTAGATTGAAATAACTACTTAACTTGGAGCTGATGGGTCCTGGAAAAACACACTTAAAATAAATAAAAGTTAAAAAAAATAACTTCCCATTGTCAACATCATAGATTCCATGCTTAATAGTGTTCACATCTGTATTCTTCAGGTGTCCATGTTTAATGTAAGTGAAGCCAGTCCCAAGACCCGGTGTCTTAGGGTACCCCATCACAGATTTGAGATAAGGACTTTGGTGCAAGAAGTTTATTTAGTATATGATTATAAAAAGCAGGAGTAAGAGATTGAGAAGAATGAAAAGAAAGATAAGCTATTCTCTGGGACTTGCGAAAAGCATACAGAATAAAATATGTCTGAATATAGGTAGCTAGAGCCTGAAATGCAGGAAACCAGAGCAGGTATCCCCCTGCTTCTGTCCCCCATTGGTTGATGGTTGTTTCCAAAGCGTCAACTCCCCGTGACTATGCTTGCCCACCCAGGATAAAGCATCCATGGCATTGGGGAAAAACTCAGGGGCAGAAAACAAGAAAACTCAGAGCTTGCTTTTGAGGCTAGCTATATAGGATGATGTTGAGCTTGAACCACACTGCTCACTGCTGCTGACACTAGAATCAGAGGTGGGCTGATGAGATGTAATATAAGCACCAGAAGTATTTGCTGCAAACCCCAAAGTGGAGCAGGGCGTCAGCAATGTCATTCTTTCTTCTCAATGTCACTAGAAGACTTGCTTATTTTTTCAATCCTCCATATATGAAAAAGAATAATACAAGAATTCAAAACAGGGTAGGCTTTTTGTGTCATTGGATTGGTATGGAGAATAAGTACTATAAGAGCTCATTGGACAGTTTTAAAAATCCATATTAAATCAACCATCAAATGTGAACAATTCTGATGAGCCAGAGCATTTGTATTCTAAACTCGTAGGGCTATTGGGAAGATCAAATGAAATAATCATTAGAAAGCACTTTGCACAGTGTCTGGCACAAAGCAAGAACTCAATAAGTGTTCATGTTTATGTAGTTATTATTGTTGATTGTCAGAACTTATCAGACCCGCATCAGCAAATAATGGTAAGTGGTCTGTCAGCAGGAACATGGAAACATTCTCATTACATAGAACTCAGTGTTGCAGGGAGAGTCATTAAAACAGGATCCAATTTTAGTCTCCTGGGAGACAGAAAATGCTAGGTTCTCCGGAAATTTTGAATCCTTCCTTGGGCATGTAGTTTAATTTTCCAAAATTAGATTGTATAATCTGTAAAATGAAAGTGATATTGTGCTGCTCTTCATAACACACCCAGGAAATTTTTAGGCACTATATAGTACAAAATGAAAAAAAACGTTATTTTTCCACAGGGCATAATTAGAAATAAAGAAGCGAGGTCAGTCACAAAATTCTGAGATATAAGGGAGGAAAGGAAGAAAAATTTCCCGCAGTTATTTTATGGCTGCCAGGTTAAACTCATACTTATCCAATGAGCCCCAAAATGGAATACCATTCTGCACCAACTGTACTGATGATAGTGATTCACGGAGTAAATGATAAGATTCCATCCTTCTAAAGTGCTTTTAGAAATGGATTCTAGTAAGTTTCATTTTGCTATTAGCCAATCACAAAAGAGACTACAATAGAGAAAAGTGAAGGCATCATGCTGAAGAGAAGATGCTGCATAAAAAAAAGGAAGAGAGGCCCCCTAATTTAGAGATATGGATGGAGAGAAGAGGCAGTTATGCTGTAACAGAAGGGAAACATTAAATAAAGCAATATGAGAGGAGAAAATAGCTGAGAATAGGAGAAAAATAATCAAGGAGAGGCAGAAATAAACTGAAATGCAAAAAAAAAAAAAAACGCAAAAGGACATTGAAGGGGAAATGTGGTAATTATCACACAGGTTAAATGCAAACAGTTAAAATGAAGGTGAAAAGCTTCTAAGAGGAATGAGTGAGCACTGAACTGAATTTCATCTTCTTTGTCACAATAAACTTGGAGTACCTAATAATTGTTAAGCCATTTTGAGATCCTTTCACCTCCACCAACTCCAGACTTCCCTTTCTACTTTTTTCTCTCCTTTTTTTTTTAAGGGGGTGGGGAGTCCTAAGAATAACGCAATGGCCTTATGCCCAGTGATATTCTAATTCCCTTCCAGTAAGTTCCACAGTGGTTCAGAGCCATATTCTGGGGTCTTAGAGACATCATTCTTCTCCCTTCCTCTGCTCGGATCATTGTGCTCCTGCGCATGCAGTTTGTATTATCAGTGGCACCTAGCCTGAGAAATCCAGGACCTATGCCAGCTCTTTAAGTAATATGACTAGCATCTAAAGAAACACAAGAAGCTCAAACTTCATCCTTTTGCAAATAAAATCATATTCAGAAAGGCTTTTGGTCATGAGCATTAAAAAAAAAAAGAAGAGTCACTTCCAGGAATCTCTCTATGTTCAAAACCCAGCTTAGAGTTCCCTACTTCTGAACATAATGACGGCCAGTAAATGGTGACTATGAAAAGAATTTGAAACATAAATTGTTATGCAACTGCTAGATAATAGAAACTCCCTCCACAACAGGGCAGCATTTCTGTTTCATGGCTTATTTTTTTCCTGGACTCTCCAAATCTGAAAGAAAGTGGACATGATTTCCTCTTTAAATGATTGAGACCCAGGCAAGTAATGTGAGTGGCCTCATTCACCCACATGTGGCACTGCTGTCTCCAACACAACAGAAGAGATGACCAAGACACCTAGCTCTCCAGCCAAGAGTTGAGGACTATTTTGGTATCATGGCAGACAATTATTGGTGGAAACTTGATGTTAGAAAATATAACATGAGAGATTTCTGTCAACATGGCAGAGTAAGTAAATGCTATGCTTACCTTCTCTCACAACCACATCAAAATTACAACTGAACTACAGAACAACCATCATTGAGAATTGCCTGAAGTCTAGCAGAACCAAAGCCCTACAACTAAGGATATACAGAAGAATCCACCTCAAGACTAGTAGGAGGCATGAAGACATGGAATGGGCTGGTCCCACACCCACGTGTAACCATTAAAATCAGGAGAAATATCTTGGCTTCAGAGGTGCCCCCAAGAGGAGTAAGGGGTTTTAGCCCCACACGAGGCTCCCCAGTACAGGGTTTGAGTGCCAGGGGGAGAAGTCCCCATCACTTCTAGTTGTGAAAACCAGCAGAGATTGTGGCTGAGTGAGATGAGGACAGCTGCAGTCCCAGGCAATCCTCTCAAAGGGCCCACATGCAGACTTACTCGATGATGGACTCACTCACTCTGAGGTCTAGCACTGAGGCAGCAACTCTATAGGTGCCAGGGACTTACGGGGAGGAACTGAGTTGTCTGGCTTCAGGACGAGGGCTGGAGGGGCAGCTTTCTCCCAGACAGAAGTACTGGCAGGATCCATTGTTTGTTGTTGAGCCTCTCGCCTCCCATAGTGCAGACAACAGCAGCCACCATATCTGAGTCTCCATCAACCTGACTAACACCATTCGTTCACCACCATCCTCAGGGATTCTGAGACCCTGCCCCACCAAACTTGCAGGCCCATCCAAGCCACTTCCAGTGGCTTTTCCATACAAACAGCCTGTCTTGACTCATGCTGCAGACTGTTCTAAAATCTCTCAAAGGTTCACAAAACCCAAATAAGCAGCATCTGACTTTGGCATGTCCTGTACCTCTGGCTGAGAAGCCCCAAGCCCAGCACTAGTAAAAGCAAATCTCGGTTCACAGATTGGCCTCTCAAGGCACCTCCAAGCCCAGTGCAGACAGCAGCCATCTGCGGATTGCTTTGTGGCTCGTACCAGGTGACCCCTGACAGGGCACAGTTTGTGGTTAAACTTGGACTGCAGTGGATCCTTTCCTAGGAGGCCCGAGGACTGCCACGCCTAGTGGCCAGCTTTGGACCAAGCCAGAGCATCACCCAGCTGCCTCCAAGGACAACACAACCAAAGGGCAGACTGGACAAGCACCAGAGCCCCACTGAAGCAAACCCTGCTCTGTGGGGTCAGCCCCTGCACCACAGTTCCTCCACTATAGTCATGGCCAGTCCTCACAAGTAATCAGCCTAAGAGTCAATCCCTTCCATTGATGTACAAACAGCAACCAAGGCTCAACTACAAGAGGAGGGCACACACAACCCACACAAGTGTCACCAACTCTGATGACCAGGGAGACTGCACCACTGGGTCTCACAGGATACCTACTACATAAGGCCACTCTACTAAGACTGAGAGTCATAGCAGCCCAACCTAATACACAGAAACAAACCTTGGGAGGCAGCCAAAATGGGGAGACAAAGAAACATGTCACAACTGAAAGAACAGAACAAAGCTCCAGAAAAATAACTAAACAAAATAGAGACAAGCAATCTACCAGACACACAGTTCCAAACACTGGTTATAAGGATGCTCAGTGATCTCAGGGAGAACTTCAACAAAGAGACAGGAAACATAAAAATGGACATAGAAAACACAAAAAAGAACCAATCAGAAATAAAGACTGCAATTACTGAAATGAAGAATACATTAGAGGGAGTCAACAGTACATTCGATGAAGCAGAAGATTGAATCACCGATTTAGAAGATAAGAGAGCAGAAAACATCCAATCAGAACACCAAAAAGACAAAAGAATCCAAAAAAATTAGGACAGTGTAAGGGGCCTCTGGGACAATATCAAGCATACCAACATTCACATCATAGGAGTACCAGAAGGAAAAGAGAGAGAGCATGGAATTGAAAATCTATTTGAAGAAATAATGACTGAAAACTTCCCAAACCTGGTGAAGGAAATGGATATTCAAGCCCAGGAAGCATGGAGAGTCCCAAACAAATTGAACCCAAACAGACCAAAACCAAGACAAATCATAATTAAAATGCCAAAAGTTAAAGACAAACAGAGAATCTTAAAAGCAGCAAGAGAAAAGCAGTTACCTACAAGGGAGTTCCCATAAGACTATCAGCTGATTTCTCAACAGAAACTTCACAGGCCAGAAGGGACTGGCAGGAAATATTCAAAGAGATAAAAAGCAAGGACCTACAGCCAAGATTAGTCTACCCAGCAAAACTATCATTTAGAATTGAAGGACTGATAAAGAGCTTCCGAGACAAAAAAAAACAAAACTAAAGGAGTTCATTAACACCAAACCAATATTACAAGGAATCTTAGAGAAACTCCTTTAAGATGAAAAAAAAAAAGATTTAAAAATATGAATAATAAAATGTCAATAACTATATATTTATCAACAATTAATTTCAGCATAAATGGATTAAATGCTCCAATCAAAAGACATACGATGGCTGAATGGATAAGAAAACAACCCAGGGCCACCGGGTGGCTCAGTTGGTTAGAGCACGAGCTCTCAACAAGGTTGCTGGTTGAATTCCTGCATGGGATGGTGGGCTGTGCCCCCCACAACTAGATTGAAAACGGCGACTGGACTTGGAGCCGGCTGTGCCCTCCATGGCTGGGTTGGAGGACAACTTGACTTAAAGCTGATGGGTCCTGGACAAAACACACTGTTCCCCAATATTCCCCAATAAAAATTAAAAAAAAAAAAAAAAGAAAACAAGACCTTTACATATGCTGCCTACAACAGACTCACTTCAGATGGAAAGACACACAAAGACTAAAAGTAAAGGGACGAAAAATGATATTGTATGAAAATGGAAACAACAACAAAAAAAGCTAAGTTAGCAATACTTATTTATACCAGACAAAATAGACTTTAAATCAAAGGCTATGACAAAGGCAAAGAAGGACCCAGTAATCTCACTTCTGGGTATTTATCAGAAGAAACTCAAAGCACCACTTTGAGGGGACATGTGCCTCCATATGTTCATTGCAGCATTGTTTACAATGGCCAATATGTGGAGGCAACCTGGGTGTCCATCAACGGATGAATGGATAAAGAAGAGGTGGTACATATATACAATGGAATGTTACTCAGCCATCTGCATAAACATGGATGGACCTAGAGGGGATAATGCTGAGTATAGTAAGTCAGAGGGAGAAAGGCAAATGTCATATGATTTCACTTATCAGTAGAATGTAAAGAACAAAATAAACAAATGAAACAGAAACAAACTCATAGATACAGAGAACATTTTGATGGTTGCCAGATGCGAGGCAGGGTGGGGATTGGGTGAAAAGGGGAAGGGATTAAGAAGTATAAATTTGGGCTGGCCCGGTGGCTCAGGTGGTTAGAGGTCCATGCTCCTAACTCCGAAGGCTGCCGGTTCGATTCCCACCTGGGCCAGTGGGCTCTCAACCACAAGGTTGCCAGTTCAATTCCTCGAGTCCTGCAAGGGATGGTGGGCTCCGCCCCCTGCAACTAAGATTGAACATGGCACCTTGAGCTGAGCTGCCGCTGAGATCCTGGATGGCTCAGTTGCTTGGAGCGCGTCCTCTCAACCACAAGGTTGCTGGTTTCGACTCCCGCAAGGGATGGTGGGCTGTGCCCCCTGCAACTAGCAATGGCAACTGGACCTGTTGCTGAGCTGCGCCCTCCACAACTAAGATCGAAAGGACAACAACTTGACTTGGAAAAAAAAAAAAGTGCTGGAAGTGCACACTGTTCCCCAATAAAGTCCTGTTCCCCTACTCCAATAAAATCTTAAAAAAAAAAAATTCAAAATTTGAGTGAAATCATTGCAGATTTACTGCAGTGTACCTACCTTCTTATGCAAAAACATATTTTTCTTTCTGGAATTTCTACTAAAAATAATATAACAAAAGCAAACTTTTCACACGATACATTTTGAACCATCCAAAGAAATACTTTAGCCTTCAGGGAATTTAGCTCCAGAACTGCTGCTAGGAAAATTAAAGCACTGGTTAATGCCTGAAGGGATAAAAAGATCAGCTAACCGACCCCCAAAAAAAGTTTTCTCCAAGATGTGAAATGTGTGTTCAATCCCAGATCAAGGGCTAGATGTTCAAAGGTCTATGTATGAGGTTTAACATTACTTTGGGAAAGTCTAGAAGAAAGTTTATCAGAGCAATGAAATAATTTTCAAGTAGGAGCAGTAGTGATACCAGTTCTTTATTCTTACAAAATCCACTATTTTGCTCTATACACAAAATCATTTAGTGCTTTTATATCCAATCATCTATATTCCTATAACCATAAAAAAATCAATTATGACATGAGCAAAAGACAAGAAAACTAACCATTCGAATCACTATATTTTGAAAGCTCTTTGCAAACAAATGTGAGATGGTTAAAAGAAGGGAGAATGATGAATTATTGATTACTAAAATTAAAAAAATCAACAGTATTTAAGTGATACTGTTTGAAATCTCAAGAATCTCTAATCCATTAAGAGTAGGTCATTAGTGGCATATAAAATGCCTGTTCAAAAAATATCAATACACATGAGGTATGCTCAGCTGCATAGACTCTGAGTCTGATCAAGATCCATGGTGGTCCATGTCACCCCCTTCCCGAAGCCTCCCAGATTGCTCCAGACCTCATTGCCTTCTCACTTCTAGAAATTCATAATGCATAAGAGATCTGGATCCTGGGGATACAGGGGTGAATGAAATAGACCGAGCCCTGCTCTCATCAAGTTTACTCTCTGATAGGAAAGGCTTAAATGCAATATAGCTATAAAGCTCTTAAAACAGCACTTGGAACATAGTAAATGCTCTATAAATGTTAGCTATTGTTCCTGTTGACACTGTTGTTATTTGTATTTACAGATAGGAGTCAGTGTTTTAAAAGTCTCTGATTTGTCCCATGTACAGTCTTCTTCTCACAAGATGCGAGGTTCTTGAGAGCAGGACTTGCTCATGTTCCATCCTTGCCACCTTCATAAGATGGGTGCACAATACAATGTATATGACAGCACTTGAAAATGTTTGAGAAATAATTGGTTCTTGAGCTCACTTCTCAGACTCTCCACTCTAGACTTGTTTAGGCCTTGCTAAAGGATAGAAAATGCTTAACTATCCCCAAATGGCCAACTTGAGTATTTATTATTACAGAGGCAAGCTAGATATGGGACTTACCCCAGAGATGTGTCTCCCAAACTTACCCAACCTTATTCTGCTCTGACACCCACCTTTTAACACAAATAAGGAACAGCTACCATTTACTCAACGGTTACCTTGTAGTAGATGCTGTTAAATGCTTTCCAGGTCTTACTTCTTTTTCAGTAAAATATATATTTTTGCCCAAGCCATGGTAAGAATCTTGCTAACCATCAGGATTAATAATGTGAAGAGAATTCATTGCCACCACCTCATCATTTTTCCGTCCTTCTCTCTAGTCTTTGTTCAACTATTCTTGCTTTACTGCTTTGACTTATTGTATTAAACTGTGCCCCAATACATCAGTGGATCCTCCTGATTTTTACACATCTCCTCATCACCTAGGGTAAAAGTCTGAAGTGTACTTGACTCTCCCTTCTCTTTCTGTTACCCTTACATTTAACCCATCAGGTCCAATCATACCATCTCTTATTTGTTTTTATTTTCTTGACAGCTTATCCTGTCTTCACTTTCTCCATGCTTCAGTTCAGTTCACCCTACAACACCACTCTGGCCATGGTATTTCTTTATTTTAAAAAATTAATATAGAATACGGAAATGTTAGTAGTAGTTGCCACCACGTAGGGAGCAAGATGGCTAGAAGAATATGATGAAAGGGAGACTCACTTTTTAAAGATTTTTTGTTGTTGTTCTTGAATTTTGTTATGTGAATGCATTAAAACTAAATAAAATTAAAATTTTGCAGTAATCAATTATTTTTTAAAAAGAGTGGAATGCCTTCCCATGAACAACTAAATTGAGTCTCTATTCTTAAACCTGACAGACAAGTACTGCTCTGGTTTGACTCCAAGCCACATTTCCAGCCTAATATTATTCAGCTCTCCCTCTGTTTATACTCCATATCCAGGCCTTTACTAATACGTAAAAAATTTTTATTCTGCACTTGCCACACAGAATGTTTCTTCTGTCTTTACCAACAAAATCTTATTCAACTTCAAAAGCCCAGCTTAAAAGCAATCTCTTTCACTAATTTGATCCAGATAGTCTGTAAACTCAATATACCTGTGTATGGTTCTTTTAGCACTTCTAGCACAGTTTCCAGGAAAAGATAGGAGTAAGCACCTACTGAAGCCAGGATGTGGATTCTCCGTGTGTTTTACAACATCCCATGCTCTGTACATCAATTTTCTCATTCTGTTTAAACGGTCATCATAGACGTACCTTTCTCATAGGGTTGTCCATTCTTTCAAATATTTTTTAGCTGGATGCCATCTATGAAACAGGCACTGATCTGGATCCTGGGGATACAGGACTGAATGAAATAAACCAAGCCCTGCTCTCATCAAGTTTACTCTCTAATAGGAAAGGCTTAAATGCAATATACCTATAAAGCTCTTAAAACAGCACTTGGAGCATAGTAAATGCTCTATAAATGTTAGCTATTATTACTGTTGACACTGTTGTTATTTGTATTTACAGATAAGAGTGAAATTAAGGCTTGTAGATTATTAAACAAAACGCTGAATGTCAAAGAGCTAATAAGGGATTCCAACTCATGTCTTCCTGACCCATAAAACGGGTGGCCTTTCTACTAAAGGGGCTCCCAAATCAGACTGCACATCAGAATCATTGGTGGAGCTTTAAAGAAAGTAGAAATTCGCCCCAAGTGGACTAAGTCACAAATTCTGGAGATGAGCTGAGAAGCTGTATTTTTTAATGCTTCCCAGATAATTGTGATGTGCTGTCACATCAGAGAATAACTGTACTACAGTAAAATCTTGCCCATGCTACTTTATTATGCCTATTTGTAAATATCTAATCCATAATTTCATTAAAGATAGGTTCCTCATTTTCAAATTTGGGTTTTGTGCCTTATAAGCACTCCATAAGTATTTGGGTAATTAGTTGCTTAACTATTTAATTAAAGTTGCTCCTAAAATGCATATACTCACAGCTGTGGTACTAGACGTGGGTTATGAGCTGTCATTGATCTTTCCAGGGATATTTATTACTCAGCGAAGAACCGGTACTTGAGAAGGACAGGTTAAATAAACATCTGGGAATGGAACTGAGAGAGCCTCCAAACCAAATGTTAGCCACATCATTGCACAGCCTCGGGCCCCTTAGCTTACCTTGCCCACACTTCATCGATAACTTCAGTTAAAATGCAGAATATATACTACTAAAAAATCACGGGGATACGAAAGACAGTTTGGGGAATATAATCAATAATGTTGTAAAGATTTTGTAGGTTATCCAATGGACACTTGTCTTATTAGGTAGACCAGGGATGGTGTAGATGCTGTTGCATAAAAACGGCAAGGACCAAGAAACTCAAGCGGCACGCGGAGATCAGGGAGAACAGAGCTTTATTACACCGATGCTCAGCGGGATCCTTCCCAAAAGACTGAGCCCCTAGCAAGGTTTTGAGCAGGTTTTTATGGGTTGGGGACTTCCTTGAGTCAGGGAAGGGGTAGGTGTCATCTGGTGATTGGCTCAAGGTGTGGCTTCGAGGGGATTATGCGGAAGTGGGCTGGGGCTTAGGCTGTGGACTTCTCTCTCTGCTGGGGCCACCATTTTAGCTCAGTTGCACGTGGCAGGGAACCATTTTAAGGTCAGTTTCCCCATCAATGCCTGACCACTGCGCTGTACACCTGAAGCTGAAGCTGAATAATACTGAATGTCAAATATATATATATATATATATATATATATATATATATATATATATATGTCACAGGATGTAGAGTACAGCATAGGGAAAAGTGTCAATGGAATTGTAACAGCTACATACGATGTCAGAGGGTAGTAAATTGGGGAGGGGGGTTATCACTTTGTGAGGGGTATAAATGTCTAACTATTACATTGTTTTGTACACCTGAAACTAATAATAAAAAATTAAAACATCAAAAATCAGAAGATTCCCCCCTCACCCTCGCCCAGCCCAGTTTCATTTCTTTCAAGTTGACACATGTATCTGGTTTGGAAAATAGAGGGGTGGGGAAGTCTCTTTTTTAAAAGAAAAAAATATCCTTTATTCTTTGCACACCACAAACATGGAGTTCACTGCTATACGTTAAGATTAGAAAGCAAGATCCCCAAATGCAGTGGCTGATTATTCACAGTAGACATATTAAGTCAAGAAGCTTATTTTTCCTCTCTTTGCTAAGGCACAAAGCCTGAGGCTATATGCATTTTTATTACACTTTACTGTCTTGGTTTCAGTTGAGGATTAAAAAGAAAGTCAAGGTACAATGCACGTATCCTGGTGGATTTTAGGATTTCTTGCTTTAGTGAAAGGAAGAATCTCATAAAGTACCTCAGATTATTGTTCAAGAAAGTATACCTACTTCCCTGATGACCTAGAAATTCAATCTTTTGTTTCTCCTATAGAAGATCACATTGTATTTTGGAATTTTTTTCCCTGTAGTTTTCTGTACAATGTACAAGCCACATTTTAAAAATAGCTTTCATTTATATTTGAGGTGAAAATATCTAAAATAGTGCTAGAAAGTCTTCTGGCTATTCAGAGAGCTTATAAACCACCTGGGTTTAGGACGAGGTGGAGTGAGAAAGGAGGGGAGCAGGGGGGGAGAAGGGGAGGGCTCAGTCCGAAGAGTGTAAAGAAGACTGAGAAAGACTGGAGAGACTGAGGGGATGTGAATTCATGTCAGTTTTAACTCCAGTTCTGACAAATCTTCACTGAGAAACAAAAGAAGTACGTTGCTCCAGCCTCTCCTTCGTTAACTTTTGCTGCGACATTCGACTTTTGTGGATTTTTGACCCATTTTGGAGAAAAAACTTGCAATCCATTAACACAGTGAAAGGGTTAAGAAACATAAAGTGTACTTAATTATGTAACTGGCTCCTTATTTTCTGGTATGCGAGGAAGGGAGAAGGACTGAATGTTGTGAGATTTGGAAGTACGGTAGAGGAGACCTACCAGTTTATTGATTTGTAAAGAGAAGTCTGGTACTGGTTTGGCAGCTCTGCGTCAGTGAGAAAAAAGAAAGGAGCTTTTCAGGGGCCAGGAGGAAGAGAGCTGGGACCTGTAAACAGGGGCTCGTGGCAGACAAGGTTCTTTGATATGCGGTCAGATTGACTGTGAAAGAAGTCAAGGTCAAGAAGCTTCGGAACTGCTGGGAGGATAGTGTAGGAGAGTTGATTTCCTTGGTTAATGATTGTTGCATGCATACTTCAGCAAATTCTCCCTCCCAACCATCATTATACAGTAGAATTCACTAAAAATCTGCAAGTATATTATTACCCAAAATATAAGGGTCTCACCACTGTGACAAAAAAAAAGTTGCATTGCCGGTGCTTTGTCATTTTTCATTTATTTTCACAATTTCAACCTCTTTCAGTATGAATCTGCTAACTGCTATGTATGTTGCCTTGTTCTGTTTTCTTTTTTTTCAGATGATCCCAGTTCTATTTTATCCCCTTGATAATGATTTCAAATTGCCACTTCTGGTCCCTGGGGAAACTCCTGTGTTCTAATACCAGGAGGCATAATTATGTAATTACCATATGAGCATTATGCTACTTATGGCCCAAAACGCCCCTAAAAAGGAATGCTCCAATGGCCTCAGAAAATTTTTTATGAGAATGATATCTTCCAAATGTGGAATAAATAAAGCTCAGGAATAAATAGCTGAAGCTGAAATGTAAATGATTTAATGTAATGGTGTCGCAAGGTGACAGCCACTTGACTTTGGTTCCTGCTGCAAATCATGAGATACATTAGGAAAGCTTTTAAAAGGGAACCTATTTTTTAAGATAACATCTGCATCAAGTTACATCATCCAAGCAGAGTAGTTCAACTTGTCTCTTATCTCTTTGAGACAAAAAAAAAAAAAAAAAGCAGAAGAAAGGCTTCCTATGATCTCTTCCTTTCCTATCACATTTTTTCAGAACAGTCTGTGGCTATAACTAAAACTAAAGATTTTGACAAATGAAGCAGGATAGGAGGTTGATTGCTGCTTTTCTAAATTAAAATTAATGATACCCTTAAGGCACTTGAGTCTATGAAGTCGACTTAATGTTGATATAACCTGACTCCATTATCACAAAATGAGACAGTTGCATGAGCATGAAAACCAATAAACAAACTTCCAAGGTGCATTTGAGAAATCGGTGAGGTGAAAGCTGAAGGCTTAACAATGGACAAAGGATTTCCTGTTTGTCCTCCCTTGCTTTCTGGGTGATGGAAGAGTTCGTCAGAATTAAACGAATAATGTTTGCGGGGAAGTGGGCTCCTGTTCACATCAGCTCCTTCATTTTAGGTACTTTTTGTTTGCCTCAGCAGAGTCTGTGTGCTCTTCTGGTGGGCTGTACAGAACATAATTTGGGAGGGCATGTGGGAGGCGGAGGGGTGGGTGGAGGATAGAGGAAAGCGAAAAGAGGGAATAAGGAAAGGAGTCAGAGAGTGAAAAGGGAATCAGCACAGAAATATAAAATAGAAGGGGGAAAAGCTCTCAGAGAGGAATATAAAAAGAGGTGGATGAATGATGGTCTCAGATGGCACGCATTAGCATCCGTGCCGTAAATCACACAAAATCAACGAATAATTATACTCTGACTCAGACTGCTCACTGTGTTAGTCCTGGTTGCTTTCCTGTACTCTATCTTGGAGTCAAATGCAAGAAACTCTGTTTAACTTGTAAGTATCTCAATGTCAGGAAAACACATTCATAAGTAAATTCAAGGACAAGAGAATTCAGCCAGGTTTTGCATTCAACAAGCCCAGATTGTTTTGCCACAGAGCTGCACCTATCACAAGTCCTCATTCCAAACCTTGTCTTAGACCATTTCTTTCAGTCACAACTCAAAAGAAATTAGAATTACAAGAACAATGGATTTTAACTGAAAAAGATTACAATTTGTTTAAAGGATTTTAAGTGAAGCTATAATAAATAAATCTCAGGAGAGTTTCCAGGATAATGTTTGGGCATGTATTTTTGAGTGCTACAAGGAAGAATTTGAAAGTAAGACTGCATTATGAAGGCCTCCCCCAATGCAGATACATGCATGCAGAACACGATACAGACTGCAAAATTTCAGGGCAAAAACTCATGAATAGATTGTGGAGAGACATTTGTGTGCATGTGAATTGTTGATTCAACCATCAACACAACACAAGGAGGGTTTTTGTTTGTTTGTTTTTATGGGCTCATTAGTGTAGGTGTGAAGTCTGGGTCTTGCATGCCCATGGATATTTATCAAGGGTCTTGACAAACAGAGCCAGAAAATCAAAATGTACACGCCCAGTCATACCTTTTCCCAAGACTGAAGTAAACACGATTTATACTCGTATATGTAGTGCCAGTAAGAAAACTTGGATGCTAGGGGAAAATCACATTGTCTAGCAATGTATTTCCACATCAGGAGGGAATTCTTGGCTCTCCTAAACCTTTAGTAAAGATAAAAACTTAAAAGTCATTAACTAACAGGTCAAAAGAAAAAGTGGGAGGCCTTGAGAATTTAAAACAAAGTTAAGTACCAAACATCTGCATTTGGATAAATTTATTTCAAATTATTTCTAGGAGCCACAATGTTGTCTGCCCTTTTTCTTTCTTCTTTTCTTTTCTTTCTTCTCTTTTTGATTTATTTAAAGCAATTTTGAACAAAAATAAAGATACCCTTCAGAATACAGAGGACTGAGCTTTGGGAAACAGTCACAGCTGGGAATGAAGTGTGTTAGCATTAATTTAGTTGAATGACTTGGTGCTCGTTCATTATCCTCAAAATGACACTTTCAGGTCTACCATAATCATGCTTAACATAGTGCCTAATAGATAACAAGAACTCAAAAAGTCTTATTCATTTACTTATCAAATATTTATTGAGCGTCTCCTATACATTAGGCCTTGTGCTAAACTGTGAACAAGACAGATAAGGTCCCTATCTTCATGGGCGAGGAACTTGCATTCTAATATTTTTTTTAAATAAATGTGGACACATTTTTTTAAAATTTTTTTTTAATTAAAGTTTATTGGGGTGACAACGGTTAGTACAATTACCTAGATTTCAGGTGTACAATTCTGTATTACATCATCTATATATCACATTGTGTGTTCACCACCTAGAGTCAGTTCTCCTTCCATCACCATATATTTGATCCCCTTTATCCTCTTCAACCACCCCCTGACTCCCTTACCCTCTGGTAACCACTAAACTACTGTCTGTATCTGTCAGTTTTTGTTTGTTTGTTTGTTTGTTTGCTTCATTTGTTTGTTGCTTTCAGTTTTATGTCCCATGTATGAGTGAACTATATGGTTCTTGACTTTCTCTGACTTATTTCACTTAGCATAATAATCTCAAGATCCATCCATGTTGTTGCACATGGCAGTATTTCATCTTTTCTTATGGCAGAATAATATTCCATTGTGTATATATACCAGTGGAAGGCAGTGTGGTGATTCCTCAAAAAATTAAAAATAGAATTACCATATGACCCAGCAATCCCTCTTCTGTGTATCTACCCAAAAAAATCTGAAAGCATTTATCCATAAAGATATATGTGCTGTGATGTTCATTACAGATTTATTTACGGTGGCCAAGACGTGTAAACAACCAGTGTCCTTTGACAAATGATTAGAAAAAGAAGATGTGGTATATAGACATGTTTTTTAATGGCACGAAAGAAGGGAGAGCTCTACAAACAGTACATTGCCTACAGGATTCATCTTAAATGAGAAAGCAAAAGAGAATAATAAGTAGTCCTCATAGATTTTGTAGGGAAGGAAGACATCCCTTCTTCCCTGCTAGGGTCTATGGCTGGCCTAATAATTAAATTGATATAAGACAGATTAACAGAAGAAAAACAAATTTAATTTCATATGTACAGGAGCCCATAAAAATATGAGACTCAAAGAAGTGTCCAAAACAGGCAGCTTTTATACTTTTTAGACAAAGAAACAATACATTTGTGAAGAATTGACAAGTCAAAGGGGTTTAGGCGTGGGGTAGAAATTTAATGAGCAAGTAACAAGGTTTGTTATACAGCCTTCTTGACCCTGAATTCCCTATCTATGGTGATGAGGATGTCTCTCTGCCTCCTGGTAGAGGGTGGGGACCTTTCACGTGGGAGATTCATTTTCTGCTTTCAGGGGGACAAAGGACGTCAGAGTGTCCTTCCACCAGCTGTTTCTTAAGTAACTTTAATTAAAAGTGATCAATATGCCAGAGTGACATATTTTGGGGTGGCATATTCTGTTCCCCTTCACTTTCAAATAGGATTATTTAAAAAATAGAATAAAACAAATGTGGAGATTTGGGTTATGGATTTGTATTACAAATTATTGCTTTGTAAAATTTTTTAAATTCAGTATTGTAGGCATAATGATTTATAGGATTTTCCTCTTTTCTGTTTTTTTTAATTTTTAAAATAATGTTTATATTTCAATTATAGTCGACACTCTTCTGTTTTTAACACTGATCCTCAAAAAAGAATGAGGGAAGGGAGGGAGGGAGAGAGGGAAAAAGGGAGGGAACGAGGGAGGGGGGTGACAGTTTTTCCAAAACCACATATGTTGGGAATCTTGAAAAACAAATCTCTCATTTAAAATATAGTTGTTATGGTGAAGACCCTTGAATAAATGGTACATTAATTCGTTCAACTAATATTAGTTGAGCACCTGCTATATGCCAGGTACTGTGCTAGCCACTGGGGATATAATAGGGAAAGAAAGATGTGTCCCTGTCCTCACTGAGCATATGAAAAAAGAGACTGTTTTCGCTGTCATATTTTTACTGAAGAATTGCTGCAAATTAGATCATGAGTACTCATGGAGCAGATGGCAGTTTTCTGCCCATCTGGGGTAGTTCTAAAGAATAGACCCTTGTGTATCAATAGATCAGATTTCTTCCAGTTCTAAGCTTTGTGATCTATGATCTAATAGTAGAAACAGGATGTATGCTTCCCAAAAGCTGTTATACATGTATTACTTTTTATAAAAGGAAACAGAAGTATTGCCTATTAATTTAGAGGAAATCAGGTTCTTTTTGTCTCTTTAAATAATTCTGCTTAAACTCCTTTTGCTCTTTCTTCTCTGCTCACTTTCTAATGCTCAGTCCTACCCCCTCTTATTCTTCCTTCCCTTTCCTTCTCTTAATGACTAAGACAAATTGCTCGTCTCTAACTGGCTGTACCTAACATCTCCAGTTGAAGGTTTCACTGTTAGGTCAAATTTATCATTTTCCAAATGAATTCATAGACATGTATGCCATCGCTCCCCTTTCTAATTTCCATATTTCCATCAGCAATATCCTCATTCTCCCAGTCTTCCACACTGGAAATCCGGAAGTTCTATTTGCTTCTTCAAAAATTTAGCTCTAACACCAAATTGATTAGTTCTTTTCTTCTTTCAAACTACCTCCTAATCTACACCTTCTTTCCCATTCCAGGCAACACAATCTTAATTGTAACACATATCACCCCAAGTCTAGTCAATTACAAATCAAATTCCTTTCTTTGCCTAGTTGCTCACAGAATAAAGTGCTTTGTTCTTTGTTATAATAGTATTAAAGTATAGTTAACATACAATATTTTATTAGTTTCCTGTGTACAACATAGTGATTAGATATTTACATATCTTACGAAGTGATCACCACGTTAAGTCTAGTACCCATCTGTCACCATACAAAGTTATTGCAATATTATTGACTATATTCCCAATGCTGTATATTACATCCCTGTGACTTGTTTATTTTATAACTGGAAGTTTGTACTTCTTATTTCCCTTCACCTTTTTCACCCATCCCCCCCACTATCCTCTCCTCTAGCAACCATTAGTTTGTTCCTTATATTTAGGAGTCTGTTTCTGTTTGGGGTTTAATTTTGTTTTGTTTTGCTTTTTAAATTCCACATATAAGTGAAATCATACAGTATTGTCCTTTTCTGTCTAAGTTATTTAATTTAACATAATACCCTGTAGGTCCACACATATTGTTGCAAATAGCAAAATATTCCTTTTTTATGGCTGAGTAATATACATATAATATATATAATATTATATATAATACATATCACATCTTCTTTATCCATTCATCTATCGTTGATTACTTAAGTTACATTTATATCTTGCCTATTGTAAATAACGTTGCAATGAACATAGGGATGTATATATCTTTTCAAATTAGTGTTTTGGATTTCTTCGGATAAATACACAGAAGTGGAATTGCTGGGTCATAAGGTAGTTCTATTTTTAATTTTTAGAGGAAACTCCATGCTGTTCTCCATAGCGGCTGTACCAATTTGCAACCTACCAACAGTGTACACAGATTCCCTTTTCTCCACATTCTTTCCCAACACTTGTTATTTGATGCCTTTTTGATAATAAACCATTCTGACAGGTATGAGATGATACCCCTTTGTAATTTTCATTTCCATTTTCCTGATGATTAGTGATGTTAACCATCTTTTCATGTGTCTCTCAGGCATCTGTATGTTTTCCTTTGAAAAATGTCTGTTCAGGTTGTTTGCCCATTTTTAAATCAAATTGGGTTTGTTTGTTTTTTATATTGTGTTCTATGAGTTCTTTATATATTTTGAATATGAACCCCTTATCAGATGTATCATCTGCAAATATCTTCTCCCCTTCAGTGAGTTGCCTTTTCATTTTGTTGATGGTTTCCTTCACTGTGCAAAAACTTTTTGGTTTGATGTAATCCCATTGGTTTATTTTTGCTTTTGCTGTCTTTGCCAGGGGACACATATCCAAAGAAAATATTGCTAAGACTGATGTCAAAGAGTTTCCTGCCTGTTTTCTTCTAGGAGTTTTATGGTTTCTGCTCTTACATTTAAATCTTTAATCCATTTTTAGTTTGTTTTTGTATGTGGTATAATAAAGTGATCCAGTTTCTTTTTTCTCTTGCATGTAGGGGTCCAGTTTTCCCACCACCATTTTTCAATTAGGCTGTCTTTTCCCTATTGTACGTTCTTGCCTCCTTTGTCATAGACTAATTGACCACATAAGCATGAATTTATGGACTCTCTATTCTGTTCCATTTATCTATGTGTCCATTTTTATGCCAGTGCCATACTGTTCTGATTACTATAGCTTTTTAGAATAGTTTGAAATCAGGCTGTGTGATTCCTCCAACTTTGTTCTTCTTTCTCAAGTTTGCTTTGACAATATGGGGTCTTTCATGGTTTCATAGAAATTTTAGGATTATTTATTCTAATTCAGTGAAAAATGCCATTGGTATTTTGATAGGGATTGCACTGAATCTACAGATTGCTTTGGGTAGTATGGACTTTCTAACAATATTAATCCTTCCAATCCATGACCATGATATATCCTTCCTTTTATTTGTGTCATCTTCAGTTTCTTAAATTAATGTCTTATAGTTTTCAGAGTATAGGTCTTTCACCTCCTTGGTTAAATTATTCCAAGGTATTTTATTCTTTTTGATGAAGTTGTAAATGGGATTATTTTCTTAATTTCTCTGTCTGCTAACTAGTTATTAGTGTATAGAAACATAATTGAGTTCTATATATTAATTTTGTATCCTGTAACTTTACTGAATTCATTTATTAGTTCTAATAATTTTGGGTGGAATCTTTAGGGTTTTCTATATACAGTATCATGTCAGTGCTTTGTTGTTAAGTAACTGCAGTCTGTAAGGGTCTTATGTGCCTTCACATTTTTCTCTTTGTTAAAATTATTTCTCTGTTTATTCAAGTGTGTATTCAATCCACGCAATACCTTTCTCCAAAGATAATTTGTGAAAAGATATATTTTATGCTTAATTCTTTCATCATTATTTGGTCAACTAGTCATTTTTAATTTCAGTCTTACTCTCATACATGTTCTTAAGTTTGAGTTATAGGGATGGGAATTCAACTTTTATTGCATTTTAACTTCTTGACAAATTGGGTCTACACTGGAAACTACCACTAGAGTTCTTCTTATATGAGCAGGAAACAACCTTCAGAGATCAAGGGCCAATAATAGACTCAGACACTGCATCCACATGGTCCCTGTGAAGCTCCTAACATTATTGCCAGAGCACATGGCATGTGGTGTACTCATACTCCTTCACCATCTGCATGTTCCCCTTGGGATTTCTTTTTCAGTATATGAAAAGATTTCTGGTCAGTGTCCATTCCCATATGGCCTCCTCATTCACTCCTCCCTACCCCTAAGCTTTCACATTCATTTTGATTAATTTGTTCATGAAATGACCCATTCTGCATTTAGAAATAATTACATATTCCAAACATTCATCTGCATGTGTTCTTCTACAGTCCTTCTCTATAATCTTATGGTATCACATTCTTCATGACCAGGATCTGACCTTGCATGGGACCATAAAATATACTGATGATTAAAGTTATAGATGTGCACACTAGATTTTGTTTGCATTTAATAATTAATTGATTAGTGGCGACCGGTTGGCTCAGTTGGTTAGAGCACAGTACTCATAACACCAAGGTCACCAGTTTGATCCCCGTATTGGCCACTGTGTGCTGCACCCTCCACAACTAGATTGAAAACAACAACTAGACTTGGAGCCGATGGGTCCTGGAAAAACATACTGTTCCTCAATATTCCCCAATAAAAATATTTTTAAAAAATTAATGGATTAAAAATAGAAACATTAGAAGGCTATCTTCTCATGAAATATTTACAAAATACTTTTTTAAAACTTTAGTCTCTAAAATAGCAGTTAAGAGCAAGAGCCAGACTGAATAAGCTTGAATCGTGGCTTTGTCAATTTACTAACTCCTTAAGCTTAGGGAAGTTTGGTTTTGGTTTGGTTTTGTTTTTTTAACCTCTCATACCTGAGTTTCTACATCAATGAAGTGGAGAGATAATGTTACTTCTTACCACAGAGTTATTGTGAAGATTAAATAAATTAATTCATGTAGTCATGAGCAAAGTACTTAACAAATATTCACCATTTTTTGTATTGTTTGTGGTATCTTGCACATTATAACCTTTTCTCCATTTATTAACCATAATAGCAACAATAACAGTAGCTGCTAAATTTATTAAGCAACTATTACCTGACAGAAACTAGGCCAGACACCGCACATGTATCATCTTATTTAATTCCCACAAAACTCTATGAGGTAGGTCATACTGTTGTCCCATTTTACTGATAAGGAAAGTTAAGATTATTCACCCAGGGACATGCAGTATGCACTCAGTATCAGTGGGCATTGTTTATTTTCCCATATCTATCTGTCTCCCTCTTTCTCTCTCGCTTTATCTCTCTCTCTCTCTCTCTCTCTCTCTCTCTCTCTCTCTCTCTCTCTCTCTCTCTCACACACACACACACACACACATTTATCCATCAGTTTGGTCAACTAGTCATTAAACAAAGATTTACTACTACTTACTATGTGCAGAGTTCACTGAATCCTGCAGGAGGGAGGGTGGAGAGGAAAGATAAGCAAGGAATGGTCCCTGCTATCAAGGAGTTCACAATCCATTGCGGGAGATACTCATCTCAGCATAACTAAAATGGATGATACGCTAGAAGTGTTCCAAGTATAAAGCATGTGCTTTGAGAATGCTGAGGAAGCAATCACTTCTTACCTAGGGGATTGGAAAATAAGCATAAAAACATATAAAAAGCCTGGAACTGGGAGAGAAGGAGGATAAGAGCATGCCAGAGAGAAGGAGCAGCACAAACATTTCACACCAGTGTTATATTAGCTGGAATATCACAGGACAGGCAGATAGTGTTTAACTGGAGTACAGGGTCGTAAGACTGGGAAGGTAGCTTTGAAATGTTCTTCATGCTTTTGTGTGCATAACAATGAAGCAAACCCTGCATTTTTTGAAACTCTACTTGGTTTTCCAAATATTTCGGCCAAGCAAAGATGGGCAAGGCTAGGGAGAAAGTGAAAAAAAGGAGATTGTTCTAGACGTATGCTAGATAATTAACATTGGAAGGTGAGAGTTGGCTTTGGACCAGTCTACCTAAGCCACTTGTGTGGTAAGTTTAAGACCTATTTTACCTCTTGGGAATTATCCACACCAAAGGAGCAAGCCCACTCCGGGTCTGGTGGCTCTGGACAAGTACTGACCAAACCGCAGCTTAGCATGGGCTATTGAGAACCAAGCCAAGATCCAATATTATGGAGCTAGGATGCGTGGGGCCGCCACTAATATCTGGTTGGCAAAATGCCACATGACAAAGTATACCATTCACCCATAAAACTCTTCCTTTTTTTCCCCACCCAGAATAGAATTTACTAAGCTATCAGGATATTGTGTCAATATGTTATAGAAAACCTAAGAAGAAAAAAAAATGGTAATTTTTACTCCATGCCATCTAAAGATATACTTCCTAGTAACTTCAAAGTCCACTAAAAAACTGAAATCTGAAAATTTCTTTCATCTCACTATCCACCCTGTATTTACCCTAAATTTAAGCCTTGCCTCTATTTCTTTGATACTTAAGTACTAATGAAGTATTGGTTACTTATTATTAATGATTAATTATCACTCAATGATCCATTAATTATCAATCAATATTATTGCAAAAAACATTCGTCAAAAACAATAGACTGATTAAGATAAAGTATGTCATTTCTGAGGTCCTTCAGTCACCTAATATAAGAGTGAATGGCAACCTCCCTAACTTTCTCGTGAAAGATTTAGAGTTTGCATTTTTGATGGTACTAATTGGAGCAGTAAGTTCATTTGTGGCTGCCATTGAGTAGAGTGCTTTAAAAAAATCTCATTTTAACATTGTCAAGATTGCAGATCTTTTTTGTTTAGCCTTGATTTGATAACAATGGGTCTTGGAGGCTATATACAATAAGCAGATATTAAAACCAGGGTTCTAACTTGTTGCTTTAGTGTTCCAGCCTTAGAGGCACAAAAGATCTTACCACAAGGATACACTGTTTTCATTGTTCCTCATTGTATATGATAAGGGAACATCATTTCTCTCCTCTTCCTCCCAGGTGGCCGTCGAGGACCGCATCAGGCAGCTGCACGAAGCTCACAGGGACTTTGGCCCGTCGTCCCAGCACTTTCTTTCCAGTAAGTTGGTGTCACCTTTCATTGCTTAACCTCTTCATTGTATCTTGGTGGCTAAGAAATTAGTTGAATTACAGTCATCTCTGCCAAATGCACTGGAGGCATAAATCATCCTGAAAGATAACTTGGTGGGTGAATTCCCAAGGTTAGGAAGAGGAGGACCAATTAGATCATTTTGTCCAGACTTCACCAAATCCGTAATTGTCTCCTGCAGTGTATTCTCAAGTGCTAACTTGGATAATATTTTTGAGTCTTTAGTTCTGCTTATAGCAGTTCACTTCATACCACTGGTAATTGTGCTAGCATATAGTTATGATGTAATAATTCAACATCTATTACTATGAATCTATAATTCTTTATCTCTATAAATACTCCCTGCTTCCAAATTAGAACCTCAGCCTGTTATGTTTCCTTCTCCTAACTATTCTTACCGCTTTTATCCTTGACCTCTATTCATTATTTTCATTTTCCAGTTTTACTATTTTATTGTTTTTATAATTAATTATATTTTATACATATTCTTAATTAACATTGTATTTTTAATAATTAATACTAGAGGAACAGCCTTAGTTAACTGAAAGTTTAATAGTGGAACAGCCTATTAATATAATAATCCATATTAAATTGTCACGTTCCTGTTTTCTTCTGACTAATGTTGTTCATTTATACCACTCTTTCTTTCATTACAAAAGTATATACGTTGAGTTTTTTTGGTATTTAAAAAGCCATACTTCTACCATATGGAGTTAACATATGATAACATTTTGACGTTATTTGTTCTGGTCATACACGAGTATTAGGAGGGTTTAACCATCATTTTAAGGCAATTACTTTGGGCCTGGCAATGTTACAAATATGAACTAATGTCATCTATCAGGTAGATATAGCAACCTATCGGTAGATACCATTATTGTACCCATTTTAAAGATGAAGACACTGAAGCACACCCTCACACAGCTAGCAAGTGATAGAGCCAGGATTCAAACCCAAGAAGTTGGCTTCAGCATCTGTGTCTTTAACCACCACACTGGACTGTCTCTTACTTAATTTACATATGTTATAGAAAGGAAGTCATTCTATATGATCTCCCTTCATTCTTCTGATTTCCTTTATTGCCATTTTCTAGTCCTTTCTTTACCACTTTCCATAGATAAATAAAAAGATCCATGCTCACAAACATTTTAAAGTATTTGTCTAGATGCTTTCACGTGTCTCTCCAGTTGGCCATTACCTTTTACAACAAAAATTCCTAGACGGTGGTTGTCCTGTCTTTTTGTTATACACTGACAAAGTATTAAGTAAGGAGTTGTCTTATTGTCTGACTGGGTCTAACCTTATTATTTGTATGCAGTTGTTATTTGAACAGTATCACACATGCTTCGGAGGTGCCAAGAAAAAAAGAGGCAGGTTAAAACAGTGCACGTAGTTGAGTGGGATTATGATGGCTTTTAGGAATGGCTCTAGAACAATTCGAAGCCCTGCAGATTTTGTCTTTTGTATTTTTCTAAATCTCTGGTCTGCTTAAGTTGCCTTGGTGGCAGCTATTCTGTTCTATTTCTTTGAGATTAAATGCAATAACATACTTGCAATTGACTTGTAAACGATAAATAAAAATATTACTATTATGAATCTTAATTACTCCTCAGACACTATATATATTCATTCATCCTTCATTCTTTCTGCATGCCCCACCTGAATTCCCATGTCTTCCCATTAAAACCTATTCTCAGAAAAATGATATGTTATACTCATTTAACCCAGGTGACAGGTAAAGTTTAATGTGTACTTCTCCTGGGTTATTTGCATTTTAATAGGGTGAAAAGCCATAAACGTGAGGAATGGCTCTCTGGTGGTAGAACATCAGCCATAATCTCTGAGCTGTGAGGAAAGAAATTTGAGGGGCCACGTGGAGCATCCTCACACCTTTCGAACCATATCACACAGGTGCCCACTTCCAGAAAGGTCAGACCTCAAGAAACAGATACTGATAAAGACACTGAGCTACCTGCCTAAATGGAGCTATCCCTGGAAGTCACCAATTTCTTGGATACTCATGTGGAATATCAATATATGCTTAGAAGCGTTGCTTACAGATATCAAAAAAATACCAATTTGCTTTAAGGGGTAGTTGCGAAATAGGACAATCAGACTGAAGACTAAATAAAGATTGTTTCTTTATGTTCTCCTTTTTTTAAAATTACAAAGGTAATGTATGTCTCTGAATGAAATTTTGGAAAGCAGAGTAAAACAAGGAAAGAAAAAGTATATGTAGTTCCACCACTATTAAAAAATGTGTTTTATAAACTTTCTGTCTTTCTCTCAGGCTGTGTGTGTGTGTGTGTGTGTGTGTGTGTGTGTGTGTGTGTGTGTGTGTGTTCAGATGCTCTTTTTCTCTTTTAAACCAAACAAGGATAAAGACACAACACAGTTTTATGACCTGTTTTTTTTTCCCTTAGAACTACAATAAAAATACTTTCGTGTATATAAATGTTCTTCTACAGAGTAATTGTTTTAATGGCTGTGTAGTATTCCCTTCTGTGGCTGTACCAGACTTACCAAGACAATTCTGAATCACTCAGTATTAAGCTTATTTCAGATTTTTCACTAGTATATTGGAAATTGTGACTCACGTTTTTTGTATATCTTTATAAACACCTCACATGCTTCCTATAAGATAAATGCCTAAAAACGAAACTGCTATGTGAAACGAAGTTTATGTCGGTAAGGCTTTTGATGTGTGCTGCCAAATGACCTGTAGAAAGTTGCACCAGAAATTGGGTGCACCATTAAAACCGTATTTGAGGCAAGGCATCTCTGAAGTCACTTATCTGCTGTTAAATTGTGTTCTATAAAAGAAAAACAGCTTCCCCTCAAAAACAAATGAAAATATGTTTGGGAAAATACCACTAAGGGCATATTAAATGAGTTTGAATTGGTAAATGTCTAGTAATTTGCTTCCAGGATGCTCGAAATAATATTAATAATACGGTGATTTCGGAGGTTTAGAAATTACCAAAAAAAAGAAAAAGAAGGATGAACCACAAACTGCACCCCCCCAAAAAACATGCTCAGTTTCCATCTCTCTCTTCATTCTCTCTCTCCTCTCTCTCTCTCTCTCTCTCTCTCTCTCTCTCTCTCTCTCTCTCTCTCTCTCTCACACACACACACACACACACACACACACACACACACACACATACACACATTCCCTTTGAAAATTACGTTACCAACTGTCTTTGTTTTTTATCAGTAGAGAGAGGCAGCCTTTTACTAAAGAAAAGTATTCACTGTTTCTTCTTGGTGGCCCAGTCTCTACTTGTTAAAGAAGTTGTTTCTTTTATCTTAGATTTGAGAGAAAATGAGAAGAGAATCATTGTAAAATATGACCCTTATCCATTGATAGACATTAACTTGTGTTTAATTCTAGATTTAGTATTCTACCACTTCTAATTGACTTCTGCAACTTAAACCAACAAAAAGGAGAAATTCTAATAGTGTCATTTTAAATTATAATTTTAAAATATTATTATATTTTGGATATATTACAATATGCATATATTTGGAAGGTACAGTGTCAGCCTCTTCATATGCATATGTCAATGACCAAGAAAGTGCTATAGTATTCATTGGCACACTAGTCTGAAAATTGTCCCTTTTTTGTTCTTCTCAAGAATCTAAGACCTTTAAAAAAAAGAGTTTAAGATTTTTTTCCTGGCCCTTTTCTCAATTCTCTGGGCTTCTGTTCTAAATTTCACTTTTCTCCCAAAGAAGGAAAACTATAGATTGGGGTAAAGGTAGAAATCTTTCTGTAACAGTAAAAAGAATTTATAGTTGTCTTAATATTTTACAAGTTCTAGAATTCCCGAAAGGAGCATTTCCAAGCCTAGTCCCTGAGAACATTATTGTTCTGTATGGTGTTAATACCTCTCCCTTGAAAGTAGTTCTGGGGTCAATAAGATTGGGGAAAGCACTAGGTTATCAAGACAAACGAGTTTCTTTCCTGTTGGAATTCTTGGAAACTTTAATATACTTTGAGACTCCAAATGGGGAGAGAGTAGCAGTTTGTCTCCAAACTTTATGTGACTATGGAAGCCTTTTTCAGGCACGCCAATTAATTTCTCACTGAACATGCCCTGCAACATAGTATGGAAATCTTTGCCCTAAAGTGGTATTTGCCAAATGGTTTCATGGCAAAAACTTTCTGCCGAAGGTAGTAAGAACATGATACACATTGAAAAGAAAATGAGTATTTTGAAGTCAAATGGGTCAACTCTCTTTTTCCTGAGGTTTCCAATCCTACCCCACCCAGGATGCTGTGCAATTGCCTAGCTAGAGAGAGATTTCGAGAGTTTTTGTATGAATTGTTTTCAAACTACTCATTAGCAAATCCTGAAATCAGTTTAATGACTTGCAACCAACCTTTTTTTTTTTAACGGAATGGAATAGAATGGACTAGAAATTATCAGAGTACATTGCACAAGCAAGGTTAAGCGTTGTTTTAACACTTTTGTTTCAGGGGTGTGTGTGTGTGTGTGTGTGTGTGTGTGTGTGTATACTGTCGCAGTGCAAAATGTTTTCCTTCTGTGGGTTGCAGTGATAAAAGTTTGAGAGACGCTGAACTACTCCAGCCCTGCCCCTATTTTACAGATTGCAAAATAGGTGTAGAAAGGTCAAATGGTGTAACTAAGGTCACAGGGTTGGTTCTAATGGATCTGGGACTGGAACCGAGTTTCCAGATTTCGCAGCCACACCCCACACCGCCTTACTCACTAAGAACAGACATCCAGGCCAGTGACTCCCTAGTGCACCTGATATTGCCACAGGTATTTTCTCTCTTCTATGCCTCTTGGTCTGGGCCATACTAAATTGATTTGCAGTGCCTGAATTTTTCTCTCAAGGCCTTTGGGCCACGTGTCATCTCACCAATGGTATATGTGATATTGATTAAGAGTACAGGCTCTGGAACTAGACTGACTGGATTCAAGTACTGGCTCAGATACTGAATCTCTTTATCCTTCATCTGCAAAATGGGAGTAATAGTAACATATTTCATCAATTTTAAGGCACACTCCCCCATCCATGTTTTAACAGCTCTGTGATCAGAATGCACCTTATGACCAATGGGGTTTCGAATTCAATGAAATATGTTAATATTATTTCAGAGGGTTATAGTGAAGATCAGTTAATATGTAAAACCCTTAGAATAGTGCTTAGCACATAGTAAGTGCTATACAAGTGTTTGCTATTAATATCAGCATTGTTGTCGTTATTACTATCAACTTGATAGCATAATGTGGTATCTTAGTCAAACTAAACAGGAAAGTATCATTTATTTATTTATTTTATTTAAGATTTTTTTTTTTTAATTGGGGAAGGGAAACAGGACTTTGTTGGGGGAACAGTGTGTACTTCCAGGACTTTTTTTTTCCAAGTCAAGTTGTTGTCCTTTCAGTCTTAGTTGTGTCAGCTCCAGGTCCAGTTGCTGTTGCTAGTTGCAGGGGGCACTATCACCCCTTGTGGGACTCGAGGAGTTGAACCAGCAACCTTGTGGTTGAGAGCCCACTGGCCCATGTGGAAATCGAACCGTCAGCTTTTGGAGTTAGGAGCATGGAGCTCCAACCACCTGAGCCACTGGGCCGGCCCCTGAAAGTATCATTTATTATCTTGAGTTTAATTTTCAGTGTAAGTATCTCCTCTCTTCTCCAAAGATGTTTTTCACGAATCCGATCAGAAAGTCCAGTGTTTTGCACATTATAGGAACTCGATAGGTATTTGTGTAACTAATGAACAGATGAATAATCAATAGGTAGACCCTGATCTCTGTAAGAACAGGATCGTTTTAGTCTTGTTGACAGTTATATTCTCTACTACCTAACATGGTATCTGGTACTTGGTAGATGTTCAATAAAATCATTTACAGAATGAATTGCCTTATACCCCTCAAAAAAAAGAAGAGGTAAATTTCCTCTTGACATTGATAATACACAGTGGCATGAGATTTTGCATAGTAATTATCACATAGTAGACAATAAATAATGAGACCTTTTATGTTTTTTTCTCAGCAAGGACTAATAGCATTCAGAACTTTGCATGGTCCTTTTTATAAAATTCTACTGTGCCATGTAATATATTAAGGGGAAAAAACTGACTTCAACGTTACAACATGATCACAACTATATTGGAAAATAAAATAGAAACAGAGGAAAGTACACATAAAGAAAAGGCTGAAAATAGAATACATCAAAATGCAAACAACTATTGTGTTTTTCTTTCTTTTTATTTTTGCAGACTTTTTTGTGATAAGCAGGTATTACTTTTATAATGGAAAAAAAACAATAAAAGAAAACAATTTTATTCTCTAGCTTTTAACCCAGTGACCTCTTGCAGTATTAAACTCCGTTGATGGTTATGGAACTCCATAAGACAAATTTCCTTTTTACTATTTGTTCTGAATTTAAAAGCTGTGAGTTTCATTGAGGGATCTTGTTCTCAGGTTATGAGACCACTGTAAAAAGAAAGAACTGATCAGTTACTTCCTGCAGGCTTTATAATCGTAACTGCTTTAATCAGCTCCCTGGTTAAGTTTTCTGTCTTGTTAAAGTAACCCAAGTGTTTACAGTTTCCCCTTGCTACATAAGGCTAAAAAGTTTGTTACCATCTTGAAAGTTGCCAGAACACACCCCAACTCCCCCTACTCACACACTTAGTTAAAAAAGGTAGGGGGAAAAACTTTAAGCACATCTAATAATTGCTGACATTTCACTTAACAGTGCTGTAATCTATGCTACCATTATCCTCAGGGGATGGATGAATTTGAAATAGGAGTGGGCCAATAATTTAAAGTTTCAGATCGGCTTAAAGAAGTTATCATGATAAAAGTCAGGAAGTAGCTTGTAGGTACAACGCGAGATGATTTTCAGCCTACAGCTCTCTATCAGGTAAAAATCTCAGGGCAAAATAATTTGGGCTAATTGCTTCAGTCATGTGCTGCCCAGGGTGTTGGGAAATTTGGGACAAATGCTGTCTAACCCATCAGTGATGCTGGTAATGCCTCCATAAATTCATCGAGAGCCTTTCAGATGCCCACAAAAAGCAGTCACAGTGATAATAATTACATTCTTTTCTCAAAACCTATTTCTGTGGCTCTTTCTCCTTGAGCTCAAATATACATTCTCCAATAAAACCTTAGCTTTGTTTCAAGGCATCCTTAGTAACAAAATTTAGCATCGTTGGTCCCATATATGCATTCATTTGCGCTTAGGAAAGTTCTCAATTTCTGCTGTGGGAATTTGTGTGCCGGAGCTGGTTTATACTGGCTCTAAGGAACCAATTGTTAAATATACAGAAATTGTGAGCTGGTTGTGAAACCGACCTTTGGTAGCTTGAAATCATCTATAGTGGGACTATTTACCCCACACACACACACAAAAATGGCAAATACTACAAATCGATGCTAGCTTGATTGATTGATTGATTGATTACTGATTGATTTTTTGCCTAGCAGAACACTGCCAAATTTATTTATGTTATTCATTATTAAGATCACCCAAAAGCTCAGGATCCAAATATCTATCTTCCTTAGGTAGAATAACCACTGTTCCTCATTGGTCTGGGATGTTCTTTAGCACTGAAATTCCCACATCTCAGGAAACCACCTCAGCCTTAGCATTACAAGGATGGTTGGTCACCATAGCCTTAGGGTAAACCTCCATGAGAATACAGCACTACATGGAGATTCTCAAACAAGTAATTTATCAGGAAAGCAGGCGAAGGAGAGTGAGAGAAGCAGGGTAAGGTGTGGGAATGCTGTTCAGGGAGTAAAACTAAGCAATGGGGTAGAGACTAACTTCAGCCCGATCACACAGGGAGCTCTGGAGCACCCCCTGAACCCCAGAGTTGGCCCCGTTTTGAGGCAAGGGAGCTGGGCTTTTGCTGCCCAATGTCATTGGCTACGGATTTCTGGGGAGTAGGGGACAGCAAGGCAGTTCCCATTTCACTGAGGGAGGCTCTCTGGAGTTGGGAGCAATGGACCCATCTCAGCTAACACTCACAGCAGCTAGAGATGAGTATGCCAATGGATAAAGGGGATCTGAGTGGGACACCAAAAGCATTAACTTCTCCCAGACTTCATGAAGCTACTGTGATAATCTGTGATAATCATAATCTGGCTTTAGAGCTAAACGGGGACACATAGCTTGATAGCTAAGCACCACTCCTTCATCACATACCTGCGTGGAAATTAGTCTGCTGACATGGCAGAGATGAAGCAAATTCCTGTTTCGTTCTTATTTTGTCTTCCGCATCGTGACAGATTCCACTGGGCCACCTGGGAACCTAGGAAAGGGAAACCAGCACCATCATTCTGAATCAGTTTCATGACACATGGGCACTTTTTAGCGGAATGCTGGCTCTGAAAGGCATATTTTTACACTTCCCAGAAAATGAAGGCATTTGTAAGTTTGGCCTAGGGTAGTGTTTTGTCATCTGTCCCAAAATATAAAGCTTTTTGCACAACCGAAATGGTGGAATCACATCCCTGTGGGCAAAAATCATTACTTTCGTTTTTCCATTTGGATGTTTTCCATTTGCAGAGCACCACCAGTTTGGGATTCCAAAATACTTTGTAGTGAGAACTTGGAGGTGAAGACAAAAGGCATTTTGTTCTTTCGTAGACTTACATAAAGTGTTCCTGGTTTAAAAACCATACTCTTGAATTTTTTAATATACTTTCAGATATCAGCAATGAAAATCATCTTGATTTCAGTTCTACCACAGATACTGCTGTGTTATGAGCTGTGTCTCCTTAAAGCTATAAGGAACAGGGATAGGCCTAGGTGATGAGGGGTCTTTTAAGGACACATGGAAACATAAGGAAGGACAGGGAACAACAGTCACCATGAAGCATATGTTTGCTTCTCTCTGTTTACGCTTTAGCTGCTACAGACTTCAGACTATCACAGTATAATACCTACTCTCTCCTCTCTACTTTCTCCTTACTCATAGTTCTACTGCCTTGCGACGTTCACTCTCCATCTTTTTCACTTCCCCACCTCTCTACCATCTAGATTTCTATGTATTACAGTCAAGCTCTCCAAGAAAGAGTATCTGATTGGGTCAGCTATTTACTATCTATTTAAGATTAAGGCCACCTCATAGGCCACAAGCCAGACTGTAAACCAGTCTTTCTTGACCTGGACATAAATGACTTTTGGGGCCAGATAACTATTTATTGGGGGGACTGTCCTGTGCATGGTAGGATGTTCAGCAACATCCCTGGCTTCTACCCACTACATGTCAGTATACCCCCCTCCCTCAGTTCTGACAACCACAAATGTCTCCAGATATGGTCATGTGTTCCCTGGAGGGCAAAATTGTCCCTGGTTGAGAACTACTCCTATATACCAACCCCAGGACAATGTGTGGCCATGGCAATGGGGTCAGGTGGAACACTCACCAGAATGACCTATGTCTGAGGAATCATTTGAGACTACTTTTGTACACTCCCAGGACACCTTCAATGAAGAGGGGTATCCTCAGCAGACAACCTTCCGCTGTCTGTTTCTTCACGAATTGCCTTACCTGCCTCTCCCAGGATCACCCCTCTTCCAATGACAGCTTCTACTCAATGCAGGAGTATAAAGAGCTGGCCGTTTTGACCCAGTTCAAGAGAACTCTAACATTCTAGTTCAAGAGTTCCCGCAGGGTTGACTAAGACTGTCCATGTGCCCCTATCCCAGCTTGCCTGTTCCTCTCGCCATTCCTGCTTCCTTTTCCCTTTCACAGGTGTTGATCCCAAGGGCACACCTTACTAAATATCCTGCTCTCTAAACTTTGTCTTATAGCCTGCTTCCAGGGGAACCCAATCTGTGAGGAGTCAAGGTAACTGACATTTAGAAGCATCTGAGGGAAAGGCATTGCAACAGGCTCCATCTAGTCACTGACTAATGTGATTTACTCTTGCTTTCATAATGAGGTTGACGCTTTTGCCCAGTATATGTAGTGAGGATCATTATTTAAGGTGTGTGACCTCACGATCTCCATCAATGAATGGGTAAGGACTTTGGGGACAACATAAAATCACGTCAGCCTCTTGCCTTACGCCTGAAGCTCAGCAGCATACATACCAGTGAGAGGCAAGCGTTACAAGGAAGGCTAGTTGGTAAAACAGATCATTAAAGGAAATGGGGGGTCGGCCGGATGGCTCAGTAGGTTAGAGTGCAAGCTCTGAACAACAGGGTTGCCGGTTCGATTCCCACATGGGCCAGTGAGCTGCGCCCTCCACAACTAGATTGAAGGACAACTACTTGGAGCTGATGGGCCCTGGAGAAACACAGTGTCCCCCAATATTCCCCAATAAAATATATTTTAATTAATAAATAAATAAATAAAGGAAATGGGTTTGCATGTGAAGACCCTAAAGGTGGAAGGCATGCGTTGCTCTTTTTTATTTTTTATTTCATGCATTTAACACCTTGCAGATTAATGCAGGATATGCTTTGATAGAATGAATAACTGGGCACTCTAAAGGTTATTCCCACTCTAATACAATAGGGAAGAACTTAAGCTGGTGCCTACTCTAATGTCTTGAAAGAGTTCTGAGCTTCACTTTATTTGCAACCAGCTAAGAATTGATGCATTGTGTCACTCAACAAATGTCTTTGCAATGACCAATATAGGTCAAACTCTGTTCTAGGTACTGGGGAAACAGCAGTAAATAAAGAAAATTCTTCTGTCACGGGGCTTCAATTTTAATAGGAGAAGTCAATCGGGCCATGGTTAAGTTTGATGAAGAATAAAGCAGACTAGAAGTGATAGGGGAAAGGAACTCTTTAGATGGGGTAGTCAGGGTGGTGACACTTGAGTAGAGTAGTGAGGGAGCAAGCCATACACATGGGGGGCTGGGCAAAGGAATCCAGGAAAAGAAACAGTAAATGCAAAGGCCCTGAGATGGGAGCATGGCTTAAAGGGTTTAAGGAACAACTAGGAAGCTAGCATGACTGAAGCCAAGGAAGCCAGATGGTGAATGACAGGAGATCCATGACCAACCAAGAGCCAGACCACGTAGGGTCTTGTTGACTATGGTTAAAAGCCTTTGGAACTTAGTAAGAAAGGAAGACTTAGGAGGGCTCTGAGCTAAGAAGCGACATATGACTTAGTGTGCCTGTTAGCGTGCATTCATTCATATATTTACTAACAAATACTAGGTACGTGGAATAAGAAGATGGGAAAGACAGAATCCTGGCCTTGGGACACTCAAATTCTAACCAAAAGATTCTTTAAAAATTCATGACCATCTACTGTTGTGGTAAATAGCGGGTGTCGTAAGAGTAGAGTGGAAGGAGGAATTAACTCTACAGAGAAGGAAATGAGATGTTCTGTATAGACTAGTATTAATGTACATTGTGCCTGAGGCGACACACAAATCCAAGGTAGAGAATATTTCATCTGATAGGAATCTAACAAAGACTGCTTCTGATTGCTTGGCCCTTGATTTCACTTAGCAAGGGTCACAAGATATATTTGGCGGTAAGAATCAGGTTCTCCCTTCTACTTAGTCATTTTATATGATGAATATTCCCCTTTCCAATTTTACATGTCACCTCCTTAGAGCCCTTTTGTCCAGAAAAGGGATTTCTTATGTAGGTATGTATGTATGTATAATGAGTATAAATATAGGTTTTAGAAAAGGCTAATGTTTTCATGAGCTAGAAATAGGCAGATGAGAAAGAGAATAATTGAAAGATTAGTCAACATGGGGGTAATTTGACTCGAAAAGAGAAAATATGAGCAGGAAATGTCTGGGGAAAAATTAGAAGAGGAATAGAATGGAATGAGGTCATTTATGGTGTGAGTTAAGGACAGAAGGGATTTATTCTCAAAAGGTAAAAAGTGAGAGTTCATGTTGTGGAACTTGACCTAGACCAGCTGTCAAAGGAAAGAGACCGATTCAAAGGACCTCGCCCAGGAGGTCTGGAGTAGATACATCTATTAAAGGTGTCAAGGGAAGACGGAACGTTTTGAACCAAATCTTCAGTGATTCCTGGAGTCCAACACAAAAGCTCACTAGAAACCTTGCTATCTTAGGGCAAAATAAAGGACAACAAGGCTTATGTCTTAAACAGGACAGATCCCATAATTCCTCTAACATGAACCAACCACACTAATTTACATAGAAAAAAAGAAGATAGTACATTTGGTAATGGGAAATTTAATTCAAAAATCAGAAGTAAATATAGAAATCAAAGTGAAACTGTCTTGTTTTACTTCTTTATAAAACTTCTTAGCTATTTATTTCAAATTCCTAAGCAATACTAATATAAAATAATAAAACATGGTTGACTTGCATACTTGACAGCGGCAGCAGAATGCCAAAGGAAGATCTGTCTCCTTTCATGTTTTACTACTCTGAGAAATGCACAAAATTTTTTAAGAGTCAGAAAATGGCTGCAAGAGGGGGAAGAGGGATTATTTATTGGTGTTGTTTTCTGGGCCCGCGCCTTGGTGGTTAATAGACAATTTAACTCAGAACCATACAGTCTCTCTCATCTGGCTGGTTAACCTGGGATTCCTCACACTGGCAGTAAGTTAGTTAATGGAATAAGTACCTGATAACTCACTACATTAATCGTGATGATGATGATGATGATGATGACGACGATGACGATGATGATGATAGGGGTAGGAACAGGAATAAAAAAAAATATTGAGCACTTTCTTTTTTTTTTTTTTTTATTGGGGAAGGGAAACAGGACTTTATTGGGGAACAGTGTGTACTTCCAGGCCTTTTTTCCAAGTCAAGTTATTGTCCTTTCCATCTTAGTTGTGGAGGGTGCCGTTCAGCTTCAAGTTGTTGTCCTTTCAGCCTTAGTTCTGGAGGGCGCAGCTCAGCTCCAGGTCCAGTTGCCATTTCTAGTTGCAGGGGGCACAGCCCACCGTCCCTTGCGGGAGTCGAACCAGCAACCTTGTGGTTGAGAGGACGCACTCCAACCAACTGAGCCATCTGGGAGCTCAGCAGCAGCTCAGCTCAAGGTGCCATGTTCAATCTTAGTTGCAGGGGGCAGAGCCCACCATCCCGTGCGGGACTCGAGGAATTGAACTGGCAACTTTGTGGTTGAGAGCCCACTGGCCCATGTGGGAATCGAACCGGTAGCCTTCGGAGTTAGGAGCACAGAGCTCTAACCACCTGAGCCACCAGGCCGGCCCCTATTGAGCACTTTTTGCTCTTAATACTGAGGAAGCATTTTACATGGATTAACCTGTTTGATCCTCACAACAACCCTGTAAAATAAGGTTTATTATTGTCTCCATTTCACAGAAGAGAAAACTGAGACTGGAGAAGTTTAATAACATATTCAAGTTCATACTTGTAACATTATGGATTGTCAGCTTCAGAGAAGGGGTTCCGTGGACTAGTGACTAAAGGGGGTTAACCTCATTAATCTTTGGATAATAGGAGTAGAGGAAGTGGCTAGAAACAAATGCAGGAGACTTCTGCTTGGGAATCTTTTTGTATTCTTTAATCTCTTTGATGTTCTTTCTTCTCTATCTATCTAGCTAGCTAGCTATCTCTCTATTTCTATCTCTACCTCCTCCTTTTTCCCTCCCTTCTTCTGTCCCTTAGGAGAATAAAAAACTTCTATTCTCATGCTTACGGTCTACAGGTCAACTATCGTTTAGGTGATCTAGATAAATTTTGGCTGGGAAGCTCTGCCTCAGGCTGCAGGTTGGCTGGGTTTGGCTCCAGGCTATGAATTCAGTTCATATTGTCTCTAAATGTGTTCGCTTTTGAGGCCCAGGCTGAAGGATCAGAGGCTACCTGAGGCATGTGCTCATGGCAGATCACCAGAGCACAAGAGGACAAGTGTCTGTTCTTATCGTATGTGCTAAAGCCCCATTGGCCAAAGCAAGTAACATGATCAAGCCCAAGGTCAAGGGCTAGGACCCCATGAGGCTATGGCTAAGGTATAGATGTTTAATCATTTTACAATGGAGTGAAGAACTGGGATCAGAATTCCATCTCTGCCACTCTCTTATTCCTTTCATTGCTGTCCTATTCTTAGCTCTTACTCTTATCTTGCTTTCTAAATAATGTACATCCCATCTATAGCCATTTGGTTTTTAATATCTGAGCTGCTTCCTACTGTCTGAGGTTTCAAATTTTATTTTCCTTGAAATTTCCCTGGTGCCTAATACAATACTGTTCACACAGAGAGCATTCAGCAAATGGTGCTGACTTCCTGCTATCTTTTAAATGCACATCTGGAGAGACACTAAAAGCACCTGGCAATATTGCACTGACTTGTTAGTAACCTGACTTAACCCAAATGGCCTAAAGACTATAGCCACCTTTACCCAGAGGAAAGTTCTATGGTAATACAATCAGCCAATTCTGCTCGAAATTATTCAGAAATTCCACGAGCACAATTCAGTCACAGCTCTATTTATATAGATACCTATCCTCCTACAGCTAGCCTAAAGAGGCTCGATTTCTCTCTTAATGTCCTAATAATCACAATGAGGGTCTTGGAATTTTGTGTAAGTCAGTTTGAAGGAGTATTTCTTTCATGAGCAATGCCACCAAATATTGTTTATTCAACTTCGTGGGATTTTAGAGCCAGCAGCACTAGATATTAGGTATAGCATGTGTCTCTGCGACACAGTCACCTTGCCAAGTACTTTAGTATGAACTCTGGACTTCCCATATCAAATGCAAGCCTAATCCTCTGAATGACTTGGCAATCCATTGACAATTTCCATGGTGTGGTACAGACGGTCCCTGATTTACGATGGTTCTACTTAACGCTTTTGCAACTTTACGATGGTACAAAAGTGATACATGTTCAGTAGAAACTGTGCTTCGAATTTTGAATTATGATCTTTTCCTGGGCTTGTGATATGCGGTACAATACCCCCTAGTAATGCTGAGCAGCAGCAACGAGCTGCAGCTCCCAGTTGGCCACACGATCAGGAGGGTAAGCAGCTGATACTCTACAGTGTACTGTGTTGCCAGCATTTTTTGGATATTGGGTTTTTGCATGCCATCATGTCCACAAAACACCCATCTGTGTCTTTTGCTTCTGGTGAGAAGAAAAGGAGGGCAATTCCTCTTGAGATGAAACTCGAGATAATTGCCCACCTGTAGGTTAATGTGTTTTGAGCAGGTTTAAGGTAGTCTGGGCTACTTTAAACCTTAAAGCTATGATGTTTGGTACATTAGGTGTATTAAATGCATTTTTGACTTACGTAACCCCATCGTAAGTCGAGGAGCATCTGTATTCTGTTCGCCATATGCAATGGTCTCCGAGCTTAGTGTTATCTGTCTGACAGCTCATATAATATTTACAGGTTGTTATTCGTAAGGAATTTGAGTTAGCCATAAAGATTTTCACAGCTATGGCAGACATTACAGGTCTCATTCATCACTCTCGTGACCTTCCCCTCTGGAATGTAGCCCATCTGTCTCTGCTGTTGAAATCTTTATGGAAAATCTGCCCATCTTTGAAAGTTTAGTAAGTGATCTTAAAGTTTTCATTGAATCTTTACTTTTGATGTATGCTATAGACATATAAAGCACTATTCTTTTTTTTAATTTAATGTTTTGAAGTGTTAAATTTAACTTGGCCTTTCAGTTAAATGACAGAAAACTTAATGTTGCTACAGGAACTATATGCATCCCATCAAAAGAAAATAGAAGTGTTACAGAAAGCAATTGCAGTGGGGAAATATGATATAGATACATGTACAGTCAGCGTAAATAATTACAAAAAAACTGAAACACTGTATTATAACCTTAATTATGACCTTAGGAAGTTAAAAAAAAATGTGGGAATAAGTTTTTCATGAATTTAATATTATAAAGGAAACCCTAAGCAAATTCCATAAATAAATGAATGAAATGGGCTGGTTTACAGAACAGGAGAGAGGAATGACCAACCCTCGGATGTTCCCCCTCTCTACTTGCATTCTTTTCCTTTCACGCACAACTACTTTCCTTCTATTTGTCCCCTCCTTCAACTTCTGCAATCTAGTTCGGCCTTCACCACTCTTGTGAAATTGCCCTATTGAAATCTCCAGTGATCTTGTGACGAAACACATCTTCCTCTTCTACAGCCTTAGTCCTCGGGAGCCCGTCGGGGCTCAGACCTCACTATGGCTGTCCGTCTTATGTTTCACCCACTTTATTCCGGTTTACGTATTGTTTTTTTTTGGTGGCTTTTCTATTGCCACCACCATTTCAGGGCATTCCCCCAGAATACAGTTCTCTTTTATTTATTTTTTCAGTTCTTTTTTTTTTTCCAGTTCTCTTTTAATAGCCTCCTTTCTTTAAAGAGTCCAGTGGGGATGGGGGGAGGGGGAGAGTCCAGCCATTTTCATAGCTTCAGCTATCATCCAGTACTTAAGGTCTTGTCCTTTCGCTTGAGTTTCAGTGAAAAGACCCACCTTCCAAATATTTTAACCTAAATATACAATTTTTCTGAATTTTACCTCCAAGCTTATTTATTTCTGCCAATGAAAAAACACCCAGTTGCCTAGTAACTAAGCCTTAGACGTTTAGAGTCATCTGTGACTTCTCACTTTCATTGAACACCAAATTTACTTCTGAACTAATTCTCAAACTCCACTCTCCTACCTCTAATCCATTGCATATAGTACCACAAGAGCAATCTTCTTCTCTTTTCATCATCATAATCCTCTGATTATAAAACAGTCTGTGGCCCTCTATTTCCCATTGTATCAAATATGAACTAATCTGTTCATCATTCATGCTGATGAATAGTAGACAGACGATCTAGCTAAGAATGAAGGATCTGTTCAGCAGATGCCATCGGTCTAAGCAGATGGAAATGTATAAAGAAGTACCATAAGCCTAGGCAGTTAGGTCACGTTCAAAGGCATTTCTCTCTGCATACTTTATGCTATATGTGGCACGTTAATGATAGTTAGGAGTGGGTCCAAGGGTTGAAGACAAATGCTGCCCTGTTGGGGCAGAGAGGTTGATTCTAGGATTACCATCATTCAGACAGCATGCTATAGATATGTGATTACAAACACTATTTGTATGGTGATTAACATTTTGCAAAGCAATTTCACATCTACTGTCTCATTTTATCCTGACAACGTTTGGGAAGGGAGATATCATTATTCCCATTTTGCATATAAGAAAAACAAGGCTCTTACACCAACTATACTTAAATTTTAAAAATTAGAATAATATCTGGCATATATTAGATGCTCAATAAATACTGGTTGACTAAATAAATAAAAAAGAAAATGAAGGCTTGCTTAATATCATGCAGTGATGGTGGAGTCAGGATTCAAATCCAGTTCTTCTGAATCTGTGTTTTGGACACTTTCCACTTGTTCCAGAGACTTATCAATATGCTGGATTGGACTTTGAGATAGAAAGCCAATATACTGAGTGCCTTTCTGAATTCAGAAGGTTTACAATCTATCATGGGAAGTGGGGGTGTGAGGGGCATGTTCTCAAATAATCCACTGTATCAGGCAGTATATCTAACGTGCCTTGAGATTTATACCAACTAAATGCAACTGACCTGTGGAAAATGGATTTTTCTCTTTCCACCAGGATCAATAAAGAAAGACTCCTACTGGCAGGACTATAATTTGTCTGAAACGCCTTTAAATTGTTCATAGCCTTTAATCAAATAAACATACTTCTAGGAATTTTGCTTAAGGAAATTAACAAAACGTGTGCAAAGATTTATCTACAAAGATGTTCACTGCAGACTTACTTATAAGTGAAAGACTGAAAACAGTTTGTTTGTTTTTTGCACTTTGTCCCTCCCTATTCACTTTCCACATTTCTCTGCCTTGCTCTGGGCCCTGAGAAGTTGATCTGTGTGGGCTGTATGAATGGGATCCCCAGCCCTGTAGCTTTGGATTGGCCTCAGCCAATAGAGCGCCATAGTAGGAAATGGGTAGGAAGACAGAGAATAGTTTGGAATGTTTATTCCCTAGCCTCCCTCCCAGCCTGCTTCCCTGAACCAAAGATCTTGTCACATGACCCTCTTCACCAGTGCACACGAGTTCTTGCTCATTTGGGAGATACTGGGGGCAGGGGAGGGCTCACTTGCTCTGTCCTCTTTCTCCTCCCTTTCTCCTTCCCCCTCACTCCCCATCTCTGTTCTGGTGATGGCTCTGTCTCCTTGCCCCAAAGACCTAGGGGTGGTGATGGCTCTTTTATTATTAATATGACCCCTTGTGATTTCCCTACACCCTGCACAGACCTTTGTGACCAGCCCTTTAACTAAATTCTATTCAACTTACTTAATTTGAATGTGACATGTTTCCTTCCAGGACTCTGAGTGGTACAGTCCCATTATAATACATGTTCATCTAAAACCTGATCTCATTAAATAATAATGTCCTTGGGGGCATGGAACCTCTTTCTCTACCACATCGCACCTGCCCCCACCCCTGCCACCCCATACACATTATGTATGTTCCGTAGATACCAGTTGATTGGTTTTAATGCTAGAATATTAGATGTGCTCATTGGAAAGTATCCTCAGAGACTGTAATTAAGTACAAAGTAGCAGGAACTGCGTCTGTCTTATTCACTACATTAGCACCAGCACTTTGCACAGTACCTAGTACATAGTAGGTGCTCTGTAAAAATGTGTTGCATAATGAGTGAAGTGATGTTAGGTATTGTTTTGTTTCTTTAGGAATTAGGGCTCTGTTTTTCTCTTTCAGATGAAAATAGGTCTCACCTTAGCCCTTTGGAAATTAGCTTCTCCAAAGTGATCAGATGATTTAATGTAGACATCTAAAACAGAACCAGTGGTGGCGGTTACAGATCATAGGGACACAGATTTTGACCAGAATAAGAGGAAGCTGTTGCTAATCATCACTAAAGCTACAGGAAATTCAAAAGAGCCACTCCCCCCCACCCCGCCCCCAGAATCTGGTGACAATAAAGCTGTTCAAGCAGCTCCTGGAAAATAATTTGGTGGATTTGGTGGAAATCGTGTAGAGGGTAAATTTAGATATCAGACGTAGTTTAGAGAACTCAGACTAGGTGACATTACAATCCCTTTTAAGACATATTTATTAAACATACAAACGAAACAGAAGCAGACTCATAGATACAGAGAACATTTTGATGGTTGCAAGATGGAAGGGGCATTGATGGATGGATGAAAGAGGGAAAGGGATTAAGAAGTACAAATTGGCTATTATAAAATAGTCACGGGGATGTAGGGTACAGCATCAGGAATATAGTCAATAATATTGTAATAAGTATGTATGGTATCAGATGGGTACTGGATTTATCATGGTGATCACTTCATAAGTTATATAATAGTCAAATCACTAGGCTGTAGACCTGAAACTAATATAATGTTGAATGTCAACTATAATTGAAAAATAATTATTTCAAAAAAGTACTTATTTACTCAGTTGTTTGGCAAATATATATAAACTACCTGTTGTGTACCACACATGATAAAATAGAATAATGTACAAAGACTAAACAGACCTGGTTGTAACCCCAGATGCACTTTTTTTATTCAGGAATATTGGGGAACAGTGTGTTTCTCCAGGGCCCATCAGCTCCAGGTCATTGTCCTTCAATCTAGTTGTGGGCAGCTCAGCTCCAAGTCCAGTCGCCGTTTTCAATCTTTAGTTGCAGGGGGCGCAGCCCACCATCCCATGTGGGAATTGAACCCGCAACCTTGTTGTTAAGAGCTTGCGCTCTAACCAACTGAGCCATCCGGTCGCCTCCTGGATGCACTGTTTACTAGCTGTATGACCAGGGTTAGTTTACTGATCATTTCTGAGCCTCAATGTCTTCATGTGTAAAAGGAATCACATGACTTCATAAGGTATTTGGGGGAGGGGGTTACATTAGGGAGCATAAAGTGCTCCTTAGTAGACATGCAACATGTTTGTTTTCTCCATTTCCTGAATCATCTGACTTCAGTTTGGGTAACAAATCAAAATTAGGATCTAACACTTACAGACCTAGGATGTTAGACGTGCTACTCCATGTGGATCTTAACTGTTTCATCATCTGCAAAATGAAAATAATAATACCTACCTCACAGGTCATGATGAGTATCAAATAAGCTACTTGAGGTAATTATTCAGGCACATAAGAGGTTTTTCTCCCCCCACACACCTGCTCTAGATCACGCATTCTCAATGGGAGCAATATGGCCCCCAAGGTGGTGAAAATTGGTTCCTGGGAGACAAAAAGAAAATCTTACTTTTTTATGTAAAGCACAGATACATATAAAATACATAAAAAGCTATACAATACAGTGATACCTCGGTTTTCAAACATAATCCTTTCCGGAAGACCGTTCGAGTTCTGAAACATTCGAAAAGCAAGGCACGGTTTCCCCATAGAAAGCAATGCAAAATGGATTAATCCATTCCAGACCTTTCAAATCAACCCCTAAAACTGCAAATTTAGCGTGAATTTTACTATCTAATGCTACCATAGATCCATAAAATTTACGGTGTTCATAAACAGAAATGTTCGTCAATGGAGACATTCAAAAACCGAGGTACCGGTATTTTCTGTGGTATTAAAATGTCATGGGGCATAGGGAGATGAGGAAAAAATGTCTAAAAAGGTACCTGAGGAGGGAGGTAGGGGCGATAGTGGGAAAGAGGTCATCGCTCTACACTAGTTAGAATGTGTCCATAAAACCATCCCTGGAATTTGCATAATTCTGAGGAACAAGGAGCCAGGGGCTAGTCAATCTTCCCTAACACCTTTTTTTTAACTCCATAGGTGAGGTTTCTCGTCTGTCTCCAGGGAATGCTATATTATTTCTTTTTATAATCCGACTCCACTTTTTTGGGGACACAACTAGGTTATCAAACTCTAAATCCACCAAATATAAGAAAAGTAGAAAGATTAATGACCATACATGGGTCTGAATTCCAGAGAGTGCTCTTTTGGCACAGTTTGAATAACATTAGCATTCTTTTTAATTTTCTGGTTAGGCCCCTGTGTGGATTAAAATACGGCTTAACACCGGGGTGCATCACTTTGGCACATTCTGTTCGTCATGCATTACAAAATGGTTGAAATAAGAACTTCTTCTAAACAAAGTGTGTTTTAGTGGCCTGTGTTTGTGATTTTCAAAACCACCTTGGGCACGATATTGAATCCTGTTAGAGGGAGGAAAAGCATTTGAAGGTAGAATTGCTACCCTTTCTTGCTCTTAATAACAAACTGCAAGGGGAAAATCAGAGGTTGGTTTTGGAATAAATAAATAAACTCAAGTGTAGTTTGCTATTTAACTTCAGTAGCCAATAAACCCCCACGGTGCTGGTGCCACATGATAATGAATGATTTTTACACTCGAGAATCTGAATCACAAACCTGCATTGGAATTTCACGGTGGCTACAGGAACATCTGTATAAGAAAATACGAAAGGGCAGCACAGCCTCATATAAAAACCATTTGCCAATAAATCCGCTTTGGATGGACTACTAAAAATGGACACATCCGGCATAAAAGATGTGTGTGTCTATTCCGTAGGCTAGCTTTGTGAAGGATGGCAAGCTTCCACTGGTACACTGAGATAAGAAACAGCTGTTGTTGGCGTCGGCACTCCTGCAAGAAATGAAATGATAATTCTGGGACAGCCTTATGAGAGTTACCATACATTTGATCAACTTGAAATATATGCAAGACCAGAATTATGTGGCAGTCTCCAACAAAATTGCCAATAACCCTTTCACAATCTCTTGAGAAGGAGCACTGAATCCAATCACAGAGAACCATCGTCCGATTGTGTTATTTCTAAAGCAAGGAGTTCCAGTGTGTGTGTCTGTGGTGGTGATGAAGCAGGGGAGAAATGGGAGAAGGCCTTTGTTATTTTCCTTTTTTTTTTTTTTTTCTTGCATCGAGGACATTTTTAGCATAAAATTTCAGGGTTTCAAGTGATGACTGCAAAGCAGTTACTTAGGTGCGTTTGTAATCTGTGAGTCAAAGAGCAAAACACATCTTTCAGCACCAAAAATTCACTGAATCTTACTGTTGGACCTATTGGATAGCTACACATAAGGACAAAAGACTTTTTCAAAAATTAACAATTTTTATATACAATTTATATACGCTACAAAAAATTAAGAACTCCAATTATAAAAGCTTAAAATTTCATATTGCTCTGGAACTTAAAAATTGTTTAGGATATTCTTTTTCAATCCTTTCAACGATTTACTTCAAGCATATTCTGATGACGCTACTCTGGCATTTCAATGGATTATTTTGCCTTTTAATGTTTAATCATGCAAAGTCAACAATAGGTACCCGGTGTATGTCTAGCCATTAGCTCAGCTAGGCACCATTGCTTTTTCTCCATCTCTTGCTAAATTTTCTGCTTTAAGGTTGTTCTTTTCAGGCAGACAGCCCCTCTGCCAGGTCTGGCAGCTAGCAGACCTCTCAAGAACACTTCTCTCTGAGAGATGCTTAGGAATAATATAGGAAATCCGAATGACTCTTCTGCTACCAGAATACACTCAGCATCCTCCGAGACAGAAAGACTTTGGCCCGAAGGCTCTCTGGCATTGTCGTCTTCTTTTTATGATGCTGTGATGTTGTTTAGCTTTTGAAAAAAAATGAGGTATGACTGACATACATTATGTTAGTTTCGGGTGTACAGGATAATGATTCGATGTTTGTATACAGCACAATGCATCTAGTTAACATTGTCACCATTACGATGCTGTGATTTTAAGAAGAGTGTGCACTGAGCAGCCAGGAGCTCTGATTTCTGGTTCTCCACCTTGTTTCCTGCTAGAGAGACCTTGGGTTTTCAGGTATCCATAACATCAGACTGCCCAGGTAGGTCAGGGAGTCCAGCCTAAGTTCTCAAATCTGGTCTTATTTGCTCTGTGAGCTCACTTGGACAAGAGAACTGTATCCTAGAGAAGAAAAATGGACAAGAGGAGAGTAGGGCAGAGAATAAGAAAGGCAGTGTGGAGAGGAATAGCAAAAGGGCAGAGAGAGATTTAAGGCAAGGGACTACTTCAAAATAGCAGATAAATGTCTTTTTTCCCCCATACTAAAAACCTGTCTGCCAAAATGAGAGGGAATAATTAGCGGCTAGATACAAATCCACGTTCTCTATCTTTTGAATGACATATCTCCAAGGTACAAAGCAGCGTGTCTGGTTGAAGGCTGGTGATTCAATCCCTCTATTATCCTATATGAAACAAAGAATCTGTAGTTGAATTACCCTTAAGTTGTCTGGCAGTAGGTGAAGTTAACTTTTATCAGAAGCTGTTCTTTCATATTATACAGTGTAGTCAAGGATATATTAGTTTTGACGTTTTGTTACATCTCAATACATTGTGGAGTGAATTTACTGTGAGACTAATTTAGAAGGGAGCTTTTCATAGGAGGAAATAATGGCCAGCATCAGCTGTGCCTCAAATTATAAGCAGGATAAAACTTCAGGAAAAAAATGGACATTCACATGAAATTGCTAGGTGTTAATAAGAATGCTTCTTATATTTGTATTCCTCATGGTATTCTGTGTCTCTTAGAACTCCAGTTTCTTAAAACACTATTCGGGAGGAAGATTTTATTGTTGAGGAAATGTTTTGGTGCCTCCTAACATGATTATTTTGTCTTAAAGAAAGAAAAAAAACATCAGATTAAACAGTATATGAAAGGTATTTTTAGAGTTCAGCTTGGAGGGGAGGGGAACCTACAATTTAAGCATTTAAAACACAGTGTAAAGATGATTGATTTGACTAACGTACAATAAAGTCATTATGAAGTGAATTCCCCGTACATGAAATTTAATTCCACCTATAGGATTCATCATTCATCAAAGAAGTTTTATTACACTCTGGTACCAGGTGCCATTTTCTCACTTTTTTTTACCTTTTCTAATAAGATCATGCTGGTCAGCTGACATTTTGAGGTACCAATTAAACATATAGTCGGTAAATGAAATCGGTAAAAGCCAAGTAAAGAGAAAAACAAACATATCAGAAGGATAAGTGTAGTACTTTTGCTTCAATAACTTGGAATATAAATATATCACAGAGGGATGTTTCAGCTGCTAAACTAATAAAACCCAGTCAATCAAATAGTAAAAGATATCAAGAAGCAGCAACAGGAAGTATTATAAGACAAGCACCCAATGGAGACACATAAGAGAAAACCCGTCAGTTTACTCATTCACTTCCTTATCTGTTCTATAGGTATAGCAGCGGAACATTTTTTTCTTTGCATTTATCTTTGTGCCTGAATGAGTTCAATTTCACTTAGATTAGGACAGAAACTTCAGAACAGCCGGTTAATCCATCCTGTCTTCATGGGCAACTGAGCAAACAGACCAATATCAGTGTAAAATTGTAATTCTGGAGATTAATGTTGTCTTTCCTGTTTGCCGTGAACTTGACCTCCATGCCTCTTCTTTTTCCTTTTTCAGCTTCTGTCCAGGGTCCCTGGGAGAGAGCCATCTCGCCAAACAAAGTGCCCTACTATATCAAGTAAGTTGGAAACATGACATTCTTTAAGGAGCATTTATTGTGGCTGATCTGTATATTCACAAATGAATTTTTTAGGAAGCTTAGATAATCAACTCATGCTTAAATTACAACTGAAAACTTGCTGATGCAATAGGGAGCTGCCTTTAGGAAAAATCCATTTAATGCAGTGATGTGTTGTGTTTTGTGATCAGAGGTGGAGTGAAATTTTCACACTAAAACAAAAAGCTGCAGATAACATTCCTGGTAGTGGAAGTGAATATTTACAAGAACAATTTAATATATTGAGGGGTTTTCCCACATTTCTTCTTCAGACAAAGATGGAAGACTTCTGCAGCTATATGTACACAAACTGTTTTAGGTGAATAAATACTTCATGAACCCAAAAGGCAGTGAGCAGCAATCCTGGATTTGTGGAGCTGAGGTGTTCAATATATAGCACTCAGCATTTTTCATATAATAACAAAATGATACTGTTTTCTGAGGCCGTTTGTGTCAGTCAAAGGAATACAGGTGCTTAAAAACGCCTTCTGCAGCATGCTGTATGAAATATAAATTATGATACATTGGGTCAACATGGAAGAGAGAGACTAGGGGATGTGGAGTTATTATGATACCTTAACAGTTTCTCATCAATTGTGTGAGTCCAACTTAAATTTAAACTTTGAATCGACTACCACAACGACAATTGAAATTAATCGGATTCATGAAATAGTCTTCAATACCAACTAAAGTCTTTGAACTTGCTTCTGCCATGAGTGTGACTAAAAATGTTAAATGTTTGTCCATTTTTTTGGCCTGCCATCTTTTATCGAGTCTGTTTTTATTCTTCCACTGCCCATCAATTCTTCATAATTTAGTTCTAAAGCAGAAACAGCAGTCTTAGATCTTCATTACTGCAGTTCTCAAGAAATTTGATTTCATGCCTCAATTTTGTTAGAAGAATGGGGGTGAGGGGACTCTCTTGGCTCTTCAAGGAGAGACACATCCTTTAAAAAAAGTTTGTCTTATTAAATTTTTCCAGATAAGATATCTCTTAACTTTAAAAATTCTCCTTTAATATACTTTGATCTTGCTTTTTAATTCTCTTATTTTTAAATTTTATTGTTTGTTATACAGAATTATTAATTTAGTCACTCTAAATATTTTAAATACCTATTTTAATCACCTGTTTTATTGAATAATTTGTTGATTTAGACATGCACTGTATTGCTTGCATCCACTATATATTTTACGGAACCATTTTATTCAAACTCTCCCCAGACATCTTCTATATCAATATCTTCAATCATGACAAATTTTCGTTTCTGACTAAGATGTCTGAGACATACTACTTCATTTGTAAAGCTCTCACTTTATCCAATCTTCATAAGCTGAAATAAAGATTCTTGTGGGCAAGGTTTTAGGACCACCTGAGAATCCAAGACATCTTTAAGTTATTATTCTCCAAATCATTACTTGTTTGGGGCTCATTAAAAGTCTCCTGGAGGTTTCAGAATCCACCCCTGCCCTCCCTTCTGCCACCCACTCCCCCAGTCCTACCCATTCTTTTCTTAAATCCTTAAATATTTGTCTTCTCCCTGATGTTACACCTACTACAGAAGATCTCAGTGCCTTGCTGGGGGGAAGTGAAAATGAATTCAGACGAAAAAAAAAAAAAGCAGGATACAAATGCCAGAAAAGCTGTAATCCCCCCTGTAAATTAATCTCTTGCTGTTCCTCTGTGGAATCAGCAGCTGCTCTCTACTTGTCTTCCTGTTGGTCCAAGGCTCCTTCACCAACTTGAAGATCTTAGTAGCAGTATTGGTAAGGGCACAGATCTGGAAATAAGAAAACACGTTGCGTACAGCGGGGTTTAAGTCCCTCGTGAAGATTCTCGTGATCCAAATGCAACGTGTTAATTGATTGTGTGGCCTTGAGCAAGTCACTTAACCTATACAAACCTTGGTTTCTCATTTATAAAATAAGGTCCATTTATTTATTTATTTATTTATTTATTTATTTATTTATTATTGGGGAACATTGGGGGACAGTGTGTTTCTCCAGGGCCCATCAGCTCCAAGTCGTTGTCCTTCAATCTAATTGTGGAGGGCGCAGCTCAGCTCCAAGTCCAGTTGATGTTTTCAATCTTTAATTGTAGAGGGCATAGCCCACCATCCCATGGCGGGAATTGAACTGGCAACCTTGTTGTTAAGAGCTCGCGTTCTAACCAACTGAGCCATCCAGCCGCCCTAAGGTCCTTTTCAGCTCGAAGAATCAATGAGTATGACTCATTACATTGTCTTGTCTAAATTCAAAAACCTAAGCTCTCACCTTTTTTTCAGGTTTATCTTCATTTTTTAAATTCTTTATTTTACTTATTAACATAATATAAATCCTCAGTTTTAAAAAAATAGGAATTCTATTTTTCCACTGTTTAATTAGCTTCAGATATGACCTCTCAACCCACTCCAATTTTGCCAGGTACCTATTCAAAGAGCTCAAATCTTGGTGTATAATTTAGGACTATAATTCTTCCTAGTTTAATGGTAAGAGACATAAAACCATAGACAGGAAAACTTAGTAGAAAGGTGAGTATAAAGACCTTAAAAGTCTCTGAGGTGATCAATTCCTTGGAATGAGGAATTACGTAATTCCCCAAAGATATCTCTGAAACTTTATGCAAATCAATAATTTCTATAATTTAATCTATTTGAAAATAGGGGTTATATAATTTCTCAAATATACATCTAAACTATTAAGCTGGAATATAGGGAGAACACATGTTCAGAAAATGTACATTGAAAAGATTATTAATGTCATTTGTAATTTATTCCACATTACTGTTGTCTAAGATATTCTATTAATAGTACATTACTTTGATGTACAAGGTTCAGTAGACTTCATGCACTGGCAAATGCCATGCATAATTTGAGATGCCTTGTTGATCCACAAATAACAATTATGATAAATTTATCATGACATTATTTCAACCAGTCCCCATTTTTCCTCTTTCTTATCTTGTCTGTCTTGCCTTACAGTCAAGAGTTTTTATTAGGTTGGTGCAAAAGTAATTGCAGTTTAAAAAGTCAAAAATAATTGCAAAAACCGCAATTACCTTTACACCAACCTAATAGTACAATACCACATGCTTCTAGCTGCAAAGCCACGTGTCTTTTTCTGGACTTTTTTTAATGCTCTATAGTTTTCTCCTTTTCAATGCTGGGAGAAAATGATCATCTAAATAATAAGAGGTTTCTACACCAGTAGCACAATTCCAGTTAGTTTATAAGTTGTGCACTCATGTAAGTCATTAACAACGTCTTCTACTCTAGATTGCAAATCAGACAGTGTTTATGCCTGCATCCTGACACCAGCTTTTCATATGAAGCTAAGAACCTTGATTTTGATACTGCGGCCTACATGTTTGTCTAGTTTATTAGTCCATAGCATACATCATTGTTACAGTTTTCATATTCCGTCTCCCTTGGGGCTCTTTTATTCCTGCCAGCATCTCTTTCAGGTTATTTGATTACAGCTTTCATTGCCACTGAAAAAATAATCACCAACAATGTTCAACCTGTTACGACTGCCTTTTCCACTCTCTGCCATTTTGTAGTTTTTTGGCCTACTGTCAAACTCATGAAAATTTCAATATAATCGCCTTTAACCAGCTGCTGCATTCTGTTAGGAGTTCTTTCACCTTTTTATGTTACATACTCCCATATGGGTAAACCAAATGGAGCCAAGAGCTGGGACGCTCGCGCTTTCTTAATCAGTTAGAGAATTATTCTTCTGTATTCTGGACTGTCAAAAGAATTTAGGAACCTACACTTGCATGCAGTATGTTCCTGCAGAGATGACATAATAAGAGCATAAGAAATAGCACACTGGGTTAGAGCAACAGGGCAACTAGCCCAGAACTCTGACCCAGATGCAGGCACCAATGGCTGTTTTGTCAATTAACCTAGTAATTTTCATTTTTAAAAATTAGGATGCCTTGTAAATCAGTTGGCATTGAGTATATCCAATGATTTCTTAAACTTTTCTCATTCTCCATTTCAGCCTTGTCTTAGGTATATAAGTTCTATGAATCAACTGATTTCTATATAAATACATAGAGGTATATTTCATTTTCTCTTTAATCTACATCCTTTAATCTCAAGGGATGGCCCCAATTAAGTGCTGTGAAATTAGGTGAATACAATTATATGTACCCAACATAGATTTTAATCTCACATCCCCTCACTAACCCCTTTTCATTTTCATCTTCCCAGTCTGAGAAATTCTAATCCTTTTTAGGCTTTTAGTCTGTCCTTGAATGAAAAGTAAGCGTTTCCCTTGATCATCTTAGTTGCTTTTCCTGGATCTTTTCCAGCTGCTATATCTTCCTTGGGATGTTGTGATGGGAATGGCCCAAATACTGGTTATTAAATTTGTTAGCATTGTCTCTACTCTCCACTCACTCATGAAGAAAGTAAATGCTATTTGTTGTCTCCCATTGGTGCAGAAATGGAGAAACCAATTGAGGTCATAACCTGTTCTACATACATTAGTTCTAGCTGAAGGTTGGTGTGCTGCTACTTTTCTGTAATACCGGCTGAAGTGTTTGACCTTATATTTCTGTCAGTTGTCCCTTAGAAAAGATTTGATTTTTAGAGAAGCTGGTCCTTCCCTCCTTTAGAGACACTGCATTTGCCAAATATTGGGAGGCATTCACTAATGAAACTCAGTAGTAAACCTGCTGACTCAATCCCCAGTAATGCATTTCATCAGGTTCCCTTTCTAAATATCTCTGAAGCACTTCACGGAAGAGTGAAAACTGGAGTTCTGGGGAACATGCTAACCGTTCAGCTTTTTATATGCAATGATCAAGAAGCAACTAGTGTCCAAAGGAGTGTCTATCTTTTCCTGAGAGTTATTTTGGATGTCGTATACAGTACCATAGAGGTTGTCTTAATGACCTTGATTGACCCTTGTCTCTGCTCTCGATCCCAGGCATGTTTCTACAGCCACCTATTTCATCTCAGTTGCTCACAACATTCTGGGGGTTCCTGCTTAGTAAAACACAATATAAAACCTCCCTGGCTGAAGCCAACAGTCTCTTCCATCAACATTTTTACTATTGCTGTGTCTGCTGCCCAAATTGCTGGTTGGAGTTCTTACTCTCCTGTGTTCTGGTGGCTACCATTTCTATGGCTCTACTAGTACAAGTATTTGACTCTCTGCATGGAATTGTGGTCATCTTCCTAGACTCACCTTTTGGTGTCTGTATCTTCTTGTATCCTCTTGGTCTACTTTGAATTAAACTGATGACTCTTGCTCCGATTATAAGTAGCCATGCTCCCTAACATCAGTAGCACCTGAATTTTGGCACCATCTGCCTCCATACCATATTGCCCCTATTTCTACATTCTGGGCAATTTTTTAGATTCCAAATTCATCCCATATTGAAAGCATATCTTGCCCTCATTCTCGTTCCACCTCCCTTTTATTTGTGCCAGGAGTTGCTCTGATTCAAGTTTTGGTTAGTCTATTTGTTCCTTTGAGCTATTGATTGCTATTTCAGTACCTGTATTTATAGAGAGAGGGAGCAGCGGTTAGCTATGTCTCAGCTTTAACACCAATCAGTGTGCTAAATATCTGTGCTGGCCAGTTTGCATTGGATACATCTTTTGAGAATGAGATGGACTCTTATTAGAAAGAACACTGGATTATGATATCCAACTCAGAAAACATTCCCTGTATCTCCTTCCTGATACCTCACTGTTCTAAGAATGGTATTAGTCTTCTGACATTCAGTTTGAACATTGGTTGAGATTGGCAGAGGTTTTCTTAGTTTTTATTACAAGATCAAGACCTTATGTAGTATATAATTTTGTGCTATTTCTGGTAAGTTCCCTCAAATGCATCTTATAGCAGCTGACAAGAAAATATGAAATAGCAGAAATAGTAAACAGACCAGGCATCAGAAGATTTGTAGTTCCAGCGTTGCTATTAACTAGCTGGTTGATCAAAGGTGAATCACATATTCTCTGGGCCTCAGTTTCTCCATCTGTCATCTAAAGGGGCTGAATCACATGATATCACAAGTCATTTCCTGTCCTGACATTCTCTGATTTTATAAATGTTGACTTTGAAATAGAAATTGTTTGCAACAGTTTTCCAGAGGAGTGAAAATGAGTCTTCATATTGCCCTTGAGGATTCTTATTGCACCATCAATCTTATCAGAATAGAAAGGACAAATAATGTTAAACCTTTTACTTAACTGTTTAGCATCACTGATAACAGGAAGTGAATGTAACAGAGAATCAGCTGTCTAATTTTAGCTGTCAGTCTTTGAGGAAACTGGTGAATATCTCTGGGTGATTAAATTTGTGAAATTGCTGCCAAAAGCCTGGTGCTCTGACTTTTCAAAAGGCTTTTAGTACACAAAGATAACCCAGAGGTCAGTCTTCTCTACCCTGCTTTCTCCTCCACAGTTTGATGGTTCCAAAGGTCACATTAGCTGAGTCTCATTATGCTCTGGAACCACAATGAAGGAATAGTCAGTAATGCATAATTGATAATAGAATCATGAAAACAACTGAGTTTAAGATATTAACTGAAAGAAAGTGAATGAGATGCCATAGTGTTATGCAGAGTCCTGATACTGGCCTTTGGTTTTGTAGACCTTGTCGACAGACGTAGATGTTGGCATCTCCTGTGTGTGTCTCATAGGTTCATAAAAAAAAAAAATTCACAACCTTCTTTATCGTTTCATAAGCTGACACATATAACCTCGACTGAAATAACAGCCCCCAAGAGGATAGGTGCTGTATCTCTGTTTCTAGCATAGTGCCTCACAGACAGCACGTACTCAGTAGATCTTTGAATGAGTGAATGAATAAATGAACACATACCAGTAATTCTATGTGCTTTACAGTTTCTTGACTCCATCAGAAAATCTTCCAATGTCTGTGTCAATTTAGATCTACTGCCCGAATGTGTCTCTCCTATCCTCTAGACATCAACTTTAATATTAGAAAGTGTGCTGAGCCTTTTATCGTTTCTCATGTCTCTTATACATGGTGCCTAGGAGACAGTTCTTAGCATGCATGTCTGAACGGCACATACCAAACAAATCCTGAGATCTGCAGATTGTCCTTCTCTAACAGTATGATTTGGGGTATGACCCAGTCCATCAGGGACTGAGTTTCCCCATCAACAATAAGGAAATAGAAGCAGATAATGCCTGAGATCACTCTGAGTTCTGGCTTTCTTTGTTTCAATAGAACTGGAGTCTTTTTGTTTTTCCTAAATGTCACTCATGATGCTTCTTCTGGTTTTCCAGTGGTCAATACAGCTTTAAATTGATCAGCTGCTGTGCTTCACTGGGCATTTGTGTACGGGAGCTACTTTGCAGGCTGGGAACTAGTAGCCACTGAATCTTAAGAGAATGACATTGTTAAGTTTTTGTTTTACAGAAAATTGTTGTAATATTCTGTATGTTATATGTAATGCTTACAGGGGGTGACATATATACATATACACATGTATGGGGCTGCTAAAATGTAATGTTGTGTACAGGCCCAAAATCTATTATATTACAAAGGTATAGCATAAGCGTCCCCTGCCTCATTCATGGCTCTTTTGGGAATGTGAGAGTGTACATAAAATATATTTGGGTATGTTTCCCCAAAAGAAGAGGAGGAAATTATTTCAGCTCTTCATTTTCTTTTTCTAACTTTCTTGAACATGCTCTTTCTTCCATAATCATGCAGTAGGAAAAAAAAAAAAAAAACATGGACTGTGGCATCAAATATATCTGCATTTGAAACCCAGCTTTATCATATTCTGACTCTGTTATTTAAATAATTTACTTAACCTCATACCCATTCCACTTTCTGGCACATAAGGAATATTAATTAGCTTTCCTTCTCTGCTCTGAAATTTAATTAAAGTCTAATTAACGTTTACTAGAAACTAAGTGTTGGGGTTTTAGGAAAACACTCATACAGATATATCCAGTATTAGCTACATGTTTAGAATATTTTCTAGGACACAAATATGTCCTTGATCAAATTAGTTTATTTTCATTCTTGGAGTTCCCACATCATTTGGGGTATGTGTGAGTGAATTCCAAAACATTCCTGAGCCTCTCCTAGCTTCTCTAATTGTGTCTTAGCCTCTCCCCTTGGGAAGCAGCAGCCCAGACAGCATTGGAAAATAACATAATCACCCTGAACTGCCTCTCCACTGTGGATAATTTCCTTAGAGCATTAGTCCTTTGAACACTGACCTCGTTTCACAAAATGTCCCTTTCTCAGTGGGAAAACTCCAAATCCCATTCAGTCTTTCCCACTCTCATTCCAGAGGATAAGGTGGAGGAGGGGAGGGGTTGACTGAGAGAATTCAATACTTTTCTGGAAGAATGTCAGTGTGCACATACACATACCATTTCTTTCTTTAAAAATATAAACTGAGTGCATTGCATAATTCAGTGCTGCCACATTGCAAAATTTTTAAATCTTTGTATAATATATTTAAAAAATCTGTTTTCTGCAGTCTGGAAAGCTCCTAAGAGCCGGTCCTCTAGGGGGCTTAGCCTGCTGTCAGCATTCAGCAAATGATCACGCATCTTATGTGATACCATGAACTCTCCCGGGGTGGGCAGAGGTGAATCAGAGAAGCTTCCTTGCTCCTCTTGAAACTTTCCGTTGCTTTTTCCGTTTTTCTTTCTCAACTTATCCACATCCATCTTGATCCCCAAAGCCAGTGCATGTCAGCTAGTCAGTGCAAAGGGTAATTTTTAACTTGCTTCTTTGTTGTTTTAGAAAGGATTTGGTTGTTGTTTTGTTTCCTGTTTGGTTTGGTCACTTTTTCTTGGCATTGAGCTTTCTGTAAAGGCAGTATCTCATATTATAATCCATATTATCTCCTAGACAGGACAAAAAGCAAAGTTTAATGTGTGCCTACTAAGTGCTAAGTGAGAGACTAGCTCTATCTTCCAATTTATAAAGTTAACTCAACCAGTTATTACCCAATAAAGAATAGTTGAGACAGAGAGGTTGGTGGCTTACCCAAGACATGCTAATAATGACTCAGCTCTGTACCGCTCCTCCTAACCCTAAGACATCAATTGGTTTTGTACTATCTCACCCCCAGTGTAGGGCCCCCACAACCTCCATCCTTACCCCCTAAATGCTCGCTCCATTGGGTCAGAATTGCTTGGAGCTCCCCGCCTGGGTGTGGTAAAGTGGCGTGGGAGTTGGTTGCCTGACCTCTGAGGGCAGAGCCCAGCTTCACCAGTGTACTGGAGGAAAAGGGTGGAGACACATTTGGGGGTGGAGCTGTGAGGTTTGGGATTTTCAAAAAATTTAATAAAGGGGTAGAGAATTGAGATTTAAAATAATAATAGTAATAGTAATATCATCTCACCTGTTGCTCCTAGCTGTTTCAACTTCATATTAGGTTGGTGCAAAAGAAATTGTGGTTTAAAAGGTTAAAAATAATTGCAAAAACCGCAATTATTTTTGCACCAACCTAATAGAATAGTTGGTTGAAAACTGGCCCTTAGCATAACCAGGTGTGGCCAGACCACCACTGTGGGGCTGCCATCTTGGGCATCACCAACATTACCCTGTTAGTCCTTCCCTGCATATCTTTTCCTTGGCTTACCAACCCAATCACCTTCTGCCACTACACTCTTGCAGAGACCTAAGTTTCTCTTTGCTGCTTTTGCCAATAAAGGGCAACAAAAAATAAAATGAGGGAGCATTTGAGATCTTGCTCCCCGGCATACGAGAGGTGACAATTAAGTTCACGAACTTGTTGCAACAATGTTGCTAACCTTTTTTTGCCACCAAAGGGATTATGCATTATGAATTTGTACCAACTGGACAAACAATTAGCCAAGTTTACTATTTGGAAGTGCGGAAAAGGCTGCGTGAAAAAGTTAGACGACCTGAACTTTTCGCGAGCAATTCATGGCTCTTGTATCACAACAGTGTACCAATTCACAGGGCACTATCTGTGAGGGAGTTTTTAGCCAGTAAACAAATACCTTTATTGGAACACCCTCCCTACTCACCTGATCTGGGCCCCAGTGACTTCTTTCTTTACCCGAAGAGAAAGGAAATACTGAAAGGAAGACATTGTGATGACATTCAGGACATCAAGGGTAATACGACGACAACTCTGATGGTCATTCCAGAAAAAAAGTTCCAAAATTGCTCTGAAGGGTGGACTAGGCGCTGGCATCAGTACATAGCTTCCCAAGGGGAGTACTTCGAAGGTGACCCTAGTGATATTCAGCAATGAGGTATGGAGCACTTTTTCTAGAATGAGTTCAGAACTTACTCGTCAGACCTTGTGTTTCTTCAGTTTATAAACTCGTATAAAAGTCAAAAAAGTAAAATTAAATAAGTAAATTGAAAGAAAAACCTGGTCAGCCCTCCTATGTGGAAGCTGAGAAAGCAGAGGATTTCTGAGTCACGTCCTGCCACTTCTATCAGGGCTTCGGTAAGATGAGATTATGGCTGAGACAAGTATCTAATAAATGCCACAGAACGTGTTTCTCCACGTACTCCCAAGTCTAAGTCTTTTTGAAGGGTAGGACATAGTCGACTTAGGTAGACTAGAATAGGTCTTCAGGAGCCTTTCAACACTAGAGCATGTCCTTAAGTTTGACACTATCCCCTCCTCCCAGGAAAATGTAAAGTTTCATCTTTCTCATCAATTGCAGGCCTATGGTTCTAACCTAACCTAAAGCAAATGCGTATGGCCTATGGCCATCATCATGACTTCCCCAGTCACTAAGCATTGGGTCACCCCATGTATTACATGCAGAAAACCTCATCTTATTGCGTAACATCTCGTTTTTAGTATTATAACTATATGGCGCCAAAGAAGTATTGCTCATATTTTTTCTTGTAGTGACTTAAAGTCACCAAACCAATTTGGGCAGTTAATATGTTTTTGAGACTAAGGAATGACATATTTCCTGAAGATTAAGAAAAATCTCTCTGAATATATAGTCACCCTGTACTAATCTATAAATATGTGCTTTATCAAATATAAAGCCAGATGAATTATCGTCCTCACTCTGACTTATATCAGTGTTACTGGTACTTTTCTGCCCCCAACCCATCAACTAATAGGGAAGAAGGAACCCTAGATGGAGCAGGAGGGGCCAAGCATATGTATGGCAAAAGTTCAAGATGTAAATATCTTTACAGCTAAAATTGAAAGACAAATTGAGAATATTTTACGTGTGTGTGTATATATGTATTGTGTATATATGTGTATACACATACACACACAGAGTGTGTGTGAAAGAGAGAGGGAAAGAAAGAGAGAGGAAGAAGAAGAGGTGGAGGAAGAGGAAAGGATATTAACAGCAGTCCTGTGATTTAATCCCTGGGGGATGTGAGGGTAATAAATGACCTCAACTCAACAGACCCCCTTATAAACATCCTAATGACCTCCCAGACTTTTTTGTTAATCTTGTTAATGGTATTTAACTAGCAGAAAGATCCCTGAAAGTCCCTATCTATAAAATGTTTTTAGCAGGATATACTTGGTCTGGTTAGTTTACTTGTTGTAAATAAACCTGGAATTTATGGATTTATGAGTCATAACTGGATGGAAAATGGGGCATAGTCACATGAGCATTTTCCTATGTTTGTTCTTAACAGATTATAAAATGGAAGCCTTTGGCAACTGAACTGGCTTCCTTTCAATGTCAGTGTTTCTGCGTAAATTTTTTTAAAAACCTTTTCTGTTAATATAAAACCAAAACATATCATAATATGAAAGAACAGGGATATTTGGGGGAGATGTGACTGATTACTTCAGGTTCTTCCAGGGAAAGAATGTTTGATCTATACCTGCTATTTCCCTATCATCCTTTGAATCATTAGTAAAGATTGGTACTAAGTAAGAATCTATGATTTATGTGAGTCCAATTTGAAACTCAACCCTCTATACTTACACAATATGTATTTTTTTAACCTAAAAAGTCCCTTTGCAATGAGAGAAAGAAAAGCAGGATGAGCAGACCAATTTGTTTTCCCTTACCACGTTGTCCTCAGTTCTTAGAAATCACAGGTCTAAGAAAAGGCCAGGGTCGAGATTAGTGAGAGCTCTAACAGATGTACATTTCTACATTGAAAATGATACAAATAACATTTCATTGTTTTAAAAGTTACCTTAGAAAAGATCTCAGAGATAGCAAGGACCTCTGTAACGGCCTAGAGTTACTAAGTCATCTTTACTGTTCAATTTTGAAATGTTTATGTTAATTTTCAGGTCCTTGTCTCCCCAATTAAGCAGTGAACTCCTTGATAATGCTTGTGCCTTATACATCTTTGCATCCTTCTTAGCACTTTATTATCTCACACGTAAGAAATTGAGAATAAATATTTGATACTTTGGTTTGATTTTGAGGATTAAGCACATTTTGGGGAACTGAGCTATGATGCTAATAGGTATTCTTATAAAGGAGTAGATAATGAAAGATTCAAGGCACTCCATATAATTAAAATATATATATATATATATATATATATATATATATATATATATATATATATATATATATATATATATATATTTTATTAAGTGTGTTTTTCCAGGACCCACCAGCTCCAAGTCAATCTAGTTGTGGAGGGCGCACCTCACAGTGGCCCATGCGGGAATCGAACCGGCAACCCTGGTGTTACGAGCATCATGCTCTAACCAACTGAGCTAACTGGCCGCCCCCTGTACAATGTTTTTATCTAGGTAATCCCACTGGAATTTCAACTCATTAAATAACATTTTAGAAGCGATTTCAACCATCAGTACATTCATTTTCTGTATTTCAATTGGTTGAGAGCAGAGAGAAATGCTTGATGAGTTTGGTTGCCTGGTTGAACTGTCCTATAAACTAAAAATCTTCGAAAGTTGCTAATTTAGAGAAAGTATTTTGAAGTGACTGTATTCATTCCTTCAGAAGCTCCTGTTGCCAAAACTGTTGTGAGGATATCTTTAGAAAACACCCTCAAATCCTATTTCTATCAAAATGCACAGGTTGCCTTCAGGACCTAAGGTTGTTCAGTGAGTGCATATAACCCTATGTCTTAATATTCAAAGATTTTGAAAGAAGTCGGGACGAGGTAGGTGGTAGAATTGGAGACACTGAGGCAGAGCCATGGTGGCATCCATTGGGGAAGAAAAGACCTCAAGTTTGGCATTTACTTCTTGCCGTTCTCTGGTAAATATCAGCTGTCATTATCGAACACATAGAAAGTAGATTCATTATTATACATAAATGTCTGATGTTGATAAAAATACAGGGTTTTTTTCAGATAAGGTTTGGTTTGTTTGGTTTGGTTTGGTAGGGGGAAAGTCATCTCATTATATCTTTTTAAATAGACTTTATTATCAAGGAAATGAGAGTTGTTTATCTGACTCATATTTCTTCTACTCAGCCGCCAAGCCATTTCTTTTTACTGTGACCACTGCAGAGGAGCAAAAGTCATGCTTACTCTGCTCAGCCTCGTTCATCATCAACAAAATTACCAATTATATTCCAAGTCCTTGAATGTATTGCTTTAGAAGATGTATAAGCTAAAAGGAAGCAGCTCAGTGTTGAGGTAGAAGCTTGATCTTTCTATACTGGATGGTAGATTCAAAGCATACTAATCTTGTTTTGACTTATGAACTGGAAAAAATTAATATGGAAGGATGGAGAAAACATGTTCAAACTACAAAGTCATTTTTCCTGAGAAGTTATCTGACTGTAACTGTAACTATAACTCAGGGTATATCAGAGGGCTCAGATGTGGAACATTTCTTTAAAATTAAAGCCTAAGACTCCTGAAGTTTAATAGAATGAATAAAAATTGCTACCTCTGAAGGATCAGGGATGAGCAGAGGAATACTGAATAATATCATCTGACAGTTTGGGCCATACCTTTACAGTAGTTGCTGTGGTTCAAAAAATATAGAATTAATTCAATAAAACACTGGGAAAAACCAACATAAACATAAAATATTTTAAATTAAAAACACTGAATAAGAACGGGGGGGAAAAATCCCCCAGAAAATCAATATTGCTTGGGGAAGCATGACTCCCAGACCAGCAATATTTTTATCCAAATGACGTCTAGTTCCGTAGTGAACAAACACCTTTATCACCAAGTTTTATAAATAGCTGAGTGAAGAAAAGAATACTTAGGGTTGTTGGATATATTTCTCGAAGATGGTGGCTTTATTCAGAGTTTCATGCTTCACTATGCCAACTTCTACCGAATTCATTCACAGGACTTGATCAATTAGGATTCTTTTTTGCTTGTCCTTGCTTAAATGTATGTATTACAAAACAAAAATAGAGACATGGTAAAATACTTGCAAAGATAATTAATAGTGGTATATGTAGTGAACAGATTGTTTTTCTATAGATTAAAAATATACCTAAGAAAATGTGTGGAAAATTTAATTTAGTATATAAAACATCAAAGTAATGCACAGATGAAATAAACCAATAGGAGATTAAATTTAGGCATACACATCTAAAGATGTAAATTCTATAGACGTTATAAAATAATATGTATGCCCTTACATAATTGTATTACTCTTTGAACTTCATTACTCTGGGAAATAAGGGGAGTGATTCTGAACACAATAGCATCACTTCTGCTTATAAACCAATCAAAAGACAGATAAGCCACTCTTAGGTGTGTAATATACATTATAAAGGTATAATTTGGGGCAGCTGGATGGCTCAGTTGGTTAGAGCACAAGCTCTGACCAACAGGGTTGCCGATTCGATTCCCACGTGAGCCAGTGAGCTGCGCCCTCTGCAGAGTACATGCTCTTAACAACAAGGTTGCCCATTCCACTCCCAAATGGGATGGTGGGCTGCGCCCCCGGCAACTAGATTGAAAACGGTGACTGGACTTGGAGCTGAGTTGCGCCCTCCACAACTAAGACTGAAGGACAACGACTGGGTCCTGGGAAAAACATACTGTTCCCCAGTAAAGTCCTGGAAATACACACAGTTCCCCTTCTCGAATAAAATCTTTAAAAAAAAAAGGTATGATTTAATCCAGTTTTTTAAAAATTTGAAAATTAAATGCATGTAAATCCTAATTGGGCAATGCTTGATACTTCAACTTGTGTATTACAGTAAATATATTTTTCCAATTTCCAATTTTCATGTATCCTTTTCAAAGAAAGAAAACGATCCTTTTTTAAGTTTTCAATTACAGTTGACATCATTATTATTTTATATTAGTTTCAGGAGTACAGCATAGTGGTTAGACATTTATACAATTTTGCAGTGATTCCCCCCGATTAGTCCCCACCTGACAACATACATAGTTATTACCATATTATTGACTATATACTCCCTGTGCTGTACTTTACATCCCCATGACTACTGTGTAACTGTCAATTTGTATTTCTTAGTCCCTTTCCCTTTCTCACTCAGCCCCCCAACACCCCTCCCAGCTGGCAACCCTCAGTTTGTTCTCTGTATCTATGAGAGAAGACAATCCTTTAAATGCCTAACTGCCTGGAACTTCCTCCAACAGTCTTCTACCATAGTTCAAATTATACAACCATAAATAACAACAACAACAAAAAATATTTTGGCAGACAAATGTTTGTTTGTTTGTTTGTTTGTTTTAATGTTCACAATATAAAGTACATCTATTGCCAAACCTCACTTTCAGTTTTGTTACAAATTAGTGAAGTATACCTGCTTTGTGAACAAGAAGGCTCTCGAAATTGAGCCCTAAATATACTTTTTCTGCTACCCCAAAGAGGAAAACTTTTGAAATACAAACACTGACCTTTCTCAGTGTCCCAACTAAGGTCTGATAGAGGTGTTTTGTTTTTGTATTGTTTTATGCTGGTGTTTTGTTATGGTCCAGTTCGAGGGCAGACTAGATTGGCAGGACATCATTGACTGCTGTGAATATACTTGGTGGAACATGTAGGATAGGGTGGAGGAAATAGGAAAAGCCAGAGTGGAAGGAGACAGACCAGTAGGTACATGAAAAGCCCTGGTGGTAAATGAGATCTCGCTAATGGTAGCTGTGGAGATCATTCACAGTGGTTGGGGGAAATACTTTGCAAACAACAGGTTTTGCTGATGCACTGGAGGTCAGGAGTACGGGAAAGAGGACAATGCAGATATCTCCTGGGCTTTTGGCTGGAACCTGAAGATGAACAAGTTTGATAGGGAAACACAAGAGATCTGACAGCCCCTGTGGGTGACTTGAAGAGCTTTTGGTCTCCAGTAATACACACTGGCTGCCCTTTACTCCAAGCAACAAGAGGCAAACATTTAATAAAGAAAAGAATGAGCTTGCCAACCAGATAGCCACTCTTCTACATAGAAATCCTGGAGCTGCCTGGCTTTGGAAATGTAAAGTTTGAGGCACCTAGGGTGTCCAACCATGCAGCTGGAAATAGGAATTTGAAGCTCAAGGAAGAGGTCCAACCAAGTGTTACGACTTTTGCAGTCATCGACATGTATATGGTTCTTAGAATCATAACATGGGATGCTATCACATTGGGATGAGAGAGGAAATCCTAGGACTTCTCAATATTGTTTCTGCTCTGCCAAAGGCAAATGCATTAATTAATAAATTCATTACATTAATGAATCAAACTATTTCGGAGGGGGCTACTGTGCCAAATATTGCATTAGGCATCAAAGCTATGGTAATGAGTAACACATGCATAGCTCCTGCCCTCCTGGAACTCTTGCAACTCCTGGAATTGTCCCTGTCCTCCTAGTGGAGGAAATAGACCTGGAACAAATAGGACTTGGGGCCTCAGATGAGCCAGGAAAGCAGGCACTTGCTAGTAACTACTCTAGCATAAGTTAACATGGCATGTCTTTGCAAAGAAGTAAAACTGATTATTTAAACCATTTAATGCTTCACGTAGAATGAAAACAAGCCCATGAAAAGATACTCAACATCTAGTCATGAGGGAAATTTAAGTCAAAACCACAATGGATACTTCTTCACACCCGGAAGGATGGCTATTGTGAAAAATAAAAATGGGGGGGAGGGGAAGAGTGTTGATTGAGGATATGGAAAAACTGGAACCCTTATACATTGCTGGTAGGAATGTAAAATGGTACAGCCACTGTGGAAAGCAGTTTGGTAGTTCCTCAAAAACTTAAACATAGAATTACCATATGATCCAGCAATTGCATTTCTAGGTATATACCCAAAAGAACTGAAAGCAGCAACTCAAACAGATAACTCGTACACCAATGTTCATAGCAGCATTATTCACAATATCCAAAAGGTGGAAGCACCCAAATGTCCTTCAACAGATGATCAGATATACAAAATATGGTATATACACACAATGGAATAGTATTCAGCCTTAAAAAGGAAGGAAATTCTAATAAATCTGTAACATGGATGAACCTTGAAAACAATATGCTAAGTAAAAAAAGTCAGACACAGTTTGACAAATGTTGTATGATTCCACTCATATGAGGTACCTATAATAGATTCACAGAGATAGAAATTAGATTAGTGGTCGCCTAGAAATGGGGTGAAGAAGGAAGGGAGTTATAGTTTACTGGGCACAAAGTTTCTATTTGGGATGATGAAAAGGTTCTAGAAATGGATACCATGTTCCCCCGAAAATAAGACCTAGCCGGACAATCAGCTCTAATGCATCTTTTGGAGCAAAAATTAATATAAGACCCAGTCTTATCCGCTGAGGTCTTATTTTCAGGGAAACAAGGTAGTAGTGATGGTTGTATTCTACACTTAACCATGGTTAAAATGGTAAATTTCATGTTATCTATATTTTACCATGATAAAAAATATTGTCCCCAAAATAAAAGAATTAAGTAATAAATTTGCTTAGGATTTCAATAAAATGGCTAAAATAATCCCTGTTTTTTATTTTAATTCTAGATTAAAGATCTATATAAAACTATTAAAATATATATAAATAAGGTAATGGAAGTAGAGAGCTTTTTCTTAGGCATCCAAGAATTTTCCCTGTGCTTTAGAAATCTATTGTGCGATTTACTTCCTTGAATTGGCCTGTAGTATGGGAGTACAATACTATTGCAGAGATGAACTGGTGTACTTGTGAACTGTTCTGAGATGCTAAAATGGAAGCATAAAACTATAAAAGGCATTATTATTCATTAAAGAGGCATAGTTTATAAGGGTGTCTCTGATCATTGTCGAAACATAAATGGCCAATTCCACCCATAATTAGCCAATTAGTATGAAGTTATTTTTTACTTGGTATATTTTGTTTAACCTCAGTTATATTTGTAAAAACAAACTGCTGTTTGTGACTGCTTTCAAAATTTCACACGGTCTTTAATTCTAATGCACTTAAGAAATGGATTCTCCTTGCCTAAGAAAAATCTCAAGTGTGTAGTTATTTAAAGATATGTATGCTCTTGAGTGCTTGCTTGATTTGGTCATTCAATAAATCTTTATTTACCATAGTAGGTGTGCCAGGTACTGTGCTAGATGCAGGTGCTTACCTTCAGTGAGTCATATCCCGGCTATCTTTAAAATATAGCCAAAGAGCAGATAATGGAGTTGAGATACTAAGTATGAATACGTTTTAACACAGAAAAAAAGAGGAGAGCCTGTGTCAAGGCAATTTAGCAGGAGGGAGCTTGTTGATACAAGGAATTAAAATGATACTGCTTCTGGGTGGTGAACACATAATGTGATCCGTAGATGATGTATCACAGAATTGTACACCTGAAACCTATGTAACTTTACTAACAGTTGTCACCCCAATAAACTATAATTTTAAGAAAATGACAGTGTCACTGTTGCTGGAGGGGGTGAGGAAAAAACTTAAAAAGCTCTCAGGCTAATGCAAATAAGTTAGATGGGGACCAATGGGTACAAATATTTGAAGGTTGTTGATGAAATCCAGGTGAGAGGTGATGGAACTTGGACCATAGTGATGGTGGGTTGGAAATGTGAAAAGCAGAGAGATTTGAAAGAGATTAAGCAGACAAAAATCCTTAGGGCTTGAGGGTAGACAACATGGGGAAGGGTTGCAAAGAGGACGAAAAACATGTCAAGGGATCACGCCTAAATTTCTGGGCAGTGAACAGTTGATGACATTCTATAGTGACATAGGAGGCATGAAGAAAGACCAGATTTGGGGTAGCAATTTGATTGTGGACATTTGAATTTGAGGTGATTTGTGACATTTAGGAAGCACTGTCAAGCAAACAGATAATATGTGTCTAGAGTCCAGAAGAAAGGTAGATGGGTTTGGGTCAAGGTTATTAATTTAGATAATATTTGTATATAACTGGAAGTTGAAGCCATGGCTGTGATTGAGAATCTAATACTAAATTTTATAAGGAAAATTACTAAAGCTCTTTGCTTTTTGAAGTACAGTTGCAGTATTAATAATAAATTTTTAAGGCTGATTTTTTAAAAAATAATAAAGTATGGGGTGGCCAGTTAGCTCAGTTGGTTAGACCAAGGTTGCAGGTTTGATCCCTGCATGGGGCACTGTGAGCTGCACCCTCCTTAAAAAATAAAAAATAAAAATAAAAATAAATAATAAAGTAATTTAAAAGCCTGGAAACATACACATCAAAATTATGGTAATGGTTGTAGTGTAGGGGAAGGGGATCCAAGGGGACTTGAATTTCATCTCCATTGTTTTATTTTGTTTAAAAAGAAGCTTTCTGCAAAGACATAATGTTAACCATTACTAATTCTGGACAGTGGGACAAAACGTACTTTTTATTTTGTATTCTGGACCTTTTTTTTTATTTCCTAAAACTCTTAATCTAAAACAAACATTTAAAAATATATATCATGTGGTTATACCCATTTTGTTTGATTAAATAACTTTCTCAGGAAAGAAATAGGACATTATTAATTAGATGTTTCCCTAGAAAAATGTAATTGAGTCGATTCTGGTTTTGGTGTTGTGTAGTAAAGAATCTAACGTTTATCACAAAACAAACAAACAAAAAAAATACATCATGATAAACGACTAGAATGTCACTAGCTCATTAAATACTTTATACCATCTTCATTACCTATCAAAGCTTACTTCTGTGAGTAAACTCTTTAATTCTTTTTTTTTTTTTTTTAATTAAATTTATTGGGGTGACAATTGTTAGTAAAATTACATAGATTTCAGGTGTACAATTCTGTATTACATCATCTATAAATCCCATTGTGTGTTCATCACCCAGAGTCAGTTCTCCTTCCATCACCATATATTCGATCCCCCTTACCCTCATCTCCCACCCCCCACCCCCCGCCCCCCTTACCCTCTGGCAACCACTAAACTATTGTCTGTGTCTATGAAACTCTTTAATTCTTAATGCTTTGTACTTGATCAGCAAAGTTGTACCAAGGTTACTTAATCTGACAAGTCGCTGTTGTCTATAGCTGGAATTAATGCTGAAAAACGATTACATTTGTATTAAAACTGCAGAATTTTGTTCACTATTTTTTCTTTTCAGTTTGTATAATTTCTATTGCTCTGTCTTCAAGTTCACGGATTCTTTCCTTGTCTGTGTCAAATCTACAGATGAGCCCATTTAAGGCATTCTTCATTTTTATTACTCTGTTTTGATTTCTAGCATTTCCTTTTTATTATAATTTCCATCTCTGAAGAAATTACCTATTTGATTTTGCATACTATCTTCCTTTCCCATTAGAGCTTTTAACATATTAATTATGGTTATTTTAAATCTCCTGTCTGATGGTTCCAATATCTGAAACATGTCTGAGTCTGGTTCTGATGATTGCTTTGTTACTGTAGATTGTAACTTTTCTTCCTTTAGGCATGCTTTGTATTTGGGGGGGGGGGGGTAAAAGCCAGATGTCTTGTAAAGAGTAGTAGAAACTGAGGTAAATAGACGTTTAGTGTGGTAATGCACATTAATCTGGTTTGGAGATGGGCTGTGTTTGAATTTGTTGTAGCTGCAGTTATCATTGTTGAGGTATATTGTTACTATGGGCACCAGAGCCTTCAAATACCTCTGGTAATCTTGATTTATTACTGGAGGCTTGTTAGTGTGGTGATGGAGCATGGGGCAGAAGCATTCTCTAATGTTCTGATTAACACAATTGACCTGGATGTTGGGGGCGTGGCCTTCACAATTGTTTCTGCCCCTCCTCCAGGGGTAAAACTTCCTCAACCTCACTTTCCCTTCCCCGACTTTGGTAGGTATCCACCAATGTTCTCTCTGTCCCTGGCCCTAAGGCCTTTTCCCCTTAAGATTTAGGGTTTTTTCTTTTCTTTTTTCACCTAGGAGAAATTGGGGCGGGGGCGGGGGGGAGTAGATCTGGCTGATATTCCCTTCCCCCAACTTCCATGGTATTTCACCAGTGCCCTCAAGTGACATACTTCCCTCTCCAGATTAAGCCTTCCCTTCCTGAAGGGAAAAGCATTCTGGCAGGTTAGCTGCTGTGATACCTCCCCAGTCAGCACCACCAAAGGTAGGGGGAGCTTTCTCCAGATTCTCCCATCAGCCCTGTGAGAGCCTGGTACAGTTCTTGGAAGAAAAGGCCTGCAAAAGGTTGGGAACCTTGCTATGACTATGGCCCCAGGAGCTTCTCCCTCTCAGGTCCTCAAGTGGTCTCCAGAAATTTAATCTCCCTGCCACTTTATATAGAATCTGGTGGCTTCTGCCCCCACATGCCTAAATGCTCAGGCCCTATGTCTTGCCTATGACGAATCTCTCTCTCCAGATTTCAGGGTAGCTGTTTGTCCCGTGATCTCGTTTCTCTGATAGATTAATGAAAAGGCATTTATCTGTCCAACTTTTTTCTTGTTGTAAGTATGGGAGCTACCTCTTTGCAGCTCTCTACATCTCTCAGTTGAAACTAGAAGTCTGAGCAGTGTTTGGGAAAATTAATATGTATAAGTTTTTCCTCTTATAACAAAAATAATAAATGTTCACTCTGGGAAACATAGAAGAAAGAAAAAAAAATTGAATCACCCATAACCACCCAGGAAACTGCTATGAACATAGCTGTTTTTAAAAATTTCCTAATAATGGGGCGGCCAGATGGCTCAGTTGGTTAGAGTGCAAGCTCTGAGCAATAGGGTTGCCGGTTCAATTCCCACATGGGCCAGTGAGCAGCGCCCTCCACAACTAGAATGAAGACAACGAGCTGCCACTGAGCTGCCAAAGGGGCAGCCTGATGGCTCAGTTGGTTACAGCGTGAGCTCTTAACAACAAGGTTGCTGGTTCAATTCCCTCATGGGTTGGTGGACTGCACCCCCCTGCAACTAAGATTGAAAATGGCGACCGGACTTGGAGCTGAGCTGCGCCCTCCACAACTAGATTGAAGGACAACGACTTGGAGCTGATGGGCCCTGGAGAAACACACTGTCCCCCAATAAAAATTTAAAATATATATATTTAAATATATTATATATATAATATAATATGTATATATATATATACACATATATATGTAATTCTTGTTTAAAATATACACCAAACTATTTTTTTAATTACTCAAAAAATACAGAATATATAATTTATATAATTTTGTACCCTAGCTTTTGTTGAGCAATGCAAGTTTATACTTAGATACAAAGGTGCTCTAACTTGCTACTTTACCCTTTCGAAGACAGATGTGAGCTATCTCCCCACTCCCCCACCCCCGTGAAATACTTTTGGATTCATATCAGGTAGCCAAGTAAGGTTACCACAAATTCTGCTTTCACCTCAATAACCCAGGTAATTGGATAGTTCTATACAGACCCTATAGTAATGCTTGGCTCAAGACCCAGTACATGACAGGGTTTTTCAAGGATCGTTCTAGAGACTGTTTAGAGTATTGGTGTCATTCCCCTTTATCATCTTTCCAAAGCTCACAGGTTTGGGACTTCTGTAGCAAGATTTGTCTAATATTGAAAAATGTTTTGGGGCAGCTGGTTAGCTCAGTGGGTTAGAGCGCGATGCTCTTAACAACAAGGTTGCTGGTTCAATCCCCACATGGGCCACTGTGAGCTGCGCCCTCCACAACTACTAGATTGAAACAACTGCTTGACTTGGAGCTGATGGGTCCTGGAAAAACACACTTAAAAGTAATAAAAGTTTAGAAAAAAATCTTCTACTCCTTCTACATCCAGTAAAAACACCACCACTATTTGGTTAGCTGCACCAGTGGCATAAAATGATTTCACTGAACAGAGGATGACCTAGAATGGCAATTTAGAGCATCAAAAATAAAATTGTCCAAAGCAATCTTTGCAGCAAACCATGTGGAAACAAATTTAAATATGGACTACACCCCTCCCAATCCATCTTTAGATTTTGCCTCAAAATAAGTGCAGGTGACAAAAAATCTTTGTTAATCTGTTGCCATCAGAGAGAATATAATTTATTTTTATTTCCTCTTGTCTATTTCCAGTTGTTTTAAGTGGTCTCCACGTTTCCTTATGTAGACACATACGAGTCTATCAAAATACATTTGGTATCAAAGTATTTGTCATATGTAGCACTTTTTCCTCAAATATTTGTTTTTTCAATATTTAAACAACTTATCTCCATCATCCTCCCCCCCCCACCCTTTTTTAAAACTAACTATTAGTTTCTCTTCAGTTCTTATTCAGTTAGAAATATCTGACCTGACCCTTGGTTGTAACTTCTGTTTTGCTTTTTACAGTGAGTTTTTATGTGTACTATTGAGAGATGTTCTTTTTTTAACCTTCAAATTAAAAAAGGGAGACTTTTTGATTCCTTTTAAGTCAAAATACAACTGTTCTATTCTAAAGCTTCCTTTAAAAAAAAAAAAACAGAACCAAATCCTCATCAGTAGTAATTAATTTTGACAATGTAGGCTCAGTAGCGATTCACAAACCTGTACTTTGTGCATCAGCATTCCTTATTATTTTAATTAAAGTGGAACGTTGTGCCCTCGCTAATCATTAATGGGTTTTCATTTTGTAAATGACATTTGCAGAAGTTAAAACAGCGAGTTCATGTGAAGTCCACAGGCAACAGTGTTGAAATTAGCATCACCATAGCAACAGTCTTCCATCATTAGCATTCAGGGCAACAGGAGGTGTTTTGTTGTGTTTTGTTTCCCCAAAAAAGAAAGAAAATCTTCAAAGGCAAAGCCTAATGAAATTCTTTTGGTAGATATTTATGTTTCTTGTGTGTATGTGTACTGTACTAGATCTCTGAGTCTATATAGAATTTTTAAATTGCAGGGTGGATCGTCTGCTTTCCAGATTTGCGTTTTCCCTAGTACACTAGTTACATTTCATGATCTTTCCCCAGCTGTACACGTCTGACCTGCTGAGCAGCATTTACTCATTGCCAACCCGCTGCTCACCAATACGGTGGACTGAGAGAATCTGTATTCATAAAAATACTTGGTTTAGTCTATAAGCGTTATATGCGTTCATGAGTTTTGCATTTAGTTCGTGGCAAATAGATTTATTCTGTTAGATCCTCTAGCGAACTCGCTTCAGAAAAAAAATAGAACCATATTGTAGAAATAGGTCAACGATTATTATCATTCACCTTTTGATGGAATTAAAGTGAATCAAATAGAGACCAATGTTATCTTAGCTGAGTCTCAAACAGTGGTATCACACTATTACTGTGTGTGTGTGTGTGTGTGTGTGTGTGTGTGTGTGTGTAATTGCATTCTAATATTCTGAGAAACTTTAACAGTGGAGTATCTAGCATTTATGTTTTTTCTCAGTACTAAAATGCATTAAAAAAAAAGTGCACCATATTGACCTACCAGCTGCTTCTAAATCACACCAGTAGTAGGTAATTATGAAATTCAAATGAAGTTTCATTTTCATTTGTTATACAGAAATATCATAGCTCAAACCTAGAACTGTTGCCCAAGCTTGGATGTAGACAGGTATGCATGCACCTTTTACTTTTCAACATGAATCATAGTTGTCTTCCCTGCTACATGTAAGGACAAGCAGTTTTGCATTCCGCTCAGGTACCTGAAGACAAGCCTGTACCAGCCCACCTACTAGTATCGGCACCTACTAGTATCTTTTTTTATTCTCTTACATGATGGAAAGATTTCACAGTTAGCTTTTTATTCCAGCAGATCTTACAAAGCCAAAAAATAAATAGAATTTCAATGGAAATAACTCCCGAGCGTTATATTTTCTTTCTTCTCAATATCCTGATGGTTTCTCTGATAACATACATATAGGTTCAAGAAAGATTTATGCTACAGATTTCCAAAGAAGCCACACAATCAGAAGGTTCTCACATTCAGTTCTCATCACTTGTTCTGTCACTCTGAGGATGGTGGCTTTTGGATTCCATCTCTACCACTTGATCTTTTTCCACTCCTCTTCTCCTTTTTAGGCACACAGAGCATCAGACAAGACTTAGTTTACCACTACATGAGGAATGCGGGCCACAAACTAATACAGGTAGTCCAGTTACAGATGTAGTGTATAATCACAGACTTTAGTTTTCAGGGGCTTTTCTCCAGTTTTACATCAATTTCCCTGGCTGAGACATTAGCATTTGCAAGTGACCATGCTTCCTATATACGCAATTGTATCAGGGACAGGAAAGTAAGTACAAACTTTAGAAAAGATTAATTTTCTTAGAAGTAGACCATTCTACAAATGCCAAAGTATGTGTTGAGACATGGAAACTCCAATGATTAAGAGCAGCTAATGGTTTAGAAAGATCCTACTTGCCCTCTCATGCTCTAAGGTTTAATCCAATTTAAAGCCATGCCAATCCACGTGTAGAGCATGAAATGTAAAGCATAATGAAAAGTCTGGAACTCTGGTGCCAGTAAGAAAGTTCTACCAATTGGGTGAGATGTGAAAGCATTTAAGACTTGGCCCCAGGAATATTACGAGGAAAAGTCATGTGAGCAATGATTACAGTTATGGGCCCTGTTATTTGTTCCCCACTTGTCCAACTATAGTTCTTTCACTTAGCTAAAAGTAGTTCTTTGTAACATGAACTTGTCTGTCTTTAGGTGGGGTTTAGAAAGATGCCTATAAAAGAGTTCCGTGCTGGAAATCAGAGTCTCTTGACCCACTGTAAAGGGAACAGTAAACAGAGTTTTCTCTGGGGAATCGTTCAGTGCTCTGCAGGTCTCCATAAAAACCTTTGTGAGAAAGTTGTCTTTACTGAAGTCATCATCCATTGGATTAAAAAATAAAATAAAATAAAGTAAAATGTCAGTTATCATTAGCTTTTTGAAAATGGAAACATTCGGGCCTTCTCAGTGATACTTTCAGTAATTTTTCACAACCAAGAGCCCTCAAGCTATCAGTTTTATTTTTAGATGCCATACTTATGGATAGTTATAGAATTTATAGAGTATGGTTTAAAAGACTATTCAATTGTAGGGCAATCATTCAGTTTATTCCCATGGTGGAGTTAAACTGAACCATTCCAGATCAACAAGAATCTATTCTCTTCAAATTTGGAAAGGAGATTTCCCATTGTGGAGAATCCATGTTCAGTGTTTAACCCTCAGGAAGACTTTCTTAATAGCTTCTTCGGATCTTAAATCTTTGGTTTGTTCTCAGGGACATATTGAACAGTTAGGTACCAAACTTTTTAATATCTCCCATTATGAAAGGTCAATTTTTCGATTGCTTTTCTCATACCCAGAGTACATGCTCCTCTGTGCTTGACACTTGAACTTCTGTTTTCAAAGGTTTAGGTAATGCAAAGGAATCTATTACATCATCAAAGATGAATTTCTCTTATGCGTTTATTCTCAGCATTCTTTTTTTTTTTTTTAAGGAGGGCGCAGCTCACAGCGGCCCATGTGGGGAACAAACCCGCATCCTTGGTGTTATTAGCACCACGCTCCAACCAACTGAGCTAACCGGCCACCCCTATTCTCAGCATTCTTAATTGTTTCCTGTTCTTTGGCTGCTACATAGGTCTCCACTTTATTTTGGCACATTTCACCCTAAATTAGATCAGCCAAAAAATTAGAATCAACTGCGTATATCACCAATACACAATACCAATTCACACACCCTGAAAGTATATTGAAAGTAAACTTAAAATATCTCTTACAAACAGACAAATACTCACTTCTGAGTATGCTCTACTGAAACACACATGCACACTGGACACTTTAAGAGCATCTCCTAGATCAGCACTGTTCAGTCAATACTCCCTCACTTAACACAAGAATCTCACATTTGAGTTCTGTTTAAGGAAATAGATTCAGCATGCCATGAACAGGTCATTCTTAGTCTTCTGCAGTGGTCACTTTCTGCAATGATCACTCAAGGGATCGGGTCTCCTCCTCCAAGGACCCTAGGATTACCCGAAGATTGAAACCTTGTCCTTTAACTTATCTCTGAGAGCACATCTCTGTAATGTATCAGCAGTCTGGTATCTACAGTAAGCTAATAAGACTGCAGAAATGGGTTTACTCATTAAAACCATGAATGTAAGAGGAAGAAAGACTCTTAGAGATAATCCAACACAAAGTCTTCATCTTACAGATAAGAAAACGGAAGTCCAGAAGGAGAAAGGAATTTTGATAAGGTGGCTAAACTGGCCTAGAAAACCAAATCTTATGATATCTGGTCCCAAGGTCCTACAAGCCTTGGTTGTTACAGTAGAAGGCATATGCAAGTAGAGAATTTACAAATAGTCCCACATGTTTGTATAGCACTTCATAAAACACATTTACATCTTTTATCACATTTGATTCTTGCAGTGTCCCATGGAGGGTTTGGATAGCATGTATAGTTATCCTCATTTTCACAGATGTGGGAAGTAAGGCTCTGATTTACCTAAGATCACTTACTATGCCGTAAAAGGTGGGACCTAAGTCAGTTTTCTCTAAGCTGAGGGCTTGGTCTCTTGTACCATATTGTTAATTCATTCCTGTTGGTAAGCAGCACAAAGGAAAAACTTTTATAATCATGTCTGTCTTTCATCCCCTGGCCAGCCATTCCACTTTTCACCTAAGCTTTGGAAAATATTTTGTCCTTTCCTTTTGAACTTTTATTTATTTTTTTAAGTGTGTTTTTCCAGGACCCACCAGCTCCAAGTCAAGTAGTTGTTTCAGTCTAGTTGTGGAGGGCGCAGCTCACAGTGGCCCATGTGGGGATCGAACCGGCAACCTTGCTGTTAAGAGCACAGAACTCTAACCAACTGAGCTAACCAGTTGAGCTAACTGGCAGCTCCTATATCCTTTTCTTTAGCTCGCTTATTTAATCATTTGTGTGAGGGTCAGAACTGTGTTTCATGCAGTCACTTAACTAATCTGAGCATTTGATACCCACCCCCCACTGCCACCAATCCCCTCCCCCTCAGCCCTGCGCTTTGTCTCACTGTGCTCTAAACAGTCCTGTGCTACATACGTCTGAAAAGTAGCAAGCGTAGGGAAATTTTTGATCTCCATGTAACACAGAAGCTAATGTGTAATATGGCTATGGAAAACAACCAGCAGGTGAGGCTGTGACACTATAATTTTCACCTACGTCTCATTACCACATTAAAGTATCTTAGTTCAATAAATGGATCAGAAAATATGGTGTTGTTTTTCCTAAATGCTGTCAAAACAACAACAACAAAATCATTAGGCAGTACTATTTCAATAATGTGTTGTGTTGAATGCATTGTTTTCAAGGGCATTTTTCAAAACAAGTTGCTTAAATCAGTTTTTTTTTTTTTTACTTGAAGAATAACACATTCAGAAAGTATACAAAAATGATAAATGTTCAGCTCAGTGCAATCATCACAAAATGAACACCCATGTTCAATCTAGAACAATAAATAAAACATTACCAGCAAGGAGACCCTACCTGCCTACCTACCTGTCTGTCTGAGAGGGAGAGAGAGAATAGAAGCAAATATGGTAAAATGTTAACAGTTGGTGAGTATAGGTGAATGATTTATGGATATTCTTTTAACTTTTCAGTAGGCCTGAAAATTTCAAAATAAAAAAGTTGAGGAGAAAGATAAAACATTACTAATAACTCAGAAAGCACCACCCCACCCCTATGTTCTCTTCCAATTACTATTCCTCCCTTATCCGAAAGGTAACCACTACCCTGTTTTTTAACACCATGGTTTAATTTGCCTGTCTTTGAACTCTATAAAAATGGAATCGTACAGTATATAAACTTTTATGTCTGTGACTCAACATTGTGTTTATGAAATTAATCCACGTTGTTGCATGCAGCTGTCATTCATTTCATTGCTATCTGATATCCTGTTATAAAAATAGAATATAATTTATTTATCCATTCTATTGTTGGTACACATCTTGGTTCTTTTCCAGTTTGGAGGCATTATGAATCAAGGCTCCCATGAACATTCTTTTTGTATCTTTTGGTGCAAAAGTTGCATACATTTATATTGGGCGTATATCTGGGAGTAAAATTGCCTATGTTGACTATGCATATGCTGAGCTTTAGTAGATACTTCCAAACACTTTTCCAAAGTAGTTGTATAAATTTACACTCCCACTAGCAGTATATGAAAGTTCTAGTTGCTTCATATCTCAACAATACTTGATAATGTTAGTCTTTAAAATTTTAGTCATTGCAACGAGTGTGTAGTAGAACCTAAATGTGATTTTAATTTGAATTCCCCTGATTACTTATAAGGCTGACTATTACTACATGCATTTGTTGGTCATTTTGAGTATCCTCTTGTGTGACGTATCTGTTGAATTTCTTGCCTATTTTTTTTTTATTGGTTCATCCCTCTTTTTCTTATTGATTTGTAGTTCTTTACATATTCTGAGTTACAACACTTTGTAAACTATATGTATTGCAAATATTTTCTCTCATTGTGTAGCTTGCTTTTTAACTCACTTATGTCTTTTGATGAATAGATTTTAATGTAATCCAGCATATAACTTTTCTTTTACAGTTAATTCTTTTTCTGTCCAATTTAAGAAATCTTTGCCTAACCAATATCATGACTATTTTCTCTTACATTGTCTTCTGTATTCTTTCTATCTTTCACATTTAGATATACAATACACCTGGAATTGACTTTTTTGTGTCACATGTGAGATAGGCATTGAGCTTCATTTTTTACAACGTGAATATCCAGTTGGCCCAGCACCACTTTTATTCTTGAGAAAATCCCAACTTGGTTCTGATATATTATTCTAAACATTCTTTCTTGGATTTGATTTGCTAATATTTTCTTTAGGATTATTGCATCCATGTTCATTGGTGCTACTGGTCTGTAATTCTTGTCAAGCTTTGGTATCAGGATGATTCTGGTCTCATAAAAGGAAGTACCTCTTCTGTTCTCTGGAAGAGTTTACGTAAGATTGGTATTTCTGCCAGTAACTTGATCTGGTCTTGTAGTTTTCCTTGAGGAAAAATTTATAATTTTACAGAGTCCATTTCTTAAAACATTATAGGACTATTACATTTTTTTTATTTCTTCATGTGTTAGTGTTGGTTGACTAAAAGCAGACTAAGATACTTTAAGATTTCTGTGGTCAATCAAGCCTTGCTCGTCTAAACCAGAGTTTGCAAATTTAAATGCCAACAGGCTAGCCTGCTAGTGGAAATGAGTAAGGTTAGCCAAGTGTAAGGTGGTCAGAAGTGGACACTACAGCATGCATGCCCCTTTACAGAGTGGTAGCTGTCAGCTCCAGCCAATTATTACCATGTAAGAAGGTGAGCCCAATATAGCCAAATCATTCCCTCTAAATGAGAAGTCAGCAATTTAGACTACTCTGAAAAGAAAAAAAAAAAACTTTGAATATTTAAATGTTGAGTAATTCAAGCAAACAAAAAACCTATGTCACCTGAACAAAATATGTGTATGGCAAATTTAGCCCAAAATTTACAAGTTCGCTACTTTTACTCCAAACGAATGAAAAGCACAATAGCACAGACATAATTCAATTTTTAAATAATAAAATTCACCTTTGATATTTATTTTTAACTCACTCTTGAATATGAATCTATCAGTCATTTACTGATAAATGGTATCATTTTTTTTTAAGTTTAGATTTTAAAATACCTAAGTCTGTGAACAGCTAAGAGTATTTTCATTTACTCTCATACTTTTGCATTTGCTTTTCCCTAAATCTTCCTCTTATAAAGTAAAGCTAGTAGTCTCACTTTAGGTTATTGAGTTTTTTGCCTACTTACTTTTCAAGGTTTTATATGGTGAAGGAATCTCAGATTCTTTTTAATTTTTATGGGGAATTTAGATTACCTTTGATTAAGATCCTACAGATAAAGCACTTAGGACAGAAGCATCATGAATGAAAAATTATTCATAGAAACACCTTTCTAAGAGTATTATTTTCATTAGTTTAGTGAGTATTTATAGCTATTGTACTAGGTAAGGGGAGCCCACAAAGATGCATAAAGCTGCTGTCCTCGTAGCCTTGTTTTATAGTCTAATAATATATGCACAAGTATAAAATAGTATACTAAAAATACAAGAACATTTTCAAATTGTATTTATTTGGCATACATTATTTTATGTATTTGGAGAGTCAATTTGTGTCTAAGGTAATTTTTGAGCTATTTTCAGGATTAGGTATTATCTCGTTATTATCGCTATCACCACAGACATTACCTATTTATCTGTACTTCTAGGGAAAGTTCAAGAAATTAGAATGAAATAAAAACAATAAAATAATTTCAAATGAAATAATCTAAGTGGCTATACTTGATATATAAACAGTTAAGTAATATATTTGTAAAATTCACTAAACTGAAAAATATCATAATTATTTAATTTTCTAGTTTATAAAGTACATTGCATGCATTATCTCATTTCATCTTAAAAGAACACTATAAATATGTAGGGTAGGATGCATTGTTCTCATTTTATAGTCAACAATCTGGTATTTAAAGAGATTATGTGATTCTGTTAGTATGTTTGGGCTGTTACTACAAGATACCACAAACTGAGTAGCTTAAACAACAGAAATTTTATTGCTCCCAGTTATGGAGCCTGGGAGTCTGAGATTGGGGTGCTGACATGGTCTGGTAAGGGTCGTCTTCTGAGTCACAGAGTTCTGGCTGTGTCCTCAGAAGGAAGAAGGGGTAGGGAGCTCTGTGGGATGTCTTTCATGAGGGCACTATAATCCCATTCATGAGGGCTCCACCCTCGTGACTCAATCACTTACCAAAGGCCCCACCTACTATTACCATGGTCTTTGGGGGTTAGAATTTCAACAGATGAATTTTAAGGAGAAAAACATTCAGACCACAGGAGTGCTTTTTTTCCCCCCAACGTCACAATGTTAGGGTCTACGTTCAAACCAGCATTTTCTAAGTCAAGTCTAGAATTCTCCTTTTTCTATGTAAGATACTCTAAAAGGGCATAGAAGAAACAGCTGAGTGGGCTCAGACCTGGTCTTCATACTTGCACATATTTTTCTGTTCATCTTTTTTTAAAGTGTTCTGTTAAGCAAATTCAGAAATGAAATATAACTTTAACGTTTCTATCTACTTATTTACTTTTTCATTTGCTATGGGATGAACAAAAATTAGAATTGTTCCCTATATAAAACAATCAAAACAACCAAATAAACACAACTTTATCTGTACTGTTGATTATAAACATTTAATTATAATTGTGTGTCAGAATGTTAAAATGTTATGACCTTATATTTCTTTAAGAAAAGCAGGGCTGGCCCGGTGGCTCAGGCAGTTGGCGCTCCATGCTCCTAACTCCGAAGGCTTCCGATTCAATTCCCACATGGGCCCGTGGGCTCTCAACCACAAGGTGGCCGATTCAACTCCTTGTGTCCTGCAAGGGATGGTGGGCTCTGCCCCCTGAAACTAAGATTTGAACACGGCACCTTGAGCTGAGCTGCCGCTGAGCTCCCAGAATGCATCCTCTGAACCACAAGGTTGCGGGTTTGACTCCCGCAAGCAAGGGATGGTGGGCTGCACCCCCTGCAAATAGCAACGGCAACTGGACCTGGAGCTGAGCTGCACCCTCTACAACTAAGATTGAAAGGACAACAACTTGACTTGGAAAAAAAGAAAAAAGTCCTGGAAGTACACACTGTTCCCCAATAAAGTCTAAATATATATATATATATATATATATATATATATATATATATATATATATATATACACACACACACACACACACACATACATATACATATACATATACATATACATATACATATACATATACATATATATGTACTAAAGCTAACTGTGTACCAAATTAATAACTAACTCACAGGGAATGGGGAAAAACAGTCATCATATCAAAACTTGTTAAGTACTTATAACAGTAAATAAAGGAAAATTTAAAAAAAAAAAGTTCATAGAGAATGTAGGTACTAGTTATACATCCAAAAAGCCTAAAAATAAGGCTTTAGGATTTTCTATTGTTTATTTATTTATTTTAAATCTTAGATTAATTGAATAAATAAAAGCAGCAGAAATTTGATAATTCAAGTAGGAATCTTTCCTCCGAAGTTAGCAGCTATTAGTTATTCTTGGCATTTTGAACAGGATAGTATGTAATGAAATCTCCTGTTATTTGTGATAAAATGGGCAAAACACACAGAAAATCTCTTGGTTTGTCTCAATGTCTCTGTGGCAAAGAACTGAGAGCATTATTCAGTCCCTTTGTGGTTTCCAGACAAAAGCCACCTCTATATGGCTCTATAAGTCTTCAGTTCCAGGGTATAACCGTTATCTTAATGGGATTGTATTTGGTTATCTGATAAATTGTTGGCAAACTACCCACATTGCTTCCTTTAACTGACATAAAATTCACTCAACTATTGACCAGCTCTATCTTGTAAGTAGTGAAGTGGGGGCTTCCTTACTCCTGGATACACCGAGATTTTAAGCTATTGAAAGATTGAACATACCAATTGGCCTACCTGCCCTTAATGGATGATGCCCACAGACTTAACTGGTGAAGTGCTTCTCTAAAGTATTTGGATTTTTTAATTATTATTATTTCGAGAGAAACAAAAACATTCTTGTGTTCTTTTGACATTCTATTCCCCAACTTGTGCCCAGGTTCAAACCATTGCATAACATCTTCTTACTGTCCTATCGCCTTTTAAATCTCACTCCACTCTTTTTTTCTTTTCTTCCACTTCTACCATTCTCCTAACTTCTCTGAAGTAATCCTTTCCTCTCCCTTTATCCAAGGGTAAAGTTGTCACACTACATCAATTGGCTTGGAAGGCTGATTACTGCTCTGTGTTTTTTGAACGGCAGAATTCTGACACTAGCTATCGTTTTGAAGACTGTCTGGTTCAGATATTTATCTATTAGGAGGAGTCCTTAATCAGTGTCTTTGGTTGGAGTATTTGAAGGAGTCTTTAATTGGAGATTTTAAGGCATCAGAAAAGATTCATTGAGAATGACTGAACTCATGCTATACAAATGAGAACTATTTACCACTTGCTATACACACTTAATTGAAGCCTGATTAGATATAAAAACACATAACTAAAAAAAGTTAAATAAACACATAAATAAATAAATACCTAAATGCATACCAAAGAGTTCTAATATTAGCTTTCAATTCCTCCTTAAGAGGAACTGGACAAATCAGAAAATGAGATTTTATGTTGCTCTTGCTGTAGATTCAACTTTTTCCCCAACATCCAATTTTTATTGATCCTCTTCATTATGCTTTATTCCAATCTTGAGCTACATAGGTTCCTTTCTTCTATTAGAGCTTCTAATACTCACTGATGAGATTCTTGGTCTTTCAGTCTGCAGCTGCTCCAAGTGCAGATTTGAAATACGGATTCCTCATCAACTTGCTAAGACATGCTACTTCCAATATGTTATACAAAGTGCTTGCTGCCAGTTACTTGCCACCTATAATGTTTTCTCTCTGTCCTGTGTTTTTCTCTTTCTTCCCCTCTCCCTCTTTCCTCTCCCTCTCCATCTCCCCTGTCCCCTTTACCTGCCTCTCTCTCTCTCTCTCTTCCCCCTTCCCCCTCCCCTCTCCCTCTTCCCCATCTCCTTCTCCCTCTCCTTCCCTCCTTCCCTTCTTCTGTATTCTACCTTGCATTGTGGAAGTGGAAGGATTCTATTCTCTGTTCCTTTTGGCACACAGAGAAATTTTGAAATGAGAGTGTAATAAAAAACAAAAGGCTCTTCCATTATATAGACGTACAGATGTCCTAACATCATGACACCTCCTGTGACACCCTATGCTGAACCTCCTCCTTATGTGCAATCTGTGTGGGCTACACTTATACATAGTAGGCATACAGTAAGTATTGTTTTAATATCCTAGGCTCTGGTTTGTGCTACAATGTAATATTTAAATAAAGGCATTCCAATACAAATTGAACAAAGAAAGAGATGTTCTGATTAAACACACAGATACATTGTTTTGCAAATTTCAATGTGTATATGAATCACCTGAGAATCTTATTAAAATCCAGATTCTGACTCAGTAAGTCTAGAGTGAGACCTGAGATTCTGCATTCCTAACAATCTCGCCGGTGATGCTACTGCTGCTGGTCTGTGGACCACATTTTGAACAAGGCAGAAGGTTATTTTTTATTTATCCAATCTCTTGTTTCATGATAACTCTCAAAACAGATTGCTGACTTTAAAACAAATTAGAGCACCAAATACAGGTTGTCGGGTACCTCATTTTGTAACCTACTACCTTGAATCCAAATTATTTCATAAACTTTCCAGGAGTGTATATCTATTGTCGTTTTAAATAGATTCCAATGAAATGATGATATATGAATAGGAGTATAGGGATAAGTGACTTTTAATAATTTGGGTTTTGTTTAGAATTTTGCTTCTACTTGGCGTTTGAAAGCATTTGTAGTGTCTTAAATGTAAGAGCACAAGATGAACCAGTGACAGGAAAACCCAAGTGCATCTGACATCGTAGCTTCTCAGGCCTAGAAGACAACCTCTGGTTCGTGGTGGCAAGCTGCTGGGATTATTGGTGCTCAAAACTGTGTTTTCCCCAAGGCAAAAACAGCGTCACAATATAAAAAGCTTTTTACATCTGGCAGGAGTGATAAAGATACAGACCTGAGAAGCAGGTGAAAAAACTTAGCTTATGCTTCTAATGGCTAATTTTATATAAGGGTTCTTGTCCAGCTGTTCTTGGTAGTTCCAGCTGTTAGTTGAATAGGACAGGTGGTAATCCCTGCTCAGTGCCTCATTATCACCCAGAGGCTTTGATCTGACTAATACATAATCAATCAGGTTCTGAATTTTAATGTCCTTCCTGTTTTCATTTCACATGTTTTACCTAAATTTATTTTCCAAAGTCCAATATGATTTCCTTTTTTAATAAGATTATTTTTGATCATTTATTTATTTTGACATAACTAGGCTCATGATATGCCAGCTGGAGTTTATTATGCCCCTGAATCATAAACTTTTTTACTTTCCTCTTTATCTCCTTACAAGATTGCAAACCCTAAGGATAAAGTTTTTATTTGGGAATCAAAAGACTGAAACCATTTTAGAGGAGAGCAATAATAAAAATCAAGACCTAAAAGCCTCATTTTAAGACTGTGAGTCCCATAACTTATGCTTCTTTTCTAGTCTCTTCAGAGTTGGGATGTGCATAAGTTAACACTAAGAAACATAAAAAAATAGTCCCAGATGCGAAAAGTTAATGCCCTTCCACCAGTTATGTATTCTGTACTGCGTATGGTGATCATTAATTAGAAGGGTAGTAATTGACATATTTTCCAATATTTTCTCCATTTATTAAACTATTTTGTGTTTATATAACTATGTTCACTGTCGCACAAATACCCATATATGTGTGTGTGTGTATATATATATATATATATATATATATATATATATATATATATCTCCCTATAAATCTCCTACAGAGATATGCTTCTAATGTTAAAAGAACCAGTTAAAATTTTTGTCTCTTCACTTACAAGCATCTATGTGTTTAAGAATTTACTTTGCTTTTTTTTTTTACACAAACAGTAAATATCTCAAGTTGGCATAACCATCTCATGCCCTAGAGAAGAGCTTCAAAATAGAAGGGATGCGGGGGTAGGGAGCACAGGGGCAGTAAGTAAAGACCAAGTATTCTAATTACACCGAGGCACAAAAACCAACTCTAGAGGAAACGTTAACATTATTCCACTGGTATGCTCTGGGAACATTAGATTTGTTTGTAGGGAGAAAGAACAATTTATAATAAAGTTTGAAACAATTATTGACAATAGTTTAATTCATATTAGCTTTGCCCATTTCCTTGTTATCTCAGAATAGCACCTCTATGGACAATGGAATGGTCCTAACAGCCTAAATATGGCAAGCTTTAAAAGCAGATGGCCTGGGGCCATTCTGCTTATTATATCATTGCTTTCAATAGCATAACTGTTCTTCTCCAATGGCCCTCTTTGTTTTTTTTTGCTTCATTACTGGCACATTTCTTTAATATGTAATCTATAACATTAACATGAAAATGGCTCTCAAATACTATTACTTGCTCCATCTGTGACCCAGTACTGTTTATCATCATCTAATGACCATTCTTATTGCAGATGCCCCTCTTTAAATGCTTCAGAATATAGCATTTTAAAGACATTGAGGGTGCTTCCTACATAGATTGACAGACTGAATGGTTTAATATCTAAAACCTCGAGTCTATACAGTGTGTTATAAATGATTAGAGCACCAGTCAGTTCCAAAGCAAAGTGCAAGAGGGACAGAAGAATGATAAAAATAGAAGAGGGATATACAGAGGGTGCCAAAAAGATGGATACACATTTTAAGAAAGGAAAAAACTGTAATAGAATTGTAATACTCAATATATACCGACAACAAAAGATGAATACAAGACACGTTTGACTTCTGCAATTACAGGAGGTGCTCAAAGTGGTTACCATCAGCGTCCAGACACTTCTGATGACGGCGAACTACTGCTTGAGCAACGTTGACCAAAGTGTCCACTTGTATACATTTTTTGGCATCGCAGATATATATATATATATATATATATATATATATATATATATATATTCCCAAAGCCACCATCAGTAACTTAAAATTATACCTGAATGTCTGCTGGAAACAGCTTTAGATATTTCTAGGTCAACATTAGGTATATGCACCTAATATGTTTACTTATTATTTATAGTTGACATTCAATATTATTCTTATTCTACATCAGCTTATTATTTTTGTGGGATATATATATATATATATATATATATATATACACATGATACTCTTTTACTCTTAAATATTTGTATTTCCTTAAAATAAGAAATTTTCTGATGTAACCATACACAATGATTAAAAAAAGTTATTAACATTGATAAAATACTATAGCCTGATTTTATATTTATATATATATACTGGGGGGTGCAAAAAAAATGTATACAAGTGGACACTTTGGTCAACGTCGCTCAAACAGTAGTTCGCCGTAATCAGAAGTGTCTGGACGCTGATGGGAACCACTTTGAGCACCTCTTGTAACTGCAGAAGTCAAACATGACTTGTATTCACCGTTTGTTATCAGTATATATTGAGTATTACAATTTTAATAGTTTTTTCCTTTTGTAAACGTGTATCCATTTTTTTGGCACCCTCTGTATATACAATGGAATGCATTAGAATACCTTTAAGGGAAGTTGGAGTTGGAAGAATAGAACTTAATCATAAGAAACAGTTCTTTATTGCAATTCTTGAAGAAGGAGTTTACATTTTCTTTCTGACAATTCACCACGACAGTGATAAAAATGGAATGATAACCAAACTGACAATTGAGTTTTCTGTGGCTCAACATATATTCCGTTTCTAGGCTGACATTCCAGACTTCTGAGCTCCACAGAGCCTCCTTAGTTCGTTCTTTTTTTCTTTTTCAACATCTTAACACCAAGGATTTTTTCGTCTTCATCGACTTTCTTTCTCCTCTCTGTTCTTCCCTCAAATGCAGGCTCTTGCTGGGAACTGTCAATAAAGTATCTGGGTTGGAGCAGAAGTATTGCTAGGAATGCCTCCATATATCAACTGTTTCCCCAGTTGTACCACCGTACCTATCATGCGCGCGTTCATCTCCTGGCTAGCCATTCTGTTGGGGAGGAAGGTGTTAAGAATCTGTTGACAACACTACCATTCTTAGATAAGGTCAAAACAATATTTTCTTTATCTGTTTGATATTGTCATTTCCTTTTTTCTCTATACAGGTAAGCTCTTCATAAAAATTAGCCCACATGTTTTACCATCTCTGTATAATGTTCATGGTTGTTACGTAGCATTACTCTCATTCTCATAGCAGAGAATAAATGGGGACTGAGGTGAAAAGTAGACCAGGCCAGAACAGTTATAAGGATCAAATTAAGGGTGAGTTTTTGTGACAATACAAAGCTTTTATAATTATTACGTTGGTGCAAAAGTAATTGCGATTTTTGCAATTATTTTTAACCTTTGAAACTGCAATTACTTTTGCACCAACCTAATACTATTTTAACAAGTTGGTGGCATTTGCTTCAGAGAGCTAACCTTAGAAAACAGAAATCTCCAGGCCTTTAAACTGTAATTGAAAAAAAACAAAAAACATAATTGAATGGGGCAAGGAGGGTTGAATATATTTTGGGCTTTCCTCAACCCTCAGACACTATAATGTCTGAATTCATATCCTAGATTTAAATTTGCCAGGTTGAAAAGATATACATAAATATAAACTCCATCTGTGAAAACACAACCAATTTCATTCTTCCGAAGGAATTTTTTTGAATAAATTTCAATTGTGCTTTTGTTCACTTTCATGTAAAAAGTGAAAATTTAGGCACAACCTAATTAAACTCTAGTATTGGCTCTTTCACTAAGAAATTTCACCTAAATTTTGATTAAATTCATTATTATTAAAGTTTGTTGGAGTTTCTTTTAGTTAGAAAAGTTAAAAAACATTAGTTGATAGATTCATACAGAAATTATGAAATTTAATAAAAAAAACAGTGGATGAAATTTATTCAATATTATTTATGGAGGGGCAGCTGGTTAGCTCAGTTGGTTAGAGCGCGGTGATCTTAACATCAAGGTTGCCAGTTCGATCCCCACATGGGCCACTGTGAGCTGCGCCCACCACAACTAGATTGAAACAACTACTTGACTTGGAGCTGGTGGGTCCTGGAAAAACACACTTAAAATAAAAGGTGAAAAAAAATAGCCCATTATTTTTTTTTAATTATTGATATTATGTGTATCTACCTTCATTTTCAGAATAATGCATATTGTTAAATTTGGAAATATTCTAAAATTGGAAATCAGACTCCACTTAATTAAAAAAACACCTTTTGTCAGATAATTCTTTTTAAAATAATGGTTAAGGCATTCAGTTCATACCTTCATACTTAATTCTCATGCACAATCTTTCTTGTTTTTCTCTACCTCTCCTCTAACTGTCCTTTACAAAGATGAGAAATTTTCTTCCCGACACAAAATTCCCTTGATTATATATTAGAAAGAACTGACACTTAGCAACAAGGTTTAGGAAAAGCTAACATAAGTAGAGCTCCTGTGAAAACTTTTACAAAAAAATATTGGATTTACTGCTAATAAATAATGAGATTTTTTCCCATTTGCATTTGCTCTTCATTGAAACTCATAAATGACTGTATTAGTCTTGAATAGCACGTTTTTTTTTGCCGTGAGTAAAGATGCTTCCACAGTAAAGTGTTCATTTATAGCATCCAGAACCTTGAAATATAACCTATGTCACCAAAGCGTAGAAAAGTAGAGGCAAGGAGAAGTAGATCAACCACTTTTCCCCCCTACTGAATGATGTGTCAAGTTCTATAATCCCATTTCATCTATAAAGGAAGCTTAAGCAGTCTGTGTTTTGTATACATGTCTTTACATTTGATCACAATAAAATATAAATGTACGCCAATTATTTACCTCTAGTTAAAATCAGCCAAAATATAGGAGGTTTGTGGGTGATGCAAACTGGAGATGTGCATGGATTTAGGGTCCAATTTCAGAAAAGTAAATTAACATTATTTTTGCTATATGACTAAAAGACAGCTAGGTACCTTATCTTGTTTACTTACCAAACAAAAAACAACCATCAAAAGGAAAAGAAACAAATTTCTTCTACCTTCTTAACCCCTTCCACTGTCATTGCCATGACTTAAAAGTCAGCAGTAGACAACCAGTTCTTTAATGAAGATCATAAATTCACGAGAGGGCCACAGGTAAGAGCAACGTAATACAGTCCGAAACATTCAAATCACTTGCTTTTTAGGAAAGTATCCTGGCTTTTTAAATGACTTAAATCCAACCAAACTTTGTGTTCAAATTTAATGGTAACAGGATTCTTTTCTAGACTATCTTAGAGACAGTCTCAACTCATAATGTTTTTGTTGTAAAATAAATAAAAGCAATTCAGAAATCAACTCTAATTTGTTACAAGTTCTATCATTTGATTCAATGTCCAACCTCCATTTGAATGCAGAGACCCTTCTTCTAGTCAATAGGAGCGTGTTGTTCTCCCCTAATAGCAATCAAAACTGTACTCCTCCTGCACCAAGCTACTGGTGACAGGCGCGGAGAAAACATGGAAAGGGGATTGGTGACATCACACAAGGAGATAAGAAAGCATTATTTTGACATTTGAAAGATAAGGAGAAGACAAATTTTTAAAATTACAAACCAATAAACTTGATGTTGATGAGAAAACATTGAAGAGATGAATAATGATACTTAGAAAAACACGCTCCTAGGAGTCAACATGTTATTCTTGAAATTTGTCATGCCAAATTCACCTCCCTTTCATTTCTAATAATAGGGCTACTCGATGGTTAGGTGAGAAGACTGTTATAAACAGTGTATCTTTTGGGTTCACACCTTTTTTATTTATTTTTTTATTTTTTATTGGGGAATATTGGGGAACAGTGTGTTTTTCCAGGACCTATCAGCTCCATGTCAAGTCATTTTTCAATCTAGTTATGGGGCCCCCCAAGTAAAGTCATTGTTTTCAATCTAGTTGTGGAGGGCGCAGCTCACTGGCCCATGTAGGAATCGAACCAGAGACCTTAGTGTTATGAGCACTAGGCTCTAACCACTGAGCCAACCAGCCGCCCCACATCTCGTTTTTCAAGATCTTTTTTTACAGTTTTAGGAACAAGATAAAGAACAATGGATTGGGTAATAGAATGAATTTGCAGCTGATACACAGAACCATCCAAAGAAAGCCAATTGATAGATCAGGATTAACATGCAATAGAGTCTCTGTCCTTGGCCCTGTGTGTTTTTTTTGTTGTTGTTGTTTTTTTTAAAAAATTTATTGGGGTGACAACTGTTAGTAAAGTTACATAGATTTCAGGGTATACAATTCTGTAAAACATCATCTATAAATCCCATTGTGTGTTCACCACCCAGAGTCAGTTCTCCTTCCATCACCATATATTTGATCCCCCTTACCCTCATCTCCCACACCCCACCTGGCCCTGTGTTTAAGATCTCCATTCTTTTCAGTTACAGAATAGTCACAGGACGTAAAGCACAGCCTAAGGAAATATCGTCAATAATGTTGCAACAACTATGTATAGTGGGGTGGGGGGAACCACTGCATAAATTATATAAATGTCTAACCACTATGCTGTATACCTGAAACTAATAGAATATTAAATGCTAACTGTAATTGAAAAAAATAATTTAAAAAATGTTAAAGATATCCATGCCTTTGCATATGGCTGTTTCTTCTTCAATCAACTCCTACCCTCACCTTCGTCTTCCACTAGAAGACCTTAATTGGCCAATTTTTCCCACGCATCACTACTTCTGTGAACCCTTCTTTGGCAATGAGCCTTCCACCAGCACTTATCTAACTAAAATGTGATTGTTTGTTTATACATGTCTCCTGCACTAGTCTATAAATGCCAAGAAGACAGTCATTCCACCACTTCTATCCATTTTGGTCTATTTACTACCTAATATAACCGAATCCACAGTAGGTACTTTGTTGATAGAATGATTATAGATATAGCTATACTTATTAATAAATTTGAAATTGACAAAAGTTCATACTTTATGCAATAAACCCATCAAAATTCTAATAGATATAAATCAGTTAGAAAGATGAATTCTTATTAGAATTAAAAATATGAAAGCATATCTAAATAAGACATACATCTCACATGTAGATTCAAGTAATCAATTTAAAAACACAGGCGGGAAGAGACCTTATTATCAGATTGTTTAAAAACCCTTGGGTTTTTAGTAATCTACAAGTACAGTATGAACATAAAGTGTGATATGGCGTTTATCAAACGAAAATGCTACTATAGTTATAGATACCTAGCAGTAGTGGCAAAGAAGGGGATATAAGCGTCCCTCTTACTTAATTCTGGATATCACATTTTGAATGGATCTTCTTTCTCAAAGTGTCATTGTTACCATGCAAAAGGTCCGGCTGCTCGCCACACAAAAGCCAAAACTCGAGAGGCAAGGTTGGTGGAAAGAAAAGCAGGTTTATTCCAAAATGCCAGCATTAAGGGAAGACAGTGGACTCCCTGTCACAAAGACTGCCTTCCCCCTCTTAATATCACCAAAAGGTTTTATAGGCATTCAAGGAGGGCCAGAACAAAGGAAGGAGAAGTTGGCCCGGCAACTCCAGGAAAAAGCGCTTCCCAGGGGCTGGTCAGCTCCAGAGTCAGGATTGAATCCCATATAGATGTAAAAACCTTTCCCAAGTCAACAGGCCTGACAAAGCACTGGCTGGCCTGAAGTAAACAGAACCATTGGAACTGGTATGCATAGTAAATGCATAGCAAACAGAGTTATTAAGGTTTGGCAGGAGGGAAGGGAGGCAAAAAAATTTTCAAAAAGTCCCTAGCCAAACCTCAGTCAAATCGAATTGTATCAGAAGTTTAAATTTCAAAAATAGAAGATATGGGGTCACCATTACATCATCAGAATAGCCGAGGGTCTATAGGCCATATTATGTAAGAAAAAAATAGAAGGAAATCCAAGTGTTTAGATTTCACCTAGAGAGACGTGGTATTAAGGAGAATATAATAGGGAGTCTCGAATATTTATAAAGTTAGAAAAGATGTATTTTCTTGCATGTTGGTTATTGATGGTTTGTTTTTCCTTGTTTTGTTTTGTTTTTTGTTTTGTTTTGCCCTGAGAACAGATTCAGCTACATATGTGGAAGTTACAAGAAAGCAAATTTTAACTAAATATTAAAGAAAATTTTATAACTGAGCTACCAAAAACCAGAATCTACCACCTAGAAAAGCAGTAAACTCCCTGTACAGTAGATAGTCAAGGTTGAGTTAACTGTCTTCACCCCTAAAGGCAATCTCTATTGGATGAGAGAATGTAATTCATTAACCTTTAAGACTACTTCTGAATCTTATGTTTTGATATTTTCAAAATTAATCAGAAGGGACTGACAGCATGACCTAAATCTGTCCTATATTTAGATAAACATCCTGGTGTAATGCACCTCATTTTCTGCCCAATTATATATACATTTTTGAATGTTAAATTTGATTTTAGAGCAAATGCTTTCTTAAAGAGCTTTAAAAATCGACTTTATTAAAGAATAATTTATATACAATAAACTGCATTCATCTGAAGTATACAATTCACTGAATTTAGGCAGATGTGTACCCATGAAACCATTGCTATAATTAAAGTACAAAACATTCTCATCCCCCCAAAAGCCTCCTTGTGCTTCTTTGAAGGCCATTCTTCCCTTTACCCCTGGCCCCCAGGCAACCTACTGATCTGTGTTCTGTCACTATAGATTAGCTTGCATTTTCTAGAACTTTATATAAATGGAATTATACAGTATTTTTGTGTGTCTGGTTTTTTACACACCGCATAATGTTTTTGAATATCAGCATTTTGAAAATCAGTAGTTTGTTCCTTTTTAATTGTGAAGAACTTTCTTTTTTAATTACATTTATTGGGGTGATGGCAATAGTTAGTAAAATCACATAGGTTTCAAGTGTACAATTCCATAATACATAGTTTATACATCACATTGTGCGCTCACCGCATTTTGTTTATCCATTTACCCGTTGGTAGATATTTGTATTTTTTCCAGTTTGGGGATATTAGGAATAAAGTTGCTAAAAAATGTATACTTAGTCTTCTACCTATGCTTAGAAATCTTAATTTTGAGAAGCACACTACAAAAATAACTTCACAGGTTATATCTGTATTTGTGTATTATATTCATTTCAGATGTTGTCTTAGTTAACAAGCAGCTAAATGACAAGCAACAAGGATAAATTGAGTAGGTGTCAACTGAGTTCTGTGAGAAAGCCCTAGTTTCTAACATTCTTTCTCGGGAGTAGATGTGTATCAGCTATCTTTTGCTATATAACAAACACAGCTGTACTGCTTAACAGGGGGGTCGGCAAACATTTCTATAAAGGACCAGATAGTAAATAATTTTGGCTTTGTTGGCCATATATAGTCTCCGTTGCATATTCTTTGTTTTTTTACAATTCTTTAAAAATATGAAAATCATACTCAGTGGGAGGCTCTACGGAAACAGGCCAGAGGCCAGACTTGGCCTATAAGCTCTAGTTTGTAGATCCCCTCACACAAAAACTGCTTAGCTCACTATTTGATGAATGGACTGGACTATTTTTGTTGTCTGGACCAGCTACTGTGTTTCCCCAAAAATAAGACCTAGCCGGACCATCAGCTCTAATGCGTCTTTTGGAGCAAAAATTAACATAAGACCCGGTATTATACTATACTATACTATACTATACTATACTATACTATACTATACTATACTATACTATACTATACTATATTATAAGACCTGGTCTTATATTATAATAAAATAAGACCGGATCTTATATTAATTTTTGCTCCAAAAGATGCATCAGAGCTGATGGTCTGGCTAGGTCTTGTTTTGGGGAAACACAGTGCTATTCTTTGTTGGGCCGGCCCATGCATCTGTGCTCACCTAGCAGCTGGATGAGCTATCATGGCCTGACTCACCAGTCTGATGGTTGGCAGGCAGTCATTTAGGAACAGATGTAATTAGGTTGTGTGTCTTGTCATCCAACAGGCTAGCCCAGGCTCCTTCACATGGAGATTTGTCAAGTTTCTGCTTGTCACGTTTGGTTGTCTATTGGCCAAACCAAGTCATGTCATAGGGTCATCCCAGATACAAGAGGTGGGGAAAAACTTCACTCTCTGATGGGAGGAGATACAAAGTCACATGGCAAAAGCTAGATACCAGGGAGGAGGCCAGATTTGTGGCCATTTTGCAGTGTATCTCAAGGTAGTGGAGAAAAGTTATCGGCAGGGACATTTGTGGAAGGAGAGGACTTTGAATTTAGGGGTAGGTAAAATGAGATGTACTATGATAGATAATTCTTGCTTTGTGAGTAATCATTGCCAGACTAGGCAGTTGGTTTGCAGCTTCACAGACAACGGTTGAAATACCATATCCATAGTCTGGTGATTTTAAAATATAAAAAATGCTGATGAGAATTATTGTTAATTAACCCTTATTACTACTGGGAATTTAATAAATGCTACTGTGATTAAATACTGAAGAAAGAAAAATTGTGACTTCCTTTCTAGTTACTCTCCTAGCTGGGCACATTTGAAAAGAATTTTATTCTTAAAGCTGTTGTTATTTTTACTCTTAATATGCTTAATCGCCCCATAGCCATATGCTGCCTAAAATGTTCCTACAGTCAAATGAGAATCTCTTTTTTTCTTTTATATAAGCATAATCACTATTAGTCTTCATATAAATTAGTCTTCAGACAAATTTCACCAAACACTTAACAGGATGAATGTATAGGTATTAAATAGAATGGGGACCCATCCAGCCCTAAAATGTCACCATTCTAACAGGCGCACATTCACCAATTTCGTGGCTTAGACCTGGGCATGCTAGCAAGGGTTTCAAAGGAGGTCCCACTGCAGGGTGAGAGCAGAAGGATTACTTCTTAGTTTATGTTTTGAAGTGTGTTGCTCATACAGGCAGCATGCAGTTGTATATAGTAGTGGAAGCTGCTTGTTACTCCCTTTGACAATACTTTTAGCAGCAATGTTTTTCCGTCTGCAGCATGACAATATCACCATGCCATTGGGAATACAAAGAAAAGGCTGAGTGATTCTGAGCATACTCTTAAACAGCCACCCAAACAAACAGCTGGCAGAGAAGACACTCCCTAAAACTTGAAACATGTTCTCAGCCCCTGCAGCGCCTCCTGTGGCTAGAACTTCAGAGTTGATGAATGGCTCCCTAACTTGTTCCCCCTCCTGAATCTTTCAATCCCCCTCCTGTCCCTTGTAATGCTGCAGCCCTTACAAGGGAATAAAACAGCAAACTAGCTGTCCCCAGTATACTTCCATATCTTAGTCTGAAGAAGTTATATTTATGCATCATTGTCCAATAAGCATGCAGTCCATCCATTTCTCTATGCAGTAGCGGTCTCTAGCTTTCATCTTTTTTGACCAATCCACAGGAAAAATTGTATTTTATATATCCTCCCAGTGCAAATGCACACAGACATGAATGTGTATCTATAAATATTTCTCTCTATATCTACATTTGTATAATGGAGAGTTTCACAAAAGGTGACTTACCTTACTATGTAATTCATTCTCGTATTTTCTATTCTTTTCCATTTCATTAAAAACAATATTAGTGAAGATCTCCTATATAGATTTCATGACCTACGAATGGTTCACGACTTGCAGTCTGGGAAAACACTCTAGCATGTTTTAGGCCTACCTCAGGCCTGGCGGTCAGAAAGTTGTCTTCTTAGACCACTCAGCCTTCTTACCCATGAGGCTTCAACTCAGGCACCTCATGCCCTTAGCTTACGTTGAGGGCCACTCTACAGACAACTACTGAAGGGAGTTTGCTGAAGATTGACATCATGCAGTGTCTCCCATCTGAAAAACCCATGCAATAGCTATATATATATATATATATATATATATATATATATATATATATATATATATATATATATGTAAATGTGTATTGTTTTCATCTCATTTTAGCAGGACTAAATCCCTTTGCTCCGTGGTTTCTTACCACGGTCTTTGTCTCAGTAGCTCTGTGCTAAGGTGAACAGGGACTGAATCGCCCATGCATAGTATAAGGATTGAGGACCATTGTAAAGCTTTAGTCATAGTGTTTCATCTATTTTAAATATCCTGTTTCTTAACTCTACACGCTGCATACTTATCTTTCCCAGCTCAGGACACTTCACCACCACTCCCCAAATCGAGTGGAACAGACTTGTGCTGCTACTGCATCCTTTACCTAACTTCCCCTCAGTACCTCTAAAAAACTTTGTATTGAAATATGTTAGACATACGGAAAAAAAGGTTTAATCTTAAGTATAAAGTACAACGAATTTCCATAATGTGAACACACCCATGTAACCAGCATTCAGATCAAGAAACAGAATATCACTGGCCGCCAGAAGACCCCCGTGCCCCTTCCAATCCTTAGCCACCCTCCAAGGGTAACTACTGCCGTGTTTCCCCGAAAATAAGACCTAACTGGAAAATAAGCCCTAGCATGATTTTTCAGGATGACATCCCCTGAACATAAGCCCTAATGCGTCTTTTGGAGCAAGAATTAATATAAGACCCGGTCTTATTTTTGGGGAAACACAGTATGTTGACTTTGAACACCATAAATTAATCTAGCCTGGTTTTGTGCTTTATATAAATGGAATCATACCGCATGTGCTCTCTTGTGTCTGGCTCTTTTAAACTCGGATTCATCCATACTATTGTATGAAATTGTTCATTCTCTTTGCTGTATAATATTCCATTGTGTGAATATGTTATAATTGATTATATGTTCTGTTGTATACATTTGGTACAAAGAATGATGTTATAAACATTATAAAAGGTGTCATTTGTTGCATATACATATGCATCCCTTTTGGAAATATATCAAGGAATGGAATTTCAGGGTCATAGGATATACGTATGTTCAGCTCTTGTCGATTCTGCCAGGTTTCCAATGTGTTGCACCCATTTACATTCCTACCAGCAAAGCACGAGAGTTCTAGTTGCTCCTATCCTTCCCAACACTGCATTGTTTGTCTTTCTTACCGTGGTGAGTATGCATAGCTAAATTTTAATAAGTGTATCCAGCACTAGGGTCTTCAAATCTGTATGTTAATGTTTCTTCCCTTCTTAATATTTTATTCTATTTATATTTCCTTAATCCTGGATTTTATCTATTACTTTTTGAAATTTATACAGTCTCATAAGTTGCCCTAAAACCTTTATGGAACAATGTGAGGTATAAATAGATACGTAGGATGTACACAAATATGAATCCTCAGCTAATGGTGCCATTATCAAAAATTCTAGAGTCTTCTCTTGCCTTGAGCGCTCACAATCAATTGGTTGAAAAGTAGTGTTGATTCTTTCCTATAACCTGTCTTGAATTCGACTTTTCCACCAATTCTCAGTGCTACTTTCTTAGTTCAGGCCTTCATCCTCTCTTAACTGGGCTGTTATAATAGTCTACTTGGCATACATTCCCATACTGATACATTCCCCTTTTTTTCAGGCTTATTTCTTCCCACACCAAATTTAATTCTATTTAAAAAAAAATACTCAAAATACAGATGATGCCAATTTTTCCTCCTCTATTCATATGAGACTAGGCTTTCAATTCCTTTCTGGCTCCTAAGGGATGAGAGTAAGTCAAGCTGTGAGGACCTAAATTCCCACACTAGAGTCTTGATATTAACTCAAGAATGTGATTTGATATTCTAATGGGGACAGTAGTATTTTCTGCATATTAGCCTTCCTGAGATGCAAAACCCAATTTTGGCCCAATACTTTTATGAATTCCAAACAAGCATAATCTGATTGTATAACACAGCAGTATGTTAACGTTAAAAATCTGTGCCTTAGTAAATTATTAATATGAGAGATTAGCTCAATTTAAGAAACTGATTCAGCTCTTCATACACTAACAATAACATGCATGAAACTTGGTGTTTTAAGCCTGCTTAGCTTTTAATTGAAATGTATGTTGCCAAATCCCAAGAGATCAAGCTAACTACATTTCCTTTTATGCTTATTTTTTTATTTCTCTATTTCTGTACTTATCATCTGTTTGATAGTATATTTAGGTATATATGAGTACATCTCCTCGCCCACCCCCACTAGACTGTAAGCCCCTTAAGGTGAAGGCCATATTTGGGTCCCCCTAATAAGGGAGCCTGATTATGGTGTTGAAATTTTATACTGGTGTATTTCCTTGTCCATCCTCCAAATGCTTCCCAGTTTTCACTAACAGTAAAGAAAAATAAAGAGTCTGATAAGCAAAGACATATGTAAGTGTTCCATAAATACACCTAAATTGCAGTCATTTGAAGAAATGCATATAGAGAAATTTTAACACAGAAACTTTGTCTAGATTCAACACATGAAAAATATTCTTGGAAATTTGTGGATTAATCAAAATTCCTTGCATTTATATTTTCCTTTCATCTTTTTCTTTAAAAAAAAAAGCCTTGACCAAATAAACCAGAGCTAGAGTACAAGATTCAGCCTTTGGTCAATCATTAATTGGGTAAATAGTTTTTTCCTCCATTTCCCCTTTTATGGATTTCTGTCTTTGTGGAGGATTCCTACCACATCCTGGCTATTCAAGGGTGGCCACCAAGAGAACTCCATGGGGTGTAGGGGATCTCGCTCTCCCACTGTCCCCCACAAAAGGAGGATTCGCTTGTTCTGTCACAACACTGGGATCCTGCTCTCTGACAATATGAATGTGAATGCACCTTTAAACATGTGTGAAGAGTATTGATATTTTAACCTCAGCCCCAAAGAATGATAGCCAATGGTATGAATTTTACTCTAATCTCAAGCTTGTGGTTAGTGATTTAACTTGCAAAAGCCCCAAACAAACTTATTTTACCCACTTGCTCTCTTCTTAAGTGTAAAAAACAAAAGGAGGAAAGGTTCCTTTTGCAAATTGCTGAAGAAGAAAGACTGAAATCCCTGGACCTCTCGTTTCCGCTCAGACAACAGTCTGAAAATGAAAAGTTAAAGTGACTATGCTGAATTTATTTTGTGCTATATTCCTAACTGTATTCCTGTACACATTGGGTTTTCTTTTTAAGGAATTATACCTGCACGACAGGCTACTTTGCATTAGCATAACATTCCCAGCCTCCAAATCGCTTTCATAGTCATTATGTCATTTGAACCACACGATGGCCTTGTGCAGTATTATCCGAATTTTACAGATGAGTCAACAGAGCTCCAGAGGGGTTAAGTGACCGGCCTCTAGGGGTTAAGTGACTAGCTCTAAGGGGCAGAATTGGTCTGGAGCTCTGCCTTGCTGCCTTAATGCCTCTACTGGAATATACAGCTACGCTTGCTGAATATTAAGATGCTTTTGATTCTGGTAGATACTCATCTCCAAAGGGAAGGGGGAAAAAAACCCTGGTGTCTTCATTCAGTAGCATTTGAATATTAATTTTCCTTATCTGTTTCAACTTAGGATGACTTCCTTGTTCATGTAATTGACTGGTAATTCCTTTGTTTACTTTTTTCCAAATCTCAAGAACTAAGTCATAAGTATTAAAAATGGTTACATTAGCATTTAACGTTTTTTTGGAAATTCGAGTATTTCAGAAAGGGGTAATTTAGGCAGGCATGTATGTAGAATTTTGCATTTTAATTAAAAGGCCTCAAAATGAAATGAACCTCTGACAGTAATAGGTGACTATTTCTAAAAGCTGTGCTACTATTTGATATATGTTCAGTATTTTCTTGTGGATAATAAGTCCTATGACTTGTTTCAAGAAAAGTGACAGGACTGAAACAATTAAAAAAGACAAAGCTGCTCTTTTTTAATCATACGCTCATACATAAAACTGGGGTGTGAAATATTTCCAGAGAAGCAATTGACAACCTATAAGTAAATGACTCTAAGAACTGAAGCTGTCTTACTTTTTTTTTTTTTTTGAATGTTCAAACCAAACCTCCATCCTTGTCCAATGAAGAATTTGCTTTGACAAATATTTACATAGCATGAAATATATACGTTGTGCACTTTCTAAGGCCAAAGCGTAGTGTTTAAAATGAAATTTAATATTTTCTCTCACCTCAAATACACCAAAATAAGAACATAACTTAAAAATAATTCCCTCTTGTAGAACACTATCCATTAATCATTCTTTAGATAATATTGGCTTTCTGAGTTTTCAGGTAGAAAGAAAAACTGTAATTTCTAGATTGATCAGAATATGTGAGCGTATTTATGGATTTGAAGAAAACAATAAAATCTGGCACAATAGAATTTTTTGTAACCCCCAGTATGAAGTCAAGAAGGACACATTTTTTCGACATCCTCCCATTTTCCTGTGACAATTCTTCAAGTGGTAAATGGCTTGATTGGGTAGATCCAAGGGTTAATTTATTTGTGATCTGAGAGGAGACTGACTTCCCTTATTTTTTTTAAACTGTGGTGTGTGGGAAGAAGGTAGAAAAAGGCCTCAGAATGAATTCACTAATTGGGGTTTTCACCTGCTGTGAGTCTAATCGAATACAAAGCCTTATTTGTAACTGAAGAGGAAGGGAGATTATGCGGAGTGTCAGAATTTCTGCCTAGTTTTGAAATTCCTGTTATTTGGCACTATCGTTTGGGAAAGGCAGACAAATAGTTACAGTTTTGAGCTGTTGTTAAGGTAGACCAGGAATGCTGTTGTCAAATCTGCTTGAACCACCTTAACCAGTTATCCATTTTTAGCAAGAGGTGGTTGTGGGGGAACTCTATAGCTGGCAGGCTAATAGGTACTTGGAATTCTTTCCCGTGAAGCAACCACAGGCCTGTAAGGTTAATGAAGTGTGGCTTTATTTTAGTGAAGATGCTAAACTTCACATCTTTTTAGATGTTCGGTTTGATATAGGTGGCTCTGGGAAGTTTGAAAAACCTTATTAAAAGCAAACTACATTACAGTAAGGCTGAATTTGGCCTTATCTGGAACCTGTGTGGTTTAGATGGCAGCTGGCTCACAGAGTTTTCCTCGGCCTGGCTTACTCTGCTACCCTGCAGGGGAAAGGCCTGGAAAAATAGGCTTTTGTGTGGCTGTGAAGTGCTCTGGGTCTGAATGTAGAGGCCTCTTCATTTACTAGTTAATGAGAACTGACTGGATATTCTTATATCCAGAAGATGCTGGTTTCAGATTGATCTAAAGGGATTGTTATACATATTTTAATTAGTGCACCATGGTATTTGCCCTAACTAGCAATGACTCACCATCATTGTAAGCATTTGTTAGATGTCTGATTCACTGTTCGTGGCTAATACTTGTATGCAAAGAGAAATGTGGCATCCTTATGTGTTTACTGGATACCCAAATGTTGAAAATTTACTCTAAAATATGTATTATGATTAATCGAAGCAATGCCTATATTCCAAATGGATTTTTATAAAATGATGCTGGTTATTCTCAAAATTGGTTAGGGAACAAAATGCAGTTTAGAAAGAGACTCTTGGAGCTAGAGAGAAGCTGCCCTTGTGGGTGATGAGGTCCCTCAGGACCACCCCCCAGCAAGCACCCAGTGCAAACCATTCCGTCTTTTGCCTTTCCCTTTCTGCTCCTCATTTTGACACTGGTGAAAATCAGGCTAACATTGCAACCACAAGCAACCTGAAAAGGAAAAAAATGTATTTGTGGAAGATAGGAGCAGCCTGGCCTCTGCCCTTGGCCCTTCATACCCGCCACTAGGTGGGCTCATCCAAACTTGTGACGCTACAACACTGACATTTCAAATCCATAGCTCCATTTCAGACGTCTTCCTTCTGAGCTCCCACTGCCTCCTGGATCCCTTCAATTTTACATCACACTGCCACCTCAAACTCATCATCTTTCCCTGACCCTCTTCTGCCGAAACTTACCCCCTCCTCCTGAAATTCCTAGCTTGGTGAATATTACTCATCCAATCTTGGGAGTCACCCTAGAACAGTGATCCTCAACCTTGGCTGCATATTAGAATCACTTAGGGAGCCTTAAAAATCCCAATGCCCCCCCCAAAAAAAAATCCCAATGCCCAAGGCTAATTAAATCACAGTCTCAGAATGGTGAGAACCAGGCATCTGAACTTTTTAGCACTCCCCAGTAATTCCCCGCTAATTCCAGTGGTGGCCAAGCTTGAGGAACGTTGCCCTTGGTCTTCCCTCTCTTCCATTCATACACCCAATCAGTCCAGGCTCCTATAGTTTTTACCTTATTTGATTATTTCCCCACTCTGTCCGCCACTACCATCGTTCGGCTCCTCATCATACCGCAGTCACCTTGTATCTGGTCTCCTAATTCCAAACTCTTCCGACCCAGCTCCACATCGTTGCCCGAGTGAATTTTAAAAAGGACACATCTTACAGAGCCACACTCCTGCTTCCATTTCTTCTTTTAAAAGCTCCCCCCTCCTACATTCCTTTGGTGATGCAGGTCAAACTCTGGATCATCATACTAGGTCCTTCTCAATTTTCCCACCTCTCTAATCTCCATCTTGACATTCTCTCCCAAAGACCAAGCAGAGCATTGAAGCTCTTGGAAGGAAGCTGTTTGTGGCCTTGTTAGCTACACTCCTGCTGTTATCACCATTCATAATTGTTAACTTGCCTTTATCCCCAACAGCCAGAAGTTCCTTTTGGGCCTACAGAAGAGGTTTCTAGAAAGATCTGTCCAGTGAATGAGCATAGCCTCCTTCTCAGCTCCAACAGGTGTAGTTACCTTTCTCATTCATCACTGGTCACTCTCAGCAACCAGTCTAGTGCCTCCAGGGGTAGCTTTGACTGGGTGGGTCCTTGTTCCATCAGGGTCCTAGGAGAAACAGATGGGACATTCAAAAGTGGTACTGGAAGAGAGTGTAATGAAAAGGCTATTTACAAAAATCTGGGCAGGATTGGGGAAAGAACAAGGGCAAGGGGAGGGAATGGTTTACAGAAGCTGGAGAATGCTGTTGGTATACAAATGACTGCCCAACAAGACTGGTGGCTGTGGGCAAAGGAACTCAGCCACAGCCAGGCTCAAAGCCAACAGGAAGGAGCTTGGAGAATAAATACCCAAACAGCTCTCTCCTCCTACTCTTTCGTCTCCTGCTATAGGCCTTTCATCATTGCCTCCCATTGGCTGAAAGCAAAGGGAAGCCAAAAGGCAAGAGAGCCTGATTAATACTTCTACAGAGGTGCAACCTCCTGGGGCACAGAGGAAGTGGAGAAGGGAAGAGAAGAGTGCTGGAGGGAGACTAGGAGAATGTCCAGCAGAGTCCCTTAAGTCAGAGAGGTCTTTATTGTTTTTCAGTACCTACAATGTTTAAGTGGTTCAAAGACTGGAGTTTGGGATAGACAAAAATGTATGGGGTCACCTTCCTAGAACTTATCCCATCTCATTCCTTCCTTACCCCTATTTCTAACAAATTCACTATCCTTTCCTCTTTGCCAGCAGTGACATTGCTTAGGAGCACACAAGAAAAATAGAGGTCTTCCCCCACAATAGGAGAAGCCACATCTCTCCATGGCAGCCTGGCAGAGTGGCTAAGAGTATGGGTCTTGCAGCCAGAGTATCTAGTTCCAATCATTGCACTGCCACTTTCTAGCTGTGGTACTGGGCACAAGTAGCTCAGGGTAGGTTCTGGAGGCAGGATTTCAACTTCAGATTTTTATGGTGGCAGAGCCCTCAGACTCTTTTCATGCCTGTGGTTCACATCAAAACAGTAATAATAATATAAGAAGAAGGGCTACTATACATAAGCAATTAGTGTGCATCATACATGGCATCACTATATAATTTATATACGAAGTGAAGATATATAAATTATGTTCTCTTCTTAATGCCTTTCCCTAATAAGCAAAATGCATAATTTAACTGAAATTGATAATAAAACAGTCATTGTGACATCCATGTCATTTCTTAATATTACTTTCAGCATTTAATTTCTAAAATAACATCAAGATTTGGGAACAAGTCTTCAAGTGCCTATAACGCTAGTCTAAAAAAGAACTTAAAGATGTATTTTTGAGGATTGCCATCTGTCAAATTTAAGAAAAAGTCTGAATAGTGATTTCTTATTTTCCATTCTTTTTCTTCTAAATAAATTGTTCCCAGTAGTTTTCTAGTTGGACCCTGAGAATATAGACAAGCATTTATATTTTAGAGAAACATATCAGAACTCCTGAATTTTGAGCAGGTAATTTAAAAGTGTAAGACAAACAAAAACACAAGACAGGAAGAGAACACAAGAGGACTCACCACACAGGTGTTGCAAACCTTTACTTGATTGATTTGTAATATTTACAAATGCCTATGCTGTGAACTTCATATCTTTGCATTGAAATAAACATAAACAGTATTTCAGTGATTTGCCCCATTGGCACAGAGATTACGAGACTACGTCACTGATCAGTTGCAAAGGCCACTACTTCCTCCTCACAGAACAGGAATCCTCCCCTAGTCAGAGAGAGGCAGACCTAGAACTTACACGAAGACCAAGGGACAACCTGACCCAAAGCAAATCCTAGTGTGTCCCCCTCAGACTGGAATAGCAGCTGCCTCTGCAACTCAATGGCTCAAAATTGCTAAAAGACAGCACTAATAAGTCTCAGTCTATCAGGCAAAATGTCAGACGTGCCATATTTGCTTTAAAATAGCGACACCAATCATACCTACATGCACATGTCCTTAGTGATAACATTTACATTTTTATTTGGTTTGTCAGGGTAGTGAAGAAACTTGGTACACTCCGTTTCCCTTTTGTTCATATACTTTATTATTTGTCTCGTGTGCCATGCTGTAACAGACCGTAAAGGGAGAGTGATGTCTATAGTCCTTTTAGCTCGAACATTCTACCGGGAAAAAATGTTGAGCAAAAAAAAAAAAAAGAAAGGATGTTTAAAAAGAAAAAGGGGAGCATGTTTTAAACTCTAAACTGAGGTGGAATGAATCAATCAGAAGAGTGAAAAGGAAATGATTGAAAGAAGATAAAAAGAGAAGCAGGCCAACAAAATTAATGGACAAAGAGTCCATGAAACCACTAAGGGAGTTTATCATAAGATACTCTTTGGACTCTAATTGAAGATATGTGAAGGTTGCAAAAAATTATTGTGCTAATGAAGGCTTTCTTCTTTTCAGAATATTTCCAAGCTTGAAATAATTTTGCATAGTTAACCTGCATTATCATATTGCAAACTCTAAGATTATAAGTATTTGAACAGTCTAGGCCCTGTAACTTTTCCAATACAGTGTTCCATTGGAAATGGTTTCCTTTTAGATTTTTCTAAAAGAATACTGAAAGACCAAACCGTGCCACACCACTGGTGGTGGTGTTTTATTTTGAGTCTATTCCAGTGGTTCTCAAACTTCAGCGTGCTCAGTTTCTGATTCAGTAGGTCTGGGCTGGGGCCCTGGAATTTTCGTTTCTAAGAAGTTCCCATGCAATGCTGATACTGCTGGCCAGGACTACACTTTGAGAACCACTGCTGTAACACAAATACACGTACAAATGCGTCCTAAGAAGCCTGTTTAGTCCCTGAGTGTAACCTGAATTTCACGTCCTTACGGCCTCACCATTTTAATCTTCAATCGAGAGGGGTAGAATTATGCTTGTGATTTTTCTGTTTCATTCTCTAAAAAGAAAACTCTGAGCCCACACACTTAATGATCTGCGATGAGGTCATTTGCACCTAGGTAATTTATTTAGGCAACAAGTAGTCTTGCTAGAGGTTTTAAGGGGGTGCCAGCAGGGCAGTGTTTGGTTTTCAGGTTCCTGGGACTACCTTAAATCCCCTCCTCCGTCTTTATTTCTTTCTTTTTCTTTTCTTTTGCATTTCCGTTTGGAAAGCCCCGACTGCGGGGTCTCGGGGAGTCCGGGTTCCCAGGTCGCTAGGTAGGGGCGGAGCCCGGCCCGGCCCCGCCCCGTCTGTCCGCAGCGCCCCCTCCCCGCCCGCCCCGCCGCCCGCCCGCCAGCCAGCCCGCGCCGGCACCTCCGCAGTGCTTTCAGCTGCGAGCCTGGGCGGCGGCGGCGCTCGACTTTCGGGAGCCGGGCGGCACTGGAAGCTCACTCCTCCGCTCGCCCTCTCCCGACCGCGGAGCCCTTGCAGCCATGAGGGAACAGCTCAAAGGGTAAGTGCATCGCGGCCCCCTCTGATCGCCGCAATCCGTGCACTTGTGGCACGAGCTGGGGGCAAGGCGAGGCGGCCAAAACTTGGATAGGCGCGGCAGCTGGACCCCGGGCTCCGGGCGGCGGGCGTCGAGGAACCTCCTCCGCGGGTCCCCGGCGGCGCCGTTGCAGGTGCGCCCCCGGGGCTTTCCCCCGCGCCGGGCTCGCGGGGAGCCCCCTTCCGCTTTGGATCGGGCTCGGAGAGAAAAAGCTGATTTCTCACCCTACCCAGAGGGGACAGCGCGGTCCCCACGCGGGGATTGGGGCTGCTGGAGCTTTTTGCTCCTTTTCGGGCTGTCTGTGTGGTCGTCAGCCAGACAGGCTGTTCCAAAATCGTCGCTCGACCTCGCAGAAGGAAGGGGCGCGCGCGGCTCTACCTTCCATTGCACTGCAAGTGCCAAAAGGTCAACTTTCTGCCTGATTTCTTCCGAGGATTTCAACTGACATTTCCCTCACTTCATTTTCAACTGTGTTCGTGTCATGCCCCAAGACCAGTAGAAATCAGGAAAGAGAAAAAGCAATTTAAAGGCTAGAAGTCGAGGATTTGCCACAGAAGATCGAGGGTGTTTTTTGTTTTTTTGTTTGATTTTTTCCTTTTTTGCCCTCTGGGGTTGAGTGTGGAGTCTTTTCTGAGTGTCCTTCTCTCCCATTTCTCCAGGTGCCTGTGCTCGTCTTTAAGCAAAGTTTGTCATTCCCGATCCGATCATGACAATGAAATGGACAGGACACTTTGTTTATCTCAGTTAAATTTGAAGTTAAATTTGAAGCTTAAGTCGAGGGGGTTTAGTTGCTTGAGGGAGGCATATTAATTATAAAATACTTTAACATGAAAAAAAAAAAAGCAAACATCTGACTGTAAGTGGTGAACCAAAGTCTTTACGTGAAATCTACATTCTTCCTTGGCTAACAAGCTCTTCCTGGTCTCTCTGCTTCTTTATCCTTGTAACCCCTCATCACCCTTTCTCTTTTGGCTAGATTTTTTTTTTAATTTCCTTGTGCCAAATCCCCTCTTTGGAGGATACGGTTACTCTTAGAGAAGCTGGAAGAGCAAATGAAACATCGCGGTTATATGAAAGGTCTCTGACCCTTTATCACCGTGGAATTGGTTTCAGTCATCATTGTTTGATCTTGGATTGGACACGACCCTGAAGTGAAATTGCTTTAGCCAAAGTTGAGGGTGGGTGGGAATTAAGCCCTGAAAAGCAAATAGAACCGAGGACAAGTAACAGCTGGAACAGTCACCCAGGCAATCATATATGCCCTGGCTGGAGCTGAGCAGAATAAAATGTGAAATATCCCAGGGTAAAGAAATGGGACTAGGATAGGATATCTGATGGTTTGATTGACACCTACCCCTCCAAATGCCTTCCCCACAGTAGCAGAAACTTTTAAATATATTTTCCTATTCCCACCCTGCCAGTATTCCAGCATTACAAGCCAAGTTCAACATTCAGCATGCAAATACCAAGGTTCCTCTAGAAAGAGTCTGATCCCCAGATTAAAGGGAAATGATTTTGTGTGCGTGGATCAATGGGCTCCAGATTATATATGAAGCCAAACTCTAATCCTCTGCAAATCGCAAGAGAACGCTACCTTTTTATATCGCTGCATAGCGATTAGTTTCTTCCCTGGGAAGTAATGGAAAGATATGTTTTATAAAGGCAACTGTTTGGAATATTTTCAGTACCAAATAACAGTGGTGGCAGAAGAAATCTTATTTTAATTAGACAACTGCGATTTTCCGGCTAGAGCAGTAGAAATTTGTTACTTTCTATAAGTGTTTAGTGTTTGTTTTTAAGAAACTAAAAAAGCAATTTCAATAAGTCTGATTATTCCGGCACTGACAGCAGGAACAGCTCTGAGGCAGTTATAATAACCTTGCACACTACTTGAAACTAAAGAAGGTGAGAGAAAATTTAAATTGTATGGTAGGAAATTAGGTCAGCCCTGGGCTCAGTAGAGTAATGCTTTAATTTCTTATTATTGACAAGTAGGTGTTGCCGGAGTCTTTTGTTATTTTAATTTGCATCAGGGTCCTCCTATCTGGGCCTCAACTGAAAGAAAAGAGAGATTATTGTTGTTTGTACACATTTTTAAAAAGGTGGGGATCAGTTGGAAGGAAGTATGTTCAGAGAGGCATATCTGATGCCAGGCTTTGGAACCAGCAGGGTCAAAATCAGTAACATTTTCTAAAGATTTAAAGAATGTTTTAAGCATTATTTATGAAGCTTGTCTTTGTGCTAATGCATATGCAGAATTTTGATCTGTATTAAACATTGTTCTCAGGAAGACTGACCAAAGATGTACCTGTGAACAGGTTTCAGAATTTCCTTTTTGTTCAGGCATAGTATATGGATAGTGTGTTTCTGATACGAAAAGTGAAGTGCAGAAAAGAGACAGTTACCAAAAATAGTACCACCCACCCACCACCACCTCCCCAGCACAGCGTAGTTTTCAATATTGTATGTGTATTCCAGGTAAACCTGAGCTGCTTCTCATGGAGTTACTGAGAATTCTCTCCTGGTTTTGAAGACAGACACAGTAATAAATTGAGCTGTAAAATCTATATCGGTCACAAACAAAAAAATCTGTCTGTCCTATAAGGTAGAATATAGATATGAGTTAATGCAAATTTGTGTTTAGCAATTCACCCTGTCCTACTCATCTTTCCTATCTGTCTGGGGGGGGCGTTAAATGTCTCACTAGGGCTTTGAATTCACCACAGATTGAAAATACCCACATACAGTGAAGTGAATATTTGGTTCATTATATCGTTAACAAAAAATCTGAAATCATTTAGCTATGTTGCGAGTCGTTTTTAGCATTAAATGATTAAAAGATGATTTTTCTAGTTTTGAGGCTTAGTCACGCCCTTTATTCTTCCAACTTTTGCTCACTTCTTTTGCTTGGTACTGGTTTGCAATGGAAGTGAAACTAAGACTGCAAAGGTGAAATATAAATCTGTTTTCCTAGTTACTTTGCATTGCTTAAAAATAAAAGGTTTATGTGTTGGAGGGGAAGAAGTTAAAAAAAAGATTGGCTTTTGAATTTGGTTTGAGATCATTTATCTAGGTTATTCAAGTCCCCCAGAATCACAGGTACTTGGGACAATGAGTACCTAGAAAGGACTAGTATCTGATAACACATGAAGTGGGGGAGAAAGTCGGGGCTTAGGATTTCTTCCGTCTTCCAGTAAAGGAAATTTCAGTTTAGCTAAGGACTGATGGGTTAAAAAAGACTTTCTAAAATCCTTCTCATAACTTGAAATCACTGGAATGAATTCTTTAAAAACATAGAAATGTAAGTATATCAATAGGCGTGAGGTTTTTTTGGAGGAAGGGAACTACATGAAGCTCTCATTCACTGTGTGGGATTCTCCTGACACTTGTATGCAAGTTTCTCTTCTAGAATTGCATTTGGTACAAGTTATTTCTCTCCCATGTTCCTGTGACTTGAAGTCCATTGGATGGATGGTGGCTTTTCAGAGTGGTTCTGTCTGTCTGATTAAGTTTATCAGCTCAGACAGACGTTTTTCTGCACGTCCATTGAAGATGCTACAGTCCTACATGTCATGGAGATGGGATGCTATTATTATATAGTGTGTGTAATAAGGGCCTGCACTTGTGGATACCCGTGCCTTTCTCCTCTTCTCCCTTCTTCCCTCCGTTCCCTGATGCTCACAGACGCCTGGCCTTTGGAAATGGTGGAGGCCTAAATGCAGGGTGATCTCAGTAGAAGGCAACCTTTCCTGGCTGGGCACTTGTGTACGGAATTGGTACACAACCACTTTCCAAGCTGAAAAAACGCCTGAGAACAAGCAACACTTTTTCCGTGAAGCTGCAAGCTGCAGCCTCCTTGTGCTGTGCATATAAAGTACCTGTCCCGCCTGCCCCTTCTCCAGATCAGAAACCAGCTTGGTCTTGGGGCTTCCTGAAACCCCCTAAAGCGTGGGCTGCATCTTGTGCTCTTCTTGCTCTTTAACACTTAGATGTCACTCTGGTACATTCCAATGACTGAGATGACCCTGTCGTGCTCCTCAAATGAGAATTGTCTCTGCGGAAAAGTAAAACAGAATTGAGCATGTTGGGAAGACTGAAACAGCTCTTTGCAAGTGAACATTATCTCGTAAATTTCTTTCAGTAGCCTTCACTGTTCAATCACTGAACGGGAAATATCAGAAGGATGGTCTGTGAAGTTGTACAGTTTCGGGAATGTCCACATGTTTTTGTGACATTACGATTGCATTAAATTTATCAAACCACAACGAATGCTTCTCCTTTTTATTTCTTAAAACACAGAAGTAAATCACATTGAGTGTTTTTGCTCTCTACAAAGGGTCTTGAGCTTGGCTGACTTACCTAGATTATAATCAATGAATAAAAGGTTTGCTTTTAGTGGGCACTAATTTGGAGGCCACCTAATAACAAAAATGACTGCGTTTTGAGCACCAGAAGGTGCTAGTCACTAACCTATATGAATCAGTTAATCCTTTAACTCTCCCAGCTGATCAGGCTTACCCCAAATTTCACAGCTATTAGGTTGGTGCAAAAGTAATTGTGGTTTTTGAAATTTTTAACCTTTTAAACCGCAATTACTTTTGCACCAACCTAATAGGGTGCAGAGCCAGAATCCATTCCTAAGGTTTAAAACCTATGCTGAGATCACTTGACGTTGTTGCCTCCCCAAACTCCTCTTTCTGTGCGAGGCCTCTGTACAGTCAGCTCCTCTTGCAGCGTCTACCTTTCAGCTATTTCTCCCCTCTCCATCCCTACCCTTCCCCCAAAGATTATGAATAGGCTCTGAGTATGAGGACCGAAATATCCTTCAGGCCTGTGTTTTACTGTATCAAAGCCCGTCATGTAATCCCGAAAACTGGAAATACGATGCTATGGTGATTTATGTAGATGGGCCAAAGTAAGGAAAAGTATATGTAGTTATCTCTCCCGGGTTTATTCCCGTAATTGAATGAGGAACAAGGGCGGTTTGTTCTTTCTGTGGCAGGAGCTGATAACCAGCAACCACACTTAGCTAAACTTCAAGAAATGGAAGAGAGCTGTGAATGCTTCATTCAGGCCCAGGTAAATACAGGAAAAGGTGTAGTGGTGTATACAGCGTAGAGATTGAACAAGACATTCTAAAAGAACTGGGAAGAGCGAAGGTATGATGTATTAGTCAGGTACTGGATATACCTTAAGGTGACATGAAATAGAGCTATCATGGATAGGCGATCTGCATGTGGAGAAGAAAGAGTAATAGAAAAAAGGTCAGGGGTAGTGAAAGCAAATGAGAAGTGAGGCGAGTTATTTATTGAACTAATGTCCAATATTTCTTTGACAGAGTTGAATAACACTTGTCAGTGTCCTTTCCGAATGTTCCGCATTGGACAGGTGAAGAAATCTTCGTTTTCAATGATTGGTTACATAACAAGGTCATTTTATTATAACAGGAGTGCAGCTGAGTTGTCGGTGCACAAAGGAAACAAATTCTGGTTACCAAATAATGTGCATGTTGCATTTACCTTTGAAAGCAAAGGTAGGGGCTCCTCTCCTTGTAAGATAAACGCTCTACATTGCACAATGGAAAGACTTTGAAGTGAAGATGCTGAATGATTCAAAAGCAAACCGGGTTGTTATGTTTTTTCTCCTTTTCTCTACTGCCCATTATAAATTCTAAACTCTCTCTTTGTATTTTATGTTTTAGCCACGAGACCCAAACAACTTGCTGGGACCATCCCAAAATGACAGAGCTCTACCAGTCTTTAGGTAAGGATATGGCCATGTTTCTTCCTGGTTAAAGGGCAGATGACTTTTAGCATAAAGTAGTAGCTTGTAGTATGCAAATCATGTGTTGTCTAAATATATCACTAGCTTGTTTAAAGGGTAAAAATGACTCCTTTCCATCCCAAATTGATCAGCTTTCTTTTTTTTCAGAGGTCCTTAAAAATATGTTTTAGAATTTCGTTGATTCCTGAAAATTCACTACACCTGAGAGGGCCAAAAGGTCTTTGTCGTTTTCTTTGCTACCTAAAAGGATGGAAAAAATACTTGCAATTGATGGCAATTTTACCCGCACCAAGAAATAAAACTGTTTCAGGTTGCTCTTACTGATTTCTTCCTGGTGAAACCAAGACCAGGTTTTGCCAGACCATGAATGTTGTGTGAAGGAATTTTCTGCAGTCTTTCTAGTGCTTAAAATTTCCTCTCGGGTCATCACTGTGAACATTTCAATGACTTCTCCCCTATGGCTTGTTTTGTGTTTGTGTGAGAGCCTGACAGTTCTTTTTCCCCTCACAATTTGGAATTTTTTGAACAGATACACAGCCTCCAAGTAAGGGGAACACACCATCTTTCTCATCCTTGATGAAAAGTCTAGTCTATACCGATTTAGTTCCATCAGGAATGATCTGAAGTGAATTCTGTTATATCATAACTTGTTATAGTTGTTTTTAAATAACAATACATAGTCATGTCTTCTCTACTACTGAAAAATTTTTAAGTTTGCTTTTTTACGAATGGACATATTTACAGATAAAAATGCATAAGGTAAACTCTGGGTTTAAAGTTGCATGACAAAGCCCATAGGAATCAGGGTGCTTAAGCAAATTCTGGATATGTATATACATATATATGAGTATGTATATGGCGTGTGTGTGTGTGTAACTATTACTGTCTTCCATCACAGGTTCCCATTGGTTAATGTATTGCAGCTATAGAGACTTTAAGGAATGGGATAGGAGATATTAGCCCCAAAAAACTGTTTTTCTAAACTTTTTCTACTTATAAATTATATAAGTTCCTTCTAGAAAATCTGAAAACTACAAATAAAAAGCATGAAAAAGAAAAGGAGTCACATAATTCTACTAGCCACACATATCTAATACATTTCAACTAATATTTTGCCATTTCAGTCTAGCAGCAAGTGTGTGTATGCATGCATGCACATCAGTACACACACGCTCTCACACTTTTTTTAAAATGGAAAGAAAATTGGGATCAGCTAAATGTAAAGTGCTCCATTTCAGCCCCTGCAGAATACTCCTGGCTCGTACACCGTTGCACTGTTTAGGCCACAGGTGGAAAATTTGAATGCTTATATTTTGGCAAATGAGAGAATGACAAGTTCAGCTGAAGTGGACAGCGGCTGTCCTGGGGTAGCTGGTAGTCCTAGCCCAGTGTTTTCGGGACTTCAGGGTTTTCAAGAGAAACTAGGAATCTGTCAAGAAAGAGCTAATTTAAACTTGTCTGTGGGCCTCCTGATTATAACCTCTGGTTTACACAGACTCAGCCCACTAGTAATTTCCACTCTAATTACAGTGATCTCTAGTTGTGATATTTTAATGTACTTTTCTTTTAAAATGATGATTGTCATTAGTTTAGAAATATGACAAGCTAACAGCTAAAGAAGAAAAGACAAATCATCTATAACTCACCTCTTAGAGAGTTTAATATTCCATACATATATTTTTACAAAAGTTGGATCATTCTGTTGTATAATCAGCTTTTTTTCACCTAAAGGTAATGTACCGTGGCCATATTTCCATTTCATTGCATTGTATTCTCTACCAGCTTACTTTTTTTTTTTTTTTTTTTTAACACAAAGGAATTCATACTTTATTCAGACAACACTGAGAGGGAAAAGAAAAAGGGGGAATGAGTCTGGAGAAAGGGAGATCCTGCTCCCAAGGATTTGGGGGAACACAGTGGGGGTACCTGATCTACCACACATTCAGAGGGTAGGGAGGGGGAAGGATGTTTTATACCCTGGTTATGGAGCAGGGAAAAAGGTTCTTGCTATGGAGAAAAGAAGAAAGGAAGGCCAGAGAAGGGTTTCCCGTCATCTCAAGACAATCTCACAAGACAGGAATATATCAGCATCTAACTACTGGGGAGGGATGGATGCGAGCAGTTCTGGGAGCTAACAGATCTGTGAGACTCAGGCTTGTCTTCTGAAACATGGCTAAGAGTGATCCCAGGGTGATTGCTGGGATCTACTGCCAAGAAAAAGACTCCCTCACGAAATCTGGGTCTGGGGGAAGTGGTGGTGTCTTTAAACCCCCAAAGCAGACATCAACTCAGGGGTTCCATTTCAGCCCCTGCAGAAGACTCCTGACGTATACATATACACGAAACATGTAATGAAGAGCTTGGCAATGTTGAGTGGATCCCTTTAAGGAGCTGCCAGCTTACTTTTAATTACTCTGTAATGAGAAATCACAAATATGGTTGATAAAAAATTAATTATGAACTATCAATGAATAGGTGCTTGTGCCTATTCATTCCTCGATAGGAATTAAATACACTTTTCATCGTCATGTTTCTCAAGTTTTCTCCGTAGGTTGAATGTGGTGCTAACTTCAAAACTGGTGTTCTAGCATGATTTGTGACCTTGGATAAATGATCTGACTTTGGAAGATAATGGAATTTTACAGTTGCTGGGGGAATTTAGAGCTCATTTATTACAAACTTTTTCTTGAATGGAATCAACTTTATTGAGATAATTTACATATAATAAAATGCAGCCGTCATAAATATATGGTCAATTTCGACCACATTTGAAATTCTGGTGTTTGCTGTCCTAATAACAAACATCTTGGAAGTGAACTAGGTGCCGAAATTTGTTTTTCAGATTTCAAAACTAAGATTCCACTATTTTTGTTATAATCAAACAGTACTGGGGCTAACTTTTATCCAGTGTTGACTCATCAAATAGCATCTACCATTTATTGGGAGTCTACTGTATGTGAAGTACATGTAACAAATCAGCAACCATCCTGCCTGTGGTGGATGGTGTCCACTGCTGTATTTCACAGGGCGGTGAAGTCAGGTGCAGCAAAGCCATTTATCAGGGCTACATGGCAAATACCCTGGGATTTGTGCTGGGTCTTCTGTTAGTGTTTTCACTTTGATTTTGTTCCCTTAGTAAAGTACTGGTTTGTCCGTGTAGGATACTGTGCACCTGCTACAAATATGTACAAGTTGACATTTTTACCTATGGATAGATAGTACCTTGCATGGTATTTCTGGAACAAACCAGTGCATTTCTAGCAATAGTATGGTGGCCTTCTTAGACAACAGACACTCCTCTTTTCACTATTGCCAGGCACACATGGAATGATTGATTTAGTTTGTGATATGTCTACATCGCGAAGATAACCTGTAAGATTAAGTACCATTAATGCCCTTCCCACCCCCAAATTATAGTGTTTCAAAGTTGAAATACAAGCATCACATAATGAAAAGAAACGTTCTCTTTTTTATTACATATTGGCTTATATTTTTCCTCATGAGGTATCCCTTTAGGGCCCGGTTGCTGTTTTGAGCTGGGTGAAATGGTTGGAAACCTTCAATTGCACTCAATTCATGAAACGGGTGTTGAGTGGTGCGTTAAATGTTTTAGACTATCCTTAGGTCACTCTCCTAATAGAACCTGAACCTCTTGTCTGTGGTAACATGTTGACAATATCAAGACGTTGCTTATCTCCACCCCCACCCCAGACATATCTCTACTGTACAAGCTGCAGTGGTTCACAATATGCATGAAATGTAACACACTCCTAAGTGTGCCCACTTCTGAGGAGGTTTCCAATTTCCATTTTTGTCAAACTCCCCAACCAGCCTGTTCAATACACCCTGTTATCTGCCTTGCCCCCAAAAGCATTCAAGTGTTCCACTCTACCCGTGGTTTGAACAGCATAGTGTTATAAGTCAAAAATATTTTGTAAGGACAGAAAAAGTAGCACTTGAGCATTAACTGATGGAAGGCTATATTACTTGAAATGTTCATATTGGAGATCTCTAGTTAATAGAATTCCAGGTGATTTTTCTTTTTCGTTCTTCTTTTCCTGATTTTCTACAATGAATTTATATTATTTACAGTTACATATTTCACAAAAAAATTTCTTCATCAAAACTCTGCCTACCCCATTCCTCAGTGTCCCTACAGCTATAATTCATTAACCAATGAGCACCTATGACAAAAAGCAGTAATAGCTGCACATACATACATACATAAACACACACACAGAATTTATGTTTAAATGCCCTGATTTCCTTAGACTTGATCAGGTAAATTTAAACAGAGGGATATCCTCTCGTGCGTTGTTACTCTCTAAATACATCCATTCACAAAAAAGCAGACTTAAAAATTTTTAGTGGTAAAGAAGACACGACTAACATTTTTGATTAAAAAAATATAAAAGAATTCATCTCAGGTTATTCTCAACAGATCTAAAACTTTTTTTGGAATGCACTATTTATCAAATGTTAAAAAATATTTGTGCTTTTCCCTTATTTTTAAGCTGTGTACCCATTCAAAAAATTCTAAGTTATGAGAGGAAAAATCGTCAGACTCCCACACAAAACACAAAACAATTCATAGTAAAGAAATAATTTAAATGTTTACAATGATGACCTGACAGTCATTAGGAATTTGAGCATTGGAAGGTCTCCAGAAAAATTTTTATGCAACATTAACGGTTTGGCAGATGCATTGTCTTGTTTTCACAAGAAAGAAATCAATAAGAATAATTCGAAAACAGTTTTCTGTCAGCATTTTTCTCTGACTACCCCCACTGTGGTGGGATGAACGGTATATAGAAAACAAAGTTTTCCGTATCTATTTTTGTATGGGCCTTATATCCTTGTCTTTAAAATTAGGGTATTGGACAAAAGTGTCTTAAGAATTTTGTTTCTCTCTTACTTTGGGCTGAGGTGGGGTGGAATCTTTCCAAAACTTGCTTTGATCCTAATTTTTCAAGAAGTACCTTTGGCTGACTCTGCAGACAAATGCGTTTCTAAAAGTTTAATCATTCCTATTTTTAAAAAATGCACATTCTGGGAAAACAAACAACAGGGAGAAGATCTTGCCACCCATCCCTGTCTTACAGGCAGAGTGAGGCAAAGCTGTCATCAAGTAGGGAGGCTCTCTAGATATTTCCCACAAGCCCATAGGGCCATCCATTTGTTGTTGAGAAGGCATATTCTACATCGTTTCTTAGAAGTAATAATATGCTCAATTCATAAGGTGAATTTCAGGTTTCTTTTAGCATCTTTACAAGTGTAACGGAAAAACTGTTGTTCCAATATGTTATCTTGGTGATTTAAAACTTGAAGCTCTTCCGGGTGGCCAGTTACGTCAGTTGGTTAGAGGGTGGTGCTGATAACACCAAGGTTGCTGGTTCGATTCCCGCATGGGCCACTGTGACCTACACCCTCCTTAAAAAAAAAAAAAAAGAAAAGAAAGAAAACCTTAAAGCTCTTTAAGGCTCCAGAAGGCATTTACAAAATCAGTATATGTGAGATAGCAATGTGCTCTGGAATTTATTTTGAAATACTTATATAGTATTGATTTATGTGAAGTGTGATTATATGATTAAAACCCTGTCGTTTTCTCACAATTTATGTCTAGGTTCTTGAGTTCATCACTGAGATTTTAAACTAACTCTCTCTCTCTCTCTCTCTCTCTCTCTCTCTCTCTCTCTCACTCTCTCTCTCTCACACACACACACACACACACACACACACAATATGTGCTGCTTAAAAGTAAAGTATTTCTTAGTTTGTCTTATTGTAGGTATGTTTATAAATACAATATAATCTTTATGTGCTGCCCTCCATGGTTCCTTTCTGAATTACAATGTGAGATGTTTACATTAGTGATACCAGCAATATAGCAAAGCAACAGTAGTTTGCAAAGGAGACACATAGGTAAAACTAGGGTCACAGGAAGAGAGAATCATTAAGCTTCAGGTTAACTGACTTTATTTCAAACCGTTCATTGCAATCTAGATTGCTGTATGTATGATCTGACATTACTTATCCCAATTTCCTTTTCCTTCGTTGAAGCCCCTCTAACCAGCAGTTTTTTCTCTAGGGGTAATGGTTCTCCTCTTTTCCTGCAGTTCTGGCATTCTTGAAGAGGATCTAGCCCCTCATAGCTCTTACCCAAGTTTTGGCACTCAGTATTCACGGTGCTCACCCGAGTGATGCAAAAGTTCTCAACTTTCAGAAATGGACTTATGACTGTTTTAGGATTCTCAAGAAAAGTGGTCTTAAAAACCCTTGTGATTTGAAGGCAGTCCATCAACATGTGGCCCTTAGCCTCACATCTGTTGCCTGAGAAGAGCTTCAGAATGTTAAAATGAGGGCTTAGTTTTAGAGTCTGATGGGTCTGAGGTTGGTGTGGTTCTTGAGCAGTCTTAGTTAAGAGGACTAGGTAAGCCCCAGTTAAGAGCCTAAGAGCTTCTTCAAGATACATGAATATCATTTTTAATAAATAATTGCAGCTGTCAAGATAGAGTTAGAAACACTGCCACAGAAATCTTGCACCTCTGTCCTCAGTTTGCCAAGAAGAAGGAGAGTAAGTGAGCTTATTCTCCCATCTCTTTTGATAGGCTTTCTACATTCCATTAAGCATTCCCTCCTGAGGATGCCCATGGCTTAGGAACTGCGGGATTCTGAATGACAATGAATTCCTTTTGCTTTGAGAACTTGACCTAATGCTTTTCTCAGCATGTTTGGTAAACCAAACTGTTCGCAACATAGCTACTCAATATTTAGCACATTCCTTTCCTTGTTTCTTATTCTAGTTCCTTAAGTGTTGCTAAGTATTGAAAACTCTGCCTTTCGATTTTTCATTAGCATAATGCCTGGAACTGGAAAGACTATCTAAATTCAGGTCCCAGCTTGAATGTGACCTTGAGCTAGTCCTTTGCTTTCTCTTGATCTTCGATTGTCTGGTTTTACTTTAACTTCTGGCTAGATTAGGGCTTGGTTTTATGAATGCTGTGCCCAACTCCCCAGTTTTTCTTTTGTTACCACCAGCCTAGAATACGTGAATACTAGGATCACCACCTTTATTATAATTGCACTTTCATTTGTGTGGCCGGTTACAGTGTGCAGAGAATTTTCAGAAATAACCGTATTTTATCCTTTCACAGCTGTAAATTAGGTATATAGCTGGTATCTGACCTGAATTTTCTGTCCATTTCAGTTTTAGATTTTCTGTCCTGCCATCCCTTTGAGTACACTTCCTATTTTTGATTTGGGAAAAAAATGCTACCATATCAGTGGATGAGGCAACTATTTCCTTCTTTCCATTTGGACTTGAGCAGACCAAGGCGCAAGGCTTGCTTTGACTTATTCATACTGATAAGGAACCAAGTCCAGAGTACACATTTTATGGCTGCTAGTTCACTGTTCTCAAAGGAATATCCATTACTCGTAGCATGATTTATAAAATTGCTTTATCAGCGTAATTAAGCTATGGAATCTCAAATGACATTCTATATTCCCTCGCTGACAAAGTTAGCACAGGAGATTTACTCAGATTTGCAAAATAGAAGACATAAGACATTAAGGCTGTTATAAATGTTCTTCCTTTACTTCTATCCTGCTTATAAAAGAAAAAAGAAAAATAATCTGCTCTTTTAACTTCACTTAGGCTCAATTGATTTTCCCCATTTGTAGAATAGAAATGTAGTCTTCAAATCAAAATTTATGGCATTTTTCTAGAATATTCTTTTATAATACTGTTTTCTTGTTCAAATAACTTGATTTAAAGCTTCTAATTGAAGAACATAAATAAATAGATATTTCTGAATTGTATCTTCCAAAGTTTATTTCAGAAGGGAACTCAAAAGGATTCTCTCTCAGACTTAGACCCGTGTACAATTTAAAAGAGCTGCCAAATTGTAGTTTACTTGATCTAAATAAGAGAAGCATTAGGGTTACACCTGCAGCTGTGCAAAAAGTGCAGGATGTGTACAATTTTATGTAGGTGGTCTGCAGCAGACAGTTTTTGCACACAAAGTAAAGGCATCTAAAAATGTGTCTCCTCTTCTTCAGCTATCCCCGGTATTTCTTTTTTAAGCCCACAAGTCTGATTACCTCTGTATGTCTCTCGGGAGCTACAATTTTGCTGGAAAGAGATTCAGAACAGTCAGGACACTCTATAAAATAGATAGTGAGTTTTTAAAGTTTGTATCCTCTACAGTAGTAATAAAATGACCTAAAAATATTCTGGAAGACTCTCTTATGACATAGTGGATGAGTCATTAGCTTATTTCTGAATTGGTGATATTCTGTGAGAATGTTTCAGAATTTGCCATTGCACAAAGTCTTGGTCCATTGCATAACTCCGGGGAAGTCCTTGTGTATGTCCCCTCATAAATTGAAGCTTATGTAACTGGGACATATGTTGCATATGTGTGAATGTGTCTGTGTGTATGCACACATTTATATGTTTACATATGTATTTTTATCAAGCATTAATTTTTGTAGGAAAGTTATTCTTTTTATATTTTGCTTTCTAGTTTATTAAAGAGGCTGTCAGTTCTAGAGCCATGCTTCGCAGCAGGCTTTTTTTTTTTTTAACATACAGTACATCACAGACTTGTAGGTGGTCCTACTGAAACTGACTAGTATGCACTCATATATTTAACTCACTGCACAAGTTCTGCGAGGCTTGATCTGGTCTGTACTCTGTTCTGTGAAATGAGCCCATTCATCACACATTTGGATGTCATATTGCTATAAAAGTTGCTTAACACATTCCCAGTATCTTTCCTTGTGAAGCACCATTCTTTGACTAGCACTGTTCTAGAGCACTGAATTTTTGAAAGTAGAAATGTCAGCTCGAATCAAGTGACCTTGGATGGGGGTAGGATAATTAATTAGCACCAAACAAAGTGCACCTGAAAAAATGTTATTTGTGGTACTTTATAGTTTGCCAGTTGAGACAAATTCAGGCAAAGGAGGGATCTTCTCTTCATTATCATTTCACAGCCCTTCTTGCAATTATTTTGGAGCTCACCCCATTATAGGAAAGGGCCAGGTGTGAAGTGGCAGAGCCCCGTCCTGCCTAATTTAATGCCTCCCCCGTTCATACAATTAAATATAATGTATAGAATGTGATGTTTTTCAAATACAAGTTTGTTTTTATCCAGAATACAAAATGTGGTATGTGTACTCTTTACATTATGTGATGAATTCAATGGGGAAGTGATTTACTGTGACTTTACTGTTGTCACTTTATGAGTTTAGGTTGGGAGGGAATGTGATGTAACAGCAAAATCGTTTATTGACTTTGAGGCTGGTGAGATGTGGATTTGAATTCTGACTTTGCCACCAGTTCTCTGTGGCCAAAGACAAAGGCACTAACAATTTTGAACCCCAACTTACCAGTTTCTTAAGTAGTTATGATACCACTTTCCTTAGAGAGTCTTGTGGGAATTAGAGAGAATATATATAAAATGACAAAATATCTGACATAGTAACTGAAAGGATTATAATTGCCATTGATGATGATTACGATAATGCACTGTTTATTATTATTAGTGTTGTTATCATATTCATATATTACGTCCCTCCTTATCCAAAACCTATTGGGTTCCTGAGTTCAGACACCAACAGGTAGTGAGGGTCACCCAGGTTTAGGTCTTTAAGTGACACTTGAGGAGCCACTTAATTTTCCTAAAGTAGGTTACCTCTTAACCAAGGTACCAGGGTTCACCTGATCACAATTTATCCCAACTTCAGGCAAGTATGCACTTCCTTTAATTTGAAATGCAAAGTAGAATAACAAACTTTATACGGTGTTCTTTATTGTCTCCCAATTCTAAAATAATACACCTTTGGTAATAGAAAACAATTCACACCATAACCTTTCATCATAAATGCAGATGACTTTATTAATACATATGTGTGTGTGTAACGTTATATCTCTCCTTATCTGTGTCTTTAAGACCTTAGAAGTTTAAATAAAGTACAAAATCTAATATATGTGTCGTAAAAACAAGCTGGTAGAGAAACATGCCCAATAATTCATAAATATAAAGGAGAAAGCCTGTAAAACAATGTGCCATGCTCAGAAAAATGCCCGACACATAGTAAACACCTAACCAAATGGTGGTGGCACTATTATGGTAGGGGAGGGGGCAAGGGGATGGCTACAGAGGAAGTTAAGGTGGGATGAGACCATGCATGACAAGCTTTATATGACATGCTGAGGGTTTTGATGCTAAGATTTGTTACTTGGGTGATATATCAATCAGGGTCCAGTCAGAAAATAGAAACCACTCTAGTTATTTCAAACAGAGGGAATGTAATGCCAAAAATTGATTACCTAATGATGGAAGAGCTAAGAAGCCAAACAGACAGCAAGGAGCCTCTGCTATACCTAGGGCTGGAGGGACAGTGGAAAGAAGGGTATCACCAGAACCCCAGTAGCCATGGTTATCAGCTGGAACTAGAACCAGTGGCCATTTGGGACCACTGAGGGAGGGGCTGATGGGAGAGAGTTGGAGCCAGGAAGGAGACACAGCTACTGGCAAAGCTTTTGGCGAAGGCAGAGAGCAAAAGGGAGAAATACCTGTCCTTTCCTTTCCTCATGCCCTCTAGTCTTCTTCCAGTGACTCCCGTTGGCCAAACTTCCCTGGAAGCCAATTGGTAAGGGAGCAGAACAATGCCATTCTCTGTAATAAAGAGCAGAGCAAGGCGAAAGGTCAGAGAATGGATCTGAGAAGAAACAAGCAAGTGGTTGAAGTGCAGGAGACCTGGATGGCAATGCAGCCAACCATCTGTGCCAGTACTCAGGGATGAGAAACACGAAGCCTTCAAAGTTTTCTTAGCACTTACTGATCTGAGGTGACTTAGAAAAGGCAGTAGAAGGGCACACTGGGTTCAAAGGGAACTAAACTAGAAACAAGAAAAGAGGAGGTAGCAATAAAAAAAAAGTCATCTGCACAGAATTTCAAACACTGAAGATAAACTCCTATGCATTTGATTGTACTACATGCATTGTTTATACTTGTTCCTTGTCAAGTCTCTCAAGACTAATGAACTTCTTTAAAGCAAAGACCGTCTACCTCACCTTTGTGACCAGTGCCTGGTGTATGGTAGCCTCTGAGTAAATAAATGTTCATTGAAATGAAACACAGTAGAGCAAGGGAGAGTGATTTTGCTGGGGAAGAAGACAAATACCATTCATGAAGATGGAAAGATATAGATGATATTTTCTGAAGGCTGATTATTAAACTGGCAAGATGGAACTCTGTGGAGAGATGGAGATGGAGTTCTTTCCAGAATGTAGAAGATAAAGGCTCATAATAGTAAAAATAGGGTATATTGATTAAGTTGTAGATTTCACTGGCAATTAGATAGTTTAGCAAAACCAGGTGAACTGTTGTTCTGGAATTCATTTTGTCCTAAGAGGAGTAACTAATTGATAATCAAGAAGATAAGACCCTTGAAAGAAAGAATCAGTATGGATCTGGAATTTAAATAACCAGGGAAGGAAACACAACACAATTTGATGTGCCGATAGCGTCACTTACTCATTGGTTCCTTGACTCAATAAATATTTAAGAGTGTGCCAAGCATTGTGAATCCTAAACTATAGTACAACAGGGTAAAAATATTATGGAAAATAAAGCTTATTGAAGGTATAAAATTTTGTATAATCCGATTTTTCTTGAATATTAAAATGTCTGTTCATTCCAGAAATTTTGGAAAAAGTGTGAAAAGAAAATAAAAATCACCTCAAATCTCAGCACCCAGAAATAATCACCATTTACATTTTAAAGGATTGCTTGCTTCCAATCCTTTTTTTCTGTGTAGTTTTATATAGTTGTTAGAGATAATATTATGTTTATAATGTTGTATCCTACTTTATTCATTAAATATCATAAGTTTTCTCTCATTCTTAACAATTCTTCAGGGATATTACTTTTTCCTAGTTGCATTTTCTTGAAGTACCACCTTTTAAAAATAATTTCCCATTTTTCAAAAATTAGTTTGTGACAAAGGAAATTAAAATTTGTGTTAAATTTATGGCAATAAATCTGTAAGATTCTGAAGACTTATTACAAACAAGCTCTGAGAAGAAAGCCAAATAAGGTGTTATGATGTCTTCTGATAACAAGCTACTTATGTGTCAGAGATGTTACCGAATAAAGTCTGCGAGGTCAGAAATAGGCAGTCGATAATCAGAAGGTTGATAAGTTAAATTTATCCTATGATAAATATAGTTTATAAATGTAAGTGATCAGTTTTCTACCACAAATGTTTCAATGGATAAAATTTCTTTTACGAGATATTTACAGTCTCAAGGTGACAAGGCAGCTATCCTTGGAAACTTTCAATATTACGGGAAAATCTTTGCCCTTCTTAGCAAACAAATTTAGAGAGAAACTCAGCTTTATGATACATTTCTGTAAGTTTTAATTTGTACAATAACTGATATGTAAAAATTCACTTGGCTGTAACTTATCTATCTCGAAAGAGAATGGCTAGCAGAACACTTTTATTTTCTCAAAACGTTAGTGCCTACAATTACCACATTCTGTTCAAAGTTCTTCATTACACTATCAATTAAGGTTTGGAGCCTCTTCTGTTACATTTTCTGGCCAAGATGCAGTTAAAGAGTATGGAGCTAATAATGTTTTCCACACTTGTTTGCAGTTTGTTTTCAGGCCCTAAGTTAGACTGTGAAGGAACATCATCATAGGAGTGGAATCACCGAGTCATAGGGTATTAATGTGTTAGGTTTCTTGGTATATATGCCTGAAATTCTCTCAAAAGTTGTACCCATTCACACTCTTAAATACATGATACTGCCCATCATCTAACAATGCCCTTGACAGCATGGAACATTATTTTTACTTTTGCTATTGTAGTAGGGAAAATAAAACCATCCCATTGTTGTTATTTGCATATCTTTCATTGCCAGTGATCATGAACATTTACTTTTAAATGTTTACTGAGCATTTTTCCTCTTTTGTGAGTGATGTAAAAGCGAAACCAATTTAACCAAACAAAACTCTTCCAAACTTTTCTGATACAATGGGAGCTTCCTTTCATTGTGTTGAGGAACTCTTGGTGATGAGACTCCTGATTACATCAATACAGTTTTTGAATTATGCCTTAGCCTTCTCTTCTCTAAGCTAAACAAGCCTAATGTCTTTATCTGTCCTCGGTAGACCTGTTATCCACCCATTATGTTAGATTTTCTTATTCTCTATGACAATTCCAGTTTCTTCGCATTTTTAGTATGTACAGAGCCCTAAACTACAGGGGTTCGCTTTTAATAAACTAATAAAGGGCTATTCAGTTACGGGGCAGAGAAAGGTTGTTTCCTGCCTCATACATAGCACAGGTATGGGCAGTTTACTTTTTTTTTAAAAGATTTTATTGGGGAAGGAGAACAGGACTTTATTGGGGAACAATGTGTACTTCCAGGACTTTTTTTTTTCCCAAGTCATGTTGTCCTTTCAGTCTTAGTTGTGGAGGGTGCAGCTCAGCTCCAGGTCCAGTTGCCGTTGCTAATTGCAGGGGGCGCAGCCCACCATCCCTTGCGGGAGTCGAACCGGCAACCTTGTGGTTGAGAGGATGCTCTCCAACCAACTGAGACATCCGGGAGCTCAGTGGCAGCTCAGCTCAAGGTGCTGTGTTCAATCTTAGTTACAGGGGGTGCTGCCCACCATCCCTTGTGGGACTCCAGGAATTGAACTGGCAACCTATGGTTAAGAGCCCACTGGCCCATGTGGGAATCGAACCGGCAGCCTTCGGAGTTAGGAGCATCGAGCTCTAACCGCCTGAGCCACTGGGCTGGCCCGGACAGTTTACTTTTATATTCCCATGTAAGGCATTGGTATTTTCCCTATAAATATGGAGTACTTAGAATGTTCCAAGCCCTGCTCTGAGTAACAGGATACAAAGAAACATAGTCACAATCCATGTTTATCTCCCAAGCTCGTGTGAACTCAGACATGCAAAGGACCTTATGCTGTGATACAACTTGCCTGTGACAATGAAGAGCACCAACCAGCTCTAGTACTTGTTGCCAAAGGGGGAAACGCTTAAGTTATTTTAAGTCCTTTCCGTCTTTGGAACCCAATTGACAACCGTGTTACTTCCTCATGTTGCTGATATAATAGTCTATTAATGCCAGCATATACCCGTTTTGTTTTTCAAGGCACATTGAAATGTCTCCAGGTGGAATGACTGAAGGTTTAAACTCAAACACACACACACACACACTCTCACACTCACTCACACACTCACGTGCGCACCTCATCCTTACCTGCTGTCTTTCTAGTTGTTATGTATGGATTCTAGAAATGAACTGATGGTCTTTCATCTTTACGAAAGACCTCAATGTCTTCTTTGGGGAATAAAACTGATATACATGGAACTGTTAATAAATTGTATAATGCTATGTATAGCAACTTACTGAATACAAGGTCAAATGTGTGGTACCTTATGTAGGTAAAAGCAATATTGATTAGAATCACTGGGGAAGTCTATTTGGAGAGTAAGGAAGGAATTTTACTTCTTTCTAGGAAGGAATTTTGTAACACTTAGGTAAATTGAAATGTAGGCTAAGATATTACAGAGAGGATGAAACAGCATAAACAAAGGTATAATTAAGAGAAAGACTAGCTTGTTTGAGGGTCATTGAGGACATTGTTCTACTCCAGAGTTTTGAAGAAAACCCTGATTCAGTGCCATTAAATTAAGGGTAAATTGAGTACCTTAAATTATAGAATGAGAAATTTCAATTTCATTTTATTGGCAATGGGAAAACATTGTTGAAGCTTCAGAAGAGAGAGACGATGAAGCCACTGTTCTGTTTGTAGAGATAAGAATTTGATAGGATGATGAGAGAAGCGGAGGTTAGTTATTTTACTTTGTTTTGCTTTGTGGCAGTTGAGATGTTCAGGATCTTAGGATAGCAATGGGAGAAAGAAAAGGGGGCATGACTCCAGAAGTTTTTCTCCCCAAGATAGAATTACCTGAAAGGGGTGACAGATTTGGATGGGCTTTAAAGAAAAGAGTTAGAAGATGCCTTCTAGATTTTCAGCCTTGGTGACACAGAGAACGGTGATTCCATCTAACAAAAAAGAGGAAATCGCAAATTGGGGCAATAGGAAGTGGATCTGAATTTTACTGATGTATATACTTATGGATTTATTTATGTAGTTCATCTTTTCATACAAATTTATTTTGGGCCATTCACATCAATGTATGAACGTCATACGTTTATATTTCTGATTAATTTTCCACAGCATATATTTCTCAGTAATCTTATCAAAAGCCCCATGAAGTATGCTATTATCTCCATGGTGCAGAGGAAGCTCAAAGAAAATAGGTAATTTGCTCACGTAGCATAGCTGGGATTTAAATGTACTTTCAAACTCCTAAACCAGTGATTTAGCCCCTGAGCTAACATTTCTTCCTTGAAGTGACAGTGGCCTTTTTGAAGAGGAAGTATCCTGGGGGCATTTGGGAAGGAGAACTAAAGAAATGTTTTAGAATCATCAACATGGTACAAAGATTCCTTGTTTATTGCATTTAATGTATAAAATGCTGGGGTAAGATTCCTAATTTTTACTGAGCAAGTATATATCTTGGATATATCTCTCCTAGGAGCTCTTAAGATACACTGTTTCATGTAGTCTTCACAACAGCCCTCGAACAGGTACTGTTACTGTCCCTTTCCGCATGGAGAAACTGAAGCTGAAGGTTTGGGGAAATTAAGGTTGCTTGCCCAAGCAAACTCGGAGACGGAATCATAATTTAGATCAAACAGATGTGAGTCAAAAAGATGTGAGTTTTAATCCTTTGGCCTTTGGTTTCCTTGTCTGTAAGGTGGGACTGAAATAACAATATCAGAGTTGGAGGTATTCTATCAGAATTGACGTGTTGATGGCTAATATCCAGTAAGCACCCAATAAGCGATAGCCGTTATTACTGTTCTTTTTCCTGCAGCATCATAACTTAGAACACACCAATTTTTCTTTTTTCTCCATTAGTTCTTCTGTTATACAGTAGTACTCTTCTGGAAGATGGTGGGTGAAACAAAGAATTTGGAAGAAATTCTTTGTCTGTGGAAATTCTTGTCCACAGAAGTGTGGACAAGAAGTTTCTGTATTTCCTTCTGTAGATATTTCATGCATATACAAGCAAACGTGCATATAAAGACGCCCGTGTTTACGCATTGGTAGAATAATAGACATAATGCTCTTTGATGCCATCACCTTTTATATAATTCAACTCAAGTTTTGGCTTTTTGTTTCTGAAGAGTAATAGCCTGACAGTTTGCGAATGAAAATTTGCTACATGGAGAGTTACGTTAATACGTTTATGAGACATAAACTGAAATAAATACAAAGCTTAACATCAGCAGCCAGTAGCCTTAAAAGTCAGATTAGGAAACCATTCAAAAGTATAAATGCTAACTGGCTCTCATGACTTCCAAAACAAACAGAAACATCATTATTATTAAATAGAGAAAGATTATCGTCCAAAGTACAGAGAGGATGAACTATTGTATATACTGACACATTAAGGGAGTGTCTGGGACCTGGCTTCTTAATTCAGGATTTGGACTGCTGATGCTCTTTAAAAGAAATGTTCTCATCCTCTCTTCCTGACTTCCTCCTATAACACACTTCACTTCAAAACAATCATGACTTTCTATGTCAGGGTGGTTAAGAAGGAGCCGAGTCTTGAAAACCTAAGATCCCAAGGTTCTAGAAACTACTTCAATGAGATTAGGCCTTGCTTGCTTCTGGGAAATTGTTTTCCAGATTGAATATGATGTCAAGTACTTGTTAAGGTTAAATTCATGGTCTCTCTGTTCAAACTGGGAGCAGGTGGGAGCTCTTAAGCCAAACGAGTAGTTTTGAAGTCCCAAAGAGAAGGAGCCTTTGTTTTTTGTTCTCTGGCTCAGTCAGGAAGGGACGCTGAGATAGGAGTGTTACTGTTCTTACTACAATAAAATAATAACGAAAAGAAGGGAGAGGAATATGCAGGACAGTGAGCTTCTGGTTTATGTGAAAAGTTTGGGGGATGTGCCTCTTTAAGATAGTCCCTCAGCTACTTTATTAATTCAACTAAAGCACCCCTTTTTTTCCTCCAGGGACGAGAAAAAAGAGAAAAAGACTTGGCTTCTAGACCTTGTTTTTCTTCTAGCTGACTTGGGACCCCAGGACAAGTTACTAAGAACTTTTTAGTCCTTAGCTTTTTTATTTGGAAAATGAAGATTTAGAAGGAGAGATTTCTAGTTCTAAGATGCTATAATATCATTTTCTTATTTGATAAAAATTATGGTTTTTTTAATCCCCCAAAGAATACCCATAAGGAGTAGGTAGAGATAAATTAAAGCTACCTAAAGAATTTAATTCCTGGTTGCCCAGTAACCGTTAAATCCCTCAGCAGTCAGGCAAGAACCACATTCCTGCCTGGAGACAAGATTTAGTTCTTTTGGAACTTACCCTTGGGCTGTGTTCCAAAAGTTTATTTGTAAATTAGTTGCTTACAACTTGGAATAAAATGTGCTATAAATGGTGGTTAGGTCCCCAAGTCATAGAATCTTATTTAACCCTCAGAGTGTCTGATGCCCTGCACTGTTATGGATAGAGTGCAGCCACGTGTTTCTATGGTAACAAATGCTTTGGGGGTAGAAAGTCACATTACTGGGGTGGATTGCTCTGCTCTCAAAGCTTCTTTGGATAAGAACTGGACATTTAATCATCAGAGGTCTAGTTACCTTCCTGGTCACTCCACTAGCCCACTGGCAGGTCAGCTTCCCTCTCTGGTCCGTATTTTTCTTTGTGTGAAGGTTTCTATGATCTCTTAGCTCCACTGCCCTGCCTCATGGTCCTTTTGAAGATACTGCCCATCACCCTCATGCTGATTTGGATTACAAACACCGTGGGCAAACAAAGACCCATTTGTCCTATATTGTTGCAGAGGAATGGGGAAGGCCTTGAAGGGCTTTGGGTGTCAGAAAGATTTGGGTGTCAGGCTCTGGGATGTAATCTTAGGGAAGTTCGTAAACATCACCTAGCCTCATTTTCCTTATCTTTAATAAGGTTGGAAATGTTGAAGTCGGGACATTGGATATGGCGTCAGGGACATGCAGCATCTGCCGTTGGCGCTCAACGAATGTTAGCACTCCTTTTGCAGTCGGCCCACCACTTCTGTTTTTCTCTTAGATTCTATAGGGAATACTTGCATGCAAAAGGGGCAGAAGTAAGAGTCACCTACATTTAAAAAGAGAAGGCAGCTTCAAGCTTGTCCCCGAGTATTTTTGTGCAGGAGTCTGAGGAGAAAAAACGTTGGGTGGGATCCAGTGAAAGCTGAGATAAGAGGAGAAAGAGATAGACACGGGAATGGTTCCTCTTGCTGTTTGGTAGGAGCGAATCCCAAAGGTGGGGCGGGGCAACCCCTGGAAATTGCTACTGGAAGAGGGGACAGGGGTATACTCCTGTGGCTTCAGAGCCATCCATGAGATGTGCAGATGTGCCTAATCTTGGACTGAACCCTCAGACTCGTCAAGTGAGAGAGGACATGCTTTATATCAAGCAACTTCCAAGGATAACATAGTGTGGAGGTGATAAAGAATAGTCTTTTGCCAGTAACACTGGGAATTTCCCTGTCTTGATTCAAATGGATTGTTCTTGTGTCTGGATTGTACGGGTGAATGTGGATCCATCCATCCCTGAGGCATCCTTCCTTACTAAAAGCAAAGGCGGGGCCTGTGTCATGGGACAAGGCAGTTCCTTTATCTAATAAAAAACTCCTGCCACTGATTAATTTTTTAACACCTGTAGCTACTAAGTGATTGGTACTTTTAAAGAACGATTTACATACTCATTAGCATCTTTATCAGGATCTAATAGCTAGCATCTAGTCTCCCAGAAAATTTAACACATAATGCTGAAAAGAAAACATTGTTCTCCGTCACATGCTTCATTTTCATAAACATCATACTATAACTAGGCTTCTGGACACGTGGGCAGTTTGAGTCATATCCCCTGAGCCCTTCCCCTGAGTATACGAAACACAGCAATGAGCAAATTTTGCTGTTCCTAGACACATATATCTTGGCTCGTATACTATCTTGGACTGATTATTTATGTTTCAGGATTTAACTGATTTTCTTCTTCCACCCTTCAATCAACAATGAAACAATAATAAAAACCCAAACAATTTATTTGCCCTAACAAGATTAAAGTGTGAGTACCAGCCTAAGGCAAAATGTTGCGGAAAGAGTTTTTTTGCTAAATAGTTAACTTGCTTTTTCTGTGGTAATTAAGGTCAGATTTTCACTGATGTTCATTTTGGCATCCATTTTATTCATGAAGATATTAAGGGGAATGAATACTGGGGGGAGTTGGAGGTTGGGGACCAGAAAAATGGAAAGAGGTGGACAGAGGATGCAAAACATTTTTAAGCAGAACCTAAAACTTATACTATCAGATAAAGGATAGATTTAGAAATCTTAATTTGAGTTTCAAAACTTCTGAATAATTGAAAGTTGTTTTTTTTAAAATAACATTTATCTTAAGAGCTATGAGTAAGGAAAAATGCTACTTGGCTTTAAGGAGATTTTGCATTAATGATGAGAGAAAAATATGAACATGTCTAAAGAGTTAATGAAAAATTAGTTCCTTATAAGTGTTCATATATAGGCAGACATTAATTTCCAGAGAAATAACTTGTATATTTAAAAATTCTAGTCCTTATCTTACATCTGGGCAGAATCAAACTTGTGAACATCCCATTCAAAACAAATGTCTAGTTAGACCCTCTGCAGATTTATTTATGTCTAGAAGAGTGCTTTAATCACATAAGCCCTATTAAAAAACAAATTTCAGCTGAGTAAATTTTAAAGATCTTAGGGGTTTATTCAATGACTCATAAATCAGGCAGCATCTCATCTAGCAAATAGAAAGGAGCTCCGAGGAGCTATACAAAATGAAAGGCTTTTATAGACAAAAGGGAGCAGGAGAAAGAAGTTATATAGCAAAACTGATTGGTTGTGGTAAAGTCACTTTCCTTTAGGGGATGGCAGGGGTCTATCAGGAAGATTATCACCTCACTAGTGCTGATCAGGTGATTCTTAATTGACTGGTTTAAAACTACATTTCTGGGAGAGCAAAAAACTATAATTAGGTTAAGTCTTGGTTTGGTGATGTGAGGCCTAGCTTAAGCGACTCCATTTTGGACCTGTTAACCTTGTTTTTGACAACCTTCTATTATAACATTGTGTTAAACATTAAACTAGCTGTCAAGCTGTCCTGCATGGGTGTCACCACCTGGTAGCAACGATGGGGAACTCTGATCTAAGATATCTTTACTGCTAACTTTTTTTCTCCATCCCAAGGAGGATTGCGGGTGACGGATGATGGTCTCTAGTCGGTATTCTACATTTTGTTGATTATAGTCCAATTAACCTGTCATTTAAAAACACATTTTGCTTTAAGTAATAAAACATCTGACCAGCTATATCTTAACCACATAAGAGCTCATGTTTTTTTGTATAAGCAGAAGTCTGGAGACAGTAGAGAGCTGAGGAAGAGTTCCCTGATGCCATCAGAGATCTGAGCCAGTGTTCGTTTTGCAGTGCCATCTTGAGAAAGTGACATTTGACCTCATGGTTCCATGATGACTGCTGCCCCTCTGGCAGGAAGGAGGAGGAAGAACCTTCTCCCTCTGAGGCTTTTTGTGTTTCAGTTTGGAAAAGTAAACCCTTCCTTATAGCTATCTCCTGAAACATTGGCCAAAGCGGTGTCCACATGGCTACCCCTGGCTGGGTTAAAGTATGGAGATCCTGCAGCCTTCGTAGTAGAGGAAGTCCAGGGAGAAAGAATTTGAAAATGCATGTTGAGTAATCCAATCTACAGAATCTGCCACAATTAAATACACCTAAGTCTCTTTCTCACTGATGAGCATTCTCTTTAGATTACCTTCGTTCTTTCTTATTTTTTATTGCAACTCCTTTATGTTTTGGGAAAGTCTTGATATCATCTATGTTATGTGTGCTTCAAAAAAGAAGCCCCCTTCTTTTTGCCAAGGAGTAAGCAAGAGAATCAATAATGATTCACCCTTAGCTGTGGGAAATGATATTATTTGAAGACAAATCAGATGTAAAATCAGTGTCATTAACAGGTAAAACCTGGTAAAAGTAGGGAGGTTTTCAAAATGTCGTTCAATTCAAGCCACATTTATTGTGCACCAACATTTATTGTCCTAGGTCCAATAAACCAAACACAATACAATCTCTTCAGAAGTACCCATTTCTTTTTCTCATCATTTCTTCCTCAGATATAAGAATAAAAAATAATGCTGCCTCTAATTAGCCATATTTATTTTTATCAGTATTGCTATAGATTTTATTTTTATTGTATATTGAGTATTTAAATTAACCTTAAATAAACCTTTGTGGGCTAACTTAGAAATTAATCGCTAGTTCCATAAATAACATTGCTTATATGGAAAATTTTCAATTCATTAACCCTAAAAATATACATTGTAATGCAGCTTACATCATGTTGGATGATACTTTTGTGTTTGATATATAAAAATGCATGACTATCTCTTTGCATTCTATGTTTGTGTATGTATATAAGCGTGCTCATTGTGGATGAAAAGGGAGCCACATACTAAACCTGACAAGCTCAGGGGAGGGGCCTCCGTGGCAGGTCAACTCAGAGACCAAAAGTAACCACAGAGGGTGATCTGAACATAAAAATTCCTAACCAAAAGTGGGTTATGGCGGTTACTCACATCCTTGGCCTGCAGCTTCCTTGACAAAGGCCAATCTCTACCTTAAGTGAGTCTGTTGTCATTCTGCATCTAAGATAACAAACATACCTTTGAAATGTCAGTCTTTTTTTTTTCCAGACCCCTCAGCACGAGAGCACAGAGCACGAGACCATATAACCCCTCATTGTTATCTCTGTGCTATAAATGTTAATTACTAAGTTTCCTGTACCCACCAATGTAAAAGAAGTGTTTCTCTATTTTGCCTTTTTATCCCATCCCAGAGATTTCCCTGCTTTGCTTTCTCCCACCCCCTTAATCTACCACCAGTGAATTTCATGTAACCCTCCTTAACATCTCCTCCTTTGATTCTAATATATAAAATAAGCTGCAAAACTGCCATTCTCCAGAGCATTTTTTCAACCCATTGAGATTTTGCTTTTCGGCATTTGTCCTCAGTTTGGCTGAAATAAACTCATAAAAATTCTCTACAGGTTTGGATGTTTGTTATATCGACATCATGTAACCAGAATTTCCTATGTGTATATTGGTTTGCACATCACAAATACCCAGGAAATATGTGCTGATTTTCTGTGTGTGAATTTATCTTTTTTTTCCCCCTCATTTTTTAGATGCCTGAGTCTTTAACCCCTGAGGTTAGTACACAGTTAGGCCCACAATAAGTGCTTAGATAAATATTAATTTATGATTTTAAAATGTGTAAGTAATTGTCACTTAATGAAATGTGGTCCTTCGACTGGTTTTGGTTCTGTCTTCCCATCCATTTTTGTACTGGAAAAGAGGTTGTATTAAAGCAGTGATTTTGATGGCACAATAATTTAGTTTGAATGCATTAGTAAAAGGTGGAGTCCAAAGAATGAATAGTTGGAAAGTTTTCGGAAAACCCAGTTAGAACTGTTTCCATAGAATAATTTGAGTGAAAACAAGTAATAGCTAGTTTTTGGAGGAACTCCATAGTAAAAGCTTTGACAAGGACAAGAAAGAGAGTGTAACGAAGTATACATGTGAAGTTTGGGGGAGAAGAAGGGAGTGGTCTGGTTGATCTAAAATCTACAAAGAAATGCCTCCTGGGGCCAAACTCGTAATTTAAATGACTGAAGGTGGCTTGGTGGCCGCTGGGGCAACTTGAAAAGCTTCTGTTACGGCTGAAGGGGCCTGAGCTTCCCCTATTGTCATTTCGAGAAAGTCTTTCAGTTCTTCTAGAGAAGCGATACAATGGGAAATCTCCAGATTTTTAACTATTGGCAAAATCATTCGACAATTTTAAACATCGTTGTATGAGCCCAAACCAATCAAACACAAAAGCAGAAAGCCAGTCAGCAGACTAAATTCAACCCGTTTGTGACCTCTGCTCTATGGTTACTGGAGAAATAATGAGAAGTAATTGGAGTTTTGAGAGAAAGATCCTATGTTGAAATCTTGGGAGATAAGGGTGGAGAAATAAGTAAGCTGAGAAAGTAAGGCCAAGGTAGGAATGTTGAAATTTAGGAAAATCTTGTCTAGTCGTTCTAAAACTGGAAACCAACAAAAATGAGGCTGGCATTAAAGGAAAGGAGGAACTTTATTGTTGTTTATTGTCACATTAAAGTAGGTTTTCCACAAATTCCCCAACTATGAGAAGGGATGGTAGATTTGAAATAAATAGTGTCAACCATATTACAAAAAACAGTATGCTTTCCCAACCCAGAAAATGTAGGGCACATTTAAAAAAAAAAAATTGTGAATTTGGTTATACGAAAAGCTGTACAGATGTATAAAACTTAAGTCACATTTGATCATTTTAAATATTTCACCTTTGTTATAAAGAGTAACATTTAATCTGTCTCTGCCCTAGAGGATCTGGGGTGTGTGTTCACTTCTGTGGGAGAGGTGGTGGTAAGATTGGTTAATTCATGAAATACAGAATCGAGTTGAAGGGCACAGGGAAATTTATAAGTTCATGGAGTTCTACTAGTTCTGTCAGTAGTTGAGGTGCCCTTGTTAGCTTTGATGAATACAGGAGAGCGGTGAGTAAAGGTTCTGAGTCAAAGAAAGGAAATCGTAATTGAAGTGACTGAAGGTGGCTGGGTGAAGAAGATGGATGGATGACAAGTAAGGTTGGTCAGAGATTGAGGACCAATTTAGTGATCTTGCTGATTGAAGTTCCTTCTGATGATAAAGACGGCAAATAAGGAAGTGCTTGGGTACAAGAGCTTTTTCAATGAGCTGACAGGAAAAAAAAAGTCATACTAGCTATGGAGTTATGGAGTAGGGGATGACGTTAAGGATTTACAGGACGCGCGTTCAGTATACGATAGCACTTCATCCCTCTGTTTTCAGTGCCTTATCTCACTCCCAAACTTAGTTACTCCTGATTCCCCTACCTCTGGTGCAGCTTCTCCTGAGATTAAACCTTCAGCCTTCTGTCGGGGGAGAAACAGGAGGTGGCTAGAGTGCTGGGCTGTGTGGGGTGCGGGAGAAAGTATTTAGGGCTCTAAAGACTTGCAACCAATCCTTGTATTTTCAGCCATTATAGCCTTCAGAGGAGCTGGAGCCTCTCATTTCTGAGAGTTCTTGGCTGTATAAATCGGCATACTTCTTCTATAAATTGACTAATACTAAAGCAGCCACCCCCCTTCCCAACTTCCCCCTCTTTCCCTCACGTTCATTTAGGCTTGGGATTTCTCTGGTCTGTTCTCCACACCTCTCCACTTTTGTCTGTTTTCTTTGGGGTAGATGTCATTTTTAATTCTCTTTCTGTCGTTGTAGTAGAGTTTCAGGAATAAGGAGAAACGAGTCCGTTCCATCTGCCATGTTTCACTAGAGGTCCCAGGACCTAAGTCTTTAACATGCTATGCAGGGTTCTGCAATGGGCCTCTCCCTGACTACCTGTCAGGCCTAATCTGGGACCATTCTTCTTCCTTGCTCTCTGTGATTTCAGCAATGTCAGTCTTCTTAGGATTCTTAACGACCCACCCTCTTCTCTGCTTTAAGAGCCTTTTTGGCACGTGCTGACCTTTTATCCTGATGTGCTCTTCCCATTTTTCACCTCGCTAATTCCCATCACCCTTCAGACCTTTGCTAAAACTTCACTTTCTCAGAGAAGCCTGCCTGGCCTGTGTTTCCCTACATGTGGGCTCTCAATAGGTATTGAAAGGGTCGGTGGAAGGATTATGGCAAGATGGATATGTTCTTAAAAAGCTACAAACCAGTTTTGCCTAGTCTTTAATCATTAGTATTCTGTATATTAATACATAAGTACAAATTTTTTTTTGGGGGGGGACAAGTTTTTGAGAATTAAAGCTAAATTCTTTCTGATTTGAACCTTAAGTACAAGGAACATGGCACAGCAGTGTTGATATAAATCAACGCCACATTATCAGGGAGATTTGAGGTCCCGGAAATGGTATTTAAGATACACAGTTCCCTCCAAAAAACTTGATATTGACCGTTTGTTAGAGAAGCTGCTTTCTCAACAAACCTTTAACAGAGCAGCTATGAGCAAAACTGATTTGAATTTCAACTCTCCCAGATAACAGTGTTGCTAAGAAGTAGTGAGATTCTGCTGAGGAAGGCTGAGCAAGAGGAGGGAGCCAGAAAGGCCTTGAACAACCCACACTCAGAATTTTGTGCTATCTTTTATTTCACAGTTGAACATCTCAATTTTTTAATTTTATATTTGGTTTATAACCTGTTTCTCTCTTCTACAATTCTAAGTCTTCCACATTTGTGCTACACTGGATGCTTTATTGTTTCCCCTTTTCACTTTTTCAGAGAATTCTTGAGAGTCACTGGTGGCAAATAAATAATACCATTTCACATCTGGAAACATAACTTGATAGTAATTATAAATTCACAGACTCTGCTTTCTGCAGTCATGCAAGTATGAATGTGTAATTCCTATTTATCTCTGAGTAGGTTTATTTTTTCCCATCTAACTAAAACTGTGTTGATGAAGAGGTTTTAATGAGTTTAGATTTTAAAAAGCCTCAAATATATCTTAAAAATTATAGGCCACATATAATGTGTTAATGTACCTCTTCTCTCTCGGCTAATTCTTTAAAGACATGTTCCAGAAATCCTCTCTGTTCTTTTTTTTTTAAGATATATTAATATTGAGATAACTTTAATACCAAGGTTTTTGGAGAAAGTGTTTTCTTTTTCTTTTTTTAATAAACTTTATTGGGGAATACTGGGGAACATTGTGTTTCTCCAGGACCCATCAGCTCCAAGTCAAGTTATTGTCCTTCGATTTAGTTGTGGAGGGCGCAGCTCAGCTCCAAGTCCATTGACCATTTTCAATCTTAGTTGTCGTGGGTGCAGCCCACCATCCCATGTGGGAATTGAACCGGCAACCTTGTTGTTGAGAGCTCACGCTCTAACCGGCTGCCCCCTTCCTGTTCTTAAAGAGTTTTTGAAGGGTTCCCAGTAATTCTGCATTGTACTCTAAAACTTCTGAAGCCTGGACATCTTGGCTTAATTTGCTTTCAAGCCAGATTTGGTTTAAATTGCTCAGTTTATCTCAAGCCTTATTTAAGACCCATGGTTCTTCTCTAGTCTAGTGAGTTTGAGCTGGCAAGAATAATACTTGCCAGTGTGGAGAGTCCATTAGAACGCTATAGGAAGAGTGAGGCTGGGGAATTAGACATACATTATTATATTTCAAAATCTACCACCTTCCTATAATCAAAGAGGTATGGGGAGAGGCTGCCTTGTTTTGGCTTATTTGGAAAATTATTAAAATAGACATGCAGTAGTAATTTAATTCACATTGTATGCCAAGCACTGAAGTTGCAACTGTACCACAAAACTATCATACTTCCTCTAAATTGTATTTTTCATTCATGATCCACCTGAGTGATTTAGACTACCTTTTTTTCTGTGAAATAGAGTTGGTAGGAAGAAACAAAGATCACACCACTAATTTATCTGTTGGAATAATCTTTAGCCATCCAACTCTTTCCACTCATTAAGTTTATGAGGTCATTATCATTCATTCTACCTAATAGATAAACATACTGAAACTTTGGTCCTTTCCAAAAAGTCTCCATAAGCCATTGGAAAGCTGGACTTGTTTTCAATACGCCTTGTTTTAAATTGTAAACCTCAGTTCAGTCACAGATAGCAAGATTTTGGAAATATAATTAAAAGCCAAAAATCAGCTGTGAAATTGGAATGGAGGGGCTTAACATTTTATTTCTATAGTATTTTCCAATGGCTTTAAAATGCTGAGCTGTTTTTCACTATGTTTGCAAGAGCAGGTCCAGCGTGTAGATTTGTGACTCAGACGTGATCAGTCATTACTCTTTTCTGGTGAGTTTGATGCATTCCACCACTACCTTCCACGGAATGAAAGTAAGAATTGTAAAACAAATATTTACCATAGTCAAGAGAAATTTGTAGGCTAAACAAAGGGGCAAAACCTCCCCCAAAACAAACCTATTACTTGTTTTGCCCCTCAAAGTAAAAGTCAATGGACCATCACTTCAGTAGCTGGTGATGCAACTTAAAAAAGGTAGATGGTTCGATATTTGCCCTTGTTCCTAAAGTTGCTAGCTTTCTCTATTTTTAGATTAGAACAAGCCCTGAATAAAATAATTCAAGTCCTGAAGAGGAATGTATAGTTCAGCATTTTTATCCTTCTGAATTGCGCTTTCTACCAGCTGCCATGGAAACATTGTGAAACTTGTTTCTTGGATAGTCTCTCTCAAGTTCCAGTTGTGAGAGCTAGTGAACTCATTACAACTTGGATCAGAGTCCTGGAAAGGCAGCTCCGAGGGAAAATGGAGACCAGCCTCCCACGGTGGGGGGTGGGGATGGGAGTGGGGGGCTTTAGCTTTATTCTGCATGCATACTTCAGCTGAAAGATCAGCTCCACTTCAGCACAGGACAATGTCACATTGTCCACAGCTGTACCACATCGAGGTTTCTGTGTACATCCTACACCCTTTCACAAGGCAGAGACTTATCTCTTCCAGCTGTAAGCCCCAGGGAGTGGTGCTGCAGATTCCTAGCAACACATGCAGACTCAAACAACACAGATGGTTAACTATCTTGAGTAGAACTTGTAGGGCACTGGAACCCTGTTGCAATTCACTGATGTTTACTGGATATAAATGTGTATGGCTTCTGTTGCAGTATGATGAAAACTAGATGTTTTTCCTGCTAATTAATGTTTTCTGGTATTCCCAGATCACTGTTTGAAAACTAGTTGAACTCTGGTGCATAGAAAACTGGTGGCAGAATGCTTGTTCTCTGCAGTGGGTTCGGGGGTGTGGTGTTGAAGAGGTTGTCAAGGAAGATTAACTCTGAGGTGGAATATTCCACAGTTAGAAGGATTTGGAAGCGAAGAAGATTTGAACTGCTTTAGGGAAGTTGAGAGCACTGCTAGAGCAGGAATGTTCCAGATGTTTGTCTCCGATAGTATTCCACAGGGAGCCACACCCTGAAAGAATCAGATCATCCTTGCCTCTCCCACTTGGATCTCTAGCTCCTGGAATTTGCCAGTTCTTGATATGAACTGTGAGATTTGGATGGAGCTTCTGTGACCTAATTTAGACCATTTGTTCTGAATTCTAAACAGAACCAGGAAAATTGGAAAGGAGAGAAGAATTGGGGTCATAAGAGACCTTAGTTTTATGAAAAAAGGAAGACGATAGTAATAAACGAGACCAATGACTTAAGAGGCAATTGAAAAGGAGGATTAGAAAGAAAGGGAAAAGAAGAGAAAGTTTTTGCCATTGTCTTCTGTCAAGATGTTTGATTGGCACACAGTTTGCGCTCCACACTTTTGTATCAGTAAATGCATGAAAGGAAATTTGGAGTTGGAGCCCTAGTCCTTGGAAACTGCTACAGGCTGGTATCGAGGGAAAAGTGGTATGTGCTTGACTAGAAGTGCATTTCTGTGTCTCTATGTTGCTTACTTTATAAAGAGGCAAAGGCTCATTCGTGAGTTGTGTGTGAAGGAACTCTGTACCACCAAGTATGTTGAAAGTCTGATTGTACTGATGGATGGTGTTACACCAATCTGGAGAGCAGGACAGGAATTAGTTTCCCATGGATTAGTGTCACAAGACAGTTCATGCCATGAGTTGGCTGAGACCACACAAAAAGATAAGCGATGATGACTGGGGAAAATAGACAAAGGAAGAACCACATCTCTTGAGGGAGTGAGAATGAAGGACAGTCAGAGGGACCCAGATAAATCAAGTTCTACTCACCAGAGAACAAGTTCCAGGGAAAAGTTAATTCATTTCAAGGAGAAGGGATCTGTAGTCTTTCAAGATACTTTTAAACAGTTAGTTTATTGAATAACTTTTATTGGTATTCATCATAAACAAGAGACCCACAAATATATTCCAGAGGTGAGTTTTTGGTCTAATTGATTATAATAGTCATTATATAATCTACCGAAGGACCACAAAATGGAATGTAGAAAGGTAGAAAAACAAAAGATACCAAAGGTCTTGATGCAGAGTTTATATTTGAACTTAAACATGGAACAAAAAGCTTTATTAAAATGTACAAATAAAAGGGCTGCCAGATGGCTCAGCATGAGCTCTCAACTACAAGGTTGCCAGTTCAATTCCCGCATGGGATGATGGGCTGCACCCCCTACAACTAAGATTGAAAACGGCGACTGGACTTGGAGCTGAGCTGCGCCCTCGACAAGTAGATTGCAGGACAACGACTTGGGGTTGATGGGCCCTGGAGAAACACACTGTTCCCCAATTAAAAAAAAAAAAAGAATCAAATGATCTTTAAAAAATAAAATAAAAAAAAATGTACAATTAAAGACTCGATTGCACTAGCAGGTCCATATTGAATCACCTGGGGATCTTGTTAAAATGCTGATTCTGATTCATAGATCCGGGTGGGGCCTGAGATTCTGTATTTCTCACACGCTCCAAAGAGATGCTATCCTATTGGTCCTCAAAGCACACTTTGGGTAACAAGGGCCCACACAACTTCTGTTGGTTGGGTGTTGGTAGCCACCCATGGTTAAACATAGATGAAGGCTGTCCACTGATACACATCTTGGCTACCAGTTTGAAATGAAAACAAGTCTCAGAACAAGCTCTGTCACATAGAAACATTTATTAGCCACAGGGTACAAAACAATGTTAAAACCTGTGCCAAGGGCAAAATGAAGTCAGAGCTCTGCCTTTTTGAGTGCTTGACCTAAGAGTCTCACAACTCACACCAGCCACAGTCTTCTAACACAGTGGTTCTGAAAGTGTGGTCCCTGGTTATTCAGCATCACCTGGAAACTTGTTAGAGATGCAGATTCTTAGGCCCTCTCCAGAGTGGGGCCTGGGAATCTGTATTTTAGCTAGCCGTCCAGTTGATTCTGATGTACATTCCAATTGGAGAACCACTGCTATGACAGCAGGATTCTGCCAACCATCCAGTTGAATTCAGGCAATCGAGAATCCAATGAAACCCAGCTGGACATTTTGGAATCCAGCCTAAGGTGCCATGTCTAAAGGTGGAGGTCCTACTAGATTCTTTTCACACCCTGTTAATGTAAGGGCCGGGAATGTTTCTAAACGTTTTTTAGATAGTCCCCCTGTTTTGCAAACCACTAATATCACCAATGCAAACGCATCTGACATTAATTAGGATAATTAATGAAACCCCTGGTGTAACAGGAGCTAAATATAGCTGAAGCACTCACAGTGGCCGTCTCTGGAGTGAGGTTTTTTGATTAATTGCTGGCCAGCCACCCCTGGAGTGTGCATTCCTGATTAAGGTAACTGACTGCCTCTGCAGTGTAGCTTAAGCTAGCACACACATCATATTGTACTATCTATCTAAGGGTTTTTTAAAAATTCTTTTGACTTCTACTTTATTAAGGCATAATTTAGACAAAATAAAATGCACCCATTTTAAGTGTACAATGTGAGTTTTGACAAATGTATACACTCACGTAACCTCCACACCAATCAAGACATGTAACATTTCAATCACCGAACAAATACCCTTGTGTTCTTTGTAGTCAGTTACCTCCCCCTACCCGCCCCCCCAGGCTACCCTCTATCTGCCTTCTGTCATATAGGTGACATTTGCCTGTTTTAGAATCTTAAATGAATGCAATCAAACAGTATTTACTCTTTGTGTCTGGCTTCTTTTACCCAGTATTAAGTTTTTTAAATCAGTACAAATTGTTGCATTATCAGTACTTAGTTCTTTTTTATTGCTGAGTAGTATCCATTGTATGACCCTTCCACGATTTGTTTATTCATTCTCCCATTGTTTTGTTTCCATTTGTGGCTATTATGGATAAAGCCACTGTGCACTTTCATGTACTCATCTTTTTGTGGACATGTTTTTATTTCTTTGGGGTAAATAGCTAGGAGTACACTATTTGAGTCAGAAGACAGATGTATGTTTAATTTCATAAGAAATTGTTAAACTCGTTTTCCAAACTAGTCGTACTATTTTCTGTTCCCACTAGCAGGGAATGAGAGTTCCAGTTGCTCCACATCCTTGCCAACGTTTAGTATTATCAGTATTTTTATTTTTTATGCTGAATATTTTAAAGTAAATTACAGATATTGTTTTTCTTCCCTCTAATTTCAATTCAGGTTTTTATATTTGGTCTCTGCAAAGGCCATAAAGCTAATAATGTTGACCCAAGTGACTTGGATCTGAATTCAGTTATTTCCCTTTCCTAACTCCCAAGCAGAATTGGTTTTGTGGGTACCATTTGATTATTGCAGTTAGTCATGTTCATCAGTATGTTTTTTTTCTTTCTTTCATCCTTTTGTTCATTTAGTCATTGAGTCTGTTAACAAGTCCCCTAGCTGCATTAGGCCTGCTTTTTCAGAGGACAGTCATATATTAAGTCACCGGAAAATATGACAGAAGTAGGAGACAGGGTACTTGTTCCCAAGGAGCTTTTTGGAGCTGGGTTCCTGAAACATAAATACACAGAAACTCAAGAAAAGAAATACAGTCCAGGGTATAGCAAGGCTTGTGCAGACTTGAGGAAGGGCGTCATCTAAATATAGCTTCCTGCTAGGTAAGGTGAGTTAAGGTTTGATACACAGACTGGTCACTGTAGAAACCAAAGTAGCAGAGATTGTTCAGCAGTTAATCTGTGCTGAATATTGCTAGAAAGATTGCACCTTAGAATATAAACTAAATGTTTATTTTAGTCCTAATTTTATTTGTATATACATATTATATATGTGTATATGTATATATAATATGTATATTAATTAAAGTTTATTGGGGTGACCATTGTTAGTAAAGTTGTGTAGATTTCAGGTGTTCAATTCTGTAATACATCATCTATATCTCACATGGATGGATCTTGAGATTATTATACTAAGTGAAATAAATCAAACAGAAAAAGTCGAGAACCATATGATTTCACTGATATGTGGTATATAAAACTGAAAACAAAAGAACAAGACACAATCTTTTACTAATTATATTTCAAAATACGTCTCGCACATTGGGTAAGAGATACTCAAAATGTTAAGTACATGTGTTTGGATAATGGGATTATGGATGATTTCTTTTACATTTTCCTTTAATTTTTAAGTTTTCCACAGTGATCCTATTTAACTTTTTTAATCAGGAAAAATGTTATATTGCCACTTGATGTTTGCTAAGTTCTAATAGCTGTTTCAATAGTATATCCCTTATTCTCTTTAATCTTCTGTAGCAAAGAGTCACTGCAATAGAAGCAAGGTTACAGTCTGGTAAAAAAAGATACTTGTCCTTTTCCTTCATGGGACTTAGCTTTCCTGATTGCCAAAGAGCAGAAAGATGTGTTTTTCTAATTATTATTTTCCCCATTTTGACAGAATTTTACCTCCCAAAACTTGGGGCACATGCAAGAGATTTTTTTTCCCCCTAGCCTGTTTTTGTCATTGTTGTTGCAGTTGTTGGCTAATCCTTGTAAGTTTTTGTCTATGCTTTCCGATGAAATAACAAATGATCTTTGTTTCCCCCCTTTTCTCTTCAGCTGACCTGAATAATGTCAGGTTCTCGGCTTATAGGACTGCCATGAAACTTCGAAGACTGCAGAAGGCCCTTTGCTGTGAGTATTAACCAGTTCTTGAAATACTTGATAGTTACTCTTTGCTTTAAAACAAGTGGGTCAGGGATATTTTTATTTGGAGACATTGGAGAGGGGAGAAAAAGCTGTCAAAAGTCCATTTGTAACATAGAATTCATTTTTTAAAGGTATATTTGGCCTAGTGTGCTCCTAGACTATTTTGTAATATTGTTTAGAATCATTCCTTTCACCATTCCTCAGCTAGTGATATAGAATCACTAAGATATTGATAATTTTATTTTCCAACTAATGGCACTGGCATCCAGAATTATCTTTATGAACCTTGAATTATCTCCCCCCTATTCTACCTTTATTTCTTCTTCTTACGAAATGTGTTTAGTCTTACAAGTATTAGTATTAGATCGCCTTATCCAAACCAGAGTTCACATATTTATGTTGTTTTTTAGCTTGAGTGCTAATGTTCGGATAAATGCTATCGTAGAAGAAAGATGACAGGATAGTTTTTCTGCTTTTGCTAAATGCCGCACATCAATGGGAAATCCTGAAGTGTCATACAGCTCTGTCTTTTCATCCAATAGTTTATATAGTTTACATCTGTTATCAACAAAGTGAATTACAGTATAATATTGAGTGTCCATGTACATGACCATGACTGTGAAACAAACAGGCACAGTCCATACCCTGATGTAACTTACAGTCTAATGAGGGATATACAGGATGTCCATAAGATGGAGACATAGGTGAATGTATATAAAGATCTTCAAGAATATCTACAATCTGTTAAAAAAAAAAAAGAATGAAATGATATTGTCTCTATTACCAGGCTTTCTGGGCACTCCGAGGAAAAGTGAAGAGACGGTTTCAAAGTCACGTATTTAGTCACGTGACAGTGGATGAAGGGGGTACTATGAGACGAGCTAGTTGTGTGGGAGGAGGTGAGGTTCAAAGAATGTTTGCTTGAAGAAGTGATGTGTAAGCTATATGAGTCCAGAAGGGTAAAGAGAGCTCACTCTAAGAAGGGATAGCATATGCTGAGACATGGAGTCCAGAAATGCACCAACCAACTGAAAACACTTCAGCATGGCTAAAGCACGGAGTTCTGGGAGGGGCTATGGTGAAATACTTGGCCAGAGAGAAAAGCAGGAGGCAGGTTGTGAAAGCCTTTTTTAAACTTAAGTTAAAGAATTTTAGAGGTTAGTGGGGAGTTATGCAAGTGGATGACACGATGGGATTTTCATTTAGAAAGATTGTTCTGGCTGTGGAAGAGAGCGTGGATTGGGGGTGGGACGAGTGTGCCGCTGGCAGGAGAGAGACTTGTTGAGAAGTCTCAGTAATCTAAATCAGCAACATGGTGGCCGGAATTGGCAAAGGACGAATAGAGATAAGTGGGAAACACTTACAAGGTGGAATTGATAGGCCACATGAATTAGATGTGGTGGGTGAGAGGGAATCAAGGACGGTGCTTAGGTGCTCAGATGGGATGACTGATGGACTTGCCCCGTAGAGTTGGACATAAAGCTTTGGCGCTCAGGAGAAATACACAAGCAATATTTAGGATTCATTAGCAAGTGGATGTTCAGGGAGAGTATAGAGTAAGAAAAGAGTATAGGACAGAGGACAAACAATGTACAGAGGGGACTTCAAAGGAATAGCCAGAGAGGCAGAAGGAAAATCCGAAGAGGTTAACTACCACATATTTCATGGGCAGAAAGAAGGGGCCTGCCACCAGGGTCAGATGTTGCTGGGAGGTCAGGATGAAATTGGTGAAAGTGTCTGTTGGATTTAGCAGCTAAGGAGGTCGTTAGAAACTTGGGTGAGATTTTAGAGGCACGTGGAGGTGGTGAAGTGGGCCTAAAAGTAAACAAACAATGGGGATGTAAAGATGCTTAGTATGGACATTTCTTGGAGAAATTTAGTTGTGAAGGGGAGGGAAGAGGGATAGTAGTTAGCCGAAAGGGGCTGAGGAGTTAATGAAGTATACCTACGTAGTAGTTGAGGGACACTTGAGTCTATTTAAATGACTATGAGAGGGCCGGCCTGGTGGCTCAGGTGGTTGGCGCTCCATGCTCCTAACACTGAAATCTGCCAGTTCAATTCCCACATGGGTCAGTGGGCTCTCAACCACAAGGTTGCCCGTTCAACTCCTCAACTCCTGCAAGGGATGGTGGGCTGCGCCCCCTGCAACTAACAATGGCAGCTGGACCTGGAGCTGAGCTGCTCCCTCTACAACTAAGATTGAAAGGACAACAACTTGACTTGGAAAAAGTCCTGCAAGTACACACTGTTCCCCAATAAAGTCCTGTTCCCCTTCCCCAATTAAAAAAAAATCTTAAAAAAAAGAAAAAACAAATAAATGACTATGAGAAGAGAGGACACAATTGAAATTATTGGCTCAAGAGGCACTAATAAAAAATTAGAGTTCTCAGAGGATAGGAGCAGGTAATCCAGAATCCAAGAGAAAGAAGGGGCATCTCTCTCCCACTTGAACAAGTGGTGCTGATGAAAGGATCTGTGCAGCGCCAGGTAACTAAGGAGACCTGGTGGCAGGAAGGTGAGTGATGTCAGTGTAGAGCTTCCTGTTTTCTGTGTGGAGGAGAGTTCCTGTGTGTGCTGCAGTTCACAGCGGAAGGTGATGAAGCTGAGGTTGGGCTTACCTTTGTGGAGAACAAGAGAGAGGGCTAATTTGAGAAGCGGCATTATGGAGCCCGGAGTTGGCTGAGTGTCTTACAGCACCCCCAAACTACAGGGGTGCGGTATTGCTCCAGGCACAGTCAGCAGCCAGAAGCGTGATGCTTCCGCTCCAGGGTGGGCAGAGGACACTTGGGCAAGAGAAGTGAGAATTTGGGCAAAATAATGGGTAAGTCGTGAAAGTGATGCCTGTCAAGTCTGTGTTGGGTAGGAGAAGCTATGAATTCAGGTGGAAGCTGGTAATTAGGAGGCAGAGGGATGAAGAGCCTAAGTGCTCAGGAAGGTGGAGGATGAGTTAGTGCAGAAATAACTGGAAGGCCAGGAAGCTGTGGTGAGAGAGTCACATAGCTAAACATTATTTCAGAAGTGGAACAGTTCCAGGTGATGGGGTCTAGGATATGACCATTTGAGTGGGTGGCAGAGGTGGGGCAGATGGGAGTTTCCGTGGAGAAGAAATAGGAAGCTAAGGAACAGAGAAACTAGAGTGATGCATGAGTCATCCATGCCATTGTTGAAATCATCCAGAATTGGGGCCAGTACTGGGGAAGAGAGAAGGCTCGTGAACTCTAGCTGCCAAGTCTTCAGGAATGAAGGGGTCCGATCAGGGGGTTGCAGAAGCTCGCAGTAAGATGGTCTCGGCGGGTCACTGGCATGTAGTTTTTAAAAATGGAAATGGAGGAGAAATGATTTCCAAAGAGAGGAGGTTTTACTCCTTCATCTTGGTATCTCCCATGCTTCACACAAAGCCTGGCACAGAGCGCAGTTTAATATGTTTTCATGGAATGGATGCATGACTGAAAGTAAATGTAGGTTTTCGTTTCCTTATAGCTTATAGTCTGAAGCTATCATTTTTCAGCTATATAGCTGCCAAGTTTAAATGGTTTTTAAAGGGCTCCCCAGGCTTAGGATTTCCTTAGGGACCTGTTAATGTACCAGAGCTGAAAAGAGGCGGTTTGGGGTAGGGCGGGAGTCAGGGCTGGATGGAGAAAGTCTTCTGCCTCTTTTTCTTCTTCTGTCCCTGTCCCATCCTAGAGATACTGCTTGCCATTGTTAAAAGGGTAATTAGGAACTGGTTGCTGTAAAGTGATATTGTAAATAGTGTATTCCTATGAGAGCCTAAAAGTTCAAAAGAGAGATAATCAGCTGTTTCAGGTTATACTATGAAAAAGCCCAGAAAAAAAGAAAAAGAAAAAGCCCAGAAATAGACTAGATTGGAAAAACCTTACAATGACTGTCACTTTCTGTAATGTTCCTTATGACCTTGGATTCAGGCATTATTCAATTCTGTTAAACAAATAATTTTATTCACATATGTATCTCATTGTCTATCATTTCAGTTTCTGTTAAAATTTCCAATAAGTGTTGGAGAAACGGGTATTTGATACTATAAAAAAATTTGACCATTTCAGGTTATAACCTTATAATAAAGTTAAGCTCTGAATTCTATATTCTCTACATTTCACAATTCTACATTCTCTACATTTTCACATTTAAACAGATTTGAAATTCTCAGCATTTCCCCTTCTGAGAATGATCTTTCTCATATTTGAAAAAGATTTAGGTATAGCAAAATTAGGGTGTATTTATCTAAATTGAGTACTGGATTCTCAAGAATGGTAGAGAGGTTTCCATGTATAGTATGAATACAGAATGAAGAGTTCACCAATCCTTTTATTATTGAAAACATGCGTGGTCACATTACTTAACTAACTGTTCAGTCGTTGATTTAAGAATTTCCTCTTAATTTTATATTTGCTTAGGTTTATCTTCTAGGCTTTTTGTCATTTCTATGCCTGCAAAGCCATGATAAAGAGCTTTTGTCTGTGGTGCAGGCAAAAAAAAAACTTGTCCTGGCTGGATTTTCCAACCTAAGGTCGCTTCTACTAACTCTTACTTTAATGAAAATGAGCGATGTTATCTCAATGATTTCCTGATGCCAGTGAAGAGTTTGAATTACAGATGCCTTAGAAAATATGCAGTGCTACCACCATCAAGCAGTCGGTCTTATTTTTTCACTTCACATCAAAGCGTCAGTATTGCAGAAACTCAAATAACACAAATTTATCCACTATAGAGAATTTGCTATTTAAGTCGAGAATATCACCATTGGCCTATAATGTCCCCAGTTTGTAAGCGGTTTAATGTTGCATGACTCCATCCCGCCTTTCCAAGCATTGTGAATGAAAATTAAACTCTACAGAAAAGCAGAGACAAAGAGAAAATCTTGGTAAGGAGGATTTAGAAACTGGTTCATATGGCTGATAACCATGGAGAATTATGAAGAAGATAATCTAAGCTTTATCTTTCTCCTTCTGTGGTTCCGATGGCATCCTATAGGTGTGTGGCTTCTGAAATTAAAAATATAGCCAGCTTCTAAGAGCAGAAATAAAAATACACTTTAAGCACATGTATTTAGTTTATTAGAGTGTGGTGTGTTGGAGAGAGCCCAAACCATAAGGCTAAATATACTGCAGTTGATAAATGTGACAAATAACTCTGCAAACAAGAAACAGAACAATTTGCTTCTGTTCAGCAACTAAATCACACAGTAGAGAGATTTTGTGTCGCCTAGAGTTGTCTGAATAAAGGTACACCCTCACCACGACAAATCAGGTGAAAAATGTGCTCCCTTTTTGGTAAATGCACATCACCTTTGAGAGTGCACTAAGGTGGCATTAGACAGGGTTGGGTCGCTAAAGAAGACTCGCAGGACCCATGATAACATGGCTTACAAGTACAGTATCTTGCAGGAAAAGGCTACAGTCAGGCAACAGCGTTCTAGTCAGAATATGCGTTCACAGCCACAGACTGCCTCACAGCAAGGGGGCCTGAGAGGCCAGTGTTAATTATGTTGTCTCTCCCGCACAAAAACCTGCTTTTCCCATTTACTGTGTTATTCTTCACATAGGTTAGACACAGGTCTCTGTTATTTCCAAATTCAACAATATCTTGAGGACAGAGACAAACTAATTTTCTCAGCTTACCTGGTTTGACAGGTTTTAGTGCCCTAAGAGAGGGGTCCTGTTGGAGGGCACAGCTCTCCCAGGGCAAGCACTGTAGTCCTGTTTAAAATGTGTCCAGTGCCCATGAGTTACACAAAGGAATGCTTGGCCCTCAGTCATGGTGCTGAAACTGGTAAAGAACCTTGTAGCTTCCATTCTCTGGTCGTCTTTGGTTCCATTTCCAGTCGTCATTCTAGGAAGCCAGCCATCCTTCACCTTCCTCCTGGAATTGGATGCCCTCGAAGTGCTCTCTTTGCACTAGGAGGTCTTTTCCAACAGTTTATCTTTCCTCATTCAAAGCAAATCCTACCTGGCCAGATATTCCTCACTCAGCTCCTAATTCTCCCAAGGTTCTTTTTTTTTTTTTTTTTTTTTTAATTTTTATTGGGGGAATATTGTGGAACAGTGTTTTTTCCAGGACCCTTCAACTCCATGTCAAGTCGTTGTTTTCAATCTAGTTGTGGAGGGTGCAGCTCACTGGCCCATGTGGGAATTGAACTGGCGACCTTGGTGTTACGAGCACTGCACTCTAACCATGGAGCCAACTGGCGGCTCAGCTCCAAGTTCAAGCCATTGCATCTCACTGGTCCATGTGGGAATCGAACCAGCGACCTTGGTGTTATGAGCACTGCACTCTAACCAGTGAGCAAACCGGCTTCCCCCAAGGTTCTTTTATTTCAAGTAGTCTCATGCTCTTTGGTCTACCCGACGTGTTGTTGCCATTGTTTATGGACGTCTTTACTACAACTGGGAAATAAATTTGAGATGCAAAGATGTTGTCTCTCCCAGGCTAACATATGACTAGTAGTCACTCCTAAATGGACTTTTGGTTTGGGTATGCCCCAGAAATTTCTTTAACCATCTACATCAAATATCTGGCTTTTTAATTTCAGTGAAGTAGGCCTACCAAATTAAACGTAAATCTTCCTCAGTGACCCAAGTGCCCTAATTGTCTCTCCACCCATTTGTGGCTTTCTTCATGTAATAACGGGAAAAATAGCTATATTTTTACACATAATATTACGATAGATAAACCTATATACCCAATAACCTTTCTTAAAACTTCACCATCCCAAGTAATGGCCATACAATGTATATTCAATGTATATTCACTAGGTATGGCATTATTATAAATGAGTGTTCTCCAGATATTACTGGGTAAATATTCCCACAGAACCCTTTCCAACACAGGTCCTTAATAACAGATACAGCTTGTGAAACAAGAACCAAAAGACATAGGCACTTTACTGGTGCTCCATGGAGTCACGGTCATAGTCAGAACTCCCATCTCTTTATCCAGTATGTTCAATAGGTTGGCCAGCCGTCCTGCTCACTTCTCAGCTCTTTCAAAGTGCATCTGAGTCACAGCTAAGGGAGCATATTATTCTCTTAGTTGAAGCCTCTTTCTGGGCACCAACATTATGTTCATTTCTCCTTTTAAATACCCATTTGGTGGCTTTCTTCCCTTCGGCAGCAATCTTTCTTTCTTACCATTAATTTTAATCCAAACCTTCCTCCCACACACGAAGTACGTCCCTTGGGTTCAGCCAGTGGGCTAGCCCATATTTAGCCAGTAGCAAGATAAGACATCCCTGGGCTTTAGCTTCAGTATCTTACCAAAGGTCAGGGGTCAGATTGGATGGTTATGGGAAAAGGGGCTAATCCTGTCATGTAGGTGGCAAAACATTTGTGACAGTCAGCCCCAATTAGACCGGGTGTGGGGTAGGAGTAATCTATTCCATCAATCCCTATGGAATTTTTGTTCCAACTAATGGCCATAGTATCTTGTTTCGGAATGTTACCAGCCTTTGAGACTCTCTCAGTAGTAGCCTCAGTCCAGGGACTACTAGGTATGGCATTGAAAAAAAGAAATTGTGGTGAAGAAAGAAACACCTGTAAGTTCCCCCATTTGAATTATAATATCTTTTTAATTGTAATTGGTCTCACAGGTATAGCCCATTTATCAAGTTATCGTTACCCAGGTTCCTTTGGTTGGAACTCCACCTGCAGGCCACAGGTTTAAGCTTAATGGAAGGAGATTCTGAACTTAATTTGAGCTTTTGCTGATGCAACCAAGGAATTGAATTTTTAGCAGACCTGCCATGAGTTCGCAGTTCCCTTCTAATCCATTTTGTTCAGCTCCTGAAGTTCAGGTCTGTCATTTCCAGATGTCACTAGGAAGTTGTATTATCGATAACCAATTTCAAAGACTGCTACTTCCAACCAAGGGTAGCTTGGCAACCAGCAGTGGTTCATTTTCATCCCTTTTATCAGAATCATCCTTTTTTCTTGTAAACAATGCCTTACCCATATTTTTAGCCAAGAATGAGTTGTGGGGTCTTCTAAACAATTTCTCTTGACCTGAATTGCACTGGCAGTAGCAGTTAAGGCTCTATTGCTAAAGAGGACTCACAGAACCCAAATGACAATGCTTACAAATCTACAGTTCATTGCGGGAAAAGGCTACAGTATACGAACAACATTAAAACAAGATACACATCACAACCACAGGCTCTTCACAGCAAAGGGTCCAGAGAAGCCAGGTGCAAACTCCAAGTGCCCTGTCTCTATAAGCGCCACAAAAGTATTCACTTTCCCTCTTGGATCAGATGGATATGAACACAAACCACTTTGGAAAACAGGGCGCACATGTTGGAATCTTAGCCAGGGTTTCTTGTCACCTGAGCATGTTCTTCCTACGTAGCCAGTGCCAAACCCAGTGGCTTGCACAGGTCTCACTGAGACCAGGTAAAAATGACCAATGTTTCTGCTAGCAATAAACAATAGTGATAATGTATAACCCATGGCTACACAGCAGCACAAAAAAATCACTTCTTTTCACTGCTTTGATCAAGACTCTGCATTACATCGCTATTTTAGCAAAACATCTCATGTCGACTCCAGAGTCTTGATCCTCACAGCACAGATAACTACATCAAAGTGCATTGACTTTCTTGTTGAGCAAAGATTTGCTTGGAAAGTCCTTCAGCCTGACTTGTAAGCTGCCTATGCAGTGAGTTGGTCTAATGTCAACAACATCCTCCTCTTCCCCCAGGTACCTTCTGCTGTCTGGGGGGAAAAAAAAAGTCAGCAAACACATAGCAGTTATCCCACCATAACTCCCCTCTGTCTGTGCGCACTCATTACGTTACAGGATTGTGTGTGTGTGTGTGGTGTGTGTGTGTGTGTGTGTGTGTGTGTATGTGTAATAGTATTTTATTTATTTATTTATTTTTATTGGGGAATGTTGGGGAACAGTGTGTTTCTCCAGGGCCCATCAGCTCCAAGTCGTTGTCCTTCAATCTAGTTGTGGAGGGCACAGCTCAGCTCCAAGTCCAGTCGCCGTTTTCAATCTTAGTTGCAGGGGGCACAGCCCATCATCCCATGTGGGAATTGAACCAGCAACCTTGTTGAGAGCTCGCATTCTAACCAACTGAGCCATCCAGCTGCCCTGTTTATATATTAATACAGAGTATTCACATTGACCCATGGGATGAGCTTGGGGTTGTGTGGGCACCATGGGACTTATTCTAACCAACTTTTTGGTGCTTTTTCTTTTCTCCTAGTGTTGTCACTAGTAGGGAATGAGAAAGGGTTTTCTTTTTCAGTAAAGTTCATAAGGACATCTTCTGCTACCCCCTTTCTGCTTTTCAGTATGTACCTCCATGAGGAATTGGAAAGTCCGGGTGTCTTGCCTTAACACCCACAGCAAGTCTTCTTATCTTCAGTTTCGATTTACTCAACTGCAAATGATTCTAAAGCTGCTTTCTAGCTCTCAAAGCCTGTGATTCTGTAAAAGACCAAAAAAAAAATCTGCCTTATCTCCTTGCTTGTGGCATGTGGAAGGAGGAATAGAGTTAGCATTTGAACTTAAGAGTGTTGAGAGGATGATTAGGGACAAACCAGAGCCTCGGGAACCATTAATGGGGATCCTGTGTTTAAACACCTTCCATTTTTTGCTTTTTCAGCCTAGCAAAGGATACTGGAGAGGCAGTCATGTTTGTCCTGTCCCCACCCTCTCTCACCCCCACAGCCCTTGTGCATTAGGAGGACCACCACATGTTGCCTCTTCTTCAGTGGTGTCCAAACCTATGGCATTCTCTACTATAAAAATAATTTTTGAAAGAGAGGATATATTAGAACATACTTGGGTTTTTATATAGTTTTAAAACATATTTCCTAGTGAATACTCTAAAGGATATGTATTTTTCCCCTAAATGGAAATTCCTAGCTTGAGGTAAAAGGATAGTTTCACAAAATTATGTTTGTTGGTTGCTTATCGAGGCTTGTAGAAACAGCTAATCATTATGTTTAATGTTTCATCAGAAAATTTTAATGCGTTCTTTAAGATGTTCCCTTTGAACAGTTAAGTGTATGGCTGTGTTGCAATTAAATTGTTCCTATTGATTTTTTTCACCTCTTTTCAAGTCCATAGTATCAGCTGTGCATGCCTAAATAGAAGTCTTTTAAAAATTGTCCCACAAAAGAGGAATTCTGTTTGATATGTTTGTTTTGGGAAATGTGTTCTCTAATCTTCTGCAATGGTTCGTGCCTGTGTTTAAGCTCATCCAGTTTTAACAGAGTCCTCTGCACAGTATTTCTCTTAACTATGTCATCTTTTACTCCTGTTATTTCAGAGCAATTGCTTTGCTCCCCTCCCAGAGCTATTTATGCTCCACATTTTCTATTCTTTGTCTTACCCATTCACCTGTACAGAGATAAGAGTAGACCCAATAAAAAGAAATTCATGCAATTTTGTTGTCTGTTTCCATCATATGGGTAAATTAGATTCTTAATACAAAAGTGAGTCTAAAAATTCTCACTTGTTAGTTCTTATATCCTTAGCTATAAAGCAAAATATTTATAATGATTAAGGCAGAGTAACAAGAGAGAAAATAATAGAAAAATGTCAAATCCCCCACAGCTTCCTTCAATATGTAAAGAAACATGTTGGGAATATTGGTATTTAGAAGAAATCCATTCCTCTCTTCCACTAATGGAAATGCTGTGCTGCGTTTCTAAATGTACTCAGTACCTGCACCTGAAAATGTTCCCTTGGAGGAAGTCAAGCCTACAGAAGAGAAAAAGTTTGAGTCTTTTGGCTCTGTACCTCTCTCCAGTCTCCCAGGCAGTCCCCGCTCAGCCTTTCGCTCCTCGTGTCTTCCTGCCTGCTTGCATTGTTATTTTTTTTATTCTTTATTCTTTTTCCTACCTGTTTCCCTCTCAAATCAAGTTATGTTTCTTTCTGCCACTTGAAACAAAGTCCTGGCTTCCATGTAAAGGCAGCATTTCTTTATCTTGAGCATATTTTTAAGCAAAAGGAGTGGGAGCCTTTAGGGTAGCAAAATTTGCCCCCCCAAAATGTGTCACTTTGGCATGTGAAATACTTCGAGCTGAAAACAATCAAGGCCCAGAAAACTCAGGAAAAACCTTTGAGCTCCCCCTAACTGCCTAAAGGAATTTAGATAGAGGATCTTCTCCAGGAAGGGAGCCATCATCATAGATAACTATAATTTAATATGAACTAGGTGTGGTAGACAGGGAGGAATCTACCGAGGCCCATTTGATCAGAGTCCTCTCTGCATCCCAGTTTCTGTATGGTCCACACACATACTCTTAGTAAACATTAACCCTCTTCATCTTCCTGTAAATTGCCTTGCTTCCCTTTAAAGTTCCAGAACTTTCTCTCTTCCTCCTTAGTCCAGAATGACATATATACCTCATTTTGCCTTATTGTCTTGGGAATTTTCATGTTTATGTGGATTCCCCATATGTATGAAATTAAATTGTTGTTTTTTTTTCTCTTGTTAATCTGTCTCATATCAGTTTAATTCTTAGACCAGCCAGAAGAACTCAAAAGGGTAGAGAAAAATTTTTTCCCTCCCCAACAGCCTTTGCTTTTAATAGGATGAGTGCTCATCCAAGACATTTTAGGGAAATGGGTACATGGAAGCACACAGCTTTACTCACTAGATGACAGACAAAAACCTTCCTGTTTTCACCACCAGGTCTCCTTCATGATTCCAGGGAAACTTCCCAAGTTAACTATTTTCCTTTTTTAAAAGAGGAAAACATGCACTACATAGGTATTAACCTACATAGGTATTAACTACTATTTTCCCCCCTTAACACTGAATTAGAACTAGCCACCAGTAAGTAGTCAAATGCATTAAAGCCTTAAATTTGCATCTGTTTAGTATTCGGCAAGCTGTTTACTGCTGGGATAGCCAGTGTTTTTCTGCAGTTACCTTTATAATTGTATTGCCTCTTGCCCCTAAATGCGTGAGAGATTTACTTAATCACCATTGATTTTTTTTTTTCTCTCAAAAGACTGAGAATTCAGACCAGAGCTTATATGTATACGGTGTTATATGTGCATGTTGTGGCATTTCCAATTTGGCTAATAAATTGGCTTTAGCAAAAAAAGCATCTTTCCATGACACTTGGGAGTAAAGCTTGTAGTTTGCTGATGTTGGGCAAAGTTGAGATTTCACTTTCATTAAATTTTTGTCTTCGATGTATGATTAAATACCACCTCAGATCAAGGGAACTCCCCCGCCCCCACCACACACACACAGAATTCTTAGATGACTTGAAAAGTACAATGTGAAATACAATTTGAAAGTGAAAGGAGAAATAAGTGAGCCTCAGGTCTGAAAACTGGATGGATTGTGCAGTTACTTTAGTTTGCTACTGGAAAATTTTAGTGAAGTTGATTATTTTTTCACCTAATGTTAAGGTAGCAGAGAGATTGTGAGGTGACTGATATTTCCAGGAGAAAAACACTTACTGATTATAAATGCATAGCTGGAAATAGAGTCTATACAACCCTAACCATACAAATGAATCAAACTGACCTCTAATATACAAGAAAGTATTTTCAGGAAGTCTTTCAAAATCTCTAGCAAAATCATTTTTTCCTTACTTATTTGGAAATGATTCGGTTTATGTAGAACATGAGAGGTCCCCTCAACTCTCAAATATTCCCCAGTACTGCGGCAATAGGAACTATCTTTTTGCCTACATCTTCACCCGGTCAGTGCCAGTGAGATGTGAGAACAACCTCAGATCCTGAACGCTTCTCAGACTCATCATACTTAGAGCTGAGGGACGGACACAAAATACTTCAAAAGAGGGTCAGGTTTGGGTTTGGTGTTTACCAAAGGGTACGAGACAACTCTGCCAGGATTGTCAAAGGAAAGTAGTGAAAGGAAGCTTTCCCCCCTTTGAAGCACCTGTGATTTTATGTGGCTTTTGCAGTGGATCTCTTGAGCCTGTCAGCTGCATGCGATGCCTTGGACCAGCACAACCTCAAGCAAAATGACCAGCCCCTGGACATCCTGCAGATCATTAATTGTTTGACCACCATTTATGATCGCCTGGAGCAAGAGCATAACAATCTGGTCAACGTCCCTCTCTGCGTGGATATGTGTCTCAATTGGTTGCTGAATGTTTATGACACGTACGTATGGCCAGCTTATTTTTCAGATTCTCTCGCAGGAGCCTCAGTGTACGGAATGGTGACGGTTTAATTAGTGTCACAACAGGGCCCCAGTCTAGTAATACAGTCCTCAGGATGAGAGTTTCATGAAGCCGTGTGACCTAATGCTGTCCCTGTGATAAATGATGTTTGCATTTATTGGAGCTGAAAACTATTTGGATACAGGGAACTGCTAGAGCACAGCCTGCTTTCAGATTCGAAAAACAAAACCCCGAGATACTCCTTTTTCTCAAATACTAGGAGAATGAGTCCATGTGTGGCCATTGGTTCTTTCCCCTTTTTTTTGCTTGTGTATTTTGAATTCCTCCGTCCACTTCGGGGGAGGCTCCCTCTCTCGGGAAGAAACGGATGTGCCCCTGGAGATGCTGGCACACCTGTCACCAGATCTGAATAGTGTTACTTTATACTCAGGAGATGTTTGCAGAAGATTATGAATTGATAAGCCAAACAAAAGGAAACCAAGCCCTTAATGCAGCAAACACAGCTCCTCCAACTGAGGAATTTTTTTTTTAAAATAAGGTTTTATGAAGTTTCCATTCGGCATCTCTATTTATCACTCACTCAGAGAGCACTTGTTTATTTCTTTGGGATTGCACACAGGAGAGATTCCCCAGTTCTAATTTTTGTCTTGAGCTTAATGAAGACAACTGAGGAATGTAGCAGAAGGAATCGGTCTTAATTTTGACTGAATTCTTCTTAGACCTCAAAATTATTACATGCCTCATTTCACATGTCAACAGGAACATATCCCCATTTGGAAATCTGGGAAGGTTTTCTAAAAGGAGTTGCATATCAACTATTTTGCCTTTTGCTTTTTTTGTAGATTTCTACCCCTTCTTGGATTAAAGTACCTTTTTTCTTTGTTATTTTGATAAGGTATTGCTTTTAAAATTCTAAGATCCCCTGAGTATTGAATTCTAATCCTTACCTACCAAGCCCTTGAACATACTAGCTTTTAATTGTGGATGACACATTTGCTTTGATAAGGGTTTGCATTCAGGTTTTTCCCTCAAATATATTTTAGCACCATTTCATTTACAGATGACATATGAATGGATTCTGAGTATATAACTTGCTTTTTACCTGCCTGAAAATATTTGGGAACAATTTAATTCCTTGAAGACCTGAGTTACTGTATAATTTGTTACACTGGTTTACCTTTTTACAGGGGGGGAAAAGATAAGAAAGTCTTCCAATGATAGTAACTTTGTGAATGCATTAGGATCCAGGATTTCTATTTGACTAAAGGATTTAGAAAATTGTACCACTTAAAAGTTGAATATATTGTTCGCCAAAAATAACCACAATTGGGGCCTATCATTGGTAATTTCAAAGTGCTAGTTGGGAGAATCAGTCTAGTTTTTTTTTTTTTTTTAAACCAACATCCTAGGTTCAGCTGCTTTCCACAACAAAATAAAAGCTGAAAATTATTGAAAGACATTTTCTACAAAATGAAAAACTTTTTATTCTTGTTTTTACTTTTTTCCCATGGATATAATGAACTCGTTAATAAATTTGTCCTGTGGAATGCTTTATTTCAGCTTTTTATGTATACTGAAAGTGTATATATTAGAACATTAATATAGCAATAGGTTATTTTAAAATTGCTCTTTTAAGATCATATATTTGAATGCTCTCCAATAAAGCATATCATATTTTTCTTGTGGAGATAAACGTTCATATTTATATCATGTGTCATGTGGCCTGAAGTGGTTAATTTTCTTCTCAGTAAGGGCAGTCTGATGGAAATCTAAGAGTTTTCAAGAGGGCATAACAGTTAGTTGCTGGTAATTTGAGGGGGCTTCAGTAACCAAAGTAGGTAATTTGCTTCAGTAACCAAAATAGCTTCGTGCATAGGGGTAATTTCTCCATTTACCAACTTAAACCCAGTGACTCTCCATGGATGAATAGGATATTTTTCCGATTTTGCGTAGGGCCACGCTTACAATTCAAGTAAGGGCTTTTAAGAATTGAAAACTTGGTGAATATTCATTGGTCAATTTGGTCAAATTTCCATTGCATTCTGAATCATCAGCCAAATAGATAAGGAATTTAGAAAAGTTCTTAATCTTTAGTAAAACAATGGCCAATGAAGTTCCCAATCCAAGGTTTTTTTTCTTAGCTGAGAAGTGTTTACCATCTAGTAAAGTGTCAGTAATTATTTTCTTGGTTTGATTATTCATAATAGGGGACGAACGGGGAGGATCCGGGTCCTGTCTTTTAAAACTGGCATCATTTCTCTGTGTAAAGCACATTTGGAAGACAAGTACAGATGTAAGTCCTGTATATTAACTCTGTATTCTTTTATCAATGTTGGCTAATTACCCCAGTTTTAGATGGGGAATAACATAGGTTCTTCTTTGACAGAAGGTCCTTCACATAAAATGTAGAATTGCTTTTAAAGTGTTATAAAATGTGGTTTGTGTTGTTCCCTGTCAAACATTAAATTGCAGGTATTTAAATAGAGAATGAAGATTAACTTCTCCAGTTGGAGTATTATTTTACATTGCGTTGACTGCGTCTGAATGAAACACATGTTGCTAGGGGATAAAGCCTGATTTCCTAACCCCTCTGTATAAATCAGAAAAAGAAATGTGAAGGTTTAATCCATGCTCTTGCCTAGTCTTTGGATTCTTATTTAAAGAGTACTATCTGGCATGTTCAAGAAACATTGTTTATTTTGTAATCGTCTTACTGCAAGGTGTACTCACATAGCCAATTCTGGGACATGACTAACATTTTATTATTTGAGAGACAGACAGCTCACCATTTTTTTACAGGGTAAATATCACCTTATAGAATTTCCTATTGATTAGCCATTGGGTTCTCGTGCTTAAAATTTGCAAATCCAAATGTAAAGCAAGAGGAGTGATGGTTGAGATAACTAAGCAACCATGCATTCCCATTATGAAGGACTGTATGTGTTTTCCCCTTTAAATACTTGTAAGAAATCTTTTCGGTAGGAATATTTAAAAATCCTATTCTATTTTGTCTTTTCTCTTTTCCCCTAAGGCCTAGCCTCACGGGGATGAGGAGATGTGCTGAGCTTAAGGACAGGCGGGAGATAAAAGAGATTAAATTCCTCCAAAGCCACTCTGTGTCCTACTGCTCATTCCCCCCCTAGGAGTAAGCCACAGAATACACAAGCCTTTTTAGCTTTGACTTTTATGTAGTTTCTACTTGAGTTTTCTCATCCTAAGGGCCAAAGAAAAATAACTGAACAGATTTTGTTCACCATTTAAAAAATGTATTTTGGATAAAATACAACCTTTCTGTGGATTTTTTCCTTTAAATATTGTAATTACTTATAATAGGTTAGCTTATAATCTAACCTTATGATGGGCATAGTACCAGCACATTGTAATATTAAATTGAATCATCAAGGGAGCTTTGAGCCGGTTTCAAATAACTAAGAGGGAACGTGTTTTGAGGTTGGTGAAACAAAAATATTAACTTCAAACTGGGATGTTTGAAACTAATTCACAATTTTTTTGGGGAAAAAAATCTATGTATGCTTATTGAAGAGGTGATAAAAGGCAGTGTGTGCAATCTCATTTTTGTTATTGCCATCTTAGGTATCGTTAAAATAATTTATTATAGTTTAAAGTGTGCTTATGAGTAGGAAAAGCTTTCTTGGATTTACTTTTTTGTGCAGCTTTTATTTGAATGCAAAGTATGAATGAAATGATTTTTCTGAGAACAAAACACACGTTACACATGTTTGGTATATTCATTCATTCTGTGGACCCACGTATATTGGACACCTGCTATCCACGAGGTGCTACTGTTCTATTCTAGAGACTTCTGGCACACAGTTGACCCAGATATGGTCCCTGCTCTCAAAGGGATATCATTCTTCAGCCAAAAAGACAGACACATTTTAAATCAGTGACAGTGTAAAGTGATATGAGCTCATTACAAATACATACAGCATCCTGTGGGACACATATGAGAAACTCAGTGATCTTATGACTTCATAAAGAAGTCGTGATTTTGGTACATTTTTAAATCTCTGATGTCCAAAGGGGATGGTGCTTTGGGCTAGTTACATGGTCCTTAATGCTAAAACAGTTATTTTATTAGAGTGGTTATGTCCTATATATAAAATATTTCCCAAAGGATTATGTTCTGTCTTAGGAAAAGTTCAGGTGTCAGGACTGTATGTAAACTCATTTCTTGCAGGGCTGTAGTTTATTTAAAAGTTGTCACACTTCACATATACATAGTGATGATTAACTTCATCCATAAAAATATTCAATGTCTAGATTAACATACCGGAGAAGTAAGCCCTGTCTGTGGGAATATTGGCTACTCTTGAGAATCGATACCAGAATTGAGTTGGCCATTAGGTTCTGCTAGCATCTACTGGGTGCTGCTCTTTGATTGTTGCAATTCTCTTCTTCCTTTTGTAGACCTTTTCAAGCAAGTGGCAAGTTCAACGGGATTTTGTGACCAGCGCAGGCTGGGCCTCCTTCTGCATGATTCTATCCAAATCCCAAGACAGTTGGGTGAAGTTGCATCCTTTGGGGGCAGTAACATTGAGCCGAGTGTCAGGAGCTGCTTCCAATTTGTAAGTTACTCACCTTCTTAAGTAACATATGTATTCTTTTGTATTTTAGAAATTAATTTTGAAAACACAGAACTTCAGTTTCTCACATAGCACCTCTGTAGGCTGGTAGGTAGGAGATTTTTGATATTTGAAACCTCTGAAGGCAATGGCTTCTGGAACTCTGGGTTTAAGGAGAGAGGACAGTGCAGAGGAAGGAAAAGAAATCTCCATCTGCAGCCAGGCCACACGGTTGCTAAGGTGCTGGGAGGGAAGGGAGTCTGCAGTTCAGCGAGGCAGGAAATACGTCTCCAGCCATAGAAATCCTTTGTATATATGAAAATGATCTTTGTAGGTGAGTCTTTTATTTTTTTATTTTTACCTGAGTCTATCGTTACAAACTCCTTTTCAACGGCTGTTGGTAAATAGTTGACAAGGCTATCTTTTTTTTTTTAAAGTTTTCCTTTTGTAGCTTTGACATTTCTCTACTATTCCAAGGCCTCCATGGTGACTTCCCATAGTCTTATCACAAGGTCAGAGGTTTGTACGCTCTGCTAATGCCCATCACTAGCTCAACCCAGTCTTGTCCATTCTCTTGCTTATCTTGCCCCCAGAAATACCTTCTTCTTCCCAAATGCCTGAGCACTCTCCATCGATGGACATTTACGTTGTTTCTGTTTTTTGATAAGGTAGATAATGAAGATCTTTATGCAGTTAGCTCTTTTCTTTGACTGAAGTTTTTTCTTTAGGATAAATTCTCAGGAATGGGATTACCAGACTAAAAGATATAAACAGTTGTGTGGCTTTCGATACATCTTACCAGATGCCTTTTTGTCAAAAATTGTTTCTATTTATTATACCACCAGCACTGAAGGAGTGATATTTACAGTACGACGTTATTCACTGTTCCTGGGATTTTTAAAAAAATGCTTAGAGCTGTTTCTTTCTTATATGGGGTTTGTTAATCCATTCTAATGCCATTAACAAGGCTCCCTGGGCAGAACATTGAATATTTGGATGTTTAAAGCCGTTTGAGCATTCATTTAATAGGTAACTGGGCAAATTGACTAAGTGCACATATAATAAGCCCACTTATGTAGAGATAGATACACTATTTGGATTCTTTTGCCAAAATTATGGCAAATTAGCTGTAAATGTAAAATAGGTGTGGAGGATTAAATGCGTTTTTTTCACCTCATACTCAGATCTCCCCGAATGTGAACGGACTATCACTACCTTTAGATTTTTTTATTGCATGTTGCTACAGTAATATTTCTACTCCAGAGTGTAGACACAAGTAACTTTCCTCCAGTGAATATTAATGGCCACAAGTAGTCCAGATTCATTTTGGTTTTTTAAATCCAATTCTAAAATAACTTGCAATGATGTGAGCTTTGTTTTTCCTGAGCTCTTCAGTTTCTTTTTAAGTTCTAGTTGTGAAATGCGCGCACACACACACCTTCATACATATATATGTATACAGAGTTGTGTGTATTGTAACTTGAGTTGAGAGTAAGGGTCAGAATTCAAACCTGCTGACAGCCATCTCTATTCAGAGTTGGTTCCTGCTGCAGAGTAACCTGGGCTGGCTTCAGGGTCTCTGGCTCCATTGCCCCATCACCCTCCTATACTGCTACCAACATCCTCAAGCAGCCACTGCCACCCTCACTGCAGACCCTGGCTCTCTTTCTTTTTTTTGAAATATATTTGATATGTAACGTTGTGTACATTTACGGTGTACTGCAGGTCCTCAAATAACATGGTTTCGTTCAACGTCTTTCCTTATAACATCAATGAGATGCTGTAGGAAATTAATTGGTGTTTGTATCAATTAGCCTATGGTAAAATTGGTTTTCTCATACTTCATTTTGCTTAAAGTCACAGAACCTACCAAAGATGTTAAGTGAGGACTTACTGTACCAACACGTTGATTTGATAGCATTTCTGTACTGTAATATGATTGCCATTACAGCGATAGTTAGCGTCTTTGTCACGTCACATTATAATCTTTTTTTGTGATGAGGATAAATAAGATCCAGTCTCTGGCTCTCTTGAATTTGATTGAAGGGGCCGCTGAACAGAAGCCCTGCTTACCCTAGTCCTGTCCCCCTATCAGAAGCCCAGCCTGTTCCAGGTCTGCCTGTTACATTCTTTTGCTGGATGCTCACCTTCTTCCCTAACCTCATGTCTCTTGTTTGTTTCCCTTGTCTCTGTCTCTGTAATAGTGACACTCTCTTCTCAGTGTCAAAACTTTGAACTCAATCCACCCTCGCATACTTATTTGAATGCATCCTGGCTAGCTAGTCTCCAAGCTCCTGGGAATGTCATTTGTGAGACTGGGGGGATATCTGTGAAGATATTAACATTGGTAACAGGTGGTTTTTATTTTCATCTCTACTATTTTGTATTGTCTGGATTTTCTTCTTTGAACGTTTAGAATTAGAAGAAAACATGAGTAAATTGCTAACTTATTTTTCACGGAAAGAAACATCTTTTGTTTGATTCCTTCTCATTGCCACTCGTAAGTTTTCAGGCCTTCTCATCACGTGCATGTATTATTGCACTGTCTTCCTAACAAATCTCTCTTTTCCCCGGTCCCTTTCATTGGTCTTACTGGCTTTAGAGAAATGTATTCACTGTATGACACCCTCCTTAGAAACCTTCCATTTCTTTCCATTGCCCACTGAATAATCCTGATTCTCTGTCAGACCTTTCCCAATGTTGCCATAACCACCCACAGTTTGCTTTTACTACCATGGAACAGCTTCTCCCTGCCATTTGTACCTACTATGCTTAAGACTCATATTATTACGATTGCTACTGGTAATATTTTACCTTTGCTCACCTGAACTCTCGCATTTAATCCTCATCAGCCCTTTGAGGAGAATAGAAAAGACAGGGCTTGGGGTTTTTGTTTTTCTTGTTGTTTAGGTAGACGAACAATTTATCTGTACCCCTGAAGTTTCTCAGCTGGTAGAGGAATTTCATTCCAAGTCCAGCAGCAACCACCACCACCCGTATATCCCGTTTACCACGTCATTCCCAAATATGCACTTTTGCATACTACAGTTGACCCTTGAACAACACGGGTTTGAACTGCGCATGTCCACTTATGCACGAATTTTTTCAGTAAATTGTGTAAATGTATTTTCTCTTCCTTTTGATTTTCTTAATATTTTCTTTTCTCTAGCTAACTTTAGTGTAAGGATACAGTATATAATACATATAACACACACAATTTGTGTTAGTCAGCTGTTTCTCTTCCCTGTAGGCTTCCAGTTAAAAGTAAGCTATTAGCAGTTAAGTTTTGGGGGAATCAAAAGTTACACGTGGATTTTCAGCTGCATAGGAAGTTGGCGCCTCTGAACCCCATGTTGTTCAAGGGTCAGCTGTACTGCTCTCCAGCTTCCCAGTGTGAAAAAACAGGCATTTATCCTGGGTCCTTGCTAGAATGGGAGATGCCATACGAAACAGGGAACACAGGCGAGTGGGTGAGGGAAGTGGAACCCTTCCTTTAAGGAGTTGAGTGTTGGCAAACTGGGTTTTTCCAGTAGAACGTTGTGCACATTCTGTACATACAGAACCAGGTGAGGTTTATATTACCTAGATTTGGGTATCCTCTCCGCTCGGCAGTCATTTGCAATCAGGTTGAACAGATCCATTGGGAGCATTTACTTCGAAATTGACGACCTGGCCCTGGCATGCTCTTCCTCAATCAGGTGCTCTGGCGCTCACCTTGCCTTTCACTGTGCAACGTGGCTGAGATGCAATGTTTGCTGTAGGGAAAGATAACAGGAGTGAAAATGCCTTCTCCCCTTTGTTTGAAGTGTAAAACCTTGGCAATGGTTCTGGGCTGGTTCTTTCAGCAGCCTTGTGCTCAAAGGCGGCTGTTTCTACCAGCTTATCGAAACTGCCGGCAAGTACTTGTTTCCCCTCCGAATGCATTCCCTGCTTCACGGGACAAGTTGACTTCAGACTCTGGTCCTTTTATTTCCTTCGTTTTCTTATCCCCAACTGGAAAACTTACTTCTTTTCAAGTTGGTTCAGTTAGAAAGATGTTAGCTTCTGATTCAGACAAGGCCCTGGCAGGGGCAGGAAGAGAGGTGTGTGCCTTGCTGGCTGAAGGATCTTTTAAAGGTTTCCTCAGCCCACATCCCTCTATTCTGGAGATGGGTGGTGCTGATGGTTGTACAACATTATGAACGTATTTAATGCCACTGAACTGTATACTTAACAGTGGTTAAGACAATACATTTTATGGTATGTGTATTTTAGCACAATGAAAAAATTGGGGGGAAAAACCCAAAAACCTTTAAAAAAAAAAAGAAAGAAAAGGAAATCACCATAAAATCCAAATAAAAAGTTCTGCCTGTTTTAAAATCAGTGTAGGTCCCTCATGAAATTATGCATTAAGCCAAGAAATGACGTTGTATCTGTGGATATTAAAAAGGAAAGATCACTCTAAATGTATGGATTTGGCAGTGCTATGTTCATTGATATTAAATGAGACAACAGGATACGTTTCTACATTAGAAGCATACTGCAGCCAACATAGTTACTGAGAAAGTGACTCCTTGGGGCAGTAGTAGAAGTAAAGTTTTGAAATGACTTTGTTTTGGAAATACAGATTAAATGAATGTATCGTCAAGCTTTCCTCTTTCAATACTCCATAGAAGCATCTCTGGTGACAGAGCAGACTGATCTTTATGACGCCAGTAAGGCCAGGAGCAACCTTGGAGATGATCTTCATCTCCCCCTTTTTAAGATGAGAAAACTGAAGCCCAGAGAGGTAGAATGAATATATTCTACATGCTGGAATTAGATCACGTCAGAACTGGACATCAGGCCCAAGTTCTCTATATCCCAAGCCCGTATTTCCTTCTGCTAAACCATCAGAGTAGAAATCGATGGCTTTAACCGGTTCAAATACTAGACTGAACGAAGAAAGTGTTAATGTGATCCCTTATCTGGGTTGTATCAGGATGACGTGGATAAATGAACACCCCTATCTCCACCCCAATGCACATGTATACACACACACATGCACAGACACACCTTGGTCTTTATTTAAAATACTCTAATCCCAATTGCAGCTGTCCAGTCTACCTTTAAAGGAAAACAAATAATACTTCCTTTTAAGTGAGAAAATGTTACACTTTTAAGTGACTCCGGGAATCACGTATCTGTAAATTGGTATCTGGCAGTGCCCTGAGAAATAACCCCTCCTCCTAATAGTCTTTGTAGTATTTTCTTCTGTAAACATTTTAAAGACTTTATTGTTTAGGTAGAATTGAGATGCCAACTTTATATTCGGTACGCTTCACCTACAAGACCTTGGGTGTCAAAATCTGTTTATTTTACAGCTGTGTTCTGCCTCCTGTTGTATTCATGCATTCAAAATGAGTAAGTTGCTTTTTCATCTGTCTTCTGAATTTTTATATTCATATGACAGAAATGAATATCATCTATGCATAGTTGCTGTGATGTAGAATGATATAGAAATGAGAATAAATTACAACCTCAACTGTTGAGAATACGTATATAGAGACGTCTCCCCTTATCCACGGGGAATATGTCCCAAGACCCCTAATGGATGCCTGAAATGGCAGAGTGTGCTGAACCCTATTTTATACTTTTTTTTTTCTTATACATGCATACCTGTGATAAAATTTAATTTATAAATTAAGCACAGTAAGGGAGTAACAACAATAACTAATAATAAAATAGAACAATGACAGCAATGCAGTAAGAGTGATTTGAACAGAAGCACTGCGACACCACAACAGTCGATCCAATAACCAAGTTGGCTATTAAGGGACTGATGGGTGGGGAGCATATATAGTGCGGAAATACTGGACAAAGGGATGATTCACGACCAGGCCAGGATGGCATGAGATTTTGAGGCACAATTTAAAACTTATGACTTGCTTATTTGTGAAATTTTCCATTAAATATTTTCAGACTGCAGGTAAATTGAAACCACGGAAAGCAAAATTGTGGATGGATAAAGGAGGGACTACTGTGTGTGTGTGTGTGTGTGTGTGTGTGTACATACATACACAGAGGGTGCCAAAAATATATATACACATTTTAAGAAAGGAAAAAACTATATTAAAATTACGCTGATGGTAACCAGTTTGAGCACCACTTACAATTGCAGAAGTCAAACGTGACTTGTATTCATCTTTTGTTATCGGTATATATTGAGTGTTATAATTTAATATAGTTTCTCCTTTCTTAAAATGTGTATGCATTTTTTTTGGCACCCTCTGTATACACAAAATCATTCCAGAGTATCTGGAGTAGTGAGTGGCAGAGTGGTTAAATGCATAGGCCCTGAAGCCGACTGCCTGGGTTAAAATCCCAGCTCTGCTATTTTCTGGGTGTGCAACCTTCTACAGGTTTCTTGACCTTCCTGACCCCTAAGCTCTTGAGGTTGTTGTGAGGTTTAAATGAGCCAATAGAGACAGAGCACTTAGAGTTGTGGTGGGTACACGGTAGTGCTCCCTGAGTGTTAGCTATGATTGCTTGAAGTGTATTGTAACATGAGACTATCCCAACAAGACGAACAATTCCTTTTATCTATAACCAAGCATCAGTAGATTAGATTTTAGAGACTCTTGAGATTCTGTTTTCTCTACATCTGTTAAACTACCATGCCAGGACACTTCTTAACCAGTTTGACAGCATTCCCCATGTCAATTGATCACATTTTATATTTTCCATCTTTAAAACAACTCCCCCGAATTCCACTTTGTTTAGGTTTTCTTTGTTTTTTGTTGTTGTTGTTCAGTAATCAAAATACGGGCCTTTCAGTTCCATAGACATTTCTTTTACACCCCTTTGGACTGACAGTTACTCATTAGTAGCTATGATATTATATTAGTAAATTACTATACAATTTTGTATTCATAAACAGAGGTTGCATCACCAAGCTCCTTCCGGGTCTGCTCATGGACAGTTAGTTAGAATTCTTGCAGATTTTCAGGGAAGACCTTTTATTATTGTCAGCATTATCTTGAGTTGACTATTGGTTTTCAATTTCTGGGTTCGTTTTTTTTTTTTTAATTGTAAGCTATGGTGGCTTTAGCTTCATAATTATCCATTTAATTTGTTGTGGTTTGTGTGGTTAACTTCTCAATGTGGAGTGATGGATATTTTCTTCACCAGCATTTAAAAGATAGGTTGTGTTGTGGTTGAAACCTCTTTCATTCATACATTTATTGCTAAAGAAAAGCACGTGTCATTCTGTTTTCCCTCCTCAACCTTATAAAGTAGTATTTCACTGTTAGGACCAAAGTTTCCTCTTTCCTCTCTTCCTTTCCTCCCTCCTTAACTACAAAAGTTGAGGCAGAGGTGCTGCTGAAAACAAAATTGTTTGAGTGCCATCGTTTTAGTTGGAAGATTATTCTGGGCTCCCTTTCATTGGTTCACCATTAATTCTAATCTACATTGAAACTTACCCCAAAAGGTCATGGAAATGGAAACATGAGCTCAACATTTACAGTTTTTTCTTTTTTCCATGTTTGTCACTGGTTCATAAATTGGATTTTTTTTTAATGGAAAGCTCTTTCTACAGAAATTACTTAAGATAAAGGGAAGTACAAAACTTCCTCCTGGAGTATCCTTGTTATCCAGAGTCCTTAGTTTGTCTTGATTCTCTAATCTAACAGCTAGAGGTGTTTTGTTTGTTTGTTTTGGGTTTGGGGTTCTTTCTGGCATTTGTGAAAATTTTAAGTTTTTTTCTATCTTTTTTTTAAAACCATATGTTCAAATGTATTCTGGTGTTCAGTTCTATGAGTGTAGATGAATGCATGTAATTGTGTTGCCACCACTACAATCAAGACACAAAACATCTCCATCATCCCTAAAATGAAATACCCTCTTGCTTTGTTGTCGTCCTGCCTGCTCCCAATCTCTGGAAACTACTACTCTGTTTTCAGTTCCTATACTTTTGCCTTTTCCAGAGTTGGATTTTAAATGATTGTAGGAGGCAATAGTGGAAGAGTTACCATTACATATTGTACTTTAGCATAATGTGTCCTGATGCGTACTTGAGAAACTATATTATTCCATGATATCTATAGACAGATATTTGTGCTTTACCATGTATATGTGAAACTTTTCTCTTAAATAAGAACTCTTTAGCATAAATTAATAACATCCAGTATATTTATGGATCTGCAGAGATTTAAAAATTGGGCTTTTTGTTCCCTGTAGCCATGGTGTTAATTGGTTTATTAGTCAGGTGGAGTGGAGAGCCTGAGGTCAGGATGATGTTCCTTGAACATACAAATGAAGGGTAGATAATCACCATGTGTTTTTGTTTGGGCTGATTTTCTCTTTAATGGGTGATGCAGAACCCTGATTAATATTTAGATCAGTGACTGCTGGACTCCAACCTAGTCATTATGTTCAGAACTTTAAATAAAATACTTGATTTCTACCCAAGATTGCAGTTATGAGAAGCCTTTTACTCCTTGTGTCACGAACACAACTGTTGACCTCTCAATCATGATTCTAAACAAGAAAAATTTCTGTCCATGTGGGGATCCTTCAACTCATTTTTATGGCTGAAAATTCACAGCTAGGTATCTGGGAAAAGCACAGCTAAGCTTAGTATGAGGGGATGCTTTAGGAACAGTGAAGCTAAGAGAACAACAGGGAGGAAAATCAGTGTGGTGTTAGCTTTGAGGTTTTTGAGAAAACCAGTCCAGAGTTTTTCACAGTTTATGCCATTGACATTAATGCAACCTCCCCCCCCCCTTTTCACAGCGAATAAAGTCGCTTTTACTCACCTTCCTGCCCGACTTACCCTCCCCCACAAAGGGGTGATTTGGAAGAAACAATGGTTTCCAACCAGTGTTTGATTTTGGAAAAATTTCAAGCATAGAGAAGAGTTGAAAGGATAGTATAATGAACACCCATATGTCTCGTGCATCTGTACAACCCATGGTTAGCGTTTTGCCTCATTTACATTCTCCTCCCTCCCCGCTCTCTCCATGTATGTCTGTGTTTGAATAGATACACACAGACACATTTTTCCTGTTACCATGTAAAAGTAAAAGGACATCACAACTTAAAACATAAACCCCTAGACATGTCACCATACGTCTTTTTTTCTTCCAAAGGACTTTCTCCTACACGACTGACAGTGCTGTCATCACACACAAGGTTAACATCAATTCAGTAATATCATCTAGTGTGTGGTCCACGTTGAACTTTCCCCATGGTCCCAGAATACTTCTTACGTCTGGCTGTTTTTCAAGAATTCTGTCTTGGATTTGCTTGTCACGTCTCCGTACTTTCACTGAATCTAAACAGTCTCCCAGCATTTTTTTTTGCATGTTTTCATTCATGACATTGACATTTCGGAAGTGTCCAGGCCAGCTCTCGTGAAGAAGGTTCCAAATACTGGGTTTTTCTGGTTGTTTCTTCATGATTCGATTCAGGTTACATTTTTTTGGCAAGAAGATGAACAGAGGTAATGTTGTGTCTTTCCCACTACATCACACTTGGAGGGACAACATAACACTTTGTTCTTGTTGGTAATGCTAAGAAGCTAAGAACGTTAAGGTGGTGTCAGTCAGGTACCTTCATTCGTTGTCCAAGTATCCTTTTCCCTTTGTAATTAGAGAGTCATCTTTGTTATATTTTTGAGACCGTATGAATATAGTATTCCTCAACAGCCTTTCACCCTATGGTTTAGCCTCCATTGAGGACCCTTTTCTAATTCAGTGTTTATTTTGGTGGTGGCATAACAGTGATTTCCTAATTCCACCATTCTTTCTGCATATACCGGCCGTGCCAAAAGAGTGTATCCAAGTGGACACTTTGATCAATGTTTGTTCAAGCAGTAGTTCGCTGTCGTCAGAAGTGTCTGGACGCTGATGGGAACCAGTTTGAGCACCTCTTGTAACTGCCGAAGTCAAACGTGACGTGTATTCATGTTTCTTATGGGTATATATTGAGTATTACAATTTTAATACAGTTTTCCTTTCTTAAAATGAGTATACATATTTTTTTGGCACCCTCTGTATTAGCTGGTTTTCTTCTGTAAAGAAGAGCTCCCACTTCTCCCCTCTGTGTTTGAGTGTCACCGTGGACATACAAGGTGATTTTGAATGTACAAAGAATGAGACTTGCTTGCACTGAATGAACTTCCTTTGGATACTGTTTTGGCCACGACATTGCTTAAAATGTCAGCGTATAGAATTAACGGTCCTTTTCCCCCTTAGCAATGTAAACATATGTCTGATAAATGCATTTCCATATTAACCAACCCTTCTGTGGGAGCGACAGGTTGACCACATCATATAAGCTGTGTGCTAATCATGAAGCTCATAGGGTTTTCTGTTTCTTTTTTCCCTCAATTTATGTTGACCTGCCCCTGTCAGTCGTCGTAGCTTATATATGCCATAGCATGTAACAGTAGGAGGAAGGACACATAATGCCGAGAAGAAGGGAGGAAAGGAGACGATCAGGAGAGAGACGAGTATGCATTTATCACAGTAGTTTCTGAATATTCAGTTGTATCTTCAAATAGCTCTCAGTAGATCAGCATAGAATTCAGTTCAAGATTTGGTACCTGGACATGGTCCCAGACATGACTCTCTTAGATATCAGAGCCTCTAGCACCCTCTAACGAGTTAAAGATTCGAAAGATTTTGGAGATCAGCCTGTATGTTCCCATAGGAAATCACTTTGTCTTCCCTTTTTAAGACTGCTTTTTTAAGTGTACATATTTTTACTATTAAAATAGTAGGTAATCTTGAGTTGTTTCCTTAACCTCTTTGAGCCTTTTTTCATCTGTAACATAAAGTTAAGCAGTTTACCTCAAGAGTTACTTATCCCCAAGTATCTTTCATGATATGGTAAATGTTATAAATGGAAAAGGCAGAGAGGGAAGTATATTACTGTACTTATTTCAAAGCTTGGTCATTATCTGAAAAGTCTTACCTGATCTTTGGGGTAATAACTCTTAGAACAGAGATATAAAATACAGAAAACAATCTTGTACATCGAGTGGGGCCTTTCACATGAGACCAACCGTAGAAGTAGCAGGATGTGAACAACATTATATGGAACAACATAGAAATGATCCCTTGTGTCCCTTACACTAGTTTCCTTAGCAACTCAAAGGTAAAACGTAAGTGTCTTGGTGTAAGAGGATCAAAATGCCACCTTCCTTCTGTTGTATTTCTTACATGCAGGTTTCATATGGTTTTATAGATTTTTTTTTTTATCACTCATTTGATTTTCATAAAAATTGGGGTTGTTTGGAAGAAGAGTCATTAATATTCTTTACAACTTCTTCTTGTTCCTCTTTTTATGTCCGTTGCTAGTGCAGATTTCTCTCTTATGTAAAATATTCCACTGATGCCCTTGGTAGATTTAGAGGTGGTTAAAGAAATTGTAAGAACAGCTCAGGGGACAGTCAGGAACTGTGTGTCCTATACCGTCTGACCCTGGCTAGTCATTCTCCTGGTAGTTTTAAATCTGTGTGTACAGACTATAATTTATAAAACAGTTTTTATCCATTTAAATTCAGCAAATCTTTCCAAACACTAGGGCTTTTTACAATCAGGGCCAGAAATGTTGGGTTTTCCGCTATTAATGCCATTACTTATTAACAATGGCAACAATATTGAAGTGGTTATTTGGATTTATGAAGGGAACATTTCCCTAGTGAAAATAGCAAATGAAAATGGCCAAGAAGGAGAGATTAACCTTTTTAAAAATCAGTGTTGTCCCTAGTGTTTTCCATAAATTTACCTTTTTCTGTCAGTAAAAATGTTTGGAAATGCTCTTCATGCATATGAATGTATTCAATATTTATATATTTAGTTATTGTTTTTCCTCTAAATGGGCAGGAACTCGACTAAATAAAATGAAAACAACACACACACACACACACACACACACACACATACTAGCTAACCTGCCTTACCTTGCTTGGGATAATTATTTGCCATGATTACGTACATTTCTGCTGTTTGTCCAGGCATACATTGCATAGTGTTGTCTATTTGAGAAGCACATTAATTTCAAATCGGGCTGTCTGATTTTAGCATATTCCCTTGTCACTTCCTTCCAGCATGGGTTTTCTACATTTGTTAGCCCTTTTTCCCTCCATCCACAATCTGTTAACCAGTGAGGCCTTTCACTCACACTATTAGTAGTTGAACAGGCCTATCATAGCTTCTCAGTTTCTGTGCCATAGAGGATAGCAGCCTGCCCAGTAGGTACCCTCCAGGGCTCCCGAGGAAGTCTGGTGTTTAGTTAATAGTCGCGTCCCCGTGTTGGTTTCTTAGTTTCAACAATGAACCATGGTAATGAAAGATGTTAACATTAGGGCAGGGTTTCTCGATCTTGGTCCTGCCGACACTTTGCCCTGGATAATTCCTTGTTGTAGTGGGCTGTCCTGTGTATTGTTGGACATTTAGCAGGATCCTGGTTTCTATGTAGACAACAGTAGCAATCCCTCCCCCTGCTGTGACCACCAAAAATGTCTGCAGACATTGTCAGATGTTCTCCGGGGTACAGGACTGTCCTTGATTGAGAATCACTGACCGAGAGCATGGTTGCCTGCCTGTGGACTTCCCTTCAGGGCTCCCAGTATGAAATTTTGTATACTCCTGTGTTGTAAGCCATATCATTCTGAACATAGCCTCCAAATCTAGAAATACACTACATATTTCCCTTTTATGTGTGATACCGTAACAGACAAACTAGACATTTAGTTTAAAAACTCTTTACAAGTAAACTTTGGGTGGTTTAAGAATGGACTTACTTAGTCTTCTACTCTTTAGACAACCCTTATAAGTTTAATTTTTTTTTGCTCTTCAGGATGTCTAGGCAGTTTCTTTCATTCTAAGCTCATTTAGATATTCTAATCCTTCCTTTTATGTATAGTGATCACATTGCACTTTAATTCCTGCCCATTGTTCAATTCAGCAAATTTTATGGAGGGTATAGAAACATAGTTCCCATATTTAAATAACCTGCAATCTAGGAGACAAACTAAACAGGTTTGGGCAAGTATTGTTTCCAAGACAGTAGTTCCTTTTTATTATCTGAGAACTACTGGGTACAATCTCTTGCATGTGTACATCTCTCTATACTAATTTTTTTTCCATTTTTTAAGTATAGACGTATGTTTTGGAAAACCTCACAATTGAGATGCCAATTGCCTTCTTTTAAAATACAATGTATGTGTTTATGGTAGGTTGGGTGCAGGACTTGCTGAGAAACCTTCCCATCGTGCTTCTTCTGTGGCCATGAACTGATGTTATCCTGAGAGAAAAATGACTATTCAGGTTGACCTCCTGACAGCCATTTGGGGGCTGGTCCTTCAGTGCCTACGGGTTTATGGAAAACACATAGTGAAAGAAACCCGATAATTATTCTGTACCCTGGCAAATCCCCTAACTCCAAACTTGCCACGTAATGCCCTTTGAAATCATTATATTGGTAATTACATCCTTTGGCTAGAAATTCCAAATATTGAGGTTCCTTTAACTGTCTTTGTACTTTGTTACGATGAGATTTATATAAAGCCACCCTGCAATGTGCTGGAATGGAGTGGCAGTAATGACAACTGATTTCTTCCCCAAGCCTCCATGCTAAGATGGAGAGTTGCTGGTAGGTGAGGACGAACAGAGAAGGAGTGGAAACAGGATGCTTTTTTTAACTTTTATTTATTTCAGTGTGTTTTTCCAGGACCCATCAGCTCCAAGTCAAGTAGTTTTTTCAGTCTAGTTGTGGAGGGCGCAGCTCACAGTGGCCCATGTGGGGATCAAACCAGCAAGTTAAGAGCACCGCACTCTATCCAACTGAGCTAACGTTAGGCCGTCCCCAACAGGATACTTTTAACCTGTGGCTATTATATTGCAATGGAAGGAGCTGTCATACCTTTGCTTTTTCTGTGTGCATGCCGTAGAAGAGGAAAAAGGAGGTATTGCCCCGAACAAAAACCAAAACAAAACCCAGGGGTACATGGCCCATTCCAAGAGTTTTTGTTTAGATGGTTTGAAGATGGCATGTAGGCGTGAGGAAGAGGTCATTGTTGATACCGAGAGAAGGTATCAGAGGGCTCTAAGTATGTCAGCAAATAATGGTACCTACTAGGATGATCTTGCTCCAATGCCATCTGCCATCGTACCCGTCGTCTGACCTCAACAATTTCGTACCTTCCCAATCTGTCCCTATTTACTTTTTCTAGAATGATCAAAAATGTCATGTTAGCTGGGTTTTAGTTCTAATTCTGTTAGATCTTTATAGAATCTTGCCTGCTTTTTAATTCTTTCCTTCTTCATTGTCAGACAAAAAGAGAGGGAATATAGCACTAGGATACAGAATGGTTTGTAGTCAAAATGAAAGGGTGAAACGCAGTGAGAATGTGAGAGTCCCCAAGTCTTGCCTTCAATGCTGTCATTTGGCCTAGGCGACCAGTTTTCAAAGAGCCCAAATGGTGGATCTTGCAACTTAGGAGCTAGAAAGAACCTTGAGAATTTCCAACCTTTACGCACAGGAGAATCTATTTTGAAAGAGGAGAATAGCCTATAGCTTCCCTTGGTAATTCACACTCATGCTGTAACAACTTTCAGCACCAGGAAATTCTTCTGTATGAGTTACAGGCTAAATTCTTCATGCTCCTCAAGCCTATTTCTTCTTGTTCTATCCTCAGTAGCGGGATTGAACAGCTGGTCACAGGCCCCTATGCAAGAGCCACTCACATAATTGAAAACTGTTTATTAAATCGCCCCTTCAGCTACTCTTTCTTGCTCATTCTTTTTATTATCTTTTAATTTTTTTATGGCTAAATAATCCCAGTTATCTTATGCTATTCTCATAGGTCTTTCAACCCCTTTAATTATTGTGCCTTTCTGCTAAGTCTTCTCTCACTTCTGGGTCAGCTGTAGCCACCAGAACCAGACACCGTTTTCTAAGGAGGGTTTGGACAGTACAAAGGATAATGAGATCATTTCCTCACATGATACTTGCTATGGCTTTAGGTACACGTCACAGACATGGTGTTTCCTTTTTTCTTTTAGTGTTTATACCTACATTTGTTGCTGACTCATGATCTGATTTTTTTTCTGTCTCCCAGAATGAGTAGAAGCCTTCTGTTATATTACACTTCCTGTGTTAAGCATGAATTCTTACTCCGCAGCGTGTCTCTGAGTCCATCATCAACCAAAGTATTGTTTAAACCTAAGTCAGAAAAAAATACATAGGTTCAGATTAAGTAACAATAAACCCATGTTTTAAATAGGAATGAATTAGTCATGCTTTTCAATTTCCTGCCTTTCTATAATGGTTTGTCTCCTAGCTACAAAGGGTTATTTTGATAAAGTCAGTTTCAAGACCAGTGAAGCAAGAGATTGTTATAGGGCATATTATAGCTGAAACTTGTAGTTTGTTTGACAAAGTCTCTCATTGTGTCTTTGTGTACGAGATGTAGAGATCAGACAGTGACACAACTGGGAAGAGTCACAGTTCAACAACCAGAGAGGGCTGAATCCTGGGTTTCTGTTGATCTGAGGTGTAGGCTCTGGTGGTGTGGCTCACGTTTGACCTTGGCCTGTGTGATATTTTCACCAGTGATTTTTCTTTTTTTTTAATGAAGACAGAACGCATGTTTTAAAATGTAAAAAATTATACAAAGTTGGATATAATGGCTAATTCATTGGCTGGAAAAGGCAGATTTTTAAAAAAGATATTGATGAGATTGTACAGTAGACTCAAACTGACAGGGCAGTCCTTGACGGATGTGAAAGGAAACAAATCCTAAATGAACAAGTACAGGATGGAGGAATCACTGGAAACAGCCCAAAACAGCATCCCCAACAGAGCATTATTGTGTTCACAGGCCTTATAAGTTAAAAAAAAAAAAGAAAAAGGTCTTGGCATCACTGAATAACAAGTGTGGGAAAATCTGAGGTCAAATGAAGTTTAATGTGTTTCTTTACTTACGAACTTCTTAGCGTTTAATACCTATGTTAACGAACATTAAGAATTTTAAGAGGTGGACATAATGTGCAAGGTTTCTTTAATTAATTTGACCTTTTCATGAAGCGTTTTGCTGGATGATTTGATCTGCTGGACACACTGGGAAACATTGACCCAGGGATTTTAGTTGCATAGAAACCCTATATGAGCCCATAGTGTAGAACAAAAGCAAGTCATCCAATTATATTGTCCTGAGAAATGGAGGTACCACTCCCAGCACATAGTATTTGGAGAATAATTTTCTGCAAGACAATGACAAACCAAGCCATGTCCTATGAGGAAGAAATAAAAGGAATAAGCATGAAGGGGCATGGACAGACATGACAGCCCAGGTAAAATATTTAAAGGGCTGTGTGAAGGCTGGAAACTTCTGGGTTTCTGGTCGGATGGATAATAATAATGATGATCACAATAGCAAACACTGACGTGGCTCTTGCTATGTGCCAGACACGATTCCAAGTGCCTTTCACCTGTTAACTCATTTAAATCTTACAACAATCCTATGAGGTAGATGCTATTAATAGTTCCATTTTGTGGCAGAAGAAAATTATGACACACAGAGAGAAAGTGATTTTCCCAAGCTCACACAGCCAGTAAGTGGCAAAACTGGGGTTTGAACTCTTCGTGATTGGGCTCTAGGGCCTCTAATACTGTTTGCTCTGCTGGTGGATTTCAGCTCAGGGTGACAGCACATTGAACAGAGGTCCCTGTACACACACTGGCAGTGTTTAAGAGTTTGGACTTACAGCTGGCATGGTCCATTTTATCTTTAGGTTCTAGAATTCTTTTTTATTTTTATTTTTAAATTTTCTACAAAGTACTTCTGTGATGGCACTCTCCACAGAGAAAAGTGCTCACCAAAAGCTTTTATCAGTATCTTGAATTGGTACCATTTTGCAGCTTGGACATTAAAAGTTAAACAACTCATTATAATGTGCTTAAATTTGTAATCAGGGGTAATGAGTGGAGTATTGTTGAAGTGGTGAGTGTTGCAAGCTAAATAACCTGTTGGTCCAAACCCTACCACCTTTCTGTCTGTGAATAGAGTCTTTCCAAGAGAAGCAACATGGGTTTGTAGTTCAAATACTCATTGCTTATATGATACTACATACCCGTCAAATCCTCAATTTCAATTGGTCTCAGAATAGATAGTAGTACTCTTTGGTTCTTGGCAAAAGCAAATGAAAATCATCTCTGAAGAAGGCATTTGCAGTCAAGGGCTCAAAGTATCTCCAGGAAATATTTTTTAAGATTAATGTAGTACATAGTGGAAAAAAAAATGCAGCACACAAGAAATCAAGGCAAGGGAGAACCAGCAGAAATAGCAGACCACAGACGCAGACCCACAGTAATTTCATATCTTGGAATCATTAGACAGAGATGATTTTTTGAAACTATGTTTACTCTGTTTAAAAAAAATAACAGACACCATTGAAAAATATCGACAGGGAACCACAAAAGAAGTGACCTTTAAAATTACCAATAGAACTTCTAAATATTCAAAAGTTTACTAACCAAAATTTAAAACTTACTGTGTGGGTTTACATCAGAGTGGATGCTGCTAAAGAGAATCCCAGTCAGAAGGGATTATTAGGAACGAAGCACAAAGGACAAAAAGGGCAAACTAGGCATGGCCTATTCAGAGAAATGCAGGTTGGATTGTAAAAGTCTACATGTATCTCACAGATTTCTGTAAGCAGAGCAGAGAGGGAACGGAGAAGAAGCACTATTTCTTGAGATCGTGACTGAGAAGATTCTAGAGCTGACTAAAGTGTCTAACCCTACAGGTTCAAGATTCCCAGTTAATCCTAAAAAATGTAAATAAAACCCTAGAAACACAACACAAGACAGGAAAAGGACAAATGACCTTCAAAGGAGCAACAGTCAGCTTTACTGCTGACTTAACAATTGCAACAGGGAAAGTGGGATAAAAGTAGAATCATTTTTCAGTGTGCTACAACAAAATAAAAACAAACAAAACCCCCCAAAACCTTTCAAATGAAAAATATATACCCAATGAGGAGAACTATCAAGAATATGGATTAAAAAGAAATATTTTCAGACAAGCAAAACCTGAGAAAGTCACCACCAATGGACACTTACTAAAGGAAATTCTAAAGGATATACTTAGGCAGAACTGATCCCAGATGGAAGACAGGAGATAAAGGGAGCAATGAAAAATAAAAACAGTGGTCAATGTATGGGTCAATCTAACAATATAACAAATTAAAACACTGTCTTGTAGGATTAAAAGAACCAGATACAGTGAAAATGCTGGGGGCAGCCAGATGGCTCAGTTGGTTAGAGTGCAAGCTCTGAACAACAGGGTTGCTGGTTCGATTCCCACATGGGCCAGTGAGCTGCGCCCTCCACAACTAGATTGAAGACAACGAGCTGCCGCTGAGCTTCCGGAGGGGTGGCTGGATGGCTTAGTTGGTTAGAGTGCAGGCTCTCAACAAGGTTGACGGGTCAATTCCCACATGGGATGATGGGCTACGCCCCCTGCAACTAAAGATTGAAAATGGTGACTGGACTTGGAGTTGAGCTGCGCCCTCCTCAACTAGATTAAAGACAACGACTTGAAGCTGATGGGCCCTGGAAAAACACACAGTTCCCCAATTTAAAAAAAAATGATATAATAAAAATGCATGACTATAGTTATATACAAATCAAGTGATGGGTAAATATATTTCGAATTTTCTAACATCAATGTACTGTTTAGGGGGAATGATGTTTATTAAATTTGAAAATATGAAAGAGAAAAATAGAGATAGACAAAGGCAATAGGTCACCATGAAAATAGCACTAGACCTGGAGATTTAGACTCGAGTATCAGCTCTGCCATCAGTTAGTTGTATGGCCTTTGAAACACTACTTCTCTCATCTGTGTCTGTTTTCTTGTCTGCAAAAATGAAGCTTTGGGACCAGATGAATTTTAAAGCCTCTTCATTATGATTCTATGACACACTGAGACATAGATTCTTTCAGGGGGAAAAAAAAGGAATCAATAGTTCCTAAGGTTTTTTTTTACCTCCTTTGAAATTTTATCAATAATCACTTGCATTTTACTTGTGGCTAACTCATAGACCTGTTCAGAAACAGAAGCTAAATATAGTCTCGCACAGGTGTGTATTTTGCTTTCTGTTGGTTTGTTTGGTTTGGTTTTCTTGTCATCCAGTACCCAAACAGTAATGGCAGTTTACCAAAGCCAAAGGGGTGAGGTGACTCATGGGAATGTTAGGAGGACATGTTGCAGAAACCAGCTGGGAAAAGTGGGTCTCACTGTGCAGCTACTGTTTTTTTCCTTCTTTGAACTTATTACCTGAACTGACATACGCCTCCTTTGCTTTCTCACCTTCTCTTCTCACATTTTTCACCCCCCACCCCCCCTTGCTCTCCCTCCTGTTTTTGCAGGCTAATAATAAGCCTGAGATCGAAGCGGCCCTCTTCCTAGACTGGATGAGACTGGAACCCCAGTCCATGGTGTGGCTGCCCGTCCTGCACAGAGTGGCTGCTGCGGAAACTGCCAAGCATCAGGCGAAGTGTAACATCTGCAAGGAGTGTCCAATCATCGGGTTCAGGTATTAGGAACCAAAAACATGTCATTTTTTTCTTACCATTTCTCACCTTCTTATGACTTGACCTTTTACCTCCTTTGCCTGTTGCTGTCAGCTTGTTCGTCTTCAGAGTGGGAGAGGAGGTAACCTCGTGATTGGGCTGGAGCAGCCATCACTTCTGTCAGTTCCCTGATCACTGGGTTATTTGGGTGGATCTGACTCGTTACACAGGTGTCCCTTTCCACCTTCGCTCTTCAGCTCCGCAGACTACGTCTTACGTGGACAGACTGACAGCCCGTCTCCACCGAGACATGAGGTGTGACAATTAAGTTCGCGAACTTGTCCTAGAAAAACTGCTACATACCCACCCCATTGCTGAATATCACTACGGTCACCTTCGAAGTACTCCCCTTGGGAAGCTATGCACTGATGCCAGTGCCTAGTCCACCCTTCAAAGCAATTTTGGAACTTTTTTCTGGAATGGCCATCAGAGCTGTCGTATTACCCATGAGTCCTGAATGTCATCAAAATGTCTTCCTTTCAATATTTCCTTTATCTTTGGGTAAAGAAAGAGGTCATTGGGGGCCAGATCAGATGAGTAGGGAGGGTGTTCCAATACAGTTATTTGTTTACTGGCTAAAAGCTCCCTCACAGACAGTGCCGTGTGAGCTGGTGCATTGTCGTGATGCAAGAGCCATAAATTGCTGGCGAGAAGTTCAAGTCATCTAACTTTTTCACGCAGCCTTTTCAGCACTTCCAAATAGTAAACTTGGTTAACTGTTTGTCCAGTTGGTACAGATTCATAATGAATAATCCCTCTGACATCAAAAAAGGTTAGCAACGTCGTTGCAGCAAGTTCGCAAACTTATTTGTCAACTTCATATTTGTCCTTGGTGGTATACAGATAAACCGGGGCTTCTCCTTCCTGGAACCAAAACATTTTGTGTGTCTCTGTCTCTGTCTCTCTGTCTCTCTGTCTCTCTCCCCCCCCCACACACACAATCTTTTCTGCTTATAGAAACCCTCCCAGAATCAGTTAGAAAACTAAGAAATTATTCTATAGTGGGAGACCCATCATGGTAGCTCGGTCTCTTATTCACTTTGCACCACTTTTTTCCCCCTAAAGTAACAAGAATTGTTTTAAGCAACCTAGGACTTACTTCTTTATCTGTGAATCTGATTATGCTCATTCCATAGTAACCTAATGAACTTCTAAGGGACTATAAAGTATGCAAGTAAATGAAAGATTCACAAAGCAGCTAAAAAAAAAGTTCCTTATAAATTTAAAAAGTGAAAGAGATAGAAAACAGCAAGTTATTAATCTGATATTCTTAAACTGCCATGGAAAACAATTGGCTCTTAAATTTTTAGCCTTGTTGATCTGTTTGGGGAGACAGGGTATTTATAAATGAATTCATCTTATTGAACAATAACCCCAAATCCAAATTCTGAAATGATGGTATATTTAAACATTTGGATCAACATCAAGGTTTCCTTAGGATGAATAAGCCATAAAGTTGTAAAGTAGCTATATAGTAGTCTATGCTTGTTCAGAATCTATTTAGCAGCTAAGTAAATACTCTTCCTGGCTGTGCTTGGACTTGTTTTAATACTTGTTGCCTAATAACTACTTTGTATCGTTTGTGTCCTCCTGTTCTTCCAAACTTCATGCTGTTTACAAAGAGGTTTTACAAAAACCCCTAGAAGTTTCCAAAGCCTAGATAGACAACACTGAGTAGGTAATGCTAGGAAAGGACACCTTCTTTCCTTTCTTGGTTTTGTCAGAATGATGCCCTAAGGGGTGGGGAGGGGAAGTCACAAGGAAAAGCATTATATGTCTTTTCCTTCTTTTCTCAACTTCCCCCACTAGTAAGGTTCATATATGGGGAAAATTTTATAAAATAAAAGAAGAGAATGCTTTGGAGGATCTAAGAGCATTTTCACATTCACTTCTTTTGCCCTTATCAAATTAGATTATTTTAGGAATCAGCACCTCTCTTTCCTCTCTCCACTCCCCCACCCCCCCCCAAGATGGTTGGGATCTAAAAAAGGTAGCTTTTTCCCCGCATTCCCATATGTCACATAAGGAATATGTTCAAATTGGCTAAGATACTTATCTGAGGAAGCAAAAGGCAGGGAGAGTATGAAACAAAGAATGCAGCCTTCTGCGAATGGGAAGAAATGTACCATCTAGTATTCACAGATTATAAATTCTTTCATCTAATCCAATTTTTGTGCTTTCTTGGGGCTTCAGTTATCATTTGCGGATAATGTGGTGAGGGATTTCTGAAGAGAGACAGATAAAAGAGATTATCCAAGTAACTCTGAAGATGCATCATGTCAGTTAGAAAATGTAATTAAAGCAAGATTTGTTTTAACTGATTGAGAGTTCTTATTTAATTTTCTTTTGTCTTATGAAATTGCTGTATCTTTATATATATTTTTTGAAAATAATTGCTTCAGAAAACTTTTCTCCCCATGATGGGTAAGGAGGCCTGCAGTGGATTAATCTATGTCTCCTGGAAGTTCTTTCATATTCTAGTATTTGGTCTTTAAAAGACTGGAAGTTTGCCAGTAACTTCTTCCTTAATCTGAAAGAGTTCCTAGTGGAATTGAATAAGAGCCGAGTTTTTCTTCCCTCCTTCCAAATGTTTATAGGATAATCTTCCTGCCAAAATGTTTTGATACTGCAGGAGAAGCACCAGAGAAATCTGGAGGTAGGAAGTTAATCACTTACCTAACGGGATTAATGAACATTGCAGTCTGTTTCTAGAATCAAGACAGTGTGTGGAAGACAGTTTATTAAAGAGTGTTCTTTGGGAATGCGCTTGGAAGAAATACATATGTGTTTGTGTTTGTTCTTTTCCAGGTACAGGAGTCTGAAGCACTTTAATTATGACATTTGCCAAAGTTGCTTTTTTTCTGGTCGAGTTGCAAAAGGCCATAAGATGCACTATCCCATGGTGGAATATTGCACTCCGGTAAGTCAGATGCCTCCCTGATGTGAGTTGTGAGTTAGTTAGCTGGAAGAAGGTTGGGACAGTATTGCAGATAACACATAATGCTGTGATATCTGAGTGTGTCACGTATTCCCCGGCTAACGTGGCTCCAAATTGTGGGCATCAGGACTTACCTTATCCCTGCAGTGTCGGGTAATGCCTGGCACACATGGACCATTGTAGACAGTCAACAAATATTTTTGGATGAATAAATAGGTTTTTCTTCCATTTGCGTTGGTTGTAGGGAAGACATTTTCACATTTCTTTTGCATAGCCCTAGCACTTATATGGAGAAGTTTTATAGCCATGGGGCATGTCGGATATGTGGGTATAATGTGTGTTCCCCCAAATTTATAATCCACCCCTTTCAATCTCTTGCTCAGCTTTTATCTGTTTTATATACTAACACTTAGCAACTAAATGCTAGGCATTTACCTTGTAAACTACTCTGTGTGAAATAGGTATTTTTTTATCCCCTTTTTACAGATGAGGACTCTGAGGTCCTGAGGTTAAATAATTTGCCCGAGGTTCTAGAATTAAGAGGTGGAGCCTTCTTCTTTGATATTTTGGGAAATGTTCAGTGGCTAACATAACTTTAAAAAAATCACTGGTGAGATGGACGAGGCATATAGACCTGGTGGTCAGACAGACCTGCGTGTAAATCTTATGTTCCTGAAACACTCGCTGCTCAACCAGCAGCACTGACATTATCTGGGAGCTTATTAGAAGTTCAGAACCTCAGGCCCCTCCCCCTCCTTGACTCTTTTAAATCACAACCTGCATTTTAGCAAGATCTGCAGGTGGTTCCCATGCTCATCGAAGTGGGAGAAGCTCTGCTTTAGTGTACTTCTCTCTTCCATCTGCAGTGATCCTCCCAGTTTTTTCCATGTCTTTTTTGCTTTGATTCTTTTTGTAAAGGTATTCGATGATGGAGAGTGAACCATGCTGTGACGAGATTATTTAGTGGGTGGAACATGGTACCCGTGTGGACAAAATAATTTTTAAAAATACCAGAAAGTGTGGCAGAAGTCAACATTAACTTTTCGTCTTAAAGACTACCATAAACTACCATTTATCGAGTAGCCTAGTAGTTGGGACACTTCATGCATTCATTGTAACCACTTCGTGAGGTATGACTGCCCCCATTTCACAGCTGGTCTGAGCCTTGGATATGCAAATAACTCACCCAAGTTAACCCCACTAGTAAATGCCAGGCATGGTTTCAAAACCCTGGTTTTGTCTGATTCCAAAGCCTTTGCTCTCAGTTGCTACTGGAGTGGTCCTTTGTCTTGAGGTCCTACTCTCCCAAGTCTGACCTCAGCACCATTTCCCTTTCAGACTACATCAGGAGAAGATGTTCGAGACTTTGCCAAGGTACTAAAAAACAAATTTCGAACCAAAAGGTATTTTGCGAAGCATCCCCGAATGGGCTACCTGCCAGTTCAGACTGTCTTAGAGGGGGACAACATGGAAACGTGAGTAGTGGCAAAAGCACAATAATTGACTCTCCTCGTTTGATGTAGATTTGATCTCCTTTCAGCTAAATACCCCCCTTCACTCCCAAATGCAAACAGTCTCTCCTATTTCTTTCTCTAGATTTACTGTAGTTGAAAAGAGCAAAAAACAAGCTGACGTTCAGTCGCCATTTTCCTATGTTAATTGTCCCAGGACCATTACCATTTCCAAAAGTTAAACTTGATCTCACAGGGAAAACCCCACGTTACAACTTCTAATTGTCTTACAAGACTTTTAAGAAATATGGGACTGTTTACAAATGAGTGATTTCAATATTTCCTTTTGATTTTCCTCCCTTGCAAATCAGTAGATGTGTGTCTTTTTTGATCTGATTGTGTGGTCATATCTAGTCACTTTTTCATCCTACTGGAAAGAAAATATAGTCACAGGAAATTCCTTCACAGTAAGTAGTAATGATTCTCATGATCAAATGGATGATGTCTTCACCTCTTTTAAACCTTCTCTTTTTTCCCCCATAACCCTGGTGGCAATTGCACCACTGTTTGTTTTTCTTTTAATTCACTTTCCACTTTTGTTTGGCTGTTGCTTTCCATGATTCATACTTAATTGGTTGGATTTTATTTGTTTTGACCTTTCAGTAATTTTTTTGCGGCCATGTTTGCCTGTGTCTCTTCACCACCTCATTTTTTGTTTTGCAGTCCTGTTACTCTGATCAACTTCTGGCCGGTAGATTCTGCGTGAGTACTTCTGCTGAAGGGTGCTGCTGCCACCACCACATTCGCTTGCTGATTTTTTAAATTTTTGTTTGGTTTATTTGTTTTGTTTTGAAGACATATTATTTTTCCTTCTTTCATTTCAATTTTTTTTCTTCCCTTGATAAGACTTTGAGAGTGCCATCTACCACAGATCAGGAGAATCAGAGTGAGGTTTTCAGGTGCCCATCTGGTCAAATTTAAAGCAGCAGAAATCCTGGCCTTGAGTTTAAATTAACATCAAAGAAATTATTCAGTTGTTAGTTTATTCCTGGGAGACGTGTTTCTATATTCTTCAGGTATAAGCAGGGAAGAGCTTTCTGATTACATAACATTCTTTAGCCCCAGTTCTTGAGAGTCAATGCTTTAGGACCTTCAAAAGGATGATGATTTATTCTTTAGGGCCTGTTGTAAGTGAGTGGACCATTAAATATCAGCAGAATTTGTTTTATAGTATGATGTTGAGTTTGGATGAATACTTTCAATGAGGTAGGTGGACTTTTTATCAGGTAATGCCATGCTATTTGACTAATCTTTATATACATGAGCTCATTTTTTAACTAAACTCACTTGCTCTTCTTTCCAAACTAAATATTCAGCTCATTAGCAGTTATAGGTTTACACTTGGAGGAAAGTGTACTGTGGTCTTTGTCATTACTGTTGGTGTGCATTAATAATACTAATAGTAGATGCCAGCTGATAATTGATTTATCTCAGAGTTTATAATGTTAGAAAACTCATTTTGGTGGTCTGTGATTTATATATTACCAAACAAAGTGTGCATGTTTTAAAGTCATTGTGTGGGGTTTTTATAACAAATTTTTTGTATTTCAAAGTGTACTTTATTAAAACATGTATTTAAAGTCAGCTCTATTATATATAAGGGGTAGATGACCAATTTTGAAGACAGGCTTATGTAAGAATTCAGTTTATTCTTACTGGGTCTTTTTTATTGTTCTACCATATAATTTAATTTAAAGTAGATCCCTTTTTTAAAAAAATCCTGATGCAATGAATGCAAACGCTGAATTGAGGTTTATTTTAAGATTTTATTGGCCTAAAGGAGAAGTGTAAGGCATCTGTTTTTCATGGGTTTTTTTATTTTTATTTTTGTTTATTTATTTATTTCATCTTTTTTTAAAAGCTTCAATATTGTGCTCTTTAATTTTGAGATAACGGGAGCTATAAGTAGTGAGCTACCTGATTTCTTTAATCATCATGCGTAAACAACGTGGGGAGTTATTTAGATTCACTTATGTTCCTTGTTATTGGTAACTGTTTCCCCTAACCCAGGTACTCTGTTTGTTTATAGAAATTAGACCCTTTCGTAAATAAGAAACTTTGAAAAAATTGGTATACTGAAATTCTCAGCTTGATTGAATCCTGATAAACAAATGAATTTACTTCTGGTTGGAATAAGTTTTAACCAGTTAAAAAATCCAAAACATAAATATGCTAAAGAATAGTTTTGAAAAATGCATGGATGGAGATAGCACAAAATAATAAGCAAAGAATAACTAACAGTTCCTTGAAAGGAAAGGAGAAGAAAAGATGATTATTTTATATATATTTCATGAGAAAAAAAATCATGACTGTCAGTTGAATGTAACTGATGTTAAATGGAGGCTGTTTGTCTTAAACTTTAAAGAACTTTAAAATGAATAACATCCTTTATTAAAATATCTTCTCTAACAACTGAAACAAACCCCCATTTTGTCTTCTTATAAAAAGTTTTCTAGATTCAGAAATTGTGAAAAGTTCTAATTTTAGAGAAGAAAACAAACCCAGCAGATTGAAGTTCCCGTTTTCCTTAATACCAGTAATTTTATTAAAGTCTTTATTCATAACACTATATAATTTATAAAATATATTGTAAAGCTATTCTATACAGGCAAAAGAGCCACGTCCTAAGGTGTTTTATGTTGCAAGAATTCTGATGTTAACAAATCCTATGATGATGACAGCATTTAATCCATTTAATATGAATCACAGCATTTGAAAGTTCACTGAGATACAGATATTTTATTTTTTCTTAGAGAAAACCTGTATTCCCCATATTTCTCATACTGTTTGAAACTAAATCTAGCATAAACCTTTTATATTGTTTGTCCACAAATGAGACAGACAATATTCTTTGAGTTCTTCTGCTTTGAAATCTAAAGGATGAAAATTTATCAGTGGAGTTTTCACAAGAGAGAAGATAAGATGGTGGTGGGTGGAATGGAATTGGCCATTAATGATGATAGAAATAATCCTTCTGGGTATATTGTTTTGTATTTAGGAATTGGGAAGGGAGAAGAGTATTCTTACGTTCCCTTCAAAAAGTGTTTTAGAAAGCCTTGCATTTAGTTTTGTTTCTGGACTAAGTGGTTTTGTACTTTTACTAGTTCTTGGTTTCTAAATGATTCTCCTCTGACCAGCACTCCCTTTTGGCTCATTTTCTGCTTTAATAAGTACCTCCTATAGTGCATATATTTTTTCAGATTTCTGGTTATTATGAGTTTTTGTGCTTATGCATGCTGTGTTAGGTGCTATGTGCATTAATAAGAAAAATAACATGGAATTACCCTCAAGGCTAAGAATTAAAGCTCTGCATAAGATTTTCTGTATGAGATTTTATTCAAGTACTTTGGATTTACGTGCCTTGTTTTCTTGGCGTAGTTATGCTCCAAGGTCTCAGGTTTTCTTTCTTCTGTACACTACCAGGGTAGCAACTGTTAAAAGGGAAAAAACATTAATATATGTTTCTCGATGGTGGACTTTTAGTTTATAAGAAGAATATAATTGAAAGACTGGCGTGTTCCAGAAGATAGGGCTTTTAAGCCAAGTAATCCAAGTACTAAATTATCTTTACTTGCAGTGACTATCTCAAAACAAACCTTAGCATTTTTCTAATAATGGGCTGCTCCAGGGTTCTAAGAAATTAGCAGATTGACTCTCCAAAACTACAGTGAAGAAGGAAATCTTTGGCTCTGCCTGGTAAATTGGGTAGTCGTCCTTTTATTTCCTCATGAGAGTTTAAACGTCTTTGTAATTCATTACAAATTTGACTGTGGTGACTCTTGACCTAGAGAACATTGATTTTATAAATAACACATTTATCTCCCAGGGAAAACTTCAGTCCCCTAGTTATTTGCTGTAGTGTGTTGTAATCATCTCATGACTATGTGTCTTCTTTAAGAAATAGGAATTTCTAGCACATTTCCTGGTAAGCCTAGGTAACGACATGTTTTTCCTTTTTTTTTTTTTTTAAATGTAAGAAAAGACAAACATCTTTGTGCTCCTACCAAGTCCTTGAATGCTGCTTGGACATTGGACTAAACCAGTCCTCACTGAATAGATCACTGTTGACTTTGGATTTCTGCCTTTACCTAAGGGCTTTCTGTGTCAGGACAGAAATGGAAGCGACCTTTTGTCCTATTCCAATTAAAAAAAAAAAAAAAAAAGCACAAGCCCAAATGGTTTTCAAAACAGATGGATTTTTTCCCTAAGGTTAATTCAAAGATACTATAACAACTTCAAGGATAATTAATAGATTAGGTATAAAGAGTGGAAAAAATGTTAACCCTACCAAAATCCTAGTCTATGGAGCTTAAAAAAAAACAAACAAAGCACAGGTTTTTATATCCAAAAAGTATATAGACTATTTATGCTAATTAATTCCCTTTCTTGTTTTCTCCTCTGTGTATTATTAGCATATAGTATCCCTAATAAGAAATAAATTATATTGAATGTAGTCATCCTTTTAAAAAACATGACGATATAATTTGGGGTCATTCAGTTTTATTGTACGGCATACTCCTGCTGCTAAATAGGTAGATATATTCCTTCTTTACAAAATTCCACAAACCAAGATATCTTGATACGTGGAATCTTAAGAAGTCATGAACTGGAGTGGCCTCTTTGGAACAAAAGTTGTTGACTATGAATGTACTAGGCAAACGTACAGCTTCCATTAAATAAAAAGGGATCTAATAAATGGCACAGGTGTAAACTGTTGAAAATTTTCAACCACATAGTGCTAAAACAATTTCAGAACTATAGGATATGAGCTATTACAAGGTAAGAGGACAAAATGTCACATAGAGATGGTCTCCCTTAACCTTTTCTGTAATTGAAACTTTCCACAGACATTTTTGATCTCTCTATGGCTTTTGATAAAAGCAGAAGTATGAGAAATCATCTCTCAAGCTTGGATTTAAAACACTGGATGATATCTAAGCTGTAGGAGCAACTAAATGTGTACATGATCCGCAGAATTAGAATAAAAGCATTCTAGGCCATGTATATAACATAACTGTGTGGTGGGTTTTTTTTTCTCCATTAATGGATGGTATCTGTAACTAATCACATTTTCTGCCTTATAGGCCCGCCTCGTCCCCTCAGCTTTCACATGATGATACTCATTCACGCATTGAACATTATGCTAGCAGGTATGAGACTAGTTGAATGCCAGGCAAATATTGATTAAATTAACTAACCAAGGAAAGCTAACCTATAGTCATTTTAAACAAATCTTTTCTTTTTCCCCAATCTTGTCTGATTTCTACTAATTAACTTGCCCTCTAACGTGCATGCCGTTCCACTGCATGTTGATTTTGGACACCAATAAGAGCGTTAGTCCAGAATAATCTCCCCTAACCCTGGCCTTTAAACATTTCTGATAGCTTTGTTACGTTCTGTATACTGAGCACGTTTGATAAATTGGCTTAGAAATCGTATAACCTTAGAAAACTGCTAGACCAAACATAATATGTGAAGAAATGATACTATGTTATGTGGAGAATATGAAAACACTGGCTTGCCATTTGTTTGTTTATTTTACATAATATGCTGTAAAGAAGAGAATAATTGATTTTCCTAATCCTTGGACCTTTCTGTCCCACCTTTTTTGTGTTTGAGATCATTTTTATACCTAAAAATTGAACTGCTAATTGTAAGATATCTCATGCTTGTTAAGTACATCCGTAAGAGTTTGCTTAACTTTTTTAGTTTTAGTTGTAAAAAGACTATTATTGTCTGAGGTGAAGAAGGTTTTCAAAGGCAAAAATTGGTAGCAGAATGTTTAGAGCACTTACTATGAATTCATCTTTTATCAATATTCTCACTGCTGAACATGTTTATCAACTGTGGAAAGCATTAACTAGCTATATATATGTTTGTCGTCGATGGAAAGCTTTAATGGTCTTAAAAAACAAGGGGTAGTGTAAGGTACAGAATATTATTGTTGTGAGGGAAGCTTTTTTTGTGAAAACAAAGGCCTGGTCTCAGTGAAAGGAAGATCGATCTGTGAAGAGAAAAAGAAAACCAACAAAATACAACTTCCCCTATAATTCATAGCATAAATGTAAAGCTACTAACTAGCTGTGGTCTTACCAGTCACTGCCTCAAATGGTTAGGCCAACACACATATCTTTTAATTTGAAGGATTCCTTTCTCCTCTTGACATGATTTATCTTTTAGTTTTCAGGAATGTTCGATTAGGTCTTGAATAGATTCTAAGAAGTCACATAAGTTTTAATGAGCTTTTACGTTTTTTATCAGGCTAGCAGAAATGGAAAACAGCAATGGATCTTATCTAAATGATAGCATCTCTCCTAATGAGAGCATGTAAGTATCCCGTCTCTTTTTACAAAATGTTCCTGAAGATGAAATTGCTTTGAGGGATTTAGAGGTAGGGTAGCACAGAAAATAGGAATTAGCATTATATGCATTTGATCTTTCAAGGAGCTATTCGTTTACTTTTTTCTCCTCTTAACTCTTAACCTGACATGGAATGAGCTCATCCACGTTGTGGCATTATTGGTATTCCAGAGTAGCAAACACAGTTTGCCTTATTCTTATTTAATACCATACTATTACAAATTGCAGAGTCCCAAATACTTAAATTATATTAAATGCTTAATTTTTTTTACCAGACCTGCCAGATCTTTAAAGGGATTAGATATTAATTTTTAAAGTGATATTTTAAAATCTAAGTAGTATTTTCTTCACTCGTGGGGAGTGGCGATACAATCTCAGTGTAGTTGCATTGGTCTTCCCATATGGTTTGTTAGTTGGGCCCTTTCCTTCAAAGATCCAAGGTAGTAGGTTTTTGTGATTTAGCATCTTCACGAGCTAAATAAAGTGAAGCAATCTTGTACAGGGTTTCGGAAGGGGGAGTACAAATTCAGGTCATAGGGTTTTAGTGGGATGATAAGCCAGGCCTGTCAAACTTAAGGAAGGAGAGAGAATGATGTTAAAAATGGCAGAGAACACAGCACTGGCAGGGAAACCCGCTTTCTTATCGAGTTGGCGAAGTAGCACAATAAGGAGAACAGAGTATTAGCTTCTTCATCTGCTCCCTCCACCTCAGGCCCCAGTCAAGGGCCTGAGGTGGAGGGAGCAGATGAAAATAAGGCTCTACTAACTGAATAGATAATTTAGAAGAAATCTAGTCAAAGTACAATAATGTTTTTACTTTGATAACTTATGGATGTCTCACCACTTTGTCCTGGACAATCTAGGCAAAGGGGAGAATGGTAAATCTATCCTGTGTAGTTGATATGGCAACCCAAAGTTACACTCAGATGAGAAGAGTACTTTTAGAAGGATTCGGCTGAGGGAACTAGTATCAAAGTAGCATTTGTACTAACTGGTTATTAAAGAGCTGGGAAAAAAATCATCTCATCTGATACAAAAAGGCGATTAAGGTAATAATAAAGAAATCAAAATCAACACCCAGCCATTCATCTATGACTTAGTTACTTAAAACAAAACAACCTTTTCCCCAAACATCACTGTGGTGCATTTTCTTTCTTGGCCACGAGGAAAAGCATTAATAGTATTAATAAATAAAATTTTTGACAGGAAAGTATGTGACCAAAGAATTAACCAAATGTAAACAACCTGAGTGATTTGCTTCTTTGGGTCACTGATTTTCATATTAGTAGCTCTAGCACTAATATCAATTAATTCAATCGAATTAATTGAAGTTGTATCTGTATAATAATGGCTGCCATTCATTGACTGCCTAAGAGAACAGTAAGAGAAGTTTGATTAGGGCTATCTGTTGTAATTAAACATGGGAAGTTCTAGCAATAAAATTTCAGAATTTGGGAAGAGGGATAATAAATTAGATAGGTGGTAAAATTGCTTTTGTTTTATTTTGAAATGAAATTTAGCTTTTGCTCATTTTGAGGACATTAAATCCATTTAGATTCAATGTTGGATGGTAAAATCATGATATTTTAGGGGCAGGTCTGGGGAAGTGGTTTGGAGGATTGGTCAACTTCACTTAAATGTTTATTTTTAACACCCAGTTACTTTTAGTCAACTTTTAACTTCTCAACCAATTCCCTGGCTTGACGGGCAAAAATCATTTTGAAATTAGAAGGACTTTTTCCTAAATATCTGAATTTTTTTTTTCAACTCAGAAGACATGGAGCTGAGGAAAGGAAATTAAGTGAGTGTGGAGAAGGGAATATTAACCTATCATCTTAATGATATTTAGCCAAACAGAGCTTTAGCCACTCATTAAGAACAGAGTGAAGTTCTTTTTTTTCTTTTCCCCTTTGTTTTCCCTCCAGAGTGAAGTTCTTACAACTTGGAGGTACACAGGCTTTTCAGGAGCTAGGAGCAATGCATTTAGAAAATAATTTCTCCTGTGCAGTAGAGAGTTGCTAGTTTCAAGGAAAGATTGCAGCTGCCTCCCAAAATATGAGCCTTTTGCCTCTTTGTTCTCCAAGATTAGTCCTTAAAAGCTGCTCTAAAGAATGAGTTGTTCAGTTTTCTTTCAGTCACCTTAATGGCTTTTTTCGTCCAATTTTTGTTTTTCTATTTAAATAATAATTGAAGGAAATAATCATTTGTCTACAGTTTCATTATCATTACCATCCTGCCTCCATGGCTTTTATAAGTTCAAACTGGCTCAACGAAGAAACACTTTTTGGTTCCATTGCCTTCCACTTAACAAAATATTTACTCTACTATTTTAAGGCCTGCAGTTTTTTCCTGGTCAGTATCAACTATAGTGTGGGGTAGTGAACAGATTATCTTGACAGGCTTGGTAGCAAAAGCATTATACAGCCATTATATGTCTTTTAATATTTATTAAGTGTTGGTGAAACTGTCGACATAGAGTCCCAGTATTTCTGTAAGTCTGCCATTCATTTACCCATGTAAATAGGCCAATCAAATTCAATGGCAAATCAGAGCAAGAAACACTTGACTACATCAATAGGATGGTAGACCACAACCTCAACAGTATCAAAATGTCTTTAGAAACAGGAAAAGGGGTCTAATTAATTGTGAAGAGCAAATAAATGTTTCTATATTTAAATACACACCCGAGTCCCTGACCCCCAAAGCAAATAAGGGGGAAAAAACCAAAACCTTTGATTTTATTTTCCAGAGATGATGAACATTTGTTAATCCAGCATTACTGCCAAAGTTTGAACCAGGACTCCCCCTTGAGCCAGCCTCGTAGTCCTGCCCAGATCTTGATTTCCTTAGAGAGTGAGGAAAGAGGGGAGCTAGAGAGAATCCTAGCAGATCTTGAGGAAGAAAACAGGTGAGTTTTCTTTCTAGCTTTGTCGTTGGTATGCAGAGTGCATACACCTGCACACAGAGAAAAGTGCCAGGAGTCTTCTTAGAGTCGTTCTATGTCTAATTGTTTTCTCCAATAATCTGTTTAGCTCCATGTACAGCTTCTCTTTTTTTCCTTATCTGAAAGAAGAAAATGAATGCAATAGTATAATTAAGAACTCGTATTTTAGGTGGGAAGGGAATTAACACTGGTGGTGGTATTTGATTTGTTGCATGTGTTTCAGAGGCATTGATTTTCTATTTGAGAGTAGAATGTAAGAACAAAGCAGGTCATTTCATTGTATGATTATATGATTTGTACACATGTTTGGCCACATTCTCTCAAAGCGTTTAAGAAAGTAGGTTCATTGGCTTGGTGATACTTGAGAACAGATCAGTTCATCTTATTTCTCATCATCAAATATAGACATCATTTATGCTCACCATCATAGCAGATGAGCGAGATGATTTCAGTTGTCAATCATCACCTGAAAAATAGTAGAAATTGTAGAAGTAAAAGCTGAAAGAAAATTCACAGTGACTGCAGAGAGGGCAAAGATATAAAATCTGGTATATTATGTGGTGTCAGGACAATGCAAATCACTGGACTTGTACTTTTGTATTACATTTCTTAGATCATAGGTCCCTTGGTTAAGAAAGGCTTTTGCACATGATCATTCCTAATTCAGTGGGCCTTCTTTAGACAGATGCCACCAGGCAAGTCTTTAAAGGAGCAATTGCTCACATCTATGGGACTTGAGTACTTGCATCTCTTTGGTTTAGCCCAAGGCACCTAGACTTGGTAATCTAGGCAACACAGTATATCTGAGAACCAGTGCCCTCAGGGAGTATGTCTTCTCAAGATGAAAAAGCAAACTGCCATCCATCCAGTGCTTGCCGCTGCCACTTCCCTCATTCTAGCTCTTAATACCCCTGACCTCTGGCCAGAGCTGCTTACCTGGTTGGACTCCTTTTAGTGTCTTCCCCGCTCCTCCAATAAATCCTCCATACTGACTCTAGCTGTACATCTTTCCAGAACCAAGACCTATCATGGCATTCTTCCATCATTGGATTTCTGCAGCTAGAAAAACCAGCTTCTCAGCTGGGTTTTTAAAACCTTCCACAATTTTCTCTTGATCTGCTTTTACAGCTCCATCTTCTTTTGTACCTGTCTTCTGGCCACACTATTGTAGCTACTGTTTCTGAATGCATCCGGCTGTCATCCACTTTCTGGATCAAGGTCAAGCTGACTTCTCAGCTTAGCTGCTATGCCCCATCTCTTTACTGCCATATCTGACAAAGGAGTCCTACTCATCCTCCATGACCTTGCTCAAAATAATTTTCCGTTGCTCATAGAACTAACTCCTGATTGTTTGCCTTTTTATCAGTTTTTCCCAGTGCCTCACTCTAATGTGTTGGTGAATGTCTTTGGGCCAAGGATCGTGTCTTTATCCTCTCAGTGTCCCCTAGAGTACCCAGCACAGTGTGAATATTTAGTCGGTATGCAGGAAATGTTTGCTAAAAACTTAAGAATATAGCAAGGATGTCACATGAGTACCGACCATCCAGGAGGTAATACTAAACGTTTTGTTGGTTTTAATGGTAACATTATTTTTGGCCTTATTTGTAAGACTTGTTGGCAGTGAAGAACATGGTAGATAAAACATTTCTCTCCACTTTATTGAGGATCATCATTGGTATCCATTTATGTTAAATCTTTAATTATTTTAAGGGTCAAAGTCAAATAGGAAGAAAAAAGTTGGCATTGGCATTATGCATAGAATTTGATGTTACCCAGGAGTAAAAATATTTTTGTGCTATATGATTGTTGCCATTGTGTAATAATCTTTGTATCTCATTGGTCAAGAGCTTTGTCTTGTTTGCTATTAGTGTACTTTCCTTCCATACCATGAAAACCAAGCCAAAGAGTGTTGGTAAAGAGTACTAATAACTATAATTTATATAATTTAATCATTTTCAGAGTACTTGAATGTGTTTCGGGTCATTTAATCTTCCTAAGAGCTCTATAAAGAAGGTGGATGGGAAAATGCAGGTTCAGAGAGGTTCAAATGGCTTGACCCAGATTTCATAATCAGCCAGTGGCAGAACCAAGTTTACATCCAGATTTTCTGACTTAAAATAACCAGCTCCTCCTTGCACCAGACAGTAAAGAAAAGTCATTCTGTGTAAATATCGCTTACATTGAATTGTGGCATATCTCCCGGAATGTACCTTCATTTTAGGAAATATTTTTAAGGACTAGACATGATTAAACCAGTTCATCTATACTTGTGGTATAGTGATAACCACCTTACTCTGAAAGATATCCAAGACCATTCCCCAAGAATGGGATGACTTCTTTGAAAGAAAAGAAAAAAAAATACGCCAAGTTTGCTTAAAGTTTCAAAATGAAGAATCTGGTGTTGATGCCAGTGTTTCTGTAAGTTATCTTGACCTTCAAGTAAAGGTTAGGGTGAACTTCTTTCTCCCTCCACTTTGTCACATTTTTACTTCCTACCAAATCCCAAAGAGATGTCTCTGTAGAGCTCTCCTTCTGAAAATGGCTTGTCTAGTTTCCTTTGCCCTATCCTCTCCTGTTGCACTTCTGTTCAAATTACTTCAGAGCCACAGCTTAGCCTTCGTGATCTTTGAATTCAGTGTGGTTGAAGGAGCCTTGAATTCATCATGTCCTGTCCTTCCTCTGAGAGAGCCCAGGAGGTCATTAGATGCCCTCTCTCAGTGCCTGCCAAGCTGGCTGTATCTCCCAAGTCAAATTGGCTACCTACTCAGACAAATACAAGCATACCTTTAGAGAGAATGGGAGAGGACATTTAAAAATTGAGATTGTCCCATGTCCTTTGGACATGTGCTTACTATATGTGTATTTCGAGATCCTTTATTTGTAGCTATACATCTGCAGATGTCATAGGAAAGAGGCTCGGAGATCCCCCGTTCCTGACTAGATATGTTACTGAATTCTGTTCATCTCATTCATGAGCCCTTCCCCTCAATCCTCTTGGAAAATAGAGAATGGCTAATTTAGAAGTGTCTCGGGGGTGTCTTATCTCTGTCTGTAGAATTTCATTTCTCCCAGTTGTCGTGCATGTCATTCAATAAATATTTGTGGAATAAATCAATGAATAAATGAATTGAAATGAAGCTGCGTTTATTTTAATTGTAGCACTCATGCATGTACTTTGGACTAAAATTCTTTTTGAAACCTAATGTCATAGAGAAAAGCCTTTCAAAAGCTTTTCTTCTACTTGCTTTGCAAAATGCTTCCCCTTTTTAAACTTGCTTGATTAGTGTATTTCTTTGTCGTAAATTTAGAATGTTAAAAATTTATTTTCCAAATTCCAGGCCTTGTATATCTCCCCCACTGGCATTCTCTGAATCTTGGTTTATGCCACAATGATAAGCTAAAAGCTGTGAGCAAAGCTAAAGCTGACTCTGAATTTTCTCAATAGTGATCGTCATAAATTTGGGTGACTGTTGCCGTATCCAGTCTTTACTGTTTCATGTCTGCGTACTGTCTCTCCCTCATACTACAGATAATTTGATGCACCTGTATTTGGTTGAGACCTTTTTGATGTTGAGAACTGACTCCATTGTGTGTCCTTTACATTGCAAACTCAAAGTTTGCTTTGTCCTGCATACATTAAAGCCTGCAATCTCCTGACTAAAATTTGCAGTGTCAAATTCCGACGTATTTTTCCCAGCACTGTCTAAATGAACCCACACTGGCTCTGAAATTCTAGGGATGACCATAGCAGTGAACCGGTAGCCTTTAGGAGAGACAGAAATCGCATTGTCATTCTGCCTGCATACATTCCTCCCAGGTTTAAAAGGAGAGTAAATACGAACCTGATTCACTGTGAAGTCTAAAGTTAATTAAAGTTGTTAGTAGATGTTATATGTCAACAGGAAACTCTGGATTCTTAGTTCCTACTCAGTACCTTTCATATGTCTTTTTGTTGGGCGACCAGTTGTTATACAGCCTAAATTTGCGTTTTTCTCTCGTTCTTTTCATTCCTCCAATGATTATGCAAGATTATTAATGTTACAGTCAAAGAATTTTTAGATTGGTTATGAAACTGAATTAAACTAGTTGGAAATCATGTTTCTGTTGCTTCACTTTGTTGGTGTTTTTTTTACCTATTCATTTATTTATTTCGACAGTCCATGTTATTATATATTAATTTCAGATGTACAGCATAGTGTTTAGACATTTATATAATTTAAGTGATCCCCCTGACTAGTCTAGTACCCACCTGGCACTATACATAGAGTTATTACCGTACTGTTGCTTTACTTTATAAATGACATGATAACTTTGGGCCGGGCTAGTAGTTTTCAATTTTCACAGACTCAGGATGTCTTTATTCTATGTTGTTTTGTGTGAGTCTCCAATGATGGTGAGAAGATAGCCAAGAGGGAAGCTGAAAGGCGTCAGGAGTGGGCATTCCAAACGATGGAGCGTAAGCAGAGGTGTGTCAGGGTGAGGAACAGCAGAAAATGTTTGGGAAACTGCAAACAGTTGTGCTACTAACAAGGCAAGAAATGGGAGGAAATGAGGATGGGCAGGTGGGCGAGGCCAGGAGGGGAGGGCAGGGTGCCATGCTGAGTTGTTGCCCCCTCACTGTGAGCATCATGGTGCAGTACTCACACTCAGGGAGCCACTCAGGGTGTAAGCAGGAGGCATGCTGTTAGATTTGACGCTGACAAACATCACTCAGGCAGCTGTGTTGTGGATAACTTTGAAAAGAACAATACTGACTGAAGGAAATCAAAATGGGAGGTAGCATGGAAACCCAAGAAAGAGATGATTAGGTCCTAAAGTAAGGTAATAGAAATGGGAAAGACAGGCTGAATTTGAGAGAGATTTCATGGGAGGGGCAGAGCTGTTTGATCTGGTGGTTTGGTGGGTCTGGGGAGGGAAGGAATGAATCCCATTTCTGGCGAGTGCGTGCAAGATGATGGTTGTTTGCAGCTAGGACTCACAGTTCAGGAGTAGCAGCAGGTCCCTTCTTTAATTTATTTATATTCTATATTAATATAAATTTACAGTATTTACAATGTTTATAGCAGTCCTTCAAGAGTCAAGTAGCTGGAAGATGGTGAATGGGGTATGGGAGAGGTTGAGTTTGAGATCTTAGTGACATACGTGTAAATGTCTGACAGTGAGAAATAGAACTTTGAAACTTGCAGTAGAGGTGTGGGCCAGAGATATTAGATCTATGAGTCACCAACTCACAGGTGGTAGTTGAAACTGAGAGTGGATTTATCTGCCTAGGGATTGTGTGACAGAAGGAGAACACTGGGCTTGGTAGAACTCTGGAAAATGTGAACATTAAAATGTTTATTTACTTTAATTTTTTAATAGGTAATATCAAAATCCGAAGGGTTCAAAAAAGCATATAGAGAAAAGTGAGTCTTTCTTCAACCCTACCCCCTAGCGGTAGTGTTCCTGGCTCTGGAAGCTACCACATTTATTGGTTTGTTGTGTACCCTTTCAAAGATACTCTCCGCATATGAAAATATTTGCAAATATATTTGTGGTCGTTAGGATTATTCCACACAATGGCATGTAGTGTTCACTCTGGTCTTCTCTTTTTACTTAAAAATCCCTAATTATTTTTCTCACGCTAGAGGAAGATACCAGAACAGGGAAAGAGAGCTTGAGAATGATTGCATTGGTAATGAATAGAGACTGATTCCCATAGCTGGTCTATACGTTTTCTTTTTAAAGTTGGACTAGGGGAAAAGAGTAGTATTCGAGAAATTTAAGGAAACTAGGCCGTCATGTCACCTGGTAACATAAGCCTCCAAAACAAAGGGCTGCAGAGTATTTTTAGAAAGGGAGCTCATTTTCCCCACGTAAATCAGCCAGCCAAGATCTTTTATGGCAAGAGAAGCTACCATAGGAAGAGAAGCTGAAGGGCATGCTCATGGCATTTAATAAGCTGTACGAGGGTCAACAACCTCAGCTCCACTCAGGCAGGGAGGGCAGGTACATGGGGTGGGGTCACCATGATTCAGAGGCTCAGTTTCTAACTAACCAGTCCACTAACTCAATTTCCCTCACTTTATCCAGAGTTAATTGAAGCCTGAGGGGACCAATTCATGCAATCCAATTCATGGAAGTAGATGGATAACCCAGAATGGCAATTTTATTTCTCCCTTTATCCTAATTCTCTGTCTTTTAAACTGTCTTGTTATATAAATCTGTTTATGTTGCCTTAAACCTTTTTTGTGGAACAGCGTAGGATTTAAGTATAAATACTAAATCGATTAAAAGGGGGAATATATGTTTTTCAGAGACTAGAGTTGCTGCTCCATTCTACCATGTTTCCCTGAAAATAAGACCTCGCCGGACCATCAGCTCTAATGTGTCTTTTGGAGCAAACATTAATATAAGCATCAGAGCTGATGGTCCGTCTAGGTCTTATTTTCGGGGAAACACAGGGTCCTGTGTCTTAGAATCAGATATCTTGGGAATCAGAATAAAAATCAAATTGTTGTCCAGTGAGCGTAGAATCTTGGCATAGGAAATTGGATAGACATGAGGGCTGTTTCGTACTACCAAAAAGTGGAAGTCGTCCCTCTCTGGTGATAAAAAAAAAATTCACAACTTACAGGTACAGCTAGCCGCCATATCCCTGGAACAGGCTGGATAAAAGCTGAAGTTGTTACAGTCCAATTTCCCGGTTTAGATCCTCCGTGAAGACCCCCATCCTTCTTTTGCCTTTCATTACCAGACCATCCTGCTACAGAATTGATTGTAGTCATAACTTGCTTTAGTTACTCCGCAGGCCTAAGGATATAATTCCATTCAATTCAGCAGATAGTCAGTGAATGTTTAATGTGTTTTTCAAACTGACAGGACTACAAAAATGAATAAGCCTTGGTTCTCACTCTCTTGGAGGTCAAAATTTAATAAAAGGCATTAAAATATAAACAAGTAATTATAACCCAGTGCTACAAGTGCTTTAGGGCCACAGATGTGAATGATTAATTCTGTCTGAGAGATTCGAGAGCCCTTCACAACGGGAATTGATGATAAAAACTGAATAAGAGTTTTCCAGGCTGAGAGAGGAGGAAACAATGAGCTTTCCAGACCAGTGGGACAGTGAGTAATGTGTGGCCAGAGCACAGAGTGAGAATAACAGAGTAGTAAACTGTAGATGGAGACTACTGTTTGAAGGACTTTATGTGTTCGACTAAGGAATTTGGGTGTTATTCTATCAGCAGTTGAACAGTGAAGATGTAAAAAACAAATTTTTATTAGTTTCAGGCGTACGAGACAACATAGTGACAGTGAAGGTTTTTTTGAGAAGGGAAAAATTGAGAAAAATAATTGTAGGCAGGGAGCTGAAGACATAGAGATTGGTAGAATGACAGTGGAAGTTTGTTGAAAGATGGCCAGGTTCTGAACTAAGGATGCCTTAGGCAAGTGAAGAAGGAATGGGGAAATGGGACGCTCACACTAAATGAATGAGGCCAGGAGAGAAGGGAGAAGGAGGAGTTGGGGAACTGGGAAAGGAACCTTAAAAAGCAAACAAAACAACATAGTGCACACGGGAAAAGCTACTGATTTGCAAAGGTCAGGGACTAGAGAAAAAGAACTACATATTGGGTATATTGAGTTCTGTTGGCCCAAGGACATTCAAATAGAAATTTCCTGTATTGATGTTATGTATTCACTTTCCAAAAAGGATTTGGGGGGGAAAAAAAAGGGCAATAAGATTCCCACAGTATAAATGGTAAATCAGTGAACATAGTAGGGATTAGCATAGTTGATATCATTAAACTTCAAATTTGGTTTGATTGGCTCTGCCGCCTGGAGGATGAGAGGAAACATAATGATTTAATGTTCCACGAAAGTAGCATGCAACTTCTGAGAAAACACCATAGTTTTTCTGGCTCTAATTAATAACAACAACAACAAACAAATAGCTGTTATCTGAGTGCTTGCTATAAACAGGAACTGTTGTGAGTACATGTAAGATCTTATGTAATCCTTACAACAACCCTATGAAGAAGCGCTCATTTCCAGAATAAAGAATCCACAGCACCAAGTGTGAAGGACACGCCATACAGCTACGTAGCAAGGAATGGGTCCTGGATTCCAACTCAGGCAATCCTGGACTCTTAAGTAGTGTTACACTTGATGTGATTATTGGCTAGTGTCCTCATCAATGTTTTTATAGCAAAGAACAAAGGAAATCTTATGTGGCTGCCTCTAGTGTCCTTTGATAAGTGTGGAAAGCTTAACATTAAAGACCAAAGAAATGATGACAGTTTTCCAAGGATAAAGGTCACTGTTGCCCAAAATGTGTTCTGCAGAATACTTCTAAGATATGCTTAAGAAAAATGATTCCAAGGACAGATCAGCTTTTGGAAATACTTGTATTGGAAAGTCCTGAGTAAATTAGCATTTGCATTGAGTCTAGAAGTAAAGAAACATGATTAGCTTTGTGTAACCCAATATTGCTTACACATACTTGACCCACAGCCCAATTGTAATGTTCTATAGAACACACTGTGGTAAGAAATTCAGGTCTGTGACAAACTCGGAAAAACAGGCAAGGAGATAGAACAGTTGGCTCTCTTTGTGGGTGTGGAGAAGCCTAGCCATCATCTTTCTGGGGACGTCATAGGAAGTAGCTATAACAGGTATCTGTGCAGACGAAGCCTGGATTTTTCTCACAAAAGTAACTTTTTATTTGCTCTGGCAGTAAAGCCCTATAAACCTAGAGACCAGAAAGGTAGGCATTAAATCATCTCCCATGACCATAGAAAATTCTTTGTACTCTTTTTATGGACTATCTCACTGAGTAACCTGGCTTTCCAGTGAAACTACCAACAAAAACTTCCATCAATAACTTCACAAAATTAATTTGTTTATGGAGTTCTTAATTGTTATTAACTGGTTGAATTTTGAAGGATGTCTACCAACAGACAGAAACTTTTTTTTAATTAAAATTTATTGGGGTGACAATGGTTAGTAAAATTACAGAGGTTTCAAGTGTACAATTCCATAATGCATCGTCTATATATCACATTGTGTGTTCAACACAGAGTCAGTTCTCCTTCCATCACCATATATTTGATCCCATTTACCCTCTGCTACCACCCCTCCCCCCTTATCTCTGGTAACCGCTAAACTATTGTCTGTGTCTATGAGTTTTTGTTTCTTTGTTTGTCTTGTTTCTTTGTTGCTTTCAGGTTCATATCCCACATTATCAGTGAAGTCATGGTTCATGGTTCTTGACCTTTTCTGTCTGACTTATTTCACTTAGCATAATTATCTCGAGAGCCATCCATGTTGTCGCAGATGGCAGTATTTCATCTTATGGCAGAATACTATTCCATTGTGTATATATACCACATCTTCTTTATCCAATCATCTGTTGAAGAACACTTTGGTTGTTTCCATGTCTTGGCCACCATAAGTAAAGCTGCAGTGAACATCGGAGCACATGTATCTTTACAGACAAATGTTTTCAGACTTTTTGGGGTATATACCCAGAGAGGGATTGCTGGGTCATATGGTAATTCTATTCATAATTTTTTGAGGAACCTCCACACTGCCTTCCATAACGGCTGCACCAGTCTGCATTCCCACCAACAGTGTATGAGGGTTCCTTTTTCTCCACAGCCTCTCCAACACTTGTTACTATTTGTCTTGCTGATGATAGCCATTCTGACTGGGGTGAGGTGATATCTCATTGTGGTTTTTATTTGCATTTCTCTGATGATTAGTGATGTTCAGCATCTTTTCATGTCTGTTGGCCATCTGTATGTTCTCCCATTTTTTAATTGCATTGTTTGTTTTTTTGTTGTTGAGTTGTATGAGTTCCTTATATATTTTGGATATTAGCCCCTTATCGGAGGCGCTGTTTGCAAATATCCTCTACCGTTCTGTTGGTTGCCTCTTTATTTTGTCGATGGTTTCTTTTGCTGTGCAGAAGCTTTTTAGTTTGATATAGTCCCATTCATGTATTTTAGCTTTTACTGCTAAAATAAGGTCAAATTCATAAAATGCTCTTTGAACCCAAGGTCCATAAGTTTAGTGCCTATGTTTTCTTCTATGCAGTTAATTGTTCCAGGTCTGCCGTTAATTGTTTAGGTCTTTGATCCATTTTGAGTTAATTTTGGTACATGGTGACAGATAGCAGTATAGTTTCATTCTTTTGCACGTGGCTATCCACTTCTCCCAGCACCATTTATTGAAGAGGCTGTCTTTTTTCTTTTGTATGTTTTTGGCTCCTTTGTCGAAAATTATCTGTCCATATTTATGTGGGTTTATTTCTGGGTTCTCTATTCCACTGGTCTATGTGTCTGTTTTTCTGCCAATACCATGCTGTTTTGATTATTGTAGCCCTATAGTACAAGCTAAAGTCAGGGAGTGTGATACCCTCCAGTATTGTTCTTTTTTCTTAAGATTGCTTTGGCTATGCAGGATCTTTTGTGGTTCCAAACAAATCTGATGATTTTTTGTTCTATTTCTTTAAAAAATGCCTTTGGGATTTTGATGGGGATTGCATTAAATCTGTATATTGCTTTGGGTAATATGGCCATTTTAACTATGTTGATTCTTCCAATCCATGAGCACGGAATGTCTTTTCATTTCTTTGTGTCTTCAATTTCTTTTAAAAATGTCTTACAGTTTTCAGTTTATAGGTACTTCACATCCTTGGTTAAGTTTGTTCCTAGGTATTTTATTCTTTTTTTTTTTTGCAATTGCAAAGGAATTATTATTTTTCTGAGATTTCATTGTTAGTATATAGGAATGCAATAGATTTTTGTATGTTGATTTTTGTAGCCAGCGACTGGACTGTATTCGTTTATTGTTTCTAATAGCTTTTTGGTGGAGTCTTTAGGGTTTTCTATATAAAGCATCATGTCATCTGCAAAGAGTGACAGTTTTACTTTTTCATTCCCAATTTGGATGCTTTTTATTTCTTTCTCTTGCCTGATTGCTCTGGCAAGGACTTCCAACACTATGTTGAAAAGCAGTGGTGACGGGACAGCCCTGTCTTGTTCCTGAACGTAATGCAAAGGGCTTCAGTTTTTCACCGTTAATTATGATAGTAGCTGAGGGCTTGTCATATATGGCCTTTATTCTGTTAAGGTTTTTTCCTTCTATACCCATTTTATTAAGTATTTTAATCATAAATGGATGTTGTATCTTGTCAAAGACAGCAACTTTTGCCTCTCTCACAATTACTGTTGAATCTTTGTTTTTCACTAGTTAGATGCAAAGGTGAGTTGTTACTCGAGGCCATTCCTGGATTGTGATATAAAAGTGTATTATCAACACATGGGAAGGTATTTCTCCCTCTTTATCTTATAACAGAAATGCAGGTGTGGCATTCATCTCAACAGAAGGTGAAGGTATACATTTAAAAGATGTGTAGCTTGTATATGGTCCTGTGTAATGCTGCTTGGGGAAGCTGATTCCTTTCTTTCTGGCACTGAAATGTTCAAGAGGATAAATAATCAGTACATCACCCTTGTGTGGCTTGGTGCTTAGTAAGTTCCATATCATAAAGCTCATGGCTAAAGGAGACATCCAAGAGACTGTTGAAAAGACTCATGTGGAGTTTAGAAGAGAAGCCTGGATTGAGGAGTAATGGGTTGGGGGAGGTGGCGTCACGTCATGGGCTCAGAGGAGGTAGAAGCTTAGGAAGAGGATAGGGTCATTTTGGGAAGAGAATATATATGGACAGAAGACCAAGGACCTCCTGGTGTACTTCATTGTAATTGGGTATGCCCAGTTAGAAATGGTTTCCTGGTATGTATTACTTACGGAAATGGATGACTTCTGTAGATGCCTGAACTCATCCTTTTAAAAAAACTATTATTAATAATTAAAGTTGACCTTTTCCTGTATCTCGAAATTCTGGGTTACCTTATCGTACCACTCTGTCTGCTACCATGTTTCGCCGAGAATACTAAGACTTAGCAAGACAATCAGCTCTAATGCGTCTTTTGGAGCAAAAATTAAGATAAGACCCAGTATTATATTATATTATATTATATTATATTATATTATATTATATTATATTATATTATATCCGGTGTTATATTATATCACATCATATATCGTATCATATATCATATCATATCATATCATATCATACCCGGTCTTATAGTAAAATAAGACCAAGTCTTATATTAATTTTGCTCCAAAAGATGCATTAGAGCTGATGTCCTGGCTAGGTCTTATTTTCGGGGACACATGGTAATTATAAGTCATAAGTAAGTCCATCTGATCCTTTTCTTAGTATCATTTCAAAGATAGAAATAATCTGTATTTTCAGCTTTAGCAGTGAGCAAAATTCCCAGTCCTTTTACATTAGTGTAAGGGTTTTCACCATGGTTGAACTAAATAACATCCCATACCCTAGAAGGTGAGCTCTTCAAGATTAAAGAACAGTGTGTCACATATCTCTATCTCTATAGTGCTGGGTGTAGAAATGTGTTGATTAAATGGATAGGTGAATACCCTTTGGAGAGTTTCTGTTCTGTGATGGATTTTTTGGCTGATTTTCAGCTGTCTTCTTTGTTTTTCTCATTTCTTACGTTATTGTTCTTTCCCCAAATCCCTTAATATACCATTTAGGTTGTCATGTCATTTTCTATTAGACTGAAAACATCTAAGTTGTGTAGGTTAACCCTGACTTGAGTGTTTTCTGTGCTTATTTTTAGACTATTTTTTTAAGTTCATCATCTGAAAATACTAAAAAGTGTCTACATAGATAATTCTGCAGGCATGTACACACCATTTTTCTTTTATGTACCTGGGTTAAACTTCATTCCTCCATAAGAGGAAAGAGCATTAGAAAATCATGTCTTCACTGGGGAAATATCTTTTGTGCTATGAGAAATAGAATTTTGAATCTAGAACTTAACCTTTTTTTCCAGAAATTTCTTTATAAATCCTCACATCAACCCCTTCAATTTTTTTCTGGTTATAATTTCTTGATGTTTTTCTTTTCTTTTTAAATTATAGTTGACATATAATATCATGTTAGTTTTATGTATACAACATAGTGATTAGACATTTATATTCCTGATGAAGTTATCACGATAGGTCTAGTACCATATGTCACCATACATACTTTACGATATTATTGGTTATATTCTGTGTGCTATACATTATATCCCTGTGACTTATTTCTATAACTGGTAGTTAGTACTTCTTAATCCCTTCACCTTTTTCATCCATCACCCCACCTCCTTCCTTTCTGGCAAACATCAGTTTGTTCTGGTTTATTTTGAGTTTGTTTCTGTTTAATTTTGTTTGTTCATTTGTTTTGTTTTGTAGATTCCACATGTAAATGAAATAAAATGGTATATGTCTTTCTCTGTCTGACTTATTTCATTCTAGGTCCATCCATGTTGTCACAAATGGCAAAACTTCATTCTTTTTTATTGCTGAATAATATTCCATTATATATGTACTGCATCTTCTTTATCCATTCATCTGTCGATGGACATGTGGGTTGCTTCCGTATCTTGGCTACTATAAATAGTGCTGCACTGAACACAGGGGTGCATGTATGTTTTCAAATTAATGTTTTCAATTTCTTTGGCTAAATACCCAGAAATTGGGGATTGCTGAGTTATATGGCAATTCTATTTTTAATTTTTTTGAAAAATCTCCATACTATTTTACATAGTGGCTGCACCAATTTTACATTCCCACCGACGGAGCACAAGGGTTCCCTTTTCTGCATATCTTAGCCAAAACTTCTTACCATGTTTCCCTGAAAATAAGACCGGGTCTTATATTAATTTTTGCTCCAAGAGACACATTAGGGCTTATGTTCTGGGGATGTCATCCTGAAAAATCATGCTAGGACTTATTTTCCGGTTAGGTCTTATTTTCGGGGAAACACGGTAGTTGTCATTTTTGGTAATAGCCATTTAACAGGTGTGAGGTGATTATCTCCTTGTGGTTTCCAATTACATTTCCCTGATGATTAGTGATGTTGAGCATCTTTATATATGTCTATTGGTCATTTGTATGTCTTCTTTGGAGAAATGTTTGTTCAGGTCCTCTGCTATTTAAAACAAAAAAAAAAGCTTTTATTTATTTTAAGTGTGTTTTTCCAGGACCCATCAGCTCCAAGTCAAGTAGTTGTTTCAAAGTAGTTGTAGAGGGTGCAGCTCACAGTGGCCCATGTGGGGATTGAACTGGCAACATTGTTAAGAGCTTGCACTCTAACCAACTGAGCTAAGCAGCCCGCCCCTCCTCTGTTATTTTTCAGTCAGATTGTTTGTTTGTTTGTCTAATGTTGAATTGTATGAGTTCTTCATATATTTTAGATATTAACTCCTTATCAGATGTATTATTGGCAAATGCCTTCTCCCATTCAGTAGGTTACCTTTTTGTTTTCCTTCATGGTGTGAAAGCTTTTAGTTTGATGTAGTTCCATTTATTTTTGCTTTTATTACCTTTGCTCTAGGAGATATATCCAAAAAAATATTGCTAAGACCTGTCTGTATCAAAGAGTTTACTGCCTATGTTTTCTTCTATATATTATGGCTTGAGGCCTTATATTTAAGTCTTTAATCCATTTTGAAGTTGTTTGTTTATGTTGTAAGAAAGTGGTTGTTTCTTTTTTTTTTTTTTTGCAGGTAGCTGTCTAGTTTTCCCCACACCATTTATTGAAGAGACTGTCCTTACTCTTTGTATATTCTTGCCTCCTTTGTCATAGATTAATTGACCATAAAAACATGGTTTTATTTCTGGGTTCTATATTCTGTTTCATTGAACCATGTGCCTGTTTTTGTGCCAGTACCATACTGTTTTGATTACTGTACCTTTATAGTATAGTTTGAAATCTAGGAGTGTGATACCTCCCCCTTTGTTCTTTTTGTTATTACTAGTTTAAGGTGTACAAAACAACATAGCGATTAGACATTTACACACCTCACAAAGTGATAACCCCACCAAGTCTCCTACCCATCTGATATCATACATGGTTATTACAATACCACTGACTATGTTCCCTATACTATATTTTACATCCTGTGACTATGTATTTTTTTAAAATTATAGTTGACATTCAATATTATTTTATATTAGTTTCAGATGTACAGCATAGTGGTTAGGCATTTATATAATTTATGACGTGATCCCGCCAATAAGTCTAGTACCCATCTGACGCTATGTATAGATTTAAAATTTTTTAAACTAGATTCCCCATACTGAACTTCACATCCCCATGACTATTTTGTAACTACCAATTTGTACTTCTTAATCCCTTCACCTTTTTCACCCATCCCCCCAACCCGCCTCCCTTCTAGCAACCATCAGTTTGTTCTCTGTATCTATGAGTCTATTTCTGTTTTGTTCGTCTGTTTATTCTGTTCTTTAGATTCCACATATAAGTGAGATCATATAGTGTTTGTCTTTCTCAGTCTGACTTATTTCACTTAACATAATACTCTCTAGGTACATCCATGTTGTTGCAAATGGTAAGATTTCATCCTTTCCTGAGGCAGAGTAATACTCCATTGTATAAATATACCACAGTTTCTTTATCCAGTCATCTATTGATGGGCATTTCGGTTGTTTCCATATTTTGGCTATTGTGAATAGCACTGCAGTAAACATAGGGGTACATATATCTTTTCGAATTAGTGTTTTGGATTTCCACCCAGAAGTGGAATTACTGAGTCATAAGGTACTTCTATTTTTAATTTTTTGAAGAACCTCCATACTGTTTTCCATAGTGGCTGCACCAGTTTGCAATCCCACCAATGGTGCACAAAGGTTCCCTTTTCTTTACATCCTTGCCAACACTTGTTTGTTGATTTATTGATGATGGCCATTCTGACAAGTGCTAGTTGATACCTGATTGTGGATTTTATTTGCATCTCTCTGATGGTTAATGCCTATTGGCCATCTGTATGTCCTTTGGAGAAATGTCTATGCAGGTCCTCTGCCATTTGTTAATTGGATTGTTTGGGGTTTTTTTTGGTGTTTAGTTATGAGTTTTCTATAAATTTTGGAGATTAACCCCTTATCAGATGGATCATTGGCAAATGTCTTCTCCCATCCAGGAGGATGTCTTTTCATTTTGTTGATGGTTTCCTTTGCTGTGTAAAAACTTTAGTTTGATGTATTCCCATTTGTTTATTTTTTTCTGTTGTTTCCCTTGCCTGAGGAGATATATCAGTAAAAATATCACTAAGAGCAATGTCAGAGAGTTTACTGCCTATATTTTCTTCTAGAAGTTTTATGGTTTCAGGTCTTACATTTACGTCTTTAATCAATTTTGAGTTTATTCTTGTGTATGGAGTAAGTTTCATTTTTTTGCATGTATCTGTCCAGTTTTCCCAGCATTACTTACTGAATAGACTGTCTTTAACCCATTGTATATTCTTGCTTCCTTTTGCCATAGATTAAATGACCATAGCTGCATGGGTTTATTTCTGGGCTTTCTATTCTGTTCCATTGATATATGTATCTGTTTTCATGCCAATACCATGCTGTGTTGATGACTGTGGAATTGCAGTATAGTTTTTCTTTTATTTTTTTTAAAGATTTTACGGGGGAAAGGAAACACAACTTTATTGGGGAACAGTGTGTACTTCCAGGACTTTTTCCAAGTCAAGTTGTTGTCCTTTCAATCTTAGTTGTGGAGGGCTCAGCTCAGCTCCAGGTCCAGTTGCTGTTGTTAGTTGCAGGGGGCACAGCCCACCATCCCTAGCGGAGTTGGAGTTGAACTAGCAACCTTATGGTTGAGAGCCCACTGGCCCATGTGGGAATCGAACCAGCAGCCTTCGACATTAGGAGCACGGAGCTCCAACTGCCTCAGCCACCGGGCAGGCCCCTGCAGTATAGTTTCATATCAGGTAGTGTGATACCTCCAGCTTTGTTCTTCTTTCTCAAGACTACTTTGGGTATTTGGGTCTTTTGTGGTTCCATCAAATTTGGGGATTATTTGTTCTAGTTCTATGGAAAATGCTATTGGTATTTTGATAGGAATTGCATTCAATCTGTAGATTTTTTTGGGTAGGATTGACATTTTAATGATGATACTAATTCTTTCAACCCATGAGCATGGTATATCTTATCATGTATTTGTGTCTTCAATTTTAGGTTGTCCAATTTCTTGGCATATACTTGTTTGTAGTATTCTCTTATAATCCTTTGTATTTCTGTGGTGTCAGTTGTCACTTTCATTTCTGAATTTATTTATTTGGGCCCTCTTGTTTTCTTGATGAGTCTGGCTAAAGGTTTATCAATTTTGTTTATCTTTTCAAAGAACCAGCTCTTAGTTTTATTGATCTTTTATATTGTACTTTTAGTCTCTATTTCATTTATTTCTTTTTTTTTTTTTTTAAAGATTTTTATTGGGGAAGGGGAACAGGACTTTATTGGGGAACAGTGTGTACTTGCAGGCCTTTTTTTTTCCAAGTCAAGTTGTTGTCCTTTCAATCTTAGTTGTGGAGGGTGCCGTTCAGCTTCAAGTTTTTGTCCTTTCAATCTTAGTTGTGGAGGATGCAGCTCAGCTCCATGTCCAGTTGCCGTTTCTAGTTGCAGGGGGCACACCCCACCATCCCTTGCGGGAGTCGAACCGGCAACCTTGTGGTTGAGAGGACACACTCCAACCAACTGAGTCATCTGAGCCATCCGGGAGCTCAGCGGCAGCTCAGCTCAAGGTGCTGTGTTCAATCTTAGTTGCAGGGGGCGGAGCCCACCATCGCTTGCGGGATTCGAGGAGTTGAACCAGCAGCTTTGTGGTTGTGAGCCCACTGGCCCATGTGGGAATCGAACCGGCAGCCTTCGGAGTTAGGAGCATGGAGCTCTAACCGCCTGAGCCACTGGGCCGGCCCCTCATTTATTTCTGCTCTCATCTTTATTATGGCCTTCCTTCCATTAGGTTGGTGCAAAAGTAATTGCGGTTTTTGCAGTTATTTTTAACCTTTTAAACCGCAATTACTTTTGCACCAGCCTAATACTTATTATGGGCTTTGTTTGTTCCTTTACTAGTTCCTTTAGGTGTAGGTTAGATTATTTATTCAATAATTTTCTGGTTTTTTGACATAGGCCTATGTAACTATGGATTTCCCTCTTGGAACTGCTTTTGCTGTGTCTCATAGATCTTGGATCATTGTCTTTCCATTTTCGTTTGTCTTAAGATATTTTTTATTTTCTCCTTGATTTCTTCAGTATTCCATTGATTGGTTGGTAGGATGTTGTTTAACCTCTACGTGTTTGTGTTTTTCTAGTTGTCTTTTACTAACTGATTTTTAGTTTTATACCATTGTGACCAGAGAAGATGCTTCTTGATATGTTTCAATCTTCCTAAATTTATTGAGACTTGTTTTGTAGCCTAATGTGTGGTGTATCTTGGAAAATGTTCTATGTGCACTTGAAAACGAATATGTTTTCTGCTGTTTGGGGGTGGAATAGTCTGTAAATATTTAAGTGAATCTGGTTAAGGCATTATTTAAAGCCACTGTTGCCTTGTTGATTTTCTGTCTGGGTGAGATCTCCATTGCTATAACTGGGTGTTAAAGTTCTCTACTATTATTGTATTACGGTCAATGTTTCTCTTTATGTCTGTTAATATTTGCTTTATATATTTGTGTGCTCCCATGTTGGATGTGTAGATGTTTACAAGTATTATATTCTCTTGTTGGATTGATCCCTTTATCATTATGTAATGCTCTTATTTGTTTCATGTTAAAGCCTTTGTTTTAAATTCTATTTTGTCTGATATAAATACGTATTGCTATCCCAACTTTCTTAACATGTCCATTTACATGAAATACCTTCTTATATCCCTTCACTTTCAGTCTAGGTGTATCATTCAATCTGAAGAGTGTCTTGTATGCAGTGTATGTATGGGTTTTGTTTGTTTATTCACTCAGCCACCCTCTGTCTTTAGATTGGAGCATTTAGTCCATGTACATTTAAAGTATAATTATTGATAGGAATATAGTTATTGCCATTTTATTATTGTTTTCCAGTTGTTTTTGTAGTTTTCCCCGTTCCTTTTTTCTCTCTCACTCTTCTCTTGCACATTGATGACTTTCTTTGGTGATTTCTTTGGATTCCTTTTTCTTTATTTTTTTGTGTACCTATCATAGGTTTTCAGTTTGTGGTTACCATGAGATTGTTATAACAATCTATGCTTATAGCTGTCTATTTTAAGTTGAGGGTCACTTAAGTTAAAACGCATTCTAAAAGCACTACAACTTTTACTCAGCCCCCCATGTTTATGTTAGTGATATCATATTTTATATCTTTTTTTGTGTGTGTATACCTTATTTTTTTTATACCTTAACTTATTATTGTAGTTACGCATGGTCTTACTGTTTTTGTCTTTTAACCTTCACACTAGCTTTGCAATCAGTCGATCAACTACTTTCACTAAATATTTGCCTTTATCAGTGAAATTTTTTTCTTTCCTATATTTTCTTATTTTCAGTTTTGGCATTTTCATTTCCACTTACAGAAATCCCTTCACCATTTCTTGTAGTACTGGTTTAGTAGTGATGCACTCCTTTAGCTTTTACTTGTTTGGGAAACTCTCCTTCAATTCTGAATGATAACCTTGCTGGGTACAGTAATCTTGGTTGTAGGTTTTTTCCTTTCATCGTTTTCAATATTTCCTGCCATTCCCTTCTGGCCTACAAAATTTCTGCTGAAAAATCAGCTGATAAACTTAGGGGAGCTCCCTTGTAGGTAACTGCGTTTCTCTTACTGCTTTTAAGATTCTTTGTCTTTAACATTTGGCATTTTAATTATGATGTGTCTTGGTATGGGCCTCTTTGGGTTCATCTTGTTTTAGAATCTGCGCTTCCTAGAATTGTATGCCTGTTTCCTTCACCCCTTTAGGGAAGTTTTCTATCATTTCTTCAAATAGGTTTTCAATCCCTTGCTCTCTTTCTTCTGTTACCCATATAATGCGAATGTTGGTATGCTTGGTGTTGTCCTAGAGGTCTTCCTTCTATCCTCATTTAAAAAAATTTCTTGCTGCTCTGATTGGGTGATTTCCACTACCTTGTATTCCAACTCGCTGACTCCTCTTCTGCATCATCTACTTTGCTGTTGATTTCCTCTAAGGTATTTGTATTTCAGTTATTGTGTTCTTTAGTTCTGATTGGTTCTTTTTTTATATTTTCTGTCTCTTTGTTCAACTTCTCACTGGGTTAATGTATTGTTTTCCCAAGTTCATTGAGCATTCTTATAACTCATGTTTTGATCTCTGTTTCTGCTAGATTGCTTCTCTCCATTTCATTTAGTTCTTTTTCTGGGTCTTGTTCTTTTACTTGGAAAATATTCCTGTGTCTCCTCATTTTGACTGCCTCTCTGTGTTTTTGTGTTTTAGGTATATCTGCTATATCTCCTAGTCTTGAAACAGTAGCCATTTGTAGAAGGTGTCCTGTGGGACCCAGTGGCACAATCCCTTTGATTACCAATGTCAGCTGCTCCAAGGGTGTCCTCTGTATGGGTTGCATGTGCCCTCTTGTTGTAGTTTGGCTGCAGTTGCTTCGGACGTGCCAGTGGGTGGGGTTGACCCTCAGACTGGTGTAAGGACTGACCACAACTGCTGTAGACAATCTGATGTGTAGGGGCCTGTGCTATGGAGCAGTAGTTGCTTTTTTGTGGGGCTCTGGTGCTAGCTGAGGCTGCCTATCAGGTGAATCAGTTGTGGCTCTGCTTGGGAGGGGATCCATTTCAGGCCTAGGCTGGGTGCTGCTTGTGTTGGGCTTGGGGCAGTGGCTGGGTAATAGGTATGATGGGAGCCAAAGCCAGCTGCCATTTGTGCCAGATGTGTGGCTGCTTGGAAAAGGCTGCACTGCAAGCTAAGGCTGGCTACCCCTTGTGTTAGGCTTGGGGCCACTTGGTAGGAGCTCCAATAGAAGCTGAGGCTGGCCATCACCTGTGCTAAGCATGGGGGCACTTGGAAAATGCAGTGGTGTGAGCTTGGAAAATGCAATGGCGTGAGCCGAGACTGACTGCCACATGTGTGGGAGGTCTGAAACCTTTTGAAAGAGGCTCCAGCTGGGATGAGAAGGTTGGGTGGGGCAAATGGTATTAGCCAGGTTAATGGAGAGTGACAGATTTGGCACCTGCCTGAGCCTGGCCAGCCAGGTGGAAGGACAGCACAACAAAGGAAACAAAGGAATAATTGCTCCTGCCAGTGCTTTCATCCCTAGACAGAGTTCCCACAGATCCCTGCCCCTCCAGCCCTCACCCTCAAGCTAGACAATTTCATTCCTCCCTGTACGACCCAGGCACTTCTCAAACTGCTGCCTTTGCACTGTAGCTTGGAACAAGTGTTTGTGCTTGAGCCCTTTCAGAGCAGTGTCTTGGTCTCCCACGGCCCTTCCTCTCTTGTGCACATAATCCCTGTTGGTTTTTAGAACCAGGTATCATGGGGACTCCTCTCCTGGCACAGGTTTCCCAGGCTGGGGAGCCCAGTGTGGGGCTTGAACCCCTTGCTCCTCAGGCTGAGTCATTCCTCGCATTTGTGGGTGTGGGGCCTGACCAGAACGCATCCCTCTTCTGCCTACCTGTTTCAACATGGCTTCTTCTTTATATCCTTAGTTTTAGGAATTCTGTGCAGCTAGACTTCAGGTGGTTCTCAGTGATGGTTGATCTATATTTAGTTGTAATTTTGCTGTGTTTGTGGAAGAAGGTGAGTTCAGAATCTCCTTATGCTGCCATATTGACCCTGCTTCTGGAACTTATTTTTTTATAGGAGTTTTATTGAGCGATAATTTACATGCCGTATAATTCACCCATTTAAAGTGTATAATTCACTGGTTATAAGGATAGTCACAGTTGCATGACCATAATCATGCATTCCATTTTAGAACAGCTTCTTCACCCCAAAAAGAAAACCCATACCCGTTTCAGTCATTCTCCATATCTCCCAAAACAACGCCACCTGAGTCCTGGATTATCACTGATCTGCTTTTTGTTTATGGATTTGCTTATTTTGGACATTTCATATAAATGAATCATACAATAGGAGATCTTTTGTAACTGGCTTCTTTCACGTAGCATAATGTTTTAAAGAATAACTGTGTTGTAACATGGATTCATACATTCTTTTTTATTACTGAATGCTATTCCCTCATATGGATAGACCACATTTTTTTAATCCATTCAGCAGTTGGTGGACCTTTGGATTGTTTTCACTTACTGGCTATTATGGATAATGCTGCCATGAACATTCGTGTACAACTACTGAGGCTTATTTTAAAGAAAGGATTCTGTAGTTTTTGTCGTTGTACTAGAGGAGGCCATAGGATCAGATATGGCAAGAGTGTATAGCAGTGTGTGCCAGGAAGTAAAAAAAAATAGGCCATCAAGATGAACTTTCTGGGAGTATTTAAGGCCAAGTCTAACTACTCATGAGGGACTCAAGCCAGGACACGCAAAGCTTAAAATTGTGATTCTCCTAGAGACTGTTATGGCTTTTTGCTGACCACAGACAATGGAAGTTTGATATTTTACTGTATTTGTCTGAAACTTGAAACACTCTTTACCCAATGGTACCATTCCTGGGGACTAGACTTCCTCACATTTAAAACCTCTCCAATCCTAGTGTACTTTTTGAGTGGTGAAGACTTAGCTACTGTCATTTTTGTCTTGGGTTTGATTTGTCTGCCTTATTTCCAGGTATAACAGGATTTCTTATGAATTCTTCTCTTCTTGCATTGAACTTTTGATTAATACACATACTCTATAGACAATGTCAGGAATTTGTGAAAAATATCTCAGTAGTTGAAGATACACTAAAGCTAATTAATATTGTTTGATTCTATCTCTCGGAATTTGCGCATCATATAGTCCACGTGTCAAGGGCATATCCCCAACGTAGAGTACATCTAGATACATTAACCCTGTAGACTTGGTCCAAATATTTTATTACAACAGTAATCTACAGGCATAATTTGATGATTCTGTCATATGCCCAGCAGAGTTGGTTCAATCTTAGGAAATCTCATCCTAGTGATCTGGATTCAGTGGTTTCATTTTGTACAGACTATGGACAATATACAGTAATTTCCAAATTCTCTTTTTTTTCTAATTTATTTTTTAAATTTATTGGGGTGACAATTGTTAGTAAAACTACATAGATTTCAGGCATACAATTCTGTATTACATCATCTATAAATCCCATTGTGTGTTCACCACCCAAGTAATTTCCAAATTCAAAGGAATCTCTAACAATGACTGGAGGGCTAGAACTCAAGTATATATACAGAGAGCAAATATTGAATGATGAATCAGTTTTTGAGCACTATATATGTGTATTTTCTGCCAAGCTCAATAAGGCTTAGTAGATTGCTGTTTTAAATGATAATTTAAGTGCTTTCTTTTGACAGGAAGTTTTCAGCACATCTGAGTTTCCAAATCTAAAAAGTTCAGACTGTATAGAGAAAGACGTAAGAACAACAATAATAATAACCAACATTTATTGAACACATTAGACGGCTGGGCATGGTTCTAAGAAAGTTGTACATATGGAATATAGACCATACCGGCTCATTAATCTTTCTGTTGGAGTGAGTGCTCACGTCAGTTTTGTAGCCTCAGCAGGTGGCAGAGTCTAGTTGTGAATCAAGGTCTCTCTGACTCCAAAACCATGCTCTCAAACCTTCTTATAAATCCCTCCTCTGCTATAGGTGGTAAAAGACACACAAAGGGCAATGTGCCAAGAAAGTTATCTTATTTTTCTTTACATGCTTCAACATCTCTTCTAAAATGCATATATCACATTATTATGCAATCCCAGTAAGGATTACATGATTTATAGAACATTTTTCTATTGAGCAAATTTCAGTAGGAAAGGAGTTAGAATTAAGAGCTGTGAATGCATGCGGGGACAGTGTTAAGAGAAAAAGAGTAGAAACAAGAGCCTGGGGGAGTCCTGACAGTTTTACTGTTTTGCTTAAGGCAGACCTAAAATATGCATGCTTTTACTTTCCACCCTGTGAGCCTCTCCTTATTTAACACTGGTAATGCCAAAGCACATTGATGTCTTTTTCCATCTAGTTTAGGGGTAGTTTTGACTTTGTGTTTGATAAAATTTTACAGTATAGCTTTAAATATTTTTATGATAATCGAAAAGGCTCTGTGCAATTTCCAGTTTTTAAAATGCATCATGCTTGCAAAATTTGTCTTTTTCTCTTTTTAGAAATTGCTAATTTGCTAGATTCATAGTTGCTGTAATAGTGCCATATGATTTACTCCATTTGCTTGAATCCAGATTGGTGGATATGATTTAGGTGCTTTTAATATTGGATGAAGGTAAAGCTTGATTTCTCTGGGCCTATTCTTTTCGATACAGACCTTTGTAGTTGTTCCCACTTTGTGAAACAGACCCTGCGTGTGCTCATGCTTTGGTGTAATACTGTTCAAAAGCCATTCCTCAGTGGAAAGTGACCTTTAATTCTTTATTTCAAAAATACCATTGTACAACTGTATAATTACACATAGTAGGGAAGTTCCATTTAAAGAATAGATGACCTACGTTGAAAACACTTGGCCTCTGTAAATTAATGGAACCTACACAAAGATTGTTGTAATGCTCTTTATCATAACTAGCATTTAGTTAGCAATGATTGCTAGAGGGGCCAGGAGATTTCATGTTTTCAGCAGATAGAGGTTAGGGCAATGTGATTCATCTCCTATATGCTTTACTTGGTTAGGAAATTTTTAAAATGTGATTTTGTATCTAGACAACCACGTTTATACACTTGATGACATAAAATTAATCAGCTACATCTACATAGTTGTAGAATGGAGGGATCTTTTAAAGCTCTACGGAGAATAAGAAATTAATAATGGATGGGAGACCTTTTTTTTTTTTTTTTTGGATGACTAGATGCAAGAAGAAATTGTGGTGACAGAAGCCATGTGCAATGAATTTGAATTAGTGTTCTTTAGGGAGCTACCAGAGAAATATAATTTACAAGATAATCAAGAACGTAAATAGATTCTCTGTGGAGTCGTTGTCTGATCACTGACATACTCATCTGTATTGAAATGATTCCATATACATTCTAATAATTAGAGAATCAGTAGGGATGAGATGTACATGTATAACTTCAAGAAAAGCAAAATATATATCAGTAATAACATAAATTGACAGCCAGCTGATAAAATGAGTAAATTGTGTATTTGTGCGTAAGCTTTAAAACAACTTACCTTGGAACAGTGGTCAGTGTCTCATTGATCTTTTCTGGGAACGATGCCCCCTATGTGCTTTATAAATACTGCATCCAAAAGCTCTGTCAGGATATACATTTAAAGGTGTTGGCATAGAGGTTTTTAAATGGAAGAAGGTGGCGTAAGGGCTAAGTGGCTTTATTTCTGAGCTCCTGACAAAAATATGCCCTAACACAGCTCTGTCACCATGACCACATTTATTAGGAAACATTTATTAAAAGTTATGTCTAATTCAACTCCTTGAATAGCAATTGTCTTAATAATCTTCATGAAAATTTGTAAATAGCTTTAGACTCAAATCAAAGAACTTTGTATTTTACTTGGTTTCTGGCCAAGATACCTTTTTTGAGCTATTTCTGGCTTTTCAAACCTTTGGCATGACAGCTTGTCCTGCCTCAGAGATTTGGGAGGGATAAACTAGACCCTCACAATCAAATTTGTTATTGAGCTTAATAGAAGGCTTATGTATGTCACATATTTAAGAGAAAGGCACTTGTTTGGCTCATTTAATCCTGTCCTGCTGAATTTAGTTTGAATAAATACTGAGGGAACCTCGATCATACATCTACAAAATCAATGTGTCCTGGCCGCCTTCTGATTAAGATAACATTAGCTCTTGCTTTAAGACATCTTCCTCTGCTCCTACCATGTATCCAATGGTAGATAATACATGAGGTGAAACAAAAACGGAAGAGACATAGCTGGGCTTTAAAACAAGATGCACATCTCCGTGGACCACAAATGGAAAAAACAAACAAACAAAAAACAACACCTCAGGGCATAGTGAGCCGTGTGTGGAGCATAGTGGGGCTTACAGCTCCTGCTATAATAACAGAGATTACAATTCTCTTCACAAGGTGGGGACCCAGAGCCAGCCATTTGAGATCAGGGCCTTGCAAAAACACACGTGAAGGGACACATCCACGTGCACACTTACACTGGAAAGGAAATTGGCAAAAAGAGCAGTTTGGACTGCTGCAGGAGACCACAGCTTAGATGCGGCCATGGACCTAATGTGTAGAGCCTGGAGAAGAGGTGAGGAGTGCAGCCGGGAAGAACATCAGAACCTTGATACTACCACCTGAACCGTGCTGCCTGGTGATGGAATTTTCGATAATTACACTCACTTCACTGTGGGAGCTGCAAACTACCAGTGTAAGATCTAGCTCTCATAGACTAGACTAGAGGCCTTTGAGTGGTAGATGGGAACAGCCACAAAACCACTTTCTGGAGATAAGGTGAGTTTAGCAGGAGAGGAAAATACACACACTGCATTATTTAATGTGTCTTCAAACCAAAATCCAAAACACATAAAGGGGTAAGATAATCCCTCCAAACTGATCATCAAAAGATGAATTAAGCCCAGATGAAAGTAAACTGACAGAACAGTGTACCAAGGATTGCTAGCAAGTACATTTAGGATGCTCAAAAACATAAATAAGGAAACACCATTTATTAAAAAATAACAAGAAGCTAAGAAACAGATGGATCTGAAAAAAGCATCTTTGGAAATAAAAACTATCATCAATGAAGCTACTAAAGTCCATAGAGAGGATAAATTCTAGACTTGACCCAGTCAGAGAAGATAAGTGAATTAAAAGATGAGTCTGAGGACTTGACTATACATAGCACTAAGAGAAACTGATAAGACATATAAATGAGCAATGAAAAGAGATGGGGAATTGACCACAAGGCTCTAAAATATACTTAATAGAAGTTTCAGAAAATGGAGGAAATGGCAGAGAAGCAATGTTTGAAGCTATAGTAGCTGAAAATCTTCCAGAACTGAAGAAGAATGTGAGTTTTTAAGGAAATGGTCTCCCAGGAGAAATTTCAAACATCTGGGAAGGGAAAAAAGGCTCTGCTTAGGAGCAATTGGTATTCTTTACAGCTCAGCTCTGGGAAGCCCTGGCTGATTCAAATGACCTTTTCTGTTTGTCACTGGAAAACATAAAAACAGAAATGTAATGTGTTGTATATACTAAATCATGTTTTCTGAACAAAGTCACTTGTAAAGAACTGATTAAAGGAGAGCTCTGTGGACAACTAAACCCAGAGGATCAAGATACCAAGGAAGACCTTTCTAGAAAATGTCAGTACCTTTGTGAAAAATAGGTGGCAAGATAGTCATCGTTTGTTTTTAGAATAGTACAACAGTGTTTTCAAAAAGAAGATTGTGGATGACCCAATCTGGTAGAAAGAAGTATCCTGAATAGGATTCTACATAAAAAAATGTTACCAGTTGGGACATTTCAATGAAGGTGGATTTCTTTTAGTGAATACTACAAGGGGGTGGGGGGGAATAGAAGATAGTTCCTATCAAGTGAAACTTTGTGAACATTGATTGGATGCTGCTTCAAGTTCACAGAAACATTTAGATGATTGTCAGTGAAGAGGTCCAAAAATTTGATTTAATTCATGTGGATGACTACATGCATTGGTTCACACCCAGAGGACCGTTGTGCAGAATCTGGCTGAGGGTAAACTTATTTTGATCAATCTCTTATTACTGCTTTGTCAAATCAGATTGCTATGAAACAAACTATACATGCAACTATTCTTGAAGATGTAGCAGATTGATTTCAATCAAGATAGATAGGAGATTATATTCCTGTAGACAAAAAAAGATCATATATTTATTTCCTACATGACTTTAAATTCCTAGAAAACTTGTAATGGTAAGTACAGGGTACAGTTTAAAAAAAAAAAAAAAAAAAAAAAGAATAGATTGGATTTTATGTCTTCTTCAATGTGAAGATCCAGCATTCAGAATCTGAGCAATTTGGAAGACATGCTGTCCCCTGTGGAACATTCATTCCAGGTGTGGAACAACAGAAAATATTTCCCTAACAGGAAACCTGGTCATGAGCTTTTCTTACTCTCAAACTGGACAATGGGAAAACTCTCCTTGCCTCAGTTGAATCTCGTCTTTTCTCATAGGTATAGATCTCCCACATTTGTGGATAGGAAGTTCTCTCACTTGATGAAATATCACCTGTGAACAACAGAAATCTGTCATCATCTGTTGGTATTGTAACTGGAAGAAATCAAAGACTTCTAATCAGTCACCAAGTACCAAATGTATTATCAGCAATTCTAAAGCAAGAAGGAAATTTATAACCCTAAATGTCTTAAAAAACATAAAAATTAAAAATAAATGATTTAAGGGGGTGGCCGGTTAGCACAGTCAGTTAGAGCGCGGTGCTGGTAGCACCAAGGTTGCCGGTTCAATCCCTGCATGAGCCACTCCTCCTTAAAAACAATAAAATTAAATGATTTAAGCATTCAACCTGAAAAGCTAGATGAAAAAGCACAGTAAATCACACATTAATAATGCACATGAAATGAGGTTCGAAGAAGTGAGGAGCTTCACCACATTCCTGGATAACATGAAGTCTGTTCTTACCATTTTAATTGATAAATTCGATGTAATTCCAATCCCAAATTTCGCCACGAATTTTCATAGGAAAATGTGACACTAAAATCATGGGCAAGATGAAAGGGATCAGAAGAGCCGAGACAATGTTAAGGCAGAACAGTGTGGGAAGACCTACCAGACACCAGTGTATTTAAAGCTGTGTTGAGGCCTCTGCATGGGAAGGGAGCATACAAAGAAACCAACGGCATTGAATAGAGAGGTCAGAAACATACTTACGTATTTATGGACACTTGATGTATTGCTGAGGTACCACTAGAAATCAGTGGGGGGAAAGAACTATACAATGAATGAGGCTGGCTTAATAAGTTAGCTATGGGGGAAAGTAAAAGTAGATATGTTGATACCCAGCACAAAAGATTCTGGGTAAATTAAAGTTCTAAGTGTGAAGAACAAAAATTTTAAATTTTAAAATGTAAGTGTCAGGAAGAATTTCTTAAGCAAAACATAAAAAGCAGCAAACATGGGGGAGTACATTAAAATGTAAGTTTTTTATACAAGAGGATGCCATGAACCAAGGTAAAGGTAAGCGACACTAAGATACACGTAGGAGATAATATTTGTGAATGTAGCTGGCAAAGAAATAAGTATCAAGAATATATCCAGAACTTGAATAAGAACAAGGCAATCCAGTGGGGAAATGAGTAAAGGAAACATGAAAAGCCAATTAACACAAAAATTCAGCCTCACCAGGAATGAGGGATGTGCAAATTAAAATGTACCCATCCGATTCAGCAGATTCGAGTGACACCAAGTGTTTGGTGAAGATGTGGCCTAACGGAAAACTTTGTTCACTACCTTTAAGAGAGCAAATTGGTCAAACCACTTAGGAGAGCAATTTGATGATATGTAGCAATGTTAAAGATGTTGTTAGAACCCAACAATTCCACATCTAGATGTGTTCTATAAAGGATCTTTTAAACAGGTACCCAAGAAGACAGGTAGAAGGAAGTTCATTGCATCTTTGTAGTTGTGAAAAGTTGGAAACTTAAAATGTCTACTGACAGGAGAATGTTGTTGGCATATTCAAGCAGCAAAATAATACCTTAGCGCACTTAAAATCATGAACCATTACGTATCGGCACAGATAAATCTCCAAAATGGTGTTGAAGGCAAAAAAAAAAAGCTACTCGAATGGTATGTACATACTTAAAGTTCTGAAACATAAAGTTAAGAACGTGCAAAATAATGCTATTGGATTGAATTACATGAAGCAGCCATTTTGTTGGTTAAAAAAACAGCCGAATAGCAGCATCTTTATTAAGTTCAACGTAATATTTGTGGATACAGTGTTGTGGACCTGGAATTCAGGATGGTATTATCTCCTTGGGGGTGATGGTGAGGATGGTGGTATTGAGCAGGGTACGTGGGGGAGCTTCAGCTTGAACTGTCATTATTGTGTGTCTTCCAAAATCTGTTGGAGAAAATATGGCAAATGTTACATATATTAATTAAAGCACTGTGCTGGGTACACATGGGTACACTTTTACTATGTTCCTATATACATTGATGTTGAAAATATTTGATGATTTTTTTTAAGCAAACCAGTGTTGATAGAGGTATAAAAATTGTAACCTCATGGCATTATAAAGAAGTATTTACAAAATGATTAAATCCTTTGCTGCTTACTTATCTGAACATAGCATTCATAAGGCTTTTAGTATAAAATAAAAGGTTGAAAAGCATCTCCCCTCACACGCCGGGCAGACACTTCCAATTTTATTTTGTTTTTGTAGCACTGCTAATCGTCATCATAAAAGCCATTCATTAAGTGCCTCTCTTTTGCTTGCTATTGTGTTTGGTGGTGGTCATCTCTGCCATTTTATGTGAAATCTGGTGATGACATTGACATTCAACTTACTTTGATTTTTCTTCTTTTTTTCCTTTTTCTTTTTTTGCTTTTTAAAAAAATTCTTGGATGCCAACAGAAATCTGCAAGCAGAATATGATCGTCTAAAGCAGCAGCATGAACACAAAGGCCTGTCTCCACTGCCGTCCCCTCCTGAAATGATGCCCACCTCTCCCCAGAGTCCCCGGGATGCTGAGCTCATTGCTGAGGCCAAGCTACTGCGTCAACACAAAGGCCGCCTAGAAGCCAGGATGCAAATCCTGGAAGACCACAATAAACAGCTGGAGTCCCAGTTACACAGGCTAAGGCAGCTGCTGGAGCAAGTGAGGCCCACATCTCTACCACGGGACATTTATAACAATTCACTTTTCCCTTCAACACAACTAAACAAAACTCAGAGTCCTTTTTAGAGTTGCAACAAGCATCAATTTGTTGAGCATCTCGTATATGCCTAGCCTAGCAAAGTCTAGATAACAAAGGCTATGAGTAGGAAAACTAGTGTGTTTATTAATATTTGTTCAACATTGTTTCCTACACAAATACTTTGTATTGGACTGATTCAAAATTCATCTTTAAAATGTATCAGAAGGTTTCCATTCGTTTTCTAAAAGGGAAAGTTTCACCTCTTAGAATGGAACTCTCTTTTTTGCAATTAGTCTTATTTTCTGGTAACCTTTTTTTTCTTTTTCTAATCCCTAAAATGTAATTTTTCAAGCATCCGTTGAAAACCTAGCAAGAGGCTGCATTGTAGTAGGCCCTACCTGCCCATGGTCCTGGCTTTCTGGGAATTTTAAATTTTGAGATATGTTCTTTCCATCTTGCTGCTTAATACTTCGCAAAAATATGAATTCTCCGCTATGTTTTTGTAGTTCCACATGGTTTCACCATCCCACATGACCTCAATCTTTCAGCTATTTGGTCTAATGGTTTTATATATCTTACTCCACTGCAGCTGTAACTTTTTTCCCAAACATATAAGGGGGCACAATGCAAATACAAAGACAGTATCTGTGGATCTCATCAATAGTGAAATTTTTCAAATTTAACAATCTTTGGGAGGTTTCTAACTAGGAAAGTTCATAATTTCTGAGTCCTGAGTGTCTATAGAATAGTTTTATACTTATATATTTGAGTGTTTACTATGAAAAATAATAATCTTGTTTTCTTCTGGATGCCTTAGCCCCAAGCAGAGGCCAAGGTGAATGGTACAACGGTCTCCTCTCCTTCTACCTCTCTTCAGAGGTCAGACAGCAGTCAGCCTATGCTGCTCCGGGTGGTTGGCAGTCAAACTTCAGAATCCATGGGTAAGTGTCTGTCTTAGTGCCTCCTGGATTTTGTTATCGCTCTCTTTTTTTTTTTTTGACCAAAAAAATTTGCTTTATTTCTGTGAGCCTTAGTTTCCCCATCTGTAAAATGGGAGATAATTCTAATTCTACCCCTACTTACAAAATTATACCTATACATACACACACAAACACATATGTGTGTATCTGTGTATACATGTGCATACATACGTATATACATAATGTGTATATTATACACAGAGGGTGCCCCCAAGAATGTATACAGATTTTTTTATTAGTTTCAGGTGTACAAAACAATGTAATAGACATTTATCATTTATATCCTGCACATAGTGACAACCCCCCTCCCCATCCACTACCCCTCTGACATCGCACACAGCCATTACATTTCCACTGTCTCTATTCCTTGTGCTGTACAGCCACTTCCTGGAACTATATATATGTATATATATAAATAAAATTGTAGTTGACATTCATTATTGTTCAACTTCAGCTTCAGGTGTACAGTGCAGTGATCAGGCATCTACATCATCCCTGAGGTGGTCCCCTAATGGAACAAAAGTGTCCATCGGATACCCTACAAAATCTTTACAACATTATTGATTACATTCCCCAAACTGACTTTCATATCCCCATGGCCATCTTGTGGTTACCGATTGTGCTTTCTAATCCCCTCACCTTCCCGCTTATCCCCACCCGCCTCCCATCTAGCAACCCTCAGTTTTTTCTCTATGTCTCTGAGACTGTCTCTGATTAGTTCATTCATTTATTCTTTTCTTTAGATTCCACATATAAGTGAGATCATATGGTATTTGTCTTTCTCAGTCTGACTTATTTCACTTAACATAATTATTATCTCTTAAGGTCTGGAAATGGTGAATTGTTTGCTCAGAGGTCCAAATCAACAGCTAAATTATCTAATATCAGTTCTGGACAAGGCATTGTCAGAAATGCGTTATTAGCGGTACAAAGATGAATGACGTAGTCTTAGCCCTCAAAGGGCCAGCCATTCAATTTTTCAGAACAAGGCAGTGTGGTATTACAGTTTCATTCATTTCTGGAGACCGGAGAAGGCTTTGAATTGATATTTGTGCAGAGTTCCAAAGGATGGAGTAGGAACCAACTATGCTTTGAGGAAGGAATACATAACCCAAGATGTAAACATGAGGCCCTTGGGCCAAAGATGGGAAAGAGACAATGGTCCAGTTAATAGAAAGATAGGGCCCAGCCAGGAGGTGGGGGAAATAAAGCTGCAGAGGAAGCTTCAGGTCACATTATACTGATGGGAATGTTGGGCAGAGGCATCCGACTCATTTTGGTCAGTGTCAAGGGACCACTATAAATCATATACCAAGTAAGAAATATCTAAAAAGATACATTCTGGCAGCTGTATCTGGCCCAAAGTAAAACTTTTATAGGTAGAAAGACCAGTTAGGAGAAGTTAAAGGAGTTCTGAGGGCCTAAGCTTGAGAGAGATCAGTGATGGGATGGGAGGAGATGACTGTGAGCCTAGTCTTTGAAACTAGTGTATCCAGGCCCGGGGGACTGACTGACAAATGTGAGGAAAAGAAATGAAGGGAGAGGATTTGGTCGGAAGAAGGTAATGATCCTTTTGACTGTGAACATACTGTGTTTCAGGAACTGGCAGGTCTAAGTCATGTCCAGAAAGAAGTTAAAATACAGGTCTGTAACTGGTGTGAAACGGCACGCTGAAGAGATTGGAGAGTGAACTCCACAGAATTGATAGCTGACATGTTTGAGATGAGATATTAGGTTGGTGCAAAAGTAACTGCGGTTCTTGCAATTTTTTAACCTTTTAAACCACAGCTAATTTTGCACCAACCTAATACCGTGTTTCACCTAAAATAACGCCCAGCTGGACAATCAGCTCTAATGCATCTTTAGGAGGAAAAATTAATATAAGGCCGGGTTTTATATTACAGTAAAATAAGGCCATGTATTATATTTTATATTATATTATATTGTATTGTGTTATATTATATTATATTATATTATATTATATTATATTATATTACATTATATTATATTATATTATATTAAAGACCCGATCTTATGTTATAGTAAAATAAGACTGGGTCTTATATTAAATTTTGCTCCAAAAGACGTATTAGAGCTGATTGTCCAGCTAGGTCTTATTTTCGGGGAACAACGGTATGTAACAAAGGTGCTTGGATGCAGTGCCTTGGGGAAGACCTCTATGTGGATGATGTGGTGGTGAAGTAGTGGGGAACAGGGATAGGTTCAAGGAAGATGTGGGCAACAGGTCAAGTGCTGAAAAGAGTTCCAGGGAAGTGAAAATAAATCACAGCGAAAATCAGTTACATTGGATTATTGGAAACGCATTAGCCACTTCTGAGAAAGCATTTTTAGCTAAGAGAAGGGAAGTTGGAGAATCTGTCTTTTCAGTGACATAAAAGACCAGGTAATCTTGAAAATGAGTGCAGCTTAAGGAAAGTCAAGACATGTTTGGAACATTACCAAGTAACACTGAGGGCTTAGGTAAAAGATGACTATTGAGGAAATGGTCAGCGTGGTCTGGTGTCTGCCATTCTTCAGTAGTATTTTCTGCCTAGCACTCGGCTCTAAGCAAACGGGAGTTCATGAGGCATAAATGATAAAAGGTCAAAAGGAGTAAAGCATTTTGCAGTGGTAATGAACCTACACTGAAAGTGGCCATGACAGAGGTTGCCAGCCATGTGCTTATTGGTTTTTCCCACTATGCTAAGCTAGACAGTAGGTGGTTTTATGAAGGCCGCAAATATTTGGTCCATTTTCTTCATTTCTCCTCTCTTAAGGCCCAACATGAGTCAGCCCCATGCTCTATGCTTCCTTTTTCCCTGGGTCCCAAACTGGTTCTGCTTGGCCCTCCTGATCTTACCTCACAGAAAGAAAGAGACCTGGGTCTCCTTGAGCCCTCACGCTTAAAGCTCTGTAGCCTAGCATCAAGGTGTGTTGAGGAGTTCATTTTATACTTACGGTCTTCCATGAGGGTAGACTATAGAGAGGCCAAGTGCCTGACCAAAACTGATAGGATAAAAAGGAAGGGGAACATTATGTTAAGTGAAATAAGTCGGACAAAGAAAGACAAATACCATATGATCTCACTTATATGTGGAATCTAAAGAAAAGAATAAGTGAATGAACTAATCAGAGACAGTTTTGGAGACATAGAGGAAAAACTGAGGGTTGCTAGAGGGGCGGGGGGGTGGGGATAAGGGGGAAGGTGAGGGGATTAGAAAATAGTCGGTAACCACAAGGTGGCCACGGGGTTTTGAAAATTAATTTGGGGAACGTACAGAGGGATAGTGGATGGGGGGAGGGGGGTTCACACAGTGTGAGGGATATAAATGATAAACGTCTAAGTTTTGCTTTGTCTTGTGCACCTGAAACTAATTAAATAAAATAAAAAAGGAAGGGGCAAGGGTGTGAATGAGTTTTATGGTGGAAGATTAGGAAAATCTGAAAGTTGGGCATCATGGAAGTAAAATACGACTTTCAAGCAATGCCTACGTTGAAGATGTAGCTTCCCCGTGAGCTGTTGAAGATTGTACACTGAGGTCAGTGAGGGGTACGGTTCCTGGGGTTGATAAGGCCAGGGTTGCGGGGCTTACCAACATGGTGCTGAGGTCCTTATGAATCAAGATAGATATTAAGGAAGGTAGAGGAGGGCACTGAGGAGATGAGCATTTCTGAGGAAGGAGAGAATGTGGTGGAAGCAAATCTGATGAACTTCAAGAACCTTGAGCAGTGGGCAGAGGTATAGCCTCCAGAGATGTCAAACCTTGTAGGAAAGCCAGGTTTCAGTTCCTCTGTGAAGGGAGAGAAAAGGTTGTCATTGTTTTCCTGACTTTACCACACACACCTCAGTAATTTAGGGCAATCCCTGCATCAGATTCTTTCTCCACGTGAGATCTGAATATAGCTAATGCACTGTCAGGACTGTAAAAGATCACTCGGCATACGAAAAACTATCATATGCTTTTGAAAAGTCTGTGAATTCCCCCAAACAACTGACTTTCAGTACTTCTGCTGTTTCCTACTGCAGGGTTTTTCCTTTCTTTTTCAAGTAAGCGAAGCATGATGCTGAGTTGCATATTTTAGCAGTGAGATTCAGGGCTCTGAGTGCTTAGAAGCATTAATTATTGAGGCCCATCAACACTGGCAAAGAGGCAGCGTGCCCATCATAGCACCCAAAGTAAAGTACACGTGAGGCTGTGGCCCCAATGGTTTGTGGGGCAGAGAGAATTATGGCAGAACTGGATGCAAGCACAGAAACACTATATTCCAGTGGCTGAGATAGGCTAAGAGATATCTTGCTGATGTAAATTGGACAGGCTCTTGTTAAGTTTGTTCTCTGAAAGAAAAGACTGCATTCAAAGGAGATTTTTTTCCAGCTGTATAAGCCAATTTCATTTAAGAAGAAAAACCCGACCATCTCCTTGAAGAATGCACACAGGTATTTAAATAAGCACAGTGTGTATTCCTCATCTTTCACGGTCTGAGATGTGAAAAGGCTGGGATTTGCTGAACCGTATTCTGGAGAGAGAGTTGCATTCTTTAAACATACAATCCCAGTGACATTTGTAAAATGAAGTATGGGTGAAGTCATACTAGGTGTTCTAAGGAGTGGAATGCTTCCTCAAACCACGAAGTACTTACCACTGGTAAGTCTCTGTGTACCATGTGTGTTTATACATTTTATTTTTAACTGGCAGAGTGTCCTAATGGAAGCTTACATTCTATTGGAAAAGACAAAGAAATAGAAGTTAACTAAGTTAAGTTCTTTTGGCTTTCATGAGCTACACACACAGGAGCCTGTGAATTCCTAACAACTCCGTATGTCTCTCTAGCTTCTGATTTGGGACAATTTCAAATTTATGGCAGAATTGCAGTTAATTCAACATTTTGCCACATTTACTTTATTTATTTATTTATTTATTTATTTATTTATTTATTGTCACATCTATGTATAGCTTAGGTTAACATCTTTATACTACGTATATATGTATATATATATATATATATATATATATATATATATATATATATACACACACACACACATATATATATTTATGTTGCATATTTTATTTATGTGTGTGTATAGTTTGTGGATTTGTTTTTCACTGACCCATTTAAGGATTATGTTTCCTACATAATGACACTTTACCCCTAAGTCCTTCAACATGTATCCAAGGTGAAAGATAGTCTCTTATATAACTACAATAGAATTATCACACTCGGGAAATTAGCACTGATACAATACTGTTATCTAATATATAATTTAAATTCAAAGAGCCCCAATTCTGCCACTAATTTCTTGATAGCTTTTGACCTTTTTTCATTCAGGATCCAACAAAAGGTCATGCTGTGCATTTACTTACCATGTCTCTTTAGTCTAGAACGATTCCCCAGCCTCTCTACATTTTTTTGTGACACTGACATTCTAGAAGAGGTGAGACTGACCAGTTCTTTTGTAGAACGTTCCTCAGTTTGGATTTGCCTGCTTGAGAACTCATAATTGGATTCAAGTGAAATATTTGATGCCCAATTACCACATAGGTGATGTTGTATCTTTCTTAGTCATCACCTGAAGGCTTTCCTAAGATTCTCGCTCCATCCCCTTCACTCTCCCTGGGCACTCCTTCCATTCCTTGGCTTCTGCTATGTTGACGACCATAAATCCAAATTGCCAGACCTCTCTGTTGAGTGTCTTCTGGATAAAACCATGGATAAAAACGTAACCCAATCTGAAATCATGATCAACCTCCAGAATCTCTCTTCCAATTTAGGAAACTACACAGTCATTTCCCACATTTTTTTCCTTTACCTTTTTATTTTTTTGTTTCCTTAAAGTGTAATTGATGAAAAACAAAAAAGTTTCACACGATGAGCTTGGACCTATGTATACATCCCATGATACGATCACCAGAACCAGAGTAATAAACATATCTGTCACTTCAAAAACCAACCCTTTCCCTCCCTTCTATACCCAAGTCCTCCTACCACCACTTGAACCATCAATGGCAGTCTCTCTTACCTCTCTTAAAAAGAGAAAACTCTTCAGTTCAGTTGCCTCTGCCCAAATGTAGCCTTTATCATGTGATCAGCTAAATAGACAATATGAATTCTCTTCTAATTGGTTTCTCTGTTTTTGGTCCCTCGCCCTTTCCAAGCTATCTTCCAAATATTTCCAGTTACTCTCTTAACATTCAGATTATATATTATTCTTCTCCTTTAGTATTTTTGTGACTCCTGTTTGCCTACAGAATAAAGTCCGCACTCCTTGGCATGGTATTCAAAATCCACCATCCTCTCCAGCCCAGACTTTTCCTACCTTCAAGCATGATCCTGCTGTCTATTTGTAGACCCAGTGCTCGTCCACAAGTATCATGCTGTTGCATTGATCTATGCTGTCGGTCATCTCTGGCACAGTGTACACAGTGTTTTCTTAACCTGAAATATACCATCCTTTGTTTTCACTCAATTAGTCTTTTTGGGGAAGTTCATCTTGCGTTATACAGCTTAATCATGCATTCTATCTTGTTTTATGTATATATTCTGTTTTGTAGTTAGTTACTGGCATTTGTTTCTAGAACTTGAGCTCCTTAAGAGCTTTTTGAGTGACTATTTTAGAAATCAAGCACAATACATTCTTGTGGAGATATGGAACAATCCACACACTTAAGAAATTTAGCTGGAAGTTCTGGTTCAAGATAGCAACATAAGAGGATCCTGAACTCAACTCACCTCCTCCTATAGATACACTGGATCTAGCTACATACAAAACAATTCCCTCTGAAATAAATTCAGGAACTAGTCGAGTGACTCCTACAACATTGGGCAAAGGAGCAAAAAACCTACATCAAAATGGGTAGGAGAGGCTGAGACACAGTCTTGCTGTAAACCCCACCCTTGGCATGGCAACACACAACCAGGAAGAAACTCCAAGCTTCTCGCTAAGGAGTAAAAGGTTTGAACCCCAACGTTTAGACTTCCATCTGAAAGATGAGGCCCCAAAACATCTAGCTTTGGAGTCAACGGGGCTTGCATCCAAGAGATCCACAAAGTGATAGTCTAAGAGACAGTTCTTAAAGGGCTGACATGGACTTACCATGGGACTCACCATGGCTAACTCCCCAAGGCAGGGGCAGCAGACTGAAACACGGCCAGTCTTCCTATGAAAGAGGCCTGTTTGTTTATCTTAAAAGCTTTGGCCTGAGGAGCAGGCTTCTAGTTGAACACATATGTAGGGGCTGACTACAGTACTCTCCGGAGATGGGGAGGCTAGTGGGAGCCGTCTTCCTGCTCTCCTGCCTTGCTTCAGGTCACTGGTTATCAACTACAAAGGAGCTTGGGCACACATCCAGTGCTCAGGTTTTTGTGGCTGCCACCCAGAGGACATATCCCTGGTTAAGCTGGTTCTGGTGGCCATCAGGGCTTGCATTTATGGGTTCAATGGGATTGGTGGCAAACGACAATTTTTAAATGGTTATCCCTCCAGGGCTCCATGTAGAGGAGGCAGACAGAAACCCCCATCTCCCAGTCTTTCCCTAAAAGAGGTATATTTACATACTTTAAAAGCTGCTGCCCGAATGTTGGGCTTTTAATCACCTGGCATCTAGGTGCTGACTGAGATATTCCACTTTGGGACACTGACAGATCTTGGCACACTCTCAGTTACTGGGAACCACTGAGAATGAAGAAGGCAGCTTGGACTTTCACAGAGGTTTGAGAGACAACCAAGAGCTAGGGCAAAGTTGAAAGATAAGGTTCATCTCCTACATGAGACCATTCCTTAAAGACTAGGCGAGGTGGCTGTTTTATCTAATGCATAGAAACCAACAGAAAGAGTCAAGGAAAATGAAGAAATAGGAAATACATTCCAAATGAAAGAACAAGGTAAAACCTCAAAAAAGACCTTAAGTGATTTTCCCAATACAGAGTTCAAAATAATGCTTATAAAGATTCCCGTTGAGATCAGGAGAGCAATGCATGACTAAAGTGAAAATTTCAGTAAAGAGATAGAAAAATATAAGTATCAAGTATAAATCATAAAGTTGAAGAATGCAATAACTGCACTGAAGAATATACTACAAGGATTTCAACAGAAGACTAGATGAATAGAAGGGATCAGCAAACTTAAAGACAGGGCAGTGGTATTCATCCATCATAGGAGGAAAAAAAGAGTAACACTAGCTTAAGGGACTTTTGGGGATACCATCAAGCCAACAACTATTCATATTATGAGGGTCCTAGAAGAAGAAGAAAGAGAGAAAGGAGCAGAAAACTTTTCTAACCTGAGGAAGGAAACAAACATCCAGATCCAGGAGCCCAGAGAGTTCCAAATTAAGGGACCCACTTTGCCAAAACTTAGAGACAAGGAGAGAATCTCAAAAGGCAGCAAGAGCGAAACAACTTGTTACATACAAGGGAACCCCCATAAGACCATCAGCAGTATTTTTTGCAGAAACTTTGCAGGCCAGAAGGGAGTCTCAGGCTGTATTAATCTAGTATGAAGGTTAACAGACAAAAGAAGTAAAGATAATTATAATTACAATATTTGGTTAGTAGATACACAAAATCCAAAGCTGTGAAATCTAAAACATTGCAGGGGGACTGTAAAAATGTAGAGCTTTAGAATGCGTTTGAACTTAGTTGTTATCAACTTAAAATAGACTGTTATAAATATGTTCTATGTAAACCTCATGGTAACCACCAAGCAAAAAACTATAGTAGATACACAAAAGAGAAAGAAAAAGGAATTTAAGCATACCACTACAGAGAATCATCAAATCACAAAGGAAGTGAACAAGAAAGTAACAGAAACTGCAAAACATTCAGAAAACAGTTTTTAAACTATATACCTATCAAAAGTTTCTTTAATTAGACTACATTCTGCAATCAAAAGACAGAGTGGCTGAATGGATTAAAAATGAAAGACCCAACCATATTTTGCCTACAAGAAATTTACTTCAGGTGTAAGGACATATAGAGAATGAAAGTGAACAGATAGAAAAAGATAGTCCATGTAAATGGAAGCCAAAGGAAAGCTGGGGTAGCTATACTTATATCAGAAAAAATAGACTTTAAAACAAAGACAATAATGAGAGCCAAAGACATAATGGGATCAATCCAAAAAGAGGATACAACATTTATAAATATTTATGTACCCAACATAGGAGTACCTAAATATATAAAGCAAATATTAACAGACCTAAAGGGAGAAGCAGCAGCACAATAACAGTAGGGGACTTTAATAACCCCACTTTTATCAATGGGTAAGATGATCCAGACAGAAAACCAATAAGGGAATATTGGCCTTAAACAACACGTTAGACCAAATGAACTTAACACATATATATACAGAGGGTGCCAAAAAAATGTATACACATTTTAAGAAAGGATAAAAACTGTATTAAAATTGTAATACTCAATATATGCCCATAAAAAAAGATGAATACAAGTCACATTTGTCTTCTGCAATTACAAGAGGTGCTCAGAGTGGTTCTCATCAGTGTAATCTTAATACAGTACTTCCCTTTCTTAAAATGTGTATACATTTTTTTTGCCACCCTCTATATATACACAGCAATCAGTCCAAAAGCAACACAGTATGCCTTATCACATGCACATGGAATAGTCTCCATATTGATCATATGTTAGGCCACAAAACAAGTCTTAAAAATTCTGGACGATTAAAATAATCATTTCTGGTCACAATGGTGTGAAACTAGAAATTACAAGATGTAAACTGGAAAATTCACAAATATGTGGAGATTAACAACATGCTACTGAACAACCAATGGGGGGTCAAGGAACAAATCAAAAGAGAAATTTAAAAAGTGCTTTGAGATAACTGAAAATGTAAACACAACATACCAAAATTTATGGGATACAGCAAAAGCAGTTCTAAGAGGGAAGTTCATATAATAAATGCCTACATTAAGAAACAAGAAAACTCTCAAATCACCAACCTAATTTTACATCTCGAGGAACTACAAAAGGAAGATCTAATAATGTCCAAAATTAGTAGAAGGAAAAATGAAGATCAAAGCAGAAATAAGGAAATAGAGTCCAGAAAGAGAATAGAAAAGATCAATGAAATCGAGAAGTGTTTTTCTGAAAAGATGAACAGAATAGACAAACTTTTGGCTAAAATCACCGAGAAAAAAGAGAAGACTCAAAATCAGAAATCAAAGAGGAGATGTTACAAGGGATCCCAAAGAAATAAAAGGGATAGTACCGTGCGTTTCCCCGAAAAGAAGACCTAGCTGGACAATCAGCTCTAATGCATCTTTTGGAGCAAAAATTAATATAAGATCTGGTCTTATTTTACTATAAGACCAGAATAGAACAGAACAGAATTAAATAGAATACTGGGTCTTATATTAATTTTGCTCCACAAGACGCATTAGAGCTGATTGTCTGGCTAGGTCTTATTTTTGGGGAAACATGGTAAGACCCGGTCTTATACTATAGTAAAATAAGACCAAGTCTTACATTAATTTTTGCTCCAAAAGAGCTGATTGTCTGGCTAGGTCTTATTTTTGGGAAACACTGTAAGAGACATCTGTGAACAACTATACACCATCTAATTGGACAACTAGAACAAATGGATAAATTCCTAGAAACATTCAACCTACCAAGACTGAAAAATGAAAAAATAGAAAATCTGAATAGACCAGTTACTAATGAAGAGATTGAATCAGTAATCAGAAACCTCCCAACACACAAAAGTCCAGGACCAGATGGCTTCAGTGGTGAATTCTACCAAACATTTGAAGAAGAATTAATAGCATTCCTTCTCAAACTCTTCTTAGAAATAGAAGAGGAAGGAACACTGCCAAATTCATTTTATAACCAGCATTACCCTGACATCAAAACCAGTCAAGGATGCTACAAGAAAAGAAAAGTATAGGCCAATGTTCCTGATGAACATAGATTCCGAAAATCCCAACAAATATTAGCAAATTAAATTCAACGATACATTAAAAGGATTATATACCATGACCAAGTGGGATTTATTCCAGGGATTCAAGGATGGTTTGACATCTGCAAATCAATATGACATACCACATTAACACAATGAAGGATAAAAATGATATGATCATCTCAATAGATGACAAAAGTCAGCATCCATTCATGATAAAAACTCAACAATGTAGGCATAGGAGGAACATACATGAACATAATAGAGGCCATATATAACAAGACCGCAGCTAACATCATACTCAACAGTGAAAAACTGACTTTTCCTCTAAGATCAGGAAGGATAGGATGTGCACTCTCACCACTTTTATTCAACATAGTACTTGAAGTTCTAGCCAGAGCAATTATGCTAGAAAAAGAAATAAAATAATATTGAATGTCAACTGTAATTGAAAACCTTAAATTTTTTTTAAGACAAAAGAAAAAGAAATAAAAGGCATCCATATAAGAAAGGAAGAAGTAAAATTCTCTCTTTTACAGATGACATGATATTATAAATAGAAAACCCTGGAGACTACCATAAAACTCTTAGAACTCAATGAATTCAGTAAAGTTGCAGGATACAAAATCAATATACAGACATCTGTCACATTTCTATACACTAATGAACTATCAAGAAGAGAAATTAAGAAAATAACCCCGGTTACAATTGCATCAAGAAAATAAAATACCAAGGAATAAATTTTACTAAGGTGAAAAACCTATATATTGAAAATTATAAGATATTAGCGATAAAAAAGCTTAAGAAGACACAAATGAATAGACATTTTGTACTCATGGATTGGAAGAATTAATATTGTTAAAATGTCCATACTATCCAAAGCAACCTATAAAGTCAATGTAATCTCTATCATATTTCTAATGGCAATTTTCACAGAAATAGAACAAATACTCCTGTAATTTGTATGAAACCACAAAAGACCCCAAATAGCCAAAGCAATATTAAGATCAAATCTGGAGGCATCATGCTTCCCGATTTCAAACCATGTTACAGAGCCATAGTATTCAAAACAATATGGTACTGGCATAGAAACAGCCTCATAGACGGGACCGGCCTGGTGGCTCAGGCAGTTGGAGCTCCGTGCTCCTACTCGGAAGGCTGCAGGTTCGATTCCCACATGGACCAGTGGGCTCTCAACCACAAGGTTGCCAGTTCAACTCGTCGAGTCCCACAAGGGATGGTGGGCTCTGCCCCCTGCAACTAAGATTGAACATGGCACCTTGAGCTGAGCTGCCGCTGGGCTCCCAGATGGCTCAGTTGGTTGGAACGCATCCTCTCAACCACAAGGTTGCTGGTACGATTCCCGCAAGGGATGGTGGGCTGTGCCCCCTGCAACTAGCAACGGCAACTGCACCTGCAGCTGAGCTGTGCCCTCTACAACTAAGACTGAAAGGACAACTTGAAGCTGAATGGCACCCTTCACAACTAAGATTGAAAGGACAACAATTTGACTTGGAAAAAAGTCCTGGAAGTACACACTGTTCCGCAATAAAGTCCTGTTTCCCTTCCCCAATAAAATCTTTAAGAGAGAGAGAGAGAGAGAGAGAGAGAGAGAGAGAGAGAGAGAGAGAGAACAGCCTCATAGAGTCACGGAGCAGAATAGAGAGCCCAGAAATAAATGGCATGCATATACAGTCCATTTATTTACAACAAAGGAGTCAAGCATATACAACGGGAAAAGGATAGTCTCTTCAGTCAGTGGTGTTGGGAACACTGGATGTCCACATGCAAAAGAATGTAACTCGACCACTATTGTATATCGTACAGGAAAATCAACTCAAAATGGATTAAAGGCTTGACTGCAAGACCTGAAACCATAAAACCCCTAGAAGAAAACGTAGGCAATAAGCTCCTTGACATCAGTCTTGGCGATGAGTGTTTGGAGTTGACATCAAAAGCAAAGGCAACAAAAGCAAAAATAAACAAGTGTGACTCCATCAAATAAAAGGTTCTGTACTGCAAAGGAAACCATCAAAATAAAAAGGCTACCTATGAAATAGAAGAAAGTATTTGCAAATCATATATCTGACAATAGGTCAATACTGAAAATAAAGCACTCACACAACTCAATAAAAAAAAGCTGAATAAAAGTTGCACAAAAGATCTGAATAGACATTTTCCCAAAGAAGCAGTACAGGTGTCCAACAGGTACATGAAAAGCTGCTTTTCACATCACTAATCAGGGAAATGCAAATCAAAACTCCAGTGAGGTAATACCTCACACCTGTCAGAATGGCTATTATCAAAGAGACAAGAAATAAGTGTTGGCAAGATTGTAGAGGAAAGGGAACCCTTGTGTACTGTTAGTGAGAAAGTAAATTCGTGCAGCCACTATAGAAAACAGTATGAAGATTCCTCAAAAACTTAAAAATAGAACTACCATATGATCCCGTAATTCCAGTCTGGGTGTTTATCTGAAAGAAACAGAATCATGATTTCTTTCTTTTTTTTTTTTTTTTTTAAATTTTATTTTATTAAATTTATTGGGGTGACAATTGTTAGTAAAATTACATAGATTTCAGGTATACAATTCTGTATTACATCATCTATAAATCCCATTGTGTGTTCATCACCCAGAGTCAGTTCTCCTTCCATCACCATATATTCGATCCCCCTTACCCTCATCTCCCACCCCCCACCCCCCGCCCCCCTTACCCTCTGGCAACCACTAAACTATTGTCTGTGTCTATGAGTTTCTGTTTCTCATTTGTTTGTCTTGTTCTTTTGTTGTTTTTGGTTTATATACCACATATCAGTGAAATCACATGGTTCTCTGCGAGAATCACGATTTCAAAAAGATACCTGCACCCCCATGTTCATTGCAGCATTATTTCCAATAGCCAAGATGTGGACTCAACCTGTTTCCATCAATGGAGGAATGGATAAAGAAAATGTGATATATACACACACATACATACATACATACGTTAAAAACAATGGAATATTCCGCCATAAAAGAAGGAAATCTTGCTATTTGAGACAACATGGATGGACCTTAAGGGCAGTATGCTAAGTGAAGTAAGTCAGTTGGAGAAAGAAGTAGTATATAATCTTATATGTGAAATCTAATCAAACCAAATTCATAGATACAGAAAACAGATGGGTGGTTGCCTGAGGTTGGGGGCAAGGGGGCGAAAATTGGGTGAAGGTGCTCAAAAGGTACAGACTTGCAGTTGTAAGATAAACATGTCCTGCAGATGTAATGCACATCATAGAGACTATAGTTAACAGTACTGTATTATATCTGAAAGTTGCTAAAAGAGTAAATCTTAAAAGTTGTTATCACAAGAAAAAAAATTTGTAACTGTGTTTGGCGAAGACCATTGACTGACTATGGTAATCAATAGTAATTCATGGTATTCAAATCACTATGTTGTACACCTACAACTCATACAATGTTATATGTCAATTATATCTCATTAAAAATAATAAGAATATTAACTACTAATTTTCATTTTTCGCCACCATCCAATACTGACTGGCTAATAATTAATAATCAGTATCATCATTGTATATCATAATATTTTAAAGAACTTCTATACAGCATTGTTATATAAAACTGAAACCATCTACCCCAAATAATTTTCAAAAGTAATTGAAACTAATATCAGGTACTGGATAAATCATGTTTTTTATTATGAAAAACTAGAGAAAGGCAGGAAAGACATAAGTCATGAGGTAATCACACATCAAGTTGGAAATTGATTAAAAACATGTGATTTAAATAATCCAAAGAAAAATAATGATGGGCATATTTTCTTATACACAGCCTCCCTTTTAAAAGAAAAGAATTTTGTAGTGCATCGCTCCCTTTTGTATAAAGAGAAAATAGTTTGCTTAGGTGTAAGCAAAAATCACAGGAATAAGGTTTCTAGTGTCTCTTCTGCCTAGGCTGCATAGGTTCTAGCTAACGTCCCTTTTTTAAGCAAATAGGAAAATTCTCATTTGAATTGAGGGAAGGGAAGTGAGTCAGATGGGATAGCATCCCTTCAAGAAAGCCTAACATCATGGTGAGTTTCAGAAGACTTTAAAGAATATCTTGCCCATCGCAAATCATTCCATTTCTTTTTTCACATATTAAATTGAGTCATTTCACTTTTTTCTTCACTTCTGCAGTGTCTATCATGTTATGCTGACATATTTTAACTTTGTTCTTTCCTTATTTTGAAACATTCATTTCTTCAATGTTTCAGTCATTTTTTTGGACCAACTTCAGACAAGCCATGAGAGCTATAGCTAATAATTGAGAGGATTTTTATGCATGTTTGTGGGAATCACCTTGGAGTAGAATCAAACTGAAGTATTAATGCTAAAGAATTGCCTTTAGCTAAGTTTGCAATCCCTTGACCATTAGCAATATACTGTTTCAGAGGGCAATGAATCAGTGAAATAGGATGAGGGCTGGCCAAGTTCCTAGGGTGCACAGTTGGGACTCAATAAGTATTTTGCATAAATGATTTGTGTGTGTGTGTGTGTGTGTGTGTGTGTGTGTGTGTGTGTGTGTGTAGAGAGGTGTGGTCACAGGTATCGTTACTCAGGAACATTTTTGGGTTGCCCATTATATTGTAACTACATATCAGTGTATGATCCATAAGTATTGGATTCTTGCTGGTTTGATGCCTTAAAACAGTTAGGTGTTGCTGTGTAACAAAAATAATCACAAAATTCTCAGGTTACATATTTCTCATTCATGTGTCTGTTGGTTGGCTGGAGTTTAGATGGAGCTCAGCTAGCCTTGACTCCAGGTTGTGGTGGGGTTCGTCTGTTCCACATGTCTCCTCTCCTCCTTGGATTAGCAGGCTAACTCGGCCATGTGCTCCCTATGGCACATCAGCACAAGAGGGCAAGCCCAGCCATCCAAGGTCATTACGAACCTCTACTTAGGCCATGTATGCTAACATGCCATTGCCCAAAGCAGATCACATGACCAAGTCCAAATTCCTAGGCCAGGGAAGGACTCCCCCTCCAAGTCTTGGTCACTCTGCTCTGGGTACACTGACCTTGCTTTTTTTTGAGGAAGCCAATCACACTCGCCTCTCCAGCTCGGCATATGCTCTTCCCTCTGATATGTTCTTCCCTCCACTGTCGACATGGTTCCCACCCTTAGGTCCTTAAGGTTTTTGCTCAACTGCACCTCCTCGATGAGGGCTTCCAAGACTCCCCTTTCTGAAGATTCTTTCTCACTGCCCCTTGTCACCCCTCTCTTCTGAATGTTTACCACCACCTGACATACCTTTACAATTTACTTGTGTATCTGTTTGGCCTGTGTGCCTGCATAAGAATGTCAGTTCTGTGGAGACAGGGCTTTTGGGTTGTTTATTGCTGTAACCCCAGCACTGAGAACAGTGCCTGGCATACAGTTGACTTTTGATAAATAATTGAATAAATAAACTAATCATACTGGTTTAACATTTTTATGGGTGTTTTTCTTTTTTTATGACATTTAAAATCTGGCTCAGTATTGAATCGTCCCATGGTATTACTGTAATTTCAGGCATCATGTAGCTGTTTTAACTTTTCCAGTATAATTTGACACAGAAAATACCAGGCATTAAGCATTTTTCAGTGTGTTGATTCACCTCTACTCATGCATATATGTGATAAATCTGATTTTGATTCTTAAAAGAAGATTAGTTAAACCCAAAGCATTTTTTTTACTTGCTGAGAAAATCTTGAGAAAAGAAGAAGACAAGATTATATTTTACTTGTGTATGTGCGAACTAGGATGTAATAGGCACTCAAAAATATTTACATGGATGCATTTATCGTTGCCGTGAAAGTTTTCCGTTACAACATATAAGCCAAGTTTACATTTGTACTTGCACAGTTATATTTGAGACTTACAGATGATGGTTTATGTATAAACATGGACTTGGCTGACATCGTTAGGTTTATACTTTATAATTTGATCCTAGAAATAATTCAGGGAGTGAATGCCAGTCACTTCATTGAACAGGACCTGAATCTTAACACAGTACAATTGAGTTCCTGAGCTCTGGTATAATGTAATTAAACTGTCAGAAATAATAATACATTGCTCATAAGTGTCTCTGTTGGTTCGGATTTATTCTATAAGACATACTACCACTAAAGTGGACTTGGTGCCATGAAAAATGCCTCGTGTTCCCCAGTTGGGCAAAAATTGGCATTGGTCATGGAACAAAAAGATGGAATGAACCCTGCAGTTGTCGGGGTCCTGTTCCTCCTGGCAGTGAGTATTCCATCCTCACCAGCTAATGGTAGTTTAAACTCATAGGAAAAAAGAAAGGAAAGATGCTGAATTTCATTTTTTTAATTTCCAAAGGCATAAGTATAAACCAGGAAGGGGTGTGGGGAGGGAAGATAGAGATAGATAGATTAGATAGATAGATGGATGGATGGATGGATGGATGATATTGTAAATTCCTTTTCCACCTTGTGGCCTTAATTCTTCAGCATTCATTTCCTGTCCTTAGTATTTCTGAGAGGTTTCCTATGATATGCTACCATGAGACTCACAGAAGCAAAGGTTTTCTGTCTACCCCAGGTCCTCAGCCCTCCATTCTAATAATGGTATGCAGCCTCACGTCCACCTAGGATATGATTTTGTCTTAATAGTGAGTATTGCCAAGGATTCATTAAGCTTGTCCTTAAAAAACAAGGGTGAAAACTTAATAATAAATGCAGGATTATAATCAGAGATGAAAATCCAACTGGCATAGACCAAAGGAAATGACAAGCGTATGTAAGTCATTAAATCACTGGCTCTCCAGTCATGTCCAAATCAGATGTGAACCTGAGGTTGTCCTTAAATATGTTCATTATTGTTGATTTGCTGAAGCAAGGTCTTTTAGATGGAAGCGACAATGTGCTGAACAAATTGAAATTGAAAAGAGGTGATTCTCACTATTAGAAGATTGAATGCTATGAAAAATTAGTTTCCAGGGACTGTCGAAGTTTAAAATAATTTCATTTGCACTTAAGAAATTTCTCCCTTACTGAAATGCTATTTAAGGTGTATTTTTTTAACAGAGACAAAACCTACAAGGAGACTCCCATTCCCAGATGAAGACCATCCATCCCTAAATTCCTTTCCTACCAAAATCATCATTCTCTCCTCACAAATTCTCAAAAATTAAAATAATATTTCCCCTTATTAGCCTCCAAAAACATTATTATGATAAAGTAGTGCCATGTAGCAAAGAGTAAAGGAATGTAACTCCCCAGTGTACCCCATATCCATAGTCCTTAGAACATTAATATTTCATCACCTATTTAGGTCACATACAACTTCTATTTCTCCCTATTATATTGGACCTTAAAGACACTTGAGTTTTGTTTGTATTTTTGGTGAAATGTCAAAGGAAAGAGTGGGAAAAATACCTCAGTGTCTTCACTCCATTTTTACTTTCATAAATGCAAAATGTCACAGTCCTATTTTCTGATGTGTTGTTTTGCAAGTGTCTTTTTCAGTAATAATTTTTTAGTACAAAGAAAAATGTTTCTCATTGGTTCATAGGGCATAAGAAACTTACGTCAACTTTATCTTAACTTCTAAATACATACACAGTTTTCTTCTCCAAAGATAATGACACACAAATCTCTGCACGGAATTCTTCCCTTTAAGGAGTTGCTCCCTAATTATTAAGTTTGAAGAGTTATTTTTATTTACGTTATTTATGAGCAAGTGGAAATGAATTTATCATGGATTTTTAAATGCAATTGTGGACCCTGTCTCTAGTACCTCTAATTTTTTCCTTAAGTGTAATTTACCGTTATTTGTGTTTGCTTTCATTAAGGTGAGGAAGATCTTCTCAGTCCTCCCCAGGACACAAGCACAGGGTTAGAGGAAGTGATGGAACAACTCAACAACTCCTTCCCTAGTTCGAGAGGTAAGCTCCACTACCGAGAAGTAACTCGGACTTAGTAGAGTTAGGCCACTCATTTTCATACCCAGCTAGTTTGTATTTTCCATGTTTCAATAACCACGTGCTGACAGAATGCCAATTTGCGATCATTCTGAGATTTGATGTTTAAATGTGATTTTCTGGTTTGGATGAATGAATTTTCTGGCCTTGGATTCTGGTTGAATTCGATTATCTGTGTAATCAAGATGTTTCTAGAAATAAGCATAGTAACTTACATTTCTAAAGTATTTTACTTGCTTTGCTCTTCAGTCTGAAGAGTTCATTATGAGATAGCTTTTACTTAAGAGGAATTATGATGTGATTTTTACAGACAACGAAATGAATGCCCTGATGGTGCTTCTGCCAGGGACACACAGTTACTGCCCGATACAGCGAGGTCCAGGACATGCATAGTGTGGGGAGGAGGGGAGACTCTGACTTGCAATCTGATCTGATACCCTTCATGTTTAAAAATGGAATCATCCCATCATTGAAATACAGGCACAATTAGATCTTTATATACTAGTCTGTTAATTTTTTGACTTCCGTAGATAGAATACAATCTTCACAAAGAAAGACATTAACCTTATGAACGCCTTTATTTCTCCCCATCATTTGGACCCTGTGTACTTTGCCCCTCCTACAAAACCCCACCAAAGTTTCCCACCAGGCAGTATGAGCTTCAGATGTTTTGCCTTACCCAAGGAGGTACTGTGCCGCTGTTGTTAATGTTTTGGAGTTTTTATTTAAGTTAATTTCCCTGACATAAAACAAAGTCAATGACCCACATCCCTTCGGTGAATAGAAAGAATGGCTGCAAGCACCTGTTTGCAAACAGAGGAAAGCCTAGAGAAGCCAAACAGGGAAAGCACACGGCTTTGTGGCCAGTGACTGGGCCTCCTCGTGGGCAGCCCTGGAGGGAAGGGCCGCCGAGAATCTGGCTGTTTGTTCCTCCTCAGAAGGGCAATGAGGAGGGTGGTTTGAGCCCGCTGTTTTGCCTACCTTTTTGTTCAGTGTCAGTTAACAACGGCCATTTCCTAGCTATTTGATGTATGAGTAAACGTTGTGCAGTGCACATTAAAAGCATTAATGTTCTTATAGAGTGTTGCTAAGGAACCATCAGGGGAAGTTAATTTTAAATGTCTGCAGCAGCCATCTTTGCACCACCGAGCACCTCTGAGGTGTTGATTCTAACAGATAAAGATCTTATCTGTCTTCCACCCACCCTCCACCCCACACCCACCACCTGCATCCCCATAAGGACTATCTTAGCTGTCTCCTCTTCCTAGATGCCTTGATTTATCATGAGAAGATCATATGCCTCTTTGCCAGAAATCACATGCTTTCACTTTTAGCCTGTCAGTGGAGGGTTAGGGATGCAAAGAAGAAATGCCAGGTTCCTTGCCTTCGAGGTGTGTATGGTCAGTCGTGGATGTAGACTTCCAAAGAAGTTCAAATCACAGTACAGTCATATTATTGCTGTAATGGAGATGGGAATGACACAAATGAATCCTAGAAGCATGCTTTTGGATAAATAGGGGGTTAGCCACCGGCCAAACAAGTGTCTTCTACACAATCACGCAGCTACTAGTAGGGCCAGGACTTTGGGGCCCACGTATAGCACACATTTCATTGTCTCCAAGCTTTCCCTTGAAGGTCACGGACACTGTCTCATCCCAGCCCCTTGAACTGAAAGCTCTGTGGGAAGTGAGTGGCTACTTGTTGGTGCCTGGGCATTTCTTTCACATCTAAACAACTGGAATGTAACAGAGAAGAGGCTACAGCAGGGCTCGTGGCTCTGCTTCCCCCAGGCAGCCTTTTTGTACTGGGCCTCTGGTCCATCCTAATTGTCTTGAAGGTGAAATCTGTTTCACCCTCTCCCTGCATCCCCTTTTTAGAGTCCTTGAAGCTAGACACCACATGGGTGTGAAAGTAGCCGCCTGCAAGACTAGAAACATGCTTCCTCTGATACAGTATTTGGCAGTTAGCATCTCTGATGCTACTTGGATGATACTGATTTACTTACGTCTGTGGAAACTTGGGAAACTATTCAGGCTGCCTGCATCGTGTTTACGAAATTAGTGCTCATGGAAGCAGTATCGTCCCCTGAGTGCTAATTTGAGTTCTCAAATAGGGGATAAGGAGGCTTTATGTGATACCAATTCCAGTAACTAAGTTCCTGCTTATTCAGTAGTAGTACCGTGGTGGCCTGAGAATTAAAATCATTTTCCTGAAGAAAACGCAATCAGAAAAATATATCACAAGAGAGGAGATAAGTTGCTAGATCTGCCTGATCTTTCTATGATGCTATGACCTTGACATTTTTTCTTTTCTTGCTACTTCCTGCCAAATTAGGCCTTATTATTACTCCTTTTTATGATTCTGCACCCAATTCCAATGTGTGGGGGTTTTCCCCAAACCAGCAAGCAATTCTTGGACAACAGCTGGGAATCCTACCCATTCCACTTAATTCTGACACTGTCCACCTGGAGATAGCATCAGATCCCACAGCTTAAGGACTCAGCCCACAAGACTGTCCCCAACTTCAGGTGCTATTCTCAAGTCTAGGTTGTCACCTGTGCTTCTGACCCACTAGCTGTGATTGGAGGTTCGAATGATCCTCTCCTTTGGGTTAGATGAACTTTGGAGAGTGGGTCACAGAACTCAGGAAACAGTTTACTTACTAGTTACCTGTGTATTATAAAAGGATATATATAACTCAGGAATAGCCAGAAGGAAGAGACGCATGGGGAAGGGATACATAGCTTCTGTGGAGCACCACTCTCCACAAATCCCCGTGGGTTCACTAATCCAAAAGCTCTCTGGACCCCCTCCATTTGGGTTTTTATGGAGGCGTCATCACATAGATAGGCATGATTGATGAACTCACTGGCTATTGGTGATTGAACTCAGCCTTCAGTCCCTCTCCTAGCCCTGGAGGTCTGGGTGTGAGGACTGAAAGTTCCAACCCTCTAATCCCATAGTTGGCTCCACTGGCAACCAGCCCCCATCTTTCGGTGCTCATTAACATAACAAAAGTCACCTTGATGCCTCTCCTCACAGGAAAGGACAAAAACCAAATACCGTATTTTGCTGTGTATAATGCACATTTTTGGCCCAAATTTGTGAGGGAAAAGTAAGGGTGCACATTATACATGAGTAGTACAAATTCCGTATCTATATAAGTGTTTTTAATTCTTTTATTTATGCTTATGAGTTAAAAGTTTAACTCTAGAAATCAATAACGATATCTGTATGCAAAATAATACCCTGGAATACGATAATCGGTGATGCATAAATATCATAAATTTGTTACCAGTACATAAAATTTCTTGTATCTGTTCTTGTATTTTGTAATTATTTGCTACATAAAATTTCTTGTACCATAATATGTTAGCAAAATAAGTGCTAAAATTCCTTTAAAATACAAAAAAACAAGTACATAAATGTAAACAAATAAAAATTTGAATTAAAAAATTAAAATGAAAGATTTTTTTTTTTCCCCTGAAAGTTTGGACCAAAAACGTGGGTGTGCATTATACTCGGCAAAATATGGTATGTGTTGCTTATTATAAATCACACTATCACACCTCTTTCCCCCACCAAATTCAAATGGATAAAAAGTCTCATTTTAAAAATTAGCTAATTATCAACATACTCCAAAAAGTGGATTTTTGGGTGCCTCATTTCTAACAAAAAGTATTTTGTTTTTATTTTGAAAGAATGGAGAATATACTGGGGGTGCCAAAAAATGTATACACATGACTTGTATTCATCTTTTGTTACCGGTATATACTGAGTATTAACAAATGTAATATAGTTTTTTTCCTTTCTTAAGACATGTATACATTTTTTGTCACCCTCTGTATATGTGTGTGTGTGTGTGTGTATATATATATACACACACACACACACACATATGTTAGGGTTTAATGGGAACATCTTACCAGTTAGTAGGTATGTTAGGTTGAGATTAAACAGAGAATCTTACGTTCTCAGGATTACAGACTCTCCTAAATGAAAGGGCCTTAAAAGGTCACTGTAGCCTCTTTGATGTCCCAAATAGTGGCTTTTGACCTTCTTTGACCATTATCCGTAGTAGGGAGTGCAGTCAAAATACAAAATAAATTATATGTGTATGTATATACACATACATATGTGTATACACCCACCATGTCTATACACCACACATATATTTATATATAGTCACATGTACGACGTATATACAAAGATCAGAAGCAAAAGTTTCAAGAAGCAGTACTTTCCATGCTGCATATAATTCACACTGTTGTTCTGTTTTATTTATTGAAAAATAAACTGCTGGTTGTGACCCACTGCATTGATTTTCTGATCCAGTGGTTTAAAACTACTGATCTCAGGCTTCCTTACCCAGGTGGATATCTTTTGTAAAAATTGTAAATTTTAGAATTTCTACCATGGAAGTTTCTGCCAAGACCTTGTTAATGTCATTGGAAGACATTATACTTTCATTCTAAGTCTGCCGTCCGTGTTCCTGTTGTGTTACCAAAAAATGAAGTTCACGATGGCTACAGCTGTTTCGGACAGCTGTTTGAGTAACTCACAACAGATGTCAGAGCCAGAGGTCTCACATTTACTGGAAATGTGCTCTTAAATACCACCTCATGGTTTACTTAACCCTGCTAGATAATTGCACACAGAGGAAAACACCTTTTAAAAAAAAAAAAAAAATACTATGTTGTCCACACATGTAAAGTATATAGACAGGGGAGTTATTGTGTACTTTAAATTTTTACAACTTGTTTGTTCCCCCCTCTCACTACCACCCCTCTACCACTCCTACCACCACAGTTTCAACTTACAGCTCAAGTCTTAAGGTATCAGCTAATCTTCATCTTTCATTTTCACTAAAAGTACCTGGAAGCCCAAAGAACTGAAGTGCCTGGTTCATGGCCATTCAGCAAGTTAAATTAGCCTTCTGATCTTATCTCGAAGGCCTTGCTAAACCATTATCCAAATTAATGAAGGGGTTGCCTGCTTCTCCATTTAGTAATAAACTGATGGCCAAACTATCCTGCATAATAGCCAATATAAACTTTACGACGTTCAAGGTGTGAATGTGTACACATTTAGCTTTGTGTTTATATCTTTCCTGATTAATCTCTAGATATAGTTAGCTGTTCACAGCCACTTGGGGAATTTGAGTGGCTCGCTGTAAATTAAACACGGAATGTTGGCCAATTTCTATCTAATCTGTCTATTTATCTATCTATAATCTGTCCATCTGTCTAAAAGTATATGTAGAAGTTGAGTTCCACTGTAATAAAAATCATTATCTACTGCAAGACACCTTCTAAATCTTCACGATTATTCTATAGGAACACTACATGGGTAGAATGAACAACAAACATAATTTAAAAATAAACTCTGTAAGCGATTTGTCCCTATGTCTCTGATCATCTAGCAGTCTAACAAAGGTATTTTTATACGTGTGAACATTCACGAAAGAAATGCTTCCTGAGTCAGTGGTATGGTATTGGGTTCTCTAAAAGTGAGGTGCCACAGTACATAGATTAATAAATGACGGGATCCAAAATAAACTCTTAGTGCAGTAAGACAATTCAGAAAGCAGTTAGCAGCGCTATGCAGGTATTTCTGCTGCCCGTGTGATCTCTTACCTGCTAACTTGTACCACATTAATTTTATCCCCAACAGCCCACACCAGCCTCTCCCTCTCATACAACCCTTCTAAATAAGCCCACATACATTCTGTTAAATACCTCTAAATGACCAAACCAACAGCTGTGCAAAACCTGCCATCCTTTAGAATTCAAGTCTTATCTGTGCTTCTTTGATGGAAGAGCCACATAAAGAACCAAGGCAGATGGAAGCATCATGGCCCCCGTTTCAGGCACCGTTCTGTTTCCTATCTGCTTCCATAAAGGATTTGCGCTCTTATTCCTTTACAGTAGGGGCCAGCAAACTACAGTCCATGGGTCAGATCTGGTCCACAGCCTGTTTTTGTAAATACATTTTTATTGGAACACAGCCATACCCATTCATTAGCATATTGTCTGTGGTTGCTTTCCCACTACAAGGGCCGGGTAGCTGTGGCAGAGTAGAATAGTTGCTACAGAAACTGCGTGGCCTGCAAAGGCTAAAATATTTACTATCTGGCCCTTTACAGAGGAAGTTAGCCAGTCCCTGCTTTACACTATTATTTTCTTGTCCATTCTAGCTCATTACACAGGCTTCGGTGCTGATCAGCTTTCAGCTCAATAAAACTGCATTTGAATTTACCTGTGCATTTATATCCATGTTCACCAGAGATCCAGCATGTTTGAGTATAAAGTACAGCAAGGGACTCACTCTAAACCTTTTTAAATGGTCAATGAAGTGTGATAAAGAAGCTAACCGTACCCAGAAACAGTAATGTCCTGTGATTCTGACTCTGAAATAATTACAACCAATCATCTCAAGTCATGCTGCCTGAAAAACTCGACTTCTCCAGCCCTGACCAAGCTCTTTATTTAGACTTAGGACTCCCCAACACACTTCCCTTTTCTCTTGATTCATTTCCTGACAACATACCACACTGCCAGATGGACACCCTAAGTGAATGTCTAAGGAAACTCACTTCCAAAGAATGTATCTGTGAAATAAAACCTTTATCTGGTACTTGTATTTATTTATTGATAAAGAATCTTCTTAATTGCAACCAGTCAGCCTGTTTCCTCAGTGTAGAACTTCCTAATACTGTAGAAAACATTATTTGTTTTAACTTTTAAACAAAAAGTATCTTCCTTTTGTACTATGCTTATGAATGAGCACATTGGAATGAGCTCATATAGAGTTAATCAAGATAGGCAACCTTTGTCATTCTAGGAACCGTAATTATATTCTGAAACTAAATCATATTGCTTTCTAACATCACTGTCCTTCCTAAAGTTCTGAAGTTATAAAAATAGACCAAAGTTACAATCCAGAACAAGTTCCCAGCCCTTGGCATCCAGGCTGGAGGGTAGCAAGCAGGGCCCAGTTGCCTGAAACACTAAGGACTTGAGGCCATGGCCTAGCGGCTGCCTTACTAATTCCGTTCAGCCAACATTTATCAGATACCCATAGTGTCAAGGTTAGGGGTTCCAGGCGGGGAATTCCCGCCCATTCTCAGGAATTTTTTTCGCTTTCCCTTTCCCGAATCCCGAGATATAAACTGTTTTCTGTTCTCCACAATGAATCGTTTCCACAAAGTGATGGCTGATATGACTAACCACCTGAGTTCAAGGAGCCGATTTCCCTGATTTCCTGACCAACTTTTCTCGGAATTCGGGAACAGGAAAGCGGAAGAAATTCCTGAGAACAGGCGGGAATTCCCGCATGGAAACACTAGTCAAGGTACAATACCAGGTGTTGGGGATAGAAAGGTGGGTAAGCAACATGTGGGCCCTGCCCTCCAGGAGGGAAGGGAAGAGAATTAGTACCAGGTAGTAGAACTATGAAGTCAAAGGAATCAAAAGAAATGGATGTAGAATTCATGCTGACATTCATTGGAACCAACAAAAATAAAATGATGTTCTCCTCCTTCCCTTCTTCCTGTCATCTGATACGGGCCTACCACTGGGAACACCCCAACTGAGGAGCCAGCACCCATTTTTCTCTCTTTTCCCTGGGTTGAGGTGGGTCGTGAATACCTTGACCATGCTGACGTGGTTAAACGTGTAGTTTTCGTACTCCTAAGAGATTTCAGACTCACTTAGGAAAATTCGAGAGGAAGGAAAAGCCACACTTAAAGAACCTTTAAATGTACACTAGAAGTTTAGACCCTAAACTTGAGTTTTGAAAGATTTCTGTTGGAATAATACAGCTCCATACTTCCTCACTCTCGACCAGTAGTTCTCAAATGGTTTCAAGGAGTTTTCGTTTTCTTGGAGCCCCTGAGCATGGTGGTGTTGGTGGGGTGGGCGTGATGATGTGCAGCATCTCTCACAGTTCTGCTTTGATTGGCTCTAAACACTGGGATTTCATAGAAGGTGGTTTTAGGAAATGTCCCATTGCGAAAGTCAAAGTTTGAAAACCAAAATTTCATTTGGAAGACCCAGGAGAGAAAAGAAAATTGAATGGCCAGGGCATGCTAAGTATGGCCAGAGAGCCATGATTTTCTGTCCAATTATAAATATTATTAAAAAGTCCTCATTGGAACCTGCTCTTCAAGAATGAATACGTGCATACAGATGTAGGATGCCATAAAGCAAACGCCCGTGGATTTTTGGCCATTGACTCTCAAGGCTCCTGATACCTGTACCTGTTGAATTGCAAGGAGAAAGTTGAAGGCTTCTTCCTGGATCTGGCCCTGGGGCTTGCCCATGAGTAGGACTTCTTTCCTCCCCCTTTTTTTCTTTCTGTTTCCTCAAATGCCCCCAATCCCATCGTGGGCATACTCAGCTTCTACCAGATAGAACAAATTCTTCCAAGAGGATAGAGTCTGGACTCTGTGACATTCTACGTTGCATTTGGGGTGCACACTTTTGGCATACAGAGGCAACTGCTGTTAATGTTTTGGTGTGTAGATTGTCAAGTCCAGAGTAAAGAGTTTCTCAGATTTGGGGACATTAAGCTTGAGATTCTACAGTTGCCCTTGAAAATGTTCGATTTGTCAGATTTATATACTGTGCCAGCTTTCATCCAGTTTTACCACGTAATCTCCATGGATTCAATGAGTGATGTCTCCTGGATCATGTTATCTGTTTACACTGATTTAAGTGTATGTAAAGTTATTTGACTAGATGTGTCTTTTGGGTTATTTTTGTTTCTGTTTTTCTTTTTTTTTTCTTTTTTTTTTTTCTTTTTTCAGAAGGGAATAAATGAATTGTCATCTCAACATTTGTTTGGTAAAAGAAGCAAATTGGTATGAAACTGTATTTATATGCATGATTTTTTTTTCCTTTCTGATATTTCTGCCTCTTCCTCTCTCTATTATTAAAGGAAGAAATACCCCTGGGAAGCCAATGAGAGAGGTTAGTGAGATTCAGGCTCACAGCCATGGCTTCTGTCTGTCTCATCCTGCTTTCTATGTTTGGCGTTTGTGTGAGAATTGTGGGCGTGCACGCGCATGTATGTATTACACGTGTCATCATGTAAGGACAGTAGTCATCTCTCCACTTGCAGCTCATGAGGAACATTCCTCAAATGTTCACTGCCACTGTCATCACCATGACGACAGGACCAAGGGTTGGGGGAGCAGGAATCTCTTTAAAATCGCAACTCTTTGTAGTCCCTGGGTTGGCATCCTGCAGTTCATCATCTGTTGCCATTTACAACCCAAACAACATCTTCAAAATAAATTTAGCCTTGAACATAATTGATGAGTCATAAAGCTTCTTTCCACTTCAATGACCCTAACATTTTGCGCCAGGGCCCTTGGTTTTCATTTTTGTGGGATGACTTCATTTCATTTTGTTTTCTTTTTCCCTGGTTTCTACACTCTTTCTTTCCCCACTTTAGCTAATATTTTTGGAGCACTCACTGTGTGCCAAGCACTGTTCTAAGTACTTGCCGTCTTTTTCATTATGTAATCTTCATGACATGAGGTAGGTATTCTTATTAACCCCATTTTACAGATGAGGAAACTCAGTCAGTGAAAGGGGCAGCCGGGTGTCCAAGGTGACAGAGGATTTGAATCTGGGCAGTCTGGCTCCAGCGCCCCATTCTTAACTCTTAGGCTTTACTGCCAGTTTATAAAATGGTTTGAAAGGCTTACGTCATCTCAACATGCCCGTTAGAGGATGCTTTTTTAAATTTGGCATTTGAAGCCAGATAGAACATGAACCCATTAGGGAAGAAAATTGAATGTTGGAGTCTTGAGAGGTTTTTTGAATGCTTCCTTATGGGTTAAAAGGGGAAGGTACAGCGTTATAACCGAATGTGGTTCAGGGTGTGCCAGTGAGAGCTGCTTCATACTTCTACCGTCAGTATTGTCTGAACTTTGAATTACCTAATCAAATCACTATTGGATGACAAAGTGTTAAGTGACATCCCAAAGTAAAAAAGATTGTCCTTACCAAGAGTTTAGTGCGAAGGACGCAAGGAGGAAAGCTCTCTCATGAGCGGCAATAGCATGTATTAATCTGGGACACAGGTTGGATGGGTGGAGAGTCCTTATATGAGAAGGTTCTGGGTCCTTAACAACAGGATGGACAAGAGTAGCCATGGATTCATTTAAACATCAGGAGTCATACTGGAAATTCTGCCAACACCATGCCATGCAAGTCTAATGAATTGAATGATCCTTCAAGTGTGTTGTATCTACACCAGCGCTCCCTGCCAAGGCTTGGGGCAGTGGGGTCCCAGGGAGGGAGTGGTAGGCTGGGAGGAGACACTGAGGAAACCCGAATTGTTGAAGCATTGAATGCTCTTGAAGGTTTGCCTGGCTTGTATACTTCTTATGTGAGACTTCTTGAGTTCATTGTTATGGTAAGTGCCCCTTAAAATGAATTTTAACTTGTAAAAAGTTGCACCATAGTTTTGCCCACCCTGAACATGTTTCTCTCATGAATGAATTTTAGAAAAGATGAGCACATACCATTGAAGTCATATAGGCATTTAGAAACTTTATGACCTAAGATGTATTATAGTCAGATAAGTTTCCAGAAAGCCAGAGAATCAAAATAATAGTGATATTTTTCATGCTGTGAAAATACCCCAAATGTACAGTAGGCCAGATATTTTTTTTTTCCAAAGGTTAAATTATAGAGAATATAAGCAAATTTCACTGCACTATTCTGGCTTGGCTCTGGCCAATTAAATGCTCCCCATTTATTTGAGAATTGTATTTTTTTTAAAATACAGGGCCAGATTGCTATTGAGGTCTTGGATCACTGCCAGTGAGTCTCAGTTCCAATCACTGCAGAACACAGTTCCCTCAGGCAGTGGTGGCATGTGAGACTAAATGCGTGTTGCAGTTGGTACCAACTTGCAAAAACATACAAGTGCCCTAATGCTCAATGCACGGCGCCTTTGTGTTCAACAATCATTGCTTAAGAATGGATTAAATGAATGCTTTCTGTAGGCGCATATCTTCATCAACCCGTGCCTGAAACTGATTGCAGGTGCCTGAACCCTGCCTGCTTTTCAATGCCTCTTGCACTCGTAGTATAAGATTTTAATTTTGACTTTAGGAACATCTGTCATATAAAATGAAGGACCTCAGTAATGTTCTGTCTTACACACATGGACAGCAGAATCAGAGTACAAAGCTATTTTCTGTCCCCATATCACAGTGCACTTTTATGCCTCCAGCGGGTTGAGGTATATGATTCTTTGGGGCAGTATTTTGTCAGAGATAGAATTTTCTTTCTGGCTCTAATAAAAACCTCCATGAAAAATACACCGGAAGCATTATTCTGATGAAACAGGTAATTGTAAATAAAGCAAGCAAAGCTTTGCATAATAGAGATATGGTGACTGAACATTCATTTTTCTAGCATAGGGACAGCCGTGAGGTCATTTGTGAACGTGAGCAGCCTAAACAGGCTAAAGGCCACCTAACATTTCGTGGGAGTGTGTGTGTTATAGTAAGAGTAATGAACCTCTATTTTACCTGGTAACTTTTTAAATAGCAGATACCCCTAGCACGTATGCCTCTTGAGAGACTCAAGAGTTTTCCATTCAAGTAGTAACTGGACACCATTTCAAGGAGTAGCAGCACCACTTGATTATATACAGTAAGTCCTCATTTAACGTTATCGATAAGTTCTGAGACTTGACGTGAACCAACATAACAAGACCACTTTTACTATGGGTTAATTGATATTAACAAGAGTTAGGTTCCTATGGCATCTCATCAACATTATAACAAAACGATAGTATCCGAGGACCTGCTGTAATCTATAAATCCATTGACTTTATTATCTTTAGAACTGCAATCCACATGCCGTAGCACACAGTCTAACTAAAATAGACACGTTTTGATTATTATCAGTAAGCCCGTGGGGGGGAAAATGAGTTCTTCTCCGCTTTATGTTTTGTAATACACTTTCTAACTACCGGGTGAACTATACTGTAGTCAGATGGGGGTAATGACAAATAGTTGGAATTATATTGAGGTATCAGGTTGTAAGTCTTAGGTTTTGTTTTTACTGGCCTCATTAATTGCTATTGAGATTGCAAGTAATTAAAAATGTACAGCTAGTCCAACCATTTTCAGTCATTCATGAATAATTGTGCAGCTTTCCCAGGGGTGCTGGGCAGTCAAATACAGATACAAGGGAAGCCCTGTAACCTGGTGGCAGCAGTTACATATTTGTGCTCGTAGCTGTAAGGAGCAGCAAAGAACCCACTATGTCTTCCTACAGTTTTTATGGTTTAGAAAAACCAAACCCTCACTTCCACTGAGGGCTGCCAAACAACTGGCACACATCCTTTGTTAAAAGTTTCTGTATTTGCAGTCTCAACCCAAATCCAAAGTGCTTTTTAAAAACATAATTAGTACTCACTGAATCTCTTTGCACTAATAAAGCTGAAAGAGATGTACAAACTTGGTCACCTTAATATAAACGGCTGAATGTCAGTAAACTTTTAATGTCTTAATTAGATCTGGTGCCATCACTGTTTAAGTGCCTGCTTGTGAATCCTCTTCAGATCCGCTCTCTCATATAAATAAAAACGATATGTCTCTTGAAATAAATATTAGAACAGAATACCTGCCCTTGTCTACCTTTAATTTTTATAGGGACTTTAACTATGATTATGGGAATCTGTAAAGTTGATTCATGGCAACGTAGTAATAGCCTACTAAAGCATTTTTAGTTCCATAGGCAGTGCTGGAATAGTGGAGTGATTTACTAATGTCCAAGAATTAAAATTAGTCATATAAAAATATGGGACGTATATGAAAAGGCAGAGCCATACAGTATGTTTCTAATTATCTCCCACTAGATCTGAATTTTGCCACAAAGTACCCAGGGACGTTGGCCTGCTTTTGTGCTCCATGCTGGGGGATTAATGCTAGGACATGTCACATTATTATTAAAAGGCTTTTCTGATAGTTAACGCTCATTTAGAAGATCAAAAATGGACTCGCAGGATACCTAAATCCATGCTACACATGTGGGTCATATTATAATTAGTCTCTAGAGTAATTTGGAATGAAAAGTGCTTTTTATCCTCAAGCTTCCTTATTCAAATGTTAATAGTGTACCAAAAGGTCCATTCAGGAGTTTATTTTCCAACCAAAGTAAAAGCAGAAAGCAAATACAGTGGTACATCGGTTTTCGAACGTAATCCATTCCGGAAGACCGTTGGAGTTCTGAAACGTCCCAAAACAGCCGACAGCTAGGTCTCAGGACCTTACACTCAGCGGAAGCCACGTGACATGTTCAACTTCCGAGGCATGTTCGAAAACCAAAGCATTTACTTCCGGGTTTACATGTTCGTCAACCAAGACGTTCGAAAACCGAGGTACTACTGTAGTCACCTCCACCAGAGCCTGAGAAGTGAGCCAACAGCATGAAATAGCCTTGAAAGGAAGGTTTCGTGTCGTGGTGATGGTAGTCATGGTGATAACTGTGATGGCAATTAGAGTGGCAGTGGTGGCAGTGATTGTTATGGTGGTGGCTTTTTGATAGTAAAACATGTTATTCCGAGTACAGAGCAAATAATCTCCGGCAACAAGGTGGAAAGGTGATCCCATCATGAAATATACCTGTGATGCCAGGAATCTTGTGGTTATCCATGGAATCCTTTTCATCTATATTGACATTGGGAAGATGAGTGCACTCTTGGTCATTTTCCCATTTAAATGACACCAATAGCCTGATCCAATAGTAAGCTGATACTAACAATGTGGAATGGCTTCATTAACAAGGCTTCACTCCGTCCTGGAAACTGGTGAAAACCAAACCCTGTTGCGTCTCCCCTCAGTGCAGCTTCTGTGTTGTCCTCACCAAGAAATGGGGAATGGTTTCCCAAATGGCAAAAAGGCAGGGAGATGATACCTGCACCTTGTGTGAAGTTTTTCTTTCTCCTTGTTTTCCAGGACACAATGTAGGAAGCCTTTTCCACTTGGCAGATGATTTGGGCCGAGCGATGGAGTCCTTAGTTTCCGTCATGACAGATGAAGAAGGAGCAGAATAAATGTTTTACAACTCCTGATTCCCGCATGGTTTTTATAATATTCATACAACAAAGAGGATTAGACAGTAAGAGTTTACAAGAAAAAAATCTATATTTTTGTGAAGGGTAGTGGTACTATACTGTAGATTTCAGTAGTTTCTAAGTCTGTTATTGTTTTGTTAACAATGGCAGGTTTTACACGTCTATGCAATTGTACAAAAAAAAGTTATAAGAAAAACTACATGTAAAATCTTGATAGCTAAATAACTTGCCATTTCTTTATATGGAACGCATTTTGGGTTGTTTAAAAATTTATAACAGTTATAAAGAAAGATTGTAAACTAAAGTGTGCTTTATAAAAAAAAAAGTTGTTTATAAAAACCCCTAAAAACAAACGCACACACACACACACACACACACACACACACACACACTTTGAGGCAGCGCATTGTTTTGCATCCTTTTAGAGTGATATCCACATGAAATTCATGGCTTTTCTTTTCTTGCATATTAAAGATAGGACTTCCTCTAACACCACCAAATGACTTCACATTGCTCTTTTTGGACTTGTTGACTGAATGGAACTAGCTGTGGGTTTTCATGTTATACATCTATATGTCTATAAGTATATAGATACTATAGGTATATAGATAAATATAAATTTAAAGAGACCTTTGCAATTTCTTGTTCAAGTGTTCCTGACACTTGCTATTGGAAAGAAATTGCTTCTGGTCATCCAGGCTTACCCGCTTGGTCTGGAATGACTTTTCCCTGGAGCCTGAAGCCAGAGGGAAACTACCACACTAAAACATTGTCTGAGGCTTCAGGTATTTCTTTAAAGTTTCCACTGACAAGTAGAGTATCGAATTTTTTCAAAAGAAACATATGAATGAGTACACAGGACTTATTATGTCACAAAAATCCATTGCTTGATATACTGAGCTTCCTGCTGTCGGCCATGCCACGATTTAGATTTAATGATGCTTCAGTGGTAGTCAGAGCATCAGAAGGGATTGTAACTCCCAGAGACAAGGAGGCCTCTGAAGGAGTAGGCCACTCTTGAATGGCCAAAGGATTGGGTGAATGTTCATAACCATAGAGATCTTTATAATTACAATGAAATAATTCTTCCCTCTTCTCACAGTCAATCAGAAGTTGGGTGTCTTAGTTTTTCTTTGTTTTTTTTAAGGTTTTTTTCCCCCCATCACAGTGAGTTTTTAAAATGCCACAAGACTTCATTTCAAACAACCCTTGGGAAATGTAAGACAGTAGCCCCACCACACTGTGATACTGTTAAATATCCACCCAGAATTTCATGAACTCTGCTTCCCTCCTTTACATTTCTCTACAAGTAATTCCACACAGGTTTGTAAGTGGGAATGCAAAATTGATTCAAATGTTCCAAAAGGTACGCCAAACCCTTTGTGGTGGATTAGGCAGGTTAAGTATGTGAACAAACAAACTGTTCAAAAAAAAGGAGAAAAACTCAAGAGGACTAACTGGTAGGAAAAAGCTTTACTCTTTCATTTCATCTTATTAGTGTGATTTTTAAAAATCATTCAATAGAAATCACCATGTGACCTATTGTTTTGCAAATCTGTTACCTCTTACATCAAGTGTAATTAACTTTTGGAGAGTGGGTTTTGTCCATTATTTTATTAATGATAATTAACATCAAACATGGCTTCTCATGCTATTTCTACCTCACTTTGGTTTTGGGGTGTTCCTAATAATTGTGCACACCTGATTTCACAGCTTCACCACTTGTCCATTGTGTGAACATTTTCCTCCATTTTCTTTTCCCTTTTTTAACTTCCCAAAGAAAACCCAGAGCTCTAAGGTAACAAATTACATGAAGATTTGGTTTCAGTCTTGCATTTCTTCCTTTATGTGACTCTGGACTTTTTCTTTGAGGACTTTTTTTTTGAACCACGATTTAAAACAAGGGGTTCCTTTACTTCCTACTAAGAAGTTTAAGTTTCATTCTAAAATCAGATAAGTAGAGTGCATAATTTTGTTTTAATCTTTTGTTTTATCTTTTAGACATTAGTTCTGGAGTGAGTCTGTCAAAATATATGAATAAAAATCGAAAGCTTTATTGCTACGTTTTAAGCATAATTTGGACGTTATTTTGTGTTCTTTATAACCACCGAGTATTAAACTGTAAATCATAATCAATGTAACTGAAGCATAAACATCACATGGCATGTTATGTCATTGTTTTCAGGTACTGGGTTCTTACTTGAGTATCATAATACATTGTGTTTTAACACCAACACTGTAACATTTACTAATTATTTTTTTAAACTTCAGTTTTACTGCATTTTCACAACATATCAGACTTCACCAAATATATGCCTTACTATTGTATTATATTACTGCTTTACTGTGTATCTCAATAAAGCACGCAGTTATGTTACAAAAAAAGTTGACTGCAGTATTCTTTTTATTTTAATAGGTGATTCATATGGTTGAAAAATCTAGAAAGGCAAACAGTGAAAAGGCCTCAACACCCTATTCCCACATCATCTTCACTGCCCTATGAGTAAATATTATTTCTTAGGTGTCCTTCCAAAGTATCTTTGTTATATAAATAATTACCAACATATATTCCTGTGTTTTCCTTTTATTACATAGAAGATAGCCTATGCATCTAAATATATGCCTTGTTTTGTAAAACTTAAGATTCAAAAGATCCATTCTTATATTGAAATGGATTTTTCCATTTCAATATATAAAATGCTTTCTCATTTTTTAATAATTTTTTATTCAATTACAGTTGACATACAATATTATATTTTATGGTGTACAGCATAGTGATTAGAGATTTATATGTGCCTTACGAAGTGATCACCCTGATAAGTCTAGTACCCACCTGGCACCATAGTTATTACAATATTGTTGACTATATTCCTTATGCTTTACATCCCTGTGCCTTTTGTTACTGGCAATTTGTACTTCTTAATCCCTTCTTTTTCACCCATCCCCTCCAAACCCTCTCCCATCTGGCAACCTCATTTTGTTCTTTATCTATGAGTCTGTTTATGTTTTGTTTTTTAGATTCCACATGTAAGTGATGACATATGGTATTTGTCTTTCTCTGACTTATATCACTTAGCATAATACCCTCTAGGTCCATCCGTGTTGTTGCAAATGGCAAGATTTCACTCTTCATGGCTGAGTAACACTCCATTGTATCTTTTTTTTTTTTTTATAGCTGCTTCGTGTTCCAGTGTATGCCTGTGGCATATTATTTAAGCAGTCCCCTTTGGTGGGATATGTGGGTTGTTTTCAGCCTTTTCCTATGACAATATCACATCTCTCATTTCATTATTTCACTTGTGTGGAAAGATAGTATCTGTGGTACACATTCCTAGAAGTGAGATTTCTGGGTCAAAGGTGGCAAGCACTTGTAGCTTGAGAGATCATTTTTCGTGCAGCAATTGTCATAGTGTATCTGCGACAACATGAATGGACCTAGAGGGTATTACACCAAGTGAAATAAGAGAAAGACAAATACCATATGATATCACTTACATGTGGGATCTAAAGAACAGAATAAACAAAAAACAGGAAGAGACTCAGAGATACAGAGAACAAACTGATGGTTACCAGATGGGAGGGGGTTTGAGGGGCTGGGGGGAAAAAATGAAGGGATTAAGAAGTACAAATTGGTAGTTACAAAATAATCTTGGGGATGTAAAGTACAGCACAGGGAATATAATCAATATTACGGTAATAACTAGGTGTAGTGCCAGGTAGGTACTAGACTAATCGGAGGGATCACTGCATAAATGACATAAATGCCTAACCACTATGCTGTACACCCGAAATGAATATAAAATATTGAATGTCAACTGTAATTGAACAATTAGATACATAAAAGATAAAGATTGTATGTCACTTGTATCGTTAATGGTACCAGACGTAAGGGGGAGTCTAGTAGTAGCAGTCTCACCTACAAAGATGCCATAGAACTGGTTCTGGGGCGGATGCCCCTACCATACATAGGCAGACCCACTACCAGAAGGACATCCCACATCCTGCTCTGCTTCTGCCCTAGCTGCAAAGGAGGCTGGGAAACGGAATAGCCATGTCAGCTCTAGGAAGAGGCTGTCTTTTCCTCCCACCAAGACTCATGGTGAGAAGTTACCAGCAGGGTCAGATGCTAGGAATCCAAAAAGATTATAAAAGTCCACTAGCTACAACCTGTTCTAGTGATTCTGGAAATAACAGATCGTCAAGCTCATGAAGAAGGATGTTCAGTGAGTGTGGCATCTCTGACATGAATCACTTGTTAAGCTTTTGAGGGTGGGGTGATGATGCCAACCTAAGTGACTATTACATTGAAAGATTGCCCTTGAAGTCACATATACCAAGACTAATTTTCATCCTATTTAAATGAATCCATCATTTGGCCCTCCTGCCATTCCCCAAACCTGCCCGTTTGAAACAACAGATTGGCTGTTTGGATGGCACTCAACTAGGGAACTGAGGAATTTTTAACACTTCACCATGACTAAGAAAACTGTGTGTGAATGAGTCTGAGGAGGGCATTTGGCTTTCCATTCCACACCTGGCACAGGCTGGAGGGGAGGGAATTATTTCAGTGAAAAATGAAAACAGATCAAGCTGGCGCAGATTGTGCACCAGCAAGCAAAATGTGTTTGGGAGAAAGCATCAAGACTAATGGATGAGTTCTGTGAAACCGCGATGGGATTTCCCTAAATTGGTAATGCTCTGACGGTAGAATGAATACAAAGGCAAGCACTGGTGCGCTTGCAAAGACTACCGTCAAATTAGTGTAGGAAGGACATGAATAGAATTCTTTCGCACAGTAGCAAAGCCACTAGAGTGGGAACCACAAACACATTCTCCATTGCAGCGTGGACTGCAGAATGCTGGGATCTCATGGACTTACTTGACAATGCGAGAGCAGCTGAGAACAGCAACGTGCCATACACTCCATAATAAACAATACTGTTTGAGTGTGTGAAGTTTGCGGATGATTGAGAGTGGCTTTCATGTACAGAAAAGATGTACAGTAACTTGAGGCTTACGTTCTATACATCTGTGCATACATACATGTGTGTATACATGTATGCATACTTATATAGTCAGGATAAATGTTTAGCTCTTCTCTAACTTTTTAGTTTGAAATAGCTCAAACTTACAGAAAAGTTGCAAGAACAGTACAAAGAACCCCCATATACCCTTTACCCAGATTCAACAATTGTTTATATTTTGCCCCCTCCCTCTCCCTCTCATCAGTCTGTTTTCTTCCTGAACTATCTTGAGAGTGACTTTCAGACATTGAGCCCTTTGACACTTAAACACTTCATGTATATTTCCTAAGAACGAGGACAGTCTCTTGCATAATCACATCACCATTATCAAAATCAATTTAACATTATACAAAAGGATCCACCCACAACCCATATTTAAACGTTAATTGTGCAATAACATTTGTAAAATTATATGTGTTTCCCTGGTTTGGTCTGGGATCTAATTCACGATCTCGTGACATTTAGTCATGTCTCTTTAATCTCCTTTGATCTGGAATTCTCTCTGCTTTTCTCTGTCTTCAAAGGCCTTTGACATTTTTTATAAGTCAGTTACTTTGTAGAACATGCCTCAATTTGGGTTTGATGTGTCCTCATGATTAGATTCTCGATATGTGTTTTGGGCAGGAATATGATACAAGCAATGATGTGTCCTCAGCACATCAAAGCCAGAGCAACATAATGATGGTCTGTCCCATTCTGGGTGATGCTAACTTTGATGACTTGGTGAAGGTAGTATCTCCAAGTTTCGCCACTTGGTATATATATTTTAAAACATAATTATTCTTAAACCTTTGGGTTCAACTTACAAATCTTATTATTTTCATATGTATAATATAGATGACTTGTAAAAAAAATAAGAAATTACTTTCTGTGAGTTCCAGTTCAAGATGACAACATAGGAGGCTCCTGAACTCACCTCCTCCCACAGACATACTGAATCTACAGTTCCATACAGAACAATTCCTTCTGAAAGAAACCCAGAAACTAGTTGAGTGACTCCTGCCCATATGGGCAAACAAGAAAACACACATTGAAGTGGGTAGGAGAGGCTGAGACGCATGTCAATATAAACCTTACCCCTGGCACGGCAACACACAACCAGGAAATAACTCACAACCCTCAGGTTCTCCCTGAGGAGTGAAGGGTTTGGACCCCACATCTGGCACCCCAACTTTTAAGACTTGCACCAGAGACCTGGGCCCTGAAAACATCTAGCTTTGAAAGCCACCATGGCTTTCGTCCATGAGACCCACAAGGCTGTAGTGAACTATGAGACACTTCTTGAAGGGCTCATGCAGACTCACCTTGGCTAACCTTCCAGGGCACAACACACAGGCAGCAACACCCTGTCTTTCCTTGCCAGAGCCCTATTTGCTTATCTTAATAGTTGCGACCAGAGGGGCAGACTTCTAATTTAACATACATCTAGGTGCCGACGGCAATACTCCCCAGAGACCCCAGAAGATGGCAGACAACATTTTTGTGCCCTCCCTCTGTCTCATTTGCTTATATCTCCCAGGGAGGAGCTTGTGCAGCTACTGCCCAAGGAATGCCCCTTGATCACCTGACTCTGGTGGCCAGTCATGGTTACATTTGTGGGTCCTGCAGGACTGTAACAAACAGAGGAACAGTTCTTAACCAACTATCCCCCCATGGCACAATGCAGAGACAGCAGTCAGAAATGCCCATATCCCAGTCTTCCCCTGATAGATAGGGTCCAGCTTCCAATCCACCTGCATCTAGGTGCTGAGATGCTTCCCTTTGGGACACTGACAGATCTTGGCACATTCTCAACTACTGGAAACCACTGAGAATAAAGAAGACTGCTTAGACCAAGGGTGTCCAAACTGCGGCCCGCGGGCCAACTGCAGCCCGCAATCCATTTTTTATTGGCCCGCAGCAAATTACAAACATACATTTAGTTTACTTAAATAAACCAGGTGAGGCAATACGTACTTCACCTCGAGTGAGTGGCCCAGCTGTTTGTGTATTTTACTGCATATGGCCCTTGGTAAAAAACGTTGAAAAAAGTTTGGACACCCCTGGCTTAGACAATCACTAATGGTTGAAGAGACAACTCAGAGCTGGGCACAGTTGAACAATAAGGTTCATATTTCACACAAGAATAAATTCAACTAAGGTGGTAAAACACCTGTACACTGAAAACTATAACACAAATGAAAGAAATTGAAGAAGACACAAATAAATGGAAAGATATTTCATGCTCATGGACTGGAAGAATTAATGTTGTTAAAATGTCCATATTATTCAAAGCATATGGATATGTGGACTCTAAAAAAACAAATAAATGAACAAACAAAACAGATTCAATACACTCCTTATCAAAATTCCAATGGCAGTTTCTACAGAAATAGAACAATCCTAAAATCTTCATGGAACCACAAAAGACCCCAACTAGTCAAAGCAATCTTGAGAAAGAAGAGCAAAGCTGGAGGTATCATGCTTCCCAATTTCAAACTGTATTATAATACAAAGCTATAGTAATCAAAACAGTATGGTATCGACATAAAATTAGACACATAGATCAATAAAGCAGAAAAAAGAGCCCAGAAATAAAGCCACACTATATTGTTAGCTAATGGGGAAAGGATAGTCTGTTCAATAATGGTATTGGGAAAACTGGACAGTCACATGCAAAAGAATGAAACCAGACCATTATCTGACACCATACACAAAAATCACCTCAAAATGGAGTACAGACTTGAATGTAAGACCTGAAACCATAAAACTCCTAGAAGAAAACACAGGGAGTAAACTCCTTGATATCAGTGTCAGTTATGATTTTCTTTTTTTTTTAATTTAACACCAAAAGCAAAGGCAATAAAAGCAGAAATAAACAAGTGTGACTACATCAAACTAAAAAACTTCTGTACAGCAAAACAACCATCAACAAAATTAAAAGGCAACCTATGGCATGGGTGAAACTATTTGCAAATTCAGAGATATAATGGTAAATATCCAAAATACATAAGGGTAAATATCCAAAATACATAAATAACTCATACAACTAAATTTTAAAAATCCAGTTTTATTAATAAAATGTGCAGAACATCTGAGTAAACATTTTTCAAAAAAAAACATACAGATGGCCAACAGGTACATGAAAAGGTGCTCAACATCACTAATCATCAAGGAATACAAATCTAAACCACAATGAGATATCACCTCACACCTGTCAGAATAGCTATTATCAAAAAGACAAGAAATAACAAGTGTTGGTGAGGATGTGGAAAAAAGGAACACTTGTGCACTGTTGCTAGGAATGTAAATTGGTGCAGCTGCTATAGAAGGCAGTGTGGAGGGTCCTTGAAAAATTAAAAATAGAACTACCATATAACCCAGCAATTCCACTTCTGGCTATTTATCAGATGAAATCCAAAACAGTAATTTGAAAAGATATATGCACTATGTTCATTGCTGTATTCTTTACAATGGCCAAGATACGGAAGCAACCTAAGTGTCTATCGATAGATGAATCGATAAAGAAGATGTGGTACATTTATACAATGGAGTATTACTCTGCCACAAAAAAGAATGAAATCTTACCATTTGTGACAACTTGGATGGACCTAGGGGATATTATGCTAAGTGAAATAAGTCAGACAAAAACAAATACCATATGCTTTCACTTATATGTGGACTCTAAAAAAACAAATAAATGAACAAACAAAACAGAAACAAACTCATAGATACATAGAACAAATTGGTGGCAGACAGCTAGGAGGGGTTTGGGGGGATGGGTGAAAAAGGTGAAAGGGATCAACAAGTACAAATTTCCAGTTTTAAAATAGTCACAGGGATGTAAAGTACAACATAGGGAATATGGTCAATAACATTGTAATAACTATATATGGTGTCAGATGGGTACTAGATTTATCAGGTGATCACTTCGTAAGGTATACAAATGTCTAATCACTATGTTGTACACCTGAAACTAATATAATATGTATGTTAACTATAATTTTAAAAAAAATTAAATTAAAAAAAGAAAATGTATATATACACAATAGAACATTACTCAACCATTATAAAGAAGGAAATCTTGCTTTTTGGGACAAAATGGATGGACTTTTAGGGCATATGCTAAATGAAATGAGTCAGACAGAGAAAGACAAATACCATATTATCTTATATGTGGAATCTTAAAAAAAAAAAAAGAAAATCCAAGCTCGTGAATACAGAGAAAAGATGCTGGTTGCCAGAGATTGGTGGAGGGGGTGGAGGAATGAGTGAAGGGAGTCAAAAAGTCCAAACTTCAAGTTATAAAATAAGTCATGAGGATATTGTAATGCACAGCATGAAGGCTATAATCTATAATACTGTGTTGCATATTTGAAAGTTGCTAAAAGAGTAGATCTTTAAATAAAGTTGCTAAGAGAGCAAATCTTTAAAGTTCTCATCACAGAACTCTGGTGGCAAGAACTCTGGAGCCTCCTAACTAGACTTATAGTGATCATTTTGAAGCATATACAAATATCAAATCATTATGTTGTGTACCTGGAACTAATATAACGTTGTACGTCAATTATGCCCCAATAAAAAACTAAAGTAAAAAGTATATATAGACATCATAAAAATGGCAGCATGAGGTGAGCGTCCTGAAATCTCCTGTGGAATGTACAACAAATTAAATAACTATAACTCCACAAAGGACTCCCTGCACAGCAGACAGGTAAGTCTAAAGGGCTCACTACTGAAATCACCTAAAGGGGGGCAAATTGCGCAAGCGGGGGAGGAGGGAAGGGAGAAGTGCGGAGACGGAGTCGCGCGGGCGCAGGACGCAGACCTAGCTCAGTGCTCCGAGCTCGCTGCATCCTGGAACTACCGCTGCTGCGGGAGAGGGAAGAACTCGGACTGCTAGGGCTCCGCTTATGGCCCACAGGGCTGAGGAGGCAGCATATAACACGGCTGAACCCAACGCTCGCGGCAGAGACCTCGGAGAAAAGACTGAGGGGAGAAGGCTGAAAATGGTGGTTTAAGCCCTCACTGCCGAGCAGATAACGGAAGCCTTAGGCACTGAGACTAGCCGCCCCCTCCCTACCCTCCCAGAGCTTGCCCCGCCCCCACCTGCCTGGTGCTAGGAGCGAAACAGTAGCAGTGTCAGATCAAAAGAACAGAATATTTGCTGTTCTGAGAACTGTGGACCGCAGACACAGATTCGCAGCCCAACTAGTTCTGGCAAAGGGGAGGGAGCTGTGGAAGCAGGACCAGCTGTGGTGGTGGTCGCTGCCATTGCTCTGGGCCACCTCTCACAACTCACCCCGCCCCTGGCCCCTCCTATCTGGGTGGATCCCTGCAGGAGTAAACAGAACTGCTGAAACATACAGGCTCTGAATCTGGTGCAAGAAGAGCTTTGGAATTTCAGAAGCTCTCTACATCCCCACAGGGATGTGGTGACCTATGACCCAGGCGAACTGTTAACAGAGGAGAAGACTGCCTTCCAGGGAATCCTCCCATTGTGTAAGAAGCTGGAATAGTGCAGCGAAAACATAACCACAGTGTGAGAGAGAATAAAAGAGGCTGCAGTGGGAGAGAAAATAAAACATTTTACCAACACCTACTGGAAAACAAAAGAAAGATCTCTTTCTATCAACTGGATGCAGAACCCACTTATGTAGATGTCTAGGAAGAGAAATAATAATCATTAATTGCCATGAATAACCAAGGCAACAAGACACCTTAGAAAGAAAATGAAAGGATCCAGAAAATGAACTTAAAGATGTGAAAATATGTGACTTAAATGACAGAGAATTCAAGATTGCAGTCTTGAAAAATTCAACTAGATGCAAGAAAGCACAGACAGGCAGTTTAATGAACTCAGAAACACAATCAAAGAACAAAATGAACATTTTACCAAAGAGATTGAAATTTTAAGAAAAGAACCAAATAGAATTTCTGGAGATTAAGAACTCAATCAATAGAAGAAATTAAGAATGAAATAGCCAGCTTAGGTAGTAGAGTTGACCAGATGGAGGAAAGAATCAGTGACATCGAAGATAGAAACCTGGAAATTACACGGATGGAAGAAGAAAGAGACTTGAGACTTAAAAGAAATGAAAGAACTCTACAAGAACTTTCTGACTCCATCAGAAAGAGCAATATAAGAATAATGGGCATACCAGAAGGAGAAGAAAGAGAGAAGGGAACAGAGAATATATTCAAACAAACTGTCGATGAGAACTTCCCAAACTTGTGGACAGAACTGGACCTTCAAATCCAAGAAGCAAATAGAACACCTAATTACCAAATTGGGAATGAAGAAGTTAAATTGTCACTCTTTGCAGATAACATGATGCTATATACAGAAAACCCTAAAGAGTCCACCAAAAAGTTATTAGAAACAATAAACGAATACAGTAAACTTGCTGGCTACAAAATCAAAAGTCCATTGCATTCCTATATACTAACAGGGAAATCTCAGAAAAAGAAATAAAAAAAACCCACAATTCATTTTTCAATTGCAACAAAAAGAATAAAATAACTTGGAATAACATTAACCAAGGATGTGAGAGACCTATACGCTGAATACTACAAGACATTTTTGAAAGAAATTGAAGAAGACACAAAGAAATGGAAAGACATTCCGTGCTCATGGACTGGAAGAATCAACATAGTTAAAATGGCCATATTACCCAAAGCAACATACAGCAGATTTAATGCAATCCCCATCAAAATCCCAATGGCATTTTTAAAAGAAATAGAACAAAAAATCATCAGATTTGCATGGAACCACAAAAGACCCCGAATAACCAAAGCAATCCTAAGAAAAAAGAACAATGCTGCAGGTATTGCACTCCCTGACTTTAGCTTGTACTACAGGTCAACAATAATCAAAACAGCATGGATTGGCAGAAGAAAAACAGACATATAGACCAATGGAATAGAACTGAGAACTCAGAAATAAACTCACATAAATCTGGACAGATAATTTTTGACAAAGAAGCAAAAAACATACAATGGAGAAAAGACAGCCTCTTCAATAAGTGGTGCTGGCAGAATTGGAAAGCCACGTGCAAAAGAATGAAACTGGACTGCTACCTGTCACCATGTACCAAAATTAATTCAAAATGGGTCAAAGACTTAAGCATAAGACCTGAAACAATAAACTGCATAGAAGAAAACATAGTACTAAACTTCAAAGTACATAGAAAATAAGTACTAAACTTATGGATCTTGGGTTCAAAGAGAATTTTATGAATTTGACTCCAAAGGCAAGGGAAGTAAAAGCTAAAATAAATCAATGGGACTATATCAAACTTAAAAGCTTCTGCACAGCAAAAGAAACCATCGACAAAATAAAGAGGCAACCAACTGAATGGGAGAAGATTTTTGCAAACAGCACCTCCGATAAGGGGCTAATATCCAAAATATACAAGGACCTCATACAACTCAACAACAAAAAAACAAACAACCCAATTGAAAAATAGACAGAGGACCTGAAGAGTCATTTCTCCAAAAAGGACATACAAATGGCAAATAGACATATGAAAAAATGCTCAACATCACTAATCATCAGAGAAATGCAAATAAAAACCACAATGAGATATCACCTCACCCCAGTCAGAATGGCTATATCAACAAGACAAATAGTAACAAATGTTGGAGAGGCTGTGGAGAAAAAGGAACCCTTAGACACTGTTGGTGGGAATGCAGACCGGTGCAGCCGCTATGGAAGGCAGTGTGGAGGTTCCTCAAAAAATTACGAGTAGAATTACCGTATGACCCAGCAATCCCTCTCCTGGGTATCTACCCAAAGAATCTGAAAACATTTATCCATAAAGACAAGTGTGCTCCAGTGTTCACTGCAGCTTTATTTACGGTGGCCAAGACATGGAAACAACCAAAATGTCCTTCGATAGATGAATGGATAAAGAAGTTGTGGTATATATACACAATGGAATACTATTTGGCAGTAAGAAAAGATGAAATAGGACCACTTGTGACAACATGGATGGATCTTGAGATTATAATGCTAAGCAAAATAAGTCAGACAGAAAAAGTAGAGAACCATATGATTTCACTGATATGTGGGATATAAACCAAAAACAACAAAAGAACAACACAAACAACTGAAAGAACAAAAACTCATAGACATAGACAATAGTTTAGGGGTTACCAGAGGGTCAAGGGTCAGGGGGGAGCGGGGCTCTAGAAGAGGGAAAAGGGAGTCAAATATATGATGATGGAAAGAGAACTGACTCTGGGTGGTGAACACACAATGTGAGATATAGATAATGTATTACAGAATTGTACACCTGAAATCTATGTGACTTTACTAATTGTCACCCCAATAAACTTTAATTTTAAAAAAATGTATATATAAAGAACACATAGCAAAAAAAAAAAAAAAAAAAATCCAATTTAAAAGTGAGCAGAACATCTGAAGAGACATTTTTCCAAAAAGGTCATACAGAGGGCCAACAGGTATATGAAAAGGTGCTGGACATCACTAAGCATCAGAGAAATGCAAATCAAAACCACAATGAGCTATCACGTCACACCTGTTAGAATGGCTATCATCAATGAGACAAGCAGTTGGGCTGGGCCAGAATGAGAGCAATGCCCTGAAGCTATTCTCCTGGGGAAAGGCTCTGGGAACGGGCTGATGGCCAGGGAAGAAATCTAGACACTTCACTGCTGCCTGAAGATACAACTGGTCCAGAGCATAATGGAACTTTGCTGAGGCTTTGCACTTTGACAGAAAAGCCCTTGTAGCTTCCGCAGGGCCTTTGGCCTCCCACATGGCCATGGATTTTCATCCTATGCGTGCGCATTTCAGTTCAGTCACCCGTCTGGCTTCGGTTGGTCCCACCCCTCCACAGCCTTTGTGCTGGATCCCAGTCCCCCACACCTGGCTGGCCCCTGGAGCAAGGAGCAATTGCATTGTGACTTTGATGGGGCCTCAAAAGAGGGTGATTGGGGTTTGCCTGATACCATGTTCCCCCCAAAATAAGACCGGGTCTTATATTAAGTTTTGCTCCAAAAGATGCATTAGGGCTTATGTTCAGGGGATGTCATCCTGAAAAATCATGCTAGGGCTTATTTTCCAGTTAGGTCTTCTTTTTCAGGGAAACACAATAGCTGGCATGAGCCAGACTCATTATGGACCAATCTGGGACAAGGGGCCACTTACACCAGGGGCACCCAGGCATTTCTCATCCCAGGACTCCCCTGCCACCCCCATATAATTATGGAGATTCTGAGAGATTGGGCCTCCTAGGAACAGGGGTCCTAGCAGCAGCAGCCCCCAGCCTGATTCCAACGTCCTCTGAGGCCCAGCATCCCAACCCATCCTCTCCCAACCCCCTGCATCTGGACCCGCTATTACTTCCCCCAGAACCGGGGAGGTACTATGCATGAGGCCGCAAGTTCTCTGAAACATTTTTTATTCCATCTACTGTATGAACTGAGTCCATTTTTATACCATTCATTTTGAAGTCACATTTGTAAAATTACACATTTTCAATTGGAACCCAAGACTAATCTCTCCAATTCACTAATATGCCAAGTTGCCACGAACATTTAAGCACTTTAAATAAACACAGATTATTCCTGAATTCAACATAAAAGTAGTAAAACCATGGGTTGGGTTTACTTCACCATCTCTTCATTTTATTCTAAACTTCCCGGGATTTCAAGATTTACGGGGTGGGCAGAAAAAGACTTACTTGGTAATGCAGAGGTTCTCAGTGAAGTACTCCTATGGCGTCCCCGGGGGCGAGGGATGCTGACGTCTTGGACCTTGCGGTCTTGGGGGTGGCCAGATGGAGCCTGTAACCTCAGTCTCCTGCAGTTAATCAAGGATGCCCTACAATTAAAAATCAATTTCTCAGGGGCGGCTGGGTGGCTCAGTTGGTTAGAGCGTGAGCTCTGAACAACAGAGTTGCCGGTTCAATTCCCACATGGACCAGGGAGCTGCGCCCTCCACAACTAGATTGAAGATAATGAGCTGCGGCTGAGCTGCCAGAGGGGCAGCCAGCTGGCTCAGTTGGTTAGAGCACCAGCTCTGAACAATCAAGGTTGCTGGTTCAATTCCCTCATGGGATGGTGGGCTGCGCCCCCTCCAACTAAGATTGAAAACAGCGACTGGACTTGGAGCTGAGCTGCGCCCTCCACAACTAGATTGAAGGACAATGACTTGGAGCTGATGGGCCCTGGAGAAACACACTGTTCCCCAATTAAAAAAAGAAATGCGTACAATTTTTTTTTTAATTAATTTCTCTGTATGCCATGACATACAAATATTTGGGAAACACTGCACTGAGGGAATAATTTTACCATCACAAGAATTGAGGTTCCTGGTTCAACAATTCCTGTCCATATTAAAACTAAATATCCTCGGCATGGTGACAATTTTTATCAGTCAGAAATTTGTGGCTAAGATCGGCAACTCTTCTTATGCCACAAGAGGATAAACATTCAATCCCTTTTTATAGTTAATATGACAACAGGGGGACTCCAGGCCAAACAGGAAGTAAGTTCTGCATACATTCCTCACACCCTGTGCTCTGGGTTTGACTTACCCCTTAACCTGTGTGGATAATTGCAAGCCCCTGGTAATTGCAAGACTGGACTAGAGCTCCCATAAATCCTCGTTCACTGGCCTCATTCATGGTTTATGCTGGTTGTCTTGACATAATTATTAATAAAAACACTTTCACTCTCAAAAATGCCCCGGTTAGTATGATAAATTACTTGGCCATCCTACCTACAACCAGGTTGCACCTAACTCCCTTCAACCACAGTATTTTTTTTTTAATTTATTGGGGTGACAATTGTTAGTAAAGATACATAGATTTCAGGTGTACAAGTCTGTAATACATCATCTATAAATCCCATTGTGTGTTCACCACCCAGAGTCAGTTCTCTTTCCATCACCATATATTTGATCCCCTTTACCCTCATAAACCCACCCCCCACCCCCCTTACCCTCTGGTAACCACTAAACTTTTGTCTGTGTCTATGAGTTTTTGTTTCTCATTTGTTTGTCTTGTTCTTTTCTTGTTTTTGGTTTATATACCACATATCAGTGAAATCATATGGTTCTCTGCTTTTTCTGTCTGACTTATTTTGCTTAGCATTATACTCTCAAGGTCCACCCATGTTGTCACAAATGTTCCTATATCATCTTTTCTCACCGCCAAATAGTATTCCATTGTGTATATATACCACAACTTCTTTATCCATTCATCTATCGAAGGACATTTTGGTTGTTTCCATGTCTTGGCCACCGTAAACAAAGCTGCAGTGAACATTGGAGCACACGTGTCTTTATGTATAAATGTTTTCAGATTTTTTGGGTAGATACTCAGGAGAGGGATTGCTGGGTCATACGGTAATTCTATTCGTAATTTTTTGAGGAACCTCCACACTGCCTTCCATAACGGCTGCACCAGTCTGCATTCCCACCAACAGTGTCTGAGGGTTCCTTTTTCTCCACAGCCTCTCCAACACTCGTTACTATTTGTCTTGTTGATGACAGCCATTCTGACTGGGGTGAGGTGATATCTCATTGTGGTTTCTATTTGCATTTCTCTAATGATTAGTGATGTTGAGCATTTTTTCATATGTCTATTTGCCATTTGTATGTCCTCTTTGGAGAAATGTCTCTTCAGGACCTCTGCCCATTTTTCAATTGGGTTGTTTGTTTTGTTGTTGAGTTTCATGAGTTCCTTGTATATTTTGGATATTAGCCCCTTATTGGAGGCACTGTTTGCAAAAATCTTCTCCCATTCAGTTGGTTGCCTCTTTATTTTGTCGATGGTTTCTTTTGCTGTGCAGAAGCTTTTAAGTTTGATATAGTCCCATTGATTTATTTTAGCTTTTACTTCCCTTGCCTTTGGAGTCAAATTCATAAAATGCTCTTTGAACCCAAGGTCCATAAGTTTAGTACCTATGTTTTCTTCTATGCAGTTTATTGTGTCAGGTCTTATGCTTAAGTCTTTGATCCATTTTGAATTAATTTTGGTACATGGTGACAGATAGCAGTCCAATTTCATTCTTTTGTACGTGGTTATCCAATTCTCCCAGCACCATTTATTGAAGAGGCTGTCTTTCCTCCATTGTATGTGTTTAGCTTCTTTGTCAAAAATTATCTGTCCATATTTATGTGGTTTTATTTCTGGGTTCTCAATTCTATTCCGTTGGTCTATGTGACTGTTTTTCTGCCAATACCATGCTGTTTTGATTATTGTAGCCCTGTAGTACAAGCCAAAGTCAGGGAGTGTGATACCTCCAGTATTGTTCTTTTTTCTTAAGATTGCTTTGGCTATTCGGGGTCTTTTGTGGTTCCAAACAAATCTGATGATTTTTTGTTCTATTTCTTTAAAAAATGCCATTGGGATTTTGATGGGGATTGCATTGAATCTGTATATTGCTTTGGGTAATATGGCCATTTTAACTATGTTGATTCTTCCAATCCATGAGCACGGAATGTCTTTCCATTTCACAGTGTTTCTTAATAGAGAGGCTATTGTCATTTGGGTTGGGACAATTCTTCATTAATGCATGCTTCTCCCTCACTTTGCAGTTCTCCCAGTCATTGTGATGACAAAGCCTCCCCAACCTATTTCCAAATGCCTCCTAGGGAAGCAGTAGGGAATTACTGGTTCTCTTTCCAGCCTGAATACAGGCTGTATCCTTTTTGTATTTTCTCGAGCTGGCAGGCTCCAGCTGTTAGAGATACTTTAATGGCATTGGTTCATGCATACTTTTCCTATTTTGTCCAACCTGCTAGTCACTTCTCTAAAGTTATATAACAACACTACCCCAGATGAAAACAATGGCCAGCTGATAAAAATCCAGCAAATACAGATGTTTTCCAAGGTTGCAGAAAGAAGCTTTCCCCATTTATTTGCATTTCATTTCAATGTAACATCTGACCTCTTGGGGCATTTTCAACTTGTAGATGCTCATAGTGGATACTCTGGTCACATCACCTCTTGTCTTCAGGGCGAGGACACCCACACTCCAGCTTATGAGAATATCAGCTGCTGATGGTCCCTCTCTGGGCATTGCCTTCAGCTCCAGGGAACTGTCTTTCCCAACATAACACCACCTCTTATGGGGGAACAGCCTGGGCCAATAACTGGCTAAGGTAATGATGCAAAACCCACTCCCCTTGCTTCAATTTGGAACAATTCTGAAGGGCCATCCCAGCTCCAGTGCTCCCTGTGGGATCTGCTGAAGCCTTAGTTGCAATCACATCACAGCTCAGGTTCTCTGCCCCACCTGCCTTCCTTACTGCCTTCCTTACAATGTAGCTCCCATGAGTACTCCCCAGTAAACCTTATGCAGGTGAGAGCTCCACCTGCAGAGAATACTCAGAGGCTGTTTCCAGGCAACACTGCTGTTAGTTTTGGGGGGAAATTGAGTTGCGAAACAAGAATAACCTAACCATTCTACCTGTATTTCCATCGTGCTGCCTATTAGTCACGCTGTCCCTTCATCTGCTTCTAGCTGTCAACCTAGACTTCTTCACTCACTGCTGCATTCTTCACTTGATCTTAGCCAAAAGGCCGAGAAGCGATCACTGCTGCATTCTTTTTCTTTAAGGTTTCATCTCACCACTCGTGTTCCACACTTCAGTATCCTTTCTTTCCTCCATACTGAGCCGAATCACTCTCCTTCTCCAAAGTTTACTCACTCATGGTTGTTTCCACCAAAATGCTTATGTGTGACGTGTATGCATACCTGCTGATATTTTTACAAACGGTCCACCCCTGGGGCATGCCCCAAGGTTCAGCCCTTGAACCTCTTCTTCAATGTGTATGCTATGCCACCTTGGTGATCTCATTCAGCCTCAGGGCTATAAATACCTTCAATATGATGATGACTCTGGGATTAGTGTCTCTAGCCAGAACTTCATCCATGAACTCCATATGTGTAGATCTAGCTGCCTCTTCAACATCTCTACTTGGATGTGTCCAATAGTCTCTAACTTATCATGTCTGAAATTGAGCTCCTGATCTACCCACCTCCCTGCTACCACCTACAACATCCTCTGCCCCAGCCGTTGATGGCAACTTCATCCTTCCAGTTGTGCAGGCCCAAAACCTTGAAGTCACACATGACCCGTCCTTTTCTTTCATACTCACGTCTATTCCATCAGCAAGTTCTATTGGCCCTCCCTTCAAAATATATCTAGAATCTGGCCATTTCTCCCATCTTACTTCCACTGCTCTAGTCTGAGATGTCATAATCACGCTGCTGAATCATGACAATAGCCTTCAGCTGGCCTCCCAACTGCCACCCTTTCCTCCTTTAGTCTATGCTCGACCCAGGGTGATCCTGTTAAGGTACAATCAGACCTGGTCAGTCAGTCCTTGGCTTCAAACCCACCAATGGCTCCTCATCACAGAGTAAAACCCAAAGTACTTCTAGAGTTCGGTAAGGTTCTACATGGTCTGACCCATACTTCTCTGTCTTCATCCCTCCTACCATTCCCCCTTGTCCACTCTGCTCTGTCCATCTAACGGCCACTTTATTGTTTTGCAAACACACCAGCCAGTTCTGACTTCAAAGCCTTCATGCTTGCTATTTTCTCTGCCTGGTAGGCTCTATTCCAGATGCTTGTTTGGCTGGCTTCCTCATCTCCCTGTGGTCTTTACTCGGAATTCACCCTGTTGGAATAAATCTCTAGGCCCAAGATGGAGCCGCTCCTGCACAGCGTGCCACATCAGTAAATGGAAACTTAGATAGCTTTCATGTCTCTGTATATGCTCCACTTGACCAGAAACCCAGTATATCCAGTGAGCCAAGGCTACTACCGTGTTTCCCCAAAAATAAGACCTACCCCCAAAATAAGCCCCAGTTAAGATCGTCAGCCAGATGGATGCATTTAGTACATTGTGACGATGTTCCAGAAGATGACACGACTGTAGTTGAATAAATGTAGATTGCTGTACATGAAAAAATAAGACATCCCCTGAAAATATGCCCTAATGCTTCTTATGGAGCAACTTAATATAAGACCTGGTCTTATTTTTGGGGAAATATGGTAGAGGAGCCAGGTGAGAAATAATTGCCAAAGGTCATGATATAAAGCTCACACAAGCTAAAGTGGGAGCACAAGGAGGGTGTACTAAGCAAATAGGGGGAATCGGGCAAAATTTCACAGAGAAGATCCCTACACTGGGTCCAATAATTACATTTGCAAGCACTATGCTAACATCATTTTATGTGTTTTGTTTGGAAGACCTTTTCAATTAATTTGCTTTTCAGAGTAAATTAATGTTCCCAGCAGTATATGATGGTCATGAAAAGATCTGCATGGAATTGGCAGCCAGATGTCTAGCAGAGTAACATGCAGCCCAAGGATTATAATTGCCAATAAAAAATTCCATATTTCTGGTCACATTTAGCAAAGATTATTTAACAGATGAGCATTACTATAAGCAGACTGAATCCACCAACAACCCTATCTGAATACCAACTGAACAGAGCATCACTGTACAACAAAACACACATAGTAGGTACTAATTAGTTTTGGGTTTGATTTCATTCTTACAGAAATGAATCAACAAATGAAACACATAATACATTCATGCGTTTGATAGATTTATACAACCCCCTTTCATCGAAAAGGCAGTATATTCGGAACTTTCTATTAATCATAGCTGATTTCTAAACCAAAAAAAAGTAGAGAAGAAATGAAAGATTCATATTAATAGCAAGAATTGTTATGCTAATTGTGAGTTATTTGTGCTCTGTACTATTTTTTGCTTTCTACTGAATAGTCATTATCTTACTCCATGCTTCTTTTTCAAATCGTTTGGAAAATACAAATGAAGAAGCTGAATAAGGAGATGTGCTTCGACATCTGCATCCCGAAGTGTCAAATTACAGTGACCATGTAAGTCCTGCCCAACTCAAAAACAAGTAGTTACATAAGTTTCTTTGGAAGATCATGTAGTCAGGAGAAGCTAGGTTGGGCTGCAGTAACAAACAGACCCCGCAATCTCAGCTGTGAAACTCAACAAAGGTTTGTTTTTAGTCCACAACACAGATCAGGAACTAGCCTCCTTCCATCTTGCAACTCCACCATTTCAGAGGCCTTTCAGTTGGACCACATGGACCAGAAAGTGAGGATATGTACAAGGCACATTTATGGAAGTCACAGATCATTTTTGTTCATATCCTCATTGGCTAGAATTCAGTCACAATTTCCCAACCTAACTGCAAGGAAGGCTAAGAGATATCACTTTTCCTAGGTGCCCAAGAAAAGGACATGACTGGCTAACATCTAGTCAGTCTTTGACACAGAGGGAACATAAAATACACATTTTTATTTGAGCAATGTTATATACAGAGGGTGCCAACAAAATGTATACACACTTGAAGAAAGGAAAAAACTGTATTAAAATTATAATAACATATACCAATAATAAAAGATGAATGCAAGTCACATTTAACTTCTGCGATTACAAGAGGTGCTCAAAGTGGTTACCATCAACATAATTTTAATACAGTTTTTTTTCCTTTCTTTAAATCTGTATACATTTTTTTGGCGCCCTCTGTGTAATGATTAGGGTTCCAAGTCAACCCACTCAAAATGCAACTGAAGAACAGTGCTAATAGACTAACACTTGACTGACTTGAATGTCACCTCTCTGGCCATCTTGTCTACCAGGACCAAGTTGAAAATTTTTTAAGTCATATTAGAGGTTCTGCATTCTATACATGAACTCACCTTTCATTTAGCGAACACTTATTTTGCCTACCTGTGATAGGCACTGTTCTAGGCACTAAACAAAATAATAAGATCCAGCTATGGCAATGATGAGACTAACGTTTGTCAGACCAAGATAAGAACCAGGGTGTTTTCAAGAACTGCAGATATATCAGTGTGGTTTGAATAGAATGGGAAAGACAGGGGTAGCGAGGGCCAAGGACCAGGACATCGATTTGGACTCAAATGGGAATCCATTGAAAGAATTCAAGCACAAGAGTACAACCAGATGAGTGCTTGTGAAAGACCACTCCAACTGCCTGCTGAATGGAAAATGAACTAGCATGACATGATGGGAAGGGCTATGACTATTATACAGCTGCCACTGTTCTGCCATTAAGGACATTTTGATGTAGATACCCTGACCTGGACATTTTGACATGGGGCAATTTTGACACAGTATAAAAAACAAATCATTAGACGTTCTCTTTGCATTTAATCGTTTTGTTGTTTTTTTCCTTTTGATTATATGCTCACCATGAAATATTCAGAAAATACAAAGAGGTATAAAGGAAAAGGAAAAATCACTTTCAGTGCCTGGTGAAAACGGCTGTTAACATACTCACTGTATACTTTTTCATAACTTTCCCTATGTTTACTTGTTCTAATAGAAATGTGATAATACCATAACTGCAGGTGTAACCTGCTTTCTTTGTATAGCAATACGTTCTGAACATTTTCCTAAGGAAATAAGTGTAGTTTGGTATCATAATTTTTAATGGCCATCGAGTATTTCATTGATTGGATGTTCCATGAGGCAGTGTAGAGTAGTGGCTGAGAATGTAAGTGCTAAATTCAGATTCTCTAGATTCTGATTCTGGCTTAGTCAACGGTCAGAAAACATTTTCTGCAAAGGGCCAATTAATAAATATTTTTGGCTTTGCAGGCTGTTTCAGTTAGGGTTTTCCAGAGAAACAGAACAAACAGGATATATAGATAGATATAGATGTCTCTATATCTCTATCTATCTAGATATATCTATAGATCGATATCTGTAAGTATATATCTATACATATCTATAAATATAGATATCTGCCTCTATCCATCTATGTCTATCTCTCTCTCTCTCCACACACACACACACACACACACACACACACACACACACACGAGGTCTGACAATTAAGTTCGTGAACTTGTTGCAAAGATGTTGCTAACCTTTTCTGATATCAGAGGGATTATTCATTACGAGTTTGTACCAACTGGACAGTTAACCAAGTTTACTATTTGGAAGTGCTGAAAAGGCTGTGTGAAAAAGTTAGACGACCTGAACTTTTCGCCAACAATTCATGGCTCTTGCATCACGACAATGCACCAGCTCACACAGCACTATCTGTGAGGGAGTTTTTAGCCAGTAAACAAATAACTGTATTGGAACACCCTCCCTACTCACCTGATCTGGCCTCCAATGACTTCTTTCTTCACCCAAATATAAAGGAAATATTGAAAGGAAGATATTTTGATGACATTCAGGACATCAAGGGTAATACGACGAGAGCTCTGATGGCCATTCCAGAAAAAGAGTTCCAAAATTGCTTTGAAGGGTGGACTAGGCACTGGCGTCGGTGCATAGCTTCCCAAGGGGAGTACTTTGAAGGTGACCATAGTGATATTTAGCAATGAGGTATGTAGCACTTTTTCTAGGATGAGTTTGCAAACTTAATTGTCTGAATACCTGCGGGGTGGAGCAACAGGCTAGAGACCCAGGGAAGAGTTGTAGTTCCAGTCTGAAGGCAGTCTCCTGGTAGAATTCCCTCTTCCTCCCCATACTATGGAGGGTAATGTACTGTATTCAAAGTCTACTGATTTAAATGTTAACGTCATCTAAAAAGTACCTTCAGTGAAACATCTAGAATAATGTTTGACCAAATATCTGGGTACCATGGCCTAGCCAAGTTGACACATAAAATTAACCATCCCTTGGGCCATAGGATCTCTGTTGCAAACTACTTAACTCTATTATTGTAATGTGATAGCTTACATATATAATATATAATATGTAAATAAATAGGCATAGCTGTGTTCCAATAGAACTTTATTTACAAAATTAAATGGTAAGCTGATTTGGTCATTGGGCTGTAGTTCATTGACTCCTACTCTTAGGCACTTTTTAGCCGTGTGACTTTGAACAGATCATTTAAGTTCTCTAAATGTCAGTTTTCTCATCTGTGAGAAATGGGGATGATAATATTAATAGTTCTGAATTCAGAGGGTTAGGGTGAAACTCAAAAGAGATATCTGTGGAACATCTGGCACAACATCAGGTAAATGTTAAGTGCTAAATAAAATGTCCCATCATTATTATTATTTATCCATTATCTACTGACAAAACTATTTTAAACACCTTTATTAAGGTATAATTGACATATAATAAAGTGCATATATTTAAAGTATATAATTTGAAAAGCTTTAATATATCTATACACTCATGAAATCATCACAATCAAAGATAGTGAATATGTCCATCACCCCAAAAATTTCATCCTAGACATTTGTAATCCTGCCCTCCCATCCTTTCCACCCCTTCTGGCCCCCACCCCACTGCCAAGCAACCACTTATCTGTTTTGCATCACTATCTTCCTAACAAAATTTTGATTGTTTGCAACCTTGCACTATTAACAATAATGCAATCCATCATCCATGGACAGATCTCTGCATATGTGTTCAATTACTTTCTTAGGATAAAATGCCATGAATAGGATCAGTAATTTATAGAGTATGTTCACGTGATATTGTTACATACATTGACAAACTGCCTTTCAGAAAGGTGTCAATCTGCCATGACTGTTTCTCCACACTTACTTCCAATTGTTATATTGACAGCATGTCTGTGTGCACCCAAGGTCATTGCAGCTCTGGAGTCCTGTTGATCTTGCCAGATCCTGACTCATCTGCAAAACCAGCCAGGCACATTATCAGGAATAGAGGAACATGAGCTACAGAATAAGCCTTGCATCTTTTGTATTTGCTTGCTAATAAATGTTTGTATGTTTCAGAGAATTTGGTTTAGTATTTAATTTCATAGTAATAAACCAGCCACTAGCAAGGTTGTGAGGGCAGGTATGTACAGCCACCACACAGCTTTAACATGTTCACCAAAGGACCTTGACATTTGCTGGACTGCCAAATTGGCTTAAGTAGGTGTGTTTACAACATCTTTCTTATCCTTGCCAATCTGAAAGGGAGATTATACCTTATTGTTTTCATTTGCAATTTTTACTAATAGTTAGATTATCTTTTCATATGGCTGTTGACCATTTGCCTTCTTTTGTGAATTACTTGTACATATCCTCTGACCATTTTTATACTGTGGTATTAAATTTTTTCTTATTGGTTGGAAAGAGATCTTATTCTATTAAGAACATTAGTCTTCTGTCATATGAGTTGCAAATGTTTTCTCATTTGTCAAGTGTTTTAGCACTGTTTATGGTGGGGTTTTTTTTCTTAAGTAGTAAAGATTATCAATATTTTTCTTTATGGTATCTGGCTGTGGTGTCATGTTTAGAAATTTCTCCCCCAAGATTATATAAATAATCACCTAAATTTTCTTCTAAGGATAAGAATGACTATTTTACACATTTCTTGGAGAAAACATGTAATAGCTGAAAGCTTAATGGCTTGTGAAACGTACTCAGAGGTTTAAAATTGCCTCTCTGATGGGGCAATAAAGCAGTAAAAATGGTTTTTTGGTTATATAATTTCTAAAATTTGGCCTTCTTGCATTACAACCTCTTTCTCCTCTCCTGTCCTTTCCTTTCCTCTCATCTCCTCTCTACTTCCCCTCCCTTCCCTTCCTTTCCCTTCTCTCTCTCTCTCTCTCTCTCTCTCTCTCTCTCTCTCATTCATTCTTATGAGTGACAAATGCAAAATCGAAGGAAAGGTAAGTCTGTAAGCCATAGGAGGCAGAAAACACAAGGTTACAGACACAGAACCCTAACCTTCACCAATGACACACACCTATGCCAGCCTTCCATTGGGAGTCGGTGACCCTTTCACCAAGCATTGGATTGTAAAACATAAATAAATAAATAAATAAATAAATAAATAAATAAATAAATAAATAAATGCTTAAAACAACTTTTAAAATAAATAATTTAAAAAAGAAATCGGTGACCCAAAGAAGCAGGCACAGCCTGTGTCATTGTGACATGGGCAGAAGCAGATACACCCAGTATCCAGGAGCACCAGTGGCAGACTCCCTAGCAGTTGTGTCCAGTGCCCAGCATCAGTGATGTGACTGGAGCTGCCTGTCCCAAGGAAAGGTGACAGCATTGTCTCCACAATGGAGCAGTTCCATTGGGAGACTCCAGCCCTGCATGTGAATTTCTTCATCTCTTTTCTAGTTTAAACTAACAAGAGGGCCTTTGTTGTTTGCAGCTAGGAAATCTGGATGATATAGAAACAGGACCAGGAATGGCTACAGAAGATATAACCTCAGTGTAAGCGGTGTCTAGGTTGATCTTGCTGGCCTGGTGGGCCTGAAGGCAGTGAACACCCACCATAGTATCAAACCCTGTTAAGAGCTCTTATTTAGTGGCTCTCATTGTGCATTGATTGCAAAAACAGAGCTAGATTGTATCAACAAGCCATACCTCCCACCCCCCAAACCAACCCACTCACAAATGGTCAAATACTGTGAAACTCTTAACAGTTAATATTACTAGAAAGGAGAGATAACCGTTCTCTGTCTTTATTGAAGCTATAGCAACAGCCAGAGTAGCGGGAATCAGATGTCCTTGTAATCAGCTTAAAAAAAAAAAAAAAAAAAAAAAAACAATTGAGCCCAGGACCAAGATGGCAGAATAGGTAAACGCTAAGTCTGCCACCTACCAGGATCGCATTAAAATTACAACTAAATTATAGAACAATCAACCTCAAGAATCATCTGAAGACTAGCTGAACAAAACCCCTATAACTAAAGATATAAAAAAGAGGACACATTGAGACTGAATCCAGGTTTGCGAAATTAAAAAAAAAACAACAAAAAACTGACCACTATGGTGACATTATACATTAGAATATTCTATGCATATGTGAAACTGACTCTGTATTTATGCCTCTGAAGCCTTCTTTTGCCAGAGATCCTGGAAGACATTGGGGCTAATAGTATCCAGGGAGCTGGGATTCTAACATAAAACTTGCTACAACATGCACACACATATAATTAAGACATCTGGTCACCTTATGTTGAAAATATGACTGATTCTTTTAGCTTAAAAATATTCATTTTAACATGGTCTGTACCAAAGCACAATTTTTTAGCACAAAAAAACCATAATCCCTTCTTAAAAAACAGTAAATGAAAATGTGTGAAAAATAATGGTCTTGCCTCAACAAGCCGACCTTTACATCAAACCACTAATGAGAATCCTTATTAGATGTAGGGAAAGCTCATGAGAAGATTATTTTCTAATGGAAGCTGTGTTTAGCCCATCCTACCTCTAGGAAATTGGCTTAAGGGTGAGGTAATACTTTAGGTAAACAACTTAGGAAGTCTATCTAAATTGCTCAAAATACTTTGCAGACATGAGCTAATTGAAACTTGTAAATAAGTTTGTGTAATTAGATTCATGGCCACTGTTTCTTTTGAAACTGTTTCATGGGTGGCAGTTTGTTGGGGGAAAGGTGTCTGCTAATAACACAGACCCATCCCCAACCTCAGTGCATCCTTGGGGGGCCTGAGGCAATCCTTGATCCTCAGACTTCTGAGGCCAGACTTCCTGTTTATATTCTAACACCTTTGTCTCCTGGGGCTTCAAAATGAGGAAACAGCTGTGGGGGAAGGCATGTGAGGGAAAACACCTCAAGGGGAAGGAGGCTGATGATTGTTGTTTCTTTTAACAACATCCTGAGACCACACAAACTCGGGCCATTTCAGCCATTACCTCCTCTGAACTTTAGAGCTCCTGGGTAACAATAGGAATTCAGTTGACTAGGGAGCGTCACTTGTCTCTGTCTTCCTGCAACAGCTGCCAATCCATTCTCCTAATACTTTGCTTTAAGATGACTCATACCCCCTGTGGTGGGGGTATGGTGCTGGCCCAGTTCCCCACTTCAGAACTAAAGGATGCATCCTTCCCACTGCTGGCAGTGTCAGCTGGTGTGGGCTCAGGGCTCAGTCCTTCTGTGGGAATTACCCTCAATTGAAAGTTGCTTTCTCATCCTAAACTATACCCCCACATTCAACCACTGGCCAACGAGGGGTAGGTACAAGATCCCAGTTCCTTCACCCCGATTTAAGACAACTCTGAAGGGCCACCCCAGTCTAGAGCTCCCCATGGTGTTGGCTGAGGGGTCTGCATCACAGTTCAACTTCTCCCTCTACTCAGGTCTGATGCCTTCATTTCCCCACAAGTGTATCTCTCTAGAGCACTACTCAATGAACTTGCTGTGTACTAATCTCTATCTTACAACCTGATTGCAGGGCACTTTATCTATGACACACTCATTTTTAAGTAGAAGGCTGTCTTTGGAAAAGTCAGAAAGATCACTTTGCAAGTTTACCTAATTTAATTCTTTAAATTTTTTTTATTACCTATAATTTAGTCATCTCTGAGGGAAGTACTGACTAGCCTTGACCTGTGAGTCATGATTATAGCAGACAGGGCCTGATGCCAAAAAGAGGGTTAGTTCAGGACTAGCAATTATCTAACTACAGCAAGGCCAGTAGGTTTAGAGTAGGACAAAAAGGGTTGTTCATGTATTCCTGAGGGAGTTAATGTCAAATGAGACTTGAAGAAAGAAGGGAAAGAAAGTCTGATGGATGGATGGGTAGGTAGGTAGGTAGGTAGGTAGGTAGATAGATAGATAGATAGATAGATAGATAGATAGATTAGATAGATAGATAGATAGATAGATAGATAGATAGATAGATAGATAGATAGATAGATAGATAGATAGATAGATAGATAGATAGATAGATAGATATTGAGCACCTGCAGTATAAGCAATGGGGAACCAACAAAGGGGGGAAAACAATTTGGCCCCTCCCTCATGGAACCTACAGTCTAGCTGGGGAAAAAAACTACTTTAAAGAAACTGTGGTAGGTTGTAATGGGGTGAATATAGGATGCCATGACAGTACACAGCAAAAACACATAACCCTGTCAAGTGTAGGGTTGGGACAGGAGAGAGAAGAAAAGAAGTATCTATGCGGAACACAATAAACAAGTAATGGACAGGGAAAAGAGAGGATGCTAGGGAAGCTAATCTAAGGAAATAATAATTTACAAGGCAAAAGAAGCAATTTGCAGGAAGACATTCTATTTATAATGCTGCAAAACTGGAAACAACCCAAATGTTCAACAATGGGGAATGATAATAATGAAATATTTTGATGTTAAAATGAAAATAATGAAGATTACATCCATTTGTTGAAATGTGATGTGAAATAATATTAAATGAGTAAAGCAGATATGGTACATGTTTACTGGGTTATAACTACATAAAAATATGTGTCTTTATAAACAATGACTTAGAAAACTCTATGTACCAGAGGAACAAGAATTTAATGTTTCATGTTTCCTTTTCCCTCTACCCCCCAGTTGGTTATGTCATCTTTATAACTGATTTTTTAAAATCTTTTATTTATTTTAAGTGTGTTTTTCCAGGACCCATCAGCTCCAAGTCAAGTAGTTGTTTAAATCTAGTTGTGAAGGGTGCAGCTTACAGTGGCCCATGTGGGGCTAGAACTAGCAACCTTGTTGTTAAGAGCACCGCGCTCTAACCAACTGAGCTAACCGGCTACCCCTGACCTGATTTTTTTAATGTCTGCTTTTCCCTGTTATAAAAGACTTTATATATATATATATATATATATATATATATATATATATATATATATATACCAGTCCAGAAATATTTTTTAAGTCTTTCAGAAATATTCAGAAGTTACTGCTCTTTATTACAATGAGAAAAAAATGGCAATATCACCCCGGGGAAAGACCAGCATCTTAGACTTTGTGGATTTTTGACTTAGAGGGAATTGAACATTTTAAAATGACATAAAGGATCTACATATCTTAATAAACAAGAGAGTTACAACCTTTTTGGAAAGCCCTCTTGACAATAACTATGAATGGCTTTTTAAAAGTGCATAGTCTTTGATTCAGTAATTCCAATTCTAGGGTATATCTAGTGGTGTGGTGGTAAATGTTTAACAGCTGGATCTCTGGAGGAAAAGCCTTGAATTTGTAGTGTTTGCCAATTTCCATGGTGTAAATACTCCTATCATGGCCAATTCCAAGTTATCAATGTAATGTCAAAAGATGTGAAAACATATGCCCATACACAGACTTGTACGAAAATATTCATAGCACTATTCATAATAGCCAAACAGTAGAAACAATCCAAATATCCATCAATTGGGTTGCCAGATGAGAGGGGGATTGGGGATGTAAAGTACAGCACAGGGAATATAGTCAATAATATGGTAATAGCTATGTATACTGCCAGGTGGTTACTAGACTAATTGAAGGGATCACTTCATAAATTATATAAATGTCTAACCACTATGCTATACACCTGAAACTAAAACTAATATAAAACAATACTGAATGTCAACTGTAATTGAAAAATAAAAATAATTTTGAGATACCAGCGGTACCAAAAACATGTATACAAGTGGACACTTTGGTCAGCGTTGCTCAAGCAGTAGTTTGCCGTAATCAGAAGTGTCTGGACGCTGATGGTAACCACTCTGAGCACTCTTGTAATTGCAGAAGTCAAACGTGACTTATAATCATTTTTTGTTATCAGTATATATTGAATATTACAATTTTAATAGTTTTTCCTTTCTTAAAGTGTATATACATTTTTCGGTACCCTCTGTATATATCGTCAATTAGAGAATGGATAAACAAGTTGTGATATATCCATACAACAGAATACTATTCAGCAATAAAAAGGAATGAACTACTGATATATGCAAGAACATGGATGAATGTCAAAATAATCATGTTGATATAACAGCTACATATGCTATGAGAGGGGTAGTTGATTGGGGGAAGGGGTTATCACTTTGTGAGGGGTGTAAATGTCTAACTACGACATTGTTTTGTACACCTGAAACGAATGAAAACAAAGTTAAAAAATAATAATAATCATGTTGAACGAAAGAAACAGACAAAAGAAAAGCATATCCTATATGATTCTATTTACATGCAATTCTATAAAATACAAATTATTGTGACAGAAAGCTGATCAGTGGCTGTTTGGGGATGGAGAAGAGCCAGAGGGAGGGATTACAAAAGGGCAAGAGAAAACTTTTGGAGGTGATGGCTATGTTCATTATCTTTTTTTCTTTTTAATTTTTTTATTGGGGAATATTGGGGAACAGTGTGTTTTTCCAGGACCCATCAGCTCCAAGTCAAGTCATCCAGTTGTGGAGGGCGCAGCTCACTGGCCCATGTGGGGATCGAACTGGCAACTCTGTTGTTAAGAGCTCGCGCTCTAACCAACTGAGCCATCCGGCTGCCCCTGTGCTCATTATCTTGATTGTGCTGATCGTTTCATGGGTATATACATATGTCAAAACTCATCCAATAGTATACTTTAAATACGTACAATTTATTACATGTCAGTTATACCACAATAAAACTGATTTTTTCTTTTAAAAAAGGCTAATCAGGATCTTCTTTGCTCCTATCCCCTCTGATGTCCTTAAACCTTACCTTCACCCAGCCTGACTTTCAATGGCTGACACCCACGTCTTTATCAGAATCTTGCCCTCGGGCTGCCAAAACCCATATTGCCCTACAAACCGGGTGAAAGTGCCCAGGAGTTAACATTTCCCACGTCTCCTGCCCTTTTGCCCCCACTGCCTTGGGCACCTTTAATGATTGACAAGTGCAAGGGCATAAATTCCCAGCTCCCTTGACTCTTGGCCAGGATAATTCTGAGGTAAATTGTTAATACTCGTGGGATTAAGTTTCAGTTGCTCCTGGTGGTAGCTGGCCTAATAATTAACCCATTGATGGGCTGTATTTCCTTCCCTGTATCGCTTTTCCACTACCAGTGTCCAATCACCCAAATACGCTACATGCACTCCAATCCTTGTTCCCAGGTCAGCTTCTGGGGAGCTCAATTTAGACAGGATCAAAGCTCTGGTGAGGATTTCCCCCCAGATATTGGAAGAAGAGATTGATTTGAGTTCTAAGGCACTGCCTCTCAGGCCCCTTTGAATTCAAGTAGTTTCTAAAGCTAATATCTGGCACCAAAATTTTTTCACAAAGATGGATGGGTAATAAAAAACAAAGCATTAAAGGCAGATCATCATGATGTATCTTACATTATCAGAAGACAATACTGGAAGAGATGGAGAAATTACAAGACGAACCATTGGTTCAAAAGATCAAGATATTTGTGTACACTCAGTTTGGGGGGCGGGGGGAGAGTAGCTTTCCAGTTCCTTTTCCCTGTACCAATATCTGTAGCTAACATTTGTTCTTATAAGGTACCTCGTCTCCGCCAGAAACTGTTCCATGTGCCGGGAATATGGCATTGAAGAATACAACATCATTGCTCTCATAGAAGACATACTCTAACAAGGGGAGAAAGACAATAAACATAATAAATAAACACAAAAATATCAGAAAGTGATAAATTATTTGCAGAGAATTAAAATTGAGTGAGATGAAGGGAAGGGCTGGTGCTTTGGCTGCTTTAGACTTGATAGTGTGATAGATTATTGTTCTGCAAATATCCCCCTCCCCGGGAAGAGTACTTTCCCTCCCCATAGACGTTGACCGTGTGAACTGATTTGGACAATGGGGAGAGGGGCAGTTTGTGAGTTCTGAGTTTGGGACTTAGAGGCTTGAGGGTTTTCTTTTGCTCAACTGGGAAGCAATGTGGACCCTAGACTGAGATGCAGAGCAGGACTGCTCCCCAACCACCCCATAGGCCCGTGAATATGAGATTAATGGATGTTGTTTTAAGCCACTGAACTCTGAGGTGATTTGTTATGAAATATTATTATAGCAACAGCTGGCTGAGTCAGGAAAGTCTCTCCGAAGATGTGATATTTCAGCTGAGATCTGAATAATAAGAAGCCACTCCTGTGATCATTTCAGGCAGAGAGAACATCTAACATTGGTACAAAGACACAAATGTGGGAACTGGCTCAGCAGGTTCAGGGAACCGAAAGCCAGCCTGTGAGGCTGGACTATGAGAGTGGCTGCATGGGAGAGTGGCATGAGATGAGACTGAAAGGAAATCAAGCACAGGCCAGCATTGAGAGGGTTTTGCAAACTGGAATAAGGAGTTTGATTCTCATTCTAAGTACAGCAGAAAGACCCTGGAGGATTGAAGCAATGTAGTGACACAATCACCCTGATTTTTAAACGATCACCATGGCTGCTGTGTGGAAAATAGATTAAATGAGGGACATGCATACTTTTCTGCTAAACGAGGATACAGTCTCAGAATCTTCCTCAATACGGAGTTCCTGAACTACTACACAGAGTTAAAATCTATATGCCAATTCAAATTTAGGTGGTGACAGACACCTAGTTAAAATACACAAAACAATAGCTTAGGTACTATTACATTCCTATGTAACAAGCCATCCCAAACTCATTGATTTAAAACAATAATAATCATTCATTTGTTCACAAACCTGCAATTTGGGCAGGACTTGATGGGGACATCTCATCTCTGTTCCATGTGGAATCAGCTGGGGAGACTAGACTGGAGATTGGAGGATCCATTTCCAAGATGGCCTCATTCATATACCGTGTTTCCCCGAAAATAAGCCCGAGCATGATTTTTCAGGATGACGTCCCCTGAACATAATCCCTAATGCGACTTTTGGAGCAAAAATTAATATAAGACCCAGTCTTATTTTGGGGGAAACATGGTAGCTGGCAAGGTGAGGCTAGCTGTCGGCCAGGGGCCTTTGTTATCTTTCATGTAGGACTCACAGCAAGGCCACTTGGACTTCTTCGAAGTGTGGGTGCTAAGTTCTAAGACTAAGCATTCCAAAAGGACAAACCCCAAGGCACAAGTGCTTACCCAGCCTCGGCTTACATCACACTTGCTAATTTCCCAGTGGCCAAAGCTAGTCACATGGCCAAGCCCAGAGTCAAAGTGGGAGGGGACTACCCAAAGGCATGAATACTGGGAGGTGTATTCAATGATGTAACAAAACAAAATCCAGACCAAACCAAAATTTAAGTGAACTTTTAAGAGAAAGTCACTGATTTTAAAAGACTTACTCCAATAGTCAAGGGGAAGAAGGTCTGATTACTCACAACAGGTTAATTTTTCAAAATCATTTAGTTTTAAATAACTACATAGACTTCTTTTTAGTACCTTTGACACCCACCTTTTAAAAATGTATTCCATCCATCGTTATAAACATGTAAAAATGCAAATACTTCACATATACAACTGGATAACATGTCATAACAGTGGCTGTTGATTTTCAAAAAATTATAAAGCATGAGGGACCAAAAAAATGGAAAAAAAAGAAAAAGACACAATTGTTAACAGTATTCCAAGGCAGACTATCAGACAACTGGGGAATTTTTTTTTTCCTTTTTTTTCTCATGCAAGTTTCACATTTCGTAAGTGCAGACAAGATACCAACCCAGTGCCATTTTAAGCTTGTAATGTGATACTTTGTAGCATTTAAAGGGAACATATTTATTTGTCACCCTTCCTTCCCCTCTGTCCTCTTTCTGCACACCGACCTCTATAGTCACCGCAGCTCTGACCATATCTGATGCAGCTTCTTTCACCTGCCAGAACCATGCTGACATATTGAAGCTGAATAGTAGGTGGTGCTTTCCATTTTCAGCACCTGCATGACCACGGGTTTAGCTTTAATCTTTCGGGGCATCATGTATTGCTGTGGATTCTAAGTAGACAAAGAGGGAAATTTTCCATAATTCTGTCCTGCCACTATTGTGGCCATGAGCTGTTAACAGGAGATAAGCTAAGTGAAGACTGCCCAACCCCATTCAGACCCCAGTGTAGCCCCTGTATTCTTCCTTGAAGAAAATAAAGTTGGTCCACTTAGGATTCATTTCTCTGAAAAAGCAGACCATAGGAGAGGACATATTTACTTAATATTCCCTGAGGAAAATAATTAAAAACACTTGGGGAAAGTGTAAGTTAGATCAGGGGTCCTGTAAGTCTGATACCTTAAGTTTACTTCGTTATTTTTTTAAAATCAAAGTATAATTTATATACCATAAAAACACAGATTTGAGGGCCGGCCCAGTGGCTTAGGCGGTTGGAGCTCTGTGCTCCTAACACCAAAGTCTGCTGGTTCGATTCCCACATGGTCCAGTGGGCTCTCAACCACAAGGTTGCCAGCTCAACTCCTCGAGTCCCGCAAAGGGTGGTGGGCAGTGCCCCCTGCAACTAACAATGGCAACTGGACCTGGAGCTGAACTGCGCCCTTCACAACTATGATTAAAAAAAAGGACAACTTGACTTGGAAAAAATCTTGGAAGTACACACTGTTCCCCAATAAAGTCCTGCTCTCCTTTCCCAATAAAATATTTTTAAAAAAAACAAACAAAAAAAAACACACAGATTTGAAATATACAGCTTGATGAGCATTAACACCACTGCAACTACACCCCAATCAAGTTACGAATATTTCCCTCATCCTAGAAAGTTCCCTCGCATCCCTTTGCAGTCAATCCCCCTGCCAGAGGCAACATCTTTCTGACTTTTATTGCCATAGCTTTGTTTGGCCAGTTCTTGAACTTTATATAAGTGGAAATATACAGTATTTTGTGTGTGTGCCTTAGGCTTCTTTCACTCAACATAATGTCTTTGAGATTTATACATGTTATTCAGTGTATCAGTGGTTCACTCCTTTTTATTGTTGAATATTATTTCATTGTATGAATATGCCACAATTTATTTATCCATTCACCTGTTGATGGGCATAGGTTATTTCTAGTGTGGGGATATTATGAATGAAGCTGCCATGAACATTCTTTTACAGTTCTTTCAGTGTACCCATGTTCTATTTTACATTCAACATACTTAGAAGTAGAATTTCTGGGTCAAAAGACAGGTCCACATTACACTTTATAAAAAACTGCTGTACTGTTCTCCAAAGTGGTTGTACCATTTTATATCCTCAGCACATCCTCACCAATACTTGGCATTGTGTTTCAGCCATCCTAAAGCTAAAATGGTATCTCTTTGATGGTACACTGAATCATGACCTTCAAAATCCAGGGAGCCAGGAAGTTACAAGTGAAGTAAATACCAGCCTAAACTCTTCCCGTTCAACCTGGATGTGGGCCCAGATCTGCAGCCACACTCAACTGCCACTCACTCTGGGTCAGCATGGACTTGACATTTCATAAACAAAAGGCTTTTCGGAAAGTTAATATCATACCATATTCAGTAAACCTGAGATACTTTCCATCTTTAACTCCCTCTTCTCCCCCAAATCTCCACACAAATATTCAACCAAATATGTGATATGTAACTGATCAATACCCAGTTAGAACCTGACTGAAAGCTCAGTTTCAAAGTATTACCTGTAACAACAAAAAAACTAGTTCAAATTCACTGCAAAAATGAAACCCATGGGTTTATTACCACAGGAAACACTAAAGGCTAAGTTGGAAACCCCAAAAGACTGTGATCCTAAACTACATTCACCTCATGATTTTAACCAAGTCTCTTAACCAGCCAGCGCTCTTAAGGCCTCATCTATAAAATGGGTGTGCGAATCTGAGAGTTAGAGGCAATTGATGAGAACCCGTTATGTGTGAAAAAAAATCCAAACTTCCTTGAAAAAGGTTTCCTACAAAATACAAGACTTTTTTTTTTTTTACTCCACAACTATGCTTTGATTTATGTTTCAAGAAGACTGAAAAATAATAATAAAATCAAAGGCAAGAGCCTGCTGCTTTGGTCTTCTCTCTTTATTTTGTATTTTGTCCTTTTTGTCCAACTATTTCTGGAGCCCACAGCTAATAATAAATAATACGCACTGACTAACCTTCTTCACTTCCCCCAAGTGGTGACACACAGCAACTCTATTTAGGATAACACCTCCTTTGCAGAATAGATCCCAAAGCTTCCTGGAGTTCAATCATAAGTGATGGGAAAGAGATAGCAGGAGAGACATTAAGAGGTGAAGAAAGAGGAACAGTGCTTTCTTCAGCTGACATCTGACAAACCTTGGTAACTAGAGCTGCTGCAGACGGCACACTGGGAAGAGAAGAGCCTGTGCTTCAGGGATGTACCGTGTTTCCCCGAAAATAAGACCTCGCCGGACCATCAACTCTAATGTGTCTTTTGGAGCAAAAATTAATGTAAGATCCGGTCTTATTTTACTATAATATAAGACCCAGTCTTATATAACATAATCTAATACCCAGTCTTATTTTATTATAAGACCTAGTCTTATAATATAATGTAATGTAATATAATATACCATATAATAAATACCGGGTCTTATATCAATTTTTGCTCCAAAAGACGCATTAGAGCTGATTGTCTGGCTAGGTCTTATTTTCGGGGAAACACGGTAGCTGTCCTAGCACATAGTGAAAGCCTTCCTCCACTGAGCAGATGATGCTAAGAAGCACAGCCCACCCACCTAACAGGCTTCCCTGTGCACACAGAAGCCGTCATGATCCACCATCTACCTGTCCCCAGAATTCATTATACTTCTAGGTGGCAACTTTGAGAACTCTGGGCTCATTGCTGTGGGCTCAGTGCACCAGTGACGTTTGTGCCACAGAACTAAGGAAATAGAACTATGGAAATCACTCAGAGTGTTCACCACATACTTTCAGCTCTTCACTTTCCAGGCACATGGTGAGGTGGCATTTCTCTGTCTCCTTTGAAATCAGAGCAGGTGATTTTCTTTGGCCAATGAAATGTAAGCAGAAGTGACATATGTCGCTTCCTGATGGAAGCTTGAAGAGCCCGTGTGCGATTTGCCATGTTTCTGTCCCACTGCTCAGGTGATCATGGAAGTATGTGTTGAGATGAGGCCTCCATCAGTCTAGATCCCTCTGTGGCATCTGACGGATGCACAGTGGATATCTAGTGTAAGCAAGACCCTATGCTTTCATGACCCTGAGAGTAGGTGTCTCCTTAAATTTTGTGCCCGAGGCATTTCACTTGCCTTGCTGGCCCTGAACAAGAATTAAGCTCTTCTTGTGTTAAGACACTGAGCTTTAAGGAGGTTATTTGTTACTGCTGTACTCTGCCGCCCATACTGACTGATGACACACGTCTGTCTGTGACTGAAAACAGAAACATAGACAGACTCCAGCACTGGCCATGAGCTTTCCATGATCTAGAGGCTCCAACTCTAAAGTCACTTTCGTTTGTATTCATAAGTAAACCATGACATTTGGGAAAATGAAATCATATTAAGTAATCAAATGCATTGAATTTACAGATATTAGGTTGGTGCAAAAGTAACTGAGGTTTAAAAGGTTAAAAATAATTGCAAAAACTGCAATTACTTTTGCACCAACCTAATATTCCTAATGGGCATGGCCAGAAGAAGAAAAAAATGAGCAAGTAAACAATGTAATTGGTGATTGTCCCAGGGTAGGGTGATTGGACATTAATGGAAAGAGGGGAAACAGGCTGGTCAAGATTTGGATCAAATGCCCACTTTGCTTTTCTCAGAGCCTATTAAAGGTAGTAAAATTCCATTTATAATGTGCCCACAGATCTGCCACAAATTACCTGCTGGGATCAAATCAAGCTCTCCATATATGTAGTGATGGGTGTAAGCGCTGTCAACATCAACACAGAAAGCCTGTCATACTCTTTATTACTGTTCTGTAGATACCTGCCTCAAAGTATTCCATTTGTCTTCACAAATAGTCACCTAGTTAAGTACCATGTGGTACAAAGTAAGATTCTTTGGAATCACAGAACCGCGATGAGCTTTCAGACCTTTTCTAGACAATCAAACTAACTTCCCCTTGCTGCAAACCTTTAGATACCGCCTATAATTAGGATGATTGGCATATCCTGCAGCCTTACACTGGGAGAGGGCTCAGGGGCTTGGAGAGTAAGCCTAATAAAGCCAAGACTGAGCTCAAGCCCAGGTGGGCCAGTTAGCTTCACACAGAGAAAACGCTTCACAGCCACAAACTACACCCACATTTGTGGTCTCGAGACAAACTGTCAAATTAGCCACAAAGGAGCCTGGATAAGCATGTCTATAGCACTCCACAACCCATTATTGCTAGTGCGAAAATAAGTCCTAACACTCCTCTTCCTGGTTACATCATCTCTCCAGGGTCCTGCCAACTAACATGCTTTCTTTCAGACATGCTGGTCCCGAAAAGATGACTAATTTATAACAGAATAAATACTCATAAAGGAGCTTCATTTCAGCACAGGTCCTGGACACCTTTCTTAAAAACTGTTATGTTAACTGGGCCCTTTCTCCGGAGCTCTGAATCCTGTAGTCACTGTCCTACAGGGCCTCTTTTCTTGGATGTCCCAAAACTCACAGGGTTCAACTGAAACCCAGGTCATCACCTTCTTCCCCCATCTGCTTGGCCTCCTGCCTTGCCAGCCTCAAGAATGGTGAATCAAAGCCTGCAAATCCTATTGCTTTTCCACCTCAGTGGCATTTGTACCCCATCCTCCCTCTCCATTTTCCTTGTCACAACCCCATTCCATGCCTCCTCTTCTCACCCTGGAGCATTACAGATGTCTCCTGGCTGTTCTCCTTCTCTGCGGTCTCGTGACCTGCTAGTCTGCCTCTCACTCATGCCAGAGTGATCTGTCAGAGACAAAAACCTGATTTTGACACTGCTCTGTTTTGAAAAGTCCCAAGTGCCCCATTGGGTAGAGAATAAATCCCAAAGCTGGGCTCCTGGATTTTTCAAGTTTCTCTCAAAATACCTGTAGCTCCCGCTTACAGTCACACATCATCCATCACAAACTGCTTGTACTTCTCTGCGCATGCCGCATAGTTTCACACCTCCATGTTTTTGCTCGTGTGGGGTCACTAACTAGAAAGCCCTTCCCTCCAAGTTCTGCCAGGGGTATTTCTCGAACGTCACCTCTCGGAGGACATGCCTCAGCTGCCTTCATTCTCTTCCTTCCTTTGTGGACCCGCTGTACTGGAAATACTTTCTGACTCTGTGTTTCAGCATTCATTTGCTGCAAATCAACCCCCCTTTCCCGCAAATCATAGTGGTTTAAAACAACAACCATTGTAGTATTGGTCATAATTCTGTGTGTGAGCTGGTTCAGCTCAGTGGTTATTCTGCTCATTGTGATGCCAGCTGGGGCTGCAGTCATTTGGAATATCTCAAATGCTTCATTCACATGGCTGGCAGTTGGTGCTGACTGTTGTCTGGGAACTCACCCTGTTTCCCCCTCCTTTGTGTGGTTTGCTCGTCTCACAACGTGGTGGCTGGGTTCAGAGGGGGAGTGTTCCAAGAGTGGAAGGAAGAGAATCATGCCCATCCTCTTCGGCAGAATGCCACTTCCACCACATTCTATTGGTCAAGGCACTCACTGGGCAGGAAAAATAAGTGCCAACTCTTTACATGAGGAGCAGTATGCTCAAATGGGGAGGCAAAGAATTGTTGGGGTCATCTTTGGAGACGCTACCACATCCTGTTAGTTTGTGTTCAGTCTATCCCTAAAGTTCTGAAAGTCTCTTGAGGATAGCCACTGTGTTGTAATCTCTTTACCCACAATTCTTAGCACAGATCCTAGAACATGGCACTTAGATGCTTACAACATGTTTGCTGACTCTATCAAGCCAATTAAATCAGATTAAATCTGACCAAAGTCTTTGAGCACCTATTCTGTGTTACTCTATCTTGGTGGGTACTGTGGAGGTAAAGAAAGGGTGTTTGCTCTTCAAGAGCTTATGAGTCAGGGACAACATATCCAAAGGGACACAACAGAAAAGGAGATGATTAATAGTTCAAGGCAACTACAGACACGCAGTCACTGGGTGGTCCATGCTTGATTGCCATGCTAATCGTGTGGGCACTAATCCCTATAGATCTTCAGAGGAGGCTGTGTTCACTTTAGACAGAAGAGGTCCTAGGTAGGAGATGGGGTTTGATCTGAGTCTGAATCTCAAGCTAGGACCTGGGAAGGAAGAGAAATATGACCATGGTGGAATACCAGAAGCAATTATGAGGTGATGGGACCACACAAGTTGCATTACTTAGTATGTTTACACACACACACACACACACAACTGTATGGTGGTGTTGTTGTTGTTTTCAAAAGAACCCTTGCTATAAGTACACTCTAATAAATAAGTAAGCATATAACATTGGTCAAAAATGTGAGTTCTAAGTAATTTTTTTTCAAAAATAAAAAGGAGAAATGGATAAAACAAGCATGGAAGATATTATAATACTCATTGAATATCACATGTTTTCCCCCTCATTTCCCAGCCTCCACTGAAGTTGCTTTGGGCTAAAGTGCATAGGACTTCTGGTCCAAGGCAATAAAGACTAAGTGGGATGTCTCTATGCTTCCTCTCTCCCTTCTGTGTAGTTGGAAGTGAAGCGTTCAGAGATGGTAGGACTGCAGGATGGAATTGAGCCTGCATCTGTAACGTAACCGTTGTTGAAGCGCCATGAAAGAGAGTCACTTCACCTGCTTCAGACTCTGATGTGAGCAAGAAATACATCTTGTCTTCAGCTATAGAGATTTTAAGGTTTTGTTTGCATCTACAGCATAGCTTACTCTATCCTAGTCTACCTAGTGTGCTCTATGAAGAAACTGAATGTCACATAATGAAAATTATTTGCCCTCTATTTAGAAAAGACAACCCGCAAAGAAAACTTTTAAAATCCACTTTTAGCTACCTGCAAATAAGGGTTATGCCTTCTTGCCTAGGAGCAAATAATGAAGAGGTATCTAATTAAATAGTCAGCATCTATAATCCCTTGTCTACATTGATTGGACTCACTTAGGCAGTGCTGTGCAGAACACCCTGCAAAAGCTGTAATCATGGGCAGTAGAAGGTGAGCAAGGAAGGGCAAAGGTTTACTTGAAATAAACAGATAATCGTCAAACCTCATTATGTCAACTTCTCCCCTAACCAGACTTTTTAACATGGCTACTAACAAGTAGAAAATAACTCTCCCTGCTTTCTCTTTCCCACTCCTCTTGCTAATGGGCCTATTACTTAGAGGACAGGTAACCAAAGGGCCAATCACCTAAGGAAACAAGGGAGCCAGGAGCCAGAGAGATCCACAGGTTAGACAACTAGAGCGTGAATCTTGGGTGGCAGCTCCACTTCGGCCATCATTTTGTTGCCTGAGACTGTCCTGGATGAGGCGCTTTATTTCTTCTATCAGCTCCATTTATTCTCTGGCCTGAAGGAATGTACAGCTGCATACTGGTTTCTGGGTCCTCATGAATTTCTTAGGCTGCGCATTAAACTTGAGCCACAGAACATCTGTTCTGTGGTGTAAATTTCTCTGAAGTGAGCAGTGTTTGCAGAAGGCCCATCCTGAGAATGGTCCCATTCTATCCAGGGAGCAAAAATCTATAAAAGGGAAATAGATTTGCCTCTTAATTATCTACCCTAAAGAAAGGGAGCCAAGACAATAACAACTATTCCAACCTCACTCTCCTCCTGCCCTCCCATCTCCTGACAGTGCCTCCCATTGGCTGAACCCAAACAGAAGCCAGAGGGCCCATGGATGCAGTCCATACAGGTCAGCCTCCCAGGTCTCAGAGTAAGATTAAGAAGAACAGAGAACAGTACCGGAGAGACAAATGGAACGTATCTACCACACTGAATAAAATGTAAAGGTTGCAACTTTAGAGAAAATTTATATTTAACTGAACTAATATCAGCCATCAACTTTTATATACCAGCACATGCAATGGACATTTTTAAGTTTAGAGGCCTTTCCTTTGGCCCTCAAGGTAGCAATTCTCCTTTTTCCCCCAAATCAGAACAGTGAGGAAGTGGAGAGTGGAAGGAGCATTCCCTTCTTCAGAATGTAATGTATGTGGGTGGTCTCATTAATATAATGCATGTGGGACATGTCTCATTAGTACCAACCAAGCAGGAGCCACCATAAAACTTTCCTATGGCCTTTGTGCTAAAAAGATGCCCTTTGGCGGAGTCAACCAGAATGCATAAGAGCTTCTCTACCTCTGATCACCAGCTGGAAGGAAGCTTCTGTGGAAGACGGAGCCCATGGCCCGGTCCTGAAGACTCCACACCCTCAGTATCTGTGGGTCCCAACAGCCCTTTCTGCACTATGACTCAGAGAACACACAAGTGCTGATAAAGGAGTCCTTTGTCCTTACTCCAAAAGCTCATGTTCCTACCTCCTTCCAGGGTTAATTTTACCCAGATGCTGCATCTCAGCCTGTCAGGTTGCCCTGTGAGTCAGTCAACCCTCCACTCCTCAAATCTCTGCTGACTACCTTCCCTGCCTGGAAGCTCTCGCCACTCCCCTGGTTCTCAGCTGCTTCTGGTTTTCTATGGGACTTTACCGGTCACACCTAGTTCTCTGCCCTCCTTAGCATGCACTGGGCCAGCCTCGGCCTATAGTAGCTACAGTGTTCTGTTGATGAGATCCCACCTGTGGACTGCTTTCTAAATGCCCCCTTCCTGGGGTGGCCGGTTGGCTCAGTTGGTTAGAGCGTGGTGCTGATAACACCAAGGTAGCCTGTTCGATCCCCGCATGGGCCACTGTGAGCTGTGCCCTCCTTAAAAAAAATAATAAAAAAACAAAATAAAATAAATAAATGCCCCCTTCCCCCTCTGGTTTGTATTGGTTCCCTGCTTCCACAGAGTACCTCTGCCTCCTTCTCCTCAGAGATGCTATCCATCCAGTCCACATCCAGTCAGGAATTTTATGCCTTTACATCCCAAATACTTTTCCAGAATCATATCTCTGGTGAGCAGCCAATAAAAGTGCCTAATGCAGTAAGTCAACTCCTGCGGGGTTTGAATGTGTTCCTAGTGGGGCCAGGATGAGAAAGGAATGTTAGAGGATAATTAAAGAAAAATAAAGTAAAATTATGACTCTCGTGTAAATATAAATATATTTCGAAGAAAGGTTTTCGTCACTCATTCATTAATAAGGAACCCAGTAAGATGTTACAAGTGATTCAAAGGAGAATTCAAAGAGCCATATGTATACAGGCAGGCAACAAGGAACATGGAGATGAATGCACAAGTAGATGCAAAATGAGTCCAAAATAAGTTGCATTCCACCAGACACAATTCATTTGCATTTCTGTGGACAAGAATCATTTGCATTATTAGTTTTCCACAATTTACAGAGTTAGAACATAGCCCAAAATCGATGACAGGTAGAGATAACCACGAAGGGTGCTCTATAAAGAACACCCTGTAAACATTGCCAAATGTAAAGTCTTTCACAATTTTGCCTGATAGGAGGAAGGCCTCTCCCCTTTCCCATAAGAACCCACATCTATTGTAACTATTAGAAGCCCTGTGAGGCAGGAACAGGCATTTCTGCTTGTGGAGACCAATACATATGTGTCCTTCCTAACTTCAAACTTCAGTAAATGCTAGAGATGAAATGTTTGTGTCTCCCACCCAAAAAAAGTCACACATTGAAATTCTAACCCCCAATGTGGTGGTATTTGGAAGTGAAGCCTTTGGGGAATGATTAAGTCATGAGAGTAGAACCTTCATGAATGCGATGAGTGTCCTTATAAAAGAGACTGGAGAGCTCCCTCACCCCTTTGACCATGTAAGGACACAGCAAGAAGATGTCCATCTGCAACACAAAAGAGAGTTCTCTCTAGAGCCCAACCATGCCGGCACCCTGATATTGGGCTTCCAGCCTCCAGAACTGCGAGAAATAAATGTCTATTGTTTATAAGCCACCCAGGCTATGGTACTTTGTTACAGCAGCCTGAATGGACTAAGACAACAGAGGATGGAAGACTTCTCCCTTTTAGAGCATTGCTACTCTCACCTGAAAGCTTGTTTAGAAATTGAGATTTTTGGCCCCAGTCTAAATCAAAATCTATATTTTAAGAGGTCCCAGACCTAAATCAATTGAAAGACACCCCACGTTTATGGATCAAAAGACTTAATATTGTTAAGATATCAATACTCCCCCAAATTATCTATAGATTCAATACAATTCCTATCAATATCCCAGCTAGCTGTTTTGGAAGAAATTTGCAAGCTTACTCTAAAATTCGTATGGAAATACAAGGGACCCAGAATAGCCAAAACAATCTTGAAAAAGAAGAATAAAGTTGGACAACTCATACTTCCCTATTTCAAAACTTACTGCTAAACTACAGTAATCAAGACAGTGTTGTACTAGCATAGGTTTAGATATGTAGATTTACAGACTAGAATTGGGAGTCCAGAAATAAACCCATATATCTATGGTCAATTGATTTTCAATAAGTGTGCCAAGACCATCCAATGGAGAAAGAACAGCCTTCTCAACTAATGGTGTTGGGATATCTGGAGATCCACATGCAAAAGAATGAAGTTGGATCCTTACCTTACATCATATACAACAATTAACTCAAAATCAATCAGAGACCTAAATGTACCTAAATATAAGAGCTAAAACTATAAAATTCTTAGCAGGAAACCTAGGGGTAAATCTTTGTGACCTTGAATTAAGCAACAGTTTCTTGGGCATAACACCAAAACAGCAAGTGACAAAATAAAAAAATAGGTAAGTCAAACTTTATCACAATTAAGAACTTTTGTGGTTCAAAGGACACCATTAAGAAAGTGAAAAGACAATCCACAGAATGGGAGAAAACTTTTGCAAATCATATATATAATAAGGCACCTGTATCCAGAATAAACACAGAACTATTAACAACTCAACAATAAAAAGGCAATCAATTCTACTTTAAAAGGACAAGGGATTTGAATACACATTTCTCCAACGAAGATATACAAATGGCCATCAAGCATGTACAAAGATGTTCTATATCATTAGTAATTAGGGAAATACACATCAAAACCACAATGTGATACCTACCACCTTACAGTTAAGAGGACTAAAAAAAATTGTTTTTAAATAGACAATAAAAGTATTGGAACCCTCACACATTGCTGATGGGAATGTAAAATGGTGCACCACTTTGGAAAACATTCTGGCAGTTCCTCAAAATATTAAACATAGAGTTATCATGTGACTCAGCAATTTTACTCCTAGATATATACCCAAGAGGATCAAAAACATATGTCCACACAAAAACCTATACACAAATGTTTATAGCGACATTATTCATAATAGCCACAAAAAGAAAACAACCCAAATGCCCATCAACTGATGAAAGAATAAACAAAATGTGGTATATCCATGTAATGGAATACTATTCAGCAATAAAAAGGATGAATATTAAAAACAGTATGTTAAGTAAAAGAAGTCAGACACAAAAGACCACATATTGCATGATTCCATGTATTTGAAATGTCCAGAATAGGCAAATCTATAGAGACAGAAAGTCAATTAGTGGTTGCCCTACCCGGGGAGAGGTAGAATGAGGAGTAACTGCTCATGGGTAGGAAATTTCATGTTGGAGTGATGAAAATGTTCTAAGATTAGAGTATGGTATTGCACAACTCTATGAAAAACCATAAAAGTGTTCACTTGCAATGGTTAATTTTATAGTATATAAATTATATCTCAACAGAAGTGTTATTTTTTTTTTTAGTGGTCTCCAGACAGCACAGAATGGCACCAGGTTTCATGCCTCATCAAGGTTCAGATGGAACCTAGAACACCAGGGCCCTGCCCTTCTGCCAGTGGGATCCCAGCCCCACCCCCCACCCCCCCACCCCGCCAGCCCCGCTCCTCTAATGGATCTTCACTCCCACCCACCACACCGCCACCCAGACCGCTTTACACGGGCCCTATTTCCTGTCCCATCTCAGAGCTCACAGCCGCCAGCCACTTGCAGCACAACTACAGAGTAGGCCTGTCTGGCTCTCCTGGTCACGCAGCCAGACGTCGCTTCGAAGCCCCGCCCCTTCCTGCCGACGCCACCTGCCCGTCAGACGCCACTTCTGCCACTTCCGCCACTTCTGCCACTTCCGCCACTTCCGCCGCCTTGGCCTGAGCGCTCCGAGTCGCACACCTGCGCCGCCAGCCATAATGATCCTGCCGCTTCGGTGTGTGCGCCAGAACTACCACCCTCACTGCGAGGCCGCCATTAACTACCAGATCAACCTGGAGCTCTACGCCTCGTCCTTGTACCTGTCCATGGCCTCTTATTTCGATAGCCATGAGGTGGCCTTGAAGCACTTCAGCCAGTTCTTCCTGCGCAAGTCCAGCAAGGAGAGGGAGCACGCCTTTAGGCTGATGTGGCTGCAGAACCAGCGTGGGGGTCTCCGCAACCAGCGCGACATCCGCAGGCCTTACCTCAGCCACTGGAATAGCAGCCTGGGCGTCATGAAGTGTGCTTTGCACGTGGCTATTAGCGTGAACCAGAGCCTGCTCGACCTGCACCAGCTGGCCACCGAGAAGATGGACGCCCACCTGTACGCCTTCCTGGACAGACACTACCTGTGCGAGCAGGGGAAGTCCATCAGAGATCTGCGGGACCTCATCGCCAGCCTGCGCAAGTGGCGGCCCCTGGAAGCCGGCCTGACGGATGCCAAGCGCACCCCGGGCGACAGCGACAAGAACTGAGCCTGGACTGCCTGCCCCGTAGCCAGGGAATGACTTCCCCTGGTCACCATGCCGACCAGGCACATTGCAGTATTGCCCTTGCAAAACGTTCACTTAAGTTGTTTTCTTCCAGTTTTACCATTTTTCCCCAGAAAGTTATTGCTTCCTAAATAAACAAAGGTCTTTCATTGAGTCGTGTGTGTGTGTGTGTGTGCGCGCGCGCGGGCACTGCAAAACCTTCACATTTTAAGTTTAAAACAGGTCTCCGGGAGTCTCTATACACTGACTCATGCCCTAACTGTATGCAGCTCAGGATGTCCATGGATGGGGGAGAAGGTACTCCCTGGGACCCTGGAAAACACAAGGGAAATCTTCCCCTGATAAACGCTGTGATATGTGGGTGTGGGGTGAGGTGGGTGGCCTGGGGCCCTGATGTCTGTGGGTGCATGTGTATAGTAGAAGTATTTTAAAAACATGGTCTAGAATTCATCTTTGCAGTTGCCTCTGGGGAAGAGGTGTAGGCAATGGGACTAAAGGCAAGGACTGAAATACAGGGGATCTTCAGCTTTATCAGAAACGTCATTCAGTCAAAATGTTAATGTATGTTAATTCTCAGTAGCAAGCTGGGGGCCCTGGAAGCCAGCATGGCATAGTATCTCCTTGACAAGCTCACCCTGGGCAACAGTGACAATGGGAAATGAGCCTTAGGCTGGCTTCCCCATAGCCAAGGGGTTGATAAACTAAAACAATAACAACAGCACTTTGCAAGTGAAAGTCCTTTTATTTACATTATTATTTTATTTTTATAAGAATCTCAGGAAGGAAGGAAGGCAGGTATTATGACCATGTCTTCACCAGTGAGACAAGGGAGGCCACGCAGGTGAGAAGTTATGGGATGCAGACATGAATGTAGATCTTCTGACACCATGTTCCTTTTTGTTCTGTGTTTTTTTTTTCTGTTAGCCCACAGGTATATCAATGGGTTAAGCAAGATTGGGTGGGTAAACTGGGAATCCAGCCAGATAGGCAGCCCCGGAAGGGAGGGAAATCCCCAACACTCTTAAAAACAGCCCTGATCGCTGTGGTCTTTCCCCTAATTACAGGTGTGCCTTCCAGCCCGGGGTGGGGATGGCTTCTAAACCTCAGCCAGAAGTATAAAAGAAGTCTTCAGAATTCACAACAGAATGTACGAGGTCGCAGGGCATCTCACAGGAATGCGGTCCACACCTGCACACCTGAGTCCCTCTGTTCAGATCTCCCACACAGGCAGCGACGCTGTTACCTGAGTTGGCACTGACTACCTGTGAGACCTGGGGACTGGAAATCCCCAGAGAGTCCACCATCCACCCACATGGCTTCACTGTCAGTGACTTCTCTTCAGGCACAACAGGGAAAGGGCATGGTTGCAAAACACACGTTCTGCCTGCAAATCCAGCTACCCTGGACAGAGAAACCCTGTATTTTTGTCACGCAGAGGGTACTGGAATCTATAGACTGAATCATTGCCTGTTGTGTCTCCTCACTGAGATCGACAGCTGACCCCAGTCTTGTTATGTCTTGGCCCCTGGGCCCCCTCTTTAGCCCATCTTTCCCTTTCCTGTGATTCAGAGGGACTCCCTGGAATAATGCAGAGAAGTCTACTTAGACCTACATCCTCTTATTTTACCTGGGAAAAAAGGATTTCCTCACCTGTAAGACTCAAAGAGAATTGTGATTACACTCCAGCACCTATCACAAGCCACTACTTGTAGTATCACATTTCGCAGCTTCCCTTTAAGAATCCCTGCCAGGGAAGTCAAGATGCAGCAGCAGCTCAATTGTTTTTCTCCTTCTTGTTCTTTTGCCAGAAAAAGTGAATGTTCTAAATCCCCTCCTTTCAGTTCAGTTTGGGGGTCCACAAACAGCCTTTGACTATGTGGGGCAGTGGTGGAAAGAAGTGAGAAACATACTAATGAAGTTGACCCTGTTGCACTTTCCAACGTCTTGACGTCCATCCCTGTAAGTCTCCTCGTTTGCCCTAACCTCCCCTGCCATAAACTTCTCAAAAGGGCTAAGCAAACTTCTCATGGGTGTTTGTCACCTTCCCACATACAGCCTCCTCAACTCCTTGATAAGCTTTCAATACATGGGAGTCAGTTGTGACCTGGTCTTCCAGCCCTGGAAAATACCCTCCTGAGACAGCAGCTGGATGATTGTTAGTCATTGGCCGTGCTCTGTTGCTTGGAGGAGTGATGTCAGAAATAGTGGCTGTTGCTATGGGTACCAGAGTCTCAGGCAATGATAATATCAGGACAGACTGAGGGAAAATGATAAAATTGATAACTTCATCTCAGGCTCAAACATGGATTCAAATTAACTGCGTTGAATAATTTACCTCTGGGGGGTGGGAATCCTCACTATCACAAAAGGAAATTTCTTAATGGATGGTTGTCACTGACAACTTGTACTTCATTTTCCAGAAAAAGGAAAAGTATTATTTCCCTCAGAAATGTGTAATAAGCAGTACAGAGCACCCATTAATTTATCCTGACTCTTTTCTAGCCTTGAAATTTGTTCTACATTTCTAATATTTAAATTCTCCTTTATTTTTTTTTTTCATTTGCCAGCAATTCCAGTTTCTTTTCACAAGCCCGAGACATATCTAATCAAGTATTCAGTAGAGGAAGGCATTATCTCTCATCTCAGAAATGATACTATGCTTCAGATTTTAAAATAATACAAATTTTTCTTACAAAAGATTTTTTGCAGTCCTGAGTTCAGCTTCAGAGCGAAGTGATGGAGAATTTACTTCAAAAAGCAAAGGGTGAAATGAGGGTAATTAACAAAATACTAAGACATTTAAAAGGTAAAGAAATTTATGTCTTGATTCATTAGTCAAGGAGGGTATAAGGGTGGAGTAAGTTACAGTGACAAAGCAAAGTAATTCTGACAACATATTTTTAAGAATTATGTATCAGTTTGGATTGGGTTTAGTTATGAGTAACAAAGACCAGAAAAGCAATGACTTTAAAAAGATAGATTTTTCTCTCCCAAGTGTAAAACAAGTATGGAGAAAGACAGTTCAGGCTGCTGTAAATGTTCCTTCCATCTCATTTCACTGACTTTAAGAGACACATTTTTTTCCCCACATTTTAACATTTTTGAAATTAGGATGAATCTTACAATCACTTTTGGCCACAGCTGTCATTGCCTGAGCATGCACCTCCAAGGCTCAACAGAGCGGCATCATTGACTAGGAAAAAGAATCCTAGGGACATTAGAAGAGTCCTTTAAAATGCTGCATCACCAGCACTCTTGATAGAACAGAGGAGGATATTAAGAGATACCGATGATTCTGAGTCCAAAAGTGATTTAGAAGAGTTGACATTTGTTTATTTATTTACTCCCACTTTATTGAGCTATAATGGATATATTACATTGTGTAAGTTTGAGGTGTTCAACATGATGATTTGGTACACATATACGAGTAGGACCAAAATTAGTGTCACCAGTGGGTGGCTGATCTAAGGATGTTACAAGTGTCATGAATGCTTGGTGTCTACTTGGTCCGTCCATGCCTTTCTATTCAGAATGTGTATATTCTGCCTACTTTATCCGTATCTAATATGTCTCACAAGAATTACCTATGCTTAGTTTCATCTGTCCTTCTTCATTTTCTTCTCTATTGCACAATAGTCTTACATAAACAGCAAACAAACATTTTCTTATACTAGTATCTTCTCATCTGTTCTTCAGAGATGAACTGGCCCAGATTGGTGTCGTGCATCTTTTGCCAGGTATTGCTCGGTTGGTTCCTGTTGTGGCTCTGTTGACGGGAACCTTTGTGGCCCACCTTGATCATCATCTGGAAACCTCAGGAGCATATCCAGCTCACAATAAAGGGAGTCATGACCCCATTTTCTTCAAGGACCTCGATGCTTTAGCCCTCAGTGCCTTGAGGAAATCATTCTCTTCAGTGATCTGGAAAGGAGAAAAATGTAGTCTCCCTAAAAAGGGGCATCCCTGACTAGTTGTCCCACCTTTGTATTTGGTCTGATACCTGTAATGGACTAGGTCCAGGAGGCTCCTGAAGGAGGAAAGGTGGGGGCAGAAGGTTGATTTTATAAGCTAAGAGTAAATGGAAAGTGAAGATACGGATACATGGGGTATAGACATGGATACAGGGAGTTTCAAGAAGGCTTTGGGTGGGGGGGGCAGCTCGGTGGCTTAGGCAGTTGGAGCTCTGAGCTCCTAATGCTGAAGGCTGCCAGTTCAATTCCCACACGGGCCAATGCCAGATGGCTCAGTTGGTTGGAGCGCATCCTCTCAACCACAAGGTTGCCGGTTTGACTCCTCGACTCCCGCAAGGGATGGTGGGCTGCGCCCCCTGCAACTAGCAATGGCAACTGGACCTGGAGCTGAGCTGCGCCCTCCACAACTGAGATTGAAAGGACAAAAACTTGACTTGGAAAAAAGTCCTGGAAGTACACACTATTCCCCAATAAAGTCCTGTTTCCGTCCCCCCCCCCCAAAAAAAAAGAAGCCTTTGGAAGTTCATTGAATATCTATTTATGAGAACAAAAAGAGGAGGCAGCATGGGACTGGATAAGTGTAGTCTTGAAAATGCAGTATTAAGCAGTCATTAAAATTAAGTTTTCTTACTAGACTTACTGTGGTAAAGAATATAAATGTTGAATCACTATATTGTACATCTGAAACTAACGTAATATTGTATGTCAACTATACTTTAATTTAAAAATTAAATTAACTTTTCTCAGGCAAGTTCAGTCTTACCCGTTAGGAGAGTAGATCAAAAATTGGCTCAGGACTAATAAATCCAGGGATCAATAAAGAGCATAAAAGCCATCCCAGTTCTCAGAAAGCAGAATAACTAGGTGTCCCTTTAATGAAGACGTGCTGTAGGCTTCACAACCAAGCAGCTGAACTACCTTCGCTCACAATTTGTTCTGGAAGAATCTTTTTTTCACTAACAGAATTTTCTCTCACAAAGGAGAACCTCCACTTCTCCATCTGGAGGCTCCCAAGAGGGACCTACTGGAAAAGGTGAAAAAGAAGTCTGGAGGGGGAAAAAAGAACCTATGGAAAAGGTAATAAAGAAGACTAGAGGCCTGAAGTGTTTGGGATCTGTCCCCACCCTGGAGAGTCCTTTGAGAAGCTTCTTCGGTTAAGGATGATCCAAGATGGCGGCAGTCCTTCAGTGCTTACATAGGGGAACTCAGTGATGCCAGGACTGGGCAGAAATCCTGTTGACACAGTTAACAGCAGACCCAAGGGACTTGGGTAAGGGCTCCTAAGGCACTACACTAACTGGATTCGGGGAGCCATTGATATTGCAGGGAGAGCCACACTAGAATTTTACTGTTATCTGTCAATCTATATCTTATTGAAAATAAAGATGTTATCAGAAAGGGATTTGTGGAAGGAGAGGAGGCAGTGGCTTTCCACTGAGAGAGGAAAACCCACTTCACCTATCTGATCTACTCATGGCAGCAAAGGGACAGTGGCCTTCAGGGAGAGAAGTTTGGGACAAAAGGAAAATGCCCAACTTTTCTAAGATGTTAGGGAGAGAAGTAGAGACCTGAAGGTGGCAGAAAGATGAAGAATCCAATCAGAATCAGAATCATTATGGTCTAGCTCATAAAGGCATTAAGGTTGGCACAAATGTACGCTCTGTCCAGGAGGATTTCACATATAAAATATGATAGGTCCACATTAAACAAAGCAATTTAATACAAAAAAAAGAAAAAAAGGTTTGCTCTTTTTCTCCACTCATTCTTCAAGTATGTGAATGTGGATGGAAGACAGGGTAAGGAAGTGAGGGAAAGACTGTCCTGTTGATCAAAACGCCATGATCTGATTATTCTCTGGGACCTGGTTAGCTTTCGGCTGAACCTTAAGAGAGGGGAGAGCTGGCCTGACGTGCATGGAGGGGAAAACAACGTGAGCTAGACTTCCAGATCAGGGCCTGTGAGAACTGAGGACAAAGGCAAGAGAGAAAGATCACCTGGCATGAAGGGAAGAAAGAGTGTGACTCAAGGTGAGATGATAAAAGGTGAAGTATGGAGGACAGCGTAAGGCCAAGCACGGAGTTTTTATGTTTAAGTAAAAGGCCATTTGGGGGAAACAGTAGCTTGGAATCCGGGTTTCAGGAGTGGGTTGTAAATTCCTTCTTAGAGAAATCCTGGGATGATGAGGGTGCCCAGTGACAGACATAAGGGATGAATATTAAAATAAACAAATGATCTTGTGTTTGAAGAGGCAGAGAGAGCATTGTCTCTAATCAGGCGAGTGGCATCAAAAAGTTCTGTACAAGGTCTTGCTGTCCTTTTCCTTTTCATACCAGAGTTTGACTATTGCTGTAATTTGCTGCTTCAGAAGAGTACAGGTCCAGATGTCGGCCTGTCAGAAGTGCTAGAGGAACATCAAAGCCCCTGGTGGTGCTGGCCCAAGTGTCTCAGAGCAACATCAAAGAGACGCAGGGTTGCACCCTTCCTCTCAGAGAAAGAACATCAGGCTCAGCGCTGGTACTTTCTACCTCTCTTAAAAAAATTCACCTTTCTTGGCATTTGGAAGAAGGAAGTTTATCAGCAACCCCTGAAGTTTAAAAGATGCCAGTGTGCCTTCACCAGCCAGTCATTCCCACGGAATGCATGTGTGTCAAGACAGAATCAAGGAACAATGGTGAGGTTATATGATGTGGCATTTACCCATTTGATTCTTCAATTAACAAAACACGATGGCCTGCCCTGGACCTCCACATCTCCATAGGCAGATGTGAAGAAGGGTACCCTGGAAATGCCCCGACCTCAAAAATGGACAGCCTCACCATCTCAAATTGCCTTTTGTCTCTGCTTAGGTTTGTCACCACAAGAACCACCCCCCAGCCCCAGTTTGCTGGGACACACCTCATCCTTCACACTCTAATCCACAGAAGGCTGTGCACTTGCCCTTTTCTCTCCCCTTCTCTCACTCTTTCCCAACTTTTGAATTCCTTCCCCTGTGCTGTTTGGAACTCATGGACCATTATCGGCACCATCTCCTATGCTCCCATCCTCTTTCCTGAACATTCCCTTTACCTTCCTGCTCTAACTGCAATCTGGAATTCCCCTAAGGACAGCACTTTCCCTGCAGTCCTCTCATATCATGATCATTTTTCCCCCCCACACAGTACCACTGGGCCTGAAGGGAAGGCAGGTGTCCCCCGTCCTTCTTGATACTTCCAGATCATTCTTTCTCCTGTCTCTCATTCCTCAAATCCTCCAGTTTAGAATTTAATGGCATCATATTATGCCCCTCCACTATCCCTTCTTGTTATAGTTGCCTAGAGGCCCCCACCTCACATTTCTTGATTATCATAGCTCCTGGCTAATGTCAATCTTCTCCAATATTAGCCCTATCCTAATTCCTGGCAATTTCAATCTCCACATAGATGATCCTTCTACAACCTGGTCTGTTACTTTTTTGTTTCTTCTCTCCCATGGTCTTATCCTCCAATCTATCAGCCAGTGATTTGCTATAGTCATATCATAGACCTGGTCATTTGTGATAACATTTCTCTTTCCATAATTTCTAATTTATGTATCAGACTCTCTAACCACAACCTCCTCTTTTTCTAGTTTGTTCTCTCTAACGTCTTGATGCCCAAAATCTTTTAACTCCTCTGGGAAATCCAGTCAATTGGTCCAACAACATTCTCACTGCATCTCAACTCTTTGATCTCCTCTAACTTCTCAGGTTAAATCCAATGGTAAATGATGATAATCATTTTTTGTATACATTTCCACTTGACCTGACCCTCTTGCTTTGGTATACTTGCTCGGGGGAAAAAACCCTAACTTGATTAAATCCATTTCTCCCCCACACTACACCTGCACCCATGCAACTGAACGTGGCTAGAGAAAACCCCAATCACACTGAGTGCATTTAAACTTAATGAGTATGACTTTTAGGTGGGCCTTTAGTACTACCAACAATCATATAATCTTTCCCTAGTCTACTTTCCCTCCTACTCTTCCTGTCCATCATTCATACATTCTCTTCTGTATCTGTGAGCTTTTGATACACAGCAAGCTATCCCAATACATAGTGGCTTAAAGCAGTCATTATTTTATTTGCTTATGTTTTCGTGGATCAGCAATTTGGGTCAGGATCAGCTGGGTAGTTCTTTTGCTGGACTCACTTGGTGTCACCCATGTGGCTGCAGTCATCTGGTGACTCAAATGGGACTGGTTGATCTAAAATGACAATTGAAGGGGCGGCTGGTTGGCTCAGTTGGTTGGAGCGCGGTGCTCATGGCACCAAGGTCACCAGTTCGGTTCCCACATGGGCCAGTGAGCTGTGCCCTCCACAACTAGAGTGAGAACAATAACTTGACTTGGAGATGATGGGTCCTGGAAAAACACGCTGTCCCCCAATAAAAATTTAAATAAATAAATAAATAAATAAATAAAATAAAATGACAATTGAAAGGACATATCTTAGAAAAGAGTGACCTGAAGGATAAGGGAATTCTAGGCATGAGCCCAGAACATGCCTGTTTTGGTGTTTTCAGGAACAAGATGCGGAGCAATCTGGCTGTGATAGAGGAGCCATATGACGCAAAATAATATAATGGGACTATGGCAAATGCATGGGAAGCGTCATGTTTTGAATTATCATAAAACATGATCAAGCCCCAGGTCCACCAGATGTCCAAAAGAATATAGGAAACCAGACTAGTTTGACAATATGATGAGTTTTTCTTATGCATTTGGGTTCTTGCATTTATTCCTCCTACTGAATTACATATTATTTTCTTTTTCATTCCAAATTCTGCATATGTTAAGAAAATTGAAACCACTGTGCTAATACATTTTTCTGATTTTAATAGTTTCATCAAGAGCAGAATTCTTAGGGAATAGAGTCAATGGAATTGTAATAGACATATATGATGTCAGAGGGGCAATAGATTGGAGGAGAGGGGTTATCACTTTGTGAGGGGTGAAATGTCTAAATATTACATTGTTTTGTACACCTGAAATAAAAAAAAGAGCAGAATTCTGGCTTAGTGTATTGTTGATCTGCTATTATATTTCTATCACAGTGTTTTCTCAGTGGTTATTTATATCTCATCTATAACTACCAGACTTTAAAACAAAGGATCGTGAAACTTATGGGAGAAGTTTGGAGGGAGAGCTCTGTATATCTTGTGAAACAGACAAGGTTGACTTCTTAGACAACCTTTCTCACAAAAGAGTTCAGCGAAAACAGCCAAATTAGAGCTCTGGTTTACCACAGCTGATGGTGGGCTCTGTTGATGTCCTGAAAGTGATGTCCTGAGAAATGATTACATTTCTGCTTCATAAGCCAAAGATGTATCCATTAAAGGCTAGGCAGGAAGAAGGAATGAAGGCATAAATGTAGCCTCTTGATCTGTCTATGTATTTGACCTCTTACTCTGTCATCATCTTCAATGTATCTATCACACTCCCTCATGTGTGTGTGGTTATTCCAGTGCAATTTTAGACACACAAAGTCCTTAATTGTTGAGGTCCATACAATCTTAGAAAGATGTACTCAGGTATATAAACCAATGAATAATTTTAAAAAAAGAAAGCCATACAGGGAAATTTAGAACTACATGTTTCTTATTCATTCATTCAATAATTATTTACAAGGACTTAATTTTGGTCAAGTACTGTGCTAGATGCTAGGTGTTCTACCCTCAAGGTTTTCATACTTTAGTTGGAGAGACCAACATTCTAATTAATATGTAAGTGCTATAATAGAATTAGGTACACAGAGGGAAATGGAATGTTATCTTGACTTGGAAGTGGTGGGTGTTCTGGAAACTTCCTCAGGGGTGATGATACTTGAAAGTAATTTTGAAGACTGAATAGGAGATGTTGAGAAGAAATGGGAATACATTGCAAGTAGAGAGAGTGGTGTGGGTCACAGTGGACCTTCCTATGTTCAGGGTCAGATTGGGGGAGGATAGGGCAAAGAGTACCGGGAGAGAAACGATGCTGGAAAAGAAGCAGGAAGATCAGAGAAAACCTGACATTTCAACTACAAAGTTTTAATCGTATGTGGAAAGCAATGGGATGTCACTGCTGAAGTTTTTCATTGAGTAATTCGATTTCCCCTTCAGAACAAAGACAAATGTGGGAGGTGAATTAAGCATCTGAGTATGGATGAGACTGGAGGCCTGAGATCTATTAGGCGACTGCTGGAGAGAAATGGTAAGGGCTCAAGTAACACAGAAGCAGTGAAGAAGAGAGAAGGGAGTGATGTTGAGAGAGACTGAAAATCAGAAACAAAGTTCTTGGTGACCAGATGGGCACTAAAGGAAAGAAAAGGATTTTGAATTATAATGTCTGGATTTCTAGCTTTGGGCATCTGGGTATAGAGTGACATCACTGTCAGAGAGAGGAAACACAAGGGGAGGAATAGGGACTTTGGGAGAAAGTAGGGAATCTTCTCAAGTTCAAGATGACAGGAGACATCTAGGTGAATCTGGAAATGGAATGAAATGTGGCAATTATATATTTGGACTGCATGGAATTAAAGATGAGGAGAAAACTTTCCCACCCCCAACCCCCTTCTACCTTTGTATATTCTGGCTCCTTTCTTGCAGAAAAGGCCTCCATCTGAATGAAAGCACAAAGAGAGAAGGCCTCACGGATGGTGTGGAGGGTGGGTAGGGACTGGAAGAAAGGCGAGGAACTGAATAGGCAGAGGGGTTAAGAAAAGGCTGTTCAGGGAGGGACTACAACAGCAACAAAGGTAGAGCAACTGGTACCAAGCAAGACAAGATGAGAAGGTTGGAGATGTGGAGAAGAGGAACATAAGCACGGTGAAGAGGATGACACTGGATTTCCTAATGAACGTATTCTCTGGATGGATGCTAGGGAGTTTAGATTTTAAAGAATCAGCAGTCAAAAGCACAGCAGGTATTTGAGCGGAAGAGGGACATTATGTGATTTAGACTTTAGGAATATGGTCTGGAAACATCCAGGAGAAAAAGCAGACAGTGGAGGCAAGGAGACCTGGTCAAGTGGTGAGTTTGGGGGGGGGGGGGACGGGGGGGTTGTCACTGTGTGAGGGATATAAATGATAAATGTCTATTACATTGTTTTGTACACCTGAGACTAATTTTTAAAAAAAACAAAAAAACAAAAAAAAAAAGTGGTGACTGGGATCTTCCAGTACCTCCAGCTGCTTTGTAAGGGTGGGAAGAGTTTCCAGGGGTTCTGCTCACACAGCACGTGGGTGACTAGGATTGAAAACAATCACACTACACACTCCTTCAAGGGGGACCCAGCCATAGCCCTCTTGAAGAAGAAGGAAGAGCTCCATGAGTATATTTTTCCTTTAGAGACATATAGAAGCAAATAAAAATAAAGCCTGCGGTAATAACTATTTTTACCCAATTACACATGCATTACTAAGTGTCACAAATCTCATGAGCTAGAAGGTGTGATTTTCTGAGTCGGCTGCTGTGTTGAGATGAGAGGAATTGCTTCGTGTTGATAACACTGTTGGATATTGCTAATGTAATTACAGTTTCTCAGACTGGTCTCAAAAAATGAAGGTTCTCGTATTTTTCTATTTTCCTTTCCCTTGGGGAAAGATAATAATAATAAAAATGTACAAACTTTCTCAGTTTGACTTTACACCCAGTTTTCATGACATTTTTATTGGGTCTTATACGGACTGGATTGATTTTTTTGCAGCTTGTCTTTGAAAATGTCATTTACACAAAGAGATTGAATGGACTTAATTTGTTTAGGCTCTCAAAGCAATGCTTCTAAGTGGGCCATGATAATTTAGTAAATAGATCGTGTGAAGAGAGATGGTATGAACAACTGACAGAATTATTCATAGTGTGTAGGGAACAAAAATGGATAAAAGGCAGTTGGCTAACAAATAAGAATGAGATGTTAGAAGAAAGATGGACATAAGGTATTCATTTAAGTTGTCCCATTAAAACACAATGTTAATTTAGAAAATTTCTATGTGTCATTAGGGCTTTACTGTTGCTGCTCTCATTGTTATTTAAATATATTCAGGCGTGGCCCAACATAACTCATGTAAATTTCTCCTCCATGCTTCTTTAAAACATTATAGACAGTTGAGCTTAGCTGAATTTCTGATTCAGAGAATTACAAAATACCATTATAAGATTTTAAATGTTTCTCACTTCCTGTCCTTTACAAGTATCTCTATTCTAACATAGCCTCCACATTTGGTCCAATTGTTAAAACAATCTTAAACTTCCTAATTCATTATTATTATGTGTGTTTCAACAGCCAATAAACATAAATTAAGTAAGTTGTAAAATACTTTGTAAAGGAAATTCAAATGATCAGAGAAGCAACTGTCTTAAATGGCAGTTTTAGGCATATACAATTCATGGATAGTCTCAGAGGTTATAAGCACGTACAATGTATTCAGCATCTACAAAGTGCTTTCATGTATATCTCGTGGAAACCTGTCACTTAACATCTGAAACAGGCCATAGCAGAGTATGGCCAAAGTGGCTAAGAAAAAGTGACAACTATGTTGCCTTAAACATGGGGACTCTTCTTCCCTCCACTCCTCAGATCACCTTAAGGTACCAATGTTCCATGGAATGGACATTGGGAAACATGGGAAAGAGGAACTTTAGGATGAAGTCTTGCTCAGAGCTTTCCTTTTAGGAAAAAACAACCAATTCACATAAGTAATATTTTTCAGTTATGTCCTGCCTGGGGCTGGGAGGCATTATAGAGTTTGGAATCAGACTTCCTGAGTTCAGAACCACTTGTTAGCTGGATGACCTTGGACAAATAAACCTCTCTGTGCCTCAGTATCCTTATCTGTAAAATGGGAATAATCATTATCTCAACTTCACAGGGCTGTTGCATATGTAAAACATTTTACATGCAGAGAGCAGAGTAAAACCTTAATAAAGGTAAAAAGTCATGATAAAGAAGGGCTTGACAACCTAGTATTCTATCTTTCGCATAAAAGTGACATATGGACTATTACAAACTTAACCAGTTCCATAGTTCCAATTATACTGAATGGATACCTCTCGTTTTTACATAACAATAAGAAATTCATTACCGATAATGTAACTTGAAACCTTCTGTAGTCTTACTGAAGATAAGTTAGCTTATGGAAGTTCTTGACATACACATGAAAACTAGCTTATTGTCTCTTGCCAGAGAATTTATGGACTGCAGTGCAGCTCTCTGAAACCAGCAACAGCACTCATGTTCCGAAGGCAAGTGAGTATCCTCGGTGGCATTACACTGTCCAGATCTCTGTGGTAAAACAGGTCCACAGGACTGAATCTGGCTCTGGATGCTCACCTTTGTAGAGGTCATTGACAAATGGAACAGTCTGGAATGTTGAAGAGCATGAAAAATCATGTTATATGAGAAACAATTAAAGGCACAGGTGTCTTAGCCTGTCGAAAGGGATAACCCAGAAGCTGTTCAGAAATATCAAAGAGCTGTCACAAGTAAGGAGAGCTGACTTGTTCAGGAAGTCACCGAAAGTAGTCAGTGAAGGTAATGTGTAATTTGGCACCAAAGTAGACATCTGGCAATGAAATGGGTTGCTTCTCAAAATAGCAAGAACCCATTACTAAAAGCACATATGCAAAGTTCGCACAACCTTATGAAGTAAATGATCAAGAGAAGATTCCATCTTTGTATGGGAAACTTGAATGATAATTTCGGGATCTTAGAGCCTAAGATCTCCTTTCACTTTCTTGTCATCGTCATTTAATTTTAATATTACAAATAAGTTGGCAGATGCTGCCTCTTCCTCCATAGCCTTATTGGGGTACAGGCTATAGCCGAGAGATGTTGGTACAGTGAGCGTCCTCTGTGCCAACACTACCAACATATTTTTACCAATAAAAAAAGAAAAACAACAAAAAAAGATATTTTAGCCAAGAGGGTAATTAGGCAGAATCTCTTGGAGAATTTGATAAGATGTTAAACTTCTCATGCTTAAGTTAACATTTTGCATCATTTTATTTGGGCCTTGCATTAACTGGAAAAGAGGTGCAATTTTTACGGAAATGACAGTTCCATAAAGACTAAAAGTCCCTTGGTAGCAGACATTTGCAGTCTGTTGACATTATTATATCGCACTTGATCCCTTAGCGGGTGGTACCATTATTTCCGTTTTACAGATGAGGTTCTGATGATGAAGGGGAAGGGTTCAGACCCGAGCACAGACCTTCTAACTCAATCCACTGCTCCTTCCGTTTGCCCTCCCTCACTGCTTCGAACTGTTTATCCACACACACCTGAAGACCAAAACCAGGGATGGAAAGCCTTGCCAATGAATCTCAGAAAGAAAAAAGAAACCAGGTAAACCATCTGCCAAAAGTAAACCTCAAAAGGAAATACGGAGCTAGAAATTCACTTAGAGAAAATCATAGAGAGATTTTCAAAATAAAACCCATACGGATTAATTAAGGAAATAAAATTAGTTAACCAAAAGGGTCAAGGTTAGATCCAATATATTGGAATTGGCAACAACAACAACAAAAAAGATATGCCTAGGATCTGGGAAACCAAGAGAGCGTGGAGGATTAGGAAAGGACGCAGATAAAGTGAATGAACATGGTGACCGGAAAGTGAGAACCATCGAGAACAAGATTGATGTAAGCTGGAACTGAAACACCAAATGGAACGGCAGGAGGGTTGAGACAGGCAGGAGAGGTAAATCAAAGAACACTCCTAAGTGGAGTATCCCTGTTAAACCCAAATAAAATGATAGACACAAAAAGGCAGGCAGGGGAACTAGAACTTGAATTAAGAACAATATTTGTTTTTGCACATTGTTTTCTACAGGGGTGAAATTCTATTTTCTTTCTTTGGGCTGATTTTCTTCCCACTATGCCTCCCTCTGAGCTCTCCAAAAGGGAAATGGTGAGGGTGTGAAGAGGCTGAAAAGTCAAGCTGCATATTTTTAATGTGCTTCCAAATGCCACTGAGAAAGCTACTGCAGACTTCTTGGTATGTAACATATATTTTAAAACTGCTAAACCGTGATAGTCATGATGATAGCACTAGCTGGCATTGGCCGGGGGAGGACCGTGAGTCAGATTCGGAAAAAAAATAATTAAATATTGGCAGTTTGCTGCTCATATATTTGGTCATCAATAGCATTATAAGTGGGTATTGAAAACTATATCGTGTTTTTGAAATTGACATATTGAAAAAGAACTTTTAGACGCTTGGATAAAAAAAATTACCCTATAACTAAAGCATATATATTATCACATATATGAGAATGAGCAGACTAGGGCTTTTGAACCTGACTCGGAGTATCATCCACACATATGCAGACTGCCAGAGATCTACTGAAACCCTGAATCAGGCAACTTGATCTGCCCTTGACCTCCCCATCAAATACAGTGCTCTAGAAACAGCTTCTCTCTAGGGAACAATGTCCTCAAAGAATGTCCAGAACAAAATGACTTCTCTCCATCACTGACATCAGGAATTTTCTCTTCAGAGAAAGGGTGAAGGAAGATATAAAACGGATAGAGTAGGGAGAAGGGAGAGTAAAGGAATAAGAGAAAAACTTACGTGACTCAACAGTGTTACCTGCTATATAAACTTTAAACTGTCTAAAGCCTCTGTTTTCTTATCTGTTAAATGGGGATAAGGATAGTACTTCTCTTAAGGTTGTAGTAAGAACTAAATGGCATAACATACGCAAAGCATTTAACGCAATGCCTAGTGGCAGTATGTACAGTAAGTGCTCAATAAATGTACACGTTACAATTACCACCATTCCTCTGCTTTTACTGTTGCCTTCATTCATTCTCTATTTGACAAATGTTTGTTGAATACCTACTATATGGCAAGCACTGTAGTGGGTCCTGGGGATACAGATCTGTATAAGTCAGACAGCTCTCTATGCCTGTAGACTTTACAGTGTAGTAGAGAAGACACAATATGAAAATTAAATATTAAATGAATTATTTAATTACATCTGTGATAAATGCTGTGAGAGAAGTCCCGGATGCCAAGAGAGTATAACAGGGGACCTGATTTAATCTATGGCTTCCTTTAGGAATTAAGTTTTGAGCTAAGGTCTGAAGGATGAATAAAAATTAACTAGAAAGGGTGGGGGCGAATTTTGAGGTAGAGAGAAAGACGGGAAGAGCATGCCAAACAGAGGGAACAGCATATACGAAGTTCAGAGGCAGGATTTATAGGAAGCAAATAATTGATAAAGTTTTGTTACTTTCTCTACCCGTGGCCTTATTTTAATTCAACCAAACTAACCTAGCTGGTAACTCTAGAAGGAAAATGATTAATTCCCAGTCATTTACTTCTTGCTGGAAGGAATAGCCAGAACAAAGCAGAATAACCTTTGTTTGCCCATCCTAAATCCAGAACTCTATTTTATCAAAGGGAAAACAGTAATGAAAGTCCATTCTAGAACTGAGTCTGAATTTATTCTGTGGGTTAAAATATACATTGAGGTTTATAATTCAATTTTAGACATAGTTCTGTATCCCATCTAAAAGTTCAGAGATGAGAATCTTATAAATGGAAGAGTTACACGAAATATTGAAATGTCTTTCATGCAGAAGAGAACTAAAAAATAAATGGGGGTATGTGCAAGCCCGCCTTGTGCTGCAACAGTGAATGCTGCTCGGGTGTTTATATTACAGACTTCATTTTTAAGGCTCTAAGATTTGGTCATAAAAATTTCTTCCCAGCTGAAATGTGGCATATAAATAAGGGCTCTGCACAAGGGCTGAATTACTCTGTTGCACTTTTAAACTGTCCTTTCTTTGGATCCATCTCTGGGTGACTTTTTAACACTGTTTGACACTACCACCCACTTTGAACTCTTCACGCTTAGAGAAGGGTGCTGCAAAAGTCACCTGATCATTGCTGCCTAGAACTTAAAAGTGGACAGAACATTAGACATTCCTGTAAGGAGGCCAGAAAATGAGATATCTGTGTAATTGGAAGAAGGGTATATTGTGACCAGAGGATAATTTCAACATGAAATTCCTTTTAAAAAATGTATTCCCGGGGCAGCCGGTTAGTTCAGTTGGTTAGAGCGCGGTGCTCATAACAACGAGGTTGCTGGTTCGATCCCCACATGGGCCACTGTGAGCTGCGCCCTCCACAACTACATTGAAACAACTACTTGACTTGAAGCCAATGGGTCCTGGAAAAACACACTTAAATAAATAAAAGTTTTAAAAAATGTATTCCCACTCCATATTCTGGAGGATGTTAAAGGTCTGAAGATAACATGACATATAGCCAGCTCAAGAAAGAAAACGTACAACCTAGTAATTGTCTTAAGAAAAATTCAGGACACTCATGTCAAGTTTGGCTTCAAACTCAGGTACATCTGACTCCAAAGTACACTATATAATGGAATTAAGGGGAAAGATTGGGGAATGTTAATAGATATAGGATGATTTCCTGTGGACTTGGGGAGGGATAGAGGAGGCAGGCAACAAGGCAATGGCTGGATTTCATCCATTCAGCAAAAAGCTGCAAAGAAGGAGCGCTCCTAGCAAATCAGCACTCACTTGGGGTAGAAATCACCAGTGAAGTCCCAATTTCCAGCCAGCATTTTAGCATATGGGAATAAACATATTTGTCCTTGCCACTACATAGGATTGCTTCCCAGGAGAGAGAAGAAACGGATCTTTCGCCCAGCACGAATGAGGAGAACGGAATGCTTTCTCCTCCATCCTGAACTTACCCTGAACTGACAACCGTGAAGGAATTCCCCGTGGAATGTAAGTGGCTTCTCTAGAAGTTACTTGCATATTTTGGTTAAGAGGTTGCGAGAGGAACTAGTAATGGGGGCTGGGGATGGGGGGTGGGATGAAGCAGTCATGGACAACTCAGATATGGCAGTATTGCTGCACGAAGGAATCTAAAAGTGACTTGGCTCTGAGCCAATAGACTCGGGAACTTGTATTAATTTTATTGAGGTCAACTGAGGGATGTGAAATCAGCTGACCTATACTTGATCCTCCATGATTAGAGTAGGAAGCTGCCTTAAAATTGAAGACGATCCTGATAGAACAGCGGTTCTCAAAGTGTAGTCCAGGGACTCACAGCATTTGTATCACGTGGCAGATTGTAGGAAATGCAAGTTCTTGGCCACCACCCCAGACTTACTGGCTCAGAAACTCTGGGGATGTGGCCCAACCGTCTGTGTTTTACAAAGTCTTCCAGGTGATTATGATACAAGCTCAAGTTTAAGAACCCCTGTAGTAAAAGGAGACTGATAATGTGTCGTTGCAACTGCATATACGTAAAAGGCAAAACATAAAATAGTATTAGTGGCAAAACATACCAGATTTAGCTTTCCTGCAGAAGTCTGAAGGTGGTCTGTCCAGAGCTGGCGTGGTGGTACCTAAGCTCTGTCCTTTGGTTTTTGTCAGCCTCGGGGCTGGTTGTCATCCTCAAGATTGCCTCCTAGTCCAAGGTGACCACTCATGCTCTCTCACATCTCACATTCTAGGCAGCAGGAAGAGAGAAGGGGGAAAAGATGAAAGGGGATCCCTCCCAAATGAGTCGGTGACCTTTAAGCAGAAATCCCACACACCATTTCTATTTACATGGCATTGTCCTGAACTTTAAGGTACATGGCCACAGCTTCCTGCAAAGGAGGCTGGGAAAAGTGGATCAAGGTCTTTGAATACCTCGAATACAAGAGAGTTCTGTTACTAAGGAAAAAGGGAGAATTGATATCAGGTGACACCTACAAGCCTCTGCCACAAACCCTTAAGGTGCAGCTGGGAGAACTCTAGAAACTTGGAAAACATCTTGGAATCAGCCTAAACTGTACATTTCTATGCTAATCTTCTATTTAAGGCAGTAGTTTGGCTTTCTAGTGTGAAGTTTCTGATGATAAATATTAGGATGCTCAAACATACGTGGAATGAGAGACAAGTTGTTTGTAGTATTGTATCAGGACCACTTATCTCCCCTAAGATGCCAGCCCATGGTTCTAATAAAGTTTCTGGGAAAATGTCCTTTATTTGATCATCATAGAAGTCAGTAGTTGGCTTCCCCAAAGAGAATTTGGTTCAGAGGAACTTTTCTGACCTATCCTTGATACAGGTGATATTGGCTCTGCCGGCAGTTTCTGAGTGTGGGCCGGGATCGTGTCTCATGAGGCCGAAGAATGGAAACATGGACCAAGGAGAGGCAAAAAGTTTTTAAAAGAAGATAGTTTATTAGAGGCAGGAGAAGAGGTTGCAGCTCCCAAGCAGGAGGGGGTCCCGAATGGTGGGTGCCCCCTGAGGGGAGGCAAAAGCTCTTACTTTTATACCTTCCCTTGCCTGTTTGGGGAAGGGGAGCTGTTTGGAGAAGGGAACTTATTTGAAGAAGGGAACTGGCGCCTTCTAATGAAATTCGTCTACCAGGTTTGTTCTGTTTGCCCATCCTAAAGGAATTAGCAAAGTAACCCACTCTTTATCTATCAGATCTGCTCCATTTGTCAGGCCAAAATGAATTTTATGATTAACTTCAGGGCCTTGTTACATTATGTCCAAGAGCGAAGGAGTGATTTCAAAACCTGAAGTTTTAGGATATGTCTGTTTTTTGTTTATTCCACCAGGAACCTCCCTGTCTACCTAGCAATCATACTAACTAACCCGTCTCATCCTCACTCAGAAAAATATACAACTTGGTTTTATGGGTTCCCAGACCCAAGTTCTGCGTAGAACATGGCCCCTAAGCTTTGCTTTCCCCAGTATACAGGTGGAAAGTGAAGGAAACCCTGCCAAAATAGGTGAGGTGCATCAAATAATCCGTGATCACCAATGTCTCTGAAGTCTTAGGTTCTCAGACTTCAGGTGTATGAGACACCCGGGGAAACTGGTTAAAAATTCAAATTCCCAAGTCCTAAGCTAAAGGTGCTAATGCTACAGAACAGGAATAGGACCCAGAAATTTGTAGGGGGTTTTCAAGTACCCCAGTTGATTCATATGGACCTTGAGAAACTCTAAATATCTAACAAGCATCCAAATGCGCATGATACTGCAGCAGGCAACGCGTTCAACTAATTCATTCAAAAGCTGACGCCTGCATCTTCCCCAATGTACAGTAAAGTTAAAACAGCTGGTTGATTTGATGAAAAAAGATCAGATCAGTTGTTTGACAGCACTGTTTGGTAACTTTAGTTAAAACAGGCAAGTCGGGAAATTCTCCATGCCGCGAGGCCACCATTAAGGGATGCCAGCTCAAGGACAATGACAACAGTCTGCTCAAAGACAAGGGCTGGCCCAAATCCCAGTGTGAATCCTTTGTTAACCTGGGTCCTACTACTTTCAGTATTAGGTGATGTTTAAGTTTCCTTCCAGCTCTAACAAACAATCATTTTGCTTTCAGGTCTTTAGACAAGTGCACGTTGCTATGTACTGGGAGCCTTGACACGAAGGAGAAACAACAGAGAGGTGAAGTCTGGGTATCTGAAGGAAGAATGGGGAGGAGAGGAAGGGAGAGAAGGGGAAGAAAAGGTACCGTTGGCACAAAGCTGCTAACTCTTCAGAAACAAAAAACACAAAACACATCTATATACACACTACACAAGCACACACATGCACAAACCCTCATTATATTTCAGCTACCACCTATCTAGATCAGGGGCTGTTAAACCCTGCATTGTTGACATGAGTCAGAAAATGATACTCTCCAGTCTAGCCAAGATTAGGAGTTTTGCTTTGTATTATACCGGCTTCCAACTACGATTTCACTGCAGCAAAAATGACAGATGAGGGGAAAACACCCCACCCTACGAGGCAGGATGCTGTTTAATATAGGAGATGTGCTCCATCTGCTGGTACGGACGACAACCACAGATAGAGATGCAAATACATAAAACAGAATCAAGGCACGGATTTGAAATTGGATTCTGGTTGTTTGCATAAAAATTGGGCGGGAGGGCACTTTTTCTTTTTTAAAAAAAATGAGAAAGAAGGAACCAAGAAAGAAAACTGTGAAATGTACAAAGACAGAAGCTGGGAAGAAACAAGAGAAACAAACCGGACAAAGACACATGGGAGAAGCAGCATACAAATAAATAAATAAATAAAATTTTAAAAAAGGGAAGAAAGTGCTAAAATGGCAAAACTGTAAGAAACATGCTATTTGGTCGTCATTTTAACACAGAGGCTTCCAAAAAGTCCCCACACAATCTGGAAATAACATACGAGGTCAGACAATTAAGTTTGCGAACTCGTCCTAGAAAAAGTGCTACATACCTCAATGCTGAATATCACTATGGTCACCTTTGAAGTACTCCCCTTGGGAAGCTATGCACTGACGCCAGTGCCTAGCCCACCCTTCAAAGCAATTTTGGAACTCTTTTTCTGGAATGGCCATCAGAGGTGTCGTCGTATTACCCTTGATGTCCTGAATATCACCAAAATGTCTTCCTTTCAGTATTTCCTTTATCTTTGGGTAAAGAAAGAAGTCATTGGGGGCCAGATCAGGTGAGTATGGAGGGTGTTCCAATACAGTTATTTGTTTACAGGCTAAAAACTCCCTCACAAACAGTGCCGTGTGAGCTGGTACATTGTTGTGATGCAAGAGCCATGAATTGGTGGTGAAAAGTTCAGGTCGTCTAACTTTTTCACGCAGCCTTTTCAGCACTTCCAAATAGTAAACTTGGTGACCTGTTTGTCCAGTTGGTACAACTTCATAATGAATAATCCCTCTGATATCAAAAAAGCTTAGCAACATCGTTGCAACAAGTTCGCAGACTTAATTGTCAGACCTCGTACTATGTGCCATGTTTCAGATCCTTCAATTAAATTCTTATATAGCCATCTTTTATAGGAATTCTATCCATACTGGCACAATTGACTTGGGTAAGGCTAAGATGTAATATAGAATCATTACACAATTGTCATTGTCTGAGGCCATCAGACAATAGTGCTGATGCCAAAAGTTCACAGCAACTTGGAAAAGACTGGAGGGGTTGAGGCATGACCAGCCTTTCTGTGCCTCTTGTGTATCTAGTTGGTCTCTAATGACAACAGCTATTGCCTACCAGGCCTGTCACTGGTTCTAGTCAGGATTCTTAGGCTTCTGAAGAATCCCATACCTTTTTCTCCTCCAACAGAGCTATGTGCTTTCTGAGGTTCTGATGAATATTTGACCATCATTTCTCATTTATGGGCATTGACAGTACAAGTCTGCAAAGCATTCTAGAAACAATTTGTCCACTTCTCGTAGATGTGCCTTTTCAATGGGTCTCATAGCTTTTCAGGATGAAAAGAGAAGAAAAAGAACACGTGCTGAGCATCTACTAAGCACCAGGCTCAGAGCTTCATCACTTATTTATTTAATGTTCACACCAGCCCTTTGGGGGTCTTTCTTAGTACCCCTATTTTGCAGCTGTCATGACAAAGTCTCGGAGAAGTTACATAATTGTTCCAATGCTATTAATTCATGGATCTGGAACTGACCAAAAGAATTGTAGCGTGTGGGCTTTGTATTACAGCATGAAAACGTACCATGCTGGGAACACCCAGGATCGTAATATAAGCCAGTGTTTCTCACCGTGAGGAGCTGAGTCAGCATCTCCTAGGGTTGCCCGTTAAAAATGCAGATCCCAGATCCTCAGCCAACTTGAGTGAATCAGCACCTCTGGTGGAGCCCTGGAATCAGAATTTTAACAAGTCCCCGGAGATGACTCCTATTCTCATGAAATTTGGAGACCACCTGATATAAGAAGCAAGCTGAGATACCGAGGGTATGCTTTTAGAGCTAATGATATATCTAGTTTTTATAGCTTAGGATGCTGGGATGGTGTGGGCTAAGAAAGCTATTGCTTGTTTTCTGGTTAAGCTATTCATATTATCTGAGACCATTTACTCATCTGTAAAACGGGAATCATAGTTTTGGTCTCACATGGTTGTAGTGAGGAGTGATACATTTGAAAACACTTTGTAAATTTTAAATGGCTCTGTGGTAGATTGTAAAAATGGCCAAGAATCCTCCTCCAACCACTATATCCACACCCTTGCAATAGTGATGTTGTAGGTCTTCCCAGCAAGATGTGGGGTACTTTTTTCCATTCCTTGAATCTGGGCCATGTGATTTGCTTTGGTCAATGGGACAACAGCTAACGTGACCCAAGCAGAGGCTTAAGGAAGCCCTTGCATATTGGGGTTTGCCCTGTTGCTGTACTTGGGATCCTATGGCTTAGGGATCCATGTGATTGAATCTCAACAGCCTTTTGGAAGATCAGATAACACATGAATAAGAACCCCAGTCAGCAGGTTACCAGACATGTAAGTGAGGCTATTCTGGATCATCCAGCCCCCTCTGACTTTCCAGCTAACTGCAGACTCTTGAAGGAAACCAGCAGAAATGAGTAGAGCCAGTCTAGACCAGAACTGCCCAGACAGCCCATTAAATTGTGAGCTAACTAAATGACTATTAAAACCACCAATTTTTAGGAAAGTTTATTATGCAGCAAAAGCTAACTGATACAGGCTCTATGCACATACTACTAGTTAGGTTGTTTAGTGTTTTGAGCATGGCTTCCGTGGTTTTCTAAGACGCTGCCCAGAGGGCAGACCACAGATGAGCAGACATTACTGTGCAAATTTTGAGTCAAGTTTTTTCATCGCAGGGGTACAATGCCCACCAGAAATTGCTTTATAGTGTCTCCTGACCAAAGCACACTCTGGAAGTGGCAAAGGGCTGAGATGAAAGAACCCCTCCCGATTTCCCGACCTCTCATTGTTTCCAGAAAGGCAGTTCAGCAGCCTTGTACAGAAGGAAGGACATATAACCTAAATCTTCTCCAAGCTGATTGTCAATAATAATCTCCTGACTCCACAAATGCGTACCTAATCCGCTACATACCTTCCTATGTGCTCTCTTTCAGCATCCTACTGCTGGCACCAAGATAAATGCCTTCATCAAAGGCAGCCATGGAGGCTTGCGACCTGTTGAGGCAGAAAAGCTTCCTGGGGGATCAGAAACACCCTAATGCCCAAATCAAGCATCCTCACTGCAATATGAAGCATTACTGTGCAGAATACATTAAATAAACCTGTAACGGTGAACAGGGCAGGATTGTGCTACCCAGGCTCACCCCAGGAGTCTTTATACTATGATTAAATTCCTTTGATAGGCATTTTCAAAGTGTGTTGTTCCTCTTGCTAAACATGTTTGGCAAAAGAAGACTCATCATCTGAAAAATTATCTGAGGAGCCTCCTTCAGTGAAACAAGGTGCGAAGGCTTTCTATCAAATCCATATTCTGCAACCTGAAAAGTAAGTATCAAACCAAGAAATTTTTAAACCTACCTTTTCTCCCCCCAAGAGATTGAGAGATCGTGAAATGAACGAATACAGCTGTTTTACCATTCATTTGATATAGAGCAAATTGCTACTAGCTCTGGGAATAAGTGACTATTTGCAAGGCTGATACACTGTACTCAAATCATAAACTCATTCTGCACCCCTCCACACACACACATTTTATTAAATGGTTTTGGTGCTACTGTTGGTTTAGAATGACCACATAAGCCCGTTTTCTTAAGTCTACCTCCAAGCTGTAATGAATCAGGGGGACATCTCAGAACGCCATGGGTAACCCAAATTAAGGCTCAGGCTCCTCTGCTTATTATACACAGGCTCAAATATGTCCATTCGCACTGAAGAATTTCAAACGTCTTTTTTAAAGCTGAACAGATTTCCTGGATATAATTTGGAATTTCAAGCTTCATTCAAGAAATCAAAATTAGTCCATATAAATGATCACCATTAAGTCAATTAATATGAGTTCTAGAACCAGGATCTTGCTGGAAATTTTCTCATACTAGATTAACTGCAACTGAACTGTAGTTAATGAACAATAAGCTTTTATTTGGCCAATAGGTAATAAAAACTAAGTGAAGCTGTGTTAGAAATACTGAGAGGCTGGATACTTTCCTTGGTTGAAAGCGGTCCAGGCACCAAATGATGGAGGAACTGAATAAGCAGTAGAGAATAAAGAAACCATTACATGAACAGAATCAGAGAGAGAGAGAGAGAGAGAGAGAGAGAGAGAGAGAGAGAGAGAGAGAGAGAGAGAGCCATGCAGATGATAGTCAGAGCCATGAACGTGGATGAGCTGTCCCCAGGACATTTATAGAGTAACAATAAAAAATTGCCAAGGACAGAACTTCAAGGACCACCAATAATAAAAGTAGAGGCTGAGCAGGAGACTGAGAAGGAGTGGCCAGAAAGATAGGAGGAAAAGGTGAAATGGGGTCTATATCACCAAACGGAAGGAAAAGAGTCTTTCAACACAAAGACGATGCCAAGGGAGCAAGTAAAATGAGGGGAAGAGACTTCATTGGATTTAACAGTAAAAACAAATTACTGGTGACTTTGGACAGAGCAATTTTCATGGTGTGGTGAGGACAGAAGTGAGATTGCAGTGGGTCAAGGAGTCCATGGTAGGTAGGAAATGAAGATAGCAGGTGTGGACAATTCTTTTAATAAGTTTAGCATTGAAACGTGGGAGGGAGTGGCGAAAAGAGAAGAAGTGGCTGCAGGAAGAACATGGCATGAGGAAGGCTAAACAGTAGAAAGACTTAAGGTAGCCGGTTAACTCAGTTGGTTAGAGCATGATGCTCATAACACCAAGGTTGTTGGTTCGATCCCCACATGGGCCACTGTGAGTGGGCCACTGTGAGCTGCACCCTCCTCAAAAAAAAAAAGTAGAAAGATTTACATGGGTTTAAATGTTGACAGTAAAGGAGAGACACCTCTTCCAGCCTTACAGAACGGAATGAGAGAGAAGGGTACAGTTGCAGAAATATTTGTAGGCCTGGTGAGCAGAAATTTTGTGTGCTCCCACCTGATGATATTTTTCTTTTTTTTCTCAGTGAAGTAGGAACCAAGGTCCCTTTGCAGAGACTGAAGAGGCTGGGGGAGAAACCAGAGGTAAGATAAGAATGGAAAAGGTTTGAAATAGTCTCTGCGGAAACTGAGAAGGACGGAGTTGTGTGTGGAAACAGAGAGATTTCTAGGCACCATGGAGAGTGACCTCAGGTGGAGTTACACGTCATGGATTTATGGTCACAACAGTGGTGTGATTTTTCTCCAGCAGTGCTCAGCTGTCTAGATATAAGCAGAAAGCAGAAGTTGGATCCATCCAAGAATAGGGTTTGGGCACATGGATCTGATGGGAGGGATGGAACAAAGAGGTTAACAATTCTGGCGAGAGAGGTTAGAGTGCTGGGCCACACAATATAAGCTAGACATAAAAAGGAAGGTGGGAGGGAGCTGATATTATGTAGGGAGAAATTAGTGGGTCAAGTAAGAAGAACTCCCTTGAGGTAAATCAACAGGTATGGTGGCCACAACTGAGTGGGGGAGGGGATGTTTAGGAGACTGGTCAGTGGACCATGTGAACAGAAGGTGTCAGAGGTAGTGCAGTTCTAAGAATGACAAGTTCCACAACAAAGCCACAGAGTGAGTGAATGGAGGGGAGTGTAGGCGAAGGTCATGGAAGAAGAGGAGATGCACAACTTGGATAGGGGTGCTTCGTTGTCTATAAGGGAGGTGAAGTTCATAGGAGAATGGCAGGTCTGGGGTGGAGAAGACACAACGGGCAGTCACTGACTGAGGGGGAGTGACCAGCAAGCTGGGAGCTGGCAGAGATGAGGAGATCTAGAGAGTGGCAGAGTTAAGTCATGTGAGTCTCCAAAGCCCAGAGGGTGGAGAATGGGGTGGAAGAAGCACCAAGAGCCAGGTGCCCCACCTGCTCCACCTCCCAACCTGACACCCTATGCGTGAGAGATGGAGCACTTCTAGGTGAGAGATCCACAGGAACAGGGGTTTCCGTTAGGGCTGAGAGGGGAGTGAGCGAGGATGCAGGGAAGTTCACGGTGGGATAGGAGTTGCAAATGGTCCAGTAGAAAGGATGTAGTATGAGTGGAGAGGAAAGAAAACTGGAAGGATTCATACAGACAGCAAATAGGGACCAGAAAAAAGTGGCATGGAGGATCTGGCTGGTGATCAATTTTTCAACAGAATTACCTTCTGACAGTTGGGGAGAAGTGTTAGGGCCAGCTCCCCCTGCACCCAACCATCCTGCAAATGAGCACTGAGGTTACGTGTTGAAGCACACAAAAATGCTACTATTCACTCTTTTTGTCCTCCAAAAATGACAATGTCATATGGTTCGACCTAAGTGTCTTTGCATCCTAAGGGAATGATTTTTTCAGCAGTGGCCTGGGATTAAAGGGCAACAACTGTCTGCTAATTTAAAATCTCAATAGATGGAGCTATAAGTGGAGGTGGTAACTCGGGTCTCTGACGTTACCACAGCAGGGAGTGCTCGTCGCTAGCATCATACCAGGTTCTGGTACCCAGGATACTCAGCAGCGGGAGGGAATGAGAGGAATGCCCAAGGACAGACATCAAGCTGGAGACCAGAGGTGAGAGAATGATCCAGCTGTGGATGTGGGACCAGAACAAGGGGCTGTGTGCGACTTGAGGACAGAGGTGGGGAACGAACGGGTGTAGGTCTAAGTAGGAGCAAAGAAACAGAAGGTGAAAGGTGACAGAGGGCCACAGGGAATGAGATCAAAAGTAGGAAAGCAAAGGAGAATGAAAGGTAAAACCTCAGCAAGTGCCTCATATCAGAAACACCTTCTTTTCCCTAGGAAAGGAAATGCCACCTCCCCCAAAACCAATTATAGTGGCAGGGGAGGGAAGGTATGGCACACAATAAGGAGAGAAAAATGACTGTAAAGCACTTTGCAAAAATAAAGAGTTATATAAAGTCCCAATAATAATAAATCACCTTGCCTGAGGTATGAAAACCTTAAAATAACCTGAAAAATCAAAACGTGGAGAAGCAGAAGGCATTGATGAGCTTCCAGGAGGTTTGTATGCTTGCTTTAAATTCCTCCCCCTCAACATTTCCAGCCAGGTTCTTTAAGAACAGACCTCAATCAAGTTCTCAGAGGAAAATGGGTCTAGCCCCCTGTTTAAACCTGCCAATCCCCATCCTGGTCCCGCCCCCGGGTCCCTCAGAGGAGGGCGAAGCTGGGGAATCTTATTGCTGAATCTAGCATCTGCCTCCTTGAATACTGATGCATCTTCTTTGTGAATGTTTTCTTTTCTTCCTTTTGTTCTATAAAAAGAGAGAGATTGAAAAAAATAATCTACATTCCTGGAAAAAGAAAAATAGGTCTTTCTGAATTCTCAGTACTAGAGCTCTGCTCTTTATATATCTACTTGTTCCATTGTTAAATAAACCCACATATTTAAGGCTGACACATTCTCTTAACAAATGCCTTGTCAGGCCCATGTGTCTGGCTAAAAATGGACCTTGATGACTGCTGTTTCCATTTTTTTTCCTAAGGAATAATTTGATTATTTTTATCCTGTTTCTCTCTACCACCACTCACAAGAAAATGGTTATCTGTTCACAGAAACCATTTTTAAATAAGCTGAGTGCTCAAGCATGTACAAGACGGAAAGTTTGCTTTAAAAATATGTATAAGTCACACACATAGACTCACTGCCCTGCGAAAATTAGCTTTAAATGTGGTGTAAAGTCTCTCCTGCAGTAAAGCTGTTTCCTGTTCGACCTCTTACAATATTACGTGCATCCCTACATCTTACTTTGTGCAGACCTGAATATCCCCCAGAAAATGGATAATTTAATAAAAGAGGGTGATATGAATCACCCAGGGACAATTTGAATTATTATCTGTAGATAATTCATTGTGCACATATTTCTAGTGAGATCCTTAAATCAGCAGGGCTTCTTAATCAGAGACTTTCAAATTTGGTCTGTAATAACTGGAGACTTGACCCATAAATCAGCAAATAGACCAGCAGGCTCGCCACATGCTTCACATTTCTTCTCTGGAGAAAAAGACACTTAATTATCCTGAGGTCACAGAAGAAGGGAAAAATGGACATGAAAAGATGTTTGGGTTTTATAGCAAAGTATAACTAATTTCAGCATTGTCTTCAAAGTGAGCTCATGAAAAGAAGACAATGAAAGCATCTGAACTCGAGTTAGGTGTTATGTACAGAGAAAAATGTTTTAAATGTTTATAGGAACAATTTTAGCAACCAACCCTGCCTTCCGTTTCTAATAAGATAATTGTCTCGAACTTGAACATTATTTTTTTCATGTTACCAGCTTTGCAAATTAAATTTCTAATATGGAAGGCAGGGGTAATGAGGCTGACTATAAGAATGAAAATATCTACTCACGGACTTACAACATAGGACTTGTTATTTTAATCAATACAGTGGTACCTTGGTTTTCTAACATAATCTGTTCCAGAAGACCGTTGGAGTTCTGAAACGTTCGAAAACAGCCGACAGCTAGGCCTCAGGATTTTGCACTCAGCGGAAGCCGTGTGACATGTTTGACTTCCAAGGTGTGTTCAAAAACCGAAGCATTTACTTCCGAGTTTATGGCGTTCGTAAACCGAAATGTTCGTCAATGGAGACGTTCAAAAACCAAGGTACTACTGTGTACGTTATGTTAATAAAAGGATCAAGTTCTATTTCAAGTATCTTTCCTTACCGCCACTTCACTAGAACCTCTCAGTCATTACGCTGCCCTCGTCCTACTCTTATTCCTCCTCCCACGGTAGCTGCGCTCCATTAAGGACCCAATATTGATCTCATAGTGCAGTGCGAAGTTCGCCTTGGGTTCAAATCCTAATGCCCATTTGCACTGCGTAGTAGATGCCACTGGTGCAATGCCCAGATACCCTCCCCCTGGGTGGTGCACTCACCTCCCAGCTGCTGGAGGTGAAGGCGGCTAACAGCTCACAGCTATCCTCTTCTCCAGGAAATGGCTTTCAGACAAATGGGAGCCCCTACTCCCAGGAGATTAAGACCCCTCCCCTCCCAGGGGCCACCATGAGCCAGTGACTGACTGACAAAAGGGTAGAAAAGGCCAACCATCTCTAGGGGAGACCAATTCTGTGGTGCTGTTTGTGGCCCAGGGCTCCCCTGGGATCCGGCTAAAATCAGCTACTAGTCTAGACCACATTCTTGTTGAACTCTTTCTCCACTTCTCCCAAGAGCATGTGCTCAATAAGCACTTGAAAAAGTATCTGTGCTTCCAGCTCTGCTTCTAGGAAACTCAACGTAAGATGCGCTGAGACCCTGGACACTCACTTAACATGTATATTAGCAGTTTCTTCACATGCGAAATGAAGATAATAATGCACATCTCGGGGGTGGCCAGTTAGCTCAGTTGGTTAGAGCGAGATGCTCGTAATACCAGGGTTGCTGGTTCGATCCCCGCATGAGCCACTGTGAGCTGCGCCCTCCACAACTACATTGAAACATCTACTTGACTTGGAGCTGATGGGTCCTGGAAAAACACACTTAAAATAAATAAAAGTTTAGAAAGTAATAATAATAATGCACATCTCACAGGATTGTTGTACAGGTTAAGTGAGAAATGTTGTGCAAAAACCCTTGATCAACCAAAGTGCTATTACAATTTAAAGGACTATTATGACCTAATGTAAATGTGAGACAGTTTGTGTATTACTTTTCACATAGATGGAGTGGTGTGAAGTACACCTCTTTAATAAAAGAGCTTCTTCACTTGGCTTCTTGGTTTTCCTCTTATCCCATGAGGTCTGTCACTGGCTCCTACTTCTCTGCCCAGCCTCTGAATGCAGAAGGAAAAGCACAGGCCACCTCTTTTGGTCCAAGTGTATGCTGAGGTTCTCCTTACATTGAGGACTTCCAGCTCTAAATCTCCAGCCCCGACCCCTCTCTAAAACTCCAGACTCACCAGACAGCTCCATGTGGCTACGTATCTGACAGACATCTGACTCAACAGGGCCAAAGCAGTACTCTTGACTGCCCACCTCCCTCCCGGTCGCTTCCCACCCACCTTCCTCCATTCAGTAAACAGCATTGCTTTTCACAGAGTCGCTCAACTCAAAACTCTAGGAATTACCTTTGATTTTTTTATTTTGTTCTTTCATCCTTTATATCCAGTCATTCAGTAAGTTCTGCCACCTCTTTCTTTCTCCAATTTCCACTTTTCCGCATCTCCACTACCATTGACATAATCCAAGTCACCATCATTTCTTCCTTGAATCACTGCACCCTGACAATCCACTCCTTTAAAATATCAAGACCATGTCAGTGACCTGTTTAAAACCTTCCAATGGCTTCCCAGTGTTCTCAGAACAAGCTCTCTGTGTCTCTTTCTCTGTCTCTCTTCGGTCTTTCTGTCTCTCTCTCCCACTCCCTCTCCCCTTATCTCTCACCGTCTCCTCCCTCTCCCTTCCCTCTCCCTTTCCTCTCTGCCTCCTCCTCTTTTTCCTCCTCCTCCTCCTTTTGCTTCTTCTCTCTCCCTCCTTCTCTCCTTCTCTTCTTTGCCCTTTCCCTTCTTCTCCCACCTGATACACACATGCTCACACGCACACTCACACATTAGTACTATAGCCCAGCCACGTACTTTCTTTTCGTTCTTTGAAAATGCCAAAACAGAGGCTGCCGGATGGCTCATTGGTTAGAGCGCGAGCTCTCAACAACAAGGCAGCCAGTTCGATTCCCGCATGGGATGGTGGGCTGTGCCCCCTGCAACTAAAGATTGAAAACATCAACTGGACTTGGAGCTGAGCTGCGCCCTGCACAACTAGATTGAAGGACAACGACTTAGAGCTGACGGGCCCTGGAGAAACACACTGTCCCCCAATAGGCCAAAACAGTACTTGCCTCAGGGCCTTTGCATTCGCTGTTTCCTCAGCCAGAAGTGTCCTTCCCCAGACTTTCTTGCTGTTTCCTTTTTGTCATGCAAAGTTTGTTTTAGTCTTCCCAATTTAAAATAGCCACCCAGGCATAGTCTGTTTTAGACATCATCCTATTTTAATTTTCTGGAAATCCTTTCTCACTCCTTGTTTACTTACCTGTTTGCGTATTATCTGTCTTCCCCACCACTCTAAGTTTCATAACAGCAGGGATCTTGTTTGTTTTGTTCACAGCCTATCCCAAGGACCTAAAACAGTGCCTGATACATAGTAAGTGACCACTAAATACAAGTTTTAAAAAATGTTTTATAGAGTTATAATTGACACATCACATATTAGTTTCAGGTGTATAACATAATGATTCAATATGTGTAATATATTGTGAAATGATCACCACAATAAATATAGTTAACATCTGTCACCATACATAGTTATAATTTTTTTCTTGTGAAATAGTTTTTAAGTGACTACATTAATGGATTTGTGAATGAATAAATGGAACACTGGACCAAAGCCTGGGATCCAATTCAGTTATACCACCTGTTACCTGTGAGACCGAGGGCAAGTTAATGGACCCTTTCAAGTGTGTTTTGGATGGGACTTGCTAAACTGATGCTAAAGTGAAAGAGGTCACTGAGGTTTTAGCCTCTCAGAATGCAGTAAGGCCTAGAAACCCCCTTCTTCTCCTGGATCCTAGTCTCACTCTGCAGGTAAAAGCTTAATCGTGGGGCAAGGTGGCTGCTTCATGCAGGTCTCAGCCTATCAATAATCAGTATTGTGATTTGGACCAGCCCTTGTGGTTCTTATGATTGCAAGACGCCCTTCAGCAATAACCATCAGGAAACTTTGAAAAAAATAACGGTTTATTATTCACAGGACCTGGAAATTACAGGGCATACCTGGGGCCACACAGCAAGGTGGGGGGTGTGGGGAAGGGGTGAGAGAAAGAGAGAGAGAGCTCATGGTTCTGCCTTTTATTGGGGCCAAGAGGGCAGGGGAATCCTAGGGTTTCATGGGCTCACTCTTTATTGGTGAATTTAAAACATAAGAGCTGAAATTTAAAGTGCAGGATGAGAAAAACAAGTGACCCAACTGGTCAGTTATCTAAATCAACCAGGATTCCAAAACAAAGGCGCCTCGTGGTGGATAGGGGGAGGGGGTGGTGTGTGCCTGCAAGCTTCCCAACTCTTTATCTCTTGTGAGGCTTGCAATGTGTTTATTCGAGATAGCCCTCTAGAAGTGGAAGCCTCTTAGAAACGATGCTTCGACAATCAAGACTTAAGTCAGGCAATTGCATTACAAAAAAAAAAGAAAAGAAAAAAGAAAAGAAAACAAAAACTGCCAGGGCCAACAGGGCCTATAATGACCAACAGCTCTTGCCCAGAACTGGGGGTTTCCTGGCACAGCAGACTTTGAGTGCTGAAAGTGGGATAGTCCTGGGCAAAGCTGGACAGTTGGTCACCATCCAGTGGGGTGGGGTGCAGCAACTCCAAATCCAGGGCTCCGAGCAGCAGAGAGGAACCTCAGTAGGAGAACAGCATCAGAGTGGCAAGTGGGTTTAATTGGGAACCTGATGGAGCGTGGAGCTGAATGGGAAATATCCTTCGACAGGCTTTAATCTCGTGGAGCTTTATTACTATTGATGTTATTTTACTTTTTAGTTTGGAAAAGGTTTCAACCAGAAATATCAGCAAGAAGATATCTCTGTATTTTTTTTAACCCACATTCACCAATTTTTGACATTTTGCTGTACTTGCTTTATTAGTCTCTCTGTCTCATTTTTTTCTGGACCATTTGAGAGTGGACTACATCTTTATGCTTCTTTTTTTTTTTTAACGTTCACTTGTTTATTTAAGTGTGTTTTTCCAGGACCCATCAGCTCCAAGTCAAGTAGTTGTTTCAATCTACTTGTGGAGGGCGCAGCTCACAGTGGCCCGTGCGGGGATCGAACCGGCAACCTTGTTGTTAAGAGCACCGATCTCTAACCAACTGAACTAACCGGCTGCCCCTCTTTATACTTCTTAAACCCTTAGTATTTCAGTGTGTATATCCAAAGAACAAGGATAATCTCTTACATGACCATAATAGTTATCAAATTTAGGAAATTTAACACTAATGCAGTACTTTTATTTAATCAGCAGTGTATATTCCAAACAAATCAATTGTCCCAATAGTGTCCTTTGTAGTAAAAAAGAAGAAGTCTTCCATCCCAGGATCCAGTCAGGGAAAACTAAGCAACATATTATTCAGAGATGCACTCATGTGTGGTTTAAACAAACAAACAAACAAACAAACAAACCTACGAAGCAAATGAGCTAATTATCAATACAAAATCCAGGATACTGGTCACCTGAGGATTCAGGGACAGGATCTCCAGGGAGCATCTTTTTTTTTTTAAGGAGGGTGCAGCTCACAGTGGCCCATGCGGGGATCGAACCAGCAACCTTGTGGTGCCATGTTTTCCCAAAAATAAGACCAGGTCTTATACCGTATTTCCCTGAAAATTAGACCGGGTCTTATATTAATTTTTGCTCCAAAAGACGCATTAGGGCGTATTTTCAGGGGATGTCTTATTTTTTCATGTACAACAATCTATTTATTCAAATACAGTCATGTCATTTTCTGGAACATCATCATAATGTACTAAATGCGTCCATCTGGCTGATGATCTTAACTGGGGCTTATTTTCAGGGTAGGTTTTATTTTCGGGGAAACATGGTAGTAGCAACGCACTCTAACCAACTGTGCTAATTGGCCACCCCAGGGAGCTTCTAATGTGGAGTAATGTTCTATTTCTGAAGTTGGGTGGTAGGTACACAAGTGTGCATTTCATGATTATTCTTTAATTTGTATGTGTACATTTTGCACCCTTATCTGTATAACTTATGTGTATGATATATCTCATAAAACTTTTTTCAAATTAATGGGCATAACCATATATAAATTTTATATGTAATTGCTGTACTAATACAGAGGGTGCCAAAAAATGTATACACACTTTAAGAAAGGAAAAAAACTATTAAAATTATAATACTCAATATATACTGATAACAAAAGGCGAATACAAGTCATATGTATACATTTTTTTGGCACCTCCAGTGTACAGGAATTATAAAATGCATAACAACAAACATTTTTACAGGATAGGGAAAAATAAAATAAATATTCTTTTAATTTTGTTCATGGTTCTAAAAAAATACTTCTACTATTGAATTGTATTATAGAAGTTTGGCTTCATGTTTTGAACACTTAACTTTGAATGTCCTGCAACTCAGGATAGCTTCGTGTTCGCTAATTTCTCAAGATAAATATGCACTCAGGGTGATATCTATTGTTAATGATAGTGGGTGTATGTTAATTTTTCAGATAATCTTCTTTAGTTATTTCAAATTTGGGGGATAACTTGTTGTTAGATGTCATAGTATTGTCACTATTTTTACCCTCATAATAGGACTGATGAAGACCTAGTTCTAAGTGTAGGAGGCATGTCAACTCCTCCATTTACTTACATTAGTCTTGTGTTGTATAATTAGTATTTTCATCCATTTGAAGATTCTTTGTAAGAACCTCGTAAGGCCCTTATCAGTGTCTCAAGAGTTCATTTAAACTTCTTCATATAATCTGTAAATCTCAACTAGGATTACAAAAACTGTCATTGTTTCTACTATCTACTTCTGTATAACTACCCCAAAGCGTAGGAACTTAAAATAATAATTTAGCATTATTACTATTAAATATTAAAAATGTGTGAGTCAGGAATTTGGACCAGGCCCAGTGGGAACAGCTCATCTCTACACAGTAGCTGAGGGCTGCTGAATTCATGAGGTTCGGGACCTCAGCTGGGATAACTTGATTGGGAATTGGAACAGTAGGGCCAGCCAGGTATCTCTCCCTCCACACAGCCTCTCAATTCGGCTAGCTTGGGCTTCCTCGCAGCTTGTGTACCCGAAGGTTATAAAAGTGCAATGCAATGATTTCACTCATATATGGGATATAAAACTGAAAACAACGAAAGAACAAGACAAACAAATGAAAAACAAAACCTCATAGACACAGACAATAGTTTAGTGGTTATCAGAGGGTAAGGGGGGAGGGAGTTGTAGATGAGGGTAAAGGGGATCAAATATATGGTGATGGAAGGAGAACTGACTCTGGGTGGTGAACACACAATGTGATATATAAATGATGTATTACAGAATTGTACACCTGAAACCTATGTAACTTTACTAACAATTGTCACCCCAATAAAATTTAATTTAAAAAAAAGTGCAATGCAGAAGCTATTCGTCTTTTTATAGGCTAGATCCATAACTGGCCTAATGTCACTTCCATCATAAACTATTGGTCAAGTAAGTCACTAAGGGCCAGCCTAGATTCAAGTGGCATGGCAATTAGATTCCACTTCTCAAGAGTAGAAAAAAATTTGCTGCCATATAGTCTTCCATAGAAATATATCACCAAAAGGGAGCCATTGTAAACCCTCTTCACTGCAGAACTCCAAATCTTCCCCTGAAAGTGGGATGTGGAGGTCTCATACACCAACCAGGAAAGAAACCAGTATTGGTTAGTTATTATATATTAGCAAAGCTTGTTTCCTTCCTCCTGTTTTTGTTAAAAAGAAATACAATTAGAAATTCCTGCACCCCTGTGGGAGCGCCCGCTCCTTTCTAAGTATAGGCAGGCATTATGGATGCTTGAAAGAGACAATGATCACGTTGAACTGAAAGATGCAAATTGGTGATTTGCTATGGCTCCACAACCCATGCAGCTGGGTTGCAGAAATTTGAACATTTGAAGTAAATGCTCTCAATTGGCTTCCAAATGCCAGTCTCTTCTTTTCATCACACAGTGGCCTGGCTTAAAATGCTGGCCTGGCTGCTAGTAGGTGCAGCTTTAGCAGTCCTGCTACACACTCTGACAGGTGGATGGGTTACTTTGATGGAGCCAGAGGCCCCACAGCTGCTAATAGTAATTATACTTGTCAGCAATGCATTCCCCTCAGGAAACTCCTGCTGCTTCATTAGGGCTAATTGCCAATAGGCAGTGCAATTTCCTAGAAGAGGCGGGGACGTAAACCCGCAGGGAGTTGACAGAACAGCTGTGTGAGCTCAGAGACGCCAGATGTGGCCATGTGCCATTAAAGTGTAGCTGAGGGCTGCTGTATTCATTCAACCCAGTCCTGGGAACAGAACGTAAAGAATTTGGTAAGGTAGGCCAAACTCCTCTCCACATTTATTCTCCTACCAGCTTTTGGGAAAAAATATGAATACATCTTGTTGGACTTCCAACTGAAACAAATCTATTCTGAAGATATATTTCTTAACTTATATAGCACTTGGGTTTTACATTTTTCCTTATAGCAAGCTTCATTCATTTATCCAGACAGTAAATATTTATAAACCTACTATATGTTTGGATCTGTGCCTGTTCTCAGGGTACAGGATGAGGCGCTTTCTGCCTGGTGGGAGCCAGAGCATATACAATCTTAGGCGTTAAAGCAAGGACTTTCGCTTTTAACATGAAATGAAAACCTCTGAAGCAGAGAAGAGCCATGATCTTACCTTTCAAAGTATCAGTCTGTTTACTATGTTGACAGTAGACTTAAAGGGAGCAAAGGCAGAAGCAAGAACAACTATAGGGAGGCTATTGCAATAAGCAGGTGAGAGATGTTGGAGGCTCAAACCAAGGTGCTCAAGGGGAGGTAATGGGAAGTAGGAGTACTATGTATATGTGTGTGTGTGTGTGTGTGTGTGTGTGTGTGTGTGTGTGTGTGTGTGTGTGTATATATATGTATATGGAAGGTAGAATCAACCGAATTTCCTGACGGATTGAATATAGAATATCAAAGAGAGGAATAGAGGTGATTCCAAGGTTTGGGGCCTAAGTAACTCCCCAAAAGATGGAGTTGCCATCAACTGAGATGAAAAAAGCCCTGAGTAGTGGAGTGAGAAGAAATCAAGAGTTCAATTTGGAATGATGATTTTTGAGATGTCCATTTGACATCCAAATGAAGATGTCAAATAAGCAGTTGGATGTGTGTGTCTGAAGTTAATGAGAGCGGTCTGGACGACACATAAATTTTGGAGTCATTGATATACAGACAGTATTTAAAGTATTTAAAAACCACATGAGTTCACCAAGGGAGTGAGTGTAGACAGAGGATAGAAGATGACAGAAAACAGAGCTCTGGTGCACTCCACCACTGAGAGAGCAAGGCAGAAAAGGAGGTACTGACAAAAGAGACTGAGAAGAAACAACCGGGGGCTAGGAGGAAACTCAAGAGTGCAGAGTCTCGGCTGGCCCGGTGGCTCAGGTGGTTGGAGCTCCGTGCTCCTAATGCCAAAGGATGCTGGTTCGATTCCCGCAAAAAGTTCTGGAAGTACACACTGTTCCCCAATAAAAGTCCTGTTCCCCTTCCCCCCACTCCCGCCAAAAAAAAAGAAAGAGTGCAGAGTCTCAGAAGCCACATGAAGGAAGTGTGAGTAATGGATGAGGGGTGCTTAATTCTGTCTCATAATGCTGACAGGCAGGGTAACAAGAGAACTGAGAGTTGACCATGGGATTGTGCAGAAGAAACTTAATATTTCAAATTGAATTTTTAGCAATTCTGTCTCAATCTTTAGTATCAAAAAATTTTTAACATTTTTAAGTCATGCTACCCAAATACATGTATTATCAAATGTTGGATGTAGAATTTAAAAGTTGATTCTCACTTTAAAAAAAAAAAAAATTTTTTTACTATGTTGATTTGGGAAAAGGTATGTTATTTCCCTTACAAAGTAACCTAGTATTAATGTTCTTTTCAGATTTTTTAAAATGATAAATAATTAAACTAGAAAATAAAAGCCTCCTGTAATTAGGGTGGGGATTAAAGTATAGTAGAGGTGAGAGATGTGTTGCATATATTAATTATATAAGCAGAATGGCCCACGTGTCCAGCTTCTGATATATGTATATTTGATCATATCTCCTTACAATAAACTTCTTGCTCTAGCCTCTACCCCTTCACATTTGCAGAATGTCTCTCTTAGCACCTCTCCAACACTCCCAGTTGGTCTTAGAACTCTTCAAGGCCTTCTTAATCCAAACTTGAAATACTGTTTCCGAGTGATGTGTGTAGTGCCATGGCTAAGAGCCTCTCAAACTACACTGCCTGAGTTCAAATCCTAGCTGTGCCTCTGTATTAGTCAGCTATCACTAGGTTATGCTGCCTAACAAACAAATGTGGATTACAACAAATATGTGTATATATATATATATATATATATATATTTTTTTATATATATATATATATTTTATATATATAAATATAAATATATATATATAAATATATATATATTTTATATATATATATTATATATATATATATATATATATATATATATATATATATATATATAAATATATATATATATATTTTTTTTTTTTTTTTCCCCTTCATTTAACATGTGGGTGGTTATAGGTAAATTGCTCTGACTATGCTCCAGACTCTGGGGCATGATAAGGTCTCTTCCTTGTGTCTTCTTGACTGACACAACAATCTTGATCTGAGAAATGCCTGTTCTAATGGAAGACAAAAGGGACTAAGCCATACTATGCCAACACTCTTAAAACTTCTGCTTGGATGTCATGTCCTTTCATATCCCTTTGGCTAAAGTAAGTTACATGGTATGGTTTTTACCATCAATTCCTCCCTTCCCAGTATGTACGTACTGCTCCATCCATCAAAACGTGGGGCCTATTTCTGATCCTCTTGAATCTGGACTGGCCTTTTGAACTTGCCTTGACCAACAGAATGTAGCAGGAGGTGTCACTTTAGAACTTTCAAGCCGGGTCTTAAGAAGACTGGCAGCTTCTCCTTCCTATGTCTTAGGACCTGGCTGGCATGCTGGAAGGAATTCCAGACTGGATTACAGGATGAATAGAATCCATGTGAAGGGAAGTCCTAAAGGATGAGAGGTCATCCTGGACATTCCAGCCTCAGCTAGATCCCAGTTAATGTGGATGGGAGACCCCAAGTGAGACTAGCAGAAGAACCTCCAGCTGAGCCCCAGCAAAACCACAGAATCACACAAATAATGAAGTGGTGTTTTAAGCCACTAACTTCGGGGGTAGTTTTTCAACAATGGATAAGTGAAGTGCCTTCGTCAAGACCCAAATAAATGGAGCAGGGAAGTACCTTTCTCCTATGGAGGTGTGCAGAGAGGAAAGGAAATATTTTTGAGCAATGGTACAATTTAGCACAGTCCTTCAGTAACATTGTAAACTACTTCAGCACTCTGTATCTCCTGCTCATCTGTGAATGCCAGTGATTTTCCACTGCAACTATCTCATTCGATTGTTGTGAGGGTTAAATAAGTAAATTGGGTTAAATAAACAAATGCACGTGATGCACTCAGACTTGGAACAAAATATTACAGATGGTTTGTTCCATCCCTAATAGACCTCTGTGTCTTGATGGTATTGCTTTGTGACACCCATAAAGTGTTATATTTGGAAGCTGTGACCCTTACCCTAGTCCAGATGTCTCAGGCCACAGCTATTCTTCAGTGGAGGACAACACCACTCTAGCCAATAATTTAACCAGGTTTACACTCGGTTATTGTCCTCAATGCACCTTTTGTAAGAACAGGTCTCCAGCCTGGACCACACAGTGTGTCAGAAACAACTGCTCATCCGCTCACACGTAGGGACTATTATTGGACCCTATCACCCATCAAGGCTTCTTCTCCATTGGTAAGTCCTTTAGGGGCCTTTGACATTCTTCCCACTGACAAACCTCCATGGGGACAATTTCAAACCATGAAAGAAGTGTGATAGAGTTCACAGTCTCTTTTCTCCCAGGAGATTCTTGGTCTTTGAGGACACTTACCCATTTACGCCAGAAACAGCTTTGTGTTACACAGGGAAATTTCACCTCTTTCCTTTCTTTCTTTCTTTCCTTCTTTTCTTTCTTTCCTTCCTTCCTTCCTTCCTCCCTCTCTCTTTCTGTCTCTCTCTCTCTCTCTCTTTCTCTCTCCCCCACCCCCCGCTTGCAATATTTTGTATAGCTTTTACTTTTTTTTACTATAAGAATGTATTATTTATAACTAGAAAACAATAAAAACACGGTTGCCAGTTCGATTCCCACATGGGCCAGTGAGCTGCGCCCTCCACAACTAGATTGAAGACAAAGAGCTGCCACTGAGCTTCTGGAGGGGTGGCCTGATGGCTCAGTTGGTTACAGCACGAGCTCTCAACAACAAGTTGCCGGTTCAATTCCCTCATGGGATGGCGGGCTGCGCCCCCTGCAACTAAGATTGAAAACAGCAACTGGACTTGGAGCTTGAGCTGCGCCCTCCACAACCAGATTGAAGGACAACAACTTGATTTGGAGCTGATGGGTCCTGGATAAACACACTGTTCCCCAATATTCCCCAATAAAAATTTAAAAAAAAATCGAAGGAGAAATAGGTGAAGACTTTTTTTAAAAACCCCCCAGTGACGATTTTACAAACTTAAGACTGTTTATCAAATTGCCTGTAACTCGTGCCATGTTCAGTTGATGTTAGAGTCCACACCTATTGAATTACAAGAAAGCCCCCCCCCTTTTATAACCAAATATTTCTAAGAATCTCTAGAAATGGTTATCAGCATCTTTGACCCCATGTTGGTATTCCCTATATATATATTTTTAAACTTTTATTTATTTTAAGTGTATTTTTCCAGGATCCATCAGCTCCAAGTCAAGGAGTTGTTTCAATCTAGTTGTGGAGGGCGCAGCTCACAGTGGCCTGTGTGGGGATCAAACCGGCAACCTTGTTAAGAGCACTGCGGTCTAACCAACTTAGCTAACCGCTGCCATGGTAGTCCCTATATTTTCCATGTAGAGCAGATCTTCCCGTCTAATGATTGCGCCCTGGGCAGAACTGAGCGCCCTGTACAGACTCCTTGTTCCCTTCCTCTGCGGAAGACTTGTTCTTAACTACAGCGAAATGTTTTCAAAGGTAGGTTTTGTTATTTATTATTCAAGTGATACATAATGAGGCCAACAGATCAGGAGATAATTACCATTGAAAAGATAGCTTGTTACAAACAGATCCCAAGAGAACGGGCCGCGACACACCACGCATGGCCACACCGAGAAGAAGCAGGATTGATCAGGAGGCAAAGGGAACCAGGGGAAGCCGTGAGCAGAGCCTTTACCTGGTTTCCATGGGAAGGAACAGGCGAGGCAGGGTAAACAGGTTTAGGATTGGCTAGTTTGCATAAGCTCGGGCGGGCTCCAGGCTCCCGGGTGGAGAGGCTGTCCTGAAGTGTCTGCTACCTGGCCCTGGGGTGATGAGGGCAGGGAAATATTGGCCTGGTGTCCAAGAGCCAGATGGAGGAGGTGGGGGAAGTGTGGGCTCTGGATTGGTTAGTTTGCATATGAAAGGCACACTCGGGTGAGTTTTTTACGATCTCTAGGAATTAGCTAACTCTGGGAGGAACAGTCCCTTCCTGGTCAGCTCTCATCTAGGTCCCACATGCCAGAGCATCAAGAAGAGAGAAAATAAGAAAATAGAGTTAGGGACCATCCTGATGCATTAGAAACATGTCTACGTCCCTGAACCTCAGTGGACGGTCCAATTCTGACCACAAAAAGCACAGGACCTCAAGTCAGAGTGCCTCGTTCCATAAATTGCACCCCCTTTTTAAGAAATTGGCTTATTTTCTTGAATTGAGAACTGAACTTATACTATTATGGCATTTCTCAGCATCTTTTTGTAATTTGTTGCCCCTTTTTCGGATTCCTCCGCGAGGCTATGATTTCCACGAGGTGGGAGCTGTGACTTCCTGTTCACCTTGGCATCTCTAGGTGCACACAATACTAATCAATACTGAAATATTTGCTAAGTCATTCAGCTCATGAATTAATTCGGGAACTAGGACATCTGGCAAAAACATTACATGAGTAAAGGTGTATAATTCTCTCTCCACTGTTCATGATCCTTGGAATTTTACCAACCACATTTAAAATAGGAGAAAACTGTTTCCTAAAATTAGTGCTGACTCCTTTCCCTGGGCCAAGGCTAAGATTTTTAGCAGCATGATTGATACATAACTTACATACTACTATAAACTTCACCCATTTAAACTACACTAACTCAATGGGTTTTTAGTATATTCACAGAGTTGTGCACCAATCACCATGAGCATGCCTAGAGATTCCCAGAGTATTTGCTTAAAAAATTTCAGACTTTCTTCCAATGTAGTAGGTGGGGATTCTTACCTCAACTCAGCATGTCATGAATTACAGGGAATTTGATAAGGAACCTTAAGTTTACATACTTAAGTAGATTGCACGTTTAAATACTGAGACAACATCGAGGGATTTTTTTTTAAGCCCTTGCATTTTTTCCTTCTTTGATTTATTGTTTTCTAATTATAAATAATACCTTCCTGTAGTAAAAAAAAAAACAAAAAACACACACACAAAAAGCTACACACAATATTCTGACAGGAAGGAAGAAAAAGAGGAAAAAACACAGGTGAAATTTCCCTATCAAATTATGACTCGTTATCACTAGGTGCTGGCAAAAGCTCTCTTTCCCAGCACTTGGTACAATATAGGGCTGTTTCTGGGGAGCAGGTGGGTAATATCCTCAGGGCCCAAAGAATCTCATGGGAGAAAAGAGACTGTGACCTCTGTCTCACTTCCTTCATGGTTTGACATGGTCCCAATGGAGATACGTCAGTGGGAAGGACTGCATTTTAGGAAAAATACAGGAGAAGGAAGGTGCATTAGAGGAATATTAGTAAGAAAAATGTAGAACATGAGAACTAAAGGAGAGATGGATACGAATATGTCTGTGTGTGTGTGTGTGTGTGTGTGTGTGTGTGTGTGTGTCCCATAAATGTTGAGAGAAAGCTTGAGGAAAGAATAGGTTTCAAAAAAGGCAATGTATAAATTGAAATGCTCATACATTACTGGTGGGACTGTAAAATGGTGCAGCCATTATGGAAAACAGTCTGGTGGTTCCTCAAAAAGCTAAACACAGGGCCGGCCCCGTGGCTCAGGCGGTTAGAGCTCCATGTTCCTAACTCCGAAGGCTGCCGGTTCGCATTCCCACATGGGCCAGTGGGCTCTCAACCACAAGGTTGCCGGTTCAACTCCTCGAGTCCCGCAAGAGATGGTGAGCTCTGCCCCCTGCAACTAAGATTGAACACAGCACCTTGAGCTGAGCTGCCTCCCGAATGGCTCAGTTGGTTGGAGCGCAGGCTCTCAACCACAAGGTTGCCAGTTCGATTCCTCGACTCCCGCAAGGGATGGTGGGCAGCTCCCCCTGCAACTATGTTTGAACCCAGCACCTTGAGCTGAGCTGCCGCTGAGCTCCCGGATGGCTCAGTTGGTTGGAGTGCGTCCTCTCAACCACAAGGTTGCCGGTTCGACTCCCGCAAGGGATGGTGGGCTGTGCCCCCTGCAACTAGAAAACAGCAACTGGACCTGGAGCTGAGCTGCACCCTCCACAACTAAGACTGAAAGGACAACTTGAAGCTGAACGGCACCCTCCACAACTAAGATTGAAAGGACAACAACTTGACTTGGAAAAAAAGGCCTGGAGGTACACACTGTTCCCCAATAAAGTCCTGTTCCCCTTCCCCAATAAAAAAAATCTTTAAAAAGAAAAAAAGCTAAACACAGAATTATCAACTGACTCAACTACCAAATGACTCAACAATTGCACGTCTAGGTATATATCACCGTGCTCGCTTCGGCAGCACATATACTAAAATAGATATATATCACCAAAGAGCTGAAAACAGGTGTTTAAACAAAAGCTTGTACACGAAAGGTCATACAACACTATTCACACTAGCCAAAAGGTGGAAACAACCCAAATAAATGGCATTTCATATAAATGGGATAGCACTTATGAAGTCTTTTTATGACTGGCTTCTTTCATTTATTATAATAATATTATTTTATATTTTCAAGGTCTATTCATGTTGTAGCATGTATCAGAGCTTCATCGCTTTCCATATATACTACAATTTGTTTATCCATTCACCTTTTGATGGACACTTCGGTTGTTTCCACCTTTTTGCTAAACAAAATTTATATGAAATGTCCAGAATTGGCAAATACATAGAAATGGAGAGCAGATTAGGGATTACCAGGGGCTGGGGTGGTGGTGGTGGTGAAGGAAACAGGGACAAGTGGAGAGGTGGGAGAGTTACTACTAATGGGTAAATGTTTTCTTTTGGGGTGACGAAAATGTTCTAAAATTAGATTATGGTGCTTTTATGGGAAATATATACAAGGTCTGACAATGAAGTTCCTGAACTTGTGGCAACGATGTTGCTAACCTTTTTTGATATCAGAAGGATTATTCAGTATGAATTTGTACTAACTGGACAAACAGTTAACCAAGTTTACTATTTGGAAGTGCTGAAAAGGCTGCGTGAAAAAGTTAGACGACCTGAACTTTTCGCCAACAGTTCATGGCTCTTGCATCACAACAATGCACCAGCTCACACGGCACTGTCTGTGAGGGAGTTTTTAGCCAGTAAACAAATAACTGTATTGGAAGACCCTCCCTACTCACCTGATCTGGCCCCCAGTGACTTCTTTCTTAACCCAAAGAGAAAGGAAATATTGAAAGGAAGACATTTTGATGACATTCAGGGCATCAAGTGTAATATGATGACAGCTCTGATGGCCATGCCAGAAAGAATTCCAAGATTGCTTTGAAGGATGGACTAGGTGCTCGCATTGATGCATAGCTTCCCAAGGGGAGTACTTCGAAGATGACTGTAGTGATATTCAGCAATGAGGTACATAGCACTTTTTCTAGGATGAGTTCGTGAACTTAATTGTCTGACCTCGTACATATACATAAAATCATCTCTCCTTTACTTCCTCTCCTGTCTTGGATTTTTTTTTTACTAGCTCCCCTCTAACTTCTTCCTTCCGCTCTATTTTTCCTAAAACATAGTCATAAAAAATGTTTAAATGAAAGCAGAGGAGAGACAGAGAGGAATCAGAAAGCAGGGGAAAGCTAGAGCAAGGACCACAGCAACTTCCTGTCCTGCCCACTGCGTGCCCTTCATAGTTTGGGATCCTCTGAAAGCAGAGCTTGAGATAGGGGTGCAGGTTGTTCATCTGGGAGGGGATCCCAAAATGCAGAAGGTCAAGGGAGTGTGAGATGGGGAAGGAAAAGTGGACAGTGTAAGGGTGCTTTATCCAGCTTACAGGGACTGGGTTCCATTCCACCAAGACCACTAAACAGCCTACAAAACACCTTCTGGAACAGTCCACCTGACAGGCTGGAGTATTTATCCATGCCTCTTGTTCCCCATTGCCTGTGGGTGGCCCCCAGGGACACTAACTCATGGGCAGTGCTTTAGTTTGGGTTCAGCATGTTCCTGGCATTGGAGAAGGCCTGGGATGGAAGGTGGAAGCAGCAGTGAGAGGTGAGGCAGTATTGTCCCCAAAAGCTGCAGCTGAAATAGGGAGCATAACCCTGACAACAGAGCCATATGCTACAGGCCCCCTCTCACATACTATGGCATTCTTTTAAAATTCTTTTGGCTGAAGTATAATTTACATGCAATGAAAGGCACAAATCATAAGAAGACGCAACGATGAATTTTTACAAATGTATATGCCCATGAAAACACTACCTCATTTGAGATATGGAACATTGCCATTATCCCAGGAAGTCCCTTTGTACCCCTCGTTGCCAATCCCTGCCCACTCTCCCCCCCCCCCACTCCAATCCCCACGCAGTCAACCACCGTTCTGATCTCTAGCACCATAGATTAGGACAGACTTTTATAAAACTGCACATAAATTGAATCATACAGTATGTACTCTTGATTCTGACTTCTTTTGCTCAACAAAACATTCTTGAGATTACTCATAATGTTACATGATCAGTAGCTTGTTCCTTTACATTGCGGACAAGTTTTCCATTGTATGAATAAATCACAATTTGTTTATCCATTCTCCTATTGATGGAAGTTTGGATCATTGCCAATTTGGGGCTCTTAAGAGGAAAACTTATGAACATTCTTGTACAATCTTTTGTGGACGTTATTCTAAGTTTCGAATTTTTTAAAGTCTCTTTGGAATTGTCTCATGAAGTCTCTCTCTCTGTGCTTCACAAATCTCATGGAAGGTGGAGAAGGAGCCAGAAAGAAGCAAGGGAAAAAGCCAAGCTCTGCCCTGTTCCCCAGTGGGCCCACCATGCTTCATGGCCAAGCAGGACATTGGCAATAGAGAATGAATTTAATATGTGTATTTAATGTTGTTAAAAAGTAGTCAGAATACATTTTTTTTGCTCCTATATTTTTAACATACACTCCAGGTATACAGGGATTTCCCATTCTGCTTTCTTTATTTCTGTAAATTTTGAACTTCTTATGAGTATGCATTATTTTATAATCAGGAGAACAATAAAGATTTTTTAAGTCTGTTCACTGTGGGTGAGTCTCTAAGAACATGTCTCCTCTCCCTGAAAATTACCATTATGACAGAATTTAGTGATCTTAAACACCATATATATATGTATATATTCATATATGTATATATGTATATGTATATATTCATATATGCATATAATATGTATATATACAATATATATGTATGAATATAGAGAAAAATATTATAAATTTAACAGAAGAAATCTTGAACAGCCTGCAGCTGAAAATAAAGCATCAAATTATGACCCCATTATCCTCTCCCACAAGAAATTGCTAAAATATATCCAAATAAGATTAGCATAATAAAGAAAGTACAAACAGCTAAGATTTTGAAATATAAGGGTCAACGTATTTGTTTTATTCCTCAGATGAAATCAGAGAATCTGAGGTGCCGACCGTTAAGGATCCAAGTGGCTTCTCAGCAGACACTTTGCTTCTGGGTGTTCTCTTAAGCCCAGCCCTGCATTCTAGGTGGTCCAGCAAGTCTACCCGTGTATCCCCTCCAGGCTTAGACTTTTCTTACCATTTCCTCAAGATTCTCTTCCTTCCCTTCAAGTCTCCACAGCTGCAGTCGCCTAGCCTTGCTGCCTCCATCAAACCCTCTCTGCCTGTGCCCCAAGCACTGACTTCCCTTGACTGCCAAATTTATGACTTATTAACCCTCTGGGAGATAGTTAAAGACCCTCCCTCTCCCTGCAGGAAACCAGTACATTTCAGCAGTAGCCTACCAGAGGCGTCGCCCCTGCCTCAGTGGTCTAACCCAAAATGCTAGCTTAAATGGTGGGGGGTCTAGGTCCTCTGAGAAGAGGGCATTTATGGCAGAGCTATTTAAGGGCCCGGCAGAGCTTCCGATGACAGCATGCAGACGACCACCTCCTCTGCTTATGGTTTCTCCTGCCTCCACTATTTACCCGCAAGGATGGAGATTCTAAAGCAGAAAATCATGAATAGCAATTTCTTAGCTGCCGCTGGCACACAGCTGAGAATTGACTCAGTTCTCACTATGGAGCCAGGATGTGTCATGCTTGGAAAAGCGATTGCAGCAGTGGGCTGATCTCATTGAAATCATAAAATAAACTAAAGCAATCAACACTGCATCCTTGGAAAGCTGGAATAAGGCAGGAGCTCAGAAATTGCTGGTAGGCAGAAAGTTCCTTTTTTCACATGGGGAGAAAAAGATTCCGGCTCCTATTCTTACGCTTGGGTGTCTGAATGAGCACATACCTGCTAATCACATACCTTGCTTCTTTGGCACTGATGTGCACAAACTCATCAGCCTTGATACATTAAAAAGCAGCATCACCCAGCAATTTTCATCTTTGGTATGTACCCAACAGAATAGCTTATGTATTTTCATGAAGAGACACGTGCAAGAGTTTTCATAGCAGTGATAGTCATAATAGCCCCAAACTGGAAACCAGCAATCATCAATAGGAAAATGGATAAATAATACAGTAATGAGAATGAGCTCCAATTTTACACACAATACAGTTGGATCTCATGAGTGTAATACTGAGTGAAAGAAGCCAGATGCAAGAGTATATACTGTAGGATGCCACTTAAATAAAGCATACGAATGGCAGTTTAATGTGCTGCTCAGAGTCAAGACAGCGGTTCCCCAAGGAGGCATGTGGTACTTCCGAGGTGCTGGCCATGCTCTGTTTTTTTCGTCTGGGTGCTGGTTGCATGGATGTAATCAGTTTTTGAAACCTCACTGAGCTGTCCACTTGTGCTATGTGTACTTTTTGCATTTATATTATAATTTCATAAAAACTCATTTGACAGGTATGAAGTTGCAGTTAGGTGAGATGAATATGCTCTAGAGATCTGAGGTACAACATTGAGGCTATAAACGCCAACACATCCTACCCCTAAAAATGTGTTAAGAGAGTAGATCTCGTGTTAAGTGTTCTTACCACAATCAAATTGTTAAAATGTTTTAAATCATTAGAAAAGATCCCCAGCTTCGGACTATCACAGGTACCTAATGACTGTAAATTGCAGTGAAGAAAACCCAGAGTAGCGGTGAACAGTTAAATAGCGTAACAGTGAGTTTTGTGGCTAATATCTATCTCTTGAGGAAAGAACTTGGAAAAGTAGAGGAAAGAAAGTGAGAAAGTGTGTCAAGTTTCAGTAGGCCCCTTCTTAGAGAAACTAGAATACACCAACGCAAAAAAATGCCTTGCATCAACAGACGGAACTAGCGAAATGGAGGTCACATGAGGAGGTAACCAACCCATGGAATTTCTTCCCTTCACTAAACATCATAAACAAATGAGAATTCGAGAGCAATTTCGTTCCCTCGTTTCCCATATTGATGACTCTGTGGCTCCAAATCCTCAGGTTGGAACCGGACAATGAGTCTGAGGGTGGTGGACAGGATCCCTGAACCCAAAGGAACGGCCAAGATCAGTGACAAAGGTTGATGAAGAATGTGGCTGGGAAGAACTGTAGCGCTGCCTCCAACTGAGGGCACTGCGCCAAGGCACAAAGGAAGGCAAGTAGAGGTCGGCAATAGGGGGGAGGAGGAGACAGTAAGATAGGGAGCTTTGGGAAAGATGACTCGGAAGCCAGCAACTTATCTTATGCTCCTGATAGGCAGGCCCAAGCAGCTCCTTGTTGGCGCCATGTCACCGACATGTTCAGGCCAAAGTCATCAAATTCTAGAAATAGAGGAGACAGAGGCAAGCACTCAGAAAGCCATAAATGTCTGTGTCAGACAATTGCACATGACTTCATACGTGCACAAGAGAAAAGGCTCTGAGGAAATTGTGACCAGGATGATGAGAATATGTTGAATTCGCTTTGCCTCCAAACAACAAAGAACTCCTTAGGGGATAAGTTGGGTACCTTTGTAACCCACCCATCTTGACTCTTTAAGGTCCCTTTCCCTGAAAGCATTGTTTCTCACACTTTAAGGTGCTATGAATCCCCAGGAGATCTTGTTAAAACACAGATTCTGATTCATGGGTCTGAGCTGGGGCCTGAGAGCCTGCATTTCTAACCAGCTCCTAAGCGATGCGATGCTGCTGGTCTGGGGACCACACTTTGAGCGGCCAGGTCCCAAAACAGATTTATTAGTGATCCGAGGAGCCTAATAGGATCCTCTTATTGATATTTTCACATTTTATTTGTATATATACCAGTAGTCTCTGGAAGATACGAAGACACTATCAACAGTGATGGGGGGGGCAGGGTGGACACTAGCTGATGGTGTACAAAGGTGGGAGAAATACTATTTCCTATGCACTATTTGTACTCTGTGATGCATGAGCCATGTGAAGGTATACCCATCCCAGAAATTAAATAACTAAAGTTACAACAGAGAAGAAAAAACAGGAAATCATTGATTCTATCTGTTTTTTTCCTAGGGGATAAAGCAGGCACCAGTATTAATCTATGTCCACATTTTGATTCATTCCTTAACTTGGTAAGCAAAGCCAGCTCCATTGTGTGGCGACTTCATTAGTATCCAGCAAGCATGAGGCTGGATCACAAGGGTCCCTCGTCTTGTCCGGCAGATGTTGATAGTGAGCGCTGTCACGGAGGACTGGGCTTTGCAGTGACTAACAACTGATGGAGGGCGGCATATTTCAACACAAGCATCTATCTCAGATATAATTCGTCAGCAAGATAAAGAAGGCTGTTAAGGTTACCGGTCCTTCCAAGTCATGGTTTTTCCAGCATTTAAGCACAATCCAAGCAAAGCTGTTAGAATCACGAAGAAGACTAACACATACAGCATTAACGTCTGAGTGGGAAAATGTGGATTTTGGAGGAGGGGGGCAATCTGTCCTTTAATCGAACAATGATTTTCAAATACATTTTCAGACACTGATTTCTTTTCTTTTCCTTTTAAGATTTTATTGGGGAAGGAGAATAGGACTTTATTGGGGAACAGTGTGTACTTCCAGGACTTTTTTTCCAAGTCAAGTTGTTGTCCTTTCAATCTTAGTTGTGGAGGGTGCCGTTCAGCTTCACGTTGTTGTCCTTTCAGTCTTAGTTGTGGAGGGCACAGCTCAGCTCCAGATCCAGTTGCCGTTGCTAGTTGCAGGGGGCACAGCCCACCACCCCTTGCGGGAGTCGAACCAGCAACCTTGTGGTTGAGAGGATGTGCTCCAACCAACTGAGCCATCGGGAGCTCAGCGGCAGCTTAGCTCAAGGTGCCCTGTTCAATCTTAGTTGCAGGGGGTGGAGCCCACCATCACTTGCCTGACTCGAGGAGTTGAACCGGCAACCTTGTGGTTGAGAGCCCACTGGCCCATGTGGGAATCGAACTGGCAGCCTTCGGAGTTAGGAACATGGAGCTCTAACCGCCTGAGCCACCGGGCCGGCCCCTAGACACTGATTTCTTGAACTTACAATGTATTCATAAGTAGAAACCTTGATTAAAAAGGATGTTTATATTTGGCAGATATTTATGGGTAAACTTTTTAATGAAGTATGTTATACAAAAAAACTGCACAAATCATAACTGTAGATATCAATGAAATTTCACAAGGTGAACACACCCCAGTAAAGGAATCAAGAACTAGAACATCACCAGAATCCCAGAAAGCACCCATCTTGCTCCCTGCCAGTCACTAACCCCCACCCCAAGGTAACGTCTATTTTGACTTCTAACAGCATAGTAGCTTTGTCTGGTTTTGAGCATTACAGAATGGAAGCATACACTATTGTACTTTAAACATTTTAATTAGCAACCTCATGCTCCCCTTTTCTAATCAGTAAACTGTACATCCTTGTCTCTAAAATCAGAAAGGGTGACTACGAGTGTCTGGCTGATTAAGTCATTGATCAAAATACATTCCTAAACCACTGTGATTTTTTTCAAATGAGTTGCATGAGAGAACATCACCCCTCAAATTACAATGCCTCTCTATAAAAGGACACATCCCAGGACAGCATCTTTATCTCCATTCTCTTTCCAAGTCATCAATTTTAAATTACCGAGTGACCCAGAGGCACTGCAGATTCCAGGTCTGCAATTCTCTTCAGAGTCAGGAAAATGAGTGGAGAAGATAAATCTTCAGCCTGTCAGCAAACCCTGAAACCACAATATCCCTGTTAACCTCGTTAGGAACAAATTCCATTCTCTTATACTCTGGGGAGGAGAGAAGATGCAGCCCCTGAAATTAGATTCTCTTCTCTGCTGGTGCAAGATGGGGCAAGACCAGCGGCAACTTCCCTTTGGATTTAGTGGGTGACTAAATGGAGTGCCTAAGGGATGTCTTTTGGGGGAGGACACTGTGAGCAGGGAAGATATATAAAATGGCACAAAGAAGACTTCAGGAGAAAATGCTATAAAAGCAACTGATGAAGTTGTTGACAGCACGGAAACTTGGAGATCTTAGTTATGTGGTGTGGATGTCAGGAATCAGTGCTATGGATGACCATACAGAGGATATTGAAGACTAAAAGGAGAGCGGCATCTTTACTTTCCCATTTTTTCCCTCAGAAAATCTCTCTGGCTGACGTCTACCTCACTCCATGTCAAACCCAGCAAAACTGAGGGGATAATAACAGTCATGGGATGGAGTTCAAGAATAAGAGCCCATTTTATCACAGCAGGAGAAATGAAAGTTTCATTCATGGTCCAGAATAAATTGGTTATGGCTCTAGGATGTAAGGGTTCAGTACAAAACGTTTATCCAATATAAAGTCCTTTTATAACATCCATATGTATGTTATGGACCTGATGCCTTGATTAAGTAACATATCCCGTCAGAACCTACTGGTGGTGTCATGAGGCCATAAAAGAAAGCTGTGGCAACGGCGAAGCTTTCAGTCAGGAAACATTTGCAGGGTGCCTACTTCACAGTTGGTACAAATTGGGTATATTCCCTGGTATTAGGTAACTCACCATCAGGATGGGAGGTGAGCATCACCTGGGAGTTAGAAATGCAGAATCTCAAGCCCCTCCCTACTCCTGAATCAGAATCTGCTTTGGAATAAGATTCCCACAGTTACATTTGAGGAGCTTTGTGCTTAAATGACACTCTAGCTCAGTTATCCTCAACCCTGGCCACACATTAGAACATCCTGGAGAATTTGAAAAGTCCTGATGCCCAGTAGAGCAGTAAATCACAAGGAAACCTGGGGCCAGAGCACTCCAGGCACAGGAATAACAGCCAGGGTGAAGGCCGCGAGGTGGGAACAATCTTGGTGGATTCCAGGAACAGGAAGCAGGGCAGAGTGACAGAGAGAGTGGTAGGAGTTGAGGTCAGCAAGAAAGGCCATTCCAAAGTGACTTTTAGGCTATTGGGACTAATCAGGATTTCATCCGATGGAAAGTCATTGGTTTTTGAATCAGGACTAGTTTGTAAGCACTCGGTATAATACGCTTTACTTAAGTCCTCAGCTAAATTGTGATGTTTCTAATTGTTGGGTTTTTGACTCCCTCACCCCATTAAAAAATAAAACAAAACCCTTATATATTAACTGAGTGTAGTTAGTCTCAGTTTCTACATTAACGCAATGTAGAAACCAAAATTTCATTAAGATGACAGAATTCACAGAGCAAAATGAATGAAGTAAACCGACAGGTTGCAGTCCTTGCCTGCGGTTGCAAGATCAGTTGAGGGAAAGAGCGAGACCGAGAGACAGAGAGAGAGTGAGAGGGAGGTCCTCCAGGGATGGGAGATTATTTACAAGGGAGCCTAATAGATTGGACCTTCTTCCCAGTCTTCTTCCTGGGTGCTCCCTCTCCCACCCCCAACAATTCCTCTACTGGAGTCCTTTTTGGCCAGGCCTTCACTAATGTTCCCCTGAGAGAAGTCACTTCACTAACATCGATTAGATAAGCTCGGAGTGGATCTGTGCGCATGGCTCTTGTCCTCACCCTGAAATGAGTTTGCCTCACTTCTCCCTCAAAATCACAATTCTGGGTGAGGGGATGACAGTGCAAAGTCAAAAGAAGTGAGGGATTGAGAAGGACATAGTGCAAAGTCTGGGAGAGGATTCTCAGACTGTTAAATCCAGCAAAGACAGTAAATACCATCCAACCCAGTTCTCCCCACTTCATAGATCTGGAAACTGAGACCCAGAAAAGTGAAGTTATTTTTTGGTCAGGGATGTAGAGCTCATTTGTGGCTGAATCCAATCGAGAACCCAGGCCCTCACTGAACCTGCCTGTCTGTCCTCTGAGGAGTGCCAAACCTGAGCTTCGTGAGTACAGTTTGCTTCCAGAAAGCCTGGCACCATCCCACCCCCCGAGCCTATAGTGTGGATGTCTGTCCTTGTCCCTGTCCTTGGAGCCTCTGTGACGATCCCAGTGGATCTCACTAGAGTCAGAACAAGTCCAGGAAATATATGTAAATGTCAGAGGACCCTTAAGAGGCTGTGCAATAAAAAGAACTTTCAACTGGTGGGGAATTTCCATGGCCTTTCCCAGCTTCACGGACCTGAGCCATTCCAGCAGACCAGCAGGAAACCCAAAGGAATCAGAATTTATAAGACCCTTCAGAAAGGTGGCTGTCAGCCCAAGAAAGGTCCCCTAGGACTTTTCATTATCCCACATTATGTAGGGTAACCCTGGACCCCATAAACAAGCCCCAGCAATCAGCATGTAGCCCGGCAGCCTTCACTGGAGTTGGATGCAATGGCCCTCAGAGTCAGGCAAATTCTGGGTAAGAGCAGTGTGATGGGACGCCCAATGCAGGACCCACTCAGGACCCACTACCCCAGCAACTACTCTAGTTTTGCTAACAAGCCACTCTGAAATGTAGTGGCTTAAAATAACATGCATTTATTAATTCTCCAGATTCTGTGGGTCAGCTGAAAGTTTCTTCTGGTCTGGGCTGGCTAGTATGATCTCACGCACATGTCTGGTAGCTGACAGGATGGTTGGTCTAAGGGGCTGCAGCTGGGAGTGCTGCCTTATGGAGTCCAGTATGCTATCCCGGGCTCCGTCACAGGGTGGACTTAGGCTTGTATAACCCACCAAGAGAAGGCAAACTCCAAAGGGCAGGGACTATTCAAGACTCTGTTTGTTTGTGTCATTATTTACTACTGACCCATGGCCAAGTCCCGATTCAAGGGATAGGAAAATAGATTCCACCTCTCAGTGGGAGAAGCAGCAAAGTTAATTTGCAAAGGGCTGTTAAAGAACAAAATTTAATGGAGTAAATTTGAAATCTAATTGGCCTTATTAAGTGATTCATGAATTGGGCAGCATCCATCTAGTAATATTAGGGTGCTCCTAGGGGTTGTACAAAATGGAAAGTGTTTACAGGAAGAAGGGTGGGGCAAGGGAGTTATTAACAGAAGAAAAGAAAGGATTCTTTTTGGACCAGGACAACATCATGTGGGGGGAAGGGATGGGCAAGGGTTTTTATCATGCAGGTTGTGTCTTCTTTCAATGGGGAATGGAGAAGGCCCACATGACAGATTACCTTACTGGTGTTTGATCAGAAAATCCCGGACTGGTGGATTAAGATTATGTTTCTGGGGGTGGCCGGTTAGCTCAGTTGGTTAGAGCGTGGTGCTAATAACACCAAGGTTGCTGGTTCAATCCCCGCATGGGCCACTGTGAGCTGTGCCCTCCTTGAAAAAAAAAAAAAAGAAAAAAAGGATTATGTTTCTGGGAGAGGTTGAAACAGTGATTAGGTTAGGTATTTAATCTGAGTTTGGTATCATGGGCTTTTAGCATGAGTGACGCCATTTTGGGCCTGTGGTTTTCTCTAACAGGGCGTACATACAGAGATGGGAGGAATTTGTAGCCTTTTTTCTGCAATCAACCACACTGTCTGTGACAAAAGAAATGCTCTCTAGGAGCACTTAGTCCAGAGCCCTTTGGCATAAACCTCCTTCCTCACCCATTGAACAATAGAGTGCTTCTCTTACTTATTTCCCAAGGTGACTTGCTTTTCCTCTTAAGTTATTGGTTCCCACAGAGACATTGCAATATTCCAACATGATAAAATTCCAATAAAAATAGCTAGTGCTCCATATTATCCACTGATTTATATATTACATCACACTAGTTGTTTTTATTCTCAGGATCATTCATGCATACAAGTAAAATTTTTTTAAATGGTCTTGTTTCTTTATGAAAGAGATTTTAGGGAACCGTTTTACTCAGAGAGCCTGCTTGTGGGCAGTGGCCTTCTGCCCAATAGCAATGCTACAAATTATATTTAGCAAATCATCATGCTATAAGACAGTAGCAGACTAAATTACAAATATAATGCTTGGCTGGTTGTTTATTGCTTGTATTGTACATTTTTCACACATCATCGTGTGGGTGTTTAAAGGTCAGGATTGCATTTACACTTGAGTTGTCTAAAATAAGAAAGCCATAACCAGGACATTCAACAATATATTTTCCTGTGCATGCTCCATTTTCTCTCTGGCTAAGTCCTCAAGTATTCAAAAAACATACAACCTAGCATGTATTCCAGGGTATAAGAGTGAGAGGGTACCAAGGATGCTGCAACATTTTCTTAATGTTGCAAGTTTCTAAGAATAATTAGGATCTCATTGGTACTGGTGACATTCGATATATTTAAATTTGGAAAGACCTAACCTTGGTATTCCTCCTTGCTGTGTAGGTCTAGAATTTTATGAAATAGCTCAGTCAAATGCAGCCCATCTATTCCAGTCATAAAGAGGACAAAGAAAAACCACCAGGGATCTGTTCCAAACGATAATCTCCTCTCATCAGTAGCTCTCCAGGTAATACGTGAATTCACTCTCCTATCAATTTCACCCATGAGATGTATGAGATGCCCTTAAAGGTAATCATAGGTGCCCCATATGTGTGTGCACGGAGGTGAGTGTATCTGCATATATGCATAAGATAATTTTTTTTTCAGATGTAAAGTTACATGAAGTCCCAGCCTCTATCTAAACATGTCGTCTTTCTGGATTTAAATACATATGTCATTAATAATATAATACAGGGGCTGCCGAACTGTCTCCATAAAGAGCCAGATAATAAACATTTTAGGCTTTGCAGGCCACGAGGTCTCTCACAACTATTCACCTCTGCCGTTGTAGCATGAAGGCAGCCATGGACAATCTGTATGCACATGGGTGTGGCTGTGTTCCAATAAAACTTTATTTATAGACACTGAATTCTGAGTTTCATATAATTTTCACACATCAGGAAATATTATTCTATTTATTTATGTATTCATTTATTTATTTATTTTTATTTTTTTGGCAACCATCTACAAATGTCAAAAACACTCTTATCCCTGGGGACAGAAATAGGCTGTGGGTCAAATGTCGCCCCTGAGCCAGTTTACTTACACCAGACCTAGTGTATTAATTAATGAAGCAATCATCTGACAAAGGAGGCTGACCTTCCAGACTTCAGCTCTCCAACTCCATTTTGGCTTCTCTATAAATACATTTCTCTATGAAAGCTAATTTCTTAAAAATTTTAAGCAACTCTGCTTTTATATATAACCACAGGGAAGAACTGCTTCTTCGTCCCTCAGTATTTTTTAAGTGAAGATAAAAGCCATTTGATAGCAAATTAGTTTTCCCTTTCTTTATTTGCACATAATTTTGTGAGTTTGGGTCTTTCCTTTTCCTTATCTATTCTTTACAAAGCTTCAGATTTCTTGTCTGAGTGAAGTGACAATGATCTGTGAATTGGCAACATGGGTAATAAATCACTAAGTTGTGTAACAAAACTCATTCTGATAATTGCAGCTCATCCCTCCATCCCAGAATCAGCATATTCCATTCTTCAAGACCTTCCATTATGCATTGCAGTCCTACCCTATATTGTCTTTGATTATAGTATATCATAAAGACCTGTGTTCAATCTGATCTCTTTTGATTTTCCAATTTAGATCTCAAGAAGTGAATAAAATCAATGTCAGCATTTTGACAGCGGTACTACTTCAGACTTTGTTCAGCATTTTTTTTTTATAACTTATGTTGCTTTTTATTCTGATGATACATAGAGAATGTTTTGCAGTGTTTGCATTTATCTCATTGGATTGAATGTTTCCATCTGATACAGAGAAGGCTGGATGCCTCCAATGTCCAGATAAAATTGCTACACAGTTCATCTCATTTCATATGGATTAAGCAAGACTAATGAATCTTTTAAAAAAACAAAAAACTTTTATTTATTTTAAGTATGTTTTTCCAGGACCCATCAGCTCCAAGTCAAGTAGTTGTTTCAATCTAGTTGTGGAGGGCGCAGCTCACAGTGGCCCATGTGGGGATCGAACCGGCAACCCTGGTGTTACGAACATCACACTCTAACCAACTGAGCTAACCAGCTGCCCCAAGACTAATGAATCTTTTAATATTATTTTGCCATCCAATGTCTTATGACTTTTTTGGTAAAAACATTATGCTGGATTTATTTAGTAGAACCTTTAGCTTTTAAAGTGGCTGTTTGAACACTAAACCTCTTTTGATTTTCTTTCCCAATAGCCTAGGTGATAAGACGTCAATCTATTCTGAGTGGTTAAAGGCCCCCCTGAGTTTCTTTTGAGGCACTTCCACTGAAGTAGTATTTACATCGTCCACATTCCTGCGTTATATAAATATTTACCACCTAAAAAAAGTTGCATGAATCTATATTTTTCAGTGTAAGGCTTTTCCTTCTTCAGGTTAACCATGAATTCAGTTTGATTCAGTGATTGTTGGGGACTTACTGAGCACTGAATTGGGGGCCGGGTATCAAGAAAGGTACAAAAATGAGTGGGACACACCTAATCTCAAGGTGTATACACTTGTCCCGAGGGAGAAGAGCCCAAATAGCAATAACTACTAAATGGAATGGAGTATGTGCACTGGGGTTGTATTAGGTTGGTGCAAAAGTCATTGCGGTTTTTGCAATTGTTTTGAACATTTTAAACCGCAATGATTTTTGCACCGACATAATAGATGGAGGCTTGTAGATAAGGGAGAAATTACTTACTGCAGGCCTCAGAGCATCCACTTTAAGTCTCCTTTGCTGTTCATGTTAAAGTACTGCCCACTATTTTCCACTTAATCTGGTAAAATGAGGCAGCCTCTTCCTGCTTTGGGGTCGAACTACGAATCTTTAAAGTATAAAATTAAAAGTGCTTATTCCCTACACCTACCAAATTGACTCAGTATTCTTGCAGGGGGCCAAAAGGCTAAAAAAAAAAATGCTGTTTGAGATGTCTGTTGTGACTTTATCATTTCGCGCAGTCAAACTTTGCTCATTAATTATGAAAAAAGTAAATCCATTGAATTGAAGAACTACTAGTGCAGCTGATTTGGGGAATGTAAATCGAATTGATTATTTGACTGAATTGACTGCTCCATTCAAACTGGTAGAGGTAAAACCTATTTAGGTTCAGCCTGGGCACAGACGGCTGCAGGTTATGCCTGGGAAAGCAGGGGCGCAGCTCTGGAAGATCCGAGATGAGAGAAGGCAATGGGGTTAAGAACTGAATAAGCAGTCAAGATTTGGGAGATCTGAGATGTGGTCACGGCCAGCAGCGGGCCCAACCCAAAAATCTAAACGAGAGATCCCAAAGGAAGACATTCTAAGGGACCGAAGGAAAGGAGTGATTCAGCAAAGGATCAAATCAAAGGTGAGCAAAGACCCCTTGGAAAGAATCAAAAGGCTTGTCTTTCCCTAGGGCTTTTAACTGTCCTGCGAAACCCTTGGGCCGTTCCAAAGGGCTGATGCTTATGAACAACTGACTCCAGTAAAGAGCAAATTAAGAGGATTGTAGTTCCCTGAAGCTGAGGAAAACATTTTCATGTCACTTTGTTAAGCCTATCACCAGAAAGACATTTTTCAAAAGGCAGACAGCACCATTAAATTAGCACTTAATTTAGCCAACTATGAAATTTAACTACTTGGATTAAACTTCAGCTAAGGAATGGCCAGGAGAATATAGTATAAGTCAAGAGCTTCAAGCTTTTAGTTCTAACTCTACAAGTACTTAAATGGCCAACACGGAACTTGAAATAGGTGTTTATCTTCTTCTCTCTTTCCAAGCTGGCACAATTTCTCTTCCTTATAAAGGACTTTATGTGAGAGTCCTCTGATAAAAGGTAATGCTCTGATAAGTGCAGGTGCTGTTGGAACACAGCCCATCACCACCAGCTCAGCCATGAAGAGTTGTATCTACAGATCACAGCGAAATTGAAAAGAGCAGGGGCTGGCTCATGGAGGGATCTAATGGACCGGCAGCTGTCAGTTCATTGTTTAAACACTTGCTGTTCCTCAATGGTGATTTTTTTCCCCCCAGAAACTGGCTCAAACCAACATCTGACCCTTTTGTATAATCTATATAGACTGTTGGTTTACTGCAGAGCACTTGAAATTGAAAATACAAAAGCTTTCTTTGAGTGTTAAAACAAAGCAGCTTCTGACTTGCTCTGAAAATGCACATTGTGGAGATTCTTATCTGGATGGGCCTTTGATTTCCGGCCAAGTTTGGAGGAGGATGGTCTAATAATAAAACAGCAAAGCAGTTTGAGTAGTAAATTCAGTTTTTCTGAGAATGTGGAGATAAAATCCAAAAGAGAAATTCTCAAAACAATCCCCCAACCAATAAATTCCACTCCTCCACCTCCCCCATGATGAAAATGAAAGCACAAAAGAACAAGCCTCCTTGTATTAGCAAGACTAGGTAATTTTCTCTTTTTTTAAAAAAAATAATAATAATAACACTTGTGGGCTGTTTCTGATTATTAAAAATATACATTCTGATCGTAGTAAATTGGGAAATACCTATAATCCCACCACTCTAAAATAACCAATTTTTTTCTGTAGCCATCTATACTGTTTTTTACATAATGAAATTTTATCACTCTGTGTGTACAATTTTGTACGAGTAAGTTATTCTTGAAAAGGTAGGGAAGGTCAGTTGAATCTCCAAGAAACATCGCCTGTGAAGGTTAGTTGATGACAACAGTTTTCACTTCTCTAATATACTTTCTCCTGTGGCTTCTGACAATTGTAATACATCTTGCAGAACCAAAAGAGACAGTAACACTTTCACAAAGTAAGAGAAAAACAGTCAAGTTAGACACACAGAGAATTAGGGTGGAATCAAATGCTGGTCTTAGCATTTTGACATTTCCTCTATGTTAATCAGCAAAAAATTTGTGAGTTTCTCATTTCATCCTATTCTACTCCAAAACTAATCTAACTTCCATTTATCCAGGACCCCCCAATGATCTTGAGTGCAAATAAAAGATGTGCTCTAGAAGGAGCTGACTGACTCTAAATAAAATGTCTATGGCGTGTGAGTCTGTGTTTATGCAAATGCGAGGGTGTGTGTGAGTCTGTGTTTATGCAAATGCGAGGGTGTGTGTATGTGTGCATGCTTACCTGTGTGCACACACTCACTTGTAATAAGCACCCGAAACAAAGTCAATTTAACTTCTTGAAGGGCACACTAAGTCATCATGAACTAATTAGGATAAAAGCTACCATTTACTAAATACTAACTAACCCGTATACTAGAGGTTCTGCTTGCATTATTGAATTGAATTATTTTCCTGATCACACTACTAAACTGCAACCTACCCCCCATTCCTTCCCCTGCACTCTTGATTCTCCTTACCGTACTCTACTGTGTACTTTTTCCATAACACATCATTTTTTAATATACTGTATAGTTTACTTATTTGTTGTGTTGTTGTTATTATTATTGTCTATCTCTCTCCTGCTGACATCTGTTTTGTTCATTGATGTAACTCAAGATCCTAGAACAGTTCCTGGCACATAGTGGGGAAGTCAATAAATATTTCTGAATGAATGAATGAATGCATAAATGCATTATTTCATCTTTACAAAAACACTTTGAGATTGACATTATTATCCCCATTTTAGAGAAGAGGAGGTTGCAAAGGAGGTTGCAGAATTTGCCCATGGTTACGTAACTGGTAAGTAATAAAATTTGGTTTTGAAGGCAGATCTCTCCAGACTCCAAATCCTACACTTTAGAGTGGTCCCCAGAGCAGTGCTGTTCCATAACTGTCTGTTACGGTTGAGATAAGTGAAATTGAGTAAGTGAGTATTTGGAAACTTTTATAACAATTTGACATTCCTGCAACATCCAAGAAAGAGTATATCAGTGAACTTGGCTCATTGAACGAGGCATGGACCAGCTTAGAAGTTGTCACACTCGCCTGGTGAGTTACATGTGCTAAAATCTGCACACAAGACATACACAGTAGGGCCAATTACAATATGTCATATTTTAGGATTACTTTGTTAACTGTAACTGTAAAGTATATAAAAATCAGAGGCAATTTAGGAATATACCAGGGTGCCCAAAAAAATGTGTGGAAGTGGACACTTTGGTCAATATTGCTCAAGCAGTAGTTCGCCGTAATCAGAAGAGTCTGGACGCTGATGGTAACCACTTTGAGCACTTCTTGTAATTGCAGAAGTCAAACGTGACTTGTATTCATCTTTTGTTATCGGTATATGTTGAGTATTACAATTTTCATACAGTTTTCCCTTCTTAAAATATGTATACATTTTTTTGGCACCCTCTGTATTTGTTCTAATAATTTTTTATTTTTACAATGTTTTAATTTTTAAATTAAAAATTAGATTAACCTTATTAACTAAGTTAAGGAAGTAAATTTTAATTTTGAATTACATTTGACAAAACAAGCTTCACTGGACTTTTTTGTCAAGAAGACAAACCATCGCTGATTGCAACAGTTATAGTAAACCAAACGATGCTGATCAAAGTAAGTCCTGAAAAAATTAAGACCAAAAGAGTTTGTACTAGCTTTACTCAAAAAAATTTCCTTCAAATGCTAAGTTCAAGTTTGTAGCCATAACTAATGATAAAGTGCTTCAGAGTATATGACTAGTAGAGATTTTCTAGCTAAAAGAAGCAATAAAAATATCAAAATGTAAGCAGCATTTTCATACCAAACATAGAGAAATAAGTTCAAAGCTAGAAAAGAAATCTTGAAAAGAAGGACTTTTTATTTATTGAAATAAAAAGTCAACAGAAGCAGATGTTCAATTTTTCACATATAAACGTTAGTGCCATGCAGGCTTCTTAGAAAGTAGCCCTTCAGTTTGCTAAGACTGAAAAGTCATCTACAATTGCCAAGGTATTAGAGAAAGACGCAATAAAGATATCTGCTTGGAAATGTTGGGTGAATTGGGGGCAAAGCAGGTTAGCTCCAGTATCACTCTGCAACAACAGGAACAGACTAATTTATGGAAGACCAACTCATAGAAAACATAAAGCTTGCAAAGTGTTTTCCATTGCAACTTGATATGATTTACAAATATTAATATAGCCATTTTTAGTATATGTACAATTTCAATATGATGGAAATATTAAGGAAGAATTGATTTTTCAACCTCGTTGCTGAAAATGCAGCCAGCACTGGACTATGTGAAACAATGGAGAAAAATGTTTCACATAAAACATTGTCAACACATGTGTTTTAAAGTTTAGGTTTCATGGAGAGGTAATATTCTGATGGCTCAGCTGCAAATACAAGAAAACTTTCTGAGCAGGTACTCAGATTAAGGTGGCTCGAGAGTGTAAATCACTGCACTTTCCTTCATCTAGATAGTCTCTCCTCGAAAATAATGTCAGCTGATTGACATGTTAAAATCTGAGAATTACATAAAAGCTAATGCATTACATTTCAGATTATTCTCTAAATTTTGTGATAACATAGAAGCTGAACGTAAACAATGATTATTGCATGCTGGATGTGATGATAATCAAGAGGAAAGTTCTGTCAAGAATGTTTGAACTGTAGAATAAACTCTCAGTGTTTAGGCAGGATAAGAAAGCAGCTTAACCCAACTTTTTAAAGATATGAATTAGGCAGTTTGACATTTTTGTGTTATGTTTTCAGTATATTTTTGTAAGCTCTGTTCTTATCCCATGCAAGGACAGAGTACAGCATGTTTTCCGATGGCAGATAAGATCTAAAAACTGAAACAAAAATTAGAACCTGGGAAGAACAAAGATTGTTATGACATATTTTACAGATTGTTATGACATATTCCATAATTTTACAATTATCGTTGATTTAAGTAATGATCTTAATATTGCATATTGCAAAAAGTTTTCTATGAATACTTTACAGCTCTGATAAAACACTTTGAAGTTTATTATCCTTCAAAAAAAAATCCATGCACAGGAAATTCATGAATCTTTAATCTATCTCTTTCATAAAAAAGGTAATTTAAATTCAATTACACTTTACAAGATTAATTGTAAGAACTGCCTGCTGATGAAAGAGTGAAGATGAATTTTGAAAACACAGCACCGCTTGGTTCATTTTGGATAAAAGTTAAAAACAAATATCCTGAGCTTGCTGAAATTGCCTTAAAATATCTTCTTCTAGTTCCCTCACTACACTTATGTAAGACTGATCTCTCTATGAGTATTATTGGAAAAAAACACAAAAACATTTTAGGTATGCATTGTGCTCTGTGAGTAGTGATGTCTAGATTACTTAACAAGCAAGAAGCAAGCTCATTTGTTACAGCAAAACTTCAAGTATTGATATATATATTGTTTGTTCAAAAATGTACATAGGTATTTAATACGGGGAATTGTTACTTCACTCAACTTTAGTTGTGACTGTGGAATAACAAAAATTAGGTGTAATAATGATTATAATAATTACCTATATGTACACTTTCATAAATATGTATGGTTGGATGGCCTGTTAGCTCAGTTGGTTAGAGCGAGGTGCTAATGACACCAAGGTTGCTGGTTCGATCCCCGCATGGGCCCCTGTGAGCTGCATCCTCAAAAAAAAAAAAACAAAAAAAAATGATAAATGTGTATGGTTTCTGTAATTTGTTTTGTTATGTTATATTTGCTTTGATTATATTTATTGAAGTGAAATATAATTTGATGTCTGTTAAATTGAATGAAACAGTTAGGCTTGAATTTTATGTCTTAGTTTCTTTTTTATTCTATTTGTCTGGCATTTTAGTTTTGCTGCATTTTTACAAAAGTATCGGTTTGCTATGGGCTGGAAATTTTTTAAAATAACTAATCCTTGACCACAGATAGCTTGAGAAGCACTGCCCTAACTGCCTCCACTTAGGAGCCATGTTGGCCTACCAGGAAATCCACATCCATTTCAATCCTTTAGATGTGGGCTGGTCCAACTCACTCACTGACTCCTAGAAGGTATGGCTCAAAGGATTTCGCACACATTATTCCTTGACGTCCATGCACTCAGGCCTATTCACATAGACTCTACTTCCTGAGACCTCTGAAATCCCCAAGTCCTATCCTAGGACCCCAAACCAAAAGAAAGCATGATAGAGTTTTTCAGAATACTGAGAAATGCTGATGGAAATTTCTTGTTTCCTTTTAAGAATATAGCTGGAATGCACTGGGCCAAGGCAGAAGAGATGGGTTGAAATATCAAGCTGACATGGAGAAACATAGTGAAAATTGAGCAGAGCCTAATTATTAATGACAAAGAAGTTTGCCAGCAGGAAACAAGAGGCCAGAGACCTGTTAGGCCTTGGAAGAAAGGTTTGGCTTCTGCTTCCATGTACTACTTTGAAGGAGCCCTTCAGCGTGCCCTTGCCCCATTGGAGAAACGCTCAGAGATTTGGTAACATATTCCCTACACTCCAAACCACAAACACACACAAAAAATGAATCATCAATGACTGCGCACATGAAAGCTCTAAATTCTGTATTATGAGGCATCTCTTATGAACCGGGGACTTTATAGGAACCATCAATTTAATCCTTAAAACAACCCCATGAGCTAAATATCTTAGCCATATTTTACAGATGAGATCAATGAGTGTCATGCAGAGTCTCCAGTCCCGCTCCCCGCACAAGAACGCAGGACATGGTGAGGCCAAAAAGGAACACCCATGAAGCCATAGATAGGGGAGTCATACCACTATATTCTCTCTGGTGGCTGGGTTGGAGACACAGGAAGCAGGAGCCACACTATCCGCAAGCTGTCCTCCGCTTCTCTGCCAACCAACCCACCAACATAGCCACGGCAGTTATATCAGTGGCTAATGGCTAACCGGTAACAGCTGATGGCCAACTTGTCACAGCGGATGGCCATCTACTACCCAAAACAGTACCTTTCCATGTGAGGGCGAGCCTGAAAACTGCTTTCTGGGACTCCGTCCCCACAATGAGGTTCCAAGAATTTAAGGAAGTTACTTACCCTCCAATCCACCTTCTTTTCTCTTACTACATCGTCTCCCATTCTGATTCCATGTTTCCCTGAAAATAAGACCAGCTATTATATTAATTTTTGCTCCAAAAGATGCATTAGGGCTTATGTTCAGGAGATGTCATCCTGAAAAATCACGCTAGGGCTTATTTTCTGGTTAAGTCTTATTTTCGGGGAAACACGGTTGCTCCTGCCACTATTTGCTTGCATTCTGCTAATCTTTCATAATCCAGACTAGAGCTGTGGTCCTCGGCTTGGGTTTCATCTTGGAATCACCTGAGGAGCTTAAAGAAAGGATTGCTATCTGAGTGCCGTTCCCAGGGATTCTGGTTATCATCGATCTAGGATGTGGCCAATTAAATCATAATTACTTAACTTTAAAAAATCCTAACTAATTCTAATGTTCACCCAAAGTTGAGGATGACTGGCCTAGACAAAGCTGAGTTTGGTGGTTCTTTTCTATGGACCCATAGTAACTTATCTTTATTTACTCATTCATTTTAATTTTTTAATTACCTGTTATCAAATTTAACTTCACGGTATTGTTACTGCCTGTTGTCTGCTGTAGATTTTAAACTATTTGAAGGTAGGGACTTTGCTATTCACGTTTATTCATTCATTCATTAATTCATCCATTCACTAACTTAGCAAGTACTTATTTACTATGAGTCAGACTCTGTGATAGTACAGTAAGTCCTCACTTAATGTTGATAGGTGCTGTGACTTTAAGAGAAACAATGGGACGGAGGACCTGAAGAGACATTTCTCCAAAAAGGACATACAAATGGCCAATAGACATATGAAAAAATGCTCAACATCACTAATCATCAGAGAAATGCAAATCAAAACCACAATGAGATATCACCTCACCCCAGTCAGAATGGCTATCATCAACAAGACAAATAGTAACAAATGTTGGAGAGGCTGTGGAGAAAAAGGAACCCTCATCCACTGTTGGTGGGAATGCAGACTGGTGCAGCCGTTATGGAAGGCAGTGTGGAGGTTCCTCAAAAAATTACGAATAGAATTGCCATATGACCCAGCAATCCCTCTCCTGGGTATCTACCCAAAAAATCTGAAAACATTTAGAGATAAAGACACGTGTGTTCCAATGTTCACTGCAGCTTTGTTTACGGTGGCCAAGACATGGAAACAACCAAAATGTCCTTCGATAGATGAATGGATAAAGAAGTTGTGGTACATATACACAATGGAATACTATTCGGCAGTAAGAAAAGATGATATAGGAACATTTGTGACAATATGGATGGATCTTGAGAGTGTAATGCTGAGCGAAATAAGTCAGACAGAAAAAGCAGAGAACCGTGTGATTTCACTGATATGTGGTATATAAACCAAAAACAACAAAAGAACAAGACAAACAAATGAAGAAACAAAAACTCATAGACATAGACAATAGTTTAGGGGTTACCAGAGGGTAAGGGGGAGGAAGGAGGTAGTAAGTGAGGGTAAGGGGGATCAAATATATGGTGATGGAAGGAGAACTGACTCTGGGTGGTGAACACACGATGTGAGATATAGATGATGCATTACAGAACTGTACACCTGAAATCTATGTAACTTTACTAACAATTGTCACCCCAATAAACTTTAATTTAAAAAAAAGAAGAAATAAAAATTAGGCATATAAAAATTTTTTAAAAAGAGAGAAACAATGAACAACACAACTGATTTTATCATAGGCTAATTGATATAAAGAAGAGTTAACTTCCTAGGGCATCTTATCAAGGTTATAACAAAATGACATTGAACAAAACAGTGTTATTCAGAAACCTGCTATAGTTGGGAATACAACCGTGAACAAAATGCCTCATGCACTCAGGATTTAGTGCAGGAAACAGAAAATAAAAAGTCAACATATGTGTTCTTGTTTTCTATTGCCATGTAACACACAACCCCAAACTTAGTGGCATGTAGTGGGTGCTCCAATCTGCACGTTCAAGTTCTTTCCGCAGCTGCCTCTTGGGCACCCCTCACCTAGGAGTGCACAGAGCAATGATGCCATCTGCCCTCAAAAGGATGCATCTGAGGAAAAGGCCTGGAAGAGGGATAAGGACGCTTTGGGATTCTTGGGTCCCAGATATCTTGAGCAAGACTAGCTGCATGATTTGCGTGGCCCAATGAAAGATGAAAATGCAAAGCCCCTAATTCTGAAAGCAGGAAAAAAAGCACTGTTAAGGTTACTAAAATATAAAGCTTGCTCCCTTTTTCCATGCTCTCTCCCAACTTGTCATGGTGCTGTTTATTTGTCACTTAATGCCATTCTAAGTAAAGAAAAACTAAAATTTCAAATTATTAGCATGTCTTTTACCGTTCATCTTTATATCGTGCCGTGCCAGTTTTAAATGCAAACACAGAGCTTTTAACTCATATAAAGAATCACCAAAATTATACAATTCCTATTTTATAACCAGTATATGCATTTGTATTTCATTCTTACCAGAACAATGGGAAGCCTGCACAAAATTAACTCAACTGTTTTTATTTCAAAACATGATATATGCACATTCTACCAATAATCTCTACCTTCAGTGTAGTGATAAGAAGAACTGAAAGAAACAACAATCATATGTTAGCCTACTTTCCCCTTACCTTCTATGTCTTCATTTTCAACCACAGTGGTTAGTTAATACAGAAAAGTAAATGAGTAAGACAGGATATGATAGGGTTCCTTGGTCATCGGTGCTTTCTTAAAAGTGCTTTCTTTCTGCACTCAAAGCAAGTTCTAGTTCAAAGGGGAAGCAGTCTGTGCCCTCATTTCCTCAGTCATAGATGTAATACATTTACCTTGTACTTGCTTTAAGTCTCACTAAACTCCCACACATGTGGGTCCACCAGCATTCTCTGTTCGTGGGACATTGCAAACGCTGTATGCTAAAGCAGCAACCATGAGCGAAGAGATGTAGCATATAAGAGATAAAGTGTATCTCCTCTGCTCACATACATGGCCATTGTCCCAGACTTCATTCACAAACCACAAGGTCAAAGATAAAATCATTACGAATTAAGGGGGGGCCTTTCTGAGCACAGGTGGCATGCCCATGGAACTGGCCCTGACCCAGAGTTTGGTCTAGAAGGGTGGGGAATAGGCTCTTAGTGGACACGAGGTCTCAGTGAGCTAAGCTTCTCAGTGGCCATATATCCTTGGTCCCACGGATTCCTCACCTTCTGGTGAGGGCTGTGACCAAAAGAGGACCCAAGTAGGACCTTCCATTGGGCAGGTGCCAGGGCAGGAGCCCTGTTTCTTGTGCCCAGGTCTAAAGGCAAGACAGATGGTGACTTGTACCCCCAAAGGAAAGATGATGGGAATGACAGATTTTGGGACAGAAAAGAGTTGTTTCCTCCCAAGTGTATTGTACAGACTCAATACATATTGATGAATAAATGAATGCACAGTCAGCAAACAAGTGATTGTGCAATGAAATAGATGAGAGCATGTGTTTTCATGAAATGATACCTGACTTAGATTAGGAATGCAGGCCTATGTTCAAAGCCAACTCTCCCTCCTGTTCCCTACAATATGATTTTGTATATGCCCTAATTGTGTACCATTCATTCTATGCTATCACACCACACAAAGAACCACCAAAGCACCATCTTCCGTCTTCCTCTTTATATATAAATGATTTTTTAAATTACCCAAACTAACAAAATACTGAGCTCTGTGCTTTCTTGCCTCAATTATGTTTTTCATCATTATATTCCTTCTTCAACCTTGAGATTTACTTTTCTTAAATTGCACTCCCCACATCTGGGATACGAACCATTCTGTTGATACAGCAAATGCATATGATCAGGGAAATGTGCATCTGTTTTAATTCTCTAAAATCCAGGCAAGATTTGACCAAACAAATCACTAGGCCATTCAAAAATCCACTCTTTTCATTGAGTGTATTCATATGGAACTGGTAAGAAGTCAACACTAAGAAAGAAAATGTTGCTCACCTATTTTTTTTTTCTTGATGAACTAGCTGAAATATCTGGATCTTAACTGTACGCATTTCTTCAGTTTATTTAGGACAATGAATCTGCCTAAAATGTCCCACCACCAAAGAAAAATATTCATACAATTACTGAAATCAAAAACAAACTTTGAACTTTGAGAAGAATGAGACTTTACTTTCCATTGCAACCCTCTCTGTTCACTTTCATAGGTCTCATTGAATAAATAGAGCTTCTAGTTGCCCTTTTTGTTTTGGTTATTGCGTCTTAACCAGGTACCTTATACTCGGTCCCTAAAATCACAACACATGCCTATCAGTACTTAACCTTTATAAAGAAAAAATAATATTTTGCCTACTATACTTTGAAACCTTCAGAAATGCTCACTTCACTTTCATGACTGCAGCTCAACCCTGGGCTTTTTTCTTCAAAAAGGAGGGTCTTGGTTGGAAGACCTAACTCCTGTCTAGCTCACATAGGTAATTTCCATTCCCTTCAACAATTCTGAAGCTAGCTAATCAATAGAGATAATCCTGGATTTTAAAAGGCTATGCTAATTGCTCCAATTCCTTTTATTCACTAAATCCTTCTTTATTTCACCCTTCCATAAAAGAGAATGGTAATTTTTCTTTAGGAATCAATAAACTCGCCCAGAGCCATTGAAGCTTCCAGAAAAAGCTGACAGGTAAAATTTTTATTTTATCTTAACTTCTTTCCATATTCATTGATCCCACCACTGGCTCAAAGACAGAAAAACAAGACTGGATCTGGAAAAATAAAATACAGCCACCAGAGCTCAAAGTAATTAGTTAGACACCTCTAGTACAAGTGGTTGACCTGTTTTTGATGCACAGGAAACACTAAATTGTGATATGTTGATTGATTGATGTTTAAAAGGCAAGTGCCTGAGGGGAAATTTGAAATTTTTCTTATCATTGTATCCTTTTCAATTGTATAAAATACATGATTTTCTATAAATCACTCTCAAAATATGTTATGTCATTTTCATGTTTCAGAGAAAGGCAATTTAGACCCATTCTCCAGCAATTTGTGATGGAAATTTGACTGATGACAAGACAGTTCAACAGCAAATAACATTCACAAACATTTAGTGAGAAGTAGCTATGGGCCGGCCTCCTTACTAGATACCAGACACCTAGGGACACCTAAAATTGAGTCCTTGATTTCTAAAAGATCACAGTGAAGTGGGACATAATAGTATGATCATCATGAAATGCACAGAGTTGTAATACAGGTATGTACAGAGTAGTACAGTGACACAGAGGCCCAATAACAATGGATGGGGATTCAGTAGAGTGGTTAAGAGCATATTTGAATCCCAGATCTGTGATTCACACTGTGTGACCTTGCAAGCTACTTTGCCTCTCTGTGTCTGTTTCCTCCTCTGTAATAGTAATCATGATAATACCTATCTCATAAGGTTATTGTGAAAAGTAAATGAGTAACTTGGAAAAGTGTCTGGAATATAGCACTCAACAAACATTAGTCATTAAACATTATCAGATTGTGCATAAAAGGGAGTCTGAGATTTGACCTACAAAAGTAGATGGAGAGGTGCAGGCTTCATGTTATAAGACATGTATGGGGAATCCCATGTAACTCTGTGAGTGAAGAACAGGTTAAAAGAATGGAAACGTGAGCATAATATACACTGCTCTGGACTATGACATACATGACTCTTAGTTCTGCTTCTCACTGACTAGCTGGGTCCCTGAGCAGGTCAACCTGGCATGAAGAAAGTAGGTACTCAATACATGAGAACAAGTATTACTATGGGTGCATGGGAGAAAATGGCTTGAGATTGGCACTGAAAATCTGGCTGAGTTTACATTGTGGAGAGCTTGTATATTACATGTATTACTCAATCACTGCTGCTATAATGCTGTGTAACAAACAACCCCCCAAATATTAGTAGCTTACAAACAGCAAGCATTTCTTTTCTGACTCAAGTGAGTCAGCTGAGGCTTGGCTTGTTTCGGTTGATTTCTGCTTGGCCTGCTTGGGTTCAGTTCAGGTTGGCCCCAGGCTGCAGGCCAATCCTGCTTCACATATCTCATTCTGGAAACTGTAGCTATCTGTACAGAGCATACATTTCTGGGCATGCATTTCTCTTGACGAGAGCCGAAGCCAGAGAGAGGGATCTAAACCATATAAGCACATTTAAAGCCTGCTCCCATCACATCAGCCAAGATTCCACTGACCAATGCAAGGAACACAAGATGGGGAAGCATACTGTGTTCACATTACAGCAAGAATTGCAGTCACATGGCAAAGGGTATGGATGCATAATTCTAGTATAAGGACAGTGAAGAATTCGGAACAGTAATCCAATCTACATTATTTGGGAACTTTAATCCATTCTATAATAAAAAAAAGATCCATGAAAGACATTATATAAAGGAAATGACATGCTTAGATCTAAATTTTGGAAAATGCATCCTGGGGGCTATGCAGAAGGTAAATGGGGTGGGGAGGGACTAGTGCTTCTAGCCCACAGACCAGACAAGACATGGTTAGGATATGGGATTGCAGGAAGACGATAAATGTGAAAAAAGTTGATGAGTTTTAGGATTGGCAAGACTTGGTGACAAACTGGATGTGGCATGAGTGAGAGGGGGGCAGGGTTGGTGAGAGAAAAAAGGTGAACGTGACTCGGAAGTTCCAAGGTTAGGCAACTGAGGGGATGGTAACAGTATGTCCTGAAATAAGGAGAGTTGTTTTCTGAGGAAAACAATATAGGAAGATAATGAATCTAATTTTGAACAGTGTGATGGCTTTGTAATGTGTCGACCTGCCTAGGCTAATCTCTATTTCCTAGAATTCCTTTCTCTGAATGTTTCTGCTTAGGATTGATCACAGGAGACACTTTTTTGTGCAATTCAGAAGGTTGACATTGTTTTGTTATGCTCGGAAGGTCAGTGCAAGGGCACCAGCTGATGTAACAATTCATCCACATTGTCACTTCCATGTTGGCTCACCTGCTTGGTGTAGGGCAGCACCTGGGCCTGCAGTTCCTCCCCTTCTACCTTATCTTATCCACCTTCTGCTTCTCTGACTTCTGGACCACGTGCATGACTAGCTCCATAGCAGAGAATGCCAGCTTCTCCTGCAGGACACCCATATCATCGAAGTTGTAGGCATAGGCCAGAGAGAGACTGGCCCGGGCTCTAGTGCTTTCTCACAGATTCCTATTTGTCCTTGATCCACCCCATGTTACAGCCATCTTCCCTTCCCAACTGCTTGCCTTGCTGACTTCAAGCTTGAGAATCCAATGTAAAGACTACAGCTTTACACAAACCATCTACCAACTTCTACAAGTGCAAAAGTTCACACCACAATAAAAATGAGAACACCTGGGACCAAATCTTTGTTTCTAAATATCATTTCCCACGAAAAGGAATCAAGAATCCTTGGACAAATGATTGATTCCAGGGTTAGGATATAGAAAGTATAAGATAAGCCTGAAACATTATTGTGTCTGTCTGTGTGTGTGTGTGCCAGAAAGTAAGTGTTCAGAAATTTATGGTGTATGTCAAAAGTACACAGGAGCCAGCCTGAAGAAGATTTTACTGGCCAAATCTGAGAAAATTTAACGTCAAAATATATCATATAGCAATGAATTATAACACACTGAATAAAAGTAAAAATATGTGGATCCATATTGATTGATAGATAGATGAAAAAAGAGTTCTTTCCTACATGCTAACTAATACCAATAAATCTAGATAGAATGATGACTTAGAAAACCATTTTGCACCAAGAATGAGAAAAATGGATATTATGTGCCTCTTTGTACGAGGCATCAAGAAGGATCAATACCACTTAGGCAGTATTCCTGTCAAAAATGCATAAACTGAATCTAATCATAAGGAAGCATCAGATAAACTCAAACTGAGGAACATTCTACAAAATATCTGGCCTCTACTTTTTATAATTGTCAAGGTAATGATAGTCAAAGAAAGCCTGAGGAACCATATCAGAATAAAGGATACTAAAGAAACATGAAGTGAAAATGAAAAGGCATAATCCTGGATTGGATCTGGAACCAGAAGAAAAAGTACTATAAAAGTTATTATTAGAAAGAGGGGTCAAAATGGCGGCGTGAGGTGAGCCTCTGTAAAGCTTCCCTGGAATTTACAACTAATTGAACAACAATAACTCCACAAAGGACTCCCTGCACAGCAGACAGGCAAGACGAAGAGGCCCACTACTGAAATCACCTAAAGGTGGGAGATTTGCGCCAGCGGCGGAGGGAAGGGAGAAGTGCGGAGATGGAGCCGAGGACGCAGGATGCAGACCTAGCTCAGTGCGCCGAGCTCGCTGCTTCCCGGAACTACCGCAGCTGCGGGAGAGGGAAGAACTCGGACTGCTAGGGCTCCGCTTATGGCCCACAGGGCTGAGGGGGCAGCATATAACACGGCTGGGCCCAACGCTCACAGCAGAGACATCAGAGAAAAGACTGAGGCAAGAAGACTGAAAACGGTGGTTTAAGCCCGCACTGCCGAGCAGAGAACAGAAGCCTTAGGCACTGAGACTAGCTGCCCCCTCCCTACCCTCCCTACGCTCGCCCCGCCCCCACCTGCGCGGTGCTACAGCAGAACACTAGCAGTGTCAGATCAAAAGAACAGAATATTTGCTGTTCTGAGAACTGTGGACCGCAGACACAGATTCGCAGCCCAACTAGTTCCAGCAAAGGGGAGGGAGCTGTGGAAGCAGGACCGGCTGTGGTGGTGGTTGCTGCCATTGCTCTGGGCCACCTCTCACAACTCACCCCACCCCTGGCCCCTCCTATCTGGGCGGACCCCTGCAGGAGTAAAAAGAACTGCTGAAACACACGGGCTCTGAATATGGTGCAGGAAGAGCTTTGGAACTTCAAAAGCTCTCTGCACACTCACACGGACACTGCACCCTGTGACCCAGGCGAACTATTAACAGAGGAGAAGCCTGTCTCCCAGGGAATCCCCCCATTCTGTGAGAAGCTGGAATAGTGGAGAGAAAACATAGCACTACCTTGTGAGAGAAAAAAAAAAAGGCTGCAGTTGGAGAGAAAATAAAACATTCTACCAACAAGTACTGGAAAACAAAAGAAAGACTGCTTCCTATCAAGCTGTTGCAGATGCCACTCCTGTAGATGTCCAGGAAGAGAAATAATAAATCAGTAATTGCCATGAATAACCAAGGCAACAAGACAGCTCAGAAAGAAAGTGAAAAGTCTCCAGAAAAGGAACTTAAAGATATGGAACTCTGTGACTTAAATGACAGAGCATTCAAGATTGCAGTTCTGAAAAAACTCAACGAGATACAAGAAAACACAGAAAGGCAGTTTAAAGAACTCAGAAACACAATCAAAGAACAACATGAGCATTTTACGAAAGAGATTGAAATTTTAAAAAAGAACCAAATAGAATTTCTGGAGATTAAGAACTCAATAGAAGAAATAAAGAATGAAATAACCAGCTTAGGTAGTAGAGTTGACGAGATGGAGGAAAGAATCAGTGACATCGAAGACAGAAATCTGGAAATGACACAGATGGAAGAAGAAAGAGACTTGAGACTTAAAAGAAATGAAAGAACTCTACAAGAACTTTCTGACTCCATCAGAAAGAGCAATAAAGAATAATGGGCATACCAGAAGGAGAAGAAAGAGAGAAGGGAACAGAGAATATATTCAAACAAATTGTTGATGAGAACTTCCCAAACTTGTGGACAGAACTGGATCCTCGAATCCAAGAAGCAAATAGAACACCTAATTACCTCAATCCCAACAGGCCTTCTCCAAGGCACATTGTACTGAAGCTGTCTAAAATCAACAACAAAGAAAGAATCCTCAAGGCAGCCAGGGAAAAGAAGACGGTAACCTACAAAAAAAAGCCCATTAGATTACCATCAGATTTTTCAGCAGAAACTCTACAAGCCAGGAGGGAGTGGAACCAAATATTCAAACTATAGAAAGAGAGAAATTATGAGCCAAGAATAGAATATCCAGCAAAGATATCCTTTAGATATGAAGGAGGAATAAAGACCTTTCCAGACATACAGAAGCTGAGGGAATTTTCTAATACACGACCTGCAATACAAGAAATACTAAAGGAGGCTATTCGACCACCATCAACAGGGACAATTTGTGGCAACCAAAACATAAAAAGGGAGAGAGTAAAGACCTGAACCGGAATATGGGAATGGAGAAAGTAAGCGTGCTGAAGAAAATGGAAGATTCTGAATATCAAACTTTCTTTTACATAAACTTAAGGGTAACCAATCAAAAAAAAATCCAGAACTGAAATATATACTATAATAAAAGAAGAAACAGAGGGAAACATCATAGATTACCACCACACAGAAATAATAGACAACAACAAAAAGGCAAAGAAACATTGGAGACACAGCCTTACCAGAAAACTAAAGATAGAATGACAGGAAATCCTCACATATCAATAATCACCCTAAATGTAAATGGACTGAACTTATCAATAAAAAGGCACAGAGTAGCAGATTGGATCAAAAACCTAAACCCAACCATATGATATCTCCAAGAGACACATCTCAGCTACAAGGACAAGCATAGACTCAAAGTGAAAGGGTGGAAATTGACACTCCAAGCAAATGGTACCCAGAGAAAATCAGGTGTAGCCATAATGATATCAGATGAAACAGACTTCAGGGTGAAAAAGATAACAAGAGACAAAGATGGGCATTTCATAATGGTAAAGGGGACTATGCAACAAGAAGACATAACAGTCATCAATATTTATGCCCCCAATCAAGGAGCACCGAAATACACCAAGCAACTACTAACAGAACTAAAGGGAGAAATTGACCAAAACACAATTATACTAGGGGACTTAAATACATCATTGACAGCTATGGATAAATCATCCAAACAGAAAATAAGTAACGAAATAGCAGCCCTAAATGACACATTAGATGAAATGGACATAATTGACATATATAGAGCACTTCATCCTACAACATCAGAGTATACATTCTTTTCTCGTGTACATGGAACATTCTCAAGGATAGACAATATATTGGGACATACAATCAGCCTCAGCAAATTTAAGAAGATTGAAATCATACCAAGCATATTCTCTGATCACAAGGCTTCGAAATTGGAAATCAACTGCAAAAAGAAAGCAGGAAAAAACACAAGTACATGGAGACTAAACAACATACTTTTAAAGAACGACTGGGTCAAAGAAGAAATTAGAGGAGAGATCAAAAGACACATAGAAACAAATGACAATGAAAATACATCCTACCAAAATTTTTGGGATGCAGCGAAAGCAGTTTTAAGAGGGAAATTTATATCATTACAGGCCTATCTCAAGAAACAAGAAAAATCCAAAATAAATAACCTCATGTTACACCTTCAAGAACTAGAAAAAGAAGAACAAATGAAACCCAAAGTCAGCAGAAGAAAGGAAATATTAAAAATCAGAGCAGTCGGGCTGGCCCGGTGGCTCAGGCGGTTAGAGCTCCGTGCTCCTAACTCCGAAGGCTGCCGGTTCGATTCCCACATGGGCCAGTGGGCTCTCAACCACAAGGTTGCCAGTTCAATTCCTCGAGTCCCGCAAGGGATGGTGGGCTCTGCCCCCTGCAACTAAGATTGAACACGGCACCTTGAGCTGAGCTGCCTCCTGGATGGCTCAGTTGGTTGGAGCCTGTCCTCTCAACCACAAGGTTGCCGGTTCGACTCCCGCAAGGGATGGTGGGCTGTGCCCCCTGCAACTAGCAACGGCAACTGGACCTGGAGCTGAGCTGCGCCCTCCACAACTAAGACTGAAAGAACAACAACTTGAAGCTGAACAGAACCCTCCACAACTAAGACTGAAAGGACAACAATTTGACCATTGTTCCCCAATAAAGTCCTGTTCCCCTTCCCCCAATAAAATCTTTAAAAAAAAAAATCAGAGCAGAACTAAATGAAATAGAGAATAAAAAGACAATAGAAAAAATTAATGTGACGAAGAGCTGGTTCTTTGAAAAGATTAACAAATTTGACAAAACCTTGGCTAGACTCACTAAGATAAAAAGAGCGAAGACACTAATTAACAAAATCAGAAGTGAAAAAGGGGACGTTATCACAGACACCACAGAAATACAAAGGATCATCCAAGAATACTATGAAAGACTATATGCCACCAAATTCAATAACCTAGAAGAAATGGACAAGTTCTTAGAAACATATAGCCTTCCAAGGCTGAACCATGAAGAACTGGAAAATCTAAACAGACCGATCACCAGTAATGAAATTGAATCAGTCATCCAAAACTTTCCCAAAAGCAAAAATCCGGGACCTGATGGCTTCACTAGTGAATTCCACCAAACCTTCAAAGAGGATCTAATACCAATCCTGCTCAAACTCTTCCAAAAAATGGAAGAGACAGTACTCCCTAACTCATTTTATGAGGCCAACATTACCCTGATACCAAAACCTGGTAAGGACAACAAAAATAGAAAACTACAGACCAATATCTCTGATGAATACAGATGCAAAAATCCTAAACAAAATTCTAGCAAATCGAATACAACAATGCATTAAAAAGACTATTCATCAACACCAAGTGGGGCACAAGGATGGTTCAACATCCGCAAATCCATCAATGTGATACATCACATAAAAAAAAATAAAGGACAAAAATCATATGATTATTTCAATTGATGCAGAAAAAAACATTTGACAAGATACAACATCCATTTATGATTAAAACATTTAAGAAAATAGCTATAGAAGGAAAATACCTTAACATAATAAAGGCCATATATGACAAACCCTCAGCTAATCTCATAATTAATGGTGAAAAACTGAAGCCCTTTGCTCTACGTTCAGGAACATGACAGGGCTGTCCCCTATCATCTGTGCTTTTCAACATAGTGTTGGAAGTCCTTGCCAGAACAATCAGGCAAGAGAAAGAACTAAAAGGCATCCAAATTGGGAATGAAGAAGTTAAATTATCCCTCTTTGAAGGTGACATAATGCTATATATTGAAAACCCAAAAGACTCCACAAAAAGCTATTAGAAACAATCAACGAATACAGTAAAGTTGCCGGCTACAAAATCAATGTACAAAAGTCCATTGCATTCCTATATACTAACAATGAAATCTCAGAAAAAGAAATACAAAAACAATTCCTTTTGCAATTGCAGCAAAAAGAATAAAATACCTAGGAATAAATTTAACCAAGGATGTGAAGGACCTATATGCTGAAAACTATAAGACATTTTTGAAAGAAATTGAAGAAGACACAAAGAAATGGAAAGATATTCCGTGCTCATGGATCGGAAGAATCAACATAGTTAAAATGGCCATATTACCCAAAGCAATATACAGATTTAATGCAATCCCCATCAAAATCCCAATGGCATTTTTTAAAGAAATAGAACAAAAAATCATCAGATTTGTTTGGAACCACAAAAGACCCCGAATAGCCAAAGCAATCTTAAGAAAAAAGAACAATACTGGAGGTATCACATTCCCTGACTTTAGCTTGTACTACAGGGCTACAATAATCAAACAGCATGGTATTGGCAGAAAAACAGACACATAGACCAATGGAATAGAATTGAGAACCCAGAAATAAAACCACATAAATATGGACAGATAGTTTTTGACAAAGAAGCTAAAAACATACAATGGAGGAAAGACAGCCTCTTCAATAAATGGTGCTGGGAGAATTGGATAGCCACGAGCAAAAGAATGAAATTGGACTGCTATCTGTCACCATGTACCAAAAATTAATTCAAAATGGATCAAAGACTTAAGCATAAGACCTAACACAATGTTTCCTTTCTGCATAGAAGAAAACATAGGTACTAAACTTATGGATCTTGGGTTCAAAGAGCATTTTATGAATTTGACTCCAAAGGAAATGGAAGTAAAAGCTAAAATAAACGAATGGGACTATATGAAACGTAAAAGCTTCTGCACAGCAAAAGAAACCATCGACAAAATAAAGAGGCCACCAACTGAATGGGAGAAGATTTTTGCAAACAGTGCCTCCGATAAGGGGCTAATATCCAAAATATACAAGGAACTAATGCAACTCAACAACAAAAAAACAAACAACCCAATTGAGAAATGGGCAGAGGACCTGAAGAGACATTTCTCCAAAGAGGACATACAAATGGCAAATAGACATATGAAAAAATGCTCAACATCACTAATCATCAGAGAAATGCAAATAGAAACCACAATGAGATATCACCTCACCCTAGTGAGAATGGCTATCATCAACAAGACAAATAGTAACGAGTGTTGGAGAAGCTGTGGAGAAAAAGGAACCCTCATACACTGTTGGTGGGAATGCAGACTGGTGCAGCCACTATGGAAGGCAGTGTGGAGGTTCTTCAAAAAATTACGAATAGAATTACAGTATGACCTAGCAATCCCTCTCCTGGGTATTTACCCAAAAAATCTGAAAATATTTATACATAAAGACATATGTGCTCCAATGTTCATTGCAGCTTTGTTTACAGTGGCCAAGACATGGAAACAACCAAAATGTCCTTCGATAGATGAATGGATAAAGAAGTTGTGGTATATATACACAATGGAATACTATTCGGCGGTAAGAAAAGATGATATAGGAACATTTGTGACAACCTGGATGGATCTTGAGAGTGTAATGCTGAGCGAAATAAGTCAGACAGAAAAAGCAGAGAACCATGTGATTTCACTGATATGTGGTATATAAACCAAAAACAACAAAAGAACAAGACAAACAAATGAGAAACAGAAACTCATAGACACAGACAATAGTTTAGTGGTTGCCAGAGGGTAAGGGGGCCGGGGGGTGGGGGGTGGGAGATGAGGGTAAGGGGATCAAATATATGGTGATGGAAGGAGAACTGACTCTGGGTGGTGAACACACAATGGGATTTATAGATGATGTAGTACAGATTTGTACACCTGAAATCTATGTAATTTTACTAACAATTGTCACCCCAATAAATTAAAAAAAAAGTCATTATTGGGAAATTAGCAATATTTGAATAAAGTATGTTGATTAGATAATAGATATGTACGAGGTGTGATCAAAAGATACAGTGAGTGTTTAAATAAAAAAATGTGTTACAAAAAAACACACATTGCCATTAATCGCCCCCAAAATACACCCCCTCGCTTCAAACACCCTTATCCCATCATTCTTGCCACTTTCTGAAGCAGTTCTGGAAGTCCTCTTTTGTGAGTGCCTTTACTTCACCCTCCTTCATGAGAACGCTCCATGTCACACAACCCTTCAGGTATACATCAATTTCTGTCAAATAAAAACATTACAGTGTGTCCTCATCCAGTTTATTCACTGGATCTGGTATTGTGTCACTTCTGGCTGTTCCCCAAAGTTAAAATGACCATGAATGGAAAACATTTTAAATCAATTCAGGACATCTAGTGCAACGACAGTGCAACTAAAGACACTCACAAAAGAGGACTTCCAGAACTGCTTCAGAAAGTGGCAAGAACGATGAGATAAGTGTGTTCAAAGCAAGGGGGAGTATTTTGAGGGCGATTAATAACAATGTGTCTCTTACTGTAATAAATTTTTTCAATTTAAACATTCACTGCAGTTTTTGATCATACCTCATATTAATATGAGTTTTGATCATTATAACATGGCTATGCAAGAAAATGTCCTTAGGAAATACACACGGTTGAAGTATTTAGGGGTAAAAGGATATGATGTCTGCCAGTTACTCTTTATTGACTGAAGATATGTATCACAAGAGAGAAAAGGGGGGTGGAGAGAAAGAAGGGGAGGGAAAGTAAGAATGGGAGGGGAGGGGAGAGGAGCGAGAATGAGAATGACAAAGCCAGAAGCCAACGTGGTAACCTGTTAGCAATTGGTAAACTGAATGAATGATATATGGGAGGTTTTTGTTTTACTCTTTCAACTTTTCTGTTAGTTTAAAATTATTTAAAAATACAAGTAAAAAGACCTTTGGATTTAACAACATGGAGGTTATGAGCAACCATGACAGGAGAGGTGTCAGCAGAGTGCTGGGCAGGAAAACATTATTGGGATCTGGTGATGAGAGAATGGGAGATTAAGAAATGGGAATCAACTAAGAGACGACTCCTTCAGGGAGTTTTGTTTAGCTGAGGGGAAGGTGTAGTTAAGAGGGCTGTTGTCGTCATTGTTTTTAATACGATACATCTTAAATATGTGATGGGAATGTTTTTATGATGATGCAGTAAGAAAAGAAAAAGGGATGATACATGAAAAAGGGATAAGTGACAGGAGAAAAATCACTGAGTAGGCACAAGGGGATGGGATCCAGTGATAAGGAGGCCATTTGGAGTTCAGCCATTAGTAGGAGTTCAGCCATTTTGTCCACTGTATAGGAAGAATACATAGGTAGAGCTGCAGTTATGATGACAAGCAGTGGAAAGATAAAGCTATTCTCTTCATTTCATTTCTAATAGTTCAGTGGAATAAGAATTGAGAGCACGCGCTGAGAGAGTGAGGAGGCAGAAAGGGGTGCTGAACTTTGAGGAGAAAGGTCTATATTAGTTATCTCAGATAAATGAATGAACTATGAAATTTATTAAGATTGCTCAGCAGTGCTGAGAGTCCACTTCAGATTTTTTTTTTTTAAAATCATGAACTTATAGCAGCAACTCAACAGAATCTCCACACCCAATGAGGAGAACTAAGGAATTCAGAACAATGCTCCAGCCAAAAAGCTGGACAAAATATTTTTTTTAATTTTCTTAAAAGCATCAAGTAGGTAACAAAACAGTGAAGAGAGACTAATCTGAGAAGAAATTCCGGAAGGTGACAGCAACATTTAGGTTGCTTTTGTGCCCGGGAAAGGGGAACATTGTTAATCCTGACTCGGCAGCTGAGAGAGAGAGTTATACTTTGACAGATTCTCAGGACTCAAAAAACAAAAGTCAGAGTCTAGGGCCTGTCAAGGGTGCGGACATTGGTAAACCATTCTAGGAGTCAGAAAAAACTAGAAGCAAACCCACCATGAACTTGTAGCCCAGTCTCAAGTCATCCAGGAGGATCAGAAAACTTCCTGCCCTGAAACTGAATTGAGTGATCCTGAATCGCTAGTACCCCCATGTCCCTGGCAGTAGCAAAGAAAATTCTCTGGAGGAGAAATTATGTTTTCAAATATTAATACAATCTGAAGCATACAAGCAAGCAGATCCTCCATTACCTTACCCCCACACATACACACTTTTCCAACAATCTCTTCCCAACCTTCTGTTTTCCACACCCAATCCCCACTACCCATCCAATCTTCTTCAGATTCTTGCAGTTTCTGTTCTGCTTGAGCTGCTTTCCAGTTCTCTGCCTTTGCTTATGTCCTCTTTTTTTAATTTATTAAGTTATTGGGGTGACATTCATTAATAAAAGTATATAGGTTTCAAATGTACAATTCTATAACACATCTGCTTTGTGTGTTCACCACCCAAAGTCAAATCTCCTTCTGTCACCATACATTTGACCCCCTTTACCCTTTTCTACCTCCCCCCATTCCCCTTTCCCTCTGGTAACTACAGGAGGTATCACACTCCCTGGCTTCAAATTATACTACAAAGTGACAATAATCAAAACAGCATGGCATTGGCATAAAAACATACACAGACCAATGGAACAGAAATGAGAGCCCAGAAATAAACTCACACATTTATGGGCAAATAACTTTCAACAAAGGAGCTTCTGTCCTCTTTTTTGTCTAGAATTTCTTTCCCACCACTTTTTTTAAGAAAAACACAATGACTGAAACAAGATGTAATTTTATTTCTTGCTCATCTAAGAGTCCAAGGTAGAAACTCCAGTGCTTCCTAAAGATACTGCTTCCATTTCTCAATCCAGGCAGCTGCTTCAGCACTCCCATCTCTCAAGCAGTCCTCTTCCCCACCATTTCTGCCTGCAAAAGCCAAGTTCAAAGCCCACCTACTCTATTAAATTGCCCTGGCCACAAAGTCAAAATTAATCCGTCCCTTCCCTTCATTCATTTGTCCTTTGATTCTAACACCTTCTGTTGCATATTATAGTTGTGTGTTGCTCACTCCCTGCTGTTTTGTGAGTCTAGAGAGGGCAGACACTGTGTCTTGTCCATCTCTGTGCTGTCTGCATCATTGACCTTGCTCTCTGCACTGAGTAGGTGTCCCTGAATGTTTGCTGACTTGAACTGTGACAGCTGGGTAAGGGTCGAAGCTGAAGTTGAAAGCTACAGATGCTCTCTTCCAGTTTCTGGTTCTAATCAAGTAACGTTCCCTGGTTTTACCCAACTTTGAAAAAGTTAGTTTCAAGGTCAGCAATGAGGCAATATTCTGCCCGTTTTATTTTATGAGCAGACACAAAGATTAGGTTTGCTTTTTCCTTTTTAGTTCTCCTAACATTGAGCTGATTGATGGAAGGTAGAGGAAAATAATAAACCTTTATTCACAGAACTACAAAACCCTCCCCAGCTGCTGCCTCCTTCCCTCTCTGGAGATAGATGGGGCCATAGCTATCATGAGATATATATAGCAGAGGGATGTTTTTCCAGTAATCTCTCTGGTACTCATCTACATCTTGACTACTTCTTGATAAAGATATCACCCTCTAGATAGAACCTGTCAGCGAAACAAGCAGGCCACTTATACATTTAACTGTTGTGTTTCTTAATAAGAATAGCAGCTTCTGAAGAAAAATTGACTGCTCCTTTCAGGGCAACAATTTTCCAGCCTTAGAGAGGAAGCATACTAGGTCAGACCAAGTAGAAATTCCAGAAATAAATTAGTCATAATGCACCATGCCACGGCACTCTCCTGTTCTTTATTTCTGCAGTGATAACTGGCTGGGGCACAGCTGACCAAGAGGGAAGCCAGAAGAAGCCATACGTTCAGGTAAGCAATGTGATGCCAAGGGAAGGGCCTCAGAGTCCAAATGCAGCACTCCAGCTGGCTGTGGACAAGCCCTGTTACAGTTAGCTTTCACTGCAAACCAAGACTTTCTATGAGGTTGGTGCAAAAGTAATTGCAGTTTTTGCAATGATTTTCAACCTCTTAAACGACAATTACTTTTGCACAACCTCATAGAACTGAGTGGCTTAAAACAACAAATGGGTATTCCTTCTCACTCTTCTGTGGGCCAGTGAGGCAACTCTTCTTCCCTGAGCCACTTTCCTGACCTCTGTGGAGCTCGCACTGTGTCTGGGGCCAGCTGGTGGCTCAGCAGGGCCTGGATGGACTAGGATGGCCTCATTCACATGTCTCGAAACTGGCTCAGCATCAACCAGAACAATGGGGATAACTGCCATGCGTGTCTCTCATCACCCAGCAGGCTAGCTCAGGCTCGTTCACATGGTGGTCTCAGGGTTCCAAGTGCAGCAAGACGGTGAGTCTTAGCACATGGGTTTTCAAGCCTCTGCTGGGGTCGGGTTGCTGGGTCACCAGCCAGCCCAGATGCAGGAGGTGGAGAAACAAAGGCCACCTCTGAAAGACACGATCAGCAAGGCCACACTGAACAGGGGTACGCGTATACAGGGGTGGGAAGAGTCTGTGGCTGTTTTTGCAATATACCACAGGCCCTAGCCTCCACTACCTTTTCCTGCCTGAATTATCTCTCCTTTGTCACTCTCCCAGTAGGTCACAGCAGAAAAACAAGCAACTGAAAAAAGAAAGCAGTACTGACTGACTCTCATGGAGCCCTTTCACACGGGCTCCTTGTTGGTTTTGCTGCCTGCCCGCCTTGGAAGGCAATCAAAGCAAATACCTGTAAAGGAGAGATAAAGCACATGCTGGGAGCACAAAAGCTCCATCCAGGTCTACTTGTCTGGAGATAGAATGGGGGAGGGCAAGTGGCCCATTTCCTCAGGAGTGGACTGCTGAGTGGGCGACAAAGGAGACATGGAAGGGCCAGGCTGCCTCCGTGCCTTCCTTCCCTCCACCCATCAGTTCAGGGGTGTCAGGGTCCCTCTGAAGCCCCATTTCCTGGAAAAGTGAGCAGTGTGGTTTAAAAGGTAGATGATTGCACACACGAATTTCATTTGCAAAGAGTAGTGTTAATATTTTACATTTACCATTTTATTTGGAGGTAGTTGCAAGCACACAGAAGAGTTGCAAGAATATGGATAGTATACAAAACAGCTGACTCTTTATCCAGAGTCACTCTTTGTTAATATCTTGCCTCATTTGCTTTATCACACAGAGAGCAGGTCCTCAAATAACATCATTTTGTTTATTTGTTCGTTTAACATCATTTCATTATGTCATTGATGAGATGCTAAAGAAACTTAACTCTTGTTTATATCAATTAGCCTATGGTAAAAGTGGTTTTGTTATACATCATTTCTCTTAAAGTCACAGAATCTATCAATGATATTAAGTGAGGAATTTATATATATATATATATATAATCTCCATTACTCTCAAATGACTCAGTATATATAAATATATATCCATACATATACTCGTATGTGTATATATAATATATATAATATATATATATATGTACACTGAACCATTTGAGAGTGAATTACATACATCGTAGCTCTGTACCCTAAATACTTCAGTATATTTTTTCTAAGTCTATTTCTCAAAGAGAATATCCTTTAAAATTCAGAGAACATTGAAGAGGGGCCCCTCCGTCTAATACACCACAGAGCTCAGCTGGGAAAAGCCCTCTCCCATGTGCTCCCCTGTCTTCTCTGAGGCCATGAGAGCCTCCCTCCATTCCCTTCTACAAGTGTAACCCAGAGGGAAGAAAGGAACAGCAAACAATAAAAAGAGACAGGAAAGAGAGAGAGCATTTAGCCTCAGGAAAAGTATGAAAAAGCAAGACATTCATGATTGCTTCAGGGAAATCAAACCATTGGGAGGGGGTTAAGAATGCTTCAAGTTGTTTTTTATTTCAAACTGGGATGAGGAGGACGGAAAGCTTTATGCTAAAAAGAAACGCATGGAGGTTTTAAAGGACATGGACAAACACCCCGAAGGTACACATTCTCTACTTGATTAATTTGCTTAAGACTGACATTCAGGAAAGTCATGGGAAGCCTTAAAAACCAAAGGCATCTCTGTGGTGCACATTGAAATGATATGTCTTTTCTCCTAAAGATGTTCTAGCACCATTTTCCTCATTTTGAATCAACTGGACTCATGGTATAAGAAGCAGCACTCTCCAGCTCAAGGGGTCCTGATTGCGGCTTGCTGGCCTCTAGTGGCCAAGAACCTTCCAGCTCGTGTCTCTTGCCTGGCTTTGTTGTGACTTCAGTAAAGAGAGCGGGGGAGGCTGGGGACAGCGATTCATGCTAAGTGTCTTAGTTATTAACCATGTGGAGAGCTTCTGGGGAATATTGGACAGACTATCTGCTTTATTACCAAGACCACAATTTACCTGGATAAGAAATTTTCTTTGGCCCAGAACAAACTATGGAGGCAGCATTTAGACGCAAACTCAAATCTCTTGTTTCTAAGAGGTGGATAATGTTCTAAAGATAATGTTTTCCAATTTGTCTGATAAAAGGTGCAAAAACAGATGGCAGACAAAATATGTTTGGAGCAGACTCTCATGAGCCTGTGAAGAGGAAAATCAAATGGCAATAACGTAAGTCAAAAAAGTTTGTAAACTCTAAAGAAGTACATACATATACAACATTATTCTTAGAAAAACATCAGTGATCATGTGGCCTCCATAATAGATTCTTGGACTAGCATTTGCAACTTCTCCAAGCTGCGCTTTACTCATCTGGGAACTGCTGAATTTCCTGATTTTGCCAAAATTACATGAGTCGTAGGTGAAGTACTTACTTTACCTTTTACTGCGCACAACTGACATATTAAAGATTGAATACATGTATTATTATTATTTTATTGTTTTTATTGTTATTATTCTCTAAGAAATATAGTCCCATCTTCAGTTTTATGACCGACCAGGAGACTCTTTCCCTAAATTGGAATTCTACTTCATAGTTTAATTTACAAAGGTTTTTCAAGTACATGGTGATCCCATTTAATTAAGACACCACCTAAAGTTCCTCATAAAATTCTCAAATATATGGAACAATAGGTCTTCTAAGGGGAAAGATTGATTGAATGGCCACTTGATGTGAAGATACTCTGCAAGGGATCTAAATGGACTTTGGGGGATTGACAAAAGGGACTGTAAAGCCCTTGCAAGCCTAAAATTCTGCATCACATGGTTCTATGACCTGCTTTATTGCCTGCAAATTCATGAGCAGAGGTAAACAGCAGAAGAGGCCAGAGACACATCTCAGCACAAGCTCATGGTCAAGCCTGTGCAACACTGGGGAGGAACACCATCCTTTCCTCCTCAGATACAGGTACTCTGATCCTTCCCAGTCATACACGGATGCTCTTGGAATGGCACGAAGGCTGCCAGTGACTGCAGCCTGCCTCCCACCCCCCAGTGGCCTGTGCTGAGAATATTTTCCAAGTGAAGAAAAAATTGGCATCAAGCTGAAGGAAGTCAAAATAGTAAGATTTTGCAGGATGGCTGAGATAACTAAAACAGACCTAAGTAAATAATTGATAGTAAAAACTGGCAAGGATGATTTAGATGTCAACCTGATTTTTGCGTGAAGTAAATAACATAAATTCTCAGTATTTTGGAAGAAAATAATGCAAATAATATCAGATAATTTGTTTGTCAGTTCTATCTGACAGCAATAGAGTTAATAGAACTCTGTGATTAGTGTGCATAGGAAGAAACCCTATATGCTTGTATTGGGACATAGAACCTACATATTCTTAATCCTTCTTTATGGACAGGCGGAATAACAAGTTGGAGGGTTAAGTACAGCAAATAATAATAATGGGTCATAAATTACTAAGACTTCATCATAATAAATTAGCAATAGTTAGATATATAGCACATTTATCGTTTGGATTACATGGCAAAAATATAATAATATCAAAACAGCTCATGTTTGTTGAGCACTTACTGAATACCAGATGCTATACAAAGTGACTTTCATGCATCATCTCATTTAATCCTTGAGACAGATAGTGTATTATCCCACTTTACAGATGCCACTGGGGTTCTTATATAATTTTTTTCCCTTCATATAATTCACCACAATTTATAATTACACATGTATTTGTTTGGGTATTTGATGTCTAGCATGAAATTGCAATGTACGCTTGATCACTGTTTTACTAAACTTTCCTTAGCAAAGTGCTCAGCACATAGCAACAAATATTTGCTAACTAAAAGAATGTATCTCAGAGAGTAAAGAAACTTGTCCACGGTTACTCAGCTTTGGGAAATACTGTTTTAGGAACTGTTAACTTTTGGATCTACTGCATATACTATATTGAGTCTACTGAAAATATGGGACTAAGGCAGCCATCTTAAAACCATAAAAATTCAGCAACACGGCAGAATAGATGTGCCTCATTTGTATCCCTCCTCAACAACAATTTGGTATCTATCTATGGACAAAGTGCTTTTGTGGGAGCTGTGCGATCCAGCACCATACACCAAGGGACTCGGGAGGAGTCTCACCCATCTGTGTATCAGGTAATAAACAGACAGACCTTGGTCTTGGCTGTGGACCCTGCAGTGGCCCATGAATCAGTTCCAGCCCTGTTGGCCATGGTCCAGAAGCCCCTGGAGAACACAGTCTTAGACAATTACCCATGGACAAGAGATCCTTTGTGGAAATACAGGTTTCCAGGAGAGAAGTTCCAGCATACTGTTGGACAAACATACAGTGTTTCCCCGAAAATAAGACCTAGCTGGACAATCAGCTCTAATGCATCTTTTGGAGTAAAAATGAATATAAGACTCGGTATTATATTATGTTATGTTATGTTATATTATATTATATTATATAAGACTTGGTCTTACATTATAGTAAAATAAGGGTCTTATATTAATTTTTGCTCCAAAAGACACATTAGAGTTGATTGTCCCGCTAGGTCTTATTTTCAGGGAAACACAGTATCGTGTTTCCCTGAAAATAAGACCTAACCGGAAAATAAGCCCTAACATGATTTTTCAGGATGACGTCCCATGAACATAAGCCCTAATGCGTCTTTCGGAGCAAAAGTTAATATAAGACCTGGTCTGATTTTCGGGGAAACACTGTATGAGTTTGGATGTATTAGAAGAGGGTAAGAGGAACAGAGCACCAGATAGGACATTCAGAGGGCATTAAAGGGATGCCAATCCTACTAACTGTGTCAAGGACGCCATCAAGAAGCCTTCCCATGAGCAGCTGGGAACATCTCACCTGGAAATTCCCCCAACAGGCCCATGGGTACACCCAGCACTCTGTGCCTCACCCATACACATCCCTACCCTGTGGCCAGCTGCCTCTGTATGCTCCCAGTCATCAAGAGCAAGGTTTGGCAGACAGCTAGTGAACATGCACAGAAAGCCTGCCCAAATCTGCGGGCTAAGGAAAGAACATAAACTTGAACTTTAGCCCTGCCTTTGGGAAGGAGGTTGTCTGCACACAGCCTGGTGCACTGCGGGATCAATAAAAGGCACACAAGCTTAAGAATTTTGCCACCAGAGGGAGTAAGAAGCATGGACCAGATATAGGTCTGGGAAAGCCTCAGATGGTATTTCTCTCCAGAAGGCAGTTAGTAAAGACTAAAGGAGGTAACTACTACTACAAATGCGAAGACAGCAGTGCAAAACTTCAAAGAATTTAAAAAATCAAGGAAACACGACACCACCAAAGGTTTATAATAATCTTCCAGTAACTGACTACAAAGACATGAAGATCTGTAATTTGCCTGATAAGAAAATCAAAATAATAAGTTGGCATTCATAAGTCCCTACTTATCTATACTTGCTCTAAAGATAAATGGATTAAATTATCCAATCAAAAAGCACAAAATGGCTGGATGGATTTAAAAAAAAATGAAAACATTATATATTGCCTGCAAGAGACTCACTTCAGCTTTAAGGACATACATAGGCTCAAAGTGAAAGAATTAAAAAAGCTATTCCATGGGGCTGGCCTGGTGGCTCAGGCGGTTAGAGCTCCGTGCTCCTAACTCCGAAGGCTGCCGGTTCGATTCCCACATGGGTCAGTGGGTTCTCAACCACAAGGTTGCCAGTTCAATCCCTCAAGTCCCACAAAGGATGGTGGGCAGCGCCCCCTGCAACTAAGATTGAACATGGCATCTTGAGCTGAGCTGCCGCTGATGGCTCAGTTGGTTGGAGCATGTCCTCTCAACCACAAGGTTGCCAGTTCGACTCCCCCAAGGGATGGCAGGCTGTGCCCCCTGAAACTAACAACGGCAACCGGAACTGGAGCTGAGCTGCACCCTCCACAACTAAGACTGAAAGGACAACAACTTGACTTAGGAAAAAAAGCCCTGGAAAAACACACTGTTCCCCAATAAAATCTTTAAAAAAAGAAAAAGATATTCCATGCAAGTGAAAACCAAAAGAGATGAGGCAGCTATACTTATATCAGACAACACAGACTTGGTAACAAGGGACAAAGAAAGTCATGTAATGATAAAGGGATTAATTCATCAAGAAGATATAACAATCATAAATATAAATGAATCCAACATCAGAGCACCTAGATGTATCGAGCAAATACTAGCAGCTCCAAAAAGAGAAACAGACAAAAATACAATAACACTAAAGGACTTCAATGCCCCACTTTCAACAATGTATAGATCATCCGGATAGAAAATCAATAATAAAACATTGGATTTGAACTATACCTTAGATTAAATATACCTTATAGATATATATAGAATATTTCATCCAACAGCAGCAGAATACACATTTTTCTCAAGAGCACACAGAACATTCTCCAGGATAGTTCACATTAGGCCACAAAACAAGTCTTAGCAAATTTAAGAAGGTTCAAATCATACCAAGTATCCTTTCTGACCACAATAGTATGAAATAAAGTATTAATAAGAAGAGGAAAACTGGAAAATTCACAAATATGTGGAAATAAAACAACACACTCCTGAAGAATCAATGGATCAAAGAAGAAATCATAAGGGAAATAAAAAAATATCTTGAGACAAATAAAAGTGGAAACAGAACATACCAAAACTTATGGGATGCAGCAAAAGCACTTCTAAGAGGGAAGTTTATAGTGGTGAATTCCTACTTTAAGAAAAAAGAATAGAGCGGTGAGGCCACCATGAGCCCAACCACTGCAGCTGGGACGCCGACATCTGAGTATCAGTCTGCGCCCCCCGGACAGCAACGGTGAGCCCCCAAAGCCCGGACAATGCAGGCCACTGCTGATTCCACCAAGATGAACTGTGTGTGGAGCAACTGGAAAAGTCAGGATATTCTCTTTATTTCAGTAATGCATGCCTGCAGCGCACGGGAACCCTGGGACCCGGACTCGGCCATTGTGCATCATTTCACCTGTGGGAACTATGCATGCTTTATCTCCAAGAGCTTTCTGTTGGGGGGAGTAAACTTGTTATGTCAAAAATCAAATGAAAAAATAAAAGAAAAGGAGAGGAGAGGAGAGGAGAGGAGAGGAGAGGAGAGGAGAGGAGAGGAGAAAAAGAAAAGAAAAAGAAAAGAAAAAAGGAAGATCTCAAATAAACAACCTAACTTTATACTTTGAATAACTAGAAAAACAAACTATGCCCAATGTTAGCACAAGGAAGGAAATAAAAATCAGAGTGGAAATAAAGGAAATACAGATGAGAAAAAATATTTTAAGAAATCAATGAAAGTAAAAACTGGTTTTTTGAAAAAATAAAATTGATAAACCTTTAGCTAGGCTAAGTAAAAAAGAGAGAAGACTCAAATAAAATCAGAAATGAAAGAGGAAACATTACAACTATTACAGAGATACAAAGAGTCATAAAAGACTACTATGAATAATTATACGCCAACAAATTAGATAGCCTAGAAGAAATGAATAAATTCTTAAAATATATAAACTACCAAGACTGAATAATGAAGACATAAAAAATCTAAAGAGACCAATAATGAGTAAGATTGGATCAGTAATTAAAAACCTCCCAATACAGAAAACCTCAGGACCAGACCAGACACATTCATTGGCAAATTATACCAAACATTTAAATAAAAATTAATACCAATTCTTCTGAAACTCTTCCAAAAAACTGAAGAAGAATGAACACTCACAAACTCAATTTGCCAGACCAGCATTACCTTGATATAAAAGCCAGATAAAAAACACTACAACAAAACTATGGACCAATATCCCTGATAAATAAAGATGCAAAACTTATCAACAAAATATTAGCAAACTGAATTTAACAACACATAAAAAGGGTTACACATCACGACCAAGTTAAATTTATTCCGGGGTTGAAAGGATGGTTGAACATATACAAATCAATAACATGACATACCACATTAATAGAATGAAAGATAAAAATCATGATCATCTCAATAGATAAAGAAAAAGCATTTGACCAAATGCAACATCATTTTCTGATAAAAATGTTCAACAAATTGGGTATAGAAGGAATGTACTTCCACACAATAAAGGCCATATACGACAAACCCACAGCTAACATCATACTCAACAGTGAAAGGTTGAAAGCCTTTCCTCTAAACTCAGTAACAAAAAAAAGGGTGCCCACTCTCACCTCTTCTTTTCAATATAGTGCTAGAATTTCTAGCCAAAGCAATTAGGCAAGAAGAAGAAATAATACGCATCCAAATCAGAAAGGAAGAAGTAAAATTGTCTGTTTGCAGACATGATCTTATATAGAGAAAATCCTAAAGATTACATCAAAAAACTGTTGGAACTAATGACCCAATTCAGTAAGGTTGCAGGATACAAAATCAACATACAGAAATCAGTTGCATTTCAATACATGATCAATGAAATATCTAAAAAAGAAATAAAGAACAGAATCCCATTCACAATAGCATCAAAAAATTAGATACTTAGGAATAAATTTAACCAAAGAGGTGAAAGATTTGCACACTGAAAACTATAAAACTTTGACGAAAGAAATTGAAGAAGACACAAGTGAAAAGAAAGATATTCTTTGTCTGTACGGTGGGGTAAAGATAGTCTATTCAATAAATGGTGCTGGGAAACCTGCACAGACACATGCAAAAAGATGAAGCTGGATCACCTCCTTACACCATATATAAAAATAAATTCAAAATGGCTTAAAGACTTAAATGTAAGATCTGAAACCATAAAATTCCTAGAAGAAAATATAGGAAGAAACTTCACAGACATTACCCGGAGTAAGATTTTTACTGATATATCCCCTCGAGTGAGGGAAGCAAGAGAAAAACTAAACATGTGGGATTACATCAAACTAAAAAGTTTTTTCACAGCAAAGGAAACCATCCATAAAACAAAAAGGGATCCTACTGAATGGGAAAAGATATTTGCCAATGATATATATGATAAGGGGTTAATATCACAAATTTATTAAAAAAACTCACTCAACTCAACTCCAAAAAAACAAACAACCCAATTAAAAAATGGGCAGAGGACATGAAGAGACATTTTTCTAAAAAGGACATACAGATGGCAAACAGACATATGAAGAAATGCTCGACCTCACTAACCATCAGAGAAATGTAAATAAAAACCACAATGAGATACCACCTCACCCCAGTCAAAATGCCTATCATCAATAAATCAACAAACAAAAAGCGCTGGCGCAGATGTGGAGAAAAGGAAACGCTTGTGCACTGTTGGTGGGATTGCAGATTGGTGCAGCCACTATGGAAAACAGTCTGGAGGTATCTCAAAAATCTGAAAATGGAACTACCTTATGATCCAGCAATCCCACTCCTAGGTATCTATCCGGAGAAATCCAAAACTCCAATTCAAAAATCTTTATGCACTCCTATGTTTATTGCAGCACTATACACAATAACCAAGACATGGAAACAACCGAAATGCCCATCGGTAGATGACTGGATTAAGAAACTGTAGTACATTTACACAATGGAGTATTATGCAGCCATAAAGAAAAAAGAAATCTTACCATTTGCAACAACATGGATGGACCTAGAGAACATTATGTTAAGTGAAATAAGTCAGACAGAGAAAGACAAATACCATATGATCTCACTTATATGCGGAATCTAAAGAAAAGAATAAGTGAATGAACTAATCAGAAACAGTTTTGGAGACATAGAGGAAAAACTGAGGGTTGCTAGAGGGGCGGGGGGGTGGGGATAAGGGGGAAGGTGAGGGGTTTAGAAAACAGTCAGTAACCACAAGATGGCCACGGGGTTTTGAAAATTAATTTGGGGAATGTAATCAATAATGTAAAGATTTTATAGGGTATCTGATGGACATATGTCCCATTTGGGAGACCACCTCAGGGATGATGTAGATGCCTGATCTCTGCACGGTACACCTGAAGCTGAATAATGAATGCCAACTATAATTTATATGTGTGTGTGTGTGTGTGTGTGTGTGTGTGTGTGTATGGTTACAGGAAGCAGAGTACAGTATTAGGAATAGAGACAGTGGAACTGTAATGGCTCTGTGCGATGTCAGAGGGATAGTGGATGGGGGAGGGGGGTTCACACAGTGTGAGGGATATAAATGATAAACGTCTAAGTATTGCTTTGTCTTGTGCACCTGAAACTAATAAATTTTTTTTAAACAAAGATATTCTTTGTCCATGGATAGGAAAAATTAATATTGTCAAAATGTCCACATTACTCCAAACCACCCATAGATTCAATGCAATCTCTATCAAAATTCCAATGGCATTTTTCACAGAAATAGAAAAAAACAATCTTAAAATTTGTATGGAACCTTAAAAGCTCCCAAATAGTCAAAGTAATCCCAAGAAAGAAGAACAATGTTGGAGGCATCACACTTCCTGATTTAAAACTATATTACAGAAATGGCCAGTTAGCTCAGTTGGTTAGAGTGCAGTGCTCTTAACAAGGTTGCCAGTTTGATTCCTGCATGAGCCACTGTGAGCTGCACCCTCCACTAGATTGAAACAACTGCTTGATTTGAAGCTGATGGGCCCTGGAAAAACACACTTAAAATAAATAAAATGTTTGGGGGAGACCTATATTACAAAGCTATAATAATCAAAACAGCACGGTACTGGCATAAAAATAGAAACATAGACCAATGAAACAGAATCCAGAGCTCAGGAATCAACCCAAGCATATATCAATTAATATATTTGACAAGGGAGCCAAGAACACTCAACGGGGAAAGGACAGTCTCTCCAATAAATAGTGTTGGGAAAACTGGATAACCACACAAGAGGAATGAAACTGGACCCCTAGTTTACACCACACACAAAAGTTAACTTGAAATTGATTTAAGGCTTAAACATAAGACCTGAAACCTTAAAACTCCTAGAAGAAAAAATAGGGGAAAATCTCCTTGACATTGATCTTGGCAACAATTTTTTGGATATGACACCAAAAGCACAACCAGAAATGCAAAAATAAATATGAAGGACTACAATCAACAAAATGAAAAGACAACCTACAGACTGACAGAAAATATTGCAAACCACATATCTGATAATGGGTTAACATTTAAAATATATAAGGAACTCAACAGCAAACAAACAAACAAAAACCAAACAATCCAATTTAAAAAATGGGCAGAGGACCTGAATTTTTCCAAAGACATATAGATTGCCTACAGGTACATGAAAAGATGCACAACATCACTAATTATCAAGGAAATGCAAATCAAAACCACAATGAGATACCACCTCACACCTGTTAGAATGGCAATTAACAACAACAAAAAAATAATAAGAAATAACAAGTGTTGATGAAGATGTGGAGAAAAGGGAACACTTGTGCACTGTTGGTGGAAATATAAATTGGTGCAGCCACTATGGAAAACAGTATAGAGGTTCCTCAAAAAATTACAAACAGAACAACAATATGATCTAGCAACCCTATTTCTGAGTGTATATCCAAAGGAAATGAAACCGGGGTCTCAAAGAGATATCTGCACTGTCATATTTATGGCAGCTTTATTTACAATAGCCAAGATATGGAAACAACCTAATTGTCCTCTACAGATGAATGGATAAAGAAGATATAATACAAACACACACACACACACACACACACACACACACACACACACACACACACTGAAACATTATTCAGCCATGAGGAAGAAGGAAATCCTGCTGTTTGTAGCAACATGGATGGGGTTTTGAGGACATTATGCTAAGTGAAATAAGTCAGACAGAGACAGACAAATACTGTAGGATATCATTTGCATGTGGAATCTGAAAATGTTGGACTCATAAAAGCAGAGAGTAGAATGGTAATTTGCCAGGGGCTGGGGAGGTGATGGAAGTGGGGAGATGTCAGTCAAAGGGTACAAACTTCCAGTTATAAGATGAATAAGTTCTGGGGATCCAACGTACAGTATGGTGATTATAGTTAACAATGTTGTATTGTATACTTGAAAGTTGCTAAGAGAGTAAATCTCGAATGTTCTCAGCACAAAAAAGAAGTGGTAATCCGGTTGAGGTGAACTAACCCTACTGTGGTAATCATAGTGTAATAGGTAAGTGTATCAAATCATCAGGTTGTACACCTAAAACTTACACAATACTGTATGTCAATTATATCTCAGTGGAATTGGGGAAAAGAAAAACACAAGGAGTCAAACATGAGAAAAAATTCAAATGGTTATAGCGATGCTGGCTCCAAAGTCCCTGAGTTGCTGGATCAACGCCAGCAGCCACCTACATTCAAGCTTTCTGTTATGAGAGAAACATGAGCCCTGTTTGTGTGTGTGTGTGTGTGTGTGTGTGTGTGTGTGTTTAATTGGGGAACACTGTGTTTTTCCAGGACCCATCAGCTCCAAGTCAAGTCGTTGCTTTCAATCTACTTGTGGAGGGCACAGCTCACTGGCCCCTGTGGGAATCGAACTGGCGACGTTGGTGTTATGAGCTATGAGCACTGCGCTCTAACCAACTGAGCCAACTGGCCTCCCGAGCCCTGTTTTTTCATTTAAGCTGCTGTAAGACGGGTTTTATGCTACTTGCAGTTGAAAGTGCTCACGATGGACACCCCTGTCTGTCCCCATGAGAACCACAGCTCTTGTTTAGCTCATGTGGACAGTCTTGAGCAACCAGACCACAGAGGTCCTGTGTGATCAGGAAAAAATTCTGTTTCACGTGAAATTCGGGGAACTAGAAGGCTCTTTTGTCTATGTGCTTCTAAGATCAGGGGGCAGGCAGGGAGGAAGGAAGGGACATTTTGGATCAAAGTTTAGGACTCAGCTTTAAAGACCATGAGACTTGGAATCCCCAGGCCTATTGAAAATCTTACAATGCGGCACTAAATTGACAAAGTGTTTCCTCAACACAGAAGCCCTGAGGAGTATGAAGGACAAGAAATCTGAGGGAAGGGAAGGAGGTAAATAAAGGGGGATGTGGAATTTACTTTCAAGTTGAGTGTCTTGACTGGCGTGAGTCCCAGTTAAGGTTGAGATAATGAGGAGCGATGTCATGACGCAGATCAGAAACAGGAAGGAGAGCATGTGGTTAGCCAAATGGGCAGGTTTCCCATGGGCCTGAGACCCAGGAAGCCTTCTTAGTCATTTGCATATATGAGGCGTATCTACATGCATATGCATATTACATTGAGGACTGACTGTCCCTGGAACTGTTACAGATTTTCAAAGAGATCTGGGACCCAAAAAGTGATGGAGACTCTACCAATCTGGTCAACCTGACCGATTTCAGAAAGTGGGTGAGCACTCATTTTGGCCACAAGGTGATGCTGCACAGACACTTTCTAACATTTCAAAAAAAAACAATCAAGGCTCGATCAGGGAACCAACACCAGTCACAGGTGACTGTAACCTTTTAGTGTACATGACGTTTTTGATTCCTACCCTGCTATTATACTTATCTCACTTGAACTTTGGATTTGTGCTTGCAGAATGGTAAACATGTTACTAGATACTGGTTGTGATTGCTCCTACCTCCTGTTTTAACCAGAATTGCAGGTGTTCGGAGCCCCCTCCACCATTTCTATGGTTGATAGAGTGCTGATTCTATTGCACTGGCAGACCTGGCATGGACTCAGAGAGCCACAGGTTGAGAGAAAATGTTAAAAGACAATCTCCTGTCTTCCAGATGAATTAACTGAGGCCCAGAATTGTTTTGGAGCTAATCTGAGTGGGGACCAACACTGTACCTCTTTGCAATGCCCTGCTTATATCCCATTCCACCTCTCCCACCAGGAAAGGGTCACTGTTCACTGTTGCCTAAACGGCCCCTTCTAAGGTTCCACTAACCAGTGGTTGTAGGAAATTTTAGTGCCATATGGGATTGACAATACTCCATGTCACTGCAAGTGACCCACTTGGGAGGAAGCAATGACAAAGATCAGTCAATTAGCTGAAAGAAGGTGGATTGACAATGCAGTCATTTGGAAAACCATTTAATTTCACTTGCTGCCAACTTCAGATAAGAAGCATATACACAATCACCTAAGACAGGAATGTCGGTTAATAGTTTTCTTAAGTGTTTAAATATTACCACTTACTGGTGATTACCTCTTTGCATATTTGTAAGAAAATAAATAAAATGAAATGTGTTACTGTGATATTAAGCCATATTTTGTTATGAGATTTAAATAAATTTCATATTTTAGTCTGCCAATTATGTTCTTTCTCTCCAGTTTCTGAATTTAACTAATTAAAACAGTAATGGGTCTGTGAGCAAAGTTTATATTAATATTTTGATTATTAAAGTACTGAGAGAAAATGATTTCCCACAATATCCATTTTTACTTAGCTAATTAAATAATTTCCCATTTTACACTAGGAGAGAAAGAGAGAGGTAGAAAATAACTTTGAGGTTTCTGACATGAGCAACTTGGAAGATGAATTCACATAATTAGAAATCCATTAATAACTATGGCAGATTATTTGCAAAAAGGACTGCACTAACTTCTTCCCTTCTCTCTGCCCTTGAGCATGTCCCTCCCACATTGACTCTCGGCTTGCCCATCTGACTGGCTTTGGTTAATGGGACAATAGCAAATGTGACATAAGCAAAGACCTGAAAAGTATTTGTGCATTGCTCTTGGGAGCTCTATAATCAAGACCATGTAAATGAGCCCAGTCTTGCCTACTGGATAACGAGGGACACATGGCCAAGTCATCCCCTGCCTTACCTGACAATACAGCCAACAACCAGACAGGTGAAAGAGGCCATCTGGGATGAGCCAACCTCAGCCAAGCTTACCCAGACCAGAAGAACTGCCAGCCAAATAATGAGAAATTATAAATATTTATTTAAAAAAAAAAAAAAATAAATAAAAAAAAAAAAAAAAAAATATATATATATATATATATATATATATATATATATATATATATATATATATCTTTGAAGCCACAAAGTTTGAGGTAGTTTGTTTTGCAGCAAAAGCTAAATGTTATAAAAGGTATCATCTTTAAACATTGCATTTATAGAGAGAGGGGGAAAAAGAGAAGATTAAATGATTGATAGCTCCATTCCTGTGTTCCATTCACAGTAAAATTTATTGAAAGAGTGTGTACACTCATTGTCTCCACTTCGCTTCTCCTAAATATCCTTAGTCTCCAATTGGATTTTTATCTGCTCCACGCTCCTGAACCTGCTTGCAGAATGCCAAACTCCCCTGGCCTACCACTCTTAGTCTTTTCAGACTCCCTTCTGGCTCTGCCTCTTCTTCCCAGTTTCTAAAGTTTGAGCTTCTGAGTCTTCTTCTCTATTTTTACACTATTTCCCCGCATAACTCAGCCTGTCCCCTAACTTTAAATGCTATCTATACACTTATGACTCCCATATTTATACCTCCAACCCTGCCCTCTCATCTGAACACCAGGTTCCTATAGCCAACTACCTACCAGACATCTCCACATGGCTATCAAACCTAACATGTCCAAACTAGGACTGTAGCTACGCCACACAGGACTCCCAACACTTCCTTCCCACAGCTTTCCTAGTATCTATTCTTGGCATCTCCAATCATCTAGTTGACCAGACAAGAAGATAGAAGTTGTCTTTAATTCCTTCCTTTCTCTCTCCCTTTCAGTGCAATCCATTAGCAAATTGTGTTAGTTCTGTGTCCAAAATATATCACATGTAACTTCTCTTCTCTCCACTTCCTCCTTTAACATATTAGTTCAAAACACCATCATTTCTTTTCTAAGTTATTACAGTAGCCCCCTAAATGGATCCCACTTCTACCCTTTCTCCGCTATAGTTTATTCTCCAGACAGCAGCGAAAATGATGATTTCAAAACATTCAACATGTATCAGATCAAATTACTCCCTTGCTTAAATCCTCCAATGACTTTATACTGTACCACAAATAAAGTCCAAACTCCTTACAGTATAATCTAGCCTCTGCCTTCTTCTTTGATGTGTCTGATTCCACCACCAGAATGTGAAATTCATGAATTTTGTTTGTTTTGATTATTTGTTTGTTGTCAATAGTCAATTCAATAGGAATATATTAAATAAATGACTGAACAGTCATAAAATGAATCAAAGTCTGTGCTGACACTTGTGTTCTTAATATCATAATTTTCTTATTTAAATGTTTTTAACTCTTTTGCCGTGACGTTCATTTATATCCGAATGAATATATCCGAAATTTTTATACATAAAAGTAATGTCATTTATATACAAAGCAGTGCAAATTGTTATCATTAAATGTATAAAATAGTCAAAATATCAACTTTTTCTTTTTCGTGAATTTCTGACACATTTTGGAAAAAAAACCTTGAAATCAATTAATGCAGCAAAAGAGTTAATACATCAAAAGTGTATGAAATACATATGCCTTCAAAATTAGTAAATGTAAGTATCACCATATTTGAAACTCTTTGTGGTGACTGTTACCTGTATGGTCAGTGGATGCCTCCATGGAATTAGATTCCCTGATCTGAACAGGAATAATGAAATCCTGGAGTGATAAAACAAAATAATAATGAAATTCTCCTAGATTTCCTATTTCTATAGATATTATAAACAATAGATTCGGGCTAGTATCTTCATATATAGTGATGAGAAGCACAGGATGTAGAGATTTGCTGGCCATTTTCCTTTGATCCTCTAATCTCCTCTCCACCTATCAATATTTTGTTCTGTGCCCTCAGGGTTGAACTATCTCATCTTCTGATTTAAGATTGGGTTCACTAGCAGGAGATTGGAAGGTAGAAGGAGAGTGAGGTCAGTGTATTTATTCCTCCCCTGCTGGACTGTGGGTTGCCCATATCCTGTCAAAGGTCATAGGTTCTCTCTAGGGGCCCTTTCTACACAACCACTCTACCTGGTTCTGGTAATTCTTCCCTCCATTTGCTCTTTCATGCTGTTACTAGCCCTGGACTATTATCATACCTTCTCTAAACGCTACTCATATACTTTTGTAAATGCCCCTTTATTAACTCACCTCAATTACTCAGTTTGAACGTGCCATTTGGTTCACGCTGGGACCCTGAATGATATAGTAATTGGTACCAGAATTGGTCCTAAGACACAGAAGACTAAAATGGAATTCTGGGATATAATGGATCACAAATTTGAGGAGTGCATTCATAACTGCCTTGGGACACTAATAATCCCAATGACATCAGTGACATTCAGTGACATCACAATAATTCAAATTATCACACAGTACAGGTGTAGGGCACAGTTCTGTGAAAGCAAATAGCTGTGGAGGTTGGTCACTACCGTGTTTCCCTGAAAATAAGACCTAGCCAGACCATCAGCTCTAATGCGTCTTTTGGAGCAAAAATGAATATAAGACCCGGGATTATATTATATTATATTATATTATATTATATTATATTATACCCGGGATTATATTATATTATACCTGGTCTTATATTATATTAAAATAAGACTGGGTCTTATATTCATTTTTGCTCCAAAAGACGCATTAGAGCTGATGGTCCAGCTAGGTCTTATTTTCAGGGAAACATGGTATGCACTAATAGTGATTATAAAGATTGTGGGTCTGCTGATATTTTGAATTATTCTAGAAAGAGTATGTGGAAGGGAGAATAAACTGAAAGCTTGGTTTTCAACCCAGGGCACAGGTGCAAAATAAGAAAGCTTTGAAGGCAGCTAAAGTGGTTGGTCACCTCCTAAAGTTGTGGGGCACGTATGGTTGAGCAAGCTCACAGATGTTAAGTGGGATTCTGAGAAATAGAAAAGGAACATCTAGATAGACACAGACACTGAGAATTTTGAACCCCAAATCTCCCTGAGCCCCCCTCTGGAAGAGACAGACCCTCTAGACCAGGGGTGTCCAAACTGTGGCCTGCAGGCCAACTGCGGCCCACAATCCATTTTTAATTGGCCCACAGCAAATTCCAAAAATATATTTAGTTTACTTAAATAAACCAGGTGAGGCAATATGTACTTCACCTTGAGTGAGTGGCCCGGCTGTTTGTGTATATACCGCATATGGCCCTTGGTAAAAAACGTTGAAAAAAGTTTGGGCACCCATGCTCTAGACTCTCTTGCGATCAGATAATGATTCAAGTCACAGCTGTGGTTCTAGATATAGTACCTATTTATGGCCAAATAAATAGAACCTCTGGCACCAGGTTTGTAGCTACTGACTTAACAAAATTGTTTAACCTATCCCTATCAACAGAGATCATCAGAAGCCATCTGCCTTCACATGCAAGGATAGCAGTATCAACAACAAAAAAACAAACAACCCAATTGAAAAATGGGCAGAGGACCTGAAGAGACATTTCTCCAAAGAGGACATACAAATGGCAAACAGACATATGAAAAAATGCTCAACATCACTAATCATCAGAGAAATGCAAATCAAAACCACAATGAGATATCACCTCACCGCAGTCAGAATGGCTATCATCAACAAGACAAATAGTAACAAGTGTTGGAGAGGCTGTGGAAAAAAAGGAACCCTCATATACTGTTGGTGGGAATGCAGACTGGTGCAGCCGCTATGGAAGGCAGTGTGGAGGTTCCTCAAAAAATTACAAATAGAATTGCCATATGACCCAGCAATCCCTCTCCTGGGTATCTACCCAAAACATCTGAAAACATTTATACATAAAGACACGTGTGCTCCAATGTTCACTGCAGCTTTGTTTATGGTGGCCAAGACATGAAAACAACCAAAATGTCCTTCGATAGATAAATGGATAAAGAAGTTGTGGTATATATACACAATGGAATACTATTCGGCGGTAAGAAAAGATGATATAAGAACATTTGTGACAACATGGATGGATCTTGAGAGTGTAATGCTGAGTGAAATAAGTCAGACAGAAAAAGCAGAGAACCCTATGATTTCACTGATATGTGGTATATAAACCAAAAACAACAAAAGAACAAGACAAACAAATGAGAAACAGAAACTCATAGACACAGACAATAGTTTAGTGGTTACCAGAGGGTAGGGGGGTGGGGGGTGGGGGTGGGAGATGAGGGTAAGGGGGATCAAATATATGGTGATGGAAGGAGAACTGACTCTGGGTGGTGAACACACAATGGGATTTATAGATGATGTAATACAGAATTGTACACCTGAAATCTATGTAAGTTTACTAACAATTGTCACCCCAATAAATTTAAAAAATAAATTTAAAAAAAGAAAAAAAAAGGATAGCAGTATACCTGAGTATACTAAGGGTTATGTCAGCTCTTGTTCTCTGCAATAACAGAGCCTGAGCAGTCCTTTGTCATCTTTATTTCCCACAGAGTAGTGTGCTGACACAGTATAATCATGACATTATGGTAACTGGACCCAGTAAACAGGAAGTAGACATAGTAAGTAAGAAAGTAAGTAAGTAAGATATATGCATGCCCGAGCGTGAGAGATAAACAAGAAGATTCAGGGACCTACTGCGTCATGTAGGTTTCTAGGGGTCCAGTGGTCTTGAGAATGTTGGGAAATCACCTCTAAATAAGATAAGCTGCTGCTTCTTACACAACCTATCACAATGAAAGAAGCACAGTGATTTCAGAGTTAACACAGTCTACATTTGGTCATGCTTCTCGAACCCACTAAGTAGGGCCTGGAGCAAGATAAGACTCTGTGGTAGGTTCAGACTGTAATGCTAGTGTCACTTGAGCCTTATCTCTCAACAGACCAGTATCAGAAGTACCTAGGGGCAGATAGCAGAACGGCGTGGAGCCTGGACAGGTCTCAATGGGAGAAACATCTACCAACAATTCTCCATTTGAAAAGCAATACCTGGTTTGCTACTAGGCCCAGGTAGAAACTGAGTGCCTGACCAACATAACTGCTCACCATTAACTGGGTATCATCTTACCCACATTATCATAAAACTAAATTGCATAGCACCATTCCATAGTAAAACAGAAATGGTATATACAAGACGGAACCCAAGGAAGTCCCAAAAAGGCACAAATAAACTGCTTCAATTGATGGCTCACACTCCCATCTTACCTGCTCCTATTGCTTTACTGAATTGCCTTTAATCTACACTTATGGCCCCATGAGGAGTTCCCTCTGACCAGTTAACGGAAGAGGTAGAAGGTCAGTCCTGAGTTACAGATGGATCTGATAGAAGTCAACAGCCACCTACACGAGTGGCCTTGAAAAACATTGGTGAAGGGGAATCCACCCTGAGGATCCAGCTTCAGGTTATTCACCTGGTTGTCCACTTTCTTTAACAAGAGAGAGAGATGGCCCAAGATAAGGATCTATACTAATTCCAGGTGATTCACTAATAAGTTGGCTGGCTGTTCGGAGAATTAGAAAGAATAAGATTGAAAAATTGATGACAAGGGGGTGGCCGGTTAGCTCAGTTGGTTAGGGCGTGGTGCTGGTAGCACCAAGGTTGCCATTTCGATCCCCGCCTGGGCCACTGTGAGCTGCACCCTCCTTAAAAAAAAAAGAAAAAATGATAACACGGACAGGGAAGAGGTTTACAGATGGATTTCTCAGAATGGAAAGAAAGTTTGAGGGGCCGGCCCGGTGGCTCAGGCGGTTAGAGCTCCGTGCTCCTAACTCCGAAGGCTGCTGGTTCGATTCCCACATGGGCCAGTGGGCTCTCAACCACAAGGTTGCCTGTTCAATTCCTCGAGTCCCGCAAGGGATGGTGGGCTCTGCCCCCTGCAACTAAGATTGAACACGGCACCTTGAGCTGAGCTGCCTCCCGGATGGCTCAGTTGTTGGTTGGAGCGCGGGCTCTCAACCACAAGGTTGCCAGTTCAATTCCTCGACTCCCGCAAGGGATGGTGGGCAGCGCCCCCTGCAACTAAAATTGAACACGGCACCTTGAGCTGAGCTGCCGCTGAGCTCCCGGATGGCTCAGTTGGTTGGAGCCTGTCCTCTCAACCACAAGGTTGCCGGTTCGACTCCCGCAAGGGATGGTGGGCTGCACCCCCTGCAACTAGCAACGGCAACTGGACCTGGAGCTGAGCTGCGCCCTCCACAACTAAGACTGAAAGAACAACAACTTGAAGCTGAACAGAACCCCCCACAACTAAGACTGAAAGGACAACAATTTGACCATTGTTCCCCAATAAAGTCCTGTTCCCCTTCCCCCAATAAAATCTTAAAAAAAAAAAAAAAAAAAAAAAAAAGAAAGAAAGTTTGAAAGCATTTTGATGAGGTCATCCACTTCAAAGGTGGGCCCAGTAATTAGGTACACAAAGTAACCTGTCCTGTGAATATTTGTCCATCTCTTTCTCCAGCCACCGTCTTCTTATGGACTAGGAATGATTACAGCTTCTGTCGCTAACCCTAAGGTTCTATACCATCTTTTTTGGTTTCCATAAACCCGTGTCTAACCAAAAAATATGGGTCGGCACGATATTGGTTTTCCTACCCAGAACTTTTTAAACATTCCTGCTACCCAGTTTCAATGTGCCATATGTTTTCTACAGGGAACTTGACTGATATAAAAATGCAAGTAAACTTTTAAAAATCCTTTCAGCTATTACAATCTTAGCAACGTGGGTAAGTTGTATAACTCTCTAAACCTTGGGCTACTCTGTGGAAAACGAGGACACCTTTCTCAGAGTGCTATGTGGACCTGAATATTGAAAGCATAGTTCCTGATACATAGCTAACATTCAGAAAGTGGTGTGGTTATTTTTATTAGCCTTACTAAATGAAATAAAAGGAAACCTGAATGGAATTTTGCCAAGGTAAGTGACTATGTAACATACCTTTAGAAATACTACCACCAGTTAGTAATAAGAATTGCCAACGCTTGCTAAATACTTTCAGTGTCAAGCACTCTTGTAATCACCTCATAGGCCTTATCTGCTTTGCTCTTCATAACAAACGTAGGAGGAAGGCACTACTGTGATCCCCATTTTCCATATGAGGTTAAGTAATTCGCTCGGTGATACTGCTGGTAAGTAGCAGAACTGGGATTCAAGCTGAAGTCTGCAGAGTGCAAATGTTGATGTTATGCTGCCTTCACACCAGTTCCAAGTATTAGCACACATTGACAAATCCACCAATGAACATATATCTACTGTATTGTACCCTGTTTATACACCTCCCCAGGTTTGCTCTGCCAACACCTGCCTTCCACGTCCTCACCTGCCTCACCTCCTACCACTGCCAACAATTTTATCGGCCTTAGGGTGAGGCCAGGTTTTGGCCTCCATTATATCCACTGTAGTGGGAGCCATTCCCAGTGCCCAGAAGCCTGACCTAACCAGAATTACAGACTCAGAAGAAGTACAGCAGGTCCTCAAATAACATCGTTTCGTTCAATGTCATTTTGTTGTGACATTGATGAGATGCTGTGGGAACATAACTCTTGTTTATATAAATCAGCCTAGGGTAAAATTTGTTTCATTATACATCGTTTTGCTGCAGTTCCAAGAACCTATCGGCGACATTAAGTGACAACTTACTATACTGCAGCAAGAAGTATATAATGTGGCTTCCCCCGGCAACCCTTCGGAAAGGTTATGTGACAGATCCCAGAGTTGGGGAGGGCTGAACACTCCCTATGGTGAACTCTAATCAGTGAGGGATATGAGACAGAAAGAAATTGGCAGACACATTCCTCGTCCTTCCTCCTTCCAACAGACTGCTCCCAGGAGCAGTGGCTTGGTGCAGCGTGTCTGGAGATAAGTCGCATGACGAAGCAATCAGCAGTATTTTTCTCATGAAGGTCTGGCCAGCTTGTTAATACATCACCTTGTATTTGCTTTCCCTGCTTCCTCACCTTGCTGCCCCTTTCCCCTCATTCTCGCTGCCTGGGATTGTGCCAGCCTTTCAATTAGGGTGACAGATGTCCAGGTTTGCCTTGGGCTGTGGGACTGCCAGGGTGTGGGACAATCAGTGCTAACACCCGGACAACCCCAGGCAAACCCCATTCTCAAGAAAGCATTAGGATTTAAGCATTGGGCTCTGCTTTCTCAAGAATCCTAGGTGTGACGATCAGGAGTGGACCGCGGGAGTGGATCATAAGGCTAGATGGAGAGAAACTTATCGCCAGAAAACTGTCCCATGACTTGCAGTTTAATTCCTAGCAAGGACCCCTGGGACTGGTCTTAATTACGTTGCTGGGATGGCTCCCTGAAGCTTGGGCAGACGCATGATGGCCTATTGCAGACATTCTGGAACTGCCTGACAAAGCCCTGAGAAGAGGTGACAAGGTGAGAGAGGGAAAATGCAGGAATGGATTAATATGTGCAGCTGGAGAACCGCAGCACCGACTTTTCTCTGGGAGGGCCGACAGGACACTTCATTCACTGAAGGAATAACGAATACGCTGGTGAGAAGGGCAACTCTCTATCTTTGAGAAACTCCACATGCCAACATTGCAAATAGGAGATGCTGCAATGATCTCAGCCTCCCAAGTACCAAAGGGGATGACGGAAGCAGGCTCCTTCACCCTCGGGTTTATGCCAGAGTGGGGCACCAGCAAGAGAGCAGTGAACTCAGGGGAGGTTATTCACCCAGTCCCTCCCTGTGGGGTTGCCACAGGCTGGCTGCATTCCTCTGCTGAAGCTCAAAGCTCCTCTTCGCTGGCTGTCTCCAGGCAGCCTTTCTGCCTCCAAATTCAGTCTCCCCACCTCTTTAGTCCTAGGAGGTCCCTGTTACTAGCTCCAGGGTATTACACTGTTCCTTTGGGCTTCCCAATACCCTGCTCTACTTTAGAAATAATCCCTTTCCTGAAATTGATTAATTTGACTGTACTATCTGTTTCCTGCCAGGGCCTCATATATGCTTAGAATATATTTGGGAATTTTTCCCAGAAACCTTGGGGAGAGGAACTGGGTCGCTAGGGGACGGGCAGGGGAGGAAATTTTTCCATTGTATACTTTCCAATTTAGAACCATATCAATGCATTACTTATTAAGAAGTAGATTCCACGCTCTTGTACAATTTTAATAGCAATGTTAAATCTGTGGGGGACAAAGGGGACACAATGTGGCAATTGATACTATAAGCCTTAAAAATGAGACACAGTATTTCTACTTCTAGGAATCTATCCTCAAAAAATAATTAAAGATACAAAAATTCATGTACAAGGAGGATTCATTGCAACCTTTTCTTATATAAAACTGGCTAACAATGTAAATGTTCAACAATAGGGACATTTGGAGAAAAACATGTGACAGACATCTCTGTAGCCATCAAAGATGGTGCCCTTTAGAAAAGTTTTAAAGAACACAGGAGACTCTCACGATATAATGTTAGATGACAGAAGTAGAATACAAAAGTCTGTATAATTTTTTAAAATACATCTATCTTTATCATCTGTATTTTACCCATAAAGGCACCTAGCAGAGTAGTCAGTACTTGTATGTGCCCAAGGTCACAGGGTTTATGAATTTGGATTTTGGGGGCTATGAGTAACAGAATACTCAACTTAAAGGAATTTAAACAATAGAAGTATTTGATTTTCTCACCAAGAGCTCTGAGGGTAGACAATTCTAGGGTTGGTTTGGCAGCTCAATTATGTCATTAAGGACCCATGTTCTTTCTATCATTTTATTCTGTCACCCTCAGTGTGTGAGCTTTTTGTCCTCAGGCTTGTCACTTCAGGTCACAAAAGGCTGCTGCAGCTCCAAATGTCATATCATCACAGGAAATGATCAAAGCAGGAAGGCCTTAGAAACCAACTGGGTTATATCAGGTTCTTTGTCTGGGCCAGCTCTTTGGGGGCCCATGATCTAACCCAGGGTTTTTCCAAATATATCTGCACTGCAAAATGAACTCTTATCATGAGGGTCTACTGTTCTTGCTTAAAGGACTTGAAACAAAACCAAAAAGAGAGTCAACCTTTTAATGGAGTCTCTTCATCTGTAAAACGAGTAGGTTCGACTAGGTCATCTGTAAGGTCCCTTCCAGCTCTGCCTGGCTCTGATTAGGAAAAAGACTGACAGAAAACACACCAAATGATGAGTCGTGATTAATTTTGGATGGTAAAATTATGGAGGATTTTCATTTCCTTCTTTATGATTTTCTTTCTTGTCCAAATTTTCTAGAATGAGTAATGCATTGTTTATGTAATGAGAACATATATCATTTTTAAAAGATCCTAAATGTTCTAAACTAGAAAACTTTTTAAAACTAACTTTACAAATGTCCTATGTGTTATTTCCTTTAGTTTGTCTGCCAATAATTCAGCCTCTTTCCCTATGCCCTATTCCCATACTTTAATCATCCTGTTATATAGGTAAATGTTATCTGTAGCTGCAATTATGGACCTTTTAGTAAAATAGTAGACATGGGTAATGGTGGATAGTAAGCAAGCTATTTCTTCTTGTGTAAGCGCAACTGTCTTAACAATTGAAATCCCTCCAGGAAAAGCCACAGAATATGTAGGTAAATCCACAACGCATTTAACTGCCTGTAAAACTTAGTTATGAATCACAGATTATGAAAGTACAATCACATCTAGATGTATGTACAAAATTACTCAGAACTACATACTAATCTTTGTAGTTTGTTTCACATGGAAACTGATTTGTCTGTCAACAAACTCCAAAGGTCTTTGGGTCCAATGCACCTCACAAATTCCTTAACGTTCGTGAGGCACTGACACGTTAAAAAAAGAACAAGCAGGGAAGTTAATAAGTTTTTATTGGCAACAAATATAGTCAGTTGATTTTTCTATAGTAACAGACTTCATTCATTTTTTTGTGTTCTTCATTCAAGAAATATTTATTGATATGTGTGCTACGGGAGATACAAAGATGACTGACCGTAGGAGCTTACAGTCTAGTAGGGGAGCTAGAACACGTACCTGGGATACACAGAGCTATATTTCATTAAGATGAATCTAATATTGGGCATAATGTGCGCTGGGGCAAGAAGAAGTAAAGGAAGCTGAGAGGCCACTGAAATTCTCTCGGTGAGGAGAGAAGAGATGTGAAAGACTGTTGAGGTAGAACTGGCAGGACTTAGCTGGACAATCACTTCATTCATTTTTTTTTTTTTTAATTTTTTTTTTAATTAAATTTATTGGGGTGACAATTGTTAGTAAAATTACATAGATTTCAGGTGTACAATTCTGTATTACATCATCTATAAATCCCATTTTGAGAAAATGTCTGCCAAATACCCACATCAGAAACACCAGAGTTTGTCTATCAGTCATTCTTTCAAGTGAAAATGGTGCTCCCTGAACAAAGCACTTAGTTCAATTCACAACTCAAACAATCCCATGAGTCCTTTTCCTTGAGACAACCATCATCCTTTGGCATACAGCATAATACCCATTTGATCACACAGACTATAAAAAAAATATGTATTTAAGGATCAAAATTTAATCATCTTTACTGTGTATTCAATGACATTTTAAGAGCCTTTTTTTTTTTTGCAACTGTGTGGAGAAGAAGAATATAACGACTACTAGTACAGTTGGGTGTCAGCGCCTTAACCTATGTTAGAGTCAGCAGTTCTACCCACTTTTGCTTTTGCTCCATCAATGCAATGGCAACTCACAGGAAAATGCAAATAAAGTATTATTATTACATCATGGGTCCCCTGAAAGTGTCATGGAGACTCCCAGGGGTCTGCAGACCACACTTTGAGAACAACTGCTTTCAACTATGAGCAGGTAAAATTTAATTTTAAAAAAGACAACTAAATAAAAGAAGAAAAGGAAATTAAGACAAAAATAAATTATATGTGTTAATTAATAGACTAAAAAAATAAGACTCTCAATCCCTTAAATAAAGAAATTCTAGGGCCGGCCCGGTGGCTCAGGTGGTTAGAGCTCCGTGCTCCTAACTCCAAAGGCTGCCGGTTCGATTCCCACATGGGCCAGTGGGTTCTCAACCACAAGGTTGCCAGTTCAATCCCTCGAGTCCGACAAAGGATGGTGGGCTCTGCCCCCTGCAACTAAGATTGAACACAGCACCTTGAGCTGAGCTGCCTCCCGGATGGCTCAGTTGTTGGTTGGAATGCGGGCTCTCAACCACAAGGTTGCCAGTTCAATTCCTCGACTCCTGCAAGGGATGGTGGGCAGCGTCCCCTGCAACTAAGATTGAACACGGCACCTTGAGCTGAGCTGCCACTGAGCTCCTGGATGGCTCAGTTGGTTGGAGCGTGTCCTCTCAACCACAAGGTTGCCGGTTCGACTCCCGCAAGGGATGGTGGGCTGTGCCCCCTGCAACTAGCAATGGCAACTGGACCTGGAGCTGAGCTGCGCCCTCCACAACTAAGACTGGAAGGACAACAACCTGAAGCTGAACAGAACCCTCCACAACTAAGATTGAAAGGACAACAACTTCACTTGGAAAAAAGTCCTGGAAGCACACACTGTTCCCCAATAAAGTCCTGTTCCCCTTCCCCAATAAAATCTTTAAAAAAAAAAAAAAAGAAAGAAAAAAAGAAATTCTACATTACAAGTGAGCTACATAAGTTAAGTCTTGGGTAACAATAAATGAAAAGGCAATTCCTAAAATAATTTATTTTTCTTACTATGCAATATTCTATTACCCTATCAAATTTTCAAACACACATTATTATGCTAGTTTGTTACGTTTTTCTCCCTGACACATCCCTACTTCACTCCAAGAGTTTCTGGAGATTAGGAGCTATATATTATTCATAATGAAACCTATGCTTGGCACATAGTGTTTCACAAGTGTTTGTTTTCATGAATTAATATATTTATCAATCAATCAAGAAACAATCTGAGTTTTTAAAATTAAAACTATATGAGTTAGTCGAAATAAGAAAGAAGTTAATATAGCATTTTCTTCAGGGGCAGATAACATTAAAATAAATCACCTAAAAACGTATCTGTACTGAGTTCTTAAAGTATTGCCAACTAAAAAGAATCTTGCCTCACATAACTTGTATTCACAAAATTATTTAATCACTCCGTTTTTCTCTATTCTTATTTCTGACTCCACTAAAGACATATAAAAAGCAAAATGTCTGCAATGCCAGAAGTGAAGTATGGTGAACTGGGCATCTAATTCTAGTTCCAGACTATCAGAATGATTTTTTGCCACCTAATAAGCACTGAGCCGAGTCTAAGATACTCACACATAAGAAAGCACAAATGCACACACGTACACACACACCACACAACAGGTAGGAGAGGAAATAAGGCAGATGACAACAAATGCACTGGAAGATACTAGAGGGTGTGCGTGTGCATGTGTGTGTGTTTAGAAGAGTGTGTAGTATGGTTCCCAGTTTGGTAATGCTATCGATTCTAGATTTTTCTTTAATTTTCTTTAATAATTTTAAGAAACTAGAATGGCCATAGAGGTCACTGGTCCAATCCTACCAATTTATAGGTAAGAAAACAACGCCCAGTGAGCTGAAGTATAACACATAGGACAATATAGAAAAACAAAGGTGCCTTATTTTGTTGGTGTTTGAGTTCCCTCTCCCAATGTCCCCAACCCTCGCCCATGTTATACCTGAGTGAAGATTCTGGGATCGTGTTTATTATGATCCAAGAAATGGTGGAAATGCCTTTTCTAGATTTGCTTTGATTCATCATTAATGTTTGCCCAGCTGTTTAGGAATAAAGCCACCTTGATCAAATCCCTGTTTGAATCATTTTCAAAACAAATCTCTTCAGGTTAAGATACAGCTACCAGCAGCATTATGTAGCTTGCATGACTGCTACTTTGAAGGGGTTTCTAAGGCACACGTAGATGTTAAAAAAGAAAAAGTATTAGAGGGAAACTCATCGTATGGAAATAGCAGCTAACAGAGGGTCATTCATTCATTTATTCATTGTTTATTGAGGAATTACTAAGCACCAGTGCTGTTCTAGATTCCAGGGATATAGCAGTAAGCAAGATAGACAAGATCATTTAGAAGATACTAGAGAATTTCATGAAGCTTACATTATATCAGAGAGAAACCACAGTGAAGAAAGAAATTAATCATATCTCATAGAGATGAGCAACATGAAGAAAAGAGAACAAATTAATGGGACAAAGAACAACTGATGGAATAGTGGGGAATGGGATTTCTTCAGAAGCTTGGTAGGAAAGGCATCTTAGGCTAAGATGCAAATGATGAGACTATAGCCATGTGACAAGATATATGGAATGAGCACTCTTAGCAGAAGGAACCGATAGAGTAAAGCCCTTAGAGGGGGTGTGTATGGTTGGAATATAGTGAGTGAAGGAGAGAGAATTGTACAAGATGGGGACGAAGAGGTCAGCTGAGGCCTGATCATGAAGGCTGTGCTAGGAGTTTGGATTTTATTCTCAGCACAATAGACAGTCATTGAGGTTTGTTTTATATTTCACTTTTATTTTGAAATAATTTTAGACTTACGAATGAGCTGCAAAGATAGTACAGAGAGTATCTTGTGTATCCTTCACCCAGATTCCCCTGATGTTAACATTCTACATAACCATAGTACAATTATCAAAAGTAAGAAATTAACATTTGTACAATACTATTAACTAACCTACAGATATTATATTATTCAGATTTCACTCATTTTTGAACTACTAATATCCTTTTTCTAGTTCAAGATCCAATCCAGGATTCCACACTGAATTTACTGACAATTCCTCAGCCTGTCTTTTTTTAAAAAAAAATAACATTGTATTTTTCAATTACAGTTGACATACAATATTAGTTTTAGGTATACAACATAGTGATTAGATATTTATGTAACTTACAAAGAGATCACCATGATAAATCTAGTACCCATCTGACACCATAGTTATTACAATATTATTGACTGTATTCCTTATGCTGTACTTTACATCCCCATGACTATTTCGTAACTGCCAATTTGTACTTCTTAATCCCTTCACCTTTTTTTACCCCCTGAACCCCCCACCCACTTGGCAACCATCAAAATGTTCTCTGTATCTATGAGTCTGGTTTTTTTGTCTTATATAACCTTGATATTTTGAAGAGTACTGGACAGGTATTTTGGGTTGTGTTTGTCTGAAGTTTTCTCATGATTAGATTGAGGTTATGGATTTTTGAAAAGAATAACACAAAGGTGAAGTGCCCTTCCCACTGCATTATATCAGGGGTAGATGATACCAATATGTCTTCTCACTGGTGATGTTAATCATAACCACTTGGTTAAAGTGGTATCTGCCAGGTTTCTCCAATGTAAACTTACTCCCCCCCCCAATTTTATTTGTTCATGATTCTGTAGGTCAGCAATTGGGGCTGGGTTCAGCCATGTGGATTTTCTGCTGGTCTTACCTTATGCAGTTTCAGTTGTCTGGTGGCTCAACTAGAACTGAATAGTCCAAGATGGCCTCACTCACATGTCTGGCAGTTGGTGTTGGCTACTGAGTGGGTCACTTGCTGCATCTGACTGACCTGGGCTTGTACACATAGAACTTGGATTCTAAAAGGAGCAAAAGAGAAGGCAAGCCCCAGTACACAAGCACTTACTAGCATCTGCTCGTGTCACATTTGCTAATGTCCCATTGGCCAAAGGAAGTCATATGGCCAAGCCTAGTGCCCATGGGGTGGGCAGGGGACTATACGGGGTAGACAGGGTGCTGTGGTGCATGGAGTACCATTAATTTAACTACCAGCCACAAGGTGATTAGAAGCAGCGTTCTCTTCCTACAGCCAGGAAACAACAGCTAAAACTAAATAGAAAAGTGAACCAGTTACTCTTCTGGAAAAACATCATTTTCCGGAGAGTATTATAATCTAGTCTAGGACATCTGCAATTTTTCTCAATGTCAAAAATTCTAAAGACAATCAATTTGAAAAATACATGTGTCATAGAACATTCTGCAAAGAGAGAGGTCACACAATTAGATGATGATAGTGTTTAGCCACTTCAAAAACATGTGAACTTGGCCCTTCCGCTTTGAATGAGCATATGTGTAGATAGGAGATTGAACCAGATGACCTTTACTATTCTTTTCCAGTACTGAAATTTTATGATAAACCCGTTAGTAATCAGTCTATTACAGCTCGTTCTGTCTTGGCTGAGAAAATGCCCTTTTTTCCTACAAGCACATACACATACGCCTCTGCATAAAGCGGAGCTCTGAGACAAATGACAGTTCTGTTTCATAATATTTGTCTCCTGACAGAAGAGGACCAGCTCTTGAGTTATTGCCTCATTAGTGAAAATAAAAATCATCGACAACTCCCAGAATTATGGGAATGGAAATACTGAAACTGGTTTGCAAGGGCTATTTCTGACTTTCATTTTTCTTTGAACACCAGAAACTTGGATTTCTCTCCTCCTATTCCTAGATTAGTGTAAAGGCTGTAAAAAGAAATGTTGAAGGTTGGAAGTAGAATAAACTGTAGGCATGCACAAAGAGAAAAAAGAAGTAATCATTGTTGTGTTTCAAGCTGATTAGGAGGGAAAATATAAATAATGTTCATTGTTTTCTAAAGAATTCCCCCTAAGAGGTAAAATTCTTATTTCACATAACATCATGAAAAGAGAGCTTTGCTGACCCAGAATTAGATGCCCAAGTTTTTTATTTGCTGTGCTGGCACAGCAAAGCTTATGGGCAACTTATAATTGCCTGAGTGCCCAAAGGTTATGGATCAATCACTGCCAGTCATGGCAAGTTGCAAGCCTGGGAATAGTCAGAGAGGCTCGGGATCTTTTTCACTAAGGCAAAATGGCTTATTGTTAGATTTGGAGGAAAAACAGTGAAAGGAAAATGCTACTGAGTGTACTTAGTGAGAAACATCATTTATATCTGACAGTAGCACATTTTTAATAATGAGGCCAGCAGGGAAAAGATGGGGAGCAGGAAAGACCTTACAAGGAGAGCTCTTTCCACAGGGGGGAAAGACTATTATATTTTAAAAATGCAGTGTGCAGCGTTTACTTTTATTTTTAAGGGAAAAAATGCTTGAGAATCAACCCCACCCACTGACTTCATCTCATCTCAACTGACTTACTCTTGCCAGCTAACATTGCTTGGTTATACACATCTGAATTCCTTTATAACTGAGCTTATTGTTTTTAATTTTTCAAATATTCTACATCATCCTTTAAAAAGAGGAAATTTCACTTTTCCCAGAAGTTAGTATTAGTTTGAACCATATGGAATTGCCAATATTCTACTACTTTTGACCATCAGAAAACAACTTCGTATTGTTTAGCTTCATACAGTCCCTATAAGCTATGAGTATGATAGATTTGGTGTTTTTATATTTGTGGGGACAGGATGAATGACTTAATAGATGGTCCTGGGACTATTAGACAAGCCTTTGGGAAAGGGTAAAGTAGGAGTCCTATACCTATTCACACCCAAAAATGAATTCCAGATATTACTATTTAGGTAAATGTTAAAAATATAGAAAGTTAGGAAAATTTGGGTGAATATTTACATAACTTGAGAGGGTGCAGGAAGCATTTCTTATTTTAAAAGCATAGGATAACAGCCATGATAAACGTAAATAAGATTTTTTTTAAGTGCCCAAACATCAATACATCTCTTTTTAAAACTCTGTAAATAAAATTAAAGCAGAATTTTAAAACTGGATAAAATATTGGCAACATATATGGCAAAAAAAAAAAGAAAAACAAAACTGAGACTCAGTAGCAATAAGAAACAAATAAATACTCCAATTAAAAATGAGCACTTTCCAAAAGGACACACACAAATCTCAGTAAACCTTACAATCAAAGTTCAGGCAATTGAAAATATTAATGAGTTACCAAGTGTCACCTTTCAAATTAATAATGTAAACAGAATGACAACACAAGCATTAGTAAGAATATAGGGGGGAAAATGTTCTCATACTTGGTTAGAGAGGTGGTGCTAAATTCATGCTTTCTAGTGGGTAACTGGTAATTTGAGTCAAAACATCTTAAAACTCTGCATATCTTCTGAACCCACAGTTCTACCTTTTGCAAGTTATCTTAAGCATAAAGCCACAAATGTGTCCAAAGCTACATGTGTAAGTATTTTATCACAGTGAAAATTTGGAAACTAAATATTCTAAAATAATGGAATTATTCAGAAATCACAATACATACAAAGGAAAATGTATGCCAGAGATAAAACCATGTTATAAAAAAATATTTCTAAGCAAGAAGAAAAATATGCTACTTATATGAAAAGAAAAAAAATCAGGCTATCAGTTAATATGTGCACTGTACAACTGGGGTAGGGCAGGATTCACACCATGATTTGAACTGTATACAACGGCCCTGGTGTCTTACATCTTGGTCTTGGCCTCACTCCTGATACCCATGAGATACTGAGATGCATGATGGTGATGTCATCACCTACACAAAAATAATGATATCCTAATTTAGCCTCCTTTCCAGGGTGGGAAATGCATTATCAAGAATCATTTTGACATAGGTAGTGGCAGTATAGGAAGGGGTGAATAAATCCCACTTTGTGGGGTAGGCCTCAATAAACATTGATAATAGTACTAGCTTATTATTATCCCAGTGGCACCCTCGTCCCTGCCCCAATACTCTCCATTTGCTTTATCTTTTTTTTTTCTCCTCCATATATATCACCTTCTAATGTGTTCTATAATTTACATATTTATTATTTTTATTATCTGTCTCCCCCTACTGGTATGAAGGCAGAGATTTTTGTTCATTTATTCGTCACTGTATAAACCCAGCACCTAAAACAGTACTTAGTACACATCAGCACCTCAAGAAATATTAATCAGGAGATCCAAGGTGGTGGAGTAGATAAGCACTTTGCATGCTTCCATCCGTGAATACATTAAAATTACAACTAAATTATAGAACAATCAACCTGGAGAACCACTTGAAGTCTGGCTGAACAGAAGTTTTATAACTAAGGATATAAAGAAGAAGCTACTTTCAAATTGGTAGAAGGGACAGAGATGCAAATGGGACTGGCCTCAAACCTCCATGTGGCCTTTGAGAATCAGGAGGAATATCTCAGTCACGGAGGGTCCCCTTGGAGGAGTGAGGGACCTCAACCCCACACCAAGTTCCCCATCCCAGAGTACTGGTGCTGGGAAGAGGAGCCCCCACAACATCTGGCTGTGAAAAAAAGTGGAGATTCTGACCATTTGGGTGGGATGGAAGGCTGCGGGAAACCCTGACGTCCTTTTAAATGACCCAGGCATCGATTCCCTCATTCGCAGGCACTCACTCTGGGCTCTGGCAGAGGGATGGTGATTTGGGAAGTGTCAGAGACATATGGGGGGCAGACTGAGGTGTAGGGCTGGAAGACAAGGGCTGGAAGACAGTTGGCATTTTCTCTATATGGGGTCCTTCTCCCATGCAGGCAACAGGTTGGTGCCATCTTTCCTGTATTGAGCCCTCCCCCCAAGCCCATGTCCAAATCTGAATCTGAATTGGTCTGCTGAGCTCTGCTGGGACCCCACCCTACCCAACTCCCCCAATGCCAGAGACACTTCTCCTGAGCAGCCAGCCCTGCCCACATTGCATTCTTTCTTGGAAAACTATCGAAGTGCATTGGCCCCAGGTGGGCGGCAACTGGCCTCGGTGTGCTCTGAGACTTCTGCTGAGTAGTTTCAGCCTCAGCACTGGCACCAAACCAGAGTTTACTTTAACCTGGTGACCACAACTCTTCCCACTCCCTGAAACCCTGAAACCCTAAAACCCTGCCTCACCCAACTTGCATACCACAGGAGGCTCTATCTGTGGCTGAACCTTGAGGGAGCCAACAGGTGGCAGAAGGCCTTGGGGTGTCCTGGCATTTTGCAAAGCTACCCCAGGCCAGGTACTTGTGGCAGCCATCCCCAGTTCACATTGTGGCCTTTCCCTGCAACTTTAGCATAGACAGTGAACAACCACGGATGACTTTATAGCTCCTACCAGGGAGTCCCCAGCCAGTCACAGACAGTGGGTGACCTGGGCATGCACCGGAGCCCCTCCCAAGAGGTCCCAGAAATAACATACTTGGAGGTTGGCTTCAGATCACAACAGAGCACTGCCCAATTAGCTGCACAAGCCTCACACACAAAGGGCGGTCTCAACAGATACCAGAGCCTGTTGGGGCAAATTCCATTCAGTGGGGTCAACCCCCCACACAGCAGCCCATAAGCTGTGGATGCGGCCAAACCCCAGAGCCAACCAGCCTGAGGGCCAATCCCAACTACTTATATGCCAATAGCAATCAAGGTTCGACTATAACAAGAGGGTACAGACAACCCACACAAGGGACACTCCTGAAACACCCATATTAGGTGACCAGGGAGACTGTGCCAGAGCCCCCAGGGCACCTACTACATAAGGCCACCCAGCAAAAACAGGGAGACATTGCAGATCTACCTAATACATAGAAACAAACACAAAGAGGCAGCCAACAGGAGGAAACAAAGAAATACGTCCCAAATGAATGAACAGGAAAAATCTCTAAAAAAACAACTAAATGAAATAGAGGCAAGTGACCTACCAAAGACAGAGTTCAAAACAATGGTTATAAGAATGTTAAAGAAACTTAGTGAGAACTTCAACAGAGAGATAGCAAGCATAAAAATGCACATAGAAACAATAAAAAAAGAACCAATTAGAAGTAAAGTATGCAATAACTGAAATGAAGAATGCACTAGAAGGAATCACCAGCAGACTAAATGAAGGAGAGGATTGAATGAGCAATTTGGAAGAAAGGTAGCAGAAAACATCCAATCAGAAAAACAAAAAGAAAAAAGAATCCAAAATTTAGGATAGTTTAGAGACCTGTGGGACAACATCAAGTGTAACAACATTCACATCAGAGGGGTACCAGAAGGAGAAGAGAGAAAGCAAGGGATTGCGAATCTATTTGAAGAAATAATGGCTGAAAACTTTCCTAACCTGGTGAAGGAAATAGGCATACAAGCCCAGGAAGTGCAGAGTCCCAAACAAGATGAGCAAACAGGACCACAGCAAGATACATTATAATTAGAATGGCAAAGGTTAAAGACAAAGAGAGAATCCCAAAAGCAGCAAGAGAAAGGCAACTAGTAACTTATAAGGGAGCCCCCATAAGATTATCAGGTGATTTCTCAACAGAAACTTTGCAGGCCAGAAGGGATTGGCACAAAATATTCAACATGATGAAAAGCAAGGACCTACAAGCAAGATTACTCTACCCAGCAAACCTATCATTTAGAATGGAAGGACTGATAAAGAGCTTCCCAGACAAGAAAAAGCTAAAGGCATTCATCACCACCAAACTAGTATTACAAGGAATATTAAGGGACTTCTTTTAAATGGAAAAAAAAAAAGATCAAAATTATGAATAATAAAATGGCAATAGCTACATATCTAGCAAAAATTACTTCCCAGGTAAATGGATTAAATGTTCAAATCAAAAGATATAGGAGGGCTGAATAAATAAGAAAACAAAACCTTACATATGATGCCTACAAGAGACTCACTTCAGATTGAAAGATACAGAGATGGAAAGTAAAGGGATGGAAAAGTTATTTCAAGAAAATGGGAACAAAAAAAAACAAACAAAAAAGCTGGGTAGCAATACTTATACCAGACAAAATAGACTTTAAAACAAAGGCTATAACAAGCGATAAAGAAGGACCCAGCAATCCCACTTCAGGGTATTTATCTGAAGAAACCCAAAGGCTACTTCAAGGGGATGTGTGCATCCATATGTTCATTGCAGCATTGTTTACAATGGCCAAGATGTGGAGGTCATCTGGGTGTCCATCGATGGAAAAATGGATAAAGAGGAGGTGGTACATATACACAATGGCATATGGCGCGGCCAGGGAAGGGAATGGGTTCTTGCCATATGCGGTGGCATGGATGGACCTGGAGAGTATTTTGCGGAGTGGAGTACGTTAGACAGAGAAAGACAGATGCAATGTGATTTTGCTTATATGTGGAATCTAAAGAACAAAATAAACAAAACAGAAACAAACTCATCGATACAGAAAACATATTGATGGCTGCCAGCTGGGATGGGGTTTGCGGGGTAGGTGAAAAAAAGGGACGGGATTAAGAAGTACAAGTTGGTTGTTACAAAGTAGTTATGGGGGTGTAGGGTATAGCATACGAAATATAGTTAATAATATTGTAATAACTGTGTACGGTGTCAGATGGGTACTAGATTTATAGGGGTGATACATGGGAGGGGGTTAGGGGACAGGGTTAAAAAAGGTGAAGGGATTAAGAAGTACAAATTGGTAGTTTTAAAATAGTCATGGGGATGGAAAATAAAGCACAGAGAATATAGTCAATGATATGGTAATAACTATGTATAGTGCCAGGTGGGTACTAAAGTCAGGGGGATCACTTCTTAAATTATACAAACGTCTAACCACTATGTTGTACACCTATAATTAATATAAAATGATATTGAAGGTCAACTGTACTTGAAAAATTAAAAAGGGGTAGAAAAGTTGAAGGGGAGTAACAGGTTCAAATTTCTGGGTATAAAACAAATAAGTCACGGGGATATAATGTACAGCACAGGGAATATAGTCAGTAATATTGTGATAGCGTGATACGCGTGTCAGATGGTTGCTGAACTCATCATGGTGATTTCTTCTTTAGGTATGTGAACATTGAATAACTATTGTGTACTCCTGCAACTAATCTAATATTGCATGTTAGCTATATTTTTAATAAAAAATCTTAAAGAAATATTCATCACATGAGTGCATGAATGGAAGCTCATATTTACTGTATGTATACCATTCATCAGGAACCTTAATTCAATTAGTTAAGGACAGCTTTCAGGGGAAAAGAGATCACAAATGAGCAACATGAGCGGTACTGGTGAAAGAGAACTGTGGCAGCCCACCCTCTTTGGTTGCTTGTGGCTATGAGGGTGTTGAGTATGACTTCATTAGTGACAAGTGAGCCCAATGTCTCTTCTCACATAAACTTGGGAGTTGCTTCTATCTCCCCGCCCACTATCCCCATGAGATGCTTCCCACCAAATCCACAGTAAGGAGCCCAAAGTGAGAGAGCTAGGAAAACCCTTCTCATGCGCTTTATTCTAGGTTTAAAGCCGATGGGCACTTCTCCATCAATGCAGAATTTTGCATCATGGAGTAGAGCAGTATGTGGCAAAGCAGTGGCATTAAATTATGTCTCAATAAGGATAATTGCAATGCTGAGCAGATATTCATAATGGTGGTCATTTCTAATGAATTCTTCTAACATCACATTTTTGGCCTCACTACCTAGAATTCTCCTTTTGCTTTCTACATTCAAATTCATCATTCTCAGAAGGATTGTACTTTTACCCTAGAAAGGATAGTTCTTTGAATCATACCTCATAACAATGTTCATTATATTTTCCTGCTGAGTAAGACCAGCGTTGAGCTTGTTTAAAAACGGATGTCCTGCTCTTCTTTCCCTCTCTCCATGTTATCTGTCATAGCAACTGGCTTTTGCCTCTTTGCTGATCATTAGTCTGAATGTGCTACAATGAATAAAGCCTTCATTTTTATGCTTTCACACACACACACACACACACACACACACACACACACACACACACAAAGACATGCCCTCCTGCGAGTAAGGAACAGCCAGGTTTCCCAACATGAACAGCAACTTCAAAATCATTGCCAGTTCCTGACATGTAAATAATTCCTCCAGAATTGCAGTATTTCCAGTGCAAATTATACTTGAAAAACTACCCGCTCCCTAGAATAAGCTCTATGCAATGTCCAGCTCATGCCACCCCTGCAAGAACAGGAAGAACACTGCTTCATATTTCTCCCTTGAAAGGCAATGCAGTCTAGTTGATAAGAGATCAGAGCAGACACCGGAAAACCTGACTGTATTTCTGACTCTACTTCTTAGATACCGCGCTTTTTTTTTCTTTTCCTCTTCTCACTTCTTTTCTCCCCTCCCCCTCCTCCCTCCCTTCCTCTTTTTTCTTCTCTTTTCTTCTCTCTTCCTCCCCAACTTCCTCCCTCTTAATCTCTCTCTCCCCCCCTTCTCTTTCCCTCTCTTTAAAATGAAAGGTTTGTTATAAATAAATTTATACTAGCAGTGGAGTCACAATACCAAGTATTGACAAAGATGTGGAGAAATTAGGACTCATCCATTGCTGGAGGAAGTACTAAAATGGCACAACCACTCTGGGGAAAGGTTTGGCGTTTTCTTATGGAGTTAAAACATGCATCTACCTTATGACCTGGAACTTCTTATCCAAGGGAAATGAAAATCTGTGTCCACGAAAAGACTTGTATAAGATGCCAGAGAGGTTTTATGTGTAATATCCCTAAACTAGAAACAAATGTCCATCAACATATTTGGACATTTAACATAGGCCCAGCTGGTGCACTCTTTGCAAGGGGGGCGATGTTCTGACCATTTTATTACTTGTCCTGGGGCAGAAATGAAGAGCTGAGGGGAACAACCAAACTGACCTTCATGCCTCATGCAGGGGCAGTCTCTCTCTAGTAACTGCATCAAACAGGAAGTGAACAGGATTTCTCAACACATATTTTCATGGTGGAAAAACCAGACTGTACTCTAGCCAAGTGATCAAAATTAATACCACCAGTAAAGGGCAAACAGACATGCTAGGCCTCCCAGAAAAGATGCCCTAATTGGATACCTTAGCTTCCCTAAAAAATATCCCCTGGTGCTTCCAGGACATTTGGGAACCTCCTTGCAATTATTTCCCTTGGTAGCAAGACGTAACCTCCCTATATATATCTCCCAAAGCAGTGCTTCGCAAACTTTCCTGTGCTCACCAATCACCTGGGGAGTTTGCTCAAATGCAGATTCTGGTTCAGCAGATCGGGGTTGGGGCTCAACATTCTGCATCTCTAACAAGCTCCTAGGTGATGTCATATTGCTGATCTGCAGGCCAAACTTTGGGTAGCAAGGTCCTAAAGCAGTGGTTCTCAAAATGTGGTCCCTGGAGCAGCAGGAGTACCACCTGGAAACTTGTTTAAAAATGCAAATTATCTGGCCCACCCCCCCCAGATCTACTTATTTATGGACTCAGAAACTCTGGACATGAGGTCCAGTCCAGCCAGGGCCTGAACTAGGAATAGGCAAAATTTAAGGGGGCATTTACTCTCCGAATTGTACAAGTGCAAGGTCGGCACCTGAGTCTGGCAGTGGTGTCCTCCAAGACCTCCATGATGCACACCAGTGTTAGAGAACCATTGTCTCCTTTCTTCTCAGTAAATCACCTCACTCCAACAGCAGCTTTACTGTATTTAAATTATCTGGGCCCAAACTCAGATAATTGGTTTTCTAAGAAGGCTTGGGACTTGATTAGATACATTGAATCAGAACCTTTGGGGGTAGAAAATGTTCATCTGGCCCATAAGAGGATGTGAATGAGAATGCTCATCAAACAATTGCTTGCCATCGGAAGGATGTGGAAGAGAGAAACCATGCTATGTTGGGTAAGCAAAATTTGTGGAGGCATACTGCTGTCAGAGGCAACGAGCTAGGTATACCATATTGCTGTGACAAGAGCAGAAAAACAGAGATGAAAATTGCAAGAAACACAATTTAGAGCACAACACCATTTGTGTAAATTTAAAATGCATCTTTAAAAAAAAATACACGATTTTTTACATAAAGATCCATAAACAGAGGGGATACCAAAGAGGAAGTGGAATGGGAGTGCGGGCCAAGGATAAGGGAGAAGAAAGGTAAATAATAAGCCGACAAATAAGCATAAAAGAGAAGAGCTTTAAAAGGAGAAGGGATTAAGAAGTACAAATTGGTAGTTTTGAAATAGTTACAGGGGTGTAAAGTACAGCATAGGAAATATAGTCAATAATATGGTAATAAGTATGTAATGCCAGGTGGGTACTAGACTAGTCAGGGGGATCACTTCATAAGTTATATAAATATCTATCCACCATGCTGTACACCGAAAATTAATATAAAATAATATTGAATGTCAATTGTAATTGAAAAATAAAAAGAAGGGGAAAGATGAAGGGGAATAAGTTCAAATTTCCAGGTATAAAACTAGTAAGTGGGCTGGCCCGGTGGCTCAGCTCTGTTAGAGCTCCGTGCTCCTAACTCCGAAAGCCGCCAGTTCGATTCCCACATGGGCCAGCGGGCTCTCAACCACAAGGTTGCCAGTTCAATTCCTCGAGTCCCGCAAAGGATGGTGGGCCGCGCCCCCTGCAACTAAGATTGAACATGGCACCTTGAGCTGAGCTCCCCGCCAGATGGCTCAGTTGGTTGGAGCGCGTCCTCTCAGCCACAAGGTTGCCGGTTCGACTCCCGCAAGGGATGGTGGGCTGTGCCCCCTGCAACTAGCAATGGCGACTGTTCCTGGAGCTGAGCTGCGCCCTCCACAACTAAGATTGAGAGGACAACAACTTGACTTGGAAAAAAGTCCCGGAAGTACACACAGTTCCCCAATGAAGCCCTGTTCCCCTTCCCCAATAAAATCTTTTAAAAAAAGAGAGAGAGAGAGAGAGAGAGAGAGAGAGAGAGAGAGAGAGAGAGAGAGAGAAGCTTTGTGCAGACAGAGATGAAAATGTTCTCCGAACTAGGGAATAAGATGAACTCAACTTCAACATGAGGTCCACTAGTTGGCAGTGTGCGTAGAAATCTCTGCCCATGGAGTCAGGAAATGCACTGAAAACAAGAGCCCCGGATGATTCTTCTGCACACCACTGACATCTTTAATTCCAAAGCATTTTCACTTTTTAACACTTCCATGATTTGGCCTTTCCTTAGCTTCCCAGTCACCCTGCCTCACACTTTGCAATACAGTAATCCAGTAAATGTCATGATGCTCCCGCACTCCAGATCCTCATTCAAGCTATGTCTCCTGCCTTGAACACTCTTTTGACCTTTCTTCACCTGGCTAACTCTTATTTATCCTTTTCAATTCAGTACAGGTGTCATCTCATTGGGAAAGTGTTTCTGACCCCTCTGGCTGAGTTAAGTTGACCCACTGGCTTTCATAGCACTGGCTTATTTGGTCATAGTATATTATATTGAAATCATTGATGTGTGTGTTTTGAAACCGCTCCAGCTCAAGAACTCACTCTTATCATCCTCTGTACCTCAGTGCCTGTCAATATTGTACCTGCAGTTCAAGAGGTTTACTAATGTGGTGGGGCTTAACCATAAAGCAGATGTAATAAGGCTTAACAGGCACTAGGAATATGATTTATATATTCATTCACTTACACAAGACCTTGTTCAGAAAGGATTTAAGGCAGCACTTGAGAACTAACCTTTAGAGAAGGAGAAGGTGGAACTGAACTGTAACAACCATCAGGAAAATCAGCCCTCTGTAGCCACAAGGATCCATCATGGCTGCCTGCCTGGATAGCCCAAGATCCGGAGCAGGAGTCTGCAGTTCTAGTTCTGGCTGTGGCTGGTTGGCAAAAGATCTCCATCCCTGCCTGCTACTGCCATCTCCAGGGGACTGGTTGATTTTCACCCAGCTGCAGGCCTCCAGCTGCCAGGATAAAGTCACAGCTCTGAATTAAAATCACCTGCATCAATGAACAGAAAGCTAGTTCAGTGTTTCCTTTTCTCTCTTAGGTCTCCGAGAGAGATGTTGCGTGTCCTGTATTGCGCTCCAGTCAGGTAGAGACCAGAAGACCATTTTATATTGTCTCTCATCTACGTCAGATAATTTCTAAATTTACAGCCTCACAAGAAAACTCCCAAAATATAGAATGCCTTTACAAAACCAGGAAGTTGCATGATGGATTGATGTAGAAAATTAGAAAGTTCATGTCTTAAAAGATTCACAAACCCTCCATTGAGAAAACATTTGCAATTATAGTCATGCTTCCTTCCCACAGAAAGGAAAATAAATGTTTTATTTAAATCACTGTTATGTAAGAGTAAAAAAAAAAAAGCTGCAACAATGAATGTAAAATGCATTTGTCTCTTATTTCTAGAATTTTCTTCAGTCATATCATTACACTTCTAAAAGAACCATCATAAAGTTGTTTGTTTTCTATCAGACCAAATTATACTTGCTTAATGATAGGAAAACATGGTTTGGTAAAATCTAAATTCAATTGGCTAAAAAAAAAAGAAACCTTTCCTATAATCTGTAAGGTACTATCTCAGAAAGAGTCAAATAATCAAGGGAAACAATTGGGACAGTCACTAGAGCAGAATTTCTCAGCCTCAGCACTATTGACATTTTGGGTGGAATCATTCTTTCTTGTGGGGGTGGGGGCTGTTACATGCATTGTAGGATGTTTAGCAGCATTCCTGGTCTCTACACACTGGATGCCAGTAGCACCCACCCAACCACAGTCATCTACAACCAAAATAGCCCCTGGGTGGGAGAGGGGAGCACAATCAACCACCCACCCACCAACCCACCCACCCCCACCCTGGTTGAGAACCACTGCCCTAGAAGGAAACACAAAGCCATTCACAGATAACGGGGAGTCTGTAGATTAGAACATGAGACAGAATACACAGGCCTTTCCCCTAATCCAAACCCTAAGGATTGAACTTTCTTAATTCAGAGGTATCAAACTTGGCAATACCATATTTGGGAACAAATCCTTTTTTAAATGGCATTTCAAAACCTAACCAAGAGGTATCTGACAGAGGAAGTGTATCTCTCAATAATCAATATAGTCTTTCACTCAACACACTGACCCTTCAAGAATAACAAATGAGCTATGTTGACCTCAGTGAACAAGCTTAACCATTCGTAATAAGAAATAGAAATAGAAATTTTTAAGGAAGTAGAATAATGTGCCCCCAAAAAAAGATGTCCATATCTTAATCCCTGTAACCTGTAAAGCAAAAGTAATGGAATTGCTGGCTTTGAAGATGGAAGAAAGGGCCACTAGCCAAGGAATGCAGGCAGCCTCTAGAAACTGAAGAGGCAAAGAACCGATTCTCTCCTAGAACCTCCAGAAAGGATGCAGCCCTGCTGACACCTTGATGTTAGCCTGATGAGACTCTGACCCCCAGAACAGTAAGATAAGAAATTTGTATTTTTAAACCACTAAACGTGGGGTAATTTGTCACAGCAGCCAATAAAACTAATAGAGTGACAGTCTATGAGCAGGACCATCCCAAGGAAAATCCAACAGGAATATTGTGACCTGTGAAGCCAGGAAAGGGAAGGCATTTCTTAGTTTTAATAAGCACAATTACTATTTGAAACCACAGTTAAAGATCTCAGACAATACAAGGACACACTCTCTCTCCCTAATACTAGCTAAGAAGTATCGAGCTAGTAGATGTCAGGCACTCTTCTAAGCGTTTTTGGTGTATCATTTAATTATTATAACAACATTATGATAAAAATACTTTTAATATCCCCATTTTTCTGATGAGGATACCAAGATCCAGGGAGGTTAAGTAACAATTCCAAGCACACACAGCTAGGAAATGGCAGCACTGGGCTTCAAATCCAGGCAGTCTGGTTCCAGAATCCACATAAATACCACCCAGAGCCGTTCCATTAAGTTCAGGGGTGGAATGCTTCAAAAGCAAAACTCTGGACTTCTACACTCAAAGAGGATGCTTGACCATGAGCACTATGTCATCTATGTTTCCAGTGTAGGGATGGATACTGCTTTTGCCTACCCAGCATTCCTGGAGAGTAGTATATCGTTTCCATGGGCAATCACCCCTCCCATATTGCCTACAGTCTCCATGGACTGTCAGTCAAGCTGCTTCATCTCTGTCCTGGCCAATGCGATACAAGCCAAACCAATACAATCCCCTCTCCCTCCCACATAATTCCTGCTCCCTGGAGTGTCCCTGGTTCCTGTCTTTTCTAAGGCCTGCTAGCTAGTTTGGCTTTTCCTCCGATTTGGTGGGCAACCCCATATCCTTCCAATAAAGCCCTTTTTCATTTGCGTGTACAAGAGTCAGTGACTTTCCTTCCAAACAAAAAACTGAAAAACTTGAAAAAAACAACAACTTGAAACTGAGCATTCAAGAGACTTCCTATTTGTTAAGAACCCAAACTAGAAATTGCCTTTCCCATCACCTGAAAAGAGGCTGGAACACTCCTCTCACAGCCCTAGAACAGACAGAACACAGGAGGCTGATGATGAGAGACCAGGCAGAGCTCTAGTGAGGCGGCTGAAGACTGCAGAGCCATGCAAATAAAATGAAGCTACAGCCCAATAATCAATGAGAGGCAGTTTGAAAAGTAAACAATTTTTCCTTAGCAATTACTGTTGCGCAGACTGTATCCAGAGTGAACTATGAGCAATGATTCAACCTTCCTAACATCCACTTGCATGGACACAAACAATAAGGGAGGTAGTGAAGCCAGACAACGCAGGAGAGGTGAAGTGAGGACCCCGCTGGCATAATTAAGCCTTTTATTGTCCCAATGTTCTGCTGTTAGCAGCTATCTCGACCCAGTGGACACTAGTGACCACTGCAGTCCAGATAGTGTTGACAGAGTTGACAAATCAAATAGGGCTTACATCCAGGAGAATGTTATCTTAATAGGGCTCATTTCTTTTATAGTTACCATATAAAAGTAGGACGTGAAGAAACCTTATTTTGGATTCCCTAGGCTTCTGCAAGCCTATGTATCATTGCAATCGAAAACGTTTCATTGGGATGCATTTTCCCTCTGCAGTACCTATTACATGGACAGCTAAAAATCCGCAGCCTCCCATCTCTCACTGTTAAGATAAAAACTTCGAGATCATCAGCAGCTTCACTGACCTGATTTTAACAGGTCTTAAAGTCACTTTCAGTTGTCAAAACTTTTTTAATTACAAAAAGCTACATTTTTCCAATAAATGAAATGTCAAACGTTTGGAGATTGCCCGAGGCAGACTTTTTTAAGTGTGGGTTTTGTGTTGTTTTTTTTTAACTTTCCATTCGTGACTGGTTCAGGGGCATTAAAGTCCTTACATGTACTGTCATCACCCCCTCATCTTTTTCAACAATTTTGTCCTAGATTCAGCCTATAGAAGACAAGTTTTACTGTCACTCTTTAAGAATGTCACTAAGAAGTCATTCTACTTTTCTGAGATAGCTAATTCCATGATTAGTAGACCTTATGAAAAAATCTCCAGTGTAGTCTTTTGACCGAATGTCATACATTTCTAAGGACATTAAGAGAACAGGAGCAAATTAAAATTGTATTCAGGCTTCAGAATTTTAAATATATTGCAGTGGGTCTGGACTCAACAGTCATCAGATTATTTTTGGTTTGGTTTTGTTTTATATCCCCAGTATTTATTTATCTTATAACTGGAAATTTGTACCTTTCGACCAACCACCTTCATCTAATTCTCCCACCACCCCCCTCCACCCTCTACCTCTGGTAACTACGAATATGTTCTCTTTTTCCGAGTTTGGTTTTCTGGTTTTTCTTTGTTTGTTTGTTTCAATTCCACAAATAAGTGAGATCATACAGTGTTTGTCTTTCTTTGTCTGACTTATTTCACTTAGCATCATGCCCTCAAAGTCCATCCATGTTGTCACAAATGGCAGGACTTCTTTTTTATGGCTGAATAATATTCTGTTGTGTATATATATATATATATCAATTTCCTTTACCCATTCATCTGTTGATGGACACTTAGGTTGTTTCCATGTCTTGGATATTGTAGATAATGCTGCTATGAACATTGGGGTGAAGATATCGCTCCAACATAGTGTTTTTGTTTCCTTCGGATATATAACCAGAAGTGGAATTGCTGGATCAACACATACCAACTCATTAGCTATATATTAGGTATAGACTGCAAAAAATTTCCCCACTCCTTCACTTTTCCTTGTTACAGCTTCTATCATCAAAAGGTAGAATCTATTTCCCTGCCCTTGGAATCATAGCTGTTCTCATGATTCATTTTGGCTACATGAATGCAGTGAATGTGACATGTGAGCTGTAAGTTTAGGCCACAAGGGGCCTTGCAGCTTCCATTCTTGCTGCTCTTAGAACTTGACACTACTTTGTTAAGAGACCTGGACTAGTGTGCTGGAGGTAAAAAGGTCATGTGAAGAGATGCTTTAGCTACTACAGCCATCCCAGGCAAGGTCCCAAACATAGAAGTGAACCCAGTCAAAATAAGCTGAGCCTAATTCAGACCATCCGGACTGCCATCAGAATGATGAGCCACATAAGTGGTTGTCTTTTTAAGCCACCAAGTTTTAGAGTATTTGTTATGCAGCCAAAGCTAACTGATACAGTAGCTCTTAAGCAGAACACTTAAACTCTCTGGGCTCTGTAAAATGAGAGGATTAAAGTAGCACTAGAATTTTCTCATTGTAAAAATATTCTCAGTAATATATTCACCATCCTGTTTATTCCTGAGCACCCAAGTGGAAAGAAGCTAAAATGAGATTCACAAAATTACATATAGGATTCAAGGTGTATAGTACAGTACAGCATGTGAAAATGCTTGTAAACATTGAAGCATTGTACAATATTAAACTGTCATTGTAATTACACACAAATCAGGAGTACAAGTCAGTCTAAAGAACATAATGAAGACCATCTCCAAGGCAGCCTGAAAAATGGTAAAGAAGGAACTAATGGTTATTGAGCACCTGCAATGTTCCTCATTTAACCCTCCAAACGATCCTATAAAGTAGTACTGTTACTATCAGTCCACCTTACAAATGAGAAAACTCAGGCTTGGAGATGGTAAATAATTTGTCCAAGTTCAAACATAATAAGATATAATAAATGAGGGTATGAACACAGGCCTTTGGGCTTCAATGCCTAAAGAATTTCTCTCCCTTCAGTGCCTTAGCTGTTGCCACCCAGCAGAGTCAAACTTAAATTAATTATCATAAAACATTTTTCTTACTTTTCATTTTTGATTGTTTTTCTCTTATGACAGAAATACATACCCATGGGGAAAACCGGCATAAAATTATTATCTATGCATCCAAGATCTTATTGTCCCAAAATATCTACTGTTACATTTGGGGTCATTTTTTCCCATGTATTTTCTCGACACTGGGTTTTTCTTTAATCAAGTAAAAAAGCATTCTAATATTATTTTTAAAATCCTTTGTGTAACATATGAACGCATGTTTACTATAAAAAAAATCAAAGAATCAAAACACTTAAAAGATTTTTGAAATGGTATTAATTTGGTGTATACTCTTCCAAATGCATATTACATAAAAGATTGTATTACAATAAATTATGCCTTACATATGTGCAGATATTATATATTTTTTGTTATACATAAATGGGATATTTGTTGCAACTTTTCCTTTCAGTTACCAATATGTCTTGAAGATCTTTCCATATCATGACACACAGATCTGCCATATTTTTTAAAACTATGCAAAGGATGCCTGTACCATGTTTTATTTAACCCTTCTATTATCCATGGACACTTAGATTGCTTTCAAAATTTTATTGCATCAACATTATGTAAATATTTCTTTTAAAAACTACCTCCACAAATGTAATTACACATATAGTGTTGTAAACATGAGAGTATTTCTATTTATAGATGTGGACATAGTTTTAAGTTTCAAAAATACTTCCAAATTTACTCTCCAAAAAAATGCCATTCCAAACAGGGTATGAGTACCCATTTCCACCACCCTAGTGAATGCCAAATATTACACATATTTTTTTATTTTTCCTAATCTGATTAGAGACAGATCATTTATTGCTTAACTTATATTTTCCTGATTTCAAACAAGCATTAGTTCTTATGTTTATTTGACGTTTGATTTTGTTAATAAATTTTTATTTTATTTCTTGTATTCAATTTTAATTGGATTGTTTCATATATATAGATATAGCTATAGCTATAGATATAGATATTGATCTTTTGACATATAATTTTAAAATATACTCCTAGCCTGTCACTTATCTTTCGTCTTGGTTTATGGGATGTTTCAATGTACAGAAATGTTAAATTTGCATGTATTCAAATATGTCGACAGTTTCCTTTATGGCTTCCAGGTTTTTTAAAATAATTTTTCCCACTCTGAGGTGTGTGTGTGTGTGTGTGTGTGTGTGTGTGTGTCTGTGTATACGACTAAGGATTTTTGACATTTAGATATTTAATTCATCCGGAATTTATTTTGTATGAATTGCTGGTTTTCATAACACTATCTTCTATCACCCACCAATGTCAAAGTATTTTTATTACTTTAGTTTTATAGCATGTTTTATGTCTGACAGAGCAAGTTCCTCATTATTATTCCTATTTTTCAAAAACTTCTTTGTTATTCTTGTATGTTATCTCTTTTACATTAAATTTAGAATCACCTTATCAAGATTCTAATTGACATTGCATTAAATTTATAGGTTAATTCTGGGGGGAAATGACAGTTCTTCTATGTGGTAGGCAGATTAATGTCCCCCCAAAGATGTTCATACCTTAATGTCTAGAATCTGTGAATATGTTGTTACATAGCAAAGGGGAATTAAGGCTGAAGATAGAATAAAGGTTGCTAATCAGCTGACCTTAAGATAGGGAGATTTTTTTTTCTATTATCTGGGTGTGTCGAATACAATCATAAGGGTAGTTAAAAGTGAAAGAGGAAGGCAGAAGAATAGAGTTACAGGGAGATGTGACTATGGAAGAAGGGTCAGAGAGGTCCAATGTTGCTGGCTTTGATGATGGAGGAAGGAGACCAAGAGCCAAGGAATGCAGTGGCCTCTAGAAGCTGGAAAAGGCAAGGAAAACGGATTCTCCCCAGGAGCTTCCAAAGGGAATGCAGCCCTGCTGACCCCTTGGTTTCAGCCCAGTGAAACCCATTTTGAACTTCTAACCTACAGAGCTGTTAAGGTAAAAAAAAAAATTGTAATAGAGTCAGTGGAAGTGTAACAGCTATATACGATGTTAGAGGGGTAGTAGATTTGGGGAGAGGGGTTTCACTTTGAGGGGTGTGAATGTCTAACTAGTACATTGTTTTGTACACCTGAAACTAATTAAAAAATTGTGTTGTTTTAAACCACTAAATTCATAGTAATTTTTTTATTATTATTAGGGAACAGTGTGTACTTCCAGGACTTTTTTACAAGTCAAGTTGTTGTCCTTTTCAGTCTTAGTTGTGGAGGGCGCAGCTCAGCTCCAGGTCCAGTTGCCGTTTCTAGTTGCAGGGGGCGCAGCCCACCATCCCTTGTGGGAGTCAAACCAGCAACCTTGTGGTTAAGAGGACACGCTCCAACCAACTGAGCCATCCGGGAGCTCAGTGGCAGCTCAGCTCAAGGTGCCGTGTTCAATCTTAGTTGCAGGGGGTGGAGCCCACCATCACTTGCCTGACTCGAGGAGTTGAACCGGCAACCTTGTGGTTGAGAGCCCACTGGCCCATATGGGAATCGAACAGGCAGCCTTCGGAGTTAAGAGCATGGAGCTCTAACCACCTGAGCCACTGGGCCAGCCCCATAGTAATTTTTTACAGCAGCAATAGAAAACTAATATAGGCTACAATATTGAAATTTCTGTAACAGTTGGGATATTTGGTTGCAAACCACAGAAATAGACTCTGCCTAACTTAAATATATATGAAAGGAATTTATTGCAATGGTGTTAGAGATCTTACAGAACCCACAAAACTTCGGAAAATCGGGATCTGAAAGGGAAGCAAGAACCAAGGGAGGCCAGACAGCAAGATACATAACTGAAGTCTTTGCATCAGTCAGTATTCAATTAAGAAATCAGAAACCAGGAGATCCAAGATGGCATGGAGTAGATAAATACTGGGCCTGCTTCCTTCCATGAACAAATTAAAATTACAACTAAATTATAGAACAATCCATGCCAGACAATCTCACTCCCAGGCACTTACCTTGGGCTCCAGCGGAGGGACAGTAACTCGGGGGTGTTGGAGACATACAGGGGACAAACTGAATTGTGTTGCTTCGGGTTGAGGGCTGAAGGACAGTCAACATTTCCCTGTGAGGTCCTCCTCCCATGCAGCCGGCAGGCTGGCACCATCTTTTCTGTGTTGAACCCGCCCCCACATGGACAAATCTGAATCTGATTGGTCTGGTGAGCTCTGTAGCTCCTTTCTGCTGACTCACTGAAACCCCACCCCACCCAATTCCCCCAATGCCAGAGACACTTCTCCTGAGCAGCCAGCCCTGCCCACATTGCATTCTTTCTTGGAAAACTGTCGAAATTCATTGGCCCCAGGTGGATGGCAACTGGCCTCAGTGTGCTCTGAGACTTCTGCTGAGTAGCTCCAGACTCAGCAATGGCACCAAACCAGAGTTTACTTTAACCTGGTGACCACAACTCTTTCCACTCTACTGACTCCCTGAGACCCTACCTCACCCAATTTGCATACCCCACGAGGCTCTATCAGTGGCTGAATCTTAAGGGAGCTGGCAGGTGGCAGCAGGTCTCAGGGTGTCCTGGCATTTTGCAGAGCTACTCCAGGCCCAGTACTGGTGGCAGCCATCCCCAATTCACAGTGTCGCCTCTCCCAGGTGCCTCCAACATTAGCATAGGCAACAAACAACCGCAGGTAACTTTGCAGCTCCTACCATGTAGTCCCCAGCTGGTCACAGGCAGTGGGTGACCCGGGCCTGCACCGGAAAGAATCCTAAAAGCAGCATGATAAAGGCAACTAGTAACTTATAAGGGAATCCCATAAGATTGTCAGCTGATTTCTCAACAGAAACTTTGCAGACCAAAAAGGATTGGCACAAAATATTCAACGTGATAAAAAGCAAGGACCTACAAGCAAGATTACTCTACCCAGCAAACCTATCATTTAGAATGGAAGGACAGATAAAGAGCTTCCCAGACAAGAAAAAGCTAAAGGCATTCATCACCACCAAACTAGAATTACAAGGAATGTTAAGGGACTTCTTTTAAATGGAAAAAAAAAGATCAAAATTATGAATAATAAAATGGCAATAGCTACATATCTAGCAAAAATTACTTTCCAGGTAAATGGATTAAATGCTCGAATCAAAAGACACAGGAGGGCTGAATGAATAAGAAAACAAGACGCTTACATATGATGCCTACAAGAGACTCACTTCAGATTGAAAGACAGAGATGGAAAATAAAGGGATGGAAAAAGATATTTCATGAAAACGGAAATGAAAAAAAAAGAAAGAAAGATGGGGTAGCAATACTTATACCAGACAAAATAGACTTTAAAACAAAGGTTATAACAAGAGACAAAGAAGGACCCAGTAATCCCACTTTAGGGTATTTACCTGAAGAAACCCAAAGGCTACTTCGAGAGGACGTGTGCATCCACATGTTCATAGCAGTATTGTTTACAATGGCCAAGATGTGGAGGCAGCCTGGGCATCTGTCGATGGAAGGATGGATAAAGAGGAGGTGGCATACATATACATAATGGAATATTTCTCGGCCAAGGAAGCAAATGGGTTCTTGCCATCTGTGGCACCATGGATGGACCTGGAGGGTACTGTGCTGAGTGGAATAAGTCAGACAGAGAAAAACAGATGCAAGGTGACTTTGCTTATATGTGGAATCTAAAGAACAAAATAAAAAAAAAACAAAATAGAAACAAACTCATATATACAGAGAACATATTGATGGTTGCCAGCTGGGAGGGGAATTGGGGGTAAGTAAAAAAGGGGAAGGGATTAAGAACTACAAATTGGTTGTTACAAAGTAGTCATGGGGATGTAGGGTATAGCATAAGGAATATAATCAATACTATTGTAATTAACAGGTGTGGTGTCAGATGGGTACTAGATTTGTTGGGGTGATAGATGAGAGTGGGTTGGGGACAGGGTGAAAAAGGTGAAGGGATTAAGAAGTACAAACTAATAGTTACAAAATAGTGAAGGGGATGTAAAGTAAAGCATAAGGAATATAATCAATAATATGGTAATAAGTATGTATAGTGCCAGGTGGGTACTAGACTAGTCAGGGGGATCACTTCTTAAATTATATAAATGTCTAATCACTATGCTGGTCACCTGAAATTAATATAAAATAATATTGAATGTCAACTGTACTTGAAAAATTAAAAAAGGAGGGAAAACATGAATGGGAATAAGAGGTCCAAATTTCCAGGTATAAAACAAGTAAGTCATGGGGATGTAATGTACCGCATAGGGAATATAGTCAATAATATTGTGATAGCATGGTACGGTGTCAGATGTTTGCTGGACTCATAGTAATCACTTCTTTTGGTATATAAATGTTGAATAACTATAGTGTACACCTGACACTAATATATTGTATGTTAGCTATATTTTAATAAAAATCTTTAAAAATAAAATAAATTGGAAAAAATAAAAAGAAATCAGAAACCATTCTGATATTCAAGTAGAGGGTGTTTAATGCAGAGAATTGGTTACATGCGGGTTGGGAGTGACGAGAGAGCAAAATGAAAAAAAGGAGACCAGAGACAAGGGAGTTAGCATGGACAGGAGTGTTAGTCAGAGATCAGTATGATAGCACTGGTCTTGGGCTGGAGCCCTTGAGCCTGGACTCACCATTTCTCTGGTGGTGCTGTTGCCAGAGACCTCTTCCAAAAGTAGGGGGAAGAAGACTTCTCCCCTACCTTCCAATGTTGTATCATTACTTTCCACCAGCAGAATCTAACAGAAAGCCAGCTAACAAAGCACTTTAGGGAATGTAGTTTGCAGGGTTTTAATCCCAGCAGTACACAAGAGAGAAGTGAAAACTGAGTATAGAGGGCCTCCCCGGTGGCTCAGGCGGTTAGAGCTCTGTGCTCCTAACTCCGAAGGCTGCTGGTTCGATTCCCACATGGGCCAGTGGGCTCTCAACCACAAGGTTGCCGGTTCGACTCCCGCAAGGGATGGCGGGCAGCGCCCCCTGCAACTAAGATTGAACACGGCACCTTGAGCTGAGCTGCCGCTGAGCTCCCGGATGGCTTAGTTGGTTGGAGGGCATCCTCTCAACCACAAGGTTGCCAGTTCGATTCCCGCAAGAGATGGTGGGCTGCGCCCCCTGCAACTAGCAACGGCAACTGGACCTGGAGCTGAGCTGCGCCCTCCACAACTAAGACTGAAAGGACAACAACTTGAAGTTGAACGGCACCCTCCACAACTAAGATTGAAACGACAACAACTTCACTTGGAAAAAAGGCTTGGAAGTACACACTGTTCCCCAACAAAGTCCTGTACCCCTTCCCCAATAAAATCTTAAAAAAAAAAAAAAAAAAAAACACTGAGTATAGAGCAGAGACAATGGACATCATCTGGCATAGGAAGAGTATGTATGATTAACCTGTTAGTTTTCTACTGCTGTGTAACAAATGATCACAAATGCAGCACCTTAAAACTTACATTTATTAGCTCATGGTTTCTGTGGGTCAGGAGTCCCAGCATGGCATAACTGGGTCCTCTGCTCAGGGTCTCACAAGACTACCAAGTTGTTGGCCAGGGCTATGATTTCATCTGAGTCTTCAGGTCCTTTTGCAAAATCACATGGTTGTGCCTTATGGTTGTAGGATTGAGGTCCCTGCTTTCTTGCTGGCTGCTGGCCAGGTGCTGCTCTTACCTCCTAGATTTTCTTGCCATGTGTGACCTTCTCGTAATATATCAGCTTGCTTCTTCAAGACAGCAGGAAAATCTCTTTATTAGGTCTTCTGAGATAGAGTTTTATATAATGTAAGATAATCAAGGAAGTGACTATCTCCCCACATTTGCATCATGCTGTTAGCTACTAGGAGGAAGTTCTGCCCACACTCAAAGAGAAGGGATTATTCAACAGTGTGACTCATTGGAGGGTTAGTTTAGGGTGTGTCCACCATAGTTAGGCTGTAGATGTTGGCACCAGACACCAGCTGGTGCCGGATTCGTGTGTGTGTGTGTGTGTGTGTGTGTGTTATTGGAGAATATTGGGGAAGAGTGTGTTTTTCCAGGACCCATCAGCTCCAAGTCAAGTTGTTATTTTCAGTCTAGTTGTGGAGGGCGCAGCTCACTGGCCCCTGTGGGGATCGAACTGGCGACCTGGGTGTTATGAGCATCGCGCTCTAACCAACTGAGCCAACTGGCCGCCCTGGTGCCGGATTCTTATGACTACCATGTCTATGAATAATGTCTAAACTTCCCTGAATCTTGATATCACTCCTTCAAGATTCAAGAAGTGTAACATTCATTGGCTGAACTCTTGTCAAGTGCCTAGATAATAATAGAAGGGAGTATTTCCCTCCTTTATTTTCCACAGTGGTTCCACAAGTGTTACACAAAACAGAGGATCCTTCCCAAATATGAAGGTGTCTTTTTGGATGCCCACTTGTTATATCCCTCCATTTAGTCAGGTCTTCCTCTAGAACATAATATAAAGTGTCATAGTTTTATTCATCTGAGACTTGCATGTTTTTGTTAGACTTTTTTTTTTCAGTTAGTCAGAATCTCAGTTGCAAATGACAGGAACCAGAACAGATGAGATAAAAGAAAAAAATAAAACATATTGGCTGATATTGAGAATACCAGGGATGGAGCTAATTTAGAGACCCCAGGAACAAGAGAGAGAGAAATGATAGAGATATAAATAGAGACAGAGACGAGACAGACAAGACAGAGACAGAGATTGTTGGAGGAGGTCACTGAGAGGTTGTGACTGCCAGTTGATCTGAGAGGTGAACCCAAGTGATCAGAGGCTCCTTACCCTCTCCCCTGTCCTTGGAAGATTCGTTCAGCTTGCCTCCCCTGCACTAGAAACTGCTCCAAGGACACTTCGTTGAGTGATCAATGTGTTGTTGAGACCATCTGGATGGTAGGTATGACTGAATCCCCCTTTAAGGCCTCAATATAAACATTTAAGATTCTGGCTAGCCAGTACAGAGATCTATCGTGTTTCCGCGAAAATAAGACCTCGCTGGACAATCAGCTCCAATGAGTTTTTTGGAGCAAAAAGTAATATAAGACCTGGTCTTATTTTACTATAATATAAGATCGGGTCTTATAATATAATATAATATAATATAATATAATATAATATAATATAATATAATATAATATAATATAATATAATACAATACAAGACCGGGTCTTATATTAATTTTTGCTCCAAAAGATGCATTAGAACTGATTGTCTGACTAGGTCTTATTTTCGGGGAAATACGGTACCTGTCTTGCAGCCATCCAAGACAAGCTTCGAATGTAAGTTCCCTTGCTTACTAAACCTGCCACCTACCAGTCTGGAGTTGTCTGCCTTTTTGTGGTCTCTCCTTGCCCTCCACATACCAGGGCCACTTACAGATTTCACCTGGGAATCTTCTGAGTTTTCAAACCAACAGAGATGAATATGCCAGGGGGGTGCCAACAAAATGTATACAAGTGGACACTTTGGTCAGTGTTGCTCAAGCAGGAGTTCGCAGTAATCAGAAGTGTCTGGACGCTGATGGTAACCACTTTGAGCACCTCTTATAATTGCAGAAGTCAGACGTGACTTGCATTCATCTTTTGTTATTGGTACATATTGAGTATTACAATACAGTTTTTTTCCTTTCTTAAAATGTGTATACATTTTTGGGACTATATAGTCCCAAAAATGTATACATATTTTAAGAAAGAAAAAAAACAAAAAACATATATATATATATATATATATATATATATATATATATATCTTTCCAAGAGCCGATCTTCCATGAGATAGGGAAATGTGCAGTTTGTGTGCACAAAGGCAGTAGATAATTCACAATCCCAAAATTTGAGTGTGTAGAAATGTAACTTTTAATGCATAAATATTTCACTGGAAATTAGAAAACTCATGAATTATGAGATATTTTTTCACTGTTTAGAGTGATCACTGGAGAAATCCTTTAAATAATTAATGTATTTAAAAGAAACTCAAAGAACCTAAAAAATGTAACTTTCTTCCCTTCTCCTTAACTATACTTAATTTAGCTATTGAGCCCCCAAGGTAGTCAGCAGTATAAAACTTAATCTTGCCAATTCAAGGTAACTTAACCATTTCCAGCTTGAAACTCAGACACTTTTGAGTAACTTAGTATCTCCCAACCCCTTCTTCTCCTCAGAAATAAGCGAGGCTTTCTGGATGACTTACTACAAATTAGGTTTCAGTATCAACAGGATTCAAGATACAAAGGTGCTGTCTGTTCCCAGAATTCATTGAAATTTAACTTGCTCCTCTGGTCTTTGTCATTGAGTTCTGGCATTCCTTGAATTTCATAATCCCATCATGGCCTGTGGTTACCAGGCCACAATTCTGAGTCTTCTCCATCCTGCCCCCAGCCACCCTCAGGCCCACTAGCCCTCTCTGAGTTCTCAGTGGTTTAGGAACCCTCAGCTGCTTTCCCCACACCAGCTGATGTCTATGGGCCCCTGACGGCTGACATCAGGTACATCTACTGGGGGACCTCTCTCAGCATCAGTACCCTCTATTCTGGTGTCTTGCTAAATGAGAGGCTTTTCTGAGAGGCTTGCTTTCTCCTGGCTACACCTGAGATGTGTGGCACACTTCCTTCCATCCTCAGATCCCATCTGAGGCTTGCATCACCGCCTCCCACTCCAGACCCAACCCAGAGAGTGGGCACCAGGCCTCAGTACTCTCTTAGGGACACTCACTGATCTCTAACTCTTGCTTCTCCTCTGAATTTCACTCCTTTCTCACCCCAGTGGAATCTTTACCTGGTCTAGGGCAGAAATGACTCTACATCATCATGCATTCTTACTCACTTTGTTATTTATGAATAAGCCTCACGTTCTACTTCACTTAGGAAATCAGAAAGAGTGACATGGGAAAAAGGTGCTCTTTGAAATCTCTAAAGCTCTTTAAACATATAAGGTGACATTGCAACCAATGTCTTCATAATGGATCATATCTTCTTAGTTTGAACTTAGCATTTCTTCAAACTTTTGGGGGAAAAAGGAAAAACAAAGCAGTTCAGAATTGATGATCTTAAAATCTGAATTTATAAAGTTGTTTGGACATGACGTTCTTTAAGAACATGCCTTATTTCCCTAGGACATGATTTCCTTTTGCAGAAATTTGCATTAGCTATAAAAGCAGCTGATTTTTCTCCTAGGCATCAAAACTAGTTTTAGGATTCATTTTTCTTCTTGTGTCACACACAATGAATTATAGGATGACTTCCTCAAAAACACTGACCACCCTATTAACATATTCAGGTCACAGTCAGCCCAAATAGTCCATGGTCTTGAATCAAAATGAAGAGGAAAATGGGTGACATTCAACTTGAAATCAGAAATAAGGTGCCCAGGAAGCAGCAGAGGGATTCTACCAGTTGGGGGACCTTTTCATCATCCTTTCTCACTCTTGATCATGTATCAAGCTCTCCCTAGGGCGGCTGGACCTGTTTGGGAGTCTTGGTTCTTCTTGCTGATGCAGTGAAGAAGCAAAGGTCAGCAAGCTGATTAATATGCAAGCAGGGTTTATTAGTGATACGTTCTCAGGGAAGAGAAGGGGCCTAATCAAGGTGAGAGAGAGAGGCAGAGGCTTCCTGAGAATGTTATTGATACATTCTCAGGAAATAGGACGACGGGGCTAGCCGAGGTGGGGGGGGGGGGAGAGAGAGAGAGAGAGAGAGAGAGAGAGAGAGAGAAGCCTGGGTCCCCGGTATTAGTGATACATTCTCAGGGAAGAGAACGGGCCTAGCCGAGATGAGAGAGAGACCTTATCCCGAGGACTTACAGTTTGCCAGACCACCTCTTGTCATCTGTTGTTATAAATACAGATACTTGGCTGGAAGCGTTCATCAAAGCTAGTTATGAGCTTTTCCTGTAGGCACTATGGCCCCCTCCCACCCCTCCTCCTTCTCCTACATTTTCTAACTTCTACCCCAACAGACTCAGAAAGCTTAATATGTTAGGCTTCTTCCCTGTACATTGAACAATGTTACCCTGATACACTCTCATTTTTAAAAATCAGATGCAGCCTTAAAGGGAAAAAAAAAGTGTTATCCTAATGAAACTGCATGGAAGGGAGAAGGGCTAGTTGCATCTACCTGCTTTACTTTGATGATGACACCCTATAATAACAGTAGCTAATATTTATTGAGCACTTACTATGGGCAAGGCACTTTGCTAGATCCTGCATTTACATTATCCAGTTTAATCATCACAACAACTCCATGATGTAGGTACTCTCATTATCTCCATTTTATAAATGAGAAAAATAAGACGCAGAGACGTTAAGTGACTTACCCACGATCAATCACACAGATAAAATATAACGAGCACATCTAACTCATGACGTTGATTGAGCATAAAATAAAATATTCCATGTAAAGCAATTAGAATGTTATCGAAGCTAAATAAAAGTAGCCATCAGGGTGAGGAAGAGGAAGAGAACTGATCTGCAATGAGAGAAAATCCAGTAAAAGCAATGAGAGAAGCAAAGATAAGATTCAGAGAGAAAAAGATACTGGCAATCTCACCCCTGGTTCCAGATATTCCTGAGGCCCAGGTTAACATCCTGTTGCTCTACAAGTCGATGCTCCTTTCTGATTAAGCTACTGCTATGGTCTGAATGTTTCCCCCGAATTCATATGCTGAATCCTAACCTCCAGAGGCGATAGTATTAGGAGGTGGAGACTTTGAAGGGTGATCAGGTTATGAGGGAGGAGCCCTCATAAGTGGGGTTAGTGCACTTAAAAGAGGAAAAAACAAACACACAGATTATCTATATCAAAATGACAGTCTGACAACATACCGCAAACCTATAATTCAAGAGTGAGGGACAGTGTAACATCGACTCACAGACTGTCCCTAAAATAAATATTAAAAGAAAACTTCAGCAACAAGAAAATAAAACTACAGGGAAGAAGCAGGAAAAGGAAAACAACAGGGTCGGCCCGGTGGCTCAGGTGGTTAGAGCTCCATGTCCCTAACTCCGAAGGCTGCTGGTTCGATTCCCACATGGGCCAGTGGGCTCTCAACCACAGGGTTGCCAGTTTGATTCCTCGAGTCCCACAAGGGATGGTGGGCTCTGCCCCCTGCAACTAAGATTGAACATGGCACCTGGAGCTGAGCTGCCTCCCGGATGGCTCAGTTGGTTGGAGCACATCCTCTCAACCACAAGGTTGCCAATTTGACTCCCGCAAGGGATGGTGGGCTGCGCCCCCTGCAACTAGAAATGGCAACTGGACCTGGAGCTGAGAGGCACCCTCCACAACTAAGACTGAAAGGACAACAACTTGACTTGGGAAAAAGGCCTGGAAGTACACACTGTTCCCCAATAAAGTATTGCTCCCCTTCCACAATAAAAAAAAGAAAAAAAGAAAACCAACAGTGATCATGGGAATCATTAATATTTTGGAAAATTTGATGACTGTATGTAGAAAAAAGTTATATATTCTTTTACCCATAAAACTAAGAAGTATTTCACAAGAGAGATCTCATTTGCGACAATCACAAAAATGCTTGGGTACCTACAAGTAAGTTTAACCGTTATTCAAGGACACAAAAGACTATCTAAAGAAAACAAGAGAAATATGGTGTTCATGGATGGTGCATCAGTCAGCTTAGGCTAAATTGTGCCGGCTTTGGAGTTAATCATCTGTTGCTTCTTCTGTTCCTGCAAAGTCCCTGAATTCAGGCCTCAGCTACTTCCTCTCGTTCTTGCTTGCAAAGTAGTGGAATCTTGGCTAGGCTTTCTCTCTTACTTACAGTATCTCCTCAAATGCAGCCGATAGTGAAGGGAGGTTACTAATATTGTTTCCTGCCCTCTCTCCCTAAACTCACAGGTTCATTCAGCACAGTTCTGCCTTTCCGAGCTATTACTAGTGATGTTTTTACCAAATGTTCACCACTTCATAATATGATTGCCTTCTTTCTAGGCTTTAATAACTGTTTCTTTTCCAAACCACTTAACTTCAAAGCCAAAGCCACATAGTTTTATGTTTTTTTTACGGTAGCACCCCATTTATAGTACTCATTATCTCCTTTAGCCAGCTTAGGCTTAGTTATAAAGCAGTGACCCATGACACCCAAAAAGCTCACTGCCTTAGAAGAACAAAGTTGACTTTTTGCTTTTGTGACATTTCTATCACAGGATAGCTGCTGTGGCTGTGCTCAAGTTTGTCTTTATTTTGTCATGCTGGCTGAAGGGCCAGCCTTTACCTGGGGCATTGGTGCTCTCCTAGCAGAGAGAAAAGAGACACGTGATGGCTCTTCAAGTTCTGTTTAAAAGTGGTCCAGGTTATATTTCATTCTTCTTTATGGCTGCGTAATACTCCATTGCATAAATGTACCACAGTTTCTTAATCCAGTCATCTACCAATGGGCATTTTGGTTGTTTCCATGTCTTGGCTATTGTGTATAGTGCTGCAAAAAACATAGGGGTGCATAAATTTTTTCGAATTACAGTTTTGGATTTCCCTGGATAGATACTTAGGAGTGGAATTGCTGGGTCATAAGGTAGTTCCATTTTCAGATTTTTGAGATCCCTCCATACTGTTTTCCATAGTGGCTGTACAGCATTAAGAATAGACACAGTGGAAATGTAATGGCTGTGTGCGATGTCAGAGGGGTAGTAGACTGGGGTAGGGGGGTTATCACTGTGTGAGGGATATAAATGATAAATATCTAACTATTACATTGTTTTGTACAGCTGAAACTAATAAAAAAAAAGTGGTCCAGGTTACTTCTCACATCAATTTGGTTAAAGCAAGTCATATGGCCCAACCTTACCTCAGATGGACACAGATCTATGATGCTCTGCCAGAAAAGGGAGGTGAATATTTTGAGTAATCATGTGATATACCACAGATATGAAACTTTATACTGGAAAGATGTCAATTCTTCCAAAATAAAGTGATTATTTTTATGCAATTCCAAAACATTCCCAGCAGGTTTATTGGTTTATTGCTGTTCTGGGGGGACGGGGGGGATTTGATTGATTAATTGGTTGATTGATTGATTTAGCTTTTGTTTCTCTCATCTGTTTTCTTTTTGCAGACCTGTAAAGCTGATTCTAAAATTCTTGGCAGTACACAGTACCAAATGTTGCCAAAGCCATTTTAAAGAAGTATCCCTCCTTATTATAATGCTATAAAAACTATAAGATTGAGACACTGGGACAGAAATAGACTCAGCAATTCCACTTTTAGGAATATAGTGTAAAGATATCATTACTCGGATGGTTATGAAGAGATGCAAAAGAATTTTTATCTGTGATTTGAATTGCACTGTTTGTAGCGGCACAAAATTGGAAACAACCTATATGTACATCAGTAGTTGAATGAATAGATAATTTGTGGTACATCAAGAAGTAGAATGTTGGGTGGCCGGTTACCTCAGTTGCTTAGAGCGTAGTGCTAGTAACACCAAGGTTGCCGGTTCAATCCCCTAATGGGCCATTGTGAACTGCACCCTCCTTAAAAAACAAGAAAAACAAAACAACAAAAAACAAAAAGAAGTAGAATATTATACTAACTGTTTAAATGATCCAGAGCAACATATATCGATACGTATAAATCTTAAAAACACACTATTAATAGAAAAAGGGTGTTGTAGGACCTGTATTTTATAATAATACTTATATAAAGTTTTAAAAATGCAAGCTATACCATATATCATATATGCATAATATATAATACCTATGTTTTTAAGTTTATACATATATGGAGTTTATATTATATTATATTATATTATATTATATTATATTATATTATATTATATATTATATTATATTTCTGGCAAATATAACATTTTAGCAAATTCAGGATAGTGGTGAACTTGAGGAGGGAGAAAGAGGAATGGGTGTATGGGTCAACACAGAGGGTTTCATCTGTCTCTTAAATGTTTCATTACTTAGAACATATCTGAAGCACATATGATAAAATGTTAACATTTGATAAAGCCAAGTATCAGGTACACAAGTATTTGTTATTTTTTCCCATAACTTTGCGTGCTTGCAATATTTCATAATACAATATTTCTAGCACCTAGCAATAGTTAACATTTTCTACTGTAAACTTCCAGATATCTTCCAAGCATAAATATATTTTTTGCAAGTATATAAACCCAGGTCATAAACAATATGGAGCTCATAGGGGTCACAGTACTTTGTCACTATTTTCACTCCATAGCATCATGAATATCCTTTATGTTAATGAACATATATTTAAAATATATCAATGGCTTATATTTCATTATACATTTGTATCGTAATTTTTAATCAATCTTGTATTGTCATATATTTATTTCCAATATTTCAAAACTATAATAAATATTATTTTGCGATGTCTTTCTTCAATTATGTGCTTATATTCTTATAAAAAATTTTTAAAGTGAAGATGCTTAGATAAAAGAAATGTACTTTTTAAAGCTTCAATATATATTGCCAAGTTGCCCTTCAGAAAAATAGATTCCAATTTACACTTCAAGTGTGTCTGAGATTTTGTTTTTCTCTATTTTAGTCTTTAATAATTTTAATAATCTGTATTTCTGAATCTTTGAAAACCTAAACTTCCCAACTGACAGAGGGCAGCGAGGGCTGTTTCTCCATAAGTTAGTTTTCCTAAGAGAGATGTGTTTGCTTAAATGGAACATTTCTCAACAAACTGCCTACAACAATAAATTGCATTTTGCTGAGTCATAGGAAATGTGCAATATCTTGGGAAAACATTGCCTCTACCCTTGAGTCCAGTGTTATAGATTTTACTATAGGTATTCTAAACTCTGTAGAAAGTGTATAGTTCTCTTTTACTTCAACTGGTGACTTAACCTATCCGGAAGTCTAACTAGTCTAACTGGATGGGGAGATTAAAAGGTTGAGAAAAGTAATCCAGAGCAAGGTTTTTTTGTTTGTTTGTTTTTATTCCATTGGTAATTTCCTGCTGTTTCTCGAAATTGCCCTGAGTGCCCGAGTGACACTTCCCCTTTCGTTTCTAACAACAGACCAATGAAAACTAAAGTCGTGTTCCTGGTTTTGGTAAATGTCGGCCTCACCCTTCCAGTTTCTGGTTTGACAAGTACTTGTTGGGATGCAACAAAACAAAACAAAACCTTAACCAGGTTAATGTGGTGTCATGTAAAACAAGATACAGAAGAGGTCACCACAGAAGATCTTATTAAAGTTAACCTTTATTATAGACTTCTTCCTGCCTAAGAAATTGCTAAAGCAAATAAGTTTTAAAATGTTTTAAGTTAAGAAGAAACAGCATGAGTAAAATACATCCTTGTTATATTACACCATGACCCTAGTTTAGGCCTCTGTTAGTACAAATGAACGTAGTTTAGAGAACCTAAAAAATTCACGTTTTGAATCTGGTGAATGAGATTGAAGAAGCATGCTCAGATTTCAGTTGACACCTAGAAAGTTCCCTTGGTTCAACTTTTATAATCCAAGGACAACTGCCTAAAATTTTATTAAGCTCTCTTAAATTGTGTTCTTGATAGGGCTTCTTCATATAGTATCAAATTATTTTTATGGGCAATCCTCTAATTCACTCCAATCTACAGTATCTGTTCCTACTTGACAGACTTCATATATGAGATTGTTCAGACAATACAGGGGTATGAGTCACTACTAATACACTCTTTTATAACTTTTGGTGACATCTGTAAAGAATAACAAGTTATTGGGGCGGCCAGATAGCTCAGTTCATTAGAGTGTGGTGCTCTTAACAACAAGGTTGCCAGTTCGATCCCCACATGGGCCACTGTGAGCTGCGCCCTCCACAACTAGATTGAATCAACTACTTGACTTGGAGCTGATAGATCCTGGAAAAACACACTTAAATAAAAGTTTTTAAAAAATCATCTTAAAAAAAAGAATAACAAGTTATTCACAATTTTAATTTACTTGACTGTTCCTTAATCATTGACTATCAAATATTGATGGCAACTCAGTGATCTCAATATGGACCTCTGATTATTCATACTTAATGAGAGCCCCTGTCTCAGCAACACTGTAAGAGTTAGAGTCTGTCCAAATGGCTTCCTGATAGATGAGTCAGTGATGTTAAGTATAATATAGGGCCGCGTTCCACCCCTCTCCCCTCACTTTGTATGGTGACTATTTGCAAGCCTCTTTTAGATAACCTAGAATCATATCCTCTCACTTTAACTCCCAATGCAGACTAGAAAGATCAGTATGCTTCTTTATTGACATGAACTTGTAGCAATATTGATAGGCAATTAGTCCTGTTATCGAATTATCATCAGAAATACTCCTTAAGATTAATTACTTTAAAACACCATTATTGGGCCAGCCCCGTGGCTCAGGCGGTTAAAACTCCATGCTCCTAACTCCGAAGGCTGCCGGTTCGATTCCCACATGGGCCAGTGGGCTCTCAACCACAAGGTTGCCAGTTCAATTCCTCGAGTCCCACAAGGGATGGTGGGCAGCGGCCCCTGCAACTAAGATTGAACACGGCACCTTGAGCTGAGCTGCTGCTGAGCTGCTGCTGAGCTCCCGGATGGCTCAGTTGGTTGGAGCGCATCCTCTCAACCACAAGGTTGCTGGTTTGACTCCTGCAAGAGATGGCGGGCTGCGCCCCCTGCAACTAGCAATGGCAACTGGACCTGGAGCTGAGCTGCGCCCTCCACAACTAAGACTGAAAGGACAACAACTTGAAGCTGAACAGCACCCTCCACAACTAAGATTGAAAGGACAACTTCACTTGGAAAAAAGCCCTGGAAGTACACACTGTTCCCCAATAAAGTCCTGTTCCCCTTCCCCAATAAAATCTTTAAAAAAAAAAAAAAGAACACCATTATTTTGGGCAAATGATCCTGTATCACAATTAGGGTTCACTGTGAGTGACAGCAATTCAAAAAACATTATCTTAAACTCAATTGAAGTTTATTTCTGTCTCATATACTGAAGTATAGCTTTATCTCCCACACTTTGGAGTTTTACCTTGGCCTCCAGCTTACTAGCCACTTTCTTCTTCATCCTTCCCAATCAGCATAATGTCACCAATATAATGGACCGATGCGATATGATATTCTGTGGGACTATCCAGATCTCTTTGGACTATGGGATGACAGAGGACAAGTTAACATAGCCTTGTGGCAAAACTGTAAATGCATATGTTCATCCACTCCAGGTAAATGAGAACTGTTTCTGATCTCCTTTACTGACTGAGATAGAAAAGAACACATTTGCCAAATCAATGGCTACATATCATGCACCTGAGACCATGGTAATCCGCTCTATCATAGACACTGTGTCCCGCATGGCAGATGTAGATGGGCCTGTCATGCGGTGGTCCATGACCATTCCCCAGGACCCATCCAGTTTCTGTAGGGGACAGACTAGCAAGTTAAAGGATTTGTGAGATACTTTTACATCTTTAAGGGTAGCATTAATCTCCACCATTCCCTGGGATACAATATTGTTTTTGAGTTACTACCATGGCTACTGGGGGTTGGGGTTGGAATAGAGTGTAGAGGGAGGGTTGTGTTTCATCCACTTAGTCTTCCCCACTATGAGAGGTCTTAACCTACACACAGGCCAAGCATAAATGTGGAGGTTAAGTCAATTGCCAACCATGTCAATCCCAATTATACATTCAAGGACTAGGAAAATGACTACCACGTGATTCCATAAAACCAGTAGAGATACTGTAAGCTGGACTTTGGTTCCCACGTGCCTCTGCTCTAACAAGGAGCCATGATGATGCTCTGAGTCTCTGTATATCAACATCAACTCAGAGACTATGTCCATTGTCCTCAAAATGCCTGCATATTTCCCTTTCCCAAGGGTACATCACCTGAGTAAATGACAGCTGGTTCCTTTGGGAAAGCACTGGGGGAATCATTGTGGTCTCCACTTGCCATAGTGTTGCACGTTCCTTCCACCTGTGGACCTGAGGACACGGCTCCCAGGCCACCTCTTCATTCAGTGGATTCCAGTTCTAAAACCTGGCTCAGGTCCAGGAAATGGGCAATGGGTCATGGCTTTTTATTGGAGCAACACTCTAAGCTTTCTGCACAGCCACATTTGCCTCCTTTTGATTATATATATTAAGCAGCACCCTTGTTGTACGCCCATCAGTTTTGCCCCTAGGGAGCTGTAGGTTTTTAACCTTCTTCACAATTCTCTTCTAGTTAAGGCCCCTTGGAGTCTGGTGTTAAAGAACAAAATTCAACTGAGTAAATGTTAAAGATCTTATTGGTTTTATTCAACAATTCATGAATTGGGTAGCATCCAATCTAGCAGAGAGAAAGGAGCTCCAAAGAGCTATATAATTCAAGAGGGATTTGTAGGCTAAAGTGAACAGGAACAAGGACGTTATGCTGGGCATTTGCTAATTGATACAAGCAGGGTTCCTTTCCTTCTATGCAGAAAAGGGAAGTCTTGGAGCAGGGTCAGGTAACTTGTGCTAAGCAGGCAAGTGCTGATTGGTTGACCTAGCCTTCTTTTCTGGGCTTGCTGAGCACAGAAACTTGGTAAAGGTTTGGTCTGCTGATATGGAGCTTAGAATGAGTGACTCATTCTTGGGCCTGATCTGGTTTCTTTAACACTGGGAAGTCAAACTCTTCAGGGGCATCAGCCCACATATCCCCATCCCATGTATCAGAGTCCCACGTAGCCTGAAACAGGGGTCTGACCTTGACATAACAGACTGCCTCAGCTGAGCAGATTCAATCATCTTTGAAGGACAGTGAATGTAACTATTAAATCTTGAGTTTAGTCTTCAGCTTTTTCTGTTCTCCCACTGCAGGAGATAAGGGCCTGTTTGGAAACTACCAAATAAGCCTTCTGGCCTTCACACCTGTTTTTCAATTGTTTATTAACTCCCCTCAGTTTTTCATTATCTCTCTGTAGGGTGTCACTGAAACTTAATAGCATCCAGACAATTTCATTGTTCTTATATTTGGCATTAACATCTCCTGCCCTCCCCCATCCCACCTCCGGACTTCTCGAATCCTTGCACCAGCCAGAACATTCCCCCTCCATCAGAACCTCCTCCCAAATCAGCACCAGTGTTAAGTTTTAGCTATTAGATGCAACATTAACCCAGGGACTCTCCATATTCTACATACTATGGGGGATGAAGGCCTCATTGCGAGGCAGGGGGTGAGTGGACCGGTCACCAATCCCCATCTTTTCTCCTGCTCTCTCAGACTACTTCAAGTATCAACTGTGGCAGTTCAGGTCCTCTGGGTAGCAAACAGGGAGACAGACTAAGTAGTGTAAAAAGTATATTGGGGGAGTGTAACACTTGGGATAAATGGAGAGGAAAGAGAAGCAAGAGAGAAAGCTTTCACACCCTGATGTAGTTCTGACACCTATGGAGAAAATGGAGGAGAAAGTAGAATGGGGCAGAGAGAGCCTCAGACTGCAGTGCCAACCCAGTGAGGAGCTGAACAAAGACTGCCGTTAGTGAATCCTTGTGTTGGGCAGAAAAGGCAGGACCTTTATAAGCACAGTATGGCTCAGTCATTGGTTAAGGCCTTGCCTGGAAAAGCCAGGCCTCACAATTATGTACTGAAGCAGAATCTGAACACACTGCAGTGGGAGGCTGTCCGCTAACTGCACTTCTGGCAGCTGGTCAACAAGTTCTTTCTCGAAGGAAGATGCAAATGGCACATCTTCTTGTTTGCCATAGCAGGCAAAACTGACAAACGTCCACCTCATTTTCATCAGTAATATGAACACTTTGCATGCTGAACAAGTAGGTCATAGACACGTTTATTCTCATGGTTCTTTTTAAAAGAAAACTACCTCACCTACAATCTTCATGGAGAGAAAAGTAAATAAAAAGTATAATCACTACGTTTATTAAGCACCTGCTATTTTTCGATACTGAACAAGCTATTTTGGTAGAGATTCTCTTTAACCTTTACACCATTCATTGTCCCAAAGTAATCCTAACCTCCAAGGCTGAGTCATCCCACCCTATTGGCAAAACTGAATAGGACAAAAGCTGCCACCTTCCCTGACTCAGGTTCAGATTCACTCTGGTCCCCTTTCTCCAACCATTTTATTTTTTGAACTCCAAACTTGTGTGTGACTTTGGCTGACACATATTTCTGGCTTTATCTCTGGGTTTCTTCTCCTTGTGACTACTTCTTAGAGTTGCTGCTCATGTTCACTTGATTTCCCTTCTAGGCTTCCATCCCTCAGATACAGTGATCTAGACTTTGCTCTGTTTCCTGACTCACATCCTGGTACCCTCATCTCTGCTCCCAGTCACAAGTGTAAAAGGTACCCAACTCCATCTTCCCTCTACCTAGGGGTCATCCTTGCTTGGTCTCTGTTAGTTGGGGAGAAAGAAAACATAAAATAATCAGACGAGATAGATATTATTACACCAACTTTACAGATGAAGAAACCGAGTCCCAGAGAATTTAGATAATTGTTTGAAAGCTAGTATATTGCATAGCTACGTATTCTAGCTATTATTAAAAGGCATTATTTAAAATTTGAAAAATAAGGGGAAAATTCAATGCAATCTTGGGATGTTGACAGGATCACCCAACAATTATTTAATTATCTAGGGGACGTATATGTGTGCAACTGCCATTTACTATTAATTAAGGGCTTAGACCCCAAAGTTATATGGTGATTTTTCTGTGCAATAAAAAATATAGCCCCTTTGTGACCCAGCAATTCCACTCCTGGATATTTATCCAAAGAAATCCAAAACACTAATTTGAAAAAAGATAAGCACCCCTATGTTTATTGCAGCACTATTCACAATAGCCAAGATATGGAAACAACCGAAATACCCACCAACAGACGATTGGATAAAGAAATTGTGGTATATTTATACAGTGGAGTATTACTCTGCCATAAAAAAGAATGAAATCTTACCATTTGCAACAACATGGATGGACCTAGAGAATATTATGCTACGTGAAATAAGTCAGACAGAGAAAGACAAATACCATATGATCTCACTTATATGTGGAATGTAAAAAACAGAATAAACAAGCAAACGAACTAAATAGAGATACAGAGAAAAAAATTGATGGTTGCTAGTTGAGAAGGGGGTTGGGGGATAGGTCAGAAGGTGAAGGGATTAGACACTACAAATTGGCTGTTACAAAATAATCATAGGCATGTCAAATACAGCATGGGCAATATAATAAATAATGTTGTAAAGATCATGTAAGATGCCAGATGGGCACTGGACTGATCAGGGGCATCACTTCATAGACTGTGTAGATGCCTGACCACTGTGCTGTACACCTGAAGCTGATGTGGAATAATATTTAATGTCAACTATAATTAAACACACACACACACACACACACACACACACACACACACACACACACACTGCGGGTGCCAAAAAAATGTATACAAGTGGACACTTTGGTCAACGTTGCCCAAGCAGTAGTTTGCCGTAATCAGAAGTGTCTGGACGCTGATGGTAACCACTTTGAGCACCTCCTGTAATTGCAGAAGTCAAACGTGACTTGTATTCATCTTTCATTATCGGTAGATATTGAGTATTACAATTTTAATCGTTTTTTCCTTTCTTAAAATGTGTATACTTTTTTGCACCATATATTATATATATATTATATATATATATTATATATATTATATATATATTATATATGTAGTTATGGGATTTGTAAAGTACAGCATTTTTTATAATTAAAATATTATAGGGCGGCTAGATGGCTCAGTTGGTTACAGCGCGAGCTCTCAGCAACGGGGTTGCTGGTTCAATTCCCACATGGGATGGTGGGCTGCGCCCCCTGGAACTAAAGATTGAGCATAGTGACTGGACTTGGAGCTGAGCTGCGCCCTCCACAATCAGATTGAAGGACAACAACTTGGAGCTGATGGGCCTTGGAGAAACACACTGTTCCCCAATATTCCCCAATTAAAAAAAATTTTTTTTAAAACATAGCTAAAATATTTTTAATATATATATATTATATAGCCCCAAAGTTACTGTTTCATTGCTTTTTGGACATTAACCAGTTTTGTCTCTTAGTAAATTTATTTCAAACTGCCTTTCCCGGTGGACTATAAATGTACCAGTCCTCAAAATGCTCTTTGACCCAGCATTACCATCTTATTGATCTCCTCATTAATGAGTTGAATAAAATCTTTGACATATGTCCATTCTATATTTGTATTAGAGCCATGTTTTTAACTTTTGAAAATCACTCTTTGACACCATAATGTTTGACTCCAAAGTCCTTGGTCTTTCCCTAGACTAGATGACCTTTCAAGATGGGCATGCCGATATACATTGGAACAGAAAAAGAACTGTGGCCCCTGAAGTTAATTTTCTCTAGAACTGAGAGACTTATCTTTTGCTGCTTATTTCTGCTCATGTCAAAGATAGGCCCCTATCTTAGGCCAGGTGTTTGAGAACAGCTTTCCTCTTGCGGAGACTTCTAGGGAAAGGAATAGCTCAGGTACACTGATCATGAGATCTGAATAAAAAATTGTTCCTGAGATTCTTGAATCTTGAAACAAAGCCTAAATGCTTGAAACAAAGCCCCTATCTTAGGCCAGGTGTTTGAGAACAGCTTTCCTCTTGCGGAGACTTCTGGGGAAAGGAATAGCTCAGGTACACTGATCATGAGATCTGAATAAAAAATTGTTCCTGAGATTCTTGAAATCTTGAAACAAAGCCTAAATGCTTGAAACAAAGGCTTAAATTCCTCTTTAAGGGCTCTTTTGCTTTGGGAAGCCTTTGGGATACATAAATGTAAAGCCAAGATTCTATTCCAGAATGGACTATGAAGAGCTAATCTACTCTGTACAATGCAAAAAATTGTCTTCATTGTGGGGAGGGTGACACGCTGAGAGTTTATGCTGCTTTGCATCATGGTAACTACTATTGCCTGGCAAGATACTGGAGTCCCTTCTTCTATTCCTCACAAACAGAAATGCTGGATGAGATATGAAAAAAATATTTTTAAAACATAGTTGAGCTCACAAGGAAATCCCCAGGTGTCAGAAGAACAGGGATGTTAGAATCAAATCAGTGAGGATGAATTGATGCCAGGCAACTTTTGGAGTATTGGCCCTGGAGACATAACTCAGGGGCTGCACTACTGACACGAGAACAGGACTGGAATCCAGGCTACAGGAACAAGACAAACCAGGAAACCAGACCTAGGCTCTCTAAATAAAGATGGGCGCTAGGAAAGGAAATGTTTCCTTGTCCTTAGGCAGAAAGTAGTAGTAAAATGTACACAAGCACGGTACCCACCGTAAGTCACTGGAAAAAATAGAGCTACTGTAAGAAAGTAGAACCCCAAGCATGATCGCTGCCTGAGGCAAGTACAAGTTTGCACTAACTTAAACTATGAGTTTCCTCTGCTGAGAAACTGATCTTAACTCTATGAATTTTGCAAGACCAGAGAAGAGGGAAATGATAAACCATCCAACTGAGACGCCTCCTCAAACCAGGACACAGAGAGGACTCTCGTGGAAGAAAATACCCAATGAAAATGAGCTCGTAGCACAAAAATTACAAAGCACGTGAGGACACTCTGCCCTGTATTCCCTGAATGATGCTGTTCATGAGAGAATCCATTGCAAGGAACTACAAAGAAATCTAATAGGTGTAGGGGAACCATCCCCTCCTTGTCCCTTATTCTTAACGAGCTTATTAAAAAGGAACATTTGCAGGAGGGCCAGGTGGCTCAGGTGGTTAGAGTGCGAGCTCTGAACAACAGGGTTGTCGGTTTGATTCCGACATGGGCCAGTGAGCTGCACCCTCCACAACTAGATTGAAGACAATGAGCTGCCGCTGAGCTTCCAGAGGGGCGGCCGGATGGCTCAGTTGGTTAGAGCGTGAGCTCTTAACAACAAGGTTGCCAGTTCAATTCCCGCATGGGATGGTGGGCTGTGCCCCCTGCAACTAAGATTGAAAAAGGCGATTTGGAGTTGAGCTGCGCCCTCCACAACTAGATTGAAGGACAACCACTTGACTTGACTTGGAGCTGAGGGGTCCTGGAAAAACACACTGCTCCCCAATACTCCCAAATAAAAAAAAAATTTAAAAAAAGGGAACATTTGCCTCTTTAAGCAACGGAAAGAGTTGTGCCTTAGTTTGGGCACCCCCAGAAGCCAACTCTGAAACAAGGATTCAAATGCAAGTAGTCCATTTGGGCTGTACAGAAAGTGGGGAGTGATGCCAGGAAGGCAAGGTGCATTACTAAGCCAACTGCTATGGTGGGCACCTGGAGCTTAACTCCATGGGGCAAGTCTAGTGAAATGGTATAAAACACACATCTCCGAATTATCCCACCCAAGGGGCGGGGCCCGAGTTAGGGTATTAGTAATGAGATATAATTTATAATGGAGAATAATTATTATAATGAGAGTTTGGGCTGAGGGCTCTTCTCAGAGAGTTGAATTCCTGACACACTGCCCTGCTGCACTAAGCAGAGTAGTCCCAGGGGAAAAACTTTACACACAGAGATGCAGCTGCTGGCCAGTGGAAGTCAGAGAGAGAGAGAGAGAGAGAGAGAGAGAGAGAGAGAGAACAGTAGAATGATTAAGATGGGCAGGCCATGGATGGGGCACTGAGAGTGTCGGCTACAAGCCAACTTGTGACTATGTCTCTGCCTTTTCATTCTCTTTGCCTACGTGGGGGTGGAGAGAGTGTAGGCGGAGTATAAAGCCTCTTCTCAGGAACATATTTATAAGTTTATTTTCCTCCTCTGACTCTTCACTCTACTAATCCTGGGAAGCCTTTATATAGCTTTAGGTAGTTCTGATTGATCTGATCTTCTTCCAGATCTTTCTATGTCAACCCTGAAGCCTTCAGGGCCTTGGCTTTTGATAGGCAAACCATGCAGGCTCTTGCAATCCAAAAACCTTTCCTCTCATAAATAGTTCTGCAAAGAGCTTCAAAAGCATATTTTGTAGCACAAAAGTAAATGATTATCTTTTCTCTTTTTCTGCTCATTTTAATACGGGAAGAGATATGGGGTATAAAGGAGTTACCAACAATAGAAAAGACATTGGTTTACATTTCTTTTTTTTTAAGGAGGGCGCAGCTCACAGTGGGGATCGAACCGGCAACCTTGGTGTTATTAGCACTACGCTCTAACCAACTGAGCTAACCAGCTACCCGTGGTTTACATTTCAAAATCGTACTCTGCTACAGGAAATATGGCATCACTTTGTTGTTCATAAATCACCTTAAATTCTGTTTTGAGTCTCCATTCACACTGCACAAATGATCTCAATCATTATCGGGACAACTCCTCTCTCACTGCTACATCAGAATCCAGGAGTCTCATAGAGAAAAGAGGAAAGGGCCCTACATACTAAGAAATTTGGCCTTGCTAAAAGAGTGGTGTGACCCTTGCGTGGCTCCTGGAGGTAACTTCTAAACCCTTGGGAATTCCCATGTGATAGGAGTGTCTTTGTTATTCACAGTGAGCTCCTTGGACTCTACCTGATAGTTACCTTAATGAGATAACTCAGAGTGGAGCCACCCACACTAGATGGGTTCTCTAGAAAGACTAACCATGTGATGGGAGGTGGGGGCTAGAGATTCAATTCAACCACAATTAATCATACTATATAATAAAGCCCCCCAAAAAACTCTGGACACCACCCTTGGGTGAGCTTCCTGGATTAATAACATGCATGGAATATTGTTGGCAATATTCTGTGTGTATTACACTTCAATCTCAGGAGGGTAATGCAGCCTGAGGACAAAGGAAGCTTTGAGGTTGGAACCTTGCGGAGCCCTCCCAGACTATGCCTACGCATCTTTGGCTGAGCTCAATGTATCCTTTTCCTACAATATATGCAGCTATGAGTCTACTAGGTTTCAGTGAGTTCTGTGAGTCTTTCCAGGGAATTTCCAACTGAAGGTGGCTTTGAGAAACCCCTGCTTGTGCACTGTTGGTGGGAATGTTAAGCTGGTACAGCCATTAGGGAAAACAGTATGGAGGTTCTTCAAAAAATTAAAAATAGGGGGCCGGCCCGGTGGCTCAGGCGGTTAGAGCTCCATAGTCCTAACTCTGAAGGCTGCCGGTTCGATTCCCACATGGGCCAGTGGGCTCTCAACCACAAGGCTGCCAGTTCAATTCCTCAAGTCCGGCAAGGGATGGTGGGCAGCGCCCCCTGCAACTAAGATTGAACACGCACCTTGAGCTGAGCTGCCTCCCAGATGGCTCAGTTGGTTGGAGCGCGTCCTCTCAACCACAGGGTTGCCAGTTCGATTCCTAGACTCCCGCAAGGGATGGTGGGCTGTTTCCCCGGCAACTGGACCTGGAGCTGAGCTGCGCCCTCCACAACTAAGACTGAAAGGACAACTTGACTTGGGAAAAAAAAAAAAGTTCTGGAAATACACACTGTTCCCCAATAAAGTCCTGTTCCTCTTCCCCAATAAAATCTCAAAAAACAAAACAAAAAAGTAGAATGGATAAGTATATTGCGGTATAGTCATGCAATGGGATATCAGACAGCAACAAGAATGAACAAACTAAATGACACACAGCGACATGGATGAAGCTCACAAACTTAATGTTGAATGAAAGAAACTAAAACCAAGAGTATAAACTGTATGGTTCCACTGATATAAATTTTAAAAACAGCTAAAACGAATGGGAAGTATTTTAAATAAGGATAATAATAGTTGAAGAGTAACAGAATATGACAACCCAAACTATGCCTCTTTGGCATAAGGATTATTTTGAGGTGGCATATTTTTGAAAAAAAGTGGACACAAGGAGAACTCTAAAAGCAAAGTGGAAATTTACCCTTTTGTGAGGGAAATTTACACATACTTATAAGGTTCATCTCCATTTGTAAGGGTGTCTGTCTCCCTCTCTCTACCAGAAAGAGAACAGGTGACTCTACATCACAAGAAACTTACCAATGGAGAAGGTGAGAATTTAAATTTGCAAAACAAACTGTGTTTTCCTGATATTGTCCCATAAATGGACTCCTTGCCCCAGCCCAACATCTTCCTTTGTCTTTAGCTGAAGATGGTATTTAAGGTGTCTCGGGTCATTTCAGAGTTTTACTCAGATTTCCTGGGTATCTCCCATGTATACGGGAGGTCTGTATGCTATTAAAATTGTTTTTTTTTTTTCCTCCTGTTAATCTGTTTTTTATTATAGGGGATCTCAGCCAAGAGCTCAGAAGGATAGAGTGAAAATTATTTTTCCTCTCTTACACGGTTATGCAAGGGGTCATGACTGAAAGGATGCAGAAGGAGGCTTCTGGAATTCTGGAAATATTCTTTCTTGATCTGGGTACTAGTTACACATGTGTTTACTTGTTGAAATTTTGTAAAGCTACACACTTAGTATTCGTGCATTATATTATATGTGTTATATTTCCATTAAAAGTTTACATTAATATGGTAGGTATCCTGCTCTCCTTTTGTCCTTAGGTACACTTCTCTTCAGTGAACTCAGGATTTAGAAAAAAATTCCAGGATGGGAGGTGTTTGTACATGACTTCACCCCAGGGTGACCAACTTGTCCCAGTGTGCCCAGGACTTTGCCAATTCTTTGTACTGAAAGGTTTGTGCTCCAGGAACTCCCCCTCCCCAAGTCCTAGGTAAAACTGGGACAGTTGGTCACCTTTCTGCCTACAAATATAAATTTGGATTAACTTTCTGGAATGGGGTGGGGAAGAGAAGAACATACATTATGCCCTTCTTAAACAAAACACTTCTGCGGCTGAAAGTCTTTTTAAAAGAAACACTTTATGGGGTGACCAGTTAGCTGAGTTGGTTAGAGTGCGGTGCTAATAATACCAAGGTTGCCAGTTGGATCCCGGCATGGGCCACGGTGAGCTGTGCCCTCCTTGAAATGAATGAATGAATGAATGAATGAATGAATGAATGAATGAAACAGTTTATTAGGACATGGTTAGCAAAAAAAAGGGAAAAAAAGAAGACCAATTTGGGGCATGGAGTCTAAACCACCAGCAGCAGGGCTAGTTAGGAAAGACAACATGTTCATCATCCCATAGTTTTGCAGTTTTGCAAGTGTTTTTATACATCAAGTAGGGGGGAGAAAGATGTTCTGGAAGGATCTACATTAGCTCTAGACAAAGGATGGGCTAGTTCTGCAAGAGGTACAGTAAAGTCCTTCACACACAAGAAGCGGTTCAAAGGCACCTGGCTATTCTCTTTTCAGATAATCTCGGAAATAGCTGCGTGGGAGTTAATTTAATAATTCCAACATACACGAAGGAGTGTGAGCAGTCTTTTATTGGCTTTGCACTGCAGTTAACTGATAACCCCTTTCTGTCTCTTCCTCCACCCTCTGGCCTATTGTAATTTCATTTGGGACATCTCAGAATTTTCTCCTTGTCACCCTCAGAAAAACATCCCGCCACAATAGTACTTATAGTTTACTCATCATCATAGTCAACAAAAGATCTCTCTGTTTGGGAAATCAAAGACACTATATCACTTTAAAAGTCAGAATCTCCAGTAACCTAAAAGCTCAAGTCACATGTGCGCACACACAGAACCCCCTGAACCTAGATCCAGAGGGAGATATTCAGTTGGAAAGTTTATTTTTACAAAGGTCAAATTATTCTCCCTGAAGTTCCTGTAGACAAGTGATTTTAGAGATAGAGGCCCCTAAAGATCTAAAGGAAATGCTATTATAATGCAAATAAAGCTTCCTGCAACCCAGCTGTGACATTTGATACCAGAGAGAATATGACTGAAAATACACAGCACCACTCTGGCTTTTCTCAAACGAAAAGGAAATTGTCAGAGACAACTATAACTTGCAAGGACAAAACCCAACACATGTGAATTTCCATTTACAGTACAAAGGATGAGGATGCTGGCGGTGAGTGGTAGAGTAGGCTGCAGAATAGCTACCGAACAGAAATACTGAGTTCAGTCTTGGCCACACAGTTGCAAAATGGGAAGCCAGAGAACAGAAGACCCAGTTTAAATGAACTTCTCAGTCAATAAGTCCCTAAAACAACGTGTTATTCCTTTAACGTCTTCTATTACACAGTGATTAAATGGGCGCCCACACAGTCCTGATTAACAACATTTTCTTGGGCCCATTTCTCCAATTCCAGTTCTATAGCACTTAATGTTCCCTCTAAAATTGCTTTGGGGAGAGCAATCTCATGTCAGGGAAATGAATTCAAAAGTGCTTCCCTACCGGGGCTGAGGGACATTCACACCTTCAATTCACAACTCAGAAATTATCAGGCTTTAGATTGCTTTGCAAAGTTCACAGAATAAATTCAAGAAGACTGCTATTGAGTGAGGTTATCTTTAGACAGTCGACACACACATTTAATCTTTAAAACCATCGTTTTAAAATAGATGATTACCAATATTCTTCAGCAGAATGGACTTGTTTACCCAAGTAAACTATTTGAATAGCATGTTTTATAAGCCTTAGCTTTTAGAAATATCTCTCCTTTTCAGAGGCCGTCACCACTTTTTGGCACACAATGTATTTAACCCCTGCTCATGCATAGCTTAGTATTCAGCCACAGACCTCAAAAGGACCCTATACAGATTTGTGGACCGTTTCTGTCTAGTCCCTCTGAGACAGGTTAGTTAGTGTGTTGCTAGGTAGCCAGGGAGGTTCCTGGTGGAACAAACAAAGACAGCCATATCCTGTAACTCCAGGTTTTGAAATCATTCCTTCACTCCAGGATAAAATGTAACAACGCCTTTAGGTTGATCATAAAATTCCTTTTGGACTCACAAACGGAGCAGATCTGATAGATAAGATTGGGTTATTTTGCTAATTCCTTCAGGATGGGCAAGCAGAACAAACATGGATAGACAAATTTCATTAAAAAGCGCCAGCACCCCTTCCCCAAACAGGCAAGGGAAGGTATAAAAGTAAGAGCTTTTGCCTCAGTCACTGGGCACCCCCATTCGGTACCACCTCCCGCTCGGGAGCTCTGACCCTTTGCTTTCAATAAACTATCCTCTTTTTAAAACTCTTTGCCTCTCCTGGGTCCATGTTTCCATTCTTCGGTCTCACGAGACACGATCCCGGCCCTCACTCACTCACTCACTTGAAAGTCCCCTACATCATTTGGGGACTCACAGAGACATATTCCTCCTTCACCTCCTTTCTAGGACCTTGCGCAGCATACACATCTCCCTCCACTGAATGATCTTTCTGGACTCGTGGGTGAAGGGAAACAGAATTGGCCACCCCAAAATATGCCTCTTTGGCATATTGATTATTTGAGGCTGATTATTTTTCCTCCCCTACATGGGGAATGATGTGCATTGGGACAGTTTGCTGGGCCTTGTGTCCACTTAGGAACAGATCTCACAGCCTTCTTTACACATGACTCAAATTCTTCCCTCCGAATGGATTATCTACCGAAAAAGCCATAGCTTAACAATTCTTGGGAGCATCATTCACATACATGATCCAAGGGGTGCAACTCAACTAGAGTTGTATGATGTCTACGCCTTGTCTCACCCTCCAGTTCCATTTCTGTGAGGATTAGACAGTTGTTCACAATGTCCTTACAGCCAATATCTCCATGCTTTTCTGATTGTTTGCCCCATCAATAAAACATTTTTCATCACACTCTCCAACATATATACATACTTATATTTAGAAAATATGTACATGTGCCAACACACACACCACACACACACACAATTTTTTTAAGTGTGAAATACAAACTAAATATATATACCTGCAATGCCAAAAAAATGTATACAAGTGGACACTGTGGTCAGCGTTGTTCAAGTAATAGTTCGCTGTCATCAGAAGTGTCTGGACGCTGATGGTAACCACTTTGAGCACCTCTTGTAATTGCAGAAGTCAAACGTGACTTGTATTCATCTTTTGTTATCGGTATATACCGAGTATTACAATTTTAATAGTTTTTTCCTTTCTTAAAATGGGTATACATTTCTTTGGCACCCTCTGTAGAACTTCTAATAATTTTTTTTTTTTTTTTATTAAAATGTATTGAGGTGACAATGGCTGGTAACATTACATAGGTTTCAAGTGTACAATTCTGTAATACATCATCTATATATCACTTTGTGTGTTCACCACCCACAGTCAGTTCTCCTTCCATCATCATATATTTGACCAACTTCTAATAATTTTTGAGATCATCAGATTGGATGAAAAAAAATCAAGATCCCCATATGCTGCCTAGAAGAAACCCACTTGAATTTAAACATGGAAATAGGTTAAAAGCATGGGAAAACATACACCACACTAACACTAATCAAAATAAAGCTAGAATCAAATATATGGTGACGGAAGGAGAACTGACTCTGGGTGGTGAACACACAATTGGATTTATAGATGATGTAATACAGAATTGTACACCTGAAATCTATGTAATTTTACTAATAATTGTCACCCCAATAAATGAAAAAAATAATAATAAAGCTAGAGTGATAATATTAATATCAAAGAAAATCTCAGAGTGAAAAATAATACCAGGGATAAAAAGTGTCACTTAGTAAGAATAAAGGCATCAATTCATCAAGATTATATAATAATCATAATGTTTATGAACTTAATAACAGAGCTTCAAACCACTTGAAGTAAAAACTGATAGAACTGAAAAGTGAGGTAGCTAAATCCATAATTACAGTCAGATAGTTAAATACGCTTTTCTCAATCATTAATAGAACAAGTAAACAGAAAATCAGCAAGTATATAGGAGACTTGAACAACACTGTCAACTGATGTGACTTAATGAACATTTATAAAATATTCTATCCACCAAGAGCAGAATACGCATTGTTTTCAAGTATACATGGACTATTTACCAAGATAGACGATACTCTGGGCCATAAAGCAAATCTCAATAAATTTAAAAGGATTCAATCTATACAAAGTGTGTTATATGACCACAATGGAATTAAATTAGAAATCAATAATAGAAAGATTTCTGGAAAATCCCCAAATAACACAACTCTAAAAAATGCATGGGCAGGCCGGCCCGGTGGCTCAGGTGGTTAGAGCTCCATGCTCCTAACTCCGAAGACTGCCGGTTCGATTCCCACATGGGCCAGTGGGCTCTCAACCACAAGGTTGCCAGTTCTACTCCTCGAGTCCCGCAAGGGATGGTGGGCTGTGCCCCCTGCAACTAGAAAATGGCAACTAGACCTGGAGCTGAGCTGCGCCCTCCACAACTAAGATGAAAGGACAACAACTTGACTTGGAAAAAAGGCCTAGAAGTATACACTGTTCCCCAATAAAGTCCTGTTCCCCTTCCCCAATAAAAAAAAAATCTTAAAAAAAAAAAAATGCATGGGCAGCTTTTCGGGCCGGCCACCACCTCCCGCCATGTGACCCATGCGGCCCCTCCGGCAGCGCCTGTGGGCCTGTCGCCAGGCTTTTCAAGGTGGGAGTCCCCGCACCTTGAGTCCCTGTCTTAGTTCCTTCTCTCTTCCTACTGGGAATCCAACTCCGTACTGGAGCCCACGCCCGCCCGGGACCCTCTCCGCAGTTTGGGTGCGGCGCCCCAGGCCTTCATTCCAGTGGAATCCGTCCCTTTGCTGCCTGCAGCGGAACGGTCGGCCGAGGAGGCAACCTTCCTCTCGCCTCACCCCTGATTGATGCGGCTGTCCTCCGCACCACCAGCTCAGTCACATTTTGTGCAACAGAGCCTACGAGTTGAAGATGAATGAAGGTTGTCATGAATGTTTTCCAAGAACTTAAAATGACTGAACTGCTAGGAGCACATCTGTGTGTAACAAGGTAGCTGCAGACGAATGCTCAAGTCCTTAGCTGTGTTTTACAAAGTCATTGCCTCCGAGGTGGCACGTAACATTTTAGAAGGAAAAATGAATTGGCCAAGAAGGCATGAATTTGAGCAAATGATGAAAATTAATATTTTATTTAACATTGATCACAAATTATGTAGAAAATAACATGTTTGAATACTTTCAATTGCTGAGCAATAAAATGGGTTTTTTTGTTTTTTCTTTGTTTAAAGATTTTATTGGGGAAGGGGAACAGGACTTTACTGGGGAACAGTGTGTACTTCCAGGACTTTTTTCCAAGTCAAGTTGTTCTTTCAATCTTAGTTGTGAAGGGTGCCGTTCAGCTTCAAGTTGTTGTCCTTTCAGTCTTAGTTGTGGAGGGCGCAGCTCAGCTCCAGGTCCAGTTGCCATTGCTAGTTGCAGGAGGTGCAGCCCACCATCCCTTGCGGGATTCGAACTGGCAACCTTGTGGTTGAGAGCCCACTGGCCCATTTGGGAATCGAACTGGCAGCCTTCAGAGTCAGAAGCATGGAGCTCTAACAGCCTGAGCCACCAGGCCGGCCCTGAAATGTTTTTAAAATACAAAAAAAAAAAAAAAGAAATGCATGGGCAAAGAAGAAATCAAAAGAGAAATAAGAAAATATTTTGAACTGTATAAAAATGACATGATATATTAAAATTTGTGGAATGCACCTAAGGACATGCTTCAAAGAAAACTTATAGCACTAAACACCTATATTACAAAAGAAAAAAGGTCTGAAATCAATTACTTCAGCTGCCAAGATTAGTTGGGAAGTTAAATGACTTGTACAAGCCATGTACAGAGATTATCTCTACATGAGTTCTCTGCCTCCGGATTCTCTTTTTTGAGGTTCTAATGCTTGGCCTTTTTTGCTAACTGTTGATGGCAAATGGGCCACATCTCTTCTTTTTCTCACTCACCCTTCAGCTAGAAAGAAGCTTTGCACCCCTACTTGCATCCCCTTAGAAGCTTGAGCAGAAACCAATTTCAGACTCAGGAGAAAGAACACATATGTAGGAGAGGCCATTTAAGCCAGTTCCAGTCTAGGCAAAAAGAGCGCTCACACCTCATTAGTGATCCAGTCCATCTCATCTGGGCTGAGATGTCCACAGAGAGGTTTGGGGGCCAAAGCACTACGGACTGTGTGTTAGTCTGCTTCGGCTGCCATAACAAAATACTATAGACAGGATGGTTTATACAGCAGAAATTTCTTTTCTCACAGTTCTAAAGGGCGGGAAGTCCAAGATGAAGGTGCTGGCCAATTCAGTTGCTGGTAAGAGCTCTCTTCTTGGATTGCAGACAACCAGCTTCTCACTAAATCCTTACATTGCCTTTCCTTAGTGCATGTGCACAGAAAGAGAAAGAGTTGTCTCTCCCTCTTCCTCTTCTTATAAAACCACTAATCCCATCCTGAAGGCCCTACTCTCGTGACCACATCTAACCCTAAGCACCTTCCAAAGGTCCCATCTCCAAATACCATCATATTGGGGGTTAGGACTTCAACATATGAATTGGGGAGGGGAGGGGGACACAAACCTTCAGTCTGTAATAAAGTATTCCCACTCAATAGCTCTCCCAAAAATATATAACACGGCAGGCTGCCTGTGGAGAATTCTGGGACTTTGGTTCCAGTCATCATTATTTCCTTCTTGAAGACTCAGCAAATATTATGCATCATTTTGGACACGAAAAGATAAAAGGAGCACTTTACTAACTCAGGGCACATAATAACATTACATTAGTACATTATCTTTAACAAGAAGGGAGACATGCTGCAGAACGGGGTGAAGGGCAGGGAGAGAACCCCAAAGCAGCTGAATGCCAATGGAGCAAAAGTATGACTTCTTATCCAATGTGACCTTGATTGCCAAAGACCTTCAGTTCTTAGATCTACCAATCATCAGCTGCGGGACTTTGGACAAGTTACTCACCTCTCTGAAGCTCAATTTCTACATTTATAAAATGACAATAGTAATAGGAACCACTTCTCAAATTTGTTGTGAGACCATATAAAGAACAGTTGAAAATGTTGATTTCAATGTTAATGTTGCCCATCACTTGAATCAGTGTCTTCTTAGCCATTATCTCCCACTAGAGACACACACTGAAATACTATATCATATAATTGTGTTCCCACAGTTTGTGCCCCTCCTCTTCTCTCCCAGTGTGAATATTCAGAGACGTTAAACTGAGGTGAAATGTCTTTTCTCCCAGTCTGCATGCTTTCACAAAATTTTTCTTTTTAACTTTTATTTATTTCAAGTGTGTTTTTCCAGGACCTATCAGCTCCAAGTCAAGTAGTTGTTTCAATCTAGTTGTGGAGGGCACAGCTCACAGTGGCCCATGTGGGGATCGAACCGGCAACCTTGTTGTTAAGAGCACCGTGCTCTAACCAACTGAGCTAACCGGTGCCGCACACTTTCACAAATTTTAATAGTCTGAATTATATAATTCCACCATGCCTTCTCCTTGTTAGAATAAAAAAGATCTAACTCTGTTCCAAATACTTTAGTTAAACATTTTCCAGTGTATTTTAGGGTTATTTAAAAGAAAAAGAAAAATCGATTCCGTCTTTTTGATACTTCCACGTCTGGAGACCTTCGTTATTTCTCTAAGCTCTTCTATCTAAATACTTAAGCCTGGGTATTTCTTACAACCTAGCATACTGGTTTTTTTCTCTTTCCTTCAACTCTGCAACATGAGTGTGGATCTGGCTTGTTCCCAAAGCCCGCCTTGCCCCGAAGCATCCAATTCTAGGGAACCTTCACCAGAGCCTGAGATTTATGGGCCTAAAGAAAATTATGCATCCTCGCAAATGTCATCTGCTGAGACACTCCACATGGAGAATGTCTCAACTCTTCCTTCCTCCATGGATCTGCTTATTCAGAACAGCCCTGATTCTTCCACCAGTGCCAGCGTAAGACTACCCACTTCTGTAGAAAACACAGTGAAGAAGGAAGAGAACACAGGTCAAGAAACAGAAGATCAGAACCCTATTCTCACAGACCAAGCTCTGTGTACTCAATGAGAGATTTCAGAGACAAATATCTCAGATGCAAGAACTTTCCAACATTCTGAACCTTAGCTACAAATAGATTAAGACCTGGTTCCACAACCAGAGAATGAAATGTAATAGGTGGCAGAAATACAACTGGCCAAAGAACAGCAACTAGAGGACTCAGAAGGGTGAGCAACTGCAGAGTACCCAGGCCTCTCTCCCTGTCACCAGGGATGCCTCGTGAACACTTCTGGAAACTTTTCAATGTGGAGCAACCAGGCCTACAATAACCCAACTTGGAATAACCATTCCTGAAACAGCCAATCTTGGAGCTACCATTCCTGGAACAGTCAGACCTGGCGCCCTCAAGCCTGGAATAACCAGTCTTGGAACAACTAGGCCTGGAACAATCAGTTCTTATGGGGAGGAAGCCCTGCCACCCCAGATCCAGCTCCAGCAAAATCGACCTGTCAGTGATTTAGAGGCCACCTTGGAAACTGCTGGGGAAAGCTATGATGTGATACAGTAAACCCCTAAAAATTGTAGTACACAGCAAATCATGGATTTATTCCCAAATTATTCCATGAACATATAGCCTGATGATGTGTGATGATGAATATACTATGCAATCAATTTGGGAAGTGCCTGTATCACTTCTAGGATTTTTCTATGTATGTCTGCCTTGATGTCTTGCTTCTTTCTCATTATGCCCATTGTGTCAATTTGGAGGGGTGGGAGTGTGGAGAATGACTGGAGTCAAATCAAAGAGGTTTCTGTAGCGTTGCTGCTATAGACAAAATTACGATGAAAGATGTCTCTGGCTATAGATAACTAGATATAATAATATTTGGGATATCTTTACGATGTAGAATCTTATCTCGAGAATAGAAAGTGAAAGTATAAAGATGTGTGATGAAGGATTCTTCACATATTCTGGGGTTGGGAGGCTTGTTTAAAAACCTCAACTCAGACCACAGATCAAAAATGGCAGCATGAGGTGAGCCTCTATAAAGCTCCCCTGGAATTTACAACTAATCGAACAACAATAACTCCACAAAGGACTCCCTGCAAAGCAGACAGGCAAGACGAAGAGGCCCACTACCGAAGTCACCTACAGGTGGGCGAATCGTGCAAGCAGGGGAGGTGGGAAGGGAGAAGTGCTGAGAGGGAGCCGCGCGGGAGCTGGACGCAGACCTGGCTCAGTGCTCCGGAGCTCGCTGCTTCCCGGAGCTACCGCAGCTGTGGAAGAACTCGGACTGCTAGGGGTCCGCTTGTGGCCCACAGGGCTGAGGGGGCAGCACACAACACGGCTGAACCCAATGCTCACGGCAGAGACCTCGGAGAAAAGACTGAGGGAAAAGGGCTGAAAACGGTGGTTTAAGCCCTCACTGCCAAGCAGAGAACAGAGCCTTAGGCACTGAGACTAGCCGCCCCCTCCTTACCCTCCCAGAACTCGCCCCGCCCCCACCTGCCCGGTGCTAGGAGCAGAACAGCAGCAGTGTCAGATCAAAAGAACAGAATATTTGCTGTTCTGAGAACTTTGGACCGCAGACACAGATTCACAGCCCAACTAGTTCTGGCAAAGGGGAGGGAGCTGTGGAAGCAGGACCGGCTGTGGTGGTGGTGGTCGCTGCCATTGCTCTGGGCCACCTCTCACAGCTCACCCCACCCTGGCCCCACCTATCTGGGCGGATCCCTGCAGGAGTAAACAGAACTGCTGAAACATACGGGCTCTGAATCTGGTGCAGGAAGAGCTTTGGAACTTCAAAAGCTCTCTGCATACCCACATGGAAACTGCGACCTGTGACCCAGGCGAACTATTAACAGAGGAGAAGCCCGTCTCCCAGGGAATACCCGCATTGTGTGAGAAGCTGGAATAGTGCAGAGAAAACATAGCACTACCGTGTGAGAGAGAAAAAAAGGCTGCAGTCGGAGAGAAAATAAAACATTCTACCAACAAGTACTGGAAAACAAAAGAAAGACCGATTCCTATCAACCTGTTGCGGAAGCCACTTCTGTACATGTCTAGGAAGAGAAATAATAAATCAATAATTGCCATGAATAACCAAGGGAACAAGACAGCTCAGAAACAAAGTGAAAAGTCTCCAGAAAAGGAACTTAAAGATATGGAAATATGTGACTTAAATGACAGAGCATTCAAGATTGCAGTTCTGAAAAAACTCAACGAGATGCAAAAAAACACAGAAAGGCAGGTTAAGGAACTCAGAAACACAATCAAAGAACAACATGAGCATTTCACGAAAGGGATTGAAATTTTTAAAAAGAACCAAATAGAATTTCTGGAGATTAAGAACTCAATAGAAGAAATTAAGAATGAAATAACCAGCTTAGGTAGTAGAGTTGACCAGATGGAGGAAAGAATCAGTGACATCGAAGATAGAAAACTGGAAATTACACAGATGGAAGAAGAAAAGAGACTTGAGACTTAAAAGAAATGAAAGAACTCTACAAGAACTTTCTGACTCCATCAGAAAGAGCAATATAACAATAATGGGCATACCAGAAGGAGAAGAAAGAGAGAAGGGAACAGAGAATATATTCAAACAAATTGTTGATGAGAACTTCCCAAACTTGTGAACAGAACTGGATCCTCGAATCCAAGAAGCAAATAGAACACCTAATTGCCTCAATCCCAACAGGCCTTCTCCAAGGCACATTGTACTGAAGCTGTCTAAAATCAACGACAAAGAAAGAATCCTCAAGGCACCCAGGGAAAAGAAGACAGTAACCTACAAAGGAAAGCCCATTAGATTATCATCAGATTTTTCAGCAGAAACTCTACAAGCCAGGAGGGAGTGGAACCAAATATTCAAACTATGGAAAGAGAGAAATTATGAGCCAAGAATAATATATCCAGCAAAGATATCCTTTAGATATGAAGGAGGAATAAAGACCTTTCCAGACATACAGAAGCTGAGGGAATTTACTAATACACGACCTGCACTACAAGAAATAATAAAGGAGGCTATTTGACCACCATCAACAGGGACAATTTGTGGCAACCAAAACATAAAAAGGGGGAGAGTAAAGGCCTTAACCGGAATATGGGAATAGAGAAAGTAACGTGCTGAAGAAAATGGAATACTCTAAATATCAAACTCTCTTTTACATAAACTTAAGGGTAACCACTCAAAATAAATCCAGAACTGAAATATATACTGTAATAAAAGAAGAAACAGAGGGAAACATCATAGAATACCACCACACAGAAATAATAGACAACAACAAAAAGGCAAAGAAACATTGGAGACACAGCCTTACCAGAAAACTAAAGATAGAATGATAGGAAATCCTCACATATCAATAATCACCCTAAATGTAAATGGACTGAACTCACCAATAAAAAGTCACAGAGTAGCAGATTGGATCGAAAACCTAAACCCAACCATATGCTGTCTCCAAGAGACACATCTCAGCTACAAGGACAAGCATAGATTCAAAGTGAAAGGGTGGAAATTGACACTCCAAGCAAATGGTACCCAGAGAAAATCAGGTGTAGCCATAATGATATCAGATGAAACAGACTTCAGGATGAAAAAGATAAGAGACAAAGATGGATATTTCATAATGGTAAAGGGGACTATACAAGAAGAAGACATAATAGTCATCAATATTTATGCCCCCAATCAGGGAGCACCGAAATATACCAAGCAACTAGTAACAGAACTAAAGGGAGAAATTGACCAAAACACAATTATACTAGGGCACTTAAATACATCATTGACAGCTATGGATAGATCATCCAAACAGAAAATAAATAACGAAATAGTAGCCCTAAATGACACATTAGATGAAATGGACATAATTGACATATATAGAGCACTTCATCCTAAAACATCAGACTATACATTCTTTTCTAGTGTACACGGAACATTCTCAAGGATAGACCATATATTGGGACATACAATCAGTCTCAGCAAATTTAAGAAGATTGAAATCATACAAAGCGTATTCTCTGATCAGAAGGTTTTGAAATTGGATATCAACTGCAAAAAGAAAGCAACAAAAAACACAAACATATGGAGATTAAACAACATACTTTTAAAGAACGACTGGGTCAAAGAAGAAATTAGAGGAGATATCAAAAGATACATAGAAACAAATGACAATGAAAATACATCCTACCGACATTTTTGGGATGCAGCGAAAGCAGTTTTAAGAGGGAAATTCGTATCATTACAGGCCTATCTCAAGAAACAAGAAAAATCCCAAGTAAATAACCTCATGTTACAGTTAAAGAACTAGAAAAAGGAGAACAAGTGAAACCCAACGTCAGCAGAAGAAAGGAAACAATATCAGAGCAGAACTAAATGAAATAGAGAATAAAAAGACAATAGAAAACATTAATGTGACGAAGAGCTGGTTCTTTGAAAAGATTAACAAAATTGACAAACCCTTGGCTAGACTCACTAAGATAAAAAGAGAGAAGACACTAATTAACAAAATCAGAAACGAAAATGGGGAAGTAATCACGGACACCACAGAAATACAAAGGATCATCCAAGAATACTATGAAGGACTATATGCCACCAAATTCAATAACCTAGAAGAAATGGACAAGTTCTTAAAAACATATAGCCTTCCTAGGCTGAACCATGAAGAACTGGAAAATCTAAACAGACCGATCACCAGTAACGAAATTGAATCAGTCATCCAAAACCTTCCCAAAAGCAAAAGCCCGGGACCAGATGGCTTCACTAGTGAATTCCACCAAACCTTCAAAGAGGATCTAATACCAATCCTGCTCAAACTCTTCCAAAAAGTTGAAGAAGAGACAGTACTCCCTAACTCATTTTATGAGGCCAACATTACCCTGATACCAAAACCTGGTAAGGACAGCACAAAAAAAGGAAACTATAGACCAATACCTCTGATGAACACCGATGCAAAAATCCTAAATAAAATTCTAGCAAATCGAATACAACAATGCATTAAAAAGATTATTCATCACGACCAAGTGGGGTTCATCCCCGGGGCACAAGGATGGTTCAACATACGCAAATCCATCAATGTGATACATCACATAAACAAAATAAAGGACAAAAATCATATGATTATATCAATTGATGCAGAAAAAGCATTTGACAAGATACAACATCCATTTATGATTAAAACACTTAATAAAATGGGTATAGAAGGAAAATACCTTAACATAATAAAGGCCATATATAACAAGCCCTCTGCTAATCTCATAATTAATGGTGAAAAACTGAAGCCCTTTGCTCTATGATCAGGAACACGACAGGGCTGTCCCCTATCACCTCTGCTTTTCAACATAGTGTTGGAAGTCCTTGCCAGAACAATCAGGCAAGAGAAAGAAATAAAAGGCATCCAAATTGGGAATGAAGAAGTTAAACTGTCACTCTTTGTAGATGACATGATGCTATATACAGAAAACCCTAAAGACTCCACCAAAAAGCTATTGGAAACAATCAACGAATACAGTAAAGTTGCCGGCTACAAAATCAACGTACAAAAGTCCATTGCTTTCCTATATACTAACAATGAAATCTCAGAAAAAGAAATACAAAAAACAATTCCTTTTGCAATTGCAGCAAAAAGAATAAAATACCTAGTAATAAACTTAACCAAGGATGTGAAAGACCTATATACTGAAAACTACAAGACATTTTTGAAAGAAATTGAAGAAGACACAAAGAAATGGAAAGACATTTCGTGCTCATGGATTGAAAGAATCAACATTGTTAAAATGGCCATATTACCCAAAGCAATATACAGATTCAATGCAATCCCCATCAAAATCCCAATGGCATATTTTAAAGAAATAGAACAAAAAATCATCAGATTTGTTTGGAACCACAAAAGACCCCGAATAGCCAAAGCAATCTTAAGAAAAAAGAACAATAATGGAGGTATCACACTTCCTGACTTTGGCTTGTACTACAGGGCTACAATAATCAAAACAGCATGGTATTGGCAGAAAAATAGACACATAGACAAATGGAATAGAATTGAGAACCCAGAAATAAAACCACATAAATATGGACAGATAGTTTTTGACAAACAGGCTAAAAACATACAATGGAGGAAAGACAGCCTCTTCAATAAATGGTGCTGGGAGAATTGGAAAGCCACGTGCAAAAGAATGAAACTGGACTGCTATTTGTCACCATGTACCCAAGTTAATTCAAAATGGATCAAAGACTTAAGCATAAGACCTGACACAATAAACTGCATAGAAGAAAACATAGGTACTATACTTATGGACCTTGGATTCAAAGAGCATTTTATGAATTTGACTCCAAAGGCAAGGGAAGTAAAAGCTAAAATAAACGAATGGGACTATATGAAACTTAAAAGCTTCTGCACAGCAAAAGAAACCATCGACAAAATAAAGAGGCCACCAACTGAATGGGAGAAGATTTTTGCAAACAGTGCCTCCGATAAAGGTCTAGTATCCAGAATATACAAGGAACTCATGCAACTCAACAACAAAAAAACAAACAACCCAATTGAAAAATGGGCAGAGGACTTGAAGAGACATTTCTCCAAAGAGGACATACAAATGGCAAATAGACATATGAAAAAATGCTCAACATCACTAATCATCAGAGAAATGCAAATGAAAACCACAATGAGCTATCACCTCACCCCAGTTAGAATGGCTATCATCAACAACACAAATAGTAACAAGTGTTGGAGAGGCTGTGGAGAAAGAGGAACCCTCACACACTGTTGGTGGGAATGCAGACTGGTGCAGCCGTTATGGAAGGCTGTGTGGAGGTTTCTCAAAAAATTACGAACAGAATTACCGTATGACCCAGCAATCCCTCTCCTGGGTATCTACCCAAAAAAATCTGAAAACATTTATACATAAAGACACGTGTGCTCCAGTGTTCACTGCAGCTCTGTTTACGGTGGCCAAGACATGGAAACAACCAAAATGTCCTTCGATAAATGAATGGATAAAGAAGTTGTGGTATATATACACAATGGAATATTATTCGGCGGTAAGAAAAGATGAAACAGGACCATCTGTGACAACATGGATGGATCTTGAGATTATAATGCTAAGTGAAATAAGTCAGACAGAAAAAGCAGAGAACCATATGATTTCACTGATATGTAGTATATAAACCAAAAACAACAAAAGAACAAGACAAACAAATGAGAAACAAAAACTCATAGACAGACAATAGTTTAGTGGTTACCAGAGGGTAAGGGGGGTGGGGGGTGGGAGATGAGGGTAAAGGGGATCAAATATATGGTGATGGAAGGAGAACTGACTCTGGGTGGTGAACACAAAATGGGATTTATAGAAGATGTAATACAGAATTGTGCACCTGAAATCTATGTAATTTCACTAACAATTGTCACCCCAATAAATTAAAAAACAAACAAACAAACAAACAAAAAACACCTCAGCTCAGGTGAGATGTTAATGAGCTATAATGTGCTTCATTGATTTCCTCTGCCCCTTTTGCTGTTTTACTACAGCCCCTGATTTGTGAATTACTTAAGTATTTGTAAAAGATGTTTTTCTTTTTTTGTTTGTTTGTTTTTTGCGTGTAAAAGATGTTTTTGTACTTTGGTGTATCATGATAAAAGTACCAGTTTGGCTGGGTGGTTTATAAGTTTAAGTACAAATAAATAAAACATCTATTTAAAATAAAAATAAAAAAGAAAGAAAAATCCATTAATTCATTAACCCAATAAATATTTATTGAGTGTCTACCAAGTACTCTTCTAGGAACCAGGTACATAGCAGTGAACAAAACAGACTAAAGTCCCTTATATTTCATACCAGTATAAATAACTACAATATAAACTTCTCAAAGTCTGTTGATTTTGTTCCAGAACTTCTGTTTAGAGTGGTCACTGTCTCCATTCTCAAATAAAGTTGGTATTTAATTTGTATTTTGACAATGCAAATTAATGAAGATATCTTTTAGTGCTAGAGATGAATCTGGAGTTTATCAGACGAAATGAACAGCAAGAAAATGACATATAATAAAGAAAATGAGTATGCTGAGAAAAGAAAGAAAAATCTCTTTGTGACAATCATTAATTGTTTTTTTCTCTTTAAAGGTTTATTTTATAATGCAAGCAGGGCAGAAACATCATGAGACATTTAGACTACATTACAGGATCCAAGTATATTTAAAAGTGAATAAAAGAATTTTAGAAGTAACTTCAGCAATCTGACAACCATATTGAAAAATTATAACGGTGCATGGGTTTTCTCATCTTTACAGCTTTTCAAGTCACTGTGCAGGCACTTTACTAGACTTTCAAAATCAAATTTTTGACAGGGCCCAGAAAGTCAGCTTCATTGTTAGTTATGAGATCATCTTTGAGCATTTATATAAATCATATCAAAACTAGCAAAAGTTCAGCTGCAATTTTGTTGGTGGCAGGGGGAGCTGTCTGGGTTTCCTTTTGCAAAGTGAGTCCTTGGATACTGTATGATATGGCAATCTGCGGGTGCCAGTTTTCTATTCCGCTGGCCTCATGCCTTCTAACAAGTTGCTGACTCACTTTATGGAGTGGAATTAAGAACCTGTCTGAATCAATAGGCATTTGTATCAGAGAGTGCTAGTTTTCCTCCAACATCCATTTTCTCTTTCTTCTAAGAAAATAGAAATTTTAGCTAGGCACAGCATTAATAAAGGTCAGCAAGATCTTGGAAAGCAGCTCACAGGCATCAGAAGCAATGGCATTGTGGTAAATAAGAAAGATTTATAACGTTGAGCAGAGTCTGCTGCTTCTTGCTACTTTTAGCAACATCCTACAGAGGGATGGACCCCAGTCAGAACTAGCTAGACAGCAACCAAAAATGGAAGAGAACATAGCTCTGTCAAGAGTCATTCTTTGCCTGTGGCCTGGGATTTCAGAGCCCCACGTAACTGAAAAAGCCAACTGCTTTCTGCAACTCCACAGTGGAGCAGTTTAAACAGGTTACAAAAGAGGGAAGACTTGCCAAGAAATAATACTGGGCTCCTCACGCACCTTCCTTCTTGACCAGTAAATGAGAGCTAGAGCAGAGGTAAAGAGCATATTAAGAACGTCAGACTCAGGCGTCTGGTTGGCTCAGTTGGTTAGAGCGCTGTGCTCACAAAAACCCAGGTCGCCAATTCGATTCCCACATGGGCCAGTGAGCTGCACCCTCCACTACATTGAAGACAACAACTTGATTTGGAAGCTGAACGGAACCCTCCACAACTAGATTGAGACAATGACTTGATTTGGAGCTGATGGGTCCTGGAAAAACACACTGTTCCCCAATAAAAATTAAAAAAAAGAACGTCAACCTCCCACCCAAAGCTATTAAGAAGAGCTTAAGGAAGCAACTATCAAGTTGAATGAGAGGAAGATGAGTCAGCACAGAGAACAGCGAAAGAGCAAGAGAACTTGCCTGGAAGAGATTGTGGGCTATTGTTACCCTTTTTTTTTTTTTCTTTTCAAACTAGAATTTCTTTTTGTTATCTTTTTACATCAAAAAAAAAAAAAAGAAAGAAAGAAAAGAAAGAAATCTTATTGTTGGATCATATTTCCTCCTCTGGAGCTGTGCTTGGGACCTCTCTCATACTCTTGTCTCTTCGTTGTCACCCAAGGAGAGGGCCTGTCCAGTATGGCATTGCTGCAGGGCTTCTTTGACGGACTTGGGAAGCAGGAAGCTATGAGCATTCCCTGGAGAAAGGATCACCCCATTGGCAGAGCAGAAGGGGATGCCAGGGGCCCACTGATACCACAGCCACTTCGCAATTTGGCCTCATGTCACTGATAACACTCGGGTCTCCATGCAGTCCTGGGGCCAGGTGGATGTGCATTCTTCCCGGATAGACCAGGACCTTGAGCAAGATGGATGGCCAGTGCTGCCAGAATATGCCATGGATAAGCATCAGGGACAGGGCCTCTGGGGTCTTCACGGGCATCAGCTCCAACTCGGTTTTCTGCAGGGAGTGACTCTGAGGGGCCTGGATGAGAGGGCCAGTGCTGGGGTCCCCCTGTTGCAGGGCAAACTACTGCTTCCCATCGGCGTCCACCATACACTGCACATCTTCAGCCGAGAATCTGCAGAACTGGGCAGCTCCAGGAGGGCACCCAGAAGCATGAAGCTGTTGGCCCCATGGGAGTCCCTAGCTTCAGGGGCCGTGGTGCAAGGTGTAAGGCAGAGTCTTGGACAGCCGCACATCTTGGTCAAGTTCCTGGGGTCTGTGAGCCCTTCTACCCCTGGGCATCACTGCTTCCTGCCTCCTTCTTCCAGAGGAGCTCATGGCCAAGACAGACTCCCACTGTCTGCCAACTGACCCTACAAGACGGGTACTTCTACAAGTAATTGACAAGAGTAAAATAGACCAGAAACCTTTTAAATGTTAGAGGGAGTCTGAAAGCCTACGAAACCAAAAACCTAGCTTGCAAATGTCTATGAAGATTAGAGACTAATTTCCCCTTTATTCTTCTGGGTTGTTGGCTGAGACCCCCCCCCCCCAAATAAAATGCAGATTAACAGGAGAAAAACAAACAGAAGTTCAATAACATGTATACCTCTTGTAATTGGGAGATACCCAGAAAACTGAGTAACTCCCTAAAATGGCCCCAGCTGTGAACTTAAATGCTTTCAACTAAAGACAAAAGATGTTGAGCATGGGGGGAGGCCAATTATGGCAGGAGGTTACCAGGAAAGCACAGTAATCGAGGGCAAGGTTGTTATGCAGATTGAAGTTCTTGCCTTCGCCTTTGATAAACTTTCTAGAGATTTAGTCATTCGCTTCCTAGTAGGGAGAGGAAGACACCCTTACAGATGGAGATTTTCCTTATACATGTAAATGTCTCTTACAAAAGGGTAACCTCTACTCTTGTCCGTGGTTTCAGAGCTCCTGTGCTTGCTGTTTCTTAAAAATAAGCAGCTCAAAATGATCAACATGCCAAAGAGGCAGATTTTGGGGGTGGCAAACTCTGCTCCCTTTCAGTAGTAATAGAATTGTACTTTGGGAGTTCTCTCCCTTGGCAACAGGTATACTCTATGTGTGGAAACATGGACACGCATAGATGTTTGTGTGGCCAGAATAGCAGAATGGCAAAGGCTAATCGTTTTTCCCCAATATCTGTTTGCCCCTTCTTCTATCATAGTAGAATTATGAACTGAGTATGTGGCCACCTAAGATAAAAACTTTATTTCCCAGTCTCCCTTATACTTAGATGTGGTCATAGGACCACAAGTCCTGGATGATGGCACGTGAGAGGAAGTGATGTGTGAAACGTCCAGGTTATGCCCTTAAAGAGAAGGCACATGTCTTTCCCTTCCTTACTTCCCACTAGTTAGAATATGGAGGTGGTAGAGAGCCATCTAGAATCAATAGACCATGGCAGCATTCTATGATGGCAGAACAAAATAGAAGTAGCCTGGTTTTCTGACACTACAGAGCAGCATATTAACCTAGACTTTTAGAGGAAAGATTTTATCTGTCAGTTATACACAAACTTCTAGTGTAATTAATAAGGAATTATATAGCATAATGTAATTTTAGAAACTCAGAAGAAAATAGAGTATTTTTCAGCTCTGTTTAAGAATGACTTCTTTAGCTTCAAGCAGTGTGAAATGTAAAATGTGATAAACAAAAGTTTAATAACTATACCGTATTGTTACCGTGCTGCTCGCTGTAGGAAAGCCAAAACTTGAGAGACAAGATTGGTGGAAAGAAAAGCAAGCTTATTCAAAATGGTGGAAAGAAAAGCAGATTTATTCAAAATGCTGGCATTCTCGGAGGTTGGTGGACTCCCGTCCAGAAGCCATTTCCACCACACAGACACACACACACACACACACACACACACACACACACACAGCCCTCCACCCCCAGCATGGTCAAAAGGTTGTATAGGCCTGTAAGAAGAGGCAAACAAAGGAAAGGGGCGTGGGGGTTGGGGTGAAACTGGTTTGGAGTAAACAGAACCATTGAAACTGGTATGCATAGTAAATGCATAGTAAACAGAATCACTAAGATTTGGCAGGAGAGGAACAAAGAAAAAAAAAACTATCAAAAAGTCCCGAGCTAAACCACACTGTAAAATCTAATTACACTAGAAGTTTAAATCTCAAAATAGAAGGTACAGTGTCACCCTTACAATATCAGTAAGTCATTCAAATTTATAAGAAAGACACCTAAATTTATAAGAAAGACACTTTATTGTAGTTAAGACAATAAAAAGTCAGTTGAGTCTTGAGGAAATACATATGGTAAAGGAAAATCACTTGGAAAATGTTTATCCTATATAGATATCAAAGGAGTGAAATTAAACTAACCTAGGAATTTTATGTTACACCGAATAATTACATTAGCGAACGCTTATTGAGGACCTACCTATTTCACGTTAGGCACTATGCTAAGTGTTGTATATCATTTAATCTTTACAACATTTTATATATGAGAAACTGAGACATAAAGAGGTTAAGCAAATCACCCAAGACCACATAATTAGAAAGTGCTCAGAGAAGGATTTCAAACCCATAGTGTGTGAATTGACTCGGTACTCTCTCAACTACTAAACCATACTGCTTTTCACGCCAAAAGAATAACATTTATAGGTAACACACAATGCTGGAAAGATTAGTAAAGTGATTTACTCATTCATTACTGTCCAGTTTACTCTCAGATACCTCACTGTCCTTCTCTGGCTTTGCTCTCTATCATAGAAAACTACATTTTCTAGGTTCCTTTGTTCTCTGTCTTGTGGGTAGTTTTGACCAATGAATATAGTACTTGCATAAGATTTGACAGCAAGAGGACATACAAATGGCAAATAGACATATGAAAAATGCTCAGCATCATTAATCATCAGAGAAATGCAAATAAAAACCACAATGAGATATCAACTCACCCCAGTCAGAATGGCTATCATCAACAACACAAATAGTAACAAATGTTGGAGAGGCTGTGGAGAAAAAGGAACCCTCATACACTGTTGGTGGGAATGCAGACTGGTGCAGCCGCTATGGAAGGCAGTGTGGAGGTGCCTCAAAAAATTAAGAATAGAATTACCGTATGACCCAGCAATCCCTCTCCTGGGTATCTACCCAAAAAAATGTGAAAACATTTATCCATAAAGACACGTGTGCTCCAATGTTCACTGCAGCTTTGTTTACGGTGGCCAAGACATGGAAACAACCAAAATGTCCTTCGATAGATGAATGGATAAAGAAGTTGTGGTATATATACACAATGGAATACTATTCGGTGGTAAGAAAAGATGAAATAGGACCATTTGTGACAACATGGATGGATCTTGAGATTATAATGCTAAGCAAAATAAGTCAGACAGAAAAAGCAGAGAACCATATGATTTCACTGATATGTAGTATATAAACCAAAAACAACAAAAGAACAAGACAAACAAATGAGAAACAAAAACTCATAGACACAGACAATAGTTTAGTGGTTACCAGAGGGTAAGGGGGGAAGGAGGTGGTAGAAGAGGGTAAAGGGGGTCAAATATATGGTGATGGAAGGAGAACTGACTCTGGGTGGTGAACACACAATGGGGTTTATAGATGATGTAATACAGAATTGTACACCTGAAATCTATGTAACTTTACTAACAATTGTTGTCCCAATAAACTTTAATTTAAAAAAAAGAAAGAAAACAAAATAAGATTTGACAGCCACGAAGAAAGAGTTCAAAGTACTTTTCTCCCTCTCTCTTTCTGCTTTTCTTTTCCTTCCTTCCTTCCTTCCTTCCTTCCTTCCTTCCTTCCTTCCTTCCTTCCTTCCTTCCTTCCCTTTTCTTCACCTTCTTCCACCTCCCCCCCCCCCCCACTCCAGGTCAAGCCGTTGTTTCTCAGTCTAGTTGTGTAGGACACAGCTCCCTGGCCCATGCTGGTATTATGAGCCTTGCGCTCCCCCAGCTGAGGCAGTCGGTCGCCTGTTGAAAGCTCACAGCAGCTCGAGGCAGCTCTCGTGGGCTGCCGGCTGCTCACACTAGCCACTGGCCGCTCATGGTGGCACACAGTAGTCCACGGCAGCTCACACCAACCTCCGGCTGCTCACGGCAGCCCAGCTCCAGGGAGAGCAGTTGTTCACAATCTTAGCTGTAGAGGGTGCAGCTCACTGGCCCATGTGGGAATCGAACTGGCGACCTCAGCACTATCAGCACTGAGATCCAACCACCCGAGCCACCGGGCCAGCCCTTTTTTTTTTTTTTTTTTAAGGAGGTGCAGCTCACAGTGGCCCACGTGGGGATTGAACCAGCCACCTGGGTGCTACCAGCATCATGCTCTAACCAACCGAGCTAACCAGCCACCCCTACTCTTTCTGCTTCTTACAGCATCTCTTCCATGGATCCAGCTTTTGCCAGACCAAACCTCCTTTAATGGTCCCAGATACTACTAGCCAGTTCTGACCTAGCAGACCCGGTCATGGTTCTAGTTCCCTTCCGATGGCCCTGGTTTCTGGGCTCTGGTAATACCACCTCATCCAAGTGTCCCCCCATCCCTAGGGCCAACAGCATCTTTCTGCTACTGCCAATCACTGAGTTCTTTCATCAATGACTTCTCAGCTTCTCTATTACTTTTAACGTCAATTTCCTGTTTTATTTTCCCTCTGTTAAAAGTACTAGAATGGTTTCTGAGGTTTTTGCTGGAACCTGACTTAATATACAGACAATCCACCCCTTTGGGGAATAAAAGCAGTAATGATGATCATACATGTTGACCCAGTTTCCTACCCTTAAAAATGTACCTTAAGGAAATAACTGAACAGAAACAACAACAACAAATTTGTACATAGATGTCCTTTTCAGCATTATTTGTAATAGTGGAAAATTGGAAACTATCTGAAGTTCAATATTAGGAGAATGGACAAAAAATTGGTGGTACGTAACACAATGGAATTAAATGCAGCCATAATAATTATTTTATCAGTCAACTTTTGCTAGATTATACTACAGTAATGGCTGATTCCCAAATCTCTGATTCATCACAGGTTTATTTCTCACTCAGTTACCTATCCTTGCAGGTTAGCTATAGCTCTGCTTCATCCCAGGACCCAGTTGGAAGTACCAGTCCTATGTTGGGCTCTAGGCAGTGGGAAAAGAGCAAGGACAGAATAAGACAATAGCCCTTACAGCACAGGCTCAGATGTGGGATATGTCATTTCTGTTCAAATTCCAATGGCCAAAGCAAGTCATATGACCAAGCTTCAGACCAAGGAAGCAAATACTGCTTCTATGGGGAGGCCCACCAGGAATTGACAATATAGAGATAGCACCAGAGGAGAGGGGCAGCAAAGATTTTCAACAATAATAAAATATACCACCATAATGATGACTATAAAGAAACATGGCCTGGAAGTACACACTGTTCCCCAATAAAGTCCTGTTCCCCTTCCCCATTAAAAATCTAAAAAAAAAAAAAAAAAAAAAAAAGAAACATGGAAAATGTTTTCTATAATGATAAGGAAAGTAAAAATCTACAAAATTTTTTACGCACACTGTTGTGGTGGAGTCTGCTAGCTGTCCACCAAAATCCATTCTAACCCATTTCCTGGGCACATGAAGTTAGATGCAGTCATGGGACTAAGTTCTAATCAATGACACTATCTACCTGGAGATAATATCAGGTTCCACAGGTGAAGGGCTCAGTCCTGCAGGACTGCCCCCTCCCGCCTCACTTTAGACACCAATTGCAAGTGCAGTTTGTCACCTGTGCTTCTGATCAACTGGCTATAAATCAGAGGTTCCTATGACTCCCTCCTTGGGCTTGATTCATTTGCTAGAGCAGCTCACAGAATTTAGGTGAACAGTTTACTTACTAGATTACTGGTTTATTATAAAAGGATATAACTCAGGAACAGCCAGATGAGAGAAATGCTAGGTATGGGGGGTAGAGCATGGAGCGCCCATGCTCCCTCTGGCAAGTCATGTTCCTGGCACCTCCATGTGTTCACCAACCCAGAAGTGCTCTAAACCCCTTTTGGATTTTTACGAAGGGTAAGTAAACATGATTGATTAAATCTTTGGCCATTGGTGATTAATTCAACCTCCAGGCTATCTCCCCTCTACAGAGGTTGGAAGGTGGGGCTAAACATTCCAACCCTCTAATCACAGGCTTCCTTGGCAACCAGCCCCCATCTTTAGGGGCTTTCCAAAAGTCACCTCATTAACATAAACTCAGGTATGGTTGAAAGGGGCTTGTTATGACTAACAAAAGGCACTTTTATAGCTCATACCACTTAGGGAATTTCAGCAGTTTTATGAGCTCTGTGCCAGGAATGCAGACAAAGACCAAATATATATTTCTTATTATAAATCACAATATCACAAGGACCCACTATTATGCAACCTGATTTACCATCTCCCAGCTTTTCCCTCTCACATCTCTAGGTTCATGACAATGGGTCAGAAGACTATAGAATGAGAAGTTCAGAAAGAATTCTTGTGGTGCCACTACTCTTCGATTGGGTGCATGAGATTTGAAAGTAAACAAATGATCTTTTTAGGTACCAAAAGGAAAAGTTTTTTACAATTCTCTACATAATTTCTCTTCGCTAACATTGAAATAATGATGAACTTCAATTTTGAATGTTCATCATTTCACTTATAATAATTGAAAATACTTTTACTCAATTTCGTGATGAGTTTACATATGACCTCTTTGGGGACAACCTCCCCAGAAAAATGTCTCCTTTCCATAACTTTTCCCAATCCCCACTCTCCCAAACACTTTCTCCAGATCCATAGTTTCTAGAACATTAAAGGTATTGTTAAAGAGAAAACGACAGGCTCAAAATGGCGTCACTCATGCTAAAAGCCATGATACCAAACTATAAACAGCTGGCACCCTACATCAAGATTGCCTGGCACCAAGCATCCCAAGTAGTCCATCACTGACAAGGTTCCTCGTAGGCTTGCTCTACAAGAAGGGAAAGCACGGGATCCTGTTAGTGGAACCCAGGCTCACTCTTCAGACCCAACAAGGGCTCCCTCTCATCAAAGCTCAATTTAGCTACTACTGGCCCAACCTACCACCTGTAGAAACCAACACTGCCATAGTATGGCACAATTTCTCAAGGAAACCAGCAGCCACTTGGGCAAATTGATTACTTTGGATCCCTTCTACATGGGGTGTGTGTGACTGCAGGCCAGCGATTCATTCTTTTCAGAAGTGATTCAAACTCTCACCATGAGTTTGCCTATCCTATCCACAGTTCCCCCAGGAACACCACGATTCAAGAGTTTACCAAATGGTCATCTATTCATGTGGTATCTCATATAGTATTGCCTAAAACCAAAGGATCCATGTTACTGCAAAGGAGTTGCACATGACCATGAGAACCACTGGTCTCATCACATATCTCATCATACACCTCATCACTCAAAAGGAGACAGCCTAATGAAATGGCACACTGAAGGCTCAGCTAACTTGTTGGCTTTTAGACCATACTCTATGGAGTTGGGGTGAATTGGTAAGAGGGGGCCCTTGTTGGTCTCACGAGTAGCCTCTATTCTTGTCAACATGAGTGACCCTGGGTGAGACCAGAAGAAGGGCTGCCTGGCTGAGCCCAACCCAAATTGCGGACCTATTTGCACCAAGAAATAAAATGGTTATTATTTTAGACTTTTATGTCTTAGAGTGGTTTGTTATATAGCGATGTATTATTGATCAAATAAATGAAGCCAAAAATATCTGAAATGGTACAGAAGGTGTATGAGATACAGCTGAAGAAAATACATGCTAAATTCTATCACATTCTAAAGAGAGCTTCTAGGCCCTTCCCTAAAAGCTCACTAAAAGGTAGCAAAACCGGTTCTATGACTATCACCCAACACCTCCCCAGCCTGAATAAGAGAAGACTAGAAGGGAGATTTTTATTACTTACCATCTTTGAGGGAGTGTTGTAAATGTTCTCTCCCATTAGGGAAGGCAAAGCCAAGTGAGGGAGCTTTGGAGCGCTGAGTAAGGAGTGTCAAGATGTAGTACCTTCCAGCTGCTTGGTCACTGAAAAGCAGCTATCTATAGGTCCATCCCAGGTGAGAATTTTAGGGACAGCCGTCCATATATCCTTGGAGTTTGGAGACCAGAGTCAGCAGAGAAACTGCTGCCTGCCTCTTGCCAGAAGAATTCTGAAGACCGGAAGCTTGTGGGAGCAGCAAGACAGGGCAGCATGTCTGTTGTTCAGCATGGCAAGGACATGTGAGTTTCCCATGGATCAAGTGAATGTCACAGAAAGCAAACAAGCTGGAGCCTCTTGTTTGTGTCCTGCCAGTGAGTGAGGGGATCCTGGCAATAAGCACCTGTGGGTCTTCTACAAGAGGCAGGGCCTGAGAAGAAGTTAGAAAAAGGTGAGTCCATATCAAAGAATTGTGCCTTGAGGAGGGTGCTTTAGAATCACGCTCAGCCCATGAGAGAGCCAGCATTTGGGTGCCAGTCACATAGAAGGCTTATATTAATAACAGCATCAAAAAGTAAAAGAGGGGTGGCAGGTTAGCTCAGTTGGTTAGAGTGCGGTGCTCTTAACAACAAGGTTGCTGGTTCGATCCCCACATGGGCCACCATGAGCTGCGCCCTCCACAACTAGATTGAAACAACTACTTGACTTGGAGCTGATGGGTCCTGGAAAAACACACTTAAAATAAATAAAAGTTTAAAACATATGTATATGGATTTCTTCATTTAAAAAAAAAAAAAAAAGTGAAATAGACCAGGGGCTGAGGAAAGAGTCCAGACAGAGGAAAGAGCATCATTTGTGTCCTCAGATATGCTATCAAATCTTCCCAGTGGGAGCCTAAGAAGAACCCCAAATGAAATCAAAAGAGAAAGAGCCAATTTTAGGCATCTGCCAAGTGCAGAAAGGACAAAGCCATGTTACGATTGTACCTGTAAAGCAATGACTTGCCCACCTCCATTCCCACCCCCTTCATCCCTAAAGGAGAAGAAACTAGTTAGCAAAATGGGGGAGGAGAAGTAGAAGACTAAGGAACAGAAAGAGTAAGATTATACCTGCTTCTTTAACTTTAATCTCTTCACTGATGAGAGAGGACAAGATACAATTTTAAATCAAGTTCTGAGTTTTGATTATTGTACGGGGTTGCTGGCTGTCCCCCCAACCTTTTTTCTAAAGTCATAGAATTTTTAGCTAGGTACAAGACTGCTTAGAATAAGACCACATTTCCAGTCTCCCTTGCAGGTAAATGCAGTAATGTGATTAAGTTCTTGTCAATGGGCTGTGAACTCAAGTGATATTAACAACTTCTGGGTTGTGCCCTTAAAGGAAATGGGTAGACCTTCCCCTTCCTGATGACTGGAATGTGATGTGGTACTGAGACATTCTGGACCAAATATACTAGGACAACCCTCTAGGGATGGTGGAGCAAGAAGGCAGAAGGAGACTCACTCCTGCTCACTCTGTGGAACAGAGCTGCTGTATTAACCCACTGTTGCCACGTAATAAGCATAAGTCTCAGGGCCATACTACAGTGCACACTTATTTTCCACTCATGGGTTTGTGAGTTGTTTGGGGCAGTTGTTTGGTATGAAACCCTGAACTTGAAATAGGTTTTCTACAATGTTTTAACATGATGGACCCCCCCTACCTGGGATGCGCAACAGGAGTGAATGGCCCCCTTTCTGACCACATCCAGCTTCCAAAATGAGTGGCTCTCAGCATCAGAGCTGCTCTGCTTCAGGATGTGGGTCAAGTTCAGCTCAGCTCTACACATCTCATTCGTATCACCAGGCTGGAGGGTGATTAGAAGCTCTCAGGACAGTGGCAGTTCCTTCCCACAGCAGCAGTTGGAGCGAGTTGACAGTTTTGCCCACACTTGCAGACACTGCGTCTTGAAACACCCCATCAGAGACACCAGCTCCAGCAGATGCTGCTCCCTCCTCGTAGGTCTGAGTTGCAGCTGCAAAAGTCCCCTCCTCTAAATACCTAAATTGTAATAATCCCAACCTCTCCCCTTGGTCCACCTGAGCTCTAGATGTAGTAGCTGCTTCCTGCGGTTGCTATCTCTGCGTTACATGCCTGTGAGACTCTCCTCAATAATTTTCTGATATATTTCATGACACCCCACCCCCCAGTATCTACTCATTTTTATCACGGAATTTACTGTGCTGAACTGTCATTGTTGTTTTTTTTCTTTCTCATCCATTTCCATCTCAGGCCAATAGCTCTCTGAGGTCAGAGCACATCTGTTTCCTCATCACCTGGCACATAGGAAACTGAACTACACACGTTTGAATGAATAAATGAATGAAGGAGGAAAAATAAAACAGGAACAGAAGCAGTTAATAGTATGAGATTTAGAAGACTCACACAGCGTCAAGATGAAAGAGAAAGTTAGAGGGTGATGTGAGAAACAGGAGGGCTGGGGCTGCCAGCTGCGAGCCCAGCTCCGAGCACACAGCAAGCTCTCAAGAAATAACAAGTCGACAACAGGACGACGGGGCAGCTGAGACTTTGCAAAGAATACTTGGTGACAGGGAGGGTAAGGAGAAGGAAAAGGCTGGAGGACTCCCGAGCATCCCCAAGTGTGTTGGCCCTTTGGGCTCTAGAGGGATAACCTAGCCTTAAGGGACGCCTTTCACTTCGCTGCCGCGTCCGGCCCAGCCCTTTCCCGAGTTTCATTCCTGGTTCTTCTGCTCCCTCCTCTGCCCCACGGTTCTAGAAGAAACAGGTAAAACAGGGAGAAGCACTTGGGTGCTATTTCAAGGGCTGTTCTGGGCATGCGTCGTGGCCCGCGCGCCCGCCCTTGCGCAGGCGCAATAACTTTCGCTGTCACTGGTACTACCCCTTGCGGATAAGGGGGAGCTTTCTCTCAGGAGCTCAGACTACTCTAATTGACCACCTTTCCTGTGGGCCCCCGCCCTCCGGTTGCTGTGGGGGAAACCTCGCGAGATTACTTTCGGTAGTCCCCGACAGTGCCACCTTTGTGCCTGGCGAGCGACTGCACCCGACGGGAGCCCTGAAGCCCGCGGTTCGCTTGCCAAGCTCTCGCTGAGACCGGATCCAGGAAATACGAGGCGGGCCTCGGTGGGAGGGACGCACTGAGGGAGGAGGGAGGAAAGGGGGCGGCGGCGGCTCTCACCGTATCCGGGCCTCGCGCGGCGCGCACCCGAGGGGGGGTCGGGCGGAGAAGCTGCGCCGGCCCGGACCCCCCGCGGGAACTGGCGGCGGGAGTGAGGGCGAGGCAGCGGCCGCGGCGGACGGGGAGCAGCGGCTGCCGGTGAGTGTCCGTGAGGAGGCCCGGCACCTGCTCGGACTGGGGCGTCGGGGGTGGCCCCGGGGTTGTCCCCGGGGTCGTCCCGGTGACCCAGCGCCCGGGTGGTGGGCGTGTGCGACTGCGGGTATCCCGGGGTTTCGGCTCGGCCTGGGGCTGAGGGGCTGCCGGAGGTCTGCGCACGGCCTGGTGCGCCCGCCTGGGACGCCCCGGGAGGCCGAGAGAGGGAGTGGCTGGGAGCCTGTGTCGGCCCTCGCCTCTCAAACAGAGGGGATGATGTCCTTTCTCGCCGGACCCTGGACTTTGACAAGAGTGAACCTCCGTGGGCGGGCTTCAAGCCCTAGCAAGGCGTTTGGGGATGGGAACTAGCAGCGCCAAGGTTGGGGTTGGTGAGGGTGTTGGAAAGCGTGGGGAAGGTTAGTAGTAATTGTTTTAAAAGAGGTTTGCAAATAATTGTAAGTGTGGAGTCAGGAGAAAACATCGTCTACGTCCATTTAAAGATAACACAATCTAGCAGCCCTCTGAGGTCCAACAACAGATAAGTTATTACCAGTGGAGTTCAATAGTTTAGTATTGTGTGTCAGCCCATTAAAGTGTATAAAAGCCGGATTTTGGGGGGTGATGGGGGACAAGGTGCGTTATAAACTAACTTGCATATAAAGTGAAAAGTTGACACCGTTGATGGAAAGCATTTCTTACTGAAACGTAATTTTAAAAAATTGCTTAAGAAAACTTGTCACCTTTGGTCCAGACAGTGCTTGTCGATTCCATGTGTTCTACAGTGACATTTGTCAGACAATTTTTAGCATGTGATGTATTTACTTCTGGTTTGTAAAAGAACAGGAATGAATGGGAACGGACAATTTGAGAACCTTAGCTTTTTTTGCACACTTTTTCAGTTTGGAACGATAAGGGGGTTTGCTTTTTTTCGTTGCTTTGCAAATGTTTTGCATTAGTAGACAGGAACATTTATAAGGAGAAAGAAACATTTAGATCAAGAAAGGGATTTTGAGATGCGAGTGTAATTTTTCACAGTATTAAATTTTAAAGGGCATCATCACCCATGGCAGTTTTATGATGGTGTCTGTTTATGAACACCGGAAGATTGCAAGCATATAGACACATACATCATTTTAAGTCAGCGTGTGATAATGAAGTTTTTCAGCTTTAGCCCTCCCCCCCTTTTCCTACAACTGGCTTACTCAAGGGACAGACTTCAGTGAAGTTAAACATTAAATGTGATTTTCATCTTTACATTTCACAGCACATCATCTGTGTGCTAGCATTCTGAATTCTCTTCCACATGTTTATTTGACACAGTCTTCTCAATTACAGATACCACACTCTGTACAGTTTGTGTTGGAACAAAGGGAGCTAACATTGAGTACGTTCAAGCACTGGACTTGGTGAATTATGTATGTTTGTATTTAATCCTCATAGCCACCCTGTGCTAAAGATAACATCCATGTTGCACAGAAACGACACCTCCAGTACTCCTCAGTAACTTTCCTGAGGACGTCATATAGCTGGTGAGTTGCAGAGCTAGAACTCCAATTCATGTGAGTCTGATTCTAGAATATGTGCTTTTTCTACTATGCTCTGCATAAGTTTATGTGCTGACCGATACAAGTTTTGTGAAAATGGAATTTTTTGTCACAAAGAAACCTTTCAATTCTGTTGGTAATCTTAAAAGCTTTCAGTGTTCTTGGCTGAAGATAATCTCAAGTGGTTTTTGTTGTTGTTGTTTTGTTTTGTTTTCACATGCCTTCATTTTCTAGCCAGAGGTAACATTTTCGCAGGTCTGCTGATTGGTAAAGATTCTTAGTAGTGACCTAGCTGAAATTCATGTTTTCATTAACTTTGCCTCCAGTTTCAGCATGCCCAAGCTACTTCAAAGACCAAATATTTCGTTTATTCTGGTCTTGAATGCCTTTTCAAATTATATTACTAAAATAAAATACCAACTATATATAAGGGTTTGAATTTGCTGTATCATAGCTTAGATGTATACACACACCCACATCCACCCACCTACCCAGCCACCCACCTACCTTCTCCACCAAATGGACTACTTGATAACAGACGCTGTTTTTCTTCTTTTTAACGTAGTACAGAAGTTTTAGACCCAGTTTGTGGTTTGCAGAAAATACGGTAGCTAGTCTGGGATCCAGCATAATTTTCTGTGGAGTTAGGGAGTGAAAGACCTTCTAGGTTTCCAGGCAATAGCTTAGAATTCTGTGAAACAGCAGGAACATCTTTCCAGTGCATGGCCATTGGTCACTTTTGTCCCTCACTGGTCTCTGCTCTTGCATCTGCGATAAGCTGCTGAGCTTGCCATCCTGGCCGCTCTGTCTGCTGGAGAGTTCAACTAGAAGAGTAGCAGCTGAAATTAAAGAAATGGGGTGGGGAGTGGGGAAGGATACTAGGTGCTGTGCTGGCACTTATTCTCCAGCAGGTCCTTTGGTTAGGTTTACCTGTGGAATTAATTATCCCCGGAATTTGGGATTTGCTGCTCCGTCTTTTAAGAAGTAAATTGGGGACCTTCAGTTAAGGAGCCACGTCTCACAGAAACATGGGCATTAGAGGCAGAGGAAAAAGAAGTGCACTCCTCAGGACGCAGCTGAGAGAGAGAGAGAAAAGAGGAGAGGAGAGTGGAGGAGAGAGAAATACGGAGTTTGGAGCCTTGCTTTCTTGAAATGATACCTTGGAGTCCTGATGGGCAATGTTTGGTCTGCATGAGCAAGTTTTTCATTATAGTTATACTCCCAAGAATTAGGTATACTTATTTGTGAAGATAATTGGTATTTGGGTTATTGGGGCAAAAAAAATATCAACAAATGATAATGTAAGTAAATACTCAAGTAAATAAAAAAGCCTTCTGAAATGATTTATATTGCCTCTATGTAAAGACACCAGGAAATTGTCTCAAATTGTCTTATGTAGTTAGCAGCTTATTTTCATACCTTTCCACATAATAAATCTCAATTTTTTACCATGGCCACAAGTATTTGTCTAAAAGTGAAATGGACCTGATGAAATATTTGGAACTGTCAAAATGAATTAATCCTAAATATTTAAGAACAGGTATTATAGTTTAATTCATTGGCAGCTCTACCCTCCAGTATCCCACTTCCCTCCTGCTTCAAATTTCTCCCCTTACTTTCCTTTCTTTCTGACACTGTTCCTGCTGGTACCTGGACCCTTCCCTTACTTCTCAGTTGACAACACTAAAGTCTTTGGCAGAGTGGACAAGGAGAGCAATGAAACTCCTCAAAGTCCACTCTCCTTCTCTGAATCCCTGTGCTCTAGGAGTTCAAGAGGGACCCGGACAAGACCCCTTAACCACTCTTCTTTCTTGAAAAGACGAGTAGCCAGAGTAACAAGGCAATGTCAAGACCCTTGCCAGTTTCTCTTTTGCTTTTCCTTCCTTCTAAGCGTTAAGGAGGAAAGTCTGCAGAAGTCCATCTGCTTGCAAGGGCAGGCATTGTTCCCTCCTCTCCTGCGGCCCACCCTGACCCCCAAACTTTTCCCTTGCTTTTAGCCGCCCTCCCACACTTCATCCTTCTCTCCCAAGTAGGTCTTGCCTTCCTCATCCTAGGATCTCCGCCCACCGAGGTGGTTCTGCCTTTTTGTCCTTCTAACTCTGAAGCCCAATGCAATGCCAACTGCCCTCTTTCATGCCTTGATCATGGAATCCTGGGCCTGTGGTCCTGGGGAGCCCAGACTCCCAGTTAGGGGAGGGAAGAATTCTTTTCTATTTCTAGGGCTGAGTGGGGCAGGGTTAGTTATTCTAAATTGAACGCTAAAAGGGTTTTCCTGTAGAAACATTGCCCATGCAGGTTCGGTATTTTATTCTATTTCTGTAACCTTATGGATGTTTAAGTTTTTGTGAGCTGGCTCAGGAACCTGGCACATAGACCTTTGTTTCCTGGGAAGGGGAGTTCTGAAGTTCAAATAGATGATTCAAAAAATCAGCTTGTGCTCCAGAAGTTGCTGGGGGTTGTGTGTTCTTTGTTAATTATTCAGTGGGATAATGGGAGCACACCTTTAGCTCTCCAAAATTCTGCTGTTATGTGGCCCAGATGGCTCTTCTGGGATATAAACTGCTAGCCTTTTTAGATTGTAATTCTGAAGAATTTCTGAATTTAGGTTCATGTTTTGAAACAACAGTTGAAGTTTGGTCCATCCCAGGATCCTGTTTGTCATTAAAGCAGATGTTACAATGTTGTGGAAAGAGCAGTTTTTCTCTGTCATAAAAGGAATATCTTGTTCCCTCTATATCTTGCTGCTGTTTTGAAACTTTTCAAGGGTATTGGAACTCTTGCAGTTATTTTACCATAGTTTACTTAGTGATAAACATGGACACTGTTTATTTTACCTGAAATTTTAAAATAAAGTTTTATTAGTCTGTTGAAGTTATATGCTGTTAACACTGTAGTATTCAATTAAGTGAAGGATTGCCAAGTGAGAAAAGCAGAGCAAAATACATCTTAAATTTGTTCTCCATAAATGTGTTCAGTTTTAGCTTGGTTGAAGCACATATTCCTAATAAAAGGCAAGTGGGTCTTTTTTTTTGGTCTCCAAACTACTCTTGTTTTTAAAACGAATTTGACTAAGCACCCTGTGTTTGAGGGTTTATCAAATTATTTAACTATACATAGAATGGTTAAAAACATGCTTTCTAAGGGTAACATGCTCAAATATTGACATCTTACTTTTGACACTAATTAGCTTGGTGATTTTGGGTAAGTTGCTTAATCTCTGACCTGTTTCCTCATTTTTGAAATTGGGATAGTGTAATGTCTACCTCACAGGATTTTTATGAGGTTTAAAGGAACCAGTGTATGTATAATATTTTGAACATGCCTAGCAATTGTAAATACTGGAATAGTTCTTCTCTTTGTTATTATTACTTTGTCATCGTCATCATTACTGCTACTATTATTACTACTTTGGCTACCTTCTGCGATGACACCCCTTCTGTTTTGGGTGTGTGTGTGAAACATTTATTTATTTGGTAGTAATTTTTTTAATGTAAAGTTTACGGAGGAGGTAGGGAGAGAAGTATATTAACTGCTGGATACAAAGTTGGCCATAGTGAAGGAAATCCATAAAATATTAAGCTGATTTTTTTCAGTAAACCATTCCTATTATTTTAGGTATAAGGAGCTGTACCACTTTAATGTATGAGCAAAACTGGATTATTTTGGGTAGCGGGGTGTCTTTATTAAAGTTTAATTACCTTGGCATCTATGAGGCCAGAGTCTCTGTAGAGGGATTCTCAATTTCTGAATGGTTCATTTATAAGACTTCCTTTTTGAAAATCAGCACCATTTTCCCACAGAAATAATGTCACTTATGGCCTTCGGATTCCCAGGCCAGCCCAACATATCTGAATTGGAAAATTGATAATACTGTAAAAACTAGCTTCTGTGTAGGTCAGCGTCTCCACAAGAATCCACAGTGAGTACATGAGGTACCGCAAGATAATGAACACAATCTTAAAGAAGGAGTGGCAGAGTCACATTCCTTCCCCATTTGAGCAAGGACTCCCCAGCCTTGGCCGGGGGGACTTCTTTCTTCCCTGGTGGAGACTGAACGGTGTGAGTGGTGTGATATGGCCTCTAGAATACAGGAACGTTTTCCTGGCTTTGCTCCTCAGAAGGCTGTATATAGTCCAGTGGTTGCCCTCAAGTCTCTGGTTCCATCACTTACAGAATTCTCACTGTAAGTACTGCCTACCTTACAAAGCTCGTGGGAGGGTTAAATGTGTTAGTACTACATATAAAGCACTTTAAACAGCACCTGGTCCATAGGTGAGTGCATAGGCCTCATGTTACATATTTACTATTAAGCTTTACTGTGTTAGGAACTCTAGAATGCCTCTCTACTTGGCAGTCCACTGCCCCTATCTATTGTACTTAAATAGGATTGTTCTCCTTCCTTTCCACTGAGAAATAGTTTTACAGCTTTCCCTGGGGATGGCAAGTCTGAGGATTCATCTTGGCACTGAACTTCACACTTTGAAGTAAAAGGAGCGAGTCCTATGATAGAAGAAAGAATGCTATGGAGATGGAGTGAAGACTAAAGCGTTTTTATAATTTAAAAATATGTTCACAGGACTAAATGGGTTTTATGTACTGTTCACTTTTGATGGATTTAGCTTCAAAATGACAAGCTCCTTTCTATTTGCTAGATCCGATACTGCCCAATTCGTGAATGTTGAACAAAATCAATTAGATCTTTAAATTAAAAAAAATGTTACAGTTAAATAGAAAGCATACTTCATACTGGAAGTAGAAGCTAATTGGAATGAATTGGAGAAATTACTTTTTTGTATTTATAATTGATTGATTTAATAGCAAAATTAATACTGTTAATACAATAATTTATTGTCACTAATTAGCACGTTAGTCTGTGTGTACTGGTTTCAGTTTGTGGTCATGATTGATTTTTTTCAAGTCTTTTTCAGGGGTACCACAGGCTGTAAGTTCCATTGTCATTCTAAATTATCACATACGCCTAAGTTTGATGTCATAGTTGTCGTTTAACATAAACAGAAAGTTATCTGTTAGGTTGCACATCATGAACTTCAGTTTTAGAAAGTCTTATCTTTTCTGTCCCAGAAATAACTTTTGGCTATTAGTCATGGATGGCAAAGAAATTAATTTTGAATTGGTAACATTTGGATGAAAATGTTTCAATTAAATAGTGTATGTATTGAGGGACACTTCCAGTAAACAAACTCTCTTGGTGGGTGGAAATCCCCTAGAACTTTCAGAAAATTGGTAGAGGGGTGAACTTAATTAAATGACTTCAGTTGTTTCTACTTATCAAGAGCTGTTTATGACCTTGGACAAATCACCCAACTTCAAAGGACCTTGGTTTTCTTCATTTGTGGAATTAGGAGATTTGACTAGATATGTGAATCTGTTAGTTCATTTCTGAGGTTTGAAAGACTCTCTTATTTAATAATTTAGCAAAAACCTGTAAGACCAGGTTGCTTGTCTTAGACCTTTACGAAATCAATACTAGTCACTAAATCTAAATATAAATCAATTTATTTTGGGGGGTTTAATTTGTTTCAAACCAATGTTACTGTAAATTTGAGAGTCACTAGTTGGTTTTGCACCTCTATGAATATTTTTTGGTAATTAGTATGTTGTTTAATAGCTGCTTTTTTTTTTTTTCAGTTTTAGTTATTTGAGTTCTGTGCTTTGAGCTGAAGCAAGTGTCCACTTGTATACATTTTTTTGGCAACCCCCCACCCCCCGTATATGCAGAGAGTGCACATCAGTAGTGAATAGTCCAGTGAATATTCACCGAGCACACTTGTGTACCAGTACCCAGATCAAGAAAGTGAACTTTACCAGCCACTAGAAGACCCTCTGTTTGCCCTTCTGGTCACTTATCACCCTGTCTCCCAACCATCATCCTCACTTTTAATATCACAGATTAGTTTTGCCTCCTTTTGTACTTTATATAAAGGGAATCCTACTGTACTCCCTTGTGCAGCATTATGAATGTGAGATTTAATTTATATTGTGTGTAGTTGCAGACTATTCCTTCTCATTACTATATATTCCATTGTGTGAATATATAACTAACTATATATCATTCTGTTGCTGATGGATATGTAGGTAGGTCTGTTTTTGGAGAATATCTTTGTGACCTTGGCGTGGGCAAAGATTTCTTAAACAGGATTTTTTCAATGATGAAGTATTGTTTTAGAGTTCTCACTAGAGAAAGAATGAGAGAACTGGTTTATTTTAATATGGGCATCTAAAAACATTTTTTTAATGTTAACATATAGTGAAATCTTTTACTCTGTAAATCTTAGGGAAAGGGTCAGTATTTAAAACTAAATCTTCTAGGTAACTCAGGTTTGGGCTTTCGTAACTTTTGAATTCCTTCAAAAAAATGTGTCAAGTATTTCCTTGCCTATTTTGACTTTCTGTTTCTAGTTCTTTATTATATGACAGAAATGAGCCCTTGCGTGCTTTTTCATTTTAATGTCTTTTGATAAACCAAAGTTCTTAATTTTAGTGTAGTCTGATTTATCAGTTTTCCTTCCTGTTTAAACTAGACATCAGGTTCAGTTTAAAGTAGCCTTCCCTGTCCCAAAGTCTTAAAGATATTCTCTCTCATCCTCCAAAAGCTTTATTATTTTGGTTTTAATGTATAGGTCTAGCATCTAGCTGAAATTGATTTCGGAACATCCTGTGAGGAAGGGGACAGTATTCTTTTTTATCCACATGGATAGTTAATTTTACCAGCATACTGTCTTACCTATTACCTACTACTACTATCAGGAATCGAATAGCCCTTTATCTGTGGTTGTGTTTCTAGGCTGTCTTTCCATTAGTCCTTGCACTGATACCACACTATTTTACTATAGCTTTATCATAAGTCTCAATGTTCAGTAGAACAAGTTCTTCCACCTTGTTGTCTTTTGAGAGAATTTTGGCTATTGGTCCTTTGCACATTTATTTGAAATTTAGTATCATCTTGTCACTTTCCACATACCACACATACATGCAGAAAACCTGTTGGGGATTTGGATTGGATTTGCATGGAATCTATAGAGCAATTATATCGTACTGTTTTCTAATTCATGAACATGATATTTATTTAGGTCCTCTTTGATTTCTCTCAATGTTTATAATTTTCTCCAGAAAGTCATTCACAACTTTTGAGATTGTATTCATGGATATTTGATGTTTTCATATTGTAAATTTTTATAGACTTCATTTTGTTTTTAAAAATACAACTGACATTTGTGTATCAGTTTTGTATCTAGCAATTGTGTCAAATATTTATTACTTGTAGTAATTTATCTTGTCTTTTTTGTTCCTTTCATATTGTTATACTTTTATTTCTTACTGTGCTGACTAGTGCTTAGATTATAATACTGAATAGAAGTGGTAATAGAAGGTACTGTCTGTCCTGTGTATCTATGACTTGTTCCCTTTCTCAAAGGGAAAACTTTGAACATTTATCCACTAAGTATGATATTTGCTTTAATTTTTTCCTAGTTAGTCTATTAGTTGATTAAGGAAGTTTCATTCTGCTCTTGGTTTGGTAAGAGCTTATATCATGAATGATACTGGATTTTATCAAATGCTTTTCCTACTGTTGCTCCTTGAATCAAATTATATTGGTTGATTTCCTAATGCTAAATCAACTTTGCCTTCCAGGAATAAACTCAGTTTGGTCATTATCTTATTTTCCTTTTATTTTACTTAGGAATTTTGGATCTTTGTTCTTGAGTGAGGTTGACCTTGATTTTGTTTTCTTGTACTGTCATTGTTAGGTAGGTTTCGGTGGCCTTGTAAAATGAGTTAAGGAATATACCTGTTGTTTCTTTATAAAAGGATTTTTTAAATTCAATTTATTTAAACTAAAAAAAAAAGTTCATCTATTTCTTTCTCCATCCCCCACTCCTTACCTCTGATAACTACCAATCTGTTCTCTGTATCTATTAACTTTTTTTTTTTAGATTCTACATATAATGGAGACCATATGGTATTTGTCTTTCTCTCTATCTTTTTTGTTTTTTTCACTTAGCGTAATGCTCTCCAGGTCTATCCATGTTGTTACAAAGGGCAAGCCACCAAAAAAAACTGTTAGAACTAAAAAAAAAAAATTCGGTAAACGTTTCAGGATACAAAATTAATACTCAAAAAATCAACTATCAGAAAGCAATTAAGAAAACAATCCTATTTACAATTGCATCAAAAAGAAGAAAATATCTAGGAATAAATTTAACCAAGGAGGTCAAAGACCTGTATATAGAATATTGCAAGACACTGATGAAAGAAATTGAAACAGACACAAATGGAAAGATATTCTGTGCTGATGGATTGGAAGTATTATTGTTAAAACTCCATACTACCCAAAGCAATCTACATACTCAGTGCAATTCCTATCAAAATTCCAATGGTATTTTTCACAGAAACAGAACAAACAAGAACATTAAAACACCTTAGTTCCATTTACTCACCTAACATATGTGCTGTCATCCTGTAATTTAATTTTCTATATACACATATATTTTTACAAAAAGCTGTACATATTTATATATATTAACTATTAATAATATATATAAACTATTAATAATATATGTAACTTCATGAGTTTGGAGATAAATTTCTGTTCATATTTTAAATCCCATAAGACATTATATTATTATTTTACACTGTTCCATTAAGTTTTTCACATGCTTACCTACATTTTCATGGTTCTTCATTCATTTTTGTATCTCTGACCTTCCATTTTGTGTCAGTTTTCTCTTGCTTTATGATTTCTTAGTGGGGGATGTGCTGGATATGAACCCCGTTTTTATTTGAGAATATTTCATTTTCATTCTTGATGGGTATTTTCTCTGCAGTATAGTACTAGGTTGGCAAGTTGTTTTTCTTTCTCCTCCTTAGAGATACCATTACACAGTCTTTTAGTTTCCAATTTTGTTGTTGAGAATTAAGCTACCTGTCTAACTGTTGCTTCTTTAAAAGTAACCTCCCCCCCCCCCATGCTTAAGTTTTTCTTTGTGGATTTTCAACTAGGAATTCATTGAGATTCTTAAATTTGTTGTTTGACATCTTTTATCATTTTTGGAAAATTTCAGCCATTCAAATATTGCTTCTGCCCCATACTCTCTCTTTTCTTTCTGAGATTCCAGTGAACTGTGTTGGATGTTAGACTCCTCACTATATGCTCGTGTTTCTTACCCTGTCTTCATTCTGAGCCTTTTCCCTTGATTTATTGCTTCAACAGTCTATTGGCTTTTAAACCTGTTCAATGAATTCTTAATTTCAGTTTTTGTATTTTTCAGTTACAGAATTACTCTTTGCTTCTTTTAAAAATCTGCTTTGTCACTTTTTATGGTTTCTATTTCATTGCTGAGATCATTAAGTTTGATTTTTATCTCCTTGAACATAGTAAACATAATTTAAAATCTGTATTTGATAATCTAATATTTGGAGTCCGTGTTGAATCTGTTTTTGTTGTTTGTTGTTTCTACGGCTTTTGATCTTGTTCTCATCTCCTTGTATGCCTGGTTGTCTTCAATTGTATGCTGGGTTTTGGATTTGAAAAATTGTCAGAGAAATCATTTGAGACCAAGGATGATCTCTTCCAGAAAGGATTTTTTTGGTGGCCTCTGCTTGAGGGAATCCAGTATTACTTATACTAGTCTAACCTCAGCTTTTAAGATTTTTCTGGGTCCACCACATGACTCAAGGCCAAGTTGCATTCAGTGTATGGCCTGATTAATTTCTGGTTCACCCTTATTTCCACCCTGCAGCCCTTTAGGTTTCTAACCTGAAGATGAGGGAAGAGGATTTTCTTTTTGTCCCTCTTAGCCTATCAGGCTGTCAGATACAGTTTAACCTCTAGTTTCTTCTGGATTGCTGGGCTCACCTCTCTGAATTCTTTAAGGGACTCAGCACAGCTTTGTAATCAAACCCATTTAACATTTAATATATTATGGGGAGCCATAGGGACCCCTGATGGTTTGCCAGGGATGCAACTAAAGTTTGTCTTGCTAGCTTTCTCTGAAGCTAAAACCTCAGAAAAGCTTTGGCCCTCCCCTCTGCTCTTGCCAGCTCTGCCTTAGGCAATAGAGGTGACTGACTGGGAAGGGGGAAGGGGGCTTAGGCAGTCAGGTGAACTTTGTTAGTATCTGTGGAACATGAATGTCATTCACTGTAATTTCAGGTAGTAGGTAAAGGTGTACAAATGGCTGCTTTCTTTTTTGGTGACCTTTTATTTGTACACTGGATCACTTGCTCATGCTGTCTTTAAACCTTTTACTGTTTGAATCTTACCTCATTGGTCTTTCTTTGTTTTAGGACAGTATCTTCAGACTTTTCTTCAAGGTTTTGATTGTGAATTGCCACGTGTCAAACTGTACAAGGTATCATAGTTGAAGTTCCACAGATTGACAAATTGGAGGTAAGGAATGGATATCTGTGTCTGTGTATTCCTGTAATTATATTAGAGCAAAAAAGTTTTTTGAAAACTAATCGATGTGGCTATTAATATCACCCCACCCCCTTTACCCCCATCCTTTTTGTGCATTTAAAATCAAGGAAAAGATGTCCAGGTGATTTCATGTGTTTAGATTTAAGCCCTAAATCAGGACCCTAAGCAAGTTTTTTCTACACTTCATTTGTTATTAGAAAGCTTACTAGCAAATGAAAGGGAGATTTAGCAGTTGATTTTTAATAAAAGGGGCGAATCCTCCCCAGGTCCCCATCCTCAGTGGTAGGAACTGGTGGAGCATGCAAGACCTGCCCCAAGGAGTAACTGGGTGTGCTTGCGTATGCTGCGCTTCAGACTTTCTCGTTTTTATTGTAATTCTTCTTACTCTCAGATCTGTGCTCAATAACAGTTGTATAGATGATAAATCTAGTAGTATGATCAGAATAAGTTTTCAAGTGTAGCATAATTCTTGCTTTGAGCCATTGGTAGATCTGTATCAAGAAAGTCTATTTAAGAATACTTATAAAGAGTTCCGCTCTTTTTAACACCTGTTTTCTAGTATAACATACATGGGTTTGTGTTACGACTTAAACACTGGACGAGATGTTATGTATGAGTCCTGTTGTCTAATCTTGGGTTTTTAGCAAGTTTTAAAATCCCTCTGGCCTTCAGTTACCTTCTTGTGTAAAACAAGGTTATTATACTGAGGTTAGGCTCAGTCAGGGTTTCTTAGCCTTGACACTATTGACATTTGGGCCAGATGATTTTTTGTTGTCAGGGGATGTCCTGTGCAGTGTAGGATATTGTCCCTGACCTCTGCCCATCACATGTCAATAGCACCCCTCCCCAGTATAACCAAAAATGTCACCAGACATGGACAAATGTGCCCTGTAGGGCAAAATCGTCCCCGGTTGAGAACCAGTGGGTTAGAAGATGTATAGAGTTCCTTCTAGCTTTATAATTTTATTATTTATATTTTTTTAATCCTGTTTTTCTTTGCACCCCATCTTAAATCTCATCTCTTCCATGAAGGTTTCCTTGGTGTTTCTTTTCCTTGTCCTACCTTAATCGTTTCTTTTTCTGACTAGTTATTATAGGATTTACCCCCACTCTGTTATAACTGTACGTGTGTTTCTCTCAGTTTGAGGGCATAAAGCCTTCTGTATCTCCAAGTTGAGTTCTCAAGTTTTATTAACTGAATGAACAAGGGATTCAGGAGTGAGTATTTTCTGGCTAGACATTGTAAAATAAATGATTATAAATGGTATTTTTGTTAATCTTTCAAACCCTTCCAGTAGGAAATTCCGACAGTTTGTGATTTTGAATTTCTGGGTTAATGAGACTGAGAACTCATTTCTTAAAAAATCCTTCAGAGGGCAGGAGCCTCCAATAGTACATGAGGGAGCTACACAAAACACATTGAGGCTGCATTTGAGAAAAAGTCACAAAAATTCATGACATAAAGAGTTGCTTCAGCTTTTATATGCAGACGTTTCTCAAATAACTCCACTTTGTTAATTAGAAAACTGCCATCTATTCAGATAAAAGTAAAAAGGAAAGGTGCTACGTATTTTTCTTACATAACCTGGAATACCTCACTATATTCTAAGTCAGTATTTCTCAAAGCAACCCACAGTAAGACATTTTTATCATGATCTAGTACACACACACACCCCTCAGGCAAGTTTTGTGAATCAATATATGTGCGATTACTATGTGTGAAGCACTCTACTATTTTACTATAATGTTTCCTTTTTTCTTAAATTGTCATCTCCCAGTAAATTTATTACCTAATTCACTAATAGGTCACACTCCACCATTTGAAAAACACTGTTCTAAGTAATCTCTTTAAGTAATAAAATGTGGAGATGCTCTGCCTCTGGCATATATTACCAATAGGTTGTCCTGTCTTTCTTTTTAAATAATGCCATTTAAGAATTGACCCAATAAAGACCTTGGAGCACCTCAACCAGAGCACATTGTTTTTTCCAATTATTTAAAACTTCTCATTTTATCATTTATACTACTTAGTGTGTACAAGGCACTGTAACTAAAAGAGCATGTTTGGGTTTTTTTTTTCGTTTTTTTTTCTTCGTTTTTTTTAAGGAGAGCGCAGGCTCAGTGGCCCATGGTGGGGGTCAACAACCGGCAACCTTGGTGCTACCAGCACCCGCTCCAACCAACTGAGCTAACCGGCTGCCCCGAGCATGTTTGATTTTCGTTCTCTAGATTCATAGCAATAAAACGTTGAGGAGAATAAAAAGTTAATAAACATTATTTCAAGTGCTGAAAGTGGTAATAAACACACAATGACATTTAAGAAGGAGAAGGCTGTGCTAATTGAAGTCGATGGGAGAAAGTTAACATGAATGCGGAGTGGATTTTGCATTGTCATACAGGAGAGTGGCAAAAGCTATTACACATGGTAGAAAATAGCATTCATGTAGGTGCACTGTACTTGCTCATACTTGGAGTTCATTTTTTGGGTAATGTTTAAGATAAACAGTAAGTATGGTAAAGTGCTGAATTTATATGGTATAAACAGTGTATGTTATTTTAGCTCTGCTGTGGTTATAAAATGAGGTTGAGTCAGGAGATTAATTAGAAATGTATGCATGATGGCTCTGATGTTAAGTCAGTATTTGCCCTAACATGATCAAGTTTACATTGAATTTACTAGGTTTACCGGGATTGAAGATAGCGTCTAAATAATGGGAGAGAGAATGCTCATTTGTCAGAATAAGCCAATAAAGCTCCTATTCTACATATAAATTGCTCTTCATGGAACAGAAATGGGTTACATAATAGCATTTTTTAAAAAGTTGTATGCTATTTTGGGTATGCAATCCAAAATTTTATACGGGCTTCATAGGCCTGGGCTCATCCTTTCTTCTCTAAATAGAATGGGGGGCTCAGTAACTGCCAGGTACACGGCAAAAGCCTTAAGAAAACAAGCAGTGGACTACCTTTTCGTGGTTCTGAACTTCTGTCTTCTGTGAGGAAACGTAGAATTTAATTACTGTAGAAGATATTTGTGACCTAAAGGAAAAAAGGAAGATTCAGCTTGTGATGATAGTTGGGAAAGAACCACGTGCCCTAAAAGTCTGGTCTAGCATTTTGTCTGCTGTTACTTTAAGGCACCAGAAGTCTATGGGTTTTTGTCATTTTTCCATATTGAGTTGGGAAGTTAGCAAAAGGATATGTCCTCATTTTGTCAGATTTCCAGACTACTGAAAAGAAGGTGCTTTCAGAGCTGGAGATGTAAATACGACTCCTCTGCCAGGGCTCATAAACCATCTTGAGGTAATTAAAAAAATTTTTTTACATACATTTCATTCTTTAGAAGAGTTTTTTGTTTGTTTGTTTGTTTGTTTGTTTTGTTTTGTTTTTAGGAGGGCACAGCCCACAGTGGCCCATGTGGGGATCGAACTGGCAATCTTGGTGTTATCAGCACCACACTCTAACCAACTGAGCTAACCAGAACAGTTTTTTTTGTTGTTTTTTTTAAAGATTTTTATTGGGAAAGGGGAACAGGACTTTATTGGGGAACAGTGTGTACTTCCAGGCCTTTTTTCCAAGTCAAGTTGTTGTTCTTTCAATCTCAGTTGTGGAGGGTGCTGTTCAGCTTCAAGTTGTTGTCCTTTCAGTCTTAGTTGTGGAGGGCACAGCTCAGCTCCAGGTCCAGTTGCTGTTGCTAGTTGCAGGGGGCACAGCCCACCATCCCTTGCGGGAGTTGAACCGGCAACCTTGTGGTTGAGAGGATGCGCTCCAACCAACTGAGACATCTGGGAGCTCAGCTCAAGGTTCAATTTTAGTTGCAGGGGGCGCTGCCCACCATCCCTTGTGGGAGTCGAGGAATTGAACTGGCAACCTTGTGGTTGAGAGCCCGCGCTCCAACCAACTGAGCCATCTGGGAGGCAGCTCAGCTCAAGGTGCCGTGTTCAACCTTAGTTGCAGGGGGCGGAGCCCACCATCCCTTACGGGACTCGAGGAATTGAACTGGCAACCTTGTGGTTGAGAGCCCACTGGCCCATGTGGGAATCGAACCGGCAGCCTTCGGCATTAGGACCACTGAGATCCAACCACTTGAGCCACCGGGCCGGCCATAATATTCTTAATTGAACGAAATATTTCCAATTAAATAAGACGGCTTTTCCATTTCTTTTTTCATATACCACTATATAAGGTCATTAAACTTCATTTGTTTTTTAATATTCTACCTCCTTGTTACAAACCTCAGAACTGGGAAGACATCCCAAGTACCTTTATTTTTACTTTGAGAGGAGGTTGGTGGGAGAAGGCAGAGAGTAGCTTGTCTGATAAGTCCTGTATTGGTGGTGGCTGGCAAATATGTACTTGACGGGAGGCGTATTCAGTTTAAATTTAATCTGAATATGCTTCTGTTTGTTTCTGGGGGCTATATTTAATGGACAATGCTTTTAGTGATTCTTTTAATATGAATATTATTTTGGCCCATAGTTTATCTCTTGAGAATATAAGAGAATATGAGATAGATGCATCAAATGTGTGACTATTTTCTGAATGGTTTCCACTGTAATGAAAATCTTAGTCTTACCATGTAGCCAAAAGTACAGGAGAATTATGGTAAAAGCACAGACTTCAAGTTTGTATCCTAGCTTTGCTTTTAACTGTGACCCACAGGCAAATTATTTACCCTCTCTGAGCCTCACATTTCCCCATTTATAAAATGTGGCTATTACCTCTTCTATTGGATGATAGTAGAGATGAAATGAGATAAAGCACGTAGCACGGTGCCTGGTGCATAGATATGGCTCAATAAATATTATCTAAAATCAAAACCTGAAAAGCAGCAAGAAAATGGATGAAAGTTCCAAAGGTATATACTAGTATACATATTTTTGTTCAACAGGTATTATTTGGACCAGACCAATCAATCAGAAAAAAGAATGATTCCTTAAAAAATCTTAAGTCCTCTCAAGACAAGGCTAACTGTTCTTTAAACCTGGGAAATGCTCACCTCACCAGACTTAACATGTTAACAGTGGTTGTCAGCCTGAGATCCTGTTGCCTCTCTAGGGGCCACTTGGGGGTGTTTCTGGGGTTTTACAGGAAGGGACAGGATGCTGAAGACCTTGTGACATGTGGAACAGGCTTACATGATGAAGAATTATTGTGTCCCAAACTACCACATCAGTAGCATACCACGGAGACTATACTAGACTGATACTTACAGTGTATCTTTAAACGTCTCTTTCAAACACATTAGAGGTGTCACAGATCCAGCAAATATGTCAGAGTGAAGCAAGGCCAGGCCTCAGTGCCTGGGACACCCTAGGGAATGTAGAAACTAGGCAACCTGCAGAGTAGAGTGTATGTCCTTTCTAAATGGGAGAGTTATGCTTCAATCAGTTGTTGTTAGATCTTGTATTGTTTCAGAGGAAAGCTAGATATCCAAATTTTAACTTAAGATTTCCCTGCTTTAAAGTGTGGTTCAACTTGTAGACGGATGGGCTGGATTCGGCTCACAGACCATTGGTTTGTAACCTGTGATATAATTATTTGAAGAAGTGAGCTAAAATTCTGGCAGAAGTAAACAGGGCCATAACAGCACTGTCCATATTTGCCGAGCTCAGGAAAGGTTGTGGAAAGAAAGCACTAGGTGTCGTGGTCATTTTGTACAGTTTCTAGAGTGGAGAGAATTGTGGCATCAGAGCAGAGCTCTGGGGGAGCTTGCTCTCCGTTTGGGAGGAGGAATTCTGTTGGGAGAAATCCCAGTAACTGCTGTACCTTGTACCCACCTGCACTCCTGAATTGGGGGGGTGGGGGTAGCTGCACCAATGGAGGAAGCCTCAGAGTGATCCCACCGCGAAGTACACCATCCCCGACTCCCAGGCTTCATCCCGCCTTGAGAAGAAGTTAGGAGTCCCTGCAAAACTGACAGGCAGTAAAGGCTCCACCCTACAGAATCTCCTGGTTTTTGTGACTTTGGAACTGTGTGATTTATGCCTTCACTATTTCTTCTTTCTTGATCTAGAGTTACTGCCTACATGTACAGCTCAACAATCCACAGCTGTGGCCATCTGTGCTTTAGTGGGGGTGTCCCAGGAGTTTGGTCACATCCTAGCCTAGCCAGTACAGTTTAGATATTGCTTGAGTCCTCTGTCTGGTTTTAAGGTGTCAAATCATCACTCATCACTTTAATATTTTAGTGTAAAAATTAGCATGTCGTTATAATGTTAAGAGACAAAGTCCCTATGTATTTTGCAGTTATTGCATACATTGATATACAGTTGACCCTTGAACAAGGCAGGGGTTTAAGGTTGCTAACCCCCAAGCAGTTGAATATCCATGTAAAACTTTTGACTCCCCAAAAACTTATTTGCAGGTGTCCCTCAGTATCTGCGGGGAATTAGTTCTAGGACCCTCTGTGGATACCAAAACCCGCAGATACTGAAGTACCTGTATCCAGTGGCATAGAACAATGCATACAGCCGGCCCTCTGCATCCGTGGATTCCCAGCCAAAGATCAAAAATACTCTTGGTTGAATTCACAGATGTGAAACCCGGGGATACAAGGGACACAGAGGGCCAATCGTATGTTTATGGACTTGCACAGTTCAAACCCGTATTGTTCGAGGGTCAATTGTGTATGCACAAGAATAGATTTTGTTTTGATCTGCATCGTATCCAAATCTGTAAGTTGTATTCTATGGGATTAAATACAGAAATACATCGTAGTACTTTACTGTAAAACTTTTAAGTGTTTTTTTTAAGGAAACTAGCTTATATTTTTGGCTGGAATATTTTCTATTTGCTTAACCTCCCAGTGAACAGAAAGGAAATTGCTTTGTTAAAAGAAGTATTTTAATATTTCATAATAATCAAGAAATTAAATTTATTTGAGAGTGTTACATATTGTGAAATACTTAATGATTATCCCTGTCAGTTAGTGCTTATGTGAGTGACTGTGTATACAGGGCAGAGAGCTAATCACTATTAAGATTACACACATAATCCCTTAAGGAAAAGATGTTTTTTAATCAGTTTAGACTCCCACTTATAGTGAAAAGTAGATCTACTGTTAATCATCTTTTCAGATGGTAGCCATTTTTGTGGGTAAGTTGTTGGCTTCAATTTTAAAGATGCTGTTTAATGTTTTTTCAAAGGCAAGTTATTTTAACCATTTTTTTAAAAAGGCGGTTTCTTCCCTTTTCCTCTGCTTCTTGTATGTCCTAAAACAGCTATTTGTACAAGGACTTATTATTCCCCTCTGAGCCCTCCATCTAACCTACCACATACCTGGAACTCCCTATTTGGATGATACTGTTGAGGGTTTGCTGCCCTTTTTTCCCAGCCAAAGAAGGGCACACACATCATCACTCTACTGGGAATGACCTTGATACCTGCCAATGACATAGTGGAAAGGACTCAGATTTTGGAAAAGGCAGGCTTGTATTTGAGTCACGATTCTGCCATGTACTCATTCTCTGAGTTTGTTTTCTTCTTTGTAAAAAGGAGATGATCATAGCTACCTTTCAGGGCATAGGTGTTCAGTAAATGGTAGCTGATACTAATAGTGATAAATTAATGGTAAGTTTGTGTAGCACCCAAGATTCTGAAGGCAGAGAAAGCTAGCTGAGGGCCAGTAGTTGCTAAGAGCTCTGAATGTGCGGAGCCTAAGCTCTTGGCACCTGAAACATCTTTCTTCTTGTTGATCCTTGTCACTTTTTTTCCTTCTCATAAAAAAGCAACTGTATTGCCCTTATATTTTAAAGACTTGAAATTATGGTTGAGAAATGAATAAAACTGTTCTTTGAAGCCAGTAGTGAAGTTTGAGTTAAGCCTTTGGGGGCTTCAGAAGCTCTTTATTTGATGATGATTAAATAGCCATCAAGTGTTCTGAATGCGGTTAGACCCTCAAATATAAAGGAATCATTTCCTGTTATCATTTCTGTAAATAAAAGATTTGATTACCTAAGATCATTCCTATCATTAAATTCAATGAATTTCACTTTTTTTTCATTTCACCTGACAAATAATCCTTAAACACCTAGTCTGTGCTAGGCCCTTTGCCTAGTTAATTGTATGCCCTCACAGGAGATACTGAATTAGGGAATCTGAGAGTTATAGGTCTTAGCGAGTTATAGGTCTTAGCCTGTCCTAAGGCCTTAGTGCTGTGCTATCCAATAAGGTAGCCACAGTCAATAACATGGCTGCTGAGCATGTGAAATGTGGCCAGTCTGAATTGAGATGTTCTGTAAGTATGAAATCCACACTGGATTTCAAGGACTTAGTCTGAAAAAAATATGTAAACTAGCTTATCCGTGATTTTTATATTGATTGCATGTTAAAACAATAGTATTTTTTACGTATTAGGTTAAATAAAATATATTATTTATAAAATGAATTATACCTGTTTCTTTGTACTTTCTTAATGTGGATACTACAATATTTCAAATGACTTGCATTTGTGTTGGACAGTGCTGCCTTAGAGCTTCAGTGACGTGGCAAAGTAACTCCTCTAGTTAGGACTCCTGTGACTAGTATAAATTATAGATCGACTCACTGTGAAAATGGCAGGTAATGTTTGTATTGATCAAAAAGTTAGATAATTCAAACACTGTTTCAGAGAAAAAATTAACACTAAGGACTTTCAAATAATTTACATTTTAAATTAAAGCCTAGATTGTTAACCTGGTAGAATCTCTTAGCATTTCAGATTTGAGATATTTTAAGAGGCAAACTGGAAAAATATACCCATTGATTCAGTAGCCTAAACCTATTTTTCTTTTTCCCTAAGCATTTACAAATCATTCTACATAGGTGATCCCTGATCCCCCAAATTTTACTGTGGGTGTGTGTGTGTGTGGGCAGGAGGTGGGGGATAAACTTCATCTAAAGTTTCATACACACACACAAACCCCCACCAGGGGTGCCAAAAAAATGTACACAAGTGGACACTTTGGTCGATATAGCTCAAGCACGTAATCAGAAGTGTCTGGACGCTGATGGGAACCACTTTGAGCACCTCTTGTAATTGCAGAAGTCAAACGTGACTTGTGTTCATCTTCTGTTATCGGTATATATTGAGTGTTACAATTTTAATACTTTTTTTCTTAAAATGTGTATACATTTTTTTGGCACCCTCTCTCTATATATATTTATATTTTAACCTTACTAGCTAGAGTGATTTATTATAGTAAAATTGATTCTTCGTCGTTTAACAAACATTTGAGCGGGTACTACGTAAATGCAGGGATGAAGAAGGCATAACACCTGAATAGAACCACGACTTCCTGTTTGCTTTTAGTTTTGCTTACAGAAGGTTTGCAAAATTCTATTGCAAGAATAAAAAACACCGTATAACCTTTACCTAGATTCACCTATTGTTAACATTTTTCCTGTTTGCTTTGTAGTTTGTTTCCTCTCTCTGTGTATGTGTGCATGTGTGTTTGTGTATGCACACATATACATATAGATGTATTTTTTCCTGAACCATTTGAGAGGAAGTTGCATACATCATGCCCTTTACCCCTAAATGTGTTATTGCCTAATTCCTAAAAACGGATATTCTCATATATAACCACAGCAGTTATCAAGTCAGTAAACTTAGTAAATTCAATAAATTTCACATTGATAGAACACTTTTCCTAATCTACCATCCACATTTCAGTTCTATCAATTGATCAATTCATTTCTTTTATAGTATTTTTCCCATTTAGTATAGGATCCAGTCTAGGATTTAGTTGTCAAGGCTCTGTCTCTGTTAATCTGTGATATTTTTCTAGCCATAGTCTTTTATGACAGTGGCATTTTTAAGATGACATTCTCAACCCCTCTGTCCCCCTAACTCCCTGCTTTTTTTTTTTTAATAGAACATTTCTCATTTGGGGTTTGTCTTGTTTCCTCATGAGTAGTTTCAGGTGTTACGCATTCCTGAGTGGAATAGTATACAGTGATACCATCACATGTGGAGGTGCACGCTGTCTATCCCTCATTGGTGATGTTTATTTTGATCACCCAGTCAAGATGTTGTTCCATTTATCCATTTATAGTTACATTTTTCCCCTTTGTAAATAATAAGCAATTCTTCAGGGAGACACTTTAAGACCATTCATATAGCCTACTCTTCATTCAAATTTCCCCCTAGATGTAGCATCCATTGATTCTTACTTGAAGCAATCTGCATACAGTGATGGCTGCAAAATGATTTTCCCAGCTCTAGCACTCCCTGCAAGTTTACCAGTTGGATTCTACTGTAAGCAAAAGCCCTCCCTTCTCCTCCATTTATATATGTGTCTTTATTTATGTCTTTAACTATTTATTATTGATATGGAGTCATGGATTCTTCTTTTCTACAAGCCTATAATTCATTACTGGCCTTAATTATTTTGGTGCTCAAATTGGCACAGATGTGGCCAGTGGGAGACTCTTCAAGCTGACTCACAGGTCCCTATGACAGGCTCCCATCACATTTTGAGTACTTCCTCACTCTGGCATAACAGCACACTCCAGGTAGAGCTATAGTTTTATATGAGAGACCTTCAGATACACGGGTGGCTTCAGTATAGTGTGTTTGCTTCTCCTGTGACAGTAAGCACAGCCTGCTGTGGCACCACAGTGGAGAGCCCTCTAGCCCAATGTAGAAGGAGAGGCACGGCAGCACGACTAACGGGGGGGAGGTGTCAGTGGGTGGTGCCACCAGTACTGACATGTATGGGATCAGTATGGCTTGGAGAAGCAGGGGGAGGGAGAAAGGTAGAAAAGTGTCTCAAGCAGATAGATGACCATGGGCTAATGGCCCGAGAAAAGGTGACACGGAACATCCATGCAAAGGATCAATCACACATGGCTGTTTGGTTGGGCTACAGAGTGATCAGATTTGCATCTGGCTGTGATGTGGAGGAAGGCAAGACCAGGGGCAGGGACAGCAGTAGGAAGTTGACGAAAACAATATTCAGACATGCCCTGAATAATAGTAACTAACGCTTCCTGACTTAATCACTGTTTTCCATGTAAATTCTGCTACAAAAAAAAGTTTTATATTAAAAGATCGAGCCAAAAATAAAACATAAATTCTCCTACAACCCTACTATTATTTTCGTTTTACAGATGAAGCTTCAAAGGCGGAAGGATTGAGTATCTTTCCTAGAGACTATTAAACGGCAGAACCAGGGTGCAGACCATGACTCACTTGATTTCACACTGTTTAGTTGCTTGTTCAAGAAGAGGAAGTCCAGGATCACACCACGGTTTCTAGTCTTGTTAACTGAGTGGTAGCATTCATGGAGAGAACAGCATTTGGGGAAGGGTTGTGGTAAGGAGTTCCTTTTTGGACATGTTGACATGTCTTTGGGCATATCCTTACGGTGCTGTGTAGTGGGCAGCTGGCTGTGTGTGTCTGGAGTGTGTGTGTCTGGAGGCTTGATAGACCGGTATGGGAATCATTAGCCTTTACATGTTATCGAAACCTTCGTAGTGATCACTTAGGATGTGATCACTGAGTAAAAAGGGGTAGAATGATAAGAGGCAGTTTAGGGAAAAACCCGGGGAAACGTTAATGTGACAAGAGAGGTGGGAAGAAACCAGGCTACTGTGATGCCACGGAGGCTGTGAAAAGGAAGGAATATCAGTAGTGTCAGATACTTCAGAGGTCGAGGACACAGGGGCCAAAAGACAGATCATCTGGATTTAGGAGCAGAGAAATGATGGGAGAGGGTGTTTCAGTGGAACGGTGAGATGAGCCAGACAGAGTAGACGAAGGAATGAATTGCCAAGAGAATAGTTATAGTACAGGGTGGCCGGAAGACCCATATATGCGCTCTTTGGAAGTTCTCTGTATTCTTCATCCACATTCCACTTTTTTCCTCATGTTTTTTTTAGATACCTTCAGTGTGGATGGTTGGGAGCTGTCAAAACAGTCCCTAATAGCTCTTTTTACCCATGCTTAGGCCTAGTCTTATAGACAGGGGCTTTGTGGCCACCTTGTACACACAAAGAGTACATAAATACTCTTGACAGTCTTGGCTTGGAAGGAAGAAGAGAGACAGCTAGATGCCCAGTAAACGTCAACAGATTGCATGCAAAATGAAACTCCGTTCCTATAACGAAAGTCAAATTAGAGATTCCATGGTATTTTTAAATTATCTGCTTAATTATAAACCAGCAAAACTAATTCAATATTTTCCTTAAATACTTCTTGTTTTAAAAATAGTCTCTGTAGTTCTCTGCATTGCCCCAAGTACTGGTAGGATTTAAAGTTCCGGGGCCTATTTGCAAGAAGCAGAAGATTTGGTGTGGGATGACCCTCCCTTCTGTGTGTGGTTTAGATATGTATCTTATAATCATGATTTCCATAAAGATGCAGGTATTTACTCCTCATTCTTAAAAAGTATTTTGACCGTATAGTGAGTGAACACAGCAGAAATATGAGATTGTACGGTATACACTGTATGTTTTTCCCCCTTTTAAAAATGAGAAGTGGGGGCGGCCGGTTAGCTCAGTGGGTTACAGCGTGGTGCTCTTAGTAACAACAAGGTTTCCGGTTCAATCCCCACATGGGCACTGTGAGCTGCGCCCTCCACAACTAGATTGAAACAACAACTTGACTTGGAGCTGATGGGTCCTGGAAAAACACTTAAATAAAAAGTTAAAAAAAAAAAAAGAAGTGCTGATTCAAAAGTGGATCAGTTAATTGACCCTTAATACTACTAGCTGATTTATAATTTCATTATTACTGTACTAGTTGCCTTATTTACATGGGTGCTTAACTTGACTACTGCCAGTAAGAAAGATTGGGGGTCAGTTTCCATTGCTCAAACCGTACTCCCACATCCTGTCATCTCAGCACCTGTGCCAGTTGCATCAGAACTAGCTAAACAGGTCTGGCTAATAATGATGGGACACCAGCGTCATCTTTGAAAACAAAGGATTCCACATTTCCTTTTTTATTTGCCCAGTTGTTTCATTTAGACATTGGGTTTCCTATACTTAGACTTCAAATTCAAACATTTTGGCTTCAAAGTACAGGGAGAATGTAAGACAGACAGGACAAGGGTGCTTTGTGGTGTTGATATTATCAAGTCCTTATTTTATTATTTCAGACATCAAAGTAATTGCTCTGCTTTGGAGGAGTGATGGGATAGCCCTTGGGAAAACATGAGTGATTATATACATGAGTAATATTTCTCAAGGCTAGAAAAATATGGTTGCCACATAATACTCTGCATTTTTCCTCTAGCTGCCACTTATTCTTTTTAAGCATTAAAATGAAACTGAAGTTTGGGGGGTGGGGTGGCTTTTTTTTGTTTGTTTTTAAACCAATGATTAGCTGCATTACATCAAGAAAAGTCTGGCTAAGTTGTATTTGTCAATTTTCCGACTTTGGAATCAGATATTCTTATTTTAGTTCACTAATAGCTTCTATTCAAATAAAGTGAAATAGGTAATTCATTTCTTTAATAGAAAATGACTGTGGTGTTGGAAGATCATTACTACTGGAAGGCTGGTTAGCATCCATTTCCTGAGAAAACTTGACCACCGCTGGCTCTGGCATGGCGCAAAGCAGTTCACAGCTTGACGTGCAGGTTCTTCACGACCTCCGACAACGTTTCCCTGAGATTCCAGAGGGAGTGGTGTCTCAATGCATGTTACAGGTAAGTTACCCACCAAAGATAGTGATATTAAGTTCCAGTGTTTCCTTCTTAGAGCTGGCTTTGTGCTGTGGTGACTAGAACTTGGTTACATTCTCTTGTGTATGGTGGAGGGTGGGGGGCGGCGTTTAGAGCAGGATTTCTCAGCCTTGGTGCTGTCAGCATTTTGGGCTGGATAATCTTTGTTGTAGGGGTCTGCCTTGTGCATTGTAGGATGTTTAGCAGCACCCTGGCCTGTACCCACTAGACGCCAATAGTATCCCCGCACGTGTGACAGCCAAAAATGTCTGCAGACATTGCCAAATGTCCCATGGGAGGCAAAATGGATCCCATGGAGAACTACTGATTTAGAGCAAACAGGGAAAAAGATGATTCTCACATTTCTCTTCTTACATTGTTTGGGTTGTGTCATCTGCCCCCAAATCCTTAGAACTGAATTCTGAAAATCTCAAATTTATTGTTATAACTTGTTAGACTATGCTTTAGAACCTATTTTTAAAAGTTTTTGGAGTATACTCTTTCTTACTAGTTTTTCTAGTTGATAAATGCTTACTAACAGGTCTAATTTTCAGTGTAAGGCCACTTTTAGTTTATTCACATTGCTTTTGTTGTCTTTTATAACGAATCTTCCCACTCAAGAGGCAGCAGAGAAAGACACCTAACACTTCCCCTCTTGAGTTTTACATCATCCTCCCCAGGATCTCAGTGTGTTTGGGGTTATAGCATTTCCCTACTTGGTTGACTTTGGGGAGCAGCAGCACTTTTCTATCTTGCCTACTAGACCTCCTCACACAATCAGTTCAGACTCCACCTTACTGCATAATATGCAAGCTCTGCCTTACTGCAGTGTGAGCAGCTCAGGGTATAACCTAAACCCATGTGAGCGTAATTACAAATAGAGACTCACAGAACAGTGGTGGTAACAGAGGTGCTTCCTTTGTTTGCAAGTCCTTTACGAAGTCTAGGCCTTTGGGCTTATTACTTGAGTGTTATAGCTTGTCTTTGTCTTTTCTACCATGCATTCTCAGTCTGAAATTCTGCTCTTCAGCACCCCCATTTTTGTCTCTGGTAGAGCAAAGGTACTTCCCACTGAATGAAACCAAGCATAAGTGAGGCTATGGTTTAAACTACTTCCTAGCAATCACCTTTCTAATCCATCCTAGGGCACCACCTCACTCTGACCTTTTCTTTTAAAATATTTTATTTAGCACTTTGTTTGACCTGTATTTTTTCGTGGCTTAGTGTCTTCATCTCACTTACTAAACTGAAGGAATGAAACTGTAAATTCAACTCAGTGAACATTTGTTGATAATTTACATTGTCCTTAGTCTTTTACTTGTTTGTTCCTTTGGGATTAAGAGATTTTCCGGTATGGAATTTACCACCTACTGGGTTTTCTCTGTTTGCATTAAAATGTATGAGACTCAGTACTTTGCATTTAGTACAGAAGTCTTACATCATTCCTCAATTCAGGATCACTTTTTAGGAGTATGACGCTTTTTTCTGCCTCAGTCCTTTCAAGACTGTTCATATATGTCTTCATAGAAATTCTAACCTCTTCTTTATCTAACTAAACAATTTTGATTTCTTTATTCTTCATATTTACTGTTTGATCAATTTTTTAACCAATTTTTTTCTTTTTAAGACATTTAGCAGGTCAAATATGATATTTGAATCTATTCTGGTGGTATTCTTTTAAAATTACATCCACAAAGATAATACTTGTAATATCTTGTATTTGTGGTTTTAAATTTTTCTTCATGAAAATTTACTCAGCTTGTTACTATAATCATTCATTTGAAATAGGCTGACAAATCCAACTTTGTATCATTTTGAATTTGGATCCTTTTTGCAACCATACTAGTAGTTAGGCTACTTAATTCAATGTAGAAAACATGAAATTTCAGGATCATTAATAAAAATGTCAAATAGTAAAGTGTCTATAACTGCTTTAGGTTTCAAATAAAACTCTAGCTTTCGTTCTCTCCTTAGTCTATAGGTTAATAAAATACTTGAAGGAGATATTTTATTTTCATTTTCCATATTATTTTCCGTCAGATATCTGTCAGTGACATTTTCTACCTGGCAGTCAATTTGAATCTTTTGGCTCCAAATTTGCTTAGTATATCTAGCTTCTCTCCCTTGATCACCATGATTTCCAAGAAGGATAAGAAAAAACAATCTTTGAGTTCTAAGTATGTTCTTCTTAAATTTCAATAGTATAGTTTTTTCTATGCCTCAGAAAGTATTTTTTAAATTATTTGAATTTGAGTATCAAAAGCTTCATATAAGGAAAAGGATGAAAGTTATCTATGGAGTTGAGTTTTGATAGTACCAGTTCTTTAAATTCCTGAGAATTCATTTTGCAAAGGTTTGCTTGACTGAATCTTCTTTTACTTCCTAAAGCTTGCAGTATAGTAAATGTATTTTGGGCCTAACATCCTCTCCCTTGAAATTCTTGTGTTATAGTGAAAAGAGCACTAAGAAGTCAGGAGTCCAAGAATCTAGACCTGGCTCTTCATTTAATTGCTTAAGTGCAAGCCATGTAACTTCACAGGTGTCTTTTTCCTTATCTGTAAATGAGTTGTGTTGGAGTAGATGAACTCTAAAAGTTCTCCCAGCTCTAAAATTGTGGTATTCTATGTAGTGTTTTGGGTTTAACCTTATTTGGCTCTCGACAGAAGTGCAGTGTTTCATTTTTTTAATATAAAATGTACTTTTCCTTAAAATAAATATATGGCAATGTGTATGTATGTGCGTATCTGTATGCACATCTAGGAACTGTAGAGAAGGTCATGAAAATTGAGAAACGTTAATAGATTATTTCAAAGGCAATAATAATAGTGTTTTAGGCTTATAAAATAATTACGAATTCTGTATTTTAATGGAAAACTACCTTATAGCTTAATATTTAAAAAAGAGGGAACCTGTTATTAGTTTGCTTACTGTTGACTGGAACATCTAAAATGTCAGTTTGTTACTGTCATCTTTGTGTATGTGTATGTCACTCAAAAAATTCAAATCCTTAAATGATTTTGAAAGTTTACCAAGCTACCTGTCATTGGGTAAAAACTTAAGACTAAGAGTGTGAATGAATTTCATTAAGGCAGTCGAGACCTGGTTTTATGTTAAATTAGCATAACTTAGGCAAAGTCATGGATCCATAATTGAAAAAGTGGACTTTTGAAAAAAACTTTCATAATGATGACAGTTGAAGTTATATAGGGATAACTTTGGTTAAAAGTGAAGGCTGCTTTAAAATTTTTACGTTTTTGACTAGGGATTTTATCATTCCTCCTTTTGTTGTTTCAGTGCCTTTTGAAAAACTAAAGCATGATTATCTTCATGATTAATGATGGCTATTACTTATTACTTATACTTGTATATTTCAGCAGTTGTGGTGAATCCAAGATTAGCCCAACATTTTAATTTGTTCAGATGCAACAAGTATAAAATGAGTCCTGGATTTGGAGTCAGAAAAACTGGGATGAGTCAATGTTCATTAGTAGGTACTTTACATTTCTGTAGCAGTAGCAGTAGTACTAGTCATGGGAGCTAAATGTCTGTAAGATACTATGAATCATTTGAGATCTGCTTTTCAGGATAGATGAGCATGAAGCTTTTTGTGCTTAAAATACTGTTCTCTGCTTATTCTATGACAGTCATATATGCATAACTCTGGCAAAACTATTAGGATTTGTTAATTTTTCCAATGTTACTTTTACCATATTCTTCCCCTAGAATAACAACAATCTTGAAGCCTGTTGCCGAGCCCTTTCCCAGGAGAGTAGCAAGTACTTATATATGGAATACCATAGTCCAGATGACAGCAGAATGAATAGAAATCGCCTTTTGCATATTAACCTGGGTATCCATTCTCCTAGTAGCTACCACCCAGGAGATGGTGTGCAACTAAATGGTGGTCGGACCCTGGTGCATAGCTCAAGTGACGGACACATTGATCCTCAGCATGCAGCCGCAGGTAAACAGCTGATATGTTTAGTTCAGGAACCACACTCAGCTCCAGCTATTGTGGCTGCTACTCCCAACTACAATCCATTTTTTATGAATGAACAGAACAGAAGTGCAGCTACTCCTCCCTCCCAGCCACCTCAACAGCCATCTTCCATGCAAACCGGAATGAATCCATCTGCTATGCAAGGGCCTTCACCGCCACCACCTCCTTCTTACATGCACATACCTCGGTATAGTACAAATCCAATCACTGTTACAGTATCCCAAAACCTCCCTTCTGGACAGACTGTACCAAGAGCTTTACAAATTCTTCCACAAATTCCAAGCAATCTCTATGGGTCTCCTGGTTCTATTTATATCAGACAGACATCTCAGAGTTCATCAGGAAGACAAACTCCGCAGAATACACCGTGGCAGTCCTCACCTCAGGGCCCAGTGCCTCATTATAGCCATTGTCCTTTGCCTGTTTATTCACATCAGCAGAACTATCAACCTTCTCAGTATTCTCCCAAACAACAGATCCCTCAACCTGCTTACCATTCGCCACCTCCTTCTCAATGTCCTTCACCCTTCAGCTCTCCACAGCATCAAGTGCAGCCTTCCCAGTTGGGCCACCCGAGTTCCCATGTCTTTATGCCACCCAGTCCTTCGACTACTCCACCCCATCCGTATCAACAAGGCTCTCCCTATCAGAAACAGGGAAGCCATTCAGTCGCCTATCTCCCCTACACAACATCTAGCTTACCCAAAGGATCCATGAAGAAGATAGAAATTACAGTTGAACCCTCTCAAAGACCTGGGACAGCAATGAATAGGAGTCCGTCACCTATCAGTAATCAACCGTCGCCACGGAATCAGCATTCACTGTACACAGCCACCACTCCACCTTCAAGTTCTCCTTCAAGAGGCTTGTCCAGTCAACCAAAACCTCCATTTAGTGTTAATCCTGTGTATATTACGTATACACAGCCATCTGGGCCTTCATGTGCTCCATCCCCAGCTCCTCGGATGATACCAAACCCAACTACAGTTTTTAAAATTACCGTAGGCCGAGCAACGACTGAAAATCTTTTAAATTTAGTGGACCAAGAAGAACGTTCTGCAGCCCCAGAACCGATTCAGCCAATTTCAGTGATTCCAGGCTCTGGGGGAGAAAAGGGAAGCCATAAATACCAGAGGACTTCTAGTTCTGGATCAGATGACTACGCCTATACACAAGGTAATTCTAGCCCTTTTATTGAATTTCATTTTTGTGGTGGGGTGGCAATCTCCTATTCAAAATAAAATAACATATTAGCTATTAAGAGTAGGGTTAGTGCTTAAGAGTCATCTACAGAATTTCTTTTGAAATACGAAAATGTTGGCATGCAGTAGTGACTTAATAAGACTTCTTCCTTAAAAAAAACATTCATTGGGAGAAAAATATAGATAAGTGAAATTGGTATTGTCAAAAACACAAACTACAGAGTGGGAAAAAGAGATTCATAGAGGGTAGACTAAAGTTCATCAAGGTGCAAGAATTTAAATGTGTTCTAAAGAGGATGGCCTAAAGGATATAATGATATTTGTAAGAAGTGGGATTAGTAATGAAGAGCGTTGTTAGTTAATAATGGACCTAAGTAAATATAAAGGAGAATAGTTCTTTAAAAGTCTATTTAAAAAAAAAAAAAAAAGTCTATTTAGATTGTTTCAAGATATCTGAGAATGTAGTGTTCTTTCAGTGTATAAGAAGGGAAGTTAATTATGATTGTAATTCAATGTGCCTGGTATTGAGCCTGTTTAAAACACACAGGTGTAGTTAAAGAGAATCTTAGGGAAACTAAGGACGACAGAACAAGAGGGACGGATAGATGATATTTTGGCAGCAGTTACAAGAGCTAAATTAAAGCAGATATGGAGGCAGAATAGCATTAGAAAGACGTGAGAGTAAATGCCAACTCAAGTTGGATGACAGGGTTGCTTACAGGTATTTTATACATTAGCAACGCATATAGGAATTTCCCCGTCACTTGTTCAATGTTATTCTCTGCAATGACTTTATCTGTAATGCTATAGCCTTGCTGTTACATCAGCGAGCAAGGATGGAGAGGTTAGCAAAGCAATTGAAACTTGAGAAAGAGGAGCTAGAGCGGTTGAAGGCTGAAGTGAACAGGATGGAGCACGACCTGATGCAAAGACGACTCAGAAGGGTCAGCTGTACCACCTCGATCCCAACGGTAAGTGACCTGTGGGGACGTGTGGATAGGAAAGTGGGGACATTGGCTGGCTGTCCAGGACGTTTGTTTTTCTTTTAGGTTCTGTTTCTGGCAGTTTTTTTTGTTTTTGCTTTTAAAACAATGTTTGAAGGACCTTTGCCTTCAACGGTCCTCGTCAGAATAATTTGTTACTTTATTTTTTTCACGTGTAGGAATTCCATAGGCTCATCAGTATTTTCAGATACTGACAGTTATAATCAAGCTATAGCATCCGATGTACAATAAATTCCTTTTTGTCAAAATAGAAAAGTGCACCCTGACCAAATATTTCATAAATTGTTCTCATGTATCCATTTATTCTCCTAAGTATATTATATACTTTCCCAAACATTTAAAAATTATTTTTCTAAGTCCGTTAATTTAAATGAGCTACAGTGAGATCAGTATGAATTTTGGGAGTGTTGACTATAGACTCTTTGAAGGCAGAGTTTTGTTAAGTGTAAATAATTGTACAAACTGAGATAACAGCATTGACAACAGTCCTAACAGGAGCTGCTCTAATGAAAGGATTTGGATAATATATTTTTAACATGTTGGTTAATATTTATGAAAAGTCTCTAAAATCTTACGACATCACAAGCTTTCTCTGATCCAGCCTATCATTTCACCTTTTAACATTCATTCAGTCCATGAGCCTATTCCACAGTTTATGAATGTGGTCCGATACTAGGTGTTTAGTGCATGCCAGCTAGTGGGAGAAATAGATCCATCAACAGATAACTGTAATAGCATGGGGTGAGTGCTCCATTTGCTGACGGTTACTGAGAGGACTCATACATCAACCAGTTTCTGTATATACTCAGTGCACTTCTCTGCTCTCACATTCCTCCTGCTGGAATGCTCTGGATGTGAAAATCCTGTCTGTTCCTCAGGGCTCAACTCAATCTCTGCTTTTTCCACAGAGCCATTCCTCATTTTCTTACCCTCTCTAAACTAAGGGTAATCTCTCTCTCTGAGTTTACAGGTTTAGAGAAGTGGGCATGTATGTATGTCAGGCCTGTTGCAGACAGCGTGTCTACAACTATGCCTCATAGAAAAAAAGTTTTTAACTGAGGTTCTTGGCTTCAAAGGAGATTTATGAATCCCTGAAATTATATGCAGTTTCATATGTGTGTTTATGTGGGAAGCAGGTCTATAGCTTTCCTCTGATTTTCATAAAGTTACTAAAGGAAAAAGGGGAGGAACCACTGCCCTAAACAGTGTATACTATTGCTGTATCGGCAGAGAGGAAAGGGGAAGGGATTTTAGAAGGAAAAATAACCTGAGGTAATGAAGGCTTGAAGTCAAGACAGACTTTCAGGAGGCAGCAATTAATAGTTCCCTCACTGAAGCTGAGATTTCTGATGTCTTAACAGGTTAATGTGCATGGGTAGAGTGGGGCTTAGACCTTGATCACTAGGTTGAGGTGTATGAACTACTGGTCATGGGGAACCAGTGGATGCTATTGGGAAACAGGCATATTTAATGATATTTTTCTAATATTGACTAAATTTATAAGTATATTCAATATTGGAAGTGAGGAGGGAGGGTATTAATGGAAATTACAAAGCTGTTTTTAACTGAAAGGTGATATTTCAGCCTCTTTTTTTTCTCACTCGAAATCTTAATTGAATTCTCTGAGGGGAGATATTGAAGAACGTAACTCATAGGAAACCACCTATGGTGGTTGAGCACTTTGGAGTCCTTTAGGTACTTGTAGAGCATAAGCAAAGTTTCTTAGCATAGAAGTCGTTTTCTCTAACATAACCATACAAGCTTTGATTAGCAGCCTCTTGGTGGGTGATGATCCCTGCCAAATTAAAGCCCTATCGGTTTTTCTGTTGTTGCTGGAAGTAGAGAACTAGCTAATGTAGCATAGGTTAGTGCTTCAGAAAAACCCCGATTTTAAATGAAAGCTTTTATTGATGAGACTTCTTTAGAAAAAGAAGGAAGTGGGTGAAACTGCTGCCCTAGGCTGTACTTATAGAGAATTTCAAAGGTAACGTAAAATGGGTGGAATAGTATAATGAACCCCCATGTAGCCATCATCCAGCTTCAGAAATTGGTAGTTCATGTGGTAATATTTGAGAGATGAGAAATTTGAGTGTGTGATTCCCGTGTGTTTCTGCTGCCAGGCCTAGAGTAAAATGGAGGACTATTAGGACAATTGTGGTTAAGATAGTGAACTCTCCATTCAGGTGCAAATTTGCATCCACTTCTGTTACTCATGTGTCACTCATACACCCTTGGATAAGTAACCTTCTCTATGCTTGTTTTCTTATCTGTAATATGTGTGAGTACCCATCTCATGGGATTTTTGTTAGGATTAAATAATAAACAATTTATACAATGCCCAACAAATAGTAAATATTCTTATAAAGTAAAGGTTAGTTGCAAGATACTGGAAAAATCTGCTTGAGATACAGAAATCTAAAGCATTTTATAAAAATTATTTCTTTTAAACTTTAGGAACATACATAACACAAGGGTGTATTATATGTAGGGAATTAATCAGAAAATAAAGCCTGTAGCCAGAATTCCCTTTTTGTTCATAGAGCACTGTGCCATAGTTGAAAGAGTGCCCACATAGGCTCTGGAGCCACAATAGCTCTGGCACTCACACACTTCTCTGCAGTTGATTTTCCCTATCCAGAAAAGGGAATTATAACAAGTACATTTTAATATTGTTATCATGTATGTAAAGTGCCTGGCTTGTCTGAGGTGCTCAGTAAATGGCTATCCCTATCGTGTCCCATGCTTCTAGGATTACCCAATATAAAATTCACTTTTTTTTGCTACTAAGTACGTATTATTATCTTCGCATTTTCCAACAAATTAATTCCTTATCAAGCAGTGTATTAAAAAAATTGCTTAGAAATGTGTGTGCCTAATGAGACTGGAATGCACATTTGTGAACAGCTCTGTGTGCAGTTGCAGAAACTTACAGTAACAATGACACAATCTTCCTAAGGAGGGCAAAAGTGCAAGATGCATGATTGCCATCATTTTTCTCAATCTACCCTGTTTCCCTGAAAATGAGACCCAGCCGGACAATCAGCTCTAATGCGTCTTTTGGAGCAAAAATTAATATAAGACCAGGTCTTATATTATGAGAGACCTGGTCTTATATTATAGTAAAATAAGACCAGGTCTTATATTAATTTTTGCTCCAAAAGACGCATTGGAGCTGATTGTCTGGTTAGGTCTTATTTTCGGGGAAACATGGTACTATTTGCAAAGCATAGTATTAAATGCTGTGGGAGATGTCATCTCTTAGAGACCTGTATGTATATCTGCCTATGTACCTATATGTATGTGTGTGTGTGTGTGTGTGTGCGAGAGAGAGAGGGAGAGACAGAGAACAAGAAGAAGACAGAGAAAAGAATGTGAGGCCGTAAATCAGAAGTTCTGGCCAGCTGAATTATGGTAGTGATATTAAGTACCTTCAGAGTTCTGAGACAGAAATGTTAGTTTTTTGCTGGTAGGGTTCAAAGATGAGAGTTTCATGGAGGAGGAGGAAATTTAAATTATATACCTTTGAAGGATAAATAAGATTTCAGTAAGCAGAGGGCTGCCAGTTATCCCCTCCCCCAAGTTTTTTCTCCCATTCATCTTGTTCTAATTGGGTTTTTGGACTAACAGCTTTGAGTCCCAGATGCATCATTGGGGCCAAGCCACCAAAGAACATCAGCGTTCTTCCACCCCGGTCTCTGTGAAACAGTTGCTTCAAGTGCTGAAACAGTTGACTTAAGGTGTTTCTGCTACCTTTGGGAAAAAAGCTTAGAATTTTTTACTTCGAAATGTATTTTACAAACTACTATAAATGAAAGCCAATCTTGAAACCCCTTCTCCACGAAAAACTACTTTTTGAGACATGGTGGTAACTTTTCAGAAAGCTTTTTCCTCTCAATTTAATACGAAAAGGACATAGGAATCTTATAGATAAACTGTTAGGTTAGTGAGTTCTAGTGGTTCTACTGTCTTTGGAAATGAGCCTGTTGACGAGAGCTTTTTGTTGTTGTTATAAGCAAATTTGCAGTAGCCTCTTGACCATGATGCATATTAAAATATAATCAAGTATCATAATAGTTAGTTACAGAGCTCCACTATTCAGGGCCACCGTAGTTGAAACCACCACCACCAACATCTAGGAAGGATCAGCTCCTTCAGATACTTGACTTTCCTGATATGATTCTACGAATAAAATAGGTTCTTTCACATGTTCCTAGGAAGATAGCATCACTCTTTGAAACCCCTGAACAAGACCTTTATCTTTAATATAATGTTCAGATATGTTTTAAACTCTTTTAATATTGCCTAGTAGAGATGGTATAAGCAATTTACATGTTAATGTCACATGGTTTACCCATAGAAATGAGAAAAGAAAAAGCAATCCCTCATAAATATTTCTAAATGACTTTTGTGTTCTAGCATTCTAATGGATTATAGCTCTTCTTATATATTCTGCCTGTAATAGCACTTATTTTCAACTTGATACCTATTAATTTAGTGGGAATTCCCAGTTATTCTGATAATACTTCTTAACACCATAAGATTTTGCATTATTGTGAATTAAAATAACCCTTTTTGCCCATTTTTCTACATTCTTACAGATTTAATTTTTAGCAAAATACATGTTTTTAACAGAATAGAATTTTATTCTGTCTTCCTATCCTAGCAGATTTTTATCTTTTACTTTATATATCACCTTAGAAACTTAATTAATTCCTAGGCTGTGCTGAAAGCTTTACTACCCATGCCTCTGGAGTCTAAACTCTACTTTTATTTTTTACTGTACATATATGTAAAATAGTAAAGGAATTCAGAATGTCAGGGAAGTTAAGGCTTCCAAAAAGCTTTATTTAACTGAAGAATAGGTCACTCTGCACATTTTCAGTGTCTCATATATGCCCCTGAAAGGCCTAAAGTGTAGGCTGAGCTGGAAAGGTCAAGGCAGAAGGAAACAAAGTTGGGGGAAGAATGGAGTCCCTTTGTTCCTGAAAATTTCATGAACTAGGTTAATTGCTTCTTTTGACCTAGGAAAAAGATTTCTATGTAAGTTTATATAGAAGTGTTCTATATGAATTCTGGTTCTACCGATTACTAGCTTTTATAACCTTGGGGAAATTATATAACCCGTGCCTCAGCTTCCTCCTGTATAAATTCGAGGTGATAGTAGTACTTACCTTGAGAAATTGTTTTGAGGAAGGAATGAGAGAATTCTGGTGAACACAGTACCTGCCACTCAGTAAATGTTAATTAAAATTAGTACTGTTGTAATTTTTACCAGCCTGAACAAGTTAAAATCATGGATGCTGCTTATTTAAAAGGTTGATACTTATAGTCTCCCTTACCATAAAAACGTAGAAGAAATAAAATATTCTCAGTGCTCTGTGATTAAAATGGTAGTATTTTACAGTCTAGTATTGTAGCCTGCCACGTTATGTACAGATTTTGTTTGTATGTGGCCATACTGATGTCCCTATTTTACCTGATTATTCTTTGAAAGCATAACATATAGGACTTCTTAAACACGCCCTCTTATGGACTAAGGTCATATTCTTGGTAATAACCAATCAGAACAATTAACGTGAATAGCAGTTCTTAAATGTTGGGCTTGATAATGACTTTCCCACAATTGCTATTTTGGGTCCTTTCTTACTAGCCTGAGGAAATGACAAGATTGAGAAGCATGAACAGACAACTCCAGATAAATGTTGACTGTACACTGAAAGAAGTTGACCTCCTTCAATCTAGAGGTATAGACTTGATTATTTGGTAAACCATAAGTTATAGTGTGGTGTTTTAAGCTGCTTAAATAGCGATCATTTTGGTTTCAAAGATTTAAGAGGTAGTTTTTATCCGTTATAAGATGATAGTCCTGGTAAAAAGATCTCTCCACCCCATCCATGGTCATAGATCAGATTTGGGGGATCAAAAAATAGTTTTACTTTGTCAATTTCATCAAATTCTTATCATTAGACTGTTCTATGTTGTTACTCTGTGTTTATCCTCTTTTAGTCATTTACTGTAAATATTTTATAAGTTGATGGGTTTTAATTCTAAAACTTAGTAGGTTCATATTATATGGTAGTCATCTAAAATACTTGTAAAAAACAGGGATCCCAAATCAGAATATTAAATTTCTGTTTTAAAGTAAATTCCATATGCCATTTTTAATTTATCTTTTCTGGGTTTTTTGTTGTTGTTTTGCCTTTGTTATAGAAATGTACTAACTACTACAGTAGAAGCTCTCTTAACTGACTTTCATTGACCCAGCTCACCAGGTTAGAGATGCTCTTCATTTCTTCTGCAAAATATACTGACCGAGTCCATAGCTACTGCACACTCATGATAAGAGGCTGTATTCTGGCATGTCCATATACTATTGATTGTTCCCATCAGTGGAATTGTCTGCTTACCAAAAGTCAGTTGTGCCTGTTCCTAAACCTTTTTATGCCAGTTACTATACTTCTGTAATTTAATGTTTCTTAAACCGACATGAATGCAGGAGAAATAAAAACTAAAGGCAAATGCTTTTTAGAGACTCAGGCAAATCAAATAGGGACTAAATTAGATATGAGTGAAAATAACTGAAAAGAGTTAAGAGGGTGGAATCATAAAAATCTAAAAAAGATTCTGTCCTCAAATTAAGGGTTCTTAAAGTAGTTCTCTTGCTCCATTCTAACAAAGTCAAAACAGGAAATTATGTTATAAATCAGGGTTTTCTGCAAACTAGCCTGCTTCGTTTTGCAAAGTAAAGTTTTAGTGTAGCATAGCCACGCCCATTTGTTTACATATTGTCTTGGGCTGCTTTTGTGCTTCAACACTACAGTTAAATCAGGGCTCCCAACAGAGGCTGTATTATCCACAATGCCTAAAATGTTTATCTGGACCTTTACAGAAAAGGTTTGCCCACCCACTTTAGGTCATCACAGGTGTAGTTTATATAAAAAAGACAATATAGATTCGTCAGTCAACAGACACATACTGCTATGTTTCTATGTTTTGTTACAGTAAAGTTGACATGTAATTTTTCTTAACGATTCCATTTTATAAATGATCCTCCCTCCTTTTTTACTGTCCTTAATTATGAAAGCTAAGAGAGTTTCTACTGTATTTTAAGAGTATATAAAAATACTCCACTGCCAGTTTTAGGCAAGGTTAAATAGTAGAAGCAAGGGAACCCAAAAGATATGGAACTGTCTGAATAACAGAAGTAAATTTGAATGTGAAAGTTGAACAATCTAGTCAGGTGCCCTTAAATATATTTCCAGAAGCCTAGTCATAGTAATTCTTTCATTGCTTAAAGCTAGTAGTCTGTAGAAAGAATTACCGTGCATAATGTGTGGTGTTATACAAACTATTGCTGCTGCTGTATTAGGAGGAAGAGTGCATCAATTTTTTTTGCTTGTGTTCTTTGAAGCAAAACAAGAAACACAAACATTTGGTTAGGATATTTATAGTAAGCCTTATGGGTCTAGAGATTACATCATCAGCTATAACTTAAGTAATTGAAGAAAAACATATGCAGCATCTTAAAGCATAAAAAGATCCAATTAATATATCAAATAGCATTGTGGTTTTCATGAGCCATCATAGGAATTATTTTCAGAAAGTTATCTTAAAATAGCATATCCAAATGGGTAAGAGCATTTGTAAGAGGACCTGCAAGGGAAACCATGATTAAGATTTTATAAACAAAGACCTGTTTTTGATCTCCATGGGGCAACAAAGAGCTGGTGCGTAAGGATTTCTAAATCTACTTTCATAAGGGGTTCAAATGTATCCATTTTATACTAAATTCTACTCTTCCATGCTCTGGAAAAATTTTATATGAATTTCCAATCTAAACTTTTAAGCAAGACAAGGAATCTAGACATTTTCGGGGACATTTAGACTGGATGTAAATCAGTGCATGATTTGATAAAAAGCAGCTTTATTGTTGGTTATTGTGAGGAAAACTGTTATTGGAAAGAAAATTAAGTCTAGAACTATCAGTACCATATAGCATCCTCTGTAAATAAGTGTGGGTACAGTTATAAAGCTTAATTGGAATTGCGTAGAACAAGCATGTTACAGTGATAGGTTCACAGACGTGAATATAGGACCCAAAGCTGGCACTGGCTCAAAACTGACGTTGGAGGAGTCATGGCAAGAGATGGGGTTGAAACAGACACTACATCAGGGAAGACACTAACTAGATCAGGGAGTGAACACTTTAAGAGAAGTGAAAGTTTTTGTGGCAAGACAGAATTCTCAGGGATTGTTCTGTTCTGAAATTGGCACCATATCATCTTTTATCATTGATAAATCTGTAGGTGACACTTAAGATTCTCCTTGTCTTGAAGATATGAATCCATGAGCTGCTGATATAACAACTTGATTAATCTTTGCAAATTTATATATTTGGGTTCTTCCACAGTTGAATTTACAATAGATAAAATTTTAAGGTAAATTATGAAACACATGAAAGTGAGCTTTCACTATTTAAATCTTCTTTCTCATGGTTTGTTTATTAAAATCAAAACAAACAGAGAAAACAGTTCAGCCATCTTTTCATTTCTGTCCTCCATTTACCTCCCTGAATGCGCCACATACTTAATCATGCCTAAAGAGAATAGCTTTACAGTTAGAAAAACATTCCTTTAGGTGAACATTGTAGACAGACACGGGTGTGGTAGTTTGCTTGAGTCTTTTCTCACAATGATAAAGAAAACAGTTTCAGTGGGAAGAGGGTATAATGAGTTTTGAAACCCTGGAAAACTTTATTTCCCTATTTTTCTTTAACAAAAAAATTCAAATAACAGAAAGAGCCCTAAATGCCTGGTAATTTTATTTTCTTTATAGGAAACTTTGATCCAAAAGCCATGAATAACTTTTATGACAACATAGAACCTGGCCCAGTGGTACCACCCAAGCCATCTAAAAAAGGTGAGTAGGGAAATGTCACAAACATCATAGAAATAAATATGAAAGTTCTTTGGGAATTCAGTTATAGCTGAAGAAATATCTATTAACTTGTTCAGCATACAAAAAGTTACCATAATGTCTCCAAACTTCTAAAAAGCACTAAAATTAATAACTCTTGGAATTATTATCAAAAGTAATTAAATGGGATATACAATTTATTTTTAAGTTGAAACAGTGTATTATATAGTTATTATAAATTTAGCCAGCACTGTAAAAACTATAATCCTAAAACTATTATGTAAGAATGGAAAGTTTGATCTGCAGTAGATCTAAGATTATTAGTTAATTGACAAGCTACAAAAGAGCCCTTGTGTACTCAACAGGTGAGCATAACCATTAGGTCTTACATAAACCCAAGATTTGGAGGAATTGCTGTTGGATAATTGTAAATCATTCCTATGTAACATTAAAGGTATCAAAGCTCTTATTTTTATGTACCAAATGTTTAAATTTGAATTTAAACTTTTTGTCACCCCAATAAACTTTAATTAAAAAAAACACAGATACTGTGTTGCAACTTGTAAAAGAATGTACTTTAAAGCTCCGTACAGAGTATTTTATGTAATTTAATTAGAACCCGTTGTCCCTCTTCTAGAGCCCCCCATCCCCTTACCCTCTGGTAACCCCTAAACTATTGTCTATGTCTATCTGTTCTTTTTATTGTTTAATACTACCATGAATATTTCATCTGATCTGCATTTAAAATAGCCTACTGATTTCTAAAAATGGTACAAAGAAAAATCTTAGTGGATGACTACCAAATACCTGATTTGGTGCTGGGGCAACATTATATATAGTTTCAAGCTGAAAGTCACTGGATTATATATCATTGATCACTTTACCCACTTGGATTAATATATGAGTCTTTACACTTAGGGTCTACTAGGGAAGCATTACCTGTTAGCAAGGAACCACCCTATTTAAGGGAGTGCCTTACCAAGTTGATAAGAAATGGTGGACACTATGTCTACCATTAGCCACCTTATTAGCATAAACTCTAGTGTATGGTCTGAAGGGCCCACCATAAATAACAGACATTTCTATCACTTGGGAAATTTCAAGCATTGAGAGGTTATCTCCCAGGAGCTGGGGACAAAGCTGGACCTCTTTGGGCAAGGTCAAATTCTTTGCTACCTGATAGTTGAAACACTACTTAGAAGGAAATTTACAGCTTCAAATGCTAGTATAAGACAAAAAGATCTCAAATCAATGACCTAAAATTCCACCTTAAGAGAGTAAAGATAAGAAAAGTCAGAGATAAACAAAAATCAATAAGTTCTAATATCAACTGATCTAGGAGAAAAAGAACACAAATTACCAAAATCAGAAATGAAAGATGGGTTATCCATTAAAATAACAAAGGAATGTGATGAACAGCTATATATGCCAATAAAATCAACACCCTATTGCCAGTTCAATTCCTCGAGTCCCGCAAGGGATGGTGGGCTCCACCCCCTGCAACTAAGATTGAACAGGGCACCTTGAGCTGAGCTGCCGCTGAGCTCCTGCATGGCTCAGTTGGTTGGAATGCGTCCTCTCAACCACAAGGTTTCCGGTTCGACTCCCGCAAGGGATGGTGGGCTGTGCCCCCTGCAACTAGAAAACGGCAACTAGAAAACGGCAACTAGAAAACGGCAACTGGACCTGGAGCTGAGCTGAGCTGCGCCCTCCACAACTAGGACTGAAAGGACAACAACTTGAAGCTGAACGGCACCCTCCACAACTAAGATTGAAAGGACAACTTGACTTGGAAAAAAGTCCTGGAAGTACACACTGTTCCCCAATAAAGTCCTCCCCTTCCCCAATAAAATCTTTAAAAATATAAATAATAAATAATAAAAATTAAAAATTTTAAAAAACACTTATTTAAACTCAACACCTTAGATGAAATGGACACATTCCTTGAAAAATGTAACCTACCAAAAGTGAAAAACAAGATGGAATAGGAAATACTGTGTTTCCCCGAATAAAAGACCTAGCCGGACAATCAGCTCTCGTGTCTTTTGGAGCAAAAATTAATATAAGACCCAGTATTATATTATAATATAATATATTATATTATGTTATATTATACCGGGTCTTATAGTAAAATAAGACCGGGTCTTATATTAATTTTTGCTCCAAAAGACGCATGAGAGCTGATTGTCTTATATTAATTTTTGCTCCAAAAGACACGAGAGCTGATTGTCCGGCTAGGTCTTTTTTTCGGGGAAACACGGTAGTACTAGCTATATATCTATTAAAGAAATTGAGTCTATTATAAAAAATTTTCCCACAAAGAAAATTCTAGACCCAGATGGTTTCACTAGTGGGTAAATTCTAGCAAACATTTAAGGAAGAGATAATAAGTCTTACACAAACTCTGAGAAAACAGAGGCGGGAAAGCTTCCCGTTTTTTTTAATGGAGTCAGCAGAACTGTGATTCCAAAACCCAATGAAGACATTACCTACCCACCCCTACAGGTCAATACCACTCATTAACATAAAAGCAAAGAAATCCTTCATAAAATATTTACAGCCATGACTAAGTTGGACTTAGCTCAGGAATGCAGTATTAAAGTAAAGGAGAAAAAGCATATAATCATTTCACTAGATTCAGTTGACAAAAGAGCATCTGACAAAATTCAACAGCCATCCTAGATGGCATCATTATTTGCCAAGAAAATCTAAAGGTACTGAAAAACAACTATTAGAACTAATAAGTGAATTTAACAAGGTCTTGGGATGTAAGGTCAGTATACAAAAACCATATTTTTATACCATATTAGCAAGCAATTTGAAAATGAAATAAAAGATACCATCAAAAAACACGATGCATGAATACATTTAACCAGATATGTACACTGGAAACTAAAGAAGACCTAAACAAAGAGTAATATACCATATTCGTGATTAAATCAATATTGTTATGATACCGAGTCTTCCCATGTTGATTTGTAGATATAATGCAATACCAATTATAACTCCACTAGGCTTTTCTTTTTTTGGTAGAAATTAATAAGCTGTTTCTGAAATTGACAGGGAAAACACAGAAGACAGAATATCCAAAACAATCTCAAAAAAGAAGAGCTAAGTTGAAAGTCTTATGCTAATCAACTTTAGCACTTACTATAAAGCTACAATAATCAGTATGGTACTGGCATAGGGATTTAAAAAAAAAAAGACGCATTAGAGCTGATTGTCTAGCTAGGTCTTATTTTGGGGGAAACATGGTACATAGCGTTGGTCTCAAAGACAGAAGGCAGAATGACATATCTGAAACACTGATATCACCACTGCAAGAAAACTGAGTACACGGGTTCCAGGCAGCTGATCTATCACATTACCTCAAGAAATTTCTTTTTTTAAATGTATCATTTCATGAGTTTTAGCAAATGCATATACCCCTCAATATTCCAAATCCCTACCAATTTAGAATACTACCATCAGCCCAGAAAAGCTACCCCTGCCCTTTCCCACTTAATCCCCAACCTCAACTTCCAAAGCCTTTTTTTTTTTTTTACCACATACTAATTTAGCTTGTTCTAGAATTTCATATAAACTGAATCGCAGTATGTATTGTATTTGATTTCCTTCATTTGGCTCTATGTGGTTGAGATTCATGTATCAGTAGTTCAGTCTTATTGCTGAGCAGTATTCCTTGATATGAATATATCACAGTCTGTTTCTCCATTCACCTGTTGATGGACACCTGGGCTATTTACAGTTTTTGGTTATTATGAATAAACGTGGTATGACTCTTCTCATACAAGTCATTTTGTATCCATACTTTAGATTCTCTTGATGGGCTATTAGGGCAGGTGAATGGTTTTTGTAAGAAATGGCCAGGACATTATTTTAGCCATTCTGGTGGGTGTGAGATGGTATCCCAGGATTTTAATTTGCATTTCCCTCACATCTGCTCAAGTTGAGCATTTTCATATGTTTATTGGCCATTTACATACATTCCTTTGTGAAGTGTCTGCTCACGTTTTGCAGATATTTTCTCCCAGTCTGTGGCTTGCCTTTGTCACTTAATAGTGTTCAATGAAGGCTAATTTACCAATTTTTTTTTCATTGCTTCCTATGCCCTATCTAAAAATCTTTATCTACATCTAAGTTGCAAAGATATTCTATATTTTGGAAGCTTTGTAAGTTTAGCTCTTACACTTCGGTGTGTATGACCTTTCTCAAATTTTTGTGTATAGTTTGAAGTAAGGCTCAAAATTTATTTTTGTTTTTTTCATATGGATATCCAGTTCTTCTGGCACTGGTTGTGGGAAAGACTTCCCTTTCTCCATTGGTGCTTTTGTCAAAAATCAGCTGGCAGTGTAAGTGAGGGTTTACATCTGGGCAATCTATTCTTTTCCAATTATCCTTTTTTTTTTTTTTAAATAACAGCCTGAGCCCTGTCTGCACACATGAGTGCAGCAGGACTGGGCAGCGAGGAGGAACCACCATAATGCGTCTTTTGGAGCAAAAATTAATATAAGACCTGATCTTATTTTATTACAATATGATATGATACAATAGAACATAATATAATACCGGGTCTTATATTAATTTTTGCTCCAAAAGACGCATTAGAGCTGATTGTCCAGCTAGGTCTTATTTTGGGGGAAACACGGTATTTGAGGTGGGAGGTTCCTGTTTGTTTGGCATAGTTCTCAGCTGGGAATTATGCAAGGCTAGCATTAATGTGCCATTAATAACAAGCTTCATCTAGTTCTGTACAAGTACCTTTACATTAAAAAGGCTCTTTCCCATGGCACTTTTAATTCTAATAAAATTTGCTAAAACTAATAACAGATGTATCAAATTAGTTTTCTGTATGAAATCAATTTTGTTTTCTTTTAAACACTTACAGAAAATTTAAGGCTTTAATAAAACTAAATTGGCCTTTCCTGAAAGTTTGTCAGTACCACTTAAATTTAAAAAGGAAATAAAATGTAAATAACGGGTAGAATTGTTTTATCAGCTAGAATAAATGTCGTGGGGTTTTTACAGTTACATGCTAGAAACCCAAGTGGAATCAGGATGTTTATCTGAATAATAAGTGCCATAATTAAAGAGAGAAGGAGAGCTAGGAAGGGAGACAGAGAAAGCTTTCTGCGCCGTCAGATCCATGTCCCACCCCCAGCCCCATCATTATGGTGAGAGCACTGACCTTGGTGTCCCAGGGGTTGAGCGCTGGTCCTGCTGGTCTTCACCACCTGACCTTGTTCAGATCCAGTCTGTGCACCAGCGAGGTCATCAGCCCTGTAAAATACACAAGCTAAGTGAGAAGGGACAATGAGAAGAGTTATGTGATGCTATAAAGTACTTTACAAATGTAAGAAATAGGAACTTTACCAGTCTTTGGAGCCTAAGGAGACATTTAACTCTGCTTTTGTTTCCTCTGTCTGATAAGGAAGTGCTTTACTGCCTAAGCACTGATTTCCAAAGGTGGATTGTACTAGGGGGCTGCTTATGGACTTAGAACTAATTACAAAATGTAGGATCTTTTATTGGTTCTTAAGGGCAAATAATATGAAGTCTGCCACTTTTTGTTTTTACTTAATACAAAGGACTACTTACTAATAACCTATAAATTAATAGACACAATATTCTAGTAAGAAATTGGGATGCTTGTAGTCTGTTGAAAAGTGTCTCCTGGGCTTTTGCACAGGTAGGTAACTGGAATTTATTTTAAGTACTGCTTTGGTTCTTTAATGTTACCATTATTGTAAATGGGTTCTTTGGTTAGCCTTATATGGGTAGTGTACTTTTAACACATAATTTTCTAATAACTATTGCTTAATCAGGGAATTGCTAAAGTGTAATCTCCCAAATTTTGCTTCCACATAGACATTTAATTACTGAATTTGTACCCCTAACCCACTATAAAATGGAAAACTGGTGAAATAAGGCATTTATTCCAAGCAATTGGAGAGGATGGAAAAAGAGCCACTACTCTGTATAGGTTGTAAAAGCAGTGTTAAATATGGCACTTGCCCCCACAGTAAAATTAAAGGTAACATCAAGTATTAGAAGGGGTAAATACCTTTGCGCATCCCGTGAGCAATTTTTGTGAGCCTGTCCACTGTTCTAAATGAATGGCTTGATCCCTTCTTCCTGGCGTCTCTTCTCATGCAGACTCATCAGACCCCTGCACAATTGAGAGGAAAGCCCGAAGAATTAGTGTGACCTCCAAAGTACAGGTGGACATCCATGACACCCAGGCAGCATCTGCAGATGGTTTGTACTTGTGTGTCCTTTAAAGACACATGTTAACCCATGTAGAGTTATAAGGCTGACTTTTTACTTTAAAAAATTACTCTCTCTACGGAGTTTCTAAGGCTGCACTGTCCAACAGAAATATAATGTGAGCCATACACATAATTTAATATATTCTAGTAACCAAATTTTAAAAAGTAAAACAAGTGACTTTTAATATATTTTCTTAATCTAGTATATGCACGGTGGTATTTCAATATGAAATTGATATAAAATTATTGTGAGATAGTTTACATTCTTTATTTCATACTAAATCTTTGAAATCTGGTGTGTGTTTTACACTTGACAGCACATCTCAATTCAGAGTGGCCACAATTCAAGTGGACACCTTGGTGAACAGATTAAGATAATAAATAGTATCTAGAAAGCAAGGCCAAGTAAATGAAACAACTGGAAAGCTCTGGACTTTATAACTTTTCACTGAAGTTTTCTAATGCTTGTTGAACTTTATTGTGTGATTCAGTTAAAATAGGGTTTTTAGAAATATTGTACATATTTGAGTTTGTGCAAGTATTCTACTTGATATTTCTTATAAAGATCCCAGCCTAAGAACTAACCAAGTAGCTCTCCCTCCTTGAGTCTCTTTCTGTTTGAGTCTGTTTGTTGGGGTATCTCTTTCTCTGTCTGCTACTCTAAGTCTGTCTCTTTCTCTAAGAGCAAACCAAGCATGAAACTACATTACACTTCATATAGTTAAAAAATCCTTCTTGCTTTACCATTGGCATATTTCCCATTATTGGAAAAATAACAGCTATCTTTGAAACTGTAGAAAATATTTAGAATTTTTGAAAAGTTTAGTTGCATCCTTTTGAGCATTTTGTCTTCTATAGTCTAATTACTATAAATATAAACTAGTGATTAAATTGGTAAGTGATATTTATGAGGATGGTCATTTTTATGGAAATTTAGCCTATTAAAGGAAAAACCTATTTACTTCTGCTTTTATTTGTGTATAACTATACATTGCCTTTTGTTTTTATTTTCCACGAGGCCTGAAAATCTTACCTTCTTGAAATATTCCATTAAAAAGATTTCACACCTATAAATCAAATGAAAATAGACATCTAAAATGTCTTTCGGGTTTTAGATGCTTTTATTTAAACAGTACTTTCCTATGATGAAATGAGCAGTGTCTTTTTTAAGGACCAACGATAATTTAAATTAGGTACCTTTTAAATATCTTTTTTGATAAGTTACTTCAGAATAATTTCTTTTTCCAAATTAAATTGTTGTAGTATTGAGGGGTAGGAGAATATGCCACTCCAAAATGTGCCTATTTTGAGAAGCTGCAGGTGCAAGAGAAGCTCTGAAAACAAAGTAAAAGTTCTTTTGTAAGAGACATTTACATTTATAAGGCAATCTCCATTTGTAAGGGTGTCTCTCGGTACCTTAGCAATGGAAAAAGGCAGCTAGTTAAATCTACATAACAAGACTTATTTCCTGGGCTTTTCGTGGTAGACTCCCATAACCGGTTCCCCCAACATCTTTCTTTTGTCTTTACCTGGAGATGGTATTTATGGAAGAAGCTCAGGCATTTTCCGAGAGTTATGCAGTTTTCCTGGGTCTCTCTTTGTACACAGGAGATAATACATGTTATTAAACTTGTTTTTCTCCTGTTAATCTGTCTTTTATTACAAAGGGGCCTCAGCTAATAACTCAGAAGGGTAGACTTTTTTTCTTCACTTACAGTACTAAATAGTGAAGAGAGTTCCCAAGTGTTCTGAATTAATTAGGTTAAAAGAGGTTTTTCAGTTATGTAGTTTCAAAAAAAGAGGAGTTTGAAAAACCTCTTCATGTTACCACAATCTAAAATTTAAGGCTACTTTTGGAATTAGCATGGAAAGATGAAAGGTAACATATTAAGGGTTTCACATCTTAAATTTTGTCACTCTGTGATAACTACTTCATGAAATAAAAAGTCATCTGCCCTTGAAAAGTATTGTCAGTGTTTGGTTTGGGGGGCATTTTGTTCTTTTAAAAGGTTTTTAACAAGGTGATGATAGAATGGAGGAATTGTAATGGTGGCACTAAATCTTCTATTTTGAGATTTGGATTTCTGGTATAATTCGATTTAACAAGTGTAATTTAGCTTGGAACTTTCTTTTCTTTGCCTCCTTTCCATCAGATTTTAATGACTCTGTTTACTATATACAGAGGGTCCCCAAAAAATGTATGCACATTTTAAGAAAGGAAAACAACTATTAAAATTGTAATAATATATACCAGTAACAAAAGATGAATACAAGTCCTGTGTATACATCTTTTTGGCACCCCTGTATTTATAATGCATACCAGTTTTAATGTTTCTGTTTACTTCCGGCCTTGCTCGCCAGGCCCGGTGACTAAGGGAGGGGTTTTTGCATCTGTATGGGATCCACTCCTGGCTCCGACTTAATTCTACGCAACATGCAAAGTTTGCAATAAGCACCTTAACTGCACCCCACCCCATAGACAAAGCCGAACTAAATAGAAAATTCCACTACAAGCCAAAGAAATTTACCTCCTGGTTAGAGCAAGTTTTAGAAAATATAAAACGAGGCAAAACAGACTCAACGCAGTAGTTTCCAGCAGACTCTTCCCAGGCGACCCTCCTCTTCCTTTAATAAATGTACCTTCTCTATTTCTACCTGCCTGGTGAATTCCTTCCCGACCTGCGAGCGAGCAGCCACAACAGAAAATATTCTAATTAAAACTTTCCCAGATCGGTTTGTTTTGTTACCTGCTTATAGGAAGGCTGCTTACCTTAGATCATAATCTCATGTCCAGCTCAAAGGGAAGATTTCCCAGTGTTTACAAGTAGATTTTCGCAGCCTCCTGACCTTCAGATTCTAGGGTGAGTTCCATCTGGAGGTTTTTCGCCTTCTAGCCACTGATCCCACTTTCAGTAGGGACTGTTCCTAAAAGGCAGGATTTACAAACTAACTGTAGAAGCAAAGAGCCTTTGTGAGCACAACGCCAGAGAATGAGGACCAAGGAGGAGGAGAAGTTTCAAGGTGTTTTTGCCGTTGTTGCTTTAATAAAATCCCAAAGACCAACATAAGGTTGCCAGCATTTTATATTGCCAGGTATAGACATTTTAAACTAATATCTGAAAGACAATTTAATGCGAAAAAGGTAGGAAAGAATCTGAGAATACAAGAACCTTTCATGATTAAACACATGCCTATTGTGGAACTGAAAGCCTCCTGGAAGAAGGCACACATTTAATCAGATGTTTAAATACAGTAGGGCTGGTACTGTGGGCACGGGGGTGTGTGTGTGGGAGGTCACGGAAGGCTAAGGATGGCAGAATTCATTGAACGTGCTATATAACAATTCTCATTTTTAAAATTTGTCTGGAATATAGCATAACTATATACTATCTGTGGGTAATGAACCAGGAAGTAGTCTATGCTGCACCCAACAAATTGTTTAGAACAAAGTAGAACATACAGAGGGCACCAAAAAAATGCCGAAGGTGCCCCCAAAATGTATACACACTTTAAGATAACATCGCTTAAAATGTGTGTACATGTTTTTGGCACCCCTGGTATATCATAAAATACATGTCGTCAACTTTGTTTGGCTATGCATTTCCAGTAGCTGTGTTTACTAATTGGCTTTCACATTAGGTAAGGTGGAAGGTAACATATTAAGGGTTTCACATCTTAAATTTTGTCACTCTGTGATAAAAGCAACCCTCCCTTGCTTTGGGGGGGGTTGTTTTCAATTTCACTTTGGATTATGCTTGGAAAAAACTCAGTCTTTCTTTCAATCCCAACTTCCCTCAGAGCATCTTCCTGGCTCCACACAGAGTCCTCGGACACAACCCCGAGATGAAGACTATGAAGGGGCCCCATGGAATTGTGACAGCTGCACTTTTCTGAACCACCCAGCACTCAATCGCTGTGAGCAGTGTGAGATGCCGCGGTACACCTGAGTGCAGAAGAGTCTGCACCAAGTTGAGAGTGAAAAGACTTGGAGCACCCATAAGCAGAAAAGGAAACCGTGGGAATCTTCATCTGTCCAGACTCTTCATTTCAGATTACACAGGGGGGAGGAGGAATGATACCGAGGCTGCGTGAGCTCACTAAAAAGAAAAATGGGGAGGTTTGTGTTTTTTCCCCTTAACTCATTACAGAGAGACAGAAAGGGATACTTGAAACAGAGAAAGGATTCACTCCTAAGAGAATGTACACAGAATTGAAGAGTTCTTCTATGGAATCCCAATTATTCAAGTTACTGCTGAGTGGCCCTTATTTTATAAACTAGAACTTCGAATCATAGTGTGACATGTTACAGTTTATAAAGACAAACTGTGAATTCCCAGAGCAGACTTACCTGGTCACAGCTCTCTGGAAAACCAAGGCTCCCCATGCTTCTTCCCGTTGCTTCCTATCAAAGAGAAGAACAGGAAAAAGCACCCAGAATATGATTTGGGGTAGCAAAATAATAAGGGTATTTGTAATTGCTGCTTTTTTCAGGGGTAATTTCCAACACACAAACAAGACGTTTTAAAATGTGATTTGTAGCAGTCAGGAATTAGTCATATTGTGCCCTTTGTTCAAAAGTACAATCAGAGGGGAGAAGATCCCTTTTGCTTATACAATGATTCACCAAGCTATTATCAGCACTGGTAACTAAGACCTAATTATGCCACATATTAAGTTACTGCATGCTTTTATTAGGTCCTTGGTTTTCAAAATAACAAGTCCTTGCAAAGTAGGATTTTATGAATGACCTTCTTGTAAAACTGCGCTTTGCCAACAGCACAGTGAATGTATGCCAAATGTAAATCCATTCCAAAATCCATCTGGAAGTCCTGATCTCAGCTGTGTTTCTACGGGAAATATTTACAGAGGGCCTTTTTTTTTTTCTTTCCAATTTTGTGACGAATTCATGTTTACAGCACAGATAATATTTTGTGCCATAATCCTAACTTAGCTGAAAAAAAATCAATATTAGTCGTTCAATAAATATTTATTTGCACACATGTTAATAAACCAGTGTGAGGGAAATTACAGTTGGCCAATGTTTATAAAGTTGCACACTGCGTTATTTAGGGAAAAAGAGAAGGCTAGTCAAGAAATTTGATTAAGAGAAAGGTACATACAAAGGACTTCAAAACTAAGAACTTATAACACTGAGTTTGTTCAGGTAGTTCAGGTGATACTAAAGCACTCCTTTATTTAGGAAACCAGAACTTTAGGGTGTGAATAACTGAAGAGATAGAAAATCGTGTGATTCACTAGAATGCACCACTGAAAAATTAGTAATAGGACATTTAATTAAGGTCTCTACCATTGCTGAGAATTGGATTTTGGAATCTTCCCCTTATTTGGGTGAATATAAATAGCAATAAAATCGGTAAGTTTTCTAATCCTTAAAGATTTCACCTGCAGTTATAACTTTAGGAATACCCACTCTCCCATATCAGGTGCGTATACACACACACACACACACACACACACACTTCAAGCTGTCATTGTATTCTAATTTGGCAGTAATCTGGCAGACCTATAGAAAAATAGGTTGCACTTGATAACATAATGAAACCAAAGGTATAATAATAAATCATCCTAGTTTTCCATCAAAATCATACTTTCACACTCTACCTACAACTTTGAAAACATTTTTTCACATGGAAAATTCCCTACAAATATCCACTTGTTTCACAAAGTAAGCATGGCTATGTAATTACACTGATAAAACATCTCTAGTACAACTGTGAAAATACTGGTGAGAAAACAGTACTTGGACTTAAAAGCACTGACCTGAAAACAGCATTCTTGAAAGGCTTCTGTAACACTGGTGTCTGTCTGTCAGTCTCCAATAACAGCCTATCAGTCCTACTGTTCTGTAATATGCCGATGCCTTTGCCTTTGTATGGTTTCAGATCTCTTTCCCGATGGTCCACCCCACTTGGTACTAAGTAACAATTCAGGTGGAAAACATATACTGCTTGGTGTTCTAGCTAAAGGTTTACCAGTATTCTTAGTGATATGCTGAAGTGGCAGCAATTAACTTGGCAGTTGTCAGTTGAGAATGAAAGTAGCATGTATGAAAACCGTTTGATGCTTTATGAAAACCACGTAGATGACTTTAAAACTACTGCATGAACATACACATCCAGGTTACTAAGCTGTTATACAGTAAATGCATGGTTCCAGTTCTTCGGTGATATATCTAGTCAATCATTGTTTTCACCTGCCAGGGAAAGTGAGCAACCAGTCTATTTGATAGGTGTAGAGAGGGTGGGGTATGAGACATCAGAGATTGATTGATTTTAAGGAAGTTTTTTTGTGTGTGTTCATTTCTGCTTGTGCACAAGTTTCATATGCCAATATAGGCTGTATCCAGTTTTTAAAATAAGCAAAATTATTTGGTATGTTTAACTGTGTCTCATTATCAACTACTTCGTATTTTCAATTAAAGTTATTGGGCTGACAGTTATATCAACTACTTTTGTCTGTGACCAATTTGAACAAGAATTCAGTCAACTTGCAAGGTGCCTTTTCAAAAGGAGCTCCTAGTCAGACTGCTATGTGCAGACAATTGGCAATATAAGTGGTAGGATACAAATTGGATGGTGCCTACCTCCTGAGGTGCCTGTGCTCTTTGGATCAGTTGGTGCAGTTCTTTTTTCTAGTAAAAAGTTTTCTTACTTTCTTCTTAAAATGTTAGTTTGATGTATCTGGTAACACAGAGACCTGACTATACATTTTAAATTAATTCACTGTTTTGTAAACTGGGTCTTTAGAAGAGAGCACATTTACCATTTTGTTATAGTACATTGCCCCTTAAATTTTGGAGTAGGTCTGAAAAGTTTAAAGTGGTAATAGAGGAGCCTGAAACTTTTCTAGCAAGCATTGTAAGATGTTTCAAATTGATGATAACCTTGTTTGGGAGAGTGTAGAGGCAGGGAGTTTTAAAGAAACAAAGAAATGCATTGTAAAAAAAAAGGTAGTTTTAGAGCAGATTAAGGATGGTGGGGAAAGTGTTGCTAATTTGTTTATTTCCCTGAAAGAAATGGGATGTGTGATGAACAGTTTAATAATTTTTAAGGAGCTGGTCTCAATTTTAGTACTTAATTATTTTGTCATTGCTTTGTCCCGGTTCAGTTATCTAGGGTTCATATCCAACTTTCTGTGGCAACTCAAGTTTTATATAGTATTTTAAAAGATAATTGTAATGTCTTTGACAGTATAAACAAAAAGTGAGAATATAAGGCATAGAAAAAATTGTCCTTTGAAGATATCAATGATGTATCCTGGAATGTGAAGATGTCCCTTTATAGTTAAAATTGATTTATTTTAATATTGTAACCATTGTTCAGACTTTGAATGAGTTCATGTTACATGTTACAGTGTGCGTCTGTATTATCTGTAGACAAAGACAAATGACAATTGAAATGTTACTTTAGGCACTGTCTGTGTTGCACCACTACTGTATCTTCTTGAAAGAATTAACAGTATTTTCTTATTGTAAAAGTTAATTATGATGACGTTTTCACATTCACCAGACATGCTTTTTTTTTTCTTCTGTATTATTTGCATCCCCAAATATTTAAAACAAGTAGATTTTGCATGGCTTGGGCATTCAGAGATTAATAGAACGATGACACAATTTTAATTTTTAAAGCCATTCTGACTTCTTATTTATAATGACACCCAATGTCCATGTTTCCCTACTGTAAAAGAATTGATCAGTTTCTTCATTAAAACAGCAAAAACTTATTAAATCTTGTAAATATAATTTCTCTTAGATTTCTGTGTATGCTGTGAATCAAATTATTTTGAGGTGAAATTGTACAAAGGCATTTTCAAAGGCTATGCATGCATCGTACCTCCAAACAGTACATATTTGGAAAGTCAACGATTCCTCCAAAATAAATTAATAAACTAAAAGCAAACATTACATTCTGCATCTTTTCTGTGTTGTTAGAAATGGTTTACAATATCCAACTTGTCCTAGTTCCAACACTCATATTTCTGGACTGATATAGGCTGTCAGAAACATAATCTTTCATCACATTTCTGTTCCCCTATTAGAACGTAGTAATGTTAAATTTGAGGTATTAAGTATGCATTACTCTAATTTTAAAATTGGGTTAAAGTATGTATAAGCAAGTTTTATATAAAAGGTGGAATGTTAGAAATTTATGACTTTTTATTCCACTTCAATATGTTAACTTACAAAAGAAAGTAATTTTATTTTTTTCACCTTTATATCATTTGTAGTTTTTCAAAGGCAAATAATCAGAGGCCCTGAACATCATTTTGCTTGGGTCTGTAGTCAACCTTCCCTATTTTTGCACCACAGATGAATTACAGTAGATAGCCTTTTCAGTGATTAAGCATATTTAAAGTCAAAATAATGTCCACTACACTCTTTACTCTGTGAAAATTTGCTAACGTAGACAAGTACAGAAGAACTGTATAATGAGCCCCCATTTGCTCATTACCCAACTTCCAAAATTATCCATATATAAGCAATCTTAGTTTATCTATAGTCTCATCCACCACCACCCTATTTTGAAACAAATCTGACATCATAGCAAGTCACCTGTAAATAAACTTTTTAAACATAAGCACCATATACTCAGATCACATCTTAAAAAATAATTACCAAATATCTAGTGTTAAATTTCCCGTCTCACAAATGTACAAGCATATTTAAATAGAACACTTAAAATTGTCTCTTACATCTATAATCTGCATACACACGCACAGGGCACCAAAAAAATGTATACACATTTTGAGAAAGGAAAAAAAACTTAAAATTATGCTGATGGTAACCACTTTGAGCACCTCTTGTAATTGCAGAAGTCAAAATTGACTTGTATTCGCATTTTGTTATCAGTATATATTGAATATTACAATTTTAACAGCTTTTTCCCTTAAAATGTGTATACATTTTTTTGGTATCCTCTATATATATTCTCTTTCTGTCAGAAATCATAATGAAACTTCCCCTCGTCAGCTATTTGGTTACCCTCTACCACATCTTACAGTAAAGTAATGCATAGAAATAACAAAGATAACTTTAAAAATAGTACATGAAGTATTTTTCTTATTCCCCCCTCTTCCCCATCTCATCATTTCCCACATCCTGGGTTGTCCCTTTTAAACAACTGATTTATTTTGAAATAGGAAATTACTTCAAATATATTTCGTTACCACAATAGTGAGTCATTATGGTGCTCATTTTGGTAGTTAGAGAGGCATCTGTGAGAACTACATCATCTGTAATCCCACTATCTGCATAATGATTTTTCTAGGTATTGATTAGCTCAGTTTTCCACACATTAGTGTAGGGCTGACCGGTGCAGGACGCCCAGTGTTTGTCTCTCACCTGGCTTTTGTCCAAAGACTTCCTGACTTGACTTTGGCCTGTTGGCTTTTTTCTAGGGCACTGCCCAGGTGATGTTTCTGTTGGAGGTTTCAAAGATTTTAATAGGGTACGTAATATGTGGGTGAGATTTTGGGTTGCCAGTTCCAGATTCTCAGAGCGGTCAAACTATGTCATTTGTCCTTAAACAGTGGTGATGGGTGTGCTTTTGACGACCCTTCATGACATTCCAGTATTAAGAGAACTAGAAGGAGGGAAAAGTCAGGTGATGTAGCACTGGCTTCCCAAAGGTTTGCACTGTGATTTGGGAACAAAATGCTATCATGGTTCCCCGAAAATTAGACCTAGCTGGACCAGCAGCTCTAATGCATCTTTTGGAGCAAAAATTAATATAAGACCTGGTCTTATTTTACTAATAGTATATAACATAACAGAATATAATATATAGAGCTGATGGTCCGGCTAGGTCTTATTTTCAGGAAAACACGGTAGTTACTACAGTCTGTCTATATTACATACTTTTTTGTTTTGCTATATTTGTGCATTTTCTCAAGGCTGTTTTCAGGTAGTTCTGCTCCCTTGATCCAGAACCACTAACATTTATAGCCATTTCTAAATCCCATCCCTCAATTCTGATTTAATTTAAATTACTAATAATAGCTTGCTTTGTGTGTGCATGATTCAAAAAAATATATATTTGAAAGGCATTGAGGGCTGGGGAGAAAATTGGTATAACATTGAAATAGCTTGCATACCCTATACATTGTTGACAGTGAATCAAATGCTCACTTGTAGCAGGGGGACTCCTATTTCAAGATTACAATTTGAGTTTCTCTTCCCCAATTCTACTGAAATAACTAATGAAAACATTTTTAAGGGTTGGAAAACAGGAAAGACAGAATGCAGATGGGGATGCATGGAGGGCAGCAGCTACCAGTGTCAGCCAGCCCACAATTCCAGCCAACAGTGAAAGTCAACCTGCAAAAGCAGGTCCACACGATCCCCAGCAGAGCTCATGAAGACCCCCAAACTCTGAGAAGCAGGCAACTGGAAGGATCTGTGTGCTGGACAGGAAGCACAGAGATTACAGCATTTGCTTTCTGTCTCACTTGCACCACTGTCACTAAATAAGGAAGGCACTGGGGAGTGGTTTGGCCACACAAAGGGTGGGATGCACCAGTCACAGAAAACCTGGAGGAAAAACTGGCTTGGCCCAGCTGAGGATTCCAGGGAGCAATTTTCAACTCCGCACAGTAAAAGGCCTAAAAACGCAGCATCCACTGGTGCTTGCTTATTGAGTGGCTAAAAACAAATGCTTAGCAACAGGTTGAACTTCCTGGTCTTTACTCTGTAAGCCAGGAATTTCTAATGAAGAAAAATTAAGCTACAGGAGAAAAGAAAACTTTTTTTTTTTTTTTAAAGATTTTATTTGGGAAGGGGAACAGGACTTTACTGAGGAACAGTGTGTACTTCCAGGACTTTTTTCCAAGTCAAGTTGTTGTCCTTTCAATCTTAGTTGTGGAGGGTGCTGTTCAGCTTCAAGTTATTGTCCTTTCAGTCTTAGTTGTGGAGGGCGCAGCTCAGCTCCAGGTCCAGTTGCTGTTTTCTAATTGCAGGGGGCGCAGCCCACCATCCCTTGCGGGAATCGAACTGGCAACCTTGTGGTTGAGAGGACGCACTCCAACCAAGCCATCCGGCAGCTCAGTGGCAGCTCAGCTCAAGGTGCTGTGTTCAATCTTAGTTGCAGGGGGCGCTGCCCACCATCCCTTGTGGGACTCGAGGAATTGAACTGGCAAACTTGTGGTTGAGAGCCCACTGGGCCATGTGGGAATCGAACCGGCAGCCTTTGGAGTTAGGAGCATGGCGCACTAACCGCCTGAGCCACCGGACCGGCCCCAAAAAGAAAACTTTTATGCTTTCTTTTTCGTGATGCATTAAAACATTTGAGCAGTGCTCCAATAATCTTCTTACAAATTCCTTTAAAAACATTGAACACTTGGAAAAAGTATTCTGAAAGAAGGACCTAATTCTACAGAATTGGAGCAGAAGCAAAAACTTTAATTTCTAATTTTAATTACAAACAAGATTTACAGTAATGTCATATCTCTCAAAAAGGAGCAACCAGATCAGGAATGGGTGCTTTCAAATGAAAACTAATTTTTACAAAATTCTAAACTACAAACACAGGTAGTGAAACTTTAGAAAACTGAGTCAATAGAAAAATTATTCCAAAATTCAGAAGAAATGGATAAAGAAATGAAGAGCTAACACATAAGAAATGTGAATTCTAGGGCTGGCCCTGTGTCTCAGGCAGTTAGAGCTCTATGCTCCTAACTCCGAAGGCTGCCGCTTCGATTCCCACATGGCCCAGTGGGCTCTCAACCACAAGGTTGCTGGTTCAACTCCTCGACTCCCGCAAGGGATGGTGGTCTGCACCCCTGCAACTAGCAACGGTGACTGGACCTGGAGCTGAGCTGTGCCCTCCACAACTAAGACTGAAAGGAAAACAACTTGAAGCTGAACAGCACCCTCCACAACTAAGATTGAAAGGACAACAACTTGACTTGGAAAAAAGTCCTCGAAGTACACACTGTTTCCCAATAAAGTCCTGTTCCCCTTCCCCAATAAATCTTTAAAACAAACAAACAAACAAACAAAAAGAATTTTTTGACATCAGAATTTTCCTACATCTTTGTATAAAACCTGAAAACAACTTGCAGATTTTGACCTGCAATACAGACAAAATTGTGAATATTATAATCAGCTTGGTTAAATCTCCATAATAAAATTTTGTATCTCCCATGAACTAAATGTTCTTTCAAATGTCCCAAACATTTACAAAAAGAACCAAAACAAAACAAAATCAAGAAAACCTCGATTTTTAAAACAATTATACAGGTGACATGTTTCTGATTGCAATACATTAAATCTCAAAATTACTGAAACAAATCAATCACAAATACAAGTGTCAAGAAGTCTCGGGAACAATGAAGGTGATGCTGTACGAAAACATCTTGAATTAGAAATCTGAGAGAGACAATTATAGGATCTACACAGATAATCAAGAAGATTGTAGCTTTCCTAGCTTATCAAGTCTTGTCAATTTTATTCATATTTTTAAAATTTCTTATACAGAAGTTTTTGGGGGGCCAGACAAACTTTAGAATCTGTGCTGTTGTATCACAGAATGTTTTCATTTTTGGAAAAATTGGTACTAGAGTAAAAATAAATAAAAGAATAAATGTGTCTTTCTACCCCATCAGCATGCTAGTTTTCAATGGCACATATGAAGTACTCTCAGGATGAATGCTTAGGTACAAAGAATCAAAAGGTTACCATCTAAATAGCCCCAGTGAATGAAGCACTAGATTAACTCTTCCACTTGTGTTCGAAATATAACATATTCGAAATATAACTCTTCGAAAATAAACGTATTCCTCCAATTACAAGCACATATACCCACATCATTTTTTTTTTTTTAATGCCACATGAATTCTTATGACAGTGTTTTGTTTTTTGTTTTAGGAGTGAGAAGTGCCTAGACTATTAATGGTTAAGGATACTAGTTGTGGAGGGGGACTACCTGTCCTACCTACAACCAACTTGTGTAATCTTCTACAAATTGCTTTATTTCTCTCCAACTCAGTCACCTCATCTGTGAAATGTGGACAACAGCACTCTATCTTATTGAGTTGTTGTGAAAATTAAATGAATTATATTTGAAGCACACAGAATAGTTCCTGCCATATTCTTTTTTTTTTATTTTATTTTATTTTATTAAATTTATTGGGGTGACAATTGTTAGTAAAATTACATAGATTTCAGGTGTACAATTCTGTATTACATCATCTATAAATCCCATTGTGTGTTCACCACCCAGAGTCAGTTCTCCTTCCATCACCATATATTCGATCCCCCTTACCCTCATCTCCCACCCCCCATCCCCCACCCCCCTTACCCTCTGGCAACCACCAAACCATTGTCTGTGTCTATGAGTTTCTGTTTCTCATTTGTTTGTCTTGTTCTTTTGTTGCTTTTGGTTTATATACCACATATCAGTGAAATCACATGGTTCTCTGCTTTTTCTGTCTGACTTATTTCGCTCAGCATTACACTCTCAAGATCCATCCATGTTGTAACAAATGTTCCTATATCATCTTTTCTTACCGCCGAATAGTATTCCTCAAAAGCTGTTAGCGGGAGGCCGGATGGCTTAGTTGTTTAGAGCGCGAGCTCTCAACAACAAGGTTGCCTTTCAATTCCCACATGGGATGGTGGGCTGTGCCCCCTGCAACTAAGATTGAAAATGGTGACTGGACTTGGAGCTGAGCTGCGCCCTCCACAACTAGATTGAAGGACAATGACTTGGAGCTGATGGGCCCTGGAGAAACACACTGTTCCCCAATATTCTGCAATAAAATTTTTAAAAAATGTTCACATTTAAAAAAAGCCGTTATCTATTATCATTGTTATTATTTAAAAATTATGACTATTATCACAAAATATATGAAGCAAAATGACAATTGAAGGAAGAAATAGTTCTAAACCAGTTGGAGACTTCAATATAACACTTTAAATAATGGATGAAACATCCAGACAGAACATCAATAAAAAGAGAACTGGAACAACACCATAAACCATCTATTCCTAACATACACATAGGCCACTCCATCAACAAGAGCAGAATGCACCTTCTTCTTCTCAAGTGCTCATGGAATATTCTCCAGGACAAACTATCTGTTAGACCACACAACAAGTCTCAATCAATTTTAAAAAATTAAATCTTACAGAGTATCTTCTCCAACCACAATAGAATGAAATTAGAAATCAATAAAAGAAGGAAAACTGGAAAATTCACAAATATGTAGAAATTAACACACTCTTAAACAACCAATGGATTAAATAAGAAATCACAAGAGAAATTAGAAAACACTTGGAAATAAATGAAAAAGAAAACAACATACCAAAACTTTTAGGATGCAGTGAAGACAGTGCTCAGAGGGAATTTTAAAGCTAAAAATGCCTATATTAAACACACACAAACAGAGATCTCAAGTCAGTAACAATTTGAGGAACCAGAAAAAGAGCAAACTAAACCAAAAGCTAGCAGAGGGAAGGAAATAAAAACCAGAGCAGAGATAAATAAAGTGGAGAATAGAAAAATAAGAAACAATGAAACCAAAAGTTGCATCTTCGAAAAGAAACACATAAGTGACAAACCTTTAGCTAGATTGACAATGAAAAAATAGATACCTAAAATAAAAAATAAAAGTGGGGATATTACTGACGTTATAGAAATTAAAAGAATTATGAAAGCATACTATGAATTCAAATATATGGTGATGGAAGGAGAACTGACTCTGGGTGGTGAACACACAATGGGATTTATAGGTGATGTAATATACGATTGTACATCTGAAATCTATGTAATTTTACTAACAATTGTCACCCCAATAAATTAAAAAAAACCATACTATGAATGACTGCACATCCATAAATTACATAACCTAAACAAAATGGGCAAATTCCTAGAAACACACAAGTTCCCTGACTGGTTTAAGAAGAAACTGAAAATCTTGACTGATTCAATGTCATCACTTGCTATACGTCTGTTATCAAAAACCTTCCAAAAAGGAAAAGTCCAAAACCAAATGGCTTCACTGGTGAATTCTACCAAACCTTTAAAGAAAAATCAACACCAATTGTTTTCAAGTACTTCCCAAAAACAGAAATGGAGGGAACACTTCCTAACTTATTCTATGACGCTAGCATCACACTGATGCCAGATAAAGACATCACAAGAAAATTACAGACAATATCCTTTATGCAACAGATGTGAAAATCCTCAACAAAATACTAGCAAACCGAATCCAACATCACGTTAAAAGGATTATACTCCAGGACCAAGTGGGATTTATCCCAGGAATGCAAGAGTAGTTCACTAAAAAAATCAGTGTAATACATCACATTAAAAGAACAAAGGGGGGGGGCGGGGGGGAAAAAAAAAAGAACAAAGGGGGAAAACCTACCTGATCATCTCAATTGATGCAGAGAAAGCATTTGACAAAATCAACACCTTTTTATGATAAAACCACTCAGGAAACTATGCTTAAAAGGGAACTTCTTGGGCACAATAAAGGACATTTGTGAAAAAACCCATAGCTAACATCATACTCAATGGGGAGACTAAAAGCTTTTGCCCTAAGCTCAGGAACAAGATATGGATGCCTGCTTTGATCAATGCTATTTGACATTGTACTGGAAGTTCTAACCAGAGTAATAGACAAGAAAAAACAACATCCACAGTGAAAAGGAAGAAATAAAACTGTCTCTATTCTCAGAAAACATAATCCCAAATGTGGAAAATCCCAAAGACATGAAAGCAACCAAAGCTACTAAACAAATTCAGCAAAGTTGCTGGGTACAGGAACAGCACACACAAAAATCAACTGTGGTTCTATATCCTAACAATGAACAATCTGAAAAGGAAATTAAGAAAGTTATTTCATTTACAATAGCATCTAAAAGAATAAAATGCCTAGGAATAAGTTTAACCAAGGAAGTGAAAGACTTGCACACTGTAAACTATACAAAACATTGCTGAAAGAAGTTAAAGACATACATAATTGGAAAGACATCCTGTGTTCATTAATAAGGAGACTTACCATTGCTAACATGTCAATACTACCCAAAGTGACCTACAGATTCAATACAATCCCTATCAAAATTCCAGTAGCTTTTTTTTCCTCTTTTTTTCTTTCTCTCTCTCTCTCTTTTTTTTTTTTTTTTTGCAGAAATGCAAACGCTGATCCTGAAATTCATATTTCATTTCAAGGGGCCTGAATAGTCAAAACAATCTTGAAAAAGAACAAAGTTGGAGGACCCAACTTCTCGATTTCAAAATTTACTACAAAGCTAGAGTAATAAAAACAGCCTGGTAATGGCATAAGTTTAGACAATTAGATCAATTAAATAGAATTGAGAGTCTAGAAATATATCCATGTGTCTATGGTAAATTGATTTTTAACCAGGATGCCACATCCATTCAACTGGGGGGAAGAACAGTCTCTTCAACAGATGATGCCAGAGCAACTGGATTTCCACAGTAAAAGAATGAATTTGGACTCCTACCCCACACCTAAATATAGACGGTGCCAAAAAATGTATACACATTTTAAGAAAGGAAAACTGTATTAAAATTGTAATACTCGATATATACCGATAACAAAAGATGAACACAAGTCACGTTTGACTTCTGCAGTTACAAGAGGTGCTCAAAGTGGTTACCATCAGCGTCCAGACACTTCTGATTTCGGCTAACTACTGCTTGAGCAATGTTGACCAAAGTGTCCACTTGTATGCATTTTTTTTTTGGTATACACTTTTTTTGGTGTCCCCAGTATAAGAGCCCAAACCATAAAAATCCATAAAACTCTTAGAAGAAAACATACAGGTAGATCTCTAGGGCCTTGGATTTGGCAATTAATTCTTCGATATGACACCAAAAATATGAGCAATAAAAATAATAAAGTAAACATCAAAATTAAAAACTTTCGTGCATCAAAGGACATTATCAAGAAAGGAAAAAGACAATCTATAGAATGGGAGAAAATATCTGCAAATCATATATCTGATAAGTGTTTAATATCTAGACTATACAAAGAATTCCTACAATCAACAACAAAAATGCTAATTCGAAAATGGGCAAAGGACTTGAATAGAGTCTTTCTACAAAGAAGATATACAAGTAGCCAATAAACGCATGAAGATGCTCAACATCACTGGTCACTAGAGAAATGCAAATCAATACCACTTCAAACCTATTAAGATGGCTATTAAAAACAAAAAACAAAACAAAACAGAAAATAACAAATGTTGGCAAGGATATGGAGATATTGGAACACTTTGCTGTACTTTGCTAGTGGGAATCTAAAATGGTGCGCCTGCTATGGACAACAATTTGGTGGTTCCTCAAAAAGCTAAATATTAAACTACCAAAAGAACTGAAAATGGGCTCAAACAGATACTTGGACATCAATGTTCACTGTAGAATTATTCACAATGGCCAAAAGGCAGAAACAACAGAAGTGTTCATCAGCAGAGGAATGGATAAATAAAATGTGGTGCATACATACAATGGATTATTCAGCCATTTTCTTAAAAAAAAAAAAAAGGAATGGGGGCGGCTGGATGGCTCAGTTGGTTACAGCGCAGGCTCTTAACAACAGGGTTGCCGATTCAACTCCCCCATGGGATGGTGGGCTGCGCCCCCTGCAACTAAAGATTGAAAAGGGCGACTGGACTTGGAGCTGAGCTGTGCCCTCCACAACTAGACTGAAGGACAATGACTTGGAGCTGATGGGCCCTGGAGAAACACACTGTTACCCAATATTCCCCAATAAAATTAAAAAAAAAAAGGAATAAAGTTTTTATACATGCTACAACATAGATGAACCTTGAAAATATTATGCTAAATCAAATAAGCCAAATGCAAAAAGACAAATATTGGATGATTCCACTTATATCAAATATCTAGAATAGGCAAGTTAAGAAATTAAGAAAGTAGATTAGAGGTTACTAGGGGCGGGGGGAAGGAGAAAATGAGAGCAATTGCTTAATGATTACAGAGTTTCTGTTGGGAGTGATGAAAAAGTTTTGGAAACAGAGAGTGGGATGGTTGCACAACATTGTGAATATAATTAATGCCACTGAATTATACACTTAAAAATGGTGAACATGGCAAATTTTGTTGCATCTATTTTACCATAATAAAAAAAGAATGGAAAAATATATATGGGACCTCTGTTTCATAAATGCAAATAATCAGGTCCCACCCTCAGGAGTTCTGATTCAGTAGAACTCAAGAGTGGCTCAGAATCTTCATTTGAATAAGCCACTCTTCTCCCCCCACATGATTCTGATACAGCGAGTCCCAAGAGCTCTCTTTGAAAAGCACTGGTAGTGTTCCTGTGTTTTAAGTATCACATGAGCTCCTTCCTTCATGGAGATCTTAACACCTAAAATTCTTATTTGAACCTTAAGTGGAAGGAAAGCTTTTATCAAAGATGACAATTTCTTACCATTGTATCAAATTCTATTTGTTCAGAAGGGTGGAAAGTGGCAAGGAACAGTGCTTTGATGCCCTATTTCCACTTCGCAGAGACCACCACTGTTATAGTATATTGTGCGCTCTCCAGAAAGGAAGAGGACTTTGGGAAAGCAGGGATGTCTAAAAGCTTTTGATCACGAATCCCATTTCTTCCTGACTGATACCTGCAGAATGAACGTTCCATGAAATACTCTTTGGGACATGCTGAACCATATAACATACACACATATGGTATTTGTAAATGCCTATCACTTCTGTCCCACATGTTGTCAATTAGCACTTGGCTTTTTCTCATCCCTTCTCTATTCCTCCTTCTATTACAAGCACTTGAAAATTTCCCAGGCAGCCTTCCACTAAGGCACTGGGTGCCATTTCAGTTCAGTCAATTCGTGTGAGATTTGGATGACTGAGGAGAGACAAAGGATCTTGCAGCAGGGGTAGCTGACAGTTTGTAACAGATATGAATTTTGACAGTGACCAGATCCCACACATCATCACTATTTAGTCACCAGCTTTTGGAGAATGGTGTGGAAACAACTAGATGCTTATCTAGAGTCTCCTGGACTTGCCTCACTCTACATCTCAGTTCCATCAGTGTGATTTGAAATACGATGGCAGACCCCCCCAAACTTCTATTCCTCCAGCCTTCCCAATGACTGTGATCGTGTGAGCATCGACCTCCCTGTACGAAATAACTTTCTGCTGGCATAACTAGTGGTTTCCATTTCCAACTGCACTGCTACAATTTCTGGAATACCCACTTCAGATGACTTAAACTTGCATCATCTGGCATTTCTTCCTTTCCTGGAAAATCCAAGTTATTACGTCTAGTAATAAATCTATCAGTTGCTATATTTCAAAATGCTAAGGAATGTTATGTATATGAACTTCGATAGAGTCCCCCCAAAAATCAACATCATGATTTCTTTACAGAACAAATAGATTTCTTCCATCCTTTAAAAATATTTTTTACTTGAGCCAGACTACGTCCCAAGTCCCAGCCAAATCAGTTGGCACACCATTGTCCCAAAGATGCTGAGATCAGCTCAATGCAAATGCTCCCATATAAAGATTATTTCTTTTTATTGGGGAACAGTGTGTTTCTCCAGGATCCATCAGCTCCAAGTAGTTAACCTTCAATCTTTAGTTGCAGGGGGCGCAGCCCACCATCCCATGTGGGAATTGAACCAGCAACTTTGTTGTCCAGAGCTCGCGCGCGCTCTAACCAACTGAGCCATAAGGCCACCCAAGATTATTTCTTAAAAATACGGTTGGAGGAGGGTAGAACTAGCAGGATTACGTCAAGTAATTCCTCACTGTCTCAGTAGGACTCTAAAGCAAGGATGCAACATGACAGTCTATCTCCTCTATAGATTCTGAACCCCAAACCCCAGCTTCTTCTAAAACGAATAAACTAAAGGGGATAATACTTGAGGTAAGAAAAGGGATTTGAATAAGGGAGGCAAGCAGAGCACCAAAGGCAACTTACACCCAATTTACTACTGTGTTTCCCTGAAAATAAGACCTAGCCGGACAATCAGCTCGAATGCGTCTTTTGGAGCAAAAATTAATATAAGACCCGGTATTATATTATATTATATTAACCTGGTCTTATATTACATAAGACCCGGTCTTATATTATAGTAAAATAATATTAATTTTTTGCTTATATTAATTTTTGCTCCAAAAGACGCATTAGAGCTGATTGTCCGGCTAGGTCTTATTTTCAGGGAAACACGGTATTTTGTCTGAAGCCCTCCAAGTCAATCCACTCTTTATACTGTAAGGTCTTATTTATTGAGTACTTACAATATGCAAAATACCATGCTTTGTGCTTAGATTGCCTCACTGAAATCCTCACACTAATCTTACCATTACCACCATTTTACAGGTAAGGTCGCACAAATAATGGACTGCAAAGCCTGGACACAACTCCCTGTCTACCTGACCTTTTGCTGCCTCCCATCTTTGGCTTACACGTCACAGAATGATAACCCTGGAGACATTTTCTTTCAAAGACAACTTGCTCTAAATTAGCAGAATATACAATTATAAAATGAAAAGGAAAAGCCAGTGAAAAAAAGTCTGTTCAGGAACTAACCTCTCAATCACCTCACTGGCCAAAGGAGCAGAACTAGCCCCAAACAGTTTTCCTTAGAACCTTAACTAGGGTAAGAAGAACAGGAACAATAACATTAAATTAAAATAAATAAAATAAAATTTAGAAAGGGCAGTATTTTAAAAATTATTTCAAAAGATGGGGACCAAACAAATATTTAGCCTGAGCCAGCACTCCCGGGCAGCTAAGCCATGGGCAGAATCTCCAGACCCTAACCCCTTAGGGCCATCCCAATACACAACTCCAGGGCTGTGACAGAAATGGCCCTAGTGCACAAGGCAGCCATTTCTCCCCATCTTTTCCCCCTTTAACCTCCCTCACTCCTTTTCCCTTTTCTCCTCTAACCTCCCTTTTTCTCCTTCCCCATGGTTTAAGGACTACTTGTGGCTATAGTAAAACTGACAAAACAGGGAATGCACAAAGAATTATTCATATTTCTTTATTCCCATTTTTTTCTCTCCTTATCCATCAATTACCCTTTCATTTTACTGACTCATTTCTCAGTCACCCTTCCCCTTAACATTTATATGTCAAGATCCCATTTTATTAAACACTTCAAATAACATAGTTTTCATTAATGGAAAAGGAATATGGTCAAGCAAGAAAGATACGGGACCTGCTTCTCTCCTTTTCCTGTTTCTCCCTCAATATATTCAGTATTCAAGAAGAATATAAGAAAACCAATATAGGGGCGGCCGGATGGCTCAGTTGGTTAGAGCGTGAGCTCTAAACAACAAGGTTGCCGGTTCAATTCCCACCTGGGCCAGTGAGCTGCACCCTCCACAACTAGATTGAAGGACAATGACTTGGAGCTGATGGGCCCTGGAGAAACACACTCTTCCCCAATATTCCCAAAAAAAAAAAAGTAAGAAAACCAATACAGAATATTTCTATTAAGATTGTTTTATCTAAAATTCTTATACTTTCCACCAACTGGATTATCACCAAATGGGTACCTACAACAAGTGTCCAACATTCCTTTTAGTGAGACAAAATGAGGTTGACTACATAGTACAACATTCCTTTTCCCATCACTCGGGTGAAACATGAAAATAACCACATGAAGGCTGAACTTACTTGGGTTAACGACTAACAACACAAACTTTAACAGCCTGGTGCCCCAAAATGTTTTGGGATGTTTAATCATTTTTCCTCACTTGTGGTTAATGCTATAACTTCTAGCCAAAAAAGAATGAAACATTAAAAAACTATGTTCTCACATTTGAAAAAAAAAGTGGTTGGAATTATCAATCCTTGTTTTGGATACAAAAGGTAAAGCAGGGCCAGCCCGGTGGCTCAGGCGGTTAGAGCTCCATGCTCCTAACTCCGAAGGCTGCCGGTTCGATTCCCACATGGGCCAGTGGGCTCTCAACCACAAGGTTGCCGGTTCAACTCCTCAAGTCCCGCAAGGGATGGTGGGCAGCGCCCCCTGCAACTAAAATTGAACACGGCACCTTGAGCTGAGCTGCCACTCAGCTCCCAGGTGGCTCAGTTGGTTGGAGCGCATTCTCTCAACCACAAGGTTGCTGGTTCGACTCCTGCAAGGGATGGTGGGCTGCGCCCCCTGCAACTAGCAATGGCAACTGGACCTGGAGCTGAGCTGCGCCCTCCACAACTAGGACTGAAAGAACAACAACTTGAAGCTGAATAGCACCCTCCACAACTGAGATTGAAAGGACAACAACTTGACTTGGAAAAAAGGCCTGGAAGTACACACTGTTCCCCAATAAAGTCCTGTTCCCCTTCCCCAATAAAATCTTTAAAAAAAAAAAAAAAAGGTAAAGCAAATGATAGGCTCTGAATTGGGGACTTTTCCTGCAAAATATTATGTTCTTCTTCCTCCTCTTGAAAAACAGATGCACAGATCATACCAACATGTTCAAAGGTTCAGTAATGGAAAATGTTCTGTTTTAAAAATGTAAAATATGCCTCGCTAGGAAGAGTTATGTGATAAAATTCGTTCCTTGGGTCTTGGCCTTCCTTGACAGTTCTCAGCCTCTCTTCCACTTTGCTAATCTATGTCACTGAGGTCTCAGCATGCCTCCGCATGGAAGGCAAACTTAAGATGCCTACAGAATAGACTATAAACCTAAAGTAAGATACTGGAAATTTTAGCTATGTTCATCTATCCACATGGATGGGCTGCTTTGCCAAAATGTTTATATATACTTCAGTTATACAGATATTAAGTAGTGAATATAATGATTATTTATAGACACATTAATGTATAGGAGTACCATTAGGTTTTAAACTGCCATATCATCGCTTAGAATACCAAAATTTATTCTACAGAATTGAAAACCTTATGCTGTGACTTAAGAAGTGCCACATTAATTACAGGCAACTGAATATAGAAGACGGTCAACTACAATTGAGAGGATATATGAATTTTGAAAGAACCAAAAGTTGATCAGCTAGCCATTATGCACTGTGTTAAATTTAAAGCAGATGGAGCCGGCCCGGTGGCTCAGGCAGTTGGAGCTCTGTGCTCCTAACGCCGAAAGCTGCCGGTTGGATTCCCACATGGGCCAGTGCAAGATGGCTCAGTTCGTTGGAGTGCGGGCTCTAAACCACAAGGTTGCCAGTTCGACTCCTCCGACTCCTGAAAGGGATGGTGGGCTGGGCCTCCTGCAAATAAGATTGGACACAGCACCTTGAGCTGAGCTGCCACTGAGCTCCTGGATGGCTCAGTTGGTTGGAGTGTGTCCTCTCAACCAAAAAGTTGCAGGTTCAACTCCCGCAAGGGATGGTGGGCTGCACCCCCTGCAACTAACAACGGCAACTGGACCTGGAGCTGAACTGCGCCCTCCACAACTAAGACTGAAAGGACAACAACTTGAAGCTGAATGGCACCCTCCACAACTAAGATTGAAAGGACAACAACTTGTCTTGGAAAAAAATCCTGGAAGTACACACTGTTCCCCAATAAAGTCCTGTTCCCCTTCCCCAATTAAATCTTTAAAAAAAAAATTAAAGCAGATGAAGCTTAAACGAAACATATATTCTAAATATTGAAGCATTCTCTTGCATACGCAAATTACCACCTCTTTATGACTAAAGGTTATTTACCTTAAAAGAGCATGCCACCCCTCTATTTCTACACAATCTTATTCAGGAGAGCCAGATGAAATTACATCTGAAATAAAATGATTTGGTCAATCAGTTTGTTTCCTATGCAGCAAATCCTGACTGAACTCAAAACCATTAATATAAAATGATGCCATGGTATTATACTACAGTTATATAATATGTCATAACTGGGGGGGAGTGGGTGAAGGGTTCATGAGACTCTATGTACTATTTAGCTGCTTATTGTGAGTTTACAATTATTTCAAAGTAAAAAAAACTTTAAAAACGATATCAAAGGTTTACAAAGACTTTAAATTGTCATTGTAATAATTATGTATGATATCAGATGGTCACTAGACTTAACAGTGACCACTTTGTAAGTTATATAAACGTCTAATAACTATGTTGTACTCCTGAAATATTGTATGTCAACTGTAATTGGGGGGACGGAAGTCTGGAAAAGAATACAGACAAGCAAACAGGTAATTGCAACATGACCTACAATATGCCATAACATAAAAAAAGTCATCAAATTGTCTTAGAAACTAAAATAAACTACAACCCTGCTCTACAAAGTGGTTCATTGAATGCTACATCCAGACCAGATCTTCTAGTTTTCACAATGTTGGTACTAACCCTCATTTATAAAAGAATGCTCTGTAAGGCTGACTTTCAAAAATCTAAATTAGACCAAAGTGGACCTTATGTTAATACTAATACAATGGAATCACAATTTGATTTCCACTTTAATTTTTTAAACCTAATTATAGAGATTTCCTCAACAACATACCAAAAGTAACTATTTCATTACTCCTTTCTCAGTGTTTTTTTTTAACTATGGCATTAATCCAATCACTAAAAAGAAAGGATAATTATGTAACATGACACAACGGTTACTTATCACTACAATGGCAATCATTATTATTATTTTTTAAACTTTTACTTATTTTAAGTGTGTTTTTCCAGGACCCATCAGCTCCAAGTCAAGTAGTTGTTTCAATCTAGTTGTGGAGGGCGCTGCTCACAGTGGCCCATGTGGGGATCGAACTGGCAACCTTGTTGTTAAGAGCATCGAGCTCTAAACAATTGAGCTAACTGGCTGCCCCTATATAAATCATTAAACTAACATGTTCTGTACCTTGAATTTATACAATGTCATACGTCAAACATTTCAATAATTAAGGGAAAGGAAAATAAATTTAAAAAATAAAAACTGGACTGATGTCATCAAAATGGTGGCATGAGGCCGGCCCTGTGGCTCAGGCGGTTAGAGCTCCATGCTCCTAACTCCAAAAGCTGCCGGTTCGATTCCCACATGGGCCAGCGGGCTCTCAACCACAAGGTTGCCAGCTGAATTCCTCAAGTCCCACAAGGGATGGTGGGCTCCGCCCCCTGCAACTAAGATTGAAAATAGCACCTTGAGCTGAGCTGACTCCCGAATGGTTCAGTTGGTTGGAGTGCAGGTTCTCAACCACAGGTTGCCAGTTCAATTCCTCGAGTCCCGCAAGGGATGGTGGGCAGCGCCCCTGCAACTAAGACTGAACACGGCACCTTGAGCTGAGATGCCACTGAGCTCCCAGATGGCTCAGTTGGTTGGAGTGCGTCCTCTCAACCACAAGGTTGCCGGTTCGAGTCCCGCAAGGGATGGTAGGCTGTGCCCCCTGCAACTAGCAACAGCAACTGGATCTGGAGCTGAGCTGTGCCCTCTACAACTAATACTGAAAGGATAACAACTTGAAGATGAACGGTACCCTCCACAACTAAAATTGAAAGGACAACAACTTGGCTTGGAAAAAAGGCCTGGAAGTACACACTGTTCCCCAATAAAGTCCTGTTCCCCTTCCCCCAATAAAATCTTTAAAAAAAACAAAAAAAAAAAAAACTAAGACAAAAAATAAATATAAATAAACTAAGAACTTGAAAATAATTTCTGAAAGTAGAAAAAAATGGCATTTAGTGTGATTTTGTCTAGATAACTTGGGAAAACACTATTTTTGAGTCAAAAGTAGATGTAAAATATAAATAGTATAAAATCAAACAATATGTTATAAGTTAATCTAAATTTTGTAAAATTATCAGGTGTATTAGTGTCCTTAATATTAAATAATTAACTGCTGAGAAAAAATAAATAAATAAATATCATACTTTCTTTTACATAAACTTAATGGTAACCACTCAAGAAAAATCCAGAACTGAAATATATACTGCAATAAAAGAAGAAACAGAGGGAAACATCATAGAATACCACCACACAGAAATAATAGACAACAACAAAAAGGCAAAGAAACAATGGAGACACAGCCTTACCAGAAAACTAAAGATAGAATGACAGGAAATCCTCACATATCAATAATCACCCTAAATGTAAATGGACTGAACTCACCAATAAAAAGGCACAGAGTAGCAGATTGGATCAAAAAACTAAGCCCAACCATATGCTGTCTCCAAGAGACACATCTCAGCTACAAGGACAAGCATAGACTCAAAGTGAAAGGGTGGAAATTGACACTCCAAGCAAACGGTATCCAGAGAAAATCAGGTGTAGCCATACTGATAACGGACGAAGCAGACTTCAGGGTGAAAAATGTAACAAGATACAAAGATAGACATTTCATAATGACAAAGGGGACTATACAACAAGAAGATATAACAGTCAGCAATATTTATGCCCCCGATCAGGGAGCACTGAAATATATCAAGCTACTAGTAACAAAATTAAAGGGAGAAATTGACCAAAACACAATTATACTAGGGGACTTAAATACATCATTGACAGCTATGGATAGATCATCGAAACAGAAAATAAATAACGAAATAGCAGCCCTAAATGACACATTAGATGAAATGGACATAATTGACATATATAGAGCACTTCATCCTAAAACATCAGACCATACACTTTTTTCTAGTGTACATGGAACATTCTCAAGGATACACCATATATTAACACATAAAACTAGCCTCAGCAAATTTAAGAAGATTGAAATCATACCAAGCATATTCTCTCATCACAAGGTTTTGAAATTGGATATCAACTGCAAAAAGAAAGCAGGAAAAACCACAAATACGTGGAGATTAAACAACATACTTTTAAAGAACGACTGGGTCAAAGAAGAAATTAGAGGAGAGATCAACAGATACATTGAAACAAATGACAATGAAAATACATCCTACCAAAATATTTGGGCTACAGCGAAAGCAGTTTTAAGAGGGAAATATATACCATTACAGGCCTATCTCAAGAAACAAGAAAAATCCCAGATAAATAACCTCATGTTATACCTTAAAGAACTAGAAAAAGAACAAATGAAACCCAGGGTCAGCAGAAGAAAGGAAATAATAAAAATTAGAGCAGAATTAAATGAAATACAGAACAAAAAGACAATAGAAAAAATTAATGTGAAAAAGAACTGGTTCTTTGAAAAGATTAACAAAATTGACAAACCCTTGGCTAGGCTCACTAAGACAAAAAGAAAGAAGACACTAATTAACAAAATCAGAAACGAAAAAGGGGAAGTTATCACGGACACCACAGTAATACAAAGGATCATCCAAGAATACTATGAAGGACTATATGCCACCAAATTCAATAATCTAGAAGAAATGGACAAGTTCTTAGAAGCATATAGCCTTCCTAGACTGAACCATGAAGAATTGGAAAATCTAAAAAGAGCAATCACCAGTAATGAAATTTAATCAGTCATCCAAAACCTTTCCAAAAGCAAAAGCCCGGGACCAGATGGCTTCAGTAGTGAATTCTACCAAACCTTCAAATAGGGTCTAATACCAATCCTGCTCAAACTCTTCCAAAAACTTGAAGAATACACAGTACTCCCAAACTCATTATATGAGGCCAACATTACCCTGATACCAAACCTGGTAAGGACAACACAAAAAAAGAAAACTACAGACCAATATCTCTGATGAATACAGATGCAAAAATCCTAAACAAAATTCTAGGAAATCAAATGCAACAATGCATTAAAAAGATTACTCATGACGACCAAGTAGGGTTCATCCCAGGGGCACAAGGATGGTTCAACTTCCGCAAATCCATCAATGTGATACATCACAGAAAGAAAATAAAGGACAAAAATCATATGATTATATCAATTGATGCAGAAAAAGCATTTGACAAGATACGTCAATTTATGATTAAAACACTCAATAAAATAGGTATAGAAGGAAAATACCTTCACATAATAAAGGCCATATATGACAAACCCTCAGCTAATCTCATAATTAATGGTGAAAAACTGAAGCCCTTTGCTCTATGTTCAGGAACACGACAGGGCTGTCCCCTATCACCTCTGCTTTTCAACATAGTGCTGGAAGTCCTCGCCAGAGCAATCAGGCAAGACAAAGAAATAAAAGGCATCCAAATTGGGAATGAAGCAGATAAACTGTCACTCTTTGCCGATGACATGATGCTATATATAGAAAACCCTAAAGACTCCACCAAAAACTATTAGAAACAATCAACGAATACAGTAAAGTTACCGGCTACAAAATCAATGTACAAAAGTCCATTGCATTCCTATATACTAACAATGAAACCTCAGAAAAAGAAACAAAAAACAGTTCCTTTTGTAATTGCAGCAAAAATAAAATACCTAGGAATAAACTTAACCAAGGATGTGAAAGACCTATATGCTGAAAACTATAAGACATTTTTAAAAGAAATTGAAAAAGACACAAAGAAATGAAAAGACATTCCATGCTCATGGATTGGAAGAATCAACATAGTTAAAATGGCCGCATTACCCAAAGCAATATACAGATTTAATGCAATCCCCATCAAAATCCCAAAGGCATTTTTTAAAGAAATAGAACAAAAAATCATCAGATTTGTTTGGAACCACAAAAGACCCTGCATAGCCAAAGCAATCTTAAGAAAAAAGAACAATACTGGAGGTATCACACTCCCTGACTTTAGCTTGTACTACAGGGCTAAAATAATCAAAACAGCATGGTATTGGCAGAAAAACAGACACATAGACCAATAGAATAGAATTGAGAACCCAGAAATAAAACCACATAAATATGGACAATTTTTGACAAAGAAGCAAAAAACATACAGTGGAGAAAAGACAGCCTCTTCAATAAATGGTGCTGGCAGAATTGGAAAGCCATGTGCAAAAGAATGAAACTGGACTGCTATCTGTCACCATGTACCAAAATTAACTCAAAATTGACCAAAGACTTAAGCATGAGACCTGACACAATAAACTGCATAGAAGAAAACATAGGTACTAAACTTATGGACCTGGGGTTCAAAGAGAATTTTATGAATTTGACTCCAAAGGCAAGGGAAACAAAAGCTAAAATAAATGAATGGGACTATATCAAACTTAAAAGCTTCTGCACAGCAAAAGAAACCATCGACAAAGAGGCAACCAACTGAATGGAAAAATATTTTTGCAAACAGTGCCTCCGATAAGGGGTTAATATCCAAAATATACAAGGAACTCATGAAACTCAACAACAAAAAAACAAACAACCCAATTGAAAAATGGACAGAGGACTTCAAGAGACATTTCTCCAAAGAGGACATACAAATGGCAAAGAGACATATGAAAAAATGCTCAACATCACTAATCATCAGAGAAATGCAAATAAAAACCACAATGAGATATCACCTCACCCCAGTCAGAATGGCTATCATCAACAAGACAAATAGTAACAAGTGTTGGCGAGGCTGTGGAGAAAAAGGAACCCTCAGACACTGTTGGTGGGAATGCAGACTGGTACAGCCACTGTAGAAAGCAGCATGGAGGTTCTTCAAAAAATTACGAATAGAATTACCGTATGACCCAGCAATCCCTCTCCTGGGTATCTACCCAAAAATCTGAAAACATTTATCCATAAAGACAAGTGTGCTCCAATGTTCATTGCAGCCTTATTTACGGTGGCCAAGACATGGAAACAACCAAAATGTCCTTCGATAGATGAATGGATAAAGAAGTTGTGGTATATATACACAATGGAATATTATTCGGCGGTAAGAAAAGATGAAACAGGACCATCTGTGACAACATGGATGGATCTTGAGATTATAATGCTAAGTGAAATAAGTCAGACAGAAAAAGCAGAGAACCATATAATTTCACTGATATGTAGTATATAAACCAAAAACAACAAAGGAACAAGACAAACAAATGAGAAACAAAAACTCATATACACAGACAATAATTTAGTGGTTACCAGAAGGTAAGGGGGGAAGGCGGTGGTAGATGAGAGTGAAGGGGATCAAATATATGGTGATGAAAGGAGAACTGACTCTGGGTGGTGAACACACAATGGGATTTATAGATGATGTAATACAGAATTGTACACCTGAAATCTATGTAACTTTACTAACATTGCCACCCCAATAAACTTTAATTAAAATAAATAAATAAATAAATACATACTATTTACTTTGTAGAAGTAAAATTATGGTCTTAAAATTTGCATGTATTTGTGCTATAGAGGGTGTGAATGTTTGGCACATCCTGATTTCAAACTATATTACAAAGCTACAGTGACCCAAACAGTATGGTATTGGCATAAAAACAGACACATAGATCAATGGAACATAATAGAGAGCCCAGAAGTAAAACCATGTATACATGATCAATTAATTTACAACCAAGGAGCCAAGAATATGCAATGGAGAAAGCACAGTGTCTTCAATAAATGGAGTTGGGAAAACTGAACAGCCACATGCAAAAGAATGAAATCGGGCTACTATCTTATACTATACACAAAAATTAACTTAAAATGGATTAAAGACTTTAACATCAGACCTGAAACCATGAAATTCCCAGAAGAAAACATAGGCAGTCCTCTCCCTGACATCAGTCTTGGTGATATTTTTTGGATTTAACACCAAAAGCAAAGTTAACAAAAACAAAAATAAATAGGTGGGACCACATCAACCTAAAAAGCTGTACACCACAAAGGAAACCATCAACAAAATGAAAAGGCAATCTACAGACTGGCAGAAAATATTTGCAAATCTTATCTGATGAGGGTTAATATTAAAAACATATAAAGCAATCATACAATTCAATAGCAAAAGAACAGTCCAATTAAAAAATAGGTAGATCAGAAAATATATTTTTCCAAAGACATACAGATGGCCAACAGGTACATGAAAAGATGCTCAACATCACTAGTACTCAGAGATATGCAAATCAAAATCACAATGAACTATCATCTCACACCTATTAGCATGGCTCTTATAAAAAGACACTAATTCAAAGAGATATCTGCACACCATGTTCACTGCAGCATTATTCACAATAGCCAAGATGTGGAAACAACCTAAGTGTTCATGAATGAATGAATGAATGAATGAATGAATGAATAAAAAAATGTTACATATATACATAATGGAAATTACTCAGCCATGAAAAAATTTGTGACAACATGAATGGACCTTGAGGACATTATGCTAAGTGAAATAAGTCAGACAGAGGAAGATAAACACCGTATGATCTCTCACTTATACGTAGAATCTAAAAAAAAAAAAATGCTCCTAGATACAGAGAAGAGATTGATGGTTGACAGAGTTGGGGGAGGTATGCATGAAAGGTCAGCCAAATGGGTAGTCACAATGTACAAACTTCCAGTTATAAGATAAATAAGTCATCGTGATGTAATGTACATCATGGTGACTATGTAGTTAATAATACTGTTTGTATATTTGAAAATTGCTAAGAGAGCATATCTTAAAGTTCTTATCACAAGAAAAAAATTCTGTAACTATGTAGGGTGACAGATATTAACTAAACTTAATGTGGTGATCACTTTACAATACAGACAAGTACCGTATCATTATGTTGTACATCAGAAATTAATATAATGTTCTTTGTCAACTTAAACCTCAGTAAAAAGAAAAATTGCATGTGCTTGTGCTGTTAGGTATATGAATCTTTGTCCATCCATAGAGAAACATAGGACAAGAAAGATGGATCCTGTCTATTTAGATTGTCGCTTTTTCCCAGAATCAGTGCGTACCTCAATAAAATTTCTTATAGAGCATGTCTTACTTCCCCAATTGGAAACTAACTCTTCTACATACTCTCTCCCACGGAACTGAAATGAAATAAATGAAGTAATGTGTATTGTAGGTGTCAGTGTGTGTCTACATGTATCTTGAAATGTTATCACCACTTCAAATGTGTCTGATTTTTAGGGTCTTTTGAATTGTTTCACACACACAAAGTAAGTTTAGAATTCTAAACCATGGCTGAAGTCCATGGTTCTAAAACCAAGCTACAAGTGATTATGATTGTTTACAAAAGGAGGGTTGGTAAGCATTGGCAGCAGATGAATTTACAACTGTGTGAGGTTAGGACTCTCCAATGAACTGCTTTTTTATACTGCTGAGTTTGATGTAACCCTCACAAGTGGGTATTTTGACAAAAGCATCTGCTGATCTCATTTCTGGTCTCTAGGTCTCCACTGAGGGAGCTCCATGTCTCAACTCCAGCAATGGAGTGGAACTTAACTGTCTCTGCCCTAGAAAACTGATGAGATTTTTACACCTCAGCTTTGAGCAGATGACCTTTGTCCTTGATTTGGCCTTTAAGGATGTTTGCCTAGAGCATGATACCTGATGATTGGGTCCCCTAAGATTGCTTGAGTCATGGAACTTCCATTGATGGATGGATTGTTGTTTTAGTCCCTTTATTATCTTTTCAAACAAATATGGATGACGGATATTTGACTCCCCAACCTTCTAAGGCACAGTGCTGCTGTACAGAATTAGCTCTTGCTCAGATTTCACCCTAGTCTGCCTGAATCAGAATTCATGGATGGTAGGGCCCAGGAATCAATATTTTCACAAAGCTCCTTAGGTAGTTCTAACCTCCAGCCACGAATTAGAACCACTGCACTAGACTAGCCTAGCCTGTTAAAAGTGTCTAAGGGCAGACGGGTAGCTCAGTTGGTTGGAGCGTGTCCTCTCAACTACAAGGTTGCCGGTTTGACTCCCACAAGGGATGGTGGGCTGCGCCCCCTGCAACTAACAACGGCAACTGGACCTGGAGCTGAGCTGCGCCCTCCACAACTAAGACTGAAAGGACAACAACTTGACTTGGAAAAGTCCCGGAAGTACACACTGTTCCCCAATAAAAGTCCTGTTCCCCTTCCCCAATAAAATCTTAAAAAAAAGAAAAAAAGAAAGAAAGTGTCTAAGCACTAGGATTTTGTTCTCCTGACACACCACCTACTTCCGTGATATATGTGAGCTTCTGTGTGCATGAAGCTATTATCTCAACAATTTGATTTTTCCAATACCGTGGGACTGGGGCTCTTTCCCTATGAGACCTCTACGTGTATCTTCATTGGAAATGAGTCACAGACTTGGTCATCAAGATATATTTGTCCTGCAGTACCCTCACATCATTAACTCTCTTTTTCAACTCTGAAAAAAAATTATTTTTATTTTTATTTTTCCAGGACTCATCAGCTCCAAGTCAAGCAGTTGTTTCAATCTAGTTGTGGAGGTTGCAGCACAGAGTGGCCCATGTGGAAATCGAACCAGCAACCTTATTAAGAGCACCGTGCTCTAACCAACTGAGCTAACCAGCCACCCCCTGAAAATTTTTGTACTGCCATTTTTGACACCAGAGTCAAATAAAAAGAGTGCTCTCCCTCACCTTCTATCACCACCTCCCCCACCCCATGCTTATTTTCCAATTTTAGCTTCAGAATTCTGGCTTGTTTTCTGATAACCACTTATTGGGACTGCTATAAATACATTACCTTTGTGTAATGGACACTCTTTCCACATGGAACATTCTAGGTTTTCTCATAAAAATCGAACAAAAAAATGTAACTGAGCATTTTGACTGACTTGCGGCTGGAACTTGAATCTTCTGGTAGGTAGATTTAAGCAACACGTTTCTACCACCTAATTCCATCCCGATTTACACACTGCTCAGGAGCAACTTAGAACAAAAGAAAACTCAACCGATGTCTCCATGTCCTCAGGTTCGATTCATTTTCTAGAATAGCCACAGAACTCAGAGAAACATTTTACTTACTAGATCACCAGTGTGTTACAAAAGGATATAACTCAGCAGCAGCCAGATGGAAGAGATGGGTAGGGTAAGGTATGGGAAAGGGGCACAGAGCTTCCATGCCCTTTCCAGGGGCACCACTCTCTCCACATCTCCATGTGTTCACCAACTCCCAAACTCTCCTTTTGGGTTTTTATGGAGGCTTCATTACATAGCCATGATTGATTAAATCACTGACCCCTAGTGACTGAAGGAATCTCCAGCCCCCCTCCCCTCCCCTGGGGTCTGGGGATGGGACTGCAAGTTTCAACCCTCTAATCACGTGGTTGATTCCTCTGGCAACCAGTCCCCATTCTTAGGTGACCTAGGGGCTTTCCAAAAGTCACTTCATTATAACAAAAACACCTTTATCATCTTTGTCACTTAATTCCAAGGGTTTTAGTATCTCCGTGCCAGGAAAGTGACAAAGATCAAATATATATTTCTCATTATCAATCATAATATCACAGATAGCAAGAAAAGAATTACTTTAATGAGAGAGGATAATATGGATCTGTTTCCCTATATGAGTTATTGATGCTTTATAAAAGTATATAAATCTTAAGCACACAGCCTGAAAAATTTTACAGTATGTAGATACTCATGTAACATCAAGATATGGAACATTTCCAGCACTTAGAAAGAAGGCCCCTTAGTTCTCCCCAAAAGATAACCATTATTTTATCATTATAGATCAGTTTTGCCCAGCTTGACCTTCATATAAAGTAATCATATGGTTTGTGGATTTCTGGTGGACAGGACAGTTTTTTGTTTTTAAACTTTTTATTTATTTTAAGTGTGTTTTTTCCAGGACCCATCAGCTCCAAGTCAAGTAGTTGTTTCAATCTAGTTGTGGAGGGCGCAGGTCACACTGGCCCATGTGGGGATCGAACTGGCAAGCCTGGTGTTATGAGCATCACAATCTAACCAACTGAGCTAACCGGCCACCCCTGGACAGGACAGTTTTAAACTAAGATTGCTGTAGCCTAGAGGACATTTAATGGTGAGATTCAAGAAAAGAAAAGTAGAATATAAGGAGTCCCTTTCCAAATCATACTCACTCTGGAAGTGCTCTCCTACCAAAAAAGCCAGGTTGAGCTACAAAACCCTTCTCATAGCAGTTAAGGAAACCACTGCGTATTTGTAAAGGGGGATTCAGTCAGAAGTATAGTCTCATTGGAGGAGAGTGAATGCTTAATATTTCAGTGTGACATGCATCTATTTGCAGAGACAAATAGGATCGATACAAGCTATCATGATTAAGACAGTCACTGGTTTATAGATGATGTAATACAGAATTGTAAACCTGAAATCTATATAATTTTACTAACAACTGTCACCCCAATAAATTTTTTCTTTTTAATGAAAAAAAAAAAAAAAAAAAAAAAGACAGACACTGGGGTTTGTTGGAGACGGAGAACCTTCGTAACCAGGATGTCCACAATGCACTGATGAATCCCAAGGGTTCAGAATAGTACTTGGCATCGTAGAGGTTCAAAACAAGTTACCCCAAGTTGTGCCACTGTGCTATGTGGACTATTTTGAGCTAAAGGCAACTGAGACCCCAGGGCTCAAGAGAAACTTCTGCCCCCACCTTTTGACTATTTAGGAAAATTTTAATTAGGGGCCTTGCCCATAAAAGAAGAGTCATCACCAGAAATAACTTTTTATGACCGATCTGTAGGGCAGGGCAAACCTCTAATTACTGAACATTTGCTCTTCTTTTCCTGTGATGACCTTCCTCCCCTCTGACGCCCAAGGTACCTTACCTCAGCCATAGTTCAGAATGTCATATATACTTCATTTTAACTTTATGTCTCCAAACCTCTAATGTATGCAGGGTCTCTGACTCATGTATGTGAGTTTCCCATATGTACGTATGTAATTAAATTTGGATATTTTCTCTTGTTACTCTGTCTCATGTAGATTTAATCATAAGACCAGCCAAAAGAACCTAGGAAGGAAAAGGAAAGTTTCTTTCTCCCCACAGATTGTAGGCATTCAACAAATATTTGATGAAAGAATGTTGAATTAAATGAATAATGAATAAGCTCGAAAGAATACTTCTACTGAAATTACCATATTGTATTTCTACCACCCAGAAAGTGGGAATAAGTTGAAGAACAATGGCACTTGTTTTTGTGAATCTTCAACTTTGCTTTTTAAAAATATCCCAGTTCTAATTTTCTTTCAAGCAAATAACCATTAAAATAATATGAATATAATTCCCTAAGCATAATTCCCTAAAACATAATTCTTAGTTTTGAAATACCTAATAGCCCCTCAGCTTATTGGTTCAATATTTTCTATGGGTACTGGGGCACATTTTCCTGGAAAACTGTTAAACCAGTATTATTTATTAAATGGCTTGATTTGGATATCATCATAACCTGCAAGTATTTTAGGATCTGAAATAGAATTGTATAATTTTTTTCGGTAAAACACACACTGGATGAATTCTTAGAATTAAAATGATGCCATAATTAAATGCACTGTGGTATCCAGGGTTGGATTCTGGAACAGAAAAAGGACATTAGTGAAAAAAACTGGTGAACTCCAAATAAAATCTGGAGTTTAGTAAATGATGATAATGTACAAATACTTGTCTCTTAGCTTTGACAAATATACCATGGTTATATGTAAGATGTTAACATTAGAGTGAAAGGTATAACGGAAGTCTGTACTATCTTTACAACTTTTATGTAAATCTGAAATATTCCAAAATAAAAAGTTGCTGTTTTTTTTTTTTTTTTTAAGTAAATCAGTAAACCCCACTAGCCTTTGCTCTAGAAGATCATTAACATTTGCCATTCACAGGACCTAACGATGTCTGACAATTAAGTTCAAAAACTCATCCTAGATAAAGTGCTCATTGCTCATACATCATTGCTGAATATTACTACAGTCAACTTCAACTTGGGAAGCTATGCACCAACGCCAGCCCCTAGTCCACCCTTCAAAGCAATTTTGGAACTCTTTTTCTGGAATGGCCATCAGAGCTGTTGTCGTATTACCCTTGAGTCCTGAATGTCATCAAAATGTCTTCCTTTCAATAGTTTCTTTATCTTTGGGTAAAGAAAGAAGTCACTGGGGGCCAGATCAGGTGAGTAGGGAGGGTGTTCCAATACAGTTATTTGTTTACTGGCTAAAAACTCCCTCACAGACAGTGCCATGTGAGCTGGTGCATTGTCGTGATTCAAGAGCCATGAATTGTTGGTGAAAAGTTCAGGTCGTCTAACTTTTTCATGCAGCCTTTTCAGCACTTCCAAATAGTAAACTTGGTTAACTGTTTGTACAGTTGGTGCAAATTCATAATGAGTAACCTCTCTGGTATCAAAAAAGGTTAGCAGCATCGTTGCAACAAGTTCACACACTTAATTGTCAGACCTTCATATTAAGCAGAATTAGACTTTCTAACCAGTTTAGTAATATTAAGGGAGGGAAAAGAAAAGGATCCCTTATACTTCTTTTATCATAGGAACACACACCTAAAAATATTCTTGTTTCGTTAAATATACATGCACTGATATATTTTAAACACTTGTGCTCACAGGTGTTAAGGAGTGGTGAGGGTGGGAAGGAAGAGGGTTTGATTACAAAAGGGCAACATGAGGGATCCTTGTGATGTTGGGAACATCCTGAACCTTGGCTGTAGCAATGGGACATAATTATGGTATACTGTATATACTATAGTTTTGCAAGATGGAAAGAAACGGAAAAAGCTACACAGGCTCTTTCTGTATTATTTCTTAAAACTGCATGTGAATTTACAGTTGTCTCAAAATAAAATGTTTCATTAAAAAGACAGAAACAAAACGTAAAGAAGAAAAATAGTTGTACTCAAACAAAATGTGATAATGCTACAGATATAAGATTTGATAATTATGAGCCATTATTGATTTTGATTTCCTTGGTCAAAGTAAACTTGTAAAAAGAAGAAATTATTAACTTCTTTTCAGAATGGTTAGAAATTTTTCTTTTCCAATTTATAGTTTATAATAGGTAATGTAACCAAAAGGCTCATCATCCAAATGTTAGACAAAAGCATAGAATGAAAATTGGCCCCGCCACCTTTCGTCACCTGTCCAGTTCTCCCCAGTGACAACCCCTGTAACCAATCCTTGTCAAACTCTTCCAAAAAAAGAAGGAAGGAAACACTTCCAAACTCATGTTATAAGGCCAGCATTACCCTAATACTAAAGCCAGACAAGGAGAGTACAAGAAAATAAAATTACAAGTCAATATCCCTGATGAACATAAATGCAAAAATCCTCAGCAAAATATTAGCAGTACATTAAAAAGATCATACACCATGATCAAGTGGGATTTATTCCTGGGAAGCAATGTTTCCACACACACAAAACAATAAATATGATATACTACATTAGCCAATTAAATGTTAAAAATCATATGATCATCTCAATAGATTTAGAAAAATCATTTGACAAAATCCAACATTCTTTCATGATGAAACCTCCCAACAAATTAGGTACAAATGGCAATGTACTGCAACATAATAAAGGCCATCCATGTATGACAAGCGCACAGCTAACCTCATATTCAATGGTGAAAAGCTGAAAGCTTTTCCCCTAAGTTGAGGAATAAGACAATGATACCCATGCACCACTTTATTTAACATAGTACTAGAAGTGCAAGTCAGAGAAATTAGGCAAGAAAAAGCAATAAAAGACATCCAAGCCAAAAAAAAAAAAAAGAAGTAAAACTGTCTATGTTCAGAGATGACATTCTGTTCAGAGATAAAATATTGTGTGTGGAAAACCCTGAGGACTCCACCAAAAAACTGTTACATCAATGAATTCAGGAAAGTTGCAAGATACAAAAATCAGTTGCATTTCTGTACATTAACAATGAGCTATTAGAAAGAAAAACTTAAGAAACAATCCCATTTACAATAGCATCAAAAAGAATACAATACCCAGGAATAAATTTAACCAAGGTGGTAAAAGATCTGTACACTGAAAATTATAAAACACTGTTAAAAGAAATTTAAGAAGACACAAATAAATAAAAAGATATGTGTTCATTCATTGGGAGAATATTGTTAAAATATCCATACTACCCAAAGCGACCTACAGATTCAATGCAATCTCTATCAAAATTCCCATGGCATTTTTCACAGAAATAGAAAAAATATGTAATCCTAAAATTCGTATAGAACCACAAAAGACCCAGAATAGCCCAAGCAGTCTTGAAGTCTTGAGAAGAACACAGCTGGAGGCATCACACTTTCTGATTTCAAACTATATTACAAAACTATAGTAGTAATCAAACAATGTGGTATTGGCATAAAAACAGACACATAGATCCATGGAATAGAATACAGAGCCCGAAAATAAACTTCTGTATATATGATCAATTAATTTATGAAAAAGGAGCCAAGAATAATGGGAAAAGAATATTTCTTCAATAAATGGTGCTGGGAAAACTGGATATCTACATGCAAACGAAAGAAACTGGACCACTATCTTACACCATACCCAAAATTAACTTAAAGTGGCTTAAAGACTTGAATGTAAGACCTGAAACTATAAAATTCCTAGAAGAAAACAGGGGGTAAACTCCTTGACATTGGTTTTGGTGATAATATTTCAGATTTGACACCAAAAGCAAAGATAACAAAAGCAAAACTAATAAGCGGGACTACATCAAATTTAAAAGCTTCTGCACAGCAAAGAAAACCATCAACAACATGAAAAGGCAATCTACAGAAAGAGTAAATATTTGCAAACCACATATTCGATAAGGAGACAATACCTAAAATATACAGGAAACTGATATAACTCAAAAGCAAAAAAAAAAAAAAAAAAGGTAACCCAATTAAAAACTAGGCAAAGATCCTGAATAGACCTTTTTCCAAAGAAGATATACAAATAGCCAATACGAAAAGGTGCTCAGCATCACTAATCATCAGGGAAATGCAAACCAAAACTCCACACCTGTTAGGACGTCTATTATCACAAAGAGATAAGTGCTGGCGAGGATGTGGAGAAAAAGCAACCCTTGTACACTGTTGGTGAGAATGTAAATCGGTGCAGCTACTATGGAAAACAGTATGGAGGTTTCTCAAAAAATTAAAAATAGAACTCCCATATGATCCAGCAATCCCATTTCTGGGCTTATATCCAAAGGAAATAAAATAACCAGATTTTACATTCCCATTAGAAATGTATGAGGCTTCCAATTTCTCCATATCCTCATCAACACTTGTTATCTGTCTTCCAAAATATACTTAACTCTTGGATGGAAACTATCTAGAAAAGACCCCAACTCCATTCCATCTTGTTTATTGTGCGGCCAGTTCCTTAGGTTGTCCTCATCTGTAAATAGGGGATAACAAAAATATCTATATCATAGGGTTATATGAAGAAGAAATGAAAATATTTTCATTGGAATACTGCTTGGCCATAATACCATATTTTGCCATATATGATGTGCTCCCATGTATAATGCACACCCACGTTTTTGGCCCAAACTTTCAGGAGGAAAAAATCTTTTGTTTTAATTTTTCAATTCAAAATTTTATTTGTTTACATTTAGGCACTTGTTTTTGTATTCTAAAAAGGAATTTCAGCATTTATTTTTTAACATATTATGGTACAAGAAATTTTATGTAACAAATAATTACAAAACACAAGAACAGATACAAGGTACAAGAACTTTTATGTACCAGTAACAAATGTACGATATTTACACATCATAGAAGGCCAAGAACTCTTCATCGTTGCAAGTTCGTCGTAAGTTCAACAAAACCAATTATCATATTACAGGGTATTATTTTGCATACAGATATCGTTATTGATTTCTAGAGTTACACTTTTAACTCATAAGCATAAGTAAAAGAATTAAAAACATTTATATAGATACAGAATTAGTACTACCCACGTATAATGTGCGTCCTTATTTTTCCCCTCACAAATTTGGGCAAAAAAGTGCACATTATACACAGCAAAATACGGTAAATTCTTAAAAACCATTAACTATTATCATTATTATCATTATTATAATTATCTATTATGAAAAATATCTTTGCCTTTTCTCAAGATGGTTTCTAATTTTAAATCTACTAACTTCTGAGTGATGTTCAGGTTACTCATATCATTTTCAGTTTGTGAGCGTGTTAGGCAGGAATACTTATTCATTGCTCCTGATAGAGCTTTATATTTGGAGAATCAGTCCATTAAAGCAATATTCCTGGCCTTTCTCTGCTCCTTTACCGAGGGCAGTGATTTATCTGGGAGAAAGAACTTGCCATCTTGACAATTTTTTCTCCCTGTCCTGAGGCACTTCCTTCCCACAGAGGGCATACACTACTCTACTCTGCTCTGCTCCCTCCCCGCTCCCAGCCCTAAATTTCACAGTGGCCACACCCCTCCCTCCAGAGAGTGGCCTGAAGTCATTCAATTCAGCCAGGGGCTGTGAGTGGTTGTGTAATTCTCAATCTGCAGCTCAGGAACATCAGGCTCAGAATCCAGGCGATTTCCTCCAGGCCAGGCCTAATCAGTAATTACAGTAACAGTTTATTCTCCTTCTGCTTTATTCCTGGGCCAGTCACTTAATTGGTTTTCAACTTGAGTGGGAGATTGAACAGAAGGAGGTTATTATTGATCTCCCTCAAACTCTAACACACATCTATTTTTGTCATACCCAAGATTGTAATTTAAGTAATTTTTTTCAGAATCATTTACAGGATCTTTAAGGCTTATCAAATTATAAAAGAATAAACATGTAGAAATGGAAATATAAAAGTGAAAAATGCACTAACGTATTGTACTTAAGTCCTTTAGAAGCAGATTTTATCAGTTAGCTATTGCTGTATAACAAACTACCCCAAAATTTATTGGCTTAAAAGAACAATCATTCATGTAGCACAGGATTCTGAGTCAGCAATTTGAGCTGAGCTCAGTGGGAAAGTTCTCCTGCTAGTCTTGGCTGGGTTCACTCATGTTTCTGTGGTTAGCTGCCAGGGTGGCTGAGGGCTATTTGGTTTTGGGGGTTGCTCAGCTAGGACAACTTACCTCTGCTCCATTTTGTCTCATCCTCTAGCAGGCTAGTCCTGGCTTGATCACATAGTGGAGAAAGGGTTCCAAGAGCCATAAGAAAGCAAAATCTGTAAAGCCTCTTTAATCCTTCACTCAGAACTATGCACATTCTGTTCAATGAAGCATGTCACTTGGCTAGCCCAGGTTCAAGGGGTGAGGAAAGAGACTTCACCTCTTCCTGGGAAGAGCTATAAAATATTATGGCCATTTTTGCAATCTACCACATATACACAATAGAATAAAAATAAATTTGCACACACATGCACCTTACTTGTCTAACATAAAATTATCTGGACTAAAATTTAGCTAGCCTAAACAGTATTCATCTAGTACTGTTAAAGTTTATAAGCCAATAATAAAAGTTACCGTTGAGCTTTGGTAAACAACGTGGAGAAAAAAAGTTTAAATTAAAAAAGGGTCATATTCTAAATTTTGAAACAGGAACTTCCTATGTATATCCAGTGACCACAGGTATACGACTAAATATCAGAGGCAATGCAAATGTTAGTCCACCATATAACTTTTGGTTAGTTACATGATTTGAAAGACAAACATGCTATAATACTATAAATGATATGGGAGATGACTGTCCCAAATAGTTTGATATATAATAAATATGAAATACAAAATTAAGATATTAAAAACAGGTAACAACTTATTATTACAATTATAAAATTGAGTCATTATTGAAAGATCGACTGGTGAAGATATTTTGTTCACCAAAAGATCATTCTCTGCTAAAATAAAGTTTTTCCAAATAATTTATTCTTTAGAAAGGACAAACATTATTTAACTTGTCACTCCTACATAAGTCATGAACTAGTTAACTTCCTTTTTTCTGTTTTTATTTTTTTGGTCTATTTCATAAACTTCTTACAATTAAAAATTATACAATTATTCCAAGATGCCATATTGTCATTAATTCAATAGTAAGCAACAGCTTAACTCTTAATACTATTTTTATATTCTGATTTCCTGACATTGACATCTGTCCCACTAATAACCCACATTATCAGATTTTGGTTAATTTCCCTCTAGCTCTCAGATTCATCCCTAGTTTTCTAAAATCCTCTTTGGTCCAGTGGCTGCATAAACTGAATCTTCACTATTTGGTCTCAAATGCTTCACTATTATACACAAGTAGTTTTGACTTCATAGTAAAAAGAAAGAAAAGACCTAATGAAAAGTATTTATTCTGAATTGGGGGCAATTGAATAAACATTGATTATCATATAGCTTCTAAATGTTTCTGGTGTGATCTGAGAGTATGTGTTTCTGAAGGTTGTCACAGAAACTTTTTTTCAGCCAAACTCGAAGTCTTCTGTTTGGCCTAATTAGAACGGAACCGTTTTGTTTTCATCAAATATCAAATGATACTACTCAGTGTTTTCCAACTTCAAGTTTTCAAAAATCACTTATGATTTTGTATTGGATCCCATATCTGGAAAAGAAAAAAACACCCAACAACCAAATGCCACAGCATTTATTGAGGCATATACCAGTTGATTGTATGTCCTTTTTGAGCTCATCCATGCAAAACACCATCTATGGGCCTATGGGTATCACCGTCTGCCTCAGAGAAGGACTACATTGTGGATTAGTCCCAATAAATTTAGTTAAGATTAATGAATGGATGAGTGAAATATAAAACGGAACATTAAATAAAGAAGTAGATTCATATATTAGTAAAAGCACATGAATTAAGATCACCGAGTTCAAGGCTCAGTTCTTTGATTAACTGCATATGTGACTTCCATCACAGATCTGAAAGACACTCTCAAGTTCATCATATTGGTTAAAATGAAATTGGCTACAAAATAACAGCACCAAATTAGAGGTGTCCATGGCTTCCTAAAGGTTTATGGCCTTCTGGTTATGATGTGGCTGCCACAGCTCAGGCATTATATCCTCACATGACAGTGTGTCCAAAGTGGCAAAGGAAAAGGAGCCTTCCTTACTTAACGTGCCTTGCTCATTTCATGGGGGGAGGGGAGTCTTTCCCAGAACCTCTTAGAATTCCCCTTCTAGCTCATTGGCCAGAAGTGAGTCATATAGCCAATGCTGACTGCAAAGTTGGCTAGATAAGTGAGGATTTGGCATTTTCAGCCTCTATGGGGAGAAAGACAAGGAAGGAGGTTGGGAATGGCAGTCAGCTTGGCAGCCAACAGTCTGCCATAATCCAACTCCCCAGTTTTACAGATGATGAAGAAAGGTCCAGAAATAGGAAGTGACTGGTAGCAACTTAGTGTTAGGGCCAGAAGCAGAACTAGAACCTATACCTTCTCACTGTGCAGTTCTGAGCATCCCCTACTAGCTACCGAGTACTTCAAAGGTACCATAGCCTCACCTCTGAAACAAGGGGGTTGACTAGATACAGTTAATTCAGCAATTTATAAAGAGCATTAACTGAGCACTTAATGTATTTTATGCACTGAGCAAGGTGCAGGAGATACAAAGATGAATAAGAAATGGTTTCTTCCCTGAAAATTGGAATCTCTAATATTCCAGATTCACAGATAATGTAAAATAATTTTTAAAAATACCCATTCCGAGGAAAGGTTTAGAATGCACATGTAAATCAGAAAATATCAGTACTAGCTTACATAATTATTTAAGGCTGAGGTTAGCAAATTGTAGCCTGTGGGCCAAATGCAGCCCATTGTCTGGATATAAATAAAGTTTTATTGGAACACAGACATACCCATTTGTTTATAAATCTATGGCTGCTTTCCTGCTACAATGGCAGAGTTGAGTAGTTGCAACAGAATTGAATGGTTGTGATGGAAACTGTATAGCCTACAAAGTCTAAAATATTTACCATCTAGTCCTTTACAGGAAAAGCTTGCCAGCCTCTTATCTAAGGGGGAAAAGAAGAATGTTTGTATAAAATATAGACGACTTATTTATTTCATCATATCCTTCAAATGTTTTACCTGCATCTGATTCTCTGGTTTTTGGCTTCCTGCAAATTCAGCAGACAGTAAATCAACATCAGTAATATAAGACCTTGATCGCTTGTGCCACTGTTGCCTTGAAAACATTAAAAAGAATGCTTCAACTAACAGTTGAGTTATTTTTGGTTCAGAGACTCACTCTGGTCAAGGTGATAAATATTTGAGTTGGTTGGCTTAGATGGAATTTTTGGATAACTTCCATAAACTCCAAATTGAAATGCATGGTTTTACTTAGAATTAAATTTTAATTTGTTTTAAAAGAATATCAGTGTATATATGAGTACATATTGCGTGAGGCAAGTCATCCGCAGTTGACCCCAATTTGCTTCCTGGCCTCTCCCAAGAGCCTCAGGAGTCCCCACTCCTCCCGGGGGCCGAACATCCACACCTGAATGCTTGCCAGTGCTTCAGATGCAGGTTTCAAGCTCAACTCAACTCCTCCCTCTACCCTGCCCCATGTTCAGGAGGCCACTATTCCCCCACCCAACCAGAGTTCAAATTCTGACTTCAGCACCCCTTTAAATGGGGTCCATTTGTCAAACTGTTTCAAGCTTCGGTTTTCTCTTTTGTACAATGGGAAGAATAATATTCATCTAATTTAGGATTGGTGTAAAAATTAAGGGATACACTGAATGTAAAGTGCGTGGCACACAGCAGGTATCAAAAATTACTTCCCCTTCCATACACTTTACAAAATATTAGCAACCCATGTTTCTTCCCTGGATTTCACCGTTCACATCTACTTAATCACTAAGTCCTGATAATTCAGCTTCTGCAGGCTTTAAATCTGGCGCGTCCTTTTCATCTTCCCTAAATGGCTGAATTATCCCTCTCACTTCTTCTGATTGCTTGCTTTTTGAGCCATCTTACAAGAATTTTGCTTAGAAATCTACATCTGTTTGTTTTACTATTGAATCAAATCCCATACTTAGTCTGTTGATCAAGCCTTTTCAGTCATGATCTTCAAGGCCCTAGCTACCTCTCCAAGCCCATTTTTCTACTTCCCAAGGGCCTTTGCACTTCTTTGCCAATGTCCCATTGGACACAGAAAGTTGCATGGCCTAAAGTCAGTGTGGATAAAAGGGTATGTATATAAGTTGTACTTATTTGGGGAACCAATTGTGCAACTATCTAGCCCAGCCACTTCCTGGTTATATGACTGGGCAAGTCACCCCACTGACTTTCAGTTTCTTTAATCTGTAAAATACAGATAACATTTATATCTTAAGGTCCTTGTAAAGATAAATAATTTTTATTTCTTTATATGTATTTACATATTAATTCTTAGTATAGCTTGAGCTTGCAGTGCTTAGTGCCTTACACTTAGTTATGTGACCTTAATAGGAACTATGGAGGATATAAAGATAAACAAAGGATGTTAGTAAATATCTGCTGTTTATTATAAATGAATTAACTGCCCTGAGAAACGGACTGGTTTTAACATGGCCTTAGTCAGAGTTGTTTTCCATTTTAATGTCTTTTTTTTCCTCCTGATTTTAAAATGTATCTTCATGGTAGAAAAATACAGGAAAGTATGAAGATTAAAGTAAAATTGACTGAAATTCCATTCCTAAGAGAGAACCACTCAATAACATCTCATCAGATTCCTTTTCACCTTGTTTTCTATGGATTTTCCTATGGATTTCGATCTTCTTAATAACTTACAACAGCGGCGGCTGGTTGGCTCAGTGATTAGAGCGCAGTGCTCATAACATCAAGGTTGCCGGTTTGATTCCCACATGGGCCAGTGAGCTGTGCCCTCCACAACTAGATTGAAAACAATGACTTGACCTGGAATTGAGCTGCACCCCCCACAACTAGATTGAAAACAATGACTTGATATAGAGCTAATGGGTCCTGGAAAAACACACTGTTCCCCAATATTCCCCAATTTAAAACAAAAATAGCTTACAACCAGTGAAATGTCTCCTGAAGACAACAAATGGATTTAATTATCCCCACTTTGAAAAATTAAAAACATTTGTGTTGAAAGACAAATCAGCTTAACTGACAAACCACTTAATTTTTGTTAATACGGCATGAGGAATGGTGACTGAGAGATCGCCAGGATACAGAATAACATTCACTTGCTTGTTTGACAGCAAACAAGAAGTCACAGCCACAAAACTAACAATAACTGACAAGTTATAAATAAATATGCTTTATTTTCTTTCTTTAAAAAATTCCTCATATAATCAAAAACATTTCCTTTACTTGACTCATTCATTACAAGGGCCTTGTGCCAAGAGTACCTCCTCCATGCAAGAGTGAAAAGCAGCTCCACTTCTTTAAAGAGGTTTTGTTCTTTACACAGACTACATTCTATTCTCTCAGCAGCTTCTGGGTTTTCACGTGCTCCTTATTCAGCTCTTGGCTGCCCTGACCAATTTCCCATTGACTTTCTCGTTGAACTCTCAGCAAGTGTATTGGTGTGTCCTTGGGGTCTTTCCCATTCAAAATTGTTACAAATACACAGGAGCCACATGAATGCAGTTTAAATGCCCTCAATTTACCAGATTTCTACTTCAATACTGAGACTTTACACATGGTTAAAAAAGTAATATGGGCAAATAGAAAGAACTTTACCCTAATTACAAACCCATCATTGACTTGGTAACCTGCTACTAATCTAAACAGAATGATTTCAAAGGCATTACACTTCTTACCAACTTATTGAAAGAAAAGACGATAGGGAGGGAGGAGAGAAGGAGGAAGGCCTAGTAAATTAATCCTAACTTCCCTATCACGAAGGTTTAGGTCATCTTTCTATAATGTCTATATGTGTAAATATGCATCCTTTTTGGAATGAATTTTTGATGGTAACACAGTGAGCTAGGATTACTCAGATTCAGTACCACAATCATGATGGAATGGGTTCAGAGTTCACACAGCCAAAGGAGTAGGATCATGGACCAGAATTGATTTTAAGAGGGATGGAAAAAAATGTATATATTTTGGCCTACTATATGGAATTATTTAGCTGGGACGAGGTTAGGCATATACTTTCATAATAAAATGACATCTGCCGAGTAGTTAGCAAATCTCTACTTCAAATTAATCAACTTCTCTCATAAGCAATCTGTGAATAAGTGAGAAGCATTGCCAAGTCTTTGTGCATAGTTTAGTTTTTTTAGAAAATAGTTTAGCAATCTACAGACTGGTAGAAAATATTTGCAGATCGTATATCTGATAAGGAATTAATACCCAAAATACGTAAAGAACTCATTAGCAAAAAAAAACAACAATCCAATTATAAAATGGGCAGAACAGGGCCAGCCGGGTGGCTCAGGCGGTTGGAGCTCTGTGCTGTTAACAACGAAGGCTGCCAGTTCGATTCCTACATGGGCCAGTGCCAGATGGTTCATTTGGCTGGAGCGCGGGCTGTCAACCACAAGGTTGCCGGTTCGACTCCCACAAGGGATGGTGGGCTGCGCCCACTGGAACTAACAACGGCAACTGGACCTGGAGCTGAGCTGCACCCTCCACAACTAAGATTGAAAAGGACAACAACTTGACTTGGAAAAAGTCCTGGAAGTACACACTGTTCCCCAATAAAGTCCTGTTCCCCTCCCCCCCCCCAAAAAATGGGCAGTACAAAATAGACATTTTTCCAAAGACACACAAATGGCCAATAGGTACATGAAAAGGTGCTCATCAGTAATCATCAGGGAAATGCAACTCAAAACCACCATGAGATATCACCTCACACCTGTTAGAATGGCAATTATCAAAATGGCAAGAAATTACAAGTGCTGATAAAGATGTGGAGAAAAGGAACCCTCATATACTGTTGATGGGAATGTAAATTGGTGCAGCCACTATGGAAACAGTATGGAGGTTCCTCAAAAAATTAAATAAAACTACCACATGATGCAGCAATTCTACTTCTGGGAATCTATCCAAATAAAATGAAATCACTAACTCAAAAAGATATGTGCGCTGCAGCATTATTTACAATAGCCAAGATATGGAAACAACCTAAGTGTCCCTCGATGGATAAATGGATAAAGAAGATGTGAATACACACGCACACACACACACACACACACACACACGAATATTAGTCAGCCATAAATAAAGGAAATCCTGCCATTTGCAGTAACATGGATCGACCTGGAGGGCATTATGCCAAGTGAAGTAATTCAGAAAGTGACAAATACTGTATGAGCTCACTTATCCATGGAATCTAAGAAACAAAACAAACAAACAAAAAAAACTTAGATGGCTGCCAGAGGCAGGGGGTGAGAAGAGCATGAAATGGGTGAAGGTGATCAAAAGGTACAAACTTCCAGTTATAAGATAAATAAGTCCTGGGATCTAATGTACAGCACGGTAAATACAGTTAACAATATTTTATTGTACATTTGAAAGTTGCTAAGAGAGTACATCTTTTCTTTTTTTTAATTGAGGGAAGAGGAACAGGACTTTATTGGGGAACAGTGTGTACTTCCAGGACTTTTCCAAGTCAAGTTGTTGTTCCTTTCAGTCTTAGTTGCCGTTGTTAGTTGCAGAAGGTTCAGCCCACCATCCCTTGCGGGAGTCGAACCAGCAACCTTGTGGTAGAAAGGACACTCTCCAACCAACTGAGCCATCCGGGAGCTCAGCGGCAGCTCAGCTCAAGGTGCTGTGTTCAAATTTAGTTGCAGGGGGCGCAGCCCACCATCCCTTGCGGGAGTCGAACCAGCAACCTTGTGGTTGAAAGGACACTCTCCAACCAACTGAGCCACTCAGGAGCTCAGTGGCAACTCAGCTCAATCTTAATTGCAGGGGGCGGAGCCCACCATCCCTTGTGGGAGTCAAGGAGTAAGAACCAGCAACCTTGTGGTTGAGAGCCCGCACTCCAAACACCTGAGCCATCTGGCCACCTGGGAGATGAGCAGCTGCTCATTGACTTCATTCTAGTTGCGGAGGGCGCAGCTCGCTGGCCCATGTGGGAATTGAACTGGCAGCCCCGTTGCCCAGAGCTCGCGCTCTAACCAACTGAGCCACCTGTCCGCCCAGGGTACATCTTAAAAGCTCTCACCACAAGGAAAAAAATTTGTAACTATGTGAGGCAAGAATAACTAAATTTATTGTGGTAATAATTTTGAAATATATATTGAATTATTATATTGTACACTGAAACTAATACAGTGTTATGTCTATTATATCACAATAAAAAACAATTTAAAGCAATAGAAACATAAAAGTGGTGAAGTCACTGTGGGCTAATCCTTTCCTCCAATCACTCCCATCCCAAATATGCTAGCTTTGTTTGGTTCACACTCTGGATCCTTTAGGTAGTTGGTTTTTGTCCAGAGTTTTTAGTTGCCTGTGGTAGGGTCAGTTGATTAGGGACTATTTGCCCACACAGGAAGTAGAACTCCGGCTGAATTACATGTGCTCAGAAAACATGATCTGTATGATACTGATTCTTTGGAATATGTTGATATTTGTTTTATAGACCAATTTTTATAAATTGTGTGTTTAAAAAGAATTATGTATTTTGCCACTCTTGGATGCAGTATTTCTTTCTGTTAGATCAAATAAGATTAATTGTGTGGTTCAGATTGTCTGTATCCTCATTGATTTTTATCTTCTTGATATATTACACTAAAAGAATGTTAATATCTTCCACTACAATTGTGGATTTGTCTCTCCTTGTATTTCTGTCCATTTTTGCTCTGTATATTTGGATTGTATATAATATATTGGCTATATTATATATATGTGTATATATATATATCCATATGCATATATATACATATACATAGATATATACATAGATATATAATAAAACCATGTTTCCCCGAAAATAAGACCTAGCCGGACCATCAGCTGTAATGCGTCTTTTAGAGCAAACATTAATATAAGACCAGGTCTTATTTTACTATAAGACCGGGGCTTATCTAACATAATATAAGACCAGGTCTTATATTAATGTCTGCTCCAAAAGACTCATTAGAGCTGATGGTCCAGCTAGGTCTTATTTTCGGGGAACCCCAGTATATTGGATTATATTTGTATTAAGTATATACAATTTATTATTTGTTAAAACTTCTAGGCAAATTGAAACTGTGCACTGCTTATCATTATATATTGATGATGTTAAAATAATCTTTGGTAAAGGTTTTTGTATTGTATTCTATTCTCTGTGTTTAGATCTATTAGCTCACAACTGGATTATAGACTATACTTGGAGAACATTTATTATCTCACCAGAATAATGATCTTCCTTAAGGAGCTGTTCCTCCCTCACTTCCTCATGGTGTTTCTGGAACTGACAACCACAGTCCCTTCTTCCCCTGGTACATAGTAAGTAGTCTGAGGGGTGGGTAAAAAGTGCCAGCTGGGCCTAAGCTCTTCCCCAGACTTTTCTGGATTGCCGCTGGAAAGGAAGCTTTCCTTTCTTGGTCAGACACATGCCGGGGGCCTTCCATGTTCCATATCAGGTACTCTTTCTGGAAAATTGCCTCTGCTGTGGGAGAGGATGACGCCAGCAGGCAGAGAAGCAAAGATAATGGGGGGAGAGAGAGAAAAGGAGAGTTGGGGAAACAGGCGGATATCACTGATAACTTTTGTGTCCATGAATCTAGCTCCACTGCTGGTTGGTTACATGAGATGAAAAATTTCTGCTCCACCTTTTCTCCGCCCAAAGCACTTTGTTCTCTTTGCAATGAGTACCCCCAATTAACATATTCAGGAAATACTTTAAGTGGTGCTCTGGAATTCTGGCCACAGAAGATGGTGTCGCAGTCAATAGCTATCCTCACCATTATTTTTTTTCTAAAATGTTATTTGTAAAGAAAGGAGTGCTTTTCCATTTAATAACAAAAGTATTCATGCTTACAGAAATGCAGTGATAAAAATCCTTAGAATATTAATATGCCTAAATGTGTGAGTATACATAATTTGTACTTTTGGAACACATGGGACAATGACTTAAGAAAAAATGTATTGATTTAACCAAAAGGACAGTTATAAGCTAATTAAAAAAATAATATTTATATGACTTTAGGTAGGTGGTGAAGAAATGATGTCATTTATAAACCAAGAGCTACACAAAAATAGAAAACCACAATCTGGAAGCAATAAAGTCTGGAGGATATGAAATAAGTTTCCCGTAAGTAAACTCTGTATCACTGTATCAACAAAGAGGACAAAGTTTAACTTACTGATAGCATAATGTATGCAAATAATAATCATTAAAATGCCCTTTAAAGCCAAATTGCCTGTTTTAAAAAGGACAAATCTATTGACTGGAATCCGAATCACTAATTTTAAACTGTATTAAAAAGTAGCAGAGACAGATACATTTCACATAATAAAAATTGAGAGTAATTCGAATACCATTTTATGCTAAGTACCTTTTCAGCACATTATTAAATAAACTTCCTAGTATGTGATGCTTTTTAGTAATAATTAGATTTCTCTTTTAGCGCACAAAATTTAATTCAAGGATAATTTCTTAAAAGAAATAGACAAATATATGGTGATGGAAGGAGAACTGACTCTGGGTGGTGAACACACAATGGGATTTATAGATGATATAATACAGAATTGTACACCTGAAATCTATGTAATTTTACTAACAATTGTCACCCCAATAAATTTAAAAAACAAATTAAAAAATAAAAAGAAATAGAGAAGACTTCTTGGTAAATTTCTGATTAAAAAAACAACACATTTTACTTTCTTGTTCTCATTTCTATGGTCATGGGGCATGAGCCCAGATTTGGTATTCTAATGATTTGAGCCAAGATTTGGTATTCTAATGATTCTTGTTTATAATCACATTCTCTCTGTTCTTTATTTTTTACTTTCTATTGTATCTCAAAGAAAGATAAATGAGATAAAGAGAAGCAAGTTGCTTGACTAGAGCTTTGCTGGAGTATTGTTTTGAAACTAGCAGTAAGATGCCTGACCTCGAAGTGCTTCTAAACCTGATCACTTCCATATATTCAGTTTTTGCTACAGGCGTGATATTAGGTAAACCAAAACCACTGAAGTACAGAGGGTACCAAAAAACCATATACACATTTTAAGAAAGGAAAAAACTGTATTAAAATTGTAATACAATGAATGATGTAATACAATGAATCAAATACATTCATTTGATTAACGCCATCTTTTGAGCGAACGTCATACTACACATTGCTACCATAATTCAATTCAACTTCGAAAAGTAATACATAAATAACATCTCTTAATATGTGTACATTTTTTGGAATATGTGTACATTTTTCGGCACCTCCAGTATATACCGAAATTTCTCTTTTTTTTTTAAAGATTTTATTGGGGAAGGGGAACAGGACTTTATTGGGGAACAGTGTGTACTTCCAGGACTTTTTTCCAAGTCAAGTTGTTGTCCTTTCAGTCTCAGTTGTGGAGGGCGCAGCTCAGCTCCAGGTCCAGTTGCCATTGCTAGTCGCAGGGTCGCAGCCCACCATCCCTTGTGGGAGTCGAACCGGCAACCTTGTGGTTGAGAGCCCGCACTCCAGCAAACTGAGCCATCTGGCCACCCGGGAGCTGAGCGGTAGATCATTGATTTCATTCTAGTTGCGAGGGCACAGCTCACTGGCCCATGTGGGAGTTGAACCGGCAACCTCCGCGTTAGGAGCACGGTGTTCCAACCACGTGAGCCACTGGGCAGGCCCTAAGTTATTCAAATCTTGATTGTATGAAGTGAATCAAACTTTTGAGTGACCTTTTTGCATGCAGCTTTTAAATACTGTGTTTTACACTAGTAGGCAAGAATATGCCCTAAAAGTAATACTCTGTAACCAACAAGCAAACTAATTCCCTAGGAGACATAATTTTTAGCAGTTTTCAGTTAACTCTACTTATACATTTGCTATTCATAACATTAAAATAACTAAGAAAGCAAGCTTTGGTATAGAGGACACCAATTAGTTTTCAGTATAAGTTCTCTTTCCCATAACTGTCCATGTATTTCTGTTGTGGAGGGATAAGGAGAAAATCTACAAAGGCCTTGAATGTCAAGCATATTCTATTAGCCAGAATAGGTTAGGTTATGCTGTGATAACTCCCAAATTTCAGCGGCTGAATACAGCAAAAATTTACGGTACAGCCTCTGCTCAAAATAGTCACCTCAGGGACTCTGGCCAAGGGTGGCTCCTTCATGACACTTGGTTCTACAATCACTACAGCAGGGACAAGAAGAGTAAGGCAGCGTCTCCCACTGGCCATCAAATGTAGAGTATAAATTGGGCAGTTGTGCTAGTTATAATCTGTACCCTGAAGAAAGAGATAATGAAAGAGATAATGCTAGTCTACAGTGACAGAAAATAATGATCTTTGCCTGCAGAGATGAAAGAGGGGAAGGGACCTGGATGATAACCTAGTTTTGGGCTACAATGTAACTTTGAGGCTACCTTCCTGTCCTTGGGATCCAAAATACACCGTAAGGTCTATCCAATAAACACATTTGTTTCCTTTGGCTAAGAGCTACCATATTTTCCCGAAAATAAGACCTAGCCGGACAATTAGTTCTAATGCATCTTTTGGAGCAAAAATTAATATAAGTAAAATACCACTGGGTCTTACAGTAAAATAAGACCGGGTCTTACATAATATAATATAATATAATATAATATAATATAATATAATACCCGGTCTTATATATTAATTTTTTCTCCAAAAGACGCGTTAGAGCTGATTGTCCGGCTAGGTCTTATTTTCAGGGAAACACAGTAGTTTCTGTTGCTTACAACCAAAAGCTTTCCCACCAAATCAACACCCTGTTTAATCTGAGTGTCTTCTAAGTAGAGTGAGCTCCTGTCATTGGCTCAGGCCTGTGCATTACTGAAGTATACACTCATCTCACTCCAAAAGAAAGAAATCATATAAAGATGTAGATACTTTCTCCTCTTTAGTATCTTAACACATATTCTTATAGATTATGAGGTTTTTTTAAATTTCATATCCTAAACTTTCCTTTATTAATGCCCTAATTAATATACATCAGCCAGACATATTGAGTATTTACTGTTTTAGGCATTATGCTAAGTACCTTATAAAGAAACTGTAGCTTGGTTAGTTAAGTACAGTGTCCAATGTCAAAGAACTAAATAATGGTATAGATGATCTTCAACCTTACCTGTCAGACCCCAGAGCCTACACTTCGCTAAACCTCAACCTAATCTAAATCACTATAATCTCAAAACCATGAACAGATACATTATATTTTCCCATAAAAATGTATTTTTTTTAAATTATAAGAACGTCATGATGACGTGATGTTCCTCCTTTCTATCCCCCTTTTTCAACAAAGAATTAGACACCTATCCATGAACAAAAGCGCCTTTGTGGGAGTTGTAGGAACCAATACCCATACACCAGGGGACTGGGGAGGAGTCTTGCCCACCTATGCGTCTCGTAATAGGCATACAGACCCCAGTACAGGCTGCAGAACCAGCGGAGCAGCAAACCTGCCCTAACTCTTCTCTTCCCAGTTGAGAAAAAACCTGGAGAATGCTGACCCGGACAGGTACCCGTGGAAGAGAGAGAAACTGCAGAAGTCCAGCCTTTCCGAGGGGAGATTCCAGCATGCCACTGGAGCAAAAAGTATATATAAGTTTGGACACAGGGCAGATAGTAAGAACTTAACCAGCACCACCCGTCCCTCCCCAAGGCAACATTGCACAGGGCTTACAATCAGGTGGTGCCAACCTCTCTTGCAGTGGAAAAGGAGAGCAGTGAGTGAGTGCCCAGCTAGTCCACCAGTACAGGATGCAGTTGAAGCAGCACCCAGGGTACAGACACGGGAAACTCCATGACTGAGAGTAGCGAAGAAAACAGGAAAGAGGCAGATAAGTATATCAAATGGCATTAAAAGGACACCGGTCTGCTGGCTGCACTCAGCAGGAAGTCCAACCGAGGGCCTCTGGGGGTACTATACCCGGGAAACTCCCTGCCAGATCCGCTGGCACCCTCAATATCCTGAGTGCTAAACACACACCTTCCCCCACTCTGCCGCTGGCTCCTTGGCAGCTGCAGCAGCAGCAGCTGGAGCTAGCTCTGCTAGGTAGTTAAGGAGTGTGCTCAGAAAACAGGCCGAGGGAGAAACTACAAACTTGAACTGTAGTGCCACCTTCTGGAAAATAAGAGGTTTCCAGTAGCCAGCCAGGTAAATTGTAAAATCCAGGAAAGACAGAAAAGCCTAAGAATTCTGCCACAAGAGGGAGCAAGAAGAGTGGAGCTGGTGTACCCATACAAAAGCAGAGAAAACCCCAGAAAATAACAGCACCAACGAACAGAATACCTCATCTGAACGCAACTTAGCAAAGATTTAAGAAGGCATCTGCTGCTTCAAATGCAAAAGCAGAGATTCAAAACTATAAGGAACATGAAAATATCAAGGAAACATGACAAAAGATAATTCCACAACCGGAAAGGCACAAAATTTTGTTATCTAGCTAGTAAAGATTTCGAAAGAACTGTTTTGAAGAAACTCAAGGAGCTAGGAGCTACCAGAAAACACAGACAATTCAATGAAATCACGAAAAAAATACATATTCAAAATGAGATATTTACCAAAGAGATAGAAATCCTCAAAAAAGAATCAAGCAAAAATTCTGGAGCTAAGGAAATAAATGAATAAATGAAAAAATACAATAGCATCTGCAGGAGAGAAGAGCAAATGGAAGACAGAATGAGAGTATGTATAGAAATTTTGAAATACCCACTTAGAGAAGAAAGCCTATGTGAACCGTGAGAGTCCATCAAAAGAACAAATATTAGAATAATCATTATTCCAGAAGGAAAAGAGGTGGGAAAAGGGGGCAGAAGGCTTATTTAAAGAATAGCTAGGAAGTAAAAGCAAAAATAAATGAATGGAACTACATCAAACTAAAAAGCTTCTGCACAGCAAAAGAAACCATGAACAAATCAAAAAGGTAACCAACTGAATGGGAGAAGATATTTGCAAATGATACTTCCAATAAGAGGCTAATATCCAAAATGTATAAAGAACTCATAACTCAACAACAAAAATCTGATTAAAAAATGGGCAGAAGACATACAGATGACCAACAGATATATGAAAAGATAGTCAACATCACTAGCTATTAGAGAAATGCAAATCAAAACTACAATGAGATACCACCTCACACCTGTTAGAATGATTATCATGAACAAGACAAATAATAACAAGTGTTGGAAATAATGTGGAGAAAAGGGAACCTTCATAGACTAGCTGGTATGAATGTAAGTTGGTGCAGCCACCATGGAAAACAGTATGGAGGGTCCTCAAAAAATTAATAGAACTACCATATGATCCAGCAATCCCTCTTTTGTTTATCTACCTGAAAATTTTGAAAACACTCCCTGAAACTAATATAAAATAATATTGAATGTCAACTGTAATTGAAAATTTAAAATTAAAAAAATTTTGAAAACACTTATTAGTAAAGAAATAAAGACCAGAAAAACAACTTTAAAAAAGAAATCAATGAAACTGAAAACTAGTTTTTCAAAAAAATAAAATTGGTAAACCTTTAGCTAGACTAAGAAAAAGAGCAAAATAAAATCAGAAATGAAAGATATTACAAATGATAATACAGAGATACAAAGAATCATAAAGGACTACCAGGAACAATTATATGCCAACAAATTAAACAAACTAAAAGAAATGAATAAATTCCTAAAACATAATCTACCAAAACTGAATTAATGAAGAAATGGAAAATCTGAACAGACCAATAACGAGTAAGGAGATTGAATCAGTAATCACAAACTTCCCAACACAGAAAACCTCAGGACAGATAGATTCACTGGCAAATTGTACCAAACACTTAAGGAATTAATACCAATTCTTCTCAAACTCTTCCAAAAAACTGAGGAATAAACACTTCCAAACTCATTTACCAGGCCAGCATTATGTTGATATCAAAGCCAGAGAAGGACACTAGAAGAAAACTATGGACCAATATCCCTGATAAATATAGATGCAAAACTTCTCAACAAAATAATAGCAAACCAAATTTAACATCACATAAAAAGGATTACACACCACAACCAAGTTGGATTTATCCCTGGGATGCAAGTGTGATTCAACATACAGAAGTCAATAAATGTGATACACTACATTAATAGAATGAAAGGTAAATATATGATCATCTCAATAGTTACCAAAAAAGCATTTGACAAAATGCAACATTCTTTCATGATCAAAAACCCTCAACAACTAGGGTATAGAAGGAACATAACTCAGCATAATAAACATATATCACAAACCCACAGCTAACTTATTCAAGAATCAAAAGCTGAAAGCTTTTTTTCTGTAAGATTAGGAACAAAACAAGGGTGCCCACTTTTACCACTCTTATTCAACATAGTACTGAAAGTCCTAGCTAGAGCAATTAGGCAAGACAAATAAAAGGCATCCAAATCAGAATGTAAGATGTAAAAATTTTCATTATTTACAGATGCTAAGATAGAAAATCCCAAAGACAATAAAAAAAAATGCTTGGAACTAAAAATGGTTGGAATTAATCAAAAAATTCAGGGAAGTTGCAGGATATAAAAATCAACAGAAAGAAATCAGTTGTGTTTCTACACACTAACAAAAAAACATCTGAAAAAGAAATGAAGAAAACTATCCCATTCACAATAGCACCAAAAACAATACTTAGGAATAGATTTAACCAAGGAAGTGAAAGATCTATACATCGAAAACTACAAGACTTTAGGGGATCAAATATATGCTGATGGAAAGAGAACTGACTCTGGGTGGTGAACATGCAATGTGATATATAGATGATGTATTACGGAATTGTACACCTGAAATCTATGTAACTTTGCTAACAATTGTCACCCCAATAAACTTCAATTAAAAAAAAGAAAAAAGAAAACTACAAGACTTTGATGAAAGAAATTGAAGATAAACAAATGAAAGCTATCTCATGTTCATGGATTGAAAGAATTAATATTGCAAAATATTCATACTGTATAAAGCCATCTATAGATTTAATGCAACCCATATCAAAATTCCAATGGCAAAAAAGTTATGAGGATGTAATGTACAGCATGATGACTACAGTCAATGATATTGTACCGCATATTTTGTAACTTTATAAAGTGACAAGGAGAAAAGGAAACTAGACTTATTGTGGTGGTCATTTCATGCTGTATACAAATATTGAATCATCATGTTGTACACCTGAAACTAAAGTTATATGCCAATTATACCCCAATTTAAAAAAATTTACCATCTTGAAGCAGCCAGTTGGCTCAATGGTTAGAGTGCAGTGCTCATAACACCACGGTCACTAGTTTGATTCCCACATAGGCCAGTGACAAACAACGACTTGAGCTTGGAGCTGAGCCACTGGTGCGCGGCCAGTTGGGTCAGTGGTTAGAGCGCAGTGTTCATTAACACCAAGGTTGCTGGTTCAATTCCCATATGGACCAGTGAGAAACAACGGCTTGAGCTTGGAGCTGAACCTCCAGTGGGCGGCCAGTTGGCTGAGTGGTTACAGCACAGTGCTCATAACACCATGGTCGCCGGTTCGATTCCCACATGGGTCAGTGAGCTGTGCTCTCCACAACTACAATGAAAACAACGACTTGACATGGAGTTGATGGGTCCTGGAAAAACACACTGTTCCCCAATAAAAATTAAAAAAAAAAAAAGTTTACCATCTTAAAAATAATTCCAATGGCACATTTCACAGAAATACAACAAACAATTGTAAAATTAGTATGGAACCACAAAAGGCCCTGAACAGCCAAAGCAATCATGAGAAAGAAGAACAAAGCCAGAGGCATCACATTTCCCAATCTGAAATTATACTGTAAAGCTATAGTAATTTAAACAGTATGGTGTTGCCATTAAAATAGACACATTGACAGGGTGGCCAGATGGCTCAGTTGGTTAGAGTGTGAGCTCTCAGCAACAAGGTTGTCGGTTCAATTCCCACATGGGATGGTGGGCTGCACCCCCTGCAACTAAGATTGAAAACAGCGACTGGACTTGGAGCTGAGCTGCACCCTCCACAACTAAGATTGAAGGACAACGACTTGTAGCTGAGGGGCCCTGGAGAAATACACTGTTCCCCAATTAAAAAAAAAAATAGACACATTGATCAATGGAACAGAATACGGAGCCCAGAAATAATCCCCCACATTTACAGTCAACTAATATTTGACAAGAGAATCAAGAACATTTAATGGGAAAAGGATAGTTTCCTCAACAAATGGTGCTGGGATAACTGGGTAACCACATGCAGAAGACTAAAACTGGACCCCTCTTACACCGCTCACAAAAATTAACTCAAAATGAATTAAAGATTTAAACATAAACATAAGACCTGATGCCGTAAAACTTCCAGAAAACACAGGGAAGAAGTTCCTTGACATTGGTCTTGGCAATGACTTTTTAGATATGATATCAAAAGCACAAGCAACAAAGGGTGGTCAGTTAGCTCAGTTGGTTAGAGCGCGGCGCTCTTAACAACAAGGTTGCCAGTTCGATCCCCACATGGGCCAGTGTGAGGTGCGCCCTCCACAACTAGATTGAAATAACGGTGTGACTTGGTGCAGATGGGTCCTGGAAGAACACTTAAAATAAATAAGAGTTAAAAAAAAAAAAAAAAAAGAAAAAGAAATAGCAAGAATATTTAAAAAATTAAAAAAGCAGCAAAGTAAAATTTTTAAAAAGTGGGACTACATCAAACGAAAAAGCTTCTATACAGCCAAAGGAACAATCAAAAAAATGAAAAGGCAACCTTTGGAATGGGAGAAAATATTTATAAATCATATTCAGACTAGGGGTTAATATCCAAAATATATAAAGAACTCATAAAAGTCAGGAACAAACAAACAATCCAATTTAAAAATGGACGGAAGAGGGCCGGCCCAGTGGCTCAGGCGGTTAGAGCTCCGTGCTCCTAACTCCGAAGGCTGCCGGTTCGATTCCCACATGGGCCAGTGGGCTCTCAACCACAAGGTGGCCGGTTCGATTCCTTGAGTCCTGCAAGGGATGGTGGGCAGCGTCCCCTACAACTAAGATTGAACATGGCACCTTGAGCTGAGGTGCCACTGAGCTCCCGGATGGCTCAGTTGGTTGGAGCGCATCCTCTCAACCACAAGGTTGCCGGTTTGACTCCCGCAAGGGATGGTGGGCTGTGCCCCCTGCAACTAGAAAACGGCAACTGGACCTGGAGCTGAGCTGCACCCTCCACAACTAAGACTGAAAGGACAACAACTTGAAGCTGAACAGCACCCTCCACAACTAAGATTGAAAGGACAACAACTTGACTTGGAAAAAAGACCTGGAAGTACACACTGTTCCCCAATATTCCCCAATAAAAAAAAAAAATTCCTATTTTCTCAAGCACTGATGAGGCCATCTGGAGCCCAGAATGACCAGACAAAAGGGCAACATTGGTGACTATTGCTTCTCCTCAAGGAATATTAACTAAAATGTCCTTTTAATGTAAAGCATCTGGACCTATTTATTACTGTTTAACAACATAACCAGAATATTGCATTAAGATGCTGGGTATGCATGGAAAAGAAATTCAACAAGGAGAGAAATGAGTGCCAACATCTCTCCTTCCCTAAGACTACTAATGCTCAGTCAGTGTCACATGTGGCCAAAAATCCCCAATCTGTGTTTCCTATTTTAAAGTCTTTTCAAATTATCCTGTTAAGATGAAAAAGATGCCCCTGGATTAGACTCTACAGAAACATGTAATTTCATGGACACAGAGCATTTCCTGACCCATTCAAACATACACACTCACACAGATCTGACCAAACTCCTAAATAAATCTTGACTACTCTTCTGAGACCTTCTCATCCAGGCCCTGACTCCTCAGATTGAGGGTTCCTTCCGCCACTACTGAATCCTAAAAGCTTTTAAATAGTGGAATAACCTATCATGTTCATGTTTAAAAAACTAAGAGCAGCAAGAATGGGAAAGTTAACTTTTGCTGTGTTAAAAACTGAAACCCAAACAGAGGCTTAAAGAGACAATCATTTTCTTGCTCATTCTGTGAGCAAAGCAAATCACATAGCCGAACCGAGTCGGTGCACATGGGGACCAGTCAAAGATGTGGATACAGGAAGCTGTGAACAAATTAGGGACCAGTATGCAGCAGTCTACTGTAGAGGCTTTTACTATGTCATCTGTGGCCCGAGTATACATATTTACATTTGTGTACATTTGAGGGATGATGAGGCTTTAAACAAGGTTAATAAGGACAATAATCAGGGACAGGATAACATAGAGAGGGCACCAAAAAAAATGTATACACATTTTAAGAAAGGAAAAAACTGTATTAAAATTGTAAGACTCAATATATACCGATAAGAAAAGATGACTACAAGTCATGTGTATACATTTTTTTGGCACCCTGGTATATTTTCTATTTATGTTTAAGAAAGTTGACTTCAATTCATGCTCATTTTTCTAGTAGGAAAATTTAGTGTTCCACAAACCTAGAGAATTCATCCTATAGACTATAAAAATGTTAAGTAATTATGAGTACAAGGTATTATCCCATAGAATCGCACCACTGTTTATAGATCTACATCCAGAGAATCTCATTTAAATTTTTTTTTTGTTTATAAATTAGTTCCATGCCTACTCAAAGGAGACCACTTAATTATTTCAATTATAAAGGTAACAAACTTTTGTTCCTTTTGTCCACATTGTTATTTATCCCTTCAAAATCCTCTAATTAGATTACTCATCCAGTCCAAAAATAGTTATTTAACTTATTATATGGAAGGAATGCCAGGCCATGTAAGATAGGGTTTTTCCATTTATTATCCCCTCCCTATCCCAAGCTTATTCATTCATTCCTTATTCACTCAACAAATATCTATTGGTATATTTTATATATGCCAAGTGCAACTATAACTCTGCATAACAAACTCATTCATTCAATCAGCAAATATGTACTATGTGTCAGTTATATGCCAGGCACTGTAACATTAGAGTTCTCGGGGTGAGCAAAGCTTGGCACTCTTTACTTTCTGGAGTTTATAATGTAGCTGGGAATACAGGCATTAACTTTAGAAATCATACGAATGTGAGTATATGTCAGCACATTCAATCACAAAATAAAATAAGAGATAAGTACAATAAAGGAAAAGAATATATGTATTTTGCTGTGTATAGTGCACACCCACGTTTTTGGCCCAAACTTTCAGGGGGAAAAAAAAAATCTTTCGTTTTAATTTTTTAACTCAAATTTTTATTTGTTTACATTTAGGTACTTGTTTTTTGTATTATAAAGGAATTTTAGCATTTATTTTTCAACATATTATGGTACAAAAAATTTTATGTCACGTAATTACAAAACAAGAACAGATACACGGTACAAGATACGATATTTACACATCATAGAAGGCTAAGAACTCTTCATCATTGCAAGTTCATCGTAAGTTCAACAAACCCCATTATCATATTCCAGGGTATTATTTTGCACATAGATATCGTTATAGATTTTTAGAGTTACACTTTTAACTCATAAGCATAAATGAAAGAATTAAAAATTTATATAGATACGGAATGAGTACTACCCATGTATAATGTGCATCCTTATTTTTCCCTCACAAATTTCCCACATTATACACAGCAAAATACGGTAAGCTGCACTAGAGGGCCACAAAAGGTTTCCCAAAGGAAGTGACACCTGAGGTGAGATGAGAAAGTTGGGAAGTCAGTGGCAAGGCAAGAGTAGAATCCATGATAAAAGCGATAGCATGCAAAATGGCTCTGGCAGGCGGAGCATTGCCCATTAGTGGAACTGGAGGAAGGGCTGAGGTAAAGAGATGGATGTGGGGAAATGTGGAAATAGGGCTGGCAGTGGGGGATGCGGCGGCTCCTGCTGTGAAGGACTGTAGGTCATGGTAAATACCTGAGATAAATGAGAGTGACTGAAGAGTTTTAAGTGGGAGGGGGACATGGTCAGATTTGTTTTTAAAATGACCGCTCTGTTACATTGGGAAACAGATCCAAGTGGGGCCAGGGTGGATGCAGGGAGATGGGTAGGAGGATTCCCAGTTTAGTTCAGATGGGAGCCTGGACTAGGGTGGTGCCAGTATAAAAGCAGAAAAGAAGATGGATTTCGGGTTTATAGGAGGTAAAAACAACAGGCTTTGGCGATAGGTATATGCAAACAGGGAGAGAGAGCTATCAAAGCTGACTCCTAGGTCCCCAAATGGTTCAATACGTTTAGTACGGTTTCTGTGATTCTGCACCCAGTTCCAACGTGCGGGTTTTTTTCCCCTACCACCAAGCAATTCTCTCCGACACCTGGGTACAATTCAACTCAGTGCTGACACTACATGGAGATAGCGTCAGATCCCACAGGTTAGGGGTTCAGTCCCACAAGACTGTCTCCCTTCCCCCCACTTCAGACGCCAATCACAAGTCCAGGATGTACTGTGCTCCTGACCCACCAGGTATACCTCAGAGGTTCCCAACACCCCCAATCAGATTCGATTCATTTGCTAGTACAGCCACAGAACTCAGAGAAACATTTTACTTATTAGATCACCGGTGTGTTATAAAAAGATGTAACTCACCAGATGGAAGAGATGCACATGGCAAGGCCTGGGGAAAGGGCAGTGGAGCTGCCACGCTCTTGGAGCACCACTCTCCTTCATCGCATGTTCACCAACTCGGAAGCTCTCCAAATGCCGTCCTTTGGGTTTTTTTTTGGCGGCTTCATTACACAGGCAGGAGTGATTAAGTCATTAGCCACCGGTAATTGATTCAACCTCCAACCCTCTCCCATCCTCCGAGGTCAGGGGGTGGAACTGAAAGTTTCACCCTTCTAATCACGTGGTTGGTTTCCTTGGCAACCAGCTCCCATCCCTAGGTGACCTAGGGGCTTTCCAAAAGTTGTTCTTTAACATAACAAAAAACACCTTTATGGCTCTCAGCACTGGAAATTCCAAGGGTTTTAGGAGCTCTGTTCCAGGAACGAGAACGGAGACCAAATATATATTTCTTATTATAAATCACAGTATCACATTACCAACTTGTTAGAGATGGAAACAAGACACACTTTCTTTTGGATAAGAATTGCAAAGGTAATCCATGAGGTCATTCACATGGTGTATCAGCTTTTACTGTGTCATAGACTACCCTGAAAATGTAATAATGGCTTAAAACAATAATCATTTATTGTACGGCTGGTCATTTATTGTATGGCTGCTATCTCTGCGCTCTTGCATGTGAATGCAGTCAGTGGGCAGCTCTGCCACCTTAGAAGCCTCAGCTGAGATAACGTATTCACTGTTCCATGTGATCTTCTCATCTTCAGTGGGCAAACCTGGCTTCTATACACAGTGGTCTCAGGGCTCCAAAGAATAACAAGACAAGCCATTCCCTAAGTGCTAACACTTTTCAAGCTTTTGTTTGCTCCTCATTTACTGTGGTCTCATTGGACAAAGCAAGTCTCGTCGTCTGGCCCAGTCATTGCACAATCATTGCACAAGATCACTCATGGGCATAGATACAGGGGGCTGTGACCAAATTGGCGACAATTACTGAAACAATCTGCCACACATGGTTTCGTTGTTTTAACTAAGAGTGACTTCAAAACTTGTGGGAGGATTTCCTGTGATCTCGGGGGTTTATTTACATTTATGTAGAATCAATATGTTATTATCTAGGCACAACCACTATTTGACAGTGTTCTTGACCTAGTGTCTAGCTGTGGTGACATAATGTATGTCCTCAGTCGTCAAGACCATAGCACAGACTTAATTGATGCTCTTCCCATGCCTTAACTCTCCTCCTGGATCACTATGGCTTTGATGAATTGATTCCCCAGCCGGCTCTCCAGCCACTGCGGGATCACTTCTTGTCGTTTTTGTGCTTCTAATGAGGAAACTTTGAATTATTTTCTGGTCTCAAATATCTTGCATTTGACTCAAAGTATTTCATGGATCACTATGCATTTGCTTATGTAATCTTTCCGTTTAAAAAATGTCCTTTCTAACAGACATAATGATTGTTATCAGTCAACTATTGGTATGTACCTAATGACAAAACAAAATTGCTATGACGTAAGAAAAGAAACACTGATTTTGCTCACATGACTGGGGGGCAGCTGGGGAGTCTGTTGATCGAAACTGAATCCGGGTCAGCTCCATGTCTCTCATTGTCTTTGATCTGCAGGGTTAGCTAATAAGGGCTTTTCCCTTTTTTTTTTTTTTTTAATTAAAGTGTATTGGGGTGACAATGGTTAGTAAAATTACATAGATTTCAGGTGTACAATTCTGTAATACATCATCTATATATCACATTGTGTGCTCACCACCCAGAGTTAGTTCTCCTTCTGTCACCATATATTTGACTAATAAGGGCTTTTCAATAATGACTTTTAAATCCATTGGCCTCACTGAGTTCCTGGGTTGGTTGGTTTGCTTGTTTATTTTTTAATTTGTGCTCTCTGTCTCTCTCTCTCTCTCTCTCTCTCTCTCTCATCATTCTCTCTTACCCCTCTGTGCTTGAAATGTGTTTTTAAAGAAGTTTTAAGACATAGATTATTTCTTTGACTTTTTATTTCCAATTTTTCCTAAATGTTGTTGTTTATCTGAGGTCCCTTTATTTTATCCATTTTATTTATGAAATTTATAGAGACATTTTAGTTTGTCTATTATTTCTACACCTGTCAGTTGCCAGAACAGGTGGGTAAGAAATTTGTTCACTAAACTAAGTTATCAAGTGATATCACTCACTGTGCCCTTTTTATCCCAAGCATATGAACACATTCTTTCCTTTTCTGGTATTATTATTCACAGAGAAAGGATCACCTTCTGTCCTTAACTTTAAATGAAAGTTCTAGGCATTTATCAAACATCCAGCACTTTCAAACGTTGCTCAGGCTATTTTGCCAGTTATATGAGAAGTAATGGCCATGGAAAGAAGTCTCTGAAATCCCCCCAGAGAATCAGTGATGAAAAAAATGAATTACTCCTGGAAGAGATAAATCCTCTGTGGTTGATGGGATAGGAATTTGCAATTTAGGGTCACCTACTTAGGTACAATTACATATGCTTTATGGATTAATAGTAAATATTAATGGCAGAGGTTGCTGGTGTACAAAATAAAGGCTTGCAAGTAAATGTAACTGCAAATATTCATCATGGCAATTTTACTGAGTGAAAGTGGGCCACATTTCTAGGAAGCAAGCCTGTGTCATAGACTAGATTGTGGAATCAAAGTTAACCCAGTAGGATGTCAGGTTGAGTGGCTGAATTGCAGTTTACTGTCTACTGTCCCACTACCATTTCTTGGTAACATTCCTGAAAGCGTACATTACCCAGCTTTTGGCCCCAGAAATACATATGGCAGAACAACAGTTAATCATGATCAGAAGAGAGTCAATGATGCTAAGCAGTCTGGTGAAGAGCACTGGCTTTGGAGTCTGACACACTTGGGCGGGAGTCTCAGTTCTGTTACTCACTTGCTTTTTGACCTTGGGCAAATCACTCAACTTCTCTGAGCAGCCCCTAAGGGATTCAGGGAGCTTGCCTGTTCCTTAGTAAGATTCTAGTCCAAGGATCCGCCTCCTTGAGCACCACTCCACCACCTGCTCCTCTCCACTCCTGCCCACCTGAGAGGCCTCTGAAGTTTCTCACCTGAGTCTCTGTAGGGAGAAGAACATGAGTCTCCCCTCTAGTGGAAACTCGGGGCTCTGTCCTCTTTCTTTCCTTTCTTTCCTCACTCACTGTCCTCAGAAGCATTTATCTCTTTCTCCCCCTCCCAAGCATAAAGCCCTCCAGCAATCAAAGGAAAAAAACAAAGAACATACAGCAGGAACAAAACACATTCTAATAGCTCAATAAATTACCATGTCAGAGTGTCCCCTCGTGGCAACAATCCCCATTCACATAGGGTGTGCGGTCTGTTTCTACAGAGTTCTTTCTCTGTTTACTTTTCCTCTTCCCTCTTTACATTTCTTGCCTGGCCTCTGTAGGCATTTGATATTTTGGCCTGGGCATAGGGCATGAAGGAACCAGGAGGATCCTGAAAGAAGGAGAAAAACCCCACTAGACCCTCTTCCTTTCATAATGCCTTATCTTACCATGACCATTTTTCCTACCTATTGAACGATAATAGTTAACATTTACTGAGCAGTTGCTGATGACACCCGTGTTCAAAGTAATTCGTATGTATTGTTTTATTTAATCCTCACAACTCTAACAGGTGGGGATTGTTATTATCTTTATTTTCTAGATGAGGGAATGATGCAAACAAGTTAAACAACTAGACAAATGCCACACGACTAATTACTGTGCAAACTGTGGGGAGCCATGGTTACAGGAAACTCTGAGCTTTGCAGAATGGCTCGGTTTATGCTACCTGTTTCCTCCCCCTGAGGCAATTGTCTCTGCCTGCACCTGAGGGGAGCTTGAGCTTGTAAGCTGCCGAGGAATTTGGTGGGAGCGGCCAGTTCCCAGACACAGAAGGCTGATGCCTATCAGGGCAATTGATAAGATAATTACTTGTGAGTTTCGGTGAATTTTGTATCCTCTATGTGAAAGCTAAAGAATTTACATTTGTTATGTTAATACATACTTGCACGTGCTCAAACTGCTTATGTGGGTGCAGTAAAATAAACTTAGTGTCTTCAGGATCACTGAAGTCCCGCGATCGCCATCATGTGTGAGAGTGTCTTTTATTCATTCCCACTCCCCCATTCGGGAACCCATCGACTCGTGACGGCTGGCCCGTCACAGCAAACCCAGGCAGAAAGCCCTAGATCTTCACCTTCTCTTTCTTCCTCTTTAGCTCTGCTTAGAGCTCAGGCAGGCTTCTCTGTAGTCTGCTGGGATAGGGAGTAGAACCAGTCCTTATCCTGGAGGTATAGTCTTTTTGGGTCCTTCTGTAATATGGAGAATTGCCTATAAGCCTCCCTTTATTTTGAATGTGTCCTGGGCCTGGATTTCTGGATTCCAAGTGTGAAGCTTACTCATCTTTGCTGCTCTCATAGTGTATATCTCTGATGACAGGCAATCATCCCCAAATTAAAAATTGGCCTGGGTGTTTGCTATTGTCTTTTCAGCTCATCAATACTATTAAGGTATTATTTTGATATTTTCAATGAGAAGGTTGATCTAAATAACCTACTATGATAGATAAATATGGCCACAGGCTATCTGCAGCCTTTCCTATCAAGAGGTAGAGTCTAAAGCCAAGGCCTCAGACAGCAGAGTAGCGCAGTGGAAGCGTGCTGGGCCCATAAAGCCAAGGCCTCAAGAGGACTTAGAACTGCCACTCTTGCCCTCTTGGAACCCAGTGTGGTGCCACTCTTGCCCTCTTGGAACCCAGCCACCATGGGAAAAAGCCTGAGCTACCCTGATGGATGGGCAACATGAAAAAGAACTTAGGTGCTCTGGCCAACAGCCTCAGCTAACAGCAGATGTGTTAGTGAAGTCAAGTGGGGCCAGCCAGCTCCCAGCCAACTTGTCATCTGACTGTATGCCCATGAGTGATCCAAACAAGACCAACAGAAGAACTGTCCCCACTGAGCCCAGACCAAATTGATGGTCCACAGAATTGTGACCAACGAAATGGTTGTTTTTTTAAGCCACGAAGTTTTGGGGTAGTCTCTTATGCAACAACAGATAACCGATACACCCAGTTCACTATTTATCAAAAACTACGACTACCCTAAACTGAAATTTTGATGCTAAAGACATCACTAACTTTTTTGTTATTTATTATTTTGAGAAGATATTTACATAAAGTTAATAATCTAAGTATATTTTACTTTAGTAACCAAATATTTGATGGCAGAATTAAATTTTAATTCATTTTTCCTTTTGGTTTCAGAAAATCTTTAAGCATACATGGTTAGAATGACCAAGTTCATTTGGATAAGTTCATTTAGTCAATTGACTAAAGTCAATTGATCACTAAAGCATGTAAGAAAAACTCTACCTTCCTTTCTCCAATCCCTTTCCCAGGGGGACTAAATTAGCTCTATTAAAAGCAATTTTAGAAACAAAACTCATTATTCCTTAACCTAGAAACCTGAAGGCAGGGAAAGGAATAGTATAACTCCAATGCCATTTGCTTTATTTCAAGTTAACACGCTAGTCACATGTTTTGGATAAAAACGTTTTAAATGTCTTTTACAGCAGAGCTCCAAAAAAGAGTTTTGGGAGCACGACAATGTTTCACTATGTCTTCCTGCTTGTGTATTTTTAGCATCTGTACATCTACAATTAAATTTCTCACTAACAGTACAATGCAAAACAAAATATCACTACTTCTCTTAGATAAAAATTAATTTGGATTACTCAGTTCCAATGTGGGTTATGATTTTTTTATAGTATATTCAAAGAAATTTCTTTTTAAAAATGTCTTACTTTATATAAAAAGAATTCCACTTAAAATACACTTTACCCAAAAGATACCTAAGAAATTAGGGTGTTAAAATTGTTGGCTCAATACCTATTTTATGATGAAAGACCTACATCCCTATTTGTAGCTTATTAACATTGATATGAATCTATTGTGATTGTTTTTTCAGAGTATACCCTTTGTCTCATACAAATGTATGTAGAAAATGTTTTTACTACAAAAGATTCTATAGATTAGATTATTCACCATTTTTCAAATAAGTTACATTTTATTACATTTGGATGCTAAAGTGTTTATGGTACTTAGATATATGATCAAAAAGGTGATGGACTATAGTAATATAGGATATTTTCTTAATAACTTCATAAAGCTTAATATGTAAAAAGCTAATGACAATGATAGAGTTAAACATTTGCTTGGTACTGAGACAATAATGATGGTATCAACATAAGGTATAATTAACACAATTTTGTCATGATTTGATCATGTCTGTGGATTGTTATAAAAAGAGATTATTTCTTTAGAATTTTCCGGAACCAAACAGATGAAAGGTAAAAACAATAAAATAAGCAATGATGAATTTGGTTGGTATTGGCAAAATAATGTGGGCACAATTTTGCCTTGGAATTGGTTGATTGTCGCTTCTACTATGTCATCCCAAGGGTCAAAACAGAGGTGTTTAAAAATAGGCTGTAACTAAGATCTTTATAATTGAATAAAGTTGGGAGAGTATATAATGTGTAATTAGCAAAGATATTTCAGTTTTTAAATAATTGTTAAATTATAGATTATGAAGAAAATTATCTATAAATCTTTTTTTTTAATAGTGTATACTTCCAGGACTTTTTTCCAAGTCAAGTTGTTGTCGTTTCAGTCTTAGTTGTGGAGGACGCAGCTCACCTCCAGGTCCTGTTGCCATTGCTAGTTGCAGGGGGCACAGCCCACCATCCCTTGCGGGACTGGAGGAATTGAACTGGCAACCTTGTGGTTCAGAGCCCACTGGCCCATGTGGGAATCGAACCGGCAGCCTTCTGAGTTAGGAGCATGGAGCTGTAACCGCCTGAGCCACTGGGCCAGCCCCTCTATAAATCTTTTATCATGAGCTGAAAAGTTTAAGAAAAATCAAAGCTGCAGGAAAGTGTAAATGGATTGATGGCATCACTTAAGTCTTTGGTTTTTATGATCCTAACGTGAAAGCATCCTGGACATCTTCCACGGTCACTACAGTGCTTTCATTTAATTATGAACATCCCAAAACGAGTACTCTAGCAACCTCTGCAGTACACCTTGATAGGAAAGATGCCGAGAAGACCGAAAAGCCTGAGTGTGGAAAGCAGCGCCCCCTAGAGTTGAATTTGTTTCTAACAAGAAACCAGCTTTTCAAGTTAGTCACTAGATCCTATTCCACAAGGCTTTTAGCAAGCTGGTGAAATGTAGACTGCAAATGATGGACTTTGAAAAGACAAGGGAGGCCAACTTCCCGCATGCAGGTAGGTGCAAGCTGCCTAACGACCTTCTGCACCTACAGTCGGCAGGTGGCGGCGTAGTGTGGATGGAGGTCTCGAGCCCACGCCGGGCTCGCGGAGGCAGGCGGCGGGCCAGGGCCGCGGGCTCCTGGCTCTCCAGGACAGCGGTTGTCCTCCGCTCTCCTCCTATGTAGTGTGGGCGCCCCCGTCAGTTCGATTTTTGATTCGATTACCAAGAGGTTTTCGCTTGACCCAAGATTTGCTGAAAATAGTGGGGTCATCAAATTTTCCAGTGAAAGTATATGTTCTGCTACATCAAAAAACTCCGTATGTGTTGTAACCCAACGACTGCGAAATTCAGAACTGATAGAGCCATCACTCCGATGGCACGGGCCAAGAGGAAAAATTATTTCAGAAAACAGCGCTGCACAAATAAAATCCACAGGAAGCCTTGCATTTCAGAGCTTCGAGGAGAGGATGACTGGTGTTTACACGTTTCCTCGAGTATAAACCTACTGTGGAAGTTGTCAAAAAATCTTCAACTAAAATATGTTGTATATGCTTATCATGAGCCTCGTTTTTATTACCAGTTCACAGCTCCATATCATGCAGCTCCCTGTAATAGTATCTATAATATTTCTTTTGAGAAGAAACTTCAGATTTTAAGCAAATTGGTTCTTGACCTTTCATGGGAAGTCTGAATGCCATCACATTAAATGCAAAAAAATGTTCTTTACATTTTCATTTCATCTCTAGACACTGAAAAAGGACCCAAGCCACGTGCAGACCATAATTGTGAATCTTCCAAAAGGCTATTGAAGGCTAAAAATCTCATAGATTTTTTTTAATCAACAAGTAGAAGTTCTAGGCAGACATGCAGAGTCATTGCCTGAAACAGTCATGTTTCCCCGAAACTAAGACCTACCCCGAAAAATAAGCCCGTTAGGATCATCAGCCAGACAGATGGACGCCATTTAGTATGTTATGACGGTGTTCCAGAAGATGACATGACTGTATTTGAATAAATGTAGGTTGCTGTACATGAAAAAATAAGACGTCCCCTGAAAATACGCCCTAATGTGTCTTCTGCAGCAAAAGTTAATATAAGACCTGGTCTTATTTTCAGGGAAACACGGTATACTATATTACAGGTACTCTCCATATGGTTTGGATTAATCGCTGCTCTCCAGGGTATGGAATAAATACCCTGAAACATCCCAAATGTCCTAAGTGCTGTGGGATTTGCAACCCTGGATCTTATAACCCCGGTGATGGAATTCACTGCCTTCAATGCAACAGCAGCCTGGTGTTTGGAACGAAAACATGCTTGTAAGCCATTATTAAGTTCTTTGGTGGTTTTATTAAACACGAAAGTATATTTTTGAAATATTAATATAAATATTATGCCAAAATTAAATGTATCAGATTTTACCAAAAAAGATAGGGGAATCTTGTATAGTACACATTGTGACTAGATGTTTGAGACATTTCATCAGAAAGGTTCGGCATCTGTCCATGTTAGTCACTTAATGTTGGCATTACAGAGTGTGAGCAAAGAGAAGTGAGATACTAAGCCATAATGGGTAAACAAACCCAGCATAGGTGAAACCGGGTAATTGTTCAATTTCAGAGCAGACATTTCCCTTCCATAGTAGGTGTTTAGGTGTTAATCATTTCAATCATCACCCTACCATTGTATTTTATCCATGTCTTTATGGTCCTTTAAACATGTTCAGGAGAAAAATTGTATCGTTTTATTATTTAATGCTTTCTTTCGACTGTAATGAACTGGAACCTGGAATACAATAAAACAGGTGCCTGACTTAAAATCCAATACTATAATGATCACAATTATTTTTTTCCCTTGACATTGAACTTAGGTATAAAGGTGAGACTTTTCTGTCCAGAAATGTTCTACCTTTAATATGTAATTATAAATGTGGTGAGCTTACAGCAGTGCATTTGTCTATTAAAATTTGTGGAACGTACTATACAGGAAATAAGGGAAATGGGTATGTTTTTTGAATCTTCTAAATTCAGTTCATAATAAGTGGCTAAGCAAGGATATAATTTCTGATACACATTATTGCTCCTATATATTCCTACTTTACATGAGGTGCTTGAAGTAATTGTGCCATTAGATCAGTAAGATTTCAGCCCTTTTAATTGTGAGAACTATCGGGATAAACAAAATTATACTAATGGACAGTGAGTGATGGACTTAGATACATACAATTAGGGCAATCCACCGTATCTTTTTATTATGAAGTACTTCAAGCACACAGAAAACTAGAGACTATAGTAAATACATGTGTACCCACCACTCAGCCAAATCTTAAGATTTTGCTATACTTGCTTTAGCTCTTTTAATTTTTTAAGAAATATAATTTTCCAGGTGTCAGTGAAGTCTTTTCCTGATTCTTCTCTCCCTTCCAGAGGTAACCACCATCCTAAACTTGGTATCTATCATCCCTATGCAAGTTTTATACGTCTAGTTCACCTTTGTGTCCATATATATATTTTTAATATGCAAGACAATACGCAGTGTCATGTAAAGTTTATGAACATTCAAGATCTATGAATATACTTAAAATTTTGGGGAGGGGGGAAATCAAAATAACCACAGGCATTATTTTAGGACTATGTATGATTTTCTATTCGTCTTTCTAATCTTATTTTCCAATTTTTCTAAGAGCAGTATTATTTCCAAACAATTTGCTAAAAAAGTTTTAAAAAGAGCTCTGTTGGCTGCTGAAACCAGTGATGTAGAACGTGAACTTGCAAATTCACTGCCATTTGAATTAGATTTACAATTAATTAAAGAGGTGGATTACAAACAGACCTATTGTTTCCTTCTGGTAAGCTCTGTAGTAAAGAGATATGGTAGTGAATTAATTAAAGGCAGAAGGTTTAAACTGAGTTTGGGGCGAAAGAAAATGATGAACAGACGAAATTAAACTTTTACGAAAACTAACAAATGGCAGTTAAGAGGGTTCACTTAGGGAAAAGTTACTGATAATTATGGTAATATGTTTTGGTTAATACTTTCAGAAGACTGCCTCATTTATCAAGTCTCTGGGGCAAACAAGTTAACTGCATCCTTTAATATCAGTATGTTCTTCTGTTGGACAAACCATGAAAACCCCTGGGAAGGTGAATGGAACACCAGATCATGTGTTTCATCACCATCTTTTATGTATCAGTGACTAAAGAATTTTTCTTATTTCCAATACTAAATGCTTGAAAAATAGTGAAAATGGAATAAAAAGGAGTTAAATTTATTAACCTCCATCTTTCAAGGAATAAAATTTATTTCCTTCAAAGGGCTCATTTCAGGGGTTACAAGCTCACATGCCATCAGGCAACCTACTGGTCATATATCACCCCAAGAGAAACTCTGTACCTATTAACACTTCCCATTTCCCCTCCCCCCCGACTGATAACCATTAATCTACTTTCTGTCCACAGAAACCCTACCATGGACCTGGAATACGTTATGCCAAGTGAAATAAGCCCACACAGAAAGACAAATACTGCATGATCTATTATTGTGTGGAATCTAATAGTCAAACTCATAGAAACAGTAAATTGGTAGTTACGAGGGGCTGAGGGGAAGGGAAAAATGGGGAGTTGTTCATGGTAGTTATACAAAATGAATAAACCCTAGAGATCTGCTGTACAACATAGCGCCTACAGTTAACAATTTGATATTGTGCACTCAAATTAAGAGGGTAAATCTCATATTAAGCATCCTTACCCCACACCCACAAAAACAAGAGCAAAGGGACACAAGGAAACTTTTGGAGGTGGATGATGTTTATTACCTTGATTGTGGTGATGGTTTCATGGGTGTATGCATGTCCAAACTCATCAAATTATACATTAAATGTGTAGCTTTTTGTATATCAATTATACCTCAATAAAGCTGTAAAAAATAACCTTTGTACTTCTATTTACTATTAGGCAGATAGATACTATGAGTTAAATACATGTCTCTACTGTTCATGTTGTTGATTTCTGTGCTATGACATCTTTCATTTGTTGGTTTCTCCTAAATAAATATTATTCTTCATTCCCATGTGATAGAAAACACTCATAAACCAAAGAATTGAGCTTTGGGCACTTCAAAAGAAGCACACTAAAAAATTCTAAGATACCATTTATGGGAGCAAAGATTCATTCCTTATTTTTGTGATTAGTTGGCAACAAAAGATTGAGGTGTTGGCTATTGAGTTGAGAGAACGATGGTATAGTTGACTCCATTGACTAACCCAGGTGGAGAAAAACAGAGGCATAGAATGAAACCAGTATAACAAGGTCATGGTTAGACCCTATTGATTATGGTGAACTTGCCAGGGTATTTTCTGGATGCTGAGATGGGACAGTGTCATCTTTTCTAATAGAATGAAGAAGGTGCTCAACATTCTAGAAACTACTTCCTTGACTGTTGATTAATTCTTCAGAATGTGCCTGATCAAGTGCTAACAGCTGAGTTTCACGTTTCCTGAAACATCTTTCTTAATTTACCTTTGATCTAGTTCTAGTCTGTAAATGAGAAATGCAGATAAGAATGAGGGGTCAATTTATTTTAAGTACATTTATCATGAAATATCAGTGTGTACAATTTCAAACATTTATAAATATTGCAATTACCAGAAAAATCAATGTAATCTTAAAATTATTTGAACAGTGATTTTCACAATTATTTACAATTAACTCAACCTACCTTTGTAGAAACATAATTATGTTTAAAAGTACCCTGCCACAAAGTAGTAATTTCACAGTACCTTTCTATAATATTTATGTGACTAAAGTGGCAGCTGCATCAATAAAACCCAGCAGATTCAACAATTTAGAAATAGCACAATGAGAACCGCAAATGCTAGTTAGCATTAATTCGAAACAGAACTTTATATTAACATAAATATTTTTTCCATTTTAATAGCTGATTAAATAATTAGGAGGCAGTACTTTCTTATTTGTAGTAAACAGAAATTAATCTTCAGATATTTTTTAAAATCGACATTAAGAAGCTAGATTAGGTAAGTTTTATAACACATGACACTAAATATTTTGAGAAATTCTTGATTTCACTGGAAGCCATTTCTAATAGTAAACTTTTTTTTTAAGTTGTAATGACAGTAAGCAAAGGTAATTGTCTGTCATCCCAAATAGAAATTATAATTGCTTATCAGCAAATAATAACATATTTGGATGGAAAGAGATTCTTGGCTTTATTGCTAAGGGCTTTTTATTCCTCCTTAACATTTTAACCTTTTTTGACATCCCCTTAAAAGGATCCCAAATATGTTTAAATTATGTCAAAGGAAAATAACTTTATATGGAGTAGTACTTGTGTTTGAAAACAATATTTACTGTTTTCTTTTTTTTAGCATATATCCAGGTAAATCAAACAAAAATGTAAGGTATAAGAAATATAGTTGAAGTCACAATAAAGTATATTTTCTTTTATTGACATAGAACATATATGTTAAATTTTAAATGTTGGCTCTTTAAGAAAACGTTTCTCCTGGTAAATAATATGCATAACCGTTGCCCAAAAATGTATATAACTGTTTTCCCCAAAATATTTATACACAGAGTGGTCCACTTAAGACCAGCCCCATAATAACCTACCGAATACAATGTGCTCTTAATTTATAAATGGGCTACCCTCAGTATATAAAATATATAGGCATGTATGTAATACATACAAAGTAAGAAATATAAAAGAGATGCAAAGGCCAAAAAAAAAGGTATTTTTCCCCGTAAGATCCACACAGAAATTCAGTGTAATTCGTGAGACCATGTAAAATGTACTCTTAATTTATAAATGGGTTACCCTCAGCATATAAAATATATAGGCATTTATGTTATACATATAAAGTAAAAAATATAAAAAGGAGAGATGAAAAAAGGGGAAAGTGTCCTTCCTTATAAGATCCAGACAGCAATTCAGTGTAATTAGTGAGACCATGTAAAATGTCTGAAGAATCTCAGTTTTGGCAAATACTTTTCAGAAAAATATCTAGGCTTTGAGTATTAAATTTCCACTTTAAGAATTTGGTGGAGGTTTCCATTTAAGCATTCAGTAAAGATGCTGGTCTCCCTAATATGCAGAAAAGAGGACTTTGGGGGGTATTCTGCTAAAAGGAAACACAAAGTCGCTCATTGTTAGCCAGTTAGTAATAACTCCACCCCTTAGTCGAGTGTGTGTAGTACAGAGAATCAAATCCTGGCCCATCAGCATTTGACAATGTTTGAGGAAAGATGCCAATGGACAGGATCTAAATTCTTCCTAGATCTTACAGGGAATGGGGCAGGAAGTGATGGTAAAGGAGAGGTCAGCTCCAAAGGTGGCTGGTCCAATATTAATGGTTGATGTTAAAAAACACACCAAATGTTTCTATAGCATTCGTTCTGCTGCATTTTCTTTATTTCAAGCCACAGGTCTACTTCGAGGGTCATGCAGCAAGTGGCTTATTAATAAAATCAGTCTATGAATAGTGTCATCACATTAAGAGACAGAATCGCTGGATTCTCGTTAGGTAAAGAGCTCGCATTGTTCGATTCCATGAGTTGGTATTATTTATGGGATACCTAAAATGGGGGACAAAAACCATAAATATCAATAACAACCTACACGCAATTCACGAGTTAAAGCAAAGAAAGACTATTCAATCATTTATACAGTTAGAAATTTCATATGGTTTCTGAATATTGCTTCATGGTTTAAAATGCAATACATATAATGGACAATTCCCAAATTAGCAAATATTAACACTATTGCTAATTGCTTACCAAGGCGAACAATTCCCACTGCTCTCAGATCTCAGCAAATGCTACCAAGAGAGAACCTAAAGAGGGTAACAATATCCATTTTGGAAGCATAGGAATTTGGACACTTAATGTATCCTTTAGCTGAGAGATATGCCACATGTCTCAATTTTCAGAGACCAGCCCTTTTCATCCTGTCATGGACCCAAAGGAGAAACAGCGAAGAAAAAACAATTAATGAAAACATTCAGCTGCAATGTTTTTCCTTTCTTTTTCCAGATTGTCATTATGCAGCCAAAAAAAAAAAAGGAAACCTCAGGATACTGAAAAGAATAATAGAACTTTCCCCCAAACAGTATGTAAGTTTCTTTACGAATTTAAATTACAGTTCTGGGGAATATTTGGACTCTTCCACCAAGAAAATAGACATCTGCTAATTCACTATAGATTTATATAAACAGAAGCCCTTTGTAAGGTGTAAAGCTGTAACACCAACATAAGGTATTATTATGGAAGCAGAAGATTTGAACAAATTTATACTAAATATTAAAAAAACAGAAAAAGGTAATCTAGTTTTAAATTCTCATGCAAGTAACCCATATTTTATCATTAATTAAAAGGTAATCTCGGGGCAGCCAGTTAGCTCAGGTGGTTAGAGCGTGATGCTCTTAGCACCAGGGTTGCCGGTTCGATCCCCACATTGGCCACTGTGAGCTGCGCCCTCCACAACTAGATTGAAACTACCTGACTTGGAGCTGATGGGTCCTGGAAAAACACACTTAAAATAAACAAAAGTTTTTTTTTTAAAAAAAGGTAATGTGATGTTCTGCTGATGTAAATAATTTTCATTCCATATTTATATATAGCACTAAACAGATGATGGCAAGTTGAATTAAATTAAGGCTTGTCAGATTTCTACAAATGTTTCTCCATATCAATAAATTTTACATTTTAAACCCAGGTTATCATCTAATTAATTGAGAGAAATAATTTAACTCTTTCCCTAATCATGAAGATTTTTTGAATGTTTCACTTTCTTGGCAACATAGGAAACAAATTATTTCCACTTAAACCATTAATTTGAAAAATTGAGTGATTATCAGGAACAGCTTCCAAAAATGATTATTATACTTAAATTAATACAGGTTATGCAATGTACTTCATCACATGCTTAACAATTTTACTTTTATAAGAATATTCAGAAGTTAATGTGCAAAAATAATAATTCAGTTTTAATTCAACCCCAATTCATTTAAGCAATCATTTTTAAAATGTCAGTTCACCAAATGTATTCTTTTAACTGAAACAAATATGACTGTGAATTTTCTCCAGTTTTAGAGTTTTACAGAAACTCTGCTAACATACTCTGGCCAAAACTCTTATAGAGCTGAAATCTTAAGACTTGCATAGCAAATTATTGTATGAAAAACATCGTATGTACGTTTGAAAGCCAATTTAATTAATGTCAAAATTAAACTTTAACTTTCATCTGTCACGCTGAAAATCTTTTCATTTAGCATTAACAGTAGTACTTTCACTTTTACTTATTGCTGTAGTTGACAGTAGAATGTAGTCCCTCAAAGAAAACATCATCTATTAAAAATAAAAGAGGTTAAGCAGACTCACAGTCCTTAATTCTGACAAAAGATTAATTAGTCTAACTAATAAGACCTTTAATGGATTTTCCAGGTTCCTAAGCATAGAAAGAATGAAAAACACTGAAAACTTTTTGCTGAGTTATACACAAATACATTAACGCTAACTAATAAAATTGTCTAATTTAAAGAGTAACTGACCTGAGATGTACCTTGCTCCGATTAACATTACCATGCTACTCACTATAAAAAAGCCCAAGGGTAGACTACAGAAGATACTAGGGTCACCTGTGGTCATCCAAGTAGAAGGGATTTCCAGTCAAGCAAACCAAAAGAGAGACACATAATTACAATATTTGTGTTAAGAATCACATGGTAGCAAAACAAAATAAGCTATAAAAATAGTATATTCATAAAAGCTAGTAAAGAGTTATTACTTCAAATCAAAAATATAATCAATATAGAAGGTTTATGATAATTAACAAACAATACAGATAGTATGCCACAAATAGCCAAGAACATAATAAATGCATATAGACCATAAGTCTTCCACTGGCAAAGCCAGAGGAAGCCAGTGGAGAACTTTTTGGGGGGCTGTTGATTTTTTTACCTATCTTGATTCTTCCCCAAAAGATACTAAATAAGCAATCCAATTACTCCAAAATTCCAATTACAGATCCTTTGGCTATCAGAGAAGAGTTATATTAGCCTAGTGAAAAAAATTTCCAACCCTATTGGTTTCGTTTTCTTTTTTAAAATAGAATTTGGTGTATAAAGAAATGTACCTATTAATATTACTCCAATTTGAAAACCAAATTATATTAATCTACATTTTAAAATATTGCCTGAGAACATGGTTGTTTTGATGTTTTGTAACCTGAGTCTCAGAACAAAAGATTGAAAGAAAAAGGATATTAAGCTTATTTAGGAGAAAAAAGCAAAAGCTTCAAGTCAGAACATCCAAGACTGAAAATATAGACCACAGTGATCTGTGGTAGTGGATGTTTCCAGAAGCTTCTCCAAAAAACCAGACAGATTAAAAGTGGTTCTATGGGGTGGAGGTGAGGGGGTGGTGGTGGTGGTTCTATACTCACTTTGGGGTTGGAAGGCAGATTATATTTCATTTATGAACTATTCTTCATTAAAGTACAGTGGTACCTCAGTTTTCAAACGTAATCCACGAGTTATGAAACGTTCGAAAACAGCCGACAGCTAGGCCTCAGGATCTTGCACTCAGTGGAAGCCGCGTGACATGTTCTACTTCTGAGTCGTGTTCGAAAACCAAAGCATTTACTTCTAGGTGTATGGCATTTGTAAACCGAAATGTTCGTCAATGGAGATGTTCGAAAACCGAGGTACTACTGTATATGCTTCATTATATTATTGGCTATTGTTCCATTCATTATGTTCCAAATCTTGAATTTAGCAAACAATTAATATATTGTACCACATTAAACATGTTTAAGGCTGTTTAAATGAAAGGCATATAAAGGAAGCTTAAGGCTCTTTACAGCTAAATGGTCAACTTATGCTGAATAACTTTCTACCTAAATGACTGAAAAACATAGTCTTGTTTTCTGCCAAGAGCATTTCCTAATCTATTATGACACTTGTAATTTATTATGTTTGGTGCATTTCTTGCTGTCTGACTCCAATGAATTCTCATAACATACACTCGCTAAGAACTTGGAATCAGCCTAGGAAATAACAAAATAAATTCTGAAATTAATATAGATTTTGGTTGGTTCAGGTCATGAAGACAGCCCCCCAAAAAGGTAAAGTAAGACATTAAGAGAAAACAAAACAAAACAAAAAAACAGACTGTAGTTGATTTTTTTTTCATTGAGAAGAAACTAGAAATAATTTTACTTTTAGAAAACTAAGCTATAAAATCAAAGTACTAGGAATAAACTAAGAAACAAGACATGGCAGGATGTATCTATATCAACCTGATAATTTACATTTTTATGTTTAGAACTTTATAAAGTGTTTTCAAAATGTTAGAAACTGGATATATTATAATGCTTTTCTTCAGAGCAGCCTTGCTAAGGTAAGGGTAAATGGTCAGATACTTAAATAAGCTATTAAACATACTAGGACAAAGTGGCAATAATAATAAAACATTGTTACCACTCTCTGAAGACTGAGTTGTAACCCAACCCATTGACTTCATCACAGCTTTCTTCCAGGTAGAATATCGAATTTCACTTTCTAGAAATAGAAGATAGGAAAAACACACAGAAAGGCAGTTTAATGAGATGTTTTAAGCCCCATACTTATGTTCACTCAGCATTCTTGACAAATTGTGATACGTGTTAAAATTGAGTGAGGCTTTACCAGGACTCAGATTTGGAAGAGTAGTTGCTAGTAGATGGATGACCAGTGATTGGGAGAGAAGCTCGCTTTGAAGTTGGATGGGAAATTCAGCATGGTCTGCAGGGTGACGGGAGAATGGGAGGCAGGCTACCTGCTAAGACCAGGCCATTTGCAAAGAAATGGTGATGAATTAGAAAGGGGAATCTCATTTAATCTGCTTTCTCTTTTTCTTGGGGTGGGGGTAGGGGGAGCTTGGGATAAAGGAAGGGGTATGCTATAATGTGGAAAGACTAAGAGGAGAATTATTTTTGGTCTAGCCAAAGAATTTAATGAGTATAAATTTCTCAAAAGAATCAAACTGCATTCCTGTGAGACAGGATTCCTTTTAAGGTAGAAATCAACAAGAAAAGGACTAAACAAAAATGGGCGCTGGTGTGTCCACAAACACTGCACTCCTCCTAAAGATGGGGAACACGCATGAAGCTACCTTTCTTTCAAAGGTCTCCCTGCCTTTCCATAGCACCCAAAGGCTGCAACTCCTGTGAGACACTGCTCTAAGTATCACTCGCTTCAAAAAGCATTCCAGTGCCCCACTTCTGGCCCCTCCTGCGACTTCCCACAGCACTTCACGCACACCTCAGTATATCAGCTACCACAGTGAATTTTCATAGTTTTGTCGACATCTCCCAATATACTTGAGTTTCCTAAAGGGCAAGGACTTACTTGGTCTGATTCACCTCTATATTCCCACGTAAGGACAGTTTCTGGCCTGTAGTTGGCTCCAAACAAATGTTTGCTGAAAGAATGATCTAGATCTAGGTGCCCATTCATATGTGTGTGTGTTGTAGGGAGAGGAGAAGGATTGGTGAAGGGAAGGGCAATCAACATAACTGATCAACTCCGGGCTAAAGCCTCAAAAGTACAAAGATGGGACGGCTGGATGGCTCAGTTGGTTAGAGCACGAACTTTCAACAACAAGGTTGCCCGTTCAATTCCCACATGGGATGGTGGGCTGTGCCCCCTGCAACTAAATATTGAAAACGGCAACTGGACTTGGAGCTGAGCTGCGCCCTCTACAACTAAGACTGAAGGACAACGACTTGGAGCTGATGGGCCCTGGAGGAACACACTGCTCCCCAATAAAATTTAAAAAAAAAAAAAAAGGAAAAGAAAAAATAGTACAAGATGGCGCACCTCAGGAAACAGTAATCCTTAACTCCTTGCACAAAACTTCCTGGGATTTAAGAGTGGGATTGGCATCTCAAGACCATATACTTGCTCTGAACATTATTTGCTTGTTAGAAAGTTTTTTCAGAAGCAGAAAAAATTTTTGAACTTCGTATTTTATCCAATATTGCAAAAGTGAAAAATTACTTACAATGTCAGATTTTAAACACATTTTCCTATCAAGGTACATGGCATACTGTCTGATTAGAAAATTATTAGTATTATATTCCACTTTCTCGTACATAAAAAAATGACTACAATTAAGAAGTGATGGGCCAGCCCAGTGGCTCAGGCGGTTAGAGCTCCATGCTCCTAACTCCGAAGGCTGCCGGTTCGATTCCCACATGGGCCAGTGGGCTCTCAACCACAAGGTTGCCAGTTCGATTCCTCAAGTCCCGCACAGGATGGCAGGCAGCGCCCCCTGCAACTATGATTGAACACGGCACCTTGAGCTGAGCTGCCTCCCAGGTGGCTCAGTTGGTTGGAGCGCGTCCTCAACCACAAGGTTGCCGGTTTGACTCCCGCAAGGGATGGTAGGCTGTGCCCCCTGCAACTAGAAAACGGCAACTGGACCTGGAGCTGAGCTGCGCCCTCCACAACTAAGACTGAAAGGACAACAACTTGACTTGGAAAAAAGGCCTGGAAGTACACATTGTTCCCCAATAAAGTCCTGTTCCCATTCCCCAAATAAATATAAATTTAAAAAAAAGTGATGGCAGTCTTCCAGAAAATTAAACAAAAATACATTTGAACCTTATTTTTCAGTAGCTCAAAAATCCACTTTGATGCCATTTTATGCATACGTTTTTTAAAGGGTTATGAAACCACATTCAGTCTATACAAAACCTTATTTTTGTACTCACATTTATTTCAGTTTAAGAGATGCATCACTATATTTTAATAAAGGTGTTGGCCCGAGCTTCGGCCTTAACTTAGTTTGTTAGGAAGTGAATTGGATATTTAATGCTCATTTATTTTAACTGCTGCTGCTTTTGTCAGGCTAGCTCTGCTGTGCTTAAGTTACCAGAAAGTCCCTTAGTCCAGCTTATCATGTCCTAAAACCAAGTCATTAACACCAAAGATGATCTGGTATAGACATCAGGGGTGGGTGGCTGATATAATCTCCCTTCTTACTCTTAGAAAAGGGTACTCTAACAATCTGGCATTGATAGTGTGGCAGTGTCATCCTCCTATATAAAAGGACTTGTAAATAGTAGAAATGAATGGTAAAAATGTGATTCTAGAATTTTTAAAATAAGAAACTATTTCTTTCACCCATACTCCTTCGGTGTAGCCCAATATACTTAGTAGCCAAACCTGAAACAGTAGTAACATTTGCTATTGTACTTAGTTTCTTAACTTGTGAATAAATAGAAAGGCAAGCTCTTTCTCACTGAGGTCATTTTCACAGTACACAATGAAAAGTTTCATTCTTTAAATGTACCTTCAGCATTGATTTGGGGTTCAAACCGCTCCATCGTGACGGCTGACAAATCCTCAGGTTCGAGACTCCAAACACCGACTCCTTCTGCAGCCCCTGCTGCCATGGCGGCTCCCAAGGCAGTTGTTTCGGGCATCGAGGGCTTCACTGAAGGGAAAGAGCTACATCAACATCTTTGTATTTTTTCAGAGAACAAACTGAGAGTTGCCAGAGGGGAGGGGGGTTGGTGGGGCTGGGTGAGAAAGGTGAAGGGATTAAGAAGTACAAATTGTGAGTTACAAAATAGTCAAAGGGATATAAAGCACAGCATAGGGAATACAGTCAACAATACTGTAATAAGTCAATAAAATTGTAATAGTATTATAATATTGTAATAACTGTAATACAGTCAATAATACTATAATATTGTATTAACTGGGTGTCAGATAGGTACTAGACTAGTCAGGGAGATCCCTTTGTAAATTATTCAAATGTGTAACCACCATGCTGTACACCTGAAACTAATATGAAATATTAAATGTCAACTATAATTGAAAAAAATTTTTTAATTAAAGAAATCTTTGTGTTTTTTTACATATGCCTAAAAAACCAATTCTTCTGAAAGAAACATTACTTTCAGAGTTTAAAGGAATGAAGGCTTACTAACCTACTGGGATATACAGAATGTCTGCTTGGAGCTGCATAAGAATTTTGTTGCTGGTCATTCCTCCATCCACCTGCAGGTGACTGAGTGGAATTCCACAGTCGCGGTTCATGGCATCCAAAATCTGAAATAAACCAACATAATGAACATAATTAAACTACTGCATACTAGTAACATCTCTGAAAATGACAATCTTCTACTCAAAAACACTCAAGAGCTTCCCAAAGCTTACCGGATAAAATTTAGACTTTTTACTCTGGTCTTCCAAGCCCTCCTTAGTCTGTTCGCAAGCAACCTTTTCCCTCCCTACACCTCTGCACTCACCCGTATATCCAGCCAAACCAAACAAATCTATTTTATACCCAGGTTTCCTGTCTCAATGCCTATGTCAGTGTTATTCCCTTTGCCTAATGTCCCACTCAGCATCCCCCCAACTGCAAAATGCTCAGTGCCTGGCAGACGACAGGAACTTAGAAAGTAAGGCCAGCTACAAAACCAAAAACTTACACTGATTAGATTAGTGTTTAGGCAGGGATTGATTTTGGAGTAAGTATTTAATAAATTTCTGACATTCATATATAATTTAAGAATGATAAAGGTAGATTAAGTGTAAGAAAACAAGTTCATATTTATTACCTCTCGGGTTTGGAAACAAACAGCTTCTAATGCAGCAAAAGCAATATGGCATTTATTAGTAAACTGAGTGAGCCCACAGATGATCCTAAAAGTACAAAGATGTTTAAGGTTAGAGTGATAAGAGTGATAAAAAAATGAGTCATCAATCTGAAATGTCCCGAATACGGAAAGATTGAATTTGGTAGATAGAAATGTGCAGGGAAAAAATAGACATTTAAATAAATAAATAAATAAATAAATAAAATTGGAAGTAAACTTTGAGTAGTTTGGAAAGTCCTTGTGGTTCACAATCCTGCCGCCACATATGAAAAAGTTCGTGGTCCATCTGAATAGATGACAATATAAAACCAAAGCAGTATTCCTCTAGATGATGTGTCTCTGATGCCTAACTTGCAGATGTCTTGAAGATAAAAGATAGTAACACTAACATGAATGTGGATAAACTGAGGGCTTATTGTCAGATGATTTGTAACTTCTTGGAGTTTAAAGGTTAAGAAATTACACTCTCCAGATAGAAAAGGTTTCGCACAGTTTAAAATCATTTGAAAATAGATAGGAAACTATTAACTAATAAGTTATCAGACTCACAAAAGCATACCTTATTTTTAATTCTTACCCTCTTGCACTGGGATCCCAGTAAGGTGCGTATAACCCTGAAAATGCTGGGACGAAATAGCAGCCATAAGAAGTACCTACTTCTTTAGCAAGTTTTTCTAACATTAAATAAAAGAAAAACAAAAAGAAAAATCACTCTACGATATCCTACTTACTTCAGTCAATAAACACACATCTATTTAAAAAATTAGGATCAGGCTTTTGGCTTCCTGTTCATTAGTACAGCAAAATGTTCCTAATAACAGCAGTATGCTAGGAATAACAAAACCAAATTTCCTCACATTGACTACCACCACTAAAATGTAACCCAGCCCAAGAAATAAGAAATTGGGTTAGTTTCATTAAGGTATTTTAGCTCATTTCCACTATTTTTAAGGTTGCTGACTAAAAGATGAAGAAGTGGCCTCCAGTACATCCCTAATCAAAATGTGTTTCTGATTATCTCACCTTCAGGCAAAATTTAACAAGTTAAATGATAGAGTGGGTAGGTTGAGTTCCAAATAATCATCCATAGACTGAAAATAGCCATATTAATACTTAAGTTATAGTTATTGTAATTTTAATATTCATTCTAACCTAAGAGTTAAAGCTCTTTTGCATCAGATAAATTTAACTAGACTACTTCACCTGCAGATTCTGGCAATCTTTGGGGTCCAATTTTACACTTGGGTAATTTTTATGTCCTATCTTGCCAGTGTATTAATAACCACCACTAAATATGTCAATTCGTTGTTTTATAAATCTCCACAAAATAGTCTTTTATGCATAAATCAAACTCATAATAGGGATCCATATAATTTAATGTTGCATGTGGGGCAAAAAGCACACATACGAACAGATTGCAAAGGTAAAATATTAAAACTTCATTATTTAGATTCTAACCCTTTGTTACAACATACTTACCAATTTCCTCTGAGGACTTTATAATTCCAAGATTGTCTCTTAGCCAGCGAGTAACAGCACCAGCTATTGCTACAGAACCCTATGGGAAAAAAAGGAATCCACAAGATAATATATGTCATCACTATAAAAAGTTTTATTGAGCATATTCTCTGTGTATGATACTACCAGATGGATAAAATTCAAACATTTCAGCTTTGGGACTTCTCCAAAGAGCATAAAGTAGGTCTTTTAATACAAACATAGTTTTATTTAGGTAATTATAGAAGTTTTTCATGAGACAGGGACAAGAGAGCCCTCTAGCATACCCTTGGACCTGTCTCCATGTGTGGACATCAATGCGTTGAGCAATTTGCTTCTTGTACGATTGTTCTATCTGTTGCGAAGCTACTGAGGTACATCATCACCTAGCATACATTCCCATCTTATCCACAAAGTTATGGAGAGAAGCCACATTAAAAGTTCTTTTCAAGTCCATTTCCCATATCTAACAGTATGTTACAACAAGTTAGCAAAGAAGCTAACTACAAATTAATAAAGTAATTACTCCTTCCAATAAAATCACAAAAGGATGGGGGGGCGGCAATTAGGAAGAAAACACATGATTTGGAGTGAGATGAACCGGATTTGAGTCTGAGTTTTAGTTCTTAATTACTGTGATCTTAGGCAAATCAGTTAGGCTTTCTGAGCCTCCTCATTTTTTTCACCTAGAAAATGGTGGTGACTTTAACGATACCTACCTAAACAAACCACTATGAGGCTCGATATGAGAATATACGAGAAGGTTATTACTGAATGTAAATATTAGTTTCATTAATGTTTTAAATGTTAAAAGTGTCCACTGAATGATGAATGCATACATAAAATGCAGCACATCCACAAAATGGATTGGCCATGAAAAGGAATGAAGTTCTGCTACAACTTGGATGAAACCTGAAAACGTGAAGTCAAAGAAGCCAGTCACAAAACACCATATATTGTATGATTCCACTTATATGAAATGTCCATAATAAACACATCCATAGAGACAAAGAATAGATCAGTGGTTGCCTAGGGTTGGGGTGATGAAAATGTGCTCAAGTTAGATTGTGGTGATGGTTTGCACAACTCTGAATATACTAAAAACCATTGAGTTGTACACTTTAAAAGGGTGAACCGTGTGATATGTGAACTATATCTCAATAAAACTGTTATAAGATCCTGAAGGCAAAAAAAGTATTAGCACTGTAATACAGAATTGTACACCTGAAATCTATGTGATTTTACTAACAATTGTCACCCCAATAAATTTAATAAAAAAAAAAAAGTATTAGCACAAACCACTAGGAATTCCAAAAAATGTTATTTATTTCTGATGTTTCATTCACATAGGTTGTTAATGATAGCAAGTGTAGGAAGCGGAATATTTATTTGTTGCCGACCTCCCTGTTCCCAATTCAATGAACTGAATTACAAATCATCACCCCTCCTTGCTGGCAGTTTTCAGGATGTAAACGAACTAGAGGCTGATTATATCAATGCAATCTATCATTCATAGTTTATATATAACAAGTGACTGTATTTTAGTACAAAGCTGCAACCCAGCACACTTTTTCTCTTTATACAGTGGCCTTTTAGCTGTAAAAATTTGAGGAAGAGATTTGACATCGCTGTGCAAATATAACCAGGCTTTAAAAATGGGACATAGAAAAATTCAACAAATACCTTATAAGGGACTCTAGCACTGTCTCCCTCCCTAAAATAATTTCTTAATACACTTTCTAACTTTGATATTTTACATATTTAGGTACTTAATGAGACCATCAAGGAGAACTAAGTAAATTTTTTCCTTAGAGACAAGAACTTTACTCTCAAATTTCCTTTGCAAGCAAACAATTCAGAGACAATAGTTGCCAAAGAATAGTAAATGTGTAAGACTTTCTAGACTAGTGTTGTCCAATAGAAATATGTGGGCCACATACCTAATTTAAATTTAATAGTTACCATATTAAAAAAGGAAAAAGGTACGGGTTAAATTAATTGTAATCTATTTTGTTTAACCCAATATATTAAATATATTATCACTGCAACATATAATCAATATAAAAATTATTCAGTACTAAGTCTTTGAAATCGGGTATGTTACCCTTATAGCACATCTCAATTTGGACTGGGCACATTCCAAGTGTTCAACCACATGTGGCTACTGGCTACCATATTGGACAGCATAGTTCTAGGTCTCATTGAAAAAAAACCTTCTCCTTATACTCTCAAAAAGACAATGACCTGAAATGGCATCTAATAAAAAAGTGTGTATTTTCAATAGTTTTAAATGAGTAAACTATGAATTTTAATAAGCCATTGTGCTGACCCATGGAAACTGTGAGATGATAAATGGGCATGGTTTTAAGCTACTTACATTTGTGGTTATATTGTTATAAAGCAATAGTTAATTAATACATAGGCTTAGACCTAAAATGAAATAGCTGGCTCAAGAGGGATGAAAAATTCTTAAAAAGAAAATCTTAACACTGTAATTATAAATTATATCAAAGAAGAGGTGGGAGAAAGGACATTTAAAGAAACAAATGCGAGGGACTGGGGCATAGGGAACCCTCTTTGAAGTTCATATTTAAATAGACAAAAATGGCATAACATAGGATTTGGTATGTAAACAATATTTATTGAGTATCTTCTATTATGTCAGTCTGCTGAGGTGGAGTGAACAAGACAGACAAGTACCCTGGCCTCAGGCAATTTATATCCTAGTGACAGAATACAGAACACGGAAGTCTCAAATCCTAAGTAAGCTCAAGTTCATAATCATATTAAAGGCCCCCAAAGGATTCTGTTTTGTGAAAAAAACATTTAGCAAAAAAACGAACAAGGGAGAAACACAGCTTCAGGAAGACAGTGCACTATTAATAGATGGCAGAGGAAAAACAGAACTACTCAACTGCCCTATTTTGCTTCAGTCTCTTCCACCACTAATAAAAAATTTTCAACTAGGAAGAGTGGGACAAATTTAAGCAGTTTAATATGTGTTTGAAGTCTTAGAACAACTGAAGGGTCAAGTGCTCAAATTCCTTTTTACTGAGAATGAAAACAGGAACCTAGAAATGTTAAAATGTTAGGCCTGGATGAATCACACGCCAGGGGGTAGGGAGAGAATGAAAGAATTCTCTTGGTGATGAAAGAGAGGAAGATGTTCGTGTCGAGATGGTGAGTTTGTGCTTTAAAAATCCCCCTCTGTTCTAAACACAGAGGATCACAGGCCAAGTGTAAAAAGAAAACGGAAACAACACAAGCTGACTCAAATACAGAATAGCGCCTATGTGGACAGAAACAGAAGTGCACGACCGAGCAGGACTTGAAGCCACAGCACAATGGGTTTTGATTCAGTTTTCTGTGCGTGTCAGGAAGCGTGAGTGGTGGCCAGAAACGGGCTCCTCCAGAGAAAAGGGATCCAAAGTGTTTTGTGTAAGACACAGAATAGAATCAGCTTCAGTGCTTGAAGCCAGGGGCTAGGTGGCGCTCTGCCACCAGAGTACTAGTGATAGAAACCTGTCTACTTGCTGACTGACTAAGGTTACGGCTTAATGGAAGAAGATGAGACAGGAAGTGAAAAATTCCAAAACACAAGAAGAAATCTATTATTAAGACATGAGCCAACAACACTTAACAGCTGGAATAGAATTCACTCCAGTCCGACAAACAAGTTAAAATAAGTATGTATTAAAAATATCCAAAGAGGGGGTGGCCGGTTAGCTCAGTTGGTTAGAGCATGGTGCTAATAACATCAAGATTGCCGGTTCGGTCCTGGCATGGGACAATGTGAGTTGCGCCCCTCTTAAAAAAATAAAATAAAAAAATATCCAAAGAGATAAATTAAGGTACGATTTCCATTTTTTAAAATCCCTGAAGTTAAAAATCAAAAGAAAGGAGAACTAAAACAAACTCAGGTGGATAAGAAAAACCAATTAAAAATCCTAGAAATGAAATTACTGCGTGAAATTAAAAATGTAATAGATGGGCTCAACTATCAAATAGACAGATATGATGATTAAATTAGAGTTCCGGTCACTGCTGGTGGGATTTTCATATGGTAATGAAAAAGGATAAAACAATAGCTATACCTAACCACATGGATGAATCTCACAAATATAATGTTGACTGAAAGAAGCCAGATGAAAGAATACATACTGTATGATTTACTCTCTCTTGCTTTCTCTCTATTTTTAATATATCAAGTATTGCAAACATGCAAAACTAAACTCTGGTGTTTAGGGCTGCACATGTAAGTGCTAGCACTATAAAGAAAATTAAGGAAGTGATTATATTTACAATAAAAGTCAGGGTAGTGGTTACCTTAGGGAGAGGGAGGAGGCTGTGGTTGGGAGGGGCACATAGGGGGTTCCTAGGTGTTAATAGCGTTGTTTCCTGACCTGGGTGAGGTTACATGGGTCTTCTCTTTATAATTGGTTAACCTGTATATTGATATATTATGCGTTTTTCTGTATATGTCTTATATTTCATGATAAAAAGGTTTTGTTTTAAAGAGAGAATTTCAAAACATAAGGTAGATACTGAGAAACTCACTAGGAACGCAGCACAGAGAAACGAAAAAAATAAAAAAATATAAAAGGGCAGTTAAAAGACAGATGGGTTGAAAGGTTCCAATATCCATACGACAGCAATTCCAGAAGAGGATGGAGGTAATGGCAGAGAAACAATATTTGAAGAGATAATTGGCTGAGAATCTTCCAGAACTGAAGACAGACTTGTATCCAAGTACCTAACAAGGTAAGAATAAATCCCAACCCAGGCACATCCTAATAAAACTATAGAACATCAATGATAAGGAGATAATGTTAAAACCACCCAGACAGGGGTGGCCGGATGACTTAAGATGCTTAGAGCGCGAGCTCTCAACAACAAGGTTGCTGGTTCAATTCCGGCATGAGATGGTGGGCTGCACCCCCTGCAACTAAGATTGAAAACAGGGACTGGACTTAGAGCTGAGCTGCGCCCTCCACAACTAGATTGAAGGACAATGACTTGGAGCTGATGGGCCCTGGAGAAATACACTGTTACTCATAAAAATTTAAAACAAAGACAAATAAAACAAAACAAACCACCTAGACAATAAACAAGATTATCAGCAAACGAACCACAGATCAGAGCAGCAGAAATCTCATCAGCATAAAAAAATGGCCAGAAAGGATGTGGGAAAAACAACTTTTTTTTAAAAGATTTTATTGGGGAAGGGGAACAGGACTTTACTGGGGAACAGTGTGTTTTTCCCAGGACCCATCAACTCCAAGTCAAGTTGTTGTCCTTTCAATCTTAGTTCTGGAGGGCGCAGCTCAGATCCAAGTCCAGTTGCCATTGTTCAGTCTTAGTTGCGGGGGGGGGGGGGGGCAGCCCACCATCCCTTATGGGAGTGGAACCGGCAACCTTGTTGCTGCGAGCTTGCGCTCTGACCAACTGAGCCATCAGGCCCACCCCTCTGGAAGTTCAGCGGCAGCTCATTGTCTTCAACCTAGTTGTGAAGGGCACAGCTCACTGGCCCATGTGGGAATCAAACCGGCAACCCTGTTGCCCAGAGCTCACACTCTAACCAACTGAGCCACCCATCCGCCCCAGAAAACCAACTTTTAATCTAAGATTTTTTTATCCACCCCAGAGAGAGGGCAATATAAAGACAAACCTAAAAAGAACAGGCTTACTACCCCAGACTCTTAATAAAAGAACTATGAGAGGATGTCCTCAGCAAGAGAAAACTAGGGGTAGGGACACAAAAGGTGAGGGACCAAAGAAATGATACTGCACACAGAAATTGATAAAATAAATCAATAAATATAATTTACTATTGACTCAGAAGAAAATAGTACTAATTATTGCATGTTTAAGAAAAAGGGGAAATGAAAACTTTAAATGCAATAACCTGATTACTGGTGGAGGTGGTGGTGGGGGGATCTCATTAGAGGATCTCATGCTGGCCAGGAGGTTAAAAATACTAAACAACTATAAAGAAAGGGGGGAGGGGGAAAATACTACACTATAAATACCCTTAGGAAAATATGGAATTAAACAATACCTTAAAAATTTAAAGGTACCACAAAAGAAAAGAACAACAAAAAAATTAGAAATACATTTTGGTGCTTCCAAATCAGCAGAGGGAGAATGAAAGAAAACTAAAAGCTAAGATGGATAAGTATAGTTTCACTTTTTAAGAAGGGTAGAAGGTAAAATTTTAATACCTCAGATTGCCAAGCCAAACAAATAATCTGTCAAATTAAAGAAATGAGTATTAAATATATGCTTTGTAAGCACTTACAGAAAAAGGAAGCAGTATGACTAAGTATAATTAGCATGAATTTACTGAGAAAGTTTTACCAATCTAGCTTTATTCCCTGCCATTTTTTAATTTGGTTTAATGTTTTTTAAAATATTTAATTAATGTTTGCTATTAAAAAATTAGAAAATATGGAAAAGAAAAAAATCCTATGTATTATTAACATATTAGTGTGTGCGTGTGTGTGCACGCACACATTTGTGGCTGTGAGATTCAGTGAAAAGAACACTGGACTTGGGAGAATGGAACCCTGAATATGCAGATTTACAAGGGAGGAGACAGCACAGTGGGGTGGGGTAGCCTAGGCATCTAGACTTTGGAAGTCCAATAGTCTAGATTTTCATGCTGGATGGATTGGCTACTACCAGCTGTCAAAAGGTACCATGGCCAAGTAATTCCAATTTCATTTGTCTACTCTCTGATTTGTGTGCAAAACAAGGGGACAGCAGGGTGCAGCAAAGCCTGTTATCTGTCATCTAATCTACTTTCCCTCTCAGCTTAAAATTTTATGTATCTAAACAAAAATTTCATGAATTAAAACAAAAGTCATAAAGCATATGTATTAAGTCTCCAGATGAGACAAAACTGGAAGAGTAACAGAGTAAAGAGTGAAAAAGTTCAGACTGTGTCAGAATAGGCTGAAATCACTATTATGAAATTTAAGAGGAAGAAACAAAGACCTGAATTTACATTAACAAAAGATCTTCTGTGCAGATACAGTATGGAGTAAACTTGGCTTGACAATGATACATTTGAAAAAAAAGCTAGATATTTTAACATGTGCTCTTGGAGCCAACGATATAATGGGGTTATTAGACTAAACTAATGAACTCTGAGGCTAGAGTAGCTAAAGCAGTGTTTATGGTCACAGATGCCCAAATCACACTAGCAAGTATAGGTCAGATTGCATGTGGAATATTCTATTCCATTCTGGAAGACACTGGCAAATTCTAATGTATCTAATGAAGGGAGCCCAGAACTAAAAAGCATTTAGAAACCACGTGCCATCAGGCCACTGGGGAAGTTTTTCCTAGAGTAGGAAGATGTAGAAAAACTGATAGCTGCCTCTTAGTATTTGAATGCTTTTGAAAGCAGACCTACATCCGATGATTGAGGTAAGAAGCGTTTTTTTGGTGCTATTTTCAAACAGAAGTTGGAACGCTATAGGCAAAGGATAGAAGAGAAGGCTTTCCATACTGGGAGGGAAATTAAGACCAGGTAACATGTATCCCTCAAGCCCTTTCCAGGTCCAAGGAATCTATAATTCTAAATGACTAGTTGTCTCCAATACATGGAAGAAACAGAGCAGCTTACTATTATTACATATTATAAGTAACACATAGTCAATATGCCTAGTGCTGGACTAAGCACTTTTCATCGGGGGAACAGAGGAAGGGAGGGCTTGTAGGTGTTTTAAATTCTGAGAAGTATTAAGACTTCTTTAATATACAGACCAAGTATTTCCCAAATGCTCCTATTATCCAAAGAAAAAGGGTTTGTGGGGAGGTTTAAGTGCTTATTATAGAGACAGGGCAAGAAGAAACTGAAATAAACTAAAATTCCTTATGCTCTAGGCATAAAAACTAATAAAATGTTTTAACTAAAAACAAGTCTAACACTTGTGACCAATTATTAGATAGATACTCCAGGAAACAAGCCTCAATACATTTTCATATCAGTTGTATATTTGCACATTACTAGGGAGCCATTTAAAATTAATTGTAAAGAAATGCATTTAAGAAATATATCTGGGCTGGACCGGTGGCTCAGGTGGTTGGAGCGCAGTGTTCCTAACACCAAGTTCGCCGGTTGGATTCCCAAATGGGCCAGTGAGCTGCACCTTCTATAGCTAAGATTGTGAACAACGGTTCTCCCTGGAGCTGGGCTGCCATCAGCAGCCGGAGGTTGGCATGAGCTGCTTTGAGCTGCTGCAAGCAGCCAGTGGCCAGCGTGAGTGGCTGGCAGCCATCGTGAGCGGCCAGCAGCTCTCCCCAAGTTGCTGTGAGCTGCAGTGACCAGCTGACCGACTGGCCTACCCACTACCCGCCACTGACCCTCTCAGCCAGGGGGAGCACAAGGCTCATAATACCATCATGGGCCAGGGAGCTGTGTCCTACACAACTAGACTGAGAAACCACGGCTTGAACCAAAGTTGGAGGAGGGGGAAAAAAAGAAACATATCTGATTTTACTAACCATACTGCTTCATTGACTTTACAAATAAGTTTCTAATGTTTCTAATACAAACTCACCATGCCCTATAGAGTTAGGCTGACATATTTCTACTAGAGTTTACAAAACTGCTTGAAAGAAATGCTTCTAG